>NC_137565.1:6449292-11249292 GCF_963082525.1 Nesoenas mayeri | reverse complement strand
ATTTTCTGCCCCCTCCTTTCCACTCCCAGTTTTCCTCTGTGTTTAAAGGAGAATTGCCTTTTTTAATCTTCTTATTTTATTGGTTTTTTTTAAAAGGGCTTTTAAATATTGTTGCCGGGAGAACTCATTTCACAACATTCTCATGTACTTAAACCCAATGTTGCCTCCATATAGTTGGCCTTTCAAAAATGAATCCCCTTCTTTGAAACACGCAAGAGATATTTTTTAAAAGCTACTAAAACTCTAAACTTCAGAACAAAAATCTAGCAGATAATTCTATTGCTTTTGTCTTTTTAATTTTTTTTTGCCTGCTTTGAAAGTTTTACCATTTCTGATAGAGCTTTTAAAGCAATGTCAAAATACTGCCCTTAAAACTCGCCGCGTTACTCTCATCAGATGTGAACTGTGTATTTTTCAAGCTCGCTTTCTCTTCTCGTGCAGTTTTACTCTAAATGTTATTGTTTAGCTCACTTCAGCTCCAATTCCATCCCCCGTTCACCAGCCCGGGTGCGCATTACCTTGCACAGCGTCTCGACCGATTGATTTTTTCGCACTTTTATATTTTAACTATCTCGTCCATCCTTTGCTTTACTTGCAACTGTCCGCGGTGGGGGGAGAAATGGATTCTTTTTCTTAAGGGTGCGAGAAGTGGAATTTTCTTTGAAAAGGGGGTTGTATGAGGGCCCTTGCGTGTCGGTGGCATTTGCCTGGTGGAAACAGGAGTGGAGTGAAAGCTCCCACTTTCCTGGGAGGAAAGTGGGGGGTTTAAGCCCCCTCGACGGCAGCGAGCCCGGAGGAACTGAGGATGTTCAAGGCTCGGGGGGAGGCTCTGCCCCCCTTTCCACCCTGGATCCTCGACCTCCACAAATCACTTGTGTGATGAGTTGGCCGGTCCGCAGCCCCCCAGTGTCTTACTCCCCGTATCCCTCCAGACAGACCTAAAATACGCTGTTTACCTTTTCCAAAAGATGCATTTAATAATACCGCCTCCCTTCTCCCCTCCCTCTCCCCCCCGCCTCCCCCAAATCCTATCATCCCTTGCGGGCTGCGATAATAAATAAAAGTCTTTATTTCTCCCTCTTCCAAAGTTAAAGGGCCTTGTTCCCTCCCCGGGCAGCTGGAAGTGAGTTGTGGGGCAGCGCGGGTTTGTTGGGCAGCCCTGCCTAGCGCTCCGGCTCGGTCCCCCTTGCATATATATATACGTATATATATATATATATTATTAAACGTCAGCATTGACTTATGCGTCTCTTATCTCTGCTCTCTCCTCGATGTGTGCCTGCAGTGGGGGATTCAGCGAAGGAAGCTCGTAACATGGCGGATAGCGAGGAAGGCTTTGGGCTCCCGACCACGCCGGCTGATTCGGAGGCCAAAGAGCACCAGGCTGAAGCCAAGCAGGACACTCAGCTGGGGGCCACCAGCAAGTCCCCCACCTCGCCCCAAGCAGCCTTCACCCAGCAGGTAAGGACCTCCGCTCCTCCTCCTCTCCCCCTCGCTCTTTATTTTTCCCTTTTCTCTGCGTTTTTTGCCACAAATATCAGCTCAGCTGAGTGGCTGCTCCAGCTCTGGGCGGTGATGACTCGTTTTAGGCCCCAGGAGAGCGAAAAATCTCACCTGATTGTCAGAGCCGTGGGCCTCATCCTGCTTTAGTGTTATTTGGGGTCGCATTCGAGAGCTGAACCTGCGGGGAAGTTCACGCGTGAATATTGGGGCGCGTGGAGGGAACAGGCACAGAAAAGCACCCAAAATATTGGAGAGAGGCATCCGCTCATGGAGATGTGCACTCATGGAGATGTGCACCCACAGCCGTCCACGCGTGAGCGTACAAATGCACACGCAAGCACACACACAGACAGCTGCGTTTGCGGGTATGTGTTCGCTGTGTCCATGCATATTTGTATAAGATATAAACATATATATATGGGGAGTCCTTGTACAACGGGGCGTACACATGCCCACGCAGATACAGCCACACTTAGGTCTGCCCGCACCCACGCAATGGGCCCTGAGGGCGGGCAGGGGGTGTCACGCGTGGGCACCCCGGAGCCAGGCACATCCCGGGGTCCCCCTCACATCCTCCATCAGCCTTTACCCCCCCGTGACACGCGTGGGCTCCCACAGGAGACCCGCCGGCCGCAGCTCCCGGCAGGGTAGAGCAGAGCAGGCCGGGGCGGAACGGGCCGGGCCACCCCTTGGCTTCTCCGTCCCCGCCCGGCCCGGGCGGTACTGGGACCTGTCCCCTGGTGCTCGGCCCCAGCCGGGTCGGGGCGAACGGGGCCTTTCTACCGAGATGGCCTCGCCTTCCGCGGCTGCGGAGCCTCTCCGCAGAGCTCCACTTGTCCCCTAGCAGGTAAATCCTCGGGGGGAAACCTCCTCCCGTTGCGGATGCTGCTCACGGGGGTACGGACACCGGTCCCGGGCTTGCCCTGCCTGCCTGAAGCTCGGACCCACCGTGTGCATATGGCAATGGACCCCTGAAGCGTTTGGCGAGGCGCTTCGGCTTTATTTTGAGAGCGGGCAATATGTGCTTGGCTTAAGAAGGGGATCCACTGTACCTCCCATCCCATGGTGGAGGGGTATATTGTCCCCTCGGTGGTATCTGCGGTGAAAAAGCGTGGGGCTCGCCGGGCCCCGCTGCGAGCGGCCCTTATGGGGGTGAAAAAGGGAAAAAAGAGGGGGCAAGGGGAGCAGAGCTGCCGCCACACACCACTCCAGCCTGGAGAAGCGGAACCTGCGGGTGTAAATTACTCATCGGAGGGGTGTAAATCTCCTCCGGCTGGTTCTTGAGAGCAGCTGGGCCGAAGCGCTGGGGTACAGCTCCCAGCGGCGGCCGGGCTGGGAGGATGCGGGCTGGAGCCGGCTCCGGGTGCTCCACGTCCTTTTCTTCCCCTCCCCGGGAGCACTGAGGCCCGCAGGATCCTGCCCCAGCCCGCCCCCCTTGATCAGCATCACTGTGCTGCGGCCTGAAATCCCGTTCTCCCCGGCTTTGGGGCCGGATTTTCCCGGGAACACCCTGAGCTCCGGCTTCCATCACCCGGCCTTTTCCCTCCGAGCTTCCCGCTGGGGCCATGCGGGGCCCCGCCGCCCCCTCCTCGGCTGCTCCCAGCGCGGTTCTCCCCGCAGCGCTTGGGTCTGACGGCTTGTGCCTTCCTCCCACGCAGGGTATGGAGGGGATCAAAGTGTTTTTGCACGAGCGGGAGCTGTGGCTGAAATTTCACGAAGTGGGGACGGAGATGATCATAACAAAGGCCGGGAGGTAAGGGATGCGGGGGGAGGGCGGGCTGCCTGCCTCCCTATGCGTGGCTGAATCTCGTGTCGTTTGTGCGGGTTTGCGGGCGGGAATTGCTTATGGGGGCAGGGAGGGAGACACACGCGTGTTCGCAGAGCCGCGTGGGTGGGGATGCGGGTTTCTGATACTGGTACGGTCGCGTCTCTCGTGGGTGAGATCCACCCCCCCGTGTGCGGATGTGCCACGGCCCCGGGAGCGCCCGCAGAGCCGGGGGCGGCCGTGCGGAGAACCCTCCCTGCGAGGATACAGGCAGAAGAAATTGTTTCTTCTGGCTTCTTTCTTAACCAGAACAGTTGGATCGTTAAACCCAATTTCAGGCCTTTGGAAGCTTTCCAGGCGAATGCGACTTGCAACCACTTGGCCAAAAGCGAACCTTGTTTAGAGCAGCTCGCTGGGCGATTTCGTTAGTGTTGTTATTATTATTTTTAATTAAAGCAGCAGCTCGTCTCTTCTGCGATTTTGCAACGCCCTACGCTGTTTACAGAAGTTTCTTATTTATTATGCGCGCACTGAGGAAAATGTATCCAGAACACCCACGCCCACCCCATTTAAAAGTATATGTGGTCTTAAGCTACTGTTTATATACTGATAGCAAAGCTGTTTAGATGCATAGATAGATGTGTCTGCAAATAAATAGCATCCGGATTTAACTGCGTCCAGATACACATTTCTATATGTGTGTATTTGTCTGCGTGGGTGTGGAGAAAAATATACAGCCTTGCAAACCCAACTTTATTGGGACTACGCCTAATCGATTCCATGACTGGCTTAGTAAACCTGATCCGTAGATATTTATACGTGTACGAGTGGGTATTTAAGTGCGTTTGAGGCGATTTAACATTATTCTTAATATTGATGTGTTGAAGGGCTGTTAAATTGAAAAGTGCCTAAGCCACCGAGACCCAGTGAAATAGTCTCTCCAGTCGCATCAGTAAACTGGGGGGCAGCCCGACAATGGCTTTTTTTCTTTGTGATTTTAAATTAAAATAATCGGAGGAAAGAGTGGAAAAAAATACCCTCCACATATAGAAATAGTAGTAGTTTGAGATTGCAAGGACACACTAAACAACGCGGAGGCGAACTTTCATTTTGCTCTGTCATCTGGTATTTGTTGTGGTCTTCCAAAATTTGCCTGAAGAGGGAGGGGAAAAAAAATTGGAGCTGGTTGTATAAAGTTTTAGCGAATAGATATGTCTCACGGCTCGCCTTCCCCTTGCATCTCGGTGCTGCTGGAAAAATCGGTATTAAAGAAGGGTCTTGTTTGTGTCCAAGGGGACGTGGTACAAAAAGGAGGGGGGGAGATGGTGGGGGTCGGGGTTCTGCTGACCCCCGGCCCCGTTCGGGCTGGGAGAGCGGTGGAACCTCCCGAAAAAACTGAGTTCACAGAAGGCAAAAAAAAGAGCAGCACACGGAGGGAGACATGAACCACCTTGCAGAAATTTCAAACAAATATCGCAGTGGACAGAAATCTCATCTGGAAAGCAATAAACCAGACATTTACAGTGCAGGGGCTTTAGGCGAGATGCGGGAGAGGTTTCCTTATTTATATAATTCCTCATGTTTATTGTTGAAGTTGGTGTTCTTGCTGGTCAGGTGTTTTCGATGGAGTTATAGATCATTCTTCAGGTGCAATTTGGTTTATTCTCCCTTGAATCTTTTGAGCTAAACCCTGTCTTTCTTCGTTGGTAGCTTTTCTTCCCCCCTTCAACTTCTTACAACTGAATTAAACCCCAGCCCAGATGCCCTATCGCAGAGATAAGCGCCCGAGCCTCGGAAAAGAGCGCAGTATTTTTAGAGGTGTGGGGTTCTTGTTTATGCGTGTTTTAAGTCCAGGGATACATTTTCATCTGCTTTATTTTTAAATATTTGGAAAGCTCAAACTAAAATAACATCGGTGTTTTAAGTCCCTGCCTTGCAGTAATGGAAAATATTTCGAAAAGCCCCTGTCTTCAGTGTGTATCCGAGTGTTTCCAAGTATTTGTCAGGTATGCTTGCTGATGTCTCTGTATGTGCATAAGGCTGGACACGGATCTGGTGTCACACCTGAGTGCGTGTAGGTTTGGTTTTTTTCATATCTGCACATAGAACCGTTGATACACATAACGGAGGTTAAAATAGATGTATTTTAAATATAGATATTTACTTTTAAACTTTTTTCTTCCTCGAATCGCATCCCCTGTTCCAGCGGTTTATGTATAGAGGGAAGTAACTTGCTTCCAAAAGCTCTCACGACCAGATTTGTTCAAAGAAGGGGGAGTCGAAATCTTGGCAGAACAGATAATTAAGAAAAATACGAATAGACGTGCAGGCATACGAGTAGGTGAATGAATAAACCCGCCAGCCTTGTAATTAGGATTCTGCCTCAATAAATCACCTGTATCCCCTCAGCTGGGACCCTGTGCGGTACCCAGGGACACCCAAACATCTCCCCCACCCCAGGGGAAGGGTGCACCCACCCTCTGCCCGAGCCTTTCGGAAGGTCCAGCTGAGATTGTGGCGTTGCCCTTTTGTTAAATGACTTCCCCCTGTCTCTTCCTCGCAAACACACGAAACCACTTTGGAAAACTTTCCCTTCTTTGCTTTTATACTAATGCACTTTTTTTTTTAAACATTTTTAATAGGCGTATGTTCCCCAGTTACAAAGTGAAGGTCACTGGACTTAATCCAAAAACTAAGTACATACTGTTGATGGATATTGTACCAGCGGATGACCACAGATACAAATTTGCAGATAATAAATGGTATGCACGCGTGGGGGAAAGGGGAGGGAGGGGAGCTCTGTGGCGGGTTTTCTGGGTTAGCCAAACCTGGGCAGCACAGGTTGGGAGATACCTCGGAATCAGCGGCTCATCTTTCTTTTTTATCCTGCAAAGGAAAGATGTTGGGCTCCCCCTGAGCCTCTCGAGATGCTCCCAGGGTGCTTGGGAGAGAAATTAATTAAAAAGAGAAAAAGTCTGTCGCAGTTAGCTAACGATAACTGTAATGCTGTTTGACGATGAGATTGTTTGCTATCGTGGAACCGCTGGTTTAATTATATTAAGGAAGGGAATATCTCCGGGCAGGAAAATCTTTAAGCATTTGTCCACGGTCCATCCTTTGCTCTTGGCTTGGGTGCCGGGAATTAGGGAGGGGTGGGAAGTTTGGGGTTAAACAGGGAAAACAGCGAGAGCCATCTCCGACGGGAAAGGCGCCAACGAGCTCAATTAATTCTCCGAGAAGTATTTGTAAATGCCTTTTTCTCCCCAAGCGCGGCGTGACCGCCGGCATCGCGCTGCCGCCGCGGACGGGCTGCCGGACCAGGAGGGACCCCAGGAGGGGGATGGATGGATGGATGGATGGATGGATGGATAGCGGGCAGGAGCCCACGGGAGGGTCCCCCCGCGATGGATGGATGGGGGGCAGGAGCACACGGGAGGGTCCCCACCGCCCGGAGCTCAGTGTTCCTGTCCCCACGCAGGTCGGTGACGGGAAAGGCAGAACCGGCCATGCCTGGGCGGCTGTACGTGCACCCCGACTCCCCGGCCACCGGCGCCCACTGGATGAGGCAGCTGGTTTCCTTCCAGAAGCTCAAACTCACCAACAACCACCTCGACCCCTTCGGACATGTAAGTACCGGGGGTGGGAGGAGGACACGGCACCCGCGGAGGTGCTGCCAGGAGCCCCACGCGTGTTCACGGGCATCTCCCACTGCTGCCAACGCCACCAAGGTCATGGCAATGTCACCCATCCCCAAATCCCCTGTGTTGGTGGGGTGTTATTTTCTTCCCTGAGAGGGTGGGATGAACTCCTAAGGAGGACCACCCCACACAAAATGGAAGCATAAACCTTAAAAGTGGGTTATTTAGCAGCACTGAGTGAGAATTGATTACAGATCCCCGGGGACTGGAGTCCGCGAGTGGGCGAAACTCTCCCAGATTAATTGAGTATTTAGCTGCCCGGTTTTAACCTCATGGGGAGTCTTGGAGCGTTAAAATCTGTTCCCTGCCTCCGTGAATTTGGCTAACAGGTAAAATCAATCAGGCATAATTATTTGAGGAAATAGGACCTAAAACCATGTGGATACCTCAGTCCAGGAGAGGAAAAAAAAAAAAGGCAACAATAATTAAAGACAATAAAAAATTTGAAATCCCCCTAGAGCTTTTTGGACATAAAAAGTCTTTGCTATACTCGTGGGGCCGAGAAAGCTTGTGTGAATTCTGCAGCCAGAACCAGCCCTCCTTCGAAGGTCTCCAAAGATGCGAGCAAATATATATGTGCATGTATGAATAATATATATATCTATAAAAATATATATATATATAATTACTTAATCGGCTATTCGAATCCAGAACCCGCTGTCTCTTTCCAAGAGCGTGTTTTTCTCCAGTCTCATTTCAACACTTCAGTTTCTTTTTTTTTTCCCTAAGTTTTTTTTTCTTCGCTTTTTAATGATAAATCTTGTGCTATTAAATCCGTGACCACGTGGTCACTAAGAAGCGGGGAGTAGGGGGGGAAACTGCAGGTCAGAGCGGCCAGACGAGCCCCCAGCCCACCACAATGCTGAGCATCTTTTTACGGGCGCTCCTCCAGCTGGGGGGGTGGGGGGTGTGTGTGTGATTTACTTTTTTCCTTTTAAAACATTTTATTTTAATTTTACGTTTAGCTGGTGGCAAAACAGTTGGCAAGCGCTGCTTTCTAGGGATCAGGGAGGGGACAGCGGGGACCCCGCAGTAGCGCAGCCGGGGGGACCTGTCCTACCCCCCGGGGTGGTTTTGGGGAGCAGTTCCTGGGAGGGATGGAGGGGGGATCCGGCCCCGGGGGGACTGGCCCAGGCATCCCCCGCTGCGAACAGGCGGCTCTGGGGAAAAGTCCCTCTAAACAACCCGAAGGCGCTGAGGGGACAATGAGGGGACTTCAGAGGAGGAGCTGCACCAGGAGTCTCTCAATTAGAGTCGCTGTAATGAAATTAAAAACCATTAGATCGTTCACCGTTGATGTCTACGACTTTCCTGGATGTCAAAGCAATTTGCTTAAACCCCCGGGACGGGGGAGGCGGCGGCGGGGCGCGCTGCGTCTCGCTGTCGCCAGGGTCCGGCAGTCATTATCGTGACCGAGCGGCCCCCCGCCGCCCCCCCGAACCCGCCCCCCCCCGGCGTCTTCCCCCAAGATTAACCCGGTACCGAGCAGGGACCGCTTTTTATCTTGAACACAGCGCGTCCCTCCCCACCCCGCCACCCTCCTCTCCCATCCTCTGCGGGGAGAGGCGGGGGGGACATACTAAATGCCTCCAGCCTTCCGCTTCCATTCCCCCTTGCTTCTATGCCCTCCTTGTGGGGGACTTGAGATGCCCGGGCCATCGTAGTGGTGAGCTGGGAGGTTTTAGGGACATGGGAAGGTGGAGAACCCCCAGCAGCAGCAGGTTCAGGATGCCAAGATGTGTTGGGGGAACAGCTCTGGCCCCTCCAGGGGGCTGGGGGGCACAACAGCAGAGCCCAGGACTGGTAAGGGGGAGCAGAGGATAAGAGCCACCTTTAACAGCATCACCCGGCCGTGCTGGGCTCCTTGGTTGTGGGAGAGTGAGAAGTTTCTTTAGAAAGATGTCCCCCAACCCCAGCATCTAAATCAGCCCTTCTGGGGAAGCCCTGAAGAGAGTGAAGACTTTGGCGAAGGGGATGCAAGGACCTGCAGGTCCTTTCTTCTCTCCCCATCCCTGGGTAGCTGTGTGTGTGGGGCTGCACTGCTCTGTGTCCCCTCCATTCCCATGAGATGTCCTCTCTTCTCCTTGCCCAGATCATCCTGAACTCCATGCACAAGTACCAGCCCCGGCTCCACA
Source organism: Nesoenas mayeri (assembly GCF_963082525.1). Classification (NCBI taxonomy): domain Eukaryota; kingdom Metazoa; phylum Chordata; class Aves; order Columbiformes; family Columbidae; genus Nesoenas; species Nesoenas mayeri. The sequence goes on along the minus strand of NC_137565.1, from coordinate 11,240,191 downwards.
TCGTCAAAGCGGACGAGAACAACGGCTTTGGCTCCAAGAACACCGCCTTCTGCACCCATGTCTTCCCGGAGACTGCCTTCATTGCTGTCACCTCCTACCAGAACCACAAGGTGAGGGGCTGGACTGGGCCCCCCCCTCAGCAAAAACTGGGTCATCTCTCCTGTCTTCACCCCACTGCTCCTCCTAAGGGCCTCGGTTCCCCCTTCCCCTTCTTCCCTCCTCTTCTTTTCACCTTCTTCTTTTCTTTCCCTTTCTCTTTTCCCCTTCTTTCCTTCCCTTCTTTCCCGTCTTTTCTTTCTCCCTTCTTCCTGTCTTCCCCTATTCTTTCCTTCCTTCCCTTCATTTTCTTCCCCTCCTTTTCCTCCCTTTTTTCTTTTCTCCTTTTCCTCATCTTTTTTTTTTCTCCTTTTCCTCATCTTCTTTTTTCCCCTTCTTCTCATTCCGCCCCCCCCGTTACTTCTTTTCTTCTTTTTTCTCCCCCTTCTTCATTTTCCATCCCCTCTGTTATTCCTGGCGACGCAGACAAAACGTCTAAAGACGAAGTTTAGGGCGAGCCGAGGGGGAATTAGCTCAAACAGGATGGTTTGCTCAGAGAGGAGACGACCAACCGAAGGAAGTTTGGCTTTATCTTCTTTCCCCCCCTCATCGGTCAAAGGCTCGTAATCTGGAGAAGGGAGCCCGGCGCTCCCCTCTGTGGCTGGGGCGCTGATAACCCTTTGTTTGGGGAAGGGGCTCCTGGCCCGGCCGGCTCTGTGGGGAGGTCGGCAGGGGGCTGCGGGTTTGGCAGCGAGGAGGCCCTGGAAGGAAAGGGAGGTTCTGTGCTTGGAATCAGCTCCCTGCCCGCCCAAGCAAAACAAAGCAAAAAAAAAAAAAACAACCTCAAACCAAAAAAACCCTTATATATGTATCAAATAAGGTTTTCTCGACATGCTGCTGGGTGGACACGTGCGGATTCCCGCTGCCAACCCTGTTTGCCTGCCCACATGGGGGAGACCCTGCCGTGGGGTTGTGGCCCCCTCTCTTTCCTTTGCTCAGCTTTTGGGTTTCCAGCGAGGAAGGAGCTGGAGGAAGGCTCAGGGCTGGGGTAGTTTGAGCAGATGTATTTAAGTGATGCTTTTCACTCACTGCTGCCCACAGACCCCAATAGCCCATCTCCAGGGCAGTGCCCTACGAAAAGTCAACTTTCCTTCCCGGGAAAAAAAGTAAATCCCTCCCCAAATAGCATAGAAAGCAATTATTGCAAGCTGTTACTGGTACTTCTGGACAGATAGGATGACTCCTTTGCACTTGATGGAGTGAAAGAATTGTTTTTCAAAGGGAGAAACGTCATTTAACACCCCGGATAAATCCTGAATGCTTTCCTGGAGATGTAAGTAGGAAGCTCCTAAACCTGTGCGAAATGATTGTGTTTCCTTCGTCACTCAGTTGGCAAGGGAGATACAGAAAGCTGAGGGAGGCTGGAGAAGAAAGAGTGTTTCACCGTAACTAGGGAGAAAAGAAAATACTTCCCTGCCCTTTAAAATAGGAGCTGTTGGCACAACCAGGACAAGCAAACTGAATCCAAATTGAGCCCTCGCCAAATTATGCCTTAAATTATAACTCCGCTGTGGATGCTATAAAATCAAGTTTAACTTCTGCTTGATGGATTCAGAGAAAGAATATAATATTAATAGAACTGGGAGTTAATAAAACAGGACACACTGCTCGCTTTAAATGCATTTCCCTATGAGAACACAGACCTGAATTTAACTGCTTTCCTTTGAAGAAAAATAGGGCTGCTTTATAGTGGAGAGAGGGGAGGGAAGTTATCATGCAAATAAAACAAAAGCCAAGCAGAAACATGTAAGTACAGTAGTTTGGGAAAACTGCCATATTAGGAGGAGCAGGAATATTTGATTGTAAATCAACAACATCTGGTTGATAAGGAATGACATCTGCGTATCCGTCTCTGTCAAAACAGACACGCTGATGAACGCATGAACCCCTACAGACACACACGCGCTCGCATCCCAGCAGACACATGCACCCGCACGCAGACACCGCGACATCTTTTACACACCCCCCGACACATTTTACATACACTTACATCCCTCCCCCCCCGAAACACACGCATTCCTCCTCTTGCTGCACCAAACCATTGGGGGAAAGAAATAAAGAGTGGCTGTAGCCCCAAGATAAAGACCCAACTGAGGAAGATAGAGCCATAAAAATAAACCAGGGAATGATCTACCCTAAATGGCATCTCCCTCCAGGGAAGGGAATAAAATTTGTAGCTTGCCCCAGTGCAGATGGAGAATAATACGGGGGCTGAGGCGGGAGCAGCTGATGCTGCGGCGGATGCTGGTTGTGCAAAGGGGTAATAACGTCCTTCAGCTGCATGGGGTGGCAAGTGGAGTCTTTTCCACAGGCAGAAGCTCAAGTTCAGCTTTCAGAGCTGAGATGTAGCTTAGCAAAATATCTTTTCATGTTGCAATGCAGACTGTGTTGCCTGTTGCCGTAAACAATCGCAGTCCCACCAGTCCGGATCTGTCTGTTTCTGTCTGTCCATCCCCATATCTTGTTGTTGGTGCACTGCCTGTTTTTTCCTGCTTAGAGCCATCTCTCACTTGCACCCATCACCTGCAGCACATCCTTCATGCAAACTTTCTGATCTGCACGATCACACGATTTATAAACACCAATATATTTCACAAATAATTTTTATAAACCCACGTATTTTACACACACATATAGACACAAATTCATATGTACATGTGTTTTGGGTTTCAAGAACTATGTTATAGGTGAATTATATTACAGAATTAATTGTACAACTTGCCCATAAATGCATCCGAGTCTATGCTTACACAGCTTATAGGAACACTCATGTGATTTCAGATCCATCAATTTATTTCAATAGCACAGCTGCAATCCCTACGTAGGGCTTGTGCTTATTTCCCCTGATGTTTTAGGCAGCCTGAAAGATATTTAGACACACTGGGCTCTCCCTCTCCCCAGCCCTGGTCCCCAAAAGGAGGGTTAAACCAGGAAGAAGGTTTTGGTAAAGTTTTCAGTGCGGTTGTCAGCAGCTTGGTCGACCACCTCCCCCCTCTCTGCAACCGTGAAAAAATACCCCAGAAATATTGAGGTGTTAAAATAGGTCACATGCACATTTCATTTCCTTGCCATTTACACAATGGGTGCTTGCAATCAGGTTGATTCCCAAATATTAACTTCCCCTGCAGTTAAGTACCATTTTGCTGTAGCTTAAATCATTGTGTTACTAGCTTGTATTTATTAGGTACTAGCTCTCTGCTTAGGACCAGGAAATGAACCCTAATAGACAGAAATAATTAAGGTTCTGCCCTCATGAGGGTTCTTTCAAAAGCAAGAATTCACAACAATTATTCTCATTAATTTTTACAACCTACTTTCCCCGTTAGCTGGACTTGGGCTTTATATTGGTTTCCCCCCCTCAGGATATCCAGTTTTATGCTGATTTTTTTTAACATTCTTGGTAGCCCAAATTCTTTTAAGGAAACATTAGCCCCCATTGGGATACTATAGGCACCCAGAAGTGCTACGTTCACCATAGCAATGCAGAGAAACAGTGAAGGGCCTGGCTGGAGACTGATCTGCTGTGTCCTTAGATAGCTGGGTTAAACAAGATGAGACCATGTGTCTTCTTTTCATCGGTGTCTTCCTTCAAGAGCTCTTGTGTCCTTCACAACCTGTGTCTGAACCAGTCCTGTCTCCCCTTTGTCCTCAGGCTTGTCCCTGCCACCCTAGGACAGGGTGTTCAGCCAGTTCCAAGCTCCCGGCCCCTTTTGGTCCTTGATCCAGCCGTGTCCCCAAGCTTTGCAAAGACATCTTATCTCTCTCCAGCCTCAGTGCCACCTCCTGACCCACCACCTTCTCCTCCCCAACCCTCTGCAAGGTCTGTCTCTTCTCATCCTCCGTTCTTGTCTCCTGATTCAGTCATCAGCCTCCTCAATGAGCCCCTCTGTCTCGCACCAGCACCTCCAACAAGCTCCCAGTCCCTCCCATTTCCTTCACTGGCTTCTGGGTTCAGCATTTTCTCCCCCCGCTTCCCCTGGTCTTTCCTTCAAGTTTGGAGTCCCAGCTCTCTGCCCAGCTCCTCTCTTTGGCCCAGCCAGATGTCTGTAGTCTCAGCAGGCACCTTGTCTTCATCTGCTTTTTTCCTTCCCACCACTCTGGTTTGGCTTCCTCCTCCATGGACTTGGTTTCCACCTGGGTACGTGAGAGTGCGAAAGAAAAAGGCTCTGTGCTTTCAAGCCTGAAGCCCAGCATCCCAGTTTCTCCCAGCAGCAGTGACAGGGATGGTCCTGGCCCATCTTTGCCATGCTGAGCAGGACCATGGTCACCTGCACATCAGGGACAGCATGTATTTCCACAACATGCAGCGGTCCACACGTGCTCAGCTCAAGAGTAATCACCTCGACCTCTTCATCACTAAATGGGGTGACCTGAATGGTATCGTGTTTTTTTTCCTCACTGAGGTTTTTAAGTTGTCCAAGTGGGGAAGATTTTCACAAAACTAAGGATGCCCCCCTTGCAGGACATGAAGTCCCTTTTCCAAAATGCCCAGCCTTTAGGACAGTGTCAGAAAAGCCTGAGAGGGTCAGGGTGGTGTGTTTTCCCTTAGCTGAAGTGCTCAGCAACAACAGCAAAAGTAGGACCAGTTTTGTTGATAGCAAAATAAGTAAATGAAAAGAGCCCAGGGCACATATGTGGTGTGGAATATTTCAGCCCTAGCAAAGTTTTGCAAAGTTAGGTCCAATTCAGAAAAATATTGTTATGGCAAGTGCTTGACAAGAAGTAATGCTAAGTGGTAATTTTGACCCTGGCCATAACAATGTTCATGAGCCTGTAGACACACATAGTCATATAAATACATGGCTATGCAAAAAAAAAGTAGAGCATCTTTTCTCAACTTAGCTAGATGCAAAGCTAAATTTTATCATGCTGGAGCTACAGATGCCATTGGAAATATCTCAGCAGAAGAGCTTTGTGGTCAGTTAGCCCAGAGAAAGTGGCGCCGAGATTTCATTGGGAACTGTCGCTTCCCGTTAAAGTGAAGATGAACCCATCGGTCAGATAAGCCCTGAAAAGTGTAAATGTGGGAGGCTTCACCCTGGCAAGCCCTTGTCTCAGAAGGGTCTGCAGCCGCTTTAGAAATCAGTGGTCAGAAGTGAACTTTGCCATCCATTTATTTCATAAACAAACACATAAACAAAGCCCTACAGTTTTATTAAATCTGTGCTGTATAATCCAGCCCTGGGCATTCTGTCTTAATGACCTTGCAGGATGTTATATATATATATATTTTTTCATGGTTTAATTGTCATTTGATTTTCTGACAGTTTTTTGTTCCCCCCACCATGAGTTACTTTCAATTAAACAGAGTTTCGCTATGGCATAGTTGATCCAGAAGAAGGTTATTTCCACCCATTTGTTTGCTTTTCCACCTCTGAAATAGTTTGTCAGCCAGCCAAAAACTGGCCAAACAAAATACCTTCCACAGGCTGTTTTCTAAAGCAGGGATTCACCACCTTTTTCTCTATTTCGTATTTTGTTGTGTATGGTTTTGTTCAATCTGGCTTGGACTCTCCTTGGCTTAGCGCTAGGGCTGATGCCTTGAGTTGTCATCTAGGGAAGTGCTGCTCTGAAAGCTCCTGCTGAAATCCATCTGAGGGACACCAAAGAGCTGAGACCTAATTTAAAACCTTCTGTAATCCCTGGTTTCTAGATGCCTTCAATCCAGCAGATCTTTAATTTTAAGGAGGCTGAAGTTAGCCAGGCTTCAGGTGGGGCTTTCTGCACATGACATATGTTAATACTATTGCTTGTGAAAGTGTTTCTCATGAGGATAAGAGAACTTCTCTACTCACAAAGTGACATATTTGCAAGACTGAGGTTCCATATGATATTTCATCTGACATTTCGTAGGTGATTAAAGGCTTGATTCATCAAACAGGGCATTCAACTGAGGTCCTTAAATTAGGGTCTAGCGTGTTGATGGCTCCTTCTCTGGTGAACGGAGAGTGGTGGGGACCTGTGAAGGCAACGTGACACACCTCAGAGCCCTGGTACCCTCTGGCAGCCCCCATCTCTCCCCATTGATTCCAACAGGAACACTGGGAGACGATGTTCCCCATGCAGGCACCTTGGTTAAAATGCCTTCGGTTAGGTTGGGATGAATCCGGCCCTTTGTACATATGTATGCTGGTGCCAATCCTGTAAATCCTCACTCAGTGAAGGACTTCACTTATGCAAGCAAATATTGCTATTGGGTTCAGCAAGTGAGGACAACTTGTACATTGAGCGCGTTTCAGAATGCAAATGGCATAGAAATGTTCAGAAAGTTGAATAATGCCTATTATTCATTACAGAAATGCTACCACCTCTCCAGTGGGAATTGATAGGCAATTTCTTTGCAGAATACACTGCTGGTGGTTTGATTATTTAGGGCTTTTAATTATAAAATGTGCTAGAGAACAACACAAATGACAAATTGGACCAAACAGATTGTTTGTTCACCCTTCTCTTTGAAATCTGAAATGCGTGACAAAAAACAAAACCCAAACAAACAATGCCTTGTTTATTTAATAAATTAGGTCTTGATTTAATGGGAATGCTCATGGGGACAAGCATAGGGGTGATGGGGTCTTTGTGTGAGATTTGGGGCTGAACTGGGCAAAAAAGGCAAATAAATAAATAGCCTTTGGAAAAAAAATATAAGATGAGAAAACAGCAAAATAATCTGGTTGTGCAGACACCTGGCGGGGTTTGCTATTGACACTAGCCGAGCCAGATTTTTCTCTTTGAATTTTGGCAGAGAGGAGGGTCCGGTTGTGTGTGCTTGACTCAGTGGACATGAACCTCTCTCTTTTCTGCCGCCATTAATCTCGAGCTCTTTCCTTCCCGTTGGCCGACTTTCAATAGGAAGGAAGGAAGGACAGTGTTTCCATAAAATGCGGTGGGCACCTGAAGTTCTTCCAATGGCAAACACAGGGTAGTGTCTCCTCCTGGGCAAGTGACCCTCCCGACTGCTGGCTGAGGGCTCAGACTGTCAGGCAGTGATGGAGCAGAAGGGGAGTTGTGGCCTCTTCTGCTTGAATATTAAAAATAAGCTGAAGGCTGGTACGGGACTTTGCACAGAGACCGATCCTCTCTCCCAAGGCCGGGGTTCCCTGACTGCAAACTCCAGCTGTGGACAGATTTATTTAATATACGGGTGGGTTTATGGTTGTGTTTTTGCTGAACGAGCCAGAGCTCCTGCTGCCTTTGCTTTGCTGTGCCAGCTCTGGAGGAGCAGCTGGTGTGAGGTTGGCACCCAGACTCCATCCTCTTCTGCAAAGACACCAAAGCATTTGCATCAAATTTGGCACAGCAGAGCGACTCTGTACAAGATCAGCAAGGCATTTGAGAGTGTTGCTGGTCCACAGTTAATATTTGCTTAAATGACAACCACTGGCTTGAGAAAACCTGCTCAGCCAAGTCCTCTATGAAGGAGGGGATTGCACCTCTTTGAGCAACACTTTGGATAAGGGTACATTCTGTACAGCAGCTGCTTTAGATGTTTAATTTAGATGTTATAAGAGGACCAAAGTCAGGAATCAGAGGGGGATCCATCCCAGGAAACCTGAGAGGCTGAAAGTAGCTAACTAGGCAAGCAAACTAGTTCCTCTTAATTCCTTCTAGAATTAGTTGAGAGGCAAATATTCTTCCACGGCATGATGGTCAGAAGTGGAGTTGTCCTCTAAAACAATTATTCCAGGCAGTGGTTACAGGTGTGGGGCTGGCTGGGGATGGATGGCAGATGCAGAGCACCTGGAGAACATTTAGGTGGTCTGAAATACAGAAAGGGTGAGCTTCATCAGTCTGAGAGGATCCAGGTTCTAAGAGGTGAGGTTTGGGTCATGGCTGAATATGGATGAGGAAATACTTGTTGGTATCAGTGGGATTTGTTCAGGCAGTATGAATTTCATTCCTGGTCTTTTGGTAAGTGCAGTGCCCTTGCTGTCCCAACAGCAAAAAGAAAGTAAGTCACTCTAAGAAAACACATTTCCCCCATTGAGAAATTTTTTTGTGTACAGTCCCATATGTTAGTTATGGGACAAGCCTGAGAGAAGTGGGAGGTTGATGAAAGGAGGTATTTTTCCAGTGGAGAGATGTAGAGGAAGGCCCATCTGGAGTGGTTGATGCCTGAGCCGAAGGACGACTTGAGTTCCTGAAAGCTGTGTTTTCCCCCACATCCCTATAGGCTTGGGTTTAATAACAATATCCCCTCTCTCCCAGGCTGTGCCTTGGACTTGTGATGAACCCGTTGCATTTCCTCCCTTTCAGATCACCCAGTTAAAGATTGAGAACAACCCCTTTGCGAAAGGCTTCCGCGGCAGCGATGACATGGAGCTCCACAGGATGTCCCGGATGCAGAGGTAATGTGTGTCTCCCTCGCGGGGACCTGCTCAGGACCACGTGAGCCACCTGGCCTTTGCTTTGCATGTCTTTTGTGGCTTGAGCTAAGCCAGGACCTAGTGGCAGCTCCTTTTCTGGCGGCTGCTTGTGTATTTTATGTCAAGCTGTTGAAATATCATCAGGATGTGGGGCTGAAATCCAGGTCTTCCCACTCCCAGGCAAATGCTCTAGCTGCTGGGTTACAGAGGCAGGATCTCACTTGTGGGTTGTCCTCTTGGCCACTGGGACCTTGTATATCTTTCTGACATGTCCGCGTCCACAACAACCTCTAGTTTGTACTAAACAGATGTCACTGCATGTGGGCTTAAACCTCTTTAAAGCAACAAGAGACTTGGAGTGACTCTGAGAAGGTCTGGTCATCAGATGACTGTAGAAGAACTGTTGGGTATTTTTTTGCCCAGGTGGCAGTGCTTTAAAGACAAAATTCTCAGCTCTGCTCTGAGAACAGGTTTGTTAATGGTGCTCCAGATGCTTCTGGAGATCTTGGTGTGGAGACCTAAGTTGTGCTGGTTTCTGGCTTTCAGAGGGTCTTTGGCAGGAGGGGAGTGTTTGCCTGGTCAGTTCTGGATGTGCAGAGCAGGAGCATAGGCATGGTGGTTTCAGGTTGAAGAAGGAAGGTATTAGAAAATGTTGGGATCTCCAGGGCCAGGTGGCTGAAGAGGTCTTTTTGAATCTCAGTTTTGGATGTAAGTGCTTAAGCTGAAAATCAAACCTAAATCCTGTTTAAAAATCCAATTTCAAGTCCTTTTCTAAATGTCACGTCCTGCCAGTAATTAACTTTGTGCCTTTCACTTCACTTGGAACTTCACCCATGTGTCAAGTTGCTTCCTGGTGCAAATGTTTTGCAGGAACCCTGCCATACCCATGATTATACCTAAGACAGATGTAGACGCTCAATATAGCACTTTTCCATCCAGGAGGGCAGGAGTGACTCAGATCCCTTATTCTCCGGGACTGACAGAGCTGGCTGGTGGTGGAAGGTTGTAGGGACCTGCATTGGGACCTTCTGCTGGGAGGTCTCTCTCTACCACCCACCCAGGAGCCGGCTGGAGGTGCTCACTGCAGGCTGGGGTGCAGATGTCGGTGCAGATACAGAAGTCTCCTCTGGTTGCCGCATTTGGTGACCTGAGCACAGCTCTCCGCAGCCGTGCGAATCGTGCTGGTGGGCAACAAATAATGCCTGTAAATGCTGATGCCCATAACACTACTCAAATGGGCAAATGTACTCCTGTGTACAAACATTTTCAGGCTCAGACCCAGAAAAGCCAGTAAATATATACATGAAAATAAATAAATATATATAAAATAAATATGTATATAAATATAAAAATCACGTTTCTCAATCTAAATCATCTCTGTGGTCTTCTGAATGTGCCCTGTGTTCCCTACCTGCCTGCCCTTTCCAACGACAGCACAGATCCTGGCATAATATGTCAATATTTATTTATTTATGGGTGCACTACCACTTGAAATAGTTTCCCCCCTCCCCGTGCCAGCTTCCCAGCCTCTATTGGAACTTGAGTAATGATGTCCCCTGCACATTTTTGCTGCTAAACTGCCCTTTCATTATGGTCAATGGAAAGATTTGAAGGTTTACATTCATCGCGGGGTTTTTTGGAGCGAGAGGGAGGAGGTAAAACAGTGAGGACTATTAGGAGGGCTGGATGCCATATGAAGAGCATGGCATCGAGCCACGCTGAGCTTGTGCTAAAAATTGCTTGGCATTTTTATGCGGGCTTGCGGTCATAGTCAGTGATACAGTGAACAGAAACACTTGGAATATATAAATGCACCCACTCAGATGTGGGTTGAAAGGGTTAAAATCCACAGCGTTGACTTTACAGGATAATTTCTGATGCTTGCTTACTTAATAACTTATCTTCTGTATCGATAGCATAGAAATGACTCTGTACCTTTACAAAGATTTCATTTTTTTTTTTAAAGGGAGAGCAGGATAAGAGTATTATAGTAAAATAAAGACCCATTCAAGGTTGAAAATATTAGACAAATATGTACCCACCTTTGTGGTTTTTTATATCTATCTGAATATATACAAAATTGTATCTATATAAACATATGAAAACATATATTAAAATTATATATATATTAAAAAATAAATTGCATATAAAAGATAAAGAACCATTCAGTATTGAGCATGCTAGAGAAGTATGACCTACCTTTGTGGGTTTATATAGGTTTAACATATAAATATATATTAAAATATAATTAAATATATATGAAAAAATGAATATATAAATGTATACATGTGTGTGCATATGTAGTGAAGTTGTTTCACAGTGATGGACCCACTCCCCAGCTGGCATGTATAGGTACATCTGTCTTGGCTTCAGGGGAGTGACGTCTATTTATGCCTTGGAGAATATGGTGGGATTTGGTTTTAGTGCCTTTTTTTGTTTAAATTATAGAAAAAAGTAGCTGGAAAAAACACTCTTTAAAAATACAGCGTACAGACTTTTGTACCAGAAACTGGTGACCTGACGTTCCTCAGGCCACTGATCATCTCATTAAGGGGTATAGCTATGGAGGGAGTTAATTTTTCATGCTGAGGAAATCCTTGGTACCTCTATGTTTTCTTTATTGCAATTTCAAATGTTTTTTAATTCCTGGCATAGGGCTATTGCAAGGGGGCATCTCCTGGCTGGAAGCAGCCCTGGGGGAAGCAAACGAGGCTGAGATGCAGGGGTGATCCAGCCGGGTGCATGAGCTGGCTTGTGACATCCCATTTTTGGGTAAGGCTGGTCCAAAGCGTGTCCTTCTGCTCACCCACCTACGCTCCCACCTCTTGGAGCAGCCTGGGAAGCCTGAGCCCTGGTCAAGATGTGCTTCCAGCACTGAACCTTCAGGTCCCACCATCTTGCACAGGGCTTGGGTCAGATGCGAGTAGGTGTGTGGTGACTGAAGGTGTTGTCTAGAAGAAGCATCCTCAGGCTGAGGGTGTCTCGGCTCCCTCTTTGCAAAGCAGAATGTGATGGGCATGTTTGGAATGTAAAGCTGCTTCCTTGGAGGGTTCACCCCATGGATGGTGGGATGGGGTGAGGAGCCCACCTTCTGCCTGTTTTGCCTTCAGAATCAGAATGATTTGCTTGCATGTCTGCCTTTTAAACAGACCAAATTACATGATATCAAGTCCATATTTACACAAATAATTGCCAGCTGGCCAGCTCTTGTTGTCTCCTTGCACGTTTGGCTATTAGATGATGGAAGGGAGATCAGTTTGCTGGGTCCAAAACTCTCTCACTCGCCTCAGGGCAGGTCTTGTAGATGGGTGAAGCAGAAGCAGGTCTAGGTGCCAGTGGAGACTTGGCCTGATGAATCACAGAATCCCAGAATGTCAGGGGTTGGAAGGGACCTGGAAAGCTCATCCAGTGCAATCCCCTCATGGAGCAGGAACACCCAGATGAGGTTACACAGGAAGGTGTCCAGGCAGGTTTGAATGTCTGCAGAGAAGGAGACTCCACAACCTCCCTGGGCAGTCTCGTCCAGGCTCTGGCACCCTCACTGAGAAGTTTCTTCTCAAATTTAAGTGGAACCTCTTGTGTTCCAGTTTGAACCCATTACCCCTTGTCCTATCATTGGTTGTCACCCAGAAGAGTCTGGCTCTGTCCTCCTGACACTCACCCTTTATATATCTGTAAACATTAATGAGGTCACCCCTCAGTTTCCTCTTCTCGAAGCTAAAGAGCCCCAGCTCCCTCAGCCTTTCCCCATAAGGGAGATGCTCCACTCCCTTCAGCATCTTTGTTGCCCTGTGGAACATCTACCCATGGAGGTAGGATGGAGAGGAACTAAGATGAAGCAGGGAAGAAAGACAAGTCAGAGAGTCAAGAGTGAGCTCAAGGTCTTGTGTGTCTCATGGAGGATTCTCACTCCATCTCTGTGTGTCTCTGGCTGAGCAAAAGCAGCAACAAGAGTTGGCCCAAGTGGCCTTTGGGGACAGGAGCTCTGCAAGGCAGATGTGGATGTCTTTGTGAGTCCATCCCTCTCCATGGTTTTCTTCTTTGCAGGACCTCTGTGGTGATTTTTATTCTCTGATTTCCCAGAAGAAAAGTTAAGAAGTCTGTCCAGGTAGAAAACTTCATTCAGTAGTGATATTAAGCCTTTCGGCAACAGATGACTTCATTCAAAAAGAATAGCCATGAGCTCCAGAGAGATCCAAATTCCAGTGAACGCAGACTTCTGATACATGTTAATTTTCCCCCCACCTCCTTTCTTTCCTGAGACACATGGGACCCCTTTAGCAGTTTCTTTGACAGGATGAGTGCTCTGGGAGAACAGGGGTTTTTTTAAGTTTTCAAGTTCCTGAGCATGAGATCAAGTTTGTTATTTCCTCAATTAAAAAAAAAATAGAAGAGATGCTAGAGGAATACGAGTTATACTGTATCTGTATCCTGGAGTCATGCTGCAATTGAAAAACATAAATCAGCTAAACGTTATGTAGTTGTGATGCTGGGAATTTTAAGCAAAGGGTTCCTTTCAGATCTCTTGCCCTTCTGTACTGTAAAAATTCCTTTTGTCTCTGCTTAGAACTTCTGCCTGTGCCAAGGGGAATTTGGTGTGCAGAGCAAGAGCAAAACACGCGGCAGAAATCCACAGAGGGTGAAGATTATGCAGAGGGACGCTGAGATCTGCATTGCAGATGCCAGTGTAGGACCTTGCCCTTAAAATTCCCCATGCATGAGAGTCAATGGAGCTGTGCAAATAAACCATAGCTATTGGGTGTTTTTTAGGGGATTGCGTGCAAGTTGTAGCTATTAGGGGTTTTTTTGTTGTTGTTATTTATTTATTTATTTATTTAAAGCTGTGACTGTCAGAAGACAGCAGGGGAGAAATGTTTGTGGGTCTGGGGCCAGAGGACTGTGGAAAAGTAATTCTGTTAAACCCTTTAACCAATTTTTGCTTGTCATCTGCAGCTCCCATTGTCTTTAGTGGTTATTATGGGTGCTGAAGACCTTCTGAAAGTCTCAGGCCCTAGTAAATGTTTATTCCAATTAATGCAATTTAGTGCTTGAAGCTTCTTATTGGGAAAGCTTTTGAAAGGAAAGATGATTACGTGAAAGGGTGGCTCTTAGCTCCCTTGATGGGTATCCTGGGTCCTTTCAAAGTGAGGCAAAAATCCAGAATGATCCACTTGACAAAGAAGAGTGGCAGCGTAGCTCAATGTTATGTTTTCTTCATCAAAGACCATGAGCCACAGTTTGCTGCCTTTGGCATTAATTCACAATAATCCTCCTGGCTCCAAAGGAATTATTCCAAAGATTTCCTGGTGTAACCAAGAAGATAAACTGGGCCAGACACAAAGGACATGATATCAGTACCATGATTCAGAGCTGGCATAACAGAGAAGACAGTGCATTTTGGGGTAGAATAAATGGATGAGTCTCTAGGGTCCAAAAGGGTCATCTACCTTGGCATGTTAACATCATGTTGGACTCATGGACACCAGTTTGATTAATGCAAGAAGGTCTCAGTCCACAGCAAATGACCTTGCTCTCCTTGCATCTTCTCATTGCATCTCTTACATCCACTTTCATATCCCACGTTCTCTCATGGAAATCTCCCAAGAGCCACGTGCTGTCTGAAACATTTTCAGTGTGAGGCATAGAATTATAACATCTGTTGGAGAGACGACGCTTTCCTCCAGTAAACATCCCCAAGGAGTTTTTCCGGGTCAGATCCCCAGTGGAAACCGTAGGCTTGAACTGTATTCTATAGAAATTGGCAGAATTGCAATGAAATTGAAAATAAAGCTCTGCAGACTTCACTGGAGGATATTCACAGCTCTTTGAAAGTGGGAAAGTCGCCTCAAGAAACACAGGGTAGCTGCAGTTTCCTCTGTTGCCTCTTCTTTGGGGCAGCAGGACCTGACCTGCAGAAGCTGTTGGCCAACATCCATTCTTCATCTCGTCTCGTGATGTTTCTTTTCTTTTATTTATTTTTTTCTCCTCTCTTCCTCTTTCTGTATCTGTTATGGTTGATCTCAATTCGTTTCCCATTCTTGAGTCTCAGCAGGAAGGATGACAATTGGTGGCCTAGGAAATATAAAAGCAAAAAGCCTTTGGGTTGTATTTGCACATCTGGAATTGGGGGCTGATTCTTCACTGCTGTATCCACAGGTGCTGGGCAGGTGGAGAGGACAGGATGGATATGATGGCAAACACTTGTTCTTTTGTTGTGACTGACCAAGGAGGAGTTAAAATCTGGCAATTGGAAAGAGTGGAGGGGTATTGCTATGTTTGACCACTGATATACCTTTGGTCAGATTTTAGACTAGAAATAGCTATCGTGAACAAGACAGAGAGAGTATCTAGCTCAGGGTCTTCAAAGAACATGGCAGCAGCTAAACATGGGGAAACCCTCTTCTGTATCATGCCTCATCTTGACCTTGAATGGGTAACAGTATGATCCTTGAGGCCTGACATTTAATAGGTCTTTTGAAATCTTGTCACCATGAGCTACAGCAGCTTTGGAGAGCCTTGGTAGATAACGTTTGGCTGCAGAAATATCAGAAACAGCCTCTAAAATAATTTGCTTAGGGCCAGCAGGGGCTGGATGCTTCAACACAGAAACTTCCTGGCTATAAACTGTGGCTCTTCCAAGAGATTTTTAACAAGTTTTCTGTCTGGCAGCTGCACTTACTATGCATTGGCTGGTATGTTAGGAAACTCAAAGTCTGCACATGAAAATAAATTGAGAATTATTACTCTCTTTCAGCATAATGATAAGCAAGAAAGTGGACTGGATGTCGCTCTGTGAAGGTCTATGTTTATAATTTTCCACAGTTTTTATTGGTTTGCAGAGGCCAACAAGTTTTTGATCTCTGAGATCACAAACATTTATTGAATTTGCTCCTTTGAATTGTTTGGTAGATACGAGGTTGTGGCACAAATGACCTTATGGAGGTCTCGACTCTGTCATGGTGAGGGCACCATTTGGCTGGGGGAGGTGGAAGATGTCATGAGAGAAAATGAGACCGAGTTGGCTAATTCCATCTGGCAGAGTCTGATTTGGGTGGAAGTGCTTGGAAAATGCAGGAAGGATTCACTTGTAAGGTCTGATCCTCTAAAGAGCAATGTGTGTGCTATTAGGAAACGGTTGCGTAGAGTCGGTGTCTGATCCTACGAGTCTGGGAAACATCGAACCAGGTGTGAGTTAAGAACTGAGTCCAGAATTCAGGACCGAATGCCTTCACTATGACTTGGACCTCATCCCTTGTTTCTTCCCACAAGCTCTGATGAAAATCAAAGCAATATTCTCTCCTGGTGGCCGTTCAGCTGGGAGCCCGGTGGTGCAGAGACGGTACAGCACCTTGTGCAATGTGTCTCCTTCTTCCTCCCTGTCCCCTCTGCTATTGTAATACACCAACTATGGTAACCGAATATTCATCGTCAGCTTCCAACAGACTTTAAATAGACCAGTGACAGCTTCCTTCCTTGTAAAGTCTTTCCCCAACCAGCTTTTATTTTTTTTTCTTCTAATTTTACAATTTTTAATGCAAAAAAAAAGAAAAAGTAGCCCATTAACACTCTAATGTAAAACTAACTCCTAACTCACATTCTGGCCCAGGAACAACAGTCTCTTCCTTGCTGTGTGGACAATTTCCCATCTTGCCTGCAGAAGTCGAGCTTTAACAATTATTTTACCTTCCTCCTTTGCTACAATTTTTTTGGACAACAAAATTTCTGGACACAACAGCCATTTTGTGCCAGAGCCGAACAAAACCTTTCATTCCATTAAACTGTGGCTTGGGATTACAACCGCCTATTTTGGGAATAGCGACTTTTAGGCACTGAAGAAAAAAAGGAGAATCTGATACATTTTTAAAGACTGAAGGATAAACTAGAATGGTAGCTGTGTATGCTGCGTATTGAGTGGGCTCAGGAAACTGTATAAATGTTTTAAGGAGACTGTTGGTATCACTTTATTAGAGCTCAGCTTCTATGAGGAAGAAAAAGGTAGAAATACAGAGGTAACTGCCTTTGTGTCTAGAAAAATGGCAAAGTGAAAGAAAGAGAATATTTTAGATATTTAGTTAGAAAATACTTTCCTTCCTCTCCCTCCTCAAATAGTTGATTTTTTTTTTTGACAAAAATAGCACCTAACATGTTTTGACTGAAATGGAAATATTTCAGTCTGGAAAGAAGTCATTGCGATACCTCCTGGGAGCTGCTGTTTGGAAACTTGGTGTATCCAACCTGTTCCTTCTCCATCGTGACTCCCCCTTCCCACCGTGTCTCCTGCAGAGCACCACGGTCTTGTCGTATGGTCCTCTCTTATGTGTCTCCTTGGAAGTGCATTCAGAAGGGAATTTTTGGTCCCCAACAGGAGTGTGACATCCTGACACTGCCTATGTTGGGGTAAAAATATTACTGTTTCAGGTATATAGATCCTTTATGGAAAGGAAGCATATTTTTTTTTAATCAAGAAAAAAATCAGGTGGTTGAATTTTGCTCTCCTCAGCTCTCCATTGGAATGGAGAAGGTGTAGATTTAAGTGAGGAGTATCTGGGATGGGGATGGCTGCTCGGTGCTTGTGTGGTGCTTTGCACAGTGGAGGTCTGATGTTGATGGGGTCTCTGTGAGCTCCCCTGAGAATTTACTGTAAGAAATGCCCATGCAGATCTAATTCCATGTGTGAATGGGGAGATGAAGTCACTTCCAAAGAGACATCCAATTATTACCCCACTCAAGCAGGGAGAAATTGTGACAACTTTCATCTCAAAAAGAGACAGAGAACAACAAAAAAAATGAGGCTCTACCATTTCTTGAGAGATTTGGTGTTGGTGGTGTTGGAGCTGAGGAAGAAGGAACCAGCTAATCCACACAGCAGCCTCTCATTAGGGAGGAGAGCTAAGGGCAAGGTCCATGTGTCACCTCCCTGCAGCTTGTCTCCTTGGAAGGGAAACCTGGTGGGGATGCAGATTTGGGGTGTCATGCTGATACTATTTCCATAGGGATCCCTGTGTGAAGGTGGAGCGTGATAAGAGCAGGCAGCTCAGAACTGTGAGCTGATAGGGCTAGGTGACCTCCTAGAAGGTTTGGAAGCTGTAGCTCTTGATCTTCCTGAAAAGCCACCCAAGTGGGGTGGAAATGCTTGTGCTGGTTGTCCATAGGCAGAGAGGTCCTCTGAAGTGCCCGGCATTCATTGCTGTATTGAGTATCTGAGGGGTAATTCTCTGCTTTCTCCAAGTCCATTTCTCTTCTGTTCCTCATGCACATCCTGGACTTTGGTTCTGGGAAAAAGCTGCCTGGCTGGTGAGCCCAATGGGTGGAAAACCCTGCTCCTGCCAGCCCCGCGGGGAGGAGCTGCTGGGCTTCCAGGGGAAGAAATCCCACCTTTGGAATAGGCTCTGCTTGGCAAGCCACCGGTGCCTGGGGTTTGGAAAGCTTTCATGGCACAATGAGAGACACATACATTTGGTTTTGAGCTCCTGGGTGAGTTTTCCCTCCGTCACAGCTTGGTTGTTGATGTTTCTGGCAGCCACCACAGCAGTGGTTTGGATGAAAGCTCCCTGCTGTGAGTAGGTTTATATAATTGGGATTGTTCAATTTTGTAAATAAGTTCTGAGTTGCTCCTTCTCTGAAGGATGTTAATTGGAGATTCGGTGCTCCTCCTCGATGTGTAAGTGGCCAGGTGAGTTGCTGATGGGATTTAAGGACCTGTTCTTACTACAGCATAATGATTTTGGGCAGGTGAGTAGGATACCTCAAAGCCAGCTTGGTCCAATAGTTATAGTCTCAAAGAAGAAAGCTTATGTCAGAATCTGGGCTTTGGTTTGTGGCTGCTCTGAGCCTGGTGGCACTTTGCGAGGTGCTGCTGTACTGCTACTTCATATTTATGTGTTTTAGCAAGTCTGTGGGTTCAGGGAGCACCCGACTATCTTGGAGACAGCCCAGGAGGAGGCTTGCACCTCACCTCAAGTTTCTGAGACTCAGCTTCAGTTTTCCCCCCTGCAGAGCCGGAATAATCCTGTCCAGCCACGATACTGATGTGCTTAGAGAAATCTCTCCAAAACACACTGTAGGGTCTTGTAGGAGAGGGGATTTGCAGTCAGCGTTGGCAAAACATCCTTGCTTCAAAACAGATTTCAGGGCAAGGGAACAAACCAGAATTTCCACCAGTGCTCACCTTCCCAGCCCAACTTTGCTGAGGTTTGTGGTTTTGATGTGCAGCAGGTCTTGGTGATTTATTTATTTCTCTTTTCTGAGCGCTCTGGAGTGGAGCTTGTTCTCTGGTCCAGGGATCCTCTGTCCAGGACAGCAAGGCTGGCAGACCCTGGGGAAAAGGAATGGGGACAACTACCATAAGGAGAAAAAGTAGATCTAAATATTTAATCGTTCTACAAATCAGCTTGTAAAATGACATTTTTATTTACATGCATGTGCACATCCACATATACAATATAAATAGTATATAATTTATAAATGCTATCACAATATGTAAATATAAATCTTGTGTATTTAGACATAACTGCATATATCTATTTGATGTATGGGTGTAAAACAGCAGTTGTAGTGGAAGAGGCGCAAATCTAAAAGGAAAGCGAAATAGTAGAATGCTGCATGGATAAAGTGCGATGGAGCTGCAGTCTCCTGGGAGGGATGTCTCCATTTCCCTGAAAGTCTAAACAACCACCATGACACTAATGTGCTGCCTTCGTTTATTAATCCACTGATGTATTTATTAATTGATTGCTTTCCTGCCTTGTTTTCTTTTCTTTTTAGTAAAGAGTACCCAGTTGTTCCCAGGAGCACAGTGAGACAAAAAGTGTCTTCGAATCACAGCCCCTTCAGTGGCGAGACCAGAGTCCTTTCTGCCTCCTCCAACCTGGGCTCCCAGTACCAGTGTGAGAACGGGGTATCCAGCACCTCCCAGGACCTGCTACCGCCTGCCAACCCCTACCCCATCTCCCAGGAGCACAGCCAGATCTACCACTGCACCAAGAGAAAAGGTCAGGCCTTGGCTGCTCTCCGCTCTGTGCTTTCCCCTTCCTAACATGACCATCAGCATTGTTTCTGATGTTTCCCCTCACTGGACAGCCCCAGGCTCCTTTACACTGATGCTCGAGGATGAGCAAGGGACGAAGGTTGTGTGCTGGAGGTGGGCAGCTCCTCCAGGCAGGGCTGGGAATCTCCTCTCACCTGTGTTAACCTAAAACCCCATCTCTGCTGGGCTGGGAGCAAGTGGTTTGGAGGGGTGGCAGAACCGTTCGCCCACGGTGAATCCACATTCAGTCAGATATCTGGTGCCAGAGATAAAGATGACTTATCTGTCTCCGTAGCCGCCTCAGGCAGGGTTAATCTCCAAGAGGAGATACCTTGACAACTTGAATTTTGCACAGATTTGACTGAGAGTGTCGTGGTTGGGAGACAGTTGTCTGTATGCAGAAAGCAATTCCACTTAAATGCTCGGCCTAATGAATGGGGCGTGGGATTGAAAATCATAATATCCATGTTCGTTCCCCTCTGGTGTGACTGACCTGCTTTGACAGAGCTTGAAGGATCAAACTGTGAGGGCTTTACACTGACTGCTCAGCTCGTCCTGGCGTGAAGAGCCCCGTGATATCGATGGGATAATTGTTCTTGGGCAGGAGTGAGCAGTTTCCAGTCTCTCCAAAAGCAATGGGAATGCTTAGAGGCAGAAACACTTGCAGAATTCAGATAGCAAAAGCCTCGGATCAGCTCCACCCCAGACAGAAAAAAATCGGGAATTTCCAGGGCTGAATGCAACCCTACAGGGTGGGCAGGAGACGATTACTACCTACCCCTGTTCTGTTCTCCCAGGCTTTAGTCTACGTTGCATGGAAAATGCTAACAGGAGTCAGCATGCACTGTGGCATTTGAATGTACCGAGAATTTCTCCAGCCTGGTAGCCTCTCCCCACAGCAGATCTCTTCCTGCTTCCCTGCACGGTCCTATCAGTCAGCCACATGTCATTATTTTTAGTAACATAACCCCTGGGGCGCTGGGATGTGCAGTGTAGACACACAGTCGAAGGTAGTGATGCTGGGAAGTGCTGGCAGACGAGGCGGGGGCAGTGGAAATGATCTCTCACATCCGTGGTCAATCCCTTCAATATTGTAAGAGCATGCGTGTGGTGTACAAGTATATAAGCAAAGCAAAAATAGTTGATAAATCTTAATATTTTCTGGATGTGAGACTGAGCCAAAGAGTGGAAAGCAGACACATGGTTTTCTGACCCCTCCGGCTGACCGGGTGACCCTCGTGCTTGTAGAGAGTGTATCAAAGCTGTGATTGGAAATGGTGACGCTAGACTTGAGGTGGGGAAGGAGGAGTTGCAATGGCCTCCCGATGTCCGTAAGGTCCAAGGTGGGGTGTGTGTTCCTTGCTACCCCCGTGTTGGTGCAGGACTGTGGGTGCGAGGCTTTGGGACACAGCTGGGTCCCTGCAAAGTTGGCGATGGAAAAGCAAGTTCTGCTCACCCTTGGTGTCCTGTGACCTATCCTTGGTGCTCCTTTGCCCCAGAGCTGAGCTTTCACCGCTCCTCTTCCCCTTTGCAAAAAGACCTGACCAAAACAAGCTGTCCCAAATGGCAACAAACCCTTTGGACAACCTCCGACTGCTGCGTGTCCCCACACCGCAGGGCAATTCATCATTCGCCTCCACATTGTAAGGTGATAAGGAATCAGCAGAGGTTTCCTTCCAGTTTTGGGATTCCCGCTAAGTAGTGTCTCCATGGGTGGTTTCCCTCCATCCCCCAATTATCTCACTTCCTCTTATTGTCACAAAAGAGACGACTATCTGCCCTGGAATAAGCTCTCTGGCCCCCTTTGGCCTGCAAGGCCCTTACAAAAGTGCAGGAGACTGGCCAAGCAAGGCTCTGTCTGTGGACCTGATGGCCCCTCATTATCTCTATGATGGCTTGAGTGGCACAAGCCGTTAAGGGCCTTTTATCAAAGCCGCCAAATGCTTTAATCAAGGAGAAGCAATGTCCTGTCCGATACCACTGGCTTCTTCCCTGGAGCTCTACTTCTCAGGAGCCCGAGTCCCTGCTTTCCTCCCTGCGCCTTTTTTTCCCCCCTCCCCATGTATCCAGTAAATCGAAAACAGCCACCAGGGCTTAAAGAAAAGAAATACAAAGTTAATGGGAAACAGAGAGCCAACATAAGCTGCCAAGCAGCTCTTTGCAAAGTGAAATTAATTAAAAAAAAAAAAAGTCACTAGAGATGAGCAATTCTGCTGAGATAAATCAGAACGTGGTCCAATGTTTTGTCTCAAACTCAGACTGAGCGTGACACTTTCTTCTAGCACCGAGCAAGGATCTTTACTGAACTTGGGAAAATAACCTTGCCTATAATATTCCTCTTTCTTTTTCCAGCCTCTCCTTTCTACATGAAATATTAAGCTTTCCCTCACAGCTCTCCTGTTTTCCTACTTTTCTACAGAACTTTTAACAAGCCTCACCATCTAAGGAAAAATGAAAGCAAGACTGTGCTCTTTCCTAATGCACCTCTGTCCTTTTTCTGGACTGGAAGTATTATTGATTTTGTTGGATCATCAACTCTGCAAACACTGACTTCTCCTCTGTCAGTTTAGGCTTTATCTCAAGTAGATTATTTCCTTTTTGCAAGGCTGTGGTTATGGATAAGTGCTTGCAGGGGCAGAGGGCAATTCGACTGGGTTTGAGACCAGCTGGTGTCTGTTTCTTCTGTAACAAATGCCACCACTCTTTTCCAAGATAGTCTCTCAGATATGGCTCCTTCCAGCTTTGACATCTCATGATGTTTCTATGTACCCTTTTTGATCAAGAGGTCAAGTCTTGGTTTAGGCTCAGTTGAGAATAGGTCTGCATTCAAGCAGCTCAAAGGCACCTTATTCAACTTCTACTTCCTTGGTGACCTAAGAGAAAGATTTAGCTCTGTGGCTGACAGTGTTGTTCTTAGCTGTCAAGCCAAGATGGATTCACTCTGGAGATCTGATATGGAGTTACATTACGGGAGAGCAGCAGGGCTGCAAGGGGATGTTATCTCTGAAGGCTTCTCTCTTTCAGGGAGCTGATCTTCTGAATGAGTAAGGAAGGGAGCACACATCCCAGAGCCCCAAATCTGGTGATTCCTGGTGCGTGGGTGGGAGTGTGGGGTCGCAGCATTGGGAATGACCCCAGAGTGGTGCAATGAGGTTCCTGTTCCAGGCACTTTCTGACCATGCTGAAGGCTGGGGAATGGCAGTCCTCAAGGCAAGGATCATCCTGCATTGTATCCCTGCTCCGCACTGAGATTACTTCTGCCGTTTCGCAAAGAGACTGGTTTTGAGAGGACGGATTAACTCCAATCCTGTATCCTACCAAGGAATGGCATCAGTTCTTGATGTGGATTTTGAGGCTGCAACAAAGACCAGTTAGAGCTTTGCCTTTTTTTTTTTTCTTTCTGGTTGTTCTCCACCTCTCTCTCTCTCATTGTTGTGCTTGAAGAAGCCCAAAAGGGCTTACCAGCAGGCAGCTTGCTTTTTGTCTTTCATTTTAGCCCCACGTCCCAATTAGGGCATTGGGGCTTGTTTTCCCCTGTGTTATCCTCTCCCTCAGACTTCCTGCAAACTAAAAAGCCATCTCTCTAAACCTCTGCTCCCTCCCAGCCTTACACAATCTCAACCACTTGACAGATTTCTGGGATGCTTGTGATGCTGAACAGGAGGAGACTGGAACAGCCTTTCCCTGGGGAGGTTTATGAAAGTTGTCATGTTGGCACTCTGAGGGAGAAGAGGGATGTGGCAGAATCCACCGGCTCCAACCAGCGAGGACCGTGTCCTTCAGCCACCTAGTTTGGACATGACCCTGCCCATAAGAAAGAATGTATCTGTCATCTCCTTCCTACTCTGCTGAGGTTGGTGGAGATACAGCAATGCCTTTCCCCCTTCTGCACAAGAACAAGCAGTGTTAGGGTGGATAGACATCTTCATTGATTGAGCTGCTTTTTCCCTCATCCCACCCTGCTTTTCTTTCACTCAAAGTATCTGTAGGACAAAAGTCAGATATAGAATGTCTTGTTGCAGGACATCCTGCTCGTCTTGCCCATGTTAGGAGACACAATAAGTTGGCCAAGGCTTGAGCTGTGCTGCAGCTGGAGAGGTTTGCAGCTTGGGGAGATGCAGTGGAGCCCAGAGCAAGGTGGCTGCTAGGGTACTGAGGGTGAAGAAGAGCCCGCCAGCATGGTGGGGAGATATTCAGAGGGCTGGTGTGCTCCCAGCTTTTGCTGTGCAGCCACATTTCTTGTGGAGCTGTAGTTTCATCAGCATCCGTCTCTCCCATCCGGAGGTGCCTCCTGGGTCTCTGCAGGCGGTGCTGGCAACTTGCTGCCTCTGGAAGAGCTGCCAGATTTAAGCGTTGGATTGTCTCTGCCCCACAACCCTTTCTGTTGCGTTCTTCTGCAGTGCAACACAGCCATATAGAAAACTGTGAGACTGCTGAAATAACCCACGTGTCTCAGGTTTCATGTTCTAGGATGTACGTCTTATTTTTCCTTTAGGGATGCCCGTTTTGGTTGAATCTGTCTTTTCTTTTTTTGAGAGCCCTTGTCAGCCCTGCACACTGGTATTGGTTATTCAGGCTCAGGCTAGATTCATACTAGAAACCAGACTGGATAAAACAGCAGTGTTGGTGATAATCACCCATTGTGTCTCCCTCACAAAGTTGGGATGAACCTACTGTAACATCCTGGAAGTGTGGGTGAGCTTTAAAAACTAAACCAGTTGGGTCCCATTCTTCATTGTCTTCTGTCCCAGGGAGCTGATCGTCATGAATTGGAAAGGAGCTCTCTGGATTTACACCAAGGGAAGAGGTGGGCTCAGTGCAACATGAAATACAGAGATTTTACATGCTTGCATTTCATTCTGGATGGCCCTAATCTTGGAATTGGGAAAATTCCATTTAAAAAGCCATTTTAGTGGTATTTACAACCCAGCTGGAAGTAGTAAATACCGTCAATCTTGGAACTGCTTATGCTCTTGCTCTCGCTCCTTCATTAGATAGATCATCAAATTCCTTGTGAGGGAGCCAGTTTCCACTCCATTCTGCAGGCTTCGTTTTCCTTGGATCCACTTCGGAGCAGCTTCTCCCAAGAACTGGCAGCTTCCGTGGCTTGGCAGAACCTTTTGCTTTTTGAGGCTTGCGCAGTATCGAGGGGCCGGTCACAAGAGCAGATTGTCACCCTTGTCTTCCAAGAATAGCAACAGAAGTGGAGGATGATCAGCCTCTCCCAGGATGGCCAGCAGCTCCCAGAGGTGCCCAGCACCTCCTAGGGCTCAGTGGCAACAGGAAAAGGACAATGGAGTGCTATCAGGGAACAACATCAAGAATCAAACCCAGAGCAGGCAGGCAGTTGTCTCTTATGTCCTGCATATGGTGATGCTGAGGTGAAAGGACGTTTTGGAAGAGACTCATGGCCTTGGAACACACTGTGCAGGCTCCAGCACAGGTGGGGATGACTTTCAACTTCAACCTTCAGCATTGTGTGAGAGCTCTGTTTGACTTGTCCTCCTTTTGCCATTCTCTTACTTGAAGATGTCCTTCTTCCACTTACAGATGTGCTCCACACCCCACAGGGATGCATTTCATCTGCTCTGGGCTGGCTCTGGTCTCTTCAGCCAGGAGTGGTGGGGCAGTGCCAAATCAGACCAGAGAGCCCGGACCAGTGTAAATTCTTCAACTGGCACCAGCTGAGGTTCTTTGCTCTTCATCATCCCATCTAATGATGAAGATGGATGGTTCTCTTCCCTCTCCAGCACTTTGAGGTTACATAGATGAGAAAATCATCAGGAAGAGGGGCCAGAGGGCAGCAGAAGCTGTTAGGGCAGGTTCTGGTCTTTCATTAGCCTCTCTATCCTCTCTGGAGATGGGCACAGTGTCCTTACACATCTTAAATCTGGAGCGACAGTGCCATTTCCACACAGGGCATCGGTAAGCCTGGCTCTAGGGAGGCCAACAGAGTGATCACAAGAGCTTACAGAAGAAAGGGCACCTATAGGGGTTCCACCGAAATTCCGTTGTTTTTGTTCTTCTCGCTTCACCTGCAATGAATTCTGGACGTGAAGCTGCAACTGCGGCTCTGCCTGGCTGGGCTGTGGCGGGCAGCGAAATGTCGGGGCTAAATGGAAAAATCAGCAACCTCAGGTTGTAAGTCAGGCGCGTTTTTTACACAACGGAAAAACAAAGTTTGACTGGTTTGTGTTGTATATTTAAAAAAACTAAAATAAACAGTCAAACCCCAAGCCAATGATTTCTAATGCCAGCAGAGTAATGCGGTTTAATGCTGAAAACTTTATTAGCAGAACAATGCTTCATTTTACAAGACATTGTTTTTCCACCCTAGTGTTCTTATTACTCAGTGGTGGGTTAGGGAGCCAAAACTTTTAGGCTGGCTGTAAGAGCGAGAGCTCAGGCTGTTCTTCCAGATGTATCTTGTGTGATAGACCCGTGTTTAGGAGAGAGCTTAGATCTGTGCTTCCAACTGTTGTCTTTCAGGGGGCTACATCATCTCTACTGCTCCTATATAAAATGAACCTCATCAGGATTAAGGAGATTGATGCACTTTTGCATCTCTCTGCTTACTGTTCTAGCTATTTCAAAGATGTGATTGCATTGCTTGATTATCCCATCCCTTCTGTCCTTATTTAAGAGAAGGCAGAGGAGGAAGAGAACTGGATTATCAGGGCTCTGCATTGCTGGGACTTAGGAGTTGGGTTTTGCTGTTGTCAGGAAAAAAAAACATGGAATGGAAATGAATTTATGGGCAGCTGCTATTATGAAGTCACCGGACACCAAGGGGAAAGTCCCCACAGTTTGTACCATGGTACCTTATGTTTTCTGGGGTTGTCGGACCAAGACTAACAACAGCAGTTGTTCCAGCTGGATGTGGTAGACACCTGAGTGGAAATAATGGGTTATTTTACAAGCTGAGTGGGTACAGCTTCCAGGAGAAAGCACAGGGCTGTTTATAGTATTATAATAAGGGTATGTGCATGTTTACAAGAAATAAAAGGTGCCTTGTTGCCCATCTGCACGTCCTGAATATGAGCACTTGTGTTGGAGTGACCCAGCAGCAGCATCTGTGTTTTGGCAAATGCTTTTTGTGGGGCAGATGCTTTTGATCCTCTTTTTTTATGAAAGTGTTTTTCCTTCTTCTGTATTTTGGGGGTGAAAAAAAAATTGCAACCCAAAACATGTTGGTTGAGAAAATTTGAAAAAGGCCATTTCTTGCAGTATTCTTTCAAACTTCACCCCTGTTGAAAGGGTGCAGCCAAGAGGGCTTTGAGAAAACTGGGATGCTTTTTTTGCTTGCACCAGAAATCTTGTTCTTGCAGCAGCAGCAAAGTTAATCTGGGTCAGAACAAGCTCCCTTTCCCTTGTCTCGCTGTCCTTAAAATCTCTTGGTGAAGCGCTCATCCCTGGGAACTTTGCCATCCATTCCAGCAGAGCTGGATTTCATTTGATGACCCTGCGAATGAATAAATAAGTGCATATTCATTTATTCATTTTGCTTCACCCTAGAGATTTCACCTAAATTGTTTATCTCCTTCCCTCTGTTGGCCCAGGATGCTGCAGCAAACAAAGGGCTCTGCAAGCTGCGCCTTGTTGTTTCTAGCTGTGAAATTTGCTTTTCTTTTTCGTTACCCTTGGCTCCAGCACACAGCCCTGCGTGGATTTATGTGCCTGGCTCCCTTGGCACAGCTAAAGACTGGGGCTGGAAAACTCCAAATTTGATTGTCTCAACTGTGCCATCGCTGATGCTCTCCCGGGGGGATTTTTATTGCGGTCTCCATTTTCATGTCATTTATCATGAAAGGAGATAATTGTAAAGGCTTTTAGTTCACAGCATTAGCTCTGAGCTTCTCAGTTGGGACTGGGGACCACTGGATCCACAGACAGATGTTAGTCCTCTGGACAAAGTGCTGGCAGCAGAAAGGAGATGAGATGGGTGGTGTGGGGTTGTGCATGGGGTATCACCAAACAAGCTGAGCCTCAGGATCCCCACAGCATCTTATAGCCTTGGTTTCCCTCCCAGAGCTCCTAGTTAATCCCTTCCCCAGCCCAGCAAACAGGGCCAAGTGCAAGACTTGGTTTCAGCAGAATTGGTGATGGTTTTAAACTAAAGGAGGGGAGATTCAGGTCAGACACGAGGACAAAAATTGTTGCCCTGAGGGTGGTGAGAGCCTGGCCCAGGTTGGCCAGAGAGGTGGTGGCTGAACCATCTCTGGAGACATCCCAGGCCAGGCTGGACGGGGCTCTGAGCAACCTGAGCTGGTGCAGATGTCCCTGCTCATGGCAGGGGGGGCACTGGGGGAGCTGAGAAGAGCCCTGCAACCCAAACCATCCTGTGCTTCAGATTCATTCCAAAGAAGGGATATGGATTTACCCTGAGAGAAGTGTCTGGATCAGCTCTGTGCAGACTGTGTCCTTGGTAAAACAAGGATTTGTGGAGAAGGAGGTTCAGCTGAGGACACAGTGTTGTTGTTTGTTGCTACCAGGAGTTTTCTCTCTCAACAGATGAGGAATGTTCCACCACCGAGCATCCCTACAAGAAGCCCTACATGGAAACTTCTCCAGCAGAAGAAGATCCTTTCTACAGGTCCAGTTACCCCCAGCAGCAGGGACTGAACACTTCATACAGGACTGAATCCGCCCAGCGCCAAGCATGTATGTATGCCAGCTCTGCTCCCCCCACGGACCCCGTGCCCAGCCTAGAAGACATCAGCTGCAACACGTGGCCGAGCGTCCCGTCCTACAGCAGTTGCACAGTGTCTGCCATGCAGCCCATGGACAGGTTACCCTACCAACACTTCTCTGCCCACTTCACCTCAGGGCCGCTCATGCCCCGGCTCGGCAGTGTGGCCAACCATACCTCTCCCCAAATCGGAGATACTCATAGCATGTTCCAGCACCAAACCTCGGTTTCTCACCAACCCATCGTCCGGCAGTGTGGACCTCAAACGGGCATCCAGTCCCCCCCCAGCAGCCTACAGCCCGCAGAATTCCTGTATTCCCACGGCGTGCCTCGAACCCTTTCGCCCCACCAGTACCACTCGGTCCATGGCGTGGGGATGGTGCCAGAGTGGAGCGAGAACAGCTAACAAGGTGGTGGGGGAAAAAGCAAGAGCATTAGCTATGGGGGGGAAAAAGAGAAGAGAAAAAAAAAAAAGAAAAAAGAAAAAAAAAATGGGAGAAGGGAAAGGAAAAAATACCCTGTTGATAATAAAAGTGAAAGTATTTTGCAAGACTCTTTAACTGAATGTTCACCGATAGCACTCGAGAGAGATGGACACTGATTGAAACCACAGATGAAATAGTCATCAGCCTCCGTGTGACTCGCCCCCCCGCCCCCCCTTTTTTCTTTTGTTTCAAAAGAAAAAAAATCAACAGATCGGCACAATTCTCCCCGCCGCGGTCCCCGCCCCCTTTGTGTCGCTGCCACCGCCAGCCCCGTGTCCTTGTCCTCCCACCCTCCCGCTCTTTCTGTTCTCCAGGGGACACGAAGCTCCTGCTGCCTTTCTCAACACGGTCAGAGTGCTTGAACGAAAACAACTAGGATGTTACTTTTTTTTTTTTTTTTGTGGTGTTGATGTTGACGATGTTATATAATAAATAATAATATATATATATTTTCTTGCAATTTTCTCAAAAAAAAAAAAAAAGACACCAGCCCTTCTTACCAAGGGTGGATTTTGGAGTGGTGTTTCTTTTTCTTTTTTTTTTTTTTTTTAATTAGTATTATTGTTACTTTTCAACAGAAAGAGGTATTATGAACACACAGATGAGAAAAGCAGGTACCTACCTCGCCCAGGGTGAACCCGCTCCCTGCAGGGTCCCGTTTTTCCTTACAAACGCCCCCAAGCCTGTCTCTGCAGGGACCAGCCCCGTCAACTCATCTCCTTCCCCACCCGCATGTCATTCTCTCGCTCTTCTTCTCTTCCCATCTCCCGGTCTTTCTGGGTCCATCAGCCGTCTCTGGCGGAATCCCGGGATATCTTTTAAACTAGAAAACATCCCCGGCTCGTCTCCTGCCGAATATTTTACCGGCGTGCGGAAAGTGAAGCTCTGAGCCAGCTGCGAGGGGGAGGGAACGGGAGGAGAGAGGATGCACAGAGCGAAAGGAAAAACTTTGCTCATAAAAATGATGATGACGCTTGTTTGCAATCCCTGACTTTTCGTTTTTATGGTGCGTTCTTTTTCTTCCTCAGAAAAAAAAAGATAATCAAGGGGATACTGGTCTGGGTATGTTAAGTGAGATTAAGTAAATGCTTGAAAGGAGCAGAAAATGATCGTGAGAGGCTGGGAGGGGGGAGGCAAGAAGAGAAGAAAAAGCAAATGTGTGTAAGTAAAACTGTCTACTGCAGAATTCTTCAGGTGTAAAATTTCCTGGTACTATTTATTTATACATGGCAGTTCCAATAACTCATGGTGTGTCACAAAGCCAGCAGAGCAGCTGATTCGAAGGGGTTAACATTTTTATTGAAACAGAACTTTGCTTTCTTTTCTTCTTTTTTTTTTTTTTCTTCTCTCTCCAAGCTGTGCACACTCTATATAATTTACCTATACTTTTAATTAAAAGTAATTCTAATTAACAAAAGAGGCATACCTGTGTGTCAGCAACTGAGAAGGCGGGTGTGAATGTGTGGGAATGCTGGTATGTGGTGGGAGGAATCACAGACAGGTACCTAAAGCCATGTAGCTAGGAAGAGAAAATAATAATTCCTACCCAGCTATGCTTTCCTATTCTTGTGTGCCAATTTGTGTCTAATAAATACCACATGCTCTGAAGTGCAAGGGACCTGCCCACCTTTTTTTTCCCCCCCCTCTGATTTTGGGGTGTTTTTTTGTTGTTGTTCCATTTTTTTTTCTTTCTGCTTGATAACCATAGGTTTGATTTTTATTTATTTCTGGTGATGGGCTGGGCTTGAGAATGTTGTGTTTATTTGCTACAAAATTGTCTGGGTCCCCCAGGTCCTTTCCACTCTGCCTGTCCCCAAAGGAGATGCTCTTTTGGGGTCATGTTCTCATCGAGGCAGATTTAGAAGAGACGTTGGGATTCCAGGTGGATTCTGGGGTGGTGTTGAGGTGTAACTGTTGCCCATGTCCACACAGAGGGGGTCAGTGGGGGCCTCAGTGAGGGAGGGGAGGATGCTGGATGCTTCATGGGTTGGAAACAAGATGGGGGAAAACAGCTCCAGAGAAATAAAGAGACTGCATTCGAGAAGGTCAGCAGGAAGGTCTCCACTGCATGGCTGGGGAGCTACAGCCACCCCAGGGAGCGGCTGGGGACAGGCCAAGGATGTCCCCCGCCTGTCCCAGCAGCAGCAGCAGCAGCTCGTGGCTGCAGCAGAGGCACGTCCAACATGTGGCCAGCAGCCTTGGTGGTCTCCTGTGCACCAGAGATCTAGGGACACGTGCAAAGGGACAGAAGGAGCCATAGGTATTGTCCCTGGAGACATCCCAGGCCAGGCTGGACAGGGCTCTGAGCAACCTGGTGTGGGTGAAGACGTACCTGCTCATGGCAGGAGTGGCATGAGCATGAGCTTGGAAAGTCCCTTCCAACCCAAACTGTTCTCTGATTCTGTGTAACTCTTCTGTGGGCATAGCTGGGATGTCAAGTTGTATCCAAAGCTGTTTGTCTTTGTGGGACCATCCCCGGAGAGTTACTCAAATGTTGTGTTGCTCAGTAAATCACACGCTTGTTCCTCCAGAATATGCAGTTGTCCAAGATAAATGACTGAGTAAATTGCTCTTTGAGTTAAGGAATGAAAAATTACACTCTATTCAGCTGTCAATGACATTGCGCTTTCCAGGCTTTGTTATCCCACTGCTAATCATGTAATCATCTTATCACTATATGATAATTTACATGTAATTAAATGGCCAGTGGTTACTCTGTAAGTAAAGAGGTCTTACCAGAAATGTGTGGCACGAATCTCAAAGAGTATCAGAGAAACTAAACCCACATGGTAGATTACTTCTCAGGCTTTGGAAGGAAAGCCTCAAGCTTTCAGCTCGACTCATTTCCTCTGAGCTCCTCACATTACTTTTTTGGCTCTTCAGAAAAATGCTGAGGCTCTTTGGTGGAGTCTGCAATGCCATGATGGGCTCTGATCACTGGGGTTTGGCTCCCAAAAAGCCAGGGAGATCCCTAAGGATGCAGCCTCATGAAGCCACATTGGCATGATAAGCGAGGAGGCCATCAGTGGCAGGAGGATGGACCTGTCACATCAGCAGAATCTGGGATGAAGGCAAAGGTGGGTGGGAGGATGCAATATAGTCTTCTCCTCCTCTTCTTGAAGAATTTGTTACTGGCTACTGCTTCAATGGGGCATTTCTGGGCGTTAGCCTTGATGGAGCCCGGTTGTGCCATATGAGCACAGCCTGGTCTTCGTTTGAATTAGTAGGACTGTAAGGAGCCAGATAAGACTTGAAGGAAGGAGGGGACTTGTTCAAATGCCCATGGTGACTCCAGGCTGGATCTGGATGTTCTCAGTCTATGTTGAGTCCTGAGACACAGCTTTTAGTTCCTCCCAGCTCACCAGCTGACCTCGTGGTCCAAAATGATATTGGAAGCTGTCAGGTAGAAGAGTGGTGTTCTCTCCCTTTGGTTGTAATTTTATATTACAAAGAGCCTGACATGATTTCCTTGATTTTTCTTTATGTGGGCTTATTCCTCAGCAGAGCATTATGACAACAATAATAATAAGCAAACAAAAAACTTAGGGGAAAGCATATATAGGAGTTAGTGTTGTAGAAATAATTGGACAAAAGAGATTGCAAAATTCACTCTACTCAGATCCACATTCACCTATCAGAGGTCTTGAAACTTGAGGGAGATCATCCCAGCAGGAAGATCATCCCATCCCTTGGTAGAAGGGACCAAGCATGGCCACCACCAGCCTTTCCCTGCTTGTCTACAAGTCTTAGGAGTCACAACTCAATCCTCAGAGTTGCCTGGTGGCTTCCCAGCATTGTAGGCACCACTGAAGGTGCCAGGTGGTGGCCTGGACCTGTGGTGCTTCTGCCATGGGTATGGGGACGGGGATGGTGGGATTGTCGTGGAGAGCTGGACTTGCCCATCCCCAGGAAGTGACCTGGAGGGTGAACCGTGTCCCCAGGCAAGGAGGGAGCTTGGGCACCAAGGACATCCCTGCAAAACTGGTGGAGGAGGTGGTGGTGGCCCACCGTCCTCCTTGTGGGACCTTCCTCACCACAAACCTCTCCCTTTTGCTGACAGCCTTCGAGCAAGCTCATTGCTCCAGCAGCACTGAAAGTAGTAATGAAACATCACTGGGCAGAAGAAAAACAGGGCTTTATGTATGAACCATAATAAATAAGTGCAGGCTGTGCAATTCCTTCAAGCGGTGAAGGAGCGAAAGAAACCCAACCTCTGCGAAAAACAGCTTTTACAGAGTGAACGCGGATTCCCGGGTTGCGGTCATGATGCTGTTTTTTCAGCTGCTTTCCTGGGCTAAAATCCTCCCATGGCTGGTACCTGGGGAGGCTGCAGATGCCCGGAGGGGGCACACAGAGACCTCTTTGTCCCTGTCAGCTCATCTCCTCTTCTCAGGCTTCAACATCCAGGATGTTGGGTGTTTTTGGGAGGTGACTCTTCCCCACTGTGGTACCTCCTGGGATCGGCAGCTCTCAAACCTGCACTGGGGAGGTTTTTCCTGGGGACAAGGATGCTGGAGAGGGGCAGGGACACCCCTGTCCCGCTCAGTACTGCTCCAGGGTAAAGCCGTCCTGCTTCCCAGGGCCAAAACCTGCCTTTGTGCCTCGAGGGCTGAGGGGAAAAAACATCCCAAAGTCTCAGGATTCTTGGTCATAAATCCAGCCCACAATATCATAGATTTTACGGTGCTGCCAACTCTGACAATTTTATGGTGGGTCTCATGTGATTTGCAAAAGTGTTTGTGTTTTGTGTTTTTTTTTTTCCCTCTTAAAGTTTCCAATTCCTCAAGTCCTGTGATTATATGAGACTCTCAAGGGGTTTTGAGCCTTTCCCCCCTTGTTCTGTTTTTTCTTCTTTGTTGGGTTTTAGGATATATAATAACATTGGAAATTTCACTGGAGAAGAATGTGAGGCAGAGAAAAGAAATTGCTTGCCTGGAGGTGGGACCAGAACTCATCACCAGATTAAAAATATTTTGCCTTTTTCTTTTTTGAATTCTTTCTGGAAAAGTGAATGCTTTGCTGAATTTTTTTGTTTGAGTAATAAGAATTTGAGTGAATGGAAAGTGTTCAGAATGTGGCTGGAATAAGTTCCTACCCCCCAAAAAAAGAGAAATATTTTGTTTACATTCAGGAGAATTTATTATTTTGAAATTTCAAAGGAAATTTTTCATTCTGAAGTCATTTTGGAGTGAAATACTGATGTGTTTCACTTGGAACCCTTCACATCCAGCAGCTCTGATGTCTCTTTCTCCTTTTGCTCGGTTGAAACAAATCCTACGTTCTCCATGGCCGCCTCTGACTGTACTTTGCCACGGGTTTTACAGGCTTTACCTTGCACTGGGCAGGACTCAGCTACACTGAAATATAGTTAAAAGTGTCTCTCATGGTTCCTTTATGAGATCAGAAAAATGTATTTAAGTGTGAGGGCTCCTACTGTCAATGGGAAGGGCTGGTGGTGGGACAATGCTGCTCGTTGGAGCATCCTGGTTGTGGGCATCACTCCAGAACACCTGGGCACACCTGGGCACACCTGGGCAATGCCTATTTGCTGCCCATCACCAGAGGATTGTCCTGTGGGCTCTGCAGTTGCCTTGAATGAGGCAGCAGCAGCTGGAGAGACTCCCCAAGGTTTCCCACCAGCAACGTTTCCACCTGGATGAGCCCTCCCACCACAGGGATTAAAGGCAGAGACAACACCAGGGGTGGGCTTTGCCATGGGGGTTTTTGCATTGGCAGGTCCTGGTGATAATCATCTCAGCAGAGCTGCTGCTGTTTGGAGCATGTTTAAGTGCAAGTAAATTAAAAAAAAAAAGGGGATGTGATGCAGAGGTGGAAGTTGGTCCCTGTAAGTGGGTTTCTATGTAACCTATGCAGTGCTCTCACTCAGGGATGTATAATATCCTGTAAGTTGGGGGGGTTTGCTTTCTGCTTAGGACCTAACAAATGACTTGTAATCTGCCTCAAGGCAAAAAATGTTGCTTGCATTATAAACAGAAAGTACAGCCCTAAATTAGAAGCGAGAAGGAGCAGAAATCTGCGGCAGCACATAGCGAGCTCTTTAATTAATAAGGGACTGAGGGGTCTGGTAGTACTTATATCCATAAACGCTGGTGTTGAGATGCTTTAGTTGCATAAGGTTGAACAAGTATGTTATTATTTTTATTATCATGATGATAATAATATAGCGTTGATCTTCCTCTGCTTTGTGTGATCTGGCATGTGAAGAGCACCATTACTAATGCGTGTCTGTATCACTGTGGTGGTGATATCCCCATTGGTAGCTCCAGGGATCCCAAAGTCATCAATATTTCACTTCAGCTTTTACTTAGACCTGGGCTGTGATGAATCAGAAATTTGTTTGTTGTCTCTGGAGTTTTCAGGGGAACGTTCTCATCAAAAGCTAATGAGGTGGTCATGATGGGGTATTATTTTCTCTTTTCCTGCTCTTGTTGTCTGGACTTCTAATACACCCTTTATGGTCCCATCCCTGGACCTACTAGTGGTGTTTCTGCTCATACAGCCTAGAGTGCAGTTGATCTTTGCTGCAAGGATGCATGGCTGGTTCCTGTTCAAATTGTTCACCAGGATCTCCAGGTCCTTTTCTGCAGAGTTTTTTTCTATATCCAGCCTGTCCTATTGTATGGGATTGTCCATGCCAGAGGCAGGGCTTTGCCTCTGAACTTCACGAGATCCCTGCCATCCCGCTTTTCCAGCTTGTTGGGATCCCCCTGAGCAGCAGCTCCATCTTCCAGTATATTGTCTGCTCCCCTAGTTTGGTCTCATCTGTGAACCTGGTGAGACTGTAATCTGTCCCATCATCCTGGTTGTGAGTATACTAAGATATTAAAGAGCATCAGTGCCAATACTGGCCCTTAAGGGATGCTGCTTGTAGCCAGCCACCAGCTGGACTTTTTGCTGCTAGTGATTGCCCTTGGCACTTGATGGTCCAACCAATTTTCCACCCACCTTATTCAGTCCACACCTTGCCAATTTGGACTTGGAGAACACTATGGGAGACTGTCAAAGCCAGTTGCAGATCCTGATGTTCATCAGAAGCTTAGGCTGAGGGGTTCCCCAACATTTTCCATCTTGAGATCGCTGTAAAGCTGATAATGTCTGCATGTACCTTCTTCATCAGAGCCGTTAATTAGAACCACTGCAGTCCACTATGACACAGGATGGTTTTTGTGGGGCACATATCTGGGGAAAGCAAGCCTGGTTGAAAAGCCAGGTTAACGTGATGTATTTGCTGTTGTTCAAGTCATGTTGGCTGCCCTGCCAGAGCTCAGCGTTGGGCCTGCCCAGCCAGGGAAGGAGAGGTTCCAGACTTGGAGAGCTTTTAATTGAAGGCAGAGGGTCAATGGACCACGGATGGTCCATGATGCCGTAAATGAGCAGCCTGGAGCTGGCCAGTGAGTTGTGAGAGCGTGTGCCCATATACTTTGACAGCCTCGCTGAGTGACAGGCACCAATATTGCCATTGGGTCGATGCCAGTCAAGGTGGTGATGACAAACCCAGCTTGGCAGCAGCTGCAGCGCTTGCCTACGTGGGGAGCAAATAATAAAACCTTGTTTTGGTTCATTTCCAAGTGTCCTACGCTGAGGTTGTGTAGCCAGGGAAGGAGACGGCAACTGTGGGTCATGGGCCACAGATAAGGCAACCTTGCACTGCAGGGAGACCTTCAAAACCTCCAAAAACACTCTGCAAAGGAAATTAAATACCACTGTTGGTCCAATGTGGATAACTGCCTTTTTGGGGGAGGCGTATTTAACCAGCACCAAAACACTGCTTAGGTTCGAATGACATCATGTGCTTAGTTTACAAAGGAATAATTGTATTTTCCCCTCAATTTTTAAACAAATCACCTGAAACAATAAAGTGTGTTTCTATGTAAATCATCTCCTAGAATAGGGAACATCAAAGCTGCTTAAAGTTTGACATAAAACATTGCTGCTGGAATGAGAGGCAAGGATAGTTCTTGTGGCAGTCGCTGAATCTTTTTGTTAAGACAATTTCATCTGATCTACTTTTTTGCCTTTTTTTTTTGGAGGGGAAGACAATTCTTGCCTCATGCCACCCCACCACCCCAAAATGTTATTCAGCTCTAATCGGTATCCAAAGGAAAAATGAAACATGGAAAAGTCAGGACTGGGAACCACAAGGGCCACTTCATTCCTAGCTGTGCTGTAGCATTAAAAAAAAATATTCTAAAGTCTTAAATATTTTCCTAATGTCTGTCTTCCAGACATCGTAGTTCAGTTTATGCCAACGTTTGAAGACTCTTGCCTGTCAGGAAGTGAGCTCTTGGTCTGAGCAGGATTATCACCGTCCCAGGGTATTGCTGATCCTTATATGGGATTATTTTTAATGTTGGTTTGCTTGGATTTTACTCATATTTACACAGCTGTTAATAAAGTGAAGGAAATCTGTGTGTGATATCTCCTTTCTCATCTGATTGTGGCAGCTCTTAGGACAACTTTAACAACTTGATCAGTTATTGATGGATGGGGCAAGAGCCCTGCCGGCTGGCAGATAGTGGCTGCTCTTTCCAGAAGGACAGACTTCCAAGAGCAGGAGAGGTGGCCTCATGCCCGAGAGGTGCAGCGAGCTGAGATGTAACGGTAGCTATATATAACCTAAATTAGGACTTAATCTGAAGCCAAACCTGGAGGCTTTGTGAGCCAGGAAAAGTTTAACAGGTACTATTTAAAGAGTGAGGTAGCTTGAAAAACTCTTTGAGCTCAATGTCCTCTTACTGAGGACCCTCAACAATATTCATCTTGACTTTTAAAAATTCTGCCTTTTTGTTCAAGGTGGTTGAATTTGACTTGTGAAGGTGAAAGTCTCCCAGGAGACAGCAGCAGTGATTTGATTAGGCTCATTTCTTTAGGAAATTAAGCTACAACATACTCTGGACCATGTAGCCTTTAACCAACAGTCTTTATCCATCATTCTTGTCTGCAGCAGGGCTGTTATTGGGATTCCAGTAGGAATATTCCTGTAGACAGGTTACATATGTGCCCAGGCAGGGTTAGGCTGGAAAAAAGGTCTTGTGGTTTTCTTTTTTTTGAGTTCGAGCCATCCTGATGAAGTTCAGTGCAATGGAACTGTATTAATTGTGTCCTGTGCTGTTGGGAGTCTGTCCTCCTGCAGGACAGATGAGTGGGATAGCTGGAAGATAAGTTATTTGTACATTAACCATAATAAAGTGCAGATCTGGCTTGTGCAACTCATTGCCTTGGGATTCAATCAAGGATACGATTCTTGACCGGAGAAGAGGGATAAAATGATAGGATCAAAAGAGTAAAGTGGCAAAGAGATGTTACTGAAGAAAAAGCAAACATTGCTTTATTCTCACACTTTGGAGTGACCCCAGCGGCTGGCAGTGCCGGCGGGGAGATGCTCCCTCGCATCGACCCTTCCAAAGTGCTTAGTGCTGCTGTTCGTGGCGGGGGAGCAGCTCCGCGGTGACGCGACCCTGAGCTGTCCTCTGCTCCCGTTGCTCGTGCGAGTGCTGAGGGGCCTCTTTATTAGTGTCATTGATGACCATGACCTTTCCGTTCTGTCTCTGCTAGAGTTCACGGTGCTCCCCCATGCTGGGGAGGAATCGGGCTGGGAGACCTGGTGATGCTTCTTCCCCGTCCGCCTCCTGGCTTTAGATGGGATGGAAAAACCTTCAGGCTACCTACCTCCATTTCTTGAAAAGAAGGAGATGAGGGAAATGGAGGAAACCCCCTTATATCGCTGTAATTTTTGAGACATAAAAGCTTTTCTTTAAGAGCAAATCCTTTTTTTTCCCCTTTTTCCTCCTTGTGGCATTAGGGCTCAAGAAATTCCTCAGAAAATAATTTGTCAAGGTCTTGACTGATCAAAGACGTATATAAAAGGACCCTTTTTTTTTTTTTTTTAAAGGGGAAAAAATCCCCCTCTGAGCTCAGAATGAATTGGCAATTCATTTACCAACTGTCAGATAAAGTAGCTCAATCCCTATCACGTCTTTAGCTGGAACCGTGGCCAGAAGGAAGCAATTCTCGGCCCACTGTGCGTACATGCTTGGGGTATGTTAGTGATTAGGGTATTCCTGCCTGGGGGATGCAGAAAGATATGACTCAGATTCGCAAAAGAGCCATAAATCTCCCTCCTTTTATTCAAAATGTGTGTTTTATAGTGATTTCCTGGCCAATTTCTGCCTCGAATAAATATGTAACATATCTCTGTGTGTATAGTTTTTTAGGTCCAAGTGCTGGGCTCACTCTCAAGAGTGAATTGTCTGCTCAGGAAGAATTTGAGTGTGGTTCTTTGCTCTTCTTTCATTCCCAGAAAAATCCCTCATTGAGCCTTAATTGGCTGAACAGTGTCCTGGTGGCACCTGCTCCTGTTCTCATTCACCTGTGGTTGGGGTGACCTGGAAAGGGACTGGGTGGGAGATATGATCTAAAGGACCCCAAAAGGTCATCCAGGCCCCAAGGCGGGATCAACTAGATTGAAAACTGGAATTTTTTGGTCCAAAGGCCCAGGTGTGGGATTTTGGTAATCCCAGCCATGAGCCAGGCCTCACACAGCACTGGATTTGGATGTCAACAGCAAGTCAAGCTCAAAAGCTCAGAAGGTCCTCAGCTCACATCCATGGTTAGGCTGATGGAGCTGGGCTTACCACAGTGTTGGAGCCCACTTGTCTCTGCAGCTGAAATTACATCTAGTTCTCAATTTACAGATGACTATATGCCCATGGTACCTGTGGGACTGCTTTTCTCCATCTCAAAAACAGCTTCATCTGTGTAGCTTTCCCCTCCTTAGCCTCCCAACCCACATCTCTTCCAACCAGCTTGTCTCCCAGTTTACTGCTCCCACACCCTCTTTTCCACCCCTGTGTCCTGAGTGTCATCTCTGTCTGGATAACATAGGAAGTACGATGTAGATGTGAAGGAAAAGGCGGGAGGAGATGGCCAGCAATGGAGGAAGGAGAGGCAGGGATGGATATTCCTCTTTTTGTAGGTCCCTGTCATAGTCTGCACAAGTAGAAATGCCCCATGTCTTTTAATCATGTTATCTTGTGGCATTTCCTTTAATCATGTCACCATTTGGGCTGTAATTCTTCACTGAAATGAGTGGCTGAGAAATGGTCATCAGGAGAAGAGCAAATGATTCGGCTTCTTCCATGTTTTGCTGGACGATGAGTCCCAGGAAGAAAGAACATCAACAGGAACAACTCTGCTCTTGGAAAGTAATGTCACTAAACGTTCTATCAGTGTCCGGCTCTTCCGAGTCACGCAGAAGGCTGATTCTCCTCAGTAAAACAACAGGAAAACCCATCCTCTTTGCAGAGAAAGCAGTAAAAGTTTGGGGTCTGGCATTGCTGGTATTTTATTTTTAGCTCTTCCTTCTAATCCTTTAAGCCCGTAGTTCCTTTCTGTTTCCTTTTCCCCTAAACCAGGGGCTGCAATCATTTGGCCCTGGTTCAAAGCACAAAGCCAATGGCAAACCTCCCAGATCCCGTGCCAGAGAAGTCTGGTAGGGGCTGAAGGTTTATCTTGTAGAGGGCTGGATCTGAAAGCTGCTCAAGTTGGTGGGAATCTTACCACTAACCGTGAGGAGCTTTTTTTAACGAAGCCCTTAAGCATACACTGCCTATCTGGCAGTATCCTGAGTGTCCATGTTATTTAAAAATAACATGTCTGGTTGCAAGAAACAGCCTCAAAAAGTTTCCCAAAATTTGGTCTAAGATTTGAATTGATCTCACATATGCAAAAAGCAATCTGATAGGTCAAATAAAGGATAAACCAAGAAAGACATAACAGAGCGATGACCAGGGGATCACGGGATTTTCTTCTAAAGGTAGATGGTAGAGGGCAAAATCATTCACTGGAGAGAAATAAGTGTGTGTAATTGTGCCCTGGATGCTCTACATGGGAAAGGCACTGTCAGGCTGCCCTTTCTCTGCTGCTCTTTGCTGCTCCTCAGTGATCTCTTTTGGATGAACATGGGCTTCTCATTGCAGATTTAGACATTTCCACAAGCCATTCCCACCATGTGAATAGTCCTGTGACTCCCCAGTACCAGGAGACATTTATTCTCTTTAATTAATTACCTCTTCACTAGTGCTATTGCCTCTGCATCAGGCACTGCTGTTGTCGGTGTCATTTATTAGCAGAGGAAATTGCTTCTGGGGATCTCCCGAGTGCTAGGGTTAGTAATACTGTACTTGGGAGGAGATTTTTATTTCAAATCAAGAAACAGCAGATCTGAAACCCTCCAGAGAAGTGTCTTTTACTCAGTTCTGACTGCAGCTTAATTTTTTCGCCCCCACGGTATCTCTATTTAAGGCCCACTCATGTAAACATTTATAAGCACATGCTGGGTTTAACAATGATTCATCCTATTAAAGTCAAAGTGGCTACTCACAGGATAGTTTCCAGAACTAGGCAATAGATATAAAAAGGGCAGGGACCATGACTTTTCTGTGCTATCTCAAGTGGCTAACACTTCAGACACAACAGGCTCAATTTCAGAGGAGCTGGTCTCCCTTGACTGTACATTAAAGCCGCTTAGAGACATGATTTTTCCCCCCTAAGAAATCCTTTATGTTCGAATATCCCAAATAGGCTGAGATTATTGGGGCAGCCCACGGTTTTCAAGCAGCTCCAGTGAAGGTTCGGAGCAGGGGTCTCGTGTAAATGGTTCTGAGAGAAGGAGAGTGGGATGCGACTTTTTATGTACAACAAGCTTTTATTATCAGCCAGAAAAAAAGAAACAATCAAGCTGACATGCCATCTTTTAATTTTTGAGCCAAACAGAGGATTTCAGGGCAGTAACAGAGAGACAACACTTTGAAAAGCTTTTTTTTTTTTTTTCCCCCTGAATTATGACACTTGTTGCATTTTACCCAGCCCCAAAACACAGCTGGTGGAAGGGCTGCGGAGGGAGGCATCTGGTCCCCAGCTTGGCACAGGAATTTAATAGAATCCTAGCACAGTTTGGGTTGGAAAAGACCTCCCCAGCTCCCCCAGTGCCACCCCTGCCATGAGCAGGGACATCTGCACCAGCTCAGGTTGCTCAGAGCCCTGTCCAGCCTGGCCTGGGATGTCTCCAGGGATGGTTCATCCACCACCTCTCTGGCCAACCTGGGCCAGGCTCTCACCACCCTCACTGTAAAAATTCTTCAAAAAGGAATGTAGGAAGCTGCACATCGGAAGCAGCAGCCAACAGCGGTGGCAGCTCCTGGCTCTGTGTGGGGACCACATGCTGCCCTGGAGAAGGCACTTGGCTCTCCCGGCTGCCTTCAAGCTCTGTAAATACCACCATGAAGTGGTCTGTGTACCCAGCACAGCTCCGTGCCCCCCCAGGCTGGGAACCCACGTTCTGGCTGGGAGAGGCTGGTTACACTGGCTCTGTGCAGCTGCAGACATGGCAACACTGATGTCCCTGCCTGGTGGTGTCACACAGCATGTCCCACCGCCGCAAGGGTTATCCAGGGACGTAGAGAAAAGCGACGTAGGACAGAGAAGGGACAGCCCTGGACTATTTCTTAGCTTCTTATTTTTGTAAGGGCTGTCAAAGCTATCGCAGGAATGGGGCTTTTTTCCACACCTCCCTGTGCATTTAGGCGGACAACCTCAGCGGGGTTTCAGGGGACGTCACTGCGGTCTGTTGCACGCAGACGTGACCTTCTCTGCCCATACCCTCAGCTGGCTGGATGGCAGCCAGCGCCGCACTAGAAGGCATGTAGCTCTGTCAGCGTGCCGCTCAGCCTCGGCTATTACCCAAAATAGGAATTAAAAATGTGTTCAATGCTTTTTTAAAAAACTATTTTATTTCAAATGAAAAGTGCTAGAGGTTTTACTAGAAAACACCATGTTTTTCATGAGACACTTAGATGAAAGCCAAATAAAAAAAAGTTATCCAAAACCAAAGCTATGGCAAAATGCATTTTTCATTACAGGATGATTCAATGCAGAGAAATGTTTCACTTCTTTAATGATTTATCAACTGTCTTCAAATATATCAGGCAACGTAAGTTAAAAATTATCATTCTGTTGAAAAATTACATTTTCTCTTGGAAAAAAAAACATTTAGAGAGAAAAGTTTTCTCTGGGTACCAGTGAAGTGCTCCTGGAGTTACGTAGCTTCTTGCTGTAGTAATTGGGAAAAGGCATGAAGTGGGCTGATTATATATATATACATATATAAAAAATTATTAAGGTGTCCATAAAATATTTTTAATCCACTTGATGAATGGGAAACCAAACACTGAGGTAGAGATGGCAACGTAATATCTTTGTGGGAGCTACAACCTCATCAGACACTTGAAGAAGGTATCTATGGACCATTGAGGCTTCTGCATAAAGAAAAGTGGTAGCAGGATGTTACCAGGGAGAAAACACAAAAGCCAAAGACCCTGAGCATAGCCAGGCAGTTGTTTTAGAAAAAAGAGTTGCCAGGAAAAGCCTCAAGATGAT
Organism: Nesoenas mayeri; assembly: GCF_963082525.1. Taxonomy (NCBI): domain Eukaryota; kingdom Metazoa; phylum Chordata; class Aves; order Columbiformes; family Columbidae; genus Nesoenas; species Nesoenas mayeri. Next base: position 11,197,075 of record NC_137565.1, on the reverse strand, counting down.
CGTGGTAAGGTTGAGTGAGGGAACACCTGGGGAAGATTGATTAAGAGACGGCCAATGTGTGTGTGTGATTTATGAGGAGTGGTCCTGGCTTTAGTAGGAGTTCTTTGGAGATATTGCTGCTGCGGTGCAGGACAAAAGAACTCCTGGATGCAATATAGTTACCGGGTTGTCAAACATCACTTGATAAGGTTCCACAAGTGAGATTATTATCTTAGCGAGGGAGAAACAGAATATGAGGTCAAACAGGCTGTGGGGCAGAAATTTGCTTCAAGAAACTGTAATTCTCTCTATGCATCCAACTCAATGTGTAGGCATATGTGTGTGTATGTATATAATACATCTCTCTGTCTGTCTGCCTGTCCATCTTGCTATTTACTCAGCTAACATCAGTCAGCCCTGCTCCTCCTTCCTGGCAGCTGGGAGGAATTCAGTGTGATGGAAGGGCAGCTGCTTCAGCTGGGAGAAGATTATTTCAGGGACTCCCAGGATGCCCCTTTGGGCTTGAGTTTCTCCTGCAAGGAGAGGGACTGTTCTCCTGTGTGGTGCCTGATGGAGCTGAACTCAGGGAGATGGTGTTTTGAGATACAGCAACTGGTGAGTAGCTCTTTGGGCTCTGGGAGCTGGACACGTTGGCTGGGAATTGTGCAGCAGAGCTGGGTACAAACTGTATTACTGTACCACAGTGGGTTCAGTGCTTCTGTCTCCTAGTCTGCTGTAGCTCTGTAGATCTCCTCTGGTGCCCATCCATCCAGGCTGGCTCCTCTTGGAATAAACGCAATGTCAGAAATTACACTGGAAATGAAAGAAAATAGAACTGGGTTGTACTCTTGTCCTATCTCTGCCCCTCTGCATCTCCTGAGGGGCTTCCACACCCTCCTTTTTCTCTTCTGCTACCATTATTTTGATCTGCTGTCTGTCCAGAGTCTCTGAAAAGTTTCCCAACACAGGGGTGAGTGTCAAGCCTGCTGGCACCAGCCCTTCCCTTTGAATGTGAGCCACAGGGCCCCCAGGGAATGATGGCCACAAGTGCAAAACCACAGCCCTGATAAGTCCATCTCTCCTCTTTCAAGTGTTCAACATTGTCCGAGGCACTGGAGTCTCCATTTGAAGATGTAATGAATAACTAGACGGCGTCTGAAAGATGGCTAAATGAATACGCAGTGTTTTCCAGCTGGATAAAGACAGGGGAGCAGATAAGAGGGGCTGGATAGCTTTGGCTTTTGGTGTGAGCAATGACCTCAAGCTACATCTTATTAATATTGACAAAATGAAGGCGTTTGAGTGTCCTTGCAGCTCGCAACGTCCAAGGGTCTGGAATGTGCAACCCTACATATACTGTCTTTCAAATGCATCAGTAGAGTTTCCTGCAGTGTAATCTTTGGGTTTGTTTTAATGTCATTTTGAATTCTCTAGGGAATGACAATGACTGGGCTGTGTTCCCTCTCCTTTGATAAGATTGTAGCTTTTGGAATTTTACATTTTGAGGTGAAGCTTTGAAAGATGTATCCGAAAGGGAGCGAGCAGAGAGCTTTATAGACTTTGCTTCTGCTCTTACTCAAGACAAGGTACCAAGCTGCTTCTTTCTGTTCTGCTTTCCAGAGCCTAAATAACAACATCTCTTTCATTCCTGGTCAATAATCACTCTTGGCACAAAAATGTGCACATCTGAAACCATAGGATGAGACATCAGAATACTTTTGAGGTCATGTTGAGAAGCCAGACTGTTAGAACAAAAGGGAAAGGAGGAAGACACAGTCTTCTCATAAATCACAGAAATCTTCTGATGCCTTCAGATCTAAAGGTACAACGGGGTAAAAACCACAGCCAGAAAAAAAATATGAGATGCTGGGGTTCCCTTTACCAAGGAATCAGCTGGGAACATAGATGAGATACAGTTATGGCATCACTTTGGGAGGATGATCACACCAATGACTGCTTTTGCTTGTGATTGTTAGGAAAGATGTTACTGTCCTATGGGCTGGGGCAATCAGGAGGAGTTTGGATCCAGAGCTTACTTTTTTGTGGGGGACATAAGCCCCTAAACTGAGGTTTTCCACATGGAAAGGGACTGAGCAGGGTAAGTGGCTCATACTGGTCTTGGGGAGGAGGTGCAAAGTCAGTGGGACAACTGTCTGGCTATTAGTAAAATGGGCATTCCAGACAAAGCTCTTCCCTGACAGGGCAGTAGAATGATGGGGACAGTTGCCAAGAAGGCTACAAATGTCATATGTGCTTTTAAGACCCAGCTAAACATTTTTATAGGAAAAGAACTGTGTGTGAGAAGCTCGAAGGGAAAGGAGTGAAAGCAAATATGGGGGGATGAGATGCAATAAGCTGCACCAGGGATGTGTTTTGGGGCTCACAGCCTTTTCTGAGAACTCTCTGTATGGCTGTTTGTTGGGATCTGTGTCCTGACTGCCCTAATGCCCACCTGAAAGGGGCTTTTCCAACAAATCCCTGCTCTGGCTTGTTGTATATGAGGCGGCTTTGAACCAAGACACGAGGAGAGCAGGTCTGGATGGAGCAGAGCCCATGAGCTTTTCTGGGGGAATGTGCTGGTGAGCGGCATCAGCTGGATGCAAGTACAAGATGCATGTTCCTATGAGCACCATAATCATTAACCTGCTGAAAAAGATACTTAACCACTGAAATGTATTTGGGAGCCTTTAGCTTGCACAGGCTGTACCAGCACTTGCAATCCCCTGGTGAGCGCAGCACTCATCGCTCTTCCAGGGTGAATTCCCCAAATATGCTTTCTTTGTGCAAGAAAACTATCTCCCAGAGAGATCAACTGCTCTTGCAGTCAAGGCTGGGCATCCTCATCATCCAATTTTGGCAATTTAAAATTTAGGCATCAAATTGAAGCTCCCCATCCAGGCTTTTATTTAAGCAAGGCGCGTGTCCTTTGGCTCCAAGAGGCACTGCAGGTCAGTACCGCAGCAAAAACACAGATAAAGCACGTGGCTGTAGGGATGTCCCAGCACTGCGAGATGATGCACGGGCTTTGGGTGAGGACACGGCGTTGGCACAGGCTCAGATTTCTGCTCTGAGCCTCTCGTATGCCTAGACAGAAAGATAAACAGAAATGGGAAATGGTGGCTGGATTAACAGAAATGGAGTTTCTATTCTGATATTTGCTCTTGCTGGTGTTTACATTCTTTCAAAGCAGAGACAAAGTCAACAACAAACTATAATAATCGCAGCAGCAACAACAACAAAAAATCCCCAATGGGCCTGTTTCCTAACTCATGCTTTGGCACGGACTGTCTGCTGCTTGCTGCTTGTGTTATAGCACTGCTTGGAAGCGATAAGAAGCACAAAACCTCCTGGACTTTAAAGTGCACTAGAAATAGAAAGTGAGATACAGCGCTACAAAAGGAAACCGCCTGGCTTCAGGCTTTCCCCAGGGCTGACTTTGTGGTTCAACACCCAGGAGCCCGATGCAGCTTTTCAAATCAAGGACAAATTTTCCCTTCTCTTTGGTGGGCAGTAGGTCAGCCTTTCAAAATTGAAATATCTCTGCTTTAACTAAGTTTATTGCAATCGAGGGATCAGTGAGGTAAATGGCACAGGTACCATCGACACAACCATGCTTTGGCTTAAGCCCTTTGGTCCGGGGCTTCCTTTTCACTTTGGGTATAAGATAGCTGTGGGCCTGCCAGGGGTAGAAAAATGATGGATTCTTTAGCAGAAAGTTCCATGGCTCACCCACGTATGATGATTAAAAAAAATAAGACAACTTCTCCTCCTGTTTGGAAGGGAGGAGCTTTGGGTGGCTTGTGGCTCATCAAACGTGGCCCCTCTTGGGCTCCTATAGTTCTTCACTGAGTCTGTGGCCTTTTTCTTACTGTTCACCCCACAGATGCCAAATCCCTTCCAAACCAACATATACAGAGGCTGGCAAGCGTGCTAGGTGATGGAGTGAGGCACTTTTCCAGCAAATGTGGGCTTGGGCTTGCGAGACCAATGCAGAGTGCCAAACGCTCTGGTTTCCCTGTACTTGGCGAGGGCTGCAGGAGAGGGAGATGACCTCTGTAAAGCCAAGAACTTTGCCCAAGGACTAGCCTTAGGGAGCACTTGTATTTCACCAGACCTTAGGTGAGTGAAAAACCCAAATACTTAACATCCAACATTTGTTTTAGATCCGTTGACTTCAAGGAACCATCCAGCCTTTGGACGCAAGTTTAGTGAAGGTGAGATCGCTGTGCTTGCACAAATTGCAAACTATCTCTGATACTGGGCAGGTGTGGAGCCCACACTACTGCATCTTCACCAGCACCATTCTCATGCTTGAACTAGCTCTGCTCACTGTGCAGTTTTGGTTTTTGGCAGTGAATTTAGTTATGTACCTGCTCAACTGTTTCACAGAGGTGGACCCAGCAGATCAATAGCTGCATGAGAATACTTAATCCTCATTTTCCACCCCACTGACATATATGTTCTTCCGCCCTCCAAAGCAAACATTTCAGCGTGCAAGAAGATCAGGGCTGCTTCCTGTGAATTGTTTTGATCTGTTCTTAAAGAAGAGACCTGGGAAAATCTGTGGAAACTTTCTTGCTGGCCCAAGTGAATTGAGAGAAAGAAAACATTGCTTCAGAGTTAAAAAGTGAAATGTTTTTGTTTTTTCTTGAGTTCAGAGATGAACATGAAAGGCAATTCATAAGGGGAATAGATGTCTATAGAAGCCACAAAAAAAGCTTTCTAGGACCTGGCTCCAATCTTGCTACGCTTGGATTAATCACTGGTTTACAACCTGGATGTCAACAAAACTCGTGCGCAATCAGCTCCTCTGCAAAATGGGCTGTATACAGTGGGACAGGGAAGGGGGTCTGTCAGTGGAATTGACTGTTTGACTGGCAAACAAATAAGAAACTGGTGTTTGATCAGAATTAATTCAGTCTGGATCTGAGTTTGTGAATCTCTGCTAAAATCCTAACCTCGTCCTTCCTCTTGCGCCCCTCCCAGCTGAAAGAGAAGGGAATAAAATAAAAGGAAGTGGTTGAAGAACTCTTTAAAGAAGAAATTCTTGTATAATTCTAGGTCATGGCAGGGGCTATGTGTTCTGTGCAGGGAGATGATAGCATCTACCATGACTGGAAAAGACATTGGCCATTTTGAATCTACACTAAAGACTTCCTCCCATCTGGCTCCAAAAAAGGAGGGGAAAAAAGAGGAAAAAAAAGTGTGTTTTTGTGCATGGAAAGGGTGGCTCATTCCACAGGAGGAATAGTGTCCTGGCTGCCTGGGGAGGCAGGATGTCAAGCTCGTAAGGCCAAGCGTTTATTTTGGAGAAGCAAGCTCCAAGTTTCTCATCTGCACATGGATGTGCTTCACCTCTCTCTTCTCCTTTAGTCCCGTCCTCTTTTGTGCCTTTCCAGCCAGTGTTCCTGCTGGTCCCAGCCCTCTTGGTGGCCCCGTCACCCCTAGGGTACAGTGTCACTCTGTCACCCCTTGGCAGCAAACCTCCTGGCAGAGGAGGTTACCTTGGAGGCTGGTTTCCTCTTCCCAAACTCATTGTGGTGCTGCCCTGCTGGGAAGCCTTGGCTCCTTCGGTTTCCCACACTTCAGCTTGCTCATTCCTTCCGTGAGTTCCCAAAATGCTTTATGAGAGGCCCAAACACCTGCTCTGTGAACTTGGATCCTTGGGAGAAGTTGGCAGAGATGTTCCTCCTGGACTTGTATGATGTCCTCGAAATTGCAGGTAGATCTGATTCCTTCTTTCTCTCCTGAAGCATCTGGCATATTCCCTCATTAGTTATCTCTTCTTTTGCCCTTGCATCTCTCTCTCTGCCTCTCTCTTCACTGCATTTTAATTGCAGAAGTGGCAGTAGATGGCCCGTGTCAGATGTGTCAACTCGAACCCTCTGTCCTGGCCCTGTGAACAAGCCACCTCACAGCCAGGAGGTGCCTGATCTCCACCAGCCAATGTCACTTCCAGAGCTCTGCTCTTCCCCCTGGATGAATAACGGCATTGCTTGCCTGTGCCAGCTCTTATTTCTGCCTAATACAACTGTCTGAAGTCGGTCCAGGAATCTGATCTTGAATTAGAGAATGACAGCGGGGACTTAATCTCATGCACAATTAGTGGTCAAGACTCCGCTCTAGAGATACAGGCGAAGAGACGCAGCTCCTGCTATTCACTTCTTCAGCAACAGTCCAATAAACCCAAGCTTTGGATCGCTCAGCTATTATTTTGGAAAGAGGAACAAAAATAACAAAACTAAGCCCGTTGCAACCCCTTGAAGTGGACTCGAATGGAAATAAAAGCCCTTTGCGGAGTGAGCTTTGGATTGATTTTTCATTCTGTGTCCAAAAATTACTTGGAAAGATCATGTCGGCCAAAGGCCAGGGTCTAGTCTGCGTACCTGCACTGCTGTCCAGATGGAGACGAAAAAGAACAGATGCATGTAGATGAAGAGAAGGATTTCAGAATGTATTTTCAAAGCCTCCTGTTCACTGAAAGGGCTGGAAAGCAATTTAGAAAACATATCTAGGGTTTCCTTTGAACATAAAGAAAAAATTGACTTGGACGGTGCTAACATAGTGCCTTTCCAGGCTTACCACAGTGGGAAAATGTCGTTTTCTTGCTAGGAACTCAACCCAAACTCTCCCTTGGGTCAGCTGCCTCTCTGTATTGAACAGGCTGGTGTGGGAGGAGACAGCGCATGGGAAGTTAGAATGAGACTTTCAAAATATTTGGCCTTCCTATAATGGAGGTTAAAGTTGGCAAAAGGTTTGTGTGTGTGTGTGCTTTTTTTTCTTTTTCCTATGGCTTTGCCCAAGTGTCCGAAGGGATCTGTGATCGCGGTGCTCTCACAGGTTCATTAGTTATAAGCAAAAAGGAAACTATTTGGCTGGCTCAGGTTTGGTTATGTGTAGAAAGGGCTGGCTGAGGCTCCCATCTGAACAGGGATGCTCAGCAGTTTCACCTGCCTTAGGTGATGCACGTGCTCCATGGTATGAATGGGCTTCTGCTTTCTAGTCCTTTGGTGAATCTCCTACCGCAGAGCACATGGCTCTGTCTAGCTCCCTTGTCTCTGGATTAATGAAAACAGGTATGGATAAATAAAATCTATGCACCAATTGTCCCATCTCCCACCCCAACTGCAGCATCCTCTTCTCAATCTTTTAGATGTGCTTGTTTTTCTACTACAAAGAGAGAGATTTTGAAAAGCAGGGATTCACACATTTCTGGTTTTTTTTCTTGCTATATTAACTATAAGCACAGAAAAACAAAAAGCAGACATCCAGCAATGTTTTCCATGGTAACCATGTTTTTTTATTGTAACAACTCTGGAGACCGATGGTGATGTATGTTCACTGAAGGTGAAGTTCTGGCAGCTGCAACTAATGCTGGAATTAGTGGAGCTAGTGCTGAAACCAGTGGATCTAATGTGAGACTAAGGTTAAGCTTGATGGAAAAACATGGTGCTCCCAGTGAAATGCTCCAAGGCCAACTGTACAAATCAGGTAAAGGCAATATGGAAGAAAACATCTAAGAATAACCAAATGGAGGGCTAAAGTCCAATCTCAGATACATGGACACCAGACTCCGATTTCTGTTTATAATAATATTACTTTACAACCTTCTGGCAGCATTCCTTAGCCAAAAAGTTGTGTTTAATTCTCTTCCCACTGAAGGACTATGTATTCCACCACTGCGGACTAAGTTTTGGGGTAAGGGAGAACTAGCCTTAATGTGTCCAGAAACCACATACAATGTGAAAAGCAGAACTGACAAGTATGAAAAGTCTATTTTTACAGAGTCCAATGATGTATTTGAGCTGCAGCAAGCTGTCAAGTGCAATGCAGACTGAATTGATCCAGACTTTAGCCTTTGTTGTGGGACATTATGGAAATTCCTCAAGTCCTTGAAAGAGACCCTGAGGAAGAAGCACTGAGGTCTCAGGCCAAGGTCTTGCTTCATATTTACCCTTTAAGTTTTGCTGTGATTCTTCTATGAAAGTGGATTTAGTGACTTCATCTTCCAGTTTTGGCTTACCTAGGATATGTAAATTAGTATATGTCCTAACTTGTTAAAAAAAAATACATGCATCCATCAGCAGTGATATAATCCAAGAGTTTCTAGGCTTGAATATTTCATGAGGAAAGACCGAAACCTTGGATGTAAAGCTGGAAGCGGTGGCTTAAACAGAAAATGGGCCTTATGCTGTGTAGAGCATGGGGAAGTGCAGGAGAGATGGAACCCAACTTGTTTCCTCTCACCTGTGCTGGGACAGCCAGACCTTTGCATATCCTGTGCTCATTGGGGCTTCTCAACAGGGCTGTGGACCTGTGAATCAGGGCTCGTAGTGGCCATTCCTGATCTCCACCCCAGGTTTGGCTTTGGTTCTGGTAGCTCCTGAAGCATCTTTGAGCATGGTCTTGGCAATGCAGGAAAGCTGCTTCCCAGAGGTGTTACTGGTGTGTTGATGTGACTTGATGGAGAAAACCAGAGGGAGAGTTCAAGCTGGTTTTACCATCTCCTGGACTTCCCAGGCTAGAGGTGATCTTAGAGAACCACTCTGCTTTTGTTTCTATCACTGTTAATCTAGAGAGCCTGGCTTTGGGATTACGCTCCTCTTACCATGATGGTGCTGTTAACCTGTGCTAAAAAGAGCGGCTGGAACAAACCCTGAGCACAATGCTCATCTTTGGATGGAACAGAGAAAGCATTTCCTCAGCTAGATGCATAGCAGTGCTAGACTCATGCACGGAAGATCTGTGCCTGAAAAATTGCCTGTCTTCAGCTGTCATCTAGTTTAATAAAGGCAGGATGGAGATAGAAGAGCTGCTCTGATTTCTTCAGACAGTCTCCAGTACAACAGCACTGCAGCAAAACTGGATGAGTGTGCAGAAAGGGAGAAAAAGTTGTCTCTTTAGAGAGACAAGCAGACAGACAAATAGACAGCTAGCCAGATTCCTCTCTGTTATATGCATGTAACTCCAAAACTATTAAAGGAACTATTTGTAACCAGGAACAGAATCAAACTGCTGGCGTAGCTCACTCTAAAAGATTTTCAGTTCAATCTTTGATGGCATTTTAATAGTAACAGCTACTCATCAGCAATGTCAGGGTTAAATGCTCCCAGCATGTGTGCAATTGCAGAAATACCCCGAGAAGAACCAAGGAAATATTTCCATCTTAAACTCCGATAAGGAGTGAAAACGTGCAACTCGTTCCATATGGTGGCTCAAAGCCCCGAGCCAAGCGGAAAGCCATGGAGTCTGCCAATGCGTAAGAACTTGCAAGCCTGATAAATGAGCGCTTTGCTTTGGGAAAGCCAGAGACGAAGTTGCACTGGAAAGAAGAAAACTGAAGAAAAGTAAGGAGTCTTTAAAAAAGAAAAAAAAAGAGTCAAATCTTACCCATTTTTCTTGTTGGATGGCAGCAAGAATTTCTGGAAATGTTTTACATGTCAAAGATTTAACCAAGCTGGGATGTTTGTGGACAAGCTGTTATGCAATGAATAAATAAATCAGGAAAAAAAAAAAACCCAAACAGGGGAAAGAGTCTATCTTCTCTCCTGCTTTACAAAAATGATCCTGGACTGAGACAGCTGCATTCTTCTGGGATAGTCTGCGCAAGACAGGATGAAGGTGCTCCCAAACTGGAGATGGACCATTCTCCGATTTCTCCAGTGTTGACATGTAAGACAACGCTGTGCTTCATCACACAGTGAGGAGGGAAAGGGCACCAGAGGAGAACAGCTACAGCAGAGAAGTGTCTGAGCATCCTCTGGCAGCAGGATGCAGGCTCCCAGCTGCTCTCCAGCCCTGGGACCACCCCCAGCACCAGGGATGGGTGCTTGGCCAAACAGGCACCCGGGGTCAGGGGGGAGCCGGGAAGGGAGCAGAGGGTCAGAGCAGACTGTTGCATCTCCTGCTCGGTGCCTGAGATTTGACACGTCTGCATTCTTGGCTGAAGGGATCTGGCTGTGCCATGGATTTCTGGAGAGTGGGTAAATTCACAGCTTGGCTGCCCGGAAGAAAGGCTGTTCCTTTGAAACAGGTTTTTTGATGGTTAAGCAGGTCACCTCCTACAACCTGAACATACTCTTGTGTTAAGTCAAATCAGAAATAGAGGAGGAAAGCAACCACACAAACAAAATCAGCTCTCCTGTTCCTTCTCCAAATAGGGATTTTTAATCCAGGAGCTGCTTTGAAGTGATGGCTATAGAAAGCACTTATATTCCTTGCAATGGACAGCAATAGGAAATCTTAACTGGCTCATTTGCCTAAGCAAACTTGTTGTAATTAAATTGTCCTGTTACATAAGCACTTCTGCATGGGCAGAGAGCAGGTTGACCTGTGCCAGCTTGGTGACTTCACCCACACAAGACATGCAAAGCCAAGAGTGTTTTGCTGGGCTAAAAAGAGCAAACCCTGCAGGTTGTAAATTGTTGGGTAAGGTGATAAATGGTATGTGAACTGGCCAATATAATCTGTCTGGAAAGCTGAAAAGAATCCCGCCTTCTCATGAGCCTAAAATATTTCTTTTTCTAGAGTACCTTATTTTCCAGCTCTGTGCCATGTTCATTCCCTCGCCAAAATGTTTGTCCTCTAGTCTGTGCTTCTGTCTTGCAGCTGCTGACAAAACTGGCCTCTCAAAATCTTCTTGGCAAAAGGGGAATATTAAAAGTTTCCTGTATTTAGTGTGCCATGCTAGGACAGCTGTGTGCTTACAGCGGTGCCTGGCTGTCCACATTATACGTGGGGTATAAATAAGGGTGGGTTATTTCCCTGGTGGTGCTGGAGGGTTTGGGCAGGACAAGGTAGGTTTGCTGGGACGGAGGAATTTCTGGGGTGGAGGAATTGGTGTGGATTGTTGTGGCTGCAGTGGGATGGAGGGGGACATTTGTCATGGGGTGCTCAACCGACGTCAGGCTGGGACAATGTCTTCGGCAGAGGGAAGGTGTCCCAGCCCCACCTGGACATGCAGAAGATGTGGTGGAGCTGCAGCGATCTAGGAAAACTTATTTCCTGATTCAAGGCTTCTTAGGTCTGTTTGTTGGTATATCAGGCAGTGTCTTGGACCTGCTTGGCTCTCCTGGGGGGCTGTTGAGGGCTTGACTAAACCAACAGGCTGCACTGAGACTGGTATGGTTGCTGCTAAGCCAGAGCTTAGTTTATATTAAACCAGGTTTACATTAAACCAACCTGCTCCTGAGCCTGTCCCCTTCTTCAGCTCTTCTATGTGCAGTATAATGTGTATCATTCCCCACACACAGGCTCTGGCGAGATGCTTTGCTTTGGCCGTTGTCCACCCTCCTGTCCCCCTGCCACTCGGTGCTGTGGCCTCTCCAGGGCTGTCACCTCCCCTTTGGTGCTGCCTAATGCGCTGTGTCTCCTCCCAGGCTGATGGCAGGGAGGTGCTGTGTAATCCCACTCCTCCGTGCCCACAAGCCTGGCATTTATTATTTGCTAAGGCTTTCTTTAGCCAGCCCAAGACACTGCAGGGAAGTCTGTGCTAGGCCTGGGCTGGCCAAAAATTCAGTGGGTGGAAAATTTTGGAAACTGAATGTTGAGACTTCTCAGATGATGATCCCTTTGATTTCCATTTAAGAACAAGTTAAAGAGCTAATTTTGATTATGACATCTCTGTCCTTGCAAAATACCCGCCCTCCCCCGGCTAAAGGCATAGTCCTGAATCTTAGGGCCAGATTTTCCTTTGTGTTTTATGTTGTACCATCATTTACAGCTCTAACAAAATGCCTATGAATATGCTCATTTTCACACTCCATTCTCCTACGCAGCCTGTGCGTGGCTGAGCAGATCCCACCAAAGATCTTGAAGGCTTTTAGGCACCTAATTTTCACCAGTGGGTGTCAGACACCCAAACACTGTTAGATTTGAGCTCAGCTTGCTTCAGTTCAGCCCATTTTTATTACAAAAGAGAGTATCTATAGTGGCTGGAGGAGTCCCTGAGCTAAAGTCTGGGAAATATTGCTTAATAATTGAATTGCTTAATAATGCTTAGGTCTTTTCCTTTTTTGTCCCTTAGAACGACTCTTGAATACCTGTGATGGTACTTTAGATCACCCGTGATAACCAGGTGACAGGATTCCAGCACCTGCCTGGCATCTCCTGTCCCTGCAAAAGCAACCCAATTTCCTGCCATGTCCTGAGGGTTTCCTGATAGGTCACTGGTCACAGGAAAGAAGGTTTGAAGTTTTGCCCTCTCTGATGTACACTGAAGTGTTGCCAAAAGCAGAGATGCTTTGAAATAGGTATTCTAGAAGCAGCTCTTCAACTGTTATGAAAAATCTTTATACTCTTGATTTATCCCTGGCTGTGTCCATTTAGTGCACCAAAGGGCTCGACTGGATCATTCTTCAGCTGCTTTGATTGAAATTAAGGATGTTTTTCCCCAATGCTAAGTCAACGAGCAGCTCTGCCAAACTGACGTCTGCTGACAGTGTGTTTGCCTGGGACAGCATAAAAACACCACCTCGAGGTAAGACCCGAAGTCCATCAAGTTTCCTCTCAAAGGGGGAACTGTTTGAATCCTGCAAATGCAGGGGCCACCTCTCACCTGGGAAGGTGGTTTCCCCAGGCAACAGCTCATCTCTTGCACTTTGGCTATGCTGACCCCTGCCATCACCACGATGGTGGGAAACTCAGCTGCATGTTTTGAGAGCTGAGATGACGTTCTTGTTCTCCCCTGGTACTTTTATTTTTAAAGGATTGCCAACTTACGCAACCAGAAAACTGTAGCACACATTGCAACATTTGTTTTTTAAGGTTTTCTTCCCAGTTGTAGAAAATTCCTTTGATGAAAACTCCCTTTTGAAGGACTTCTTGATGCTGAAGCTTGGAAGATGTGCCAATCTCCTGACCTGAAGTTCTGGCTCGGTCTTCTAGATGGAGATGATACAGCTTTTAAGTCAGGTCTACAGATCTGGACTTGTCCTGGCCTAGTGCCTTTTGGAATGATCAGATCTGTTAGAGACCATGCTATGTAGATGTCAGAATAGAAGGGCTGGTTCAGATCAAAGATGCATCTGGCCCAATATCTTGGCTCTGGTGCCAGAGGCAAATGCTTAGGGCAAGATATAAGACCATGGCAAGCCTCTGGCAATACCTCCTATGGCACTTCCAACTCATGGCAATTTGCAGCTCAAGGACTTCCTGAGCAATGGGTCATATCTACATCCTTGCATGTAATTACCCTTAATAGATCTTTCAATTTCTTTAATTGTTTGAACCCATTTATCCTTTTGGCTTCTCCTATGACAATGAGTTCTACCACTTAATTATGTGCTGTTTAAAAACATAACCATAAATCATAATAGCCTTCAATTATAATAAAAGCCTTGAATTTGGAGAAGATTGCCAGCATGGATAAAGCCTACGCAATTACGTTCATGTATTAGGTCTACAGCAATGGAAGGAGCCTCATACTGAAGTGTGGGGAATACATACGACTGGTTTATGGCAGGATCTTCAAGAGAGGCTGGTAATTCAGGACCCTTCAGCTCTCAGCTGCCTGATGGCATGTGCTTTGGCAGCATCTGCTTTATACAGAGCTGTCCATCTGTTTTCTTTTCCCCGGTGCAGTTAGTAGGAAAGGTTTATCCATCTTTGCAGACTGCTGGGGTCTTTTTTTGTTTAAGGAGAAAGGTCAGGATAGTGGATGCTCTCCCTGTGACTTTTGCTTCCTTGTGGATTTGCAGAGGCTTGAGGACGATTCTGCTCTGCACTATGGTTGTGTTTTGAACCTACCCACAGATTCCCCGCTCATGGCTCAGCCTACAAGAGCTTCTTTGTGAAAACAAGCACACAAGTGGGTCTGCCTCTGCTCCCCCCCTGCAGACAGCTCCCAGGAGGGCTTCACGTTTATCAGAGCACCATAGCTATTAAAAGACCAGCTCTGAAGTTTGGTCTTCACATGGTAAAGGGATATGTCCTGCATCCTCAAGGCAAGTCTAAGAGCTAGATCTGATCCGCTTTCTGGCATTTTTACTCTGCCTTCCCAAGCAGTGTAATTCTGCAACGTTTTCTGATGGAAATAGACCTCAATTTTTTGTTTTTCCTCAATGTACTGGTAGTTGTGGCACTACCAGCTCCTCACAGTTTCTCTGGGCTGTTTTCTGCTGTGAGTTTTGGGGAGAAAAAAAAGGGGTCCACTTGCTTAATCCTTCCAGCTAAGCAAAATCATCTGCACTGGTAAATTCTCCAGGAGATGTACAGTTCAGTGCTTGTCAGGCCAGGATATTAAATTAAGCAATTTTCATCAGATAACACATCTTCTGGTTCATGTAAAATGTCCGGCAAAATGCTATGCTCATAATTCAGCCCGATCGAAAGCGAGCTGCTAATCCGCTTTGCTTTGGAGAGAGGCGAGAGCATGGCAGAGGGGCCATCTCTGCGGGACACCCCCGTTTGCGGCCGTGCACGTGAATGGGGTCCCCTTGGGCTCTCCTCCCCCTGCTCGGGCAGGCAGATAGTGCTGCTGACCCTTTCAGCGCGACGTAGCGTGGATTAGCTGCTACGCGGGGAATCCTTTTAAGCGATGAAACCTACATTTGGGGAGATCATTCTGCTTCAGTTCCCTCCTGGCAGATGTGGATGGTGGAAGTCCCCGGGAAGGCTCAGCTGTGGGGTTTGTGTCCTATTGCTCTCCTCCGTGGCCCGGAGCTCCTGTCCCATCCAGAGCTTTGCTGTCCTTGCCAGCCCATGGGAAGCACTTGCCCAGCGCAACTGGCCAATGTTTTGGGGGAACCTGTCCTCCCATCGCAGCTAAATGTTATAACATGGATTTGAACATTCAAATTTTATATTAATAACTTGGGATGCATCATGAAAGCATCATGATGCATCATGAAAATGTTCTGGCAGTTGTTAGTGATAATAATGATAACAGTGGTAGCAGGGGAACTTTTTATTTGCTGATGCTTCACAGGTAAACATTGTTCCAGCTGCCCCATAATACAAGGCTGAGAACCATTTAACATTTCTTCTATTTCTTTTTTAATTAGAGTTGAGATACCTTGCAATTACATGACTTTAGAGGCTGGGGCTTGAGGAAAAGCAAAAGTATTTGCTGTGAAGAGGTTCAGGAAAGGGATGTGGCTTCTTTCCCAGGTCAGCCTGTCTCTGAAGGAACCTTTCTCCTAATAGACTAGAGTCAAGCGATTTTAGCTGCATCATGTGAATTGGGCATTTTACCTTTATGGGTACCCGTGGCCCATTGGGGACTACTTGCCATACAACACCTGGGGAGCGGCTGTCTAATATCAGACATCTAACCAAATTTCTTTCCCTTTAGCCAAGGTAGAAAATATCCATCTTCAGAGTGAGAGACGTGAGCCAGGGGCAGCTCTGCACCTCTCCAACGCGATTAGCAAACCGGACATGAATCGCTTCATTAAAGCCGAACAACCCTGGGCAACCACATCATTAGAAAAAGAGCCAGGAAATCCTATCGTGGGGGCAAACCAGAGACATTCCCCAGAGCCTCTCTCTTCAAAACGCGGTGACCTTCTGCTCGCTTGCTCCCCAGCTCCTGCTGCTTCGCTGCCCGGTGAAAGCCCCGTGCGATGCGCGGTGGGGTCGGGCTTTATTGCCTCCATCCCCTCTGCAGGGGGCCCGTTTTCTCAAAGCCCTGGCTCGCCGTGTCCAGCCCTACCCGCTCATAAAAAGGACTTTGCAGCAAAGCAAAGTGACAGGTGAACAATCCCACGCGAGCGGCTCCTGTCCTGTGGGTGATGAATGGCCAGGGTTGGGGTCTTGGGCGAGCGGAGGGGACAGCGGTGCTGGGCTTTTGCAAATGAGCTGCCATTAAACTTATTATTTATTTGGTATATTTATACTGAAGATAAAAACCTCAATGTCTATATGAAATCACTCTTTATATTGTTATGGCACTGCAATAATGTTATATCTCTCTATATACACTACCAAACTTTAAATGTTTTACGTACAAATACTAATAGCAAGGGGGTTTCTTTCCTCACTCAGACCTGAATGCCCCATTGGTGTTTTCACAACCGTTCCACTGTGGCTTCTTCCTACTCAACCTCTCGTTATGTCTTACCAGTACATTCTTGCTCCCGGTGCTGTGAGGATCCTGGATTTGTGCTCTGTCGCCTGGAAAAATCCTGCCCCGAGTCCTCTTTGGGTCCCAGCTCCTTAAAAACCTCTTTGCAAATCCCACAAAATTTTATCTGCGAATAAAACTAGGAGGAGTTTTGCCTCAATAGAGCTGGATTTAACCTGTTGTTGCCTCTATCAGCTGCTCTGGGAAGAAAATCAGGTTGATAGATAGTCAGGTGCTTGGCAAATATTTCCCTTCCCTCTGCATTTCAGCTCTAACATCAATGACTCTCCGTCTGTTGATTCAGTCCATATTAGCTGTGTGTGGATTTGCATGCTGCTATTAATTGCAGAGCAAATTAAGCTTCTTCAGACCATATGTTGCTGCTATAGTGTAAACAAATATGTTATTAGCCACTGTAAAAAATAAAAATTAAAGCACAGTTGGACTAATATTATTGCAAAGAGATTAAATGCCGACGTCTAAAAAATTGGCAGTATTTCCACAATGGGACTTTTGTCGTGTAATGCTGTATCTACTGGGATTATCCTTTTAAAAAATTGGCAGTGTCCTCAGAAAGTGCAGCTTCTTGTTTATATTTTTTCTTTTTATTTTCTTTTTTTTGGCAGCCTCTCGAAGAAAAAAAAATATAAATCTCTTTGCCATTTCCAGGCCTGGAGAACTTTTGTCTTTATGCAGCAAAGTACCAGTTGTGTAAGCGACAAGATTTCTCCACTCAGCATCCTGGGGACACCCATCGATCAACGACAGGGAATTGAAGTAAGAGGAGAGGGGGGTGACTTGGAAAATAAACTCTTCACGTTGAACTGACGAAGTGGGAAACATCCGCTGCTGGCCCATCTCCACCGGCTCGGATGGAGTTGTGCCAGCACGGAGTTTGGCCCGGTGTCTTTCGACTCATTATTCTTTCATTGGTTATTTGCTGGAGTTTATTGAAAGCTGGAGTTTTACATCTGCCGTCTCCCAGACTTTCTTTCCTCCTCTGATGAACACGCTTTGTTTTCATATTTGGCTTTCACAAGGCTTGCAGGCCCCGGTTTAATGGCGAACAGGTTTTTTGGGGGGAGTTGTTGGCCACGTGCACACGCAGGTATATATGAGGTTTGTTATTCTAGAGATGCTCATCAGCACTGAGGTATTTTTATGTAGCTAGAAAAAATTAAATGCAGAAAAGTTTGTGAAGGAAAACCAGCATGTATTAAATGTTTCACTTTTTTTTCTTCTTCAATTTTAGCAGAGTCCTATATTTAAAAGCAGAATTCAGCTGCAAAGACGCAGGTATCTTAAACACTGTCTAGTCTGCCTGCAATTTAGATAATTATAAATGAAATATAAACAATCAATGTTAAGCTAATTGTAATGAAGTTAATCATAAAAAGTGATTATAAATAAGTCAGTTGCTTAGACAACAACTAATTATCTTGCTGCCCTCCCTAGGGCCCCATTTCCCAACAGCTCTTGAGGACTTGTGCAGCCTCGGTGACCTGAGCAGAGCTGGGATGGGACTGCGAGAGCTCAGCGGTGGCTTCAAAACCTGAAGATGAAGCAAAGCTGCTGAAAGGTAAATCATTAAAAAGCCTATAAAACTGCATTTTTGAAATGCCTATCCACGTTTCATAAACTAAAGTCGTAGCTGGGTATTTGATGGCTGCTGGTTTGTCTCTGTCAAAAGCAGAAGACGAATTTCAGGTATGAAATGCTCCCTGTCCAACAGTAAGATCGCAAAGAAGCCACAAATCTGGTAGACGTTTGAGTCCTAAACATGTTTAGTTTTTACTACATGCAAAGAGGAACCCTCAGCGTTGTATCCAGCCTCCTGCATGGCTACAGGACCTGAAAGCTCCCTAGCAGAGTACAGGCAAGAGATGCTTGGTTATGGGCTTCCCAAAGAGGGAGCTTTGGAGAGAGGGGACAAAACTGTCTCATTAGCAGTCTTCAGAAAGAGATATGCTCGCAGATAATCTAAATTTTGTCAACATGCTTTCCACGCACGGCATGGTATCCCCTTGCTGAAACTTGCCCGATGGCTTCTGCACAGATTGGACTCTAGAAGAGCCCTTGGTGGCCAGCAATAAAGGTGATCCAAAGCCCCATGATCCTCTGATAACAACAGTGGCTTGTAAGCACGTTTGGGGAGGGCTTATCCCTCCTTTGCAACATGACTGTGTGTTTGGCTGTAAATTTCTTCCAGCTGTAAAGTCAGAGAAAACACTGATAAGCTCTGTCTGCCCCACCGTCCCCCCAGCTGGGAATGATAGATTTACCAGAGGGAGCTCAACGTACCAGTTCCCTTCTCCTCCACAGTTGGAGCATATGGAATATATTGTGGTCTGAGGGAAATACATCTTAAGAATTTCTCCTGCGCCTCTTCAGGAGCGTTTCAGGGTGGATTACAGCAGGTGTCACAAAATTGCACACTGAAAAAGAGTTAAATGACCAGCCACAGTCAATGGCACCCAAAGACACAGCAGACCTGTCCGTCAGGCTCCAAAGGTTTTGCTGTTGCTTGGGTTTGGGTGAGACAAGCAATGGAAGCTCCAAAATATCGGAAGAAAAAGGGAGACTTTCCAACAAGTGGAACAACGAGGAAATATCCGAGATCTGCCCGGAAAAATCCGCTCCTGCAAAGCGTCTCATCCCGGACTGTGATAAGCAGTTTCCATAATGTGCTATTTATTCTCTGCTGCATAAGAAATAAACCTGGAACACCCAGATTGTTCCTCTGCAGTAAGCAGGGTCACCTGGGGGATGCATCGGTAAATGCAAATTACAGGAGGTCTTCAATTCTCAGGGAGTCCTTACTCAGGTCAATATTTCTTGAATTTAGTAGCAATTTAGGTATTATCAGTGGTAATATTTTCAACCAAAAGCAATAGGCCAAATCCTACAGTTTACCAGCACCTTCTATTAAGGCATGCAGCACCAGGAAGGATAGAATCATCTCCACAGGATAAATACACTGTTTTGTTACTTTTTTTTTTTTCACTGGTGGCTATGAATCACTTTGAGTAAAAAGCAGGAACAAGCTTAAAATACCAGCGAAGGCACATCCATTATGGGCAGCCAGAGCTTGAGCTGCCAGGCTGATGGGAACTCAGAGTTGAGATAAAAATCTGTGCATTGACCCATGAGGCTGAATTATCCACTATATGGGAAACCACTGACCTAATCATCTTCCAGGAAAAGGCACGGTGTATTGGAAAGTATACAGACAGGCTTGGGAAGAAAATTGGGAAAGACAGACCATTTTTCCTGCTGGAAGCTCTGGGACCTACTGCAGACTTGAGGTGGTTGTTTCCAAAGTGTTTTTGCCCGTGGAGGAGTTTTCTCTGGTGAAGTTTTCACCACAGCACCGAGCAGGCCTTGATTTACCACCCTCAGAATGTACAGGGCACCAGAATTGCATTTGGTTTTGCCTTGACCCCAGATGCAAAGGCAGGACTTAATGTAGACTGGGCCTGTGCCTCTCAGGCTTTCCTTTTGCCTTCGTCCCTCCCTGCTGATCTGCAGCATTTTCTGTTATTTCTGCGCAAATCGAGTGTGCACCAGATTCAGGAGTGTCCTTTGCAGGGAACTGTCACAGACCCAGAGGTGTAGGAAGCTGGACACCGATGGGAATATCGGTGGGTTTGCCTGTGGTTGGGTTTTTCCCATATCCTCCCCATAAACTGTGTCTGGGTGGGGCTTGAGGCTTATAGATATGTCTTGCTTTTCTGGATGTCTTGTCAGAGATAAAGGTGGCAGGTTTTTGGCCTGATAAATAGCGTCAAGTCACATATGTCGCCACAGGGCATCACCAGAGTCTTGGTCAGAGCCTGATGCCGGGAAGGAGGCAGGTTGGCCTGTGGCCTCTCCTTACAGCGGTGTGGCACATGGGTAAAATGTGGGCACAGAAACGGAGCCAGTTCTTTGCAGAAGAAAATATTAATATCTCTGAAAAAAAGATTTGGTCAAATCAGTCCCTGTTTTTCCCTGAAAAAGACCTTCGCTGTGAGGAAAGGCTGTGACATGCAACCCTGTTGTGTATCCCACTATATTTTGAATTGCCGAAGCCTGAGGTCATGTCTGGAGCCCATCACTGAGGGATGAGATGATGCTGGCCGTGCTGGAGGACAGAGATTTTTCACAAGTAGCTCTCCTCATCTACAAGCCAGATTTCCAGTTGTCCAGGCTCCATCCATGGTCAATGGAGAGTGACCAGCAGCCCAAGAGACCATCCTTCAAACCAACAGCCTTTTTTTAGGGGGTAAGAAAGACTTTTTAAGGTGTCAATCCCTTCTCAGCATCTACAGATGTGGCCTGGAGACAACCAGCCTTTGATGGCCAATGTTGGGTAAATGACTCCCAGCCGGTATTAACCGTGGTAAGTTGAGACACAGATTGGAGGGAACACTTTCAAACTAGGTTATGAACAAATTCCTTTCTTTTAGAGGTTTCTGTGAACTTGCTGCTAAACTAGGAAAATTTAAAAGCTGGGAAGACGTTGAACATCTCCAGGCACAAGAGATGTCTAAGGACACAAGACAAGATGTCTAAAGATGTCAAGTGCAACTTGAATATCTTACACCTTGCCAGTGAGCCATGCTTAATGGGTCAGGCGGCGGAGGTGTGAGGAAATCAATAGAGCTGGTGTGGAGATCTTTGTGCATCCCACAACTGGATGGTTTGGTTTTTTTGTTTACCTGTTGAGGTGGCTTGGTGGGTTTTTTTTTTTTGGTCTTATCGGTCCTTCTCCTTCCTTCGGTCCTTCTCCTTCCTTCGGTCCTTCTCTCTATGTTTTCTATTCTCTTGTAACTTTTTCAGGCTTAACCCTCTGGAAGGCTAAGATTTGAAGTGCAGCTGCAAGAGAATTGAGGTCTGTTAGGACACAGGGTATTTGGCACGGTTTGTGCTAAGAAATATCTGTGAGAGTAGAAAGCAGGAGCCATGTCTGAGACCCCAGAGAAGGAGCTGAGTCTTGCAGACAGGGCTGGAGGCTCCAGCTCTAACCCGGGCCTGACAATTGATAGAGAAAAATCCCGTGGCTGCCGTATTACGGCACTAACGAGGAACGCACGTTCGCGTCTGATCAAAAGTCTCAAACACAGCGCGCTCCCCGCTCGCTCTGCCTCTGATCTGCAAGGACATCGCTGGCTTTTATCACTCATTTTGTCTTTATCGCAGTGGGGCTGGTCTCAAGCGCTACAACCTGATTATCTCGGAGGAGGTTGCCAAGAGCATGTCAGGGATCGTTAAATGTAATAATAAAGGAAGCGGGAGGAATCAAGTGGTTTGAGGAGGAAATCAGAGGGAATTCGTGGCTGGGGTTGCCAGTCTGGTGAAGGCTGGGAATCATCAGCTCCTAAACCTCCTCAAATTGGTGAAATGTTAAAGGAAAATACCAGTACGTGTCCTCTTGCCCAACCCTCCTTAAGAACACAGTTACCGAAAATGCATATAATCTAGAGGAACAAGCAGCATTGAAAGTCAAACTTCAAATCCCCACTTGGGTCACAGGTTTGGCCCCACGAAAGTGTGGTTTAGACTTTGTTATTTAGCCTATGGCTTTGAATTTGTTAGCACTGAGGAAAGAAAGTGCTGTCAGTTTGTTCTGCAGGAGAATAAACAGCAGCACAGCAACGTGGGGGTTTTTTTGCTGAATTGGAAAACAACAATATTCTTGGGTCAAAAAAAAACCTATTTAATTTGAAATTAACTTCATTTTTTCCTTCAAGAAATCTTGATAAACATTTCTGAAGGAAAAGGAAAGACATTTTAAACTCAGAGTGGACTGTAATTAAGTGCTTTGCTTTTAAAATGACAAAACAAAGTGTTTAGTTTTTCTTCATTGTTGAGCTTGCCAAATTATTTGTTTAAAAAATGTGTAATGGAGTGGTTGCTCTGATTGAATTTCCACTTATTTTGCTTCAAAATATAACTCTGGCAAAAAAAAAAAGTTCTTTTAGCTCTAATCAAGATCAAATTAATCAAACCTCATTTGCTGCTGGTTTGTAGCTACTGCATTAGTGAAGGGGATCTTCTCCAGTTAGAGAAATGGAGTTTTGATATAAATTAAAGGGTTTTCTTGGTCTTATAACAACTTTCATAGAAATAGGATAAAAGCAGAATAAGAAAAATAAATCTAGGCAAGAATTGCTATTAAACCCAAGTCATCCTTAAGTAGGTAGAGTTTCTCCAATTTTTTTAGCTCCTCAGTCTTATTAATCTTGGCACCTACAATCCTCTCTAGACTGGATACAAATCCTCTTTGTTGTCTTTTACTATAATTCTCCTTCTATTTTAGCAAAGGTGTTTGCGTTTCCTAGTGGTCCCAAACCCGTCTCTGCTCTGTCAGGACTCAGAAGTGCCAGCTCCAGAAGTCTCTACTTTACAGAAGATTTTTCATTGTATTTTACTTGTGTTTTATACCCTGTTTCCCTGAAAATAAGACCTACCCCCAAAATAAGCCCTAGCATGATTTTTGAGGATTTTTGAGGATGCTTGAAATACAAGCCCTACTTCAAAAATAAGCCCTAGTTACAGTTCACCAAAAAAAGGTCAATTTAAATAGCGTCCAGGCAGCTATACATGTAAAAAGTAAGCATCTTGTGGAGCAAAAATATAAGACCCTGTCTTATTTTCAGGGAAACAGGGTATGTATATATATAGAAATATATATATTATTGTTTTTAAGTCAAAGTTGATCTGTGAGGAGCAGGACTTAGGGACCTTGCTCTCCTGTGTCTCGTGGCTGGATTATCGCGTGCCTAATAAGCTGTGAGCTCAGATCACCCCGCCGACGTTCCCACAGGGACGATGGCACCTTGTGTGTTTTGACAGGGGACAGGCTGTTCCTGCTCATGGGGTGTCGGACACAGTGTTCACTGCGGGCAGGGGTGGGGTTACAGCCTCCAAGCACAGCTCGAGGTTGGGGATCAGCAGTGACACATCCAGCTGCGGTGACAAGCGCCAGGATCGATATTCCCGTGCGTTATCGCTCCTGGGGAATTGGAGGTCGGCTCATACAGGGGCACAGGGTAGGCGGACTGGGAAATCTAGCTGGTGGAGACTGGAAGGGAGAGAGATGCCATGTGGCTGGCATTGGGGAAGGGGAGAGCTGGTTTTTTAGGCTGCGCGCCCTTCATATGGTTGCAATTTGGGGACTTTTCTCCAAAGCAGAAGCTGCCACCTTGGCTTCTGTGCTCGACCAAGGTTTGTTCCAGGAGCGTGAGCTGGATTCCAGCTTTTTTAGCTTCAATTTATTCCTTACCTCTGTCTTTCCTGATCAGGGGAGGCAGAGGAGCAAAGAGGCTCAGTTGGTTGTTTATTTACACACACTGTTCTTGATGCACTGTCCAGAATTACAGAGCTTTAACTCCTGCAGTTTGAGATAACAGAGGGCAAAAATTATTAACACTTGCCAGCTTAAGCACAATGAAAATCCCAGATAAATGATGTCTGTGTGGCCTTTCTTAAAATCATAGAATCATTTCAGCTGGAAGAGACCCTCAGGATCATCGAGTTCAACCATTACCTAACCTAATTCTAGCACTAAGCCATGTCCCTAGGAAATTTGTCTAAATGTCTTTTAAACCCCTCCAGGGATGGTGACTCCAGCACTGCCCTGGGCAGCCTGTTCCAATGCCCGACAGCCCTTTGGGGAAGAAATTGTTCCCCAGATCCAACCTCAGCCTCCCCTGGCGCAACTTGATCTTGCGTGTATCCATAAGAACGCAGGTTTTAATTAGGCGATTCCAGCACACAGACAATGCCTTTCTAACACGGGAATAATCTCGCACGGACCCAAATGAGGGATGCGGGATCAGGCGGATGCAGCCCCGTTAGGAAACTCTGTATAAGGTGTTGCAGTTGGATTGTCAAGCCGGTAAACCCATTAAAATCCTTACTAGGGGAACAGGAGAGCTTGCGTTTGCATGTGTCACCTTCGGGCTAAGATAAATAATAATAATGAGGACAATGAGTGATTTAGAGGATTTTTACCAGCATAATTAATGCTGATTTATATCACAGGGTAGCAGAGAGACAGGCTGTGATAGAACAAGCAGGTGAAGTTTCTGAATGAGAGAGGGAAGGGGATGACAGTGGGGAGTGAAAAATGAAATGTGCTTGCTAAAAAAAGCAAGCAGAGCTGGCTCGAGCACCGCATGGAGCAAAGCAGGTGACATAAATAATACCAGAATATCTGCCATTCCCCTGAACAGGGATCACTCGCTCTGTAATTAGATGGAGTTATTAGTGTCTTTGGTTGATGTGTGAGGGGATATGGGGTTCTGTAAGACAGAAAATAAGAGTATCTCTTCATCTTATAGAACCAATTAAATGGCAGCAAGGGAGAAAATGAGTTCAGTCTAGGTAAAAAAAAATGGTGTGAGTTATATGACTTTGAGGGTGGGCTTGGTAGGATCCAAATTAAATCACGTAACCTCTGGCTGGAGAACTTGTTCCTCAAAACTTTGTCCAGTCTGCAGCTCTGCTGGGAGGACCCTTCCCACCCATGGGGACCTCCTGGAGTCACCAGGGCTCCCTGGGGTCCCCTCTGGTGTCCTGGGGGGCAGCTAGCCCTGCAACTGCTCACCTTGACCATGGCCTCAGCTGAGATGGCCCCATCCCAACGCCCTCCTTACAGTCAGGTCTAGCAGAGATGGCCCAGCTGGTCACAAAGAGTGTGATGATGGTGAGGGGACTCTTCTGGGCTGATTCTGCCCCAGTGTGGCCATGCGATCTTGGCCATTGACTGCAATTTGTTTGCTATAGATTCAAGACGTTGCTGATGAGCATCAGCAATGACATGGTGTATACCAGAGCGGTGAAGTGAAGCTGTCACCATGTTCATTGGGCTGTCAGGAAAAAGGGGATCATTTCTTTGACACGGTGCCAATGCCTATTACTTGGAGCAGTGGGACCTTCAGCACATCTGAAAACAACAATTTTTTAATGTGAACTTCAGCTGGCAACCAACCCCATTATGGAAACAACAGGTTGGATCAATGCAGAAGCATCTCCCAAACTCCCTCTGCTGGGAAGGAGGGCAGGCAGAAATCAATGTGGAGCTTATTGCCCTGTGCAGCTGGCTACCTGGAAGTAATCCCTGTAATGAGCTGCCCTCATTTCCTTGAGATGCATTGTAGCATGGCTTTGGGGAGCTGGATGTTTGGGGAGTGTTCTGCCGGTCACCCAGGACATCCCACTCGTGTGGGTGGTGGTCTCGCAGGCTCTGGCTCTGGTTATCCCATGCACAGCATCACCATCCAGAGGCTTCTCCCTGTCTCCTCTCCCAATATTTCACTTAATCCCACCACTGTGTACAAGTGGACCAAGGAGGTTCTCCAGCTCCTAGAGACTTAGTTTAAAAAGCTTATTTAACTCAAATGCACATGGACCAGGGATGTCTGCAGGACGAAGCTGATGGGGAGGTTTAGGGAGTTGGTAGGCTGGAAGAACATCAGGTACAAGAAAAACAACAAACCAGCTTTGGGACTGCTAAAATATTGATTGTGTTCGTCAAGTAAAGCATAACATATCCCTGCTCCCGCTGTGTCGCCTGTGTTTAATGTATTGATCCTCCCTCCACCCTTTCCTGCTCACAGTGAGCAGGATGAGCCCAGGTCTGTTTGTGGCCCTTGAAAGAAGGAGCAGGTCAGCGTTTCAAAGTCTTTGCCCAGCAAAAGAGGGATTTTATCTCCCTGCAAGGCTTGTAGCTGCTGTTTCATATTGAATTCTCTCCAACTGCTGCATTTGTCCCTTCTGCACCCAATCAGGTAACTGAGGGAACACCAGGCTGTGCATCCCTGGTCCTGGCTATGCCGCTCTCTGTGTCACCCATCACAGTGACACTGGGGACATGGCCAATGGTTCCACGGCCACACGAGCGGCTGAGCAAAACTCCCCGCTGCTCCAGAGTGGCTGCACTAGTCTCCCTTCCCCACGCGGGAGTCCAAAAAGACACCATGACTCACTCCTTTTCCACAGGCAGAATTGCCAGCTCTTGAAATACTCAATGTTTTTCTTAGAGTCCTGGCTCCTGAAGCCATGTAATTACTTGAGCTTTCATTTTCTTTAAATAAAGCCATTTCTGACACTTGTATTTGCAAAGAATAGCCAGAAAATGTGACCTCTTGAGAGCTCAGAAGCCACATAGTGAAACCCCCACCTTTACTCTTTCTTTTTCTATTTTTTTTCCGTGTCATGGTTTTTATAATCTTCTCTTGCAGATTGGAGTTGCTGGAAGTCTTTCTCTGTCCATTGAGTCTTGAAGTGTTGCAAATGATCCTGAGTTTGTGCCTTGGTGGTGCAGACATCTCAGGTCCATTGGCTTCAAGAATTTGGTTTTGATATTTTTCTGCCTAGTGATGTTCAGTTTTGTGCCATGTAAGGTAAGTAAAAGGGTAGGAAACCCCAAACTATGCAAAAACCCATTGCCGGTATGACTTGTCTTGTCTCAGCATGTCCCAGATCCATCCCTTATTTTGAATTCCATCAGAAAACCCTGAGTTTACGCTGGTCAAGTTTAATTGCCTCCCAGAAGAGCTCAAATTCTTTATGAGCTCCGTTCTGCTGAGCGATGCTGCATTTCCTATATTCGGGCAAACCACAATCCCACGCTGCACTGGTCTCTGTGCAGCAAATGTCCTGGTCCCAGCTTTGAAATCACTTGCCCAACTTGTTTCCCTGCTCCTTTTAACCCCATATAACAGGGCTGAAGATGCTGTTTCTTCCTCGCTGCCCACAGGTGCCATGAGGGTAAAAGCCACAAATAAACCTTGTTCTTTCTGGCCCAGGAAGAGCTCCAAGATGTCCTGGGTTCTGTGCAGCTACAGGACAAGTTTGGCTCTGCACTTTGTGATCCAAGAGTATGATGTATAGTTTAAGCTGCTATTTTAAGCTTAGAAGAGAAGCAAAGGTCTTTTCCTTGGGTGATTCAGTCCATCCCAGCAGCAGACATCCCCCAGGTGGGAATGGATGAATGACATGTTAGAAGAGCTGCCCTTTTCACCTTGATTTTTGAAGGTGTCTGGACAACTAGTTGTCTATCTTCCAGCCTTGATGTCTAGCATTAGGTGAGAGGAAGAAGCTCATTTGATGCTGCCGTGCTGGGATACGCTACGGAGAAGCAGTGTCACCTGGCGAGGAAGAAGGAACCCTGCCAGTCCCACCCATCAACATCAACGTGCAGGATGGACGTGCTGTAAAATGATCTAGTTCCAGGCAACACTCCAGTCGAAGCTTTTGTTTTATGGGACGTCAGAGATTGCAGCCGTGTGATCCAAAGGCACAGAAAACCATCCTTTGCAGCTGAAGGATCAACGTTGTGTTTTCCTCGCTCTGTTCACGAGCTTTGAAAATTTATCTTCTGTCCTCAGCTGTCACAAAATGGCAGCCAGTGTGCACAGGCAGAGGACCTGGGAAGTGACTTGTGAAGTAATCCTCTTGTTTTAACAACAAACACAAGCAAGAAGCTCGCTATTAACAGTAATCCAGAGACATTCCAAACCACATACTTTATGGAGAGGGGGAGCAGTGAGTATTTTTAGCAACATCAATCAAGTGCACTGGCCAAAGTCACATGTTAAAATCGAGACCTACAAAATATGGAAAAGTTTAAATAATCCTTGGAAGCAATCCAGGAACTGGTCATTCAGTCTGCAGGACCTTTTATGAATAACACTGTAACACAAGCCTGTAATGGAAGCACCAAAATGCAGCCCCATTGGTTTTCCAGTCTGAGTTTCCCGTTCCAAGATGAACGACTTGGATTTTGAGGAAGGAAAGTAGCAGAACAGGTTTGTCTCCTGGCTGGGAGAGTTTGGCTTTGAAAAACTCAGTTTGCAGGAACAGACAGCAATGTGAACTTTCTCCACTTGAGGTTTCTCTTGGCTTGAATCTCCTTTTTATTCTCTGTTATTCACATCTCTACCACACAGTCGGGGGTTGCTGTCATACTACTGCAGGAGATGCTCTGCTCCCTCCACTGGAGACCTGACTCACGTGCAGTAACCAAAGCCTTGGAGATCCTGCAGACCTGCATGTTTTTCTTCGGCTCTCTTGCATCCATGTCGAAATCTGAAGCTGTTTGTTCTCGAGGCTGTGGGACAGAAGAAGAGGAGCTGTTTCACTGCAAAAGCCACCAAAGTGACCTCCCCTTAGCACAGGTGTCCCTGGGACCTCACTTTCTGGACAGCAGCAGCCGGTGGATAGCAAGAGACAGAGAGGGACTCACCATAGTGGGAGCTGCTCCTCTGTTTTTAATTAATGCTGACTTGCTCCAGAACTTCATAGGAAAACCCCCAGAGTTTTCTCACTCCTGTTTTTCCTGTTTCCCAGCAACAACCTTAAGCAAAATCCCCTTTGCCACTGCTAAAAGTAGGATGAAGAAATAGATGTGGGAGGTTGTGTTTCCCAGCCATCCTATGAGTCAAAAGTCTCTGGAAAGGATGGGAGAGGATGGACGAGAGCAGAAAGCACAGGCTAGGGGTATATTCCTGTGTTATGAAATGCAATGGGTGGCTTTCGGCACAGCCAAACATCAACACATCTCCAAAGTGGCACCTGGCAGCTGCTGCACGGGGTCTCTCGATGACAGACATGGGGTCATAGGCACATCTTCTACCCACTGTGAAGGCACCGATGTAGCACATCAAATCATCTTCCTTCTTGATGGTAGGAAGAAAAATGAGGAGCTTTAATACAGATATGCATTCACTGACCTGCGCTTCATGCTGAAGCAGTCAAGCACCTTCCACTTGGTTTTTATGTGGTTTTAAATGTTTTTTAGAAGTATCTGTTTATTACAGCTCAATAAAGTTTTATTTTGCGAAAAACCATGATTGATTTCCTCTGCTTTAAACAACAAACAGTCAACCTCCCAGGCTAGCACCTCCTCCTCGATTCATAAAAATGTGTTAACAATTCATTTAAAATTCATATACAAGCCAAGCACAGTTTATTTATGAAGTTACACAAATTAATACAAAGCAGCACACTGCCTAGGCCTGGCATAAAGTCAAAGTGTGCTCTGAAGGCCTCCCTCTGCTGTACAATACGTCAATGTGTTCTTGGAAACTGCCCTCACGCCTGGCGGCTCGGCAATCAGCAGATAGCGTTTCGAGTTTCCTCCTGCTCTGCGTGTCTGATGGAAACATGATGCGGAGCAACAATTAAAGTCCCAGGCTGTGTGAGACTTTGTGCACCTTCAAAGCCTAGTTATCCTCCAAAAGGTGCATTTGAGGGTTGTCTTCCACATGGTATGGTGATTATTACATTTCTCCTTTCTGCTGTATAGGTGCCTAGGACAGAACGTTGTGAGTCCAGGAAACAAAGAGGTGGTTTGATGGCCAGGGATGGGAACCAGTGCTGTGAGTCCATTGGTTGGGAAGGAGAGGTCCAAGGGAAGACTTCTGCTCTGGTGTTCATCTAGAGCAGGTACATGTGTTAACACCGAGAAACTAATTTTTACCTATGTGGTGCCGAGGGCAGAAATGGCACATCCGTCCCATCTGTCTCCATTCAGCAAATCCACCACGTCAGACCCTTCTGTCAGCTCCCACCAGCCTGACCCACAGGCCTGGGTGGTGGGACATGCTCAGGTCAGTGCTGTCCTTAGAAACTGCTGCTTCAGTGCAATTTTCCAACCCTGATCCAGGGTCCCTTGAGGTTGTCCCACCAGCCTCTCCCCTGCCATGGCAGATACCACAGTAGGAGCAGGTGCAAGTCAGTCATTTTGTGGCACTTATTGGTCTTAATTAACCTGACCAACCTCACCTGTGGCCTTCACCCTTCCCTCCTCTTCCTATGACCCTGGAGCTCTATTTAAGAGCAACCTTTGGCCTTTGTTCTCTTTTTGGCCTGCATTGTAGGTGTGCCTGGTATATCTCCAGCCTCCTGGATGGACTGTGGTTATGTGCTGTTGGTAGATCATCTCCTCTCCTACCTCTGGGATGCAGGTGGAGCCTCTGCTGGAGATGGTTTCCCTCTAACCCAAATTCCTGCGTGGACTCTGGATGTATAAGTAACTTGTCTCCTGTCCTCCCTGGACCTCGGACTTCCGCTGTAGGTTGCCTGTCTTCTGGATGGACCTTTTGCCTCTAGTTCCATCTTTGATTTTCTCACCTTCTGCTCTGGGTAGACTATAGAATTGGTTCATAACTTGCTCTGTCTGGGACTGTCAATGGCCCCTGCTGTGTTCAGACCTTGCAGCACCCCACTGGTGAGGATATTGCCTGTGCTGGGGGCACCCTCAGCTGCCAGCTTGTCCCCGCTTGTGGTGCAGCTCTTCTTCTACTCCCCAGCAGGCTCACTGCGTGGAGCCGAGGTCACTCAGAGCAGCATGTCACCTGTGCTGGGCTTTCAGGTGGCCACTATAGTCACTGGAGAGGGA
The DNA here is from genome assembly GCF_963082525.1 of Nesoenas mayeri. Lineage (NCBI taxonomy): Eukaryota > Metazoa > Chordata > Aves > Columbiformes > Columbidae > Nesoenas > Nesoenas mayeri. The sequence continues at coordinate 11,166,641 of NC_137565.1, read as the reverse complement.
TGGGCAGCTCCAGAGGGCTGGTCAACCCATCCAGAGAAAGGTGGGTGAGAAATACAGGAGCTCTCATTCCATTGGCAGAAAGTGGAGGTTAACTTCATGTTTCACTGAGCTCTTGTGCTTTGGACCAGGCTAATGAATAAAAATAGTTTCATGTCAGGTGCCAGAGGAAGTAGCCCTGTGCTGCTGTCCCTGCTGTCCTCTCCTTCGTGGTGTTTCTGCTTCCATAGCTGCATAGAATCATTTTGGTTGGAAGAGACCCTCAAGATCATTGAGTCCAACCATTACCCCAGCCCTGGTGCTAACCCATGTCCCTGAGAATCTCATCTTCATGTCTGTCCAACCCCTCCAGAGATGGTGACTCCAGCACTGCCCTGGGCAGCCTGTTCCAATGCCCCACAGCCCTTTGGGGAAGAAATTGTTCCCTAGATCCAACCTCAACCTCCCCTGGCGCAACTTGAGGCTGTTTCCTCTGATCCTGTTACTTGGGAGAAAAGACCAACACCCTACATGCCACAGCCTCCTTTCAGGTACTTGTAGAGAGCAAGGAGATTTCCCTCTGGCCAACATCAGTGTCCTCAGCCATGAAGCATCTGGGCTTCTGCTAATGAGGCTGGAAAAATGACATAACTCCAGCCCAGCCAGAGTGCCTGTGCAATGCTGGCAGCTGCAGGCTGGGCAGAGGGACTGAGAAACTCTTCGGTCTAGATGGTGTGTAAGAGCACGTATTTCTGAAATGCCTTCACCCAATGGGTAGTGTCTCAGGAATGCACGGAGAGAGCCTTTGCACAAGAGGGCAAAAGCAAAACTAGACTGTGTGATGCTGCCTGTCTTCAGGAAGCTGGAAAGATGCAATTTTAACATTACAACAGTGACGCTTTTTGGGGAAAAATGATAGCTAAATATTTTGACTAGTGATTAGCACTAGTTTCTCTGTGATAGCATCCAGCATTGCTCTGCTGATCTCAAGTCTAGACTCTTTTATAGCAATGATTTGATCCAGTGAGTGTGTGCATTTATTTAAATTATTATTCAGCTCCATTCCCCCTCTTTCTTCCTTTCCATCAAGAAAAATGCCAAGAAAGTCAACACTGAAAGGCTCCTTTGTATGGGAAGCCTGGGGTTTCTCCCCTTTACTGCCTTGTCAGCACAGCGCCTGCACCAGAGCAAAGCCTCAAAATTGTGTCTTGTTCATCAGCGAGGGGTGGCTGGGCTGGGTCACATCGATTGTCCTCGATGAAAGAACCTGGAAAGTGTGAGGCAAGGTGGGACTTGAGAAAACATCCCTTGGTCCCAGACTCTGCATCCTTCTGAGCAAGGAGCGCTCATGTCCACAGAGAAGCTCAAGTGTTGCTTGACGTTATCAATAAATTGTCAGCCTGAGTTTCTCGGCATCGCTGAGGGTCACTGGCTGCGGCGTTGGAAGCATCTTCCCCAGGGACAGTCCTATACATGCAGCAAAGCCACCTGAGCCAAGAGCATCGGCTCTCCTGCCTGGAGAGGTGCAGATGTTTGTGGCTCTCTGAACTCCAGCCTCTTCCATAGGGACCTTGTGAGATTCGGCATTGACAGCATCAAATATCCAGCATGTTTGCTCCTTTTTTCCCCTCTGCTGGCCTTTTATCTAAAGTGCTTTCTCCTGCCTCCAGCAGCTGAGTTTCATCACACCGAGGAGGTCTGGCAGCCTGGGGCTCCTTGGTCAAATCCACTGCTCCAAGAGCACGTTGGGTTGGCCACAAAATACCGCAGTCACTTTTTAGCTCTAAGCTCAGCGTCCTCTTCCCCAGCCCTTGCGGGAACAACCAGGGTGGCTGAATCCCATCGAGATGTTTTTCATGGTGCAGTTCACCCAGGGCTACCAAGATGAGAGGGAATAATCTTTTCTGAGGTGCTTGGTCTTGCCTGCGGTGAAATGCAGTTGGAGTTTGGCCCTAACTCTGAATCAGCTGCAAACCCAAGGGAAATCCTTGGCACCAGCTTCAAAACCTCCTGTGCTTCTAGGCAAGGCAGGACCTGAGCTTGACTTGGCTGCACAGGCTTAACTGGTTTGCTGGAGAGCAGAACCGCACGGGAAAGTCCCTGTGGGAACATTTAGATAGTTTCAAGCAAGATAAATCTATTGTATATAGGAGAGATGTGGGGCTGAGGAGGTAGATGTTTCATCAGCTTCAGCTGAGTTAAAAAATAAGGGTTTAGTTTAGCTGTTTTTAATCTTGTTTTGAGTTGCAGACTTCTACCCTCCCCCCAGTTCCCCATAAGGGCTGCACAGGCATTTTAAGCTCCTGATTGTAGATGTGCATTGTCTAGACATCTCATGGATCCCTCTGTAGCATCCTGTGGCTCTGGGAGTGTCTGATGGCCATTGACTGAACACTTTTTTTGTGTGGGATGGCAGCATAAAGCTCTGCAGTTGCTAATCCGCACTTGCAACCTCCGATGATAGTGGTGCGTGGACCTAAAAAATCTGAAGTTGAGGACATCGTGTTGAGGACTGCTCGTTTGATGGGTTCATTACAGAATCTGTTGGCAATGTCAGTGCTCTGTGACTGCTGAGGTCAGACAAGAGTGTATTTGAGACCTTTTCATTCTTCTTTTGCAGCAAAGAGTCCAGGGAATACTGCGGAGATGGAGCAGAGTCGCAGTTCTCTGTTCGCCGAAGCTGGTACGAGTCCAGAACTGCACTCCGAGGTAAGAAATGACGTGCCATGTGTCTTAGTGAACCATAGCTCTCTGCAAGATAAATATCTGAGTGCCCTTTGTAGCCAACAGAGCGATGCGGTGGGGATCTCTCCCTGTAGATCTACCGTCTGTTGACAGCAGAAGACGGCCACACAGTCAGCATAGATGAGACACTTCACTGCAGATGGTTAAGCTTAAGCAAATGCATCTATATTACACTCTCTTGAATTAAATTTCCCATTGTTTTGGGAACCTATTGCATAGAGGAAAGAGTAGATCACATTTCACCAGACAGTGCCTGAGCTGGTTTTATAGAAGACACAGTTGATTTTTCTCCCAATGTTTGTTCTTTTTCCTGGCCAGTCTGATATTAATTCAGGACTGAGAGAAGAGAAGCAGGAAAAAAGAGAGCTGAAAATTCAGGGAATGCTTGCAAAGACAAGTGTAACTCCAGGATGGGCAAGGAAAGGAGAAACTCAGGTGAGAGGATGGCAGGGGCCTGGCTGCTGTGAAAAACAAATGCACCTTAAAAAAATTAAGGACTTTTTTTTTTCCCCTCCTTCAATCACACCCTGAATTGGGAAAAAGCCAGTATCCTAGAATTTCTGCATATCGATTCCATAAGGAAAAAAAAAAACCCTCTTATAGTAGTCAACAAATTCCATTTTGGTAGAAAAGCTGATTTGCTTTGAGTTGAATGTAGAAAATGAATGTCAAGGAAAAGTCATTTCAAAGGAAGAAAGTCCATCGTTGGGGAAAATGTCAAAAGGGCACGCTGACATTTACATTTTTTTCTCTCTCCACTTTGCTCCTGAACAAAAATTTGCCAAAGCCAACAGGGTGTCTTTTTCTGATGGAAATCTGTTTTGACAAAACTTTTCCAACCAGCTTCACTAGCTCTGCACAAACATTTCTGCTCTCGATTCCAATCTGGATTTGGCAGGGAGTTGGGGGTAAGGATGCAGAGGGGCAATTCTTTTCATTACCCATCAGTGATGTATCAGCCTGACGAAGGGCTCAATCCTGCTAAAAGCTTCATGCTCATGGGGAGATCTCAGACCAAGATTCACTCTTTTTGACTGGCTGACTCACCTGGGCAGGAACTAAAGCTCTCCCTTAATGTGAAATGCTCGTGTGTGAGTTGAATTAGGGCTTAGAAAGCTGTCGATCCAAGGTTAGGTCCACATTAGACTTCAATCGGGATCCCAGTAATTTTTCCGCATCTCTTTAAGGATCTCTTGATGTGCCATCGTGCTTGGGACTGGTTTGGAAATCCGTCTAGGCTTAGTTCAAGCTGCAGCCCAGAAGCATCTTTCATCTGGCAGCATGGGCTGGAATATCACTAGGAGCAAAGTCTGCGGAGCTGTTTGTTCAGCTGGGCTGAAGCGTGGTTGTAGCTCACCATAGGTAATGTGCACCACTTCTGCATTTTGGGATGCTGTTCTGCCAAGTTATAGGCCAGTCTTATGTGTTTATTGCGGTTTTGTTTATGATGCAGTTTCTGGATCACTGTAGAGATATCAGGTGAAGACAGGAATCTTTCTGGCTTGAGCTGAAGGCAAGTGTCTGCTTCAGCTGTTAGTGCTTTCTGCTGTTCTTGGCAAAATGCTGGTTCCTCTAGAGCTGACTAAAGAGGCAGAGAGACTCTTCTCGAGGAGTGGATCCATCTCCTCACTATGGTTAGACTAAACATTAGCTTAGACTAGGCATCACTTACATTGCCAGCGTGGCATGGAAATAAGTCCACTCCAAACATCTTGCAGAAGTGTGTTACGGTGACTATAGGAGGGTGAGCACTTGTTCTCTCTTCTCCAGTGGAGAAGACCCGGGTCATGGACTGATAGAGTTTTGGGAAAGAGGGAACAGATCCACACAACCCTGCTCTTCGAGGTGCCATCATCGGCTTGTCTTTAAGGAGCGAACGTCCTTGATGGCCAGAGGCTACAGATCACAGCCAGCTCCTACCTGCTGACAAGGTGCTGCTGAGATGTGTGACACCTGCAGATGGCTATCAGCTCCTGGTTTGTCCATGCTCTGCTGTCCCGTCGTTTCACCGAGTGGCACCAAGGGAAAGTGACAGCTGGAACGTCACCTGACCAGACAACAATAATACTAGCAAAAATGCAAAGAGATTTTCAGTATTCTTTTTTTCTGCTTCTTTTATGAGCAGGTGCATGGTAGTTTTAACACTGCACCATTTCCCAAGGGGCAGAGCTGTTCCTTGGTGTTCTTCATTTGGCCAAAAGCTCCAATGACCAAGTTTAACTCTTCCTACAGAACATGGCTGCTTTCCCCATCTGCTCATCCTCCTTTAAATCTCCGTCTGAGCTCCCATGGCTCACCAGACGAGCTTCTGGTTATGGTATAACCCTCTTCACTCATAGTTGTCTGACCTTGGTCCATCTGCTTCTGTGCCAAACCAAATATCAGCTGCTCCCCTGCATGCACAGGACCTGAGATGCAGAGTAGAGAGCTTAACTTATGAGAAAATACCTATTCACTGCCAAATCTACAGTGCCAGACAGTTCTGCTTCTCTTCTCCCTACAGTACCAGCTGTGTTGGAGGCAAAATGCGATCATTCTCCTTGTGTTATGGGTGCAGAAACATTTGCTGTATTTAGCCTGTTCTCATGTAGCACTCCTCAAAGCGCTAGCTTGGGAATTAAGCATCCCAAATAATACTTCTTAAATAATCTGTGGAGTCCAGTTACCTGCTTATCTTTGGATATTTACAGAGAAAAACCACTACGTTCTTGCTGTAATTCATCCATACAACATTTGAATCCAGCACACGTGAAGGAAGAGGTTTGCGAGCCTCTCTCATTAACCTGTGGGATGGTGTTGGAGAGACACATCATCCTGGGGACTGAGGTGAGCACCCAAAGCACACTGACAGCCTCTTCCCAGTACCTCCCCTGGGAGGAGGAGAACAACCCAACTTATACTTCAGCTCCAAACACAAGGGGCTTGTGAAAGAAGAATGAAAAACAAAAACAAAAAAAATCTGAGCACAAGTGCTTGTACGTAACTGGCAGGAAAAAAAAAAAAAGCCACAGCGGCAATAAAATTAATTTCCTTCTCTAATATATACAAGACTTTCTCCAAGAGAATTATGACCCAAGCTGATCAAAGTCTGTAAGTGGTACTTATGCTATCAGTTTCACCCCCTTAATGCCCTCCTGTCAAAACAAAATCCCTTCGAAAGGCTTTGAGGAAAATCACATGAGCATAATGGCTTTCAAAAAAATGGCCCTAAGTACTCGGTAACATATACAGAGAGGACTATTAGATCGGCTGGTGTAATTGTACTTATATTCAAATGTAAACATTCTTATATGAGCAAGTTACCGCTTACCCACAGAGCACAGCACAGGCGGATCGGGCTGAAAACACTTGGGTTATCAAGACAGAGAAGGGGAGGGGTTGGCAGCAGTGGGAACTTTGCCCTAAGACAGGATGGTGACTTTAGGCAGAATTAGATAAAAGGAGAAGGGAAAGGGTGGAGGAAGGATGGGGCTTATTAAAGAGCCATTTTCAGATATACAGAGGGAGAGGATGAAATTCAGGCGGGGTACAGTTGCACTGCTGGGTGGCTCTCAGGTAGGAGTCAGAGACATAGCGCTATCTGATCCTTTATCTGCTGCAATGTGTTTGTTTGAACATGTTCTTGGTGGATTTAGTGCTGCTCTGACAGCTCTGGGAAACAGAGTCCTCAGTCTATTCCCAGAATAGATGCCCAGGCAGCTCGGTGCCCAGAGCGAGGGGTGACGAGGAGGCTCCATCTGCTCGGACCTGGCCATGGCCACTCAAGCCTCGTGAATACAATAAAGATGATATCGCAAATTCCCCCTTTTCTGTACCATTAGCACTGGGAGGCTGCACAGACACAGTTCTGGTTAAGAGCCACTTTGCCTCTTTTGAGGATTTGTTGATGCACCTGTAGGGAAACAATTTTTGCTCCTTCACAGAGTCCCCATCACCCTCTGGAGCGATGACAGTCACAGTGCTCACTCCTTGTGCAGCTCCTGTTGCCGCAGCCTTCTGCACACACCTCCTGATTCAATGCTGAGCACTCCTGATATAATCTAGGCAGGCCAGACACGAGGAAGAAATTGTTGTCCCTGAGGGTGGTGAGAGCCTGGCCCAGGTTGGCCAGAGAGGTGGTGGCTGAACCATCCCTGGAGACATCCCAGGCCAGGCTGGACTGGCTCTGAGCAACCTGAGCTGGTGAAGATGTCCCTGCTCATGGCAGGGGGGGCACTGGGGGAGCTGGGAAGGGCCCTGCAACCCAAATTTTTGTGTGATTCGGAGCTCTGCCCTTTTCCCATGGCTATTTGGGAATGTATCAGCTCTTCAGGTCCCCTTTGCCACAAGCAGAAAAGCCCCATGGGTGTTCAATAGTTGGGAAAGGATGAACAACGTCAGTGGGTTCAGAGTCTGGATGGTTTTAAATGGGGGCTGTGTTTGGAGGGATACTGGTGTTACGGCAGCAAAACCAAGCATTGCTGGTGGTTTGGATGCTTCTGAGTGGAAAAGCTGCTTCTGAGTGTCAGTATCATTTCTGTTCCATGCTGTGCAAACCAAAACCAGGCACAGTGTATGGTGCAGAGTCCAACACTTACTTCTTAAGTCTTGGCTTCCCCCTCTTCCTCCTCCCTTTTGCATTGCTCCCCTCTCTCAGGCTGAGACCAGAAAGTCCTTCCTTGGAGTCCCATTTAGTTTTCTGTGGGTTTCCACCTTTTCTTCAGGCCCTGCAGACCATACAACCTCTTTGCCACATGATATTTCTCCTGGGTGCACCAGTACACCAGCCCAGTCTACCACAACTGGGTAAAGGCTTTCTTTTTTTTTGACTAATATTTGTCAAATATTTCAAAGGCTTTCTAGGAAAAAAAAATCCCAAACAACCCAACAAAATAATGGCAATAAACCCATACGGTTTCTATATATATATTTTTTATGGTGAGTCGAAAACAAATCCTACTCGGCCATCCTTCTTTTGTGCTGGGGCAATGTCTGCTGGAATCAATGAAAAGATATTAATAGATCAGGCTCGTCCAGATTCCTAACATCTCGTAGAGGTATTTCCCTATCTGTCCCTCTTTCCTGGACTTACTGTCTTGCTCTCCCTTTGGAGGAAATTCCTTTCCTGGTGATAACCATGTCTCTAGCTCATATTTCCTCTTTCTTGTTGACAGTTTTAAACCAATAGATTTATGAATTTTGAAGTAATAGAAATACTTAAGACATACCTACTCTTTCCCTTATCTAGAACAGGCTAGGATTATTCTTTTTGTAGACACCGCATTTATAAAGAGAGACATTTGCCTTTCAACCCATCTTCTGCAAAGCCAACTCTAGTTTGCTTAATGAGGGCTTTGGTAACCTCTGGTTAATCGTGTATAACACCACATGTTATTACCAGTTTCATCCCAGTGGGTCCCACAGCTGGTTTTCCAGCTTTTAGCTCAGTTAGGACCGAAGAGGTGAACCCACATTTGGGGTGGCTGATGGGTACGTGAGATGGGGATGGGAGTGAATGGGACAACATGGTCAACAGAGCAGTTTGCAACTATTTTCTATCAAGGCTGGCTGGGACATCAGACTGAGTTAACAGGTCTGTGCCCTGCTCCTCTCTTGCAATCCCTGGCCCAAATGTAACATGACTTCCCAAAATTCAGCTCCTTCCCTGAGCTTCATCCTTCAAAAGATGAATAACCTTGATCACAAAGGGATGTAGGCTGGATGGCAGGGTCAGAAGGAGCCACAGCAGTGACAAGGGACATAGAACTGCTCTCAGATAGGGACAGACTTTCTTCACCTTTTTTGCTTGCTCTCTCTGCTGGATCCCTAATCAATAAAAAAAGGATGGAGAGAGGAGACCCTTCCTATAGAAAGTGGTTGTTTCTGTCATATGGGAGATGGCTGGACAGAGTTGCATCCAAGGTGTGTTAACCCATGTGCTGATTTAATATAAAAAGTCCCACAAGAGACTGGAATTAAAGGTATTTACAGACATAGCAGCAACTTCCCACATGGATGTGAGTGCTGTGGTATGGGGTGTGTGAAATTATTTGGCACTAATGATGGACAAAGTGGGAGGAGGAATCATGCAGGTATGACAACTTTACTGTTAATAAAGACTTTTGCATAGCTGTAGCCTCCAATAAGTATAAACTGGCAAACTCCTGTGCCAAAAGTGTCTCTAGGTACAGCTAGACTTTGGGGAGGTTGTGCCGTAATTCCAACAGTTCAGGACTCCAAAAATGATGCTGCAAATAGGGCTGTGGAGAGAGCGATGACATCCCTGAAGTGTCAGACGTGAAGATTTCTCTTTCCATGCGGCACACCAAGCAGACAGACACTGGGCAGCTTCTCCAGCGTGATCCTGAGACTGTATGTCCTGCTCATTGATGACATATAATTGAAGGCAGGATTTTTCTGGTGGGACAGGGAATTGTGTGAAGGTGCTGGAGGACCCTTGGGTGCAAAAGTTGAGTGTTGCATGGTCTGCATCGCTTGGCAGAGAGGAGAACCAGACTGACCCCAAAACAGCACTTTTCCCAGGTTGAAGAGCATCAAATGAGAGATTCTGAAGCATCTGAGACAGCTTTGAGTGCCAGAAGGTGGCTGCTGGTTGTCTGCTGAGCATCCACTCCTGGGATAAGAGGAACTTAGCCCACCTCGTCTTGCTTGTACTGAGATGGCTTGATGCTGGAAATGGAGCAGTTTGGCTGGGTCTGTGCCACAGATCTGCACAAACAGTATTTACCACCACGGTGAGCAGTGGATTTTGTGGCTTTTTTTTTCTTCAAGCCTTTCTCCCTCTTCCGTAGGGCTGGCGTCGACAAGATGAAGTGCTGGAGCACGAGGCAGTAAGAGGGAAATCACACGCTGGCGTTTCCCCAGCTTTATCAGCGGTGGGCTTACAAAAATAAATCATTTTCCAAGGCTATAAATCCAGAACCTTTCACTAACTCTTACAGTAACTCACATGTGCAGAACAACAGTGGGCTGTTTATCCAAACTAGCAAAAGCATCTGTCATGGAGTTAATGATTTTGCAGCAATGCCAGGCTGTGGGGCTGGGAGCTGTGGGGCTGCCCCAGAGCAGGGGAGAGGAAAGCAGAGGCCTCAGGGTAAGACAAACTACATTTCATCTTCCCAGAACCAATCTGGGATGTTTTTGAAGGGTATTATTTTAAGACCTCAACTTGATTTTTTGCTTCCTGCTTTACTCCATGCTCTTTCGTAGCTGTGATTTGTCCAGATCAGCTTTCAGGGAAGCTGGAATTGGCACTCTAAGGGTTAACCCGACGTGCTGGGATGTTCCTCTCTCCTCCTGATCTGCAGGTCTTGGCTCTGTTAAACGTCTGCCCCTCTCTTTACATTCAGATCCTCTTTTACAAGGCTGGGCTTGGGAATTTCAAGCCAAGAGCCATCTTCCCATCCATTAAAACTTTGTGACAGCAGGTAACAATATCACTTCAAAAGGAAAAAGTTGCACCATTCCCCCCTCCCCAAATTAAACTCTCTGACAACAGCATCTGAGCACAACAGAGGAAGAAGCAGCTGCCTTTTTTCTTTGCAAGACTCATCTTCATCCACACCCAAATGGGCCTGTTTTGGGGAGGTGAAAGCAGAGCTGAGCCCAGTGGCCACTGATGCTTTTTGGGGACCATAAGGCTGTTTACTCAGAGACCTTTGCAGTTGGGTTTTAGCCAGCTCATCCTCCAGGAGGAGTTGAAGATCCTCCGTTTTATCAGCCTCCTGCTGACCTCTTACCCTTCATCAGGCCAGCGAAGGCTGGATCATGTCTTTGCTAATCACAGTGGCCACAGAGCCCTTGAGGTCTGCATCGACCCTGGGATGCGCTGAGCTCACTTGCTCAGTTTGCCTTGCCTTTTTCTTTTTCTTCCCCCCCTGTCTCTGCTGACTCAGTCTCACGTTTCTCACATCTTTATTTCCATGCTGGCTGTCACCTCTCACACGTCCCGTGCATCTTTTCTATCTCTCTCCCAATGCGCAGGTTGCTCTCGGGCTGCCGTCCCTGCTCGTGTGTGGTCCCCACCTGGGAGGAGAAGGGCCAAGTGGCCTAATTTTGTCTCTCCTGCTCGGGCACTATTTAGTGATAACAATAACAGTCGCATGAAGGTCTCTTGTGAGGGGAGATCAAACAGGAGGAGGAATGTCAGGCTGGATGGTGCCGGGAGGGCAGCCCAGGAGGTGCCAGGACTCAGTGCTGGAGATGTTTTCTTCCCTTCTTTCCAAACATCTATTTTTTTCTGCAAGGAATATGCAGAGAAATAAAGAACACTTGTAGCTTTTCAGTTATTGAAAAGCAACTTAAAAAAAAAAAGTCTGAAAACCACAAGGCTTACTTGCACAGAAGCTCCTAGACTCTACCTACAATTTCTTTTAAATGTTTATTTCTCCCAGCAATATTATTGTAAAACACTTATCTTCCTAAGAGTTATCCCCCAAACCCATTTAACCACAGAGCTAGTTTTGGCTGCTGCTAGCTTCTAGATTTTGAATTGCTAAGCCTCCCAATCTCCTGTGAATTATTCTACCCTGTGGTTATAGGAGGAGCTGCAGTGCTCAGGAACTCCCAGAAATCTTCAGCAAGCTGGGATAGGATGAAGATATCTCCTCTAATTTGCTAGTAATGAGTTACAGCGGGATCGAACTTGCAGATAGCAGGTCACCGCGTGGGGTATTAATGCACGTGGTGGGACAAGCATCGCAGCTTGGACCTGGGCTCTTGCTTCGGTGTCGGGGCTGAGGTTTATGGCTTGTAAATCAGCAGCAAACCAGCCTCAAATGTCCGGAGCTGCCCTCAAACCTCTCTCTGAAGAGCAGGGAAGTGTCAGGGATGGAGAGGCACCTGCGGACGTGTCACAGCCCCATGGCCCTGCCGTGTCCCAGCCACCAAGGACACCCTGTGCTGTGCCTGTTGGGGGGCTGATGGCTCCTGGGGTGACCCTGTGGCTTCTGGCAAAGTCCCCACACCCTAAGGGACACCCGCTACTGCAGAAGTAGCTCCTGTGCCTTCAAAGGCAGGGAGCTCCGCTGGCAGGTTGGCTCTTCATACGTGAATACTAGAAGGTTTTTAAAGAATTAAGTAGATTTGGACTCATCTAAGCCCTTGGGGAACTGTTCCTGTCTCCCTCCAGGCTTTCTGGTATCTTTTTTCTGTGCTTTTAGGGAGGATGCTCTAAAGTAGACCCCTCTGATTGCAATTATGTCATCCGCATTTAAATCGTGACTGGGTTGATAATTCGATCAATTGATCCAATTTATGGTTTGAAAACAACTCTTCCATGTCTCTCCTCAAACCTGTGATTTCGAGAAGCCCCTCACATTGCCCCACAACTGATGGCTCTGCAATGAGCACCCCAAAATGCAGGACTCCCCTAATGCTGGGGCATGGGGGGCTGGCAGGAGGAAAGGTGAGCATTGAATCCCTCTCCCAGTATCTATGGGATCTTTTTTTCATCCCACTGATCTCCAAAAAATGGCAAGTCAGTGTTAGCATCCTCCTCCTGCCCTGTATTTTCAGGTGGGGAAACTGAGGCACTTGCAAACTAAGTGAACCTTGTTAATAATTGCACGAAGGGCAGCCAACCTCAATGAGCAGTGCAGACAAAGGCAGAATTTAGCCATTAAAATAAGTCAAAGGCTGCAGGACACTTCTACAGCCTTGATTTTTTTTTGTTTTCCCCAAATCCAGCTTTTAGGATGCTGGAGAAGACACAGATCCCACCACAAACACTGATGTGCATGAAACGACTTATTAACACTTCCAATGAGCTCTTTGTGGTGTCAGCCTCCTCTCCAGCTACCCACCAAAACAAATCCAACCTTTTGCCATTAATCCTTCAGAAAGCTGAATGCCAGGTTAAAAAAAAGGCAAAATCAGGGCTTGGATCCCAGCGCTGACCCCACTTTTTCACATCTTGCTGGCCGTGGGGCTGCTGCCATCCTTCTCCCGCGCCGCAGCGGGGAGGGAGTGTCCCTGTCCGTCTGTCCGCGGGCTGACAGAGATGGATGTCTGTGCTGCTGTCAGGCGCAGGTTTTCCTCCCAGGAGAAAGCCTCAGGCCTCGCGGGAGCCCTGTGATGAAGATGTAAGAGCCGTGTTTGACACGCCAGCTCTTTTGTTGGGGCAATTGCGGCTCGCGGCGGCCGCCTGCCAGCCAGGAGCGTGCCTGTCCCCCACCCAAAAGGGGTCACTGTGCTTCGTGGCCCCTTTTCTGGCTGCAAGAAGAGACTCCGGGCATCACGGAAGGTGTCACAATAGGAAATTCACTCTGAGAAAAGCTGCAAGAAGTAATTTTTTTTAGGAAGGCGCAGGCTAAAAATGTCATTAAAACAAGCATGAAGCGTTGTGGAGGGAAAAATAAGGGGGGAAATTCTTGCTCTCTCTGCCAAAGGGGAGAAGGATGAGCAACGTGCAGACAAACCCTTCATGGGTAGAGCCCCGTGAGCCCAGCGCTGCACCCGAAGGAGTTAATTCCCCCGTCGGTGCACTAAGTGGTCAGCAGCCCAATAAATTATGCCCTCAAAAGACAAACCACAATCATCATTAGTCACGGCTCATTGGCCTGTTAAGGCTCCTCAGTGAAGTTTATCTCTTCTCTCCTGTCCACCGGCAGCCATATTTCATGCTCCGAAAACAGATGACCCCGGGGGTCAGAGAAATGAAAGCCCCATTCAACAGGTCCGCGAAGGACTCGCCACGGAAAAAAACGGCCGAGGTCAAAATAACATTGAGATACGGCCAGACCTTCAGCCGCTGCCCTCCCGGAGCAGACACACACCACACGCTCAAGTGACCAAGACATGTTAATCCGTTTCAGGATCAGGCAGGGTCAGGCTGGGGCTGGGAGGAACAGTGGCATAATTAGGTGAGGGTGACCTCCATAAAACAGTAATGGGCTTCCAGAGGCACGCCGGAGCAGCTTTGCACACACTTGTAAGATGGAAATGGCCAAGCGGGAGATGGAGAAAGTCCCAAATATTGTCCTTGTCCTTGCTAAGTGGCCTCAGGGGCAGGGAGGGATGCAAGCAGGGGGGGAGTGAGCACCCAGCCCATGAGCATCACAGCCCAATGTTTCACCCCTCAGTGTGATTTTAGTGAGAGACATTTTAAAACAAAGGAGTTTTGGTTTTGTTTTGTTTTGTTTTTTCCTTCATTTCTATTAAAAAAAAAAAAAAAAGGAAGAAAAGGTTTGGAATACATGCAGTTTTAAGCTGAAATAGGTGGTGTTGAAAGGCCCTGGCTGTGCATAGCACTGTGAGGCAGCAAGAAAAGAAAGGAAGGAAAGGAAAGAAGGGAAAGAAAGTGGTCTGATGAGAAATAAGGAGTTTTTTCAAGAACGTTTTCCTAGGATGCTGTTCTCCCACTACCCTGTGAGATCAGGTATACGAGAATCTACTTGGGAAGAGCGGGATGAGCTGGGGTGAGAAGAACCACAGCATCTGGAGAGATGAATGGAGAGGAGCTCCAGGCAGCCCCAGCGTCAGCTTCCTGCACTGGATGGTCAGGAAAGCCTATACTGAAGCTCACAAGGTAGAATAGATCGATATAATTTCGTGTTTTCTAAACAATGTGAAGTCATATGGCCAACTGAGGGCTCCAAAGGTGCTTTTAAAATAGAATTTAATGCCATGAAATTCAAATCCCAATTGGAATAAGCACAGTGCAACAGGGCAACATCTTCATTTGAGAAAAGTGTTTCTTTGTGTTGGAAAGATAGAATAAGAAAGATGGTGAGGAAAATACCTTGGGTTTTTTTAATGTTTTGAATATAGCATTTTTGAATCAGAATGGCATTCAGTCCTTGGTTACAAAAGGGCTGGTCCACATTATGACTGGTTATTAAACCTGAGTTGTAACCATTTAAGAAATACTCATTACTTAAATCAATTAATTCAGACTTCAAGGATTTGACTGAGAAACTAGAAGCTTCAGAGATAAGTCCAGCTTATCTCTTTAGTGTAACACGGCATCATTTTTAAGAAGCTGGAGCTGTGTCAACATCTCAGGGGGAGCCCTGTGGCATATGGCACAGGTTTTTACTTATCCAAACTGAAGATTTTCCTGCAGGAGATGCTAGTGCAGGAACATGTTCCCCTCGCTGGTGAGTGCGGGGCTGGTTCCATCTTTGTTCCACTTCATGCACAGCCTGTGCCTCTCCAGGTTATAACAGAGATTTAGACTCTGGAAGACATGCTGTACCCAGTAATAATATCATTTTCCTGGCACTGGAGGTCAAATTTAGTGTTGAACCCACTTTGACATCTATGTATCTGTAAATGAAGAGGTTTAAAACCAGCTCCCCTAATGAATCTGATGGGTGTCTTTGAGCATCGTCAATCAGGGAGTGCTGGCTCAGGGCTTTTCCAGTGAGGGAGGCAGAGGAGTGACTAACAGGGGTAATTCTAGCTAATGCTCTGCTGAGATAATTTCCTTCCAAAACAGCTTACGGGGATCACATTTTAAAACAGCTATTTGTCTGCCTGTTTATTGCAGCATGTGTCATGGGCTGTTCTAATGCAAAGCAATAGAGGTGATGTGATTTGGGACATTCAGTCTTCTGTCTCCCTCCCTAATTACAGCTGTGCTTGAGCACAGATAACGGTGGAGCAGGCTGCAGGCAGGTGCAGCACATCCCAGCCCTGGATCTCTGCCACCGGAATGCTCAGCTGGGGCCAAGGGTTCTTATAAAAGTCAGGGATGATGAGCAAGGACTGTGTTTTCTCCCTTTCCTTATTGCTAGTGCTCAGCCTGGGCTTGCTGCTGGAGATGGGGCAGCTCCTGGCCCTGAGAACTGCTTGCAGGCAGTGATTTGCAAAGGAGATCTGCACGATTTGGGTAACATAAGGCAGGAGTTGCCTACTTGCAGGGTCTGAGCTCTGCAGCCAGCCCTGGCTGGAGGAGAAGGAGTGGGATCTCCCTTCTGTGCAAGGCCGATGCTGGCTCTGTCTCCCCCAGCTCCCAGGGATGCAGGATGCAGTCCCTGGGCTGCCCAGGGAGTGGGGGCCGACTGGGATGCTCTGTCTGGGGATTTTGGAAAGAACAAGATTGTGAGGGAGGTGTTAGAGAGCTGAGAAAGGAGCTGTGGAATGGTGTCTCTATCTCTCCCCCCACTATCTATGCAGGGTCCCCCACCCCTTAACTCTTCTGCCGTATAACTAAGGTGAGCAAACTGGGCAGTGTCATCCCCCTTCCCTTGTGTTGATCTGCCAGGAAAAACTTCAAACAAAAAAATATCTGTTCTAGATAAAAAGTGTGGGGGTTTCCACAGGATTTTTTTTCTCTCCTGTTGGAGATGGAAGTCTTTGCTGCAGACACTTCTTTCAGGAGAGTTTTCTGCAAAGCCCACATCCCATCTGGAGCTGCGGCCTCTGTTCCCATCTGCTGAGCCCACATTTGAGCCTTTTTCTCCCATTTCAGCTGCTGGGGTAGCATGGAATCCCTGGCCAAGGAGCTGGGATGTTGCACTGGAGCAGGTCTGACCCTCCCAACCTGCGGAAGGTCACAGCAGCTGTTTGTGGCAGCCTGGGGAATTGAGCTGCGATATCCCACACCACGACTGAGCACATCAGCCACCGGCCCATGCTTCCTCCCCGCCGCCACCAGCTATTTCTGATGACACTGTACAGTCAGAACAAGGTGCGAACTGATGTGGTATTGATTTTGTTTTCCTAGATAAGGAAGATGAAAATGGATGGTGAAGTACAAGCACGAAAGACGTAGAGCCAGCAGCAGGTAAGGCTTTGTTATTCAGATCATTTATTTACAAGCTGCTCAAAAGCAGACGCAGAGGTGAGACTGAAAAGTTGGGATAGCATGTAATACATATGGCTTTTTATTCCACAGTATATAATGAAGCCATTTGATAAACTGAAGTAATTAGCTTCTTATGGTGGTGTTTCCTGTGCTATACACAAGGCAGGGATGAGTCCTGCCAGCTCTTCTCTCCAGCTGTCCAGAGCCTGTTCTTCATATTGAGCAGATGCAGAGAACAGTCCTTTGGTCACCTGGGCTTTAGCAAAAGCAAAGTTTATCCTGTTTCCCCCGCCCCACTCATCTTGCCCTTGCCGGAGTATCCATCGAATTAAAGCCCATTGGATCAGCTCCTTTGAAAAGCCTAAATCAGAAAGGCAAAGTGACAAGACACAAGTCCCAGTAGTGGGACCAGTCAGAGCAGGGAAGAGATGCAGGAGAAGCGGCTAAGCAGGATGACAGACACGGCGCTGGCAGAAAATTTACAGCCTCAGGCTTGGACTCTGGGCCCCATTTTTATTACATTTTACACCGAGCAAGCTAGATTGAGTTACCCTTGCATTTTCATCTGCTCTATCAGGGCTGCTTTCAGATCCAGAGACTGCGGCGTTAGAAAGAGGGAGCCATGGGGATGTCGATTCTGGCCGTCAGCAAATACATAAGATATATGAATAAAGCGCAGGCGATATTTCATAAGCTTAGAATGGGATTTAGCTGTCCAGCAGAGTCTGGAAGAAAAGGAGCACAGCTAGCGTTACCCCAGGACTGTATAACTTAGATGAATCTCCACTTATCTGTTGTCCCTGGATAATAGAGGCATTTTTTAAAGCTGTGTTTGCTGGCTCCTCCATCATCTTGCGTTTACCAGTGCAGAATAGCTGCTGGCAAAGCTGGCAGCGTGATAGCAAGCCCAGGAGGTGAGATTGTAATAGCTGGTTTCCAGAATAACAATCATGGCTCTGGGGTTTGGAAGGAGAACTAATTTGGACTCAGATTTTTGTGTGGTGAGATGTGAATCGGTTCTTATACAAATGAAGATGCAGATGAAGAGAGATGTACCTTACAGCTACTTGCAGGTGGATTTGCCTCCTCCTAAAGTGCTCTGGCAGGATTAAATGAGACTTAAATGGTTGTGTACATATTTTTATGGCTTCAAACCTTTGAAAGAGATTGAAGCTGGTGAATAGATACGGACCAGCTGCATGCAACAGGTAGCAGGAGATACAGCCTGAGCCAGAGAATACTGCCTAAAGAAGGTTTTATTAAAGAAAAATAGCACATGGATGCCACTTGTGATTTGATCCACAATGGAAACTGGCCATGGGTTTTGGCCAGGCTCTGCCAAAGGTGCAGGAGGGGAAGGTGCAGATATTACCAGGGGCACCTGCTGCAGTCTGAAGGGCCCAGTGATATGGGCTGCTATGCAAAAAACAGCAGAGCCACTGTGTTTCTTGGGTTATGGACCCTTATATTCTGGAGATGCTTTTTCACAGAAATCATCTTCTCAGCCCCTAATCTCCTTCACTAGTTGGGATTTTTGGCAGCACGGGAATGGGGCTTATCCTGATGCAGGGCGATATCAGGTGGGAGATGAAGCTCCAAATTCCCCAAAGGAAATAAAAAAAGCTTTCTGCCCAGTTTCATTCCTGGAGCATCTGTTCCCAAACCTTCTGAAAGTGGGAGCTGCCAAGCCCCATTGCGATGCCCCTGCTGCCCAACCATCCTCCTGCCAGGTGGGTTCTCCTACCTGGTCTCTCTGCTTATTAATACATCCTCTGATCTAAATTTGGTTATATCACCAGATGCTGATGCAGAAATGAAGCCATCCCCTCATCCAGCTGCTCCCTTCCTGAGTCCTGTATTTAATCTCTGGCTTTCAGCACCGAGTTGCAATATTTGCTTGGGCTATAACCCCTTTACTCTGCCCCCACCAGTGTCCGGTGTGTGGTGGTAGTAGCTGGTTTAACAGAACAACTGGGGCCTTTTCCCAATTGTCACTGCACTTCTAGAGACAGAGCTGAGCTTGGCATCGTGCAATCGGTCAAGTTTAATATGGCTTCTCCACTTGCAATTTGTCATGGCCTTATCGGAACATCTGCATCCTGGCCTCTTATTAAGCCCTTAGAAAAACAGAAGTATCTAATGCCTGAATAGTTTTAAATTTGGAAGCAGAGTGGGAGTAGATGGAAGAAAATACATCCCCCTTCATGTAATCATCAGAGGAGGACAGTTCTGAACAATGACCAGATCGTCCTCACACTGATGATGACAGCAATTTCAGACTTATCACACCCCAGCACTATATTAAGGCACTGAGATTACATTGTTATTCATTAGCACAACATCTGCTGAAAATCAGCATGGAGAAGGCTGGTGCGGGTGCTAAAAAGCTTTATGATGGAAGCAGAGAAAATACTCCCCCATAGGGAGAATAATGTCCTTGCCCTCCTGAGTTTTGCTCAGTGCTGCTTCTCCACAGGAGCCATAAACACAGGATGAAGCCACTTGCCTTGGCTGGTGAGGACATTGGTGACCAAGATCAGCAGGTCCCAGGTCTGGCAAACCATGTGGTATTGTGTGAGTCCCTTCCCTTTTTCTTGTCTGTTCCAAGTGGTCTCTTGCTGTCGTGGGCGCAGGTCCTTGAGTGGCACATGAAACTTAATGTGTGCCAGTATTGCACTTGCCATGACATAGGACGAAGATCCTGTTTCTTATATTTTGAAGTTCTAAAATATTCTCAAGCTGGCCAGTCTCAATGCATTCATACCAAATTACTTTGATTCATAACAAACCCATCCTCATGTAGGAACTTTCTGCCATTTATCCTTCCCTGCACCGAGACCTCCTCTGCCCTGGCTACCCCCAAATGAGCCTCAACTTTCTCAGTTTCCTCGGATAGATGAGCCAAACTTGTAGATAACTTTAGGAGTGACTTGCTGACTTGGTTTCCCTCCTTGCCTGGCCTGGTTAGTAACTAATCTCCATGGCCCCCCTTGTTTGTAAACTGGAGGAAGACCTTATTGCAGTCTTTTTGTGGATTTTTCATGCTAGCAGTTGGAGCAGTATTAAGCAATTATTTAGATCCACTGCTTTGATTTTTACAAGCAATTTGAGTTATCCAGAGTACACGGAACTGGGAACAGTAGGACTGCAGGGATATTTCATGGTCTTGTTGCTAAAAACACAGAAAAGGCTCTCCTGGAAGTGCAACGGTGGTGGATTTTCTTCTATCTTAATTATGCAGTTCCTGAAACTGTGCTGCGCTTCTGAAGGTGATATCTGAGTCTCTCCAATCATCACAATCTGTGACAGCCCATTATTTGATTTCCTATGGCATATAGATGATTCGGAGGATGAGGAGCACTGCTGTCAGGCATTGTGTTGATGTGTGGCTCTGCACAAGAGTTCAGAAATTCAGTTTAGCTGCCTTCAGGCTGCCCTGCTTCTACTCAGGAGTCACTGATGCTCATCTGCAGAACCTCAGCTCAAGGAGCTTTCAAAGGATCATTTTAGCAGCTAGTGCAAACCATCCATCAGTGCTCCTGTCTTCGCTCCAACTTGCTCCATTCTGGGTTGCCTTAATTCAGTTATGATGAAATTTAGAGGAAGTGCTCCTGACAAATGAGACTTTCTCTAGCGAGTTCCTTCTTTAAACCATTAACACATGCTTAAATAGTGTCAGAGCATAAAATGAGAACATTTAATTTCTCAAAGATCCTTCATTATCAAAGGCAGCTGCTGGCGTGTGGTTGATTAGTGCTCCCCAACAGTGTATCAACATAAGGGTATCCTCGCACTGATCATCAACCCCAAGCATGTTAGGAGAGTTATATGACAGGTGGCTACTGCCCGTGAAAAGCAGCTTGAGGCTACAATAGCAGGGGTGGAAAATTGTTTAGAGGTAGAAGAGGAAAATGGTGGAGATGCAGAGTGGACAACGCTGACTTAAGACTTCTCCATGTTTCACATGGATCTCGAGGAGCTTTGGTTTTCAAAGAAAGGTGTTGCAATGAGAACTAAGGTGTTGGCAGCTAAGGCTGTCCTCCAAAGAAGAACCCCCAGGAGACTTCCCTTCTGCTCCTCCCAACCATTCCAGCACCAGTTCCCACTGGTGCTGCTGTGACAAGTCTCTCTGGAGGGCACCAAAGACTCTGATGGCAAATACTCATTAATTGATTCACTGGGACCAAGGAAGCATCCAATACAATTAGAGATAAATAATTTATGCCATCGAACGCTGAGATTGGGACACTATTGATCAAGGTCAAGAAAGGGATGACAACTGTTCCTATTGTCGGCGTTATGGAACCTGAACTGAGATGATGATCCTTCAGCGGTGGCTGGGAGTGGCAGGGGACCACCAGTCTGAGATGAACCATCTGAGGTCTCCACACAACGCAGAAGCGAATATTTTTACTCTCGAATCCTTAGCCTCTGACCACCTTGAGTCCCATAGAGCTCCTGAAGGTTTTAGGGGATGGCTACCCCATGTAGGTAACAACAAAAGGCAACTTTTTCCATGGAACCTTACAGACCAGCCACCTTAGTTTTCAAATAGCCGTTGGTCACCCTATTCAGCCCATATCCCGTAGAGAAATGAAAAGTCTATTCCAGAAGCACCAGGGAGCAACTTGGTGGTAGTAGTAGGCCAAAGTAAGAAACACTTCTGCTGCAACTTTGTGGCTTGGTGTCTTCAGACAACACGAGAAGCAGCAAGAGGGCGAGGCCTGATGAAGCTGCAGGAATGTGCCACATGTCAGCAGAAGGCACGGGGCCCGCTTGGCAGCTGCAGGCCCGGCCACTGCACATGTGCACGTCCAAAGCAAACTGTGACAAAGTGCCTTTGGCAGACAGGACCTAACTTTGCTTTAATTCTCAACCTTTTCTCAGTATGAAGCAGCTGAGGGAGGAGAGTAGTTTGATATCTAAAAATCCTATTTTTGCTTTAATCCTAAAGCTAATCTGTCGTTACATCCTTTAATCCTAAAAAGAGAATCCTTTCATGCAAAGGATCCTTTTAATCCTGAAGCAAACAGATCCTTATATTGTTTGGTACATAAAAATCCTAAGTTTGCTTTAATTCTCAACCTTTGTTCCACATGAAGGGCTAAGGGAGGAGGATTGGTGTCAATGTATAAAAAGGAAGGGGAGGAAGAAAGCCCCATTCCCTCAGTGACTTCTCTAGGCCAGTCAGGAGAAGATGGACTTACGGGGTCACAGACACATAGAATGTTTTGGGTTGGAAGGGACTTTTAAAGACCACCCGGTCCATTAGGCCAGGTCACTCAAGGCCCAGCCAAACCGGCCTTGAACACTGTCTGGGAGGCAACCACAACTCTGGGCAACCTGCTCCAGGGCCCCCTCACAGCCCGGGCAGAGCCCCCGGCTGCCCCGGCCCCTCACCCTCCCAGGGCCAGGGCTGCGCCCACACACCCAGCTCTGTCCTGTGCTGGGAGAGCAGTGGGGACAGGAGTGCAGATACAGCTGCCAAAGTATCAAAAAAAAGAGGGAGAAGGCAATTTTACTGTTACTTTCTCACTTTATTGTTGGGCGTTTCTTTAATTTTTGTTTTCCCAACCTTGAAGAGGGCTAAAGCAGCAGCTAGAAGGGGTCTTGCTGCTGCGGGCCAGCGCTTCTTCCCAGCAGACCCGTGGTCTCCTGCTTCTCCAGAAGAATGGCTGTATCTCAAACATCTCTTTTTGAGCTGCTGCTGTTCTTTGTGCGGCACCACAGAGGGTCTGGCTTTAGCTCCAGCCTGCTGTTGGGCAGCCTTCTCATCATCAGGCTGAAGAAATCCCCCTCCAGGGACTTCGGTGGTGCGCTGAGGGGCTTCTCCTGGCACAGCAGCCCGGCAGAAGCCATGTTGTCTCATCCCCTTTTCTTGGAGCTCAGAGATGGGTGGGACCCCTTGAGAAGGGGTTGGGGTAGAGGAGAAGGTGGGGGACAGCGAGCAAGAGCTCACGAGGGTGAGGGTTGGGAATGAGGAGGAAGGGCTCACAAGGGTGAGGGTTGGGAATGAGGAGGAAGGGCTCACAAGGGTGAGGGTTGGGGATGAGGACGAAGGGCTGACAAGGGTGAGGGTTGGGGATGAGGATGAAGGGCTCATGAGGGTGAGGGTTGGGGATGAGGACGAAGGGCTGACGAGGGTGAGGGTTGGGGATGAGGACGAAGGGCTCATGAGGGTGAGGGTGTGGGATGAGGACGAAAGGCTCGCAAGGGTGAGGGTGTGGGATGAGGAGGAAGGGCTGACAAGGGTGAGGGTTGGGGATGAGGAGGAAGGGCTCACAAGACCCACGGCCATCAACAAAACGATTGTTGAGGCCGGGGAGATGGATTTTGTGAGCCCATGAGTGGCCAGGCGCAGAGGAGAGGTCCCGGCTAGTGCCAGCTGCGGCGTCCGGGCCGCCGGTACGGTGCTGGTCCGATGTACCGGCGGCACCGCAGCGATGGCGTGGAGGGGAGCCCTGGCACGATGTTCTGGTGCCAGGGGAGCCATCCTGGAGGAGGATCCACCTCCATTGGCTCCTCCTCATCTGGAGGTGGATCCACCTCCATTGGCTCCACATCATCAGCTACGTGGGCGATGGCCATCGCTGCTGCGTAGCTGATGGTGCGTCCCCTCTGCCGCCTCTTCCTCTGCGCCTCTTGCCTTCGCTTCTTTGGTTGCCCACACAAAGGTGGGCCCCCGCTCGCCTCGCTGCTGTGGGTCCTCTTGCTTCCAGCCATCGTGGAATTCGAGGGCCCAGGTGCTCAGCGAATGTGGGGCAACTGCTGGGGCGCCGTATTTATAGGGTTCGGAACTAGAATGCGGTGAGGTAGCCACTGTGATGTCCATGCAGATAACCAAATACGGTTGTTCTGGCACTTTCCGGGCCTTCGCCTTAAAGGAGCCCAACGGGTCTCAGGGGGCTGAGGACCCTTTTCCTGGGGGTCATTCCCCTGTGTCCATTCCTAATGGAGGGACATTTCAGAGATCGGATCTGAAATGTGGGCAAAGTTTTTTCTGAGGAGGGCCAGAATTGTCTGGGCTCCACCCACCCATCTTTTTTGGCTTCATTTTAATGTCCGAGGGTGAGCCAGATGGTGACTTTCCACCGAATTTGGTGGAATTTGGATGAGGGCCAATGCCAGTGGGTCCTTACAGAGCTTGGGGAGAAGAAGAGGAAACTTCGCAAGGTCTGAGTGGTCCAGAGAAGCAGGGATCACTCAGCTGACGTCTCCCTGGAATGAGCACATGGTTATTTCAGGTAAAGGCAATCTGTTATTTCCACTTCTGAGCGTTTACTTGGGTCAGGGTGGGAAAACCCGATTTACTTGCCAAAGTCCCATTGGGGTGATAAAAATATAAATACCACATATTATTATGTGTGCATTCTGAAAAGTGGCTAGCAACTGTGTTTATTGCATTTGGCCACTCGCAGGGAGTCATTCTCTCTCTGCCCCCTCCCCTAAATTCACGTGCTTACACTGAACATGAGTCCTCCTGGGACTCATAAACCCACTGCGGGGGGATGGAGCCAGATCAATCCCATACCCAGCTCCTCACAGGGCTTCTTGCTGCACAGCCTTGGAGAGGAAACCTCTTTCCATGCTGCTGGGCCCACCTGGCCGAGCCATTGCATGGACATGGTGTGATGCTTTCCCAGCACTAAAGCAACACCATCTCTTTAAGGACCAGTTCATTTGATGCCTTTTCTACCAAGGATGTGAGTTGTTCACAACATCATCCTTGGACCCTGATCTCCAACAGGAGCAGGCCATGTATTTCATGCAGGCAGAACTGAGATTGACCTGTGATGGATGAAGTAAAGTGGAGGGCAAAGATGACCGCTATGAAGATGCTGCTACTGTTACGCTTCGTTAGCGGAAGGACACGTTGCCGACGTCTCAGGGTAGATGGCAATAGAGCCTGGGACGTGATTCACATTTGGCTACTGGGAAGACGAAGGGGAGCGTCACCACATCTTAAACCACAGCCACACCACATCTTAAACCACAGCTACATCACATCTTAAACTTACGGGGTCACAGACACATAGAATGGTTTAGGGTTGGAAGGGACTTTTAAAGATCACCCGGTCCATTAGGCCAGGTCACTCAAGGCCCAGCCAAACCGGCCTTGAACACTGTCTGGGAGGCAACCACAACTCTGGGCAACCTGCTCCAGGGCCCCCTCACAGCCCGGGCAGAGCCCCCGGCTGCCCCGGCCCCTCACCCTCCCCAGGGCCAGGGCTGCGCCCACGCCCCCGGCTCTGTCCTGTGCTGGGAGAGCAGTGGGGACAGGAGTGCAGATACAGCTGCCAAAGTATCAAAAAAGAGAGGGAGAAGGCAATTTTACTGTTACTTTCTCACTTTATTGTTGGGCGTTTCTTTAATTTTTGATTGCCCAACCTTGAAGAGGGCTAAAGTAGCAGCTAGAAGGGGTCTTGCTGCTGCGGGCCAGCGCTTCTTCCCAGCAGACTCGTGGTCTCCTGCTTCTCCAGAAGAATGGCTGTATCTCAAACGTCTCTTTTTGAGCTGCTGCTGTTCTTTGTGCGGCACCACAGAGGGTCTGGCTTTAGCTCCAGCCTGCTGTTGGGCAGCCTTCTCATCATCAGGCTGAAGAAATCCCCCTCCAGGGACTTCGGTGGTGCGCTGAGGGGCTTCTCCTGGCACAGCAGCCCGGCAGAAGCCATATTGTCTCATCCCCTTTTCTTGGAGCTCAGAGATGGGTGGGACCCCTTGAGAAGGGGTTGGGGTAGAGGAGAAGGTGGGGGACAGCGAGCAAGAGCTCACGAGGGTGAGGGTTGGGAATGAGGAGGAAGGGCTGACGAGGGTGAGGGTTGGGGATGAGGACGAAGGGCTGACGAGGGTGAGGGTTGGGGATGAGGACGAAGGGCTGACGAGGGTGAGGGTTGGGGATGAGGACGAAGGGCTGATGAGGGTGAGGGTTGGGGATGAGGACGAAGGGCTGATGAGGGTGAGGGTTGGGGATGAGGACGAAAGGCTCGCAAGGGTGAGGGTGTGGGATGAGGAGGAAGGGCTGACAAGGGTGAGGGTTGGGGATGAGGAGGAAGGGCTCACAAGACCCACGGCCATCAACAAAACGATTGTTGAGGCCGGGGAGATGGATTTTGTGAGCCCATGAGTGGCCAGGCGCAGAGGAGAGGTCCCGGCTAGTGCCAGCTGCGGCGTCCGGGCCGCCGGTACGGTGCTGGTCCGATGTACCGGCGGCACCGCAGCGATGGCGTGGAGGGGAGCCCTGGCACGATGTTCTGGTGCCAGGGGAGCCATCCTGGAGGAGGATCCACCTCCATTGGCTCCTCCTCATCTGGAGGTGGATCCACCTCCATTGGCTCCACATCATCAGCTACGTGGGCGATGGCCATCGCTGCTGCGTAGCTGATGGTGCGTCCCCTCTGCCGCCTCTTCCTCTGCGCCTCTTGCCTTCGCTTCTTTGGTTGCCCACACAAAGGTGGGCCCCCGCTCGCCTCGCTGCTGTGGGTCCTCTTGCTTCCAGCCATCGTGGAATTCGAGGGCCCAGGTGCTCAGCGAATGTGGGGCAACTGCTGGGGCGCCGTATTTATAGGGTTCGGAACTAGAATGCGGTGAGGTAGCCACTGTGATGTCCATGCAGATAACCAAATACGGTTGTTCTGGCACTTTCCGGGCCTTCGCCTTAAAGGAGCCCAACGGGTCTCAGGGGGCTGAGGACCCTTTTCCTGGGGGTCATTCCCCTGTGTCCATTCCTAATGGAGGGACATTTCAGAGATCGGATCTGAAATGTGGGCAAAGTTTTTTCTGAGGAGGGCCAGAATTGTCTGGGCTCCACCCACCCATCTTTTTTGGCTTCATTTTAATGTCCGAGGGTGAGCCAGATGGTGACTTTCCACCGAATTTGGTGGAATTTGGATGAGGGCCAATGCCAGTGGGTCCTTACAGAGCTTGGGGAGAAGAAGGGGAAACTTCGCAAGGTCTGAGTGGTCCAGAGAAGCAGGGATCACTCAGCTGACGTCTCCCTGGAATGAGCACATGGTTATTTCAGGCAAAGGCAATCTGTTATTTCCACTTCTGAGCGTTTACTTGGGTCAGGGTGGGAAAACCCGATTTACTTGCCAAAGTCCCATTGGGGTGATAAAAATATAAATACCACATATTATTATGTGTGCATTCTGAAAAGTGGCTAGCAACTGTGTTTATTGCATTTGGCCACTCGCAGGGAGTCATTCTCTCTCTGCCCCCTCCCCTAAATTCACGTGCTTACACTGAACATGAGTCCTCCTGGGACTCATAAACCCACTGCGGGGGGATGGAGCCAGATCAATCCCATACCCAGCTCCTCACAGGGCTTCTTGCTGCACAGCCTTGGAGAGGAAACCTCTTTCCATGCTGCTGGGCCCACCTGGCCGAGCCATTGCATGGACATGGTGTGATGCTTTCCCAGCACTAAAGCAACACCATCTCTTTAAGGACCAGTTCATTTGATGCCTTTTCTACCAAGGATGTGAGTTGTTCACAACATCATCCTTGGACCCTGATCTCCAACAGGAGCAGGCCATGTATTTCATGCAGGCAGAACTGAGATTGACCTGTGATGGATGAAGTAAAGTGGAGGGCAAAGATGACCGCTATGAAGATGCTGCTACTGTTACGCTTCGTTAGCGGAAGGACACGTTGCCGACGTCTCAGGGTAGATGGCAATAGAGCCTGGGACGTGATTCACATTTGGCTACTGGGAAGACGAAGGGGAGCGTCACCACATCTTAAACCACAGCCACACCACATCTTAAACCACAGCTACATCACATCTTAAACTTACGGGGTCACAGACACATAGAATGGTTTAGGGTTGGAAGGGACTTTTAAAGATCACCCGGTCCATTAGGCCAGGTCACTCAAGGCCCAGCCAAACCGGCCTTGAACACTGTCTGGGAGGCAACCACAACTCTGGGCAACCTGCTCCAGGGCCCCCTCACAGCCCGGGCAGAGCCCCCGGCTGCCCCGGCCCCTCACCCTCCCCAGGGCCAGGGCTGCGCCCACGCCCCCGGCTCTGTCCTGTGCTGGGAGAGCAGTGGGGACAGGAGTGCAGATACAGCTGCCAAAGTATCAAAAAAGAGAGGGAGAAGGCAATTTTACTGTTGCTTTCTCACTTTATTGTTGGGCGTTTCTTTAATTTTTGATTGCCCAACCTTGAAGAGGGCTAAAGTAGCAGCTAGAAGGGGTCTTGCTGCTGCGGGCCAGCGCTTCTTCCCAGCAGACTCGTGGTCTCCTGCTTCTCCAGAAGAATGGCTGTGTCTCAAACGTCTCTTTTTGAGCTGCTGCTGTTCTTTGTGCGGCACCACAGAGGGTCTGGCTTTAGCTCCAGCCTGCTGTTGGGCAGCCTTCTCATCATCAGGCTGAAGAAATCCCCCTCCAGGGACTTCGGTGGTGCGCTGAGGGGCTTCTCCTGGCACAGCAGCCCGGCAGAAGCCATATTGTCTCATCCCCTTTTCTTGGAGCTCAGAGATGGGTGGGACCCCTTGAGAAGGGGTTGGGGTAGAGGAGAAGGTGGGGGACAGCGAGCAAGAGCTCACGAGGGTGAGGGTTGGGAATGAGGAGGAAGGGCTGACGAGGGTGAGGGTTGGGGATGAGGACGAAGGGCTGACGAGGGTGAGGGTTGGGGATGAGGACGAAGGGCTGACGAGGGTGAGGGTTGGGGATGAGGACGAAGGGCTGATGAGGGTGAGGGTTGGGGATGAGGACGAAGGGCTGATGAGGGTGAGGGTTGGGGATGAGGACGAAAGGCTCGCAAGGGTGAGGGTGTGGGATGAGGAGGAAGGGCTGACAAGGGTGAGGGTTGGGGATGAGGAGGAAGGGCTCACAAGACCCACGGCCATCAACAAAACGATTGTTGAGGCCGGGGAGATGGATTTTGTGAGCCCATGAGTGGCCAGGCGCAGAGGAGAGGTCCCGGCTAGTGCCAGCTGCGGCGTCCGGGCCGCCGGTACGGTGCTGGTCCGATGTACCGGCGGCACCGCAGCGATGGCGTGGAGGGGAGCCCTGGCACGATGTTCTGGTGCCAGGGGAGCCATCCTGGAGGAGGATCCACCTCCATTGGCTCCTCCTCATCTGGAGGTGGATCCACCTCCATTGGCTCCACATCATCAGCTACGTGGGCGATGGCCATCGCTGCTGCGTAGCTGATGGTGCGTCCCCTCTGCCGCCTCTTCCTCTGCGCCTCTTGCCTTCGCTTCTTTGGTTGCCCACACAAAGGTGGGCCCCCGCTCGCCTCGCTGCTGTGGGTCCTCTTGCTTCCAGCCATCGTGGAATTCGAGGGCCCAGGTGCTCAGCGAATGTGGGGCAACTGCTGGGGCGCCGTATTTATAGGGTTCGGAACTAGAATGCGGTGAGGTAGCCACTGTGATGTCCATGCAGATAACCAAATACGGTTGTTCTGGCACTTTCCGGGCCTTCGCCTTAAAGGAGCCCAACGGGTCTCAGGGGGCTGAGGACCCTTTTCCTGGGGGTCATTCCCCTGTGTCCATTCCTAATGGAGGGACATTTCAGAGATCGGATCTGAAATGTGGGCAAAGTTTTTTCTGAGGAGGGCCAGAATTGTCTGGGCTCCACCCACCCATCTTTTTTGGCTTCATTTTAATGTCCGAGGGTGAGCCAGATGGTGACTTTCCACCGAATTTGGTGGAATTTGGATGAGGGCCAATGCCAGTGGGTCCTTACAGAGCTTGGGGAGAAGAAGGGGAAACTTCGCAAGGTCTGAGTGGTCCAGAGAAGCAGGGATCACTCAGCTGACGTCTCCCTGGAATGAGCACATGGTTATTTCAGGCAAAGGCAATCTGTTATTTCCACTTCTGAGCGTTTACTTGGGTCAGGGTGGGAAAACCCGATTTACTTGCCAAAGTCCCATTGGGGTGATAAAAATATAAATACCACATATTATTATGTGTGCATTCTGAAAAGTGGCTAGCAACTGTGTTTATTGCATTTGGCCACTCGCAGGGAGTCATTCTCTCTCTGCCCCCTCCCCTAAATTCACGTGCTTACACTGAACATGAGTCCTCCTGGGACTCATAAACCCACTGCGGGGGGATGGAGCCAGATCAATCCCATACCCAGCTCCTCACAGGGCTTCTTGCTGCACAGCCTTGGAGAGGAAACCTCTTTCCATGCTGCTGGGCCCACCTGGCCGAGCCATTGCATGGACATGGTGTGATGCTTTCCCAGCACTAAAGCAACACCATCTCTTTAAGGACCAGTTCATTTGATGCCTTTTCTACCAAGGATGTGAGTTGTTCACAACATCATCCTTGGACCCTGATCTCCAACAGGAGCAGGCCATGTATTTCATGCAGGCAGAACTGAGATTGACCTGTGATGGATGAAGTAAAGTGGAGGGCAAAGATGACCGCTATGAAGATGCTGCTACTGTTACGCTTCGTTAGCGGAAGGACACGTTGCCGACGTCTCAGGGTAGATGGCAATAGAGCCTGGGACGTGATTCACATTTGGCTACTGGGAAGACGAAGGGGAGCGTCACCACATCTTAAACCACAGCCACACCACATCTTAAACCACAGCTACATCACATCTTAAACTTACGGGGTCACAGACACATAGAATGGTTTAGGGTTGGAAGGGACTTTTAAAGATCACCCGGTCCATTAGGCCAGGTCACTCAAGGCCCAGCCAAACCGGCCTTGAACACTGTCTGGGAGGCAACCACAACTCTGGGCAACCTGCTCCAGGGCCCCCTCACAGCCCGGGCAGAGCCCCCGGCTGCCCCGGCCCCTCACCCTCCCCAGGGCCAGGGCTGCGCCCACGCCCCCGGCTCTGTCCTGTGCTGGGAGAGCAGTGGGGACAGGAGTGCAGATACAGCTGCCAAAGTATCAAAAAAGAGAGGGAGAAGGCAATTTTACTGTTGCTTTCTCACTTTATTGTTGGGCGTTTCTTTAATTTTTGATTGCCCAACCTTGAAGAGGGCTAAAGTAGCAGCTAGAAGGGGTCTTGCTGCTGCGGGCCAGCGCTTCTTCCCAGCAGACTCGTGGTCTCCTGCTTCTCCAGAAGAATGGCTGTGTCTCAAACGTCTCTTTTTGAGCTGCTGCTGTTCTTTGTGCGGCACCACAGAGGGTCTGGCTTTAGCTCCAGCCTGCTGTTGGGCAGCCTTCTCATCATCAGGCTGAAGAAATCCCCCTCCAGGGACTTCGGTGGTGCGCTGAGGGGCTTCTCCTGGCACAGCAGCCCGGCAGAAGCCATATTGTCTCATCCCCTTTTCTTGGAGCTCAGAGATGGGTGGGACCCCTTGAGAAGGGGTTGGGGTAGAGGAGAAGGTGGGGGACAGCGAGCAAGAGCTCACGAGGGTGAGGGTTGGGAATGAGGAGGAAGGGCTGACGAGGGTGAGGGTTGGGGATGAGGACGAAGGGCTGACGAGGGTGAGGGTTGGGGATGAGGACGAAGGGCTGACGAGGGTGAGGGTTGGGGATGAGGACGAAGGGCTGATGAGGGTGAGGGTTGGGGATGAGGACGAAGGGCTGATGAGGGTGAGGGTTGGGGATGAGGACGAAAGGCTCGCAAGGGTGAGGGTGTGGGATGAGGAGGAAGGGCTGACAAGGGTGAGGGTTGGGGATGAGGAGGAAGGGCTCACAAGACCCACGGCCATCAACAAAACGATTGTTGAGGCCGGGGAGATGGATTTTGTGAGCCCATGAGTGGCCAGGCGCAGAGGAGAGGTCCCGGCTAGTGCCAGCTGCGGCGTCCGGGCCGCCGGTACGGTGCTGGTCCGATGTACCGGCGGCACCGCAGCGATGGCGTGGAGGGGAGCCCTGGCACGATGTTCTGGTGCCAGGGGAGCCATCCTGGAGGAGGATCCACCTCCATTGGCTCCTCCTCATCTGGAGGTGGATCCACCTCCATTGGCTCCACATCATCAGCTACGTGGGCGATGGCCATCGCTGCTGCGTAGCTGATGGTGCGTCCCCTCTGCCGCCTCTTCCTCTGCGCCTCTTGCCTTCGCTTCTTTGGTTGCCCACACAAAGGTGGGCCCCCGCTCGCCTCGCTGCTGTGGGTCCTCTTGCTTCCAGCCATCGTGGAATTCGAGGGCCCAGGTGCTCAGCGAATGTGGGGCAACTGCTGGGGCGCCGTATTTATAGGGTTCGGAACTAGAATGCGGTGAGGTAGCCACTGTGATGTCCATGCAGATAACCAAATACGGTTGTTCTGGCACTTTCCGGGCCTTCGCCTTAAAGGAGCCCAACGGGTCTCAGGGGGCTGAGGACCCTTTTCCTGGGGGTCATTCCCCTGTGTCCATTCCTAATGGAGGGACATTTCAGAGATCGGATCTGAAATGTGGGCAAAGTTTTTTCTGAGGAGGGCCAGAATTGTCTGGGCTCCACCCACCCATCTTTTTTGGCTTCATTTTAATGTCCGAGGGTGAGCCAGATGGTGACTTTCCACCGAATTTGGTGGAATTTGGATGAGGGCCAATGCCAGTGGGTCCTTACAGAGCTTGGGGAGAAGAAGGGGAAACTTCGCAAGGTCTGAGTGGTCCAGAGAAGCAGGGATCACTCAGCTGACGTCTCCCTGGAATGAGCACATGGTTATTTCAGGCAAAGGCAATCTGTTATTTCCACTTCTGAGCGTTTACTTGGGTCAGGGTGGGAAAACCCGATTTACTTGCCAAAGTCCCATTGGGGTGATAAAAATATAAATACCACATATTATTATGTGTGCATTCTGAAAAGTGGCTAGCAACTGTGTTTATTGCATTTGGCCACTCGCAGGGAGTCATTCTCTCTCTGCCCCCTCCCCTAAATTCACGTGCTTACACTGAACATGAGTCCTCCTGGGACTCATAAACCCACTGCGGGGGGATGGAGCCAGATCAATCCCATACCCAGCTCCTCACAGGGCTTCTTGCTGCACAGCCTTGGAGAGGAAACCTCTTTCCATGCTGCTGGGCCCACCTGGCCGAGCCATTGCATGGACATGGTGTGATGCTTTCCCAGCACTAAAGCAACACCATCTCTTTAAGGACCAGTTCATTTGATGCCTTTTCTACCAAGGATGTGAGTTGTTCACAACATCATCCTTGGACCCTGATCTCCAACAGGAGCAGGCCATGTATTTCATGCAGGCAGAACTGAGATTGGCCTGTGATGGATGAAGTAAAGTGGAGGGCAAAGATGACCGCTATGAAGATGCTGCTACTGTTACGCTTCGTTAGCGGAAGGACACGTTGCCAACGTCTCAGGGTAGATGGCAATAGAGCCTGGGACGTGATTCACATTTGGCTACTGGGAAAACGAAGGGGAGCGTCACCACATCTTAAACCACAGCAGCTATCGATCCATCCCCAAACCCACGTGCTTTGTGCAGAGCACTGCTACAGATCGGTTCTCAGCCTCCCCCAGCCCTGGTCAGACAGGGAGCAGCAAGAACTTCTTGTCGTTTTGGCAGTCCTAGGAACAGATCAGATCCATGCTGCTCCAGCCCTAGAATGCACCACCTCCATCCAAGGGCTACAAGTGCTCATCGCAGCGATGTTCCTGGATGCACCTTCCCACTAGAGGAAAGTTCAGCTGGAGAAGATGTTTTTTCTAACCCTTGTGTTCAAAAAGATGCAATTACACCTTGGTTTCTGAGTGTTAGGTGGGACAAATACAGCATATCATGAGGCAGAACTGCTGTGACTTCCAGGGAGATTTAAATGTGCTTTGTGATGCATCTTCATCTTTTAGAGAGGGCTGACCTGTGTTTGCAGACTAGGTGGCTTCTGAACTGAATGGATAGTCCAAAATATCCCTTTTTTGGCTACTCAGACCTGCCAGTGGATTGATGCCTTTCATCCAAATGGTGCTTTCCAGCCCTGCATTCCCAGGTTTGGGCCAGAGCCCTTCACAATTGGCTTCTCAAGCCCCAGAACTGCCTTATAAGCCACGCTGGATCTTATTAATTTGAATCCATGCCATCCCCTTCTCTCATTTACCACTTATTGCAGGGGGCTTTGGTTGTGTGTGCGTTGACGTCAGGATGCTGTGAGTTCAAGGCTCCTGTTTTACGTTGGCTGAATGCTGCTGCCTCTGCAGATTGGGACTGGCTGGGCATT
Source organism: Nesoenas mayeri (assembly GCF_963082525.1). Taxonomy (NCBI): domain Eukaryota; kingdom Metazoa; phylum Chordata; class Aves; order Columbiformes; family Columbidae; genus Nesoenas; species Nesoenas mayeri. The sequence goes on along the minus strand of NC_137565.1, from coordinate 11,133,096 downwards.
TTCCAGGCAGGATAAATGTAGTTCTGATAGTCTGGCACTATCAAAAAGCATCAGCATTTGCATCACAGCAACACCTAAGAGTCCTGCTGGGTTAAAACCACCAGCACGAGCAACTGCGAAGAACATGCAAGCTCCTGCTCCCAAGGAAGGTTATGTCTTTCTAGCCAGCAAAGTCCTTTGTATTTACTCCTCAAAGCAGCCCGAGACAACGAGTTCCTCATGTGTTCTGCAAGCCCAGCAGCCCCATCTCCAGCAATGCACAGCAATCCAAGGGGAGAGATAAACAAAATGTAACCCTTGTGCTCACGGCCTCCATGGCAGGTTGGTGGCTGCGTGTGAGCTGCTGGTGCCGAAACAAGACACAAAGGCTCTCCCTCACCCATACGCTGCTGCATTTAGCTCACATTCAGCGTGCTCCGCGAAGCAGCGGAAGGCATAAAAGCAAAGGAAAGTCACCTCCCAGCCTGACCTTGGGCTTGCAGGACCCCACAGACTTGCTCCCTTTTCTTCTGCAGCAAAAGCCGGCATGCACGCTGCCAGTTAACAGCTTGTACCAAGAAAATACAGCATCTCTATGAGGAGCTGAGAGGTTTAAAAAGCAGGTGCGGGGCAAAGAAGACAGCAGAGCCCGCAAATGGAGAGTTCCATCTCAGGCAGATGGGAAATGCATCTTGCTTGAAGTAAAGAGGGTTGGGGGAGGTTTGCTCACACCAAGGTGTTGTTGGTTACAGAGCTCGTCCATTTGCATATTTTGTGCCTTAGTGCACATCTTCGTAACGTTAGCTCACCCACTTCCTTCCCCAGCCTCCCAGGAATTGCTTGTTATTTGTATTCGTGGCTAATTAAAACCTCCCCTAACTCAACCCCCTGATTATGAAGAGAGGGCTGAGACCACAGGCGGACCACAGTGGAGGACACCACAGCCCACAGGCTGACCCCACGCCACTCTGCAGACCCCACGTTCGCCATTAGGACATTATTTACTCTGATGCTAGCAACGTCTTCTTAAAATATATTGAAGGAGAGATTGGGAAAATGAAGTGTATAAGATTTATCCTGCACTAGAGGATTTCAGCATCCAAGAAAGCCAGAGCGTCCAGTCCCTCTGACTTAATAGAAACCTCCTGCTTTATTAATGTTGCCTTATTTTTTTTTTTTCCTTGTCCACAGGTCCTGGGCAGAAAGTCAAAGCTGTATTTGAGGAGCTTTCCTGGAGGTTTTCATTAATAACAGGGCCAGGGAATCCACTGTAAATGTAAAAATAATAGATTTGAGAGCCCTAAAAGGATGGAGATTTACTCACTGTGGAAATATTAGGGAGAAAGTGGAGTGGGAGGTTCCTGAGACTGGATGTTGCATGACTGTGAGCTTTGAAAACCTCCTGAAGGCCAAGGAAATGCTGGGGAATGGGAGCACAAGAGAAGGTTGTCTCTGAGTGACATGGAAAGGCAGCTGTGACTTCTCCACTGAGCACTGATCTTCCACTGCTGGTGAATATGCCTGAACCGAGAAGAGTTCCAGGTCCTTCCCAGGCCAAAGAGAGGAGGGATGGGTGGACAGAGAGCTTCTGTCAACCAGAACATCTGCTCCTCCTTGTTCACCCCTTGGAGAGGAAGGTCCAGTGTGATGCTGATCCTTAGCAAGTCAGGAGGGACATGCAGAGATGTGGGTAGGAGGGAAGGATGCTGCTTGGTGCCAGACAAGGCCAACAGTGTCCAGCTCCCTGACAAGGAGGAAAAAAATCAGATGTGGAATCCTCTGGAATCCTTGGAGGATTGAACTAGATGACCTTTCGAGGTCCCTTCCAATCCCTAACATTCTGTGATTCTGTGAACCCAAAAATTTCAGTCCAAAAGGGAAAAGACTCCCAGGGCACGTACCCTCCTACCCATGGACCAGTCCCTGCGCACCAGGTGTTTGGGAGGGGATAGCACTGTTGGGGTGCCAGGTAATGCTCTTCCATCCTGATACCCACCAAGACTTTGTTTGAAGACCTTTATGAACCGTGTCACGTTTCTGTGAAACCTGCAACCACCTGGCTTGGAAACCTGCAGGTTGTGTGGTCTCAGGGTGCAGGTTGGAAGGTTTTTTTCAGTTTGGGCCCTCCCGTGCCTGTTTTGGTGGTGTGCCTTGGCCAAGGATGTCTTTTCTGGTAAACCTTGTTTTGCAGATCCTTTTGCAAGGATCCCTGACAACCATCAGCATTTCCAAACCTGATTATAGATAAATTTAGTGGAAGGTGGGTGACAGGGTCTCAGCTCAAGCTGAGCCTATGCACAGGACCTGCTGTGGAAAAAGCCCCTTTTCCCCACTGACAAGTTGCTTGAAGGGTTTGCACTCCTCACTCCACATGAAAATAAACTACGCAGGGTGCAATCTGCTAAACCTTCTTGTGATTAGTTGTTTTTTACTGGTGGAAAATGGGCTTAAAATGGGTGTGAATTGTTATGAAAGGAGAATCACAGATTTGTGCTCTGTGCCAGTTCTCCAGGTACACCGAAGAGAGGTGTGTGTGGGGGGCAGAACTCCTGCAAAAGAGATAAAACACACAATGTTTTTCCAGCCTCTGGCCACCAGCCAGATGCAGGGAGATGTGACTTTTCTTACCAGCTGGGATAAAAAAGGCCATGAAGCCCATGGATAGAGATGGAGACTGATTGCAGGGTCGGATGCCAGCGCAGCTTTCCTAGGGCTGCCGGTTGGGCAAATGACAAGCCCTGGTACCCTGGGAGGCAGCAGCTGGCCCTGCTGCCTGCCAGCCAAGCACTTCAGCTCCTACATGGCTCCTCCTGCCGTGCTTTTCAACAGCTCCGCAGCCCCCCGGCCCCAGCCCACCGCGCTGGTAGGTCGAGAGGCTGGAGGCATTTTTCCCAGCACTCTAATCTAACAGCACCAGTGGGAATGTTTACAGCACGCTGCCACTTGAGGACTTATCGGCCTCCCTCCCTATCTCCCACCGCCCTGGTCTGATAAACGGAGGGGTTGGTGGCACCCGGGGGAAGCACCCGGAGCAGGGGATGGAGCTGGGGACAGGCCAGGGACAGAGCCCGGATGCTTCTCCTGTGAGTCCCTCTGTGTCAGTGAGGATGTGGTGGAGGGGAAGCTGAAAGCAAAGGGTCGTACTTGTAAGCAACCAGGGGCAATTGAATGTCCTATGATGGGGGACATTGAGGAAGCAAGGAGATGCATCCCCATAAAAATGAGAAGCTTGCTGGGGAGAGAGCAGCTCCAATATTTTTAGCAAGGTGGAAAACAACTGCTGACACATGCATATCTTCATTGGGAACAGGCTTTTCCCTAAATTAGCCCAATCCACCGGGCATAAAAGGCAGCCCACCTGGTACTGTTCCTTTTTGCTTTGTGTTGGAGTGATGGCTCTGAGCTGCACCCGCCTGAGAGTGTCTGGGATGCCACATGAATGCTAAAGGTGCCTCTCCCCTTACCCACCTGCAGCGCTTAAACCCAGTAGAAAAGTTCAAAAAGACTTTTTTACCTTCGGGAAAGACAGACGCTCTGCTGTGTCCCTGCGGACACCGGAGCAGCCCCCGCGCATCCCCGGCTGCCCCCCAGCAGTCCCGGGTTCTCGGCCTGGGACACTCCGCGATTGCCCTCTAGCGGTCCCCGGCCCGGGGAAGGGACCCGCCGCCCCCACCGGGGATGCTCGGGTCCTGCTCCGTCCCCTGCTGTCCCGCCGCGCCGCCGAACAGCCCTCAGCAGGCACCTGTCCTGGGCGCTGCTGAGGTCGCACCCCAAATCCTGGGGTCATGACAAGAAAGCCCTTGAGGTGCTGGAGCAAGTTGAGAGAAGGGAAGGGGCTGGAGCACAAGTGTGATGGGAGCGGCTGAGGGACCTGGGGGGTTCAGCTGGAGAACAGGAGCTGAGGGGAGACCTTCTGATCTCTGAACTGCCTGAAAGGAGCTTGGAGCCAGGGGAGTCGGGCTCTGCTCCCAAGGAACAAGCACCAGGACCAGAGGAAACAGCCTCAAGTTGCACCAGGTTGAGGTTGGATCTTGGCAACAATTTCTTCCCCAAAGGGCTGTGGAGCATTGGAACAGGCTGCCCAGAGCGGGCGTGGAGTCTCCTCCTCTGGAGACATTCAAACTAACCTGGACATGATCCTCTCTGATCTGCTCTGGTGATCCTGTGTGAGCAGGTGGGTTGGACTGGGAGATCTCCAGAGGTCCTTTCCACCCCCAACCAGTCTGTAATTCTGTGATTGCACCTGGTAGCAGCTCCCCTTTGCCCAGAGGTGGCTCTCCCGCTTGGCAGCACCTTGTCCCTGTCACTCTGCGTGTCTTGTGGGCTGGACCATACCAGGAACTGCTGGATTTGGGATTGTGGTTTGTTTTTCCCTCACAGTTTGGTGTGAAACACACCTGGCTTGCAGCTCCCAGGTGCAGCTGATCTGCACCTACACCTCCCACCGGGTTGTTTCCCAGTGTGGGAGTTGGTTTTCCCCCAGCAAGGAATCTCAGGTTTGAGATTTCAGAAAAAAATTAAATAGGGTGTTTGTCTTAGAATATTCCATAGCTTTGTCTTAAATGAATTTTAAACCATTGAAGCTGATAAGCTCAATGTTTTGGTGATGTGCACGTACAAGAAACCCAAAAGGGAGGTGGTGAGGTGTGGGGGAGCTGGGGCCCAGCTCTGCAGCATCACTGTGTGAGTATCACCCCGACACAAGGAACGGAGGCAAACTGGGGGAATGGAGGGATACTTGTAAAGAGAATGGGCTTTCCGTAACTCCTGGGATTGATGGAGGGTCCTCCCTTCATGAAGGGCCTTGTGAAATGCAGAGGAAGGAGACAGGCTGGAGAATCACTGTGTATTTTCACAGGTGCTTGAAGAACTCTGCACACTTTGCCCACCTTCCTCTTCACTCTCCTCCTTTATCTTAATACATGAAGACCTTTTGGAAACCAAAAATATCCTGCTCTTCCCAAGCTATGTTCCCAAAGTGTTTTTCTGAAGCTAATCCATCCTCTAGCAGAGCCCCGGGCTGGATGTTGCTGTTTGGGTCCCTGCAGTACCAGGAACACTTTTGCGTGACTTGTCAGGACCTGCTTCATGGCAGACATGAGATCACAGTCTCATTTTTCATTTATAAAGAAATAATACTTTTCTACCAAGGCTGGAACGGTGCTGAAAGTAGAAGTGAAGGCTTCCTGAGTCTGCTGGCAGCCTGAAATTTGGTGCGAACTGCCCATCGCAGTGGTCCCAAAGGGCCAGGGGAAAAGATGCTGCAGGAGAGGATGAAATGTCTTGCCAGACTATCCTCTGCAGACCTATCTGGAGGTGTTTGAGGTCTTGGGCTCTTCCTTCAACACTGGTCCATTTAGGACAGGGATGGGCAGCAGTGCTGCACTGCCATGCACTGGGACTGTGGTCCCTCTGTGTGCCTTTGCAGTGGCCAGTGCCTGGCATGGGAGAGAGAAAGGGCATTAGATAAGGCACCAAAAAGAGGTAAAAAAAGGAAAGAAAAGGACAGACCAAGGGAAGAAAGTGATGTAGAAAAGTCAGAAAACCAAAAGAAAAAAACAAATAAACAAATCAGGAAAAACAAAACTCAAACCCCTGAGTTCTGTTGGGGTTTTTTTGTTTGTTGGTTTTTTTTTTTTTCCTCTTTTCTTTTTCTTGTTTTTCTTTATTACCTGGACCTGTCCCCAGGTGACTATAGGGTTTCATTAACTCACTGTGTGACCCCCCAGAAGAGCTTTTTGGCCGTGGATAGACCTGGTAGCCATCACCATCCAGAGCTGCTGGCCCAGTAGCCAACAGATGTGCACAGGCCCTGCCAGGACAGGGAACCCTGTGGCCACCACGCTGAGTCCTCCAGGCTGCAAAGCAAGAGCTGTTGGGGCTTCAGCCGTTGCAAGGTGCTGGACACTGCAGTGTCCTGACCGGTGTTTCCATTCCTCCCTGGATGGTGCTGCCCTTTGAGAGCAGAGCAGGGCCCAGGAGCTTCCCTTACAGCTGATTTAAACTGCTGTTAGGAGTCCCTGGCTGATTTTGCAACATAGAGGGCATTCAAGGGTTCCCTTCCATGAGCAGAGCAGAGAGAATGGGGAGGTTTTGGTGATGCGGTGAGGCGCTGGGAGGGGAATGTCTCCAGATGGGTGCTGCCCTGCGCCTGCATCTGAATTTTACATCCTGGGCAGAACAGGGATGAGGAGTTTGTTCCTGAAGTCACAGGGTCTGATTTTCCTCCTTCTGACAGTGAACTCAGTGAGACTCAGGTCTGCATTTTGTGCTTTTTGAACAGAAATACATATAATCCAGCTTTCCCATCCAAGCTCAATCTCCTCTACCCTGCTTCCCACCTGCACGCAGCAGGCTCCCCCGGAGCCTCTAGCACCCCAAACCCAGGTACTTCCCGGCTGCCCTTGCCCTGCAGACCCCTCAGCAGCGCTGGGGCTGGGTGAGGTGCTCCTGCCATGGCAGACCCAGCGGCGATTCCCTCTCAAAGCCGGCTTTGATGGTGTGCCATCCCTCCGAGCATCGCCCAGGGCACCCTCCTGCCTGCCCGCCCAGGTGGGGCCTCTGAGCCGAGCCCTGGAGCACAAAAGGGGCTGTGTGGCTGCTGGTTGCCCTCCGGGAGCTGGGAGGAAACTTGGCAAGGAGAAAAAAAAACCTTTAGAAGCTAATGGGAAGACCGAGATTTATGTTTAGCTGCTCTTGAGAACAGAATAAAGGGAAACTTGAGCAGGTATAGCACAAGTGATGTAGGCACTTTATTTGTGGAGTGTCTACCTGAGGGTAGCAGCAAAGGGGATTTGTCTCTGTATATCCAAGAGGAGCATTTAACTGTTTATAATTGTAGTTTATGTCTTAATAAATGGCCTTTCTCACCTGATCCTGCTCAATTGAGAAACCTTTGGTTTCTGAGGGGTTAGGAGGTGGTCTGGAAAAACACATCTCAGCCATGTATTTTTAACATGAATGTCTTTAGCTTTATATTATGAAGAACAGCAAGAAAGATTAAAAAGAAAAAAATCTCCTTGCGAAAGAGGGCACAGTGCACGTATCTGCAAGTTGCAGCAGCCTGGAGAACAAAAAGGCTGCTGTTTGGGAATGAAGGCAGAAGTATAACGAGCTTAAAGGCACAGCACGTGGAAAACCAGTTGTGAGCCCCATGGCCAATGCTCCCTGGAGAAAGGAAGACTCTGCCCCTGTGACATTGTTCCAGGCCTGGGGTAAGATGAACTTCCCTGGAGATGAAAAGCCTTGTTGTGAATTTATTTAGTGCTTGTGTTTCTAGAGGGCTAGGTCATGGGTTCTTCTAGGCTTTGTGGTTATGTACAGACTCTCTCCAGCTAAACAAAAAAATAAATCTCCATCCTAGCCTAACTGAGCTGGGACTGAGCCTCCCTGTGGGTCTGGGAAATCTCCAGGAGGGACGAGGCTGGAAGAGCAGCCTGCAGTTGTGTGTGTGCTGAGCACAGAGCTGTCATTCAGAGCCGGGTGGCAAGGCTTGCGCTGCGACCGAGCCTGCCAGACAAACCGTGAATCTCAGTTTACCTCTTGGTAATGCTCTTCCTGGTGGTCCAGCTCTCAGAGCCTTATTGTGAGTGTTCCCAGTCAGAGAAAGGCACTTGCAATTGGATGGCAAAGGCTTAAGAGTGTCTTCTACAGCTTCTTGTAACTGCCTTTGACAGATGGATACGTATAAGGGATTTCTCCTGCACACTTATGCTGTCCCTTGGATCCATCAGCATCTCAACAATTACAGAATCATTTAGGGTGGAAAAGACCTTTAAGATCATTGAGTCCAACCAAGGAAAGATTTGAACTTCTCATAAGGAAGCTCTACCTGTCCCACAGCCTTCCAGGGAGGACTCCAGCCTCCTCTTTCTGTATAGTTAATCTTCAGCTTGATTTGGATTTTTCTTTTTTCTCTTTGGTGAGGTGGAAGGTCAGGAGGCTCTGATCTGAAGAACATTTGTGTGTTGGAGTTATACAAAAGGTGCTCCTCATTTGCTTGGGCTTCATTCTGTGCTTGGCTGGGTGCTGATGTTCTCCCAAGTTACCTCAGCCTGGTGCGTTGCTGAGAAAAGGCACCAGAGTCCATTGACCCAGCCCTTGGGGATGACAGAACTTGCCAGTACACTGGAGGGCAGCAAAGGGGAGAGCTGGAAGCCAGAACCAGTCCAGCTGCTGGGAATGACTGGATCCTCATGAATGGCCTCCTGTTTGAGTCCCTGCAAGCACCAGCCTTTCTTGGCTGTGGTGTAGCAGTTCTGGTTAAAGCCTCCTAGAGCGCTGAGGACTTTTTGTGAGGCCATTCCAACTGCAGGTCCTCTCTATCTCACCCAACCTCATTGGCCAAGGAGAACACAACCTGCAGGGCACACCTGTGGGTCACCTACTGATCACTACTGTCCTGCCCCTTGGCAGTTGGCTAAAAGCCATGGTGTCTACATTTGAACCCCATTTTCAGACATTTGGCTTCCTATATCAGATGCCCAGACTGACTGAAACTATAAAATCAATCTGGAGTGGCACGAGTCATTGAAGGAAAGCAGCTCATGCCCCAAGTTCTCTCCTCTTCCCTCTTCCACACCATGGGTCTCCAGGAAGTCTTGGGAAAGGTAATTTATAGGCAGTGAGTAGTAAAAGGTAGAAGGAACCCAAGGTGGGAATGGCCTTTTGCAAATCCTCAGGGGACTCTTGTGAGCCGCCCCAGGGCTGAGCTCGCCTGGAGGGGGTATCTTGGTGGTGTCTGCAGGCAAGGTGGACCCTGATAAGCTAAGGGGGAAGCAGAGGAGCAGAAGACCACAGAATTAATTCATGTACCTTCTGCAATGGCTCTGTGGGCAGAGCAAGAGCAAAAAACAACTTGTAAGAGCTCTGAAGTTGAGGATGGATCCAAACTGAGCTATCCCAGCTGCAAGTCATTCTTGGGAACTGCTTGCACAAACTAACTTTTGCCACCAAATGTCCATATAATTTTATGGCCCTGGTCTATCCATCGCGCCTAATACATGGATATATAACCCATGTTTAAGTAATGAGGTATGACAGGTTGTACATTTCTTGGTGAGTATGGCATGTGTCATAAAGCAAAAAGCTGAAGGCAATAATCCCCTGGAAACACATTGCCCCAGGGTTTCTTGTTACTATTATGAAATAAAATTACAAATGAAAAAATAATGAAAACATTCAAGAGCTTGTGCACTCCAGCCATAGGTATGGTAGAACTGTCAGGCAATCAAACCTCCAGCCCAAACTGTGGGGATCATTTATATCCATTGTAAACACCCGCTCACCCACCCCACATGTGTTACTGACAGCCTGGCCCTGGGTGCTGTTATTGCTGCAACCAGGACCCTGAGAAAAGCAGCTTTTCCCTGGTAGCTTGAGGGGTTCACCTGCATTCTGCTCACCAACAGCTCCTTACCTGGGGCTACTGTCCTCCTCCCAAACCCTTGGAAACGTTAAAGAAGTTTCCACTCCAGACCCACTCAATGGAAAGCTTCATCTTGTTGATGTTGCTCCCTTGTATTTAAGGTGGAGAATTTTGTGAACTATTTGGGCTAATAATCTCTTTCCTATTTTAACAAGCTTTCTGAGGAGTGTGAGAGACATGATATCTCAGGACAGAGTCACTGGCAAGCTGTCACTTGGATTTAGTTTGGTTCTGCACTCCAGTTCAGGACTTTAATGAAGCTCCTGCTAACCTCTTCTCGCCACATCTGGGGCTTGGTCTCCTTTTCCAGGTAGCAGCAAAAGATTTTTTATCCAGAGAGTGTTGGGAACAACCACCAAGGGCGTTGCCTAAAAACACAGGGACATGATGGCTATCCTGTCTTTATCTTTTTTTCTTTTCTTATTATTTTTTTTAACAACAGCATTAGGATGCCCGAATTTCTAGAGGTTCCCGGTGCTGTATGAACACCCAGCAATAGGTCTATCCAGGAGAACAAGAGGGGTGTGATGAGAAACAGAAGTAGAGTGGCAATGCCAACATGACTCAGCTGCTTGGTGGGAGGAAGCTGGACCTTCCCCAGCTGAGGCCGGAGTCCTCAAACAGCATCGTGAGGCTGGTTGTGGAAAAGGAAAGCAAGGTCGTGACTCCACCTGAGGGATTGCGAGAGGAAGAGTGGGAATTGCTCTCTTGCAGCGTGCATCCTCGCAGCACAACCCTGGTTTCTGCTGCTGTGAAGTCACTGGGGCATTTTTTCCCCAACAGCTTCTCTTGGTGGTGTCATAAACCCGACGGTCAATAATGGAATAAGAAGTTTACTTGCACACTGTGAATCCATCGGGGAATGCGTCTGAGCTCTGCTAGCGGGTGAGTAATGCAGAGAGATCACACTCATGCCAATAAAAACTTCACTGCGTGCTCTGGATGAGAGACATGTCATGTGAACTGAGTTAATAGGGATGTTGGCAGAAGATGAGGGGTGACCACACCATTGCATTATGTCCTTTGTTTTGCTTGGTGGCTGAATCGCCAGCTGGGAAAAGCTGAAGCTCCCTAGACCAAGTGAAAGGAGAGGGCTGTTGTCAAATCAGGTCTCCATCCCAAGAAAGAGATGTAGAGCATGGTGTCATGTAGTGCTCGGTGGTCTTGGGATCTGGCAATCCCAGCCAGACCGAAGAACACAGCAAAAAAGAAAAAACAAATATTAATCATGAAGGAAATCCATGTTGGGGAAGGGAGAGGGTTGTTTTTTTGTAGGACAGAGGGCCCAGGGAAGTAACGGGATCTCTGTCCTGGGAGATGTTCAAGGACTGACTGGACGAAACTCTGAGCAACCCAGTCTGAATTCAATGTGGACCTTGCTTAGAGCAGGGGGTTGGACTAGAGACCTCCCAAGTTTTTTATCTGAACTGATTTATTCTGTGATTCTATAGCAATATTGTGCATTTTGGGGGTGTTTAGGAGCACAGTTTGCCTTTCATGGCTGTGAAATCTTATCCACCAGCAGGCCACTCATGCTAGTACTAGGGAATAGTTATGTTGGGTTCTTAATCTCTTTTCTCAGCTTCATTTGCATTAGATAAGGGATTGAAAACAGCAGCATGAGCTTGGTGGGAGGGCTTTCACCACCACACATGTGAGATTAATCCACATTTTTCCCCCGTGTGCAAACTGTAACCCCACACTTGCCGAGCCACCAACTTTGTAGTTTTCAGCCGCGCAGATAGTTCCTAATTATCAACGTTAACAAATGAGGACTCTCACCTGCTTTCTGCCCATTAGCTCCCACACAAACAGTCCTTAACATGAGAAGAAGCTGCAACACAAGAGTATTTATTTTTTCTTCTTTCTCTTTTCCTTCTTTCTAAGCTTAAGAAAAATCTCTGATGAAGACTTATCCTTTTTTCCTTCCCACAGATCACAAAAGGTAAAGGTGGTGCTGACCAAAGACCAAGATGTTCTCTCTTCCACCCCAGAAATGTAAAATGTCTTTGATGTTCAGTAGGATCCCAGGTGCATTTGCAAATCATTAGCTATTAGCTCTATTTTCTTGGCATGCCAGAAGCCAATTTTTTTTTCTGTCAACTGCCCTAAGTTTTTGCTTAAATGATAACTCAAAAATATTAATGGAAATTACTACCTTTCCTTCCTTCTTAGGGGAAAAAGAGTCTGAGAAATTCCAATATGTTGAGAGCTGACTGAGAATTGCAATTTTAAAACTATTAAACAAAAGTTTCACATTCTGAAAAGCAATTAGAAGCCAGCGCTTTTCATGCAATAAAACTGGATAAAAGCAAACCATTTTTTTTTGAAGTCCCAAGTGCTTCCTCACCACATTATTTTAAAAAAGTCCATTTGTTCAAATAAAAATCTGACATTCTAGAATGAGAAAATATTTTATTTGGACTTCTGTATATGTATTTTTTATTTACCATCATACAATACATTATGACATTTAATATGTACTAGTATGTCATTAAATATTTTAATATTTTTAAACAAAATACTCTAACAATAGAATGTCCAAAATGAAATGCAACATTCCAGCACTGCCTCTGGAAAGTTGAGGTAAATGCTTTGACCCTTCAAAAATTTCGTAGAAATCGAGAAGTTCTTCCAAAATGTTCTGATCTTGATCCAAATGTGGTTTTGGAAGCAAGGCCTCCCTCAAGAACTTTTTGACCAACTGCTCTTGATCCATGGCTTTCTAGTTCCACCCAATGCTCAAAAATGCCTTTTTTTTGGTCATTGTCTTAACTCGAATTATCTTAGTCCCACAAAAGGAAAGGCAAAATCCTTCATTATTCTCATTTTACTGATAAGGAAGCCAAATTGTAGGGAGAGAACTTGGGCAGCACTCATGGCGAGGGAGAGATGAAGGGGAAGCCAAGACTAAGGAGCCAACTCAGCACCTCCCTGGTGGGACCATCCCCAGTTCCTCCAGCACCAAATTGGGAACATGATCTGCACTGGCCAGGATGGATGGTGGGAGGGACTGGGAGAAGACAACCCCTCCATTAAACCTCCTCCAATGTACAGTGCTCTGTGCTTTGCTGTGCCGTATCCTGAATAAACCATGGGATTTACACACTACAGCTGGTACTTGCTCACATCTTGGCTTGTCACTTCAACATGTTGCAATTTCCAGTCTGTTTTTGCAATTTCCCAGTTTAATTACCCTGGCAAGGCGCTGTACCGCCAAGTTTGCACTTGGTGTTGGTCAATGCTCCGTGTTCTGTGCTTTTGTTTGTTTGCTCTGTAAAACTAGGAGCGGGGATGGGTGAGAAGAGGGTACTCACTTGGAGAAAACTCAGGGTTGAATGAAGGTTGTATCCCATTTCCCGAGGCTCTGCTTGATCTTGATGTCAGAAGAAGCTTTCTGAAAATAACATGACAATTGTCATTTGTCCCATCAAGTTACCCTCAACAGATCTGCAGCGGGCTGGTTGATGACCAGATTTCTGAGAGTTAAAGCATGTGTTTCTTTTTCATTTTTAAAGTGCCTGGATTCACCTGGGGGGGCATCTCCTCAGTACTCAGAAGGACTGAAGAGTGAATGAATAACCTCTGGTTTTGTATGTAGAAGCATTTAAATCTGGTTCAAGCCAAAAGGACATTGGGAATATGATTGATTTATTTTTTTAATCCAAATTCCTATTGAAAACAAATAAATAGCCTTATGGATTGGCAGAGCTGTATTTCTGTACTTGGAAAACAACCTTTTCATAACAAAAATATCGATGTGTTAGTTCTGCGCAAATCTTAAATACCGTGCTCAGATGCATCTGACTCAAGGACTTCTAGAAATGTGCGGAACCAGAGCAGCTTTGTGGTTTCACGTAGCAGTAATGATAACACAATAATGAAAAAGTGACCCTCCAAAGAAATCCCTTCTCTTTTCTGACAGCCGCCCACAGGAAGAACATTAATTTCCAACCTGTTTCTAAACATACTGACAGTGGGCGATTTGCGGAATGAGGGAGCAATATACCGAATGCTTGGTCATAAATGAGGAATTAATTGAACACATTCTTTTAATTCTCCCCCCCCCTTACCCAAGGCTGAAACAAACTTGCCTCTTTTTGGCTGACAATGTAGAGGAAAGTTGTGTGGTGATTTTTTTATTTGTTGGTTGATGTTTCCATCACTTTCTGCTTGATTTGGGCAGCTCTTTGCTCCTTTCACACCAGCTCTTGCTTCTTGAGGCTCCTTTTCCACGCAGGGTAGAGATCGTAGGAGGGTTTAGGTCGCTACATTTAGCAGTTTCCTACAGTCAGTGGTGTCTGTGTAAAAGATGTTTTATTTGTGGCATCAGGTCCAAGTATTACCAATGTTTAGTCAGTGCTACACCTTATTATCAACTGTTTGCATCCTGCACAACACCTGGAGACCATGCGCTGTAGTAGCCCTGATGTAGGAGGGTTGTGTCTCCCCTCACATCCCTTCTTTCAGCTGTGGATGCTCCTGCTCTGGACCTTGGTGTGATTTTTGGAGAGCAGCTTTGATCCTTGAACTCAGTACCAGGTAACCTGCAAGTTAAGCTCCTTCTGCCAGGGGCAGTAGCCCCCTAAGGAAAACTATTTGCTGCTGTGTCCTGGCTGGCTTGGCAGCATCTTCATCACCTGCGTACTAGGGAGAAAATCACAGGTGACAGAAACAATCAATCTGGAGAAAAGTTCTCTTGAAAATGATGGTACAAATGAGGATGTGTCCAAGGAGAAATAGGAACATAGCGTGGTCAGCTTAGCTGCTTTTCCCCCCGTTTTCTTCTAATTTAGAGGCAAAAAGGACTCATGGATGCCTCTGGGTATCTCCCGTGTGTTTCTCCTTCTATCTCAGATCTTCTCAGCTGAATTAGTCTCTTTCCCCTTAGTACTGGGCTTTCCTGGTGTGGCTTCAAATGCTTCTTCCAGGACAGCCGATGCCACCCCTCAGCCTGAGCACTGGGCAGGATTTGGCCCTCTGACCATTAAGGACATCCATGTGCAGATTCTCACCATGTTCCTCCTGATTTTCAGGAGCACGCAGGGTCAACTGTCTAGTAGCATATTTTTGCAGGGGAATATGGATTTACAGAGGAAATTTGAAGCTTTCCTTTATCTTTTTTGTCTCTCCCTCTCTTCCCCCAGCTATTGTGCAGCCCCAATTACAGCCTGGGTACCCTTGGAGGAGATGAGGAGCACTTCAAACACCCCGTCACACACCGTCCCGCCAGCCCCACAAAGCCAACATCTCCTGGACTTCTGCCTTAATGAGAACAAATTTTTTGTCCAAACATTTGAAGCAAGGAGGTGCCTTCTCTTGCCACCCCCTGCCGGGATTAATATTATTATTCAGTTTGCTCCGGTTAGAAATTAAAATGAGGGCATTCGCTTCTTTTAATGAGAGGTGACAGTGGCTCCAGCACTTCAGAAGGGAATTAGGGAAGGAGGGATGGCTGCGGAGACTGTCTCTGTGGAGTCTTATCCACCGGCCTGGGTTGTTTGTGGGATCAAAGGCCACTTACCTGCTGCTGAGCACAAAATCCCCCCAGGACACCCCCTCCGGAGATCCTGCCAACGCTGAAATTATGGCTTTAAAGGGCAGTGTAGCGCAGGGCTTCACTTCCCTGGGGAGGATGGGGCGAGAAGGTGAAGAGGACACTGTTGAGCTTCTGGGCATCAGAGCCAGGTCTGCTAAAGCTGGGTTTTCAGGGTGCTAAACCTGAGCGGCTTTTGGCTTAGGACTTTGGTGGAGGATATGCTGGTGTAGCTGGACTTCAGGCAAAGCTGGGGAAAATGCAGCAACTAAAACATTGTGGAAAGGATTATATATTATAATATTATTATTATCAATTTAATTTATTTAGTTGTTTGAGATAAGGGTGGGTTGTTTTCTGAATTTAAAAAGTGCTTATTAGAAATATCCACCAAAGTCTCCCTGTGCCTTATCACTGAAAAGCAGTGAGCTAAACCCATTCTTAGATCTGTCTCAGGATAGGTTTGATTAGAAACGCCAACAAAAAAAGAGGACAAAAATGTGAATTTTTTTTTAATCCCATTTTAAAGGACCTTTACCCAAGCGTGAACTTTGCTTTTGAAGTGCTGTGGTCAGCTCTTCCCCAGCCTGCTCCGAAAAACACCTCCTTGGAGGGGGAGATGCTCTGTGAGTCCAAAAAGAGATTTCTTGCCGAACCCTCAAAGCAGACAGCAGCGTCGGCTCTTTATGCTGAGCTGGGCTGGGTACTGGGATATGACCACTAAATATATTTACTGGAATGCCAGGGATATAAATAGCTGGTGCTCTGGAGGTGGCGAGCAGACACTGAGCCCCATAATGCAGACCCAGGGTATACAAAATGGATTGAACAGGCTGATAACAATAATTTCAATTAATTTTATTAATGATGTTTTGGTGTGGGGGGTTTTCTGTGTGGTTGGTTGGGTTTTTTTGAGGCAGGATGTTTACTGGGAGCAAACAGGAGTGAGCAATTAATGACCATGTGGATCTTCCCTTTCTCGAAGAGCTGGGTCAGAGGAGATGTTGCCAGTGACTGGGGACCTGCTGCTTATTGCTGTCCCTTGGGTGGCACTGGGAGCCAAGGGACAGCAAATGACAGTTTACCAGGACAGGAAAACTTGAACAAATGTGTCACAGTTAAAGCTGCCAGGGGAAAAAGATCCCCATATTTGCTGCAGAGAAACATCTCTGCCTTTTATTTAGTTTTAGTTTTTCTTGGGAAGCTGAAAATTAATCCCCTTTAATGCTCTTTTCTGACTTTTCAGTTTTCAATGGATATGTAACTCAGCTTAGGGAAAGCTGACACTCTCAGGAAGAAATCAGCCTGTTTTGGTGCTCAGCTCTGGAGCGGAACAGCCCCACGTGTGAGCCGCATTAACGGTGTGAACCCATCGTCCATCTCCATCAGGGCTGGAAGCAGACGGGGCCATTGTCCTCTCCCAGGGCTGGGGAGCAGCCCCTGGGAACAGAAAGGCTGCAGCTCTCCAGCACAGGTACACTCAATAAATAGCAAGCGATAAACCAGCCGTTTCCATCAGGAAATCAATAAGATGTGAGGCCTTTGGGTTGCTTTTATTTTTTTTCTCCTCCTCCTTTTCCATTTTTCAGGCAGATGTCTAAGGTGGGGCTTGTGGAAGCAATTGCTGCTCGAGGCGGTTGTTTTTCCGTTCCCTCCATTCACAGCTAAAGTGCAGCGAAGCCCATTGCTCTGGGGCTTCTTGGCCGTTCCCCCCTGTCTGCTGGGAAGCTGGGCGGAGAGAGAATGGAGCTGGGGAGGTTGCTGGGGTCACACGTTTGAGATATTTGCAGCCTGGAGAAGATGCATCAGCCTTGGAGCCCGGCCGGCAAGACTTGGAGAGAGACATTAGTGATTTTTGGGGGGCTGGGGATGAGGGAGAGGGGGGTTTGGAAGAGCTAGATGTGATGGGTTTGCTCTGCATTTGGCTTTTGGGCTTGCTTGGGGATGAGGCGGGACTGAGACGGGCATTAATTCCAGCTCTGGTCAAGGCAAGATGATGCACCTGCAGCTTAGTGATGCTATAACCCCCCTGTGTTCCTTCCCCAGCCCTCCTGCCCTCCTCACCTCATGGTTACAAGAGCTTCTGCCCCCCACATCCTGTGATCTCTCTCACACATTTACAGCATCCACACAAATCGGTTGTGGTGCCTTGTCCGGTGTGGCGAGAACCACCCAAACCCATGGTGTGCATGTTGGGGTGAAACTGGCGCTCTCCCTCATCACTAAAATTTCCAAATAGATTTCGCTTATGGGTATACGAATGAAGATTTTACAACTAGCAGGATGTGTCTGAAATACCTCACTTTGTTGTGGTTTTATTCCAGATCTTACAAAACCCAAAGCCCTGAGTTCGTCACAACTTGAGAGCATTTGCTTGTGTCCTCCCTGGAATCATAACTACAACAAACAGGTATTTGAAGTTGTGCTTCGTTCTTTAAACTTCCCTGACTTGTTCCTCACACTTTCCTGATTTTACCAGAGCTGCAAAGTCCTTGGGAAATTTTAACTTGTTGAAATAGTGACAGGTTAATTTATTTAATTTGGATTAAGGAGAAATTGCAGATGGAGGTCCAGAGAGAGGCCTTTAATGATAGAAATAAAATGCAGTCTATGGAGGTGGAATAAATATTTACATCTCTTTTTTAATTTATTTTTTTTTTTTAGTTTTTCTCTTCCTTGTCATAGTAGGCAAAGCGAGGTATTTGGTGGGTCAGGCTTGATGGATTCAGCAGGGCTGTGTGTATTTGGGAGCAGATCTGCTTTGGTTTTTGGAACTAGAAGTTCAGGTTGAAAAAGAGTGACCCAGCTTTGAGACCAAACAGTACCATGGAACTGAATTGTGAACAACTGTCTGCGTTGAAAACATCAGAATACTTGGGCTGGGCTTTTATTGTCATGTTTTCATAAGGTCAAAATGTTTTCATTTGAGTCAAAATATAAGTTCCTAAATAGCTACTTTGCTAGTCTAATTGTCAGTGAAAATGGTAATTCAGTCTAAGTCATAACGAAGGGAAACAGAACAGGGAGAGGCAAAGAGAAAGGCTGAAGCCTGCCTCAATGAAAGCTTTTTGCTGTTAGTGGAAGGAAACAAGCAAATTTCTCATGGTGAAAATTCCATCAGCATTTTCTGCAAAATATTGTGACTTCCACAAATCTACTTTTTCTGTTGGTGATCGGTGTCACCAAATGAGCAAAGGGGGTTTTCCTGGAGAGTGGGAAGTGGAGAATGCTCTCCTACCAGCACTTCTGCTTGCTAGGGACCAAGAAGAGGACAGATGGCTGTGAGAAGAGGTCCTACACAGACGACCTAGATGCAGGGAGAGACCTTGATATATCATCTGTCCCTTTGAGCAATCACAGGTCGGGCTGGCAGGTTCATTCATCTTCTCTCCCGGAGAAGGAAAGGAGCAAATTCTCTCTGGTCTGGATTCCAGATGTTTGGAGGGTTTGTCATGGCAGTGCCTCAGGTTGCAGAGATGGTGGGTCTGATCAAGGCCCTCAGATCTGAGGAGTGCTGGGTGCTCCGGCTACCAGGAGCAGCACGTGGGTGTGCGCAGGGAGCCCCACACACCAGAGAGTACATGGACTGACCTGCTCCTCCCTCTGTAGAATCACAGAATCATTTTGGTTGGAAGAGAAGCTCAAGCTCATTGAGTCCAACCATTAACGCAACCCTAGCACTACCCCATGTCCCTGAGAACCTCATCTCCGTCTGTCCAACCCTCCAGGGATGGTGACTCCAGCACTGCCCTGGGCAGCCTGTTCCAATGCCCCACAGCCCTTTGGGGAAGAAACTGTTCCCCAGATCCAACCTCAGCCTCCCCTGGCACAACTTGAGGCCGTTTCCTCTGCTCCTGGCGCTTGTTCCTGGGGAGCAGAGCCCGACCCCCCTGGCTCCAAGCTCCTTTCAGGCAGTTCAGAGATCAGAAGGTCTCCCCTCAGCTCCTGTTCTCCAGCTGAACCCCCCAGGTCCCTCAGCCGCTCCCATCACACTTGTGCTCCAGCCCCTCACCAGCTCCGCTCCCTTCTCTCAACTCGCTCCAGCACCTCAAGGGCTTTCTTGGTGTGAGGGACCCAAAACTGACCCCAAGATTCAAGGTTTGGCCTCCCCAGTGCCCAGTACAGGGGGAAATCCATGGGGAGCATCGTGGGCTGTCATGTGGAGGAGATCATCTCCTGGTGGGGTTACCACCCAACAGCTAAGTGGACATAACTGGCTGCATGCATGTTCCTTACCTGTTACAAATGTAAAGTATCATTTAAATGATTCCACTGACCGAATGGCTTAAGCTGATGGAGTTAACTTCACAGCCTTGTCATTAAGGCTCAGCTACCAAGAGATGCCTCAGCTGCTTTTAATCATATGGACATCCCCTGAGCTCCCAGATGCCAGACTTGGGCTTATTACCCTGCAGGAACTTGTTAGGCTGTCAGCTCTATATGTTCAAATATCCCGGGTGAACCACCTCCCATATTCATTTAATTACATACCTATACTCATACACATATATATATGTATAGTCTTGCAGCTTGTAGGCTAAAATAGATGGCTTTGAAAGGAATGGATGTAATAGTATATTTACTTTGCCTTTTGTTCTTTAACCATCAAACCTAGATTTTAAACCACACGCAGACAAAATGTTCCAGGATTCAGTAACGGGGGCTTGTGCATTTGCTGCTTCTATGTCTGATCTGTGCTGGAGATGTGCTGAGCTGGGTAAAACACGCATTGTTTTTACTTCATTAACAAGTTTGACGTTGGGAAAGGAGACGTCATTCTACTTCATAATTTCAGGGAAGACTTCAGGGTGGGGATTAGGGGGAGTCAGGAGCACTGAACATCACTTGGGCAAGGTGATACTTTTCACTGTCCTTTTCTGGAATTTATTGGGATTCTGCAATTGACACAAGGGGACTCTGTGGTTTTGTACAAATCAAATGGAAACATTATCATTAGAAAGCTTCAGAATGGTTTGGGCTAGGTTTTTTGTTTGCATGTACATGATGTAATCTTTTAAAATGTCTTTGTGTAAAGCACCACGTCTGCAGCTGCTCAGCCCATTGCAGCCAATTGTTCAGCTCCATGTGTCCTCAGGTTGGTCCCCTCGGCGGAACGATAAGGCCATAAGCTACATTTCTACCTCTCAACGGTGTTTCCTGTTCACCCCAAATTAGCTGAAAAGGCTCACAAAGACTTCTCCTGGGTTTTTTCTCCTGTGAGAAGAGACTCTACCCAGGCTTGAACGCTTGGAGCATCGTTGCTCATCACTGCAGAGGCCAAGAGGTGACCCTGGCTCTTATGGGGGACCGAGGGCCAACAGGAGAAAGGGGGGATTGGAAACCCAGCACGTTTCTTTTAACACTGGCTGCCTGTCGCAGGTCGTTCCCTCCCAGCCCATCCTGTTTCAATCCCGCCAGCCCGGCAATGTTATTTCAGCAATCAGCTGCAAGACAAAACAGCTGGCCCCGTCAGCAGGCGTGCGGAGGTGTGGAAAGTCCACTGGGGGATTAAGCTGGTCTTACCATCAGTCCTCACTTGTGAAAATACAACCTACTAAGTTTTCCTAGATGATGCAGTTTTCAATTGCTTTTGTTTGCTTTTCAGACAGGTCTTAAATCAGGCTGTCAGTCAGGCTCCCTGCCTCCTCCCGCCTCCCCTCCGAGGCGGCTTCCAGGCGCTTTCTGGGAGGACCTGTAATATCTTTCCTATCGCCATTTATTTATGGGGCTTTCCCTTCCTCCCGGTAGGAAGGGAGGTGCTGTGTCTCACAGGGTGAAGCGTGTGCTCTGCAGCTCGTTGTTCAGAGCCTCTAAATTGCTGTCAGCCCTGGGGTACCCGGCAGTGATGCTGTGGATGGGGCAGGGAAGGACAAGGGGGGACCCTGCCCCGATGCTCGGTGTCTTTGCATCATAACTCTGACCTGCTCTCCGACTTTCTGCTTTTGCGGTTGCGATGCAGCAGACTCGGGAGGGTGAGGAGATCATTATCGGTGTCTGACAAACCTCTCACCCCTCTCTTCACACTCGAGATGGGGGATTTCCCATGAAGAGCTCAGGGAGAGGGTTTATCCGCATTTCCTATCCTACTTCCTCTCCTCCCTCAGCTGTTACATTCATCTTCTTGGCTGCAAAAGATATTTGTGCGGTGTCCCGCGGGTAGAGCAGAGCTGAAGGCTCGTTAGAGCTCATTACTAGAGTTTCCTACCCTGGCCAAGAAGGGTGCTGTGGTTTTTGGAGGATGAGGTACTGACTGAGAGGTGGAGGAAGCAGGTCTGCAAGGTGCAAGCCTGCGAGTTCAGTGGGAGTCAGCCGCTCGACTTGGCCGCGCACTCTGTCCCACCAGACGCATTTTTATGTACCTTTAGGTGCCTGAGTACAGCTCTGTCAACACATGGGGAAGGAGGTGATCCCGTCTGCATGTGTGCAGCAAATCCAGTGCATCGCAGGCAGAGATTGACTCTGCTGCAGGTCAGTGCCTCCAGGATGCAGCAGCCCTGTGGCAAACATAATGCAGAGCTGTTCCGTGTGTGTTCATCAGAGCCTGGTCCAGGATTTCTGATCACCCTGACCCAGGTCTCAGGACACCAGATTGCTGCTCCAAGTCACAGTGTGCTGGTCCCACTGGCAGAGGTGGCTGGTCCTCAAGGACCTCTACAAATCTGGCTCACATCTTGTGAGCAGTCATGGCAACATCTCTTCCCCCCACCATGGCCTCAATGTTCCAGGTGTTTTCTTCCGCCTTTGTCTCATAACACAATACACAAAGGACAGACCTCTTCCAGATATGGGAATCTGTGCGCCAAGTTCACTCCCAGCAGCCCACTAAATCCTACCCTCCATGTAATTTAAATCGCGGTGCTTGTGCCTAGAGGAAGGTGGGGGAGGTTGCTGGGTTTGAATGTCACCTGGTTAATGAACACGCTGCGATACCTTTTCCCCCCTGTATCTCCAGCAAAAGTCAGGGGATGGAAGGGTTTTGATCAGAGCTGCTGGCTGAAGAAGCTGATTCCTCTGGTGAGGCTGCTGTAGCTGGTATAACGCAGACCCAGCGCAGCGGTGGAGCTGGGATGACATTAGCAGACAGGGCTTGCAGCAAAAATCCCCCAGCTCCTGAGGGAATGCGATGCTGAGCTGCTGGCAACTCTCATCTCAGATAAGGAGGAAGGCAGAGAAAACCCAGGGCACGTCCCCAGCCTGGAGGGGCTGAGGGTGACTGGGTTTCTGCACAGTGCAAGCAATGCAGGAGGAATGGTCCCTTCCCGGCAAAGACAGATGTGCTCTCCCACCTAAGCCACAGGAAAACGCAAATGCTAGTCTAATTTGTCCCATCACAGACACCCAAGGACTCATCCTCAAATATTTTTGTTGGTGAAAAGGATGGATATCTGGACAAATCGACAAGGCAAGGTACCTTAAAGCTGTTTGAGGATAGGGGAAGAGCTGGGAGTGATTTGCGATGCACAGCATGTGAGTGAGGAGTGATGCTCTCTGGCTGCCGAAACACAGTGGTGCTTGGCATTGCAAGGTGGGGCTCTTGGTGGCTGACGTGCAAAAGTTTTGGGTGGAAAGCCCTTGAGAGCCATTGTGCAAGCATGGTCCCTGCAAGAAGGGACTGAGGGTTGGCAGCCTCTTTGGTTTATGTAGCTAAATCCACAGGAGCTCCTTGCCCCAAGCCTTGAACTGGTTTTACATCTGATTTTAGCCAGGTCAGGAGAACATTAGCATCTAGATCAGGCTTTGTTTCCCTTCCCCTCTCTGCATCTCCTTGCCAAGCAGCCTGGAGACCATTGGAGAAACCTGCATCTTCCTGTACTGCAGTGAGGGGGAAATGTTGGGGTCACACAAGGTGCTTCCCCAGGTATTTCCAACCTGTCTCTGCAGACCTGCAAGACCTGCAGGCCCAAAGAAGGATCCAAATTCCTGGTCTTAATGTTATATAGCCATACACCAGACTGGTCTTTCTCTGGGCAGCAGGAATAAGAAGGAGATGGGCTGAAGTGTCCAAGTGTCTGTGCTGTTAAAGGGTCCAGCCCACGGAGCAAGGGGAAATGTGTTTTCACTTGGGCCAAAGTAAGCTGAAGGACTGAAAATCCCTCGCCTCCTGCCTCTGATGTAAAATCCAGGCTACCTACCCTGCACACATCTGCAGTACTGGTTCTCCTGGTGCCTTTGGGAGAAAACAAGGTAGCAACGAGCCGTGCCAGCTGGTCTCCAGCATGGTGTGGTGCAAAGGCCCTGGGTGCTTTGCAGGTGAGGAAGGTGCAGGCTGTGATGGGCAGAATGGCTCGAAAGCCTTTGAGGGATGCTCTGAATGAGAGTCACCTTGTTGTCCTACTAGCAGAACTGTTCAGATAACTTCATCACTAAGGGCTTCTCCAGGTCCCCAGGGCCATGGCTCACTCAGCTGTCTCTGCTTGAGGAAGGAAAAGCATCTAGGCCGTGTCAGGGCTGGTTGTGGCTGATAGAGCGATGACAAATCAGTGTACTGTGCTTTGAATCATGCTCTTCTGGATCTAGGACCTCCTGGATTCATGGACAGTGTGTCTACTCTTGGACTGAGCTCTCAAAACATCCCCCAGCCACTGCTGCTGGGCAAGGAGAGAGGACCCAAGAAAGTTCTTCAGGGTCTGGTGATGGGAAGCCATGGTCCTTCCTCATCCTGACCTGGCTCCTTCTCCTTTGCATCTGGCCCAGGGAAGGTTTGAAGATGCCCAATTGGCAACACTTCTGCACATCACTACAGAGACAGAGCTCTTCCTTCACCTTTCTCTTGTCAGTGCTAGGTTTTGGAAGATGGCCCCTTCCATATGGTGGGAAACAGGAGATTCTTGGAAATGTCCCTTTTCACCAGGCAAGCAGCGTTTCTGCTACTCTGGGCACGGTGACGCCAGCCAGGAGAGGCTTTGCTGATGGTGAGCGCCTCACAGCTGCTCCTCCAGCATAAATCTGACCCACAAGCTTACCCAATTCATTAGACATTGCCTGTTGAAAAGGCAGTAAATCAGCTAAAACCTCAGTCAGAACTGGCTTTGGCATGTTTTATGGTGGAATTAGAATAATGAATGAGGAGCTGGCTGTTTATGTTAGTTTTGGCTTGCAAGCTGAAGAAAAAATCTGGTGTTGAACTTCGTGATAAACTCTCCACACTAGCAGGCTCTGAGGCTGGAGACAACTTTTGAAAGCCTTGAGGGCCCAAGAGGGTGAGAGACTGGCACATCCCAACCTGAATGAACAGTAAGGCTCAGATAAGAAGCATGTACCTGATTTGGGATGTGTAGCAGGATGAGACCTTGATGCTGGAAGGGCTCTCCAAAGCTTGGACACCTGCAGCCTTCTGCTCCTTGAGGTTGGTCTCCACACCACGTGCTCAAGGAGCAAAGTACATCAGCCAAAACTGTAAGTATCCAGCTATTTTCATGCTCCAACTAGCTTATTTATACCTCGCTTGGATGCTTTGGGATCCTCCACACCTTGTGGTGGGTCACCCATCACATGACTTTTTTTTTTTCAGCTTTGCTGTCATATCCGTAATTGAGCTCATCTGTATAAAACAGGCTTCATCCTCTGAATCTGCCAGAGCTGCAGAGACTGGAATCAGCTTCACTGTGGTTTTCTCCATGGGTTTGGATGGCTCATGATGAAGCTGGTTCAGTTTTCCTCTGACTGAAGAAAAGATACTCTGGAAAACCTGATGAGCAGCTAATGGGATACAGTCCAGCTTGATGGATGGATGGGGAATATTTTTGTATTAGTAATAATAATCTAGTAATAAACTCCCCTTGCTGAATCCAGGTTTTCATTTCCTGGGGGTCCTTTTTATCCCTCTGACTCTCACTGCTGGGTTCAGAGCAGGACACACCTTCCACCTACAGCCAAGGCTTAGGACCTGTCTGTCACAACCCATTCACTCCAGTCAGCAGAGACTAAGCAGATGAACCCAAATCTCTGTTTCCACAGTTTTACCAGTGGTCAAAACTTGGCAGTGCTCATAGTTTCATTTTTGCTTCAACAGTTGCTTGATTTCTTTCCAAGGGCTGTAACGCACGTCACCTTCCAGCAGAGGAACTCAACCCACCTGGCCTGGTCCTTGTTCTTATTCTTGTTTTTGTTTTTTTTCCCAGGATTTTTGAACTTTGCCTTCTCAAATTGTCTGAAAAGTAAGTGCATGGTTTTGTCACGGGGAATTGCTTAGAGTTGCATGGAAACCTCTTCCACCAGGTGGGCTGTGAAATGCGATTTGTAGATGAAGTCTCCCCACTCGTACATGTTGTCTGGCCAGGCAGGCTGAAGGTTTTGTGGATGGATTTTTGAAGTGTCCTCTGTCTGAATTCAAGCTACAAAATTTGTAAAGGGTGAAAATCTATTTGTAAAGGGTGGAAATCTGTGGATAGTTTTCTGCTATGCTGCATCTTCTAAAACTAATCCTGTCCAGGATTACTGGGCAGAGTCCAAAGAGTCCAGACTTGGACTTGCACAAGAAGTAAGGATGTGAAAGTTCTCTCGTGATCTATGACATGACAATGATCTTTGCACACTCATTTTGTGCTCACTCATATTGAAATGTAAAGCATGTACTATTTCAGTTCGCCTCTCTGGTCCACCCCTTGACTGTTGTCCCCAGACAACCAAATGTCCCAAGGGCTTAGTCTGAACCCAGTTGGAGAGCGTTGACTTCAGAGGGCTGTGGATGAGGTCCATTCCTGGAGGTCTGCTCCTGCAAGTCCAACCACAGCTGGTTGTTGGCAGTCATGACTTTGTGTCTTCTTCTAAGCTGTTTTGGGCTCAACCCGTGCAGGTGTTTGCTTGGCAGGGGCAGCAGGACTCGGAGGGAGAAGAGCACAATGAGGCTTCCCTTCTTGTTTAGAAGATGTTTAGGATGAGGTTCTCAGGGACATAGGTTAGTGCTAGATTTAGGTTATGGTTCGACTCAATGATCTTGAGGATCTCTTCCAACCAAATGATTCTATGTCCCCTGGTTCCATCCCAAAGCCTGGGGCTCTCACTACATCCCCACAAGCCATCACCCACTACTGGATCCACCACATCCTTCTGTCCCCTTTTTCCTCCTATCATCCACTGAACCCAACCACGCTCAGTTCAAGTTTATGCTGGGTTATTTTGGGGCTGGCTGAGCCTCCCTGGGGCTGCGGCTGCCTCCTGCTGGGGTGGCTCGCTCAAGGGCAGCCGCCCTCCTTTATCTCTTTGAAGATTAGGGGGCTTTAACATGTCTTTAAAGTGAATTTCTAACCCCCCCCAACTCCTCTGTTTTATTATTATAATTGATGACCAGCAAACTTTTCTTTTCCTTTATCTCTTAAATATGTTTCTTTACCCTTAAAAATGCAATATTTCTTTTAACTCGGAATATGGATGGGTCTGTGCCTAGCAGGGCCGCCTTTGAATCATCTGTCAATTTGATCGTGTAAAGCCTCTGTTTTCAGCTGGCATCCAGTGCAGATTTCAAAGCCATGACTCACCAGTTATGCAGAGTTAGCACCGAAAAGGAAGGTAAAATAGAAAAAAATAAACATTTTTCAAGCACTTAATTATTAAGTTTTATTTTGTGAGGTCTTTGTATCAGGGCTACAAGGGAGTTTCGCACAGGAAGGATTAAAAGCGTTGAAGGATTTTGGTAGTGAGGAGTACAAAATGAATGGTTGCTCCTTGGAAAGAGTAGGTTGGAAGAAATAAAATCATAAATGAAGCTGGGAGGCCAAAATACAAGCTTTTTTTTAATGAAGTGTAAGGTGGGAAAGGGGGGAAGGCACTTGAATCATTTTATATGTAGTCAAAACATTGCACTTAGGTAGGTATATATACTTATGTAGTAAATGCTTGAAACTGAAACTGCTTCTCTCTGCTACGTCTGTATAAATAGCCAAAACAAATGCACTTTCAGAAGGAAAAGATCTGTGGAACTGAAACACAGAAATTCCCTTTCCCCTGAAAATGTGAACATGCCGCCTTCTTTTAAGCAAGATTTCCCCCCTATTTATATAATGTTACCAAAAAGATCTTTTCTTTCAAATGCCTTTTTTTATCAGTGTGATTGCAGCCCAATGTACCCCCAGCTGGGAACTGGTCTGTATTTTCTGGGTCTGGTCACCCAGACCGGGGTTACAAAGCCCCGTGCCCCCAGGAGGGGACAGTGCCCTGTGCTCCTGCCGATGGTGGCTTCTGTTCCAGAATCCCCGGCTTTAACCACGACAACTCTACAAATAGTGTCAAAAGAAATACTTGTGTAGCAGCTCGGCGTTTCCTCTGTTGTCAGAGATTTTTATGACACCTTATCGTATGCATCTTAAATCCGCGTGTAGAGAAAGCAGGCATTAAAAATGAACATTTGTAACTGCCTGATGAGCGCCGGTGCTGTCTTTGGGTCAGCGGCAGGATGCTACCGGCGGATGGGATGTTTCCTAAGGGCAGCCTCCGCTCGGAGGCAGGGCAGGACTCGCCATGCGGTGTGTGATGGTGCCAGCTTCCACCTCACTTAGTTTAAAGCGTCAAGCTCCAGGATGGGGCAAACGCAGCTCTCTGTAGGCTTTGCCCTCTTGGCTTTAGAGGTGAGGGCTGTGGTGATGTGCTGGTGAGTACGTGGTGTGGGTCCCATGGGTGTCTGTGCTGAGGGTCTTGTGGGGACCACCCTGCACTTGGGAGCACATGGGACCCATCAGAAAGATGGGGACAGGCTTTTCAGCAGGGCCTGTTGGGACAGAACGAGGGGTGATGGTTTTAAACTAAAAGAGCAGATATTCAGGCCAGACACGAGGAAGAAATTGTTGCCCCTGAGGGTGGTGAGAGCCTGGCCCAGGTTGGCCAGAGAGGTGGTGGCTGAACCATCCCTGGAGACATCCCAGGCCAGGCTGGACGGGGCTCTGAGCAACCTGAGCTGGTGACGATGTCCCTGCTCATGGCAGGGGGGGCACTGGGGGAGCTGGGAAGGTCCCTTCAACCCAAACTATTCTGCGATTCTATGATCTCATGGTTAAATGCCATCATATAACCACACCAGGGACCACAGTGTGGCAGCGGGGCTGTGGTGGAGCTGTGTTGTTGGGAGGTGGGTGGATTACAGAGGCTCTCGGAGCACAAATCGGCACCTTGGCATCTTCACAATGGTCTTGCTTGTAGTGGAGCCTGGAAGAGGCTTATTTCATTGCCCAACATGCTGGTCAACTTTATTATCTATCACTCTAGCTCCTTGTTCCTTCATGCCTCATTCCCAATGCTAATCTTAGCGTTTATTAGGCGATCCCAAGCAAGCTGGGTTTTTCCACCATCTTCTGGAACACAACACAGTTTTAAAACAGTGCCTCTTCTGAACCCGTGGGAAGTGCTACCTGACCAACCCTGCTGGGTGCTCAGCCCATCGTTACCGTATGAAATGGGCCATGTTCATCTTGTCTTTGCCATTTCATTGCCAAAGGCTGTTTGGATTAAACTTGTTGAGCACCGGATTCTACTGGAAAGTGGTTTCCTTGTTTTCTTAGTCTCTGAAGACCAACAGCTGGCCACCAAGAGGTGTGTACCAGGGGTTCTTACACCATCCTAATGTGGCCTTACAGGTCAGCCTAGTGCTGCTGAGACCTTCAGATTAGTGCTTTTCAAACCCTCATTGTTCATGACATGGTTGTGTCAGGCAACCCAAAACAGACTAGAAAGTATGAGACAGAGAAGTGAATGTTGGAAGAAGGTGGTGGGGCAGACAGAGGAAGGACACCATCAGTGCTGGGTGGCCATTGACTGTGTTCACCTCCAGAAATACTTGATTCATCCCAGAAAGCCCTGGATTTAGGGTTGTTCTCCTGGTGTGACGGTCTGAGAACAGGAGCTTTGTGTTGACTTTAGAGAGCTGTGGCTGTTCAGCCTGGAGAAGAGAAGCTGAGTGGTGACCTCATCAATGTTTATAAATATCTCAAGGGTGAGTGTCAACGGGATGGGATCAGACTCTTCAGTGGTGCCGAATGATAGGATGAGGGGCAATGGGCACAAGCTAAAGCATAGAGGGTTCCATCTGAATATGAGGAGAAATTTGTTTGCTGGGAGGTGCCAGAGCCTGGCCCAGGCTGCCCAGAGCGGGTGTGGAGTCTCCTTCTCTGAGACATTCAAACCTGCCTGGACCCACCTGTGTGATCTGCTCTGGTGACCCTGCGTGAGCAGGGGTTGGACTGGGGGATCTCCAGAGGTCCCTTCAACCCCAACCAGTCTGTGATTCTGCGACTCCAAGTTCTCCAGATGCTACGAGCATGTGACAGCAAACTGTGCTGATGCGGTCCTCAGTGGCTTGGTCCTCCTGCAGACACCCATCTGCTCCTGGGAGAGGCAACAAAGATTGGAAAAAGATGATTTTAAAAGCAGGGTGTGAGTCTCCCGGAGGTGGGGGAAAGCTCTGAGCAGAGTCCCCCTTGCCCAGCCAAGCACCCACCACTCTGGAGGGGCTTTTGGGGGCACCACCCATGGTAGCAACTGGCTGAAGCTGGATCCCAGCCCGAGAACTGAGATGAAAAGCTGCATTACCAGTCTGGAGAGCCCACCCAGGGCCCTGCAGCCGGCCAAGCACGAGGATGGAGCCGCGCGCCATGGAAAGACCTCATCCAGCGTATATTTGGTTTGTCTTGTGTGACACGGAGAACCTGAGTTATTATTTGATCCTGCTCTGAGTAATAACCAGATAAATGGGCCTGCGGGTTTCCAAATAAACATTTTAATAAATGATGGGTGAATTAAAGGAGAGCTGCTCCCCTTGCCTCCCCTGCTCCCAATATTAATGTTCAAATGAAGGCAGGCAGTGTCTAACAGAGCCCCGTGTACTGTAAATACATTTCTTGCACTGTCACGTATAAACACTGGAGAGACGGAGATCAAAAGGTCTCGCTGTGCAGAGCAGAGCCGTGTGATGAAGTGAACATGTTGCTTTGTGGCTGGGGTGGGGTGATGGGACGCCTGAGAATAACAGACTGGCTGGAGACGTAGGAGCCCAGAAGGGCTGGGGGGCCTCAAAGGGGAAAAAAAAAAAGGGAAAAAAAGGGAAAAAAAAAAAATCCCCACTAGCAGCAGGAAAAATAAATAATTCCGTTATCTCTGATGAATTTCTGCCTTTGATCTAGTTTTTCCTCTCCCTTGTGCTGCCTTTTCGTTCCCTCTTCGCCCCCCCCACCTCCCCCTCGGACACTTTTTCCCCCCCTTCCCCTCTTTGCGGTTTGATTTATCCCACGGCCGGCTCGGGGAGCTGACGGGCGCTGATGAATGGGCAGAGCTCGTCTGCCCATGGCCCTGCCCCGGCGTCTGCCAGGACATCCCCGGCTTCTTTTCATTCTTCGAAGCCTGGATCCCGCCGGGCACGGCCTCGTGCAATATATTTGCTTCGCGGGTTGTTCTTTCCTCGTCCGCCTCGGGGAAGATGCTTTTTGCCTCTCCTGCCTTCCCCATCCTGGGGTTATTTAGCTTAAACTTGACAGCTGCTAAATAATTGGGTGTTTCTTCCAGAGCCAGTACCTCCTTTCTGAGCCAGTGGAGGCCACAGCAGCATTGCCAAGAAGAAAAAGATGGGGTTTTGGAAGCAAATGGTGGCATGGAATGGGGAACAGCCCCCCAGGGAGCTGTGATGGGAGGAGGTGTGTTTTGGTGGGTTTCCTTCTTCTTGAGGCTCGTGAAGCCACAGGGTGGACCCTTCTAAGGAAAGGGGAGAGGCGCGACACCAAAAAGCTCCTCGCCTGCAGCTTATGGTCGGATCAGCTCTGAAACCGAGGTTCTAGAAAGGGCCTGAGTCATGACACAGGTCAGCACAAGCGACCAACTTGGGGCATTTCTATTTCAGTGCCCAGATGAAGATGCCTTTAAAAAAAGATGGCTTTTTTTACTCTCCATGCTTGATAACACCATGGAAATACATCAAAACCACACCATGGATCTTTTGTAGACCACCGCCTCCTCCCTGCAGCTACAAAGTCTACAAAATTCTGTAGCTCCAGCTGGAAAAAGATGCCAGTGAGATGCTGTGTAACAACCATCCCGACCTGTTCCCACCTGTCACTTCTGTCCTGTTCCCCTGCTGGCCAGGGGACAGACCCCTGGGTTGATGCATCAGTCATTTCCCATGGCTTGAAGCCAAAATTCATCCGGTAGCTTGACCATTGAATTGTTAAAAGGTCCAGTAAAAACCCCTCTCTCATAGTCCAGCTGGTAAAAACTTTTGCTTCTATGCAATGCATAATATTAACAATTTCCATAAAAATCACTGAGAAGCACATGACTTTTCTGTCTGATTCAAGCATGAATTTTCTGTCTGATTTATAGATCCAGCCCAGCTCCTTGGTAGTTTTTTTCCCCCTCTCTATTTCTTTGTGCCTGCAGTGCCCTTCTGGTGGATCATTCCTGATTGTCCATCCCCTGGAGATGTCTCGGTGACAGTAATCTTCCCCTTGGGGCTTCTTGGCCCTGAGTGAACTCGTCCTTCTCCCAGGAGGGGTTTGCTTAGAAATTCATGCTCTGCCCTTGGTGATATATATTTGAAGATGTCTGTACATTGATAGAAGGGCCTGGCATCTCCCATAGCCTGTTCACTGATGCACTTTCTTCTTCAAAGTCCTCTGTCTTGCAATCCTTTTCTTTCTCTAATTTTGCTTGTTTGTTTCAGATGAAAATACATTTTTGCAAGGAAGAATTTTAAGAGTTTTTGTGCAGTCAATGTGTTCATGGAGCCTGCTGGCAATGAAACACCTCCAGACTTCTTATCCCCACCAAAAGGTACGTAACCCTTAAAAATTCATATATAAATGATGCCTTAAAGCCCTAAAATCAAACCTGCCCATCACACTGAGCACAATACAACCCACCGTGCAAAGCATCCCTACCCTAAACACCCACAGCAGCTGACAAACGAAAACACGGAGAGATGAAATCACTGATAAAGTCACAGAGCTGGGAGAAGAAATTTGGTCTCTCAAACCTGTGTTTCTTTTCCTAACCAATTACGGTGTCTACCCAGCTTGCATCACTCACGGCTCTTGACGAGGAACCCGCCTCTGATAATTATGCCTTTGTGTATTGAATAACCAGGAGCTCATCTGCATCCTAGAGATGTTTTTTGGGGGCCAATAAGGTGAATGGCAGTGGTTGTGGTGCCAGGGAAGGTCACATCCAGCCCCTGGGCTGGGTTTTGGGATGGGGCTCCTGGGGAGCATCCAGCCGCGATTTGAAGACATCCAGAGATGGCAAATCCATCACTTCCCATGCTGGGCTGTGCCAGCGGCTAATCACCCTCACTTCCATACACAGGCCTTGGAATTCGCCACTGGAATTTGCAGGGTTTTAGCTTTTTCTTTCCCTTTTCCTTGCAGAACTGCAGACCCTCCCATGACCGGTGCACAGCAGGGGCACAGCGCTGTCTGTCCGGCTCAGCACCCTGGTGAAGAACTCGGACAGTTTTTGTGGGCTGGGGTGCTTATTAATTCACTTTTTTCTATAGCTCAATACTGATCTTTGTCCTCCCATCATGGTCTCTTTATATTGACAAGGAATAAACAACTGTGTTTCTATAACAAATAGATATGCTTCCTTATCCACATACAGGCACTTTTTATATCTAAAAAAATGTTCTGACATAAAGTGGATTGTTTTCCTCACCAAATTTCCCTAAAACGATCATTTGCAAAAACGATCAACAATCAAAAGGCTGCATAATAAGTAAGGTGCCCTCCGTACTCCTGTAGCATTGCTGTTGTCCTTTGGCTTTGATTTGTCTATGCTATTTGAGTGTAACATGCTATGCTGTGTATGATAAAGGCTCCATCATTAAGGGAAATACTTTTTAGGTATCATTTTGTTTCCAGCCATGCACTGCAGACCAGCTGTAGGATTCCAGACAAGAAGACACCCAATCTGATTTGAACAAGGAGATGTCCTTGTTAGCACAGCTGGTAAAGACTGAGAAGTGGAGGAAAGAAAGCTAATTAGCTGAACAACTGGTAATTAGAGAAAGGGCAGGACTTGCCCTCCCTGGGGTGGCAAACTCTATATAAGCCCTTGCACCACAGTGGTTGCAGAAGTGCTGGTGGTGTTGGGGTGACAGCAAGATGCTCTTTCCACAAGGTATATGGAGGTTTGTATAGGGAGAAGGGTGTGGAAAGCAGAAAGGTGTTGTTTTCTTATTTGTGTTGATTTTGAAGGTGTAAATGTTCTGCTGTGGGTGCTGTTGGGGTGTTTGGAGGGGATGTCCTGCTGTGCGGGTACGATGCTCCAGGCTGTGGGTGAGTGCTCGGCTGTGGAGCCCTGAGGGATCGGATTAAATCTTTCCTCGTCCTTTAGAGATGAAGATTACACTTCATCAGGCAGGGGCTGGTTCACACTTTTCAAAGGGAAAAGCTGTTGCAGCTGGGACAGTTTTGGAGCTAATGCAGTAAACCAGGTGGATAATCTCTAAAAATCCTAAAATACTGTGGCTTGGGGCTTGGCTGTCTCCAGAAATGAAAGTCAGAAGGATAAATGGATGTGTTTAGTTCTGTTGTTTGTTGATTTTTTTTTTTCTTTCTTTCTATTTTTTTTTTCCTTTTCTGAAACAAGACGGATGGACAGGTTTCAGATGGTCCTATCATTGAAGTGGGGGGTGAGACAACTGTGCTGAAGTGATGCTAAATAAGGAGGGGTGAGAGCTCTGGTGAGCCTGGTGTAGGTCGTGCTTTAGTCACTGGGTGCCTTGTGCCCTGGCTGGGAGTCATGGACATGGATATTGGTTTTGTGGAAAGCTCAAACCATTCTAATGAAGCAGCCCTTGGCAAGCAGAGCACATGGAGTTAGGAGCAGGAGCGGAAGCCACTGCCTGCTCTATAAAAGTGTCCCCCACTGCAAATTTCTTGGGGTGTGACTTGAGGTTTTAACTCTGTAAAGCTTTTGCTCTGTGCATCATCCCTTTGCTTTTAACCGAGGGCTGGTTGCCTCCAACTTTGTCTGCCCGGGCTCCGTGCTGCACTGCACGTGGGGTGATGATGGAAGGCGAAGGCTTTGGGAGACACTGGGGACCAGCAGCGTTGAGCTGAGCAGGTTGGAGCTCACCCCCCAGCGCAGGCTGAACTTGCTTGTAGCAGCAACATGAGGAGGAGGCTGTTGATCAAACATTTTCTGGAAGATCAGATTTGTGTGCGCTTTGCTGAGTGACTTGCAGAAATAGCCCAGGCTGCCGTCCCTCCCGGGGAGCGGCCACGGCTGGCAACCGCGCCGTCGCCTTATCTTTCCCCCAAAACATCAGAGAACCGATCTTGCTCCTGAGGCCAGGACCTGACAGCCTTGTACATTAGCACTTTTTTAAAGTGATGTCCACTTTTGAAATAGTACCTGTCCCGAGAGTGGTCACTTCATTTGACAAATGCCAGTGATGACAGCTGGACGCCACTTTACAAACTCCAGCCTTCTGCTCGCTCTCGCTCCAGCCCCGATCGCAGCTCGCCTGCCCCAAGAGAGGTAAGGGAGCAGAGTTGTGTTCCCCCTTGCCCTGTTGAGATATTTGTATCTAGTGCCCTCTGAGTTTGGGCTGAAGTCTGTTGGGACCTCAATTGCTCCCTTGGGACATGTGTCTGGAACCTACCAGCAGTGGGACGCATAGAACATCACAAAACAGGGCAGCTGGGGGCAACAAGCAGGCAGATGGGGATTTTCCCAAAAGGACAGTGGGGATTTGTCACCCTCTAATGTCTGCCCAGCGCAAGGAGCAAACCTGGGCAGAGAAACCAGTTGTGTTCTCGCTATGCAGGGACGTTTGGGCTGAAAATTTCTGGTTGAGGTTCCTGGACCCTTTGATTGTATCAGCAGTTGGCTCAAAAGTTGTCTCTAGATGTGTTTTTTTGCCTTGAAGAGACCTTGCTCTTGTGTCCAAAGGGCCTTGTCTGACTTAATGGGGTTGCTCAGGGCACCGTGACAGCCTGGGCAGGAGGACATGAGGCTGTTGGAGGTGGGAGAGAATTCACTCCCTGCTCTGCTAAGCCCAAGCAAGAGCCCTTGAGCTGTTGCTGGAGCATTACTGGGCTGTGCAAGTTACCCCTAAATCCAGCACTGAAACAACATCATTGAAATGACAAATGAAGAAAGCTGAGGAACACCAGAAACTGGGGTTACTTGATTAATTTTCTGCCTTTTATTTAGATAAGAGGCTAAATGCACCCATTTCCTTGGATTGAGGTGCCCTGCTGAGGATTCCCCCGAGAGATGCACAATGATGCTTGGGTGACATTTATGTTACACATAATGGTGCAGGGGTTACTCACAGCACTGATGCACTGTCAGATGCCCATCCATGGCTGAAAAACTGAAATCACAGCCCTGTAATTCAGGGGGAATAATCTATGGGTAGGAGCAGGGCAAGCAGCTGGGAGCCACTGGTGCTCATGGGGGTCTTCACCGTCTCCTGTGGTTCGGTGAAGCTGTTGAGCATCTCACCAAAGTTCCCTGTATTTCTCAGCAGGGTTTCCTAGAGAGCAGTGTGTGCGCGGGCAGCGAGCCCGTGTTGAATGCTGAGCTCTGGGAAATACCAGCATTTGTTGCCCGTGCCTGACATGCTTTGATCTGATGTGTCTGGAACGCTGCTGCAGCGACGCTGCAGTTCACGTGTAGTGCCCAGATTAAGGTGCATATAAGACCCAGGGCAGCCAGTGAGGCATCCAGAAATCCCTCAGACTGAGAATGTTTTCGGAGAGAGGCAGAGAAAATGTATTTGGGAAACTCGGACATAGCTGAGCTCTTCTGCTGATGTAGAGAGGAAAATGCTCTAAGTGCTCCTCCAGTCT
The DNA here is from genome assembly GCF_963082525.1 of Nesoenas mayeri. NCBI lineage: Eukaryota > Metazoa > Chordata > Aves > Columbiformes > Columbidae > Nesoenas > Nesoenas mayeri. Next base: position 11,097,380 of record NC_137565.1, on the reverse strand, counting down.
CACCTTGGCCACTCTGCTCTATACGTTAGTGTGTGTTTGGTTTCTTCTCTTCCTTAACTCTGCAATTCCCCATCATTTGGTTCCACCACGCTGTGTGCTTCTACAATCCTTCCCCCACACACCATCTCCTCTGTCCCTACCCTTAATATAAGTCCTCTTGGACAGGGAAGGCCTGGGTAGAGCATCCTTATGGAGAGCTGGTACCACGCAATGTTTGTCTCTGCTGCTAAATGGCACAGGAAAAGTGCTCCAGGCTCACACTCCCAGGAAATGGGGAGTCTCAGCAACTTGTTCCAAACTCATCAACTTTTATGGCAATTGTGGGTTCTGGGTAGAAATTGGACGAATTATTTTTCTCCCTTTACTGGTTCTTAAATATTTTTTCCAACCGCCAACTTGCCTCCTCCTGGCCATCCCTCTGCTCCCTGAGCCATCTCTTGGTGTCCTCTTTCCCTACGTACATCACCCTCCTCTGAGACCCACGTTGTGATGTGGAACTTGGACACGTACAGACAACTGGCACAGCCTGAGCTGAGCCTGCAATTTCCTGGCTCATAAAAACGTGAGCTTCCTTCAGGCCCAGGTCTCCGCCAGGTCACACTGATCCGAGTCCCACACCTCCTCCCCAAGGCCCCCACAGCCCCCAAATATTTCGTGACACCAGCTATGAACTAGTTTTTTTTATTGCTCCATATGTTGGAGACACATGGAAAAACGCAGAGGAGAAATCCCCTTAGCAAGAGAGTGAAAAGCCACCGAGTTTACAGGGTGTTGCAAATAATCTGAGGCAAAACAAATGTTTAAGGCTGACTCGACTGCCAATTTTTAGTACATTGTTTTAAATCCGGAAAAACAGGCCAAGGGGCAGTTGTTAATGGGCCAGTAATTTTCTTCCTTTCTGGATACCCCAGAGCAACAAATATCAAATATTCCTTGGGAAAGAAATCAAGTGTGGGGGCCTTTTTATTTAACATATCAAAAGGCATCATTGACTCGCCCTCATAGAGCGCTGCTCCTTCCAGCGAGGGGCTTTTACAAGCAATAACCTGTTTGCGAAGCAAAGCAGCGAAGCCACACGGCCAAGCTCGCGGCTTATTGTTGGTGCTGACTTTTATAAGACACTGTGGGGGCTCACAACAGACTTGCTTTTTGTAAACCAGTCCATTAAACAACGCAACCCGAGCTAAACAGCGGCGGGGGACGGGGCCGCCGGGGACTTTGCTGAGCTGAGCCCTCTGCTTCTGTAATAAACTCAGCAGCATCCCACTTATGGCTCAAGCAGCAAAGAGCCGATACAGAGAGGCTAATGTATTGCTGCAGACAAGGCCAAGTCTGAAAAGACCCAGGCTGGGATTGATTTATTTATTTATTTTCAGGGGGTTTGGTTGTTGCTACAGGAGCAAGTTGGCCAAAATGCTGCTGGCCTATGTGGTTTTATTGCTGATGATGCTTCTAACCTCGGGTTTGGGATTTTGGATCCTTGTCGAGGAGGTTTGTCTTGCCGAGGGTTGGTGTGATCTTGTGGGTATGACATCGGTCTGCAGCCCAGGAGAAGTGGCTGTGTGCTGGGCGATGGTCCCCCATACAGTGCCACTGTACTCAGCACTGGTGAGGCTGCAGCTTGAATCCTGTGTTCAGTTTTAGAACCCTCATCGTAAGGACGTTGAAATACTAGAGAGAGTGCAGAGAAGACGATGGAGCTGGTTAAGGGCTGGAGCACAAGTGTGATGAGGAGCAGCTGAGGGAACTGGGGCTGTTTGTCCTGGAGAAAAGGAGGCTGAGGGGAGACCTCGCTGTCTACAACAACCTGAAAGGAGGTTGTAGTGGAGGGTGTTGGTCTCGTCTCCCAAGTAGCAAGTGACAAGAGGAAATGGCCTCAGGTTGTGCCAGGGGAGGTTTAGATGGAATACTAGGCAAAAATTCCTGGAAAGGGCTGTGGGGCATAGGAACAGGCTGCCCAGGGCGGTGCTGGAGTCACCATCCCTGGAGGGTTGGACAGACAGAGGCGAGGTTCTCAGGGACGTGGTGTAGTGCTAGAGTTGGGTTAATGGTTGGACTTGAGGATCCTGAGTGTCTCTTCCAGCCAAAATGATTCTACCAGGATACACGAACTGATCGTTGTATCCATATGTTCCCACCTCTCGCTGGGCACAGTGGCTGTGGTGGCACTGGGGACTCCTGGTAGCTGCATCACCATTTCTCCAGCTGCCATGCAGGGACAGGAACATTTCCTGGATAGTGCTTCAGACAGAGCCAGAATGAATTCAGATGATAAATTATTTCTCTCTTGGGCTGCAAGAGAAGGAAGGTTGCCCAGAGAGGTGGTATTAATACACTGCTTTAGAAAACTCTGTTTCCCCTTGAGTCCAAACTCTTGTATTTGCAGGAAAGTCCCACAATTTGTCTGGCTTGGAGCAATATTTCATTTTTTATTTTTATTTTTTTAATATTTCATTTTGAGGTTCTTGTTCAAATTGAATTACTTTGGAGCAAAATATCTTGGTGAGTCCATAGTTTAAAGAAATGTCCAGTTTATTTACTTGCCAAATCAGGGTGTTCTGTTCTGAATTGGGGTAACGCTGTTCAAACCCCCTCTGCACAAACTCAACTGAACGTTTTCTTGTGCGGATACCACTATTGTGCTCTGGAGCCAGAAATTTTATAACTGTGAGTTTCAAAGCAACTTATTCAACTAATTTTTGATCTAAAAAGTCTGGGTGGATGAAAACTTTAAGGACAAATGATTCCAGTCCACGAAAGGGTTCAGGACTGGGAGGGCTGGTCCTGTTGTGCTGGTCCGAGCATGCCATGGTCCAGCGCCAGGGGATGCTGCAGTCAGGGGTTTCCATGGCAACTGGGAAGATGCTGAGGCTGAGATGCATTTCGGTCCCCTCTGGTGTTGCAGGGGATGAGGTGGTGTGGCCGGAGCACCCCAGAGGGGCTGAGGGGACCCCCCCAGGGCAGGTTGTCCCCCCTGGTCCCCGCTCAAGGGGCTTTCGGGGGGTGTCGGGCGAAGGGTGCGGGTGACATCTGGTGGCGAGGGCTCCTGGCCGGGCTGTGCAGTGATGCGGCTGCGACAGCAGAGGCTGCTCGGCTGTTCCAGCTCAAATCCCGGAGCCTGGGATGGGGAAACCTCCTCTTCTTTTTTCCCTTTTGTCAGTCAGCATCTGTGGCAGCAAGTGGAAATTTTAGTCATCCGGATAAGCACAGGGATGAGCAAACTTTCCCGGGTTTGTGCCTTGATGGGGACATAGAATCATTGAATTGCCCAGGTTGGAAGGGACTTTGAAAGATCACCTGGTCCAGGCTTTGATCTCTTAAATACAGTTTATCTTGTATGTTATGAGAAAAATTAAACAAGAAACCCCAACTTGTTTGAGTTTCTACAGGACACAGAGGGGAAGAACTGCACCAGAGCTCTCTGGTCTGTAAGTAGTGGAACAGCTGATAAGTTATATATATGATACATGTAATATTATATATGATAATCATTTATATGGTGTGCTTGGTTTAGTCCATCATTAAGCTCTGCAGCAAGACTTTGTCCTACTCAGTGGAGGGTCTGTAATCAAATCAAAACTCGCTGCTGGGAGATGCCACAGGAGCCAGAAATATTGGTGAGCTCAAAAGGGGCTGGAAACCTCCAGGAAGAAAGTTTCTGTCTATCAGAGGGTGTTGGACACCGTGATTTGGAGTTAACCTGGGATGTCTCAGGGCTGCTGAGCACCAGCCGCTGAGGCAGGAGTAACTCTGTGCATGTGCTGCCCGATGCTGGCTGGTGCGAGGAGGAGGATTCTGAGCAAGCTGAGTGCCTGGACTGGCCCCTTGTTGCTGGTTTCTATGGACTTGGTGTCTTTTGGGAATCTGCTTTAGTCCCAGATGTTGAGATATAACATTGGGGCAGAGCTCGGAAAATTCCTCCCACCCCAAACTGCACCTTTCCTTGTGCTCGTGCCTGTGGAGGAGGGACCAGCACCCTAATTTCTTAGGAGATGGGGAGGGTTTAAAAGTGTCTGGCTCCCTAGGGCTTTGCTCTCATTGCTTATTCTGAGGAGGTAAAGGTGAATCACCAGACAGGGGTGATGGTCGGGACTGTGTTAGTGCTGAGCGGCTCAGGGATTTTCTCATTCCCCTTGAGTGTGGTTTGTCTCCTCACTCCCAGCACCCTCCTGCCACTGTCCCTGTCCTCAGGAGTGACAGGAATCCATCTGCTCTGAGCTGCTGTGGGAGCAGCCTTGACCTTTGCAGCAGCAATGCCCAGTGTGTCTCTGGCGTGTCCATCCCTTGGGCACCCAGTGCTGCAGAGCAGCTCCGGCAGCAAGCGACGAACAAAGTGACCCTGGGGGGTTGGTACCTGTAGGTCACTGTGGACCTTCTCTTTGGCTCTGACACCCCTTCCCTGACATCAGCAGCATGAAGCAGGGTCTGTCTCCCACTCTGTGTATTTTCGATGCTGCAAGGTCCCCATTTTGAGTCCCTATCACTTTTTGCCATGGGATCTTCTTGGTTCATACGGCTTCAAGTGGAAACAAGACTTAGGGTACAGCTGGGATTTGGTGTACGATGAGGGAGGCTGTAGGTAATGCAATGCTGTAATTAAGTGGATTTGGTAGTGCTGTAGGGAAGGAGGCAAGGGGTGAGCCCCTATTTTGGGAGCTGCAGCTCTTCTCTACCCCTACAGACCCATATGGGGGGCAGGTGGTTCCCACAGTGACTTTTGAGAGCAGCTCTTTGGGTGACTGAGTTGATGGAGGGTTAATGAGTCAAGAAGGTCCCCTGCTTCCTCGGCGGATGGAAAGGTTTAACTCTACGCTGCCTCAGCCACCATTTTTCTGGTTGGGTGGGCAGGAGGTTTAAAATGCCACTTTGGCTGGCAGAAAGATGGAGGCCAGGAGAAGGGTGAAGAAAAAAAAGCTTTTACTTCCAAAAATAACTCCAGAACAAAACGAAGAGGTTGGAGGGCAAGCGGGAAAACGGAGAAGTACCTTCCTCAGGGGCCAGCACTGAAATTTTCACCCTCTGAGTACCCAAGGAAGGAAAGCTCGGTTATATTAAAGCCCATCCCTCACTGCTGGGGCTAAAACAAGTCATGGCACCGCAGGGCAGTCACGCACAAGAGCAGCCAGGTCACCCTTCATCTCCTCTTTGTAGTCGAGCCTCTCCCAGCCCATCCTTTAACTGAATTTTTCTGTATTCCCCAACACCCAGCTCATCTTTTTCCTCTGTGTGATCAGAGCTGGGACACAGTGGGACATGGCATGGCCAGACAGGGTAGCGGTGGCATCCCGGTGTTGGCCACATGTCTGCTGGTGGCAGCTCTTGATGTTTGGGTCTTTTGCAGGGTGATGCTGCAGCTGCTTCCCAACCCCAGGATGTCCATGACTGTGGCATGGGCAGGACAAGGGACTCAGAGGAAATGTGACATCCCTGTAGCTGGGGACGAGTCTCCAGCTGCCCTTTACAGAGCAGGATTTGATTTGGATGGAGTGAGGTGCTGGGGCCACACCTCTGGCCATGGAAGCTCTGTCTGGAAGTGTTGTAGATGCTGGAAGGAGGATCTTGTGGCTCTGCTGGATTTTTTTAACATTTTTGTTTATTTTCCATCACTTGATTTAAACACCAGGTTCCCACCCTTACACCAAGCTCGAGGCTTCTTGAAGAAGCCGTTCCCTCCAGGTTGGCACTGAGTCTGTCAGAGGGAGCAACTGTTCCAGCAACCCCCGAGCCCTGAGACCCAGGAGCTGCCACAGCCTTCGAGCCCCTGGACGCAGAAAAATCCTGTACAAAGTAATAAAAATAATCAGAATAACCCCTGCAAGTGTGTCTCCTGGCCAAGAGCAGCCCATCCCTGGAGGTCTTTAAAAGACGTATAGATGAGGCTCATAGGGACATTGTTTAGTGCCATTGTTTATGGTTGGACTTGATGATCTTAAGGGTCTCTTCCAACCAAAATGATTGTATAATTCTACAGTCCTGTGGCATCCTCACTGCCCAGGGCAAGGTCAGAACAGGGACTGCCCTTGCTCCCCACCTCAGCACCCATCCCCGGACCCAGCACCCATCCCCGCCCCACGGGAGGGTCTTGCCTGTGGGTCCCAGTGCCTGATGCTGCAAAAGCCACCTCATGTGCATGAGGGTCTCCCACAAAAATAAAGGGATTTACAAAAGACGACACAGAGGGTATTTCCCAGAGCTAGTGTTGGGTGGGCATTTGATCGCCGGTGGTGGCCAGTGTGTGCCAGGAAATATTGTTATTTCTTCCCTTCCCAAAGCCAGGAGATGATAAACACTGGGCTGTGCCTCCATTCAGCTGTGATCCATCAAGGCAAGGGGGGGACTCGCACCAGAGAGCGGGTGAAGGGAGGTCAGTGATTGTGTAAACAGGCACTTTAGAGTTCACCCCGAGCTGGTATTACTGTAATTCATTAGAGGTGTCAGCCTTCTTTGTAGTTCCTCGCTCGGAGAGCCCCTAGCCTGGCAACTTCCAACATCCAGCCTTGCCAGCAGAAAAATAAACTGCACAAGATGTCTTTGCAGGAGACAAAGTTGCAGTTGCAGCATCACTCTGGAGAAAAACCAAAACCACAGTGAGATTTAGCATCTTTACATGTTTTCAGGCCAGACTGTTGCGCTAATGAAGGCTCCTTCTCCCCTGGGGCAGTCAGTGTTGAAGAAATCCTGTTTTCTTCTGCCAAACCGATGCGAAGTGAGATGCAATGTGTTGTTTGACCGCACCAGCCGTGCAGAGCACTCTCACCACTGAAATTACAGAAATGGCTTAGGAAAAAAGCACAAGGGCACTAAATACACTGTGCTTTCCTGCGGGCAGGGTGCAGATTTTGCTTTGGGGGACCCTGAACCCCCTTTAGACAGGAGATTAGGGAGCACGGGAGGCTGGTGCCTGGGACCCATGGGCTGATATTGCCATGTGGAGCATCCTTTTCAGCTCAGATCACACCACTTGCACCAAATCTCCATCCAGCCCAGAGTGGTGTGAGGTTTGGGGAGCCTGTGTTCTCCTCTGCAGTCCCCGGCTCGTTGTGATGCTTGGTACCTCTCGTCAGCACCCAGGGATGGAGTGGGGCCAGAAGAGGAGGAGGAGGAGGGCTGTGGTGGTCTTCCTCATTAGAACAGCTTGTTCCCATTCCACTGCCAGCTTGCTCTGCTGCAACACGTCATCAGACTTAAAAGGGCATTAAAATTCCCCCTCCTGACAGAGAGGAAGCCAAGGGCACTATATAAACTGAGGTGTCCAGTGAGCGGTCCATGTGGTGGCTTATGGGGGGATGAAGGTCTGTGGGGGCAGCCCAGGGACTGCAGCAGCTTGGATGGATGCTCTGGCACAGTGGTGGTGAAAGCTGCAGGGAAAGGAGGGAGCGATGGGGTGTTTCACTCTGCCCAGCAGGTATTAACACCTGCTGGGCAGGATGAAACTGCTCCTTCCAGCCAAAATATCCCAGCAGGTGTGTGCTGGAAAGCCATGGGAGGGACTCTGTGGATGAAAGCGTTGGATGGTGGGTACTGCAACAGGTTCTGCGTGTCCCTGTACCCAGGAGATGCAGCGCGCTCTCCTAAGAGGAGTTACAGCCTCGGCTGTGTGTCAGCTGGAGGTGAGCTGAGCTTTGTGGGTTCTCTGTGCCTTGGTGGGGCCACTCAAGGTGACCCCGGTCAAACTGAATGTCACCTCCTGGTGCTGGGGACACTGTCCCTGCTGATGCGATAGTAACAGGCGATAAATGCAGAGAATTCAAATCTGCTGCCAAATCTGGTGAACCCCTCTAAGCAACTGGACTTGTTCATCCACAGCCTGTAGGTGACATGAGAACTGTTTTTTTGGGTTTTCGCAGCACCAAAGGGCTGGAAGTGACTTTTGTGTTTGTAAGGAATAGCTGAGATGCTCATGACATGAGCGGTTGGGGCTGTTCAAAAGGCACACACGGGAGTGAAATCCCTGGCAAAAATGAGAGATTTTGCATGTCTGCAAAGAGCTGCTTCAGACCAACAGGCCTAAAGCCAAGGCACAGGAGATAGTCTGGGCAGACAAGTTATTAATAGCGGTTTTCAACATGCAATGATCCCGAAATGTTCTTATATTCACCCTGAGACCCTTCTAGCAATATTTCCATGTTTCTTTTTTATTATTTAATGATTCAGATTTGCATGTTTTCAAGCCACTATCAAAGACTCTTCCTCTGTTGCTGTTGAAGTCCCATTTGCTCCCACCAAATCGGTGTTGAATAAAATGCAATGTGGTGCCTGACCACGCTGGTCTGGCCAAAGAAGACAGAGCCCACCCACTGCTGCAATTGTAGGATTTCCTTAGAAAACAACATGGGAGCGCTGAATGCACTTCAGATCACTTGTGGTTTTTGGGTCAAGCTTGGATGCTCCGCCCATGGCACAGCACCTTATTTGGCCTTTAATGCTCCAAACAAATGACAATTAACCCAGGTGACAATTTCCATTTGTCTCTTATCTGCCTCCTCAACACCATAACCTAATTGAATCCCATCTTTCTGCTTGCTGAACTCATTACTGCGGTATCAGAGTGCTGCGTTCCCAAATAAACCCAACCTCTCCTGCCCCATTGCAGGGGATGTGTGCACCGCAGAGGGAAACACATCTGTGATAGACCCATTTCTGATGCTGGAATAAGAAAACAAGTGTCAGCTCCCAGCTCTGTAGTTACTAATAAGCCATCTGGCATTGCTTATTTTAACTGCATCGTGCTCCGATGGCGGGGTGACGAGGAGAGAGGGTGCCCTACATTCTTACAGGCGGCATTTGGTTGGGGATAATTGTGCTGTGCAAGCAGCGAGATCCTGGCGCTGGGGCCTTTGATTTCGGGCCAAGGGAGGCAGGTGCTTTCAATATTTGCCCTGCTGAGCCACTCTGATAGGGAAAAGTGTTTGTAAGATGCCTATGGTGGAGGAGAGGCCAGGGAGGGAGTTCAGCCTGGGTCAGCAGCAAATCCTTGGTCCAGGCTGCCCTGTGGCATCGTGTCGCAGCCATCCCTTGTCACCTCTTGTCCTTCCTGTGCTGCTGGTCGCTGTGTGTGGCTCTCTCAAGGTGTCAGTGGTGTCCTGTCACTCCATGCTGCTTTGGAGCAGTTTTCCCCTCCCTTCCCAAAGCTGCTCACTCATCGCTCCCCAAAATCCTCCCTCCATCCATGCCCAGGTGCTGCTGCTGCGTTGTCTGTTTGGGACAGGGCAGCTGTTCCCTGTGCCGGGGCTGTGCTGTAGCTCAGGAAGCCTCTGACCACCTCCACAACCCACACAAAATTAAGCATCTTGCTGTGGTCCTTGGTTTTGCTCCAGCACTAGAAGAAACCCAGGCCAGGTGTGGCAGCATCCCTGGCTGTGTCACTGGCCTTTCACCTCCCCGTGCCTCAGTTTCCCTTTCTGCTCTTCCATTTTCATGCTCAGCCTCCAAGGGCTGAGATCCCAGACTCTGCAGGTATGGCTGGTTGCAGATGGAGGCTGCAGCTCTTCAGTTTGTTATTAGGTGGAAAAAAAATAGGCATTTAGTGGCCCGTGGGATGTTTGGGCAGTTAAATCCTTTGGGCTGGGACTTGTATGATGTGACTGTGTCCATAGGGATGTGACAGCACTAATCAAGCTGTTCCTCCTGCCTTACTTTCCCTTACTGGGATCTCATTTTTCTTTCATATCTTTCTTAGGGCTCTTCAGCTTCCCTCACTCCCTGGGGACAGCCAGCACCCCCAGCCCCACGTCCTGCTGGCTCTGGCAAGGAGAATAAAAAGGGTCTGGCCCAGGGTTCTGCACAGGGCATGGGACCCTTTGTCCCACCAGTGCAGAACTGGGGCTGGGCTCCCCTGTCCTGGTCTGGAGTGGGACATCTCAGCCACCTCCACTTGCCATGGCAACCCCTCCACATGTCTTTGGCTCATCAGAGCACAGAACATCACCGCTCTGGAGTAATCTGGGAGCCAAACCCTTGAGCTGCTGGACTGTTCCTGCCTCTTTTTGCCTCCCAAATCCTCCCCACCCTTCCTCTGTGCTGGCTCTAAAGCCCCAAGCCCTCCATCCACATAAAAAAGTCTCATCCCTGCAGGATTCCCCAGCCTGGTGCATGAACAGACATTTTCATGTCTTTATTTTCCCAGGGTTTGCTGATAATTCCTGTCTCCACAACCGCAGCCTTGATTGACTCATTATCAGGTAACGTGTGGCAAGGAAGCGACCCGTGACCCCGCGGCAGTAACCCTTATCGGGACTTTTTTAAAGCTTCCCTTTTTAACGTGACAGCCAAGCCATAGCCAAATAGCGGTGGGGTGGAGGAAGGTGTGTGGGGGGGTGAGGACAAGGGGGTGCAGGACACGTTGGGCACATGGGGGGGATTATTTCTGCTGGCAGAGTGTGAAGGTGTTCGCTGAGGTTGAGAAGAGCATCTGCTAGGGGATAAACATTGATCTGGTGCCCATTGGAAGGATCATAGAATGGTTTGGGTTGCAGGGCCCTTCCCAGTTCCCCCAGTGCCCCCCCTGCCATGAGCAGGGACATCTGCACCAGCTCGGGTTGCTCAGAGCCCCGTCCAGCCTGGCCTGGGATGTCTCCAGGGATGGTTCAGCCACCACCTCTCTGGCCAACCTGGGCCAGGCTCTCACCACCCTCAGGGCAACAATTTCTTCCTCATGTCCAGCCTCAATCTCCCCTGGGCTGAGCTTGTTCTCATCCAACACCTTGCCCAAATCCACCTGCTCCATGCAGATGGGCTTCCCAGCTTCTCTCCAGGGTTATCAGGAGAGAGTCTGACAGGAGATAAGAGCATCCATGGGAGAAGGTGACATCAGACAAGCTCAGCCTTGAGGCCAAGCCCACAAATTGGGCTGTCCCACATGCTGCCAACTGTGTCCCCGGGGTGGAGGGGAGGCTGTGAGCCATGTCCTTGCGGTCCCCAAACCTTGGCTATCAGTCAGGAGGGGGATAATTTCTCTTTTCTCTTCCTCACAGCTGTTTTTATAGCAAGTGACCTTTCAACCCTCGTCTCATCTGTACAGAGGAGATAAAACTGTTACGGCCTCACTGTGAAAATGCTGAGGGGTCTGGAGCACCTTTCTGATGTGGAAAGGCTGAGAGAGTTCAGCCGGAGAAGTGAAGCTGAGAGGGATCTGATCAATGTGATCAATATCTCCAGGCTGGGTGTCAGAGGATGGACCAGACCCCTTTTCAGTGACGCCCAATGACAGGATGAGGAGCAACGGGCACAGATTGAAGCACAGGAGGTTCCATCTGAACATGAGGAGAAACTTATTTCCTTTGAGTTACCAGAGCCTGGCCCAGGCTGCCCAGAGCGGGTGTGGAGTCTCCTTCTCTGAGACATTCAAACCCACCTGGACCCACCTGTGTAATCTGCTCTGGTGACCCTGCGTTAGCAGGGGTTGAACTGGGTGATCTACAGAGGTCCCTTTGACCCCAACCACTCTGACTGTGATCACTGACCTGCTTTCCCTTCAGCAGCCCCTCCCAGAGCAGGTGTGGGTGCCACAGATTTGGCATGAGGTGCAGGCAGGAACTGGCCTGGTCCCTCAACATCTGGGAGCAGGGATGGAGCCGTGGAGGTCAGAAGAAGAGGTGGAAATCCCATTGCCTGCTTTGTTGCCCCCAGGATAATGCCTTTCTGGGGACAGAGCCCCACGAGGCAGGTGAGAGGGACCCTTGTGCCCCTCACCCTGCACCAGGGCACAGATTGTGCCCTTCGATGGGCCAAGGGCCACCTGTGTGTGTGGGTCGCTGGTCCGACCCCCTAGCAGGGATTAGCAGGGATGGGTTTTTGCCAAGTCCTGGCTGTCACTGTGTTCCCACCTTTGATCAGGAGTCGACATTCCTGACGTGCTCCATCTCCCACATGTTGCGCTGATCAAACGCAGCTGTTGCCTGGACCCTCCCCTGAGTCCATTTACACACACACGCACCCCCCAAAAATACAGCAATACAAAGGGAACTGAAGGAGGTGGAAGGGGTGATGGATGGAGGAGAGTCCAGGCGAGGGGCAGCAGCATGCAAAATCCTTCTCCCTGGTCTCCTCAGGCTGGTGAGGACACTGTGACGGGTCTAAAGATGCTGAAGCCTGGCTCAGGGCACTCTGAGGAAGAGCCGGACCTTATCTGTCACCTGAAGGAAATGATGTAATTGGTGGGTGACAGCAATTGCCTGGACCAGCTGCAGCACAGTCACCACCTCCTGTGGCTTCAGGTGGTATCAAGAAGGACACTGGATGAAGGTTTATTTGAAGCCCACTCAGCTCCCAGCAGTTCGTGTGTTCTCAATGCTGAGGTTGACACAATCCCTTTGGAGGACTGTGGATGGCTCTGCTGGGGAGACACATTGCCAGAGATGTGGGCTAAAGATGATGTTCCTCATGTGCCCTTGGGCAGAGCAATGCCAGGAGGGGTTTGACCCCATGGACCATCTCCTCTGGCAGCCACCATCATCCACTGCTTCCAAGAACAAGGAAGGAAGTCTGAGACCCGCTCTGGTGGTGGCTTCTTGTCAGGGCAAGTGTGGTCCTGTTAGTTGTGTTTTGGCAGATGATTTGCTGATTATGCACATTATTTACATCTGCTCCCCAGCTCCTGTAGTGCAAAGGACTTGGTCTATCTGGGTTTCCAAGTCCTTTCTGAATTCTTTGCTGTGGCAAGCCTGGCTGGTGTGCTCTGAGACCTGACAGGGGAAAGCTCTCCTGCTTTCCTCCTTCTCACACCCACCTGCTTTTTACTCAGCATTAAGGTTTCGCTTTAAGGTGTTGAAAAGACACAATCTCTGCCCCAAAACTGCAGACACAAAGAGGACAGAGAACTAGGACCACAGGGCATGTTTGCAGAGTGTTTCCTTAGCTGAGGGAAGCAAGTTCAGGTGGGGGTTTATCTGTTCAAAACCCAAATTCTGCTGCTCATGGTGAAACTGTGGCAATCACATCCCCAAAGCAAGGACAAAAGCATCTTCTCCCTGCAGAGCAGGGTCCAGCAGACCAGGCTGGGCAGAGTCCCAGCTGCACAGCAATGAAGCCCTTCAGAGGACAGTTTGTTCTCCTGCTCCTCCCTTGGATCAGGAACTGCATTTCCAAGCACCAGCTATCTCCTTAAAGGCAGCTTTTATTTCCTTTCTTTAGGACTGGGCAGGATGATTTGCTCACATGAGGAGGGTCCAGACATTTCTGGTCCCAAATCTAACATCTCCAGCAGCAAAACCAAAGATGTTTAGGCAGTGTTTCCACTGGTGCTGTTAATAGAACATCATCTGGGTGAGTGGAGTGCCTTTGTGGGGTGCTGATGCACCAAAACTAGAGGGTGAGTGTTGCTGGGTCACATTCATCCCTGTCCTCGCTGTTATCTGTGGGTTAATCAACTGAAGAAGGTCCTCAGCCAGATTATAGCCCTCTGCAGCAACACTCCAAGGATGAATTTTACTCATTTTCCACATGTAAAAGAACAGGGAGCGACTCAAGGTCTGAGTGTCAAAGGAGCTCAACACCTCCAGTGCTCACTGCTATCAAGGGGTGTGGGTACACTCAGAACCCCCCAACAACCCCCAAACCTTCTTGGCAGCACCCCACAAGCACCAGAAGGGCTACAGGGTGGGGATGCTGTCTCAGCAAGGGTGACCTCAGCTCAGAGCGATCTTACCTTCCCTGTTCACCTTCCCCAGTGTCCAGCTTCTGATCAGACAGGCATGAAGGGCTCCCCAGGTTGTGTTTGTCCCTCTCAGGCAGGGCTGACAGCCCCTGTCCCCAGCCTGGGGCAGTAAAGGACAGGCTGGCTTGTCACCACAGCAGCTGTCCCGCTGTCACAGCTCTGCCTGCCCAGGATGGCAGCAGTGACAAGCTGTGGCACCTGGGGAAATTGGGGAGAAACTGCTGGTGCCCCTTTGGACACCGTGACAGGGCTGTAGATCAAGAGAACCATCTCTCTAAAGACCCCAGTAGATTTTGCGTCTGACCTCTGTCTTCTCATACTTGGGGACAGACGAGATCTGCAGCAGCTTGCTTCCTTCCTTCCTCGCTTCCTTCCTTCCTCTCTTCCTTCCTTCCTCTCTTCCTTCCCCTTCCTTCCTTCCACATTACCCCTGGGGCGTTCACCTCCCAGGGCACCATGTCAGGGACCCTCTGCCCCTCCGCTCCCACCTGCCTCTCCTCACCGAGAGATGCCCCTGACACTGAGGTCCCTTGCCCTGACCCTGCTTTCCAAAGTTCAGCTGCTTTGATGGCAGGCAGCCTGTAATACCATTTTACAGCAAGGTGACCCCTGCTCTTTGGCGCTGTGCAAGCCCCTGTCCAGCCGGCTGACGAGGTGGCCACCTAATGCCTTGTGACAGGTCGGCTGGATGGAGCTTGTGGAAGGACTGCATCTTCCCCCTCCCCTCGGTGGTGGGGTTGACAGTGCTGGGTCCCCTCAGGAGTGGGGGGGTTGGAGGATTGAGGACAAAGGGACAGTCATGGCCTGGACCCTGCCACCTGCCCATCACACCCCCCAATGTGAAGGTAACTGAGGGGACAGGAAGGCAAACTTGCTTCTATCTCTGAATGGCACCCTGGCTGTGTGTTGATGTTGTGTCACCTTTGTCAGGCATGTTACCTCCCAGTCACCCTCTGCCTCACTGCTATAAGCCAGTTTAAGAGAGAAAACTTGTACAGGGTTGTTTTTTCTCTCACTTGCCCACTTGCTCCCACTGTGGCTGCCTGTGTCCATCCTCTTTGCTGATGGGGACCTCTCCTGTGTCCCCAGGCACTGCTGCAGGGACAGTCTGTGGCACAGGGACAGGGGTATCTCACACTGGCACCATCAAAGACAATAGCTTCCAGGGAAAAAAACCAAATCAAAACCCATTTATTTGGTCTCTTCCCCAGTCTCTGCTTTGGAGAAGGGGCTGTTTGACCTGCACCCAGTGATCCCCCCAAGCTGGCTGTGCAATGCCCAATCTATCCCCTCTCCAGGCCACATGCCAGCAGCAGAATGGGTAAGGATGATCTTCAAGACATACTCAAGCACTAGGAGCTGCTTTCCAAAACCTCCTGTGAGCCTCAGTTTCCCTCTGTTTGCCCAGGGCTGGGATCTCTGATCAGCAACGAGCCCACCTTGGGGAAGGACCTTCCATGGTGCAGCAGAACCGCCTGCTGAAGGAACAACTCTCTTATCTCTCTGCTGCACTGCAAATCTCTGGTTTTCCAGGAAAAAAAAAAAAAAGTGTATTTATGTGTGTATATATGTATAGATAGATAGATAGATAGATATAGTTCCAACTCTCACTTTTGTAAACTTAAAAACTTGACCCACCCTTGGAAGTAGAAACCACAAAGGAAATGAAATCTAAAGTCAGTATTTGTAAAGCTTGTGCTTCTGTATTGCATTTTTGCATCTAGGGACGGTTAAAATATGCTGTTTTCAAATAAGTGAGATTAGCAAAGCATCTCCATGAACTTTGCAAAAGCCACATCCCCACATAGACGCCGAGGTTTCTTTGCTGGGACCAAGAGGCAGCTTGGGTGCTTGGCTCAGCTAAGCCCTTCTCTTCCAAGCATCACTGGAGAACTGGCTCTTTCTGGTCCCGGGTACCCTCAGAGGATGCAGCCTCTGCAGCCAAGTGCTCTCACCTGGGGAAAATCAACCCAAATTACAGGAGGTAGGTAGGAGGGAAATTGCAGCCCCAGGTGAAGCTGTGGTTGGAGGTGAGGACCCACCGAGAGCAGAATGATTTGCTCTGGCAAGGGGACATCTTCATCCCAGCAGCACCAGTTAGGAGGCAAGGATGGTGCTGTCTGAGCAGGAGCTGGAACTGCTGCTGGCTGCGAGCAGCAGGTGAGGAGGAGATGGGGAAGGAAGGAGAGAGGAGGGCAAGTGTCTTGGAGAGGACAGGAGTGACAAGGACAAAGTCTGTTTGTGTTAGTGATGGTGTGTGGCCCTGTCAGTGCCAGCCTTGATCCCAAGTGACAGGCCTGACGGGTGGCCAAGGACGAGGCAGGAGCAGAGGGCAGGGGGGGCTGGAGCTGGGTCCCTGGTGCCGTGACACTCGATGAAGTCCCTTGGAATGGGGGACATTGCCCTAGCTCTCCTCCCCTGGGCTGGGCAGGGGAGGCACCAGTGCTGGGGTAAACTGGATTTGCAGCCAAGCTGGGGTGAAAAACTATTGAGGGCTGTCCTGAGCACCTTCCTCTGGGGATAACGGTGTGAAAACAGATTTCAGGCTCGGTTCGCTGCCTCTTGTGTAGGACATGAGTGCAGGGCTGTGAGCAAGGGGGGGTGCTTGGCGAACAGCCCCGCTTTCCCAAAGTACATTGTCCCCTCTGGCACGGGATTCTCAGGTGGGAGAGGACCCTCAGTGTTTAATAACCCTCAAGGGATTTTTCCCCTAGGATTTTTTGGCCACTTTTGTCCACGGGAGCTTCTACAACACAACATCCCGTGGCTAGGGTGTTTTTAGCTGTTCTGTGGAGAAAAGCTTCTTTTGCTCAGTCCCGTTCCCCTTCCCTGCTGCCTGAGCAGGGCGGCGGGGCACCTGCGGCTTCACCCCGCGCTAAACCCAACTCCTCGGTAGCCCCCGCGGGGTTTTGCTCCGGGTCGGGGCTGCTCAGCGCGGAGCGGGCAGCGGCGGGCGCCGGGCTCCCTCCTCCGGCCCCGCGGAGCAGCGCGGCCGGGCCGGGCGGCTGTGGCGGCAGACCCCGCAGGAACCCGAGGAGGGGCAGCGGGGTCCCCTCTGCGAGGGGGACGCACAGTCTGCCCGGTCCCTGCCCCCTTGCTGCTCCCGGTTGTGCCCCAGGCTCCTCCGCTCGGGCCAGGCCCGGCCCGTTGCTACGGGCCCGTTGCTAGGGGCCCGTTGCCAAGACCCGGAACCCGCCCCTGGCGCCTGCGCGGTGCGGCGCCTCGCTCACGTGACCCGACGGGAAGATGGCGGCGCCCGCGGGCCGGCGTGTGCGGTGCTGAGTGCGGCCGGGCCGATCCAGTTTCTGTCGCTACTCCAGTTTCTGTCGCCACTCCGGTTTCTGTCACCGCCATGTCGCGGCTCATCGTGAAGAACCTCCCCAACGGGGTGAGCCCGCCACACGGTTGCGGCGAGTGCGGGCTAGAAGGGGCCTTCCGGGCCTAGAGCTGGGTGTGAGGGGACACGCTGGGGGCCCGTGGGCAGCGAGAGGCCTCGGAAGGGAGGGGGCCCTCGGTGCCGTGGGGACGATGGTGAGGAGGGAGGTTCTCTGGGAGAGAGGGTGTTCGGTTCGCGGTGAGGGAGGAAGATGTGGTGGGGTGGCCAGGGAAGGGGACACTTAGGAGAGAAGGTGTGCTGGGTCCTTGTGGGAGAGCGGGGAGGCACCTTTGGAGCAGGGTGGTGGGGGGCCCCAGGCAGGGGGTGCCCCAGGAGGGGTCAGGGAGTTGCCCTGGTGGGGAGGCAGAGTGCAGGGCAGCAGCTGGGGAGGTGCCCCGGGGTGGGAGTGCAGACCCCCAGGGTGGGGGACCGGAGCTTGTGGCCGCTGCCCCCCTCTAGTTCTCCAGGAGCTGAGTGAGGGTGTTCACTGTGCTGTTTTGCTGCCATCTGCATCCCCTGGGAAGGTGTCACTGTCCCTGTGGTTGAACTGGGGGCTGGACTGTGGGAAACCAATGCTGTGGGGCCTGGGGCTCTGCTGGAGCTGGTGCAGCCTTTAGCTGTGGGGGCATTGCAGAGAGAGCTGTGGGTGTAGTGGATTCCTGGAGGTGCAGTGGTTTGGTAGCTGATGTGTGAGGAGAGGCTGGGAGAGCTGGAGAAGTGAAGCTGAGAGGGATCTGATAAATATTTCCAGGGTGACATTAAGGGGATGGGACCAGACTCCTTTCAGTGGTACCCAACAATAGGATGAGGGGTGACAGGCACAGGCTGAAACACAGGAGGTTCCATGTGAATATGAGCAGAAACTTCTTTCCTTTGAGGTGCCAGAGCCTGGCCCAGGCTGCCCAGAGCGGGTGTGGAGTCTCCTTCTCTGAGACATTCAAACTCGCCTGGACCCACCTGTGTGATCTGCTCTGGTGACCCTGCGTGAGCAGGGGTTGGACTGGGGGATCTACAGAGGTCCCTGCAACCCAACCAGTCTGTGATTCTGTGTGTTTTGTGTTTTTTCTTTTTAATCGGTGTTGCCACAACACAGTGCGATTCCTACAGCACTTTGGAAACCCTCTGATAGCAAATATTTTGTTTTGGACCCAAAAATCTGTCATTGCATTGCTGATTTGCCCTCCTCTTGTCATTTCTCATTTCCCAGATGAAGGAAGAGCGCTTTCGGAAGCTGTTTGCCGCCTTTGGCACGCTGACTGATTGTTGCTTAAAGTTCACCAAAGATGGCAAGTTCCGGAAATTTGGCTTCATTGGTTACAAGTCTGAAGATGAAGCTCAAATGGCACTGAACCACTTCAACAGAAGTTTCATAGACACTTCCAGAATCACAGTGAGTTCATCTTTAAAAATATCTTCTTTAGATTCTTAAGAAAGTTCATCATTTTTGTAGTCTTAGGGGTGAACAGCCGGGGGCTGAGAAAGCCTGGAGATTAAGTCCTGTGCAGCAAAACAGTAAAACCTGAGACTGGGCCTTGTTGCTGGAGTCTCAAGCAAATACTGGGTTCAGCTGGGCTGTGTTTGTGTGCTGGCAGCGATTTTGGTGCTGGTCAGAACAGCAATGCCAGGTTTTGAGCTGTCATACTCTGAACTTTTGAACATGAGGTCATCTTTCATGTAAAGTCAATTCATCTTGGTGCTCTGGACAGAGGATGGTTCATGATAAGCAGGATATCTTGTTTGATTGTGCTTAAATGAGCACAGCAAACTGTTCCCCATGTGCACTGAACATGTAGCCCTGTGTTTTTAAAATGAACATCTGAACGGAGTTGCCTGTTCTTCCCCTGCATATGCACCCTCCATCCCGTCAGGGTTATTAAGACTTATTTCTGAATGAGGCTTATCCAGCAGTTACAGAACCAGACTCTAGAATGTATGTTTTATTAAAGATCTGATTGATTATTTTCAGGTGGAGTTATGCAAGGCTTTTGGTGACCCTTCAAAACCCAAAGCCTGGAGTAAGCACTCTCAGAAGGCTCCTGCCTCAGAAAAACAGCCCGAGAAACCTGTGAGAAGTGCAGCTCCTACAGGCACAAAGAAAGTGAGTCTGGCTTGTTTCTTTGAGGCTCTAGTGTGTGTTGGGGACTTGGAAGAGAGAAGAGTGGCCCAGTGTTTGGGGAAGGGGACAGAGCAGCTGGGACAGTGGGTGTTGGAGTCCTGGTTCTGATGTTTTTTGCCTTAGGATCTGTGTTCCCTGTAGCGTTAAGTTACCTGAGAAATTATCTTGGCTGTGCTTCTTATAATCCTTTCTGAAAATGCTTTTTTTTTTTTTTTTTTAAATCCTAGGATAAAAAGAAGAAAGATCCAACAGAAAACTTAAAGCAGGTGAGTTGAGGTTAAATTGCAACCCCTACATTCTTACTAGCTTTTTTTTTTAAGAGTAAGTGCTGAGTAACTCTTGCTAATTCAGCAAGATGTATGATTTCACCAACTCCATGACAGTCCAATTCTGCTGTAAAAAAACATTATTTTAATGATCCCAGTTCTGGGGACTGATTTTTTTTAATTGTCATTTACTCCTGTGTGAGCACACGCTGCATTCAGGACAACCCTGTTTGAACAATTCTGGTTTTTAACCATACGTGATTGTTGTTAGGTTGATTTCTACATTTTTTCCTTTTAGATTTTTTTTTTTAAGTGCTTTCTAAACATCAATTACAAAAAAGTAGTAGGACTGAGAGATCTTGAGAAGACTTTAGTTGTTTAAATGCTCACCTTGTGAGTATAAAGGGGACTCCCCTCTTAGTGATTTTTTTTTTTTTTGTATATATATATATATATATATATATAATACTAGAAGTGAGATTAAGTCTTTGAATTCAAACACACTACTAGCTCTCCCATGTCTGTCCTCACGTCTTGACTGATTGATTGATTTATTTAACAGCTGGAAGAAGATAAAACATTCCAGGAGTTCTTGGTGGTTCATCAGAAACGGTCTCAGGTGGCCACTTGGGCTAATGACACTTTGGCAGAGAAGCCCAAGAAGGGGAAATCCAAGGTGGCAGATGATTATCTCAACTTTGACTCGGATGAGTCTGAGGAGCTGAGTGATGAGGAGGAGGACGGGAATGAACCCCCTGAAGATAAGGAGGGCACTAAAGGTACCAAAAGGGTCAATCATCCGTCGTGTGTCTTTGTCTCAGGGAATGTGGGAGCAGATGTGTTGATGGGACCTAACTCGGCGTCCTGCCTCCAAATGGAGACGGTGTAATTGGGAAAGTGGTTTCTCACACATGAGACTTGTTCTGTGTGCTGTGGATCCATGGATGTTTTTCTAGATTTGAGGAAATGTGGGAAATGCAGCTTCTGGTATTAAGGAGACAGCATTTCTGCTTTCCCCTGGGTCCTTAAGTCTGTGTCTAGGGAAGAGTAATAGGGCAAACATCTGCATCTTTTCCTTCAGTGCTCTCCTGGTCTTCTGCTGCTTTCATCTCCAGGATTTCCAGAGCTGGATGTCGTTTCTGTTTGTTTAGTAACCTGTAGCTGATGTCTGTGAACTTGCCTGCTCTGACCTTGGTGCATATTTCTGGAAATGCTGATGTATCCTTGAGCTGATGGGACTGGACAGAGTTCAATATCTTGGAGCCTGAAAGGAAAACTGTATCTCATGGAGTAATGGATTAACTTGGAAGACTTGAGAAATCTGGGCTGCGGTCTGGTGCATGTCTTCTTAGAATCCCATGTCCCTGCAGAAGAGATGAATGTGGTTTTGGAGCCTTTCTCCCTCCCTATGTGGTATTTCTTTATGCTGCTCTGTTGGAGTGAATAGTGCTTTCCCTCCTGTTCTTCATCTCTCTTTGGGTAACTGAAATGTAGGTGTGATTGGTTGATCTTTGTTGGATGGAGTGTTTTGGAGAAACAGCTTCTTCTCTCCTTTGTCCAGCAAAACTAAACTGAATGCTCAGAAACCTTCTATGGGGTCTGCTTGAAGTATTTAGTTAAAGTGGAGACAAAATACTTTGCCATGGAGTTCCTCAAGCTCCTTTCTGATTTGTTTTATACACGAACTGTTGCTTTGAAAAACAGTGATTCAGACTGTCAGTCTGGAAGTGCTGAGATAAAATTGCTTTGCTATTCTCAAGCCTTTTCTTCACGTGGAAGGTGTAGAGGAGAGGAAGATGTTTCTTATGATTGTGTTAGTTCTCAGGTAAAACCTGGCTGGGATAGAGCAGCAGCATCTGTGTGAAAAAAACTTCTATGTTCTCTCTGACAGCAAAGAAAGGAGGGAAGAAGGCAGCTACCAGCAAAGACCTCTCGGATATGGACTACCTGAAATCGAAAGTGGTGAAGGATTCTTCCTCCTCATCCAGTACAGAGGATGAAACAGACAGTGAGGAGGGGGAAAGTGAGAGCGAGGAGGATTCGGGCATTGCAGAAACCAATGGTACCCACACGGGGAAAAGGGGGAAGCCAAAAGCCCAGCAAACACACCAAGAGGTGCCAGTGCAGAAGAAGACAAAAGAGTCTGCGCTAGAGGTAAAGCTGAATTAGACTTGTGCCTTATCTAAAGCAGGAGCTTGATGGGATGTGTGTTTCTGTCAGTCACTCCAGGGGTGAACTGGAAGCCCAAGGTCTGTGGGACCCCCAGGTACCTGCTGTCTTGGCTCACTGAGTGGGAGCTGTTACAAAAGTTTCCTGGATCTCCTCTTAGTGCTGATTGAATTTACCCCTGCAGAAAAGGGGACGCTTCCTAACAAGTGCTATTAATGCCCTTTTCAGAGGCTTTTCTGTTTCTCCTGTGTCCGTCATTGCAGGAAACGCTGTTCTGCAGAACTCGGATTTTAGTGACCGGGTTTGACTATCCCAGCCAAACCTCATGCCCTCACCTGGCACCTCCTGCCTAGGCTGCGAGAATCTCTTGATAGCGTCTCCCACTTTTCAGCCTCCTGCTCGTGGATAAGACTAGCTCGTTGTGCTGTGACTTGCTGGTTTTCACTCAGCTTTTATTTCCTTTTTTTTTCTATCCTTCTGTCCAGAACCAAGGCAGCTCAGTGGAAACCAGCACACAATACACAGTGAAGCTTCGTGGTGTCCCCTCCAACATCACTGAGGTAAGCTTTGTTACAGAGCCAGAAATGGAGACTCAAGGATGTTTTCAGTGTGCAGTTTGGCACCATTTTTGCAGAGGTTTCTGTCCTCACTTATGGAGCTGTTTTGAGGGTTGTATGCGTGGCTGGGGAAACTTTTGGACTGGCTTTGTGCAAGGATGTTGTATGTTGCATGTAGCATTTTTATAGTGTATATAAAAAACCCTGAGTCTGAAATGTGCTGCTTCCTGTATCTGAGAATTCATTTAAACAATTAACAATTCTTCCTCCAGCAAAAGATTCGTGAATTCTTCTTTCCTCTGAAGCCGGTGGCAATCCGGATAGGGAAAAAAGCCTGGGGGAAAAATTCAGGTAATGTCTGCATGTGGTAGGGGGGTTGCTCTGTGAGTTAGACGACCTCTCAGTCACACCTCTGCTCTTGCCACCTGCAATTCCAAATCGCTGCCTCATGTCCTGATTCTCACAGACCTTTCTGTGACTTTGCAGCTCATCTGCCCTACTTGCTGTCTGCAGGGCAGAATGTGTTTGCTGTGCTCCCTCAGGAGTAGCAGCAGGGGCCTTTTCTTTCATCTGCCTCCGGAACGTTCCTAAACATCCCAAGCCAAGGGAAGTTTTTTTCCTCTGGGATAACTGCAGCAGCACCCGGAGGCTTTGCTGACTTGTACATATTGGCTGTAGAGCAGCCTTTGCTGCAGCTCCTGGAGGTACCACCCATCAGAAGAAGCATGAAGCTGGCAGGGAACTTTGCTTTATGCTGTTTTCCTTTTGTTGCCTACCAGCAGATGTATAAAACCTTTTTCTTTACGCTTGTAGACTCCTGTGAAAACCTACTTCAGCTGTTAAATCGGGCCGCTCTGGTTTGCATGTAGAGAACGAGCATTTAAAAGGCAGCTTTCCAGTTTGCCACGGCTATTTTCAGGCTGATTGAAACTTTAATAGGAGCAGAATGCTTTATCTATAGGAATCTATATTAAAGAAAGCCCAATTCACCCTTAATTAGCCAATTAGTGGTTGTGTGTTCCCCACATGATGCTCAGTTGAACCTTTCCTTCCTTCAAGGTTATGTCTTTGTTGACTTGAAGAGTGAAGCAGACATGCAAAGGGCCTTGAAGCGGAAAAAAGAATACCTGGGTAAGGGCTGTTTGTTCCCTCTTGCTCTGGCTGATGTGGATGGCTGGTGCTCAGCTGCTGGAGTGTTCCCTGCAGAAGTATCTGCCCTTGTTTCAGTTTTTCCCAGGCAGATGGTGGGGGTGGTTTCCCCTGCTCAGCTGACACAGGATAAACCAAGAGCAGCACAGAATTGGCAGGGGACTGAGCTGTGTGGCTGTGTGTCTGTCTTGCTCTTTGGCCCTCGATTTTTTGTTGTGTTCTTGAAGCCTATCTTGCTCTTAAAATAAAAAAATGGTAGTTTTTATAATAACGAATTCAAAATTATATTGTTTAAATTTAGTTGGGATAGCACAGGGGATTTGTACAAATGATTCTGTAAGGCTGTGTTTGAAACCTGTGCTTGACCTAGCCCTTAGTGGAACTACTAGAATTATATTTGCAAAAATCTTATGCAGAATAAGAGTATCTGCTTGGAAGCCTGTGGATAGCGTGGGCACAGGCAGAAAGGCTGGAGCTCTCTGAAAAGAAGGGAAACTGCAGGGTTGTCTAGCAAATGTTATCTTGGTTTTTATGAAGATTATGTCTTGCAGCTCCCATTCCCCCCTTTATTTTAAATCAGGCAGAGTTCTGCTCAAAGCTTCTGTCACTGCTGTAAGCCCAGGCTCTTTACGCACCGATGTTGTTTGCCCATGGCCTTGGAAAACAACTAACCTGCTTCTGTGTGTGTTTGGAGGTTAGGTGGCCGATGCATTGAGGTATTCCGATGCAGGAATATCCCCAAAGAAACTGTTCCAGCCAAACCTGATAACCAGCCATGGCAAAGAATAATGAGGGATGATGAGGAAGAAGAGGACCTGGCTGAATCAGGGAGACTCTTTGTCAGGAATCTTCCCTTTACTAGCACTGAGGAGGACTTGGAGAAGGTCTTTTCCAAGTATGGTAAGTATTTGCTCTGGGACTTGCAGGTCTACGTGTTTTCCTCTGTGCACACAGAGATTTTCTTGCTGGTTGTGAATGGACAAAGCTCCATGTCCCACAGCTCTTGAGTATGGACCGAATCCTATCATCTTTATTCTCTGGTGTGTGGCTGCTTGGCTGTGACACTGGTGCTGGCTCTGTGGAGGTTTAGATTGGATATTAGGAAGAGTTTCTTCCCCAAAGGGCTGTCGGGCATTGGAACAGGCTGCCCAGGACAGTAGTGGAGTCACCATGCCTGGAGGGGTTGAACAGACGCGGAGATGAGGTTCTCAGGGACATGGGCTAGTGCCAGGGCTGGGATAACAGTTGGACTTGATGATCTTGAGGGTCTTTTCCAACCTAAATGATTCTGTGCTTCTTTGCATGAAGCATGTACTGCTGTGTGCACCTGCCCTCGCCCCTTTTCACAAGGGAACCAAAAGCACCTGCTGCATGAAATACTGATCATTCGGATTTCTAGATACTGTAGGTAGGAGGTGAATCTCCGAGATACATCCCAAATTCACGTTCATGTTTGGCGTGTCAGGTGGAAGCTTGAAGCTTCCCTTTTCCAGCTCAAAGTTACACAAATTTAAGGTTCTCTTAGCATGAGTGTCCTGGGCAGAGAGAGAAGGTTGGTTGTCAAAATCTGTATTCCTCACTGAAAGTAAATGCAGCTGCTCAGAGCTTGCCTGGTTTGTGTCATGTGTCGAAGCCCTGTGAACTGCCACATGGTGTGCAAGTCAACTTGGGGTTGCTTTTTCTGGGCCTGTCGTGTTGTTCTGTAGCTCCTCACCCAGACTGGTGGGTGCTGCACACCCTCTGCAATATTCAGAGCTGCTTCCTGGCACTACTTCTCCCTGGCTTTGGCCAGGAGGTGCCAGTTCAGAGTGTGTGGTCGCCACCTGAGGACATCTCACAGAAGGGCCTTGTCTGTTTGCAGGACCCCTCTCGGATATCCATTTCCCTATTGACAGACTGACCAAGAAACCTAAAGGGTTTGCTTTCGTCACCTATATGATTCCTGAGCACGCGGTGAAGGCCTACGCAGAACTGGATGGGCAAGTGTTCCAGGTACGGTGATGGGTGGTTTTCCTGTGCTGTTGGACTGCAGCAGGTGGGAATGTCTGTTAGAAACGTGACCAAGTGTTTACTTCTGTGCTTTGCTGAAAAGGTTGAGTCCTTCTGCCTCACAGTATGGGAACAGAGTTGCCTTTGGTACAGTACCCTAGTTTGAACAGCCTCTCAGGTACGAAAACCTGAGCTAGAGGTGGAGAAAGAGATCTGAGGCTCAGTCTCTCACAGCGTGTGGTTACTCTGACTTGCTGTCACGTCTCCTTTGGGAGGGAAGGTTCCCTCCTTCCACTTACACTGCTCGACTAGGAAAGGTGCCAGAAAATTTCCTCCACTCTGCTTAGGTCATGGACTTCTGTGGGTTATTTCAGAGCCACCAGACCTCTTCCTTCTTTCTTCTAGGGTAGGATGATGCATCTTTTACCATCCACAATCAGAAAGAAAAAATTCGAAGGTGCAGATGCAGAAGGGTCTTCCTCCTACAAAAAGCGGAAAGACGCCAAGGACAAAGCCAACAGTGCCAGGTACAGAGGTGACTTGTAGTGGAGCAAGACAACACAACCTTCCAAGTGCCCAAGAGGCAGGAATGCACATGCGGCCTTTGTAGGGCCTGTAGATATAGATTACTGACGCTAAATAAGCATTTGTTGTGCAGCTGTTTGCTTTCTCTCTTATCTACTTGATTCCTTTGTCCAAGTAGCTCTAGTAGTTCAGTGAACAGCAAAAACTGAGAGAAACATGGGTTTGAATGGCTTTGTGTATGACTTTTTCTCTGGTGTCTAATAAAAGTTGGTCAGCTGTAATTCTTTAGGGCAGTGGTTTCAGATCAGTTGGATCTTTCTCTTCTACTTATACACCTGAATTTCTAAAACTTACAGGAACTTTTTTCTTTCTCTGTGACCAATTAGTTCGAAAGAAGTGGCTGATCCTTTCTAACTTGAAGGGAAAGGGATGCACCTTGCATGGGCTTTGTGCTTTTAGGAAACCAGTTGAAGAAAACATGTGTTTCTGTGAGCCAAGATATGAACTTCCAGCTGTAACTGCAGAGCTCTGGGCAGTGACCTCCTGGGAAGCAGAGCGAAGCTGCCTCCAGTGCTGCCTTTCTGTTCGCGCTCTGGTTGTGTTTCCATCATCCTGTCCCTTCTCTAAGATTGTTCCATCCTTCTTTCCCTCAAACTCTTCACTCTGGTGGAATTCAAAGCTGTTTTTACCCAAGACTGTTGAGAGGCACCAGTGGAAAAATGAACTGGATGACTCTGAACCTGACTCTCCATTCTCTTTCCAGCTCTCACAACTGGAACACGCTGTTTGTGGGGACAAATGCTGTGGCTGATGCCATTGCTCAGAAGTACAATGCTTCCAAAAGCCAAGTGCTGGATCACGTGAGTTGGGTTATTGAGCAGCTGGGGTGGGACTTGTGGCACGGTTACCTCGTGCCAAGGTCCTGTCTGGTTTTGTGCAACAGAAGCCTTTGTGTATCCACAAACACCACACAGGCTGAGAGATCAGTGGTGCTGTAGCCTCCCTGTGGGATCTGAGCCTAACAATCTCTTTGTCACTGGAAGACAAAGTCACGTTCCCAGCTCTCCTGCCCATGAATTTTGCATTTCTACATAACTAGTTGTTGGGAATTTGCACCCTAAAGCTCAGATCCTTCCTGGAAACTGCGTTTTGCCTTGGGAAGCATTCTGACTCCAACAGCAAAACTCCCAGAAGCTTCAGAGCAGCTGGAGCATTTTACCTATATGCTCTCTGCCAAATTCCCTTTGCATGTGCTTATGGGATCAGCAGGTGCCCAGCATCTAACTGGATCAGGCGCTTTGCTTCCCTCTTTTTTAGCTTTGTCACATTGTCACTTGATCTTGCCTGCAGGAGAGTAAAGACAGCGTGGCGGTGAGAGTCACTCTGGGAGAAACCGAGCTGGTCCAGGGAATTCGCCGGTTCCTCATTGAAAACGGAGTCAGCCTGGATTCCTTCAGCCAGGTGAGATGCTCAGCTGGAGGCAGCGATGTGGACCTGTATCTTCTATGTGATGGCCTAGTCCTAGTGTCCTCAGCTCTCTTAGAAATTAGCAATTAACTCCTTAGTGTCTGGCAGAATTGAACCCTTACGTGGGTTAGGAAATTTTCTGTCCATTTGAAAATGCAGCTGCCTTCAGGATGGTTGAAATATGTGTTGTGATGGCTTATAGTATGATGGTCAGTGTGCTGTAGACAGAGGAGGTGTCCCGTGTCCACACCAGGGTGGATCTGGAGCTGAAGCCTCCATGCACAAACATTTGTGGAGCAGGAGGAATCATACTAGGATGTGAATCTCAGAATCATGGAATGGTTTGGGTTGGAATGAACCTTAAAAGATCATCTTGTTCCAACCCCTGCCATGAGCAGGGACATCTGCACCAGCTCAGGTTGCTCAGAGCCCCGTCCAGCCTGGCCTGGGATGTCTCCAGGGATGGTTCAGCCACCACCTCTCTGGCCAACCTGGGACGGGCTCTCACCACCCTCATGGTGAACCCTTCTTATAGAGAGTGTTTTCTAAATGGCTCTTGGCCCTCTTGGATCCTGGGAAGGGGTGACACAGAGTGCGAGAGCACGGCATGCTCAGTCTGAAATCTTCAGTCAGTAAGATACTAGGTTTTGCTTTTTAAATCTAATCTCCCCCTTTTTCCCCCATGGAATGTGGCAGGCTGCTGCTGAGCGGAGTAAAACAGTGATCCTGGTCAAGAACCTCCCTGCCAGCACCAGCGTGGCAGAGCTGGAAGACGTCTTTGGCAAACACGGCAGCCTGGGCCGGGTGCTCTTGCCGGAGGGAGCCGTCACGGCCATCGTGGAGTTCCTGGAGCCGACGGAGGCCAAGCAGGCATTCACGAGGCTGGCCTACTCCAGGGTGAGCGTGGGTTTTGACTGTTTGGGCAGCTGCAGAAAGGAGCACTTGCTGCAAAAGTGAAACACAGAAGACTTTTGAGGGAAGTGAGTTATCCTGGAGACTGCTGTTACTCTAACCCTTGGATTTAAGGAGGTGCCTGGTGCATCCTGTGCAGCAGTGGCTGAGCAGGGCTCTCAACCCACATAGGACAGCTGAACGAGGGGGCTGTGACACATCTAGAAGAGCCTCGGTGGCCTGGAGAGGGTTTCTTTCACCTTTTGCAGTGCAGGAGCGGAGTACATGGTTGACTGTGATCCTTTGAGAAGCTGGATACAGACTCTCCTTTGGTGGAAGAAGGTTTAGCCAGCTGAAAGAGTTGCTAAGCTTTTCCACTGCTGTTTTCCATTACAGAGTTGAGAGGAAAATAAAGCTGAGAGCCGTGTTTTTTCCTTCGGGCCTTGCCTGCTGCTCTTCATGGCTCTCCTATGTTCTTTTTACAGTTTCATTCTGTGCCGTTGTATCTGGAATGGGCTCCAATGGGTGTCTTCGTCAACCCAACCCCTCCAAAAAAAAGCTCTGAGGCTTCAGGAAAGGAAGGCAAAGCAAAGCCAGTACCTGGTAAGAATTTTGACCTTGGGACAGAGTAGGATGTTAATGCCAAAGGGAGATGTATAGTTTGCCCCTTCTGAGCACACCATTGGCTGTGCTGTGGGGATGAAGTTGCTCTAAAAGCCGAGTGGTTGAACAAAGAAAGGAAGGAATTGGTGAGTCAGGGGTGAGAGTTTGTGTGTATTCTCTGGTGTCTAATAAGGGCCTCGTCCCACTGCAGGCGCTGCTTCAGTGTGGGATCCAACAGGTCTCTCCTCACCCTCCCACCTCTGCGAAAGCTCAGTAGCTTTGAGGCCTCTTCATCGTGTTAAGTACAGTAGAAATTATTAAGCCGTTTTAGAAGTTGGGAAGAGAGGGAAATGGATGGATGCAGAGAGTCAAAAGGCAGTTGCCAAATCCTTGCTCCTTGCTAAGAGCAGCCACAAGTACCAGCACATTTGCCCGTTGTCCACGTTTCTGTTCCCCTTCCAGCTGTGGGTAGGAGCTCGCAGCTCCGTGGTGGGGCTTGGGTGCCCCAGAGGAAGGTTTCGCGCTGTCTGCTGAATTGCAACTTGATTACTTGGTTTTCTTTTTATGGTTTTGCCTTTGCAGAATCCCAGAGCAAGTTTTGTACAAAAGAGTGTGCATTGCTGTTGGCCTGAGCGAGGTTTGTGGGTCAGGGAGTAGAAACCCCTGGCCCTAGAAGTGCTAATGCTGTAGCGAAGCCCTTTAAGACCACAACCAGTGTTCTGGTGCAGTTCTTCATTGCCTTCAGTATGTGTTTGGGATTTTATTTAACATGCTGTGGATATATATTGGTGGGAGTTGAGGTTTTGGGCAGCGCAGAAGTATCTTCAAGCACATTTGGGGGCCCTTATTCAGCAGGTGTCTGGCTGGGTTTGGTGTGTGGGTGTCTGAGTGCTGGGGAAGCAGGTGTGTGGAGTTTCTGCACTCAAAGAATAGGTGATATTTTGGCATCCACTGGGTTACGTTCATGTAGTCTGTGTCAGTCCATGTCCACCTACAAAAGGCCTGTAGGAACAGGCCACTTCTCTGCTGGAGCGGTAGCTCTATCAACCGGGGCAGGGGACAAGCTCCTCCAAAACTTGAGTGTTATTTCTTGTAAAGTTGGTTTTATTCTTTTGTTTCAGATCCTGACACTGACTCAGCTGTAAAGGGCTCAGAGGAAACGGCAGCACAGGAAGAAGAGGAAGAAGAAAAGGAGGAGGAGGAAGAAGAAAGTATTCCAGGGTGTACTTTGTTCATCAAAAACCTCAACTTTGCTACCACAGAAGACACACTGAGGGAGGTGAGCCATAGATGGAGCAGAGAGGAACTGGTTTTGCTTAGCATGGTCTGCTCAGATGGAGCAGGAGCAGGTCGAGTGTGTGGTTGGGGGCCAGACTGAGATGCCTAATGGACCAAAGCTTTGGGGTTTCAGGCATCAATTAGACAAACATACCTGAAACAGTTTTGATGGAGTTTAATCCAACTCGGGAAAGGCGGAGGCAGTAGTAAATCTTTTAAGACTCGATTTCCCTGCTATCTGTAATGTTTCTCCTTGGGAAAAGCACTTTTGCAGCTTCAATACTGCTTTGGGTGTTAAGGCAATAAATAATTAAATGATAGTTTTGCTGAGATGTGCTTTTTATCTAAGCTTCTACCCACACTGAGTCGTCTGTGCTGCTTTACCTCAGCAAAGCACTTGGGAGAGATGGTAACGTTTTTAAAGGAGAGTGGGATGTTACTAGCACAATAGGGAAAAGCAACAGGGAGTTCCCGTCTCTGCCACTTTTTGTAGCCGTGCGAAAAGCCACGTTTTGTGGCCCAAGAACACTGGCGCAAGGTCAGTCCATCGTGGACCCAAGCGCCTCTACTTTGGGACTGCTGTTCTAGTACAGACCTGGTCTGGTTGGGTCTGGGAGCAAATGTGCATGTTCAGAAAAGGACTGAGACTTGTCCTCTCCTCTTTTTTGCCTTCGGGCTGCAGTTTTCTGAAGGAGTTGAATTAATTGTCACTGTAAGGCATCACCCTGCAGCCCCTCCTGCGTGGCTGTGGAAGGAGCCATATCCAAGGGACATCCCAGGATTCACCTCCCACCAAGGTCCCCACCTAGGTGTGAGGGCATCTTGTAACCCACAGCGTTCCTCCAGAGCCACCGCAGATCCCTGTGCGGTTTCTGAGGAGTGGCGGAGGATTTCTGGGAACGTGTTTATTGATTTCTTTAAAAGTCTGCGTCTATGTGGGTGTCTGTACAGCAATAATTTTATAAGACGCAGCTGCACCAGCGGCTTGTCAGGTGTGCGCCGGGGGGGTGGGCTTGCAAGTGTGTGCTCCTGGCTCTGGAAGAGAGCCACGTTGTCACTCGAGTTGAGTTGCAAGCCTGTGACAAAGAGAACTGAATCACGTGTCTAAATTCCTTGCAGACGTTCTCCAAAGTGGGAGCTGTGAAGAGCTGCACAATATCCAAGAAGAAAGACAAAGCAGGTACTCTAGATGCTGCTGTTCAATTCCTTCCCTCGCCTGGTTGCTGAGGGCTCAGGTGTGGCATTGCTTTAGCATTCATCTGCCGGAGCATTTGTGTTCTTGCTGGCGAAATCCTTAATGTTTCTAGAAGTGCGCCTGTTGAAATGGCTTGAAAACAATGACCAAAAATACCCTGGGTTTCATTCTAGAAGGTTAAGCTCCATTGTGGAATTTGTGGAGATGTGGCATTCTCTTGAGATCAGGATAGAGGAGCCAACTCTTTCAGGGTCACAGAAGAGAGCGGGATATAAGTTGAAAGGAACCGATGCCCTGTGAAGATTAAACCTGCATATGACAAGCTGTATCCGGGATCTTCAAGGATGCCTGGCTGAATGCGGTGCTGAGTGGGCTCCATTTGCCTTCTGCCTGCCCGCTTCGAACCCAGCAGGCTCCAGTGACAAGTGCTTTTGACTGTTGCGTTCCCTGCGCTCGCTTTCTGAGCGAAGTTTGCTTAAGGCAAGCACTTGCCAGGTGGGCTGTGTCTTTCTTCCAGATTTTAGGTGAGGGGGTCACACAGCTTTATGGGATTTTGCCTTAGCAGGGCTCCTCTTGCATGAGATGCTTGAAAACTCAGATCCACTGAAAGAAAAAGAAATAAAGTGCAGTCTTCAGCACTGCTAATGTGGTGGCCAAAATGAATTTCTGAAGGGGTTGCAGGTGAGAAGTGTTCCCTCTGGGGACCAGACTGCAACCTGCACATTGCTATCCTGCAACAAAAGTCACACCCATTTCTGGGTAGTTGGCCATTTTTCCAGATGAAGGTCTCATTTCATTCATGAGGAAATAGTTCTATGTATAAATAAACGTTTGCGTGTCTGTAATGGGATCATTCTCCCGACTATGACTGGCGGTTGTTTTGTAGGACCTGGTGTTTTATTTAAGGAGGTTGCACTGAAATTATGCAAAGTATAAAATCTGTTTTGCAGGCAACATTGGTTATAACTCCTCTTTGACATCAGCTCCAAAACGAGCTGCTCTAGAGCAGCATCTTGCACAAAACAAGTCAGGACCGGGTTCCTGTGAACAGTGTTGGTGTCAGTCTATGGGCATGGTGGCCCTTTGACCAGGGTATTAGTTTTTGTCCCCAGAATTTTGACAACTGGTGCTTGTTTCTGATTTGTTT
The DNA here is from genome assembly GCF_963082525.1 of Nesoenas mayeri. Classification (NCBI taxonomy): domain Eukaryota; kingdom Metazoa; phylum Chordata; class Aves; order Columbiformes; family Columbidae; genus Nesoenas; species Nesoenas mayeri. The sequence continues at coordinate 11,064,998 of NC_137565.1, read as the reverse complement.
TTAAACCTTCTGCTTAATATCATCATAATTTCCCCATAGCTTAATGAGCCGCCTTTCTCTTCCAACAGGCACTTTGCTTTCCATGGGCTTTGGATTTGTGGAGTACAAGAAGCCCGAGAGCGCCCAGAAAGCCCTGCGCCGGCTCCAGGTAAGCTGGGCCACATTTCTTTCCAGAGATGAGGGTTGAAGGTGTGGATGAACCATGAGGTTCCAAATGTAGGATGTTGGTGCTGTGAATTACATGGTGCAGACGGAGGAGCCTCTGAAATGGGCCAGGTTTGTGGGGGAAGAGGGTGTGTAAAGGGACAAGACTTCCTGCAGAAGAGTGCTGATCCAGTGCAGAGGTGGCAGAAAATATGTAATGATTGACATTTAATGAGTTTATTCTGCAAAGTTTCCCTTTGAAGAGTGACAGAGACCCAGGCCCCCACTCAAAATGAAAATAAATACTGCTTAGTATCTAGTGCTGCGGAGTTCAGCTCTACCCTCTGTGATCTTCAGGGTCTTCCAGCCTTCCCCATGACACAGGGTGCACGGATTGGCTGGAATAAGGAATAAATCATTCCCTCTGCTGTTGGAACAGGGAATGATCCCGTTCTAGGCAGATATAAAGGCATTACGCTGTGTAATTGTGCGTGTCCAGTGACCACAAGCCTTGAGTCTCGCCTTCAATATTTCCCATTCCACAGTCTAGGTAGTGTTGGGGTAGATGTGAGTTCTCCATTGTTTGGAGAAGCAGAATCCTGGGGAAGAGAGAAAGGAGGAAAATGGGTATTTTGTGGAGGGAGAGGGCAGCAGGGCTCCAGGATCCCAGTGCACATTGTGTGCTGTGTTGTCTGTCTGCAGAAAACTGAGGCACAGGAAGCAAGAACGGAAAGATTTTCTTGCTGTATTGGCTTCTGGTGGCCAATGAGACATCCTTGGCTCATTGCAGAACAAGTAATGACAGTCACAGGGCTGCTGCTTTGCTTAATCAAGATGTCTCCGACTTCGTATTAGAAACCTTGTCTTGCATGAGAAACGTTCAACAGAGAAAAACTTTGACAGGGAGAAGGGGAAGAATATATGGGAAAGAGCAAGGTGTGAAATGCCGTACTTGCATCTTGGAAGCTGTGGTGACTTTGATTTTGTTGTTGTTTCTTTGTTTTAATTTCTAGGGCTGCTCTGTAGATGGCCATAAGCTGGAAGTGAAAATCTCAGAGAGAGCTCTCAGGTAAAGCTTATGCCTCACCTTTGTAACGTGGTTACCTTTAAGCTGCAGGAATACTTGGCAGGTTCTTAATTTCTTAACGAGCGTCTCTGCATCATGAGGGACATGATCAGTAGCGCTCTGACTGTTTAACACATCAGCCTTTGTTGTGCTTTACTCCCTTTGGTCAATCTTGAAAAGAAAAAAGGGATGATGAATAGCTGATGCGAGGATGTTCACCTAGTACATGACATATTTCCAGTTAAAATCCCCCAGCAGCATGTAGTGTGCTGGGACCCCAAAAATGAGCCCAAAGGGAGCACCAGGCTCTTGAGTTTTCTTCCACAGTGATGGAAAAGGCTCCTCTGGGACCTCTGCTTTGGTGACAGTTTGGTCAGCGCTGCAAAATCCACTGTGGCCCAGCTTCCAGAATTCTTGAAGAGAAATATTCTCTGGGTAATGAAATATTTTACCCAAGTGTATCAGGGAGAACAGGAGCTTAAGAATGATGTTCTGCTGCCGATTCTGATCAAATCTATATTTACACATTTCTTCCTTGCTTGAAAAAAACTTTGGATTTAACTTGTTTGGTTTGGGCAGCCAGGTGCAGGGGAGATGGTCACTTGTGGATGAGTTTACTTGGAGGTCGAGTCCTGCTTTTTAGGGTTTCTTTCCTAGTTTTTATTCAGTACAGAGTCTTCTAAGTGCAAAGCAGAAAATTAATCCAGATGCTTGAAGGTAAATGTTGACACCTAAAAACTGCCCTTTAGACACTTTGGAAATCCTGCTGTAGAAGGTATCTCTTAAATGTCAAAATTTGTTTGAAAATTGGTCTCTGGGGACCAGAAGCATTCTGACAGCTCCCTATCTGTGGTTTATATTTCCATTTTTTAATATACCTTTTTCTTCCATTTTAATTTTAAAAAGTGCTTCAGTTGGTATCCAACCTACAATGAATTCCTCTTTCATTATGAAATAAGCTGCTGTGTTTTGTATTAGGTAAATTCTTACCTCATTCAAGTGCAATACATTTCTAAGTAAAAAAAAAAATATAGTTCAAAAACTTCATTTGCTGTTTTCTCAGCCAGTAAGAGAATCAAAATTAGTTTATATTAAGCTATTTATTTTTAATATATCAAATAGTATGTTCTCTTGACAGTTGAATGGACAAGATTTGGTGCTGCCTGACCTCAACTGAGGTTGCAATCAGCAAGCTTGAAACTCCGATATTCAGATGTAGGATTTAAATCACTTGAATACATCCCTTCTCAGTGTACTATATGAAATTTTGATTGTTGCCAGTGAGGATGTCTGTGAGCCCGCTGGCTGATATTTCTGCATTCCTAATTTTGGAGGAGCCAGGACGTGATGGGTGTTTTGCTGCAGGCTGGTCCTTACCTGCCCTTTCTTTTGACTTCACAGGACCACTGTGAAATCATCCCGAAAGAAGCAAACCGTCAAGAAGCAGACGACTTCCAAAATCTTGGTGCGAAACATCCCGTTCCAGGCCACCGTCCGGGAAATCAGGGAACTCTTCAGGTAAGAAAGCGCTTTCCATTGGGATTGTGGCGTGCTCTGGGCTGGAAGCAATGCTATTTTCATACAGGATCTTGCTATTGGGTTGTATATATGAAATTCGATTTCTTTGTGGAAGTAAACAAGCTGAATGTACAAACGAATAGCTTGGTAGGTTTTACCAGTATAGAAATTGTGCTGGTGAGACATCAGGCAGCGTTTTGGCCGGCGCCGCTGTGAGCTGTGGGACGTGGTGGCCCGTCACCGTGCAGCAGACACCTGCGGAGCTTCCAGACCTCCCCACCCAGCCAGTAAATGACATAACCTTGGATATTTATTTTTCCCTCTTGCCTGAAAGGTGTGCAGCAGCTTTTTCCCTTGGCTGGGAAGGAGCACTGAGAGCCACCACAGACACCTGACAGGAAAGGTTTTAGCTGGAACTGGCTCCCTCCTCTGTCTGTCCATCCCACGTGATGGTTTAGCTCCTTCCCGTTGTGGAGGGAGCGCTCACACCTTGCTTTGCCTTCTGTGAGCGTTTCGCTGTGTGTTCCTCACGTTATCGATGGCGTGTTGCCCTGCAGTCGCAGCCCTGTGTCTGTTGGGGTGCAGGTCTGTAATTCCCTCTCTAGCAAGAAATACCTTGCCAGCCGTGAGACCTGCCTGGGATGGTGCCGAGCAGTAAATAGGGATTTTAGGATCCCAGTCTGTGGTTTTTCTGTGTGCTGGCTGATCTCTGTTTTCTTTTTATCCTCAGCCTTTTGTGCTGTGACTTGTTAAGCCTTGTAATGCATCCTGGAAAAGAGGTGAAACCTTGCACAACACAGCATTACGGCATCTTTTCTATTCCCAGGATGAGAATCTTTTGCTTATTGACCCAGGCTGTGGTCCCTGCTCCACTGCTGGCTTGTGGAAGGAATTTGGGGGAATTTATGTCCATCTCCGCAAAATAAGAGCGATAACTCGCATCTGCAGGGCACGGTGAGGGGCAGTGTTGGGAGGTGGCTCTCCTGCCTGGGTCTCAGCAGAAAGCAGGCGCTTTCCTCTGATCAGGGCTGTGGTGTTTCCTCCCAAAGGGACTGAGTTGAAGAATCGCTTAACCCTCTGAAACCTCCCAGACCACACACTGAAAACTGTCTTGTGAGAGCCACACGGCAGCGTTTTGTTGGCTGGGGGGAAAATTATGCCTTTCGCTATGTACAATGAATTTTACCGACTTTATTAGCATGTGATATTCTCCTCTTATGACCACCGATAAGGACAGCGGTTCCTGTGCAGCTGGTCGGCTGTTTCCTTGCGAGGTGTAAGGTGATGAGGAAAGCTCTGAGTTGCAGCACGGTTTTTGAATGAGCTCGGAAGGTTTAACTGACTGCAGAGTTGACTCTTGGCCACATGTTGCTGGAAGGGTGATGGTTGGCACAACGTAAAGATCCTTGTAGAAGAGCAAAAGGTTTTTCTTGCTCTTGCTGTGCAGCTTGGATGCTTTAGCTTCAGCGCTGCCCTTGGAGGGCAAAGAAACTGGGCTTCCAAATTACCCTGCTTAGTTCGTGGGGCATCGCTAATTTACAACCCACACATGGTGTGACTACAGACGTGACCTTTGTAAACCTGGAGCAAACAAAACCAGGGGGATCTATTTGCCTTCTAGGGCCCTGGCTTAAGTTCAAGGAGCTGGGAGGCTTACGTGTATCATGAGGATAGACAAGCCCAGCAGAGACTGTGGGTTTTGGTGTGTTTTTTTCTTCCTGTCTCGTCTGGCACCTCGGTGATGTGGAGCGGGGGGGTGGAGGAGCCGTCTGATTAATATTGCAAGGAACACGCAGCTTCGAGCCGCGTGTGCTGTTGACAGCGCTCTCTGGGCGACGCGTGAACATCCGTTTCATTTACCTAGGAGATTCAGAGATGTTGTTTTTATCCTCAAAACAAAAGCCAGCGGCTTGGGAGGGGACCCACAATCCTCCCTTTGCCCCTGCCATCCCTCCTTCCCTTCGGAGTGGCTAAAACCAAGCATGACGGAGCGCTACTGAACACTTCATCCTCCTAGATTGCTTTTTTTTTTTTTTTTTAAATGTGATTTTTAAATCAGATGCCTTTGCTCTGGAGCTTTTAGCTCTTTCTGCATTTAGGAACCTGTCTTATTTGTATTTCATTATTTATTTATTTGCAATTGCAAACAATTGCTCGGCAGGGCCGGCGTGGCTGCAGGGGGCACTCTTAGCCTGCCCAGGAAAGGATGGATGGGGACAGCCTGGGGACAGCAAGGGACCGCCAGCCTGGGGACCGCCGGGCAGCACCAAGCAGGGCAGCAGCCCTGGGCCCAGGGACGATGGGGAGGATTTGCAGGGCAAACAATCTCCTCTATTGTTTCACCTGCTCAAAAGCCACTTTTCAGCCCCGCAGCTGATGTGTCCCGACCTGTTTCCTTCTGTCTTTGTTTTTTTAATTTTTGCAATTGCCTGGGCAGGAGAAAAAATAATAAATCAATATGCATGCACACAATATATATGTGTATATTTATTTTATATATATAGTGTGTATGTATATCTGTATATATTGTGTGGATATTATCCCAGACAAATAGATATATAACCCCAGGCAAATATTCCCCTGTTTTGAGCTTTGTCAGGAAGCTGTGTCTTCCTTTTTAAATGCACCCCCAGTTGGCGTTAATGACAGTGGAACAGCAAAACAAGGGAGTTGGATGTTTTGAATAGTGAATTTTGAAAGCTGCTGTACCTGTGCACTTCAGGAAATTCTACCCTGGTTGTTTTTATGCTTTTAAATCTAATTTTTGATGGATCTGTCGCTTAAATGCTTGGACTTGCCCCACACCATCGTTGGTGCCCTTGCAGCGGTTGACACAGATGGTGGCTGTCCTGTGTGTCCCCCCCGTGCTGCCCCCTTCCCCATTTCCTCTGAGAGCCCCACAAACTGCAGGGAAAGGCTCCGCACCGTCCCGTGCTTTGGAATGGGTTGTTGACACCCGTGTCCCATGCTCACAGCCACACGTGTCCTCTGCAGCACCAATGGGTTTGGGAACCACCTTCTCCAGGAGTTGCCTCTTGCCTGTCCCCAGGAATCCCAGAATGTCAGAGGTTGGAAGGGCCCTGGAAAGCTCATCCAGTGCAATCCCCCCATGGAGCAGGAACACCCAGATGAGGTTACACAGGAAGGTGTCCAGGCGGGTTGGAATGTCTGCACAGAAGGAGACTCCACAACCCCCTGGGCAGCCTGGGCCAGGCTCTGCCACCCTCACCGGGAACAAGTTTCTTCTCAAATTTAAGTGGAACCTCCTGTGTTCCAGTTTGCACCCGTTACCCCTTGTCCTGTCACTGGTTGTCACCCAGAAGAGCCTGGCTCCATCCTCCTGACACTGCCCCTTTCCATATTGATCCCCAGCAATGAGTCCCCCCTCAGTGTCCTCTTGTCCAGCTCCAGAGCCCCAGCTCCCTCAGCCTTTCCTCACACGGGAGATGCTCCACTCCCTTCAGCGTCTTGGTGGCTGCGCTGGACTCTCTCCAGCAGTTCCCTGTCCTGCTGGAACTGAGGGGCCACAGCTGGACACAAGATTCCAGATGGGAGGATGGATCTAGCCAGTCCCTTGGGAAACATCTGTGAGAGGGTGTAAAACTCCAATTGATTTTTTCCCCCCCAAGCTCACAGTTTGCAGGAAATTCAAAGCAAACATATTTCTTTCATTTTTTGGTGTTGAGGGATATCGAGTTCTAACTCTTGGGCTGGAGAAGGGTGACGCTTCATTTTCTCTGTATGGGAGTCACGAGCTCTCTGGTTAAGGGCTGAAGTCTTCTGCCTGCAAAATAAATCATAGAATCGTGGACTGGTTTGGGTTGGAAGGGACTGGGGCTCCGTGACCCTTGGGTGCTGCCGGTGGCTTTGCTGGGTGCGTGGCGCTGATTTGGCGTGTCTGCCCATCTCTGCAGAGGTGTTGGGGTGTCTGCCCATCTCCGCAGAGGTGTCAGCCTCTCTCGCACCCTCAGGGGATTTTTTTATTATTATTATTATTATTTTTTCAAGACCCGATAGGTGTTATTTTCTTCAGAGGGAGAAATGCTTTTCAATTATAGGGGCTGTTTTTGGGCTAGGTGTGAAGATTTCGCTTTTGTGGGTGTTGTGTTTCTCCCCCCCCTATTTTAGTCCTTTATTAGATTTGACTCTTATCTTTACTACCTGGAAAACTAACAAAAGACAAATGGTCCTTAGTTCTTCCCAAAGAACCACAGTTAGGAGTGGAGAGACAAAGGGATTGATATCTCATGAGGGCTACTAATTTTTGCTACCAAATTGGGGGGCTTTTATGGTAAGATTTTTTTTTTTCAAAAGCAACTCTAGATGTGGTGAGCTGAATTGGAGATCTGTGAAAGGCCACATTGTCACAGATTGGAGCTCTGGCAATTTCTGAAAATTAGGCTCCTTGAAAATCTATCACATTAGATCCATGTAGCCTTCATTGGAAGTTCCAATTAACTGTTTGTTTCATAGCATCTTCTTCTATCTTCCTTTCCCTTCTCTGCACCAACTTCCATGAATATTAAAAATAAGGCTGTTTTGCACTCCATGTATAACATTTCAAGGAGATGTATGTTTTATTTTCCCCAAAGAGGGAACAATTAGATTTAGGAAGACTTTTTAAAATCGAATGCAACCTGAGGAATACATACTGTAGAAATTCTGCCTGGACTTTGACATACCTGATGCTTGTACTGCTGAAAGAGCCAGTTGTTAAGAGTTGCATCTCCAGTAGCATGTTTTGGGTTCCTCTTTGCTTTGCAAAATGTATCGAGAACTTACAGTTGGGTCTGTATCTATAAATTCCTCTAAAATTGCAACGACCGTCACCCTCTTCTGCCAATTAGTTGTGGCTGACCCAGAGCCTCAAAATTCAGAGTGAAATCAGGTGCTGGTGCTGTGAGCGTGGAAAGTGTTCTGTTGCCCCTCTGGCCATCCCTTTCACCTGTAGGAACTGAATTCAAACACATTGTGTAAACCTCTAAAATCATAAAATTATTATCAGCTGAGAGACTGGACTTTGGTTTGACTAAAGAAGCGACTAGCTGAAAAAGCAGTTGAAAGGTACACCAGTGCATACCTGCTTATAGAACAGGTTATCGGGTGTATTTATCTCTGTATTCTGACTTTCCTATAAAAAAAGCAATGCTGCTTCTTGCAAAGACCTTCGGGGTTGGGTGTTTCTTTTAATTTTAACTCTTCTATTTGCTCTGTCTTGACAAAGACATGACATTTATTACATCTGGCAAAACAAGTGCCTGAAACTGATTAGGAGAAAACAGATTTATTCCCTCTGATAGAGGGTAGAAGTGAAGACAGCCAGTGGGACGGGACTTTAGATCCGTGTCTCTTCTAGAAGAAGAAAAATCTCTGAAGAAAGATACGATGGATAAACTGGCAGGGATATTTTTTTTTTTAAAGGCAATCTTTATGAAGTTAATTTTATAAGATGATGCCTTTCACTTCTTCTGACCTATTATTATAAAAGTGTAGTTATCAGAATGGGCTTTTCATTTCCCATTATAAAGGACACGGTGGTATAATGAATCCATCTGCCAGACATGCTTGCTGTTCACACCTTTCTCCCAGTAATGGAGTCTACATGACTGGAGACAATTTCTTCTTCCCAGAGTAACGTTGCCCTGTCGAAGCCACAGAAATCTTTGCTACCGAAAGGCAGACGAGGAAAAAAATTAGTCCCTTCATAAACATGTGAGTTTGTTAAGCGGGTGCTGGGCAGTATTAATTAGAATGTTCAGTGCAAACAGCTCTAGGATGCACAGTGCTGCAGTCTAAGGTCAGATTACTCTCCGAGTGATGCTTTTAAAAGCCTAGATATTGTGCTAGAAATGTCTGGAAATCCATTGCTGCTTCCTCGTAGCTGCTTAAAATTGTTCCCTCCGTCCTGTCCCCCTGCAGGCAGATGGTCCATGGAGGTGGGGGGAGCTGCCGAACTCTTCACGAGTCCCTCCTCGTGGCGGGAGGGTCTGCTGGGGGGGGATGGAGCTGGTGGGGGGGATGTTAGGGAGATAAGATAGGAGATAAGGAGCTGATAAGCCCATGCTGGAGGTCTGGAGGTGATGGACAGGTTTGGCAATTCCCAGTAACCATGGGGTGTGCTGGTCTGCCTGTTCCTTCTGCCATCTGACTGCAGCAGTAGACCTGTCCTAGGGGAGGCCAGATCTCCTGCTTAGCTCCTTGCTGTGCGCTGGGCGTGATGTTCCCCTCCTGTGAAAAGCCAAAGTCCATATATTTCTCCACTGTTCAACAGCTGGAAACTCCCCCAGCACCTTGTAGAATCGAGGAAAGGGCATGTGTTTTGCAAACATGACTGCAATTCATAGGGCTGTAAAACTTCCTATTTATTATGCTCTTAGCCCTTTACAATCAAACCAAAATTAAATTGACATAGATAAAATATTGAGAATATAATCTGAGGGGCAGTGTTGCTGGATGTGCCCGCGTTGGGCAGACTGGGCTGCAGTACCGGGGGAAGGAGGTGGAGCAGATCATTGACCCTTTCTTGTGGTAGAAACCACTGTTGGATTCATTCCCTGTTCATCTGGGTTGTATCTGTGAAAAGATTAAGCTGCATTTCTGAGTCATTGTCTCAAGATGGTCCAACTGTCAGTCTGCAGTTAGAGCCGATCTGAAGGACTCGGAAAAGAGCAGCTGTTTAGGTGATGGGCAAAGCCACCAGAATGTCTCTTGTCCTGCCTGTATGTAGTCACTGGCTTAAAGCTGATAGTTTCTGCTCATTATCAGTGAATACAGAGATGTTCCCCAGAGCAACATGCCCCCTGCTTTTCCCCAGGAGTCTGATTCTGCCAAGGAAAGAGCCTCTTGGTGTTCTGCAATCCTGGTGCCTGTGGCCCAGCAACCCCCCTTGTCACTTGGTGTGGAGTCAGATGAACACAATCCTGTACCAGAGCAACCTGCAGAGCCTGGTCCTGTGGGATCCACTCTGGACACCTTGCTCAATTCTTTGCTCATGTTACTCAGGCCAGTATTGATCACTCACTTAATGACCTTTGTGGATTGGGGCTTAGGTGCCTTGGAGGACAGACACAACTCCTGAGGACTGGGGAGAATACGCGTGTGAAAACAGGTACTCAGATGCTTTGGTAACAGGGCTGTGCCCTGCCAGAGGGATTTGTGCCGCTCACACCTTTGCTTGTCCCAGGGCACCGTGCTTGAAGGGAGTGCACAAAAATGAGTCTGCACAAGTGGAAAGACCCCTGGGAAGCAGCTGCATTAGTGGATGCTCTGCACCCATCCATCGGGTTGGTGTTGGATCCAAACTTTCTGGCTTCCCCTGTGAATTGGGACATTGGTGCGGAAACCTGCCAAAAACGGGTTTAGGAGCAAGAACTGGTTCCACATTTGGGCGCTGACAGCAGTAACAATGCCTCGCAGTTTGGTTTGGTGTTGAGTGGGATCACCATATTGTTTTCTCGAGGAAACAAATGAGTGGTTTAAAAATGTCTTGTGCCCTTCTTTGAGATCATAGGTTGGAAGGGACCACAAGGATCACCTGGTCCAACCTTCCTTGGCGAAGCACGGTCTAGACGAGCTGGCCCAGCACCCTGTCCAGACAAATCTTTGAAGTGTCCCATGTTGAGGAATCCACCACTTCCCTGGGAAGATTATTCCAATGGCTGATTGTTCTCATTGTGAAAAATTTCCCTCTAATGTCCATTTGGAATCTCCAGAGCCACCCCCGGGCTGCTACTCCGGGCCATGGATGCCCCAAGGTTACAGGTGGTGGTTTGTATCTGGGCACATGCGTTTGTGCTCTGATGTCTTCAACATACAGAAAGACTCCCACATTAACAGCACTTTGTCCCTGTTTCGCTCTATCCCTAGGGATAATATCTGGTTCCCATTTTAAAGGTGGTTCCCCAAAACTGTGGTGCAAACCCACTGCATTGGAAGAAGCATCAGTGAACCAGTTCCAGGCCACAAGCTCAGGAGATGAAAATGCAAGCAGCTTCCGACGATGCCAGCAGATGATGTGGTGCTTTGCATTAGTGCTGGATTCCAGCAGCCTAATTAGGATGCGAAGTCTGTGCATTGGGCTGCTGAGCGTCTGAGGAGCGTGTCTGGCACGGGGCGGGGGGCGCAGGATGCTGCTCTGGATTGCAGCTTCCCGCCCCAGTGCTCCCAGTGCAGCTCCCACCTTCTCACCTGCCTGCGCGAGCCCTGTCTGCCCACGCAGTTCAAAGGCACTTGCAGAAAGCTCCCCTTTGTTGGCTGTGTTTTCTCTGGGGTGGTTAGGAAGCTGCTTGGTTGACTGCTGACTCTTTCCTGCCTGAGGAGTTCTGCCCCACTGGTGGCTTTTAATGCTTTTATCAGTTTGCAAGTGGGAGATGGAGTTTTTCCACTGGTCTGTTTTCCTCTCCTTCCAGCAGACTTGGGGCTGATGTTCGTGCCATTTTGTTGGGCTGCTGTGGTCCCTGTGATCTCACCACGTAACCTGGATCTCCCCCTGCCCTCTGTCTCTATTACCCCCCCATTGTCCCCGCTTCGTGGCTGCTGTTGGAAGATCTAGGTCTTGCCCCTTTAGGTTGGACAGCCAGACCACCCCATGTCATCTGCTTGTCTGACACCCTTGGTTCATGCGTAGCCTTGTTCTCATGCACAGCCTACCCCAGGTGCATCCTTACAGCCTGGCTTAGCACAGGGGATTTACTAATCCTTGTCTTATGTCCAAATTGCCGATACGTGGAAGCGGGGCACAGGGAAATGCAGGGTGCAGGTGCTTTTCTGGGCAGCAACTTGGAGCCTCATGAGCTGAGCGCTGCAGATGAGAATATGTGGATCCGCTGGGTTGATTTATTTCTCTTACTATCTCAAAAACCATAAATTAAATTTTTTTGGTCGTTCTTCGGGCCTCTTCCTTAAGTGCTGGAAACCCAAACCCAGCAACGTTTGGCTGATATTCAGAGACCAGAAATGTAACTGGCCACTGTCCAAAACGAGCCAGAGGGTGGGAGAGAGCGAAATAGGTTTGCAGCACTGTTTTTTGGTTTGAATCATAAAGGTGTTTAACATAGATAAGGAAATGTTTAACTCTGTTATCTTGACAGAGATTCTTTAAAAGGTGGATCTTCCCAAAAGCAGAAGGAAGATTTTTTTTCAGCACATCTCTTTCCCTTTCTTGAACATTCATTGCAAACTTGGTTTTTCGTATTTTTTTTCCCCTTTTCTGCGCTCCACATCCTCCATACCCACAGGTCCCTTTTCTGCTTGCCTGAAACCTCTGCTGAGGCATTTTCGGCTGCCTGCTTTGGTGCAGTCCAGTTGTCCGATGCAAATGAAGAGAGTTTCTGGGCTGATTCCTCCCGACTCCCGCCGAAGCATCTCTTGCCAGGCCACCAAGCCGAACCTCCCGCTGGAACTTAATTAGCTTTACGCACAGATTCCATCGCTCATCAGTGCAGAGGGGCTCGGGGAGGTGGAGAGAGATGGGGAAGGGGCTGCTTTTGAAATGTCTTATTCAAATGTAACTCTGGGGTTTTGCTTTGGAGTTTTTTGCCGTTTTTCTGTGCCGAGTGAAGCTGGCCCGTGTGTGTACGCATGGGCTTTTTATCCTTGAGAGGAAGCAAGAAACAAAACCTGTAGGAACTGCTGTATCCTGTAAATAACCCACTTAGTGCTATTAGTATTATAAGATCTCCTTTTGTCTGAATTGTTAAGAGTATGTGTGCATCTATAAATAAGGAAAAACCTGGTGGAGGGATTTGCATGATGTTGTAGCCCATTCTTGTTCATTTTCAATATTGTCCCTTGGCCACTGAGGCTGCTCTGGGGGCAGCCAAGGGGTTGCAGAATCTGTGACGTTGAAATCACACTGGCCTCAGTTTTGAGCTTGAGTCTTAGCCTTTAAGTCAAGAAGCAATCAAGACGATTATTTTCTTGATCTTAAAATTCTTTCCTCTGTCGTGTTTCTTAACTAGATTTCTTGCTTGCTGACGTTGACCCGCCACCTTCCTGCCTTTCGCTAGCATATGTGTGGGTATTTTTCAGTCTCACTTCATGAGAAGGGTCCTGAACAAGCCTCTAATGAATCACAGTTTTCTCCTCAGGATGACACTCTGTCCTTTATTTGCATCTCTGTTTGCATTATTATTTTTTTTAAACCTCAAGCCTACTACGGCATTTCTGTCTCTTGCAATCCTGTGGATTTTAAGCCTTGGGTTATGGTTGCAATTAAAGACCTTTCCTTGCACAGCCTTTTACCTCCCCCGGGGCCAACCCCCTGCCAAAGGCATTTGAACCATCTTGGCTTCTGCAGCTGGTGGCACCACGAGCGTTTCTGTCTGTGCTCCTGCCCCTGTGTTGCTTTTCCCGAAGAAACCGAGCTAAGGCGGATCGGGCTGACCATCTGTCTTCTCAATCTCCCTTTCCTCCTCCCCCAGCAGCATCCTGACCACTTCCATGCATCTGGCAGAGGAGACAAGACCTTAAATTTGAGAGCTTGATGTGCATAAGTATAGGAGGGAGCTCCTGAGGCTTCTCTTCCCAGGGAGGTGATGTTATGGGATTGATCCTTATTAGATATCCAGGAAGAAGCCCTTGAAGATGGGACCTTTTTTCCGATAGATACCAGGGAAAGCCATCTCCTTTGTTCTGTTTCTCATGGTTTGGTAGTGGAGGGGCTGCCCATCGATGCTCTGGGCACGCTGGGCTGTCTCTGTCATGGGTGGCCTTCTGGGACTTGCCCAGGGAGGCTGGAAGGACACAGACTCAGTCCCCTTCCAGCCCCCCAAGGTTTTTTTGACATGTCCTTATGGAGCCTCACTTGGAACGGCAGCAATGATGACTTTTCCAAGCCCCCTGATTCAGTTGCCAGCGGGCTGCATCACCCCTTTTTGCTTCTTTTTAACCCACTTCTTACTTTTCCCACCCTCTGATCCTGCTGCCATTCCAGCAGCCGAAGGGTTAAAAGAGTTCAGGGGGCGAAGGGGGTGGAGATGAGGTATTTCAGATGCTCATTACTCACTGCCAACTTCCCCCCAAATCATATTAATTTCACGCTGTCACGCAGGACTGCGCTGTCTCTCTCCTCAGCATCCAGGAGGGTGATGGGGATGAGGGAAGCGATTTGGGAAGCTCGTTGGTAACCTCTGCGGTACCGACCCAGCGGGACTGGGCTGGGGCCGCTCACCTTGCAGGGGAATGCGGGGAACGGGGGTGCTTTGCCATGCACTGCCTCCCGATGATCATTTTCCACCCCGCTGCTTGGGCAAAAACCCCATGAAATTAAGTCTGCTGCAGCGGGGAGGTCTCAGGGAGCGGAGGGAGGAGGGAGGGGAGCGGAGCTGCCACCCTGCCCGACCTGCGGGCAGCAGGGATGCTGCTTAAAAGTTGGTCTTTAACCAGTTGCCTCCCTTTTCTGTTTTCAATGTGAACAAGCACAGCCTGGCTCTGCCTGCAGAGATCGCTTCCCCGGCTGCTGTTGCCTCCTCTCTCATTTCTCCACCTTTTTCAGCTCTTCGCTCACTGCGTCTGCCAGAGCTGTCACCTCTGCGGGGACTTCACTGTCACACGAGGTAGGACTGGGACTCTGACAGCTCCCGAGCCCGTCCTGCCTGGCAGACCTTAAGGTTCTCTGGCAGCCGGTGTTCTGCCATGTCCCTGGTGATTTTTGTTATTCTTATCCCTAGAAGGTGTCTCAGCTTCTGTGCGCATGTGTTTTTCGTAGAATCACAGAAAGGTTTGGGTTGAAGGGACCTTCCCAGCTCCCCCAGTGCCCCCCCTGCCATGAGCAGGGACATCTGCACCAGCTCAGGGTGCTCAGAGCCCCGTCCAGCCTGGCCTGGGATGTCTCCAGGGATGGTTCATCCACCACCTCTCTGGCCAACCTGGGCCAGGCTCTCACCACCCTCAGGGCAACAATTTCTTCCTCATGTCTGGCCCGAATCTCCCCTCTTTAGCTTAAAAAAAGATGTTGCAAGGGTGTAGAGCAATGAGCTTTCTGCAGAAATGTCATTGAATCCCACAATGGCTCAGATAACGCTTGCACCACGCCATCGTGTCCTGGCTTCTGAGAGTTTTCCAAGTGACCTGTGAACCTAAAGCCTCTGAGCTTTAGCAGGTGTTGTGGTTGTTGCAGGTTGGGAAAGGGTGACCAAAGGACAGGAGCAGCCATCATAGCTCAGATAACAGCCACACCTCTGGTTTTGGGGACAGGGTGGGCAAATCAGACCGTAATTGAAGTAGATACAGTATGTCTGGAAGTATTTCTCTGCTCACGTTGCTTTTACTGTACAATGAGAAAATCTAAGGTTTTGCTGTTGGTTGTGTCTCTGGAGGGGCTGGTGCTGCTCAAGGTGGTGGCTTTAGCTGGACTCGCCAGCGAGCTGCTGTGTGCCCGATTTAATGCTTTTTCTTATCCTGATCCCCAGCAGATTTCAGATGTGGTCGAGCTGGGCTCCTGGGAGACTCGCCTGCACTCAGGAGATCTCACCGTCCTTCTTGTATTCGAGTCGCCACAACAAAGGCGCTTCGTTCGAGCTCCCACATTCGCAAGGCATTTGCATGCATTTGATCTTCCCTACGTGTTTCTCTGTTCTCCTGATGAAAATAATTAATCTGCTTGTTTTTCTAAGTCATCTTGCAGCTTTACAGGGACAAGACTTAAATAAGGATTCTCTTTAAAGCAGAGCTGCGTTAAAATAGCTGTCTGCCTATAAATATCTCATTGCTTCTATATTTATTCTCCTCCAACTCAGTGAAGGAGGTTCTATAGCTGAATCTGAGATATATATATATATATATATATATTTTTACTTGATGCAAGGCTGCTTTCTCCAAAGGATGCCCTGGGTACAGCTTTGGGGGCACATGGGGCATGGCTACATCTCCTTTCTGTGTTTACCGCTTTGCTAGTTGTACAAATTTCCCCTTGTCTTTGAAACAAGCTGACTCATAAGAACTCTAGAGGAGCTGAGATTTGCACCGGGCCCTCCTGTGAGTGCTATTTTTAGTATAACTTATTTTTGACCAGAACTGCACTCTGATCAGGATTTTCAGAAGAGCCCAGGAGAGATAAATCCCCAAATCTCAGCGCTGTTGGAGCTGCGGGTTCCTTTGAAATCCTGACCCGCTGGTGATAACTGCAGTGACTTGGTGGCTCCTAAGCCCTGGTCCTGCAAGGAGAATTGGGGCTTATGAGCAGAAGCTCTGCCAAAGGCTTTGCGAGCGTTAGAGGCTCTTGGTGACGTCTGTGCGTGGATTGAGATTTCATGGGGTTTGGGATAGAAGGGTCACGATTGTGGTAATTTGTACATCTCAGTGAGAGCCGCTGTGGGAGGGGCTGCCAGCAGCTGTAATGTGATCTTGGAGATGGGTGTGAGGGAGGCTGAGGATGGCCCAAGAAAAGTCCTCTTGAGGGTGGTGAGAGCCTGGCCCAGGTTGGCCAGAGAGGTGGTGGATGAACCATCCCTGGAGACATCCCAGGCCAGGCTGGACGGGGCTCTGAGCACCCTGAGCTGGTGCAGATGTCCCTGCTCATGGCAGGGAGGGCACTGGGGGAGCTGGGAAGGGCCCTTCAACCCAAACCATTCTATTGTTCTGTGATTCGGTTGGCCTGATAGAGCCGGTGCTTTCTCCACTGTGCTTAAATGTCTTCTGTCTCTCCCAGAAAAAAAAAAAATAATAATAATTACAGTAACATCAATGGAGATGAGCCCTGTGGTCACTGGGACTGAGAGCAGAGCTCACCACGCTCTGAGATGGCAAAAAGGAGAGAAGACGCAGCAAAACCTAAATATTACAGTGGGATTTTTGACCTCGCTGCTGGTTTTGAATGAGCTATTCAGTCACACATCCAACAGCAGTTATTTTTAAATCCTCTGTTGCACCAGCTCACACTCTTTGGGACCAGCAGTCGACTTTGAACCCCCAAGTCCAACAGTGCAGTTTAAACTTGGACCTTCCTAAAGCTTCTGGTGTTCCCCAGCTCTGTGCCTTCCTTATGCTTTGGGAATGGGCTTGGAAATTTGGAGCGCTGATGTAAAGTTTCAGAAGGCAATCTGTTCATGCTTTAACTAAATAATGAATTATCAGAATCCAAAGTATGAAAGGAAAGGCGGATAATAGGCAGGTATCTTCTCCTGGAGGTGTCACTGTGCTTTTCTTTGATCTCTCAGTCTCCAAAATAGATGTATAATAATAGCTAGATAATAAAAAACCTCCCTGCCCTATGTTAGACCCCATGGTATACACTCCTCCATCAGTGAGGACCAAGACACAAAGGCAGGACAGACATGACTCCATTTATGCAACACCAAGGTAGGAAGAGACCTGCAGAAGAGCCAAGGTCTCTGATGGGAGCAAATCGGGACATGGTTGGGTCAGCCGAAAGGCGTGTGAAAGGGGGCCGGGTGCCTTTCTGCACGTCAGCATCTCCTGCCGCAGACGCCCGAGGGCTGACGCTCGTCCTCACCTTTATTTTTTGCCACATTGCCCCGTTAAGTTCCGGCACGGGAGCCAGCTCTGTCGGGCTAAATTACTGTGACGGTTGTACCATAGCAACTGTACCTGTCTGCCTCTGCCAGCCGGGAAACTGCTGAAAAACAATCATTATTTTGGAGGAATGGGGGAGTGAGGAGCGGCAGAGGGAGGCTGCAAGACAACACGATGCTGCTGCCACCAGCACGGCAAACATGTGCCGACCGCGGAAGGGAAAAAGCCCCTTTTAACATGAGCCTTTAAAACAAATCGCTTTAAAGAATTGAGTTTCTTGCATGGTGTTAAACCTCACAAAGTAGGATTAAATGCGGCAAAATTATGAAACCAAACCTGGTTGCAGCACCTGTTTAAAAATGACTTAAGTGGAGGGATATTAAAATTTTAAGACCTGCCGCTGTGCTGGTGATGGAGGATTTAAAAAATAATAATTGCTGTTGTGTTTTTTGCTTTTCTTTTTGCTCGATTTTCAGAATTGGTTTCTTTCTGTTTAGCATGCAGCCTAATTGCGTAATTACACGATAGACTGGAGTAGAATTTAGTGCATGTAATACCAGTTATAAAGAGGAGCCCTAATTATGTATATCTTCCCAGGTAAATAATACATCAGGGGCATGGAGTGGCCTAATTACTGTTCTGAAAA
Organism: Nesoenas mayeri; assembly: GCF_963082525.1. Taxonomy (NCBI): domain Eukaryota; kingdom Metazoa; phylum Chordata; class Aves; order Columbiformes; family Columbidae; genus Nesoenas; species Nesoenas mayeri. The sequence continues at coordinate 11,047,152 of NC_137565.1, read as the reverse complement.
CCTGCCTAATGACTCATTTCCTTGGAATTTCAGAAAGCTTTTGATAAGGTCCCTCATAAGCAACTGTTAAGGAAAATAAATCGAGAAGGGGTAAAATGTTTTGCTACATTTTTAAACAAGCCATTTAAGTGATGGGAAACAGTCACTGCCTTGGGGTTGTGCATTGTGAGGAGGGGGACGGTCCCAGGGCTGCGTGTTCATTTGGGGCCAAAGTATTTGTATTTTCTGGTCTTGCTTCACCAGCTCCAAGGGCAACTGCTGCTGAGCCCTCCACCAGAAATGGGACTAAATATTAGCAGGAATCTTGTGGGTAAATTCACAGCTCCTTGGAAGAAGCGCATCTGTGTCCATAGAGTCTCTGGCAGTATGTGTGATATTGAGCATCTGAATATCTTCTGAGATAAGTCCCCGCACAGAAGACATGGGGAGCAAGACCAACCCCAAAGCCCAACAGGAACAAGCGACAGGACGAGAGGAAACAGCCTCAAGTTGCGCCAGGGGAGGCTGAGGTTGGATCTGGGGAAGAAATTGGGCATTGGAACAGGCTGCCCAGGGAAGTGGTAGAGTCACCACCCTTGAAGGGGTTGGACATACATGGAGATGAGGTTCTCAGGGACATGGGGCAGTGCCAGGGTTGGGTTAACAGTTGGACTTGGTGATCTTAAAGGTCTTTTCCCACCAAAATGGTTCTATGGTAAATGAGTCAACTGGTGGTCCCTGGTGAGAGGCGGGCACTGAGCTGGTAAGGAGGGGTAGGAGATGTGCAGATCACAGGAGTGAGGGAGGGAGGAGGCTGCTGACAAATGTATTTGTGTCAAAGCATCGCTTTATTCTGCCACAATAAACCACATTTTATTTGCAAGACCCTCCACCGTGCTTATGACGATGGTGCCCATCACCTCCGGAGCTTGGGCTCTCTGTGACCTGCTGCCTCTCAACATCTCCTGCTTCAGGCAGGTGTGGCAGCTGGGCTTAGCTCCCTAGTATCGCCCCCTCCCTTTGCACCCCCCCAGCTTTGCTTTTGGGTCTTTTCTGGGAGAAAACATGGATGTGTGTTTCCAACTGGAGGAGCCAAAGAGATGAAGGAGGGGTGGCAGGAGGCAATTGGCACCGAATGGTCCTTTGCTGAGCAGCCACGGTGCAGATAAAGCATGAGGATCTTTGTGTCTGGCCGGCGACATGCTAATTGGCTTCTCTTCCTCGTAAACTTTGCAAAGGATGCTCTTTAAGTCCTCAGCAAGACAAACAGTTGCTGTGGCAGGTGTGCTGAAAGCACCGTCTGGATGTAATTAGATGTGTTTGCAAGAGAGCATCACGGAGATGTGGAATGGTGCCGATCGTGCTGGGCTCATCCTGCTCCCCCATCCCCTGCTTTTGGAAAGAGCTGATTGCTTCCAGCTAAATTTGGGGGGACACGAGGTGAGAATCTGGCTGATGTTGATTTTCTTACAAGTCTAGTGGAAGTAAAGCCTGAGAAAAGGAGGAAGGTGTTATTTGTGCCATAGTGGCAGGAAAGTGAAGAATTCCTCTCTAGGACACATCAGAGTGTCTGTGTGGGACAGGGAGGGGATGGCCAACCAGGCTGGACACCACATGTTCCATCTCCATGGTCCACAGAGCCAAGTGCCTCTTGTGCACCTTTCTCTGGTCCAGATCTCACGTCACCTCCCTGGCTGATTTCTCTGTGTCCTGCAAGGCCTTTTGCGGGACTTCCAGCTTTTCTGCTGCCTTTGCTGTGGTGCATTTGCTTTCTCTGTCGTATCAAAGACTCTCAGGTTTGTGTTGTACTGCTGTTTATTTTTTTTTAAATCCCCAGCCCCTTTGCTGCCTTTACGGATTGATCGAAGCGTTATACGTACATGTGAGGTTGGTAGACAACAACTGTGGCTTTGCAGGTGGTGAGCTGGGAAAACGGGAGAGGTGTGGGGGGGAGTGGAGGCTGGAAAGGAGCCCCTGAGGTTCCCACGTTGCTCCCTGACATCTCTCTCAGCCACTGAGCACTTCAGTAGGAGCTCAAGGGCTGCAGCACCTCTGGGTGCTCACTCTTGCCTCATCAGGACCTGATGGTCACAACCCATCCCAGAGAGCCTCCTGGTTTGGAAATGCTATTCCTAATTTTTGTGAGCCCTTTCTGTAGGACTGTGTTACGTGGCGCTGGCATTTCAGAAGCTTTGGTTCAAATGCGTCTGTATGCTGGGGAAACTCGGGGTTTCTTTGAGACTTGGGAGTCTCTCTCTTTCTCTTCACTTTGTTGTTTCATTGCCTTGTCAAGAAGTTTGTTAAAGCTTCCAGGGAATGAGATACACATGATTTAGGGGTGACTACAAAGCTTTATACTGCCTGGGATGGAATCACAGCTGCTTCGGGGGAGGATATGACCCTGTCCTGCTGTCACCCAGCAGTGCAGGAGAGGGACGAGTGGGAATCGCCCATATCCAGCTGAAAACTCCAGTTTGAACACCCCTGATCCCATGTGAGCTGAGGACACTGGCTTGAACAGCTTTGAAATCTTGTCCTGGTGAGGCTTCCCGCAAGTCCAGCCGTAAGCAGACTTCATTTATGTGGCGAGGAACAGGTACCACGTTGCATCCACGAGTGCAGCATGACCTGTAGCTCCTGCATGGAAACACTCGATGCCAAAAAGAGCAAATGGTGGTGAAATGCCATGGCTGAGCTCCAGCACAAGCCAGCGATGCTCGGTGTCCCTCGGCGCGGGTCCCAGGAGGGGAACTCGGCTGTGGACCTGCTGCAGGAGGTTCTGTGGCATGGCCAGGTTATGTCCCCGAGAAAACTGGCCTCAGGAAGGGATCCATCGCAGGGAAGTGGGTGATCTCGGAGAAGACAGCAGCGCTTCTCCCAGCAGCACAAGGCTGGCACTGTAGAACAGGAATTGAATAAAGCAAAGCCTGGTTTTGCTGCGGCAGCAGGTCAAGAGGCCTCCAAACAAAGATGATGCTCCTGGGCAAAGAGGAGAGGAAGCTGGAAAAATTGATGATCTGTGTAGGAAAGAACAAGATGCAGACGTGGCTGTCCTCCTCCTGGCTCTCCATCGGGGTTTTGCAGGTGATGTGATTATTCCGTAGGACCGGTGCAGGTGAGGAGCTGCTGTAGGAATGAAAGATCAGCTTTGCTGTGGGGCCAGGGCAGGCAAGGACCCGCTTTTCAGCATCGCTTCACCCCTGCAGCCGCGGGCTAGGGGTCTGTGGGGACACCCGGGCTGCTCCAGAGTCCCTGTACCTGTCACCTTCTGTCCCCACAGCTCTGCCGGTGACAGGGACAGCGACTCTTTGCACTGGTTCAGGTGCCCGGAGGTTTCGCTTCTGCCTTGCCCTCCTGCGCATTCATCTGCTAATTGTCAGAGGTTACCGAGGAGACGTTATTGATGATGATGATGATGGTAATAGGGGAGATATGTGGCAGATTAATTCCTGAACTCTCTAACGGGATTTAAGCTAACAAGAGAGGAGGGATTTTTTTTTCCTCCCTCTCTCCTTTCCCTTCCTCCTTTCAGATATTTCCTGTGCTGGGGATAACAACACCAAGGAGTGTTAAATTGGCTCTGAATGTCCACCCCTGGCTGTCCACATTCTTGTAACGATTTCATTAGCTTGAATTATCCACGTTATTTTCTTGTAATGGGATTAGCCGTACTGGAGTCAGCTGAAGTCCTGGAGCGGGAGGCGGGAGGGACCTTCCGCTGCGTATTTCATTAACTCTCTCATGCAGGGGGTGGAACTGGCCACGGCTCAGCCCAGGGGCAAAACCATTTGCCAGGGTCCCGCGTTCCTAAAGGAGGAAGAAAGAAAAAGGACCATTATTATTTTTTTCCACTCCCCCCTCCCCTATAATCAGCAAATCGGTGCGGAAGCAGAGACTGGAAGGGAGGCAATTTGTTGGGGGAGAGAAGGTCCTGTTTGGGGGTGAGGAGGGAAAAATATAGTAAAATTAAGGCAACCATCACAAAGCAATGGTGTGAATTCTGCTGGGCTGCCGTGTGGCTGCAGCCTGCTGCCGGGGAAGAGGTTCAGAGGAAGGACTTTTGTGTCTTTTGGACTCAACGTCTCCTGCCCGGAGCCATTTCTGATGAGCGGTTCCGCTGCCTGGTTCATCCTGAGCCTCGTCCTAGGGCTGCCAGCAGTCACGGGGTGGGATTTAGGCAGCATCAGGGCTTGGGGATGAGAAGGCAGCGAGAGGAGGGGAGAGAGAAGGAGGTGGTGGCAGTAGGTGGCAACTCACAAGAAAGTGGGCAACCTTTCTAGAGGGTTTCATGACCAGCTTTCCAATGTGGTTATTGCGAGTTTTTCTTGAAGGGATGTAAACCAGAGAGAGGGTTTTCAGGCTACCCCATGCAATTGGACATCCGTACATGTCTGGAGAAGCCTAAGGGTGATATTTTAGATTGTTTTGCAAGGTCTGTGCTTCAGGCGATGGGCAGCAGTTGGTCTTTCCAACCACACACATGGATTCACGGTGTCGGTTGTGCTTTCCTCTATAGAGCTTGACAGTCAAAGAGTCCTTGATCAGCTTGTAGCTGAGAGTGCACCAAGATCAAGCGTGATAAATACACCTTTGTGTTTGGGACTTGGAAATAATGATTCGGGCTGAAGAGGTCTGTCCCAAGGAGCTTGCAGTTCAAGTGCTCCTGTTTGAGGCAGGGAACAGGATGGGATGGAGGGGACATTTCCTAGCTGGAATGATGTTCAGCCTCATCTGTAGGTACCTGTTCTGTGAATGGGTGTTTGTGAACAGCCGTTTTGAGAGCCTGGGATGGCAGTGGTGCCAGACTGAGACATTGGGGGCTGAGTGAGGTTGGGGAGAGACTTGGAAGCAGAGGGAAGAAATTCAACCAAAACCCAATGGGAAAAGAGGAGCTTTTGGGAAAAGAGGTGGTGGAGTCAGCAAGAGAAGCTGGTGCTGGCGATACCGTGGTGGGTTTGGGACTGTGTCTGCAGCAGGAGAGCGGTGATGGAGAGGAGGGAGCTGCAGGGTGAGAACTTTAATAGCAATAAAATGTCCTGTAATGAGCAGGCGGAGGATTTGCCTCCCAGCTGGCCTGTGCCAGGACAGAATTACAATCCCAAGGAGTGATGCTCCTCTGACCTGCAGCCAGCTTGTGTTGTACAGCGTGGAGGAGAAGTCTGCTGCTCTTCCCTCTCTGTGCAGGCAAGGGAAGAGCTGCCAAAGCATCGGGAGAGCAGCCGGTCCGCGGCCATGCCGTGTAGAAATGCTGCATCCCTCCTGGGTGGGAAGGAGGGCACATCCCTTCTGGCATCTCTGGGAACATCGTTGTGTTTCTGCTGAGCTTGGGCCCGGTGACTTGTCAAGGGAAGGTTGTGACTGGCTTTATTCTACAGCCGTGTGGATCGTTACTGAGCCGGCACCAATACGGGCTGTTCCTGGTTTCCCCTCTGCCTCTGTAAATCAGGATCAGCACAAAACAAAAGGCTGTCATTTAGGAAATATCTCAGTTGCAACATTTCTTTGGGGCTGTTGGCCCTTCCAGCCAGCGGCGTGAAAACGTGCCAAGCCTGGGAGAGCGAGCGCAGGCGTGAGGATGGGTTTTGCCAGCCTGGCTGGCGAGCCGCCCACAGGAGGGAGCCCGGCAGAGCCACGTCCTCCAGAGCCACCCACGCTCCTGCCCGGGCTCTGCCCTCCCCTCGGGCCCTGACCCCATGGGGTCTCGCAGGACTGCTGCAGGGACACCGTTCTTCTCAAATAGGCAGGGAAGGAAACAGGGAGGCGACGGAGCAGCCATGTGCAGGTCCCTGGGGACCTTTGCAAACCTCTGTGACAAAGTTCTTGCTCTTCACTTTTGTCCTCAGCCCCAAAACTGCCTGTATTAATTGTGAGCAGCCCCCTGGGGAAGTTGATAAGATTCCTTGGCTGCACTCACAACAGATGAAATTGCAGCCTGGTACGGTGCCACCAAGAACTGTGGGGACACCTGGCCAGAAATCCAGCCCCGGGACAGGTACATGGGGCTGGCAGGGCCAGGATTCACCAGGAGGGAGGTTACAGTCTTCAGCAAAGTTAAGCTGGACTGAATGCGAACAAGTCTATGCCTTGAGATAGAGAGGGCTTTGCTCCCACAACTGCCAAGTCCTTCAGCGCTTGTGCTGTGGCTGAGCCCTGGTGCAGGGGCTTGGAGCAGCTGGAGAAGACGTGGATGCTGGTGTGTACGAATGCAGAAACCGCTTGGGTGTGACACGCTAACGCTGGGGACGTCCCTGTAAACTCTCGTGTGAGGAGCCTGGCACGGTGCTGTGCTCCATGGCAGCCGCAGGGTTTGGTGCCATCACTTTCTGATTTCCATCCAGTTTGCCAAAGAGGGATGTCAGCTCCAAGAGGAATCCCCACTGCTGGGACACATTTGCATCCATCAGAACTTTGCAGAAGGAAGCAGGCAACAGCGACACTGGGTCTGACTTGCTGTGACCCCCCCCACCTCCGCAGCCACCCCCACCCCTGGGGAAACATGAGTTTTAAAGCAGCTGGGTGGGATTTTACAGGCAAGCTGCAGCTTAGCAGCCTATGTGAAAGCTGCTTTCTTCCCTCCTGTGGCATCTTGCTCAGATTTTGCCCAAGTGATGAGCTGCCTCCCTTTCCCTTCCACTGTCCCCGCTCCCATGGCTTTGCCCATGGTGCGATCCTTGCACGGCCGTCTCGGAGCTGGATTCCCTGAGTACCGAGAGCCTGGCACTGCGGGGGGTAATTGGGTTCCCTCTGCCTTTCTCCCTCCCTAAATCCGGAGGAAATAATTGGAAAAAAGAGGTGTGAGTCTCTGCCTGGCGCTGGAGAGGAGAACATTAAAGGCCTAAGCTCTCCACTTCATTCGCAGCTCCCAGGATGGTAATTGCTGTGTTGTGGTTTCTAATTAGCACCGCAGTGGGGGGGAGGCTGTTTTACTCGGCAGCCCCGGTGGGGTCAGCCCTGTCTCTGCTGTGCCCCTCGGCTTTCCTCGCCCCCCTGCTGGGAGCTGTGCTGAGGCTTCTTCCTCTGTTGGACCCATCTCTGCGAGCTGCGGGTGGACAGGAGGAAATGGCCTCAAGTTGTGCCAGGGAAGGTTCGGATTGGATATTAGGAAAAAATTCTCCATGGAAAGGGTTGTTGGGCATTGGAACAGGCTGCCCATTGCAGTGGTGGAGTGTCCATCCCTGGAGAGGTTTAAAAGGTGCATAGATGACGTTCTTAAGGACATGGGTTAGTGCTAGAGCTGGGTTATGGTTGGACTTGATTTTGAGGGTCTCTTCCAACCACAATGATTCTATAATTCTAGGGTGGGTACCACCATCCTTTAGCAGATATTCTGCTTCCCCCAGCAATGCCCATGATGTTTTCCATGGTGCAATATGTTGGAGCAAGTGCTCCCCTACCCTGATGCCCCCCACCTGTCTTTCAGGCCGGACATGAGGAAGAAATTTTTGGATACTGAGGGTGGTGAGAGCCTGGCCCAGGCTGGCCAGAGAGGTGGTGGCTGAACCATCCCTGGAGACATCCCAGGCCAGGCTGGACGGGGCTCTGAGCAACCTGAGCTGGTGCAGATGTCCCTGCTCATGGTAGGGGTTGGATGGATGAGCTGGGAAGGTCCCTTCCCACCCAAATTATTCTATGATCTCTAGCTAGATGGTCATCTCTTTGGGCCAGGTCCTTTCTCATTACCTCTCCCTTAACCCAGCTGCAGCATCTGAGATCCCAAAGAGATGCTGCAAGTGAGAGGACCCACCTGCAGAGCTCCTGGGGCCTCATCACCCCCATCCCTTTGCAGAAGGACCCTCCTGCTGCTGGAAACCACACGGTTTTCCTGCAGTTCCCAGCGCCGAGCATCCCCGCTGCCGCGGCTGCTCCCTCGCCTGCGCTCCGGCGTGTTTGTTTGTTTGCGTTGCACCAGCTCGAAGGGGCAGGAGGGAGGGAAAGCGCCGAGGAGGAGACGTGCGGATTCATTTTGAGGCTTCATAATGGTACATTTACACACCACGTTGCCTAAGGAAATTGGGTAGATGAATGCCTGGTCATGCTGCCAGTGCAGCAGGTTAACTCCCAGGATTTAGCTTATATCATTTCACGAGAGCGTTTATGGCCTTTACTGTGTTTATTCCCAGGTGCTCTTTGGCACTGCTGCATCCTCAGCTCCTTTTGTGTATGCGTGCGTGTGTGTAGATTTTCAAATAAAATAGCACATCTATTCAGACCTGGTCCACATTAAATATTTATTGCCTGCAGTTTGTGCATATGTGTTTGATAAATGGGTATAAGGGGAGGGGAGAAGAAGGGGACGCAGCAGCTCAAGTGCAGAGGAAGCGTTGGCTTTGTCCTGGAATTTCTCCAGGGGATGGCACTGGAGAGGGGTGGCTGGAGAGTGTTGCCTTTGGGTCTGTTTTCAGGCTTTTGTGACAAGGTTCTTACTGGGCTGTGGCCAAGCGCGGATGCTGCCAGCCCAACCCTGCACCCTCCAGCTCAACAGGAACCCCCTTCTCTCCCCATTCTGACTTTCCATCTTGTTGGCACCCAGAAACTTGTCTGAAACGCTGCTGGATCTGAGGGTTGTTGTGCAGGACTTGGGTCTGCTAAATTCACCTGTTTCCCTTTCTATAGCCAAAATAAAACCAGTTTATTCTAACTTATGGGAGAGGTTGGGTGGCTGGCTGCAGAATGGGAAAAACAGGCACGCAAGTGAAGTGTTAGAGCGAGGAAATCCAGCCTTAAAAATGATGTTCAGCATGCACAGAGCAGAGGGACGACACCTTTGCGAATGCAGGGCCAGGCCCTGGGGATGGAGGAGATTTTCTGGAGAGAGGGCAGATCCCCATGGGGTTGTGCTCTGGTTTGTGAATTCCAGCCCTTCTTCAGAGGTGCAAATAAATGTATTTTGATGGCGATTTGGAGCAGCCCTTCCTCCTGGTAGCCTGAAGATGCTTTTTCACCACCCCAAACAAGGTATGGCTGGGTCCTTAGTTTCTGCAAGTTTTCTAAAAGGGAGGAGAAGCATAGCAGTTATATTAAAGAAGTTTTTTGCTGTGTTAAGGTTTGCAACCCGAAAAGATGACCCTTGAAATCCAAGCTGAGTTTTCAGCTGATTTGAGGTCCTTTGGACATGGGGCTTAGAGGGAAGCAGAGCAGGACGCCGCTTGCTGCAATCCCCAGTGCTGGCAAGCCCACGACGCGGGTCTGCAACTGGTTGTGCTGTGATTTGTGATAAAATGATGGTTCTTCCCTTGATCTCACAGCACCTTTGCTTTGCCCTCTCTCATCCCCAGCACCTTTGGAGAGCTGAAGACCGTCCGGCTGCCCAAGAAAATGGCAGGAACGGGATCGCACCGCGGCTTTGGCTTTGTGGACTTCCTCACCAAGCAAGATGCCAAGGTGAGATGTGGCACAATTCTGTTTACTGATTTGTAAACTGCACAAGGCCCATGCTCATTCACTCATCATTGTGCTTTGAGACCCCTCGTGAGCAGCCTTACCCTTTGTGTTTTTCAGATAGAGAGCATGACACAAGAACAGTGGTTGTGAGTTGGTCCAAAGGATGGGCAAGCAGAGAGAAAGGTTTTTGTCTGCTTTGCCTTGCTGGACAGCAGAGCAAAGTTCTGTCGTGGTCCAAGGAGGGGACCTGACTGTGCTGGATTGGCCAAAAATGGTTTCTCAGAGGGGTCTGTGCTGGCGGTTTGACAGCAATATGGACAAAGTCAGCACCAGGCAGCTGTGTCTGGGAAACGCCTTTCTCAGCACCAGGAACTGGGCTCCCGAAAGTTGAAAGCATGTTTTGTTTTAATCAAAAAGTGCGAACCCTATCATTCCAATATGTTGACATTTTTGCAATCTGTATGCACTTTATGCTGCACATTATTCCGTAGCATTTTAAGCTGTTCAAAATGTCCTACTCTATTTTTTTTAAAGCTTTCCTATATGTTTAAGTTCCATATTTGTAGAAGAAATGAGGGGATCGTAGCCTGACCGATACTCTTCTGCTCTTCCGCTTTGTCGGAGGTTCAGGAGCAGCTGGACCAGGCATGGTCTCTCATGCACGGGGCAGCAGAGGGTCCTTGGCTGGGGGTTTCATCCCCACTGCTGACAATTTGCATGGGATCTGGAAGAGGAACGATTGTGGGCACAAACCAAGGGATGTTGTTGCTGAAGGGAAGGGACCATGTAGCTCCACTGACTCTCTGGAACTCCAAATTTTCAAGGCTGAGCAGAGATGAAGGAGAGAGGAGCGGGGAGCAGCACAGCCTGTGTTTATGTTTTGAGACAGGATTCATTGATCCGGGATCGCAAGGGACTATTAGATCACCCGTTCCCGTCTGACCTCCCGTATTACACAGTACAGGGAGTTTCTTTGTTAATCATGGATTGATCCTAATTCAAACTTCCTTCCTTCATCCTCCCCTCGGGGGCCACTGGGCAGTGTGGGGTGCAGTGACCTCCAGAAATGTCCCCGCACCATGAGCTCTGCTCAAACCCCAGCTCTGGGCAGTGTCGCTTTAAACTCCGCTTCATCCCAGAGTCGCTCAGGTTTTAGTTTTTGAATTAGGAGAGGAAACTTCTAAGTGTTTGATGGAAAGGTGCATACAGGGACCAGGCTGGTGCTTTACTGCTGCTCCATTTGGGGGTGAATGAAGCTTTTCTGCTCGGTTTCGGGAGCAAACAGGGCTTGGTTTCTGCCTCTCATCCCTCCTCAGCGCCTTGGGGACTGGCTGATTCCCGCTGCACAGGACAAATAGAGATCTCAGCGGTAGGAAACCCATCTGTCAGAGAGCTGGATGCTCAGGGCATCCTCCCAAAGCTCACAGAGGTGTGTGGGGTGAGCAACCCTGCAGAAGGTTGCTCGGGGTTTTTTCTTCTTTTCCAGCAAAGCAACTCTTCTTCCTTCTGTTTTTTTTTAATTATTTTCTTTTCCTGCCCTCATTTCTTTGAGAGATTTAATTGTCTCACAAGTGGCACATCAAGTACGCTCTATTGGCCGTCTGGAAAAGGATGCGCTGTGTATTGATGAATAGGATCTTGAATATTGTAAACACGGACATAATTGGCTTAGAGTTTATTGCTAAGTGAAATGAGAGGGGAGGAGAGCGGGCCTGGAGACCTCTGAGCTGAATAGCTGTGACTGTCAATGACGTTTTTGCTCAGAGTGCTAATCTGGAAATCGCTTATAAGTGTCTTATAAAACATGATGTTTTTGTAATAGAATAGTTAGACTGGCTTTGTTGGGCATTTAAAGCCTGTGACCTCCCGTGTTTGTCTTTTTCTCTGAGCAATCCTGGCTGCTGTGGGAGTGTAGATGATTTTCCAAAGCCAGGACAGGGCTCCCCCTGCGAACACCCCTATGCTGTCCCTGCAGACCTGTCCCCTCGGTGTCCCCTGATGCTCTGGCACCCTCTGGAGGGGACCCAGCCCTGCTCAAAGATGCTGTCGCTGGATGGGGGAGTGTCTGATCATGCAGCAGGTCACCTTGTCTGCAGGGCAGGTGCCATCCAGGCAGGGCACGGGATGCTGCTGGTGGTGGCATCTTCTCCCCACCACGGTCTGCTCGTCCTGCATAGCCCTGGTCTCACACCTGGCTTTCCCACGGTGACGTCTGCGGCCGGGGTTGTCCCTTGGGTCGGGTGACGGCTCCCAGGGTGATGGATGGGCCTGGGCTGGGCCCCTTCAGATGGAATTAGCAGCGCTCTCTCTGCTCCGTCGTGAGCGTTTAACAGATCACAGAACACACACGTGTGCAGCAACGGGGAGGAACCCACGGCAAATACAGCAGTGGGAGGGACAAAGTAATAGTCACAGAGTAATATTCGCAGATATATTGAAAATATTCAATATTTGCCAGCCAAACATTTGTTTTTAAATCTCCAGCTGACCACAGCCTGGGAGTGCATGGATGTTAGGGGATGAGAATGGGGAACTTTGATCCACTGACAATAACGAATTAACTGCGATTAAGGAAGCGTTAGCCATTTGACGAGTTTCCTGCCGTTCCCTGTGCAGAATTGTTATGAAATTGTTTTTATTTTTTAACTATTAACTGGAAGCCGAGTTTCCACTTTTCTCCCCCGTCGATATAAAAATACATCTGGTCTCCAAATAGAAATTGCCCATTCGGGAAAGACAGTCAACCCTTTAAAAATGCGCACACATGGAAGGAAAAAACCTTGTGTGCAGCTGGCATCGCCGAGAGCATCCTCAGTTGGGACCGGCTCCTGCGAGGAAGGAAAATTTATCAATCTCCTAATGTTGTTGACCCTTTGTCCCTCTAATGACTCCAGCCTGGAGGCTCTTCGGCTTGAGTATTTAATAGGGCAGGGGGGAATCTATAGGCAGCAGCACTATCCTCCAAATTAATACAGCATTTAGGGAGGGAGCCGTAGCGCTTGGGGGTGACAGACATGATGCTCGGGTCTCTTGATCTCTGCCTTTCCGCCGCCCTGGCACAGCGAGCTCCGCTCCAAAGCGGGCCCTGTCTTCTCCCAGCAGATTCATACGAGTTTATCAGCCACCCCTTAATTTTGAAATTCCCTTTCTGAAGCCCTGAAACATTTTTAAGCTGCTGTTCCAGCCTCTCTGCTTTTCCCTGCTCTGTTAGCCTCTCCAGCTGCTGCTGGGGCTCCCGCTCTGCCCACGCTTTAGAAACATAGAATAGTTGGGGTTGAAGGGACTTCCCCAGCTCCCCCAGTGCCCCCTCTGCCATGAGCAGGGACATCTGCACCAGCTCAGGTTGCTCAGAGCCCCATGCAGCCTGGCCTGGGATGTCTCCAGGGATGGGGCATCCATCAGTTTGTTCTTAGAAGATTTCCAGCAATGTGGATGTGTGGGGCTGGCATTTATCCCCTTCATCCCATTGTCTTTTACATTGTTGGTGGCTTCTCTTTTTTTTCCCCTGAAAACATCTTAATTCCTCTCAGAGCAATGAAGAGCTAAGTTTTATTTTTCAGCTGGTTTCCAAAGGAAGTGACATTCAGGTGCTTGTCACCAGGAGGGGTCCCTGTGATCCCCTCCACCAGCATCCCAAGCATCGCTTCATCCTGGGTGCAGAAGAGCTCATTTGGGGGGCACATTGGGCTGGGAAGGGCCGATGTCCCTAGGCTGCTGGCAGATGTGTCCCTCCCAGTGGGTTTCTTCCATGCAGCGCAACTTGATGGCAGCATCTGCTTTCCCTCTTGCTCCATGACCTTCCCAGTGCTCCCAGCAAATCCAGAGGATGCTTCAGCCCGGACTGGGCTGAGTGGCTGTGAGTGCCCGGCGGCACGTGGAAGCAATCCTGAAACGAGGATGACATGGCTTCTTTGAGGATGAGAACCCATCAAGTACCACATTTTGCACCATGATCACAGACATATTTGGCAAGGCCTGCCATGCCACGGGGCACAGCGAGGTTGCCGAGGCCGGATCCCATCTTCCAACCTTCCTCTTCCTCATGCTGAGGGAAGTGAGAAAATAAAAGTATAAATGAACAAATGAGACCCTGGTGATTCGAGCTGCGGTTGTTTGCCAGGCTTTGGAAATGGCTCTTTGTGCCAACGTAAACAGCCATCGCAACTCCCTCCTGCCACCTCCCCCCGAGTGTTTATTTAAGCCAACACATTGCTCTGCTAATTGGATACCATTCCAAGGGAAAACAGGCCTTTAAAACAACAGCAGCGGCAAATCAAAACAGCTGTAGCCGCAAAAGCAGCAGCCAGGCTTGCAGCCCTTCGGAGGGGAATGCGGCCCCCAAAAAGGAGGGGTCAGCCCTGGGCAGCTGGTGGGGAATCACAGTGATGCTATGGAGGACATAGAGCTGGTGCGCCTCCTTGCTCTTTTTTTTAGAATGAACGACAGTTATATGAGTGAAAGGCAGTTGGAAGGAGGGGAAAACACAGGTTACTGGGTGCTGTTCACTGGAAATGTTTGCGTCTTTTGGGGTTTTTTAAAGTTTTGTAAGCCAGTGGCTCAGGCGGGTCCTGGCTGCTGAGAAGCGGTTGTGGGCAGCCAAGGACCCCAAGATGTGACATTCGGGGACAGCCGTGATGGGTCAAAATTGCCACTTGGCAAATGGCATGGCAGAGAGGTGTGGGCTTCTCCAGGACAACTTGGGTGCTGCTTTGGGGGCCTCCAGATGGGAGGACACGTCCCTATGGGACAGCAGGATGTGTTTCTATTGTCTTGTAGCTGCTGTATTTGTTCCAGGGATGCAAGATGGAAAGCTCAGAACCCTACTTAATCCCAGCCTTAGCCGGGCTTTTTAAAAGAGCACTTGGGGCTCTTTATCTCTACCCCTGTGCCCGGCCATGTGTCTCATTGCTGTGAAGCATTTCATGGGGCCCTGTGGATGAAAATATTTGGTGGGCGTGTTTGTGTGTTGGCGTTTAGAGCTTGGTCCTGAATTTTCTTGCAAGTCTGTGGGAAATGAGGACAAAGTCAGCCTTCTCTGGATTGAGTCGCTGTTTCCTGAACGCCTGTGCCGGTTGCCTTACAGATATATCCAGTCCTCTGAGCCACTGTGCAGGCCGGCATGCTTGTATTCCCCATCAGTGAGAGATTATAGCTGTACAGATGTTATTAAGCAAGATCTAATGATGAGGAAACCTCTGGATTTCTGTAACACAGCAAACCAAGGGCACTTGAGCATGGACACTGGCACGTTTGGTGCCACCATGGCCAACATCACCCAGCGGCTGGCGAGAGGAAGGCACAGCTTTCCTTGGCGAGCTTGGCCTTCTGCAAACTCCTCGCAGAAAGCAACCTGTCTGCTCACATTTGAGCTGGACTTTACTGCGTGCTGCCCCGAGTCTCAACAGCCTTCCCAGGTGGCAGCTTTCCCAGCTCAGGTGTGGTCCCAGGGTAGTACAGCCAACTTTGCACTGGTTGTGTGCTGAATTCCAGCCTATTCCCCAGTGAGCAGCCGCCTGCAGGAACGGCGCTGGGTATTTGCTCTGCTGCAAGGATGCAGAAGATAAATGACCGAGTCAAAGCTGCTGATGGAGATGAATCCTGCCCCGCCAGAGCAAAGTGCTCCTAAGAGGAAGCTCTCTGGGGGCCTTTTAGATTCAGGGCAGAGGGAGGGATGCCTTTGCTTTTCCTCATGTGAGCCTGTTTTATTTTTCTCCCTCATTATTTGTTTTTTCTGTTCACTCTGCAGAAAGCATTCAACGCCCTGTGCCACAGCACGCATTTGTATGGCCGCAGGCTGGTCTTGGAGTGGGCAGACACGGAGGAGACGGTGGAGGCCCTGAGACGGAAAACAGCCGACCATTTCCACGGTAACGTAGCAGCGTCCTTCTGGCTGGTTGGTACAGCCCTGACTGGCACCATCACACCTGCCCCACACTCCTGGTCCACGCCAGCCCTTTCCCCGCCGCTGCTGGGGCTGGCAGGTGGATGCTGGAGCCTGAGGATGCAAGTGCAGGGGAAGCAGGAGGCATCCACGGCTTTGTCTGGCAGCTCTGTCTGCACAGGAGGCGGTTAACTCTCCGTGTGCTGACACTGCCAAGGCTCCTCGATTTCCCCTGTTAGCTGCAATGCTTTTGTTCCATCCACCTACACCCCAAGGTGCTCCGTATCATAGAATCACAGAAAGGTTTGGGTTGCAGGGCCCTTCCCAGCTCCCCCAGTGCCCCCCCTGCCATGAGCAGGGACATCTGCACCAGCTCAGGTTGCTCAGAGCCCCGTCCAGCCTGGCCTGGGATGTCTCCAGGGATGGTTCAGCCACCACCTCTCTGGGCAACCTGGGCCAGGCTCTCACCACCCTCAGGGACAACAATTTCTTCTTCATGTCCGGCCTGAATCTCCCTCCTTTAGTTTAAACCATCACCCCTTGTCCTATCACAACAGGCCCTGCTTAAAAGTCTGTCCCCATCTTTCTTATTGCCTCATTTTTAAATACGGGAACACCACATTAAGGTCTCACCAGGGCCTTCTCTTCTCCCTGTAGTTGGGGACAGGCTCTGTGCACACAGCAGACAGATTAAAAACGGCAAATAATTCGGCCATCGGTTGAGATGTGGCGAGGGCTGTTTGGATCAGGTTCCTGAGAATGACAGCTCTGTAGATAACAGCACTGCAGGCCGCTATTGACAGCCATTGACAGGCACAAATGCATTGCTTGGCAAATATTTATGTAGGAAGGGCTCCCCTGGGCTGGAGGGCTAAGCTGGAGATCGATGCTCTTCCTCCCGCATCCTCTCCCAGCCTCCCCTCTCCATTGCACACATGCCCGTTGCTCAGGGGGTTGGCATCAGCAGTTCTGGGGCTGCACATCGCAACGCCTGGCGATGGAAAAGCAGCAAACGTCGCTTATTTAGTGAGCCTGACTCCAACAGGTCCCAGCCTTGTGTTTGGGATGGTGTTCGCAGTGCTGGTTATTGCGGGCTGAGGGAGGCTGTGGTTTGGTGGTGGAAGGGCTGAGGGTGGGTAGGACCAGAGAGGTGTGGAGCAAAGTGGGATGTGCTGGGATCCACAGGCTCATCTCTGATGTGATGCCAATAGGGAAAACCAATGGAGCAGAGGGATGTAATGTGTGATAGCCTGGGCTAGAGCTGCACTGCTGGGGATGGATGTGCCCACCCAGAACCCAGCGCTGGCATGGAGACACATCATGCTCAATCACAGGAATGTGAATCTCCATTTGGATGGAGAAGGCAATGGGTGGGATGCTTCGTGTATCCCATTTTATATTCAGGATCTTCTTTCTCCCTTTCTACCCTGCTCAGTCTAGGGGAAAAAAATAGTCTTGGCTTTACGAGAGCTGCTGCAGACTTGCAACTCTGTCACTTGCTTCCCCCAGGCTCGGGTTGCTTCCCAATTTCTGTCTGCGCTTCCTTCAGATCCCTTGTCCAGTGTCTTCCTCACCAAGGTGGGGACTCTGGGAGAGCAGGAGAAAAGCATTCTCATATCCCAGGAGGGAGCCTTGGAGCCGCAGTGGCTCCGGGGGCTTGGCTGAAAACCAGGTGGGTGTAGCAGAGGCTGCAGAGAAATTTGCCATAGGACCTGGGGGGTTGTTGTCACTGTGGGACAACAGGGTGACCTGAACTCCCTGGGTTTGACAGGTGACAAGTTTGACTTGAGCAATGAGCTCCTCCTACTCTGTCTCGCTGCCATCACAGCAGATTTTTGCATCTCCAGCTTTGAAAGAACCACCTTGATCTTTCAGGCTGGTGTCTGGAGTAGCAGCGGCCAAATCCCCTCACCCAGCAACTCCAGTGTCAGCCCCATCAGTTTTGTCCTAGCGAGGAAATACTTTGTACAGCCTGGACCTGGGCTGCGAGAGACACATCCTACCCCGACTTCTCTCTGCTACAATTATTTCTAGACACCATTTATAGAGATTTGGCTTCCAGCTCCCAGGTCTCACTCTGCTGTTATTTGTTAGGTTAAGGAGAGGTCTGGTCTCCTAAATCTTTTCTCCGTTGCAGGCGTTTGTCACGGCAATCAAGCCACTTCTGAGCCATCTTTTCAATAGGTCTAATAGATGCAATAAAATGGAATAGGCTTCCTTCCCATTTCGCGTAGTTTTCAGGTCATTCTTTATGGCTCGTTCTGAGCCTTTGTAATGTTCCAGGAGAAAGTGAGGACCCCAGAAGTGCTTTCAGAAATGCTGTTGGGAGTGAAGCCACAGCCCAGCCCCAATGGCTGGGACTGCATCCTGCACATGCTCTTCTGCCTCGAGCACAGTCTGTAAGAGCTTCAAGTCTTTTGGCTGATCCCTGAGTGTACCTTCTCTCCAAAAAAACCCCACCATTTTCTTTGAATTTTAATTGCAGCCCACCATGAGGTGTTGATCTGTGGGACTCAATGGTGGGACAGCCCACAGCTTGGCCAGCCTTAGGGGAAGGTTTGGTGGTGCTGTGGATGAAGAGAATTATCTGCTGTACTGTGGTAAGGAGAAGCCATGGAAGGCTCGATCAACAGTTGGTCTGGGGGCTCTAATCCAGCCCGTGGTGTGGAACAAGGTCATGGCAAATGCTGCATTAGGGCAACGAGGGCTGAACGAGCCCTGCCACCAACAGAATCTCGGCCATCATTTGGGGGTCTTCCCTTTGGAAAACAGGGATGGTGGATGCCCAAAAGCAGCAGGGAGAATACTCTGGTTCCACCAGAAGAGAGCCGAAGGGATCCCGATGCCCTGCAGCTGAATATACAGCCCTGTGGGGAGGGATGGGTCTGGATCCCTGCGCAGGAGGGAGCGATCTGCGGCCGCATCCCGAGCCCTGGGGCAGACCCACACATCTCCTCCATCCCCATCGCATCCCTGCCGCCCTCGAAAGATCTGCTGACAGCTCCATCCCCTGTTCTCCCCTCGCTTACCCAGCATGGGGCGGCGGTTGCTGATGCGGCTCCATCCCAGCAAGCCTGGCCGGGGGCAGATTTGCAAGCGAGGCGGCGATCCCCTCAGCGTGGGCGCGCTCCCCCTCTCCTGGGAGCTCGCAGTCCGTGCAGGGAAGGTACTTGCTCCCAATTCAGCTAAATTACTATTGACTTGTGTTCTCTGCGCTTCACAAACATTGCATTCGGCCGTCGCCAGCGGGGCCGGCGGTATCCTGCCAGGGCTAACTTGGGAAACCAGCTGTGCTGGGCCGTTTTTTCCTGCTCTTTCCCATCGATCAAAGAATTAAATTGACAGATGGGGAATTTTGCGCGAGACGCGGGAAGGGGAAGGAATGACTTGTGGGTTTTTTTGTTGTGTTTTTTTTTATAAGAAGGATGGGATGGAAAGAGGGGATGCAGGGCTGCAGGGCGGGTGAATTTAGAGGTATGTGGATAGAAGGTCTACCTTGTATTTTGGTTGTGAGAGCATTTCCAGCAAAACCCTATCACCTTTCCCATGTTTCTCCGTTGACCCCCCAGCTGCTTTTTTACCTTTCGGCTGCAGGACAGACCCTCCACACTCCCCATCACCTCCCTGCCTTTTGAGCTCCATTTTTTCTCTTTTCTTCTAATTTTTTTTGCTGTAACTAATGCAAACACATGCCGTAGCCGGCGAGTAAAACCAGGCAGGATTAGCATGGCATCCGCAACCCTGCCACGTTCTAATCCCGTGGTAATCCCCCTCTTGGCCCACCCCCGCCGGCTTTGGCTATTGTTTAAAGGAAGCAAATGGGATCGTTAGCGGGCAAACCTTAACCAGCTTGGAGCAGCAGAACGGAAGGCGAACCAATTCGCTTCCCCACCCTCCTGGGGTTGTGGGTTTTTTTCTCTTGTTGGGTGGATGGGGGGATGCTCCTGGTGCTCCCCAGCACCACTGTGGTTGAGATGGTGAATCTGGAGCTGTTTGCCCCACCAGCCCCCTGCCCACACCATGGGAGGGTGCACCCTATTGCTTAGGGGTGCTCCCCAAGCTCCCAGTGCCCCACATCCAGCATCCCACATCCTGCACTCCACATCCAGCATCCTGCACCCCACATCCAGCATCCAACATCCTGCATCCCGCATCCCTACCACCCTGCAAGCCCCTTCGTCACCTCCATGCAGCCTTTCTGCAAAGGACACATTGTGGTCATGGTGAAGGGGTGGCAGGTGGGGGACACACTCTTACCTGCTGTGGATTTGGGAGCTGAGACCATGTTTGATGTGGGTTCCAAGCCCTGAGAATGAGGCTTGGGGGAGAGTGGAAGCTAGGAGGGCAGAATTGCCAAGCTGGCACCTTCCTCCGGGGTGGCTTGTCCCTTGTCCCTTTGGGTCACTGAACTGGGAAGAGCCAGTGGAGGGTCCCTGGGTGGTACCTTGGGACCCCCCTCAGCTCCCCTGAGCTCGGCAGGGTGGGGGGCACCAGCACCCCCATCCCCTGCCCGTCCCCACAGCCCCCAGCGGGGAGGGAGGTGAGTTCTGGCGCTCTGTCAAGGAATTAATTGAAAAATAAAATCATTAGATGGGAACTCCAGAAATGCAAAATTGTTGGGAGTTGCGGGGGAGGCGGAGGGGGGGGGGGTTGAGCTTTTGTCAGGTTAATTTCTCCTGTATTGATGTTTTGTGACATTTACTTGTTGTTTATCTCCCGCAGCAGCTGTAATACTAAAAGAAAATGCACAGCTTGTTCCATTTATTTATTTTACACCTTTTCTTTAGTCCTATGGTATGTTTGTTTGTTTGAGAAACCCAGCGAGGCTTTTGATGTCTGAAAGCAGGATTTAAACAGCTGTTCTCCATGTGCTGCTCGCAAGCGAGAGCCGCTGGCTGGGGAGCGAACGGGGGGAGCGGGGGCTGCGCCGCGGCTCCTGCCGAGAGGCCACGTCGTGCCTGGCGGAGAGGAGACGATGCTGACATCGGGCTCAGCACAGGGACCAAATGGCTTTGTGACAAAGCCCCGGCACCAGTCGGGATGCTCACTGGGGTGCTGGGAGCCCCCGGGGGGTTTCTCGCCCCACTATGGGCTGTAGCATCCATGGGGAGGGATGTGCGCTGGGGGCTGTGCCCCGTGGTTGTTTGGGGAGCGTGGTGATGCTGGGGTGTCACAGGATGGTGCTGTTGGTGTGGGACAAGAGTGACACAGGGACATCCCTGCCCTGCTGTCCTCGTGCCCTCAGCCATTGCCACCCAAGGGGAGAGATGCCCTGTTGTGATAGGACAAGGCATGATGGTTTTAAACTAAAGGAGGGGAGATTCAGGCTGGACATGAGGAAGAAATTGTTGCCCCTGAGGGTGGTGAGAGCCTGGCCCAGGTTGGCCAGAGAGGTGGTGGCTGAACCATCCCTGGAGACATCCCAGGCCAGGCTGGACGGGGCTCTGAGCAACCTGAGCTGGTGCAGATGTCCCTGCTCATGGCAGGGGGGGCACTGGGGGAGCTGGGGAGGTCCCTTTAACCCAAACTGTTCTGTGATTCTGGGGGTGAATTGAGGTCAGTGGGAAGGGTCAGTGTCACCAAGGAGCCCGTTTGGACTCTGGGGCGGTTTGCTTCCAGCAAAGCCTCTGAACCAATACAGGGGTGGTGGATATGGGGTGACACCTCCAGCCAGGGTGTCCTGCCAGTGGGGAGACCTAAAAGATACCTGGGGGGAGCTTTACCTAGGAAGGGGGTAAGGGGTCTGGAAGCATTAGGAGATGAGCTGGAGGCAGTTGTGCATGGGCCTGGCTTGTAATCTTTGCTTTTCTTCTTCTGCATGTCCTTCGCTACCACCCGGGCCGGTTCAGACTCCCCAAAGAAGAGAAAACGCTCGGAGGTTTTGAATGAAATCCTGGAGCATCTGGAAGAGGAGGAGAACAACAAAGACGAGGCCATTTAGCAGCCGCCTGCCATTGGTGAGGTGCGTATTGGCGCCATGGGGCTGCGGTCAAAATGCCTTGGGCTGCCACGGGGTCGGCAGAGCAGAAGGAGAAGGTGGATTTGCAAAGCCTCTGCAGATATAAGCCGAGGTGCCACCTGCTGTCTGTCCTCCCTGTCATCCGCAGGCTCGTAGCCCAGGTCTCAGGGGGTATAGCTCAGATTTGGGCTCGGTTTAGGCTCTGTGTTCAACCACGAGCTCGCACTGCTTGCGTTTCTATCCGCTCCCCAGCGTGTTTGCTTTCCTGCAAGGGATGCCAGCAGAATTGCTGTTGCAGCAGAAATCGCTGCCGAGTCGTGAATTGGCCCTTGCTGTGGTTGGAGGAGAACAGATGGGCTGCCAAAAAAAGGGAAAAAAAAGCGCCTGTTTGGAGACCAACCTGCAGCTGCCACCACAAAACAGATAGTTTGGCAAAGGCTTTTTCCTGGTACCACCCACGGTCTCCGCGGTGTCGCTCCCTCCATGGGCACCCCAAGGTCTATTTTATGTCGTCTTGAGTCCTCGTGGACTTCTTGGAGCAGCATCTTGAGGGATGGCAGGAGGGAGCCAGGATTAAATAACTCCCTGTGGTCAAACACCGTGTGTGTCAGCCAGGCCCTCACCTGCTTTTGAGACCCCTGTAGCAAACCCTGCTTGGGTTCAAGCGGCTGTCGGAGCTGTCACAGGGTGTCAGTGTGTCAGCCAAAATGGCAACAAGCTTTTTTTTTCCTTTTTAGTACTCAGCGTTGATGAGTGATGTTCTCATTCCCATCCCTGCTCCGTCTGCAGCTCTTCGTCTGCACTGGCACGAGGGATGGGACCTGCTGGTGATCTTGGGGTCCCTGTGGGGACACGAGGCTTTAGGCTGGGTATTTAGAGTGGATCTTGGGAACAATTTCTTCCCCAAAGGGCTGTCGGGCATTGGAACAGGCTGCCCAGGGCAGTGCTGGAGTCACCATCCCTGGAGTGTTGAACAGACAGAGACGAGGTTCTCAGGGACATGGGGCAATGCCAGGGGTGGGTTATGGTTGGACTCCATGATCTTGAGGGGCTTTTCCAACGCAAACAATGCAGTGATTCTATCATTTCACCGCGGCTGGAGGAGCTGGCAGGTCCTTTCCAGGCACATGTGTCACCCAGCACACAATTTAAGCGAAGCTTTGCAGCATTGCAGGTTGGAGTTGGACTTTCCTGGAGGGGTTTTTTTTCCTGTTTTTTTTCTTTTCTTGGTGGTTTTTTCTTTCCCCCCCCTCTCCCTTCATTGTCTTTTGTGGCGGGGCAGGTTTCTTGCTGAGCGTCTCTGAGGTCTGCAGCGGCGACGAAAAGGATTAGCACAAGCAGAGCATGTAGGCTTTAGAGAACAGAGCAGAGTTTGGTTTCAACATCTAATTCAATTTGTTCTGCCGAGATTGAAATATGAAATGGTTGCCAGTCAAACGTTCAAAGGGGGGAGGAGGGAGGGAAGAAGAGAGGGAGCCTTCTCAAATTTAAATTTTAATGAAAATTAATTTAACCCTTTGATATGTTTTAAAACATGTTATTTCCCGGGTTGGAAACAGGCTGGAAAACATTCATGAGGGTGGGTTTCTTTTTTCCCCCTGCACCTTCAAACATAATGAAGATTTTCTTTTTCCCTTAATGATACTTATCTTGTTGAGCAGTTTGACATTGGTTAATTTTTCAGGCAATTTGGTATCAAGGAAATCTGTTTGATGTGTGCGGGGGGGGCTGTGTATGTGTATACAGATATGTATATATGCCCGTACATTAATTATGAAAGTGCTGATCGCAGCTCTGGAGAACAGTTTGAGTTAATTCCTCCTCCTCAAGCAAATCCTTGAGTTCTTTGTTACGTATTGAGAATCCCACATATTGTACCCCTAAAATTATAGCAGGTTTAAGGTGAATTTTCTGAAAACGAGCATATACCTGCTAATTACTCTGAGTTAAAATGAATGCCTAAGTAGATCTGCAGGAGATTCATCACTCCCCACTGCCCTATTTTTTTTTCCCCAACCTGAAACAATCCCGAAACAATCCTAATGATAAAATAATGCAAACTCTTCACTGTCCATATTGTTATACCTGGGAAATCATCTCCCACCGGCCTTTCTCATGGTGCTTCTCCAGCTGAACAACGTCGCAATGCACTTATTTTGTTTGGGGGAGATAATAGTTTCTTTTAGCGGTAACTATTATCCAGAAAGGCTGTATCTATAACCAAGGATGGTGCATTAATTGCGGTAATTGGGCCGTGATGAGCTGTAGCCCCAGTCCTGTTGCTTTGCTGGCCCTTGTCACCGCAGGGCTGGTGTCACCGTGGGTTGGTGTCACCGTGGGTTGGTGTCACCGTGGGTTGGTGTCACGGCGGGTTGGTGTCACCGTGGGTTGTTGTCACCGCAGGTCAGTCCCCTGGGCTGCCCTGTGCAGATCTGGGTGCTTTTGGGGTGTGATGCCCCCCTGCTCGGGGTGCTGTTCTTGGGATAGGTTCTTGTGCCCAGGCTGGGCTGGTGGCAGCGGGGACGAGCAGCTGCCACCGCCCATCGCTCTGCGGCGGGAGCCGGAGATACCAACCGTCCTACATTTACAGTCATACAGGAGCAAAACCGATTCAAATTATTCAATTATGTAAAAATTCAGGAACCGAGAACACCACGGGGGGCTGCCTGGGTTATTTTGGGCTCCAGCAGATGAGCCCTGGGGGTCTCTCTGGGCTTGTGCCAGGCGTGTTCGCACCATCAGAGACCTGAAACTGGAGTTTTTTGCCCCGTCCTGTCCCTGCAAACCCTGGGGTACAGTGCAGGGTCCCTGGGGGGGGCTGCAGACCCCCGGTTGAAGCCCCACACCTCTTTTGCCATGATTTGATGGCTTTGTCCAGGGCGAGAGCCCGGCGAGCAGGAGCGGTGGCGAGCTGTCCCCAGGCACCCTCCATGTCCCCTCCCCGGGGCCGGCTCTGGAATTGGATTAGGATATTATTCAAATGCAGCTTTTTTACCGAATTAGAGGGTTAACGGGTTTTAATGTAAAACTAGCTCGACTTTGTTGCTGCCTGTTGCCAGAGGCCTGTGGGAGCTGTTATCTGTTTAAAGAGAGCACATCCAGCCGGCCACGGGTTTGCTGCGAGTCCCGCTGCTTCCAGGGCTCCATGTCTCGCTGAGCGATGCTCCCGCTGCTCCCGGCGCCCGGCCGTGCTCCCATGCCCTCTGCCATCGCTCACATGGAAGACTCTTCACCGTGATCTGTGGGGTTTTTCTTGCAGGGAATCGGCGCAGGCACAGACGGGCACGTCACATTTCGCTCCAACAGCTGTTTTTTTACCCCAGCTACTGGCTTGAATTTTAAACTAAAGGAGGGAGATTCAGGCTGGACATGAGGAAGAAATTGTTGCCCCTGAGGGTGGTGAGAGCCTGGCCCAGGTTGGCCAGAGAGGTGGTGGCTGAACCATCCCTGGAGACATCCCAGGCCAGGCTGGACGGGGCTCTGAGCAACCTGAGCTGATGCAGATGTCCCTGCTCATGGCAGGGGGGGCACTTGGGGAGCTGGGGAGGTGTTTTCCAACCCAAACTGCTCTACAGTTCTATGAATTGCTGCTGCTTTATGTGTCCCCATCCCTCTGCCCAACCATGGGTGGTTTATTTTCATCACTATTGCGCTGTTCCTACCTTAGATCACAAATTCCAGCTCTTCTCATCCCTTTAGCCCCATCCTGCTGTTGCAAAGTCTTCCTCGCTGGTGTGCCCCAGAGGAACGCGCTTCCCCAGAATGGTAAGCGCCGAAGGGCCCAGCAATCCTGTCTCTTGGCAGCAAGCACCGTGGATGCCATTTCCCAGCCCTTTGGCAGGGCTGTGGGAAGAGCTCACATCCCCCTGCACCATTCCTGCCGCTTCCCAGCCCCGGCGCTGCAGGCAGGAGCTCTGGGGTCTCAGACCTCTCCTGCTGCCTGTTGCTGCTGGTGCCGTCCCCTTGGTCTCTTCTCCCAAGTAGCAAGTGATAGGACAAGAGGAAACGGCCTCAAGTTGCACCAGGGGAGGTTTAGATTGGATATTGGGAAAAAATTCTCCATGGAAAGGGTTGTCAGGCATTGGAACAGGCTGCCCAGGGCAGCCCTGGAGGGGTTTAAAAGGCATTTAGACAGGGTTCTTAGGGACATGGTTTAGTGCTAGTGTCTCAGGTTATGGTTGGACTCAACGATCCTGAGTGTCTCTTCCAACCCAAATGATTCTATTCTATGATTCTCCCCGGCAGCTCTGCCAGCTTTGCTGCTCTGCCCACGGAGGCAAGAAGTGCATTGTCTGTGTGTGCTTCAAGTTGTGTTCCTGCACAAGATGTGGCAGGGAACATGCAGGAAGGGTTAGGGCTTGAAAAACAAACCCTCAGTGCAGCAGTTTCTGCTCCTTTGAGATGGAAGGAGCAGCACGGGGGTGGCCGTGCTGCTGGCGGAGCGATGCTCTCCCGCAGAGACCTTCCCTCGCTGCCTCAGTTTCCCCGTTTGGAGCCCTACAGGTGGGAGAAGCTGTGTGCAGTGCCCATTCCCGCATCCCTGCCAGCCATGCAGCTGTGTTGCTAGCTCCTCTTCTACTCAGCACCAGGGCTTTTCTGCAGCTCCTCATTGTCTCCTTTCCTTCCTCCGCCAGCCCTTTGCAATTGCAAACCCCGTTTGCTTGTCCCTGGCCAGAGGATTAACGAAGAGGTGCCGCTGCTGCTGCCCAGCTCACACAGAAACCTCCTTTCCCATCCCTGCAGCCAGCATTAAAATATTCCAGTGGTGTCTAAGGGATCAGACGAGTTGCCGCTGGGTAACCGATTGCCACGGATCAGCCGGGCTCAGCCCCAGCCGAGGTGACTCCCTGCTGGTCCAGGCATGGAAGGGGACAGCAGCAAAGTGGCATCGCCCTGTGGGGATGGTTTGGGGATGTGGCTGGAGATTTGCCTGGGATTTGGGGAGCATGAGCTTCTCTTTCATATTACAATGTGTCTGGACCTTACCCTGGGTCCCACTATGACCAGTTTTTGTCACCACCAATATCCAGCTCCCACCACCACCTTCCTCGCTGGGAAATCAAACTGGAGAGCAAGGAGGCGACGTGCAGCTTTCCTTTCCCCGCAGCGCGGCTGCGTGTGACCGAGACACGCTGTCTCCTGTTTTCCCTAAATATATGCATTGGAGAGGGAGAGAAATCGCAGGGCTTGAGATTTCAGACGTAGCCGTTCATGAATAATAATCAGGCTCAGTAATTCGCAGTAAATAGGTATCCAAATTGGCTAATAAGGGAGGCTTTCACCCCAAACTGGAGCTGAGAGGAGAGGCAGAATATTGACGGAGGTTGGCTGCAGTGGGTGTGTGCACGGTGGGACCTGGGTTGGTGACACTGGGAAGCGATGCCAGCGGGGAGGAGTGATGGGGAGGACACCAGAGAAGGGACAGTGTCCCCTCCCCTGGCTCAGACCTGCAGAGCGAGTGTCACCATGTCCCCACACGTGACATCCCTGGCAAAGCTGCCAGGACAGCAACTGCACGTGGTGCTGCCTGTCACAGGGAACAGGGATGCGAGAGTGGTGTCAGGAGAGCTGATGTGAGGGAAAAAGACGTATTTTTCTTCATTTTCACTCAACTGAAGAGCAGATTTTGCTTTGTCTGCTGCTTAATTTTCTCTTACGTGAGCCCCAGCGCCCCCGCACCCGAGTCCTGCCCCTGCGGATCACCTGCTGCTTCCCCACAAGTTCCTCCAGCAGCATCTCCAGGTGATGTTAGATAAAGTTAAGATAACTGTGTCTGTGATTTGAGCTGTTTACATACACATATAGAAGCTCTGAAGAACGCTTCTCCAGGTGCCAAGAGGGGCTTCGCGGCTCTTAAAAGACTTTTTAAATTGAGGAGAAACCTACGGCTGCTTTTACAGCCCCCTCAGCTCCCCTATATAGGGCAGCGTGGTGGCTGGAGAGCAGCCCGAAGTTCCAGCCCCGCCGTCCTGCAGCGGGGAACCGTAATGGATTCAAAATAAATCATCAAGGCAATTTTCCTCGTGCCGTCCCATCCCCACCTCTCCTCCCTGGGCCACCGGACTGAGGACACTGGCAAAATGTAGTGCGCTGGATGGCATGGAGCAAACAAACCCTTTTGTTTGTGTTTTCCTGTGACTCGGCTTGTTTAAACATGTTGGGAAGTGGTTTTGGGGTGTGCAGGGTCATTCCCTGGGGTGTGACAGGTGCTCGCGATGCCCCAGCAGCTGCAGCACCGCAGAGCTTGTGTCCCTTCATCCCTTCCCTACAGCTTAAACCACCCCTTACAGCCCTAAACCAGAGGTGGGGTTTAGCGGGTGGAATGAGGACGGCTTTATCAGCCACGAGAGATGGAGAGAAAATCACGCTCCTGCCTCTCCTGTGTTTGCTCACCTTCAATCTTTTCCGAGTTGAAGTGTAGTCGGTGTCGGCAGCGGGTGCCGTCGGGGCTGGGGAAGCGCTTGGGTGCTGCCCTCTGCCCAGGATGGAGGTTTTCTACTCCATCGGCTTATAAATCAAACCCCAAAATGCAAAATAAAGCTTCACCCAAAGCACCACAAGGGATTTCTGTCCCAGCCATACACCAAGTGTCCCATCAGCCTTTGTGGGGTCACTCCTGCCCTGATAAACCCAGCAGCAAAGCCCAGGCTTAACCTCAGCCTCATTCCTCCTGCTGAGCTGCAGCAAAGCTGAGCCTTGCTGAGCCCCACGCTAGAGACTTAGTGTAAGGCCAGGGCCGAGATCTCTAGTGGCGCTTTTGGATTTTGCATTTTGTGCTCCGATTTCTAAGCCGGTGAAGTAGAAAACCTTGGAATTTCTTTTCTCCCTGAGGCTCGTGGTGCTGGTGGCTCCAAAGGCTCCAGAACACCCGACGGGGAGGCAGGGACAGGCAGGAGCTGGTTTAATTTCATTCTCAGCCAAACCCAGCCCGCTGTGTCAGCCTGGGCTAAAAACATCCCGGGAAATGGGAGGATGGGGTGTCTGTCCCAGGTGTGGTTTGAAGCCGTGTCAGCAGTGATGCTGGGCTGCTCCGGGATCAACAGGACGGGCTCATCCCCCGCTGGGCAGCTGCAAACCAGAGCAGGGGCTTTGCCCACCAGAAGTTTGGGCTGAAAAATGAAAACTGGGAAGTTGTTGTTGTTTTAATTCTAAAAAACCAAACAGCCCCGCTCTGTGTTTCAGCTGCTGTGCCTGGAGCCCCAGGTGCCCGGCGGCAAGTGCGGCTGTGGGAGGCGAGAGGGGGTGACAGCAGGCAGGGGGACGGGCAGGGGGACAGCAGGCAGGAGCCTCGGACTTCGTTAGGATTCAACCGCAAGATCTCTCCCTTCTCTCTGATGGCTGAGTGTGATTGACACTTACAAATTACCCAGCCAAAAGTGTCGAGTCTTTGACCCCTGAGTAACATCTTTGGCAAGCCTGAGATTTGCCAGCATTTTGTCATCTAATTACTACAAATCCCTTGAAAATTCACTGGCTGGTGAATTTTTAATGCGGGACAATTTCAATGTGATGCATCGCCCAGCTGGGCACACGCGCGTGCTCTGTCCCGCTTCCCCCCTGCTTCCCTTTCTTCTCCTCTTTCTCTCCTTTTTTTGCTCTGGTTCCTCCCTCCATCCCATTTCTTACCTCCCTCCTGTCTGTGTGTGTCCATAATCATGGGACACATCCCAATATTATCCCCAGGATGGTGCTGGGCACGTTGTGTCCCCCTCAGCCCTGTGCTTGAGTCCCCTCGTTGTCTCACGGTGGTGACAGGGAGCTGCTACGTGGCATTAATGTATTTGTTTTTCCATCTTCTCAGGTCTCTCAGTGATGGATGGAAAAGGAGGAGAAGGCTCTGCTGAGGACTCGGCAGCCAGCACACTTGTTGCCAGTGAAGTCCACTCATCCTGGGAACCCAAGGGCTGATTTATTCCACGTGTCCGGGTCTCGGTTATTCCCGGCTTTTTAAATAGACCTTGAATTCGGAGCAGGATGAAGAGCTCCTGTCTGCCCACAGCTCCTACCAGAGGATCTTCAATTCGGGCAGGAACGCAAATACCCTCAGCTCAGAAACCACCCAGCCTTGTGGCGCAGAAACTTGGGGAGATGGACACTTCCCTGCTGGCTCTGGGGACTCTGGCAAAATACTCTTGATATCTGAATTAAATCATAATTACTGTACATTAAAAACCACATGTATATTTTACGAGTTTTCCAAACTGAGTCACATCTCAGGTTTCTTTGCATTTGTTTGTTTAACACATATTTGCCGCAGCGAGGTAGGTTTTTTTGGTCCGATAGGGAGATAAGCGTATTTTAGAAGGGAAGCCTGGGGTTTGCTGCATTCGGCTTTGTGCCTGTGTCATTTCTGTCCCCGCTCTCAGGCAATCGCCTCCCGTCTCTCCCTTCCCGGCTTTCAAAGGAAAAGAGGCTTTGCTTTTCAACCAGGGTACCGCTTTACATATGTACGCAGCTGATAAAGTATTTTCACTTCGCCCCTTTCCCCTCTGGGAATCGCTGTCTTACGGCAAAACTGTTTTGTCTGACAAGGGCTGCAACAGATTACACATGTTGGCTGCAAACACAGGGCCTTTTTTTTTCTTTTTGTCTTTTTTTTTTTGCTTTTTGAGAACCGCATACCTTTAAAAATATAAAATCTCTATCTCTGCACGGCCGTGGCGAGTTCTGCCTCTGGCCTCATGTTCCCAGGAGCAGCCCCGTGCTTGTGGCATCAGCCCTCCTGGGGTGACGCGTCTCTCTTGGTTGCGTATCCGGGTTGTTTTTTCTCCCGTGAGCTTAATTTGAGCCTGAATCCACAGAAATGCTGGGGCTGAGCACTTTGGTTGGGCTGGTCTGGGGCTTTGGCTGCGGTTTGGGGTGGGTTTTTTGGGGATCCCTTGGCATCGGCATCCATGAAGATTGGTGGGATGTGAATGAGCGATGCGCTCGTGCTGCTGAGGACCAAGCGCTGAGTTTCACCGTGGCAGCTGCAATAGGGACCACGTGTGATGGACTCGGTGGCTTGGGGACATGCAGGATACCCCTTTCTGACCCAAATGTGAGCCATAGATTTCTCTCATCTCCCCCACCTGGGAGCCAGCTGGGAAAGGTGTCGGCTCTGCTTTTCAAGCTGGTTGTTCAGCTGTTAAAAGGAAAGCCTGGAAATCCTTGGTGGTTCTAGGAGAGGGGCAGAACCAGGAAAGCCCTGGCCAGGAAAGGGATCTGTCCCCTGGCTCCATCTCCCACGCTGCCCCTTCCAGAAATGTCCCTTATCCACCCAGCAGGACACGGACACTGGAGGGGAATGGCTTGGAGAAGGTGATTTTAGGCACCAAGGATCAAGGGGACACCAGGATTCATTCATGTTTCACCGTTCAAAAGCTGTGCATGATGCCCACGTTTCAGAGGAGAAAAACGAGGACTCTGAGCAGTGTTTTAGAGAGGACACCCAATGCTGGAGGGGCTGAGGGTGCTTCAGAGGAGAGGAGCTGCTGGTGCTGCTGGGGGCTGCAGCCTGTGCCCATCACTCACTCATCCAGCCAGCACCTCGCACGCTTTAAAGGGAAAATACAAGACATTTAGTGATGTGTGTGAAGAATTCAGGTACGTCACTGTAGGAAGGCAGCTCAGGAGAAAGCTGTCCTCCAGGAGGGACATCGCCTGGGAGGTGACATCTGAGATGGGGAACCCAGGCCGGATGCCATGGGGAAGCCATTTATCTCCAAGCAAACTGAACCCAGAGCTCATCCTTTTGCACCGGGTGTCGTGTGTCGCAGGGGGCCCAGAGTCGCACCAGGGTAACTGGAGGGGATGCGCGGCTCTCCCTGTGTCACCACCGGTGGACGCCAGTCCTGGCTGGTCCCACAGACCTCTGGTGTCCCCAGCACTAGGCAGCCGTCAGACCTGGCCACCATCTGTGAGTTGTGTCACCGCCGGGGATGCCTCAGGTGTTGGTGAACTCATGGTGGTTTCTGGGGAAGCAGGTCCCACCAGCAGCACCGTGTGACTCCAGGCCAAGGTCACTGTCCCTCTGGGTACCCCTGGATCCACATTTTCCTGCCTGGGGATGCCCAGAAGGGATGTGAAGCCTGACCTGCTATTTTCCAAGTTAGTGCGCTCTTTTATTTCCCCCCATTTCCACGTCTTCACTCATGAAATCCCATTGCAGCAACAGGTCCAGGGAATACTTTGCTTCTCTTAGTTGTTTGTAGAGATAATTAATTAACTCTGTGCTCTCTCAGCCAAAACCTGACAAGGCTGCACCGAGCAAAGGGGCCCATGGCATCGACAGGGCATGGATGGAGGGAGCGACAGGTGGAAAATACACAGAGCAAACCATACAGGAGTCCAATCATCGCTCACCATTCAGGTTTGGGGATGTCCTTTTTGGTGCCTTTTGGTACCTTTTCCAGCTTCTCTGTGCTCCGCTTCAGCTGAGCACAGATGCTGAGTCCTCTCTCGCAGCGCTGGTTTATACCATGACATAGCAATCATATAATAGAATTATAGAATCATAGAATCATTTTGGTTGGAAAAGACCCTCAAGATCATCGAGTCCAACCATTAACCCATCCTTGGCACTAACCCTTGTCCCTAAGAATCTCATCTCCACACTGTTTAAACCCCTCCAGGGATGGTGACTCAAATTATTATGATCCTGCTCAGCCTTTTTGCCAGTCTTCCCATCTTTTCCCAATTATTTCTGACCTTCAGTCTCCCATTACTTCACCCTGCTCCTGTTTCTTACAGAGTCAATTCCAGTGTCCCGGAGATGCTCCCGAGCACTCTATAAACCCCTGATCTGGTCACACCGCCATGCCTGGTAACTAAGAAGTAATTAGTGCCGCTTGCTACAGCAAGTAAAACCCAAATGTCAAACAGCAAAGCTATTGAGACCTGTTTTTACTGCACGTTTGCAGCCAAAGTCCATGTGTGTGTGTGTGTGTGCTGGAATTTGGGGGGATGAATCCGGCCCTGAAGCTCTGGGTGAAGTCCCTTCCCCTGACTGTGCTGCTGACCTGGCAGCTCATTCCCTGCTCCCTGCCTCAGTTTCCCCTCCATGGCCCCTGTAAGGGACCCACTGTACCTTACATGGGGAAAACCATGGGGTTGTGTGGATGGGAGAAGCCAGACCCAAGGTGGGGATGGGTGAGGAGGGCTCAGCAGCCAGGGAAAACCTCCTGCTTCGATTTAGATCTCAAACACCAGATGAGCCATGATGAGCTGAAGGGCTGTCCCTGCGCTGGTGCCCACCCAAGCGCTCCCACACCCCTGAACTTGTGTGTTGAGCCTACAGAAAGGTTTTTGGGGAGCAGGCAGCCTGGCCGTGGTTTTATTCTGTATTTTTGCACCACTTTTTGAGAAGTATTAGTAAGGAGTTTGCTTTTATATATATGTCTGTGCACCCACCTGCTTCCCGTCCCTGCACCGAGCAGGAAAGGGAGAGAGTGAGAGAAAGCAGGAGGGAAAGGACATGTCAAATCAATCATATTTAAACAAAAGCCTCTTCGGCCCAAGGGCCCTTTTAAAAGCTGCTTATTTAATTAAAAGTCCCATTTTCCATATTTATGGC
This sequence comes from Nesoenas mayeri, assembly GCF_963082525.1. NCBI lineage: Eukaryota > Metazoa > Chordata > Aves > Columbiformes > Columbidae > Nesoenas > Nesoenas mayeri. The sequence continues at coordinate 11,014,398 of NC_137565.1, read as the reverse complement.
CCTTATTCAGTTAAATATTAACCGGCTGGGCCAGGGCTGGTTTATTCTTTGGGAAGAGGCGGTGTTGGGAGGTTCATTAGGGGTTTATCAAGCAGCCGAGGTGCCCAGCGGATGGATGGAGGGATGGATGGATGGATGGATGAATGGAGGGATGGATGGGTGCAGGACAGAACATGTGGGCTCATGTCAGGGACCATGGGGACAACACTGCCACCAGCCCGGCTCTTTAGGGCCACCCCCCTCATCGAGATACAGGAAAATGAGGTTAAAACGGGGGGATTGGGACTATTGGGAAGGTGTGAGAGGTACAGCAGGTGCGGTCACAGCAGGAAACAACCTGAACCCAACCACCGGAAACAGTGTCCCCCCACTGCTCCTAAGTTGTGGCAGAATAATCATAAAAACACCCAGTTTTGCCCTGGGATCATTGCGTCATTACTGACTGTTGTCCAAACCCACCCCAGGGCTGTGGAAACAGGGCAGTTTTCCCCTAGGATGTCATTCCCAGCAGCTCCATGGTCAATCCTGGCTTTTGGGAGCTGGTGGCTGCAATGAGTTGGCAATGCCTTCAGAAGGTGTGGCAATGTGCGCATCTGAAGCTTGTATAGGCTCCTCGAGGAGGATACGTCACTTTACAAGGCAGTATTGAAGCAGGAGAGTTGACCTGGGCTTTGTAGCTTTGCTGGAAGCGGGGCTGATTGGGAGAACTTGGCCAGGCTCGTCACATAGCTGTGAGGAGCTGCACCCAGGGGCCAGCCTAAGTGTGGGGAAAGCTGGAAGATACCTTAGGCCAGAAGCTTCCCCGTGCAGAGGTGCTCTTCCTTGTTTTCCTCCAATATTCTCCTCCAATATCCACATTTCCTCCAGTTTCCCCCACAGGCAGCTCTCACAGCACAGGATAACAGAGCTGCCACCATCAAGGGGGACACTATGAGGTGGAGGAGCAGCCGTGCTGCAGAAGGTGTCCATGGGGCACACTGAGATGCTACTGTGTCCTCCTGCAGGACAACCTGCTGTAGATATGCTGGGAGATGCCCTCAGGAGGGAAGGTCCCCTGTGAAGGCCCCAGGAGAGCAGTGCCATCCTTATCCCCTTATTTTCTGGAGGACAGTGAGGAGTCCTGTACAGCCCCTGGCACCCGGGTACCACCACACCAAGGCAGGAGATGCAGCAGCGGGTGCGTGATGGGACCATCTCCCCCTCCATCCCAGCGTGGTCAGCACAAACCGAGCCCTCCTCTTCCTCTCCATCCAAAATAAGACAACACCTGCCCAGGCAGCAGAATGGACCCTGCATTGGGGGGGTGATGGGAATGAAATGGAGCCCATGATTTCCTCTGGGGAGCGGGGTGGTGAGGAGGGGAGACACGGCTGGTGTGGATTGGGGGGGGGGGGTGTGGTGGGAGAAGGAGAGACACCGGGTTATCAGAGAAGTGTGAAGACAATAATGCAATCTGACATTTCTGAAATGAGACCCCCCGGTTGCCCTGGCAACGGCTCACGTGGGACCAGCTCCCGGGAGACGGCTCCGAGATGTGCTATAAATGATGTTTGATTAGAATTTAAATCATTTAGGCGGAGAGAAGATAGGCCTTTTGTCAGCGCGGGGACCCGCGGGGGTCAGCCACCCAGCAGCTGCCTGGGCGCGCGGTGGCCCCGGGCAGCGCGGGGTTGCCCGGGAGGGTGATAACTCCTGCCCTCCCCTCTGCCGGGGGGCGCTGACCTCCCCAGCGGGGCAGAGAGCGACCCTGCGGCCAAAGCAAACACGGCGGGGGAGGAAGATGCTGCAGCCCAGCCCTGGGAAGGTACCGGCATCTCAGCACCGACAGCATCACCTGAGTTTTGGGGTTTTTGCCCAGCTGGTGTGAAGGCACCGAGATGCTCCCGTGGCTTCCACCAGCTGAGAAACTGGCTCTTAGCTTTTTTAGGGGGGTGACAAATATGTGTTCTAATTAAGATAATAATGCTTCAGCATCAATTCTGGCTCCCTAAAAGTTTCCTTGAGGAGCAGAGGATGAAGGATGCTATTGCCTCCAAGCGGAGTGCCCTGCGCAGGAGAGGGGCTCAGGTTGTCTTTAGGGACGGGTCCAGGTTCTCCTCACCACCTGCAGCCCATGGCCAGGGTAGATTCTCCAGCATCCAGCCCTGTTTAGAGGAGCTCTTTGGGGCAGGAATTGTGCTGGATATCTGTACACCAGGCATTTCTTGCTCTTCCCAGCTCCTTGACACATGCAGTCAAGTCCTCTTTGCTGTACAAATTCTTCCCCGTGATGAAATATTTTGCTTGGAAGATTTCACGCATGGAGCAGCCGAGATAGAGGCCGGGTCAGCAGCCGTGGTTTATGTTCCTGTCATGCTGAAAATGCAGTTACTGGGTTTATGGAATGAGGTCTCCAGGTGGTGGCAATGAAATGCAGGAAAGTCTCGACTTGGGTGTGAGGCCTTTGCTTTGCTGCTGTCTCCTGGCTCGTGGTTCACTCTGGTCCCTGGCCACTGAGGACACCACTCAGATCAGCCCAGTCATGCTCATCCGGTTCAGTTACAAGATGACTTAAAAGCATCTGAACTTTCTTCTGAGGTCTTTTGAGGGATGGGCAGATATGGGCACCATCAAAGCCTTGGGCAGCGCTGCTGACTCACTGGAGAAAGGCTCCTGCGCTGCCTTGCTCTCATTATCTACCCCCGGGAGGTGTCTTGGTTGTGTTGGGTGAGAATCCAGATGGGGAGATTCAGGCTGGACATGAGGAAGAAATTGTTGGCCTGAGGGTGGTGAGAGCCTGGCCCAGGTTGGCCAGAGAGGTGGTGGATGAACCATCCCTGGAGACATCCCAGGCCAGGCTGGACGGGGCTCTGAGCACCCTGAGCTGGTGCAGATGTCCCTGCTCATGGCAGGATGAGCTTGGAAGGTCCTTTCCAACCCAAACTATTCTGTGATTCTGTGACTTCTTGAATGACAGGTGCTGGTTTGAGCATTGCAGATGGACAGAGGCTTCGCCAGCCCCCTCGGGGGGATCCAGCATGGACTCCCTCCACCGAGTATCCCACTGTGGAGTCAGCTGGAGGAGCTGGTTATTTCCTTTAATATTAAAAAGCTGGAGCCCTGGCCTGAGATTAGGTAAGGAAGAAAAATTGCTGAATTCCCGCTTGGTGGGAGAACGGTGTTGAAAGCAAACCAGCAACTGGGCACAGACTTTCTTCTCGGAACATTTTTAAATTGCTTGCTCTTTAATGCTGTGGTTTAGGTTCAATGAATCTTTAGAGCTTGCTTTTCAACTTCCTGAAAATGCCATCTGATCATGAAATTAGAGCTAAACTAATAAGTCTCAACAAATATTAATCTAATGAATTTAGCTTATTTCTGTTTGTGGACCAGCAAAGAGGGAATTGCAATGTTCTCATATGTATTAATTATGTGAATGTATTCAACAAACCTTTCCTGACAGCTTTAAGCGTGTGGCTCAGTCATGAATATTTTGACTCCAACTTTTGTTTCTTAGTTGTGATCACCCTGTAAACTGAGCTACAGTTGCCCATTGGTTTGAGTGAAGAATCAGGTTGGGGGATGAGCTGGGTCTAGCATGGAAGCTCTGAGCTTTGCTGTACACTTTCCATTTTCTGAAGATTTTTCCTCTTTGATGGACTCTGAATGTCTGCAGGATGACCTGGGTAGGAACAGAAATGCTGCAGAGTGAATCAAGGTCTCCAATCTGCAGGTTTCTTGGTGGTGTTGGGTTGAGGGACACCCAAGGCTTGGCTTGGTGGCTGGAGATGATCCTGGATGTCTCTGGATGGTTTTCACGGGCCTCACCGTGATTATAAAATCACTGATGGACCTCTGCGGTGTCTGTGGTGTTGCAGTGAGTTGTTTTCACTGGCTTGTTTTGTGTGAGGAATTCCTCCAACAGCAGCACTGCTCTCACCGGGCACTGCGGTGCTTGGGCCGGTCCCCAAGTCATAGGAGCAAGCTGGGAGCTTTGCCAGCAGCAAGATCGCTGGTCCTGTGCTTGCGCACGGCTACAGAGCTGGCAAAGCTGGGTGGGTTCAGGTGGGTCAGACCAGGAGCAGAAGAACCTGCTCAGCTAGAATCCTCCCCTTCTCACAGCTCTGCAAATGACCTGGGGTTTGGAAGCTGGAAACAACCTGGGCAAGACCCCTGCTTGCTCCTCCGAGCACCCGCGGGGCAGAGCCGTGCTGCTGCTCACTGGGATGGAGCACTATTTTAATTAATAGGTGCTTTGCCCAGCTTTGAATCATCTTCTAGGGGGCGGCAGCAGAGCTGCCCAGGTGCCTGCTGGGGCTCTAGCAGGGATTTTCTTCCTCCAGCGCATCCTCTGGGATCTGTAGACCCCCCTGCCCGGGGAGAGGAGCTGGTTTGGCTTTGAGAGCAGGTGAGAGGCAGGAGATGCCGTGCAGGGCCCCAGCTGCGGTGCTGGCAGTGACACCCTTTAATTGTCACACACCAACAGTGCAAACCCATGACAGGAACGGGCTTGTTGCCGGCAGGTCTGTGCCCATCGCAAAGAGAAGATCTGCAGCTCTGCCTCCATCACCCAGCGCTGATGGGGCTGGAGCTGCTGCGAGTCCCAAACCCAGCCTTTGGGGGGGTCAGCAGGAAAGTCAGGAGCCCCTTAGTCGACACCACTGGGCTGGTCTGAGCATGCCGAAGCTGTCGGCTGGAGGCTCGACGAACGTGTCGCTTTTTAAATTAGCGCTGGATTGATTGGATTTGCCACGGGGAGGCTCTGACCAGTGGTGGGTGCCCGGCAGGTTGCTGTGCTCTTCCAAACTCTTGCACAGAGTCCAGAGAAGGGAACGGAGCTGGTGAGGGGCTGGAGCACAAGTGTGATGGGAGCGGCTGAGGGACCTGGGGGTTCAGCTGGAGAACAGGAGCTGAGGGGAGACCTTCTGATCTCTGAACTGCCTGAAAGGAGCTTGGAGCCAGGGGGGTCGGGCTCTGCTCCCCAGGAACAAGCGCCAGGAGCAGAGGAAACGGCCTCAAGTTGCGCCAGGGGAGGTTGAGGTTGGATGTGGGAACAATTTCTTCCCCAAAGGGCTGTGGGGCATTGGAACAGGCTGCCCAGGGCAGTGCTGGAGTCACCATCCCTGGAGGGTTGGACAGACAGAGATGAGGTTCTCAGGGACATTGAGTAGTGCCAGGGTTGGGTTATGGTTGGACTCGATGAGCCTGAGGGTCTTTTCCAGCCAAAATGATTCTGCGATTCTATGACCCAAATGGAGATGTGCAGGGCTCTGGGGTGGACTTTCCTCCCCATAGGACCCTCCTCTGGAGTTCACAGCCCCCCTGCCATAGGGCAGGTCCGTGCACTGATGGGCAAGATTTCAACCCATGTCCCAAATGGATGGCCTAGCACATGTGTCATCGGTGGCTTTGATACCTGAAGACTGGGTAAAACTCTTGGTTGTGCTTTCCCCAAATGAGCTGTTGCCCAAAATGCAGCAATTTACATTTTCATGAAGAAATCCTCTAGGGAAGGTGTCCCTGTGGTCCCTGACACGGGCTTTGCAAGCCACCTGGGAGCTCCCCTTGTAGAAATGGGATAAAAAATAACTTGTGAATTAAGCTTTAAGTCACTGGACAAAAATGCAAAACTCTTTCTTTTGTTGTTTTTCTCTTGCAGCACCTTGTTGGCAGGACCCACCCTGTCCCTGCACACAGGGTCCCTGGGGATGGTCCCCTGGGGATGCACCAGCCCCTGCATCCTCCTGGGGTGCTGGCCCCTGGCAGAGCATCAAGGAGCAGATTCCTGAGCCAAGATAGATCCAGAACAGACATAAAACTAAATATATGGCTGTCTGATTAAAGACAAATTATTTTTGGTAAATATTAATGTTCTGTTAGGAGTGTCACAGGAGCCCCTGCAGCACTCCTGGGAATATTTTTTTATTACTGTTATTTCCTTGTAGGTCTTCAGTTTTATATTTAAAACACCCACCCCAGTCTGGTGCATCCTTCCACGGGAAACGCCACCTGTGGCTGGGGACAAGGACAGGGCAAGGCAGCCCTTGTCACCTCCCTGTGGTACCCGCTGCTCCCCTCTTTCCTCACCTGGAACATGGGCATGGAGGGGGCCAAAGCTGCGTTTGCAGCTCAGCTGACGTTGGAAGCATCTGCTGAGGCTGGTGCTGGCTGCAGAGAGGCCTTTCCCCAGGGGAAAATAACCGTGCAGGGAACCAGTGAGGACAGAGGCTTGGGTTTTAGCACAAACATCTCGATTTGGGGGCAGGGGAGCTGCTAGGTGTGATGGTCTGGCCTTAGGAAAACCTGATTCTTGGCAGCTGTCACAGACGGCTGAGCGATGATGCTGTGACACCGGTGTAGCCGTGTGACAGCAGAGTCTTCCTGGCATCGTGGCTTTTTTTGGAAGTTGGTTATCTCAGGGAACCCCCTCTGCTTAGACACAGCATCTGGCAGCACCTGGAACACCCCTGCCTGGGCTTGTGGAGCACCAAAGCCCGTGACCTCCTGCCAAGGCTTTGCTGCCTCTTGCCGTGATGTCTCTGGGAGGAGGACGAGCCGTCCCCATCCCCTTTGTTCGGCTCCTCGCAGCCGTGGTGGCTCCGGCGAGCGGTGGCGCAGCAGTGACGAATGGCAGGGAAGTGACACCGAGATGGTCGAGGACCAAGTGGATGAGCTTTGCAGTATCGCTTCTCTCACTGGCTGCTCCACGGCAGCTCTTCTGCTCCCCGGCTTTCATCAGATGCCCATCTCCCAAAGCAAACCTATGGTTAACCCTTTCTGCACCCCAGCAGCAAAGCGACAGTGGCTTTCACATCAATCTCCTGAACCCTCCTGATTTACTTCTTTTTTTTTTTGTCTCCAGACATTTGCTGCTCTCCCTTGTATTAATGGAAGCATCTTCCATCACCAAAAAGCCTCCGGGGCAGAGGCAAATGGCATCAATAGCTCTGCAGCCTGTCAGGAGCACATGCCTGCCAGCAAGCACCGGGAGGAGGGACAGTGTGACACGGGGAGCAGATGGGACCAGTCCGCTTCCATCCCCTTTGCCAGCAGCAGCCTCGGCTGGTTGGTGCCTCCTGGTCCAGCCGGGGGTCTCCACATCCTCACCTTGTGCTGTTTGCTCTGATCCCCTGGCAATTCCTCTCCTTTTTCCCCTTTTCTCCTGGAACATCTCCCCTGGTTGCTGCTGTGGCTTCTGCCCCATCCTCCTCCCTTGCTCAAGAATATTGAGCATTGGAGCCTGGGTTTGGGCTACTTGGTGCTTCAAGAGCATCATGGACACCAGTGTGATGAACCAAGGGATGTAGAGGCTGAGGCAGGAAGTGACACAGGGCAAAGAGGAGGAATAAAGAGGGTTTCTTGCAAAGAAAACCCATTTATGCAATCGTCTCGCAGCTCGAGAGAAGAAATACCTTCATTTCTCCCTGGGAAACCAGGAGATGGCTCCGTGTGGCTGCTGCCTCCACGGCAGAGCTGTCGGGTCGTGCTGCGTGTGAGGAGGTGTAAGATTGAGGGGGGAGGTCTGGGGGGGCTTGTGGTGTGTGTGGCCCCACACTTGATAGTGGCAGAAGGAGGTGGGACCAAGCACTGTTTTTATTATTATTATTATTATTATTATTATTATTATTATTATTATTATTATTATTATTATTATTTTAAAGGGAGATTTGCAGGAACGTAACTTGGAGCCCAGCTATCTGCCATCCTGCGGCCCTTCTGCCATGGGTGATGGGGACTTGGAGGGGGACGGGGCAGCTTCTGGCTGGTCGGTTTTGCCAGGGCAACAGAAGATCTCCCAAAAGAAGCCTATCCGTGTGGAGGTGTGTTTGGAAAGCCACAGCTCTGTGCTCCTCAGCCCTCTGCCTGGCAGGGGAGGCCTCTCAGCATCTCCCACTCCCTTGTCCCCATGTGCAGGGGACTAAGGTGATGCTGTGTCCAGCACAGAGCTGTGGAGGCTCCAGGAAGCCTGAGGATAATAAACAACCAAAGGTTAGTGAAGCTGTTTTGCCAAATTTACGCCCGTTGCCAGCAAAGGGAGGGGGTGGCAGGAGCCGCGGCTGCTCCGCCGTGATAGCCGCATCCATCACGGTGTATCAGTGGCTGCGCTCCAGGAGGTATCGAGCGGCGTTTGCAGAGCTGGTGTCGGCTGTGTCACCCCTCCTCGTTCATCACCCAGCCTGGGGAGGACACCACAGTGAGGGGGGAGAGCTCAGTGATGATTTGGGAGCTGCGGGATCCAGCCCCAAGCTCCGCATCCCTCCACGCCACAGCAGCCGGGAGGTGACAAGGGTGACATATCCGGACAGGGCACGGGTGGCTTCATCACATGGAGCCTTTTCAAGGGAGGTTTATAGCAGCTGCCGCCAACTTTGCAGCCCCCCAGGGCAGCTGAGGCTGCAGCAACATCACTCCAGCTCTTCTTGGCTTTTCTTCCCAGCCATCGTGCCTCCTCACGTCTTCCAGCACTTGTTTTGTCTCTGTTCCCGTCTCCTCTTTGCACGTACCATTCAAGTGGCTCTTGTCTATTTATTTTCTCTAATGGCATCAGGCTACAAGTGGCTGAACAGTTAAAATGAACACCATCAGGCTTTTTTTATTTCCTTTTTTTTCCCTCTTCCCCTTACAGTCACTCTGGAAATGGGGATATTTGCTCTTCTCTAGCTGTGTTCCCAAGGGCCTGTCCCCTTCCCTCTGTCCCCTTCCAAACCCATTGACCAAACTTCTACTGGATTCAGTGAATGCAGAAAGGCCTTAAAATGTGCAGCTCCCAGAGCTTTGCGGGGGGAACAAGCAGGTGGGTGGAGGGGGAAAATCCTTTGATGTCTTCACCAAATGAAGCTGCAGGGCCAGCTGAGCCATCGCTGATGCTGGGGATGGGCGGCCAGCACTCCTGCGGGTGGAGGACCAGGCTCTTCTGCTCATGCAGAAGGGACAATTAAAATGAATTTTGTGTCACCAGGAAGAGGCTTGTGTGGATCCCACCTACCGCATTGTGTTCCTGCTGCTTTTCTGGCTTTGTCTCTGAATCACCTGCTGGGATGGAGGTGGCTGAGTTGTGATCCTGTCTCCCACAGTATGTGACGGGAAGTGGGGCAAGGTCCCTACAGGTCCTGGGAGCACAGGGTGGCCCTGAAATGCAGCTCCTGGCTGGGCTGGGAGGGTGATTGTATGTGCAACATGAGAGACAGGATGACGTTTGCAGCTTGAAACCACCCCTGGCATGTGGTGGCCACTGCTGTGGCCTTAGGCTTTCCCTGTACCATAGAAATCCATGTTACAGCTGGCTTAGCAGCAGTGATTAATGCAGCTGTGATCCAGGTTTGTTCCTCCTAAGTTAAAGTGACCAACTTCGGGCAGAAAAAATAAAGGTTGTTTCCCCCTCTCTGAATTATTTTTCCGTGGTGCTGGCAACCTGAGCAGCTGATCCACCCAACCAGCCCCCCCAACCAGAGCAAACCAAGGAACAACAAATGAGAATGCAATCAATCCTCTTGTAATTTGTGGGGTTAGTAGAAACATCACAGCTGGATTTTAAAGAAATATATGGTGTTGCCAAGCCAGAGCTTTATGAATTAAGTTCCGTGTTTGCTGTTTCTCCCTTTTCCCTCTTGTCCCAAAACGCAAACAGCGATTGACTTCACAGCCACGAGACTTTAATACACTCAAAATTAAGTGATTCCTGAATATGCAGTGTGATTAGGAGATGGGAGCCAGCTGTTGGAGTAGACTCCAGCCCATCAATCCAGCGCTGCCTCGCCGCAGCTTGGGCTGCAGGGCAGGAGCTGTGCCACTGTGCCCAGGGTGGCATCCGCAGAGATTTCAAGTGATGGACCCTCACCCTGAGCCCCCCACCGTGGCTTCGGGGCTGTTTTGGGAATCGCTGTGGGGTGATGTTACACAGCAGGCACAAGTATGAGTATTGCTGGGGTAAATGGGGTTTGGGGACTGGAAGGGGTCTGACCTCACGTGGCTTGTGCTGGTGGGGTCCCCAAAGGTGCCCTGGTGTCACACAGCCACAACGCATGGTCCCCACCACCCTCCAAGCTCTTGCTCTCCAAACCCCCCAGTCCATCTCCCCCTACCCCAGCCCACACACCCTGACTCCTGCAGCCACCCCCAAATCCTGGGGCTCCCCAGCTGCAGGGGGCTCCCCATGGGTCCACGGGCTGGGGCGAGGCTGCTCCCCATCTCGTACGGTGGTGGCTGCTCGGGCTCCATCCCCGTCCCCGCCACAGCTTCTTTCCTCCTTCCCTCACAGCTGCTTTCTCCTTCTGCTCCTGCTCCCCTCTCGCTCCCTCCACTCTGCCTCAGAGACATACATAACTCTCCCGTGAAATATATACAGTGTAAATATATAAAAAGCCGGCGTTTGCCTGCTGCTTATGTATTCATGAAATAGTAAATAAATTTTATGGGATAATGTGAAGGCTGCCAGGGAGCAGGAGGATGAAAACTAACCCCTAATGAGCCTCCGTGTCAGTTTGGCACACGCGGGATCGATCTGCCGCTTCCATTTAGCGCCCGAGCGCAGGGGTGGAGGAGGCGCTTCCTCGGCGCGGCCCCCAGCATCGCTGGCGCGACGCCTCGGTGACAGTCACAGGGCCATGGGCTCAGCTGAGCAGGATGGGGACAGTGGGCTGGGCGAGAGTGAGGGTTCTGGTCTGGATCAGGCTGAGATTTGGGTGGATGTGAATTGGTGGGGTGGGGGATGCCTGGGGAGCAGATGCTCAGGCTTGGTGGGGAAGTATTTGGAGCAGGATGCGGGGAGGGATGTAGGGAGGGATGCAGGCTTGCAAAGGAAGGGATGCGAGGAGGGTTGCAAGGAGAAGTGCAGGCTTGCACAAGGGATGCTGGGGAAGGATGCAGGGAGGGATGCAGGTTTTCCAGGATAGGGATGCTGGGAGAGAAGCAGGGTGGGATGCAGGATCGCACAGGCTGCCAGGTTGCAGCAAGGATGCTCCCATTATCCCATCCTGAGGGGATTAACAGAGATGCAGAATGTGGGGAGCACTGCAGAGAAGGAGAAGGCTTGAGTTTTGTCATCCTAATGGTAAAACTCAAGCTTTGGGAGGACCTACAGAAGCCCATGGGCACCCACAGCCCCACAGGGCTCAGCCTTCCCACAGGGTCTGCCTTGAGATGTGAAGTGGGGAGATGCGTTTGGGGGAGCTGCGGGTGGGGGCAGCAGGTTTTACTCCATTGCTGGGTCTTCCACCCTCATTTGCAGCAGCAGGTGAGGTTTTGGGGTTATTGGGGTTATGAGAGGGCCTTTCCTTTCATTCGTTATATGAAGAGCAAGAAAAATGAGCGCGCAATTCTAGTCATCTGGACACATGATGATTACTGGACATCCCAATAACACAGGGAATCTACTTGCACCCAGGAAGGAATTTGGGGGGTTTTGTAGCTAAAAAACAGCTTGGGTTGGGAAGAAAACAGAAATATTGGTTTGGTTAAGGTGCTTGAGCAACTGCAGGTCAGCAAAAGCAGCAGCACCATCTCGGGCGCTGCAGCCTCGTCTTTCCTCATTCATGGCAGCAAAATTTAAGGCTTTGTTCCAAAAACACCAAAACTGGCTGATCGGTTGTTTGAGGAAGACCAGGGGCGGCTAAGAAATATTTACACACATACATATATGGAGGCTTTATCCTCTTTGGTGCATCCACTCTCGAGGGCACCTTTGGGTGCAGCACGTGGGAGTCCAGCAGGGATGCAGGATGTTGAAGCTGGTGGAAAATTGGCACCAGATGGGTTTTCCATCAGGAACCATTGATTTGAGGGAAAAGAGACACTTCCCAGCAGAGCTTCCACCAGCTTGTTAAACTGGGTGATGCTGCAGCATTTCCCCTCTGTTGTCTGCCATTGTCTTTGCAAACCTGAACTAACCTACATGGGACACAGCGGCTTGGCTAAAGTCACAATATTTGGAGTATTTAATGGGATATTTCATTCTTGATGGCCACCGTCACCCAGAGAAGAGCTGGAGCCTGGATCCCTGATGCTTTTTGTCTCTTGCTCAGCACCAGGGCTCATCCCCCCACCTCATCGGCCCCCCAGCTCCCACCCATGGGTGCCACCAGGGGTGGGACCAGCTCCAGCACCGGCTCCGCTCACCAGCACAGCTCCCCAGCCCTTCCCTCCCATGCTGCTTTTCCCCTCCCTCCCTCCTTCCCCCCATCGTATTTTTTTTTATGGAGGGAATGAGATGGAGAAGTAAAAATTATTAACCCCGAGGTCAGCGCTGGCTGCCTCGCTCCTCTCTAGCTTCAAGCACTTTCTCCCTCATCTGTTTCACAGACAGCGATGTTCGGCTCAACACATTTGCATATACTTATTGCTTTTTTTTTTTTTTTTAGTCTTTATCTATTTATTTATTTTTAAAGAGACAGAGCTGCTCTGAGCCTCTTCTTTTTTTTCCCCTCCTGCGAGCTTCCACCAGCCGCTATTTGGGATTTGATTCCCGCGTCGGCACGGCTCGCTGGTGCAGGCGGGGAGGGTTGGGAGGGATGCTGGGCTTCGCTTTCGTCCTCCCCCCTCAATTTCACCACCGTTTTCTCTATGTTTTGCCTATAAAATGGCCAAGCTGCCCCCCTCAGCCGCAGGGGGAAGGAGAAAAGGGGGAGGATGGCCATCAGGAATACATCCATCCCGCACTTCATGGTGATGTTTCCCCTGAAGCGCTGGTGGGAAAGGGCAGCAGAAAGCTCCCGGTGGTCCCATGTGTCCAAAGGAGGATGGAGATGCAAACCTGCTATTTCCAAGGCCTTTCCCAGATTTCCTGCAGCCACTATGGCCAAGCAAGGCTGGGAGGGATCAGCTGGCTCCTCCAAAGCCATCAGCACGTGGCAAAACATGGACCTTCATTTTAGCTTTTAGCAACACCCCCACACTCAGCATCCACCTTTCCTTCTGCACAGTGAAGCCTTTCTCCTCCCATCTGCCCTGAGAAATGCTGGAGGGGGGGAAATAAATAAATAAAAAATTAAGCACGTTATATCTTAAGCTCAGCATCTCCCAAAAAAACCACTCGCAGATATTCATAATGGTCCGGCAGCTATTAGAGGCGCAAGAAGGAGGGAAGGGAAGGAAATGAACGCCAGGCGAGAAGAGAAAATTCATAGCCCCGCTGATACGCCATGATAAATAATTATGAGTTATTAATTTTAAATTACATCTTTAATGCGTTGCATGATTTTAATTCCCACCACAGTATTAATATCGGGACTCTGGGTTTGATTAATTTAAAGCGGAACAGAAAGGTGTCGATTCCTGGGGCTGCCGGGGACCTCACGGGGCTGCGTGGGGAGGGGGTTCACCCAGGGGTGGGCGCTGGGATGGCAGCTCCCGCATCGCAGTAGGGAGCAAAGCAGCCAAGATGGGGTGCAATTAGCAGGGGGGACAACAGTGGGGTGCTTTGAAGCACTATTTTGGGGAAGGGGTGGCAGGGAAGCTGCGAGGTGCTGTGTTGTTGGCAGGGGGGAGCATCATAACGAGCTGGGGGCATCCATCCTGCATCCCACCCTGCATCCCACAACAGCTCCCTGCCAAAGCATCCCTGTCACCGCTTCACCCCAAATCTTTATTAACTGAACTAAAACAGGGACTGTCATTACTAAAAGCCACTCAACGTGTCCCCCCTCACCCTCCTGCCACAGGGACTCCCCCGCCGCCCCTCCGCTGGGGCCAGGAAGCTGCTGGAAGTTTGGCTTCCGAGTAAACTTCCCCTAAGTGTGACAATCGCTTTAGCTTCCCAGCGAGGATTTACCGGGCTTCTGTTATCGCTTTTGAAAGTCGGAGTTCTCCAAATGGGCATGAGAGAGCAGCCGGAGAGGTCAGAGCCAGTTAGGCTGCACAGTCCTTCAAAGCCCCCGTCCAAGCGGCATTAAAGACGGGATTAAGTCTAAGAGGGTTATGGAAGGAGGAGTAAAACAGCCTTGTCCTGCACCCAGCGCCGAGATAAGGCTCTGTTCTCTAGGTGTGAACTCCTGCCTGTGCAAGCCCAGGCACTCCAGGGTTTGCAGCAGAAATTGGAAGGATAATACCAGAGGCGGGGGGGATCAAATGGCCCCCTCGCAGGCGGTGGGGTGAGGGGCGCCGCTCCCAGCCGCCCCGCTATTTATAGGATTTTTTAATCCGGGGAGCACAAGTGGCCTGAATTTCTGCTTGTTCGGACCCAATGGGAAGACACAGAGTTGGTGGGTCCCCGGGTGTGGGGCTGGATGATGGGGTGGGGAGCACCTGGACATCCTCCTGCTCCCATCCTGCCTCCTGGGAGAGCCAAAAGGAAAGGCTGGGGATGGGTCTGGAGGGGAAACCCGGTTGGATATTGTCCTGGAGCATCATGTTGTCCCGGAGCATCGTGTTGTCCCAGAGCATCATATTGTCCTGCTGCATCCCACTGGCCAACATGTCTGTGGGCTGTCGGTGCTGCCCCCACCCCAGAGCCCCAGCACGATGGGTTTTTTTCTCTCTTTTCCCCTCTCTCAGGGCTGGGAGTGGCTTTTGGAAGGTTTCCCGCATCCTCTGCATCTTTCCAGAGACATTGGATCCCGATGTGGCTCTTTGTGTCCTGAGTCACTAGTTGCCATGGGGGGGACCCAAGCCCAAATCCTCATCCAAGCGGTTTACTCCATTTAGGAGCTGCTACCCTCTCCCCGCCATCCCTTCCACGTTCATCCTTCTCCAGTTGTTTTAATTCCTTCTCCCACCTAATGGTGCAGCAGCTTCTCGGCGATGCTGAGACCTGCACAACTCATGACAGGCCCTTGGTCCCAAAAGCCAGTGAGGAGGGGGCACAGGGAGAGCAGCATCCCCTTGCTTACACCCCCCCAGCAAAAACCCTGCCCAAAATATCAAACACGGCACATCTTCTGATGTCACTGCCACATATCCTTGGGGACAGCCCCACGTGTCCCCGGGGACAGTCCCTGTGTGGCTGTGCCAGCTCCAGATTGGAAACTGAGCTGGAGGAAGGGACATGACCAAGGCTGTGTGGGCAGGTGGTGGCAGAGTGAAGACCAAGGCTCCTGTCGCTGGGCTCTTCAGCTCCTCTTTCTCAGCATGTTCCAGTCTTGGTGGATTTGGTTCCCTCCACTGCATAGAGCCCATGAGTCTGCAATTAGCCACTGTTAATTATCATGGTGCCCATTCCTTGGCAGTCCTTTGACAGCAATGCTGCTCCTACTAAAAAGGTGACTCATATCCCAGGGGACACCTTAGTGATGGGCTTTTGCTTGGTGTTCATCCCTGTGGCAGCTGAATGTTAATAGTTTTATCCAACTCAGTATGGCCAAGAAGCGATGCTATCTTCCCATGCCAGTGGGGAAACTGAGGCACAAGGCAGGTGTGATGGCGATGCTCAGCACAGACCTTCCACTGGCAATGAATGTCCTTTATGGGTCTCTTCCAACTTGAGATATTCTATGATGCTATGATTTCGGTAGGGATGCAGGCATGGATAGGGATGGGGATGGGATGAAGATGGGGATGGGGATGGGATGAGGATGGGGATGGGATGAGGATGGGGATGGGGATGGGATGGGGATGGGGATGAGGATGGGGATGGGATGAGGATGGGGATGGCGATTGGAGATGAAGATGGAGATGATGGAGATGAGTGTGGGGATGAAGCCTTTCTGCTCCCAGCCCCTGCAAACAGCCAGCAAAAGGCCCATTCGAGGGGTATGCTCCTCACCAAGCACCTGTTCAGAGCAGTGGGCTCACTCTTGCTCACTCCCCCCACTTTGTCTTGCTTCACTGCCCCAGTGGGATTTGGCACCCCCAGGAGCCGCTGCCGGCAGAGGGAGCGGGAATCGAGCGGGATCTGAGCCTCTCCCAAGTGCAGTATTTGTGCTTTTCCTTTCTTGGCTGGGTCCCGAGGCCGCTCTTGGAAAAGCCAAGTGACAGCGTTCTGTCTGCGCACTCAGAGGCTGTTAAATTAAACAGTTCAGGGAATTAACTGCACGCCGCGAGCTGCAGCAAACCCGCCCGCAGCCACGGACGGCTGGATTTGCTCCTCGCCAAAAAACAAACTGGGAAAACAATGCTAATAAAGAAGGATAACATAGTCCCTGCCCACTGAATGGAGGCTTTTATTTCTTCTTTTGCCTCCCTTCTGTGTTTTTTTCAGGGCAGGCTGGAGGGCTCTGTGGTCAAGATGCTGCTCCCTTGTTGGGGGTTGATGGCCAGGATGGGGCTGCAGCTTTGCCAGACCATGGGCTGGTGGCTCCGAGGTGCTGGGAGGGGGGACTTGGTGAGCAGGAGGGCTCTGGGCTCAGCCATCAGCTCAGCCTAAGGTCTAGGCCCAGCTGGGTCTGCCCAAAGGCTGGCAGAGCTCAGCTCAAGGGGATTTTCCTTCCCAAATGTGCCCCGATGGCTTCAAGCAACGTCTGCTCATCCCCCTGCTCAGGGCCAGGGTCACTCCCCCACTTCACTCCTCATTTTGGTGACCTCGGTGTCCCATTGCCCATCTCCACACTGGCTTTGCACGCCTGCCTCCGTGCCTCAGTTTCCCCACCAGCATGGGAAGATGGCATTGCTTCTCAGCCACGCTGCGATGGATGAAACTATTAATGCCCAGTAGAGCCTCCCAGAAGCAGCAACACCCCCCACTGTCTCCCACCACAGATTCTCTGTGACGGGGCTTTGCTATTCCAGGGGTGCTCTCCCCAAAACATGAGCAGTCCTGCCCCACATCCACCTGGGGAACTGGGCTTGCCCAGCATAGACCTGCCTCTGGCTTTATAAAACCCAGGAGCTGCTCTGGGAGGTTTTTTGTCTCCTGTTTCTCCTATTCACCCCCCTGCCCCTAGGCTTTTGGTTGCACAGAGCATCCCCATCCTGCCTACACACAGGGCACTAGCTGAAGACGCTAGAGAACTAGCTGATATTTTAATTTTCTTTACAAAGGAGCTCAAAAGCACTTTTCCACTTAAATTTTTTGCAAAGACAAAAAATAAATGAGTGCAGAGGAGGAGCATTTTCACACCCACAAAGCACTCTGAGTGTTTTTTCCTTTTCTCCAGGGCTGGGTGCTGCCATGGGATGGAGGGGCCAAACCCCGGTGGCCTCGCTAATGTGCCCATGTCTTGACACTTTTGCTGCATCCAGGGACTTTTTACAGTCCCTCTCCCATGCATGGCCAAAGATCTCTGGATATTTCGGGTGACGGGACCGGCTGAGCTCCCTGCTTGTTCGCTGGGCACCGAGCCTGGTGCTTGGGATCTCTCCCAGCCCGGCCGACACGGGTTCCCTCCCCGCACCGCTGTCAGGAGGAAGACGTAGAGCAATCACAGCTCTGTGCTGCAAATATTAATTATCCACTAACTGCTCTCCAGGCAGCCATTAGATCTCAGCTCGCTGACAGCTGTTCCCAGCCGCCTGCCCGAGGGATGCTCCGGAGGGGGAGCAGGCGGAGGCGGTGGGGGGCCAGGAGGGAAGGGAGTCCCCATGCTGCACCCCCCAAAAGTGTGGATGAGCCAGTGAGGGGGGATTTTGGCACCGGTACTTCTCTTTCCTTGCAGAATATTCCCATTCCGGCGTTTTGGGGGTCTGTCCTTCCCGCTAGCCCAGCGTCCCTGCTACAGGAGGATAGGAAGGTTTTGCCTTCCCATGGATTTTCGCCTTTTCTGGTTATTTTACCTCAGTTCCACCTTTCCGGGGCCACAGCATCTTGCTGCAATCCCGTGCACACCCCTTATCCTTTAGTTTATTTCCCAGAGATGGAAAATTGTTCCGGTTTGGTCCCATCTCCTTTCAGCAAGTGGTCCCACTCCCTAGAGCACCACAAACCCTTCTCATTTCCCTACCTCTTGGGAAAATGTGACACTTTTTTAAATTGATTTTTCCCCCCAGGGTGGGAAGCCTTTGGTTGCAGACAAAGGCAGAGCTTCCCATCTCACATCTAAGGGCAGCTGCCCACAGCCCCTCTCCATGCCGAGAATCTCCCAAACCCCAAAACCCCTCCATCGCCTCCCAAATTGCAGACCCAAATCAGCCGACAGCCCCCTGCCTCAGTTTCCCCATGTGTGGAAAGCCCTACCCAGCCCTTCTGGGGAGGGATAAAGCAATTTGGGGGCTCAACGGGATGCACATAAAGGGTTGTTTCCCACCCAAATGGGCACCCAAGGAAACCCCCGGCCAAGCATCCCTCCTTGCACCCATCTTCCCACCGGCAGAGCGGGCAGATATCCCAATAAGGAGCTAGTTAACGAAATAAATGAGCGAGGTAGGCCCATGCACATATAAATCTCTCCGATAGAACATTTAGATGTTCCATATTTGAGCTGGCTATCATTTGAATTACTGCTCTGCCTCCCCTTCAACGTAGCCTCTTATTACCGTGTTTTTAATGCTCAGGGCTTAATTGCAATCGCTTGCGGGCTTCCCCTCCAAGCTCTCAGTGGAAATTAGCTGCTTCTCCTGCCCACTCATTATCCAACTGGCCTTGGGAGGCTTCGATGTGGTCCATGGAGAAGGTCTGGGTGGTTCCCAGGGGTTTTTCTGTACTCCAGGGAAAAGCCCCTTTATGATGGGAGCTGCCTGGAGCTTTCTCCCAGCTGCCCAAGGAGTAGCTGGGTTTCAGGCATTGGTGAACATCTGCAGAAGCTGTTCCAAAGTCTTCTTCAAGAAGTTGAGCTACAGCGATGTCTTACACCCTCCTTTCCTCACTATTTATCTTCCCATCCATCCCTCTATTCCCTGCCCTGGAGGGTTCACTGCCATCTCCCTCCATATTCCATAGCACAGAGAAATAGTCACCTCAACATCCCCAACTTGCCCACTTTTTCACCCCAAAAAAGAGGTAGGAAAATGGGGATGGTTTGTGATGCACCAGGGTGAGGGGGGGGAGTGGGACCACTTGCTGCAAGGAGGGAGATGGGGCCAAACTGGAAAAAATGAGCCAAAGAATGAGGATTTGCAAGGGGTCATAGAAGGATGTTGTGACCCTGGGGCTGTTTCATGAGCCCTGGAGATAAAATGATGAGAAAAGGTGAAAAAAAGATTCAGGGAATTATATATACATTGAAAAACAGCACATATGCTCATGTCTTGAGAGGAAGGATGCAGCAAGAGCTCAAAATTCAGGTCAGGTTTGTCAAAAGGCCCAGTGCAGACAGAAAAAAAAATGTACTTTTCCCTAGGAAAGTGAAAATCTTTGGGTTTGGTCATTTTCCAAGGAAAATATGTCCTCTCTTTTTTGTAAAAGAAGAGGTTTCCTTTACCAAACTGGCCTCTTAGCCAACCCCAGCTGGCCACAAACCCTCCTGGAGATGCCACCAGGTCCTGCAGAAGCCCCAAGGGAGCAGCAGCACATGCTAAGTGACAAGACCAAGGCCATGTAGTTGGTGCTGGACCACGGAACCTCTGCGAGGGGGGATGCTGGAGGGCGGACAGGTGGTCCGGGGGGGTCTCAGGAACGTTCAGCCCAGCAAGTGGGCACCTGGTGCGGGGCGGGGACGTCAGTAATTGGCAACCTGGGCTGGGCTGCCCTTTCTGCGGCATCTCGTTTAATTGCACTGGCTAACGGTTCAGGGGCAGAGCTGCTCAGGGGCCTTATCTCTGCTTTCCCCATTTTTCTTTCTGGGAAATGAAGTTAAAAATCCCTTCACAGCAGCTCCAGAGGAAAAAAAAAAATATATAAAAAAAAAAAAATTAGTCCCATATCACTATTTAACATGCACTGCTAAAAACTAGATAAACACAGGCCGTCACTTGGAGATTAGCTCCTCACATGACTAAATGATTTATTTAGAAGATTCCTTCTTTTCTCTCCCGCTCTCTTTCTCTCTCTCTCTCGCTCCCTTTTCCTTGGCTAAGAACATATTAATCAGAAATTAGAGGCAGACTGAGGGGTGGAGAACAGACCGACAAAGAGGGAAAAGGGGGAAAGTGGAGCCAGGGAGGGGTGTGAACAGGGTGGGGAGAAGACGGGATGGGAGAAGGAGAGGGGAAAGGGTGGAAGGGGACAAAAAATGGGTATAAAGAGGGCAGTTTGAGAAATGGAGGGGGAAAAGAAACGAGGATGGGGCGGGGGGGTGCTTTGGAGACTAACGCGAAGGTGAAAGGGTGGAGGGCAGGAATGAAAGCGAGAGAAAAATGTAAAGAGGGAGGGAGGAAGAGCCCCAATTGTGTGCGGCAGGAATGTGCAGGGCTTAGCCCGCACCCCGGGGGACTCCTGGCCCTGAATGATTAAGGGACTTATCAGAGAGGGAGCCCCGAGGGGGGCACAGAAGCAGCCCCCAGCCCCTCTAAGCCTCCCTCCCGGCTGGGGCCGGGGGGATTTGTGCCCCCCCCAGCCCCGCGTTCCCCACTCCAGGTGTTGGTGATAAGAGCATCGCGGTGCTGCTCCCGCATCCTTTCTGCCGCCCTGCTCAGGCGTGAAGGCAGCGGGACGTGGGGGGGGCCGGGGAGGCTTCTCGCTGGGGATTTGCAATAGGGGGATAAAGGGAGAAACAACCCTGGCAGGATTAAAGGGGAGGGGTCTCTGCTGGGCTAGGTGCTGTGCAGTGTCCCTTTTCTTTTATCCAGCTAGATAACCAGGCCCCGAGTCTGAGGCCTACAACGATAAGGAGATTAGGCGGATTGGCTCATTTGTCGGGAGATCCTCCAGCAGGGATGTTGGGCTCTCTATAGACCCACCAGAAGGTTATCTAAATAGGCTAGACTTGAACTAACCCAGAGCCGAGCCCCAGGGGAGGCTCCTGGGACAAAGCGGGGACAATGCGGGAGGGAGGGAGATGGGCGAGAGCGATGCTGCCATGAGCCGGGGACCTTGAGGTGATGGGCAAGTGTGACACGACCATTAGCCAGGGACTGTCACATCACCCGGGCCATGCCCAGTGTCGCCATCCCCAGCAGCAGCCACCTGGCTGTTCCCTCCACTTGACATGGGGGTGATGGGCTGCATCCCCAATGGCAGCTCAGGATGCTCTGGAGGTGATGTCTGAGGTGTGGAGGGAGCTTCCGCCACCAGGCTGGGGTGCTGGGACACTGGGGTGCTGGGACACTGGGGTACTGGTGTTCTGGCAAGCTGGAATGATGAGATGCTGGGCTGTCAGGATGCTGGGATACTGGGGTTCTAGAATGCTGAGATGATGAGATACTGGGGTACTGGGATGCTGGGATGATGAGATATTGGGGTACTGGGATGCTGGGATGATGAGATGTTGGGATACTGGTGTACTGTGATATTGGCGTTCTGGAATGCTGGGATGATGAGATGCTGGGATACTGGGGTACTAGGATGCTGGGATGGTGAGATACTAGAGTTCTGGAATACTGAGGTACTGGGATACTGGAGTTCTGGAATGCTGAAATGCTGGGATACTGGGGTACTGGGATACTTGGATGCTGGAATGATGAGATGCTGGAATGCTAGGATACTGAGATACTGGGATGCTGGGATACTGGAGTGCAGGAATGCTGGGACTCTGAGATGCTGAGATACTGGGGTGCTGGGACACTGAGATGCTGAAATACTTGACTACTGGGGTGCTGGGATACTTGGGTACTGGGATACTGGGGTGCTGGGAAAGCTGGTAGGATGGGGAAATTCAGCACCCATTGGCAATGGGATGGGTCAGTGCAGTTACCTGGCTGTGCACTCCCCCACATCGCCCTCCAGGTTCACCCCACTCAGGCCATTGCTCCCCTGGGTCCCCCCAGCACCACGATGGCTGCGCCGGACTCCGTGTCCCCCCCTAAGTGAGTGCGGGGGCAGACCTGGGATTTCCTACCCAAACACAGACAGCAGAGACATCACATGGGGAATTATTATTTTTTCCATTGTATCAAGCACTAGTTAGATGGGACCCGGAATTCAGTTAAATATGGGAAAAAATACACCTTTACATTTTTTTAATACGCTAAAAAAACTTAAATACCCAAGAAAAAAGGGTTTGCCTTTCCTAAATATTCGTTTTCTGTTTTACATAGACTCTGGGAAGACTGGGTGTTTTGTCTGCAATGAGTGACCTGACCCAATTGCCCCCCAGAACACTTCACCTCTCACATGCGTTTATCTGCAGAAGTGAGAAGGCAAAACCAGGTTTTCCTGCCTTCAGCCTTCTAATGACTGTCCCGGCTTGGACAACCACTCTTTGAGCTGCATCACTTGGGGAAATAAAAGGAAATTAAAAGTATCTTTGCACATAGGACACTATTAGCAAAAACCATTACAGCAATTCAGGGTTTAAGTATTTAGGGGCTGACTTTTGGTGTTTTAGTAACGTAACTTTCTTTAAAACTTCAACAGCAAATATGTACAGATATCTTTATATATATATACATATATATATGTATGAAATGTATGTATATATATATTTAATTTAAATGTGAATAGATCATATTAAATTTAGACTTTAATGTAGGTTTACCATAATGTTAACTTTAATTCGATTAAGTTTTTAAGGCAAAATGTAATTCATTTAAATTAAAAAACCCAGCTTCAGTGAAAAATCAAATTTTAATTATACCGTCCACCTTTTAATTTCTTTTTTTTTTGTAATTGACTCTGATCCACCCGTTGCTCAGCATGATAAGCAATGGTCCTGGAGCATCGCAGGTGTGACCGTGGGCACTGGGGTCAGCAGAGCCAGACCAGCGTCCAGCCACCCTCCTGCACCTCCACCAAATGCCATTTGCCTTCGTCCCACACCCGTGTGCCAAATTGGAGAGGAAGAGGAGCAGATTCCAGCTCCGGGAGGAGCCAAGAGCCATTGCCATGGCCCAAGTGTCTCAGCAAAATTGGGTTGGCAGACGCCTGTGTGCAAACTCTGCCTGCAGGCAAACCTGGGCATGCAAAGCCCTGCACCTAAACCTTCACATGCAAATCGGTGCATGCAAATTCCTGCACGCAAACTCATGTGTGGAAACCCTTGCATGCCTGCAGGCTCCTGTGAGCAAAATTTATTGTGTGTAAACCATTGCGTGCATGCAAACTCCTGCACACAAACCTATTTGTATGCAATTCCTGTGTGCAAACCCTTGCATACCTGCAGACTCCTATGTGCTAACCTTTGCATGCCTGCAACTCCTCATGCAAGCCTTTTTTGCATCCAATTCCTGCGTGCAAACCCTTGCATGTCTTCACGCTCCTATGAACAAACCTTATTGTGTGCAATTCCTCTGTGCAAACCATTGCATGCATGCAAACTCCTGCATGCAAACCTATTCGCATGCAATTCGTGTGCAAACCCTTGCATGCCTGCAAACCATCGCATGCCTACGAACTCTTCATGCAAACCTTTTTTGCACGCAGTTCCTGCATGCAAACCCTAGTGTGCCTACAAACTCCTGAACACAAACCTTTTTGCAGGCATGCAAACTCCTGCACGCAAACCTTTTTGCACGCAATTACTCCTTGTGTGCACACCCGTGTGTGCAAACCCTTGGGAGGCAGGACAGGGAATCTCTCAGCATGGACCTTGGGACCATGAGAAGCGAAGCAGCATGTCCCATGCCATGGTCCTTGCGGCGCTGATGTGTCCCATGCCAAGGTCTTTGCTGCCCAGACATTGTCCCGCTCCTTATGGGGACACACACCCCCTCAAGATACATGCAGATACACAATCAGAGACATTATCCCCCAGCCCCACCACCCGATAGCCTCCATGTCTGTGCTTATCTGCACTTCTGACACCAAAAGTCTGGAAGTGATTTTTTTTTCATGTACACCAGCCTTTCTATTTCTCCCGTGGTGTTTTTCCTCCCCCGGCTCCCTGTAACCAGCTCAGAGCAGAGCGATGCTCCCGCAGCCTGACAGCTCGCACGCAGCATCCTTCCTCCTCCCACCCCGGCCCCCTTTTTATATGTTGTGGGTTTTTTTTTTTCCCTCACACTCCTTTCTCCTTCCTCTTTATTTTATCTCGATTTGCCACAAATCTGTTCCTCCACAAAGCAGCTGCCATCTTTGTTCTTTGCCATTATCAGCTGCGGCACACGGGCCGGGCCAGGCTGCCTGGCAGACAATTGCTGACTAATAGACTGTCTGAGAGCTATTGTAGAGTGTGGCCCAGGCAGATCTATCACCGTGTCCTGTCACCCGTGCCGCAGTGACACCCGGGGAGAGCAGCGTGGAAAGGGGGGACGGGGAAAGGGTTGGGAAAGGAAAAAAGAAAGAAGGAGAAAAATAAAAAGGAAAAAAAAAAATTAAAAGTAAGAAGAAAAAGGAGGGAAAGAAAGAAGAAAAAAGAATGGCAAAAAAAGGAAGAAGGAAAAAGAAGAGAAAAAAGGAAGGAAAAAAAGGGATGCTGGAAGCACTGGGGCTCCATAGCACACCTCTGTCCCCTGAGAAAAAGCGGGGACAGAGGGGACACAGTGGGAACAGAGGGGACAGAGCGCCCAGGAGCACCCAGGGCTGCTGGAAAGGGGGTGCAGGGTGGGGGGCATGTTCTCCCTGCGGGATGCGGACGGCAGAGGGGGCTGCAGGTCAGGAGGAGCGGGGACATGCAGGGACACGGCAGGGGACACGGCGGGGACAGGCAGGGAGCAGCTCAGGGCTGCCAGGCCTTGAAGAAGGTGGGGGGTACAGGGGGCCTGGGTCTGCCCTGGGTTGGGATGCAGCACGGACGGCAGCAGCATCCCGGGATGCAGTGGCAGCGATGCCGTCCCTCACCAGGAACCGCTGGCACTGACATCTGTCCCCCAGCGGGGACCAGGTGGCTTCCTCAGGGTGGTGTTCAACCCCGAAAAAAGCACCGGGATGGTCAGAGCCAGCGCGGGGAGGCAGCTCGGATTGAATGGGGCTCCTGCGCCGCCTGAGCCCGGCGTGCGCGCGCAAGGTGAGATTTGCTGAATCGTTGATTTCCCCAGCGGGTTTTGCTCCCGCTCGCTGTAAAGTTGTGAACAAAATGCCCGGCCATGCATTGAACGGGCTTACATCGCTCTCCATATGGAAATGAAGATAATCCAAGTCTCAGCTTTGTGTTCTCCTGGAGAGAGAGGGGAGGGAGCAGGGGGACCAGGGGGATGGGGCAGGCTCAGAGTGGGGGGACAGATCCTGCCCCGACACCTCCCTCCTCAGCGGGGCTTCACCCCAAATCTCACAGCCCCAGCCCTCCCACCCCGTCGGGGTGATGGAGACTTTTTGGGGACACACCAGCACCAAGCTCAGGCAGCTCCCAGTGCCTGGACAGCCCCGCTTAAAGCTAAGCCCGACTTCATGCACATGCTTAAGTCCAAGCCCTGTGCCTTGACATCCCCCTTGAAATATTTAGTTGCATAATTCAGCTGACGAGTTGGGCTGTCCCTCTCTCACACACACACACACCGCCTGAGTCTGCTTCTTCCAAATAATAACAAAAAAGGATTATTCAAAGTATTACTAATTAGACAGACTTTTTTATTTGGCACTACCAGTAAAACCCTTGAGGTGCTGTTAACAACGTCTAATTTAAGAAAGACAAAAAAATACCTAACAAGCAAATAATTACATGATTTTAAATGATCTCCAAAATTAAATCTTTCTTCACTGGGCACTTTTTAAAGCTGTGGCTTGTGTGTTTGCCCCTTGTTGTTGGTTGGTTTGCTTTCTGGGGAGGACAGGAAGGACTTTGTCATTTGTGTGGCTCGTTCTTAGGTCAGCTCATCTCTTTTGGGTGTCTATTGCTGCACAAAAGGCACAGGTGCTCAGTACCCACACCAAAGAGACCCACTAGGTTGGGCTGGAGGAGGAGGAGATCTGGGGAACGGGAGGTCGGGACCCTGCCCCACATCTGGGTTTTGTGTCCTCTGGCCACCCCACAGATGGCTCTGGGACCCCTCGCTGCCACAAGCAATCCCACATCCCAGCAGGAGCTGGGGATGGGGGCATCTTCCTGCCACGGTTTGAGACTCCTTGCTGCAGGACACAGGAACAAAAGGTGGCACATTTAAGCACCTGGCTGGCTTACCTTCTCCAGCAAACGGAGAGACATGGAGCCATCTGCTGCGATGGAGCCATCCCCAGGGCATGGAGATGCTGCACTCCCAGCTTCACCCAAAAAAAACCCATCTTGTGGATTTGGCAGCTTTGCCCCAGCTGTCCCCAGACGATGTGTGGGAGCACATCGTCACCAGCTGCCTCCCCTGCCTTCCTCCGTGCAGAAAATGTGCATCCCGGCTTAGCTCGATGTCTTGGCTCCCCCTGTAGCCAGTGGAGAGAGAGGCACCCCAGACCCCCCCAGCAGAAGGCCAGGTGAGCCAGGGCTTCCCCAGCACTTGCACCTTCCTCCTGCTTCTGAGATGTCCCCCAGTTCAGATTGCTCCCCAAAAAGCCTCATTTGGGGGGCATCCCCCCCCATTGCCCAATACAGAGCATCCTCCTAGGGGTGGGTACTCGGCAGAGCTGTTCCCAACTGGGCATGGGGTGCAAGTTAGGGGAAACCACAGCAGCACCAGCACTTGGGTTGGGGGATACCTGTGTCCTTCAGATGGGAGCAAACAGATCCAATTTAACACCAAACAGGGCTAGAAATACCTCGCAGCATGGACGAGGGGCAATCCTGCCGCTGCAGGTGCCAGCGTGATGCTGCGGGAGCCTTGGCCGTGGTGGGGACACGCGCAGCCGGCTGGGAAATGGGGACAGCCTCTTGATCACACCACCGCGAGCTGGCAAATTGCCGTGACTTAACAAATTCCCACTGCCGAGCTGAGCTGTGGAAATCGCTCCAGTGCACGTTCCCAGCCCCCTGCACATGTGCAGGCAGCAGTTTTTGCTTAAGCCACATTTTCCCCCAGCCGCTTGCAATGTACTCAAAGGGTCACCTGGCTGCCGGGGTTGGCCATCAGCAATCCCCCAGCCAATGTCACCTCCCTTGGGAGCTGGGGCCTGGCACTGGGGACATGTCCCTGCACCTCCAGGTAGCCCCCAGCCTTGGGGTGAGCTATGGCTGCATCCCGTGGCACCCCCACCATGAGCATCTCCCCATCCCCTTGGAGAACACAGTGAGCTCCATCCAGCCTTGTCTTTGTGGGACCATCTTCATCCAACCTCAGGCATTTGGAATTTTCTAGGATCGCTTGATGCCTCAAGCATCTTAATATATATTAAGGCTTTGTAGAGCACAGTGGTTTTGGAGCAGAACCCCTCCCATCCTGGTTTTTATTTGCTTTAGGCTTTGGGGTGCTTTGTGGCAAAGAGGCTCTGCTGACGGATTGCTTGGGGAGGAAGGTCTGGCCACCTGGGGTGGCTGCTCCCGGCATGGAGTGTGATGCCTCCCAAAAGAAAACGGGGTAATATCAGGAAGCTTTTGTCTCCCAAGACAGCAACCTGAGGCATCCCCATAGCAAACCCCCATCCCTCCCAGGCCCCCCACGGCAGAGCTGGTGCTGCTTCATGTTCCCACGCACCCAAGGGCTGACAAATTGCCGGTGATGGATGGCATCAGAGATATTAGAAAGAACCATTTGTCCACATTCCTGCCAGGGCTGCTGAGCACATGGAGATGAGGGGGACCACAAAGGAGAAGGGGGTTTGCCATGGAGGACCAACAAACCCAGCGCTCATGCAATGAGCTTCTAGAAACTAAGAAAAACCAACCACCTCATCATCCAAGGACTAAGCACCGAGCCTGGGGGTACTGGGGCTCAACCACTCCTGCCACACTGGGTTTGGGGACACAAGTGGCAGGGCTAGGCTGTTACCCGCTGGTGTGAGCAGGCAGGTTTGCAGAGGAGCTGACGTCTCCGAGGTCTGGGCCACACCATCAGCACAACAGTGCGGGTGTGCATTCAGACCTGCTGGAAAAAGTCAAGACTTGGGCCCTGAGATCTGCTTGTTTGGTTCTGCAGTAGCAATACGATAAAATCGCTACATACCATTTCATTTGCAGAGGCTGAGGCAGCAGCAAGAGGAGCCCATGGCTTCGGGCAGAGGGGGCTCATTTTAGTCACCTGGGGTCATGTCTCATGTGCAAAAGCATCAGTTTTTGGCCTAGGTAATCTCAGCAGCAGCTTTCACCCTCTCCAGGTGGATCTCCAAGCCTTTATTTGGGCTATCATCCCTCCATCCATCCCTCCATCCATTCATCCATCCCTCTCTCCCTCCCTCCATTCATCAGGTGCTCTGCCCTGTGACTTGCCCTGGCATTTCTGTCACCGTGCCGGGGTCCAGCCAGTTGTGACAAGGGACACAGGCACTTTGCTGCTCTCTGCTTCAAGACCATCACCAAGGGACAGCAGCACGTCGGAAAACCACGGACCTCCCCACACCCTCTGCGCATTCAAACAAAGCCACATACAAACACACCAGTCCCCGCAGGATGTGCCTGTCACCGAGCGATGCCCACCTACCCAGAGCTGGGGGGGCTCTGACTTCTTACCCAACCCAAACCACGGCTTTTTTCACCCAAATCAGGCTTGTTCCTGGAGAGCAAGGCTGCACGTGCTGCTGAGCATCTCCACTGGCATCCCTGACTCCTCGGTTTCAGCGGCTGCCCCCAGCCCCGCTCTGCACCACACGACCCCAGGAGGGGCGATTTGGGGTGGGGGAGAGAAGAAGGGGGTGGGGTTTGGGGGGGTTTGCGGGTGTCTGCTTTTTATTTCAGTAATTCTTTTATCTTGTTCTCACACCCTGAACAGTATGAGCGTTCATCAAAGTAATTGACGCGGATGAAATTAGCGCTTCCCGCTATGTCGGACAGATAAACTTTGCTGAATATTGATTTTGCACAAAGAAAATGACATGTGCTTGGTCCTCACCCTTTATCTGGACGGAGCAGGGAGATGCTG
The DNA here is from genome assembly GCF_963082525.1 of Nesoenas mayeri. Taxonomy (NCBI): domain Eukaryota; kingdom Metazoa; phylum Chordata; class Aves; order Columbiformes; family Columbidae; genus Nesoenas; species Nesoenas mayeri. The sequence continues at coordinate 10,985,709 of NC_137565.1, read as the reverse complement.
GGGGAGGCACGGGGGGAAGGAGGCAAGCCTCTGCTGGAGAAGCATCCATAAGAATTACTTTTATCTCTTCTTCCACAAGAAGACAACAGAAGATAAGGCCGGGAGACAGTGGTGGGGGAGGTGGGGAGGGGGGAACAAGGAAGAGGAGCCCAGCAGAGACCTCTGCCGTGGGTTGGATACCGCGCTGGAAGGGGCTGGGGGCTCTTTGTGCGTCGCTGCCCTGACAGGCACAGGATTTGGGGAAGATAACGGGCTTTTCAGGGATGTGCATCATTAAGAATGTGCAGAAAGACATGGGGGCTTTGCTTTCCTCTCCGTGAACGCCACCGCTATGCCTGGAGAGGGCTGATACCCTCACTAAGAGCAGGGGCTGTCCTAAATGGGGAAGGGGATGCTCTCTGGGGTGATGGACACCACAGAACAACATTAGTGAGGGACCCCCTGTGCCACTCAGCCGAATCTGCAGCGCTTGGGAGTACTGGAGGTGGTGGGAATGCTGCCAGCCCCGGCGGAGCAGCATTTCTGTGGGAGGGAAAAGGATAGACCTGGAGAAACCCACGTGCACTCAGAGAGCACTGTCACGTTGAGATTTGACTTTAGAGATTCATTTTCCCTGGTTTAGCCACTTAAAAACAAGGTGTCTCTGCTTATCACGTCGTGCTGCATCCCTCCAGCATCACCGGAGACAGAGCTGAGCAGAGCTGGAGGGTCACCCAGCAAAACATCATGGAATAATGGAACCATAGAATCATTTTCTTTGGAAGAGGCCCTCAAGATTGAATCCAAGTGTTAACTCAACCCTGGCACTACCTCATGTCCCTGAGAACCTCATTTCCATCTGTTCAATCCCTCCAGGGATGGTGACTCCAGCACTGCCTTGGGCAGCCTGTTCCAATCCCCCACAGCCCTTTGGGGAAGAAATTGTTCCCAAGATCCAACCTCAACCTCCCCTGGTGCAACTTGAGACTGTTTCCTCTCATCCTCTGGCTTGTTCCATGGGAGAAGTATCCTACCGGCTCGGCTCTTTCACAGCTCCTCTGCTCCTCGAGGGACTGGTCTTCCTCCTTCTACGTTTGCACAACCAGCCCAGAGGTTTTATGTCAGCACCACCCTCAGCAGAAAGGTGCCATGGGGAACAAAGCTTTTGCATATGTTGTTTTTCCCAAAGCAAGGGTCAAAGATGCCCTCAGACACACAGGCCCTGCATGCGAAATATCTCATGGGGTGAACAACAAACCAGCCTTAGACTTTTCAATGACTACAGGAGAATTCATTAATATACAGGAGAATTCATTAATATAGTGAATATATTCATCAATAATTCTGCCCTGGCACAGCCTAGTTCAATGCTGAGCCCCCTTCAGATGAGCAAAGCAGAGTCACCAACTGCCAGGTACTTTAAATTTTGCCTACTGAAGCGGACACCACCTACTAACATCACCATAAGGATACATTTGCAAAGCCTGACACCGGTGAGGAGCCATTTCTGCGACCGTTTGCCTTGGTTGATGTTCACTTAGGCTTCATTTAAATGAAGCTTCTCCTTTCTCTGCCTCTCCATACCCCAGCAGAGAATTAACACACTCAGTAGATTTGTTCTGCTTCCCACTTCCCATCGGGGTTTCCTGTTTCCCTGGGTAAAAGGATGCCAGGTTTCATCTCAACTGGATCATTACAATTTCTGACTTCGCTTTCTTCTTCTTCTTCTTTTTTCCCTAGATATACTAGGCCTTGGGAAAAAGAAAAAAAATCACAGCCTTTCGCTTGCTGCCTGTATTTTCTAGACACAGTGCCCCGACATTGAGAGCAAACAGTTATTAAATAAACGCATTGTTAGGCATGCTTTTAGTCCTGACACCTCTGGTAAATCTGCATTTATTATTTAGTGAATTAAGTGGGTTTAAATCAAGTTATAATCGGTGGGTGCCCTTGTACTCGGTATTTTATATCCTCCTGTGCATGCTTTGTTTGCAATTTCTGTATGATTTCTTTAGGTGTATTATATATTTTCCTTGAAATAGCATCACACTCTGCTCAGGTACCTGGTTCCCAGAATGACTCCTGCCATCAATGGTGTGATGCCCAGTCCCCCAGCCCTGTCCCTGTGCTGTCCCTGCCCTCCCACTCGGGTCTCTCCAAGGGAAGGGGACCTTTGCAAAATCCCAGGGATGGGGCATCCACTGCCCTCTGGGCAACCTGGGCCAGTGTTTCATCACCCACATCACCTGACAAACCCCAGCTCAGGCTTCCTGTGCCCTCGATCTACCACGATTCAGTGTGGAGCAGCACTCGCCCCATCAGCTCCCACTCTGTGCTCCCAGTAGCCAGACTGGTAGACCAAGCACCAGAGCTCACCACTGCTCACACCCTTCTGCCGTGACCCACCTTCCAGCCACAGTCACAGGGCACTGACCTCTCCGTGATGTGGTCATCTCCATCTCTCCGTGATGTGGTCATCTCTACCTCTTCATGTCATGATCACTTCTATCTCTCCATGATATGGTCATCTCCAGCTCTCTATGATGTCTTCTGACCAGGAAGCCAGACCTCAAGCACATCACCCATCACAGCTTTCTGTGCCAGGAACCAGGAGTAAGGCTCATCTCACCTAACCTTTTGATGTCCTAAGTGAGCTATCAAAGCCTAAACTAGCTGAGACCTGCTTTCTAAGCCTGTCATGAGGTGGCTGACTTGACTCCTATGGTCACAGACGTGCTCAAGTTAGGGCTTGACCAAAATCCCAAGACTTTCCAGGGTGATTTTCCACTTACAGGAAATCCTGCCCACCTTCCCCTCACATTCTCTAACACTGCAGTAGAAGAGATGCCCTGGTACCCAGCTGAACCCCACCTTAATCATGGCCCAAATGCCCATTCGCCCTTGTCACCCCTCCCCATCCTACCCTGGGGTCGATGCATCCTGTGCCCCCCCTGCCTGCCTCCCCTCCCCATCCCCTCTGCGCCTGTTTTCCCATTTATCTCCTTTGCCTGGTGAATATACATAAATATGAGCAACTGTGTCTGTGTCTGACCTTACCTGCCCTGACTAAATTCATGTAGTGTCTGTGAAGATAATTCTAAAGCCATAAGAAGATAATAAAAAAAGGGAAGATAAAAAAAAAAGGGCAAGCATTGTGGTTTGTATTCCCTTATCTAACCTTCTGCAGGCCCCAGGTGCGAGTGCAGTCCCTTGCTATTTAAAGGGATGCTGCAGTTGGGAACCGCGAGGCAGCCGCAGAGGGACAGGGACCGTGTGGCCATGGGTACCACTGGGGACACTGGCTGGCCAGGTCCTTGTCAATTCTGCAATGCACACGGTGACCTCTGATTGGGGGAGGAAAATCACACTGCAAGCAAAACACCCCCCCAAAAAATATCTGCCTGGCCTGATCCTTCCCCATCCTACTCAAGTGCAAGTGGACATCCCAGCTGGGGAAGCCCAAGGAAGCAGCAGATATCTGTGTGACCCCACGATGAGCAGTGGGTTGCGAAGACTGAGTTGGGAAAGAGAAAAAGAAATCTCTGGGTGTGATATTTTATTTTTAATCTAAAAATACCACTGCAGCTGAAGGCAGCCCTGGTGGGAGAGGGCATCGATTGCAGGGACGCAGGGAATTATCGCAGGCTCCATCGCAGCGGTGTCATCTTTGAACAGAATGGCTTGTCAGATAGATGTGAGGGCGGGAGTCAAAACGATCAGGCGAAACAAAATACAGCATCCTCCCCGAAATGAGACCTCCAGGAGATAACCAACAGGCTGGGGAGAGAAATCCTGAGACTTTCCCCGGTCTTCAAGAAATGCTGAAATCTCTGAAATCACTTTCCCATGGATGTAAAACTGCTGTCTGAGCCATGCTGGTGTGTAACTTGGTCCTGGTGTCACCGGTTGTCCCAGCCCTCTCTTGCTCTCCTTGAAGGCACAAGGCTCAGATCAAAACCAGCCTAAGCAAACGCCAAATGTTTCTCAGCTTTGCTCAAAAGCATTTTGCTCTTTTTTTCCCCCTGAGCTTTGTATTTTCGCACAGCTGGGATCTAAGCGTGATAAGCCAAATCATCACGAAGTTAGTAATAAAAAGCTGTGGAAGAAACAAAAAAAAACCCACCGAAGCTTTAGGGACAGGGCATGGTGTGATGGGGCAAGAGGTGATGGTTTTAAACTAAAGGAGAGGAGATTCAGGCCAGACATGAGGAAGAAATTGTTGCCCTGGGGGTGGTGAGAGCCTGGCCCAGGTTGGCCAGAGAGGTGGTGGCTGAACCATCTCTGGAGACATCCCAGGCCAGGCTGGACGGGGCTCTGAGCAACCTGAGCTGGTGCAGATGTCCCTGCTCATGGCAGGGGGGGCACTGGGGGAGCTGGGAAGGTCCCTGCAACCCAAACTGCTCCATGATTCTGACCTTTAATGTGCAAAAACCAGACGTGGTTAATGGGATCACCAAAGTTCTGGGTCTTGGTCTAACAGGTCCCGGCCCCAGGGAGCAGAGGGGAAGCTATTAGACCCTCATGCCATACAATCCCGTGGCTCAGTGATGGCCACAATGTGTTGAAGACATCAGGGCTCCTCAGGTGAAGCTGGTCCCTGGGTCTGATCCTTCTGCAAACCACACATCCCAGTGGAAGAAGAGGTGTGGGGGGGGGGCAAGAAATATTCCCTGTTCACCCCTCTCAGCCAGGGATGCAGGTAGGACCTGAATGGAGAAGGTCCTGCCCGGCGGGGGACTGATGGGAAGGGGACAGGGACGGCCACCGCCAGCGAGCGAGATGAGGGACACCACCGTGCCTCAGCCCGCTGTCCCCCTACCGCCGCCGGCCCCCCCGGTACACGGCGAGGGCTTTCTGCCGCCTTTGTTCGGCGGCTCTGAAGTGGTGTCGCCACAAAGCGGGAGGTGAAAGGGGTTAATTCGGGGGACAGAGGTAGGATGTGAAGATGCAGAGCAGGACAATGGGCCGCCTTCCTCTTTTGTCAGCGTGGCCATTGTGCCGCGTGTGAAAAATGAAATCTGTTTCATTTTCCTCCCAGATGCGATCGGGCGCCTCTATTTACAAGCCATCAAAAAAAAGCAATCAAAGTGCTGGGGGGCGGGTGTAGGACACATGGGGGGGGAGCTCAGGGCTGCCAGACACGGGCACACCCCATCCCAGAAACTGCCTTTATTTATTTATTTAGGATTTAAACATTTATTTGGATTTAACCCACTCCCTGCCTCCCGCATTCAAGTGGCTGAAACAATCGGGAAAGTCAATGGGGGGAGGTTTTGGGGTGGGGGATCAGGGCTGGGTGCCAGTAGGGTGGGGGCAGGAGCATCGCTGCAGCTCATCCCATGGCCAAGCGCTGGGACAATCGCTCTGCATGTCTCACCTTGTCCCCCACCACATCCCTCCGGCACCCTCCAGGATGGATGGGCAGCCCCAGTGCAACTGTTAATCAATATTTCCCCTTCATCGTTGCAGAAGCAGATGAAAGTGGAAGGAAAGCCCAGCTCTCCCCCCAGCTATCTCTCCCCAAACCGATCTGCGGGTTTGCAGCCAACGTGAGAAATTTTCACCTCCAGCAAAGGTGTGAAACTTGGCGGTTTTGTTCCCTCCGAGGGGAATTACAGTCTTTGCAGAATGCAAACAAACAAACAAATGCAAATTAACCCACAAAAAGCATGTTTTTTCAAGACGCGTCTTGACCTTTGGCTCAAATTAACAAATCCAGCTGGAAATGTTTGAGTTTTCTGTTTTCCCACCCAAATACACAGCTGGGTGTCCCTCAAGATGCCAGTGTGGGTGAGAGGCACCAGGCAGCGGGGGCCGGATGTGAGTGGGGGGCAGAGCAAGCCCTGGACCCTGATCTGCTCCAGGAACCCCAAACTCCACAAAAAATCAGAGGGGAAGGTAGACAGAGTGCAGTCAAGACAATGGATGTGTGAGGGGGGCGTTGAGATCAGTGCAGTTATTCCCATCTGAGACCCAACAAACTCGTTCCAGAAGTGGCATGGAGTGTCCTGGGCTGAGCAGCGCTTCCAGCTTGCTCCCAGGCAGCAGGTCTGGGGATGTGCAGTCAGGTTTGGTGCCCAGAACACTTCCCAAGGTCCTTCCAGGTCTGCAGGTGCTGAGCCACGGGACCAAAGCAGGTGATGGGCAGGGAAGGGAGGTACCGCGGGGCTGAGGGATGTGCCAACGGCTGCACAGGGGACCTGTGGCAGAGGAGAGGACTTAACCCACTGGCTGGTGCCACCAGGCCTCTCAGCAGCTTCATTCGTAGTCAGGGGACACATACCCTGCACCCCATCCCCAGTCTCACACTCAAGGACCCAGTGCAGTCACCCTGGGCTGAGTTTGGAGGTGGAGGGCAACAATGACTCAGGTGATGGTTTTAAACTAAAGGAGGGGAGATTCAGCCCAGACATGAGGAAGAAATTGTTTACGCTGAGGTCACTGAGACGCTGGCTCAGGTTGCCCAGAGAGGTGGTGGATGAGCCATCCCTGGAGACATCCCAGGCCAGGCTGGATGGGGCTCTGAGCAACCTGAGCTGGTGCAGATGTCCCTGCTCGTGACAGGGCTGGCACTGGGGGAGCTGGGAAGGGCCCTTCCAATCCAAACTGTTCTGTGATTCTATAATTCTAATGCAGAGGCAGCTCAGACCCAACTTTGCATGACCTCCCTCCCCCAGCAACAGAGGGTGGGATGGGGGGGGACACAGGGCAGGACCATGCTCCTCCTCCCCGTCTCTTTGTGCCAGATCCAGGCAGATGGGTGGTCCTGCCAGCTCGGTGGCCACAGCCCCCTGCAAGCCCAGCTTCATCTGCCAGCTAATAACCCCAGTGCTCCCATCCACCTCCGCATTGTCTCCCTGCACACAGACACACGTGTCCCCAGCCTTCTGGCAGCCCTAGGCAGGCACTGTCCCCGCAGCATCACCCGAGAGATGGCGAGCGGGACTCCACGGCCAGGGGAAGGCAGGATGGCAAGTTGGCGGAGAGACTGTGGGTGTCAGATCACATAAATCAAGCTCCAAAGCCTTCCTATTTAACACACTCTTCCCCTTCGAGTTGTCAGTGAAACCGTTAATTAATTAGCTAATCCCGCAATGAAGTGGATTCTAAATGGATCTCCCCTCCCTTCCCCCCATTTAGGTAATTACTGCTGAGGGAGCTTTTGTGAGAGTAATTTTCCAGCAGGGACAGCCCCGGATGGCGGAGGGAGATGAATTTAAAGAAGGGGGGGAAATAATAATAATACAAAGGAGGGGGTGAAGGAGGACTCCTCCTGCAGGGCAGCGTACTTCAGAGGCGCAGCCAGGAGACCTCTCCCAGCCAAGGAGGTGGCCCACGTAGGACATGCTCAGCACCCACACATGGGAGCTGGTGCAGAAAGGTCATCTCATCCTGTTCTGGGATGCTCCCAATGGTGGGTACCATGACACCAGCCCAGCTCCTCTCTGCTCACAGCCTCCATCCTCCAACAGGAGATGCCCAAGCTCTGGGTGACTTCAGCAACACATCTCCAGCACCAGCCATGGAGAGGAGAGCATTCCAGCCCTGCAACAACAGTGGGGAGGTCCTAGCAGAGGTTTCCCACACCACATTGTACCTGCCTATCCCACCAGCACCTCCCAGCCACAGCTTTCATGGGTTTGGTTCTGAAGAGCTTACCATGACAACAAATTAATCAATAGGAATGAAGACACAACCCCAAAGCCTTGACGTGGGTGGTTTCTTTTCCAAGACAAGCCAAGAGTGATGGGGTTTTGTGGCAAAGCAGAGAAATAAGCCAGCACGCCTCAGCTCAGCACCTATCAGGGCATTTATTTCAGTCAAGGCACCCAGATAGCACTGGTAGCATCAGGAGCAACATTTCTCCTTCCTATCTTGCTCATTCCATGCCCCTGTGCAGCTCCAAATGCTTTTTTGTTCCTCGCTATGTCAAGCAAAGTCTCCAAGTGAAGATTTTTCAAAGGCACGCCGAGTTTTGGATCCTCAGTTTCACATCCCCAAGTTCTGCTGTGTTCAACAGAGATACCGCCGGAGCGGTGCAAGCCTGCCTGCTGTAGCCGAGCTGCCTTTGAACTGCCTGCCTCCTAAATACATTCCAAATCAAAGGTTATTGCTGAAAAATCACAGCTTGGCTATCTTCTGGGAGCAAAGAAATCCGGACTGTAGCCACCACGGCTGCAAATACACACTCCCTGCACCCATTCCTGACCTCTGGGCATGAGGGGATGCTGAGGTCTGATGGGTGACAGAAACCAGAGCCTTGGGGACTCCTCCTTACCTCAGGGTGGGGACAACATCATCAAAGTCTCCCTGGGGGGTTGCTGCATGCTGGGTTGAGTAAAAAGGTACAAGCTCGTTACAGGGAATGACCAAGCTCCAGATGAGCGTTTGCTCACCATTACAGGATAGGAAAATAGGTTCACTGTGGAGAGGTCGATCTAATTTAACTGATGCCTACAGCTTGTCTGTAGGGAAAATCTCTTGAAGAGGTTTCCTGAGCAGCCACCCTGCACCTGGCAGAGAGATTCACATTTTCCACCCTTGCCCACATACATACTGATTTCCCCCAGGACAGAGAGCGGTGAAGTCTCCTCCTTTTGGTGGCTCACTGTATATCACACCAGGCTCCCCGAAAAACCTCATTACTGCCAAATATGACCAGAGAGAAGTATGGATGGTGAAGTATGGATGGTGAAGACTTCTCTTTCTGCCCCTGGGCATGTGATGAACAGGGCAGTACAGCTAGAAATCCTGTAACATCCTTTTTCCTTAAGGTTCTCTCCAAATATAACTGGGAGAAGAGATGGATGCGGCTCTACAGCTTGCCATTGCCTTGTTCTGCTGGTCATGCAGCTGAAGAGCCTTTTGGGACTTTCCACCGTTACCTTCTTTCTGCTGGCTGCTTCTCTTGCCTGCAAAGTCTGTCAGAGTCAGCTCTTATTTGCTTCTCCTCCCAAGGAACAGCCTAAACCTCAGCGTCTCACTTTGCAAACTCACAGTAAAAACAACATCCCAGGACAGCCCTGAGAAATGCCGGAGGTAGCTTGAGGACAGGACCTGCTCTGGGACTTTGTGGTCCAGTAGTGGAGAGGACCCCAGAGGTGGGGCAGGAGAGGGTCATCAGACGCTGTTAAGACCACGTAAGATATTTTGTAGGCTGTAATGGAAAATTTTGGTTTTTTTAGAGATAAGGCTGGGTAATCTGAAAGGCTGAGCAGGATATGATGGGGTGATGACTCAGATTCAGGGTATAAAGTCAAGCACTAAACTGGCAAGGGCTTAGGGCCGTACCCAGAGGATGCTTCACCAGGAGAAGTGCCACCTTGGCAGGCTTGGTCCCGCCATGACAGCACGAGGAGCAGGGGAAAATAGCCCACCCCAGTTGTTATCCATTCTACAGACACAGCGCCAGAGGCTGCGACCATTTTAATCTGCATCTCCCCTCTCCCTCCCACTGGAAACGAGTGTAGTCAGCTGGAAAATTAACACCCAGGGTTGAACCTGGAGGGGCACCCAGAGGGGCAGCTTGGCCAGCAGATCTGCGGAGCAGCTTGCCGCTGCCCTCTAGCATCGCCATGCCACCCCGGCTCCGTCCCCCTCCCTCCCCGCGCTCGGCACCACGGCCGCCGCGTGGTAAATCACCAGTGACAGCTCCGGCGGGCACGGCACGGTGCGAGCACGCTCCTGGGCAGCTGGCGCGGGCAGAGGTCCAAGGTCAGCTAAGTGTTTAATGGGCCTCCTGCGAGGACCTGCGATGAAAGGCGGGCGAGAAGGGAGCATATGTCACAGCCTGAGCTCCGGGGCTGGTTTTATGTGACAGGGGGACGCTTCCCATGCAGACAGAAGATCGCTTTCCCCAGCTCGTCTCCTTTTCCAGAAGCATGGCAGGGACCTGCTGTGGCCTTTAGCACCCACGTGCTTGCAGCTCAAACACGGGTGATGGATATCTGGGTGCCCACAGGTCCTGCCAGCAGAGCATCACCAAGGACTGCGGCTCTTGCAAAAGCCACAGTGCACGGCAAACTCAAACCAAGCAAGCCAAGCCTAACCCTGGCTTTGGTTCTGTCTCTGAATCAGTGTCTCCCAACACCAAGATCCCACGCTGAGTAGAAGGGAAAGGTCTGTGTGCTGTTTTACAACACTGGCTTCAGTGTGGTCAGGAGAAACACAGCACCCAGGTGGGATCTATCCGGTGAGACCACCACGGTTCTCCCCTTTGAGTCTCACCTGGAGCCAGGCGGTCTTGAGATCTCCTTACCTCAGTGCTGCTGGTCGGCATGGCTGATAACACGAATTTCCAGTAGTCTTTCCAAATTCCTGGCCAAGCTGCAAGCAGAAAGCGATGACAATTTCAGCAGGCTCAAACTCAACATTTTGGAGTTGTTGAAGCATTTTAGCATCTGAGTGTTCCCTGTTAGCCGTGTTGATCTCCCCACAACCATACTATTGCATCCTATAGCATCTCCCTACTATACTATACCATAGTAGCTGATGACTCCTATATAAAACAACACCTGAATGAACATGATGGTTTCAGGTTGTTTTCTTATGTCTGGTAGTGTCCAGGCTGGCATTTTCCCACATGTTTAGGAGGGCTGGCAGCACAGCAGGAGAGCTTTGCTGCACAGGAGGCTGCTGCATCGCCTGCCCACCATGTGCACCCGATTTTAACAGCTCCCAGATTTTGGGGAGTGGAAAGGGAAGAACAAGCAATGTGGGGAAGAGCAGAGAGCTGGTGCTGGGCAGCACACCCTGGGGGGGAAGGGGAGGGAGAGGAGGCCACGGGGATGTGGGATACAAGGTTTGCTTTTTGCAGACCGAATCAAACGTTGGAAAAGCTGGTGAATTAGTGGTGTTTGCTGAGCAAACGCTGCCGGGTGGGGAGAGGCAGAGGCAGAGTGTTTAAGCACACAGTCCTTTATTTGCTCGCAAACATCTCCAGCTCCTCCTCTCCCTCCCCTGTTCCTCCCTGCACCTTCCCCAGCTTGTGCTCCAGAGCGGCTGGATGATGCGTCCCAAGAAGGGGGGGGCTGAAATTCCTACGGGAGAAGCATTTTCTTTTACCAACATGCTTGCACCAGAGGAACCAAGAGGAAAGTGGTGGCTTGGGGGTTGTGGATTTGTTTTTTGGGGGGTTTGTTTGTCTGATTTTTAATAATTCAATAAAAATAAAACAAACAAAAACCCCACAAAATGAAACAACAACAAAAAACAACCACAAAACAACAACAACACCCCATAACCAGCCAACCAACCAAACCCACAACACTAATCTTCAGCATTACTTCTTTGAGCTGTATTTTCCATCTCACACAGGGGCTGCACTCTGGATGAAGACACTGAGGGGATCACAAAACACAGACACATTGCAGGGACTTGAGAATCACTACAGAGAAGCTCGTGCTCTTAAAGACTTGGGGCTCAGCTGCTGCAGAACAGGATTGCTTCTTGCAACTCAAGATAGGGTTTGGGGTTTCTTGTTGGCCTCACTTGACTCTCCGGGTTCCAATACTGATCTCAGACCTCTCTCCCAGCTGCAGGCCCATGGTGGGGAATTGATCTGGAAGAAATTACCAAGCCTGTTCTGGAGATGCTGTGGGGGCACACTGGAACATGCAGCCCTTGTCCCTTGGCTGGAAGCATTGTGACAAAGCTGAAGTGCCAGGTCCCCTGTTTGCTGGGTGCATGTCCAGTTACAAGATGAGATAAATGTAATTTCTCTGCCACTGGGAATGGCAAATAAGGATGAAGAAAAAGAGGTAAAGGCATCACAGAGGTCAATCCAGCAGGTTGGATTTCACTTCTTGGCCAGGCCTTGATCAGCATTAAATTATAGGGAGCTGCTAAACTACTTTTGCTCAAGAGGTCCATCATTTCATCAGGTCTTGAGTGCCTGCACACCAACTATGATCTTTGGCCACCCCTGTTTAGTAGTCACCGTCTCTTTGCTTATGTGCACGGAGCCAAACCTCCACCTTGATGGTCTGTGAGCAGCAGCACTGGGTGCTCCAGGGTGACCTACAGCACACCTCTGCCAGCCATTTCACCTGCTACCTGGGACATCTGATGGCTTCGGCTCAAAGGAGAGGACAGATGATGGGAGATGTGGTGCCAGTTCCTCCATGACTTCTAAGCAAACTCAAATACATCTCCTCTGGAAACTCTGGCTGAAATACTGGGCTGTCTTCCCACTCTGAAATGCCTCCCAATGACATGTTGCTGCTCCACATCCCTCTGTTCCTGGGTGTTCCTAAAACTCCTCCCGCATTCCTCAGGCCTCCCCACCACACTCCCATCTGCTCCAGCCTTTGGCCAACACCTCGGTGAACTGCACCACAGATCATCTACCACCACTGGCCAACCACTGCAAAAATCCTAGGTCCAGGTTGCCACCTCCATTCATAAAACACCCCCTCGCAACGGCTGGACTGGCTTTTATGGAACAATCTTAATGTTCATTCACCCTTTGAAGGCCAGGTGCTTCAACAGCAGCTGTGCTACACACGCTGCTGCCTGAATTACTCATCGCTGGCAACGCGTGCATCATTCATTATTAAACTGCTCGTGCGCTTGGCCTGCGGCTTAATCCGATACCACCAGAGTGGCTGCAGGAGGAATCCAGCCGTCTGTAAAAGCAACAACACCCTTCCCGCCTCCCTCTGCCAACGGTGGCACGGCCTTTCGTGGTGGTGGCAGCTTTAATGTGCCTCCAAGAAAGAGCCGTGCCCTGGTATCCACCACAGCACCCAAGGGGAGAAGGGTTAGAAATGAACAAACACAAAATGAGACTTTCTCAAGATGTAAATTATTGGTGGCGAGAAACCTTCAGCTGCTATAAATCAGCAAAGCTGCTCTGAAGGAAGGGGAGCTGTGCTGATTTACACCCCTGGCAGCTTGGTCCAGCATTGGGAGCTTTGTCTGGGATTAGTGGGAGAGATTGTTGGGGAGGGGAAGAGTCTCATTACCTTGTCCTGAGCAATGCTTTGCTTTTCTTTGGTGCACGTTGTTGTTACGAGCGGGATCTAATTAGTCATTGCAGGAAATGCCTCAGCGTCTCTGCTTAGGAGGGGAAGGTGGAGAGTTAATCCTGGCCAACGTGGGAACAAACCCTGATGTAAAAGCAGGTCCTGATCCCATAATTTGCTCTGTAAAGAAGCACGTGCCCTGGCAGATCAAACCTTCCCAGCTCCATGAAGACTTGGAAAACACACCTGGGCTCTCCCACCAAAAACCAGCAGAACCAGCCTGTGAAATGCTCAGTGACACACTGATTGTCCTGCTCAGCATCAGTAGTACCACCCATACTCAGGGTGAGCACACAAAAAGCATGCAGGGAGGGGGAAATCCTCCCTGCATCTCATCCCTGCTTATAACACTGTCCTACAACAGCCCCAGACAAGATAATGGGATGAACCAGGTCCATGGGCTACCCAGGGTGTACCCAGGTGTACAGGAGACAAGCTACTTACAGTGTAGGTCCAAGGTCCATTGAAGAGGCAGAGCTGGGCACTCCTATAATGTGGCTAAGGGAGGGGGCAAAGGCACAGGGCTGCCCTCAAATTGAGCTCCAGTCCAGGAGATCATCAGCTGAGCTGTAACAACAGGCACGTGTGTGCTTTTAGCTCACACATACCAGGTACAGTCCCTTTAGCTCAAAATACCGAGATGGTGGTAAATGCTAAACCAGCACCAAGGATCTTCTCCTCAGTAAGATGGCTTTGATCTAGTGCAGTGTATTTAGCATTACAGGCAAGACCAAGGCTCTGATTTACACCGAAGTCAAAAGGTGTAGAAGAGGAAGGAATTTACCACCTTCTGAAACAGAACCAGCACTGGCAAATATCTCCCTGTGCTTCAACAGCTGCAGTTTGCAATTGGACATAAAGGTACATCTCCCTTTCTGCTGCCAGAATCATAATCCCTAGGACTAGGGCGGAACAGACACATGTTGTGGCAGCCTATCTAACATCTTTACAGGTCAATCTGCTGTCCTTCCTCTCCTTGTGCCTTCTCCAGGCTCTCCTGGTGTTGGCTGCATCCTGTGGTCCCAGCTCCTCAGGCAGAGCTGCAAACAGGGAGCGATGACTGAAAGGTGACCAGGGACATCCCAGCACAGGCTGCTGCACAAACACCAAGTTTGGTCCAAATGATTTTCTTGTTGGCTGGCTTGCTGTTTGCAGATCTAGTGCCAGTTTACAACGTTGGTTTTCATCAGACGCAAGTACCACTCAGAGAGAAGCCAACTGAGAACCTGGCGGTGGGTTTCACATGCCGTATATGCACTGTCCCTGGAAACTGGTGTAGAACTTCTTTCTCCCCGTGGTGAGACAGGCAGCAACTCATCCCCACTGGCAGACAGTGCCAATCCCTTCTCATTTACTGGGCTTCCTATCTGCACAAGTGCCAGCTGGGTCTGGGCTACAGCTGGCAGCAGGAACATCCACAAGCCCTTACCAGAGCTGTACGCCAGCTTGTCTTGGCCAGGATGGGAGATTGCTCTTTCTGTGCAGAGCTCAGCACAGTAACTAGCTTCTCTCATCAGTTAACAAAGGCTGATAACCAGTTACCTTGATCAGTTGTGAGTTCTTGGAGCTCACACGTAAAGGCTTTACATGGATAAACTCATTCCATGCCTATGGGGTGAAAAACTGAACATCAGCGGATTCCATCTGTTTGCTGTTCTTGATTCCCCGTGGTTGAAGTTTTGGCTAGAGCAAGGGCAGTCTCCAAAACCCCCAGTGCCTCTGGAAATTGTGGATGTTCAGTCATGACATTTTCCTTCCTGAAATACAGTGAGAGACTGTCCTCACAACACATCAAGCATCACTTGGAGTCAAGTATCTCCTGGTAAGGTACCCTGTGGTCCTGCACAGGACTATGCAGTTGAACAGCACCCTGACCTTCAGAATTGAAATCATGGGCAAAGGAGCCATTTTTATCCCAGAGAGATGGCAATGGAGACTGTGGGCAGGTGTTCCCACCTCCCCTGAGTGTGCGCAAATGGTGACGCAGAGCCTGGTGACCTGTGGGCATATCTCTCCTTGCTAAATGTGAGAGAAGACAAACCCCTCCCTCAGTGTCCAGCAGCTGGTGGGGACACTGCTCTGCTGACCTTTCACTGTTCCACTTACACCCACCCCAGGTCTCTGGTGGGGTCTCCAGCCCACGCTGATCTCCTGGCTTGTCCCCTAGTGACACTTGGTACCTCCAGCTCCACCAGCCCTTGGCCAAGGAGAGGGTGTGAGGCCCTTCTGTATCCTCCAACTCTGGCTGACTCCTCAGGCCTTCTCTCCTGAAGGGCTTTGCCATACGTCTTACATCTGGAGCTGAATAGACCATGAATAAAGCAGCCTGGGAATCAAAAAACACATCAGAAAAGTCTGGGGAGCCGAAAAAATCTCCAGCGTGGGGCAGGTGTGACACACGTAAAGATGCACATGTGCACACACACACTGCTCCCCATCTCCTGTGGCTCCTCCTGCTTCTTCTCTTTCTTTCATTCTTCTGAAAGAAAACTGGACGATTTCTGGGCTTTGTTGGTGGTTTGCGAGGACACGGGATAAAGAGTCTGAGAAAGTGAAAGAGGGTGCGCAGGGCTGCGGGAGGAGAAGGAGGGGAGAGCAGGAGAAGGAGGGATTCTCGGTATCTACAAGGGAATTAAAGCGCTTTTACTAGAGTGAAGAAATCAGCTAAAGAATGGCAGGCGAACAAAAGCAGCAAGACTATGGACAAGTCGCCCTGAATAGATCCAGATCTCCTTAAGTTTGTAACACCCCCTACACACTTCTTTTTTCCCCTTCCCCCCCGCTCCTTAAGCCTTTGCTCCTCACTCCTTCCAAGAACAAATGCAGAGCAAGAGGAAAAACACATGAGGGAGGGGAAGAGTGGAAGAAAGCTAAAAAAAAAAAAAAATCAAATCAAATAAAAGGTAATCCTCAGCCACTTTGCCCCTCTGGGGGCTGCTCTGGGCCAGATTAAAGGTCCGGTGTGAAACCATTCTGCTATTCAGATGCGATAAGCAGGATTTACAAGCAAAGAGAAAGAGAGAAAAGAATGGGCCCGAGAGGAGAAAAGGAGAATTATTTGTGTCTCTTAATACTTGTTAAGCACTTCTCTTTTGCTAGACCAGACAAGACACAGCTCTGCTCAAAGTCCATGCACAATCCTGCCCGCTTGTCCAACAACCCCCCCCGCTCACCACCCTCCCTGCCCTCCACTTTGGTTTGCTTCACCCCCTCACAACCAAAGCAAGCAGGCAACACTTTGTTGCTACTGAGCTGAAATTGGTCTCCTCTCCAAGCGGCACACAAAGAGAATGGCAATTAACCTTCCTGTTCCCTGGTGACAGCGATCTAATCAGCGCTGCGCCCAGGCCTGTGCCAGCAGCTCAAAGGCAACAGCCTTTGTGCAGGGGTTGGGGAGCATGGGGTGAGGGGGCTTTCGAATATTTGGGGTGTGAGGGGTGCTCCATGGACAAGCAACTTGGATTATTTCAGGCCAACTAGCTTAAGTTGGCAAGGAAGGTTCTTCAGATGGCATGGTGAGATCAGTGGTTGCTGCTGGTGTGAATCGGAGCCACCACAGCCCCTAAAAAACAAGATGTGGACCTGTTGGAAAGGGTCCAGAGGAGGCCACAAAAATGATCAGAAGGCTGGAGCACCTCTGCTATGAGTAAAGGCTGAGAGATTTGGGGTTGCTCAGCCTGGAGAAGTCTCCACGGAGATCTTATTGCAGCCTTCCAGCATTGAAGAGGGACCTATAAGATGGGGACAGACTTTTCAGCAGGGCTTGTTGTGACAGGACAAGGGGTGATGGTTTTAAACTAAAGGAGGGAGATTCAGGCCAGACATGAAGAAGAAATTGTTGCCCCTGAGGGTGGTGAGAGCCTGGCCCAGGCTGGCCAGAGAGGTGGTGGCTGAACCATCCCTGGAGACATCCCAGGCCAGGCTGGACGGGGCTCTGAGCAACCTGAGCTGGTGAAGATGTCCCTCTCGTGACAGGGCTGGCACTGGGGGAGCTGGGAAGGTCCCTTCCAGCCCACACTGTTCTATGTTTCTATGAAATTCTGGCCAAGTGCAGTCCTGGACCAGGTCCTCCTAATTGCTGGTGGCCCAGTAGGACTTGCCCACTGAAGCCAGAGGGCAGCAGCAGCATGATGCTACAAAGATGTTGCAAGAGGTGTCTGGGGTGATGGGGTAGAGCCCCCAGACAAAACCAGGCCCACCTGCATTTGGCACTGTGCATAGTGGTCCAAATGGTCCTTAGGCTCAGAAATAGTAGAAAAGTAGGGTTGTTAGAAAAGCCTCAACCATCCCTTACAGAAGAACTACTACTCATCAGTGACATTTTTCAGCAATGCTTCTTCTCTCCATATTTTTCCATTTTTGCTACAGCTATGTATAAGAAACAGCTATTGCATTGTTTAAAAAACCCAATATGTAAGTGTTGGATTTGTGCTACATTCAAGGAAGAAAACATGAACCTCCTGGAGGTCAGTCAAAAATTGATAAATATTTTTCATTTTTGTAAACCTCCAAAAAACTCACACATTGGCCAGTTCTCTGATTGTGACCATGGAACCAAGTAAACGAAGTAGAGGTGTCATAATCAGCCTTTTGCTTTCTCATGAGGCTGGTCTTAGATCCCAGCAATGCAGGAAAATGACAATGAAATGTCCTTTTGCAGGCAAACAAACAAGCAACACTCATCCCCAAAAAAACCGCTTCAACTCTCTTTTTTCTTCTCTTGCTGGTTCTAAGGAAAAAAAAAATCATCTTTAAACTGTCAATGGGGTTTTCTCAAGAAAATAAATCACCTGTTCCTCATGTGTTAGAACAAAACTTGTCTACTGCAGCTGAGCAGGAGACCTGTACCTACACCTCGAGGACATCGTGATCTGAGATGGGCATTCTAACTTGGAGGTTTGACACCCTTGCCCACCCCATCCTTTGGGGCAGCATTGTCCAGACTCGCCTGCTGAACGCTCAGTTCCTGATAGTATTTGTCTGGTGCGGAGCTTAAATTTTCAACCCTTCTGGAGCTGAGGGCTTTGCTATTGGTCTTCTCTAGGGGCTGACACATCTCAGAAGAGGCTAGCATAACCCAATTGCCAAGCTTTGTGCTCCAAAAGATGCCAACACCTGTAGCTTCCTAACTTGCCTAGGGGCCTCTCTGCTCAGGTTTAGCCCGTGTGTGCCCCAGCCAGGAGCAGAGGAGCTGATTGAGCTCTGGAGCTCACCTAGGGCCAACCATTAGGAAGGTGATCAAGTCTAGGAAGGCGATCAAGCCGCTGCCTCTGCATTCTGCGGCGCTTCGGGGGATGATCGCATCTCCCTCAGACAGATAGGCACAAACAGCTCAATTACACCTAAGGAGGAGCATAATTGAGCCTAAATTGATTCAAACAGAGGCAATTAAAGCAAAACGCAGATCCCCCGCTGGGAAGCAAAGGCGGAGCTTATTTTTTTTTTTTTAACTCGTAGCCACAACAAAAATAATAATTAAAGGGCAGGATTACACCCCGCCCGGAACGGGAGACCCAGCGAACCGGTCGAACCGCCTTTCAACACCCACTGTCACCCCGGCGGGGGGGCGCGGAGCGGCCGTTCAGCACCATGGCCAGCGGCTCCCCGCCTATACCGCGCTCCGAGCCTCCGGGCAGCTGCCGGCGCTCCTGCCTGCAAACCCAGCCCGGGTGTCCTGCTACCTTCTGCTCTACAACCCACCCAGGAGCTTCCCAAGCAGCGACACTTGGTCCCGCGTCACTGTCATCGCGCTATGACCAGTTGGTCACAAGGATGTTCCCGTTCTCGCTTAGGTGGAGACCCGGCGCGGGGCTGGATCGGCATTGAGAGCAAACAAGAACCATCAATTAGAAGTAATTACCGCCCCCTCCCCATAACTTAAGAGGCTAATATTAGGCTTCATTTTTTAAGAAAGGTAATTTGACGACCATAAATTACAATTATAAAAACTTCATTAGAGTCGGTAGCAATCCATCCACCATTGTTCTAATTACACACTGTAGGAGTAATGAATGCTAATGGTTTAATGTACAATAATTACCACAATTCAAAAATAATAATAATACAGAACAACCTCAGTTATCCAAGTGTCATGGGGGACGTGGAATGGGTTGGGGTAATCGCGGTTTCAGATAATTGAGGGGCTCTTCAGCGTGATTAATAGGTGATGTGACCTCTGGGTGGGGAATGAGGAGTTTTAAATGAATGTAGTGTGGTCAAATGAGGTAAGGCACTGTGCTGAGAAAAAAAAAGTCAGGCATCTTCTGTCTTAGCTTCAGATTTTACTGGACATTTTAGATCTAAAATAGATGTCTTAGTTCTGCAACTGAACTGTGCCACCTCCTGATGATTTTCAGGTGTGGTTGGCAGGGTTTAAAGCAGAAACACAGGAACTGTGCTCTGAAATAACGTTCATATTCAGTCCCATTCTGAGAAGTGTTTGGTCTGTGTTTGACATGCCAGGCACAGCACAAGAGGCAATTTCAGCCCCTTGCAGCACAGCAACAACGCTGAATTGTAGGATATTTCGGGTGGGACAAGACATGAGGAGGACTCTAATCCAACCTCCTGTCTAAAGCAAGACCGACACTGAATTTAGATTTCAAGGATTTGACCAGCCAATTCTTGGACCTCCAAAGATGGAGATCCCTTTGGCCCCTGTTCCACTGCTTATTTATTCTCTCAGTTCATTTTATTTCCTTATATCCCATCAGATCCGCCCCTGCTTGAATACATACTTGTCTCCTCTCCTGTCTTGCACCCCAGCAAAGAGCCTGAATACCCCATTTCTTCAGCCTCTCTTCCTTCCAGCCCTCTGAACATCTTGGCATCCCTCTGCTGAACTCACACCCATTTAGCTACATCTTTCTTTCACTTATTTATTTATCAACATCTTAGTCGACCCCAGGGACAGGGGTTTGCATTTCCCCTCATTAAATTCCACATTTTCTGCCAGATCCCTCTGAAAGGCTGCCCTGCTCCATAGCAGGATGAACCCCACCATTTACTGTCATCCAGAAACTCAACGAGGAGAATCCCACCTCATCCTCCAGATCACATATGGCACAGGATGAAATGAGAGGTCTCAGGACAGATCCCAGAATAACTGTGCTTGTAGCATACAATAAAGATGAAATGAAAGAATTCAGCAATCATTCCTTTGAATAAATTCCTCAGCTTGCTCCTGCATTTGCTCCTATTCAGAGGAACTTATCTTGTAAATAAATCTGTGGGATTTGCCACGTTATCCTCCAGCAGCAGGTCAGCTGGCTCAGTTACCTTCCCAGGTCACTCTGCCACCTTGGCTTTGCTTAGACTGGGACACAAAGTCAACCCAAAGTAGTTTCAACATCTGCCTTTCTACAAGTGGTGTATGAACAGGTCCTCTTACCAAGCTATTTCACAGTAGAAATGGGCTTATCTTAGGAAATATTTTTTTAATCTCCCCTTCCTCAATACAGGCTGCACAGATAATATGAAAAACATTACAGACTACAGAATGTGAGTAAAGAAGAAAGAAAAGTCAAGTCTGCAGAAGAGAGAATGAAGCAAGCGTGTCATGGCATGGAACAGAAAGCAGGTACTGGAATTGCAGTCATGGATCACCACAAAGTGAATCCCAGAGCTCCCCGGGCTCAATACAAACCAAGCCTTGAAAAGCAGCCTAATAAGAAGGGGAATTTTGGGAGAAATCAGAATTTCTGATCCGTTTGGTCCAGGGTTTCGAAGGCGCCACCTAATCACCCCAGAGCCTTTTCTAGGCTTGACCAAAGTCCTATGACTAAAGCAACTTGAGATCTTCTTGCTAAAACATCCCTAAGAAACAACAAGCTGGGGCTGAGAAAATATTGGACCTTGGGCCCTTGCACCTGCATCCTTGTTGACATTACAAAAAGCAGAGAAGCTCACTCACGCTGCGGTGGCATCTCTTGGAGCAGCCCAGACCTGCAACCAGCCCAGTTTCTGTAAGACATCACTGGAGCCTGAAAGCAGATTCCCATCCATGTCCCACAGTCTGATTAGGAACAATGAATTCTTGATACCACTTCCTCTTTAATAGGATCCTAATTTATAAGAATGCAGATAATATATCAATGGAAATTAACTTCACACTTTCCTTACACTGGCAGGTTGAGCTGCAGGTGAGTGCAATGTAATTAAGAAATTAAAAGGTAATTTCCACATATGCTTTCTGCTAATCTAACTCAGCAATCATTTAATTTACAGCAGGGGACTGGCAAGGAGGCAAGCCAAAATAAATAAGATAATACTATGTTTAATCGCTCAGTGGAATGGTAATGGAATGAAGTGGGGTCTACACAGAGCTGGCAGGCAGAGGTGCAGTGACCCCTCCGATGCTGCTGATTGAAAGCAAGGATTGATTTAATTTCACTTCTGTGAGCATTCAAACTTAGCCAGTGCCACCAAGTTTCCTCAAGTTCCGATTTTTTAAATTAAAAATAAAAAAAAGCTTAGCTTTAAAAAATCCCCTTTATAATTGTTGTTCTATTTTCTGTCATTAATTCATTTAATGGTACCTGACAAATTTGTTTTCTTGATCTCCACAGAAGAGAAGTTTCTTCTGGGTCTTTGTGCATCCCGGCTGCTGTGCGTGGCTAAACAGAGGATGGGAAATGCTTCAAAGCAGTTAACCAACAAGTAGCACCGCACTTGGAAACCCCTGGGGAAACTGAGGCACGGGCTGGGCAAAAGCAGAGCTTCTCAATGGCCTCAGCCCCCAGCCCTGCTCATAGCCAGCCCCCAGCTCGGGGGTCACCAGCTGGGTTATGGCTGTACTTGATGATCTTAAGGGTCTCTTCCAACCAAAATGATTCTGTGAATCTTGGGTTTCCCGAGCAGAGGTGACATCTCCCAGCAGGGCCCAGGGTGTTGCAGGGGAGGGAGCAGAAAGCCCCCCAAGAACTGCACACTGGGCTTGCAGGGGCTCCTGGGCTGTCCTGAGCAGTTTTACATCCCAACGCTCTTGTCTCCTCTTGAAAACTACGTCAAACCAGAGGGACAACTCCAGGGGCTTGAAGGAGGGGGAGATCCCCCTCCCCAGTCTCCTCTATATCACAGAGACCTCCCAGGTACCTTGGTGAGCTTCAGGTGCCCCAGGCAAGGATGGAGGGGAGAGGATTTAGGGGCCGTATCTGCGCTGTGGGAACACCTGGAGCCATGCATGCCAGAGCCCGCCTCAATAGAGACAGGAGCGCTGGCCCCAGGGCCTCAGCAGGGGATGCTCTTCATGGAACTCCGGCTTTTTGTTCCAAAACCTGAGCCAGGGGGGTAGGAATCCTGCCCACCTCCCTGCTGGAGCCTGTCCCCTCCTCCACCCCTGTCACTGCCTCATGCAGAAGCTGAGATGCCTCCTCTCCCCAGCAGCAGTTCATATGGGAGCTTAATCCTCCAGAGATTTGGGGACATGGGGATTACTAGCTTGACCTGGAGAGATGGGGCCCATCTCTCCTCCGAGCAATTGGGCTGCCAAGGCAGAGATGTGGCCACCATCCCACACAGACCCTTCTGGAGACCCTGTGGCCAAGCAGAACCAGAGCGTAGCCCTGTGCCTCCATAGCAAGAGCACTTGGGTGACTGCTGTGACACCCCTAAACGGGGCTGCATTATCCCCTACTAATAATTTATCTGATGAGCTGCAGCCTGCTTTTGTTGAATGAATTATTCCTCATGTAGAGGGAGGTTATATTTGTACTCTTCAAGCAGCTCGAGAAATGGTCAAATAATATTTGCCCAGCAAATTGTTAAACGACAATTCTTCTGTCACTCACGGAGTCAATTATTCACTGAGCACTTGTTTACCCGGTGCTGGTGCTCCCTGCCTGTTCCCCCGGCCGCTGCCCTGCAGGCAGGAGCAGGAGGGCACCTGAGCAAACAGACAAGGGGGTGCAGATCTGCCCAAGCCCCCAAGACCAACTGAGGGTCTGTACTTCCTTAGGGCTGGGGATGGGGAAGAGCTGCTGGAAAACATGTCCAGATCTGGGACAGAACTCCACTGGGCTGTAAACCCTGGGTAGATCATTCAACTAAATATTACCATCCACTTCCTTTTCTCCTTTTTTCTCCTCTTCACCATACCCCTCTGCTTCTGAGACGTGTGTCTGTTCACCCACCCTGGATGGAAGGGGTGCTGTCTGCAGGCTGGAGCTCAAGTCTGTGCTAAACCCCTCCATGCTGGGCAAACAGCTCTGGCACTGGTTAAATCAGACGGTAGTTGGGTTTGTAAATGAACAATTGTAAAACCGTTTTAGTTTCAAAAAGTTTCTGTTTTCATTTTAACTACTTAAAAATAGAAGGAGTGGTGGGCCATAGGATTTTTGCTTGATTGTGGGTTTTTTTGCCAGTACATCTCTGTTTCTTTTTTTTTTTTTTCTTGGGCTTCTGGGAACACTGAATTATTGTTCAAAGATTACATCTTACCCTGATACACCAGCAGCAGAAGTGTCTCTTGTAGACTGGGTTTTGGTTTCTAGTTAAAACTTGCCAGGTATTCCTGCTTAGCCAAGGACACGCCTTCCTCCCAGCTGTTAAAAGTTTAAGTGAAGAGCCATTAACCCAACCCCAGCCTCGGAAAAACCTGCAGAGAAATAATCCCTACTCTGCCAAGTTTGGGGTAACAACTGGACTATCACAAACATGCAGCTTCCCTGGGTACCAGGGTGGTATTGCAGGAGTGTGGTGGACTCCATCTCCCACTGTGCCCCATCTGGGGAGACATCCCTCTCCTCCACTTCCCTCCCTCCATCCATCTCACCCATTTTTCCTATCTTGCTGTGAGATTTCTTTGCTTTCACCCTCTGTTCTGATGTTTTCCTCCTTTAACCTTCCTCCCAGTCCTCCCCACCCTGCCTTCCCAGGGATTGCTGCTCCCAAGTGTGGCCACCAGCCACATCAACATGTCTGAAAAAGCCTTTACACCTTCTGTCCATCATGGTCTGGACACTAGCTCCCCTTCTAGGAAGAACTGCCAGCATTCAGCACAGCCCCCTTCAGAGCACCAAAATCCTTCCTTTTCCCTTCTCCTTCCCCTCCCATTCCATTTTTGTTCCTCTTCCCTTTCCCCTTCGTCTTCATCTCCCCTCTTTCTCCTTCTTCCCTTCCGATTCCCTTTCCCCTTCCCTTCTCTTCCCCTTTCTCTCCCCTCCTCTACAAACACCTGCACACACACGTACCCCCCCGCAGTCCCCTCCAGCCCCACCAGTGCTGTGCTGCAGAAGATGTATTTGCTATGCATGGCCTGGGATGGTCCAGGCTCTCCAGCCAGTAATTCACTGATTGGAAAATGTTCCAGGGAAGGGGCTGAGGACTGAGAGGTGGGAGGGGGGAGGCAAGGCGGGGGGGAGCCGGGAGAGATGAGCTGGGAGTTCTCAAACTGCGAGTCCTAATACTAAGCATGTGGCCGTATATTATTTTAATAAAGCCGGCACATCCTGCGCTCACGACAGCTGCTGTTCCCTTTCTCTCATCCTGTGAATCTCATTTATTCCTCATTAGCAAAATCACCTGTTTGTCAAATAGGGACAGAGCTGGAAGACATTAAATTGTGCGAAGGCTGGCGGGGGCCTGGGGAGTGCGGGAGGGAAGGAGGAGAGCCGGGCAGCCGGGCTCCTGCGCACGGATTAAAGCCAGAACTTGAGGAAGATCTCTCGAAGGTTGAGATGGAATGAGAGTTTGGGAGTTTGGGGGAGTGGATCATGCAGCATCTTCAAGTGCTCTCTTTCTTTTTTCCCCTACCTGTTCTCAGCATCCTGGGAAATGGGGCTCACGGTGGGTGCTCAACCACCCAGTCGTGGTCAACCATCACCTCCTGAACGGCAAACAATTTAAATCCATATTCACGCGTCAGCAAACAATTTTCCCTGTTGGAAGAGATGGGGTAAAGAATTTCATTTGATTCACTTGTATTACTTTGGGTTTCCTTCAAATTGAGAGAAGATGTTGCTTGGAGTGCCCTGTTCTTTCAAAGAATTGGGGTTTTGATGAATCAGGATTTTCCGCTGACATTTAAAAAAAAAAAATCCCTGGACTGCACTAAATTAAGCGTCTGTTGCCCCACCAGCCTGGCAATGGAGGCTTTTTCTGCTGGTTTTGCAGCTTACTCGATGTTTTCCTAATGCCAACCCTGGCTTTTCCCTTTATCAGTTGACTGACACGAGGGGAACCAGCTGGCTGGAAATCAAGCTTTCTGGTTTGCAGAAATTCTCCCTGGTTTTTGGAGATTTGGAGTTTTGGGTTCAAATTGGATTCGACCCAACCATGTGTGTGTGTAAGATACTTTGGGAGGACGAGGTGATCTCGGCCCCCAGGCCCCCCACATGGCTCTGGTGTTCCTGCCTCCCTCCAACCAAAAGTGGGGGGAAAGACCCAGATGTCTCCAGCCTCTTCAGGAAACCATGAAACTCCACTTTTTTTTCCCCCATGAGGCTGTTACGCATTTTGGAAAACACCAGCTTGGGTTGTGCTGTGGGAACTGCCGACCCATGGGCTTCTGCCCAAGGGACCCCAGACCTGCGTACCCCACCCAGGGTAAGTAAGCCAGGCTGGGGTCTGCAACAGGAGCCACCACCTCTCGGGAAGGTCATTTTTAAGCCTTTGGGAAATTAAAGATTAGGATGTGAAGGAGAAGATCATGTCTGTGCACATTTTTTCTACTTGTTCTATTTTTTCCTACTTATTCCCTTTCCTCCTCCTCCTTCATTTTTTATTCTGACCATCCCTCCATCTCTTCTTCATCATCTTGCTTTATCTCACATTTCCCTTACCGAAGATGTTTTCCCCTACCCCCTCCCTGTTCTTCCACCTGTTTCCCCATCCAGTTCTATCTCCCCACTGAAGTCCTGCCTCCCCACCCTCTGCACATCTCTCCATCTTCAAGGGTGTCTCACAACCTGGTTCTGTCTTGGGGGGGGTGGACATATATGGGGATATCCAGTGTCCCAGGCTGGTGGCACCAAGCCCAGCTCAATTCATAGACCAGTCCATTGTGGAACCCTTCATTCCCCATCTCCATGCTGGCAGGAGGGCAACAGTGACCCCCCCACCCAAGTTTGCAGCTGCCTTTAATCCACCCATGCAGCTCCACTCCCTGTTACAGAAGGAAAGGGAGCTGAGGGTTCCCAGCTGCACCCAATGCCCCGTGTCCAGAGGACCGATGGAGTCCCACCACCCTTCCCAAACACCTCCCCATGGGTGCCAGCCACATCCCCGTTCCACAGAGCATCCCTGCACCCCCCTTCCCCACCGCGTGTCAATGCCACCGTGTCCCCCCCCGCCCTCTTCCCTCCTCTCTCTGAAAGTCATCAGGCCTAGCGAGGTCTTCTCCCACTTATGCAGCTCATGAATATTTAACAGCATCTGCTCTGGAGGCGATAAAGCCTACCAATCCTTGACAAATATGGCCTAATCTTTTCAATTTCGGGGTGCAAATATTCCTTCAGAGTCCTGTTTGTCACCTAGATTAATGACTCCGGCTCCCATAATCCTTTGGTGCTAATTCAAGTGGTGGCTACCGGGCCGGCGCATGGCGGAGGGATGCTGGGACACATCTGAAGGAGAGATTACTCACTTGAGGGCCCTTTGCTGCAGCATTTTGTTCCTCCGGTGGCAGTTGGCGACAAGGAGGCGGAATCTGGGTGTTTGGTTGTATTTTTCCTCTTTGTAGCTGCTGAATATCCATCCCGGATCCGGTGTGGGTGAGGGGGGATGGCTCCCCGCTTCCCTCTGCTTTCACCCCAGGGATGGGATGCGATGGGAGACAACCCCAGCTCCTGAATTTTGTCACCCAATGGAGACAACAGCTACAGGGCCACCAAACTCGCTTTCCAGCAGCACTTCAAGCCTGGGCATGCTCTGGGGCTCTGCTTCAAGTTAAACCTCATCCCAGTGGCCGGAGACTGAGCCCAAGGATGCATAAGCCAGAGAAAAGCCTTCACTGTCCCCGTCCAGCCCAGTTCACTGCTGGTCCCATGCCAGGAGCTGTGGTGGTGCCTGCTGGGGGGAGATGTGGGGCGCAGGGCTGGGCGATGCTCTTGTCCTGGCCATGGTCAATAGTAGAGGTGATGGTTTGGGCTGAACTCTAGCCAGTGTTGGAACTGACATCACGCTCCAAGAGCCACAGCAATTGCCCAAGCCAACACGCAGCAGGAACCAGGGCACCTCTGGGCACATAGAGCCTGCTTGGATTTGTTTATTCCCTGATCAAGAGAGAAAAATAGAGAGGGGAGCGAGCAGTGGCGGGTGCGAGGGCAGGGAGAAGGAGGGAAGGGCTGGAAATCAATGCCGGAGCTGATCAGCAGTATTGACAACTTCGCTAAGGGGCTGACGGCTCCCATTCATCGTCCCCATGCCCGCAGGGGCTGTCCCCACCGCAGGGAGCTGCCGGAGGGACCCCCCCAGCCCAGCTCAACACAACCGAGCGTCAGCGAAGGCATTAACGGCCAGCCAGAAATCGAAGATTTGTTATTATCCAGCGGTGGAACAATAGCCTGGCTGGGTATATTCATCATCTCTCCAGCCCTCGGGGGTGGAAATATGTTGAGATTGCAGATTATTTATTTATATTGGGGAGCTGGGGGGTGCTGGCGGTGCAGGGGAAGGAGGTTACTCCTCTGCATGCACCGCTGCTCGACACCCACCTATCCAAGGGCTGAGCACCAGGCACTGATTTACAGCAAAACGAGACCCTGGGCTTTGGAGCATCCTCTGGCTAAAGAACAGAGGGAAATGTTGAGACTTACTGGAAAATGTGGAGGTGAAGCTCTCAACACCAGCGGTTTGTGCCACGGTTTGTCTAGCTGTGTGCATGGGCAGGTTTGCAAGGAAAGCCCTTGAAATGCAAGACTCTTGGAGAGGGGGTCCAGAGAAACCTCTTGATTCAAAATTATCCTTGCAATTCTCTCCTATGGAAGTATCCAAAAGGCTCCTGAGTGGAGGATGTGAAATCATCAAGGTTCTTATAAATAGGATTTTATTTTTGCTCTGGCTAATGAGACTTGCTAGGGGTAGGGCAGCCCTAAAATAACAGGTCAGCTTTGCATCAGGGAGCTGGGTGTTCCCCTGAAAAAAAGACTTAACTTGGGTGCAGGCACCCTCTGAAATGAAGAGATTGAACCACAAACCTTTCTTCAGTGGTGGCGAGGATCCTGGGTGCATGCAGGAAGCTGGTCCTGAGGAGACCAGTCCTCTCTGCTTGCTGGATGGGAAAAACTTCGTCCTGCAACAGGGAACCACAGAGCATAGTGAATATTTATGGCTCATGAGCAGAAAGCAGTTATTTTTAGTTTTGTTTTACACTTCTGTGGCAGAAAATGCTTTCTCAGCCAGACAAAAATAATTTTGTGGATAAAATGAAAGAAAACTTTTTTTTCTTTTTGGTGATCAAAATCAGAAAAGCACTGCTTTTCATTGCTCAAAAGGAAACTTCTGAACAAAGCAAAAGAGCATTTCTGGCTTCATTTTGGCTTTGCAGCTAATGCTTACCGTGGTTCTTGTGTTCTCGTGACTGATCCCCACAGCTGCTACTGCATTTTGCTGGATGATTCATGCTGAGGATTCAGGGTGGTATTTGCAGCCCCATCTCCCCTGGGGTACCTGCCACGAGGGCCAGGAGAGAAGTGGGGGGTGATGCTGGTCCTGGGCACAATATGGGGGGTAGGTTGAACTGATATTTGAATCCCAGGAGGACAGAGGAGGATGGGGAATCCCAGGTAGGGGTTAATGAGATGGGGTTTGTTCCAAAGCCCTGGCTCCACCGCAGCACCTCCACGCAAAGCTGAAAAATCTGGCTCCGGGGAATAAAATCCCACTGGGCATGGTCCAAGCATTAGTCCCTCACCTCATCTGCTTCCCTACCCCCATCACCCCACCTTGTCCCTAGAAAAAAAACAAACCACCTTGCTCCCCATGCAGGGGTGGGGGTGTGCACCCCCGAAGCTGTGAGGGAGCACCGAAGGGCCGTGTCAGCCCCATTTTGTACTCAGCCTCCCTGTGCCAACCCGTCCTGCTGCCCCGCATGGGTCCGGGTACCAGGGAGCCGGCTGTGCTGGCATGTGCGTCTCTGCTTCCCACTGCTCCCTGCCCCCTCTGCCTTCTATTTTTTTTCTGCTGAGCAGGCTCAAAAAAGCAAAGCTGATGCCTTTGTAATACCGCAGCATCGTTAGGGCCCTCCTGAAACCGGGGCGGGGAGGGGGGGAGCCCAGCTCATTAGCTGGCCACTTTGAAGTGGGCTCTGTTTGGGGTTCATTTGTATGCTGGCAGAAGGGAAACCTCTGTGTTTTCAAGGATGTTTTTTCTGGAGGGGCTTCCTGGAAACATAACAAACATGACCCCGAGGAGGAGCGTTCCCTCAGCCCACATAGGCAGCCCGGCCAGGCGGGAGATGAAACGCGGGGCCAAGCTCAGCGCGGCACAAAGGCAGCCCGGCCCCGGCGGCGCATCGGCCAAGTTCCCTTGGAGAAGACCGAAGCTGGCGGTGACTGAGTCCATTTGTCACACAAGTGGTCCTTATCTGAGGGACAGGGATCTTCTGGCTCAGCACCGCATCCTCCCATCCTGCCTGTTCACAGAATTACAGACTGGCTGGGTTGAAGGGACCTCTGGAGATCCTCCAGTCCAACCCCTGCTCACACAGGGTCATCAGAGCAGATCACACAGGTGGGTCCAGGCGGGTTTGAATGTCTCAGAGAAGGAGACTCCACACCCGCTCTGGGCAGCCTGGGCCAGGCTCTGGCACCTCCCAGCAAACAAGTTTCTGCTCATATTCAGATGGAGCCTCCTGTGTTTCAGCCTGTGCCTGTTGCCTCTCACCCTGCCATTGGGCACCACTGAACAGCGTCTGGTCCATCCTCTTGACAACCACTCTGGAGATATTTATCAGCATTGATAAGATCCCTTCTCAGCTTCTTTTCTTCAGGCTGAACAGCCCCAGCTCCCTCAGTCTCTCCTCATTAGAAAGATGCTGCAGACCCCTCAGCATCTTTGTGTCCCTCCACTGAACTCCCTCCAGTAATTCCTTGTCCTTCTTAAACTGAGGAGCCCTGAACTGGACACAGAACTTCATATGGGGCCTCACCAGAGCAGAGCAGGAGAATTGCCTCCCTCAACCTGCTGGCCACACTCTTCCTCATGCACCCCAGATACCTTTGGCTTCTTGGTCACAAAGAGCATCTGAGAAGCAGGAGCTGACTGTTCCTCCCTGGGCATTTCCCAGAGATTGTGTTAGGTCTGATGCCACCATGGGCTCACCAGGATCTGCCCCGCTCTCACCCCATTTGCTGTGGTTGGATGCCAGGAGGCAGAAATCAAGCTGTGACTCTCAATTCAAGTCAAGAATAAAAGGTGCAAAGTTGGGTTTCCCCTCTGTGCCGCAGCTCTCTGACCCACCGAGCAGAGCCCGTGCTGGTGGGCTGCACTGCCTCAAAGGAAAATTAATCCTGAGCTTTATGGTGTTTGGAGGGACGGCAAAAGACATTCCTGAGATGCTCCGCCTGCTTGCTGCCCTGCTGCTCCCCGCTTCGGGATGAGGGATGGGCACCTCCATCCCACCCTGGCCAGCAGCTGCTGCTGGGACATGACTGGTGGAATTTTCCAGGCAAGGAAGAAGAAATTCTCAGCAGAGCCTGGATGGCTCTACCTCCCTCACCCCGTCTCTCTCCTCCTTCCCGTCAGCAGCCTGTCTTTCTCTGCCTGCTCCCGACTCTGCCTCCCGTCTCCCCCCACGTCTCCTGCAGTGCTGCCGGTGACAGAGAGCGCTCGGAGGAAGACGAATTGAAATGACACGCGAGCTCCAGCGTGACTGCCGGGGTGATGCATGGGGAGCCGTCACTCAGTGCTTGTCGTGAGTGGTACAGATGAGGGACTGACCTCCTCTGCCAAGGGGTCAAGGACGTTTGAAGAGCACAGCAGTTAGAATTGGGGGGGAGCAGGAAGGAAAATAGTCTCTTTTGTCCATGCTCCTGCCAGCACCCTGGAGCACCTCAATGGCATTTTAAAGCAGGTGACTTCCCAGCAATGTTTTTCTCAATGCCAAGTTTCTCATTTTCTGCCAATGAGACCAGCAAAAACTCAGCCCAAACCTGCTGCCTCCTGCACCAATGTTCCCAAGGGAGCCCTGGAGACATGACAAGGTGCTGCTAGTGCCGACATCCCAAATCCTTCCTCGTTCCAGGTGGATTTGCATTAGCCCCAAAGCAGTGATGGGACTTTACACAGCAGAGCTTTGCAAGCACGAGGCAGAACCCAGAGCTGATGGTGATGAAATGCTCTTCCATCATCTGCATCCCTTCTCAGCATCTCAGACCTGAAGTCCCTCTCTGCCACCTCCACCAATGCTGAGGTGTCCCAGGAGCATCTGCTAAACCCTCTGGCTGTAGCAAGTTTGCTGACCCCTGGGAACCTGGACCTGCTGGACTGTCACAGAGGACTGCACTGGGCTTGGCCATGTGGAGTCAATGGATGTCATCGGGAAATGATTTATCACCAGCTCATAGGGAGGTGAGCATGGGAGAGACATCTGTGGATCACCTACCTTCAGCTTCTCCGAGGCAAACCTCACTGAAGTCTTCAGCCTCTCCCTTGGCTTACTCTGTAGCGCCGTGTCTGTAGGATAGAAGATAATCCCTCTGGAACATTGTCCTATCCTTTGGGTTGAAGATCCAGAGGACTCCAGCCTGGAAAAAATTGTTAGACAAATCCATCATTCTTCCAAATGTCATCTCGGGATGGCTGGGAAATTCAGCTCAAAGCTACAAATTCCTGTCAAATTGGCAAATCAGTGTGCCTAAATAAATGTGTTGCTAACAAAGGTATCACACTGGAAAAGTTGGAACATTTTATCTTGATGGTTTTAACTGAAGCGAAACAAATTTGGATCTTTCATTTGCTTTGATGAAGGAGAAAAAAACCCTAAAAAAATAGTATGAAGTATTTTATTTTTAACCAAACATTGCTCTTGGCTCAAGAGGAAAAGGAAGATTGGTTTAGTTGCTTGAATAAAAGCAAAATGAAAGTCATCTCCCCAGTAAACCACTCAAAATGAGCTAGGATCTAGGAGTCCCTCATGCCAGGTCCCATCACTCCCAAGAGAGCATGGGGAGAGGTATAGGGGTGACAGCCCTGTCTGTGTCACCCTCGGTGAGGGGGACAGTCCAGCCATGGCCATAAACCCAAGCCAGCATGTCGAGCGAGCAGGTTGTCCAAGCAATCTCTGCCTCCTCCCCAGGCTGTACGTGTGCCAGGAGAAGCGGTTGGAAAAGAGCAAGAAAGAAATGGGGATCCAAGGCTGGACAGATGCAGCCGGTTGGCACCAGCCGCTAAATTACCAGCCAATTTCCCGCACACAACCTGGGGACCTGGGCTTTCAGCTGAGCACATTAAGGCTGGTGCCCCTTTTAATTGCTGGAGATCTTGACACGTGTCCCTCAGCTTCAGTGTCTCTGACAGCCTGGACAAAGCCAGTTTTTGAAGTAGGGAAAACATTGCTACCTGGTTTATTTAGCATCTCACTGACATGCTCTGGACCCGGTGTCGGTGCTGTTGGTGTGAGCAGATTCGGGCTTTGGAGCATGGAGAGCATCCCTACGGCTTCCTCCTCTGTGAATACCAAAAGCTGAGTGACAAGTCAAGTGTTGACCAAGGCAGGAGGCTGGGGACCAGCGAGGAGGCGCAGGGACGCGATGATGACCCTGCGGATGTGCCACTGGAGCCAGGTTGTTCTGAGAGACGAGAGAGTGGAGAAAGCTGTGAGACCCTTAGCAGGTCCTGTCAGCCTTATTCACACGTTATCAAATGGGGGAAACCCAAAGGGCTGCGAGAGAGGTAATTAATCTTGGTCTCGAGCAGAAAAGCTCTTGGAGAGGAGGGGGGAGGTCAAAACGGGGCACTGTTTGAGAAGAGATGGGAACATTGCAAATGCTTGAATGGTTTTTTGCCCTTAACGTGAAGTTCATCCCAGATCTGAACATACCTTTGTAACTCCCTCCCTGGTTTAATTTGGATTTTTATTTGGAATCATCAGTTTCTCCTCACCATAAAACATATCATCATCATCACTGTAAAGCACTTTTATGACATCTTTATCTGATTATCTGAAAGCACTTAATCAGCATTAACTCATTAAGCTTCCCCATGGCCACAGCAGGAGGAGGGAGGGCTTGGTGCTTCCAGAGCAGCCTCGTGCTCGAGGGCGGTGGGGGATATAGCTGCGGTCAGAGCCATGGGCGTCACTTGGTCACCAGCTCCGAAAGTGTTGCTGTAGGGAATTCTGCACTTTTTAAGGTTTCTCTGGCAGGTGGAGCAGCAGCATCTGTCAGGGATCAAAGGAAAAGCACCTCACACAGACTCTCAGCATCCCCAAAGAGGTGCTGGGGCTGCATCGCCTGGACCATGGGATGGGATTGCTGTGTTCCATCTGCTTGCTACCTGTCCTAAGGGAAAATATAGGGTCTCATAATATAACACATAGGGTCTTAGTGTGAAGCAGGACAAACAGCCTTGTCTAACCAACCCTCCTGACTCACATGTTCTATGGCAGCAAAGAACAAGTCCAAACCTCCAGGCTCTCAGCAAAGAACAAGTTTCACTTACAGAGATGCAGTAACTTGCTAGTAACCCCCCCACCTGCCTGTCCCTGAGCCTCACCCCCCAATTTGGCCCCAAGAACAAAGCACTAGAGCATCCCCACCCCAAGGGGCTTTGCTGGGTGTCAGTGGTGGCTGTGCCAGGCGCAGGGAGCGGGGACACACCTGACCACCCTATGGGGACAGTGGATGTGGGGTGCTGCCGGCTCCCCCTCCACACAAACACCCCCAGGGTCTCCTCCAGCAGCATGCCAGGACAAGGCCACCCCCCATCCGCAGCAGTGACGCTGGGTTATTCAGGGATGGCTGTTCTCCTGGCTTCGGTGGCAAATTAGACCCCTGGAAAGGGGCGGTGGGCAGGATTGCCCATCTGCTCCTGTTTTTGTCCATCAATTAGGCCTCATTTCCAGCGTGCTCACTGTGGTTCATTGGTTTCCGCTTCACGTTCCTCGTGGTTTTCAGACACCATCACAGAGCAGCTCTGCGCCGTCTCCAGAGAGCTCTTGCCTTTGGACTCAGGCCAATTTTTCCCCTTTTTCTAATTTTTCTTTTGGTTTTTTTCACCCCTCGGGCTCGTTCAGACAGTGCTCACCTGTGCACAGGGATTTTCGCTGCAGAGCACGTGGAGCAGCCCCTTGCCCAGGCACAGAGCTGGTGCCACGGCCACATGGACCATCAGGGTGATGGAGCTGATTCCTCACAGCTCACTGAAGTCATCCATCCATCCGTCCATCCATCCTTCTGGCGAGAAGAAACTGGATGCTCTGGGCTGTGCAAACATCTCTGTTTGAATCCAGGGCAGCAGGGCTGAGGGGACAACACTGGTGAGCGTGAGACAGGAGAAGAGACCCAGAGCCAAGAGAGCTTAGAGGGGCCATGGTGAGGAGAAGGGATGAAGTTCAGATATTTCTAACACTGCTTCAGCAGCATGAGCTTGAGAGGAAAAACTTTTGCCTCTGGGCTTGAAGGGGTGGCTGTTTCTTTGACTTTTAGGGGAAAAACAAAACAAAAACCAAACAAACAAATGAACAGAAAAAAAACCCCACACCGCACATGGCTGATGGGATAATGCAGGTGGTGTGGGTTTAGGACTGCATTAGAGGTCTTGCTTTCGTGTTCTGGGCAACACTGTCTGAGTTTGGGTGGCAGAACCTGGAGCTAGATGGGGAAAAAAAGAGATGCTGATGTCAGTGCTGGTAGGACTTTGGGGGCACAACTGGGTCCCTCCATCCCACCCAAGGGTGTGGGGTGCCAGAGACACCCCTACCCAAGGCAGCCTGTGCTGTGAATTGTCCCTGGGTGGGCTCACCGACAAACTGTGGGGTGTCCAACAGAGCCCCCACTGGCAAAGCTGATATGGAGCACCCCAGGGCTTAGAAAACTCACCTAGGGGCTCTGCCCTTCTCAGTTCACCATCACTGGGGCTCTCGGGTGCCAAGCAGGGCCTTGGTTACCCACCACACAAACCTCAGACAGAATCAAAGCATCACTTTGCATCCCCAAATAAAATAATTAGTGGTTCTGTCAAAGAAATATAAAATAAATTCACAGAAGACCTTGGCATATATGTGGTTTAAGTCTGTGTTACGGTCATTGGGTGACAGAAGTACAAGGAGCCTCTTTCATATTTGAGGTCCTATCCTGACCTTTCCTTTGCTGTCGGGATGCTGGTGCTGCTGCATTCGATTCATCCATTTTTACCTCCAAAAGATGATTGTTTCATTCCCTTCGCAGCTGCCCGCAGCTCCTGATGGCCAAGCAGTTCTTCAGCTGATAAAAAAAAAAGTTGAGCATCAGTCAGTAAATCAGGGCAAAGAGAAGTGCTGAATCATTAAATATGATGCCGTAATCTATTTTAGCTGAGTTTAGGAGCAAGTTGCTGGGAGAGCAGACATACACACACTGCCTTCGGTATTGAAACAGGGATGCCCACAGGAGGTGGGCAGGATCTCTGGAGAATCCAAATATCCTCTTCTCTCCTCCCTCCACCCATTTTTTGCAGGCTTTGGCTAAATTCACATTCAAACTGAACAAAATGGATGTTGCTGCAGGGCTGTACATCTCAGGGCATCCCCCATTTGACCCCACATCTGGGTTGGTGGCTTGGGTCTCATTTTGGGGACATATTTCTGCTCATGCTCCAGGACTGCCCAAGTCATAGAGGTGGTCTGAGACCCCAGAGCAGCAGAAGGGCTGCCCACCCTCCATCAGCTCTTCTGAACCACTGCCTTATTCCTTCTCAAGATAGAAAAAGACCTTAAAATCATCACCCCAGCAGCTGGGGCTGGCCAGGGGGGCACTGCCTGCCAAAGCTTGTGAAAGGCTGAAACCAGCTCCAGCCTTGCAAGGCTGGCGTGTCCCACAGGAGTTCAAGTACCTTAGCGTGTCCATCCATGTGTATCCAGGATCCTGGATGCAGTCAAGGGGCTTTAAAGACAAAGGCAAAATAAATCACTGAAGCCAGAGCAGAGCGAGACCTGATTTTCCTGGTTGCAGCCAAAGTGGCTCCAGCCCGTTTCAGTCCCTACCCAAAGGGAAGGATCCTTTCCCCTGTGCAGATCTACATATTTTGACTTTGTCCTGAGTTAAGACTAAAAAAAAGAACTCTTTTTTTTTTTTTTTTTTTTTAGTCCCTCTAATGGGGATTTCTAAGCCAGATCCAGCTCTGGTAGGAATAATGCAAATAATTCAGAGCTGCTTTCTGAGCCCTGGCTACATCTTAAGGTCAAGCAGGTCTGAGCATGAGCCACCACTTAGTGTAATCCTGCTTTGCCAACAGGTGGGATGCCTGGACCGGGCACGGTGCCTTCCTACAGCACTTGTCTTCCCCATCCCATGCTTCTTTCCAGACCAACCTCACGATCTGCTGGGTGGTCATTATCTCACTAGCTTCCCATCCAGCCATTGGAAAGCTGCATCCCCTGTGGAAACACTGCTCCAGCAGACCCACTTTTATCCCAGACTGGGCTTTTCTTGCCCTTCATGAGTGTTTTTCTGCTTGCTCCCAAGTGAAGTGACCATTTGCTTCCCTTGTTTTTCCTCTTCCTTGCAAGCAGCAAAGTAGAAGAGCAAAGGGCAGAACGTCCCTGGACACAAAGCGTGTACAAACAACCTCACCCTTGGGGTGGCCAGATCCTGCTGGGCATAGCAGCACAACCAACACATCTCCCCAGCTTCCGCGGGACATTCTGCCCAGTCACTTTTGCAGTGCTGTTGCTTTGAGGAGCTGCACAGAGCTGTTTGCTGCTATGAGGGGTCAATGGTGAAAAATAGTCTCAGTCCTGCCCTGGTCCCTCTCAGGGGAACTCAGTGATTTTCAGCCTTTTCCACTCCAAAGCCAACCTCCAACTTGGATAAGGACACCTCACTCCTGCAGAAGTTTCCTCATAGCAGTGGCTTTTCACTGACTGAGCCTAATTCTTGAAGAGTTTTTGCTGTGTTTTGGAGATGGAAAGGGCCGGAGGCTCCACGATCTCCTTTGGGGACCTTCCTCTAGTTTAGTACTGCAGATCTTCAGGGACCACACACAACTGGGTGTTCACGTTAAGCCCTAAAATCAGAGAGACAAATAGATGGACAAATGGGTGTTAGATGGTAGAAAGAAGATAAATAGAAGGATGAAGTGCTGTGTGGGGGGAATAGCAAACAGATACAGACAGGGATGGACGGATGGGGGGGTGGGTACCATGGGCTGTGCAGGCAGACACTTGGCTGATGGATTCAATAGACAAGAACAAGCACATCAGTACATTTCTTTCTCCTCTTCCTCCTCCCCGGAGCAGAGGAAGAGGATGGCCAGCCCTGGGGACACCAGGGCCAGGCAGCAGCATGGCTCTGCACCCCTGCCCAAGCATCGGGGGGCTGCCAGGGTACCACTGCTCAGCGGGGCACCCGGCCGGCCCGAGCGTTTGTTCCCTTTGAAGCCAGTGACTCGCAGAGACGCCGGAGAGGATTTGGCAGGACACGGCACTTCTGCTCTGCGGCAGGCCTCATAACGAGAGGATTGGCTTCCCTCCCTCCGGCACATGGCTCTCCCTCCCCTCCCTGCTCCCCAGCCCAGCCGGCAAGCCCCAACAATCTCCCGTCCCCCCTCCCAGCCCAACCCCATTGTCCCCGGGAGATGCCTCCTTCCCCCTCCCCACCTCTCTCCTTCTCTTCCTGGCAAATTCTACCCCCCTCCTCCTGGATCCAGCCGCTCTCATAATAGCATCCTTTTCATGGAGACAAATTGTCCAGCCGGGGGCTGCACCTGAGGGCTTTCACCCTTTAACAAATAGCCTTTTAATTTTCTGCCAGAAGGGCATGGAGAGGAGGGGGGGGAGAGGGAAAAAGGGGGGGGCTGGAGAGGGGCTTGCACAGAGGAGAGAGAATCAATCAGACATCCATCTTCATCATTGCTGCCAAGGGACCATTTGCACTGGCTGGATGCCCCTGGGGGAAGGTGGGGTGAAAAAGAGAAGAGGTTGGGGCATGGGGAGGCAGGAGGCGGTGAGGGGATGGGGAGGGAGTTGCGGGGAGGGAGGGGGTCACAGAGCTATGTTGCTTCTGAAACCAATGTGGAACATTTGCCCTCCAGCAAGATAAACAGCAACCCTTGGAGCTTTGGGAAGGGAGCAGAGGGTGCTTTTCCTGCTCCTACTCTGCTCTCCAAAGAGGTTGGGTCAAGTCCAGAAGTGCTGGCAGAGCCAGCCTGGCTGGGGAGGCCACAGGAGATCCTCATCCTCCTGGAAAGTGGGAAACTCCCCAAAAAAAAGAACAAAGAAACATGGGGAGAAGCCCCACCAGCACCTTCTCCTCCCACCGTGAGGTCATCACAGACATCATGGACAGTTTCCACCGCAACGCAGAGGGGCTAGAAGAGCTTGGAATTCTCCACTCCCTGGTATCTGGGCAGCAAAGAAGGAGCCGGCAGGTGAAAGTACCAAATCACTTTCCTCCTCTCTCCTCTGGACCCTCTCCTGCAAGGGGAACCCAAGCTGCTGTGCTGCCTTTGGCTGGAATCTGTCACCTTTCCCAACAAAAAATACAAAAAAAAAAAAAAAAAAAAAGAAAAGCAAAGAGGTTAATTAGATGTTTGCAATCCAATTTATGTCTTGTTTGTGAAACCAGCATTTCAGCTGTAACCCAGCACAGGAGCCCCGTGCCCTCAGTCTTCTGCTAAATTTATTTCACAGCTTTGCAGAACTGGCTCGGCCGGGTCAGAACTCTTCCATTATCATTTTATCGCTGCCTCTTACTCTGTAATTACAAGCTGCTTCTCTCACTCCCCCCTCTTCTTCTTCCCCCGCCCCCTCCAAACACAAGGTGGGAGATGCTGGTCTTGCTTTAAGCTTCTTCTATGATTTGTCTCACCCACTGAGTCTGGGAATGGTTTGGCCCTGGTTTCAGCAGATAAGCAAGAGAAGATGGCCGGGAAAGGGGAAGGGGGGCATGCTGTTCTCCAGCCCCCCTCCCCAAGGATTACAATATTCAGATACACTGATGAATAGCAATGAGCACTGGAAATTACAGCCTGGAAACTCAGTGTTGAAAAGATTGGAATGGATCTGGCCAGAAGGAGAGGAGCTGCAGAGCCATGGAGGTCTATGGCATGTCCCCTCATGTGTCCTGTGCTCAGACACTCATCTGGTCCCAGACACTGACTGGGAGGGTACTGATTGGCATGGACCAAAACTGTGCCAGGATACATGCACAGAGGTAACCTGTGCTCTTATCTATATGGAAAATACAGGAGGACATGATGAGCCCTGTTGGCCAACAACTCCAGCTGACTCCAGAGGGAGAGAAGGGTCTTTGGGGAGCCTGTCAGCTGCAAACCACACAGAGGCAGGGACCAGCATCTCCCTGGGCTACCAGCACCTCCTCTGTGCACACAAGACAGAGGATAGCCATGGGTACTCGTGTTGCAGGCTGGCCATGGACTGGCATTGTGGCCAGAGGACAGGGACCAGCCAGCACGGTGGCTTGTTGTCAGGCTCCACCTGTACACCCCAGACACATGAAGGAGCAATGCTCATCCCCACACCAGGAACCCCCAGCCCCCCTTGACCTTATAACCCATCTCCTCCCCAAAACACCAGTCTCCTCCACCTCCAGCAAGGGGAAGAGGGTGCATCCTCACCTGGACCATGCTCCAGGAAAGGAGCAAGTTGCTCTGCCCAAGCCTGAAGGACCTTCCTTGGGAAGGTAACATGTAAAGGGATGTCCGCCCCTCTGGGGCTTTGTCACATCTTGGCCGTGGGGACAAGTCATCACAGACTCAAAAACTGAGTTTGGGATGGAGGTGGCCACTGTTCCTGCTCCCAAAGAAGGCGATGGTGCCTCATCAGGTGGATAAGGCCTGGATGCAGCTGGACACAGCCAGCAGCATCCTGCTTTGTTGCAAGATTTGGCTTCATTTCAGTCACCTGTGAGCATGAATCAGACAAGAACTTGCAGGCAGCAGGAGCACACACACACAGCCAGCTCAATTGCCCATGAGAAGGTTCATGTAATTAACAGGCAGACGGCTTTTCTTTCATGTGGCAAAGAAAGGATTGCGAAGTGGAGGGGGAGTATTTTTTTGGACCTGTCCCCTGCAAACAGATTTCTGCGGGACTGCTCACAGGAGTGGGGACCACAATGCAGCCTGTGACCAGGACCCAAGGGCAAGGAGGGACAGAACACTGACCCCTCCATGTGCAACCTGGGCCCCTTCCCATCCTTGGGGAGAGGAAAGAAAAGCCTTTTCCTAGCTAAACCCACACTGCAGGTTGCTGGAAATGGCACAAGGATGGATCTTGCTGCTCCTTGCACTGAGCATCCTGATGCAGAACCCGGGCAATGCTCGCACCCTCAGCTCTGCACAACCCCCTGTAATATCACTGGGGACAGTACAGAGTGTTTCCAGAAGATGGGCCCAATTTCAAAGAGAAAGTGATTTCAAATTGGGTCCATCTTTTAGAAACACCCATGTTTAATGCTTGTGTCCATCATGCACCATGCCATGATCACTCAAGCATGATTCCCAAGCCCAAAGCACACCTGCCTCTGTGTTGTTCAACCCACACACACCATGGTTGTCCACAGACACCCATACAGCACCAATACACCTCAATTCCTCCCCAAAACAAAGATGAGAGCCCCTGTTCTGCACCATGCCAGCTGAGAGCTGAGGATACCACCCCCTCTCTCCACTGCTGGAGGAACATTAAAACCCCATTAACCTGGGGTTGTTATTAATCATGCAATATTGCCCAGTGGGGACAGCCCTAACACTTGAGTGCCCTGGCTCCCGACAGCTCCCCGGGCCCGGCTCCAGGTGACACAGGCACCAAGGAGGTGAGATTCCTTTATAAGCATGCAAACACACCAGCTCCAGATAACGGATTTCCTCCGTGACACAAAGAAGGAAAAGCTTCACTGAGATTGGAAATAATCACCCCGAGGCAAGGCAGGAACCAGGCTCTGGACGCCTCTCACCCCTGTGGGTG
This sequence comes from Nesoenas mayeri, assembly GCF_963082525.1. Taxonomy (NCBI): domain Eukaryota; kingdom Metazoa; phylum Chordata; class Aves; order Columbiformes; family Columbidae; genus Nesoenas; species Nesoenas mayeri. The sequence continues at coordinate 10,944,642 of NC_137565.1, read as the reverse complement.
ATAATCCCCTTTGTGGCTGGGTTAAGGGCAAGGCGAGGAAACCGCGATTTATCATCTGCTGGAACGTCATCCATCCTTGGGAAGAAGATTCCCAGCTGTGCCGCAGAGCACACCCAAGGAGAGGCAGAGATTCCAGGCTGAGATTAAACCAAGAGCTCAGGAGATGTTCACTTCGGAAACCTCCTCGGGACACAGAGGGGACATCGTTGGCATGCACCGAACAGGTTAACGCCACGAGAGCAAAGCCTCTGCCTGCATGTACGTATGTAGGCTGAAGCCCCATCAAGCCCTCACAGTTCCGTGATATGAAAGCTTTCCCCTCATGCATAGAAGCAAGCAGGGGGGCTAATTGCTTCTTATGACACTATAATGGTAGGACTATTTACAGTAGATTAAAATCCAATTCATAATGAGGTATAATAACTTTGCAAATGCCAGGATTCGTCAAAGAGTGAGGAGCGCTGCAGAGACAGAGCTGAGCAGCCTTGGACTTGGGGTCTGAGCCTCAGCATGGGATGACAGGGCTCTTGCCAGAGCCAGGGTGGGTTTTTTGTTGGATTCTTCCTCTTTGGTTGCTTCTCCTGTTGGAGAGGGTCCAGAGGAGCCACAGAAATGCTCAGAAGGTTGGAACAGCTCTTCTGGGAGGACAGGCTGAGAAAGTTGCGGTCGTTCAGCCTGGAGAAGGCTCCAGGGAGACCTTATTGCAGTCTTTCCATACTTAAAAGAGGCCATTAAGAAAGATGGGGACAGACTTTTGAGCAGGGCCTGTTGCAATAGGACAAGGGGTGATGGTTTTAAACTAAAGGAGGGAGAATCAGGCCAGACATGAGGAATAAATTGTTGCCCCTGAAGGTTCTGAGAGCCTGGCCCAGGTTGGCCAGAGAGGCAGTGGATGAACTATCCCTGGAGACATTCACCCCCGACCAGGGACATGAGCAGAGAGCACTCAGCACTGATGTTTCCTTGGGCTCTGACCATGTTTGCCAGGTATTCCTACAGCAGAGGGGGATTTTTGTCCTGCAGGACAGCGAGGGCTGAGATTTGATCCAGTTAGGATTTGCTTCCTTCCTCCATCACATGTTTATGGGTGTGACCTTGAATGAGCCCAGCAACACATCACTCCTGACTCCTTCAAAGGAGATATTTATTTATTCCCTGCCAATTACATGGGCTGATGTTGCCCTCTGAATTTCAAATAGGACTCAGCTCTCTTTTGATAGTCTGAGTGGCTCTGCTAGAAAACAGACAGAGAGGAACGAGCCAGAAAAGCTGAGGCCAAATTTATTCATTTGGGAAGGGACCCTCAGGTCTCCAGCAATCACCCACGTCCTTTGCTAGCAAATCCCCCCAAAAATCTACAGTACATGATGTTGGAATTTGTCACTTATTCTTCTGGACACTAAGTCCTCCCAGCTTGTGACTGCTGAGTTGATGCATCGAGGATGAGGAGCCAGAAGTAACATTTGATTTCCTAAAGGGTGAAACATTCTCCTCTATACAAACCCTTCCTCAACAGGTTCACTTAAACAGCTGCCCCATGCACAGGAGCACAGGGGGAGCACTGAACTGTAAAAGCAGCAATAACCTTAACACTCCTCGTGCTTGGAAGAAAACCATCTAAGCTTCAAATACAGTAAAGTTAAACTCAATTGTACAAAACTCATGTTCGTGTTGGCAAAAGGTTCCTCCTGGCAAAGGCTCTATGTAGCATCCTCGCTGGTGTCTGAGCCGAGGGTGCCCCATTACCAGGATGAAGAAAGCTCCATCCTATCGTCTCTGGGCAAGGTGAGCCCAGGGATGGCAGTTGGGGTCAGCCAGGAGTCCCTCTCAGCAGCAGCTCCACAGTTTGAGATCCAGAGGCAGGTCTGAAGTCAAGCTGGAAACCATAAGTCAAGGTCAAATCCAGAGACATTCTTACTCCTTGGGCTGAGTGTTTCCCCAGCATCCTCATGCAATTAAGAGGTGTTATTTGGTGTGACTAAAGACACTGGAATTCCAGTGGGCTTTGACCCTTTTGGTTAGATTGAAATCTGGGCAAGTTGTCCATGGCAGCTTCTGGCAGGGGCAGAGACAAGTGACTCTTGATAGCCACAGGACTGGCCAAGGTGCCCTCTCTGTGTGGAGGGCATGGACCAGTAGCAAGACCCAGGTGCCTGCAGGTTTACAATGCATATGGGGAGACGGTAGAGTGGTATCAATCAGGTGGGGACACATCTGCCCAGTCACAACACTCCCCAATAGTCACCCCAACAGACCCTACCTAGAGATGGGGCTGTCAGGGTTCAAGGAGGGCACAGTGTCTCCTCCAGGCAGAGCTGTGAGGAGCAGCCATGGACACGTACGTGCCTTGCAGAGCTTCCTTCTGCTGTCTCCAGCGCAGAGGCTGGCACGCCTCGGCCACCGCACCGCGGGACTCCTCACACAGAAGATGCTCATAAAGCCAACCTTAAGCAGAACACATGTATGTTGGATGAATCAATATGTTCAAGCTGTAAAGGAGATGTCCAGGAACCCAGCAGCTCCAGCGCAACAGATGGAATGGAGCCCAGGAACATCTCTGACCGCATGGCACCTCCTCACATCGCTCCGGGAGGGGACGAGGCTTCCTGGCCAGAGTCTGAACTAATTATCTTCTGGCAAATGTGATGCTCTTTGATTCACCAGCACTCAGAAGAAAAACACAATTTTCCCCCATTCTGTTTTTGTTTGAATGTGAGAGGGAGAGCGAGCTGGAGCAGGAACGGCTTGAGAGGATGGCATCGCATCCCGATTGGAAAGAGCCGGTGGCCACTGCCCAAGTGAAATTCCAACTTTATGACATAATGGGCTTTTTCTAACCAGCGCTTGCTATTAACTCCAGCACTAGCTTAAACCCTTTGGCCTGAGGCACAAGCAAAGCAGAGCTCATATACTGTAAATGTTAATACTGCTTTAGCACTGTAATGAGCTAAAAGGTGGATGCAAGATCTAGCACATTAATTCCTTTTTTCATCTTTTTAGCACATTTCAGGGTAATATGAATAATAAATATTTGAGCTCCTGAAGGTTAACGGATGGATAGCCCTGGAGTCTGGCACTCCCCGGGTAGGAAGGCAGCAGCTCCCTTCTGCAGATTGGTGTCTCCAGCAGCGATCCAGGGGCTCGGGCTCCTCCAGAGAAGTCAGAGTTGCTTCTTGGCAGGGAAACATCTGATGCAAAAACTTGTTGCCTGGCACACTTGTTCACACTTCAAATAAGAGCGTTTGGGCTGACGGGTGAGTAGAGGTTGATGTTTCCGAGCATCACAGGGCAAAGCTATGGGGAGATGAGAGCTTCCTCCATCCCAGCATGAGCTCTCAGTCTCTGTTTAACAAGAGCCAGGTTCTAGTCTAGAAGGGTTGTGAGAAACTTCTAATCCAGCCTATTCCTCCACAGCAAGGAAGGAATCCAGACCCTGAACTATGCTGGAAGAGAAATGGTAGGTCTGGTGACCCAGAAAAGGATTTGAAGCCTGTGCTGGGAGAGCAGGTACCACAGCAAATGATTTCCCATCCATTCCCATTCCGATAAGCAGTGAAAAGAAATCCCCAATATAGAATCACAGAACAGTTTGGGTTGGAAGGGCCCTTCCCAGCTCCCCCAGTGCCCCCCCTGCCATGAGCAGGGACATCTGCACCAGCTCAGGTTGCTCAGAGCCCCGTCCAGCCTGGCCTGAGATGTCTCCAGGGATGGTTCAGCCACCACCTCTCTGGCCAGCCTGGGCCAGGCTCTCACCACCTGCAGCATAAGAAACTTCTTCCTCATGTCTAGCCTGAAATATCACAGCAGAAGCTGGACTGCCGCTCTCCTCTGTTGTCCAACACTGGTGAACACCATCACTGTGGGACACTGGGACACGCAGAGCATATCCCCATCCTGCCCCTGAGGGGGTGGCCCAGGAGCTGCAGGGGCTGGTGGGGGCAGAGATACTGCATTCCCCCCACAGATGCCCAATGCTCCCATCCTGACCAGTGCTGCAGGAAACTGGGACAGTCAGGAATCACTGGGCCTGTGCCACTCTGGGAGGACAGTCAGGGAGATGGCACTGCTAGGGGACAACTGTGGGCCTGTTGGGATACAGGAAGGACAGGCTGGAGAAGCACTGGTCGATTTTAGGAAGAATTTATCCTGTAAAGGGCTGTTGGGCATTGGAACAGGCTGCCCAGGGCAGTGGTGGAGCCACCATCCCTGGAGGGGTTGAACAGACGGAGATGAGGTTCCCAGGGACATGTGTTAGTGCCAAGACTGGGTTAATGGTTGGACTCTACGATCTTGAGGGTCTTTTCCAACAAAAAATTATTCTATAATGGGGAGGGGTGCTCAATGGGGAGCTGCATGCCCAGGGCTGGGTATCATGGGCCAAGGGGTGACCACTGCAGGTCCATGGGACCCTCAGCAGGGACAGCCCATGCCAGTGCACAACTGGGAGCACTGGTGGCCAGCATATTGGACACTGGGAGTCTGCAAGCACTCCTCACCCCCGCACTGTGCCCACGTATGTGCTCGCACGCATCTTGCGCGCAACGCGCTCACCCATGACTGCGCATCTGCAACCATCGCCTCCATACCCTGATTTGGGGAGAGGGGCAGCTGCCCGCTGCTGTTTGGGGGTGCGTGCTCGGGTGCTGTGTGAGGGGAGCGATGTGCCCCTGCCCACCCCCACCCTGTGTTTGCCTTTCACTTTGCTCACTCTTGCGTGACAGTGGAGCCCCCTCCTTCCCTCGCAATCCTTGGGGGATATCAAGGGCAAGCAAGAGAAGGGTTACCTGGAGGAAAGGGTTGCTAAGCAACAACCCCCCCGACCCCCCCCAAGCACCGCAAACCCAAAACTCGTTCCAGGCCTGCAACCAGATTAGCATATTAATGAGGCTGTAATTTCCCCGGAATTGTCTGCACGTCTATGCCCGAGCACAGCACACTGGCCCAGGAGTTTGCTATGCAAATAAACTGGTTTTACAGGCTGTGGCTTAATTAACTCATCAAGTTCATCTTCCTAACAAAAAAGGCAGACTAACTGCAGATTAATGGACCTGTGTTTGCTCTTCTTTCTCTCTCTCCCTCTCACCGGCTCCCCAAGGCGATGCCTCCCTCCAGACCCCCCCATCCCCGGCCAGGGCAGCCCCAGTGCTGGCTGGATCCTCGCAAGGAGATAAATCCTGGGAAAAGAGATGAGGTGAGGGGGGGATCTTAATACCTGCTTCCAGCAGAGTCTGGGAGGTTTCCTCATCGACTTCAAGGGGAATAAGATGGATCAGGCCTCGAGGATGGTAATTACGCCTCCAGTTGAAGCTGGCAGGTGACCACTTATGAGAAGGAGATGGCACATGGTGACACTGTGTCTTTAAAACGTTTGTCTCTGCACGGATCAGGGGTCGGGGATTTTGGGGAGCAGGATTAAGGCGCCGTTTCTAGGTGAGCTCTGGCAATCCTGCTCCATCCCTATCGGCGCAGGGTCAGAGCAGGCGAGAGGGATGCTCTCTCTCCTGGGTTAATTAGAAAGGCCCTTCTCGCCTGCATCCCATGCTCAGAGACATTATGTCTTTTGAAAATGCCCCCAAAAACAGTAAGTATAAGGATTTGCAGTGTCACTGGGGGAAAGTTCACTCAGCTAAAAGTCTGTATTCAACAGCAAATCCCTGGACCAGAGTTTTCTTTGAACATTAACATCATTATGAGTTTATCTCCCTTTCCCTTCCCTACTTTTTCTGTTCCTCCTTTCCTTCCCTGGGAAGAGGGAAGTGGTTTTCTGTAGGACCTGAATAGCTCTTTGCACATATTTGGGTACAGGAGTCCCCCATTGCTCACACATTGTGGGGGGATTTGGAACCCACAGAGCTGGGCTGAGAGCACCTCAGCCCCAGGGCTTTGTGTAAAGTGACTCCACTTGGAGATAAAACATCTGAGCATATTTCTTTTAATTATTATTCTTTTTTGTTCCAGCTGTATTGTTAGTTAATTGTAGCCTGACCTTCAGGAAGGTTTTCCACTCCTGGGAAGGTGGCCTAGGATGCTGAATTCAGAGCCTGGGGTGGGAAAGGTTTATTTGGTGTTCACAGCGTGAATTATGCCAGTCTAATGCCCAGAGCCCCGAGGAGCTGAGAGTCCATCCAGCCAAAAAGGCAAAGGGAAACTGAGGAACAGAGCTGCTGAGAAATGCCAAGGTGCCATCCAGCTTGTGCCCAGAGCTTCCAACTCGTGGAAGCCACAGCAAATCTGCTGTCCATCACCCCATTGCAACACTACCCCATGCCGTTACCCATGGCTTTGCTGTTGGGATGGAGAAGGTACCACCTCTTCAAAGACCTCCCAGCTTCTCCACACACCCATCTCCAGGAAACCCCAGCAGTGGTCCATGGCTCCCTTGGAAGAAAGTTCAGGAGCACTGAAATCACACTGAGCTGAAAAACAGCCCTCTTCCAGCTACAGCCATCTTGGAAGGGCCGTCAGTTGAAGCTTTCTTGCTAAAGTTGGTTTAGACTGGACAAAGTCCTTGAAAAATCAAACTGTACTCAGAAGCTCTTCTGCATTCACAGGGAAATGGACTGCCTGACCTAAAAGGTCTTTTCCATCTCTAATTTCTGTGGTTGTGTGATTCATCCCACTTCTTTGAAAGTGTTTCCTACATGAAACGTCTGGTAGAAGGGAAAAAATGATACTAAATAATCTTTCTTCATTTCCTCTCATCATTGTCAGAGATTATGAGAGGTAAGGGATATATCTGCTGTGACATTAGCCAAGCAATGGAACAGAAAAGGCAAACCAAGATTCAGTTTAGCAGCCAAGAAAGAAGCTATTCACCCAAGGTGGGATAGGAGGAGATGTGCTGGAGACATCCTTTTCAGGAACACAGTTCTCAGATCTTGAGAAAATACTGAGCTGGAGAAAAACAAACATCTTGGAGAACAGAGGAGTGGCCACACCCTGACCAAGGAAAAGACCTCTCTCAGGCTGCTGTCTCCAGGAGGGACAAGAAGCCATCATCTCGGGGAGAGCAGCAGAGCAGGGCAAGAATATAGAAGGTCTCTGAGATGCTCTCGGGGACCACCAGACCCAGCTGTAAGTTCAATGTTCTTAACATCCTGCAAGGAATTTCTCTCCTGTGAGCTTGTCCTGTTTCCTCTTAATTCATTAAGTCCCTGCAGCAGGGAGTTTCACAGGTAACTCATCACAAGAAATACAATTTGTCTTGTCTTGCTTCTACCACCTTCACCTGAGGGTATGAAAGGGTTTTTAGTCTCATGCTGGTCTCCTACTAGCTGCTGCATGTAGGAAATGTTATCAAAGGCATCGCATAATCTGAGAATGGAGTCACAAACCTCTTGAGGTCAGCCAAGCCATCCTGCTGGGTATGCAGAGCATCTTTCCATCTTGGAGCTCCCCGGCGTGGGGAGGGACTGGGAGTTACCCCAAACCAGGGCACAGGAGAGGTCCCTTGGCTTGTAGGTACCAGTGGGCTCCCCAGCTCCCCACTCCTGCTCCCTGTCCCCAAGCTGCTCCCCCTGCCCTGTACAACAATGTTAAAGTCACCAATCCCCTCTGTGGCCACCACTGTGTCCCTCCACTCCCTACATGTCCAAAGCCTTAGGACAGGACACCAACAGGGGACAGAACTGCTGTCCCCAAAATGAAGGAGAAATGGAGTGGGGGGAACCGAAAGGACAAATCCCTGTAGGAAGGCAAACTCTGCATCTAATCCCAGGGCATTTACCAATGAGTTTTTGTCAGTGGTTTGGGGATCAGAGGTGCTTTGAATGATAATTACCCATCTTCAGCTGTCATCCGGGAGGTGTTTATTTGAAGAATTTTTGTGACCATAATATAGGACTTTCAGGTCTTTTTATTTCATAGATCTGGTGAATTTTCTTTCTCTTTTTTCTTTCATTTTCTGGAAGCAAGAGATGTAATACAAACCAAAGACTTTCTACAGCATCACCCCTTTGCTGCAAAATGCATTTATACAGATTTTCATTTTAAACAAAGACTAAAGGTTTGTTGAATGGTTATAGTCAGGGAATAACCCAAAATGTAAACATTTGCCAGGTACTGTTTCCACCCATAAGAAGCATCAATCCTTTTTCAGATTACATTCCAGGGCATTGAATTTTTTTGCACTTCTATGTAGCAACTACTTTAACAAAAGGGGAGAAACATTTTTCTGGGACGGGAGAAGTGGGAACACCCAGGAGGACCGATTGGTGGGAAGCTGGATGTACACATAAGCTGACCCTTGAAATTCAAAATTGCCCTTTTATGATTAAAGAGGAGAGTGATAAAGCAAGGGAACAAACTGATGGAGGGAGACAGTGACTTCTCCATCACCAGTGATCCCTAAGCCGGCTGCCGTTCGCAGGGGAGGCTGCTGCTTCCCCACAAGTCGCAGGGTGGGATGCAAAAATTACACGTCAAGTCTCTACGGCTCACGCTCTGTGGGAGGTCAGACTACACGATTGTCGGGGTCCCTTCTGGCCCTAAAATCTATGAATCTATTGATGCTCTGAGGCTTAAAAAGCAGCAGCTGCTCCTATGCAGCACCTAGTTCTCATAAGCATTTGGAATAATGGATCCATATTGTGCCAATGCATACTAATGTTAATATACATTTGCAGCACACAATGTGATGGCTTTGGAGACACCCAGGTGTCAGATTGAATCAGTGTCAGTGACACACCGTACTAGGACTTTGCGGCAGGTCCCTGTTGGCTTCTCCAGCAGGAAGCTTTCGGTTCTTTGAAATTATTGTGTTTATCCCTTACCTTTCTGGAGGGGAAAAATAAATAAATAAATAAATGTCACCAGGCCCACCTCAGGACTGGTGTCCACATTTTGCAGCCAGCCAAAACCTGGTTTCTGCAGGGTCGGAGACGGGGATGCGACGGGAAACAAAGAAAGATGCTGTCTGAAGAGTGACCAAAGAGTTCAGAGGTGCAGCCATCTGCTCTCTCCGTTAATCTCCTCTCGTGCACCAGTGCAAAGAAATTCAGAGCCAAGGCCAGGGGCTGCTCACATCCCCGTACATGCAGTCCCTGCTGAAGTCCAGAGAAGTCACACAAAGCATTTGTGAGCCAAAGACCTGAGCCTGCCTCTGCCGGCTCTAATCCCCCCTGGCTTTCAAGTGCAGAATCAGGTTCAGATTCTGCAATGAGAAAATGGCCTCTTGAATTGCTGCCTTGGGCTGGGATTGTGGGGGCATGGGAGGAACACGCTCACACCCCCACTCCCCTGCACCCACAAGCCACACGTGATTGCACATGAGTGTGCAAGCAGGTAGAAGCACCCGTGGCTGCATGAGCAGGCTGTGGGGTGCCAGGGGAAGGTTTGCACCCCAGGTTTGCCCTGTGTATTTTGTAAGAGTGTGGATATGTGTGCATACATGTTCAATACCTTCACATTTATATATGCACACAGAGATATCTCATCTTTTCAAAATAAAGAAGACCACATCAGCCTCATCTGCGTTCCCAAATCCACTTGTCAAGCTACATGAGCCCACATGAGAAGCTGCCCAAAACATCATTTGTTAGCAGAAGCACAATAACACAGCACATCACCCAGTAAGTCTTCATTTGTCTGAACACTCATTATTCCCTTTGCTAGCTGATGAATCAGCCCCAGTGCTGGGGACAAGGGAGTTTTGTCACCACCCAGGCACTGCAAGGGTTAAAGCCATCCCTGCACATGGGGTCCCTCCCCCTGTTTGGGGACTCACCTGCAGCAAGGCCTGGGTGGCTGGAGGTCTCCTGGGGAGCACCTCTGCATCTTCAGGGCTCCAACCCACACACTGGCTGAGGTGAGGAGCCCTTGTCCACCCCACCTCTGGCTTGTGAGAAGTCACCTCCACTGGAAAAGCAAAACCTATGTTCCCCCATGTTGCTTTTCACCTTGCTCAAAAAAATACAAAAACAAAAACAAACAAAAACAAAACAAACACACACTCACACACCCCCAAACAAACCAGAAGCATTTAAAGTAAAACACAAAGAAACCAACAGCTTCCCAGCTACCCTGCTCCCCTATAAACCTTCCACCTCACTTCACAGCCCCACACAGAGCCCTGCCACCAGATCTTCACTCTTAGGCACCTTGGGAAGCCCAAAATACCCAGATACTGATGAGACACCTGATCACAGTAGGTGATGCTGCTTTTGTGGTCCTCATCATGGAAGAGGCAGGTGTGTATTTCTAGTGGAGCTGGAGGAAATGGGAAGGCAGGAGAAAGAAAGCACCGTGGCCATGTGCCCAGGTGACAGTCCAAGCACACTCAACCAGAACTGCACCTTGGGCAGCTGATAAGGTCAGAGCGCTCCCATGCGCAGTCTCCCCCTTCCCTGAGGCAATGGAGGTGTTTCCACACCCCTGCCCAGCATGAGGTGCTTCTCACCCAGGCTGTGCAATGGACATTGGAGTGGTCAAGGCTGAACACTCAGCTCCTGGCCCAAGGCAACCCCAGAAGGGGCTCTGTCCTCTGGCCTACAACGAGAGAAAAACCTCATCTGGTATGAAAAAATGGGGCTGAGGGACAGTGTCAGCTCCCCCAGATACATTAGGGACACTGAGATGGGTGTTGCAGGGGGAAGGTGTGTGCATGTGGCTGTTTTGGTGTATATGCTTGTGTGCAGGTTAAGACTGACCGGTGAGTGCACGGAACGTGTGGAAGAAGGGTGTTTCTGAGCCATGGAGGTGCAGGGGAAGGTCTGGGTGTGTGCAGGGGAGCACGTGTGTGTGCGAGCAGGGATGTGCACACACATGGACATGCAGGAAGGACGGGGAGGCTGTTTGTCCGTGCAGGTTGGGTGCTGTGTGTGTGTATGCAGGAGAGGACGAGGCAGACAAAGAGCCGTGCCGGCGGGCAGGGACAGAGCCTGGGCCCCTCACCAGGGCATCAGGACTGGTGGGAACCAGGTGAGCCCCTGTCCAGAACCCCACCCAGGCCGGTTTGCTGTTCTGAGGTGGAGGAAATGTGGGTTTCGGTGTGTGCGCAAGGGCAGGAGTGTTTGTGCGAGAGAAAGGGTGAGACGTGTCCGAGTGTCGCCTCTCCGTGACACTTGGGGTTCTCTACTTCTTTTTCTCTGCCACCCAGCTCTCCCCGCGGGCGTGGGGCCGAGCCACGGGGCCTCCCCCCGCGCTGACACGGCTCGGCGCAGGCAGGCACTGGCAGGTTGGGGTCCGGTTTTAATCGCAGCCGCTGTAAGAGTAAGAAAATCACAGTGAGATCCCGCCCGTCCCTACCCCCGAGGCAGGGAGGGTGCCTGGGGCTGGCGATGTCCCCAGGCAGCGCAGCCCGGCTCCCATCGGGATGAAGTAGTTAATGTCTTGCCGGTGGGGGCTCCGATGACTGTCTGCTAACGATATCGTCGTGTTTGCAAAATTCCCTGTATTTCTGGCAAAAGCGGCTTTCTGTGGAAGGAGGAAGAGATACGGGAAAGGAGAGAAAAACAGAAAGAGACAGAGAGATCAGTATTGAATGTGTGTGAAATGAGAAGGGGGAATGACAAGTGGTAGAGACATAGAGGAAGAAGCAGAGAAACAGAGGAAAGGAAAGAGAGGAAGAGGGAAGAGGGAGAAGAAAACAAAAGAAGAAAAACGAGGAAAAAAATAAAAAAGCTGAGGGGAAAAAAAAAATAAAACACAAGAAATGGAGAAAACTGGGAAGAAAAAAAGTAGAAAAATTGGGGGGAAACGACCAAAAAGAAAGAGAGAAGAAAGAGAGAAAGAGAGAAAGAGAGAAAGAGAGAAAGAGAGAAAGAGAGGAAGAGAGAAAGAAAGAGAGAAAGAGAGAAAGAGAGAAAGAGAGAAAGAGAGAAAGAGAGGAAGAGAGAAAGAAAGAGAGAAAGAGAGAAAGAAAGAGAGAAAGAGAGAAAGAAAGAGAGAAAGAAAGAGAGAAAGAGAGAGAGAAAGAGAGAGAGAAAGAGAGAAAGAGAGAGAGAAAGAGAGAGAGAAAGAGAGAAGAAAGAGAGAAAGAAAGAGAGAAAGAAAGAGAGAAAGAGAGAAAGAGAGAAAGGAAGAAAGAAAGAAAGAATATAAAAACAGAGAGAGGAAGAGCGATGGAGAGAGAACAGAGGGAACAGAGAAGGAGGGAGGGCAGAGGGGCAGCCGTGCCCGGGACCCGCGGGGGTGGCGGGACGCGGCCAGGCCCGCGCGGTTCAGCACCCTGGAGAGCGCCGCGCCTCTGGCTGGGCGGGCGGGACACGGGGGGATACGGTGGGGACATGGGGGGAACACGGCAGGGACACGGTGGTGCCAGGGCCAGGCAGGGCTCGGGTGTCCCGGTGGGATCCCTCAGGGCCGGGATCCCGGCAGGGTTCCTCCATCCCGGGGCTCAGCCCTGCGAAAGGCGTCGGTGTCAGAGCCGTCCAGGAGCGGGGCTTCTCGCCCACCCGCGGCGTGGGAGGGAGAAAGCAGCGACCTGGCTCCGGTTTCCGCTGCCGCCGGCCCCAGCAAACCGCCCACCCCGCCGGAGCGGCCCCCCGCCGCCCTCACTGCTTCCTCCACGCGACACGCGTGGCTTTGGAGCGCTCTCAGCCCACCTCTGTGTGTCTCCTCCCAGGCCACCCCATTAGCAGGAAGGTGGGAGCCTTGGAACCCAGCCCGCTCATCCCACCCACAGGTGCGGGCTCTGTGCTCCCCCCTCCCTCCTTCCCAACAAAACCCAAGGGAGGTGGAATGACCGGGGAGGTGGGGGGGCACACCCCGGTGTGAACACCCAGCACCCCGCCGGCTTTGGGGATTCCGTGTGTGTGGGGTGTCCGGAAGGTAAAATCACTGCCAACGCCCGGCTCAGCCCCTCAGACGGGAGCTGTGGGGCGAACTCCCTTCCCCTCTCTGGCTTGTAAACAGCACCACAACCCCCAGCTTCAGCCCTGCCCCCCCATCCCCGTCCGCGCCCCCCGCCCTCCCGGCTCCGGGAGCTTCTGCCCCGCCAAGGCGGACTCCCCACGCACCGGCTCGCTCCGTCCCGCCGCTGCTATGCGGAGCTCCGCCGTTGCCGCCAGCTTTTCTCATGCAGATTCCCTCTTTCACACCTCCCAAACAAAGGCAAACGGGGGCATCGCCTCGCCGTGTCAACACACACGCTCATTAGCGGGAAAGCGGTGGGGGGAGCGGGTGGGAACGGCCCGAGCAGCCCCTCCGGGGGGGCGGTGGCATCGACGGGAGGTTGTAGCGGGCCGGGGATTACCCGAGGAAATTTGGAAAGAGTTCTTCACCGCACCCGTCTCAAGTCAATAAGTTTCCGAAGCTCCGAGCTTGGCTGTCTCCGGTTCGGCTATCGGCAAAACATGCTGCTCACAGTCAGACTTTGCCCACCCGCGATTCGGTACCGCGGGGAGCAGTGGCCAAGGGGCTCCGGGACCGACTGTGCGCAGAGCGCGGAGCCCAGCCCGGGAAGGGAGAGCCGGGGCCGACTTAGCCCTGGGGAACCGTCGGGGCGATGAGAACGGGGTTCCGGGATCTTGCCGGAGCTAGGAGGGGCTCGGGAGGGGGGCGCGCAATTAAAGCTTCGCCAATTACCACCGCCCACGAGAAAAAAAAAAAAAAAAAAAAAAACAAACAAAAAACACTACCAAAGAAAACCTGATTAAAACGGCCGTGGCGAGTGCAGGGAAGCGATACCGGGAAATCACGGCTGGGGAAAGAGTGACGGGAACGGGAAGGTGGGAGAAGGGGCGGCTTGGTCAGCACTGGCTGTCCCCATAACCAGGAGGGCCAAGCTCCAGGGTTCCGGGGCTGCGGTACCGCGGGGGAGCCGGAGCGCTCGGCGGGGCCGCGCTCGGTGCCCGGGCTCGTACCGATGAGCCGCCGGCTCTGCGACCCCGCTGCCCCTCGCCTGATCTTTTCTGTGCTTTCGTTTTAGTTTAATTTGGTTGGGGGGGAGTTTCTCTCCCCCCCCCCCCTTTTTTTTTTTTTTTTGCGTGTGTTCTTTTGTTGTCTTTTCCTTTAAACCGCCCCGACCGAGCCGGATCCCGCAGCCGTTCCTCCTCTCCCGGGGCTTCACCCTGACGCCGCTATCGCCTTTAGTTTTGTGCCGTTTCTTCCTCCCAAACCCAGAGCTGGAGCTCGGAGAGAACAATAAATTCGTTAAAAATAGGAAAAGAGGGGTGAACAACAACAACAAAAAACCCCCTCGGTTCTTCGTTTGTGTTTGGGCTGCGGTGGGACTGGGGGGTTTTGTTTGTTTTCTTTTCAAATCCCCCCTCCTCTGTTCACTGAAACACCCGCGGGGAGCAAAGAGCCCCCCCCGGGACAGGCTGGGGCAGCCCCTCTCCTTAGCACCTGGGACTGGGGGAAACAAGACCCCAGCCCTTCCTCGGTGCCTCATTTGCGTGGGGGAAAGAGAAGAAGCAGTGGGTCGGATGGGGGGGGGTGGCCCGGGTGGCACCAGAGGGGTTGCATGGGGCTTTGTGCGGGGCGTGTCGCATTGTTTGCCGGCGGTGTGAACACACACTCGCATACACACACTCACACGCACCTCGCCCCCCGCCCCCCCCCATAACACGGAAATTTCCATGTCCCAGCTGCCTTCCCCTTTTAACCTTGGTATTAATTTAGGACGGATCTTTTTAAACGGCCCTGTAATGCATTCAAACGCTGCTGGAGGTTTATCTTCTTCTTTTTTTTTCTTTTTTTTTCTTTTTTTTTCTTTTTTTTTTTGTACCGTGGGTTATATTTACACTCAAAACAAAATAATTACACTTTTGTTGGAGAGAGAAAGCTGGTGATTAGACTCTGGCTCTTTGCAGCAAACCCTTTCTCAGTGGTACACCAGGACAATTTTTCACGGCTGGGTGAAATCAGACGCGGGAGGTAATGAATCCTGTGAGCTATTTAAATTTACAATTTGTAACGCAGTCACTCAGAAACGCCTATGGCCCGGCGAGGAGATGCTTGCTGGGTTTGTTTAATGTTAAAACCTGCACCGTCCCCCCTCTTACCAGGGGAAAGGAGGGGAACGCGGGGAGAAGCCTCGTCCGCCCCCAAACGCGCTCCCGCCGGCAGAAGCCCCGCGGAGGAGCGCGGAGAGGCGCGGAACCGCCACCTCCCACCGCGCCCGGGATCGGTTTCCCCGGACCAGGCAGAGCCGCGGAGCCCGGCCCCGCTCCGCGCTTCTCCGCGCTTCCCGGCGCGACCGCCGCCTCCAAACAAAAATAGTTGGAAAATATCAACGAAATCGGCGGCGGAGCATCCTAACAGATAGATAATTAATTACAAAACACAGGGGGAATATGCAAACCGCGTATTACAAATTCTACAGGGCTTAACTGATTGGAAACAGATTATTATCTTGTTTGTCTTTTGTCTGTTTCGCTTATCCCTCTGCCGTCTGTTGTGTTGTAAGTTGATACACTTCATTCTTGAAAGGCGGATTTTTATATATATATATATATAGTAAATTCCATCAACATCTTGTGTAAGCGGAGCTGCTTCTCCATGCATTACCCTGTTAAAACACAATAGGTTTATTAGTTACATATAGGTGGATATTATGGGGCCTGAATTACCATCTGTTACCATAGGGTGTCTGATGGGGCGGGCTGGGGGGGGAAGTTTGCTTGGGATTTGTTTTTTGTTTTATTTTTATCTCCCTTTCCCCTTAGCTTTATTTATTCTCTTACTTTCAAACGAAAAAAAGAGCCGAGCCCGGCAGCGGGGAGCGGGACCCCCCGGCATCGCCTCCCCGCCCCTGCCCCGCCGCGGCCAGGCCCGCAGGGGACAGCGGGGGGTCCCTAGTTGCGGGTACCGGCTGCAGAACGGCGAGGTAACCGGGCCGGCGGTGGGGACCAAGCTGTGGAAACACCGGCCGGTACGATGGGACACGGGGGTGTGCAAGGCCCCGTTCGTTGTGGGACCGTGGCATACGCACTCGCCATCCGTGTCCCCCCACGCAGCCGCACGCCGATGTTGGGGTTTTGCGGGGCTGCCCGAGACGCCCACCCGCGTTTCTTCGTGGGAAGGAAAATCCTTCGGTGTCTGCGAACGGGGCTTCAGCGACGGGGCGGGTGGGCAGTGCCGCGGGCACCCGGACACGCGTGTGCGTGTGTAGATGTCCGTGTACAAGCGTGTGCGTACATATTTCTGTACAGCCGTGGATGTATATACACGTACCTCCCTAAATACAGCGGTAGGAATGGATTTACGCCGCGTCGCTTTTCCCCTCGGTCGGGAGCGGTGGGACATTTCCGCGGTCGCCGGGAGCGGAGCCGGGAGCCCGGTCAGCCCCGGCGTCCCCGGTCCCCCTGGCCCTGTCCCCGCTGCCGAGACACTTCCTTCGGACCTTTCACCGAAATTCCCCCCACCCCAGGCAGCGGTACCCCAGGGTCTGCGGGCGGGAGCCACTTGGCAGACGGGCAGGGCTCCGCTCCGCACCTCTCCGCCCCGCTCCGCGGCTCCAAAATTCTCCAGAAAAGCCAAAGGAGCCGCCAGTAAACTTGGGCAGAGCCGCGGGTGAGCGCGGCCGCGATCGGCCGGTGGTCCGCTCTCCTTTCCTTCCTTCACCTTCGCCTTTCTTGCCCGTCTCTGTCCTTTTTAATTTATTGCTTTTTTATTTCTTTCCTTCCATCTCTCTTCCTTTTCTTTTTTCCTTCTCTCTTTGTTTCCTTTCTTCTCCCTCCTCTTCCTTGCTGGCTCTCTCTCACGCTTTTCTTTCGCGCTTTCTTTTTCGTTTCCTTTCTTTTCCGTTCTCGCCGTCCTTTCTTTTTATTTATTTCCTCGTTCATTTTTCCTCTTCCTTTTTTCCTTCTTTTATTTTTCTTTTTTTTTAATTGCCTTCTGTTTATTTTTTTATTTCGTTCATTTATTGCCTCTTTCTTCCTTTTTCCTTCTCTTATTTTTTCTTCGTTTTTCTTCCGTTTTTCCTTCTATCTCTAGTTCTTTCCTTCCTTTTTTTTTGTTTCCTTTAATTTATTTTTTCTCACTCGCACCCTTCCTCTCTCCTTTTCTTTTTCCTTCTCTTATTTTTTCTTCCGTTTTTCCTTCTATTTCTCGTTCTTCCATTCCTTTTTTTTCGTTTCCTTTAATTTATTTTTCCTCACTCGCACCCCTACTCTCCCCTTTCCTTTCTTTTTTCTGTTTATTTTTTTCACACACTTTCTCTCTTTCCTTCTGTGTTCCTTCTCTCCTTATTTCCCTTTTCTTTCCCCCTTTTCTCTCTGTATTTTCTTATTTCGATTCTCGCTCTTTGCACAAACACCCCTACCCAAAGGCACACACAAAACCGCCTCCACTTCCTCGCCGGTGCCCTTGTACTATAGCGGGTTTGGTTTTGTTGTTGTTGTTGGTTTTGCTACTACGAGGAGCGTTTCTGCCATCCGATGCGGAGCCAGCAGCGGGATCCGACCGTTCCGCTGCTGCCGGGCCAGAGGGGGCTTTGGCCAAGCCCTTCTACCCCGGGAAAGAAAAAAAAATACTAATTATAAAGGTAGAGATTTTGGCTGGAGAAACGAGCAGGGAAGGGGAAGGGAGGGTCGGCCTTTACCTGCCCTGCCGCCTTCCTCCTCCTCCCCGCACGGCCGGACCCCAGAGCCTCCCCATCCCTTCCGGGGAAAAGAAGGGAGAAGCAGCGGGGCAGCCCCACGCACCGACCCGGCCGCTGCGGCGGGGACCCCCAGGGCTGGGGCAGCGACCCCCGTCCCCAGACAGAATAACGTGTTCCCCTCATAACCCCCAAGCGCCGGGTCCAATCCTGCACTCCGTCCCCTCCCGCACGACCAGCCGGCGATTTCCAGCTCCACCGCACCTGGAATTAAGAAGAAAAAATAGTGTCCGACGGGGCAGCGCTCGGGGCCCCCCCGCCCCAGGCCGCCCCGTTCCCCCCGGGGGCTGCCAGCGAGTTGCGCGGAGTGGGGAAGGGGCGGGAAGGCGGCAGGTCCGTGGGACAAAGGCCGGGGGTGGCGGGGGGGCCGCATACCTCGGGGCAGCGCTGCCGGGGGAACTTTTCATCCCGCCGCGCTGTGCGGAGTAGCCGGTCCTCCCCGCGGCCCCCTCCTCCTCCCCGCCCCCCCAAAATCCACCCCCCCCTTTTCCTGCTTGTTGCTCTCCCAGACAAAAACATTTCTCCTCCTTGTGCCTACATAAATATATACATATATATATATATAAATTAAATAAACTAACCCGCAAAACAGGTGATGTTCTCCCGCAGCCCAACTCGGGACGTCCCCAAACCCTCCCTGAGCATCCCTTTAAAGGAAATCAGTAAAAATAAAAGGAGAATTGGTGGGAACAGGTTTTTTGCAGCATGTCCCCCCACTCCGGCCCCCCAGCCAGGTGCATACTCACTTGGCGGCACAGGTACAAGCCACCCTCAACAATAGAGGCGCGTTGTTTTTTTCCCTCTGTGCCAAGCACAAGGCTGGAGCCAATTTAGATATGCTATAAATTAAGAGGTTGCCATGGTTACCCGCCTCCCATTGGCTGCAGCCCGGGCGACGCGGGCCTTCACGTCACTAAATCTGAATAAGGATGCGCGAATTACTAAGGCGGGGGACAAAGCTGGCGATGGGGACAGCATGAGAGTGGCGGCGCGGCGGCGGCGGAGCACAGCGAGGCACCGGGGCTGCCGGCTGCAGGGGGGGGGTTCATGCACCCCTCCCGCCGCGCCCGCTGCCGCAGAGCCCGCCAGAAGCGCGGCCGCCGCTCCGCCGGCTCCCGGAGCGCTCCGGAGGGACCCGGGGGGGGGATTGGGTTTTTTTAATTGTTATTTTTATTATTATTTCTCGAGGGTGTTTTGGATTTCTTTTTTTCTTTTTCTTTTTCTTCGGCATCGTTTTTTCCCTCCCGCCGCCGAGGCTCCGGAGAGAAGAGGGGGAAGAACTTGACAGCCGCTCCGTTTCACTCCCCTGATTTTTTCCTTATTACCTTTTATATTTTTTAAACATTTTTATTTTATTATTTTCATTTTTCCCCTGCGTTTCTGAGCCGCCGCCGTGTGCCGGCGCGGGGCTGACTTCTCCTGTGCGCGTCTCCATCCCCCGGCGGAGGTTATGATGGTGCATTGTGCGGGCTGCGAGAGGCCGATTTTGGACCGGTTCCTGCTGAACGTCTTGGACAGGGCATGGCACATCAAATGCGTCCAGTGCTGCGAGTGCAAGTGCAACCTGACCGAGAAATGCTTCTCCAGGGAAGGCAAACTCTACTGCAAAAATGACTTTTTCAGGTAAGTGCCCCCCCCCAACTCCCAGACAACAGAGACGAGGGAGTGCGGAGGTTCACACCGCGCCCGGCCCCCGGGGGCTCTCCCGGAGCTTTTGAGGGGAGCCTGGGGGGACTCTCCGCTTTCCCATCCATCTCTCTCTGCCGCGGATCCGCACCGACCCTGCCCCACCGCTCCGGCGGGGAACCGGTTCCCCGGGCCGGGGGAGCCCGGGGGGAGCCCGGCGGCTGCGCTAGGGCCGCTGTTACAACCCGAGAAGGGGGCGGCGAGGCCGTGCCCGGCCCCCAGGTCTCCCCATGACCTTGCCTCCACCGGCACCGGGCCCCGCTCCGCCGGTGCCGCCTCCCGCCCCGTCGCGGCAGGCCCCGGTGGGCATCGCGGTGCCAGCCTCCCCGTTCCCCTCCTGGGACAACAGGCCCCGGTGAAGACGGTGGCCAAAACCTTCCCCCCGGCCCCAAATCGGCGGGGCCCCGCGCTCCGCAGCTCCTTAAACGCCTCTAATGACTGCGATAAGGGGCCGATGAGGAAATTAGGGGCCGGGATGGGAAGGGGGGGCGATGACTTATGACTCCTAATGCCCTCACTACATCAACGTCACCGGGAGCAGAGAGGGAGGTAGAAGTTTTGCCGAGACCAGAGGAGAAAAAGGGGGGACGCTGCGTGGGCACCCCAGGGCCTGGCAGCCCCCGGACCCCTCGGGGACCCGGCAGCAGCAGCCCCGGCTTCCGAGTTTCGGGGACATCTTTTGGTGTGATAAGGTTTTTTGTTTGTTTGGGGGTTTAAATGTGTTTGGGGTTTTGTGGTTTTTTGTTTGGGTTGGGGTTTTGGTTTTTTTTGTGTGTATGGTGTGTTTTTTTTGTTAGGTTTTTTTTTTTGTGGGTTTTGTTGTTTTGGTTTTGGTGGGTTTTTTTGCTTTGGTTTGGGTGGGGTTTTGTTTGTTGGGTTTTCTGTTTGGTTTTTTTTTTTTCCTTGAGGAGATGGTTTCCAGCCGATTCGGATTCCCTGGATTCTTTATTATTTTTAAAGGGAATTTAAAACAAAAATAAGCGCACGTCTCCTGGGAAAAAAAAAAAAAACAAACAAAAAACAAAAAACAAAAACCAAACACAACACACACACAAAAACAAAAAAAAAAAACACAAACAAAAAAAAACAGCAACCAAAAAAAACCACCAAACAAAAATAATCAACGTTCTGCCTCCAGCGAAGGGAAGTAAAATGGGATATTTCCAAAGCGCCGCTTCCAACCAGGAAAACCCCCTCTGGGAGAGCTGGACGGTGGCGGCTCCGGGCCGGGGACCCCGGGATGCTCAGGGGAGCGGAGCTCCCTCCTCCGCCGCCCGTTGTTGTTCTGGGTGCGCGATGCTCCCCGCACCCACCGCTCCCTTTTTCCGTCGCTCCGGCCACAATTAGCCCCGTTTTTTACCCCGGGATTGTCGGTGGAGCCGAGTCCCCGTTCCCCGCCCGGGAGACAGCGACTGAAACGAATTGCTCCCCCGCGGACCGCGGAGGGGAACCCCCGCCGCCCTTCCCTCTCCTCCGGCCCTTCTGGAGCCAAATCCAGTCGAGGATGCTCGTGTGTGTGTGTCCCGCGTGGGGACACCCCAAAACCGAGCTGTCTCTGCCGCACACCCTACGCCTGCGAGCAGGGCTGCGAGAGGAAGAAGGCTCTCTTCCTCCTCGCCCCAAAGCGGTAAAGGTTGCGAATCTCCTGCTTCCCCTAAATCTCCCAGAGAGAGTTGCTGCAGGATCGAGCTCCCGCGGTGGGATTTTGGGGAGGGGGAATCGGTACAAACGGGCCCATCGCCGCCAGAGCTTCCAGCTCTCGCCTTTCTCCCCCTCTCCAGGAGGTTTGGTACCAAATGCGCCGGCTGCTCCCAAGGCATCTCCCCCAGCGACCTCGTCCGCAAAGCCCGGAATAAAGTCTTTCACCTGAACTGTTTCACCTGCATGGTCTGCAACAAGCAGCTCTCCACGGGCGAGGAACTCTATATCATCGACGAAAACAAATTTGTTTGCAAAGAGGATTATTTGAACTCTCCCAGTTTGAAGGAAGGCAGCCTCAACTCAGGTACGAGCGGCTCAGCCCGCCGCACCCCCCGTGGGGCCGGCTCCCTGCTGGTGCGGGCAGGAGCAGGCAGGAGCAGGCAGGAGCAGGCAGCTGCCGTGATACTGCCGGTACCTCCCGCCGGGCCGGGAAGGAGGTTTTGCTTTGCGAGGTGAGGGGTTGTACCCCACAGCCAGCTCGGCCCCCCGTTAATCCGCGGGGAGAGGGAGGGATTTGGGGTGAAAGCTTTCGAATTGGGTGGAAGCCTCTGTGACACACGCACACCCCCCACACGGGACGTGGACATGCGTAGGACGAGCGGCGGCCCAGGTGCAGCCCCGCAGCATCCTTCTGCACCCCCCCGGCTCCTGCCCCGAGAGCAGCCCCTACGGCAGCGGGGATACAGGGTGGTTTGGAAACAGGACCCCCACCCGCGGAGCCCCCACTCCCCGGAGCAACCCCTGCGAGTACATCCGATCCCCCCGCGCCACGGGCCTGATCCTTCGCCTCCTTTCACCCAGAGGCAAAGCTCCCATTTGACTTCCTTGGAAGCTGTCTCTGCGTCAGGACAGCAGGATCAGGCCCACTCCTGCTGCCCCCGCCATGCCGGGCGCCCGTGCTCACCCCCTTCCGTGGGCTCTCTCTCCGTCCAGCACCCGGGGCCGGATCCTGCCACGCCAGTCAGTGGGGCCGCTGCTGTGAGCGAGGCGAGTAGAGCTTGGCCTTGGGGGGGGTGCTGGCATTAGGGTCCCCGAGGGGAGGGTGGCTGGGGCGGAGGGGTGAGCCAGGCTCAAGGCAGTGATGGAGACTCCTGCCCCAAACCCCGACAGGGACCGGTTGAATTTTTCCCAGTGGCGCATCCCGCTTCCTGGTGTGAAAGGCGCGGCGGGGGAGAGGGGGAGCCCCGGGAGCTGCGGTGGGCATGGGCCATCGCCCCCTCTCCAGCTCCTCTCCAGCCAGCATGACACGATGTGCGGGGGGGCGGATGGGGTGATGCTTGCCTGGACTTCTGCGTGATGCTGAGGGAATGATGTTTTAGGGGTGGGGGGGGGGCAGAGATGATCTGCGTCTCTTGCTGCTCCCCAGCACCCTCCAACCCCTCTCCTTGAGAGCAGCCAGGCCGGGTGGGCTGCGGAGGGCAGAGGAAAGGGGGGCTGATCTCTCCCCTGAGTCATCCACCCCCCCTTTCCTCTCTGGGTCTCCTTTACAGTGTCCTCATGTACAGACAGGAGTTTGTCCCCGGATCTCCAGGACCCCATGCAGGACGACACCAAGGAGACAGACAACTCGACCTCCTCGGACAAGGAGACCACCAACAACGAGAACGAGGAGCAGAACTCGGGCACCAAGCGGAGGGGGCCCCGCACCACCATTAAAGCCAAGCAGCTGGAGACCCTCAAAGCTGCCTTTGCCGCCACTCCCAAACCCACCCGGCACATCCGAGAGCAGCTGGCCCAGGAGACGGGCCTCAACATGAGAGTCATCCAGGTAGGACAACCCCAGCTCACCTCCCATCCCGTCGCAGCCCTCCCCACCTGACAGCATGATGTCACGGTGTTAGCCAGTGACGTCATTCCCGCTGCAGACCGCGGTTCCTGTGATGTCAGAGCGTCATGAGGCGATTTCCTCTGGCAGAGAGCAGAGACAGGGAAAGGACTCACGTGGGTTGGGGAGAAGAAGGGGTGCTGGTGGCAGCACAGATGGTTCAAGGCTTTGACGGTCTCCCCCAGGTGCTGGGGAGGGGCTGGGACATAGAGGCTGGTCCAACAAGCTGGGGAAATGGGGACATGCAAACGCCATCTGTCCCCTGACAGCGGCACCCCAGACCCAGCCCTAGCCCTGCACCCACCCCATGCTCCTGAGGGTTAGTGAGGACCTCCCAGCCTGTGCTTTAATATACTGACCCCATAAGAAGACGTGAAAACCAGAGCCAAAATGTGAGCTGGCCACGCTCCTCGGCTGCCTCACCTGGGCTGCAGCCGCATCCCCGCTGCGCCAGGAGATGGATGCTCCAGCCCTGTGAAAACAAGGAGAAACCATTGCACTCTGCAGGCAGCCCGGAATTTCTTACCGCACTGCCCCCATGAAGAAAATCCCTGCGGAAATGTAGGGATTAATGTGCTCTAATAGAAGCATTAATAGGGGAGGACTCTCCAGCTTTGCTGCTAGCGGAGCTGCGAGCATCCCGGCTCCCGGCAGAGGGGAGCAGAAGTCCCTGGAGCAGCGTGATATTCTCATTCCTCCAAGCTGCCCCAACTCTGGGAGGTTCAGGGGGGAGTGGGGCAATAATCCAGACAGCCCACCAAGCCGAGGGAAAGGTGTGCGTGGGCTGAGGCTGTGTGGTTTGAACGAGGCGATGCTCCATAGAGAAGTGGCTGTGTCTTCCCCTTCCCTTTTATCTCCGTCCCCATCGTCCAGCTTTTCTTCTGACTCCCTGCCCGCCACAGCAGGTGCTCATCTCTCTGCTCCCCGCTTTCCACCTATTTCTGCCACGATACAGAGTTTCCCCCCTCCTTTCCCTTCCCTCTTTTCCTCCCTTTTTCCCCCATTCAGGGGAAAATTCTCCCTCCTGTATTTTCTGGCTGCCTCACTGGGACAAATAGGCTGAGGAGGAGCACAGGGGGATGCAGCCAGGGGACCAAGATTTTAATAAGCCACATTATTTGATCTGCATCCCCCCACATCCTCTCATGCACCTTTTGGGGCTATTGGCAGCAGGATTGAGAGAATCCTCCCCCCTGCAAGCAGGTGCAATATTTCCATCCCTTTCCCTAGCCACACTTTGAGGGAGGGAGGTCCCTGTGTCCCCGGTGGGTGCTGACCCCAGCTCGCCCGCAGGTTTGGTTCCAGAACCGTCGGTCCAAGGAGCGGCGGATGAAGCAGCTGAGCGCGCTGGGGGCCCGCCGGCACGCCTTCTTCCGCAGCCCCCGCAGGATGCGGCCCCTCGGCGGCCGACTCGATGACTCCGAGATGCTCGGCTCCACGCCCTACACCTACTACGGAGGTGAGGGACCGGCCGCGGGGGCCCTGTCCCGTCCACCCCCCCTGCAACCCGTCTTCGCCTTTCCCTTTGTTCCTCTCCCGGTTTTTTCCTTCCTCCACCTCCCCCCTTGCTCGGGCCCCGAGGGGACGGTGAGGGGACAGTGCCCGCGGCTGTCGCAGCATCCCGTTCCACACCACTCACACCGAAGCATCTGCGTCCACACCCCTACGCGTGTGCGCGCCCCCGGAGCGACACTACCCGCAAACACCCCTACGCGTGTTTACCCACAACTGCGCAACGCACAGATGCGCATCCCCACGCACACGCGTGTGCTCACTCCCCCCCGCAGACACGCGGCACCATTTGCACACGCAGACGCGTCCACGCACACACACACACACTCCCCCGCCGGGCACTGGGGGGGGGTGGCGGCGGGCCCTCTCCCGCCAACAAAGCCCCAGCTGCGGGGCTTTTGTGCCCCTTTCAAGCGGCATTTGTTCCAATTACCGCCCGGGCCCGCAGCATATGGAAGGTCAGCGCCGCCGGGCCACCCCCCGCGCCGCCCCGACGGGTCGGGATGGGCGCAGCGGGCGGCCCCGTCGCCTCCCCTCTCCCGCCGCTCCGTGCTGAGCCCCCCCATAAACTGCCTTTTCAAAACCTTCCCTCCGAAAAGGGGCTTTCTATGCACACCTTGCTGCCCTGCAGCCAGTTTCTGGATACCTTCTGGGCTGCTAAATATAAATATAATTTCCCCTTTATATATATATATATATTTATATTTATTCATTATATATATTTTCCCCGTTTCATATATTTTTTCCCGTTCCCTTTATACACCATTTCCCCCATTTCCTTTATATACACTTTCCCAATCCCCTTTATATGTGTATATATATATATATATATATATATAAAATATTTGTTTGTTTGCTTGTTTTTTCCTCACCCCCGTTAACTAAGAATTAAATTATGTCCCTCATTCCCCCAGCCCCAGGCTCCTTGCCGCCCTCTATCCCTTCTCTCCCTCCAGGCCATGCGAGGAGAAAGGGGTGAGCACTCCAGCCCTTAGGACAGGCTTATTTCTGTCTCTGGCCTCAAATTTGCAGGCGACACTTTGGGCCTGCACCCCAGGAGCCAGCAGAGTATTTCAGAGGAGGCAGCCACGCTACTCCAGGGGGAAGGACAGGGCTGGGTGTGGGGCACGGTGGGATTTTTTGGAAGGTTCTTGTCTCCGAGGGACCAGCTCCATCTTTTTCTCCTCCAGATTACCAAGGTGACTACTATGGACCGGGAGGCAACTATGACTTTTTCCCCCATGGGCCACCCTCCCAAGCCCAGTCCCCCGCCGACTCCAGCTACCTTCAGAACTCAGGACCCGGCTCCACACCCCTGGGACCCTTGGAGCCCCCCCTAAGCGGACACCACTCCTCAGAAAACCAAAGGTACACGGATATGATCTCGCATCCCGACACCCCCAGCCCCGAGCCGGGGATGACCGGTTCGCTACACCCCATTCCGGGGGAGGTTTTCAGTGGGGGGCCCAGTCCCCCCTTCTCCATGTCCAGCAATAGCGGCTACAGCGGGGCTCTCTCGCACCCCAACCCGGAGCTCAGCGAGGCGGCAGTTTGGTAGGTCTGGCACGGGCACGCGTGAGCCTGTGGGGGGAAACACCCCCACATTCCCCCAGCCCACGCGTGTCCCCCCCCACCCTGGAGCAGGGCGCATCACATCACCATCACCGGATAAAGACCCCCCTCTGATGCCAAAACACATCCCTGCATCCCTCCCCATCACTGCACAACTGCCCCCCAGGACCTTGGGGCCACCCCGCTACCTCCCTCTCCCGGCACCTTCACCCCAATATGATGGGGGGGACAATAAACAGTGCCCAGCCCCGAAGAACCCCCCCACTGGCGTCGGGACCACCACCTTGGACCAAAGCTGAACTCGCCTGGACACGGGTCCCACCGCCCCCGTGGCGCCTGGGGAGGGGGGCGCTGGGGCAGGGCTCCCTTCTGCTAATTAGCATCCTTTTTAATTATTCCTTACACGTCATGGCGGGGGGGGGGGGAATGGGGAATAGCAGGAATAACGCCCCCCCCGTGGCCCCTCCTCTGCCCTTGGTTTTGTTGTTCCCATTTTATCCCCAAGGAGAAGGTGGCTTTGGACCCGGTTTTTGGTGATGGGTAGCAGGGGGGGCTGAGGGGGCCAGGCCCAGGGCTACTCCAGTGACTGGCTGAGATTGAGCTCCCACGTGGCAGAAAAGACACCAGAAAGAGGCAGAAACAGGAAAAAAAAATACATTAAAAATAACAATAATAATAAAAAACCAGAACAAACCCAACCACCACAGCAGCAGAAATGAAACCTGAGCCTCGACGCCGAGTCCCACCCCAACGTTTCCCGGAGACTCCGCCAATTTAAGGATGTATTATAGTTTTTGCTTCTAGTTTCTTTATTTTGTATAAAGGAGAAACAAATAAAGTATGTTTTTGTGTTTACTGATTATTTATTGTACTTTAGTCATCGGAGGCTCCGAATTTTTCTACTTTGAAGGTGAGAAGGGGGTGGTGCAGGGGAGGGGGGCGAGAGCATAGAGAGGGAAAATAAAGGGAAGGAGAATGGAAAAGCAAAGAAAAAAATAGTTGTTTTCTGAAAGCGTCGTGGGTTTCCCGTCCCCGCTGCCTCTTGCAGAGGCTGTTAGTGTGAATGGCTCTTGTTGTTCAATGTGAATAAAAAACCTTTTAGTTGCCTACTGTTCGGTCACCTGGTCCCTTTCATTTTATTTTATTTTATTTATTTTTTTAAGACAAGCCCATGAGATGCTGGCAGGGCTGCCCTGCTCGCCCACTGCCTCCCACCTCTGCGTGGGGTCTGGGGGCGCAGCCCCTGTCACCCCATGGGTGCAATGGGTGTCACAGCCCCTGGGCAAGGTGATGCTGCTGCATCACCCACCTGGTACCTCAGAGCCCCCCATCACCCCAGCTCTTTGGCGCTGGGGGGGACACATTCCCCAGCTCAGCATCTGCCTCCACAGCAACCAGGCCAGTGCACCATTTCTTTCTCCTGGGGAGGGGAGGGAATTGTGTGAAACCCCCAAGACCTCCTCCCAGGGCAGCCCAGAGGCCCCCCAGAGCGTGAGGGGTCAGCAGGGCTGCTGGGGGGGACATACCAAGGTGGAGGGGATCCATGAAAAACAGCAGCAGCTTTTGCCCCTTTTGCCCCAGGGGGGCACTGAGGGCAGGCACCCCCAAGCACCCCCTCCTGCTTTCCCTCTCTTGTTTTCTGGGATACAGAAATAAATAAAGTCCAGGGCAGGCTGCAGCTCTGAACTAATATTTAAAATGCAAAATCATGGCAGAGTTTCCCCCCCCCCCGTCCCCTTGTCTTGCAGTAAAAAGATATAAACAGAATAAATTACCTTCCCTCACTGGCTTACGAGAGTCCCTCTCTCCTGACCTGAATTTTAAGTCCTGGCTTGGTTGTAGCATGGAGCACTGATGATTTATGAAAAGCCAACCACTTCTCTGCATATTTTCTCTGCTCAGCCAAGTGGTGGAATTTATCCTTCCTATACCATTACCGGTATTAATAACAGGGTGGCAAACGAGCCAAGCCCCAAGGGATCCCTCCGCCAGAAGCTGAGACCATCACAAAGACACGGAACTCTCACCATCCACAAAGAAAAGCTCCTTCTCCCCTTTTAACAGGTGGGGAAACTGAGGCAGGAAGGAAGCCAGCTGCTCCCTTCTGCTCCGTCCATTCCAGGCTGTTGGTGTTATCAGGTAACGGAGGCTTCTTATAAGGACAGGGCAACGTGTCATTAAATAACTCCCTCCCAGCATCATTTTGAGTGTTATAAAATGGAGCACAAGGTTATTCAGTGGGTGAAGACTGGCTATTATTCATTATTATAATTTTTATTACTATATAATAATAAAATTGATATATAATTGTTATTGTTGTTATTATTCTATATACAGGGTTCAGTCCATTGGTGATCCTGGCTCATAACTGCAACTAGGCTTGGGGTCCCCATCACCACCAGGGTCAGGGTCCAGCATCACAACCCAAATGACTCAGGGTCCCCATCACCCCAACAGTCCCAGGAAAGCACCAGCACCCAGGACTCAGCCCGTCTCCAGCTACAGAGCAACATCAGTCCTGGGAATAAACTTCTTTGCAAAAGCTGTTGGGTAAATATCAATGCTATTTTTTTTTTTCTGACCTTTTTCCTTTTTTTCCAGAAGAGGAAGGTCTGCAGAAGGTGGAAAGTAATCAGGTTTTGGACCTGGGATAAAAAATGGCTGGAGTAGGTTGGGCTGACTCCTGATAATTAATAGTGTGCCTCGTAATAGGATTCTCCAGCCTTCGGTGCTCCCTGGAAACACTTTTTTACATAAGATATTGCTCACGATGGAGCAGCCGAGTTTTGATTTATGGGGGTTTTGGCCTCCAAGAAGCATCTGGGGGGCTGGTCTGGCCAGTGGAGTTTTTTGGGGGGAGAGGGGAAAAGGGCTGAAGGCAGGGAGGAGGTTTGTGTGGGTCCCTGGCTGGCCAGGGGACAGGGCTTTGGGGAGAATGTCTGTGATCGGGGGCTGAGCCCCCTCTGCTCCAAACGGGAGGAGGCTGAGAAGGGTTTTGGGGCAGGAGAAGGTTTGTCACCCTGCTCAACATCACCAGGTGATGCTCGGGCCAGGGACCCCCAACAGGAGCAAGAACCCACGTTGCTTGGGGGTGGGAGGAAGGAAAGGGGAGAAATGTTGTTGGGGGAACACAAAAAAACCCTGGGAGGTGCAATAGCAAAGGGCTAAAAATGGATGCAGCATTAGGGAGTGGGAACGGGGGAAAACAGGAGAGCCTGGGGGGAAAGGGGGAATGGGGAAAAGAGTAGGATGGAGGCAAAAAAAAAGGGGGTCTTGGGGGCTCTAGGATGGGGTGCACACAAAATCACACACATATCCATGCACCTTGGAGCTGGCCGGTGTCAAACACGCTGAGGAGTTTCGCCAATAAATCACCGTAACAAACGGGTCCACGTGTGCGTTGTTCTCTTCTGACCGCAGCCAGCACGACAGGAACGGGAGACGATCGTAATAATTAATAATCATTAGAATAATAATGCATAAAGACAGTAGCAAAGTAATTAGTCAGAGAGGGAGCGCTTGCTAATTGAGATGGGGAGCTGCAGTTCAAACAGCCTGGGGAGGAGCATGGGAGCGGGGGGGACACGGAGGGCTGGGGGACGTGGAGGAGGGTGCCGGGTGTGTGCACCCTGGTCCTGCCGTCCGACAGGCAGGGTCTCAGCTCCATCCCTGCCTGCAGCGAACACTGGTATTGTCCACCCTGCGTGCCTCAGTTTCCCCATCCCTACGTGGATGCTGAGGCGAAGGCTAGGAGAGGAGTGCGGCCCCACATCCAGCAGGCAGCAGGGCTTTATTTGGGTTATTTTGGAAGGAAAACAAGCTGAGGGTGCTGTCAGGGCTCCGTCGCATCCCCTTCCTCAGGGTGGGCATCACTCCAGCCCCAGTTGGTTCTTCAGGGCCCGCAGCTGGGCCACCTGGATGCCGGCCCCCCCGCAGACCACCACCACCACGGAGCCCAGGGGGGGCCGCAGCCGCCCCTCGTGCTGCAGCCGCTGCAGTCGCCCCGTGTAGAGCAGGGCCAGGGCGGCCCCGCACGACGGCTGCACCAGCATCCGCTCGTCATCTGCGGGGACAAGATGGGGGGGACAGGCTGAGCCACCTGCAGAGTCAAGGTCCCCCCAGCACCCTGACTCCCAGGCCTACCCCAGCCCCAGCGGTGTCCCTGTCACCCCCCATGGTCCCTGCTCACCCAGGAACTGCTCCACGGCTCGCACAGCCTCTGTGTCCTCCACCACCTGGGAGATGACCTGGCACTCCTGGGCACACTCCAGCGCCCTCGCTGCCACCGTCTTGGCTCCCAGGCACTTGGCCACACTGGGACAGGAGGGGAGGAAGACGGGCAGGGTGGTCCTGGGACCCTTGGGTGAGCTGGGCTGAGACCCGCCAGCTCGTTGCACGTGTGGCCGTTCCCGCAGAGCCCGGCTCACCTGGTGATGTCGGGCAGGGTGACGAGCCGGCCGGCCGCCAGCGCTGCATGGAAGCTGTGAGCCCCCCAGGTCTCGGCGGCAATGATGGGGACATCCTGCCAGCCCACCTGGTGCAGACCGGCCACCACTCCTGACAGCAGCCCCCCCCCGCCCACTGCCAGCACGATGGCGTCCGGCTTGGTGTCCAGCGAGTCCTTCAGCTCCTGGACCAGGCTGGCATGACCCTGCCTGGGGGCGAGGCGGGTGAGAGGATGCAATTGGGGACACCCTGAGCCAGCCTGGACCCCAGTCAGAGGGGCCTGGGGGCAGGAGCTGAGCCTTGGCAGCACTCACCACACCAGTGGGTGGTCGAAGGGGTGGATGCTGACCCAGCCCTCCGTCTCCGCCAGCTCCAGGGCTCTCCTGTTGGCTTCATCCCACACCTGGTGGGGACATCGGGGGCTCAGCGGGAGCCACATCCAACCCTCACAGCCCAGAAATGGGCCCCTCGTCACCATGGGGCTGATTGACACCAGAAACCCACACAGGGCACTGGGATGAGCTTTGGGGTCCCGAGGGTGACCCCACTGTGATGCTGGGGTGCAGGTGACCCAGGAGGGGGACATTTTGGGATGGGGTTTGTCATGTGCATCCCTGGTATCACTCAGCAGGCTGAGATCAGGGTCAATCCCTTCTGCTCCCCCCTCTAGACCCCATTTTTAGGGGCTGCCATGGGGGTACCTGGCCAGACACCTCCACCTTTGCCCCCAGCTCCTCCAGCTTGCGCACGGTGCCAGGGCCGGTTGTGCTGGGGACCACGACAGTGATCGGCAGCCCCAGCTTCTTGGCTGCATATGCGGCCGCCAGACCCGCATTGCCCCCTGTGGAAAGCGGGGGATCAGGCGGGGCTTGTCCCCCCCACATTACTCATGAGCATCTCCCCAACCCAGCTTGGGACCCAATTACCTGAGGAGCAAACGAAGCCACGGCAGCCCCTCCTGGCAGCCTGAAATGCAGGAGGGAAGAAGGGATGGGGACGGCTGTGTCCCCCTGCCGTGTCCCCCCACCATGTCCCCACCACTGCCCATACCGCGTCCACACTCACCTCCTGGCAGTGGTGGCCAATGCCCCGGATCTTGAAGGAGCCCGCGGGCTGGACATTCTCCAGCTTCATGTAGACTCTGGTGCCCCCCGCCCTGGACAGGGACAGGCTCTCCAGGAGGGGTGACACGATGTGGAAGGGCTTCTTGTCCATGGCTCTAGTGATGGGTGCTCTGCCAGAGAGAGGTTGGGGAGCCACCAGCTGCTCCCCTGCAGCCCTACTGCCGCCCCAGGCTCCGTATGGGGTGCAGGAGCCTCTCTGGAGGGACAGGGCTGTCTCCAGTGTCCCCTCCTGGCTCTGAGATGTAGCAGCACTGAACCCTGGGGTGCAGTGATGGGCCCCCCCTGCCAGAGCACCAGGACAAGCTGGGCCACCCGCTCCTCCTGGTTCCCAAGCTCCCAGTGTCCCCAAGTGTCTCCTTCAGACTCAGTCCCAAGGCCAGCCCGTGGTGGGATTTACCTGGTGTCCCACGGAGTGTCGCTGCGTGTCCCAACTCCTCGCCCACAGCCGAGTTTGCGGAAGGGCAGAGGGACAGGTGACGTTGGAGGTGCTGTGCCACAGTCCCCATGTCCCCAGGGGTTAAACTTTGCTTCGGCCCTGACTGTTTACTCAGCGCCGAGCAGGTTTTTCCAGCCATGGGGCTGAATTGGTGCCAAAAGCGCCCAGTGCAGCCCAGGCACGGTGCCCAGTGTTCTGGGCAGGGACAGTCACATGTGTCCCCTGCAGCCAAACACCCCAGCGGCCTTTGCGTGCCCAAGAGACGGGATGTGGGCACCCAGTGGACGGGATGAGGAGGGGCAGCTCCCAAGGGACTTTAGGGGTCCCTGATGGTTTGTCCTGGCCAGCTGGGCACAAGCACCAGCTCTTTTCAGTTCCAGCCAGAAACATGCCACAGCGGATTTTAGGACTTTAAGGACCTGACCTGTCAGTGTAGCGAGGGCAGCCTGGGCATCCCAAATCCCCATTGGGACCCAACCAGAGCCCGGCTGAGCCCCAAGGTCCAGTAGCACCCAGGGGTCCCCAAGCAAAGCAGGCAGAGCCCTCCATTTTCCTCCAGGAACAGCCTGGGACCCCTTCTTGTCACCCCAGCACTAGTGACACCCCCTAGGGTAAGGGTCCCCTACACACGTGCCCTACCTCTGCACAGAGGGGCTGGCATTGTCGGGTCCAAGGCTGGCTCCTCATCCTGCAACCACAGCGGGTTTCTCTGTGCCAAAGCCACCTCTGCTTTCAGAGGCTGGACCCAGGGACAAAGTTTAGTTCCGTCCCCCGCCATGGTGATGCCATGGGGGTCCCAAGGGGGGGGTCACTGCACACGAGCTGGCACATGCAGGACACAGCCAAGCGGGCTGCCCTGGGAACCCCCCGCTCTGCCCAGCTCTGCCCCGCTGACAGGCGGACAGCAGCGAAACAGACCCCAGAAGACTGGATTTCAGTTCCCTGACCCAATGGGTGCTGCAAAGCCCCCCAAGAGCAACTCTGGTGACAGGCACCGAGCAGGGAAGGGGCTCCACGGGCAGCCCTGTCCCTGATGGAGCTGGCCCTCAGTGGCAAGGAAATAACTAAACCTCTGCTGCTTGCGCCATCATTAGGCTTCAGAGTGAACAGCACACAGCATCGGCAGAGTAAATGCTACGTCCAGACAGCGGTTGCACTGGGCCACATCGCTTTTGGGACATCTTGGGCTGGAAATGTGAGGGATGATGAAGCAGAGGGCATCAGCTCAGGGGAAGGACATGAGCTCCAGCTCCCCCAGAGAGACTCCCACACTGCACAGGGTGCAAGGGAGCTCCAAGTGCTTCCCTGGGGATGGATCCTGGGAACTCTTAGTAGCAGGTGCTGGGGAAGGGGTGCAAGGACCCCTGCACTGCTCACAGGGAGGAGGCTTAGCAACCCCTCAGTGGGGACACCACATTTCAGCTCTGCCCTGGGGGGCTCAAGGGTCTCCCCTTTGGCTCTGTCCCTGCCCTGGGAGAGGTGGCACCAGGCTGTCCCTGGGTGACACAGCCTCAGCCACAGCAGTTGGGGTGATATTTAACCACTTCTGTGTGCTGTTTCACTTTTAAGAAGATGTAAAAAACAGAAAGGAAGAAGCAACACGGCCGCTGCTGCATTTCCAGCGTGGCCTGTCCTCGGCATAAATGTGCTTGCCCTGCCTCACTGCCCTGTCACTTGGTGGCAGTGACCTCCTCCTACCTGGGGAAACTGAGGCACAGGGACCACCTGAGCAGCACACCCTGCCCCAGGAGCCCCCGCACCATGGGAACACCGGGGGACATGGACAGAGCCTCTGCCACCCACCCATGAGCCCCTCATCCCCACAGCACCCATCCCAGCTGGTTTGGGCCACCCTGCCATCTGCAGAGCACCCTTCCCAGCTTTAGGGGTGCCAGCACCCCAACAGCGCAGCCTCTGCTGCAACCCGGCCCCATGCAGCCCCCGGGGCCCCCAGCAGCCCCCCAGCCCTGGTGGGAACCTGGTGCCTTCAAAGCACTGCCGAGCACCAGCTCATTAATCCCCCAGTAATGACCTCGTTATTCCTAACGAGGCAGAGCGGATCAAGGGAGCTGCTCTAAGAGGATTTTGCAACGGGGGTTTTGGCGCTGGGGGAGACACAGGTGGCAGGAGAGGGGAAGACAAAAGGGATGAGGATGGTCACTCCATCCTGGGGGATGAACAGTGGGACCCCCCCACTCCAGCCAGGTGCCCCCATTGCAGCAGCTCTGCCCCACGCTGGGTACCCAGCCTGATGCAGCAGCAGAGAAACCTCAGCAACCTGCACCTCAAAAACCCAGCCTGGCTGCACACCCTCCCACTGGGGCACCCCTTAATTTGGGGGGGCAGATCGCTGCGTGAGCGATCCCTTATACAAGGCCTCCAAGTATCTCAGCAGAAGGCAAAGCACAGCACACGAACCGCTTTATTTGTCCCAATCAAACCAGCGCACTCCCCTCCTCTGCCTGGGGGTGAGCCCCAGCCTCCCAGGACCCCTCACTTTTCTGGGAAGAGCCCCCCCAAACCAGGCTCCAGCCCCAAGCCGGGGGGACACACAGCCCCTTGCATAGCACAGCCGGCACCACGGGGATGTGGCAGAAGCAGAGCGAGCCAGGGGGCCAGGGGACACCCCCTTGCACCTCAAGCCAGGCCCCTGGGGAGACCAGGTAGCGCTGCCCCTCCAGAAGGGAACCCCACGCAGGACAGACGCCAGCAGACGGATGGATAGACGGGTTCAGCCTGCTCAGTCCCAGTGGACCTTGACGGGGGGAAAGGTCCAGAGGTCGGGATGTCCCATGTGCAGCAGGGCGCTGCATGGGGACGTGCTCCAGCGGAAGGGGGGGACGTCGTCCCAGGCGGGGCCGCTGGCGGCCACCAGCCCGAAGGTGGGGGCCATGCCCCAGGAGGTGACCTAAGATTGGGGGGGACAGAAAAAACAGGGGGGGAGTCAACATGGGGAACAGGCAACACAGCCCTCGCAAAGAGGGGACCCCCAGCTCCCCCGAGCCCCTACCTTCATGTCGGTGCCGCCATGGCAGCGCTGGCGCAGGGCGGGGAAGGGGTAGGTGCCGTTGCGGGGGTTGAGGTCGGAACGGGCAGAGATGGCGTTCTCGGCGTTCTGGGGGGGGTTGCAGCCCTTGCACCGTGACAGCGGGTCCTGCAGGTAGTTGTTGGACCTGCAAAGTGGCCAAGAGAGTGGTGAAAGTGCGGAAAAAAAAATACATACAAAATTTATAATGACAAAGAAGTCACCCCTGAGGGTTACAGATCCTTAACGGTGTGTGGGGGACACCCAGGTTTGGGGCTTCCCCAGCACCCACCTCATCAGGCGGACCATGGAGTCCAGATCACGGACCAGCGTCTGGTTCCGGCGGAAGATCTGGGCGCGCGGGTTCTTGTCGTAGGTGAACCAGTCGCCGTATTTCTTCACCAGCTCTGGGGTCCCGCTGGCATTGAAGATCTCCTCGAAGTACCTGGGGTGACAGCAGGGGGAAACCCAGTGAATCAGCATCCAGCGGCAGGGGGCAAGGCCAGGGTCTGCTGCCCCCTCTTTCTGGAGCACCAGTGGGGTGGGACAAGGCTGGACGGAGCTCACGGCAGGTTGTAGCTGGCCCAGTAGCCCTGTTGGTACAGCAGCTCCGTGCGATCGGCCGCCATCACCAGGCCCCTGCACCGGGAGAAGAGCATCGGTCAGAGCAAAAATCCAGTGGGGATGAGGGGGAAATATGCTGGGAAGGGGGGCAGCCTTGCTGGGGGTCCCTGCTGCTGGGTTCTCACCCGAAAAAGGGGTGTTGGGCACACATC
Organism: Nesoenas mayeri; assembly: GCF_963082525.1. Taxonomy (NCBI): domain Eukaryota; kingdom Metazoa; phylum Chordata; class Aves; order Columbiformes; family Columbidae; genus Nesoenas; species Nesoenas mayeri. The sequence continues at coordinate 10,908,997 of NC_137565.1, read as the reverse complement.
ACCTCCATACAAGCATCCACAGAGAGCCCTTATAGAATCATAAACCCATTTTGACTGGAAAAGACCCTCAAGATCACCAAGTCCAACCATTAACCAAACTCTAGCACTACCCCATGTCTCTGAGAACTTAATCTCCATGTATGTCCAACCCCTCCAGGGATGGTGACTCCAGCACTGCCCTGGGCAGCCTGTTCCAATGCCCCACAGCCCTGTGGGGAAGAAATTGTTCCCCAGATCCAACGTCAACCTCCCCTGGCGCAACTTGAGGTCATTTCCTCTTGTCCTGTCACTTGTTATTTGGGAGTAGAGCCTGATCCCCCTGGCTCCAACCTCCTTCCAGGCAGTTCAGAGAGCGAGAAGGTCTCCCCTCAACCAATTCGTCCCCATCACCCAACTCCCACCCATTGAGCTGGGGCAGATGGGACCCTCAGGGCTTTCCCAAACCCACGGAGATGGGAGAGGAGACGTGATCTGGAGCTCAGGGAGGAAGGGGACACTCACGGGATCTGCTCCAGCACGGTCAACACGCCCGGCGGCGGGCTGGCTCTCCCCGGCGTGAAGGCCTTATAGTCCACCACCATCCACTGGTTGTTGTACCTGGTGCGGAGAAGGGGGACAGCATCTTGGGGACATCCCCGCTGCTGGGCGAGCATCCCTCCATCTGATCCCCCCTTCCCGTGACAGCCAGGGGGTTCCCGCTCCCCGTCCCACCCCACTCACGTGCCGCTGTTGAACCGCCGGAAGACGGTGGCCCACTCGGGACCGCTGCGGGCCAGGCGGTTGGCCACGATGTTCCTCAGCCACTCCAGGACGCTGCCCCGTGGGTCCAGGTACTTCCACCGTGCCGGGTTGTTGTTCCCAATGGTGGTTTCCAGTGCTACCTGTGGGGAGGGGAGTGATGGGGAAGGGGCAGCGGGGCTGGGGAGGGGTCCCCCAGGACCAGCCCCCACTCACCAACCCGCTGCTGAGGATGTAGAAGTCATCCCCGGAGAAGATGGTACCAGGGTAGGAGGAAAACACCTGGATGTTGCCAGGGATCTGAGAATTGCCTGGGAGAGAGGATACAAAATCAGGGGAGCATTAGAAGGGGAGTGTCAGCTGCACCCCACCCCAGCCCAGCCCACGGACCACTGGCCGAGGTGCGGAAGGGCAGCGTGTACTTCTTGATGATGCGCAGCATGGACTGGTAGGAGGTCCAGGTGTCGTGGGCCACCAGCAGGTCCCGCTGGCCCGGCAGCAGCTTGAGGAGGGCAGAGCAGGAGCCCGAGCCCAGGACGCGCCGTGAGAAGGAGCGGTTCAGGGCGGACTCCAGGTCCTCCAGGTCACCCCCCAACTGCAGCAGGCTGGGGGGACGCAAGACATGGGGTACCAGGTGGAGGACACCCCGGCCCAGGAGCCGCACTGGCTCAGAGCTCTCTGTCCGTCTGTCTGGGCTAGGGGGTGTTTCTCCATCCCATCCTGGCACCCCAGCAGTCTGAGCAGGGAGGGAAAGGTGAGCATAGCAGTGGGGAAACTGAGGCAGGGGGCTGCAGTGGGGTACCCGGAACCTGCCTTGGCTGCATCCTGCCCCAGCAGCAGAAGACAAGTGGCTAGAGAAGGTGGGTGAAGGGGACTTGGAGCAGAACTGGGTGTCCCTGGTCATCCAGGAATTGTGCTCACAGTCCCCCCAGCAGCACCCCAACCTCTGGGGTGACCATCCCCCTGTCACCTCTGAGCAGGAGCTTACAGGAAGCCGAAGGGCGTCAGGGTGAACCGGCCCCGGGGGAAGTCCAGGCGCCCGTTGTAGTTGTCCTCCAGCCCCTTCAGCTGCAGCAGGGCCAGCCGCACCTGCGGGGACAGGGGACAGGCTGGCACACGGCTCCCACGGGGAACGAGGGTGAGGGGTTTCGGGGGGATAGGCTTCCCCCTTCTCCCGGGGGATGCAGCAGATCCCAGCGCTGCCTCAGATGCAGGAGGAGACATGGGGACAATGCTGCTGTCAGCGGGGCTGTGACTCAGCACTGGCGGCCAGGGGAGACCGAGCCACCCCCTGTGCACCCCAACAGAGACATATGAGGCTCCAGAGGGACAGAATGTCACAAATTGCATCTGCTCACCCAGGGGAGGAGGATCCTGATCATCCCACCTAGAGCCCGGTCAGGATCCAGGCACCCCTCGCTGCCCTGTCTCCTCCGCTTGATTAGAGCCCCAATTAGCACCAGGGGCTGCAGTGGGGGTTTACCTGGGTGGGGCTGCCCCTTCCTCACCTGGTGCCAGTACTCAGGGTCCTCCCCCTTCGCCATCTGCTCCTCCATCCAGTCCAGGTTGGCCTCCAGGTACCCCCGCAGCTTCTCGCAGTACTCACTCTCATACTTGAAGGGCCCACAGTAGCCCACCATGGTGTTCATCCAGTGCATGTACATCAGCTGGGGGGGACACGGGAGGGGTCAGCCAGGGAAGATGGGAGGAACCACATCACACCCCTCGGGACCCCGATTTTGCAGGAGTCACCCTGTTACCTGCTCGGAGACGGCGGCTTCAGCCAGCCCGGCGGCGTAAGCCTGCAGGCTGTCATCGTACGAGGCGTTGGTGGTGACCTCCAGGAAGGCCCAGCTGAAGGGACACGGATGTCATGGCCACGGAAGGATCACAGACACGGTGGGGTCACGGACACGGGAGGACATGGACACCAATGGGTCACAGACATGGGGCAGGGAACATGGATATGACGGGGTCCGGCCGCCCCACCCACGGTGGCTCCCCCCAGGGCGTCCCTAGCGCTCCATTCCCGCTCGGCTCCGTGCGAGCCCCCGGCCCATCCCGTCCCGTTCCCCCCGTCCCGTCCCGTCCCGTCCCTACCCGACGGTGGGGATGCGGTCGTCCAGGCTGGCCCAGGCGACGGCGGCGGGGTGGCGGCCGGGCAGGACGCGGAGCCGCCCCGCGCCGGGCTCCAGCAGCACGGAGACATTTCGGGGCGGCGGGCCGGGAGCTGCCCCGGCCGGGGGGGTCCCGGGCAGTGCGACCACCAGCGCAGCCCCCAGCAGCGCCCGCAGCGCCGCCATGGCGGGGACGGGCGGGGCGGGCGGCAGGGGGCGGGGCTAGGAGCGGGGTTGGGGGCGGGGCGAGAGCATGGTCACGCCCCGGGCAGTGCCCGCCTGCGCTACGGGTGTGGGGGGGCGCTCAGCCAACTCCCCCTGTTCCCCACCTCGCATCCCCCCATGGAGACACACGTGGGCCCCCTCGCCGTGGGGAACCCGGCCCCGGGCATGTCCTCCGTGGGGTGCAACCCCAGCCAGTGCGGCCCATGGGGAGCGGCTCGGGGAAAGCCTGACAGCATCGGGGGGGGGGCTGGGCCCCGCTGGGGTTTTGGGTGGGGGGTGATGCGTGAGGTGTTGGTGCCCGGCCCGCGGGCCCCGGCACCGCCACAGCCCCTGCCTTGTGCAGTCTCGTCGGCTCCTGTTTATTACCCTTCCCGCTCTCCAGCGGGCAAAGTCCCCCGAGGCGTGGGGTGTCCTGGTGGGGTGGGGACTGAGGGCTCGCAGACCTCCACCCGCGATGGCAAAAACCCCATGGGATGCACAAAGTCCCCATGGCCTGGCTCTACATAGCCCCTGCTCTTGGCTTTACCCAAGCAGCACTCCCTGAGGCCTGGCACACTCACGCCATGTCACAGCAGAGCGCCAGGCGGCCGGCAGAAGGGACACAGCTTTGCTCCAAAGCTCCGCAGCCTGCGCTGAGCTGGGACGCCCGGTGAGCGCTGGGGGCTCGGCTGGGAGCCCCGGGGTGGGGGTGCTGCTGGGCCACCATCCCCGCGCCCAGCGGGGAGGGACCGGTAATGCCCTTTATTGGATCAGCCACCCAGCCGGGAAAGGTGCCACACGCCTGGGGCTATTCTGGGCAGGGCAGCACCCCAAACGCACCACTCAGGCGGGCACGTGGCGTGGCCCAGCATGCCCCACCAGCTCCCAGTTGCTGCCGGTTCATTTCCCAGTATGTCCCCACTTCGGTGCTGCACACGGTGACACCGAGCCGGCCGCCTGGACCCAGGACATGGGCACAGAATTCAAGGTGGGAGCACAGCCTGCACAAGCAGGGACCCAACCCATGGGGCAAGCACTGATTATTTGGCCTAAAACCAGGAAAACCAGTTGAGCAGAAAGCAGCAGTGTCCTGCAGGGGGGCTGGGGGCGATGCCCAGGGCAGAGCTGGGTTCTGCAGGGCCAGCACTTGCACCCCGGGGGTGCCGCTGGCCTGGGGGTGCCAGGCTGGACCTGAGCCCCCGTTGGAGCCCCTTCGAGCTGGGCGCTGCCTTCGAGTCTTTATTTTTCTTCCTATCTCCCCTCCCTGGCCATGTCGCAGGAAGTGCAGCGTGTGACTTTGGTGAGAAACCAGCCAGGGTGGGAAACGGACCCATTAGTCCCGTAAGGCTCTTAGGGCCACCCTGAGAGTCACCTTCTTCCCCCAAAAAGCCCAGCACAGCGGTGCAGGGGCAGGGCCAGGGCTGGGGACAGCAAGGTGCCCTGGAGCAGGGTGTCCTGGAGCAGGGTACACCGGCCATGCAGAAGGGGACATTGAGCAGGGTACACCGGTCATGCAGAAGGGGACATTGGCAGCAGCGAAGGTCCCTCTGCGGGGCCACCGGCATGGGGGGGTCTGGTGCTACACGCTGGTGTAGCTGCCCTGCCACAGGGCATGGAATGTTGCTCTCTCCAGGACAGCATCCCTTGCCATGGGTGCGGTGAGCTCGCCAGGTCTCAGAGGGTCACCCCAAACAGGAGCTGGGTGGGTGCAGCACCCAGGGTGGGTGTTCAGCCTCTGTCCTCCCGCAGCGCACCGGGAGGCGGAGGCACCGGGCAGAGAGCGGGGATGGTGCGGGGGGAGGGGGCAGAGACCCCCTACACGCCGCGGCGGCCACGTGTAAAAAAGCGGCGCTGTCGCTTTAACAGCGGAGGGTGGCGGCCTCTTTAAGACGCGGGGGGGGGAGTGGGGGGGAATCAGCTGCCCGCGCACAACAGCGGGGCCGCAGCCGCCACGGTGGGTCCGCGGGGCGGGAGGGGTCCCCCTGAGCATCCCCCGCCCCGCGACCCCCACTCATCCCGGGGTCCCTATCGCCACCCGCATCGGGGTCTCCCCGTCCCCTCGCTGACTTGGGGGTTCCCTGCGTGTCCCCCGGTACTACGTGGGGGGGGTCGGTGCCGGCCCCGCTTTGCTCCGCAGGCGCTCGGGGCTGGGGCGGCCCCGCGGTTGAGCCCCCCCGGCGCGGACGTGGCGCGGCAGCGTGTTTTTCAGCCTGCCCGCGGGTTGCTGTGCCTTTTAGCATTATTATTCTCTTTATTTTTAATTACTTATTTTTAATTCCCCCTCCTCCGGCCTGCCCGGGGAGCTGCGGGATGGGGGACCCGGACCTGCCCCTGTTTCCCCTCCCCGGGGGCCGCTGCCAGCGGTAGGTGCCCCCTGGGGCTGCCCCCCGCCATGGGGCAGGGTGCCGTGGGGCAGGGTGCCGTGGGGCCGGCCGGGACGCTCAGCCTGGCCGCGGTGCTCAGCCTGGCGGGGACACTGGCGGGGGACAGCGGGGTGCAGCCAGCCGGGACCCCACTGCCACTGGACCTGGGGCACACGGCCCCTCCCGGGGGGGATGCTCTGAGCCACGGCCGGGGCCTGGATGTGAGTGTGGGGGCTGTGGTGGGGCTTGGGGGGTGGCGGGAGGGATGTGGGTGCTGGTGGGGTGGGGGGGTCCCATCCTGTCCCTGTTTCTGCTTGTCCCTGCTATTGCAGCAGGGGATCTCACCAAGATTTCCTCTGTTGATGTTTTTCTCCTTTAAAAACCTTGCTGCTTGCCAGGCTGGCACCTTCCCATGGCTGGGGTTGAGTGGGGGGTGGCACAGGGTCCTGTGCTGCTGGGGTTGGGAACAGCGATGGGGACAATGGCTCGCGCCCCCACTGGCCATGACGCAACCCCTGACCTGCGCACGTGTAGCATAGATGGGGAAACTGAGGCAGGGATGACAGTGACACCCCCCCAAAAGCAGCCCAGCAGAGGGACAGTGCCACTGATGGCAGCCCTGGCTGAACGGTGGTGGGTGCTCAGCATGGGGACAGGACTTGGGGTGTCCAGCTGAGCACCCCACGCTGTGCCCCGCAGTGCTGGGAGGTGCGGAAACGCAACAGCTCCGAGTGGTGCCACTTCGTCCGGAGCAACCCCGACTGCCGGCTGGAGGGCGGCTTCCTAGACTACCTGGATGGGGTCTTCTGTGTCTTTCCCCCTCGGCTGCTCCCCCTGGCCGTCACCCTCTATGTAAGGATGGGAACGAGGGTGATGCTGCTGGGGGATGCTCATGGTTGGGGGTGCAGGCTGGGGACTCCACCGACCCGTCTCTCTGCCATCCCTAACCCCTCAGGCTCTCTGGCTCCTGTACCTGTTTGTCATCCTCGGCGTGACAGCGGAGAAGTTGTGAGTAGCCCCGTGGAGGACAGGATGGTCCCCAGGGTGAGCGGGGAGCCCGGTGGTCCCAAAGCAGCCCTGTCACCTCTCTGTGCCTCCTTCTCTGCCCTTCCAGCTTCTGCCCGAACTTATCGGCCATCTCCACCAACCTGAAGCTGTCTCACAACGTGGCAGTATCCTTGGCGGGTCACAGGGCACCTCGGGTGGGGAGAGGGGGAATGCAGGGAGGTGGCATGTTGGGGACACTTCTGCATCCTCTCGGCACTGTGCCAGGGGACGCTGATTTGGAGCATGAGCTGGAGATGGCGGTGGGGTGGGCAGTGATGTGCCAGCACCGGCAGGGAGCTCCGTGGCACTGGAGCGGGCAGGTACCACATGTCCCCATAGGGCTGTGGCCACCAGGTCTTTTCCTTGATGTCCCCTCTCCATGGTGTCACCTTTCTGGCCTTCGGCAATGGGGCACCAGATGTCTTCAGCGCCGTGGTGGCCTTTTCCGACCCGCGGACGGCAGGGCTGGCCATCGGGGCTGTCTTCGGTAAAGAGAACCCCACCAGGGGCTGCCAGCTCAGGGGGTGGCAGGTGGGGGGACACTGAAGGGCCAGGGGGGTGTTTCCTCCTGAGGGGGACCTGTTGTGTTGGCAGGTGCCGGTGTGTTCGTGACCACGGTGGTGGCCGGGGGCATCGCCATGGTCAAGCCCTTCACGGCCGCCTCCCGGCCCTTCCTCAGGGATGTCATCTTCTACATGGTGGCCGTCTTCCTCACCTTCATGGTGCTCTACTTCGGCAGGATCACGCTGGGAGAGGCTCTGGGTGAGCACCGCGGCGGGGATGTGTTTGGGGGGTGGCAGGAGCAGCCTGGGGTGTCGTAACCAAGCCTGTGCTCTCCCCCATCCCAGGATACCTGGGGCTCTATGTCTTCTATGTGTTCACCGTGGTGCTCTGCACCTGGATCCACCGATGGCAGCGGGGGGAAGGACCGACCCCCCCCAGCCCCTGGGAACCAGGTAAGGGCTGCATGGCCAATGGGACCTCCCACATACTGGGGTGTCCCTCCACTGCCCCCCTCCTCTCCTGTCCCCCCCAGAGATGCCAACGGATGCTGAAGAGCGGGAGTCCTCAGGTGCCAACAGTGGGGACTATGGTATGTCATTCCTGATGGGCTCAGGGGGTGGTTGGCGGTCCTAGGGACCCCATGGCTGCCACACGCATGGCTGAGCCCATGAGAACCCCCATCCCTCGCAGGGGAGGAGTACCAGCCCCTGCTCCCCTCCCCGGAGAGCTCCTTGCGCATCCTCTCCACTGCGCTCAGCCCCCTGGACCACCGCAAGTGGAGGAGGAAGCCCTGGTACTGGCGGCTCTTCAAGGTCTTCAAGGTGAATGGGGGGGACACGAGCTGGGAGGAGCACCCCCCAGCATGGGGCATCCCCCTCCCTGCCAGACCCTGGGGCTGTGTCACCCCTGGGAGATGGTGGGACAAGGGGGACAGGTCATGGGGTGTCCTGTCTTGGGAGTCCCCCATCCCTGCTCATGGCTGCTCCTCCCAGGTGCCGGTGGAGCTGCTGCTGCTGCTCACTGTCCCTGTCGTGGACCCCGACAAGGACGACCTGAACTGGAAGAGACCCCTCAACTGCCTGCACATCGTCACCAGCCCCCTCCTCTGCATCCTCACCCTGAAATCTGGCACCTGTAAGAGCCCAGGGCAGCCCCAGACACCCATCTAGGATGGGAGGGGACCGAAATAGCCACCAGAGCCCTGGGGACCACAGGAGCCCTTTGGAGCTGGTGCCCATCTGGGGAGGGGAGGACAGGCCAGTGAAGAGCCAGGCTGGGGGTCCTGGTTTGCAGCTGGATGGCTCTGTCCTCCCCCCAGCAATAGGGAGTTTTGGCCCCCCAGAATCCAGGTTGGTGGGGCAGACCTGGGGAAACTGAGGCACAGAGGGGAGCAGCTCCAGGAGGGCTTGGGGTGAAGGTGGCTTTGAAGTACACAGGTTTACCTCATACTGCAAGCCTGGTTAGATGCTGCCCCGGCCCATGTGGTGCCTGTGGGGTCACACTGATGCCCCTTCTCTCCACCATGTGCAGATGGGCTGTACCAGATCCAGGGCGTCTTCCCAGTCTGGGCACTGATCACATTGGTTGGCTCCGTCCTGGCTACCATCATCTTCATCACAACAAGCAATGAGCGGCCACCCAAGTACCACTGCGTAAGGTGTCCCCAGCCCTCAACACCCATCAGGGACCAGCCCAGTCTGCTCCGGCCTGGACTGAGGGTCCTGGGGGCAGAGCAGGAGCCAAGAGCTCCTTCCCAGTCCGCAGTGTCCCTAGGAGGGGGACAGCTGGCTGGAGGGGTGCAGGATGCACCCAGGGACCAGCTCACCCCTCTGCCCGGCAGGTCTTTGCCTTCCTCGGGTTTTTGGCCAGTGCCATGTGGATCAATGCCGCAGCCACGGAGCTGGTGAACATCCTCCGCACGTTGGGTGTCATCTTCCAGCTGAGCAACACTGTGCTGGGCCTGACACTGCTGGCCTGGGGCAACAGCATCGGGGGTGAGGGCTCTGCTGTGCCTGGCGATGATCCTGGGCACGTCCGTCCTCCTGGCATCTCCCAAAGTCTCCTGTTCTCCCTCTGCAGACACCTTCTCCGACCTCACCATGGCACGGCAGGGCTATCCCCGCATGGCCTTCTCCGCCTGCTTCGGGGGCATCATCTTCAGTATCCTTTGGGTGTCAGGGGGAGGGTGGTGGTACTTAGGGCAGAGGCTGCCTCAGTTTCCCTGCCTGGAGAACCCCTGCTCCTGGGGGACCCTTGGGAAGGAGCTGGGCAGGATCCACCCCAGAGTCCCTGAGATGACACTTGTGACCCTTCGGATGGAACCAGCGGCATCCCGCTGTCCCAGTGGGGGTTTGGGCCCAAGTCTGGTGGATTTGGGATCTGCCAAAGGGAAGGAGGGGAAGAGGTGGTCCCCATACCAGACTGAAGCTTTTCCTCCCTGAGCGCTCCAGGGTGTGTTTGCCACAAACAGGACACGCTTTGGGCCCCGGGGCGCAGCGGGGGAGAAGGGATGGTGCTGTCCCATCCCTGGGGGTGGGAGGGACTCATCTGGCTCCATCACTCCCCCGAGGTCCCCAGTGCTGTGTCCCCATCCTGAACATGCCCCAGACATCCTGGTCGGCGTGGGGCTGGGCTGCCTGCTGCAGATGACCAGCAGCCAGCTGGTGGTGAAGGTGAGGCTGCGGTGACACGGGGCAGGCTGGCGGCAGGACCCCAGTGTCACTCATCGCTCCCCATCTGTCACAGCTGGAGCCTGACAGCCTGCTGGTGTGGATCCTGGCCGGGGCCCTGGGGCTGAGCTTGGTCTTCTCCTTCGTGGCGGTGCCAGCGCAGTGCTTCCAGCTGGGCAAAGCCTACGGCCTCTGCCTCATCCTCTACTACGTGGCCTTCCTCTGCGTGGCCCTGCTGACCGAGTTCAAGGTCATCCACCTCTCCACTGCCTGAGAGACACGTGTCCATCCTCCCTCCCTGCTGGATCGGGCCCTCGGTGTCCCCTCGCACTGTCCCTGCCAGGGTGACCGAGGCACCCTGACCTCAAGCTGCTGCCACCACGCGCTGGAGGCACCATGTGCCAGCTCAGCCTTCACTTTCTGGAGGGGGGGGTTGGTTGGTTGTGCTTTGGGAAAGGAAAAGGAGCCATTAGTCACTAGCCACGACTTCACTCTGCCTAATCTTAACTCAAGGTGGCTCTAAGCAGGACCAAGGTGAAGACCTCGGTGTCCTCCGGTCCCGGTGGCAGAGAGGGCAGCTCCAGCCTGGGGTCACAACCAGTGAGGTTTTTCCTCTTCAGCCACTTTATTTTCCCCTCTCCATCTCTATCCTGGCTGCTTGGGGACAAGGCTGGTGTGGTCACACCACAGGGGTGACTCTGTGAAGGTCTGAGCCATGTTTGTCACTGTAAAGGATGTGATTTGTTCACAGGGTGGGTTTGGAAGAGCAGCCGAGGCAAAGCAAGACGGGGTTGAGGTGAGATGAAGCTCCAGGGCAGCGCTTGGTTTTAGTGCAAGCAAAGCTGGAGGGAAAAAAAAGCAAAGCAAACAAAGGGAGGCTGGTTTCCCCTTTTTTTAAAGCTCTGTTTTTGAACCTGAGTTTCAGATCCTACTTTTCTCCTCCTCCGAGTGTGGACAGAGCTGTAGGAAAGGTCGTGGAGTTTGCACGTGCAGTGTTAGCCTGAGGCAGGACTAGGTTTAGGCACTGTAAAAAAAAAAAAACAACATAAAAATATTGCAATAAAAAGCCAAACCCAATGTAAACTTCTGTTGTTTGCTGCGGGGGGTTGGTTTGTGGGGAAGGGGGGCACCCGGGGCTTCTCTGGCTCGGAGAGCAGGGCCAGGGGCTGGTGCTCTCAGCCCAGGGCGGTTTTCCCGGGTCCAGCAGCCGTGGTTTCCCAAGAGCGGTCACATGCGGCTGACTCGGCCATTTCGTCGCAGGGTTGGGAACTGCAGCGTCACGGCCCTGGGGTCAGCACGGGCTGCCAGGGACATCGCCGGGGACAGGGACAGCCAGGGCTGGGCTGGTGCTCCTGCTGCTGCTGGGATGGTCCACAGGGCGCGGGCGAGAAGCCAAAGTGCCGTTAGGGACAAATAACCACGTTTCTGCCACCTGGGGAGCAAGGGGCTGTTTTGCAAGAAGCACAACCGCCAGAGCCGGCTCCCGCTCCCCTCTGGGGTGCCAGCAGCCTCCTGGTTCTGCGCCATTTCTCCTTTTTCTAACCAGAAAAAGTAACGTCCCCTGTGGTATCGGTTCTGCCCTGAACCTGCTCACAAGTTACCAGCAGCTGCTGGAGTTATCTGGGGAGCAGTGGGGATAAAGCAATTGAAACTGCAGCCAGTATACCCACAGAGAGGTACAGGGTCAAAAAAACCTTCTAACCTTATGTGTTGCATTGAGGTAGCTTTAAAAAACATAAGTTTGAAAGCATTATCTTAATGTTCAGGGACAAAACTGGGAAAGGGCAAGAGGGAAGTTGGGCTTTGCAGTGTCCAGGGCAAAGAATGTGGAGCAGCAAAATGTGCCCTTGGCAGCGGTTGCCACTGGCACCGCTCCTCTTCAAACACTCTTCAAATGCTTGAGCTGCAGCCCAGCCTCACGGCTGGAATAACACAGGAATGAGGAAAGGAACCTGCTGCCTTTACAAAGCCGAGGATGCTTTTTATTAGTGTGCGTGAAAAAAAACTAGAGAACATTTTTTACAGACATGTCCATAAAATCGTTTTATAAACAAAACACCAGCATACAAAATCCTGCAGTGCTTCCTCCCTTGCTCCCTACAAAATGATTGTCTCTGTCGTTAGTCTGTGTGTCAGGTCGGGGAGAGGAGGATAAATAGAAGGGGATGCCCCGTACTCAAACTTTGTGTCTTCCCAAAGTCACGTGGAAGAAGAAAACTTCTGCGACCCTCCTTGGTTTACAAAAATAATTAATACGTTATGTACGCAGGGGAGATCAACACCTCAGCACAAAACCAGGGAAACAGCACCTGAGCCCCCAACCCCCGTCTGAGCATCCCTGTGACACGAGAGCCCCGTTATTGCATGTTAAGCAGGTTAGTGCCCCCCAATATAGCTTGAAGCTGCAGCTCCTTTCACACCCAGAAAACACCCCCCAACCATCACTGACAACCCTGCAACAGGCTGTAGTGGAATGAGTTTAACCAGAGCTGCTTTGTGTTTATTCCCTAACAATCATAACGCTCGTTCATCCTGCCCACAACTCAAAAAGAGAATAAGCAACATCCACTCCAGCCCCAGGACTAATCTGGGTAAATCTCCCAGGCTGCGACTCCATGCAGAGCAACTGCAAGAGCAACAACTGCACTGCTCATTAATTTCTGGTCGAACTGATGGTTTGGAAAACAGCCCTTTAAGGTCCTTCATGGTCCAGCTCAGAAGTAGTTTCATACCTGCAGTACCCAGCAAGGAAACAAAGAGTTGCCCTGAGGTGCCCCCAGGGAACTTGGCAAGGGCTGAGAGCAGAGGTTGGTGTGTGCTGCCCCACCGCTGCTCACCCGCTCTCTCCGGTATCCCAAATGCTCCCACCACGCTATGCAGGGAGAGATTTTGCAGAAGCAGCTCTGTCTTGCTGACTTTTGAAAGTCTCGTTGACCCAGGACATGCTGCTATGCACGATCACTCCTTGTGCCATGTGGCTACCAAGGAAAAAGCAGGTGTATGGGAGAAAGGGAAGGGGCACACAGATCTGCCAGTGCCCGATCTGTCTGGGGGAAGGAAAAAGCCTCCCCAGCAAGCTCTGCTCTTCATCTGAACCTGAGAAAAGATCCAACAGCAAGAGGTTGACGGGAACCTCCCAGCTGACAGAGAACTTCCAGCCCTCAGCACTTTCTGTGCTGACGGGGGGAAAAAAGGGACTTACAGGGACAGGTTCTCATCGGTTTACGGGCAATGGAACACGAGTGATGACACACCCTGCTGTGATCACCGAACAGACGTGGAAGAGCTAGGAAGGGATCTCTTTCCCCCCTTTCCTCCCACCCCTCACCTACCAGCTCTGGCTGCCTCCTTGCCAGCTGCAGAAAAGCAGAGTGGAGAGAAAAATCATCTTCCACATTCCTCCTGCATCCAACATTCAAGGAACAGTCAAGCTCTTTAGTGAATATTCCTAAAATCCTCCTCAGTCAGTGTTTGCTGGCCTGAGGAACATTTCTGCATGGGTGAAAGTAAGGGAGGAACACTGCTGTGCTGTGTGACCACAGCAGTGACCTGGCTGAGGACTAACCAGCAGCACTGATGCTCACAAGCTCTCCTTAACCCAAAGCCATGCAGAACTAAGCCAGATTTGGAGCTGCAAAACATTCAATTTCTTCCTCCTAGTCATTTATCTGAACTAAAGACCAGCCAGAGATTCGTCATTTACAGAGGTGGTGGCCGAGTGACAGAGGTCAAAGCGACCATCACCCTGTGGAATGTCGCCCTCACTGCCCAGAGACAGGGGCTTTGGGGTTTGCAGAGGTGACCCCAATCCCAGGCAGCACCCTGGGCAGAACTTGAACAGTCACAGCAGAGACACACCGTTCATCTCCCCCAACTCTTGTCCCACTTACGGTGGTAACACGATCAGCTGCTGGCCTTCACACTGCTAAATTCAATAATCAGATGGCTAAATTCAATAATCAGAGCTGGATCTGCTACAGGGAGAGCATCTAGGTGTGCCAAAAAGGAGGGGAAAGGCAGACTGCTCTTCAAAAGTGCTGAAAGTTCACACCACCTCCCGTTTCTTTGCATAAGGAGGGTGGAGAAAAAACAACTTACTCCCTGATCTTTTATTCCTAGGCTAATGATACCCTTTAAGCAAAAGAGATCTTCCAAAAGGGCAACGGTTTTACTATTAAGCAGGTGGCTTCAGCGCGTTTCCTGCTGTTAATGGATTACACATCCCTTTCCGCTGGGTCTGTTACTGCTATGGAACAGCAGGCTTGGGCCTGGGAAGCGGCTCGGAGGGAGAAGGTCTCTGTTCTGTCCGAGATGTTCGCTCTGTGCTGAGCATCACGCTCCATCTGGGTGTAGCAGCCTTACACAGAGTCCCCCGGGCCTCTGTTTTTTAGTCAGTAATCCACTCGCTAGGGGAAAAGATTTAAACCCTAAAGCTGAACAGTACACTGAATGGATCTATATACATCATCCCAATATATACGCTGTGAAGTAATACTCTAGGTTATTGCATAGAAGGCGGCTTGCAGGAGCTAGGCCTAAATGACAGTCTGGGAGCGCTGCCGGAGGCTCGGGGGCTTCAGAGAGCTGGTGGAAGCAGATGCAGGCTCTTGCAACGGTGTCTGAGATTCTTCTTTTCTGGAATGCTCCTCATACCATTCCTGCAAAAGGAGATCGGACACACCGAGATCAGGCTCTGCCCCACGCCAGGACCCCGAACGGCAGAGCCCTCGGCTGCTGTGCCATGCAAGGGCACGTTTGCTCAGGCACAAAGCCCTGGACCCAGCCTAACCACCTACAACAACCTGGTTAATTCCAGTATGACTGTGACAGATGTACCAAGACCTCAGCACCTGCAGTCCAAGCAAGAAGCACCAGTTGTGGCTCAGCTACAGTTGGCTGAACTGGGAAACCCGGGCAAGGAAACTTCCCTGTCTCAGGATGTCCCTCCTGAATGTCCACGACTCCAGTACTGGTGTCACAGGCATGTTTGAGGTTTACAGAGTGGCTCCCAGCACTGGGCAGCACCCAGGGTGTTACAGTATGTTATATCCCTGAATCAGAGACCAGGCAGAACAGGCGAGGAGCTTCTCTGCAGGTTTTCATCCAGCTACACAGTAAATAACATGTTTATTTTTGTTAGGGGGCTGAAGACTCATCCCCAAGCTAGCTGCCAAAGGGACAAAGGACAGATTCAAAAGATTACAAGATTAATTCTTTCAGTACTAATCATTACATTAGCCCATGACCTTCAACCTGGAGGTGAATGTCTGGCAGGCACTACAGTGACCAAATCCACGGCATAAAGCTCCTGACCACGAAGGGCATCAGCAGGAATGCCCCAAACAATCCAGAGAATCTGTTGATTTAAGCATTTCCCATCCTTGTTAGTGTAATTCTGACGGCAAACCAGGCAGCATTGCTCACGACCAAGCAGCACTCGCCTGGGAAACACTCTGTGTCAGACAGACACACCCAAGCTCAAGCACAATCACATTCCACTGGTTTAACTAATTAGCGCTCAGCAGCCGAGCCCCAGGAACACGCCGCGCATGTGCTCCTGGCCCCAGCGAACCCCTCGGGAGCTCAGCCAGGCTGGATGCCGACGCACACGCCAAGCGCCCCGTTACCGCGGCTCTGCCGACACAAACCTGGCAGCCAGGCACCTGGACCTGCTGAGGAGGCTCCAACACGCTCCTCTGTGGTTTAATAAAGTCCCCAAGTGCCAGAATGGATAAATCTGAAATATATTTAATCTACTGCCCACTCTCTTCACCGAGCTGCCTGCCCAGGGTCTGGAGGAAGAAGGCCTCTGGTGTTTCAAAGGATGGTTTGTTATTCTAAGTGATGTTCTGCTCACCACAGACTTGCTGAAATTTCCAACTCAGGCGCACATACCTGGATCTCCTCCTCATACATCTTCATACTCAGGTCACTCTTGGTCCTTGATCTGCGTCCCAGAAACAGCGTTGACATTTGCTAAAGAGTTGCGGGGAGGAGAAGGAGGAAAAATACCCACAAAAATACTTTCATCAGTCACTGAGCAGTTCACAGCAACTTCAGGCATCCTGCATGCAGACACCCATCACCCACTGGTGAGCTCGGACTATCCTGGGCTCTTATTATATCACAGGGGAAAGGCGTTTTAGGGTGCATATCACCTAAACAAATACAGGCTGAGTCACACTGAGCAGATCCCCAAAGGCAACAGAGGGAGCTGGAGCTTGGACAGATGTGTCTGGTGCTTACTGTAGTGAGATGAACACAACATCAGTGCCTGGAGCAAGGCTCAGACCCAAGCTTCCAAATAAGATCTCGTCTAAGAACAATTTCAGGTCCCACTTGGCTAGACCACACATTTACTCTGTGGGCCTGGACTTCTTAAATTGTGTAAGCAAAGAGCTGAAGTCTAAATTACACTGTGACCACATGAGTTATATGAACATGGTTGAGAAGCAAAAGAAAAATCAGGTCTGGCATCATCATTCTGGACTCCATTGCAAGGCCAAGGACATCGCCTTCCTTTGGTTTGCCTCGAAAACTGCTTCTGATCAGTATCATTGTCACGATTTTGAATTTTGTCTGTGTGAACAAGAGCTCAGCGTACAACTACCAAGCCAACCAAAGCAAATAAAGGTTGCCTAAGAGACTGTAGCACCTGTGCTTTGTAGTGAGATCCAAGAATATAATGGGTATTATTGAAATAACCACTTAAGCTCTTCCCAGATGCATGAGACAACAGTTCTGAGACAAGAGCAGTTACCCAGCTCAGCTCATTTTTCCAACTGCCCATCCTATTTTGGAATGGAAATGTACACAGCGCCATGGAGAAAGGAAGGCTGGGGTTTGGAATCGATACCATCGGATTGCTGCATCATGCTTCAGGACTGTCCAAGCCCAGGTGTGCGATGAGAGAGGCAGGAGAACTACAAGACAGTAGTTTCCTTAGAGAAAAATCAATCTGCTTTTTCCAGCTGATGCTGGGCCAGGACTGTTCTAAGAGAAGTTTGTGGGTTGTAGCAACGAGCCTCTGTTAAGTCTATTCAGAGAGTAGAGGAAATTCAGTTGCTGCTTTTCTAGAGCAGCAAAACTTGGTGCCAGTGCTGTGGGGTCCCTGCAGCAGCTCAGCTCTCAACACTAAGGTGATACATGCAGCTCCTCTCTTAAGCCAGCACAAAGACATCCATAGCCCTGGCACGCCTCCCTCCCCCAAAACTGAGAACTTGCAGAAAGCTTTTCCTCTTACCCCATATTTGTCCATCTGCAAAACGATCTTCTGCAGCTCAGCGGTTTCAGTGGCAGCTGAACTCCGTTTGTACAGCTCGATTATGCCAACCACTTCCTCCTTGAAGATCTCCTTCTCCAGCACAATGCCATTGTCTTCTGAAGAGGCAAGAAAGAGGGAAAAAAAATGTCTCCAGGATGAACGTTGCTTCATCATCTACTGCAATAATCCTGGAAGGCAAAGCTTAACAGCACCCAGGAGCAAGCCAGGTGCAGGCACAGTCTGTACCTACTTTTGTGATTAGAACAAAAATGTCCTTGTCCCTCGACAAGGCAGGGAGGAAGTTAACTTGTGTGTAGGACCAGCAAGCACCTCAGCTTTTTTAAAACATCGGGCTTGTCAGTATCTTAAAACAACAAATAAATCTTGTAGCTTTTTGCTTGCCTGTAAATTAACCAGCAAAGCAAACGATCACACAGGAATTGCCACCTTTTGACCGTGAACTGCCTAAAGCAGCTCAGGAGCCCAGTGCTGATGAACATTCTTCACTGCACCCATCCAGCTGGGTTCAGGAGGGAGCACCCTGTAACTAACAGCACCCCCTCCTGTGGGCAGGTGCCACACGTTTGCATCTCCTGTCCCCTGCAAACGATGAGGGGCTGATGAAACTGCTTCTGGCTGGGGCCTTCACTGTGTTTTTGCAGGGAAGAAAGACTCTCCAGCATTAAATGTATGAGAGTGCACTAGCTCTATCTCCTTCCTGCAGAAACATGTAAGTAATTATTCAGATGACTTTGCCTGGAAAATGAACAGAAAAGTCTGAGTGTAGATCACCTGGAGGAATAGAAGGACTGTAGAGATTAATGTGTTTATGGCGCCTAAATTAGCAGGTCATGAAGTTACATGCAGCTTTAGAGAGATGAAGGACAGTGAGTAAGAGCAGTGACTAACAGGAGTGCGGCAATGGAGAGACTGTCAGTTCCTGAAGGGTACAGAAAGGTATGTCCAACACCAGTACACAGTCACCAGTCTAAGTACAACCAGGACATGTGGAAAAAATTGGATACAGAGTGTCTGTTGCCCTCTATGTCATGGCAAAGAGTGGTGGCAAACCACCTGCACCCAGCGTTTTGGTGCCTGAATGCCAGACAAGCTACTTGGAGACAAGTTCTGGTGCCACTGAGCATATTAGTGAGGAGGGAAAATTGTTTTTAAAAGAAAAATCACATTGTCTTCCTGTAAGATCTCTGGTTGAGTTTTGCTACAGAAGTGCAGTAATATTTCATAGATTTCTTTTGTGAAATGCATGTGAACTTCCTATCTTCAAATAATTTTGTTGCAATGGCTCAAGTAGTTGAAGTGTATATGTATAAGCACGTGCGGACACACAGAGACACTTACATAAATCCAGGCAGACGCATACACACACACTTTTTGGGGAGTGCTGGGACAGAGCAGAAAGGCCAGATGGAAATATCACACAAAGGCATAATAATGACTTAAAAAGTCAGGGTAAAAAAAGAAAAACAATCTGGTCTTTGCTGGCCAAGCCCATTCTCTCCTACAGACATAAGACACACCGCTGTAAGTCAACCAGTCCCCAGTTCTGACCTTCTGAATCTTGGTTCTTCCGAGTGTAGTTCATGCGGAAGACAAATGCATCCAGAATAAAAGCCACGATGATCGTCATCACCACCTGGGAGAGGACAAGAGCAGAGGAGATGAGGAAGCTGCTGCTGGGGAACTCTTCCAGCCCACTTCAACAGGAATCTGAGCATTCGGTCTGTGCTTCAGCTCCACATTCCCCAGCATCTCCACGGCAGAGGGGATGCACAGGTCATACTTCAACCTGAGAGCAAACTTCTGACAGTAAACCAGAAAGGGGACAGAGCAAAACTGTGATGCTGTAGTCCTTTTCCCAGGCCCAGATTTATGCAGCATCAGCTTTATCAGTGCCCACAAATTCAACTTTCTGCAAGTGATGAGGACTCACACCTGTTTCTGGAAGGCGTTTATGTAGTTGAGCAAAGTTGTCCTCACTTAGGGATGGAAACTCCCTCTGGAACACAGCAAAAGCTGCCTCCCCTCCTCAGCCCCACTATTTGATGCATGAAGCACATCCAGAAACCTACCATGGTCACAATATAGAAGATCATGAAGTAAAGACGGCTCCAGTGAGTGGTTTGGGATGTCACCCCTTCCTAAAGAAGAGAGGGAAGAAATCAGTAGTGCACAAAAAATGGAAGACTCTGCTGTTAACCACTTGTCAACAGACATAAAGCAGCATAACCACGATCTGCCTGTCACAGCTCCACAGTGAGCCCCCGGGGCTGCCTGTGCAATGCCCAATGCCCCAGCTGCTCCTCGCAGCTCACCTGCCTCTCAAGCTAACACAGAGGTTCCTATACGCAAACGCACAGAACATTTTAAGCCTGTGGCTGCCTGTACCCTTGCTGCTGTGAGAACACAGCCTGGACAGCAGGGGGACAAGCTGGAATACAGAATGACTTCACTTGTCCGCATTGTGAAACCCAGGCTGAAGGCTGGTCAAGATTCCCAAGAAAACAAGCCCAGCAGCATGCCAGATGTCAAATATCACCCAGCGATCGGGAGCAAACGTCTGGCAACAAGAAGTGACGATGTTGGGCCCATCTCCAGTCACTAGGGGAAGAAAGCAGTGGTGGCATGGAAGATCTAGCTCAAGTGACGTGTGTGCTGTCCACACACGCACGGCAGCTGAGGTTTACTTACCATGATGATGTACCAGTCGTTGACGACTGTCAGCTCAAACAGCGTGACTGTACAAGGGAGAGAAAAAAATACAGACAATTTATCCAGCTGAACCTACTCTAGTGATTCTTAGACAAAGTGTTTGACAGGGATGACTGACACAAGACACTGAAGTTTCAATACAGCCAGTAAATCTCACCAATACAATTATTTCAGACAAAGGGGGTTAGACCTACAGAATCAGGAGCATGGTTTAAACTATATTTCTTAAAAGAATCAGAAACAGACCTGATTCTTTTAATCAGAGAGTGTGGAGACCTCTGAAATCTCCAGGAGATAAGCACCTCTGCTCACACATTAAGAAAAATCACAGAGAGTAATCAACGCATTCAAATTATTCCTCATCAGTGGGCTTAAAGAAATGTATTAGCATCACTATTGGTTCTTTAGGAAGGTAGTTACTTAAAGCCTCCTTAAACATCTCTGGAAATCTGGTCTGATCACCAGTCAGAACAGATCTGTTGGCTTCACGCTGGCTTTTAAGCGATGTCTGCTTACCTTGCAGAACACTTATGGCGCGATTAGTCAGCTGGAGTTCTCCAGACAGAAAAAGCAGGATGCTGAGTGTCTGAGGTGCATTAGGAGGACTCTCTGGGAGAGTCCCAGGCTCACAGGAGCACTACAGTCCTGCCATCCAGCTCTGCAGGAACACAGATGCACTCAGGAATAGCCTTTGCTACGGACAAAACTGCCCTTACCAAAGCTGTTCAAAATGTTGTCAAAGTTGTTGAGATAGTAATAACCTTCTTCCACAACTGTCTTGTTGCCAACCGTGTGATTCACCCAGCGGTAGGAATCTGCAACTGTGCTTGTGCTGGTTGGAGAAACCAGGACAAAGAATGAGAAGAGAACTGGAAAAGCAAGGAAAATATCACGGGTTATAAACACTAAAACACTTAGAATGTGGTGAGCAGGATGGCACTTTCTACCTCTTGGCCAGCACTTGCTTTTTTCTCCGAAAGCAAGCTCCTGTCCTTCACAGCTCAGCACAAGCCCAGGGACCACATGGAGTCTTTCTAATCATTCCGCAAATATTATATAAGATAAAATGAGTGTTTCAGTTACACTCTTTGGCTCACACCTGTAAAGCTTGGCATTTCTGAGTGGTCTGCCATCATTTAAGATGAAAAGGGCACAGGCCAGCTTGGCTTCCAAAACCAGGTGAATTTATCTTGTAGAAAGTGAGGCCTAAATATGTATCACATCCAGCAGAGCAACTCTGGTGTCACCAAGATAAAAATCTCAACTTCGCTCTACAGCAGCTGTTACAAGAGCTCCCAGCCACAGTAGAGGTTTGCTAGGAAGTAGTGTGCCATGAAGAAGTCCTCCCAGTGCAGGTACCCGAGGCGAGTTTCAGAGCTCATTAAAACCAGCCAACCCCACCACAGAATCTCCCTCCCTTTCTGAATGCAACACAAAAGCCACTTCATCCAATCTGATCTAGAGGAGTGAAGTGTCACCCCTACATTTTCCCAGTATGTTGCCTCAGCTACAAAACCCTGTTCAGACCCATCCTCTGGTCCCTTCTCTGCATGGAGACAAAGCTGCTGGAGCCTCCCTGCTCCTGGCTTTGCACCAAACCCACTGCAGAGGGGGATGGATTTGCAGTACTCACTTGCAGCAGTTCGGGTAGACCACGCCAGCAAAGAACTCCATGCCAACAATGGCAAAGCAATAGTAGAAGATCAGCAGGGTTAAACCCAGGCTGGAGGCAAAAACAGAGAGAGTACTGTGCTGCTGAAGAGTTGCTAAGGCTGGGAAACACAAAGTCACAGGCCAGTTTCTCTGGAAGGAATTTCCAAGGCATGGGAAGCCGCAGACCACCCTGCCTGCCGCTGGGGCTCGGCAGTTCTGTGCCTGCTCTCATTCAAGAAGTCCTTGGACAAGGAGCTTGCTACTCACTGAAGAGAGGAACTAAAGAGCAGCCTGGATTCCCTCCCAGTTTGCCTTTTTCTGGTAAACAACCACAGTTTCTTTAATAAAGAACAACACACACTGGTTTCTGCCCTCTCCACGTCCTCGCATGCAGGGGCTGTGCCAAGAACTGGGTTCCCCAGCTAACACGCTCTCCACAGCCCTTCCTTGGGGAATAAGGTCTGAGGACGCCTCACTCAAACCTCAAGCTCCTTCTGCCCCACCGTTTCACAATAATGCTCTCCAGTGGCTGTACTAAGGACAGGGAAACATCTGGGGCTGAGTATATTCATGCCCATGTTCCTCCAAAATGGGCCTCCCCTCTCACTGAAAGCTGGGATGGGGGAGAAAAATTAAACAAGCATCAATTCTTGGTTATCCTTCTAACACAAAAGCCAGGAGGTGGCCCAGGGTGCTGGAGTGTTGCTTACCATATCCTGCTCCAAGCAATCGGAGGTTTAACACCCCAGTACAGCACACTGAAGAATCAGTGACAATTGACTGGCAGACAAGAGCATAAAGCAGGTGTGACAGGTCCCCATCCTGAGCCCAGCCCTAGACACTAAACCTTCGCTCCCCTCTCTCCACCGTCACCCAAAGAGAAGATGTTAGTACCTGGCCATCCGGGGGAACAACTCAAACATCGTGTCCAGGACATTTCTGTAGCGTTTCTTCAATTTAAATAGCCTGAAAGGAGAAGCCAGCAGTTATGTACACACTGCAACATTCCTGGTGGTGTTAGGAAGAGTTACATAGAGGATCACAGATCTTTGTACCTGCCGGCTCATGGAATGGGAGGTTTCCTGACACCAAACTCGCAGGATCTGCTCTTGCCTAAGCGGTTTCTGTTCACCTAACAATGTCCCGTTGTCCCATGTAAACGCTAATGACACATTCAACTAAGTGTTTACACGACTGAGGAACCTCAAGGAAACGTGTACATCTTCTTACACAGTGTGATGCATAAATAGCTATTTAAAAAAACACTGTAAGAACATAAACTAGCTGTGCATATAGGGTCAGGATTCATTACTCCTCTTCTCAGACACAGGCTTTTCTGTGTTTCCCTCATGACCCAATAAAAATTGATGAAAGAAAACTACACTGTGCCTGTTAATTTAAGATTTGGCAACTCCATCAGCCTTTACAGGGAAACACAGCTGCCAAACACAGGCTTTGGCAGGGGAGCAACGGAGAAAACATATTTTTGTTTCCCCCCCTCGAGTGTCATAAAGTGTTCTTGAAATCCTCACTGAAGGGCTAAATTACATTAGCTTGTTTTTAACAAAACAATGTTTTTCCTCAAATGCCTTCCCCCTATGGCTCTCAAAGCGTTCTGCGAAGGTGCGTGTACCTCGAAATGAGAGGGTTAATCAGCCCCATCTCACCGAGCTGCAGAGAGGTTACAGGCCGCAGTCTTGCTCCAAGTGTGAGATGCAGTTAGAGCAGGGTTGTACTTCACCCTAGAAAGCAGCGTCCTTTGAAAACTGTAATTTCTGGTAATTCAATGGAAATTATTAAACTGGCTCAGACTGACTCACCCTGACAGAAGAGCTTTTCTCCAAACAGCATCAGACAATTTAGAGGAGGTGTAAGAACCCCGCAAAGGCAGACACAGGATAATCTGCCCCTGGTAAATCCCTTGATCTCTATTAGAGATCAGCTTAAGCTCCAAAGCACGGGGTTTCGTATCCCATCCTAAGTTTTTGTTATCGTTCATTTTGATAACTCCGGCTAATCTCATTACCCCACGCAATTCCTGTTTGCCATGGTCACGTACCCACAGAGCAATCCTTGCCCTCTCCTGGTAAGGAGCTTGATGCTCAAAGCGATTGATGGAAAACAAGCCTGGCTGTTCCCTTCCCCACCTCGTCCCTCCTCCCCCAGCCTTCCCGTCTCACCTCAGCAGCTGGAGGGGTCGCAAGACCACGATGAAGTAGAACGGCTCCATGTTAAATGCCAGTGCCATGAGCCCCAAGAATGCAAACAGGGTGACTGAGAAGTCAAAGCTGGAAAGAAAGAAATGATGATTTAGCCCTAGTGTTTCAGCAGAGAAGAGGTACTTGGTGTTGCTCCAGCCTAACAAGATGTGCAAGGCCAAGGGCAGAAGAGATACAAGAGCCTGCTGATGGCCTCGTCTACAGGCCTAAAAACTCATCTCCAAGGTCAGCCTAACCCAACAACACTCGCCACCTTTTTCACAAAACATCAGCACACGCTTACAGATTCCAGCCCGAGGACAGGTACTCGACAGGCCCCAGTCCAGTGGTCTTCAGGAGCAGCTCCACGCCGTAGACTGTAAAACAAGATGACACAAAGATTAAGAGGCAGCATCACATGGAGGGCTCATGTAAAGGCTTGTCCTCAAAGATGGGTGGTGCTCCAAGTGCAGGACTGCTGAACATAGGCTTAACAGACTCTCATTCATCCTCCCTATTCTTGGTCAGATGTCAAAGAGACATTTTCCCTCCAAATCAACACATTTTCCTGTATTCATGATGATTTCTGCCAGCTGCAGCCAGATCAGAGCTGGTAATGCCTCCTGGAACAGTCAGTGCAGCACAGAGCAAGATGAGCAACTCCACACTGAGCTCTCACAAGTCTGGAGGAGCTTATCGCTTTGCACGCTGTGCCTAACAAACAAGGCTATTCTGCTCTGGGGGCTCAAGCCAGCTTTAGGAGCAACACAGCGGCTTTTGCAGAGAGCTGCACGGAGGTCAGAGGCTCCCCAGGCTGCGGGGCAGCTGTGTGACTGCAGCAGAGCACACATGGGCCTGCGTGGATGCTGATGATCCCTGCCAGGCTGTTCTAGGACTAGTCTGTACACCTGTGGCAAAGTTTTCATTTCAAACTGAAAAATCTTCGGGAGACAGAGCTGTTTGTTCCCCTCCCAACTCCTTATGAAGTGACACAGCTCTGTTGGAAGGCATCAGCTTACTTGTGAGGAAGACTATGTAGCTCCACGGGACATTTCTGGAGAAGAAATTCCCTCCTGCAAGACACAAGAAGAAGTTTTTCTAGTCTTCTCTTTATTCAATCTCCAGCACCATAGTCAAGAAACAAGCTGCGATGTTTCCTACCTTGCAGCATGAAGGTTTCAACAAGAATCCAAATTCCATTCACAGCAACCACAGTATCTGGAAAAGAAAGTAAAAACCCATAGCAAACACAGTCCTGGGCCAGAGGACATCCACTTTCTAGGCTAACAAAAAGACTACAACATAGGACAAGCAGCAGGGTCAGTGTTTCCAATTCAACTAACAAATTGAACTCATAACTTGGGAGAGTTGCAAAACTTCTATCCTGACTTTTCCCGGGCCTTTAACAGATGCTGTATCTTTATCTTCAGAAGGAAACAAAACTAAAAACACTGGTCTGCTCAATCATTCTACTCATCATTATCTTATACTCTGCCATGTTATTATCTGTATATTTTAGCTTCCTCCTAGTTCTAGAATGAGATCTCAAGAACCACTAGGTCCCCAGCAGCACAGGACAAAGCCCTGTTGGATCCCCAACATTCAAATCCTGAGAACCGAAGGTGCAGGACTTCTGTTCGCTCACATCTCCTCACCCCATCCCACTCTCTTTAGTTCAGCATCCTAATGTACAAAAAGCATCTCCTGCAACATTTAAAAAAAAATAATACTGAGTAGGAACAGAAGATTTAGAACATATCAAGTAGCACCACGAGTAAGCACGCTCTCTCCTCTAGAGAAGAGGAACATGGAATCATTCTCACAGGCAGTACAGTTGCCAAGCAATCCCTCCAGCAATGATGCTGCTTGCACCTTCTCAAGTGCACGCACAAGAAGGGGGTTGACTGGTGAGGCAGTTCCTTACCCAGCATCCTCCAGCGGCTAAATAAAAACCTCAAGGCTTGTGAAGGCTCACACCAACCTACCCAAACGCAACAAGCTGATTCCTAAAGAACCAGACCCAGAAGTACATTATGTGAACCAAGGAGCTCCTCCAGGACATTCGACCGTAGCGGTCGGTATGAGTACACAGCTCCCTCCCTCTCTGTCAAAACTCCCGAATGTGTACACGAGCTCAGAGCAAAGACCCTGCCCCACCACACCAGGTCCTTGTGCGGGCCAGCAGACACAGCATATCAGAGCCAGGGGACCGAGGGAGCCCAGCAGAGACAGCTCGTCACTCCTACTTACACATGGTGTACTGGAACATGCGGGACTTCACCAGGATGTTGATGCCTGCACAAGGGGAAGCAGGACAAAACAAATGTTTACATGACTCCTCCTAACACACACACAGCTTCCTCTGTCTTCTCCTTATCGACTTTATCCATACCAATCTCCTCAGTACAGAAGCTAAACACATTAGCAGATTATTAACTTTTACTTCTTGGGATCCAGTTTGAGTTTCATCTAGAATTTTAGCAGCAATGAACCCACTATCCTTAACCCCCAAGATGCCTTTTTTTCCTATGTACTAGCTTTGTGGTGTGGACAAAAGTCAATGCAGCTGCTGAAGCACTGCTTGTGTCTGGAACAACACAGGTGCCCGCAGGGAAGGTTTAGCGCATCAGCGGAGATACACAGAACTCCAACGGCAGCTGTGTGTTTGGATCAAGATATCATGAACTGTTACCTACCAGCATGCAACACTGAACTAGAATTGCAGGTAAGTTCTTATTTCTGAATGGGTACATTCAATCAGGAAGCTTGGAAACAGGGAGATAAATCACATTTGCAAGACAGATTACACAGATGGGTATTTCAGACCTCTTTCCCTAGCATCTGCACCATCGTGGGACTAGGAACAAACACAAACCCCACTCTACAGTCACTGCTGTGAGTTGCTGCCTGGGATACGGAGACACAAACCTATAAACTCGGCTAGATTCAGCAATCACAAATCCCCATACGACCTCTGTGCTGAAAAGGAATACAGCCCTCCATGATCTCAGGGGCTGGTTCCTCACAGAGCTTCTGCCAAGAAGTCTCTTATTTTAAGGAAGCTGGGGTTCGGGTCAGAACACAGGGAACATTTACATGGCAGAAATCTCCCGTGGAGACTCTGAATACACAGAGAGTTAGTTAGTAGGCCTTTCCTCAGCTGTTTACCAGGGACATAAGGGAAGGTCCCTTCAGAGGGCCCTGTCTTTGTAAAGTGATGGTTTTCCTGCCAGTTGAACACACGCTGTCACGAAAACCCAGCCTGTTACCTTTAAAAATAAGGAATGCTGTCCGTGGAAGGTCATCAAACCAGTGCTCGCGATTCCGTTTTGCCTGGAAGTGGAACAGCCACGATCAGAAGTCAATTACATCCATACAAATAATGTGCAGTGATGGAGACTCACCTTATCCCCATCACCTTTTTCTTTCAGATCCCCCTTGTTTCTTTATCCACCTCCTCTTTAATCACTGGCCTCCTTTGCTCTCCCATCCACACACCCTTCCCCTCTTTTCCACCCAATAAATATTTACCTTCCATTTTAAGCCAACAACTTCATAGAAATTGTAAAAATCCTTTAGACTGCAAAACAGAAAGAAGCATCTGATCAGAGCCCTGGAGTTGATTAGATCCTTAATTGTCCTTGTCAGGCATCATCAGTAGAGAGTCCCTGGAAGTTATTAACTCCTTATTAGAACTGCAACCACAGCTGATATAACTCAATACCAACCTTTCCCCAGCCTGGCTAAAGGTTATTGACTGACAATAGCTGGAGCAGGGTACAAAGCCTAATTTCTTTCTGCTACACTACAGCCCTCAGAGGAAACTCTCACTCTACTAAACTCTAGAATTTTACCATCAGGAGGAAAGACCTGAGGCTTAGATAGCAATCTTCAAGGGACAGAGATTGTACTAGTCTTCATGAAGAGGTCCTGGACTGTCTAAATTACTTGTATAGTCCTTTTCTAGGGCACATTTTCTTTTCAAGGTAACAATGAAATTTGAAAAAGGACATGAAAGCAAAGGAGCTCATAAAACACGAGTGCCTGTCTAGGTGCTCAGGGTCAGGCCTGTAACAGCTTTTAGGTGTTTGAAAGCGAGTATGCTGAACTTCTCAGACTCTTAATGGTGTCATTAGGTGCCTAAATTTAAGAACTCCGTCTTTTTCAATACTTCTCTGTGGCACTTGACTTTAAGGAGAAGCATTGGCACCAGTTTCATGGGAGACTCGCTCTGAGCCTGTTTCTGGCCAGAACAAAGGAAGAGAAGGTCTCTTGCTCTCATTCCCTATTTTTCCTTGCTGGCTGGAGTTAGCTGCACCCACCCAGCAGAATGGTAATTCTCCGCCTCATAACACAGAGGATGACAGTCCTGAAAGCACCAGCAGAACCAGATTTTAATTAACAAAACCCTGGGGGACACAGCCAGCTGCTGGAAAAAAACAAAACAGAACAAACAAACTTGTTAAGCTGCGAGGCTGCACTGTGTGAAGAAATGCTCCTTGCAGGTTTTAACACTGTTCCTCAATTTCTCGCTCCTCTGTTCTGGTGGGGAGGTGGGAAAGGGAGGCTGCTGAGCGCCAGCACAGCGCTGTATCCACAAGAGGGCACGCAGGAACTCCATCACCTCCGCAGAAAAACCTCGGCTCAGGGTGCACCCCCCTCCAAGCTCCCTGCTTCCCAGACAAACCCTTTCAATCCTGTTACTCTATTCGCACATCCCAAACAAGTTTTATTCCGTAAGCCCAGCCATCCTCTCCAAAGCACAGCCTAGCTTCAGCGAGCGAAGCAGCATCCCTGCTCTGGGTGCGGCAGTAGGACCGGCCTACCTGAGCAAAGGAGTATGGCTTTGATTCAGTGCTTTGAAAGTGAGATATCGCTCTCTGGCGCACATCCGAGGCTTGTAAAACCGCAGCAGCCCTTCGAAGTGCTTGAAGGAAATTCCAGACGGCCTCTACAAACAAGGGAACATTGTCGTAAGCAGCAACATCGGGCAGAAGCACACAGAGGCTAGTGCATTTAATTCCCACTCTGGATTTGTTTAAAGCAGGATTTCTACATTATCATAAGATGCCATTATAACTAAGCCCCAAAAGTACCCTAAGCTATTACTTTAACATACTGAGATTGTCCCAGGGCCCAGAGATCAGAATGCTCTCCTGGCAATCGGCCCCTCCAGCAAAAGCAGAGCTGTTCCCTGTTGCCCCATCATGTGAAAAATTGTCCAACTAGATACTCCAAGCAACAGGATTCAACCACACTTCTTGGGAAATCAGTGGGCAGCCAAACTGATCCCATTACTGGCACTTTTTAAGCCTATCAGCTATGTGCCCTAAAAATGAACTCATCTACTAGAAGTAGGTTAATTATTTTTGGGCCTTATTTCTCTTGCTGCACCACAATTTAAACAAGAACTCAACCCTCTCCCCCAAATGCTCTGTCCCCACCGTCTGTCTGTGGGTGAATCACTTCAGTTTCTGCACCATTTAGTCACACAGTATCTGGCAGCTGTTCTGGACCTTCACATGTATAACCCACCCCTCCTCTAATACCGGTGCTTGAGAAGCGAGTTCTCAAGTGACCCACACTGAATCAGAGAGAAATCAACGACTGCATGCACACCAGACCAAATTTCACTCATTTTATCAAGACACTTCCATAATCTTACACGGGGCTGAAACTCAGACTAGTTTGGTTTTTTTCTCCAGAAACAGTTCTAAACAAGTTACACAAATGCAAAAAACCAGTAGCCCCTGGTGACTATGATTACAGTCAACAGACATAAACCAGCTTTTCTGGAACATGTTCTTTAAACACCCCAGAGCACTGGTGTTCCCCAAACATCGCTGCCGCAGCCCAGGCAGCCCCGCAGGGCCTCGTACCTGTTTGGTGATCAGCAAGCGGTATGCGTGCTGGATGGCCGTGCGCTTGTGCAGCAGCAAGGACTTAAACTTCCTCTTCTCGATGTCATTGAAAGTGTCGAACACCACAGCGAGAAGCTGCAGAGATAGGACAGGAGAGAAAGTCATGTTTTGATCTGTATGCTCTGCAGCTGCCTGAGCTGGTGCTTCTCAAACGGGCAGGAACATCCAGGCTAAAGAGGCATTGCCTGCAGGAGGAATTCACTGCATGCTACTCTGAGGCAGCATGGAGCCAGCAAGGGTCCTTGGCCAACAGGGATCCCACAAAGGGATCACCGAGCACACTGCACACACACTGATCCACTCTCAGGACGCAGTCCAGACGTTTCTGGCCTCCTAACACTCGCTAGTGGTTTTAAGAGTGAAAGCTAAACCCCACACGTGGCAACAGAAAACAGTACCTAAATGTTTGTTAAAATGCCCAGATCTCTTCCTGGAAAGCAGGTTTGGAGGGCTGCTCTCTGGACTTCCAGGGAGCTTTGACAAACACACATCAAAACCAACCCTCCATCTAGGACAGCAGCAGTGAAACCCAAGCCCACTACCAGCATCAAATCACTCGCCTCGGGCTGCAGAATTCCTCAGCTCCTCTGGCAACCCCTTTTCCACCACTCACCTCCTCCCCTGAGCTGCTCTGGCCCCAGGTGCTGCCAGGAGCAGGAGGCAGCACAGCAGCCTGGCGCTCACGCTGCAGTTACCCACACTCTCCGAGTCCTGCCACACTCAGTAATTCCATCCCCTTCAAACTGATTTACAAAGGATCTCAGGCAAGCCCAGATAATAAAATGCCATTTTATGATAAATAATGACGACAGAAAAGGACAATAAATCTCATGAAACTGAGTATGTCACTCCAAGCATGATATTAATGTGAGAGAAGTTGAAAGATACTCATACCCTGTTTTCTGTGATTTAATTCCATTCCTTGTGGTTAAACATTAAAAGACTCCTATCTGTAGCAGAGCTGCCATTTCTAGAAGTATTCGCTCAGAGTTATTGCGGAGCAGTCTGGGGAATGGGGAAGGTTCTGCTGGGCAATGAACTCCAAAGTCAGGCAGGTAGAAGTCAAGTGCTTCCCCAGAGGACTCACCAAGTTCATGATGAAGTACAGCTCGATGGAGAGATACACTATGAAGAAGACACAGGACCAGGGGTTCCGGGCATAAGATGGCATCATCACATCGGGGAAACTGCATCCGAAAAAGACACAAGTTTAAGCACCTCACTAGAAAGGCAAGAGCACAAGGCTCAGGTCTGTGTGTAAACCCGCATCCAAAGATCTGCACATTTCTGCAAAACACGTGGTCGGTCGTCACACAGAAGTTTGCGCCCAGTGACAAGCAGCAAAAACACAGGGGCATAATGAAAAAATAAATACGAAAAGCATATTCCTCACGTCCTGAAAACCAAAGGGGATTTGTAAGGTGGCTAAGGGTTGTGCTTTAACACTCAGCAACAACAGCGATGCAGCCTTGGTTTAAAAGTGCTGCCACCTGAGATTTATCCTATCCTGTGCTAATTTCCTAATCCTCCCTGACAGCAGATCAATATTTACTCGCTGTCGTTATCCCCCTTTCTGAGCAGATAGGTGAAGTAAAGCAGAGGAATAGGAAGTTAATTCACAATAGCAAACTGTCAGCTGACAAAGGAGCACAAATAGAAACTTTTATTTCTTGGAGCCAGGCCTAATAAAGCCATTTCCTCCCTCATTGCCCGCACAGAGATGAAGTGGTCTGAGTTGCTCAGAGGTAACTCTGCACCTGAGGTCACAGTGTCCTAAACCAAAACCAAGCACCGGTTCTTCCCATGCAAGCTGACCCAGGAAATCTCACGCTCATACAGAGTAAAGGGGTCGCATTTGGAGAGAGTATTTCTGCAAATAAACTCTTGGCTCTGCTACATTTCTCTGGTGACAAAGGCTGAGCTAGAAATCCATGAACTTACTTTGAAGTGGTCAAAAGCACAAAGAGATTCACCAGGCTGTTCTCTAGGGTATTGAAGTACTGAAAGGAAAAATCTCCCGTGAAAAAACGCAAGCAGAATTTCATAGTGATACCGCATTCTATTAAAAACAAACAAACAAACCCAATGAAACAAACAACCCACCCACACACTTGAATATAGGCACTTCTACCATTCCCCAATGCCTCCTAGGGAAAGGGTACTTTAGAACTAGTCCTTTTTAAAGGTCCCTGAGAGTTAAAACATATGATGAGTTCAAACCATTTAAAGCTCATCTATACATTTTTGTAGTAGTTACTTCCTGTAGCTACAGGCGCGGCAGCAGAAGGAACCATGGCTGCTGGACTCTGTCACAGCCTGAGGTGACCGAGCTCTGACCCAGACACCTTCCTCCCCTGGGGACAGTGGCAGGTGTCTCGTTTGACTGAATTAAGACACCAAGAACAAGGAACAGCTACATCCTGTCTTTGAAGAAGTTCTCTGCAGCGGCTTCCTTTCCATCGGGGTAAATCAGGGTAATGCTGCTCCACAGCCTTCGGCCTCCCAGGCCACCACACAAACTGCATCATACAGTAATGTGTGATTCTCAACTGGTCAAAATGGGACTTGAGTTTGAATTCAAACAATCAGCAATACTCACCGGATCGGAGTGGTTAGGAGAAAACAAGTAAAAACCTGGAGAAGCAGCAGGGAGGGTAGAGGAGGAGAGAAGAAAGGGGGAAAGAACAATCAAAAATGAAGAGTTAAAACAATATTTAATGTCAATCAGCAGAGAGGTGATTCTCTGATCCCAAGAGAAGGTCACACTCAGAGTAAGCCCTCTCTGACAGCAGGAAGAGGAGAGTATCTGGAAGGCCTTCTTCACACAGATTTGCCAATACGTGTCATTTTACCCATCTTTTTGGGAAACAAACGCAGCCTGAGGACAGCAGATACACGACAGACACACAGGCATCTGTGGGAGTTTAGATTAGAACCACACACACCACAGATTCTCCTCTGGAAGAACTCAAAAGGACCTTTGCTTCAAGATCAAAACTCCACCTCTTACATTTTGCGGATCTTTAGTTCTGCCTTCCACATGACTGCGGATGAAATGGGATAAAGGGAAGATCCCGGCAGGACTCTGAATCTGATCAGCTTTATTTTCATCCACGTTGTTTCTATTGCTTTTGGACAATAACTAGTTAAGCGCATCACATCACCTTCCGTAAAGACAACTCACCCAGGATGGCAAAAATCACCATGAAGAAAAGCAGTAGGAGAAGAATGTCAATGAATGGTGGGAGGGACTGGAAGATCTGTCGCAGATTTCTGAAAAATGAGAAAATATTAATAAACTAAGACTTGCATGTTTTCTCCTTTGGGTTGGCAGGAAAAACTAAACAACACACACCACGCTTGAGGACCTTCTTCCCACTCCCACTGAGGATTACAAGTAGAAAGCTAGGTAAATTGTTTCCAAGTTACCTAATCTTTTCTTTGCATTCAGCTCTCAGATACTGCAAACAATGCTAATGTCACCCTGTCAACTTTCCTTCTCCAGACTCGAGATTGGCTCCGTGATTCATTGTGCAGTTCACAGGCAAACCTCGGAGCCAGAAACAAGACAGCCACATCAACATGTTGTGGTCTGAGGTAGTTATGCAACTGAGGACAGGACACATTAACACCGTGTACTGTGAGCGCATCTAAAGCTACGAGTTTTCCCTATGCAGGCAAGACACTGGGTACACTTCAGTCGGAATCACAAAAGATCTCAGAGATCTGTAACGCCCACAAAAGACGTTTATTTTCCTGAGCTACCTGCAGGATCAGAGCGCGTTTTGTCCACCCCAGTCCCGGCACAACGGCAGAAAACCCCACTCACCTCCGGACGGCACCGCAGTACCGGCAGTCGACCAGGAAGATACAGCGCAGAGCTCTGGTGATCCGGACGTGCGAGGTTTGGCGCACCAACACCACGATGGCCTCTATGAACTGCACAAACAGCACGCACGTCTGCGAAAAAAAGGGGTTTAATGAGAGGCACAGCTGCAGGCTCCTTTTGGGAAAGGCAAAGCTCTCGCTGACCGCCCGTTTATTTGGACACTTCAAGGGTGGGAAGTGTCTCCGAGAGCTTAGAGATCTCACATGAATCATTTGGTAGCTGGGATACAAGTCATTGCTGCCACTATATTCATCTAGTTCTTTGGTTCCCAAAGACACTGAAGGAAAAACATTGACAATCAAATCAAAAACTTACCTTCACCATAGTCCTTTTGTGCTTGATAAAGGTTTGGAAGCCCAGCCACCTCATCTTCATGGAAAGTTCAAAGACCACCACAATTAACGCAAACAGCTCCAGGGTTGCGTGGACCTGTCACATCACAGCAAAGCTCAAACCTGCGCTTCTGGTTACAAACAGCAGCACAGAGGCCGCATTTCTGCTCGGCCTTTTTAAGAAGCAGGTGGGTTTGACAACAGTCCGAGCACAGCTCTGTGAAACCCCAAGGTCGCTCTTAAAGCCAGCACAGCACTCCATTTTTCAAAGTTTCTGTATTTATTGCTTTGTGCTTTTATTAAAGCCTATAGAATCTTCCTCTGTTCAGTATCAGCCCAGAATTTCCTGGAAATCCATGTCCCTTTTGGACTTGAATAACATATCAAAAAAATGTACTGAAACATTTGAAACAAAAGGGCAAGAGAGCAACAAGTCAAGCAAAACCCTTTTTAAAAAGTATGAGACAGTTATTTTTTTAGTAAAACACAGAAAGAAAAGCTGCTAGGCAGGGAAAATTTATATAGAGAAGGGTTTTCTCTTGAAATAGGTGTTCAGGACAACCACGGCCAGGGTCCTGATGAAGCTCTGGAATAGAAGGCAGCTTTTGGCAGTGGTGAAGGAGCCCTTCTCCATTAGAAGATGCAAAATGCACCACATAGATGATGATGGTATTTTCTTACAGCCTCAGCTCAAAACCAAATTCGAATTAGGCAGTTTTGGCTCATTTTGAGCAACACTTTGACCCCAAGGTTGTCACGGCTGTTTTACACCCCTGGTATGGTCCTAGGGTGCCGTTAACAGCTCGAAAAGCAGATGTAGATTCTCCCACCAGCAGCTCCTTGTGCTGGTACCTCGTGAAGTGGTTGTGGACTGACAGCAGTACACACCAGCTTGGCTATCGCTTCTCTCAACCTGCATTGTGTGAAGGTTAAGCAAAAAAACTTGAACTTACACACAGAGTAACAAGAGTCCTCACAGCACTGGGAGGTGAGGACAGAAGGTATAGCAACCTGTCCCCACACTGAGCTCTGTTTGTGTTCTAGGTGGTGCCGCCGTAACGGCACCAACCCTGACAATGACTTGAAAACCACCCTGGCAGAGTGCACAGATCGAGTTCTCACAAAAAAGCACAAACCACAGACTTCTCGAACAGCTACAAAATTTAAGAACTGCACAAATGGGTAATATGAAATAAGTGTCACTTTCATTGTGGTCTGTGCACATCTGATGAAAAAAGGATGTTTTGCTGGCTGGTGTATCTGCTGACAACCAATTTACAGAACAAGCCAGGTAGATTTATTTTCCTACTAGTGCTACCTTCTTCCTCTGTGTTTAGCCTTATTTTCCTCTTACCCGCCCCTGCAAAACAGGCCAACTTCTTCATTTTGCCCCAAAGTACTTACAAAGATGCCAAGACGGAGCATGGGAACAGCTGGCGCCTCGCAGAGAGACAGCAACAGGAGAAGCAGCGCCGTGCTCAGCTCCATCAGGTAGAACAGGTGATTGTGTGCAAAGAGGTAGGCAGCGAGTGCTTTGGCATTTTTGGGGTGAGTGAAGAACTTATCGTTATTTTCTCCTTCCTAAGGCAGCAGGAATAAAGAGGAGAAGAGCATTAGTGACTCTCGGTGCTACAACAGCGCTTTCCACGTGAAGAACAGAGATTTTTATAAGAATTAGATACAAATCCCAACAGCTTATTCCCACTTTACAGCCTGACATTGGTCTGTTTATTGAGGAATGAACTCTACACAGATGGGACATCCCCTCCATTCATAAGCATATTTCAGTAATGAAACTCATTAATATCCGCAAACCCCCAATTCAGAAACCCTTGAGCCTTTTCAAAATGAGGAATGAGCGCTGAAAGAGTTTATAAAGGTAGGGAAAGAAAGTTTAGCCAACATCCCGACAGGAACACAGCGCTTCATTGACTCGCAACCACTTCCACATGTTTACAGAGTTATTTGATTAAACTTCTCCAGGACAGAACATGAAAACACGCAGATAAGCTCCAGGGCACCTCGCTGACAGTCGCTCCTCCTTATCTTGGCCTTGCAAAATGTCTGGGAGAAAACACTGGAGCACACGCCGTGTTTTCTGCTTCAGGAATGCGAGGACACAGATTCCATGAAAAATTAACAAGTCTCCATGCTGATTTGTCATTTCCTCTTAACTAGGAAGCTTAAATAACATTAAGAGATCACATACTCCATCTTAACAGTTTGCCTATGACTGATTTTTAAACAGCTTCATCATAGCTATTTTTACCTCTAGGACAAAACTTAGTTTGCGGAGAATTTAGGGTTTTTTTATGCAGAACCACCTAAGAGCTGCTTCTCTTTCTCGAGTTAATGGTTTAAGCAAGGGAGCTTTAGTCACCCACAGGAAACTTGCAGCCTCTTGGAAACTGTCATACGAGATCATTTTTCCCGAGCTGAGACACTCAGATGCACAAGAAGTTGGTTGTTGTTGCTATTTTTTTTTAAATTAACATCTTTCCAGGTAAGCAATTACTGTAAGGACAGTGAGCTATTCCTATCAAAGCAGCATAACTGTGATTGCAAATCAATAACAAGGTCAGGAAACGGGATCTCCTTGAAGAAGTGAAGCATTCTCGAGACTAATTCAGAAGAGGGTTTCAAACGTTTCTCATTTACTCCTCTCACAGACAAGCTCACATTCTGTTTAAGAACAAACAAACAAACGCTGCCGGGTCAGCGAGCCAGATTGCGAGCAGGACAAAACGCAGCAGCCAGCTCCATAAAACACATCCCCCCCAACTCGGAGAGAGCGCTGGCTTCAATCAGCGGGGCATTCTTCTTCACGCCTGACAAAACACACTTGCCGAATGAAAAATAGTCTAAATTCCACCTCTTGGTAGCCAAGCGATTCAAAACGTCGCTGGACAGCAAAGTCCTCTTATTCAGAAAAGACCCTCTCGCCTGCAGCTACTGGTGCAAATAAACAATCTGCATGCTCTTTAAGTTCTGCCTACTTCATTTCAAGGACATCGGCGTCATGACCATTGGTCAAGGCAGCGGCAAGAATAATCCGCACGCGAAGGGCCGAGCCTGCTGCGTACATCACCATCAGCCACCGCAGCAGCTCAATGACCCTTTGCAGAGCATCTCCGATAATCAGGACTTTAAACAAAAGCCCGGGAGGGGCTGGAGCTGCCGTTATAGCCTCAGTGCTGCTCTCAGTGCGCAGGACTAAGCCGAAGCATTACCAAGGTCCCAGCCTAGCCGGTTTTCAAATGTCAGAGAAGGGAGGAACAAATAGCTTCAATCACCTTGCAGTGACTTGAACAACAACAAAAATCTAACAGGGTCCAAATCGTCTCAGGCTGCAATGCAGAGCTGTTGAAAGGGAGCAAAGAGGGAGGGAAGGACAGTAAAGGAACCAGTAGCAATTTCAGACTGGCCAGCTCTGGGAGAAGCTAATTCATCACATCAGTCATCTTAAAAATATCACAACTTTGTTGATTTAACAATGGCGTTTCATGTAACTGGAACACGGGTGGGGCTGGTTCATTTGTTTGTTTGCTGGGTTTTTTCCTTTTAAATAGGATAAATTTCACTCCTGGGCCGATCCTAATCTCAGCGTGCTTTCTGCCTGCAGAAACCAAGACCTCTACCTTCTCTTGTGTCTTACATGACCTGCACGGCTTGACTGATGCTAAACGAACATCCCAGGGCCACCCACCAAATGTGTGGCTGAGGCAGGACTAGGACCTGCAGTTCCAGAACACGAGGTGTCTCAGGAGAACACTGACCATTCCTCCTGGAACAACTGAAGGGATGAAACGACGACCTGTGACAAGTCACCTAAATCTCCACGGCAAGGTGGCAGAGCTGAACATATGCTGAACCCCTCTAACAGAGTCCTTGGTGCTGGGAGAGGGTGGGCAGCTTGTTTAGTTGCTCCCAAATGACTTACCAGAGCCCATCTGAAGGTGCTTCCAGCATCCCCCCACTCTTCGAGCAGTTTCCTTTGCAAAGCACCAATTCTTTACCCTCAAATTGAAGCTCTTTGCTTCTTGTCGAGAACCCCCGTAGCTTCAGAAGCCCATTTTCACACAGCACAAACCAGCCGGGCTCACCTGGAGGTAGATCGCTGCCTCCTGGTAGTTCATCTCCCAGTTGTGCCGGGCAGAGCTTTGCTGCGCGCAGCCGTCCCCCGCAGCAGGGCTGGATGCGTCGTTAATAACGTCATAGCTACCTCCATCTGCAGCAGGACGAGAGAAAAATTGATCTACAGTGAAGCGAGCTGAGATTGATGAGGAGGCACTCGAACAAGCCAGGCAATGGGACCGGAGACGAGCATCGAGAGGTGGCAGAGTACCCAGAAAACCGGCAGCTCGTACATGGACAAATGGGCTCTGCCCATGTAGGAGATTTTCAGCGACACGTTCAAACTCAGCACTTCAACATGGGAATGCTCCCAGAAGATCAGCAAAAGAGACAGC
Source organism: Nesoenas mayeri (assembly GCF_963082525.1). Lineage (NCBI taxonomy): Eukaryota > Metazoa > Chordata > Aves > Columbiformes > Columbidae > Nesoenas > Nesoenas mayeri. Next base: position 10,870,899 of record NC_137565.1, on the reverse strand, counting down.
ATCTGATTTAAGACAATAAGCCGGTCTCCTGGCTCAGAATATCTGTGCTGTCATGTTTGCAGCTAACAGCTAGAAGTCTCCAAGGATGTCTAACCCCAAAATAAAGGTGGGCTTGCTAAAGGAACACCGCTTTTTGCATTTAGTGGTAGGAGAGACCGTGGAAGAATGGAGTACAGGACTACCATAGGCAAGGGAAAGCAGGCTGAGTATAGATGTTGTATAGTGCACTATTTTTAGTAGAAAGCCTCATTTCTCAGAGCTCTACAAAGTCATTAAACAACGCAATCCTGCAACACTTTTTGGTGCAGGTAAGTACCAACACTCCTCTGATGAAGGCAAACAGCAAGATTAATCTTCTGTTCATATCACACAGGTTGATTTTGAAATTTCTAAGAGTGTGTCTTATCAGCGGAGCACTATAAAACAATGAACATTTGTACTAGATTTCATAGCTAAAGATTTCATTAACAAAATACAATTCTATTGCAAAACGCAACTCCCAAGCACAGTTACACACACATAGTGCCCTTCCCACGGGAGAACTATGCAGGGTATGTATATAAACTCCAGAATACTTGCCATTTTTTACATTCTACAGCCTCAGTGCTATTAAGACAAGAAAAACACACATGAAGACAATTACTGTTCACAAAGAGAATGTCACTCGGTTTCTTCTTCTGGGACTGGGATGTTTATTTTGCACCTTTGACAAAGAATAGTGAGCAGAGACCTGCTCAGGGCTGTGTGTGGAACCACACACTGAGTTCCAACCATTACCCAAACCACATGGTTCTTCTTGCTCTCAGTGGAGACTTCCCTCCTCCAGTCCCTCATGTTCTCAAAGAGGGTACATGTAAAATTGATCTTCCCAGTGCAAAAGTGCTGATTTCCCCCTTTTTCTGAGCACAGAAGCTGGTGATGCGGTAGCTTGTTCTCTCTGTCTTATGAGAAGTTATCCAAGAGTGGGGAAAAAATTACAATGAGGTTCTTCCCCTCTCTCATGACAGCGCGCTGAGCATTTGCTGCATCTCTTTGCAACGACAAAATGAGCTGTATTGAATATGTGATTCGGTCTTTCTAGAACACCCTCAGGAGCGAGCAGAGCCCACGCCAAAAACTGAACCCATAGGGAGAAACGGCAGAAACCCCAGTGTCAATGCGAAGCCACAGCTGCCTCTCCCACCCTCAAATCAAATTAAGGTAACGTTTATCTGGGATTTGTGAAAAACCTTCCAGATTGCATACTCAAATTGCTGAGAATCCTGCAGCACTTAAGTCTATTTCTCTTCCTTGCTTCCCCCATACCCTTAAAATAACCACTCGAAATCTGGATGGATGTTTGAATGAGGCCAATTCCTCCCCTGCATCCCTTGTACACTTTGAATTAGCACAGTTCTTGAGAAAAAAATAAATGAGAGAGATTTTCTTTATCCACAGAACTGGAATGGCAGTCTTCTGGGTTTGCTGCTCTTTTAACTAAAAGATGACAACAACATGCAAAATTCAGTGGCTTTACATTGTGAGCTCTAAAAAGTTAGTTATTGTTATTATTTATGAAGCTTTTACTGTATATGTTTGAAGGAGACAGATTCCCTCAAACTGCAGCTTGACAGCACAAACCTTTTTGCATTTAATGCTTAAGAGAGTTGCAGAAGGAGCGCATCTCCACCCAGAACCGGCACTCATTGCTAAAGAGCTTTCCTGCCCAAAAGACAAGTATTTTCCAGCCCTCATTTCCATCTTAATGGATGGGAACGAAGTTTTGCTGAGGCACACAAGTGACTGGTACACTGGAGCATCCTATGGCATGTAACCTGCTGCCCAAGGATGCCCAGGGCTCTCTGTGACATCCACCATGTCACCTGGGCAGCTCTACAGCACATTCCCTGGAGCTGGAGTTTCAGGCCTTTCCGTAACTCACCATGAGAACAAAATCCAAGTGTGATTCATCTCACACAGTTCAGGGGATATTAAAAACGCACAGAATCACCACCTCGGCTGCACCAGCTCTTTTGGGGAAGAGGGACGTCATTAAGGAGGTTGCTTTCAATATCCCCATGTTCTTGGAGCATTCCAGTGCATTCAAAATTTAAGAACATCAAAACGTCCCGTGGTCAAATCAGCAAAGGTTTGTAGCATTAAACACAACACCAAACCACTGTACCCTACCAAAAGATGCCAAAACTACCTTTAACTCTGACATAGTTCTTTCACAAAGACCAACCTCTATTTGAAAACAATGCACCACAATAAAAAGCCAGGACCCCTCTGCGTTTCACACAGAGAACTTGCAGCTGAAATAGATGTCCCAATGAGATCAAGGTTATGAATAGAAAACAGCACTCAAAGATGCAAATCAGAAACAAAAAACTCTAGAAACCAAGATATTTTCCTTCCACCTAAACCAGACATCATCTTTCTAGGCACAGACAACAGAAAACGTCCTGCTGAAGCGCTCCGGTGCAGAGCTGCATTTTGTGGCTCAGCTCCTTTCCCATCAGGTACCAGAAGGTTGATCTAACATCCCTGAGGCAACAGCATCATCTGGGTAATAAATAATAATAAAAATAATAATAAATTTGAAAAGCAACCCTCTGACTGTTTGTTTGGCAGCCCTCCAGCTAGCTAATTTCCTCAGCTGCTCCCATGATAACAATGACACAGACTAATGCAAGCTCGGCTCCGCTCAGCTTGTGCTGCAGAACGTCCCCGACGGCGTTTACCATTAGTATGGAGCTCAATGAGATAGGAGGATCTCTCCACAGGACTCCCGTAATCCTCCAAGTAGATGGCGGGCGGCTCTCTCCACCGCATGGCAGCCGCCGCTTTGCCTTCGGAGTTGGGGAGAGGGACTCAAGTCACATCTCGAGTTCCTCCCTCCCTCCCCTCCGAAAGCCGATCCTCGATTTCGCAGCTTCCTCAAGGGAAAGCCACGCGCTAAAGATTTTCCTCCGCTCTCGGCAGAACTAGATGTTTTCTCCCCTCCCCTCTGAGGAAGGTGGCTCAGACTTTGGTTAGAGCGTTTCCCTATTGCTGCCTTAGCAGCAGGATGTGAAGTGCAAGTTGTTGGAAGGCTTAGACGTGGGATAAAGAGCAGATTTTAAGGATGGTGGTAAAGCAAGGCTCCGCGTGCCCTGCTCTTTTATTTTGGCATATAGCAGAATTTGCTCACGAACAACTAATGGGAAAGGAGTCGAAGTGCTGATTACTTGCAGCAAAGTCTTCTCCCCGCCCAGCCGAAAAATAAAATAGATATTTGTGAAGTTCACATACAAGGGGCGTAACAAAGTAAATGAACTGAGCTGTTCGCAGATGGCAAAGCTTCCTCCCACGCTTGTGTAACGTATCCCAGACGATCCCTGAAAAGGGAGAAAGGGAGGGGGAAAAGAAAAGAGGAAAAAAGGAAAAGCAAAAGCAGCTGGCTGCTTACACAAGGCATCCAGAACGATACTGCTGGGACTCCACCGTTCCCATTCAGTGCAGCAGAGCATGCTCCTGTGTAAATAGTTTCCATATGTCATCATTACAATAAAAACCAAAAAAACAAAAAAGAAAGGAAGAGAAGCAGCATAAACTTTCCAGAACCTAAACCTCTCCCTTTGTAAAACAAATTCCCTGCTTAAGGGAAGGAAAAACACTCCGTTGGCTGAGAGAGCAAACAAACTCTGCTCATTCGGAGCTCACGTGGCCATGGGGGATCTCAGGGGCAGAGGTGAGAAGGGAATAAGGGACTGAAAATATCCACAGGAACCAGGGATAAAACACCCTCCCCAGCCAGGCTGTTGTGTGTTGAACAGAAATAAATTTGGACTTCCATTGTTTGATCTTTGGTGTTTGGTTTTGTTTTAGTAAATAATAACAATAATTAAAAGAAACCAAACAAACTAGTAACCTCCTACAAATTCAAAGAGTTATAAACAAACTCTCCCGGGCAGCTCTTCCATTTGCCTCAGAGCTCCCCCAGTCTGGCTCTCATTAGCCTGTTTGCCAGATGTTCTGCTTTCTAGATAGCACACGCTTTTCACGGCGTCACACCAAAACAGCCCGAGATGCCTCGAATTAGCTCCTTGGCTCACTCCAAAGCCACAGGCCTTTACCAGACTTACCAGGGCTTTCTCCTAAAAGGTTGAGGACGGTCTTGATGGAGCTGCTAGTTGCCATCCCGTCCAGATGACGCTATTTTAGCAAGTGTACCTGTGACGTGGAAGGCAGGGCAAGTGACACAATTCAGCAAAAATATCCTTGTAGGTCAATCCGTCATTCACACTGTTTACACTTCACATGTGTAGTCAATGTAAGACAGCAATACATAACTTATTTGTCTAATGAGTTGCACGTGCGAGTAATAACTCTTGATAGGCAAAAGAAGAAATGTCAAGGAGACGTGACCTTGGAGACAGGACACATCTTCATTCACATTGCTCTAGAGGGTTCCTGCAAATGGATGTGCCAAATAGAGCAGCAAGAGAGAAAAGCAAGCGAGGCGTTACCTCCCGCAGCCGGGAAAGGTCGGGCTGCGCGGGGCACGGCTCCGGGCAGCTCCGGGAACCGTCTCGGACAACCGGAGACGTGCCAGCTGATAAAACACCCCACAGTGCACCGGCCACTGCGCTACAGAGGGGGATGAGCACAGGGAAAGAGAAGGGCAAATTGTGAGTTAACCATGGGATTCCTTCTTAATTATATTCAATCAAGTACCAAATTTGTCCTTTCTTTCCATCCTCCCTGCAACCTTGTTTGTAGAACTGCTGTCTCGCATTTACCTTTAGGGTCATTATTTCTTCTTTGGAAACAGGTGAGAACCCTGTTAGGGAACACACTTGCCAGCTATGTTTTTTCATGGGAGCAGTGCCTTTTTCTATCCTGTCCAAGGCAAATGTGACCTGTGGAGTTGAGGAAACATTTTACAGGTTTGCTGCAAGAGCCCACAGAGATGCTGCCTGACCTTCCCAGCACAAGGATCTTGCTGGCCGGCCCAACCCCTTGGCAAGGGGGACAAGAGGACAAAGCCACCTGTGGTTCAAGTCCCTCATTGCAATGGCTGCTGCACCATTCACCTGGAGCCGGTTCTTTTCAGGCTTCACTGTGTTCCTTACTCCATGCCACCTCCATTTCTCATACCACCCACCTTGACTGTATTTGTATCTAATTACCTAAGCTCAGCCCGTCGCAGAGCTCATGCTTTCAGTTTAAAAGAAACATAACCCGGCATCCAGCAACACTAAACACGAGCCCATGGAAGAAGGGAGATCCCAGCAGGATCAAAGATGCTTGTGGGCTTCCTAGCCCTCCTGACCATACAAACAAGACCTGTCCCAGTGTGGGATCTGGCTAAAGCCGCCGGCTCCCTTGGTGACGCCGTAACCTGAGGATGAAGGAGGGTGCAGTGAGGACAGCTTTTATTTATCTGTTAAAGACAACCAGAAGCACTCCTGAGCCGCATGGAGTGCCCGCCACAGAAAATGTAACTCCATGCAAAAACCCTTCCCCAGCACAGGCTGCACCTTCAGCCCAAAACCAAGATTACGGCAGTTCTACAACAGAGTCCAGGCAGAGCCCAGAAGCAGCTCTGGCCAGGAAACAGTAGGATCCTGAAGTGTCAAATACGTTGGAGTTGTACCAGCACCAACGATGGCATCTTCCATTCCAAGGGCTAATATGCCATGTAGTTTCACCTCCCGAGGATTTATTTTCCCTCCCCGCTCCAACGCGGTTGATAAGGAACCGCTTCTTTTCTTTCTGAGTGCCGAGGCACGAACATGTGCGCATTTGTCTCTTCAAGGCCAGGCTCACCTACCCGGGAGAAAAAAAGCTGGAAGCCGCCTGGAAAGCACAGCTGGTTTGGCACTTGGCCACGCATCTCGGAGGTGAGAGAGACGGAGTGTGAAATCAGGGCCCTTAGTGCCTGACTGCCAGTTCAGCGCCGTGCCAGCGGGAGCATCGCAGGACTCGTCTTTACAGCCCAAAAACATCGCAGCGCCCGTCCGGCTTCCAGGGGATGTTATGGGAAGGAATTCAACAGCTGCGAGGAACTCTAAACAGTTTACTATCAGTTTGTTACCTAGGAAAATCAGGGCATTTCCAACAGAGTACAGTGCCAAGCCCTTCTGCTGCAAGAGAAATAACATCCTTCTGAATATTTCAAGCCAGTGTAACTGAGTCATGCTCCTCCTTGGAGACGAGAGCACAGCAGAAACATGTGCAAAGGCCTCTGGGCTCTTTGTCTTACTATATTCTCACAGCACTTGCTTGCTGTGAAGCTCAACAAAAAAAGTCACTTCAGCTTCCTATTTAACACAGACACATTTGTTTGGGGTTTTTAAAATATGGATGTTGCCACTTCCCATTAGCAGCACAAGGCGACCGAAGCCTCCCGTCCTTGTTGTTATTTGAGAATCCAGCGAGTTCCTACGGCACCAACATGAGCTCACTTCACGCCATCATCTACCACGCTGCAGGGAGCTGAATCCACATGAACTATGAGCAGATGTCCCTCAGCATGGTAAGCTACTTTTTATATATTATTGCCTCTTACCGAATGCGCTCGCTATCTTCTTATATTGAAGACAACTTAAGCCCTGCGTTGTTTAATTAGAGGGCCGCTGTCTCCTTGCTAACATCTGCACGGCACACATGTAAAAACTCCAGCGCACAAGCTAAACACAAGGACAGAAGAGCTAAAGCATAGTGGGAAATGGCTTTTTCTCAGCAGAAGTCGTGCCTGTGGCCAGCATTGGTCAGGGCCAGTATGTAGTTAATCGCTTGCTCTGAGGCTCAGATGAGCTATGACATGGACACTTCCTGCACCACCCTGCTGGGGACAAAAAGAGACATTTGTAAGGAAGAAGGTAAAAAAATAAAAGGCTTCTAAGAAAACAAGGATGGGGAAAACAGGCTGCCCAGGGCAGTGGTGGAGTCTCCATCCCTGGAGGGGTTTGAAAGGTGTTTAGATGAGGTTCCCAGGGACATGGGTTAGTGCTAGAGTTGGGTTATGGTTGGACTCGATGATCCTGAGGGTCTCTTCCAACCAAATGATTCAATGAATCTAAGACTCCATGATCATTTTACCCCTGGTTGGAGATCCTCAGCTGTGCAGTTCACTGCCTCGTCTCTTCAGGGCACCTGCTTTCCTTTGGTATCAACCCTGAGTCACACTGGGACTTGATTCTTTTTCCTCCTGCAATGTTACGTGGGAAGTTTTGACCAGAAAACGTTTGATCGCTGGGTGATTTTCACTCCTGAATATGCAGCGGCAAGAGGCAGAAGAGCAGATCTCTCCGCTTGGGGAGGTTTGGGATCTATAACTGTATTAGCGAGAGGCTTCAGCCACCACCTAACACAGGAGCACCTGCTTCTTTTAACGTAGCTGCAAAGACAAATCCAAAGCATTTTTAATCAGTAAAACTCACATAAAAGGAAAGGTCGTGCTAGGAAAATATAATTAAGAATCTTGCTTTTGTGTTAAGCCAAATTGCTGCCGGTTTCACATCCTTTATTTGTGATGTTAACAAACAAACCTCCACACCACAAAAAGGGAGGAGTCAAAGCCACAACAGAAGGATCATATACAACCTTACATTGCTCATCCTTTTAGTAACTCATATGCTCTATAATCTTGGCAGGCCAATCATATCACAGCCACAGAGGCTTTACAGACACAGAGATCATTTTTTTCTGTAACTGGAGTTAAATATCTGAGCATTGAGGGGCCCTGTGAAACAACTAATTTTGAATGGAAAGAACAACTGGAAATAATGAAGATTTTGCTGTACCCAACAACAATAAAAAACAAGCTCTGCCTAAGGCTATGGCTCATGAGAGGCCAGACATGAAATACACACACACATTCATAATTCCTAATTTTTGAGGAAGTAACAGAAAGGGAAAAAGACAATATCAGAATCCCTCAGATAGAGCATTTCTTTAACACATCCTGTTACATGAAGGAATTTCCTCTTTTTGTTCCGAAAAGGGAAACCAATGCCTCATGGTTTTAACATGCTAAAGATCTGCCTTAGCGTCAGCAACAACACAATGTCAGCGTTTTAAGAGCACGTTCCTCATTTCAATTCTCCAAAGCAGAGCCTTTGGATTTTCCTGCTGCAGTTTGGAAAGACGTTTGATTAAGCTGCAATCTGGCCTTTCTAACAAAAGCAGGGCGCTGCCAGGTCCGACTGCCGGTTCCAGCCGCCAGCAGCTCTCCGGGGAAGTCGCAAAGTTAGCAGTGGGAAGCAAAGAGGAAGCGCTTCCCTTATGTGAGAAACCAGTATTAGTTTGGAGAAATCAGTATTAGTTTGGGCAACAAACCTCCTGCATGGCCACCAAAGCCGGACTAGAATGGAGCAGGCAGTAATAAGGTACATGCCGCATTGACCTTCCTGCCCTAAAGCGTGAGGAACAGCAAGAAAATGAGGTAAATTAAATAAAGATAGCATGGCAAAACTCTATGTCTTACTGCAACGGGCTGAGACCAAGGAAAGTTAGTTATAATGGTAGAGCAATGAGAGGTATGTAATTGTGTTCTGTGGTGTTAGAAGACGACTCCACCGGTTCTTTTGCAATACAACACTGCCACATCTCTGCTTCATCACTGTGTCTCAGCCAGGAAAGAGCAGCTGTGAACTTGAGATGAAAATGCATTTAAATGAATGGGGAAAACCCCAGCCTCCAGTGCTGCAGAACTGTTCTTCATTAAGAAAAAAGACTTCTGCATATTTGGTGGAAATCACTGCTGGAAGGAACTGGAGAGGTTACATGTAAACGCTGGGAAGGAAGGAAGGAGTTAAACCACTAGTTTGACATCTGCAAACCAGCTGCCAGAGGCCCTTCCTCAGCTGGTCCTTACCTCAACTCCCACAGTCCTCACACAGAGCAGCGTGTTTAGAAAATAGACGATTTTTACTTCAAAAACCTTCCAGCACTGCAGAATCCTCTCCAACTCTTACAAAGTGGTTCCAAATGTTAACGTCACTGTCAAACATGTGCCTTATTCTTTGTCTGGACTTCTCCAGCTCCAACCAACAGACGTAATTCCACTGTTACCCACCTTCAAGCCTCACGGATCTTGGATGAGCTGGAGCAAGAGCACTAGAAACACGCTGAGCATGAACACGTTGATTCATTTAGAGCCAGCACAGATGGCAACACCACCTACCTGCCCTAATGATTATTCTTATCGGAAGGATCAAGTAATACACTCACCATCTCACTGGGCAAGTGTCCCACATGCTCGGTGTCAGCTCAGGTGCCCACAAAGATAGGATGAGAAGAAATGGCCTCAAGTTGTGCTAGGGGAGGTTTAGATTGGATATTGGGAACAATTTCTTCATGGAAAGGGCTGTCGGGCATTGGAACAGGCTGCCCAGGGCAGTGGTGGAGTCACCATCCCTGGAGGGGTTGAACAGACCAGAGATGAGGTTCCCAGGGACATGTGGCAGTGACGGACTTGGTGGTGTTCAGTTAATGGTTGGACTTGATGATCTTAAAGGTCTTTTCCAACCAAAATGATTCTATGAAGCCAGACTCAGCCCAGACAACCCTCTCCACCGCTGCAGAAACACGACTCTACCGCTGAGCTCAATAGCACACACGGTTGCTGCATCCACCTCACTGAGCAGTCCTAATCACTTTGCTCCCCTCCTCACCGTGTACTCAACCTACAACATCTCCTCACCTGGTCAGAATTTACCTTTTTCCCCCTTCGCAGATCAGAGAGAAAGGCTGCAGCTGGCACAGGGACAAAATCGAACCCCTGTGACAGGCTCTGCTAATAACGTACCTATTTGCTAACCAGTCCCAATAACCAGTTGGATTTTGAGACCCGTCCATCAGCCAGTCGACAGAGCTGTGAGCTACATGGTCTTGATTTGTATTGTTTGTTTCCTCAATCAAAATGCCACACGAGTGCCAAAACAAATATCTTCCCTAAAACACTGTCAGTCGGTCTTGTAACCTCACCAAGTTAAGTCAATGCATGACTTCAGGTTTATACGATCCTTTCTCATAAATCCACAATGACTGACGTGAAGCGCTGTCCTTTAAGTTCAGATTTTAGAAGAGCTGCTGCTGGTTTCCCATTATTTTGCCTGGAAACCTGGTTTGGCTGGCTGGCCTGCAACCTCCTGCCTGGTGCAAAATACCGTCTGGGGCTGGAAGAAAGTCACTATCACTTCAATATTCAGACATTCCAGCTGCCTCAGCTGCAGCCTTAAGGAAAAATAAAATTTCTCTGCTCATTTTTAAATGCCTAGCTTTAGAATCAGCTGGTTAATCTCTACTTTATTTACTGTGGGAATGGAAGAATAGATCATAGGATGACCAGGTCACCTGGCTTTTCAACAAATACAGAATACATATGGTATTTCTTGAGCTTCCCCATAGCGTTATTGACCAGCGTTCACCCTTGAATTCCTAACAGGTCGGTATCACTTAACGTGTCTTTTTATTTCTCAAGTCCTTTCGAACACCTTGAACTCCGCTGACCACATTTCTCTTGGTGATTTTCCTCCGCTCTCGGTTCCTATTTCTTCGTTTGCTATCTAGCAATGCAGCTGCTTTCACGTTCACCAGCACACGGCCGTACTGTGACTTTTTGCTGCCTCTCCAACAGCTCTAACGCTTCCATTAGCATTCTCGGTTCGGATGCATTTGTGCTCTCTCAAAGCATACGAACAATGGTCAATGTTTTGCAGTCCTCCCCTTTGCAACCACCAGCAATAAGGCACCATCACCAGTCTTGTATGTAAAAGGAATGGGCTTTGCCTTGGTCACTTCCCCCTCACCAACCCCAATGCCAAAATCCTCCTTACTGAGTTGCTTGTGAGCATTTATTTAATACAGCAGGAGCAAAGCGGTCGCTTGTTTGCACCTGCCAGCAGTTCAGGAAAAGCAGAACATTCAATAGTGTTTGCAGGTAGCAAAGCAGAGACACAGAGCCAACCAGTCCCAGCAAGCGTTCCTCTCTGCGATTGCATTTCCAGTATTTCTGGTCTGCTCAGCACCCTGGAGAAACAATGTTCCCATGAAAAACAAGTGACTGGGCAACAACCAGCAGCATTTTCCTATTTCTGCAGTGACTCACCGCCATCTAACTCCATAACCAGCTGGACGTGGCTGTTTTGTGTCACGGAAACCTGCATTTGCAGAAGGGATTGCACCTTGTGCCCCTCTCCAGGCACGGATCCCCACCAGGCAGAGTGACAGTGCCACGGGAAAAGGGGACAGATGGCGGAAATATCGTACTAGTGAAAACTGCTGCCCTTATATTCTTCCTGTGGAGCCAGCAGCCAGGAAAGCGGGAGCTGGGGAGGATGGCATCCTTTCCTTCCTCCTCCCGCCTCCGATTATCCTGGAAATCACGCAGCCAACTCACCAACGCAATTCGACCCCGGGGAGTTTTTAGTGCTCCCACTTGCAGGATTGATCACTCAGTCTTAATTCTACAGGCATTTCTTCATTTAGTTAACGAAGAGAAGGAACGTATTTGTGCGTTCCAGTAAAATCCTTTACCAGGCTACGTTACTTTCATGCAGTAAACTTTCTCACATCTGTTGAGGGCACTGAAAGTATTCTCCAGAATATAACAAAAGGTTAGAATAAAGTACAGACAATCAGACACTCCCAGATAACAGTTTAGACACACACACGTGTGCCAGGCAGTCATATAGGAAACGTACGAGTTGCTAAGGCGTCCAGCCCTATAGAACCAGCGGGTTTAACATGGCTGTGCACAGATACAGCATAAATGTTATTCCCTGCAGGAAAAGAAAAGCCTTTTGTTCCAAGCAGACACCACCAGATCGTGATTATAAAAGCAGCATTGGATACAAGCTTCAAACCCCCACACTCTGATTCAAATCACAGCGGTCTCCTCTCACCATCCCCAGGATCTTTCATCAACACCCCCAACACAAACACCTTACAAGGTTCCCGCTGAACTGAAATCCTAAAGCTGCTCCTACAGCTCCCCATAAAGAAAATCGTCATCTAAAGAAGGAAAAAATCAGGCATCTTCTCAACACGCAAAAAGCAATTATGCTAAAGACACAGGGAGAGCCCTGCAAGGTCCGGATCAAAAGCCAGAGACATCGGAGGCGAGAGAAATATCGAATTCACCGCACTTTTCCTAGCTTAAGGATCAGAAATGGAGCGTTCTGGCTCATAAATTCTACTTCCAGCAAATTCAAGCTTAAATCCCCTGAAGGCAATAAGGAAAAGGCAATCAACAACAACTCTAACCACTTCACAGATGCTCCTGTTTAGTTTATACAGCACTTCTTACAGCATTCAAATGGGTAAAATGGGATTTCAACGCAGGGGGGCTGACGGCAGCAGGCAGGATTCCTCGGTGAAGATACCAAGGGCAAAGGATGTTCTGAGAAGCCTCATATCGGTTATGATGAGTGAACTCAGCGTGCTCAGCCTTTGCTCATTTTAATCTGCCAGTAAGCGAGCTTGGCTAAACGGAACATCCTGCATCTACAGTGCCTTAAAAATCCACAGGAATCGCAAAAATGAGGGGAAAAAACCAACTAACTGATGCGTTCCCTGGGAAGCCGTGAAAAAACTAATCGCTGTTTGTTTCCAACTGTTGTTCCGCTTCCTGAGCCAAATGTTCCCAAGTCAGCTGTGGTGGCTGAGGAGTGACCGGTTAGAGCTGGAAAGCTGGCGATTTAAAACTGCGGCTTGGATGTTTTCAAACTCCTTAACATCTTTTATATCTCCAGGACCACCTGTTCAAAAAGCAGAGCCCTCCGATGCCACCGCACGAGCCCTCACCCTCCGTCTTCCAACTACAGCAATGAGTTTGGGGAGAAAACCCTGAGCTCAGCCCATTCTTCTGCTCCCGTGCCAAAAAATGCGAGCTGTGCGTTGGGGACGAGGCGCACAAAGGGAACGGGTTCCTCAAAGCATTAAGTTCATCACTCCCATCTTTACAAAAGGAGTAAGAAGGTTCCAGACTACTCGACCCCCTCGGCAGCATCATCCCTGCTTCACGGCGAGCACGCACGGAAGATGACAAAGGAGAAAGAACCATTTGACTCTGGGACAGTGGAACACTAACCCAAGTCTTCTTTACCTTGTATATGCTTTTACTCGCTCGGATTCCAACAGCATGGGGCATTCAAGACGAAATCACTAGGATACTTTTTTTTTAACTGCGTGAAAGAATCGACAGTGCAGAGATTCTGTTCGACAAAGCATCCTACTGTGAGACACACAATGTGTGCATTGTGCAAACCCATCTCCCGCAGGGCTAAGAAAACAAGGCAGGCTCGGAAAAAAAATACACAAGATAACTGCAGCCCACAATACCTCCTGGTACTGTACTCTGCTCGTGGCTTTTCTTCTATAGGTACCATGTCTACAGAGTCACGTCGAGAATGTCTCGATATAGATGCTTTTGTGAGCTCTGGAGGACGTAGGGCTGTTTCTCTTGAATTAAAGGTACCGCTTTACCCTCTCATGACGGCAAGTGTTTAAGCACAGCTCAGACGGCCGGTCCTGGCTTAAAACCTGAATTGTCAGGATAAATGAGATTCCAGGAGTTGATGCATTTGGAACTAAGAGCAGAAACACTTTTTTCCACTCTATTTCTAACATCATATCAAAAGATTCCCAAACATCTCTCAAAAAGCAGCATTTACCTCCTTCTCCTGAGTTTACAGACCTCATCACCCAGGGAAACGAATTGTACTGAAGGAGAAAATAATAATCTCCTTATATTTTGGGTGTTCATTTCCCTTTCCAAGATTTTCACCCCTCACTCATCTCAGAGGCAGTTTTGCTTCGCTTTGCTTGCTTAAAACATTCATTATAAGTCATCTAGGCCAGGAAAGGATTAGAGAAGCACTGGCAGAAGTTGCAAAATGCAAGGCTTGGAGAAATGAGACTTTCAGAGGCATAAACAACAACCCAGCACCGAGCTACCACTTGTGCGTCAGAAAAAATTCCTCTCTATATAAATTTTCAGCAGGTACATGCTAAGAAAAACAAATCCTACACAGCAATGTAAAATTCTTCATAGCAATGTAATGAGTCCTACATGTTCATTTTCATGAAAGGCGTAATGTGCACTTTGCAGATGAGACTCGTTAACCGCGTTAACTGACTCACCACAGGTACAAGGACAAGCAGCCTCACCAGCAGAACTAGATGATTGCTTCTGAAAATGAGATCTCAGGCCTCTGCTCCGGCCGTGCTTCACCTCCAATGTGGCAGCACTGCTACTGGAACTAATTAAAAGCAAATCGGTAGAACTAGGAGCCACGACGCAAGAAAATATTCTGTGTAGCATCCAAGAAAGCCACCAGATAATCCAAAAGGCTGTTTAAGTGCCTGGCTGTCAGAGATCTCAGGATCTGCCAGGTTCATCACAAGTGTTTGCTTGTTCCCTCGTCCCCTATTTCTTCACACCAATTAGCTACATTATTTCATAGCTAGTGCCCAAGTCCAAATAACCATCTTTGAAACCCTTACTTTCACACAAAGATCAAAAAACTGGAGATCCTGAATGAGTTATTAAGTCTACTACACAGCTGACATTTAAAATACCTATTTTCCTTCAAAGCCAGAACGCTTTCACAGCAACTAAAGTGCTTCTTCGAGAAGCAAAACTACTAAGAGAATGTGTGGCTACAGCATTTCCCCAAAGGTCAGGCATTTATTCTCCGTTCGTTCCCTCTGCCCACAAGAAAACACACACTTGTTTTACACCTGGAAATCTCTTTCATCCATGGATGGCACTACGGGAAGCGGCACAAGGAAGGAAACAGGGATGTTTGAAGAGCAGGGACTCATCGACCAGACGAGCTGAAGCTGCAGACTACAAGGGCAGGCTTGCTGATACAAACACGTTCTGGAACCAGATCTGACACAGGAGAGAATTATATCACTGCAGGTGGCGAATTATATCACTTCGGGTTGCACTGGGTACTGAACACATCAAAATCCAGGCAGCTCATATGAACATTAACAGCCCCGAATCCTGGGACACCCCTAAAGCATTTGTCTACCTGTGGATTAGTAAATGATTTTTTTTTTAAAGAAACATAATGAGAGTCTATCCGCTAATTATAGACAGAGCAGCTTTGCTGGAAGCCTCTGCACGTGTTTGGTTGTGGCGCTGAGCTGACATGCAGCAGCGAGGTGAGGAAGCAGCTCCAGGAGGCCCAGCACACAGAGACACTGGTCTGGGGGCACAACAGGCTCCGCTTTCCATGGCCAAAGGCACATTCCTCACCGAACACGACTTGGGCAGCCCCTCCACCTTCACCAACAGTGAAATGTTGTTTTCTTGACACGCTTTGAGCCACTTTGTCCCTTCACAGCAGTGCACAGGCATATATCAACCGTTCTCCTTGTACCCAAAAGGCTGGGCTGGCTTGAGCTTCCCTGACAATTTACTCTTCAGGCAGCAGAAACTGAGATTGCGAAGGCTCACCTGAAACCCCAACACTGAAAGTTATAACTTCCTACTTCCCACCAATCCTTCTAGAAACCATCGCACTTTGCAGCTGCAGTCGCTCCCCCAGCCTCCCCAGACACACACAATAATTCATTTTTACCTGAATAGCAGAAGCAGTCGCTTTCTTGTAAAACCTCAGAGTTTAAAGATGACTTCTTCCACTTGCCATAATCCATTGTGTGGGAGAAACAGACACACAATATCACATTGTTCCCGGTACAACACTTTGAGCTGTACTTTCTGCTCTGAACACACTGAAACTCCACTTGAGGCTCCAGCAATTTCCATGCAGGAGGCAAAGGAGAATCTTGTATCTGATCTAATACGGGATAAATCAATGCACACTCATTTATTGCTTATAGTTCCCATCAGCTCAAGGAGAGACACTGTCCTAGAGTTTCAAGGCTATCCATGCTGCCTTTGTCTATGGAAAACATACCTTGTACTTAGAGATATTTTGAAAACTCCATTCGAACGCTTCCCAGGAGTCTGGGCAAGGGACTGGAAATCACTAAACCCTCAGCTGATTCTCACCATTTTCAGTACATGATTTTGAGAAAGGTTGTGCAAGTTCGCTCCCCATTTTCGCCTTCTGCAGAAATTCAGTTAATATTAGTCATTCACCTCAGACAGGTGCTGGGAAGCTTAATTAGAGTGTGTACAGCTCTCAGAGATTCTCAGATAAGATGTACGTAGAAGGGCAGCATCATATTAATTAGCGTGGACTCAAGCGACAAACACGCTTCTCTGTCTCCTTCAGCTGTTGGAGCTTGAAAGAAAAATGACCCAGCCCCACAGTCCTTTGTGTTGTAGTCAGAAAACCACCAGCACCGCAGGGACCACATTTTTCTGGATGTGGTCTGAATTTCCGTCAAGTTTGCAGGATTCTGACCTTTTGCTGTGGCTGTAAACCGGAGCTCCCTGGAAGACGTGTATCCCAGCACAAGTCAGGGAAGGCAGAGTTTTAATATTCCTCCCCATGCAAGTATTTGCTCCCATTAAGTGCTTAAGAGCTGTGTGATTTGGGAGATTAATTTTTGCAGCTGGACATTTTCTTTAAGAATGTAATTTTCCACCCAGTTTTCTCATTTAGCTTTCTTTTCTTCTAACCCCAAGGCATCCACTTACCTAGAAGAGGATTCTCCTGCAAGATTTGGAATATACTCCTGCACTTTAGTCCTTTCTTTTTACATCTGCAACAGGCTTGCTTTCAGAAAACCCTGCTACTGTTTATTTCAACTCAGTAATTTGTCTGCATTTCCCAACAATCAACACCAAGAGGTCAAAACCATAAATTCATTTGTCCAAGGACCTGGCTGTAAGAAAGCCACACTGCGCATCAAGTTGGGTTTGTTTTTTGAAATGCAAGAAGTTCCTTAAAAATGACGAGAGCTGATGTACTGAAACCGCGCAGATACACAGTGAGAGAATGTTGTGAGGCTGGAAAATAAATTACAATTTAGAGGAGGTTCATGGCATAGCAACACAGAACTAGCAACTTAATTATGATCAACCTCTGATGCATGATTCAGCCTAAGGGCGATTACACCCGTGTCTTCTTTCCCTTAGTGTCACCTGGGGAGAGGACAATGGGTCCTTTATTACAAACAGCCCCAGCTGGTAATTGGGGACATCCTAAAAAAAACAGCTGTGTATTTAACCTGTCACCAAATGCCCAGGAGCTGATGGTCAGGCACAGTAACAAGTGAGCTGTTCCTCCAAATTTTGGCTGAATATTGTGAGAGTGTAGGCATGAAGAAGCCAAAACCAGAAGGCAACAGCCTCCTGACTTTCCTTGTGCCCACATCCTCATCATCACCCTGGCAGGTTCTTCCTCTCCTGAAAAGCGCTTCTCACAGACACTTTTTCCCCAAAAAAGACAAGCTTCTGAATAAAAACATGACATTATACAGTTCTGTTAATGCCATTTCAGCCCTCAGCAGAGGAGGGGAGGCAGAGTGGAGAGGAAGCATTTGAATTCCTCACAGCCTCCGTGAGACAACTTTTCTGCATTTCACAGTAGATTTTCTTTGCAGGCAAAGGGGAAAGCTGGACTACACGTTCTGGGTTTTAAACAAGCTTACTTTTGCAAGCGGTGGCGTTAGTCTGCTCACTCGCTAATTTAAGCTTCCCGCTTCTCAGAGATAAATCCACCTTTCAAGTTGTTCGTGCCAGCCTTCCTCTGCTCATCTTTCATCCCGCTCCCGCCGTACCCACTGACTTCAGAAGGCTCCGTATCACTCTGTATCACTTGTGTCGAATAAGCTTTGTATTTTTTCAGCAAACTCAGCTGTAACAGCGATTAAAGCACATAGCCAAAATAATGGTTCTTCATTCAAAGAATTGCAGGAAATGAATTCTCAAAAAGCAAACAGCGATCTTCTAAGAAGCACAAAATTGGTCCCTAAATAACTTCCCTGTATTTCAAAGAAAGCAGATTGTGAAATATTTTTATTTATGATTAAGTTCATTCTTATACTTGTGCTTTAACACAATCGTGTTGGCTTTAACCAAGTGATAAACCTCACACAACTTATTTAAAGGGATGGGAAGGAGGTGGAAGAAAAAGATGAGAGAAGAATGATTAAAATTAGTCACAAGAAAGCCTATAAATACACCACTGGACAGAGGAAGCATTCTCTCTTCTACTCAATTTAAAAATCAAGAGCTAAACTTCAACAGACAGATGCAATAGAGCAGATGTGATGGAGAAACAACACAGCAGAGCTTAGAGAAAGTCAAGTGGGCAGTTTAGCCAGGGATGAGTGTGGCAGGGGTGTGAGAGGAGGAGGAGGGAGGAGGAATCTTGATTGTCAGGAACTTGCTACTGACTCACAAAGTCACAGAAGGAGAGAATTAAGGGAACTCGTATGATTGCAAGAGATAAATCGAATCACAGAGTCAGTATGGAATAGAGGTATAATGTAGAAAAAACGGATGCGAGACCAGGAAACAATTTATGTGTTACAAAGTTAAGCTTGTGGCAGAAAGGGCTCGATCAGGCTCACAGACCTGGGCGCACACCTGCAATGTCAGCAGACAGACAGAGAAGCGTGGAACAAAACTGCTCAAATACGTTCAGTGAGGAATAATGCGAAATAAAAACTCGCTACATATGCTCCAATACATCTACTGTTCCCATCTCGTCGACTGCACGGCAATGGCTTTAAGGAAGATAAACCAAGGGGAACGCACTGCTTCTAAGAGACAGTGGCTTCTGTTTTGCCCTCTCCCAATGCTCACAGGCTGGCTCTGTCCCACTAAACATCCGGGGTTGACAGGAGTATGAATATATTGTCTAAAATCATACCAAGTTCTTTGATAAGAACACAATAAAGCTGCTAAAGGGATTTATCAACATATATCACTTTCCTTTTTGCAAAGATCAGAATGTAAACTAGAAATAGGCAAAACAACAGTTGCAAAGGACAGATGCGTTGTGGCACTCGGACAATACTACAGGACATAACTGCAGCTGCTGCACCAGGGGTACAGCACGGCAGGTCACTGCCAAGAAAAAGAGATGCTCTGGGCCAGGGAAGGAGAGTTGAGCTTAAGGGCAGCAAGGTTACATGGAAACCACAAAAAATGTGAGTTAGAAAGGGCATCAGTAGGACCCGTCTATCTGGTGTCCTCCGCCCTCTCGGTGTAACACGGGTGCTGTGAGTAAACAAGCAACACAAGTAACTTTGGATCTGACTGTCTCAGGCCACTGCTGGGATGCTGAACAACAGCTCTGAGAGTTTCAGGTCCTGACATGTGCAAGAAAGAGGGGCAACTGCGAAGAGAAAAACAAGCGAGGCCATCAGAGCAGGCAGGAAAAAAACGAAGCAATCTTACTTTCGTTAGGCAGCTCCTCCCGATCCAGGTCATCTAGAGGGGCTGAGGCGCCGCTGCCGCTGTCATCCAGGGTGAGGATGAGGGGGACGTCATCATCCATGCTCACAGCCATCCTGCCCCAAGAACTTTAAATAACGCCTTTTTCAGTTCCACTTGTAAAACGCTGATGTCAAAAAGTGTCCCTAGAAAGTCTTCCATCAGGGGTGTCTTCTAGACATAAGAATATAAAGGTACGGGTGCCCATCTCTAGAGACCACAGTTCACAAAAGGATCTAGTTATTTGCTTTCGAAAAGCAGCACAGGATGCCAGACTCAAGATGCAAAATATAAATTCAAAAGGTCAGGTCTGGGCTCCTGACTCCTGTCAGTGCAAGGCCCGCAGGACAGCACGGAGGCAAAAGAAAGTGCTTCTTGACAAACTCCTGACCACTCCACACAAGAAGCAGCCGGGTGGGACGCATCCAGAGCCAGCATGGTGCTAAGTGTCACCGTCACACATGGCTCTTTCCCCTGCCATGCCAAAATGCCTTGATTTCGGGTGGGGAGGGGAAAGAGGGAGACAAAGAGGCCAGTTTGAGTCTGCACACATGAAGTTCCCGTCAGCTTTTTGCTACAGCACCGTCACAAAGTCGTGGGTTTCTTCAAGAGATGGAGGAAAAGACGAATCACGCAGGCCCTGGAGAGCGCTACAGGGACGCTCCACAACCGGTGCCACCACGCAGCTGCCGCTCTCCTCGGCTCTTCCCCCGCGGGCCGTGGCCAGGGCACAAGTCACGGCGGAGGCCGCATCTCCCGCAGCCGCTGCTGAGCCCCGGGCTGAGCTGCCCCGCGGGGCTGCGCCGAGGGCCGGGACAGGAGCCTCGGCGGCGGACACTCAGGGCTGGGCAGCAGCGCGGCCGGCAGCAGGCTGGTCCCGCGGCCTAGGAGAGAGGGACAGCGACACGGGGCTGTCACCACGCGGTGCAGGCCCCGGCCCGGCCCCCACCCCGGCTCCCCCCGGCTCCAGCCCGCGCAAACCGGCCCCACGGCCCTCCCGGGCTTCTGCGAAGCCCCCGGGCGACCCTGCCCCCCGCCAGCCCCCCCTCCATGCCTGCGGCCCCCAGGGTCCCCCCGCCGCTGCCCCCCGAACACGACCCGGCCCCGCCGAACCGGCGCCCGCGGCCGCTGCGACACCTCCTCAGCGCCCGGCGCGCGCGGCCCCGCCCCGCCGCCTCTCATTGGCCGCGGCCACGCGGGCCTCCCTCCCGCCCACCAATCCGCGCTCCGGGCTCGCTCCGCCCCGCCCACTGCCAGCACTCATCCCCTGCGAGAGGATCCAGATTATTCCCGCCTCCTCCTCTTCCTCCCGCCCGCGCTTGCTCTCGTCATTGGGTAGCGGCGCTGCCACTCCGGGAAAATGAGAATGCTGATTGGCCCGGGGCGGCCATGTGTTAACAGCATCACGCCTCAACCACGGGAAGGAAGGGGCGGGCTCTCGAGGAGGGGAACGCGGGCTGCCATTGGCTGTGTTGAGGCCCCGCCCTCGGTGTCAGGGGTGAGCGGAGCGGTTACCTAGCAACGGCGGGACGCGGGAGCGGCGGAGCCCACCCGAGGGGACCCCCCGGCCCACAGGCCGCTGGGCTGGGCCGCTGCCCCGGGCCGATCCTGTGCCCAGGTCCCATCAGGCTCTGGCGGCTGCAGGGAAGAGATGGGGCCTTAGGGACGGCCGCGCAGCCCTGCCTCAGAAGGCGGCAGGTGCAGCCCCGCGACGGGCTGAGGGCCCCATTGCGAAACACGACGCTCCCAAGATCCGCCGAGGCCTCATCTGTCTGAGACGAGGTGAAGAGTTGTCAAGCTGGAAGCGAGCAGCCCAGCATGTAATGAATAAATCTGTTCCACTTGTCCAGGCTGTGCATTTCTGTCACAGACAGCCCCCCAGGACGGTCCCTCTGTGCCTGCTGCAGCCCCATAAAGACACCGGGCTCCGATGTCACCACCAGCAGGATTCCCGCCAGTGTCACAGAGGGGCAGGTAACGCTCCTGTCCAACTGGAACATTCCCCTTGCTACCCGAGCAGAGGTGTCCTGCCTTAAATTAACAACGCATTTGCAAACAAACCTTTCTGATGTCTCTCTGTGCACTCCCCTTCCCAGTGGTATTTCTCGCTTTGTGTCACCCTCTGGGCCTGGATTTACAAGGAGGACAAAGTAAGGAGAGATCTCAAAAACAGCTCGCAAGAGCTGCACAAAAGGCTGTGGATCTGCGGAGCAAGCGGGAAGTGGTGAAACAACTTCCTCTAGTGAGTGTGTGGAGCTGCAGCGGGACACTCAGCACCTGAGGACACAACCAATACACTTGTATCGGAGCACTAAGAATCAGGTAGTGACAGAGATTAAACCCGTCACGGTGCCGCTGGGTCAGGCTGCGTCGGGTAATCACCTGGCTCCTGCCAGCTCCTGGCAGGGTGTAGATGGTGTTTTTCGGAGGGTACCTGCTCATCACAACGCTCCACTGATTTCAGCGGAAAGCAGCCCTGCAGCTGCACAATTGCATCACTACACAAGCAGCTTCCTCACAGAACCGCCTCTTGTCCCCAGCCACTGACTCAGCCCCGAAACCCTCCCTGCCAAGCGCTGTGCTGGTTTGGAGAGGCTGCAACGCTGGGCAGGACACAGAGGAGCGAGGCTGCCGCAGATCAGGTGAGGTGTGTGTTGAGAAACCAGAGAGCTGGTACGGGCTAAGCAGAGCAAACGTGATACTGCCCACACACCAAACCATCTTTTAGAGCTGCTTGTAGCACCTTGGGCTGGGCGCAGCTCATTTTGGAGGCTGAGCAGCTGCCAGATGGGCTGAGTCAACGGCAGAAAGAGTGTGACTTATCGCAGCGCTGAGCAGATAGAAAAATGAGAAATAAGTGCAGCAGCAGGCAGGAGTCCCAGCTGCAATTCAGGCCTTTGCATCATCAACCCTCACCTGAGCCGAGCACAGGGTGACTCTGGAGTTACAAAACAACAGAACATTTCCCCCATCTCATTTTATTCACACTTGGTGTTTGCTCCAGACAAGCACCAGCCTCCCACAGCAGTAACGGAGCATCTCTTGTCCTCGCACTGCACAGCTCTGGTAGAACGAGAGGACAGGGCAGCAGTAAAGCATCAAATGTGAGCAAGAACTGTAGCATAAAATCCAAGCAATCCATTTTTACTCATTTATCCTTTAACCAACGCTGTCCTTGTGGTGTAAATAGCAAGGAACTGCAGTTCTGTCTCCCTGATGGCCTGGGAGCCCTCAGTGACAACCCAGGCCAGCGTGGGACAGGAAAGCATGAGGCTGATGCAACGGGCTCTTGTTTTCCCCACCGATTCCTTGAGGCCTGAACACAGCAGTGGGGATAAACTGGCCACCCCTGGCCATACAAGCCACTGTCAACTTGACTTTCAGATAAAATCTCTCTTCATTTTAAGAGGCTTCATCTTTCAAGCACTCCAGCATTGCACTCTGTGTCCTGCTTTTGAGTTTTGCAGCTCTCTGCTGCTCAGATTTCGGGGCGGTTACCCCCATTTGCTGGTGACTCACCCTCCCAGATCTGCCTGATCTGCCAGGGAGCAGAGCTTTGGCTTTCCTGTCAATCCACAACCCTCGTGTCTCCATCTAGTGTCCAAATCACACTGCAGGTTCTATCCTAAACCACTTGAGAGACCAGGAGGCTTAACAGGTTACACGTCACTGTATCAACATCCAAATCAGAGCTGAGCAGGCTCAGATTCTCGTCAGCACCCCCAACACCTACGAGAAGGCACTAATTGCTTTCACATCCGCAGACCTTCACCATCCTGGCCAGTCCCACCGGGACCTCCACCCCAGCGGCACCTTCTGCTGTGGGAGCAAAACCCGAGCTCAGGCCCTGCCTGTCCCACCAGCTCTGCTGCAGATGTCCCTGTGCCTGGTCCTGCTCCCAGGTGGGCCCTGGAGCTCCATGGTGGGCAGCCTTGTGTCCCGCTGCTCCGAATTCCCAGGCAGAAGGAACCCCACTCGTTACTGCACCTCATCTGACGGCCACTGGACAGTCAATGGAAGCTGCTGTAACCACCAAGGCCGTCCCGCTCCGGTGCTGTGGTCACCCTCGGCTCCCGGCTCATCCTTCCGCATGGAGCAGTGTCCCCGTCCTCCATTCACAGCCACAGGAGGTCCCAAGGTCCGCAAGGACTCACCCTACAGGTCGGGCCCCACGTTGGGGACATTAAGGCTGGAATTATGTCCAGAGGGACGTTTGGCCTCACTTCCAGGGTGGCCTGGGTTTGCAGCCACCCGCTGCCGTGGAGCTCCTGGCCAAGGGGGGTCCACACACGCTTTTTGACCGCCCCCTCACCAGAGGGGCTCGGGGGGTGGCGGGGGCTGTCAGTGCGCTCTGGTTTTTACACCTGCCCATCTTGGGATTGTCTGAAGCCGGGCAGAGCCCCTCTGAGGGGGGGTTCAGCCGATTGAGAGACTGCGAACGCCCTCTGCAGGGAGCACCGTGGTTTTCAGAGCCCAAATGGCTCTCGGGACACTTCCAGAGGCAGGAGTTGTCCTTACGGCCCGTGTCACAGGCTGCCGGTGCCGGGGACGCTGCGGCGCGCGGGTGGACGGCTCTCACCGGTGTGTCCCGGGAGCGGGGGGAAAGGCTGGGCTGGTGCCGAGGGGCGGGCGGGGGGCTCCAGAGCAGCACGTGGAGCTTGGCCACATCTTCCTTCCTCATCCACGGAGCTGCCCAGGCCGGACCCTCGCGCTTGGCACCGAACAGGGACTCGTCGCAGAAGGACGGAGTGTGACTTCTCAGCCTTGGAGGGGTGAGGAGAAAGCGCAGTCAGTACCACTTAAAAGAATGAAGCCTGTCAGCAATCGCTAACCCAAGGATGTGTACATCAACAGGCCAGTTTCAGGTCGGTCCACTCCTTTAACAAAGATAAGGGTGATTTAAAGAACACCTTATCAGGAGCTCCTGTCCTTGCAGTTTGAACATCCTGGAACCTGTGCAATTAGCTGAGTTTATATCTTAAGACAATCAGAGTGTCCTTTAGATGAACTTTGCTCATTATAATACTAAAAATCACCCCCACAGGAGCAAAGACCCCTGCCCAAGTGAAAACCCCAACCCATGAGCACGCAGAGTACAAGAAAATGTTTGTGTGGCCACATGTAAATCACTGAGCGGCCCTGGAAAGGAGGGTGGAGAACCTGGGGAGGTACCAACCCAAACAGAAAGGGCAAATGATGTCAGTGCACTGGCTCGGTGGTTTTATCACCCAGCACCCGACATTGCGCAACCTCGTAATAAAACAATATCTCGGCTCTGTGTGTGTATCCGGCTGCTGCACAGCGGGTACCGAACTCGCGTTGGGGACAACAAAAGGGGGGGACCAGGGGCTTCACGGGGACAAACACGCGCGGGTCCGTGGGCAGGTTGAGCTTCACCCCGGGCCGGCCCAGCGCACCCCCCCCGGGGACCGGCTGCCCCGAGCCGCCGCTCACCTGCACCTACTCCTCGGTCGGGGGCCGCCCCCGGGGGCCGCCGGCACCGACACCGCCCAGGGAGGCGCGAAGCCGGGCGGCGCCGGGCGGGACCCCGGGCTGCCGAACAGCGACTCGTCCACGAAGGACGCCCGGGCCCGGCGGACGGCCCGGCCCCGGCCTCGGCCCCCCCGCGGCAGCTGCGGGGCGGGCGCGGAGGCGCCTCCCAGTGCCGGTGCCGGTGCCGCCGCCCGCATGGCCGCCCGGGGCGGGGCCGGGACAGACCCGCCCCTTCCGCGCCCGCCCCCGCACGTGCTTCCGCCGCCGCTACCGACATGGCGCCGCCGCGCGCCCGCCGCCAGTCCCGGGGAGCGCCGGTAGGAACGGGGCGGGGCTGGGGCGGGGGCGGAGTCACCGGGGTCCCCAGTGCCGGTGTGCCCAGTGCCGGTGTGCCCGGTACCCGTGTGCCCGGTACCCGTGGGCCTGTGTGCTGGGTCCCCATGTGCCGGTGTCCTCTGTGCCCGGTGTCGGTCTCCCTTGTGCCCGATACCAGTGTCCCCGGTCCCAACGTGCCGGTGTGTCCGGTACCCCTGCCCCCTATCCCCATGTACAGGTGTCCCCTGTGCCCGGTGCCAGCATCCTCGATACCGGTGTCCCCGGTGCCCCGTGTGCTGCTGTGCCCGGTACCGGTGTCCCCAGCCCCTGTGTGCCAGCGTCCCCCATACTGGTGTCCCCAGTTCCTGTGTGCTGCTGTCCCCTAAGCCAGTGTCCCCAGTCCCCATGTGCCACAGTCCCCAGTGCCAGTGCCCCCAGTACCGGTGTCCCCCGTAACTGTGTCTCCAGTACTGCTGTCCCAGCAGCAGTGTCCCCAGTCCAGTGTCCCTAATGCCACTGCCTCCGGTATCTGTGTCCGCAGTACTGGTGTCCTCAGTCCCCGTGTCCCCAGTGCCAGTATCCCCTGTACCTGTGTCCCCGGCACTGATGTCCCTTCCTGCCAAGCTGCAGTGCCCTGGAACTGTGGGGGCGCCCGTGACCGCAGCCGTGTCCCCCGCTGTCCCCAGGTCCCCACACCACCGCTCCCCGCCTTCCCCACCGCCGAGGAGGAGGAGGACGCTGATGGCGCCGAGGCCGAACCGGACACGCGGGCGCTGGTGCGGGCGCAGAACCAGAAGAAGAAGAAATCCGGGGGCTTCCAGTCCATGGGTACGTGTGGGGGGTGACAGCCGTCCTGGGCTGGGGACCGTCCCCTCACCTGTCCCCATCCCCACAGGCCTCAGCTACCCCGTCTTCAAAGGCATCATGAAGAAGGGCTACAAGGTGCCCACCCCCATCCAGAGGAAGGTGAGCGCAGGGGCGGCGGGACCCGCACTGCGGGGCACTGTGACAGTGACGGTGACACTGGGGCGGTGTCTCGCAGAGCATCCCCGCCATCCTGCGCGGCCGGGACGTGGTGGCCATGGCGCGGACGGGCAGCGGGAAGACGGCCTGCTTCCTCATCCCCATGTTCGAGCGGCTCAAGGCGCCCAGCCAGGCCGGGGCGCGCGCCCTCGTCCTCTCGCCCACCCGCGAGCTGGCCCTGCAGACCCTCAAGTTCACCAAGGAGGTACGGGACACAACGGGGACAATGGGGGCAAGTGGGGACAACGGGGCAAGGGGTTTGGTTTTACTCCCTTCCGCTGACACGACATTTCTCACTCCGCAGCTGGGCAAGTTCACAGGCTTGAAGACAGCCCTGATTCTGGGAGGAGACAAGTAAGGTGTCCCCATGCCCCCAAGTCCCCTCAAACCTCCTCAAAACCTGGCAAGGGGCTGAGCTGCCCCGTGCCACCTCGCGCCGCTCCAGCCTCTCCCCGTCTTTGCAGGATGGAGGATCAGTTCGCTGCCCTGCATGAGAACCCCGACATGTGAGTAGGGACACAGAGAGGGGACCTGGTGGGGAAATGTCCTTGAGAGCCCCCCCCCATCTGGGGACATCACTGGTGCTTACAGCCAGTGTGCCTAGTGGACGTGTCCTGGTGTCACCTTGGAGCATATCCCCCTGCTCCCCATGGGTCACATTTGGCACCTGCACCCAGGAGGGTGTGGGGACACTGTCCCCTCCCTACCTGGTCTCATCACCATCTCTGTCCCCACAGAATCATCGCCACTCCCGGGCGCCTGGTGCACGTGGCGGTGGAGATGAAGCTGAAGCTGCACACCGTGGAGTATGTGGTGTTTGACGAGGCTGACAGGTCAGCAGGGCGCAGAGGTGTCCCCAGGGGTGGCAGTGCCCCCACGCATGGGGCACGAGCGAGGTTCCCCTGGGGGGTGGCAGGGCTGGGCATGGAGGGACCAAACTGGCGCTGCCATGTCCCGTGTCCCCTCCCCTGCAGGCTCTTTGAGATGGGCTTTGCTGAGCAGCTGCAGGAGATCATCGCCCGGCTCCCAGACTGTCACCAGACTGTCCTTTTCTCCGCCACGCTGCCCAAGCTGCTCGTCGAGTTCGCCCGGGCGGGTACGGAGCGTGGAGCACCTCGGGGGGCTCGGGGACACGGCACTGCTGAAACCGAGCTGAGCACAGGCTGGGCCAAGTGAGTGTCCCCGAGCTGAGGGGTGGGGCTGGTCCCAGGTCCTGCATGTCACCACACCCCACAGGTCTCACGGAGCCGATGCTGATCCGGCTGGATGTGGAGTCCAAGCTCAGCGACCAGCTCAAGGTGAGATGGGCCCGGGGGGCTCCAGACGGGCTCTGTGCCCCCACCCCCTGCAAGCCACCCCACGGGGGCTCTGGGCTGGCGGGGAGGGGACAGGAGGGGTGGCTGTGGCTGATGTGGGGACACCGAAGGCTCAGCTCTGGTTTCTGTGCAGCTGGCTTTCTTCCACCTGCGTGGGGACGACAAACCAGCCGTGCTGCTGCACCTGCTCCGCAGTGTGGTGAAGCCCCAGGACCAGACCGTCGTCTTTGTGGCCACCAAGCACCACACAGAGTATCTCAAGGAGGCAAGTAGTGTTCGGGGTGCCCAGCGTGTACCCCAGGCTGCTGGAGGGGCCTGATGCCCCATTCCAGACCCACATGGGGTCTGCATCTGTGGGATTCTCCACCTCTGTTTTCCTGCTTTGAGGGAGAAATTCCCAAGCATGTGATTGTGGAGGTGCTGCATCTACCTACCCCTTGAAAAAGGGGGGAGTGCAGGGGAATTTGGGGGTCCCAGGGCCCTGGGGGCCTGTCCTATGGCTAAGGGTGCATGGCCAGGTGGGATCTGATCTCTCTTGCCTCCTCCCCAGCTGCTGACGGCTCAGGGCATCCGCTGCACACACATCTACAGCTCGCTGGACCAGACCGCCCGCAAGATCAACATCGCCAAGTTCTCCCAGGGCAAGTGCCCGGTGCTGCTGGTCACCGACGTGGCCGCGCGCGGGCTCGACATCCCCATGCTGGACAATGTCATCAACTACAGCTTCCCCGCCAAGTCCAAGCTGTTCCTGCATCGCGTCGGTGGGTGCCGCTGCGCCACGTGGGGGTCCTTGTGGGCTGAGAGTCCCTCGGAGTGACAGGGAGGGGGTGAATGGGCTGTCCCTTGTCCCCTGTTTTTCCCATCCCTGTGCCCTGCTGGGCTGGCGCTGGTGCCCCTGACTTAGCAGTGATGTCTTTGGGACAGGAGGTCACAGTGTTGCATCAGGAGACGGGCTGGGGACAAAGCTGGGGCAGGAATGTCCCTGAGCTCCCAGCTGGACTGTGGTGGCTCCTGGGGACAAGGCTGGTGCCTTCCATTTAGGGTGACACCATGGTGGGCTCCCCTTTGCCCCCACAGCCCCTTGCCAGCCATGCCCACCTGGTAAATGTCACCTACATGGGCTCCCAGGGCCACCAGCAGGTCCTTGCCTGCGTGAAGACAGGCTGGACTGTCACGGGCTCTGGTGTCCCACTCTGCTTCTCCCCGTACCAGGTCGTGTGGCCCGTGCTGGCCGGAGCGGCACTGCCTACTCACTGGTGGCTCCCGACGAGATGCCCTACGTCTTCGACCTCCACCTCTTCCTGGGGCGCCCGCTCATCCTCGCCGGCGCCCAGGAGATGCCGGCTGGTGAGGCAGACCTGGCTGTAGGCATCAGGGTGGCCATGTGTCCAAGCTGGGACTGGCCCAGGGTTTTATCCTTGGCCAGTGCTGGTGTTTGTGGTCTTGTGGCTGGGGGAAATGGGGTGTTGGGGATGCTGAATTAACACCATCAAGCTCTGCTTTGTTTAATCCTGCTTTGCTGTCATGCCTGCTGCAACCAACCCCGGGTGGGTGACAGCAAGGTGACACCGTGTCCTCCGGGCTGCAGATGCTGACGGGGTGCTGGGCCGCGTCCCCCAGAGCCTGGTGGACGATGAGGAGTGCCTGCTGCTGACGGACCAGGAGGGCTCGCTGGAGCTGCGCAGCCTGCGCCGCGTCGCCGAGAACGCCCACAAGCAATACCTGCGCTCCCGGCCCGGCCCCTCGCCCGAGTCCATCAAGAGGGCGAAGGAGCTGGACGTGTCCCAGCTGGGCATGCACCCGCTCTTCAGTGAGTGCCTGGGGATGCCGAGGGGCGGGACGCTGTTACAGAATCCCAGAATGTCAGGGGTTGGAAGGGACCTGGAAAGCTCATCCAGTGCAATCCCCCCATGGAGCAGGAACACCCAGATGAGGTTACACAGGAAGGTGTCCAGGCGGGTTGGAATGTTTGCACAGAAGGAGACTCCACAACCCCCCTGGGCAGCCTGGGCCAGGCTCTGCCACCCTCACTGAGAAGAAGTTTCTTCTCATATATAAGTGGAACCTCCTGTGTTCCAGTTTGTACCCATTGCCCCTTGTCCTATCACTGGTTGTCACCGAGAAGAGCCTGGCTCTCGCTGAAGGGCTGAGCTGTGCCCCTCTCCGTGCCCTCCCCAGGCGCTCGCTTTGAAGACACCGAGCTGGAGCGGCTGAAGCTCGTGGACAGCATTAAAACCTACAAGTCCAAGGCGGTGAGTTGGGAGCTGCCCTCGGGTGCAGGGTTGGGGTGGGAGGGAAGGTCTGTGCGTCCGGCTGCACAGCTCACCGGGGTTCAATGCTCCCACCCTGGGAACAGACCATCTTCGAGATCAATGCCACGTCCCGGACACCGGCCAGCACCGTAATGCGGTCGAAGCGGCGCCACGACCACGCGCTCATCGAGAAGTACCAGCGCGGGCAGCAGGAGAAGCGGGCAGCGGCTCTGCAAGGGTGGGGGCTGTGCCCGGCCCCCCTCGCGCCCCAGGAGGGAGAAGGAGAAGGAGAGGAGGAGGAAAACCTGCAGGTAATGAGGATGAGGAGTTTGGCTATGCCAGGTTCCGGGGGCTCGTGCAGTGACTGCCAGGGGGTCATGGCTCCTCCATCACATCCCCTGTCCTCTCCCAGGACGTGTTCTCCACCGTCGTGGGCCAGAAGCGAAAACGGGGCCGAGGAGGTGATGATGGTGCCAGGAAAAAGACGCGGCAGCCGGCACAGCGGGACGAGGACTTCTACATCCCGTACCGGCCCAAGGACTTTGAGAGCGAGAGAGGGTGAGTTTGGAGATGTCCTCCTGCCGTCCTGGTCTGCTCTGCATGTGGGGGCTGCTCTCATCACCCCCCTTTGCAGGCTGAGCGTGGGTGGCGAGGGCAGCCCCTTCGAGCAGCAGGCAGCTGGAGCCGTCCTGGATCTCATGGGTGATGAAAACCACAACCTCAACAAGAGCAAGCAGCTGCTGAAGTGGTGAGTGGGGTGTGTCCGTGGGCTGGGGGGTGGGAAATCAGAGCTGGGGGTCCCACCACCCTCATATTTCCCACAGGGACCGCAAGAAGAAGCGGTTTGTGGGGCAGACGGGCCAGGAGGGCAAGAAGAAAGTGCGGACGGAGAGCGGGCGCTACATCAGCAGCTCCTACAAGAACAACCTGTATCCTGCCTGCGCCAGGGCCAGGGCTGGGGACGAGGGGCAGCGGGGCTGGACGTTGTCCCTGGCTCTGAGGGCAGGGAGGCTGGTCTGAATCTGTGATGGGTCGAGCGATGGGAAGTCACTGCACGTTCCCTTAACCCCCCTGGCCCAGCTATGAGAAGTGGAAGCAGAAATACAAGGTTGACGAGCGGGACGAGGATGAGGAGGACCAGCGAGGCAGGGAGCAGTTCCGAGGGAAGCACCGGCGCGGGCACGGTGAGTACCGGGAGCCCCACGTTGTTCCCCTGGCACCTCACTGTGTCCCCTGACCTGAGCCTGGCTGTGTCCCCCCGGCAGGGTCCGGGCAGCCCCCGGCGCAGGGCAGGGTGCGCTCGGAGCTGAAGAACAAGCAGCAGATCCTGAAGCAGCGCAAGAAGGCGGCCAAGCAGCGGTTCCTGCAGAGCGGGGGGCTGAAGCGCCTGAAGGCCAGGAACCGGCAGCGGGTGCAGGAGCTGCGGCAGATGGCGTTTGGGCGCAGGGTGGGGGGCGCCAAGAAGGGCAAACTACGCAAGAGGGTGTAGGGGAGGGGGTCGTGCCCCCACGGCTGCCCGGAAAGGAGATATTAAATATTTGGCTGGTTTTTCATCCTGACTCCTTTTTGTCCTTACTACAAGCGTCATACTGGGGGTAATTCTTACCCCCTTGGGCTGCCCCCAGGCACAGTCCTAAAACAAGTGGGTGCTGCAGGGCCACACTGGGTTATATTTTGGCAGGAGGCACTTTAGGGAATACCAACAGCTGGAATGTGAGCGGCAGCTCCCCCTTCCTCTGCGGCAACGAGAATGATTCATACACACAGACAGAGGTGCACAGAGTTCTTGTTAGCAGCGAGAGCAGAGCCAGGGAGAGTGGAGCTCCCCTTTATTAACACTTCTCAATATATATGTTTACAGATACAGGGCTGGACCAAGAGGTTCGACAATTTTATCAAAAAATGCTATTCCAGACACACCGCACTCCTGTTGTGACTGTTTTCAGTCACGTTCCTGTGCGTATCGTGTGGGTGGCGTTCTGACCCACTCATTCACACATCGTATGTATGGGGGCGGTTTTCTGACTGAGATACCATTCTCACTGGCCTGGGCTATCATTTTTTACACTCCTAAAAACCGTACTTCTGTATAGTCTGTCCGAAGCCCTTTAGCTGGAACTGCATGTCCTGCTGTTCCCACACGGGTACACCCACATTTCCTCCCCCCCGGCCCGCCCTGAACCTGAGGACCCATCGTGCTGCACAGGCCGAGGCTGCAGGGCCACATTGTGGTTGTGGTGTCTGCAGGGACATATGGGCAGCTGGGACATATGGGCAGCTGGGACACAAGGACAACACCAGCTCTGGCCAGCCACCCAGACCCTGGTGGTTGTAGAACAGCACATGAAGGAGGTGACATGTGGCCCCTGGGCCACCTACATCTGCGTGCTGGAGCCATCAGCCCCTCGCAGCACCCCCGGCTGCCCAAAGGGACACAGACCAGCTCTTCTCCTGCCCATCTGCTGCCGGATCCCTGGCAGGGGCTGCAGCCCCTGGGCCGGCCTGGTGGGGCTCAGCCCACACTGAACGGAGCTCAGGGGCTGGTGCCTGCTATACAAGTGCTAAAACACAAAAGGAAGGACTAAGCCCTTCCCTGGTCCTCCTCCTCCCCCCCAGCCCCACAGCCACAGCAACAGCAGTAACTATCTACACATACATCTTTTATTCTCATCAACAGTATATACAGAGTTACAGAGCAAGGGTACAAAAAACCTGGAGAATAAATAACAGCAAAGGGGGGGCTGTAGTGATAACAAGGTGCAAATTAGTCATGATCAGGGACAGACACAGACAAGAGCTTTGTTAACAAAGGTGCAAACAGGTCCCCAGGGCAGGCTGTACAGGGCTCGCTGTCCTCACCCAGCGCTGGGTGCAGAGCGGGGCCCAGGGGGGCAAACCGCCCCTTCCCCGGCAGGGACGGGCAGAGGGGGCAGGAACAAACTGCACAGCGGGGGCTCCTGCACAGGGCTCCGCTGCCTTCCCCGGGACAGCAGCCCAAACTGCTGCCCCCAGGGACCCCCACCCCGCAGCCGTGCACAGACCAGCCCCTCAGCCCTGCGCCCGGGCAGCTGCAGCCGGTCCTGCTAAAACAAACCTGCTGGGGCAGCTGGAAACGAACGTCCTGATAGACAAGAGCTACAGCAACAGGGAGGGGAAAAGCCCTGGAGAACAGGCGCAGAATGCAGCTCTCCGAATTGGGGTGTCTGTCCCGAGCACACTCAGCACGCCCGAGCCCGCGCTCAGCCCCAGCCAGGCTGCAGCAGAGCCTGTGCCCCCCACCCTAACAAAAACAAGCAAGATTATCTATTTTTTTAAAATGGCGCTTTGCCGCCCCTGCCCTGCGTAACAGTAAGTTTTTAAAAAAATTCCCCAAAGAAAAGCAAGGATTTGTGGTTTGTTTTTTTTTTTTAAAGTGTCCCTTCCACCCCCCCGCCCCACAGAGAGCCAGGCTGGCTGCGTCCCATTGGGGACAGGGTAACGGGTGACCCCGGGGCAGGGGACACCATGGGAGGTGCGGGACACTGTGCCTGCGCAGATGCACTATGCCGAGGAGCAGCCAGAGCCGGGGTCAGCGCCCATGGAGGAGGCGATGGTGGAGTTGAGGATGCAGGGGCTGGTCTCAGACCTGGAAGCTTTTGAAAGTTCGCGCTGTGGAAACAAAAGTGGGAGATGGAGATGAGGAGGCGCTGGGGGGGCAGCGGGGAAAATGCAGTCGCCTTGAGGGACAGCAGGAGCGGCTCATGGCCCTGCTGCTCCTGTTTGTGTGTCTCCTGCTCGCTGCAGAGAGCAGGAAAGCGCGAGCAGAGGAGCTGAGAGGACACAGAGCCTCCCAGCAACACAAGTACTTGTTGCCCAAAGAGCCGCAGGCTGGGAAGCATGTTGGGATCAGCATAACACTAACAGGCATCCCCCAGGACGGGACAGGGACAGCTCTGCCCAGCTGCTGGAGAAGGGATCTGCCACCTCCCAAACCCGCACCTCTGTGCCGAGGGCACGGGGCTGCTGCTGGGGGTTGGTGTTTGTTGGGCTGAGCCCATCCTGAGGGAAGGGCAGAGGCCCCTCCAGCCAGGGGGAGACGGCAAAGCCCCTTCCCCAGCAGCTGGGGGGCTCCCCCAGCCTGCAGAGACCAGCACAGGTTGGGGAGAGGCCGGGGCCCTTTGCAGGAGAAGTTTTCTCCTGCCCTCCCAGGGACAGGGCAGGAGGGTGACAGTGGGACAGGGCAGGAGGGTGACAGTGGGACAGGGCAGGAGGGTGACAGTGGGACAGGGTGCTGCTCCAGCGAGGGGGGGTGGGTTTAGAAGAGGTGAATTACCGCAAACTCAGAATAGGTGCTGGCAACAGAATTAATGCTGTGGTTACGCTGGGCAGGGGCTACGGGCATGCACCCACCGCTCAGGGCGGTTCCGTTCAGCTGCACGTTCTCCTTGTTGCGCTCGCTGTGTCCAGGACGCCGGGGCTTCGTGGCTGGGGGGCCGGGGGTCCGGGCCTGGCCAGGCTGCGAGGAGAATGACAGACGGGACATGGAAACCACGCTGAGCACGGGGAGCTGCTGCCCCACGCTGCCGGAGCAGCTCGGAGCCCCAGGAGCCCTCTGGGGTCTGGGACCCGTTCTGAGCCCACACACACAGCCCCCCACCCACAAGCTGATGGCCTCCCAGCCACAGGCCCAGCATGGAGGAACAGAGGTGGGTGCACTGGAAATCGGGGATGGAGAAAGATGTCCTCAACGCTGCTGCCCTCCTCGGTCCCAGAAACACCCTGGCAGGGTGGCAGCTGCCCAGCGCAGCTGGATGTGCACAAACGGTGGCTTCTGCATCCCAGAGCCTGGCAGCGACCAGCCAGAGCCCCCTCGACCTCCCCCAGCCCGCCCCGCGTGCAGGAGCCCCGGGCAGCCTCTCACCTTCCCCCCGGAGGGCGGCAGCCGCGACGTTGGCAGGTGGTAGATGGTTCTCCCACAGGCTGAGCGCATGGTGCTGTTGGGGGTGGCGTTGGAGAGGGCCGTGCCATTGAGCTGCAGGAGCAGAGCACATGTCACCCGGGGGGCTGCACTGAGCCCTCTGCCCCCAGAGCACTGGGCTGATGTCCCCAGGGAGGACAATGTTTTGCAGTCTTTCCCTTTGCAACCACCAGCAATAAGGCACCGCCACCAGCCTTGTATGTAAAAGGAATGGGCTTTGCCTTGGTCACTTCCCCCTCACCCACCCCAATGCCAAAATCCTCCTTATTGAGTTGCTTGTGAGCATTTATTTAATACAGCAGGAGCAAAGCGGTCGCTTGTTTGCACCTGCCAGCAGTTCAGGAAAAGCAGAACATTCAATAGTGTTTGCAGGTAGCAAAGCAGAGACACAGAGCCAACCAGTCCCAGCAAGCGTTCCTCTCTGCGATTGCATTTCCAGTATTTCTGGTCTGCTCAGCACCCTGGGGACAGAGCAGCACCCCAAACCCTCCCCACAGCTCTGCGGGGGACACAGGTGACCCCAGACAAGGGTGGCCTCAGCCTGGTGACAGCACTGAGCTCCCACAGGTCCCGTCTTGCCCACGCTACCTTGCACTGACATTTTACCTTCCTCACTTTGTGAGGTGTGTGGGGGCTGAGCACCCGGCGCTTGACAGGGGTCCGTGGGGTGCTCCCGTACAGCATCTCTGCCTCAATCTGCCGGCTTTTCTTCAGTTGCTGCACAAAAGATCGGTGTTTAGGGACGGGGCAGAGGATGGCACAGAGCTGGAGCAGAGCTGCTGCCCGCGAGCCGGCCCTGTGGCGGGCTCAGAGTCACAGGTTTCCAGGGCTGAGCTGCAGCTCTGGCACAGCGGGGCTCAGGAGAGGGGCTCAGCACACGCAGGCACTGACCGCAGCGGGCATCAGTCCCGCTGTCAGAGGTGACAGCACGTGGAGCCATGTCCAGGCAGAGGGACAGGACAGAGCTGGGCAGCAGCAGCTCCCTGACCCCCGTGGGGCCACCATGGGCCTGGGGGCAGCGCACTCAGCTCCACACTCACCCGCTCCTGCTTCTCCTTCTCCTTCTCCTGGTGGAAGAGCTCCCACTGCCCCCTCACGTACTCCATGAACTGTTGCCCCTTCACCAGGAAGGTCCTCTCGTGCTCCTGCTCCCAGGCCCGGACTCGGGTATCCAGCTCCTCCTGCAGCTGGTGAGGACACAGGGACAGTGGAGCGGCCACCCCGTGAGCACAAACACGACCCTGCAGGCACCGCACCAGCCTGCCTGGGGTGCAGCAGCTGCAGGGCTGGACCTACCTTGGAAAGGGTCTTCTGCAGCTTCGCCCGCTGCTTCTCCTCTTTCAGCAGGTTTCCCCCGCGGTTGGTGAAGCGACTGGGGTCAGTTGCTTTCCTCTGGTACAGGAGGGGTCAGAAGGAACCAAACACACCAGCCCAGCCCATGGCCCAGCACACCCATGGGACACAGAGCCTGCAGAACCCCATCCCTGCAGTGCACCATCCCAAACCCCACCAGCGCTCCTGATGCAGCGCCCATCGCTGCCCGGGTTCTTCCAACCGCATTGCAGGCAGGAGCGGGGTGTGTGCTGCCCTGTGACCCAGCACCAAGCCCGGCAGAGCGGTTCCTGCCCAGATGGTACCTCCAGCTCCAGGAACAGCCTCCAGTTCTCCTCCCACTTCAGCACCGCCTCAAACAGCTCCTTGTGTGTTTCATAGTAGTTCTTAATCTTCAGCACCTCAGTGTCGTGCAGCTCAAGAAGGGTCTCCGTGTAGTCCTCTGCAGGAGACACCAGCACGGTCAGGAGGCAGCGGGATCCCTGCGCCCCACCAGCTCGGGCAGCCCCACTCCCAGCAGCTCCCGCAAGGAGGCAACGAGCAGAAAGAACCAGCACCCACCATCGTAGTAGGGGCTGAAGGCTTCCCTCTGCTCCTGGCTGTAGAAGCACTTGTCCCAGAACTCGGCCAGTTCTGCCCGGATCGCCTGGATCACAGACTTCATGTTCTGCAGCTTCAGCTCCTCCAGACGATCCACCTCCAGCTGCAGCTGCCAGGGAGACCAGAGCAGAGAGGGGCAGCGTGAGGAGACGAGCAGAATAGGATTTATCTTCTCCTAAGCTGCTTTCTAAGGCAAGGCAGCAGCCAGCACCAGCTCCTCCATGCACGAGAGCTGGATTTGCCCATTTCTCCTCCCACTTGGCTGCTGGGAGCAGCTTCTCTGCTCCGGCTGGAGGGCGAGACCCAGCGCTGCCGCCCCAGCCCCCACTCCAGCACAGGGGGGTCCTTACAGCTTTCCTGGTCTTGGCTCTGCACCCGGTCATGTGCACCGCGAAGGCGTCTCTGTCCTCGGCCGGGACCTGCAGCCTGTCCCAGAGCGCAGCGATCCTGGCGCGCAGCTCCGCGCACACGGCTTCGTTCAGCGCGCGCCGGCCCTGCAGCTGCCAAGGGAGCGCGGGGTCAGCGCCAGCGCGGGAGGCGACGGCTCCGCTGCACCCAGCAAAGCCACCGCCTCGGCTCCCCAGACCTCCTCTCAAACTCCCAAAGGAACTTGCTGAGAGCTGAGCAGCTGCGCTTTACATCACGATACCAACACCTGCCGGGACGCAGCAACAGCCCCGTGGCGCTGGCTCCATGTGCCCACGTACCTGCTGCAGCAGGGTCTGCAGGGCAGCGATGTTGTCTGCGGACAGGCAGAAAGTTTCCTCGGACTCGTACACCACGTCGAGCTCAAAGCTGGTCTCCGGATCGTGGTCCAGCTCCTCCATCAGGAGGATGATTTGCCGCTTAGCACTGACAAACTCTTTGTGCCTTTTCTCCTGGAGGTGATGAGCAGCATTAGGAACCAGTGAGCACCTCGTGTGCCACCCCCGGTGAGACCCTCGGCCCCTCACTCACCTTCTCGGCCACCAGCGAGGCCAAGTGCCGCCTGTAGCGGTCCAGGTCCTCCTGGCTGGGCACAGCGTTGCTGTCAATCTGGAACACGGGTGTACAGAGGATGTCGCACAGGTCTCGGTCTTCTTCTTGCAGGGTTTCCAGCTCCTGCTTCCTGTCCTTCTTCTGCTTTAACAAAATCTCCACGTGGGTACGCAAATTCTTCTCCATCTGCAGAATGGTACCTTCTTCCTCCACCTAGGAGAGTCCAGAAATCAGCTTCCTTCTCCGCAACTCTCACAGACCTTGCGTGCATATTTGAAACCTCTTAAACAAAGACCTGGGACACAAGTCCCAGTTCTGAGCAAGGTGCTCCCCAGGAAGAGGCCAATGCAGCAGCAACACTGATACGGATCAGCTGATTGATGCACCCTCTAAAACAGGGTTCAAGGTTTTAAAAGCAAGCATCACCTTTATTGATGCATCAGCACCTGCAGTGATTGTTCTGCCTAGTGGGGACCCCAAACAATTCCCAGACACAGGTTATATCCACACAGATTATACATATTCATTACATTTCAAATACATCCTTTGCAAATGCATCGCATTCCTTTGTTACTCAGCTTGTAACAAAAACAACACAAACTGATCCTTGCGCTGGTGTCACCACCTCCTCTTCTGAGTTCCCTCCTGCTTATCTTGTGACTTAACACCTAATAAGCACCTAAAACCTAACATCTGTGAACCTTATTTAATAAGTGCCTAAAATCTATGGCCCTTATTCTTATTAACTTATCTTATTGCTAACTGCTGATTTTAGGTATCAACACAAAATGAGATGCTGTGAGACCCTTGGCCTCCTCACTGCCAGGCCCCTGCCTTTGGCTCTACCAAGCATCAGGAAAAGTGGTTTGGAACAAGCGTCTGCCTTGCGAGCTCCAGCCCCAGCGGCACACCGGGCAGCACCGCTCTGCTGCTCCCGGAGAGAGAAGCAGGTCGTACCTCCAAGGGGTCCAGCTGGAGCTCCCTGCAGAGGGTGTCCAGCTCCTTCCGACACAGCGCGATGCTCTTCAGGAGACGCTCCTTCAGGCTCTCCTCCTCGGCCACCATCATGTCCAGCAGGTTCTGCGGCACAAGGTGGTTAGAGGCGGGATGGGGACGGGGCGAGCCGGGGGGTGGGGACGAGCGGGACAACGGCTGGAGAAGCAGCGCTGGGGCCAAGCGAAGGGGGCGCCAGGGGAAGGGACAGGGGGGCGCGGCCCCGCACGGACTGTGGGCGAGCGCAGGGGCAGCGACAGCCCCGGGTGCCCCGCCCCGAGCAGGAGCTCGGGTCCCTCCCGCCGGCCCCGGCCCCCTCACCTTGATGTGCTTCTTCACCACCTCGGTGCGCTCCAGGCGCATTTCCTCGGGGATGCCGATTTCCTCCCAGATGTCCCGCAGCGTGGCCATCGCGCGGTTCAGGCACGACACGGTCTCGGCCGCCAACACCTCGCTGCGGGCGGCGGGAACCGGCCGTCAGCGCCGCCGCACGGCCCGGGGCCACGGCCCCCCCCCCGCAGCCCACCCCGGGTCCCCCCGCCACTCCCCACCCCGATCCCGCACCTTTTTCTCGTAGCCATCGCTCCGCTCTGCGCCACCGCTCTCTCCCACGATTTAAATCGCGCCGCGGACGCGCTCATTGGCTGCCACGAGCAATAGCGTCACCGCAGGCCCCGCCCACAACCGCCGCTCGCCTCCAACAGCCCCGCCCCACGCCGGCCGCAAGCCAATAGCAGCGAAAAGCCTTCGGCTCTCCTAACCAATCACAAGCGAGACCGGCACCCGTGTCTTAACGGTACGGCACCGCGAGTCAATTGGCGAGCGCTCAGTGTTTGACAGTAACCACGTGACCTCGCGCGGGAGCCCCACCCATCCTGGGCGGTGGCTGCGCGCCACTGCGCAGGCGCCGGAGTGGCTCCGCCCCTCGGGGCGATCCCGCCGTACTGCGGGACACCCCCGGGACCCATCGACACCCCGGCCCGGTCCCAGCTGCCCTCGACCCCGGCAGAGCCGAGCCGAGACGGAGCCGTGCCGGGAGCGAGGCGTTCACTGCACGGTGTTCCCGTGTGACACTGCAGGGGCTGCTTGTCCCTGTTACCTGCAGGGATCAATGTGCCCACTCACCCGTGGGACTGCGCGGTCGCCGCCACGCTGCTGGATGGGGAGCCTCGCCGGGGGCACACAACGGGGCACACAGACAGAGACCCGCGGGCACAGAGCTGGTAGCAGCGAGAGCAGAGCCAGGCAGAGCGGGCTCTCTTTTATTAACAATTCTCACTGTATATGTTTGCAGATACAGGGCTGGACCAAGAGGTTCGACAGTTTTATCAAAAAATGCTATTCCAGACACAAAAACTCCTGCTGTGACTGTTTTCAATCACGTTCCTGTGTGTGCCTTGAGGGCGGCGTTATGACCCACTCATTCACACATATATGTATGTGGGCAGTTTTCCGACCCAAGATACCATTCTCACTGGCCTGGGCTATCGCTTCTTACACGCATAAAAACGTACTTCTGTAGAACCTGCCCACGGCCCTTTAGCTGGAACTGCACATCCTGCTGTTCCCACACCAGGTCCTGCTGCCTGGGGTGCCCCGGGGAGCCCTGCTCCCCCCCCAGTGCGGTGCCACCCCCCTGTGCCACTGCCACCCATGTCACTGCTCATCGTGGGGTCCCAGACTTGTCGGGGAGCGACCTCCATCCCCGGGGGTTCCTGGGGCTTCACACTGGCCCTGGTAAACTCTCCCCAGCCCCAGGAGTTGTCCCTTGGGGGCTATTTCAGGCTCAGAGCCCCCCTGGCACCCCCGTGGCGCAGCCGGTGTGTGCTGGTGGCCGCCGGCATGCGTGGGGGACGCTGCCCCGGCTCCCTGGGGTGCAGCTCAGCACAGATGGCAGCCAGGTCCTGCATGCAGAGCAGCACCTGCAGAGACAGGAGCCTGATGCTGCAGCGATGTGGGGACATGAGTGTCCCCATGTCCCCCCCAGCCCCACCACCCAGCTGCACTGACCATGTCCAGCTGGGCCTCGGTGTTCTCCAGGGCCACATCCATGGGGACCTTGAACTGTGCGGTGACGAGCTGAAAGAGGTTCAGCACGGCCAGCTTGATCTGCCCCAGCTGCAGTGTCCTCCGGGTGGCTGCTCTCTGCATCTGCGCCCAGCGGGACTCCTGGGAACAGTGACAGCCCTGGGCCCCCCCAGCCACTGCCCCATGTGCCCCGCACCCCACAGCTGGGACACGGGGACCTCACTGTGTGTCCCCCCCATGCACAGCTGCTGCTGACACTTTCTGGGCACATGGGGACCCCCAGCTCAGCCCAGGAGGTGCCACCCGCCTTCCCACCATCAACACATTGGGCATCCCTGCAGCACATGGGGTCCAAACTGCTGCCCCTCTGCCTGGGGGGGGTCCCTGGGCACCCCATGTCCCTCCTCACCTCCCGGAGCACCTCAATGCGGGTGGCCTCGAGGTGAGCCCGGAGCCGGGCCAGCTCATCCCTGGTGCGCAGGAGCTCGCTGTCGGTCTCCTCCCGGTACCGCTGGAGCTGAGCCCGGCCCTGTGCCAGCCGCTCCTGCCCGGCCGCTGCCTCCTGTGCCAGGGCGGCCCGCGCCCCCGCCAGCGCCACGAAATGGGCCAGCATGGCCGGGACGTCCTGGAACTGGGCAGCGTGAGGGGTGAGTGGGCCGGCTCAGGGACACGCAGGGTGCCACGGCAGGACGGGTCCCCCACGCTCACCTGCCCTGTCCTGGCCACCACGTCCTGCAGGTGGTCGCCGAAGCGGCGGAGGCTCTGCGTCTGCTGGAGCAGGCGCTCCCGGTGCTGCCGCAGCCCCTCCAGCTCCCGGAGCAGCCGGGCAGGCTCCTTCTCCTGCCCCGCCGCCCGCGCCCGGTCTGCCCGCTGCAGCGCCCGCTCCCGCCTCACCGCCGAGGCCTGCAGCAGAACATGGGGTCAGCGGGGCCCCACGGCCCGCCCAGCCCCGGCCCCCACCCTGGCACCTGGAGGAAGGCGTTGAATTTGAGGATGACGTCCTGGAGCTGGTCTTTGCGCTGGCAGAGCCCCTGCCGGCGCTGCTCCAGGAGCTCCATCCGCTGCCCAAACTCCTGCGGGAACACCGGGTGTGAGAGTGTCACCCCACACCAGGCGGGGACACGGGTGACAACCCAAGAACGGCTGGGTACGTCCCCCATGGCAGCCAGGGCTGCAGCCCCAGGGAGGGGACACACATGGGGGACACACATGGGGGCTGCTCTCACCTCCCGCTGGCGCTGCAGCCCCCGCTCCACCTCCGCCGCCTCCCGCCGCTTCAGCAGCACGCGTGCGGAGGGCAGCAGCGTGGCACTGTCACTCACCAGCACCGTCCTGCCAGGGGTTGTGTGGGGCTTGTCATGGCCGAGGGAAGCCTGGCCAGGGGCACCCCCACCGTGGCACAAGCAGGATCCCCTCCGGGCCCACCGCTGCTCTGTTCCCAGGGGGATCCGTGTAAAAGCCACTCGGGAGTGTGTTGGGCAGCACGTGGGCACCCAAGTGTCCCAGCTCCTCTGGATGGGGCACAGGCAGAGATGGAGCCCTGATACTCACCTGGGGACACACCACAGCTCCCTGCCTACGGACCCAGCACCCACCCAGTGACAGCTCCCTGGCAGTGGCACCCTGGGGACCCAGCCATGGGGACTCAAACCACGAGACCATGGGGACACAGGACATGTGGCCCCATTCCCAAATTCCACTTGCCCCCAGCCAGCAGCTGCCAGTCCCTGGGGAGGACAGGGGTTCCCACTCACGGCAGCCGCAGCTTGTCCCGGAACGCCCGGCCCAAACTCTCCTCCAGGTTCAAGTCCATCTCAGCGGCGCCTCCTCCTCACCCAGCACAGCCGAGATGGCTGCGCCTCCACGCTGTTGCCGGGGCAGCCGGAGGCTCCCGCAGCGCCCGGGGATTTTCCCGGCCTAGAGCATTGCCCGGGGGATGCCGGGCACGGGGGCTGCTGAGGCTCCCAGGGGACAGCTGGCAGCTCTCTGACCGCACTCCATCCTCCTCCCGCACTCCAGTCCCCCCTGCAGCCCCTCAGAAACCTCTGTTTGGGCTCCACATCCCTTCGGAGACCATTGCACACAACCGGACCCCAAACACTGCCCTCCAAGTGCTCAGTTCCCACGGCACCTTCTCAGCTCTCCTCCAGCTCACACTGTTCCTATCCAGAACAATGCTCCGCTCCGTGTGGCCTGGGGTGCCTCCCTTCCATGCCACATGCCACAGGTTCCCTTCACTTCCCCATGTCCCCTTTGCTCCCCCACGTGCCCTCAGGTCCCCTTAATTCCCCTGTACATGTGCTCACATCCCCCGTTACCCTCCACACACACTCGGATCCCTTGTGCACTCACCTCTCCATCACCTTCTACACACTCCTCCACCCCCGCTTTACAGCATTTACTCGGTTCCCCTCCAGCACAGAGCCCCCCACGTCCACCCCTGTTCCACCCCATCCTGCTGTGTGGCTGTTCCCATCCATAGGTGCTGATCTCCTCCCTGCTCCCCCCGAACACACAGCTCCCCTCCCCTGCCCATAACGTGCTTTTTCAACCCCTCCTGTCGCCCACCCCACAGTTCCCCCCATGGCTGCCCTGATCCTCTCCGTGCAGATCCTGCTCCCCTCATTCTTCCCTATGTAAGTCCTCTCCATGCTTTCCATCATGGCCAGATACCCCCCCAAAACCAAACCGCGAGCTACAGATTAACTCCAGACTTAAACACAGAACACTTCATGAAGGACTAAGAGAAAAAATATTTATAATAAAAACAATTAAGCGTCCCTAGAGTCAGTATCACCCATGTCCTGCCCGTGCACCAGTTGTTTCTTCCATTACCCCAGGACCGTTGTGGTCCCACAGCGACTTTCTCCATCATACAACCCAGCACCGCTCATGGCGAGTGAGCCGGAATCCTGTCCTGGTGTTCGAGTCTGTCACAGGCATCGAGAT
This sequence comes from Nesoenas mayeri, assembly GCF_963082525.1. Classification (NCBI taxonomy): domain Eukaryota; kingdom Metazoa; phylum Chordata; class Aves; order Columbiformes; family Columbidae; genus Nesoenas; species Nesoenas mayeri. The sequence goes on along the minus strand of NC_137565.1, from coordinate 10,827,321 downwards.
GAGGGGGTGACTGGACCCCATGTCCCCACTATGCCTGCTCTAGGTGCCATCTTCTTAAAAAGGGACACCTGAGACAAAGAGGAACACGAAAAGAGGAGAAATGGGGGCACAAGGCTGGGGAAGGACGGGGTGAGAGCAGGGGAAGGGCGAGCGGAGAAGGATGTGGGGATGCTCCGACCGAACCGGCCCGTGGCAGGACACGAACGGCCTGTGCTCAGCCACATGGAACGAGGACACGTGTCCAGCTGCAGCTCTGTGTGTCCCCACGAGGGGATGGCACTATGGAACTACGTGCCGCGCAGCTCTCCTCCCCTCCTCTCCCGCGGAGAGACCCCGCCGTGCTGCTCGCCATGGTCACCTGCGCAGGCACAGGGCAGCAGCTCAGCAAGGGCCAGCGGGCCGGACAACGGGAATTCCTCCCTCCTGGCACAGGCTCCTGGAAGGCCCACGGCTTAGCTTTGCCCCAAATCTCGGGGGTCGGGCAGGCACCAGGGCTCACCTTCTGTGGGGCAGCTGGGGGAAGCAGCCCGGACGCTGTTCCCATTGACCAGTGCCATCGCCTCATGTTTGGTGGAGCTGCTCGTGGTCTCCTCTTCTCCTTTTCCCTCATCCTCGTCTTCCGAGTCCACCAGCACTAAGACATCGCCCGAGTCCTGACTCCTGTGAGCAGCAGGGCAGGCGGAGCGGGGCTGAAAGCCTGAGACAGCCTGGTCTGACCCCCAGCTGGAGCCTCCCTGGTGCTGACATCCCTCTGCCCCAAACAACCCGTTTTGATGGATTCTGCCAATCCCGCCCTATCCACATGCGAAGAACAGCACCACCGCCAGCATCACACACCGCTGCCCATTCGCCTCCCAAATCCTCCAGCCGCTCCATGAACGTTCATGTCCTAAATTAGACATCACCAGCCACTCCTGAGTGGAGTTATTCTCCTCTCTTGTACAGATGGGGAAGCAAAGGCTCTCAGAAAAGTCTTCCCATCCCACAGCACCACAGCTGCAGGAACAGAACCCTCAGGGCAAGGGAAGGGAGCAGGGCCAGGAGTGCGAGCAAGAGGAGAAGAAGTCTGGCACACCTGAACCCCAAGCAGGCACTTGTTCATGTGCAGCCATCAGACACCCCTCTGAGGGGAAGGACACGGTGCAAACACCCACCCACAGCTCACACCTGAGAACTGCTTTGCCCAGGGAGGCTCCTGCCCCCAAGGGGGATCCCCAGCCCCACAGGGACATCACCTCTGCGAAGAGACGGATGAGAACACACAGGACAGGCTGAGGGAAATGAGCACTCACCTGAACGCAGCACCTGAACGGGGGAAAAGGAAGGAAAAAGTGTTAGAAACCAGCACCAGAGCGGTCCCTGGGGCAGCACGGGGCTGGTTCCACTGCACAACCCCACCAGCCCCAGCACGGTCTCTGACAGCCGCAGGTAGAGGCACGGCCATGAAGGTGACCTGCCCGCACACACAGAGCGGTCACAGGGACAGGGACAGCCCGGCACGGGCACAGCGCCCTGGAGAACACGATGGAACGGTGCCTGAAGTGCTCAGCTGGGCAAGGGCCTTGTGTTTCCAGCCCACCTGCCTCCAGGGTCATGGCCAGGAGCAGGACAAGGCCCAAGGGCTGAGGTGACCATCACAGCACCCCAGGAGTGACAAGGGACAATACCAGGCCACCCCAGGAAGGACTAAGCTCCTCCCTGGCTCCTGCAGAAGAGAGCTCCTACCTCTCAGGCACAGCAGGGGGTTGTAGTACAAGACAACCCCGGTGACGGTGAGAACGGCCAGCAGGGACAGGACCACCACTGCGCCCACGACCCCAACGATGTTCACCGGCTCTGCAGAAAGGAGACAGGAGGCCGGTTTATCACCAGGAGATGGAGCGATGAGGAAATCTCAGAGCAAGCGACAGAGCAAGTCCTGGTGCTGTCCCAGCTCCTGCTTCCCATCATTGCAACAGTCCAGCCAGCACAAGGGCTGGGGGTGTCAGGCACTCCTGCCTCACTGGTATCGAAAGCCCCACAGCAGGGCCCCTATTCTTATGCCCACGTGCATATAGTGAAAGCAAATCAACCGCTGCCCATTGCAGCTTGATCCTTGGAGCTGCTCCTCTGTGCTCACAATCCCAGAATCCCAGCCTGGCTGGGTTGAAGGGACCTCTGTAGATCCCCCAGTCCAACCCCTGCTCACACAGGGTCACAGAGCAGATCACACAGGTGGGTCCAGGCGGTTTGAAAGTCTCAGAGAAGGAGACTCCACACCTGCTCTGGGCAGCCTGGGCCAGGCTCTGGCACCTCAAAGGAAAGAAGTTTCTCCTCATGTTCAGATGGAACCTCCCGTGTTTCAGTCTGTGCCTGTTGTCCTTCACGCTGTCATTGGGCACCACCAAACAGAGTCTGGTCCATCCTCTGACACCCACCCTGGAGATACTTATAAACATTGATGAGATGCCTCTCAGCTTCTCCAGGCTGAACAGCCCCAGCTCTCTCAGTCTCTCCTCATCAGAAAGGTGCTCCAGGCCCCTAATCACCTTGCTACCCCACTGCTGGACTCCCTCCACTAATTCACAAGCCCAGGAGGGACCAAGGATGCTCTTCTGCCAGGCCGATTACACGAAGGTGAGGGGAACTGGGTCTTTTTACCCGGAATGAAGGGAGTCTGACCCACATTACACTTGCTGCAAGAGTATGGAAAGCACCAGCAGGCAAAGAAGGCTCTTAGTGGCAAATGGAGCCCCAAGGGGACTGGTCAGTGGCCCCTGTGATCTGTGTCCCCGAGTGCCCCTCAGCCCCTGCCGCCACCCCAGGCAGCCCCACTCACGCTCCACCGTCAGGCAGACGAAGAGCTCCCTCAGCCCCACGGGGTTCTGCGCTTTGCAGACGTAGCAGCCGCCGTCGGTGCCCTGGGAGCAGTTCCGGATGGTGAGCCGGGACTCGTTGCCCTCCTGGGCGATCAGGTACCTGCCCCCCGGCCGGATCTCCGCCCCGGGCTGGCTGACGCCGCGCAGCCAGCTGAGCCGCGCCGCCGGCGTGCCCTCGGTCACCCGGCACGTCAGCGTCACGTTGTCACCCACAAAGCAGGTCTTCGGGGGCTCCGATTCCAGGGAAGGGATTTCTGAACAGCCCAAGAGGAGGAAAAAATTAAAGGAAAAGAGTAAAGGAGGAAGTTTAACATAACGAGCAATCACCCATCTGACTGATTAACAATCATTAACAGAGCGAAGTCAGACAGGAGTCTGTGACTTGAATGCTGTAAGTTGGGCATCCAGCTCACTCACGAGACTCCAGCAGCCTCCAAGGAGCCATCCCAGCAACTTTCGTTGCTCAGCCCTTTTTTCGACACCTGTCTTTATACCCCCAGGGCAGAGCAGTGAAGGTGGCAGAGGGGAGAGCAGCAGCCCAGGAGCTTTCCGTGGGATCCACAGAGCTCTTGTGTAGCCCTGACAACCCTTGGAGGATAAATCCAGCTCAGGTTTTCAAAAGCCACTTCAGTCAGACACCTTCGATGCCTGAAGGGGACCTGGGGGTGCGCACAACCTTTCCTCTATAAACCCAGCTCTGCCAAACTCAGTCTCAAGCTGAGCAAGGCATTAAACCCACCTCTCATTTTCACACTGTTGCGAGTGCTTGCACAGGTGAAATGGTTGATGTGGGGCGATTTGTCGGCCCCTGAAGCTGCACCCAAAACACAACCCACCTGTAACCACACCATGATGGATCTCAGCTGCAGGACGTCTGTCCGTCCTGCAGTCCCCTCTGCACAAACCCAGTCACGCTGCCTCCTCAGCGTCCCCCTCTGGCAAGCGCCCGCAAGCCTGGCTTACCTGAGCGCTGCCTAAGTGCTCTGGAGGGCACAGAATGACCAGGGCACCTGTCTGCCCCACCATTAGCAGGCTAATTAATAGTTAATGAGGTAGGCAAGTCAACTCACTTATCTCCACAGTGCACGCGGGCTCCTCCTGCTTGACAACGTGGCTCCCGACACACTTGAAGACTTTGCGGTGGGAGAGGTGGGAGCTGTTGAGCGTTTCCACGTGCGTGTCTGAGTTGCTGGAGGAGCTGATGACCCAGCTGGAGTTCTCCAGATCGTGCCCCTCTTCTCTCCAGTGCAGGGTGGGGTGCGGGTGCCCCCCAGGCCAGCTGCAAAACAGCTGCAGCATCAGCCCCGACGGGGAAGCCTCAGCCCAGCACTTCGGGGCTGAGTGTGGTGGATCTATTGGCAAGAACAGCACGTGGTTAGAAACGCTTCCAAGTTGCAGCTCACGGCATTTCAGAGCTGGAGCTCCCGCAAGCGCTTGGTTTTGCCATCGCATCCCTTGAAAGTCGTCCAGGATTCCCTGTCTTGCTCCACGACCTGTGTCCCACAGCCCCGGGGAGCACTACAGGGACCAAGCAAGAGGTCGTCCTGCAAAAGCCACAAGAGCAACTGCAGCCGAGCCTTGAGGGACTAATACACAGGGAAGAAAAACATTATTGTCACAGCTTTGCAAGATAAGCACCTAAAAACACAGCAGGAGAACAAAATCTCCGTGCTGCCCTTGGCAATTCGTCACGGCACAGGTCCCCGTGCCTCGGATACAGGGGGTGACATTGATTCGCACTACTTGAGGACAAGGCTCTGCCCCTTCACGTCACTGATGCCAGCACTCGGGTGTCCCAGGGGAACACAGAAAGCACCAGGACTCCTGCCAAGGGACAGTGAAGCAGCTTCTCAGAGCCACCCGTTCAAAGCTGGAGCACGTCCCCACAAACCCGGGGCAGGAGGAGGAGGCTGTTCCTAGTGTAGAATCACCGAACAGTTTGGGTTGAAGGGACCTCCCCAGCTCCCCCAGTGCCCCCCCTGCCATGAGCAGGGACATCTGCACCAGCTCAGGTTGCTCAGAGCCCCGTCCAGCCTGGCCTGGGATGTCTCCAGGGATGGTTCAGCCACCACCTCTCTGGCCAACCTGGGCCAGGCTCTCACCACCCTCAGGGACAACAATTCCTTCCTCATGTCCAGCCTGAATCTCCCTCTTTTCATTTAAAACCATCATCCCTTGCCCTATTGCAACAGGCCCTGCTAAAAGTCTGTCCCCATCTTTCTTACGGGCCCCTGTTAAGTCCGGAAAGGCCGCACTAAGGTCTCCCAGAGCTTCTGTTCTCCAGCTGAACCCCCCAGCTCTCTCAGCCTGTCCCCAGCAGAGCTGTTCCAGCCTCGGACTGTTTCTGTGGCTCCTCCGGCCCTCAGAGCCGCTCTGCCCACAGGGAGTCGGGGTGTCCACGGCTCGTGGGCTCAGGACCACCCACACGTGTCACTGCAGCCAAAGCAGGGCCGCTCCACTCCTTCCCGGCACCGCTGTCCCTGCCGCGGGGGATAGAGGTGTCACTGACCCACGCTCCATGCCCACATCACGCTGCAGCGATGGGGACAAACTCCAGCACACAACGCGGGCAGGGTGAGTCGGTGCTGGCCTCACGCCAGGGCACATCGCTCAGAAACCACCGCGGCTGTTTGTTATTTACATACAGAAACGACTCCGTGATGGCACGACGGGATGGGAAGCCAATAGAAACCCCAGAGCGATCCCTCCGAGCGCAGCGGGGCTGGCACGAGCTGCAGCTGTTTCCACACACATGTGTGCGTTTAACAGCCACGGGGATCCTGGACTCTGATCCAGGTGGAATTAACACGCTGTGCGCCTGGATTAGGCTTGTTTGCCTAATCCAGCACTGAACAAGATCCCACTGGGAGACGGCGCTGTCATGGCGAACCCCACGCCAGAGGGATGCCTGATGGTTGTTTTGCAGAGTATTTAAGTGACTTCCAAATGACACAAGTTAAAAAAACCAAAAGAAAACCAAAACATGAAAACAAAACCCCATGTGAGCTACAAGAACATACCGTCTTGGTTTGGCTCTCCAGGAACTACATACACGCGTCTCGTATGATCTTTGAATCCATCCAGCTCTGGTGAGAAAGTTCTCTGCAACTGCTCTCCTGTCCCAGCCCTGGGGGGTCTCACAACTGACCCCAAGTCCCGGCTCATCCAGAGCCGCACGTTTTGTGCCGGTTCCAGGACCTGCCCCCAAAGCCATCGGCTGTACAGCCTGAATTCCAGCTCTCCCAGTGCAACTCTGCTCTTCTGCACAAACACTAACAGGAGATCTGTTCCTAAAGCATTAAAAACCCAACAAGCTAAAAACATCGTGCCCACCACAAGCAAAAAAAAACCCTCACAAAAAGAACCTTGTGCCGCAGAAGAGCCAACAGCAGCTTGTATCAGATTGCACACAAACGTAAGAATAAACCCCTCGGAGGTGTGTAGCTGCACGTCTCCTTCACACCATGTGCTTCCCGTCCCAAACAAACACAGGACAGCAGCTCGAGGCGGGGCTGCACCTTTGTCCGGGTGCTAGAACGTCTCCTCTACTGCTTGAGGGTTTTTAGATGCGGTTTTAAGCAAAGGGAGAACTTTCTGGCACCACCTGTGCGATGGGTTGAAGCCTGTGAACTGGTGACTCCCACACGAAGCCAACAGATCCCGGGTGGCTCCTTCCCGGCGGTGCCAGGTCTGTCTGAGGGGTCCACGCTGCTCCAGTGACACCGAACATGAAAAACCAGGGTCTGTGCTTCTAGTCTGAGGCTCAGAACCTCCAGCTCCTGGCCTTTGCTGACCTACAGCACCACCAAAATACCCCTCTCCGCTGTTTAAGGGCACACCGCTGTCCTACATCACTTTTGCAACCTTTAGAAATTAATCGACATATTAATTCCACACTAATAAATGAATTTCAGAGTGCTGCACCAACACCTGGCATGCCTTCGATAACTTTTGCTCGTGTTTCCCACCCACGTTCTAGATTTAGGGCTCTCCCCTCCTAAGCCCCACACCTATATATGTGTTCTCCGAACCAGCCTGGGGCTCCATTCCTCCGCTCCAGCCCTCCGTGACCTTCCAAACCCCATGCGCAGGTTCCTTGCCCCAGGAAGGGAATTTTTATTGGCGTGAACTTTCAGAGATTTAATCTGTACAAAACAGGTACGACTTTTATGACACGCGCCCTTCGCCAAACACCAAGAAGGCAGGAACACCCTGAACGCAAACAGAAAACAGATCTCATGCACGGTGTTGACGGAAAGACTGGCAAGAAAGGCAGGGACCAACAGCACACAGTGTCACCAAAACAGGCAAACTGGCAGCAATCCTTCCCTTTTCTCAAGCTGTAATACGGGCTTGCTGGCACACAGGACAGCAGGTCACAGCCCAGGGGCCAGAGCCGGCGTCACATCTTGGAGAAGGGGCCAAGATGGGACCAGCCATCGGACCTGCGTTCCCTGCTGAGCTGGAGGGGGCTGTTCCGCCAAAGAGACGAGGAATCCGGGCAAGACAACGGTTTCCCAGTAAAGCAGGGAGGAGCTGAACCGGCGGTGTGCGAGGTGATCGGTCCCAGCGCCCTCCAGCCCCACCTTCCACCGGGCTGCGAACGTTTCCGAGAGAATGAGCGAAAGAAATAAGAGATGGGAATGGGAGAGAGCATCAAAACAGGACAGAAAGGCCAAAAGAACGGCCTGTGCTGACAACGGGCACGCTCCCAGGGCAGTGCTCCTGGCAGGAAAACTGAGGAAAGCGGTGTTTCCGTCAAAACTGGAAGGCTGCAGAGAACTCCTCAGCTGAGGACCCTCCGTTCACACACCAAAAGGATGGCACAGCACATCCATTTCAGATGTTCTTCGATCAAGGGGAAAACACACAGCGCGGAGCAGCCCCTACCCAAAGACTTATGAATGCTCGAGTCAGCCAGATTGTGAGGCAAAGGGCCACCCTGGAACAGCGACAGGTTATCAAAGATCAGTTCAAAAACTAGTTTATCATCACCACTGAGGAAGGAACTGAAGAGACATAGCGAAGGCTTAACAGCTGGCATTTGGTCTTCTGCATTGCACACAAGTGATCATCGACGGAGCGTTTAGACACGTCTTTGTGCTTGTGAGCGAACGTGTAACTGAGTTCCATCAGCCTGCTCACAGATTTTGCACGATTAGGCAAACTTTCCCCTCTTTTACACTATTTTACTACCGGCGCCAGGTGAATCTGGGGACCTGTGAGACTCGGGGGAGGGAATTCCCAAGGCGGGACAGACTTACTGGCCACCAGGAGCTGGACCCGGTGCTCGTGGTCCGTCTGGTTCAGCACTTCCCTGCAGGTGTAGTTGCCCTGGTCCTGCAGCCGCAGCTCCGAGATGCGCAGGGAGCTGTTGTCAACCAGGGAGAAACGGACATCCGGGGGGAAGGAGACCCGCGAGGAGAACAGTGGGGGGAAAGAACGAGGGTCCCCTTGAAACCAGACCACCTCGGTTGCTTCTTTGGAGACATTTCGGCATACCAGGAGGATGCTTCCTCCGACCTCCCCAAAGACCACTTCTTCTGTTCCTGCAAAACACAAGGGATGGTGTTAGGGATCCGGGGAGCTGCCAAGCCTTCTATCAGAAAAGAGCCGGATATCTGATATATCTGATATACATCAACTAGGGGAGCTCTTGCCAAAGGATCTCCGAGATGCATTTGGCAACTACCAACATTTAAAGCAGACACACAATAAGGAAGAGGGACATGGCGTGCAAGTCTCAACAGGAAAGCAAGGACAGGGGATTTCTGCCTGAGAGACGACAACAAACAAGTGACTCAAAGGAGCCAGAGGAGCGATGTTAACCGCTAGTTACATGGGGTCACAATGTCCATGCTCACTCCACGCTTCGCTGGAGCACTTGCCCAAGTAGCCTCATCCCTGCAGCACCCAGGTACCGAAAATGGCGACAAAACTCCACCCCAGTATTGAAGGAAGGTGACACAACCGCTGACATCCCCTTTTATATCCCCGATATCTGCTTGTTCTGCTCTCCCTGCCAAATGGCGCCTGGACCCCCCAGCCAGCTGGAGGGTCCGCGGGATCCCCCTTCTGCAGCGCCTGCCCCGCTTGTTTTCCAAAGTTACTGTTTTTGTCAAATAAAGCAGCGCTGGGGAGCTCCCACGCTCGCTCGCCGCTCCCTGCCCCCCAGCCCCGCTACCTGCGGCGTCCCGGCGCGGCACCAGCCTCCAGACGCACAGGGCGAGGAAGAAGCGGGCTGGCGTCCCGCCGGGGAGCCGCATCGCCGGCGCCGCTGCCACGGGCGCTGCTGAGCGGCCTCCGCCCCGGCCAGCGGGCAGGGGAGGGAGGGCGGGCAGAGCCGGCCGGGCCCGCCCGCTCCCCGCTCCCCGCTCCCCGCTGCGCCGGGCCCGCGGAGGGGATCGTGTGTCAGCCCCCGCCGCCGCGGACCCACCATGTTGGTCGGCCGCCATATTGGGCGCCCCCCCCTCGCCATCTTGGGCAGCCCCCCGGGGTCGGTCTGAGGGTCGAGGACATTTAACGCATTGGGAACGGTGTTTCCAGAGGGCGAAACTAAGTGAAGGTTGTAAGTGAAACCCCCCCACGCAGAGGATCTTCCATAATTCAGCCCCGTAGAGATGCCTCAGAAGCAGTGGGAGCGGGAGGGACAGCGGCAAGTGGCCATGAACCGTGCCACAAATTGCATGGTCTGGCGCATGGGGGAAAAACCCAAAAGGCAGCAGCTTAAAGCAAAGCTGGAGGGGAGCCAAGAGGCTCTAGGAGGAGGCAGAAGGGTCAGGGCTGAGCTGCACAGCTGGAGGGAAAAGAACCGATGTGTTCAGTTTCTTTAGAGCTGTCCCTGGGATTCCCCTTGGCCAAGGTAACACCGCAGCCAGCGTGCTGTTCCATCTCGGCAGCCCATGCATTAGGAGAAATCATCTCAACAACAGGTTTTGTTTTGCTGACTGGTGCCAAGTGAACCCAATGGACCTACATTGACCACCGCTGCAGACAGCAGCTTCCAGGCTGGTTTGTTATATGTAGCAACACAGGTATTACTTTTCTGCATAACCCCACAACAAGGGCTGTAGAGCCGTAGGCATCCTCAGGTTCCTCCAGGACATCTTTCCACCTGGGGAAAACACAGCATGGTCAGCTCCGCAGCCATCACACGCTGTGCTGAGGTGTGCACGGGGCAGGGTGCCGAGATCCACAGGGCCCTGGCACGTTACTTGCAACCCAATGAACGGCAGGACCAAGGCCGCTCTGGGCAGTGGCCCCACCAGCGCTCAGCCTCGCTGCCGCGGCCCCCGCCTGGGGGCGCTATAACACCTGGAGCTGCGGGAAGGCTCCGCTGCGCCGCTGCCAATAGGAGCGGAGCGCGGCGGCACCTCCGCCAATGGGAGCGGGGGCGGCGAGGGGCGGTGATTGGGCGGCGCGGGCGCAGTGCGCGGAGCGCAGCGCAGCAGCCGCCATGCCGGTGGACCTGGGGCAGTGGAGCGGGCCGCTGAGCCTCACCGAGGTAGAGCAGAAGCCGGCGCAGCCGCTGCGGGTCAAGTATGGCTCCGTGGAGATAGACGAGCTGGGCAAGGTGCTCACGCCCACCCAGGTGAGCAGGGCTCGGCTCCGCGCTGGGGGGTGTGTCAAAATGGCGGGAGCCGCCCGGCTTTGCTGCGGGCAGGCCCGGCTCCGCGCTCCTGCTGACGCTGCTGCCCCTCCAGGTCCAGCATCGCCCCACCAGCATTGAGTGGGATGGCTGCGACCCCCAGAAGCTCTACACCCTGGTTCTCACGGACCCTGACGCTCCCAGCAGGAAGGACCCAAAGTTCAGGTAACGGGGCGGGCGGCTCTCTGTCCTGCCTGGGGAAAATGGAGCATCCCTCTTGGGCTGAGCAGAGACGTAGAACGGGGTCAGGAGTGTCCTGCCTGAGCTGCAGCAGCGAGGCTGTGCTTGGGGTTGGAAGATCTGTCCTTGCATCCCTCCTTGAGACAAGGACAGCGTGGGGAGCAGCTGACTGTGCCAGGGGTGTTGGAAGGCCTGCTGTGGCTTGGGGAAGCACAGCATCTGCTCCTGCTCCAGTTTGGTATGTGTGTGAGTTGGAATTAGGTCTGTCTGTGCTAGCAACAGAGTATTAAACTTGGTGCCAGCTCACCTTTCTCAAATCAGGTTCAGAAGCCTGTAGGGTACCCACTTCATGGGCTCAGGCTCCTGGAGCTGCAAGGCAGGATGACGGAGCTGGTTTTGTTAGGCTCTGCATCCCAAAGGAGCAGTACCAGCTCGAGGACCCGTGCTCTTCAGGTTTGGCAAACCGCGTTGGCTTTGGTTACCCCATGGATAAGCAGCAGCTTGAAGTAATGAAGAGTCTTAGCTGGGGCTGTGATGTGGTCTGGTGGGTTTTTTTGCATTTTCCTTGCAGGGAATGGCATCATTTCCTGGTGACCAACATGAAAGGCAACAACGTGAGCAGTGGGACTGTGCTGTCAGATTATGTTGGCTCCGGCCCTCCCAAAGGAACAGGTTGGTACCTGGCGGCAGCATGGGGATCAAACGGGGAGGCCTGCAGGAAGGTGGCTGCCAGCTTGGGGGTGCTGTGCGTCTTCTCGGAGGACCGTTAGCCCCATCATACTTTGCCTTCTGATCCCAGGGTCACTTCAGAGCAAACCATAAACCTGGGAATTGCAGGTGGCACTTGTAACGCTGTCCCCTCCCCGCAGGGCTGCACCGCTACGTGTGGCTGGTGTACGAGCAGCCGAAGCAGCTGAGCTGCAACGAGCCCATCCTCTCCAATCGCTCCGGTGACAAACGAGGGAAGTTCAAGGTGGCTTCTTTCCGCAGCAAGTACGACCTGGGGGTGCCGGTGGCGGGCACTTGCTACCAGGCGGAGTGGGATGACTACGTGCCCAAGCTCTACGAGCAGCTGTCGGGGAAGTAGGGTGCGGGAAGTAGGTGAAGCACTGTGCAGCACCCCCTGCGCCCCTGAAGCCCAGGCCAGCCAGAGCACATCGCTGTAGTTCTGTTTGATTAGTGAGTTAAACCCAACTGCTCCCGCACTGACCGCTGGAACTGTCACCCTGTCCCGAACCTGCTTTGTGTTGCCGTGGTGCAGACCTGTGCTGTGCTTCAGCTGCCTCTGCCGCCAGCTCGAGGAGCTGCTGCTGAGTGTCCCTGCCAGGGCCACCGCTCCTGGCTGACCTGCTGAAGGGAAACCAAAGCCTTGGTGAATCCCTGTCACTTCAGAGTGGCTGTGCTGTACTGAGATGGCAGTGGCGAGGGGACAGAGCCACTTCGGGGTTGGTGCTGGCTGTGTAGGAAAGGAGAGGGCAGTCGAAGGGAAACTCCCCTTATTTCTTTTGTTTTCACGCTCATGTATTTGGCCAGTGCCGCCACTTCCCAACATGAACCACTCTAGCGAAGGCGTAGCTGGTAGGAGGAGGCAGGGAAGCTGGTTTATAGCACTACCTTCTGCTCTCTGTTGCTGCTCCAAGCTGGGAGACCACTTTGTTTTGTTCAACTTCTGTTACGATGTGATGTTAACGTGCTGTTTGCTCACAGTGCAATTAAAAACTTCCCGAGGCGGATGGTGTGTTGTCTTTTTGGGGGCTGAGGGGAGCGCTTGCAGGAGCGAGCTTGTGTCACCGCGTTCCTTTCCTCCTGGCAGCACTGATGCTGGGGAAGGCGGTTTTGAGCGGTCACAGGTCTCAGGCTGCTGTCCCCAAGGTGCTGGTTGTCACAGTCAGGCTTGACAGCACAGGGAGCGCTGGCAGGTGGCTTGGGACATTCAGAAATCCTTTTTCCAGGGTTTTTCTGAAGCCACCATCACTCCTTAGCAACTGGATAGTTATTCCTGAACCTTCCCCCTCACCCTGTGCCAGGTCTGGCAGCCAGCAGAGCAGCCAGCCCCTGCCTGTCCCCTGGGATGTCCCCAAGCTCGCTGCTCCCCAGAAGCTCCTTCCCTCACCCAGCAAAACCCCAACAGCAGATTTTGGCCCCTGGGAGAAGCGCCATCACTGGCTTTACTGACCTGAAGCCACTTCCCAGCCAAGCTGCAGGGTCCCTGTTGTTCTCCTGATCCTCCAACAGCTGCTGGTGAGGCCTGGAGCTGTCTCCTAAGTGCTTACGGCAGAAAATAAATCTTTAAAAAGGTTAAAAAAAGATGTAGCCAATGTAATTCTACTTCATGGAACTAGAAGGCTTCCCATCTTATCAACTACTTCCCTTCTCAGAAACAGGGACCAAAAACCTCAACCTGTAAAAATCAGACAGGCTCCATAACCAAGAAAGGTGCGTGGTTTTCAACCCATTAAAACATTTAAACATTAAAGCAGGATTGATGGTTTTTCATGAAAACGCCCCCCTCTGCCCACCCTTGCTCTTCCCACAATGAGACTGCAAGGCCTTGTGATGAACACTTTTATTTACAAATATAATTAAAAGCTCTGACAGTTATTCATGCTCTTCCTTGGAACCTGAAAAATGTTTTTGTTATTATTTTTTTTTTATAATTTTTTAAATAGTTTTTTTTTTTAAAGTGCATGCAAAAGAAGTAAAGCCTTTTTTTTTTTAATCTTTTTATTGTAAGAAAATACACAGTTTGAAAGTGTGAATAATGCGATATTTATGACCAAGATCATGGGGTCGGGGGTGGACTTGGGGGAGGAACAAAAGAAAAGAAGATAAAGAAACAAGAAAAAGAAGAAAGAAAGGGCTGGGGATGACCCGACAGACAGTGCTGGACTCCAAGTACTGAACCAGAGTGGGGGAGCGGGGAGCACGAGGGAAGGGGGAAAGAAGTAAAAAAATCTTTGATCAGAGAAACAGTTAAAATACAATATGAAAATAAGTAAAAGCTCTCCTTAAATTCCTTCTATACACAAAATACACGATTTGACAAAGCCCAATTTGTGCTACTGGGATCCTGTGGGCTCATTTAAGTGTATTCACATTCTCTGCGACAGCAGAAAATGATTATGATACAATCAAGAATACGCCGGGGAGCGAGGGCTCATCCCCGCCGGGCCCGGCATGGTTCTTCTAAAAATCACCACGGCTTCGTCCCGCCCCCCCCACCCCCAAAAAAGTCATAATATGTCACCACTGATATGTACAGCACGATTAAGTTTTTTTTTTTTTTTCTGTAAAATGTATCAAATTTTTCAATCTTTAATAAAATTTTTTATTATTTAATTATTCCTGATGAATAAATACCAAAAAAATAAAAATAAAATAAAATTATGCAGCAGCTAGTTAAGGTAAGGCTGCGGATTTAGTCTCTCTCCCCCTGGGTTTGTATATATTGATTATTATTATATTTTTTGCTTGTACTTTCATTGATTGGTGGTAAAATGAGTGATTGCTCAAAAGCAACATACATCCACTTATTTTTTTTGTCTTTTTTTTCTCCATTAAAATTGTCTCCAAAGTTTTCACTGAAACATTTTTAATCATTGCACAGAGACATCAATACTGTGACATACTATGGAAATACCGCCAGGAGCTGGTCCTGCACCGGGACGTGACGCAGGGGGAAAGGGGGCCCCTGATGGAGTAAGAATATACAGGCACTAGTCCGACACGATGTCAGTAAGAGAGACAGAAAGAGAGAGAGCACGCCCGGTAACATGGGGAATGTTGGTTTTGCAAGTTTTACCATTATTTTGTTTGCTTTTTTGTTTGTTTTTTAAATGGCAAAAGAAATTTAACCTCATCTATAGTCCTCCTTGGGATATTCTAACGTGACCAAATTCCCAAAGCCCATGCGCAAGCTCTCCATGTCAAACGTTTCAATCTCTCGCTCCTGCCTTTCCAGCAGAAACTTGATCCTCTCGCTGCGTTCCTTCTGCAGGGCGGCCAGCTCCTCTTCGATCTGAAACAACCACAGTCAGCGGCCCCGTCACCCAGCGCCGCCAGCCCCGCTCAGCCGCCCGCCCAGAACGTACCTTCTGCTCCAGATGCGCCCTGCGCAGCGACACCCGTTGCTCCAGCTTCTGGAGTTCCCTTTCGTGCTGTGCTTCTGTCTGCATCTTAATTTTGCTCTGGTAGGCGTTGAGCAGCTCCATCTCCTGCTGGAGTTGCAGTCTCAGGGCTTGGCATTCCGCTTCTTGGGCCTCGTCCAGCCGTAGCTGTAAGTTCATCAGGGAAAAAAAACACATTTAAACCTCCACCGGTAGGTCCTCTGCTGTGACACCAGCGTCACACCGCTCTGCCTGCTCAAAGCCGCTGGTGTTTGCAGCAGAAAGGGCTTCATAAACAGCTGCTTCCACACTCATATGGAGGCAGAAGCCTTGGAGAAGATTCGCCTCTAAAAGCCCAGCACGCGAGGGGCAGCAGGGGAAGGACACGTGTTCCGCAGGATGGTTGTTACAAGAGGGAAAGTGCCGCCTGGCGCATTATACAAAACCGCACCGTGCACCATCCAGCGGGTAGGACAGGCAGAGCACAGCAAGGACCGACAGTCCCGCTGTGCCTCCCATCCTGCTCAGGGACCCCGTGCCCAGGGACAGGAGGTGCTGGATGCTGCACCTACCGCTTGCGAGGCCATCATCTCGTTGATGCTCTGCTCATACTGCTCTGCCAGGATGGCGAGCTTCCTCGTCTGCTCGTCCTTCAGACTCTTCAAAATTGTCTTGTGCTCACTCTTTGGAGTTACTTCCAGCTGGTGATTCTTCAGTGCTTTGTACTGCTTAGTTTGCACTTTGCATGTGTCCTGGAACTGCTTTTTGATCTGCATTTCCATAGCCTGCCAAGGAAGGAACGGTGTGAAGAGCACGAAGAGCTTTGGGAATGGAGAGGTCATAGCACGTCCAAACAGGCGGGTCGGTGGGAGACAACCGCAGTTCCCCTGTGCTCTGTGCCCGGTTGAGCTCCGCACACACAGCAAACTCGGCAGCACCAGCTCGGGCCCTGCTTCAGCACCGACCACACACCTGGGCCAGGAACAGGACCCGCCAAGCCCTCCTCACCCAGGGCATCCCCACGTCCCACGACCGCTCCCTGCGGGCCGCCCAGCCCGGCACCCTGCCTCCTACCTCTCCAAAAGACTTTGTTTTTTCAAGGCCTCCCATTTTGCTGCCTCCCCCACCTCGAGGACGTGCTACATGCAGAGTGCAGATCTGAGAACTAGTGAAGGTGTGACACAGTGAATAAAGGCAATGTGCCTTTCTGGACGTTCAGAGGAGCAGCAGCAATCTCCCACAGCAGCTCAGAGGTCTCTAATCAACCCAGGACAGAGCACAGCGCTCTGCACACCTGTGTTCTCTCTCACTGTTGACTTTGAAAGCCAGAAAGCATCACCTAGCCCTTTTCCATACCCAGATTTATAGGCTGACACCAGCAAGAGCCTGAAGAAAGCACAGCTCATCAGAAGCACGTTCTGTAACACTTTGCGAAGGACTCGCCTATTTTTACCCAGCAGCCTCAATTAGCACAGCGCTTAAAAAACTCCTCAGCGGGCTTTCTGTTGCAATAACCTGCAACTTCCTTACACCAGAGCAGTCCTGCGCAAAGGAAAGGGATGCAAGGGAGAGCACGCAGCACTGGTGGAGAACCGTGGTTCTGCAGCATGGATGCTGCACCAGGGAGGCAGCGAGCGCACAGACCAGCCTGCCTGGCAGGACAGGGGTTGGAAGAGGAGGAAGGAAACCTTCCAGCACCTTCAGGTTCTTTGGTTGCTGCCGGAGCTCCATGAAATGCTTCCTGTGCAGCTCCCGCTCTCGCCGCTTGTTGTATTCCAGCTGGTTCTCAAGCTCAGTCTGGTGCTGCAGCCGGATCAGGTCCATTCGCAGCTTCTGCAGCGTGTGCAGCTGCCTGTACTCCAGCTCGCGCGTCGACTCGTCGTGCCGGATCAGCATGGCATGCTCCATCTCCTTCTGGGTCCGCTTCTTGTTTAACTCCTGCATAAGCACAAGACAAAAGCTGAGGTGTGATTCTCTCTCCCCAAAATGCAGCAGTTGTGTTTGTGAGGCCGGGTGTCCTGGTCACTCCTTGAGGTGGCATCAAGGATTTCCATGTGCCACCGGGAAACACAAACACAGCAGCGCCATGAGAACGCTACCAAAGCGTCCACCCAGCATCCATCCATCATCGGTCACCTGCTCCTCTGGCAGCTCCTGGGTCACCCAGGGACTCTCCAGCAGGTGGCACTGGGATCACACATGAGCCCTGTGCAACTGCTGAGAACCACAGGAGTGTTTAATAAACACACCCTGGGCTGAGCTGATGGAATCGGAAGGCTCTTATTTTTTTGGTTTAAATTACCCTGAGCCCCTGCTAGACACTGGAAGATGACACTTCTCTCATATCAGCAATACCAGAGTGGCCAAAGCAGAGGTGAAGAGCTCCAAGTAAAGAAAAGAATTTAATCTACCACTGTGTACAGGTGGTTTTCAGCCCCCAGCACAGCACAGTTTAAAATGAGGATCCAGCCCAAGCTTCACACGATTTCACAATATGCACACAAGGTGCCTTGCAGTCCAGGAAAACCTTCACCAAGTTACAAGCCAAGGAAGAGGACAACACCGGATTCTCTCTCTGATTACTGCTAATATTTCTGTCTTAAGGTATCAGCAACAACCTGTGGAGCATGGAGCTGAATCCAGCTCAGTTAAGCAGCAGCTACAGCTGTACCCCTTGCTGCTACCTGGTGACCTTCACAGATGGTCTGCTGGTACCTCTCCGTTTCAGCTCTCAGCTTTACAAACTCATCACTTCTCATTAATGAATTATTGCTCGCTCTGTGCGCTAATTTGAAGAGCCCAATGGAAAAACAACATCTTATTTGTAGACAACCAGAACACAAAGAGAACTAAATTTTTGATATTTCTTACATTTGTAGCATTTTATTTTGCAGCCTTAATATTAGGGTTTTTTTAAGGTTATTACTGATTTATTACACATATTTCAACATGCGGTGGCTCTCTTTAGCCAACCAGTAGAGCTCCTCCTATGATGCTCTTTCAGCCACCCCACAGCTCTCCCACAGGTGGCCCTGGTGCTCAACATAGTGATGGAGTCCCCATCCCCAGAGGGGTTTAACAGACACAGAGATGAGGTTCTTAGGGACATGATTTAGAGATGGACTTGGCAGTGTTGAGTTAATGGCCAGACCCTATGATCTTAAAGGTCTTTTTCAAGCTAGTTCTGTGATTCTATGGCACAAACTGCTCTGTGCTGCAAATGAAGCCCAATAGGATCCCCCAAAATCTAATGCCCTGAAGCCCAGATGAAGTGCCTGACCTAGAGTGGGTGGCACTCACAATGTTTCTGTCTGCAAGTTAACTGTGCCACCCCTCCTCGTTTAATAAAAGCAGCCACCTGTGTGGAAAACTATTTCCTAAACCACATTTCCTACATTTTTCTCTCTTGTGTTTAGCAACTGAGAACATGAAGATCTAATGTCAGCGCAACTGTCTTACAGACATGAAGTTAAAACGATTAAAGAAACACTTGGGAAAGGAAGTGAAGAGTGCCGTACCTCCCGAATGTTCTGCTGCTCCATCTCATGCCTCTTGATCATCGTTCTTCTCTTGAAGGAACGGCAGTTTTTGTCATAGTAGAGTCTCTGCTGGCTGAGAAGATGGGCCTCCTCTTCAGCCTGTGTGTGCTGCAGGTTCTCTTTATGTTTGGATATTCTTTCTTGCTTCTCTTTCTTCGGCGTGCTGTGGTCCTCATTCATTTCCTGCATGCACACAGGGGCAAAACCAAGACCTCCCTGAGGATCACAGTGACGCAGGACTTGGAGGACCATTGGTCCTGGCTACTCCTCTGCCATTCCGTTCACAGGGGGAGAAGGCAGGAGAAGAATTCTCTATTAAGTCCCATTTCCCCTCACCACCCATGGATTCAAAGGTTCTGCTATACAGCAAATTGTGAATGCTCCTCTAGCACCCTTACAGATCATTCTAGAAATGCTGCCAGATGCCAGTTTCCTTGCTGAGAATCTAAATTTGCTCCCAAGCATTTCAGTATCCCTTAAAATCCTGGGCTGGCCCAGCTTTATCAAAACAAAAGTCTAGTTCATGTTCATTCCACACCCCTTCAGCCCTGAAAATGATGGTTTCTTGCCTCTTTAATCTTTTCTTTGCAAAGCTTGTATTGTTTCTTCTGACTTTCTAAAAAGGTCGCCAGGTCTTTCTTTTGCTGAGCCAAAATCTGTTGCTGGAATTTCTTTTCATCTGCTGCAGCTGCCTTTGCCTGCAAGGCACAGAGAGGAGAAAAAAAGGAAGAAAAGAGTGAGGGAACAGGTACTGAACCCAGCACAAATCAGTCTTCTAGTCTTCCATTGTGCATTTTTTGGGCTGTCACTCTCCCATCACTGCACTAGACAAAGCCATGGGTGTTCAGCCAAATGAAATCTGCTTGCACAAAGCCCCCATAATGCCCACATACATTGAGGAGTTTCCTCATGCTTCGTACCTCTCCACCAAAACCACCCTAGCGAGTAAAACCCCCCTACTTTACCACACCACACATTTCAGAACATGGGTTTTAAGCAGCATTTCTACAGCCTTGGAGATGTGGAATGCCCCCGCTCCCTCCCGTCCCCTTGTACAGCTGGGGAGCCCATGACTCCACTCACCTCTTTCTCCATCACAGCCACTTGCTTCTTGGCCAGCTTCTCCAGCTCAATGGACGAGTTGTTGGCATGCGTCTCCACCTCCTTCTGCAGCTTGAGGCGGTGCTCGTCCATCTCGGCCTTCAACTTGTTTTCCAGGGCGATCAGCTGCTTCTGGTGCTGGCGCCGCATCCGCTTATATCCTGACATCTGTTCCCGCAACTCGTTCTCCTGCTCATGCTCATGGATCTGTCTTGTAACCTGGTGTCGGAAGGGGAAGACGTGCTACATGGTGTTCTTCACAGACAAGATGTCTCCATATTAGCTGCTTACCTGTGAACCAGACCCTGCTTTGATGTACTCTTAGAAACTGACCTTCAGGGAACACTGTTTCCAGGTTTGGGAGGGTGCTATTGTTTAATACCACAAACCAAACCACAAGGTTTCTCTCTCTTGATTTTCACTCCACGCCCCCATCTTTAATAAAAATTTTATGTGTGTTTTCAGTAACACAGCAGAAAAATGTCATGTTATGAATGAAGGAAAGAGCAGGTTATCAATCACTCCAGGAAACACGAGAGGAGATCTGGAAACAAAGTCCTGAGGGTGACATGGACTTACAGGATGGCATCCACTCCAAAAACTGTCCCCAACTCATCAATTCTAAGAACTGCCCCAACTCACCCCATCTTTCATTCCTCAAGTCACCATGGTTCCAGTTCAGTCCCTCAATCCCCATGTCCTGCAACAAGTAGCCTCCTTTGAAATTTCTTCTTAGAATTCAAGAGGATGTCAGACTGAGCTCATTCCCTACCGGAACTGAAAGTTTTCTAACAAGGGAACACTGTTCTGGAACTGTGTGCTCTTAACAAGATTGATCAGATGGTCTAAGCAGATTTTTAAACCCTGCTCAGCTGAAACAAACTCACAAGTTCCACATTCATTTCCATGCCTAAGTGCATCCATGTGAAAGGAGGAGAAAACTCCAGTAAGGTGTGCCAAAAATTTTCAGAAGAAAATGCAAATGGTAACTTCCATTTCAAAAGTGTCCAAGATTGAATTTTTATATATTTTTTTTATACAGTCCCAGAACTTCATGTATAAGGATGTGCTGGTATTTTGTATGATAGTTCTGGGAGCCAAAAGCTGGAGCCTTTAGTACATGTGCAGAGCTGTGGTCCTTGATTCTGTACAAGGGGACCTCGTACACTTAAAATGTACGAAGTGAAGAGCACAGTCCTCTGAAGCTGATTATTGAAGCTTTATGAACCAACGGGCCTTCCTGCAGCCTACAAAAGCCCAGCCTTCCCGATGGATTTCTCCAAGAGAAAGAACTGGCACCTGCTACATCCCTGCTGACACTCCAAGGCTGTTCTCCAGAGATCTTCAAAGGAAGTTCTGACATAGGATGGGACACACCTACAGACCTGAGAAGCAGCGACCAAGAGTGAGCTCCAAACTCAACAGGCAAGTTCAGCACCCCAGCTGACATGTCACCCGAGGCAGACAGGCTGCCACCTCTCTCAGCGCAAAGAGAGGGCTGTGAAGAGCAGGTTAGGAAGAGCCTTCCAAAGCCATCACCTTCAAAGAGATTAACAACAATTCACAGTAAACAGTCACCAAGAAAATGATAGCCAGTGTCCCAACGTAGAAATAAGCCATGAAGGATGAAGCTAGTGGACAGCCTCTGTTTTGCCCAATCCATTCCAAAGACAACCCTGGAGAGAAAACTAAACATCTAATTGCAAAGAAAAGGAAGAACTAGCCTGACTGCGGTGCTGTGTCAGACCCCATCACCAGAAGTGATGATGGTGGGATCATCACATTAGTGAGGTCAAACCTCAACTACGAGGTGAGTGATGATGCATAAATCACATCCTCCTTCTACAAGGAATTCTGGGATGTTATTTTGAAGATGACTGGATTAAATACATACTTACACCTTATCAATTGGTGTAACATAGCAGCCTTCAAGTGCTTGGGACTAGGTAATGAAACACACCTAAGCCAGATTGCAGGAATATACAAGGTTGTAGAAATGACTACAGAAACACACACACAGCATAAGCCCTGTGTGTTGCTATAGTTCAAAGAATTTGCTTGGTTTTTAATATAGCAATGGCAGCTGTACTTTGCAGAAGTTGGGAAATAGTTGTAGGAACCTGCACATTTCAGTCAAGTTCAGCAAGAACAAGATCTCTGTCAGAAGTTTCCAGGTAACGAAGGTTCCTCTGAGCCAATTCCAAGTGAATTACGAGAGATGGATGGCAGGTAGACAGGCAAAACCCCAATATGTCATTTACTATGTTCAATGACATATGACTTGCCGAGAACAGACTTGGTCAGGGGCTTGTGGAGAGATGCAACCACCACGCAGCAGCGCAAGATCTTCCTGATGCTATTTTTGAGGCCCGGCCTTTCCGCGAGCAGCGGGATGTTCCACGTGGCGCACTCGGTTCCAAGAAGTTGGCAGAACAAGGCAAACAGCAAGAGCGCAAGAAAAAGTGGATTTAAGAATCCACCAGCAACTTTGTCAGTGTCCCCTTTGGTCTGATCTCTAATGGGATTTAGAATGTGCACTCATTTATTTACAGCAAAAATCACTGCACTTTTTTTTTTGCTGCTTCTGTGCACCCCATTTCCAGTTTTGCTCAGCTTGTGTCTATCAGGACAGGAATTCCATCGCTGAAAGACTTTGCGTTATGTCTGCGATATTTATCCGCAACAAGAGGATGTAATTACTAATTATACCACTAGCTGATAAAGCCTTCTAGTCACAGCAGAAGATGAAACTTTAAAAAGTCAGAGGAAAACAAAAGCAGCATTTCATTCCTGAAGAGAGAACAGTAGACTTGGTGGACATTTTGTAGATTTAATGTCTGCATGCTCATGCTAAAGAACTAATTTATGACCGTAATCTCTAACTGAAACCAACACTCTTCAGAATTCTGGCTTTGAAGACAAGGTCTCCAAAAGGTGATTTCAGAGCACGGAAGAAAATGGGAAGAAAATAACTTCAGTTACTGAATATGACCATTCAGTACCAGAGAAGTCCTTCAGACTAAGCATATCAACATATGAGTGAAGGATTATGGTTTTAAAAATGAAGCCCCTAAAGAACAAACAGCATGAGCAACCATTTTAAAAAGAGAATTTGGGGAAGTTCCAGTAATCACCTTTCTGGTGTTCTTAGACAAAGGCACTTGGAACTTTACAAAGTATTGCACAAACATAATCCCACAGATTATGACGGGAAAAAATATGCCAAGCTAATTGGTCACTGCCAAATTTGATCTCCACATAACCAGAAAATGTCAGGATCCTCTAAAGCAAGAAACTGCAGTTTCCTGAAGCTCCATCTGCAGCAGGCAATAATCAATCAGGTCATCAGCAGAACCAAAAAACCTGCATAAACCAGAACAGCTTTTATTAAGGTGTGACATTTTCTCAGTTTCTTATCTCTCTGTATCTTTGGCACACGCAGAACTGAGAAGAGAGATGCTTTTTCCAACCTACTCCCACAGGCAGTTCACTTGCCATAAAAATCCAAACTTTCTCTCGTTCACCCCTCCAAGATTCTTGCCTTACGTAAGGAAGTTGGGCTCACAACTTCTCCTCCAAACCAGCAGCTCTTTACAGTTCCTTCTTCTACATTTTTTTTAACCAAGATACTGAAGGCTCTCCTCAAGGACAGTTACTCTCACCTCTCAATAACCAGATGAATTACTGAGCTCCTCTTTGCTGGATGAGGTAGAACAGAGACCAAGACACTGCCAGCAGCCTCTCACAGCTAGAGAAGAACTTCGAGATGAGTCCATTAGGAGACACTCAACCATCTGGAATAAAATGTCATTGCTTCGGCAGATGAGGGTGCAAGAGAACAGCCTTTGTGTAAATGTACCTGGTTTTGGAGCCAGACTGCCCTGGTGTCACGTTCATGGCCACATCCAGAGAAGCCTATTCACACCTACCCAGGTATCTGGCTTCAGATGAGATCACACAATTCTTTTGCTGGCATTTGGATTTCAAAGAGAAAGCCAAGGCCTTCAGTAGAGCCCACATCACCTCATCCTCCTATGAAGCTTTAACTATTAGATCTTTTCATTTGGAAACTGTAAAAGCAGCTATTGAGGAAACACGTAAGACAGTGAGAAGTTAAAGGGTCAAGCATAAAAGACATCCAGAAATGCAGATCGATGCATCTCTGCACATATTTAAAAGACACCTTTCACTTGAAAAATCTTGATAGGTGTAGCCTTATCAACACACACAACCTCTACCCTTCTTTTCAAACAACAGCTTTCTGAGCTTCAAGGCATAGACTTCTAGTTGTAACTTTTAATTTCTGCATTGCTGCTGTCTACAAAATAACGTGGAGATGTAAAAGGTACCTGATCTCCGTTTCAGGTACTAACTTTCACCGCAACAGCAGAAGTATACAGCCTGTTCTCTACCACTGTTCCAAGTGAGTGATTGTTACTGTTGCCACAGGAATGTCATACCAAAAAAATGTGGTCTATGCCATGACCAAGGAGAAAGGTGGCCTAGAAAAGAGTAACTCAAAATTGTTGCTTGAATGATGACCAAAGGTAAGCTCCTTCAGCTTTCTTAACCACATTTGCTCATTTTTCATTATTTTCTTTTTTAAACATGAGTAATATCAAAGCATCACTGAAAGACTAGAAAGGTACATTCCCAGCCTGTTTCTTTGTGCATAGCCCATTTCAGTGTTGCATTTGAAGTCTGTTCAGTTCCCTTCTTATTCACGTGATGCTCTCGCAGAGCAGCAGGGCAGGGGAATCATTCTTAAAATCCCTCGGACACGTGGAGCACAGAGCTGTCTAATGCAGTTCTGCTGAGACCCACTGCACTTAGTGGAACTACTTGAGCTTGTTTTTGCAAAGACACCCAACTTCCACGTTGAGAACATCTCCATCAAGTTGCCCTCCTCTCTTGTCAGGTGGTAGCGTTCAGCAAATCCCCCAAGCAGAAGTTTTTACACCCAAAAGTATCACCCTACATTATTGAGTCTGGGGTCAGAACTCCTGTTTTCCGATTCTCTGCAATACAAGCCACCCAGCTCTCTCAACTGCATAACCTCTCCATGCCCAGTGCTGAGAAACCAACTGGTGGTCAGCAGCAGCGATGGGGGGAACCATCGAACCACGTTGGTTTGCTTCATTTTTAACACTGTGACATCTTGAGCGTCCATTCACACAGGATTCAATTTTAAGGTACCACTGAAGGAGTAAATTAACACGAGAGATTAAGAGAGTCTGAACTTCTGGTTTCATACTATAAATATCAGACATGTTTAGGGCATTGTCCTCGTATCAGCTACACGCTATTTAAGCAGGAGACGAGGGGTTGTGTACAAGAGATGTGTTCCCTTGGCCCGAGGAGCAGCAGCATTCGGCACCACCACTCACTACCACCATCCAGCCGCTGAGCGAGGGCACACTGATAAAGTGTGTGACAGCCACGACAGCCCTTCAAACCCTGGCACACACGCTCCTGTTCTTCACGTTCTGGGCAATACATTTTTTTTCCTCTAGATTTCCATTTTGGAACATGAAGAAGTGGGAATGAAAGGTTATTAAAGGGAAAGCTCATCACAAGGTGAACTGAAATTAAATATTTCTTTTGTAAAGACAGGGAAACTTCTCCCCCATCATGTAACCTCAGAACCTGAGGACATGGTCACAACTCCTGTAGTAGCAAGGTGCTGCTTTGGGAACTTCCCTCTATACTGGGAATGGCATACGTGTGCGTACGATGGGGACAACAAAGCTTTTGCATGACACAGACTAACATGTGCTTTTCCAAAGGTCTGCTGGCTAACACAGTGAGCTCATGGGGGCTCCTCTGTCCCCCAAAAGAGACTGTACTGCTCACCCCAAGCGTGCAGCCTAAGCCTCTCAGCATGAGCCCAGACACACTCTGTATCACAGCATGTTCCACAGAAAATAAACAAAGTTCTTCAAAAAAGCCCACCATCTTCCTCATCCAGTATGAATTTTATCTTTATCACTGTCTGGTCACTGAAGCAGAGAGATTTAGCAAATCCAAGTGACCAAGGAATTAAAGCAGAGTCCCAGCCCCACAGGAGGCTGCCATGGGATTCAGGAGTGACCTTGGGACATGAGTTGTGTTCTCCGGAGCTCGGAGGGCTGGCAAGACCTCACAGCCCGTACCCTCACACAGTACCCTCAGCTCCCAGGGGGCCCTTGCCATGCGACACCTTCCAGCCACCCAGGTAGCCCAGAGGTGACATGTTCAATAGGGATGGGAGTTACAGACCCTGCTGCTGAAGGCAGGACAGAAAGAGCAGCAGCTTCCCATGGGGAGAAAAAGAATATGAATATATTCACCACATATATTTATCAATCAGATTGTATACGTTTGGAGTATGATACTTGAGTCATTCATCACTTCTTCCCTCCAGCCAAGCTATCTGGTTCCTACTTTTATTTGCTCAGCGCAGGCAATAGTGCTGGCGCTCTGCTGGGTGCAGGCACACACACACACAGGAAAAATCCACACGGCAGAGGGTCTCCAGACTAGAGGTCCCACCTGCGTCAGGTGTGCTGCATGAAGTCCTCTAGTGCACACATTTCTAGGTCACTCTTGAAATGGGGGGAGAGAAGGGAGGGAAGGGCCAGCAGGGGACACTGGCTTGGGGAGCACTCGGGGTACAACCACCCAGAAGTGAACCTGCAAAAGATGGAACTCGGATGCTCCCCTCAAATGTCAGTCCATGAAGAAGCACCTGGCCAGAGATCTGAATGCCACAGCATCATCTGAGATTTTAACAGCAGCAGGAAACCACCACTCGGAATAAGAAAAATTGGCTACGGGCTGTGCTGCTGCTTTTCGCTCTACTCACAACCTCTGGCTGTGGTCACACACACACGCTGTGTCTTGTGCATGTAGGAATGGGAAGCGATTCGGGGGATCGAGAAATGGTGGTGTAGAAGGACCCCACCGATCAGGCAGGGTAAAACACGAAGGGGAGGGCTCGCTGGTGTAATTTCGGGGTTGGTCTAGGATGATGTCATAGCACTGAGCGAGTGCCATGGCCAAACAGTGGGTACTTCCCAGCGCTCCCCATCTGTCTGACCTCTAATACCGTCGGGCTGAAATATTTAAGATGACATTTATTTTCGCTTTAAAAGGCCATTTTTCATTCCTCTCCCTCCAAAAGGCTGCGAGGGACCGCAGCCCCATTTGGATGCGAGGTGGGGGAGGCGGCACGAGAACTAACTCTGCCGGCACACACCCCTTTCCCTACTACAAAGGCACCCACAGCAATCACATTTGCAATAGTACAAATCTTGATGGATTCACCCCATCCCCCTCCTCTTTGTGAGCCCTCTCCGTTATCGCAGCCCGGCAATCCTTCCTAGGGATCAAGCTGGAAAATGCAGTCACGGCACAGTTGCTTGAAATAAATGAATGAATGAAAAAACAGGCAGCGGCTCAGCCGGGGAGCAGCAACCTTATTGTTTCCAAAGCCATCTGCATCTCCATAGCATTAAAGCATATTTCACACAAGCACATATATAGACTTTATGCACATGCAAATAAACATATTAACAAAAGAGACAGGTGGGAAAGGGGGGGGAGGGAGGGGAGGAAATCTGAGATTATATTAAGTTCATCCAGGAAAGTGGCTTATTTCCCATATACTAGAAATATATGCAGGCATTAAATATATCCTACATTTTACATCTCACACACAGAGCTAAAATATCTTTCAGTGCAATATCTAGTTGCTATGCCAACAACAAATACAAAATAAAACACGGGAGAGGAGAAAGAGATAAAAATCCTGACCCCTTTGCCGAGGGAGAGGTGGAGAGGGGAGGTGGGGTGGGGTGGCCGCTTACCAAAGATGCTGATTTGATTGTGGCAAAGCGCTCTCGGTTCCGGTAGTGGAGGGCCTGATTCTGCACAGACTGGGTAGGCCGCACCTCAGGCCTGCGATCCCTGTGGCCCACCTCATCCCTTATAAATACATGATCCTGCAGAAACGGATAAAAAGAAGGAGAAAGTCCGGCTGCGCTCTCCCCGCGGCGGCTGCCTGTCTCTCACCCCGCTGGCTGCACAGGCGCGGCTGTAGGAGAGGCATAGTGCAGCTCTGCCAGCCCCGGCAGCTCCCACCGTACTAAATGAATAAGCAACACATTGCAGGCTGGGGTTCGGCACGTCAGCTGATCACTAGCGGGATGCCTGCTCAATCCTGCCTGGGATTCGGGTTTTTTTATTTTTTTCTTTTAAAGCTCCGGTATTATATATATATATGTGCAAAAAAAAAAATAATAAAAAGAGTCAAAAGCATAAAGCGAAGCTGAGCGATGGGGCTCCTCGGAAAGGTCGAGTTCAAGCGCTGCAAGCCAGCAATCCCATTAAAAACGTGATTTCCATGTGCAGCAGAGAAGATGCTGTTCCCTTTTAACACAGGAGCAACATTTTGCCTCGTTCCCTTTGCTTCGTTCTCGATGGGGTTTCTTTGTCTCTCGTTCACTATCTGCTGTGGGGGACCGGCATCCTGGCTAAAAGCAGGGCAGGCTGGAGAGGACCAGGACAGCTGTGGCTGCTCGGGGATCCTGCTTTCCAGTCATGATCCTGCACAGTTCTAGCACTTTCTCTCCACAGCCCACAGAGGATTTTTTTTTTTTTCCTTTTAAAGCAACAGCTCACAGGTTTTAGCACAAATGGTTCCCGGTGCAACCTCCCTCTTGTTCGCTTGGCAAGGCTTTGCGTCTGCAAAACGGCGCCTGCAAGTTTTGCAACAGAACAAAGCTCTCGTTAAATGTATAGAGGAGAGACCCTAATCAGAAAGGCTGGCGAAAAACATCACTGCGATCTTGTTAATTGAAACGGTGACTCTCAAAAGTCAGCGCAGCCTTTGGGACACCCCAGGCACGTCCCACTGCCACCCAGCCCAGCTCCATGGGACAGTGGGTGGCATTGGCACGTCTGCCACGCTGACATCCACCACAGGTCCACGACTCTCATCCTCAATCTCCAGTTCCTAAAAAACTCAATGGAAAACTGAGATTCTTCCTAAATTAAATCAAGTCTCTAACTGTCCGGGTGCACAATAAAGGCTGCAAGCACCTAGGCCAAAAGGTAAATAAAAGATGGCAACCCTTGCAGAGTGCAGCGGGTGTCTGCAGTAGAGCAGCGGCTTTAGCACCTGCCGTCCCAGAGCAGGCACCGGTGAGGTCTGAAAGCCGCATGGTGAGAAACCAGCATCTCCACCATGATGCTGCTCTCGCGCTGATGCTCCTTTCCTGCTCTGCAGACACTTGTGTCCCTCTCTGATGTCCTCTACTTCTAGCTGCTTCTAGTTCGGATCCACGCACATTCAGCTGCTTTCAATATGATTCTGTAAATGATTTCAAGCAAAAGCCAAGCAAGTACAGAAAATTTGATATAAAAAGCTGAACAACACATTGATAATCTTCTTATACCCTCCATTTTGAGTGTTTCCACTCCATGCTCACCTTTCACTTGCCTTTGCACAGTGAGAGCACAACGGCCAAGGCCATCACAGAACCAAACCTACACTGGCTCCTCTGTACCCACCCATGGGAGGCAGAACAAGCTCAATCAGTCACCAAGGTCAGCCCTCCATAGAAGCAGCAAGACTACAGAGCGTAGGCAGAAGTTGGAGTTTCATTTTTCACTGGTCATCCACAGGACTTTTGTTGCAGCGTGTTAACAGGGGAAGGCAAGTGTTGCAAAAAGGCGATTACTGGCCATTGGGCTGATAACCAGTTTTCGACTTATGCATGTTTGTGTGACAGGCAAGGCTCTCAGACTTGCTTTCCCACGAAAGGTATGGCTTAGGCTCTAGAAGAGTCATACCAAAAAAACCTCTTGATTAAACAACTTCTTACGGGTTCAAACTGGAGAACCATGTATACGGAATAAAGCCGAATAGAAGTGTCCTGTGGTAAAGACCTACACAAAACTTACCCATCTGAACCACAGAGGACTGAAGAGAACTGGAAGCACACAGGAGCTGCTATTCCTCTAGTGCAGCTATGAAATTAAGGTGGAAACAGGCCAAATATTACCCATGATCATACACAAAGGCTGCAGCAGCACATGTGAATGAACGAGGTTCTGAAGGTCTGCTGGCAACACCCCAATCCCTGCACCACCTTCCCTCTCTCCGTTACATGACTATGCCATGATTATGACAAGTTGAAGTTATAATTACTTCTTATATGGAAAAATTAATCTGTGGGTTACTTTCTGTTACTTAAGAGGTGGATTCTTAGAGGGCAGAATGTCATTCTGGTCTTGTTTTACAGGACTTCTGCTTACTTCAGGGCACATAAGACGCTCAGAGCAGAATATAATTGTCGTACAGGAATGCGAATTAACTGCATTCACCATTTCAAATAGAGGAAAAGGGAGAATTCCTTTGCAACTGAGCCTGCAAAAGGACCAGCTTCAAGTGGACAGAAAACTGGGTGGTTGTCTTTGGCTCCCCTTAATCTAGCATCTGAGGCTTCTGCATCAGGCGGGCAACTGCCTTTGACTCCCAAATAAGCCCCTGGAACCTTAACAGGCAAAACATTTCTCAGAAAAGCTGTCACGCCACCAGAAATACAATCATTTCACATGAAGAGTTACCCAATCTAGCACAGAGACCGCTAGGAAACAGAGACCTGTACGACAAATAAGAGTCTCCATATCTCCACCAACCTTACTCAACAGCGTGACTGATGGCTGCTACCAAACATCTACCTACAAACCCAGAAAACAGATTTCTGCTCTTTTTATTCTATTTTCTTCTCCCAAAAGCTTGCTCAGAGCATCAGCAATCACAGCTCCTTGCAGATGTTGGCACAAATCAGGAAATTCTGTTTCAAACTTTCAGCTCCAGATTGGTTGGAAACAAAGATCCAAAACCGGCACCTCAGCTCAAGTTACTCAGTAAAATCTGATTGAAAGCGCCGCAGAAACTCATCAAGTTTGGGTCAGGGTATCTCTCAGCCCTAAATCTGCAGTTTGAACATTGGTTTGTTTTTTTCAAGTAATGTAACTTCCCTGCGTATTTCACTTTCCATCTGTTTTCTGTGTTTATTGCAATATTTGCCTTATGGATGTAACTTCAGACATCAAACCATTAAAAACCTTTTTAGGGTCAATAATCTAGAATCTTCAGTTTCCTACTCAAGAAATCATTTGTTCTTCTGACCGTGTTATCTGCTACATAAACAGTTTTGAGGCTGATCACAACAAATGGGGGTATTTGGCTTGGTGCTGGCTTTGAATTTGCTGATTATATTTGCCAGGACAAAAAAACCCTCCAACATTTCTATAGTACTATCTGACCAGGGCTTCCAGTTACTTAAATGATGCTAAAGAGCAAGTGTCCCAAAACCAATGAAAAAACCCAAAGGGCATGTTACTAACAGTACTTTCATTTTATGTTCAAGGTATTCTGACTAGACTCCTTCCTGATAACACTTAATAATTACACTGATCAGGTATTTTTTTGGTTTTAGAGAATGATGTGGCTTGTTCCAAAAAGCGCTACGGGAAAAACACCCCACAGAAGCACATTACTACAACAAAACTTCCCAGGTGAGTACAATACCTGCTCAGAAGACATTTAGAACAACCAAAGTACAGAAGCAAACAGAAAACTACTCAGTAGGTAGATAGGAGTGGATTTTTTTCCTATAGAAATCAATGAGAATTTTGCCTCAGATTTTAATCACAGCAAAACTGGGCAGACAGATCTATAAATTGCATTTGATATTTACACTGTTTTCAGTATACAACATTGTCAAATGGCCAAACCAACCCCTGCACTGACAAAGCATCAAACACAAGAGTTAACAGCCTGAAGCTGAAACATCCAAACTTTCGCCTCAAAAGGAACATTCACTTGCACGCTGCATTTTTGGTTATGCACACCAAACACAAACCTTCCCAAACACTGTTTGCACAAGAGGATTCACTACCTGGAAAGGACAGCCTGTCTCCCAGATGAACAGGATCTGTAGGAAGGACCTGAATGGAATTGCAGCAAATCCCTTCCTTCTAAGAATTTAAAGAGCAAGGAAAACAGTGTGCCGTAATTCATTTTAATACACTGCACTGAGAGCCTTGATATCTAGAGAGGTTTAAGTACCAAGAGTCTTTCAAGAAAGGCTTCATGTCACCAGCCTGCTTGACACGGTTCCAGAGGCGGTCACCACTGCTGGCACGCGCGAGCCAACACTCAGCAAGTCACTACCTAAATATCCTTTACATCTCATCAAAACAACATCTTTTCCAAGTATGAATCATAAATCTTGATATGTAGGAAAACACTCTCAGCTTTGCCTCAGCTCCATCCGTGAATTCTGCATATTAACCATGGCAGTTACAGGCAACACGTACGGGTTAATTTAATGGATTTGGAAAGTCGCTCAATTTGCAGCAGTTATTACAGATGTAGGTTTATTACAGACACTGAGCAAGAATTTGTGGTGATCAACTACGAACATCGTCTTTGCTTCCTTTTGTTATAAACTAGATTTTAATCAGAAGATTTCCCTGACATTTTTATCACCCAAGTTTGTTCTTCATAAGTACTGATGATTTTAAGGCTGAAGTAAATAACAGCAACAACTCTGTATTGCAGTCGAACAACACAATACTGTACTGGCTTTTTGTCTAGATTAAAAGAGAACAACCTTTTTTACTATTATAAAGTTTGATGGAAATAAAACAATAGCATGTGGGAGCATTCTAAATCCTACCACTTGGCACATTAATTTAGGACAACAAAACAACATTTCTGGGAAGCCATGGGTACACATGCTGACATATACCAGCAGTTGAACAAAGCAGATGACAAACTACCTATGATGCATCAACTGTTCTTAGAGAGCCAAAATCTTCATTCTCATTTTAAAATGAATTAACTGATGCCTATCTGCTATTAAAATCTGGGTTACATGTCTTTGAGGCACAGTGTATTTGGAGTTTAACTCCCTGTCCCATTTTGCCTTTTGTTTGGTGCTCTCAAGTACAATTGGGTTTGCATTAGAGCTGTCATTTACTCTTCAGCTCCCAACCTGTGCAGCTGAACAACTGAATTAGGTCCCAACAGGGGATGGACACAAGAATGTGTGTCCATAGGTAAGACGATCCTCGGATGGAGAAGCACAGTGATGTTAACTGCTTTCAAAAGAGACACATTAGAAAAGCAGAACTCACTGATGATATTGTGACTTATGCGGAGGAGGTCACCAATCCACAACGTGTAAAGGGGAAGGAAAAAGCTCCTAGCAGGACAGCTCAACCAGGCTGGGCATCTAAATTTCCTGCAAAGCATTTGCTGGTGGTTCAGGCATAACCCTGAGGAAACAGTCCTGGAGCCCAGTGATGGACAGAGAGCCCAGCAAGGGAAGATGCAGCTTCCTGCTGGAGCAGTGGACATTATTGCCATTTTTCCCTCTCAGGAGTTCAGGACACAGCTACAAACTAAGAGATATAATAAAGCCAAACATTCAATTATGGCTTTTTATTATTACTTTATTCCTGTGCAGTGATTTTTCTTCCAATCTACAAGTTCTACTCTGCCAACAGGTGGGAATCACCTTTGTTCTAAGCAGAGCTTTAGAAACACGGAGCTCTACTGCTGTCCCGAAGCTTTTGTATTGTGGAAGGGGTGAGGCTGTGCCTGCTTTTCAAGGAGGATTTATCACAAGCGCTATTCTCCATCAGGTAAAACATCTCGGCTATCATGAACATAGCTGGCGAAAATTAATGTGATCAGAAGCTGATCGCTTCAATTATCTTGTGATCACAAAATATTTCTGGAAGTTCCAGCCAACTAATAGCTCTTAAAAAAAAGAAGTTGTTTACAAGTGCTTTTACTACATCAGCCTGTTTCTTATGCTTTGCCTCCACCTCAGAGTAACTGATCACAGTTCAGATGCCAGGAGTGCTGATGGGGATGCTCCAAGCTCCTCCCAGCCCAGTGCTACACAGGTGATGTAGCCAGAGCCTGAGGTCTGCTCCTAATTTACACCAAGTAGCTGCCACTCTAGACGGGCTCGTCACACCAAGCAGCGCTGTGGAGCACAGAAGGATGGGAACTGTATTTCACACACGACCACAGATGTTTTCATCCTACATTTTACAATTGCACATGACATTCTGGGGCTGTGGTCCAAAGAAATCAAAAGGCCTCTGACAACTAGAGTTTTGAGCTTTAGAAAAATACCAACGGTGGAGGCAATTTTGCCATCCTGGTCACTTTATGCAGTCTGGTACATCTGGAGGTTGTTAATTAACACATTTGTGGAATACCATAATTGTACATACCACTTTGATTTGACCTGTGTGAAAACAATTTCATATGTAACCCTATGCCCACATAATGGAGACAGCTGGCTAATTATGTTCATCAGTATTTTCTTTTTAGCCTTTAAAGGCTGATTAAATACAAAACAAAAGCTTAAATTAAACTTGAACCCCAGGTTCTTTGCATTTTGTTTGTGATTAGGCTGGAGTGTTACCCAATTGGGCATTCTCTACTTCTTACCTCATAGAACAAACCCAAGGTGCATGGATCAGCTTCACAGTTCACTGAAATACAACTAAAGCAAGCACAAAGTGAAGTTTCTTCAGACTAAGTAAATCTGCCTTGAAAATAGAGTGGGATGGATGTATATAAACCCTTGGAAATGTCCTGCCTCAATTTTCATCTTTCCATGTGTATTAATACATATAAAATACACACATGAAGCAGTTTTCCATTTAAAATTACCTTCCCCAAAGTAGCAAGGAATGAAAAAAAAATGCACTAAATTAAAACAATATTTTTGCAGACCGGAATATGTTCTGCTACACATAGTCTAAGTTCATCTTACACATACGTACAGTGGAAAATAACATTTCCCAATTGAGAAGGTACCTACTTCAATGCAAGAATCAGTAACCACAGCCAATTGTTACCTATTTCATAAATACCATCAGTGCAGACTTGGGTTTTGTGCTTCCAAAATGACGCCAGAACATCTCTCCTTAGTGATCTATGGGTGATTTCCTTGACAATACTTCAGTTTTAAGTACGCAAGAGACTTCTTTTTTCTGAACCAGATAACAAAAGCTTCCATGCCATCCATTCTACTCAACTGAATCTCAAGAAAACAACAGCTATGCAGAAGTCTAAGAGGACTGAACTCACAGCTTAAGAATCTTCCTGTGTTTGTACTTCAGAAGTGTCATACGATCACTGTAAAGTGAAATATTCTTAAACCAAGCAGGAACTCTACTTCTTTCACAAATGCAATCTCTGTCTGATGGCAGTGGCTCACGCTTTGTCTTCACCAACTGTAATGACACTGAACAGTCAGGTATATTATAATGTATGACTTGGGTAAACCAATTCCTCAAACTTCTATTTTAATGCGTACATAAATTACTATTTAACAATGTGAAATCAAAATTAATACACATTTCTGAAGCCTATATAAAATGAGAGAAAGCTCCAACTATAACCAGAACACACAACCAGTTGCACTGCTCTTCATTCAGGATGGTTCCTCGGGCTGGCATTTTGTACCTAACACTGTTTTTTGAAAAGGGTCTCTCTCCAAAGGTGCTACTGCAAACGTGTTTGAGAAAGATGTAAACCCCTGAAATCTATGCGACTTATTTGCCAGTATCTTTAAATATGCAAAGCAATCTTTTGTTGAAGACAAAATTTCTTGAGAGCTCCCTTTCATAAGCACTTCAATATTCAATTACACAAACACTGTATTTCAGGGGGGAGAACTGCTTACAAATATTTAGTTAGTTAGAACCAGGCTTTGCTATAACCCTACAAATAAGGAATTCATACTTTTCATGCAGCTGTAATGTTTTAGCTCCTCTGGCAAAAAGCATACATACACTTTGAAGCTCTTTGCAAATGCAATCGCACTACCAACCTACATTTTACTGCCCACCAGCAAATGACACTGCTAAGGCCAAGCCAAAACTATTTCAGTCAAATAGTCTGAGACGAGATGCTGACTTACAGCTAGACGACTTTAGCTTGCTATCTAGTGCTAATAAAATAAAAGGCAACAGATCACAACATGCAGCACAAGAGCAGAAAAGCATTGAGTGGAACTTGACTCAAAACATACCTCATGAGCAGGGTCCAAAGTTGTGCACACTTCCACTTCTCACGAGGGGAAATCCAAGTGCAAGCAGATTTTAATGACACACTGTGACTGGGAAACGGTTAGCTCGGCTGCTACGACCACTTGTCACCATCTCACATGCCACAGGACAGTCATTCACAAGGGAACAAGGACTGATACTCCAAGCAGACATGAAGAAGTGCGCATGCGGGGCTGGGTGAGGAAGCATGCAGTAAAAGCCAGTGTGAACCCTGCCTGGACACTGATGGTGCTACCTTTAATTAGCTGCCTCTCTTTATTTTCAGAGGTTAGCTAAACACAGCTTAACTTTTAAAGAAAAAAAACCCAACAACACAGAACTTGATTGTGGCAATCCCGGTACCAGCTCCTGCTCTCAGCAGATGGCTCAGCACAAGCTCACAGCACACTGACCGCTGGGTGAGCTGGCGCGAGCGACAGCAGGGACTGCGGGGAGCTATGGAGAGCACCAGAGAACGTACCTTCTTATGAACAACGGAGGAAGTGGAATTAATGGTGCTCTCGTCACTATGCATCATGACCAGTTCAGGGCTGCTCTCATCCAGGACCTCCTGCATGCTGCTCACGCTGCTGCTCTGACTGCCTGTGCTCACAGACATGCTGGGGATGGAATGGTTGCTGCCCAGACTGTCCATCTTCCTACTCAGGTTTGATCCATGCTCACTGTCCTATAAAACAAGGGGCGTCAGTTACAAATACTGCAGATCACCTGCTCAGCGCGTCTGCAGTGCCCAAAGTTTGCCTTAAAGGCGACTCCGCAGAGCGAAAGGTTTTCTGCTCATTTGGGCAGCTACGTTTCTCAAGGCTGCTTGAGTTATTAAATACCCCATCTGGGGCAGGCAGCTTTTACCTTTTCCCCTGCAATCTTACTACTTCAGGCTTTAAGCCATTTTTCTTCCCACATAGCAGTAAGCCTAGGCATAGCTCTTGGCTTGAATAGGAGACATCCAGGAATACTGGATGGCTGGTGGATGGAGTCTTGTAATTAAAAGGAGTGATCTGAGTTTGTATTAAAACGATGTTCCAAGTCACAATATGCTACAAGACATTTTGTGAATCAGAAGAGATGTAAGACAGTGAACCTCTTTGTTTACTATTTGATAAATATCACATAGTGCTTAACAGGTGTAGAGGTTTTAACCTCCATGTCCCAAGCAGTCAGCAATTACATTTTGTCAGGCTAAAAACCCCTTTAACCTTGTGTTTTCAGCCAAGATAAATGCTTCATTCACCTTTAAGCGGCTGACTCAGGAGAGCCTGCATTACTGCAGTGATTAAAGCTGTTGTAATCTACTTAGACAAATATAAATATTCCTCATCTAGGACATATTTTTGATTCTACAGACAAATATTAGAAGTTAGCAGCCTCTTGTTGCATACTCATAGGACCACAGTAATCCCAGAGTACGTGTTTAATCTGGGCTGATTCAGAGAATCTATGGAGTCCTTTGGAATTAACTAGTGGCACTGAAGGAGCTTCCAAGGAGCTCACAGTGAGGACTGAGAACTCCAAACACTCTTCAGCTCCTGGTCCAGAACAGCCTTGATTCACCAAAAGGAAAGGCTGGCACTGCACTGTTTGTCTGTCCTCCAAAGGGAGCGTGGGGAGAATTACATTACAAATCAATTAACAGGGTACCCACTTGGTTGGAAGGCGACAGAAAGATTTGTATACAGATACAGATTACAGATTTGTATTTGATTGTGTGATTATGTTTTAAGGAATCAGCAGATCATTCAGAGCCGGTGTGAGCGCACTCAAAATCCAAACTACTACTATTCTATAGAGAACATATGCACATGAGAATGAAAATATTTCCAAGATGCTTATATAAAATTACAGAAGAAATAACATAATGAGGCATCTGAGATGAGGATATGGCTATTAATTAATGAATGTATATATACAAAGGACAGATGAGACTGCATATGCAACCTTAATGTTGACTTTCTGACTTGAATACTTTCCGAGTGACCTTATCTTTCTTGCAAGAGCTCTGAGGAAAGTATTAGTAATATTTTGAATGTTAAAGATTTGTAATGCTCCTTTTCCATCTTAGAAAGCCTAAGGTAGAAAAAAGAACCATTCTGGAGCATTTACAGTTGAGCAGCTTCTGTTAACCAGTTAAGTAGTAACTGAAGCACGTGCTGTATTTTCCTTTTACTGCCAAGTTAGTGATACACGAGCAACACAACCTCCGTTTGTGGTAAACGAGCTCTGTGGTACAACAGTGCGGAGCATGCTGTGCACATGCAGTGTGAGCTGCATTAGAGTGTTAATTCCTGGAGATATAACACCTTTTCTTCCTCTCTCTTTTGAGAAGTGGAGACAAGAGGAACAGAAGATACATCTTGGAGTCAACTGCTACCACATGTATCCCACTCAGCTCTTGAGCTTGGATCTGCTGAACAGCCAAGCAGGAAATCCTCTCCGTTGCGCCTCCCTACCCTGTCGCTCTTCTAAAAGCTTGTCACACACAGGTAGAGAAAGCTTGAAGGTTTCAGTGCAAAAGTCTGACAATCCCCCCACTCCCCAACTAAGCTCGAGGTTCAGAAGTTTGCCAGAGGGTTAGAACAGAACCGCTTTGTAGCTTTAATCACAGCGGTTGCTGTTATTGCTCCTTTTGTGTGGCTCCTTCACCAAGAAGGACAACAGTAAGTGGCCAGTCCCCTCCTGCACGCTCTCCTACCTGACACCAGTGCTCGCCCACTTCTTAAACCAGAGCTCTAGTTTAGCTTTACAGGAACACTGGACATACACAAACCTCAAAACCAAGTCCCTGAATTTATGCTGAGCTTGGGCCTCTCACTGTGTATTATCTGGCTATCCTGCAGCAAAAAATAACACAGACATCAATTTGCCTGTCAATTATTCTCATTGAGAAGCAGCGGTGGATTTATTTGTCAAATGCACCTGCACCAAATGACATTAAATTCCATCTAAGCTCATCAATTGAAAAATGACTGGTTTCCTTCTCTAAGTCACAGCGTCAATTATCATACACTGATTAAGTGGGCTGTTTATTGCAAGATTTAAACTGAAGAAAATCCGAAGTTTTAAAGCTGCCAATAGACACACATCTAACAGTAAGGGCTACTGTCACTAATCTATCCCGTCTCTCTGCTGATCCAGATGATATTCCAACGACATGGACTGTGCATCCTCATCTATGCTGTGCTTGTTCTGTCCCCTTAAGTACAGGAACATCTCACTTGCCCTGAAATTATAACAGTATAAACGGGGTTACAGAATAAAAGTACCTCCTCCTCTTCTTGAGACTCGGTCAGTGGGCCATTCCGTGTCTCTTGGAAAAGGATCTTCTTCATTTTCCGGTACTGCAGGTTATCCAATTCACGTACCGCATCTTTCGTCCTTTGTATGAGGTCTATTAGTACCCTTGGTGGTCTGTCTCGGCGAACAAAATCATGCTAAATTAAAGGAAAAAACACAGTTTCAGACACAATGTTTGAGGTAAAAAGAGGGACACAAGGACTTTTTTTAAGAGACACCTGCAACTACAGGTGATTCATTTTTCTGTCCGAAATGAAACAGTCTGGACCAGGGTGGATTTTTTGAGCTCTCCAGGCACCACAGCTGATTTGTCCCTTCCTGAGCTCATTCACTTGAAGCACATAAGGTACAAGATGGTGCCGCTTCAAACGCGGCAAAGGCCTTTAGAATGAACAAAATGCATGAAGGACCAAGAAGAATCCATCCTGATTATGCAAGACCTCCTGCAAAGATTTGTCCTGCACCTAACTATCCAGATTCATACATAAAACCAGTAAGAAGAGTGCAAGGTTTTCTTTTATGCTCAAAACGTGTAGCTAAAGTAAAATAATGTTCTTACCAACTCCTGCTAAGGAGGTAGCAGTAGCACAAGTTTTAAGTGCAGGATTCACAATAAATTCTTCGATGGAATTAGTATATGATCAAAAGGTCTTCTCTGACTTAACAGATAGATTCTCCTGAGCTGCACAACTGGCAACATCTCTACCCCAGATGTGCTGCCATTCCTCAAGTTCAATAATTAATTCATCCAACTGTAGCTGGAGTAACCAATACATGAAATCCAGTTCTCCTTAGAGCAGGAGTCTTGAGTACAAAGACTTGAAAGGATGAGCTGATCTTCTTTTAATGATTTGTAAATAAATATGGACAGTATCACGCCTCAGGCTTATTTCTTGGCTCTAACTGAATTCCAACTGTTGTGCACTTGAGTTTTGCTAATGGGGACGGCTAGTCATTTATTTCACTATCAATTTTTTGCAAGTAGTGATGGTGTTTATTTTTGAATTATAGCGAAAAGTTCTAAACGTCATTTCACACAGAAGCAAAATGAATCATTTCTGCTCCTCAGCGCAGATAGCCACCATTTATTTCTCTGTGAACAGCCACAATCTGTAGCTTATCGTTAGAAAAAAAGTAACCATTTTTATCTCGCTGGAGATAATTTTTAGGAAGAAGCAATGCATTTGGAACAACAACCCTAAATGTAAATTTGTCCTGTATGTCCAGTGTCTACTTGTTTATGCTTTAGTAGTGCAAATACTCATTTCATTCAAAAGACAATGTGCTTCATATTCAAGCACTACTCAAATATCAGAACACAACCACATGGAAACCAAAGGGCAGATGCACAGAGGTGAAAACCAAAAGGCTCTTCCATAACAATAATTCAATTCTGACTGCTCATTTGCACTACCTAATTGCCTAAATTGCACATAGAAGATGTGGGCACCCCTCTGCTAGGTGGATGAAAGGACTTAATGTGTCTACTTTTTCCAAATTGCAAGAAAAACAAACAAACAAGCAAGCAAGCAAACAACAAAACCAAAACAGACTCAAAGGGAAGAAGAGGTGAGTCTAAAGACATGTAACAAGTTGGCTGGAAGAGTGACTAACAGAACTCAGGTCTCCTGGCAATGTCATGAAAGCTGTTAAAAATACATTAAAAGTGTTTAAAACAAATGTTATAATTGCTTTTAATTTTTGAATTTAAAAATATTAATGAGGTAGTTTGGGGGGTGGTATTTATTTTTTATTTCAACTTCATTTAAATATCACCACAGTCATTTGCGTATTGTCATCTGGGATTGTGAATGGAAACTGAATTCACTCTCAAATACCTCTTTTAAAATTCAGTTCTCTAAGAAAGTGTGACCATAAAAACAATTTGCTCTACCCCTGTTGACCGTACACAAGTGAAAAACCCTCAGGAGACAAGATGATCTTCAATCTTATAATCTAGCAAGCTCTAGGGAGAGCGACTGCAGGAGGGAACACCTAGAGTACTGTTCTGAAAGTATGAAACCAAATAAAAAGACTGAATATACATTATTTCAGACTAAGATCTCAGCTCCAGCTGTTTGCACAGACTCCAATCTGAGGTACTCATGAAATCACATCCTTCAATGAACTTACACTGTTCCTAGAGAGCAGAAAGGCTGCCAATCCACATGAATGAATCATTCGGAAACACACAACATAAACCTATTAGCTGGGTGAAGGATTGTCAGGGTGCTGCACGCAGAACCAGAGAACAAAATGCTGGGTTTGTGCCACAGCACGAATGTGTCACAGGAAGAAAATACACCAGGCACCCAAGAGAGAGCACAAACAAGCTCGTTCATCAGCCTTTACCTGCAGAGTGAAAGCCTGAGAGTTAAATATTCTATATGGTCCAGGCTTAAAGTAAGGACAGAAACGAGTTTAAAGCTCAGTAAAGAGTGCAGGGTTTCGATTTCTCTCTTCAAGAACCAAGAGGCTCAGAAACATCCATGAAAATGCATTTTACTGAGCTGAAAGAGCAACAAGAGAAGCCATAAAACAAAGGCTGAATGGTAGCCTTAGAACAGAAATCAGCATGAAAAGGCTGTCAGGTAGACACAGAGCAGCAATCTAACCTACTGCGGCAATTAAGCAAAACACTCGATGGAGGTGGCAATTCCTCTGCTCAAATATTTAAGTAAAAACTGAGTCCTGTTTACCTGGTGTGGAACAGCAGCATGACGTGCAATTCTCACATACGGCAACCAGAGAAATAGCAGGGCTGCTAATCAATTTTAAAGAAAGGAAATACTTAAAATAAAGGCTGATGGAAAAGGGGCTGGAGAGGATTTCACACATTCCCACCTTCTAATGGAAGGCTGCTCTTGAATTTCCCAAACACAAAGCCTTTGGAGTTATAAGCAGTTCCTCTACTCAGGTAAACTGCAACCAAATAACAAACTGGAACTGATTTATGATTCACTGATAAAACTTTGGCAAATTCTGGATACGTCACTCCCAGAACAGGTGCCCTCCTAGCAGCTCTTGGCAATTATGAACCCATACAAGGCACTTTCCAAACCGATACAGGTTATTTCCAAAGAAAGTTCTAATTAATTTGGTTCAGCATAGAAATTATTAAAGGGATATAAACAACTGCTTCTGGTGGTTTGACTAGGGGAAGAAGTTAACCTAGGCCAATCCTGTTAGTGGTGTTTTTAACAACTAAGTATGATGCACGAATATAGAAGAGAAGCAAACACATTACAGGATGTTAATGAATCAAAAGGAATTGCCCAAAGCCCATCTAGGACAAAGACCTATCCATGCAGAATAACTTTAAACAAAAAAAAAGACCAAACAACAAAACGTGGATCAGAAAGGCCCAAATGAAT
The DNA here is from genome assembly GCF_963082525.1 of Nesoenas mayeri. Classification (NCBI taxonomy): domain Eukaryota; kingdom Metazoa; phylum Chordata; class Aves; order Columbiformes; family Columbidae; genus Nesoenas; species Nesoenas mayeri. The sequence continues at coordinate 10,785,069 of NC_137565.1, read as the reverse complement.
GATTTACAAGAACAGAGCAAAAACAAGAGCAGAACTGAAATCAGGAAGAAAGATCATTAAAAGATACATATTCAAAAGGTATGAACAAATAATTAATCATGCTCATATTAGCATTACTAGAGAAAAAAGGTCAAGATAACCTTCCTGAACTTCATCTGTGTCTGTCAAATAAAAAAGACAGGACAGTTGAGAGCACCCCATGCAGAATGATCCTACCCTGGCCAGGAGATAAATATCGGGCATCCAGTCCCTTTCCATCTCTCATACCCAGGTTCCTTTAAATAATCAGCCACTATCTGTAAATCTTGATTAAGAGCTCAATCCTCTGATCATGTGGAGCATAATTCTCAAAGTACTACCAGCTCTGCATAAGATTTGCTATTGCCTGTGCATCTTAGGAAGACTGGTTAACTCTAGATTTTGAGTAGCAATTAAAATGGCTTTTTAGATTTCCTATCACTTCCAGAGAGACAGCCTGTAGCAAATTACAAAACTTAAATCTTACTGAAACTGCATATAAGCTTAGTGGCAAGTATTGCTTGTTATACAACAGAAAAAAAAACCCCAAACCACAAAAAACCACCAAACATTTTCCTTACTGGAGAAGGTAAGTAGAAAAAACACAAGGGGGGAGCATCAGCAAGTTAGCAGTTACTTTATATAAAACTACATATCTGCTCCAAAAAGGTCTTTGCTTTCACACAATCCGCACTCAAGTATAGTTTCCTTCTACTCCCCTTGAGAGGACAAACAGGGTTGCCTCCAGTTTCCTCCCTCATTCCTGTCTCCTCCTTCAGACACCACATAGTGGTCATAGCTTGGAGCATCCTACTGACAGCACAGTATAGCAGAGAGGCTGGCAAAACTTCCTTCTTCAAAGCAGTACGAAACACGCTCCTAAGTCCTAACTACACAGAAAACTTGGCTGGAATTCACTTCTGCAGCACAGATTTAACCCACCCAGCTCTGGACCTGCTTGTCCTTGATATCACTTTCAGTTAAAGTATGTACAGCACTGTCATGAAAAAGAAATATTAGAAAAAAAATGAAGATTAATGTATCCCCCTCCTGCTGACAGGTCCTTCCTTCAGCTAAAAACCCCTGTTACTCATACTACTGTCTCACAAGTCTTGCGATTTCTCTAATGCAAATGTAGGCTCTGCAGAGCTCTGGGGTGTAAGAGGAGCAAGGCACTGGGCTGCTCCCCCAAATAACTCTTCATTCAACAGTATAACTGTTTTACCGCACAGCCTCTCTCTACTTTTCTCCAGTAGTTTGATTTGAGCATCATGTTGTAAAAGAGAATTGTGCCTGACATAACAGGCAAAGTCAGGAAACAAAGTTAAACAGCCTAAAATACTCTTTAGAAGACCTCAAAACTCTCATGGATTCAGATGAGAGAAAAAAACCCAACTTTTTTATTTGAAAGGGCAAATATTTGTTCACCATCTTTATGATTGCTTTGGTAGACAAATAGATTTTTCCCAAATTTCTGGAAAAGGTTGGAAAAATTACCCGTAACAGATCTGTTGATGATGGCCTTTCCTGAGGTATTTTCTGTAAGCAGTAATCAACGAATCCCCTAAAGGAGTCTGACCTGTAAATAAAAAAGAGGTTCCAAATGAAAAAGCAGCTTAAGTTCTGGAATATACACAAACTTAGTCGTGCAAAGCAAAAGAAAAACCTTGATTAATTTGTTCTTAAGTTCTAAGGCAGAGAAATTAACTGGACTTTTCCAAATTCTGAGGAAGCTGATCCCATTAGTTCTTTCAACAGGTAAAAAATGCTGAAGCAAACACGGACACACAACTATCCCCAACTACAAACTGAAAAACAAGCAACAGCTATGTGTGCCAGTCACTATTTTCAATTTTACTTCACCTACTTAACAATAGATGATAATGAATTTTTGGTAACTCTAGAAATGCACTCGTTATGGTAGCTGATGAAATGGTTCTATTTTCTGGAAGAATCCCATCATTTGTAACGCTGGCTCAGTGAAGTGTCTCGATACAACGCTTAGTTTAACAAAACTTGAGGCTGTGAGGCTGTATCACAACTGGAAAGAAGCAAACTGATCTTCTAGGTGCCACTGAACTCAAAAGCAGCCTAAAAGGCACCTTGCTTACTTGCTGTGTTCTCAAAGCGAGAGAGCAAACAGGTGATTATAAACAAACTGCCTGCAATCAAGAATACCAATTCCTACACTGTATTCACAAGTTGTCTCTAATCTGCATTGCAAATTCTGCACAGAACATGGGTATTGGTGTGCAGATAGGAGACCAAGTTCTTTGAAGCTTGAAAAATGGACAAAACAGAGATGATGAAATGAGGAAACTGAAGTGGTTTTGATAAATTGATTAGCAATGAGGTAATTCTGCTGCCGCAATGCCTGGCAGTGTAAATGGGAACTGCCCATCTCTGCAGGAGCGGTTGTTTCAAGGCCTGTGCAGACTCTGCCAAGCGTCACTCAGAGCTCCGTTCCACCCTCGGGTACAAGAGTAGGAAACAGGGTAACCCCTTTGCTCCCACACAGTAACAAACCATTCTAATAACAAAGCTCAGGATCCAGAACAAGCCTGTAGCACAGGGAGTATTGACTGCCCGTAGCGCTCTAATGACTTTTGAAGTCACTCACTGAAAAAATAATAATACTAATTACCTTCTGTGTACCTCTTCCCTCCATTTCTCCACATTTCAGCTTCACTACAACACTAACAATTCTTCTCTGAGGGTCCTTTTGCAGCTGGAAACTTTGCTGAGCTGCGCCTGGCTTAATGCATCCAAGAATATTTTAATTCCTATAGCATCTACAGCCCCATAATTAACACCTCCACACATTTAGATTGCAGCTCAGCCAAAGTGACAGAAGGTCACAATTGAGCCTGCCTACACAGGAGTGTTACTGGAGAACACAGGCAAATCACTACACTGCAACAAACACTTTTCTTGTCAGACTTGAACTGTGCACAGTGTTGCAAAGCATTTTCGGGAGAAAAAATAAATCTGGTAATAGCTCTCTTACCATTCATTTGACTGTAACGTAGGGGAATCATTCTGGGCTATGTGATATAAGGCACTCATTGCATTCATGTTGAAAAGTGGAGGCTTCCTTTCAGCTAGAAAGAGAAGAGAAAGGTGTGATAAGGCAGTCTGGAAAGAAAAGGAGAAAGACATAGAAGTATGAGCAGGGTATCACTGCTAATTCAATAGCTCATTACTGTTGTCATCGCATGTAAGCTAATTATTCTAATATTTGAGGCTACACCAGGCCAAGCACTCAAGGAAAGCTGCTATTCACTTGAAGAGGGGGTGACGACATCCAAAAAGAACAGGATGCAAATGATCAGGAAAAGTTTCCAGTAAATTTTACCTTAACTGCCACATTTCACACCTGACCTACTGTGGTAAAATCAGCAGAAGCTGATTAACACAGAGCTTAGACACACAGCATGTCAGGGCTCAGAAATTTATGTATCAATTCCTGCAGATCTTGAACGTGCTGCTGTAGCATCTGTATTAAGGGAAAAAAGCAGCTGCCTGTTTCATTTGTCATCGGTCACATGCAAGCGGGCCAGTTTGCCAAATTCACTTGCCAGATGTGTCAATAACTGCCCCTAACTAAAATTCTTCCTAGCCCTTGCACTGAGAGGACACCTCCCTACCAGCCCTGAGCTCTCAGGAGTGCAGGAGATCTCACATAGAGATGGAGAAAGGCTGGTTGGCACCATCCGAGGCCAGTTACGTCAATCAGGCAACGATACCAGGATTTGTAAGTTCATGTCAGGTCAGAGCAATCACTTGTCCTGGGCATGCAGCATGCACGCAAACCGCCACATTCTCTTCTCTTTAAACACCATTTACTTTCAGCTCCACAAGAAATTAAGGCATCGGCATTCAAAGAAAGCCAAGTGGTGCTCAACACAGGATGTCCTCCCACTGACTCCATGTTCAGATACAGAATCATGCAAAGGTACAGCTCAAAGTTTAAAAAAAAACCCCACAACTTTAATACTCTCCAAAGGGTAATATTAAAAAAAGCAAACCCATCAACTATATAAAATGGCTTTGCGGTTCTTGACTGAGAAGCTCCATAGTATCAAGACTCAGTGCCTACACGGGGTATCATAGTATCTGTGCTACCACTGTGAATTACCTTGAGAGGCCGTAACTAATCTAAACTCCACATGAAAAGACAAAAATAATGAATAAATCAGTGGCCATGCAGAAGAACAGAAGTCTAGAACTTCTGATTTTTGCACTCTTTGTATCAAAATACAGACTGTGTCAGCAAGGCATTAGCTCTGGCACATGAAATACAACAGTGGAAGTTACAAGTCATTCACCTCGTTACCATCTCCATATTGGGGTCACCATTTATTCCCATTCTGTATGTCCCCTTCTTTGTTATCTCACACATATTTGTGCTGATTTATAAATAACATTTTCTGTGAACTTTCCCTCACAATAAGTTCTCTGTGTACTGCTGTTACGTATAATCTATATCAAGAATATCTTTGACAATTATCTATTCAGCACATACAACGTCAATATTCGAACTTGAAGTGCACACATCTGCTCTGATTACCTGTTACCACATCTACATCTGCTTCAGGTTGTGTGGCTGCGTATCATTAGCCCTTTGCAGTGCAAACCCTTTTCCTCTCATGTAAAGGACCTGTCCACGTTGATTTGTGTCACAAACTTTCAGCTGAGATTGAAAGTTTTTGTTTCAGGGAGTGGGGAAGTAGGAAGAATTGAAAATGAAATGCAGATCCCTTCTGACACACCAGCTCCCTTCACATAATAGCTGGAACAACTTTCTCAAAACTCAGCTTGAAAAGTAGACTACAAAGCACAGTTTCTTCTCCTACAAAACTAGAATCCTCTAGTTATTAAGGGAATGAGAGCACCAGACTAACATTAAAGCAACATTAGTGGCTTGCTCTTGATTTGCCAGCGAGTAAAAGATTTAACTCAACTGTCAGTGCTTTCCAAGTCAAGGTTTTAAAAGAAAAACAAAACAAAAACAAAAAACCCACCAAAAACTAAAACAACAAATGACAAAAATACAACTTAAGAGGGATAAAAATCTTGCACTTTTTCCGGACTTCCTAGTAAATATTGCAGACAGTTCATTATTCATCTCAGCTGCCGAGTATTTACTCACCTAACTCAATACATGTGATCCCAAGAGACCAGACATCCACCTTTCCATCGTACTGTCCCTCGTCCATAGCAAGGATCACCTCTGGTGCCATCCTACCAACCACAGTGCAAAACAGGCAGGTTAGGAGATACAAATTGTGACTCCCAGCACAGAGCTGATAATGAGACGGCTTCATTACCTTCAGCAGCACAGCAGACCAGAACCGAAAGCACCGAGTCAAGCCGTGCTGAAATGAAACACTGCTTGCCTGCACTAGCAACTCTTCTGAGAGGCAGTTTAAGAAAGGAAAGGAAGTAAGAGGCCAAGCTGATCATCTTGCTGTTAGCACAACATGCTGGCACATGGGAGACCCCCACCAATCTCACGATGTCCTAAAGCCACCACTTGCACTCTCACCAGAGATGGTGGCTTTCCCACTGGCACACTGGGAGAATTTTCCAGCAGGTATATGCAGCCTGTGAGTGTGGCTATGAAAGGAACAGGGAAATCCGGAACAGTGCAAAAATATGGTGGTCTGGGATAAAGGGATGAGTGGGAGGAAAAAGAAGCAGAAGGCCCAGCTTGCTAAAATTCAGCTTCTTAACTTTTGTTCTTCAAAGATTAAGCAAGTTGCTGCCAAATGGACTTGATCAGAGGTTGGGCGATAGGTGACCTCCCATCAGCGCCCGGGGCACCTGCCACAAAGTAAGTGGAGCATAAAGCTACGCTGCTCCACTCTGCTAGGAAAAGCAACTCGAGTGACCCTTGAGCAAGTTTCTTCAAACCAGAATTTAAGCAGCTGTGTGACTGCCAGTCTGCATGGGCAGATTAACAGGATTCCCTTCCTCCATGTGGTTGTTCTAGGGTAATTACCTATGGCAAGTGTTAGTTATTTTTAAGCAAATGCCATTGTAACAGTCAAAACTTTAACTGGTGCCATTTCTAAGTGCTGCACAACCTACCTCTGTTCACTGAGAAAAAACATTTCCTGAAGAGCTGGACACAGGGATTTTAAGAAAACTCCTTGGTTTTTATGACAGATGTTATTTTTCAGATCGTGAAATGCTGGAAATGGCAGAGAGTCTTATAAAAGCCTGAAGTACTGCAGGCTTTACTCACCAGTAAGGCGTTCCCACGAAAGAATTGGCAGGGGAGACTATAGATGCTGACCCAAAATCAGCTAGTTTCACTTGACCTGGTTCTGTTAGAAGAATATTTCCAGCTTTAATATCCCTTTAAAAGAAAAAAAGAAAATAATACTTCTGATTACAATAGAGTAACTTCCAAAAGTTTAAAAATACAGAGAAGTTCACTAACTTTTTCTCAGTTAAACATTCATAAAAACCTGAAAATATTTAGAAGCCTGGTATTACAGAAAACTAGAGAAATCAGATACACGTGTTTTTTGGGGGAATAGAAACCTGGCAGTACCCACGAAGGGCAGGGGGTGAGGGAAGAGAACATGAGCCATGGTTGCAAGGTTGAGGCCTCGAACTGAGATCCAGGAGAGAGGTATCCTAATACCCAGCTGGGAGACCTTAAATGACACCAGACACATTATTTTTATCTTTAGAATGTCATAGGCTCCCTTATCCGATCCTTCCTACAACTCTCAGATCATTCACACATTTAAGAGATTAATGATACTGCCACTAATGAAATACAAAAGGCACAAGATATATTCAACACCTTTGACACCATAAGTTTCTAAATTCCAACAGTAAGTGGAATAATCTCAAATTAACTGCCCATGAAAGGCTGAGAAAGGTTAATGCAATTTGCATTTCTTCTAAGACACTTGGCAATGACCCTATTCACAGTTTGAGAAAGACTTGTCAGTTACATCTGAAATACTTTTTTCCTCCACCCATCTGACATAAAAGGAGGATGACTGCTTTGGGAAATTCAAGTCTACTCACACTTCCAGCTGAAATTCACAATACAGTGAAAGTTCCTAAAAACCCTCATACATCACTTCAAAAACAAAGGGAAAATTGCTCACTAGGTATTGCCACAAGTGCATTTACATGGGCAAAGCCATTTGCTTTTACAAAAGCAGACTCTCAACATAAATGGATTGTGTGTAAAGGATCCCTGTCAGCCAGGCTGTATATGCCAGACGGTTTGGAATGTGTCTCTGCCATCTCTTCAAAAAATATAATGTATCTTTATACAAAAAACGCATCAGATCAAATATCAGCTTTTCTTATCTGGTGTTCAACTAAATGTCCTTAAACACTAAAGCCACTCAGCAGCAGCAGGAGACCTCCAACACGAACAAGTAACCGTGTATTGCCAAACACACTGGTACTCTGACCCTGTGAAAACAGAGCTAATTAGGTAAATGGGAAGGGAAATAAAGCCATCTTGTATTTGCTGCAGAGGAAGAGCATACACTGAATTATCATCCCGCAGTTGAAGCACAATGACTTGTGCAAATACAAACCCAGTGTCATTGTAGAACCAGAGAACAGCTGTGCTCAAAGACCCTTTAAACTCAGAATGACACAAACACCCGTGAGATGCTGTTGTCTCCAAAGGGCAGCACACAGGACAGGCAAACCGGGACAGAGGGCCACAGAAATCAGAGTTTACTTACAGTATTTCAGCAGCAGAGCCAGAGTAAGAACCTCCATCCCCTCATTCCCAGGACAGTACTGCTTTAAAACTAATATTTTGGATTTTTTTTGCACACATGTGCTACTCAAATACATCCTGACATGACTTCAGGTTTTGGGTCTAAGCATCTGTCACTTCTGCTGGATGACAAGCGCTAAAGATGCCTTGTCTGTGCAAGAATGGACACCTCAAACATAAAAAAAGAAACAGCCCGGGCTGCCCCCTTTGCTGTCACCTCCACTGCTACCTTCACTGTCCAGCGAACAACAGAGGACTCAGCAGGTGCTTTAGGCATCAGCAAACAGATTTGCTAACTTAGGTTTGCCTCGTGCCTGCAATTAAACAGAAAATGATCCCATCCTTCGCCATCCCATAGGCATTAGAACTAACCGGTGGCAGAGGCGCTCAGGGAGCTCAGATCAGACACTTGCTTTGTCCTGTGTCTCCACAAGGTGTCCCTCCCTTCCAGGCCATGTCCCGTTGCCGTTCTTGCTGTGGGGCAGGGATGCCCCAGCTGTCCCCACCAGCCTTGGTCCTTTTCAGCCTTTGCTTGACTTTTCTCAGCACTACAGGGACTTGTCACAGCAGAGGCGAAGAGTTTGCAGTTCTTGTCACTGTGCACATCAGCACAGACTCCTCAGCACTAGGAAATGGCACTTCTCCACCCCTCCTTCTAAAGACACAACATCTCTCAGAAAATGAGAAATCTCTTGATTTCCTTCTTTTCTGAGATGATTTGCCTTCCCACCTCAGAGGTTAAAAGGCAGAACAGCCCTTGGAAGAAAACCAGTAGATAGGCAAGAGCTGCGTGGCGCTTCCAGCACACTGCAAAGTAACCTTTTCCAGTTCCAAAGAGGAATAACAGTTTTGTTCTTGATACACAATAAGCACCTCATGGAAAGTTCACACATAGCAGCTACTACTCCTGAATTTACAACACATCGGTTGCACCACTTTAGAAAGTCTAAACAAGTATGGACAAAAACGAGTTCTCAGTAGTGTCCATACAGGGAATAATTTACTATAAACAAGAATTCAATGCACTTCGAAAGCACATAAAATATTTCAGGACAGGTATTTTTATGCTTGAATAGGGCAAACATGCAAAGGACTGATAAAAAGTCATCTTAGTTTAATTTCCCAAATTGGCATTAATGTTTAAATTCATATTTCACCTAAATGTCATTTAATAACCATGTGTAGATACGCCCTAAGTAGTTAGTGCAACAAGTGAAAAATAATTCCTCTCTCTAAAAAAATCCCTCATTGTCTCAGTCTCAGATATATCAATTTTCTGTCTTAAGTTTGCTAGCAGACCACAAAGACCCTTTTAGCCCCATAAATTAGTCTTAAGTTTGCTCCTTCTGACATTACACTAATCTATTAATAGTTCTCACCCGATATTATCAGTAGTATCCAAAATTAGACCAAAAAGAGAACATTCAACACCCTTGACAAGTGAGTCAAAAAAATCCAGACTCCTAAAAAATACTACATAATGGAAGACAGATCTAGGAGCTGAAATCCATGAGCAGCCTCTTATAAAATCTTAAAAGTAGTCTAGCTCTACCACTCCACTTTATTTGGTACATTTAGGGTGCTATTTTCCTGCCAATATTTACTGCCAACATTCAGGTGTGTTCTTTGTTACCAGGTTCTGCAGAGAAACACTGCTCACACCAAAGAGAATTTGGTGCAGGACGTAGCCACGTTAAATTATTTCAACCAAAGAAATACAACTTTTATCTATCTAACCCTGCAATTAGGAGGACTGACATGTCCATTAAAGAAAATTTTGGTAGAATAACCTTTTCCTCCACTGTGTTCAAGGAACTTTGGCATTTTCAGACGCCAGAGGGTGGAAGATGGAAACCCATCCAGCAGCACCAAGCTCTGGCCTTACCTGTGAATCTTGGAGTGAGAGTGCAGGTAGGCCAGCCCCTGCAAGGCACCGTGGGTGATGGCAGCGATCTCCACTTCCTGAAGTGGCTTCTTATGAACTACGGGAAAAATAAAGAAAAAAACATTAGAAAATAAATGCAATCTTTTCCTGAGAAAGTGTTTTTAAAGAGGAGGAGCCGTGCCGATTTTGCCAGCTATGGGGTGAACCTCATCTTCACTGTGCTGGTTTCCTGGGGCTTGATGGCCACGAGCAGCTCTGAGTCCCTGCGCAGTCTGTGCATGTATTTTACATCACGGGAAAACACATTTTTCTTCACGTTCCTGCTAGGGCCGACAGTTACTGCTAACAACAGGAGATCCGTCTGAGCATAGCTTACCAAATGGATTTGAAATAAATTTCCTTAGCAAGGAGAACTTCCCACTTTTTTTCCCCAAGAGATAAAAATCAGCAAAATGAGGAATACCAGCTACAAAGAAACACAGCAAAGCACCTTCCATGTATCCCTAAATATGACCAGCACGTGCCGCTGGCTGACTATCTTGGGATACAAAAGATACGGCCCATACAGAGTACTAGTTTTTGCAAAATTCGGCTTCGATTCCCTATTCCTCTGCAAGTGTTGCTGTTCTAGTTTTAAGGTCGTATCGGTCTCTTGTTCTATCAAATCATTCGTACTCATTCCTACAAACTGCAAGGCAAAGACAATATCTGCAGGTTTTTGTTATGGATATTCACAAAACAGGCAGTCTGCTTCAGTCACTAAGAAGGCTCAAATTACATCTTATACCTTTGTTTTACAACATATAAGTGTGCATAGAAGCACCACTATCTGTAGCACTGGCCTCCTGGGAAAGTCTCAGCTTAGCCTGGGTAGCACAACCACAGGCATTCTCGCTCCAGAATGGAGCAGCACACACAGCCAGCCTCTGCCATCTGCAAAATAGCAGCCTGTGAGAAAACAGCCTCCCACTGCACTCAGAAGGGGCACTAGCAAAAAGCAAATCAAAGACTACATAAAACTTACCCTCTAGCAAATCAGAAGCTGATCCTAAACAGTACTCCATAACCAACTGCAAGAAAAAAAGCATGCTTTTAAATAATAGGGTAAACACTCGCCCACAAACAGCTACTACGTGAATGGCTGGGAAACAGGAGAAGGAAATAAAACCTTTAGTTGCAAGAAATGCAAAAAGCGATGAACAAAACAAAATGCTCCAGACATTCCAGCAATGCCAAGACATCTTCGTTGTTGTAAAGAAGCTTTAAACACTGAGAAATTTTGGGGAGATATTGTAAAGGGTGTTCCATAATAATTGTTTAATCTGCATGAAGGCAGAGGCCTGACTCAGAGCAGAAGGGTTTGTTCCAATATCCTAAATATCTGTTCCCTTTAAATTACCTGGAACTTCTTCAGATGAAAGGGACTGCAGGCAGTGTGGGATGAATACTGCTGCACGTAAGACACTGCGTGTACTGAATATTTGACTGCTGTACCACACATTTTCTGCTCGTGAAGACCTCTAAATGCCACACCACTCACTCACCCAGGCCGTATGCTCTTTCAGGTAACAGCCCTTATACTCGATGGTGTTGGGGTGCTTCAGCTGTTGTAGAAACTTGACTTCTTTGATGATATCCTGCCATTTCTAATTAAAAAAAAGAAGCAAAAAGGTATAAAAGCATTTCTCTGCTTAATCCCCTACATACTCTCATACACTACACACTGTAGTACAGACTGAAGCAACCGTAAAACTATTTTACAATGTGAAGACAGTAAGAATCATAAGGTGCAAACGCACAACTATACCGTTGTCTGGATCCCTGTTGCACTGAGATGCCTCCAAGACACATTCAAACAGCTTGAGAATTGCAAAAATACTTTTTCCTTGTTTTAACTGCAACGAATTTTACTTAAAGCATCGCTACTCTTTTCAATATTGAACTGTCCAGTGGTCTCAAGCTTAGTAACAAACCCACCTGTTCCAAGAGACACCACTACCCATAATATGTTTTAGAGATAGAAGCAGTTTGCTGTTTACTTCCTTGTGAAGCACAAAGCCACAGACATTTAGAAGACCTTAGCACATGTGGGAGAGCAACAGGTAAGCAAGGAAAAATAAGTTTAAGACATCCCTGTTTGCTCTTCACAAACACATTCTCCTCTGCATGTCAACACCCCAATCCAAACAGAGTCAAGCCAAGATCAACGCACCGCAGCACAAAAATAAGAGAAGCAACTAACAAGCAACAGCTGAAGTGAGACTGATATTCTAAATACAAGGTCTATGCAATTTTAGATTATAGATCCTGAAAAGTGTTTCAAGTCAGCTATACATTTCAGTCGACACTTCCAAGAGTTGTGGTTATGGCTCCAGTGTCCTCTTCTTCACTTACTAATGAAATTATTACTGAAATAACCACCATACCAGCATTCTGAATTCCCACTCACTTCCTTAAACTGAACTATTTGTCAAAATTTGCATAAACTCATTTTCCCTCTCCGCAAAGCTCCATGGAAGAGAGTAACAGCTAACGCAATAAAAAGCTGGCTTGCAAATGAAATACGCAGCTAATTTTGCTGTTCAGATTTACATTATAGTTGCAACAGCTTCTGCATGCAGAATTGGCTTTATTCACCTTACCTCATTCGTTTGCTTTCCACTATAGGACATTTTCTTGACTGCCACCACCTCATTAGTGTGGGAATTTGTAGCCTGGAGTAGGGAAAAAGAAACAGTTTGAAAAAAGTGTTGGTTCTTTTTTTCTCCCCACGGAGTGAGCTGGGCCTTTGGCAAACATGGGCTTTTTCCTCTGATATCGCATCCGTGCGAGCTCCTACACTTAAGAGATCTTCCTCATTATAACATTTACCAGGCAAATATTATGAACCTCTTCCCTGAGCGTATCTGTCACAGTCCGTCCCTCAGCCCTTACTGTGCTTGCTACCTCTGATACACAAACCAAGGCCTGATATTGCCCCCTCTGAGAACACGCAAAATACAGTTGTATTGGAAATGCAGTAAAAACAGTTTTAGATGAACTTCTGGGAAAATGTTTTCTAAAGAAATAAATCAAAAGGTGTCCAAAAATTTCTTTTATTTGATAAAAAACCTCATAAAACGCTGATATTCTCAAACAGCCATTTCAATTTTCAGTTTCAAGAAGACATTTCATTCTGGAATTTCTCTGTATTCAAAAAGCAATCTTCCTTTCACTGTGCCAGATTTCAGTTGTACAACGAATACTACTCAGTCAGCAAAATTCTCCTTCTCCACAGCCTGTATGATACAAGGGATGGAGACCGAAGGCTGAAAACTCAGTTTTAGAAAAAATTCTACTTGCCTGGATTGGCATTGCCCTCATCTCTGCACACTAAGGACAAACAACTTGAAGGTCATAAAAAGGGTTGTTGAAATCCCAGTACCTCCAACCGTTTACCATTCTCATGACAAAATTTACTGACAGTTAAAAGCTTAGAATACAATAGAAGCTAAACGAGGTAAATCCTCCTTTCAACTGCTTGAGTGGATGAGCACTGAACTTTCAAGTAACATATTAATGAAAGACATTCCATGATGCAAATAGTGACTTCAAAGGAAAATGTTGTCAGGTAAACCACAAGAGTGCAGGAATTACAGAAGGAAGGCGACACACTCAGACCCCTCAGCACAGGCTTCTCCTCAAATGAGCTACAGAAAGCTGAAAACAAGTAACTTTTGGGTAAGGCAAACCCCCTTCCTAACCACTCATCAGTCTGAATCAGCACAGAAAAGATCAAGAGTATGATATCAAATAGATGAGCTAATGCTGGTGTTCTAAGCAAATCTTCAAGTGTTTGCTCAGTTAATTCCAAGTATCTTCATGCGAATGTGGTTCTCTCTCATTTCAGCTGTATTTTTTGCGGAATGGCACGCGGCCGTGCCCTCGGTCATGGGTGAAGTTCTTAAAGGGCTGTACGAGCACACTTGACAGAAATATCCACTTGCTGAAGTGGCTCTGGCCATACTTGTAGATCTGTAGGGAAAAGCCTGGCAGAAAACAAGCACATTTAGCTTGCAAAACCTCATTTCCATTGCCTTCATCTGCTTTATCTTCTTTCCATATTTCCAATATGGAGAGAAGTAGGTTGCTTTTGATTAAAACTATTCTGAAGTCAACTGCAAAATCAACTGATTTCAAGTTAAGTGAGCATCAACTTTAAAACCTTGAGAGAAGTGATGCATTCTTTTTTGATACCAAGCATGTCAGTATCCCTGGAAATCTTGCCATGATGATCCAAGATCTTATTCTTGGTCTTTGCCTTACTCCAAGATGTGTAAGAATTGAGATATAAGACAAGCTACACAAGCTTTTAAAAAGGAGGCCAAAAAAACCAAAGATGCACAGCATCTCCTGCATGGCAGGGAACAGCTCCAGCATGACCCATCCGAGGGGGGCACAGCTGGAGGGGGGCACAGCTGGAGGGGTTCCTCAGGTGAGCAGATGGATCCCAGGCTACTGGGCACTGAAAACTGCAAACAGGTGAGTTTCTGCTTGTGACTTACTTGCTTGTGACAAGGCAAAGACTCCTAAGAACAATTTACTGGATGCCAAGTGCTTCATGTGCCAGGAAGGAAAGCTTGAGTTTCAAACAGTGGCAAAGGAGCATGGATGGATCACAGAAAAGTGGTGATGCATCTAATTACTATGTTCCTACCACAGTATTATTACAGGCACGACTGCAATCACCATCCAGCTTGGAGGATGTGGCTGCTCCTTGGAGATTGCAAGAAGCTGCAGGCTGGCTAAACTCTGCAATGTCTTTAAAGCACAGACCAGTTAAATAAAGCATTCAGGGAAAGGAGGAAGAGAGGCATTGAGGGATCAGGAGTCTTTTACCGAAGCATGGTGACATTTAAGCTGTAAGCCTGCGTAGTGGGTGAGACCTCTGACACTCCTCATGCTCTTCCCCTGAAGCATGAGGAAATTCTGAGCACCAGAGCTGAGTGACAAAGGTGGCACCTTCACCACTTCAACTTTACCCTAAAGCACACCATGCATCCTTTCCCTTTGGTCTTGAAAACCATTGGGTAGGATCTCGCTACTCCCACCCAAAAAAACCACTTGCTCCTTTTCTGGAGTGGATCAACACGTATCCCGAATTGTACAGTCTCATCCTCTTACACGTGTAGTACACTTAACATTATACGCTCACTGACCTGTTGCTCTACCATCTCAAAGTGTCTGTGCCACTGCTGACAATCCCCATGGCAGAAACCTCCCTATTGCACTACTACCATAACATACGCTGAGGAATTATGTCGTTATCCCTCAAAACAGACACGCACTGCTTATCTGACACAAAATACCAGGTACCTCTCCTGTCCTAACAACAATCCCACAAACACCCCCATCACTTTACACAACTTTAAACAGTGAATTGAAGTGCTTGCAAATAATTTTAGCTACTGCCAGCATCCAGAGCTACAGGTGTAAGGGTACTTATCTAAATACTTTAATGTCCAATGTTCAGAAATCTCAGTTCTAGTGACCCTGATCTTCTGGAGCGGCAGGCCACGCTACCAAGCAGCTTTAATCCATCTTTTTTTTGTCATACTGAATTCTATTTTAGTTTCAATGATAGCAACTGGATTATCATTATTTCCAAATCCAGTATTTTGGATTTGGCTTTGTTTGATACTAAATGTAAAAGCACTATTATTCTCACTTTCCAGATTAAATTATCTTGACTGTATTAATGCAATACACCCTTCCAGCTTCAATTCTCATTCCTCTCCAGACTTTCTCTTTGCTTTTGCCATGTAAGTATTTGGTACTGAAGATAGTATGTTACGAGATGAACATAGAATCATAGAATAGTTTAGACTGGAAGGGACCTTTAAAGGTCATCTATTCCAACCCCCACATGGTGACAAGGTTGATGGCAAAACAAACTGATATTTTAAAGATACCTCTTAACTCCTAAATTATCAGAGCAGCAGAGAAATCACTCAAAAGCCTGAATATAATCTGATGCAACTTCCACAGCATTTTTACCCAAGCAGCCACAATAGCAGTTCATTAACAAAGTAGCTTTTAACTCCAAATGCATTTTGAATCATTAAGTCACTAGATCTATTAATTTGCAATGATTTACAAGCATATGAGCACCAAGTAGAGTATCTTGAAATTCCTGTTTGGCAAATTAATTTCCAACTGCTTAAATTCAACTTTCAGCATCACACAGAAGAAGATACCATGTACTTAACCTGAATGGTCGGATGCACCATTGAGACTATAGCCAACTGCTCCTATAAATAAAGATCTAACAGTAAAGAGATCTGGAAACACTTATTTTTGAGATGCGTTATGAGAAAGCACACAAAGCACTGAGGGCTTGAAGAACACTCGCTTTTACAAACAGTGAAAATCTTCAAAATGTAAGGTAAAATGGTTCCGTTTTCCAAAAAGGAGGTAAGGAATTCTACTTACAAAGTAAACTGCTCCAAAGCTTCCATGTCCAATTTCATGCAAACCCACAAATATTTCTTCAGGATCATCTTTGTAGAACAGGTCAGCTATTTCTGGGTCCTTTGGCACCCCTTTGCGCATGTTGAACACTATTATGAACCAGTTCGTGCTTTCAATTTCCAATCAATTTCTTCCTTCATCGACAAAGTAGTTTGTAGACAGCATTCAGCACCTGGTGAAAAGGTTCATCTTTAATCTGTTTCCATTACACACGTTTCTGTTCTCGCTTCTCTGACAACAAAATAAGAGGAAACGCTCTCAGGAGCAATAGACTGTAATATCATTTCCTTCAGCTAATTCTTTTTAATTATTAGTCCAATTTAGATATAGAGATTAAAATGCATTCAGAGTACAATAGCTCTTTATCTCATACAGGAAGCAAGTGCTGCAGTTACACTAAAGTCCACTTGAAGACACGAGTCCTGTTGCTATGCAAAACATCCTGTGATACAAGTTTGTTATTCTTCATGCTGGTCTCCTAATGTGTCACTTTTGAGACTATCACCATTGTTCCTCCTACTTTTCTCTGCTGTTTGTTTGCTTTGTTTCTCTACTCCCACTTGCCAGCTGGTAGCAAAGTTAGCTTTTATTCCACAAAAACACTTCACTGTCATATGATTTTTATTTATTTATTGAGTCAATGCTGCAAGACAGCTAGTGCTACTGGATTGTGATGGCTCCCAGGTCACAGAATTGCTTTGGAGAGCTCCTAAGACTCCATCGTGTAAGACAGATCTTTACCTCCTTACATCTTTCTTTAGCATAGGCATATAACTAGTCTGCATAAAACTTAGCTGTATTTAAATGAAGATTTCCAGTATTCATCTCCAAAACTGTATTTATTTAAAAAAGAAAGGTGAGAGAAACATTTGAAAGTTTCACATTTCCTATGAAAACATCCTGAAAAATCTGCAGTGGTTCCTTAGCCACTGGTGTGCAAAGCAATGACAGATGCCTCAACCCCACTGCTTTTGATTTCTGAAACCCAGCAGACGATCTGCAGGTGACTCAACTGGAGCAGTTTTCAACAACAGTCTGGAGCAAGGCTCAAAACTACTTCCAGATACATAGTTCAGCACCTCATTTATTGAGACCACATCTTCTCTATGCATGAAAGAAAAAGATTTCTGAAAACATACACTAAAATGTCCAGCCTACCTCGTGACATAAACCAGTGTAACATTTAAAGAGAGATCAGCTGAAATTTCACAATCGGGTTAAAAAAACCCCCACACATAAAAGGCTTCAGAAGGTTTCAGACTGCGAGAGCAATCCAGATGGAATGATGAAAGCAGAGCACAACTTTGGTCTGGTGCTGAGACAGCATCCTTGGCTCAGGATGGTACGTCATGGAGCAAAATGCACAAACTGCGGTTCGTCAGAGATGCACAAAATGTACCTGGGTAGCTGTGGCACAAAGCATGCTCTGTGGCTCAGATTCCTTTCAGCAGCATCGTCCTGTGCTCTTGTCCTCCCAGACTCTATGCGCTCTCTTATTCTGCAACGGAAAAGAAATGAGAGTATTTAGAAAAAGTATTCTAAGTTTTATACCTTATTCTAAAACAAAAACACTACATTTAGAAAAGACCACGGACTTATCAAGGCATCACTTGAAAATGCAGTTAAAAGGTGAGCTGGCTGTAAGTGCTAATGGTGTCTCTTTAGATGAAGATATTCCCCTTCCTTTGTCCTACAGCCCTTGGGCTTGTTATCACAGAATCCCAGAATGTCAGGGGTTGGAAGGGACCTGGAAAGCTCATCCAGTGCAATCCCTCTATGGAGCAGGAACACCCAGATGAGGTTACACAGGAAGGTGTCCAGGCGGGTTGGAATGTCTGCACAGAAGGAGACTCTACAACCCCCCTGGGCAGCCTGGGCCAGGCTCTGCCACCCTCACTGGGAACAAGTTTCTTCTTAAATTTAAGTGGAACCTCCTGTGTTCCAGTTTGTACCCATTGCCCCCTGTCCTATCACTGGTTGTCACTGAGAAGAGCCTGGCTCCATCCTCCTGACACTCACCCTTTACAAATTTATAGACATTAATGAGGTCACCCCTCAGTCTCCTCTTCTCCAAGCTAAAGAGACCCTATCATTCTAAGATAGGAAACCAGAAAAACAGCTTAAATGCCAAATTCTTTGACTTTTATAAAGACTCTTAAGCTTGCCAGGATAGGAAAAACATGGAAGCTTGCACTCAGACTACCTTTTTCAGATTGCCTATGAAAAGGACAAAGCTCCCAATGCTGAGTCTATTATTTAGCTCCGTCTGTTGTACCTGATGCCACACAAGACTTGAAAGTCCTAGATATGAATAAGTCAAACGCTGCTGGATTCCACAGGGGAGAGAATGAGCAATGGAAGGATGAAAAAGGAGGGCAAGCACTCAGCCCCATCAGCTGAAATCAGATGTAGATTGCTCAAGAGCCAGGGATGCAGCTGCCTGCATCAATACCCTGAACAGCCAGAGCCGTCCCCTCCGTGGGGACACACACCCCGAACAGCCAGAGCCGTCCCCTCTGCGGGGACACACACCCCAAAGAGCCAGAACCGTCCCCTTCGTGGGGTCGCACACCCCAAACAGCCAGAGCCGTCCCCTCTGTGGAGACACACACTCCAAACAGCCAGAGCCGTCCCCTCTGTGGGGTCGCACACCCCAAACAGCCAGAGCCGTCCCCTCCGTGGGGTCACATACCCCCAGAGCTCAGCATTAGCTTGTCCTCATGGAAGAGATTATCGCAGAACTGCATCCACAGTAGAAACGCTTCCAAGTAAAGCACACTACGATAGTTTTATTGCCCAAATCTGATTTAATATCCACCTGGCTTAATGAGAAAGAAGATAACTCACCTTCTCATTTATTAGGAAAAAAATATATGAGCAGAAATCTTCCTGCTAGTAGCTAACATTACCAAAAAAATTGTATTTTTGTCTGTTTTCAACACATCGCAATACTATTGAGTTATTAACAAGCTACTTGAAGAGTTCCAGAAAAAGGTTCTGTAATGTTTAGTTAAAAAAAAAAAAAATCAAGTATAAATAAATGACAAAGCCAGATGAATGAAATGATTATTCATTCTCAGCTGATTGGCCTCGCCCAGAGGTGCTATATTTACTACATGCCTGCAGACAGGGGCAAAGAATGCAGTATTTCAGGTCTGGCATTCTTCAGCCAAGTGAAAAATCCATTTGGCTTTAGAACAATAAAAACAAACCAATGAAGAAAACAATTTATCCATCTCTAGTCAAATGAACTTCTCTGCCATAAACAAAGTCTGTGCAACTCCAATATGCAAGGATAAATTACTATTTAAAATGGGAAACTAAACATCAAGACTTAAAAGTTAAGCTCTAAGTAATAATGTCATTCCCCAATTAAGTCAGACGTAGTGAGACTGTATGATAAGTAAATCTTTTCAGGGGGACTATTACTTTCCAGTAATGATTATCAGAAAACCTTAGGATGGAAAGCGTATCCAGAGTAATTCGAGTCCTGTTGATCTGAACATGATCACTGACTGCTCCATACAATCCCAATTTAAGCAAGTTATTGCAGTTACCAAACCACTCCATTAACACATGAAGAAACAATTTCTACTAGCAGCCCGATTTCTACTCCTCATCCTTCAAAAAGCATAGCTAGAGCAGCATTTGAGACTCCACGTGTTCTGAAGACCTCAAATGAAACCAGCATTAATCACACCGGTGGTGACTTAGAGAAATGACAAGTGACTCAAGATTTTCAGAGTCTGTGAGACCAGCATTTTGTTCCGAAAAGGCCACTTGGAGGTCCTTCAAAACTGTCTACATGGAAATTAAAACTCTCAATCAACAGTTACCAATGAAAATCCCTCCCCTGGAGGACAAACTGCTTGTGCCCCGTTTCTGAAATTCTGTAAAGTGCTAGAAAGATACAGAGAATTCTTGAGAGTAAATTCAGCATCAGAAATACTACTAAGAAAAATATTTGAGGGATTCTCTAAGAAAAAAATTCTCTAATGAAAATTACAGAACACAGGATGAAAACCAGAAAGAAAATTGGTGATTTTTAAAGGCCTACAACTATTCCACGTACAAGTGGGAAACGAGTGTTACGCTGGACATATCTATATGGCAATGTCTGCTTCCCAGTAATGTCACAAGCAGAAAAAAGCAAACCCAGTAGTTATTTTAAAATGCAGTTCTTTATGGGGAATGCGCCAGGCAGCCTGTGACCTGCCAAGCACTGAAGTGCCCAAAGCGAGTGAAATGTTGAAGAACTGCCCTGAAAACTACAAGTGCAGGATGATCCTGAGCTCAAACCAATCAAGCAATTTGCTGAAAAGCAGTTTGCTGTGCTACTCCTCGCCTCTCCCACCCTTCAAACTCCACAACTCAGGAACACAAACCCCCCAACGTGAGCCCCTCTCGATATAGTGAGTAGTTACTGCTGTAGTTCTGCCCACTGCCATAGTGTTTCAAGGATTCTTTGCTTCTCGCTTACACTAAACAGCACAATAACCTGGTGCTTTTAGTGGCTAGGGTGAGACGACAGCAGGTCTCAGCGTGGAGTTTCATCAGAAAATGGTGCTATAGAGAATATGGGAGCAGGAGGAACAATAAACTAGTGACACATCCTGCAGCCTGCGCAGAGAGCAGACTCTGGATAATGCTCTAACAAGTCTCACTGCTATAGCAAACAAGTGGTTTTTTCCTCCCAACAGTTTAAAGAAAAGCGAGTTTCCTCAATCACAAGCAACCCTCACATTTGAAAAGCTTACATTGCTGCTTTTGCTATGTATGTTCACACAAAAATTCTCTTGCTACCAACTCTGACCTCCAGGTGCTATATTAATAGCAACAGAAAAGACCTTGACCTGAATATAAAGGAAACAACAAAACATAACTGGAAAGGACTTGAAGAAAAGCTAAACTACCCACATTTCCAAATATTTACTGAGCTAAAACTACATCCATGTATAAGAAGACAGTTATACTTGAGAACTCCAATTCTGTAGCTGCTCACAGGGTGTCTTCAGAGAGCGTGGTATTGAAGAGTTAAGATATTGACTTGTTTCTTCGTGGAGTTCTCTAAACAACCGGCCCAGCATCCCTGGCTCACAGCACATTCCACACCCGACGCACCGTTTCCACACCCTACAAGCATCAAAATTTCAACGCTGCAATAAAGTGCAAGCGTGCAGCTTGTAAAACACAGTCTGAACTGTGTCTCACAACACTACAGTCCCTTTCAAACGTGTACAGGAATATATAAAATTAATTTTAGTTCTTAACTACACCATGGTGCTTCCCAAAAGATGGACAAAGTTTTCCACTCCAAGCAGAAAAACAAACTACAGGAAACAGGGTGGAACAGCAGCAGATTCCACTCAGAGGAGGAGCAACGGGACATGGCTCATACGTTCATTTTTAGATTAATATTTTGGGGGGAATCATTTTATACCAGAATTCTTTTTCCAAGAGTCGCCTTTCTTCACTTCAGTCTCTACAAAATCTCAAAAAAATCTGGAAGACAAGATTAAAAAGGAAGTTATCAGATAAATTCAGCTGATAAAAACCATCTTCAGTAAGAAGCCTTTTGAGCTCCAAGCAGGGACATGTGCACCTTCCACTGCAGTCCTCGTACATAAACTTATATTGTTTTGTTTGTTTTTTGTTTGGTTTTGGTTTGGTTTTAAGATGTAGGAGCTTTTTTCCTTCTCTTTAATGGCTACATGTGTTTAGCTAGCAAGCCATACACAAACACTTCAGTGCCTTTGCAGCAGATTCCCTCCCATGCAGACCACGATCCAGGACACACAGCCCATTACTTTGCAGCAGCAGGCACTTTGACTTTTTGAGAAAGACTCCTGAACCTCCATAGTTGGAGTTTTTCGCTGTCATTTCTTTGATTGTTAAGAATTACTTTTCCAGCTAACACTATGTAACTGCAGGCAACGTGTGTGTTTTTTCCTAGCGTATTAGCACTTAGTTTATTTTAATGCTTAAAACAGTCCGACACACATATCTGGTGTATCAATTCAAGCTACCAGCTAGTTTGCTGGCGATGTAACCAGAACATAAGCACAAAAGGTGCTCAGTGATAGTCAGTAGCTGGGACTCACATACCAGTTCCTCAAACACCACTTTTTTTGCTCTGCTTTTCAAAGAAATAACTTCCCAGAACATTCACATAATCACACACACCATTTCTATTAACATTTGTGAACACTTGGATGCAATCACAGCTCTTCACTACCTACAGCTTCTAAAAAGAACTGCAAGAAGTTTTCTTTGCCAAGGATTCTGCTCCGTGATCCACTCCAGACGTCATCCCAACACACACGCCTTGACTCAGCATCCTCCAGCGCTCACCCGGGCGTTGGGGCATCGAGTTAACGAGATTACTCACACTAACAAACCCCTCTGAATCAGAACTTTCCTAAGCTGATCACCGCACAGTGCCCCTGGGATATGAAATTAAACCAATAACTTTCAGGTCTCATTGCAGAGACATGCTTTCATCAAAGCAACTTCTTTTCCCCGATTAAGAGCAGTAGTTTTAAGGAAACATTGTTCCATTTGCAACTCCTCTATAACTAGTATTTATATGCCACAGATAAGACAAACTTATTTTCAAAACATTAAAACATAAACCGATGGGCTTAAGGTCAAGAAACAAGCAATTAATTTTAGTTGTAGGGAACATTTCACCAAGTATGAAGCCAAGCGACACGCGGCCTTCCAGAGGACACAGCGCCAGCCACGTTCACTGGAAATGCCCCTGGCAAAGACACACCAGCTACTGGTTTGGGGATATTATAAGACATGACAGAATGCAAATGCATCAAGAAATATTTATATGTTGTCTTTCTTCTCGCTTTCCAAGATCTTATGGCTGACATATGAAGTTTCAGTCATCGCAGAATGATGATGAGGCACTGAAGGGAGGACCGAGTGGCACCTACTGCACCGATCTATGCTGACCCAAGGCCAGACAGGAACTATAATCCACCAAAAAAAGGTTTGATTTATATTCTTGTTTATGAACATCTTCAGGAAAAGCATGATATACAAGGTAAAAATTATTTTTAAGAAATATAGAGGATTAGCATAACATTACTCTGCTTTGTGCTGTGGAGATACTCTGGGATAATCCCAATGACATAATTGCGAGGAAACTGTGAAGGAGTAAAACTCAGGTGATCAGCCCAACCGGGAGAGTCATCAAACAGAGCAAACAGAGCTGGTATCTCCCAAGTCTTGTCTCAAGTGGCATTTTAAGAATTAACTGGAATAAAAGGTACAATAGAGTTTCTTAGTACCTGGACAATTGTCTCTCTCAGGCATGAAGGCAAGTTCTTTACAGTCTGTTTTGGTAAATATGTATAATTGTGGTTACCTAAGATCATGAGGTAGAATATTTGAAAAACAAAACAAAAAACAAACCTTTAAAATCTATGACAAATTAAAAATAAAGGAAAAAACCTCTATAACCAAATGAAAAGTTTGGGCTTTATTTAAAAGGTCCAACAGCATCCTTCTTCACCATAGGTGTGCAATGAAAAAGCAAAACTTCACAGCAAGAGACACGGGGTGATGCTGCCCAATAATTTTCCAGTTAAATTTAGAAAGATGCAATGAAAATATTTATGCCCTCATTTTAAGGGTCATTAACACTATTACATTTCTTCAACAAGAACCTGTATTTTATCATAAAATCTAGAGTGAATTATAAAAGTCCTCTTGCTCTGAGCATTTAACGGTATTTCACCACGGCACTCTTGAAATAATTCAACAGTACATCTGGAAGGGAGGGAAGACACATGAATCATTTTAAAAGCTAAATGTACATAAGCTCAAATAGCATCCTACAGAGAAATACAAATTTCATCAGATCTTCTCATCAAAACATATCTAAAACATCACATATGGGTCATGAAAGTGAGGAAATTGCCTCCCTATTTTCATCGCATTTTTTCTGTAGCATTTTTATCAGGCTCCTCATTAATGATGTTGCTTAAAAGACAGTGAACTCTAGACAATTATAAATTCATGAGTATTCTGTTGTGTGCTAGTCAGAGGCAAAAGTAAGTCATCGAATTTGTTTCTGAAAGCCTGAAGAGACACCAGCACACTCAGAGTTTCCTACCTATTAACGTAATGGCTTCCAAAGAGCTGTATCCATTTTGTGGTTTAAAGCTATTTTTAGATCTTTTTGAAGAGTTTATATTTTGACCATCAGCTAATCAAACAAAAAACCCCAGCAAGCAGATAAACCTATTCCCACAGCCCTGCAGAGCTGACCTGCTCCTACTCACCCGCATTTCAATTCCAAACTGCAGCACTGACACCACTGGCCCCGAATCATGGACACCAGACACATCTCCCTGTCACCACATCATTTCAACAGTAAATGTACAACGAGGCTGTAAACATATCCCCATCTACATTCCAAGCTCAGCTTTTCAGAAATCTAAGAAGCAACTGTTATATTAACTCTGATCACTAAAATCTCTATGAGTTTTAAAATCAGTTTTCATTTGGTTAGCTTAGATGGTATGGCTTTGATTTGCCCCTTAGAGTGAGCTACAAACTGCAGAGGACAGTTAGATTTAACTGTATAATTATGCCACTGAACAGTAACCTGGTGCTACCCAAGGAAAAGGTGTGTTTTAGTGGAGGGATGTGTATGTATTTACATATTTAAAGCCTGTGATATCTGAGGCAAAAAGACAATGAGATCCTTGAATGCAATAGTGTGCTAGTGGAGCTATGTAGCTTTTGTCATAACACTAGCTGACTTTGAAAAAGTACGTTTCTATTTTAAAAACTGTTTATTCTCCTTTTGTGAGAAAGTGTAACTCAGATACTTATTTTCTGGAAGCTGTACCACAGTAAAACTGGCCAAAAAGAGCAATGCAGTACAACAAAAAGTACAAAAAGTAAGAAAACAGATGGAGACCGCACTCTTGGGTTGGGAAAAGAAAGACATTCTCTGGTCATAGAGGGCTATAGTACCTTCCACAACAAAACAAATTGTGATTTTTTTTTTCCTCTTCTGTTTGATGAGACAAGTGTGAAGTATGTGTGAAGTTCTTCATGATTCTAAGAAAAATCCAGATCTTCATTACAAGCTTATCAGTAATAATACCCCCCAACCTCTGAATTTCTGCAGAGCAGCATAAGGAGTTGTCCCCTCCAGTGATAAGATTTAGAGAGAAAGGTTTCTGAATCCTGACCTGGTGCTGCCGCTGGTTCAGAACAAAAAAAAACACAGAGAAAACCACAGCATCCCAAGGTATTTCCCCCAAGATGTCCCATCCTGCCTGGGTCACACATCCCCGTTGCACCCCCTTTCTCTGCCCCATGAATCTCTCTCCACCACATGCTTCTCCTTTTATAGATCCCCTTCCTTCCTTCCTGCCTCCTCTGTGCCAGGCACAGATAACACTTTAGGAAACAGCCCTTTGACTCCTTGGGCTTATCAGTCGGGCTCGGTCCGCCCCCAGTGACTCTGACCCAACACATCCAGCTCTCTTCCTGACCTATTTACAGGCATGACCACAACCATTAACATACAGCACAGGAATATTTTCTATGCTCATATCATTAAAAATAGCTACATCTGTTTCATTTAGATGCTCAAAATCTGATTCAGGATTAAACATGAAAAAGCTTATTTTGAAAAATCCACAAAAATTCAATTTAATTTGGGATACTATTACTAATAGAAGACAACCTAGCATGCACCAGCCAAGACAGAATCAGTCACTAATATCACACAATTTACCCACTGGCTTTCTAAGCTTATTATTTTCTGGCATATGGATTTTTTTTTTTTTTATCACTAGCAATAAGACACACTCAGAAGTCTAATGGATATCTAATGCTCAAAACTCCATTATTATAACCTAATTATCCTGAGCAAGAAAAGAGTGTTTATCCTCTATAAAAAGAGCATGGGCTGGCTGAAAATCTGGAAAGAAAAGAAGATAGTGTGCTGCTTTTATTCAACAGCCAGAAAGAACTGAAGGTTTGCTCTATCAGCCATCACATGTGCTTCTGAGACGGCCCTCTTGTGGAAACCTCTTCTTCAGGATCATTTTAACATCCTTATGACAATCAGAGGAATTATTTACATGTAGCAGCTATCACAGAATCATGGAAGTACCAAACATATTTTAATGTGGCACAATACAGCAAACCACCCAAAAACACCACCACGCACCACGAGAGCATGCAGCCCTGCACAGTGCGCTGATAATATGGTCCAACAGGCTGTTTTACAAACAGAGGTGTTTTACACAACAATTTCCCAGGCAGCCGCACTGAAGGCAGCGGTTACTCCGATGCCAAGGCAGGGATAAGGACCCACAGGACAGGAGACATCAGGGAAAACCACATGGAAAGGGTGTTTTCTTTTTCCTGTCGTTTCCCGGAACCCTCTCAGAGTGCCCGTGTACTTTGTCCCTCAGAGGTTTTCAGGCCAGCACTGTCCACACTTTACGAAACACAGAAGCTGATAAACTGAGAAACAAAACCTGCTCAAGGTCATTCAAAGAATACAGCAACTATGACTAAAACAGAGGTTTCCAAATTAGAAAGAGCTGGGGTGGCAACCTCACTGAATAGTCACCTGCTGTATTTTAAAATCATCTTCTTGCTGCTTTACCTATCACATGCATTGACATGGGAAGTTGGTTTTCTGGCCAACTGAACATTCATAAAATAAATAATCCAAGATCTTCTAAAGATCTGAATAAAAGCAAGTAAATGTATGAAATTTATAAATATATGCAGCCTTTCCAAGGTATTAGTTCCTCAACAGTACAAGCAGCAGTGATTTCCCCATCGCCGAGTACTCTCCAAGTCAGGCGAATGCTGCTCAAGAAACTCCTTCATCCTGCAAACGCTCTCTCAGATACTCTCTAATGGGGTTTGCACTGCACTGACCTCTTGGGAAAGGACTGCACACAAAATAAAAAGCTTTACTGCTTACCTAAGTCCTCTCCTACCACACAAGGTTACAAACTAATCATTAAGCAATAAAAGTAATCATGCTTGGTTATAGAAACTGAAAAATAAAGTATTTTATCAGGTGTTGACTCCTCTTCCTGCGCCATGCCTGCATCCTCCTGCGGCACTGCGGGCTGAACCAGCACTACCAGCTAAACCCCGGGTACCTCTCTGCGCTACTGCTGGACGGGTTTTCCCCTGCTAAGTTTGTTCTGTGGCTGTTCAGCTCTCCAGGGGCTTTTTCGTAGCTTTTTCTATTTTAGGAACAAATATCCAGGCACTTGTTTCTTCCATCTTCTCACAAGTTCACTTAAGGAAAAGTGCAGATACTGCAGTTATCTTACACCTTGGTTTGGGCAATTATAGAGAGCTGGGGCACAAGTATTACTAACGCACTTGGAGGGACATTTATATTAGGGTCACAAATTCATTTTCATATCTCTCCTGGCACCTACATCCGCTCTTTTCTGAATGTAGTTCAACACAGGAAAAACATACATTCCATTTTAAAATTGTCTCAAAGGTAACACTGAAGTCAGAAATCCTGCATTCCCCAACTCAGTGAGCAGGTTGTCAAGACAAAGAAAACCCACAGTGATTTGGGTTTTTTCTTTTTTTTTTCTTTTTTGAATTAGAACTGCAGTCATGAAGGATCACCATACAGTTTTAAATGACATTAAATTTCATTTTAAATAATTTAGGCTTAAATTTCATTTTTCCACTTGAAATTCAAAATGCAAGTTCCAGCGCAGTGTCCTTATGTACAGGCATATCCTCAGATGAGTTTTAAAGTACTAAAATTTAATATTTCAGAATGTTAAACCCAGAGAGAAAAAAATTATCAGTAAACAAAACCTACTTGATGTCTTCAAGAAAACAAGAGAGAAACAAGGGTAAAATACAGGGTGGGACTAGTCTTCTCACAGGCAAAGAAAGTAGATTTGGTCTCCCAGGACCTAGTGGGTCCTTTTAGGAAAAGGGGAAGGTAGATCACCATGGCAACAGAGTATTTCATGAGATACTTTAGTCGTGCAATATGCTGTGCTGTGAACATAATAGATAAGGCGAGAAGCAGTCCTCTTCCAACCAAATAGGAAAGCTTTTAGCAAAAACATGGAGTGCACTTCTGTCTGCTGTAATTTCCAATAACGACAAACTGATGCTGCAAAATACACTGTGGATATTGGTAACAAAAATTCTTAGCAAAGCTTCAATTAAAGACTCTGGTCACTGGGCTACCTGATCAAAACATTTAAAGACTTACAATCAATGAAACAAAGCTAATATGAGGGGAGGGTCAAACTTCTTAGCTACTGACCCAGCTTCTGTGCAAAGTACCTAAATCACACCAGATTATTGCACATGTGTAAAAATAGAAAAGGTGACAGAATTTGGGAGGGTGGCTGCAGGGACAAGGGGGCTCTCGGTCCAGGTGTCTTCTGTGGGTGGCAGAGGTGGACACTGCCACTGGCATTTGGGGGCAGCAGGGGACAAGAGAAATTCAGATCAGAGATATCACTAAAACAAGAAAACATAACAAAAAGGATATCGCAGAAAATGCAAAACCACCACAGCCTAAAGAATAATTTAGAAATAACTCTATTTCTCTATGAGCAGCAACCAAGGAACTGGCAGCTGATGTTGGAATGTGTGTGTTCGATCACTGAGAAGCAACAAAATCCAGGCTTAGTGGTAAATACTGCATAGGAAGAGACCGTTGTTAAACATGATTGAGTTTTATTTTTGCTCTATCGATAATTTACTATTTTGAATCATCACCAAGACAGCCCTTTAGTTGTCTGCTATTTTTGAGAAGGCATCTCAAGTAATGACATAGATTTGTAAATATTAAATTGAACACCACCAAATAGGTTTCAGTCACTTATCTCATAGATAACATTCATTCAGAGCAGAGGTGATGAAATCATTATGTTAAAAACAAGCACAGCCATGTCCACCTTGAGTGAAGTCAGAAGCAGATCAGTGGCTGATGAAATGCACTCGTTACAAAAGTAGGGTAGCATACAGTAGTAATAATATTTTCAGCTACTTGCACACGCTGCTGAATTTTAAATTAATTGTAACCACACAGGAAAAAGACTCGAGGGTTGCTGTAGAGAGCTCTCTGAAAACATCTGTTCAGTGCACAGAGACAGGCAAAAAGGCAAATCGAGTGTTGAGATGCAGAAATACGATGAGAGAATGCCATGCCAAAAGTACTAGTGTCACCATAGAAATTACAGGATCAAAGATACCATATTACTCAAACACGATTACTCTCCTCAGATATATGAAAAATGCAGAAGAAATAAAAGCATTAGATGTAGGGGAAGGCGTCAACATGAAGGCAAACTGAAAATAAAGCCAGCTTACACAAGGGACAAATAGAAGGGGTAACGGTGCATTAAACAAAATGGGATAAAGAGCACATGTCAGGGCTGTCCTTTCTTCTGCCCTCTGCGAAGAGGTAGCACAAGGAATGCAGCCAAAAGGTAACAAGTTTCAGCTTAAAATTACAAACAGCTAATTCAGATAAACTGATCTAAAAATATCATGTGTTTCTGTATTGAATATAGAAACAAAACCTTCTCAATTATGAATTCACTGACTTGTAATACTAAATGTAAGGCTCAGAACTCAAAGCTCAGACAATTGCAGTAGGTCACTTAATTTTTCCCCATTCAATGGCCTTTGGGTCCCATCTCTGAGAAGATCCAACTTCAAGACAATAAGATCCAAGTCCATCACACCCCACTCAGTCCCCCGGCTCCTATAGCACCCAGAACCATTTCCCTATAGATTTACTTCAGAGTTCTCTTTTCTTGACCCAGAGTCTGACAATAAATCCCTGCCAGGCTCCCACTGGAATCCAACATGTTTACTCCTTATAGCATCTCCTCGGTTCATCCTTTTCTTTCCTCAAAAAATTACACCTGCTTATACTGACTTCAAACTTCCTGTTAACCTGACTAGCAATGAAAACTGGTTTAAGCCACATTTCTTGTCCCTAATAAGAAATTATCCTTGCCAAATATGATAGTTCTATTTGATGTGTACTTCATTGTGTTTAATAATGTTCACATGGAATAAGAGCTGAAGATAGCAAATAGATCAAGAGTCTTCATTATTTCTGTGGCAAATTCCTGGGGCAACAACTTTTACGTATTCAAGGAAAAGTCACTTTTTCCTTTTGTTGATTTATTTTCTTCTAACAGACAAGTTCCAGTTACACTTTCTAAAGCTCCTTAGAGCTCTCAAACTTATTCCAAGGATGTTCTGGGAATAAGAGTCATTATTTGAAGCTCGGTTGCTATGGATAATACACTAATCAAAATACCAAGCAAAAGCGTAACGCACGAGCCAGCATTCCAGGGATCCCGTCACCTACAAGGCTGCAGCTCAAGACCAGTCCTTATTTACTGGTCCCAACTGGCAAATGGTTACACCCTCATTCTCCATTCCAGCCCTAAGAATGGACACACTGCAAGGTTCCCCATGTTTACAAACCAAACAGATCCAGCTCGACCCTTGCTCTGGATTAAAACAGCCGCCTGAGGCCCAGGGATTTCAACAGACAGATGTTTGGGCATCACTGGATCACTTAAAGCTTTGCTTATTTGGAATAGCTACAAGTTAACATTAGTTTGCGCAGCCTTAGTTATACAATTGCTTGTTCATGTTCTCTGCTGTAGCAAGGCTGTCTTTGAGGGGGGGGGTGGAAAAAAAGGCAAGACCACCAGATATAGGTGGGCATCCTTAAAATTAAGCCTACACTACAGAGCTTGATTTTTGACAGGAACTCCCCATTTTCTGTTCAAAAAATCTTCTGCTACATTTTTCTGCAAACCTTGCCTTGGCAGCAACAGGAACCAAAGCAGTCTTCAAAGATTGCAGTAGAATTTCAGTATCATAAAATAATCTTAAACCTCGTGCAATTAAGCCATTAAACTTTCCTAACAGAAATCAAAATGGTCTTTTTGCTGAATAAAACATT
This sequence comes from Nesoenas mayeri, assembly GCF_963082525.1. Taxonomy (NCBI): domain Eukaryota; kingdom Metazoa; phylum Chordata; class Aves; order Columbiformes; family Columbidae; genus Nesoenas; species Nesoenas mayeri. The sequence continues at coordinate 10,753,899 of NC_137565.1, read as the reverse complement.
TCAAGTTCATTCACGGATATGATCTTGATGCCCTACTTGTTTCCTTTTTAACCAGGCCAAAAAAAAAAAGAGAAGAGCCTGAATGGAGATTAAATAATAATGAGCTTTTCATCTAAAAACAACTAAGCTTAACCGCCACAGTCAAGCGTTCCTCACTCCTAACGTCTTTGCCAAGAGTATTTTCCCCTGTGGGCAACTTTGGGCTTCAATGAGTAAAAGTCCATCATCTGTGTCAGTGTATTCCAGTGCTGCTTTCTATTCAGACAGACCAGAGTATTTTTCCCTTTGTGACTGATAGGTAAAACACTTGTTTTCCCACATTTCATTCTCCTCTCTGTTCACAAAGTCAGATCTTTGCCTGTTTGAGTATGGATACTCAGTTTAATTTCCTCTAAGAAACCTATCTGTGCAAGATACAGGGATCTAAGACAACCATAAAAATAAACCCTTCACAATATTGAGATTAATTCTTCAAAAGTAATCCAATCATTTTTGCCCAGGCAAATTTATACAATCATCTATAAAACCATTTCTATCTATAAAACCATTTCTATCTTGTGATTAGTTTATTTTCCACTTAATAGTTTTGCATTAATAATTCAAAATTTGGGGAAGTATGTGTTGAGGAGGAGGAGCAAGAAAATTATGTTTGAGGTATTATTGGGATACATTTGTTAAGGAGATTTTCAGTACACGAAAATAATCTTCTACTGGAAAAGAATATCACGCGACCTTACTGAACATGCCCACGGGATAAATGTTTCCTGCTGCTTGATAATGTTCTGCATTGCACCGAAGGCATCTGTGCAGGAAAATGTCAGTGTTCACGAGAAAATACTTATTTTAGGATCCAAACAGGTCTATGCACAAGACACTCATTTTCCCACAAAAATGGTCCCCACACTTGACTCTTGAGAAAATACAAACACTATTTTGTTTTGCAGATGGGAGAAATTTAAATGTTTTGCCTGACTGTGAATGTTTTAATGACCATTTTATCAGGCTTAGCCATACTCGCATCACAGAAAATAAACTACATTTTTGTGAGGGGTACATACTTCTAACAAGGCCATTCTATTTTTTAATACTAGAATTGCCTTTAGATATGTAAAAGAAAGGCCATGTGAAGGACTCTACACACGTGCCTGTCAATTCAACACACCAACTAACAGTAAATCTCTAAAAAACCACAATCAGGGTATTTTTTAAGTGAGAGAATAGACACAAGCTTACTCAACTCAAATGCTGGTACTTCCTTTCCCTTCCCATTCCCTGCAGCAACGCTGCTGCCCGACTCCCTGCGCTCCCTCAGCAGAGCTTCCCTTTTCATGACATGTTCTGTTCAGGAGCCCTAAACATTAATTAAGCCCAACAGTCTTCAGAGACGTTAGCGCAGCTATAAAAAGGTTTCGGAATCGAGTCGCTACTGAAGGAACTGGCATCTGATCAAATTTTCAAGAGTTATGCTCCCTGCTTTATGAATAAATTAAGGAATTATCAGTTTTTTAAAGTCTCCGGGACTATTTTAGCTCTTGGTGCCTCGTGTACATGTTAACAGCCCTATTTTATGGATTCGGCATCTAAGGCATATAATGAACTGAAAGGGATACCAGTAGCCAAACTATGAAATAATACAATCCTGTACCTTTGCCAGAAGATTGCATTTTAAAATTATTATTTTTACTTATATATTTAGCAATATATCTTTTACACACTACAGTGTCTAAGCGAGGAATGGTTTTCATCGAGGACAGCTTCTCAACTGAGGATTAGCTTGCAAGACCCATTATTTTGTTCTGGTTAATTTTAAGCATGGCTTTCAGAGACACTATGAATGAAGTCTGTTTTCCTGCAGACTGGGGTTATATTACCACTAACTGAGAGAATGACAAATTCCAGCGTCAACTAATGAATTCATGACAGTTCAATATTTTACCATATGATCACATCAGCTCAAACTCCTAAAGTTACACAGGCGACTCCAGAATGTCAATGGTACCAGGGTCACAACTGTACAGGAACATCCAGTCACTCCTCCCATTAGAAGAGGCTACTCTAGGCACAAAGACTGGGGAAAAACTCCTTTCTGGGTCTCCTTAACTAATCTATGTGTAGTGCAAATGTATAACTAAATCTAATACGACAAGAACAAAGGCCTTATAAGGATTAACAGAGCTAGCATGAATTTTACACACATATCTTACAATTTTAAAGCAGTTGCCTCCAAGGAGGGAAACCCTTCAGGAGAAGCTGCACTGAACTCTTCTGATCAGCCCTTTTGTATCAAATAACCATTCAGTTGTGTGATTTTCTCTTCACAATACTGAAAATCAACACTTTTGGAAGTGACAGTATAGGAGAAAAACCACCAACTGTTTGCATATAAACAACATACAAAGCTGAACATTCCTAACCTAGCTAAATTTCAGCATCCTGACACTTGAAAACAAACAAAAAAACAACAAAAGCCAAAACCCCACGGATACCCACAGAATTTATCTTGCAAACACAAACATATAAGTTTCAAACCATCTGAAATTATGCTGCATATAGACAAGTGCTGAAAAAAATGCAACTGTTTTCCCTTGGTCAGAAACCAACTTTCAGAGAGGATAAGAGAGAACCTGACGAGGTTGCAAAGCAAACCTACCCTGCGCTCAAAGTCTCTATTAAACATGCACGAAGCTGAGCAGAGGAACTGCCTTCTCCTTGTCCTGCCCTGCCCAGGAAGAAGCCCAAGCAGCAGCGAGGTTCACTCCAGGCTTCCCCTTTTCCGCGGCACTGCAGGGACCAAGCCCTGTCCCCGCTCCACTTACCACCGCAATAATGGCCCAGGAACCGCCACTTGTGTCTACCTCTGCAAAATTAGCTTCTGGTTACAAATGCGACATTGCAGTTTTCCACTGAGAGCTGGTGCTTCCTAACTCTGCCCTAACTACAGGAAAAGTCCATTTCTGCAATTCAGAGGAGGCACCAGTCGGTATGATTGGTAGTAGGAAAAGCACTTAAAGGATTTGCTCTTTCCCCATGAAAACCTCAAGCAATAATGTAATTCCATTCTTCCTTAGATATTTCACTGTGTGCCCAAGAAGATAAGGTACACACTGCTCACTTGGTGTTTCTGAGTAGAAGAACTGCCCTCCTAACAACACTGCACTGACTCAGTGACTGCGAAAGCCCAGCCAGAATTCTGTTCATCTCCATACCAGCTACCGGCACAAGGCTGGGCAACCTTCCTAACCCAACAAGCTCCACATTAACCTACATTCATAAGACACAGCAGGAAGACAAATACCACACATCCCAGACAGCCAAGGGAGAAAATTCAGGTAACTTTCCCCAAGCGTAAGGTGGCCACGTGTCTCCAGGGCAAGGGCATCACCAGAGCCCTGCACCCTGACAGCCCAGCTGCTTCCCGAAGCTTTACATTTACTTCCCAAAACTTTACATTTTACTCTCAGCAAGCCAACCCTCACTTAGCCACAGAACAGGGCAAGCCTTACGGCTGTCCTGGATTTTAAATTGGGGCTGGACATGACAGCACTCCACTAACACTCTGGGGCTTTTCTGGAGCACTTCGTGCTCTCATATCTACCTGCATTGGAATCCACACCTCCACAATGGATGAAACAGGCACATCAGCTTCTGAAGCAGCAGGTTGGTTTTATTTGGACAATGCTGGAACAAGAACCGACTCTTAGACTCTGCAAGCCAGAGCTCTGTATCTTGCACATTCAGCTGGCAGGAGAGCCACTCCCTTCAAATATTCTTTCAAATGGTCTCTGTCTTCTCCTCCTCCACCCTCCACTCTCCCTATTCAGATGGCAAAATGGGGGAAGCTGCATTTCAGGACAGGCATCCCCATCATCTCCAGCCCCAGCAGCTCCTCATCTCTTCTATGCCCAGGTGTTAGAGAAATGCCAGTGACAGGTGGACATCCCAGCTGGGCACAGTTCCATGACATCCTTAACCCCATCCTCCTTGTGCTGCTAATGAGGCTGCACTGAACGTGAAGCTACACCATAACGTGTCCTTCAGCGATGCTGCAGTCGTGAGTCCGCAGGCACCTGTGGATTTGCTTCTCCTGGATCCGAGTCCTGCAGCTGCACAGAAACTCCACAGCAGCACAGACCCATTGTCAGCGACACGATCCACTTCTGATAAGGGACTTGTACTTGAATTGCTTGTGAGTAGCATATGGCTCAGGAGTCACTTTAACCCATGGAGTGTTAAAAAAAAAGTGGAAAGTCTACTAAGTACTAAAACTAGAGCCATTCGCTGGTGACAGCAGGGTGAAAATGAAATTTCAAAGTGGAAACGCATTTTCACAGTACTGTTAAAGATCAGAAATGGAAGAAAGCACCCTTTATAGAGATTTCACTTAAGTGTCCTCATTAAAAAGAGAGAAATAGTAGCAGTGTGCAATTGTTAGGGTCATCCAATATATTTTTGAGTCCGGAATGCTGAATTCTATTTCTTGAGATTCTAGAAACTACCATAAACAGTTTGAGAGCATGTAGCATCTGCTACTTCTAAGATGAGTCACGGTAGGAAATTCCCCTATATTTTCTAGGAACCAGTAAGGCAGCCAGTGACTGAAGCAGTGATCTGGCTATGTGTGCACCCACACGAATGAGAAGATAAAACTGCTATCAATAAATGCACATTATATTTGACATAGCGACTGCAGATTTCAAATATCAGATTACAATTAGAAAAATTATTTGAGGAAAACATTCCCCAATTTAATTTGAATGCAATATCAATTTTGTCAAGATACATTAAGGACAGAAGAGACTGGCAGAAAGAGAAACTAATTTAAACTGAATGAATTTGAGGATATTTTGAAGGAGGAAAATTTACCTGGGTTCTAGGTTTGAGCTTGCTCAGTAGGAACCATATGGATTTTAGAAGTCAGGTCAAATTACTAGATGGCCTTCTAATGAAGGGACGCAACTCCATTGACAACACAGAATTGATTTTTACTTTAGCAGGTATTGAGGAGACAAGTCTTTTGCTAGGCACAAATTCAAGACACGAGCCAAACTTCTACAAAGTTATTTTATACACTTTTGACCCATTTCAACATTTTTACTCCATGGTCAATACAGCTGCAAGGAAACTGGGAGGATACAGGATTTCTGTGAAGATTCATACAGTCTTGGAGCATTGGTTGTGTCCTTCACGTTATGATACATTTTTGGTTTCGGTTTCTAATCTGATAACGGGAGCTCAAACATTTGTGTGCAAGTAGCAAACTAATAACACTTCCAGATAAGCCCTCAGGCTCCTAGAATTACTGAACAGCAGTAGTCTCACCTTCAGAGAGTACAAGGCGGCCTTCTTGAATTACCGGGACTCTTGATAAAAATCCAGTAGGACAAAAGAGAAATTCCACCTCACTTTTGAATACCTGAAAGTTACGTCCTCATCTATCAATGGAGTGAACTTAAATCCACCACAAACCAGCAACATCCTATCTCCCATTAGGTTGAACCGCTTGGAAGGACACTTGCGTACATAAGGCCACTGACACAGAATAAGATTCACTATTTTTCACCATGATAGTGACTGCAAAGAGAGTTACAAGCCCTAGTATTCGAGTACAAAGAACTGTTCGCTATCCCAATAATAGTCTGTAAGAGGGAGTTTGGTTGTACTGAAAATTAGTTCTCAGACTCGTACAGGCTCTCTGTACAACCATAGACCAGTCATTAACTCTTTAAAACATTCCCGTAAAATGGGAACTCTTACCTCAATTATCTGCAATATTTACACTAAATATTAATTTATCCAAGCATTAACTTAAGTATATATTTCTACACAGCCTAGCTAAATTTGGCACTATATCTGAATAGTCTTTAATGCTATTGTAATAAATTAGTAGTACTCTGTCAGAAAGGACAAAGATCAGATCACTATAGTTGGTAGCAACAAAATAAGGCACAGACCTACACTGCAGCAATCCATAGCTGGTTTTAGTTCCAAAGGAGAATATTAATCATATCAGCATTTCCTCTCTTTTCAGCTGTCATGTGGCTTTTAATTGCCAAGCAGCATTCATTCAATCCCAGAGCAGAATCAAAAGATGTCAATACAGTCCCATTAATATATCCAGTATCTTGTTTCAAGTTGCAATCAGTGCTACATAGATGAGATGAAGATACAAAATCTGAACATTATAAACAAAACTTCTACATAAGTAAATCCATTCAAATCCCAGTCCTTTCTGCTGTCCAAAAAACCACAAATCCAAATTCCCTGCAGCAACAGGAAAATGCGTTAGATGGGGAGGCCTATGCATACAATGGCAAAAATTTGCCCTGATGCATTCTAAGTTATGCTAGGCTAGAGGAAGCACTATTGAAACCGAAAACAAAACAAACCAGGTTTGTCAAATAGATCTCTGGGAGTCTGAAGAAAAGCTCATAGGTTCCAGGAAACCTGCTCAGCAAAACGTCCATCACACATTTGTCATGTTTCACTGTGCTAGTAAAGTGACAACCCTATGCATAAGAGTTTGTATCAGTGCAAGAAGTGTGTATAATGTAAGCACACCCATGTATATTATAAAAGGTATACTTACAACACACAGCCTTATTTCCCCCTCTATAAAGAATAAAACTGTGGCTTCTAAGTAACAACCGTTTGATGGAGAACAGTACACCGCTGCTGCTGCCTGCACTCACAAACGGATTTTCCAGAATTCAGGAGGTTTACAACTCGGGAGTGTCTCCAAACCATAAGGACCGCTGGGGACACAATGTCAGTCATTGCCAGAACTTCCACCTGGAGAACATCTGCAGAATCCATGCAGTGATCTGGTTGCCCCAATTTAATTTTCAGCGGAGTGCTCACAAAGCACAGCATCCACATGGGGCCCTTGCAGGATGCTGAAAGAGCTCAGCACTACACTTTTCAATCCAGCATTGTGCACCCCTAAGTCTAGGCTAAATTACACTAACAGCCATCATGAATCTTATGCTGCAGCTCTGCATTCATCAGTCTGGATGAAGGGAGGATCCCAAGATTTTACCTATGCTGGCACTGAATCAATAAGTACATTTAGACAGGCCTTTTCCACAGAGTATGATTCAGCTACCCTACATGCAGAACACGTACAGCTTCCAAATGCTTCTTTTAAAAAAGCAACACACACGACCCTGAAAGTACACCAGTGTGAATCCTTCAATACAAAGGCCAGCAACCTTCAGCACTGCACCATCCACAGCTGAATTAGAGTACTGACATTTTAAAATAGTGTTTTAAAAAATATTTCACGTGCGTTACTGCTATCTGAGTGTTACTCAGCAAGACAGAACCATTTCCATGGCATGTTAAGAATCACACAGCAGACAATCATCCCACAACTTGCCATGTGCATATTTATTAAATGACCACTATACTGTAAATACAATCAGTGACATTTATATCAAAAGAATGTAAAATAGTTTCCAAACCTGTTACTGAAATGTCAGTATCAAGCTTAAAATATAATACACAAGCTAAGCAGAGGAAGCCCCACCACTACGCAAGAGTAGACCTATGGAAGTATTTTGTCACCAAAGATGGGCCAATACCCTGGAAGCACTAAGGGAAGTACAAGCAGCGAGGCCATTTCAGGTCTGAATGATTAAGACATTTAACCATTTATTTCATTTCTATCATTGCATCCAAGAGAAAAAGAATCCAGGTGTGCACGCTGAAGTGCAGCAGCCCAAACGCAGGCTCCAAGAACATCTGAATCCTCCTATCACCCACCGCCAGAAGAGACTGGACTTACTGAGAAAGTGAGATAAATTAACAGTCAAAACAAACACAAAACACCCTGTAAATCTCAAAGCGTAACCCAAAACAAATGCTCAACAAACCTGGTAGATTTTAAAGGCTACACAGAAACCAAAGTGTCCTTCAAAAGGCTCTACTGTCTTCCAAAACAGGGACAGACAGAGCACAAGCACTTTAAGGACAAGGAACAAGATGATCAGCACAAAGAGAGAAGTGTGTTGAATTCATCTGAAGCTCATTTTTGACAGCCAATCAAAATACATAATAATTAAAATTAATTACAGGTCAGCAAATGTTCTAATGCTCATAAGCTATTCAAACATATTCCACAGCAAATTTTTGTTTGTTTTCTGGTGTGCATTTGTCCTTGGAAGTTTTTGGAGTTTGGGATATGGGTTTAAGTTAGTCCCAACACAGACAGCAAAGCTTCTTAACTACCTGCCCTAAGTCACACGCTTCAACAGATAAATTTGGCAGCCTTACATACAGGTTCAAGATTTTCATTTGAACCACCAGAGGTTTCTTGATTCAATTCAGTAAATGCATCACTTGACATGTAATTTAGCAGGGAGGATAAAATTTTAAAGCTGCTTCTGAAAACAGTGGAATATGCCCAGATTACTATATAAAGATGCTGGAAGAGCTACAAGGAATTTAGCTACTGTTACATATACTTCTGCCTCTTGGCCCTGTACTTCCTTCCAGAGTTGGTTTATGCAACCAGTAATTGAAAGGATTTGCCATCAAGTTTTTCTTACTTAATATCACACAGAAGATTCCAATGTGGCTTCTTAAGCTGGAAATGTGAGTGAGCTATCACAACCATATTTGCAAAGGTAGAATGAGCCTAACATGAGCTTGGTGAATAAACTGGTCTTTGGGGAAAGAAAAAACATGGGACTGAAACACAGGAGGTTCCATTTGAATATGAGGAGAAACTTGTTTGCTGGGACAGGCTGCCCAGAGCGGGTGTGGAGTCTCCTTCTCTGAGACTTTCAAACCCACCTGGACCGACCTGTGTGATCTGCTCTGTGACCCTATGTGAGCAGGGGTTGGACTGAGGGATCTCCAGAGGTCCCTTCAAGCCCAGCCAGGCTGTGATTCTGTGTGAAAGACAGCGAGAGCAGCAGATCCTTCAAGATAATGTGAAAAGGGATGTTGTGGTAATAGAAGAAAAAATTATATCTAGGATACACCCATTCTGCTGACAGAGGAAACCTTGCTCTAGATTAGAAGTTTTCCGATTTTCACAGCCCAACTGAGTCAGCATGAGACAGTTTAAAGCAGTATGAGAATCATTTCAAAACACACTGTATGAGAGTAAATGAGGACAGAAACCAGATGCCCTGGTACCCCAATACAGCAGCACTTCACTGTCATGTCAGTGCCACGCTGTTTATTAAAGGTTACCATGAGTGATATTCATCTCTGCTCTTTCATTCTCGAAACTAGAGCAGGGAAAAAGCAAAAGCTTTTCAGCTCTTCTGATCATTGCTGGTTTTAAGAGCCGTTGTGACAGGTCAGTGGGTATGGATCACACTTAAACTCCAAATGCTGTTTCCTGGCTGTTCCAAAAAAAAATCTTCCTTAATTTTCTTTAAGAAATCCTGGAATAAACACTATTAATGCTGCAGCAAACGCACATGGCTACGTGCTTGACTTATTGCTGAGTTTTGGTGGCCTTTAATGGCATCTGGTATGGAGGGATGAGGCAGAAAGCCAGGAAAACATAGCTGTATTCATTCAGAAAACTTGTTATTTTTAACAGTGCATTTTAAGATCAGCAACCCTGAAGCAAAATGGTTAGAACATGTTCTGATAGCGCATCAAGAGCTTTCAGAGGGTGGATATTTTAGGTCCATACAGTAAAACCGACTGATCCCAGGAAGGAAAACTCACCCACTGGGGCAAAAATCAATATAGGAGGGTAAGTTTATGCATCCATGATGCTGAAGAACTTAAAATGGAAACATTCTATATGTCCATCTTCAGACGAGGATGAACAACCGAGCAAAAATGAATCACTACTAAAGCAAATGACTGGAAAACACACTGATGGAAACTGATGGCATCTTCTGCTTCTCCCTCCTACCCATGAAAAGTCCTTCTGATCACATTGTTGCATGTTTTTGCAAAATCAGATCCACTATTTCTACTTTTTTCCTTTAATTAAGCTTTTGTGCTTCACCAGCTACAGAAGCTGATCTATAAGGTTTCACCTTTACTTCCAACCCATAATATACTTATTTTCTTAGCTAAGGATGCACAATTGCAAAATCAACAGCAGCCAGAAATAATTGTGAAATGCATCACACCCAGTCCTGCAGCTCTGGAGGTTTAAAAACACTTAAAGGTTTAAAGAATAAAATTGGGGTGAAGAAGTAATCTATGTTTGGTGTGCTTTGGTATGAAAAAAAATCTTCAAAACAAAATCTGACAGCTTAATTTACCAAACATTCTGATTTAAAAAAAAAAAAAAATGCATGTTCACAATGAGATAGAAGCTAAAAACAACCAGCCAGCTGCAATTCCCACCTTCTGCGGCCAGGCAGAAGTGCTTTCTTCCCCCCCTCCCCAAGCACACACAGGCTCACTTCCTTCTTCATTGCAACATCACAAGCTGAACTTGACGCTTAAAAGCCACAAAGTCCTGCCCAGGATTTAAAGTCACGCCCCAGTAATTACATAAAATAAGCTCTTAGCGCAAATGGTTAAATAAATAAATAAATAAATTTAGTTGACTTCAATTTTGATCTTAATTCCAAAACGTTTCGACTGGCCATAAAATAGAAAAACAATTTTCATTTCTGAGGTTTGCTCACTCCACCCTGATGTCTTTTTTTTTAAATCTCACTGTAGAGCATGTTCGTTTATCTTGCTGCTATGTCAATACAGGGATCGAGCCCCTCTGAACATGCAGCCTTTTAAGGAGAACTTAACATTTTAAGTGTATTTTATCTTCATTTTTTATACATAAGGGAGAATAGCAATAGGGAGTGAGGGAGAAAAAACAAAAGAAACGTAGGATAATATAAAAGTCAGTTGTGCAGCTGTCCCATTCCAAAGGTGGTGCTAGACATCAGAGTAATATACTAAAGCAGCAAAATCCCTCCAAAAATCTTCGTGCACTTCCAGAAAAAAGGCAACACGTTCTCTGCTGAGCTGCCCTCTCCAAAGAGGCAGCACACACAAATTCACAAACACACAAGCCACTCTACATTGTATTCAGTTCTGCCCATGAGAAGACAGAATAAATTACATGCCAGTTATTCAAAATATGTTGTGCTTTACTGGTACTTTGACACTAAAAAGGCCAATTAAAACCCCACTCAGAGCAGGAGATGGCTCCAGGTCATACACCTCCTCCTAACCCACCTCAGAGTGAATAGAACCTGTTGTGCACTGCAGGCTGTGCCACACACCCAAACAGTAACCAAAAATATTCCCTATTGTACATGAATGCAGCTCCCTGGCCACCAGTTACCCACCCGAGTGCAAATATTTGGTTTTAAATACCCGGATTTTTAAAAAACAAAACAAACCAACCACCACAACTCCTAGTTGCTTGCCCCAACCAGGACAGACCTGCAGTACCTGGAAGGACAGCCATCTGTTCCACTCAGTCTGAGCTTTGCTACAGTATTCTTAAATCAGATTCTAGCCTACATCCCCCTTCTACTAACAGTAGTAGCAAACCTTTGTGGTTCTGCAACGTTAGCAGTCAGCACTAGGAAGTTCCTTCTGCCAGACGCCCAAGATGAAAGCAATGACTCCTCACACACACAACTTCATCTCCCACCCAGCTCTTGAGCCACAGGAATACAACAGCACAGGACACAGGGAGTTTCATCCAGACACTTGGCGTTCAGCTGAACTTCGCAAGAGTTCTTGATTTATGAATGGTGACACGGATCAAGCTGTCCTTTCTGTTTAAGGCAAGTGGGAAGATAGAGATCACAGATACAAAAGTTCTTTGACTTCCTCTCTGTGCACCCCTGAGACTCTTACCCACAACTCCACTGACAGCAGCTGCTCCTTGGCCCCATCAACAGAGCCAAATGTTCTGTAGCTGAGATGTTTGGGTCTTTACACATTCACCATGAATTCCCTGGGTAGCTTTGGAAGCCACGTGTCCTCAGCAATGCTCGGAAAGATTTCTGTTGTGCTGCACTGCTTACCTAAACTAAACACCTTCCTAAAGCAAAAAGCAAACAAACTTTCCTTGTTTTTGTTTCAATGAAACAGTCTCTCTGAAGAAAATTAACATGTGTAGGTGTTTCCTTTTCTAATTTTAGGCTCTTGGTTATGCACTCGAAGTACTTAGCAGACTTCAAGAACACATAGGTCTTCAGAAATAACTGTTCACCTTCACATGATTCCTGTTGTAAGGTACCAGGACCTGATATTTTAAAAAGTCATTGTATACCTGAAGTAGGAAGTAAAACTTTGCATTTGGTAGTACCTACTTGCTTATGTGTCATCACCTTCTAGGCAATACTCTCAGTGCCTACCAGAAAAGCATTCTGCTGGGGGTTCTCCCCTGTTGCTTAAAGTGGGGATAGTTTTCTATGTAGGCTATAAAACACTGAATGACTAACACACCAAATATGTCAACCTTTCAGAAAAGACCTTCCTTGTTCATATTAGAGATGCAAACAAAAAAACAACAAAAAAAATAAAGCAGGTGCAGGTAATATAAAGCACTGAATTTGGGTTTCCTAAAAAAGCGCTTAAGAAAAAAAGGTAAAATAAAAAGGAGGGCGTGTTAATTCTGATTCAAGGCTTCCTCTGCAGTTTGCAGCCCAAGACAAGGCAAATGCCTCCAAACCCAGTCAGTGCACAGGAAACAGAAAGTGAAACTTGATTATTTACTCATTACCTTAAACTCAACAGCGGTGTGGGTTGGTTTTTTTTGTTCAGTGTATTTTTTTTTTTAAATAACTCACAGTATGATTTAGCAGCACTGCCCATACCACCCTAGGGGGGAGTTTTTCAGCCCCATCCTCATTGCCCATTGCCTGTTCCTACCCCCAGAACACTGACTTTGCTGCACATGGTTATTCTGCAGCTGGATCAGTGTCCTGGTAGCACAAAGGTTTGTGCCAACATAACTCAGCGGGAGAAAAGAGAGGTTAGAGCAAGAGCTGGTTTTAATTTAACAGTAACATCAGCTTAACATTCATGTTGATTTACAGACTTGTGATTTAAAATTCACCATCAATTTCATGGGCCCAAACCTCTGATCCCCACCTCCTCCAGCCCGATGCTTCAATAGGAATCTGAGTTTGTTGTTGTGGTTTTTTTTCTCTCAGTCAATACATTTCAAATCTGTCAAGACACAGGAAACAGCTTATGTGTGTAATAATGAAGAGATGAAGCTCCAAAGACAAAAATGTCTGGATTTAGACCTCAGCTGTCAAAGCTGTATCTTGATTTTCAAGTACCTGAGTGTGGCACTGCTGAATTTTAACCAAGTTATTAAAGCTTAATAAGACACCATTGCTAATGACTGACAAGATTTAGTTTTGGGAAAAAATCCAATAGCTAGTCATTCCCAAAACGGGTTTTCTCCTTTTCTTGCATAGTTGCTTACGATAAAGCTAACCAGAAGGGATAAAATTCTGACAGGTATCTTATAAACATACTATCAATTTTTTTTTTTTTTAAAGCTACAACATGAGGATTTACACAGAAGATTCACAGGTTGCCAAAAGACAACCTGAGCTTGAAGATCATGAGAGGTTTTAAGGTTTTTTTTTTTCAATTTACAAAGTAAAAATGTATTAAAGTTAGGCAGATACACATGCAAAATTCAGCTGAATATATATGATTTCTTTTGGCAAGAAGGTGCTAAGGGCTCCTTAGTGGCAGCATAAGTAATCATCGCCATGCTGAACTGCCAAAATCCACTTAGGCTACAGCATGACCTGTATGCAAAACCAGCCGTGAAATAGAAACGAAGCGCTCAAGGCGGACTTGAACATTAACGCGTACGCTCCAGTTCTGCTCCAGCCCACTGCAGCTCCCTGGTGTTGTACCAGTCGGTATCTGTCCAGGGTAACTGGTGGGGAAACCAGAGACGGCTTCTACCACAGCTGCAGTTATTAAGACTCCTTAATGAATGGTCTAACAATAACCCAGGCTTAACCAGTTCTCTCAGTGTGAGGGCCTTAACCATAATAAGCCTTTGGAACATTCCTGTAGTGTTTTCCAAAGATCTCACAGCATGGGGCTACTAGCTGTGCTCTCATCACCTTCTGAGGCAGGTGTTAGTCAACCTTTCTTTTTTTCTATCATTTAAATATAGATAAAAAAGCCAAGGCAGAAAGCTCAAACTACTTCCCTGTGGATCCACCGCTGACTAGTGGCATACAGAATCCAGCCCTTCCAGATTCCAGCCCTGCCATCAGCCAAAAGGCCATCATTATGAAGAAAGAAATTAGTCTAGTCTTATAAATAGCATTTGAATATAAGCTTTCCTAAAATATTTGCAAGGAGTTGACCTTAAACACCAGCAGGGCTGCACTGGTAGCCTGGGGCTCCAGTCACAGCTTGCACGTCACCAGAGCCCAGTGCTTGTCCCTCTGCCTCTCTGGGTGTCCACGGAGCCTGGATCCAACACAAACCATGTCACAGATCACATCACAACCTCCTGTGCCCACCTCTGGCTACTTCGGGCTCAGAATATCAAGAAATGGGAAGACTGCTCAAAAGAAATACATAAAGAAAATCCCCAACCCACCCGAATATGGAGCACTTGTTCAAGTGACTATTTGGTCAGCCTGTAGGGTTTGAAATGCTTCTATTGCGTACAATAAATTTAACTACAATTTCTGCAGCTCTCAAATGCTTAAGTTAGGTATATTTTGATTTATGTCATGTTCGTATGGTGAACATACAAAGAACAAGGTCCTTTTCCGCTTTACAGCTTCCAACACCTGCAGCCGGTCTAAATCCTGGACTACATTTCCTGCAGCAAAACACTAAGCCCCAAACTGATTTTGTAACAAAAAAAGCCTCTAATGGCTGCTTCTCTAAGAGTCTAATTTCATTTGAAATTACCTACTTTCTGGTAAGAAGACCTTAAAATACAAAGTTAAAAACTGCAAAAGCAGAGTTAAAGTAAAAATAAGACTCTGTGTAGCAAAAAAGTAATTCTGGTAATTACTCATTTATTCTGGTTTTAGATATGTGCATGACCACCTCCTGCCCACCTGGGCCATCACCAAGTGCTGAACACAAGCTTTACAACCGTAGCAGAAGCTTTTCCTCTACGGGAAGAGCTGAAAATGGAAAGGTTGTTATCTTCTGTGGGGATCCTCCACAGAGAAAAAACACCACGCAGAAACGTACACAAGCAATTTTGAGAAACAACTGCCTGAGTGGAACAACAAGCCAGAGCATTTTTTATTTCTGTTCCTCAGTTCAGGAGCAAAATGTGGTCACAGGTAGGAAAGCCATAAAATCCGCCTGGTTTTGGCTGTCTGCTTCCCAAACGAACACAAAACTCTCGACTATGAAAACAGGAGCCTCTACCAGTGCAGCTAAAGGCTCACATTTCTTGATGCAAAAGCAGCAGCAGAGTCAAAAAGCCCTGTATTCTCCCCAGGACCACAAAACTCGGTGCATTAGTATGCATTAAAGCACCGCCTGACTGTGGCAAAGCGGATGAGACCTGACTCTTAACATAGACTGTTTCCATCCCAGCTCACATTTAGGTCTCAATTATCTTATCTGCTCTGCCACTCGCATATTTTCCAGATAAGAAACGTTTTCCCCCCCTCTTTTGAAAGAAGCTCAAAGTTAAAACTGAAACCACAACCAATATTAAGATTAAAAAAGTCATAAATTAAAATTAATTTGAGGCTAATTATTTTACTAAAATGTTCTACGTACAGGTTAAATCTTTAGAACTAGAGTTAATTAACATGTAAGTTTTAACAACAGTTGTACAATCTGCAAGTGGAAAGGGAGTATTTTCTTGCCTTCAGTTTATTCACGTGGTTTAGGTCAACGATCAGTTCATCTGAAGTTGAGAAACTGCTTAAGAGTTGGGAGGGGGGGGAAAAAGCCTGTTTTCCTTTTCCAATCTATGACTAAGAATGAGGCAAGCGAAGGGAGGATCTAAGATCCTGAAGGCGATGGTAACAAGAGGTCATTAGTTAATTCCCCAACGATAGATACGACTTCCTGTATTAAATAACATCAGTTTTTAATGATGTCATATCTTTTTTTTTCCCCCTAAGAATACAGCAGACTTAAACTTTACCTGAACCAGTGAAAAGAAGCAGAAAGAAACACACAAGAAACCCAGAACTGAAAGGCAGATTGTCAAAAACCAACAAGTAAATAAGACTCATCTGATTTTTGTGTAAAAAACTGAGAGAGTACATATAGTCTCTCTTACAGATATTGGGTATCTTTGCCCTAACAAAAGCAGTACCAAATTTGGCATAAAGTATTTTTAAACCAGTACTTTAACATTTAGAAATAAATTAGAGTCAAATTTTTCATGAGCAACAAATGCAAACACCATTCTAAGGCTTAAATGAAGGTTCCTTCTTATTGCTTAAAACATTTTTGAAAAAGCTTAATCAACGTATTCTTATGACCAAATATTTATTATCTATATTATTCCAGCACCTGTGAGCTTCAGTGACACTGCAGTAAGACCCACAAAGCCACAGCAGAAGCGATGCCTGCTCTGAAGAGATTATGATCATCTAAAAGACGAAGAGATAAGAAAGGCAGGAGAGCACAAGGAAAGAGACGGCTGGAATTTATGTTCTCTGTAACTGCACTTTAGCTCACTTTCCTCTGTGTGCTGGAAGGACGAAGGTGTACATTTTCTTCTTCCACCCGCCTCACCAAAAAAAAACCTTCCACAAGTCATGTGAAGACAAAAAAAACCCAAAACAAAACACAGAAGAAAGATGTTTTGGCTAGTAAGACTGAAATAAAACTGCATATTTACACGTTCTTAATACCTCTACTTCCCATATAAGACAAAAAGGATTTTAGTTTTTAAGCTGTCATCCCACAGAGTGAGACTGAACCATAACAAAATAAGCATCCTTCTGGATGGCTGAGAGGCAGAGCTGGTAAGGCAATACATTCAAAGCTGTTTCAGACAGTTTTATAAAAAACAAAACACAACCTACTAACAATCCCCTCTCCTTTAATGAAACATCCAGTGAGTTCATGTATTCACATACACAACTTTTGGAAAAGTGCTGTTTCCATTTAAAAGAATTATATGACAATTTACCACTACACCACAGTATTGCATCCAATGCAAACCAGCAGCCAGAGCTGTTTACAAAGCTTTCTGTTCAGTGTTAGACTAAAATTCCAGACTCTTTTTGCTGTGTAATAAATCAGTGCTCTGCATTTAACAATTTTCAGTGGTACCATATGCTACGTACTCCCATATGTTCCATTACAAGGAAGAAAAACATCATCTCAACATGAATCATCAGTGACTATATTCTTGTAAGTCTGGCTTAAACACTCACAACGTTCAAGGGCAACCCTAAATAAATCTGCTCAGTTTTATGCCAGATTCTGTGCACTAGAACAGCAGTTCATTTATTAAAAATTAAGGAAAAAAAGAGTTTTAATGTAGTAAGTGAGCACTCTATTTGCATCTCTCCAGAAGCAGACTCATTATGCACAAAATTTGGCACACATTCATCAATTCCAATCTAATAAAGACATCCTGCTCATAAAACGATGATAATATCTGGTAGTCATAACACCTTTCATCCTAAGCTGCTTAACGTGCGTGAAAATACATAGATGACATACAAGATTAATTCCTCCCAGTGCTGAAAAGCAGTTACTCTGGAACATGGCACCTGCCACATTCTGCATCACAGCAATTCTGGAGATTGGTCTGTGAGAAAACAACCAAAACAAAGCCACGTTTGCATTTTGGGCTACAGGGAAATTCAGTGTATAGCTCCCTAGACACAAGTTTATCCAGCACTTCGGGGTTAACATCTCCACGCTTCAAGTGACAATTTCTTTGATGAAGTACAAACGGTTTCCTTCTCTTCCCAAAGACAGGACAACCTTCAGCACAAATGCTTCTATTAAAGCAAAGTCATGAAGGCCCGAAAACAAGACACACCAAGATCACCACCATGTGCTGTTCTTTTGAGGAATTACTTTGTCTCTCATATAACGCGGCATCATCATTAACAGTGACAACAAAAAGGGGTGCAAATGGGGGTAAATTCACTAGTCCAAAACTTCCAAGGCAACCTGATGGAGATTAGGTCACCTGAAGGAGCCATGTTCTCTAGCTTTGCCCAATTAACCCCCATGATCCAACCATGCCTAATTATACTAATATTCAGAAAAACTGACATTAATATGCCAGATAAACTGTGAGAATGTCCTTATTTGAAAGTTTTTTGTAGCTAAGTAGGAAGGCATGCAACTGCGCGTTCCCATATAACTATCGGTTTCATTAAATTCGAAATAAACTAGAGTCCATTTTGACTTAATATTCAGGTTGGGGAAAAAATAGTAATTACATCAACATCAAGCTATTACCTGTTCAAGGGCATAAGAGCTTACTTCATTAACAACTCAGACAAACTTGTTTTGTAAGCTCCCTATATTAAATTTGAAATTTCCCTGCCCTTACAAATTAAACTAACAATTTATTACACTAAAGGAAAGTCCAGTAAGACAACACACACACAAGTATATAAACAAGAACACTTCCAAAATGCTCATGTCAAACACATTCTTTGCCACCCCTCAATAAGAACAAGCTTACTTGAGGCACCTAGAAAACCTGACTTCAAGAATTTCTTTGAATTCACTTGAACTTCTTAAAAAATATATAATACAAGCAGTACTCCAGGTTTCTTCAATCTGAGAGCAAAATCTATTCACCTTTAGAAACATTTTTCACATTTCCAACAGGAATTAAAAATTAAATACCCATGGTATAATTCTACAGAATAAGGAAAACGTGTCACATTAGAAGCATTACTCCTTAATGCTGTGAAGTGGCGCTTCATAAAGATTCAACAGAAGCTGCCACAGTATCATAAGTAACTAGGAGGGCACTTGCATTTCCGACATCCTTCAGTAGCTCAGGAGATGGATGACCCCACCCCATTAATTTACTTTAATTTCTATTTCAACTTTCCTCCTCATTAATTAGGAACTGAGGTTCACATACATTACAGTTCCTGGCATGCAATACCGATGATGATTTTAAGTGGAGCGCACTACACGATCACACTTTGTGTGCTGTCATACAGCCAGCAGCTCACAATGAGAAGTTAGAACTTGTGCTACCTGTATAAGAATAGAAAAGAGATTTCCTTCTTTTTACCCAAAATAGCCAAGGAACCCTGGATTTATCAGATTAATACCTTCTAAAATACATTTCACTCAATGAAGTAAAACAAACCTACCATATAGATATCAGAGACTGATAACAAGACAGTGCCAGGAAAACTCACTGAGCTACCCTTGGAAGAACTAATGAACAAGCAGACGCAATGCAATTGCATAATGTTTATTACACAGCACTAAGCCAAAGGCAATCAAATCATTCTGGTTTAATCAATGGCCTCCAAATACGGAAGTAGTTTGAAAAATAATATGCATAAAACACTGTTTTGGGTTTACTACTTTGATTTTTTGTCCTGTTGTGTAAAAGCACATCTATTAAAAAAAGCTGAGCATGTGCTGAAATATGATTTTATAAAACTCTACTTCTTGAATATCTTTGACACAAACGTTGCACTCTTATTCAAACTTAGCTTGCTGTAAATGCTGTGACTAAAGGTTCTGTTAAAAGAATCTGAACTGTCTTAAAATGAGCTGCTTTCTATTGAAAAACATTAAGCTTAGACACTAAGTTTTTGGTTTGTTGTGTTTTGTTTCCCTCCACCCCCGCCCAGTAAAATCAACAAATACATAAAATTTAAAGCGTTTCATTAACACCTCCTCCCCTGCCATTTCCCATAACCTGACTCTTGCAGCATTTCACCAGGCTGCAGAACAACCTGGAACAAAAATAAATAAATCTGTAAACAGAGAAAACAACTACTCTGTGTTTCTGGTCCAAACTCACTCACCCCACCCTTTGTGCAGCAAACTTCTCTGACACTACTACCCCTCTGCTGCCCAGGGAACAGATTTCACCAGCAATACTACCCCTCTGCTGCCCAGGCACTGGGGGTCTAGAACAGCGCGTCTCAGCCCAGCAAACTCCAGACCAGATATGTACAAACTGGGTTTGCTCTTACAGGCAAGACAGCTGGTAAGTCAGAAGGGACAGTGCCCAGTTCTCTTGAAAAGCCTCTGCATCCTGCAACACAACATGTAAAATAAATTTAGCAGCAAAAGCCAGTTGATACAGGATTCATATTTAGAGTTCACGTAAGTAGAAGTATCTCATCTTTAAAAGTTTTGACTTGCAAGGATCCTTCTTAAGTGATAATGAATGGAACGAAGTAGAAGTACATACAGAGAATCACTCTAAGTAATACATATACAGAGGAATTAGTTTGCAATCTGAAAAACCTTATATTGGAAAGGGAAGACAGAAATAAGTGAGTTCAAGCCTTCCTCAAATCAGATTCTACAGGAAGTAATATGAGTTATTAGATAAATACGAAATCTTGATTTGACAAAACCTGAAAGAAAAATACATTAATGCAGATAAAAACAGTTTGCAGCCTCGCCGTCAACATGTAAAATAATTAAGTTGTCAGATAGTTGTATTAATTTTGATGTTAAAATAGTTTGTGAATAGGTATTTCAACACTCCCTATATTGCTACATTGCCCCCTGAGAACTCAGAATTAGCTAGCTAGCAGAAGTAATACAGTTTTAAAGATAAAAACTGAGAGGAACAAGCATGGGGTGTTATTTCTCTCGACAAACAGTCCACTATCTGTGTACAAATGCCAACACACGTACTGACCACTAGCAAAATAGCATTGTAGCATTCTAAATATTTGTTAAAAATATGTAAGCAGACCTTGGAGAACAGATTGGAGCCCACTCATCCTCACCCAAACATGAGCAACATAAACTGTGCTCAACAGCATCACACCCCTCCTGAGTACTTACCATGTTAACTTTTAATCACATTGTGTCCCCCGGAACAGCTGCCACAGAGATGGGGAACATCCCCCACCAATCCATAACCCTGAAGTGTTTTCATCATCTTATTTACATCACTGGCTCGCTAAGGTGGGCAACGTGATTTGAAATCCTCTTGGACAAAGTAGAACTGAGCGCAGATCCTCTGCAGCCTGGCTAAGTCCTGCACAGCAGGGAGGCCACACCAGCACCACCTGTTTTGCTCTTTTTAAACAAACACAGTAGCTGCCACTTGACTGTGCGCTGAGCCCAAGTGCTCCACACACCTACGAGATCAGCGTTCAGCTGCTGGAGCACAACTCTGAGGAGAACACCCTGCATGTGGACAGCAAATCCAGCACTGAGCCGCTCAGTTCTGCCCAGGCTGCATAAGTGATCAGGGAAAACCTGGATGCTACCAGGGCAACTCAGGGGCTACTGAATTCTAGAGGTATCACAGTTATAGAATTAATTCAAATAAAAAACACACAACACACACACAAAAACCACCACACAACCACACCACAAACCAACACAAGAAAAGACATGAAGAGATGCATGTAAAACAAAATTCTAAGGGCTTAGTACTTGCCTACTGTCCTCCTTTTTCCTCCTTCCCACGCAAATATCAGCACTGCTAGATGACATTCAGCACCTACAGTAAATCATTTCTTGATGTCATTAAAAGGACAGATACATCTGCTCAAACCAGACCTACGCAATTACTTCCAATTCACTTTAAAGAAAGCTGACAGCAACCAAGCTCCCCTTTTCCCTCGAATTTCACTAGGCCAACACTAATGCTTTCAAATGACTCGGTCACAAACCAGTCTGAGGGGTGATCTTTACGGACAAACGCCATTTATCCAGCTGGGACGGTGTCCCTTGCCTGCAGGTGAAGGAAACGCGGTCGCTTCCCGTCCTCTCCTCACAGCCCCGACCCGCCGAGGCTTCTCCCCTCTGGAGCCGCCGGGGCTGCAGTCCTGGCGCTCCAACTTCCCTCAGCAAACTCGGCACAGCCCCCATGCACGGGAGCTGCATCCCGGGGGCTCAGAAAAAACACCCTGAGCTGCTGGGGAGCTGCTCATGTCTCCCCTCTACCCCCCACCTCCTACACCCCCAGCCCCAGAGCCGCCGCAGGACGGGGGGAGCGGCCGAGGGGCTCGCACACCCCCGGGACCCACAGCCCCAAGGCAGCCCCGGGCGGGCCCCGCCGCGGACTCAGCCCTGGGGAAGCTTCACCGTGAGGGGCCCCCCGTTCGCCCGGCACCGAGCACCCCGCGCCGCCGGGGCAGCCAGAAAGTGCTTTTTTTAGCCCCAAACGCGCTGCCGACCCTGGCGGGACGCGCCTGTCAGGGCGAAGCCGCCGCGCGCGCCCCCTCAGCCGCCTCCCCGCGCGCCCCCTCAGCGCCGCGGCTCCCGCCGCTCACCTGGTGCCGGCCGGCGGCAGCGGGACACGTCCGCGGCGCCCGGGAGGGAGAGACGGAGGGAGAGTGTCCGCCGGGCCGTCCCCGTCCCCGCCGCTTCCTGCCACGGCCCCGCCGCCGCCCGAGGTGCGGCTGCCCCCGCCAGGCGCGGCCAATCGCGCGGCCGCTCGGCGATCGGCTCCACGGCCTGTCCGCCGCGGGGCGGGAGGGAGGGGAAGGAGGAAGGGAACAAGCATCGGCGCTCGGCTACCCAGGCAGAGGGGGATCGCCTCATCGATCGCGCTCCCCTGAAGCATCGGCGCTCGATTGAGCCGCCTGCGCGGCGGCGCCGCCGGGAGCGGAGGTTCCGGGGCGGTGGTGCCGGTACCGGGGGGGGTGGGACCGCCCCCGAACCCCGTGTGGGGCCCTCAGCGCCGGGGGTGGGCCCAGAGCGGCCTCAGGGGTGTGAGGAAGGGCTGTCGGGGCCCAGAGCGGCCTCAGGGGTGTGAGGGGCCGGGTCGGGGCCCAGAGCGGGCTCAGGGGTGTGAGGGCCGGGTCGGGGCCCAGAGCGGGCTCAGGGGTGTGAGGGCCGGGTCGGGGCCCAGAGCGGGCTCAGGGGTGTGAGGGCCGGGTCGGCGTCTGGTCAAAAGGCAGCTCTGAATCTTCAAATACCCGCTGTCAGCGCTGGGGGAGCCTTGACAGCGGCTGCGTGGCCTGTGCCAGGAGTTAGAGATTCCTAGTAACAAAAAGAAATAAAATTCCGACTTAACAGGGGTGTGCCTGGATGAGGAGAGGCCTCGAAGGAGAAAAAGGAGTTTTAGCGGTGGTTGGGAGGTGTGCATTAAGAAGAGCTCAGAGCAGAAAGGGTAAGGTGATATAATGCTGTTCTTGTAATGCTTTGTGGTTCCCTACAGCCCCTGAATTTAGAGACAAATACTCCTTCCTTTATAATTGTAGAGCCCCACAGTGGCTTATCCTTTGAGAGTTTTTGAATGCTGTCTTGCCAAACAGAGCTGAAGGAGCAGAGATTTATCTCCTGCAGCCTTGTTCTGCTAATTTCTGACGGTTGTTTTCCTCCTGGACTTTCTTCTAGGACCATCAGCATGTGGCC
Organism: Nesoenas mayeri; assembly: GCF_963082525.1. Classification (NCBI taxonomy): domain Eukaryota; kingdom Metazoa; phylum Chordata; class Aves; order Columbiformes; family Columbidae; genus Nesoenas; species Nesoenas mayeri. The sequence continues at coordinate 10,730,475 of NC_137565.1, read as the reverse complement.
CTTTGAAACTAAAGGTACAGAGACTCAAAAGTAATGTGTTCCAGGCTCAGGGTGTTGGTGTTTGTTCTGTTCTTCAAAGGCCAAGGTTCTGTATTACAGGTTTTCTTGCTGCAGTCATCTAATTCATACAATAAATGAACCACCATGATCTCTCTTTATAGGTTGGGCTTTGTAACCTTTTTGTTTCTGTTTCTTACAAATGAAAAGAAAAACACAGTGAGTGTGATTTCTGCGTCAGCTACTCTGTGAAAAGCTGATGAAGCAAGAGGCAGAAATCTTTCTTCAAACGGAGCAAATGTATATAAAATAATAACTGAGTCGTGATGAGAAAAACACCTTTGATGAAAACATGAGCCAAGAAAAATAGCTTGAGAGAGAAATGTAAACTTTCCGTGATAGCTCTTTGGGGCAGAGACAGTTAAGTTTCTACATTTGTCAGGGAAACATGGCATTCCTGGAAGCTGAACCTCCTCCCTTGGGTTCCCACTGAATGCCTGAGAGATGACAGCAGAGGGTGTCTCCAGGAGGCTAATATTAAACATGAGGAATTAGTGTGAAGAGAGCAACGGCGAGATTCCAGTTTTGACCACAGAACGAGCTAAAAAACTTCGCATCAGCAGCTGTGCACAGTTTCTTACTCATTTGCTGCTTGCAGCTCCTGCTGTTCAAAGGGTTCCTGTGTGCCCTAGTGTTAGTAAACGCACCTGCCTTCTCTGTGATGTGTGAGACCGGCTGCTCCTGGGTGTAAATCTGCTTAGGATGAGCAGAAAGTGCTAAGGCAGCATAACGTGGGATAAATTAACCTTGGGAGGGCAGCTGCGGCGCAGACATGCTTGCAACTGTTTTGCTGCCCGCAGCGGGACAAACTGAGCGTGCAGGGGAGCTGGATGAATGGACAGATAGAAGAGGTGCAGATAGGAAATGGGGAAGAAAAGAGGAAAATGGTGTTTATAAAGCTTTAAGAGGGCTCCGGTTAGTTCTGGGAAAGGGCTTTGGGCAGTCCCAGCTCTATTTTTAACTGTATGACTTCAGGAAAGTTATCTGAACAATTTAAGCCAGGCGTGAGTCTGTAGGGAAAGGACAAACCTGAGGGCGCTGGGTGCAGCGTGGGCACCAGGGCGGCTCACGCGATGTGGCAGCTGCCACCACACCCTTTCCTGTTTGCCCTGTGGCCACTGGCAGCCCTGCCAGCTACCGCTGCCCGAGTGGGGAGGAAGGGAAAGGCTTGCCTTCCAAAATGCTGATAACCCCTTGCACCTGGCTTTACTCAGCAATGGAGGAGTGACAAACAGCTCTGCCGTTCTGTCTCCCATGTGCACAGTCAAATGCCCTCAAATGGATAAGGAGCTCTGGGAACTGCTCTTGCTAGTGTTTAGTGTTGATTTTTAGCTGTGTCTCAGCCTCATCTCCTGTAAAAGGTAATATTTACTTACGTGAAAAGGTATCGGGTGTACTTCATGTGGGTGTTCCCAGTTAAAAATTGTCAGTCAGGACAAACAGATCTTTGGGGTGAGCTACAGGAAGGCAAAGTGCACACACTGCATTATTGCAGTTCTTTTCAGCACAAAGAGTGTGACCTGGTGCTGCTCTCGGCTGCTGAACGCCCAGTTCAGTGAGTTTGAAAAAGCGCTGCCATGGGTTTGAGTAGATAAAACCTATTTTATTTCCTTTCCCTTGATGAGGTGTTTATAGTATCCCACTGAGTCACTAAGTTGTACGTTTGAGGAATATACCTCACAAGGGTTAAGGTAGGCATTTAGTACGGCTCTGCTGGAAGAAATGAGACTAATTAATCCTTCACAGGTGACTCAGAGTTGCAGAAAAGGGCTACATGAGATATTTAGCCTGAAATATTGATGGGAGGCATTTTTATATGGAGTAGGATCTTGTATTTAGTGGTTCCTGCATGTGAATCTTGCTCCAGGATCTAGATCTTGGTCCTTAATTTTGTAGCAGTGGCTGGTCAAGAGGATGACCTAAGTCTGGCAGACATGAGGTATCCATAATGGCTTTAGGCGCCTTTTCCATGGAAACTGGTGTTTATTGGCGTGAAGCAGCTGTTCCACCTGGGTAAAGGCAAGATCACAGTACCATGGTGGTGCCTTGCTGGGAGTATGGAATACAGAATGGTTGGGGTGGTTGGGTTTGAAAGGAATCTCTGGCGATCATCTAGTCCAACCCACCTGCTAATTTCTAAAAACAAAGTCAGTCCACTTCCAGCATGTGAGGTCCTGCTCTCTCTGGCAAGCAGCAGCACCGTGGCATGCCCATGTCCTGCAGCACAGGCATTTCATGGCATATGGGCTCATCCTGGTGGCAAAAAGGAAGACTACAGGTCTCCGGAGGTGCAGGCAAAGCCCTCTTTCTCCCCATGAACTCCGTGAAGAGCAAAGCCTGGCAGACACCACCTCTGTTTAAGTTGCTGGAGGAGCCGGGACTCGAACCCTCAACCTGCCTCCAGTGTCCGCCCTAAAAGGACCCCCTTTAGGTGCCCTCCGCGTTCGCCGGGCGGTGGCGCTCCGGCAGTGGGCGGCTGGCCGGCCGGAAGCGGAAGTGGCGGCGCGGGTCCTGGCGCCGTTACCGGGCGGAGGCGCGGGCCCGGGCGGCAGCTCTGTCCTGTCGCTATGAGCGCGGCCGGGCTGGTGTCCGCCACGCCGCCCGCCCCCGCGCCGCCTGGGGCGCCCGCCCCCGCCATGCCCCCCGGGCCCGAGTACTACGAGGAGGAGGAGCTGGAGAGCGCCGAGGAGGAGGACGGCGACAGGAGCGCTCGGGCCCGCGACTCCGATGAGGGTCGGTAACGCGGCGGGCGGGACCGGGACGGGCTTTGGTGCTCCGGGAGCGCGGAGGCTGGCGCAGGGGGGAGGAGCGGAGGCATCTGGGGCCCATGGGGGGTGGTGGGAGGCTCTCAGCGAGGTGGGGGTGAGGAGGTGGAGGAACGTGTTTGGGGAAGAAAGGCCTGAGTGGGGTTTGATGGAGAAAGGGTCTGGGACAGCGAGGAAAGGGGCGGAAAACGAGGCCTGTTAGCTGGCTGCGGTTCCCTGTGTGACACGAGAAAAGTGAAGTGATGGAGAGCTGGGGTTGAAGTGGTTTTGCAGGTGAAGAAGAGGCGGGAAGAGCCTCGGGAGCTGGGATGGAGTGTATGAGACAACGGGGTGAAAACAGTGGAGAAATGTGGTGTATGAAGCTTGGTTATATCTCTGTGGGGTAAAGGGACAAGGGGGAAGAGGGTACTTAATGTAGAAGTAAGCGTGGAAAGAAGTAAGGGGTGCAAGACAACGTTGAGGACAGAGGGGTTTTGTAGGACTGGGAAAGCAGTGGAGAAGAGAAAATGGAAGTAAAACCTAAAGTATTCTGGGGTGTATGATGCATAAAATAACAAATAAGGCAGATGAAGAATGACCCTTCAACAGTTGTTGTTGCTCTGTCAGCCAGAGTCCTTCACAGAGTTTGAAATACCTCAGTGCGATGTGGAGCCGGGAAGCCAAGTTCAGATCCCAGTGTCAAACTTTGTTTCCTGCAGTGAGACCGTTGTGGTCAACCTGAACTGCATCTAGTTGTGGTATTTTCGTTTTGGGCTGTTTCAGGTCAAGATGCAGAATCAGTTACAGCTGGTTCAGTCATTGTTTTCCATACAGTATGTTATGTCATGAGTGGAACCACAGGAATGAGTCTGGAATATTTTTCAGAATCTTTAGACTGTTTATGTCTTTGTGAGTGTTAATGTACAACCTGTTGTCTTAAACTGGGAAGAAATTACCAGACTATCTTAAACTGCAGCTGTTTAGATTTGATGTAAATGTCATTGCTAAACTGCCAGAGGATTTACACAGGTGAACTGGTGAATTCATAGTTGCAGGAAAGAGATAAGACTTTGTTTCACTTCTGAATTCACCTCTCTAGGGGCCTGTCTGGTTGTGTATTTGAGGTTAAATTGCGTGAGTTTTGGGGATTTGTTTGCTTTTAAATAATTTACTACTTTGTTGGGGTTTTTTTTAATACTTTAGTTGTAACAAGTTATTCTTTACCTCGTGTAGACACTGAGGATGCCAGTGAAACAGACCTGGCGAAACATGAGGAAGAGGACTTTGTGGAAATGAAAGAACAGTAAGTAATTCATTCTAATCAAAAGTAAGATAAAGTTCTGTTTATTTGTTTGTTTGGTTTTTTTTTTTTTTTTTTAACATAAAACTTTGCAATATTTTGGGCCAAGACTGGGGTTTTTAAGTGCCTAGCCCAATGTAATTACTAATGAGTCTTGTATTCTCTGTTCAGTTACTTTCTCTGTTCTATATGTATTCAGGAAACTAAGCACTGCTGCTGTTTTGACCAAAGAAATAGGTACAGATTTCTGGGAGGAGCAGAGTTTTTCTGCAAATGAATCCTGCTGCAGTCAGATCCTTAAAATAAAAGATCTACTCTATATAAGCCAAGCAAAAAGCAGGATGCCTCTTAAAATCCCTTAAACAACAGAATGCTTGTCCTGTCCGACAGGATGGGCTTTTTGGAGACTTGAGTTAGTTTCCCTTAATGTTTAGGTGTATTTGCAGTTTTTATACGTGTCAGGAAGGCCTGTGTTAAACCACATATATGTGAGAAAAATGCAAGTTTGCAACAGCACCAGGAATAGACTTCAGGAGTTTTTTAATAATCATAGAATAGTTTGGGTTGGAAGGGACCTTCAAAGCTCATCTAGTCCAACCCCTGCCATGAACAGGGACATCTTCTGCTAAAAAGTCTGTCCCCATCTTTCTTATCGGACCCGTTAAAGTACGGAAAGGCTACAATAAGATCTCTCTGGCACCTTCTCCAGGCTGAACAACCCCGAATCTCTCAACCTTGGGTGGGTTGTAAAATCAATGGGATGGCAGAGCTTTTAGACAGAACGATAACCTTTCATTTGAATAATATTTGGGTTGTTGTTTGTTTGTTTCCTGAAATTCCTCTGAAAAGTTTTTAATTCCCTGTGAACGCTCTGTAACCTACCTCAACAGATGGTGAAATAAGTGATGTACGTTTGTTTTTCGAAGTCAAATTGCCTGCTGTCTGTCTTTACAGGATGTATCAGGACAAACTGGCATCTCTGAAGAGGCAATTACAGCAATTGCAGGAAGGTAAGCGTTGAAGAGGGTAGCTTTTTTATTTCCCGAACCATTTTCAGCACTTTTCAAAGGTCATAGAAGGATGAGGATTTTGAAAGATGTAAACAGGATCCTTCACTGAATGGCAGCTCTCGGTCATGCTGCTGAGTGAAAAATATCAGCCACGTTCCATCCTTTTTCCCTCGGAACACTCGTAGTTAAGCCTCTGTGTACTGAAGTGTTTCTTAAAAGGAGTAGTGGAGTAGTCGGCTTTCTGAAAAAACTGGGAACGTGCTTATCAAAACAAGCAAACTAGAGCGGTAGTTTTCTGATTTCAGTTGTTATTATTTGTGTTTCAAATGGTGTCTGGCTCCTTGAGAAAATTTAATTCTTGGAAAAAAAGAAAGTTCGAGCAGGAGTCCACAATTTATTTCTCGTAGGTACTCTTCAGGAATATCAGAAAAGAATGAAAAAGTTGGACCAGCAGTACAAAGAAAGGATACGAAATGCAGGTAAGCTGAACTTTTTTCCAAGATGCTGCGTACAACTTAAATTAATGGTTTTTATAGCACCTGGAGAAAAAGACTGATAATTCTGTCCTTTAAAGAAAAAGAACTTGCTGGAGCAAAGGGTTCCTCTGCTTCTGAGGGTATCGTGTGGTTGTTTTGGGAGTGTACAAAGCATGATGGGATCTATCTTGATTTTTATTTCTTTATTATTTATTCGCTAAACACTAATAGATGGTTTTAGTCTTCATTTGACTGAAACAGCACAAATGAAAAATGGTTTCATTTTTCTCTGGCACTGGCACAGTCTTCCCCTTTGGCTTGTTTTTTGTGCAACTGGCCTGAAACCTTCAGGCACGCGGTTCCTTTCTGTTGCAGGGACGGACAGGTAGGACTAAGCATCTTTCCCAGAGATCTGGTTTCATGCCCTGGAACAGTGAATACAGATGGTGTGCAGCTGAAACTGCTGTTCTCTGTAGCTGTGGCATTGGATGAGCTGCCTGTGCATTGCGTTCTGGCGCTCCGTTTCAGGAGCGAAGGCCCAAATTAACTTTAAGTGCCCAGCCCTCAGCTCTTCTGCGCAGCCTTTATTGTGGTACTGCAGAGAAACTGCTTAGAATTAGATTGTTTGCCCTCTTCTTTTTTTTCCCCCTCTTTCCAGTAGGTGCTTCTCTTGGACCAGGGCCTTTTATAGGAGCTACATTTGGAAATGTAGCTGTTCTTCATTTGAAAAAGCTGGATGAATCCTTTAACCCCTGGGCTGTTACTCTGGGAAATATCACAGAGCAGCTGTGGCAATTGTGTGATAGCCAATGTGCTCCAGCCCTGGAGTGGTGTAAATTGTGTCTTTCTGAAAGTGCTTGGGGCAGTAAAGGATCTGCTTGAGGAATTTAAGTGAATTGAACTACTTCTTGTTAAATGGAATCCGTCTTCTCGGATGAATTTCGTGTATGTTAGAGCTGTGTTATTGTAATACAGGGTTGTTTTGGTAAAATTAAGACTGTGAACTTGTATTTCTGGCTGGCAAAGACCAATGCTGCAGCAACGTGTTTCTTCCACAGGAGGGCAGAAGGTGATAACTTTCAATTTTATATAAGAAAATTCAACTGCCTAGTACCACAGGAGGAACGGTCTTTTACATTTATCCTTCCCACATTGAGATTTTGGGTTGGGGTTTTTTTTGATGTTTTTTTGGTGGGTTTTGGTGTGTGTGTGGCATTTTGGTTGTTTTTTGAGAATTCACAGATACTAAAGCAACTGTTTAGATTTACCTGTATGTGATTACCTCCATAATACTGCTTCCATGCTCAGTTGGTAGAGTCCTTTGCAAACAAAAGGTTTTTGTTCTTATTTTAATTGGGCCGTTATCATCTTTGGTTTCTATTTTATTGGGGGTTTAATTTTTTTTAAAGGCATAGGAGTTGAGTGTTGCTACTACAGTCTTCTCTGAAACATATTTGGAGTCTCTGATCTCTACAGAAGTTTTTACTATTTTGAGTATTGCCAAAGCTTAATATGCTGATGAAATATGATGAACTGAGGACTGCTCAGGTGCCTTAGTTGGCTTTTCTTGCCACTACCTTGAGTTAAAACTTTATTTTTGGCATTAAGTCCTTCAGGAAACACAAGAAAAGTCCCGTCCTACTTAATTTCAATTTGTTAGGAATTGCACAAACAGCAATGGGACTGTTTCACACCCAGAAATCCATTCACCTCATGTTTAGGTGTGACTGGAACTAATCCTTGCCACGTGTTAGAACTCAGCCTTCAGTGATACGTAACGATTTCCTTGTCTTCTCAGGCATAAACAGCCTGAGATCGGACACAAGTTGAGTAGATGAGTCTTCTAACAGCTGCGGAATTATTTCTGAACCAGTCATTGCTGAAATTCATGAAGAAGGCTTCAACTATGAACTTTTGCCGGCCACATGTTCAGCTATACAGTCCAAGCTTCACTCTGTGAAGTTTGTATCTAGTATTAACTGGTTTCAACTAAACAGGAAGATAGACTACTGAATTGTATGCAATGCTGCTTTGCAGTTGTGCTTGACAGTCTGTAGAAGACTTCCATTAACAATATATTTTTGTGGATTTTTTTCAGTTACTTTATTTTCAGTGTAAAAGTGTGCAGTGGGATTAGAGACGGGATGGGTACATACACGGTTCAGTTCACTGCCTCTCTTGGCTGCAGAACTCAATGACTAAAAATGTTAGGGAAGTCTTTTTGTGCATCTTTGAAGGTAATAAATTAAGTCTGTCTTCTCTTTCAGAACTGTTCCTCCAGCTGGAAGTAAGTACTCTTAATTTATCAAATATGTATTGACTAGATGGAAGAGGTAATAAACCTTCTGTTTAATTGACTGGTACTTGTCCTTGTTTTCCCAGAAGACTTAAAGAATTTTCCTTCCTCTAGTGAGCATTATTACATTTGAGATGTAGTACAGCCTACTGCTGGTACTACTTTGAGTAACTTCTGGACTTTTAAGATTCTATTTTAATGATAAAAATGTTTGCTCTTGGCCTGCTGTATGCTGGCTGTGCATTTGTCATGTTTAAAAAGCATGTTTAAGTGTGTAAATAGTGATACTGTTTGTAACTCTCAAAAGCCCTCTGCTAGAGACATGGTACAGTATGCAGCATTAAAATGTTGTGGGATTTTTAAAAAGAATTAATTCTTTTGCCAATATATTACTGCTTATTTAGTAATTTTAGATGGTTTCTATCGATTATGAATATTGATAATCTTTAGAACTGGCTACAGTTCTGAACTGAAAAGCTAATCAGTGCAGCAGTTGAAAGAAGCTGTTGTGGTAACACTGAGGTCCTTAGTTCACCTTTTTGTTGTTTGCATTAGACAGATCAGGTGGAAAAAAATTATGTCAAGGAAAAGAAGGCAGCAGCAAAGGAGTTTGAAGATAAGAAAATTGAGCTTAAGGAGAATTTGATTGCAGAGTTGGAAGAGAAGAAGAAGATGATCGAGAATGAAAAGCTGACCATGGAATTAACAGGAGGTAAAAACAAGATAGGCATCTGTCGTTTGTCCTAACCACTCTGCTACTGCTTAGAAAGAAAGAAAGAAAGGTAGAAATGCTTGTTCGTACAGACAACTGGTGTGAAGGCTTTAAAGCTTTCCAAATGCCAACAGATGTAGAATGTGGATTGGTGGTGTTTTACTGGAGAAGGCTGTTCATAATAATAAAATCTATTGATGTGAGTTACTGACAGGTGAATCAAAGCAGTGCCAGTGGTGCTGCAGCGTGGGTCGGGTTTCCTGTGGGCAGGGAAAGGGGCTGCATTAGTTCCTGCAGTAGAACTGTTGAGATACGCCACCACACTGACCTAACCAGTGGTTCCAGATTGTAAACCTTGAGTAGGTGCTTCAAACCCCTCTTCTGAGGCTCTTGTAAATCAGTCTTAACAAATGAGAAGAATGGCTCACATTCAACACAAAGTAACTTATGTTTTTAGGCCTCCAGGGCTATTAATGTTCAGTGTTTTTCAAGTTCAGCTTTGAATCCTAGAGATAAGGTTTCCTTTGGTATACACTCGCTGGGTGGCACTTTCTCGTTTTAAGCTTTTCTCGTAGTATTTGTTCCATTAATGTGCAGCGGGGTCGTCCTTGTTCACCCTTGAGATATGGAGGAAAGTAACTTGGTGTACTTTGAACATGTAGAGCTGCTCAAGGTTTTGGCATCTAGAGGGAGCCAAAGAGGCTTCACAGATTTAAGGGCTATCCAGGATGTGATTCAGGTGCACTTAAAGCTGAGCAAATAAATCTCAGCACATAGAAGAGGTGAGATGATGTGTTTAGCATTTAAGATGTGGCCTTTTGCTTGCCAGTTCAAGATATCTTCATAATTAAGGAATGATTTGTGAGAGTTTGAGTAAAGTAGTTCAGTGAAGACTGTCCATAGACATTTGTACAAACTGTAATTTCAGGTCGTTACTTGGTGATGAGACTTGGATTTCAATTTTAAACAGATTATTTTTCTTTTTCCCTAGTGCATATGCTATAATTTAGTTCCTGTCAAGTGCTGCTCTGCATGTTATTAATTAGGTTCATTTCATTAATCATAATTTGAAACAGTTTTAGATAATGAGTCTAAATACCATTTGTGTTTAAAATTATTCCAGCAAACTTGTATCAGTCTTGAATGCAGTAATTATCTGTATTCCTTTGACAAAGGTATTTTTCCAGCTTGTAGACAAGAAAAAGCAGCAATTCCTTTGTAGCTGATGTTTTATGTGGTGTTAACTATCCAAGTTTTGTTAGCAGAGAACTCTGAACTTTGCCTTTTAAATGATCTCTTCAAAAGCAAATCACGTTAACATTAAAGAAATTTGCCCTGAATCCTTGTAGCATCGTTGTGCTCGTTATCTGTACCTCAAGGAGCTGTAAAATGCCCCCAAAATGTGTCACTTCCAGCCCCTGGAAGCTGTAACCGTGGCTTTGCAACACTGTCATTGAACAGTGAGTATGAAAGAGAACTTGTATTCACTGTCAGCAGTTCCAGCTTGGATGCTGGAAACCATCACAAAAAAATCCAATTTTCTGTATGAAAGAGGAAAGATTATGTTCCTTGTGCCTTGTGCAGACAGCTGCTGCTTCTTCCCCCATTGCCTCTGGTCTTATCAGCTCTCCAACCTCATTATTCTACAGATTCGATGGAAGTGAAGCCTATTATGACAAGGAAACTGCGGCGGCGACCGAACGATCCAGTTCCTATCCCAGACAAGAGGAGGAAACCTGCCCCTGATATCCTTTGAGTCATTGCGGGATGGTGTATTTGCAGCCAGTGTGCTACCTGCATCTGTGCTTTTGTACGGGAAGGAGGATGAAATGAGGTGCTAGAATCAGATTTTAATCTTGGAAATACTGGAGCACAATTCATCACATATGATAAACTAATATAACACAACCAGTCTTTGGAGATACCTCAGTATCCTAACTTGAACTTCACAGTCTTGTGAGAGAACTGTCTTTTTTTGTCAGTGAGAATAGTTTGAATTCTTCAGGTAGGTTTTTTTCACAAAGGAAAAACTTCAAAAGAACATTATATATAAATGCTGAGGTAATTGATTCTATAGATAGTAAATGGCTTTTTTACATGAGCCAAAGCTTTTCTCATTTCAAGATGTGACAAAACGTTTGCCAGAAAGATCATATTTGCCATATCAAACTAGTTTTCCCATTTCTGATAAAGGCTTCAGATCTCTAATCTGAATGCAATAGAGAAGCACAGCGAAAGCGAGGAGTGCTAGAGTTGTTCTTTGAATTTAAAAGGATGGAAAATCTAACTGGTTTTTATATATCATGAGAGAGAGAAAAACGTGTATATAATATTTCTCTTCTGCTTTGTTGCATGTTTCTTATAATTAAAATGTTCCTTGGCTTCTGGAAATATGCTTTTAGCTCCTCTGTGATGATAGGCACTTTTTCTATTTGTATATTAAATTCACCCAGAAAAGAAGGCAATGATGTTTGCTTAACAGAGGCTTATTATTAGATTCCAAACTTTTATGGCTTAGATCAGATTAAAAATACTTATTTATGACTTTCAAGTAACTCAAGTTGTCTGCACAGGCAATATCAGACCTCGAACTAGAGTTCATACAGGATGGGCACAAACATCTCCAGTTTTAATGAATGTCTTTCTGGTTAGAGATCCTGTTCACTCTTTCAGGAAAAAAAATCTATTCATTAGTGCCCCTATATCATCCAAAGTAAATTAGTTTCATAGCGAACATGTCCTACTAATTCAGCGTGACATGGCAGCCACAGTATGAAACTGCTTTGCCTCACTGGGGAGAGGATTGAGGTTCATCAGCACCAAAATCCTTAAAATACAGCCTAACAATTGTTAACTTTAGTTTAATACTTTGAGCACTTTTGACTTAACAGCTGTTTTGAGGAAAGACTGGAGATGAAATGTCAAGAGCGGGTCCACTGCTTTGTCTGGATATTGTTTTCCATCTGTGTATTTAGATGGGGAAAGTGGTAGAGGAGCAGTAAGAAAGGGAAGTAGGAAGATGGGATCGTGAAACTACACAAAATGACAGCAGAGCTGTAATGAGGCTCTGACACACTAACTTGTGTGTTCTGAGATTTTGGTTTCAGGTGAACAGTAGGCTTTTCTTTATCCTCATCTACATGAGGATGTGTTTTTTGCCTCTGGCTTGATTTTTCTGGTTCTTTTCTTGACTTTCTCTGTGCGTTTGTGGGGTTGTTTTGTTGTGGTGTGGGTTTTTTGTTTGCTTGCTTTTGGGTTTGGTTTTGTTTTTCCCTCTCTTGTCCCTATCTCTCAATTCCTGCTTACTAAGTTGCAAAATGCTGACTTGCTTCTCATAGTTTTGGGTGGGATGCAGCTTCGTTGTGCAAACGCTGAAGTGAGTGTGTTTGAGCTCCCAGATTGTTCTCTATAGAAATGCGAGATGAAGAACACTGAAAACACAAATGCTTGATGCCTCCATGAAGTAAATGTCAGTGCGCTAAAGATTTTTCCATTGATGGTTATGTCTGAATCAGTTAAAATGATTTTGCACGCTATTTGCTGCTAAATATGAGGCTCTGTGGAGATGGACTTAAATTAATTCATATGACACAAAAGCTCAAGTGTGACACTTTAAAATCTTGTGCAGCTTACAGAAGCCTTTTGCCTTATGTTTAGACACGTGAAATGTCATTGACCTTTAATTTTCAGCCTTGCTTATTTAGATTTTTTGGGAGCCTTAATTCTGGATACCTCAGCTAAATTATTTGTTGACTGATGAGCAAATAATGGAGGACCTGAGAACACTGAATAAGGTAGGGATTATCGCTTGATTTGTGTGTGTTTGTTGTAAAGAGAAGCTAATGCTTTCCCCTGCAGAGAACACAGCGCTCTGGTTTATGTTCCTTTTTGAGATGTGTGACTATTTCATCCCAGTGTGAAATAACGCAATAAAAGACTTGGCAAGATGGTATCTCCTCCCTTTTATTTTCATAGGTTTAATTAACCTCATTAAAATGACTGTCATCTAAATATGGTACCTTTTGTCTGCACCAAGTGCTAAGCTGTCTGAAGGAGCTGCTTTCTTCCTCTGCGTGGTTGAACAGATGTTAACACGTCTGGTTTAAACCTTAGTGTGGGCTGGTCATTTTACAGTGGGTGGTTTGGTTTGGGGTTTTTTTGTGATTTTTGGTTGTTTGGTTGGGTTTTTTTGGTCTGTTTGGCATTTTATTTTCTCCCCACTGTCACTGTACTTCAGCAAACCTCATAGGGTACAATGTGTGTGTTTATAGCTTGTCTAGATTTTATTACACTGTTGCTTTCTTGCTAAACACGTATTTAAGTTCTTATAATAGAGGCTGTTCATTAAAGCCTTTGAGGATGGTGGTGGAGCATGATTTTGTACCAGCTGTTGGGGTGTTTCTAATGGTTTATCTCCTGTATTTTATGTACCCTGAGGAATGTTGGATCATGGTAAAAAAACATAGTGTGTTAGATGGGTTTGAGTTTGCCTTGCTTTAGTGGAAGTTCAGTTTGTAGACCTTTCGTATGGTGATACTGATTATCTGCACCTTTGGTTGTTTATAGCATGCTGTTCTGGTTATGTCTTATACCAGTTAGTAGTACATTTGAAAATAATAAAAAAGAACCATTTAGATTGTGGAAAGTAAGACAGTCTGAGATGATTACTGCAGACCTGTCAGATCTCTAATCCTTCTTTGCTCTCTTTCCATGCAGCTTAAATCACCCAAGAGACCAGGTGAGTTAACAGTGGCACTGGAACTTGTTCACATTCACACTATTTTGAACAGACAATTATATTGTAGACTTTTTGACTATATAATTGCTGTGTAATTTGACTGTATAAATTGGTTTGACTATGTAATGGCTGTTCTTCACTTTGTGGAGTCTCCTCATCTGTCCTGAAGTTTGTCAGGGATGGGAAGGGAGATGGATGCATCTTTGGTGGCTGAAACATTTGAGTACGGGTAGATCTAGCTGCGTAAAGGGGTTTTTCCATGATATTCAGATGCATTGGGTTAGTTTGCTTGCTTGTCAGGTTGATGGAGGGATTGAGAGCTTAATTTTATATGCTCAGCTTTCAGATGTGTCTTAACGCTTTATTTCAAGACAGGGTGCTACTAAATTGCCTGTGTAATCCTGGCCCTATTATCTACTTTATAATAATTAGAATTCAAACAAAATCAAGGACATACTGTCCATCACCTACCTATAACATTTTTTTCAGGTTAATATTAGCATTTATATACTCAAGGAGAGGCTGAATTATTCATCCCAATAGAGCGTTTTTCTGATGCAAATTTGACTTTGTAGCTTTCTGTGCTTATTATTTCTGCATAATGCGACCTTATTAATTGCAGTTCTGCAGTCAGATGTGCTATTGTGTGCTGAACGCGCACTAGTCTTTAAGCACAGTCTCTGCTATTCGCAGCATCTCCCTCCTCTCCTGAACACCTCCCAGCTACACCCGCGGAGTCTCCAGCACAGCGGTTTGAAGCCCGGATAGAAGATGGAAAACTCTACTATGACAAGAGATGGTAAGTCCTGATAAATCTCTGTTTGAATCAGTCTGAGCGTTGTGTAGTGAAGAGACAAAGGCTGCGGAGAGAAATTGCTTCGATATAAGAATTTGAGGACAAAATGTTTTTGGGCAGAGAGTAGCCACATCCTAAGGGCTAAGCATTGCAACTTTAGTACCTCAGAAGTGATAATAGAGTGTTTGGACCTCATAGACTTTGAGGAGTGGCTCAAATAAAAGGAGACTTGAAATCCTTTCCACTTGGGAAACATTTTTGTCAAACCGAATGTGAAGTGAGAGAACCGCCAGCAGCTGCAGAGCAATGTAGCCATGAAGCTGCTCAGCCAGGCTGCGGATGCTCCGTGGCCGCAGGTCCGCTGATGTCGGCAGCGTTTGCGCTCCTGCTGTTGTGTTTTGTAGAGCGCTAGCCCGTGGTTCCACGAGGTGGCAGAAGGAACGTTGTGCAGCGGGATGAGCAGAATGAAAAATGTTTCTAATAACAAATCCCAATAACCTTTAAAGATCAAACCCACACAGGAGACGCGACTACAGAATTGCTGATTGGATTTAGCTCTGTTAAGTTTTATGGGCATATAGCCGTGCAAGCCTCACAAAACACAAAGAAATATTAAATTCTGCAGAGAAATCTTAGGTCTTAAACTTAATCCGTGAGACATGCAGAACTGGATAATCGAGATGGCAATCTAGTACTCCTTGAGCAGAAAGCAATTTGCAAGTTGTATGCTTATTTGTAGCCTGCTTTGGTGTGCTGGTGGCTCAAAATAACAAGTGATGAGGTTGTAATTTTATCACGGAAAATGATAGGCGTGAAGCTTGTATGCTACACAACAGCTGCCTTGTACAGTTGGTCAGTTTTTCCTTCTGTGAGTCTTCTGACAGCGAAGCGTCGTGGAAGGTTCAGTGGGTGCAACTGATAAAAGCTGCTGCCTGGAGCTGAGACGTGTGAAGTGTAAAGCAGCCGTGATCTGAACCAGCTACTTGTCATTTCACAGATTCATGAAGTTCTTTTTTTTTGCTTTCATAATTTTTTTTGTGTAAAGTGCCGATCCTCTAGGATATATTTGGATGAATAAACTGTTCTTCAGAATTTTTAAGCATGTGGAGTACTGTAAAGTGTTGCATAAGTTAAAAGAAAAAAAGATGGAATCTGGAGTAATCTGTCAGTAAAGCTCTCAAGCTCCCACCACATTTAAACCTAGGAGAGCTTCCATGAGCCCAGATGAATCTCTCAGAAGCACAAGCTCTCTCTGAAAGGTATCTAGTTGGGACATGGAACTCTAACAGATATTTTTATCTTGCTGAATTCATTGTTGTGGGGGTCTCATGGTCAAGAACTCCAGCTGTTATCTTCCCTGTCTTCCTCGTTCTTATGCTGTTTTAAGATAAGTGTTTTACATTTTTTTGGCTGTAATATTCGTGCTTGGATTTTTTTGATTGATAGCAATAGTACTTGTGCAAAGTAGCTGGTATTTTAAAATAATCAAGTAACTTTTGATAGTGGGAGGGTAATTTTTTCTAAGGTTTATTAAGGCTGTAACTGCTGACATGTAGCAGAAATCATAAAACTCACAGCTCAGGAGTCGCTACTTTCTGTTTCCTGACAGCAGCTGTGAAGAACCATTATCTCAAAACAGTGAATGTTTCAGGCTACTAATGGACTCCCTAAGGTCTTGCGGGGACATTTCACAAATATATCTCCAAAGTGGAGGCTGTGTAGGGCCTTTCAGGTGGATGTGGAATTAGACTTCAGGTTTTTATCCTTGTTCAATTTGTTCCATTCTTCCCTGTAAGATTCTAAAATACAGTTCACTGCAAAACAACCCCCTTTTAGCTTTGTCTGCATACAATAATGCGGAGTGATTTCTTTCAGTCTTCTGATGGAGATGCAGTCGAATGTCTTGGCCTTTCAGCAAAATGGTTTGTAGCAGAGTGGAATGATTTCTGCTGGTGTCACTTCTCGGTATTGTGGTGTATTTTACTTACTGCAAAAGCAAGGGTAGTTTGGCACTTTCTTCTTCTTGAAAGCTAACTTAAATTTCCTTTACGTCTTAGTGAGGTCTGGTTTGTAGTAGCTTGTATTTCAATTAATGGTCATCTGAGCTCAGTTAACTGAGATTTTTGGCTCAGTAAATTGCTGCTATTACATTGCCCTGGAACCCACTGACATCCTTTCTTTTAAAATGGGGGAGAAAGAATTGTGGTTAGGCATAGGTGTCTAAAGGTTGTAGAATTTGAGGGTGGCTTTTTTGTTGTTTTTTTAGTGCCTCCCCCAGCCCTTTGGTAATTAGTATATTTGGAAGGCTGAAAGCCAACACTATCATTCTTGTCACTGGCAAGCAGTGTCGAAATTCTGAGTACATGAACCTGTAGGAAGAGATTATGGAATAAACTATTGAAAGAGTTGGTATTTACGGTACGGTTAGTGTAGAAATAACTAAAGATTATGCAGATCCCTGCATTTGGACAAATGGCTGTCAGGCAATCGGACTGCAGGGAGTTGCATACTGAGTAGCTACTGAGGGAATCTCTGTGCAGGGATTCTGCAGCTTGGGTTGCCCGGGTAAATACAAAGCACATCATGATTAGGATAAAGGTGGAAGTCTAGTTATGCTTTTATAACTATAAAGCATTTTGGTGATCAAGATTATTACTTACCAATAATCTGTGCTGGTATAATTAGTTCCACCTTCAGAATGAACAGAAACTGGTGAGTTTTGTGTAGCACACTTTGCAGCACCTACCAGAAACGTGGTCTGCAAAGAAGGCAAGACCTTGAAATCAGGCAATTCAGAGTTATGAATTTCCAAGTTTTTGCTTTGTTTAATACAAAAGGTACTAACAAAAATATATAGCATGACTAAAATATGATCTAAGGGGGGAAAAAAATGGATGTGCTTAGGTACAGCTTCCTTGTGGCAGGTACATGCAGAGTCAGTAACACAGCACTTCCCGTTGGGGTTATTTTCACTAAATAACACAGTATTGAAATTTGAGGTCTCTGTTTAACAATACATGGGTTTCACTGATAAAATGTAGTTTACTGCGGTGGTGCACTAGTAACTTTGCATTGAGGAATGTGGCTAACTTCGGTATCTGGTTTGCTCTGTCACATTTTATCAGGCATAATATGGAGTTGCCTCTAAATCCATCCTGTGTCTGCAATGTGAAGGGCCAGTTTGATTAACTCTGGAGACAGGGGCTTATTGTCAGCCAGTGTTCTCTGATCTCATGGCTTGGTGCTCTGCCCCTCCTCCTTTCACATGTGAGAGCTGTTTCCGTAATCTGCATATAGAATTAAATGTGAATTGAGAGCTTTGTTCATCCTGGAGCATCATTGAGATGCAAAGTGGGAGTGTGTGGGATCAGACCACCCGCTATGTTGGTGACAAGGGGAAAAGTGGTGTGGAAAGACAGACTGACTTCGTATTTACTCTATCCAAATGCTCGTAGAACCTGAGCTTTATCAGTCCTAGTTCTGTTTCTGTCTTTGGACAGCTAATAGTTTAAAGTGTTTTCTTAATTTTTTTATTGTTATTATTTTTGCAGGTACCACAAGAGCCAAGCTATCTACCTGGAGTCTAAAGAGAACACTAAGATCAGCTGTGTGATCAGTTCTGTGGGCGCCAACGAGGTAGCGGGGCTGCTTTGTTTGTCATGGGAGTGGGGAGATCCATGGGTCAGTGTAGGCAGGTAGATGTAAGGACTGAGAGAAGAAAATCAATATTGCTTTCAGAAAGAATGTAGTTGGTGTCTAAAGAAGCTCAATCCAAGATGAGACTGAGTTGAGAGATCTCTTCGTGATACAGAGCTGGGGTGGGAAGGGACTGGCGGTGCTTCTAAAGAATGATCCTGCATTTTGTAAGTAGTAGTTTGGCAGGCAGGAAAAATGAGAACGGACACATCATTGGCACAATATTAATAGGTTCCATTTCCATTATTTCAAGCATGTACATACACTTATTATTAATGCATTATTTTAAAAAAATATATATCTCATTTGGAATCCAGAAGAGCATGAGGAAATTTTTTGTCACCAGATTTAGTTGTTATAAGGGGGGAAAATTCTTCCTGCTCACTTGGATCTGGGTGTTACGAAGTAACCTGGCAGCGTTTGGCTCTTCTGTGGGAGACAGGGCAGGTGAGTCACTTGTCTGAGACCATTTCTTTGTGGCTGATGATTCAAGCTTGGAGAAGCAGGTGAAGAGAGGTGTGTGCCTAAAATAGTGACTCTCGCTGCAAAATAAACTCGATGCTTGAGCATCACTTGGGCAATGGGAGCGGTTTGTTCTTTGCTTGCAGATTCCAGACACTCCGAGGAAAGAAATGACAGACTTGAACGCGCTTCTCTTCAGTCAGCCAATAAAGTCACTTTGATTTGTTTTGGCAGCTAATGGAAAATATTTTATTTTCAACAAAATGAGTTGCATATGGGATATGCTTTGTATCACAACTGTTCTCTTTGCAATAACAGTCGTTGTGCTCAACAGTTGGTTATTTAGATAAAGTAGTAGTAGTGTGCTAACGGATGCATTAAAAGTATAGTCCTGCTATTTGATGAAAGTTATTACTGTTAATTTCTAACATTAAAACTCAGTCTTTTGGGAACATGTTACCTGAAACCTGGAGGAAATTCAATCCATTAATTATAATTCTATGAATTCAGTTTTAAAGTGAGACAGTAGCTTTTATTTTTTTGGTTTAGTGGGGGTTTTTGAGAGGCTGGGGAGGAGGCGCAGCAGTGGTTTATCCCATTATGGTTTATTAGTGAAATGAGGTGGTTCTCTCTTAGAACTGCAATGTACACATCTCAGATTCCATCACACACCTAAAAATGTGGTTGCCGAACCATGATTTTGCTGGTTCCTGCCTGAACTGGGAAGTGAGAAGGCAGGACCTGGATTTGAGGTCTCTAATTGAGTTAAATCAATCTACTGTGCCAGGCCTGTAGCTGACATGGTATCTAAAAACTAAAAGCTTTGAATAAATTGCATGCTAACACTCACTCGCTAGTCATTTGCAATAGGCAATATTGGACTTGTGTCCTAAAATACTCCAGTATTTGGGTCCAAACCTCTTGAAAGTGATTTTTATATTTCAAAAATTCTCAGTGGCTGCCTCCATGGAAGCAATTTGTCCTTTAGAACGTACTGACTGTCAGCAAGTTATGTGAATTCTTCCATGCAGGTGTTTAAAAGAAAGATGCTTTTTTATCTTCAGATATAATTCATGTAACACATTGTGAGAAATGCCTCACTGAACAAAATCTGAAGCAGCTTTTTATTTGACTAATAGTTAACTTGTCTGGGTAAATCCCAGGATAGATAATTTTATGATCTGTGGATCTAGAGAGACTTATTCTTGATTAGGCAAAGCTTAATGCCAGAGTTCCATTGTGAACAGTATCAGAAGGAAAGTTGCTTTCCCGATGATGCTCGGAACAAGTAATTTTTCATGATGAGTGTTTTGAGCGGGGAGTTAAGGTGGTAAAGGTAGAAACCTTAGTTCCTTTTCTATTCAGGCTGCAAATACCTAACATGGGGAGGGAGGAGGGATTAAGCGGAATCATCTCTGCACCCTGAGTAACAGAGATGTTCAGGTCTGACAGTAAGAACACTTGCACTTGTTTGTGTTTTGTGTACTGTAGGTTTTTCCTTTTCTTCCCCAATACATGACCTGGCCTTTTCTTCCTTTCTTTCCTGCAGATCTGGGTGAGGAAAACCAGTGACAGCACAAAGATGAGAATCTACCTGGGGCAGCTGCAGCGAGGTGTGTTTGTGATCCGGCGGCGATCGGCTGCGTGACTTTGTGTTCTTCCTTGGTCTCTCTTCTTTCTTTGACTGATAGACAAACCTCTAGCAGGGAATGGCAGACTGTTCACTCACCTTAGCAGCAGAGAACACTGTCGTGACCTCTTCCGAGACAGTTTGTGGCTGGCCACATAATCCCCAGTAGCCCTTAAATCTCTAGTGATACCCAAACACTGCCCTGGACTATTTCTGGATTTTGCATCAAGCTTCTGTAACGCTTTCTTTATATTTTGGGTGACTATTTAAGACTACTTTGCATCATACTTTTTTCATCGTTGTTTCATGGTGCATAAATGGGACTCGTGTGTTGAAAACGACGTGACATTTATGTTTTGGATCAGACCAATGGAAGAAGCTTTGCTTGTGAAGACCTGGGGTTATTTGTTCTTGTTTTTCTGCAAGACTCGGGATGTTTGGCAAAAGGAGTTTAATCTTGTCAGCTTTCGACTGCAGCTGGGACATACATCTGTAGCACCTGGTACACAACATTGGCTTTACTGGACAAACTGTTTAAAGACTTGAGCACTGAAGCTTTTTTTAGGAAGGTGTAGACAGCTTAGAGACTGAAAATCCAGTCGATTTTAGTGTAGCTAAGCAATCACATGTGGTTAATCAGAAGCTTGTTTCTCTTCACATTAAAAACCTTTTGATGAACAAGCAAAGAGTACATCTAGCTGCTGAAGTGGATTTCCTGAAATAGGTGGATGAGTATAAACCAAAGGGTTAATTAACTGGACTTTGGAGACAGCAAGACTATGGGAAAGATATGAATATAACCACTCACATAGAGAGGTGGAAGGCAAATTTCACATTCTTTACCAATGTTAGAGGAACAGAACATGCTGGAATCCTGCCAACAGAAGGTCCTGGATCTGTTGTATCTTTCAAAGAAGCTGGATACAGAGCAGGAAGCGGCGCTGATATGCTCTTAGTGTACGCTGAAACCTTCGTTCCCTAAAACGTCACACCAAGGTTTCCCTTTGAGGAGTGTTTTAATTACTGGAGAGAACATTGGATTTCTACACAAGTGAAAATGCTCAAGTAACAATATTATGTGCTCCCTTCCAGGATGTTTAAAGATCTGACTTTGCAATTCCTTTATCATTCCCAGTCCTTTGCTGGTGGCTGAAACCACCAGCACCGTGTACGACCGAAGTGCACATTGCGCTGGCAATGCTGTCACATCTTGGCTTTCTGTGCAAAAGAACGTTGTGCTCCTTTTGATTACTGGACAAAACGTTGTGATTTCTGCCTTTATCAATATCTGTCACTTTGAGGCATCTTTTGGTTTTGCTTTTGAGCTGTTTTCTTGTTCAGCATCAGTCAAGCCTTCCTTTCATATCTGGATAAATGGCGTGTTTTAAACAACTGGTTCTGTTTCTTTTACTTCCTGCAGTTGGGTGGCAGTCACATCTCAGTCGCTGGTGTCTGTATGTGGATCTGGAGTGGGGCATTATGGCTGAATTTCTGATGTGTTGCCTTTGTGGCTGAGACATCCTTACCTGTTTTTACTGTCTTTTGACTTCCAGCTGAGTCTGGAGCTTTGTTGAGGAAAGCAGAGGGTGCCTGTTTCCCACCCCTTGAAAATGTGCTGTGCTTGCTGCAGCGTTAGGTGGAAAGCAGAGCTGTATTTTGTCAAGTTAACAGCATACTTAATATAATTTAGCGTTCTCTGTACGTGTGACAGGTTTTTAATAAGGTGATGATGTACCGAGCAGGATTTGTCACTGAGCCTTAAAACGGACATCATAGTTCTTACAATAAAAAGTGCTAAGTAAACAGCAGGATTTATTTCCTACCTATAGCATTTTATCGATATGTATGTTTGTGGAAATAGCTGGGAACTTTGGTTCAGTTTTGGGAAGATATCTTGTCAACCTGTTCAGATATTGTCTGGTTTAGGGTAACTTGAAAGGTATTAGAAGTGTGGAAGGTGCATGTTGTGTAAGCTTCATCACCACATCTTCATCTGAATGAAGAACATCTGCTCACCATCCCTGTTCCTTGGTGGAACAGAATAGCTACTCTCAAGCCTGGTCTTAGATGGCAGGTGTTGGAGGGCTGTGGGACAGGACACACGTTTCTAGTTCACACCTTCATCAGAATTTGAAGATAATTTGGGGAGAAAACAAGTTAAGGAGGACAGTGAGCAGTCAGAGTGCTGTGGGATTCACTGGGGAGTTGGGTTCTGTAAACTGGTCCTGATCGAGGGCAGCGCGGAAGGTGTCAAAGCTTCATCCCAAACTCTTTCACGCTGATCTCAGATCGCCTGGAAGGATGTGTGAGGTTTGTACAACTCCATTCTCTCAGTTCCTGGCCTGTTCCCGGTTTCCCCAGTGCCTCCGAATCAACATTTTAACCATAATTTCTGCTTTTGACAGTCCAAAGTGTGGGTGTGTAGCCATTGAACTGCTACACCAAAGGTATTTTATTTTAAGGCTACTTCATCTTATTTTTAATGAAATGAAAGTGTCTTGCCTAAGCTGATCACCATAAGAAGTAGATCTGCAGGACATTTTTTAATCCTAGAAGGATGCTCAAAATGTGTTGTGGGGAGAATGAGGCGTGTGGAGATCAACAGTATAGACATCAGCTGTGGAAATGAAGATTTCCTGCCGCTGGTTGGAAAAAGAGAGACAAATTACTCAAGGAGATGAACAAGGTCGTGCTTAAATTCTGAGAGAAAATTGGCTTTTCTGTCTGCTGTTTGCCTGGCTAACATCAGTCTTTTGAAGAACTCAGACCCTCAGTGAACAGAAATGGCTTTGCTACACTTAGGAAAAGATTTAATCCTCCTTGTGGACAGCGTTTAAAGTAAATTTAAGAAATGGTTTTAACTCCTGGTTATAGGAATTTTAAAGAAGGTTGAACCTTCTGCCAAACCCAGACTTATTGAGGGTTAAATTGTAGTTGGCTCTTGACTCACATTAAGCAGGTTTTTTATTTCCCTGAGAAATGAATTGTGATGTTGATCAAGTGCAAAATAAGGTTCCCCCAGCAGCCATTGCCTGTGCAGATGGGTGGGATTTCACATCAGACTCCCCAGAAGGTTTCCAAAGAGGCTTTTTCCTGGGGCGAATGCTAATAAAGGAAATGATCTTTTTTAGCTCGTGCTTTGTCTGGAGTTTTGTGAAGAGACAAAGTGATTTAATGACACCAGTCTTGATTGTTGGCAATTTTTTGTGCGTTTCTGGGGAACTTACAAAAATAAAGCCTATAAGAGCAAGAAATTGTTGTGACCCTTGTGAATAACTGAGGTTCTTCTTTCAGAAAAAGGAAAATTAAAACACCTTTTGGGTCCTTTTTCCACAGAAGCAAATAGCAAATGTGAAACAATTACAAAAATGTGAATGGATGTCGAAGGTTTGTTGTCAGCAGTTCTAGTCTGTCCAATTCTAACACTAAAAATTTGCTATAATTTGAAGTATTTAGAAAACAAAAGAATAAGTGTTTCCATTTTTCTCTGATTTATTGAAAACCCTTTGTCACATTTCATACAGCTAAAGAATTCCACTATTTTAATGTTGATGCTGAATTTGGGAAACACCTTTAACATCAGCTCAAACTTTTGGGATGCCAAAATATTTCCTGCAATACTTTAAATATGTATCTCTTTACAATGGAGTGAATGCTGGTACTTGAATTCCTCCTTTTTATGCGAGAATGCTTTTCTGAAAGGTTTTAGTGATTTCAGTTAATAAATACACATAAAGAGCTGTTTAGGTTTGTGTTACTTCACCAAGAGCAAAAACAGAACCACGCAAGTTTTTCTGGGGTGGTTTTGTTGTTGTTTTGGTTGGGTTTTGCTTTTGTGTTTGGGGTTGTTTATTGAGGGGTTCAGAAACAGGTGGAGGGGGAGAGCAGCTCAGCAGCCCTATACCCTTTTAAGTGAAACAAAGACATAAGTGCAAAATGCTTTCAATGCTTTATCTATAACCAGGATGGGTGTCTACATTCCACATAAACAAGATGCTGAACTGCAATACAGGGGAGTTACTGAAGCCTTTGGATCTGAAGTAGCAACGCTTTGAGCAAAGCGGGTCATTTTATAGGGCCTTGCAATTGTGAGATTGAACTTGCTGGAAACAGCTCCTGATTTATTTAATCCATCTTAAATTTGAAACCTCTCAGCGGTCCCGTGTGGGTAAGGTAGCTTTGTCGTTTGTCATTTAGTTCTAATTTACATCCACGTGTTCTGCCCCCAATCTTGAGAGGGGAAAAGAATGAACAGTGATGAAATGTACAGTTTTCATTTCACTTCATTGATGTTCCTTATTGAGTTCGGATTCTTTTGACAGTGACGATTGCCTGCAGATCTCTGCTATTTAATGGCTATCCCAGCTAATTGTCTTTAAAGGAAATAAATACAAATGCAAATCAAGGTTAAAATCAGTGTCATAAGTCGAGGTTTGTGTTCAATGGTTCAAATCCTGGTGACTGGAGGTGTTCGAGTGACCAGGCTGCTCGTGTCATTAAACGAAAAGGTAGGTGGAGTTTTGGGTTTGGTGGGTTTTCTGTTGTGGTGGTTGTGGGTTTTTTTCCCCTTTATCTTTTTTGTTGTTGTTTTTCTTCTCTCAGAGAAGTTATGGACATCTCCTATACAATTCATAGCTGTTGAAACAAATAATTGAAGGTAGTGGCTGATCATGTCAATACTGAGTAATTATTCATTCTGGGAAAGAAACACCCCTTTGCCCATTAACTGAATTTTAGTAACAGTACATAATAGTTCCATGAATATTTTCTTTTTCTGGTGTGGTTATGAAGCAGTTTTCCAAACCTTGGGCATCATAAGGCATTGGCTATGGGGAACAAAATCTGAATACTAATGATACTAAATCATGTCATATACTTGCACAAAATGAGTATAAATGCAGAAGGCAAATGTTCTGATGGAAAGGATTTCTGTGCTAGTAAAAACATATCCATTCAGGAATTGCTGAACTCTGGTTTAAGACTGTCCTGAAGCCCATGAGAGATGGCAGAAGAGCTTCACGCTTGGGAACCCGGGATCTGTGCCCGCTAAGAGAATTTCAGCACTAAAGTATCGATTTAGGGCTCATTTTGTACTAAGTGTGAAGTTCAGCAGTTCAGGGAAGAGACATAACATGGTGAAGCTGGCAGGAGAGTTACCGGCCCAGCCTGGTGGTCTCGTTCTTCCCTAAAAACTTAATTATTGCTTTGTTTCTGCTTTATTTAGGGTTTTATGTTTGTGGCGTGTTTGTGCAAGGGAGATGGAGCTTGCAGGAATACGGGTTGTTGAACAGTTATATAGGGAATGACCGACGCTGGCGTACTGAGGAGTTCTGGGGTGTTCAGCAAGGCTTGGCACCTCGCTCGGTTTCCTCTGAAGTACTTGAGGTCCGTAGAGAGCGTGAAGGATGCAGCAGCACGTGTTGGGGACTGGCTTGTCACAGTGCCATCTGTGTGGGGCTGTCGTCCACTACAGACCTTGGGAACACGTTAGTGAACTCGCCTTGTAACGGCTGAGAACAGCCGTGAATCGCGGCTGCAGCCTTCCCCGGTACCTCTGGTGTAACTAACGGTGTTGATCTGCAGAGCCTCCGAGCCTCTCCTGGCAGCTTCTCCATCCCCACTGTGCCACAGCTCGTCGGATCTGTCGTGTTCCTGGGCTGAATGACAGAGCAGCGAGGTGCTTCTGCTGGGTGTGTTTCCTACCTGTGTAATGGGGATCTAATCAATGGGTATGACTGGTCACCCCAGCAGAGACACAAGCCCAGAAGAAGCAGTCAGTTGTCTTCTCGCTCTTTCAGCCGGCTGTGCTTTGCTACAACACCATATTTCAATATTGTTGTTGTGTATTTTCCTAAATCCCAAGGAACTGCTACATTCCTTTTCCTTTTTTTCCCTAATTTAGTGAGCATTTTCACTGCTTCTGCATCTTTATATTGCCAAATACCTTGTTGAATTGGCACAGTGTCTCAGATGAAGAACGTGGTGATGCCTCTGGTGACCAGGGATGTGTCCTGGTCCTGTGCCCCGTCTGTCGCTCCTGCCTTGCTGCAGCATTGGCTCCAGTGAGCTGGGTGTGCTAAGGCGCTGCCGAGAGAATCACAAAAATGCAGTTATTGTTGCCTGAAAGTGCTTGTTTAGCTCTTGTCCTGCTTACCCCGAGTTCTTTATGGAGCAGGTTTGTAGGGTGCTGTGGAGGATGGTGAGCTTGTGCACACCTGCCTGCTTGCCGGGTGCTCAACCCCGCTGGCACCAGCAGAGCTTGGGGAAAACCTCGCTCCTCTTCCAAGAGTGACGTTGTCACCGTTTTTTGGGGAGGAGCTGCCCCCTCCAGCTCCTGACCGGGCTCACTTGGTTGGGCTCTTGAGGTGCCTCTTGAGCTAAATGCTCAAATCTTTTGGGACCTTGTTACAAAAGAAACATGCTGGTGCTGCTCCTGTTAACTGCTTTAACGAGCCTCTTCAGTTGTTGTGGGGAAGACCTCAGTGTCCTGGATGACGTTTTTGCCCCACTTGCTGTCTGGTGCGGTAACCGGGCTGCCAGTGGTGCTGGGAGCAGAGCATCCCCTGTGCCACCGACACCACAAGCTGTCCCGTCCCGAGGGGCCGAGAGGCTCAGCGCCGTGGTGCCAGCACGCTGCAGTGGGGGTTTTGGGGAGCCCGTGACAGCGTGCAAGTGAGTAACCGCAGAGCTGTTTGCATTGGTGCCAAGGGTTTCCATTGCTGGGTGGGTGCAGGCGATGAGCGCTGGGGTTGGGTGTTCTCCGG
The DNA here is from genome assembly GCF_963082525.1 of Nesoenas mayeri. NCBI lineage: Eukaryota > Metazoa > Chordata > Aves > Columbiformes > Columbidae > Nesoenas > Nesoenas mayeri. The sequence continues at coordinate 10,703,794 of NC_137565.1, read as the reverse complement.
CAGGTCTGTGGCTCTGCCCTGGCTGGGTGAACCCCACGTTTCATCTCCTCACCCCAGGGACTTTGCTCGCGGCGCTGCCTTCCACTGGCTTCCAATTTCACACCGACATGCCCTTGACGTATTTACAAACGAACTCTCTTATGTCAATCCACTGAAAAGCAGCCCAATAATGTTCCAGAGAAATGTTTTTCTCCTCTGTCTCCTGTTGCTGTGGCAATCTTGCCTGATGCTGAGCAGAGCGAGGGGGAGATGCCGGCATCAGTGCGAGAGCATCCTGCTTCCCCGCATGGCCAGCGCTGTGAAGGGCATCCAGCGCCTGCTGCTGCCTGTCCTGGTGGGGATTTTACCCCTGTACTGGTTTTGATATGCAAATCTCGACGGTTTCTACAGAGAGGAGTAAATGAGAATGTACTTGATTACTCAGCTGGGGAAGCTGAGGCACAGGAGGGCAATGATCTGCCAAAAACTGAGAGCTGTGTCCATCATTCAGCTAGAAATGCCTTTCTCCTTCGTTAACTTAGCTTATACTCCGGATTTTAAGGCAACTTAACCTTCCTTGAAGTTTTCCTCTAGGGTTTCAGCGATGTCAGGACTTCAGCACACGATCTCTCCTCCCGTGTTCCCCTTGTGTCTCCGTCCCGACGGACAGGCTGAGGCTCAGCCCAGAGCACGGGGCCAGCTCTGATTTTGGGGTAACGAGTAGCTGCTAATCAGCTATGTTTGGTAGTTGACTGTGAGAAGCTGGTTGCAAACCTGCAGTACAAATGTGTGAGCATAAACCATTGGAAGGGAGCATGGTTTCCTTTGCGGTAGGTGGAGAACTGGGCTGTTAATCAGATCTGCCCGTGATCAGCTGACAGATGGTGACTCGCTGGGGATAATTAATCATTTGCTCATACGGGAGGTTGAGTATGGAAGGATGGTGTCTGTAAGGATGCTCAGAGGACCTGAGCACCCTGGAAAAGGAGGATCCGTCCTTCCAAGGTGGAACTCACTCCCTGGCTCCGAGGGTGGAAGTAAAGCAACCCTGTGTCTTTTTGTAAGGCTTTTCTCTCTACACATTCTCAAAATCCTCCTTTCCAAAGGCAGCTGTCTCAGCAGGGAGGGCAGAGCATGAGCAGACGTGGTGCTGGCAGGATGGGGACGATCGATGGGTGGAAACCTCTCCCTTCCTCTAGAGCTTGAGGACTCTGTGTACAATTTAAAGTGAGGGGAGAAAAGGCATCTGTACCAAGGATTTGTCAGGCTTGTTCCTGGCAGATAAGTTGGTCTTATTCAGTGGCTTGACATGCAATTCCACGCAGCGTATAGACGTTTGTCTAATTTTTACCTAGAGGGAAAGATTTTTCTAGCCATCCTAAAAATAAAACTTGGCGTAATGGTATGTTTGCTTGGGGAAAATGAATGGGAAGGTGCTGTGAAAATGTCAGGCTTGTCTGGAACAAGGGTCTCTCAGAAGATAAGTGGCATTAGCGTGTGAGGATGTTTCATTTAGAAGTAATGAAGTCCGCAGCATTTGGGGGCCCTGTTAATGGATCCAAAGAGCTACAAAGCCCAGAAGGGAGATGCTGCTCACAGCTGGGAAGGCAGAGACACTTGCAGAGGGAGAGGGTCAGAACAGGTTATTCCTACTGTGAAATGACATCAGAAGGCTGTGAAAAATCATTCCAAAATCACATTCTTCCGCCTGAATCATTTTAGGGAAGTCAGTTTTATGTGGTAAGTCCAGGTGGCTTGCTCCTAGGTGAGAATGGGACTTGGGTCTGAGTTTTAATTTGAAAGGTGTTCAAAGGAAGAAGCACAAGTGTCCTCTGCTTTGTGAATCATCCTGCAGGGTTACAGGACCATGGAAATTATTGTTGTTAAGGCTGCTGGTCAGCACACACTGTCCCTCTTCTCTGAGAAAAACTCTCGCTGGGAAAATGCCTCCTTGCAGAGCCCCAAACTGGTTCCTGTACACCACACATACCTTATTTTCCTTGCAGGTGCAGCGTATTTGAACACAGATGTGTTTTCTGCATGAGCAGAAAGGGCATGGCCATGGAGTTCCTCTCGATAACTTCATTTTGGTATTAAAATAATTGTCCAGATAATGCTGTTTCTCTTCTGAAGGCTCTCAAACTTTTAGCATGGTGGAGTAATTGTTCCATTTATGGGAAAACTGAGGCAGGGCCGTTGTTTGCTGCAGCCCCCGCTCAGCACTGCCGGCAGAAGTTTGCTGCTCACCCTGACTTTCCAATAAGCAACTAAAAACTACCTCTGTTATGTGGATTTTGTGGAAGAAGGTGGTTATTTCATAAACACCGACGCCAAGTTGTGTAACAGCAGGATAGGAGGGTGAGTCGATGTTGCTCGGCTTGAGGTTTGGCCTTGCAAACACAGATTGCTTTGCTGAAGACCTGTTGTTGGTGTCAGGGTCAGTACAGTCTTTAGAGTTTGCTTTTTCAGCGGGAGCTTTGTGTTGTTGCGGGGATATATAGATATATATATATATTTTTCCTTGGACCTCTTCTTCCACAAGCTTAACAAAGATCCTTTGTCATTCTCCAGGGAAGCTTTTGAACCGCTGTGGTTTTGAATTGGCGTTCAATACAAGGTGGCGTGTTGTGAAGTGCCCTGCCCAAGGGCTCCGGGGCTCTCCACACAAATCCCAGCAGACAAAGCCATTAAATGTGGAGTGCCCGAGCGTGATGATTACCTGGCAGAAAGCAGCAGGAGAGCCTGTGCAGCTGAGACTCGCAGGAACGGGCTCTGTCTGAAAAACCACCCTCGGCAGATGAGAACTCTGCTGGAAAAAGTCAAGGTAGGTCTTGTTGATTCATCAGGGTGGGTGGTTTATTCCTTCCTTTCAGTGTAGGGCAGAAGAGGTAGGAACAAGGAGAAATGAGGTGTTTTAAATGGGCTTGCGTGTTTCCCCCTCTGCAAAGGCATCGTCTCACTGCATGGTGGATCTAAACCACTTTGAATTTGCAGCTGGTGTGACTAATGGCCTCGGTGGCTCGTATCCTGCAAGCAAATTTATAGCCTTGAGAAGTCAGATCTAATTTCTTCAGTTACATTTGCAGAGTGAAACCCTGTAAGTGTGACTCCTGTGCTGAGCTCCTCCAGCCTCCATCTCCTGGCATCTCTTCCATTCTCAACATGTGGCTTCATTTTCCCTCTTAGCACCACACCAGCTGGAGCAGAGGTGAATGTCCCATTCCCTCCTGTGGTTTAGAAGTCTGTATCTATATTTTTAGAATTTGTTGGGGTTTTTTGTTGTTGTTTTTCTTTCCCCATCATACTGAGGTAGAAAGAGACTTGATGATTTAATCAACATAATCTCCAGATAAAACATGCTTCTGTTATACTACTGGGAGATGTTAATTTATGCTGGCTTGCTTCTCCTAAGGTAAATTAAATCATTAGTTTTAAGACTGGATTAGGTGCGCACGTCCCCTGCCTCTTAAAAAGGCAGCTCGGTAGTTCTGAAAAGCTTCTTGGTTTGGAGTTTCATGGGAGTCATCAAGTCGTTTCAGTGCAGGTGTCATGAAAAGTGGAAGCACCAGCTCCCTGGTAGCTAAATGTCCCTGTGCCTCCTTCACTACTCAATAATGGTATTTCACCTGCTCATTAATTCAGTGAGAAGGTTTTGCCCCAGGCCTGGGGAACCAGCTACGGCTCCTTTGATTGAACCTGTACCTTGAGTATCTTCATCTATGGAGAGCTGAGCTGTTGTGTGTCTGTTGGAGGAGACCTGGCCTGGGGGGGGTGTCCAGTCCCCTCTCCCACTGCAGAGATCATCAGGACATCCAGGTTGGTGCACTGACTTATTGTTTGGCGATACACCTGAGCAGAGCTGCGCTGTCGAGCCCGGGTTGCTGTCAGCACCTCTGAACTGACTGAAAAGTCCCCAAAATGCACAAGGGAAGCTCTGTGAGTGCACAAATGAAAAGTAAAAGATCTTTACTGAGGTGGGTGGGAGACATTACGCCTCTTTCATATAGGTAGGGAAACTGAGGCACAGCCTGCTTCTCATTGGGGGAGCCAGTAGCAGGGTGTAGGAGTGAAACCTGGATTCCTCATGCCAATGTCCCCTCCTGGAGTCACTTCATGTGGAGCAGATGAGCCGGGCCAGCGTGGTGGCTCCTCTGCGGTCCCTCGCAGGGACGCTGGCTCCACTGTGGAGGTGCCCTGTGTGCTTGGCTGGCCAGGAGCTCTGGTGAGGCAGACGGGAAGGGCTCCCTGCCACCCAGGGGGAGGAGGAACGACAGAGCCCCTCCTGGCAGTTTCAAGGCTATTAAGGATGTGATAATGAGGCGTTGCAGCATCATTTTTCAGCATTTGGCTCCCCCATCCCCACTTCAGCCCGTGCATTAGTGCTCTCCATCCCAGGAGGACAGTAACCACTGCTGGTGCTGTAACTCCATTTACTGTGCAGCTTCTATTTATATAATTATTTCCTTTCATTTTTTTAATTCATTTATTGGACATCAACAGGGCTTGTGCCTGTGCAGGTTGAGAGGCTGAGGAGAGAAGATGCTTTCCCAGAAACCTGTCTCAGTTCTCCATCAAAGGAGAGCAGATGCTCAAGGTACAGGTTTGATCAAAGGAGCGATTGCTGGTCCCCCAGACCTGGGACAAAACCTTCTCGCTGAATTAATGAGCTGGTAAAATAAAACTATTGAGTAAAGAAGGTAGATGTGCCTGTTGGGGCACTCAGACTCCTCTCCATCCCCACCTCCCACAGGCACCCTCAGGGCTGAGCTCTTGACCTTCAGTGTGCTGTGCTGGCCGCGCTGTTCCTGTGTGACAGCGTGCGGGTTTGGTTTTGGGGGGCTGTGCGTTCCTCGGGGTGATGCCTGTGCTGGGGATGCCGCACACGAGCAGACATCACCTCCCCGCTGCCGTGCTGCAGGTTGGACAGGCAGGTGGCCGCGTTATCGGGCGAGGAGATGAAAAGCTCCCCAACTGGTATTTGTCACTTCTGACTGCAGACATCAAGGATCTGTCACTGACAGAGCAAAACGGGAACGATGTTTTTTTGTTTGATCAGGCTGTTTTCCCTCTCTGAGTACCGCAGGGCTGAGGAGACACGAAGCGCTGCCAAGCGCTCGCTCTGCTTTACCTTTGTGCAGGTTTTTCAGAGGAGAAGCGCTTGTTTAATTATAAAGGAGCTGTTTGTAGTCTCTCGCACACTGGCAGAGACCTGAGGGCAAAGCTGCTATGCCAGATGTATTTTGCCTTGGTTTGATGTCTCTCTCAAGATGCTGATGTCTCTCCTGCATCTCCCTGCCACTCATCCACGGCTCATCCCGTGGCCACGGAGGATCGGTCAGGTCTGTGCTTGGGCACAGGGACCTCAATGTCACCGAGGGGCACCAGGAGGTCACCATGCTCCAGTCCTTGATCTGCCAGCGGGTTTAAAAGCCAGGTGAGTTTAAAAGCCAGAGCAGAAGAGGAGGGAATCCCTCCCTTCCAGGAGAGCAGCCGGCACTGGAGTCCCATGGATGCTGAGCTATTCCCCCTTCTCCATCCGAACAGCTTCCTAACAGAGAGTGCGATGGAATCGAACACGACAGGATTATTTATGAGGTGTTTGTTTGAAGTTGAATGGACAGGAACCACGTTTCAAAACTGCAGGAGAAAGAGCTTTTTAGCTCATTTTCCTTTCTCCAAAATAGCAACCACATCACTGTGCGCCATGGGGATGTCAGGGCGAATCTGTTTCGCTGACAACAAGATTGTTCTGTCTAGACGGGGAAGCGCTGCTGAACCCAGCGAGTCTGTGGAATAATTTAAAGCCAAAATACTTTAGAGGCATTAAATTTAAAATAAAAACTGGCTTGACAGAGACGATGCTTGATGGATAGTTTGTGTACGAGTGGGATGGCGGCTGGCTTTGAGACAGAGCTCCATGGCAGAGATTGACAGATGCTGCTCAGTGTGATGTGGTGGCTGCTGACCTGTCACCTCCCCAGAGAAGTTCTTCCCCAAGAGTGGGTCCATCGAGGTGGACCCAGTGCAGGGCTCCTCTGCGGTATCGTGGGTCTGTGTTGAATGTGGCTGTTCCTCAGCAGCCCGCCCAGCCCCTCGGTGCCTTGTCCCCACCTGCTGCTGGTTCTGTGGCCACTGCTGTGGGATAAGGAGCAGAAGGGCTGTGCGGAGGGGACATGGGCCTTGCAGTTGCCATCAGCCCCGGGGCTGGCTAAGCTGGAGATGTGGTGCTTGGATTGCAGCCCAGTTGGCAGGAGGAATTTACTTTCTTCTGTCAGGAAAAGAAAGATGAAATATTAAAAGCATGTCTCAAAGACTAAAATATATTCTTATTTTATTTTCTGAGTAGAGCTTCTGCTCTGCAGTGCTTCAGTGTTGGTCGGAGCAGGAGGGATGCTGGTGATGGGGGGGAGAGCAGGGAGGAAGAAGAGGCACGTCTCAGGTGAGCTGGCACTTCAGCTCCGCCGCAGCCTTTGGGACTTGTGTTTTAGTCTCGCTTGGTTCCTGTTCAAGGGCAGGAAACATGAACTTAGTTCTTGTCTCTGCAGGTGAGGGCAGTGTCTCTCTGAAGCAGGAGGTCACCTCCACATCGACCGCTGTCCCCATGTCAGGGAGGACACAAGACAGGAGGAGCAGAGGGCTCAGCCAAGACACCAGTCAGCTTCCTCTGGAGAAGTCCTGCTGGCTCCTAACTTGCCGTTCCTGGTATCCTGGTAAGCCAAACTTGTCCCCAAGAGTCCCCCAATGACTTTCTGAAGTGGTCATGGTATGAGGTTTCTCCCAGATCTGAGCTATTCCTTTTGCTTCTGCTGAAGAACCTGGGGCCAGGCTGTCAGGGAGGAGAGCCTTGCTGCAGGCACCAAGGCACGCTGGCATAGACATGTGCTGTGTCCTAAACTCAGTACAGTATGGGGCCTGTTTTTATCCTAAGCAGTCAGCAGGCTTCTTGGCGTGCCTTTGTGCAGGAATTCAGCTGCTGGGTGGCAGCAGGAACCAGCATCCCGAGCGGGTGCACTGAGATGATGGACATCCGCAGAGCTGCTTCTTTCTCCCGGATGGATTTGCCAAGAGAGGAGCTGGAAGGAACCAGTTCAAGGCGTTTAAAGCTTTTTTTTTTCCTTCTGTCTCTTCCTTTGACGTCTCTTTTCTGCTCTCGCTCTGGGTTCGTGGCTCTGGGCCAGATTTGGTTGAAATGTGGGAAAGAGGAAGATGCCAGTTGAGCATCGCGGGGAGCAGACCAGGAGCGCTCTGGTCTGCTTACACCTCTGCAAACACTGGCTGTGAGTGCTGCTTGTTTGCTGACCAAGGACGTGCCCAAACAAAGCACCGTTGTGTTTCAGGTCAGTGAGATGGAGTTCAACCTCGACTGCATCTCCAGCCTCTGAACACTCCGCTCCTGCGTCCCCCCAGCAGCAGAAGGGGACCCTGATGTCCCCACCTGCCTCCCCGCTCCTGCCACAGCCTCGTGAAAGACCCTGTGATTAATTATACTACTCCACAGCCTCTGAAAATTTATTTTGGGGTTTTATGTTTGCTGCCACTGCTTAAACAATGGCAAATCTGCGGTGGCTGCGTCCCAAGCAGGTGGCAGCTAATAGGTCAATAAAGTGAATGGCATCATCAGAGCTGTCGAGCTGCCAGAGCCAGGCAGGTAGTGGGGAAAGCTGCAGAGAAGTCAAGACAGATCTGCTCTAGCAGAAATGCATCTGGCTATGATGGCTTGCAGGGAGTTGCTCACTTCCCTGATAGCACCCACTGCTTTAATAGATCCATTTTTCCACTACAGTTTGTCTAGCTTAAGCTTTCTTCTCCGTACATCCCACGCTCTCCTAAAATTTAGTCTAGTAGGACCTTTTCATCTCCCAGAGCTTTGGAAGTTATTTTCCTGAAAGATATTTCAAGGCCTTGGGGTGTGCAGAAAGGGGGGACTGGGGGGATTGTCAGCTGAAGGAAATGGAGAGCTTCAAACCACACAAAATGCTGCCAAAGGCACACAGAAATCAGCCCAGCTTGACACAGCCTGCAACCGCCTGGGAAGACTTAGAAATCGCCTCTGAGCATCTCACCTGGTGCTGCTGTAGAAGGACCGGGGATGGCAGGTCTGGAGCAGACAAAACGCTGTTGTACCCGCTTTACAGCAGCGCCCCGTGCATCAGTGAGCACAGAAAGCTCCTGACATCTCCCTTCTGAGGCCACGGAGTTTTGGTAGAGAAAGTGACTTTTATAGACATAAAGGAGGTTTCCTTTTGGGTCAAGTGCTCTGGAAATGAATTATTTTTGAGATGAAAGCCTTTTTTTACTTGGGTAATACAGATTCACATTGCCTAAAGGGAAGGCTGCCTTGTGCTTGGGTATTTTTCCCTCTGGGAGCATTGTGATTGCTTTTGAAGATGAATTTTCAACATACAAAGGAGAAGAAGAAAGCTGAGAGAAAGCAAGGGCTTTACAAAATATCAGGGGTCCTCGTGGTCTGTTTTAATTTGTCAGCGTGTCTCTTGCGTGGAACACCCGTGTCTGGTGCAGGGCTTTTCCTCCTCTTCCCTAAGTGATTTGCTCCTTCCTTCTTCATTAGTCCCAGCCTTTGGATTATGTTTGGTTGTGGTTTGTTTTTCTCCCTTTTTAGGCTAAGCCTTTTCCACCTGCCAGCGGGTCCCCACCCTCACTGCGGCTGATGGGAAGGGATGCACATCCCTGGCGGCCCCTTCTGATGTGCTGTGGTACCCCATGGGGTGCACCCTTTTCCTGTCTGTTTATTATCTGAGGGATTTTGTTTGAAAACATCATGCCCTATGGACTCCAGGTCCCCAAAGCCATTTCTGGCTTTGCTAAGATATGGGAAGCATCAGAGTGTCTTGTTTCTCTGCTTTTTTGCCGGTTTCTCCTTCCTTGCCCTGCAGGGACAAGGTGCACACAGGGCTCTGCTGCTGCTTGGTGTGAGACACTGTAAAACCCAAGCATTGATTTCTCAATCAAAGGTGTCTGTTTGCTCCTTGGTCTGGGACTTTAATGCCTGAAAATCCATCTCTCGCTCCCCGACAGTTTGCTTTCAGACTTTTAAATCAGCTCTTGTGCTTCAGAGCTTTGGGAAGGGAACAGATTCAGTCAAGCTAGTGTTGTTCGTGTGTCTCACGGGTGGGTTTTGAACCAGACAGAGCCCATGGGGGCTCTCAGGTCCCAGGCAAGACCTTTGCCTGTGTCTGGCTGTGCTACTGGGGCTTTGGGGGAAGCTCTGGGTCTTCCTCCTGCCTCGACAGTGAACCTGGCTCAGCTGCTCCGTGGTCCCCAGGCTTTGTGGACTTGTTTTTCATTTGTTTTTCCTGAAGTTGCAGTATGTCCTGGCCACAGATGTCAGAAAAACATGAACACCTTCCACACCACGTTCCCACTTGTGCTTCCCATCTTTTCCTAGCAATTGCAATGTTCGCTCCCTGTTTTCAAAGCATTGTACTCTGCTGTTCTTCAGGTGCTGTATTGCTGATGTAGGCTGAAACACAGCTGCTTCTGTGGGGGAATAGAGCAGCTTGAGGCAGAACAGATTGCTGCTGCTCTCCTGCAGAGATTGCTGTGCTGACCTGAGCTGGAAGCGTTGGCTGCAGCTCTTGCCTTGGCCTCTGCTTCCTTCATCACCATGGGGCGATCGCTGCCACTGTTTAACCTCAGCTTTCCTCCTCCTTTAGGAGGGTGAATGACCTGGAAGCCTTTTCCAAAGATTGAAGCCGGGGTTGCTTTGCAGCCCTGGGAGGTGCAGGTGGGTGTTAGAGCAGAGCGAAGGGGAGATGCAGGTGAGTCCTGGTGCTGATTGCATGCAGCAGATTTGTCTGGAAGGAGCTGAAGGAAGCGTATTGAGGATGTCTCAGCTATTCAAGTGAGAAATCAAATTAAACTTCGCATCAAATAGTAGAGCTGCTCTGTATGAAGAGTTATGTCAAATTCATTAGAGGTTTCTACACACCAGCCCCCCAGGACTTAGTGGAGAGTCAAACGAGTGCTCTGTGTCAGGGGCTGTGTCTGCCTGCTCACCTGGATGTGCTAACAATGTGCGCAGAGGAAGAGGGAATTACTGCTTTAACCTTCAAGGTACTTGTGTGAGGAGCAAGGAGGACACCAACTCCACAGCAATGCCACCAACAGCAGACTGGGACACCTGTCCCTCAGCCTGCACCCAGCGACACCAGTGAGGACAGGGGACAACAGCCCCAGCAAGCTGGAGATGTGGAAAATGCTTTTGTCCCAGTTACCTGTCTCCTGATCTCCCAGTAACAGGCTGGGCAATGGAGTCCCTTGGAAGCCCTGGGGTGTCTGGGAGGCAGAAGGGAGTAATCTGAAGGAGATAAAAATATCAGTATCACATGGGAGTATGCGTTCAGACTTGCTTCTCATGGGGCAGGACTCTACGCTTGTTCCAGGCGAGGAACAATAAGTTTGTCCCTCAATGGGGACAGATTGCTCGGGGGCTGGATGGAGCCCAGACTTGGCACGAGAGGCCCTGCAGGCAGGAGGAGCTGCCAGCGTGGCGGCAGGGGAGGCGCCGGCTGCGAATCTGGGGTGCCGTGGGAGTTTGGCTGCAAAATGATTTCCCCACATAGCACAGGCTCCAAGAGCTCCCAGGTGACCAAAGCATCTCCATCCCTGCTTCTCTCCGGTGGTGGGACACACCAAAATGCTGGAGGATGACAAGGACACTGAGCTTCATCCTCTGCAAGTGCTGAATGCCGAAGTTTTCTATTTTATTTTATTTCCCAACCCTGATGCATGTTGTGCGTTGGCTTAGAAGCACTCAAGCGCTAGCTTGTTATTTAAAAGCCATTTGCAATACTACTGCTCTGCTGGCAGGAGAAATTAGTCTGGCCCCGGGATGTGCAAATCCTGGTGTTGGAGCAGGACAACCTGGTAACAGGCAGAGGTGTCTCCTCAGGTGTCCTGCCTGCTGCTAGGAATGGATTAGGGCTCTCCAGCCAAGAAAATGTCTTTCCTCCTTCTTTTTCTGTTCATTTGTGAGAATTTTTAGGAATTTAGCATGATAAACCTCAATTAGGCAACACTTATTAATTTCTGAGATGTAATTTATTTACAGAGCATTCCCATTCACAGCAGCAAGTGCTGATAATTGCTGTAGTTTGCTTTCCAGCCCAGGATTTGAGAGACTCAGGGCTGGTGAAGGTGGCTGCCAGGCAGGCAGGGCTGGCTCGGGGAATACGAGGAGCCCATCGAGGAGCTGACTGACCCAGACACGTTAGTTTTTGCTCAAAGCCATGCTTGTCCTAGACCATGGAGCAGGAATGCCTGTCCCCTCCCCAGGGCTGCATTAGCTCAACCGTCCTGCGATGCCTTTTGCTGTCTCTGCTCTTCTCTTTGTTTGTTTGCCCCCAGGGTGACACAGGGGTCCCCATCCTGCACCAGTGCTGCTGCAAGGCTGGATGAGCTGCTGCTGTGTGGATCTGGAGGCAGATCTGCAGGAAATCAATGATGCCATGAGAAAGCAAGGTACCACATGCCTGTCCTTCAAGCTTCCAGCACCAGAGGTGGCATCTTTGCAGCGTGATGGCTCAAGGCTATTTTTTTGTTCTCTTTCTGGCATAGGCTATTGCTGGGAGATGCTGTATTGAAGCTTTGCTGACATGTGAAGCCCTGTGATGAATTCCTTTGGAGCATGCTGTGCTGTTTACCTGTGAGACATCAGCTTCTCCTGGATGAGGTGGGCTGTGGGGCAGAGCCGTGGGGTGGGCTGTGGAGCAGAGCTGCCCTCCAGCCCTGTGCTCAGAGACTGTCCAGGCAGAGACAGGGCCATTTCAACAGCCTCAGCCCCACATCCCATCTTATCTGTGTTTCTGAGAACCTGGGGCTGCCAGGGCTGGGTTGTGCAGTGGGAGGGAGCAGCCACCTCTGTTTTGGGGTTGGGGAAGCTCTCCTGTTTTCTGGCTACAGCACCAGTGGATTGCTTCTTGCTATCTAGAGCAGCACCATCTTTAGGGCAACGTCCCACATGGTTCTTTGGGGAAAGAAATTGGAGATTGATCGAAGTACCTGATCCAGAGTCAAACTGCTGGCTTTGTCTTGTCATGCGTCCCAAGGATCGCTTGAAAAGGGCAAAATAGAGCTGCTGCCCTTCCCCCAGCAAAGGGCTGGGAATGCAGGAGCTGTGCTGAGCTCCTTGGCTTGGTTTGGCTCTGGAGAAGCTGCTGTAACCCTGACGTTTCATGCAGACTTAGACAAATTATTGCAAAATAGCCCTGTCTTATCTTCTGGCAGGCCCTGTCTCCCTGACGGTGTAGCCAGCTCAGCGGGCTAATGAAGCAATTGTTCTACACAATGGATTTAGCCATCAGCCATCATCTCCAGCTGAGCTTGATCTATAATGCCTGTTTGCAGGCATGGGAAGTGTTCAGCGCTCCCAGGAGCGGGTGGTGTGTGAAGTCGGGATTTATTAGCCATCTGGCATGCTGCTGGGCCGTTTGTTATTGAGGATCTTGCAGGAAGAACTTCTGATGCCGCAGTGAGCTCCGTGCTGTTTGGAGAGTAAAGCTAATTTCTGGGAGCTCGTGGTGGGGAGTCCTGGCTTCTCAGGTGCCTAAAAACAGTGAGTTTGGACCACTGCCTGCTTCTAAAAACAGTGAGTTTGGACCACTGCCTGCCTGCTGTGATGTTCCTATTGAATGGGAGAGGAGAGATTTATTGCTCTGGTCCAGGTATCCATGGAGAAGTGTGACCTGCTTCTTCCTAGGCTGAGCATGCCAGGATGCTGTTGGAGGGGCTTCTGGTTTTGTTTCTTAAGCCTGACCTCTTCCTCATGCATTTGGCGATGCCCCGTGATGCGGTGAGCAGGAACTGCAGGGAACATGCTGTCTCTCACCATAGTTGACCTGTGGAGCAAGAATCTGGCCCTGGAGCATCTCCTGCCCTTTGCAGGGCTTATGTTCAGGCGCTGAGCTGGGCAGCTCCAGAAAATGAAATGCAAATGAAATGGAAAGCTGAGGGGCGAGGGGGCTGCTGACTTCTTTGCTGCTGAACTCTGCTGCCTGCAGGAGAATTGCGTTCTGGCTGTTGCTTGTGTTCTTCTCCCCGGTTAGCCTGGGGAATGCACTGGCAAGATAAAGGCACGCAATTTCCTTGGCTTGCACTGAGATCTTATTATGCATTTCCATAAAGCGAAAATGGAGGAGGGAGCAGCCCAAGCCTTCTGGAGCCAAGTAGTACAGCTCGATAACCCTGCCAGGCCTCGGGGAAGCGGCGCTGCCCTTCAGCAGGTGAGGTGCAGTGAGGAAGGGTCACCCAGCCGCTTGGAAGCAGGGGCTGAGGACTTGGAGCCAAGGGTGCTGCTTTTGTTCTGCCTCCTGGACCACGCGTACGGCTGAAGAGCAAGAGCTGTGGATGCAGATGGGTTGGTGGGGAGATGGGGTTGGATGTCAGGGTCTAGCAGATGAACAGAGAGCAGGGCGCTCCCAAGCTGCGAGGTTGTTTGCAGAGAGCCTGGGAGATGGCTGGGTGAGGTTATTATTCTTCCTGGGGTAGGGACCAACTCAGCACTCTCTTCTCACCCATCCCTGTTTTGCACAGTCCCAGCTGCCCCTGATCCTGCAGCTTTCAGCCCAGCCATGTCCTGTTCACGGTCCCCGTCACATCTCCCGGTCCTGAGAGCTGCTCTGGGGCTGTAGGACCCTCTGAAATCACCCGTAAAGTGCTGTAACCCCAGGCAGGACCTGGTTTCCCAACTGGAACTGAGGGTCCTGCTACCAGTTCCAACAAGAGCAGTTTTCCATGTCAAAGGGCTCATTGCTGGCCACAGTTTTGCTGCTTCTTAACACGGTGGTAAGGAAAGGAGCTTTAAATATGGGTAGCTAAAGAAAAAGCTCCTCTGAAGACTTGGACTTTGCAGGAATAAGTGCCTGCACTGTTAGGGTTGCTTTTAAAACCTCTAACCACTGTGTTCTTCAGCAGCTTAAGCTGTGTGTGTAATAATCACCTGAAATGGAATTTGGCTATTACGATAACCAGAAAGCACAAGGTTGGAATGAATGAGAGGAGCAAGGGGGCTGGTTCCCAATGGTGCTGAGCCATCCCCCACATCACAGTGAGACCCCGTCCCAGGGGACTGGACTGGCAGGAGGTTTGGGCTCAGCTAACAAGCAGTGGTTGAGTGGGTGATTAGTGTTTTACAGCCGCCTGCCCACGGTCTTATTATGGGGTTAGTCATTGTGAATGTCAGCGTGATCAGAAGTTATCACCACTGCCCAGAAATCGTTAGTGCTTGCCATGCCAAGAGGGTGAGCCCATGGCTTTTGTTGGCCTGCTTTTGGACATATGGGTACATGGGGAGCAGGTTTCATGTATAGGGATGGTCCCTATGGAGCTCACTGAGGTGTGCAGGCTGTGTTGTGCTGGCTAATGGCCATGCTTCATGGTGTGCAAATGAGCAGTCGCTGCTGGATGGATGTTTGTGGGAAGCAAGGGTGGCACAGGTCAGTGCAGAGGAGCTGGTGTATGCCACAGGTGCTGGGTAATAGGAGACAGAGAGAACAAACGATGCTATGGCTGCTGTCAGCCTGTGATGGGAACCCAGGGGTGGTTTCAGGAGATGTCGGAGTCCCCCAACCACTCCACTTTGTCCCAGGGAGTAGGTGGTGGGCGCTGGAGCTGCATCTTTGCCCTCAGGTGCAGCGCTGTGTCCTGACACACTGTTGGCTGGAAGGAGGGTACCTGGTGACCTCTGTGTCGTGTTTGACAGGAGGTGGAAATGAAGGAGGCCCTCTCCCCCGTCTGCTGGGAAAGGTGCATGGATAGCTCCATTCTCCATTGCTCTGGCTGGCTGGGATCTGAGCTGCCCCGGGGCTGCTGCTCTGTCCTGTCCTGCCAGGGCTCCCAGGTGAGACACAACCACCCGTGTCCAGTGGTACCTGCTGCTGCTGGGTCCTGGCCCCTCCTTGTGCCTGGTGACAAGGAGCTGTGGATGAAGGAGGCCGGTGAGGCTGCTGTAGAGCCAGGAAACCTCCTGTGCTTTCAGGGAACGGTGCTGTCTGGAAACTGCCTCCCGCACTGGAGAAGCCTGTGTTCGTGACGGAAACATGCTTTAATAGATAAATAGCTTTTGTTGGCTTGTTCAATATATAATTCATGTCCTTATGCATGTTGGGGTGCATAAAGCCAGAGCTGAATGGTTTATTCGTCAGTGGCGCTCGGTTCCCTCGTGCCATGCCCTGTCCCTTCCCTCCTGTGGCACGTCACCGCAAGATGGAATCAAGGTGGGGGGAGCATGTTGGCTTTGCTGTCTGGTGCCCGTCTCCGTCTGCATTGTGCTGGGAGATCAGACAGGACGAGAGGCTGGAGATGTGTTTGCTCCCCTGCCAGACCCGGGGGGAGCAGGCAGACCCTTCCCCAGGCACATCCCTGGCAGCAGCCCCTCTCCTCCGCTCTAATCCCATTCAGACCCTGTCCTCCACTCCTCCCCAGCGAGGCTGCAGGCGCGAGAGACCGGCTATTTGTGTTGGGGCTGAATAGATTAGCTCTGGCCCCCGGGAGCAGCTCTCTCAGCTTGCACTCGAGATAAGCGAGGCCATGTCCTCCTGGCTCTCGGACTCCTCGGCAGCTGGCGGAGCTGTGATTAGCCTCAATTTATGCAGGCTGTTAAACAAACACCTGCAAGGTTCAGGGACAGAGAAGCCAAGTCATTTTTGCAAGCAAATAGTCATGTTGCATTAAACTGAGAACACTGTCCTTTTTTTTTTCGTGGTGCCTCTTAGACCTCCGAGACATCTGAATGAGGCAGAGAGATGCTGCGAGCCGGGGTGACTCTAATATCGTGTGATACTCTTGCAGTGCTGGGCTGATTGCTGTGGGCACAAGCACGGCCGTGACTTCTGGGGTTGCCGCTATAGCTGACAATTTCTAAACTTGTTCTGCTCTTATTGCTTTCTCGACTGTTTGCAATTCTCTGTAGCTCACCCCTAATCTCCTGCAATAGACCCGCTGTTATTGCCGGCAGAATGATGGGTCGCGTTGCGGGGGCACCATGATGTTGAGATCTATCGGAGTGTTAATAAAAGGGCTTAATGTGGAGAAAAGGAAATCCTGCTCCTCCAGAGACCTCGCTGAAGAATGTAGTGTAATTAACCTCAGAGGCGATTGCTTACAGCGGTGTTGTGTGCCAGCAAAGAGCCCAAAAATAGTCTCCATCCAAGTGTAGCTGAAAGGCGGGTGGCTTTCCCCCTTGGAAAGCCTGGTCAGACTGCAGCTGAGGACTAGGACAGAACAAATCTGAATTAGCATTGCCCATCCAGAGGTTTCAGTCCATTGCAAGGACATTGTCACATGTGGATGCGTGTGTTTTCAGGCCGGGGATCCCCAGCCCTGGAGCACAGAGGGATGGGGCTGCTCTGGGAACGGCAGCGCCCTGGCGGTGGAGCTGCCTCCTCTGCCGCCTCGCGCTGGGGTGGACGCTTGTGCCTGGGGGTGGATGGATCCCTTCCTCCCTGGGCATCTCCTCCTGCTCCTCAGGGAATCCTGCCAGTGAAAGGGAGAGACGGGGCAAGCTCAGCTACTCTCCCTTCTGCCTTGTGTTTTGCTGCAGCGAGCAGGATCCAGCCCTGTGCCTGCCGATGCCTTGGAAAGCCTGTTTGCAGCGCGCTTGTTCCTGGGCTGCGGAGCTGCTCCATGGGAGGAAAGACTTCAAACAGCAATTAGCTAACGTACCATTTCCAAAGAAACAGCTCTTGTCGTGCTGGACAATGGGCTGCAGGAGGCAAACAGGTTAAAAGCTCTAATTCTGGTAAGATATATTTAGGTGGGTGCTTTTTTCTTTCAAAGGCAGGTAGGTTAGAAAGGCTGTGACTCTTTAAATAGAATTATCTTTCCTTAACCAGCTAGGAGCTGCATTAGGAGCAGGGGCTGTTTCTTCCCACCCAGCCAGGACAGACGCCCTGGTGCTGCTGACAGACAAACGCAGCTGAGCTTTCTTCCCAGGGCACCTGGTGTACCTGCAAACCTGCCTTCACGTTAGTAGCAGAGGGGCTGAAATAAGAGTCTGTTTTCCCTTGACAGCTACCAAATAAAGAAATTATCTGCTGCTGCTTGTCTGTTATATTTTCTATTAGCTGAAGTGTAGCAGCGTAAAAGATAATTTAATGCAGCACAATGCAAAACTCATTACTAAGCCAGAACTGTGTTCTGCTGCTGCTATCCCTCGATGCCTGAATGTCCCCGGTCCCCTCTTACAGCCCAGAGCTGCCACAGGTTTTCCCATGAGCATTAATGCTGGCCAGGCCTGGGGGGACAGGGTGACTCGAGGTCCCGAATGTCCCTGGAGGGAGGCAGTTCTGTGAGCTGGGTTAAATCTGGCTGCCAGGCCTCTGCATCATTTCTCTCTGGCAACCAGTGCTATGACCTGAGGGAATGTCAGGAAGATGTGCCAGGGGAGGTTTAGGTTGGACATTAGGAAAAGGTTTTTCACCCAGAGGGTGGTGGACACTGGAACAGGCTCCCCAGGGAGGTGTCACCACCCCAAGCTTGACAGTGTTCAAGAAGAGATGGGACAATGTGCTCAGACACATGGTGTGAACTGCAGGGTTGTCCTGTCCAGGGACAGGAGTTGGACTCTGATCTTTGTGGGTCACTTCCAACTAAGGACGTTCTATGATTCTGTGACCATCAGGAGCATCCTTGGGCTGCGTGTCCCTTGGGATGTGAGGCTGAATCCCATCCCTGGCCCTTCAGGAGGTCTCTCTAGTCCCTCACACCCTGCAGCAGCATCCTGCCATGTTGCTGTAACCTCCTCACACACACCAGGAGCTCCCTTGTCACTTTGGCCGAGCCCTCTCCACCCCTCGCTGGGATGAGCATCTTGCAGCTGTGCGGGGAGCAGCGGTCCCTCATTCCCTGCCTGTCCTGCCATGCAGCAGAGCCCAACCTGACCGCCCTGCTCATTCAGTTTGTTTTGGTTCACTTTACAGTCGAGGATGAAGTCGCAGATATTTCTGTGTGGTGATAGGATCACACCAGCCAGCTCTCTTTTATTAAGATCCCAGGCGGTGGAGGTGCCCGATTACCTTATCTCGGCTCTGCAGATGTGCGTTACCCCCTTCTCTCGCCAGAGCGGGAGGAAGCAGCTGAAATGCTGCTGCTCAGCCCAGTCTCTAGTAAATGCTACAACCCCTTCTCTAGCCCATAAATAAGAGGAGGTTGGATCTTAAAACAAGGCATGAACACAGCATCGCCCACACGTCCGTGGCTCTCAGGGCCTTGTAGAAGCTGTCTGATGCAAAGGGGAATGTCACCTGCTAGACAAGTGAGTGCCAGAGCACATGTCCCTGGCCTGAGTGGCCATAGTGAGCAGCACATGTAGAAATAGAGGTGGAAAGTGGAAGGGGAAACTGGGAATCAACAGCACTTCATCCAGTATGGAGCATGGAACATGTAGAAATAGTGAAGGGAAGTGAAAAGGTGTGATGAGAAACTTAAGCAGAATTTCTAACATGGAGGAGGAGGAACTGAGTTTTAGGGTATGAAAATAAAAGGCGGGGAGACGGGGAGAGACGAAGCTCTTAGTGATGCTATTGGAATTGGAAAAGCGGAGCATGTGGTGGTGTCATCTGTGGAGAAGGGATGATGCCTTCAGCCCGTGTGATGGCGAAGGTGTGTGGATGTGTCTTGGTCCCTGCGTAGCCGGGGTCCAGCAGCAGCGTTTGGGCAGCGTGGGGCAGGTCCCTGTGACTGGAGAGGAGCAGGAGCTGCTCTCTGATCACACGCTGCTCAGTGTGAGCCCTGAGCAGTGCGGCCGGCGAGCGGCTCTCCAAGCTGGGCTTAGCTGGGAATCTCTCAGTGAAGGATTTGTGGGGGGTTCTATAATGATCAGCCTTACAGGAATGGGTCTCATTAAAGCACAGAGGCAGCTTAGCTTGCAGCTGCCTCAAGCTGTGTTGCAGAAGACGATATTGTTGCTGTTTAGAAATTTATATTTACTTTTCCTTGGTCAGGAAGTCTTTAGCTCTGCCTCATTGCCCTCTGGGACAGAATCAGGGCAGGCTCTGTGTTTTTCCACATCCCCTCTCCCTGACCAGGCTGAGCTGTCGTACCAGCTTCTAAAGCTGTTTTGGGGCTGTCTGCTGATATTTCAGCACCCTGGCCCCGAGGAACACCCTGGCCCCGAGGAACCCCCTGGCCCCAGCTGCCCACAGCACCAGGGCTCTTTGAGATCCAGATGAAGATGAACCTGCACCTAATTGCTTTTAAAAGTCCCTGTTGCTATGACAACTTGCCAAGCGTGATGCACTTGAGCGCTGTCTCTCCGCTCCCAGGACTTGCATCGCCACCAGAAAGCTCTGTGTGTACCTCTGTACGTACATGTGCTTTATTCCAGCTTTCACAGGTGGTTTATAATCCCTTGGAGCTCAAGCAGAATCTCTCCTGAGCTGGTGAAGGGTTTACTTAAAAGGTCTGATGATAAGGTGAAGGAGAGGCCACCAGCCGCTCACCCCGCTGCCGAGCACTTTGATAGCTAAATTTAGCCCCTTGAGTCACTACTGAGTCAGCAAATCGGGGGCAGGAAATCCTCATTTCTCTTTTCTTCCATTTGTTGTGTTTGGGTTTTTTTGTTGTTTTTTTTTCAGCAGCCGTGCACCCAAGCCAGGCTCCAGGTTGGCTTGGTTTCTGTCCTAATCCAGCACGTTACCTGCCCACATCATTTTCCCATGGAGCATCTTGAGCCTGTCCAGGAGAAGCAAGAGCTCCTTCCTCTGGCACCTGCTGTGATGCAGGTGAGCAGCATCGTTCCCCACCGCTGGCGGGCTGAGGCGCACAAAGCTCTGTCTGGTTAGGGCTGTCTCTTGCTGGGTAAGCGCTGGTCGGCGCTGGGGGCAGGTGGAGCATCCCTGGAGCTGCTCGGAAACATGGTAATGAATGAAGCTCCATCCAGATGCTTTTCTCCCAAAGCGTGGTGTGTGAGACTGCTGCAGCACGGCTGGTAGCGCTAGAAGAGCTCTGAAAACCCCATGTGAGTGTTAAAATAAGCAAAATGAGCAGATCCAGATTTGCTGGACATCTAGAGCTGCTCTGTGCGATGTCCAAGTCTCCACCAGGGTGGCCTGTCCCGTGCTATGTGTGCAACCATCCAGGACTTCCCAGGGCTCCGAGGTCCCCAGGAGGCTGCGATGGAGCAGGATCGGTCAGATAAATGGAGACTTTCTCCAGGATGCAGCAGGCTGCCCAGACTGCTTCTCCCAGCCCCCAGAAAGTAAATCAGTGGCTCGCTGGACAGTGAAGGGCACCATGAGTGATGGGTGCTCCTCGCTGTGTTCTGGGTGTTTGCACGGTGACGATGGATGCTGCGCTGTGGGGCTGCCACTCTCGCTGCCATTTATTTTTTATTGCTCACAGTAAGCAAAGGATGAAAAAATCAGACTAACGGCCAAGGAGACAGCATCCGCTTGACTTCTTTTGCCCATGGCAGGAGCAATTAATCTATCTAAGGCATTGCAGTGGAGCAAGACAACAAGGTTACACAGCCCAAAGCCTGTGTGCTCCAGCAGCTGAGGGTGATGCTGGACCAGCAGCCACAAGGGGTGTTCCCCTCCCTGCCCAGCCTTTGATCTGCTGCTGGGATGGGTGGGAAGTCATTCCTGATCAGGAGCTGGTTGAACTCAGGTTGGCAGAGCAGCAGGAGCCCTGCTGTGACTAATGAGGCTCTGTGATGCCTGAGACCTGCACTGATAAACCTCCCAGAGATGGAGCAGCTTCCTCTGCTATGGGATGTTGTCTGCTCCTCGTATCTAACAGGATTTCTCCTCTGAGCGCTGCTTAAGCCTCCTCTGTAGCGTAACAAACTGCTGAGGTCTGACGCTGCTGATGACAGTGTAAAGTGACTGTTATTGACCTCAGCTCTGAGGTTGGAGTGGGGCAGCGGTGTGCAGGAGGGTCTGCAGGAGGGTGCTGGATGTCTGAGTTGCAAAGGGCACGGCTGTCACCTTCAGGGCAGGTGTTGGAGGAGAACAGAGCCAGCTCTGCCATCATTTGGCTGTGGCTGTTTGCAGCCAAAGATAATGAGTAGCTTGGAAAGACGTTTTTTGTTGGTAGCTGGTGATGCCTGTTTGCTAAACATTGCTGCATGTGAAAAGGAGCAAGGTTTTGGCCTTCCTACTGGGGAGCATGACCTTCTGTCCCTCGGAGGTGTGTCTGGGTGTCGGGGTGTCTGAGCGATGACATCCTGGGTAAGATTTGAGAAGCCACAAAGAGTGGGCAAAGCAGTGCAGACCGTGTTGAGGGGATGGGTGTCTGCATCTCCTCTGTTATTTATTATGCCGTAAAACCCAAGGTAACGTACATCAATAAATGCTGCAAAGGGTTTCACGCGTGTTAGCCGTGTGTATGTGATGGAGCAGATGCTCTTTCAAGGCAAGGGGCTGGTGTGATGGATGGGCAGCCTCCAGCCGCCCACGCCTTCGCTGGGCTGTGACACGGAGCTGTGACATGAAGCTGCTGGCCAACACCATCCCCGTGGCAGGGCTGGGTGCCCAGAGGAGCTGAGGCTCCTGTGGTTGGTTTTCCTAGGAAACGAGAGTTGTGCCATCGCGGTCTGTGTGTTTGTGTTTATCTGGCGGCTCCTGAGCTCCTTGGATGGTCTGAGCTGCGTGTGACAGCAGAGCTGTCGCTGATGCTGCACAGGACGTGTTCCTACTACAGATGTTTCTGCACATCCTGCCAAACCTGCAGCCAGGTGGGAGAGGGTGATGATGAGCATCACCATGGAGGGACAAGCCAGCACACACACGCACCCCCCCGGGACACACGGAATGAGTCCTACACACGTGTGGTCCAGCCATGGGTGAAAGCTTTAGCAGGTGGTAACAACTTAGATGTCAAACTTGGGTGAACCAGGAGACATAAATCCTGGTATTTGGGATTAGTGCAGGTGATTTGTTCTGAAGACAGTCAAATCCCTTTCCTGTAGGTGTCTGCTTGTCAGAGATGTTCCTCGTCTCCAGGAGAGTTCCTCCAGATGAACAGGTCCAGCCCTCTCTGGGGAGATGTGTGTTGCTAATCACCAGGTTTGGGGGATTTTTTCCCTAACACGGCTGGGTGATTGCTTCCTCCTTCTCCTCTCTTTTGTCTTTCTGCAACATCACGGGGTTGGGAAGGACCATCTGCTGATATGATTAATGGCCCTTTTCTGAAAAAGCAACAGAGACAAATGTCGTCCTGAATGTGGAGAAGAGAAATGGAGAAACAGGCTGGCTAATTTTCAGCCATTATTTTGGAACCCAAACTCCTTCCCAGTATCAATTTAGCTATTATTTAAAAAACTAATTAATCTTCACTCAGGCAGCTCCAAGGGACCTGTGTTTAGATAATTAACAGCCCCTGGATTATGAAAAGTCTTGCTTTCAGATCCTATCACAGTGCTTGCCTTCAAGAACACTCCTGCTATTGTCCTGCTCACCAACTCCTTTCATCAATCCATCTTTTTTGACAATTAAGAGCAAATAATTAGCCATGATGGATTTTGCTTGCTTTCTTGCAGCTCAGTTCCATTTTTTGGTCTTTAAATGTTCTTCAATTGGGCAAATTTTTTTGCGTGTGTTTTTGCAGCTAATTGCAGCCAAGCAGGGCAAGTCATTGCTATGACCAGGAGGATCTGGAGAAAGGTTTTATTTGGCTTAGTGAGAAGCTGGGCCATAAGGTATGAGAAATGAGATCCTAGAAGAATAGGGGATGGTGGGTGTATATAAATATATACATACATATATATATACACATACATACATATATACATACATACATATATACATTTATATATATATATATATATTTCCCCCTCTCCAGTATTGCACAATGCAATGTGAAGTTACCCCGGGTATTGCTGTCCCAGGGCTGGGCTGACCTCCCTCCCCAGGGAGGCTCATCCTGGCCTTTTAGCTCCTTAAGCATTAGTGATTTCTTAAATATAGGCTTGACTTGCAAGCTTAATGTTTGTGGGTGTGTAAAGCAGCCAACATTACCCTCTCTTAACATGACTTTGAGCTGTGTTTCCTGGGTCCCAAGCTATTGATGAATTGAAGTTCTTGTGAAACCTGATGGTGTCCCTGTGCCAGCATGGGGTGGTTTCCACCCAAACCTCCACATCTTGGGGTCAGT
Source organism: Nesoenas mayeri (assembly GCF_963082525.1). Classification (NCBI taxonomy): domain Eukaryota; kingdom Metazoa; phylum Chordata; class Aves; order Columbiformes; family Columbidae; genus Nesoenas; species Nesoenas mayeri. The sequence continues at coordinate 10,680,703 of NC_137565.1, read as the reverse complement.
TCATTGAAGGAAGCAAAGAGGATCTTAGATCCTCCCATCCCATGGTGGCTATGAGCAGGTGGGAGGTGGATGTGGCCATGGCCACCCACATTTGAGGTCTCCAGAGCTGATGGACATCTGGAAGAGTCCTGCAAGCCTGGCTGTGCTCACCCATCACTAGCACTGTTGCTGTGGCCAAATCCTGGCTTGGGTAGGCTTTAGTGCATGTTTTGCCTTCCAAAGCAGGGTTTATATGTGTGTTCTGTTCTCCTGTGCTGGCTGGCAGGGTTTGCCCATCCATGTATGTCCAGCGTGGTTGGATGCGAGGCGACAGGAAACCTCCACCCAGAGCAGAGCCCATGACACCCACCCTGTGCCAGGGGGAATTCTGTAGTTTGTATCAATCTTGGCTCAGTTTTGGAGGGGAGAAAGGTGAGGAGGAGAGAAAATGCTTCTATGGCTTTAAACAGTTAGGCGTGGATTCAGGCTCAAGCAGAAGGAAATACTTCCTGATGAGCTGCTTACTTTTCCAAACAGATGATGTTTGTGTCCGGTAAATCTCTGCAGGCAGAACTTGGTCTGGCAGTTTGACTTCTAATTAAATATTTACCAAGATGGCACCTTGCCCTGCCTCAAGAAAGATCGTCCTTTCACCTCCGCATGGCTCTTGCCTCTTTTACAATGCTGCGGTTTAAAAGGAGCTGTTTAAAGCCTCAGCTCCGGTAAATGGAGAAAAGCAATTCTCCCTCCACCTTTCCAATCTCTCTCTGTTTTTCTCCCTCTGTGAATAAAGTTTGCCAGAGGCGTTGGAGCTCCGGCTTCTTGGAAAGCAAAGGGCTCTGGCAGGAGGTCTGGAAATCCCCCTGTCAGGTAGGATGCTATTGCCTTTCAACGCCGATCAAAGAGAGCAGCGATGCTGATGGAAATGTCACCCCGGGAACCTGCGAGCGCTGGGGGAGAGACGGAGAGGGCGGCTACATGGGGTCATGTCACCCCAAGGTGGCTGTTTGGGATGGATGCATCATCCAGAGAGTTGTGGTTTCGGGGAAAAGGGGTTTTGGTTTGTGCTGGTTTTACCTGTGTGCTACAACGTGCTCTTTTGGGTGGAGTGAGCATCTTCAGGGGAAGGGGGACAGAGGCTGTGCAGGGTGGGGAGGGCTGGACCCCCCCGTTGCCATGGGGACCTGCCTGCAGATGCTCATCGCCGTAGCTCCTGTGGTCCCCCCCATTTCCCATCCATCTGGCCAGACCGAGCTCCTGCGTAATTCTGCCCTGGAGCCCATGGCCTGGCTGACACCACCTGCCAACTGAGGGCTTTCCCTCATCCTCCTGCTTCTCGGGGCTCCTTCACATAGATCAAAATCAAAATTGGTGGCTGCAGAGCCCCTGCAGCCCCCTGTCCCCCTGCATTTATCCTGCGTCCTCTCCATGCAGTCCTGCTGCATCTCCCTCGCCCTGCTTCCCGCTCTGGCCAGGCTTTATCTGCTTCCAATTAAATAAGTGCAGATAGTGGGTTTAATAAGACCCTGCCTACGAAAGATTACTAACGATTTCATTTCCAACGTGTCGTGAATTATGAGGCAGCCTGCAAAACAAAGCTGAGTGGGGACAGGCTTGGCAGCTAATTACTGTCCCCCACGTCCCCCATGCTGCTTCTGCTGCCGGCCGGGCCCCTAATTGCTCCCTGTGCCTGATTGCATTTTGCTGGTGGTTGTGGTTCGGCTGTTGCCGCTTCTCTCTCTGCCCCTCCCGCCCCTTCTTCAAGTTTATTAATGAAAACCTTATCTGTCTGTGCAGATAATGCCAGAAATAATTAGTACTCAGTGAGGTCTGTCAGGCTTCTCTGCTCTCCCACCCTTCTGCCCTGATCTCCTTCCTACTTGTGGTTTCCCTAGTGCTTGGTTAGTGCTGGGGATGGGTTTTTTTAGGGGGGAGTTAGACCTTTCTCACCCTTTCAGCCCCCCTGGCTGCCCCGGGCTTGGGGCTGTGCTGGGCAGTCTCTTCTGAAGGGGATGTGGGGAGAAGGGGACCAGCTGCATCCATGATCTCTATTGAAATACTCAGATTTTCTTTGCTCAGAGCAAACCTGGTGCATGTGGGGAGCTGCAGACAGGTACACTGGATGGGTTTGGTCTCACAGGAAAGCAAAGGACAGCCCCATTTCCCCATTTTTGTATTGGGGGCCTGTCCCCACTCTTTTTGTTTTATTGCATTTATATTCGTCATTTCTTGGCTTAAATCTTTCAGCCTGATAAAGGACGACAGCGTTTCTCAAGTGCCTGGGATGGCATAAATAATTCCAGTGCTGAGAGAGAGATTTACAGTGATATAAATGTCAGGAGAGAGCCCAGTTTGTATTAATGGCCTTATTAGTTATGTTGCTGTAAAATACTGATACTCCAGTTGTTAAGCAGCCATGGTTTTGCTCTGCAGCATTAATTCAATAAATTGGGCCTTTTTGATATAAATCTTAGAATCTGTTGAACCCCATTAGAAAATCCTTCATGATATGTCAGAGATCTCCAAAGGGCTTTGACTGAGAGAGACCTGGGAATCAAAAAGCTGTTTGGGGTGCACATGGGGGGCAGAGATGGCAAGATGGTCCTGGAGGAGAGGAACGGGAGGGAAGGTGGGTGCTCGGCAGGGGTGGTGGAACTGCGTCTAGAAGGAGAAGATGCCCATGGTGCTGCTCTCATGCCCTCCCCTGCGGTGTCACTGTCACCGCCTTTGCTTCGCCGCTGTCACCTCCTTTAGCACATGAGTCTGGAGGTGAGCTGGGAGATCTCCGCATCTGACCCATGGGACTTGAGGTGTCTGTCCTGACCCCCTCCCAGCTTTGTAAGGGGTGCCAGTGCTGTCCTTGTCACATCTGTCCCCATCACATCTGTCCCTTCACCTTATGCTGGAGCTGCTGCTCCTGCTGCGGCTCTTTTGCAACTCTGCAAACTTTCCATCAGCAATCTGCCAAATGCACAAGGAGGGAGGGAGGAAGGGCAGGGGGAAAGTACCACAATAATTGAAAATAAATGATGCATTATAAGAAATAAATGTTCTGGTGCAGCCAGCTTGCTGCAGCTGATTATTTATTTTTCTTCCTGGGAGTTGGAGGTGCCCGGGAAAGCGGGGGTTGGAAGTAAAGAAATAGCATCCCTGTGCAAGTGGGGCTGCAAGGTTTGGGGAGCACCCTGCACCACACAGTGACAGCATTTCCAGATGGGAGCCAGAAAGGCGGCTGTTCTGAGCCAGGCTGGAGGTCCATGGGCTCAGTGCCCCGCTGTGGTATGTAAGGACGGTACAAGAGCATCACCAGGAGCCTCCAGAGCCTCTTCTCTGCTTGCCACCAGTTGCATTTGAGGATGTCCCAGGTGTGACATGGTGTGCCTCTATTTAATGGTCATTCTCGGGCTATTCATGCACCTCTCCTGAGCCTCCCGTCCAAGCATCAGCTCTGTGCCACCCATAACCCATTCACTCCAGGGTCAGCCATGCTTTTCCTTGGTGGGCACTTGGGTTGGCCAACAGTGACCAGAGCTCTGCTGCTCCCCTGTGTGGTAATACATGTAAAGCAAACAGACCCTCTGCCTGAGGTGGGTTTTGTTTGAAATGTTCCTCAGGTGAGGATTAACTCCTGGCTCTGCTATTTATTATGGGAAGAGCCTGTGTTTGCCTGGGAGATGTTGGATTTAACCAGGAACATGAAGCTTTCTCCAGACTTGGATCCCCCACATCACTGGCTGACCGTGTCACTGTACTTATGCCCAATAAGACTTATCCTGGATTATTATTTAGCTGCTAATTAATCTTGAGAGTGATGTAAAGGCTTTTAACTGCTGTTTGAAGATTGAGTGGATGATTTCTGTTCTTGTCAAAGAGAGAGGGATTTGGAGGTAAGATCCCAGCTCTGAATGACAATATGGTGCTCCTCATGGGCAGCTGGGACCAGCTCCTGCCTCTCTTTTCTTCCAACACTTGCAAGGCACCTGTGTGACAAATCCCCTTGGAAACCGGGAACAAATGGTACTTGGGAGGGACACCAGCTGATATGACATCCAGGTGGGGACTGCAGTCTCTCTGCAGGGTCTGTGACATTTGGAGTTGACAGTCTGGCCCTTTTCTTCTCCCATGAGTGTTTTTCCCCCAATACATCTTCTTCACTTCCAGACTCATCCCAGTGCTGAGCGGCAGCTCAGGCGTCTCATTAATCACCACTGATGGTGGCCAGGCAGTGTCTGGGGGAGCCGTGATGCCGAGATCCCGACCACTGGTGCTTCCCCAGCCAGGGGTGTTTTGCAGACGAGCGGTGCTGCTCCCCAAAAACACCAGCCGAAAACTGGGAAGAAACTACATCCCTCTCAGGGTTGAAGTCCACGAAGATGCTCTCTCTCCATGCTGGCCTCCTGTTCCTGCCCACAGGACATGCAGTTTATTATGGATAGCCCTTGCAAACCTGCATCTTTTTAAAATAACCCTTTTTCCTTTTCTGTGCTTGCTGGGGTCACGGGCGGCTCCGTGGAGGGCTGGTGGGTTTGTCTGCTGCTGCATTGATTTGGCAAAGCTGGGGATGAAAGCCTGGCAGCCTCCAGCTGAGACTGGAGAGGATTTTTAGGCTTGAGCTTTCCCCAATTCTGTCCATCACAAAGCGAACAAACACCATCAGCCAGGAGCAGCTTGAAGCCAGAGATGGTTGAGCATCGATCGCTGGCTGCTGGGCGAGACCTGACCAAACCCCCACCAGTGTCAGGAGGTAACTCCATCCCTCCCGGCTGCCGAACGCTGGGCTGGGAAGAAAAACCAGCCTGCTGAGAAAGCAATCGTTTGACATCGGGACATTAGACTTCAGATACCCAACGCCGCCGGTAACAAACCTGGTGGACCTCAGCACATTTCGGTTTTAATCTGACATGGGTTTGTGATGCTCTGAAGTTGGAATCGTCCATCAGTGCCCGGGGAGGTTAAACTCCTCTCCCTCTACTCTGCTGCTCCCCCCGCCAACGCTTTATCTCTCCAGAAGCTGAATTCAAGTACAATTCACTTTGTTATTAATTTCTTTTACACAGAGGCTTTTTAGAGTGCTTGGGAACCGGGGCTCGTGTCACGGAGACACTTTACAGCCCAGCAGCTGTAACACTTAAGTGCTGTTTAAATAGCCAGCTCATCTAAAAGTAATAGGCAAAGAGCTGGGAGCTTGCCAGAGCCTCAGAGTGTGTGTGCTCACGTGAACAGGCCTGTGGAGATGGTTTTGGGGAGCAGAGCTTCTTCCCCAGCAATTGCCTCCCCCGGGAGCCCCTGCACAGCATGGGAGCCACGAGGCCACGTCCTGAGCTGGAGAACGTTCAGTGGAGGGGCCAGAACCCTGTGAGCCCCTGGATGGGGATGCTGAGGATACTTTGAGGTGTCACTGTCACCCCCTGGCCCATCCTGCCCTGGCACGTGGTGGCTCTGGGGAAATGGATGCTCTGAGACCCTTCACGTGGGTCTTATTTGCTTTTGAGCTGGTAACTAAATTACATTCTTCCCAAATGTACTAAATGAGAGGTTTAATCAAACCCAGCCAGCCAGCACTGATGAGCTTGGCGGCAGAGAAAAATATCACATTTTTTGTTTGTCTCCCCCTACCCTCCCTGGGAGATGTCCCGCTCTCTCGGGGGCTCAGTGGCACCAGAGTGCACCACGTTAGCCAGAACACCACGCTATATGTGGCCACTGTGATGGGACTGGTGCCAGGATCTGGTTTTATGGCATCTCCAGGTCTGAACAGTGTGGTAGGGAAGCTGAGCACCTCCCAGGCTGGAAGCAGCTGAGGGCATGCGTGGGGATAAAGCCACTGGGCTTCGCTCTGAATTAGGGGGCAAAGCAGTTGAGCTGGTCTATGTGACTGCGGGATGCTGCAGCTGGGAACCAAGGGCAGACTCTGCATTTTCCCTGCGCATCGGAGCCCTCGGAAGGCACCGGATCCCAGCGCAGGGCCAGCTGCTCCCGGAGATGCGGCTCGGCTGCCGCCTTTCTCCAGATGGCTTTTCTCAACCCAGGCTCTTCCAGAAATAGCGTGTGCGCTACGAGCAGCCGGCGATGCAAATAGCTCGCCTCCCGAAACGGAGGAGGCAGCGCTGTCGGAGCATCATCCCCCATGTGCCTTCCGTCCTCCTGAGCACCTCAGTGCCAGCTCCAGTGTGCAGAAACCCTCCACTTGCCCCGGGACACCCCTGCTGGCTGGGGAACTGCGATGTACCTGCGTCTGCTGTGTCCTGGACCAGGGGATCCACAGCTTTGCCGCCGGAGCTGATCCGCAGCTCGCTCAGCCACGTGTGTCACACGTCCCCCCAGGGAAGGGTGGCTGGTGGCTTCCAGGGGCAGGGCAGGTGGCCCAGGGGACACAGCACATGTCCCCGCTGCCGTAGTGGCCAGGAACCGCTGTCCCCAGCTGCAGGACTCTGCCTCATGTCCCTTCTTATACATTTATTGTGCCAGCATAGACGAGCAGAATGCATTTTTTTTTTCTGTAGGTTTAACTGATTTATTAATACTCTGTAATGCCAGTAATGGCTCGTCTATAAATCTGCTCTTAAGAATTTATAGGGCAAATATTCCAGTGTGATATTAAAGACACAATTCATAAGAGCCCGTAAGCACCAGCCCGGCGGCTTCAGCAGAAGGAGACGGTTATCCCGGGGGAGGGAGCGGCTTGGAGCCTCAAAAATCTTTGGGAAGCAAGTTATTTTAGGGACTGTCCCCTCCAGCCAGAGGTGCCTGTGGCCTCTTGCTCCGTGCTGTGCGGGCACCGAGCCCAGGGTGGGTGTCAGCATCATCCAGGTGCCCAAGTGCTGCTCCTGGGCCCCCCCCAGCACCCTCCCCAGGGACGCCGCAATCTGCCATCGCCTCGTCCCCAGCCCAGGGTGACAGTATTTACCGCTGAAGTGCGCCGAGTGTAATTGCTAATCAGATACAGGCAATCAATTCATCCCGCCGCCGCCTCGGAGACGGGCCGCCTCTCCCTGCTGAAGGTGACTCCTGCAGGAATTCAGATTTAAAAATAAAAGCGATAATCATCAGAAGTTCATTAAATTAGCATCAGGCTCATTTGCACTCGGCGGGGGGATGAGGCGGAGGGTGCGGGTCCCTGTCCCCTCGCCGGGGCTCTGCCTGTCACCCCAGCCTCTCCTCGGTCGCAAGGTGTCTGCAGGAGATGCTCCAGCGGGATGAGGCTCCAAGCAGTTGCCCTCCCTGATTTACTCCTCCCGTCCCGGTGATGCTGCAGTCATGAGTCAACAGTGCAGTATATTTAAATGCAAAACACCATTATCCTTCATTAAAAGCTCTGCCATCGCCCAGACTGTGCAGAAAAGAGTTATTACGCCATTATACTCCCGGTGCCGTGCAGCTTCCTCGACCCTCTGACAGCCGTGAGGATGCACATCGGCTGTGCCGGTGCCCGTTGTGGGACCGGGGCTGTGCTGGGGCTGTGTGAAGTGGCTGCAATGCGATTTTTCCCTTGGTGGTGGCCTCCAAGTAGAGAGGGGGGGCTCAGAGGAGGCGGGGCAGGGGATGCAGGGTGTCACAGCACAGCGGGGATGCTCTGGCATGGCAGGGATGGGCCCCGCGAGCGCTGGGGTGCTCGAGGATGGCATAAGCCCTGGAGCACTGGAGCAGTTCTGTTCCCAAAGAGGGAAGAGCACAACAGAGCCCAGGAGTCATTTCTGGGAAGGGTTTTGGGACCAAGCGCAGGCAGGAAAGCGATGCCTGGGATGGGGTCCCCCAGCTGCCCCAGAACCCCCCAGGGACATGGGGCAGCTGCAAAGCAATCACCCCACAGCATCACCCGCTGCTCTGCACCCCCAGTTCTAGGGGGGTCATGGTTGCTCTCCAAGAGCCCGCTGCCCTGCAGGATCCAGCCCCCGTGCTCCTCATAAGATCCAAGTAAGAGCAGAGCTGGTGTTTCGTGAACCTCTCGGCGATTCCCCGTCAGCAAGATTTGCAGACAGTATTTCCCTGTCGGTGGAGGAAAGCGAGTGAGGCAGAACCGCTTTTGTAGTAGCAGGGTGTTGATTCACAGCTCGTAATTTAATTAAGAGAGAGACGAGATCAAAAGGGGGACTGTATTAAAAAATAAATCAGGTAGAGGGAGTGGAGTTCCTTCCTTTAATTACGGCATGGATTTGTAACGGAGAGAGACGCCATCCATCACAGAGGAAAGAAAAGGTGTCAAGTGGAGAGAAACCTTCCCGGGTTAATTACCGCTGGGGGAGGAGGAGATTATCGGCTGGTGTCAGAAAGCCGATACCTGCCTGTGCTGCTCCGGGTGGCACGAAACCCCTTCGAGGGTGGACGCGGTGGTGCTGGAGGTGCCTGGTGGGTGCAGCTGGGGAGATGTTTGCGATGCTGTGCGATGGTGGGGAGGGCAGGTGGGGGTTTTTGGGAGCAAACACCCCAGGCAAGGGCAGGGAGCACACGGCCAGGTCTGGGCACAACCGTGGTGGCCCTGCTTTTGGGGGCCACGGGCTGTGCCATCAGTAGCACCGGTGGGGACCGGGGCAGGGCTGGCAGCAGCCTGATTTGGGGAATAATTAATTCTCTTTTGATCATCTGCTGTGTAAATTGTCAGTGGCCAGGAGTTAATCATGCATATGAAATGAATCGTTCTCTTGCCTTAATGAGTGCTGAATCGTGACCAGCATCTGTTTACTCCTGACACTTTCATCTTCTTGACAGTCTGAACAATTAATTGTTTCCAATAATCTCCTTTTTATTCTATTTAAAAAAAATATATCCAAGAGCAAGCAACCTTCCACTCCACACTCCTACTGCTGCCGTCACCTCCCTAATCTTTGTTTTGTCAGTCTTAGGCATGGATTTGTTTTGCAGGAGTGATGTGAAGGCTCCGCAGGTGCTCATCTAGCCCAGGGAGGGGCAAACTCCTCTCTCCCAGGGAGAATGATGCTGGTTGCAGGACAGCCTTCCTCGCTGGCCGGCTTTCAGGCCGGGCTTTTCATAGTTAATAACAAACAACAACTGTTTGAACACGGGAACGTTTCCGCCTGCCATTCACCTGGAGCAAACCGCAATTAATCCACTGTTTGCATTGCCAATGTGACGTTGTAATTGGATTAATTAGAGAGGAGCTCGTGGCTGCTCTGGGGCGCTGGGATCCATGGTGCCGATGCCGAACCGGCATCACCGGGAGCTGCCGGGGTTCCATGGTGGCTGATGGAAACGACCTGCCCGCTAATTGGAGTTTATGAGGCATGGCCTGGTTAACGGGCACTTGTAAGACAGACAGACGGACAGGCGCCCTCACTGGAGTCTGTCCCCCACTTGGGTTTGTGCTTTGGGAATGGATCCTGCGCCGCTGCCTGGGGTCTGTGCCATCGATTCGGCTCCCTGGCTGACCATAAAAATATATATATATATATATACACATATGGGTAGGTATTAAAAAGAGCTTTTTGGTGTAGGTATTTAAAAAAGGTTTTCGGAAATTCTGTGCCATCTGGCTGGAGGAAAGGTGGGGGGTGTGCGCATGGGGTACCCCTAGGCACAAGGGCCATGCCCACAGGCTGTGGTAGGATGCCAGCCCTGCTCTTCCTGAGCTCATGTGGGTCTAACCTGGCACAGCTGGAAACCAGGGGCCACAGGGGATTTATTGTAATTGCCTAAATCAACTAAAAAACCCACAATGCCCTTAGGAAAGCTGACAGGTCCCCATGGGCTGCTGGTGCCAAATGGCAACCTGCAGCTCTTCTGAAACCCTCTGAGCTGTTCTCACCGGAGCAAATCCTAAAGCTGTTGTCAGCTAACTAAATCAGGAAAAATACCAACCCCAAACTGCTGAGAACAGGCCCTGCACCCTAAACCACATGGGACATCCCTGCTAACGGGACCCAGGACCTGGCTGCAGCCACCGGCCCCGCTCGGGATGCTCTGATGGTGAGGCCAGAGAGCATGACCCCAGCCTTTAGGTACTTTATTCCTTCCTTTACCCGAAAAGAAGAGCAAAATCCCACCAGTTCCTCCACTCGCCAGAAAAATGAGTTTAGTTTTGGCTTGTTTTGGTTTTTTTTCCAAGATGAATCGACCTCCTCAGGGGGCAGCCGGGACGATCGGTGGCTTTGGCGATGTGCGGGATGCAGCGTTCAGACCTGAAGAGATGCGGCTTGCAAACCAGCTCGAAAGGTAACGGTGAGGTCAGCGAGATTTGGGGCTCCTGGACACGTCCCTTGTCACATCAGTTCCCACGGCGTACTCAGCTGTAATTTAGCCCAGTTTAATTGGCACTTAAATTAGCCACAAACGGAACAGCGCTGCAGCTGTGGCTGAGTTCGAACATATATAAAATTACAGCACAGTAAAACATTTTCACATTTCATTAGTGCGTCTTAATGGGAAATGTCTGCCCCCCAAACTCTCCGTTTGTTCTCCGGAGCAGTTCACGCACGAGCAGTCGTGCTGCCCATTATTGCTGCAAAATGCTCCAGATGTTTAGCAGGGGAAGAACTGCTCTGTGGAGATAGGATGGGGAGCCTAAAATTTAGGGGTCTGAGTGCTTTCCCGAGGCACCTGTGAGTGTTTGGTGGGACGGAGCGAAGCAGGGAGCACCCTGAGAGCCCCATTCCCGGGATGGCGCTGCCTGTGCCCCCCAGCTTTACCAAAGCTCGGGCTTTCTCACAAGCAGGGTAACACCTCTCATCCAAATCATGGAACTTTTTCAGTCAAAGCAGCTTTTCAGCAGAAGCCTATTTAACGCTTAGGCTGGTGCCCTCAAGTGCTTTATTTGACAGTATTTTTGTTCCTCTCTGTTACAAGTAATAGTCTGTAAAAGCCGGAACGCGGCACTTTGTTCCCTCCTGCTTCTCTCCCCCGCGGCGCGGGCAGAACAGGGCTCCTCCATCCACGGCTGCCGCTACCACTGAGAAATAACCCAGAGGAGGGGAAAAGAATAAAGCCAGACTAAAAAATACATCAATGAGAAGTGGCTGCATGGAGTCAAATTGCTCATCTCATCAGCGTACCCTGGGCAGGTCGGGTTCAGTAACTTCGGGTTCATGGGCAGCTCTGTCTTTCTCAGGCAGCATCTTCCCTGTTCCCAGCAGGCTCAGGACGAGGGGCTCATGGTGCGAAATGGGTTTTGAGGTCTGAGCCCAAACTGAAGAGGTGGGGATTGTACCTCATCCCCCCAGCGAGGGATTTTGCTGCATTTGCTCCTGGGCTGGCATGTTGGGCCCTGCCTCTCCTGCCCAGACACGTGCGGCTCTGTCCCCCGTGTCCCCCTCTGTCCCCTCCGCCAGCTGCGTTTGACCTTTCGGCAGCGGCACTTGGAGAGCAGCAGCGGCTGCGCAGCTCTGCCGCGCGGTCCCCGGGGGCCGGCTCGCCACCACGGCCACTGCGCCTCGGAGGGGAAAAATTACATTTTCATCTCCATCCCTCCATCTTCCTGTCCGCTCTGGAGCTTTTTTTAGAGCCCAAAGGAAGAAAAGGCCACGGTCTGACTTTCCTCCCCCCGCTCTGCTCCTGCCCTTTCATTCCCCTCTTTCCAGCAGCTGCAAATGGCTTTGCCTGCGAACGCTCACACTTATCCATCCCTACGCCTTTTCATCTGACGTTGCCTAAATACGGGGGCTGGGCGGCTCTGGTAGGTGACCAGGGAGGAAAAAGCACTTTTGTTAGGCAGGTGAGCTGCAGAGCCTCCTCCTGTGCATGGAGAAGCCAGCTGCCCCCGCAGCTGTAGCAGAAAGCTGGGGTGGGGGACGCCTGGTCCTGCTACCATGGGTGGCTCTGGGGACAGGGACGTGGGGGCTCAGCAGGTCCTGGATGTCCTTCTGGAGATGAGGGAGACATGTCTTGGGACTCTGCCAGGCTGCTGGGGTCTGGCCAGGTATGTCCTGCGGCCTGGGGGTGACACCCTGCGCTGATGGAGGGGACATGGGCACCCTCATTGTCTCAAATCACAGGAGTGCAGCTGCATCTCCCCAACATCAGCTCCCTCCCTCCTCCTCCCACCATCCCAGGGTGCATCACATCCAGCATCCCAAAGCTTTTGAGCCAGGTGCTGATGGGTGGCCCTGTCTGGAGATGGATGCACCCCGGTGCCCACGGCCTTGGTGCTCTGCGAGGAAACTGCAGCTCCGCTTTCCAGCCTTTCCCTTATTTATTGCCCAGTGACGGAAAGGACAGAGCGGCTACTGCCACTGTCCCCCATCCCAGGGGCCATAACAGCCTTGCAGGAGCCCCGGGGCTGTGTATGCTCTCACATTTCCCATGGGTGAAATAGCTGTTCCATGGGCAGAGAAAGGAAGGACAGAAAAAAGACACCTTTGGCAAGTGCCTTGTCCTTTGCTGCACATTGTCCCCTGGCCGTCACCAAGCCCCCACCCCACAGCCTGCTTGGTGCCACCTTTCTTGGGAAAACCAGCTCAGATCCAGCCCCACCGAGCATCTCCCAGCCCCCCCACCCAGGCAGCCCTATGGCCAGACCATCTCTGCACCCATCTGCATCTGCTGCAGCATCCGAAACAAAGCCGTGCACCACCTTGCGGGTTCACATCTCAGTTGCAAATGTGATTTTAAGCAAGAAGCCCTTTGCCTTTCCTCCACCTCCTCCTCCCTGGCCGAAGCAGGAAGACGTTGCAGCAGGCAGCAGCAATGGAGAACCCCTCTCCTGCCAGGCAGGGCTGGCTTCATCAAGGGAATAATTGGTAGGTGCTTCTGAAGTGCCATGAATAGAGGGCACTTGTAGCCTTTGTTTATTGACTCTTGAGTGATAATGAATACTTCCAAAGATAATTATTGATTTTCTGCATTTGCAGTAAACCTGTTTGACTGGGGAGTGGGTGGAGCGGCACCGCGCCAGCGCTGCGTGCAGGTGGGAATGGGGCGGTTTGGGCAAAACCAGGCTCTGACTCTTCCCACCACATACAAGCCAAATAATAATAATAATTAATAAATTCAGTGTTTATAGAAAAAGATTTGTGCAGCTCCAGGACAAACTCAGCTTTCTTCTCTCTACTAGGGGGAGCAGATTAAAATTTAATCCTAGTTAAACACATTTTCTCCTTTCCCACCCCTCTTGAGCATACACGGCTTCATCCTGCTGATCAGTCCTTCCCTCAGCCCCAGAGCTCGTCCTCATTGACAGCAGCTGAACCCCCACGGCGGTCACCCAGAGCAGGGACCGCTCGCTTTCCTCCATCACTCCCAAAATCAAAGCCGGGGGACAGGAGGGGATGGGGAGATTGGGCTCTTTAAATGTGGGAAAGGATAAAGCAGGAGAAGGCAGGGCTGGGGCTCCTGAGCACCCCCACCTGCTCTGAGCCAGGTAGGTCCCTCTCAGCTTTCCTGGGGATTTGGGGCCCAAGTGGGGGGTTTGTGGGGTGAGGGGGCGCTGGGTGTTTGATCGTGTGGCTCAGGCAGCTGTGGAGCCGGGCAGGGCGAGTGATGCTGCGGGTCCAGCAGCCTCCGGGAGAGCTCTGTGTGCAGCCCCCGTGCAGGGTGGAGGAAGCCCAGGCTCAGCCCTTTGTGTTCTTAAAAAATCATGCCAGAGGAGCTAAGGAAGAATTATATTTTTTGCTTTGGAGGAAATTTTGCTGCTATCCTCCAAGTCTCAGTTTCCCTGTTCCAGTCCTAGGACCTGCTCTCCCTGCTGAAGTTTACTGCACCCGTTTCGGTGCAAACACTTGAACCTGCAAATAGCCCAGGGCAGCATTTATTGCAATGCCCACGGGACAAGTTACCACTGGCTGTTTGCTGCTGGCAGTGGTCTCGCAGGGTGGGCAGTATCTGCTGGGGCTCTGAGGATGCTGTTTCCAGAGTATGCTCTGGGCAAGGGAGATGGGGGGGCTGCCTGTGCCCCATAGCATCGTCCCCATGGCTCCTTGCAGAGTCACCGCCCCGGAGTTGGGAGTGCTGTGGGCAAACAGATACTCTAGAAATGTATGGTATCATTTCTGCTTATGATATAGTGCTTTTTCTGGGTATCTTGTAACGCTTTTTTTCAGGCTGCTTATTTATGAGGCAATTTATTACAGCGCAGTTATTCTATAGCAGGGAAGTCTATTCCTAGGAGCCTCTGTTAACGGAGCCAATTGCTTAATTGGCTCGCTGATGTCTCCACAAAGTATGCCAGGAGAGAGGGTTCTTGTAATGATCGCAGCCTTCCTCCTGCCCACACGCCACCCGTGCTGCTAATTTAATAGTGCAAACATTTATTATTCCTTTTATTTGGTAGTTAATTTTAGGGCGTTTAGAGCTGTTCCAGGACTGCTGGTGGAAGGGGGTGAAGTGCCCTGGAGTGCAAAGAGGACCCTGGTTGCAGATGTGGGTTGTTGGACTCATTCTGCAAAGCCCAGGGGGGTGCAGGAGCTAATGCCTTGCAGGGTATTTGGTTAATGAGCCCCAAGCAGAGGGCTGGGGTGACAGTGCACCCCACATTTGGGTCATTTGCTAACAAAACAGTGAGACCAGGGCATGTGTGTACCTACAGCTGATCTCTCTGATGATTTTCAATGTGCTGTGAAGGGAAACAGGCTCCTAAGGAGCAGACTGTGTGTTATGGGGATGGCTGGAAGGGCCAGAGGAAACCCAGGCTTGGACTCGTCTGGGTGGTGGGTGCCTGTCCCCGCTCATGTGCAGGAGGTGACAATGAGGTGCTGGTGGGTGGCTGACCTGGGGCTGGCGGATCCCTGCTGTGTCTGCCAGGGTGCTCTCTGTGCCCCCCCAGCTGTGTTTTTGCAGCGTGGCTGCTCTAGACCTCTCAAGCCTTTTTCCTGCTCCTTCTGCTCTGCCCTTTGCTGGCTGTGACAGTCCCTGGAGGGTCCCCGTTCTGACATCTCCTGCCCTCGGCATGTGCGATGTGCCCTGCACTAGAGCAGAGCCACAGCTCACGGCCGCCTTTCCCAACCCCGACGCAGTGCCCGTCGCCTCTGGGTGGTTTTTCAGGGGGGGCTGGGGAGCAGCCTCCCAGCGAGCATCGCTCTGCCGTGCCTGAATGTCATCCTTCCCTATCGAGCTTTTGAGGCGATGTCTGGCAGAGCTGACAGCGTTTCTATAAAGCCTTGCTGGATCCGTGCCCGCTCCCGCTGCCTCCCCGGCATCCGTCTCCAGGCGGTCACGGCCTCGCAGCACAAAGCCCTTTGCCGCCGGCCGGCGCGTGCCGCCGGGGCTCTCGCTTTGTGTCTCTCGGCGTGGGGACACAGCTCAGGGTCACCTGTCCCCGGGTGCCGGCGGGGCAGAGCCCTGGCACCGGGAGCAGCAAGGAAAAGGGAGCAGGGAAAGAGGAGTTTGACACACAACAGAGTCAGGATGAGCCTTCTGCTAATTTTGTATTTAACAGAAGAAAGGGATTGAGATTCTCTGTGATTTTCATTCTTCCTCGGCTCCCACCACCTATTGTTCCTGGCTCCATTATCTCCCCGTCACTTACATAAATGTATCGTGCGGGTTTCCAAGGCACAATAGAGACTCTCATTCACCCAAGGTCACCAGCTTTCACTTGTGCTTCAAGGCGTTTGGTAGAAGAAGCATTTTCTCCTAAAGACGCTTTTATTGTACTGGGTGCAGAGGCGAAGGGAAACAGCAGCACCACACTTGTGCCGCCCCAGCCCTTCCCTTCCCTGCTGCACGTACCCGGTCCTGGTGGGTCCAATCCTGCCCTGCAAGGTGAGGTCTTGTTTTTCTGAGCTGGTTAGGACCACATTGCTGGGGCCAAGGAGCAACGTGCCCTGTCCTTCACCAGGGAAGGGATGGGGGGGGAAAACAGGGCGGGAGTTTTTTCCAAAATCTCCTCCCCATACAGGTCCCAGTATGGACCAGTTATAGAGAGGTCTCTGCAGCTTCCAGCTGTTTTCTCATCTGAGCTGGTAGCTCTGAGCTCTCCCTCTTTCTTCCATCGTGTCTGACAAACAGTTGTGAGTGGGCAAACATGAAGGCTACTGGTGGTGTGTGTTATGGGACGGGGACTCGTGGGGGCACGGGCTGGTGGGTTTGTGCTCCACAACGGGCAAGGTGTGGGGGTGCCCATGATCCTCTGTGAGCTGGAGTGGTTCCTTGGTTGGAGAAGGTGACGATGGGGATGGAGCAAGGAGAGTTCTGTGGAAAAAACCTGGAGAACAGGAGGCTGACGGGAGACCTCGCGCTCTACAACTGCCTGAAAGGAGATGGTAGCGAGGGGGGTTTGGTCTCTTCCCCCCAGTAACAAGTGATAGGACAAGAGGAAATGACCTCAAGCTGCGCCAGGGAAGGTTGAGGTTGGATGTTGGGAACAGTTTCTTCCCCAAAGGGCTGTGGGGCATTGGAACAGGCTGCCCTGGAGGGGTTGGACAGACAGAGATGAGGTTCTCAGGGACATGGGGCAGTGTCAGGAGTGGGGGAATGGTTGGACTCGATCTTGGGGATCTTTTCCAACCAAAATAGTTCTGCGATTCTATGACTGCAAAGACACCAGGGTGGACACGGGGCTGTGAGGGAGGGTGCAAAACCTGCCTGTAGGGTGGGAGCCGCTTGACACCCCCCAGGAGCCACCTGCCCCAGCGCGGCTTTTCCGCGGGGCAGAGCGAACCCAGCCGCAGAGGGGCCACCGGCTCCTCCCGGGAGCTGCGCCTGACACCGGCGGGGGGGTCGCAGCCCCGGGCCGGGCCGAGCTCCCCGCGGCTCCGGGCGCAGCGGCGGGAGGCGGTGCCGGGGAGGGACGGCGGGCGGGCCCGGCCCCTCTCCCCGCCTCGGCGGCACAAAACGGGCGGCGGGGGCGGTCGGGCCGCAAACCTGCCCGCCAGCCGGGGCAGCGCCGGGCGGGCTCCCGGGGCCGAGCCGGGGGGTACCGGGGCCGGGCGGGGGATGTAGCGCTCAGCAACGCGGAGAACGGGGGGGCCCGGGGGAGGCCATGGCCAGCGTGCAGCAGGGCGAGAAGCAGCTCTTCGAGAAGTTCTGGAGAGGCACCTTCAAAGCCGTGGCCACGCCGCGACCCGAGAGCATCATCGTGGCCAGTATCACGGCCCGCAAGCCGCTGCCCAGGTAAGGGCTGCACGGGCGGGGGGGCACAGGGACACCCCCCCATCCCGCCTCTGGCTGGGGCTGCACCACCCCGAGCCTCCTCCTCACCCCCATTAGTGCCCCCCCTATCAGGAGGGTCTAGGGCATCTCCTCCCCCCACCCCAATTGGGGACTGTTGGAGCTGGGGGTCCCCCGTGCCTGGGGCAGGGGGCTGTTGGCTGGCGGGGCCCCCTCCCGGGGCTGGTGCTGTGCTCCGGAGGGGACCGGGCTGGGTAGACTTTGGCAGGTCATTCTCAGAGCCTGGGAGCTGGCTGCAGGTTGCTGCGGGGGGGCCTGGAAAGCTCTAGCTGGGCTATGGAGCGGGGGGCAGTGTTGGGGGTCATCAGCCAGAAAGTGTGGTCACCTCCATCCCTGCCTTGCAGACCTCCGTGGTGGGTGGCCTGCTGGTTGTCTTGTGTCTGTGTTGCTCCTGCACTGTGCACTCCTGGGAAGGTGACACCTGGGGAGGGGAACATCCCCCTCCGCCTGCTGGACCTTGCTTTGGTGCATGGGGGAGGCTGATGCACCCCAGGGAGGTGCAGCCTGGAGACCACCGCTGCCCGGGACACCCACACACAGCCGTGGAGCGGGGCAGCCGTGGGACTGGTGTCCTCCAAGTCTGCAAGCCGAGCGGTCTCAGCTTTGCTCGGCTGGTGCCTGCCTGCCCTGTCCCTCCTGCTCCTGGCGGGGCCCGTGCCCCCCGTGTTTGCCAGAGGCAGAGCAGGGGTCAAACCCCACGAAACAAGGCAAAGGGGCTGATCATACACTCCGAACCACTCAGCCAGGTTATCCTGGTTACCCTTGCCCGTGTGTCTTCCTCCCAACAATGCACTCTTGGATTTAGACTCGTTTTAATTTGCTGGCTGTCTCAATGTTGGTTAAAAATATCCCCTTTGCGCTGTTTTTGTGAGGAAAGGAGGCTTTTGCTGATTCTCCTCTCTTTGCTCTGTATTTCTACTGCTGGCACTCCCCCCTGGTGTAGGGAACAACATGAAGTTTCAGGAAGGCGATGGGTGGGTACAGGAGAGGGGCTCTGGGTGTTGGGGGCTCAGCTTGTACTGAACAGCAGGTGCTCGCAGGGAGCGAGTTGTTTCGGATGCCTCCTGCTCCAGAGAGGGTGAGCTGCAGCGGTGATGGGGACGGGGTCCCACTGCTTGTGAAACAGGGAGATCACGTCTGCCCCCGCAGCCCAGCTGCCCAAGTATGAATTTTTACAATCTCTCTGGTTGCCATTAATCAGGGTAGAAAATTGGGAAAGGCACGGCTTAGGCTTCCAAAGCAGAAAAGCAAATCCTGTTTCCACGGGCAGTGCTTGCAGGGCTTCAGCCTTCGTGGGGGAGAGGAACCACCATGTCTTCTTTCTCCCGTATGTCGGGCTGTGGTCGGCAACCAAAGGGGCTGTCAGTGGGCTGGGGGCTGGCTCTGCTGCCTCAATGTGTCTGAGTGAACCTCACTGCTTAAATATCTTGCAGTTGAGATGTAATGAGGCAACAAACTAGGACATTGGGGAAATACAGCAAGCCCGAGTACCAGGAGTGATGTACAGCTCGGCGCGGCAATCTGAATTGTCGCAGACATCCCAGTCGGGCTGAGAACCGTGGCAGGAGGGTTTGCAGCTGTGTTAAAAAGTTAACGAATACATGCACCTCTCTGTTTCGCCAGCATTGCCAGCTCTGGCAGGAGGGGAACAGTCTGTGCAGGGGTCAGGTGCTGTCAGCACATGGCAAAATGGACCCGCCAGCTCGGCTTTGCCACGTTTTGCACCTCAGCACCAGCAGGTCCTGCACAACAGGGTCCCCGAGCCAGGGTGTGCTCTGTGCAGCCGGCTGCGATGCCGCTGAGTCCCCGTGTTGATGCAGCCCATCTCCTTTTGTCTCCTGGCAGCGTGTGCCACTGACCAGGGCCCCAGGATGTTCCCTGCCATGCAGCCATCTGCACCACCGCCCTCCCTACAGGTGTGGAGCGGGGGTGGCTCTGCCGGGGCTCTCCATGGGGTCTGTGGGGTACTTATGCTCCCCGGTGCCATGGAGGGGCTTTGCTGCCCGGGGGGCTGAAGCTGAAGGCTGGGAGAGCAGGAGGACCGCGGTCACTGGCTCCTCTCGGAAGGGCTGCCGGTTTGGTTTGCATCGCGCCAGGCTCTGCCGGGAGCCCGAGGCTCTTGTCTTGCCAGGATCGCGCCTACGAGATTCCAGATCTTGCATCCCCAGGGCCCTCAGTGGGTCCCCATCGGGTGCACAGTGATACCTCCAGCACCCCAAGCTGGCACCAAGTTTGTAGCCCAACACTAGCCAGAGCCTGGCTCCTGCTCCACATCCCCTGGGAGAACTGCCCTGAGGTTTGTGGCGGCTCCTCTCACAGCTGTCTCGGTGCCCGGCTCCGCTCTGGGTTTGTTTTTCCTGAAGGTTTTGCTGCGCCGCTGCTCTGATCGGCCTCTCTTTCCCTGACGATGCTCCTGGCTAATTTAAGAGCAAATGACTGCGGTGCTAGCAAGCTGAGCGCACCAGAGAGGAGAGAAGGAGACCAGTTAGCCAAATGAAAAATTAAGATGACCATCTGGATTCCTGTTTTCTCCCACACTTGACAGCTGCTCCTCTGCAAACACCGCAGATCTCTGCCCTGGATCTGGCCCCGCGCTTCCCACAGTGGTGGAGGCGATGGTGTGATTTCTAGGTCAGCACTGTCCATCTCCCCATCAGTTTTTGCTGGCTGAACCTGTACCCTTGAGGGGTGCCAAGGGGCTCAGCTGTGACATGGGGGTCTTGCTGGGAGCCCCCACAGTGGGCATAACCTGAAACCATCCTCGCAGAGTGCCCTGGACATGGCTAAGGGCTCAATCCTACATCCTTGTGGGGCAGCGGTGGAGTTCCCAGGGCAGAAGGTGTTTGTTTTGCTTTTCCCCCCTTCCAGCCCGCTCTGCCCTGTGCCCCATCCCTTGCCACCACCTTGCTGCTCGTCCCAGAGATAAAGCTTCTTCCCTCTAAATTCCTAACAAGCTCTCTGGGAGGTTTGGAGGGTTAAAGCTCTGCTAAACCCACAGTTCATCCTGAAACAAAAGAATACATTAATCCCTTCCCCCACGATCCTGCCAGGGTTGGGGGGGCCATGGAGTCGGCCCCCAACACAGCTTCATGCCCAGAGCAGGGCTCTGCCAAAGTAAATGGATTATTGACCAGTGTGCAGTGTGAAAGGAAAAGCCGAGGTGATGGGGAAAGGGGCTTTTCTAATTAACCTTTCCCCATGCTGGGCTCGGTGAGGCTTCACCTCCCATGATAAGGTGCTACCAGTCTCTGCCCAGCCTTTGGGGACAAGGTATCGCTGTCACACTGTAGCCCTGGCCCTACAACCCGGATCCATCTTCCCCCGTCTTGGCTGGGCTTTGTCTGTGTCTCTTCCCTGGCCATGCCCTTGGCCACAGCGTGGTGACTGGAGCCCCTTCGCAGTCGCTGGTCTGACTTCTCCCAGTGCTGCTGTGTGTTTCATCAGTGCCCGTCTGCTGGGGAACCCGCGAGTGTCGGGGACAGCCAAGATGGGAGATGCTCCAGGGTCCCCCTGGGACTCAGAGCTGGTGGCAGTCTGGGAGCTTGGAGGATGCTTTCGGGGATGTTTGTGTTGTCTGCTGCCACATGGCCCGTCGTGGCTCTGTCCCAGCACCCCAAACTCAGCTGAAATCCACTTCTCCACGCAAAGCGAGGGCAGTGTTTGGGGCTGGGGTGCTGGTATCAGCTCCTGGAGCAGTGGGTGATGCCGGGTGAGCACCAGCAGCGCTGGGAGAAAGGCGGCTCCTGCATCCCTCCCTGCCAGATGGCCTAAGTGGGTCACGTCGGGGCAGTGCAGGGGATTTGTGCTTTAACCCTTAATCCCCCACAGCGTGTTGCGCACAAAGGGGGAGGTGTGTGGCTGAAGTGGGATTAAACGCGGTTTTGCTCCCTGGTTTGCTGTGGCAGGTTATCTTGGAGATGGGTCTGGATGCCACTGCTGCAAACCTGCTGGGACAAGGGTGGCATGTCCTCCCCGGCTGTGTTGGGAGCAGGCAGGGGCAGTGCTGGGGTCAGCATGTCCCCAGTGAGGGGAAAAAGGCAGCTGCAAGTCCCCTGTGACTTTTAGCTGAGTGTAGAGTACCCAGTGGGTTGACCAGTTCTCACCCATCCCAACCTCTGGCTTCTTGGCCACACTTCAGTGGCCCTGAACCCCATTCATCCCGAATGGGCTGGTGGCCCCTGGGTCGGAATCCATCCCTCCGGCACATGGCCCCCCGCTCCCGTTAATCCTCCCCCTTGTCGGGCATCTGCTCTGCGGGAAGAGGCGGCGGCAGGGCCGGCCACGCCAGCCGCCTGGCTGCCATCTGCTCCCAACGAGCCCAGGCGCTAATGAGCCCGTGGCCCCGGCCCAAGCTGGGGGGAGAGGGGCTTGAAAAGAAAAGCAGAGGGGGAGAAGAAAAGCCCCTTCCTGGGCGGGGGGGGGACTGTCAATAGGGAGGCTTTTGTCTGTCCCTGCCCTCCGGCTCCAGCTGGCTGGCGGTGGGAGTGGGGAGAGCTAATTAGGCAGCTTGGGAGCTGGGGGGAGGTTGTGGGGAGCTGGGGCGAAGTGAGCAAGGGGCAGAGCCAGGGATGTCCATGGGACCCACTCCCTGCTGTTTGCAGAGCTGCCTTCCTCCTCCTCCCCCCTGGCCCCATCCACCTGCCTCTCTGCTGGACCAGTGCTGGGGACTGTGTTCCTGCGGGCTGCCCCGGCAGGATGAGTGAGGGACACCTCTGTCCCCAGAGGGGTGGGCTTGCTGGCGTGTTGGCAGGATGGACCTGCCCTGGGTTGGGTGGGATGCAGTGAGTGCTGGGTGGCACAGCTGGGCTCAGCACCCATGGGTGCCTTAGCCAGGTGACCCAGCATGGGATGGTGGACAAGCACCTAAGAAAAGGGACCTTTGGAAGCCCTCAGAGACGCCCAAACCCACCCATGGGGTCTTCTTAGAGACTTTGGGCTGGGGCAAGCATGGTATCGATCTCCTCTCATCATCCTCCTCTTCAGATGAGAGATGAAACTATGGGGAAGAAAGCAAAAGGGGGGTGAGTTCGCTGGCTGGCTGGAGAATCATTTTTGTAGAAATATTTGGTTTCACCCTTGAACAAAACCTCCTACAGATGTTTCCCTGGCTATCGGGGAGTCCCTGTGTCTTGAATGAGGCTGTTTCATAGAGGTATTCAAGTGTGGAGCAACAGGCCAGGACAAAATGGTTTTAGGGACTTGTGGGGCCGATGCCTGTCCCTGCACCGGGTCCGGCCAGCCCCTGTCACCTCTCATGTCCCATCCCTGGAGAAGGAGCAGAGCAGAGCTTTGAAACCCCGTGCATGCATTCGCATCCCTCCCTCACGGTCTAAATAATAAATATTAAGGGCTGTGAGGCCCTAAATAATAGCAGCAGCCACCCCGATTCCAGGGATTGCCAAGGAGTTTTGCCTACCGGTGGGTGCTGCGGTCATTGTCCCCTTGCTGTCACCATCCTGCCTCTGCCATCCAGGGCAGCCAGTCCTGTCCTGTGTCCCCAGCTGTGTGTGGGGGGGTTCCCTCCCGATACCCAGACACAGGGGATTTCTCCTTCCACAAGGGCTGTGGCTGGAACTGAGCCCTTTTCTCCTCAGCTCCATTCCTATCCCGTTCGCACAGCTCTGTGCTTGGTGGCTGGACCTTTCTATAAGTACATTTTTCTATAAGATGAACTTATCAAAGGCAAACCCCGTGTCACTGAAATGAAATCATTTCATGCATGACCACCCTTTCCTTCTCTCTTTTTATTTATTTATTTATTTATTTTTCCTCCTTTTCTCCCTGCGGCCACTGAAACCTCTTCATCATTGCAAAGCCCAACTCAGGCAGCAAAGCCCAACTCATGCAGCAAAGCCCAACTCAGGCAGCAAAGCCCACCCGCGTTTGGGCTGCAGGTGCTGCCGGGGCTTTGCTGGGTTTGGCCTGTGCTCGGGGCTGTGGGGGCAGGACCCCCCCTCCAGCAGCGTGCCCAGGTCCAGTGTCCACATCTTGGTGCCACCATCGCCCAGCGAAGGCCACACGACCCTCTGCGGGATGCTGGGTGCTGCAAAACCGGCTTCTGCATCAGCTACTCAAGCCGAAAGCGCTGACAAACAGTGGGAGTTTAAAAATAGCAGGGTTTTTTGCACGTGGCGGTAGCACTTTGCCTGCCAGTGCAGCAGGGACTGCAGGAAGGGCTTAGGGAAAAGAAAAGTTGGGAAAAAATATCTATTCAAAGCTCTGTTGGTGTTTCAGGCTGGCTGAGGTGGGTCTCCCAGCCCGTGGCCAGGGCGGGAGGCAGCGGGGTCAGGACTAACTGCTTCACTGATGACCCATTTAACACTTCATGTTTAATTTATGTCTTGTCATTAATGAAAGAAGCAGCAGCTGCTGCTGCCCAGCCCAGGCTGAGGGCTTTGTGTGGGGCAGAGGTGACAGCGGGGGCACCAGGGAGGGCACAGGGGTTGGGGTGCTGGTGCGGGCTGCAAAGACCTTTGTGCTGGTGAGCCCTGGGGGTCAATATCAGTTGCCCACCTCACGTGCAAGTGGTGAAAAAG
Source organism: Nesoenas mayeri (assembly GCF_963082525.1). Classification (NCBI taxonomy): domain Eukaryota; kingdom Metazoa; phylum Chordata; class Aves; order Columbiformes; family Columbidae; genus Nesoenas; species Nesoenas mayeri. The sequence goes on along the minus strand of NC_137565.1, from coordinate 10,657,136 downwards.
CTCCGAGACCCACTGGCCATGATGAGAAAATGAGTTTTCTCTGCCACTAACACCAAATTCCAGCAGCACGTCATCTCGGTGGAACTCGATGGCACTTTGGCAGTGGGCTAGTTGTGTTGAATTTATCTCCGTGCCCGTGGGTGCTTGGGAATGTGCATGTTGGGATGTGACTGGAGGAGAGCGGGGAAGGTGGCTATGATTTTAGCTGCGTTACTGTCAGGATGAGGAATTACCTATTGCCCAGCAAGAGAAATATTTTTGCATTAAGCGAGATTTCGCAGTTAAAGACCACCTGCTGAATTAATCTGTGGGTCAGCTGGAGCTGCCGTATAACCAACCACCCACCAAAGTGGTGCATGTTTAACACTAGCGTATAGTAGCACGTAAATATATCATAACTTATTCTCTGCTGCTCCATCACCTGCAGCCTGTGGGCAGCCCTTCTCGGCGGGGCAGCCGTGGCACACCGAGCGTGGAAGGGCTGTTCAAGCTTTGGCCCCTGGAGGGTATTTGCCTCTGAGACTGGTGATTTCAGCCCTGCAAACCTATTGCCTAGAGAGCATTTGCCCTCGTCACATCCCCGCTGTGTTGATCAGAGCATGGCCAGGTTCATTATGATGGGGTGAAGCAAGACAAGTGGGTTCAGCGCTGCTTCTTCCAAGAGATGGGTTTTTGTTTGCCAAAATACTTTGATATCGGGAACATATTGGGGGGGAGTAGAAATGCAGCTATCTGCCTGTCACAGCCGCCTGCCCCGTTGTCTGTCTGTCACTGCGTGTGAGGGAGTTGCTGAAGGGCGATGGTGGGTGACGCGTGCGGGAGCAGGAGGTGCAGCGGGTCTGGGTGGGCAGCGCTGGTGGAGGAGCAGCAAAGGGAGCTGATGATCATTGCAGACACAGGGCCGTTCTGCAGCCCAGCCCGCCCGGAAGCAGTGGGGCACATGAGCTATGCCTGCTAACTGAGGATGGACGTGATCTGTTGTGACCTTCTCTGGCCCTGTGTCCCCAGCCCCTGGCTGGCTGCCCTGGGGGTCCCTGTGCAGGGCTGAGCTCTGCAGGACACAGGACAAGTTCTGTGCATCTCCCCAGGATCCCAGGGCATCCCCAGATACAGTGACTGAGCTGCCTGTTCTGTCCGATGGCTGGTGAAGACATTGGCACTGCTTTGGGCCAGTGCTTGTGCTCTCCTAAACGTTTCCCACGTGTGTTTCAGGAGCCAGCACAGGTGAAGATTGTCGTTCAGATGTTTTGGAGGGGTTTTGGGGTGTTTTGGAGAGCCCAGGCTGGCAGACACAGCCGTTTTGTGCTCCAGGCACATACATCCCTGCCTGCGGCTGTGCTGGGTCGGGTACCTGTGTCCCTGTCCCTGCCCTCACCGTGACTGTGGAGCATCTCGGCACCTGGGGGACAGAGCCAAAGGCACAACACCCGCAGCACATGCCAGCAGCAGGTTTGGCCCCACTATTTGCTGCCTTGTTCCAGTGGTTACTACCTGATTCCCCTCAAAGGTTCCCCAGAAGTGTTTTCTCCACCCACAGCCCCAATATCCCCATCCCTCCAAGCAGGCTTAGATGCTCTAGGGCAGGTTCTCTGCATGGGAGCTGCCGCCATGGGGATGAGTGGGTTAATTTGCAGTAGGAGTTCGGGGGCTGAAGAGCTGCCTGCCGGCTCTGCTGGGCTGCAGTGCCACCGAAGGCACGTTCATCCCTGATTAATGGAAACTGAAAAGCAGGATCCTGAGGACGAACATCTCCTCTGCTATGGGCTGCGCTGCCAACCCTCGCCTTGCGCTGCCGCCGGGTTTGTCCCGCGCAGAGCAGAGGATGGCGGGTCTTGTTTTGCCTTTCTGCAGCAGAAAATCGGGCAGCGAACCCCGCAGCCGCAGCCTGAGCCCTGCCTGCAGATCCAGCGCTGGGACACGGCCACCGTCCCGCTCCCCCCGCTCGCCCTCCCCACCCCGGCGGTATCGATTCGGCCTGAACTGCCTTTAACGTGCTGTGATTTCTCTCAATTAGGCTTTGAGCGAGGCCTCTGCGGCGTTCGATAGAGCCGGCCCCAGCGCGGTGCCTGAACCAGGACGGTCCAGGGGGAGATGCTGGGAGGTGCTCCCGCAAACCCGACAAGAGCATCCCTCTGCATCTTGTTTTCCCCAGGAGGATAATCGCATTGCTTAAAGCTTGCTCCTTGTCCCCTCTGCCTTCCCTAGCTCTTTCCATCGCTTGGACCTGGTCGCTTTGCTACCACAGGCCATAGGACAGATTTGCTGCATCGTTAGCTGGTTCATCTTCCTAATTTAAACGAACACCAGACCTGCATGGTGCCCCTGCTCTGTGCAGGAGCGGCCCTGTCGCCAACCAGAGCCAAACTGAACCCAAGCAACCCTCATCTTCCCATCCCCAGCACAGCCACCCTGCTTTCCCCTTTCTCCTTGGTGGCTGTCATCGCCTTGGGGACATACTTAGTTGGGCCTTGGTGTCACATTGTTTCCGGCAAACTAATGGGCAGAGTGCTTGTTTTCAGAGATTGTATAGAGCAGAAATCCCTGCACTTCATCTCCAGCTGCAATTACCGAAGCCAAGTCGATGCGGTTGATGGTAATAGGATGGTAACACTGTCTGAATTTGTATTTAATGCTGGTTCCGAGGGTCTATAATTTTCATCAGCGCCACATGACTTTTTATAGAACAGAAAAATGTGAGAGCAGTTAATGAGCTGTAATTCTGGAGAGCTTCTGCCTTGATTGGGACTAATTATTTTCTTTATAAAAATAATTAACAATCCACACAACCTATGGCGTGAAAGGCATGTGGCATTAATTAAACCATGTGGTATTTTCAGTGCGCCTTTATCTCCCCTTTCCCAGCACACCCCGAATAGACAGTGGCATTGCACAGGGAAAGCCAAGCTGGGCACAAGCTGTATTGGGGTTTGGGCTTGTACAGGGCAAAAAGAATAGGTCCTGAGTGAGGAGGCTGCATCCAAATCCCCCCGCAGCCTCTTGGCCTTGCACATATGATAAAAATCCTCATTTGGGTAGGAAAAGCTGTTTTGGGTAGAATACGGTGATGGTTTTCATGCTTGGGCTGTCCGTGGGGTGCAGATGGGACGCTGGGGATGTCTCTGTGTTTCGGCTGAAAAGCAGCCGGTGGGACCCCAAAACATGTGCAGAAGGCTGTGCTGGGTGCTGCTACTTGCGGTAGCACATTGGGGTGTCCCAAAATTGAGAGGGTTGTTTTGTACAGATTGAGCCCTTGTTCTCCAGCGTTCCGAGATCCTGGGATGAGTCCCAGGTGAATGTGCCCCAGCACCAACAGCGCAGGGTTTGTGCATGCTTAGACACACGCTTACATAATATATAGTTGTTAACAAGACTAATTCCTCTATTTTCCTGGAGGTGTTCTGAGAACTAATGAATATATTTGCATAATCTTGATTTTGTTTATGAATAATTCTGGATTATCCAAATGTGAATAACACTGGGGCTTTGCTGTTCTAGATTGCCTTTCAGCTGAGGATAGCGAAGCATTTTACAAATATTAGTTCAGCCTCACAAATCCCAGCAAGCCATGAAATTATTATTACACCCAATTAAAGATGGATGTGCTGAAAAGTGAAATGATTCTCTCCAGCCCCTCCTGGCTGGGGCTGCCAGGGGCTCCCACCTTCCTCCTCCAAACCTTCTCCTTAGGGAACAGCAAGCCAAGAAATATCCTCCCACTTGCTTTTTTGGGATGATTTAAAACAATGTTCAGAGTTGCGGGGTGGTGTGGATGGATGGGGAGAAGACCTGGGAGTGACGGGAGATTCTTTTCTGGCTCTGACCCCCAAATAGCCCCGGGTGCTGCAGCACCGAGCACCCCAGTGCCAACCTCTCCCTCCTTGGAGTACAGCAGGAGGATAAAAGGACAAGAGGACAACTCTCCTTGACTTAAAACCCCCTCACCAGTCCCACCTGGGCAGCTGGCAGGACCACCGAGGTGTTTCCCATGGGACCACGGGGTGTCATGGGGAAGGAGGGTTTAGTTTGACCCATCTCCCACCCATGAAGCTGCAATTCTGCAATTTCCCAGCTCCGCTGATGTAGGAGATGTGATACAGGGGCTCTTATGGCCATAAAATCCCCCGGCAGGATGTCGCGGGGGGGGTTAAAGCCCATTTACCATCTCCCTTCCTGCGCTGGGAACGTTGCAGGCTCGTCTCACCGGCAGGAGAAATCTGGTGCTTCATTCCTTTCTACGCGAGCTAATTGCTGCCCACGCGTCCCCAAGCGGGGACATCTGCTCCTCGTGGTGTCACTGAGCCCTCCCGGCCCCACGTGGCCCTGGGCATCCTAGTGGGATGGAAGCTCAGGAGACAAGTCTCAAATGGGAGAGTGTCCAGGGACCCCTGTGCCCCAGGACACCCGGGTTGGGGACGCCTATTCGAACGCACCAGCAGATCTGTTTTGGGGGGAAATGAGCATTTTTTAACGTTGGAGTCGTTTCAAGTTGAGCCCTTGGGATTGCTGTTCGTTAGCTGTGTGAACAGGTTGGGGTTTTTTGGAGTTATCCGAGTGTTGGGGCCTCCAGTGTGTTTTCCCCTGTTCTTCCAGTGGTAATTCACAAAAAAGAAAATTAAGGAAGAGGAGGAAAGAGGTTTGTGTGAGTGGCAAATGGAGCATTGCTGCTCTGAGTGCAGATCTCCAGCCGTCTTCTCCTTGCTGCCTCTAACATGCCTTATTACTAATTCATTTTTAAAGTGATCTCTCAGCGCTCCCAGGAGCTCCTGGTAACTGTGGACTTACAGTCCCCTATTTGATTAAAATTTAACAAGCTGTGTTATTCTCAAACACACTAGTTTGCTGCTGTTCGCCATACCAAACAGCATGGGTTTTTGGACAAAGGAGGGAATGGGCACATCGCAGAGAGCACCCGTAGTGATCAAGCGCCGTGGATGTGGCATCCTGTCCCCTGTCCCTGCCACCACAGAGAGTGACCTCCAAAGAGATCAGCGCTTCTCTTCCTTTAGTTGTGTTTTTGTTTCTAAACCCTGGAGTGCCCCAGACCGTGGGTCGGGGTGTGCAGGGCTCCTGTGCCGTGGTGCAGCTCAGGGTAGCGTCAGCACTGCTGGCTCTGCCTGCAGGCACCAGCGAGAAGCCAAGCCTCCCTTCCTATTCCCTGACGGAGGAGAAAATTGGCTCCTTTACAGGCGTGGGAACCTGCAGGGTGTTTGTCTGAGGAGGATTGGAGGATAGGAAAGGCACAGGATTGTCCCACAGCGTGCAGGTGCTGTGTGGCGCGAAGCACCGCAGGGACCTCAGAGCTGGCAGCGTGGGAGGCACAAGATGCCGGAGAAACCGCTCGAGATGGGGCAGCGGTCCAGGTTTCCTTTAGAAACAATATGCCCGCCTGCCATATTCCTGGGCTTCATCGCCGCTGCTGCTGGCAGGCGGGTGGCAGAGCCATCCCGGGTTGCTGGCAGCGAGGGAAGGTGACGCTGAGCCCCATGAGGCAGCCGGGACCTGGGAGGGCTGAGGGATGGGAAGTGTCCCCAGGGAGAAGGAGACCCAGCCGTGGGGACATGGAGGGGCTGTGCTCGCCCTCCTGCCTTACCTTACCTAAGTTGGTCCAGGTTAGCATCGCTTTCCCCCATGTTTTACGCTCCAGCAGAGCTGTCCATCCCTCGTGGCTCAACGGGAGCCACCGCCAGCTGGTGCCCGGGCCAGAGCCGTCCCCGCGGGCTGCGGCCACACAGCATCCCCCGCAGCATCTGCCACCCACCCTGGGCCTCTTCCAGCAGGGAAGCTCCTCTGTTCTGCTTCAACCATGCATAGCAAATCAGCTGCTGGAAAATAAAAAGCCAAGCTGCTTTTTTGGCCTGGGATGTGATAAGAGTGGTCGTTAAACGTTTCTGGAGTCCAAGAAGCAAAAGGAGCTGCTGCTGCGTTTGGGCTTGCAGCGGGACGCATGTTCCTGGGAGCAGGAGGGGGAGGAGAGTCACAGTTGGCAAAAATTGGATGAAAAATGTGTATTACGGAATTGTATTTCCCTTCTGTGCTTAAACTGTCTCAAGAAAACCACGCGCTTTTCTGCAGCTGGTGCCTCTGCTGATGCACGGAAAAAATAGCGGGGAGAAGATTAAAATGGAACTGGCTTGGAGTCTGTGTAATCAGGGAAAATATCTCGGTGATTTGCTATTATAATTTTCAATAACAAACTGCAGGGCTCCTGCCGCACTAATAATAACGGTTTGAATGTGGTGGGGGAAGAACCTGCCGTGGGGTGTTTGTGTGTGTATGTGTTCATGGGAAGCACTTGCCTTTTTTCCCATCTCCTAATTTTGAAGAGGTATTTTTAGTGCATATTTCAAAGAGCTTTACGTAAACACATCTGCTGGAGTTTTGGCTTGAAAATGTCTTTACAACCTTTTTTCCTGTCCCCTCCCTCTCCTGGGACAAAGGAACAGTTCGACCATTTTCTTTTTCAATCAGATGAGCAAAGCTGGAGAGCAAGAGAGAAAATAAAAGGGTCGTTTTGCCAGTACCAATAGGCTTCTCAGCCCAAAGCGGTGGCTTTCAGAAAAGCTGCAAGCAGCTCAGCCCATCCTCTCCAGGGCCAAGAGCCCGGGGCAGAGCCGCAGGGATGCAGGAGAGCAGGGACTCCAACCTGCCGTCTGCCCCCTCCTGCGCAGCCAAATCCTCTGGGCAAGGAAAGAAGAGGAGGTGAGAGATTCAGTCATGTGTGCTCACACTTTTCGAGTGTTACGAAGTGGTGGAAGCATCCGTGGTGCAAGCGGCTGTGGGCACAGGAGTTTCTCCCTCTTCCCATTCTTGTGTCCTTTCACAGGCTGATGTTCCCAGTCCCCAGGCGAGACATCCATCATCGGTTTAATGCCATTGGAACATTCGCAACTAATGGGCTCATCAGAGATGCTTCAACCTTTTTCATTTTGGGGGCTCCGGTTGGCTGGAGCCGCTTCTACCTTTTCACCAGAGGCTGTGGAGATGATGGGAACGTAGAGCCAGTCAGGGCTGAAAAGGGCAAGGTAGTAAAGTATCCATATTTGTTTTCCAAACGCTCTGTCCTGAGCTTGGAAACGCTGTTGGTGCAGGTCTGTGAAGAGCAGTCAGTGCTCGGGGTCTCCAACGTGCTGCCCTGCGGCACCAGGCTCCACTCGGGCTGTGCGTGTGGGACCTGACCCAGCTGTGTGTGCAAAGTAAAGTACATTATAAAAAATAAAAGGCTTGCTTAGCACAATCCAGCCCTCCTGCACTTACACTGCTGCTTGCAAAGCCAGGCCACGGAGGGCTGGCGCTGCTGGAGCCCGTCCTGCAGAGGCAAGGGGTGATGTTGCTGAGGTTGGTGATGCAGTGGCAGCATCCAGCAGCTGGAAGGTCACTAGGAAGACAATTTTCCTGCTTTTCTCTCCTCTGGAGAGGAGCAGCTGAGTTACTGCAGGGGAGAAGGATGATTGATGAAAGCTTTGTGGCAGGAGATGGCTTCAGGGGCAGAGGAGCTGGGCTGGGGCGTGGGAGCCTGCGGGCAGGGGAGGGGACGATGACACGCAGGGACTTCAAGTGCACACCAAACCCGCACCCACTGCCCGTCCCTGCGGGTACAGGGGGGACGGGTGTTGCTGGGCTCAGCTCCCAGGGACGCGTGCGTCACCAAGAGACACATTTCATGGCCTGATGAGACGGCACTTGGCCATGGGCTTGGGATAAAGGAACGGGGATGGTGTGAGTTAGCTCTGCTCCCTGGGGCAGCAAACACCCTCTGCCTTTGCCTCGTGGTTTCACCCCCCTTCAGATTAGGAATATTGGGGTTCTTTCCCACCAGTGACCTTTTCAGCATCATTTCTATTAGGGTAGCAATGCATCATTTCCCTCTGCTGTCAGTGCATTCTGTTCGGGGAGGAGAACACGGGAGAGCTCAAATCTGATACCAAAATGTGGAGATGGGCTGGTGGGTTCTGAAAAGCAGTGAAAGGCTTGGGCTGGTGGGAGAGGCGAGAGCTGCTGCTTCACTTCCAGCCTTTGAAAAGCTGGCAAAAATTGCCGTCAGCCCAAAAAACGCCTCCTGGACTGGAGGCTGCTGGAAGGCACAAGGGGAGCGCCCATGGCCAGAGGTTGCACAGGGCATGTTTTGCAACCCGGCGGGTGTCCTGCTGCGTGGGGTCTCCCCATCAGGAGCAGCGGTGCTGCTTTTGGACAGGTCTGATGGGCAGGCTGGTTTTTTACAGAGAGAAAAAAAGAAAAATGAGTGCAAGCAATTGAATTGTCTACTGGAAAGGGAGAAACTCGGGAGGCAGGCAGGACGGGCGGGCAGCTGCCAGGAGCGCATCCTCCAGGACAAATGCACAAACTGCGGTCCTCGCCCCACGGTGGGGCAGCCTTGTCCCCAGCGGGGCAAACCCTGGGCATCCTTCCTGCCTCCTCTTCCTCTCTGCGGGCAGCGCGTCCTCTGCGCTTCCAGCCGCATCGCCCCGAGCATCCTCGCTGCCCTCCCAGCGCCGGCTCCAGCAAAGCACCCGCAGAGGGTTTCTGCTTTCTGCTGCTGGCAGGGGACGGACTGGGGAAGGTGTGATAATCCTCTCCTCTGAGGCCACGGTAATCGTTCACACCAAACTGCAAGCATGTGTATATCGGTCATGAAAAATCACAAAAGGCGACCAAAAAAACATTGTGTTTTTATATGTATATTCAATATCTGTGGAGCTTAACGCGAGGGGATTACCAGCCAGTTTAGAGTGTTAGTGACTCTCGGCATTCATCAGAGGAGAACATTTGGTTGAATTGAAGCCAGCCTTTGATGGGATTGGAGAATAATTATTTCCATCAATAATTACTTCCAAGCCCAGAAGAAATGGTTCCAAGCGTGTTGCAGGACAGGAGACCTTCCTTGCCTCAAGGCCAATGTGTTTTAACCCCAGAACCTGAAAATCCCATTAGTGGGAGCGGGGACGGGGGTGAGAGGGACATCGTCCACCGTGCCAGGTCCCTCCTGCCAGGCAGCGCTGCCCCAGCCGGCTGCCAGCCCGGGGCCCCTCCAGCCCCCGCTGCTGGAGCTGATCCAGCCCCGACTTTGCACAGGTCATTAATTTGGGGACATTTTTAATGGATCCTAATGATTGAGCCTCAGAAGACTGTTCTTAAAAGGGGCTCGGGAAGGGCCACAAGCTAATTAGCTTGCACAAAGAAAACGATTAACCATGTAGCTTCCCGGATGGTTAAAAATAACATAGATGTTGGGAAGCGACTGAGGGATTTATTACAAGCAGAGTAATAGATTTTTAAAACCATAGGGACCATCACCTCCTGTATGTCCGAGGCCACAAATAATTTACCCAGCTTCCCCCCATTGACCCCTATCACTTGTATTTGGCTTAAATGTTCCTGAGATTGGCGTCAAAATGATAATGGGAAGAAATGGGGACAATGTCTCCACCAGCTGAGCCCAGGCCACCATTGGTACCACCCCACAGCCCCGTTGGGCTTGGACAGACCAATACTTGTTTATTTGTTCGAGTAGTACTCTGGATGACACCAAAAGCATAGCATTCATGATGCCCCTGCCAGGTATGGTTTATGGCTTTCCATGAATCTTTCTGTTCTTCAAAATAAACATCTGAGGGGCCTGGAAACCAATTTACTTTCCTCCTGAGTGTCTGAGCTCAGACCTGTTTGGGTTTGTTTTCTCCTTGTGGCTTCCTCTTGCCATTTGAGCTTGCCCTGCCCAAGCCCTGATGTTTCTTGGAGACTTCTCACCACAAGCGTTCCCTGCCCCAGCTCTGCTCCTCACCAGCTCTTACGGTCTCCCCAGGGCTCTTACAGGCACTTGCCTGGCCCAGGTAGTTCCCCTCAGCTCTGCTGAGCCCTCCCAGGTTCTCCAGTTTGGGCTTTCAGCAGGACCAGGCGTGTTTACTGGCCCAGCACCCTATTTGTAGGCGCAGGGCAGAGGGATGTTCTCTGGCTCCCAGAGCTTTGCTTCCACCTGAGTGCGGGTGAGGAGGTTGAGGAGGAGTGGTGGGGTATTAGCAACCCATAAGAACAGCTCTTTATCGCTCTCTTTCTCTCCTGTTGCTCCTGCAGTGCGGCACTCGGCTGCTTGCCGTACCCCGCGGAGGACAGACGTCCCGAGAAGCCGAGTGGCCGTGCGGTGAAGGAGAGCTCCACCACCAACGGCTGCGCCAAGGGGAAGGAGAGACGAGGCCATGCTCGCCGTAGGTCACGCAGGTGGGAGCCAGGGCCACGAGCAGGGTCCCTGTGGAGCAGGAGGGTGGTGGAGAAGGCGTCTGTAACTGTTTACGCAGCCTGAGCCCCTGCTGGGGTCTGTGAGAGCTTAAATGATTGTGTGAACGTACGGCAAATGTTATGCCATCTTATGAAAATCCTGTAGTTTGCTTCCCGTGCACGTCTTGTCCTTACAGCCCCTTTGCCAGCGGCCCTGGCTGGAAGATGGGTGACCTGCCAGCATCCCTGTGTGCTACCCCTGCCTGCATTGCTCAGTGATTCCCCTGCTCACAACTAGATCAGACCCGCAGCGCTGGCTTCGTTAGGACACGGCTCCCTTATCGGTTCATCATTAGCCCTTGACAACTTCTGTGGAGGGCGGGGGGAAATGAATCAAACATCATAAATTAAGCAACTAGGGTCTCTGAGCCCTGCCTGCTGAACTGCCTCGGGGATTAAAGCCTCTCCCTTTGGTTAAAGATGCTGGAAAGAAAAAGCAAGACAGCACATTTCATATCTTCAGATTTCAGGCTAACCGGAACAATAATCTAAAGTGTACTTTTAATTAGACTTTGATTACAATCATGGCGAAACAATTAAAATCGGATCAGTGCGAGGGGAAAACTTCCACTTCAAAGACAAAAAGCTTTATATTGGGAGCGGGAAGAGGGCTCTATAGAACCCGCCTGTGGCTGCACAGCACAGTCAGAGGTTTCTCCCTTGGGCCAGGGGGCTGAGACGCACCCAGACCTGCTTGCTGGGGGCCCCAAATCTGTGCTGGGGTCCAGTATCCTGATAACAGAGGGGCCGAGATGGGTGTTCAGGTCTCTGGTCTAGAATAGAGCCTTAGGTTGACCTTGGGCCAATTGTCTGAGCTTAGCGGGAACAAGCTGTCTTGGAAAAGACATTTCTTTTACCTTTATGCAGAAAAAAGACCCACTGAGCCCAAAGTGCGCCACATCCCATAGCAGCATTTCTGCTGCTTGGTGAGGTCCTTGGGAGGAGAAGGAGAGCACGAAGAGGTGTTTGGGTGCTGCTCAGGGGCTGTGATGTGCTCGCATCTCGGAATTACTGCACTGGAAACACTCGACACTCAGTTATTCACAGTTCACAACTGAAGTGTTGGCGTACGGTTTCATTTTGCAGAGTGATCAAATTTTTTAAAAGTGTATTAAAAGCACTAAGCAATTGGATTTTTATGGTAGTGTGATTTTTGACAGTAATTCTAGCCCTGGGTGTGCAAGTGTTTTGGGGCGGTGGAGCCTGATTTCGCCCTGCACATCCCCTGCCACTGACAGGTCAACGTGCTGTGACGTTGGCTTTGTGTTAGGACTGTTGTTGCACATGACATTAATTCTTTCTGCAGAAACTGCTCAGTTTTCAGGTTGTTTCTGTAGTGAAGATCCCACAGCGTTGTCCAAACACTACTAGTGTCCAGTGGGGTGAGAAGAGGGGAAACTGAGGCACAAACCCAGCACCCTCGTTTCCAACAGTGATTTTTGCAGCAGCCCTGAGGAGCTGGTTGTGTTCACCCCCAGATCCCTTTGGGGATCCACAGGCAGATCTGGGATCAGTTTGGGGATCTGCAGGCTGTCACCAGCTGTTCCCCATCTTTACAAGCATTTGCTTTGGTTAATGAGTAGCCACAGAATATCTGTCATATTTTCAGCCCAGTGATCTGAATTAATTTAATCATGGTATTTGCTTTTCATTGAAATATAATGCAATTCAGTGTCGTATGTTTAAAAAATAAATTAATTTACAGGAGGCTTTTTTCCAGGGTTTAACAACTGTGTAAGAGGTTTGTATCTTGTTAAATTACCATAGCATCTCAATAAATGTATATATTTCTCATCAATTGCTATTTAACATATGTCAAGTCTCTTATAATAGTTAGATGCATCTGGCTGCAATAATTATTGTATGCAAATTAAATGCCAATTAATTATTTAAAGCATATTTACAAAGAGCAACAAAACCTATAAATCTGTTACGGAGTTGTTAACCTTAGCTAACATGTTTTAAATAATCATCCAGCGTTGCTGTGCTGTACAGTAGCTGTCTCATTATATCTCTATTAGACCCGCAGAGGAGACACTTGATTTAAAGTGTGACAGAATTATTCGTTAGAGGGTAATTAGGTGCTCGCCTGTACCCCGGGTGCACCATGGAGATTGGTCTCTCTGCCCTGGACATCCCTGAGGTGGGGATGGGGAGGAGCAGTCCCATGATTCAGCTTTTATTTTCCTTATTTGAAATTATTTGGCTTTGTCCCCCTCCTCAGCCCCTCGTGCGATGGGGACCGTGCGCTGCTGCCAGCCCGGGGGAAGAAGAAGAAGAGGAAGAAATCCGGCCGCAAGAAGCGAAGGAGGTGAGGGTGGCCATGGTGGGGTGTGGGACAGGAGGGGACAGGAAACCCTCAGCTGCATGTGGGGGGGAAAAATATGGTGTGTAAAATGAAGACTGGACACCCCACAAGTCCGTGTGTGGGGCTTGGGGGTCTCAGCCCTGTGTGGGGCTGGGGGTCTCAGCCCTGGCCACAGGTAGAGGAAGGCGCCGCCATTTTCTCGCCCTCCCCTCAGGGCGTGCAGGCCGGGGTGACCCTGCAGCCCGTCCTGGGGGTCCGGGAGCCCCCTGGCCCCTCGTCACCCCGGGGAGATGCCGCTGGCGGGGGGGTGAGGGCTGGGGTAGCCGGGGAGGGCCATGGGGAGCCGTGTGGTCCCTAACAGCGCTGTCCCTCCCCAGGTCTCCCTCCTACAGCCCCTCGCCCGTGAAGAAGAAGAAGAAGAAAAACTCCAAGAAGCGAAAAAGAAACAGGTATTTTTTTGTGTGTGAAAATGTAATTCCCTGCTGGCAGGGGTCTTTGGGGGGTTCGGATGAGTCGGGGGGGACGTGACTGATGTCACAGCTGGTTGAGCTCTGCAACGGGAGGGCAGAGAGAGGTGTCCAACCCCTGACCCGCCGTAATGGCCGCCCAGGGCGCAGAGCCCCGCGGGAGGGGAAGCTGAACGCAGAGCTGGGGTCCCTTTGGGCGAGGAGGGCACGAAACGGGCTGCACACCCAGAGCAGAGATAAACATGAGCTGCTGGGGTGTGGGGAAGAGAGACAGATGAGCCGAATTAGTGCGATGTGTGCAGAGCCGCTGCCCGCTGTCCTGTTTCGCATGGCGCCCGCCCCGGGACACCAATGGGTCAGCGCTCTGGGCTGGCACTGGTTCCTGTCCCTTGTCCCCAGCCTACACAACATGTGTCAGCATTTGGACCAGGAAAAGGTGCAGCCCAGCACACCCCATCCACGTCTCAGTCTTCCCTCCCAGCCCCAGGTGGCTGCCTCCATGTTCTCCTTCTGAAGCCTAATTTTAATTTCAAGAGCACAATAAAATTTTAAAATTACAAAGATTTTACTGTTTACTCTCAACCATTAAACCAGTATTTGAAGAGAACAGTGGATGCTATCTCCCTTGGAAAGCTCATGTATTTATAACACATTGAACCAAAGAGAGAAGCTACTAAAAATGGGTAAAAGTTGAGCTTGAATATTAAATAAAAGTGAGGGAGAAAGGAGGAGAGATAAGGTTATAGAAACTCCCTTAAAATAGTTCCTTCCTAAGAAGGGATTCTTATCCTCTTTTATGGATGCCATCTCGTGACAGAAGTCCTGGGTCAGATGCTCCTTGGCTTTGAACCTTCAGTGCCATTTGTGCCCCTGCAAGCACATCATCTCTGATTCAGATTTTCCATTTTGTGAGACCCTGTAGTCAATGTACATATTTGTGTCTTGCAGGTTATCTTCGAAGAAGAGAAGACACAGGTAAGAGTTAAGCAGGTGTGCGTGGTCCCTTAGAAATGTGACCTTAATGGTGTCTTCAAGATCTCACAAGGTTGATGTTCACTGGCTGGGGGCAGAAGACACTTTTCTTCTGCGTCTCCTTGTGGAATCCCCTTCACTCCCCCCATTCCCTGTGGGTCTGGGTCTACCCTCTCCCTTTTCAGGCTCACGTGTTCCTCAGACCCCACAGGAATCGGGTCTCCAGCCCAACCTGTGCAATCAAGCACATAACTGAAAAAGACCTCGCCGTATAATGTGGCCCCTGGCAACCTCATCCATGTTGCATCCATCCTGCATCTTGAGTCTTCATTTCTCTTACGGTTTAATTTGCACACAGTCTGGTATCCCCCAGCAGTGCCCATCTTTGAAACATTCACTGGAAGAACTCTCCTGATTCCAGTACGTACAGTATCAAAAAGTATTAATCTTCTCTATGGGAAAATGCAGAGTCGCCAGGATGGCTGATCCCTTTGAGGATCCTTTTTGGCCAAGCCCACGAGGCAGATTTGTCAGCAGGCACTCAGACCCCCTGTGCTGCAGCAGAATTGTTAATCCCTTTCATTTTTATTGCACGCTCTCGGGCAATCTGGTTGTGACATTGACGTGTGATTGTGCAGCTTTTTATCAGAACAGAGATCTCTGAATTAATTAGCCATTTCTTATTTAGTTCTTCAAGCCCCAAAAGTAAGAGAAAGGAAGAAAGAAAACACAAGAAACAGTAAGTAGTGATTCATGGTGTTCCCTGCCCTGCCTGCACAGAGCTGCGGGGCTGGGAAATGCTTGATGTGATGGGTCCCCTGGAGCTAACGCCTGCTGCACAGCCCTAAGCAATTGACAGGATTATTTCGCAACTAAAACCAGCAATTCTGGTTTTGTTGGAAGGGAAGAGGGTTTGCTGGAGATCTTTCCTCACACTCTCTTTTGTGCCACCTCATTCAGAACTTTCTTTGTATCTCACAGGGATGTAATGTCTTATCCATCCAGTTGTGAGCAGAGACTCCAGCTTTTCTGCTGAGGGCAGCATGAGAGGATGAACTCAAATCTGTGGAGCGCGGTGCCCAGAGGGCAGGCTGGGGCGCTTTCCAAGAAGGGCTTGAGCTCCTCCTTATTTGCTGCTCTTGGAGGTTCCAGTAGGGGCTACTCGTGATATATGATACAACCAACGATCTGAATGGGAGCAGAAAGCAATGGGGACTAGGGAAGAGAAGGGATTGTATGGAAGTGATGTAGGTTGAAAAAATCAGAGGTTGAGGCTCACATCTGCCCTGGAGTGTTAGCAGAGCACAGTCCTTGCCCTGTGGGGCAGAAAATCAAGTGGTATGGTATAAAATGTGGTTCCTCGGGGCTGGCAGGAAAGCCTCTAAGCCTTCTCTGTTTTACACTTTCTTCTCTGTTTTCCCCTGGGAACTGCAACTTGCAGCTTCTCACCTGCTTTTTCAAAGCAAGGAAACAGTTGTAGGGCTGAACCCTGGGCACCAAACCCCTGGTTGGCTTTGCTGGGACTTGGGCTACCCTGCTAGAGACAGAACCTAGGCTAGCAGATGGAACTCTGCAGGTTTGTTTGGTATTAGTAGGACCTGCCCTTTAATTCATCCCAACACAACTTTTAGCTCTTAGGCAGAAAGGAGACAGAGGGACAATAACCCATGACACCACCAGTGTCACCCCAATATACACTGGGACTGAGAAGACTGGGAATCCATGAGGTGCAGAGCAAGTGCTGCCTGCACAGACCATCTCTATTGTGTGCAGAAAGCCCATCTCCTTTTCCATATGATTTCTAGGTGTTCAGTAGCACAGACACTTTTTGTTTTGTTTTATGCTGTGCACGCAGAAATCCCAGTGGTAAAACTGAGGCTTCCTATGTTACCAGTAAAAGCAGGAATCTCCCAAACCCAATGTAGCAGTGGCCAGTACGCAATAGCTTAACTATGGTAAAAACAAAGATCAGATCCTTGCTTGCACCGACTAGTGGGAAGGAGAGCTGCCAGAATTGCTCTTTAGGGATAAACCAGCCCTCGTCTTTCAGCTCACAAATCAGAGCTGAGCGACTCCGAGTTTCTGCAAACCTTATTGCTCCACGGTGTGGATCAGATGGATCCCATGAGCCAACTCAGATCAGGATTTTTGTATAATCACACTGCTTTGGCAACTGCGGAGCAACTGGTTATCTAAATCACACAGGACCAGTTTTTCCTCCTGCAGAAAGGGAAAGCTCTTAAGCTGGAAGGACTGATGCAGAGGGTGAAGAGCAAACACGGGTTTTCATACAAATACACGCCGTGAGGGGGAGATGTTCAGTGTTGCTGATTTCAGCTGTATGAAAATAAGGAAGGAGGATCCCAACATATGAAGTTTGTAAAAATATAATCATAGGGTGTGAGAAGCAGCAGAGAAAACAGCCAGGTGACATTCAAGCAATTGTCCGGGAGGTTGCCCTTTCATCTTAAAGGAGATGCTGTTCTCAAGCAATTGATTTGCTGAGTTTTTATAGTGGCAAATTGCTAAATGCGGTCCAGGCAGGTTGTGTTAATGCTGTCAGTGCCTGGTATAACGCGGCCACGAAAGCAGACTGTTCCCACCAGCCAACTCATCTCCAGCTCTGCCTGCTGGCACTGCTCTGCCAGCCTGAGCAGATGGTTACACTGCCAGACCTAAAATAAACTGCTGCGGTGGGCAACGAAGAGAGGGACTGGGCACAGGAGGTGACAGGTAGCCTGTCAACCACGTCACCCTGCTCTCTGTGTGCAGGACTTCAACTCTTGGCACCAGCAGCAACTGCCCTTCAGTAACGGGGCCAGGTCATCCCATAGGAGCCGCCTGGAGGGAGCAAGGGGAAGCTCGGCAGGGCACAGAACCTGCGTCCCTGTGCACAGTTTGCTGGTGACTGTCCCGGGGCCCTGTCAGAAAAGGCAGCAGCAGTGCCTGGACACCTGTAAGAAGGCAGGTAAAATGGTCCTTGCCCTTGAGGAGGAGCTGTGTGTAAGGCAGGCTGCCATTAGCAAAGCTGTACTTTATATAGCAGCCATAGGAGCTGCCTATAGGACTGTCTGGACCGCAGAGAGCGTGGGGAAGGCTGGCTGTCACTGAGTGTCCTGCATTAATTGGAGCCTGTCTGTCTGCATCTGCTCTTTAGCAAGGAGCCTGCCCTACGGAGAGGGTTGGAGCAAGAAATGTGAGGGCTGGAGCTTTGCCATGGGGTGCCTGGAGGGACAGTGCTCCCCCAGGGACGCTCAGCAATGAGAAGGTCCCAGGCTGTTCCCTGGCTTAGCGCAGGCTGAAGGATGATGGGCAGGCACATGGCTCTCTGAATTCTTGAAAGCAGAAAGAATTGGAGCTGCCCGCTGCCCTCCTGCATGCTAGTGCATAAATCTTCCCCCAGCAGGCTACAGAGCCAACCTAATAGCTTGTAGTTAAAATGCTGGGATAGATCTCGGTAAGATGGCTTGCCTTAAGGTCAGTGTGGCTATGAAGGGATGGAGAATTTCTCATGCCTTGGTGTCCTGCACAATGTTTCACACACCAGTCTCTTTAAAATGCAGATCTCCTTTCTGATTTGAATGTTATTGACTTCAGCCTCCAGCTGCTGGCTCTTGCATCCCCCTGGTTTGCCAGCCTAATGGTGCTTTTCCTCTCTGCTTCTTCAAGCTCTCGTGGGCGCACCCGGAAATCTCATCGCCATCGCCACTCTCGCTCAGAGAGCTCCGACTCCCGCTCCCCCAGCTGCCGAAGCAGGTAACGTCACTGTCCCTGAGCGTCCTGCAGTCCTTCCCGGGGGGCTCGAGGATGTGATTGTGAGAGTGTGTGTGACCCGCAAACTCTGTGCAGAGCAACATCCTGTTCTGGTGGCAGATATGTCACACGGTGGGGGTTGAGCTTCTTGTGGTTTTGGCCACAGGAGAGTTTTCCCTCAAGGAGCCGTGGCTGCAGCTTTTCAGTCCAGCAGTCACTTCTAATCCCCTTGGCTGATGATCAGCCCATGGCAACTGATTCCAGCCTAGTCTCCCTTCCCCAGCCCAAGGGCTCTGTACTGCTGATGTCCCAGGAAATCCTTAAACATGATCTTAGCAATGGAAATCTATTTGCCCATGGCAGTCTATAGCCACTATCTTTGACCTGATTAAAATCTCTGTCCTGTGGATGACAGATGCGTCCTGGGGCCAGCTAAATGGATGCTGGTGCTAGAGCTGGCATCACTGCAGTAGCAAGTCGCGTGGTTTATACACATCATGAGTTCATGCTTCAGGTTTTCTGAAAGCGCTTGAACACACCACCCCCGCTCTCCCGCTTCACTCCTCCTAAGTACTGGGGATTTTCTTATGAAAAGCTGAGTATCAGTGAGGGGAGGAATGTGATCAGTAATTGGAGGGGTATTCGTGCAAGAGCAGAGCATCTTCTCTTGCAGGTGTATTACTATAGGGACATTCAAAGCTATGTGAAAGGGTGGTCACCATAAAATCAGGAATTAGAGATGAAATTTGAGGTTAAGGTCCAAAGCCTGCTTGCAAAGTATTTTTTTTTCGAATGTAGAAAAGCAAAACACCCCTTTTCTTTCCATCATGGCTCCACAAAGCAGTCAGGTGGAAGACCTTCTCCCACATGCAATGGCCCAGCCCAGAGCTGCCAAGGGTTCGCATGGAGCTGGTAATGGGCACTGCTGCAGTATGGAGGAATAACGGTTTGACCGTTTGTGTTTTCTGGAGGCACAGAGCCAGGTCTCGGGAGGAAGGGCGTAAAACACGGCGGAGACGCTCCCGGCACCATTCAAAGATCACAGCAAAGCCAAGCGCCTCTGCAGAGGTTCAGGCCAGCCAAAAAACCAGCCAAACCCTCTCGTTCTACAGCTTCCTGTCGCCCAAGGAAGTCGTAAGTATTACACACTGTGCTGCTTTGCTTGAACTAGCCACAGGAATCTGGGCAAGAAAGCAGATATGAAATTTTTATAACTCAATTGTAGCAGTGTTAGACAAAGTTGCTTAAAACTGTATTATTTATTAATGGCGCTGTTCTTCAATGTATTTAAAGTCATTCCTTCCTTCAGCACTTTCACACCAAGGGTGGGGCTGGAGAGGGGAAAAAATTGCAAAGGCTCTAGCCTATGAATAATGAATTGAGGACATTTAACAACAAAAAAGTGGCCTCCAGCAATGATATTTTATAGGGAAGTGTTTGTTATGCAGTCTTTGCTCAGCTGGATGTGAACTTAATTCACTGGTCTTCATGTCCGAAAGTTCAGCCCTTCAGGGGAAGAAAGGGAATCAAAGATACATAAGACAAACATTTACATTTAATGAGTTGGTGATTATTGGCAGGGGATGTTTTCTGACTATCAGGATCCTTCTAGGATCACTGTTGCTCCGGACTGACAAGCCCAGGGGCCAAATTCAGAACTTACAAGGAGCTCTCGTTGATGCTAATGGGAACTGCACGTGCAGCCGAGGGGAAAATCAGGCACAGTGCCTTGGGATGTTTTTCCATATATGTGGCAAGAGATGGTATAATACATGCCTTAGAAGTGAGGGAGCAAGAGATGGAGGGAAATATTAGATACAGATTGATAAGACGTTTTCCTTCTCCATGGCATGTTTCCCCTTTGTTCTTGGTAGCTGCAAAGCACAGGTGTGATGCTCTTTGATCGTGGTGTTAGTATCCAATAGGCATTCTGGAGAGATAAATCGCTACATAGGACTCAAGGTAGTGCGGAATCTGGTACTCCCGTGTGTGGATGTGTAACTTTAGAGGTGTCTTGACTACAGAGTCCTCCAAGCCCCAAAGTGCTATATAATGGGGAACTGATTTTTCTCCTTTAGGCCCAGTTATCAACTGGAAATAGCTCTGCCATAAGCAGTAGCTACATCAGATATGAGATAGATAGTGCCAGCAAGAGGAGGGACTTTATCCACTCGCCCGCACAGACAGTGTTCTGAACAAAATACACAGAGATTATACGTGGGTACAGACAGGCACAAGCTGTCTCTCAGCAATATAGATATGCATATTTGCTCTCATTATATACATCTACCGAGTGTGTAATGCACATGTGAGTCACTGCTTATAAAACCATATAAGGTAGAGTGAATAGCAGAACCTGCACACCACGCTTAGCTGTGTGTGTGTGCGCACGTGCAAAGGAAGAATAACAAGGTATGAAGCTTTTATTGTCCTGAGCCTGGCGTGTTGCCCTCTGCCAGCCTGGGAAGGTAGGAATGAGTTAAGAACTCCTCCCAAAAACCAACCAGCCAAAGACTGCATCGTGTCACCAGGGTGGCTGCTTTTTGTTGGGTTTTTTTTGGTTCAAGCTGTGTATTTTACATAAATGTTTTCAAGTCTAAGCCTGGTTTTTAATTGGTACTAGGTTTCCTCTCTCTGAAGCCAGGCTCCCTGAGTCCTGTGAGGCCGACTACAAGCTGTTCTGTTCCCTGAGCAAGTGTAAACTCTAATTTAAAATTGTAAAAGCTTTCAAATGAGCTAAACTCAAGCATGCTGCACTCCCCTTTCCACTTGCTTCACTCAGAGTAAACGAGCACACAAGCTGCAGGGCAGGGAAAAGCGGAGCTTTATAGTTACGGATGCAGGGGATGGATGTAAAGTAAAAGTCATCAGGCCCCTGCTGCGTTCTTTCTAGTAAAGGTTAATAACGCAGGCAAATATTTTAATAACTAAAAGGCATCAGTACCTTTACCATGCAACCCACTAATGGCCTTTTGTTCCCAAAAAGAAGTACACTCTCTTGGGACATCATTCAAGAGCACATTTAAGCACTTGTTTAAATTGAAGCCGCTGGTTAAGTGCTACCCCTGGAATTTTTCTGAATAAGGTCATTAAATATCACATACTCAAAACTGGCAAGGGAAAAATGGAATGGGAATGCTTAGTCTCATTTACTGATGACTATACCCAGCCCTGTGATGCTTCTCCTTTTTGTGAGTTAACTGGTTGCTCTATAAATAAGCTTAATTCTGTCAGAATCTACTTTGAGAGCAGCCTGGATGTGTTAGGAAATGAAAACGTGCTCTTGCAGAAGATGTTGATCTCACATCAAAAAATAAATTGCTGGAAAAGATTTTGTGGAAAATTCCAAAATTAGGATTCAAAACCACGACGTTTCAGTCCTCTGTGGGGGCTGGTGTGTCACACTCCCTTCCCTTCCCTCGGCTGGGGCTTCCAAGCCAAACCACCCTTACCTGCGGAGCTGCGTCGCTGTATCTCCAAAGGACAGGATTGTCCAGGGAGGATCCCAACCTGCCAGTCCAGAGACACAACACTCAAACTTCCATTAGCTCATGCTACAGCACTTCCAAATCAAACATTTTGCTTTTTAAGGCAATTTTTATTCTAGATTATTTTTCTTTGGAAAAAATTGAAGCATTTTGTGGTAACTTCTACCCTCCCTACCATTTGTTTTCCTTCATTTCTACTGGAACAGCCACAATTTCTAATTAGGTCTACCTGTAATTTGTGAAGGACAAAGCATACACAACAGTGCCCTGCCCACGCATCTACCTTGCTGCTTCTTGCCCTCTTGCCTTTGTGCATAAGTTGATGCACACGCACATGCATGCACACATGCAGAAACACCCCAAAGTTCCCCGCTACTTTTCTTTCTGGCAGTGAATTTCCAAGCTTCTCCGGCTCCCTTTAATCCCATGCAGCTGCAATAACCACCTATTGGGAACAGGATTGTGGGTTTGTGCCTCAGCATGCAGAGAAACTGTGGGTAACGTGGGGCATCTATTTTTGAACCAAACACCCCTAACCTGCTGCAGACACTTTATTCCACACCGACACAGATGTATTACGTGCCACTGTGCTTTCAGTTGAGCAGTGCAATATAAATACCTGCAGGGTGTGAATCTAATTGCCTTTGTTGTACCTGATGAAGATAACTGCACGCTGCATACGCTTTCCTTGCCAGCTCTTTTACTTCCACTGAAACCCATTTACAATGTCACAAATTAACACAGGCTTGAGCCAGATTTCCAGTGAGGCTCAGTGGGGTACAGCTGCTGCAAATGATGCTGTTTGTCTTTGTGCTCATGTGTCTGCAGAAAGGTAGAAGGGGAGAAATACTGTGCAGGGCCTGGGACAGCGTGTGCAGGAGGGCTCAGCAAACCTTACAGCAGACCTGCATATTGGCTTGTTGTTCCTTTCTATTTTCTAGCTTGGGTTTTGGTTTATGTAGGAAAAACTCTTCTTTTAACTCTTAGGCAGCATGTTTCTGACAACAAACAGGGTCCTTGAGGCCAAAGGCAAAGCTTTCCATAAAGATGGAAGTTGTTCTCTTTTTTGCTTTTCATTTTCCCAGCGAGGGGACTGAGGTTACCTTTGGTTATCACCCGGTAAATTTGCAGCTGGGTGCTGGGACTGCAAGGAGGCCAGCATGGGGGTATGGAGGGATGCCTGGGGTATGGAGGGATGCCTGGGTTATGGAGGGATGCCTGTGGCCATCAAAGGGCTATGCTGCTCACCAGGTGCCAAAGGAGGTGGTGGAAGGCAAACCCTTGCTCTGGTGTAGTGCCAGTTTGGCCCAAGCAGAGATGGGGACATCCTGGCCTCTGTCACACAACCCTTGCTGCACCTCACAGGCTGAAAAGATCTTTGCAAAGGCGCAAACCTTTGCCTGGCGTTCTCAGGAATTTACCCCCAGCGATGGATCTGTGAGCCAGGCTGCTCAGCAGTGTTGCCATCCAGCCCCAAATAACCTGAGTGCTGAGCACAGTTGTGCCATTGCCTCCATCCTCCTGGACTTAGCTTTGCCCTCATGGTAGAGAAAGCCTCACCCTGGACTCTCCAGCTAGAAAAAAAGAGGTATTTTCCACTCAGTATTCTTTGCATCCTACAGCACCGCTGGTTTTTGTGCTCCCTTAATTTGCAGAGATTGGCTTTTCAGCTGGGGCAAATCGTCAGCAGAGGTGAACCCATTTCCCCGGGCAAAGTCCTCCCCAGCCCCTGTGCTGGGAGATGGAGGTACCGGGTACCCCAGGCCAGGATCCCAGCCCGGCTCCCGAGCAGCAGGTGCTGCTCCTCGGCAGATGTCTGCTGGGTCCTCGCCGAGAGCAAGGCTGGCTGGGGTCATGGACAAAAGGGTTTTTATTCCTTTCATTGTCACAATGCAGAGAAAAAGAGAGAAAGGGAGACATTATGCACCTCTGAAAAAAAACAAATCAACTTCACTTTGAAGAGAGTTGCAAAACAAGAGAAAAAAAGACCCCCAAAATAAATCCTCCAACTCTAAGTGAGGCTGTGCCGTGCTGCTCATTGATGACTCTCAGTCCCCCTATGGCTGAGAAAATGTATAGTTGTCTGTCGCCTCAGGGCTGTTTGCAGCACAGTAAATGGACTTGTTCGGTTTAATTGGGAGACAAGCAGTGATTGTATTTTTGTAACCTATTAGACTGCACTGCCTCTTGGTCTAGGATTGCACTCAAAATTACAGTCTGGAGTATGAGCGAGGGTCTCATTTCTACTCTTCCTTCATTTTGATTAAATAATTATTTGAAACAAAAAAAATAATCGGATAAATATATGTCTTGGGTTCCCTTGGGGGCAGCAGTAGGTCCCCTGCTGAAAGCTGGAGGAAGCAAAGTTCACTGAGATTATTTAATTATTAGAGAAGGGGAAAAAAATCCAAATGTTCACATAGGCAAAATTAGATTCATGAAAGAGCAGACTCTTTTTAAGGTACCCTAGAAATATAAAAAGCCATTAGAATTCAGCTGAGCTCTGCACAGTGTTTTCAGATGTGGTGCTCAATTTCCATCTCCGGTGGCTGGTGTGCCTTTCAGATGGGACCAGAAGCAAAGCCGAGGCTGTCAGATGGGGAGTTTGTCTCCGAGCAGACAGGCGAGTTCAGCGTCTTGAGACTTGTCCTGGCTCTTGCCACAAGACAGGATCTGCCCTGGAGCCTGTAGGAAGCTACTGGCTGCAACCTGGTGCCTGGAGGTGCTGGGGCTGGGAAACTGCTCTCCCTGCACAGACCCTCTAGCCTGTCACAGGCTGTGGGCTCCGTGTTTCACTGATGTCCACATCTTACCTCTTCCCAGAGTGCTGCTACTACAGAGGAGCTTGTTGATGCCCCCATCATTTGTCAGATTTTGTGATGTGCTGACAACAGTTGCTACTTTGAAGGCAGACGTCAGCAAAGGCAAAGCAAGAGCATGTGTCCCAGGTCCCAGCGGCAGTCTTGAAAGCTGTTTTAGAAATGCCAAGAAACTGCTGTATTTGTTGGCAGAAATAAAGACCTGTGGTTTAGACGGGAAGGGAACAGAAACAAGGTGTTTGCATGTGCGGTGCTGGGGTCAGTGTCCCTCAGAGCAGCCCCCTGCCCACTCCAGGCCTTTCTCACCTCTGTAGCCAGGGAGCCCCTCATGTGGTGTTTTTATGCCTGTAAATGGAAGGTCAAAAGCTGGTTAGGGTTCAAATCTAATGCAAACCATAATGCATCTTTTAAAAAAACTATCTGAAAGGGCAAGCCTGTGTTTTCTGGGACGTGGTTGGGCAGAGCGCAGTGGTTCATAGCAAGGAGACCAGTTCACTCAGGGCTCTGGATGTGGCGTCAGGGTTTCAGAAAGAACTGGTGACAAACAGAGGAGAGCTGGACACCTGGCTCTCATATGCTCCTTTGACATTCCAACTTCTACTGGAGTAAACAAGGACTGGCAGAGAAGTACTAGAGCTGAGAAGCAGCAAGGAGCAGTACCAGATGCTGAAATGAGGACTTGCAATGTGTGTCTCCTGTCATTCTTAGTTGGGAGCATTTGGAAGATGTTTCTGCTCTGTCCAGGGCTTCTGCATTGAAGGTGCAAGCTGGCTGGTGAAGAAGGATCACTTCATTTCCCATGTCTGCTGCTGGGGCTCCCAGTGCCTCGCAGTCAGGACTGAGCATGGCGTTTAAGTTAGTATGGGGTGGGGATGGGAGGGTCCCCAGCTCCAGTATGGACTGGCTGAGATGGGCTAATTCCTGTCCCTCTGTCCATTGTCCCAGAAACAGTAAATGCTCTGGCAGCATAGGAAGGACTTGGAGATCTCCAGCTCCAGGAGTTTTCCAAGTGTGAGGACGTTGTGGGCAGGAGAGTGTGCTGAGAGCTGCTGTGTGCGTGGGCAGCTCCGCTCTGGTTTCAGTCGCTGCTGGTTCAGCACACACATCCCAGTCACTGTCCCTGTCCCAGTTAACACCTCCTGAACTAGACTGGCCACCCCCGTTAGCACCTCCTGAATGAAGTTGGGAGCAGCTGCCCTGGGGACACAGATCAGGTGCTGCTGGCAGGTGGGTGGATGTGAAGGCACCATCTGATGGGATGAAGAAGCTCCATGCAAGCGTGACACAGACTGCATCTGTAGCCCCTCTGTGGATAAGGAAAAGCCCTGTCCTTGTGCCAGCCACTCTGGAGCTAAGCCCTCCAAAAGGACTGTCCCTGCTCTGTGACAACCGATCCACTGCCCCCTGGGATATTACCAACATTGCAGTGTAGTTTTCTCAGCCTAAAATACCTGAGGTTTGTGAGGGCATGGCCCAGGTCCCCGGTGTGGAGCATGCGTCCCCCAAAGCACGCTGTGAGGATGTATGCAGGACCGTGGCTTGCAGGGATCGTGTCAGAGGACTATCCTGAGTGGGGGGAACCAAGCCTATGTGTCCACATTCTAAGGACCCTGGAGCAAACCTTGCGGGTGGGAATGAGGAGAGCAGAGCATCTGGGTGAAAGAGGAGGCCACACAAGAGTGCAGACCTACTAAGTCTGTGTTTGGCCCTAATTCTCCCCAGACTGCAAGGACAGGCGTTAGCGCTACCATAGCCTCCCTCCCAGTGCCTGTACGTTCCTGGACTGGCTTGGGTAGATGCCAGTGGAGTTAAAACTGAACTATAAAATATTCAGATGGTGTAAATCCCCTCGGTGGTGCTCAGGGTCCCAGACAACAGCCCTGCCCGGGGCAGCCCATGTGGGTTTGGGGTCCTTGAACCCCGTTGGGTTCAGCAACCCCCTCGAAACCCAGCCAGGGTCTGGCTGACCCCCCCACAGGCGCTGGCAGGAGCAGGGCTGCTGTCCCCTTCCCCACCCGTCTCCAACGCAGCACAGGCGGGGATATTTTTCCTCTTCTATTTTTTCACTTCTTCCACCACTCGAGTTCCCTTTGTCACTTCTGTGAAACCCAAGGGGATTTAGTGCAAGCTGTGACTTTTCAGCACAAGCGACCAGCCTCCAGGAACAGGCGAGACGGCCTAATTTAGAGCAGAAGGAAACAAAAATGAATAATAAGCGAGACAAGCAAGCAGACACAAAGCAGTCGTGACATTTGCATAGAGGAGGCAAGCGAACAGTTGGCAGTGTGGAGTGAAGAGAGAGTTTATGTTTTTTTCATGTAATTTGAGACTCTAATGATGGACTTATGTTGCCCGCTCTTCCTTTTTTCTTACACCTTACCTACTAAAGGAGGAGTTCTTGATGGGTAAGTGGATGCTATCCGCAAGACACCAGGGAATTTATTAGAGGTCACTTGAGCGCATTAGCTATATCTTCTTCAGGGGGAAAAGAGCACACAAAGAATATGTGTATACCTTTTATTTCCAAAGGGTTTTTTTTCTTTTCCCCCCTCCCACTCCTTTTTTTTTTCTTTCCTTTTTTTTTTTTAGCAATAAGCTTATTTGCCAGTTTTTACTTTGTACAGAAGCCATTGATTTTCTTTTTCTTTGCTTATTTTAGTGACGTTATTTTAGCCTTTTTATTAAGGAAGCTTCAAAAATTCGGTCATTTAAGATTTTGTTTCATTTTTGTTTCCTTTCCAAAGATTCCGTAGGGGTTTTATATCCATATACCCATTTCCTTTTTTTTTTTCCTCCCCCTCTTTAAGGTTAAATAAAGCTTTGTCCTTTGTTATACCTTTTTTATTTAGTTAGATATTTTGATTCTTTGGTTGCCCATTTATGTTGTTGAACTCTTTTATTTAACATGAATTGCATGCTGATACTCTTTGCATGATCTCTCAATCTTCCCGTTATCATAGCAGGGGGAAAAGAAGTTTCTTCTTAGTGTGGATTTCTTTCAGGGATATGTGCTTTTGGCTTTTTCTCCTCTTTATTCTTTCTCTTTCTTTCTTACTTTGTTTCTTTCCTTTCCTTTTGTTTCAGTGCATCATGATGGTAAAATTTCTGGGTTTATTAAAAAAAAAAAAAAGGCAAAGTAAAACCAAAAACAGTCCCCCCCCTCCAAAAAAGAAATGTTCAAACAATGCCAAATGGCTTTTTTGCTTTCAGATCTCTCAGTCAGGGTCTTCTGCTGACCTCTTTACCAAAACAGACAGCCCGCCTGGCAACCTAGCCAGCCAGAACGGAGAGTATCATGAATATGACTCAGGAAACGATACTTCCTCCCCTCCTTCCACTCAAACGAGCTCGTCCAGGGCAAAGGACGGCCAGGAGAAAAGAAGTCTAGTCCATGATGGCTTTGGCCATGCCTTCTCGTCCGGGAAGTCCAAACTGGCCAACAGCGATAACAGCTCTGATTCAGGAAATTCCTTCACCAGTTGCTTTTCCCAGAGCAAGGGAACAGCTTTGGAAAATCTGTCTCCAGATGCCCAGGGACAAGACCGAAGGTCAGTGATTGCCAGTAGCTGCTGCTGGCAGCCAAACGCCTGGTACGTTGTTGCTCTGTGTCTCCTGCCCGCTCGCCGGTTGCAGTGGTGAGCTGGCAGGGAGGTTTTTGTGGTCTGGAGGCAGTTAGATATAAATCAGACCCACGGTCTTGCCAGTCTGGAGTCCAGAACCCAGCAATGACCAATGCTGTAGCCTGAGGAGGAAGATGAAACCCAACCGTCACACCTCTGGGTGTTGCCTGTGCCGCCTTTTCTGGCGTTAATGTGGCTGGTGCAGGGTTTGGCCCTGGGTCGAGTCGTGTCCTGAACGCAGCCCTGCTCAGCTGGACACAGCCATGTCAAAGAAGAGAGCTGCTGGCCCTTCTGGGCAAAACCTGAAAGGTGCATCGGGGGTTGCCGTGCTCATTCTCCCCGTCTGCTTACTGTGGGGAAGGGCCATGGGGTTCATTTTTGCTAAAACCATTACAGGCTGTTCTTTCACCTGTCCAGGGAACCAAATCCAGCCTGTCCCTTCCCAGCTCATTCAGGACTGGTCCTGGGTGACAAGAGAGCATCTCCTGCGGGTGGGGAGCATGGGGGGACAGGTTCCTTGCTGGCTGTGGGGTAACACAGCAGTCCAGTGCCACGGGTCTTCATCAGGAGAGGGGAGCAGATCCCGGCCTCCATCACTGCCTCTGTTCTGGGGGTTTGCACGATGATGGTGGGGACGAAGGCACTGAAGCGCGGTGGCGGGTACCCAAGGCTGTGCTCAGGCAGTGGTGGCAGGGAGCTCGTCCAGCTCCTGCCCTCAGGTTGTAAATGCTGGAAGCTGGAGCCAGGATGTGGTCTGGGGGTGGGAGTACTGAAAGAGAGAGGAGAGGGAGCCAGGGGAATTGGTGTTAGGAAGAACAAGCCCTAGATTTTAAGTCAGAGGGTAAAATTTTAGGGCTGTATATACTTTTACCACTGTGACCGCAGTGGGATATCTCTGCCTTCACATGGGTGGAGCTGGGATTGCAGCTGGCCCTGGCTGCTGGGCTCTAACCCCAGGCACTTCTGGAGGTGGAGGAATTCACATAGCCCTGTCCAAATGCAACGGGACATGCCCATTTGTGCTGCTGCACAGCCAGACTGGAGCACAGGCCCTTGCTCAAGCACTTCTCACTCCCTGCCCAGGACCCGCTCCGCTCGCTGCCCTGACCCAGGCTCTGCTGACTAGACAGCTCTGGTGTGTTGGCCATGGGGCAGAGAGCTGTCCCTTGTGCCACCTGAGCCCCCTGGCACAGCCTGGGGGGTGAGCTCCTGGGCTCTGACCCACACACACAGCAGCCTGGGGAGCGGGGAGGTCTTTATCCCCAGGTGGGGAACGGGAGGATGGGAGCACTTGTTGGCTGGAGCGTGGTGTTCCCCTCAACCAGGGACCAGTCCCAGTTCAGCCACAGCTTCAATGACTGTCCAAATATGTGTTCACAGAGGGTGCCTGGACTTGTGTCTCAGCTGTTCAGAAGAGAAGCAGCGAAACTTCGTCCCGTCCCCAGCCCACAGCTCCCCACTGAGGCGATGCTCCCGCAGCAAGTCCTACACCAGCACGGGCAGATCCTCCCCTGGCTCCAGCCGCTCCCGCTCCTCACACCACAAAGCCTCTCCCAGGTACTCCCGAAGCAGGTCCTGCTCTTCAGGAAGGAGGTAAGGCCAGCTGAAACGGCTGTCTCTGTGGTCCTGGGCAAGGTCTAACTCTGGCAGGCTCCTTGCAGGAGGAGATGTAACAGTTTGGGGGGTGCCTAGGGATCCACATGGCTTGGAGTGAATTTCTCACACAGAGCTGATCCCAGAGCATGAAATATGGGGCATCTCTTTTCCCCATGATCCCAGATTCTGAGGAATCTCATACAACCTCACCCTCCAGTATCTTTAACTCTTATGATTCTTGCCTGTTCCCAGGTCTTCTTCACGTTCCCCCAGCTATTCCTCCAAATCCTGCAAAAAAAGCCCTGGGAGCAGGAGTTCAAGGCCTCGTCGGAGCCCCAGTTACTCCCGCTACAGCCCAAGCAGGTACAACTCTCTCTTCATATGCTGCCTCTCGCTTTCCCGCTGCCTCCATCACTTGTTTGGACTGTGACATCTTTGCTGGCTCCTGCCAGCCCCAAACTGCTCCCTCAGCTTCCTCGCTGGGTGCTGTGGTCCCCAGCAACGGGTGAGAGGGAGCAGGGGGACATGCACTAAGGCATGTGGCAGTATGTTGGCCCTCAGTCCACTGGAAATTTCTCACCGTTTATTGCCCCAGAGCTGGTGCTGGTTGCAAAGGGAAAAGCATTTTTCCTATAGCCAAGGACTGCCCTGAACTGATTCAGGGGAGTTTCACACAAAGCGTGTGTGTTTTGGGGTAGGTTGGTGGGAAGGAGACCTGTTTTATCACTGGCTTTGAAGTATCATGATATCTCACGCTCAGAGCCCGTGGTATGTGAAGCGGCTGTTCCGCCGTTGCAAGGGACACGCTATGCAGCCAGGAGCGCACAGAGGGCTGCTCATGGTGTTTGCCGGGGCTTCATGCGAGTGAAAGATGCCTCACAGGAGCAGCCAAGGAGTGTCCCTCTCTATCATGCTGGTGTGAAGGGTGGGCAGAGCCTTAGGCTCTAGTTGGTTCTGCCCGCAGCTTCCATCGCCCGAGGAGCCTGCGGCAGCTCCCACAGCAGGGCTGCACCCATGGCAGGGAGGGATCCGATTGCAGAAGGGAAAGACACTCTGCTTCTCAGAGTCGTGTCTCTGCAAATTGTTATCAGGCCCTGGGAAGTGCCCTTGCTGCATGAGCAGATACCAGGTACCCTTGTGCTGGCACTCACAGCAGAGGAAACACAGTCCGGGCAACTCTACTCCCTCCACACCCCACAGAAAACACACATCTCACAGCTCAGCCCTAGAGATGCCTTTGGGCAGGTTTTTCTGATAACATCTCTGCTGCTGAGAATGTTTTGCACCCTTAAAATGTGACATTCCCTAGGTCTGCTTCTTGGCAGCTGTGACAATCCCTGCACTGGTGTAGGAAAATATTTCTTGCATGCAAGGATCAGGCCCTTGACCTGTACCGTGTCGCTTTGCAGATGGCATTGAGCAGGGTGTATGAAGTCAGCCACACTCCACGGAGGGGCCTGTGCTGACGTGTACAGGAATTTAACAAAGGAGAGAACCATAGCAACCCCGGCACTCCTTCTGGGAGCCGCGCAGAGCTGCACAGCCCTGCGGGATACCGGGGCCCTGCTCACGGGGAGCCTGCTGGCAGCCTGGTTCTTACCTGCTTCTGCAACACGGCCAGCAAGAGCAATTGTCGTAGAGCTAAACACAGAATGCATCCACTAACACAGGTACATGGAAGCCTTCTTGGCAGCATGGGGCCACCAGGAGACACTGCTGAAACCCCAAAACACAATTAGTGGGTGTCTCTTTGTCCAGCTTAAGGGAGTGTGCGCAGGGCTGATGCCACTAGAGCGCTTTGCTCAGAGGGATCCCTTCTGGAGCTGAGTGTCCTCCACTCGTCTGTACCCTCCTGGGTCATTGCCTCCATGGCCAAAAACCCAGCAGTGACATTTTCCAATCTGTGCCTTCCCCAGAGACCATGAGCGAGAGCACAAGTACGGCTCCAGCGAGAAGGAGTCGCACAGGGAGCGTGACCGGCGGCGGCGACGGTCCTACTCACCCCTGAGGAAGCGCAGGAGAGACTCTCCCAGCCACCTCGAAGCTCGGCGCATCACGAGGTAGGGGGGCGTGCGGTCCTGTCATTTGGAGACAGGCTCAGCCAGTGCTCCCATGGGGGGACGTGGGCTGTTCTTGGGTCCCAGCCCTTGCCAGAGGAGGTTGCTCCAGAAGCAGACTGGTTTCCCTGAGCCTGATCAGCAGGCCCTTCCACCTCTCCTAGAGCTTGAGGATTTCCAGGTTAGAGGCAAAGAAAGAAAGAAAAAAAGGCAAATGAAGTCAGAGCAGGGACTCACCCTGCAGGTACCAGGAGCATCCCCCTCACAGGCTTTTTGTTTCACCCTCTCCTGTGGTAGATGTCCCCCACTGTAGAGAGAGTCAAACATTGACTCCAGCCTTTGATAAGAGGAACAAAAGGGGTTTAAAAACCCAACTAGACATAACATAACAAGCTCAATCAGCTGAAACCCTCACACTGAGGGCTCTTTGGGACAACATCAGGCAGGGCCTGGCCTTAGGCTTGGTGCTCAGGACATTCCCCAGGGCCACGGGGGCGAGTGGTTTGAATCTGAAGGCTTGTTATTTACCTGCTCTATTTCTTTTTTCCTTTTAAATAAACATGTTTTTGGGAAGTGTTGTGCAGACTATGCAATGCTTTTGTGAGATTTTGGCAGCAAATCCATCCTTGTGTTGTGGTTAACACTCATCTCCCTGTCCCCACAGTGCCCGCAAACGCCCCATCCCCTACTACCGTCCCAGTCCCTCCTCCTCCAGCAGCGCCAGCAGCTACTCCTCCTGGTACAGCAGTTTTAGCCGCTCCCCGAGCAGGAGCCGGAGCTACTCCAGCTACCGGACGAGCCGGAGCCGAAGCTGGAGCAGCAGCAGCGGGGAGGGCAGGAGCCGCAGCCGGAGTTCGGGTCCCAGGAGCAGCCGGAGCAGGAGCAGGAGTTATGACTCAGGAGGCAGCTCCGACAGCCTGCATCGCTAGGGAGTGCCTGCGTCACCTCCGAATTCCTGGCATTCTCCGCTTCTTCCCACCTACCTGGCCATCGATAGCAATCATCCCCGATACTGTAGTGGTGGCAGCACCAGGCCCCCCTTCCCGGTTTGGAGTAAAGCCCCCGTGTGCCCGGTGCAGCCTCTTCACTACCCTGCGGAGCGGTGGATCAGTTCCAGCTCCCAGGCCAGGGCTGGAAGAAGGGTCGGTGCTTTATAGAGGGTCTGTCACGACGGACCTGCTCCATCCTCCCCGATGTCCCCATCTCCACTGCTGCTCTCCAAAGCACTACCAGCTGGTCCAAAGGGAAGAACTCAGCTCCTTGCTCTTCTGCCAAACCAGGAACCAGCAAATTAATTTCTGTTGGGGGGAGAGATCCAGTTAGGGAGGAATTTGCTGGGAAGCTTTGGTGACGAGTGGGGGTGACCTGTCCCCACCACAGCAAGTATCAGGTCCCTTGGGTCTCTCCTCCAGAGTTTCTGCCCACTCCGCAGCAGGCCTCTTCCATGAGAGAGTGTTTATTTATTACCAGTCATCCAGTCCCTGCTATAAATAGAAGGCTAGAAATCACCCCCCCATTCCATCTCTTTCCCCTGCCCTTTCCTACCAGGTATGCATTATCTTTTGCAGGGTTGTTTTATCACCCCCACCACTGTGACTTGTATGCAAACAAACCGCTGAGAGGCGCGCAGCAGCCGTGGGGCTGGTGGGCACAAGGGAGAGGGGAGCTGGCTCCGCGCTGCGCTCCCAGGGCCAGGCCACGGCGTGGGAGGGGGTGGCCGTGAGGTTCCCTTCTCAGAGGAACCCTCTGGCAGTTTGGGGACAGTTCAGGTTTTTCTAGAAAGAGCTTTGCCCTTGGAGCACAATGCTGGTGGGACAGTGAGGAGTTGAGGTAGCCAAGCTATGGGGTGTCGTGAGAGCACACAGGGTTAAAAAGGGCATCACATGAGCCAGGGGACCCTGATTCCCCTTCCCCATAACAGGCAGCGATTTTAAGCAATGCCAAGAGGATTTCAGGAAATCATTTCTCCTCGAGACCCTGAGGCAGGATCAGCAGCCCCATCACAGGGCCCACACCGAGCTGGGGCAGATGCACTCACCCCAGTTTGTCACTGGGAGGATGGAGCAGTGCAGGGGGGCAGGAAGGGCCCCCCACTAATTGCCTGTTTTCCCAGGAAGCCGCAGACAAGCAGCAGGAGAGCCCTGGGCCCTGGGGTTTTGTCTCCCTGCCAGCCCAGCTGCCTGCGCAATGACTGTGTTTTGCAGGGTAACAAAGGCTTCTCCCAGCACAGGCTGAGCTGGTGCTGGGGAGTTTCTTTCTCTTACAACACCTGGGTGCTTAGAGACGCTAATTTGGGCTTAAGACCAAGGCTCCCTCCCTTTTTCCATCCCCTCCCCTTCCATCCTGCGTGATTATTAACGAGTTTGGGCTTAATGAGTCAAGGAGGTGTGTCATTTTAATGTCACAGAAAAGGGCTAAGTGGAGATGACATCTGCTGGAGGAGGAGAGGGGGTAGAAAGAAATGCAACCCCCCCACTAGAGTTACCTTAGCAAACATAGAAACCTGTTGGAAAGTGCAGCAGCTGGGGGTGGATTCCCACCTGGGTGGTACAAAGGGAAGATTTTATACCAAGGGTCCCTTTTTCCCAGTGTCCTTCCTGCTGCTGGTTCCCTTTGTCCTGTGCCTTCAGCCCCCAAAGCCCCCCTTTTCCTAGCTCCTTCCCCCCACTTGCTCTCTGTAGGTGATGTGAAGGTGGCCGAGGCACAGAGCTGGGCACTGGTGTGGTCTCTGGTTTGGTGGGGACGCTTGTCTGTCTCCTGGGAGACCACTTTGTAGGACACAGAGAAAGGCATTCCTGGTAGGGCTGAGCCAGGGCTGTGACGGAGGCATCGGAGATGGGGTGTCCTCGCAGTGGGGTGCCGCTGCCTTCCCTCCCGCGCTGGCCCTGACAGCGACGCCTCAGCCACCTTCTGCAGTGAACTCCCTTCTCGGAAAGGGCTGAAAACCTCACACTTCTTCCCCAAAGAGTCTCTCCCAGTTTGATGTTGAAACACCCCATCCCTCAGCTCCCTGGGAGCACCCGAATGCAGTGATTGGAGCCAAAACCCCAGATCTACCCATGTTTCAGGGCAGTTTGTGCCCCTCAGCACCCCGTGACACAGATGTGCGTCTGCGGCGAGGAAGCAGCGAGCCGGGAGGTCAGAAACTGGGAAAGAGAAGAAGAGGGGCTTCATGCAACTGGTGTAAATACCACACATAACAGACTCGAGCTCCTGGTGGCTGGGGATGGATGATCCAAGCATCGCATCAGGGCAGCAGCGCCCACCGACCGTGGGACAGGAGGTGACTGAGGGTCGCGTGGGGGTGACGGTGGCTTTATACCCGTCCGGCTGACCCGCCTCGAGGGCTGACCCCCTCCAACAGCCCCTGGCAGCCGAACACTCCCTGGGGCTTCCTGAGCAGACTTGTGCTGCAGTCAACCTCTTTATTTATTTATTTATTTATTATTTATTATTATTCTATTTTTTAATTGTATGTCAGAATGGATGCAGGTGGTCACCATTACCAGTATTTATTTATTTTTATTTGTTTTTTTCTGGTAACAATAAGTTATTTTTGGATCTGTTTATCTGTTTGTTTGAATGTATCCATGCCACTGTTCTCGTGTAAAGGTTTACAGCGCCGACCCCTCTCGGCGAGGTGGCCAGAGGAGTGACGGTCACTCCTGCTGCCAGCGTGTCCCTTGGGCTGCGCTCTCCAGAGCAGGACAGAGAGCATGTGATGGCCAGAGGGACGCAGGGCAGAGCTGTTCATCTGTTTTCACGTTACAATCTAGCCTTTCCCATTAGATTTGTGATGGGCGTCACCAGAAAAACGTGTCTAGGACCTCACGGAGGTGACGCTGAGGGTCTGCGTGCCGGTGGCCGGGCGCAGGGCGGTTTGCTGGGGACGTGTCGCCGGGTCCGTGCTGGCGCCGGCCGGCTGCCAGCTGGCGGCTGCGCTGTTTCCCTTGGCTCCGCAGGCAGCAACAACTCGAAACCCGGCTGCTCGGCACCCGCACCGCTGGTTTCCCTGGGAGGATGCGTCGCCAGGGCTCCCCTGCCCTGTTTATCCCTGCATGATGACCCACCCATGGAAAAACGACAGAAATGAGGCCATGAGAGAGCGATCTGTGCGGAAGATGATGCAAAACCCAGCCTCGGGTGACGGGATCTACCCAAGTCTGTGTGTATGTGTATATATCTGTGCGTGTGTATGTATATGCGCACCTGTGCATATACATATGAATTTCCCTCAGTGGTGGTATTTATTTTTTAACTTATTTAAGATTTTTAGTACAACCTGGAACATCACCCTCCCTGTCAGTGGACAACTGGGTTTTCTGTCAGTTTGCGAGAAGCCCACGAGCTTTTCTGTCTCTGTGCCTTTTGCCAGCGCTTTGTTTTTTTCTTTCTTTTTAATGTTGTTTCACTTCATTGCTTTTATGGACTTTTGCTGTGCATCCGGCATCTCAGACTGCTGCTGGCTCTGTCTGCAAAGAGCAGCGTCCATCTGGTGCAAAGGCAACTCGGTCATTTTGGCGTTGGTGAATCACTGCTCGCCCGCAGTTGGCCGCACATGGGATGCCCAGGGCCGGCCGCAGCCTCACCCAGAGCAGCGAGGCTTGGGGAAGATATCTTGGCCATCTTTTGGAGGTGGTATCTCAGAGGGTTTTGCTTTCCTCATACACGGAGGCCGTTTCCCACCCAGGATTTCTCCCCCAGAGTTGTGCCGTTGGCTCTCCCCGCTCCCTGGACCAGCCTTGGCTCTGGGTTTGTCACACCGAGCGAGGCTCGTCCCCCCTCTCCCAACCGCCCAGCATTGGGGTCAGAGTACAGAAAACCCAACACCATCTCTGCAAGTTTGCTGGGAAGCAAAGAGAAGGGATATTTCAAAGCACTGTTGCGTTCTTTCTTTACTCCATGGGTTACAGCATTTGGCTGAGTTTTCCTTTATGTTGACTGTGACTTTGCTCCATGTTTTTGTTGTTTTGGGGGACTGAATTTGCACCAAATTTGTCTGCAACAGCCAATCACTGTTATTTTGCTATGCATTGTACATATATTGAACAGGCTAAGAGGACTTAGCCTCTATTTAATATTTATTTCTTCTATTTATTGAGCATTACTTTAAAAAAAGCTACTTGGGTCTTGCTGTTGGGTCCATGAAGGTAGGAGCTGTTGAGCCGTTGCCATTTACACTGGAGAGAGGTTATCAGGTGAATTACTGAGGCTGTCACCTGCCAGCACGGGGGCATCTGGCAGAAATTAGGCTCATTTGGACCTCAACCACCAGTGACTTAGGGAAAAACCTCATTTAGATGGTGAGGAGCAAGGCAGGGGAAAATCCTTCAGCTTCTTGGATCAGCTTCTCTTGACAAGTCACAACCCCCT
Organism: Nesoenas mayeri; assembly: GCF_963082525.1. Classification (NCBI taxonomy): domain Eukaryota; kingdom Metazoa; phylum Chordata; class Aves; order Columbiformes; family Columbidae; genus Nesoenas; species Nesoenas mayeri. The sequence goes on along the minus strand of NC_137565.1, from coordinate 10,620,414 downwards.
GGAGAGGTGTTGGGTGTTCAGAGGCAACAGACCAGCTGTGCTGGAGGAAGAACGCAGCTCTTCATCCTCTGTGCCATGTAGGGCTGCTTGGATCACCAAAGATCCCTGGGGATCTCTGCTCTCCCACCCGACCACCTCGTGGCTCTTAGTGGTCGCTGGGGGAAGGGAGGACTTGTTCATTGGTGCAAGGAAGGGGATAGGGTTGAAGTGACTTGCCGTGGTCTCTACTGGGAAGCAAGGATGTCCACCCTGCCCACCTGGAGACCCTCCTCCTTGTGCCATGTCCTGCTTTGTCCCCTTTCTCGAGCCTTGTGCCAGAACCAGCAGCTTTACCTGGGCATGAGCTCGGGGAAGGTGGCCAGACCAGGACTGGGGAGGTCTCTCCTGTTACCTCCAACACGAGCTGGAGCTTGCTGCAGGCATCTACCCCGGCTTCCGAAAAAGCGTGGGATGTGCTCAAAATCGCGACTTGCCGCAGTGTCACTCTGCCATTGTCCCCGTCACCCGAGTGGGAGGTGTTTGTGCTCCATGCGAGAGCTGCCCGGGCTGGTGAGGGCGGACGTGGCTCCAGCATCGGCCAGCAAGTGCCCAGTGCTGGGCTGTTCCTGCCAAGCTGGCCAGGAGCCCTGTGGCTGTCAGGATATTTGAGAAAGGGATGGATTTAGTTGCCTGTGGACTTTGCCCTTTAGTGTCCAGTGGGGTTTTGTTACCTCTATACCAGAGGATAAATAATTCTCATGACTTTTGCTGCTACCTGGAAGTTTGCACATGACCAGGAGAGTCTCCGAAGCAACTGGTGCATCTGTTGTAGCAACAGCTACACAGTCAAGCATCCCAGCTTTTGGGCTGTTACCTACAGAACAACACCCTGAACCTCACCAGCCTGGGGGCAGCTCTCCGCCTTGGAAACCCAGGGAATGAGAAGATTTAGAACAAAAGCCAAGGCATGAGAAAAGCCACGAGGGAAACGGTGTCTCTTGTTTTCTCGCCTGTTGGTTGATTCCTTACCAAATGACACTGGTGCATCTACTCATTTGACTTCATTGTAAAACTCCCTTTGCTCTCCATCGAAATGCATACTGTATCCTTTAGTCTTCCTGGGGTATCCGAGTTGTTAGCCTGGTTAGAAAAAGGGTTCCAATAAAGGTTCAGACAGTATTTCCTTCTCATCGCAGCCCTGTTTGTCATGTTCCTTTCGGATCCAACTGTGCGCAGTGGGATATTTTGGGTTGTTTCAGCTGCTCTGCGGGGAAGGGCATGTGCCTTTGCTCCCAGCTGCCCAGGCCCGATTCCTCGGGGCATGGGCTGAAGCAAAAAACGTTGTGGGTTAGTATTTCTGGCAGCTCTCCCTCCTTGCTGGGCCGGGCTTTCGCTGCCCTTTGCCAGGCACTTTGGATCCCCCCGTCCTGTTCGGGCACCGGTAGCACAAGGCAGAAATGCAGCCGTCTCACCATGGAGGTCACCATTTGGGGCAACTGGTGCATTTCCCTGCCCGCACAGCCCTCGCTCCAAACCCTGTGTGACACCCCTCACCCTGGGCTGCCCCCCAGGGCTGGCTGGGAGTCCCACAGGGAACTGGGAGCACTGGTCCCTGTGCTGCACCTGGTGGGGCTCAGATGGGCACCCAGGAAGGGTCTGGCTGCAGCATGGATGGATCCTGGGAACATATGGCGGTGTCCCCAGGTCACTTGAAGGAGAAGGGAGGCTGCGAGGCCGCTTTGTGCTCCCCAGAGCTGATGTTGTGGGGCCAGCTCAGCGGCAAGAGGCAGCCGGGAGATTTGGAGTGACAACAGGAGCTAAATTGGGATGGCCTGGAGAGGGTGAGAGCCGGCTGGAGGGGATGTGTGACTAATGGGGATAAACAAGGCGACAGGGAGGATTCCTGGCCGGGGAGGGAGGATGACCCGGAGCTATGCGGGGAAATGCAGGAGGATCCTGGAAACACGGCAGGATCGTGGAGCTCCCCAAAACCCCCCTGGGGCTTGTTCCCCTCTCCCTGTGGGCTGGTGTTTGGTGCAGAGCTGGGTGCTGGGTGATCCCGCTGCCCAGCCAAGGTGAGAGATGCTCATTTGAGCTCAGGCTTGGTGTGTGGCGGTGTCCCCCAGGACACCCTGCTGTCACCCCCAGGCAGCAGGAGCCCCCAGCCGGGCAGGACAAGGGGATGGAGGGGGATCCTCTGCCCCTCCGCTGGCAGCTGCCTCCCCGTACCCAGGGCTGCTCAGCCAGGACCTCCCCAGGCATCCCCCTCATCCCCAGGGATCCCCTGTGATGGCCGGCTGTGTCCCCACGCACGGTGGGGACAAAGAAGCTGAGCACAGGGGAGCAGCCCTGCCCCACACTCTGGAGAGGCAGTGATGTCGCGTCGGCGCAGCGTGATTAATGCCGCTGGAGTGACCAGCAGCTGAATGGCCGTGCGGTCTGCGCTGCATTAGTCTGCCTGCTGTAATTAGTTCCATCAAGTCCATTAGAAAAATTGCAGGTGCTGGAGAGAAGGAGCGTGAGGCAGAGCCAGGATGCAGCTTGAGGAAGTGGTCCCGTACCCGGCATGACCCTCGTTGGTGACACCCCATTCTCCAGCGCATCCCATCGCCCACCCAGCCGTGCCCGGGCCACCTCCACGGGGAGCCCCCATTGCCACCAGGTACCCCCGGCTCGCGCGGTCGGGGCCGTGTCCCCAGGCGGATGCTCGCCGGGAGCTCTCCCGCCACCACCACCACCGCCGCGCCTCTTCCCACGGCGCGCTGCCCGCTGCCCTGTAATTAGCGCCAGCGCCGTGCGCGGCTGTGATTACCGCCTCGCCCTGCCCGTGCACAGTGATTGCAGCAGGGCTGGGGCATGCAGCGGGGTGAGGAGGAGGAGGAGGGTGAGGAGGATGAAGGAGCACCATGGGGACCCTGCCTACTTGCTGCCCAGGGTCCTTCACCTTCCTGCGGTTTGGAGACATTTCTCAGGGCTGAACAGTGAAGGTGGACAAGGAAGCGGGGCTGGAAAGGGACATCCCGTGGAGCATGGCTCTGCTCCTACATCCCACAGTCCTGCTCACATCAGGCTCTGAGGGCAGCTCCTGCCACAAAGGGGTCTGTCCCCTGCCCCAGCATCCCCCAAACGCCCACCCATGGGGTCCCACCACACCACAGCACCACACCAGACATGCCACCAGTGACCCATTTCCTGGTACAGTGGGCTGCTCAGTGGCATGGGGACACGTGGCTTTACAGTGAGGGGAGCAGCTTGGCCCAGCCCCACCGAGGGGGTATTTTTAACGGGTGACACTGGGGTGAAAGCAGCCGGCCCTGAGCTCGGGGGCTATTTTGGGCGGGTGGGCTGGGCGCAGGGCGCTGGGAGGGGGCAGCAGGGGCCGGGGCAGCTGCCGAAGTGCCGCAGCCCCGCAGCAGCCGGGATCCTCGGGCCGGTTGAGAGGTCAGCTGCCGCAGCCCAGATTCTCCACGGCTGTTTCATCCTCTCCAAAATACTCGGCTGACAGGGCAGGAATTGCAAAACACACCCCCCCCTCCTCCCAAATCCATATAAATAGCGCTCGCCCAGCGGCTGGAAGGTTAGAGAAGTTTCTCGGCTCCAAGCTCAGGCATTTATTGCAGGTCTCCCCCGGGAGCAGCTGGGAAAGTCGCACATAAAGTGCTGTGGAGCAAGAGGGGTGAGATAAGCTTTTTAATCTTGGGATATTCGTTTTTGGTTTTTTTTTCCCCCTCTCACCAAGTTTTATTTTCCTCTCCCTGGTTCCTGGGATCACAGCCAGACAGGAAGCATTTTCTCGCGGCCAGAGAGCTCCCTCCGTCCTTCCTGCGCTCCTCCGGCTCCCAGTGATTCAGCCTTGCATTGATTTTCTCCATCATCCTTCACCTGGTGCCGGGGAAGGAGGGGACCGGCCCCGCAGCACCCGCCGCATCCCGCCCGGGGTGGATGCGTCTCCTCCGGGTTGGGCTCCCTGGGGAAGTTCACAGCCAGGAGTGGCCACACAGAGGCTGAGGCTCCGCGGGAGAGCCCTGGGGACGCGCTCGGACCCCTCTGAAGAAAGCCATGGCTGACAGCCAGATGCCCTTCTCCTGCCATTACCCCGGCCGCCGCAGCGTCCGTGACCCTTTCCGGGAGCCCGGCTTGACCTCGCGCCTGCTGGACGATGATTTCGGCATGTCACCCTTCCCGGGGGACCTGACGGCGGACTGGCCCGACTGGGCTCGCCCCCGGCTCACCACCACCTGGCCGGGTCCCCTGCGCGCTGGCATGGCCCGCGCCTCCGCCATGGCCCCCGGCTACAGCGCCCGCTTCGGGGGGTACCCCGAGAGCCGCAGCCCCGTGCCCTTTCCCCGCGAGCCCTGGAAGGTGTGCGTCAACGTGCACAGCTTCAAACCCGAGGAGCTGACCGTCAAAACCAAGGATGGCTACGTCGAGGTGTCAGGTGAGAGCGAAGGCGCTGCGGGAGGAGGATGGGGTATGAAAAGCAGCCGGTCCTGCCCTACCCATGCTGGCTCAAGAAATGGCTGGAAAATGCAAAAATCACCTTTATTTTGAGCCAGCAGCAGCAGCCCTGTGCTGGGGAGCAGGGCCAGGGCTGTGGCGGGGCAGTTCAGGGGTGCCACGGGGAAACCGGCTCACAAGCTGCACTGGTTTGCTACCAAAATGAAAAGGAAAAGCCTCTTTTGGGGTAAATCTCCCCACTTTCCACCCCGGCCGGCCAGGGAGGCCCCACTGCGGGCGGTAGCACCCTGCAAACAGCTGCCAAGAGGGGCCCCAGCTTGGCTGGGTTAATTATAGCCGGGTGAGGCCGGCTCGGAGGGAGATTCCCTTTAAAGGGGCCGAGAGAGAGGCAGCTCTGGCACTGGGAACCAGGGGCAGCCGCCCCACAGCCCCCACCCCAACAGGCCCCAGCCTGGGGATGAGCCGGCCAGAAGCACATCCCTAAAAATTCAATTAATGGTGAGGACAGTGGGTGTGGGGTGCAGAACATCTGGGGTGCCCACAGACATCCAGCCTTGAGCATTCCTCGTGCTCAGCACCCAAATCCTGCATTGTCCCCAGTGCCCTGGGCCAGGGTCCCCAGCGAGGGGCTGGGGGCTGCCACCCAGCGTGGCCCTGGGTGTTTATTTGAGGTTCAAGGCGGAAAAATGCAGGTCAAGGGGATCTGGGCAGCCGCTGGTGTGGTTTTATCTTCAGGATGCTCCAGGCACAGGGACCCCAGCCTGGCAGTGCAGTGGCAGGGAACACAGGCTGGGGAGGGGGACAAGGACAGACGCTGCCAACTCCAAAAGTTGTATCACATCTGGAGGCTTTTTCTTAAGGCGCAGCTCTTGGCAGCCTGTGAGACACCAGGCTCTCACTGGAAATATGGGTGTGCTGTGTCCCCACACGGGAGAGGGTCCCTGAGCCCTCCCTGCAGGGAAGGGTTTGCACTGGGGAAGGGGAACAACCACTCTGAAAATTTCCTGTTGGGTTTTGTTGTTGCTTGTTGGGGAAGAAAAATAATCTCCTGGCGAGGTGGTGACGTGGGGTGTTCTCTTCCCTCCAGGCAAACACGAGGAGCAGCAGGTGGAAGGAGGGATCGTCTCCAAGAACTTCACCAAGAAAATCCAGTAGGTACCAGCTGGCCCTGGGATGTCCCCCCCGCAGAAGGGGCTGGGGTGCAGGGGGGCTGCCACGTCCCCTTGAGCAGCACTCAGATGTCACCAGGCTGTTGTGGGACCCCTGTGGCACTAGCAGCAAAAAGCTGAGCTTTGCCAGTCCCCGTGCCCTGACTCGCGTATGCAGGGACACCTGCGCCTGTTTGCACCCCCAAATCTGCCCTTTTTGCAGCACATACCTGGCTGTTTTGTGCCACACAGTGATTTCCCAAGGGAGGTAAAAGAGGAGGAGCTGTTTTTCCGGGCCTTTTGTCGGTCTCCTCTAGGCCTGGGGCTGCATTTGGGCGTGCAGGGAACAGGAGAGGTGCAAGGAGCAGTGGCAGCACATCCCCCGGGGTTCAGCAGGGCACGATGGGCTGACACCATCATCAGCCTCAAAATACAAAATACATCCCTCTGCACGAACCTACCTATCACTCTATCTATCTGCATGATGTCAGTGTGATCGCTATCGCGGTGACTCACCCCACAGCTCACTTTGGCAACAACAACAGCGAAGGACAGGGAGGCAGGCAAGTCCCGACCGCGGCGCTTTGCCCATGCAGGGGACAGACCCCCGGCCGCAGGGCTCACGGGGTTAACAGTGAGAACCAGCAAAGCCCAGGGCATGGGAAGGGTTTCCTCAGCGGGCAGCAGCTCAGCGTTGCTTTTCCACCCTTTTGCGCATCCCAAACTCCCACGGGAAAGCTGGGGCCAGCACCGCGCTCCCTCCTGCTCGGCGCTTGGCCGCGGCGGCGGCTCCTTTTACGGGCAAGGCTTGCGGCTGACGTGGGCTGCGGCACGGCCGTGAGCCGCTCCTGCTCTGCAGAAGCCCGGGCGGCACAAGCGGCGGGTGACATCCTGTCAAACACATCTGCCGGGGAGATTAAACAGAGTGCCTGGAGGGGCCAGACCAGCCAGGAGGCCGCTTTAAATATCCCCAGCGCATTCCCAGGCGCTACAATAATAACGCAGGCTTTGCCGAGCCCGGCGCCGGGGCTGCTGGCTCAGCATCGGTGGTTCCGCACACGCTGGGGTCCTGCGTGGGCTTCCCAAGGGGTGAAGTCCAACAGCGATGCTGTGAGCCCACAGCCACCCCAGCCCCTAAATCATCTTTCCTTTCTCCCGCAGGCTGCCCTACGAGGTGGACCCCATCACGGTGTTCGCCTCCTTGTCGCCGGAGGGGCTGCTGATCATCGAGGCGCCCCAGATCCCCCCCTACCAGCAGTACGGTGAGGGTGGCTGCGGCAGCGACATCCCCGTCGAGAGCCAGGAGGCCACCTGCGCCTGACCGGCCACTGCATCCCTCCCGCACCCCGGCATCCCTCCTCCCCTCTCCCCTCTCCCCCTGGACCCGCCCTGGTCCCCTGCGGCATCCGGACAGCCTCTGGCAAGGGTGATGGTGCCACTTGCAGGGACGGCAGCACTCGCCACCCTTCAGGGGGACCACCTGAGAGCCGGGGCACATGCCAGGGTGCCAGGCCACTGTCCCCGAGGGCTCGTAGCGGTCTGAGGTGCTGGTAGAGATTTTGTGCCCATGGGGCCGAGCAGAATGGATATCCTCACTGTGGTTATTTTTTGCTCTGAGTCGCTCGGATGGGATATTTATAACAATAGCAGAAAATGGCCCTTTTCTCTCTGAAATTGACATGGAATCCCGTAGCCCTGTGTCTTTTCCTTCTCCATGGGTTGTTTTTTTTCAAACTGCATCTCTGCAAAGGACGCGCATCCAGCGGAAGAGCCTGACGGCACAGCATCCGTCCTGAGAAATGCAAACTGTCCGTGTGTTTTGAACGTTGGTTTGGGGTTTTTTTTTGTTTTTCTTGTTTTTTTTTTTTCCAAAGAGAATTGTGCTTTTACTTGTCAGACCTGAGGAATAAAACCCAGTCGATGTTCTTAGACTCTGCTTGTCTCGGAGTGGGCGCAGGGCTGCGGGAGGAGGGCAGGGAGGAAGGGGGATGACACCATGTGCCACCTCCTGGCCTGGCACAGGGTCCTCCCCATGGTGGGGAAGGAGAATAGAGGTGTGTGGCGATGTTTGCACTGATGGGTGGACAAAACATTTGCTCAAGCCCTTTCTGCAGCCTGTGAATGCCAAGTCCCAGCTAACACTGTGCTGGGGAGGCACTGAGCCCCATGAGGACCATGGGCTCATCCTTTCCTTACCTTCTTGAGGGGTTTGCAAATGTTTGTCCTGGTTGGGGATGATGCTACATCAGCCTCTGAGTTGGGAAGAATTGGGTTTGTGCCACCCCCATTTCCAGCTCCCCACCAGCAGCTCTGCAGGGAAGCACTTCCCAGTTAATTCCCTGGTGGAGATACTGACAAATGGGTTCTGCTGGGCTCTGGACACGGCCGTAACACCATTCCCGGGGTAAAAGCACCAGGTAAGATTTGTTAACGTGCGGCAATGCCTGGGGTCAGCAAAGCAGAGGTGCCAATGAGCAGCAGGAGTCTTTCCATCGATCTGTGCAGCACCTGGACCGGGCACCCAATTTTCCATGTCACCAGGACCTGGAAGTTAAAAATACAACCTCACATGCTCCGCTCGGGCTCATTCGGGATGTGGTTACCAACAACAGCGCATCACGTGCTCTAAACCCTGGCTCAGGGGCACGATGGGACCTGCACTCCAGGTCACAGAGGAGAACCTTGGGGATCTCGCCTCAGTTTTATACAATTTTCAACAGTGGTTACGAAGCCTGGACCCCAGGCAGTGCACAGCACCCCATGCCCGTCAGCGGGAGCCAGCCTGGGCTCAGCCACGACAGCTCTGCCAGGCACAGTGATTTTTATGAATAAAATCTAATCCTTGAAATGTAATACTGACACCAGCAGGGAAAGCAATAAAGTCATGAGTCACAGCTCCAGCCCTGTGTCCTTGTGCCACCTGGAGCCATCATGCCTCACGGATGACACCTCTCCAGCACAAACCGTGCCTCCTCTTTCTCACTGCAGCTGGGCCCCTCTCCCACCCCAGAGTGTTTGAGGATGTCCCCAGGCTGCTGCTGCACCAGTGCTGGTGCAAAGGGAGCCCCAGGCTCAGCTTGGGGGCTGCAGCACTGGTAAGGTGTTGGCTCTCAGCTTTCCCGGCTGATCTGGCAGTTTGAAGGAAGCTTTTTTTTCTTTATTTAATCACTTTTTGTTTTATTTGGTTCTCCTTTCTGATGAATTCTTTAATAATGTCTCATAAAGGCTCTTGGAAGGTACATTAGCAATAATTTCTTAATGGCTGAGGCTGGCATTGGCAATTAGCACTGAGGACCTCTTACACAGGCAACGTGCTTGGACCTGCGCAGCCAGCGGCTTCTCAAGCTCTGAGATTGTCTAGAACATCACGTATTAATGAAATCATTGTAAGTGGAACTCTGTTGTGCTATGGGTTATTTTGGGGTGTGTTTATTTGTTTTTTATTTGTTTTTAAAGTATGACTTGATTATTGAAGTGAAGGAAGCTTTAAAACAAAACTAATCCCTCCTGGTGTTTCTGCCAATGGAAAAATAACTTTGGAAACACTGGGACATTTCTGCATCAGCATTTCCCCGTGTCTGAGGAGGATGGGGTGGGAAAGGTGAGTTTCTGGGGTACCAGGGTGCTGCAGAGCTGGGACCAGCGGGAGCTGTTTGCTCATCCTCAGCTTGCATGTGAGTTAACGGCTTGGAGCCATTAGAGCTGTAACACAACACTATAATGGCCGCTCCGCCAATTACATTACATTTCATGGGTTTATAGCAATTACACTGCATCGGCTGGTGTCATAACACATTATGGTTTATAGCTTAATATCGGCTCTAACAGGGAGATGCTGTGTGGGGGAGCATCCTCCGGGTAGGGAGGAATGGGCTTCCCATGGGTCCAACCCCGGAGCGGGCTGAGGGGGCTCAGGAGGGACCAAGACCCAGGGCTGTGCATTTTGGAACCCCTCACACCCTGGAGAAGGGGCAGAACTGTGCTCATCACCAACTCCCCTTGCATGGGGCACCTTTCTGCTGGCCCCGTCTGAATAACCGTGGCAAGCCAGTGCTCCCTAAATAAGGAGCAGTGTTAGATTTATCAATATCCACATCATTCAAAGCCACATGATTTTTACTGGTGGAGGAGCCGTCCTAATCAGGCCTTTCCAACTCTGCTCTTAGAGCAATGCTGCTGGTGCCAGCACGAGCCTGCGCGCCTGGCCGAGGAGGGGAGAGGAATGGGTATTAGGAAGATATATATATATATATATATATTTATTATTATTATTATTATTATTTTTTACTAAGAAGTCAGTTCTGATAAAATACCCAATCACATCTGAAAGGGGCTGGTGTAATTAAGCAGTTGGATGCTGGGTAATTTGCACTGAGCTCTTTGTTGGCAGCACGTGCCTCACTGCCTGGGCAGCAGCCAGAGCAAGGAGGATGAGGAGGGTGTCTGGTCCAGGAAAGGAGATGCTGGGAACGGAGCTGAGCTTAGAAATCCAGCAACTCTTGATGAATCTCAGAACCACAAGCTTGCAAGCTCAACTCTAAGCCCAGCAAAGCTCTTCTGATCTGCTGGAGTGAAATGCAGGTGGTTCATGCAGCCTTTTTGTTTGGGGAAAGATTTTCATGGCTTCTTTGCAGCAGGGATCCCTCCTGTAGCACAAGCTGGTGTTTCTTGGTGCTGGAGGCACAGCGCTGGGGTGGGCTGGGAATGCAGTGCCAGGAGATAAGGGGGCTGTGTCATGGGAAACTGGCCTTGGGGGACCTGCCACCCGAAACAGCTGTTGCAGAGGGGCCAAAGGACATGAAAAGATAAGGATAAGGTCACCCCAGCGCTGGGAGAGCTCGGCAGCAGCAGCCTGGGTTTGCAGGAGGCTGAATAATCTTCTCAGCCATGTCCTGCTGTCTGTCCTGAGCTGCCGAGGGAGCTGCAGGGGCTTTGCCGGCACCACCAGCCCTTGGCAAGGCAGGGACAGGGGCCAGTGGGGCTGAGCAGCTTCTGTGCACCAGTTTACACCCCACCAGCGCTGGGCTGGGTGAGCATGTGGCTCCTCTCAAGGCACCGGCTCCCAGCCTGTCCCAGAGGATTCATTTTCCTAAAATGGAAGCAAAAGCTGAATTGATTTATTTTGGTTGGCAGCATGCAGAGCAGGGTAAATAATCCCCAAGAAGCTCCAGGGCTCTCCAGATGCACCAGGCATCTCCAGAGGCCTGGTTTCTTCTCCTAGAAGACCCGGGTTGGTCTTATATTCTGAGTCCCCAGCCGGAGCCTGGGCAGAGCCGCGGCCAGCGGCCGGCACAGCAGCTCCCAGCGTCACATCCAGCTCTGCTCCGGGCAAGCATTGCTCTTGCATCCATGCGTTCCTGTGGCTCAGGACCTTTCCAGCTGCTCTGGGAGCCTCTCTGCAGAGCCATGAGCCATGTATGTGCCATGGGCACGCAGGAGTTCAGCCTGTTTTCCTCCAGCATCCTCTTCCTTGGTCCCTTCAGGAACCTGCAGCTCTCCAGGCTCTCTCTCAGCAGCTGGTTCTTATTCTGCAGATTATCTGTCTGGGTTTGCACAGGGGGGTTGATATAACACTTCTGTGTGTTGCTCATCCCCAGAGCCCTCTGGAGCATCCCGGGTTCCCTGAGGGCTTCTCACTATTTCTCATGTAAACCCAGGTCCCTTTGGCACAAGCCAGTCCTCACAGAATATCCTGTAACCACCCAGGTGTTTCTCTGCTAAAGTCGAGGTCATTTGGGGTTTTTCATGTTTCTCTTTGGGAGTTTCTCATCTGTCGGAGATTTTGCTTTGTTGCAGTTTTGTTCTCTACTTGCAAAGCAAATCTCATCTGCTTTATCTCAGTTGTCTCCAAAAAGAAGACTTTGCCACACAATGGCTGTGGGGTCAAAGAAGCAAAAACTTTCTTTTCCTCTAATGAAATGACCCATTGTCACAGAAATAACCCACCCTGGCTGGCCAGACGGCTTTTCTGTCTCTTTTAAACCACAAGCTGGGAAGTTCAGCAGGAGCTCCTGGCCATGAACCAGCACAGCTGCCCCTCCGAGCAGAGCAAGAAGTTGCTGAAGTTTTGCCCATCCCAGCAGAGAGGAGGAGAGGAGAGACCTCCAGAGAGAAAGCGATGCCAGTGCGGTGTTGTGGCGTTGTGTTTTGGATGTTTCTGCCTGTACCCATCTTGGGAGGGATCTGGGTGGCTTCGGGGCTCCAGCACAGACACTCCTGGGGGGACATTGTGTGACGGTGGTGTTGAGTATCACTAACCCCTTCATGGAGCCACAGCTGCATCCGCGCACTGGGGCATCTGGCAGCCATTTCTCCCTCAAATAATGAGCTGTAGCCAGGGGGGAGGAGACTTTTCTTCTATTCATTTTCTATTCTCAGTATTTAAACCCTGTTGCAAATGTTGCTGGTGATTAAGGGTCATCTTGCCATTTGGGTGACGTGCTGAAGTGCCGCTTTCTTCTCCCAGCCAGATACTCCATGGCAAATCCATCCTGAGGAGAAGCAAATTTCGCCTTAATTTTCTTCTTTCATATTGCAACGAAAAGGTTCCTATCCAAGGCAGCCTTAGAAACCTCTCCTTATTAAAAGACCTTCTTGAAACATATTACAGCAGCTGAGAAGGGTGGCTAAGAAGCACAAAAAGGCTGTAGAAGAGCTCATTAAAACAATAAATTACAACTAATTAGAATAAATCAAGCTACATCATCTCCAGCGTGAAGGTAAAATGAGGTGTGAGTGAGTGTTTTTAATAAGGCCGGTGCTAATCCCAGGCTCTTCTTTGAAGCAATGGTGAGTCCTGCTGCAGCGATGATCTTGCTGCTGGGACTGGAGTGGAAAACAGACCCAGACCCAGGAGAGGGGAAAGCGGAGATAATGGGATTTTTAATTGTTTCCCAATCTGAGCTGCCCGTCCCTAATTGCAGTGGGTTTGGGGGTAGCACAGCATCCACAGCAGCTCACAGAGGGGCAGAACAGGTCAAGGCACTTGGGTTCGCTCACTTCAGGGTTTTTTTTCTCTTTAATTTGCAATGCGCAAAGTGGCTGTGGGGTTTTGTTCCGTTCTGTCATATCACTTCATCACGCGCAGCCACCGCTAAATGACTTCTCTGCATAATTAGCAGTGAGATCATCTCCACCGCCTTGGCTCAGTGTCATTTCTCCTCCGGTCTCCAAAGAGCTGCTCAAAACAAGGGAGAGGAGGGAAGAGTGATGGGAGGCAGGGGGATGGGTGCTCTGCCTGTGCCCAGGCAGCCCCAGAGATGGGTGCTGGAGGGGGACACCTTGGACCCCTGCTCCTGCACCAGCTCAGGAAGGTTTGGGAGATCTCGCTGTCCTCCTCAATGGCATTAACACTCAAGCCAAAGGTCCCATGGAACACAGACCAGCAGTCTGACCCACACTGAGGACAGGGCTCGCAGGGGAAACCTTCTTTAGTGTGTTCAGTGCCCATGGAGGACACCATTCACAGAATCACAGAATGTCCTGAGTTGGAAGGGACCCACAAGGATCATCGAGTCCAACTCATGTCCCTGCTGCATCTGACAACTGACCAGAAGGTCTTTGAGCTGCCAAAGTAAAAGGTTTCCTGCTGAAATGAATGACTTCTGAAAGCACCTGGAAGCAGGCTCTGCTCTTGGGAAGGCAGAGGTGTGGTGCCATGGCCAGGGTCAGTGGTGATGCTGCTGGGACACCACGCCTTGAGCCTTCCTGGCTTCTGCTTCCCTCCGAGCGATGAGCACAACTGCCACTGCTGGAGAAATGTAGTAGTTTCATTAAGCTTAAATGATTAGCTCCAGGCCTTGATAATGATACTTAATGGATCTAATATTTTTTTGGCCTTTATGCTGTTGTATACAGTGGTGTATATCATTAATAACCTTCTTTAAACCTCCTTGCTTTCACTGTCACTAATTATGTTCAAGCCCTTCTTATGCCTAAGCCCAATTAGCTGCCTGTAAAGAGGCTTTACCCCATGAAGAATGCCTGGCTGTGCTGGGAGGCAGATGCTGATGTCTGGAGTTACTGGGCAGAAGGATGTTGGATTGGGTCAGCAGAGCCACCGGCTGGACCCTGCAGGGTGGCTGGGGCAGTTGTGGGGGTGCTTTCTGCAGGAGGTGGTGCAAGGACCCAGGGCAGCTTCACCCTGCTCAGAACCCCTCTCCCAGCCACCCTCTGAGCTCTGCAGGGGGTTAACACCAGCCAGGGCCACCCCGTGTCTTGGTTTTATCACCATCCGGCATCCAAAGGGAGATAATGGACAGTAGATGAGGGCGGTGAGGTCAAATATTGTTCACTATTTTTTCCCAAGGGTTTATAACAAATGTGTTGAAGATTTGGTGTTTTCTCAGGGAAGGTGTATCTGAGCCTGAGCCTCACCTGTTATTGCTAGATCAAACCCATGTGGTCCCCATGCTGGATGTGGCCAGGTGGAAGAAGGAGCATCACCACCATCTCCAGACACCTCTGAAACTTGCTGTCACCCTTGGGAGGAGCAGCCGGGTTCAGCTGCTCCTCCGCTCCTCCTTCCCGTGCCCCTGTGAGCTGATTAATCCATTAGGATTAACCTCTCTTTAACTCCTTGATTAGCTGCATTTTAAAACTCCATTTGTTTTCCTCTTTAAATCAAGCCAGAGTCAAAAAAACAGGCCAATTTGCAGCGATACTGATTTACTGCAATTTCTGAAAATCAGGGCGAACGTCGGGAAAGCGTGCTCGGCATTTCAACTCCTCCATGCAGCAGGAGCCAACTTTGGGAAGCACACCAGGGAACCAGCATCCACCCGAGTTCCCAGGGCTCGTGTCTGATGGTATCAGTGCAAACCTGGAAGATGCAGCCTGCATTTCAAGGACTGAACATGTCCTGGGGAAACTGAGGCCCTTGTGAAGTGACGTGTGGGGTAGTGAGGCTGATCCTGAGTGCTTAGATGGCTTTTTTGGTCCCTCGGGGACATCCGTTTCTCCACTGGAAATGTCCTCGACTTCCTTGAATTGCACCCAGCAGGAATTTCTCAAGATTCGGTTTCTTGCTTTAAGATCCCACAGGGCAGTAATGTCATGGATTGGTCTCATCCTGACCCAATTTGCCTGGGTAGACCCAGTCCTGGGTTTACTGAACATGAGTTTAGACTGTGAGCTGCCGGATCCCTCCAGGGTACAGGGTGTTTGATGACAAAATCTTTGCTCTTCTGTGCTTGGTATCAGCTCCAGTTTTGCCCAACACTGGGCTGCCCTGCACGGGTGGTGTTGGAACTGGAAAGTCTCTTGGGAGCTGTCTGTGAGCTGTCAACATATATTATAAGCTACAGTCGAGGTTTGAAAAGCTTCACACTGATGCACAATTTAGGGGAAGCATCTTGCATTTCCATAGCAATACAACAAGATTTTCTGAAATTGCACTGATATGAGAAAATGTCTTTTAAAGTGGCACCCAGATGGCAGGGAGATATTGTGCTGTTCGAATTCTCTTCAGATAAATTGAAGCTAAAGGGATGTTAAAACATTTTATAGGTTTTCCCCCACGGTCTCCTTCCACCACCTGCTACTGAAATGCCACAGAAGGAGTCATCAAACAGAGCAAGTGAGATCCTAACGGTGCACCACTTAGGAAATGGCCTCATCTCAATCCTGCATCTGATGGCAATTATCACCAATCGATCCCAAACCTGGCAGGGTCAGGGCTCCTTGCTCACTGATCTGTAAAGGTTGGGATGCACATGCAGGATTTAGGTTCCTTGGAGCTTTTGCCAGAGCCCAGAGCGATGGGGAGAGGGTGTCGGACCCTGTGGAGCGACAGCTCTGGGGGTGTGGGTGAGGTGCTGCCCCTCGGAGCCAGCCCCAGGGTAACCCTCGCCATAAATCATAGCCCAGGTCACTGCAGACAATCTTTGTGCTAACAAACCTCCCATTTGCTCCCTGGGAAGGTGGTTTTCAGGGCTGGGATTTCTCGTGGCTGTTTGCCCAAACCTATTTCCAAGTGAAGATGAGGAGCTGTAGGCAAACCCCAGGTGTCAGGGCTTAGCCTTGGCGTCTGCAGCGTGAGCAAGAAGTGATGGCTGGAGCCGTATCTCTCTTTGGAAGCCACCTGCCACAGGATGCATAGACCCCCAAATGTAAGAATGGAGCATTTGGCTATAAATCACCCCAATTCCAGCCATCCCTGGAGCTGTGCTGCCTCAGGGATGGGCTCCATCCCCCTGGCTTCGAGATGATGCTGCGGAGCCTCCCCAGCATTGCTCTGTGGGGCTGCAGGTGCTTCTCTCATAGGCTATTTTTTTCCTTTTTCTCCCTCCTTGGCATTCACAAGCGAGGAGTGTTTTCACTCCTGAGCTAAATATGTCACTTTGTCTTGTAGCGGCTGCCAGGTTTTAAAACGCTGGCAACTTGCAAGAGCACCAAGAGGACAAATGACAATAATTACACATCTGCCTTTACTCAAGGAAGGAGAACTGGGCTTTGTGACTTTTTGTTTTGGAAGTATAATTAGCTTGTTTACCCGGTCACAGACTTAAGCTGTTAGTCATGGCAAAAGAAACGTGTGCAGGCTGGTTTGTCTCCTCTGCTGGGTCTTGCTTCCCTGGGGTGGGCTGGGGTGCTCAGGGGAGACCGTGAGTAACAGCAGCAAATCTGTGAGCCGTGGTTGTGTTGCTTCCCAGGAGAACACGCAGCAGATGACAGGAGACCAGCACCAGGGCTCCCGGAGCCTGTCCCTGTTCCGTACCTCCCTCCCAAGGTGCTCTGACCCTCTGCTGGGTCACAAACTGCTGCTTCAAGCCCTGTCCAAGCCTGGTCCATGTGGGGCAGCTGCCCCTTCAGCCCATCTCCGGGCAAGCTTTTTTTACATACATCATATCCAGTAGTGTGATTCCTGGGTGCATCCAGCAGGCAGGGTGACGCACCCAATGGGTGGTGAGATGTCTTTGTGCTCAACACAAAATGGAAGCTGCTGGTGGAGTGTGTCGCCGTGTTTTTTCCAGCGTAGCAGAGCGCTTCCCAGCTGGGACCTGCCTTGAGTTTGGGGAGAAGAGATCCTGGGGAGATCCCAGCAGCAGCTTCAATGGGCTGAGCCCACAGGGAGCACCTGCTTGCCAGCAGCGTGGGCTTTTCGACACCCAGCAGCACTGCAGAAAGCCACGAGGGCTGGGGCTAGGTGTTTCTAAACAACCTTGGCCAGGCAGGCTTTGCCAGAGCGCTGCTTTTTCTTGTTATCTCTTCCTGCAATTATGGAATGACTCAGTGACAGCTATCCTGCGGTTTAATGCGAGAATCTTCCTGCAGGTATGGTGTATGTAATGCCCAGCAATGCTTTTTGGTTTGACACGGTACTGTCTTGTGTTATCACAGCTTGAGATGTTCAGCAAATAATCCAAATCTTTCCTTCAAACTCCAGGTTATTTTGGAGGGGGTAGTCATGTTATCTATTATACTCATGAAAACAGATAATAATAGTAATACCAGTTGGTGGAGTGCTGTTAATGCAACAAGGCTGTCACTTGTCACCAAGAATGCTGTGTGTGGCAGCAGCCTGTTAAAGAGAAAGTCAAAACAAGGCTGGCAGTAGGCAGCCTGAGCGCATCGCCGTCACTGCAGGGGCTCTGCGAGTGCCATCGGAGCCAGCAAGGATGTTCGGTACCACAAAGTGATGCTGGTTTGGCTGGTGCAGCCCATGACATGCTCACCAGCTGGGCAGCAGTGACATCCCGGTGTGCTGTGTCTTGTAGGGACACCAAGAGCACTGCCCTGGGTCTTGTGTTTGTGAGTTGTCTTGTTTCTGGCAAGAGATGCTTGCCCCAAGCTAGGCTGAGCTCAGCCCCTTCCCAAATCCGTGCGCTGCTTAGAGACCGGTCTTACCTCATGGGCCCCAAATTCCTGGTGATGTTCAGCAAATAACGGTGTTCAGTGCCTGCTAAATCCATCCCATGGGATGTGCAGGGTGCGGGAGGAGCAGCAGGTGTGTGAGCCCCTCCGCCATTCACCCCCTGGGACAGGCAGATGCTGCATCGCCCTGATGCCTGGGTTTGTGGCTGGTGGTACCCAGCACCCATCTTTCTCCATCTTTCCTTTAAAAAAGACATTTCAAATGCAAAAGCAATGCAAAGACAGGCAGTTACATGTCTGCAAATGTATCACTGATGTAATAAGGGTATGACCAGGTTTCTGTAGGAATTCATCTTCAGTGTGTTTGCTTCACAGTGAGCCATAAGCTTTCCAGGGGCACAAAAGCCTCTTTAGTTTTTGTCTGGGGGAATGTCGGCCCTAGCTCAGTGCCTGCTTCCCCCGGCTGCCGCCCCATCCATTGGGGGTTTCAGACCCCTGCCGAAGCAGAGGCTGCTGCGGGCAGGAGGATGCTCGCTGCATCCGCAATGAGAGCCACGGCAACCTCCCCGCCAAGCCTCGACGACTTCAGCATTTTCTTTCTATAGTGGAATGGAGAACGGAAACCTCTGCAGAAGTGAAATGTCTCTCTCAAATCATCAGGTTATTTTTATGTGCATCTATATTTTCTTATGTGTGTGTAAATACCTCCCACACACACACACTTTTATCTCAAGGAGTGAAATAAAAATAGCTGAAGAGCGAAAGGGGAGCAGGTGAGGGGGCGGTTGTGCTTTTTGGAAGAATCTCTTCAAGGTTCAGAAACAGCGAAGCCACGGTGATAACATGATCTGACAATAACTTCTCTGGGCCTGTCAGGAATGGTGTTAACGAAAGAGATCTTAATGACTTTCCCTCTACGTTTCAATTTACTCTAATGAGCCAACAGCACAGGCAGGAGCGCAGACTCAGCGCTGCGCTTGAGGAAGTCCTGACAAGCTCCGAGGCTGAATGCGTGCGGGGAATCGCTGCTCCGGGGCTCGGAGATATGACCCCCATCCCGCAGATGCCGGGGTGGCACAGAGGGATCTCCTGCCTCCCCGGGTTGACAGCAGCACCCGCTTTGCCCTCTGCAGCCACGGGGCCAGGCTGGTTTCCCTTGCCGAACCCCAACTCTCCCGCTCCGCAAGCCCAGGCTGGGCGAGTTGCAGGGGCGGATGCTGCATGACACTGGAGGAGAAAAGGAACACGCTGCAGGTTGATACAGATGTTGTATAGGCTCTGATTTCATTTTTTTTCTCCCCCTCTAAGTAGGATGGCAGCAAGGAGAGATTCCTGAGAGCTTAAGCTCTGCGAGGAGGGGAGGGAATTTCCCTGTGGAATGCAAAACGAGGAGGGTTATATGATCCCGCAAAGCTGGTGCTACACAACCCAGAGCCCTGTGTGCCCTGGCTTACGATCATTTATTGTCATTGCTTCTTTTTTTTTTTTTTTAATGATAACAAAAGGAGGATTATGAAATATTTTGCTGCGGGAAACCACGTGGCTGGATGGGGCCATGCATGGGACTCAGCGACGTTTGTCTGGACTGAGCCCCCTCTGATCCTTGGTACCGAGTGGCTGGAGCATTTCTGGTGGGATGAGATGCATCCAGCACCTGTTGTGGTGTTGGAACTCAAACTGCGCCAGCTGAACTTTGGCTGCAGTGCTGTCCTCAGAAATAAACCCATTGCGTCTGATAACACTTGGGCTGCAAGCTGCTCTCGGTGAGCCTCTGCCGGCTGCTGGGGCCGAGCGGTGTCACGAGTCACTGAGACGCAGCATCATGCAAAGTCACCGTCCCCATCCTGACCATTGCAGCAAGGACACGCAAGTCCCCCCTCCCAGCCGCTCCCTCGGGGGCCTTATGGGGCTGGGAGTAACTTGTCTCAGCATGGGCAAAGCTTCCTTCTCTTCCACTTTGGGACAGAGCTGGGAGGATTTCCAAATGCCTCTACTTGGCAGCTAATCCCCACTGTCCCGCTAATATGCTGGACATCAGTCCAAAAAAAGTTCAAGGCTTGTGTCCCTATAAATTGCATTGTTGGGTGTCCTCCCCCTTTGCAGAATCTCCCAGCTGCTGCTGAAGTCCAGTCTGTTAATTCCCAGTGAGGCCAATGCTGGGTGCAGGTGGGAGAAAAGTGTTGAGAAAAGCTGGATAAATTCTCGCTATTTTTTTCCCTGTAACCTTCCTGCCCCCACAATGCCTGTGCTGTGCCCTGCCTGGGACTGGTGACAAAGTGAGTGCTGGGAACAGGGACTTTGGCAACCCCCAAGCGGCTTCTGCAAATACTTGTGCCTTCGGTGCTCCATGCAGGGGCCTGTACACTGGAGCAGTTTACAGGTAATGTCTGGCAAAGGCACTTTGTCTTTGAAGCCAGGTCCGGGGCGGTTGGCAATGTCCCACAAACCTCTTGCTGAGCAAGTTCCTGGCAGCCCTGGAGGCGGGATGGCACGGTGAGGGGCAACATGGCCTTTGCTTCGTGTTTTGGGCACAGATTTGCTTGGTGCACTAAACGCAAGAGCTGCTTTTGGTCTGGAGCAGCTCTGGTTGCTGTAACCCAGCAGGTCAGACTGCGGTCAGGCTGGCGGCTGCAGTTTTGGTGATGGCTTCTCCCCATCGGCGGTGGGAGCCGTTCCCTCTGTAGTGAAGCTGTTGGCAGCGCACATTTAAGCCATTTTGTTCTGGGTTGGTCATTTGTTTTTTGTTTTTTGGGTTTTTGTTTTTACAAAAAGTACTTTCTCAGCAGCACATATTCCCATGGCAGAGGGTGAATTCCTGCTGTGGGGGGAGAAAAGCAGGCAGCAGGCAGGTTTTGGCTGTTTTGGTGAGCAGCACCAGCCTCTCCCCTCCTCACCCACGTTGAAGCCCTGTGAAGACAATTCTCACTTAAATGGTATGTGCCCACAGCATCTCTGAGTCACGCTGCTAGCAGAGAGCTCGTAATTCTTCATTTTTTCAGTGCAAATGTCTTTGGAAAAGGGCATTAAATAAAACACTTGACTGAGGTCCTGGCAGTGACTAATTCCTGTGGTACAGCCTGTTCCAGTGTTGATCCTGCTGAGCTCACTGCAGGCAGGGGGGTTTGCGGGGATCCTTGCAGGTGGAGGAGCAAAGAAAAAGCTGAAGGTTACAGGAGAAGGGTTGGAAAGGGGCAGGCACGGGCTGCGCCGGTGGGACAAACCCCAGAGCTCTCCATTGGGTGCCAGTGTGAATGTTTGGTGTGAGCTGTGCTCTCGGTCCAAAGTGGGGATACAGGCAAGGGGTGTATCAAAACCTAAAGCTTCTGCCCAAAAGTTACTGGAAATGTCAGACAAGCGGGGAAAATCCCTCTCTATGGATGAGCTCAGAGGGGATTTTGTCCCAGCTCGGGGGTTCCCTGTCAAGGAGGCAGTGGCAGCTCCAAAGATTCAAACAGGGTGACTGTATATCTGTATTTTTAAACATGCTGCCTCCCACCACATAAAAGCTGGCAAACCCAGAGCTCTGCTAAACAATCATCGCCTGCAAGCACACCTCCCAGGCACCTACACCATGAAAATCCCCCAGGGTGCAGCAGCAATGCTGGGAAGAACCCTTATCCTCCTGGGACCCCACTGCTGAGCAAACCTTCTCCATGAGCCCCTCCAGGCCTGGATGAGATGGGTTATTGCAGATCTCCCCATGGCCAGGACAGGACTGTTGCTGGGACCAACCCTGCCATGCAGCCGGTGCCAGGTGCTGCTGCGGCTCTGCACAGCGGTGCCAGGCACCTCTGCAAACCCTTTGCTGCTTGGGTACCAGCTGAAAACACGATCATGATAGGGGACTTTTGCAAGATGAACTAGCTTTGCACCCTGGCTTTATTATCCTCCTCTTTACCTCGAAAGCCCTGAGAGCTGCGGAGCAGGAGGCAGCCTGTGTGCACCGCCGACAAAACGGCTACAGGACTGGGCATAACTAATTAGAGCCTCTATAAAATGACATCTATTTCCACAGATGGGAAGCTGCTTCCCCTTTTTATGGCTGCTTCAGTTAATTAGTTATCTTAGAGGTTGCATTTGCATTCCCGGCTTTGTGAAATACCCTTTTGTTAACTACTTTTCATATACTTTTATGAAGTCGGCCACTGAAATGGGCTCATTTATCTCGGCAGTGACAGGCTGAGAGGCTTGCCCAGAGCTGCGTGCCAAATGCCGAGATTGTAAAATAATGTTTGGCTTGTCTAGTGTTTGGAAAGGAAACAGAAGGTGCTGGGCTGCGAGAGAAAAGTCCCAGGCTGCTAAAACCAGGCTCTGGATCTTGACAGCTTCTACAAAAATGTCTTATCTCTTGCTTTTGGGGAACTTGGCAGGAGCTGGGAGGGGATGGTCTTGTCCTGGGCTTGGACATCATCCTCATCCCCAGGGATGGGGTCACACAAACGCAATGTGATGGGAGTGCAGTGTGAGTATTTCAACTTCTCAAGCTTTATTTGCTGCATCCCCCCTCCAGCAGCACTGGGTTTAGTGCATGTCCCTGAGGGGGGGGGGGCGTTGTCCCCAGGAGCCCTCGCTGCCCATGGGGACCCTGGGGACACCCCAGAGCCACCACACCAGCCATGCTGCACATTGACCCTCCATTAGCAAGCTCATGAGCAACAGCAATAATCAATCACCGTCATTATTGTCAGGAAATGTTTGCAAAATCAATGTTTCCTCTGTAGCATAAGCAATTGGGGCTTTTCAATTTTCAGCTGTTTTGCAGGCACGTTTCTGCCATAAAGAATGGAAAACACTGAATAACTACAAAGTACAATGCAACAGATTTGCTCACTCCTGGCGGTGCAGCTGACTTCTTGCTGTGCAAGGCTCTGCAAACGCTCAAAGCAACCCCGCACGTGTTGGCGTTCGCTGCTGCACGGTGCGGGGAAACCTTCCCAGGCCACTTGGATGTGTTTAGGGACCACGCAAGATGCCCACGGGTGTTACCGCAGGTGAAATTTCCATTTGCTTTCCCCCTGTACCTACCACTCTGTGCTGGTGATGCATGAACGTTGCTAAATGCCCAAAATGGGGCAGAGGAATAGGGCGTGCGCTGCTGGCGGTGCCGGATTTGTGCTTTCAGCAGGTTTTAGTGCTTTATGCATTGCAGTCAGCACACTGGGGACATGATGCTCTATGCCGGGGGGCATGGTTGGGTGGGCTTGGCTGCCCCGGGGCACTTTCCAGGGACCCAGAGAGATATTATGTTGAAAAAAGGGAATCTGGCCATCAGTTCAGCCATCCCTCTGTTGCAGGAGGGGTTTTTGTGGTGACAAGAAACCATGCCTTTAAATCCGAACTTTGAAAATTCAGAGTGCAGCCCAGTTGTTGGGGGTGAAACAAAGACCAAGATACGTAAATCTCTATTTTCTGCACCAGTGAGTCTGTATTGGCCTGTTAGTTGACGCTCCTGAAGGTATCCGCTGGGATGCAACTATTATACATCCAAACTGTCACAAATGGTAATGTCGCTTTGAAAGACAAAGGGTAATTTATTGAGAAAAGAGTGTCATTTAGGTGGAAGGATGGAAGGAAGACAGTCGCTGCAGAACTGCCAAAAGAGAATACCAGATCTGCTGATAGTCAAGGAACAGCTTTGAATTTCCAAGGCTGCCCTTGAGGGATAAGAAAATAAAAGCTAAGGACAAAAAAAAAAGTCTTAAATACAGTGACAGCAGAAACCTGAAGGATCACAGTGAAAGATGAGACTTTCTCCTCTGTAACAATAACTGAGAAGAAGATAGGAATGTAATTTGTAAAAGCTGTTAAATTGCCACCAAAAATGTAAGCTGGATGGAGAAATGACACAGAAGGAAAAACGAAACAAATGCATACTTGTCATTCCTGGAGTATTTCTTCAAAAAGGGGACTAAACAACAAACAAGGTGGAGGAGAAATGAAGCTGAGGAAGGGACGAGCTGGGAGAACCCACTCGGCTCTGCTGGGCAACAAGAGCTTTAACCAGGAGCTTCCGTGGGCTCTGGGAGTAAAATGTTTTTGTGTGTCCCCCAAAATTCAAACCCCTAGATCCATCTTTTTGGGTTTTTTTTCTGAATGATTCATCCTTCTCTGTCTTGGAGGGAGCCTATTTCTATGGAAATGGCAGTGAGGAACCAGGCACATGCAGCTCGCACATCTCTGAGCTGGTGGCTGGTTATTCACCATGGCTCCAGGGGGAATTTCTTGCCAGGAAGGAGGTTGCAGGGTGGGCTCCCAATAACAAACTGTGGAGGAGACAAATGGCAAACAGCCTAGAGAAAGGTGGGATTGCCTTGCAGAAACCAGCCAGGGTGAAAAGATCTCTGCAAGAGCCTTGCCCCAAGCTGCTCGTGGGGTGCGCACGCCAGCAGGATGGGGCACTCGGAGAGAGGGGGTGTCTCCAGCACCAGCAGGACACTGTCCTGCATGTGTCCCCTCCGGGCTCCTGAGCATCTTGATGAAGACAAATGGTGCTTTTGTTACTTTAATGCCCTTAAAAATGGACCTGCCGGGGAAGCAGAGTGTGCTTTGGGCACAACTCCAAAGCATTGGTGCATTGAAGGCTGCAGGGTGTGGGTGCAGGACGGCTCTTGTGTGCCCAACCCGGCCATCAGCAGCGCTTGCAGCATCTGGATTGACTCAAGTTAAACGAGCAGAGGTGCTGGGGGTGACATGTCTCAGCTGGGGTCCTCCTGCTCTGGGACCCGAAGCCTCTTGCAGGTCTCAACCTTTTGCAGCCAAAGGTTGGGCTGAGGCTTCTTCAAATGCAAACCAATCGGCAAAACAAATCAAGCACCATTTTCAATGCAAAAGCATCACTGTATTATTAAAGCATCACAGATTAAAATGCAGGGAAATAATAGCAAGGGTGGTTTTTTTTCAGGGTTGAGAGGAAAGATGGGAAGGAGGGAGGAGGTGTTTCTAGGTACCCCATCCCTTTGGAGAGCTCACAGGATTCAAATCGTTGGAGTGATCTTGACAAGCTAAAAACCCAATCTGCTGGAAATCATATACCTCAAATAATGTGCTATTGCTGCTGATCGTCTGTGTATTTTAGGGCTGAATAGACAGAGTGTTCAATTCATCTCGACTTCTCATTTGCCACCAGTTACTGCTTGTTTGACAAGGTCTGACTGAAGTTTGAAAGGCTTTTACTGAAAATGGTCGTAGGAGGAGTGAGATTTGATGGGTTTTCTCAAGGGCCGAACAGCATCTGCCTGCAGCTCCTGGACCGGGTACGGGGGAGCTAGGGGTGCTCTGCCACAGGCCCCATGTTGCTGCCCGCAGAGAAGCCAAGGATTTTATTGAATTAATTGAAATACTGATTAATATGACCTTTACTGTGATGACATTCAGGTTTCCCACTTCTCAGTGCACAAACAAAGTCTTCTAACAATTTTGAGAACTGGTAAAGTTCCATTCACCTAAAGGCAAAATGTTTATTTACAGCCCTGTCTGCCCTTGGTCACAAGCTCTGGTGCCCCTAAGCTCAGGGGAGCCACCTTAGGTTGTCTCTCAACTGGAAGAAAGGTGAGAAAAGATATAGCTCCACAGGCAACCTCATACTTGGAGAGATCCTAAACTAGTTGCTGCCTCCTAGTGACCCCCAGTATTGGTTTTGCAAGAGGAACCCCTTGCAACTGTCACCCCTCGCAACTGTCACCCCTCATGCCCTTGAGGGCTGAAGCAATGCTCCTGTGGCATGGCCACGCAGCGCAGCCTCATCCCTAAGGGTGAGCAAGCAGCCTGTGCAAGGGCACAGGACACCCCGTGCACAGCCCGTACTGCAAGGCTTGTGCCTCAGCAGCCCAAAGTCCTCACTGCTCGGCCCTCGTGCACAGCCCTGTGCAAGGCTGGGTGCTCAGCACCCTGTACACAGCTCTGTGCAAGGGTCCTAGCTCACACCCTTATGCACAGCCCTGTGCAAGGCTGGGTGCTCAGCATCCTGTACACAGCTCTGTGCAAGGGTCCTAGCTCACACCCTTATGCACAGCCCTGTGCAAGGCTGGGTGCTCAGCACCCTGTACACAGCTCTGTGCAAGGGTCCTAGCTCACACCCTTATGCACAGCCCTGTGCAAGGCTGGGTGCTCAGCACCCTGTACGCAGCCTTGTACAAGGTTCCTAGCTCAGGCAGCTCAGGCTCAGTGCTCAGCACCCCATACACATCCCCGTGTGATACTGTAAAATCGGCCATATAGGCAATTATAACACGATTACAAAACATATAACAATTAATAAAAATGCGTATATCACATGCAAAGGTCGTTGCCCAGCCCGCTGCGCACACCCCTGTGCAAGGCTCGGTGCACACAGCCCCGTGCAAAGGCTCCTGCTCAGCCCGCTGCGCGCGGCCCCACGCGCGCCCCCACGCGCACACCCCATCGCGCGCTCCCCACGCGCACCCGCGCAGGCGCGCGGCGCCGCCGAAGTTTCCCGGGCAACCGCGTGACGCGGCAGTTAACGGTCGCGTGAGGCGGCTGAGGAGCGGGGCCGGCCCTGCCTTCCTCTTGCTCTGGGGAAGGAGCTGGGGGTGGGTTTAGGCACCTCCCTAGAGTTTGGGAGATGGGAGACTCTTGGTGTGAGGTCTGTGGGCAGAGTAGGTTGTGCTATTGTTAAAAATAGGTTTAAACGAAGTTTTATTTGTAACAAAACCCTTCAGAAAAAGGTGCTCCGGGTGTTCGTGAGGAGAGGGATTAGGGGTTAGTTGTCTCGGTCCCTCAGGATTTATTTCTATTTGAGGGGAATGAGACCTCAGGTGGTGTTAATCAGCAGAAGTTTCTTCTGTAGGTCTACCCTTTAGAAAACGTACTTGCTTCAGGGTTTGGGCAGCAAGTATGTGTTTTCCTGACTGCAAAACTAGAGTTTTTAATAATTTAGGGATTAAAACGACGAAGGTTCCCATTCTGGAACAATGCCAGTACCAGATGCAGCTAAAAACTGCCCAGGTGAGGCACCTGTGGGAGCAAATGCAGGGAGGAGCAGCATATTGAAGGCACCTGTGGCACCAGACCCACCAAAGAACAGCAAATTCAAGGCACCTGTGGTGTCAGATCCACCCAGGAACAGCAGAGCCAAGGTGCAGGTGGCCACTAAAGTGCTGAATCCTCGAGATTTTGTGCGCATCCAGGCTTTGCCTGGCTTGGCTCAGAAGGAAGGGAAGGTCTTGGCCAGGAGCAGAACGATTTACAGGAGCAGTGAACCTTCGAGAGAACAAGTGTTCTGGGAAAACCACCAGAGGAGGCAAAAGCAATTCACTCAGGGACTCTTCACCCCCTTTGGGAAGCCTTATCAGGAGATTGGAGAGATTGCCTACACAGACCCGAAAAAACTCACCCTCTACTCCTTGGGGCAGCTGTCACAGGTAGGCCTGGCTTTCCTAGTTCTGCTTTAAAAAGAAAAGCGGGGCAGCTTCTAAGTAAGCTGCAAGCCTGTGTTTCCAGGGAAAGGAGTTGTTATTTCTGCTTAAAGAAGAGTTTGAAGCTGTATTGCTTGCCTGCATGTGGACAATCAGAATCTGATCCAATGTTTTATGAAGCATTTACAGAGCATTTGTAAATAAAGTGGGACTGCTTTGCTGTCTACATTGTGATTTTTGAGCTGGCTTTTGAAACTGACCTTTAAAGTTCTTAATGAGAGCACTTAATATGAAGGAGAGACAATAGCAGGCTAAAGAATGAAAGGAAAAACATGGGATATTGAGAGTGTACTTAAGGGAAAATACTCAGGGAAAGGTAATAAGCCTTGAAAATGGAAGAACAGGAATCATACTGAGGGCATGAGTGTAAAGGATGGGTGAAAAAGCAGGAACGATAAATAGTGGCAGTTGAAGGTGGGTAAAAAGCTCAAAAGTTGAGCGTAAGAATGGTATAAAAAATACAGTCTTTGTAATAAAACTTACATAGGTAGGGATGACTTTGAAGGTTGTGAATTATTACTTTGTACTTTACTTGCATCTGAATTTGAATTTCAGGAAGGTGTAAGGTCCTTAGCCAGGAGTGGCTGTGATAGTTTGGTTGGTTGTGTGGTTGTTATCTCCGGGTGTCCTTAGTGCTGTAAACCCACCAGCTTTGTGGGTCTTGTACTGTCTCAAGTTGCTTTTAAGCCAAGCTTGAATAAACCAAAGGGACAAGAACTCAGTCACTGATGCTTGCGATGAGTTTGCAGTGTTCTGCCATTTGCTTTGTTTCCCTTAATGCTGTTGGTTTATGGAAGGAGATCTGAAGCTCTCTGTGTTTTCTGTGAGGTTTTGTGTGGAGAGCGATTTTCCTTGTGGAAACAAAGTGAGGTCTCTCTGGCCTATCTGTAACATCAGTCCCTGTGACTTTGAGCCTACGCTTTGCTTTGTGCTTTCTAATGGAGTGCCCAAGGGATAATCTCTGACAGCTGCAGCAGGAGCAGTGTGGTTGTTATTCAGGGTAGGTAGAAAAGATTCTGTCCACCCACTACTTAATTTTCTGCTCTGATTGTGTGTGTTGCATTCAGAGCTTGAAGTTTTAAGCTCCAAATATACAATGAGTGACATTCACTTTATTTTTACATACTACCTAAAGCAGTATCTTGCTGTCTGTCTTTATTCAGAGGCTTGTTTCTGTAAGGGGCAACACTTGCTGGATATTGACTAGGTGTTCTTGTTTTAACCCTTAACTTCTAAAACAACTTTCCTTCTGCAGATTGGAAGTTTCTTTAAAGTTGTTTTTGGTTTTTTTTAGCCTCAGATATACTCTAAAATTCTGGTAATCCTGAAAATTTGTTACTTTGTTGTTGCTGTTTTGGTGTTGAAAAGTGCTTGCAAGCTTTGATCTGTAAGGGTGCTCTGAAACCCATTTGGAACTTGGCTACTTAACCTGACCAAATTAAAAGTATGTAATTTATACAGAAAACAAACTATATGTACGTTGCTAAATATGTGGTTGTGGCTTATGCCTCAGATTCATGAAGCTGTCAGAGGGGATGTAGTCACACCTACCGTTCCTTTTTGTGGGGAGCATGGCTAAAAGTATTACATAGCCTTGAGAATCTTAGACTAACCATTTTTTTTCCTTTTCCTAAAATATAATGGTTACTAAGTTGAAAACCTAAAAACAAACACACACACACAAAGATTCCTGACAATGAATCTGACCTGTCTTCTGCTTCCTTTCATCCTCAAAAACTGAGGAATGCCCACGGTTTTCATGCTGCTCACACACTAACTCTCACTATTTAAGCTGCCAGCGTGCTCTGCAGAAATTTATATATGCATTTTTCAGAGGTACTAGAACAGAAATGTATTCCTACTGCCTAATTTTACTGTTAACTGGTAACTTTGTTACCTGTATTTTTGTGTAATATGTAGCCCCATTCGTACCCACACCTAGCAGTCCCTGTAATGTTTTTAATAACTGAGAAGATTGTAGGTACCAACTATGTCTAATTATAGGTGTCTGAGAGCATAACATTGCTGGTAGTAAAAATCATGGTCTCTGGTTAATGCTTTTGTACTGATCTCTGCCTTCTGAGTTAGCATTTTCTTCAGCCACAAGCACAGCTGATGATTTGCAATGATGACTGACAGTAAAATTTATAAACAACAAGATGATGATAAAAGCCCTGTGAATTCAACAGGAATTGAGTATGCTAATATCTGCTGGCAAATGCTATGTTCTAAACTGATATTATTACAACAACAGATTTTAAGAGCTAAAACCATTTGAGTAAATATGCAGAATGGTTATACAAAATGATAGGGGCATAGGATATTATATGTAATAATTGCACATTTAGGATGCTTTTTTATATACTTGATAGCAACAAATGTGTTCAGAAAAGCTGTTCATTCATGAATGCTTTTTGTATCTTTAAGTAAATTTTATATCTGAAAATGTAGAGCTGATACTTGACTTTTCTAGGGGTTGCATTGGAAACTCTGCTGTTCTATGGTCACACAAAAAATGTGGTAGTAAAGCTGGGTCAATGTAGTGGAAGAATTGCATCCCACTGGAACAAAATAAACACCTTTTAAACTACCAACAATACCAGAGAGGGATGGGGGAAGCTCAGAAGTGTAGCATTTGTGTTTAAAAAGGCAACCAGACAACTAAACCCTGCAAAAAAAAGCTCTAAAACCCACAACAAGGAGGCTTCTTTTACCCATCCTGTACAGTATTATCCAAGAGTAACTGAGTGGCTGCCTGCTTCTGTGTTGCGTTAATATCACTCCACACCCATACTGTGAGATAGAGCCCTTCCAGCTTCCATTACAAATAATTGGAAATTACTTCATTTGGTTTGGTTTTTTTTTCTTCCCTCTCTCAAAGGTCAGGTACGAATTGCAGACAGGACTGATTCATTGAAAGTCAAAGAATGTAGCTATCCAGACAGTATTTTTAATTTCCTAAGTGTTCAGAGCAATGTGTTAAAGGTCTCTTTCTTATTCCTTAATGGAACGGTGCATGGTAATGTTAGTCACCTTTTATCATGTTTATATATCTTCTTTCCTTTAATTGCTATGACAAATTAATTTGCAAAACCTCTGAGGTGGTTTGTTGACTTTTTACATGAAAGAGAAGTGGCCTTTCTGGCCAAGCCCTAAAAACAATCCAAGTCCACAAAATCTTGAGTATTATTAGTGTCAAAGCCTGCTCTGTACTTGTCATAAAATTCTGTTCTGTAATTCTGTGCTTTGGGTAAATAGGTCACTAGATAAGATTGATAACAGCATCTCCAATGAAAGGTTTTAAGCTGAGAACTAGAGAAGAAAACGGAGCAATTTCTTTCAAGAGAAATGACACTGATGCTATTTGTTATTGCTGCAGTTAAAGATCTGCCAGGGTTTCCAATTTAAAACCTTGCTTTCCAGAAGACTAAAAGCATGTTATTTCAAGGCAGAACTTGTAATGCAAAGAACCTTTTTCCTGCCAGCTCTCTGATGTGAGGATCGGTCATAATTCCTTATCGCTCTGGGAAGAGCAGGAAACATTACTGGTGCGTTTTCTTAGTATCTCCAAAATGAAGAAACTGGTCAGGCCAGAGTACCCTGGTGTGGTGACATTCCTAATGCTTTCCAAATTGAGTGTGGTCATTGATCAGCCCTGGTCTCTCACCTGCATCAAAGTGCTATACCAGAGTCATTTAAAAACCAAACAAACAACTTTATTATAGATTTAGAAGAAGCTTAAGAAATACCTTGAAACTTCCTATTTGAAGAACATGAAATTTCAACAAAATGCTAGTGAGGAAATGGATAGCACAATATTTCTTTCTGTTAACTAGACTGGCTTTGAAAGTGGAAAGCTACAAAATACTAACACTTTTCTAGTGTATTTTTTCCATATTAGATATAAGAGGTAGAATATATGGGTGAATTATCACTGGCATGGCTGTTACTCAGAATTGCCAAACCATTGATAGAGATGTTTAGATGGAAGCATCTTTTGGGGTATTTTGATAGGTTGTTGGCTGGTAAAATTGGATCCATACAAATTTTGCTAGAGGTGGTCTCAAAGTATTTGTTGGTAAACATTTGAGTATTTCTAAGTGTTACAAAATGCATATTGGCAGCATGAAAGAATTTTGAGGTATGCTTTATTTGCAAGGGTTAATTAATATTTGGTTTAAGGTCAGCTTCTTTTTGTTTCTGCTTGTACTTCTTTGCCAGGCTTATCAAGATACCACAATCTGTTAGCTCAGGAATTACAGTGTTTCTAAGGGCTGGTATTTTGGACAGAACAAGGGAAACAAGCAAGGGAGAGTACAGAAGAGATTGTAGCGGTGAGAGTCATGCTTTCAGCTTCCCCAGAGGTCCAAATTTTTCATGTTTGTCCTTGTGCATTTCTGGTGAAAAATTGGGAATGAAGATGAGAAACACAAAATTAGGCCCCAATTCCTTTTTTTCTTTTTTTGGCTATGGATGCAGTGCATGCCCCCCATATGAAAAAATCAGGGTGAAAATTAAAAGCATCTGCAAAAACAGGTTTGTCTTTACCCTTCCATTGCAATAGCTATATAGGTGGTGTCATGGCTTGCATAATCTGTTATCTGTTGCAGATCAGAAATAAAATAACTGTGGTGCACTCAGGAAATTTAATATGGGGAAATTCTAATTGTCAAGAAATTACTTTTTTTGGATTTTTTCCTTTTTTCTTGCTTTCTGAAGTCACAACAGTTTGCGGCTGGCTGTAAGCCTAGGGCAGAAAAGAAAGAAAGAAGGTGGTGCAAGAAGTGTCGGAATTTGGAAAAGTGCCCTTTCTCAGTTGACTAGAGTTTATCACCTTGCTATGACCAAAACATACTAGTGACGTAAAGTCCAGAGCATGTAAAACAGAAATAAAAGCAAGTGCAAGCATGTGATTACAATTTCAATATTCTTAGTTTTGTATTGTAAAAAATATTCTGCTGCTTTTTAAGGAAAAGAAAGGGTTTGTTGTTTTCTGCCTCTGAGAGACCTGGCTGAATGTACATTCAGGAATGTCTGAAAGACTTTGTCAGCAGCGTGTGATGCTTGCATCTGAAAGCCTGCCATACATGCATGTACAGGTATGCCTGGCTTAGGTTTCCATGGAGATTTCTTGTAGCTAATTAAGATAGGTGGATTTTGCAGCTAGTTTTTCTTTGGCTAACCTTCTCTAGTTTCCTTTTGTTGTCTTTAACAGGTAAAAGGGTCCGTGGTGGTGTGTGGTTTTTGGGTTTTGGTTTTTTGGTTGGTTTTTTTGGGTGTTAAGCAGATACAAGTTGAGGTGTTTGGTTATGTGGGTTATTCTTCTTTCTGGAGTGAACATACAGGGCTGTTCTGCTCAAGTGTATGTGGGCTGAACTAACTATGGGTATTATACCAATGACTTTTCCTACAAGCTTCATAACTTCTATCAATAAGTTCTGTGTGCAAGCTCTCAGCATGGTAATCATCAGGTAATCTCATTATGAAAGCTGATTACACTTTCAGCTTTCACCTGGGTCTCTGCTAGCAATAAAAAAGTGAAACTCAGGTTATACATGTGTTATGGATAATGCTGACTTCCAGTAAATAGAGTTGCTTAAGTATTTTTTTAATTGTCTTCTGTAACCTTTAGCTTGGTTAGCAAGAATAACAATACAGTACATTAGTTTTTCTTTTTAAAAATAGTAACAGATGCATTTCTTGTTGCAGAAGACAAACATTGGAGGATGTTTGGAAATGAACAGCCTAATGGCATGCATCTCTCTCTCTCATGTATGACTTTCTTGTCACCCATCCAAGGAGGTATTGACCCACCAGACATTTACAACACAATGATAATGCACTGTTATATTGCTGCTTTTATGTGCACGTTATTAAATGTTAGTAAGCCTGAATGCGTAAGGTTTGAGGGCATATTAGAAAGTGGTGAATAAGCAGACTGTGGATAATTTGACTATGGAATAACAGGAAAGGGTATGGCTTTAGATGGCTGAACTAGTGGTCTGGAGCAGTTTGCTTATGTGAGAGCAGTACTAAAAGGAGGAGTGGAATGAAAGATAAACAGAAACTGAAGTGATAGATAATAGTGTCATCATAGACAGAACTGGAACAGAGCAAATGAAATAAGGGAAGTTCAATTTTAGACATATTTTATCAAATTTGGATGTATGCCTAAATTGCAATAGCAGCTGTTTTTCTGCCCCTTCCACAAATATTACATTAGATTAGGCTGTTAGACTGTACACTGGCTACTGTTGGTTTTATTAATTAAGCTCATTCCCCTTTGCTAGCCTGAACCATAAATATATTTATTTCAACTTGGATTTAATTTATGAGCCTTTACTAAAAGTTTTAAAGTGTCAGTCACACCATTTCTGAAGAACTACAATTCTTATTTGTACATGTCCATGGACAACATGGAGATATTACATCCTACTGCAGTAATTCTAACAAGAGGATACCAACATTGCCAGCCAAGTATTTGAGGTTATTTAGCAGGCATAGTGAAGCTGTTCTTGATGCAGAATTTCTGAATTTCACTTCTTATTCTTACCTGTGATTTACTTTGCCACTGTAGTCACGTATCTGTTAGAAATTCTTGGCTATTTTAGAAGACCAGCAGCCCTTTAGTGCTGAAGTAGTTGGTTTTATTATTGTTAATCATAACATTTAAGCACCCATGTATTGAGGGTTTTTTTAAATGTTTTTCTTCATGGCCTTGTGAGACTGACAGTTGTTACCTCTTGTACCTTTGGGGACAATGACTTAGAAAAGTGAATTATCTCAGATAATTGCATGTGAAAAATAGAAACCTGGTGTTATAGTAGAGAATTTTCT
Source organism: Nesoenas mayeri (assembly GCF_963082525.1). Classification (NCBI taxonomy): domain Eukaryota; kingdom Metazoa; phylum Chordata; class Aves; order Columbiformes; family Columbidae; genus Nesoenas; species Nesoenas mayeri. The sequence goes on along the minus strand of NC_137565.1, from coordinate 10,586,744 downwards.
GATCCTAAGCTTTTGGTTTTTCCTGCAGGTGTTTTTGCTTTGTCTTTTAGAATGTGAAACAAATAGTGATATAAATGAGATAGCATATACGCTTACAAAATTGTATTTTTAAGGTCAAACTCTTTTTTTTTTTTTTTTATTAGTTGGTTAAGAGTAGTAGTTTCACTTTCTAACATTAATATTAAATGTTAGGTGATACTCCTGAACTGAGCCTAACTACATATAAATGTTATGATCTATAGAAGTAAAGGCTTTATTGTCACTATATCAGTTTGTCATATCTCCAGAACAGCAGCTAACTGGTAAGGCCCACACAATCTCCATGCTATTAAGTTCAAAACAGTCTAATCAATTTCAAAAGTTCAATTTCTGTTCCGTAATGAATTAAGAGAAGCATATAAAATGTAATAACGCATTGTTATTAAGGTTTTAGTAAACTTGCCAAATGTCACACTGCTGGTACAGTCATGGTGCATTACACTTCTGTGATTACAGCTTGAGTTGTCATTATAGAGAATTGCGTTGCTCACCTAGATTTGGGAATCAATCTGCAATATTACGCCTGGGGCAGGAGAGAAATGCATTACAAAGGTTACACTTTACAGTGAATATTCAAAACATTAGATTTTTAACAGGTTTAATGTCTGCTTCTCTTAAATAGTGCATACAAATACTTTGTAGGTTACATAATGAAAGAAATCCACAACTTCTTGTATTTGAAGAACCTGGCGCTCCCCTGGCTGCAGTGTGGCAGTTAAAAGTGACTTTTGATAACTGGAAACACTTCATCAGATGGTTAATTTTGAGACAGAATGGGGGTGAGGGGGAATTGAGATTTGACTAGAAGTGCTATGGAAAAAATAAATGTATGTTACTTTTGATGAGTATGATCAGTTTAGAACTTGCACTGAACTGTAAGGTTAACACTCTTTGTAATTCATGGTTGAGTTGCTGGTTCCTTTGTGTCACTGATAGCACAAAGGAATGTTAATGCTGATCTTGTCAGACACTGGAGGATTTCTGTAATGTCATGTTCAGTGGAGTCATATCAGGAATGAATGTAATGTACTAGAAATATAGAAAATGTTTCAGGTGGTAAAGTCGAGCTTTTTTGCATATGTGGAACTTAGAAACCTCTCTGTGTATCTGATTGCTAGTAGAAAGTAAGCAGGTATTTAATTAGGGGTAGGGGAATGTGAACAATGTGGAGAATTTTATGTTTACATGAGGAAAAAAAATCAGAACTGATGTAGAAATGCAAGACTAGATTGGTAGATGGGTTGTGTTGTGCCCATTTCTAGGAAGGATGATTTATTTATAGATTAATTTTATTCCAAATGATGCTAAAAGCACTTTGCAGGCTCAATGTAGAGGTCATATCAGTCATGCCTGGTTAACTGGGTTCAGCAGAGCAATACTACCTGAGAGTTCAGGGTAGAAAGTGATGAAGAATAATGTGTCCAGTTGAAAAAGGAGAGATGAACTTAAGTGAGCAGACAGCAGTTTGAACAAGTTGAAGTTTAGACAAGACACCTTGCTAATTCTCCCCAAACACTGCATGGCACAGGAGAGGAATCATCTTTCTCATAAAGACAGTAAGTTTCAGGGTAAGTTGATCTGAATGCAAGAACTTTGAAACCTGTTCTTAAATTGGAATGTTTCCCTGTGCAGGCAAAGTAAACGAAGGCATTCAGCGGGGGGGGGGGGGGGGGGGGGGAAGTAATAATTAAAGCCTGAGTTTGGCTTGCAGAGGAAAACCCATTTATGTAAAATCAGATTATTGGTGTTTCACTTTCGTTGAGACTGTAGAATGATGCATCTTAAATTACGAGTAGTGGAAGGCAGCATTTCCCATGGCTAGAGTAGCTTCTCCTTATTCATGCCATGAGTATAGAAAAAGTGTTGAATGCGTAACAGCAATGATGGGAGGACTGTAAGCAGGAATAGGAGGACATAATGGAATGTCACAACATTCCTTGTAGTGTAATGTGACCTTCCCATTAAATTAAATGTATGCTATTTGCACAGAAGGAGAGCTAAGATAGGGAGTATTTTGTAGGGGACAATAGTAAAGTTAATTAGGCAGCTATATTACTGTCACTCTTTACATTAAGAGCTCAAAAGCAGGGTATGGCCAACGGAGGTATAAAGTTACTTCGGATTCTGTTCATTTTGAAAAAGGAATTACTTTGTTATTTGTGAAAACTAGGCTGTGACGTTGTTTGGGGTATTGTAGCCTGGAACCTGTTTTTCTGGTGTATTAAGAGGTTTTAATGTAATTCTTTAATGACTTGCTGCTAAAAGGTTTATGCATCCTCTTTGCTAATCTAATAGGTACAAAAGACAGATTCCACAGTCCTTATTGGTGTGAAATACTGTGATTTTTCATATGCCTGTTTATCAACCACAGTGGAGTAATCATGGAGTAGGGCACAGTTCAAGCGAAACACTGATAGATTTTGGTCTGCAAGCATTTAGCTTCATACCCACCTGTACAATTTTATTCGAGGGTCAAAAGGTGCTTCATGAATCTGTTGTGATATATTTAAATTCGTAATTGCTCTTTCATACACCACGTTCATCACAAATCTTCCCTTTTTAAGAATAACTTTGAATTTTTAGTAAGTTTCCTTACTCATAAACAAATTCAAGCTGTGTTTCATTGGGCTCCAGGAAAATAATCCATATGTTTGAAATAAAGAGACTGCAAAGTTGTTAGGGTTATTTGTAAAATTTTTTTTTTAGGTTGCAGTAAATTATGGAACCCGCTGAAGTCTCTGGCAGATCCTAGTCGCTATGAGTGCACTCTGCTGTGTCTTTGGCCTTGAGCTAATGCCTGTGGCACTTCTGGGAGGGTGAATCAAGTCATTCCTCATCTGTTAGAGCAGTCCTTGGACTGCACTACTTTAATTGGAAATGTCTTTACTTCAGTTGTTTTGGCCTCTGTGCCTCATTTTGCTCCTGCAGGTACAACCAATAGTTCCCAGTGATCAGATAGCCTCATTTGTCTTCCATACTGAGGATCCTGATCTGTCCAGGATTCCGAGATGGCATCATTTGGTCCCTCTGTGTGTCAGCATTTCCCTCTCAGTGCTTCAGAAACCCTGCGGTTTTGAACCCTGGTTGATTCTTCCCTCTCCCCTCAAAGACTGCTTGTACCCCTTGAATCTGTTAGCTCCCAGTTCAGACAGAGGAATACTTAAAGCTTTATTAGATAACAAATGAATCCCCATAGCTAATTATTTGCCATGCTGTTTGGAGAGATATTTATTTTAAGAATAAATGAAGCTGTGTTATAACTATGGCCTAAAAATAAAGGACAAGCATTCTCTCTTTCACTGGAGAGTTACTGGCAGAAAATCAAACCTGTCATGTCTGACAGTTTTAGAATAAGTCTCGCACGTATGGTTCATGCCTTGAATTCCCTCATGACTAGGCTGATACCTTGTGTATTTGTAGTACTGTCTCACCCCAACTGCCAGGTGCTACTGGTCATCTTGATCTGCCAGCTGGCTGTATTAGTTATGTTGGAGAGGTTGTGACACAATGCTGCAGGTACTGTTACCTTGGGCACCCTACATGGAAAGCATGCCCCCCTAAAATTATTCTTCCCTAAAAATCACACATGAGAGCCCAGCAGCAGTGTTTCTCTCTGCCACATAACCTACTGCTAAGACATGCCTGAATACAGGGAGTAGGAAATAGTAAAGGTCTGGAGGTCTGGTCATTGGAAGCTTTTAGGACTAGTATTTTCTTGCAGGTGTCATGAAGTTGGCTGGCTGGCAGAGAATAGTGTGACCGTCACCAGTTCACAGTGGTCAAGTGTGACAACCGTAAGCCACAACAAGCTGGCAGCTTGCTACTGACAAAGATTTTGGCCCAGAACAGACTGAAATAGATGGACTGTGATTCATCTGCACCATAATGATCACATAACAGTAGGACTGAGTTTAAACAGGGTTTATATTCCATTCCTAAATGTTTTTCAAAGCTGGTATTTACAGTTCTATTTAGGGTTGATTAGTTCTGCCAAAACTAGAAGTATGTATGAATTTCATACAGTGCATTTACTATGTTGACAAAATAATTGAAAACCTGTAACAGTTACCTTGTCAAATATATTCTAGTCAAATTCCATAATTTTAAAAACTGGAAACAGATCTCTTTCTAGTTCTGAGCCCATCTTCCAAAGTGGGTAGATGTACAAAGAAGCCTCTTCTCTAAAGAAGCTTCTCAAATACATAGGACCATCACAGTATTAGCTTAGAGCATATGGTTAAAATATTCTGTCCTTTATGTTGCTTTACATTGTTGATACTGTCTTAGGTTTATGTGTTTGTGTTGAAGAAAGTGAGTCTTTACTATAACAGAAACACGCTTAACTTTTCTGTTAACACCGGTGGCAGGTGATAGGTTATCTACAGATATCTACCACACACTGCTTCAATTTTTATTTTTTTATTAGGTTACCCTGAAATGTTAGAAATTAATTCCTGGAGTCAGTGTCAGATAAAGTGACACTGGATCAGAACTGTGAGACAAATTGCTCATTACAGTTCAGGGAGCTGAATTCTCTGTGCAGACAGCTGTACTGTCACTGGAGGGTTTTTGGGCACTTCACCCGCAAGCTCTGCCTCAACAAATGCTGCCATTGCTGGTGAAACTCATAGGTGGATTTCTGTAAAATAAGCTCATTTTTAAACTCGTATCGGAGGCATTGCTATGTCTTGGAATTGTTATTTGTTTGGTTGGGTTTGTTTCTTGTCATCCTGTTTAGAGCTTGTGTCACTGTGCAACAGCCTGAATTATAAACAATGATGTTAATCCATGAAAAATCAGAAATTAAACCTTGGCAAGATCCTAGTGATACCTATCCAGGATCATCAGATGAAAGCTATATTTTTTTTTCTGACTTTTTTTTTTTAGGAAAAAAGAAGAGCTCAGCAGCATGGAATCCATTCAGCTTCGCTGTCTGACAGTCAGAAATCACTCTTGCTGACAATGAGCTCACTTCATCTTGTAGTGAAAGCAGATAAAGAGATTTAAAAACAAACAAACAACACAAAAAAGCCCAAACCACTACACACCACACCAAATCTTTTCCAAAAAGTCACTTTGCTGTTTCCATTAGCTCATCAGAAATGTTCCTGTGTAACCTCATCTGGGTGTTCCTGCTCCAGTGGGGGGATTGGACTGGATGATCTTTCAAGGTCCCTTCCAATCCCTGCCATTCTGTGATTCTGTGAAATCCTTCCCTCTTAAGAAAGCTGCTGTCAGTAAAATATTGTGTATGTAATTTTTTTCCCTTCAAGTATTTTACTTTCAGCTGTTCTCCTAAAATAATATGAGCTTATATAATCTATGTGAGATCTGAATTGGTGTGTGGCAATAATTGTGAGTCAGAGCAAGTTCACTATGTAAGATAGAGGCTTTGGAGTAAGGCTTGCCAGTACCTATTGGTTGTAACAGCAAATTCTGTGAATGTAAGGCTTTGTGCTGTTTTGCTCAGAGGTCAGCTGGAAGACACTATTGCTTGAAAACTGTGATTTAATGGCTGTATGACATACAGCCTTAAAACTAATGGAATATGAAACAGGAAATCAAAACAAAGACAGTGCTTAAGGAGAATGGGCCACAGATGTAATGCAGTCTGTGTGTGCAGCTGGCACAGCTATCACAAAATGCTTCTGAAAATAGCTGTCCTTTGGAAAGTCAAGTTTTGGTGGTTTAGCCATGGCTTATTCCTTTGTTTCTGTGTCAGATACTAGCAGTTTGGACTGAACTTCTTTTACAAGAAGTGTAGAGTAGTTCCTAAATATTAATACCTTTTTAAAAGTCACAGATAAAATGATATAAGGTTTTATTTGCAGATAACCTTGTCAAATCTATTCCAGAATGCTAGTTCAATTAATGTGATGATCCAACCCACACTAGGTACAAATGAGGGGCATGTGTGTATGTGTGCATGTTTAAGTTCTATTATAAACTGCAAATTTATAATAAAGAGAGGATGTTTTTACTTCAGTATGTTACATCTAAAATCCATGCGGAGCTGTTGCTAAGACCTTGGTGTATATATTTAAAGGGTGTTTTGGATTAGTATCGAGATTAAGGGATACTCTGTAATCTTGCATGAAACATAGCTGCTAAGATCCTTTTCTTGACATGTTCATCTGTCTCATGTTTATCATGGATGAAGTTGGTGCCAGCCAGTCTGTGGATACAGACTCATTCTGCTGGTGCAGTATGGACCATATTCATTCCTGTCAAAGTACGGATTCACTTAGAATCTGTATTCAAGCAGAGAACTTGACCCTTTGACAAAAATATGCTTCAGTGAAATTAAACAGTGGATGAGAATTTGGTTGCCTTTTTGTTTGTCAACTTTATATTTTCAGTTTACTTAGAGAATGTGCATTTATATAGCAACCCATTGTATACTCTTTGTTTATTCTATATAAAGTGTCACTGGGAAAATACTTTAAGAGATTTATAAGCTTTTAAATTAACTTAGTCTTCAGCTTGCATCTAAAACTGAACATTTGTTTTAGGGAAGCAACAGGAGTGGCTGCCTGGGAAAATAACAATGGAACTGTCAGCCCCATATTGTGACGTGCATGTGGTGAAAAGATGACTTTTTTGTTAGGGCTGGCAGATGTACTCTGTTCATTTTACAGGTCATTACATTTCTCATTATATAAACTCAATCATCTGAGTTTTTAAAATATGATTTAGAACATGAAAAAAAATAGTGTGCAAGATAAATGTAGAATTTTAAATTTTGAAAAACAAAACATAATTTGAGAAAATGATAGATAAATTCTATAATGATCCTACTGTGTTATTCTCATTGTCTGGCTACTCCATATGGAAGGTTACGTTCTGACCTTAGGAATATCACTGCATGCAGAGTAACAACAAACAAAAAATTTCTATCTGCCAATCTGCTTAGAGATTCTGATTAATCTGCCTGCATTCTTAGAGGAGAGAATCTGTAGCATTAATGTGTGCACTAGGATATTCTTTGTCTTGATGTGGCTAGCAGACTTTTTAAAAACGCTTTAAAGTGCTGTGATCATGGAAGAGAATTACTGTTATTAAACTTCTCTAACATTTCTTTGCAGAAACTTGTTTTTCCTGATCACTGAGTCTTAGCTGTCTTTGGAAACCAGATAAAAATAAACAAAACAAAAGCAAACCACGAAAAAACCCCACAAAACAAAAACAAACAAAACCTCACACCCCAAAACCAAAAAAAACCCCACAACTTCCTCCCTTCCACCCCCTCCCTGAACTGGATGTAATGTTTGTTTGCAAAAAGCTCAAGATCAGATAACAGCTACTACTTTGGAAAAAAAGTGGTAAGTTTTGACAACTCCTTGGCCTGAGTAATAACTCACTTAGATTTCTTGCTTGGAAAGCAATCTGTTAGCACAGCTCTCCTCCACACAGATTTTCTTAGGAAAACCATAAATGGGAGGAGGTGATGTTTAATCAGCTGAGCTTTCTGTTACTGTTGGCTTTCCATTGTTTTCTTCCACAGAAACATGAGTCACTGTGATCCCAGAGTAACAACACTTAGAGTGCCACTAGTGAGCTGGGAAGATACAAGTGAAACAATGACTCTAACAAGTTCAGGCTTAATCTTTCCCTATGCGTTCGGCATTTTCTTCTCTGATCGCTATACTGTCCGGCCTTTCCAACACCTTCAGACTGCTGTTACATGAGGTTTAGGTATTACTCAGCAAAAAACAGAGCTGTGAAACAGAACACATTAGCTTAAGCATTTATGCTAAGCCCAAACCACTGCTATTTCACTAGCATGTGTCCCACAGCTAATTCTGGACTATCCATATGGATTGTCCAGAAATTAGATTCTTGACATATCCCTAAGAGTTATCAGACCCTTAAATAATGTAAGTACAGTCTTCCATATTAAAGCAATGCTAGACTTTGTAGCTTCTTACCATGTAGCCCAAGTACATTGCCTACTGCAACAGGGTGTTGGTAAGTATGTGTGTCGATGTGATTGAATGCTTTGTAGCTTAGTTTTGAGTAAATCAAATGGTCTATAATTGGGGAAGTCCAAGATGGATCTCTTTTGCAGAATCCTGAATAGGACACCCTCAGTCTTCAGCATAGGAAGGAACTTCATTACTAAGAGACCTTTTAAAATTTTACTGTGAAATTGATTCAGTAATGTTTTTTGGTTTTTTTTTTACTATGTCAAAGTAAAGCCCAGGATAGAGATTAAGATTATTGGTTTATTGTTGTGTCCTGCAAGTATTAAAATACAATAAGTATCAGGGTGAGACCTTCTAGAAATATGTGCTGGATAGGCACAAAGCTAGCTCGTGTAATTAGCAGCTTAACACCCAGTAATTTGACTCTAAGTATTAGGGAAATTCTCTAAGCCCTTTCTTGGTGTGTGTGTTTTGTTTTTTTTAAACTCAAATACAGGTGGATGCAATGAATTCCAATAAACCTTACTAACATAAACTGTCAGGTGTTCTGAGCCATTAGTAAAGCAAAATCACCCACATAAAGCTGATAATTTTGAACTCTCCTGCATGAAAGAGGTTTTCTAAAAGTTATGAAAGTAACTGTCTCAGAGCTTGAGATAGAAGTTCTTGGGACTGATCCATTGTGCGTTCCATTTACAAGGCAAAACTGCGTTTGCTTATGCATACTCAGTTCCTTCCAGAGGTGAATTTAACCATAATTGTTAATTCTACCTATAGTTTTCCTGGCCCTATGCCAACTAAAAATACTTTTTTTCTTTCTTAAGATCAGGGGAGTTCCAAGTCCTGGTTTGTTTGTCTTATAAAAAGCACAGCCAGCTCTTTCTTTCCTGTGAGTCTGGCTTACTTGGCCAGCTGTTGTTTGAGGAAAATTGTGCCAGGAAGCCTGTCATATTGTATTTTTTAATGTGTTTTTCTTTGTTGCTGGGATTTAAAATTATTTTAGATCTTATGAAAAAATGCTTGCTTAACAGTCTTTGCAGAATTAGGTTTTCTATTTATTGACAAAACCAGTAGGAGCAATGCATGTTTGCTCCCAGAACCTCTCAGAGAGTGTGTTTTGGTGGGAATGGATGCGGTGAGGATGATGGTTGGGGGACCAAATCCACTTATTAAGTGGGCTACAGCAGCCTACAAGAAAAAAAGACTCCAAAGCCAGTTTTTTTTTACCTCAGGCTATATAGCATAGCTCACTGCGTTGTCTGCATTATGTTGTCACTTGAATTTTTTTTTCCTTTGTAGGTCTGACAGTGAAATAGGAAGTAGCTCATCTTTCTGAAATGTTTTTTCCGGGCCAATGACAGTACTTTTAGTAGAAGTCAGATCTGTTCTGTTGAAAAAGTAAATAACTTTTTAGGCATGTCTGCACTTTAATCAGACCTATTCAAAAACTTAAAGACATATTCCTGGAGGAAAAACTGTGTTGTAATATTTAATTTTCAATAACTTCGAAATTCTAGTTAATATGACTGCAGTTTTAGAGAATGATAGCATTTCATTTGCTGGCTTGATCCTTTAGTTGTCTTCTCTGATATGTAGCAGTTAAACACAGTTGGTATTGGTGGGACTGGAATGACCTGCTACGTGCTGCATGGAGGACTTGGTCTGTGTGTTTCAGGTATTAGCTGAGCAGGAGAGGAAAAGGAATTAGTTACTGCTAGGGGAAGAATGTATCTCAAAAAGACAGTTTACTGTTTAAAAACCAGTGAGGTATCACCATGTTCCTAAACTGTCTAATTTCATTGCTTTTTTTGACTATTCATTTTTAAAGCTTCTCTTTTTGCTGATTTGAATAGTAATTCTGTGATAGATTTATGTAAACTATTCAGACAGCACAGGGTAGTCTGAAGATTTTTACACAGTGAAGTCCTTTGTCTTGGGTTTCTGAGCTAGTTTAGCATTTTGCAGTCCTGGCCATTGCCAGCTGAAGTAACTCCTGACTGTAAGGACCTGTGAGAAAGAAGCAGAAGAACGTCCTAGAAAAATTAGTGCTTGGCTACAGCCCACCTTGATGATACTTCCTTGGTGCTGTGAAATTTAGTTTCTACTAGACAATAGAATTTCATCTCAAGCTAAACCAGATCTACTGTGAAGCAGGACAAAGCAGATGATCATGGTCAGATACCTTGTGAAGGGTTCACTAACAGGTCAGTTGACCTAGTCATCTCAGCCTATTTGCTATGAATCTAGATGCAGAATTCTGGAGATAGGAAATGGCCACTCTGCTTCCCTCCACGAACAAATCCAAACAAAGGTCACATCAGAGTGAAATTTCTTTTAGTCAGCCTATAAAATAAACAGATTGCCTGGCTCACATATAAATGCCAAGAGTTTTAAAGGAACTGTTTGAAACTCTGAAGATCTTAAGGTCCATAAGGAGTTGAGATAAGACAGAGAAAAAGACAGAGGGCAAGGTGTCAACAGCACATCTGAAATCCACTTCAACTTCAGTGCTTAGCATCCACATGAAGAACAGTTGTGGAATATTAAACTGAAACATGGTTGAGGAGAAGGGAGGTGGTTCAGAAATTTGCTTCCTTTGACGTTATTCAGCGACAGTGACAAATGCTCTAAGATTCAGACTGTGTGAGGGGGTTGGGACTTCCAGGCCCACATGCAAGCTTTTGGTCTCACACACCTGCTTTCACTACCCTGCCCTTCCTGTGTAAGTTTATGTGACCAGGGACAAGTCACTTATCTTGTTCTACCTTCATTCTTCATGTATACAAAAAGGATAATACCACACTTGACAAGAATGTTGTGAGGATTAATGTCTAAAAGTAGTAAAGGGCTAAACTGCTATAGTAGTGGGGAGCGTGCAAGTATTGTAGACAGAGAGGCTCGGGAGTCCTCAGTGTTACTGGATGCTGTTGTAGCCCCTGTAGTCCTTCCATCTCTGCCAAGCCAGAAGACTTGGTCCCATCTATCACACTCAGAACCAGCCATGCTTAGCTACAAATTTGTGACCTCCAGGTGTGAGTATTACTGCTTATATCTGGGAATGAAGCCAAAGGAGAAGTAAGATCTTGCTCTGTTTTACTAACACACTGACAAAAATAAGTGCTGTGCCTTAAACTTAACTAATTCCTGCATCGGTGTTAAGTAAATAGAAGCCAGCATGGGAGAAACCATGGAAGTTCAGAAGGAAACAGGAAGTCTTGTGTTGGTTTTTGTTATGTATTTTTGTGTTTAATGATTCCTGAGTGATGGACAATTGGAAATTCAAACAACACAGTTAAGAGTTAACAATCTTCACAGCTGAGAACAGTGAGCAGTGGCCAAAAACAACCATTAACTTCTGCATGCACTGCTTGTGTTTACTGAACTACTATCCTGCACCCTTCCCCCCACCCCCCCCCCCCCCCCCCCCCATTTCCTTTTGTAAGAGAAGTGCTTTGATTGTTCTTAATATGGCTGTGTTTCAGTTTTATGGTAGTTTTCAACTTTGGTGTTCTTTGTCCTCTACCAGGTGGCAGTCATCATGCTTTTTATTCCATGGTTTTTATTGATTTGATCAAAAGTAATTAAAGAGATAATTTGTTCTCAATTACATTTCTGTGAATTTCCTGAGGCTGGTAACTCTGCTCTCCAGCTGTGTCTTTCCCCAGCTCCTTCTCAAATTAACTTTGTTCTCACTATGAAAAAAAGCAGAATAGTGTGTTCTTTTTTTTGTTTGTTGCATTTGGATTGAATAGAGACTCTGCTGCAGCAGATATCGATCTGATAATTTTATTAGGTACTCCTGCCTTGGTCATGAACTTTCATGTTTTTAGCATAGCATTCCAATAAGAAATCCCGTGTTAGACTAGCAGAAGTAAGAAACTGCTATTGTGGTGCAAAAGGGTTTTCTTTTTTTCAATTTAAAATAAATTACATTAATTTCTAGTAGAATGAATTTTTGAGGATCCAAAATATCATTGAGACGTTTGGTCTTCTGGAAGTAGATTTGGTGAGAACATTTGTAATTCTGACTTCAATAAGGCAAAATATCTAGAAAACACTAGCTATGGGTTAGTAATATTATCATGGCAAATATGCAACCAAAAATGTGAATAAAAGGTGGTGGGAGTGTTGCATATACCTAAATTACTGGCATGTTGCCTGGAGACCATGGAAATGACAAACAGAAGACAGAAATATTAGCATAGAGGGATGTCATACAGAAGTGATAATTTTTTTTTTGCTTGCTTATTTGCATTGACTTCCAAGAACATGTTTCAAAATTTTCAAATCATCTTAATGAAAAGAGTATATAGATACTATAAAGATGGCAACTCAAATAATGTAGCTGCTTAAGGGGTTAAAAGTAACTCTAGAGTAAATGCACTGACAATGATGGTATTATAACTGAGACTAATTTGATCCAATTATTTTACAAAACTTACCAAGCTTATCAGAATGAAGTAGATATTATCTGGAGAAAAGAAAATAAAAATGGATTTCCCTGAGGAATACAAGAAACAGAGGGAAATCAATGGAATAAACAATACTGAGCTGGTTTTATTGTGCAAACAACAGTTTTTCTATACATAGGCTCTCCACCACTATAATATCTGAGTGCTTCATAGATGTTAATGAATGAAAAGTGTTATTTTTCCCAGGTTCCAGTATAAGCTGGGGAATGATCTATTGGAAAGCAGCGTAGGGGAAAGGGACCTGGGGGTCCTGGGGACAGGAGGGTGACCACGAGCCAGCACTGGGCCCAATGGCATCCTGGGGTGTATTAGAAGGGGGGTGGTTAGCAGGTCCAGAGAGGTTCTCCTGCCCCTCTGTGAGACCACATCTGGAATATTGTGTCCAGTTGTGGCCTCTCAGTTCCAGAAGGACAGGGAACTGCTGGAGAGAGTCCAGCGCAGGGCAACAAAGATGATGAAGGCAGTGAAGCATCTCCTGTGTGAGGAAAGGCTGAGGGAGCTGGGGCTCTTCAGCTTGGAGGAGACAGGCGTGAGTGTCAGGAGGATGTTTACAGATATATAAAGGGTGTCATGAGGATGGAGCCAGACTCTTCTTGGTGACAACCAATGATAGGACAAGGGGTAATGGGTTCAAACTAGAACACAAGAGGTTCCACTTAAATTTTAGAAGAAACTTCTTCTCAGTAAGGGTGACAGACACTGGAACAGGCTGCCCAGGGAGGTCTCCTTCTCTGCAGAAATTCAAAGCCCACCTGGACACCTTCCTGTGTAACCTCATCTGGGTGTTCCTGCTCTGGCAGGGAGATTGCACTGGATGAGCTTTCGAGCTCCCTTCCAATCCCTAACATTCTGTGATTCTGTAGCTGGGATAAGGTGCTAAATGGTTTATTTAGGATGTCAGTGGAAATTTCTGACAGAGGTGAAATTGAATCTACTTATTCCAAATTTCATTCTCATGCCTTCACTAGCAGACAACCTTTCTCTCACTTTTCTGCTGTCTCCTTCCATTTTTCTGATATGTCTATACTGACAGTAACGTGCTCACTGGAGTGCAGAAGGAGACCTGACAGGGCTGGAACTCCCTCACTCATTAAAAGTACCCGTGGTAAAACAGTGGGATGAGTGCCCCTTTCTGTCGATATTGGGACCAAGCATGGAAGCTGCTGCAATAGCTCTTACTAAGTGCTCCCCTTGGCAACAGAGATTCTCAACTGTGAAGTGCTTTGCATTATTGATATGCTACAGCACAGCCTTAACAAATCAGGTATCTTGTCTTTGCTGACATATGTTTACATCTGCAGTTTTAGTTGTGGCATTTTTTTAAGCTGAAGCACTAAAACAGCATTACCCCCAAAACAATTTTAATTTTCTGTAATATATTTTTAGTCAAGTCCTTTGCTTCAGAGCCTCTTGTGTTTAATTGAAAATTCTCTTTTGGTCCTGATGCCTGTTCCATGTTCCCACCTTCTAGTGAAAGGGCAGAAAAGGTCACTATTGAGCAGCAGCAGTAAAAGAAGGAATAGGAAAAAAATCCTGAGTACTTGGCTAGAATCTTACCTTTAAAATTCAACACTTATTATTGTACCTGCAGAACAGCAGTAGTCATCTCTATATGAAGTGCTTCACAAAAGTGTTCTAAACATTTTTGTAAAATTAAAAAATACATTTCACCAGGTCAGTCTTGCACTTGGATGACTAAATGTTGGTTTGTGATGAGGCTGTGCTGATTTATTTCCATCAAAACACATTCACAGGCTGCAAATGTGATCATAATGCTTCTGTTCAAGTGATATGTTAGAAGGAAGAAGAGTGCAATAGGTGTGTCAATCTGCTATTTTTGACAATAACATATAAGGGTAATGAGTTAGCCAGAAGGAAAAAACTTGAGGAGTTGCCAAGGAAATTAGTTCTTTCACCAGCTTAAACAAAAAATTTGAAAATGTACAGCCTAAAAGTATGTTGATTATACTTCAACTCTGCATCTGCAGATGGTAAACACAGCACCTGCACAGGCTATTTCCACAATAAGAAGAAAGTTGGAAATTCAAAACATACAGAACAACATCTGCAAAGATGACAGGTGTATGAAATGGAGAAAATGTTTAATAAGAGGAAGGATTTGTCAGAGTTGAACAATTTTTGATCTCCAGAATTATTTAGAAGAGAAAGTGGTAGTATTTGAGAATTATTAGGATAAAATCTAGTGTGTCTGCAGGAGATGGGTTTTGACTGAAACAAAAAAGAATTTGTTCATCCAAAAATACTTTACGAGCCTTCAGTTTTCTTTCTAAAGCTGAGGAGGACACAGACAGAGGAGCTGTCTCTGGTAGGAATGCTGGGGTTTCCTCGGTGCCAGCAGCCCCCTGGGGCAGGTCGGAAAGGGGTCACCTCCAGGTCCCCAGGAGCAGAGCTATCGACAATCGGGTGGCATCGAGCTCCACCTGCTGCAATATTGCTGTACTTCATTTCACCTAGAGCTGCTGGATGTGATCTCAAGAAAAATGCCTGTAATCATCTTAATGGAAAACTTTTTGGTCGTTTCCTCGTATAATCTCCCTTTAAGATGATGTTTCATATATTACTTTGATTTTTTGTTTTGTTTTGCTTTTGTTTGTGTTTGTAATTATTGTTACATATGGAGTTGTATGAGATTTTGTTACTTCATCATAATGAAAGCAGGAAATGATCACCAAAACAGGTCTGTTGATGACTTAAAAGCAAATTAGATGAACTATGATGAAAATCTTCATAAGCTGGGAACACTAAAAAAAACCAAACACCCAAACTCCAAAGGTTGTTCAGATTGTCATGATAATATATTGTTGAGTTTAACAAATTAGACATGCCAGTATTGTTTTCTCTGTTTTTATATCTACACTGTAAATTAAAAAGATAGTGTTCTACTGTTCTATAATTATGTACTATTACTGTTTTAAGCTCAGATTGCACCTTTTCAATACACGCCATGGTAATGAAAGATAATGTTGTAGAAAGGAAGCTATTTCCTTCTGTTTTCTATGATAAGGCTGATTGAATCACATTATCAGTGCATGAGTGGAGGGGCTGATATATGCAATACCTCTTTCCCTGAGCAACTGTGAAAAGGTTGGCTGAGTTCACAGCTCTTTTTTTCCCTCCTTTGTGAACTGGCAGAGCTGGCTGGCCAGAGGTGGGATGCAGGGAAATGTTGCACCTGAACAAACTTGTCAGTGCTCTGTGGCATTAGATGCTTGAAATGGATATAGATAAATGGCTTTAGACCCTGTATTAGTGGTCAGTGCCTTCAAGACATTGAAACCTTAGGACTATATTCCACCACTTTACTAAGTTATTCTGAGAGACTCTCCATTGTTTTTAATCATGTTATTCAAGGTATAATCAGCCGTAAAAGCAATGGCACCTGGGCATTGTAGTGGGGGATTGTAACTTCCCTGATGTTTGTGTTCCTCAGCAGTGTCATTGTTATCAACCCCCCCGCACCACCCCCCCCACCCCAGTTTTCTGTTGGTTTGTGGGCTGCCTCAGTCATTATATTAGAACATTGGTGT
This sequence comes from Nesoenas mayeri, assembly GCF_963082525.1. Lineage (NCBI taxonomy): Eukaryota > Metazoa > Chordata > Aves > Columbiformes > Columbidae > Nesoenas > Nesoenas mayeri. The sequence continues at coordinate 10,570,760 of NC_137565.1, read as the reverse complement.
TTGCAGTTCTCTAGTGGATGAACATACTGTTCCTTACACTTCGAACCTTTGTTCTGCTGAAATGTTACACAGGAACATAAATTTTGAAAAAATTTTGTGCCTTCTCAAGTCAAGATTCCAACAAGCAACAGGCTCTTGCGCTTAATTTATTTTTTGAATACTTGAATATTTCCAGGCCTTGGTCTGTTGTGCAAAAGTTGTGCAGCATGGCAAGCATTTTATCCACAGCTCTGAATCTATCGTGCAGTCTTTCAGCCTTTTTTGTACATTGACCATACTCTGACTGTATGGATGCTGCTTGCTGGAGCCTCTAGCTTTGCTTTGCTTGGAATCAATAAATTAGCTCTTTGATCTAAAACTAGTGCAAGGAAGGAATTGCTGTTTTCATATCCATTTAGCCTGAGCATGATACACAGCTGAGGGATCTGAAGACTTTTATTAATCTACCTATGTAATTTTTTTAATAGGAGGCAATATGTCTTGCTTCCACTTGAATAAACTAATGGTTGAAGTAGAACTAAAAGTGTGCTTGTATTTGACTTCAGGGCTTTTTATGTGTCTGTGCCTTCCTTGTGGGTGAAAGCACAGATCCAAGAATAGTGGTCTGTCACAGTTTGTGTCTTTGGGGAAGAGCAATTACAGGTAAGTAATTTCCCCTTCCTGGTTTTGGAAATTGGATTTTCTTTTTATGTTAGACACAGCACTCTATATAACCATTTTCTGAGAGAAAAGTTACATTTTTCTAAGCATTTAAGCATAGTAATTCAGAAAGCATGTATGCATTTTGCACAGTAGCTTGTCAGCAGACACTTCATAGGAAAATTGATTTGTGCACCAAAGTTACTTAGTGATGTTGTAATTTTTTCTACAATAGATTAGTCATTATTTTTGCTTTAGTTTGTATCTCTGTAGAAAAACTTATTTGCACCACTTGATTTTGAAAATTATGACCTACAATTATGCTACAGCACAGGTGACTAACAGTATTTCAAATATGGTGACACAGTTTTGTTCATTTTTTAGGAACCGGTGAAAACACATGTGGAGGAAAAACCACCCAAAGAAGTGGCTGAAGTTACTGCTAACAAGTACCCTCTCAATCTGAAGGTGAGACTACTGATGAAACCTTGATTTAAGATGGAGTTAAAGAAGGCCACAAACATGTTTTAATTATTCATATAGATATCTGTTTGAATTTGAGGTTTAACGCCTTACTGTACATAAGGAACCAGCCTTTTGTTGAACGACTGAACATTCATAGGTTTTATCTAGTGAAACTCTTTCTGAAAGTATTAGAAAAAATTGCTCATGAGTGAGATGTAGGGTTGTTGTAATACGGTAAAAATAGTGTTCTGAAAGTTCACTTTAGCTGTGTTAGTTATTCCATGTGTCAATTCTAGAAGACTGACCTTTAAACTATATGACAGTTTATCACAGAAATGGCTAATACATTCAAAATTCTTTTTTATTTCAGAAATCAATATTTTTATTGAAGTAAATAGGTTAATCTTGCACATCCTTAGATCTCAGAAACCTGAAGCAGCTGCTCCTTTGGGTGTTATGAAGAGCTGCACAATTTAACAGTTTTTGATGATCTTGCCTATACCTGTTGTTTCAGCCTTTGCCTGGTGTGACCTTAACCTAAAAATTTAAATACTGTAAGACCCGGCAAAAACTCTATTTAGATGCCACTTTTTGGCCAGCACAGAACAGTCAAATCTCCTTGTTTTGAGTCCGATTGAAAATTTTTTCTAGGCTGGGACTTGTAAAAGATTTTTCTCCCATGCATACTTTTGTACTTTGTTAATGCATAAGCACTCACAAGAGTCATTCCTCCAGTCTAAGCCATTGAACAATCTCTTCTTCCTGTTTTGTAGTTTAGTGAAGCTCACAGCTGCTTAACTGCCTGTAAGATCTCTGTCAAACGTGAAGTCAGCCAATGAGCTAAAGGCTGTTGGAACACGTGCACACACAGGCATGCACAGCAGTGTGCTATCAGGCTTGTTTACATGCTTGTGAAATGACACGATGCTGTCCCAGATGATGACTGTCTCAGAAAATATTTGGTGATTAAAACTGAACTCTGAGACTGCACATACCTTCTCTATGCTAAGCTATTCTTAATTAATACCATAATACTTATTTTCAATGTGATCATTTCTAGTCTCATCCATCAGAACCTGTGAAGAGGCTATCCCCAGTTAGAGAAACAGGAAAGGAGCTGAGGACTCTTAGTAAAGCTCTGGCTCACTCAAGGTAAGGGAATCCAGAGCATACAGAAACAGGCTGGTCATGGTGAAAGGAATCTTTGCTTCTGCAATGGCAGCAGTTGGATTATAGGCAAAACAATCAACTGTACTAACAGCTTAGAAAAGATGGTTTACAATTCTTTTATAGGCTTTATGTATATTCAAAATGTTGTCAATGCAGTATGAGGGATGATTGTTTGATAGCTCTGTGTCAATACTATATTGTCTATAAAGGTGCGTATTACTTTTTTGCAGTCTTTTTCACGACACAGTGTTGTGCCAAAATTAAGTAGTCAACAAAATAGTCAAAAATAAGCAGTGTTAGAACACATGATTATTATGTGATGGAAAATCATAGTGAAAATGTCTACCACTATTACAGAAAAACCTGCATGGACTCATTTGCAATATACCAACTTGAGTCTCAGGAAGATGCTGACATGGAAGGAATAGATTTTTGTACCCCTTATCTAATGGATACTGAGCTGTTATATAGGATCCCAAATCCCTGTCCTATTATACCTTTTAGCCAGCTGAGTTTGGACAGCAACTATTATTTGTTTGATGGGACTGATCACAGAAAGTAGCTGGTGTGCATGCTTTTCGTAGAAAATATGTTCTGTTGCCACTAGACACAAACTCCTGTCCCAACAGGGCATTTCTTGTGGTCTCATTAAAAAAAACACCACCACATGCACAAAAAAAAAGAAAACACACAAGAAGACCTATTGGGAACAGGCTTTAGCAAAGAGTATGCTCTCATTTAGGCGTTCATATTCTTAAATGCACTTAGGTTGTATTGTCACTCATGTTTCACCACTGTCACTGCAGGTGGTGATAAGTTGACAAGATTGAGGTGATTGAGGCTTCAATATGCTTTCCTGTTGCAATCACACATTCTGATTGCACTCCAAACTTGCCTACAGAGACCATTCACTCTATTTGCTCAGCATTAGCTTAAACAGTTGCTAAACTGCATAATAAGCCTTGCAAGAGGTGACTCTAGGGTTTTCTAAATTTTCCTGGAACCTCCTAGCTTTCTTGATGTGAGTGTGAAGCTAAGAAATGAATTAATTTGCAACTGAAACAGCAAGCAGTAGTACAAAAAGATTATTTACATCTAGCAAGGTTTAGTTACAGCCTGCTGCAAATACAACTGACAAATTATCACTGCCAGCCCAGCAGGGTACAGATTACACAAGTGTTTCAAGGTTCCTAGACTCAGTCTTTGAAGAACATTCACTAGATAAAAATGGTTGAATCAAAGCAAGCAGCAGTGAAACAGACATCTATATAAACACTTAATTATTAAGTGAAATCTAAGCAAATATGGCAGGGGGATTGGACTAGATGATCTTTTGAGGTCACTTCCAATCCCTAACGTTCTGTGATTCTGTGTAACAAGATACAGTACTGCTTTTCAAGGTGGTGGTGTTTGGGGTCCTTTATGTGACAGACTAAATCTGAAGGATTCAATGGCATGGAAAGTCATGCTTTTCAGAGTTAACTTTTCCACGTGCTAAAGAAGCACCATGTAGGATAACAGTGGTGCAAACTGAAGCTGGACATGATTTGTCCATACCAAAAGCAGGGAAATACATAGATTGCCTCCCTATACAATCTGTTTCTTCTGCTCCTGGTTTCTGAGTGTTAGAGCATTGTGTTGAATGCTGTATGGCGAGGTCAGAAATGGTGCAGGTGGTGTGGGGAGGGGAGTCTCAAGATATTGATCCTAACTCTTAGCTGAGCAGTTAACTTTACGTACCTTTGAGCAAATCACTTATGACCCCTCTGCAGCTCTGCCAAGTAACTTGTAAATTGGGGTTGGAAACTGGGCAATGTATCTGAACTAAAGTCACTGCATAAATATGCGGCTTTTAAATCGCCATGGATGGCACAGTGTGAATGAGAATTGCTTGTATTACTGATTATCTTATGCTTTTAGGGATGTTAGTTTGATAAATCTTACAATTCCTAGTACTCAAGTACATGCAAACTTTGTCTTATTCATCTCTACAGCACTGCTAGGTATTAGGTGGATAAATATTATTGCTCTCATGGGTAAATTATGAAAGTCAAATTGGGGGTGTAAGATTAATTATCACTGGAACAGCTACAATTGGAACTCAAGTGTCTCAGATAAGTAAATGCTTTACTTACTCTTTTAAACTTCAGTGATGCTTCTGTTTCTCTGATTTTTATTTTCAAAATTGGCCTGCTAAATTAGAAGCTCCAGGGAAAGACTTCTTAAGCGATCCAGCCCATTACTGTGGATGAGTGCAGTTGTTTCCTAGAACAGATGAAGTGTTTAGTCTGGCTGACTTTTAACTGAAGACATTTTTGTTTCCTGCACCAGATTATGATAAATGCAGATTTGCCTTCCACTGAGTTTTTAATGGTAATGCAATCTACAAAATTATGTTAAATCTAGATTTTTAATGATGTGAGTAAATTTGATACTAATGTGTTTTGATGTTCTGTCTTTTCTCTGAGTGATTAAACCCCCAAATTTTAGTCTTTCATCCCTTCTCACCTCCAGAAACCAGTACAGCTAAAGGGACAAATAAGATTATATTTCTTTATGTACATTGTCAGCAGAATTGTCAAGTCCTGATCAGTTGTACCTGGATCACACCCATAGAGGACAGCGATGTTGTGTGATTGTTCTTAAATACCTAACTTGGCTTGCAGGAATCCTTTTTACTGCTGATGCAGAAAGTGGAAAGAATCCAACTTCATTTTAATAACTCAAGCAGAGTTTGAAGAGCTCTAAGTAGGAAAATGCCTACCTATTAAAGCATCTTTGACTCTGCCATCCTCTTTTAATCCCATAAATTTAATTCACAACTGCATTCAAAGCCAGCATCATGTGATTGCACATGCCTGGGTGGAAAGTTTTCCATGACGATTGAAACAGAAGATGAAGAAAGGGAAGACTTAATTTTGTGCTACTCCACAAATAAATGTATATTTACTGAACTCTAAATGATATATTTACACATATTTGGTTTTTGAAGATCAGAAGTTTAGCATGGTCAGGGCCTAGTCAAAGCTGCTTAGTACACGTGAGAGGAAACGTGCCTTTTTCTTTTGTGTAGGCCATGGCCACTTTAATACTAGTTTCTGGAAAATGCAGTTGGCTGAACAAATGCTCAAATGAAGTTTGCCATTCATATTGTGTAATACCACACATTCTCTCCATTGAAATCCCAGTAGTGATCCTGTAACACGCCTACTATAATTGATTCTATTTACTGTGGCAATTAAGTAATGAATCCTACATGTATTGTTCAGGAAGTGAAGTAGGATATGAGCTATAATGGTCACAGAGAAATTTGCTTGAGAAAAGTCAGGGAAACAGACTTTTTGAAATATGAACTCAGTTTCTCAAATGCTTTCTGAAATGTACGGTAGGCAAATGACCCAGTATGCAGAAGAATATCCAATAGACTTAATATCTGGAAATCAAAGGTATGCATTAACTGTATGGTTTGGGTTTGTGTTGTGTTGTGTGAGCCTGGAAATTCCTTGAGTGTTATTGTATTACTTCTTAACAATGGAAGTGTGCTAGCCTTTCTTCTTGAGTGTGTACAATGTTACTTTACCTAAATCTGCATGTATGAAAAAATAACAGTAAGAAGAGCAAAGAAATCAAACCCATGGACTTTTTAACCAAATATTGAGATATGAAATTGTGGGAAAATAAAATTTCAAGTGAGAATGACTGCACTGATGGTTTTGACCAAAGGACAGGTCAGAAACACTGCTTAGTAACAATTTCAGAACATAGAAAAGGAGCTATTTTAGAAAAAAGCAGAGTGGAAAATGCGAGAAAGAAAGAAAACTGGAGTTTTTTTCTCCATGGCAGCAACTTTTAATTTCAGTTAAAGCAGTCAGGCTAGCAGAGTAGCATGCTAACACATACTTCAGGGAGTCGGTGAATACAAATGACCTTTGTGGATTTGGATTTTGCTGCTTTTCCTCCTTCTGATTGAAAAGGAACACCCAGCAGTTGTCTTAATTGGACATTAATTGATATATATTCACAGGAAGTAGTGTCTGTGATCTTGCAGCTTGTTTGTATGAAACAGTATAATGAAACAAACTGTGAGGAAGTTTTTTAATGATCACAGTGACATAGCACAGTAGTATGAATTTTAAAATTATCTCAAAAATGTTTGAAGAGTCATGACCGGAACAGACTTTGCTGTGTTCATAAAGCTTTCATATTCTACCTTACACATTAAAAGCATAATTAAACTGAAGATAAACCTTATAATTATGACCTCATACCTCCTCTCAGTAATATTCTCTTATATTTTCTTGAGTCCTCATGGTGATATAAAAGAGAATGATGACAGAACACAAGGTTGTTCGAACTACTCATCTTTCAAAACTATCAGTCACTGGTCCCAATTAGAAAGTCATACCAATGCTTTCCTACTGATGAGTTGTACCCAGTCCCTTTAGGGCACCTGTCAGCTCTCAGATATATTAATATAATTTTACCTAAACACAGTACTGAAATGTAGGAAGGAATTTGCTTATCTTTGTGCAACATATAATGAAAAACCATTTGGGAAATCTGTAGATGATGATCATTCCTCTTCCTTTGTAGGTCAATGCATCTTACTTCCAGTGGAGATTGCCTAAGTAGACACAAAGTAGCTCTGACTTCCTTGACTAAGCACTTCCCAATGTTAGATTCAGTGGGTGGAATACAGTATGGCATAAAAGACAGCACCTTTGTCCTTGAGCATTCAGATATCTTTAGCTCTGAGCTAAGAATTATGTTTTCACTTCTGCAGTAGGAAATCTTGTGCTGCTATTCTTGCAAAAACTAACCAAACAAGAAGTACAGCCCCTTTGAAAAGACATTCAGCTCTGCTGCAGATCCTTTCTTATTGCTTTGTTCCAGTGACATCTGTAAATGGGATACAGAAATAATGTTAAGTAATCCACACTTGCATGATGATATATTCTGTGGGAACCAAGAAAGCAGAAGTCTTTATAACTAATCACAAATTACAGAAAGATGTAGGAACAGTTACACAGCAAAAAGGATTACCAAAGCATTGGAAGCTTGTAGTTGTTAATCCCTAGCAAAAGCAGGTTGCCTTGAATCACTCTGTAGACTAACTCAGCTGCCAAGACCATGCAAGTGTACATGGAAATACTCTTGTTAAACGTTGCCACAAAAAATAGTGCTTAAAAATAAGCACATTCCTTCAGATGAGACTAACTGAAAATACTTCTTTGTATAAAAAAGGAGGTAGCAAGGGTGCTAGAAACTGGAATACACTGTGTTCTGACACTCATCTAAGCACAGGTGCCCATATAAAAACGATGTCTAGGAATTGACAGCTTGAAGCTGCAGGCTTGGAAGGAAAGTGTCGGTGCCATTCCATGAGCCAGTCAAGCCTTTATTTGAAAGAAGGCCAGGCCAAACCTCTGCACTGCGTTTCCCACGCTAAACCTCTGCTTTGCATTTCCCATAGTTTGAAGAAATGGCTCCCATGTATCTGTTTCGCTGTGCTAGTTAAATGAAACTAAACGTCAAACTGCTGGCAGTTTAACAGTGTTCAACTGGCTGCTTTTTTCTGTTTTAACTTAGAACCTGGATGGCTCTTTAAAATGGTTCAAGTTTCCTGAAGGCAGGTCTCTAAAAGTCACTTTGCATGCAGAAAGCCCAGCCTCTGCTAATGCATTCTTCATGCCTGCACCAACACCTTAACTGCAGTTTCTCCTGCTGCTTCTTGTGCTAGTGGCTGTGTATCTGAATTTAATACAAAACTATTTAAATTTTGTTACTGCAATGGCAGCTACTACCAAAACATTTAAAATGGCAAGAAATGTGTTATTTTGGGAGTTTTGGCTATGACCTTGTCTATCCTTACCCGTGAATCTATACCAATCCTTTTCTAATCTATTCAGACAAAAGAGATGTTAGTGTTCAGAGGTTATGATAAGTTGGCATTCCGTAATGCATGTGGCTTACTGGGAGATACAGCGGAGTCTGTAAAAGCAGGAAGAAGAGGCAATGGAGAGTTAAAAAGCAGAGAAGAGTCTGAGGCAGTACTAACAGAGAAGGTGAAATGTTTATCTGCCAATATTAGTTTACAATGTATTTAATATTTCATAATGTCAGTTGCTTGGAAACCAGTGTTTTGTGCCCTTTTGCTGCTTGGCAGAAATCACTCTAATTGGCATGTTTCTAGCACTGTCACTGCTGGCAGTTTGCAGCATTTTTTTTATCCAGAAGCAAAAATTTTCTTTTACATGAATGATGGCTCACATTAATTAGACAGCAGTCATGGCAAAGACAAGCATTTGAGTGTACGGATGTATGAATCATTATCTCTATCATCAATCACTGTAGAGGCTGCTATTCCCAACAACAATTCTGCCTTTCCAGGCTGTTCGTTTAAGTCTCGGTCTCCTTTCCTTTTGTGCAAAAATGTTTGTTTATGTTTGAAATTTAATAAGTGGGAACAGTTCATTGCTGATTAGATTTTACTATCTATCTAAACACTTATTATGATACAAAATGATGTGTTGTCACAATGTTTGAACAAAGCTAGCACTTAAAATGGGTTTTCCATTATTTAGTAGTAAAATGCCATGGTTCTATAAATACCTTTATGTAGTAAGGTTAAGACACAAGATCATGAGTTGTTTCTGCGTTCACAGGAAAATCTTGAACCAGCAGTATTTCTTGGTAGAGGATCAGGGACTTCAATGAAATTCCACTTAACAAGCAGTGAGGTTTTTACTGGTGATAGGAGCATAAAGTTTTTATCGTACATTCTTATAGCAAGAGACTGGAAAGCCCAGCAATGTCCAGATTTATTTTTTTTTCTTTTGAAGTTTTAGTAATCGTTCCCCCACAGCTTTTTAGAGAAATATTTAAAGGAAAGCCTTGAAATCTCAGATTTATTTTGCTGCCCTTCATCAGTAAAAGCTGTCTTCTCTGCTGCTCTGGAAGTACTTCTACCCCTCACCTTCATTTACATACATCTCTAGAGACACCAAGAGCTGGAAACCTAAATGTGCCTACCCAAAAATAAAACCTTTATATGAAGATCAAGAGGAAGAGGAGTTACAGCATGGCACAAAGTTGTGCATGTGTGTGTGTGCACATGTTTTTGTGTTCTGGGACTTCCTAAAAGATGAATTGCTGCCCTCTGTTCTTTCTAGATTGAGAATAACACATTTCCAACTAAACAAAATCCAGGGGTTTTTTTTGGTATGTTGCTTTTTGTACCTCCAGTTAGCCAAGTATCCTGGGTTTGGTTTTTAAACAGAGACGTTTCCATGCAGAGTATTGCACTCATCTGAGAATAAAATGGGAATCTACATCTGAAATAGTGTGAATATTCCGGATTGTTTGTATGTCTTCAGCTACTGAAGACAGCTGTTGATATGGTAGTACTTTTATTCCTTGCCAGAATGGTTAATGGTTCAGTGTGGTAAATAATCACATATGTCTGAGTTTCTATGGGTTATTAACCACATTTAGTAGATTTTAATGTCATTATCACCTGGTCTTCACTGAATTTAAGTAGACGCAAGAATATTTACCCATTTGCTTCTTACCGTGTAATTACTGTTAAATAGAAGTACTAACCAGTCAGTTCCTAATTCTCCATTGCCATATGTATACATATGCATCTCTAACTTGGCTGTAAACACTACCAAACCAGAATTCATAGTTAATTTATGTTAATATCTACATATTGATTTTGAATAGTTGCGTATTTTTTGTCCACATTCCAGTGGGCAGCTCCAGTATGTATTGATAAGAGAATGGAACATATTCTCCACTGGTATAAATCAGTATCACTGTTGACAATTTACAAGAAATGCAGAGCTTGTTCTCCTGTTGTTTTGTGTGTGCTTTGTAAATAAGAAAAGCACTGTGTGCATATGGATTTTCTTTTATCTTGGCGTTTCCTGCTGTTTCACAATTATTAGCTATTTAGGTGTTACAGCACCTTGTCAGAAAGCTAAGGGTTATACAAGAATTGCTTTAGGTACTAGAATGTGGCAACAGTTCAGATGGAGTCTGTTGTTAATGCGCATACACACAATATAGTATTTGGGGGGACTAGAATGATTTTAAGTGTCCTATTCCAACTGAAACAGCAATGACAGTAATGCTTAATCAACTGAAATCTGATGAGAATGCAGATATTGACGCTTATGCTCCTGCAGAGATTACCATAGGATCCTTCATAACTTCAGGTTCTCAGAACTTCCATTTTATTATATATTCAAAAAGACAGACCTTCCAGTACTATGGTGCCCTCTGAAACTAGGTAAGGGTGTAGATTTCAAGTTCAATCCAAATGAAACAAGCTCCCTGTTCTCACCACTTCCTTTGCGGGATATTTCTTTGGATTCTTCAGGATCCAAATACTCATCAGCCTCATCTGAGAGTTGTGATGGGATCACAGCTCACGATGGCATGGCTGCAAATAATGTGAAGTGTTCATTTGGAAGACTTAATACTGTTTGGGTTTTTGTTTGTTTGTTGTTTGTCTGTTTTTTTTAAATCCACAGTTTTAGTCTGTAATGTTCAAAATACAGTTTAGTTTTATTTACTGTAGTTTCAAAGTTATTGCCTCCTGTGCTTTGTTTTAGACAGAAATTGATTATTGTTCTATTGCTTTTTCTGCTATAGAAAATAGTTACTCAGAATGCTTTTAAATAGCGGTATGTGTAAAACTGCACTTGCTTTTCACATGAGAAGCCTTAGCTCAATATTCAGTTTGTCACTAGTGCAGCAAGTCAGGCAGCGTCCAGCTGATATTCACCTTGCAACCCCCTCCGCAGGGTCTGGCCCTGTGCCCAGAGGAGCTTTGGCTGCTCTAGGAGGGAGTGTTGCAGATGCGGCCTGAAGTGCTTTTATGAAAATACAGGAAATGGCATTTAGAAAGCCTGTGCTCTCAGTGGCTTTCAGAGCAATGCCACATCGGTTTCATTTGTATTTAGAAGTGGCTGTAAGCCTCTGGAAAAGGCAACATTCTTTTTGTATAGTGTCTGGAGCAGGAGATGTTCTGTCATTAGCTTTTTGATATAAAGGCTGTATCCATTAAGACAAGAAAATTGAATAAGCCATTTTATGAAACAGTGGCAAACAACTTCCATGGCCAGAGAAATCTGTATGCAGTTAAATTGTTCGATACTTACATGGTTATTGCAGCTCGCAATACTCGTTCACCATGATCATACCAGCTTCCTTCAGCAAGGGTTTGGCATCATGTGTTCAGGAGTGCAGGACATTCCTTTAGGAAACCATCTCCAACTGAGTTCATGCACAAAAAAGATTGTTTGAAAGAATCAATATGGCCCAATGACACTCCATTCAAAATTCAGGAAGGCATTAACTCAAGGGAAGTGTCCTACTCCTGGATAGTATGCTTGTCTGGCTTGGATCAGCTGCTACATTCTCGCTAACATTATGGCTGCTTCTTTATTTTCTTCCCTTGCAGTAACACCCTGCCTGTTGTCTTCACTCACAGGCTTCACCGGCAGCTTCCCTGTTCCTGACAATGCAGTCTTCTGACAGCCAGTGAAATGTAGCAGCTAACAGGTGGCTTCAGGGCAGTGTGTGTCAGGTTCTGACAACTGAGTTAAGACAGTGAGGGGCCCAGTGGTCAATCGCCTGCTACAAATTAGAATTAGGTAGGGAGTTTTTAAATCAAGTAGTGGACAAGGTGATGCTGAGTTCAAGACATTTGATAATTAACCTGTGCAGTGTTGAAAGAGTTAAGGGAGAGATCTCCCAGTTCATACTGGGGAACTGTTGGTCTTTGTTATCATATTGCAGAAGGAAATATTAACACAGAACTCCTGACTATAGAAGAATGTGATATCTCTCTTAAAAATGAAATTGGTGGGAAACAGAGAAATTAATCAATTTGGTAGTTTGTCTTTAGTACACTGACCAACTTGTGATGGTTTTTGGCAGGCGTCACATCAATTCCGTGAAGCGAGGTGGAGACTACTTTCATATACTGCACCAAGAATCGCTGGAGAGGAGCGCCCTGGAAGCAGCCCAGCCGGATGAGGGCACAATATGGAGAGATGAATTCCAACCATCCGTATACTCCTCTGATGCAGAAAAGTCAGAGGAAGAAATAAACAAGTAAGTCAACTGAAGAGAGCTTTGGGTGGTCTGAGGGCAGTGGTTTTTAAAAGTGACAGTTTCCAGTTCCTGCCTTTGCTTGGTATTGAGGCAGATTATTATTACTGTGTGAACTAGAAAGAGAAAATGCTTATAATCTAGGCAGATGAGGAGCTGTAAACCTAGGAAGCACGGTGCGGGGAAAGGTGCTTGAGATGCTGCTTAAAAAGGAGGAAATTTTAAAGGCAGAAGGTTAATGAGCCCAGGAAAGGTTTTATAGCCAAATCAGAACTGATTCTCTTAGGAGAAAAGGACAAGGCTGGTGAGTTTGTGCCATGCTTTTATTTCCACAATGAGACCACAGCATTAAGAATAAAAAAGAATTACATTCAACAGAATAAGTAGCTTAGCTTGCAGAGTGGATTTCTTCTCTAGTTCAGACTTATTACTTACAATACTACCTTTTTCAGATTTTCTGTCTGATCATTAGATAGTCTTCAGTCCTTTGGGTTCACACTGGTCTCTTCAGTGCACCTTTAATGCCTGTTGTAATGCTCTGGTTGTCTTCCATTTGTCAACCCTCACTAGGTGATGAGATGATTAAATACTTGCTCAGCAGGACAGAGTAGCTCTTCTAGAGGTTACACACCTTTGAAGCCTTATTGCATCAAAGGCTTCTTTCTTCAGCAAGGCTGAGGTAAAAAGATTTACATTCCACTTCCCTTTATGGACGTATACTCGCATTGTCTGCTCCGGCAGGGGAATTGGGCTAGATGATCTTTCGAGGTCCCTTCCAATCCCTAAAATTCTGTGATTCTGTGAAGTTTGTAATACTAATGAATCATAATAAATGCAGTAATTAAGAATTTAGAAATACACTTAAGTACTTTTTTTAAATGTGAGGAGAAGAGGAAGTGTGGTGATGTTAACATAAGTTTTATTGGCTCTGTCTTCATTTCACATACTCCTTTTTTAACTTCAGCCTTTGTCCTTTCCCGCAGTTGCTCTCTGACAGATGGTGACAACCTGATGAAGTTGGGGAATATGAAAAAAAAGATGACCTTACGGTCTTTCACTCCTGTTTATACCAGTGTCTTGATTACAAACCCCCCTGGAGCAAAGAGGTATATTTCATGGCAGATATAATGCCCTGCCCTCTTTAGTAGGACATAGCGAAATTCACAGCAACACAGACCCGTAACATATATACCTAGAGCTGCTGCTCAGGTGTGAATGCATATCCTGAGAGTTTCAGGAGTTTATAGTGAAATAGTCTGTCTTTACTAATAGCAGCTCTTAGTATTCAACCATTTAAAGTTTGAATTTAATGGGTTACTGAAAATCTCGTATGTGTGTGTGTACGCAAACACGCATCATTTGCTTTGCTGATCTTGACTCAACAAGTTGTAAGTTGCATAAGATTTGCTTATGTGGTATAGCTTTCAAGATAAGGTTTATTTAAAGGAAAGGCTGTCAAAATGAAAATTTAATTTGCCTTGTTAAAAAAGTAGGCCTACGAAAGAGGGAGAATACGGTACTTGTACCGTGTACGCTTCTGTATATTTTATATTAGTCACTAATACACACTATCTGTTCTAGTCTAAGTTCATTGATCCAACTGCTTACCAAAAATGTCTTTATATATTTACATTTGCATGTGGAATAAACTAAAATGCCAAAGATAATCTTAGTTCAGATAAAGATGAGTCCAACTTTTTTAAACTCACATGCTGCTTTTTCTTAAATGCAAAACTTAAAAGCTACTGTAGGATCCAGAAAACATACAAATCCGTACCATAAAGGGATAAATGCTGGAATCCTCATAGGTATGAAAGCACCAAGCACATCACCAAGATAAGTCCATTGGAAACTTCACATCAAAAACCATGCTTTCAGGATTGAGAGTTAGGTATCAACATGACAAAAATGCTGAAACGTGTCTAGAATTCACTGGGATAATGAAAAAATACTCTGCTTCAGAAAAGCTGAACATGTCTACTTCAGCCGACACAGTGCCAGTCTGCCTGCTTCCCTGACTCTATAGTATAACACTTCTGTGTCTCCTCTACAGCGAACTTCTCTTCCGACAGCTGTGTGCCATACACTGGCTTCTGGAGGCTTCGACTCTTGAATCCAACAGTTCGATGCATTCCATATTAACCTGTTGGAATCCAATGTACGTATGCAATGCATGATAGTAGATGGAATGAGGAGTCTGGGATCTTTTCTCCCTTATATGTTATTTCTCTTTCAAGTAATAACCGTTTGAGTGAAATGTTATTAATTCTGTGCTGAGCAACATAAACAAATTTTGCATTGGCTTTTCCCCTCTGTAGTCAGCAGGGAGTTGTATGGTGCAATCAGTAGCACAGCATGGTCCTCTATTATTGCAAGTTGCAAAACTAGGAGAAAATACTGAGCTATCCTAGCCAAATTTAGTTGTGTTTTCTTTCCTTTCTCTCTTTTGGTTAATAATTATGCAAATTAAATACATGGACTAATAGATATATGTATATTCCCATAGCCTTCCCTTGGAGGCTTATCCCAATGAACGTGACAGAAATGTCATGTACATTATAATTACAGAACAAAGCCAGCTATTAAGTGATATTTAGTAGCTGGTTTTATTCTATCTATTATGCATGACAGTGATGGATACTCGTAAAAGGTGCATTGCTTCTGAACTTATACTATTAAAAGTAAATATTAATTTAAGTTCCCAACATTTTTACCCAATATAATCATGTTGACATAATGTGTTTAAATTATTCATGGGAGTTTGGTAAAACAGTGAACTGTTTATGCTCTGATTTGCAGGGCAGAGCTCTTCAGAGCTGTTCTGTTTTCTCTGTACATTCTCAGTCAAGACAAACTGTGCCTGGGTATGACAGGGGTGGCAGAGTAGCATTATATAAAATTAGCCTGATTAACTGGAGGGGAGAATCTGTCTAGTATGTATTGTGGATGGATTTTTTCACTCCTTTATATATGGGGACCAACCAATAGACTGGGATAAAAGAAACAGTTTGTCAGCAAGTTTTACATATACAGGCTGACAGCAAAGTATACATACACAAGACTCTTGATTCATTTCCAGGTTCTGAAGTAGTGCACAAAAAGAGGGGGGTTTTTGTTGTGTTTTTTTTATGGTTTTGTTTTTGTTTTCCTAATGTGGTGATAGAAGGAAGCTTAGAACACTGATCTGCTTTGTAAAACCTTTGACTGATTAACTGGCGACTGAGTGATAAATGAGGCTACTTCAGCAGTGCCCTATTGTTATACTGCAGCTGCAAGGACTGCAGCTTCTGCATTTACCTTTGTCAACATGATGCAACATTTACACTTTTGGACCAGTATAGGTCTTCATTTAGCCAACAGCATGGAAAAATCAAACTTATATGAGCCTGCTGTCACTTCTATCCATGAAATCTTGCTATACTGGACAAAATTCTTCATTATTTGTGTGGAGCAAGGTGAAAGCATAATCTGGCCCGGTACATTCATGATAGTTCAGAGAATGACTGTTCTCTCTTCAGATCCCTCCTCACTTGTGACTATAACATACTCATGGCTCATACACCTTGCATTCTCTTTCAATTTCTTAAAAGCAAAGATATACATCAGAGTAATGGTCAGCGACCATTTTCTCTACATTTATTGCATTTCTTAAAATAAATATATAATAAAAGCAGGTCTCTTGAAATGGAAAACTAATTGAATTGTTTTCACTTAGGGACCCTGGTGGTTGTAAAAAAACAGTAAAAGAAATCCAAGAGGAAAAGACAGCAAGATACATGTGGGAGCTTTTTATTTCACGCACAAAGGTAACTTCATTGTTAATTTCTTCCTTGGGACCTGATCCAACTCTTCAAGCATTTGTTTTGTTGGTTTGATCTGGTCTAGTGACTGCAGAATACTTGTCTGTCTAGGTTTTGAAGAATAACAATTTGATAGTAGGTAATAGAACAGTATGTAGCTGACTGAAACTGTGACTTGGTCTTGGTGATAAGTACTGATGTGGTAAGAATTAAGCTAGTTATGTTTTAGCTGAATATTTCTTATTTGCATTTGCCCCCTTTTTTATCACCTAGAGTCATGTAGCAGTACTTGTTCACATAAACAGGTCTTTTTCAGTCAAATGGGGATTTCACACTGGAATCCTGAAGGCCTTATTCCAGGACGTTCTAGCCATGAGTTGTTTGGTTGCATTTTTACCCAGAACTTAAATTCAGAAACAAATGTCAAATATTGAGGCCTTTAAAGAAAACAGGATTCACTTGCCACATTCAAAGCAAGGCCAAGGAAAGGAGAAAACTAGAAATTCAGCTGAAAGCCTTTTAAAATAAAAATAAAGATAATACCTGAGAAGAAATAAAACACCAGAAAGTGATCTGTAACACTTGGTAACTGTTTTACTGTCTGTCTGACACCACAGAAAGACTTGCTTTTTCAAACTGCTGAAGTGACTGGAGGAAAATGAAGAGGGAGTGAGTGCTTAGGAGTATAACTAAGAACTCAATAAAGAACCAGTGGGTTTCTCACTCTGTAGCACATGTTACATTTTGATCTTTGGCAGTTTGCTTAAGTTTTTAGTTCCTTGCTTTGCCCCCTATAAGGCTAAATTAAACAAGTTTTGTGAAGTGCTTTTAGAACCCCAGGTGAGGCACTCTTGGATATATGAGCTGTTGTTACATGCAGGTTATTTGCTCTTGCTATTTTTCAACACCTGCAGCTTGTACCTTCATAACATAATTAAAATGATTCAATAGGAGATTACAATTTCTGTTGGAGAATGAGCAGCAAAAGTTGTGAAACTTTTAAAAGGCAAATATTGTGTTTTTGTGCAAATATACTTCCTGCTGTTGGCAAACAAAGAGGCAAGTCAGCAAGTCACATCAATAAGAGAGTTGTTTCTAAATAGGAGGCTTTCTGATTTTTCCATATAGTCTTACCAGTTCTCTAGCATCAGATTCAAATGAACAGGACCAGAAGAAAGCAGAATGAATGTGTCTTTTAGCACTTACGTTGCTGAGACTTTTTTTCCTCCCTGAATTGATGATAATATTACTTGAACACTGCTTTTCATATTTGATGTGAAACTTCAGGTGTAAATATTGAGTTCCTCAATTGGGGTACTTTGAGTTCCTCAGGGGTAGTTGCATATACATATTGTTCTGATTATCAAGCCTGCAGAGTTCAGTCATCTTTCAGACTTCAATTTTACATTCCTGACACAGGAAAATCATTTGCCAGGATATTGGGTGTTGGGAGGAGACCTGAACATTTATCAAACCACTTTGACCTATTCTTCCCTGCACGTGAGAAGGTTGCTCTTTTACCAGCCCTCTGTGCAGCTGCAGTGTAATTCATTGACAAATTAGCTTAATGTGGTGGCATTAATGCTATAACAGAGGAGTACTGAAGAAAGATAACAAAATGAAGGAGGCCCTACCCAAGAAATAACTAGCTTGCTTGAAGTCACTAGAGAAAAATCTATGAGGTTACAGGAGGACCAGAAGGATCTAATATTGGAATTATTAATAGTTAAAGAAATGTGATTCTTTGTCAAATTGCTACAAAGGATGCCTTCTTCCTCTTAATTTTTCCTTCTATGTACAGAAACGCACCTGGAAAACACGATGCAGTCCACTTATGAGGAAGATAAACAGGGCATCTACTCCAGGCATCTCTCAGCTTAGCAGTCAGTCATCTCCCCGTGGTCAAAGCCCTTGTGACAGCGTAACTTTCACTATACCTTGCTCTGAAGACAACACCAAGATCAACCTATCTTCATCTGATATTATGAGTGAGTCAGCACAAGCTGAAGAGCAAGACCTTCTTTCTGCCTGTAAGTTGTCTTGACTGCCAATATCAGATGGATTTGCTTTCAGTGTTACTAGGGACAACCTATAATAAAGATGCTGATAGACATACCGGTGTGTTTCTCTTCAGGCATATGGAACTTTGTGCAAGTCTCTCTGTGCCCTCTCTGTTAGCAGATTGGTTTGAAGACAATATAATCTCATGTGACTATTAAGTAAGAGTTTAACTTAAGATTTGGTTACAGCAGTTGTATAATTAGATTGTCATCCGCATCTGTAAGGTCCAACAGGAGGTGAAAACAGTGAAACTGTCCTCTGCCACAACCAGCTGATCCACTAAATACATATCTGTCTAACTTAGGGGATTCTGTTGAACTGAAGGGTTTCTTAGTCAGTGTTCCTCCCATCAGCGATAACCTGTGCTTGTTAGACCTGACAGAACAGTCTGTTAGCTCTGCAATGGTTTCAGTACAAAGCTAGATAATGGTATGTCTTTTCCTTCTAAGCAAAGCTGGACTAGAAAAGCATGTTAGCATTTAGCACTGCTAATTATCTTTTAATTAATACTTATAATTATTATGCTGACATCATGCTCTGCTAGACTCTAAATTATCACTCAGGAAAGAGGTCTTGGAGTCATCTGAGAACGCTCTGTGAATGTTCAGTAGCTATCAAAAAGGCAAAAAGAACCTTAAGAATGAAGTGGAAGACAAAGCAGAAAACATATTATGCAAAAATACAAATGTTTCATAAGTGGCTCTTCAGCTGTGGCCCTTCCAATCCAGACAGGCTGGTATCAGAGGTAGTAAAGTTTGATGGGGAAAAAAAAAAGGGTATGTTAGAGATATAGAATTGCTGCTGTATGAGAGCCAAATAGAGACTAGGGTGCTTCAGTGCAGAAAAGAAATGGCTGAATACAAGGTTGTGCATGGAAAATAGTGATTAGAGAATGGTTATTCATAAGTTCCCTTGATGCCAGATTTATGGGACACCAAATTAAATTGTCTAACAGAAAATTTAAAACAATGGGAAGTGTTTTCATGCAATGCATGTTTAAACTTAGGCATTCATTGTTACAATATATTGCTGGAAGTATATTCAAGTCCAAAACCAATTAAATTAGTAGAAGGAAAAACAATTGCTCTTAAATCTAAAGGAATGGGCATATTCTCTGGGTCTGAAAGACCTTTAGGTTCAGACTGCCAGAAGCTGGGTGGGTAGTATATCAGGAAGCTTTCGCTAATATCTTATACTACCTACAGAGCTGCTTCTGTCCGTGGCACTGGGCACACATCTGTAGCCCACCTTGCACACAAACGGGAGTAGCAGAGAATTCAAAGCTATGATTTCAAGCAGTTTGTTTACAGATGTAGGTGAACAACTGGTTTGTATGTGAGATGAGATTTGAAAATAATCTTGAGAGCTGTAATGGCTGGGAGCCTCCATTTGCTGTGGGACATCAAAGAATTATCTTGCAGTATGTGTTGTGTATGGGATGTTCAGTGTACCCTTTGGAACAGCATCTGTCACATGATGACCCGCGACTTCAGGGGACTGGCCTGAGTTACTAGTCTGCTCCTTTCAAGAATTATGTTCCTAGCTCTAAAAGTCTGTGCAGTTAGTTTCTGCAGGGCAGCTCTGTAGCAAAAGCTTGATTCTGTAATAATTTCCAGAGATGCCGGAGTTGTGTTTAATCCGGGATTCTCATAATAGGATGCTTCACAGACAAATCAGAAATGGATTACAAGTACACTACCCTACTAGCGAGGGTCAGAGTGGAGCCATCGTTTGAAACAGTGCTAGAATGCAGGAGTTTCTGGCCAGGACCTTGGCGCTCTTAAAACTCACCTGACCACACTTAATACGGAATATTCATTATAAGTGTGGTTCTTAACATTTTAGGCCATTAGCTGCTGCCAGCAATTTGCTCCAGCTGTGTCTCACATTTATAAATTCACAGTGTAATATTTAGATCTGTACTTTTAACAAGTAGAAATAGTTTGTGCTGCTATTTAACACAGGCAACAATCACAGTCATTTTCTATTATATGTGGTGCTTCACAAAAATGTAGGAAAACGACGTTTTGAATTTGAGGATTACAGTTTCAGGGTGTTGAGTTCTCAGTAAAAATGTCACTTATTACCATGTAGGACATACTGAGCACCTCAGAGGGTGACTTAGAATTTGACAGCTAACACTGGGATTTTTAATAACAAGCATGACAGTTGTTTTACTGCATGAGTGATTGGAAGGAATAACGCAGAGAAGGTGGCTGTCTCGGTGTCTCTCCAGGGGTTTGGCATCTAAGCAGGAATGAAATGGCAGTGGGAAGGAAAACAGAGATGTCAATTTGAAGGAAAACAGTGAGCTAAATTAGCTTTCCAGGTATTCAAGGGAGAGGAGAATGTAAGCGTTGACATTAGAGTGGAAGGCAGAAAGAGTAGTGTTACTAGTAGAGAGATCTGCTCAAAAGTGGACCAACCTGGCAACTGTAGCCACTGAAGGGCTACCTGAGGACATGTCTTAAGTTTTAGCTTATGTTTTCAAAAGTGATTAATGAATTGGGTATGTTCATATTTAGGTACTTATCTTGAAACATCTTGAAAAAGCTGGGGTTTTGGAAGAAACTTTAGTTTTTAGAAATACTAAGTAGCAGGTTTATTTAGGATGTCTCATTCAGGCCAATATAGATGGTGTCCTTTCTGCAAAGAAGAGAGGAATGTGCACTATTGAATTGGTGTGCTTTTACAGATTTTTTTTTTTTTTTTTTAATCAGCCCTACAGAGAGTCATGCGTGTCATACGTGAACATTCATCAAAAGATTTCCATAAACAAGACAATATGGCTGAGAAGCTGGGACTGCAGTGGTATGTTACCTGTAAGAGTTTCTGAATGATTAGGAGAAGCAACTTACCAGGACAGAGCTAATGCTTCCCCCACCACGACCCCCAAACAACTGGAATCAGTGAATTCAGATGACTTTTACAATTTTTGGCATGGGTGGTGGAATAGCCCATTTTACTGCTGTGCAAGCAGCCTGTGTTTTCTGGAAAATACACCATTAATCTTGCCTTCACAAACAGAAAAGACCTTATGCTCCAGCAGCTTTGTAGAAAAAGTGATGTTCTATATTATTCCTGTAGAGTTGTTTCCATTTCTACCATTCCGTTTTTCAGGAGTCTCCCAATAACATTTCTAGTTAAGCTTTTATTAGATGTGTCCCCTCATTACTCAGTTCTGTGGTGGTTTCCACAGCTATTTGATCAAGCTGACAAACCATTCTTACAATTAGACTTTGCTGAAGCTTTTTTTTTTTTCTTTGAGTAAAAATAAATGTTGTACTTGGGTAGCTCCAGCAAGTCTTGTAATATTAAGAATGTTTCATCAGCCCCTGTAGAATTTTTCACATTCTGGGGAAAGCATACTGTATGCTATTGTGAACCTTGTTGTGTCTTATAGTTCGTCAGTGGCTCAGAAGAGTTACAGAGCAAATGTGCCATTCGTTCAGGACAAAGAGAGTGTGGTATCAAGGAAGCAGAGTCCTAAAACCCAGAGGTATGGGTACCAATCTGGTTTTGAAGCGGGTTGTATACTGTATAAACTCTGCTCTATGTGTGGAAAGCATTTGGCACGCAAATGTCAGAGAATGCTTTATTACATGAGACCAAGGCAGGCCAGTGAAGCCTTGAAGCACATGGTACGTTTCAATGCAATGTGAAGGCATTTTCCTGGAAGGATACGACTGGAATGAACGACAGTACAAATCAAAATTTGCTATCACTTAGATTTTTTGGATTCATAAACTTCTTTCATAAATCTGATGAACTAAAAATGTTAAATTTGGATTTTTACTGAGGCTAAGGAGATCTTAAAACCTATAGGGGCTCATGTGACTGTATGTTCTGACCAACACAGATGCTTACCACAAAATGCTTACCACAAGATGTTAATTTGACTTTTCTGTTGTTTGATTTACAGCTACAATATCAGCTCTTCCACTAAAAGCAAGTCTAACTTGTGTGCCCATATGAGGCAGGAGTTCACAGCAATACGTGAAGAAGCAGCTGCTTGTTTACATGATACTCTGCAGCACCTTGAGAGGTAGGAAAAGACTGTTTTCTGTATGCTCTTAAAACACTATACACCTTCTGACCAGATTTAGGACTTGTCTTCAGGCCTTTTAAAGATGCATTTGTATGGACTGATGTTAAAATAAGAATATAGAGATGATGACAGAAAGTTTTATGACTGTGTACAAAAATACATATTACACGTTAAATATTTGCAGGAGTTTTTTGGGATATTTCTAAATTATTTTTATGGAAATAGTTTTGCTAAAAATACTGGATATATTTACTTTAGACATTATAGTCTTTTTCCCCTCAAAGACAGAATAAGAAATTCAGGTACATATAATGTGTATGGCTGTCTTGTGTTTTCAGTTCAGCGATCACTGTATCACAGAGATCACTTCAATGTTACTTTGACCCTTCTTACAAGTAGCAGTTGCAATGTGCTCTGTCAAGGCCTTTTCCCATATCAGTGACATTTCTCCGTTGTTGACCAGCTGAAGCCTGTTGTCCTTCTTTCACCCAGAAATGTTGATCTGTGACATCTGTGCAAATTCTTTTGTCTCAGTAAGCATCAGACCTTTTCTACATCGCTGTTCTGAAGGACACGATTTTCTTTCACCTTCTCACTTCCTTCTTTTTCCATTCTTCTGTTCCATTTCACACTTAGATTTTTTTTTTTTTTGTCCGCAGAGCTTTCCTTATCTGGAGCTGGGTCCTTGTTTTCTTTCCTTAGCAGCTGCTATGACTGCATAAGGAACTGATCTTTCCAGCATCCTGCAGTATGGAAAGACAAGTCAGGTGGAAACTTCCTCCTTTCAGCTATTTTACCATTCTCCATACAGCCACACAAGCACATTCTGTTTGATAAGCATTTGGAGATGAAACCTCAGTTTGGCAGGATATAGCATAAGAAACTTATTGGAGAGAAAAGCAGATGTTTCTTTTTGTTATAACACAGTAGTACTTTTTGTAAGAATGCATACACGAGCCCAATCTCTGGGTCGGAATTCTAGCTCAGGTCACTCTATTCCACCTCTCTTCTGTTGTATTTTGAAATAATATTTAGCCCTAAATCACTGTGAGGGGCTCTGTTTGCTTTTAAGCCGTGGACACCTGATAGAAAGTGGTGGTTGAATTTCAGTTAAAACATTATGATCCTGAAGTTTATTTCTTACCCACAGCCTAGACTTGATACAAAACATAAACCCTTTTTAATATGTTGCAGAAACATGGATGTGTACAGAACACTGCAAAAGCAAACACTGTTATTAGTGTCCACAGACTGAACATACAGTGTGTTCTTCACATTCATTGTTTTCTGCCTTTCATAGTATCTTCCCAGTTAACTATGTAGATCCATGGTAATGTTTAATACACAGCTTTAACTTTTAAGGTGCTTTTTTTTGTGTGTGTGTGGGTTTTTTTTCCATAGGAGTCAGGAAGAGCGATGTCGTGAAAAATTCCAAGCCCTGGAACAATTAACAGATTTTAGAAAAGACATGGAAAGAATAAGACAGCTGGGCCCAAGAGCCGAAAGAGAACGTGATGAAGGTGAAATAAACTGGTAAGGAGGCACAAAAACCCTCAGTTCAAATGAGAGATGGTCAGGGTCCTAGAGTTCTGTCTTTAGTCCAAAAAGCAAAGTATCACTAGAAACCATTGAATCGGTTGATGGAAATGCAGGCTTTTCAAACTGGTAGCAACAAAAATACAGATAGGATGTACACGAGCGGATCTCGGCCTGCTCAGCAGATAGATTAATTGGAAATGGTAAGAAAGGTGATGAGGAAGTGTTATTTTCCAGTGCTATCAGGCAAAAAGCACTCAGTCCTTGTATTCGTGTGCCCTCCCCAGGTGCAGTGTTAGAGGAGACTTCTTCTGCCAGGAAGTATGTAAAACGCACTGTAACCTGGAGATGAGAGATCACTGAATACTAGCAGTGTACTCCTGAGTGTAGAACTGGCCCTACTGAAGACCATTTCACTTTTTTTTTCTGGTTTAAGAAGGAAATTCCTTACTGTTCTCTTGCTGAACCAGTAACGTCTGTTCCAAACTGGAGGGAGGCAGCACCGAAATCATCAGCCCTTTGCAATGGAAGGCACAGCATATCCCAGTCAGGCACTGTCTGGAAAGGTTTGGAACATCAGTCCCTGGGACTGTCATAGCAGCACTGGAGAATTTACACAGACCATTAAAAACAATGGCAGTCTTTTCACAAGAGTTTTATTTTTATTGTAATGTGTAATGCCCCCAAATCTCTATATTCAGAGTGAAATGGTAAAGACTGCATGTTACACTGCACTTAAATCAGTGAGATTTATGTCAGCACGTAGAGGAGAATGATGATAGCAGAGGGAAAACAGATAGTAAAGAGAATCAGAAAGTGTGTCGGATCCGGCACTGATTGCACTGGAAAATCCATAGAGGCTAAACAAAATAAATAGAGAAAAGATGAAGAGGACAAATATGTAGTAAAATGGGAACATTTGTTAGGGTTTTTTTATTTGTTTTCATACCCAAGTTTGTCATCCAAATTTAAATGAACAATGAAGAAGCATCTATTTCAATGCCCCGCGATGGGAATTGGTGCACAACTCCAATAAAGTAAAGCTCTTACACATTATTCACTCAGAATTACACTGAGTATTGCATTCCCTGAAGAGAAATGTTTTCTGTGGTAGCTATGGAAGTGGTGAAGTAGCAGAAATGCCAGAAAACCCAGAGTTATTAATCAGACATGCATTTGTTTCCATGGCTTCTCTTTTATTGCTATTCATCTTTCTGCTAAAGGCTTCCTGAATTGCTTGCCAGGCTCCCAGAGTCTGTGAAGAGTGACCGCTGTGTACACAAGATCTTAAAGAAACTAGAAAAATATGGCAAGAATCCTGACTTGAAAATTGAACCAGATGCCTTTCTTAAGGCTCTGGCTGATCTCCAGGTGTGGGAGCTGTGTTCTCCAGAAATTGCTGCAGCTGTGGAGGTGAGATGAACCCAGTTCGTGATTCTCTGTGTGATGAAGCTGGGGAGAGCTGGTGTCTATGGCTAAAATTCATGCAGTGGAAAGTTGCAAGATTAAATCGTTTAGGATCTCACTAAATGAAGATGTTACTATTCACCTTTTACGAGGTACTTTGAACTCCGCAGAAGAAAGATGTTATGACATGCACTGGATTATTAACCAATATCATTTTATTATTATGTCATTGATTTATTTACTGCCACAGTGAAAGTGGCATCTGTCATAAACTGTTAGGATACTTGCAGAGAAAAGGCCTGTCATTCCCAGTTAGTTACATCCATGAGCAATTCAAGTAATGTATTACGTCACAGACTCAGGCACTCTGCAGATATCTTTGTTTGCTTCAGCAACGCTAAAAAAAACTATTAAAATCTGCTTGTCCAGATCTTAAGTTGGGCTCAACTCTTGTAGCTCTAGAAGCAATTGGCAGAAGAGGAAGGACACAAGAAAGAGAATACACTTAGAATGTGTACTGATGTGTAGTCTAACCAGGTAGCTAACTTTAAAAAAATGGCAATGATGCCACCTTGTGTTTTTTGGTCTCATCGCAGTTGTTTCCCCTAATGTTCAAGACTAACAAATTTTTGAAAGGTAGCAGGTTACTGTGCATCTCGCATATATCAAGTGTTATCATGCCTTACAAAGGCTAAATTTTAGCACCCAATATGTCAAGATCAGACTGCCTGTATTTTCTTGACATCTTTTTAAAAGAGCCATTTTCTCTTGTGCCCTAATTTGCATAGCCACTAACCAGAGAGACAGCCTGGCCTTAACATTCAATGTATGTCTCTGTGGTTTGCTGTTCTTTTTAGACTGATTTCTTTGCTGCTATTATGTTCCCTTTGCACTTTGATCCCTCATATTAGTGCAATAGTAATAGAGAAAAGCGTCAGCATAGCCAAATCTACTCTCTACTTATTTATACATCTTTCAAAAATAGCCTCAGAGGAAAGAAGATCTTGGTGCTCCTTCTGAATGGAATAGATAAAGGAAACTGTTGCATTTTAGGAACAAGATCATCATCACTGCATACTGGTTAATACTGGTAGAGATTCCAGATGAAGTTCTTATTTAACTTCAAGTTGCTTTAATATATGTACTGCAATGGTAGGTAGAAGACAGCTGCAAGTTTAAAACACAAAGACTTGAGCTGAAAGGATTTGGGATATAAACTGCAATGAAGATTGTATAGTTTTGTCTTTAAGTCCTGTTAGAGCATATCCAAATGTTCTGAAAGTTGTATTAAAAATGTTTTGGTGATATAAAGCACTATATTAACTGTTTGCAGAAGCCATTACATTTGTTCTGTTGTCACAATGGTCATATTTTCCCACGTTAGCCCTCTCTCTCACATTAAACAAAAGCTCAGGAAAGAACTCTTTTCTGTTTCAGTTTGTACGTGAAAGTATTGTGCAGATGCCAGAAGAGGATTTCAGTCTGTGGTTTCAGACAAGAGCAGCCCACCTCAGTGCACAGTCTTCTACCATTTAATCAAATGGTCACGAGATGATTTTCCAGCTATGATGGTCCTCAAACAGAAAACTACTGGCTGTTGAGATTTGTCTCAATGAAGACTGGGGAAGGGGAGTGAACTTGAGGAAGTCCCACTAACCACTCTTGCACAACTGAAATTCGTCCCTCTACAGTGCTCCACTGGCTGTAGTTGGCCATAGAAAATAAAAGCTAAATACTGTTGTTCCTTCCTGTAAGATATCTTGCAAAACAAGCATCTACTCAGTATGAATATACTGTTTTCCTCATCTAAATAGCATTGTCTCTGCTCTTCACTTAGGCTTTCCCTTATAAAAAATATCCCAAGCACCGGGGTAGTTGTAAGCTTTAAGACACATTTATATTTTGCATTGGGTTTATTCTGTAGGTAGGCTGTGATTATGGATTAATTCTTGCCCTATTAAAATCAGCAGTGAAAAATCAAACATCCTTAGATGCATTTCCCAGGCTTTCACCTGAAGATATGGGTTTTTTTCCCCCCGTTACCTTAGCCTGTGTTTGCCATTACTCTGCTGGGTAAGATGGTAGAATGACGCCCCTGAACTCAGTGATAAATACATGACCTTTGTGAACCTGTTTGGGCTTAACCATGTATTAATATTTCATGGTGGGTCACAATTGCTGGGTGATGGAATCAGTGACCCACTGACCTTCGAAGCTGATGATCTTAATGAGCTGCTTACCTGCCTGTCAAAGCTTCCAGAGGACCCATTGCAGAGAAATGCTGCTGATCCTTCAGACACAATAAAGCCAGCTTAGGGTCCAGGTGAGTACAGCGACCAGTAACCTGTTATTGATTAATGGCTTTATTTTGTCCCCTTCCTCATTACCAAGAGATAAATGTTTTTTGAAGAAAAGAACCAATAACACAGATTTCTTTTAGTTTTACAGCCATCAGAAAAAGGTAAGCTCTTAAAGTTCTGTTGTCCTCCTGCTTTTCTCATTATGTATGTGATGGTGATAAGCTAGCATTTGTACAGGTAGTGCAGGCATATTTTTCCCTGTTTGTGCTTTTTTTTCCCCCTCCGTCTCAAAATCAGTGGCAAACTTCCGTCCAAAACTCTGTAGGATTGATGTAGTGGCCAGTGAAATCGGTGGTATTGCTTCTGCCAAATGAGCAGGATGAGGTCTCATTCTGACCTGTGAGACTTTAACTTCACTGTCTTCTATTTAACTTCCTTACAGCCCTCCGTGTGTTTTGAGAAACCCCAATTCTGCCTTTCTTTTGAGATGATTTCACCATGATTTGAGTCAAGTTTCATTGTCGGTGCTGTTGTGTTACCCTGTGGTAACAGCTGAAACTACATGCAAACAAAAATCTTAACTTAGCAGCTTGGGAGCTCCTGGTTGAATTGTAGTTACAAAAGGTGAAACCTTCATCTTGGTCCTTCCTCACTACATGGAACTGCAGATATAAGGTTGTGAGTTTTCCTTACATATAAGAAATGGAAACAAAGGGGTTTGTCCTCAGCTGGAGTACAGGAGTTGTGCTGCCAAAATCAGAACTTCATACCAATCGAGCCTGTGACCTAATGCGTTTGCCTGCATGTAAGATGAGATGATTGTGCCAAATGTAATTAGCTAATGTCTGAGCAGCTCTTTGAGCTCCCAAAGCAGGATGCAGGTGCTGAATGTCAGGAGTCTCTAATGTTTTCGTGGGATTATGAAATATCTTATGTATGATTTTGTCTGATAATGGCTCTTCTCCTATTGCCACTAGGTTACAAAAGGGACTCCTTCTCTAGAAAGCAGATAATTTTTCCTCCTCCTCCAGCACCAGCCTAATGAAAAAAAATTGTGTTTCTTTTACTCTAAGGTGGAGAAGAGCTGCTCTGGAGTGAAGTAGCAGCTTCTGTTTTCCTGCTTCATGACAAACTTAATTTCCTCAGGCAAGATCCTCAACCCTACTCAAGCATTTGCCAATATAAAGAACTGAAACAATACAGAGGATACAGGTCCATATGCAGGTTAAAAAAAAAAAAAAAGAAGAAAAGATACATAGACTCTTTTAAATTTGGGGTTTCTTTTTTTATTTTGGGTTCTGTTTGTTTGTTTATTTGTTTTCCTCCATGCAGATATCTTGAATTCTCCTAAATATTCTCCCTGAACATCTCACAATCTTCAAGTCACCACTTAAGTAGGCCCTTGCAAGGTAGGTTCAAAGTCACCCATTTAAAACATTGGAGATGAATGCAAAAAGAGTCTAAACAATTTGCTAAAGGTCAACAGCACGTGTGGTAAAGGTTCTGGTCCTTTATAGTTTCAGCTAGTGGGCCAGTCATTCACAAATTCCGTTAGCCAAAACACACTGTGCAAGCTTGGGTTGGTCACTTCATGCACTGAAGGGATGTTTGGGGAACTCAGACAATGATTTCACAGCCAGAATCTTGATCTGTTTCTTGCTGCCTGATGTGTTCCCAATGTCATCCAAACCCCACCCTCCTCAGATCACACCTGTGTGAAACTGAAATAAGAACATTTTCCTGGGTCTCACTAGTAGCAGGGCAGAAAATTATTGTTGCATGAGAATTGCTTGGATATTGGGCTGACAAGCGTTACAGGAAAACTCATCAACTAAAGTAATAAGTAAAGCCTGTTTCACCATTCACCCTTCCCTTCTGCCTCACAACGGTTCTGAAATTGTCATCTCGACTCTCTTTTCACAGCAAAGATTTCATCATGGTAGAAAAGAAGCCAACCATCCTATTATACCAACAACAATACTCCAACTGTGATTTATGTTGAACATAAAAAGCAGCATGTTATAAATAGGGATTATAAAATAAACATCTCTGTCTGTCTTGGAGATAGGCTTTTTTATTGAGAGTAAATGTCACAATCATTGTAGGGCTATTCAAAAATCAGGGTACATTTTTCTAATTGGGATTTCAGCTTCATGTATCACCACTCTGTTCTGCTGTCTTGTATATTAATGGCACCATGCCAGCATGTTAAAGAGATGCATCTATATTTGGCCTCACATTAATAACAGCAATTCTATTTGCCAAGTTTTAATAAATTTTGCTGTTGTAGCATTGCAGAAGATATAAGCTCAGGCTAACAAACCCCATGATATTTGGGCCGAGCTCCAGTTCCTGTTAAGGTCAGTGGAAAAGTTCTTATTGACCCTGTTGACTGTTGATTACTGTAAAATCAGAATAGGTGCTTACAACAAGTGCAAAGGCTCATCTTGTAACCAGCAGTTCGATCTTTTATTCAAGCCACTGTTTGTAGCTGTACTTTTTGTTATGCAGCAAGCCTACACAAAGCAAAATAAAAATATGCTTCCCAGTAGGAAAGGTGACCAACCACTGAAAGAAAGTAATCAAAGAGAAAAAAAGACGTGACAGAATGAATTGCAGCTGGGAACAGTTCTCAGATACCCCAATCTTAATTTCCTATCTCTGGTGAGATTTCTTCTCATATGCCTAAAAGCTTCCAAAAAAGGACCAGGGCTGGACTTGTACCAAGGGTATGAGGACATTGGTCTGGACAAATCTTTCAGTTGCTCAGTGGCAGAGAGGTTCTTGTATAGACCCATTCTTCTTGCAAAGTCCCCATCCTATTCCTCTGGCTGCAGACTTCCAACGACTTTATTTCCTCTTTCTGGATGTTGAAAGGTTCAGAGGCATTTTATTGGGAAGTATGTCTGAGTAATGATTTAATGACTTAGTACTATTAAGGGCTGGTTTATGTAAAATAATACCAGAGCTGTTTTGAACCATCAGAGTAGAAATAATGACATTAAATATATTTGTAGATAGGACTGTTGTTCTTCCACTTTCTAGAGTGCAATGAGTGGAAATAAAGCTTAATCTTTCCCACTTTGGCTGGAATTGAATCACACCTTTGATAGTGATAGCAGGTTCTGTATCAGGGAAGGTCACCTGAGCCAGCCCACTAGGATCATCTCTTAGAGAAAATGGAAGAGCAGTTTTTAGAAGCAGACATCTTACCCTCTCCATTTCCGTTATAACCCACACAAGGGTTGGCATGGCTTGTTCCATCCCACTCCTCAGTTCTTCTCTGTAGGAAATGTGTTTTCCTCTTATTTTTAAATTTACAGCCCTGTATTTGGGCATTTGCTTTAACTTAGCAAACCCTTGGCTTCCTTGATTTAACTGACTACTGGCTGAAAGAAATCAATATCTAACCTCTTCCTGAAAAGATCATAAACAACCGAGTGCGAGAAGCTGAGAGGACATACCAGGGCCTAAAACACCCTGAAATTGCCCTGTTTCTTGTACTTAATCATGTGTCATTTGCCAATGTCAAAGATAGGATGTAGATGCATTTTGATCAACCTGATGCTTGTGGTTTATGACAGAATCGGAGAGGGAGGGAAAAGTTGAGACTGTTGTGTAACAGTCCAATATACCAGTGTCACTGTAGCATGTTTGAAGTTGTGTTTGTTTATTCATCAGGGTAATGGATGCAGAAAGAATATTCATTCAGAAGCTCTTTCAAGAGTAAGAAGCAAGGAATGCTGTTTTGCCGTTATGCCAGAAGCGCAGGGGGACACCAGCATTCATCCCATGGAACCAGCCATGAAGTTCTGTGCTTTGAGGATGCCACCACTGCTGTGAGTCTCTTCATGGTAAGTGGCCATTTCCATCCTAAAGTGCAAGTCTTATGGAATAAAAGGCAGATTCTAGGTTTTTATGCAGTCAAAAAGGGAAATGAAGGGACATATTCCACTGGAAGGGAAAGAATTTGTTCTTGCACAAAGCAGAGCAACCTCAAAACTAACTCTGTCCCATCAGAATACGCCTTCCAAAGGAGCTGGTGTGCTATAGCTACACAAATCTCCTGCAGACTTTAGACTGATTACTGCATCAGCCCCCCACAATGACACCATTTTCAGTGGTGTCAGTCCTGAAAAACAGTGTCAGTTTTCAAGATTCTGATTTGTTTCTCTTGTTGAACTAGACTTCTGCAGTGCACTTCACAGGGGTAGGATTCAGACCCTGAAGAACGGAAAGGCTGAAAAGAAAGTATTTTTTCTCTGTTAATATGCCTTTTTTTCATGGCAAAGGGTTGTTTGTTTTTCTATGTGATTTATTTAAGCTTTTTATTAGGGTGACTATATTTTAGTACATTGCATTGTAAATTACACCCAACTATGTATGATGGATTCAGTCATGGTGCTATAAATTGTAGTGGATTTTTAGAAGAACCCATTGTGGTTGACAACTGGGGCATCTAATTTATTTCTAGTGCCAGATTACTGTAACAGTCATCAAAACATTGTATTGCACAGATAGTTTATAGAACATTTATCAGAATATTCTAAAATATACTTGCCTTTAAGAGGCTGTTTCCTACCTATGGTTCCTCAAGCCTTGTTTACAAAGTAGGGCAGGTTGCAGCTAAGGGAAATATGTATGGTCTATAATGAAAACTTCACAGAAAAAGTGTGGAGGGAAGATTACAATGTCCAACTGTTCCCATTTGTTGTAGGAAAAGAGGTGGAACTGTGACCCATATAATCTAAGTGGTTGAGATAAAAATGCCAAAAAAGCAAGCTTTTGCTCTTAAGCTAAAATAGACTTGTTTACAGTGCATCCTGCTGCACCCTTGTACGAAGAATCCAGGACATGAGAAAGGACTGAATATTGTTCAACTTCTTAAAAAGCCCTCTCCAAATTCCACATTCTGTGATTCTGTGAGATGAAGGTCTAAATTTGAAAAACAGAACACTTCTTAGCATGGTAAGGGCCTCAAAATGTGCTTTAGAAGTGACTTATAAGCAAAACTTCTGCCTAAGATTCATCGCCCTTAACTTTTAATCCTAAAGCATGCAAGCTCACTTTGGGTGCATTCTTCTCCACATGGTTTCTAAGGAAATGTGACTTAGCTGAACTTTGCTGTGTTTTTAGATGGGTAAAGTGAGGCAAGATAAATCCTGCCATTTCGGTGCTACAACAGACTGTCTTGTCAGTCACAAGGAGAAAAACTTCCAAGAACATGAACTCATTTGCAGGGAAATTGGACCATGAGATAAAACAAGGGCTGCTCACAGCACAACACAGGTCACCTACAGCACTGAGCAAATGCCCATTGTTGCCTGAGCTGGCTTAACAAATCCTTTAATGTTGATATGTGACTAAATCGAACAGGTCAGAAGCCAGGAGATAGGATGGAAAAGGACAGATCATAAAAAAATATGAGCATATGCAAAGATGTCTTTCTAAGCATAGCAGGTTTGCACAGTCAACTTATGTATTGCCTTCAAATTATGATAGTACTTATCAGTGAATGGAAAAACAGTCTCAGACTGTGAAGGAAACTTTCATCTGGACATTTTCCTGTTCACATATTTATTCGCCATGAATAATTTACCAAAGTAACAGCTCATCACAGATCTTTGTTTGCAAAGCCATAGCCCACAGTCACAGTCCACAATGAAAAAGAAGAGTATACAGCTGGAAGAGTAAGACTGCAAAGTTATGTTTAGACTAAGAAAGATATTTCTATCACAATATCTGTTACTGCATCAGCGTACACTAATTCCAGTGGTACAATAATGCATCAGTTCCACAGACACTGTTGACTCAGTAACACCCATGGAAATACAATAGCAGAGAGTCCTGACCCACCCCTTTTAAGGAATGGAACATGGATCCTTCCATCCATTACACTTTCTCCTATTTAATATACCACGTATTAAACTTTGTCCACTTCAAAAGCAGTAAAAATGAGACATGCCCCTGTTGTGCCCTAACTGCTGTTATACTAGAAGAAATAATGACAGTGATATGAACAGACTTTGGGAAAGATCTAAAGGCAGGAATTTAGCCTTTGATTCCTGAATATTTTCATTTATGGGAGAGCGTTAAAGGGCAGAAAGACCTCTTGTTCAACATTTGTGCCATGCACAGATGTTCACTCTGTTTCTCATGGAAAAGAAATAATTTTCAGACAAGTTGTTTCTGTCTTGTTTTTAAGTCCACCCACTACTGTGACTTCCATGAGAAATCATCATTGAAATTATTCTTGTAACTCCTTGACTGCAGTATTCAGTTAAATAATACTGCAGCTCCCTGTATTAGGAAAAGTATAACTGAGTATTTAGTATGTGTATGAAAAACAGTAAACTGTACCTATCTGATTCAACCTCATAAATTAATAATACTTTTGCTAGGCTCCCACTGCCTGAATGAAATTTATGAACATTCTGTGATACTGCCAATAGAGAAACTTACTTCAGAGCTAGGAACAAATGTCTTTATGACAGCTTATTACAACAGCTTCCTTTGCATGACATTGACAAGGAGTTTGATTCAAATATTCATTCTGAATTGCTAAATGATGGGTAGCAGTAAGCAGCCTCCCAAATCTCTCCCTTCTTATTTATTTTCATGCTTAAGTAAGTTTAGTGCTTCAACATGGCTGTACAAATGGCTTCTATCTACAAGCTCCACTATACAAACATCATCCCGTGAACAGCGGCTAGGAGGTACCAAAACACCTAAAATCAAAAGCATAATGGCTACTTCCCAAAGTCTACCAGTAAACCTTTGTGGTACAGCTGTGTAGGGGTCAACACAATGAATTACAACAGATTTCTTTCTTTTAGCATGTCTTGAAACTGTAATAGTCCTGAATTCCCTAGTACTGCTTAGTTACCTGCTGTACCTGTTTTACTCATTAGCTTGTGTGTACAGACACTGGAACTTCTTTCCAGAACCACTGCGAGCCATGAACATGTCTTTGAGGAGAGTCCTACCAGCCAGCAAAGCATAGTGGAGAGACCATATTCTGCCTTACAACAAATGCTGCTGTCAAGCTGTACAACCCTCCAAAATCAGGGGAAGAAGACCTTTGAAAAAATATCTTGAAACTACCATGTCTCTGGCCCATCTGCTTTGCCCGTCACGATGAGCAATTTATCCAACATCTTGTCTTACTCATATATCTGGGAAAAACTCTGTGCAGAGTGATCAGTTTCTTTTTCAAGACTCAAATTGATGTGCAAGGCTGTAAGCAAGAATATTGGGTGCCCTGACTCATTCTCTTGGAGGGCTATTTTTATGATTGTTCTCCATGCAACTCCATCTTAAAATTCTCAGTTAATGTTCTTAAATAATTTTCACAGCTTTTTGCTGAGCCATCTCAGCACAGTGGTCCTTCCCTCTGAGGTAAGAATGTTTCCCAGGTTCTCAGGAATAGTACTATCACTGCAGTCTGTTAAATGGCACTCTTGGCTGAGTACTTTCTTCATGTTCTTTACCTCAGTAAGTGGCTACAAGTCAGCGCCATTTAAAATTTAATCAATCTTGTCCTAACAGGATATACTTCTTGGATTTTAACCCATCTTCTACATAAAACAAATCACTAAATTCAGCTACAATAACTGCCTCATGACAGAATATTTGTCTGACCAACCTCTTAACGAGATCTCATTATCACAAATTGCTCCTAAATATCTATAA
Organism: Nesoenas mayeri; assembly: GCF_963082525.1. Taxonomy (NCBI): domain Eukaryota; kingdom Metazoa; phylum Chordata; class Aves; order Columbiformes; family Columbidae; genus Nesoenas; species Nesoenas mayeri. The sequence goes on along the minus strand of NC_137565.1, from coordinate 10,535,520 downwards.
TATCTTTTGTAGCTCCACACATCTCACCACTTCCTGTCTCCTGCTTTCTTTACAATCCATTAGCATCCCTTACCAATCTCATTTGAACAATTAAACTGTACTGTTTCTAGAAATGCACAAGGAACCCCAGGGTCTGCTATTAGGTCCATGTCTTCTGAGCGCCCTAGGGCAGGATTCACACAGTCCAACTTCACAGAGCCCGGGTTCCTCCTACAGTTCATGGTCCTCAGAGAAAGATTCAGTGCAGGTTCTTGCCCTGATGTGACCAGTAACTCCACCAGTCTCTGAATCACTCTTGGAAGTCTCCCATAAAGGCACTTAAACTAAATGTCTGACGTTAGATGGTAAGAATCTACATCCTTTCCTCATACTCCAGTTTCAAGACTCCCTGGCTAATCTCTGCACACAACTTTGCCCTCTCTATAGAGGGTTGATTTGCCGGCAGCTTTTTGTTGTGCTTATTTATGTTCAACATTAATGGCTCAGACTGGCTCATGTGAGCTGGATGTTCTCATTCACATGCCTGATAATAGGTTCTTATTTACCTGTGAGTGTTACAGTTACAAGTAGACAAACTCATTAAGTCATCATAGCATTTCCCTGAAAATGTTCTCATGGCTTAAAAGGCTTGAGTGGTCCTGGAAGATGCTGGTCTGCTGCAGGGATAAGTCCATAGTCTGCATCCCTACTGAAATAAATTCAAAAATTGTGTGGAGTGATGCAAATGGTGTTTTCTGAGCTTGTCTGGTGACTGTGTTAAAGTCCCCTGAGACCAAACACATCAGATTTTACAGTTACAAAGAGCTTGTACCTAAAGAGTAATGCGTACCTTGGCAAGCAGATGTAACTCTGGTGTTTCTTATTCTTTTTGAATGATATGGAATATTTTGACATTTTGGTAAATCAGCAGATTCTCATTCCATGTTGTATTCCAGGCATGCAGCTGAGAGATTATTAATGTCTATGATAGTAAAAATACTGCATCTATATTTATGTCTTTACTGTGTTGACTGCATTCTATCCTGTAAGGATAACAATGAGAAAGGGGAAACTGTGACTCTATTCAAGCCAGTTGCAAAACTCCCAGTGACAAAAGTAGCTCATTCATAATAGCTCTAAGCACACCTTACTGTTTTCTGTAACTTTTAACTAATGAAATGCTCTCAGGCAGAGCAAAATCTCAACTCGAGCCTTTATCTGATCAGAAGTCTCCCCCTTTTGATGAAGTGCCATGCAAGTACAAAGTTCTTCTTTTATTAAATGTCAGAATAAGAATCTGTTGATTTCTGGGTGCAAGCTCTCCTGCTTTTACTCACTAACTTAAAAATCACAATGGAAGCAGATCCTTGTTTTTAAAACTTACCCTTTGGGCAAGAAAAGCCGCTACAAAACAAATAAATAAAGCTTAATACTAAATATTTCCTTACCTCCCCTCCTCCATCCCTCCACATGGATTTCACCTGTACAGGTGTTATGTTCAGTAATGACTTGCTAAAGCTTGGTCTCATACTCCAGGCCTCTGAGGCATCGAAATGCTTTAAAATGGTTATTTTCTGCTAGTCTTCAATCTTTTTTCTAAGTTTAGCAAGTCATTAGGGTTAAGAGATGACAAATTAAGCTGAGATGCAAGGAACTCCCTTTGCAGGCTTAAGCCACTTGCCCGTGGAGCTCACTGACACCAGAAATGAGAAACTAAGAGCACAACGACGTTCTCTGTGGAGGCAATGCCAACTCAGTTGAAGGCGTTTAACTGCGTTTAACAGTTAAAGTTTCGGCAACGAGGGGAACAGCCGAGGCCCGTGTGGCTCCGGACCCGCGGTGCCAGCGCCGGGGGAGGGGCCGGGCAGGGCCAGCCCGGGGAACCCCCCTCGTCCCCGGCCACACGCAGTCGGGACACGGTAGTTGGGGACCCTCGACGGCTTTGGTTCACGTTTCCTTTTTCCCGCTTCCTTGCGTGAATTTTCTCCCGGGTTAAGAGATTTCCCGCCAGAGGAACCGTGGGCGGGCAGCCCCCACCCCCGCGCTGCCGGTGCCGGTCCTGGGGAGGCGCCGCTCCGGGCGGCTCCCTTGGCTCGGCGCCGCGCCGGGGTCCCGCCTGCCCGGTGCGCGGCGCTGGGCTTTCCGAGCCGCCCGCCCGCCCGCCGCACCGCAGCCCCATGTCTGCGCTCCCCGCCGGTGCCGACATCAAGAGGGCTCTGGAGAACAGCCCCGAGACCAACATCGAGGATGAGCTGCCCGACGAGCCGCCGCAGCCGCGGCCCAAGAACTACCTGCTCCTCAGCATCCTCGCCTGCTTCTGTCCCGCCTATCCCGTCAACATTGTCGCCTTCGTCTTCGCCGTCATGGTGAGTAGCACCCCGCCGGGTGGCCAAGCGACCCTCGGCTTGGGGCTGGGTGTTTGGCGGGGCGACCGCCGGCTCTGCGCCGGCCCGGCCCCAGCCGCGGCGCTCCCGGCCGGCCCGGCCGGGACCTGCAGGAGCAAAGCGGGGCTGCAGCAACCGTCAGGGTCCCGGCCATCCGGCCGCCTTTTAACCACTTGTCCCGGGCGCCTGGAGACAAAACTAGGTGAGGCAGCAAGCCTGAGAGCATCAGCGGGCTCGGTCAGAGTGTCTACTTAGCAATCCTGGCAGTAGATATAAAATGTGGAGTGAAAAGCAGTTCAGGTTTTCAGTGTCAGACTACATAAGGGAGGGAGGTTTATCCCAAGTAACGGAATTTGTTACATCAACTAACTTGCACGCTGAATTGGACTTGGTATCTATGTGTGAAAGTGACAACTGGGGAACAGCAATCAGATTTGCAAAGGATCACACATGGTTTCTACTTCAGCTGATCAAATTTGATAGAAGTGTGGGGTTTTTTTCCAGTAAGCAGGTTCTTTAGCCTGATGCTATTTGCTACAATTAATACACATAGCAATAATGATTGTAGGTTGTTGGGAAAAATCCTTTTAAAATTGAATATTGAGTACACTGAGAGAACAGCCTTACTTCTACAACTCATAATTGATTTACGTGGTCCTTAATAATCCAGCAATCCAATTTACTTCAAAAGGATCATTAGCACAGAATCTTCTCTGAGTTAAAAGTTCCAGAGTCATATCCAGACTTTTTTAATAGGCTACACAATCAGCGTGATCAGTAACACTGCAGTGTATTTCTGTTGTTTAGGGACTAAAAAGGATTTAAAACACGTTGTGTATTTTCATAATTTTCTCTGACAGCCAGGCTGAAAAGGTAAGTAAAAAGATAGTTGTTTCTTTTTGTAACTAAGTATAAGAATAATTACCTATATCTAAAATATGCTAAAGCACACTCTTATAAAACTAGGAAGATTGATCAGCAATCACATTGCTTGAACTTGAAAATTACTTTGAGCTATTCCAAATTCATCTTCAGAGTCTTTTTTTTGTCCAGATATGTATTAGCTGTCATTTTTTTCTGTGTTTATTTTCTTTATTGTTAACTGTACAATGTGCTCTTTTCCTTGATTTGAGAAGATTTGGTCCTGCTGGTACTCAGCATCCTTTCTGTCTGTGGACACTTAGGGTGCTATATAAAGTAATGAGAGCTGATAATCTGGGGCTGTGAGCATCTGTTCACTGTGACAGTACTTTTACCAAAGCACTGGGGCTGCACAGAAGTTAACTGTCAAGGACAGAATTTGGCCTCTAAAGATTTTTGCACCCCATATGGAGAACTCTCCACCCACGCCCTAGTTGAAGTTCATACAGGCTTTTGGAGTCAGGCTTAAGTACCTGTCACCAAGAGATATGTAGAAACCAGGGTGGGAAGAGCACTTCCTGAATGCTGAACGCTTTGTGCAGGTCTCAGCTGCCCACTTCTTAAAGATGGGAAATAAAAACCAATTCAATAACCTCCACTAGATGTGAATATCTCTTCTATTTCAATGTCATTCCTACCTAAAACCTCTCCTTTTCCATGAAAATAACATGTTCAACTTGTTTTCCACAGCATGATTCCTCTGCCTTTTAGAGCTGCAACTTGTAACTTCTCCATTAACCTCAACTCCGGGTTCTGCATTTTAACCTATGCTGGTTTTATTTCTACTTCTGCTGGAATCTGCATTCTTGTCAGCTTGTTTCCTAGAGTTGTTAAGGGTTAACCCACTGAGAAGAGTGGGTTACTTTCTTTTCTCACAGAAGATACTATTATAGTCTGTAGATTTTGTCTGAGATCTTGTGTTAGAAGAGATACAGACCTGTAAAAGTAGAGTTCTTTATAAATTTCAACTGCCTAGAATAGGCCTAGAAGGAAAAGTCCTGTTGGCTTCTAGAGAGGTATGGCATTTGCCTGTGTCATGTCCTCCTTAAATGCTCTCAATTCAGACAGTGTTTTCACTCTAAAAGTAGAGTCTGGGCTCTAACACACCCCCAAATTAAATGACAGATTTGTCTTCAGTCTCTTCTGCTGCCCCATTTACAACTTCAGCACTGGTTTCCTCACTTGTTTCTCACCTTCAGGGGCACAAACCTTACCATTTCAGATCTTACCTCGTTTACTTTATTTTTAGAATCAACCTCTCCCAAGTTCTCCCTGTTGTGATAATAACCTTTTCTTGTTTCTTACCTCCTCTGTAAAAGAAATCTATTTCTTCTGTCAGGGTAAGAGGATAGTTCTAGAATGGACACTTAATAGCATCAGCATGTTGATGTACTGGCATTACAAGAGCAGCCCCCTCACAGTAGTTGCTGGTCACTGGCAGGTGTGAGGGTTTCTTGGCAGTTTTAGCAAATGGAGATGTGTTTGCCCCAGGGTCCTGGCAGGACTCCTACCTGTAAGATTACTGTTCTCAGTACTTTTCTGCAGTTCCAGGCAGATCTGTCCGTTCTGCTTCCTCTTGCTTCTAGCAGCCGCATTGTGTTTCTGTATGATTAGCTGGCTCACTCAAACCCAGAGGTGCCTCACTCAGACCTTCCTTATTCTTTCTCACATAGTTGAGACCGCAGGCGTGTGGGGTACAGGTACCAAGTCAGGAGGCTTATGTGGCAGAAGAGGCTTCTCTGATGCAAGGCTGTGGCTAGACAGCGTGTCACTGAGCTCTTTGGCTCCTCATCTGCAATGATGGCTTTTCCCCCTGTTGTGAACCCACTGTGACCTGCCCATTGTGTCTGAGCACTGGCTCAGGGGGACTGGCTGTATCTGGCTCATGCAATCAGAGCCAAAGGGAGGCTGTGGGACAACTCTGAAAAATGAACCAGTTAAATATTTCTAAACCCAGCACTGATGTTTGGTAGCTGAATAAATTTTCTTGGCAATTGTCAGTACAGCACCTTCAGCTGTCTTTATTGCAAAGATCTGTATGTCAGACTAGTCATCACATTCCACAGGGCCTTAGAGATTTGTAACCACTGCAAAACAGTCTCTTAAAATCTATTTCTCCCTCATTGTTTGTTGCTAACTCCCTCTTTATGTTGACACATTTCTGTTTAATCATTTGCATATTTCAAATAACATATGTGGTCACACTGTGACAATCCTGGCTTATCTGCCTCTGATAGTAACAAGTTCTTTGACTGCATTTGTTACCCTTGGATTCAGGTGCCTTGTCTGTATATTAGTTTCCCTAAGCAGAGACAACAAGCAAAAGGTGGTAGAAATCATGGAACAGCAGAGGATGCAGTGGGTCAGCTCTTCTAATTGAGATCCTAATGAACCACGTACAGTTTGTTGGCTTTGGTCAGGTTAGTGACTAGCGTAGTGACCAGTGTTCCTGTAGGGCTGCACTTCTCTTTAGTTAGAAAGTTTATTTGGAAAGTTTATACAGCTTTTTTTTATAGTAGCTTGTAGGTACCTGGACATCTAACACCATATGGGACAGCCTATACCTACTTCAGGAGTATTAAACAGCAAGGCTCGGCAGCTGTTCTTAAGCATTTTTTGCACAGCCCTTATCTTTGCAAACTGCTAAGCTTTTCCTCTGCAACAACACTTTCAATGTGTCCCCAGAGTCATATATTTTATAAATAGATGTGTGTGAACCTGGTGAAGTCACTGAGATTACTCAAGTAAATAAGCAGCTGCAGAACTGTGGCTTTAATTTAGTTGATCAACTTCATAGTGAGCAAGTTAGCAGAAACCTGAGAAATCATATGATATTAGGGTGAAAATGGTTTAAACTTGTTTTAAGAGTTGGACAGACAAAATGGCACACATAAAAGCTGTATTCTGTATAGATTGCCTAGCCCTTGGAAATAAGTAGTTGTAACATTTAACAGTTAATGTTTTCTCAGACTAATGCTGGGAACTAGAAGCATGATCCAAGAGCCCTTTCAAGCAATTTCAAAGAGCTTTGCATCAGACCCCAACCACTCCCCCAAACCTCTTATTTTTTCTTGAATGCTAAGTTATGCCATTTAATTTAAGCCTTCTAATAAAGAAACTTTTGTCTCCTTCCTGTCTCTCCCAAATCCTCTCTTTTACCATTAATGGTGTTTTCCTCCTCTTCATCATGGATTTGTATTAAAATGACATTATTTATTGAAGTGCATAGGGTGAATAATTTATGCAGTACCTGCAGAAATCACATGGACATTCTCCAGACTTCCTAAATACATTAGTAAAATTGCACAGAACTGCAAGCTGCTGCTGCTGTGTCTTGCTTACAGCTCTGTCTCCGTCTTGAGACCACGTCTATGAGGAGGTGAGTTTCGAGTGTTTGCAGGACCAGTCTCTAGATGTCATGACAAGTGAGCCCTTGAATGAGTGGGAAGAACAAAGGTAGGGCTGGGCTCTCAGTGATGCTTCTCCCTATTTCTCTCTGTAGCCACAGCCACATTCATAGTCGCTGACACGAGGCAGAAGGAGAACTCAGCCTGGTCAGGACCAAGACAAGCGATGTTTCTCCTGATACTCATTTTATTGACTTTACTGAATGTATTTTGAGAAAACCTAAGAAAACTCTTCTTCTGTAGACAGGACTGCTGAAAAGAGCGGAGTAACTTAACTGTTCCAGACACCCTTTGTAACAGGAGACCACACTGGTGGAGAACCAGAGGTGACTGTGCCTCAGCACAGCTGCTGTTTTTCTGCCTGAATGATCAGGTACCCTAAGGAAACAAGGTTTGGGCACTCATCCTATTTGACTATGTGTTTGTGTCCATCTCTCATTTCCGTCTCTTCTCTCTTTCCCCTCTATACCCTTTAAGTCCGCTAGCCAACCTCAGTGAAACCTGACAGCAGTGTTCTTTCGGGAAATAAAGTAGAGAAATGTTTAGGCATGTGGGCTTCCAGGAAGAGAAGAAATGGATCAGTGCTCTCTTTAAGGGCAAGAGTGCATCAGCAGCTCAGCCTTTCTTAGACACCAGAGAATAAGAACCTGCACTTATCCTTGAGATGCAATTCTAGGAATATAAGTTTCATTGCTTTGGGACTGTCTTGGCAAGAGCGATCTTACTGCAGCACTAACACCAAGGATGTGTCTAGCCCATTAACTTCTGTGTGCTCACTAATCGACAGAACACACACAGATAATGTCCCTAATTATTTTTCTGCTTGGGAGAAAAGGCTCTAGAACAATGCTTGGTATCCTCTGAAGGTCATTCCTTTCCTGCTTTCCACAATCTCAGATCTTTACTCTGTTGAATTGTTGTTCTGTCTTTGCTATAAAAAAATGATATGTAACTAAAGCACTTTTGTAATATAACTCGGTGATAACTGATACAGTTGTTTTCTAAAGACAACCTGAATTATTTAGTGCACAGAACAGTTCAGCTGATCAGGTCCTTGTATTTCTCCCCCTGCAGCTCCCATTTCTGGGATACTTTCTGGAATACTTAGGAGATACTAAAGAACAGGTTATGACAAACCTGATTCCCTGAGGTATTATGCTGAGATAGTTCAATAGTGCAGTCTGATGAAAAAATCTGGACTCAGTGTTATGATTTATGAACTCAAACTCTCCTGATCTTACAAAATAATTCGTAGAAATAGTACTCTTTTTTTAATATCCTTTGATAGCACCCTGTTCTTGGGAAAAAGTTACTACAAACTGTGTTATATTTGTGTACTAGAATACTTTAGTGTCCTTCACTGATTTTTTTGTTTTCTTTTAAAAATATAGGCTATAGTGTCTATTTAGACTATAGTCTAAATTTTAGACTATAGTCTATAGTCTATAAAAAAATAGTTTAAAAAATTAATTCAGAAAATCCTACAGTCTTTCTTAGAAAAGACTAGAAGATCAGAGTGGTCCTATCACACCTTGTCATCTCTGCACTTAATGAATATAAAGCATCTGTGAAATCTGGGTGGATAAACTCAAGTCTGAGATAATATCTGTATGTCTGATGCATATCAGAGGATGTGTATGATAATGACTATCAGTGCATTCCAAAAAGGCAAAGGGACAGAGTTTCTAGCCCGTGAAGATGGCACTCAGATACTTTGTTCATGTGATCTATATTTCCTTTTTTTTCTTTTTCCCACCTATTAATTCTGAAAACTCTGTTTTGAAAAGTAAAACACTGGAAAATAGTAAATTAATCTTTTTTTAAGTTGTTTTCCTGAGGCTTTCTGTAAAAATGCAGCCTATTTATGCTCCTGGAATGCTTAGGGTCTTATAAAGCTTAGGAGTTTATTTCACTGCTAGTGAAGTGGCCAACTAACAGTTCACATACTACAGAATTATTTCCAGAGATGAAAAGCCACAGATTTATGCAAGTAGGTATATTAGAGTTGATTTGACAGCTCTTATGCTGATGTGTACAAGAAAACTCATCATATGAATATAGTGTCACCACTGAAAATGGAAGAGCTGTAGTTTCAATTAAATGTGCTGAAAATGAGTGGAACAGAAAGCTGGACTCCCTGCTTATCTTGGGCTGGTGGCAGTGGGTGTTTATTTTTACAAATAAAATCACCATTTTCTGGAGTCCTTTCTACAGTACCAAAGTGCACAGAACTTAGTTCAAAGAGGTCACCTCAGTTTGTGTACACATTTCTGTTTAAATAAAAAAGTCACAAACTCTTCTCTTTCTCTTCTACAGGCTTTAAACAGTTATAATCAAGGAGATATAGAAGGGTCAAAAAGACTGGGTCGCAATGCGCTCTGGGTTGCCGTTGCATCAATTATCATTGGACTTGTCATCATTGGGATCTATTGTGTAGTTCATTTCACAACGGTAAGCAAAACACTACTAGTCCCAATGCAAGCAGTTCTTCTCTGTGCATGGGCTTCAGAATAAGAAACTAAAGATTGTCAGAACTATCTACTGATGTTAAAATGTACTTACTTTGCAGTTTTGAAAATTCTGTTGGCTGTCTGTGGTTAGATGCAAATGACTGTGTCTTAGCAGCAGTGGGTTTTCTAGGAACTCTTGCAGCTCCCATAAGTTTTTCCAATTTAGGCCAGTTGCTTTTTGGTTTTTCTGCCTATTAGTTTCACAGTCTGCAAGACAAGCTGTGTAGACATCCTTAGATTTCAGATATGAGTCCCTGGTTGCTAATTTTCACTCATAATGTGTCCAACATATCTTGTAACTTTGCAAGCAGAAGAAGACAGTCAATTACTATTTTACTCTTTGATATAGGTAATGCCAACTTAATATCAAAAGTGACCACAAATGTAATTTTTGACTTGTCTTGCTGTGGGAGAACATCATTCACTCTCATTGCTGTGTAATTTCGTACACTAGAACAATAGTGAACAAGCTTGACAAATGAATCTCTGTATAGACAGTGGTCATCTGGATATAAGCTTATTTGGAAAAGAGGACAAATGTAATTAGGGTATTGAAATCCTTTCTGAAGGTTGTGCAACAGTATGTTCTTTGGAAGCATGAATCTCTCTTTGGTTCAGCCTGTGTGCAGTTTGTTCAGCCCTCACAGATTTAAAAGCAAGTCACTTCAGGCCGGGTGTGCCAAGTTTTGTAATTGACAGCGGCAGTAAATTCCTGTTTGCTTCCACTAACTTACTCATTATTTCTTAGGCAAGGATAGCAGCTCAATATTATTTTTTTTAGGTAGGAGGAGAGAAGAGCAGTGTGAGGAGTGGCAGACAACACTGCCCTGAAGCATTCACGCTAACCAGGGCACACCACCTACGTTTAGCTGTAGTCAATGTTTGAGTTCCGCTACAGTAGGACCACGTGTGCTGAATGTGCGAATGCTGCTTTGTGCCCTCTGCCAGGTATTAGTGGTAATTAGCACTTTATATCTGGTATTTGTAAGCACCTCTCTCTCTCCTACCCTCATGGAAGTAAGCAGCAGTAGATCAGTATAATACAAATTTGTGGGATTTTTTCTTTTGAGGATTTTTTTTTTTATTGATTTTTGGTTTTTTAGTTGGGAAAATCTGTGTTAGGTGGAAGTCTTGGTGGGTGCCTGGGGACCCTAAGCACCCTGTTGGGATATTAATTTCTGTATTCAGTGAATAGTTTCCATAGAGGTCTCTTGGCCAAATGGTATCTTGAGTTTTGTGAGGACTCGGGATTTAGTGGACTCACCTTGCTCTCTGGCTTTCCAATCTCTTTACTACTGCCCTTCTCCCTCTCACCTGTCACCCTCTAAAGAGCACTTGCTTCTAAGAAAGTGTTTGATAGAATCAACCACCTTCTTTATTCTTCTGACATGAAAATGAGTGAACAGGAGCACCCAACTGGCCTTTCCATGCTTGCCTGAGTTCCCTTTGTTGCCTTACTCTTGGACATTTATATTTTATACTAAATTGTATTTGAGTTTGACATGCCACTGATGTGGATGGCGCTGCCTGCTCCATGCAGTTATCTCACATCCCTGTGTACTTGGTCATGGTTGTTTACTAAGAGCCACTTTGCTCTCTGCTAATGTGAAGTGATTGTAAATTATTTCTATGTTAACTTTAATATATATGCTTCAGTATTGATAAGATAGTACAAAGTAACCTTAATAGAATAATATGACAGTCACCCCTGTAACTGATTTATTTGATTACTAGTAGGTGCAGATTTGATGTTTCCATGACCTACACATGCATTTTTTCTGAAAGTTAATTTAGACTTCAGCACTACGCATGTAAAGCTTGACCCTTCCAGGATTTATTACTGCATGCTTTATCCCCCTGAAATTCATCAGCTACTGTATCACCCAGTTGTTCCTGCTGACATTCCTTGTGGCTTCTTTTGGTATTCAAAGGATAACAAGTCTCACTGCGAATTACCATTGGGAGTATGCCCTTGTATTCTCTTTCCATATTCTTACGTATCTCTCCCTTAAGCTTGTGGTTTATTATCCCATCCCATTTCTCATCTGTGTTAGTACTTTCTGTTATCCCATGACTGCTAGAGGGTGTTACTTGAGTATGCATAAACCCTTTGCTAAATTTCACTAGCTCATTCTGATTTATCCATGCAAAGATGCGGGGTGTAATGTGTTTGAGGGCTGGATGAGCCTCAGGAGTTCTTCCACATCTTAAGTCTGAGCTTCTGGAAAGCAGAAAACCTGAGACATCCAAGTCAGGTTGGCAGGGGACAATCTCCATCAATTGTTACACAACTTTTCCTCTTGGTACAGAAACTTGGTTCAGGCTCAGCTGGCTCTGAAGTCTCCTTGAAAATAATTCCCCACCTTTCCTGCAAGGGGCTGGAGGATCTGCAGGCCGAAAGGAACATTCCTTCTCCTGCCAGAAGTCACAAACTTCAGGCCTTCCACATCACAGAGAAGTGCACAAAATTCCTACTTTGAACAAACAGTGACATTACACTCCCGATTACACCCTCAGTAATACTGGTAGAGTCAAGAAGAGGAAGACCATTTCACTTTTCAGAAAACTCCTGCCTCGAGCCCCAAGCTTCCTTGCATGCCGCCTTTGGTTTATTCAGTTGCAGAGCAATAGCAACACCTGCATCTGCGTGGAAGAAACAGCCTTGACTTTTCATTTGGAAGATTTACTTGGTGCTAAGCCAACTCTGGGCTTGTACTCCTGCCTTGGAGAGCGTTGTTTGTCTTTAACACTGGCATGTTATATTTAGCATTGAGATATATATACATACATACACGTATATATATCTCCTGGAACAGGGCCCACTCAGTATTTGGGAACCATCTACCTTCTGCAGTCATGCCCCTGAATGTAGACAAGGCGAAACTGTCACTTGCCCAGCAATAAAACTTGTCTTGATCAATGTAGACATGTGTTTTCCTCATTATGCTGAGGAATCTCTGAGTGTTAAGCTGTGGTGTGTGCTGAATCAGGGCTGTCCCCTGTTCCACACTAGGCCACATTTATTCTTACTCCACCCTGTAACTTTCCCCCTCTCCTATTAGCTTCTGCTGCACTCCTGCCTTGTCAGTCCCGAATGCTGAATTACACTTCCACTGCTTGCTCAGATGTAACTGAAACCAGTATTTGTGTCACCGCTGAGTCTAGCCCTGCATGTGTGCCAATAGGCATGTTGTCCATCAAGAACTGCAGTGAGAAAAAGGACTCCATAAGGACCTCAGGAGAAACTGAAACAGTGCAGAGCTGTGTGCTGTAGCCTGCGTGTGGCCTTACTCTGCTGTAATATGTCTGGTTAGAGAGTGAACGGCAGGATACCTAATGACAGGTGACACCTGGCTGTGAACCACATCCTGAGTCCTGCCTCTAGTTCTGATCTCCTTCTCTGAAGTTGTGGCATACACACATACAAACAAAAACCAGAGAGAGAAAAGGGCTGCAAGGTATGAGAAAACCTTTATATGTGGAAAGACAAAATAGACACAATCTCCTTGGCTTGGGAAAGACTTAGGAATGGGTAGTTAAAGGTAGTGAAATAAAGAGTGATTGTTGTCTCTTACGAATAAGGTGCAAGGGCACCTAAAGAAAACAGCTTTAAAAAAGGAGGAGGTACTTTTTCCATGTGCCATACTATGCAGCTGTAGGACTTACGCCTTCTGGTTGCTGTGGGTACAAAAAATACAGATGATTTGAAATGAGTGAAGTTACCAAAAAAAAAAATGAGCTTAAATGCAAATATGCAGATACAATCTCAGGCTCTGAAAGCTGAAGATTGCATGAGCTGGAAGGCAATAAAGGCAGAAATATCAGCCTGGACATAGCCTTTTCTTCCACAGTCACTTCAGGCATTTGTAATGTGTCACTGTCTGAGGTGGGATGCTGTGAAGACAGCTGCTCCGCCCCAGTACCACTGTTCTTACACTTCTTCATTAAGCCTGCTAGTAACCTTTCCACTGACTTGAACGGATTTGGAGTCAGCCTTCCTGTCTCTTGCTAGTAATTCTGTTAGTGAGTGAGGGTTCTCTAGTAGTTCACGATCTGTGTTTTCAGAGCAGTCTCCAAATCTTTGGAGCAGATTCCAAATAGTGTTTCGGTTTGCCTTTTGATAGTTTAAATCTCTTGGTGTCTTTGAATTTCATTTGAGTCCCACTGGCAGGAACTGGAGAAACCTAATCTTGGGCTGGAACCTCCTTACAGAAAAGGAGACCCCAGATATTCCAAACCCTTTTCTTAACTGGATCTCACCATGTCATATTCTATTTCGTGCTACTATTATTCCATTGCTGGCATTGCTGCATAGCCTCTGAAACAATCTGCAGCTTCTTGCAGCACATGCTTTTAGACTGTCTCTAGTGTCTGAGTGTTGCTTGACAACACCACTCAGGGCAGAACTAGAGCTCACAGGTTTTGTTCCCCAATTGAGCCACAAAGCATGTAATCTAAAGTCCGTGGGTTTTGTGCAGCTCTCCAGTGGTTCTGTGCAGTCTGGGCAAATGGGAGTGAGTAAAGTAGAAATGTGGAGAACTAGTAAGAGGTGTTAGAGTGAAGTAAAGAGACAAGCTTTTCTGTAGAGCTGTGACTGAGATAGTGGCAGTTATGGTATGAGGAAGGGTAGCAGAAGTACTGAAGGAAAGGAATGCAAGGAACTCTTGCCAGTGGACCAGGGTCCAACACTTTATTCATTCACATCTGAAGTACATTGTCTTTGTTTATCTTGAACCCCAGGTTCACAGGCAGGGGTAGAATTATCTTCTGATAATAACATATGTGAGAAAGGTAGTTGTGTTCAGTGACTTTGGAATTTCATGCAGACCATAACGATATTTTGGTGCTTTTGTAGAGGAGTGTGAACTTCTAACCCCTTTAATCTCACTCGAGCTAGAACTTCACCCCAAGCAAGTCACAGAAATGCCAGCTGTCAGCATGGCTTCGAAGGAAGACAGAGACAGCCAGGCTGTGCAGAAAGTACTAGCTTATACTGCTGAATAAATAAAGCATATGTGCAGCCATGCAACACTGGTGGTTACTGGTCAAAGGAAAAGCAGTAAGCATATAGGCTGTGCTCCAGGGACAGATATGTGCGTATGTTTTTCTTAATAACTTATAAATAATTCTTCAGGGTGAAAATGCATGCAAGATTTTTAATATCTCTATTGTCCCTTTCCCAAGGTGCTCAAAAAGCCTTTGCAGCCATTTCACTGAGTAACTGTCTCTCATGGAGACACAATGAAGTGAGTGACCAGTATGATGATAGGAATTACAAAGCCAGCCTGCATATCTTTACATTGCCAATCCTGTTCTCTGTGCATCACCATAGTAAGAAAAGAGTCAAGGAAGGCTACGTGCCTTTTGCTGCAGGGACTGACCTGCCAGTAACTGGTAGAGCACCAGGTCTGAAGTCAGGGCATTCCTATGGTCTTTTATTCATATTAATTCTTGGTGTCCACCTAGCCAGTGAGGTCATACTGCTGCTTTTCTACCAGTAAGGGCACTAACTGATTATCTCCTTGATACTGTACCTCTTTTTACTGGATTTGTAAAAACATAACAGCTTAAAATCCTGTCTATCAAATGTGTTCAATCAGCTCAGATGCTGAGTAGTGGGCAGACACACATGGATGCACAGAGGCCATGTGATTACATCAGCTTTGTTTCCTTAGCAAACCACATGGAAAAATTCTGATCCAGTTGTTTCATCTGTGCAGGGGGGAAATTTCCCCACAATAGATTCCATCCATTGGAGTCCTGAGTAGCATCCAAGAGACAATTAACAAATGAGTTAATGCTGTCTGCAGGATATATTCACTGTTGAGTGCCTCTGGTCCTAGATTAGGAGCTGCTAAAAAGTAGCTGCTTGATGGAAAAGCTATCTCAGGACTCCAGCAGAGAATGCAGCATCCAGGGACAAGCCAGTGAGATCAGCACTGTCCATGGGTAATGTCTGAGACCTACCCCCAGCAAAAAAATTTGAGGGAACTTCTCATTTATTTCCACTCTTGAAACAGATGCACAAAGAGTCCTTTTAAAACCTCTGACGTGTATGGCTATTGTATTTACCAAGTTGTCTGCTGAAAATATTGTTCTTGCCTGACGGTTGTATGTACCACTTGAAGGAAGCAGAGATGCTGTTGACCTCATGAAACTTTGTCAAATAAGAGCCCATTTCCTGGCAATGAAGGATCCTAACTTGCATTGATTCAGGTAACCCAGTTTAAAAATTTAGTTCAGATTGACAGATGATTGGTGCCATTAGACACTTAGCTCTTTGATTCAAAACTGTATTGAACCACTAATCTAGAGGGATGTTTGTTAAGAGAACAAGTGCTACTAATGTGGCATAATGTATCCATTAGATCTGTAGAATTAATAATTTAAGCTCACAAGGCAAACTCTCTGACTTTTCCTCCTTTAAAAATACATATTTCTGTGTCCTTGCAGCATGCTATCTGAAGACCAGGACTGCACTTGGAGGATATCATCATGTAAATCTCAGGAGGAGAAACAGAAGATGAGAAGGAAACCCTTCATTCCAGACTGTTAGATTTGACCCTACAAGTCTGCAGAGGCATGTTGCTGGCGGATGAACTGATAGTCCAGTTAGTTAATCAGCATGGCGTGACCAGGTTTTCAAAATCATTTATTTTTAAAGAATCTCAGTATAAAGCAGCATTTTCTCTTTTACCCTAACGTATCATGAGATCTTACCCTAACAATTCCCTTTTCTTTCGCATTTACATGGAATGTATGCTGGATCCACAATGTTCCCTGGCTGAGCCTAGCCAGACAAAGCCAACAGATCTGGACTGTTTATGGTGCACAATGTAAGATTTGCTGCACAGCCTGCTTAAGCTCGTAGAACTCCTGTTGCCTACAGTGGGTTTTGGATGAGGCCATTAAGGATTTTTTTAAATTACTTTAATCTCAACATAATACAATCATAACCATGGGTTTGTGATTTTATTCTGCTATGTGATTTTATAATGCCATGGGTGTACTTTGACTCAGCGACTGCTTTCTTCTGTAATCCTCAGCTTTTAGGTCTTTACCTTAGATTTTTAACCACCTGGGACCGATTCCAATCACTTGATTATTAAGAGACACTCTTCTTCCATAGCATCCATATTTTTCTTAATGATTTATTTTTGTTTTGTTGTCTTTCATTGTTGAAGTCCCTTGGCTTAGCTCCAGTTCTTCATTAAAGTTGCACTGATTATATTTTCCTCTTTAAACTTCACTTATGTAAAAAGTTCTTATTTTTTTATCTGACAAAAGATCCTCTTTTTAAATAGATGTTCTTCATCCCTTTGTTATTGTTCTTCTAGCAAGTCACATAGTTTCATTGTGTTCTGCTTTGTTCATGTCTCTTTTTTTATTCAGTTCATCCTTTCATCTTGCCATGAAATGTCTGTGTATCAATGCAGTTAGAGATGGACGGACTTTTGTACCCTTATGTAGTTACACACGCTCTTGCTGATCCTAAGATATTCCTCGGTGAAGAGTTTTAGGTTACAGAATTCATGGCCTCCACTGCAGTTTCTTGATACCTTATGAAAATTTAGTATGGGACAGCTGTTTTTTATTAGCTGAAAACTGTTTGAAAGAATGTATTTGTTTTGCCACACAAATATTCCATGTTAAAAGGAGTAAACTCTGAGTGTTAAGACGGATGGCTACATCTTGAGCAGTTTTTGCTCCATTTGCTTTAATTGTTACTACATCTTCAAGCAAGCTATGCCAGCTTACACTTACTCTGCTTGCACTAACGTAAATCTGGACTGATGACCCCAAAATGCATGGGAGTTTTGCCAGTGCAAGTGAGAAAAGACTCATACCTGGCAGGAGTACAACCGCCTATTAAAATAAATAATAATCTCCCAGAAACCTTTACCTGTTAAAGCATATGCCTGGAAGTAGCATGTATTTTCTGTGCCTTGATATTATACTTTCAATGTGCTTATTTGCTTTTCTTTGTGCCAAATTTTGTCTTTCATTGAAGTCAGTGATGCATCACCTTATCCTTACTTACTCCAGTATAAATCTTCATGAACACTGGTGAAATCAGTTGATCTCTTCAGCATTTACAATGATCGAATTTGTCCACGTGGGAATCTTGCCACCGATTTTGATGATTCCAATAATTGGCTGTTCTGTGAACTCCTCTTTGGTTTTTGAATACTATTTCAATGGTCTGATATGTCTTGTGGGACTTTTAGTAGCTTACCTTCTTATCAGATATGATAGAACTGTCATTGAGAAGTGGAATAAAATTACTTTTAATTCATGTCTATTCTGGTATGTGGGAAGTGTCTTTTCTAAGCTTTGTTGCCTCTTCTATTTTAAAGAGTAATATCCCTTTTCCTAACCCCTTGGACGGTTTCAGAATAAAGTGAATCAAAGCAAAAGCAGGATTTCTGCCCTACATGATACTATACACCCAGTCTGTTCTGTGGCTAGTACATTCAGATGCTTCTAGACATCACTTAATGCTCAAAATATCAGTGAGGTAGGCTCTTGGCTTCATTTTCAAAATAGCATCCAGCAAGAGTGTTGAGGCCTTTTCAGTGGTCCCTCGGTGGTGTCTTCGGGGCTTTCCTACCAAGAGGAAAAAGTGATCAGATGAGGTCACCAACGGAGGTCTCTCAGCAGGTAATGGAGGTCACATTTTCACCACGTTGAATTGCTGGCATCCAAGTCAACACCATTGCATTGCTGTAGTAGTAGTTTTCTACGCCAGTGTACTAAAAACCAAAGCATGTACAAAAAGTTTCGTCCTGCAAAATAGTAAACTCCAGTACTGCAAACTAAACCACAGCTAGTCCTGTGAGAGGGGAGAAAGATTTCCAAAGTTATCTGGGCACTAGAGGATAAGGATAGGCAACTCAAAGTATTTTTTGGAAGTGCCTAACAAGGAGTTAAATCAATAGGAGCTAGACACCTGGCTTGTTCAGATGCTTTTGAAAACCATACTGGAAATCTAACTTGCATCTTGATGCTAATAAATATCTTTGAAGTCTCGTTCTTAATACAACTGAGAATTGAGCCATTGTATCTTCAGTGCTTCTGAAGATAAATGTTGCTACCTTACAGTGCTATTGATTGGTATAAAAATAAAGGCTTTATATTAAACCACTTAATGTGACAGGGGAAAATGCAGCTATTCCTCTAATGTCCTTTAATGCTTCTATGTCATAGGTAATCTTATTTTTGCTTTACTAATGTACTGACATTGGTTCTCTTCATTTATTTATGTTTACACGAATTTTCAACCCTGTTTGAGAAATGCAATCAAACACAGCTTGTCCTGGAAATTAATATGGTCCTTGTGCAACCAAATAGGTCTGTCATAGGCGTGATGGCCCCATACAAAGAGAGGTATCAAACATAGGGAAGCGAAATGGCATTTTACTGCCCAAATCGGCAAGACCCCTGGTGACAGCAGTGGATCTGGAAGGCAGGATCCAGTTGTCTGAGGAATTAGTGCCTGCTTTATATTCTGAGGGGCATATAAATGAATTTCATTATCTGTTACAAGCTCTGGAAATTACCTTTTCTTCATCATCATGCATCTAGATTTGGATTTGCCCATGATTGTTCTGCATTGCACCGACCATTTTTTGGTCGGAAAAAACCCACAAACCTGTCATACATATGTACTGAATGATGTTATTTCATGAAATAGGGGGGAAAAGCAGTAAAACGTATTTCAACTCAGCATCTGTGTCCTGTCAGAATCTTCCTTCCACAAAGCTGCTCAGGGCTTCCATTTTTTGATGCAGTCTTCCTGCATGCTGAAGGCACCAACTAATGCCTGAAGTCCTGCTCTCTTTTCCTTCTTGCATGTATTACAGGCAGAGACAGATGGAAACTTGAAATTGCTGGCCTCAGCTCCTGGATCATGTTAGCATCTTTCGCTTCTTACAGGGCAGCTGCGTTCTGCAAAACAGCAGTGTGCATGTATCTTGATATGTAACCCTAGAAGAGGGCTTCTAAATATAAGAGGAGTTTCTTTGCTGCTGTATGAAGGGGGTCAGCCAGACGCTTAAACAACGTGTGGTGTATCTTTCATCAGATTGCACAGCAAAAAAAAATCAAGGGGACAACACAAAATTAAATTCTTAGGTGCCTCTCTGCAGGCACACCCAGGAGTTTACAACTTATGACTTGAAGATCAGCACTGGCTCTTTAATTTGTGTGGTTGCAGCCCCAATCCATGAACAGTGTGGCTCATGGCCCCAGGAGCTGTTGCTTTTGTACCAGTGTCTCTTGATATGTGCTCAGTATGAACTGTGTTCTGCCTCTCAGCCTGCAGACAGATTCTGTCTGATTGCTGCCACAGTGTCCACCCCTTGGAATCAGTCCAGAATCAGTCTGCTGGAGCAGTGTGTAAGCATCTCCCTCTAGGCTTATTTCTTTACCTGGACACTAACTTTGTCTACCAGTTACTTAAGATGGATTTTGTTACTGATTTACATCAGTAGGAGAGAGACTGGGTCATGTTCCCAGTTAGTTTTTACTTTGTGTGCATTGTGTGCACATGTGCACAAGAGGATGCAGTTGAAGGACTGGATTCCCCAGGGCAAGTTAAGATTTAAATACTAAGAAAGTCACTGGACTGATTTGAGGCCAAGCTGGTAAGCGTCAGGCTGAAACACCACTTGAGTGTTTGTTTCTTCTTACTACCCTCCCATCTCCAACCTCAGTTTAATTAGTAGGTCTCTGAAGATGTGCAGTGTTATGTTGGAGTAGGGATGAGAAGAGATGCAGCAGTCTAGGAGTGATTTTTATGTGTGCTCACAACTTTCCGTTTCCCAAGCACAACGGCATGTTCTGCATGCGCAGCGACGGCATGCGGCCCTGAAATGTGAGTGAGCCTTCAAGGAGGCTGCCCAGCTTCCTCTGCATTACTCCCTGGCAGCCTGGCAAAATGGGCTAAATTCAGAAGTGACCTAAGAGGAGGAGGTTTGGAAACAGATCACTCAGCCAATGTAAAGATGGAGGAGCAAACTTGGGAGCCCAAGGTAGAAAGGAAGGTTATAGTAAGAAATTTAACTGGAAAGTTTCTGTAGTTAAATTTATCCCATCTGGAACTCTAGGATAACTTCTGCTGCTGCTGCCACCCAACTCTTCATGACACAGAAGCTACAAGAAGAACTTGCTTATGTGTCCTTTATAATGTGATTTATGGCATGTCTGAATCTGATCTACCAGCTCATGACTGAGGGCGGCTCTTCTGTATTTGTCATACTTAGCTGTAGGGCTGAGTCAGCTTCCACTTCACTTGCAATGACTTCTCTTTGGCTAAATAAGCTTGCATCATGTCAAGGGAAAACAACTTTGCCAGATACCAATGGGTTCATCAGGACTTTAAGCTGCACAGTGTGAGACTTTAAGTCACTGTATTTCTCTTCTAACCTGTACTCTGGGGTAAGAAAGGGGGAAACTCCACTGAAATTAAGGGAGCAGGCTGTGTGCTAATGGTGACCCATGGCAGCTCAAAGAAATTTCCTTGAAAAAAAGAAAATAAAAAGCACAGTCCACTTTTAAGTGAATTTCTTATTCAAAATTATTCTGTTACATTTTCCCCTGATCCTTTTACCCTCTAGCCAGCCATTTGCGATTCAAATTGCTGTTGTGATTCACCATACAATTTCCATGATACTACTACTTCTTCCTGAGCAGGCAAACATAAATCCTAGGGGATCCACATAGTTGCTGTGATTGCTGATACAGAATTTTGTATTTGTTTCTGTGATGTATAAATTTGCTGTTTACTTAAGGTGAGTATTTGTTCCATGGAAATGTGGGTAGCGAACACAAGCAGGGTCCTGAATACACCAGAACAAAAGAATCTGAGTTATTCTGGTACCACTGTCAGGAGTACTAATTAAGGGCTAGGCCTGAGTGGCCTGTTGCTGTGTCCCCCACCTGAGAGATATGGTGATTTGGAAAACTAGGGAGAGTTGTCATGATAAATTATTTTAATGGCAAATGACACTTCTGACATTCTCACTAGGGAAGTTAACCAGGAAATTCATTTGTGACACATATGGAAGTCTTGATGGAAGAATGTGAACCAGCTCCCCATCTGTTACATCCTTATCTGGCAGTAAGAAAAAGAAGGTTAAGACAGGTACGTAAAGAGGCAGGAGAAGAACAGTATTTTTTAGTCTTCCTTTGGAATGTGGATGCTGGTCCTGGATGGGGTGCGAAAAGGGGAATTTTTATGCCCTTCAAGAAGGGAAGGAAGCAAAAAGTCACCAACACTGTTAAAGGGAGGAGCAAAACTCCAGGGTTCCATAAAATCAGTGGGTGGATGAGCAATGACAGGCTCCTGTGGCATGTCTTTGGCTAATCTCTTGCTCCTGCATCTCCTGCTTTAACAGCTGCAAGGGAATTGGGCTCCCACTCAAGCTGACAGGATAAAACAATACTCTAGTGCATGTGAGGACCACGCACGCGGACGTGCCCCTGAGGGGGCAGGGGGATGATTTATTGGGCAGCGCTGGTAAGTCCTCCACCTAAGACTCGTTGTTCACGGTGTAATGTCATCCAGCCCTCATAATTCATGGGGACCAGGCGCCTCACAGAAAGACTTACAGGGTGTTTGCTGTAGGACTGTGCTACACCCATCTGTCACAACTGACAGTGAGGGAAGACAAGAATCAGGGTGGGAGAGGAAGTTGTTGTGGGGAAAAGAGGGAGGAGGCAGCCACAGTGAATCCCAACCACCAGGAGGTTGAGATGCCCGTGTCCATTGCCTCTGTCCTGTCCACAGGCCAGTGTCTCTTGAGGGTTTTGGTGCGTAGCACACAATGGGTGTAGGGTTCATCACCACGTAGGGAGGAACCATCACATTTTAATACCAAAACTTTAAATTGAATAATGCTTTGACCCACCATAGATTAGTTACTACAACCTCATGAACTGTTAGCAGCCCTTATCCTGTAGTTGATCACCTGTCTGTGGTTCTTAGAAGTAACAAAAACCATTGCAAAGAAGTGAGCGTGGTCCCCAAAGTGTAGGTACTGTTGCTTGCGATGGGTCTGGCAGGCTGTTGTGCAGATCATCACAATGCTCCTACTGGGCAAGTGATGGACCAGACATGGTACCGTGCATCTCCAGCTTCCACTGCAGACAGTTCTGCAGACTTAACCACACACAGAGGCGTGTGCATTGGCACTGGCCCCCAAAAGAAAGGGGAGAACAAAACAATTAGGTTTGGAGACAAAGTATTCAGGAGTGTTAAGCTGTGTGAAATATCAGAATAACAACAGCTGCATTTTATAGCAGGGTAACTGTTGTGCAGCGGCTGAGGAAGAGCTGCCCACGGGCATCTCCTCGCAGCCCTCTGGCAGGCTGTCCCATGCCACGGTATTTACCCATGAAAGAGAAGCTCGGAGCAGCTGTTCCTCAAAACATAGTGCAGGAGCCAGCCATGCACTTGCGATTAGGCATGGGGAATCTGTATATCCCCACAGGATTCTTCCCACAACATAACAGCATGCCACGAGGATACACTTCCATTTTGGAGGAATCCTTCTGTCTGTTTGCAGGTTGCTTCGATTGGTTAAGAAGAAAACAAACAATTCCTTGTCAAGAAAACTGCTGACCTGGGAACCTGCAGTTCTGCGTGTTGGGAAAGTGGAAGAAAGACAGTGACAGCTGATGAAGCGCAAAGGGTAAAATGAGTGTCATTGGAAATGCTTAGAGAAATATGTTAGGGAAATATAGAAGTGTAATTTAATTTGGGAAGCATTTATCAGTTAAGGACTTAAATTTTCATTTGTGCTTCCTCAGAGGAAAGCGCCGTGTGCTGGTGGCGCCACAAGCTGCCTTGACCACTGAACCGTCAGCATCCGCACAGCTGGCTCTTGCTCTGGTTTCATGCAGATGCGAAATGCATTTGTTGCCTGGCTCCAGAGTTCTGGTGCTCACTCACCTGCACTTCTGCAGATCCAGAACCTCCTTGTGGTGGCCAGGTGGAGAAAAGAGCTCCGAGGGGCAGGTAAAGAGCCCTCGCACGTCACTGCTGACCTCATACCTACGGCACCAGTTTAAGAGCGATATTCACCAGGTGTGGGACAAGTTCCAGGGGTCTGCGGGAGCCTCCCTGGAGCGCTCGGTGCGGGCTCCTGGCTGGGACCGGGGGGCGGCCCGGAACCTGCGCGCCGGGCTCGGGTTCGCCCCGGGGCGGCAGCCCGGGCACCCGGCCGGAAGCGGAAGCGGCTGTGGGGCGGTGCAGGGCCAGCGACCAGCGCTGCGGCGGGAGGTGAGTTCGCTTGGCCGGGGGGGTGGGGGGAACCGGGGTCCTGGCGGTCGCTATGGGGACCGTTGCTACGGGGCCGCTGGGCTGCAAGGCCCGGGCTTGCCGGCAGTGCTCGGGGCCGGCGGTGGGCGCTGGGTGGGGGGTGGCAGAGGCAGCAGTGCCCGGCTGCCCGCGGGGCGTGAGTCGGCTCGGCCGGTAAAATGTACAGGTGCGTTTGCTGGGGAGAACCTCAGGGGCTATCCAGGTTCACTCGTGCCTTCTCAAAAGTGCATCTCACAGAATCAACTGTTCAAAGAAGATACAGAGTGCTCAAAGCTACTGCAACTTCATATAGCCAGCTAATGTCTGCATTTAGGCTTACTTTTTATCGTGACAGTTCATTTATTTTTGTAGTTGTTTATTGAGTTAAGCCATGCCCTCTGAGACTGATTTCAGGTTGTGACTGAAGTGGGACCAGTACAGGTGAAAGCTGGGTAATGACTGTAATTGGAGCTTAAAGGAAACAGGCTAATATCCCATACCTGTGCCTGTACCCTGCTGGGTTCTCTGCAGCGCCTGTTTGTACAGCTCCACACGCCCCCCTTGGCCACCTCTCCGTTCCTGCTCTTCATCTGTAGGTCATTTTTCCGATAAGATGTGGCATGTGCATCCAGAGTCATCCCTTCTGCCCCTGGATGTGGCCGCACAGGCTGTGGAGCGTAAGAAGTGCTGTGTTCTTGCACCGCTTCTCCCAGAGAAAGGCAGAGGCTGGAGAAGCCTCCCCTGGAGCAGCTGTTTGTCCTGTACGGTCACAGCCCACCACTGTAGGGATCCTCAGCAGGTTGTCACCTGAGATAACTTTATTTTCTAGTGTAGTCACTTTTCTAGTAGGCTATTTGTGAAGCATTCCGATAGAAAGTTCTGCTGAAGTTTCAGCCGATATGGAACATTATACGCATGGGTATTGAGAAGACAGAAGAACAGGCACTTAGCTTGGAATGACAATACTAGTGCGCTGCAGTCACAGGTACCTGTTTGGACAACTTTTAGAGAGGCTGATTTTGCAGAAATGCTTGAGTATTGAACTGTAGCGTATTATTAAGAGCAGCTAAAAATTGTCATTTAGTGTCTTTTTCTGAGTATGATGCAATCTGAAGATGCTAGCGTTTGGGCTTAATCAAATTTCTTAGATTCTCCAGTGCATAAACAGAGCCCAGGTTTACTGATGAGCCTGCTTTCCTGCCTGCTGGTGTTCTGGCTTCCAAAGTACCTGTACCGATCTGGCTTTTCCTGTTCTTTTAGGTCCTTAAAGATGGGGAATACAAGCAGCGAGCGAGCTGGACTGGAGCGTCATGGGCATAAGGCCTCCCGAGGTGACAGCTCAGGAGGAGCCATCAGTACGAAAGAGGGTGATAGACCAAAAATTTTAATGGACAGTCCTGAAGATGCGGACTTGTTCCACCCCGAGGAAATGAAAGTATGGCTGGTTTGTTCTTGTCTTGTAACACTAGGGCTTGGGGATGCTGTCCCACTGTGGTGCTCTTAGCAGCCTTCCTTAATTCTGTCATTGAGCATACACACAAAAGGAGAGATTGTTCAAGCAGACATGAGTGTAATGTTGTGGTTTCCAGCAATAATTAATTGTAGAAAAATGAAAATATAACAGGCTTAAAGCTCTTCCCTAGTTGTAGGTACAGTGTCCCAGGTTCCTTCAGGTCCTTAATGCTTTTGCAGTCATCTGTGACATTTTATCTATTATTTTCCATACTAAAAGATCTGTTAACTGGATTTTTGCTCAGTATTAGATGGATTGTTAGGAACATCTTGCTGTGTATCATATTTCATAAGAATATCTAATGCAAAACTATGCTTAGATTCTGACTGTTGGACAGAGCTGTTTCCTATAGATAACTCATAATCTTTCTGCCAACTGCAAATTTTGTACCTACGGTGTACATATAATTTAAATGCTTCCTAAGGGTATTTCTTCTTAATTATTCTTCTTTTCTTGTACCTGCATATTTTGAAAACTCTTGTAAGCTCAAGCCATTTCTTTTGAACCTAATTTAGGCTAGAGGGGGGGGATTATTTTGCCTTCAGCAAATTTGGAAGGCTTTAACATCTTTGCAGAATTTGTGCAAATTAATTTGTGAACAGTGTCTAGAAACACAGGGTTTCCAGTCTCCATCTGACATCATAACCTACTTGTAGATTTGTACATTAGCAAATCATGCCAAGTAAAACAAACGTGTTCAGTAAAATACAGGTTGTCTAAGTCTGCCAAGAAAGAATTTCTTTTGATTAAGACATTGTGCTTGTAGGCTCCGCTGGAGAAAGAAGAATTCCTAGCTTGGCAACAAGATCTGGAAGTGAACGATAAAACCCCCACTCAAGCTCGACCAACAGTCTTTCGCTGGACTGGAGGAGGAAAAGAAGTTTATTTATCTGGGTCCTTCAACAACTGGAGTAAAATTCCTCTGACAAGGAGGTAATAAATGGCTGCTGCTGTATCGGTGTTTTTCCTATGGACTGGGAATGCTTAGTGCAGTGAGAAAGGTGGTCAGTTGATAGATTGGTGTTGTGCTTGGATTTACCACTTCCCTGCTTCTTTTCTCAAGCCCTTGATGAGAATCTTTTTGATTCTCAGATGGCAGAGGGTGAACATTGAGCTGTGTGTTAATTTTGAAGGAGTGATTTCTTCACTAGGCACCATGCAGGAATGACCTGAAACAATCCTTGTTGTGCAGTCTGCTGCCTGGCGTAGAGTTGGGGCATGTACAGTGCAGCTGGTTTTAAGCACAGTGTCTCTGATGGCACATGTACTTTCTTGCCATATTGTTGGATTTTGCCCAGCTCCAAGAGTGCAGATTCTGCTTAGGAAACTCTGAGCCTGGGATACCTGCTGGTAAACTACATGAGTGAGAGAATAAATCTGTGTTAAGGTACCAAGAGGGCTCTGGAGCTCTGCTTATTTCTGTACCTGAGTAGGTATTTTATTTAAACTAAACTGTATTACAGTGTTTGTTGCAGTTTATAGATCAATGTACTTTTCAGAATATTTCAGGGCTGATGGTTTGTCTTGAATTCCAGTCACAATAACTTTGTCGCAATCCTCGACCTGCCAGAAGGAGAGCACCAGTACAAGTTCTTTGTGGACGGGCAGTGGACACACGATCCTTCAGAGGTAACGTTTCTTTGGCTCGCCGTTTGTGTTCATTGAAGCGTCTGAAGATGAGAAGCCTGCTGGTTTCTCTGCCAATAGATGGCTTTTTCAGAGAGCAGGTATTTCTGGGTTAACAATAGAAACTGCCTGTTCAAGCTGGTGAGAGAGAGATTTCTGATCCCAGCTGTCCTAGGTGGTGGCATCAGACTGATGGCCTCAAAGGTCAGGAGATTTTGTAACAAACGGGTGACAAGGACAAGGCGTTGGTTTATAAAAGATGATGAGCTTTTCTTGTCTAGTGCCAAACTGTCTCTTAAAGCACTGTAGTATTGCTGACAGCCCAAATCTCCCTCTGGTGTACTTGCTGTCAGTGCCAGAATGTTGCTATCACTGCTGTAGATCTTTCCATAGGCCAGTAATTGTGCCGAAATCTACCAGACCTTTTTTTTCCACCTCTGCTATGAAATGAGCTTTAGCACTAGTCCGTCCAGCAGTCTCTACCTGCTTCAGCACCGTTCACGGCTGCTGGTTCCAGTTTTCTTGCTGTCTTGGCAAACCTTGCAGAATTTACCTTGCAGTAAGTTGAGCTCATTGAACCCTCTGCCTTGGACTCCAGTCTTAGCTTTAGTAGTAAACTAGTAATACTATCCCTACTCTGTCCTGCATCAGGCCATGCAGATCTTAGCCTGGCTCTGAAAGCCTTGTAGAAGCTAGCGGTAAAGCTTAGCTCCTTAGCCTTAGCTACAGCCCAAGAATTTATTGAGTGTTGTGGACCTGGCAGGTTCAACTGACATGCATCCCCCAGTCCTAAACCTTGCACTTGCTCTTAACCTTACAGTAACTGCACAACGGTGAGCTCTTTGTATCTGGTACTGGCATATTTTAAAAGTAATATATCTCATTCTCGGTAATGCTGATTGTGTAGTTTTGAGAATCTAATAGTCCTGCAAGTTTTTTTATTCTGACTTTTGTACCTTGTTTCTTTCCAGCCCGTAGTAACCAGCCAGCTAGGTACCGTCAACAACATCATCCAGGTGAAGAAAACTGACTTTGAAGTATTTGATGCTTTGATGGTGGACTCCCAAAAATGTTCTGACATGTCTGGTATGAACTTACTGGTAATTTTGTATCACACTTTTTAGAGCTGTTAACAATTTAGTCTTCCTTTTTATCCAAAGTTAAAACTCCAGTATAGATTAATCTCCAGCTTTGTCACGCCCTGGGGACGTGTGCAGGAATCACAGATGCACAATGGAAGAATGTGAAATGTGTAAAGGAGGACGCCTCTGACAGAGCAACACGTGTCACTGCAGATCTGATTAGGAGGAAGTCATGGCTGCTTAATTGCTGTTTGGTTGCCTGTGTGATGTGAAATGGCTGTTTTTAGCACACTCAGTGATGCATCAATCCCTACCTTACAACATCAAACCAATGTGGACAGCCTATATTGCTCCCAGTTCCATCTTCCTCTGCTAAGGAGCTGGGCCGAGGAGGTCAGGAGTTGCACATTAAGAGTCAGAAATTAGGTGCATCTTAGTAGTGCTGACACAGACTTAGGAATATATCATATCTTCACAGTTTAGTATACATAGGAAAATGCTGGTTTTGCTTAAGT
Organism: Nesoenas mayeri; assembly: GCF_963082525.1. NCBI lineage: Eukaryota > Metazoa > Chordata > Aves > Columbiformes > Columbidae > Nesoenas > Nesoenas mayeri. Next base: position 10,507,281 of record NC_137565.1, on the reverse strand, counting down.
CATCTCTGATATCAGCCTTGCCAACTGCTTTTTCTTGACCTCTGTAGGGCTGGAAACACTGATTAACATAGTATCTCCTTCAGAAGACCCATCTTTGCATCTGAGGCAGCGGGTGTGTTTGGTTGGGTTTTGCTGTGTGGAACAAAGCCTTTTTGGAGAAAGAGTGTAATTTGTGAGACTTGGACAGTACAAGAAGCCAGGAGGAGATTCAAGTAGATGCCTCCTCACTATGTGCTGTAACAACCTTTCCTTAATTGCTTTAGGCTCTGAAGAGCTCTTTCTATTGCCTTGTCACTGCCTGGGAATAATAGCTGCCTTTACATGTGCGTACCATGTTTTTAGTGCTTCCCTTGGCGGTGATGTTGTGGAGCAGTGTTTGCTGTTAGGTGTTCACTGGAGAAGGGCTGGCCAGAGATGACAGTGACGTTCTGGAGTGCAGTAGGGCCCTCAGGATGCCACCTCCCACATCTTTACAGCTAGTCTCAAGTCAGGCTCCAGACATATTAAATCTCTTCTTGGGTATCGATCGCTGTACTGCATCATCTGCTGCAGCTCGTGTATTTACATGCCATTGATTTCTTTGGGCTGCGTGTTCCTGGATGTGAAAACTGACGTGGAGTACCAGTAAAACTGTACCTACAAAGAGCAGATACCCTTACAGACTATTTAAGAATAATTATTAAACATCTTTCTGGCAGAGTTGTCAAGTTCACCCCCCGGACCGTACCACCAGGAGCCCTATGTCTGTAAGGCAGAGGAACGCTTTAAATCACCACCTATTCTGCCTCCCCACCTGCTGCAGGTCATCCTGAATAAGGACACAGGGATTTCTGTGAGTACATTAGTTTGTTTGGCTGAATAATGGCCTTGAGGGTGTGAATAGATGGGGAAAAAATCTGGGTACAGACAGGGGACAGGCAAGGAAAAACCTTAGAATAGTTGCTATGTTGGTAAATTCCTTGTTATGTGTGTCCGGATGGATCCATCTGAAGTAAATTTATTTTTCTACTTGACTGTCTTCAAAATTGAAAAGAAAGCTAGATTGGTATTTTACTCCCAGAAACCCTGACCTTCCCACTGCAACACTGCTTAGATGTCAAAAGCACATGACCAATAATGTAAGTCTGTCTCACAACAGCAGTGAGGATGTGGAGGGTTTCACCCTGGAGGGGTCTTGGATTGTTCTGAAACTTCGTGTTTCTTGGTGGACTCAGCGTAAGCAGCAGTGTGATTTGTTTGAGGGTAGGGCTACAGACAGTGTTTAGCACCCATCAGCTGTGATGAGTAAACTGTGAGTTCTCGGATTTTCACACTGTCTCACTCTGTCTTTTCTCCAGTGCGATCCTGCTCTGCTCCCTGAACCCAACCACGTCATGTTGAACCACCTCTATGCACTTTCTATCAAGGTGAGAGGCCAGGGCACATTCTTCACACTTGCAGCTTTTAGATGATTATATTTCTCACTTGTTTTCCATCTCCTGTAGGATGGAGTGATGGTGCTTAGCGCTACACATCGCTACAAGAAGAAATACGTGACTACTTTGCTGTACAAGCCAATATGAACATCATAGTAGTTTGTGACCAGTTGTTCTGGGCCAGTGCAGTCTTAGAACTTCTTCTCTTAACCAAACATATTCCTGCTCTGTGCTGTAGCAAATGAACTCTGAATTCATATTGTTTCTGAGACTTCCAAGTTCTCCTATATTCGCCTTTTTTTCCCAGTCCCACCTTGGAAGTTCTTGGAGATGGCAGCTTTGTGGCAACTAGACAGACGGCAAAGGTGTCAGTGCCCATCACCAGCTCAGTTAAAAACCCACCAGTTTAATTAGGCTGAAAAACGTGAAGGCAGCAACAGGTTAAAGGCCTTTAGCAGTGAGGCAGACTGTCAGAAAGAAATAAGCCAGCCTAAAGTCTAGAAAATTCAGGATTCTTGTGGAATCTTATTTGAGCTCAAGACTCAGTGAAAGCAAGCCCGTCACTGCTTTCATAACTTATTAAACACACAATTATTTCATCAGCAAGTTCTAAACTTGCATGGCTGAAATAAGTGTAAATATTGATGATCTTCTTGTAGCAGCCTTTCTAGGCAAAAATTAGCAACACAATCAAGTACAAGCTCATTGTTTTTTTACGGTAGACTGGGGTTCACTGTTGCTACTGTGAATAGCTCTGTAGTTTTTCTCTTCATGAGAACTGAAATACAACTTTTCCCCTGTGGAATATCTGGTGAAGACAATTGTTTTTAATGGCTGGATTTTTCTGTAAATCATAAACGTGTCTTGCAGTAATCTGCTTTTTGAAACCATTTTTTCTTGCTGTCACTCGTAAGGACGCCGTTAAGCTGGGACAGGTTGGCTGTAAGGCAATCGGTGTGTGCAGTTTAGAGGTTGGTTCTTCAGTGACAGCCCAGGGGTGACGCCAAGTCCCCTGTATCCAGTGGCCAAACTTGCCCCTTGGTGTGAGCAGTTGCAGGATGCTGGGTGCAGCAGCGCTGTGCACTCTGTGCTTCTGCAGCCAGGGCTGCAGGGATCTCTGCAACCTTTTATCATGTTTATGTTTTCTAAGCAATTATAGTAATGCCAGGTTGCCTGTACTTGGTACTGACAGCCTGTTTTATCCCAAACCAAACGCAACGTTAATGCAAAACCACTTGCCAGTGTGCCTCGGGCCTGCCCGGGAGGAACCGGCGCGGGAAGGGACCTGCCGGGTCCTTCCTGCTGTTTGGTTTTTGGTGCCTGAGAGTGCCAGTGACTGTGCCAATGCTCACCAGCCCCCGTCCCACTGTGGGCAAGAGGACACTGCACAAACAGTGCAGGGTCTGAGCGGGGACAGGAGCTGCACAGCCAGCGTTCAGTGAACCAGCCCAGCAGAAGGGTGCTTTGCCACCCTTGGATCTGGTCACCAGCCTTGTTGCAATATTCTGAGCAGCTCAGTAGATCTGGGTCTAGTGCAATGGTTTTCTCTGAAAACTCTTTCTTTGTCCTGTGCTACAGATAGTATTTGGTATTCTGAAACATGGAATTGCTTTTGTTTTCAGCCTCTTCAGAAACAAATAAAACATTTTCAAGAAAAGTGGGTGACTTGTTTTGTTATTATCCTCCCCTCTTTGGTTACCTCAGCTTCCTTGAGTCGTTAGTTTTTTATAACCTGTGGTTTCCTGATTGCTGTTTTATGCCTCGGTGGATTGTGCAAGTTTTTTATCCATAGATGCAGCTTGAAACACTTTGTCCGCTTGCAGCTGGTCAGTAAAGGAGATGAGGGAGGTGTTAGTGTGTGTTTGTGATGTAAAGTTTACAGGAAGAACAAGCTCCAGTGGTCAGTTCATGAGGCTGAAAAGCCTGGTGTTGGCCTTAAGCCTCCGTCAGCCTCTTTGTTCCAGCAACCCTTTTGTTTTCCCAAGCCTTTCTCCTTGGCAGTGCGTGATCGTGGGTTGGATGTGGCTTGTGGTGTCACAGGCACATGTGTGGCATTGGATTAGGCTGTGCACCCCCCTGTCCGATTCATGAGCTCCAGCAAAGTGACGTGTGGGAGGTCGGGGAGGAGTCTGTGGTGGGGTGGTTGGTGCTCACACCTGTGTGCTTTGCCAGGGGAGGTGCAGGTTCTTTTTAGTTGAGCTGGTTGTGTCAGGGTGGTGACAAAGATGCATCAATAGCAGAGAAGGGAGAGCGGGTTGGAACAGTTCCAGTTAATGAATATAACGTGTTTACCTTTTGTTGAAATGTAAACTCAGTCAAAACACTCAGAAGTTTAAATGCAGAAGTCTATGCTGGTAGATAAATGTGTGACCACAACCATCCTTTGTCAGTTCCCTGCCACAGAGAAATCTGATGCTTAAATAGTACTAAACAATGATGTTTAATAACAGTTTTTCCTCCCATAGCAGGGTCAGCAAAGGGGCACCAGTTCCCACGTCTGCTCCTGGGACTGGGCTGTGCGCTGCAGGGCGCCAGGTGCGGCTTAAATGCAATGGAAGCGAACTGCGTGAGGGCATTTATGTAAACTTGAGGAGGTTTGGTCAGATACGCGTCAGCAGGAGGGGCAAGTGTTGTAATTTTTCAACTGTGTTCAAAGAAATGTAGATGTGAGAAGGTCCTGGCAGACAGATGTTGTACAGTGAGCCCTCTTAAATGCTTTTAGTGCCAGCAGGAAAACAATACCACAAGTTTCTTATTTGAATGATCTAGAATTATTTTTTTTTTCCAGAAAAGAGGAGCTTAGAGGTAGCTCAGTAAGTTTGGTTTGTTATTTTCTTCAGTTGCAAAACGAATTTTTCACAAGTCAAAGACCAAAGCAGCAGAACCTTTGAGAAATGGAGAACAGAAAGGAAGGTGAGTGTGTGCAAGACTTACAGACTTGGTCTCATTAGTTCTTGCTAAGCTTTGTGGATTTTTTCTCAATTATGTACTTGTGTGACTCACTCCAGGCTTTTCATCGGTGTTGGTATGTATGGTGGAACCACAGGGCAAACACAAGTATTTTATAGAAAGGCTGGTTGTTGGTTTTGGTTGGGTTTGGTATTGGTTGGTTGTGATTTGATTTTTTTTCCACTTGCACTTGGTACATCGTGTGCAGCCCCAGAAAAGCTCTTTGCATGCCCCAGAAGTCAGGGTGAGGGCACAGGCTGTGACCTGCCAGGGCCCCCCACAGCCCTGAGGGCTCCTGGGGGTGGTTATTCCTGATCAGCTCCCCCTTTCCGTGCTCGCTGGGTGAGCGCAGCTGCCTGCAGGCCAGGTGACCATGGCAATCCTGGCACCTGGGCATCGCGTGCCATCTCGGGAGCCCCAGCCTCCCCAGGTGAGCAGCCCCCAGCCCCACAGCCCTTCCTCCTCAGCAGCAGCAACCACAGGAGCGCTGGCTGCCAGCGGGGCAGGGAGCGGATGGATAAAGAGGTAAGCCAGTTGTTTTGCTTTTGCTGTGGGGTGGGGGGGGCTTTTTGGGTTTTTTTGTTAGGTTGTTTTCTGTGTGACAGGTGAATGAATTAGATTAATCACACTGTGTTCCCTTATTGTAATGGGATGAATCAAATCCCTCCAAAGGCAAATGCTAGATCAAGAGCTGGATTTATTAGCTCACTTACATTCCCCACCCACATCTCACAGTCTGTGCTGTTATGTTTATTCTTGGCTGTTGCTAGGAGAGCACATTTTTAAGGTAGATGCAGAGACTTTCGTTACAGTCATTTTTGGGACTCTTGAGTAAGCCGTTCCATTCTGTGTCTATGGCAGAAAGTAGAAGAGCTCCCTGCCCTCCCCGACCCCCTGTATTTGAGCACAGCGTGGGGTGGTCAAGCTGACAGTGGATTGTGCGGGGTTCTTGGTAATCAAAAGGCTCGATAAATAATTATTTTTTTTTACTCCACCAGTTTCTGGATTATTTTAGTTTTGTTACAATTCTGATCATGCATCATAGGACTGCAACAATGAGCTTTAAATAAGTATTCTTTGTGCACAGTAAAATAGAAATAAAGGAACATTTAACAAGTTAGCATTTCATCATATACATCAGATAGTAGGCACAATAGATAAATCAAGCAGCTTGGGTTTTATGTAGAGCAGTTTCATGAAGAATGTCATGTAGACCAGAATGTAAGAGGAGCTATTAGTAACCCACCCACACACCCTCCACCGAGGCCTCGACTGGGGGCAGGGGAGTGGGTATGTGCACAAAACCAAAAACACTGAACAGTAGGAGGACAAATTAAGTTACTGTAGGCAGCAGTGTGAATATTAAAAACCTCTTCCTGTGAAAGAATACTTCAGACCCTGTAAAAACTGGTTCAGTTAAAAATAGATGTATTTACATTTAAGTCTGATCTAGCAAGTTTTCCCAGCAGGTATAAGTTAAGATGTACAGTAACTCTGCAGGTTGTACTCAATCTGACTTGATTGGTGAATGTTTTTTCTTGCTTTTTTCTTTTTTCCTTTTTTTTGGTCTTTTTTTTTTTTTGTTGAAGTTGCAGCGATTAGGCCTTAAAGCACCAGCATATTACAGCAGTCCGCTTTGCTACCGGTACACTGCTGGGACAAATCCCAAACCTGTCATTAGATCACACTATTGTTAATTAAGATGGTTTTTTTCCAGCTCAAGATGTGTGGGTCATTTAGCAGGGCGAGATTGTTTTCCCGTTTACTCACACGTGTTTTACCTCTACCCGTATCACTAGTTAAGTAGGTGAGGGCAGAATTTCGCTGTAGGTGTTTGCAGCCGACTGCTGCTATAGTAAACTATTTGGACAAATGTACCTGTTTTGGTTCATATGAACATGATTTGTTTTTGTGAAGCCACTTATGCTACTTGTTCAGGGAATAACAACTATTAAGATGCTAAATATTGTCTAGGTTAGCTCTTTGGTAAGCTCTGACACCTATAGATTACACAGCCTCTAATGCTGGGCGCAATGGTGGGATGGCTCAGTGTTCTCTATGGAGAAGGAAGTGTTCATTTCACCATGCCAGTCAAGATAGTTATTTGGTTTTATTTGGTTATTGTTCAACAACAAAGTTCAATACCTTCCAGGTGGAGCTTTGAACTGTCCCTCTGGTTCCCTCTCTTGTCAACAATAAAAAGGTAATGAAGAAAACTCTTGGATTTCTAGAGACCTAAAACCTCATTTACGCTAATAAGCTTCAATTGCAATTTAATGTTACAATTGTTCATGGGAGCAAGGAGGACTGAGCCGAGGCCCCTCCGCTATCTGCAGGTGGCTGCACAGCCACCCCAAACCAAAACGCTAGTGTTGAAAAACACACACTTTACAATAAAAAAGTAGAAACCAATTCAATTCCCTTTTGTTACGAATATAAAGTTTCTTGTAAATATGTACAGTCCTTTGAGCTATTTCTATAGCAGGAAGCATTTCACGAACAAGACACAAGATATACACTTTCCGGAATCAACAAGCCCATTTCTGAGGGCTTGAAGATCTTCCGTGAGATGCAAAGATTTAAAGACTGATCTCAGCGACCTTTCAAAATATTCAGACCAGGAGACAAAAACTTCCAGCAACTTTCCTGCCAAATCATCTGACCTAAAAGAACCCAACAGACAAGAGAACGGAATACAATATCCATGGAACTCACCAAAGGACACTGACGGGGCGTTTGAATTTGTCTGGGTTTCTAGAACTGGTTAGCATGGGCTTCAAGGGACTAGCAGAGGTTTAATAAGAGTGTGGCCAAGGGAAGACTGGATGCAGTTTTGCTCTTTCCAGTTGTAAAGAACATGGTTGTTCACTTAGGATGTTGCTATTGCAGACTGAATGATCCAAACTTGCTTTGAAAATCATTTGCTTTGTGTTCACAGCAAAAGAGAATAGCAGCAATAAATGGCTCATGGTTAGATACGCAGAAGCAAAGGTGAAGGTGCGTTCTGTAACCGCTAAAGCTGTTCATTGTGAGTATCCTCCTGTGCCGTGACGTTTGGTTCCTATTGTACGACAAGTTACAGGCCACGGGAAGAGCTGGCCCTGGGCTGCTCCTCCCACTGGGGAACCCCAGGCTGCCAGAACCACAGCGGCATTGCTGACGGGACCGTGTTCAGCGCCGAGAGGAGAACACAAGTGTGACTGCAATTCTTGTCATAAAATAAGGCTTGTTAACTCTTCGTTGCCAAATTTCCAGAGTAATTAATAGTTATTTTTGCAGCGTAATCTAAAGGTTTCAGTTAATTTACAAGTGAGGTACAATACACTACTCAGCAAAGCAACCTAAAAGGAGAGAGCAGCCAGTGATGGTGCAGCAGCATGCAGTGAACTGTCATGCAGAAGACCTGGATAAAGTCTGACACCCCAGTAGCGTATAGGTGAAGCACTTTGTCTCGGGGCCGGGCACATGGGATTGGTTAACACAGGGTTCTTCCCTTCCCATCAGAGCTGCTCTAGAGCAATTTTAGTAAGAACAAAGTAACTTTCGGAAGTGGCAGGCGAACAGACTAATCAGAAGAAATTTTTCTTGTGTTCTGTAGAGCACACACTGAAAACCTTGCTCACCTTGGCCCTTCTGTTTCCAGGCCATCAGGAATTCCCAGCATGTCTCAGAACTATGATCAATTACCTGGTAAGGGGTGCTAACCACATTAAAGACCTGGGGTGGGACTCCAGTCCCGTTTAATTTCCTTGATGAACTACTAGGGACTAAAGTGAATACAAAAAGTCCATGAACTGCTTGAAAGAGTAACAGTAGTACAAAGTGCAAAAACAGGAGTGCAGGAAAGTGCAGAGAAATTAACTGAGATGCGAACAATCTTCAAAAGCGTCACGCCTCCCGATGCGGAGCCGGCTTTGGCCCAGGAGTGCTGTGGTGGTAACTGGGCAGCAGATATATGGAGTGCATATACTCAGTATATTTCCTTTTTTTTCCTGCAGGTCAAGATGAGTAACTTTGTGTAGCTGAGACTTACACTGAAGACTGGTCCCAGACCTGGCAGGGGAATAAAGTGACAGTTACAAGTCACAGGTATTTTTCTCACACACGCAGAGGTGGCAGCAGCAGCACATCACCTAACTCCTGCTGCTGTGGTGTGCGAGCTGTGCGCTGCTGGCTTCTCAGTGCCAGACTGAGCCACCAACAAAGGCAAGTACTATCAGCAGCACTCTGAACACAGCAGGCTCCAGACATTGTCCCCTTTGAGTCCTCAATAACTTGATTTCTGTTGGTAAATGCACCTTTGCTTTCAGCTTTCAGGACTTTAGCCTGTTCAGAGTCCATCTGCTTCTGTAGTTACAGAACTAGAGCACAGGGCAAGGTGTTCACAGGACCACCGAGTTACACTGTGCCTGCTCTCTTTAACAGAAGTTGAGGGGGATGAGATTTGATTTACTCTTGTACTTTATAGCACCGTCAGCCCTTCTGCACTCCTCACCTTTCTCCAAGAACAGAGAAGTGCTCGCGGCTCCTGACTCACCTTATTGACTTGAGCAAGAGGAGTTCTGGCACCACTCACAGGCAGTCGTCCTCGGCTGCTCTCGTCGAACAGTCTGCCAGGGGACCTTTCTCTGCGGGTGCTCAGAAGCCGGCCTGGAGATTTCTCCCTCTCCAGCGGTCGCCCAGGTGACTTGTCCCTGCGCAGCTCCGTCCTCCCCTCGCGGTACCGGTGCGGCGTGCTTGGCTCTCGAGGGTGGCTGGGACCTTCCGGTGGTCCTGGGCTTGATGCTACCCGCTTGGTTATGTGCTCGTTGTATGTGGGCGGACCTCTCTTGTTAGGGCTGCTGTCATTCAAAAATAATGGACGCGAACAGCTGAGCGACAAAAACCTCACGTTACATTTTCTTTTAGCAAAAATGTAACTTCCCCCAAACACCCAGCAGCGGTGAGCTGAAAAAGCATCAGCCCTCCCTGAGCCAAGATGAGAAGTCCCAAGATATTTGGACAGCTGATTAGCAACACTAGTAAAGTGCCTTAATGAAGTACTAATGTAAGTCATGGCTATGTAACAGGCCACAAAAGTACACATTTTCATGTTTGTAATCTGTATATTTTTCCATGTTAAAGTACACGAAAATGCAATATATGCCTTTTCATGTACAAAATTTTCAGTAGCTCCTGGTCAGGATGAGCTACAAGCCTCTTTGTCTCTGTTTCCAATGCACAGGGGCACCATCAACCCCATATTTATTCACCTGTCTCAAGTATCACAGCCTCATTATTGAAGAGAAAGGGGCTTTAGAGATTGTTACAGTCAGGTGATGTTTAGTGGCCTGGCAACAGCATCTAAGCTCACCAAGCTTTGAAGTCACAGCTAAATCACAAGATAGAAGTAAAACAGCTGAAGGTCACAAAGCATTTGTGGAGATTACCCACATCTTCCTACAGGGTTAGTGTTTCTTTGCCTTGATTTTAAAACATCAGTGATTCTACTCCTTGTTCCATTCCAGCATTACAATAATCAGGTAACATCAGCCTCTGTCTCTAAGAATGGAACAAGGGCATTCAACATCTCGGGGCGGGGGGGAAGCCATCTGGAGCAAAGTTTGCTCACAAGGGGTGCAAGGACCACACCACACGGACTTCATCATACCTGCGTGTAGCAGAAGAGCCTCTGTGGTGCTGCTCGTTGTTGGTCTCCTTCACGAGATTGCCCTTACAGCAAATCACCCTTAATTTGTCTTGGTAGGAGGAGGCCAAGTAGATCGCTCCAGATGAAATTGCAGGCCCCAGATACCGTGGGTTTGGTATCTCCAAGTGGGCTCGTGCAGGAGTTCTGGGTAAAATCGCAGGAAAAAGTCTTTACAATGACAACACTGTCCCTTTTCCTGGGAGCTACACATGTTCTTGCAGCACATGCTGTTCAGACTAATGAGAAGAGAACAACTTACCCTAGAGAAGCTCGTGCCTGAATCTCAATCACTTCAAGGGAATTGAAGTGGGTCACAAACAGGTAGGGCTCTCTGTAGGCTGAAGGAGCACCACAGAGGGAGGGAAAACAACAAATTATCTGTTAGAAACTTCTAAAAAGCATCAGTGAATGCAACCAAGTCTCATGGCCCCTTGAGAAACTAATGGAATATATTTTCTGTAATAAAACACAGACACTATTACTAAATAGGGAGATTCAAGCTTAAAGAATCGTTGCTTTGAAACTGTATCTCAAGAATTTTACTAACCAACCAAAGTATCATGAAAAAGGCATTAAAACCAGACTATTAACAAAATCCCATCAGGTAGTGCAAAAAGCCTGAGGGAATCACACTGACATTATATGTTCTTGACTGTTTCAGAAACCTCCAAGCATCGTTAAAAATTCCACTATCCAGTTCGGTCATTGTCAGACTAGGAACATTAAGAAAATATGACTTTGGTTTAGTTTTCCTCAAATGGCTTATACTTCAGAAGGTCTGCCATTTGGATTTATAATGAGCTTCACCCATGGGAAATCTCCACATTTCTGGGAGATTTGGGAGAGAGAAGAGGAAGCAGGAGCACTGAGTGAAGAACACCTGTCCCACAAGGACGCTTCCCAGGTTCAATAATTCCCATAATCCAGGTGAATGTCCCTCAACACCTACCAAAGGCTAAGGGCAAGCGATTCCATTTCAGGTCGTCTGTCCGACTGCGTCTTCCATAGGAATCCACAAAGACACCAAACTCTGAAAAGGAAAGCAATGCCATGTCATTTATTTTTGGATGGACAAAGGTGATTGACCTTGGGCTTTTTGACAGGGACACGGTGCCTTCTGTCTTGAAATCCTCGAGTGCTCTAGTTGACATTTCCATGACATTATCCTAGAGGGCCAACAAAAGCAGCTATACGAACAAATAACACCCTCTTTTATTTCATCACAAGAAGATTAAAAATTCTCATCTGTCTGTATGGAAACCAGACAAGAGAACCAAAATTAGAAAAGCCCTTAACATTTTATCAGGATAATCACACACCTGTTTGCACTTAACATTGATTACAACCCCTCCCCCCATAGGCACCAAAGCCTGTGCAACTGATCCACAGGTGCCGAGAACTTGAAGCCAGAAGCACGATGACCAAAACCAGCAGCAAGTGCTACCGTAGTGCCAATGTCCTGCGCATCTTACTGTGTAACCCACCACACACAACGCTTCAGGGCTCTTAGATTCACAGCCTGCAACAAATATTCATTACAGGTCCTAGAATGTTGTCTCTGTTCGGCTTTTCTTTCCAGCAGAATGGCAGTTCATGTATCAGAGAACAGATGTGGCGCAACATCTGCACAACCATCTACCACTTACCATGGAAACACAGCAGATACTCCTCCCGCTGCCCCGTTGGGTTCACCTGGATGATACTGACTGGAAAACTGTTGGTGGAAGCAGCAAACACAGCAGAGGCCAAAGTGTGGTCATTTTTATCCAGAAACTCTGCAAAGAGAATGGAGAAAAAGAGCCTGATCAGCAACAACTGGCTTTCTTTTTTCCCCAAACTGCTTTAGGAAAGCCCCACCAAAAGAATCTGTGGAGCCACTTGGTGCGTTCCTCAGGAAGCGTCTCCTACCTTCCAGCGTATACTGCTTCATCTCTATTTCATAGAACTTGTTGGTTCCAATGATGATGCTGTAAGTGGTCAAATGGATGCAGCTGCAAGGCTCAGAGGTTTCGATCTCCTGCAAAACAAGTATGGACCAATATTAGTTCCCTGTAACAGTTTACAGATTTTGCTTATTCTGGAAGATTATATATTGCCACATTTATCTTTATAAAAGGGAGCTTTAGAAAAGCTGTTCTGGGACAATCACTTCCTAGTCTGAAGTCACCAGGAATCAGGGCAGCTGCTGCAAAGGCCAGTGGAAGATCCCAAGACAACAGCAGCAGGAGTGACCCCCGCCAAGTCCCAGACTCTGTGTAACCCACGGAGCAGAACTCTTGGCACTGGGCACGTCCCTCGCTGTGATTCTCCCAACAGAAACAGCTCGCTAAAGCAGCTCTGCTGTTAACACTTAAGAAATTAGCTTGATGGCTCCTTAAGCAAAAGGAAGACAAACAAACACTATCTTCCATCCTTCTTTGTATGACCTGACACATCCAACAATCACTGTTCTGTTCTGTGTCTCTTCAAATAAGCCAGCTCTGATTAAAGGCAATTGCTGCCTACTCCAGTTTTAGTGCGTGTTGCAATTTGTTATCATTTTAGCTGGCAAACAAATGTTCTTAGGCATGCAAAAAGAGATGTTTGCTCCAAAGCAAAGTCTTGGTGCAATATGTGAGTTACCAAGCTTACCTTTCTGATACAGAACTTGCTCAAGCTCTCGTTGTACCGCAGAACAACCACTTTATTGGGCATGGCTGCGCAGATACAAAGAGTGTTCTCAACCTGTAAGCATGATTACAAGCAGAGTTCAGGATGGTAATAATGAATTCATTCCAACACTGAGCATGGGAAACAGATCTGAGTACCTCTTGCCACACAAAGAACTTTGCGGAGATAAGCAAATACATTTTTAATAGGGTAGTTTTTGTGAGTTAGCGAAATAATAAAACCCTCTTCACATTCTCAAAAGAGAAGGTGAATTTGAACTGCTTCTATCATTTCTTTTATACTTGAAAGAAGTTAACAAAAAATTAGGTTTTCCACAGAAAAATATTTCATTAAAAGGGATAAAAAATTCAAACAGGTCAGGCCTAAATTTTAATCCCTGAAACTGTTTCCTTAAACATCACTTTGAAATGAATGCTGTTCCATTTGTTGTCAAAGTAGTCTGTAGAATGAACTGTCAATGAGAATTTTTGCTGTGGCTGAATGTTCTACACTAAAACTAAATACATTTGCTGGTCTGGAAACCGTTAGGTGACATTCAAGAACAAACAGTGGATGGAATTCACTAATTATAAATCTCAAACTTGAAGTCAACTGTGAGGAGGCAGTGATACTATATGGTGTATTTCTTATTATGTAGCAGTGTAGGCTACACCATCACATCATCCTGACTGGATTTATTCAGTGCAGCAGTTGATGCTCCATACGGCCTCCAGCTCAGCTGCTCTTCAGCCCCTATACTCCCCTTGAGGGAAAAGATTTAAAGCGAGAACATAGACCTTGGATTTGTTGCCAGTGAAATAAAGATGCTGATGTCATTAATATTAAACTAGGTACAGTCTGAAGGGAGGGAGCTGTGCCCTACCTTGCCAGCAGCAAACAGGTGACATCCTTTGACAGCCTCAAAGACATTCGGTGAGATATCGGGCTGGGCTGGGAGGTGAGACTGGGCTAGAGATTGCTTCACTTTCTTTACATCAACAAGGCACAGAGCCCTTTCTTCTCCTGGAAGCAAAAATGGTTACATTTCATCGAGGGAAAATTCCCTATTCTCTACAAAAGTCTGTTGTGTTACCTAAGCGGCAGCTTATCGCCACAGGCTGTTACTGTGGTAACAGTCACAAGGTACCATGTAGAATTCATTCTATATTATTCCTATTAAAAGTGAAACAGAAAATGTACAAAAACCCAACCACACAACAGGCACTAAATCCACTGGGAGAACAATCATTCTCTCTGAGGGTTATTAGTGTTGCGAAGGTCTAGTAGGTCACAGTGGCCTCATTAGGACACTATTCAAAATTAGCCAGGAAGTGTTATTTTACCCTGCAGAACATCTTTAGTAAAAGGTTCTTTAGCCTCTCTGTGCCACCAGAACTGGCTGTGCAGTTCTGAGAAGTGCCCTAATAAACTGCGTTACAGCCCAAGCGCAGTTCCCAGAAGTCTGGTGATACACTGACATAGCTGCCTCCTCAGTTTGTGTAAGATTTCATTTTCCAGTTGCTTTTTTCTCTTTACAAGGGGGAAAATGCAGAACAAACAGAACAAGAGAAAGAATTTGCTTTTCTTTCCCAACAAATGTCATAGGGACACTTGATAATTTGGGCTTTCAGATGAAGATACGCCCTGATGTTCAGCATGCCCACATCAGTGTAGGAAGGATTATCTCTGGAAAACCACAGATGGAGAGATTAAAGCTGGTGTTTCTTTCATAAGGGAATCTTAAACAAATCTTGAAAGAAGTCTCAGTTTTGTTACATGGATTAGTGTTTGGAGCAAGAGAGGTTGAGTTGTTGGCCCTCGGCCACAGTGATGACATCGTCATCCTCAATGGTTAACTATGTCAAAAAGAAAGGTTTAGGAAGAGCCAAGCTCACTAACCAGCTCAACACTTGTTACATTGAACTTAAAATGATGACCAGCCCCAAAACTGGGAATGTTTTCTTTCTGGTTCATCTCTCCCTCAGCTCTGGAAACCACAAAATGGCTTTCTTGTGGAGGTTTAACTCAGCCTTCAGTCACATATTCATTTACAGGAAAAGCTCAGAAAATATCGTGTTAACCACAGAAACTGATTCCTGACAATAAACTGATTAAAAAAAGAAAACAATCCTGCACTGACTCGACAGGAAAGCCTGGCCCTCTGGCAGCGCAGTCCCCCTGGCGGGACAGAGCAATTGCACACGCTTCAGCAGCACAGAGCAGCACACACCTGCTATCATGAGTAGCTTCTCCAGATCCTTGATGAGGTGAATTTGGAAGACAGCACCCATTCCTGGGATGTGCGTTAAGGAATTCTTCAGTACATTCAGGGCATAGAGACCTTCTTCTGCACCCACCAGTACCACCTGCAGTGACCACAGGAAGAAATAAAATGAGCACCACACGAGGAGAACAAGGAACGCTGCAAGAGCAAACCCGGGCGATACTGTTTGCCAGCAAAGAGAAAAAGCAAACAGGTATGTCAGAGACCCTTTCTATGAATGAAACATCCAGTGCTCTGCAAGGCCCAGCTGAATGTTGTCATTACCTGGTCACTGAAGGGCATTGTGCAATTTATATCCAAGCGGTCTTCACCCTCCAGCTTCAGCAGGGAGTTGCCGAGCAATTTCTGCGCATGACAAAAAGATTTTGTTGTTGTTGCTGAGTTAATCTTTATCTCTTTCTCTATTAGTATTTTAACAACGTAAGGTCATCATTTTAGACAGGCAAAAAGCTTGGCACAGGTTTCTTTATCTCAGAAAGCTAAATATTGCAGGGGTACCACCTACAAAAGAATTAGTGAACTGTTATCTGCCTGAAACACAGGCAAACCAATCAGAATTAACCTAAACTCAGACAGAACCTATTGCCGTCTCTATCCCTTCCATTCCCCGCAGTGTCCTGCAATGAAGCACTGACATTCTCCTAGGGGATGGATTAAAAAGAGTCCAAGTGTTGGTGGGAGGATGTATTTTCCTCAGAGACAACGGGAATGCCAGCACGAGGAAAGAGATGATTTCCTGCGAGTCAGATATTCCCTCCTCCAGCACTAACATTCTAATATGCAATGCTATAGAACCAAATCTCCCTTTATCAGAAAACAGAGTTATCGGTGCATCAATGATGAAAAAGGCTATGCAAAACCAAAACAAATCCATTTAACCTCTTATGAGAAATAAACTAAAAACCACACACAGCCCTCCCCTCCAAGAAACAAAAAAACCCCAACTCTGTAAGAATGGGAGGAGAGGGAGCTTTTTGCTTCTTTTTCTTTCTTTCTTGGTTTGCTCACTTGATGTGGTACATTATGAGATTGTATTTAAACCATGTCCTAACTGCTCTTCCGTTTTTGTTTGCTGGAATTACAGACAGATAACTTAGGGATCCTCTTACTACACTCCCCAAGGCTAAAGGAGGGGATTGTAACATAAAGCATCCGTCTCACCACAAACGAGTTTCCTGGTACTCAGTTCGTACATCATAAAGCAGAAGTAATAACTTACCTTCGGTTAAACCTCAGTATGTCAAATACCGAAAAATCATTTTGCAAAACTCTGCTCCCTCCCAGAATATTTTATTATTAAATGAAACTTTGATACTCACAGCATCAGCCTCAGCTTTTTCTCTGGAAACTCTCCCACCTGCCACTATTGATTCCAGTGCTGTGACCCAGCGCTGTTTGTCAGGGAAGCTGGGTGCTAACAGGTAGAGTGTTCTACCAGGCCAGCAAGTGGTGTGTGGATGAGACTCCAATTTTAGGATATATGGCACATCTGAGATGTTATATAGATAGAATAAGACTTAGATTAGTTTTTGGAATATTGTCAGTGGACTTAAAATCAACACCTTTCAGCCTCATTGGAGAGAAGTCGTATTTAACATGAAGTGTTACCATGGCAATTTATACATAGGTTTCTCCTTTACAGGTCCTGCACAGCCCAGCTACTTAAAGCTAAATATTAGCTGGATGTATGCAAACCATACATACAACGCTGTCTGTACTAAATAAAAATAATATATTGCCTTTTATTCAAAAGAGAAAGAAATACCATTGTAAAAAAAAAAATACAAAACCAGTCACTTGACTAAAGTTTTCCCTGTACTGTTCAAGAAAAATCTGTAAAAATTGGTTATGGAAACCTTTGTTGTTAACAATCTGTATCCTTTAATGTCAAAGACAAGACATACATGATCTTTTCATCAGTTCTATTCAATACATACAAAACAAAACATCAACATTTTTTCAGAAGAGATTGTATACACCCCGCAGTATTTCTAAGTTAATGACTTTCTGGTGAGAGCACAACGGTGGCAAGAGTTATGACACTTCACACTTGATAGAAAGCATTAAGAGAAGAAATGTAAATAGACAGAGTGCTTCTAAGTATGTTACAAAACTCTTCAGATTTACTTCCATTTGGCTTCATGATTATTATTCACAGTTCAATGACCATGACAGAAGCAACCGCCTATGTGTAACTAAATCTACATGACTGACCTATTCATCTAATTCAAATAGAGGTAAGCTCAAAATTACACAGTTACAGAGTCAAAGTTCAAGGGAGAAAATGCTGTTTAGCCAAACAGAATGCCAGCTGATGGCAAGCCAGAGGAAATCCCTTTGACCTCAGCTACATAAGATTCTCACCTGTCTTTGCTGTATTGGTAAGTTCAGTAGCTCCTACAGCTCCGTGAACTGTCACGTCACCGTCAGGAAGGCAGAGCTCAAACTCCTCCAGAGGCCTCTGTCCAGCTGCAGGGAGAGCAGGGAGACACGTTAGGAAAGAACAAACAAGGAAATAGCAAGAAAATAATTGTGATAGCAAAATACGCAGATATGCGCTGTTTGTTTCACAGCTGGATTTTTACAACATACCAGCTGTTAAGGATTTGGAAAAGCAATAGTGTTGCCTTATTACAGAAGATTTAGCTCAATTAGGTATGGCCACAGCAAAGGGTAACATCCTCAAACCTCTCAACTCATCAAACAGTTTCTGCAGATTATAAAAAATGTTCTTCCTAGAAATGCGAAGTTACCTTCTCTTGCTTCTGCATCATAAATGAGCACTTTCGTTCCCTCCAGGACAATATACTTCCTGTCCCAGCCCTGTTGCCCACGTTTATTATTCCTGAAGAAAACAAGCACAAAGCCATGTTGGATTTACTGCCTGAATTCCGAATAAAACAAAACTCCTAGAAAGGCAAACTTCAGTGGCAAGAATTAATTGCAACGGGCATGTACCAATTATTACATTGTAAGAGCCAGGATAATATAAGGATCTGTTCCAAATGTTTCAGCACCTGACATGGCACCGACTCATGTTTATACCTTGGCACTTTCATCCATCCTTCAAGGCGCAGGCTGCTGCTTGGCTCCTTCAGCTGCAGACCGGGAGAATTCATTTTGTCCCGGCAGAACGCTTCCGAGAAGTGTGTGGCATATTCTGCTGGCAGTCCACAAGTGGCTGGCAAGCAAGTTGAGCATTTGGGGTGACACATCACCTGGCATTCTGACAAAAGGACAGAGGAAAAACTTCTGTTAAATGACAAAAAAATCATGACACAGCTGCCTCAACTTCTAACCCACAAAGCCCAGCTTTTCCAAGAATCATCTTCTGCTCTAAACCATCAGATGTTTTCTAATGGAGAATGTTTGCACCAACTAGTTTCAAAGTCTTCATACTTGGGCCTTTCTTCAGCTTTCACTGCAAATCTGTTCTAGGCAGCTGATGCTTTTCATTCTACCGTCCAGTTACACTTGGTTTATGCACACACTCTGCTCTTACCAAGACATTTAGATGCTTGCCGTCCAAAGTGCACCGTATCCAGACACACAGCACATTTTGTTGCTCTCATATTTAGCCCCACATTAAAACGATGTGGGATATTGTGATGCATTCGCTCTTTCAGGCGTCGGCTGTACTCTGGAAGGGACAAAATTTATTATCAGGGTGAAAACTGTGATAGGGATGAAAATTATGGTAAATTTTGGCATATTAAGGCGAAGGTAATAAACAGTGATTACATTTCTGCATCAAAGCCCTGCAGAACGCAGACACTGTCTATTTTCCTTTGCAGTCTGCAAACCTTAAGCTACATTAACACCTCAGTAATTACCTTATCAGATGAGCAGAATGTGCCTCTTGAGAAGACTGGCACTGAAATGGCTAATGTTTGCTGTAGCAAGATTATGTCAATCAATATATCTACGTTTCAAGTCTGAACCCAGCTCCAATTCCTACAATGTGCTAAACTAATCTCTCAGTTTTGCTTACAACCAACAAACCCTTCGACACCTGTACTGCTGTGATCAACGCAGTGCTGGCCGCCTTCATGGCAGCCACCGGCGCCGGCATCTCTTAAAGCACATATAGGTCTATACTGACACAGTTTATCTTTCAAGGCATTATCATGTACTGGTGAACATGATTCTCTCGCTGCCCATGGTCTGCCCCGGGGACATCTCCCCATGCCAATGTCACGCACCCGTCCAGCACCCTGTGTCTCCCCAGCTGTCTGTGATGGTTGGACCAGTTTGTGGGTTTTGGCTTTTTCCAGCTACAGGCTGGAGGTTTTAGTTCAGAGTCTCACTCTGGTTAACTAAGAATAAATGAGCAGAGCCCTCAATCTTTTAATTTTTTTCTGATGATCCTCTCCCCTCCATTCTCAAGGATATAGAAGGGTATTCCCTTTTTCTAGTTAACATTATATCAATGTGGTCTTTGACCTAGCATCCCCCTTTTATGCCTAACTGAAGACTTTTCCCTTCACAAAAAGTCTTGATAGAATCGTTCTGCTCAGCAGAACTCCTCTTTAGACAAGTAAAAATGTAACTGCTAAGGAAACAGCCATAAACAGCCATTTGATCAATGCAGAGAGTAGTACAGAAACACACTCCTTTTAAATAAACATGCTCTTAAAACAATTCATAGCAATCATTACTTTATGGTTGAAGTTTCACCCAGAACGTACCCTCTGGTGTGGAAGATTCCTTCCTGCGGCTGGAGGGCGGAGCGAGCAAACTGATGGGAGTGGGCTGGTGCTCTGGCGAGCGCACTATGGCAGACATGATGATCTGCTGCCTGGCTGTGGCTGGTGTGGATGGATGAGGGTGGTCTGATATTTTCCGATGAGCGGCTACAGACAAGATAAATGCCACTCGTTAACATAACCGATATGAAACACGAGTTCACAGCAGTGGTTCTGTGTAACCATTCAGTGGTTACCACCCACAGAAAAAAGTGTAGCCTTACTGCATCTTCACAGCAGTAGATAAGAATTAAACAACATATGCTATTGCTATGGTGGCACACAATTAAAGGCACGTTTTCAGACCAAAAACGTGTGTCTCCTTCCAGATTCACCTTTTCTGTTAACCCCTACCTTCTTCACGAGCAGATCTGAGTTCAATGCGTGTTTTCTGTAGAGCTTCCTCCAGCTCAGCAGAACGAGCCTTCTCCTTCTCCAGTGCCACTTTCAGCTCATTGTATTGCAGGGGAACCTGTGTGGGTAAAGAAGGGTCCTCTTTCCGCCGACTAAACAGGCCCTAGCAACAGAAACACACAGACAACTCCTAACTCCTAGTAAGAGATGGCTTAAACTAGGCACAGTGCAACTAGCTAGTGGCAGCCCGGCCAGAGGGCCCAATGGCAATTCTGATATGCGTAAGGATGGACTTTTAGTTCATATTGGCACTGGAGAGAAAATGTTGAGATATGGATTAATTTAAAGAGGGACATACATTACCTGTTAGTACTCACACCTTGAGTTTCCGAAAGCATCTAAACAGAGGATCTCAAAATAGGTGGTTAAAATTAAATTACTTAATTCAAAATAACAGAATGGCTTATGACAAAGGTGTGACACAAGTCACATTGCCTGACTAGTCAAATCTATGCTGCAACTACAAGACAACCACTCTAGATACAACATCTGCTCATACACACGTACATACTTACCATTAAAAAAACAAAACAGAACAAAACCACAGTTAAAATTCTGTATTCCTACAGCCTCACTGATGTGTAGCTACTGGGTTGTAATTAAGTATTGTAGGCATAACAAAATACTGCAAAAGCCACAAAGAGTAAATTCTGTGTAGTAACAGTCGCACTCAGTGACTCAGAATGCTCTTAAATGAGGACGCATTTGTGTTACACAAAGAAAGATAAGACAGAATATTATGAATACACAGCACATAACTAATTACAAAACCACCATCTGATTCCATGCCTCTCAAACCTTTTTCACCCACCTTTTTCTTTTTTGCCGGTTGGTCCATCTTTGCCTGCAGGAAATCAATGAGTTTGGTTTGCTGAGAAATAGTGCCCTCCATTTTCACTTTTTCATGGGAATAGAGAACCTGTGAACCACACACACACATAGAAATTGAATCTTTACAGAAGAAACAGAAAACTCACTATCAGAACAGGGCTAAAAATAGTCAATGGGAAGCGTCACACAGACACGGCGGATCACACCCCAGCGCCCCACAGGGAGGGGGTTTCAGGATGGGGAGCACAGTCCTGCCCACTCTTGCCTCGCCCTCACCTGAATGTTTTCCAGCTGATACTCCAGGTCACTCCTCTCTGTTTTCAGAAGATCTGCTCGATCTAGAGCCTCTTGCAGCCCTTGCGTTAGGCGGAAGATGTGATTCTTCTGCAGATCCATTTGCTGCTGCAGCTTTGCCTGCTGTTAACAGGAAAACGAAGGCCAGTGTTTCGGTTTGGTTGTTTGCTCGTTTTTAAAGAAAAGCTATTAAATGTTATCACTCCTTGTAAAATCTGCACCATTTCGGAACTTAAACATAAACAGACAATTCTTCAAAGCCTGGAAAACTACCATATTCTGGAAGTTTTCCTTCCTTCCAGAACACGTTATGGCTAAACAAGCATTTCTATGTAGTGTATTTATATTAATTTGCAGCAACACCATTTCTTTCAACTGCATGTTCCAGTTATTTGCTTTTTTAAGCATTTAAAATCTTTTAACTGCCGCTAAGACGGCACACGCATGAAGAACTTCTCAAGGCCATTTTCCCAAGCTCTCTGTACAGTCACCAGAAACCAGCTCAGTTCTTCGTAATAAAAGAAAAAATATTATTTCCTATAAACCAGGATAAACTCCTTCCTCTATAGTTATATGAGATAAGGAAAAATATGTCCAATTGTTTGCATCTTTGTCTCCAACTAACAACAGAAAAGAGCACATAATAAACTACTCCCAATTCTTTCTGGTTTTATACTTTCTTGATGAGAAAGTCCCTGAGTGTGAAAGCCATTAACGCTCATATGTTATGAAGCAAGCACCAGAAGTCTTTTACTGTGAAGCATAATGGAGTTCTCAGCTCTGGGATGACTTGTCAGTACCCCAAGTACACCCAAAGGTTCTAATTGCCCTGTCTAATCACCTGGCACCACTCTTTCCCCAAAATCCTCCTCTGCAACCTCTTCCCCTGCTGCCCAGCTCTGGCTGCTGCGTTCGGTGTCTCGCTGAGATGGTGCAGGTGTGTAACCTTGGACCAGGCTTCTGTGAACCAAGCTCAACTATGACCAAAGAGCTGTGAGAAGCCTCATCTGTGGCCAGCACATTGGCTCAGAGCTGGCCTTAAGCTATAGCGCTTGCCCTTCGTCTGCTCAGAGCCCTTGAGGAGCAGTTGTCACTCGTACTGCTCCCTGACGTGGCTGCACACTTTGTGAAGTTTTAAGCAAAAGAAAACCCCTCCAACTTCAATAATCTCCCCAGCTATACAGCAGAAAGCTGGATGGGTAACATTGCGGATCACACAACTTTCCCCCATCAAGAGGTGGAACCTTCTTGTGAAGTTCTAGTGTGAATGTCCAAGGTTACCTCTTCCAGAAGCCTCTGCTTGAGCTCCCTTTCTGTCTCAAGCTTCTGTTGTAAACTGCGTGCGTTCATCTCCAACATGGCATGTTTCTTCTCCAGGTCATTGAGCTAGGCAGGTGGGACAGATGGTCAGAATAACATCAAACACTAACAAATAGCGCATTCCACAATCTTAAAGTCCAGCTTCACCAACCACACACTAAAGAAAACTGATATAACTATCCTTATCTTACTATAAGGGGGAAAAACAACCAAACATTTTGCTAAGCCAGTGCTCAAATGCAGATATCGAGTTATTGAAGGACTTCAGTGTACGCTCCAGGCACCACAGGCTGCTTTCTGCTTTAGTCCTTTTCAAAGGGAAGTGCGAGGTCTTTGGCTTGAAGATAGAATTCTATTCTATGACCTCCAGTCTTTTTAATTCGCTCTAACATCTTGAAAAAGCTGCTCAAACCCACATTTCTACAAGTAATATCTCTAGAAAAGTATCTCATCTAATTATGAAAGTCTAGGGTTGAAAGTGACTTACCTTATCAGAAAGGCTCTCAGCTTTGAGTTTTTGTTCCTTTAGTGCTTGCTGGAGGGCCAGAATCTCTGCCTTGTGTTCTTTGACAGCCAGTTCTACCACCTGGCGAGATTCAGTAATACGCTGATCTGCTCTCACTCTGTATTAAAATGGAAAATAATGTTACCTAACTCCCTGCTGGGCTTGACCTCTTCCTAGTGTGCAGTGGCATCAATAACTCTTTCAGGGGATTGCCTCAAATTCAAGATGTTACTTCATAAAGCCAGACTGTTTGCTGAAACACTTTTCTATTATGTAACCCTGTTCCTGCCCCTGCTGGAACTAGAGCCGGAAAATTTTGAGACCCCACAGGAACAGTTAGGAGCAAAGACTATTTTTCCATATAATAAAGTAGAAGATAAGAAATCAAGACATTTATAAATTACAATGATAAGCACCACTCCCCACGAATCGCTCACTTGCAAAGAAACAGAAGGAACAATATCACTGGTGAATGACTATTAACTAATAATCCATTTTTAGAACTACCTCACGAGAATTTATATTTAGTTCCAACTCCCATTCTAAATATAATTTTTGTACTAGCTTCTATAGAGCATTTTCATAAAAGTTAATAAAAGGAGGAGGAGGGAGGACAGACCTGCTCTGCTTCTCAGTATCCAGCATCCTCTGTAACTCTCTAACTCGACATTCAAACTGGGACTTCTCATCCCCTAGAACATTTCTCCATGCTTCCCACTGCCGCTCTTTCTCCAAGAGTTCATCATTCAGGGCCTCCAAGTCCATTACTTGCTCTTCCAGCATCGTACATGTTGTCTTCAAGGCCTCCATAGTCTAAAAATAAATCCTCCTATCAATTCTCACATCCCACAGCAAGCGTGCACTTTAAGCTTCAGCCTTACCATTTAAATTACAGTACATGCAAATTGGCAGCAAACATAAGCTGGTAAATCACAACCCGTTTATTTCAGGGCTCCCATACATTCACTTGTGATTGCCGTTAATGTCAGGTCTTTCTCATTATGAAAATTTCAAAATTTCCAGGGTCACAACATTCAAATGAATAATTCTAAGTTACAATATCTCCAGAGTGCAACATTTCTAAAGAAAATTGCACAAAAATACAATGGGAAATACCAAAAAGTTCCATTCACTCAAGTGCTCTGGGAAGGACGCCTTAAGTAATAGGTGGTTTAAGCCATTGTCCCTGGAAGCATATTCATTCCTTATATGTTTCCAAATTGAAAAGAATATTTTGCCCTTCAGAGAACTGGCTAGCGATGACCGAGAGACTGGGACCCAGCCTGATGAAGCCTTACTTGTTTCTGACTGGTAAGCTGCATCTCCCTCTCGGTGATCTCCCGCCGGAGATGGTCAACTTCACTGCGCAACTGCACAACCTCATCGTTTGCCCCCGAGGCCTCATCGAGTTGTTTGGACAGGAAGAAATTCTGGTTGTTCAGTTCTGCATTGTCTTCACTGAGCTGGTTCAGCTGCTCTTCCAAATCCGTAATCACCTAGAAAGAAAAAGAAATTAAATCACCTGTCAGTGAGCACAGTGTTTTGAAGAAGTGCTCTCCTCTCAGAGTCATTTATTGCCAAGCAAGGAGACGACCTGGCTTTTAAATTTTTTCAAATTTAAACAAAAGCAATATTGTAATAGCACATTTTATGCACAGGAGTGCACTCTGAACAGAAATAGGGGTTTTTGTTTCTTACAGAAAATAGCTTGATTTATTTTTTATTTGGTTTAGAGTATAAACATGCTGCAATGCAATTTATTATTTG
The DNA here is from genome assembly GCF_963082525.1 of Nesoenas mayeri. Taxonomy (NCBI): domain Eukaryota; kingdom Metazoa; phylum Chordata; class Aves; order Columbiformes; family Columbidae; genus Nesoenas; species Nesoenas mayeri. The sequence continues at coordinate 10,482,419 of NC_137565.1, read as the reverse complement.
AGAGAGAACTGTCACATCTAAAGCACCGGATTGAGAGTCAGGGGTTTGGTTGTATCCTCGGATCTGCCGCTGACTGACAAGGAGCCTCTGCCAAAGCACTTTACCTGATTTGCCTCAATTTCTCCTCAAGTGAAACGAGGCAAATACCTCTCAGAGAGGCTTCCAAAGTGTGATATTTAAGAGAACTGAACAAGAGGTGCAATGGAAGCTGTACAACCTGATGAATCTGTCTAGCAATCCTTTATATGACTAGACGTAACACTCTATGGAACCAGGAAAAGCAGAGAAATTTCAAGAAATATTTTCTATCAAAGGACCAGCATTATGGATGGTAGCACAGGATAAATGAAGAAATAAAAAAGTGTGTCAGCACAACAGACAATCAGTGAAAAGCAAAAAATCTACCTGGGCAATAGCCTGGCCTTTAACGAAGAGGAAGCGTCCATTTGTTTAATCAGAATAGCATTATACTATACGCTCTAAACCACATTCCTCTTCAATTGAAAGAAAAATATGAACAACAATGGGGCCATTTTCAGAGTCTCATTTTCATGACTGAAAGGCCAGGAGCACTGGATGGATGGATGGATGGATGGACACCTGGACCTCCTGACTCAAAACCAACGGCATCACAACAGACAAGAAAGGAACCTCAGTATAATTTTGAAACCACCTTAATAAAAAGAATTTCAGAATCTGGAAACCTCTGTAAAAGTCATATTAAACTATAACAAATATGTTCTAGAGGCATTTTTGCCTAGATGTCAAAGAAAAGTGAATAAGATACCTCATTAAATGGGAAAAATTAAAATCCCAGAGCACAGTTGGCCACACATTCCAATTGAAATGTTCCAATTTCCTACAGAAGACAAGGACTTAAATATCTAAAGCAGCGGAGCACAGAGCAAACAGCTCTTCCGGGCTCTCTGGAAAGATGACAACCATTTCTTTTTAAAGAATCTGTACTGCATACACTGGCAGCCTTTGCCAGGCCTCTCCTAGACCTAAATTAACAGGTTTGGATTTTTAAACTGTCAGCAGAAAAAGTCCAAGTGACACAACTCCCCGCTGGGTGAGGGGAGTTCCTGCTGCCCATCTGTTTAGGTTCCAATCAAGATGATTCATGAAACACAACGTCTCTAATGAAAATCTGATTGTGTGGTTGTTTCTTGAGCACTCTCGCTTTTCCAGTGGAGACAGACCAACAACTGTAGTGGAGCAGGATACCAAGGCTCTTAATGAACACAGCTGCAGACCGACACCAGCCTCCTATCTCTACCTGTTTGATCAACATATAGCAATGAACTCCTCACTTTCTTCCCCTTTCCATAACAGACAACATCTGTGACTTGAAACATACCTTACATGGAGATCTCAGTCTCCCAAAACTCATCATGCTTTAGCCTGAGGTACGTTGCTCTCCTTAGTAGCTGCAGAGTGGTTGGACGTTGCACAGTCTGCATTCCTCTCCTTCCCACACCAACCCATAACTAAAACACTGAGTCTCCTCTACTCGCCCATCCCAGTGCCCAGAAGAGGAGCTGCCTCTGCCAACATGAGCCCCATCCTCAAATGACGACAGTGACATCGTCCATGGTGATGTCCCGTAGCCCCTGTCACAGCAGCGCCTCGTCCACACCCTACAAGTCTCTGGCTTTTTGTCAGGCTACACAAGCTACAAAGCATCTGCCATCACATTTTCTGTGAAATGAGAATCAGAGGTAACCCCTCCCTCCCAACAGCCAATTTGTTTTTCTTTTTATACAAATTTAACAAAGCCATATAAAAGTTTTTGCCTGGGCATTGGCCTTGTTACAGTGGACAAGATGCCTTTATTCTGTAGCATCAAAGTATAAAACATCTTTAGACATAATTTTGGAGTTCTCAAGACCAGAGATCACTCTTGTATGCCAGCAAACTGGGCTAATGTGGAATCAGGATCTTAAACCAAAGTCAGCAGGACTTGATGCACGACTGAAACTACACATGTGGCTCACGGGCTTGCAGATTTAACGTCTCAATATCCAATCGCACAGACAAGCGCCAAAGACAAGCCTGGTCATGCTTCAGATAGGAAGACAAGATGATGACAGAAGAACCTGAAGGCAGGGAGATAAACCCTGTTCTGTTGGAGAAATCTTGACTAAATGGAAATGCAATATCTAAAGAGTATTAAGAAATGCCACTCTCCTTGCTGGAGTAAAAGCAACAGCCTGTACCTGAAAGAAACGAGAAGATTCAGCTGGTGGTTCCCTGGAATAGCAACAGCATTTTACTAAGCTGAATGTAAATACTTCATAGGATCCTTTTCTTCTAAATATTCATAGACTTTACCACCTGCTAACTGAATGTTTTCTTTTTGGAACAATTCTACTATTCTTTAGATAACTTAGGTGCATTTTTAACTTCACATATGCTGATAATCCACCAACAAACCACAAATTAGAAACAACTGACAAATACGTGAATTTTCCTATTTAAGAAAATGCCTTTTATTCCTGTATCTTTTTCTGATTCCCTCGAAAATCTTTTAACACTCAAATGGATCATATTTTTGATATAATAATTCTTTAAATGTAGGGAATTTGTCTTTTCCCTCAACACATTTGCTGGATGAGCTACCATTGGGAGACGATTATGATACAATACTGTTCTTCATGTGTTCCCACATGCATCTGTGTGTGTGTACAGCAGGTACTACAATTTACAATTTTTATCCTACTTATGTACCCTATTATTTCTTGCACAATTGAGAGACAGAGAAAGCAAAAGCCAACATTTTCTTTTTGACTTGCAATACTAAAAGAGAAATGTCACAAGAATAATAATGCAGAGGTATCAGAGCGACTGAATATAAATTCACAAACAAGGCAGAAATGATGACCAATAACAAAGCGATGGTGTCTATGGATGCACCTCAAACCACCGCAAATTTTAAATGAACAAATAAGAGAATCTAAAAATGTCTGCTTGGCCAGAGACCTCAGCAAAAGGAAGAACAGGGTGCAATGAGGGTACAATGAAAGCAGACACACGTGAGGTGAAATCCTTCTCTACAGCTGGAAGCTGCGACCTTCTTGAAGCTAGAAAAACAGAAGAAATACCAAACAAAGTAGATCAGGTATTTTATTTCTCTTTTGAGTGCTACAAAAGTACTGAAGGACTTCAATCTTTCTTTTTTTTCCCCTGTCTGATCTTATTGTCATAATTCATACGCTGGTTTTGGCTTCTTACTAAGAATAACTAAAAAATAATTTCATACCAAAGGTTGCCAGACTAGTTCAAGAGGTTTGTTTCAGCTTAAAAAGGATATCTGTTGAAAACTTGCTAAGTAGCAGCATATTACAGTTATACCCTTGAAGTTATACCTTACAGTTATACCTTACAGTTGAAGTTATAACCTTACAGTTATACCTTGAAGCGTTATCTTCTTTTAAAAGAAGTATAAATTTGAATCACCTTCAAGTAGAATCACGGGCTCACCAAAAAGCAAAGCCTGCACCATACTGGTCACAATAAGATAAAAATGAGGATGAAATACGTGGTGAAGGCACCACAGTAAATGTTCCTGTTGAGCAGATTGTCCTGTTTGCTCCGGGTGCTCCTCAGCAGACAGGCTGGGCAGCCAGAGCTGCTCCCAACACAGAACAACAAGTTTCTAGCCATGGTCAATTAAATTATACATGTATTCTCCAGGGCTGGAAAGAGAATGTATGATGAGCATGTATTATTCATTGAGGAACTATTTAATTAATTACTTATTGATGAGGATGTCTGATCTCACTTATCTCACTGAAGGGCCTTACAATGCACAACACTTTTAGAAATCTTTTTATGCAAAACCTTTGAAGCTCTCAACATTCTTGAAATGTTATGGGTCACTCTTCACTGCTGGAGATTGTTCACCACACTTACAGAGCTGAAGTGTTACTAGATGATGCCTTACAGCCACTGGAAGGCCGCCTACCATGTGGTGAAAAGAAGCTACAGATTTTCTACAACTGGTTTTTGCCTGCATGGAGATGACGTAAGCAATTGCAGAGAAAGCTGCCGCACTGTACAAAGGGCAAGACAGAACAAAAGAAGACAGCTGTGCATCTCAGGGACATGGTAGCACATCTGGAGCTAGAGGATCAATCTAAATAAATGGAGAAGGGAACAAAAAGACAAGTTTCTTGTGTAGGATTTCTTTTAGATAGAGGTTAACACACTTGGGTAGGCTCTGCTTCCTCTCTTCTACGTATCAGTATATTCTATGAAGAATCCCCTTCTTAGCGCTAAAGAGAAACTGAGGACAACAGAATAACTCTCATCCTGAAAAGTTATTTTGAAAGATGAGAATTTGTACATTAGGTACTTCGTCCTACAGTAAGAAAAAATAAGTTTGAGGAAATCACTGGAAGTAGGGAAACAATCAAGATTTAAAAAAAAACCCCAAACAAAACAGCAACTGAGCCCTGTTTATATGGTGGGATAAGGAGAGAAAGCCCAGAAAGATCAAAAATCAACGCTGATCCAGAAGCCTGTGGTCCTCTTGTAACTCATGTCATTGGAAGCCAGGTGCTCTCCATCAACCATCATAAGTCTCAAGATAGTGTTAATCTGCAGAAACCCCTATTGACTGACAAACCCTCAGACATCTGTCCTGGCTTGATGAAAATAATCTGAAAACACATCAAAAGATCTCAAGCAAATTAGGATCCTAGAGCCCTCTCTGCTCTTTGAGCAGATGACATCAACGTATTATGTGGAAACACAACATTTCTTGCCTATTCAAACAGTGTTAAAGTCCTCTTTAAAACCCAGAGTAGCATGAAGGCTTCTCTGCTCTGGCCTAGATCTGCAATGCAGCTGAGGATTTGGACAGGTAGATCTTTTCTTCTTGTGAGCAGAAAAGATCTTCACCTACAATCATTTTTTGCAGCAGCTACACCATTCTTATTAGCTGCACTGCAATGAGATCTTTTATTTTACTTCCTTCTCCAAAAAGAAGAATAGTATCAATTTCATGATCAGACTAAAACCTCAAAACTGAGGTTTACCTGAAACCTAAGAGAAATCAAATCCAATCCATCTAGCTCCTACTAACACCTTGAAGGCAGAAATCCACATTGGTGGACTAGTGTCATCAAGGATTAAATAAGTAAATTGTTTGTTTCCTTATCCTTAATTTCAAAATAATTCAATGATCTGTATTTAATACTCACTGTGCAGCTATTACGAAGGGCTTCAAATTTACGCTGGATTTCATCTCTATGTGCCTAAAGGAGGTAAGAAGTTAATCATCAATTTTTCATACATTAGAATTCGAATCCAACAGCTGTTGCTAAACAAACTGCAGAACAATCTACCGGCAAGCAAAGTTCGGAGGGCAGATGCTGTGGGCTGTGAAAGTGTTCTGTAGTGGCAAAGTATTGATTAGCAAAGTCACAACCTACTTAATCAAAACACACTTATGCTCCCAACTCTGAACTACTTCAGAAAAATGTACAAACTTGAGAACTGAATTATGTAAAAGGTTCCACCTGAAATGTTCACCAGAAGACATGTCAATTCCATGGTAAGTTTGTACATTCTTGACATTTAAATTTGAGTTGGTCCACGTCCAGATTGGTATTTCATATCAAATAAACACTGCATACAATTTAACGCTTGCAAAAAGAAACTATAATGAAGTATTGTGCAAGCCATCACAAACAGCTCTGCCAATCTACCTGAATCCTACCATAAAGCACCATTTAATCCCAAGCATCTCAAAAACGCACTGATGAAACATGACAATCAGAAGACAGCATCCAAAGTACGGAAAAGTGCAAACACTTAATTAAGAATGCAGTATTGCACGCACCATTTTACCTCCTAATTTACAAGCAAAGCATGACAAAGCAAAAGCTCTTGTTCCAGCCTCATGGCCTCTCTCAAAATTCATCAAGCATTTAACTAGTGTCTAGTGTCATATGCTATCTGAAAACTTAACAAATGAAAGGTTAGGGCCTTGGCACATCCAGCCACCTTTTTTCATTCAGAACGTTTTCCTTAGAGCCAAGAGACTAAACAGGAAAAAACTGTTCAGCTAAGTCAAATTTGAGAGCTAAAAAGCTATCTTAGCACAACAGGCAATGTGAAAAATAAAAAAAGGATATTAAAAAACCCATAACAGAAGTACTCTCAAGCCCACCAGACTGCACTGTCTTACAACAGCGGGTCCGACAGCCCTACCAGTGCCCCAAATTAACTGGAGCGATAACTGAGTGAACACAGGGCATAAATATTCATCTGTTTCACTGGTGGTGTAGGGTAAAGGTCTCAAGCACATCGCCATCCCCTGGGCAGTGATATTAGTTGTTACGCAAAGCTTTCAGCTGGGAGGGCACCGCCTCAGTTTTGAGCAAAAAAGAAACAGATGCCATGTTCAATTCAGTTATTCTTAAACCCCAGTGTTGCTGCTCTGCCTTCCCAGCGCGTACCTGCTTTAGAACAGCTCTGCCCTGTTCTCCCATTCTCCCAAAGCATCAACATGACACAAGCACCTATCCCAGCTGAGCCCCCCACCCCTTCTGAAAAATAGCAATGGCAGAAATATTCGGGACAGTTCTTTGATCAAATGCCCCTGGAGCAAGAGAATGCACGTTTTCAACACTGGAAAAGAACTGGATTGGAAGGTCACTGAAGACCTCACTGGGTCAGCTGGTAGCAGGTCATGTACTTCTGCACCCTCTCCCCCCACAGCCTTGGGAATCTGTTATGAAGGAAACATTTCTTAGCATCAAGCAGTTTGAAAGCATCATTTGAAAGCATCTTTTTGTGCTCAGCAGACAGCAACCAGCAGCATTAGAATTTAGCATTCTCATTACTGGGAGTGGGGAAAAACAAAGGGGGGAATTGAACATTTAAACTTTTTTTTCTTTATCTCATTCACACACTTCACCAGGGACTGCAAGACACACATGACAATTTTTAATGAAATAAGCATCGCAATAAAATTATGTGCTAACAACACTATTTTCCTAGGATCTTAAATAAACATCCTCAAAGCAGGATAACTGATAGGAAAAAAAAAATCATCAAAACATTTATGATCATCAAGTACTTTCAAACTCATAAGGTATTATTTAAATGAGTAAATCAGAGAGTAGAACTCCTAACAACAACTTCCTATGCAACTTTCACCTTGTCACAAAAGTAATGATGTTCTTGCAAGCAATCAATCAGCTTTGGCAGCGACGAGCCACTACTAGGAAGCATTTGTACAGTTAAAGATATTAAGACTGACAAAATGTGACATTTTAACCATTCCTGCCTCTATCATGCACAATTCATGTCTAGTTCTGAAACTTAAAAAGTAAATAGTATAAATTCATTTTAACCTCTTCATGAAACATGCACCTACAAAATTCTAATCTGTATGTATAGCTCTTAGTATGAATTTGAGGGCTCACCGTGAGAGCTTGAATCTCTTCCTCTGCCTCAGCTGTGGTCTCCTCCAGCTCAGTTTTGGCTTCGCGGAGCTGGTTCTCCAGGGCTGTCCGCGCAGCCTGCAGCCCTGTGATTTGAGACTCCCGCTCCTGGAGCGTCAGCTGCAGCTCTGTCAACTGCCTTTTGAGTTCCAGCTTTTGTTCTTCGTGCTCTAGACTAACCTGAAGAAAGAAAAAGTAGCATCCAAACGTAAGTTACTAACAAAGAAAACATAGGTAATGTAATCTAATCTGAGACCTCACTTTAAGATTCCATTGGTGTGTCTATCCCAACAATCACATCTTGACAGATCACTTAAGTCACTGAGAAGTCAAGGATGCAGCTTTGCCTGCTACCTAAAAACTACGGGTTTCTTACAAAAAGGTTAAAAGCAACCTGGCATTTTGAAAAAACAATAAGGGCACAAGAATAGTTCCAGATGTGACTTCAATATCACATATCAAACATTGACATAAACAGGATAAAAGTTGAAGTAGTTTGTGATGTGAGGGAGCAACTACAATGTATTGAGTATTGTCCAGGCACAGATGAGGAGCGAGTTGAGAGTCTATGGGTGAAAGTTAAGGGGCAGGCTGGCAGGGGTGATACTATTGTGGGCGTCTATTCTAGGCCACCAGATCAGGGTGAGGAAGTTGAGGAGGCCTCTACAGTCAGCTGAGAGCAGCCTCACAGTCACAGGCCCTGGTTGTGGTGGGGGATTTGAACTTCCCTGATGTTTGTTGGAAGGACTGCTCGGCCGCAGCCACAGTCCAGGAGGTTCCTCCAGTGCCTTGACAATAACTTTCTGATGCAAAGGGTGGAGGAGCCAACTAGAAGAGGTCATTTTACACAGCTGAGTTTTTATTCTCTACCCCACACCCACTCTAGCTGAACAACATTATAAGGATATTGTACAAAAACTATAAATATGATTCTGGGAAAGTAAGATGACCTAAAGGTCTAAGAATGACAAATCCTTAGTACTTACTTTAATCTCCTTCTAATGAGCAAATTTAAAAAAAAATAAATCTTTTATTTTTCACTCCTAGGAGAAAAAATGTACTGCTAGACCAAACTAAATTAATACACCTTAAAATACTATTTATTTAATGACACATAGAACAAAAACAATGTAATTCTACTTCTCACTATAATACTCAAAGTGGGGTACATTCAAATCAGTTTATTTGGATGAAACCCAAGTTTTCACCTCTCGCAGCCTCGTCTCTAACTCCAGCAGGCGGTTCTTGTCAGTGTGATCTTGGTGACTCATCTTTTCCAATTGTTCTTCTAATTTTCGATTCTGGGCCTCTAACTTTCCAGCTTGTGTTTCCAAGTAGAACTTCTGTTGCCTGAGCTCTGAAATCATCTCCTCTTGGGCTTTCCTGATAGGAGAAAAGCACAAGTGACAAGCCCAAAATGTCCTTAACATATGTCCTTTCACTGGCGTGACATAAGGAAGAATATACAAGGTTCCTGTTATGGAGAATAATTAAGTTCATAGCTTAAATTTTACATCCCAACTAAAACCTCATCTCTATTCCTGTCTACAAAAGATCCATGTATTCACCAACATATGCCCAGAGCAGTAAAACTCCATGTTTGCATATTGCAGAGAGAAATTAATCTTGTACACCGTCATCTACAACAACATGTAACCTACAGTTCATTCTTCTCATTTCACCAATTCCTTGTTACATGTTTTTCTACACAGGAAAAATAAATGCTAAGAATAAGTGCTTTCACAGAATATATTTCCATGAGATAAGAGAAGCCCTATGGTGTTGGGTTTGGGGGTGTAGTGTGTTGTGGGTTCTTTTGCTGGGTTTTTTTAAGTTGTAATGGACCTACAACTTGACCTACATTGAAGTGCTTTGTTCTCTGATCAAAGTCTTAATCTACAAAGTGAACAAATATAATTACTTGCGCTCCTACAGATTTTGAGAGATGGTAACAATTAATTATTACCATAAGAATTTGAAACAGATATCCTCATAAAGGAAGGACTACTTGGCCAGCCACAGTGCAGGAGGTTCCTCCAGTGCCTTGACGAGAACTTTCTGATGCAAAGGGTGCAGGAGCCGACTAGAAGAGGTGCACTGCTGGACCTCATCCTCACTAACAAGGAGGGGCTGGTTGAAGCGGTAAAGGTTGAGGGTTGCCTTGGTTGCAGCGACCATGAGATGGTAGAGTTCGGGATCTCATGTGGCAGGAGCAGGATAGCAAGCACAACTGCAACCCTGGATTTCAGCAGGGCAAACTTCGGCCTTCTCAGGCAATTGCTGGGGGAAACTCCATGGGCAAGGCTGCTTGAAGGTAAAGAGGCCCAAGATAGCTGGTCAGTGTTCAGGGACTGTTTCTACTGGGCACAAGATCAGAGCACCCGACACGTAGGAAGTCACGGAAGGGAGCCAGGAGACCTGCGTGGTTAAACAGGAACTGCTGGGTAAGCTCAAATGGAAGAGGAGAGTTTATAGCTCATGGAAGGACGGGCTGGCCACTTGGGGAGGATATAAGGCTGTTGTCAGAGGGTGTAGGGAGGCAACTAGGAAAGCTAAGGCCTCCTTAGAATTCAACCAGGCAAGAGGGGTCAAGGACAACAGAAAGAGGTTTTCCAATACGTGGCAGATAAAACTAACACCAGAGGCAATGTAGGCCCACTGATGAACAAGGTGGGTGCCCTGGTGACAGAAGATATAGAGAAGGCAGAGTTACTGAGTGCCTCAGGTGTCAGTACTGGGGCCTATATTATTCAATATATTAATCAATGATTTGGACGAGGGAATAGAGTGACTGTCAGCAAGTTTGCTGATGACATGGAGCTGGGAGGAGTGGCTGACACGCCAGAAGGCTGTGCTGCCATCAGAGACCTGGACAGGCTGGAGAGTTGGGCAGGAAAAATTTAATGAAATATAACAAGGGCAAGTGTAGAGTCTTGTATCTCGGTAGGAACAAGCCCAGGTTCCAGTATAAGTTGGGGAATGACCTATTAGAGAGCAGCGTAGGGGAAAGGGACCTGGGGGTCCTGGTGGACAGCAGGATGACCATGAGCCAGCACTGGGCCCTTGTGGCCAGGAAGGCCAATGGTACCTGGGGTGGGTTAGACATATAAAGGGTGAGTGTCAGGAGGATGGAGCCAGGCTCTTCTCGGTGACAACCAATGACAGGACAAGGGGTAATGGGTTCAAACTGGAACACAAAACATTCCACTTAAATTTGAGAAGAAACTTCTTCTCAGTGAGGGTGGCAGAGCCTGGCCCAGGCTGCCCAGGGAGGTTGTGGAGTCTCCTACTCTGCAGACATTCAAAACCTGCCTGGACACCTTCCTGTGTAACCTCATCTGGGTGTTCCTGCTCCATGGGGGGATTGCACTGGATGAGCTTTCCAGGGCCCTTCCAACCCCTGACATTCTGGGATTCTGTGAAAAAGAAAAAAAAAGTCTTTCTACATTATTTACAATTCCTGGAACCATGTCATCATGCATTGGAAAATTCTGCCTCATAGTGTGCTTTCTACTTAGAAGTCTCACAAAGCTCTTCATGTATTAATGAATTAATATTTTAAGAAGTTCAGTGTGAGATAAGCTGTTATTAATCCTATCTCAGAGAAATTATGTGGGTTGCCCAAGATCAAATAGGAAGACTTAACAAAAATAAATAGAACTTAAGTCTTCTGACTCACATTTCTATGCGTTGCACACAAAGCCACCCTTTCACCTTTTCTCTTCTTTTAATTTACCTCTACAGATTATTGCCAGCCAGAACTGTCAAAAGGTGTTATTTCACTTCCTACTGTTTACTGGGCTATCTTCTCAGAAACCTCATAATCATTAGTTTCCTCAGCTACAGACAGAATAAAAGCTGCAGAGTTCCCCTCTCCTCCAAAGGGTTTAATCACTAGTTCTCCTCTTCAAACACGCTCAGATTAGCTGGCGCTGTTGTGGATTCAAAACACAGTCCAACAACAGATTTATACATTTTCACCACCACAATTCACAAAATAAGCACAAATTCGTTAGCTATCTGCATGCATAATAAAGCAATCTTCTCTTACAATGTTGTTAATTCTGTACTATCTTCTACCAACCCTGCAAAATTGCATTACTTGACAACATCTCTCAATAATCTTGTCTAAGTCATATGTTAAAACATTACTATATTTTTTCTTGTTTCCTCTGGATCTCCAGTCAAGTGCCCGGATCCCAGAGGATGCACCCACTCCGTTCAGCACCAATGCCTGTGACCTAGACCTTGCCTATGCTTCCCAGGGACATGTTGAGACAATACTCCTGTTTTATTTCAGACTGAATGTAAATTACAGCTTTTGCTGCCTCAACAAACTCCCCGGGTGATTAACTGGAGGTCATCTGCAGCATAAAGCAACGCAATTAAATTTCTCAGTTATTTCTGTGAATATTTTCAGCTGCTCAGGCTACAATGATTTGCCAGATATTTGAAACACAACAAAAATTGGAGCCATTACATATTCGGAGGCATAATCACCACTGAAAAGGAAAAAAAAAAAAACCAAGCAACTCTTTGCCAAAATTCATCTTTGCTTGATTCTATTCAATATTATAGATGAATCTATCCAAGCGCTTCCCACACACTCTGCCCAACATCACGTCCAGCAGCTGATGGACACTGGCAACCTTTCTGCAGACAGCCAGAGCTGATGACTCTCTGAACTCAGCATATACTACTTCAGCCCCACCTTGCAGGTCATATCAAACAATCTGTGCTTTTTCCTATACTTGAAGTTGAATGCCTTCATTTATGAAGGAAGAACATCATTTTAAGGAATCTCAGCAAAAATCCAAAGTAAAATAATGCTATGGCATACAAAGAGAGCTGACACAGAAGATTTCCTCTATGTTTAATAAATAGAAATTCACCACAAGAACAATTGCTGATTACACAGTGATTCAAGATGCCATTAGGTCTTGACCTGTAGTATACTCCAAAAACACTGAACTATTACACCGACCATTGATGAGAACTTGAGAGGCTGAATACAAGAAGGCAAGAGAGAGAGATGCAAGTGCTAACTGGGCCAGGACAAAAACCCAAATGAATTGAAGCAGAATTCTGAAACTGAAGCTGGAATATCTCCTGCTTCACATTACTCCTGCCTATTTCAGTAACAAAACATCTCACTCTTGCAATTGGCAGTTCAAAAACATGCAGAAAAATTCTAGGCTTAAAGATCTGCTTTTCTTACTTGTGTTCTCACCCATCGGGGCAGAATGGGATGTTTGTGAAAGAAAGGTGTTTAATGATTTCAATTTCAGCGTCATGTAACTGCCACAGAGACCAAAGAAAATATAAATCTATTAGCAATACATATGTTCAAAAAAGGAAAATATGCTTCTCCAGAGGTATTTTAGACTTTAAAATCATTAGTACTCTTTTAATATGTTGGGTAAACCTGCACAAAGCACGAGCCTTAGGAAAGGCTCCAAAGCAAACATTGTAATACAAACCAATTTTCCCAGTCATGTTTGAGGAAACAGAATCTGCAGTGAACCACAACTATGTGAAGAACCAGCATATTTTTGTACCACTGACAAACAAGCAGGGAGCACAGCAGGCCTGCAAAAAAGAGCCACTTTTACATTAAGAGAACAGATCTTGCTGAGAACTGTTTAGCAGTGACCAGTGTGACAGCAGTCGCTGTACTTACATGTTCCTCTGGGTAAAGAGGCTGCTATTTGCTGCCAGTTTATTGGCCTCAGACAATTCCACTATTCTCTGCTCCAGTGATCTAATCTTCGAATCCATGGCATTGATCATCTGAAACAGAGCAATGTGCCTTTGAGACTACACGATAAAAGGAATTATACAAACACTGTTTTTAAAAAGTCTGAACTTTTTCTGGAAACAAAAAGAAGAAAACCAATCAAACAGCCAAAAGAGCATCACAGATGCAATTACTGGAGCTATTTACAACTGCTTCCTACTGCTTTTATATTAGGAGAAAGCAGCCATTATATTATCAATGCACAAAATGAGGGGTACACCACGAGCTACCTGGCTATTTTTAAGAAGACGAAACCTTGAATTCAAAAAACATGTCTTTTAAAATCAGTATTAATCAGTGAATTTCCTTCAAAAGAGCTCAGCAGAACTACAAAGCCTCCAACAAGATTATCTTGCTTGAAATCAGAGTCTCAGAAAGCTACTCTTAAAATGCTTTGATTTCCAATTCAACTCTACATACCGCCTTCTGTTCAGCCAGGACTTTACACTTCTCACGTGCTTCTTCTTCATGTCTTCTGAGCATATTCTCAAGTGCTTCCTTATCTGCAAGATCTTTCTTCATCTGATTTTCCAACACCTAAATGAAGACATTTCTTTTGTCTAAATTATATCTGTTTCACTGGGCAAAGGGCAAGCAGAAAGAAAATCATCAAGAAAGATAGAACTTTTTTAAAGCAATTGATCATATCTCAAGCAAAATTAAACCCAAGATGCAATTGCATTAAATCCATTGAAGAGAAAACTCCAAAACAGAACTCTCTCAGTTACCTCTGCAGATTGAATTTAACGATGGAATTTTACAAAGACATCGAGATACCGTAGATTTTTTTAATTACTATTTTAAGTCATATAAACTCTGTTGAAGAAAACGTCCAGACAAATGCAGGAGACAGAAAAACTCTAGACCCCAATCTGTATAGCGGAGGGAGTAAGGAAGTGCACGTGCCTTGGCTGCCCTACCAACATGGCTCAGAAGTAATTTGTAAATGTATGCATGAGACCCAATGAATTCTTCAAGTCAGAGACACCAAGAGAAACAATTAAGTAAAAGATTTCTTTTTGTGGCATGAATACCTGTCATTCGGAACAGAACTAAACTGTTATTACATTTAACGTTAATACTTTTTTTTTAAATGCATGTTATGTGTGTATGTCCAGAGCTCTAAGTCTGTCGTTAAACTGAAAGTCATTTCCTTCAAAGACAAGTTTTCAAAGGCACGAAGTCTGGACACCACAGGATATTTTTTACTGTTCCAGTTACAACATCCCATGTCCTCTTTCACACCTTTGAACCTCTGTCACCAGCTTCCCAATTCCTCCTCCTAAACCCTGTATCACATGTCCCCCCATAACATACTGGTTCTCTTTTTCTTTTAATTCTTTTTCCAATCCCTTTCCTCTTCTCCAGTTTTCAATGTCACCACTTCTCCTTTCCCAACATCTGTCTCTGATCTTCCTGCTTCCTATCGCTCTTATTAGTGATTACCACATACTCTGGTCTGCCACAAAATGTTCTTATTTCTCTTTTTTTGTTTCATATTCCTCTCCTAGAAATTCCTTCTCTCCCCTTAAGTACTATATTCTGTCATATTTATGCTGAAATGTAGAATTCAAGTCCTAGGTAACAGTACCAGATAGAAGTTGCTGAAAACAGATCATGCTTAGTAGAAACAAAGATCGTTACAAAATGCATTTCCTGGCTGACATACTGCAGGTTCTTCAGAAAAATCCTCAGCCAGTGCACACACTCCTGTTTTCCAATTTGTTTTTCCTAATTTTAGATGGTGTCTATGATTCTATTTCTGTTTGTTAAAGTCTTATGCTACCCTGGAAAAGACAAAACCAAAGTGGGCGGCTTCTGTGGCTTCTTGGCAGATGTTACAGCTCCAAGAAGATGGAATTTCAGAAACGCTCTAGTATTTGCTGAATTTAAAACTCGCAGGTAGGCTCTGTGAATACTCTTAGAAAATCAGCAGCAGGAACTGAAAGCTTTTTCAGGATGGGAGACACAATAGCAGTAAGGATTATCTAGTCAGCAATAGTCAAATTACAATCAACAACTGCTTTCCTATAGTTCTGACTTCAGCTGCCACTTGTTTAAACGCAGTGCTAAAGACAGACCAGGTACAATGGCATGGACTAGAAGAGAAAATTATTCCAATTCCACTGAGCTCTCTAAACATTTCAGTAGTGGTAAGCAAGAAAGTAACCCAAAAAACAAAGGATTCAGAGTCTAAAGGCAAATGGTTTTCCCTGAACTCACTCTACCCACAAAAGCTGGTAGGAAGATGATAAGAAGATATTTTTACTTTGAGTTTTTCCTCATAGAATTGTTCCTTCTGTTTCAGCTGCAGCTCCAGGTGTTGTGCTGCGATCTGAGCCTCACGATGCTTTTCTTCCAGCTCCTAAAAAACAGCGGAGATTCATATTCAGACACAAAGAAGTAGCAGGTGCTGTGTTTATGTGTTACATAGGTACCAAACATCCATTCATTGTTTTTACACCTTCACACTATAATAATCCCAAGACCAGGGCTGTCGTAGTAAAGAGCCATTATGAGAGCTGTACATTAGCCGTTTTAAGCTTTGCATATTGCTGCTGGCCCATCTACTGTACAGCAGATATACTGTTAAAGACAAAGATTTCTATTAATACTTCCACTGTAAGAATCTCCATTTCCCAGTAAAATATTCCCAAAGATGGGCCAAGGTCGTTTTGTGAAAACAAGCAGTTATAAACACTCTAGAGCTGCAGTGGCATCCCAGGAAGTGCAGATCTATTTTCGACAAGGTCTCTCATTTGTTTTCTCACAGAAGACCTCAATAATGGGGCACTGCTGTCTATTCTTTTCAATCTACATTCATAGACTGGGAATAGATTTCACTCTGCCATATTCCTCAGATGAATGTTGTCAGAATAACTATTTATAAATTGCTGGGGAAATGAACAGTGCAGGATGCAATATGTATGGTAGAACATACCAGAATATTTTTAACCTCTGTACTTCACATCGGATAGTTTGAGCCATGCACTTTAAGGACTTAAATAATTCTGTATTTCATAAGTTGGCTATTTCTGCTGTCTGACTATTTATTCAGGGTATACCTACAATCACCTTTCACAGGGTATCTCGCAAGAGCTGCATTTAGAACTTTATGCTCATTTATTGACATATTTGCCATACCAACAATTTCCTTAGAACAAGAGGCAGATCCAGGTCTGCCGTTCTCTACCTTTGGGTTGACTTTTGCACAGACAAGTTCAGGTTTTGGGGTGCACCCAGGTCTCCTTTCTGCCTTTGTTACTGCATAGCACAGAAAAACATCCCGATATTTCTACTTTAGCTTTTTTCATATTCTCTTTTCTGATCATCCTCATCTTGAAAACATACAAAGATTTTTTGTTCCAGTAACTGCAATAGGCCGCTTTTTCCAGAAGTGCGAATCAAAGAGGAGGTTCACCAAAAGTAGGTCATCTACAGTGCCGAGCACCCGACACTTCTGCACAGAATGGAGATTGCTGCTTTCTGCAATTGAAACATGTCTCCCAGCAACAAGAGGGACAACTTACCTCCCCCAGAAGCCCACACGTTTCAGGTCCTGGCAGAGAATCAGACAATCAGATCAGGAGCAGCTTCAAAGCTACCAGCATAAGACTGCTCATCTTGTAGCAGAAGCTTCACCGGTTTCTGCAGTGGCACTTAACAGCCACAGTGGGCTCAAAAAGGTAATCTCTTACCATCCTAGTTCTCACTTACTATTCTCTATGTAGCGATAACTTTATTAGCCTCATAGCAATGATCTACACGTTCAAGCAGTAACAAGTATCTTCTCTACCTTGTTTCTCACTTCTTATTCAATTCTCTACAGGCAGATCAGCAGCTACTTCTCAGGTACTGATGGGTGTACATGTAACCAATGCCTTTATTCAACAACTTCCACCTTATTCAATGCAATTCTGTGTCTTCAGCTCCCTTTCACCTTTCTATTCCAGGAAAAGTCAAAAGCGTACGAAGAGATCAACTTGAGGGAATGAACAGGGTAGAAATGGAGAGAAAAAGAAAATTATAACCCTGTGCTCCCAGATCAAAGCTGCAAGGAACCAGCAAAGAGACTGTAGGATTATTTCTTAAACACCTGTTTGACTTCTTTATAAAATACTTTCGTGTCTCTCCAACATTCTGTCAGAACTCCATGGAAACTATCTATAAGAAGAGCTAAACATGTCCCATGGTGTAAAACAATTAGCCGATATTTCTGCAGTCCCTTCCAGTTTTTCCTCCACAGAGAAAGTAATCAAAGCCAAGGAACAATCCCCAAATATACACAAGAGGCTTATGAAACAATGTGGTTTTACACTATTTCTAAACATAAAGCTGGCTATGTGCCCAGCAAAACCAGTCTCCCACTTACCATGCAGTCATGTCATCAAAACAATTTCAAAGAAACAGCACTACTAAAGAACCGATTCTATCTTTTCTGGAGAGCACTCAGACATTCTGATGCTAAAGTCTATTTGCAGCTATTACCCTTGTCATATGGGCAACATAGAGAGAACTCTTGAGCAACACTACATTAATTTGATTATTCAACAATAAAATTACACTTCCTGTCCCAAGGAAGTACCAGAAACACTCTCTGCTTGGTTCACTGTCGAGTGACGTACTAATTCACTATAAAGATTTAATAGGTTTAAGAAGGATAGAAACAAGAAACTGCCAACAGAGAAGTTATGTGGGTGAAAATGGATTCCTGACAAATATTATCTTTGGAGAGGAACAGTTTAGATGACTAATTTCCCTCTGCTTCAAAATGTAAGCATTTCAAGTAGATGTAACCTCTAAATTCCCTTGCAATTTAGTTTAAAAGCTAGATACCAATGTGTTTATTGTTGAAGCATCCTGTCCCAAGAATGCTTTACTTCTGGAACTATCATTAGGTAATTAACTTAAATATTACTAAGTTGACTTAAAAGTGCTCCCACTGAGACAACTAGAATTTTAAAGTAGTACTAAGACTAAAGATACAGGAGAGAAGTTGCAACTAAAGGTGAATTTGAGCACTTAAGCTTTCTCCAGGATGACTGGTACAAGAAACAAATCCCTTTATTCAACAGTTTCTACCTTATTCAATGCAATTCTATGTCTTCTGTTCCTTTCCTAGCCCTTTCTTGCAAACTCTTACCCTTTATCTTTCATTTTCACCTCTGCTCACCAGAATTTTTTCTGCCATCTGTTGAATCTGTTGAGATTTAGTTTGAATATCTTCCTTTAGACGGTTTTCTCTTCGTTCCACGGTCTCTAACCTCTTCACTTGATTCTCCAGAGAATGGCGCCGTTCCTGCAGAGCAATCATGAGCTGCCGTTTAGGTGAACCAGCTCCGCATTACCACAAAGCAACGAGCACTTTCCAGAAAAAAGCCAGGGGAAGCAGTCAATGTATGGTCATCTTTTACATTTGAAACCCTCATCATGCCTCAAATCCCTTATGCTAACCACACATCCTTATGGACTCCTCACTGAAAATAAAAAGTCTTGTGGTTTTCTTCAAAGAAACACATGGTTTTTAACTAAAAATGTGTTAATGTCTAGCATCACTTTCCCATGAATAATTACTACAGGAATCCAAGCTGTTCACAGCCATCCAGACAAGGGCTCCTAAACTGAGACACATCCCAATAACTAATTTACTCTAGATAGACATTCTCCACTCACCTCCGCTTCAAGCAATTTCTTCTTCATGCTTTCATTAGAATCTTCCCGATTCTGCAGTTTCTCTAACTCCTTCTCAGCTCTCTCCTTTGCTTGGCGGATATTCTGAAGAAGTTCAGTTGCCTCTGAGCTAGCTTTCACAGCCTGGAGGTCCAAAGAGGGAAAAAAGGGTATTGTAAGAAAAACACACACATAAAAACTTGGTTATGAAAGTTCATAACCTGAGGATGGCCAACACTGTGAATAAAATTGCTACAGGACTTTGGCCTAGCAGTCTACAATTAAGACAACCTATTAACTGTCATGGTTGAGACGGACAAACGACATAGACAAAGTTCTTCCAGGATGAAAGTAGCAGATGTCATTTATTGCCACAAGTGCATTTTTATACAGTTTTACCAATTCGTGTGTCTCTTCACTGTTGGTTACAAATTACAGTAGTAACATCTCATAGGCTATTTTTGCTGTCATCAATGTTACTCTTTTACTCCCTTCTCTCGCACGGGTACATCCTTAACATCTCCAGATACTCCTTTACTCCCATCTTTCTCATGGGTAGGCCTTAATATCTTCAAGGCTAATTTCTGTTCCCATGTCCTCCATCAGGGAATCCAAGGACCCACCGTAGTCCCACAATTAACATGTGGAAGAACCCAAATTCTAACTTCTGTTACACAATTCTATTCTGTTTCACAAAAAAAAAAAAGAAAATCCAAGGGGTCTATATGTTTGTCTTGCCATACTGCAAGTTTCTAAGTGTCTCTATGTACTGAAAGTAAACCCTATCCCCAAATTCAGCTCCAGTTCTTGGAAAGAACTCACAAAATACTCCTGCTAAAATGTTGGGAGAATAACCTGTTGGCTTACAGACAATTCATTGGAACTAACGAAAGGAAAAAAGGGGAGGGGGTGGTAAAACACAGCTTTTAAAAATATTAGAAGTACCATTTCAACATAGTTTTGACCTCCTATTTATATTCTAGATCCCAAGCCCTTGAAAAAGCCATCCCACAGCAGGTGCCAGGTTTGAAATGCTCTCCCAGTGGATTATTACAACCCCTTTCTTTTCTGCTGAAAGATCCCAATAAGAGAAGCTCCCTTATTGTTCTTACAATGGCTTAAGTGATAGACTGACCAGAACTGCAAACATTAGATATTATGTACTTCTTTCAGCTTATGTTGCTAAGGTATTTCAATTCTGTTGTGAATCCTTATCATATAACATTTTTACTGCAAGCAATTAACTGGAAAGTGATTTTGCAATTAAAAGAGAGTATACTGGGAGATTAAAGCAAGTCCAACACGTATTTTTCTAGTGAGCTAAAAACATCTGAACCCTGTCTTCAGAAGCAAGGGACGAGTGCATTGCATTGGGAATACCCAAACTGGCCTTTTAAATTTGAATTTCTGTACACTACTCCAGTTCTGCCTCAGCTTCATTTGTAAAAATAAACACTGTTGACATGTCTTAAGAACCGAAAGCATATTGAGAACACCAGTGACTTCAGATACCAGTTCCCACCCCCTTTTCCTTATCATCCCCCATGCTATGACTAATTCTATTTTTGAGGATAAAACGAAGTGCATCCCTCCTCTGCATTAAGGTTCCACTGGAAAATCGTGTAGAAAATTCACTTTCACCACCCAGACATTACCTTTGTCAGCTTTTCCTGCAGCTCCTGGATTTTGGCCTGCTGCTCTGTATTGATCTACAGTTAAATAAAAAGATGGGGGGGGAAGAGTGTTGTAAAACCAAAAAGGAGAAAATACTCTCTACTTATGATAACATATGATACCATAAGTATACTTACCATATACTTACGATACCATATTTTAATTCATTTTAAAAAAAACTTTATTTCTCCCTATATATTGCAACACACCATTTTGCTTCTTGGCAAATCTACTTCCATTTTACTAACTTCTGGTTGATTTCATATTTCGTTCACCAAGTAGATCTTTCAGTGTGAGAATCCTGAGAATTCCTTTTACTTTTTATTTACTATTCTTTATTCATAAAGAAAAGCCTTATGTATCACTAACCTAACTCCAAGCTCAGATGACACACGCCGGTCTGTCTTTGCCTAGCTTCAGAATACAATCCATTAAGAACAGGATATCCAGACACAGCTTTATATCAAATCAGAAAGAACAGGGAATCCCATCAAGAAAAATATTTTAAAAAAATAAAACAGGGAGGAATGTGAAGCTGTACATGCCACTGACGAGCCACAGACACTCTTGGTTTCTGTGCATAATATGAATGACACAGGAGGCAAACTCCAGGACACTGAAGTGTGAACACGCACCTTCTCCAGTTTGCAATACAAGTCTCCTGCTTCATTCTTTCCTTGATCTTTAACCTGTAACTTAAATAGAAAATATATAAAAGTCTCAGGAAAAGTTGTAGTACACTGGTCTTCTATCCAGTCACCTCATGCGATTTAAACACAAGAGTTACACAAAGTATAAAGTACATGATTTCAAGTGTATGATTGAAAACCACTTCATATTAGCTTTGTACAAACCACATTAATCTTTAGAGGACTCAGACAACACGTGTGTGTGTGTGTGTGTGTAAAACAGCACTAGAAATTCAATAATCAGTCCCCTCGCCCATGAAGCCTAAACTACCTTTTGCAATTTGTTGTGGCATTCAGTAGCTTTACGTTTGAATTCTTCAGCTGCCAGTCGGGACTCTCTCAACTCCGATTCATAAAGATCACTACGCCTGCGAGCTGAAATAAGATCCTCTTCTAATTGGTTCATCATCAACCTCATTTCTTCTACTTGAGCTTGATACTCCTGTAGTTGTGGTGGAAGGGAAGGAAAAGGCATCACATTTTAGAGGCATCAGGGGAAATACTTGGAGTAGCAGATCCCACAATGCTGACTGCAGGCACGAGGCACATTTAAGAATATGCGGAAGAAAAATACAAGATAAAACAACAAGAAATAAATAAAATAACATATCCATAGTGGTCTGGTTTGAGTACTGCCATTTTCAAGTCCATCCCTCATAAAAGTCAATACATAGACTTTTGAAGGCTGGCTTCACAGCCATACACACATCTACATATAAATGATAAAAATTACTTACATTTCTAATTTCTGAAACAGAAATGTGCCTTTGAGTTGACGTCTCTACTAAACGCTCAGATGCTCCCTCAAGATATATTTTCTCAAGCTGATAACATGACAGCCCAGATCTGCACAGCTTAGGTAAAAGGAAAGAAGGAGAAGCAGAGGGGAAGCGTGCAGTGGCTGCCGGCCAGCGGTTCTTTGCTCTTGACAGAGTTTAAAAGGAACATATTGCTCTGTACAGGAAACAACTCAAAATCAAATATTAACTTAGAAACTATCTGTAAAATTCACATTGCCCATAAAAGCTATTTCCCTATATAGGGAGAAATAATGATTCCCCATTTGGGACGCTACAAGATAGGGCATTTGGACGGGGAAGGTGGAGAAGTAAAAAACATTGATGTGACTATCTCAATGAAACTGAGTAGTCAAACTGAGACTAACTCATGAGGTTGCATTCATATCTTTACTGGAAAAAATGAACTTCATGCTGTTTATTTAGCATTTACTAAGACCTATAAGTATACATTTTATAAAGTTACTCTAAAAAAAGAAAAAGAAATAATGAAGCTGAGAACAAGTCGAAAACATGCACATCAAGAGCTAGGCAAAAAAGATTCTGAAAGACTGACAGTGGGGGAGTTTATCTTATCTTTCTTTCCATTTTAATATCTTGCAATACGCCTGACTACCCCCATATTCAAAAGAGTAACTGTCTCATGACAAAATCAGGTTTGTCATCACTCCTTCCAGACAGCCAGCTGTCTTCAGTTAGACAACTGATTGCAGGAACACTGACCCTCATGTCAGCCTGTGATTCTCTAACAACACGGGGAGCTTATGCAGATGTCCCCCTGTTGGAGCGAGCCCAGAGGGGGCCACCCAGGTGTCAGAGGGATGAGGCACCTCTGCTGTGAGCACAGGCTGGGAGAGCTGAGCTTGTTCAGCCTGGCGAAGAGAAGGCTCCAGGGAGACTGGGATCAGTGCCTAAAAGAGACCTACAGGAAAGCTGGAGGGGAACTTTTTACAAAGGGCAGATAGTGACAGGACAAGGGATGATGGCTTTAAACTGAAAGACAGGAGATTCAGATTAGATATAAGGAAGAAATTCTTCCCCACGAGGGTGGTGAGGCCCTGGCACAGCCTGCGCAGAGAAGCTGTGGATGCCCCGTCCCCAGCAGCGTTCAAGGCCAGGTTGGACAGAGCTTTGAGCAACCTGGGTTGGTGGAAAGCGTCCCATGGCAAGGGGGTTGGAATGAAATGATCTTTAAGGTCCTTCCGAGCAAACCATTCTATGATTCCACGACATTTGAAGAAGCTGGGTCATTAACAGATTGCTTTACTATCCATTACAGGCAGCATGGCAGAATGGCTCTTCAGTTTGTAATCCCCAAATTGGTTCTCCAGTTTGTAAGGCAGACAGGGGACCTACTCCTTCCAGTTAATCTCCCTGTGTATGACCTTATTTTCTTGCTAGAAAGAATTAGAGCCTTTTTATAACACAGTTGTGAATAAAAAAGGCAAAACGGTTTGAAGGAATACAAGCTCTGCTCAGAAATCATAATTTGTTAAGATTTCCTTTATATCAGCAAGCACTTGATCAGAGAATTACATGTATGACTACAGTTGCCACTGTGAAAATGAGTGTTTGGGAAGGGAGGAGAATGGGGAGGGAGAAAAGAAGGAAGAAGAAGAGATAATTAGCATTATTTCAGTTTTTCTCATTTCTTCACAATTGCAAGACTATCTTTGAATAAATCTCATGGGCAGGTCAGAGCAACAGGCCACATCACTCAAGGCAATATAACTCTTGCACACACATTGGTCACCTTTAAAAACTATCAGGATGTACTTAAGTGCATATTAAGGGACAGGCAAAGCTCAGGGCATGTACCTGAAGCAAAACACTTCAGGGTAGCTGCATCCAAATGAATGGGCCTTTCAAAAAATACAGATTCTGATTTGTTGCTAGTTCACCCATTTGTATGGGTCTTCATCAAGTGAAAACCAGAACAGAGGTTTATTAAAAAAAAAAGAACACAAACACACAGACCCCCATCCCCAAAAATACCTGCGGTTAAGCTGAACCTACAGTCTTGCCCTAAAAATACCAAATGCCTAACCGCTGGGTTTTTTTGAAGATTCTGATTTGCTGCTAATTTTACTCATTCCCTCTCAAGCTTCAAGTTTTCAACAGCAAAACTCTAAGGGACTCTTCCATCTCACCTCCCAGTTCCCTCTGACTTAAAAAATAACAATCCATGTCTTTAATGACCGAGATCTACCTGCTGCTGTGAGCCAGCAAAACCATCTCTGCAGGTTTTGTTGCCATGTTCTTGCACATGTGTTCCAGGTAGCTCAGAAGACCACAGAATCACAGAACGTTAGGGACTGAAAGGGACCTCAAAAGCTCATCCAGTCCAATCCCCCCATGGAGCAGTAACACCCAGATGAGGTTACAAAGAAAGGTGTCCAGGCGGGTTTGAACGTCTCCAGAGAAGGAGACTCACTCCACAACTCCCCTGGGCAGCCTGGGCCAGTGTCTGTCACCCTCACTGAGAAGAAGTTCCTTCTCAAATATAAGTGGAACCTCTTGTGTTCCAGTTTGAACCCATTACCCCTTGTCCTATCATTGGTTGTCACCAAGAAGAGCCTGGCTCCATCCTCCTGACACTCACCCTTTATACATTTGTAAACACTAATGAGGTCACCCCTCAGTCTCCTCTTCTCCGAACCAAAGAGCCCCAGCTCCCTCAGCCTTTCCTCACACGGGAGATGCTCCACTCCCTTCAGCATCTTTGTTGCCCTGTGCTGGGCTCTCTCCAGCAGTTCCCTGTCCTGCTGGAACTGAGGGGCCACAACTGGACACAATATTCCAGGTGTGGTCTCCCCAGGGCAGAGCAGAGGGGCAGGAGAACCTCTCTGACCTACTAACCACCCCTCTTCTAATCCACCCCAGGATGCCATTGGCCTTCCTGGCCACAAGGGCCCAGTGCTGGCTCATGGTCACCCTGCTGTCCCCAGGACCCCCAGGTCCCTTTCCCCTGTGCTGCTCTCTAATAGGTCATTCCCCAGCTTACACTGGAACCTGGGGTTGTTCCTGCCCAGATACAAGACTCTACACTTGCCCTTGTTATATTTCACTAAATTTTTCCCCACCCAACTCTCCAGCCTGCCCAGGTCTTGCTGGATGGCAGCACAGCTTCCAGTGTCAGCCACTCCTCCCAGCTTCGTGCCATCAGCAAACTCGCTGACAGTCACTCTATTCCCTCGTCCAAATCGTTGATGAACATATTGAATAATATAGGCCCCAGTACTGACCCCTGAGGCACTGCACTAGATACAGGCCTCCAACTGGACTCTGCCCCATTGACCACGACTCTCTGGCTTCTTCCCTTCAGCCAGTTCACAGTCCACCTCACTACCCGGTCATCCAGCCCGCACTCCCTCAGTTTAGCTGTGAGGATGCTGTGGGAGACTGTGTCAAATGCCTCACTCAAGTCAAGGTAGATCACGTCCACCGCTCTGCCATCATCCATCCATCTTGTTATTGCCACCAGGTCATAATCTCCTGCCCTAACCCAGGTTTCTAACTCCTCCTGCTTACCCCCCATGCTGCACGCATTGGTGTACAGGCATTTCAGAGGGCGAGCTGAGCACACGGATTTCACCCCAGGGGTATGGGAGGCCTCCCAGCCTTCATGAACTCTAGAGTGCTGCCCTACTGATGCAAGCCCAGCTACAACCCCATCCCCCTTCGAGTCCACCTGAGATATTAAAGTCTGCAGAATATTAGAGATTCATTTGTTGACTTAAGCAGCATTTTTATGTCACCATGAATCTTCACGAGCCAAATATAAAGATTCTGGGACAAAAACATTTGATTAAAAATTACTTGTGTTATTTTTTCTCTGTTACATGCCTGTACTGCCTAAGAATCTACTGATATTTATCATCACCAAATGTTCCACATTTCAATATTTAAAGCAACATTGCTAACAAAGTAACAGAACACAGAGTAATAAGCTCTAGATCCCTTGCATTACATAAAACAGTCACTCAGAAGAATGCTGTAGAAGCCTATGGAGGCCTTGCTACATCCAGAGGGTTGTTTCTGCATTTCATTACTTTTTACATAAGCACGGCTCATGTCTAGAGAATTTTTACCAAGGTTTCTGGGCTTCCTTGTCTCAACCACCATGAAATTAGTCATTTAATGTTTGTCAAGTGCTTTGAAGATGAAAAACAACGAAAAACTGCAAGGAATTGTTTGAACGTCACAGCAAATTTCAATTTCTTTTTCTCAATACAATATGTTGCTATTAATTCGTAAAACTGAATGGGTTCTGTCTTGTAGACGATTTTAAATCCTAAAAATGTCCACATTTGTCACCATCTTTTCATTAATTTTGATTTTTTTTTCCTTATGAACAACTGTACAAATTAATGATTTTTCAACATTCTTCTGGTGAAAAATATTACGAACAACTACTCTGCAAATACATTAAATTAGGAAAAGAACAGTTAGGCAACACAGGTTCTGTTGGGAAAGACTATTAAGCATTGAAATGGTCAGATAAGAAGACAAAACCAACCAACCAACCAACACAAAATTAAGGCTAGCTCAGTTCTCTCCCAGGTGAAGATTCAGGAACACGCTGTGAAATTTGTATAGCTTGACCACTTAAAATGGATAGTTCATTTCTAATGTAGCATATTACTAAAGCATTGTGACATTCTCCTAGGCTGGTTTTATAGACAAAGTACTTTCAGGACCAGGAAAAGAAAAACCTGAAGGCTGGAGCTTGTGCTTACTTGCAGTATACACAAAAGTATATCTTGTTGCTTCCCATTTTGCTTAAGAAACCATGTGAAAACACAGAGATTGGAGCCATCACAGCCTACCAACATAAAACAATGGCCTGGCAACAGAGCTAGATTATGTCAAGAATGTCTATTTGTAGCTGGCCACTCTTGCTCGCCAAAGCAGCAGGTATACCTGTTCTTTGATCTCTTGCAGTTTTCGGCTTTGCTCTCTGATATCGTGAAGTAGCTGTAGTGCCTTATCATCTTCCTGAGACACCTCCATCCGTGCCTGCTCCAGGCTTCGCTTTAAGCTCTGCAGAAAGCAAAATGTTCAATACATAGTCTTTGGTTTTTCAGATGGCTGGATAATAAAGACCTTTAGCTATACAAATGCCTCCTTGATTGCAGTGAGGCAGCCAAAAAAACTTTTAAAGAAACACAACCAAAAAACAAACCACCAAGGCAGCAATGATGGAAACCTGAAGAAATTCATGGCCAGTGCCTTCTATCTGGATGGAAGCAGCCCATTTTACAAACTGTTTACTACATATAAATCTTAGTTCAAATCTCTACTTCCTCACATCAGCTTTAGAGACAAAAACCAAACAGAGATCACAAAAGGCATCCATTATTGACAGCATTTATCTATATTTTATCTAACACTATTAATTCACAACCTAGATACAATCCTTCAACTTCATGTTACTAACAAGCCTATTCATTTTTCTCGTTGCTGTTGAGTTAAATCCTATAATCATCAATAAACTTCTGCAAAGAGCAGAAGCACTGCTTCAGTATCTCACCACATACCTTACCTGCAGATTTTGAGAGACCAGTGGTCCTGCTATCAACTGTGTATTATTCTTCAACTGAGAGATACACACTGAATTTTATTTATTTACCCAGTAGCATTTGGCATAGGAAAATCACTCGTCCCCAGATATGCTTCCCAATAAACAAACTCATCAGAAATGCTTTTCAATTCTCTGAAATAATCTGAATTTTTGTTCTTGGGACAAGAGAGGAAATAGGATATTATATCCAACTGAAAATACAGAGACCATTAACTGTAATGAAAATATCCTCACTGGAATCTTGCCAGGACAACTGGGCAGACATTCCAGCTCCCATGAAAAATGCCAAACGATCTTTGAAGACACAGTTTTAGGGCCTCATCTTCACATTCTATCTGAAAAATAGCAGCTGTCCTAACATCATCCCTGACATGATGCTGGGGAACTGGATCAGCCTGAACCCAGAATACCACAGATGGAGGCAACACCATTGTTTCCTAATCCCCTTAGTTGTCCTTGAAGACTTCTGTCTAGGTACTGATTAGGCCCCATTCTCTTCTGGCTAAGAAACCTGCAAGAAGTCAAACCCAAGCATGTTCTAGCACAGCCAAGACAAACATCACAAATAGTTTCAGCAAGACCAGGACAGTAACTATTTCTGTGTGTTCTAAGCACATGATCAAGAAACAAAGTTTGAACGAAACTATCAAGCAAGCCCCTGCAAACAATTCAGGGCTTCATATTCCACAGAGACCCTCTCACATATTATTTTCTCTCCATCAAGTACCCCACTGAAACCGTGATGGAAGAGAAAGGCAAAGACCACCAGATTTGAGGCCTTCAGAGC
The DNA here is from genome assembly GCF_963082525.1 of Nesoenas mayeri. Classification (NCBI taxonomy): domain Eukaryota; kingdom Metazoa; phylum Chordata; class Aves; order Columbiformes; family Columbidae; genus Nesoenas; species Nesoenas mayeri. The sequence continues at coordinate 10,453,964 of NC_137565.1, read as the reverse complement.
TGAAAGGGCTGGTGTAAGGGCTCACACTGCATTCTGTGATATAGGTGGCCAGGTCCTGCTCCAGGAGGGATCGCTGGGTCTCAGAGGCTTTCAGTTCCACCTCCTTTTGGCTAAGTACAGCCTCCACCTCTGAAACTCTCCGGTGCAACCGCGTCATTTCCTGCTCCATCTGCAATAAATATCAAGAGGTTATAAAGGGGGCTTCAAAAGCTTTGTTAACTGCTACTTTCAGAGCTCTGTTTGTAAGGAATATGTCTCCAAGAGACTTCTAGCTATATTTTTCCAAATGGTGTTTAAATTCCGATACCATTGTCTCTGCTCCAGGAATGCACAGTTCTTCTTAAGGACAAGTAGTAAGTCTAAGTCACCCCATTCATTCAAGCTGCTTGCTCATATTCAGTCATTCTTCGAACCCCAGTTAGCAAAGAAGACACAATCATTTTTCACCTGACTTGCAGAGATGGGTCACTTTAACCTTATCCCAAATCCATGCTGGACCAGAAGATGGTTTTCCCCCATCTCCTTGTCAGGAGCAAATGGTCAAATCCAGAACAGAGCAGGGAGACAAGTAATCGAACTCTCATAAAAGTCTCAAACAGTAAGTTTTAAAAGACTCCACCGGGTTCCTTTTATTGGAGCACGGCAACTGTTATAAGATGTTCACCATAACCAGTGATGTGACAACAGTTATGTAAGTAGAAGCTGACGAGTTAGGAAGAGAACCTCAGAACAGTGCTGCTGCAACTGTGCGTATGATGAAGAGGCACGGCCTGCAGGAAGAAGCAGTCGTCTGTGTCACGCTGAGAAAAGGACTGTTTAAAATCCAGAGCCGCTTCTTGTTAAGATAAAAGTATCTAGAGCAACAGCGTGGCCTAAATTCATCTCCCTTTGTACTGGAGAGGAAGCCACCTCAGTGAAGGAAAAGCACTTTGCCCACCACGAGTCTGGAAGATCAGCAGCATCTGACAGATCCCTGGACACAGAGCGGTTGCAGATTCCTGGAGCAATGGAGATGGCCAATTGCATAAATAAATACCTTGTGACACTTGTCCTGGGCGTCTTGGAGTTCTTTGCTCTTGAGAAGAAGTTTCTTTTCCATGGAGCTGACCTTGGCTGGAGAATCCACACTTGAAAAAACAGATCTAAAAGAGCAAAGCCAAACAGCATGTGAATGTAGGCAAAAAGTACTGAAATGTGCATTTATGCAACCTTGGTAAAGTCATTGGGTACTTACACCAGGATAAAAGAAAGATGCAGCAATCACAGTCTAACAGCCATCATTTCAGATCAAACAAGCCATAAAACCCAATGACAGTATATCATTATTGAATAATCCATGCGTACTTCTAGTTACAATGTTAATATTTTCAATCAGTGACTTTCACGTCAGAGTGCAAAACAGTAAATCACAGCAACGTTTTCGCATAACTTACATGAATTTGTAAGTGTAACAAAAACAAAGCGTCAAGTCAACATAACCATTTGGACAGAAAAAATGTGCAGAGAATTGCTTTTTATTTTGTGCTTTATATTTAAACATGTTTTTAAATTATCATCAAAGTACAAAAGCCCTAAAAACTTTAACATGTCATTATCTGCACCACAGGAAGAATAATTTCAAATTCTTAGTTACCTTCTGTGAATCAAAATTGAACTGAAACTTTCCTAACCCAGTTCATACGATCCCTACAAACTCAATCAATAGCAATGTGATTAGTCACACTGCAGAACTTCTGAGTTCCACTTATAAGTAATTTCTTTCGTGAGACACAACCTAACTGTACTATTCAAAACAATCTGAGTCCAGAAACCCGAGGAAAATATTTACATGTTCTTAAGCTTTCTAATTGTGGCTCAACATTTAAGAATTTTACTATTTCTCTTACTTTCAAGTCATTCTAGAAAAGGATAGGAAGCCACTCAATGTTTTGGAGCATATTTTTAGTGCTCTGCAGTCTTACAGATGTAATTTGCAACCAGAAAATTAAGTACACATATCAAAACATGATTTGAAAAATCACATTCTCCCTCACTGAAAATGATTCAAACTAGACATTTAAGCAGTTAATGATGGAACCAGTGTTAACTGATAGATGAAAACGCAGAAGTACAATGGAAGTGCTAATAAAAGATCACACGCTCTGCCCACACGGTGCTTTGTGCTTCTTCTGGCCACAGCTTGGTGTGCAGCCAGTTATCCCCAGCGAGCAACGCGCTTCGAGCAGCGCTCTGCACACAGCCACACACCCACACACAGCAGCACAGCAAAGTTTCCTTCCACCACCACCATTTTCTGAGAAAAACCTACTCCTTAATCCAAACAGATAGGCAGGATAGTCACGAAAAAAAAAGATACATGGATTTTCATGAAAATGCTGCAGCAACATCTTTGTATCAACACACATCTTCAGTACCACCACCTTAGGCAGAGGCTGGGAAACACTGGTTTGATATTAGCAAACAAACATCACAACATCCACCCAATCTGCCTTGAAAGGTCAAATATTAATGCTTCTTCAGAAATTTGATGTGGAAAAACTTAATATATATCAATATATATCATGTCAACAATGCAGATATCATCAGGACTTCACCAAACCCAAAGGTTAAAAGTGGATGCTTTTGTAAAGCGTTCCTTTAGTCCCGCTCCAATCCGATCCATCAGATTATCATACTTAAAAATCAATTTATAAAGCGTGTCTATACTCCTACAGAGAAAAGGCAACCATCTGAGAAAGATGAATATTAAATCCCAGAACAGCTGGGTGTACAAACAAGGCTAAAAATGAATAGTTGAGAAAAGTAGTCTAAAAATACAAATTAAAGCTCAAATTAACTAAAAAAGACACTAAGGAATCTGCTTTAAAACGTTAATCAAAGATATGTAAATAGCTGCAAATGTGTACTTGAGACAAGTCTGAAAATCTTTTTACAATAAAAATTTAGCTTTATAGGTCTGAACCATATTGGCTAAAGCAATTTTTTTCTTTTTAATTAGTTTTGGCATTAGCTATCACTTTATTTTTTTCAAATCTGAGACATTACCTAAGAAAACTATAGCCAGTTCTCGCAGACTTGGTTTTATTTGCTGCTTCTGCTTCACCTCCCTAAGTGGGCTAATTTCATTTGTTATCCTTGCTTATTTTATTTGCCATTAATAGAATCAGAGCCTAATATTCCAGGCACCATTTTGCATTTCAGAAACTTCTCCTGGCAAGCCAGCTTGAAGCATCCATAGGGACTGCAACACAGAAGCAAGAGGACGGATTGAGGCAAGAAGATGCAGAGGTCTGTGAAGACAAGTTGGGCTGGGACAGGACAGGGCCCAGGGGACTCGCTTGAGCCAAGCTGGAATTTCATCAGGTGGCTGTAGAGGGAGCTGCTCCTCAGGGCTGGTGGCAGCTTGGTAAGCAAAGAGAAGGCTACAAACTACAACTACAGTGATTCTTCCTCATCCCTATCCAAAGAGAGGAAGAAATTCCTTAAAAATCTATGTTCTGGTGACATGAGTATTTTCCTGTCATAGAAACAGTGCATCTTACCACCAAGTGAAAGTGGACAGTTTTTAAGAGACATCTTTTCCCAGTAATTCCTTCCTGTGTACAAATTACATTAGAACAACTTCATGAGCATCCATCCAACCTTCAAAGTATCAGAATGGGAGCAGACAGAGGAAATCAAGAGAAATGGAATACTGACTAATCTAATAAGCCTTGTCATGGTGAGATGAGCTCTCGACACAGCATGACAAGGTGGAAAATATCCACATTGCTGGGGCACTTACTTTCTTTCTCAGTCAACATCATCTCAGAAAGAAAACACATCCAATCCAACATCAAAAGCCATGCTGCAAAGCTATCATTCAGGTTGGTACCATCTCAGAATATTTCATTTAATTAACTGCTACATCTGGATCAATTCTCCCAGTACAACAGAGCAGTTTCTTCTGCTGCTGCCTCCGAGGCGTGAAAAAAAAAAGATTAACAAAAGGTAACCAGTGCACATCAACAACAAAATTGCAACAAAAGATTAAAAAACCGTATAGTCAAGTCTACAATACCAAGCGCTGATAGCACCAGCTGTGCCAATTGACTTTCACAAGAAGCACTGTCTGCACGACTGAAAAACAAGTGAACTTAGAGTTGACTGTCTAATGGTTTCCCAGCTACACCAGCAGTGGCTCCAACCAGCAGAACTGTCAGAAACGGTGCTGGTTGTGAAAAGCTCCTTCAGTCTTAACATGGTTGAGATGAAGAAGAAAAAAGTATCAGTACAGGAAAAGCTGTAAGATAATTCTGGTTTATCAAACTTGTATCTTAACCTCTCCTGTGTATCACACCTCATACCTTCCTTTGTCCTTTTATGGCACAAGCTCCCAGCTCACCTGTGCTGCTTCCTTCTCACGACGATTGACACCATCTGTCCTAATCCTGGCCCCCACACAACATGCCTATAATCTCATCCCCCGTCCCTCATGCTCTATTCTTTTTAGCATTATACTCATCTGTACCTTCCGCCCCCTCGTAAATGTTTGCTCAGGCTTAAAAAAACCCAACCAAAAACAAACAGTGATACCATCAATCTGTGAATAGAGCTAGCTGAAGCAAAGCATATTTTTGGTACGCTCATCCTGTGCTTCCTCTTTCATCTATCTTTGATGAAAGAGTTTGCCAGAACCCGACAAACTGTTGGAAGAAATCAGTAGTCCTTCTTTTTGGAAGAATGGCCCATTTTAACTCTCAGTATTTTAAAATGACAATTGTGAATCCATATTAAATTTTAAAACTCGGGGGGGGGGGAAAAAAAGACTTGAAAAATACCACTTCTTGGGAACTTACAGAAAAGATTTGGACCATCTACCAAAGCCTCACAACCACGGTTCAAGAATTACTAGGATTACATTTCTCATATTCTGATAGATAATTAAAAAAATAAAGCCCTATATCAGCAACTGAGATGAGGTACGAGTCCCACTGTCAGCCTCGCCTGTCAATATGTCTCTAGGTTCTGGTTTAGCAAGTATTTTGTATTATCCTAAGTTTTGTATCATAAGTAGTCAAGCCCATTTAGCTCCTTACTCCAGTCTCAGAAAAGACAGAGGCAGGCAAACATTTACATCACAAACTATTTTTTTAATTATTTACTTTTTTAGTATGTATTTTGGTATATGTGGTTAGCCCTGGATTTATAAGGTATTTATGTTATGCCTTAGGCCTTCTGCTAGTCATATGCAAAGGACAAGAACAATTTTCTCTCACCACTTGATGCTTATTTCTGGGATCTCAGGATTTTTCTCACTTGTTCTAGGCACTGGAGATCAGCCATAGGCAGGAAGCAAGGTGGGGCTGGCTTTTAATGGAATTAAACCCTCACTCGCCTGTTATCTTGTCACAGCTGCACGCTCACAGCCAAACAAGGAGTCAGATTTGCAGCCAGACAGGCTTTTCTCCTCCAAATGGAGAATTCAGAGGCCATGACGGGAGAAGGAGTTAGCTGGTCCTTCTCTGCAGCTTGATCCCAGTTCTTGGAACTGCATAGGAGATTCATTTAACAAACACTTTGCTAGTACAGGAACCTATGACATAAGCAATGCCCTTGATTTCTCCTGATTGCTTCCCACATTGTCATTGCCATGCCTTCTACTCTTTCATTAGATCTTACATTTGTCATAGAGTCACAAGTTTTTCCCAAAACTCATAGTATGGGGAAAGGTAGAGAACATTTTTCAATGGACCCTTCTATGCTACACACTGACTATATAATTTCTGGCAACAGGTCTAAGTGATGTAGGTGAACCCTTCTAACACTAAGTGGTTGAGAGAAAGAGGAGAATGGAAAACAGAACTTCTTTTATTCTCCTTCTGTCCAGTATTTTTTGAACTGCCTTTTCTCTGAAGTATTTAAAATTCCTAGCTCAGCTATGGCTTCTTCCTGACCAGTGAATAAGGGCAAGAGTATAACCCTGAACTTCATAGCTCGACAGCCCTCAAATTAAAAGCAATTAAAGTTTGCAGGGCCCTATTAATGGCACTCTGCAGTCGCCTGGCCTAACTAGGAGCAGCACTAGAGGCGTTAGAGCTGCGTGCTGCAGACCCAGGCAAACAGCTCTGCATCACTTAGCAACCGCAAGGGTTACACTGGCAGGAGAAAGATTTAAGAAGAAAAATTCTGAACTGATAAACTTGATGACTTAGGACCTTCCAGAGAAGACATCCCAAGATTCACGACAGATAAGCCGATCTCCCCATTTACTCTTCTCTTCCCCATCTAGAATTTTATATTCAAGCTCATGGGGTCAGAAACAGTACTTTATTTCCTCAGGTAAAACATACACCACACAATATTTTATAAGTAATAAGTTATCTTTATGACTCAGTGTTGCAGTGATATTGAGAATAAGCTAGTCACTGCATTATTTAAATACAGATATTTTCAAGTCTCCCTATACTCTTTGCCATATTTAAATCACCTTCTTAGAACAAAATGCAAGTATTTACTGCTAAAAACAAAGAGCATTTATCGATATCTCGTTCAAAAAAAGAAACCACTAAGTTCTATGAAAATTATGTGGGGGAAAATTAAGTACATTATATCTTTTTGTTCCAACTCGGGAAAAAACAGGCCATACCAAGCTTATATTTTACTTCAGTCAAAATTTCTCCAGAGCACATCAATCTCTATATTCTTTTGCTATACCCCTTTTCATCTACTACCAAAATTCAAATATAACCTCAATATGCATTTTCGGTAGTAGCTCCACAAAGCAAGCATATCAATCAATCTGCTCTATCTATATTACTTTTCATCCTTCAGCCTCCAGCACAGTTACAACACTGTTCATGAGACTTTACCTCACACTCCTCTTCAGTTCTAGTCCTGGGCCCCGATTACATATACATTTTTACCATACATATATGGTCACTGTTGAGCCTTTTCTGATTGCTACATGAATGGTCACGTAGCCTTGATAGACGGCTTGCAGTTCCCCAGTCAGAAAAGATAATACCCTAACTTATTTCACTTCTAAAATAAGATAGATTTTAACCACAGGTACCTACAGATATTACATTCCATTTTTCTAATTCTGCTGACAACATAAGGTCATTTTACCAAAAGAATACTTTTTTGGTTGTTATGTCCTCTCTCTTCCTCTTTTTGCTGAGGAGGGACAGTCAAATATTCCTTTTTATCACTGGCATAACCATCCTATAACCTTGATTCACGGTGTGGGCAAGATCAAAGATGTCAACAGCATTACCAGATTGGGTCACACACTTACCGCAGAGCAACTATCACAACCAATATGACAAGAAAATGAAAACTTCATTAAGACAGATTGACAACGAAGTCCCCTAAGGGAACTAACGAGCAGCAATGAACGATGGTTGACACGAAAACACAGCGTCTCAGTGCATTGAGTCACTAAGGCAGCTAAAGCCATTGCATTCCGGGGAGGCCTCACGATACTGAGGTAAGGACTTCTCAACTTAACGTACTGCACTGAGACTTTTCCAATAGCTCTGTCATCAGGAACTAACCATCCACCACACCAAATGGTTTATACCACACTGTTTATATTCTTTTTTCTCTAACTCCATTCTCTTGGGAAGTATATTTCATTTCAACTGAAAACCATTTTTTCTAGATCTTTACCTCCCTCCACGAGCACATACCCTGCATACTTCATCCGAATCTCCAATCTCCTAACACAATACAGCAGCCTTCATATTGAACTTGACCCAACACCACAGTCAGCTGCCGTGAAGCTCCTTCTCTTGTTCACTGACCCATCACTGCACATTCCCAGATTCACGGAGTTCTGTTTCTGTGGATCACCGATTCAGCCCTACACATCTCCAGCACTTGATGCCCACTCTCTGACCCCATAAAATAACACCCCCTCTTTTCCATCTCTGGACTCCTCAGTATTCTCCTTCTTTCAGGGATCTGCAGTACCAGAAATGCAATCACCTACTGCTCCCTGGTTAACAGCAGCAACTAATTCAAAGTATTTGAACAACAATTTTTAAAATAACTGGTTTAGAATCAATCTTTCCATTCCCCTCCCTCCCCCTCATCCCAGAAATAACCACACAACGGTAGGACATGCACAAGCTACAGCAGCAACAGATAAAGCCAGAATCTGGCAGCTTCCCTAAAGCAGAGGCCAGTTAAAACAGCTTTTCCTCACACACACACTGTTCTCACTGTAACAAACCTTTGCATTTTTCCAATAGTCCTATCCACCTAAGCAATAATTCCTACTTACTCTGATCTGAGGATCCCCAATGCCTTGATGAATGAAAACCCCACAAACGGCAAATCTTCACCCGAGAAGCCTGCTGAGTTCAACTGGCACGTAGAGGATAAAACCCGCGAATTCTTCTCTGGTTCATCAAAATTTGAGGTGTCATCATCAGACTTGACAGTAGGAACGAAGGGGGGAGGAGCTGGTGATAAAAGCAAGAAGAAAAGACAAAATTCAGCTACAGTTCACTCTGCAACAGTCCCACTCATTCAGTGCTTGCAATGGCACTGCAGCTCCTGCTTTTAATCTTGCTAACACAAGCAGACTGAGCTGCTGCTCTCAAATCGTATTACAGCAACAAGAGATTAACCCTTAAGCTACCAACATGGCTACCACTCTGCGGGCAGAACGTCTCCCACACTGATTCAACTGACTTTTAGGGTTGGGGATTTGGGATTGTTGTTTTTTGGGGCTTTTTTTCCAGGGTGTTTTGGTGGTTTTTTTATAACACATACATTGAATCAAATCAAAGCATCAGGCTGAGAAAATCATTGCTGTAATATAAAGTAATTCAATTCCGATTCATCTAGAAAATGTCTCCAACCTATCCAGTCAGTGACACTACGTGGGAATGTAGCCTGATCCCTTGCTAGGGGATATATCTGCCCTTTAATCCTACCAAGACTCTTGCCAGCATGGGCTTATAATCAACAACAAACTGGTACTTCTCCTATAAGATTCTAATAAACTACAGCTACTAGATGCTAACGGGTCTTTAGGAAGGGAGGAAATACCAGTAAGATTGTATTTATCTAAAAGAGCTTGCTCAAGATCTGGAACTCTTGTTGGGACACCACTGCAGTCTGGCTCTGATACAATTAGCTCTGAAGAGAGGTATAAATAGCAGGAATTACAGTGTATTTCTTACTGTAATTTCTAAGTTGGTACCACTTAACTTGTTAAGCAGTTGTTTAATTTCGGCTGATTTTCTCGTGTTTGCTTCAGTTTAATTAACCAACAGAACAAAAGAGCAAGTTCTTCTCAATGATGTGCAGCACCCGAGCTACCTGCTGGCTTGGCTACATGTGTGAAAGAAATGAATGCAAAAACCTGCTGTGAAATTCCTGCCTCATTCAATCACGTTTTCTACAGGGTTTTTTTTTATTGATTTCATCACTTGGGTCCTCACTCACTGCAAATCTACTGATCTCCTTTTTGCTCTATAACAGAGCCAGCTCTTCAGTCAGCAACTCGATCCCAGCGCGTTGTGACGAGCTGATGAAGGGCAGTGTGCTAAAACCGTTACCATGGATCCAGCGGAGATCTCCTGGAGCTGGAGGGCTGATGAGAACCAAAGAACCGGGAACCAGCATCGCAACCCCTGCAGTGCAGGCTCCCTGCTCCTCACTCCCCGCACGCTCCGGTTTAACCCCACCTGGCCGCAGTCGTGACAGATGCTGATGCTTTTCTGACCGACACGGGTGGAATGAGTCAGGGCTGGGGCTTGTTGGCTCCCTCTAGGTTGCCAGAGCCTTTCACAGCCCGCGTTTTAACTCTTCCTTCTCTAGCCAAACATACGCTTCAACTACCCACCAGACCAGCGTTAATAGGCAAAAAAAAAAGTGAAAAAATTGTCTGTATAAACTGCCAAATCACAACAAGACACGCAGACTTTGTTAGCAGCTCCCCGAGGAGCCATTCTGACGCTGCTCCCAAGCAAGGGAGTGAGGAGAAATTTTATGAAGCAAATAGGATGCTGCTCACGTACAGTAGCTCCAAGTACATTAGAATGAGATGAATGAGGAAAATACACAAATTAAATAGGTTCTGGAGTAAGCAGTTTTAGTTACTGGCTCCAGAACATTTCAATTTTCTGTCAATATCATGAATTTATTAATTTCTGCTATTTTATTTGCTATAATATCAGTTTAGATCCAATATAATGCTGGCATTTATGTACCGTAACCATAATTTTGGAGTACAGATTGTTGACAAAGATCTGTATTTTTAAAAAAAATCACTTAATGTCAGGATAACATGTAGCTACTCTTTCATATGTTCTTCATGATTAAAAACAGAAGCAACAGAAAACAGTTTGTAAGTATATCATCTTTAAGACAAATAACAAGCCCAAAGTTACAGTTAATTCATAGCAGAGTAGCATAAGTTCAGGAATTAATATTCTTTCATTTAGAACCTCTGCTGAAAGAACTTGCACATCTTCTCACAGGAAGGGGTTGCTGTGGGCTTTTTAACATTGTCTTTGAAGACAGATATTGTCTATGAGGTTAAGTAATAGAGAAAACAGCCAACTATTCACTTCGTCTGGGGAAGTCTAGAATCTTTCTTAAAGAGGTAGCAAAAAACAACATAGCTTCCTTTTTATAATGGTATAGCAATGCTGTTACATACTCCTCATCTTTGAAAGAGAGGTCTAGTGCCTTCCTTCTCACCAGAAATCAGCCCAGAAGATCTTCAGAGTCATCGTCAAGCCCTCGCAATTAGAAAGTAAGTCTTTTCTCTTACCAACAATAAGAATTGCTAGTCAAATCGCACACAGAAAACAAAATATAATTGAAATATGCCCAAGATCAGCATGCACATAAAAAGATGAAAAGCACTCAATAGGGGAACAATGGATGAAAAAAGATAAAACTGAATTTGAGATGGAGCAAAGCTTTGGGGCTGGTGGGAGACTAGTTTAAAGAGCACCATGTTCTACACTACGATTTCCTCTGATGTTTAATAAAATAGATGAACAAAGAGAAATTGTCAACACTAGATTAAAATAATAATGAAAACATCTTTTGCCCTCTATTTTGCATTCAGTAAAAATCCATGACTAACAGTCCAAAAACCCCGCAACTTTGCAGTACAACCTCGCTACGGTATTTGTACCAAGAAAAAGTAGCAACTAAAAAGACAATTTTTAAAAAGTCATGCAACAAAACCACCTCTCAACGTTAAGGAATTCTGAACTGTCCACAGTGACTGGAAGTGAGAAGCAGAACTTGTTCAGAAGTTTCACGACACTGGAAAAGACTCAGAGGTAAGAGGGACTATCTTTATGGAAAACAAAAAAAAATAGTTAGATCCGATCTGATTGTGTAAACTATTTGGTAGCTTCTTCACAGTCCTTTATTCCTAAGACTAAAGATTCCTTTGTCTGATGCCCAACATATCTACAGAATAAACAGCAGTCTTGTAAAAACAAGCTAAGATAGACAAGCAATATGTGGGTCACATAGTGACATAATCTCTGGTTAATTATTTCTTGCTTAAAATCAAAGGGCTGTCACACAACTATGGTCTTTTCAGAACAAGATGAAGATCAGTGAATGTACATACATTGATGTGCTTATCAGTTGCTTCTTTAAAGGGAAGAATCCTTTAGCAGAGGTCAAGATAAGCCTCTGAGAACTAAATGTTAAAACCAGCATGTGACAAGGTGAAAAATTTGCACTTTTTCAGGCTCACCCAAAAGGGAGGCAAAACTATTATTCAAAAAGACATTAAATTCATTGCTTCTACTCATACAAACTGGTTGGCTATGAAGTCCTCTTTTTGTCTCTGATACGTTACAAGTGAACGTACATGTTCTGGTTACCATTTAAAGTATTCTATCTTGTAGAGAGCTGTATGTTTTAAAAAAGCCAATTGCTTGCCTAGATACCTCCCCACTTGTGGAAGGATGTAACCCTCTTCCATCTGTTCCAAAGGATGGCTTTCAGAGGAAAAGGGGGTGTTGTAGGTTGCTAAGTTTAAAAAAAAAAAAGAAGAAAAAACCAAAACCACCGCACATCCACTGCAGCACTTTAACCAGTTTATCATTCAGATTAGATAAAATGGCTTTTATGGAAAGCTTTAAAACAAACCAAAACACCAAAAAACAGACAAACCAAATGTGCACTAGTGTGTGTATTTCTGATGAGTTCAAGGAACGTTGCCTTGATCGGGTCTTTCAAGCCTTTCAAAATATTTTCATGCAAATTCAGAAGAGAGAGATTTCATTTCCCCTGGGGCAGTGAAAGACTTAACGGAAGTAGGAAATTTAAAGGAAATACAGGATGTTTCTTAAGAATAAAAATGTGTTTTTTCTTGATCTCCAAGGTGCTTGCTGAGGAAAAGCAGCCACCCAGCCTTTTAAAGCAAGTTGGGCATTACTCTGCTTCAGGCTTTAACAGGCCTATTTGAGTAAAGTGTTATGGAAGAAAAGCAGAAAATAGAAAGTCCAAGGGATGTAATTTAAGGATGTTTTCTCAAGACTGCTTAAAAAAATGGCATTATACTAGTTCTAACCAATCTCTACAGTATTATCTTTTCTATTCTGTCAAGACAACAATCCAACACATACCTGGAGAAGCTGGAGAGTTGGGCGGGGAAAATGGAATGCAATATAACAAGGGCAAGTGTAGAGTCTTGCATCTGGGTAGGAACAACCCCAGGTTCCAGTATAAGTTGGGGAATGACTTACTAGAGAGCAGTGTAGGGGAAAGGGACCTGGGGGTCCTGGGGACAGCAGGGTGACCATGAGCCAGCACTGGGCCCTTGTGGCCAGGAAGGCCAATGGTACCTGAGGTGGGTTAGAAGGGGGGTGGTTAGTAGGTCAGAGAGGTTCTCCTGCCCCTCTACTCTGCCCTGGTGAGACCACATCTGGAATATTGTGTTCAGTTGTGGCCCCTCAGTTCCAGCAGGACAGGGAACTGCTGGAGAGAGCCCAGTGCAGGGCAACAAAGATCCTGAAGGGAGTGGAGCATCTCCCGTGTGAGGAAAGGCTGAGGGAGCTGGGGCTCTGAAGCTGGACAAGAGGAGACTGAGGGGTGACCTCATTAGTGTTTACAGATATATGAAGGGTGAGTGTCAGGAGGATGGAGCCAGGCTCTTCTCGGTGACAACCAATGATAGGACAAGCGGTAATGGGTTCAAAGTGGAACACAAGAGGTTCCACTTAAATTTGAGAAGAAACTTCTTCTCAGTGAGGGTAACAGAGCCTGGAACAGGCTGACCGGGGGCTTGTGGAGTCTCCTTCTTTGCAGACATTCAAACCTGCCTGAACACCTTCCTGTGTAACCTCATCTGGGTGTTCCTGCTCTGGCAGGGGAATTGGACTGGATGAGCTTTTGAGGTCCCTTCCAATCCCTGACCTTCTGTGATTCTGTGATTCATTAAATAACAGAAAACAACAAATACAGAGAGCATATATATAAATATATGCTCTCATATATATATATATAAATATGTTTCAGCACAATACTCCAAGGAAGGGGAAAATTACCTGTGGAAACAGATTCAGTTAAACCTAACCTTAGGTTTAATGGTTGGATTCTGTTCCTGTAACTCAAGAGCTGATTCAGATGCTACTTGAACCCAAGGAAGTCGGGAGCTTCTGGAGAGGCAACTATCTTTTGGGAAGGGGTTTACTGAAAAGTCAAGTGTTTCATAGGTTACCACAACAACAAAATGTTAACACTGAAGAAACCCTTAATGACACATTCTTAACCCAAATTGGCAAATTAAGAATAGTTATCCTGGAGCTCCCAGCATGGTAACTTAGCTACCTGCAAGGCAAGGGTACCAATTTTTTCCCTACCTTTCTCAGTCTGAAACAGAAACATCATTGCTTTTATAGACTAGAGGAAAGTCTGACTGTGCCGACACAGAATTTATTTAACAATCATAGAATCATTTAGGTTGAAAAAGACCTTTAAGATCGAGTCCAACATTCCAAACCCCCAAAGTTTTTGACCAGGTTAACTTGAGGGAGTGAGATTCTTTAATCTAAATCCAAATCCTGTGACTTATTCCAGCACTCACTGGTTTCCTAATTTTCTCAGGCTGCCATTGCTCCAGTTAAACATCACTATCAGCAGAGGTCAAGATGAGAAAGAAACCTTTACCTTTAGATAGCCCAGGTCAAACCCAACAAGGGTTTTGAATCGAATGACAGCAATGCTGTCCTGAATAAAGCAGCAAATGGAGAACCACTGCAGAGAGCAAAGCAATAGGTGATACATTGAATCTGCTACTAAAAGCAGGAAGACTGCTGTGTTTTGTGCTAGTTACAGGGGAGGTTTATGATGTATGAGACATAACAACGAAGTCAGGGGTCAAAACTGCATGAATTTTCACAGTAGGCAGGTCCGGATATTACAGGGAATGATGCAATCCACTGGCCAGCTGCAGGCAGAAACGGGAGTTTTAAAATCCCAAATGATTATTTCAACATTCTAACGACATCAGGGCCGCCCACCAGCTTGCCCATCAGCGTCACCATTGGCACGTGAAATGCCAAAACACTCAATTAAGTTGTGCGGTTGTATGAATACTGGATAGACAATTGCCAAGGAAACACCAGAGCATATGCTCACATGCCATTTTTTCCCAGATCTGAGATAACACGAGGCAAATGCAACGCAAACAATTCAGAAATGGAAACTGGTGGCTTAGGTCGCGCTCTGGGGAAGGAAGGCAGAGCGAGCTGAAGTCTGGGAAATGTATGCTGAAATGATAAAGCAGACTCAATGCCCAATGGCTCTCAAAGGGCAGAAACAAGGGCATTCTGCAGAACAGCAGCTCCACAAGTTCAAAATTAATGAATCAACGGAAAAGCGAGTAAACATTCTGTGGAGATGACAGCTGAAGTGCTGCGATAGTCATCAAAAGTAGAAGCACTGGCTTGGCAATTTATCATGGAAAATGGAGCACAATCATTGCTCTTACAGCAGATTTGATAAAGAATAGAAGGCAGACATGTTCCTTGCCCAGATAATCTTACAGTCCAAATAATTCAAAATACTATCCAACACAAGTCAGGCACTCATACACAGATCGCTGATGATGAAGGAAATATTTGATTTTGCCATGGAGCTGGTGCCTCAGTACTTCCAAATTCTAAATTCCATTGCTTCCATGGTACTATAAACAATTTTCTGCATAGAAAAGTATCTGCTTCACTGATTTTATTCTATTCCTAGTGGAATGAACAGATTTTTGACAGAAAAATTAGTCATATATTAGCCACATAAACTTTGAGGAAAAACTCCAATGCCCCTATGACCGCTGACATTTTATCACCTATGGGAACTAAAAAAAACATGTTGAAACCTTAAATGAGGTTGGATCACAAGCAATGAAAGAGAGAGAGCTGAAGATCGAATCAAAAATATTGAGATGAAGTCAAACTTAAGCAAATGGAGGTAGAAAAGGCCTGAAAGAACATCCTGATGCGTTTTAATCTAAGGAAGGAAATGAAAAGGACCATTTTGGTTTTTCACTCTAGTGCCTGCGGTAATAGACCAATTGCATTAGAAATTCATATAGAAGCGTATTAAACTTCATCTTCCCTTACAATTTTCACCTGAGAGATGTTAGCGTATCCTATTCAAAAACCAAAATGAATTGTTTTGTTAAAAACACCTGCTGCAGGACACAGTCCTGCTTCATTATGAATAATTATTCAGGTCAAACACACTTAAATACTCACATTGCACATATTTTCATGTTACCCAATGAAAGAGGAATTGCTTATAAATACAGTATTATTCTACTTACAGTTACGGATATTATTCCAGTCAATGTTAGAAAAGAAAGGATGGCAGCAGAGTCCCTCATAACCCAGCCTTTCCTTCTGCCCACACAGCAGGCTCTGGATCAGATCAAGAAATTCACCACTAACCTTCACATCCTCTGGGAACTTCAGAAATCTCTGCATTAGAAAGAAAAGGGTTTCAGTTAGTGGGAAAACAGTCCCAGAACAGTAAGATTAAGTTCCATTATTCTGCAATATGTCAGGCACAAAGGCTAAATATTTACAGCATACAAATAAAAGTATTGTGCGTTTTTCCCAAGTAGGATTTATAGGTATTTACTGCAGTAAAGATAACACAGGAACAGCCGCTCCCGACCAGACAAATGGCAGTCCCAGATCACCATCTTCTGCTGAACCACAGCAAATGGCACAAACAAATAGAAGAGTAAAACAAGACATTCTCCCAAACTTCCAAGGATTCGTGGTTTGGGATTTTCTGAAGCAGGGGTGATGTCTTCATATTTGACAGGTATCAATGGATTCTTCTTCTATCAATTTTTCTAGTCACTCCTTGAACACATATAAACATTCAGTAGCTGCAAGCTTGCGGCAAAGAGCTTCCTAGCATGTGCTCAGAATGTGCTATATCAAGTATTCTTTTTTGTTTGTAAGGCAGTTACTGCTGGCTATTTTCATTTAATGCACCTAATTCCCATCTTAGAAGAGATAATAGGCAACCATTATTTTTTCACTTCCTCCCAGCTACACAATTTTTTCTCTTTCCTACTAAATCCTACCATTCTACATGCTACTTTTTGGACTGTTACTATGAATTAAACTAAGATTTGCATGGAATATAGTATCAAGATACTGTTCTTGAGCCCATCACTGGGTAAAGTTGAGATACTTTTCCCTTCAGATGCATTAGTTTAAATTTATTGACACTAAATCTCAGATGACGTGTTAATCATGCAGACACACGACATCCCCAAGTCTTTCTACAGATCTTCATTGCTAGCCCTTGCCTTTACTATCCAGAAACACTTAGTTAGATTCAGAAGCTTTATCAATCCACAATTCATCCTTTCAATCCTTTTTCTGAATTATTTTAGACATGCTGCAATTACACTTGCCTAAGATGGACAGCTACATCTGTTTTAATTCATGCACTGCAAATGGTTATTTTTAGACACCTGTTACAAAAAATAAGATCTACAATACAGAGACATATATAAAAAATGTAAGCATATATGCTTACTATTTTATGGACATGACAAATGAAGAAACATCCCTAAGCTTGTTTTGTCAACTGTAAAAACATAGTCTTTAGTTAGAGCCGTTTCACTCAAGGCCATGGAAGGAGTTCTCTCTACCTGAAAGTTCATGATGTTGTTGAAAGTTTTAACTGAAGTTCCTTCAGTGAACGGAGATCTTCCGTAAATCATTTCATACGCAATGACTCCTAGGGACCACCAGTCGCATTCTGGACCATATGAAGCTTTGCCATCCCCATTCAAGCCCGTTAGCATTTCTGGTGCCATGTAGTCAGGTGTGCCAACAGGTAGCTTGGCGTTCACCTACAAGCAAAGATACACCAAGTGACATGACAGCACTTTCTGTTCATTGTGGTCTTGGTACAACAACAAATCTTTTTTCTTCTTTTTCTTTTTTTTAAATGAGACACAACATTTAGCCCTCCAAGCTAATTTTAAGTAATTTTAAGAAGGCTGTTAAGCAAAAAAAGTACAAGGTTAAGGGAACTGCTGATAAACAAACAGAAAGCAAGCTATTTGGTATAGAAAGTATAATAATCAGAGTGAACAGTTGCTAGGAAGTATAAACAGCTGACGTAGAAAAGCAGCATCCTAAAAAGCACAGGGTTACTAAACACGGGTGTTTTCAGCAGTACACATACTCTAGCACTGCTGTTTCAACTCGTATTAACAGCGACATCATCACTGAAATTTCAAAACCAGTCCCATTCAGACATAAATATTCCCTGCCCTCATTCCATGCTGTGTCACCCCTGCCTGTCTACCTTATATTCATGATCAGCGAAGTACTAGTATTTCAATTTCTGGCGTAATTCAGGAGGCCAAACTGCAATCATTTTTGCACCAAGTGGTATAAGGAATAAAATAAAGCAGCAGGCAGACTAACACAGAAATCTGAAGATGATTGACAAGATAATGTGGAAAAAAAATGTAAAGGAAAAAGGTGATGCAGAGGAGGACCAAAAAGGGAAGAATAGGGAAAACAAAAAATTAAGAGTCACAATACTAAGAAAATGCTACCAAAAAATTATAAAACAAGACAGGAATCTGGTGTAGAATTTCATATTCTCACTTAGATACATTTTAATTTCAAGTTATCAACTGAAATTGTATGCAGCTACCTAAATTTACAAGCAACTTATGAAAAAACTCAACCACTTCACAGCTTTGAATATAGTGATTTCTGCTAAGTAAAGCCCAGAACGCTGGAATGTGACTCATTTCAGTCAAGAACTCCTCAGTCTTCAAAGCTTTGCCACCTGAGTTACAACAAGCACAGTTTTCAGTCCAATTATGTACAATTATAAATCCATATCCTTCCTTAAGCACATCATTGAGCAGTTGTAAGAACCTCTAGAAGTATGATTTTGTATTGCAGTGCAGCACCATGAAAAAGCAGACTTGCCTTTACCTTACTTGTGTTTTAAAAATTTAATAAACAAATATATATCTACTGAGAGCTGCAAAAGATACTCAAGCTTATGTTTGAAAAGCCATTCATATATGGAAAAAGATCATTGTGAATAGATTCCATATTGGACAAGAAAGGCAGAAAAACAAGTTGTAATCATGGAATAGATATCAGGTTAATTTCCCTTTTTGACTGGACTATCCAAACAAGCCATAGACAAAGTTTAAATCCACATTATTACCATTCTGTTTACTGTCATTTTGGCAGCTGACCCGAAGTCCACGAGTTTAATGTGTCCTGTCCGGTCAATAAGAACATTCTCTGGTTTGATATCTCTGTAAGCAAGAAGAGAGCAATCAATAACCTTTCCAAACCGTTCTCCACTGTCACAGCAAACTAACAGGATATTCCTTTCCAGCTGCACCCAACAGTGCACTCAGTTGCATAAAACCTCAGCAAGGGGGAGTCTTATTTCACAGAAGGTCAGGGATTGGAAGGGACCTCAAAAGCTCATCCAGTGCAATCCCCCCATGGAGCAGGAACACCCAGATGAAGTTACACAGGAAGGTGTCCAGGCGGGTTTCAATGTCTCCAGAGAAGGAGACTCCACAACCTCCCTGGGCAGCCTGGGCCAGTGTCTGTCACCCTCAGTGAGAAGAAGTTTCTTCTCAAATTTAAGTGGAACCTCTTGTGTTCCAGTTTGAACCCATTACCCCTTTTCCTATCATTGGTTGTCACCAAGAAGAGCCTGGCTCCATCCTCCTGACACTCACCCTTCATATATCTGTAAACATTAATGAGGTCACCCCTCAGTCTCCTCTTCTCCAAGCTCCAGAGCCTCAGCTCCCTCAGCCTTTCCTCACACGGGAGATGCTCCACTCCCTTCAGCATCTTTGTTGCCCTGCGCTGGACTCTCTCCAGCAGTTCCCTGTCCTGCTGGAACTGAGGGGCCACAACTGGACACAATATTCCAGGTGTGGTCTCACCAGGGCAGAGCAGAGAGGCAGGAGAATCTCTCTGACCTACTGACCACCCCCTTCTAACCCACCCCAGGTACCATTGGCCTTCCTGGCCACAAGGGCCCAGTGCTGGCTCATGGTCATCCTGCTGTCCACCAGGACCCCCAGGTCCCTTTCCCCTATGCTGCTCTCTAATAGGTCATTCCCCAACTTATACTGGAACCTGGGGTTGTTGCTACCCAGATTCAAGACTCTACACTTGCCCTTGTTATATGTCATTAAATTTTTCCCCACCCAACTCTCCAGCCTGCCCAGGTCTCTGATGGCAGCACAGCCTTCTGGCGTGTCAGCCACTCCTCCCAGCTTAGTGTCATCAGCAAACTTGCTGACAGTCATTCTATTCCCTCGTCCAAATAATTAATGAATATATTGAATAATATAGGCCCCAGTACTGACCCCTGAGGCACTGCACTAGATACAAGCCTCAACTGGACTCCGCCCCATTGACCACGACTCTCTGGCTTCTTTCCTTCAGCCAGTTCACAGTCACCTCACTACCTGCTCATCCAGACCGCACTCCCTCAGTTTAGCTGTGAGGATGCTGTGGGAGACTGTGTCAAATGCCTCACTCAAGTCAAGGTAGATCATGTCCACCGCTCTGCCATCATCCATCCATCTTGTTATGTCCTCATAAAAGTCAATGAGGTTGGTCAAGCACGACTTCCCTTTGGTGAAGCCATGTTGACTGCCCCTAATGACCCTCTTATCCTTGATATGCCTTGAGATGGCACCAAGGAGAAGTCGTTCCATCATTTTCCCAGGGATGGAGGTGAGGCTGACCAGTCTATAATTACCCAGGTCCTCCTTCTTGCCCTTTTTGAAGACTGGAGTAACTTTTGCTTTCCTCCAGTCCTCAGGCACCTCTGCGGTTTCCCAAGACTTGGTAAAGATGATGGAGAGCGGTCCAGCAATGACCTCAGCCAGCTCCCTCAGCACTCACGGGTGTATCCCATCCGGACCCATGGATTTATGGATGTCCACATTGCCTACTGCTCCCTAACCCAGTCTTCATCAACCGAGGCAAACTCCTCCATTGTCCTGCCTTCCTCTGGGGCCTCAGCTGTACGGGATCCTCAGGACAGACTCTGGCAGAGTAGACAGACACAAAGAAGGCATTCAGTAATTCTGCCTTCTCTGTATCTTCTGTCACCAGGGCACCCACCTCGTTCATCAGAGGGCCTACATTGCCTCTGGTGTTAGTTTTATCTGCCACGTATTGAAAAAAACTCTTCCTGTTGTCCTTGACCCCTCTTGCCTGGTTGAATTCTAAGGAGGCCTTAGCTTTCCTAGTTGCCTCCCTACACCCTCTGACAACAGCCTTATATCCTCCCCAAGTGGCCAGCCCCTCCTTCCATGAGCTATAAACTCTCCTCTTCCATTTGAGCATACCCAGCAGTTCCCTGTTTAACCACACAGGTCTCCTGGCTCCCTTCCTTGACTTCATACATGTCAGGATGCTCTGATCTTGTGCCCGGTAGAAACAGTCCCTGAACACTGACCAGCTATCTTGGGCCCCTTTACCTTCAAGCAGCCTTGCCCATGGGATTTCCCCCAGCAATTGCCTGAGAAGGCCAAAGTTCGCCCTGCTGAAATCCAGGGTTGCAGTTCTGCTTGCTATCCTGCTCCTGCCACATGAGATCCCGAACTCCACCATCTCATGATCGCTGCAACCAAGGCAGCCCTCAACCTTTACCGCTTCAACCAGCCCCTCCTTGTTAGTGAGGATGAGGTCCAGCAGTGCACCTCTTCTAGTCGGCTCCTCCACCCTTTGCATCAGAAAGTTCTCGTCAGGGCACTGGAGGAACCTCCTGGACTGTGGCTGCGGCCGAGCAGTCCTTCCAACAAACATCAGGGAAGTTCAAATCCCCCACCACAACCAGGGCCTGTGACTGTGAGGCTGCTCTCAGCTGACTGTAGAGGCCTCCTCAACTTCCTCACCCTGATCTAGTGGCCTATAATAGACACCCACAATAGTATCACCCTTGCCAGCCTGCCCCTTAACTTTCACCCATAGACTCTCAACTCGCTCCTCATCCGTGCCTGGACAATACTCAATACATTGTAGTTGCTCTCTCACATAAAGAGCAGCTCCACCACCACGCCTGGCTGGCCTGTCTTTCGTGAAAAGGACATAGCCATCCATGACCACATTCCAGTCATGTGTGCTGTCGCACCATGTCTCCATAATTGCCACCAGGTCATAATCTCCTGCCCTAACACAGGTTTCTAACTCCTCCAACTGGCATTCTGTTTCCAAGCAAATTTAAAAGTAGCAAAGTTCTCCTTATTTCATGGAAAGTTAATAATTATCAAGAGAAGATGGGAAGAGAAGGTAGTTCTGCACCTTGAATACATTGTAACCGAGTTTCATCTAAGTATTATGTAGCTTTCTTCCCAAATTTCCTCACATCTGTACATCTTTCAAGCCCAGACAGCTACCCTGCATTAGAAAGCCACAGCCTATGCTCTAAGTGCAGCCACTGCAGCTGCTTGGAACATAAAATACTTCATAACATCTCCAAAGCCTCAGAATAGAATAAATTTATTAAGTGCCAATTATTTTAAAATACACACAGTAACAGCCTTAAAGCCTTAATCTGATCTTTAGAAAACTCTGTGATATTTAACTACTCTAACATCCTATACTGCCCTGGTCACCAATCAGCACATAAGAAGTTTTAACAATGGCACTAGTTTCCTGTACTATTTGGCACTAAAAGCAACAATCTCTGAAAAATATTTTAATTTTGTATAGCACGATATTAAGGCTTATTTTTACTAAGCCTCCATAAAATATATGTAACAATCCTTTCTTGATATTAGTTTGAACTTTACATCAAAGCTAATGCCTTTAGCTACAATTATAGTTGGAGTCTGATTAATATTCTAATTTTCTCTTTTGATACAGCATACGAAATATGGTCCTGAAAGAGCACAGAATATAAAACAACAAGAACGCATCATTCCAGAACACTTTTTCTGGGGCAATACTGATCAAATATTATCTGCAATGCAAGCAATCTTTACCTACCGGTGTACGTAACCCATCTGATGGACACTGTGAATGGCTAAAACCAACTCTGCAAGATAAAACCGCACCATACTCTCGTCTAGTTGGTCCTCATATCGGTTTAAGAGTGACAGTAAGTCCCCTCCAGGCTGATACTCCATTACCTACATAAAATGTTAAAGGAACGTATATAGTTCATACATTACAAAAGACATTCCATTCTATACAAAAGGTATTCCATTCAACTCCTCCATATCACACTGGACACATATCAAACAGTGGCATGTAACGCAGGAACGTTTACAGAAGATGAGCACATTTCAAGAATCATGTTGTTATTCAAAATAAAAATGGCAATAGAGGAGAAAAGAAACAGAGAAGGGGCATTACCAAGTAGAGATTTTTCTTGTCCTGAAATGCATATTGCAACTGTGGAATCCATGGACTGGTGCTCTGAGATAATATACTGCGTTCTTCCTCAAAAAACGACACCTACAAAAAAAGGAAGTGTTCAATTATATCATGATGAAAATGAGTCAGAATACATTAGAATCCCCTAATTTTACAAAGATTTCAGTCTGTGTGGCACACACCACAAAGAAATTACACAGAAAATCTTAAATGCTGTTTCCTTATAATGTGCACCTTTAAAAAGATAATCTTCCTCTTTTGTGTTTTTCCTTCCCCTCCCACATTCTGTTGTCCAGCTTGCTTTCAACTGAACGGTCCCTGCAGCAAGGCCAGCTTCCCTTGCAAACTGGTGAAGCACCTGCCAGTCTGCAGTGCAATCCTGGTTGACCTCATCGGGACTGGCCCTAATAAAATAAAACTCATCTCAAAAGAATCAGACGAGCAGAAAAGAAGCGAGAGCAATTACAGGGTAACATCTTACAGCTAATTCGGTAATAAATTCATTGTAAGGTATTAAAATACAAGGCTGTCTTAAAATCATCCTCTAGCATCTATTTAATTATTCAGATGTGCAGCCAGACAACAATAAATTAATTTTATTACAAAGATACTGCAAGTTCATTTAGATCATCATTCCCTGCTTTCACTGGCCCACACTCAACAAGGCTGAGTAAGTGTCATATTGAGGGTACTATCATATTTGCTTTCTTGTCAACCTTGTCTTGCCATAGCAAGAGTAATTTTGGTTTATTTTCATTTCTGGTAGCCACAAACCACGCTAAGGCATCTCAGGAGCAACTTAACTGTGCCATATATTGGGAACAACTGATGCAGATATTGCTGTATAAATTCACGAGGTCTTCCATGGAGTCTCTCTGGCTTGTCATCTCCCATCACTGAAAGATTAAGTTCTGTTTCTCACCAAACTATGATAACAACCTCCATTATCTCTTTTTTTAAGTTTTCAAGTAACACATTTCTCAAAAGCTAGTGAGAGGCTCTCCATAAAATCCAGTCACCACAGTTTGCCTTCACACCCACTCTTGACATTCTATGCCACTCTTTAGAATAAAAAAAAACCCTTTATGAATAGATTGCTTGAAATTTCAAGCTATCAACGAACAGATCAATACTGATCCAGTATTTTCTTCATCTGCTTTTCCTTGTCTTACAATTAGATGGTAAGCTCTTCAAGACAAGGGCCACTTTTTGTTTTGGATGGCACCTCACCCAATAGATTTATAGACTAAAAACTGCAGAAAATATATTACTCCACTGAAATGTAAGATGATTCTTTTCAAGATGCACCTTAAACTTCCTTCTAATAGTAGTGACAAAAAGGAAACATCCAAGAAATTGCAATTTATTGTTCTACTATCATAACAGAAAACTATACATACGTGCTCCTGCGCCAACAAGGACTCCTTGCTCATCACCTTCATAGCGTACACGTCACCAGTCGCTTTCTCTCTGACTACCTTTACATCTGCAAAGTGACCGCAGCCAACCACACTCTTGACTTCAAAATCCTTCACACTGGGCTGCAGTTCCCTTAATTCAGCTATAATCTCTGCATCTATAAAAATAAAATACTTATTTTTACGTGAGCCAACTGGCATTTCGCAACAAACATAACATCAAAAATGGAGGGGGGGGGAAACACACATTTAGTTCTAGACTCTCAAGAAATGTTAAATTGTTCCAGAATATGCTTCTTAAAAAAAAAAAGGCATAAAAAATAGAAAAAGGCTGTATTAAGGCATAGTTTAGACTGAAATATGGTACATACAAAAGAATCAGGAAATGGTAAGACAGTTCCCATAGCAACCATAATTCTGCCCCATTCATAACATCATAGGCTGATAATCTCTTTTGTTTCTCATTTCTTTCCAACCATCCTTTACAAATATTAAGTGTATTCTCTCCATGTGAGGGTTTTACCCAGCCGAGTTCTCCGAGTCAAGCGGCAGGGTTTGCTCCTCTGCCTGTGGGAGGCACTAGTCTATTGTCTAACAAATAACCGTAGACGTTTATTACAGATATTCAGTTCAAGTTTTCCACTGACTAGTTTCAACCCAAATGCACTGTGATAAGCAATTGTTCTCTGTAGATTCTTCTAAAAATTCTTCAGACTAGCAGAAAATCACTCTCCACTAATAATACCTAGAAATTGTTGGATGGAGCTATTACAGACAGCATGATACGTTACATTTAACCCGATGGCTTTCTACCATATCTTATTAGAAAAACTGGTGAACCTTTTTTTTTCTTTTCCCTAAAACGAATCTGAGCACGTTATCAGTAAAATATTTACTCCATCATAAAATACATTTCTGAAGCACAGAATTACTATTTACAAGTTACATATGCAAAATTCAGGTAACACGCGGAATCCAAAAGATTATTTCAAGCTGAGAGAGCCAAGGATTACCAAATTACTTTCTAGAACTTTGCTTCTCATATTTCTAGTCACTATCCTGCTCTCAATTTCTGATATCTTTCTATTGCACATACTTGGAGCTTTGCTGTGTGCAGTAATCATCCACTTTAAAGAAAGTGCCTCCTCAACTATAAATACAGTACAGATTAAGAAGGATGCACATTCGAATCACAGCACTTCATAAGCCACTTGCATTTGACCTTTTTGGACCTGAACAAAGCTTTACTAAGATTGCCAAGATCTCCTTTGCAATATTGAGTCTGCCCACAAAATGTCAAGTGCTCAGACCCCTGGGTTACAATCATGAATGAATCAAAGCATTATTTAGATATTAACATTCTTAAGCACTGCCTTTTAAAATGACACCTGAAAATTAGTTTAAACAAACTTACACTTCTTGACAAAGTTGCCAACGTGTTTAATTTTCATTAAAGCAGGGTTTCTGCATTCTTCAAAAAGAACGAATAAAGAATCCAGGATGCCTTCCCGGGAGAGAGGAGACATCTGCTGTTGAGTCACAAAGAGTGGCTTCCCCTGGAAAAAAAAGAAGAAACAGCAGATGGAGTCTCAGACAACAATGAAAAGCCTCAAATCAATAACATATGTATAGAGCGGATTATATATTATTCATTTAAAAATCATGACTCCAGAAATTAGACAAATAATACAGAAGTGTGAGGTAAATATATCAGCTGACTGCATCTATCTGTAATAGCTGGTACAGGTATTTTACTTCTAGAAAAAGCAATCTTTTCAAGATCGTTGAAATTCAGATCACCGTTTTCTTGTAACCATCTAGATCCTACCAATGACTCTGATCTGACTGCTTTTTTTCTTGACATGGCACCATGTGGCTTTTTTCATGGCACAATCAGTACCAATATTAGCTCTAGAAAGAAAAGCTGCTGAACCTCAGATGATCAAATAGCAGCTGCTTAAGTAAACCCACCTCATGACAAATCCTCAGCTACATCACCATGAAAAAACTGCAAATTGCAGGATACAGAATGCAATATTCAACCTCTATGTGGGAAAATCTGCTCTGACTAAAACAATAACACATAACAGTCACTATCCACTGAACTGTCTGCAAACCAGGCACATGCTTTAAACTACAATAAGTTACTGCCTTCTTTTACCCCTTCCTCCAATAGACCCCACAGGCACACTTTGAGCGTTCACACAAACAAGCAAAAGTGTATTTTATTCTGCTGGGTAGGGACGCAGATAGAACAGAGACAGCTAATTCCAGGCTAGATGCTCTTTACCTGGAAGAGCTGGTTTAGCCGAGAAACGCGGCTGGTGATGGGCTCCATTGGTCCGGCCTCTACTGCATTTCGGGAGCCACACTTAAACTTCAACATCTTTACCGATTATTTGGTATAAAAGATCACCTGAAAAACAGAATTGGGACATCAGGACTTTGAAGTACAGGGTGACTTTAAATAAAAGGATGGGAGGGCTATAATTTGAGCAACGTTTGTATTTCCTTGGTGACAAAATTTATTAAAACTACCAAGTTTGACCGCGTCCGGACGCCGCAGCAGTTAACGTGTTTTGGGTGCGGGCGGACAGCGAACCCTGAGGGCGCGGGGCCCCGCACACGGCGGCGCTGGCGGAGCCACCGCCCGCGGCCCCGGCCTCTCCTCAGCGCAGGGAGCCCCGGCCGCCCGCCTCCCCTGGCCCCGGCTCCGCCGCGCTCCGCACCTGCCGCCCGCTTTGCCGCCATCCAGGTTTGAACGCAGCCAAGGGCGGGGCCCGGGCGCCATCACTTCCGATGACGCGCGCCCGAGCGCCCCCGCCTCAGCCAATCCCGGGGCCGGCTGCTGGAAACGCGGCCGGCACGAGCCGCGGGCTCCCTGGGGGCGTGGCTGAGGCCCCTGGGGACGTCACTGCGCGTCACTGCCCGCGCGGGGCGGGCGCGGCGGCCGTTAACGGTTTTAACCGTCAGGTTGGTGGCCCGGCCGGCCCGCCCGCCGCTGAGGGGCCGGTGCCGCAGGACGCCCCCGCTCCGCTCCATCCCTCGGGAGAAAGCGGGGGCGGTGAGGGGAAGGGCTGGGCAGGAGCTGTGCCAGGTCGTGGCTGTCGCTCAGCTGCTGCTCTGCTCTCACGATTCTGTTGCTGTGAAGTGTACACAGCACTTGGCCTCTATTTCTTTTTTTTCCCCACCCTTTTCCAAATCGTGAGAGGCAAAAATGACTCATTCTTAATAGTTCTGACTGGAACTGGTTCAACTGTAGACCAGACGTCATAGTTGGCAGCAGTTAACTGCCAGGTAAGACAGCCAGAGGGGAAATGAGAATGTTTTTAGAAGCTTTAAATTTTCTTCTGTAAAATGCTTATTTGACCTTTATGTCCCAATTATTTATTTCTTTTGTGATGTGCATGGCCGTTTATACATATATAGGGTAATTAGTTTTCAAGTGAAGCATTGGTGGAAAGGTTCCAGCTCAGCATCCCTGCCAAAGCGCCTCCCGCCATCCATCACCCTGCTCGGTGGAACGTGGCGTGACCTTGTTCAACAATGGATCTGCGCACTGATGGCAGCAGACAACAGCAGCATGAAGCGCTGGTGCTCTCTGCGAACATCACAGTCATGCAGAACACAAGACGCTACTTCAAGTGCAGTTCTTTGTCACACAGTGGTTCAGCAGGTTTTAAGCTGGTAACAAAAGTGTAGGTAATGGGTTTCCTTGAAAATAATCATGGTGCTGTGTAGTGACATAAAACAACATGTTTTGCTCTCCAGCAATTTTAACTTGGCATCTAGCTGATAAACTAATGCACTGACGGACTGACTATATTAAGACTTTACACAAATCACTTTACATATTTGGTGCTTCCTTCTACTTCCTTCCAGTCCACCCCAGAACACACATTTTTGGTGTATTTCTTGTCTCTAACTTACATATCTGGGTTCATTTCAAGTTATTAAACCTGAAAGAGTTCTTAAAATCTAATTCATTGTCTACCACCTGCACTGCCAATTTGCTTTTTGGACTCCATTCAGGACACTGTCGTCATCTGTGTTTCATCCACAGCTGCCTTGCACAGGAGAGACCAGCTCTTAAGAAAACGTGCAATAAAGAGCTTCTGTTTCAAAAACCGGTCCATTTTCATGCTAATGCATTTTAGTAAAATACTACATCCTGCCTTGTTATTTCGAACCACTTGGTGTCTAAGGGCACTTTGTTCTGGATTTTGGACAAGTCTCATCTGCCATCCAAACTAAGAGGGGAACTTTAGGCTCCTCTGCCCTTCCTCTTCTTCTGCACAAGTACCATTAGCCTCCTCTCTCTTAACTGCCAAAATTCAGTAAAATAGCCACATTGTTTCTCATGCTACTTCAGAAATTACTATATCTGTACATTAGTTTAGATTTAGAAAGAGGAGGAAGCAAAAGATTTGGGTTGTTTGTCTGACAGCTCATTTCCGTGTTGTATTCAAATACCAAGGTGTGGCTGATTCCATCTTCTCTGCAGGATGGCACAGAACAGCAAAGTGGATGAGGAGGTGGGTCATTAAAGGTTTCATCCCATCCACATTTGGCCACCCTTTCCCTTCTACTACACAAACACTTCTGCGTCTCACACACAACACCACGAATTTGTTTGATCCACAAGGTGTGTTGCACAGCCCTCCTTGACAAACAAATCTGCGCCAGTAATCTAACTGGCCTCTCAACTGTCCAGCAAGTTCAACTACACTGAGTTTAATTGCTACAATTTTCATATTTATAACTTCATTTTCCCAAATAAAGATTTCCTTGTTTGTGTACTGTAGAGTGCTTGCAAGGCTGTTGAAAGTGCTCTTTGGGACAGATTCTGTTTTCCTCAAAATTTAGGGGAGGGCTCAGGTTAGATTAGTTCCCTTCAAGAAGGCCTTTAAGCACAAATTTTGCTAGAAGCAGCCATTTGGTGGGAGATCACTTACTGTTTTTGCTCCTTTGGCGCTGTGTAAAAGGCTCACATAAACAACATATCTACAAGTAAAATGAAATAGTAGCATAAAAATACAGCTGCACCAGAGCTGTTATCAAACATTAAGAAAAGGAGCTGAAGTGGCAGATGGAGGGGGCAGAGGGGAGAGAGAAAAGCTGTGCAGTTTTAGCAATAAAACCTCAGTACCCATTTTTGATGTCTCAGATTAAAAATAAAAATAAATACCTTTGCAGAAGAACACGTGTTTTGTTTTTCTTTAAATTGGTGATCTGAAGTCTTCAGTGTGAAAAAGATGATTCCTTCATACTGTTGATATTTTTATCAAGGGCAATCGTAGTACACCACTTTTTTGTCTTTATAACTGTCAAATTATATATCACTTCTTGATCTTGGCAGCTGCTCCTGTGGATAACCTCACTAACCTTGAAGGATCAGCAGCAGACCTGCAATTGTACAAAACAGGGGCTTATTCCCTACTATTAATAGGTCATTCAAAAGTGTAACAGAATAAATAGCGCTCTGGTTTTCCCTAAACAGGTCCCAATATGGTGCTTAACTTGTTTTGACATCTCACCATGCACTGTATTGGTTACCATCTGCTTGGCATATTTTTATTATAAGAGCAGGGGTTTCCCTTTATTTCCTTGGTGAAAATTCTCCCTCGTGCTGTTGAATAGGGCACAAAAGTGACCATATTCCAAAGATTGCTTGTCACTAACACCCCTCAGGCTTGCTCAGGGTCGAAGGCACCAGGTAAGTGTAAAAGATCAGGTACACAGGTATGCCGCTTTTGCCAAGAACCCAGCACTCAGTCTCATCCAAACATCATCATATTTTTATGGGCAGAGAGGTGCCAAATCCCCCCTAACACCATCTGGCTGTGAACTTCTGTATTTACAGCAGCATTGCCTTAAATACCATCATCTGCGGAGCAACAAGACACTCGTGTCTGCTCCCAGGATGCTGACTTCCTAAGATACACACATAGCTAGAAGGTAATAAAAAAAGACTTGTGCTACCACAATTCTAAGAGCTAAGCATGACCAAAAAATTCCCATTTTTTCATCCTACTTTGGAAATCTCCTATTAGACACAGAGCCATCACCCAGCCTTCTATTTATTTATAAAAATGCAAACAAACACAAGTGATGCTCTTCAGACCTAAACCCAGTTCTGAGGATTCCTCATCCCAACACCCACTGTTCAGTCACTACCCATGTTTTCTTACCAAACTCCCCTAACATACGGCCAGATGTTCAATTTCTCTTTAAGCCAAAACCGAATCATGTTAAATTCTGGTGTGACCAAAGTTAAATGCTAACTGCAAACTGAGCATTTAACTGCATGAAAGTGAAGTGCTTTTATAATCCTGATTGTCTTTTTCTATATTTGTCCTAAAACAAAGTACCTCAGTACTTACTGGAGAAATAATTTATTAATTTTGAGATGCAGTGAAAAGCAAATGATCTTTTACATAGCTTCAGGCTTCCTTTGTGCTATCACAGGAATACCCTTGATTCCACAAAAATTGTTTTATAGAAAACGATTTATTAAACGTCACGATCTGTCAAGACACATGAATATTGATGTGTTCACATTAACATCTCCTGGAGCTGCTGAAAACTAAATTTGTCATGACTTACTGGGAATTACATGTTGCAGAGCAACAAGTGACAGAGGCTTAATTAAAGCAAAACTGATGAAGTATTTGAGCAACTACAATATATGTTTAGTTTTAAATGTAGCTAAGGAACTATCTGTGTATTTTCACTGACCTGGAAAGGAGGGCAATGTTGAACTCTCTTTAAGAAGATAAAACCTAGAATGGCACAGGTGCATTTTATCATCTAGAAATTGCATGTAACAAAATACTCTCTCTGAAATGTAGATACTCTGATCACATAAAGGATGGCCATATCGAATTATATTTTCGCTAGATTCCAAAAGAAGATAAGAATTGAGATACCATTATAGCGAAGATACTGAATTCATTTGGGAGCACAACTGAAACTTGTTATAATTTAATCTCACATTGGTCCTAGGACAAAGGAATTTTAGGAGTTCACAGGAGGACTTTTTACTTGCCTTAAGCCAACAAATCCACAGGAAACACACCCTTTAGTTTACCACACCAACAATTTGCTTGCTTGTGGTCTGGTCATCTGCCTCCTCTGCCATGTGTTGGAATTCCATGTAGAAACCTGGCATTCCCCACCCTCCTGTGGGCTGCACAATGTTGTGTATCCTGATTGCGGTGGAAGCATTTCTCACTCAATCCAGTCCATGCACTATATTTGGAAACTGGAAATTTGACTGTCATCAAGAGAAAGTGCCTAAAAATACTCATTCTGTCTTAATATAAGTAGTAGGCTCTTGGTTGATCTGTCCCTGAGATCAGCCAGAAGCAATGATGTGCCAGACAGACCTGTCTCTGTCCAATATTGATGAGCAGCAGAGCCACGCACACCCATAAATCTCTTTGGCTGACTTCCAGAAAGTTGTAAGGGTATGAATTAATTTAGGAGTTAGCTCGATGGCATTGAAGGATACTAGTGTATCACTATACCGTTGTGATTCAGGGGAGAACAGGTCTCGTAACCGTTTGGAGTTTTCTAGAATAAATATTCGATTGATGTTGATGTAACAAAATGGCAGGCAGCCATCTGGTGAGGGAAGAATCACTAAATCCATTTTCCACTGGAGTGGAAAACATCCCCCTTTTAGAAACAGGGGTGTTTGTTAAGGTTTGTTTGTTTTTTAATAGGTCAGTTCAGTGCCAGTTGCAAACTACAATTCAGTTGGGAAGAGCCTTGTCATATCACACCCACACACCAAAGCAATTGCTCCAGCCGTCTCTGCTGTACAAGTAATAGAAGGTGCTTTCCTGCACCCGGTGTTGACTGAGATGTGGCTACAACATACTACAGAGTTCCAAGATCTGGTATCTAAAAGCAAAATAAAACCACTGGCTCTTACCTATACTTTAGTAAAACAAATTGTCAGACTGAAGGATCAAAATTCAGTATTAAAATAGATTAAAGAAAATATATCAAATATGTTAAAATTATATAAGCTCTTTTAAAAACAAAAGAAACAAAAAAGAAATGCACCACAACTTTGTACTAACTCTGGTGAATTAATCGACAGAGGTAGATTGGGCTTCTTCATATAACTGAGCTTGAAAGAAATTCTATCTTTTTGCTTTGGAAGATTTATTCCAAAAATCCCAGTAAAAAATAATCTGCACACTGCAGCCTTGTAGGCCTGGTGGAAAGAATGAACAGGGTAGAAAAGAACAGTAGCACTTTGTTCAGAGTATAAATAAAAGCATCAGATGAGGCAATGACAGCTTCAATGTAGAAAGACTCTTCCAGGTAAGACTAAAAGGAATTTAGGTACGATTGCCTGTCTCGTTTTTTAATTTGGAATCACGATTTTGGTACTTTACAGATTTAAGATGTTCCTGCTCCGAGTGGGTGTGTTCATTCCCGTCTTGAAGAACTCAGCAATGACAGCCTACATGTTACTTTATTTAATTCTTCTAGAATTAGTTCTATACTGTTTGCTTGGAGGCCAAGGAATATTTTACAGTGACTATTGTGGGATTCTGATTTTTAAACAGCTTTTCAATATTAAGAACTGTGATGAATAAGTGATGAAGAGAGACCACTGACAAACAGTGAAGTAACTTGATGTTCATATTGGTATTCAATGACAATTTCTGGCTGCTCTGGAGCTCCCTGCATGGCCAAATGGCTCTTTTTGGAGCGCTGTTCGCCATTCCTGATGTGCTACTGGCCTGGCTCACATTGTTTTCTTAAATTTCCTTTGCTACCCAGAAGAAAAAGGCTACAAACCCAGTATATTCTTCCTCAAACAAACAAAAAGCAGGGTAAGAAGTTGCTGCAATGATGCGACCGATGTTCATGTTCTGCCAAGGAATTGCATTTAGCCATTTTTAGTCAAAGACTAGACACTAGAATACAAGTCCTGAAAGAGGAATGGAAACTCCATGCAAAAGTTTCTGTGTAATAAAGATTTCCTGCCAAAAAAAGGGTTAAGGCTACTTTTCTTTTCACCTGTGTTTTTAAAGTACTGCACAGGGACTTAAAGTCTAAAAATGTGGGTTTATGCTGTTTCAAATTAATCCATAATTGAATTAATTACATAGGGACTAAGGTAGAATTATTTTTACTTTCTGCTCTTCACGCAGCCATCCAGTTTTCCTCAGAGCAATGAGTCTTGTGCAGGGATTCTCTGAATTTTGAAATGCATCAGATGCAGCATTTATGAATTGTGAAGCACTGGAACAGGCTGCCCAGGGCAGTGGTTGAGTCACCATCCCTGGAGGGGTTTAAAAGATGCATAGATGAGGTTTTTAGGGACATAGTTTAATGGCAGAGTTCGGTTATGGTTGAATTCGATGATCTTGAGGGTCTCTTCCAACCAAAATAATTCTATAATTCTGTGATTCTGATTGTGCTGGTGGATTAAAACAGCTAATAGCAATTACTTTCTTGGAACCAAAGGGAGAGGTGCAAATTTATTGCAGCATCATAAATATCACAATTCTTAAACCTTTTAAACATGAAGCAGAAAGTAGTCAGCTTTTCACAGCAACCAATTATCAGAAAAAGCCTAATAGCCAATCTCAAAATGACAAAACCAAACCAAAAATCTCTGCTAACTAATTGTTATATTGCTTAAGCAGAACACCAACTACCACTTAAAATCCTCCAGGAGACAGCAGCAAAAGCAGCAGAAGAGGCTGAGTTCTGCATCAACGCAACCCACCGTGAACAGATACTAGGAAACAAAGAGTTTACATTTTAGAATACAGGATGTTGGAATAAAAGAGTATTTGCACACAGGCTGCATAGTTTGTCACACCTCTGTCCTCTCTATGCACGTATGTTCCCCTGCATTTCACTCTGATGCCTTTCAATATCCCAACATCAAAAGATGACAGAGCCCGTGTCACCACCTTGCTGCCAGCTGCCCAGCTGTGGTACACACAGGAGGACACACAACTGCTGCAGCATGATTGGAAGTACCAACTCATCGCAAAAATGGCAATTGCTAAATAACATTTTTCTTTTCCTCCCTATCAAGTCCTTTGTAAGGGGCCATTTCTGTCCAAGCTGCATATAAATTTTATGTTGTTAGTAGACTGATGCTCTCTCACTTCACCTGCACTGTGCTTCGTGCCAAAACCACAAGACTGCATGACTTCAGTTGTAAAGAAAAAAGGAATCAATAAGTCTGGACAGCTTGTGACGCTTTGTGTCAGATTTTCACTGCCTGTATGGCTATTTTTTAATTTAGACAAAAATAGTTAACACGGCAGTTGCATGCAAAAGGAAGTCATCTGCTTCTTATCTAATGTGTAATTCAATAATTCCTATAATTGATCTTCATTGACAGTTTATGCAAGCTCACTCACCCACACTGCACATATTGTGCTTCCTGACATAATTCCCAACATAGACTATGATATTTCAACAGAGGAAGCTTGTTAAATCAGGTCAAACAAAATAAAGAAGCAGAAGCTTCTGAAAGTCCTTGCAGCTGTCTGTCTTTCCACCCTTTCCCTCCCCCCCAAAGAAATCCAACTATTGGAATTTTTATAATGAGCCAAAAACACAAAACCTAGTTTTGTTAAATGTTGATAGGCTTCAGAAGAAAAATACATCATAATTTTTTCCCTAGATGCCAGACTATTTCTGTTAATCATATATAACTGCCAGTCTTTATTGTTTCCGTGTGGTTTGATTTTCCCTGAAAGTGCCATATATATTCTAATGATCTGCTGAATTAAAAGAATTCTAAATCTGTTCTCAATTGATGAGATGCTATTTTTGAGATAGGCCAATAAAGGACATTTTCTCTCACAGACAAAGCAACACAGAAATGATGGAGGTGATAATGGGTCTTCAGGTGTCTGAAAGAGTGATGTGTAATTTCAGAAAAACACAAACAATAGATGTGTTTTCCATTTACAATAATTGTAAATAAAAAGGAGCATAATGTTTCTGTTTTATAAACACTTGCCTAGCCAGCATTCTCCAGCTATTTCAAATGAATCTCATAAGAACTGAGAAACAGGAAGAATTTAACAGACTAATGACTAATAGATACAATTAATTGTAGCAGAAAGCCAGACAAAGTTAAATAGAAGCATGCTAAAATACTAGATACAGAAGGCTAGGAGATCATTTCCAGAGTATATGCCACCACAGAGGAACCCCTGGTTTAATTTTCTATAAATGCAAAGAAATTGCAGCTTTTTAAACAAAGCATTATTTGAAGCTCAAAGCGAGGCACTTTTCCAAAGATGTAGATTCCTTTATTACTGATTCTCTTCCCAGCTGTAAGACCTAATTCTATAGCAGTTGAGCAAATGATTCCCGTAAATAACCTCCTTCATCCACAGTGTTTCCCCTCCTCCGGGGGGGTGAGCTCGTAGGGTAACTACCAACTGTGCTGAATGATTTTCCAATTTCTGATGGCTATAGCACTTCAGGTTAGTTATACTACACCTTATTGAGCTAGTAAGTCATCAGGAGAAAAAGGGAAGCAACCAAGGGTGATACGTGTGCAGACACAATAAAAATCACAGTAGCCTGGCTCTTACCGTTCATGTCCTCAGCAAGTTCCTAGGGAGGCTTCTGCACCGGAGAGGGATGTCAGCATCCTCTGAAGAGTACAATAATGTTTCATGAGCTCTGCAGTCGTATTATTTTCTGTGGAAGCATCTTCTTTTTCCCACAGAGTAACTTCTGAAACAGTAAAACAAACAAAAACACTTGAAGGGCAAACCCATCAATATTTCAGCTATTTGTATAGAGGTTACTCTTTTGGAGTTAAAAAATGGAATAAAACTGACACAGCATGTACCTCGCCTGTCACTGACCCTGAATTGCACAAAGGTGACCCAAGGGGTAACAAGGACCAGTAGCTCTGGGCCAGCCTGTGTGGCACAGGAAGCCATCCAGCCTCTATCAGGGGGATATTCAATAATGCTTTGGAAGGCAGTTGCCGCCCTCCCTTTTAGCCTTTGCTGAAATTTCTTCATTTAAATATAAATTTGGGAAAGCAATATTCATCTACCTATGCAATGTCCTTCAGTCAAAACAGTGAGGGAAAATATAAAAATTAATTAACTTCTTCATGTAAGGCTACATCTGACACTAACATCAAAGAGGATGACTGAAGTAGGCAAAAATTATGTTTATTTAAACTAAGATATTCTTTTAATAGTAAAGTGTTTCTGAAAGAAACCAGATACCCAAATATGTGGGAGATAATGCAAGCTCACCCACAGCACTGAAATAATTCATGTAAGACAACTTTTGATGACTCTTCCTGCCCAACAATGCTGGTTTCATGTGGCTCAAAAGATCTTGTCAGGCAGAGGTCTGGAAGCCTTATAAAACAACCTGATCTCCACAAGAGAGGAACATCACAGTCCGAAGCACGGCAGGTAACAAAGGGCAATCAGCCAAACGGAGCTCTGGAGAGCCTGAATTGCTGCAGAGTTTTATCACGGTCTCTGCCTCTATGATAAAAAGCCTTCCAATAAGCAAAATACGCACACGATCTCTATATCGTTTTACAACAGCACGTCAAAGTATTCATCAATCCCGATGAATAATATTTGGCTTCACGTTTGTCACATCTCTCGTTTGTCACATTGCAGGTCATGCTGGTCTCAAATACCCCGTGGGAGAAGTTGACTGTGAACTCAGACCGAGGCTGCACTAAATGGTCATAAATGTCCTTTCTGATGAGACAGAGCTTACCCAGCCTCTGCAGGCACGGAATGCTATAAAGCAAGATTTTAAAATGGGAAACAAGAATAGAAGATACTTTATTAAGGTAGTGTTCATAGCTGAATTTCACCCCCATATAAATCATGTGTAGGTGAATATTAGATTTAAGCAGTTAATGGAATGTTGAGTATATTAGTGACAAATATGGTCTATGAACATCCTAAAATGTCTATTAGTGTGCAAAGCAATAATGCGGGGAAGGCAAGAGAGAAAGACAAAGGAAACTTTTAATCTTGGGGTTTATTTTCAGGTCACAGACTGAATGAAAATTTGGCTTTTCCATAGAACACCCACACCCAAGCAGGAGAGCAAAGATTCTGATTAATGTGATACCCAGAGCCTCACAACTTTCTCCATGGTTGTTTTTTTCCATACAACATAGTTAGTTAATTAGATCTCCTCTGATCAATCATTGAATTACCGCTTCAAAAAGCATTATGATATTATGAGGGTGCCTTGCAGCAATGAACCACTTTGATTTTTCTGTCCTAACACATTTACAGCTAGCGTGAATTTGGTCCTAACAGTAGGAAGAAATACTTTTTTAAATTACAAGCACAACTTAAAAACTGACCAGTAAAGTTATTGTAATATGGATTCATTCTCTCCCCTTCTCCTTTCTGGTATATAAGTTGAATGGCTTTCATGTCTTCCTTGTGTCTTATGTTTTGATCTCAGGCTCTTTGGAGCTGTGACCTTCTCCCTCATGTTCTATTCAACAATTTTAGTACCATCACTGTTACACATCTGTGATTTCAGCTGTGTTACAGCATCTCCTTCCCTGATCCTTGGGAGTCTATCTCAAAAACCAAAGAAGTGTTCTCATTACAGGAAGACACTAACAGGATCTCATTTGTTTTCCTCTTGCAACTTGGCTCTTGAAGAGAAATTGTGAACTGAGGGTTACGACTGCATGTCAAAACTTCCCCATGAGATTTGTGCAGGACCTGGCACTGGGGACTGTTGGCTCCTTCCTGCCTCGGCTTCTCTTCATCCCTCTGTGAAACGGGAACACTGATTATAGGACAGTGTCACCCCAGGACTTGCCTCATCATAGTTTCTGTGAAGAGCTTTGGACTCTTTGGAATGCAGACAGTATGGGGAGAGATGGGATTAATATGTAGTTTTTGGAAAAGTCTGGTTTTGCTGCCTATCCAAAAGCAGATGACATTGCATGTGTAATAGTCAGGGATCTTTGCATAGTGCTGTACAGAGCAGTTCTTCTGTGAAAAAGTGAAGCAGGCCCAAAAAAAGCTTTTAAAATCATGCTTCTGTTAGTGATACGAGTCCCCAAATAGGAGAAAAGATGAATTGTGGTTTTGAGCAGTATAAGTGATGGAAAATAATTTACATTTTAATCCTAAAGAAAGACATTTGCCAGATGAGAGCTGAACTACAGCATAGGAAGTTCTGCAATTGCCTTACCAGCACAACAGTGCAGTCTGCAGATAATTAAGGAACAGAAACCAATACCCACAATTCAACAGTATGCCTTGGCTACTATTTGGCAATTCTTTTTCTCTTGAAAATTCTTATATATAAATATGAGCTTAGAATGGTAATTACTCATAACAAGTGTTATTTCATTGTGAATTGTTCTCATACAGCAATATGCAACCACATTTGTTAAAAATAAAAAACCCCACAACAAACAGAACTCTTGTGCTGCCAGCCGCGCTGACATGCACTCTGAGACTAAGTCTGCTATTTTGAATTTGAATGCACTACCTGTTACATGGGTAGCAGGCCCCAGGGAGATGATACACCAGGCTGGCAACTCTCCATGTGAAACAAAGGTTCTGATGAACTGAAAGAGATTTAGAAACTAGCAACTAGATTGAGAAGACACAGGATTTTCATTTTCCTGGAGAGATTAAGACCTGGGTATTTTAATAGCAAGGTTTATTACAATCCCCAAAATAAACTCCAACAAGTTTTGTTACTTCTTTCATTCCTTTTTTAGTATTGGTTTCTTTCTGAACATCTGTTTCAACCCAGAGGAAACTTTTCCATGAGCTAGTATTTAGTAAATACTATGAAGTAATTTAGTATTTAGTCAATATTAACAAGCAATGCCTGGCTTTTCCAGCTTGAACTAATACGGAGCAAGGTGAAAACCAAGAATGATTCCAAGTATGATCCTGTTATCAGAACACACAGCGATAGATATCTCACCCTGCCTGCCCTCTGCCTGGCCTCCCTGTCTGGATGCCCAGAAGATCTGGCATTTAACTTCAGGCTTAAGAGAAACATGTATGAGGTAACAATGCTCTTTTTAGTAACTGAGCTGTTTAAATGAAACACAAGTAAAGAAACCACAGTCTGAAAGCATGAAAAACGAGAAGGCTGCAGGAGAATAGCACTGACTAACTCATGCTAATGCAGGGTCTCTCAACCGTGTAGAATGAGCTTCAGCTAACCAGGAGCAACTTAATTACCTCTGTTCTGTGGTTTTCCACCTACATGTTCATCGCAGTTCATGCTCTTGAAAAGTGCTGAAGAAATAGCTCTGGGGATGAAAGGTTGCTCCTCTCACAGGTAACGGGTGCTGCATAAACTCTTGCTGAAAGCTTTTATGCTACACATATCCAGGATGCCTCCATATGCGCGGGATTGTCTGGCTCCTAATGATGTGACAGTTCAGGGTCTGTGATTTTTTTCCAGTGCTTGGGATTAGTAAATGAAGGGATCCCTTTGCACCAGTTGAAAGGGTAGGTTTTATGTGGACAAAATACCTCAAACCAAAACCCCCTTAAGGCTGCCTATTCCTTTATCTTAAGGTAGTATATATGGGAAGGAAACTCTGCTGCATGCACAGCCTCTCTGAAATGCTCAAACGAATGAATATGAGCAAGAGGTTCTTATGTCCAGTCTCCCATAAATCTTGATCTCAAAGACAAAAGGTCACATTTTTCCTGCCACAGCCACATGCAGCATCAGACAGAGCAAGGTTTTTGGAGCTCACGAGCCCTGCAGATGGAAGGGCTCAAATCCAGCAAGGCTGACAAGGGAGTCACCTAAACACAGGCAGGAACAAGCTTACCTGCAGTTGTGCCTCTCCACTGGTCACACAGTCCCTAATGAGGGACAACAACTGGCCAGATCCTGCATGGATGCAAAGGTGCTGGTATTTGCACCAAATAGTTCATAGGCCCTAAGGATTAGTAATTGTGCAATATTACATGAATAAATATATAGCTAATAAAAAAGCCTGTTATCCTGTACTTTCTACTTCCAAACTTCTTGTTCCCAATAAGTGAATCAGGCCTCTCATCAGATAATTTATAGAATACCAGTTTCCATAACAACATAATTGCTCAATGAAACAAAAATACCTGGCAGAGTTGGCATTATCATGAAATAATTGACCACAACAGTGCATGAAGGAGGCTGCATTAGAACCAAGATTGCTTCATGTCAG
Source organism: Nesoenas mayeri (assembly GCF_963082525.1). Lineage (NCBI taxonomy): Eukaryota > Metazoa > Chordata > Aves > Columbiformes > Columbidae > Nesoenas > Nesoenas mayeri. The sequence goes on along the minus strand of NC_137565.1, from coordinate 10,413,429 downwards.
TGTGACCAATTACAATCCAATAATGCTAGATCAAAGACCATCGTACCTAACACAAGTCATTACGAGTTGCAGCACATCCATAAGAAGCAGAGCAAGATGATGGTGAACAAATATTTTTCCTCACAACAAAGCACAAAGTCATGTCTAAGCATTTACATGACAAACACCATGACAGGCAATTTTAGCACCTAATGGTTTCCTATAAAGAAATACAAGCCAGAAGATCTCACTCAGTTTGTGTCTTTATATGAACAAAAGCACAGGCTAGTTTTTCTTTTCTAATAGGAGTGTTTGTTCCACAAAGAGTAATCAAACGTTGTCATGCTGTAAGATTCAAGAGGGTGTAACTCACACTCAGTGCTGAAAACACCTACTTCATTTAAAAAAATCCATAGTCTAGCTGTAGCTCTGCATCTACCCATGGAGCCATGAGATCATTACTCCTGTGAACTGCAGGAGCAGCAAGCCCAGGGCCAGGTCTGTGTGGAAGTGCTCATGCCTAACACCTCTCAAATAGACGTGCAGGGCCCTGTCCCAGGTCTGCTCTGGGCTCTCTGGTGCTCACCGTGTCCCAGGGACATTCTTTGTTTCTTTGCAGCTTCTCCAGCTGAGAAAGCTTGAAGCAATGAGAAGCAGTGCTGCAGCCACTCAGAGTAGTGTATATCTGTAATGATGCTGAAGGCACATGATGGCAATCCCTGCAGCTGGTGCAAGAACATGTGAGGCTGGGAGCCCTTGTCGGGTGTGTCAGAGGATTGTGCCAGTAAGAGGGACCCTGTCTGTTATCTGGAGTCTGCCTAGAGCACAGCAAGTTAAGAAGGAGCCCTAGGTGCAAAGTAGCATGTATGTCATACGGCTGGTCAGGGCCAGGTGTGAAACAGCCAAATTGCTGATGTGGTATCCCTAATAAATCAAACTGGCCTAAAGTATTGGCCATGCAACTCCATAGTAGTTCTGCTCGTTCCCAGCACCGTCAGCTTTGTTCTGGAGATACCATTACAGCACGCTTCCAAACTTCATACCTCAAAGTGACTAAAAGCTGTAGTACACAAAGTATTTATGTCTCTAACTCATAGATGTCTCAGCATGATATTCATACGTGCCATATAACAAGTCAAAACTATTACTCTATTCTTTTCCTTTTGCATCCCCTGTTCCTTACACGTGGGCAGTAGGGAAAGCACAGGATGGTGTTGGCTCTGTCCTTAGGCAGTCCTGAGTCACCCAGGCCATGCTTGACACCCTTAGCAGTCAAGGGATTTTTCCCCTGACTTGGATGTCATGAGTCACTTTGGTGGCTGAGTGCTTTTTCTGCTCTGACATAATAGTGATAACCTTGGGAAACAACAAACTTGCTGGGGACTCTGTGAGGATCTTGAGCTTTGAGAAAAATCAGGATGGTCTTTTATTGTACTATATGTTGCTTGGCTTACACTCAGATTGCTTTTCCATTCTGTTTAACCAGAAATTTCTGTTCTCCCTTACCAACCTCTGCAAATATACTTTCCCATCTTGTCTTTCTTCTACCCAGCACCAGAGAAAACCTAGGAACACATACCAGGTAGCTTTGGACATTAGAGAAGCAAAGAGGAAAGAAAGGTCACACATGAGTCTGTCTTACTCTGGCTTTGCAGTTCTGGCCTGTTTCGAAAGCAAGACGTGTGCATAGCCTTTAATTATTCATTTGGGTAACTTCAAACTCTGATCAAACTCTCTGAGGCTGCCTGGACCTCTTGCTGCCCATCTTGCAGCAGCAGGAGGCTGTGGTAAATTGACACAGCTCAGTACAAGGGTACACAAACAACCAGAATAACTAGCACATTTGTCAGAAATAAAGTGCAGTAAAGCACAGAGAAAAAAAAAGCAATTAATCATTCAAAAATATGAGAGAGAGCAAGCAAGCATGGCAAAAGAAACCTGATAGCTTGTGCCACCTCCCCTGGAAGACTTTCAGCCCACTGACAGGAACATTAAGGATGCTGATGGGAATTCCTCTCTCACCACAGTCAGCTTTAAAAGCACAGGACAATAATCTACTTTCACAAGTCTGGCTGTGGCTTTCCTGCAACACATCTTTTCCTCCCCTTACTCTAAATGATAAAGGATGATCCCTTGCAGTGCTTGTTTTCTGAGTGCTGCCCTCACAGCGGAGGTGAAAGTATTGATTGAAGCACTTGGGCATTTATTGGATTTGCAGCTTTTCTGACGTGTGAAAAATGTTTTGCCCTGCTTAATTTGCACAGTCCTACAAACTCCAGTGTTTGCTGGAGTAACCACCAAAGGTCCAGACCCTCTGCCACACTTCCTTTGTGAAGAGACCAACCAGTGAAATCCCTGGAAGGCAGAATGCTAATTTCAAAGCATTGGTTTTAACAACATACTTGACATTGGGCTTGAAGAGACTGCTCAGCTTAGAGTTCACCTCTCCTTGCCCCTCTGGGGAGGACAGTACACATTGCCATAGCTTGAGCTGGCTTGCCTGTTTCAGTATCTTTCTCCTTGAGGAACCTGATTAGCAGCGTGAATTGCGCTGGCAGACAGCCCTGTATGGCTCCTTGAGTGAAGTTCTCCAACCATCCCCATGGCTTATTTACTGCACTAGGTCATTTTGGGATGGGAAAAAGCAAGAGGAAATTACTTAACAACAAAGTCAGTGCTGCCCTTTTTCCCCATACAGGATAGAACTTTTTGCTACTTGCTTTTCTTTTACAGCCCTGTAAGTTTTTCACCTGAGCAAGAAAAGAATGATTGCTTCTCTTATAGGCAATTTTATACCAATGCTTTATTTTCACCCTTGTTTCCCAGTACCACAGAGAAGGTCTTTGTATGTCCTGGACAAGGTGACATCTTTGTGTTATGTGATGACATCACTTGCATCAGTCACTTGCTCTCTGTTCTCTGTGTGCTTCATTCAGTCTGGCCTTTTTGCATTTTCAGAAGGGCCATCCATGCATGCTGACAGATAATTTGCACTGTACACATGGAACCTTCTGCACTGTGAAAGCATCACCTCCCCAAATGCTTGATCTAAATCTCCACAAGAGCTACCCACTATTTGCCGTTCTTAGTACCCGAGTAGTGAAATCTCGCATCAGGCTTGAGCAGTGTGATTGGGAAAAAAAAACCCCAACACTCTAGTGTTTGACTCATTTCTCTTAACTCATTCTTCTTTTTTCTAAGCTGAGTTTCTCCAAAGGACACAACCAAGCTGACTAGGGGAAGAAGAGCAGAAATAGGAGCCAGTCTATGGACAACAGCTGTCCCAGCTCTCAGATGAAATACATTTCAGGCTCCTAATGGATAATGCAACCATATAACTGTAAAGACACTGTACTGTTGTATTATTAACAGTTTTTCACAGATATTTGATTGGGAAAACACATACAAGATAAAATACTAGTAAAGTAACATACGAAGGAGTTTGAAAAAACAGCAACCTAATATATTTCTAGAAAATCAAATCAATAATTAAATTCACAGGACAATGGATTTTTAAGTAGAAGTTAGTAACAGGTCATGCTGCAAACAAAGCTTTAATCCAAGGTTACTCCAGTTAACACTGTTATGTTTTGCAGTCAATAGGCCCCAAACGAGCATTAAGCTTGTATAGATGCCTGATTGAGATGGTGGCATATCTACAATACATAATACTGATTTATATGTGCTTTTTCTCTCCATCCAGGCAATAGCTTTTTTTCCCCCTCCCTATTCTAACAGCTGCAGCTATTTTGTTTCAAGCTTTGTTTGCAGGATTAAAACTATCTCAGTATAATCTCTTTTTATTTTATACACTGAAAGCAGCATTAGAGATGAAAATTAATGCCACAGTGGATTTCATTAATCACAGCAGAAGGCTTAGTTTGCTGTAGTAGGCACTTCCAGCAGAAGGTGCTCACCATCAGTTTAAATATTAAATGCCCTCCTCTGTTTAAACGTCGATGATCAACTCTTTGAAAGCGTGGTTTCTGCGTCAGGGCAGGAGGATTCTTTTAAAAGGGCCAACACCGTTCAAATCATCTTGCCTTATGGCGAGTCCTGCTTTCCCGCAATGTAAGCATCAGTTGATTGCAAGGACAAAAGGTCTAGCAAAATCAGCGCCTGAGGGAATTGCTACGAGATAAAGAAGGCGTCACCTCCATGTCACCAGCGCAAAAGAAATGACAGTCATAACAGCCAACAGTTACCACAATGGGATGGGTTCTGGCAGCCAGCATGGCACAAGGTACCAGGACTCTGCCTGGCCTTTGGAGAGCAGGTGCTTACATACAAAAAGCAACACTTGCATCAACTGATGCTGCCCAGAAAGGGGCCAAGTATTGACAGCTCCTGCTAGCTGGGCTGTTGGGGCGTATCCCCACAAAAGTCCCAGTGGCAGATGGCCAGAGGGAAGTTTGCATTCTCACAATTCATGCTCTAACCGTTATAAATAATCAGTGGCTCTCCAGGGCCCTGGGTGTGATGTGAGCCAGCCCTGCTAGAAAACTGCATCAGCCCTCAGCTGTCCCAGCCAGAAACACCCTTGGACTGATGTGTTGGGGCAGTTGCATACAGATGAACACAGCCTAAGTGAATCTTCTGCAGGAAGAAGTAAAGCAAGCCCCACAGAAGCAGAGTCTGTAGACAAAACCTGAAAAATTTACCATTTATTTCTGCAGAATCTGGGAGCAAAAAGTACAAGTTTCCTTAAAAATTATTCTGTTCAATCACTATTAAAGCCTCACTTGAAATTAAAGCATAATCAGAAATTGAGGAAACACTGTCTTAGCAAATGTGACAATGTGTCCCCTTTTACCCCACCTTATTCTGCCCCTGTCTCAGCTTCCCTCCTGTGGCAGGAAGTACAAAGTGATGCTTGGATCCAAGGGGGGAGAAAGTGAATAAAACCAAAACTGAAAACCCAACCAGTCCTGCTACCAATGGAGTCTCCTCCCAGAGATAAACGTGCTATGAGCAGAATTAACTACAACTCCCAACGTTCACTGAGGCTGCTTTGAAGACAATTTATCCGGGAATATCCTAAACAATCTGAAATTGAAAGCAAGCCTCGGTGGTTGTTGGAAGCTGTAGTCAGCTCTCCAGGGGTGAACTACCGAGAGCTGCTCTTACAGCTAAAAGAGCCCGGCTAGAAAACTGGAGGAACTGGTAGCTAGAAGGAAGTTAGTTCTGTGCCCCTTCGGGCATGCTAAGCAGCCTCCTTGGTCTTTTCGGGAGACTCCAATATTTTGAGGAGATTTTTGGCCCAAGCCTGCAGCACAAACAGTGAAACCCGATCGCAGCAGGCGGCTGCAGCAAGCACGGCAGCATCCATGCACAGCTGAGGAGCACAAACCCCCACACGCAAACACAGAGCGTCCCCCTGCCCGCGCCCCGGGCGGCCCCGTCCTTGCGCCCATGAGCGCGCTGCGCCGGCGCTGCTGCCGCTGGCGGGGCCCGGCGCCGGGGGGCGGGGGCCGGGGGCGGCGGCGCTCCCCGCCCAGCAGCCGCAGCCGCGGGCCGGGCGCGGGGGGCGCAGCGGAGCGGCGGCGGCGGCGCGCAGGGCCATGTCGGCGCCGTGCCTGCGCCTGCCCGCCGCCGGGTCAGCACCGGCGGAGGCGGACAGCGCCGGCGGCATGGAGCCGCCCGCCGCCGCCGCCGGGGCCGCCGCCCTGGAGCTGGCCCTGGAGGAGGAGCTGGCGCTGCTGGCCGCCGCCGGGGAACCGCCGGAGCCGCCGCCCGCCGCCGCCGCCCGCGACCCGGAGCTGCTCTCGCTGATCCGGCAAAAGGAGAAGGACCTGGTGCTGGCGGCGCGGCTGGGCAAGGCGCTGCTGGAGCGCAACCAGGACATGAGCCGCCAGTACGAGAGGATGCACAAGGAGCTCACCGACAAGCTGGAGGTGAGGCCCCGCCACCCTCCGCCCTCCTTCCCCCGGCCCGCAGCGCTCCTCAGGGGCCCCCGCTTCAGGGCCGCGGCCACCGCAGCCCCGCGGTCTCTCCCCGCGGCAAGCGGCGCCTTCCCCGACAATTCCCGGGGGCGGCAGGCAGGGGCCCTGCCGGGCAGCCCACGGAACGCGCTGTGGCCGTGAAAGGGAAGAAAGGGTCTAAGCAAACCCTCTTAGGCCTGGGGGAGGCAAATCCGCTGCTCTTTCCCCTCCCCGGCTGCGAGCTGGTGTATCGGCCTGGGGACAGGCTGCAAGCACCTTGCTTCAAGAGGTTCCTCTGGGTGCTGTTTTGCCCCAGGACCCAGGTGCCGCCTGGATGAGGAGACGTGCGCTGTGCTCGGCTCACCTCGTCATGGAAATGCCTCGGAAGTTAAATTTATACAGCAGGTACTGAGCTACAGAGCATATGTAACCCTTGTGCTTAAGCTGTTGCAGCTAAGGCATTAGGCATAGCAGGAGATAAGCCCTAATGATATGTCTCTCTAACTGGTTGCACTGAAAAATACCTACAGGTATACTGGAGAGAGCTGTTTGCCAGGAGCTCAGTGGATTGAGCTCTTTATTGATTTTTAAGGATGAAATAGAGCTATTACAAAGAAAAAGGCTTGTGCAGGCAGCTTCTTTGGGAACAACTCTCTTGCACAACTATGTAACAGAGCTGCTATTATACCCCCACTCCTTTTCTCAAATATACTCTTGAAATTTTACTTCTCCCAGCAAGTAATACTGTTTAGAAAGCTGAGAAAAAGCCTCTCTTACCTTTCTGGAAAGAGTTTGAACAGTTCTAGATTAACATTCAAATTTCAAGTCACAGCCCTAGACCTCTTCTTTCTGCACAGTCCTGCATATTCCTGTGTACCATCCTCACAGACTTAGATTTCTCAAGTACAAGATGATTTGTGAAATTAGTGTATGGCCCTTGTTCTCCTGAGAAAATTCCTCTCTGTGATTAAACTTAGCACTTTACTTTAGTTGATCCTTTCCTCTTTGAAGGGAAATCTCTCTGCATTTACTATTCTGGTATAAACAATAAGTGACAGTGACATTTCCTCAAATTTATCAGATTAGAATTTCCCAGAGTATTAAAATTTGCCAGAGCGAACGTTTGCAAGTTGATCTTTAAGCACGAACAGACGTATGTGGCATTGTGCTGACGTGGTTCTCCCGATGAGTTGGAGCAGAACCTTTACTACCATCAAAGGAAAAATGCACAAGTTTAGGTGCTTGCTGAGCTGCCTTTTAGGGAGTTTGGGGATCTCAAATACAACTTGCTGTTTGCAAAATGTAAAGATGAAAAGGGGAGGGAGGGAAACTATGACTTTATATTAGTAGTACTTTAAATAACATCCCTCAAATGTTTACCTCTGCTTTTGTGGGCCAATTCAGAAGGTGAATGAAGGGATGGTAAACACAGTGAATTGTTTACATTTTCCCATCCCTTTACTATCACTCTAACTTTCCAGTTGAATAACAGATTGCTATTTTTCAGGATACCCATCTGACAGGAGTTAGTGTTATCTACTTAAGGGTCAGATTTTTTCCACTGGGTTTGGCAGATCTAAGACTGTGCTACTTCACTCAAAAAAAAAAATATCAAACTTGAACATTAATCTTCTACAACACAAGCCTGGTAATCCTAGCCTTTGCCGGTTAAATGTTGGCCTCCTGTTACCACTGAAGTGAACAAAATTTCACAATAAGCTTTTCAGTTTCAGAGGAGCAGGGAGGAAGGACCCACATCTGTTACCTCCTTCCCTATGCTGAGAACTTTCTGATGATGACCAGAAGCAAAAGCTCCGATGAGATCCTGGATGACAATTGCACCTGATACAGTGATGTTGAAGGATTATTTAGGAGCAGTTTTCTCCCAGTTAACAGTTCAAAGTTGGTTACAAGAGCTCAGTGAAGCCTCTCCATTTCCCAGCAGCCAGTGTGCTGGCCTGCTCCTCAGGGGCTTTGCCTCAAAACTAAGTATGTTCTAGCTTTGGGGCTTCATTACTGAAGTGCAGTATTCCTACCATACACCTACTCTGGCAACTCTTTCACTTCACAGCCTGAATTCAAAATCATTTCTAATCATGGAACTGAGGCCCTGTAATAAATTCTGATATGTGATCCTAGTCGGTTTTATCCTCTGTAAGGGATTAAACCAGCTCATACCTCTGTTCCTGTGACACAGAGAAGCCTGCCCTGGCCAAGCACTTTAAAGGATGGACCTTCTATGGCAGCTGGGAAACTCCCCCTTGCTGTCATCTTTTTAAATGAGGACTGGTCCAGCTCAGTTGACTTCAAGAGAAGCTGCTTTCAGAACAAAATGTCTTCTAGAAAAGCAGTTCTGTGTAAAAATCAGTGAGCAGCTGGTGGACAGAGAGACACTTGGAAAACAAGAAACTCTCCTACTGAGGGGAGCAGTTTGCCCTGTCATCACTACATGCAAAAAGTCTCTATCCAGATCTGCAGCTGTGCAGGTGCTAGAAATGGGGCAGGTGAGGGGAGACAGAGGTGAGGCAGAAGGAATCAGCACATCCCATCTGGTTTATCCCCCCTGTCTTTGCAACAGCCTTTCTGTGCCCTGCTGCACTGTTTTGGTTTCTCCATCACAAGAGAACAAACTTGATATTCTTCATCTCATTCTAACTCCAGCCTTTGTGACAGCCATTTATTGAAGCTATATGTACTGTGGATTTTCTTTGGCAGTAAAGGACTAAAATGGGTTTTTAGTGATTGACAGGGCTTATCTGTGGCTTCTAAATCACATTTGAGTATGTCTGGGGAACTTTGGCTGCAGTGCTGCTCCTCAGCTGGCTGAAGTTTTATCTTCCATTTAGAGAAGATCTTTCTAAACATTTCCTAGCAGTGTAGGAGACAGAGTTATAAAAGACAGCATTTTCAGTGTGCCACTAAAATTGAAGTTGTGGCTGCTCCAGCCACATTTAGGCTACAAACAAGATTTCTTTGCACTGGTTCTCATGGGCCTGATGCTGGGATTTCATGCCTACCTATTGCATTAAAATAATTTAGCGCTCTCATTTGCAAGTGGTGCTCATTCTCAGTGTCTGAGACACAGGGAAATATTTTTGCTTTGGACCAGTGTTTTTAATCAGCCTTCTCTCACATTTGAGGGTTTTCCAGAAAGTCCTGAATTTGCAGAGGATTTGGAAGGACACAAGCAGGGTGCTGCTACACTGCGCTGGAAGAAGCATAGGAAAGGATTTGGAGATAAGATCAAGAAAGAGAAAACAGGGCATCTTCTGCAGAGTGAAAGAGGAGGAAGATTAGCAATAACACAGGCCAGAGAACTGCTGGAGAATTGCAGAGCTTTGACATTGAGGCCTGCTTGGGAAGGAGGCAGAGACCCTGCAAGGGAGGCTATGTGTCATCAGCAGCATGCACCCAGGGGAAACAGCCACCTCACAGCCTGTGTTTCTAACAAGCAATAAAAAGCCACTTCACATAAATGTAGTGCAATTTTCTTTTCCTCCTGGCAGGTTTATTTTCCCCTCCTATCATAAATGCCATTGGGGATTGCTCACTGGGGGATGATACCCTGGGAAAAATAAGCAAGTGCTGCCAGCGCTGGGCCCAGCAGGTTTCTGTTCTTTGCTAAGACACATTCCTAAAAGGCTAGTGAATCTGACCGAGAGTATCAGCAGATTATTCTAGGGGACAGAAGACAACCAAAAAAGAGAGAGCTCCTGCTCTTCAGGTTTCCCTGCTAATCTTGGGACATACCCGTGTCCCCAACTTGTGACTGTTCTGTTAGTGTGTGGATGGCTTTATTCACCAGGGGAAATTCAGGCTCAGTTTCAGAGTTTCAGAGCTGGGATTCTTTCAAACAGGCACAACATAAATCTGTTTTGACCTGATTTGCAGCTCTGTTTCAGTCAAGCCCTCATTTATCTGAGCCTGTAAAACATGCAAAAGTCCCACTGGATTCATGCTGTCCCTCATTTTCCAGCCAGTCCTAAGCAGAGCAGAGTCTCCAGAACTGAGAGTGGTTTCTGAAAAACGTGCAACCCAGAACATGCATATATGTAATGGCTATAGAAACTACTTCATTGCATCCATTGCCATTCCAGAGCGGACTTCATCAAACAATAGAGTTACTGTGCACTATCAAACTACCAGACAACTAATTAGGTCAGGAATAGAAGGAACAAATGGATAGATGATTCAACTGTTGTTCATAAGGCCCATATGAGAAAAAAGATGCCTCATCTAGATTCCTCATCAGCAGTAGGGATACAGTTTTTGTCGTTTTGACTATAAAGGCAATTTTTAAAAGAATTATGACACTGCCCACTGAAATATTGCTTTGGAGTTAAGCCAGATCAATTGGCCTGCCTGACCTATATATTGTGCCTATTGACATGCAGCCCACTTTACTCTTTTGGCAGTTGTTTCAGTAAAAATTCAATGTGCTGATCTACAGAGGCCAAGGACAGACCAATTGCTGGAAACAGAAAGCAAGTTTAGTGCCAGTGACCTGCCCTGACATGGAATTACCACCTCCATGGAACCATCACACTCTGGTACCATTCCCTTTCCTGCACAAAAGGCTTCAGCCCTAAGCATAGAGGAAGAAAAGGAGGCACTGTTCACTTTTTTCTTCTCTTCCTAACCTCTTCTCCCCCATTATCTAGCACCTAGAACAAGAGAAACACGAACTAAGGAGGCGATTTGAGAATAAAGAAGGAGAATGGGAAGGAAGGGTGTCTGAGCTGGAAAGCGACGTGAAGCAGCTGCAGGACGAGCTGGAGAGGCAGCAAGTTCACTTGCGCGAAGCTGACCGTGAGAAGACACGGGCTGTCCAGGAACTCTCCGAACAGAACCAAAGACTCCTGGACCAGCTCAGCAGGGTGAGTGACCGCGGTGCGGTGAGGGCAGGCACCCAGCTGCCTTGGCCATGGGAAAAGCTCGCAGCTCTACTATAAACCATCTTTCAGGAAAATGAGCAGAAAACTTCCTCTTTGAGGGAAAAAAAAAAATAAGTTCTGCATCTGGTCAGATTACACAGGTGTCCCTATAAAATATGCAGCCTTTAAACTGAATTTTATACCTTTAAGGAGTGCTGCATTTCATTGGCAAAGCAGTTATGTTTCTGGTTTGAGTGGCCATTTACTGCATTGATGTCTCTTTCAACTGTTTTTGTATCTAAAACTGATTTAGAAAATCTATTTCTAATTTACAATAGGCTGAACAACTGTGGCACACAAGAAAAAGGCTTATTGTGACAGTGAGGTGACAGGCCTTTTGCTGGCCTCCCTTTTTTGACATACATTGGCTATAATGTTGTAGAATCGGACATACCGTGTTGTTGTAAGAGACGGTGTGTCCCTGCAGATAACTTTGCCATGGTTAGATGCGTGAGAACCTACTCAAATTCCTTGGAATGGCATGCTTCAGCAAAGAGCTGCCTCTGAATTAAAGCGGATTTATAGCAAGGCTGCTACAAAATCAGCCTAATTGACTGATTACTTCCAGCATGGGTGTCTTTGACAGCAAAAGACTTAACAGTTTCTGCCTCCTCCCCCAGAAGTTAACCCGTCTTCTGGAATTAAGAACCTTGGTTTTTTCTCCCCACTGGACAGTTAGTACAAACCATCATTTTAATGCTTGAGAACAGAGTTATTCCAGCAGATGAAAGCATTTTTTTCTTCACCAGTTGCTTATCCTCAAAGTGGCATAGAACAAAACCACATACCACAAACTCATGCCAAAGAGGCCCACGCAATGTTGTAAGAGTGCATTTCAGACTAGATCCTGTCAGAGGTGAGTCTGAGGTTGACAAAAGGATCATGTAAGGGCGGGTTAAAACCTCGATCGCAACACTTGGACCAGAAGACTCTGAAATGGGCCATGTATACAGGTCTGTTCACTTGTCATCAGTCAATCTAGGTATGCAGTTTTCCTGGGCGTCTGGAGGTGAGAAGAGCAGGTTTTTGGGTAACACTCTGTACTGACACTTAAAGAAATCACTCTTCATTCTGCTATAGATTTTCTTGTCAAGTACTAAAAAGCCACTTAGTCTGTAGATTTGGGTTTTAACTGTCTTAAAAACGAAACAAACAAAAAAACCCCACCTCCTGCAGCTTCCTTAACTCAGAAACACTTTTAAGTTTATCCATGTTTTTAAAGCAATAACTCTCAAGTGTAGCAGATGAGCTAGTGAGGATCTTTCACCTCTTCTCTGGACAGAGCATATTTCACATACAACATGGATGAGAGATTCCACCCAAGACCTTGCAGAGCTCCTATGTTGTGTCAAGTTTTTTTATCCAGGGCTAAGAACCTGTCTCCCATCAGATTTGGTGACACTCTGTGATTTTCTGTGTATGCATGATTTCTGTTATTGGCTGGGATATGTAAGATTTCCTATTGTCCCAGCATAAGCACAAACTGAAAGAGTGGTCTATGAGACAGGAGAGGAAAAACAGACAGCTTGCTTTGGGCTTTAAACCACACAGGATTACCCTCACATGACACTTGTGCTACAGGAGCCTCTTGCAGCCCAGATGCTCAGACAGCCACTCAGCTGAGCCTCATGCAAAGGAACCACCAAGTTAGGTGTACCTGCATGCAGTGTCCAAGCATGGGCTTTGTTCCCTTAACTCCCTATTGCTGCCAGAAATAGCCTTCACCCACCCGCTTGAGAACTGCCACATTATGGGAAAAAGTTGAGTCTTGGTGCTGCCCTCACTGCTCCAGCACAGCCCTGCTCCTAGCTCAGAGAAGAGGACTGTTGTTCTCCACCACAGACTGACAGAGACAGCTTCTGCTTGCCAAGACACAATTCAGTGTTCATTGAGTTTGTTATCTGGCCAAAACTTGCTAGAATCTCAAATACAGCATGGGTGTAAACAGACCCATGAGATCCTGGGCAAATTAAAACAGAGGTCGGAATGGTCTGTTGTCATTCACCCAGGGTTTTGGTTGAGGCATTTTAAAATCTCAGCATTATATTAGCACTTCATTACTGGGTGCTTAGTATTCCACATTTGCTGCTCCATAGTGCAATTGCAGTCTCATTTGTCTGTTCTCTTATTCTGAAGAGGTTATGCATGTAATCCTTGAGGCAGTGGTAGTGCTTAAACCCTGCACCCACATAGTTCTGGCTTCTGTTATTACTTAGGCTTTCAATAAATAAAAAGGACAGACACAGCTGCATGGATGTGCTTGCCTACAGCTGTATTGCCATAGGCTGGAGTCTTGCTAAGCATCATGAACTGAGCACTGGGAGAGGAAAAACCCTACAAAGAAGCGCTGTTACAGCTTCTGTGAACTCTGAGCCATTGCAGGTAGCCTCCTTGCACTCTTGGTTCTGTGTTTTGCACCTGCATTTTACATCACAGTGAGTTTGAGAGGAGAGGGTTAATGAGAAGTCTGTGATAAGGCAATGAAAGCCCCATCTGACACTGTGTATTAGAGGCTTAACTCACAGGACAGAAGGACAGGTTGCTTTCTGGTACGAGTCATTCTACACTAGTAGGTACTAGCTCTTTAAATTTTAATTTCTACAGTTTTTAGCAATTAACACCTCATGGCCCAGTTTCACAATCCCTGAGCATCTCTCTCCCGGGGAAGGTGTTCCCTTGGCACTTGGCTGTGTGTGCCAAATGACAGCCTCAGCTTCATGAGCCACCAACCTGCATGGTCCTGCTTGCTCTTTCTGAAGTCCCTGGGCTTCAGCCCCTTTTACCTCAAAGCAGGGCAGCATCCACCATCTCCTTCCTCCTACCCCTCCTCTTTCCTGCTGCTGTGATATTCTTTCACCAACTAATTAAGCTTTAGGACTTTTTTTTTTAACCCTGGTTCCCTGGAGATGAAAGGCCAACCCAAGCACATACTTTTTTCCAGTCTAAACCTGGCACAAATGCTAACCAACCAAGCACACAATCCCACACACCCACACAAGGATAGCAAAGGGACCTGGAAAGCTCTATCTCGCAATTAAAGCATGGGACCGAAAAAATCCATCCTCAATTCTGGCAAAGGCTGATAAGGAAAAGTCAAGGATGGGGATTTTAAGTCTGTTCCAGTCTCTAAAAATGCGGATAACCGTCTTGCCTCAGAGTTGCCAAGAGGCTAAAATAAGGTCCGTAAAATGATTTGAGGTCTTCAGATGAGATGATATAGGAGAACTTTACATATCTAATAATAGTAAGTAGGCTATAAGGAACTTTGCCTTCTCTTGAAATACAGCCTTTTGTGTGGTTCCCTGCTTTTAGCAGAACTGAGATATTGTCTGGGGTTATCACAGTATTAAACCATGGGGAAATTAGGTGAGCTGGACTGGGAGCTTATCATGAAAGACATGATTCAGATGCCAAAGATCAAGTTTAAGATCTCCACAGAACCTTATTTTTTAATTTGCTAAGTGATGATTAAAATCCCTCCTGCATGTTGATATGATTTCCCTCCCCCTGCCTCAGCACAGCAAAGCACATATTAATAGTAACTCTCAGCAGCGTGTCCACACCAAACTAAATGCCGATTTTACTTAGGAGAACTGCAGAGCACATTACAAGCAGTATGGCAAGGTACATACCACTCGCCATAAATGCTCAAAGTATAGGAGTCAGTTTTGCTGAGAAAGTCAAGGCTTGGGAATTACATGTTCCATTTCCAGCTCCTTCAGTCTCTCCCATCTGTTCCAGTTCCCCATTTAGGAAAAAAAAAGTAAAAAAAAATCCTATGCTTTCTGTCCTTTTAAGTTATAAAATGTTGGGGGAATGAATATAGGGAAGGGTCTCCTGTTACATGTGCCCACAGCATCAAACACAGCAAGAGTCCTGTCCCCACTTTTGGGTTTCTAGGAGCTATTAATGCAAATAATAAAAACAAGCAGGCCTCTTCCTATAATAAGGCAACATATTACTACTTTGTCAGGAAGTGAATGAAAAAAAGACTTTCACACTGTTGCTAAGCGGCTTCACCAGATGGCTTTCCCACACATTTCCTGCGACCAAGCTCTGGGCTCCTGTAGCTGTTTGCTGCATGTAGCTTGGGTGAGGATGTATCCTTATCCTTCCTGGTTCAGTTGGGCTTCCTTATGCTCTATGTACCATAAAAGAAGTAATTTCACAATGTCAAGCTCAGGTAGTTTATGCAATGAAAACTGGTTTTCGGTGGCAGGAAGAAGCATGTAATCTTCCACTACTGAAATAGCTCTTTGTGTTTAGAGAGGAGCACTCGGCTGCTGCGGCATCCCTCAGAGGGGCCCTCAGTCACCAGGTTCTTATATTCACTCAGCATCTAGTGCCAACATACTGCTACAAAGAATGAGGTGTTTCAGTCAATCCCTCTGGTACAGCAAGAAAATGATTGGCCATACCACAAATCTCCAAAGGAGGTTTTATTTGCTAGCCACAAACCCTTCCTTTCAGTAATATTTCAATTGAAGGAGTTGTGTTTCTAACTGCACTGTGACATGCAGGACAGCTTCACAGAACCAGCAGGCACTCCCTGGCTTGGATTTGAGAGAAACATGTTTTTATTCAAGAATGAGCTGATCATATTATATGCACTTATATTCAAATAACTTACTTTAAATACATCCTTTGTGGTCAACAACGTACTTAGAAGAGAGTGAGATCTGTTGTTAATTATTGATTTGAAGAGGTTTTTCTGAATGGTTATTTGTTGGGTCTGTCAGCATAAGAACAATGTTGGTTTCAAGAAAAGCAGACTAATGATTGAAAAAAAGTTACTGGAACAAGTGTGCTGGGCAAGATTCACTGCTTTTGCCAGGCCAGAGATCTGTAGCCATTACACTGTGGGTTAGCTTGTCTTTAATTCCTTATTTTATCTGTACAGATGCTTAATACAAGCCTCTTTATGTTTCTTGTTTATTAAGTTGTCTCCAATAACCCAGCAGGGTATACTGGGAAACTCGATGCTCAGCAGAGAGGCAAGTAAGTCAGACTCAGCTTAAGTACTGCTTCAGGGGGTTTATTTTTAAACAGAAGAGGATCCTGAATGGACCCAGGCTCAAGTAGAGTTGCTTTGACTAACCTCATATTTCATAGTGCAGATCAGTCACTACACTGAACTATTTTTCATTGGAAGTCTCTTTTTTCTGTGGCTCAAAGTGTTTACTGGAGCTATTCAGTAAGGAGTGCCTTACTGTAAGGAACTCCATATTGAGCTACTCAATAGCACGTGGAGTCCTGCATAGCAAATCTTGATCTGCAACACCTCCAAGCAGTCTAAATTCAATGGAGAAGGGAGATTGCACAGGAAAAGGTGGCATTCCTTCCTGTTGAAGGGGCTGAAGTACCTGCATTTCATGGCAGCTTAGGTGGGGGTGTTCACTCCTTGGGGGAGGCAAACAGCCCTTCCGGCATTGCTTTTTCCCTGGCATAAAGCACACTGATGTTACACATGGCAGGGCAAGAGGAAAGCAGATACCAGCACAAGACAGAGCCAAACACTGAAGCCAGTAAACCTCCCATTAACATCAAGCACCCTCCAGCTCCCTGCCCCTCTGGAGCATCAGCAGATCCTAGCACCACATAACCAGATATCTGATCACCCAGTGAATACTGATTGGCACACATGCTGTAAAGGCTCTTTCTCATCAGCTACTTCTCCCCTAGCAGAGAGCACTTGTTAATAATTCAGCTTCATGCCACATCAGGACTGGAGTGCTGAGGCTTTCTATGCTAAAGCTGTAAATATAGGACGTGACTGCAGCTGCGTGTTCTCGCCTGCAAAGTCCTTCAATGAAATGATTCAGTGCCCTAGAAGGTAACAAGGAAACGTCTTGAGGTCACTGCCAAGTGGCACTCACCCACCATCCATCTGAGAGAAGGAAAACAGGCAGGAAGAAAGGCTCAACCCTCTGCTGAGAGTCTGGCCAAGCTTGTAGCACCCATTAACCCTATTTTAGGGCACCCAGACCTTCAAGAGCCAGCTGGAACAGAGCTATCTGGACACCAAGGCATAAATGCAGGAAATACCAAAGCAGTAATTCCTGCAAAGATGAGAGGGAGGCACCCCTATAGAGCATGCCCAAAGATTTTACATCCACACGTTTCATGCAAGATTTTTACCCTTGTATCCTTTGGTTTAAGTACTGGTGAGCATTGAGGGAAGGGGCAGAAAGCTGTCCACAGAATTAAACAGGGGCACACACTGCTACTGAACCACAGTGCAAAGCCCTGTGTTAAAGGGTTAAAAATTACCATTAAAGTGAAAAAAAAAAGTTACTATTGCAGCAGTGGAACTACACAGATCCTTGCTGATGAGAAGAAGGATAGCATCCATCAGTCCCGGGGCTGGATGGGACCCTCACACCTCCCCCGGGGCAGTGGTGCAGGTACCCAGCCATCCCCAGGGACCCCTTGCTGGTTTCCAGGTGACAGCACACAGCGGTCCCTGTTGGTGATGTTGCTGTGGCAACCGGGTGTGATTTCTCTGCTTGTAATGCTGTGACAGTCAGCGGCCACGCACTGAAACGCATTCATGACGTCCGAGGCAGGCGTGCGGGTGGCACAGGCCCCGTTGCCACTCCCGGGAGCTTGGCTTGCTACGAGGACATGTCCCCAGCATCCGCCGCTTCATCACCCCCATCTCACCCCCTTTCCTCTCCTGTTCATGACAAGTTTTCCCCAAAAATCACCCTGGAGATCTCCCAGCCTAAGGCAGGCTGTTATCCACACCAGCCACACTGAGCTTTGGAGCCTGCTGGGGGAAGGTAAACATTCTGTTTTCTTGGTAAAAAGAGCTCCTTGTGAGCAGGTCAGTCAGCCCACACAAAGGTGACTCTGCCAGGGCTTGGCACAATGCATCTCCCCCTGTGAGCCCAGCTCAGGGAGCACAGCACAGCACAACAGAAGCAATTACCTGGCAGAGCCACACTGTGCCCATCTCATCTTGCATCCTCAGAGGCTTGTGGTGCCTGAATGGAGCAGCAGAGACTGGCCCCATGAGACACCCCCAGAGCCCAGACGTCCTGCCCCCCACACCTTGGGCAGCACAGCAGTGCAGAATGAGCATCCGGAGCACTATCTAGGACAAATACATGCGAGTGTTAAGCACCCTGTAGTCAGACATACACTGCTCTTCAGCTGAGCCCAGCTCACAGCCCAGCCTTCAGCTCTAGCAAGTGGTTCTGGAAGAGATTTTGGGAGTTTCTGCAAGGCTTCTACCTTGAGACATTAGAAGCACCACTAAGCCATTAACATCTAAAAGCAGGAATCTAACATGAAACTGAAGGTGAACTTCTTCTGGAGCGAGGAGAGAAAAATCTGAATGAGTCCCTTCCTCCCATCTTGCACTGCACTAAAAATGTCAAATGGCTATTCTGTTTGGGTCCAGGTCTTTATAGAAATTATTTTATTATACAGTAGCTCGTAAGTAGGAACACGTGGGCAGAAGAGTTTTTTCAAAAATATTTCTGCTTATTCACACTTGGTGTAAACACTTCCTCCAGGAGATTCTAGAAAGTAGGACACAGAAGGTGTTTGCATCCAGCTACTGCATTTCTAGTTACAATCAGAGCTAAACATGATTGAACACTTTGCAAATATCTACATAAGAAAAACCCAATTAAAAGCATTTGATCTTTAAAGAGCCATTCTGGGTTATAAAGTTTGCAAAACTTATAATGAAAGTCCTTAAATTATTATTTTTTTTAAAGTAGGACTGCCTTTTCTCAATGCAATTTAGTAGACAATAGCTCAAGATGGAGGTCTCTTCTATACTGAAGGGGGTCTTGTCGGCTGTATTAGGTGCTCTGATTACCCATGCATTCAGAGGCCCCTTGCAAAACAGCCTAGAGCTTAATCAGCATTTTGTTTAGAACGGCATTTAGCAAAACCCAGTTATTGTGAGCACAGCTATAGGATCAGCAAGACCCTCTTGCTGACTTGTGGTGGATGCTGCAATGAAATACAGAGCTGGTTTATGTTTGGCAGCACCACCCAGAGGGATGGGAAATGCCACCATAGTTGGGAACAAGAAGCTGTCTAGAGGTGAGAGTACAACAGAGAACAACTGATAGATTAGCACATAAACCAACAGACCTGCATGACAGAGTGACTAGGGTAAAAGGTTGTTCATAAGTAGACCAAGAAAGTATTTCATTTGAAGGAGATATGGGTTGGCCTAACAATTTCATTAGGTGCCCTCCTGTAGAGGCTGAGTTCTGTTTTGTGAGCTATGTCCCATACTGAAAGCGTACGACCTCAGGAAAAAAGCTAGTAATCCAGACATTACTCCTTTATAGAGTTTAAGCTTATTTTCTCCATATCCTTTACATAAAGGAAGCGTGTATAAGTTGCAGGATAAGAATTAGACTGGATGTGAAGCAAAACACCCTAGCTGTACAGCTAGCCAAGTAGGAGAACAGATGGCCCAGAGATTCTACAAGGTCTCCATCAAAGGAAGCTTTCGAGAAGTGGCCAAGTAGTCACCAGTCAGGCAGGGCTGGCCAATTTTTGCCTTGGCATGAGAAGATCTAAGCAAAGTTAAGTCTGAAAGAGGCCTTCTGCAGTTTCGCTATCTTTTATTCAGGCAAGATTTTCTGTAACATCAGGTCAAGTCTTCCTGCTATTTATGAATATTGAAGAGGCAGAGAAGCTTGAAGTAATACAAGAAATAAGTGATCTCTAAGGCTTCGGCACAGACTTGCATTTTCATTCTACAAATGTAAAAAAAAAAATAAACAAATGTAAACAGGAGACTATTCAGAGGTAGGTTCCAACCTTTGCTCTTGAACATGCTCAGATACCATGCAAGTCGCACTTTCCAGCAGATTTACGTTTAGATGAAGCCAAATGAGAAAGCCCGAAATGACCATGTTTGTTCAAAAGAGATTGTTTGTAGAATTTTGCAGTGTGATATTTGTCCAAATAACACGTATCGACCAGCTGTGAAGTTGCACAGGGATTTGCTAACTCAAATTATTTCTGTTGTTTTTGCCTCTAATCCATAGAGATTTATTTCCTTAGGCTTTACTAGATGTTGTATTTCACTTTGTGCTCAAGTTCTTCCTAAATGTTGTGCTTCTTACTTTTTTATTTCCCTCTCCACCTTCGCACAGGGGACCAGACATCTTAGTGAAGACTAACTAATAAATATTCAAAGCTTTAAGAGCTCAAGGCAAATGCTTATGAAATTTATGATTTCATTAATACTACTACCTCTTCCTGGGGCCTTTCTGTGCCTGAGGCACTGGCGCCATGTGCACAGGCGCTTACCCTGCAGAGCTGCAGACAAGGAGAGCTCTCCCAGTCTTGGGCTGCTTTATCAGCCTCTACTGCAAGAAACCACTGCCCCTAGATCTGCTGAACTACCCCATATTCATCTCAATCAAGGCAAAACAGTCCAAAAAGCCACTACTCAGTCTGCTCAGGTGGCTTGTTTTTATGGTATGGAGGAATGAGCTCAGCCTAGAGGGAGAGGAGGGAAAAGGATAATACACACTTGGGAACACCATTATTTTTTTCTTCCTGCCAGATGCAACTGCATATCCCTGGTGTTTTTAAAGCTACCTAAACACGGGCACCTCAAAATCTCCCAGGCAGCACCCTGCCTTCACATGGAGTCCATGCTGGATACTGACCCCAAAACAAGCAAACAGAGAATGGTGCCATTTAAGAGCAGGACTGGAGACAGGCAAAAACATTGCTCACAACCAATTTTCTTGACTGACTGGAATAGATAGGCCAAGCACCATTTTACTTTGAACCCCACTGCAGAAACCTCTATGGAGATTGCAGTCACTGATTTGTACAATCTAAACCAGCTTCTCAAAACCCACCTACAGAGGATTAATGGGTTGATTTACTTCCTTTAAAGAGGCCTCCTCCATTCCAAGCATTATCCAACCCAGCAGTTCAGAGCTGCTTACCCGAGATTAAAACTCTGGCACCACGAGACACAGCCCATCAGCTGCAGGCTGGCTCTCAGCAGCTCCTTCCTTTCCAAGGAGTCATTTGCTTCAGGCTTTGAAAACTTGCAAAATTCCTTCTGTCTCCCCATCCTTCATAATCCTCCATCAAGACAGTACCACAGACTAAGAAGGTCAAGCTGGGGAGAGGGAAGGAGGCAGGCAGCCTTTCTCTCTTCATTACAGGTCACTGCCTCACCTCAGCCCAGGAAGGGAAGATTAGTCCAGTGTGGGACAGTTCCAGACCACACAGCTTTAGTGCTCCTGGTCCCAGATATGGGGCTCTTCCATCAATCTCTGCCCCTTCCCATGGCCAGGGAGCACACTGACAAGAAAATATTTTTCTATGTGAAAGAGATGATGCAGAAGCCTTTCCAAGCATGAACTTGTTCAAATGAAGACACTAGCTCTCCTGCTGCTTTTAATTTCCCTAAGCAGAGCTATAAACCACCCCAGGTCACGGAAAATGGCCCATTCTGACCAAAATGCCTGTTCAGACCCACGTAGCAAGCAGCCTGTGATGCTAACCCTTCTCACAGCTCAGGGAATGTGACATAAGCACCAAGAGCCAGCTGGCCATGGTGCAACTGGGCTCACCCTGGGGACAGGGAAGGAGGAAACAGCTGGTTATAATGGAAATCCATTGCCAAAGCACATACACATCTACACCTACATAGACATGAACACCCCCCTCCAGTCTTCCTTTCCCTCACATCACTTGGCATGCAAGACATCTGCATGAGGCACCTGCTAGTATTTCAAGCACGTGAAGACGACAGTTTTCATTAAGCCTGTGTCAGCACCACAGACAGAAATGGTTTGGTTTTACTTATGCAGTCTGCTGGTGCCACAGAGTGCAGGCAGATGAGCAGCCATTTCACAACACCGCAAAAGCCTTGTCTGCGCCTTTGTGCAACTGGATGAGGCCACTGCAGGATAAATTGGAAACATCAAGGCCAAGTTGCTGCTAGTTTAATATCACAGGGAAATTTTTTGCTTGCGCACCGACAGACTCCCATATTCACCACAGAAGAGGCAGTACTTCAAAGGCACTTAAATAATCACTTTTTGGTGCATTCCACCAAGCATCGTTAGGCAAATGTCCATAAATACCCTTCTCACATATCTTGTCTCACTGACATTATCCTTGTCTCCTTGGCAACTGTCAGATGATGTATAATGCTAGCGGGGATTAGCCCCAATGAGCCTTATAACCCTCATGTAAATTCCTACTCTATGAAGAGACCTGGCCAAACACTCTTCTTTCCTAGTTATGTTAAAATATTGCTATACACAATATTAAATCCAAGAACCTTTCAGTAGAAACCTGAGTAAGGATGAAAACTAACATGGAGCTTTTAAGTGGTAGTATTTGTCTTGTCCTCCAAATAAATAAGTTTGAGACATCTGGATATGCTTGGCGTTTCACAGCTTGACAAGTAAAGCTGTATTTTGTATCAGTACTTAAGAGAAGGCTTGTGCTGAAAACTTGGGCTCTAATATCTTTATCTTCTTTGTCCCTTGGTGCCAGTGGGGATCACTCTGGGAAATTCCAAATCCCTGCAAGAGCTTAACAAACTTAT
This sequence comes from Nesoenas mayeri, assembly GCF_963082525.1. Taxonomy (NCBI): domain Eukaryota; kingdom Metazoa; phylum Chordata; class Aves; order Columbiformes; family Columbidae; genus Nesoenas; species Nesoenas mayeri. Next base: position 10,391,032 of record NC_137565.1, on the reverse strand, counting down.
GCTATACTTTAACCTATTAATTTCTGAAAACTAGCCTGGATTCAGGTCAGCACTTGTGCATATTCTGTCAGACATCAGCTGCACTGGGACTTTCTGCCTCTGAGCAATCAGCTATGGGCTACACCCTCATGCCCCACTCCTCCCCACTGCTCAAGCAGACGTGACTAAAGCATCAAGTCAAGGAGGTGCAGCCCCAACACCAAAGCTTTCCTCAAAGGAGTATTTCTCTCCATGTTTGGGCCTGGTGAGGAAGAAGTTGTTTGTCCCTCAGTATCCCATTTGGCCTGCCTGAGCACCCAGAGCAGGCTTTTGCAACTTGTGGTACTAACATCACACAGATAAGATTTGTCTCCATGAAGGAAAAGCAGAGTATGCCAGTGTATGGAGCCAAGCAGCACTGCATTACACCTGTGTTAAGGGTTGGAGTGTCTTAAGTCGTAACGAACAGCCTGTGGTACACAAGTGGTGCGGTTAAACTACTTGTTCCTTCTTCAGTCCATTTGAGTCTCTATAATGTTCCAGCTTGGGGAGATGTGCTAAAATTCAACAGGAAAAAAAAACAACCAACCAACCAACCACACCACAACCAAACAAAAAAACCCAGACATCACCTCCTTGAGCAGAGCCAAGGAAAGGAGGCTAAAAGAAGCACCAGCCTCAGCAGCAAAGCCAAAGCCAGACACACTTCAGTAGAAACAGAAGTATTTATGTAATTAAGCGAACAAATCTTTGGCACAGCACTGTGTCTATGCATGAATTCAACCATGTGCCATGGGTGATGTCTATTAGACTAATCAACCAGAGAAAGAAAGGGAAAAAAAGGTCTCCAAGGCTGTTCCAGGAGGTGGGTCACAAACCAGCCAAGCCAAGGGGTGATGTGGAAGCCTGTGTACACAGGGTAGGGGCAGGCAGAAGCTGGTTAGCAATGATGCAACATGATTTCTTTGCATGCTTCCATGGACTTGTTTGCTTCCCAGCCATCTGCCAGCTCCTGCACACACTTCATCATGTGCAAGAGAGGAGAGGGAAAAAGGGTCAGCAGCTTAAGGCAGGTGATTTTTTAGCACAGATAGGATAAAAGTCTTCCTAACTCACATGCCTGTGTACTGGCAGCAGCTTTAAGCGACACCATTTTAGACACTTAGGCACACAGCAAGCACTGTAGATTTAGTATTGCTACCACGGGCTTGTGCACATAGAGAAATTCAGCTACAGCAGCAGGAGTAATAAAAACTGCTGGGAGCTGAATACCATGATCTCCTCTGTCACTGATCACATTATTCTTGCTTTCAGGCACCAAGAGGAAGAGAAAGTTAATCATTTATATGCAGCAATGCTAGGGAAGATCCCAGTTTAAAATCCTATTGTAGTAGCATAAGAACTGGAGCAGTAGATCAGCCTGTGCTCAAGTGCAGGATAATCCACACACACTCATGCAAGGCAGCCCCCTCTGCTGAAGATAAAGCGATAAAAGAACTGGAAAGCAATGATAGTTGCCGCAGTTGAAGCATGAGCACACTCAAACAGGGCTTTCAAATTGAAGCACACTCCATGAACCCTGTAACTTGCCAATGAGACTTGGAAGCTGAAGAACAGCCACTTCCACACCACTGTTGTGTTCTACTTGGTGTGCTTTAGCTGGTCTCCTGTTACCTAGTTAGGCCCAGAACGCACTTACACAGGGTACATGACACTTGTCAGTACTGACATTTTCAGAGCCAAAAATCAACAGCATTTCCTCCACCCTCTCCCCTTTCTCCCAAAGGGCACCCATGGCCCTTGACACACTCTGCCTTTCCAAGACAAATCACTGAGAGTGAAATGGGGAATTTAGGGGGGTATGCTTCCCTCCTTCACCCTTCTGTGGTCATGATGGCTTTATGAAGGATGCTGCTTCTTTCCAGACCAAGATTCAGCCATCAAATCTTTACCAGGGAAAAAACATCTTTTCTCAGCATCAGACACACAGGACAGGCTGCCAACTCTCACAGCATCTGTCAGTACAATGTTTCCCAGTCTCAGATCACATGCAGTGCTTGCAGGTCTCCACAGCCCAGGGTTGGTTTACAGGCAGACTCATGGCTTAGTTGCACAGACACCTGGGCTGCAGATCACCCGCAGTCCCCATGTCTGCCTGGCACCCTCTTTCTGCTGTCAGCCCCAGCTGACTGCAAGCTTTCTGTATCCACATGGGGTCAGTTGTCAGAATGCAACAGGCTCGATGCCAAAAAAACCCCACAGCTTGAAGGGTTCCTATCATTTTAAGCAGCATCTCAGACTGTGAAGGAAAGGGCTTTTGATTCAATGATGCCTGACCTACATTTGCAAAATCTTGGCTATAGGTGCAAGTCTAAGTATAGCACATGTGTGCCAAATCTGCTGCACACAGCCAAATACAGAGCCTTTATCTGCAGCACTTCAGTGGACTCTAGTTCACATGCAGTTACTTTGACACAGCTGTTAGGATGTTGCTACAACAGGTTTGTTTTTTCTTTCTTCTGACAGCACTCTAGCTCTCCTCCATAAGGAAAGATAACTGAATGCATTAAGGGTTTGTGACTGAGGTGGCTTCCCCCATACAGAATCACCCATGCTTTACCTTAAGTGATATTCACAGATGCACCAAAGCCTGAAACTCATACACAGAGGGGCTCTTTCCAGTCCCCGATAATGCATTCCCCTGCATGTGTATGATTTGGCAGAGCACAGTATATTTTATACATCATCCTACAGAATGTGCTGTACCCGCCTTGTTTTTCAGCTAAGTTTGCTGTGTGCATCTACTTGCTTTATTTTTTATTTTCAAGCACAGCTTTTTGTAGGACTTAAAGTACCAAAATGCCAGTGAGTTTGCCAAAAGCTGTTATTTAAATAAATTCGTGCAAGAACTTTTTAAAAGCTAGATTGTAGGAGGACAAAGCTCCAAGGAGAGATCCACATTCTTGTTGCTGGACCCTCCATCACCCAGAGACTCCAGCCACAGCAGCACTCAAGCTGCCCCCTTGGGGAGCACCTCACCTGCCAGGCTGACACATGCATGAGATCTGGCCACTTACAGAAGTGCTCAGCAGCTTCCCAAAAGCTGGGTTACAGGTGTTCAGAAAACTTACTATCAACTTTGAATATACCTTCTGTGGCTTAGCAGCTCTGGCTTAAGCTAGAAGTTATATTACATATTTGCCACTACATACCACTATCAAGGTGCAGACTGCTCTGAAGTCCAAGCCCCTTCCCTGAGGATCTACGACTTAGAGACCTAATCCCCTTAGTGCCTACATCTGTGGCACTGCACAAAGAGGTAAACAGGTACGTCTGTGTTCAAGCATCTGCTGCACTGAGTCATAAGCTGAACCTTAGTGGAAAAGGAGCAAAGCTGAGCTGAGAAGAGACAAGTGTTCATGTACTTACTACATATGGTAATGGACAAAGTATAGATCTGTGTTCAACTGCAGCAGATCAGAGTGCTCAGATGTTATTACTGACACATTGTAATTATCTTTCATCAGGAATCACCAAAAAGCAAGGTCTGCCTTGTGCTTAGAGCCTGCTCCAAAGACCGTGTGCTCTAAACAGGTTTTTTCATGCTGCCAACAAGGGAGAACAATTCAGGAATAGCTGGAGGCTGCTGAAGTACAGGAAGAAGTATTGCCAAGTTAAATGGAATCTCTAGAAGCTTTTTATCTGCAGCTATCCAGCACAGCTTTGCTGTGTTTAGAATGACAGATCAAATAGTAGTTGACCAATAAATCTTTTTAAGTAAAATGTTACCCAATAGCTTCAGAAAAAAATCCTTCAAGAAAGTAGATTTGGACCTTTTTATTTGCACATTGCAATTGTGACATGCTGCTGCGTGTGCTTGAGGTTTTCTTTGTTTGGTAGTGGTTTTTTGTTTCGTTTGAGGTTTGTTGTTGTTTGGTTGGTTTTGCTTTGTTTTCTTGAGTTTGTTTTTGTTTTGTTGCTCCCTGCCAAAAAACTTTGTGAGGCACTTACTCATTTTTATAGCACTCACCTTTCATTTATGACCCTGCATCTATCAGTGCTAAAAACATTCAGTGAAGAGAAAGCTTTAATGGAATACTTTGAAGCTGTAGCTCCCATCCTGGCAAATATTCACTACAGGGCTTGGGTTTCCTTATTTTTCTACAGAAAGCAGCCGTAAGTTTTACTGTATTGCCTGTGAGAAATAAGCCTTCTGCACAGAACGTCTTCTATCTTGCTTCAGTCAAGCCAAACTCAAAAAAAAAGAAAACTTAGCTCTTCCTCCTCTGACTTTCGAAATAAATTTATCAAGTTGTGAAAGAAATTAACAAACACATCAGTACTGTTTTTTAAGAAACAGCCTGATGGAAGCTGTTGGGGGTCAGCAGGGCTTTAAAAGCCAACAAAACATCTCCCAGGTCGATCTACCATAAAGTTTAAATATACGTCTACATTTTAGAAAATGTTTTCTCTCTTCCTGTCTGAAGGCTTCCTGAAAGATATTAATATATTTTAAGCCAACACCTTGAATTTTTCCTCATCTTTTTTGGCATCCCTTCATTCCACACATATGGGACTGAACACCAGTATTTTCAGGCACTCAGATGTGTTTGTATGTGCAAGTTTGAGCGTCAGGGCTACATACATTGAAAAGCTTCTCGTTTCTATATTACTATGAAATCCCCAAAGAGTATATTTCTGGGCTTAACAGAGTATATAGATGAAGATTTCAAGAGCAGGCTGAGCTGCTAACCTGCCATCACATATTAGATATCCCCAATAGAACTCAGTTCATTTTCTTTGAAATAAAGGAGAGAGAGTGCTTAAAGCCAGAGTAAGAGACTGCAAGAAGCTTAATTATCATCTCTTGCTTCCAGGCACAGACATTTGAGTGTGAACACCTCCAGGTTTAGAGTCCTAGACCAAAACAGCTTCATAAAAAAATAAATTCAAGAATGGAGATTGGCTGTCCTGACATCTGGCTACCAGGGGAAGACAAAGACAGCAAAGCCTCTCAGAGCAGGAGCACATATTGCTTTGCACTTTGCTTCTACCATCATATGCTTCTGCTTCTTTTTTTCAAAAGGTTTTAATGACCAGGTTAAATCTTCATGTTTTCAGTTCAGCTATTTCCAAACTAGTCAAGCATTTTGTATTCCATTAGGCTATCATCTGACCTACACTTATGGCTCTCTAGAAATTTACTGGAAGAAATATCTTTCATCCTTTAGCTCAAGTAGACAAGTCAGGCTGAGCTCAAAAAAATCTGGATTAAAACCACACATCAAAGGTAACTTGGCCAAAATGCTCTATCAAGATAAAATATGCCTTTTGTCCAGGAAAAATAACTTATTAATGGAAATTAAGCACTAGAAATGCATTAGAAATTATCTAGGAGAGCAGACCACTGAATTTACTAATGCAAAACACAGACCATCCAGCTTTTAAACTGTAGTGGTTCCCTCTGTCCAGCCAAGGCAAAACTTGAGAACCTGCTGTCTCACACACAGGTGTGGGGGGAACAACAGACTTTTTAACCTGAAAGCCCCAGACCACCTCCCAACACACTGGACCCAAGCTGTGCTCCCCCAAAATTAATGCGGTGGCTCCTTTCAGCCCCACTTTAGTGTAACCAGGCTTGACTATTTAAGCTATCAGCCTTTCTGCTTCTATTTACAAATAGGTAACTAAAGTACAGAGGAACAAATGCTTCATTCAAGGTCACATACAGCATCGACACAGAACTAGGAGAGCCTGCTAGCATTACACTTTATTACCCTATTCCTTCTCAACAACCAGGAGCCAAGTTGCTGCCAACAAGCCTCACATTGAGAACCTCATAACAGACACCAGTGCTGGGAGCCACTGTGCAGAGCTGCCTCATCTCCCACACTCCTTCTGCAAGCAGGATTTGCACACAGAGAGCAAGAGCCACTGTGTGCACTACTTAGCATTGTGTGTCCTCCAGGCACACTTTGTCCTCTGAGTTATCTCCAGTGCTAATTTATTGCAGCATTCGAAGCAGCGAGCCTCCGGCAGGCCCTCCCACAGGAAGCAGGCGGACTCATTTTTCCACACGCTGTATTTTCCTCTCCACAAGAGCCAAACGCTTTGGTCAAGAATAAACCACAAAAAACACAGAGGGTCGTGTTTAAGCACCTCCTAAACCACGTGCACAACCCACATCCAGTTGTGAAAACATTTCTTTCATTCAAACAATGAACCTAGAGGCATTACACCCAGCTAGAGTTGCCCCCACATGGTACACAACTGCCTTCACTTCTGTTCTAAATCACAGATCCTAATCCCATCAAATCATTTAGCCTAAGCTAATGGGTTTTGGCCTCAGCCAAACAGCTATCCAAGTTAGCACTTACTGAACAACAAGATGAAGACCACCATTTTGCATTCATTGCTCTAAGCCCTTCGCCAAAGCATTCAGATATTTGCCTTGTGAACTCTTTATCATATATCAGCTAGCCTTGTGGGAAGGAAAAAAAAACACAATTCAATTGCCAGAAAAATCTTTAGTATCTACTCTTTCATGCTTTGCTTAATGATGCAGCAAAAGTTTACTATCCCTGTTAAAAGGATTTTTCAAGGACATTTTCAGAGAAAAAAAAAATAGTAGCAGTACCTTATTGTGTCTGAGTATTAACAGTAGTTCTCTCCAGCAGCACTTCCAGCCCTCCAGCCTTGAGAAACATGGGAAACAACAGAGATCAGCCAGTGCAAACTTCTCATCCCCCTAAACAGGCAATCCAGCTTCAGACTGAGCAGGTGCAGGTTTTGTGGAGGTTTCCAAGAAAGGGCTAAACATCTCCAGTCTAACACTTTTCCACTCCAAGGGACAGGTGCAAGCCCAGCCCCTCACACAAAAGAGACACAGCTGCTCCTTGTTCTCTCTTATAGCCAGCTCCCACTGGCCTCTGCCTCCAGGTGTGAGGCATCTGAGCTGATGGGGCATTACTCTTTGCCAGCCACAAGATCCCACTGCTTTGGGATCCAGCACTGCTTCCTCACTGTGTTGGGAAGAAATTATTTAGGTTTTTGGTTTGTTTTATTGTAAAACTCAGGTAAATAGGAGTGAGGTCAAAGGACATGCTAAGCATTTCCTACTTGTCCTACAGAAAGGAAAGGGGAACAGATCTACAGCAAGAACATATCATCTTTCCAAAGTATCATGACTGTGGAAGTAGTGCAGATCTTAGCATAAGGTGTGACTGTTGTCCTTTGTCTCACAGAGTCCTCTTGGAGTAGGTTTAATGCTACAGTTCTCAGTAATGTTTCCTGAGCCTGATGTTTACAAAAGAGCAATTCTAGTGCCTCTTTTCCATTACTTGGACTCCTTCTTTGGCAATTAAGAATCCTCATCCTTTAAATCTTTGATTACCTTTTTTTCTTGACAGATCCATTTTGTGCTAATAAAAATGTTCATTTGTTTCCTCATTTGTCCACCCACTGTTGTCAGCAAAGGACCTCCCAACAAATCCACTGGCCTGTACTCTACATCACCTTGTTTCCCACTGAAGGGAAGGCTCATCAACCTGTACAGCTGTAACAAAGGTCAGGCAGTGTGCCACAAAATCAGACCCTTCTGTCTAAGCACATATGGACTTCTTGGATGCTCTGAGTAGGAAAAGAGAAGTAATAACCAGGAGGAGACCTGCAGGAGTGTAAAGACCGTTGCAGGTAGCTGAGTGTTTGAAGGTGTGTAGTATAAAGGCATGAAATGCCAGCTATGAAGTAATTTGCCTGAATTACACTGGAAAGGGTGACAGAGGCAGAGAGATAGGGTACCATATCCAGCTCACGGTTTCACATAGATGTATGACTCCCATGCCAGGCCCTCAGTGAAGCCTGAAGAGCTGGATGCTGCATGTCTTTACTGTGATCGCCTCGCAGATCTTACCTACATGAAGCAGCAGTTGTCTGGGGGTCAAAACCAAGAACACTGAGGAGAGGGCTGACAGGAGCTATGGCAGGTTGCAAAGAATGTTCCTGAGCAGAAAGAAACCTGTGTTAGGAAGTAAATCTTACCTGCAAAAGCTGAGCAGATATTCTCACTCCAGCTCCTGGTATTTAATCCACTTGCCAGTCTGCTTATAGCTATTGGATAGGTGTATATTACATAGCACTATCCTAGCACTTTTCCAGTCTTAAAAATCAATTTTTTCTAAAAATATCCCATGCGGTCGATGTTGTTGGTCTCTGCTGGATGTTTACAACCAAAATATTTTGGAAGTATTGCAGATCTCCTGAATTCTCATTTTTCCACACAGCTTCTTCAGGCAGTGGCAGCTCTCACACCAGGACCAAAGCTGCTACGTACTTTGTGTAGTTTAATTTCCCCACAGCTGGATGGGAGCAGAGCGAGGGATGAAGCAAGGAGAGAAGGATTCGGCCCCACCACATCATTTGGCAGAGATGGGGACAATGCAGGCCCTGGCCATGACACACAGCGCTCCCCAGCTCCCGCGTCCTGCGCCACACTGGGGAGCGGTGGGAACAGGTCCTGTGGAGAAGGCTTAACCAGGTCCCCCCTCCTCCTCCTCGAAGCTTGGTGCTCACGGGGCTGTTTCTCACATTTTTTACCTCACTGATCCCTGCCAGACAGTGTTTTGTCCTTTCTTAAGTACCTTTTTCCAGAGGCGTCGCTGCCAGGCACAGCTGTGCCCCTCAGGGGAGCTGAGCTGGAACCGGCTGGAACCGGCTGTGTCCTCCCCTCAGAGCGGTCCCGCAGCCCTGCTGCCCAGACACCTAAACTGAATAAACTTAACTGCTCACTGTGGTGATACATGTATTTCAGAACTGTCCTTAGAATACGTGCTCATGGCACACCCTTCACAAACTTCACTGAGGACACCAACCACAAAAAGAAATCTTGCACCAAATCGAAGCGGCATTGTTGCAACACTGCAAAGGTGTTTTACCTCTAATTCCTCTAATGATAAATGATCTCACTGTCTTTATCTCAACCCATGAGCTTTTTCATCTTATTTTCTTCCCTGTCTTGTTGAGGAAGGGGTCTGAGAGAGCGGTTGGGTGGGCGTCTGGCCATGGCTCTTCTCCCCACGTGTGGTGACGTTGCCATAATGGGGCTGATGGTGCCACATGCCAGGGACGTGTCAGGGAAATCCCTCGTCTGTGTGCATAAATCACCAAATATGAACTGAAGTCTTCAAAGGGTGACAAAAGGCAAGCGCCACTACTACAAAAGCCCTTTCTTGGATAGACTTATGCTTCAAGTAACAAATTGAAGTTGACCTGAATGAAACACTTTGGTAAAAATCTCCCAAAGATTCCCAAACTGGGCAGCCTCAAGGTATGCAAAATATAGATGGTTGCTTATGGCACCAGCGTGCCAAAGGCTGGAAAATAGCCATGGCCTCACCTCTTTCTTGGCATGGGTCAGTTAACCCAGAAAACTGGGCTTCCCAGCACAGCCGGCGGGCACTGGGGAGCCGGGGTGCTGGCTGCGGTGGTGGGGCAGCAGTCCCAGTCCTCAGCAGCCAGATTGATGTATTGATTTTAATTATTCTAAGGCTAGATGTTTGGTTTTTCCTCCTTTGCTTGCGACTTGGTAGCCAAATATATTTTCCTCCCAGAGAAGAGCTGGGAATCCAGGAACCTGAAGCCAGGGGAGGCAGCAATTAGTGGTTTGAAGTGTTAATGGAGCCACAGTGGGAACAGGGAGTCCCTCGAACTCAGCTGTTGACAAATTAATAAAGGGGTAACATGCTCTCCTGAGTGTTACAAATTTAGCACTAATTAGGACTTCTCTTTCTTAGCTATTTTAGGCAATAATATCTTCAATATCCTTTGTTAAATTTGAATCATCTTGTTTGTAGAAGCAAATTGTATGGAAACATTGGTTTCTTCATCCAGCTACAGTCTGTTAAACTTTTGCCATTCTCCTTTTGTTTCTGACATGAGTTAGAGCTGGATATTTTGTATGCGGTTGGTTTTATTTAGCAAATCTTCCCCCAAAGAGGATTTTCTTTGAATGAGACTGACCTACGGACTATTCATTTCTCACAGTCCATCCCAAACATTTCCAGGATCCCCTCTTTGCAGGAGTGTCAGTGCTTCAATTTATCTTTATTTTATTTATTTATTGCTCATATATTCCAGATGTTAAACCTCATGGAGTTATTGTAACTGGCAAGCTGTATTTTTCAATTAAATATATAGTTTGGGGTATCTTAGAATTTCAGAATTAATAATGAGAGAAACTTAATCAGGTTTGCAGTGAAAAAGGCTTTTAATTAGAGCAGGGGCCAAAATGTCTTCCTGCTCTTGTTTTCTTCTTGCCCTGCCCAAATCTCATCTAAACCTTGCCTGAAGTCCAGAAAGCAGATCTCACAGTTGATTGAATATATCTAATTGTGAATTGATGTCTATGCTTTTGCAGATATGTTTCAAACCCTGCCTGCTGGCTGTGTTGGCTAATTTGCCTATACCCAGGAAATTAATTCTTTCTTAACTACAGAGCAAAGCTACGATGTTGGGCGATATATGTCTGCCTTCCTGGAAGGAATATTACTTCTCTGTAGCAAAATCAATGCATCACTAAATGATTGACATAGCCACAAAACATTTTAGCTTTTAATGTTTAGGAAAACACTGATGGGGAAGAGAAAGCCCTATAGTTTGCATAATGACAGTGGAGCCAGACCGGCTGAGGCAGAAGAAATTCGCTTCAACAAAAGCCATTGCTTATTTGAGCAATGAAGGGAAAATGCAGATAGAATGTTACATCTTCTGGTAACACTAAGGAAAAGAGCATGTTAGAAGCAAAAGGAGTGTGGAGAACCAAGTAGACGCTGTATGAAAATAGACCACAAAGCCTGACAAATATCAGAGACTGTCAGGGTAGCTTTCCATAAAATAATGCCAATTGATGTTAAAATCTGGAGTTTATAATCAATTAGAAAGGATAGCTCAGCAGCAGTGTTAATAACCTCTGAAACAAATGTAGCATGAAAAGGGGGTTTCCATGACCTGGGCTCAGCTCAGAAGATTTTGTCTCATGTCTAAAAAAAATCAAATCTTTGCAAAGGTGAGACCAAAAGCATCAGCCTTTTCCATGTCTAGAAGAACTGGATGAAGACTTTTTCTCATTCTCCTGTAGAGGGAAACACATGATACCATCATTTCTGTTTACTTCTTTTAAACGGCTGGTCAGAGAGAATATTCGACACTGAATGAGGCTAAAGAAAGTATTATTTTTACTTTACTGCATGAGATAGGATGTGAATGGTGTATGCTGAGGGGACACTGTGACATCCTGCCTTGCTTTAGGGCCCTAAACACTAACAATAAGTAAGTCCTTTCTTCCCTCCACGTGGGCTATAACATCAGGAACAAGATGTGTGAGTGCATAAGCTGAGCTCCAAGTAGATAAATTCCAGATGATAATTTAAAGCTGGTAAATACAAACCTTACAGTCCTGCAAGCAGTCTAGTACTGGAAAAGACCTTTGAGGTCAATTCATTTCCTTTCTGTTGTAGGTAGCCCTCTGAAAGAAACTGCATGATAAAGTGATCCAGCTCCACCACAAGATTAATTTTTGCCACCATTTCTCCTGCTGTAATGGTGAAGGAGGAGGAATCCTACTGCAGCTCCTTGGAAAAGTAGAAATCTTCGTATTCCCAGCCTTAATGTACTCTTATCCAGTTTATTCACACAATTCTTTTTGCCAAAATTGTGCTTCTACTTAAATAGCGCTTCTCCCTTCTGTGTCCTTATCCGTGATGTATTTATAGGGAGTCCTCTCTCAGCATTCATTGCATGAGATAAAACACGCCATCCTTTTTTAGTCTCCTTTCGTATAACAGACTTTTCATGATCTGGATCACCCTTGCAGCCCATCCCTTCACCTGCTCCAATCTGAGCATGAGAACCAGAACTAGCAACACCAGCTGTATATTGTCTTACCAGAGATTTTTACACTGCCATTAACACTCCCTTGTTTCCTACTGCTGTATTATACATTTACACTGTCTATACATAGAATTGTTCTAGCATATAAATTATGTTATACAGTTAACCGTCAAATACTGGTGTGTCACCTCATCTGGTACCACTTATGCTCCTTGGGAGTGTGGTCAGCATCTTGCAGGCAAAATCCTTCGATGCTTTTCATCTGGTGCTTTTTCATCCTTGACAGCTCCTGCGGAGTATTTCAGCATGAAGATGTTTCAGCAGTCTTTACAAAAGCAAGTGAATCATTCAAAAAAAGCACAATCCATCCATCTTCTTTAGTGTCACCAATTAATAGCTGCTCAGGATGCTTTGAAATCCATAGCTGCTTAAGAGAAGAAAAATAACCAACCCTTTCCAATAGTGCTGTGCTATCATTATATTTTGTGTACTCTGCTCATGCAAGGAAAGTTTTTAAAATTAAATGAGGTGAGTGTGATATGCAAAGACCTCTGATGTGAGCCTTTGAAGAAGAGGAAAAGATCAGTTATGCTAATCCAGGATAAGAAGGGAACTAAAAACCAATTGGTAGACAAGATACTGTTGGAAACCATTTCTCGTTCCAGAAGGCGGTGGCCAGACCCTGGCTGTTTTTGGTGGCCACACTTCCGTCTTCTGCTGCCCCTGCAAGCAAGCAGTGTTGGGTGCAGCCACAGTTCCCTCCTCTTGAAGGAGCCAGAACAGCCTTTTGTGGATTATTTTGCTGTATACTGTGCAAAATAAGGGACCGTTTTTAAAAGAGTGTAGTGTTGCCTTTGTGGGCAGCTCAGGCTGGCTCTGTGTGCTCAGTCCTCAGGTCACAAGCTGCTGGAGCAAAGACGTTGCATCTTTTGGTGGAGCTGCTGCCTTGGGCTCTGTCAGCCAGAGCACTCTGAAGCAAATCCTGACCACGTTTGCCAGACGTAAGGGTGCTCTCCCAAACCTGCCCACAGCCACTGGCCCCAATGCGGGTTTTCCTCTCTTATGAGGAAAGTCTCAGGGAGCTGGGTCTCTTTGGTTTGGAGAAGAGGAAACAGAGGGGTGAGCTCATTAATGTTTACAGATATATAAAGGGTGAGTGTCAGGAGGATGGAGCCAGGCTCTTCTTGGTGACAACCAATGGTAGGACAAGGGGTAATGGGTTCAGACTGGAACACAAGAGGTTCCACTTAAATTTGAGAAGAAACTTCTTCTCAGTGAGGGTGGCAGAGCCTGGCCCAGGCTGCCCAGGGGGGTTGTGGAGTCTCCTACTCTGCAGACATTCAAATCCGCCTGGACACCTTCCTGTGTAACCTCATCTGGGTGTTCCTGCTCCATGGGGGGATTGCACTGGATGAGCTTTTGAGATCCCTTCCAATCCCTGACATTCTGGGATTCCTCTCTTGCCCCCGTCTCTCCCTCCCATCTCACCTCCCTGTTGAAAGCATTGTGGCCGCTGATGGCATTTGCCTCTCGAGGGGGATCAATTCCCTTCCAGCTAATTTGCCAGAGTGGGAGGTCTGTGCCTACGTGTAATGGAACCTGATGGAAGCTAATTAAATAGAAAAACATCCATTTGTGCTGTCTCATTAGGGATTTGTCATGAAAACCTTATGTTCTCTTACAAGCCTAAACAAGCATGTTCACCATGTAAAAATCAGCCATCAAGCTGTCTGGAGAGTAGTTAATGTGTCTAAGTTGTCATTTATATAGGCTGCCTGCAGGCTGGATCCTGCAGGTAGAAATGGCCTTTCCCCTGTCCTCAAAACACCTGCATAAATGGGGCATCGCTCCTTTGGAGTGGGAACAAGGGCCAAGCCCAGCAATCCCACGCTGACGGTCCTCTGGAGCGGATGCTTCTCCGTCTGGCCCTGATGGGAGCCAGAAATCAGAGGCAAAGAGCACTTGTTATTTTAGAGCTGTGCCAAAGATGTTTAGAGGCTTAGAAAGTGTAAATTTAATAGCAGTGTTTCCTGGGGTCTGTGGCGATTCCCTGGCCTCTGCCTTTGCAAGTGGCCTGGTTTCCTCAACCACAATCAGGCTACTATTTTTGAAGAAAATTAAATTCCCTGTAGGGCATGGGAGTCATCATGCTATTTTGCAATGGAAGAAAGTTACGGGCTGTGTCCCTTTGGCTCCCCACAGAGAAAATCAACATGGTCTAAATGGCTGCTCTCCTCAACATCAGTTCAGGATTAGCTGTTCCCTCATCCAAACTCTGCAGGCTCCAGAGTTTCTGCCAAAACTAGGGCTTGCACAAAAGTCATTTTGGGGCAGATCTTCCCATGGGTGGGAGGAGAGAACTGCTTTCATTCCATGGAATGACCCCCTGGGGTAACGCCAGCTGGTGTCTCCTTGCAGGCGTCGGAGGTGGAGCGGCAGCTCTCCCTGCAGGTCCACACCCTCCGGGAGGACTTTCGGGAGAAACACTCCTCCAGCAGCCAACACATCGTGCGGCTCGAGAGTCTCCAGGCTGAGGTGAGTCTCCTGCGCTCAGCCTTGCTCCTTTAAAAGGCAGCCAGGATGGCAGCTGTGGGGCAAAGGACTCCCACAGCAAGAATTTTTGCTGTAACCCAGGGCTGGCTAGAGTGACATCGCCAGCTTCAACCTCAGTCACAAACACACCTGCAAAATGAATGGATGAGGATTTTCCAGGAGCTAAAACATGGCTGTGCTCTTGCAGGACTGCTGCCCAGTACAGGTTAAACTCTGGGGCATGGTAGGAAGGTCTGTAAGGTTGGTTTGATTTTTTTTTCCGTTTGTCATGCTTGCAAAGAAAGCAGCAATCCTCTCCTGCTTCTGAGCCCTGCACGTGGGAAGGCAAGGAGCCCCTGCCTGTTTTAGCTCTGGTCTATTAACAGGAATGATATTACCTTCCTTCCTCTTTCCTTCCCTGATGAGGGTCACTGAGGGACCACATATGCAGGAACTAGAGGGGTAGAAGGTGTCCAACTCTATTATCCTACCACTTTTTTTATTTATAAGCTGTCTGGAAGAGCTTTTCCTAAAATCTCTCAATTTCTTCTTTTTTTCCCACTCCCACCTGTTCCCTGCTGGTCCCTCGCCTTTTCTTCCCCTCCCCTTGGTGTGGAGCAGCAGGTCCTTGAAGTAAGTATGGATGCTCGGAAAGGGTTTGCCTGCGTGTGCATCGCTGTCATCATGCATGCCTGTCACCATGCATGCCTCACCTTGCCTTCTCACCTCCTTCCTGCCTCTTGCTTTCCAAATCCTTTTCCCCCTGTGTCCTTCCCATGGCCCAGGGCCCGCAGCAGAGCAATGTTTTTTTCTGTTAGATGGTCATCCGCAGGGTGTTCATTACCGTTTTGGATACCAAATATGAACTCTGGATACAATCTCTGTGTTATACCTCTTATTTTTCTCACACTCTTTTTTCTCCAACCCACGCAAATCATGATGGTGGTGGGAAGAGACATCTCAGAAAACATTAGTCACCTAAGAACAGCTTTCTGATACCTACAACAACCTTTACTCTGCAGAAATAGCAAGTCCACACACTTTGCTAATATTTCTTCATGCAGCCAAATCTTTCCAGCAACTTGGAAAGCAGCAAAAGAGAAAAGGTCCCAAAAAAGCCAAGAAAGTAGTGGGAAGTATCTATGGTCCATGAATTGAAAGGAGGCCATAGGGAATATTTAGGGTTATACTGGACTGGTAAATGGCATACCCAGTCCCCAGAGGACCTGCGTGTACTGGTCTGGGAAAAGGCTTCATTTTCTTGGTTAAACAAAAAGTGACCTTGGCTAGTGCTGATTCATTCTGCACTGTCCCCAGCTAACTGAGAGGTTTTGCTTGGCACGTTGTCCCTCTTCACCTGAAATTACTGCCCTTGACAATTAAAAGAAATGAACCAATTTTAAAGGGAAACTAAAAATAAGCATGGCACAGAAAGGAGCCTTCACAAGTAAAAAGACAGAAAAATCCCTGGCGAACACGCAGCAATTAAGATCAGCAGATGGGCGGTGCTGTGGCAGGATCCCACCGACTCACCCCGTGGTTTCCAGCACCCATACAGGAGAAAATATGACCATGCTCACATGAGTACCAACCAGGAGAAGTAACTAGTTTTGCCCAGTCTTGTAAATTTTAAGGTACAAGGGGTGGGCAGGGCTGGTCTCCACGTAATCCATGTGGACATTTCTGCCTTCTCCCTGCCTTCCTAGCAGCACACACCCAGCCCCTTTGGAGCTGCCCATGCAGCCTGGGGAAAGAGGAGGTTCCTTTCAGAGCCTTCGTAAGCTTTAAACCACACACATACATACAGTTTCTCTCATACAGGTACAGAACACCTCCATGCATACTCTTGCTTTTTGCTCTTTCATCTCTTGGGAATGTGATTTGCCTCCTCTCTGCTCCTTGGAAAGTGCAGGGTCCGACACCGCCTCACTTTCTTC
Organism: Nesoenas mayeri; assembly: GCF_963082525.1. Lineage (NCBI taxonomy): Eukaryota > Metazoa > Chordata > Aves > Columbiformes > Columbidae > Nesoenas > Nesoenas mayeri. The sequence goes on along the minus strand of NC_137565.1, from coordinate 10,374,698 downwards.
CGCAGATCAAAATGCTGACGGACAGAAAGCGGGAGCTGGAGCATCGCCTTAGTGCCATGATGGAGGAGAATGACCTGCTCCAGGGAACCGTGGAGGAGCTGCAGGACCGAGTCCTCATCCTGGAGAGACAAAGCCATGACAAGGACCTGCAGGTGAGGAGGCAGCAACAGGACAGGGAAGAAGGGGGAAATGGAGTAAAAGACATGGTTTGGGGTAAATTGACCAGGAAGATAATCAGTCCCAACATCTTCACAATGTTCCTCATTTTGGTGCTAATTAACCTGCTATTTTTATCTTTCTGGAGTCTAAACAGTGTCCAATGATGCTTGGAGATTACTAAGCTCCAATAAATAGCAATATCGGCCAAGAGTACTTCCCTCCTGGCTGGGAACCCTCTTTCGTGACACCCATTCCTCCCTCTCAGCTGCGTCACAAGCCAAGAGATTCATCCAGTCTGTATCACCTCCACTAATATTTTTTTTCCTGCTTCCTTGACGAATTCCTTGACTTTCTTTGCAAGCTGCACCAAAGCCAGCTGGAGCTCCAGGAGGTGCGGCTGTCCTACCGGCAGCTGCAGGGGAAAGTAGAAGAGCTCAGTGAGGAGAAAAGTCTCCAAAATTTCAACACAACCAGCACGTCCCTGCTATCCGAGATAGAGCAGAGCATGGAGGCAGAGGAGCTGGAACAAGAACGAGAACAGGTATTTGCCCTCCAGCCCCTGGGAAAGCCTGTGGACCTCTGTGGCCAGCCTCAGAGAGAGAGGGAGTTTAATGCATTTGATCTGCATTTGGAGCTGAACCGAAAGCCAGAAAATTGGGGTTGTTGTCCCAGATCTGGTATCAACACCCTTCTGACTATATGAAAGTAAATCTCTATATCCATTTCAAAACTAACATAGCAAGCAAGACAAAGATTGGTGAGGTTGGGTGATCACATGCCCCACTTCACTGTGAAAAAGGATCTCCATGGTCTTGATGTTCCAAGGCTAATGCCAGGCTCTCTCATTCCAGCTGAGGCTGCAGCTCTGGGAAGCTTATTGCCAAGTGCGATATCTCTGCTCTCACCTCAGAGGAAACGACAGCGCAGACTCAGCGGTCTCTACAGACTCCTCCATGGATGAGTCTTCAGAAACCTCATCAGCCAAAGATGTCCCAGCCGGCAGCCTACGGGCAGCTCTCAGCGAGCTGAAAAGACTGATACAAAATGTGCTGGATGGAGCAGACTCCACGGTAAGTTGACAGCACAGGGAGACCTTGGCTTGTGCATGTCCCCTTGCCCAGGTGACAGAGGTTGCTGCAGGTTCCTGCTGGATTCCAAAGCCCCCGGTCTCAGAGAAAACCTCTGTGACCCACAGAGATGGGCTGTCATGGTGCACAGCCTGCTCTGTGTGTCTCAAATGCTCGGCCAAGCACCAAGCCAGCACACGGGGTTTCAGCTCACAGACCACTATAAGCTCATCGCAACTGTCATTGATCTGGGAGTCATTCTGGAAAATTAATGAAAGTAGGCTTTCTTTGAGATTTGTGGTAAGTTGGAGTTTCAACATGGAAATATTGCAGATTGTCTTATACATCACAGTTCAGTTATTTCTCTTATGATTTTTCTAACCTTGCTTTATTAGCAATAGTATCACAAAAACATTGTAATCCAAATAGGGGTAGGTTCCGTCCCCGCAAATTGACACTGAGTGCAAATGTCTTGGCAAGAGCTGCCAGACTCAAATCCATTGATGGGTGAAGGGTTTTGCTGACACACGATGGTGACTGTGGGGTGTGGCCCTGGGGCTGCTGGGGAGGAAGGGATGGCGTGGAGGACCACTCAGCACCCACGGGAGTGCAGAACTACAGGAAAACACCCCACTTTTTGCAATGGCTCAATTCAGGCCCAATCCATCACCCACAAGCTGTTTGCATTGCCAATGTGTCTTATTTGCAATGACGTGGTGAAGAAGATAGTGCAGACCCTGCAAGCGCAGACCTGCATGGGAGTACTCACCCTTCTCATTTCGGTACCTGTAGCAGCTGGTAAGAAGGCTGAGCATAGAGAAGACGTTGTATTTGTTAAATAAAAAATAGGGAGTCCTGCAAATGGTCTACAAACACAGAGCCATATGTTTCCAAGTGATCAGTAGGTCTCCGTAAATTTGGTTTATGCTAAGGTGAAAACATATCTGCATGCTCTTTTTATCAGGTGTAGAAACACTACCCTTGGCTCAGCACATTTCCACTGCAGAGGTATATGAGAACAAAACTGAAACTCTACCAAAGTCACATTCACACTTTCTTCATCCTTGTTTAGTATCCTCCATTCCAAATCTGTATCAAATGAATGCAATTGCCTTTTTTAAAGTGAAATCTGAGCAAGAGATTTCTCTCCCGCTCTCAGAGCTCTCGACGAAGCGACGATGACACCTTAGAGGAACAGATCAGGCGAACAAGTGAGGATTCGCGAGCCCTGAGGGAATTAATGGAGGGAGAACGGGGGAAACTGAGGCAGAGTTTGGAGGAGCTGCAGCGACTGCACAGCCAGGTTAGCAATTCCCACACTTTGCATGTGGTCTTGTAACACCAGCATTCATCCACCAATACATACGTTCTGTGGAACAGATCAAGGTGATAAATAACCCAGGAAGATTTGAGCCAGTTGTGGTTGGATGAGGGAGTCTCTGTTAGACCCAGTTGCAGAGGCTTCATGCATTTAGGACCAGAGTTTTTGACAAGTTGTCTGAGGCCCATCCCAGACATAATCTCAAGCAGACAAACTTTAAACCTTTCCCCCAGTCTGCTTTTCAGCCAACCTGTTTCACTTAAATTCTTCTCAGCAGAAAACCCCAAAGTACAAGGCTGCTTGATATGGGGTAGTGGAAACTCAGAGGTATCCAGTCTGATCCATCTTTCTTGCACTAAGCCCTCATAAGAGGTATATGCAACCACTGGATGGACAAAGCAGTGCTGCTCTGCTGTACATGACACAAGGTTCGCCTCCTTCCACAGCACCATCACAAAACTCTCCTAAATGCATACCCAGAGAATCTTAATCATGGCAAACCTGTCACCAGGCAACACCCCAGGACGAACAGACAAGGTCAACAGCAACAAATGATCCAACCCTGAAACCAACAGCAAACCCAAAGCACAAAATCACACTGCATCTGCACTGAAAATAGCATCATCTGTGTCTGAGATCCTATGCCAAAATCAGCAAATGGAGACAGGCAGGCAGAGAGATGCTTTGTGATCCTTATTTCTACAGGACAAGTCTCCAAACACTGGAGGGGTCTGGAGGCTGCTGCAAAAGCAGCATTTGACACAGCTGCTTGTGCAGCACCAGCTGCATTGGAGCAGGGAATGGGATTAACACTCTTGGCTGGTCTTGCCAGCAGTGCTGTATTGCTCTCTTGCCATACCCTTTCAAGAAGAAAAAAGAAAATACATGCCTGTTCAGAAAGTCAGCACAACTTGGGGTCTGATGGCCTGATGTAGGGCTATGGGCCCTCTGACCATGATGCCAAAGAAAAAAAAGAGTGAGAGCATCATTAAATACCCCTGGCAGTGATGGCTGCGTGTGTTTGAGATGAGAAACAGCCTTGTTGACAAAGCAGCTGATTAGAGGCAGATCGCAGTGAGGGAGCAGCCCTGGCACCCGTCCCTCCTTGAGGACTGCTCCTCTCAGCGAGGTGGCCACCACGAGGGACACCTTTGAGCGTCCAGACTTCTGCCCCCAGTGAGACACGAGCCCAGACACTCCTCTGGCCATGCCGCCGTAGTCCTGCGCACCATCCCCAGGTGCCTCTTGCCATTAAACATCTGAGATGGAGGAGGCACAAGAGCTTGATCGCTCTGACTTGGCTATGCTGACAGAGACCGCTAGAGGCTTATTCACAGATTTTGAGTGACCACCTGTGTGTTGGAATCACCCCTGCCTCTGACTACACTGGAAAGTGATTTCATACCTTCTGCCTGGTCTCTTAACTCCCTTTGTGGCATCTCTTTCTTACCTGAAACACAGACCAAAACAGCTAAAACCCCAAATCTATCCACAAACACAGTTTTCTGGGGCCTTCTTGATCTACTGTCCCCTGGGGTTTCAGCAGAAGTGCTCAGCACCTTTCCCAGAGCTCCCACCACTGCTCTTCATCACTTCATCCTTCTGAGGTGCATCCCATGCTGGGCTGTGGGGGACACAGCTTGGGCAGAGCCCCCCGATTCTCTGGCAGCCCCAGCACACAGCGAGGAACTTCTGCACACAGACAGGGCACGTTCGCACCCGCCGACCCAGCCGTGCTGCGCTAACGGAAGATCCTCCCACGCTGCTGATGTGATGAGCCCTTTTTGAGTGTCTGCCCTCTATTTAAAGATTTCTTTGAGGCTTAAAGTGCTACTGAGCTGTATTTAGAGAAAGGAGGTGGGTCAAACGCTGGAATGGTTTCCAGGTGGTAGAGTAGCGTAACAGAGCATGTGTGTGCCCTAGACAAAGAAATTAAACGTGTATGAAATATTGCAAAGCTGTGCTAATGTAATCCTTGCGTGATTTCACACCCTATTAACTCACTCTGTACAGGACCAAAACGATACATCATTTCTCAGACTATTTAAGACTCTGCACATATTTTAAAGTCTAATTAAAGTTGTAAGATGTGCCAGTAACACCTTCCATGGCATTGAAGGGAGTTTTCACATCCTTTGTCTTCAGCTTCAGACTACTTCACGAGACACAATGGCCCTCTCTCCAGAAAATCTTATTTGCTGCTAAATGGTGTTTGCAATAATTTAACCCTGGAAAGGTCAGAATGCAACAGGCAGACTCAGAGGTTGCACGCACAGGACAAACCCCCTGGAGAGGGGCAATATTTCAGCACTGATGCCATAGTGGTTTTCAAGCCATTGGGACAGCAAAGTCGCAGGCAGGTCCTGCCCCACACAGCTGTGCAGCTTTCAGTGCTGTTGCTGCACATTACTGAGGCCATCCTGGTGATTCACCTTGCTCAGACCAGTGCTGTCAGCACCTCAATGTGAGCTGGTGCATTTCACGGGGGTTTGCAGCAGCACTAACAACCCCCTCTCAGCAGATACAGCTTCTCTTACAAGCAAGGAAGCTCATCCTCCAGGTTGGTTCACATGGCTTTTTGTTTTTCCATCCACTCATGGTTAATTTACCCGAGTAACTCAGGGTTTCACGCCTTCCCTCTGCCCACAGGTCACGCTGCTGAGCGTGGAAATGACGACGCTGAAGGAGGAACGGGACCGACTGCGAGGTGCTGCTGAAGACAAGGAGACAAGTGAACGGCTCTTGCAGGCCATCAGGGACCGAGATGAGGCCATTGCCAAGTAAGTGGCATGAACAGCCAGAATCAGGCTGGGCTAGCAGTTACAGAATGCCTAAGCACAAGATGCTTCCAGGCTGGGTTTTTCCAGTGCTGATCTGAGTCACAGCAACAAGAAGAAGACTTCAGGGAATCAAATGGAAACACTAGGTCTGCCCTGTTTGCCATATTTTTATTCTTTTGCTCTTCCAGACACACAACTCTGCTTTCTTGCTCATCCCCATTACAGCTGGTCGGGCTTCTTCCCTAACCTCTGGTCAATCACTCTCCTTTCCTGTTTCAGGGTCTTTTTTGCATCTCCAGTCCTGCAGTTCTCTAATTTTCCTCTCAGTTCTCCCACTGTATTTTCCCCATCCCCCTTGCAGACCTGTGCAGTTTTGCTGCCCCATAGCCCCTTTCCCCAGCTCTGTGCTTGGGCTTTCCACACTGTCCTGAGCACGCTTTGCCCCAAAGAGAGGAGCAGAAACATGCACCCTCTGTGCTCTACGTAGAAAGTATACATCTGATAATCTCTTCAATAAGCTGATGGGCCAGGACACCACTAGTCCATCTCCTTATTGAAATGCCTAATACTCAAGCCCTCAGCAAGAGCTGGAGCATAAGAGCATTGCATCTCTGCAGATATGAGGAGCTAAATCAGCCTGCACAGTCCCTTCTTATTTTTTTAAGTGACCCAATCATCTGTGCTGCTCTTGCCTGGGTAGCCAGCTACCAAATTCCCATCCCTGTCCTCTGTAACACCTCCATCTGTTGGCAAAAATCAGGAGCATCCCAGCTGCACTGCCGGGTGCAAGAGGGGTGGTTCTGACATTTTCAGCGCGTGTGGGTTGCTGGTTCTGCTGCGGCTATGGCAACGCACTGCTGCTGTGATAAATCCCCCGGTGATATCCAAGCAGCAATGGGGAGCTTCACAACAAAAGGCTCTTTAAGGTGCTCAAACCCACAGCCAGGAGTGGAAGGGTACAGCTTCTCCATGGTGGTTAATGACCCTGCTGGGACAAAGCACTTATATTTACAGTTGACTGTCCTGCCACAGCAGAAGCCCAGAGAAAGAGGGACGTGACAAGTGTGCACGAGTGAGTGGTGGGTGATTAATGAGCAGAAAGTAGCTGCAAGTGAAAGCAGACAAGAGCGTCTCGTTAGAAAAGGAAGTGTCTCTCCATAGACTGAGCAGGCTGCTCCCAGCTCATCATATGTTTCCCACCTCGCACCTCAAGGGTTAAGTCATTTTTGTTAAAGCCCTCCTGAAAAAAAGCCTTAACTCTGAACAGAAATAAAATCGCTGCCTGAGGCAGACATCTGGCATGGAAAATTTTTAGCTTGAAGCTGAATGCTGGCAACAAGGGAAGCAATAGGAAAATAGGGTCCTAGAATAGGAGGTGTTAAGCAACCACTACCTGGAATATAAACACAAATTCCCAAATTGCTCTTCTGCAGGGAAGCACAAGGGAGCTATTAGGAGTCAATGAATTAGCTACACTTAATAACATGCAATTATTTCTCCTGAAAATGTTTGCAAGGAAAGATGGCTCCCAGCAAGCCATGTTTCAGTTTCCCATCACACAGCAGTTAATTGAAAACTCGAGGTTTGTGCTCACTTGTGTGCTCCCAAGCACGGTGAGCAGCATTTCCCAGCTTGGGCAGCTTTGGAAATTGCTCCTTCGTAGAGGACAGCTCCTTTCCACTAGCCAGGAGCAGCACTCAGGGTGCTTGGGGCAACCTTGGCCATAGCATTGCAGGCCCAGTGGCTGCCAAATGGATGGCAAGAAATGCAGCAGCGTTCCCAAGTGGCAGCACAACCCCACTGAAACTGGGAGCTTTACTTAAAAGCGTAGTATTTAATTCAAACAATTTTAACAGTTTGTCATTCTTAAAAAGTGTATCGGTAATAAACCTTCTTCCTTCATTTCTTCCTTCAGTCAAAGTCTTTGGAAACTGAAACCAGAGTTGCACCCTTTGAGGGTTTTTTGTTTGTTTGTTTATATTGCAACTTATTGATCAAGTCATCAGAGACAGATCATTTGTTTTGTAGAAATTACCATTTCCTTTCCTATGCATTAGTAAAGAGAAGAAAAGGAAAAAAATATTTATCTGTAGATTCTACCTTATTTTAGATCTCAGTTTTTAATTGCAGATCCTGCACATTATCCAGGCACACTATATTACCTTACACAGTAGCGTATCTGCCTCTTTCTATTCTTCATAGTGCACTTACCAGAAATCTGCTGGTTTTATAGTAATGATGTCTACAATTCCGTCCCGCTCTTCAGGTGAATAGGTTGTCCAGAACACAACAGAAATGAACAGCTTCAGATTTGGGAACTTGCCAATGAAAGAAATTGTTGACTTCTCCTCCAGTATATGTTTAACACTTCCAAAAACAAAAAAAGTCCCATGCCCCGATTTCTCTCTCTTCCCCCAGGAAGAACGCGGTGGAGGTGGAGCTGGCCAAGTGCAAGATCGACATGATGTCCCTCAACAGCCAGCTGCTGGACGCCATCCAGCAGAAGGTGAACCTCTCGCAGCAGCTGGAGGCCTGGCAGGTGAGCAGCCCTCCGTCAAGCAGGCTCTGGGCAGCACATGGCCCAGGAGGCACCCTTGGGTGACTTTGCCTTGCTCCCCATGGGTTTGCTGCATTCTCAGCCCAGCCACCCATAGACAGGAGCGTTTGCTTTTGGCTGTGCAGGAGCCAGTGACACGGTGATGCTCAGGGGGGTGAAACCCAGCCCTCCCTTGTGCAAAACCTTTCAGCTGTGAGCTGTTAATTGATTATACAGGACTAGCCATTTCAAATGGAGAAACAAACTGTATCTCATGGCTGCATGGAGCACAGGTAACCTGCACTTTTCAGAGTAACCTGCTGTGGCCTGGGGAGGGAAGGTGTCTGTGTGAGAGGTGTCCCTGGGCGGGCACAGGATGTCCTTGCATTGCCATAACGGAGCAGAAAGCTGGGAGGCAGAGAGGTTGTGGTGATTGTTTTGTGGTATAGCTGCACTCTTTTCATCTCCTCGGAAGATCTGGCAAGATGGAGAAGCTAAAATCCCAGCTCTCTACCAAGGTAAAAATCCCAAAACCTCGAACCCCCAGCAGTTGAGCGGCTGCCCTGAAGATCCTCTGCTTGGGTCAGTGGGGAAAACCCATGTAGAGGCAGAGAGCCCTTGCGAGCGGACCAAGCTGTCTCCTCCCAGAAACCAGCACTAAGGGAGGCTACTGTAACAGAAAACAAGAGAAAAGGTCTAGGTCTAGACCAGTTATAGTATTTTGTTGCAGACTGTGCAAGACCCTGATTCTACTAACCAGCCTGACCAGTAGAAACCTCTCCCATACAACCTTGCTCCTGTTTCAACTCCACTGTGTTTTCGTTTCTCTTTTTTTTCTTTCTCTTTTCTTTTCTTTCTCCTGCTTACAGTTTGCTTCCTCAGGGCTTTTTACTATCTGGCTCCTTTGGTTTCTGATCTAGTGGCCTTTCTCAGTTCCTGTACCAACAGCTTTAGTCGTACACCCCTCCTGCCTTTGAGGTGAGCTCCCTGCACCTTCACCAAGCACCTGCCATCCCCTCACCTGTTCCATTCGCTGCCACCATCACCCACATCTGTCTTTGTCCTCACCATCATCTGACAAGAGGGACCAGTAGGGGGTCTCCATCACTCACCAATATTCTGCACAGATACCCCTGCCACCCCAGCACACAGCCAGGGGCAGCATCCAACACCCCATGGTGAGGGTTAACCCCCCAGGTCACCGTGGGGAAAGCAAGGCTGAGGCACACATATCATTAATCCTCTGTATTTGGCGTATCCAGTACCTGGAAAACTTCTTGAAATGCAGAGTGGGGTTTTACTTGTCAGCCTCATGATTTAGTAAGTGACATGCAGTGCTCTGCATAGGAGCTGTCTGTATCCAAGCTCTGCTTCAGTTTGGATGGGTTCTATACATTGAGACCTATTTACTAGTACAGTCAGTATTTAGTGCTGGAATATCCCCAGCTTAGGGTTTTAACAACAGGCTTTTGCTTTCTCACTTTATGTTGTCCGGTTGCAGCAATACAGCAACCCCAGTCTTGCTCCCATCAGCTCTCTGAAAGGAGGATCAGGCTCACTAGCACTGCAGAAAGTTGTCTCCAACATACTGACCTAAAGTATTATTATGCAGTAGTAAAATAGTTTCCAAGCACCTGATGTCCCCAGAACAGAAGCTTAACCACAGAGACACAAAACAAGTCAGGTAATTTATGTACTTTGGGGACTATTTTGCAAAGCTGAATGTTTCTTATAAAATGGGATGAGATTCTCTGCTTTAGCCAGGCATAAATGGAAGCTTTAATCTAATAAAACTTTGCTCTTGCACAATTCTAGTCTGCAATTTACCAAGGACCATCAACAAGATGACAGTTTTCTGTAAGCACATAATCATACTGGCTATCATATATGCCAGAAGCTAAATCCCACGCATCCAAGCCTGGCACAGGAGTGGACGTGCACCTTGCCCCCATGCCTAGTCTGGCCCCCACTGGTATTCATCATTATGTGACCGGGGGCAGGAGAGGCATTACTGGGAGTAGGGGAGGAACATGGAGCAGAGCTGGAGGCGAAGAGGGCTGCTGCTCTGAGAGCTCGGCAGCTTCAGTGCAATAGCGGCAGTGACACCATTAGGTTACAAAATGCTGCGATGCCAGAAGAGACCTGCAGCCACCAGCCTCCAAGGTGTCCCTGGGCAGCTTCAACTCTTCTCCCATGCAAGGGGCCCAGCTCCAGCTCACAGAGATGATACACACCATTTGCACCTCCTTCAGCCTGCAAAGAGCAGAAGCCCGGCACTCCCAGAGCACACTGGTACTGACTTATCCAGCTTTATGGGATCAGTTTATCAGACAGGTCTTGTCCTGCTGGTGTTTGTCCTCCCTCCACATGCCCAGACACTCCAGCACCCCTGTCCAGTGCCAAGGCCGGAGCACAGCTCTGCCCCGGCCTTGCTGTGTATTAACATATATACCCCAAATCTCCACAGCCAAGCGCTGTGCTCTCTGATTCACGCATCAAACAGACAGGGACCCGAATGCAGTGCACTCTCAGTAGTGCATACTATACTTTTACATATATATATATATAAAATATTTTTGCATCTATATCTATATATAAATCATACTCATCCCTTGTTATGTAGTTAAGCAGTGACACAGCTCTGCCATGCTGGAGCCAGGATGTCTACTTCATTTTCCAGAAGAGGTGCCTTCAAACTCCAGGTCCTATACATTTCCACATGGCATCTTCACCTTTAGAAACCTGTTTTACCCTAATGCTGTTGTTTACCTTAACCTCTTCAACTCTCCCCCTGTCTTTACCCCTCCCAGCCCTGCTCCAAAAAGATCCAAAGCTTCCCCAGTCCACGTAGCTCTGCACCCTCCTGCTTGCCCAGGGCAAGTCCCATACTAAATTCAGGTCCTGGCCATGGCTGTCAGTCCTTTTCCCTGCACAAAATGCTGCAACACCTCAGTAGCCATTGTTCAGATTTCCAGTCCAAGTTGGCTGATTTTACTCCACATCAAGCTACAGAGCAGCCGGGGCACCCACTGGGCAATGGCAGCACCTTCCCTTCCGTCTGCACCGAGTGCCGAATGAACAGCACTTCCACTGCTACACCCCATCCAAACTATCCTTGTTCTCACCAGATAGTGCCCCCAGTCCTAATCAGAGACTAAAACACTGGAGACCAGTTGATTTCTCCAGTGGGACTGGTTTGGGTACACACATTTTCACTAATCTACAGTTTAAATATGTGATTGTAGCAGAAATAATGGATCTGAAGGTGTAAAATTAGCAGAATGGTTAGCCAGGTTTTCAAGGAATGCATTAGCACGTCATTAGTGGCAACAGAATTTATTATTTTGTATACAGCAATTTCACTGTGCTGCAAACACGGATGAAACCAGAGCATTTCTGGTACATCTGCAGAAGCACAGTGCCGTTGTTCATGGCAAGCTGTCCGTCAGAGAGCTCCCACCGCTCTGCTGGCTCCAGGGGAAGCAGCGGCTCTAAGGAATGAGCGCATTCTCTTTGGGAAGCCTGGTGCAAAACCCAGGAGGGGTCTGGTGTGCCCATGTCTGGTTCCAGCCCCCCGGCAGCACCTTCCCCAAAGAAGCCCCATGAACAGCGGCTGTGCAAGCGGCTCTGTGGTGCCCACCTGCTTGCTCCACATGGCAAACACAGGCATCTGCTCAGGACAGACATCCTTACATTTTCTGGAGTTTGCTTTCAACTGCATTTGTTCTCTTTTATTTATTTCTTCCCGCAAAGGAGACAGGCGCAAGCTGCAGACAGCAGAGAAAACGTAGTTTAGGGGTGTCACGGAGTCCCAAGTGGGGTGATGCTCCTCTGCAAGGCTACCTGAGCATTTTATCCCTCAGAACTGTGTGATTTACCCTCCTCGCTCACTAAAGAGCCTCCCTGCAGCAAGCAAGGCTGAGCCTGCTGCCAGCTGGGGAGCTCGACTTGTCCCCACTCCCATCATCCCTCCTCCATCTCATTCACAGCACGTTTCACATCAATTTCAGCCGTGTCCCCGCACAAACTCCCTTTGAGCATCAGCTGCCACTAACACCTGTCTCCTCTCCCCCTGCCGCAGGATGACATGCACAGGGTCATTGACCAGCAGCTGATGGACAAACACCCGAAGGAATGGAGCCAGCTTGCTTATTCCTTCTCCAGTGGCTACGGCGCAAAGCGGAGTGCCAGACCCTCCCCCGTGTTCAGGCCGGAGCAGCAAGGGGACGAGCCCGTTGGGGCAGAAGGGAACCGGCTCTTTTCCTTTTTCAAGAAAAATTAATTTGAAAAAGAGAAACCTCTCCAACGATTCCTGCTTCAAGATGGGGAGGGGAACAGCTGTCCAGCTTGCTGATGGACCCAACTCTGATCCACTAAGAAAAAAGGAAGGGGGCAAAGGAGTTAACCCTTGAGACTCTGCACTATTTACACTGCACCTGGTCTGAACCAAATGTTTACATGAACTGGAGATTTGCAAAGTGATGTGATACTAATAGAAAGAAACTTTTCTTACTCTTTAAGTGAAGCGATAAACTTCAGGGTATATTTTAGGCATTTTGACACAGTCCAGTTTCTGCTGTGAAGAATAATCTGATTGTCTTAAAAGCATTCTCATGCTGGAGAAGGAACTAAGCAGCCCCGAGATAAAGCAGCAGAGGGGATTGAGAGCTGCCAGCACGGCAAGCACAGGGGGAGGAAGAGGGCTGAATGCAAGAGAAGAGAGGAGAGTCACCAGCCTCCGGTCCTGGCAGCTGTGATGTCCTTCACCCATCCCACCGAGACAGGAGTCGCTGTGGCCGCAGCATTGCCATGTTTTGACCAGCGTAGCTTTCTCTGTGGTGGAAGTTGAGCCCTTGCTGCAGATCCTGCCTGGGCGCCGTCTCCCCTGCAGCTCTGCAGAGGCGTTCACTCCTCGCTGGGAATCCAGGCTCCTCACACGTCAGGGCACTTGTAAGATTGCTCATGTTACCGTCTTCTCTAGCTCCCTCCTGTTACAGAGATAAGAGTTGCCAGAGTCTGTAGTTACACAGAATGTTCAGGATTTTTCCCCAAGAGACTGACCATCTACAACGGATTACAGACTGGATAGTAGTTGTGGATGTTCAGTCCTGGGGCACCTACTGTCCCTCCAATGGCCAAAGGTCACTGTGGAGCTTCAGCAGATCCCACACCTTTCCCCAAAGCCATGTACCCCTCCCAAACAGAGTGGGAAACCTGTCATTTTAACTGGAAGGGCCCCCCAAAAGCCTAACTAATAATTCACTGAAAGCCTACGTATAATGGTGTCAGTAGGTCTTTGACGCTGGGTTGGCAGACTTGATCCTCAGAAAGCATGCAAGCATCTACCTTCACTAAAGCCAAAGGCGATTAGGGTGTCTACAAAGCTCTGGAAAGCCTGTGGTTTACTCCGTCCCACGCAGTAACATTAGCTATGGCCTGACAAAAATGATGAGTATTTGTCCCTGCCTGCAGGTCATTTACTACTCAGCCCTTTGGTGAGCAGGCAGCCAAACCTCCTTTTGACTGAAGATGATCAGAGCCTGCTTTGCTGTAAGCACGACTGGATCAACAAGAAGGAACGTAGCTTACTTGGTGTATGGTGCTGGAAATCCTGCAATACTTCAGTGGGGACCTTCCCCACGCACTGGATGGGCACCTTACAGCTCTTTAACACAGCCTACCATCACAAACCAGCGAGGAACGCCAGCCGGAGTTCAGAGATATCCTGCTGCTCTCATGCAATTTGCACACATTCTCCAAGCTCACGATACCCACAGGCCCTAATTTGTTTCCCTGTTGCTCTAAAGAGGCTCCCGCCCACACTGTCCCACCGCCACGGAGCGAGGTACCGTCAGCTCTGCCCTGCTCAGCAGCTTAAGTGCTAAATCACCATCCCACAGGTCTCTGCTCACTATGGACAGTGACAAGCTTTCTGCTAGAATTAGGTATCAAACACCTTCTTCTAAGAAGCAGGTAAGAGGTTGGTGGTTTGTTTTTTGTTATTTATGGGATAGGACATCCATAATACCTCAGTACAAATACCCTTTCTGCCTACAAAGATTTGAGCATTCACCTATCTCCGTGTTGGCATGAAACTACCACACTGGCATGAAATCATCTTGCACTGAGGTAGCTCCATGTTGCAAGGAGCAGAGTACTCTTTGGGATTGAAAACAACGGTAAAAAAAGGAATGGTAAAACCTGTTTACTTGAAAGCAATGAAACCTGGATTGCAGATCCTACTCCAGGAAATTCATAGGTAAAGCACCACCAGTACAGCTTGATGCTCACAGGGAAAGGAATCTGGAGTCTCACAGGCAGGGAAGGACTGGACCTTGGCCTCTCTAGGCGATGCTCAGTGTGGAGTATCTGCTTGTACCGACTTGTGCAAGTCTGGGAAAGGACTTAGTGCAGCGTCAAGTCCTCCCGCTCCCGACTTACTGTGTTGTGACTCTCAATAGGGCAGAGACATGAGGCACGTGCTCAGCATCTCCTGCTGTCAGGACTCCATTACACCCATATACGTTAACACAAACTTTGATGCCTGCAAAATTAGGCGCGGGTTCATGGATGCCAGCGATACCTGTGAACGGTCGTCTTCTACACGTTGTTTGAAAACGATGTTTTGCTGATTGTGGGAGAGCCATGTGAACATGTTGGTCCTCACAGGCCTGTTTTCTGCTGTCAGTTGTCACTTCCCAGGCCCCAACAGCTCTTCAAGCCACATGCCCAGCAGCAGCGTGGGACTCTACCCCCGTAAGGATGTATGTATGTATGTACGTATGCAATCCTAAGGCACGGGCCTTAAGTTATCCAATGAAGATGCAGTAATGAGATGAAGAAAGGTGCCTTCTGCTACATTTTTGCTGAGAGGAAAGCGACTCCTTCAGTTGCAGGGGTATGCAATTGAAATACACGGCACATCTCTTCATTTAAGGAGGAACCTACCTTAATCCCATTGCAATTTTATTTATTTAATAAGAGTGATGGAACAGATTGCAAGAGAAGAGTCAGCATGTTCTAAGGTGCCAGGTGGGTACGGTTTCTTAAAACTAGCCCCTTAACCCTAAAGATTTAGTTGCACTACTAAACCCTGAAATACAAGAGGATTGGGTTTAATGAACTGGACCACACACCAAAGGAGACCTCCTTGTGCTGAGCTGCTACTCAACAGGAACAGAAACTGCCTTAACACAGCAGCTAGGTTTTGTTGTTTCGTCTTCAAAAACCTCATCAACGCAGTCCTTCACGATCTCATTTGTCATGTTGTGTTCAACAAGGTCCTGACTGTTTCACCTTGAGCTGTCATTAAAACGCTCATCTCCATCCTGTCGCGGCCAGGAGCCTGGAATCATCCTTGCAGTGTTGGGATGGAAGACACTCCGCTTGTGATATTTGATACTTCTAGGACACACGGCATAAAGGAAACATCGGCTCCAGGGAATGAGATGGAGAAAGCACATTAATCCAGCAGGTACTCAGGATCCCAAAGTAGATCTAAAGAGTGGGATCGGCAGCTTGAAATACAACACTCACCCTTGTTTTTGAGATAATGGTAAACGAAACAGTAGTGCTGCACAGTCACTGCTCAAACACTGCGCAGAGATGCCTGCTGAGATTAAGGTTACAAAGAACTTCCCCGCGGTTCAGTAACAGGTGACTGCTCAGAAAAATGTTTATTATGCCAGCCGAAGGGAAAAGGATCAATCTCGCTTTAGGAAACTCTGCCAGGGAATCAACTGGAAACAAGGAAGTGTCAATGAGAGGCAAGTCACTAGCACTTTATCGTAACCCAAACTTAGATCTGCAACTTGCCGTCGCGATGAACAATAGATCAGTTCATGACAACAGAGTAATTTTGCACAGAGAGGCAAGAAGTGAGGTTACAGGCAGCGCTGCATGCACAAGGACTCGATAGCTGCACGCACTTGTCCTGCTTAGAGTGGTGAACTCCAGATCTGCCTCCACATCAGGCAAACTCTCTACTCCCCACTGGCTATAAAAAGCAAGATTGTTTTAACCAAAAAGCCAAGGAAGGAAGCGTCTGGGTGCTGCAGCAACGATTCCCTTCGATTGAGAGGGAAAAAGCACACAGCAGGGACAAGCAGAAAGAATGTATCCATAGATATGTACATATACCACAGTGCTGTAATTTTTGTATGTAGCAGTAATGTAAATAAATGTATGGTTTTTATAAGATACATATTATAAAAATCTATAAAGGCATATTTTTAGTAAAAATGCTCTACTTCTTTTGTAAATAGTTCTCTTCAGAATAAAACAGATCATTTATATGATACTGTCTGGGCTCTCAAGTCACTGCTTATGTCACCTGGCTGCAGAACAAGCTCTCTTTCTGAACTTTCAGCAGCTAACAGCACCTTTAGTACTTCATCCTCGCAGAAGTTCAGCCGCAGAAAGCACATGGCATGTGTTCAGAAGACAACAGTCCTGCAAAAAAGAACATGTGAAGCTTTTGTATCTCCTGGCACGCAGGAAGACAGAAAGGGAAACTTGTAAATCTCCACCACCTTCCAGCCATTTTTACCATTTATTGCCTTTCCTACTGAGGGATATTCAAACTCTGACGAGTTTAGACACAAAATACAGATGGACAATGAAACACCTGCAGCTTGCGCCAGGTCAGACCATCTACACATCCTCAGGATTCCCCTCCAGTCACACCAGAACAGGCACGCAAGGACCTGCCCCCCACCGCCCGTCTGTGCGGCCGGGCAGTCAATACAAGGGGCAACAAGCACAGTGATGGTTGCACGGTTCCCGCACAGGAAAACACACCTTCATTTCCTGGGAAAGCAAGGAAAGATGCCATGTGCTGTTTAATGGCCTCAGGGTCTTTGAGGAGAAGCTTTCAAAGCTCACTCCACACTTTTTGTAGAACAGAAAGACCAAAGATTATAGAAAGATCATGAGCATCTCACTGTCACGCAGAAACAAGGTTACCAATCCCAGCATATTCTTTTATTCATGTTTGAAACTAGAATAGCAACTAAACATTTGAAAGCATTAATTGTGGTTTTGCCAATTCTCCCTTTCCCCAGGAGAAAAAAACAACTACTCTACGTAGAGCAGCAGAGCTCAACCCTGACTCGCCACCCTCCACCTCCAGATGCTGGACAGCAGAGGAAACAGAGCCTCGGAAAAGATTTGGCAGCTTGTAACCTTTATTTTTAGTTTTTTTAAAATTATTTAAAAAGCATAATTAGAAACTTTCATTACAGACATAATCCTAGCAAACCAGTTAGACATTCCATTGCTCGACATATAGGAAACTTCACATCAGCACCACTAGAGACACACTCCCCACCCCTTCCAATTGAATAGTCAGTGGCGAGAGCAGAGAGGTAACGGCTCCTCTACAGCCAGCTCTAGGAAAACACGAAAAATATATCCCACCTTAAGCCAGGAAGCTGCACACCTGGATTGGCAGAGTTCAATCCACGGCCACAAAGACCTGGACTCAAAGAGGACCAATCTTGCCATACAAGAGAACACTCCAGGCTTGGGTGCACCAATTCCTCATTTTATTGCATCATTTCCAGTAAATTCAGACATTTTATTTACTCCTGCCTGTAGGAAGTTACTCCTCCTTAGATCTGCACACACGCTACCACAGGAGTCCCAAAGTAATGGAGTGGTGACCATCACGGGAGAGCTTCATTTCACCAGGAAGGTGTGAGGACCGACCAGCTCCCCCCTCGTGCACACACCACAGCCCACACCAGGAAGCAGATGGGATGGGCTGGTGTCACCTCAGCCACCGCTTTCCACGGCCGCTCGAGTCTTACAGTGATCAGAGCTCACACTGTCATCCCAGCTCACTCTTATTCTTGGGTTACCAAGGAAAGATATGTGAAGAAAAGAGACGGGTGAAGGCAGCTGGGCACACACTCCCAGCACCTGAACTGATTAAAACCAAAAGTGTCACACATTCATTGTTTGCTTTTTTTAAAAAGTCTTTAAAGTGATTGATCGTGATGTGATTGTATGATTGGGGCTTTTACCGCAAGCCGTAAAATCTAAAAAAAATGCAGGCAAGATAAGTGACTAAAATTTAGCCTCTCCTGGGGAGGAAGGGAGAGAAGTGGGCTGCTCCAAAGCCCGTGGACCTCGGTGAATCACACCCTACCGAACTAAGGCCAGCAACTCCACAGGGCCACGTCCTCACAAACCGAGTGCGTCCACCTTCAAGGTCTTAAAGGAAGCCATACCCTCTATGCCTTTTAGTCATTTTAAGGAAAAATTCTTTTTATAATTATTATTTAAGCAATTATTCAGGTGCTGAGCATGTACTTTCAGCCCAGACATTTGATATTTTAGTTACACGCGCATACACTCTCCACCTTTAACTACATCTACTCAGGCTGATGAACTGAGCCCTTGTTTGCCCAGAGCGGCCGACAAGGACCAGGAAACTGCTGCTGAGCACAGCGAGACCAGTTTGTTTCCAAGGGTGATCCTCCACCACCACATAACCCAAGCAAGCAAGCTTTCCATTTCTTGAAGTTAAAGAGCAGTCCGCCTTTCTAACAGAAGAATCCCAGGAAAGATCCTGCAGCAGCTTTCATATTCAGACATCAATCCAGAACAGCTGGATTCATTTTCATGCCTTTTCTCTCTCAAAAGCTTTGCCACCAAAATTCACATTCAAGTTCAGATCATGTATTTGTGGACAACGGGGCAACAAGGACAAGTTTGGGTTTTTTTGGCAGAATCACATGTGTTTTCGTTCTCAAAAGAAATGGACCCTCACTAAGGACCCTGGCAGAACCAGAAGCAGAGGTCAAAGGAGTTAAACTTTGCTTTAAACAAACAAACAAAAAGTTTTATCCAAATAAATCCCACTTCTGCAGGTCAGTTTGTTTTTCAGTATCTTGATACAAACTAAAGGAGAGCACAGGTACGGCCGGGCTGCAGCACAAGAAGGTGAAACCCAAGGACCCAGCCACAAACCTGGATCGTGGCAAACAAATTCAAGGCCCCAGCAGCAGCACCCGCTGCCAGCCCAGGGGCTGGTGACGTGAAACCCCAGGCTCCAGCAGCAACACCTGCAATCCTGGTACCTAGAAACACAAAGCCTGAGCCCCAGAAAAAGCCTGGAACTCCAGGTAAAGCCGCAGGCCCCAGGGGTACCAGTTGCCAGCCTGGAGCCCAACAGAAACGAAGCTGGAGGCCCTAGGAAGCAGTTGCTGCCAGCCCAGGGCCAACTTGAATTAAGAACTTGGAACTATTTCTTTAAAAAGATGAACTCTGCAGTCCATGATTGGTTGACATTAAGAAGGCATAAGCCAAAGCGACAACAGGGAGGCGAGGCTGGTTAAAGCAATATACATTATATACAAACTCTTGGGTTAATTAGTCCACTTGGTAGGCAACGTCCTTTCTTGTCTACAAGGCGCACTGGAATGAGCAGGGGAGGAGAGTGGGGCAAGATTCCATCCGATACCTTCTTGGCACTGAAGTGGTAAGGTGCCAGCGCCTCTTGATAGAAAACATGGAGAAAAAAATAATCTTTAAATAACAGCACAAAACTGAGAAAGTCCTCCCAAAGCCTGCCCCAGTGGAATTGCCCGAGTCTAGCTGGAGGGGCTGATCTGTCTGAGAGCAGAGTCTCTGCAGCGGGGAAAGGGCATTAGCAGCACCGCTTCTTCCTTTTACTGTTCTTCGTTAGCTTCACCACATCGTTCTGTTGCTGCTGTTGCTGCTTTGCTAAGTTTTCTTTCTTTGCTCGCAGGACTAGCTCTGTAATGCAATTAAACATCTGCAAGAGAAACGAGCAAGTTCAGACCACCCAGGAACCCAGGCCAGCTTTTGTGGGAGTTGCTTCAACAGAACAGATATTCAATAATGATTCACAGGTCTTCCCCAATCCACTACAGGCTAAGCAGAAATCCAGTATCTTCCCCACCCGCTCCCAAGCTAAATCGATCGCCCCTCTATCCCCTTTCCATAACCAGTAAACAAAAACCAGTAGGTTTGCCAGCTGAGGCCAGGAGTGAAGACAGGGCAGTGCTCCCTCCTAGAAGCATCCTCCCTAGTGACAAAGGTTTCCTGAGAACATCCCTGATACGTCAGCACTGTGAGCCTTGTGAAAATGCAACGTCGGCTCCTCCACTTCACTTCCCCAACCCTCCCAGGCACAGCTAGATGCCTCTTCTGGACGTTTTACCTACTCACAACTTGTACAAAGGATTCTATCTTTATTCCTCAATGCGAAGAATGTCATTCTTGCTTTTTCCCAAACCATTATCCTCAAATCATTTTATCTGTACTCTTCTGTGTATTATATTACCTCTTCCACATTAATATTTTCTTTGGCGCTGGTCTCAAACAATTGGATCTCCATCTGCCCCGCAAATTTATAGGCATCTTCTGTTTCTACCACTTTTCGCTCTGGGTCATCATTCTTATTCCCCACTAAAAAATGAAAGGAATAAAGAAAGGGTCAGTTTGGTACTTCAGCAGGTCAGCCTGTTGGAACCCTCTGCTCAGACACTTACCCAGTATTCGGCAGACGTCATCACAATTTTGATTAATTTCATGCAACCACCGTTTCACATTCACAAAAGATTCTGCACTGGTTACATCGTAGACAACAATGACCCCATGTGTTCCTCTGTAATACCTGTGGAGCAGGAAAAGACAATAAATGTTAACTCAAGCTCTTTCTCTTTCACTTAGCTCCTACAAGACTCATAACAAACCCCCACGTTACAGCAACCAAGTGCCCCCATTTTCTTTCCACTGGGAGCCATTTAATTATTTTACAACAGCTAGATCACACGTCATTCCTCTAAACCTACAGAGTTCCCTGCTCGTTCAGCCCATACAAGTAGGTTTCGAAGTCCAACGGCTGCTGTTTACTTCCTTGTTCAGGTTGTCAAGCCATTCCAAGAAGAACGCTGTCTTCCAGGTACAGGAGCAAAGGTAGCGGTGACCCCAGTGTGTCCTCAGAACTGGCCGTGGTGTGAACCTCTGTGTTGTACAAGCCCCAGCGAGTTTTCATAGCGATTTGGTTCTCTGTGAAAGATCACTTACAGACCGAAATGTCAGCAGATCTCCAAATACACTCAACCCTCAGTTGCAACTCTCTTGAGCTCACAGAGACTCGTCTTGTTGAGCGACCGTGTTCTGATCACACCTTCCTACTCAACAGATCGACTCGATATGTGCATTCAAAGCACTCTGCTACCTTTAGCCATTAAAAATAAGCTTCATTTCAGTTTATTGCTGTTAGTCTTGGGCAACCAGCACCTTTAAAATGTGATGAGCAATTCTGATACACAAGAAAAAGATCTGAATTCAAGTTCCAACATTATCGCCCGCATGAACCTACTGAAGGCAGACAGCATGCACACCATGAGAACGCTACACAAAAAAAGCAAGCTCCACCTTCTCTGTTCCCAGCCACATTCACAGGGCTACCAGGTATTTAGTGCAAATGAGGCAGCTTTGACCAAAAAAACCCAAACAAACCAAAAAAAGAAACAGTTGACAGTGAGGTCTTTGCCAGCATCCTGTTTTTATATGTTCTGTAGCTTTATTCTTTCCCTTTCATTTCCTTCTCTTTCTTATAAGCAATATTAGGATTTTTAATAAAACAAATTCAAGAACTCAACACATTAAAATTGAGGATTTTCCCCTATATTGTGACAGCATTTCTGGACCTTGATCTCTCACCACAAGCACCTCTTGCAGCACTGTCTCTTCCACTGCACTTTACTGATCTCCATTGTGGCCACTCTGGTTCTCTTTGATCATTTATTCCAAGTGAGCGAACACATCTTTGAACTTCAAAGCCTTTTAATCAAATCTGAATGCCCTACCTTAAGGAAGCTCTCAAAGCTTCGCCTCACTTCTGCTACTGATGTGCCTGAGCACTTTAAGAAGACAGGCAAGTATTTCTTCCATGCCATGTTTTACCAGTCATTTATGCTGTACATTCACTTTCCTTGGCAAGAACTCACTCAGGTAAGCATAATTTACTCCCAGACCATAAGAGATCCTGCACTTCCAAATATTCTACTCCATTTGCAATCACTTCCTTTAACAGCTTTAAAACTTGCTACAGCACTTCATTTGTGCTTTACTTTGTTACAAAAGCTCAACTTTATTTCATCACTTAGATCTTTTAGAAGGAAAAGTATTCCATAGCTTGAATCCACATGTTGCAAAAATAATTCATCCTCTCCTGACAATAACATGTACTGCACACAGTTTGTGAAGAATACTGGCTTTTGTGATGGCGTTGGAAAGGGAAAGATCTCCGATCCTAACAACACACTGGATTTGTATACACCCGAACAATAAACTAATTATCTTCAAACTCTCCCATATCACCTAATAGTCTTTTAATTCTGTAACCGCCAGGCTGACCTACCACTTCCTAACACCGAGAGTTACATTTGCAAAGACAACACTCAGCTTTAGAGAAACGCGGTGGTTCATCTACACCTCCGCAAAGCTGCTTGGTTCTGCTGTGCACACCATAAACCCACGGTATCCCTGCCACCCAAACCAGAGCGCCCAGCAGAGCACCCTGATGCTCTCACCCTGCCCATGCACCTGGGTTTTCTTCTAAGCAAAGTATATGATGTCAGAGAGCAGAATAACACGCACCCTCAAAACACGGATCCCACTCCTGATGTGCCGTCAGCACAGTCGTCGTTTGCTCTCAGGGATGTGGAGTTTGCGTTCAAAACTGCACAGGAGCTGGGAGCTCCTGCCATGAAGCGCTACCATTCCCAACCAGCCCACCAGAAAGACCTTCCTTTGTGGCAGACAGCAACCCCAGGCTCCTGCAGAGTCCCTACCAGCACACGCTGCTTCTGGTTTTGGAAGGGAAAACTGTCTCGCACATCATTCTAGAAAGGTTGCGAACCCCTCATCTACATTAAAATGTCATGACATGACCCTTTAGCAGCCCCAGAGAGAAGACCATGACTACGTTTTATTCTCTAACTCTTAAGCCACATAATACACATTTTTCTCAAAAAGCTTATCAGGTTGTTTTCTATCATACAGCCTTGTGTCCTCGATAATATTTCAGGCTTAACAAGTACAGCAAAGATTCTCCAAACCCAAGTGTAGTACAGTATTAGAAAACAAAATCTGATTTATCCTACCCCATGCTTCAAATTTCAGAATGATGCAGTGCAGAATCGCTTTTATAACAAGTTGTAGGCTTTGGCGAGTAGAGAACAGATGGGGCTTTTGGCATTCAGGGAGGAGTAGGTGTAAATTTTGTGCTTTTGGCAACCAAGAGGTAGTTGAGGCTTTGACATCAGGGAAAGAATGCCTTATCTTCTGCCCAGCCACATTTTAGGGAAGATGGAGACCATAGACATGACAGCAGAAGAGAAATGAAGTTCTCAATCTCAGCTTCCCATTCACAGAGTAAACGATTGATGCTGTGCTCTATATGGCAGGAATGCTCTGCCATGTACCCGACAAACTTCAACAGCCACCACCTGCTCTTGTTGCTACAGATAAATACGTTAATGAAATACAGAAGGAAAAAAGGTTACAGAACAGTTATTCATGTTTAGAGTGTCCATGAAAGTATCCTGTTGAGGTAAAAGAAACCAAATCTGACCTGAATGTGCCCTTGGATGCTTGGTAGGAGTCAACTATCTTCCATATGGCTGGAAAAGTTACCTAGCTCTATCATTTAGCTTTGGTGTGGAGAAGGCTTAAGAATGCTAACATTTAAGTTGAAATAAACACCTAACTTGTTTGTTCTACCTAGAGAACTATATTTAAAGAAGCTCAAAGACATAAACTCACTGCCGTTGAAACATTACCTACTAATACTGCAGGCGTGACACAGAAAATCTCCAACACTGGTGAACCAAACTCATCGTGTCCTTCAGCCACCTGCATTGTCCCCTCGCATCTCCCACGACAGCCTCTCTGAACAGAAGGGAACCTTCTGCCACTTGTTGCAGCACCCCCTGCTACAAGATACCAACAAGAAAGTTCTCAGATTTCCTCTAGTAAATGCTTCCCAAGATTAGCACCTGGAGTTATAATAACTACTTTCATGAAGCATGACGGTAGCTAAGTAATATTTAGAAGAGACAGAGTATCATTGACTGTATCAGTTCAGTAGAGCACGTATGTTCATTTTTCCAGAAAAAAAACAAAAACAAAAACAAAACAATAACAAACACCCCCCAAAACCAAACAAACCAACAAAACAGATCAAACTGAAACAAAACACTAACAAAAAAACTCGTGGCCAACATGAAAGACGGGTCATTGGTTCAATCTAGCATCTTTGTTAATACATCACTGGTTTGTAGTATACATGTTTCCTTATTTTTCGTTGCTCTAGAATTATAATCAATTGCAGACACTTCTTTTTCATACTCATCTTTTTTTTTAGGTTCCTGGAAGCACTTCTGTTGTCATAGGTCAGTTGACTAATCTTTTGACCATCATATCTGGTTTACAAGATACATGAATTCTATCCTTTCAAAAAGCCATCCCTCTCTTGAACAGGCCATTCCACACAAACGCATGGCAGAAAGTCCCCCTGCATTACCGTTCATCCTGAGCTACTGTCTGACACCTATTAAAGCTTAAATCCTAAACCCAGAGTCCTGAATCAGGACAGAGTAGTCCTACCTACAAGGGCAAATCAAGTATAGGAACTGGCTGTTTATGCATCTTAAGAATTCCTGCTAATACAGCTGAATCCTGGCATGCTACATCTCTGGTGAATTTAAATCAAATTCAGAGTTTGGATGACATTCTATGCCAACCAAGTTCACACAATTTGGCCTCTCCCCCCACTAGGCACCAGCTATCCCAGTATTTCCACATTTAATAGACAGTAAAAACAACTGCTGCCTTTTATACTTCCCAGTCTGAAATTCTGACCTAGTTTATTTTTCCTGAGTTCCTATAGAATACTCCAGATCAATTTGATTTCTGTTTCTTAACAGTTTTATTATGCTTTTCAGCTTCTGTAGCACTAGTCAAGTAAAATCAAAATAGCACAACCTTTTAATGTTTCCCAATTTTCTACTATTAGCTTCCTACCTCCTCTACCATTTTGCAATTCTAGGTCTACAAAGCAGTACTTCCAACCTATTGCTATTATTACCAGATGGGCTCTAATTTCAGACTTCCTCGCCAGGCTTGACTAAACATCAATCTGAACTCTACCTTTAACTGTAAAGGGACTTCCTGGTCTACAGTAATGCTGAAGGAACACCTTTTAATATTCTTAACCTCCATTTAAACCTCAGTCTAGTCAAAGACTAGAGAAATACTACTACACTGTTGACAGTGCACTCGCACTCCACCCATGATTTGGTAGCCGAGCATTTTTGTAAGTACTACCATGGTAACTTGATTGGTCACTCAGTTTGAGATAAGCAAATCAGTTACAGTATCACTTTGCCAATAAAATAGATACAACTATTTCTAAAATCCAAATACTGTTATCTCCTGTTTTTACAGGCGATATGTTTGGGCCCAGAATGACTCTTGAAAGATACCAGCAAACACTAGACAGTCACGGCCTGCTGACCTAGCAGCAAAAGGAGTCCTCACCACAACGTAACCAGCATTCCCAAAGTGTTTTCCTCAACACTTCAAATGCACTTGGACACGGGAACTTCTTTGCTTCAAGTGGCACGAAATTAAAATCTTTCTTCCCTGACCATGGAAGATTCTGTAACTACCAGAATTAAAGCAGCAACACTGGGGCCTTCACTTCCCCAACAGGAAAATATACCTCGCTTGGGTAAAAAGCTATGCAAAAGAAAGTAGCAGCAGAGTTCAAAGAGGTCATGGCACAACTGCCCTCAAACCATTTCAGCTTCTCCATTTTAAATGCTAATTGAAGAAAAAAAAAAAGGACATAAAACACTACACAAGGTTGCATTTGCAGCTATTCCCATTCCCAAAACAAAGCTCCCTTTCCTGATATTCCCCACTCGGTGCCGGCCACCACAGCGTTCTGAACCAGCTGGCATCGGCCCCGCGAACCAACGCTCATTAACGCAGCTCCGAGTTGTGTCAGGGAATCTGAAAACAGGAAGGCCGTCTGCTGACTCAGCACTAATTGGGGCGCGCTGTGAGCAGGCTGTGCGCACAGCTGACGGAGCCGCAGCCGCATCGCTGCCCCCCCTCGCCCCTTCCTGCCCCGAGCTGCCTGCAGCGCCCAAATGAGAAGTGATGTCACCCACAGGAACCCTACCAGAGGCAGCCAAGTTTTTTTCGAGCTAAACACTTAAGAAACAATGGAAGTAATCCAGCAATATCCGTACAGAAGCGCAGAGGAAAGGGGCGGTGCACACCTCAGGTTCAATTTTGCCATTTCTAGCTGATTAGATGTAACACGCATGCAACCAATCTCACTATTTTTATGTCTGAGTAAGTTAACCAATACATCAGCTGAAAATGATTCTCCTCTCAAAACAAGAGCCAAAAGAGAAGTCAGTCACCAAAGAGCAAGTGAACCATCTAGGCCTTTCAAGAATTATTTAAGTAGTCAAAGGAAACAAAAATTCAATTTCCAAGTGTAATTTTTTTCTCCTCCCCTAGTGCCGCAGTGAGCAGTTCCACCTTCACTGCAATCAGTTTACACACATATTTTATTCTTAGTTCCCACCACGGCAGCTCTGGGTGCGGTTTCTCCAGGAACAGGAAAAGCTGTGCACACGCTGTTCAAAAGGACAATGAGCATGAAATTGAACCCGAACCAAGGAAAAGGTTAAATTCATGTGGGCGCCGCTTCAACAGAACTCCACACAAAGATAGCTTCTGAAATGCATTTGTCCTAGAAGAAAACTAAGTACTGGAAATCCTATTCTTCAATCTCAAAGCTACTCATTAGTTACAACACAGCGACGGAAGGTTCACGCTCCGTCCTTCTGCAACACAGAGGACTGGCTTCAGAGCCAGGCTTTCTACCATGTGCAGAACAGTGAAACAACTCCAGTTCTACCATTTGGAAACTAGCAGAAGAGGAGTAAGACACAGTAATCATGGAAATGCACAGAAGAGTGAGGAAATCTGAAATCTCAGTTTCAAACTTGGCCACAATATCACCACCAACACGATCAGTTCTAAAACAGTTGAGAGAAGTCGCACTGTACAGACAGCAAAGCTATCGCTCACTAATCAACTGCAAAATAAAAATAATGAAACCATAACTCTAAACTACAAGATCCATACACTAAGCTCTACCTCGCAAAGCCCAGTTATACTCACGTTGATGTAATAGTCCGGAAGCGCTCTTGTCCAGCTGTGTCCCAGATCTGAAGCTTCACCTTCTCTCCATTGATCTCAACTGTCCGGATTTTAAAATCCACTCCAATCGTGGTAATGTAGCTGCCTGAAGAAAAAGCATGGATCAGTGAGAACTGAAGTCTTGTTCATTTTGGATGTCCCAAAGCATACTCTGGAATGCTATTTGGCAGCAGCACTCAGACTGGACAGGAGAACAAGGTTCCCCATATCTTTTTAAATGTCCTATCAGGTCACGCTGATCTGCATATTTTTATCTGCAGCTAATAACAGATAAAGTCACTCCTCCCATGTTACCCTTAGAATTTAAATCTCAGTGGTACAAAGTAAAATTATTCTTCTACCATGCTGGTGGTCAAGAGTAAGCATCCAAACGTCCCAAGAAACAAGGAGAATCATAGAATCATTTACATTGGAAAAGACCTTTAAGACCATCGAGTCCAACCATTAACCTACCTCTGCCACGTCCACCACAAAACCATGTCCCTAAGAACCTCATCTACACATTTCTTAAACCCCTCCAGAGATGGTGACTCCACCACTTCCCTGGGCAGCGTGTTCCAATGCCTGACAACTCTTTCAGTGGAGAATTTTTTCCCAAGATCCAGCCTCAACGTACCCTGGTGCAACTTGAGGCCGTCTTGTCCTGTTGCTTGTTCCTGGGGAGCAAAGCCCGACTCCCCCTGGCTCCAAGCTCCTTTCAGGCAGTTCAGAGATCAGAAGGTCTCCCCTCAGCTCCTCTTCTCCAGGCTGAACCCCCCAGGTCCCTCAGCCGCTCCCATCACACTTGTGCTCCAGCCCCTTCCCCAGCTCCGTTCCCTTCTCTCAACTTGCTCCAGCACCTCAAGGCCTTTCTTGGGCCAAAAACTGCCCCCAGGATTTGAGCTTTGGCCTCCCCAGTGCCTAGTCCAGGGGGATAGTCACTGCCCTGGTCCTGCTGGCCACACCAGGGTTGGTACAAGCCAGGATGCTGTTGGCCTTTTTGGCCACCTGGGCACACGCTGGCTCATGTTCAGCCGCTGTCGACCAACACTGTCAGGTCCTTTTCCGCCAGGCACTTTCCAGCCACTCTTCTCTGAGCCTGTAGCGCTGTCTGGGGTTGTTGTGACCCAAGTAAAGGACCCAGCACTTGGCCTTGCTGAACCTCAGACAATTGGACTTGGCCCATCCAGATCCCTCTGCAGAGCCTTCCTACCCTCAGGCAGACCAACATTCCCACCCAACTTGCTGTCGTCTGCAGACTTACTGAGGGTGCACTCAATTCCCTTGTCCAGATCACTGATAAAGATATTTCAATCATGGAAATTCTGAGACAAAGCTTTGCTTTAAATGCCTGTGCAATCACTTATTTTGAATACAGTCTAAGTTTCCTCCCAATAAATTAGTTATGTCACAAATGTTAAGTGATTTAGCCACAATATTCAATCAATCTAAATCCCAAATGGCTTATGGGAAATCTGCACGGATTTACAGCATAAGCTAAAAATGAAACTACTTCTGGAACCCTGTATTTACATATTGCGGTACTTTCAGTTACAAGTGAAGATCAGACGAAGTGGCTTGTATAGGCCTATACCAGGAGAAGCAAAGTTAGAATCATAACAGATTCCTAGTACAGTGATCAGTTAGTAAACGCACAAGACAAACTCCTGGTCAACCAGCAGCATGCAAGCAGATCTTGACCATTTCACTTACTGAAGTAAACAAAACACTCACCTGAGAATGTATTATCTGCAAAACGCAACAGCAAACTGCTCTTGCCCACACCTATGACAAACAAATACAGCAAAATCTTTGAATACAGTCATCTTAGGTGTCAGGTAACATGACAGTATTTTACCCATTCATTGCATTCTTAACTTTAACTAGGATCTTTTCTCAGCGGATCATTTAATACCATCCACCGTGACTATTTGTCTCAGCACTCTCCTTGCAAACTTGATACAGCACGCTGCAGTCACACCAAGACTCAGAATCCTTATTGTGGCAGCAATTACAGGGCTTGTTTTGGTTTTTGTTATTTTTTGGGCTTTTTTTTTTGTCCCCTCCTTCCTCCAGCCCTCAGCAAACTCTAAAACGGTAGCTTTTGAACTGTGGTCAGTTCTAAGAAGAGATAAAAGAGTAATAACTAAAAGCAAGTTTACGATCAGTAGACTTATATTTGCTGAGGAAAGATCCAAAAACGAGTGTGTCCTGCCAATTAGCAAGCACTCAGGACACTGCTCTAAACTGCTCTATTGAATTCCACTTGCACATCGTGCTTAACACCACTGCCTACCCCCCATTCACTGATGCTGTTCTGAACGGCAGTGGAATTTGGACTACTTAGACAATCAGCCCAGGGTCTGGTACCATAAAGCTTATGTTATCATGGCCACAGTTTAAAAGAAACCTAAACCAAACAAGGGAGTTGGGAACCATTGTTCTGTATTGCCATCCAAAACAGGCTTGTTCCACACCTTGCAGGAAGGACAAATACCTTTCTGAAGTTGTACCTTTTGCCAAAATGTTCCATGAAACATTTCTTTAAGTGCTTTGAGTAGCACTTCATCCAGGTTTTCCTTGAATGATTGTTTGCACCCTGAACACACCCTGGTGCAGGGAAGCATTTTTCACAGTGCTTCAAACAAGAAACTTAACAGACCCACTCCTGCACACCCAACCAAGAGAATCTGGGTATCAGAATGTCTCAAAGTCATTATCTCTGCATAACATCTCTGCTGCTAATGTCCCTTCCTCTCCCTTCCCTCCAATAAAGAAACTTGCTATAGCATGAAGAGGAAATTCGACTTCACCAGGGTGATTATCTATTACATCTTTTCGGGTAGAAGTTAAACTAATTGTTTTGATGATGTATAACTTGCAAGTTCTTAACAGAAGACCTGTGCAAAACACATGTGCACAGACTACACAGAACTCCAACAGTTCTCAGCTGCTGGCCTCTGAAGATAGCTACCAGCATACACACTCAAAAACCCCACAAACCAAAAAATCTGCATGATTCCAGATGTCATTTGCAAAGAGTACAAACCACCGGACATCTAGAAAATCCATCCTCACTTCTCACTGTGTTACAAATCTTAAAGAAAGAAAAAGAATGCTACTAAAAAATACAAAGTTACACTGAATACCTCTGAGTCCAAAAAGGTAGCAGAGCTGTTCCTAAACTTTAATAGAAGACTGGTTATCTAGCAAGAGCTCGACCCCTGCAAAATACCAGTTGGCTAAGGTTAAAATTTATGCTTCCTGATCAAGCAGCCTTGGCCTCCAGCTGAATAAAAAGAAAGTAGCTGGTGGAACCCACAGACTCGTCTGACCACACCACCTTCTTGAAACGTCAGTGAGCCCCGGGCTGCGCTGCAGAGCTGCACATAACCACCGCGCTGTCACACTGTCCACAGACACCGGCTGGTCTGCCCGGCTCTCAGCACTCAGGCACTGTCTAGAGAAAAGAAATCTCCTGCATTCAGGGAGTTCTACATGCTCCTGACAAGGATCTCACTACGCAAATGCTGCCTCTGAGCCCCACTGTTCATGTACAGAGACACCACACTCTGCGTGACCCTCCACCTCCTACACAGAGTTATTTGAAGAGCTGGAAAGAGAAGGCTGGCAGGGCCTCTTTGCTTGCTGAAGACATCAAAACAAAACAAATAAAAAAGGCCTACTGGCTTTGCAAAATCAAAATTATAAGCAAATTTCTGTGCCATACCAGTCTCTAAAGCCCGTATCTTACTGAATGGTAGAATGAATTAAAGAAGCACATGCAAAGCACAGATCATCTGTATTAATTTTAAGTATTTGGCACAACTGAGATCACCAGTCAGCTCTTCAAGATGACCTGCTCTAAAAACACACAAACCTACTACCCTCTTGACATATTTGCATATGGGGAAAGCAGATGAGATAGAATCATCCTATCCAGCATCAGTTCACTTCCTATGGCAAGGAATAAACATCAATAAACAAGGCAAGCAAACTGTTTTATGGAAGCAGGGACAAAGCCTTCCTGTTGGGGTTAGCAAAGACAAAAAAGAAAAATCAATACTCAAACTACATAGTGAGATTTAATTACAACAACAGAGAGCCACAGGCAACCCAACTATTGTCACAATACTTTTTTCCTCTCACTATAGGGACTCCAGAAGACTCAGCTAAGAAATTTCATTTAATTGTTCAAAATGAGGAGAAGCCTTCCTCAGAGTTTTCACCATCCTGTTTATCTTGCCTGAACAGTTTTGAAACTCATCAGCAAGCAAGAGAGCTACTGCTCTATTCAGAATGCAGCATTTGTTTTTAATAATCCATAGGCTCCCAAAAGCGCCCAGGGTTCTAAGCTGTTTTGAAGCTGTTGCTCCTTCTTCCTCTTCCTTTCATATTTCTTCTTGCAGACACAGTTTAGTATAGAATAAAATAGTTTTAGATACAGCTAAAGCTTCTGGAGGTGACAATTGCCAAGATCGTGCAGCATTACACTTGCACCCAAGAGCCGTGCCTCGCTGCATGCCGGGACCTGCTGCCTGAGGGACCACACCTCTATTAAAAGCAGAGGGTGGATGCCATCTCCTCCAGTTTATGGAAATTAAACTGTAAGCTGCTGGAGTGTTACCAACACCGAACTGGACTGAAGGCTGGAACCTTCCCAGTCCCGATTCTTATGTGCACAGACTAAAGTGCCAGACACAGGCTGAGCTCACACATCTCCAGGAGTTTCTGAAACTGCTGCAGAAGTATTCACCGGTTTATTTTCAAAAATCAAAAGCTACTTCTTATCCATAGCTATTTAGGTATTTGCATCCTGTATGAGAATTAGGAGTACACAAAGCCACCAGCTCTTCAAGGATTTAAAAAAGTGACAAGCTCTAGAACCGGGACTTCAGGTTGAAGCACTACAAGAGTCTTAAAGAACAATTAAGATAATAAAGAGTATTAAAATGTAGTAGTCGCCACACTGGCAGCAATGGTCCGTAGGGCTGAGGAGCAACCAGTGCTTCCCATGGACGCCTTGAACCGCCTGTCACAGGGCAGAGAATTCCCTCCTCAGCCCGAGGGATTAGTGGGCGCCCCCAAAGCCGCGGCTGAGGGCCGGTGATGGCAGGAACGCCGATGCCGCCCTGACTTGTACGTGCCTAAGCTGCCTTTTCCTAAGCCTGCCCGAGCGATGCACCACAACACCCTGCGGTGGCCGGTTCCGCGGGTTCCCCGCAGACGCTCCCACAGCCCAACGCGCCCCCTCAGCCCGGGGTCCCCGGCCGGCCCGGGCACAGCCCAGCACCGCGGCACCGGCAGCGCAGAGCCGGGGAACCGGCCCTCCCCGCCTCCCCGCGCCGCCCGGCCCCGCCGCCGCCCTCAGGCCCCTCACGGCCCGGGCGGAGGCGAGGGGCGGCCACCCCGCCAGCGGCCTACCCGCGGGCCACAGCGCCCGCCCTCACCGCTGTCGCCGATGATGAGCAGCTTGAAGAGGTGATCGTAGTCCCGGGCCATGGCCGGGGCGGCGGGCGCGGCCGCGGGCGGCGGAGCGAGCGGGGAGGGGGGAGGGGGCGGCGGCGGCTCCTCCGGGCCGGATCCACTTCCCGAACAAACAGCCGGAACTGACAGCGGTGCCGCCGCGCATGCGCACCGCGACGGGGACCGCCAGCTGCGCCGGCACGCGGCCGCGCGTGCGCCACCCCACTCCCCGCGCGCATGCGCACATGCCGCGGGGCGAGGGCGATGCCCCCTCAGGCTCCGCGGTGGCCGCTGCGCATGCGCTGTCACCTCGCCCCGGCACGCGGCCGATGGCCGCGCCTGCGCAGAAGGTGGAGCGGGCGAGGCGCCTCGTGCGCGGCGGCGGCGGTGGGGCCGTGGCGAGCCCGTGAGGGCCGGGCTCTCCTTCCCCTCCCCGGGCGCTCGTCTTCCTCCTGTGCTGGCCCGCCGCGGCGGCGTGGCCCACCTCAGCTCCCTCAGGCGCTCGCATGAGGCCTGTGGATGCGGCAGCAAGGGAGGCTGCCCCCGGGAAAGCACCGAAGGCCTGAGGGAGCCTTGGCGCTGCCTCAGCGAGGCGCCTGTGCGCCAGAGAAGCGAGTGCACCGCCACAGGAACAGTGCCCCTCGGCGCCCGGCGGCCAGGTGAGGAAAACAGTCCCACAGCAAAGTCCTGTGAGATGGGCAGGGGTGTCGGGCAGGCCCGGCAGTTCAGGCCGGGCTGGAATTAGATTCCTGGGGTTTTAGTGCAGAGGTGTGCATGGGTATGGCTCAGGAAGGGCCTTGGTTTCACACACGGGTGGCTGTGCCTGTGCCATCCACAGCCCAGAGCCGCAGAATTTCAAATGGCGCTCTCACAATTGCCTGACACACAGCCGGAGTGATTCTGCTGTCGCTTGCACACATACTGACTGCACAAACTCTGTGACTGTGGTCACTTTTAGGTGGAGACACTGCACAAGAACGGTGCCGGTTTTCTCTTTGATTGTTTTTCCTGCAAAAATATATGTTCTTACTGGTAATTCAGCTCCTTAGATCAAACAATGCAGTGTTTTGGTCTAGAATATGTCAGTTACTTAGGATTATTTCTTTTCCCAGTAACTAAGGTTTTCAATAGTACATTAAATGTACTACAGTAACAGAAGGCAACATGCTAGATATTGCTCGTATCTTAAAAATAATTTTGGTTTAGCATAGACTCAAAAAAATCAGCATGATTAATTAAGTTGATAAAGTTTAGAATTCATTGACACAAATACTAACATGGATTTGTCTCTCATATTAGAGCTTAACATTGACTGGAAAGCTATAGACTCCTCTCTGGATTTATACAGTAGGGTTTAGTTAAGGGAAATAAGAACATCTTTTTAAGGCAATTGTCTCTAACCAATTCTAATTTCTAGTGTCTTCTCCATAGGATATTGTGGTATGGGTTCCACAGTTATATTTTCTGTATTTGTATGCAGTTCTTCTGGAGACAGATGGCTAAAATAGCATGTCTGGCTTGAAGTTTATTTTTTTAGCACATAACAATTGCATCTCCCAAATACTTCTGATCAACAATATGGCTAATGTCTGTGGTTGTAGTTATAAACCTTCCTTAATCTCAGCCTTCAAGAAGCATTGTAGCCTTCACAGCTCGCCCCTGTCCAGTCTCACACATCTGAAATCCGCTGAGATGACCATCGTGCATTTAAAACACCACACCCTATAGCTCATTCTGCATGTGGCAGGATGCAGACCCCCCTCTCTCCCCCTCCCTCCTTCAGTATGGAAGGAGTAGACACATCTCCCTCTCTCTGCTACTCGAGGCTAACAGCTTCTTTTGTTTGGCCCCAGAGCACCCTGGCCAGGGCCATTAGGAGAAGGGAGTGCGAGGCGCCAGTGAGCTGCTGGGCACCTGCGGCCAGTGTGGGGGATGTTTGGAGGCTTCAGGGGCACCCACAGCCAGTGTGGGGGTGCAGAGAAGCTTCTAGAAGCTTCTAGATCTGATCAGCCAATATAAAAAAATGGGACTCTCGTCGAGACTCCGCCCATTGTCGCAGGTCTCTTGGAGCACGAGCAAGATGCTGCCGCCGAGAGCCCCCTCCCCGGGATGGAGACTCTGCTTGCCTTGCCGCCACATATGTGAGTAAAATTAGCCCTCGCAGGATTGCGCGTGTATTTATACTTTGCATGCACATGTGCACGTGTAACTTTCCCTGCTCAATATGAGCATGTGTAAAATTAATCCTCGCATAATCGCGGGTGTATTTTCCTCCCGTGCTTCCACATTTGCACGTGTAACTTTCCATGCACATTTGGACATGTAACTTTCCGTGCACATTTGCACGTGTAATTTTCCGTGCTCAATACGAGCACGTGTATAAATTATTTCCTCGCACAATCACGAATGTATTTTCCTCCCGTGCTTCTGCATAAGCACGTGTAATATTTCATGTGCATTTGCACATGTATTTCTCCTTGCAGGATTGCGAGTGTTTTATAAATTTACCCTCGCACAATCGCGAATGTACACTTCCCGTACTCACTACGAGTACGTGTATCTCTTTAAAATAATCCCGCACCGTGTTTAGGCAAGTGTGTACTCCTCCCGAACTCAGAGACGGCTCCAGCATTGTTTTGGTGAAGCCGTGTGCATGCACACTGTGGACCGCCTGTTGTATTAGTTGCTCTCCCTTAATAATTTTCCTCAACTGATATGTGAACCTGTATTTAAGTCACTTTTGGAGTGCTAAAACCCTGTTTCTTTAATGAAAGTTGTTTTGGACCCTGTTGTCCCTTAAACTAACCTCGGGGTGCCTCCGTGACACCATTATTCATATGACATTGCTGAGGAGCAGGAAAAAGGCTGGAGTGTTACCAGATGTGAACATGCATTATTTTACAGCCTCATGCTTATAGAAACCCTGCTGGAAAGCGGTTTGCAGCACCCCAAACCTAGCTTAGTGCTAAAGCAACTCTCCCCCACCCCGCATGTCACCCACCCAGTGAAGTATTTGGGCAGCCCATTGTATAACCCAACACGTGTCCTGAGCATCGGGGTAACTGAGGGAGCTGCGTAGCTGTGGGGAGATCCCTTGAATCCAGCGTACAAACCACCAACTCAAACCCAAAGCAACGACGACTCCTATTACCTTTATTTTTAAACTCAGGAAACCTCATCATGTGAAAAGTGTGAGACAATGTGCTGTTATCTAATAAAATGGACAGTACAAACTGTGACTTATCTATGAAAAAAAAAAATCAAAATATTTGAATATTTTATACTTTCACATTTGTCTCATTTTCATTGAAATTTTTAGTGTCTTTTAAGTTTAAACATCTCTCATAAATTATTTTTTGATCTTCTTGAAATACACCCAATTGAGCTGTCACTCAGAGACAGTTGCTTGACAGTTCAAAGACGTTATTACAGTCAGTTGTGGGGAAAAATTATCTTTTACTGACAACTGGTATTTTTAAGACATTTGAAACGAGAAAAAAATTAATTCTTTAGTCTCCAAGTTGGCACAATCAATTTATCAGATCGTATGTTGTGGCAAAAATTATGGGTATTTTATTATATTGCAGTGTATAAATAGTTTAGTGAAAAAGTAGCTATCAAAATCCAAATTCAGTGTTGTGCTCTAATGGAAAAATGAGCATATTCTCAGTAAGCACAAATGTTTACAAATATGTAAAGGGTGAGTGTCAGGAGGATGGAGCCAGGCTCTTCTTGGTGACAACCAGTGGTAAAACAAGGGGTAATGGGATCAAACTGGAACACAAGAGGCTCCACTTAAATTTGAGAAGGAACTTCTTCTCAATGAGGGTGGCAGAGCCTGGAACAGGCTGCCCAGGGGGGTTGTGGAGTCTCCTTCTCTGCAGACATTCCAACCCGCCTGGACACCTTCCTGTGTAACCTCATCTGGGTGTTCCTGCTCCAGCAGGGGGATTGGACTGGATCCCTAACATTCTATGATTTTGTGTGATTCTTCTCTCCTCATGGTCTGAGCCACTCAGACTTAGATGCAGGGAAGATTCTGCCCCTGGATACCACCCACCCACTTGAAACAACAAATCTTAATGCTCTGGCCTCTCAGGTGCAACCAGTTTCTGTGTAGTTTCATTAAATAGATAAGGCTTACTTAACTATTACTCTACACAGAATGCAAAGCTCATTTTTCCTTCTAAAGTTTGCATTCTGCAACAAGATTTTCACTCTATCAATCGAGTGGCATAAAAGGTATTAATAAATAAAAATAAACTTCTAAGAAGTATATGTGGCCAGATAATACAAAATACTGGTTTTGTTGAGCAGTGCAACTCATTGACAAAAACAACCCCTGTATGTTGGAAATGTGAATTCTTCTTGTGAAGCCTTTGAAGACATAAAAATAGAAGACTTCTCACACGTTGAACAACTAAAAAGCTGTCTGTAGTCAAAAATATTTTGGAAATTAATAGGAGTAATTACTTAAAATTTCATTAAATGTCAGGTCTGGCTTGGTTTTAAGCCCTAGCTTGTCTCGGTTTTGCAAAAGATTTTTATAGATTACAGCGCTACCCACTCTACAAACCATATGCCCTAGAAAATGCAGGTCCAAAAAAATAAATCACAGTGTAAGCTTGTTGACAAATGAGTTTGCAAAAAGAACAGTGTACACCAGAATGGATCAAAGTCAGAGCCTTTATTAAATGTTCCTTCTTTAAACAGACTGCATTTAATCCCCCTTTCGCATTTGCAATTTCTAAGGCTATTTTAAATACTTCGTTTTAACAGGGATTTTCACTCTTCAGAACCGTCACAAGCAGCAAGTTAGCAGTACGCAAAAACAATATGCTTTAATCACTGAGTTCTATTCCTGCTTCACAAGGTCTGTGGAAAATACTTCAGTACTGGATTTTTTGCACAGACCCGGGAAAGGAAATAGATGTCACCAGAGTTTAAGCCTGATGTGCTCTAGCCACATCACACAGTTGGCCACAATTTACCATTATTGATTAGTATATCTGTTTCTTGCAAATTATCTGTTTCAAAAAGGGGACCAAATTTTCAATTTTCACCTAATGCGGGTCTAATTAAGGCTATTCTGGTATATTTGATACTAAAATACTCTCTGGGAGTCCTTTTCATTAAATCCCGTCAGAATTATCATTTTCAAAAATGAAAACATTTAAAATAGGTGTTTGAGTTGAAATGCTGATGCAGCGGCCGGGTCAGTGTTTTCTTATCACGTCAGTATAGTGTCATCGATCTGTTCCTCCGAGTCCGCCTGGGCCGCCAGCTTCCTCAGAGATCGTCTGCAGCTTTCGTTGAGAAGCTCCAAGCTGGCAGCATCTAGAATCTTGGAAACCGACTGTGGAAGGAAGACAATGCCAATTAGCGATTCCTTACGACATACCATTCAAAATAAGAGTGGAAACGCCGTAAAAGCTGTATTTATCTAAAATCTTTCAAACGTACCAAAATCCTTCATCTGGTTTTATGATTCCGGACATAGGAACTATCCAAAAGTAGCTAAGACTTAGAAAAGCAGTCTGGAAATGGCTGTATGAAGTAGTCCATCCCAAAATGCTCTCTCTAGCAGCACTACTGCTGTGGTGGGATTATACAAGTGACAAAAGTACTGAAGTCACAGTCCCAGCTGAGGAACTACAGCACAGTAAAGGGCTGAAGGCATTTTGAAAGCAAGGCTACCACGTTAAACATGGGAGTTATGTTAAACACTTTGACTTTAGTAATACCACAATGTATGGTTGTACAGTATTAGTATCACATATTTATTCAAGGCTTTGCACAAGAATACTGATGCAGGTTTAAATCCAAACAGGAATGTCCCACTCCGGCTATTTCCTAACAGACTGAGGCTCCTGGCGCAACACCAAACCATACGCAGAGCAACGTGACACACCTCTACCAACCATCACATTTTCTTCTGTCTCATACCTCAAGCACTTCTTCACCCGCTCTCATCTTCAGAAGGTTGACAATAGCTTGGTCGCTGTAGGCTCTCACACTGGTGTTTTTGTCCTTTGTGTTGTCCAGAAGTGCTTTGAGAATTGGTTTAATTGTCGGAGGATCCAGTGAGGGAAGATGGTTTTTATTTGCCCACCAGATCATCTTTTCTGCCACTAGCTTTATGTCACTGGATGAGTTCTGGAGACACTGAAGGAGATAAAGATGGACTTAAATGCAAGGACGGGTATTTAAAGCAGTAGTTAATACTTTTAATATTTAAGTCTTTTAAACTACAACAAGAAAACCAAACAGTTTTCAACTCACATGTACACAAGAGATAAACTTGTTAGCACCAAGTCTGACTAAACTGTGTAACAGTAAAAGAAGATCAAACCCTGAAAACAAGACACATTTTCAAAAGAAAACTTCTAAAAATGTGGACGGCAACAGGGTCATAGGCTTCTGTCAACTCTCAAGGAATGACAATGACGACTAAGCGCAGCAAAAGCACCTCTAAAATACACTCAATCAGCAGCAACAGCCAAGTCAGTCTCTGGTTGGAGTATGAGGCACATTTCAACAGTGGATTTAATTTTAAAATTAAAAAGTAGAGCTCCGTATTTTTTATTTAATCTCAGCATATTTAAAACATGAAAGCTGACATCTGAATGTCAGCTGCATTAATACTTGATAAAGGTATTGTGACAATGGTGATACTTGGATTTTAATGCAGTACTATGATAGAAATTAATATATAAATGTAGGATTTCAAACAAAAAGTCTGCTTTGGAGAATGATGGTCTGCATCATGTCAGTTTGCATGTTTGGTAGTTTTTTAAATAAATTGAAAATAAATGTAAAGCCTGAAAATGTAACACATTTTATTTACAGTAAAGATGACAGGCAACAGAAGAAGCAGGTACCCTGCTCTAGTGCTACTCCTATCTCCCTGTCTTTTCTAAAACATTAAATATATCCAGAGGTTCTAATGTTTAAAATTGAAATCCTGTCTACCATGAGGGATACTTTCATGGGGAGGGGAAAAACCAAAACCACACACACACAAACCCCGCAAACAAAACCACAACACAAACCCAGAACACCCAAGAAAGAAAGGACTTGTGAGGTAGAATATTTAAATATATGTCAATTGAAAAAAGCATTAACTTCAATACTCTCTTAGCTCAGTCTTTGGGATATACTCCCTTCCACAAAAGTGGAAGTCAAGGAGACCTGCAGCAAAAACAGGTAAGAGTTGGTATTTGATACATAGAAAACAAAGGCCCTTTGACCTTTAGCAACCTGAAAAAACTGCTAACTCCCCACCACCCCTTTCCTCCTCTGACAGCTGTTTTGTTACTGCCAAGGAAAAAAAAGGAAAGATCAAAAGTCACATTTCCATATGACAGCAGGGGTAGTGGTATTGTATGCACAGCTGCAAAGCAGGCTGATAAAGTGTTTCTGGCTGTATTTTGCCACAAAAATATCTATCTAGATTTTCAAGGATTTAGAGCTTCCCAAGCTAAAGCAACCAAGCTTTCAGTTTTCATGCTGGTTACCATACAGAAATTTGACAGAGAAAGGCCCCCTTGAGTTAGATCCAACAAAGAGTCAGATGACAGGACAACACCGCCAGGTAGCTCTCGGAAAATGTTTTACCTTGATGAAGAGGCTGGAAAGCTTTGGAGGCAGGTTCCCTCCTTCTTCCATGTGGTACTTCATAAGGAAGCCCATCCCTCTGATGCCACTAACTGCAATGGGAATCTTCAACATAAAAATTGGTGTTACTACAGCAGAGTTCAGTGGCCTGCATAACTGCACCCACAGATACATTGACTAGTGAGCTGCTGCGGAAGGCTACACAGATCTTTAAAAGCTGCAGCACGCAAAGCAGGAAAATACTGAATTAATGTTACTGGCTAACGAGAGAACTACGAGCCATATGGAATAAGGTGGCAGGCCCCACAGAGCCCACAAGCTCCCTACACCAAATTAACTCATTCAACCCCAGATTTAAAATCTTCCTCCTAAAATGAAATATTGTTTGTAAACCTGTCCCGTGAACGAGAACTTTAATAGGGGAACAGAAGCATAATTCCAGTGAAAGCTACTCTGCACCTGTAGATTATTTAATCCTCATCTCCACAGAGATCAGAACTCAAAAGAATCACAACAGTCCTGTAATTTCATTCTAAAACTGCATCTAGCCGAGGGACAATCTTCACACAGCACTTGGGGATTTCTGTTCTGTCTGGTACCACAGTGAACTTGCACACCTTTTGAAACTACTCCCCACAAGAGCTTCCAACAGAACTGCTACACTCTCTTGTAGCACTCACCCTGTCAGCAGTAGCATTGCTGAGGATCATCTCCTGGACGCTGTTGTAGTATTTGGGGGAACACAGCCTGCTAGGAGCAACGCTGACAGCCACCGAGAGAGCCAGGCTTCGGCCGTGCCTCACCATCCAGTCGATGCCAGAGACATCTGCTGCAAGTGGGAAAAAAGAACAGATACCCAATTCCTCTTCATTTAAGAAAGCTTTTGTCTGTTTGTCAGTTCACTTCCACACAATGAGATAATAAGCAGCATCTAAAGCAATGCCTCGCTTCCTCCACTCCTCCCAAAAAACCACAGAGTGCTAACATGCAACACCTCTACCAGACAGGAACACTTCAGCAGATATGGAAACCAGACATAGGTGACTGTCTTGTTCAACCCTGTCCAGCCCACATCACTTAGTGGATGAAACAGTTTGGCATTGGAATTACACAAGCTTTGGCTCTCTAATGTAAAACTCATCTGTAATTTGAAAGCAGATAACATATTCCCTTTTTAATTCCATTGAGAATAATCCCATAGCACTCCCAACCACTCTGAGTTCCTACAAAACTCATGCTTTAATCTGACTTAGAGGCAAATTAGTTAATTCCCCAAAAGCTTCTGAAGCCGTTGGATGTGATCCACCATGAGCCAACCTAGGGTCAGTGTGTCATCAAAAAAAGCGGAATGGCCCCTCCTGTTCACCCTGCCTGAACATCCTGTCACCTCCCATCCTCTCTGTCAGCACTAACGATCACTCAGCCGTGCTGCGACTTTCATCACCTCATCTGAAAACAAATAACCCCAAATTACAAGCACCACCCTGCGCTCGACTGTGTACCACGGTGCACAGATGAACAGCCACGAGCAAAGAGAAGTACAAGAAAATCTCGAGTGGAGATGCAGCTTTAAGATAAAGAGGAGGAACCTAAACAATCACCAAGTTTGCCTGAACCAATTCCAGTCACCGTAAACAGCTTCACCTACCCAGTAAGTGCTGGTGGAGAACGGTGCTGAGCTCCTCTTCCGACAGAAATGCGCACAGCTCTGCCAAGCAGCCGGCCGAGGCCATGCGGGTGGCGTCCTGAGGGGGAGAGGAAGAGAAGAGTAACACCCGCTGAGCTCAATACTCATCAGAGACAAGGAGCAAGAGCAGCAAGTGACAGGAGATGATATGAAATAGGAGGAAACATTTTAGTAGATACCTTTTCACTCCTGTTACCTGTGGGTTTCTCAGTTCCTAAGGTTTCTCGTACATAATGGAACTTAAAGCCAAATCCATAGTCAAAAAAAGCCAGCAGAGAAGTGTTGGAGATCTCATATAAATTCTGATTTGTTAAACGGAGAAGTCATCAAGATGAAAGTGAATGTTTTAAAAGATGTGTTAAGAGTGAAGCTTAGGTTCACAGTCTAGAAAGTATGTGTTACTTCCAGTCATCTCTAGGTGAGCTTATCTCTGTGATAAACTCACATTACTTTTCATTTAAAAGTGCCAGGTTTTGGTGTTTTGGCTGGCCTGTGTGACAACCCCAACACTATTCCTCCCCACCCTGACACTTACTATCCAGTGGGAATTTTTCAGTTTTTTTATTCTAGCATACCAACAGTTGCATGTCTATTAAAACATAACACAGAAATTCCTAGGTGATTAATTTTAGTCTCACAGATGATACTGTTGCTATCTGCCATGTACAGAAGACCCTCTGTGAAATGTGGAGAGCTTCTTACTCATTGAAAAAAAATCTGCCGTTATCTGAAAAATGTCTCACACTAAATGATAAACCCACCTGAGAGCCTACA
This sequence comes from Nesoenas mayeri, assembly GCF_963082525.1. NCBI lineage: Eukaryota > Metazoa > Chordata > Aves > Columbiformes > Columbidae > Nesoenas > Nesoenas mayeri. Next base: position 10,332,025 of record NC_137565.1, on the reverse strand, counting down.
AATGCACACACGTGCATATAGTGAAAGTACTGCAGGTTTTCTCCAAGATAAAAAGAAAATCCTGACTTCAGAGCTGCCTCACACGTTGGTGAGGAGCTGCAGGTCAAACCCACATATATGGTTGCTAAGGAAACATTAAACTCACAGATTTTCAGAGTTACCAGTGATTGGCTACAAATCTCTAATTCTTGCACCTGACTCTCAGCTAAGACACTTCAAGGCACCAACCAGATCGATTTTACAGGCCATACTCAGTTTAGTGAGTAATGCCTAACCACATGCTTCTTTATATAAGTTTCTTTCCACTCTATCGTTAGTAATTTTCCCCAGAAGTTATTTTAGAAAATAATTCTGTTAGAAAGTTCAGGTTTTCATTTTAACACTGTCCACAGCAGGGATGCTCTGCAGCTGGCTGCAGCCGTACCTCATCGTGTCCCAGCATCCCCAGAAGCACTGTGCTGATGTTCTTCCTGATGGCAGCATCTACTTTTGCACCAGCTCCTCGTGTTACAAAGCGCAGGGCTTGCAGCATTGTGTCCCTGGAAGTGATCACAACGGACACTCAGACACTGCCTTGCCCCAAAGAAGAAACGGAGCTCCGCATACCAGTAACAGTTCCTTACACAGCAGTTACACTGATATTCCTTACAGTTTAGGAGACTGATACTCTCTGCACTGGTGAAAACTCCATGATAGACAACATTTCCACGTTTTGTCTCTCTGCTACAATGTAAATATTTTCTGACTATTCAAATATTAAAAAAATTCTCCAATGAGGAAGTTAATTTCTTAGGGATCTGTGCACTTAGGATACAACAGCTGCATTACTTCAGGTCGGATTGACAACTGAAACAGTCTTGTATCTGAGAGTGAGCTGCAGTGGGTTGTTCAGGGCAGGAGAACCAGGCCAATGTGAAGCAATGCTTCCCTGAGAAACTGTCACAGCTTCTGACCCAGGACATCCCTTCATCCATGTTCTTTGGTTTACAACCCTTGAGTAACAGTTAACACTGTTCAACTAATAAGTAAATATCACTCTCAGAACTAAGGGGGTTTTGTTCATTCATCCAAGCCCTTTCTTCCGTCCTTAGTTAGCAGAAAGGCCTGAGGTATCACCCACAGCTCACCTGATGGCAGAGTCATCACTGGAACGAATTCCATTCAGCAGCTCCGTGAAGAGAGGATCCACTTTGACATGGATGACGATGAGTTTACCGAGAGCATCAGCAGCTTTAAGGCGAACAGCACGGTTTGAGTCTTGTAGGGCTTTGGTGAAGGTTGTTTGCAACTGGGGCAAGAATGGTTTCAGGGCAATCTCAACCTGTACCAGAGAGGAGAGGAGGGAAAGTGGTGCAGTCAGGTCTGAAACAGTGGTTAAAATGAAAGCCGGACCTCTTCTATAGCAGTTTGATATCACAAGTAGCCCTTACTCAGATCTAACACACTGCTAAAATAGCAAAAACATGAAACAATACTTTACCACAAGACTTTTAACTTTTTCAAATCTTATTTTCTGCACACTGACATACAGGAGTCATGCTGCAAAATTTTACACTGTCATGAACAACCTTTTGTACATAAATGATCATCTCTGCACTTAATTCATAAAGATGGTGGACACAGGAGAGACTAATTACATGGTAGTTTTTAATCACTTGACAGTGGGACTGACATTTAGGAATACTTCTAAGAAGCCCTGTGATTCAAGCATTGGGGGCTTTTTTTTGAAATATCAAATCCACCTGAGCTGTGTTTACACAAAAGGCAACAAATATTTCTGAAGGTTACCATGGCAAACATTCACAACAGCAGTCAATTACTTTGAATCTTACCTTAGCTAAAAGAAGGCTTAATGTTTCAAGCAGAGCCACCTTGACATTCCAGCTGAACCGATCTCCCAGGATCCGAATCAGTGGCCCAGTAATGCTCACCACAGATGGTTTAAGAGCTTCAGCAGAAGTCAGCTTAATAACCAGCCCTAAGGCCTTTGCTGCCTCCTCCTTCTGCTCTGGATTACCAGTTAAAACACCTTCCCGCAGCACCAGGAGTATGGAAGTCACTCCCTGTCACGAAGATGGGATAAGAAAGCTTAGACGCTAAGATGCAAAAAATGCGTATCTTATTTTTGCTCCCATTATACACCAGATGCACAAACTTGGAGAGTTTCTCTCAATTTCCTGTTGACCTTCAGCTGCCTGCTTCCACATTTACAGAGCTACTTTTATTTGGTTTGATTTCATGCATCTATGCCTCACTAAGCCAGTTGCTATGAGAAAAGTGGTGGCGGCTCAGGCAATTTTTAAACCAGAGAAATTTGGCACAGAAGTCCAGCATTACTCCCCCACAGAATGCAGTGAGCAACCATGACTTATGTGCATAACAGAATTGTCAAAGATCTTGTTACAAAAGGAGTCTCCTGTAGGGTAACAGCAGCAGTGACCTACAAAAAGCCTCTCTACAGGTTTGGAATGCCCAGATAGTCACTGCGTCTAATAGCTGTGAAGTTGTATCGATCAGTTCCCCCAAAAGATGGGGTATTTTGGCTGTAACAAATCCATGCTCATTGTGACCCTTTACCTTCTTAGGAATACAGAATCCTGGCACATGTTCGCCTTTGGCCTCATTCCCTACGGTCCGGATATCCCTGTGCAGGTCCTCGATGAGAGCAAGCTGGTTCGCAGCGTCTAATTTCTGCAGGAGAGAGAGGGAAGACAAAGATGAGGCAACCAGCTGTTCTTTGCGAATTCTTCTCAGGTGTGTCAAGAGAAGGCACCTGCTTCCTGCCTCCTCCAAAGACCTGGCTTCTGGCTCACAAAGCTGAGGCCAAGCTCATCTTAGAAATCTCAAATCTTTGCAGCGTTTGCAGATATAAATGTAGCTTACAATCAGAACAGCAGGTTTGATTTAGACAGTATTTTACCCAGTTATCCCCGTTTTCTCCTTGACAGGCATTACCACTGTAACCTTTTTCGGCTGCTTCTCACCTTGGTGATGGAATTAAGCGCATCCCAGCTCTCATTCAAAACTACAGGGTTGGTGTCATTAAACAGACGGATCAAGCCTGAAACCAAGCTCTTCAGATGACCGGTGTAATCTGCTTTTGTCTTGGAGCAGTAGATATTCAGCATGACAGCTGCTGCCTGTCTCATTCCCAGCTCAGGGCTGCGGGTAGCTTCAAGTAAATCTTCAGTTATAATTCTTTGTCCAGCGTCATCTTCCACAGACAGGATTACAGACTGGCAGTTTGCCATCTCCTAAAGAGTCCAAATTAACTTCACATTAACTCTCAAATAGAACAAAGCCAAATTTAGCCCCTGGCTTCCCCATGTTATCCACAGCATTATGTCTTGGAGAGATACTACAACATATCCTGCTTGCTAATCGTTTCTCCATAAATAGCTGGTCGTATCACCATTAAAGGCTCAACTCAGTCCTGGAGCAGAGATAAGTATATAACCAACTCTCAAAATCTAACAAGTGACCAGACTCTGTGGAACCAATTGCTGAGCAGGTTGCTTTCCAGCTGCAGAAGGGCTAATTTACAGAAATTAGAGTAGCTCAGTCTCCCCCATCTTACTCACTTGAGAGACTGTGAATCTTGTCAGATAACAGTTTTTTGATTTGGATAATTTAATGTTGTGCGTCATAATACTAATTACAAGCCGGTCTGTGGGTACATTAGAGATCTCCAGGTAGACTTGGGGCTAGAAGCTGATCTAATGGGCATCTACAGCAGACAGACAACAGGACTCTGTCACTCACACTCCTGATTCACCAACTTATGTACATGTCTATCCGCAATCACAACTTCAGGATGTTCTCTGGAGTCCAAGTATCCGATGTTTCGGAAAGCAGTACCGGAGCAGCGCTGCATGCAAAACAGGAGATTTCCTCCCTTCAGCCCTTTAATCTCTCAGTCTTCTACACCAAGAATAAATACAAAGTTAACTAGACACTCTGGCAGTCCTCCAAGAATAAGTAAACTGAGAATTATATCTTGTTGCAGGCGAAAGAGACTTTTATATGGATACAAATAGATTTGGAAAGCATACGTTTTTCGACTCACAATATGCCACCAGGCAAAAAGACTCATCCTGAAGAAGCTAATGGACCGAATTAAAACATGCAATCTGTGACTCCAGAGAACACGGGTTCTGTGCGGGGAAGCAAACCCGAAGCTCTATCTTGAGGCAGCCTGTCATAACAAAGAGCTGAGCCGTGCTACTTGCCAACTGCTCTTCACTGGTCCCCAGCTTCTCTTTCAGCGCAGACATCATAGCAGGCAGGATGACACCCAAGTGCCGTGTCAGAGCGTCCCCTGCCACCGACGAGAGGAAAGCCAGCACACGGGTGTTCACTGGGGGAGTAGTCAGCTAAAAAACAGAAAAGCCCAAAAATATGAGACAAGCAGAAAGTTTTTTCAGAAGGAATCTCACTTCATCCACACCATGAAAAATGCCTAAATATAAACAACATGACAACCCAGATGACAATATTTTGAGCACAAAATCGGAAGAAAATTTCAAACTATGCTCTTTCTTTTGGCATAACAGTCCAAAGAAAACTGGCAGCAAGCAGAGGAAAAAGCACAGTTCTGAAGTTTAAAATTTGTTTCCAATTTTACCTTTGGCACCAAATAAGGCAGCACCACACGGCTCTTGACAGCCATGACTTGTTTAAGACCATCCACAGCAAAGTCAGATGTCTCTTCATTATCCTACAGGGAAAGAGAAAGTCACAAACCTGAGAGATGATTCGTGACACAGCAAGTGAAACCACATTTCAAGTGACAATTTGCCATGAGATCGTATCACCAACACACAAGTCCTTCTATCCAAAAATGCTCTCATATTATCTAGCAAAAACCCAGACCAAGCTCTTCTGTCACATCAGGAAGATTTTCTGTGTCAGGAATGATGGCCAAGCAACTCAGGCAGGTGATGATGGCAATTCCCTAGCAGAGCCAGGGGGAGGAATTCCCAGGCCTGTGCTTCAGCCATGAGACCTTCCCTACCGATGGCTCCATGGAGGAGGCAAAACAGAACAGCCATTCCCTGGAAGGTCTGCCACTACAATCCTGCTTCTCCTTTAAGCCAGTTATTCAAAACCTGTCACACAACATCACTAATTGAGCTGCTGACTAATGCTGAGCAATGCTTACCAGCTGCCTCAGCAAAAATGGCAGGATATCTTCAAGAGCTTGATGGCCAATTGTTGAGTGCAACTGTTCGAATGTTTTAGCTGCAGCCTCTCGCACTTCTTCCAGAGGGTCACAGAGCGCTTTTCTCACTGTAGGAACCAGGGATTCGGAGAAAAGCAGTACCTGAAGATGCAGAGATAGAATTGCAGAATGTCTAAAGCACAACAGATAGGTGCATCTCAGTAAAGTAGCTAACAATGCAGAATTTGCACAACTGAAACTAAATTGCAGTTTGCTTGAAATATATTGGAAGAAAAGCAGGATTAATCAATACAAATAGTTGCAGAGTTTAAGGCTACCTAGTGGATGATTTCTATTATTATATCTCATAAAAGTCAGAACTGGGCAATGTTTTAAATTTACCGACAGACACACAAATGCTTACATTTTCCTGAACAACAGCTCACGTTAGTTATAAGCCCTGAGTTCAGTCCATAAACCAAGTCCGGCACAGCTGTATTATTCTGTCTCAACTGCAATACCTGCGCCGTAACATAGATACCTCAGAAACTGGAGATTTCCCCTTCCACATTGAACTCACCGCGTCCCTGCTGGTGGATTTCATTATCTCGCTCAACCCAATGCAGACTCCTTGCCTCTCATCACTCTTGTCTGACCTCAGTCCTTCTTCCAGAATAGGAATGATCTCAGGAAGGATCTTCTCTCCTAACTTTCGGACAAGGTCTCCTAATGTCCGTGCTGCAACCTGTCCCCAGAAATTTATTAATTAACTATTTTCCCATTTTAAAAACTTATGAAGATGAACTGTGAGCAAATATTAACTTTTGACCATAAACCACTGTTCACAGTATAGACAGAGTAGTAGGAATGGAAATACTACTGTTGTAAGTAACCATAGCAAAATGGTTTTGCTGTCATCACAGTTGCCGTCAGCAAAGAGAGAACTCAGACATACTCATGGTTTAATTAATTGTTAAATTAATGACAGCTTTGGAGTGATTTATAGGAAAGAATTATCCTGTGTTCTTCAGAAGTGAGATCACACAGTCACCTGCAGTAACGGGAAGGCATTACTCAGTTTCTCACCGTTCGCTTATCTGCACAAGTACTGGCCAAGAATTTCAGCAGAAGCCCGAAGAGGGTTGGCAGAATTTCACGCAACGTGCGAGGAGTGTTTGAGACCACGATCTTCCAGACGTGCAAGGAGGCCTGACGCACCACCAGCTGGGTGTCGGAGCGGCCCATGTACAGGCCTGCCAGCACCCTGTTCCTCCTCTCCACACCCAGAGCACTAATAATAGCCTGCAAAGAAACAGCACACAATTGTATTATCCACTCCTGAAACTTGCAATAAGAACAAGACACACGATTACCCAATTTGCCTTTCCATCAGGGTTTCCATGCTGATTTTTACAAAATTAAACAAAAAGGCACCAACAGACACCAACAGCTTTACCTTGTTGGACTGGGCTGTTCCGAAGTTGTCATCCTCTGAGGCAGTTTCTGTGGTCATTTTTCCAGTGACTCCTGAGATATGGAACAGAAGATCTCCAAGCAGCTGAACTGAGCTAAACCTGGCAACGGGAGCAAGTCAAGTGTTACAAACGGGGTAATTCAGGTGGTACCTGTCCAAATATGACAGTATGTCAAAACCAGACAAGAGCAAAATGCAGGGCAAAGAGCTGGGTCAGCACCAAAACGCTGCATGGGCTGGTATGTCAGAGCAGTCTGCCCACACCACTGAGGAGCTGCATGCTAAAAAGAAAGGGAAGGAACAAATTCCAAGCTGATAGGGGCTGAGAGAATTCCTGTATCAAAGCAATAGCCAGAATAGCCTGGACTCTACAAAGGATTGAGACACCAGCGTTGGTCTCAATCCAGGGCGTCCTCACCTGGGATAGGTGCACTCATCAGCGCTCAGCTGACACAAACCTTTTAGTACAGCTAATTTTTGAGCCATTGCTACCAGCTGTGAGCACTCTACTGCACATTTCCATGCACAGCAGAACAATAACTTACTCAGCATTTTGAAAAATGACAAACAATATAGGAGAGCTAAATATTACCACATCAACTGCCTTGGAAGTGCTTTTCGGAGTCACTACCAGAATTAATGATCTTGTAGGAATGTGTTGCAGGTACCAGGAAACCTGATCTACAGCTGGTAGGGCTTTGCGGACTCAGTGCTAGGAGGCGTCATATTCAAATCAAGCAAAAAGAGAGACTTGCTTTTGCGTCCCAGGAGATCTCTGCATTTGCTTGAGGAGCAACGGAGTTGAAATCACACCAGTTTTCCAACCATGGAAGAGAACTGGGGGTGAGGTGGTTTTACCTTATCCTCCACAAGTCATCAAACAGGCCATCCTCGAGCTGCGGCAGGAGAAGCGCAATGGCAGTCTCGGCGTACATACTTATGATCCTCTGGCCAGCGCGTAGGGCCGTGTCCCGCACAAACTCATTCTCGTCTGCCAGTGCCTGAACAGGGAGAAAAGTGTCTGTGAAGCTTTGGGGGGTTTTAAGCACAATATACAAAACCAAGTGGAGGAAAACAAAATGATGTTTTCTCTCTCAGCCATGAAAAGTAAATGAATGATGGAGTTATGAATGCACAAAGGTGATTTCAAGAAATTACTTGTGACTACAAACAGAAGACAGCAAGCAAATCACTTGGAACACAAAATAATTTATAATTTAAATTCTTTTACATTGTGTACAGTCCAAAGCTGGACAAGTCTCTGCATGTCTCACAATTACTGTAAATGATGCTTAAAATACTCTAGAGCATTATTTTTATCCTCTAATAAATAAAACTCCTACGCACCTTAAGGATACAAGGAATGATGGGACCAACATAGGGAGTGAACTTGTCTCCAAAAGTAATTGGCAGGTAGTTGAACATCATGATATAACCGTCTCGTACATGAGGAGCAATATCCACTTTACTGGCAGTAGCTACAATCTCTGGCATAAGTTTCTCCAGCTTTTCTACCCCCAAACCAGCCATAACTTCAGCCAGACCTGGGGAAAAAAAGCAGGTAACACAGCTGAGAAATACAAAAAGGAACAAGCTAATCTGATTTAATACGAGAACACTTGAGCTCAGTATTCAGCCACAGCTGTCCTCACCTTGAGCAGCACCAGATCGATCCACTGAGCTCTGCTCGTATGTCAGTGTCTCCATCAGCCATGGCAACAAATCCTCAAAGCACGATTCTCCCATCCCCTTCACCATGGCTCCCAGCGCCTTTGCCGACACCGTACGCACCTGACAGACAAGAGGAACGGAGAGTTGCAAAATATCCCGTCAAATTCACTAAGACAGATGTGTCAGACTGATTACAGACCTACGGAAAATCGGGACAAAGTCTGACCTAATGCACTGAAATACAAATGGTATTTGTACAAAGGACGTACTTCAGGTACGGGATCCAGCAGAGACGCCTTCAGGCCGGGGGTCACACTGGGCAGGTAAGGAGCCAGATCCTGAAACAAAGAGCTCAAAGAGTAAGAAACCAGATACAAAACGAGAAAGAAACTGAAGTCACCTTCATGTAAAGGGCATTCAGCCCCTTATTACTAGCAACCATCCTCAACATCCTGAGAGTGTAATCAGTTGCTTTCACAATCTTGCAAACAAGCACACTGAATTGTTCTGCAAGTCCAGGAAACACCAGTTCTGTGCAGACCACTCAAAACCTTTTTTATGCTCACCCACAAGCTAGAGCCTTGTATCTAAGGAAAATCCAACACTATTAACATTTACACAATGTTTAAAGGTAGAGATTATCAGCACCAAAATTAAACACAGATCTTTAGCCTACAGCGAGGTTGTACAAACGCTTTTCAAACAAACCCTGGATCCATTTGTAAGCAGCTGATCCGTGTTTCACTGGTTCTGGTTTTGCTTGTTTGTTTGTTAAGGCATTTCTTATATGGTAAAAATTACACGACCTTTTTGCAGGGATAAATCTGGTAATAACTAGATGACCAAAGTACAAAGCCGACAGTCTTAAGCACCTAAGTGTTGTCACGGTGTAGCCACTATTTATTCATTTACATACATTTGATTAAAGAAGCTTTGTGGATTCTAGTATTGTTTACCTTAACAGCAAAATCCCCAAACCAAATGAATTCTCCCTAGTGCTTGCTCTGTGATCTCCTACACAGCATACACAGCACACAGAGAGAATTCTTAGCCCCATACCTTCTGATCAGTCAGGGAGTACATGTTCCCAATGATCTGGGCAGCCATTTTCCTGGTGTCTGTGGAACGATCTTGAAAAGCTCTCTGGACGATCGGCATGATCAGCGCTAAGGATGGAGCATCAATGAAATGGACAAATTTGGTATCCAGTAGAGTCTGCAGGCACTTCTGGGTCTTCCTGGAGGGGTCAGTGAGAGCATCCAACAGAACTGGAGCGATTGCTGAACATTTTAAAAAAGGAAAGAAAAGACTTTATTCGTACAGAAAACAAAACCACGTGTCAGGGTGAGCTGGTGTTCTCTCATGGGATACTGTAGATCCTTCTAAAGGAGCCAGAAGGAGAAGTACGGGGGGAACCCTCTTAACATCAGCTGTCAACATGGACAGGAGGATTCAAAAAGCTTTGAAGCAGACAGCTGCTGTTAAGCTTTCATGTCACTTTTCTAGGAGTAATTTCATTTCTATAGAAGCCTGGATTTAATCCTCAAGCTTGTGAACATAAACCTTGCTGTTATAAACCATGGTCACACCAGGACATCAAATACGCCAACGGTTCTTACCCAGGATCTCTGGATTCCTGATGACAGACCCAATCTGCCGCAGAGCTTGCTGTCCTGCGTTCTGCACCTTCACGTGGGAATCCGTGAGCACTTCAGTCAGTTTGGGCACAATATTGGGCAAGCAGGAAGAGAGCTGTTTGGGAGCACAGTACGCCATAGCCCCCAGCAGCTCCACCGATCCTGTGCAGGAAGGACACAAAAGAGAAAGAAAAATAGAAAACAATCAATACACACCATTAAAAAGAGGTATGAGGAGATGATCACATTTTCCTCAAACTCAAACCTAGCAGTTGGAGAACACACGGAATGTCTGAAATGCATTAAACTACTCTGTGCCTCTTAAAGACACTACAAACTATGTGTTTGGGGTATTTTTTGTAACAGGCAAAAGAAGTGGGGGAGGAAACTTCCAGCTTCTGGCGTCCTTGGAGAGAGACGGGATTAAAAAGTGTTCCCTGAATCTGCTGGGAGAAAAAAGTTGCTCAAATGTGTCAGGGTACCCATTTTTATCTCAGAAGCTGCAAGTTCCACAGTCGCTTATGAGACAATAAACTATTAATATCACCGTCATCTGTAGAGATGAAGGAGTAAACCAGAGAACAACAGTGATGGGACCTTGTGGGATACTCTCAGTCACGTCTGACAGATATTGGTCCATACCAGCTTTAGTTCTCCACGATTCCTCTTCTAGTGCTGCAAGAAGCGATGGCAACACCAGCTTCACCCCGTGAGTGCTCAAGTTGCTCATCACGGCTTTGGCACAGTCATCTGCAGCCTCCAAGGAGAAGAGAACATTTACAAGCTGTGTCACAACGCGTGCTTTTTCCTTCCTCAGAGACTCAATGGGGACAAAGCCGTCATGTAAAATAGTGTCTAAGTACAATGATGCAGCTAGTCAAGTAGCTCCCAATTAATGGCCGATGAAATAAGATGCTTTCAGTTATTACGAAGATCAAATTGTTATTAACAGTGTCTCAAGGGATAGGTCCCTTCTCAATTTGCCTTGTTACAAACAGTATTCATATCTATTGCATTTCAGTTTTCTCTTAACACTCTATGTTCTCAGAAATTTAAGGCATCTTACCTCTCGCACATACTGGTTCCCATCTCCAAAACAAAGCAGCAAGTGAGGGAGCACATGAACCACGTAGGGCTCAAAGAGCTTTCCAAGCATGCTGCAGAGCATCTCAAAGGCAAACAGAGCCCCTACAGAAACAGAAAGGACACTCAGAATAAAATACAATTTCATTTAAAGATAAAATTTGCCAAATATCTGTAGAATTTCTCCAAAAGCACTTGGATCTCAGAGGTGAAAGTTTCTTGCCTTCTTGCACTTGTGACTAGTGCTGTGGTGGGGATTTCTGCTGTCAGAAAGGACAAGAAGCCCAGCACCACTAAAAACACGCAGTGGTCCTCTGAGCCCTCACTCAGGTAAGCAGAAATAAGGACAGGAAACAGCAGCAGCCAAAGGGACAGCCAGGCTGTGAGAGCCCCTCTGGACCGGCTGCAGGGGAACGTGTCCTGTCTCTCGGGGAGCAGGAGCCTCCCCAGCACCACCCCCCATTAAAACATGAGAGAGGGAGCATGCATGTTGTCTGGGACCAGAAACCCTCCTTCCACCACAACGCAAACAGAGCGATTTTAGGACACTGTACACAATCAGTGGCCTCGTGACAGACACTTCCCATTGCTTTCTCTGCAAATTTGAATAAAAGAAAAGTAGATAAACCAAGCACCGGGGTTCAGGTATCATTTGATCTGACCCCAGTGGTAGTAGGGATAAGAGAAATACTAAGTATTCCATGGGAAAAGCTTTTGTCCCTTACCCTCACGCCGACGGAAGTTCTTCTTGTCCTGGATAGCATCGGTCAGCGTGGTCATCATCTCCTGTTGCTTGAGAGAGAGGATGCCGAGGCCTTTCACCAGGCCTGCCAGCCCGTAAGCCGCACCTTTGCGCTCAGCATACTTATCAGACTCTAAAAGCAGCTGCATGAGCTTCTGTATCATTCCTCCTGCATCCTCCTTAATTGCAGGCACCAGAGGTGGCAAACAGCTCGCCACTGACTCCTGAACCTGTAAAACAATCCACCAGCTATCAGATCACAAAATATTAATCACTAACATAACTTCCCCCAAGATTGCACCTACAGTGACAGCTCCCCATCACCAGAGCTTTTTGTTCATCTCTCTTGACATTCCTGAACGCATTATAGTGTTAACCCGGCCTCTGCGAGGAACCTGAGGGCTCCTCCAAGGAGGCTCCTACCTGCTGAGATGGTGTGGACAAGGCTGCAATCAGTTTGCCAACAATTGGTTTCACTTTAGGGTCACTCTTGTCCAGATGTTTTGCCAGTGAACCCATGAGAATGACCACGCTTTGCCTGACAGCATCATAACTGGCATCAATAGGAGCATTTTTTAGGAATTCTTCAAACACTGGCAAGAGAGAGTTAACATTGTCCTGAAAAACAAAACCACAGAACTTGCCACCAGAGTCCACTCAGAATGCGATTTGCTATGCTCAATGGACTTGTTTGTTCTTCTCTGAGCCAACAAACTGAACAATTACACTGTATTTACAGTTCACTTCACGTGTCACATCACATAAAACCTTGCGCCACCCTCACAGGCAACAAATATTTTCTGCTAGAGAGAAGTTAGTTCTTAAAAATCAGATCCCCCAAACCTGCCAGCATCATGTTCTGCCAGAAGCAACACAAGCTACTAGGCAAGGCTGCCAGCCTCAACTTCTGTGCCTGCTCTTTTGCTTGTTGCATTTGCAAAGGGAGAACAGAAAGATAAAACAACCCCCACTGCTTTTCTAACAAACAGAAGGAAAGAACGAATAGCATGACAAATTTCCAGTTGTCTCAGGCTAAAGTGCCTCGCTGTCCAGGAGACTGGCATGCACAAGGAAATGAGAAGCTGAGCCATTTCCACCCCGCACATCTCCCCATCTAATGCTGCTGGAGAAGGGCCGGCCCTGACAAGAAGGATGGGCTTCGATTCTCTGAGTGGCTTCAGTTGACGTAAGCCAATGATCAGCAAGCTTTCATGCTTTTCTTTGCATGAGGCCTGAAAGGGAATTCTCACCTCCCCAGGATTAAAAGATCTGTGGTCTAATTTTGCTTTTATTACTCTAGTTTTATACCATTTAAACTCTGGTCAATTCAGGGCTATTTCTTTTTTACAGCAACAACAAGGAAAAACTGCACTTCATCAACACTAGTCAATAACAGAACGACCCCGAATACGCAGAAATTCCTACTACACCCAAGTTTTCAGCAGCCTCTGAGAAACAAAAAAAATATCTACGGGCTCCAACACAGTATCTACATTTTCATTCCATCTTTTTCCACTGCTAGAGAGAGACGTGTCCAGACTTACTTTGCCATGAGTGTTGAGTGTTGAAAGGGCTGCATCCAACATGCACTTCCTGACTTCGGGACTGCGATCGTTCAGCGCGTCCGGTACAAAGAACTGGAAGAGGGGCTTCACCTGCGAACTGTCCAGATGCTGCGAGAGCTTGTTGAGGGCCAAGGCAATGCCACACCTGGGAAGACGGTGAATTTGTGAGCTTACTGGCTTTTCACAGAATCTGCTTGAAGTCACAATCACATTTGCTACCAGGAATACATTACAAAAATTGAGAAAGAACCACTATGAAACCAAAGAGCGTCACATGTCCAACCTATGTGCGTTTCCTTACATAACCCTATGCTGCAAGTTCCCAAAAGGACAACAACCTTTCAGCCATATAATGACTTTTATCCCAATTAAACATTACAGATACATAGGCCGACAAAGACAGACGTTGGGATCACTGTCTGTTGCTAGAAAACAGCAGCTCCGCAACAAGGTACATCAGCACTAACGAAGAGATTAGCTTAAGACAGGCAGTGAACAAGACAATCCGCAATTAAACCTGTAGAGAGTGTACAAGTCAACAAAAAGTAATTACCCAAACTGGAATTTATCCAGTTCATTAAGGCTCGCGCTGCTGCTCTTGAAACAATCAATTGCCCACACAGAGGCAGGAATACAGTAAGATAAGACAAAAATCAGACAGCCCGAGGGGGAAAAACTCCATTCTTATCAGAAGGACATAGAGAAGACAGCATCAAATATCTGATGGAACTGAGAGCATTTCAGTTCAGCCTGCCTAGCATGCCTGAGGGACACAAATATTCTCTACCAGAAGGGAGCATAAAACCAGCAAGTGAATACAACCCCTTATATTTCTTTCTTTTAACACTCCCCTTTTTCTCCATTCCCTGAACTTCTGAATAAAAAATTGGGGACATCTCATTTGGATGCACAGGAGGTGATGAGATCAATCTGAGGCTGACTGTACCTTGCTTCCCACTGGTCAGGTGGCGATTCAGATATCACTCGCCCCAAAGCATCCAGAACCGGAGGCGGCCTCTGCAAGGAGAAACACATCATCAGAATAACTTTCCCAGGGGCAGTCCTGCAGAGAATACTGTCAGCCGTACCTGCACAGAGGTGTGATACCGCTAGCGGAAAAGCATCATAAAAACCCAAAACAAGCAGAGAGCTGGGTTAGGCCTAAACAGACTTATCACCTAAGGCCTGTACAATGGTACTATTACTGGCTGGCAACTTGAGGATCAAGACATTAAAGTCTGTGACAAGCTCAAATACAGCAACAGTGGGCTTCATGCACATCCTCGAGACAGACGAAAGGAAAAGCCATTAATAAAAGACACAAAATACAGCACAAGCTTGTGCCTGTCAACCCCTCAGGACTTACGTAGAGCTTCTCCTGGTAAATCTCCGTCAGTTTATTCATGACCTCTGCTGCTTGGTTTCGATATCGAGCTACAGCTCTGGAAAGAGCTTCAGCGCCCGCTTGTCGCACTGCCTCTTCGTGGTAGATGACGTCTTTGATCAGCAGGGAACAGAGGTCAGGCTGCAGCTCCAGACCCATGGACTCCCACAACCTGCAGCACACACGGAGAACTGACGGATCAGCCTTCAGCAAGAGAAGCCACCGCCCCATGCAGACAGCGGGATGACCTAAACTGCCCTCCAGCCCCTCTTGGCGGAGCGCCCCGAGGGGAGGAGAGAGCTGCCCTTACAACCCCATCAGCCACGAACAACCCTCACCTTCCTGCCAGCTTCTGAATCTCATCTTCCACATCAAACTTTACGACCCAAAGGCGACGCAACAGATTCAGTCCATTCTTTTCATCACTGTCTGGGGTTGGCAGAACCATTTGCAGCTCCATCAGGCCCTGAATTAGTTGACACGAGAATCAGTGCAAGGATGTGATTTTAGAAACAGATACTGCAAAACACTTAAAACCTTTGCCAAGTCAAGCTCTCAGTGGTAGGAGGTGTCAACATTCCTCTTTCCTGGCACAGCACACTGACCATGTGGACCAGGGACTTTCTTTTGCCACCAGGTGAGATGGTGAAGCTCCACCAGCACACTGCAGAGAGGCACCTGGGCACTACGCTGTGCTCTGGTGCCTACAGTCTGTTCTGCTTGCAAATACAGAGAAGCCAGGTCAGTGAGCTAAACTGAAAGTTGTTTCATAGGAAAGAAAACCAAGCAGGGTTTTTTTGATGTGTTCTTAGAAGTGACTAAGCCTGAAGCTTTCCAAAAACACTGGGCCCGGTACAGACAAAGGAATTTTTGACAGCTTCTCTTTAAGACTTAAGCTCTGTGCAATTGTAAATAGAAGGCGTTAAATTGCCGTAATTACACCTGTTTTAATAAAACAAAGGTGTGGATAGACCCAGAGCATTTCTTTTTGCAAGATAAATCTATCACAAAGAGCATTACTGAGAGCTTTACTGTTCGGTAGCCACTGCCTCCTGCAGACACACTGCCAGAGAGGCATCACAGCTGAAGCTTTTCTTCATCGGTGTCACAGAAGAATCACCTCCCAAAAAATGAAGGAATTCAGTGTGACCATGAATGATTCCCCCCTACCCTGAGAGCGGCATCTCGAACATTCATGCATGGAGATTGCAGGGCCTGCAGTAACACGTCGATCTCCTCCTGCTCCGCATAGGCACAGCCGTCCTCCCCGCTGCTGCTGGTGCACAGAGCTGTCAGTGCGTTGGAGGCCAAAACCTAAAAGAGCGAGGAAGTATTAGAGATTCTGCTGCCGATTTCTGCTGCTGGGCATTTGGTCAAAGCAAACACAGGATGGGGGTTCAGTGCCATCACAAGAGAGGAAATTTTCAAAGATCAGTGATAAGGGTTCACAACGAATACAAGAACTGCTGAGTTTGGTCCGACTCTTTGCCTTTTTGTTACTGACCTTTCTGCCATCTCATCCCTTAGAACAAACACTCCGGGGAGCGACTACTAAACTTGTTTAACAGAGTAAGGCCTTAGAGAAGGAATACAGTGTCACCAAAGGAAAACTGAAGAATATGTTTGCTGCAATAAATTGCACACAAAAGAAAGATATAGGCATTTTATCCCCAAAAGAATACCACAAACATATGAGAAAACTGGTAATGTATCAACCACCAGCCTCAGAGACTTAAACCAGGCAGGTGTATTTCCCTTAGATGCTGACGAAAAGCAGAATCCTGCCTGGGGTTATGAAGCCGAGGACTCACCTGTAACCGTGGAGAACCCTTTCCTATCACCCGCGTCAGCAGAACCAGCATCTCCCTCCGGGGCAGCAGCTCTGGGCCATTCTGAAAGGTTGGGGGCAGAAAAGGCAGGGGGGGTAGAAAAAGCTTTATGTGAGAGAAAGCAATCTTACATCGTTAACTCTAACTTGCAGAATTCATCTGCTTTTTCACATCAGCTTTTTTATCCCATGCCTCCTCCGGACAACTGTCTGGACGTCACCCAATGCCCACAGCTCCCGCTCACCTCGTCCACCAGCACAGCCTGGCTGTTTGCCGATGATCTCAGCTGAGCGTGGACCGTAAGGATCTGCAGAATCTTGACCAGAAACTCCTCCTTGTCTTCACTGTCATGAGGTGTCTCCATCATAGCAGTCTTGAGCAGAGGGAATACTAAGGAAAACGCCGGAGCTGACAATGGGGCAGCACCTGTGAAAAGGAAAAACAACCCCGTGAGCGCAGCTGATCCTCTCATGCCTTCATTTTATGATACGGACTGGTGTAAAATGTACACGTTGATAGTGTACGATGGATATGGATGGCTTCAGCCCTACGTGCACACACGCTAAGAGAGCCGAAGCATTTCTAAGCTCCTAGAAATAGCCGGCCTGAAGGACAGTGCCTCACAGTTATCTGGATGTACTGCACACAGCCCATGTTGGGCCCGGTGAGGCAGCGCACAGAGCTGGTACCCCCCATTTAGCCTCTGTCACTTTGCCACTTCACTTAACAGCAACACTAGGGCTCCAACAGTGACATCTGGCATTCCAGTGTTAGCTCAATGGCTGGACTTGATGATCTCAAGGGTCTTTTCCAACCTAAATGATTCTATGATTCTACTTAATGTTGTTGCTTGCTACACCAATGAGCTGGCTTTAATTAAAGTCACATTAGGGTTCTGAATTACTTCCAACGCTTTAACAGTGTGAAAATAACCTCTGTAAATGAAATCAACTCAATTTAATGGATTAAAGTAGACAGACAGGCAAAACTGAGGTTTTGTCTATCCTGGAAGTACTTGCAGGAAGGGGAGGGCAGGACACAAAATCAAATCCATCACACAACCAAAGCTGAAATTAAATCTATTCTTTAACGTGCATTAAGTTCGTGTGCACGCTCTGATAATTAAAATGAATTAAACTAAAAGAAGAAGGGAAAAAAAAAAAAAAAGAAAAAAAAAAAAGGTTGAATTTAGCAGGAGGATCCACACAGGGATCTGATATAATTTAACTAATTCACTTTTAAAGTTCATCTGTCCCAGATTAGGGACCCAGTTGCCAGTTACATTCCCTTTAAACTCTTCCTATCAACCTAGCCAACCTGTCACTCCAGTCATCAGCTGGATTCTTCAGAACGAGATTCCTCTAGTTCTGGTGCAAGTGTCAACTACTCCTTGAAAACATTAAAGCTCTTGGATTCCTGTTGTCCAAGATTTTACTCCTTCCTTCTCATAGCGGCTGAGCTATGGGACATCGCAAACGCTCCCTCCAGTCTTCCAGTTAGTCCAGTTAAAATTCAAGTATTAGACGTCTAGGGAAACCATTTATTTCTACATCCTATCTGTGCTGTCAGAGAACGCCAGATTTTAAATCTCCGAGATGCAGATGCGGAGCACTGCAGACACAGTACTGCAGTATTAGTCAGCTTATGTAGGGCACAGAGACTGCAGAAGTAGTTAAAGGGAGAAACATTAAATACCAAACACACTGTGAGCTGCTAACGATTTCACGTGAATAGCTTAGGTAGGACCCTCTCCATTCCTGATGTGGGATTTTTCACTGTTTACTCAGTATCTATTTGCTTTTACACTTTTTCTTTTCATTTTTTAATTATTGGCTGGATATTTTTAGGTTTAAGCAGCTGTGCCTCTATGTGCGGCAGGAGGGAGAAAGCTTTATCTCAGAAGATAAATGTTCTATTATCGCAGTAGCTGGTATTGACCAATAGGAAAAAGATTATAAAATGTATTTTGCCATTCCAGCAATAAATGATAAATTTTATCATTCCCATTATAAATGAGGTATGGTCTCTCTTAGCTTTCACGGTAACCTAAGAAATTAACACCTACTAAATAATATTGCAAGACTACACTCCAAAGAACTTCGCAAATGGAGAAAAATCATTTGAGAACACAACATGACTTGACCAACGAAGTGTTACAGAACCTACTTCCTTCCTCTTGCAGGAGAAGTGAAAAAAACAAACCAAAAAATCAGATATTGATTCAATATCCATTGAACCATAGGAAATCTTGAAGGAGGAGGGTTGAAAACACTTCTGCTCCTTCCCAGAAATAAGCCTAAAAATGGATGCAGATGTTAATAAACTTGCACTTACTATGGAATTACCACTGAAAAGTTCAGCACAAAGTGCTGCTCGACATGGCCAAGTGCTGCTGCTGCGCTGTGACACCAGCTGGGCCACAGTCACACAACCCGCAACAGAACAGCAAGAGAACTGAACTACTGGGGTAAGCGACCAAATGGAATCCTACATATCCTTTTAAAAATCAGAAACCTTCTACAGCACTTTTGACCGAGCTGGATGATGAACCACCTCTGTCACTGCAGTTCAGAAGCCTGAAGACGGCTTAAGCCACCTCTGCCTCCCTCTTCTGTACCATTATCTCCAAGGTAGTGCTAAAAGTACTTCTGCACCCCACCATGAAGCATATTCTAGAGCTGATCTAAATTAAAGCTAACCCAGTGAGGTTACACTGTATAATATTGGCGCTTGCCTTCGTGTTGCAGAGTGGGAAAGAGCTGCTGCTTCTACAGCCATGCCAGAATAAAATATTCATGAACTGCAGCACTGCACAGCAAACAAGCAGAGGCCACGGGCGCTTCAGTGCTGAGATCACACATAACGAGCAATTATTTTGTCTTTCCACTTAGTCTCACTGAATCACTTATGCTAAGTGGTGTGGAAAGGTAGGAACCGTCCTTGGCAAAGATGAGCTTTAATTTCACTACTATTATTTCTGTTTGAACAATTTTAAGAAAAAATATTGTTATTTCTACAGTTACTACACTTGTAACATCATTTCTACTATTACCACCACAAAAAAACCCCTTTAAGTTTCTTCATACTTATGAACACTTATCCAATCCAAAAAAAAAAGAAGCTAAGCGACACCTATAAAACATTGTACAAACCATCAAAACCAGAGCAGTTCACAAAGTTACTGCCAGGGGGGTGGGTGTCAGAGGGATGTACAAGCGTTTTTACCTGGCTCTCTCTTGCCTGTTCGGCCAGGAATGGTGTGGGCATGCAGCAAGCTCACGACTCTGTTCAGAGCAGTAGGCAGCTCTTCTTGGCACCAGGACTCATCTAATTCACATTCAGGTTTCATCAGGCGCAAGGTCACGTGGCTCACTAAAGTACCTGGTAGGAAAGAAGAATCCATGAGAGGATTTCTTGAGAGAAAATCCCCAGGAAAACAAAGAATTATAAAACAAGAATTATAACAAAGCTCTGGGCAACAGCCCAGGCTGCAGAAGAGGCAGAGAGAAGGAAGCAAAGCCCTGACGCTGACAGGAACAGCTTCCTCCACAACAGGGACATCTGTGAGTTCCCTTTGCAGAGTCTGGGGGACTCGAGCGCTTGAGAGTCCCATTGCGACCAACCACTACGGAGACATGGTCACAATGACAACTCCGTGTCTTTGGACTCAGACCTATCCAGCAGTAGGATCTCTGAAACATCACAGTCATCAAACCCATGTGCTGTTCCAGGCTGGATTTTCCTCTTGGCGGTTCATGACATGGTCATGACCCACAGCTTGCAAAAGCAAGGACTTTCACCGCCCTGCCATAAAAATAACACACCCTGCCCTTAAACAGCAACTGCAAACACTAACCAAAGGTTTTCAGTCGAGCAGGCATGACGCAGGAAGCTAAGGAAAGAAAAGGATTCTTAATCCTTGGAGCAGCCAAAGGCGATCGAAGAAGTGGCAAGAAGGAGCCAACGAGAGCAGGGATGTACTGAGTTAAACCAGGAGGCCTTCTCTTTATAACAGTGTCCAGAAGACCCAGGGCTGTTTCCAGCTCATTATCAAGCTGTAAGACAAACAATTCAAATGATTACCATAAAAAGTCCATCAGGAAAAGATCAAGTTGTTAAATGTAATTTCTAATGCAACAAACAAGTAGGTTATTGTCAAATATTCTCTATGCTACTCCATTTTCCTTTTATCAAAATGATCTGGGTCACAGTAGCCACAGAGGTCCAAAAAAGACCATCAAAACTTACCTCTTTCAGCCGTTTTCTTATCTGAGACTCCCTTTCCAGCTGTGCCTGCACCAGTTCCTTCTGCTTGCTTGTCAGTTGTACCTCGTCCTTTATCCCTTTCTTCTTCTTTATTTCCTGCAGTAGAGAGCCATGGACATTATTAACCAAGAGCTATTAACAACACCCCCTCAATCAGACAGCAAAGAAAGCTGCACACATTGGGCTTTGGTGCAATTTACTTCTAGAACAGTACAAAAATATTCTTCCCAGCCTATTACTCTTAAGTGAAGATAGAAAATGGAAATCAGAGGGTTAACAACACTTTAATGGTTTAAACTGGTCACAAATTATTTGATATTATTAGAAAGAGTTGTCCAGCTTTTTCTACACTGGATGGGAATGTCATCCTCTCCAGAGCAAACAGAAGTCAACCTTTAACAAAAGAATGCTCCAGTCAGCCTGGTACAGTCCCTTCCTTTGACCAAATTCTTCCCCCCACCAGTCTGGCCAGACTGAACAGAACTGCTGGCTGTCTACAAGATGGAAGCACCTATTTAACTACCAACCCTTGCTGAAAAAGTTACATAAGATACCTGGAACAAGAGACGAAGAGATAAAACAAACATTATCAATTAGCAAGCGTGGTCACAAACAAGTAGAATGCCACATAAATTGATACAAACACATATATAAAAGAAACTAATACATACAGATATAAGAGGAGATAACAGGTATCAGAAGCTCATGGAATCTTTCCCAGCTGTGTACACACACATGCCAGAAGCCACACAACAAAACAAATGAGACAGCAGTGAAGTTCTGACACCTGCCTTTCCTGCTGCCACCAACTCACCTCCTTCAGCTCCAGCTCAATGATCTGTTCCTTGAAGGAATAAGCTTTGTTCTCCCTCTTCATGTTAGCCTTTTTCATGCTGTCCTGTTGAGCGCTGAGAAGAAAAAGCAGAGAAAAGAATCAGCACTGCGTGGACTAAGATCCAGGTACACAAATCCTGGAACTCCTGTCCAGAAAGAGCATCTAACAAAGCCACTCACACACAGGCGGGATGCCAGCAGTGATCAATCCCCAGGTGCACTGAGAAAAGAAATCATAAAGCCTCACCTCTGTATTATAGATTTGTCGTACAGTTCTCCCTCTGGTGTCTTCATGATAGCAAATTCCTCTCGAGTAACCTGGCACAGAGCTGGATTCTCCATCGATGCCGAGATAGTGCTGATGAGCTGTGGGAGCACTCTACCAGGTGAAAGCAGAGACAGAGATCCCACTGCATTCATGGATGACTAGCACAAAAACAAAGGAAAAAAACATTATTATCAGCATTTCTTGAAAATGTCTCCAAAAAGTATGCCCTGTTGAGACATCCCATGTTATGTTCTAATTCCTAACTCTTTGTTCAGTGGGTACTTGAATCTTAAACAGGATTCTACTCAGTTGCTGGTACACAGTCTTCCCTCTTAAATTCCAACTCCTTTGCACTAGAAACGTTCTCTTTGAACCTGCCTTTTCCCCACCTTTCAGACAGATCTCCTTCCTTATACACCAGTTAGTACTTAATTCCTCCAGAAAACTCTCCTGTTCTAACCTATCTCCCAAAACTAACAAAAGGAAAGCACAAGTTTATCACCTGGTTCTCCAGGGCATAGGCAGTGATCCTGGGTAATATGTCATCCAGATGTTTGGCAATGAAGTCCTTGGGATCTATCTTCATCTTGATGAGGAGGGCTGGCCAAAGACCCGGCTGCACTGCCACTAGCAAGAAGAATGAGCATAATAAATATGAAGCAGACTGCTAATACAATGAAACAAAAAGATAAGATAAAAACTCCTGTAAACTGGCCATGAGAGCTGTCTTATCCCCTCACTTACCTACAGATGGATGGTGGGTCACCAGCAGCATCTCCAGAGCCAGCTTTTCTGGCTCAAAGGAATTGGCATCGAGCCCTGCCACGCTGGAGATGACACAGAGCGCCTCGTGCAGGACACGGGGAGGAACGTATGTCTTTCCCAGCTCCGACAGTTCCCCTGACTCCATCACCAGGACCTCCTGAGGCAGAACCTGAGCGGACAACTTGTCATTAACACACCACACCAAACCTTCCTGAACCCTGAGCACACGTCCCCACGGTGACACCACTGAACACCAACAATCAGCTCCCTCTGTCAGTACCAGCAACCCAAAGTTTTCAAAGGAAACAAGGGATAAAGGGAACCAAAGCACAGAGATGACAGCGACAGAAACACCAAGATTGGGGGCTACACTAGACTTGGCAAGCAGGGCTAAAATAAAACTAAAATGATCATTTTTGGCAAAGAGGACTTTGGGAAAGGTTGAACCAGCTGGCTGGGAACAGTATGCCCAACTTCTGCAGTCTAATTTTACCCAGTATCTTTTCAAAAATACTTCATTCAGGCTGTATCTGTGATATGGGAAGACGATTTACAAAGTCCCAGCCTTGGTACCTAATTAATGCAATTTAATCTATTATACGATTTGACAGGCCACTTGCTTAGCAGCATGTCCAACCATATAGCACTCATTGTTCCCTTTTTTAATTTTCTTTTTATTTTTTATAATAGTTGCTACTGAAGTAATTATATTATGTTCATTTTAAATAGGCAGTCTGAGCCATAAGCCAAGGCCAAAGAACCAGGATACCAAGAAAGGAACTGAGCTTGGATTAAAATAATAGGAGGACATGGAAAATCGCAGCTTCCTCCCCAAATAACTTTCAATAATATGTCTTCTGTGTAGACAGGGACGACTAGGCACATCACAGACATAGTAATATGCAGTAATCTAGTAACAAGTGGCATTCTAGGAGATTGTGCAGCTGGAACTGAATCATCTTAATCTTGTGCTGTATGTTAATACTAATGGCAAATCCAGGGGAGGGAGGTGACATACTAACAACGGGCTAAGCAGAGACGAGGCTTCTTGGCTATTGACTACTCACCTTATGGGAACTCAGAACCACTTTCAGCTCCTCCAAGAGCCCATATGCCAGTTTGTACCCTCCCAGAGAGGACAAGAGCTTCTTAACTGTTTGATGGGCTTGTCTTCGAACGTGCCAGGTCCGACTGAGCAGCACAGCAACAAGGGCACGGTGAAACTGTCTGGAAACAGAGAAATAAACGGGTTTAGCAAGGGAGGCAGCTCTGCAAACCAACCGGACACAAACCACAAACAGTTCAACGCTTCGTGCGAAGTCCCAAGCCCACCCTCTCCGCTGCCCATGTTAACGTTCAGGGATCAAACACAGATCGGGAGCAGCAAGAGAACTCTACGTACTGAACTTTACTTTCCGGCAGCCGTTGTGCGTGATCCAAGAGCAGGCGCTCTGTCAGCTGCAGTACTGTACACATTGCTGTGGGAAAAGACAAATATTGAAAATAGCATGAGATTTCTTAAGGAAAGAGATTTTTTAACCTAAAAACAAACAAACAGCAAGCAGGGCACATTCAAATAGCTAACCAAACAGAGCCTCTACATAATCTTCTCAGTGAAGCCAGAGACAAATTCAACTCAGATCTGCCAGGACTACAAACAGAAGCAGAATTTCACAGAAATGTCGTTAGCTAGACCCCAACAGAATCTTCCTGACAACTATGTGTGACTCATTTTCATCTAAGTCAACAGAGCAAACCAAATGATAAACACGACGCTCACTGCATCAACACTCTTAATTCCTGAGTGCTGCCAAAATGTCTTCAGTGACAATAAAACATATACTGAATTCATACCCAAGGGCATAATGCTGTTTGAATAGTAGCCTTGGTATTTTATCTCACAGCATCTTCTGAGCTTACACAAACCAAAGGTTCTAGTGACAGTGAATCAGTGTTCAACCGCATCAGTAAAAGAAGGAGCAGAAAATCCTGAAACATGGGATGGGTTAAAACCCATATTAACTATGGTACAGGGGACTTTTGACATTCAAAGCATCCAGTAGTTTGGGGATGTTATGCATGGCAGCTGGATGTTTTTGCTTAAATAACCAATATCAAATCATGACAATATTTACTCTCAAAGTATCAGCATTTGGCTTTGGAGCTAAGACCCAAGCTAAGGGAGCTAAGGGAGCGATATGAAATTTTCCAAATCACGCTGTTTCAGGGTATTTGTAGCCTCAGAGGGAAAAGGAACAGATAGACACAACGCCTGCAGGAAACGGATCACAGCAAGCAAAGGAGAAAGTCTGTTCTTTCCCATTCAGAAAACTTTACCTCTTCAAAGCTTTGTACAAAAGATAAATGAATTCATTTCAGAGAAATTATTCACTAACTCATTTTCAAAACTTCCAGTATAAAATGTAATGTATAAACTAATAGTTTTGTTTGGGTACATTCATTTTTTTCAGTTTATCTTTAAATACCAGAGAACAAACCAGAGCACAGATAGGCTAATTTATAACCCCATTGATTTCCTATCTGTTATTACTCTTCCCCTACATACCTCAAGGTTTTCACCTACATCTTTCTTCTCCAGCCTTATTTTACTTTTTCTCGTCTTTTTAATTTTAGGCTTCTCCACATCCCTTCGATTGGCTGCAAATATTTACTTACAAACTGGGACACCACGTAGATGCGTTTTGTATTGGAGGCTTTTACAGAACATATGGATTTGGAATTAAAAATGTCTAGTAACTCAGGTTCATTAAAATAAATTAATTCATTGTGATGTACTGCTGGAAGAGCACGATGCTCCTTTCAGTCTGAAACTGGATCCTGCAAGGATCACAGAACAGGCCTAACAGCAACAGCAGCTCTTTTAAGTACTAACTAATAGAGCTGAACTAATAGAGCTGAACAGCAACTGGATACGCAAGAACTGACGTTTACCTTCCTCGGATGCCGACTGCAAGAACTTCTCAGATGTAAAAATTTGTTTCTTCTCATCCAGAATCAGCTGCCAGAAACCGCTCAGCTTAGACTCTGACAGGAAAAGAAGGGATGTCTATCAAGGGTGTTTCAAAACAGTCAGAACTCACCAGCGTACAGAAAATACAGCAGAAATTTGTCTCCTGAAATCCCTCATTTCTAGTTCTACTTCAGTTATAAGGCCTTTCATCTCTCTCATTCGGAACTATAAGCATGCCCAAAAAACACCTGCTGAAAACATTTCTCTGACTTAGACTTGTGAAATGTAAAAGTCTGTTCCACCTTAATCTTTCCTAGGGCAACGCTTCCTAAAAATGAAGGAAAGAAGGAAACTGGTGTGTTGCTTTTGATAGAACACATCTGGATTTTATAGCTTGGCAGATGTATGAACTCAGTTCCTGTAATATCCTCTAACGGAAGACAGAATTCCAGTCCTCATGCTTTTCTAAGATGCTTTGTAAAAATACTACACAAATAACAAGCAGCATTCTTAATGCATCAGTCAAGTCCTAACATGTAAGGTCTGGGTGAATGTCTTCTGTCAGAATAAAGAGGAATCCTGCCCTAAGCGTGTGGAAGCTGGAATTTGCAAAGCCATGGAAGAGCACGAATTCTTCACTGACATAACTGAGAGAGATGGGAATAAATCCTTCCCTGGTTTACCAAAGGGCAATGATTCTCTAGGCAGAAACAACACACGGGTTAAGGAATGACATCTCACACACATTGTCAAGAAGTGTTAACCCTCAGAACCTGTTAATATCGGATTCTACTAGATGTTTTGTGACCTTACCAGTTTGTCCCTCAATTACAGACATCCTGCAGATCAATAATGCTGCAGCAACTCCTTCAGTTACCATGGGAACCTGAGTACTTTGGGATGCTGCTTTTTCTACTGTCTGGATCAGCATCGGCAGCAAGTCCACTCCCTGTAATAACGTGTCACCTGAGGAGACAGAAAGCGACGAGTTACAAAACAACATGGTCCTTCACACCACAGGGTATCAATGGCTCTTCTGTGGTCGTGAGACAAGGAAAGGAACCAGACACACACTGGGCAGACGCTGAATCTCAGAGTACTTGACACTCACTGCTATCATTGCACTTCAGCTGTGAAAAGCTAGATGATACCCATCTAAGTCCTTTCCTCACAGACAAAACAGTCCCATCTCAATACAAGCTCCTGTTCATGGGATGCAAAATAAAATAGTAACTCAGTGATATTAAAGCAATGAGTTCAAAACACAGAAGTCTGACTTCAAAGACTGTGTTCCCCTAAGAGAGAGAAATTCCTGGCAAGCTGTGACCATCTGTTCTGCAAACATTTTGTGACTGTTTGACACCAAAAGTTTAGAATTCTGAAGATCTCTATTTCAAATTTTTTTTAAGCTTCAAAGACCCAAACCCACAGATCAGGAGCCTAGCGTGCTGGGCACTATGTAAAACAAAAGCATGGTCCCAGAGCTAGAAACCTTACAATTTAAGCGTAAGACAAAAATAAAGCAACCAAAAATCACTTCAGGGGTGTACAAAAAGATAGCACAATAGGCAGTGATGCTCATTATACAAGAAGACAAACCATCTTTACAAACTTGAAGGCAAAAGAGAGTTTAAGGAAAAAGGCAAAGGAGCTCAGTGAACAGACACTGCCTTGCAAAATCTTTCTTAACCCACACAGCTATCTACTAATACTTATAGCAGGAAGCACAGAAATCGATCACTCTTCTCTTAAGCCACACAGTCAAGAGAGTTATTAACGGCTGCAGAGTTTTA
This sequence comes from Nesoenas mayeri, assembly GCF_963082525.1. NCBI lineage: Eukaryota > Metazoa > Chordata > Aves > Columbiformes > Columbidae > Nesoenas > Nesoenas mayeri. Next base: position 10,304,582 of record NC_137565.1, on the reverse strand, counting down.
CCTTTGAAAGAGGCCAGCATGCACTGCAGGTACGCATGTCTCACAGCTGAAGTGGAGGTTTTAAGGCTGAAGGCTTTCTTGAGCCATTCCACCAGCTTCTTGGGAACTTCCGTGGCGAAGCGAACACACCAAAGAGCCAGGACAGAGACCGCATGGACCAACGTGCCTTCGTGGACTACGAAATAACACAAAGCTCATGTCAGCACAGCAATGGCGTGTAAGACATGGGGACATAAAACAGAAGGCAGGTAACAACATTGGGAGGAGGAAGGAAAAGAATGCACATGCTTCTAAGAGACACAGCACTGTCGCCATGGGGCTGCTCATCAAAACAGGGCAACAGATTTTATAACACAACAGGCGAGAATTCAAGTTTATTTATCCTGAATAACAGGCCATATGAAAATCCAGCTCAAAACAAAAGCAGCTTTGCAAACCAAGAACAAAGGAAAGAGGTCTCACCTTCTTGTTGCAGAAAAGGGATGAAAAGCTCAGCCACGGTTCCAGCCAGAGCTTGGCTAGAGGGCCCAGAAACCACATGGTGACTGAGGCTGCCAATCCCTGGAACGGCAGAATTCTCTCATTAGTTCCCAAACCACCACCACTTGCTGCAAAATCTAAAAACAATCGAGAACAACCCTTCCCATCTCAGTCCTTGCAGACATCTCTCCCTCTGGTCACTACATCTGGATGTCACCACATCTAGATGTCACCAACACTGCAGGACTTCTGCCTCTAATTTTTACCCAGGATATAGACACCTTCTTCCTTTCAGAAAGCATTTTAGCCTACCCGCCAACTATTTCCTTTGAGGAGAAAGTCAAGAACGGGCATGTGGTACCCAGCACGCCCTGTGACATTAACCACAGCCACTTTGGAATGACAGGCAGGGAATGCTAAAGGTTTAAGTACAGATCCTTTTCATTCAGCCTTCTGCTGATTTCCTCCACCAGAGAAGCAGCTTTTCTTCTGGGGTCCTCACCTGAGAGGACACTCATCTTCTGAGCAACCACTGTCAGCTTCCCTTCTGAGCCTGCCAACAAGAAACAAATGGGCGATGGCTTAATTACAGACAGACACTGGCTATGTGCTACATCAAGAATCACCTCTAACAATACAAAAACTCGTCCCACCAGCCCTGATCCAGGTTGAACCATCCCACCCCATACAGGCAGCTAAAGACAACAGAAAACACCCTCCCCAAAACTCCTTGAAGTGAGCAAATCTTTATTAGTCTCCACTGTTTATCATACAATTTACTCACCCCCTAATATGGCAAAAAGGTGTCTGCCCAGCGACTCCACAGCAGAAGGATCACTACACTGGCGAGCCAAGTTCTTTAATGCCACGACTGCTTCATCCATCAGCTGCACACTGTTGGATTTCAGATGACCTAGAAAATAACACACAAGCCAAGAGTTTCTTATAACAAAACACATAAAATCAGCAAGACAAGGACATATATTTACATGTGGTTTGACTCAGCGTCTGGAACTGTCATGTGAACTATTCCAGTTCCAAGTTACAGCCTCGTCCTCCCTCCCACGTAAAACAACCTCTCCTCGCCAGTCACCAAGCTGTTAGAGGTACAGCCAGAAAGTTGAAGAAAGCTTTATTCTGAATTCCTCATTCCCACCAGAAGTTCGAGTACTTACTGGCCAGTCCTTTCACAATGTCTAGAGCATACTGGCTGAGATCCAGGTTCACAGATACGAGCAAGCAAGAGATTGCTGAAGACAGAAGAGATAATGGCATATTACATTTCATTATGGTTTTAGCATTTTAATACACCCTTTCCCACAGCTCACGTCAAGAGCAAACGGGGTCAATAAGGAGTGGGAAGAATAAAACGCTGAAATTGATGCCCAACGCGCAGATTAATTGGGGGTATTTCTTAGCACTCAGCTGCGAAATTCTGTCCTCAGTGCAATCAGTAGCTATCACATACCCAGACACTTGGGATCACACCACAAACGTTGCTTCTCCACACCCAGCCCTCAGACAGGAGACGATCCTGCTGCCTGTGCTCACAGGACCAGAAGGACAGTCCAGAGATACAGCCCCCAACTCCAGACCTGTGGAACAACAGCTGACAGAGCAACGCAGCGGGAGGACAGACTCACTTTCAATTACGTTTTCAGGGCTCCGTAGCAGCGATTTCTGCAGAGTGGGCAAAACTAAGTCCTTGAATTCAGCGTGAGACATGTACCGAAGGAGTGGGGAACAGCTGTCCTGCAAAGGGAACACACTGCTCAGCGCAGGACGTTGCACATAGGACAATAACACGAATGGCTCTATCACAGCATCTCACCAGCACATGCTTCTGAGGCTTCATCTTGCTCATAAGAATGGTCTTCAAGTAGAAATCCAGAAGAGCACCCTAAACAAGAATAAACACCAGATTACAGCCACACTGCAGCCTAGACACAGCTCCCCACACACCATCAGTAAGCCGGGCCTGACACCCCCCCTCACGCTCCCCCACAGCAGTCCCAGCCACTACGCAGCAGCTTTGCTTCCACCCTCACACCAGACACTCCAGCACAGACCAGTCAGCGCTCTCTGCTCTGCCCTCCAGCCCAGCAACCAAAACACACTGACAGATAAATGCTGCCTTCCGTTCCTGCATCACGGGAGAAGGCAGAAAGCTGCAGTGTTGGCCATCTACATAAATGCACAGGCCACAGCAAGAAGCCACATAACCGGTATCTCCTCTAGAAATCTATCCCAGCTGGTTTAGGCAGAAGTGCATTATGACTGAATCGACAGATAACGAAACCAGGAATAGATGCAAAGTACCAACCCCTTTGAGACATCTGTTCACCCCCCTTCTCCATGACCAGTGACACCACACACACACAAAAAAACCCAAAAGACAATAAAACAGATTTACCTTGTATTGTTTAATTATATCCATTTCTTTCTGGACTGTGCAAAACTGCACGAGAAGTCCCAGCATTGCGGCGTAACTCTGGTTCGGTTCAAGACCAAGAATGACCGACAAGTACTGACCCGCCAGATCTTGGTTCTGAAGAGAAAAAGAGCACGGCACGTTAGCACAGCAGAACCTAGAACAGCGGCTGGACATGACCATGGAACACACAAATCACCTCCTTCCACAGCCTGTTCAGCTTCTTCACAGCCCCATCCACCGCCTGCTTATGGGAACCTCCCAGGACTTCCAAAAGGAGCAAACACTGAACCTCCACCTGCCAAGGGAAACAGCCAAGAAAACCTTCATGCACCTGCATCTCAGAGAGCTCATATCAAACACAACATGTCACATGCCAGTGATTAGCTGAATCTGCTCAAGAGAATGTCCCTAGGTCAAGTTCTTCCAACGAGCTGCCATTGCTTCCATGTCACATGTACCACTCTGCAGAACCATGCAGAACAGTTTTGGAAACTCTGATTTTGAAAACAACAATTTACAGCAGCTGACATCTCTTCTTGTGTTCCAGTCGTATTCCAAAGTGCTAAGAGCGTGGTCACAGGTTCAGGTTGTTAAAGGAGGTGAAAACAAAGCAAAAAGCTACGTGACACTATATACCAGAATACCACAGGCAACTACTTCAAGGGAGGCGCAAGGAACTGGTGCCACGCTGCACAGCGCGGCGCAGCGGCACCGCTGGCACTGCCAGCCTAGAAACGCTGGTACACACCACCCTGTGCAGAGCAGCTCTGCGCGGGTGCGCCACTGCCCCACTCCCACGCTTTATACACCTCCTGCTTCCTCCAGCAAAACAGGAGATCAAAACACAGCAGAAAGCAAAGAAGATTGTCATGTAAACCTGGCTTTTAACCTTACATTATGAGTTACACTCGGAATTACTTGCAATGTTTCAGCAACTTAAAAGACAATAGAAATATTTAAGTCCTGATCTCCAAAGGGAAATCTCTGCAAACGGAAACGAACCTACCAGTTTTTTCCATGTTTCTCCCTGTCTCTTTTCAGGTGTTGGAAAGACTGTGCGTGCAAGCAGGCAGGTCCAGGAGAGAGCCAGCAGAGCGGCAGATCCACTGCTCTTACTGTTGTACAAACAGGAGAAGGAGGTAAATCCACAGCTCCCAGCACGAAACTTACACCTACCAGCCCATAGCAGACTCATCTTTGCCCAGGTCAGAAAACCATCCTATAAGCGAGGCCACGTTATCACAGGAAAATACAGCTAAAGTCTTGGCTTTTATAGGAAATAATGAGTCCTCAGAGGCTAAGTATTTCACCTCCTGTTTAACAACGCTTAGAACTTCTGAATGGCACAAAAGAGGCTAAACCTCACCTGCTGGAATGAAAAGCCCTAGCAGAAGAAACACCATCTTTGGATCTTCCCAGTGGCATTACAGAAGTGAGAGTTAAATACTTTGCCAACTGCAAGTGCCCAAAACTTGACTCAAGATTTCCCATCTGCTGCTCATCTTTACTGTCAGAGCTTCCCAGGCTTAGACTGCCAAATCACTTCTCAGCTGACATTCCCCCCTGGCACACCGCTCAGCTCTAGTTTCTGCTCACTCCCATCTTCTCCATTTCGGGTCACAGATCCCACTGAGCAGCTCCCCAAGCCTCCTCACCCCATTTCGATCTCCATCACAAAGAACGTAGGAAGTGTCCTTGCACACAAGGCCAGCCACTGCGCTGGAAGGGTGGATACCCTACCACTGCAAGCCTTTAAACCAGGATTGGGTATTTTTCTGAAAGCGACACTCTCCGCAGGCACAGCAGCACCGCGCTGTGGGGCCCGTACAGCGGAACAGCACCTTATGTCGCTTCTTGGAACCCCTGGTGTTCCACAATAGAAGAGCTGTGTGTTCCTTAGCTCAGCTTCAAGTTTCATTATCTCCCTGTCTATACTAGGGTCTTGAATTCCACCAGCTGAACACCCGACGGGTGAGGAAATCCCCTTTCCTAATAATTTTGGAGATCGTTTCTTATATAAAAGAGTTTGTTCCTCATCTCTCCAGATTTGAAGGTTAACAAAGGCAAAACCGTAACTCAGCTCCACAACACCAAGAAAGTCCTTCTGCTTTCCCAGAAGACACGAGAGAGGTAAGAGAGGAACATCTGAATGGTCACTAACAGCTTTGTCTCTAAATGTTCCCAACCCCTCTGGCAAGCAGCAGCGTCATTCTGAACACAACAACAACTACCAGCAACTCAAACCAGCTCCCCATAGAGCAACTGATCGCGCACCTGGGGGCTCCAGCCTTGCCACCGATCCCCGACGACTGAAGCGACTGCAGGAGGTTCTTTGCGGTTGCATCGGGCTGGGATTCGGCGAGCTGCTGAAGCGCCAGCTGCAGGGCTCTGCGAGACGCTGCATCGCTAGGGAAGAACCACATCACCGTGAGCATCACGAAACCCACCAGCACTACACACAGTCCTGCACTCGCACCACAGACAGGGCTCTGCCTTCTCACTTCAGCACTCGAGCTAATAGTTATTTTATCCTTCCTGTGCCAAGAAGAGGAGACGTTTCTGGCAAAAAGCTCCATTCCCTCCCTCAGACGACAGAAGTTATGTCAGGGCTCTCCAGCAGGTTGCGGAAGAAAACACAGGTTCTCAACAGCTTCTCTACAACAGGTCATGACTTAATGCAATCTAAAAGTGTCTAAAAGTGTCCAAAAGAAACCTTGGTCTTGCTTCACAAGGACAGAAGCATTCGCTCCTGCAAACCGAGCCACAGGATGCAAGTCTCAATTTCAAAATTAAAGGTGAAACACAAGGTGCTATAAAGCTTTTTAATGTCAAACCTAACTGAGAGCTAACTGCTAGACAGCATCTTCCAGTGTCACACACCTGTGACACCACACGCTGACCTGTCCAGGTGCTCCATATCAGTTTAACTAATAAAGACATAAATGCTGATAGATTAAATAATACAGCCCTTCTACATCAATTTCCTCACCGGTATCGATGCAGAGTAAGGCAGAAGAGTTTGCAAAGGCCTTTCACTGCAGGCTCTGGGAGATCTGTAACAGATTGGATTTCACAATATTATACATAAACCACTGAGCTGTTAATCTTTAGCACAAACATGAGTCACTTCGCAACTGAAATCAGTGAACTGCTCCCAGCCCCTACACAGCTATGAAATCGCTTTCAAGGATCACAGTCAGAGTTCTCTCTTTTTAATCATATTTTTTAAAATAAGGGTAAAATTGGAATACACGCTATTCCACAGTCACCTTCAGAAAAAGAGAGGAATCAAAAAGATTTTTAAAAATTTGTTTCAATTCCTTTATTAAGATTATTTAAATTCTTCCATGCTCTCTATCTCCCTACACACATACACGTACTATAATATTCACTGGAAAAGCACACATGCTACTAACTGGAGCTCTGTGTTACCTTCAAATCCCATGCTTAGAATTAACTCTGAGATAGCACAGAGTCCAGCCACTGCCAGCCCCCTGCTTCAAAAAACCACCCACAGCTTTCACAGAGCCTTTGAAACCAAACATTTGAACATTCTTCTCCACCCTGGTAACCAGAACAGTGCCCCAAAGCTTTTACCTTTCCCAGAAATGCATCTTCCCAGCTCGCTGAGGATCTCTCTCCGTTCCTTCACGCTGGCTGTCGTCACCTTGACCGCAAACCTCTTCAGCGTATCAGAAATCTGAAACCACACCCAGAGGAAAAACCATCAGACTGCCTTCAATATCAGCACAGACACAACAGCAGGGCGAGCAGAGCGTGTCACCTGCCACCACACACGCTCTCGGTGACCGAACGGGAGCACCGAGGGTCTGACCTGCTGGGGAAAGGGTCCCTGTCCATCGCACACCGGGAAGCCCAGAGAGCTCCCCTTGGGCTGAAGGATGATCACTTGCTGTCTGTTCATGTGTCCCTGCCACTGCGCTCACAACCTGAGACATACATTTAACCCTCTAAAAGTAGGACAGAGCGAGGGGCAAGATCAATAGCGTAGAGCACGGGACCTTTAAAGGCACAAAAACCCTGCGCTTGAAGAACACCAAGGTGCTTTTCAGCGTGCATAACCCCCTAAGGCCCACACACCCCACAAGGTGACGTTAACTGCGGTTGACCCAGGGCTGGCTATAACTGCCCGTCCTAAAAATCTGATCTGTGGTTTCAGGTTGTTGACAAGTGCCAAATTCTGTACTCAGGCCAACAAAAGAACGAGCCATACGTGTCTACGCTTTCCCAGAATTAACATGCGCATCGCAAGGGTTTTGTAAATCAGACTCGCCGGATCACGAACGGTTGCGCCTCTCTATCAAACTCCTCTGCACTATCAGAGGTGCCCAAGGTTACCCAAGCAACACAAAAAATCCTTTCACACAACGGAATGTTCTTTTTTCATGCCTGCACTACGGTGTGTCTGGATCTGCCAGCGGGAAGGGACCGAGACCGCTCACTGAGTTTGACTCCTGTAAATGGCTTCAGTTTTCAAGTGGTATCAAGACGGTGAAACACACCGTGTGGAAAGACCGAAAAGTTTAAGCTGTCAGCGACTTGCCTCTTGAACTACTGAAACCATTTCCATCACCTCCCAGCTTTTGCGAGAGGTGCCAGACAAAAGGTCCACGTGTGCTGAACCGGGCTCAGCCAGGTCTACGCTCATGGGTTTGCTGCATTCACATTACACAAACGACAGCTCTCCAGGAAAGGCTTTTAAAATCCAGCTCTTAAACTGAGCAACTTTCTATCATAATAATCTTCACCATCTTTAGGAAGGGCAGCAAATAAACACACGTTTAGTAACTCATCAAAACTGCTCCTTCCTTCTTCAGGCAAAACTCCACCAGTTTTGCCACAACGGGACTTTTTCCAAGCACAGGAAACGCGGCAGTTGCCTCCGATCTCAAGAGCTGCCCTGCCAGGTTTTTTGCTGAGACGCAGGAAGGGTAAATCCTGCACAGCAGCTCCCGGGATTGAGAGACACCGTCCACACCCTCTGGACGCGGTGAGCACCTCGCACCCCGAGCCCTCCCTGAGCGGGGCTGCGACTCCAGGAGGTCGAGGCCGACCTGGCGAACAGGAGCGAGGTCGTTACCAACCGCACCGACACCGCCACCAAAGAGCTCGTCTTCCTTTACACCTTTCAATTAGGCAAGTTCACCATATGCAAACTCAGACCATGCTGCACTTACTCACGCTGCTTAATCACAAGCAGGGAGATGCACAGACAAGAAAAATACATTAAAATTATGCCAAGACTTTAGAAATTAAAAATATAATCACGCATAACAATACAGGACTTGTCGGCAGCTTTGGGACTTACACAAATGGCACAAACTACGAGTCTCCACAGAGGAGCCACTGGGACAGGCTTCAACCACTTTTTATTAGGATATAAATATACACGATAAAAAGTCAGAACACAAGTGACGGTGCTGCAAACAACTGCAGCACCGGTACCAGTAAGAACCGGGTCCCCGGAGGGCCGGGGGTCGCCTCGGGAACACGCAGCGCACCGGGGAGAAGCCCCTGAGGTGGCACCGCCGCTCCGCGCAGCCGCTGGGGCCGCCCCGCTCCGAGCGGGAGCCCCGGCACTCCCGCAGCCGCTGCCGGGCGCACACGGGACGCGGGGGGGCCGCGGACACCGCCCGCGCCGGGCGGCCACCGGGACCTCCCTCGGGAGCGGACGGGACGCAGCAGCCACCGGCCCTTCCCCCCGCCCGCAGCCGCCCTCGGCAGCCGCTCCGGGCTGCGGGCCGGCTCGGCGCTGGGCAGCGGGGGCCGGGCCCTTCCCCGGGCCGGCGCGCTCTCCTGCGGGCGGCTCCCGCGGGCAGCGCCGGCGTGGCCTCCCCGCCCCGGGCCGGCTGCCGCTGCCACGTCCCCGTCCGGGCGCGGGCGCGGGCCGAGCCCCGCAGCCGGGCCGAGGGAGCGCGGCGGAGCGGGGGCAGGCGCGGCCCGGACGGAGCTCCCGCCCCCGCCGCCATTACCGGCCCGGACCGCCGCCCGCACTCACCTGCGTGTCGGCCGCCATGGCGCCGCCCGCGACCCCGGAAGCGGTAGCGACTTCCGGTGTGGGCCACGCGCGGAGCCGGCCGGGGCGAGCCCGTCTCCATGGCGACGGCGCCGCGGCCTAGTCCGTCCCGGCAGCCCCAAGCCCCGCCCGGCGGAACCGGCCCCGAGCGCGGCCAGCGGCTCCAGCGGCTCCGGCGGCTCTGCCCGGGCTGCAGCGGCCTCAGCGGCTCCAGCGGCGCCGCCCGGCTCAGCCCGGGCTGCAGCGGCCGCCCGGCCCCGGCAGGGAGGGCCGCAGGTAGAGCGGCTGTCCCGAGGAAGCAGCAGCAGCCCCTGCGGCCGTGCAGCCGGCCGACCGCACTTGCCCCCAGCCCCCGCTGACCCGCAGACCACACATGAAGTGTAAAACAGGTTTTTATTTCTCCAGCTGGAGCAGCTCTGACACAGCCAGGGTGTCTGTCCTCAGTCGAAGAGGCCGAAGCCCATGTCCTCGTCAGACTCCTCCGACTCCTCCTTGGGCGCCTCCTTGGCCGGAGCAGCGGCAGCAGCAGCGGGCGCAGCCGCTTCAGCCACCGCAGGGGCGGCCACCACGAACGCAGAGGGGTCTGCCAGGAAGGCCTTCACCTGCAAACCGGGAACAAATTAATGCAAAATCAAAGGAAACAAACATTCTAAAGGACCGAACCTTTACAACCACAGGGGCAATGCCGCAGCTTGCCAGAGGCCAAGCAGACGCACTGATCAGTGCTCCGTGTGACTAATCACACTCATTTCAGCTACACCCCCGTGCGACAGCCCCCGGGAGGAAGGGACGCCAGGTCATTCAGGTTTCTTCTGCCATTTGTACACAACATATGGAAGCAAAAGCCCCTTTTCAGGACAGGCCCCTCGCACACAGGCGGGCGTGAGCCCTTTCAAACCAGGTGCCACGCGAGGTGTTCCTGTCAAAGCGCTTGGCTGTTGCTCAGCCCCGGCCGCGCAGCGCTCAGCCGTTACCTTCTCAGCCAGCGGGAAGGTGTAGTCCGTCTCCACCGCCACAGCCAGGACCCGCTTGTACCCGTTGATGATGGAGTGGGGCACAGAAGCAATGGTTGGGTATCCGATTTGCAGACAGACGCTGGCGACGTTACGAACACCCTGTGAGGAGAGAGACTCGTGTTTTCTGTGTCTGAGAAATCACCTGGGAAACCACAGCAGACCGTGGCACGTTTCTACACCGCCAAAGTAACGATGGACGGTGTGCATACACACAATGCAGCTCCAGAGAAACCAGACAAGGATTAAAATGGCCTCAAATGTTTTTTGAGGTAGCTTCAGATGAAAAAGCCCACAGAAGGTGCTCCCCGACAGACGGTCCTGGCTCTGCAAGACCTCGCAGAAAATACCAGAGAAGATTGTTCATGCAGAGGCAGCGGTGGCTGCCGCAGCAACGAGGCAAAGTGAGGTGGAACAGAGCACACCCAGGCACTCACCTCCAGGAAGCGCTTGTGCAAGGTCTCCTCGGTGATGTCCAGCACTTCGGGATTGTAAATGCTGCCATTGTCAAAGACCTGCTGGATCACCAGCCCGAAGGAGAAGGGGGAGATGTTCAGCATGTTCAGCAGGGTGGCTTCACTGGCACCCACTTTGTCTCCAGTCTTGATGAGCTGCACATCGCTCTGAGGAAACGAGGAAAAGGAGTGAATATGCACAAAGAAATTCACGCACATCAATGCAACAGGACACAAACGCCCATTTCCAAGGGCAAGAGATGGAACTGAAGGAACAAATGAGCACAACAGGCTCCAAGTTTGGCTCCAGAAGCTGAGAAAGCCCCAGATCCTGCAAGCAGGTACATTTCAGCTGGAAGTTCTTCCAGAAGAGCTTAACCATGTGGCTGAGATCACATGGAGAACTTAAATCCCCCCACACTGCACAGTGCAGCCAAGCGAGACATCCTCCTCCAAGTTCCCCAAGTGCAGCAGCCAGACGCTGACACAGTATTTCAGCACAAAAGGCACTTTACAGCTCTGCCAACCACCACAACCAGGACCCTCCACCCAAGGAAGAGCTTCACCACCAGCAGCACGCTGCTCACTAACCAGAATTTCAATGGTCCCTCTGGAAATCTTCGTGGTGATGCCCAAGGCCTGGAAAAATGAGGTCTTCTCCGGGCCGAGACCAGTGTTCTGTGCCGGCACCGTCACGTCACAGGGAGCAATAGCGCCGGCACGGGCAGCTGCTGGCACCTGGAGAAAGGGAAAGGAACAGCTGAGGAAATGCTCACCTATCAGGTCCTGTAGGATGGCAGCAGCCCCCTCCTGAAGCGTTTGTTCCTCCAGGATGGATGTCACTCAGGCACACACAAGTGACACAGAAGCTGAACCTGAGCCATTTGTCTAAAGCTCCACGGGCCCAGCTCCCAACCCTTGAAGACTCCTGATAATCAGGTATCCCCCATGCAGTTTCAGTTTGACTTTTAATTCCATATCAGGCCCAGAGACACGGTGAGGGCTGATCTCCCCTACCTTGTTAGCCAGCAGCATGTCGCGGATCTCAGTCAGATCCTCCTTGGTGAACACAAAGCCCACATTCCCACGGATATGAGGCAGCAGCCTGAAGGAAAGACAAGCCCTCAGTTCCGCTTCTCAGACGTCTCCTCCTCCCTGAGGACCCAGGAGTACATTCAGAGAGCGTTACCCACTTTTCTAAGGCGGGGTTATTCTCCAGGTGACCACGAATAGCTTTGCGCATCATCGTATTCTTCCCCATCAGCACAACGGCCTTCCCACGCAGGGACATACGGATCTGCTGCATCTGCTTGGATCCCACATTGTCTGCTCCCACAATGAAACATTTTGGGTAATCATCCAGGAGTTGCTATAACAAGAAAAACACTTTAACTATACAAAAATATCTAGACCAGAGCAGCATTAAAACCTTAACATGTCAAAGTGTAAAATCTGTCAGCAGTGTAAGAATGCTCAGCTCAAGGGCTGAACCCTTCATTGAGTTATGCCCCCAGACGAGTTATTTCTGTAACTGCCACCACGACTTCTCACAGGAGCCTTTACAAAGCCTGATCTGGACTGTCTTGGTGTCTTTTTATTGCCATGTAAGCGCTGCTCGCAGCCAAGCTCTGGCTCCCATCTCTTGTTTAACCGCCCGCTCACACGCCCGCCCGGTTCCCGGCCACTCCCTGCGGGCCGGGGTCGCCCCCAGGCCCGTAGGGCACAGCGCCCCGGCAGCGCCAGGCCCCCGCCGACACTCACGATGATTTTCAAGAAGTAGTTGGATTTCCAGGTAGCCCTGTCTTCCCTGGGCATCGCGGCGGTGCTCCAAGGATGGCCCGGTGGGTTTAAAGACGAGCTGGGACCTGCCAAGGAGAACCGCAGCTCAGGCGGGTCCGCACCGTTCCCTTCCCTACCCCGTCTCCGCCCCGGGGCTCCGCGCTCCCCGGCCGCGGCCCAGCCCCCGGGTGCGCTCCGGGTGCGCTCCGGGTGCGCTCCGGGTGCGCCCCCAGCCCGGCTCGGCCACCCCGGCCCGCCCAGGCCCGCGGGAGCCGCCGCGCCGCGCACCCACCTCCACGAGGGCTCCGGGAAAGAAAGGCCGGAGGGCGGGCCCACCGCCTTTTATACCGCAGCTCACGCCCAATGGCAGCGAGCCACAGAGCACCCTCAGTTCAACCTCATTGGCTGTCTTCCACGTGTCAATCAGCGCAGGCAGCTCTTTCATTGGGCGGCGCGCCTGTCGCTTACAGCAGCGGAAGGCGCCGGCGGCTCAGGGGGCCCCGCGACAGCGCCCTCTGGCGGCCGGAGGAGCGCACTGCGAGCTCTGACCTCGGGTCACCACCCCCACCCCCGAGGGGGACCCCCCTTTAGTTGTGGTTCCTCACAAGCTGAAGGGCTACAAACAACCGCAAACACACACGTGAGAATTAACGGTAAAAATTTTATTAGCGTAACTGCAAGAATTTTAAATGGAAAAAAAAAGAAAGCGGAGTTAGAAGTTTACAAGGGAGAAATATACCAAATAACTGGCGACCCAGCATCCCCAGCCCACGCTGCTGCGAAACACCATCCCCAAGGGCAGCGCTTGCTCCGGGGGGGCCCGAAAGACCGAACCCGCCCCGTTGCAGCTGCCACAGCACCCCCCCAGCACCATCCCCAGCCCTCACCCCCCTCTCTCCCCCCTACCACCCCAGCGCCCCAAAACTGCATCCGAAATCAAATAACAGGCATTTTGGATGTTCAGAGTGGCAGCAGCCACCAGAAGTCGTGATTTGGCAGAGTAGCAGCCCAGCACATCAAAAACCACGTCCAGGACCCGCTCAATGTCTCGCTCAGGTCGGTGTCCCACGACCTCCATGGAGCACTAACAGAGCCGAGCTCCCCCTGGGGCACCCGCAGCACCCAGGGGGCTCCAGCGTCACTTAAGCCTCAACTCGCAGTGAGGTAGGTTAAAGACTCCCCGGACAGGGAAACTGAGGCACAGGACTACACAGTCTGCAGGGGTCACACAACCAGAAGCATCTTCTCACTCATCTCCAGCATTCCCGACATGTGCTGCAGCTTTTGTCCTCTTAGCTGGGCTGAAAGTTGAACTTTTCAGCAACATCAAACACGCGTGACCTAGGAATGTCCGTTTTAAGTCAAATCGATTCCAAAGGTGAAAAGATGCCTTAGAGGTTTTTCTTGCCTCGCAAACTCCCCGGGAGCCACACTCAGCCCAGCTGACGCGGCTCTAGTGCTTCCACAGCTCCCTCCGGTTTCACAACCGCAAACTGAGGTTCATTTGTACGGGGAAACCGGTGACAGAGTTCTGGTGACCCGAGCAGGGCGGCGAAGCACCGTGGCAAGGTTAGGCGGGACAGTAACCCGCAGGTCCCAGCCTAACGTCAGGCTGGTTTCTGACACAGCTGCCCCCGGGCCCTAAAGCCCCTGCTGAGCTGAAAAGCAGACCCAGACGTCGATATTGCTGCAGCGCTCTAGAGAAGGGATTCCCAACACCCGGGCTGCCTCGCTGTGACCACAGAACGCCATCGGGTGTTTCAACATCGTACTTCACCTTCCACAGCACACTCCAGAGACCTAAAAATGCTTTAGTGAACGTTAACTAAGCCTCACAATAACCTCACAAATCCAGGCTAAATTGCCCCCATTTTACACATGGGGAAACTGAGGCACGGTAAGGTTTTAGTGACTGGCCCAAAGTTACACAGCTAGTCAGGAGCAGAGTCTTTCTCTCCCAATTTCCTCTCCTTAGTCACAAGACACGAGCAAAGCATCTCCTTCCCCAGCGAGCCCTGCTCTGCTTTCAGGTGCTGAAGAGGAGAAACCGAGGGCTCTTCCCCCCCACAGCATCGTATCAAGACTCACTATAACATCCTGGAAGCTGCACTTTGGGAGAATGGCAGGTGACTCAAATACAGCAGTTTACAGGTTACAATAAAAACCAAACAACACACCTTTGGGTGACCCAGAGGAGGGGGAAAAAACAACAAAAAAAAAGCTATTCACAGTTCACCTGCCTGTGCTAAGGAAAAAAAAGTCACATTCCCTCCCCCGTAGATTCCAGCCCCTCCCGACCCGCAATAAAAAGAAAATACTGAATGCTAGTTAGGCTTAATAAAGCGTTGAGGTTACAGATGCAGTAAACCAGCGCAACTGGCGTACTGCCGGGAACAGCACGGCTTGATATAAAAGTTGCTTTCTTAAAATCACTTCAAAACCAATTTCTGTGTAAGAGGATTAAAAGTAAATTAGATATTAATTCAAAATCAGTGTAGAAATCTACAGTTCTTATCAAAGACAGGATACAGTATTCACTTTGATAGTAAAACTCCAAGTGTGTCACACACACCTGACCCAAGGGACTTGTTATACCAGTAACAGTCAATATAAAAGGTTATTGCTCTAGCATCTCTCAGTAGAACGTGTTTAACGAGAGCACAGAAAAAGGAAATACCCAGGGGCTGACAGGTGTCATTAACAAAGAGAGGAAGAAGAAAGGATGCAGAGTTTGGATCTATTTTTTTTTTTCCTGGCTTCTTAAACCCCTGCGCTTGTGACAGTTTCAGGGCAGATGAGCACACAGGTCACACTCGCTCAGGACAGGGGTGATGAACGAGGCTGTGCCCAAACCTCCCTGCACCTGCTTTTAGAGAAGGGCTGGACCCTCCTGGTGTCTCCCGGGAGCAGACGCCGGGTGCTGACAGGGGTGCCTGGCACAGATCGCCCCCCCAGGAGCGCCCGTCAGTGCTGAGGGACAGCCAGGGCTCACTGCACCTCCTGCCCAGGGCGGTGAGGAAAGGCAGGGAGTAACAAACTAGGGAAAAAAATAAACACACCCCACACAGTAACATCTTGATTCCTCTTTAAAAGAAAAAAAATTAAGTGGTATCATCTCCTTACAGTGTAATGGAACTGGAGAGACCCTTGCAGGGTCCCGCTGCCTGCGCTGACGCTCTGATCTAAGTCACACACACCCTGTGGCTCTGGTGACCTGAGCCAGGGTGGCACCGAGGTCACCGGGTGCCCTCACTGTGCTGCTGCTCAGAGGGCAGGCAGGCAGGCAAAAGCCTGAGAAAGAGGTGTCAGAGCAGAGGGCTGTGTTGTCTGCAAGTGTCACGGTGTGCTCTGAGAGCTGCAAAACCTGCTGGCAAAGAGTCCTTCTGCCAGGAGGGGCTGGGTAAAACCTCCCTGCCGCGGCCCCCCAGCTAGACTCAGCTGTCGGTCACACACACAGACACACACACACCGCAACGAGGGGACTCGGTCTCTCTCTACTGAGACACAGCAAGGGCATTTCCAGTTTAATGGTCCGTGTCATCTCTGGATCTACTGCCTCTCCGCAGCAGCAGAAAGCGCTCCCACCCCGCTCCCGCCCATCCTCCTCCCCTGCCTGGTAAGGTTCCTAAATCGCAGTAACGTTCAGAGAGACAGAACTGCCAAGGGGGTGGCAGAAAGATGCTTAGCGCCCATCTATGATGCCCCTAACAGAAGAGCTTGAGGAAGCAGTTCTGGCAGTAAGGCTTGTCGTTCTGTTCTTTGAAGGTTCCTTTGTTGAGCTGCTTGAGGCAGAAGGCACAGACAAAGTGTTCGGGGTGAAATTTCTTGCCCATAGCAGTGATGCAGCGTCCCGTGATCGGCTTCTGGCACCCAGAGCAGAGCGAGCCGCGGCGCTCGTGGTAATGCACCTCGCAGTAGGGCTGCCCGTCGTGCTCAAAGAAGCTGCCGTTGATGAATGGCGTGAAACATTCCTGCAGGAGGATAAAGCAGAAGGGGATGGGTTGTATCACAAGCTGGAGCTGCGGGCAGTTCCACGAGCCTCCTCTCTGCGCCGTGGCACAACCTGGCTGTGCTCTGAGCAGGGGAACTGCTGCCTTTCAGCACTGCCCTGTTATCCAAAAAGCCAAATTCTGTCCATCAAGAAGCGTTTCCAAGGAAAGGCTGACGGATAGATACAAGCCACAAGCAAGGGAATTAACGATGCCCCTTCCCCCAGTTGGTTTCACTTCTACAAAAAAAATACAACAGATGAGTTACCATGTGTGCCCAGTCCAGAGAAAGGAGAACACTCCTTCCCCTGAGATGGGAAACACTGCAGCACCTTTCCCTTGGTTTTTTTCTTTTCCTTTTTCCTCTAATCTCACTCCAGCTTTCCCAGAACACCAGGCAGGAGCAGGGACCAACATAACCTTTCATACTTTCACACAGAAGAATTCGGATGAACATGAGGCTGATTCTGGCTGAGAAAATGAGGCACAATTAATCTCCACAAGTGATCTCTCCGGAACAGCTGGCATTACACAGGTTCGCTCTCTGCAGGATTGTCCATCCTGAAACGTCTCCACCAGGTACACACACGGCTACATGGAAAAACTGTCCTACAGCTAATGACTTTGAACAGAGGAGAAGGGGATACACCAACTGTGTCCTTATTAGTGGCCAGAGCTCCTAACGCCCCTCAGTGTCACACAGCTCCACACTGGGCACTTCAGAATCTGCAACACAAGCACCCACCTTCCCCGCAAGACTGGGAGGACCCTCCTCCTTGTACGAGTGCAAAACTGAGGCAGCAGGGTGTGTGGGACAGCTGAGGATATGGCCAAATTAATGCAACATATCAGCAGCAAAGCCCAGAGAAGCCAGATTTCCAGAATCTTGGTTTTGCTCAGGCCCAACACTATCCTCTTCTCCAGGGAGGACACACCACGCAGAGCTGGACCCCGACAGGAGCCCAGCAAACAGCGTGCAGAGCCACAGACAGCTAAAAACTCACAACACTGCAAAGAACACAGTTTGCCTGCAGCAAGTCCAAGACTTTTCTAACGCTGACAATCAGTTCAAGAAACAGTCTGCTCCCACAGTTAATGGGACAGCTGAAAAGTCTGCTCTGCTTTAGCAAAAACAGGAACACAATCCCATCTCATGCCCTGGAAGACATCACTGCTGCCCCCGCTAATACTCACACTATGGCCGCAGGGGAAAAGAAAGCAGAACCACTGGAGAGGAGTCTCAGTCTCTGCACAAAAGGCACAGCCCTCTCCAGCCCCGCACAGCCAGGACTGGCATCTCTGGGCTCCGCTCCCCGCACACCACTGCAGGAGCCACTGACGGTCCCAACAGCACGGTGACAGTGACAGTCTGCTCTGAGCATCGCACCAGGAAACAGCAGCTTGTGGTTCTGCTGCTTGTTCTGGTCTCTGCCTTTCTTTCCCATTCTGGGAAACACTGGCTGATTTTGCTTATCTCTTGGGGCCTGTAAGAGTTAATATTTGCAATGCTCTCTGAAAAAGTGCCAAGCATTTAATCTGCAGTATTCCTGTTTATTATGCCTGTTGTAAGGAGACTGCCACTATTTCACTGACTTGCATGTTTGTCTGAACAAGGTCAGTCTCATTAGTTTACATTGTCGGATGGAGCATGGGAGGAAGATCCTCAAAATCTGATTGCTGAGGCAAGTGCTTAGAGAGAAGATTAGCTTATAATTATTTAAAGGTCACAGAAAATGTCTCTCTTTATCTGTGAGCTGCTGCAGAAGCCCATAACTGCAGCTGGGAACAGAAAGAGCAAAGCAGCCAGAATGTTTAATGTAAACAGGCAGAGGAACAAGAAGGTGTTTGGTTGCTGACATGTTTTTATCTCGTGGGGCTGGCTGCCCTTCACTACCCCAGAGATGCCTTTTCCCCATAAGGGACCGGATGCCTGTGGGGTAGAAACGAGAGGGGTCATATGGCAGCCACAAAGGACCTTGGGTTTCTTACCCGACAGACAAAGCACTCAGGGTGCCACAGGGTGTTCAAGGCAGAAATGTAGTTTTCCAGGATAGCCCGGGCACAGCCTCCACACTTGGGAGCAAACATGTCGAAGTAGTCCTTGCGGCAGTAGGCTTTGCCGTCCTTCTCGTGAAATCCTGCCATGGGAGAAGAGAGACAAAGAGCATCAGCTCCTGATCTTTACCTACGATCAGGCACGTTCTGCAGGGTAACCAGGGTGGGTAGGATCAGCCTTCCCTCTGCTAACACACAGACACAGCAGGCAGCTGCTCCTCGTTCTGCTGCCCTTCCTGCCCCACGCACACACACTCTTCCTCTCCGGGGAGAAAGGAAGATTCCTGCCACATCCTCCCCCCATAAGCAGCTGTATCCCTTGGAATTTCCATCTTCAGCAGTTCCCTGTCACCCCTCAGGCTGCACCCGACAGCAGCTCTGCCCTACACACTTGTCTGCAGTTCAGGGAGAAGGCTGCATAAACCAGCAATACCTTCGGGTCCGAAGAAAGCTCCACACTGGGCACAGAAAAAGTGTTCAGGGTGCCATGTCCTGTCCAAAGCCGTCACCACTTTCTGTTCAGAAGAAAACACAAAGTGGAAGTCATGTAAATGCTGGTTTCAGCTTGGAGGTGAGTAAGGGGGCGTTGGATGGGGAGAAGAACACACTAAAGCTGGTGCTGACAAGAGCACGTGTTAAAACAAACTGTCCTTTAGAGAGCTGAGTCAATTCTCCCCGTCTCTGACTCGTTCAGGCTTTCCCCACTGTACACTGTTGGGTTTTTTTTACTCTAAAAGGACCTTACACAATGCTTCCTCCCTTACACAGGGCCCCTTCCAGCTCTCAGGAGTAGCTCTGGTGCCTGTTACTACAGGCTACCCACAGACAAACCTGAGGAATCATTACTGGAATGATAGAGCAACGTGAGGTTCTGAAGGAACTTCAGTGAAGGTAAGAGGGACTGTCCCCTCTCACTGGTGTAAGAATTTGGGCCAAGTTGTTTCCCTTTCAGAGTCAAGGCAAAGGAAGCCAACAGTAGGACAAGGGGTAATGGGTTCAAACTGGAACACAAGAGGTTCCACTCAAATTTGAGAAGAAATTTCTTCCCGGTGAGGGTGGCAGAACACTGGCCCAGGCTGCCCAGGGGGTTGTGGAGTCTCCTTCTCTGGAGACATTCAAACCCGCCTGGACACCTCCCTGTGTAACCTCATCTGGGTGTTCCTGCTCCATGGGGGGATTGCACTGGATGAGCTTTCAACGTCCCTTCCAATCCCTAATATTCTGTCATTCTGTGAAACATAGAAGTCCCCAAACAAAATCTTCCATCCAGGACCCACGGGTGGAGTTTTTAACAGCCAGGCCTGCAGCAGCTTGCCAGTGCCACTAATCCCCCCCAGGAACTCACATCAAGGATTGGCCCGTTACAGTAGTAGCAGCGAGGGGAGAAGAGGTTGTGATAGTCCTTCTCGCAGTAAGGCTGGCCATCCCGCTCGAAGAAGTTCCGTGATCCGATCTCCTCCTGGCAGTGGGTGCAGACGAAGTGCTCAGGGTGCCAGGTTTTCCCCATGGCTGTAACTACCTGTTGGGAAGACAAATTATGAAGGACAACTCTACCTCTCTCTCCCCTAGACCACATGACAAGATACCAGCTGGAGGTCAGCGAGAATGACAAGTTCTACTACTTAAGTGAGCCCTGGACTGGGGTAGCATGAAAACTGAATTACCTATCATCTCAGGAGAGGGCAGTCCCTCAGGGGCAGGGTAGAGGTCACTGGAGGAGCTTACAGCGTACCTAGCCAGTGGATAAATAGAGTACTTCAGTTTCTCCAGCATCTCCAGTCTCTTCAGCCTCACGAAACAGCCCTCCCCTTTACTCCCAGCTGCAGCCCAAGATTCAGCAACGAGCCAGCACCTTCAACTCACCTGCCCAGCAATCGGCTTCTTGCAGGCTCCACAGACACCTTTGGCAACTGTAGCTACACCCAGTTTGTTCAGGTCAGACTGGAGACTTCCCAGCATGGTGTCCAGCTGACTGCCAGGTTTGGAGGCTGTGGACGGAGGGGAGCCGCTCCCAGCTTTCCCCTGTGCCATGAACTGCAGGGAAGAGAAAACAAAGACTTAAGGCGAGTGCTGCTGCGCTTGAAAGAGAAATGTCTGCTGCCAGTGGCTGCTCTGGAGAGACGAGCAGGGGATTGCCAGGAGACAGCTACACTCTCTGCAGAAGCCGGCGAGAGCCTGGATCAACTACACACACACATATTCTGCTCATGCAGACACACATGGAGACCCTGGGATGTATAACAGCAGAGCTATAAACTGGGATTTGATTTTCCTTCACTGCACCTACAGAAGTCACCAGCAGATGCCAAGTACAGTGCTCTCAGCCTCTGCCAAAAAGTCTCCCTTTACCTCACCAGTTCTGACAAAGCAGAGATGCCATCCAGAGGGACCCTTCCCCTTGACCTCTCGCTAACTCTATGCTGTTGCGCTCTCTCAGTTGTCACTCTCTCCTCTCTGACAGAGATCCCTCTCCTCTTCCTCACCTTCCTCTTGGCCAGAATATCTTCTCCCTTCCCCTCCCTTTGCACCACTAGCTTTTTGCCAAGTCTCCTTTGCCCCCATCAGGCGGCTCTCATCCCACAAGTGGGAGCAGGAAGGAAATGACTCCCGCTGTTTACCTATGGAGAGGGCAGCGCATCCACAGCCGAGCCCCGGCAGCCAGCACTGCCAGGGAACGCTGCCGCGTCTGCCGCTGGGAACGCACGGGGCAGAGGGGAAAGGGACCAGCGTGCTTCTCTCAGAGGCCGTTTCTGACACTCACAGTGCCCGTGGAAAGGCTTCCCAGAAGAGGGGGAAGCTTTATGTAGGTGCATGACTTAAAAGCAAAGTATACATTCTCTTTGGCCACAAAAGGCCCCTTTGCAGGTAAACTGCAGTAATGAAATAATACAGATTATTTTAGCTGACTTTGCACTCAAATAGCTACTATCAGGTTTAGAGACGCAAAGAAGTCCCACCCTGAGATACTGGTTTGGAGCATAATTTCTCTTATCAAGAGGACAGATTGAAAAGACTCAAAACGCACACCTGTGAACACAGCACAGCCAGGGGAGCGGGGACGGGTCGAGGTGCCGCGCAGCCCTGGCAGACCCTGCCCTTCCAGCCCCAGGAGAAGCTCTGTTCCCCGTCCTGCCGCTGGTCACACTTGTAATCAACTGGTTTACTCAATGACAAACCCCAGTTTCTGCTTGTCTGTATTAAAAAACCCCTCATGCTATACACAATTTTAGCTGTTTTACACACTCAGCAGCCTTGCTTTGCATGCAGCATGACTCCCAACGGAGCCTAACGCGCAGCTTTTCTCCTCCCAGCCATCCTCATCACATCCCCTTGTCCTGAGCCCAAAACAAAGCCTCCAGCACGCAGCAGTGACTTGCTACCAACCAGTTACAGTGAATGTCTCCAAAGCAAACCACTGCAAGGAGACTTGTCACAGGACAGCAACAACAGGCCTTTAGAAACAGCCAGGGCAGAGTCCCAGGACAAAGCCAGGGCCTCCCACACCAAACAGCGGGAGGAAAAGGGCTGGACCATGTCAAGAGAATCATATCCTCCCTCACTCTAACCAGGGGCTTGTGGCCACCAGGCAGGGCAGGCACACATGCCACACACAGACAAGTGACAAATACCATCTGGAGAGAAAACAGATGAGATGAACTCAACGTGTAGCAACAGAGCACGTCAGCCTTGCCTGCAGGGGCCACACGCTCCTGCAAACCACAGCTGACCTCGGAGCAGGGACAGCCGCCTGCCAACACTGCAACTTCTGCATGGTGAGCCAGCCCCGACAGCTCACAGCTGAGTCCTCCCCTGAAAGAGGTTTGTTTCCACCTCCCGCACACAGCACCTGCTGTTTACAGCAGACACCCAGCACAGCATCCACATAAACTGGTCATGCAAAGGCCTTTTGAACTCCTGCCCTTCACCCACAAGATCAGCCATCACTCCAGTTCACTCAGGAGCTCTGTGAGCAGCAAACCAGGCGCTACACGACAGCATCAACATCAACGGCACTGGGAGCTCTGGGAGCAGATCCCAGCAGCGAGTGCAGCACACTCAAGGAGCAGAAAAGCACATCATGCTGAGGAAACAGAAAGGAGGCCCTGCCTTCTCGGGGGGGCCCGGGGGCGCAGGAGCAGTCAGCACATTGGCACCGCAGACATGGGGAGGAGCAGAGGTCACCTGGAAAGTATAACAGTGCAAGATGCAGAGGTGTTCTCTTGCTCACTGCTTGAGAGCTGCCTGTACACATAACATTGCACACCACTGCAGCTCATATACACTGAGAATTCCAACTATCCCGGAGCTACAGCCCTTCCCTGACAGGAGATGCAGAACACAGCTCTTGATCATATCTCCTCCTCTCCAGAATTCACTTGCACTGTGGATCCCCGTCTAAACAGGCAAACAGGACGGACTGCTGATTTGCTCCTTCCAATACTGAGATTTTGCCATCTTTTACTCCCTCCACTCCAAGAGAGATTGTGTCGGGGGAGCTGCAGCCCACGTTTCAGAGCTACCTTCATCTCGGAGGGAAATCACATCCCTGCTGCACAAAGTGACCGTCAG
Source organism: Nesoenas mayeri (assembly GCF_963082525.1). Classification (NCBI taxonomy): domain Eukaryota; kingdom Metazoa; phylum Chordata; class Aves; order Columbiformes; family Columbidae; genus Nesoenas; species Nesoenas mayeri. Next base: position 10,281,771 of record NC_137565.1, on the reverse strand, counting down.
GAACCACGCACGCGTCGTCAGGTTATTGCACAGACACATATTGTGCAGTGCTAGACAGACACAGGTGGCATTGCTGATGTCACTTCTCCTATCCAGCAGCTCACTACCAGCTTTTACCTGAACATTGTAGCTATTGAACTATCAAGTTGGGAGCATTTGTTGGACTGGAAAACACTACTGGAAAAAAAAACACAAACCATAAGAGAGAAGACAGCCTGCACCTGTGGGAACAAAGTGCCATCCTCAGTCTGACAGCCAACAGAAACAACTGTCTTGGTGCCAGGGGTCCAGGTCTGGGGAGAACAGGAGTGCCTAGGATCTTCAGAAGGAGGGGTGCCCACCACAGAAAGCTCATGATAATCATCATCAGAAGTTTCCCACTGGAACAGAGGCTGGGGAGCCAAGCTGAAGGAAGAGGAGGAGACCAGACTAGGAGCTGGGGTAGATGGCACATGGGAAGGCTGAGGTGGGAGCGGGAGGAGAGGTGCAGAGCCAGAGATGCGAGCGGGAGCAGCGTTAGCAGAGACTGGCTTTGGAGCTTCTTTGGGAGGCTGGAGCAGGGGAGAGGCTGGAACAGAGACCGTCCTCCTCGGGGGTATCGGGGATTCTGGAGGAAAAACCACCTAGAAAGACAGGGAGGAAGAAGAAAGGTGAATAAATGTAAAGAGGAACCAACAAGCGCTTCCTGCAACAGGAAGGCAGGTTGTTGCCAGTATGTTTATTTAAGAGGAAAAAGCAGCAAGAGAGAGAAGGGAATTAGAAAATGTGCTGCTTTGAGCAGCTCAGGGAAGAGCATCATCTCATACCCAGAACTTCCTGCACAGGGACAGTACTGGGGAAAACAAAGCACGCATCTGCAACAGGCTTCCCAGTGTGGCTTTAAACATCATCCCACGTGGACATTTGCTGTGTGATAGCAGCAGATTGGCCAAACAGAAACCATCACCAGCACCCTCAGATCCCATTCCAATTCTTAAACATCAAGACTAGGACCCACGTGCTGGTTCCCTTTTCATGCCAGACAAGGCTGAGTAGAAATGTTCATTCTCCATTTCGTGTTGCTTAGGACACTTGGAAAATCTGCACCTCCACGCAATGCTATCTGGACAGAGGGACATGCTGGAGCGTTCCAGCACACGTCCCTGCTTTCTACCTTCTCTACTTGCTGTCCACCATTCTGCTCTTCCCCCTGGGGCCTGGCAGTGATGATGACCCCCTCTGTCAGCCAGTCGTCCTGGCTCTGCCACTCCTCCTGCTCCTGCTGAGCGATGCCCAGTCTGTCCTGCAGCTCTTCAATCAAGCGATCTTGGGAGTCAGTCTTGTGAAATATGGCAGGACCTAGTTTACGCCTTGGAGAGAGGTCACGATACATTGGATGCACGTTTGCAGTCTCTTTTGTCCTCTTGATTAAAGATTTAATCTAAATGACAAAGGTAATAGTATCAGCAGAGAAGAGCAATGTCAGAGCAAGCCCCAAGATGCAACAGCACAAACTCAAGCCATTAGTGACAACCGTGAGCAGGAAGAGTGATGACATTTATTCCACAATGCCAAAATTCCTCTTGGCACAGCCCAGAACAGTGACTCAGTGCAAGGAAAAACCCTGTAAGGATAATCACAGCGGCCAAAAATAACTATCTAGAAAAGGGAAAGATTAACCAGCTGGAAGCCAAGATAGGAGCTGCAGCACAACCACTCCGCTGAGCACTACAGAAACCTCAGCATCACAAGGACACAGAGCAGCCTCTCTGCGTTTGCCCTTTACAGGCAGAAGACTCTTGGTCAGAGATGTCTGGTGCACAAAGTGTACTCTGGTGCTGGAACACTCACAGCTCCAGCAATGAGACCTAAAAAGGCGAGCAGAGCAGAGGAGCTGCCATCCCAAGTCAGAAACATCCTCCACTGGCATAAACAGCCCTTTGAACTTTTCAAAAGCCTCCACGGACTGAGGCTTATCCCGCTTAGGAAATAAAAAGTCCATTTCACAGGGAAGCCCCTACAAACTGCCATGTTCCGTGCTGCTGACTGACATGCAGAAGTAGTCATAAGATAAAGCAGAGGATTTCAAACCTCCATGACATGCAGCTGTCGGTCACATTGCTCAGAGCCGCGTGCTGTTAGCGTGGGTGAGCCCAGGCACGTTCACACCGCACACAGAATGTTAGAGCGCTGTCAGAACATTCCCAGCTACGACTCGTCCTACTCCTACATTCACTCAGTGCCTGCCTGGCCTGACGCAGAAATCCTCTCAATGGGTGGTTTGGAGACGCACGGCGGATCCCATTCAGCTTTCCCAATGTTTTCAGGAGATTCTGGAGCAACTGCAGAGCTTCTGAACTGCTCCTTTTCCTGGTCTCCTCTGGTTTTGTTCCTGTTCACTGTACCTGCCTTCCTAGGAGTTCTGTCTCTGCCCTGCCTCTCCTTGCCCAGATCAGGACACCCATCTACCTTGGCTTCATGCGCCGCTTTGGCCTTCAGCTCCTGTCCTTGCTCCACTACAAAACCCAACGGGTTTTTAGTGTCTGGGAAGACATCCCACCGATCCAGGGCCACAACAGAAGGCTCACACACAGGACTCAGAACGCTGTCGTTCTCCGGGTGCACCTCTGGCACATGTGCAGACAGGTCCAGGGCCCACAGCTCCTCTAAAGCTGCTTCCACATCTCTGCTCTGGGAAGAACGGGCTGAACCGTCCCTGAACGCTCCCTGCTGATCCAGCTCCTTAGGTATCTGCCCCTTCCCTTGACCATTTAAAGTGCTTGAAATTGGCACACTTGAGATTTTGGGGTCAGTTCTCTGCTGCTTCTTCTCAGTCTCTTTTGCCAAATGGTTCTCTAGGCTTTGTGCCTCCACATGAGCAGATCTACACAGGAGCTCCACACGGGAAGCCGGCACAGCCTGCAAAACGTTTCTAGAAGGGTCAGGCTTTCTGCTGAGCCGAACCGAGCTGGCAGAGGTCAGCTGCTCCCCATGGGTGGCAGAACCAGAAGAGACCCGTGGTGGGGGCACAGGGACGGTTTGTGGCAAACAGGACATACGTGGGGCAGCCGTTGGCACTGCCGTGTCCTCACTGTGACTTGCAGGAGGGTGTCTGGGATGGGACAGCACTGTTAAACTAGGAGGAGTGTTGCTGGAGTCTGCATTTGCTGAACTGGGAACCGGTTCTAGAGAGGGTTCAGAAATCAGAGACATAGTGGAACTAGTCTGCAATAAGGAGACAGAAGGAATAAGGAGAGAAAAAGATAAAGGCATAGGTAAGGAGAAGAAAAAAAAAGAAAAGAATTAAGCATTACAGCAATCATGACCTCCAAATAAAGACCCATGTTGATCCAAAGCGAAGAGTATGGAAGAAAATGAGATATCAAAGAGCAGAACCAGTATGACATTGTGCTGATCTTCACGTGAGATTACAAGAGATGAAGTTCTACAGCCATTGAGATCCTTTTCCTATGCCTCCCTCCTGTGCAGCTCCTGTGCTCACCTGCAGCTGTGATGGGGACACGCAGCAGCTGCTGGGAAATGCAGGAATGTCTAGACCCTGAGTAAAGGTCACGTTAACTTACTCAGAGTCAGACACGTAAATTTTACATTTCAGAGCTAAAAAAAAAAGCAATCAATGAATAGAACAAAGCATGACATTTTCTTCTTGATACACTAATAAAATGCTCCAGTTGGCTGAGTACATGGCAATGAAAACAAAGCTGCGGGGCATTCACAGTGAGAGCAGATGACATGGGCTTTGTTCTATTCGCATCACTAATCTCACCTTGGACGTGACATGCACTGAGTCTATACGAGTCTGTCAGTCACTCCATGCTCTTGTAAGCATTGCTTAGGTGGCTGGATTTGCCTCTTCCCCTTAGGCCAAACGCTTCACATTTCAATTGTAATAAAATCAGTATTAATTTTAATTCAAAATACACTCTAACAAGAGCAACTGATAAAGAGTCCATGGTTCTCCTTCACTTTGAGTCATTTAAAACAAAAGATCACGGGTTCTCCTTTCCCCATTTTCAGTGGTTCCTGGCTGAGCTCTACGGCAACAAACTGGCATTATTGCTTTTTCTTAAAAAGGGAAAATTACAACAGTGGCTTGGGCAAGTTCAGACGGCAGGTCAACCTAGAACCAACGCTGAGCTTTAAAACTCCCAGTTTTAAAGTGTATCCACAAAGGATTTCCAAATCCAAGAGCTATTAATATAAAGACCTGCTCTGATTCTTGTTCGTGTTTTCCATAGAAGCCCTGAGAAGCTGGATGCTCATGCTCTGAGGCAGCAGAGCATCTAACCTCCTAAGCTCATGCATGGTATCTCAGTCTTTACTTAGCTTTCTGGGATAATTATCAGGAATAAAAGGATAAAATTCACCAGAATATACACAAAATCTGCCAGAAGATGGAAGAGACATATACTTGGTATATGGTAGGGGACCCCGAATGGTCAGGAGCTGGTACACACACCTTTGTGAAGTGCCAACAGTGCTACAGGGGGACCACTGAAAGAAAAGTGCAATAGGGATCACAATTCACTACAGGTCGCTCCTCCCCGCGAGCAGCACAGTAACACCCCGTCACAACAGAGCAAAAGGACTAAATAAGTACATTCAGTAGTTAAAATGAAGGGATTTCCTAAAATTGCTCTCCCTCTGTATTTTGCCTAAGCTGGGTGTACCTGCATAAGTAACCTGGTTTTACATTGTGGTTCACACTCAGCTTCCAGGCTTCCTAAAATTAACTCAGTCATTTCCAAGGCAAGCCTACCATTTAACTCAAAAGTAAGTATATCCAGCATACTAAAAACATACTAGCTCCAAAATAAGAGCAGCGGTTAAACACTCAACAGTAATAGAACAGTTAAATACAGGCATCTAGCTATGCAGTGAGTAGGTATCGTATTACACAGAAATGGCAGGGGCTGAAAAAACAAGTGCATTAAGTAATCTCAGTGCCTGCTGACTGATGAGCCAGATAACTAAAATCAAATGGGTTCCGTAAGCAAAAAGAATGAGCAACTCATTAAAGCAGGCAAAAGATGATAAAAGGTTAATGTATCAGCCTGTAATAGCACCTTTTACTCTGGGGTATGAGAGGGATGAAACATCAGTGCCTCTGCTCCTCCCATCCCCACCTACTGCAACTTCCAGTTGTATCAACTACCAACCCCAACTAGTTACACACCAAACTTACTACTTCTGTCCTATTCCTTGCAGCCACACACAGCTCTGGCACTCAAACAACAGCCTTTCATCTTTCACCTTTACAAAGACTCCACTTCTCTCCCATCCTGGCACTGGTACAGACCAGAAATCCATTTTTACAGAGAAGCTGACACCACTCACTAGTTGGCACAGAGGAGGTAAAAACCAAACAAGGATTAAAGGGAAAATGAAGCAACCCAGAGTATAGGAAAAAGGAAAGTAACTATTAAAAACAGCCAATGACAATATTAACAAAAGGAAAATGATCACAGAAACCATGTTCTTTGTGCTTCAGGAAGAACATTTATACATGGATGAGTTCAATGCCTCACAAAAATGCTAATGCTGTGTTTATAAAGCCCAAATCTTGAAGTCTTGCTGCATATCAGTTTGCTCAACCAGAAACTAAGCCAGGAAGGCAGGCAGGCAGGCCAGCAGGCAATATTACAGAATGCAGCTCATCCCCATCATGTAGGTTTTACTGAAGCTGCACAAAGATTCTTAGGCCTTTTGCCCAAACTGCAAAGTAATTTGGACACCCACACTTATGGGAATGTCCCCTCCTTGAACCTCACAAGGAAAACCTGTGCTGGGCGAGGTCATTCCCAGCTGCCAGGAGCTCACCTGGGAGCAAAGGCTGGTGGCAGCAACCACACCCCGAGCTTGTTTTATCAGCCCTGATAAAAGCAGCAGCGACATAAGGCCGTAGCAGCCAGCTGCACACACGGGGAAGGAGCAGAGTGTGCCAGCGGTGCAGGGGGCTCTCCAGCTCCACAAGAGCACAGTTTCTCAACCAGATCGAACAGACATTTGTGGATAAACTGCACTCCACCCTAGAACCCAATACGAAGAAAAAATGGCCACAATAGTGTGTCAATATTTGCAACTGACTGAATACACACTGCAGGAAGTCTGGAGAAAACAGTGAGTAACTCCCAGATTCTCAGCAAATGAGTCTGCCAGAAACAGCAGGCTGAATTCAGTTCCGGCAATGGCAAGCGCAGTCCGTCCGAGCAGGCGTGTGTGCTGCTGGGGTCCCAGCTCACACACGTGGTCAGAACCCCAGGTGCTGTGAAGACCCTCATGAAACCATCAGCACACACCGAAAGTGCTCACGTGAATGGTGGCACAGAGAGAACAAACAGCAAAGCTGTCACTGAATGTCCTGTGCACCGCTCCACACAAAACCCCTCAGCTTGGGCTGCTCCACCTAAAGTTGTGGTAGGAGGAGAGGGGAGCTCAGCACAAATAGGTAACAAAAAGCACCAGCAGAATCTTCCACATGAGGAAAAAACAGCAAGTTAGGGACTCTCTTAGGATTAGAAAGCAGACTTGTGTATGGAGGAAAGGCAAACCCAACAATGAGGACAAAGAGAACATATTAGATATCTTTCTCCACCTCTCTCAGAACAAAATCAAGTAGATAATTCAGTAAGGCTACAAGCAAACCAGTTGAAAGTAGAAGGTAAGAAGAGAAAATATTTTTCATTTTGCTGTGACTATGAGTAAATGAGGTCTCATTAAAATAAGTTCCACAGTTAATCACCTACTGGAATAGTAATAACATAACTATGTGAATAAAGAACAAGTTACCCAGGGACATATATCAAGCGCTTCACTTATCAAGATGACCATGGGCAAGTTAATCCTGAGCTTATGCTATTATGTGATTTTTATGTGCTACTCATGACTGAAGTAGCAGTTCTTTTCCAATACAACAGTTTGATTTCCAAATGACATTCTGCAAAGTATTTGCCATCCTCTGCCCCCACAAGAAGCTCAGACTTTAATCCCATTTTGAGGCAAATAAGAGATGTTTTAAGATGGAAACCTTTGAAGTCTCCAACTGTCCAATGCAAAAGCTCTAGTGCTAAAAGATCCTCCCTGGGGAAAACACATCAGGGTAAAAATACAATCCAAAGAGGAGGGTCATCCCACAGAGCAGAAGAGCTTGGCCTGTGTCAGTGAGCACACTCGTGTCTCATGCTCCCCTACTTCTTGTTAAGTTGCAGCACAGCAAAATAATTCACTCTGTACTGAGCTCATTATCTTTGGCAAACAAACTGCAGAACCAAAGGAAAAACAGACCCCAGAACTGCCTTACCCTGCCAATGATGAGAATTTATAGCAGCATTCAGCACAAATACCACCATAGGCAGTTTCTCAGAGCAGGTTTGAGAGGTAGGGAGGGCATTCTGGAGACCAAACAAGGTCAGCAGACGTGGCTAATAGGCAAGAGAATGTGGGGGTGGGGAGGCACAAGATGAAGCATTAAGTTGTCATGACAGGGCACCTTGAAGTCGGAGAGAGATGCCATCAGCTCATCCAGTTCTCGTGTAGCTGAAGAAGCAGATATACGGGTCTGCTGCTGACTGGCGGTGACCCGCTGGGGGCTGCTCACCTCCCCTTGGCTCACAGTGATTGCAGGGCTGACAAGGAACAGCAGAAAACAAAAAGGAGGGGGGAAGCAAAAAAAAACAAACAAAGAGTGTATTTAAGCCTGGGAACGCACTCCTAGACTGAAAGTCCCACTGCCCCTCCACACAAGCACAGCACGATGCGTTTCAGCAGCACTGCCCACCCTGGCCAGCCCTCCCCAAGGTCCAGCTTCCACAACACACCCAGACCCTGTTTTTCTGCTGAGTCTTAAAGGAGTGTGTACAGACACACACACACTCCCCTTCCATTAAGGAACGGACAACCACCAAACATTCATTTTGTCAGACGGTGGGTATTTGTGATCAGCTATAAATCTGAGTTTGAGCAACCCACCTCTGATAAGATGCTTCTGTATTTTTTTCATCCAGTAGATAAAAGATCACCAGCATTTTCATGCATTTGCTTCATCTCCAGCCCTTTAGACAAAGCCCATCTTCTGTCTGTCACCCTCCTGCAGCACCCGTCCCTACACTACACTGCTCCCCCGACAGCCTGTCCTACCCCACCCAAAGCAGCAACCCCCAAAACAGAACTCACACTGGACTCGGCACAGAGCTCTCCAGCTCATCCAGCAGGCTCTCCACACTGGGACGCACGTCTTCAATCCCACGGGCACCATTTCGCTTTGGCTTTTCTTTTGTAGGGGGTGCAGCCTTCCCTCCCACAGAGCTGCTGCTCTCTGGGACAACATAGTGAGGTCCGGTCACGCCAGGCAGTGAGGGGCTTCTGCTGGCTTCATCTTGAGAATGGAGGAGCAGAAAAGAGTTGTTAAGATCCCTAAGCCCATACACACCTGTCAATCACAGTCAAAAGCAACAAACTTCCTAGAAACCTTGTGAAACATCCTTTGGGGTATTCAGAACTTAACAGCGCAAGCGCCTGAGCAACCTAGTTTAACTTTGAAATGTAAGTTAGGGCCAATCTTGAAGCTGGACATGCTTTGAGCAGGGTGCTGCACCACAGAGCTCAAGAGATCCCATCTGTGCTAAATGAGACTTTCACCAGGGGCTGGAAGGGTCTCCCTCAGTGAGGATGTTGGAAGCAAAAAGTAGGCTACTGTTCTGAGAATCAATCTATCCACTCTTACCAAATGCCTCGCTGCTCCTTACCTGCTGGGAAGCCGCTGGCGGGATTATGTTGAACAGCATTGAGCTCCAGAAGAAGTCTGTCCAGTTCCGAGAGGTTGCTGCCCAGAGAGGAGCTGGTCATTGTGGGAGATGGTTCTGCAGACTTCTGCTTGTTCGGGAAACTAAAGATATAAGGGAAGCGTGAAACTTCTGCATCGAGATACGGCAGGAGGATGGAGGGAAACTTGCATCGGGTTCACAAAGTTTACACATGTACTGTATTCTTTTCAAGCTGATGCTTTTAGCTCTGCTGGAAAGATGATGTGTGCTTTGTGAAGTGACTACAATGCAGCCACACCTCCAGCTGTCAGTTACAAAGAAGAAGTATTGATGGACAGGACCTCATATTTTAGGACGCTGTGCTGCACACCCCTGTAGCAAAGAGTTAACTGTCTGCAGATCCAAGACACACAGAACAGCAGCAGAACCATTAGCTTGCGTTCGGGAAAATGACTTGTTTCTGCTGACATCACATATACACAGCAAAAGCCTCTCCCCTGAACTAAGGGAGTGCAGGGCCAGCACGGACAAGGAGGCAAAGTACAAACCTCAAGCTATCAACAAAAATCGAAAGCAGCAGGTTACGTGGGAGCCTCTTGCAGCACTCAAGGTCTCTTTTCAAGTCCTCAAACCTTTCATTTGGGAAACTCTAATCAATTTATTAAAAAGTAATTTGAAACATTTTCTACTGCGTTAAATACACAAGTCCTGAAGGAAGTGTAGCTGTGCACAAGTGTGTATAAAACACTAGTTGTAATTATTGCTTATCCTATAGGGGTGAGCCCATTTACACACACAACTGCAAATTGTTTCAAAGCAAAACTCAGCACCAATGCAGTGGTTTTTATCATAATTACACTATAAGAGTCTTCCCATTTTCAATGGCAGGGAGATTATTTTCTCCTAGTTTTACAAACACAGAAACAACTTCTAATGCTCTAGACGTTCTTATTTTATCGAAAAGGTACTTTCCAAATCCAAAATGGGAACCTCTGTCTTGCACACACTACCATGTTATGCTCAGAGTTAATACGTAACAGACTTTAGGACTCTGACACCTCCAACATCAGCGACAATTATGAAATTCCATAAGGGCAGTTATCTTTCTCTTCACACTGGAAAAAAAAAATGCACACATGCAATGTGAGGAGGGCACATCTCATCCTGACCCAAGCACACAATTCACACCAGAACCAAGCCATGCCAGATCCTTGTAGAGAAGGATCTATGGCTGTAATTATCTCCATTTTGTACTAATTGCATGCAACCATCTGAAAAAACTGTGATTATTGCCTCCATTGGGCCATCTCTGGACACGCCTGTCTCTACCCAGAGTTAGTTTTGGTTGAAAACAGCTCTCTGCTCAGCAGAAAGAGCTGGGCACAGTTAGAACACACCAGAGAAACTCCAGTCTCCTGGAAAAAGGTACCCAGACAGAGGGCACTGCACAGGGACAGAGACAAAGGTCCAACAGCCTCTTCCTCACCCATTCCCCCACTTCAGCAGAAAGGTCTGTCCTACCGCACAGGCTGCTCCTCTGATCTCAGAGTAAGACGAGCTGCCTTTGCCAGAATAAACAAGTTATCCAGCATCTACTGAGATTAAAGTTTTAAATTCTAACTTACTTGAAAATTCAAGTCATTGCGCATCCTGCTAGGCCACAGGTAACTGCACTGCCTGCGATAACTGACCCTAAGGTCACCCACTTCTCCTAAACAACTTTTGGGTCGCTTAACAGAGGGATGGATTTGTCACTTTTCTCTGCATCAAATCCTTCACAACAGAATCCAGACCCTGTTCTGTCTGAGGGATCCTTAACCCCTTCTGCAGCTGAGCAAACCAAAGGGTCAGGTCAATGTTTGAAATGAGTATGGACGTTACAGCGGCCTCTTACAAAAGAGATGATCAGAACCAACACAGGGCAACATAACATACACAGGGAGCACAGTGAGGCACGGCAGGCTCAGGCTGGGAGTGAGGCTTATCTCTTAAAAGGGACAAGGTACCTGTAGACGTGTTCCTCTTCACTGGCACGGGGAGAAGGAGAGCTGAGCCCGTCTCTGGAAGCAGAGGCACTGGAGCTTTTGGCACTAGAGCTGTATATGGGAGACTGGGACTGGGGCTGTGGAAATGAGATTTGCGTTGGGAACAGAGAACACAAAACGAACAGGTCCACTACTGCACTGCAACCCCACACGTGGACTGAACAGAACAAATCCCAGAACAAGAAAAAAAAATCTGCTATATAGCTGAGCCAGCCTCTATCAGATGAGCTATACTAGAAACAGCTGTTCTCCACTTGCTTCAGATTTGCCTATGAGTCGCAGATTTGTGCTGGAAACCCCCAGCCTGCTTTCCGCAGCCTACAAGACAGATGACCAACACTAATCTCATCACACTACCATTTTGTTGCAACAATGATGATGGGTTTCAACCTTCTCTTTTGCCATTTGCTCCAACCAGTTAGTTGTATTAAAACCCCACACCTCCCCCCATTTCCCCACTCTGTTCACAGCCAAACTCATCCTCACATGTTGCTGTTCCCTCCCCTCGTTCACTTCCTCGAGAGATACTGCACCAACAAAACAAGCATGTGCCCTCCCCATCCGCAAATGTTCACTTACTTGCTGGTGGACGTATCTGGATACGTTGGGTTGCCACTGATCTATGGGGTCAATCACAGTGCCGTTCAGGGCTTCATTGGAAGGTGGCGGGGGCACAGGAGGTGGCACCGCAATCTCTTGGTACGTGTGGTTTCCAGTTGGATAGGAGTAAGGCGTTTCTTCTGTTAGAAACACTGGCCGTTTGGAAATATGTGAGGTGGTGGATTCCAGGTCTGCCAGTAAAGCGTCTGCAGGAATGAGGGGAAAAAAATAATGATTAAAAAAGGTTAAATCCTGAACTACAGAGGTTTTTTTCTTTTGTCTCATTCAGGAGATCTGTATCAGAAGATCTTTGGGAAGATTTTTCATCTGGGGCGATCTACTAAATGCCCTGAAAAACATTATTGCAGCCCAGGACTGAATGGATTAATCAAACTTCTAATGTAAAGAAAACACCAAGAGTTAAGAAAGCAGCCAGAACAACTGTCAGACTCAGATTTTTGTCATAACTGGAAAAAACAGGGAGCAACATCAGGGACCTGTAATCTCCCTGCACCCCGCAGAAGAGCAACCCAGGAGAAACCTGCCCAGAGACATTGACACAGAGTAATTACAGGCCCCACATCATCACAGAGTCATTTATTGTGGCCGCCGGCACCAGTTTCTGCCGGAAACAAGGTGTTGGGAGGGGTTTTGTCCAGAGTCTAAGGTAGTGGAAGAAGCACGAAACTCTCAAATTAGTCCATTGGCACAGCGGGTGTATGTGCTTCAGTTTTCCTAATAAAAATACATCACACAAACAGTTAAGTGGTTTCCAGAGACTGCCAGGTGAACGTCAGTTCTTCTCCTGGAAACAATTCTCAACTTGCTGGGTGGAGACTGCTCACAAATTCCTGAAGAGAAGAAAAACTTCCACCAGCTAGAAACACCATCGCCGATGCCAGGCAGAGGAACCCACGTCTCACAGTCAGCGCTTCTCCGAACTCTCAGAGCAGGAGAAACGCTGTCTCTCAGAGATGGGCACAAGGAGGCATTCCCACCTTCCTGGATTTCCCCCTGCCCATTCCCAAGTCAGGGCTCCTCTGCGGTGACTCACAGGGAAATCCCAACTCAATGGGCTTTCTGTGCCATGCACCCACCCTGCGGAGCCCACTGCAGTCCCCGGCGGGGGAAACTCCGGGGAGTAGCTGCAGGGCTGTGCTGTGCTCACCTTCTAAAGAAAGCCTCGCTGGCCGGGTGCCCGGCTCCCCACCAAGCTCTACGCACACCTCGTTGAGGCTATAGGAGAGGAGCTGGACTGCCAGGGACATCAGCGCTCTCCATTATAAAAGCTTCGGGACATACCTGTCAGGTCCCTTCAGAGATGTGGAATTCAGCCAGACACCAGGGACACAACTTTGGCAGAATTAGAAGAGGAGGCTCTCAAAAAACCCCTTCGATCTCCCTCCATGCAGACCCAACTGTCTCTGGGTGGTCTCACATAGTAGCATTTGCCTTTCTCCTCCCATGCACAGCAGGTACTTGATACTCAAGTTTGGGGTGCGAAGGCTCAGCCTGTGCGTAGACATCCTGCAGCCTCCTCCAACAGCATAACGAGGAGCCAAAGCTCCCAGGTGGCACCAGAATAGCAACTGAGCAACTCCTAATGGCTGCGGAGCGCATGTGAGGGCACCTGCCAGCTCCAGGCCGCTTCCTGAGCACCGCAGACCACACCAGCCAAGGCACTTAGCAACCCTCCAAGAAAATGTATTGAAGGGTCAAATGGAGGACAGTATTATTGTATTACAAGATGAGGAAGGTGCTGCTTTTATATTCATCATCTTCTACAAATCAAAATATCACCAAAAAAAAAAAAAAGGCAGTCCTGCCCTCAGAGATCAGAACACAGCCATTAGCAAATTAAATACTGTGTTAAACTAACTCTATACACCTTTCGTGTAGCCAAGATGCTCCAAATCATTTAAGCCACAGGCTGCTTCTTAAAGGGGCCAAAACACCCCAGAAGCAGTTTCAGTGAAGGCATACAAGCTTTCTGCAGTTAGGGGAAAACTAACTTAACCTTCTTTTTAAGCAAAAGAACAGCTGGTGGATTCCAAAGTGAAAAAGGCACATACCTCAAGGGAACCGCTGCAGTGCTGCAGTTCTCCAGCCAGGCAGGTCCTGTGGCTGGAAGTCTGTGCACACAACCTCCAAGAAGTGCTGTCCCAGAAGGTGTGGTTTTTGCTTCTCCCCACCAATGACAAAGGCAAATCCAACTCCACCAGGAAGTGAAAACCCCAGGAGGGTGCTGGGCTCCTCCAGCCCTGCAGAGGGGACCCAAGCCCTTCATCCACCCTCAGCCCTCAGCCCTCACTGCGGGACAGGCAGATGTAACCACCTCGCCACAAAACCCTCCTCCTGGGTCAGCACTCTGCTGAATGAACCATCACACAGAAATCCACCGCTTTTTACTGACAGCACAGAAGTGAGCTTGGCTACATTTGCTGGTTTACTCTTACACGTCTGCAGAAGAGGGGTCTGGAAATGCCAGGAGCACTCTGCCCCCAGGTTGTGAAGGAGTTAAGGAGAAGACATTACTGTTTAATGATTAACTTCCCCCATACCCTCCCCCTTCCTGACTTGAGCAAACAAGGCAGAGCTGAGGAACAGGAAGCGGAGGGAGGAGAAAAGGCCGGAGAGGAATCACTCGGTTACTCAAACTGCACTCCAACTTTACACCGCGCAGCGCAGCAGCTGCAGGAAGACATCCCTTCCCGGCAGGACACAGAATGGAGCAAACCAGGGGCAGGACAGGCCCTCACACGCCACTTCACAGCTGCAAAGGGCTTGCTCACCCAATGTTCTGCAAACCTATAGTCACCATTCCTCACGCCGCCGTCACTCCCTCCAAGGTCACTGCCATGACGGAGCAATGATCTTTCCTGTTCACGTCCGTCCCCACTGCTGCTTCCAGCCACACAAACTGGTCTTCCATGCAATCCCATCAGCAAACAGTTTCCCCAAGTTTTGTGGGACTAGGGATTTGCAGCCATTCAAAGGGTCCAACAACAGGCCCCAGATAGCACCTCATCCCACGATGTTCCAAAGCACTGTGCGTTCATTTAGGAGCTATGTAACTTTTTAACACTACCAGAAGACAACGTGAGATAAGAGATGTGGGAGAAGAAGGGACATTTATTAATGGAGGAAAGATGCATCCCTCTTTTTCTTTTGCAAAAGGGACCAGAGAGCTCTAACCTGATGAACTGTAAGAAGGATGCTGTGTCTTGGGCAGCGCTTCACATTACAGCGCACTCACTACAGTGACCACTCCTTGAACAGAAATATTAAATACTTAAATAGAAATACTAAAGGTTTGATTGATTGATTGATTGGGCAATGAAGTGTTCCTTCCCAAGGGGACTCCTGCGGGACAGTGCTGCAGGAGGTGTAAACCCTATAAATCCACAAGTGAGCCCATCCCAGCGTGGAGGACGCGGTGGGCTGGATCATCCCAAGGCTCTGCCGCAGCCCAGCTCACACAGCCACCCGCCATCAGAGGGCACCACGACATCCCTACATGGGCAGAGATGAAACCCCACAGCAGTGGCTAACTTGGCAGTGACTTCACATCGCTGCTCACCCCGCTGAGGGGGGAACCCGTCCCTATTTTGGGCACACAGAAACTTCCTGCAGATCTTTGCGCCAGCACACACTGCAGCATCGCAGGCGCTATTGGCCAGTCCTTGGGAAACAGCCACCCACACTGACCGCACCACAGTGTCACTGCTGCCCCAGACGCTCCCTAAAACACTGCAGACACAGCTCCAGGAGGCAGACTTTCCCAAGCTTAAAAGACCAGAGATTGATTTCTCTCTAAAGGACAGATTTAACCATTTTGTAGCAATGAAGTAAAGTAGACATGGTCATGCTACATCCCCAAACCATTGCTCCTCCACAGGAGCATCCTTCCTTCCACTGTCACCCCTGCAAGAACCCGCTAACACAACCCACAGACAAAACGACAACTCACAGACACATGGATGAAGTAGAATCACAGTCCAGTTACCAAATGCTCAGCCGGGCTTAGCCTACCCACGGGCATGGGCTGTGCATATAGAAACTTGTATTTTCCACTCGATTAACAGTGTGCTGCTCAGTGGGGTGTGGAAGAGTGAGGGATATTTGCTAAACAGCACCAGCCCAGGCACTCCTGCTTGTCATGGCCATGGTGCAGTCACAGAGCTGGTAAAAGCCTCCCTCGCTGCCCGCTGCAGCACGGTGCGCCTCAACGTGTGCACACCTGGGTCCTCACAGGCTCAGGTGACATGGCCAAACACCCAGCAAAGCTGCAAGTGAACATGAGACGAGGCACAGGAGCAGAGAGTCCTCCTCCCTACCCTGGGCAACCCAAAAACGATGTGCTCAAGTGAACTAGCATTCAAACCACATCCTCCCCAGCATGGGAGGACATTCGTGTTCACACTCAAGAGGTTTTCTGACACAGATTTTCCTGTGGAGGCGGGACAGCTAAAGAACATCACATTTGGTAGCTCTACTGCTATAAAGCACTCCAAGACATCTGAAGGTCCAGGTACATTAGGATGCCCCCCTCTTTCTTCTCTTCCTTTTGCCAAAAAAACAAGAGCTATGAAGTCCTTGGAATTCTGGTCTTCAAATCCTACACACAGCTCTGTATATACATCAAATATGTATGAGCGGCCACTAATACCGCCCGCATTGCTTTAAGGTAGTTCCCAGCATCTGCCAAAGCTCTCTGCTAGTCAGACAGCTTGGGACAAGAACTCTCAAGCTGATGTCCAGTGCATTGGATGGCTCAGAAAATAGGAAAATATCCCTTTTACCAAGAAAATCAGCGAGGTGACAGAGCAGGACAATACCTTCGGGTAAGTCCCACTTACCAGTTCAAGCTGCACTGAAAGAGTCACCATCTCCCCAGTTTTACACTGCACATTCCTGCGCTATCTCGCAGCCCACAGCTCTGTCAGGCCGAGAGCAGCTCAGCATTCCAGGGGCTCCGGCGGAGGCTCCTTCGCCATCGCCGCGTGTCAGCACTCGCTGTCCCGCGAACGCTGTGTCCTCCAGCAGAAACAGCCGCCCGTGCAGCCGCAGGGGCACATTCTCCAGCTTCCCACGCCCCAGGTTTATCTGATAAAGAGCAGTAATGCCAGACTGGGGACCACAACATGGTTCTGAGGTGCAGAACAGGAATGGGTAACATGGGAGCCCCTCTGTACTGATGCAAACATCAAGCCCCTCTTCTATAAATCTGAGCCGCACTCAGCCGCCTTAAATAGAGTGAAGTTATTAAAAAGAAAAAACATCTACACACATATCCCCATGAGTATCAAAACATCCTCTTTTGTTCACTTGCCTCCTTCCTGTGCCTTCTCTGCATCTCAAAAATGCTCCTGGATTAAGGTGGCACAGTGAAGCAGAATGCACCATGAACTAGTTCTGGAAAAACCTACATGACAAGGCAATGAAAAATTCACATTCACCAGCTGGCATTAAGCAGCTTTTTAATGCTAATTTTTCCTCAAGCAGTAAATAGTCTTCCCCTATTAATAAGCAGCCTGTATTTTTTTTAAAGTGAGGCAATTTAGAGAAATGTAAATGTGCTTTCCTCTGTCAAGAAGCAGCCTTGTACTACTGAGTGCCCAGCATAACTCCAGCCCCTGCGAGGGCTAGAGAGACAGAGCAAACTCATATCAGCATTAGCGCCAGAAGAGAGAAAACCACCTCAGATTTCCATATGCAGTTCACTTCTCTCAACAACTGAGGATGAGCAATTAAGCCACACTGGCACAGCAAATCAGAGCATTATCAATGTAGTAAGGAGATCAAAAGGATGGTGGTCAAATTTTCTTCTACATCTCATTTACTGCTGGGGAGGAAATGGAAGCATAACTGAGGCAAGATAGTTCAAATGCCTCAGATAGCAGCCTTTCATTTTCAACAGCTGAAAGCCACATCTGCGCATCCATCAAACCACACGTTGCCCGTAGCTCTGCTTCTTGCATGGGACATCTGGAAAGTGAGCGACACTGGAGACAGGACTCTCCATCCAGCCACCGCATAGAGCAACTGCTTTCAGCCAGCGTCCCATCTCCACTGCCACAGCACGCTGGGTCGGGTGAGATGTCCGAGCACAAAATACAGTATTTCCTCTAATGCAGCAGTGGAGAACAAGTGTCTGCACCTCCCTGCTTCTTCCCCATGCCCCTGTTTACCCAAATAACTAGAACTGCTACAAGTTTTCGTGGCTGAGGCAGCAGAAGGTTACCTGAGGATTGGCAAATGGAAATATAAAACAAGGTAACTGTAAGGACAGGTCTAAATGAGGATGTGACATGGACTTTACATGATAATCGTGCTTCACTTGGCCTAAGACAAATTGCAGACCCCTCATTTGCAGAATGACACAGCACTCTCCAGCCCTTTTTTCTTAATACCTGTAAGATGCTGAATTCAAATCCTTGGGTTCTGCTGTCCCCTAAAAGAATGAGGGAAAAGGCAGCTCTAGAAATGAACCCTGAGACTGCAGACTCAGCTGAGCAGCCTCTTTGCCAAAATCCCTGAATCCAAACTTTAAAAATCTCGCTAGGTTCAAATCAGCCTTCCCTACCCCACCTCCAGGAGCAAAGGGAACTCCAGCTCACATACTGGAGTCAGCTCGGGGCGGTAACCCAATCCCCCGCAAGACAGTTTTACGCTGTGAGTAACTGCAGAGGAATGGGGAGCTTGGGTATATTTATCCTATTAAACAGCCTTTGAAAAGAAACATTTGCAACGCTCTACAAGAGCAGCATCCAAAAGACTTGTTGGAGCCTTGCTTGTCACTGCCCTCCAGTGAGGCTGGAAGGAGCCCCGAAGAGCAGCACTGACAACAGGAACTCTCTTAACAGCAGCTTTGACTTTTCTCAACAAAGTGGAAGAGAATTATCAGAAATAAGAGGACCATGAACAAACAGGTGAATGCAGGCATCAGCTTCCAGGTAAAAGAAATGTAACAACAGGCTCATAAGGCATTATATTGTCATCAATGTTTTTAAATGCAAAAAGATCAGAGACTATAAAAGCAATAATATACAAAGACTACATTCCAAATGAGACCTTAAACATTTGAAGTGCAATTAGATGCTCTTAAAATTCTGAAGTTCTCTCATTCACATACGTAGAATGCATGTAAAATAGCCTGGCTTACTTTCTAAAACATTCTGAAAAGGAGAAATTCAGAAGTTTTCCAAAATTTAACCCATATGTTGAGCAGGTGGTTAGAATCCAGGACGTGTAACAACTCTCAGCTCTCTCGTCAACCACGGGACATATTGTTATTTAAGACACAAAAGATAAGTCACGTGCCAGACCTAACAACTGCTGGAGGACCAGTACAGAGCAGCCACTGGTATTTTTACCTCACATTGTCTAGACCTGCCTAGAGGAACTTCAGATGACATGGTCAAAAGAAAAAACAAAGCGCTTAGCTATTTTTTTTAATGTATTGCAGCGACTGACGTTTATTCAAAGGCGTGCGCTTTCTCATCATCGAGGTATTGGTGTAAGTCATGCCCTGTGTCACTGCTTAATAAAAGAGAATGTCCAGACTAGTACCAATACGTGATATGGTGAACGCTGATCGAAGACAATACACATGAAAATCCTTGAAGCTTCACTTTTCTTTGAGACCAACGCTGCCCTCGGAATAAGCGAGACTCTGCACTTGTGGCACTGATTTACAAGGTTGTGTGGGTGCTTCAGAAAAGCTTAACAGCAAAGGCAATGATGTTTGCAGCCATTATGTTCAGCTACACCACGCTGCAGAGAGAAACTAAACAATAATTCATCCCGTGACACAGAGAATTGCTTTCAAAATCACGCGAAGGCAGCCACGGTGAATCCCGTGGATGCCATAACTTGCTTATAGCCAGCCAAATCAGCCAGCTTGCCCCAGCACAGCAGCCCAGGCACCCAGTGCTGGCCACGATCAGCAAATATCTGAATAAAGACAAGAGTCTGCGCTGCGAGATGTGGTCTGCAGCATCTGCGGCAGCAGCCATTGCGGCTTCCTGGCCCCACCACCGAGACCAACCCTGGAGATTCTGCCCGGAGCTTGTGGCCAACCAACTGGTCACAAGCACCATGCACCGCCACCACGTCTTGTAAAAGTGTGTGCAAATGCAGCCTGTTTAAAGCACCGTCAGTAACTATTTATCAGTAACTGCTCACTGCACGTGTGGGGATGAAATCCAAACCCTACAAGTGCTCTGGCTGTAGTTTGGGCAGAGCTGACACCATCACACACTGTGCAAGGGAAGGGCCCAGCATTCTCCGCTTCCCCCAGCACGTAAAACCCACACTGCTCCTGGAACTCACTCTGCTGATCGCCAGGCACCTTCTGAACTAATTCGACTTACTAATCCAGTAAAAATTTGCTTAGTTGTTGATTTGTTTGGGGGTTTGTTTTGTTTTAGATAAACTCGTTACATTTCTTGGAAGCATAGCTCCAGCCACTCTGTGTCTTGAGCAGCTTTTATAAAATGTTTTAAAGAGAACAATGCCAGAATTTAGCCCTTGTGTAAAGTCAGTGACTAGAACTTCCGCTTTAGATAGGAAATTCCATACTTCCACCTCCAAAACACAGGCCAGGACACAAACTGTAAAATCCAGCCCCATCCTGCCATTAGTTGAAAGAAATCGCCCATCCTGCTGTCTGATTCCCGTAACTAATCTACACCTCAGATGGAGACGAGAAAAACTGCAGCCTGTTAAGGGGGCAATCAGCAGACAGCGCAAACTGAAATGCTCTTACGTTCTGGAGACATCCCTCACCACTACCAGCCACTTCACCTGAGCCTACATTGACATGGGTTTGGCTTTGCAGCCCCAGAATTACAATATGCCTCAGTCAGCTGCACACCTTATGTACCTACTGGTGCCATCCCATTTGTGCCACTGAGCCTGAGAGTTAGTTTTGACACAACCTACTCCTGACCATAAAATTCTGAAGGTGAGGTGACTCTGTGCGCTGCAAAATCCCAACAGAAGCTATCGCGTTAGCTCAGACCTGAGGGGCAAGAGGGTTATTTGTACACATGCTGGAAAACCATAAATGTCACTGCAAGATCCTTCCTGGACCTGGCCACACCATTTCCCTTCCAATTAACACAAGCATTTCACCAAAACTCCGACCTGCCCTGTAACCTCAGCAATGGTGTATTTGTCAGCACGGTGGGGATGCCAAAGCGTCAGCATCACAAGGGCTCAGTGAGCTGCTGTGTAACTCAGCAACACGGTTTTCAAGGGCACAGAGACGCCGTAGGAAGACACCTGACCGGTTTGCAGCCCGACACCAGCAGCCCTGGGAAATCACAGCATCTCGGATCCACCTCTTGTCCTGTTTGATAAAACAGGCTGGGAAATCCTTCAAGCGCCGGCTGTGTTCGCATCCTCAAGTTGGCAGGAAGGTAACCTCATCTTAACTAGACCCACAGGACATGAAATCATCAACGCAACGTGCAGGTTGAGAGACACTGCAAACGCCGCGAAGATCTGAGTCAGCACAGTTTCCTGGATGAAACAACACCAATCCACAGCCCTCTCTGGCCTCCTGTCCAAGCTGTGTGAAGGAACCACAAAAGATTCTCCTGTAGGACCAGAATTTTTCCACTTAGCTCTTGAACACTAAATTAGACCTCAGCTCAAACTGGCTGAGAGAAGTGAACCACCACCTACAAAAGAGAAATGCATGGTCATTCTGCCTTCCTCCGATTTCCTTAGAAAAACTTCGATCCCTTTTCTGCTACCTCAGAATGGTTCATTAGATGGCCGAGACAACACAAGTCTCACAAGGCACGTAACTGCCTACATGGTCAGAGAGAAACTTTCCTCAATACGTTACAGGTCTGGTGTGCATCCTCACACTGGAGGTGATTTGTGATTTAAATACCGTCTCCTTTCAGAAGGGATGTTTCTGATGCTCCAGAAAAAAAAATTTAAAAAGTAAGGTTACCAAACCAATTTCCAAACAAAATATGATTTGAATATGTTTTTTCTGTTTTTCAGCTGAAAAGCTGCTAAACCAAGTGTAGCCTTTTCAAGTTCCTCAAGTTAACCTAAGCTGTCCACTCCAGTGCCGTCCCTATGACATTGGGGAGCTGCCAACAGAACCTGGGAGAACAAACTCTCACTGGCACTGAAGACTTAAGGACGTAGAGCAAAGCAAGGCCATGCAAATCCAGCTTAAACTGGCTGTTGTGTTCTTCACATATTGCCTCCAAGAGTACTTGGACGTACCAGCAGCACGGTGACATCTCTGGTTCCAGAGCCTGCCCCCTCCCAAAGGTGTGTCCTCCCATTTCTCATTTCCAGCAAGCCCTGGGGAAGGGGGAGGGAGGGTGATTTCCTGTCGGGTACAGCATCCTCTTTTTCATAGCATGGCTTTCTCCACGCTTGAAGTGAAAAGAGAAATCTTACATTTACTTCCCTCTGTTTATAGTCCTGAGCAGCAAACAGCTCATGTCAGGAAAAAAAACACCCCATGCTAAGACCTGGTGCCTTAACCTGAATTTGTGTTCCAACTTACACTAAACAAATAAATATTTTCAGTTTCACAGCTACCAAAGGCTCCTGAGAATGCCAGATCCACAGCTACACAAGCCTTTGTGAGAAATGCAGCTGTGATTTGCGCTGACAAGATGTTTAATGTTTACAGATATAACCAAATGAGGCTCTGAACCTGAAAAAAGGAAAAGGTGGTTAAGTTCTATGTAAAAAGTTGTGAAACTTGTTTATGAAGTTATATTTATAGAGGGAACTAACATTTTAAGGGTTAACCAACCACATAATGAGCGCCTACTAACGAACTAACACTTTAAGCCACATAATGAATGCCTAGTTTAGAGTAACAGAGTTTTACAGCACCAGCTGTAACCTTGAGGAGACAAGATAATCAAGATTTACAGCAAAAGGGGGCGCCAGTCTGGTTTCGGGCGACTTGGCAGCTTGGGTTCCAGCTAATTCATCATAATGAGCCAAAACGGTAAAAAGTTCACTGTGACGAAGTTGAAGGAGCCTTCATCCAAAGATCCCTTCTCAAGGCCACCAAGTGACACTGCGCAGGCGCAACAGGGAGGGGTCAAGGAGGAGACTATGGAAATGATTATCTGAGACTCATTTTAATAAGAAGCGGGGAAAGGTAATGAATATGTATAGGCGTTCCTGGGGTTATGATGAATATGTAATACCTTACTGTATTTAAGCACACCTCTTATAGTTAAAAGGTGTGCGTGTTGGGCGGAGCGAATCCCCCACGCACCCATCACTGTTTTCCTTATGCTTTAATGAACACATGTTTAAGGAACACAATTAAGGATTTGGATTAAACCCTGTTTATTCATGGAAAAAGCATGAGTTATTTATTTCACCTTCAATGCCGATTCGCAGACAGCCGACCCACAGCTGTGTGACGCTAAAAGAGAAAATAACCCCTTGTGCGGTTCCTTTCCAGCCAGATTCACTGTACTCTCAAACCGAGTCCTAAACAACAGGAAACAATTACCAAACATGGATAAGTGCAGTCAAAAAATTCTTCCACTGCTCTGTGAACAGTCTTCAGAAAGGTCAGGCAAAGTCTGTAAAGGGTTTGCAAGTCATAGCTCCAGCACGTCCTGCCGCACGGCACAAGCGACAGCGGTCGGCAGAGCTCATCCCGTCACTCGTACAGTCACTCGTACAGCGTTTCAGAGCACAGAGCCGAGCTCTAGTTTACTCAACAGAAAAGCTGGAATTTGCATGAGAAAAGTTTGTGCTATGTCAAATGCTTCACATAGACTTAAGCAGCCTTTACTCAGTGCTCAAACGCACGCAATTCAGACCACCGTGATTTCACGTTACTGTCCCCAGACGACTGTCCCACCCACAAATTACCGCACTAACGGCAGAAGTTGAAGCCATTTTCAGCCACATTTTTCAGTCACAGCAGTTGACAGCTCCACACCCTAAACCTAAACCTCCACATATTCCATTTTATAACGATATAACAGGCTGCAACCTGCAGTAACTGTAGACAGTGAAGTCTGCAACCACTGCACTCGAATTCCAACACGCATCACAAATCAGAATCCTCACAGTAACATTCACACCGCCTTGGTGGCCCAAAAAAATCATCTACCTTTCAGAAACAGAACTGATATGCAGCCCTGAGCGGCACAACATAACATGGCAAGTCTGCCTTATATCAGAACAGAAAGCAAGTCTGACTCTCAGGCCTGTACTAAAAATACTTAAGTTGGAATTCCTCAGTCTGAATCCATAGCCTGCTACGAGCTCCACCTGCTACCAAGTCTTCCATCAGAATCCCCTCCTTTTGGAAGCAAACAGACTGGGGTTCCTACGGGTGGTTATAGTTAGCCCTGTGAAAGATTACAAGGACCAACAATCTGCACAAGTTAGAGAGTCTCCATCTCTCTCCCTGTGTGTCAACTGCTAAATTGGAAACAGCTTTGGTCTCCAAGGAGGACAAGTACAGCCTCTGACGGGGCTCTCCTCCAGTGGCTCTTCTTGTGCAAGATCTATTTCTGATCTCCACATGACAGCAAATAGATCTTCAGGCATTTCCAGGAAGACCCAGACAAAGGCATTAGCGAATGGCTGGTATTGACATGACCGTCCCTGGGAGAGAGCGAGTTGGCTCAGACCAAAGGAAAGGACATTAGTTCTGTTCAAACATGGCAATGCTCGAACAAGAGTGAACTGGTATCCTGGCTGAGTTTGGTGGAAGGAACAGACTGGAGCGAGTGTGAACGTTTCACACAAGCGACTAAGTAGTTAATACCATCTCAGTACTGACGTGGGCTGCATTTCAGCAAACATCCTAGATAGAAAAAAAATATAAAAGAAAGTAAAAACATTAGTTGCCAATGTGCTAACATTTTTAGTCCTCTCTCTATCCTTACATGCATGAAATAGTAAGTCAACCCTCCCCATGCACGTTGTAAGAATTTGTATTTGCTGCTGGATTTCATCAGAAAGTTTCTAGAAACCGGGATCAAAGTTCAGAAAGTCTGGCAAGATCTGCTCTCCTCTGCCAAAACAACAACAAAAATTCATGAAAACCAAACAAGCAGCCACTGAACTGACTCCTCAGGGACAATTTCCCAGGGCCAAGGCTTGTGAGCAAAATCCCAACTCCCTTGTATTCCTGCAGGAAGAGGGGCTCAGCCAAGCCAGCTATCGGAGGAACCAGACCCTTCCTGCCACATCAGCTGCAGCTGCTCCACAAGCACGAGGTCAAAACACAGCGCACTGCCATTTTACAAACATCTGACAAACCCAGTACAAAGGAGACCTCCATTAAACAGAGCAAAAAGTCCAAGGACGGGTATAGAAACCGCAGGAAATAAGACACTATAGATTTTAAAACACAGCACTGGTACAGGGAATAAACAGAAGCTCAAAACATTTCTGGTCCCTTGGTTGATCAGTCAGGCAAACACCCATGGAAACAGTGCCAGGAGGAGCACTGGGGCGCTGGCAAGTTTATTATACCCTACAATTTTGCCACGGTGGATGCCACGCTGCTCTCTCCAAGTCAGGTACGTCAGGTTGATGCTGTTTCATTATTATTTTGCCAAAATTCATTTTGCCCTCCTTGTGCAATGAAAGGAAAGCCTCCCACTAGCTGTTATTCTTCTTCCCTAGCAGCATGTAGAGCTGCTGGGAAAGAAAGTCATCCATCCCCTCCAGCAAAGTAGCTTTCTTCCTTCAGCACGAACATACGCTCTTTAGAGACCTGAACCGGGCAAGCCGCTGTCACATCTTCCCAAAAAAGAGACAGGCAGGGAATGGTGACAAGGACAAGGACAGCAGCCTAGAGAGGAGAACACTCACTGTTCGTGTGCCAGCCCCTGCTTGGCCCTGGGCTACAGGACTTGGAGAACAAGTGCCAAGCGCAGAGGTGTGCGGGGCACAGCTACTACCAAGCAACCCTCCACATGCCCACTGAAATGAGAGTAGACAAGGGCATTTTTTAGGGCCTGGGTGGAAAGCATTTAGTTGAGATTTACATAACTGTAGGCAGCTGGGTCTGACTTGAACTGAAAATTGCCACCAGCAGCACTGAGGTTACAACACACGCTAATCCAGTGCTGGATAACTCTCAGCAGCTCCTAAGCAGTAGCTTAGTGCCATGAGCAGCCGCAAAACAGAACAGGGTGAACACACAGCAATGGTTTCCAAATCTTTGGGCGATGGCAACCCTCGTCTGCTTGCACTCCAGAGCCCTGAGGTAGAAAGGACAAGTGTATAAGTTTGGCCACTTAAGGGGACACCTTGAACAGCTGCAGACTACTTACCACTCAGAGATCATGATTTGGGAACTGCTGATTCTAACCCATCCAGGGAAGGAAAACATGTTACATCAGCGTTTACATGGGAACAGAGCACAGGAGTTCCACTGGACAGTGAGAAACATGAAGGATACAGTTTCACAAGATACAGGAAGGAGAATTAACAGCCCACCACTGCCAAAAATGGAGAGGTTTTACTCCCTCTTCCAGACAAGTGCTGCTGCCACTTACTTGTGTGGGCTCTGGCTCTCATAAGACCCCTCTGTGAACCAGTTCAACAGAATATACACCCAGCCAAAATAAATTACTGTTTTCTTTTGGGTCAGAAAAGAGAGGTGAGCACAGCAGTCAGCAGCAAGGAAGGGGTATGTCCAAACAGCCAGGCGAGGGAGCAGAGAAAGGTTAAGAATGAATGAAAGTAAAGCCATCCCCCCTTTCAGAAGCAGCAAGATGTTCTATCAGCCACCAGCAGGACCCGCCTCAGACATCCCAGCACCTCACCTCTGCCACACAGATAACCAGTCAATAATAACATTGATAAAGATCGCTACAATCCTATCCATCTGCACATGTAAAAATGGGTTTGGACACAAAGACAAAATACTGTCAGAGCTTGCACATTCTGAGTTAATTATCTGCCTTTTTAAAAGTGACAGGGACAGGAAAGCATGTGGACCCTATAACCAGCAAAGGGAAGGGTAAGATTCGCACCATTATGCGAGAATAGACATGAAACTTCAGAGAGGGAAAAAATAGCGTCTTTTAAACAGTGGAAATCCTATCCAAGCAGCATGAACAGATCTGAATATAGACCCATCCAGGCAAAGTGCCAGTTACAAAATTTGAGACACACATAAAGATGATGAAATGAAGAATAGAAATATTAGTATAAATTCTGAATTCATTAAAAGCATTAGAAGCACCGATTCTGCCCATGAGATGCAGAATGCCCTGGCTACCAGCAAAGGGAGGATTCCAGCAACAAAGAACCGGGACACTAAAGAGACACTGCAATTGTATCCATATTTAGTAGAGTCTTACACAGGCATTCCTATTCTGAAGGCTCTTAAATGGGTATAAAAATGCAGACTTGAGAGATTTAGTCCTTGAAGAGAATATTTTTCATTAACTCTAGCAACTTCCCATTCAGTAAGTAACAAGCATATATCCCGAGAGCATAAATGCAAAGAACACTCAACAAATGCAAATCTGACCGCAAAAAACAAGGTATCTCAAGTTCAAAAGGCCTGTAAGGAGAAATGAAGTCCCAGCAAATCTCACCCAGATACTGGGGATGCCAAATAAAAGGTTAGTGTATTGAGATATAAATAAAGAGAAGTTTAAAAGACTTGCTGGCTTAACCCGCCTCAGAGTGGTTGGCGGGTCATTTCCCATTTTTTTACAAAAGGAACTTCTGTCAAATGTGGTATGTGGTTTAACTGGCTTGTTAAAAATCTAATTACTAAGAAAGTGCTCTCAAAATGGTGGATTTTTCTTTTTCAGAAGTTCCCGTTTCTGCAAGGGTTCTCCGCAGAGAGTGGGAGCAGACTTGGAAGCGACACCGAACTCTTCGTGAGCCAAAAAGTCTAAGTCAGCGGCAGCAACTGACTTTACACAAGCGCTGCCAAAAGCACAATGTAAACTCACAGAGCGGGGCGGGGAAATGACAGCAAAATATTTAACATTTTTCAGTCGTGTGGATCTTAGTTCTACTTATAACTATAATAGGTAGAAAGTTTCAAAAGGAAGCTTTCAGTCTGATGAACATTCTCTTCAAACTCAAATATAACACAAGTAATTACAGACTGTGGGCAAGCAACATCTTTAAAAGACAACAGAGTACAAGGGGCCAAGCAGCAAATGGTTAAAAATCTAATTAAAGCAGCTTCCTTTTACTTTAAAAGCAGCTTCTGGGAATGAAAGGAGGACGATGTTCCAGAAATGAATGTGGGAACTGGTCCCCGGGTCTACTCTGGGAGAAGATGTGGGTGGTAATTTGATGGAGCCGGCTGATGGCTCCACAGCTCTAGAGCTCTGCCTTTATTTATTTGTTTTTAGCATTGGCAGAAGAATGTAGCTCAAGAATTTCACAATGTCATGGCAGAGGCCCACAGAAAAAAAGGAAATCACTAAAGCCAGACAGAAAACTAAGATTTTTCTTGAGCTGGAATATATTACAGCCAGTGGATGGAGAAGAGCTAGAGAATCTGCTTAAGGCTTTCTTATCTCTTCCCACTATGAGAAGGCAGAAAACCTACAATTTTACCTATTATCTAGCATCACAACAGAAATACCAGTCACAAGCCTCGTGCTTGTCTCGTCAGCAGCAAGGGGAATAGTGAGGATTTCTTTTTACCAAGAGCAGTATTAATAAAGCAATTAAACGCATGACAGCTTCCTCATCTCGGTGCCCTGCACAGAAGTTGTTGTTTTGTTATTAGACAAAGAAAAAAATGTATTCTATCAACCAAAGGCTTTTACTCACAAGAGAACTCATAACCACAGAAAACTGCAATTAAAAAAAAGACCACGGGGAAAGTAGATTTTTGAGGAGTAAAGATGAGTAAGAGAAACGAATCTCCAGCGCTGACCAAAAATGGAAATGCCAGCAATACTGAAATAGCAGCAGCATGAGAATAAACTTCCCTTCTGTAGGTACAGGAAATAAACCCTCCTTCAAATTACTTTCTAAAAAAGGGTTTTCAGCATGATCTCCGATTGCCCCTCCGCCAGTCCTATGATAAACGTCACAATCATCTGAGATAACCAGAGAGGGTATTTTGCACTAGTTCACAGCAGTCAAGATTCCCAGACCCTACATTTCTGCTTTGCTGAAAATTAAGTTGACTTCTTTGTCTCAACTCATCATATTCTTCCCAGCTACACACTGAACTAGGGCTTGGTAGAAAATTAATTCATTTTCCTATCAAGTACCTGGATGCATATATATTTTATATGGACATGTACCTACTCACGTCACTATAACCTCATTACTGTTGGGTACCTCAAAACTGATCTGATCCACTTCAAAACCCACATTCACAACCTAAAGAATCAGAGGGACCAGGCTGTTCAGTTTACACACAATGTACAAAGACAACCTCCCCCACACAGGGGTGCAACTGCCCCCGTGCCAATATTCCACTCCTATCTCTGCAATAAATCCAAGCCTAACTGCTCAAAGCAGCTGGAAAACAGACTAAGTCCAACTCTTTCCCCCTCCCCTCAAAATAGAAAATTAAAAAAAAAAAGCTGTTTCTGCCAAGCAAGCCCTGAAAACACTGCATTCCATTTCATTAAAACAATTACTCAGAAGCCAGCCAAGAATTACATAAAGCTTCCTCCCTGCACCACCCCCAGCCCCTTCTCCTCAACCCTCCTCCTCAACACGCAAAGCGCTTCCCAGCCCCACAGCCGGGACACACCAGAGCGATTCTGCTCTGGAGAACGCGGCACCAAACACCTCCCACCGGGCTGCCTGTTCCATCCCTCATAAAGCCATTTTCAATCCTAAGCAATGCAATCAGAGCACCCCAGCAGATCTGGGAAGCCCTGAGTTTCACGCCACTGTGCCACATTGATCTGATGTGGTTACAGAAAGATTAATAACCTAAGAGATTTTCTCTCTAACTCGAATGGCCAAGGCTTTGAAGCCTGATCCCAAGGCAGAAGATGCTGGAGGCACCAGATTTAAGCAATTACGAAGTACAGGAGCAGCACGCCAGAGCAGCTGTGCTTGTGAGGCACTGCCCAAGGGAACTGCTCAGGAGAGCCAAGCGGCACATCTCAGATTAAACACCAGCAGGACAGATTGAAAACTACAAGTTTAGGGTTGTAAGAACCCAACAAACTCATCCCAAACTCCACACAGCCCCTCCACAGCTCCCAGCCCAACTGACAGCGCTGAGCCCCTCACGTTTCACAGCACTGAAAGGCAGCTCCAGCACCGCTCACCCACCCACAACGCAGAGTTGGCCACTGATAAGAGGTTTCATGACGTGGATGAAATGGCATTTCGATCCCTCCCCCAGCACTCCAGCTCTTTGCAGGGATCCTGTCTGACTGCTGGAGCTGCTCGTGGCCGGGCAGAATGGTTCCAGCTGCGTGTCACGCTGCCTCGCCAGACCTACACAGCCCGAGAAGAGTCTCCCGCGTAAAACCGTAACGAACAGAGGGAGAGCTGCAATCCAGACGTCCTGCTCCTCGGCATCTTGCTCTTGGGGACCACCCCTGCCCAAAAGGGTTCATTTGCCAGCAGCGACAAAAAACTCTAGTCCCAAGGCAGCTGCCAGCACTGGGGAATGGGGAGCAGCAAACGTAACTAACGGCCAAACATAATGAGAAAACCATCACCTTATTCCAGCTCGCGGGGCACCAGTAACCCCAACTGACGGGCAGTCAGCAGCCTCGGGCACTTCTGTCTGACCCAGCTGAAGTTAGTGGCTCCAACCTAAAAGAAACCTTTTCAGAGAGAAGCCTTGAACTCATTTAGAACCATGAAAGAGGATAGAACAAGGGAGTATTAAGCTCCTAATCTGTGGCAAATCATTCACAGTCCTCCTGCCCATGACCTTTTCTACTTCTGGCTTTTTTCCCCTCTCTTGCTCTTAGAAAAACCCGGCCTAATCACAGTCCCTGAACCACCACAAACCTCCCTATAGCACAAAGTGAAATTCTCTGCTTACCTTGCTCTTTGGGGATGGAAATAAAGCAAGATCCTATCAGGCGTCTAGACAGACAGAGGATTAAATCTGTCTGCCAGCTCAATTTTGTGACAAAAACATGGGATTGGTTTATTCCTGGAGACCCCATACAGTTTGATTTATAACTGAACCGTTTAAAGCACAATTCCCCATACAAAGTGTGGTTCAGAAAGTTAATTCCCTGGAGCGCCATTGACTTTTTTTGATGTTCTTCACATAATTTGCAAAATGTTAGAGGTTTAAGCATGTGCAATAAACAGTAAAAACAAGAAATCAAGCTACACTCCACTGCGTGCTGCCAGCCAGACGTGCTCGGTAGGTTACCCAGCAAAGCCACGTACTCCAAACTTGCACATGATAGCAAGATCAGTGTGAGAACTGGCATGAGAAACTGCATTTGAAGACTTCAGGGTACTCATTTAAATAACCTGAACTGAACTTGTTCACAGTGTAGACAGAGTCCAGCACAGGGAAAAAGGAGCCACACAACAACGCCTCCCCTGCGGCCGGCCGGAAATTCTCCCGGATCCTCAGCTTGTAGTTGTCTCAAACTGCTTCGATAAATTTCCCATGTAAATTCAGAATAATTAGTCTGCTACAAGAAAAAGCTGCATTTGTATGAGCAGAAAAGGAGCTTACCAGACTCTTAAACAGCACAGACGCATAATCTCAGTTCCTATAATTGAGACACTAACACCAAACTTGTTCCACAGCACTTGGGTGCCACAGTCACCATTTCTACTTTGCTTCATCAGGATTTTAAAATGTACATGCACAGAAGAGAAAACATGGATTTTAACACCAGTAAGTCAAGGGAGACTGTCCCCAACCAGCTGGTTTCTGCTGCTCTGGGGCCACTTGCAATGAGAATAAGCAAGAATGGGAAAAATAGCTAAGAGTGATATGAGAAAGTCATCAACCAACTCCTATTTTTGCGGCTTCTCTTTAGCTCACAACAGCCATTGAATGACTTCACGATGCTCTGTGGTAAAGCAAAAGACTAGAGGAGGAATACTGTGGGGAACTTGAAAGGGAAAGGAAATCGTTTTGCCCTACTCACAGCCTGTCATAGCAGAGGATGCAAAAGGGATGAGCAATTAGAAATGTAGAGAAGGAACATTAAACGGGGCTGAAAAGGGAATTAAAAAAATTATAAATCTAATTTAAACTTGTCATCATAAGCTCTTCCAACACTGGTGACCGGAGAAACTTGAAAGAGGAAAGAGTTACTATTCTGATATATTCAGCTGGAAGCTATTTCAGAAACAGAAATATCTCAACAAATATTAATCATACTTTGCAGGTAAGGAGCTATTATCCCCATTTCGCAGATGGAGAAAAAATATGTCTAAAGTCAGAGCAAGGTTTTGAAGCTGTGGATAAATGGTTACCTCAAGCTAGATGAAAAATAAGCCACAGCTAAAAGAGGTGGCCTCACCTACTTCCCAGCTCACTGTCCACGTGAAGACAAAAATGCCTTTCAGAAGAATCAGCTTGCTGATGGAGTCGACTGTGCAACCGTTACTGTGGGCACAAGGAAAGGAGATGGGGGAGGTAGGATGTGGGGACACAACACACCTTACAGCAGCAGTTAGATCAGGTGCAACCAACTTGAAATCACAACTTCCACTTTTCTCTCCAACCCATTTAACTTCAGCCCAAAATGGGAAGGAACAGCTCCACTCCTTGCATCTACACAGCACCAGATCCAGTCACCTCACCGCAGGGCGAGACAGTTCACCTCGCTGAGCCAGTGGCAAATCATCTGTTCAATTTGGGGGAAAGGGCTGGTTTTCCAAATGAACAGAAATTGGAACCAACTCACTCTGGAGCCTGATACTCACTAAGCAAGCAGCATGGACACAAGAGATGGGGAAGCTGGAATCACCATTTCTGGCTGCAATCTGAAACTGGATGAGATGCGAGGTGAGATTTTACAAACACTGAAACAAGAACAGGACACAAAGGTCTCCACGGTTCCCTACCTAGCATTTTAAAATATAACAGCCTAGTGGTCATGACAACCTGTACTTCCAGAGCTTGATATTAAAGCTAAGTTAGTCAAGACAGGCTAAAGTGAGCAAGAAACTCATTCCCTGAACCCCATCTTCTCATCACAGCCCGAGGAAGCTTCCCACAGACAATGTTTCACTTTCAGGCAGCTGGAGCAGAAGAGCATCTTCATTAACAGCTTCCGCATCAGACAAAAAGGGACACAGAGGATCAGTGCACAAAGGGAGGCAGGCGCAGTCTGAGACGCTGAGCAGGAAGCCGGGACCAGAGATCCTATTCATTCACACTGGTTTTCCACTAGCGCAACACAACCGAATCCAGAATCTGTCTAGCTGTCTCCAAAGCTGCAACAGATCCTGGATATCACAACTAACACATTAGTTCAAGTGAAACAGATTTGTTCTGTGGTCATGGGCAGGCTTTTCCCACCCTCTAATTGCACAGATTTGACTTAAGGAATTAATATATGTCTGCCTTAGCAGTAGATCAAGAAAAACAACTCCAAGTAGAAGTGCATCATTATTGCTTGTTCTACTGCCAGATTTCAGAATTTTATCCATGATTTCTGCAGTTTCACAGCTTGTTTCATATAATAAATACACTTCGAAAGAGGTGTGGAAAAAAGAGTCTGGGGAAATTAAAGTGTCATGATTGCCTGAGAAAGGAAGAACAAGCAGAGACAGAGTTAAACAAGATGTATGAGAAGTTACCCATTTCTTTCTCTAGGGGTAGCGATGGTGTCGGAGGATCAATTTTAACCAGGAGGGCAGCTGAACACTTGGGAGAAGTTGACCTCTCCCAGCGAGGGACAAAGGAGCTAAAGACAGCGCAGAGTCCAGCCCTTCCATGGAAATAGAGCACCAAGAAAAGAAGCCTCTCTCTGCACCGCACGCTGCTCGAGGCAGAGGACTCCCTGTCTGAGCCGCTCAGGACAATGCAGTCCCTGTTTTATGAGGGGTCGGGACAGCTAAGAAGCTGAACCAAGTCAGAACCCCATTGTGCAGAGTATTAGTTCTGTTTACAGTCTTCTCGCCCAGCAGCAGGAATGACTCAGAAACCTGAGCCAGTAGAAAGCCAAGGGACCAAATTACTTTACCAGTGTTCTCCCCCCAATGCCATTTCCTGGGCGTAGCTGACCATAAGCAATTTCACGCTAAACTTGCAGTCAAATAAGACCAAAACCCACTGCATAGGACTCCCAAACTGAAGGAACTGAGTCAGGAACAGGCAAGCGTCCCCCTCAAAGGAGGGATGGACAGCATAACCCTGCAGAGCACAGCAATCTTCCAAATGTTAGGAGAGATGACAGATGGAAACACGTGCACAACCCTCCACGCTCCCATGAAAAATCAATGGCAAGATTGCTCCCTTTAAAGTCAATCTTGAGAGGATTAAGCCCTGAAGAGAGGGTGGCTTAGAGTTCTTAAAACAGAGGGAATAACTTTCAAAGTAAAATCTCTTGTGCCACTGAAGCTTTGTGCCCAGAATTCGGGAGCCACGTTGCTGAACAAATCTGCAAAAGAAAAATCCTTCCACAAGTGAGCAAGCACACCTAAAATAAGCAGCTTACAGTCTAGTTTATATGTACAGCCAAAACACTGCCATAATTACATCCTTCTTAAACAGAAATAACTTATTAGTAAAACACCTTTTACAAGCTTTAGTGAATGCTGGTTTGTTTTTGATTACAAAATCAAGTTTAAAAATACCTGGAGCCTTTAAAAACAAACAAAAAAAAAGCAGTAGAGAATCAAGAATTTCAAAGCCATCAAAAGAAAACTTCTAAGAGCAACATTATTTCTGTCTGGAGTTACCAAAGCTTAAAACAAAAATTTTGCAGTAGTATTTGCTAACAACCCCTTTCAGAAAAAGGCTATAAAAATAATTCAAAGGCAAAACAAACAGTATGTGACTAAAGCAAATGTAAAGTTTCCTTTCTCCTGCTCCTCTCACCATGTAATACATGACACACTACACAAATTAGGTTTCTTCCTCCGCAACCAGCAGGTCGTGATGGACTGTTCACACATACTACTTAGACAAGGCAGCAGCACAGAACCAAGAATAATTCAACATCTAATTCAATATCTCAAATCGTCTGAAGCAAATATGTGTGCTTGGTCACTTGTGTGCTGGAAGCCCAGCACGTAACATTACCACACTGCGCTTTGATAATCCCCTGAAAGGAATGATAGCCCAGAGTTAGGATTTTCACTCTTTAGGAACAAGTTTTACTCCCCGTGCTGATTTACACCACCACAGAACGGCAAACTCATTCAGCAAGCTTCCTGTCCAACTCCAAGCACATCCGCAGAACGTGCTTCCTTAGAGAGATTCGAGGAAGGCAATCCGGACGAGTGTGGTCAGCTGCTGGAATCCACCACCTCCTCCCCCCTTCCCACAACGTGCTATTCCAGTTTAAACACGGCCCCAGCACCGAGGGTCCTGAGCCCCAGGGGCTCCCCCAGCTCCATGGGGTGCACAAGTTCCGCCTGCGGAGCTGTGAAAGGTTTTCCTGTGCGATCCGTGCACCCTAACGCCACTTCTTCAACACTGAGGGAGGAAAAAAAAGGAACAAAGTCTTTTTTCAACTCCAAATGAATCACCAAAGCAACACAAATCCGTTCTCACAGATGTTTCATAACCTCTCCAGCCCAAGCAGCATGAAATTGAGATACTTCTGGACCTCCATTTTACAGCAAACAAGGACACACAGATCAACTCCATCAGCTCCAGCAAGAGCTTTTTGATAAATTCCAGGAGTTAAGAACAGACACACCAATGGGCTCTGAGAGGTATTAGCTCATTCCCAGCAAGGTCCATCAGACACTGGTCATTTCTGCACCACACAGATACAGAACTGTGGTGTGGGAACATCTAAACTGACTTGACTTCACGTCACCGCTGACCCTGCAAGGTGTATTAGCTCAGGCTCAATGCTAAACTACTTTTAGGCCAAAACTGGCCCTGGAAGCGGCGCAGCTATATCCACATGGCACTGAGCCCGAACCAACAAGTCCTCCCCGACCAGCCCGGCTCCGGCCAGAGCCAGCGCAGACGCCTGTATCCATGGCACAGTTAATCCACAACTCAGATAATCCACCCAGAGATAATGAGGGAAGAAAAACAAACAACTCTCACTTCAGTTCAAAAGCTTGACTTATTTCAGGGCGGTTTTATCAGCACATCATTGTTCCCTTATGTATGCAACCCAGGGGGAATGGTTTTAGAAAAATAAGTGAGCAATTTTGGGGGTAACAATGATATGCAGAGGGAAAATAGCTGGTGTGCCTTTCCATGGTGAATTTTGTACATCAGAGAAAATATTAGAGAGGGAAAGGGTCCCACTTTTTTTGTCCAACTGCTCACTGTTAGATAATCAGACCTCGTCCAGTCTGAAAGACTGCACAAAAATTGAGACAGACACAGTGTAATTAAGACTTGGTGAAATCAAGTTGCTGAGACGAAAAGTTCTGCTCTAAAAATCAGATCACAGCTTTAACTTTTGGTTGTGCCAATACATTTAACACCTCAGAAGAATAAAACAGACACTAATTCAGATATTTTTCACAATTTTTTTGCAGTTCACCTCTAATCCTCCTACAGAAGAAAGGAAAAATGTGTTGAAGCTGCAGTAGTCTATTCGGACAATGGGCAAGTCACACTACCACTGTTTGAGGAATGCAACGATTGCAGTGGGCACAGCACAGCCCCCATGGGTCGTTAAAGCACATGCTGATGAGACACTAAACTGGCCCTACACAACTCTATCTGTGCGCTCTCCTTGAAGGGCCACTCAGCAAGTCAATACACAGACCAGGTGAATCCTGTCCGGACTAGCAACACATTCCTGAACACCCTAGAAACTTGCAACAAATCTCCACGAGATAACCAGGCTGAGGGATGGAGAAACAGTAAACAGAAGTATCTCCACTTAGAGAAACAATAACTGTGAAAAGAAGCTGCAGTAGAAGTTCATTCCGTTTGCACCACCAGCTACCTCACCGGCCCAGAGGGTGAGGTTTCGCTCCCTAAGAACGAGTCCTTCGTGGTGCACCTTTCACCAAGCAGCCACGCAGCTGCTGGACTCTTTGCCCTCTACGTTTTATCATTAGCCCAATTCAGAGCCTGTTTTCTGAGGGGGTGACTACCAGCTTTATGCCACAATTAAAATGTGACCTTTACGTCCAGTAATAAAACTGTGATATTCCTGGAGCATAACTTAACAGAAGGTCTGGTTTCTATTAAAGGTAGGATGGAAGTAATGGATTGCAGCCCCACCCCAGTGTCCGAGTTAATCAGTTTCATAAGCGGAACTCAGTCACCCTAATGTCTCCCAGAGTACAAGGGATTTTGGCAGATCCACCCCCTTTCCGGCTTGGTACCAAAGGAACTCAGACTCTCTAGATCTTTCCAATAAGCCCGGTTGCCTCACATTTTCCCGCTACACGATTTTGGGTTTCAGCACACCTGGGAGAAGCAAAGGGAGCAGGATGAAGCGACGAGCCCGGCAGCACTTTGGGCAGGGGCTGTGCCCCGCTTACCCCCGGGGGCTCCCAGCGATCGCTCCATACCCAGCAAAGTTACACATCTCGCCCAAGAACAGGCTGGGGAGGTTGCGGCAGGGGAGGCGGCGGCTGCTCAAACCCGAGCGCGCTTCCCGCAGCTCCCGAGTACGGGACCGGAGGGCGCGTTTCCCGGCCGGGACAGACAGACAGCGCCGGTCCGGAGCGCGGGCGGGGTCGGGCGGCGGCGGCCGCAGGGCAGCCTGGCCGAGGGGCCCGGGGGCGGCGCGGTCGGTGCGGCGCGGCGAGCCGGGAGGGCCTGCGCGCTCCGCGGGGAGCGACACGTCCCCGGGCGCCAGGCCCGGCCCCGGCCCCACGGCGCGGAGCCGCCGGCGGCTCTGAGGGGCGCAGCGTGGCCGGGCGGGCCGCAGGGGCTGCCCGGGGTGCTGAGGGGCGGCGCCCCCCCGGCCGAGGGGACGCGGCGCGGCTCGGAACTCACCCAAGTCGTCCATGGTGCCGCCGTGCCCGCTCCGCCGTGCCCGCCTCGGCGCCTCGCAACTTTCCCGACCCGCCTCCGCGCGCCCCCGCCGCCCGTGCGCGCCCCTGCCGCGCGCCGCGCCCCGCGCCCGCTGCCCCCTGGCGGCCGCAGCGGGACCCGCCAGCCGGGACCCGCCAGCCCGGCCCCGGGCGGGGACACGCGGCTCCCCGGCCCCGCTTGGCGGCGGCCCCGGTGCGCGGCCCCCGGGGTGGAAAAGTGCCCCGGGACAGCAGCGCCCACGGGCCTGGGGCGGCCCCCGCCCCAGCCTGTCCTGCCGCGTCCTGCACACCCGGACCGGGCACCGGCCTGCAGCGCTGTGCGCACTGAGGCTGCCAGCGCCCAGCCTGCAAGCACGGCCCAGGGGCTCTCCTCGCTAGAGGAGCAGGGCCCAGGCCAGGCGCACGTCCCCCCGAGGACAGCGCTGCAGCCGTGCCAGGCTCGGCTGGGGAGCTGCAGCCCCGCACTCTGCCTCTCCATGCCCTAAAAAACATCAAACAAATGGGTGTTTCTGAGCCCCAGATGTTTTACCCGACCCACAGGGAAGCTGGGGCAGGTGAAACCCTTCCTGAACAGTTTTCCACAAGCTGTTGCCACCATAAAGGAAAGCCACCAACCACTTCTCCTTTGCCCTGTTAAAAACCATATCAGCTGTCCTGGATTTATCATGTGATGGTGCGTCTTGAACCACCATTTCCCACTCGCTTTTCCTTTCAAACCGCTACCAAACCACACTCCAACGCAGCAAAGTCCTCGGCCTTGCCCCAGCCACAGAGCAGCTCCACCCGCAGAGCTCGTGTTTACCATGGCACTCCGGCCAAGTCGACATGGCAGCAAAAACAGTCGCTCAGCCCAAGTGTTCTGCTCCAAATCTGATGAGAGATACACCGAAAACTATCAGTGTGGGAACAGCAAACGATCCAGGAAACATGACTCTTGTTGCTCTTTTCCTTACAAAATTACTACCGAGTCAAAGAATGTTCCCAGGGCTGAGCAGTGCGTGTCGTGTTGTCTAGCCTGGATGACAGGATTGCATTTTCACAAGAACAGTGCCCAGAGGGTCAGCTGCCTGAAGTTTCCAACGCTTTACTTTTCACTCTCTAGGCACAAACACACCCAGGTTCCCCAGCTAGCACAATTCAACAGACACCATTATTTCCTGTGTTAAGACATGCTATAATGAGAGCGTGGAAATATCCCCTCCCTAGTCCCAGCCAACACTTGCAAATAATCATCAGCCTCCTGGAAATTCATTCCAGGTTTTACTCCAAATTCAGCATTTCTCAGAAAACGACATCCCTACCTAGATCTAAGTACAACACAAATACAAGCAAAGACTTTCACCAGGCGCTTC
Source organism: Nesoenas mayeri (assembly GCF_963082525.1). Lineage (NCBI taxonomy): Eukaryota > Metazoa > Chordata > Aves > Columbiformes > Columbidae > Nesoenas > Nesoenas mayeri. The sequence goes on along the minus strand of NC_137565.1, from coordinate 10,242,948 downwards.
ACCACCAACACCGAGGATCTTGCCTGCACTCCTCTTGCTGATCCCTAAGCAAAATTTAAATCATCATTTGAAGGGCCTCTTACATTTGCTCAAAATGTGCACAGTGATGACTTCAGGTTGTGTCTCCCCAGGTGGAACAACATAAACATTTGCTGCTAGCATAGTGGACCTAAGGTCATCAGCAGCATGTCCTTTCCTGGGATCTGGATATTTCTTCTAGCAACATAGGACAGGCATCTGTCTTGACTTGGGTTGTATTTTTACCTCTGCACAAATGAAGTGCCCACTGTGCGCTGGTCATATTGTAGCCTGGAATGCAATTTTTATCTTCAGCTTCCTACAGTGTCCTTTGGGAGTCTGGAAGCAAATGCAAATCAAGAAAGCAGTTTCTATTCTGTCTCAAGATTGAAATTAATGTGTCGTAACACCAGTTAGTTAGGGTTGCACCCACAAGAAACAGGTGCTGCTCAGTGTAAAAAAGAACAAAAAAGAAACTCATTGCCTCTAAAGCTTTTCCTATGGCTTCAGCACTGCTAGGAAAGGGTCAGTGAGCTGAAAAAGCAGGGCTGGCACATGAGGGATACAATCCACTAGTAGTCTGGCTTTTATAACCAACCTTATTTTCATTTCATTGCAGTCCCCATAGCCAGGTGCTGTTCATAACTGTATTCTTCTTCACACACTGACATTTCTTACTGAAAATTGTCAGTCTTAACCCTCCCATGACAGCCTAAGGAGCAGGGGCAGGTTAAAACCCAAGTTGCTAAGACAACTGTTCAGTGGTGTGGGCTCACGCTAAACTCTCCCAAACAACATTCACCCTCTCTTGTCCTTCCAGCACCCTGGAACTCCTTTCTTCTCACCATCTACCTGCTCTCTGCCTCTGAAACTCTCACTGACTCACATCTGCTTGCTGCTCAAGTGCTGTTCTTATGCAGCTGCCAGCAGAAGCAGCTGCAGCTCCCCAGTGATGAGCACTCCAGCAAACATTCCCAGCAGAGCAGCATGCCCAGAGCTGCTGGCACAACTGAGGGGAAGCGACGCTGAGAGCAGCTACATCCCTCATAGCTGGTGCTGGATGGGAAGCGCTAGGGAATGCAGGTAGCGCGTCAGAGAATTACACGGGGCACCTCCTTTCATATTTGGCCCTGTGACTAAGACATATTATGATTCAACTTATCTTTCACATAAGATCTGACAAGAAGTTATTGCCCCCAGTCACAGGTGGGAAACAGGGCTGGGAGCTGGAAATAAAGTCAGACAGTGAGTCAATATCAACTGAATGTCAGACTTCAGGACTTCCTGGCTCCACACAACCCATGTGTTTGGAGTGCTTGCTCAAGGCATCTTCCCTCCCCGTCAAAGCATCATTTACCAGTTACACACCAGCTCCATAGAAGGGTGGCTTAACCCACTGACCTCCACACACTTGACACTCAGAGACTAGATGGATTAACTGTCCACCTGTCCCCTTCAGCGCTGTAATCTCAGACTGGCTGCCAGAGGAGCGATTTCATAGCTCATTTCATAATATCTCTTATGAAAAGCACTGCTATTCAGAGCAGACTAAACCTATGCCAGAGAAGAACAGACATGAAGCTACACTAACGTGTCAGGCATGTTTAAAACTTACCTGTGCATTTTCCAGAGAGTGACTTGAAACTGCAGAGCGATGAGGATGACTTCATTGCAGCCTGTCTGCTGCGCTGTGCACATCATGCAAGGGGACGTAGCTCTTTCTTCAGGTGAATACATAAAAGAAAAATTCAGGCAGATCTTAAGGCAACAGCAGTAAATCTCTGCCATGCAACTTCCTCATTCAGGGCCCAACTTTACACTTGTAAGGATCTGTTACAGCAAATGAACAACCTTGGCTTACAGCATAAGACATAGGACATTGCAATGCAGAATGGAAGCACCACACCAGGGTATTATCACAGACAGTTTTAGGAGAAGACACAAGAAACAATCCAGAGATAAAACCCATACTTACCAACAAAGTTTATACAAATCAAGCAATTACATGCAGGGGTGGTGGACCAGATGACTTTGAAGGTCTGTTCCAACCCAAACTATTCTATGATTCTATGGTTCTAAGAAGTGCATTACTCACTGTAAACTACATATGCCTGTGGTATTTATCAACACAGATTACCCTACCAAAGGGTAATGGCAGCACTATGCTTCAGGTTTTGATTTCAAATTGCTATTGTTAGCAATGAAGTGCAAACGCAGGGACAAACACAGTCTATGAGTTTTCACAGTAACTCTTTGGTCACTATTGTGTATAATACCCCAGCACAGCTCTAAATGTTACATTTAAACCTGGTAAAGAGGGAACATTAATGTTCACTACTTAGTTTTCTACTCTGCCTAGTTATAGTTTAAAACAGCTGCCTCGCTCAGGATCCTACAGGCAGGGTAGGAGCATCCAGACGGCACACGAACACATGGAGAACTGCAGAGGTGACCTGCCAGCGGCACAAGCTACAGCTAATTGACACAAAGTGACAGGGGGCAGCTGCTTCCAGCTCCCACAGAGACTTGGACAGGGAGCTGGTGTGCAGTGCTCATCAGTCTCTCTCCATGATCTGCTTCTGTATTAACTAAGAGAACAGCTGCAACTTGGAAACGGATGGAGTTTACCTAACTTTAAAAATAGGATTTTACACCAAACTCAGCAGCTGCTTTTTCCAGAGTAAAAGCTTGTAATTAATTTTACAAATAAGGAGGTTTTTTTGGTGGAGTGTTTGTCTTAAGCAAGTGATGCCAATGGATACACGTTAACAAACCCACACAAAGTGCAAGTTATGGCACTGTCACTGAAAGCTGTTCCCTCGTGGGTTTTGGAGCACTTCTAGAGCTGGTCAAGCACAATTCAGACCCTCAGTCCCCCTCACTTGCTCCAGAAACACCAGCCCTCTCCTCACTACCTAAATTACCTCCAGAAAGGTCGTGCTACTCAAACGATCCTCCTCAAGAGAGTTACTCAAGAAACATTTCTCTGGTACCCGAGTTCCTCTGCTTCCATTTCACAGAGCATTTCCTAGGGGAATAAAAACAACACTCTTTTACTTAAACTTATCTTCAATTTATTAAACCGTGGTTCTATCACCCCATAACAAAGCAAACCCAGTGAACCTCCCCTACGCCACCAGCTCGTGCATACTAAAATCTCAGCTCATCACACCACAAACCAAAACGCTATATTAAGATTTTCAATCTATTTTTTTAACACCAAAATTCAGTCTCCGTAGAGACTGTCAAAAATTGCCAATGCCGACTATATTTCAAGTCGTCATGGCGGGGTATTGGGAAAAGTTTTCAATTAGCAATAATCGCGCCTCGGATTAACCTCATTGGCTACGATACTGCCACTGCGCAAAGCTGACCCCCTCCTCCCGCCGCCGCCGGGCCTCGCCCCGGGGCCGCTGCCGCTGTCAGGGCGAGCCCTGCCGCTCGCCCGTCTCCCCTCGCTCCCGCCCCGGCAGCGCTCCCCAGACACTCCCGCCCCCCTCCGCCCGACACCGGGAGCGGGGCGCCCCGTTTTTCCCCCTCCGTGCCGAGTGGCGGCGCGACCGCAGAGCTTGCTGGGAAGGAGTATGCAAAGTAGGTGTATGCAAAGTAGGCATGACGTCATCCGCGCAGCTCCCCGATGAATGAGGGGCTCCCTCACCACTGCCACCAGCCCGTCCCGGGGCAGCCCAGCCGGCCCCCAGGCACCCCAGCTCCGGCGCAGCCCGCTCCTTCCCCGGGCATCCCCGCCCTGCCCAGCGCGTCCCAGCTCGGCGCTCCCGTTTCCGCACAATCTGGTTTTAAGCACGTGAAATCTGCCGGCCACCAAGCACCCCAATGGGTAGCGAGCTCCTGCACAGCCCGCTTGTTCCACGAGCACCCCCGCCCTGCCCAAGGCGCCCCAACTCCGTATCTCCCGCTTCTCTCACAATCTGTTTTTTTACCACGTGAAATCAGCCTCCAAAGAGGCCATCAAAAATTGCCAGTGCCGACTATATTTCAAGTCGTCATGGCGGGGTATTGGGAAAAGTTTTCAATTAGCAATAATCGCGCCTCGGATTAACCTCATTGGCTACGATACTGCCACTGCGCAAAGCTACCGCACAGCCCCGCCCTCCCGGCCCCCCCGCCGCCGCCCCGCCGCCGCGGTCAGAGCGCGCCGGCGCGCCCCCGCGTGCCGCGCCGACCCGCACCCCTGCGCGCCCCCGCGCACAGCCCGCGCTCCCGGTAGGGGCGGTGGGAGGGGGTTACCGGGAGGGAGGCACCGAGGAGCGGCGGCGGGGACACGCGGGGGGTGTCGGGAGGGCGCTATGGTAATGAGCGCCAGGGAAGGGGCTGCCCCTCCGGGGGGGCGGGTCGCCAAAATCGCCGGTTAAATTCTTAAAATCCGCGCTAACGGCCGAATGGTAGTTTGAGACTCACGAAATCGGCAAAACGAGGGTCGCACCCCACACACCCGCGGCCGGCCGAGCACGGAGGATGCGCTTTTCCCTTGTAATCGCAGAATTACGGGCTCCTCTGGGCTTTGGAATAACTGTAAAAGGAAAAAAAAAAAAAAAGGATTAAAAATTGCTGCAATATTCTGAACTAATCAGCAAGAGCTATTTGGAGAATGCATTTGAAAAGCTGTCGAAATTATTAGAGCCCATTGCATGTAAAATAGGTGAGCACCTAGCACACCAGGCTGCTGCCGTCAAGTCTGGACCTCCTCCTATTTATTTGTCCTTCAGAAGAACAAGACTCACCTGGAAAAAACCCCTTATTGCCAGGCAATTTGCACAGTTCATTGTGATTTTGTGTCTTACTCTGCCCTGGGAGAGATTTGGCCAGACCAAAGAAACAACCGCCCTCTTGTTTTTCATCCTTGTCCCGTCTGAAAGCCGACCAGAGATCACCTGTCCTGTGCGGACCTCCTGGCTTCGATCTGGCCACACTAACTGCAGCACAACGGGCCAGATTTTCATTATTTGTCCATCCTTGTTGCCGCAGGCCCTTCCCACATCTTGCTCCTTTTTTCCTGTCATCCCAAACATGCATAATGACCATCAGGACCACCAGACAGCTCCATCTTTCCTGAGACCAAGTATGGGCACTAGAGGAACACAGTCAGAGCGGGGTTAATATATCAGCCTGGCATCTGCCCATAGCCACCAACAATTCACATCTCAGGGGATTCCTGAGCTAGAAAAGATGACTATAACAGCCCTCAGTGCATTTTTCTTCCATTATTTGTTTAGCCACATTTTAAGCCAAAAACCTGTTAGTATCAGTGAAAAGAAAATGCACGCTTTTACTGTGGACAAGCATCTACAAGGCATTTCATCAAAGCTATTACTCGCATTTGTACCTAATCAAATCTGATTTTATTCTTGCATGCTGCTTTGAGGACAACCATGAAGCTCTTATCCTTTTCAATTTTACTTTTATCAGGTGTCAGGAACTCGGGGTTTTTTCCTGCTTTGAAGTATGGGAATTGTAGTCCCTGTGCTTGGTGTCCGTGTGAACTACATTTCCCAGAAAACAACTCTCTCGGCAGGCGGCCGTTCCTTCCGCGGCCGGGCCCGGCAGCGTTATCAAAGGTGAGATTTCGTGCTTTATTCACCGTATCGCTCTGATTTCGTTAGATGAGTTACCCCCTCCCCGCCCCCGTCATTATTACAGCAGAGGGGACTCGGGTGACGTGGCTGTCCCTCTGAATTCCTGTCCTGGAACCGTTTGTAGAAACCTGTATCTTCCACCTTGAACTTGTCTGACCTCTTTCTGTGGAGCATCTTGGATGCGTGTTAAAAACAAACTGGAGCCTCGGGCCTCGCTAGGTACGGTTAAAAAGTTTAACTTTTGTATAGTAGTTGTTATTTTTTAATTTTAAAAGCAGCTTTGCATTTCACAGGAAATATTCTGTCCTATGTTCCTCTCCTACGCTTCACAGCAGGTCTCAAATATATGTTATTTTTGCTGCTGGGCCCACCATTGCCTTCTCTCTCCTGTGGGCAAACCCATATTATATCTTCATTTCCTCTGAGAGATCTTTTGATACGGGAGAGGAATGGAGACTTCATCAGTTAAAGCAATTTAAACACTGTCAAACTGGCTTAGCAGCCTTTGAGTAGCACCATGACAGAAGTTATTCTCAAAGCAAATTAGTTTATTGGGAGACTTTGTCCCTTCTAATTAATTCATATGGAAAATTAAACCTCCTCAGAGGGAATGCCCAATATAACTCCTGCTAAACAACAAAACAATGCAAAAACCATTGCAAACAGAATCTACTGCTTACCAGACAGTCAATTCTTGGTACCATTTCTTTCAAAACTTTTTGTACTTTGTATACAAAACCATAGAGATGCCTAGAAAAATAGTTTTCAACTAGTGAAATGGAGAAAGGAGAACTGCAGACTGCTAGAAAGACCTACCAAATCAAGGTCCAAACCAATCCCCTCCTATCGCAGCAGGTCTTGCACACAATTCCAGGCTACTTGTCAGCAAAGCCATCCTGCCTGTCCCCAACAGGGTGTGCTCTTCCTCCCTCAAAGCAGGAGATCCTTCCCATTCCTACCTGCCAGGCAGTTTGTGCCCCACACGCAGGTGATCCATTCTCTCTCCAAGCCTCCTGTTCCTGCTGGAGAAGCACAGCAGTATCTCTCTGCTGACTCTGGGGACGTAGCACCCATAAAGGAGGAGGTGCCAGAGGCATTTAGGCCATGTCTTAATCACCTTCAGTCTGACTTCAAGCCCTGTTCTGCACCAGGCCTTTATTAAAAACAACAACAACGAACAAAACCAGGAGGAACTCTAGTCAAGGCCTTTCTCCTGAAAAAGCAACACTTCAAGGTTGTTTTTCTCTCCCTTCCCACAACACGTGCAAAGGATGGGATAAACAGAAAGGGCTGATTTGGAGCAGGCAGAATATTAAAGGTGGGGGATATTTCTCCTCTGCCCTGCTGCACATACCTGGAAGGACTCCGCTTGCTCAGGTCTTTCTGAGCTCTTAGGCTGCCGTCCTTCACACCAGCACAGGCGAGCAGGAATCCTGCGAGTCGGAAGTGCTTTGTCCTTGTACCCTGAGCAGTCCTCAGTGTTGCCCTCTGTCAAAGGGATGTAGGAAAGCTGTCCTTGGATGGTGAGCATTAGTTAACATTTCCAAAGTTATTTGTGTTTCTTTACTAAAAAGAAAAATGAGCAAAAGATAATTATCAGCATAATTTACCAGAGAAACCCAAGAAAATCGAATTAAGGACATGCTCTTCACCTTCTTTTACTTGTCACGTATTCTCTTTGCTTGCTTTTACCTGTCATGTGTTCTGGTCTTGGCTTTTAGCTGAACATGTTCTCTGCCAGGAAGTTGTCAGGAGTTTGCAGAGCCATCAGATTCCATCCTTTCAGATCCCACTCTGTATCCAGGACCTCTCCAAACTTGGCTTTCGTGCCAGCCTGTCTTCCCCCAGATCCTGTGGAAGTAGAGCAGCTGCAGCACTTTGTTTCCAACTCCAAGAGGCTGTTTGTAATGACTGGAGCTGGCATCTCCACTGAATCGGGGATCCCAGATTACCGCTCGGAAGGTGTCGGGCTCTACGCCAGGACAGACAGACGGCCCGTCCAGCACGCTGAGTTCGTTCGTAGTGCCAGTGCCCGACAGCGCTACTGGGCAAGGAACTTTGTGGGCTGGCCCCAGTTCTCCTCCCACCAGCCAAACACAGCACACCTGGTGCTAAGAGACTGGGAGAAGCTGGGGAAGCTGCACTGGCTGGTGACCCAGAACGTGGATGCGCTTCACACCAAAGCCGGGAGCCAGCGCCTGACAGAGCTGCACGGCTGCACGCACAGGTACTCTCTGGCAGCACAGGGAGGAGGGTTAATCCTCCGGTCTCTCATTCGGGGTGACTGACAGGCAGGCGCGGTGTTAGCTGCTGAGAAAGGAGGCAAAATGTTGATGGTGTGTTCCCAGAGATGACATGCTCAAATGTGGTGTTGGGCTGGAGAAAAAGATCACAAAGCAGTGCTGTTCACAGCACAGTATTTAAGAAATATGAACACCACTCCGTTTTTTGGAGCATTATTTAGATTGTTTCCCTTGGAGCCTGCATCAGTCAGAATTTCCCCTTTCCTTGCTACAGCAAAGGTCCTCTTAGTGGAGAGGACAAGGGGATCCTGAGGATGCAAGGATTGTTCAGGGCTAAGCAGAGTGGATAGTGGCAGATGAAAAGTTTCCAGATGAAAAAGCACAGCCTGAACTGGGATAAAGGACACAGAGTAGGGTTCAGAGTGCTTCCTCTAGAGCAGTACTACAAAGCAACAGTGGGAGGCAGAGAGACAGCTCCTTGACCTCTACTGTTTGGTAAATAAATGTGGATAATAACAACAGACCTTCTAAGGAACAAGTTACAGACTCCAGATCTCCAGCTGACATGAAAACCCCATTAAGACTTTGCTCTGAATTTCAGGGTTTTCTGCCTGGCCTGCGGAGACCAAATCTTGCGCTCTGAACTTCAGAAATACTTTGAAGCTTTGAATCCAACCTGGAAAGCTGAAGCGCTTGAAGTGGCTCCAGATGGGGATGTCTTCCTGACAGACGAGCAGGTGCGTAGTTTCAAAGTCCCAGCCTGCCGTAAATGTGGTGGAATCCTGAAGCCCGATGTGACGTTTTTTGGAGACACGGTGAACCGGGAAATAGTGGATTTTGTGCACCAACGCCTGGCGGAATCAGACTCCATGCTGGTGGCAGGATCCTCTATGCAGGTAAGCAGGTCTTCCTCCCACACTGCATTTCTATTTCTGTGCTACTCGGCCTGCAACAGTACTTGGTCCCACAGTTTAGGACTACTAATTGCTTGTAGATCATAACAGCCTCTCCAGAGCTTCTTTGTATTTTATTTTTACTGTGGCTGGAATCTGGCTTCACAGTCTGTTTGGGTTTCCCTGTCATTCTATTGCCAGTCTACATCACGCTGCCATAAATAACTCCACTCGCACATTCAGGCCTGTCTCTGTTACCTCCTCCATCACTACATTGTAAGTTCACAATTGGCCATACATCCAAGATACCTGGTACAATTCAGTCCTGCAGAGATCACCACCCGATAGTTTTTTGCTTGGATTTTTTAGCCTTTGGCAGCTTTCTAGGCCTTGTGGCACACTATGAGAAATACCAGATTTTAGGATCTCTAATTCCTAATTCAGTTCTCAAGAAGAAAGCAGAAATATCTCTGGTTGCTGCTTAGGATTGTCCTTTGTATTGCAAGGTGTTTTCTCCATTAGCCTCTTATCTATAAGGTAAGGTAGGTTAGAAACACCTGTTGTTTAACCCATGGAAGCTTTTGGATCAGAGTGCGTATAATTTTTTCCAGGAACAAGTTCTGTTACATTAAAACCCCTACTCTAACACTTCCCAGAACAAGATAAAACCAGGGCTGCCTGATTGTGATTCTCTTGGCTTCAGGATACTGGGGAAAAATTCCTTGAGCTTGCACTTCTTAAGCTTATAATCCTTTGTACAGGAATGATTGAAATGCCTTCAGTTCATTCTTGTACTACCTAAGCTGGTCCATGTGAGAACCATCAAAGTAGAAACATTTGAGTACCTGTGATAACTAATAATAACTGCTGCAGAGATTTACTAAAAGACATGGGCATTTCCCTTCCATGTACTCTGAAGTATTAGTTTCTATGAAACTGCAAATCCTTCACTGAGAGAGGTTAAAAGCTGTTCTTTTCTGTGCACTCCTGAAGGAATTTCCTACCTGAATTAAGTGCAGTTGCCTAACACAGCATGTACATACAGCCCCTTTTCCCACTGCCAACAGCAACTATTTTACTTTCCTTACTCCTGCCTGTAGCTCTTCTTTTGCGTAAGTGCCAATTATTTTTCTGGTATTCCTGCAGGTATACTCTGGTTACAGGTTTGCTCTTGCTGCCCGGGATAAGCAGCTGCCAATTGCGATCCTTAACATTGGGCCCACAAGATTAGATCACTTTGCGTCCTTAAAACTGAATTCCCGCTGTGGAGAGCTGCTGCCTTTGATTGTTGTACATGATACAACCAGCTGAGCTTCAGTACAAGGTGAGTACCTTCCCTGGTCAGTCACCTTACGGGGTAAGCAGATGGGTTCCCATCAAATGCTGAGATTGAGATAAGCTGACTAAAAATATGCTCCCCCTCAATGTGCACCAAAATGTGGCGGAGATTTTCATCTGTAACTGGTATGCTCTGATGGGCCGTGGTACTGCTTTCCATGGTCATATACCAAAAGCATACTAAGCGCTGATGCTCCCAGAAAATTGAGCAAGAGTAACCAGAAGATTTGGCAGTGTTGATTTCTAATCCATTTGCCACAATCACAAAACTACAGGGGATCACGTGCAGATTCAGAGAACCTGATCAACACTGTTGCCTTTGCAACCAACAATTCAAAAGCTGTGCCTGGTTGAATCGATCCAGCTAATCCTAATCAAAACACTGTTGTTTAAAAGAATCAATTCCATCTATCAAGCAGCTTCTTCCTTCCACCCCTGCAGGACTCATCATCTCAAAAGGGGAAAACCTCTATCTAAGAGGCAGCTGGGAGATCCAGTGCATGGCCCCTGATGACACCAGGAGAGGGCAGCAAGCCTCGCACATGTCAACCTCACCAGTTTTCTCCATTGAGACCATCTCCACTTACCAGGAAACAGAGTGATAATGAAAAAAGTACTTTTCTGCCTCACTTTGCCATTGTAAACAGTGCCTTTTCATTCACTGGGATAAGATAATAAGGCTACCATATCTGAGAACAATACACCTTTCTTTATAATTGTCCCCAGAGAAGAATGAGGGACAGGGATTTTGACCGAGTAACTTGAGGCTATAGCACAGGAGGCCAATGTGGAAAACCACCGTATCTGCTGGAGAATGAGGAAAAGGAGGCAACAGGAACTGCGGTTGGTTCAAAACAGAAGCTGAACAAGAATACTGCTCTTTTTAGAGATTATTTGAAAGCACAGGATATAAGGCTGATGTTTCCTAGCAAGGAGGGCAAGTCAGCATATCTCTTGACTGTCAGTTGACAAACTAAACTGCTTACTATCTGAACCCTTTAAAAATTATATATTGTTGAGATGCCAGAGGAGTTACTTTGAGCTAATCTTACCAGCACTTTCAGTGTAGCTGCTGCATTTTCCAGAATGTGTTTTTTGAAGATGTTACTTAATGAATAGCTATGTAGTAAATTAAAATTGTTTACAAGACTGATCCTATTTGCATTGCAATTTCCTCTCCCTCCTACGATTTATTTAAGTACAGTCTCAATAGCCAATGTAGATTCATTTTTTCCATTGCAAAAATGCAGGATGTAATTACTAACAGCTGATGAATTAAGAGAGAAATACAATTAAATCTGTACAATAGGTCTCCCTCAGGATGTAATTGCAAGCTATTAATAGATGTAGTTTTCTGCACTCCTAACAGGAGATCCATCAATACTGGGTAACCGTAGGGTGGTAATGTAAGCCACATTAAACCATTTATGGAGTAAACCCAGAATCTTGCCCAGATTACAACATTAAATTTTCGACCCCAACCATCTGCATAAATCTGCCACTCTCGTTCCATCTGTGAAGGAAATTCATTGCTGGGGTCTTCCAAATGCCCCAGTCGTACTCTCCACATAACATGGCCTGTATTAATATTTGGACAAGAACCATAACAAGCAGTTGGAAGCAAGGATGCCAGAATCATCTGCTAAAAGGTCAAGTAGCAAAGCACTGACTACTGACCACATGATGCGAAGCTCTTGCTTGCTTTGTTGTTGATTCAAATCCAGGCTAGGCAGGAGCAAGCAAAGCACAGAATCTAAGGGATACTTAGGCACCCAATTTCTGCAGAAAGTAGAGGGAATTAAAGATACTTAATGTGTTTCAAGATTTGGCTGTTATGGGTCAGAGGAGCGACGGCTTCGCTTAGAAGCCAAGCGAGCTAACTTCAGGACCCCCAGCTGCATTCTGCTCTCATTTAACAGAGATCCCACTTCCCAGTAAGTTGGGTACCTGCTGTTTGGTAGTGAAGAAAGCTCACAGGTGTCACTCTGTCTTTAGCACGTCATGCTAACCAAAGCTTTTGCAGAAATCATGGCTAAGGCACAGCAGAGTCTCCACACACAGCCAGAGAGCTTGCACAGTCTTTATTTGCAGAAGCTTTTCCGTGCAAGAAGAGATATTTATGCATCCTCAGCAGAGGAACTGGGGCTGGGTTTCTCACTATCCGTGTCATCTTCTGTACCACCTTGAAGCTTGTGTGACACAGGTGTGTTAAAAACAGAGGCTGCAGGTTTAGTGCCAGTAGAGCCAGCATTTTGAGAAGGTGTGGGAGCACTGCCAAGAGGTCTAAAACAAGAAAACATTTCCAGTGAGGACTTGGCATCAGCAATGCGACAGGTAACTAAACCTCTCACATCTCCCCCTGCCTCTTCTCCAGTTTGGCAGCTGAGCCTGTGGGAGAGGAGTCAGGATGTCTCTTCAGCATCACTGATAAATGACTCATGTTACCCTGACCCTCCCCTGATTACTTTGTCTGCTTTTATGTCCCTAGGACAATGAGTTACAGTAAATGAACATTTACAGCAAATTTCCTGTGCATGGTTTATTGCTATATCTTAATGAGCATATATACAACAAGCATATAAGACTGAGATGGGGTGTTATTTTTTTGTCTGCTAAGCTGATCCAGTTTTACTAAAATTGCCTTATTTTAGAGCAGGATCAGAGCATTTCAGCTCTTAACGTGTTCCTCAAGATACTATTGAGAAGTAAGTTCACTCAACTGAGAAATGCCAGAGAAAGCCTAAAGTTCCTACATGAAGAGCCAGCTCTGCATCACTCTAATGCTGATTGACACCTTCCCTTGTCACTCCTTGGGGACTATTTGTGTGGGAAGATGCAATGCAGAGAGATAACAGCTATCAGAAGATAACTCTGTCATTGCAGGAAGCTGGCAAAGACCTATCCCAAGAAGTCTGTGTTGCTCAGCTTACTGATGTAGTTACCAGCCTGGAGTTATAGAAACCTCCAGGGTTGAGCACTATAGGATGCGAATCAGCTGCGCTGTGGGAAAACAAACTCAGTAAAATAACTGACATAGTGTTCAGTTTATTCTCTCAGCCTATGCAGAATTTGCAAGGGAGAAAGATTTTTAAAAGGGGAGAAATATTGTTCCTAAAAGAGTCATCTTTGTGTTACTGGCTGAAACTAACAGAAAGACTGTTACAGACCTTGAGCAGCATTCTCTTCCCTCACCACCAGGAAGGAAACACAGGTCCTTTCTAGTTACCTTGTCTGCTTTAAGCCAGCTTTGTTCTCCATGATTTAATCCTCTCCTACCTTACGTGTCTCACTGCTGTTAGACTAGTACACCAGTATTTCAGAAGAGGGCTTGAAGTCATAGCTCTGTCCGCCTGTGGGTGGCAAAAGTACATATCAGCCAACAGTGTAAGGACAGGTTTTTACCACAAAATTAGCTGAATCATCAGCTTATGCTCCTCCCTTTTCCTTACAGCTCTTCCTACTAGGACAGGCTCCTGAGGTTTGGATAGAGAGCTGAGCGCCCTACAATGGATTTTTCTACTGCTCCTCTAAAAGTGGAGTTAGAGTTACCCAAAGCAAATAAAAGCTACTTCCTATTTGGAAAATCTCATCTCTGATTATGGACAAACTCTGTAATCAAGTCCTGCAGGCTGAGAAAGATATTTCACATACTGTGCCCCACCAAGGGCAGCACAGACTGCAGACAGCCTGGAGGACTTGTGCCTGGTGGGTGCAATGAAAATGCCGCCTCCCACATCTTAATCAGATCGCTACTACTGACAAACCTCATTCATAGCTTCTGGAACAGGACCGAAGACTCTGGGCATGGTGAACTGTCGAGGTTCGGAAACACTGGCATGAAGATGACTAGTTTTATATTCCAGAGTATGCTTGTTCCCCCATGACTGCCTTGGATGTCGCCCTTTCCCAGTCTTTGCAGCTGTGAGGAGGAAAGAAAATAAACATTTCAAACCAGTACCAACTCACTGATTTCCTCAGTCTATTCATTCAACACCTGGGGCTTGGGCAGGACAGATGGAGCCTTCCTCTCACATAACCTGTCCTAGGGCAGCCCCAGGTAAACAGCAGCTGAAAGGAACAGTCCTAGGAGCCTGGCTGGAGTCAATGGGAAAGGAATGAGGAGAGTCTCAGCTAAATGCCTGAAGTCAGAGTTACTTATCACTACACACAGCTATTCTCTATGGTGTCTCAGTGCAGGGTTTTTGAGATCTGAATTAACTTGGCCTTAGCAATTGTGTGTTTAGATTACAAAAAAGATAATAGTGGTGAGAGAGTAAATTTACAATAGAGGACTTTGCCTCTCCAGTCTTACTGGTCTGGCCATTTTCATCACTGACAGATACTGTGAAAATATCTTTCTGATGCCAGATTCTTCCTGGCTGATGCTTTCTTTCTGTAGGGGCAAGGAATTCTGGTACGTGGGCTGTTAAACAGCTTTGATTTGTTTGGTTGGAACCTTAAAAAAGAGGGGGATGATGTGTTTGGAATAACACCACAAAGGAGCCCATTAATCCTTTTCTTCCTATTGTATCAGTTCTATGAGCTATTGCAACTGCAAGTGTCCCCAACAGGGGCTGCACAGCTGAGTGTTCTGTCACCTATGGACCCAAGTCCCAACAGAGGCAGGAAATTAGGCAGGGGACACAGATGGACAATAAGAAATTCATACCCGCTCACCTGACAGGACAACTAGGCAAGCACATGAGAATTACTAAGGTTAAAAACAAAAGGAGAAGGAAAAAAAAAAATAGGAAAAAGCATTTTGTCTTAGAGGGCCTCACAATATAGAGCTGCAACTTTTACGCACTACAGGAGAGCAGTTTTGAGCGAATGACCTAAGTGGTGCTTGCCCTTGCCAAGACGCAGACAACATATGCAGCTTCAGCATATGCAAATCAGAAATGGCACCTTGTTGCTAATAAAAGAGGATTTCTGGGACACTCTACTATTCCTTTATCAGAATGCTCTTGCAAAAAAAACAAACATCGAAAGATTTAAGACACATGCTGCAGCCAGATTTCCAGCGATACCACATCTTGACACTGGCAGCAGCCAAGCAGAAGAATATTCAACTGGACTCGAATTCTAGAGACTAAATATCTGCAACAAGTCCTTCTGTGCCCCAGAGATCATCATCTGACACCAACTGCTGCCGGTGGGAGGGCGGCAGCGCTTGGCTCCTTACTCAAGTGGGTAGCATATGTCAAAAATCAGATTATGACCCTCACCATTTAGCACTTGGCATGACAGAACTTAATCCAGTTTAACAATCCATCCCTGTGTCTGTGCACAGAACTGACCACGGCTGCAGCGAGGCTCCTCATCTCTCTGTGCACCTGCTGTTCCTGCAGGTACAGGAAGCCAGAGGATCCTCAGGAAACTGAGGCTTTCACATACGTGGGATGAAGGCTGCCTTCCCACTGAGTCCCCTTTGTTGGTTGGGGAAAACAGCATTGGAGCCAAGACAAGAAGTAAATGCTTTTTGATGCATTTTCACAACTTAGCATGAAGGGGAATATTAACTTCAATTTATGGAGTTGCGCACAGCCACATGGGTTGAAGACAATTCCTAAAGCTCTGCCAGATTTATGGTGATTGGCCCCTTCAGTCGGAGGGAAATCTGGAGCTGTAAAGAGCTGATCGAAGAGGAAAGCTTGTTTTAAAGGGGATGATGAAACATAGGGTTTGTGGCTTACAAAAAACACTCAAAAAGCCAGGAAAGAAGTTTTAGTGATGGCCCGCAAAATGGAAGATAAATCAGATGCAAAGCAAGTGAATATGTTTCTCCTATAGAAACTTGCAGTTGCAGCAAGTGGTTTCTGCTCAGGAGGTGATAAAAAAAGAGGGACATATAATACTGTATCCAGCAGCAACACAGTTGATCTGGGGCAATATCTTCTAAAAGAGACCACAGAACACCAGCCACCTTGAAGGTGCTTTCCCCAAGCTCCTGCCTTCACACTGGCAGTTCCCCTGGTGAGAAGCAGCTGGGAGCAGCCAGCAAGGCAGAAAGGGGCAGTTCAGAGAGGTGTGGGCTGCACTGTTCCTCCTACCAGCACCCCATAACACTGCAGAGCCTTTCCCTCTCCTACTTGTCTTAGTACACTTAACTCTGCTGAAGTAGTCTACTAAATACTCCTAAGCTGTTACTAAATCCACAATACCACTACTTTGCAGTACAAAAACAAGATAGCACTTGCACGCAGCATTTAGCGGATGAATCCTCGCAACCACTGTACCAGGAAGGAGGTATAGCTACCCATAAGGGACAGAGGCGGCCTTGCCCTCCTTTTATGGCATTTACCGCTGGGATGCAGAAGAACTGGAGTTGGCAGTAGTTGTTCTACTGGTCCCTACAAAAACACTGCTGCTTGGTGTGCTGGGAAGGGAGCAGAAGTCCCTCCCAGGATCCTCTCTCAGGACAGCCAGCAGGCACACAGCAGATTCAAAGCAAAAAGGAAAACTTTGGTTGTGTTGCCCAGGGGCAGGGCACTAGGCTTGGAAGGATGAGACCAGAGCTAATTCTCAGCCATTTGATCAATCCAGAAGTCACACTGTGACATTCAGAAAGCCACTTCATCTCCCTGCATCTGTTTTCCATAATGTAGTCTACATAATTCTGTGGCCCATGTTTTTTTTGTAAGGTATTCTGAGGTCTACTAAGAAACAGCAGGAAAGAGATGGTAGATAAACAGTATCACGGTTGTTCCCAAGATTTTTGCTTTAGGCAGATGAAAGCAGAGTCCAACCAGCTTGGGTTTAAAACCACTGTGCCAGATACAGATGATATCTGTAATTCTCTGTGCAGCCCCCTGTCCTTTCCCTTCCCACTAAGGAAAAACACCCAGTTACCACATTCTGCACTTCTCCCTTCTGCATCTCTAACGAGACAGTGGCAGAGAAGAAGAAAAGCTGAACCCAAGAGGGACAGAACAGTGAAAGAATCTACTATTGGTCTCCAGGCCTAAATGAAAACTGAAACATGGTCATTACCACAAGCATAGCTGTTTACTCTCTCCATGTCTCGTCTCAGCTGGAGTACTTTCTTTTTCATCTCTGCAATGTCCATATAGTTACAGTAATTCAACTCTCCCTGTAGAGCCTTCAAAATCTTGGCCTAGAAAACAACAATAGAGAAAAGGAAGATAAGACATAAGCCCACAGAGCCACCATCCTTCCAGCATCTCTCCCTGCAGCTGCAATGGCTACAGCGATGCATAGGGCTGCAGAATTCCCATGCCTGCTGACCACCAGGATCCTTTGTGTTTCAGGTACTCAGTTGCTGGTCTTGGACCAGAAACACAGACCAACATGGCAGAAGATCTTCACATACTCTTCATACTCCGCACAAGTTGTCAGTAAGTCAGTCCAAGCAATATTGGCCTGTTCTTAGACTCTGCTTTCTATAATGTTCCTCAAAGCCCTAAAAAGCAACTTTGCAACAGCACAACCTCTTCAACCCCTCTGGCTCTGTCATCACCTAGGGCCTGCCACTGCACATCACCTGAGAAGATTCCCTATATTTGGCTCGCTCAGGGGGCTGTTTAAACCTACTGCTAGGGCTTTTGCAGTGCATGTAAATGAGAAGCACAATCAAGGGATCAAATGTAAGAGCAGGTTTAAAAAAATCTGTATGAAGTAAGGCACAGAATGAATTGATGCCTTCATCTATCCATTGAGTTCATCCAGGGAATGCTGGCATGCCCCAAATGCTGGATGCCAGGAGCAGATATACTACTCACCTCCGACCTAGAGAGCTTCTACTACAGGGAAAATTTATACCAACAATTTCTGAAGTGCTTCCAGCTGCACCCCAGCTCTCTTCCCTGCTTGTGATGATATAGCTCAAAAGTACAGTGTTTCTTCTAGACAGTGATGGTATTTTACTTTTTTCTCTACAGTGGGATTTACCATTTATCGCTACAAAGGGACTTCAGTAACACGTTTCCTTAGGACCTTTACAGCTCTACAAACAATGATTTCAGAATCAAAACTCGTGTGTGATAACAGGAAACCTCATCTCGCACTTCTTGCCCTAGGAATGATTCATCTTAGTTGTATGATAGGAGTGCATCCAGGATCCTCAGGATTTCTGTGGGGAAGCCAAGGGCTCAGTGTTTCCAGAAAATTCCTTAAACACCCAAGAAAAAACAAGCAGTGAATATTGGTACAAAATTAGGACTCAGTCTGCCTTGAGATGGAGTATTCAGCTGAAACATACACTCTTTTCTTCTTTTCTCTTTTTTTTTTTTTTTTAATAATAAAATGCAATTTACCATCTTATCTCATCATCATCATTATCACCCTCAAAGATCCAGTGGCCTTCACTAGGAAGGCATTGCAAGTACCTTCAAATAAGATATCAAGCCAGCTTCTTCCTTTTCCTTCTGTTTCTGCTTTCTCAAAGTCCTCTCGCAGATCCTTGGGTCCTGCTCCATGGCCGAGTACAGTTCACACAGGCATTGCTGAGTGTAGGACAAAGCCTGCTCCTCAAAGTCCTCTATGGAAATCAGCTTGCAAAATGATGTACTGAGGGGATGCTCGGTGTCAAACTCATCCAAGATCTCCATTGTGTAGCTGATCAAAGGCAACAGGGCAGGCTGTATGCTCTCCTCCCGCTGGTGGAGGCAATAGAGCTGTTTTCTGGGCATGGAACGGGGTCTTCTTCCTGCCCGTCAGCAAAGGGACAGCAGCAGGCCCTCCCACAGGGGCTCACCAACACCCTCCCAAGGGCCTTAGTAGTGTGACAGCACCAGGGCTGGGTGGGAGCTTTGGTGCAGGGCCTGGTCAGGACAGGAACACGGAGCAGACACTGTCCCTCAGAGGGGCTCCCTGCCCACCCCTGACTTCTAGGCCTATGTTACCTCTCCCCCCAGAGCTCTGTACCAGGAACAGTGCTAGGCCAGAGAAGGCCTCCTGGGTAAGCACACACGGGTCTCTCAGAGCAGCCAACAGCCAGACAAATGGCTGAAGCCCCTCACACAGCAACCCGCCGAGGAATATAACCCACAAGGGGGCCAGTGGTGCAGTAGCCGGCGTGCGGGCAGCCCGAGGAGTGGTGCCTCCCCCCGACACTCACCGGGAGGTCAGCAGGGAGGGAGAGGCCGGGAGGTGACCTGGGAGTGAGGGAAGGAGAGGATGCAGGAGAGGATGAAGGAGAGGATGCAGGAGGGAGGGCGGGAGGCGCTGCCCGCGCTCCCGCGACACCTGAGGGACAGGGCGGGGTCGCCCCCGCGGGCGGGAGGGCGGGGCTGCCCCGCGCCGCACCTGCTCGCGCCTGCTCCCGGAGGCCAATCACAGAGCGCGGGGGCGCCGCACGCGCCACAATGGCCCGTTGGCGGAGGGGGCGTGGCCTCCCGTTCCCTCAGCACAGCCGGAGTCGCTGGGTCCTTGCAAAGGTGTTTATTGCTGACAGGGCGCCCGCCACCGGGGCAGGAGGAGGGTTAGTTGCAGTATTTCTTGGTGTCCAGCCTGTTGTACGCGGGGTTGTAGGGCGCCCGGGCGAAGCACATGGCCGCCGTGCGGTCGCAGTTGCAGATGAACGTGGCGCACTCGTCGTTGCTGCCTGGAGGAGAGAGCAGGAGCGGTCAGACCCGCCGCCCCTCGGCCGGGCACGGCCGTGACGCGGGCAGGCGTTGCTGCTGCCGGGGCATAGCCGTTTTGCGGCTGCCGGGGCATAGCCGTTTTGCGGCTGCCGTCATTTTGGGGTGTACGTGCTGCTTCCCACAGAGCCGCTGGCCCCAGAGCTGTGTGCTCTGGCCCAGCAACCTCCTGGCTCCCTCCTCCCCTGTGGTGCTGTTTGCCAGCCTGTCTGCCACAAACAGAGCCCTGTAAAACTCCACCGTATGTTGGAGATGCCCAGCAGAATCTCTGCAATGCTGCGTGCTGATCTCTTAAATACTGCCATTAGAGGGACTCCCATTAAAGTACCCCAGGGACTCAGTCCCCAGAAGAGGGGACAGACTTCCCTGTGTCCTGTGATATCAGGTATCTTCCATAAACTTTAAATTGTGTGCTCTATGGATGTATGTACATTCACTCCGGCGCCCATGTGAGGTGCCCTTTTTCTAACATCAGCCCCCCTGCAGGCACTTGCACAGCGCCTTCCATGGAGTGTAACAGCCCTGTTCCATTGAAAGAGAGACTGCAGTAACGTTTGAAGCAAAGGGGTTTGGAAGCGGACGTACTGCTGCATGTGATATGCCCTTGGGAGCAGCTGAACTTGTACGACGCCGTGTAGGGGTTGTCCACAAGGAACCTGCATGCTGCTAGTTTCTGTGCCTGCCCGTAGCACTGATCGTGTGTTTGACAGCATCTGGGAAAGAAGGAGGAAAAGGTCAGGACGTACCAGAAACACAAACTGAGCTGACCTGTAAGACACGTAAATAATGCTAGTATTGCTTTGACAAGGCACTGAACACCAAAAAAGATACCACGGTTATGGCAGCTAATGGTCCAAGAGGCATCTGCTACACATGTACTTACTGGAACATCTCCACTGTTGTCTATTGGGCACAGGGAAAGCAAAAGCCGGCATCTACCCTGCATGCACATCACTGCCTGGCAGCTGGAGACCCAACAGCCAACACAATTCACTGTGTCTTGGCTACCAGACTTGTGCCATCTCTAAGCTGCCCAAGGCACTTAGCGTCTGCAGCTCAGCCCTGCACGTGTTGATGGTCTCGCATTGGGCAGAGCAGTGTCTGGGCTGCTGGCACAGCACTGCTGCAAAAAATATGCTGGGATGGGTGCAGTGTAGCTGCCACAGATAGCAGAGTTGTTTGGGTTATATTTTATCTTAGTAAAAAGGCATCAGGGTGTGATACTACACATCCTTTTTTCCCTTGAATCGGTCTTTGAGAGAAAGCTTCATTCCCGGCAGCCGGAGAATTTTGTGAACATTTACAGGCAGGGCCAGCTGACACAAAACTGGCATGCACAACCATGAAAGCGCAAGCAATGAAAGAGGTTTGCAAAAGCAGAGTCTATAAACCTGTCAAGTTCATCCACGGGCGTCCCACTGCCTCCCAAGCCGCAGTAGCAGCCGTAGTCACCGAATTCCAGGAGTGGATAACTGTCTGATATGGTGCATTTGATCATGGAGCGAAAATCCCACACGGCGCGGGGTAAGACAGCGGTGCTGGCTGCGCCCACTGAGGAGACAGAAGGGTTAGAGTTAGGTGAGGTGTTACCTGTCCAGGGGGTGCCCAGTGCCACCTACACACCCGACAGCAAGAAAAGCAGGACCAGGGACTCCATTCCTGGAGGACTTGGTGGAGAGGCTGGTGCTAAAGAACGTCAGCTCTTTATATGACGAACTCACCTTGACGTGGGTTTGAGATAAAGAAGTCAGTATTTATGTTACTAAATGCAGATTTCTCCCATCGAAGGCTGTGGGCAGCAAGTCGTGACTTGACCAGCTGAAGGTCAGGTAGGCAAATATTTACTTCCTAGGTTTTTGCTATTAAATTCTTCTAATGCTACTATTAGAAGGCAGCCTGAAATACCTGGACATTTTTAAGGGCTCTCTACTGAAAAATAGTAGCAGTGTGGTAATTATGTTGGAAATGGCTGGCACACTAATATCAATCCTGCTAATACTGGCATCCTCTTTCTATGATATCCCACTTATCATTAATCCTGTATCTCCCCTGGCCTAATTCAGAGTATAAAGTACAGGTTGCCCACTCTTTCCAAGCTCATTTGGCATGAGCTGAACTGAAAAAAAACAAGCTGTTTTTTACTTTGAAACCATAGAGGAGGAATAGGTACTACCAGGCAAAAAACAGGAGCCAAGCAGCCTGGGAAGCTTCTGTACCTGCCTTTAACAAGGAACAGTATCTGTTTGCACATGACCTTAAGAGTTTCACTAGAAATGAACTGGACTTAGAAGTCTGGACACACACAGTCAGAGACAGCAGTTTCTTTCACCAGCACTGAAGCAGAAACCAGTTAGGCTCTTTGGTTCTCTATGCCAAGGCATGAGGTGAGTTGGGGACCTTGAAATAAGATCAAAAAATGGGTAAGAAAAAGCTTCCCAGAGGCGGCTAGGGCTGAGTCCAAAATACTGCACTCATGTTCAGACCCCAGGGGCTCTAGCGCAGTCAGGGCTACACGTTTGGCATTTTTACACACTCATGGTATAGATCTAGACTTGATAGTAAGAGTCTGCACTGATTTCTAAAGCACCGAGCAAGCTTTCAGTTTTCGAGAGCAGAGGAAGAGGCAAACCCCACCTTTCCACAAGAGCCTAATATGCAAGGGAACTTAGTGAGGAAGCTCAGGGTTCAGCACCCTTTGGTAGGGTCAAACACGTTTCTGTAAGACGATGAGAACATCTTCCCCCGCAGGGTGGCCGAATCTGTGCCAGGGTGCCCACAGTATCCATAGGGTGTTGACATAGCCGTAGAACATTAGATAAAGGTAGACATGCTGATGAACACCCAGAACCATGCCCACTTTTTTGATCTCCCACAAGCTCTCCGATACTCTGGAATTCCACATCACAGGTCCACTAAAGCCAAACAAATGTTGAGTTACAGATTCAAGATTCTCACGTTCCAAGAGTGAGAATATTGAGGGAGCATTAAAGGCTGATATGAGGGACAGTCTGTACAACAGTTCAGAAAAAATGTTTTGCTCACAAGTCTGCTGATTTTCCATTCAATATCTATTTAAGTCTTATCTTTCTCCTTTGTTACTTTGGCACCTTTACTTTTTAAAAATTATTTCCCTGTTCTCTTCCCTATGAGCCTTAAGACTCTGTGGTTCCTTTTTCCTCACTTCTCAATGTCTGATTTATTATTGATGTTGCCGAGGAAACTTCCAATAAACTGGCCTGTCACATCTTGGAATTAATACATTTTAATTTGAGAGGATCACCAAGTGTGGGAAAGGGAGCATGTGAGCATTACAAGTGTGCCTCATGAGAAAAATCCCAGCAGGGTATTTTTCCACCAATGCTATTTTTGGTTTCCCCCAGGCTGTGCTTCAGACAAAGCCGCTGGTCCCCAGTATGCTTGTGGGGACATCCCAACTTAGAACTGGTTCCTAAACTTACAGGCTTGAGCATTAGATTATTTTTAGAGAACTCTCCGTAATTAAGGTCTGCTGCACAGGGTTCCCTATTTCACACTGTTAGAATTCACCTTTCTCTTGTACTATTGTCTATTAAGGACTTTTCTTCTCATCGTCACATTCCATTTTCTTAGATGTAGCTTCCTTCATCCACCATAGTCATTGAATCCAGAACATCTGAGCCAAACCTCTAAGCACCGCATTGTCCCCTCCTTTCTTGAACCTACAAATATCTGTACAAAACCTCTGTGACGCAGAGAAGAGACACAATCTCTGTTAAAACCAGATCTGCCTCACATTATAAACTGGGCCACTGCCGAAGTCTGGGAGCAGAACAGAGTCAGAGCCCCACCTGGGGCTTTTATCCTAATGGCAGGATGCGATTCCTGCCAGCTCCAAGTTCACCTGAAACCTCCATCTGAACATCTCCCACCTCCAAATGACGACAGCGAAGGACAGTTTTCAAATAATTTATTAGGAATTTAAAACTGAAATCTGGAAAAAGGGTTACAGGTGTGGAGAGAACAAACATCGGAGTGTAATAACTTACTGGCTTAAAAACACAGCTTTATTTCTTTTAAAAAAAATGCCCACCCTGAAACCAGAGCCCCAGGCTCCAGGCAGCGGCAGCGCTGGCCGAGGGAAGCGCAGCCCAGCAGCACAGCTTGGCCTCGCGTGTCTGGAGGGGGCACGGAAGCAGCTCAGCGCATACACCGAGAGGGAGGAAAGCGCTGTCCGCAGACCCAAATTTGAAGTATATAGAATAAAAATAAACCCAATAAAATGCAGCTCTTCTTTAATTAGGAAATATTTAAAAAAACAGACATACAGACTCTTGTCTCAGTAACAAAAATTATTGCTTTGTGTTTTCAGTACTAATCTGTTAAGTACCCTCTTACCTAAACAGAACTCTCCAAACGCATTGCCCAGGTCAGGGCCAGCTCCGGCAGATGGGGGGGGATGGAAGCGAAGGGCCCTGTGGGCACCACAGCCCTCCCGGTCCTTTTCTCACCACCCCCCCTCCCTTACAGGGGCTCAGTTTGGGGGAAGAGAGGGAATGATTTTTTAGATTTAAGATGAAGCTGTTATTTCCCTGGGAAAAGTGTTCGGCTGCATCTTAATAAAAGGCTTAATCACCCCCCTTAACAAGGTCTTTGGTTCAATGAGATCCAGACCCAAACCTGCCCCATGTGCTGCTGGAGGCGTCCCCAGCACAGAAATTGTCCCCAGGGGAAGCCCCAGCAGGTTCTGGAGAGGGGACCAGGCCACCCCCACGCAGGACAATGGACAAATTCCCACCGTCTTCAAGAACACAGAGTAAAGCAAATGGGAAGCTGCAATTCTATAATTCGTATAATCCCTGAGAAGCCCTTAACCCGCCCCCAAATCACCACCCTAATGCTTTTCTCCCCAGTTAGTGACTTCCCACCCCAGCGCCCTGCCCTTCGGAGAACGACCACCCAAATCTCCCCCCGGCCATGGCTGACACCCCTTCCGATCCCCTCGCCTCCCGAGGTGGATCCCCTTTCCCCGGAAACCTTGACGCGAGCGATAGCGTTTGGAGAGTGAATTCCTTTCCAAGTAACCAAGACAAGCGATGGCGGTAAAGCCCTTTACCTAAAGCCAACGCAGCGGCTGGCGCTACGGGGTCCAGTGATGGAGTCTGTACATCGAGCGATTGGAAGCAGCTTTAACCCGCTCAGCAAAACAGCCAACGGCCTCACCCCCGCCCACCCCCCCTTTCATCTCATCAGAGGTTCTTAAAATCTTACAGTAAAAGGTGTACAAAAAAAGAACGGAGTCCTGTCAGGATTCTGCTGGAGAGTATTGCTCACGCTGCGGCACCAGGTCCAGGACCTGGAGCTGCTCCTTGGAGCCAGGCTGCCGGCGGCAGCCAGGTTCAGCTCACAATATTTACATATTATACAGGAGGAAAAAGAAAACCCCACGTAAAACTAAACCTAGGAAAAAAAAAAAATCTTTCAGCTGTAAGGATAGTGTTTTTCACTTAGCAAAATATACATTTGTTTTGTTCCATAGCGATGTCCAACATTTTCGGATCCTTGGAGTTTCACACTTTTCAAAGCCTCACATTTACAAAACAGAAACAATTAAAAACAGTTTCTTTAAAAAAAATAGAAATACATCAGTTCCTCTCAGCCTTTGCTCTCTCTGTGTCTCCTTCTTCCCTTCAGAACTGCATTCTTGTTACATACCGTGCTTTAAAAACACTGACGACAACAACAACAGAGTTGAAAATATTCAAAACAGTTTCAAAGCCAAATAAAAATACTCCTCAATAAAAGCTACCTAACACAATCACAAAGCCAATTCATAAAATATGTCTACTAGCTCAGGAAAGAGCAAACAACGAAAAGAAGGGGTAGCCCCCAAAAAAGATAAAAAAATAAAATAAAAAAATAAAACTAACAGCTACTAAAATAAATAAAAGAAGAATCGGTGGGCTGGGGGCAGGGAGGGGGGAAGCGTAAACCGTCGGTGGTTAGTAAGAAAGCGAGATGATCTCCTCGGGTTCAGTCCAGTGTGGTCTGGTCAAAGGGAGAGATCAGGGCATGGCGGCAGGAGCCTGGCAGCCGGCCGGCAGTGTGCAGTTTGATTCGAGAAAAAGGTAACCTTGGCTCATCCCCCGAGGCTCACCAGGTCCTCCAGCCGCTGTCCTCGGTCAGGTCACTGGGGAATCTGCGGGACACAGCAGGGGAGGGAAGGGACAGGCTCTAGAACAACCAACAGCTTTTCTCTTGGGGGTTTTCTTCTGGTGGGATTCGACAGAAATACTCGAGAGCCAAACCTGCCCCAACACAGACTTGCTCTGCGCCTCGCTGGGGCACAGCAGAGACACTTTCATCTTCGTGGGACCGGGAAACGAGGCCCCGCAACCGTTCAGCCGCAGGAGACGTAGGACCCAGCAGGGTCAGTGTGCCCGGACACCTTTCCCCTCAAGTTTTTGCCCTCCTCTTTGAAAAGCCTTTTTTCTTGTTTGCTTGGGTTTTGTTTTTTTCAATTTAATTCTAAGCCAGCTAACTTCAGACACGTTTGCAAAGCAGAGACCATCCACCAGTTTCCTCTCAGGCCCACCCGAGGACCAGAAACAGAACTGATCAGCCTCAGATTTTTCTTCTGCCCTTCTCCCCTGCAGAAGAGGAAAGACCTGGCTCCCCAGAGCCAATGGTCTCAGCAGCAGCGAGAACAACAAGCTGTATGGAGGAGGTTTCCCCAGCCACACAGGTGAGCCAAGCTTGTCTCTCAAGATTGCCACCAGGCTGTGAGTCTGGTCAACCCTGCAGATCTTTCCTCTCTGTCAGTTCTCCCATTTCCTTCCCTGTTGCACCCAGACACTAAACGATCTCTCCACAGCACTCCCAGCCTCGGCAGCAAAAGGTAGGAACCCAACCTGGCAAGCCTCTGGTGCAGAGGGAGCCCCGGGCTGGCCGCAGGACTCCACAGCGGCATCCACAGCTCCTGCCGAGAGCCCAAGCACAGGGGCCAGCTCAGAACGTCACTCCTCCCATTACCTGCTCCTGTTCAAAGCTCTCTTACCTCCTGCCTCCTTGGTCCCCAGCTTCAGTGATACCCATTGGTAAAAGCTGTTGCAATCAAGGGACCCTGCGAAGAAAGAGTTAAAACCCCACTCTTTAGCAAACAAAAGAAAAATTAAGAACTACTACCACAACAAATTCAGTCATGGCCCAGATGCTGGGAAAGCTGGTTTCAGTGGGAGGTGCCAGGTCTAAGGAGCACGTCAACCTGCAGGACAGGGCCCACACAGGCTCTTGGACACTCTAGGCCAGACCAGGGAAAGGTGTGGATATCAGGACCTTGAGTGGTGGCCAGGGAGAGCCAGCGGAGCCCAGGGACGTTGCAAGAGAACTGCTGCGTCCTGCACTAACCGTGTGCTCTGGGGCTCAGCGGTGGCACGGCAGATGCTGCGGCAGGTGGCATTTAACCAGAAAACAGGCTGCAGGCTGAGAGGGAGCCACCCACTGCTGCTCCCCTCCATCGCCACGCGGAAATGCAGCCCCTTCCCCAGCCATGCTGCTCTCCATCCCCCGCCCTGCGCACAGCCCGGCAGGGAACACTCACCCCTAGGCTGTGGCCGAAGCCAGTGCTGGGGGCTGGACTGGCAGCGCTGATGTAACTGCTGACCCCTGAGTCCTGGTTGGCGGCTCCGTAAAGCTCTGCCATGGGCCCGGGGCTGGTGGTGCCCAGAAATCCACCGGTGCGACTGGGGGTGGAACCTACAGGAGGCAGCAGAACTACAGAGTCAAGATCCCAAAAATGCAAACCCTGTCCAACCCCGCCCCCCCCCCCCCCCCCCAGCCCCATCGCAAACCTCCGTGCCAGGACACGCTGGGGGGGAAAGTGGCAGTTACCTGTCCCTCGCACCACGGCCGCCGCAGCCGCTGCTGCCGCCATTGGTCCATACGCAGTGAGGGGGATGGCTGGAAAAGAAGGAACAGGCATCTCAGGGGCACTGTGGCTACACGGGCAACTAACTCCTCCGCAGGAGCCTTCACTTCCCGCTGCAAAATACCAGGCCCAGAGGCGCGTCAGCTTAGTGCCTCACACAGGACATCCGAGGACAACAAGAGGGAGCGCACAACCCTGCATTTACCGGTGTCCTTTTGCACAACGAATGTTATGGGGACTCACTGGCCACGCTCTGCTAAGCCCACAAGCCTGGAGCAGCTGAGGGCACAATGTGGAAAAGCTGAACCAGAAGTGGGCAATTGCAGACACATCCTGTCACTCCTTAGCTTGCACGACACAGTTAATCTGAAGCTACAGATCCAGATTTTGGCTGTAAATGTGGAGAAAAGCAGCAGCTGACAGCTCAGCATCCTGAGGCTCAGTCCGTCCTCACTGTCCCTTGGTACTATTACTAAGTAACAGTTTAATAGCCTTTCTCCCTGTTTCTCTACTCTTCTCAAGACGCACCATCCTCCCCAAGTTGTGCTCATGAAATGCCCAACTCCTTGCTGTTCATTGTAGAAAAGCAGAAAACATATACCTAGGGAGCAGGGACTAGAAATGGCTTAATCGAAACAGTAAGTCTTAATTTATATGTAGCAGTTCTAATTCCCAACTCTATTGCCACAGGCATCCAGCCCTCGGGGCACGAGCCATCTCGCCAGTGCATTTCTCTTTGCCCTTAAAATGACTGGGTCAGCATTTCATGCTTGAATGTGAAATTCACTGTGATTCTGTTTAAAGCACCATAAAAAGAGGTCAGAACAAATCAATCGCGTTAAGGCTGAAACCCAGACTAGCTTATAAGGGAATATTTAGTAGCAGGCACCAGCCTGTTTCACACAAACGTCATATGAGGCTTATATCTGGGTTAGCCGCTCATTACAGGCCCTGGGCCAACGAGAGCACATTGCTGCTCCGCAGCAGCCCCAAAGATGCTGTTCTGGGGAGGAAAGGCTGCTGGCAGCCACTGTCCTGCCCTGTCATTGCTCCATGTCCCTAAGACACAACCGAATGAATGCGGTTTTACTGAGGAAGGAGGCGAGGTCTTCTCCAAAAGCCTCTAGTTCTATTCCCTGGAAAAAACCCTTTTTGCTTTTGCGGTCTATCTGCTGAGACACCAGGGCTGTGTTGTGATGACAAAGCACCTGCACGTTAGCTTCCCTGCATGCTGGAGCAATCAGCCCTGCTTGTGCCATCCCCTCCTCTCAGTTCCACTTGCCAAGGCCACCAAGTGCAGCCCATTTACGCGCACGCACCCACTTGAAGGCACGAGGGCCCTCGAGCGCGGGACAGCTCGCGGGGCCTTTGTACGGAACGAAGGGGGCTCTGCCCTTTGTGGGACCAACTCCAGCCTCTACGTGCGAACTGCAGCTCTCAGCCCAGCCAAGAGGCTGCACAGCAACTGTTTAGCAGTAGGTAAGCGTAACGGGAAGGGAAGAATGCCACGATCCCCAGCTGGTGCTTCAGCGAGACACTCAGGACTGTAAGCTAAGGTGGCACCCGGCCAGGACAGCGGCATTAATAACTTCTTGTTGCAGAGAGCCCTGCTGCGCCCCAGCCACTGGTGACTGCCAGGCCCCAGGCAATTCACCTCCGCCTGGAAAAGGCACGGAGCAGCCAGGCATGGACCCCGGAGGCAAAAAAACCCCACTTTTGCCAAATCACTAACATTCCCCTGCATATTTTATGGGTTTTGCTGTAAAAACACACATGTAAATAAACAACTGGACCCACATCTCCTTTGTTTGGTAACCAAAAGGCTCAGAGGTGGGGGTCAGGTGCTTATGCAGTTGCATATGCGGTGTAAGAGGGAGCTGGTATTTGGTCTCCCTCTACCTTCCTCAGGGTGATTTGTCCCTTGGTGGCTGCCAACCTCAGCATTCTCAGCAACAGAGAATCCCTGAGGATTTGACACGGATCTGTGCCACAGAAACGCCCTTTCAAGTCTGTTGGTACTGATAATTCCGGGAGAGCTTCTCAGGAAGCTTTTCCACACCCCCATTGCAGACAGATTCAAACCCTGAAACAGGTGGGGGCAAGGAAGCGCTGGGGGGAGGCACACCACAGGAAAGAGATGGCACATGGGGAGCGGGGTGCAAAACGAAGCTGCTTTTCTACAACAAAAACCATGAACATGACAGAGCTGGGGAAAACACGGCCATGGAAGGGAGAGTAGATAGAAGGAGCATCACCTAGAGAGAACATACTGCACACAACGCAGGGGCTGAGGATCCAGAGGGTATTTGCACTTGTGAGGACATTGAGCCAGGACTAGTCCCTCGAGAATGGTCCCGACCCCATTTCATTCTACGGTTCCCCACGAGCACTGCAGGACTTTGTAGAGTCCCACCACGCTCGCTTCTGCCCGGGAAGCCTGTGTGGGAGTAGCTGGGGAGCTGCACCACCTGCAGTGGGGAGAGTATTCCTTGCAGCCCCTCCTGCACAGGGGAACGGGATTAGGGTAACCGGGAGTGCCCCCACACCCTCTCCCTCCTCCCAGCACTCCAAATCTTGTCCTTGCAGCAGCTCAGGTTGTTGGTAGACCTTTGAGAAGTCACCCTGCTCTCTGCAGTTTTCCAGATCTGGTTTACACCCAGCCTGGGGCGAGGAGCTGAAAACAAGGCAAGAAGCAGGAAACACCATCTAAGGATTACGCGCCTTCATTTGGTATGACCTCCATTGCCCTTCTCTGAGGCAACACACATGGCTCTGATTGCCTCTCCATCTTTCCAGCCCCAGCTCTGGATGGAGCTCGTACAGATGGAAGAGGAAACAAGGAACGTTTCCCATCTAACTGCACCAGGTTGTGGAGCAGAGACACCACTTAGCATCCCAAAGCCCCCTTCTCCCCTTCCAGCTTGCGAGTTTAGGAAACGAGCGGGACTGACCTGTGAGCTCGGGGAGGACGGGGGCACTCGGGAGAGGGGTCCGCTCTACACGGAACTCTAAAAACGAAATGCAAGACAGCTTAGGAACTTGTCAAATGCCCCAAGGGAGACCCCGCAAAGTGACAGCAGCGGGGTCTGCCGGGGGAGCAGCCTGCTGCCAGACTGCGACCAGACCAGGGTCTTCTTTAAACTAATTTATAACTGGTGCTGAAAGGTGCTGGACTCCTGCTCTGGAGACTGAAACAATCCATTTATCCATAGAATAAATCTGGCCAAGGCAGGGCAAGCACAGCCCCGGGTCTGCCCCGCAGTGCTGCCCTGCAACCCATCCGACCCAGCCCTTCAGCTGCCACGCCAGCAGATGCTCAGAACGTTCCACACTCATCCAGCCATGGGTTTACAGCCAGGCACTTGAAGCCACTATGACTGGGACCCACAAACTGGATTCACAGAGAGCTTCCAGCCAGCTAGGAGGCAACAGCAACTTTCAGCCCCAGTCAGCCTGGGCTCACCTCAGGCAAAGCAGCAACTTCCCATTCCCAGCCCCTAACATCAGGGCTTCAGATATAAACCATCAAACTGGGGGATGAAGTAAGGAAGGGATGCTCGGAGTTGCCACTTCTCTAGAAAACAGCACGACAGCCTTTTCTCTGCGTGTGCTCTGCCTCGTCCCCTGCCTGGCGGGGAACACCGGGGAGAAGAGGCCCCAGCAGGCGCTGAGCAGCTGCGGCACAGCAGGGTCCATCAGAGCCCGTGTTCTGAGCACATGGCGGGGCTGGGAGCCCGAAACCACCCGGTTTGCGGGGGATCTGCAGCCCATCGCCCACACAGATGTTTTCTGGAGGCTGTGAGCAGTCCAGGCGGTGTTCAGAACACAACTACAGCATTGCAAGTGCTTGAGTTTTGGGCACCTAGGAGTTCCCCGGCCCACAGAAAGTCACATTATAAAATCCTGTGCTATTTTCAGAGCGGTGGCAACTCTGGTAAAGAGAGACAGACAGACACAAAGGCAGCGGGACAGGCAGAGCTGCAGGGGCCCTTCTGCGTCACAGCAGCAGCCCTATGGAGGAGGCGTCAGAGCAGCCTTGGGCTTTTCCTGCCGCTGGAGTGTGCGGATAATCCTAATGAAGGACAGGCTGTTCCACCTATTCCAGGGCTTTTCCCCTCCCCCTTCCACATCCGTCTCCAATTTAAAGAAAGACCAAACAGGGGAAAGGGTGAAAGGGGCAGAGCCTGGGTCACCCATCACGCCAGGGACCCCCGTCACCTGAAGGCACACCAAAAATCCGAGCAGGGAGCCCCACTCACCAGGGAACTGGTAAGTGTAGCCAGGTGCAATGCCAGTGTAACTTCGACTCGCATAGGTGGCAGCCTGGAAGCCTGGATAACCTGGGTGAGAGAAAAGGGCTCTGTTACTGCAAGCTCACGGGGTCCACAAGCAGCGCAACCATCAGTGTTGGACAGAACAAACAGACTAAGAGCAGAAACCCCAGTAAATTGCTGGCAGAATGCACAGCACATGCGAGTCTGCAGAAGAGTTCTAGCAGGCTCGTTGGATTTTTTCCGTCCCTCCAAACATGTAAGGACATGGAGGTTTCCTCCTCAGAAGCTCATCGCTCTGCAGACTCAGGCTTTCTGATGCATCAGCTGGATTCACAAATAGGAGATCAGGGCGGTGGAGGCATCTGAATGGCTGAATAGCTCTGAGTCACTTCTACACCAGAAGTGCTGGCAAAAGCAGGCAGAGAGCTCCTTCCTGGCGCGAGCTGGGAGGACAATCCCTGCCGTTCCCAGGAAGCTGACCACCTATACAGAACGAGCCTGTGAGAATGCAGGGCACTGACTCAGAGATTAATATTTGATTTGAGATTGCCCAAGACATAAGTACGTGGATTTCCCAATGACTCAGCTTGAGCCTTGCTGCTTTAAAATTTACATGGTTTAGAAAAGGCAAAACCCAAACCCCACAGGCTGGAGATTTATTTTCCTCCAATAAGTCAAGCGAAAACACTGGGGGAAAAAATGCCGGTTTTGGGGTTTTGTTCAGTGACTAACGGCTACTCAGGAGGCTTAGCAAGGAGAGCCAGGCTGAGTATACTCTGCCCAGCCACATCAGCAATGATCCTGAGCAAAGACTGCTTTTGGTTGAGCTCAAGCCTGGCTGGAGCAAAGAGAGGGAAGGAGAAGAGCCAGGAACAGCACCTGTGCTGGAGCGACCGTGCTTGACTCTCAGATCCAGGCACGAGGGTTTGTAGACCTGGAATCAGAGGCTACACAGGAAGTTTTTCATTTGTTAAATCTTGTATCTGAACACATTTGCCTCAGAATCATGGACAGGCATGAGACCCAGCCTGCTTGTCAACAATTTCTCCTTACAAGACAGTCTCATGATAAGCACATAGTTTTCCTTGCAACACCAGATACTTGGTGTCCCTGAAAGCAAGGGAACAAAGTGAGCCAGAGCTTAGCTAGAACTTTAAAGGCATTTTTATAGTCTTTAAATGGCAGTGAGGACATTTATAGGGACCATTGTTTCAAGTGGAAGCTCATGGGCTCTTTAATCAACTAATTCATCAGAAAGCCTGCACAAGTGTGGGAGGAAGAAGCTTGGGTGCAGATCACTCCACGCTTCAGCTGTAAAGTGACATCCTACTCCAAGTGAGCCATTAAAGAATTCCAGTGTACATGCTGTGGCCCTGCGGATTGCTGATGGAGCTGCAGGGGGCCCGAGCTGCCCAGCAGCACATGGCTGCGTCCCCCAAGCTGTCGCAGGGCAGCAGTGACAAGTTTGCAGTTTTTCCAGGTGCCACCAGAGGGCAAGTTGCGATCACAAACACGTCCCAGCACCCCCAAAGCATCCCCGGCCTTGCACGGGGAAGAGCTGCTGCCCTTGGCCGCCCTGGGGATAAAACCTCTAAGCTGCTGCCTGGCAGGACAGGGAGCGGAGGTTTGTCCTTGGGCTTACCCAGCATGCCGATCCCCAGCATGAAGGCGTCCATCCCGTACGGCATCACTCGGGACCGCCCTCGCGCAGAGCCCGTCGGGGACATCACCTCCTTCGGCTGGGCCTTTTTACACTCCACCTGCCACAAGAAAGGAAGGATCAGGCTCAGAGCTGCCGCGGGGCACGGGCCAGGCAGGGCTGTCCGCCTTGATGACACTGCCGGGCAGCCTGTCCTGCTGTCCTTCCGTCCATCCTGCCTCTGGCCGTGCTGCCAGCCTTCCTCCTCACTCCGCAGCCACCACGGCCAACAGGGAGCTCAAACACTGCTCTTCTCCCCTGGAGCTCCCCCATGCTCTGCTGGGCTCTGTACCAGGGCCTCAAAGCCTAATCTTCCTCATTTCTGAATGAAGATTAAAACCCAGCCGCTCCCAGGCCACCAAAAGGTTTCACATAACTTCAGAACCTCCAAGTGCTGCGCAATTCCTCATTACACTTTTCTCCTTGAAAACTCAGTATCGTGCTGGTTCACCTTCACACTGCAAGTTTCCTTCCCAGACTGGCTGCTGTGACTTTGGGGAGAAGATTCCATCCAGTTCCCCACTGCAGAGATGGTGCGTGGGGGCCCCAGTGCCCCCAACCCTGCCTCACTCTACCCTACACCTCTGCCCCTTTTCCCCCGGGTTCTGCCCCAGACACTCACCATTTTGTTGTTGATCTCATGGAAGTGGATTTCACACACTTTTTCCACGATGTCTTCACTTTCAAACGTGACAAACCCAAACCCTGAAGAAAAGGCAAAACTCCTTGATCATGTCCAAGTTCTGCACCGTTTGCACCCGCTACCCTCACTCTTTTATTGGCAGAAGGACAGTACAATCAGCCCTTTCTCAAACGGCTGTCACTCATTTTCCCTCTCCAGCAAATCCTGCTTTTATACACAAGAGCAGGACCGCTCCCTTATATATTCCCCTTCTCATCCTGTACTTCCCACCCTCTCTAATCCAACTGCTCTCAAAACCAAGTTGTTGTGGGTTTTTTGAACTTTGCTATTTGCCAGGCAAACCACATGGCTGGTAATGCTGGGGAGGACCCCGGCAGACGCTCACACAAAGGGTCGGTGGAGAACCGAACAGCTGCTTGCCGGGACGTCGCCACCCTCGCTCCGCGCACCCCGCCAGCCATGACCCCTGCACGTTTCCTCACAGTCACTGCTGACAAAGCCTTGTGTGAGCAGGGAAATATCAGCAATGCAGGTGTACAGAGCCAGAGAGATGCACGCAAGCAAAGCAATTCGCAAAGGTTCACCAAAGCAAGGCTGGTATCTGGGGTAAGACAGGACAGCGTGTTCATGGCCCACGCTCACACGTCCCTTCTCTCACCAGCCCCTTTGCTGACAGTTTTGGCAAAGCCCGGCTCGGGTGGGCAGACTAAACTCCTCTCAGATGACTGCAGCCGCTTCCGGAAACTGAGGCAGGTGGGAGGACGCCTTTAAGCTTGCCTTACAAGCAAGCTGGGATTAAGCAGAGCCTTCCGCCTTCCAGAACTGGCCAATTCCATGGTGCTTTAAAATAATTTCTAAAAACAGACAAGGATCTGCTGCCCAAATCCCCACTTTTTCCTCCGTACTGCCAGAAAAGTAAACTCCTCTCTCTCTGTGCCCAGGTAGTTACACACCATTCACATCAACACCCACAAGTGGAGGGGCTGGGGTGTTCAAGAACAAAATCCCGATGTTGAAACCAGTCCAGAGCCCCATCAGACCCCGACCAGGCCTTGGGCAGAGCCCCACGCCGCCGACACGATAGACGGCAGCTCACCCTACAGCTGTTTAATTGGACTAGGGATTGCGGGGCACCCGTGGAGGAAGAGAGGTTAACACTTCTTCCCTTTTAAAATGAAGCTGGAACATCCCAGGTCAGACAACCAGTGTACATTTAATGGTTTTAGAAAAATAAAGCAAAAACCTGAAGTGCACACAGTGTGGCAAGAACAGAAGGGAGCGCTCCCTGGCTGATCCAGGGGCAGAGGTGCTTGGAAGCGCTTCAAACAGCGCACAGACACGAGTGGCCCAGCGCAGGGCTGTTAGTGGCCGATTTGGAAGGTGCTGATGCTAAGTTTGCACGCTAAGCTGTCGCAAATGAATCTCTGAGGTGGTGCAATGCTTGTGTTGAGCTCTGCTGTGCTCCAGGGCAGTCGGTCTGAAGACTCACTGGGTAAGCAGGAGGCAAGGACACCCATGAGTGGCCTGGGCCTGGATAGGGCAAATATTATAGCCTTGCTCCCATCCTGTAACCGGACCTCACCAGCAAGACTCGGGTAAAAAAAGGTGACCTGGGAGCAGAAGCGGGCTCCGGGCCGAGGAAGGGGCGAGAGGCAGGCACTGCGCGGGCTCCCGTGTCAGCTTTCCCAGCGCTCAGATTACTGGGGACAAGGTAAGACACACTGCGGGCTGCAGGCGCGGAGGTGAGCGGGCAGGGGAGGGGGCCGCCTCCTCTCACATATCTGCAACTCAGCGAGTTTGCAGCACAGGAAACGCGCTGGACAAAAGCCCTCTGTGCTGCGAGGGACGCCGCTGAAGGATGCAGATGCAGAAGGATGGGGCGACTGGAGGCAAGATAAAGAGCAGCTGCGACCCGCATGCCCTGCTGCTGGGATACCAACCCCTCTGCAGGAGGCAAACCCGCCGCAGCTCCCCCTCTCTCACCTCGGTGTCGGTTGGTTGTCTTGTCGAACATCAGCATCGCATCATCCACCTGCAAAGAGAAGGGCTCCCATCAGCTTACTGCTGTTGCCATGAGCATCCTCTGACGTGTGTGCAGAGCTGCCCAGGCCTCCCCACACCTGAGGGGATGAGATGAGACCTCCTGTCCCCAGGATGGAAACAGGGTGTGTGTACACATGCACACACGCATCGGCTACCGCACCAGGCGCTTCCTCAGGCCACAACCAGCCCTGTTTCCCCACCAGCTTGGGGCAGGTGCTGCCGAGCTCAGCCCCCTCAGCCCGGCCCCTGGCAGGGAGCGACCCGGATTGTTTGCCTGCAGCTCCAGCCGGGGGGCAAGGAGCAGGGAAGGCATTGTTCCCAAATCCCAGCCTCAAAGGAGAGGAGAATTAAAGGGGGGGAGAGAAGCAAAGCTGGAGAGGGGAGAGGAATAAGGGGCCTCCCAGCGCCAGGGGAAGCGGAGGCCTCAGACAACAGAGCCTGCCTGGGAAGCGCCCCCGCCCCCACCCCAGAGGAGCCTTTTCCTCTAGTGAGGTTTCCCACTGCTGGAGGCTGTAATTAGAGCAAATTTACTGCAAGGCCTGAGCAGGGCTGCCTTCCCGGGGGGAGGGGCGGCCAGGTCCCATCCCCCAGCCCCCGGGGGCCACTCTGTCCCCCCAGCACATCTCGCCTGCGCCCACTTGTCCCCCATCTCCCCGCTCCCAGAGCTGCACCCGCCCGCAGGTCAGGCTGAGCAGGGTTAAAAGATACACCCCAATCCCCTCCGTGTAAGCCCCGGTGTAAACCTGTCCCACTGACCCATCCCTCCTCTCTAATGCCGCTGCTTTAATCCGATTATGAAACTGGACGTGCAAGTGCTCAGGGGAGGCGGCGGCAGGCTCCGGCCAGCAGCTGCCCTGGCCCTTCTCCTCCTCCTCCTCCTCCATGCGAGACCACCGCTCCCCAGGCAGCAAGCCCAGGTGCCCCTGACTCCATGGAAGGATGACTCCCTCGCCATGTCCCCGGGAAGCATCTGCATTGCTGCCTTCTGCAGAGCATCCCACCAGTAGAGCCCATATCCCGGTGCAGGCAGCCACCAGCATTGCTGCTGGAGAGCCAACAGGTTAGGGCAGGGAGAGGGACAGCCGGCTCCACCTCACTGCCACAAGGATGGAAGAGCCCTTGCT
The DNA here is from genome assembly GCF_963082525.1 of Nesoenas mayeri. Taxonomy (NCBI): domain Eukaryota; kingdom Metazoa; phylum Chordata; class Aves; order Columbiformes; family Columbidae; genus Nesoenas; species Nesoenas mayeri. The sequence goes on along the minus strand of NC_137565.1, from coordinate 10,205,574 downwards.
AATGTCTCCAGTGCCACCACGAGCAGACAGAGTTCAACTTTGATGCCCTTGGGCTTGTCCAACACGTCCATTCCCCAAGAGCCAGGTGACAACAGACAACCTGGCACCTGCTCATCCCATGCTCTTCCCATCCCGGCTCAGCCCCTCTCGGCCAAGTCAACAAACACCTGAGAAATGTGCCAGGCATCCAGCCAGAGCCACGGGGGACGAAGGACTCGCACAGACCCAGAGCAAGTCCTCAGCACTTCCCAACACGCCGCTGGGGGCTGAGGGCAGCTGGTCACGCTGCCATTACCCATCGCTGCTCCGTTCTGCCTCTTCACAGTGCCGGCACTACTGTGACGTGCTGGGCAAAAGCTGATGTGGCTTAAAATATTTCAAGAGGTTTTACTGTCTGTTTTTGTTCATTATTTAAGCTAGATCACTTCCTCCATCCGTTTCTCAGAAAGTCTGGGCACACAGCTGTCCTCCTCCCAGTAAAGACTGGGAGAAAGCTGTGTCAATGGGACTCTGCAGCAGCGCTGCTCCTGGAGACCTCAACACAGGTCGCTGGAGCCCACAAACCCATTGCGATGAGACAGGACCACGAGAAAGAAAAACCCAGCAGGGACAAGCACAGCCCAGCTGCGCTGACTTACCCTGTCCAACCAGCCCCAGCGACCACCTCTTCTTCTCGGAGCCTGGACGAGCTGCAAGGGGCAGCGCCCAGCACATGTCCACACACCAAACCACCTCACAGCAACACCCCAGGCAGTGGCCGAACGCTGTTCGAGCACTCAGAGCTGGGACACGTGCAGCCGCTTCACCCCAGCGGCACTCGGTGCACCCAGAGGGCTGCAGCCTTCGTCCCGCTGAGCCTTCTTCTACGCTTCTGCTGGTGCTCTGGGATCCAGCGTCTACCCAGCACCCCAAAGTCTTGCCACAACGTATTGACAATAACACACATACTTTATTTGAAAGCTGTTTCCTGCCGTGAGCTAAATCTAAGATGGATAGGTATCTATGTGTATATACACACAATATGTGAAATAGCCTCACCCCACTCAACACTAAGGCCGCAACTCTGTGTATGGCTACAACTGGTGGTTTTTATTGCCAACAAAACCTACACACGAGGATCTTCTTGTCTCCTTCCAAGGTAACAGGTAAGATGAGCTGGGTGGTCTCAGCGGGACAAAGCGGAGCCCTGTAACCCCGTGAGGGTGCTGGGTGGTGCTGGAGCCCACAGCGGAGCACACCCAGAGATGGAGAAGAGCCTCCCTGCACCCGCAGGGAGCAGCCATTTCCAGCACCCTGCCCAAGGGCTCTGGCCTCACGCCACATCCCTCCTGGCTCATCCCTCCTGGGCTGGAGCAAGGGGAGGAGATGGAGACCGGCTGCCTCTCCCTGAGGCCCAGCGCCAGCCAAACACCCAGGCAGTACCAAGCACTGCGGGGATGAAGGTAACATGGCCGGCTCCCAGCACGGCAGGGGGGAAGCAAGGCCTGCCCCGACCCCGCACCCGCACCCACCCAGGAGCGGCAGCCCCAGCGGACAGACACCGTGGCGCTGAACCGATCCCCCCGCCCCGCCGGGCCCTTCCCGGCTGGGCCGCGCGGGCCCCAACAAAGGCGGCCGCCGGCGGGGCCGTCGCCATGGCAACGCGGCCGCCAATGGCAGCTGCCGCCCGGATTAGCGCCGGGCACAAAGCCGCCCCGCTGCGCCCGCCCCGCCAGCGGCGGCGCCCTCACACACGGCGCGGCCCGGGACGGCGGGCGGGACGGCGCCCCACACCTCCCTCCCTCCATCACAGGCAAGCCGCCGGCACACACGGGAGGAAGGGTTCACCGCCAGACCCCCTCCTGCGACCACTCTGTGTGTGTGTCCCCAACCATGGCTCCGTGTGGGACAGAGGAGCCGCCATCCTGCCTTGCCCCCCCGGGACACGGAGCCCGGGACAGGGAACAAGGGACACTGGGGAACAGGCATGGCCATGAATGCAGGTGGCATCTCCAGCCCATCCTCAGCAGCTGGCAGAGATGAACCAGATCTATTACCCAAGAACTGGATGGGGGAGAAGTGTGTGGAAAATTGCACCAAAGAGTTTCAGAAACACCCCCAAGATCATTTTTAATAGGGTGTGGAAATAATCTATGATCATAACTGTACTTTAACAAAGGCTTTTTTGCCGGGTGAATTGTCTTTCTCCCCATTCTCTCCCCACCCTTAAATAAATATTTGTTTCAATTCTTTAAACATAGTCAAAGAAGCGGATCACTTTACTAGGAAACTGTTTAGCTTAGTGGCCAAGGCTCTCTCCCAGGGAACAACTTCACTTGCTGGCCCAGGCCTCGGTTATCCAACATGTGAGGCTGGAAGTTCAAGGTTTGTTAATTTTGAGGAATGATGTCTCTCACCATGTTCAGCCACGAGGGTCAAAAAAGCCAAGGACAAGGAGGGGGCCGAAGGGCAGAGACTTTGCTCTCTCGGCACATCCTTCCCAAGGAACCCGACCACAAGAGACAACTTCTTTGGCAGGTCAGCAGTAGGTACCAAACCGCTGAACATTCAACCCAAGCTGTCCAGCACCACCTCCTCTGAGCTCTGTCTGCAGCGGCTCTTTCTGCCTTTGGAAAACCAAACAGGAGCAGAAGAAAGGTCATGGCTTTGGCTCAGTGGAGGTAACATATTCAAAAAGTGAAAAAAGGTTGGTCCCTGGGGATGGAAGCTCTTCTAATCCTCCATGGATCTGCCACTGCCTGACCTTCTGCAGCAAGCGGCACCTTCCTGAGAGGAGCAGACAGGTCCTTCTCAAAGCAGCACCTGGTTTTGATGAGAGCAGCGTGGTGGTGACAGGAAGGGAAAGGGACAGCCACACGTTGCAGAGACTCTCCACCAAAGCAGCCCTCAGCACAGCCCAAATAACCAGGTGCACAGATGTGAGGCATTTTGTACCCAAACACAACACAGTACAATCCACCTGGACCTGGACAAAAGGTCCTGGTTTTGTTGGTTTTTTTTCTTTCAATGGCTTAGTTCCACTCTAATATCTTCCAGTCTTACTGGGACAGTCATAGGTGTCCGCCAAGGAGGAAGTCAATGACAGCCTCGTGCAGATTAAAATAACAAATTTCCAACACAAGTTTGATAAGAAATGCTGGGTGCACTTCTACACAGGCAAACTTTGGAGACAGTTGTAAATATTTAAGCAAAGGTTTTGCAGAAATGGGCATCTTCCACCTGAATAGCAATGAAAGATGTCTTGGCTCGTCCTAGAAGGAACCATGACAACGTTGGTGTAGAAAAACCAGGCAGAAGAATAACAGCTGCCGAGTCGGCTTCAGAATGAGGAATGCGAACCGAAACGCTCTAGAAATGACTTGGCCACCCTGCTCCCAGGAGAGGCCGGTTCTGGGGTGGAGGACGCACGGCGCAGAGCCCGGCTCTGGGAGCAGGTGTAGGACACCCACACGGCGCCAGGACCTGCTCACCTGCGCTGCAGATCTGGCTTCCAAACTCCGGGAATGAGACTCGGCCGACAGACAGAGCCCACCCTGAGGCACAGCCTGCCCAGGTGCTCCTGCCCGCCCTCACACCGCCGGCACCTGGCAAAGATCAAATGACCCACTAAAGACCTGAATGACCATTTCTGCTACCGCATTTTTGGCTATCTGCCTACCAGATGCGGAGCACAGAGAACCCTTTGTTCCAGTGGCATTGTTACCGCAAGCCAAACAGGCTACTGCCGCAAGAGAGGTGATCAGATTCCCCTTCTCCTCCCCTCCCCATCTGTTCATTGCGACCATCTTATGCGTGAGAATTTGCATAAATTGCCCTCTGATCTGTGGAAGAAAATCCAAAACCCAGTTTGGAAATCCACAGCAGGCTGACAAGTAGCTTTGATCCCTGAAATTTCCAGAGAGCGGCAGATTAAGGATTAATTAACATTCTCCCGATCCAAAGTGAGGGAAACCACGCCCACCATAAGCACAGAACAAGTCTTCCTTTAAAGAAATTCGCCATTGGTATCTAAAGGTTCTCCAATTAGTCAGCAGGAAAACTCATTTCATACACCCAGGTCAAACCGCACCATTTTTCTGGCAGGTGAACGTGACCATGCATTTGTGACAAACACTCCAATCCTCGCTGAATCCAGCGCCTTGGACATGGCGGTTTTCTCTTGGGTGGGATGGTACGAGAGTCGTTGCCCGAGCGAGACCTCAGAACCTGTTTCAGGCAAACAGTTTAGAATTTGGACGGAGTATTAGATGGCAGCCTAAAGGTCAGAATCGTCCTCAGACCTCAGCAGATCTTTTTTCTTGTTTGCTTCCAGGATATTTTTAGAGAGCAGATCTCTCTCTGGACACGATACGCTTAGGAGAGGGGCTGAGCTTTCGTGACCGACTCATCCCCACACGCAGATCACCTGCACGCCCAGGGAGAGATGCAGACTGGTTTTAAACACTTCTCAAGCACCTTTGGAGCCACGACTGATTAGTGAGTCATGCAAAGACGTCATTGTGAATATGCTTCTTGCGTTTCCACTTCATGAAATGCAAAAGCTCACAAGAAAACACCTGAACTGGGTCCAGGTCCCACTTCTTCCAGTAACTCTGCATTTCCAGTTTCTGAAAGGACCAACTTCTCTCTCAATGACAAACAAAGGACTGGCTGCACCACGTCAGAGCAGAGGTCCACCTTGCCCAATACCCCCCAAGATACCAACCGACAGCAGACACCTTTGAAAGAACATAAAAGACAAAGGCAAAGATATTATGATAGACCCCAGAATACCCCATCATCTTCCAGCCATTTGTGATTCAGGGATTTCCTGAACTCAACAGCGTGTCTGTGTATTTAGAAGACCTTCCATGAATTTGTCCAATCGTTTTGGAGCCTATGCAAATTTTAGCAACAACAGCCTGGGGCAAAGATTTCACAGCTTAGATAAGCTCCACGACAAAAAGACCTTATTTGTTCTGAGCCTCCTATCTCACAATTTATTTGACTTTCTCTACCGCAAGACCTCATCCAACCAGCCCTTGAAAAAGAAAGATGATCTGAGTTTCTTCAGTTACGATTTGAAACAAATAACTTGCTTACAAGATCAGAGACCCAATGGTCCATACAAATTACCCTCATGGAGAACTGCTTTCCCTCCTAAAAAATAATACAAACCAACATGTTCCCATGGGTTGAGGTAGCAAAGGAGGAAGCAGGGACACGAGCTGCTCTGAGGCATCCTCATGCATGTTGAACTAGACAGAGGACTAGCTATGCCTGAGGTGCTAGGGGCAAGATATCTTCCTTCTCTGATTCTGGTTTCGGTGAGGGTGGCAGCCTCAATCCAGACAGGCTGTTGAAATACTTCCCTGTGCAGTCTAAAGATCTCCAACACCATCCAACTTAAGCCAAGACACTTGGCTACATACACTATGAATGCAATTCTTGCCAGGACTTCTGTCCTACAGTTGCAAAAATAAGCTCCTTTAGAAAGCATGTCCATGGCCTTAGCTTGCATCTCAGAGAGATTCATTCCAGTTTTGGAGCCAGAAGTGTTTCCTAGAGATCCCGCTATGTTTAAAGTGCGAGCAGCTGCACCTGACAAACCAGAGCCAGCTTGGGAGCTCTTCTCAGTCTCTCTCACTGTACTAAAAAAACCCTTTGTATTTTGTTCCTCAGGAAAACAGCAGCCCATATTTTTCATTCATAGTTTTGGAAGGAAAAAAAAAATAAAGTGATCCTTCTTTGAAGCAGAGAACTCACACTGTATTTGAGATCCTCTTTGAAGCTTCGCCTTTTGTGCCTGTTATTTTGATACGAAGAACTGGGGTGCCAGCCTCTCCCTTTCTTCCTTTATCCCTAGGTAATACGCATGGATTTCCTCCTCATACATTTTCGTTTTTCTTTTGCCACTTCCATTTTACAAAGCTGGGAGAAGGATTTGGACACAGCAAGGAAAGAAAACAAAACAAAACTAGGAGAGTAAGCAGAAATGCCAAAATGGGAAAATCAGACTTGGGAATTTTGTTTTATGAAACGCGAATCCATTCAATCTCCAGCTCAACCAATCTTCCCTTTTTTTTCCTGCTAATGCACACACAAGCTGTGCTGTTTCTGACCCAAGATGCACCAGCGCCAGCTACCTTGGTAGACTTGTGAACTGCAGTTCACAGATTTGGACTGGAGAGAACATCACGATAATCTAATTTGACCTCATCTGTACTGCAGGCCACAGCACTTCCCCTCCTAATTCCTACAGCATGTGCGTGCTTTCTGTCTGGACTAAAATGTATTTTTCAAAAAGCATCTATCCTAATTTAAAGGCCTTAAGTGGTGGCAAATCTAACACACACTTAGGCTTGCAGCCTGAGGGTTACCTAGAAGATAACCTGTGTGCAAAACCCATTCAGCAGGCCGGGCTCCCTTGTCCTCAGAGGCAGAGGATGATCTCTGCCTGAAGTCGAGATCCACGCTGAGCTTGCCGCTGGATTCTCAAAGATTGACTACAGATCACCGCTGGGAATCTGGTACCTTGACCTTGAGGACTCAAGGCAGGATGACTTGTGCTCCCCTCTCTAGATCCTAAGCATTCCCATGCTTTCCTGGATAGGCAGGAGAAATGAGGAGCGATTTTTCTCCTCTCTCCTAGAAAACGGGGGTGCACAGACAAACAGAGGGAACACAGACAAAGCCATTTCCTCAGAGAGTAAGTCCTTTAGAAGGGCAACCTTACCAATTCCTTTTCACACAGTCCCAATCCAATTCCAGAAGTAGCACTGGCCCAAATGACTTAGGGAAGATTTTTCCAGGCAGGCTTTCCAAGATGAGGATAACACAGCTGAAGCTTCAGCACCTCTCACTGAAGGTGCCATAAATCGAGGAGATGAAGTCCGGGTGCCCAGAGACCTCTGAAGAAGAGATCCCAGGAGACCTCTGAAAGCCAGGAGGCCCCAGAGCATCACAAACACACACCCAAAGAGCCTGTGTACCAAGATCACGTTCTCCATAAGTCACATCTGAAACCGAAGGCAACAGGCTTTTCTTAGCCCTGGAAACCACAGAGCAGCACATTTGGAGCTCAGAACCCCAGAGCTGATGGCCGTGGAGGTTTTCCTCTGAAACACGCCTTCCCACTGCTCCTGTGCATCAGCCATACGGAGCTACCGACTGAAGAGAATTCCTCAGGAAACAGTTCTCCTGGCCTTGGGTGAATTATCTGAGGCTTAATCTGGAAGATGGTTACAGGCCAAGAACGCTGCTTTATACAAGAGCTCTGAGGAGTCTCTCCTCAGCTGAAACGGCCAGATGACTCAGAAAACTGCCCCAAAAATGGAGAGTCAATCTGACCAGCCCTGACCTCTCCCCACAGAAACTCCCCAGAGCCAAGAGGCAGCTGCATCGGCCTCATGCAGATTTTGAGCACCGGATGTTGTCCAGGATGCTAATTCTTCAGAAATGAATTGCACTGAGCTATGCAGAACTCTCCCTTCTGCCCAGTCCCAAGAAAACAATCTGACACAACCAGTTCTCGCCACTCTCCTGACGTCAGGACACCTTTCAGCACATGACCATCAAACAAGAGGAACGTTAACAGCAAAACACCCCAAAAGAACTGAAAAGTACTTCTCAGTCTAGAGCAACTGTAACTGTTTGTAAACAGAGCACTACATGATGTGCTTCTGCTTCAAATGAACAGAGGTACAGTGAAGGTTAAAAGGTGATTACACCTGAGACATTTTGTTTTCCTATCAAACGCATCCATCAGCAGCGCAGAAGCACACGCAAGTCACACCAACAACCTTCAGACTGCACAGACACATGGACAACACCATCTTTAGTGGTGACGCCTTCAATGACACCACGTAGAAGCTCTTGGGGACGCAACACCGTTTGCTTATTTCTAATAGAAAATAAAACCACACAGAGCTAATGACCAGCAAACATGGGGATATGTGACCACTTCTGCCATCGCCACTTTCACTTAGGACTGAACAGAAATACAAAGGAGTCCCACTTTGCAGACACGGCATCATCCCAGGACATGCAGATTCGACTTCAGAAGCTGAAGAAAGGTACTGAGCAAACCACTTGTTCCAAACTTTCTGCCCAGAAGTTACAACAATATGGCAAAACTGGTTACAAAACTCTCCTTCCTTTCACCAATTAACGTGCCTTTACATAACAACACCCTTTTGTAGGATCTTTCAGACGAAAATTAATACTAAACCCTTCATCCCTCACATTCTACAGTTCCTGTGGTAGTTTCCTCCACATCCATGATGCTGTCAGCGACGTCCTGGCCAGATTACTGCCCAGCAACCTGCGTTCTGCCCCCACAACTGGGCAGGAAGTTCCCAACAGCTACAGGATCCAACACTTCCCACCCCAAACAGCAAAGCCATGCACAACACCACCGAACAACAGCCAAACAGTCACGGTGCCCTGCCCCAGAGGTGACCGCATTCAACATTCGGATACAATGATCCCCTTCAGTTCATAATCCCATGAAAAATCTTGGGATCTTTTAGTCTAATACTACTGAGGTTGCTCCTGGGGATGCTCACAACCTCCTGACGCAGCTGAGAGGCCAAGACTGAGCCCCCTTCTACGCTCCAATTCAATCCCAACTCACAATTTGCACACCTGGCTGTCACGGACCACAGCACAAGTGACTTCCATCCACAGAAGCCCCCCCTTTCCTGAGCTGCACCACAACAAGGGACAGACGTAGTGCCAGATTTTCTTCAAACAACCAAAACTAAGATCACCACTGGCCCAAGACTCAGCAGGAGAAGTTTCAGGACCAAAAGGCTTATTTTTAATAAAGGATTACTGAAATATCGATCGCAAGGCTTAAGAGTTCGAAACAGGCCACAGTCGCAGATTTGATGCTACAGCCGCTCTGTTAGGAGTGTCTACAGACCTTCCTCCAGCGTTTGAACAAACTGCACATCTGCCGGCCACAAGAGGCCTCTGGATAGAGAAACACTGGAAAACCCTCAGCCCAGGTCCTACTGACTCCAGGAATAAGCACAAAGTCTTTGTTTCAAATCATCACAGGGCAGGAGTCGCTGGCTGTAGCCCTGCAAAGACATTACAGCCACCCAGCATCTGTAACTGACCTCCGGTCTATTTAACCTCACGCAAAACACTTGCAAGCTCCTAATCTCACCTCTACAGGAGTTCAGAAAACTCGTTTTTGCCCCAGAAGCAACAGCTTTGATCCAACACCACTACAGAGACTTACCTTCCCAAACTGCTCGAAATACTGTTTCACATCCTCCACAGTAGTGTTCACGGACAGACCACCCACAAATATCTTCTTCGTTCGGGTCACCATCTGGAAAAGGGAAGGACAGGAATTCACCGAATAAACCCAGAGTGAGTGGAGAACGAGATTCAAAAGGCCACTAACTCCCGTCTGCTGCCAGGACCGCCTGCCCCTTTGCTGCAGCTGAGCTTCCACCTTCCCAAAGCCCTCTGGCCAAACACGGCTGGCACATGTGTCCCACTCCAAACCCCAATTCATGCACTCGCCCCATCGTGCTTGCCAGTGCCTAGCCACCACCCTCTCCTCGGACAGCACATCACCTCTCCCTGCAAACCTGCTGCTGCTCTCTTGGCACCTTCACCCTGCCCTGAAGATGCAGGACATGACCGTCCCCTCCCCAGCCCTCCAGCTGTCCCCACAGCCCTGTCACCCAGCACAGCCAGCCTCCTCCAGGCCCCCTGAGATGCCCGCTCTGCTCCCCAGAGCGGAGAGACAGGCAGGAGGCCCCCTGAGCTCACAAACTGTAAATTATCTGGTCTTGCATGGAATAAGCCTCATTTCGCACCCATTCCCCAGTCAACTCCCAGTTAAATCTCTTTTGCCTGTACAAGAAGGCGAAAAGAACATCCCTCTGCCCGTTGTCATTCACGCGGCTGGGACAAGGAAGAAAACTAACTACCCTGAGCGGGGCCATTGCTGCCAGGCGGAGGCACACCAACGTCCTTTGAACCGGCTCTCCAGCTGCATCCTCCCCTTAGCTGCTTGGCTACACCCCTGCTCTCAGAGGAACACATGGTCCTAATTACCCCAAGGAGCATAGGGCTAATCCGCAGCAATTCCCTGGCTTGGAGAGCAGCCCGTTCTAACACTAAAGCACCTTCTGTCACCAAACTGCTTAATGGAATTAACCCAATTCCTACCATGTGCTTCCTGGCTCCAGTTACTCGGGATACCTGCTCACCAATTGTTCTCGGTGCCTGATCCCCCCACTTCCCTCCCAGCACCAGTCTCCTCTTCCCTCTCTGTTCCTCGACACCGCTGCTCCCCAGCTCTTCTCCCATGACAGCACTTGGAGTTGAGACTCTGAACTTTAAAAACTCCCATCCAAGAGCAAAGTTAAAAGCAGAGCCAAAGTCTGAAGGCAGTCTCCGGCCCACTGATGGCTCCTCGGCTCAAAGTTTCTAGCTGCAAACCTGGAAAAAGTTCCTGCAACTGCAGATTTCAGTGTCAGAGACTCTTGTAGATAAAAGTCCAACAACAAACTCCTTCTGCCTTTTCCAGTGCTGAAGAACATGAGGGCATCTCACAAAATGAAACCTTTCTGCCCCTCTCTCTGCCATACGCCTATTTGTACACGTGCATGTGCACACACACAACCTTCTTTCCACCTGTATCACGCCCTAGCACGGAGCTGTTCTGAGTCTCCTTAGTCCTGAAACTTCCAGGCACTGGCTGCAACTCCAGAAGGACTACGCTCACCCTGGGCAGCACTTATTTCACCAGCTCTAACTAATGCATCCTAAAGTACAACTAAGAGGCCTCCCAGTTCCTCCAGTGCCGTGCAAACCCCCAGCACTGCAAGCCCAGTGGGAGCGCACACAGCGCAGCACGTCAGGCTGGGCTGCAGCATGGCAGCTCCCACCCCAGGCGAGTCCAAACCCCAGGGAGCAGCTCCATCGCATGCACTGGACAGGATTCACCGCCACGAATTTCACCCTTTGGAGCGGCGAGGGCTGCCCGCAGTGCTTACCTTGGGCTGTGCTCGGCGGGGGAACGCTACCTTCGGGTCAATCTGAAAGAGATGCAGGGAAGAACAGGTGAACATGCTTTTGCTGCTTGTTTACAGACGCTGGGTTTTCCTCCATGCGCACAGCTGTCTCTGCCCATGTGGCACCTTGTTAGAAACCCAAGTCATCTACCTGAGGTGTGTAAAACAAAGCTGGCCACAGACATCTTCCCCCCTCGGTAAGGTGTAATCCAGGGAGACTACAAGTCCCAGCATGCAGCAGTCTGTCTCCAGCTGAGCGCTGGCCAGACGCACCGGAGAGCCCATCACATGCTGGGATTAACAGGCTGGGCTGCACCCTCCCGCTCGGCCTGCCCCTGGGTGCCCTGCATCACCGGCCTCATCTTAAAAGCGCTCTGGTTTGCCTTTTTGCTCTCCCCTTTCACTACACCTACAAGTACAGAGCTCACCTGGGCAGTAACAGGACAGAAAATAGGCAGCGCACAAAAAGCCAAAGATTCCGCGCCACGAAACACAGGGTGAAGAAATAAAAGAGCAGACAGGATGGCACAAATTAAACAGAGGAGCTCAAAGCCCGGCGGGCTGCGGAGGCTGCAGCGGCAGGGCAGCGTGCTGCCCCGCTCCCCAGGCAGCGCCGCACACAATGAGGCGATGCCTCCCTGCACAGGCTGAGCCTCCATTGTGCCTGCTCAGCTTCTCTATAAACCTGCTGCCGGTCCCTGCGCCGCCATCCAGGTGCCGCGCGTTCTGCTGGGCTCAGCACGGCCGAGCATGCGCCTGCACCGGCCTCACGCACCACAAAAGCCGGGACAACACTAATGCAGCCGCAAGCCAAACACCCATGAAGCCTCCTCTTCTCCTCAGTCACCACCTCTTTCTTTACAGCCTATTTTTACAGCAACTCCTGTAAAGTTACATCACATTGGGGATGATCCAGAGCTACAAATCAGCTTACAAAGACCTGTGGTAAAGGCAGGTCTGGCTCATCCCCACGCTCGGACAGGCTGCGGCTGGGAGGGCAGCCCAGAGCGTCGTCCCATCAGCCCAGCAGCTCCAACAGCCCAAAAGGAAGCCGTGTTTCTCCAGCTCCTCTCGCCGCTTTGTTCAGCTTTGCAGCCTGGCCGCCCTCCCGTCCCACATCCTTTCACTTGTCACACAGCCCTGCAGTCCAGCCTCCCTGTGCCCTTCCACCAGCTCTTCTCCCTGCCTTCCCCACCTCCGTCCTGACTCACAGCCTACAACATAAATAAACTCAGCACGTAAGTAAACAGAGGCAAAAGTGAAGAGCACAAATAAACTCAAAAATAAACCTCCCTCTCCAAGCTCCAAGCGCCAGCAGATTAACATACCCTCCAGTGCCTCCCTGGGGCACCTGAACCTTCCCGTCCCTCCCCTCCCCGCACACACCCCCCCGACCGCTTCCTGGCCAGTGCAGACACCCACGGCGAATTCTGAGGACAGGGGACGGCAGGAGACCAGGAGGTTGATGGCAGATAATAAGCAAAAACAATAATCTACTGTCTTTTACTTCTCAGCCAGTGTCATTCAGCTCCTGCCAAGAAGATGCTTTCATACTCAGCAATGCTAAGCTCAGCCTCATTTTCTCATTACCCTGAGTGTGATCAACTGGGCAGAGATAACGCGCTCTCCTGGCTGGAGGGAGCAGGCAGTCATTTCACAAATTCTTCTGCACAACCAGCTATTGTTGCAGGTAGAGGGAGGCTGGGGTGACCAACTGCAGGGGCAGCCCTGGGAACACGCGGAGGGGAGCAAGTTCAGTGCCAGATTCAAGTTACTTGCACTGGACTGGTCCTCAGTGGCTGGAGTCTTTCTAATTAAAGCAAAAGCACTGGTACCTTATTCCTCCATTTCTGGTGTCAAAACAAACAGCCCAGGAAGAGTTGTGTTTCAGTGTCACCCACTGACGTAATAGATGCTTTTTACACACCTAGACAGAAATCTGCTAAGAGGAAGAGCACTCAGAACTGCTGGAGATTGTATCCAAAAAAACAAAACCCCAGGATCAGGCTGCAGTGAGGGGAAGTCACTTGAGCTCAAACCGCTTCCACTTCACCCCACAAGGCTTTGGGGACGAGGAATCCCGCTGATGTCGCAGGTGGGCCAAGCCAGCCCGCCAGGCTCCTCACTAATGCTCTTCAGGCCACCTACAGCAACATTTACTAGTTCAGGTCACATAATTCCTGCGTGAACCCAGCTGGTATCGCTGCCCCTGAAACAGGGGGAGAACAGGGAAGGACCTGTGAGACCTCACGACTGGGTTTCTCCGTTCATTGCACCTCCACAGCTACGTTTGCTCTGTTAGTCAGCGCTGCCCCAGAGCCACAGATCGCTCTCTCCACCACAAAAGACAAACCCAGTAAAAACTCGGTAACGGCAACAAAGAAACGACAGGGCAACCCAGCACCGCCAAGCCAGCTCTTCCCAGAGCGCATAAAGCAGCGGCTCAAGGCAGCGGCCAGCTGCAGCTTTACAAAGTCACGCAAATCTTTTACCTTGAGACTGCAAAGCCAATTCTCATATCAAGCATTTCCATAAATAACTCCGTAGGCTGGTGCTATCTAGCTTAAAAACAAAGAGGAGTCTGAAAAGCACAAGGTTTCCCCAGAGAATCGGCCCAACAGCCCTTGTTAGGGTAGGAAGAATCAGAAAACAATGAAGCAACAAGTTGGGCAGACACTGTCTATCAAGTGCTGCTTGCCAGGAGACACTGAGCCTTGAGAGAGGACTGTCCTTTCGGGACACTGGGCCTTTTCCTGCAAAGTTTCATAAAACCCTAAATTAGGATTCAGATGAGTTTATGTCATTTAACCCATGAGTCACAGCAGAGCCTTTCAGCTCAGCAGGGAAAAGCCGTACGGAGGCTCCACGCGGCACCACAAGACCAACTTCTCACCCGGCAAAACACCCCAAAACATCTGACACAGCCGAAAACCATACTAAATGAAAAAATAATTTAAAAAAAGAAAGTAGGAAGAGGATGAAAGTTCCTAACAAAGGAAGGGCCCTGGTGAAACTGCCCCCATTCTGCCGCGCCAGCGGGGCGAGCAGAGCAGATGCAGCTGGGAATTTCAATGGCCGGGCAGTCCCCCGCACCACGAGGCCCTTCTGTTCTCCCGCCTGTCCCTCCCCACCCTCGTGAGCCGCACGGTGGGACACGGAGCGGCTTCGCACAGGCGGCAGTGCAGGGAGAAGAATGGAGACAGTGGGTTTCAGCTTGCTCCGAGCCCCAAAATGCTTTTGGGATTAGTGCTACAACAGACATCCATCACTTGCCTTTCCAAGAGAGGTCTATGCCAGCCCGCAGACTCATGACGGGACTAGCTGAGCAGACACCGTGTTTACATAGGCTACTAAAAAAAAAGAAGGAGAAAAAAAAAAGCAAGCCCTAGGCCCTCCTCAAAACACTTTACCATAACCCTCCCCCAGAGCAAAACTCACTTTACATCACTCCTGAAAGGAGGAGGGCTGGAGTCCTGGGGACCCAGCCTCGGCCAGGAAGGCTGGAGAGGTTTAACCGGGAGCTCCCGTGGGGAGGAAGGACCTGTGCACATCAAAGGGAGCGATCCAAGCAGTTAAACAGGAACAGACATAAATCTCGCTGCAACTCGCACCGTAAACCCTAAGAAAGCGGGTCTTGCTCTCCCGCCCTCTCTCCCTTCTGCTGAGATAAAGGCCGAGACGCCTGAGCCACACGCTGGAAGAAATAAAGTTGCACGTTTGGACTCCTGGGTAGCCCATGCCATGAGCTGGAACGTCTCCCCTCACCGTGCCGCCCCCTCGCAGCCCCACCGCTCCCCCATCCCTACCCTCACCTTCACCCCGGGGCAGCAATAAGGAGAAGGAATTCAGGGGAAGGCAAGTGACTAAAACTACAGAGAAGGGACCTCCCACTCAGACACCTCACCCCCACACCCCAAAACAGCCCACACATCTCCCGAGCACCGCAGATTTGCAAGGCAGGACGGGGCACGATATGCCACCAACACAGGGAGCCAGCGAAATCTTTCTGTTGGCCCAGCCGGGGCTCCTCATCAGCCCCCGCTTGCAGAGCAAGGGCTGGAGCTGCAGCTGCTCCAAGAGGCCAGTGGTGGCCCACATGGGCGGGCGCTGGCCATGCTCGGAGACAATAAAGTCTTGAACCTCCATGACCGTTACAAAAACTTCGCCTGGGGAAACCACGGGAGGGTCTCTGGGGCGCGCGGCACGGAGAGTCTCTGCGAGGGGAGGGCACGGGCCACCACGGCCAGGGAAGCAGGGCCTGGGTGGTGGGGACAGCACCCCTGGGGTGCTTGGCAGCGCATGGGGGGCAGGGGCAGCTCCCCTCTCCCCAAACGCAGCCACATCCATTTCCCGGTGCCAGTCATCGCCCCAACCGTGTTCAGGTGTCCCAGCTCCACGGGGGTCACGGTCACTCCTCAGAGGGGCCTTACAACCGCTGGGCAGGAGGAAAACCATCACCGGGAGCTGCAGACCCACGCCAGGACACGGACCGCGGGTCAACGGCGAGCCCGGTGCTCAGGCAGCAGCCGGGCTACCCGCCGGTAAGCAGGACGGAGAAAAGGCCGACCGATCCGTACCAGGAATCGATAGTTTACAACCTCTAACTGGAAATCAAACACCGCAATCGATGGCTGCTCCGAGCACAGCCGCTCCACCGGCAAACGCACCCCTCGGATCAGAGAAGTCATCTCACCGTCTTGGAGTCCAGTTCATGTCTGGATTGGGCCAGGACCTTGTCGACGCCAGCCTGGTCCATGAACGTGACGAACCCGAAGCCCCTGAGCCCCGCAGCCCGGGCAGGAGAGGGGATGCAGAGAGAAGAGAGAAAGTTGGTTAAAGTGGCGGCCGGGCCACGGCGGGGGCGAAGGGAGGCGCGGGCCCGGCCTCTCACCTGGATCTCTTTGTCAGCGGGTCCCGCATCACCAGGCACTCCTTCACCTCTCCGAACTGGCTGAAGTACTCCCGCAAGCCCTCTGCAAGCACAGCGCCCACCGTTGGGTGTCCCGGCCCGGCCCGGCCCCGCCGCCCCCGCCGAGCTCGGCCCCGGCCCCACCACCCCCGGCCCCGGCGGCAGGTGCGGGGCTGCCCGGGCGCTCACCTTGCGTGGTCTGCCAGCTCAGTCCCCCGATGAACATTTTGCTGCGGGAGGAAGGACAGAGCCGTGAGCGGGGCCGCGCCGGGGGGCCGCGGCGCCCCGCGGGGGTGGCGGCGGCGGCGGCGGCGGCGGGGCCGGGCGGGGAGGGGAGGGCGCGGATCGGCCATGTTGGCAGCGGCACCGCCGCCGCCGCCGCCGCGCCTGCCCGGGCCGGGCGGCCGAGGCCGGGGGTAGGGGGCGGCCGCGGCCGGGGGTGTGGGGGGGGCGGGGGGGGCGGCCGCCGCGGCGGTACCAGGGGTCGTGCGGGGAGTCCGGGGAGGCGAGGCCGGGCTGGCTGCCGTCTGTCTCCATTCGGACCTCTTCTCCCTGCGAGGAGCGGCGCCGCACTCCCGGGGCAGATGAGCGCTGGAAAAGGGGCCGGACGGACAGGCCATGCTGCCCCCTCCCCCGACCCCTCTCCGCCGGGCGGGGAGGGAGCGAGGGAGGAGGGCCCGGCGGGCACAACCTGCCCGGCTCCTCCCACCCCCGCCGGCCCGCCGGCCGCCCTGCGCATAAAACCCGCCGGCGGCGCCGGGGCCGAGCACCGGGAGCCGCGCCCGCACCGCGCCGAGGGAGCGCGCCCAGCGCCGGGCACGGCGGCGGGAGCGGCCCGGGGGCCCGCGGCCGCTTTGTCCCCGGCCGCTTTGTCCCCGGCCGCGCCGCCCGCACCTGCCCCGGGGCGGCGGACAAAGGGCGGCGGGCTCAGCCCCGCCGCGGCCGAGCCAGGCCCGGCCCGGTGCGCTCGGGCTTGCCGCGGCGGACCGCGGAGACCCCGGCCGGGACCCCTCGGTCTCCCATCGCCGCCGAGCGAGCGCCGGCACCGGGCGGGTTAAAGCCGGCACGGGGAGGGCCCGGGACCGGCCCTCGCCGCCGTGGGCGCTGCCAGGGCGGGACCGGAGCTGCCCTGCTCGCCCCCAGCTCGGCGGTGGGCACTGGGGAGCCCCAGCGCCCGCACCCGAGGCGCCTTCCCGGGGCCCCGGTACCTCCGTGCCGCCCCGCCCCGCAGCCCGCGGGGACCCTGCGGGAGTCAGGGGCCCGGGCTGCACCGGCGGTCGGGCCCCGAGCAAAGCTGGTGCTGGGCGCCGGCTCAGAGCCCCTCAGCACAGGTAGGCACAGCCCAGCCTGAGCCGCTCACCCGCGGCTCTCCAGGGAGGGCAGCCGGGCTGGCCCCCAAGTCACCGCGTGGTTTCTCACTTTTTCGAATTAGCAGATAGACTTGTGCCAAGCTCCAGCCTCTCTCCGCTGCCACGGAAGTTCATGCACATACTGGTGGCTTCTGGAGCAGGTCTGTGCGCTCTTTGCCTCTGTTCTTGGGCAACCTGGCCTGGGTGGCTGGGAGAGCTCAACGAGGAAGAAATGAAATACTGGTCGTTAGATGTAAAGCTGTAGTCAGATTGGAATTGTAGCCTCTCCTGACTATGCTGAGCATTGCTCTGAGAGAAGGTGTTTGTTTGTGGCTGTGGCATATCAGAACAGCCGTGCACAAAACCTCTGGTGACAGTGGCTGTGAGCCCCTCTCATTGCGAGGGGGTGTCACAGGGCACGTGTGTGCTGCTGTGCTGCCAGATACTCCCCGCACACCTCTCTAGCTCTATACCTTCCGGCACCAGGTATTGACAGCTCTCAGCTCTGTGCCATCCTCATTTGACTTTCCTTCCCTTTCTCTCTGATTGCTTTTCCACATGCCAATGCACCTCATCTCCCTCCTGGAGAGGAACCAAGACACCTTTGTTTTAGCAATACTTTGCAATAGTATCTTTTGTTACATGGGCTCATCCTGAGGTTACAACTCAGAGTTAAATTCATCTTCTGCCAAACCACCATTCACCCACTCCATTTCCTGAGCTGGGTCAGTGACACCATCCTGTCTCCTGGCCCTGTACCTGGGCACAGCAATACACTTGACAGCCACCCCTGCCAACCTCAGCATCCCAGCTGCCACCAGTCCTGACCGAGCTGCTTCTCCAGAATAACCCAACTCATCATTCCGCAGGGCTGAAGTCACCACTTTGGGTGGAGGTGCCCCGAGAGGCAGCTGGGCTGGTGCAGAGGAGGAATATAAATAATGATGCGCAGAGGTGGCACTGCAGCTGGCGCCGATGGGGACGGGCTGTGCATCCCGGGGGAGCATCCCAGCCACCTCCCCTTGGACGGCCCGAGGAACCTGGGCAATAGCTGGGCTGTCAGAAAGCCACCGCTGCCCAAAGTCACTGTCGCTGCGCTGCCTCCCAGCACCTGCTCTCTCCCATTTCGATGGCAAATATGCCAAAGGGGGAACTGATGCTTTCAAGTCACCTGGCACAGCTTTTTGTGCTCCATCATTGCCCAACCTAGGCACAATACTAGTGCTAATTAAACACAAGAAAGCAAAAAAGAAACAAGAACTGAGTGTTGGATACACTAACAGATAACAGCTCTTGGTTTACTACCAGTGCACTGGTATAATTTTAAATATGTGTTATTTATGAGACAGATAAAGTAGAGCACTCTGAGAGACACAGTGTTAAAATACTCATCACATATTTTTTCCATTAAGCTTATTATTTTGTTCTCTTTTTTTCCCACCAAAATAATATTGAAGAAGGGATAACAGGATAAATGTGAGTTAGCATCTGTGAGCGTTAGAGGAAAAAAAAAAATGAGCCTTCAGGAGGGTTTGGAGGGAGGAAGTGACCGACTTGCATCACTGGGAATGACACTGTACCACGTAACTTATTCCGAGGCCCTTTCCAAAACATACACACAATATTTTGTATTTCCACCTTAGGACCCCAAAGTGCTTTGTAAACATCAATTCATTTATCTCTGTAACACACAAGACAGCAGGTCTTGAAAAAAATTTGTTGATTAGTGACAGTAGGAAGCTTTCCTCACAGAGAAGTAAATATATAAAACATTCCAGACCTTATGATTGGAAAGATGATCTGCCCAATATAAAATAATGCAGCATTGTATTCCTGGGGCTGCAGACAGACAGCTGTAGTGCCTCTGTGGCTGCTGCTGAGAGGTTGCCAAACACCACCGAGATTAACAAAACTGCTCAGTTTTCTTGCTGCTATTCAGCGTCTCGTGTGCGGTAGAGTGACACTATCAAAATCATGTCCACTTCCTGCTGAGGAGGATGATTGGCAAAGCTCTGCCCAGCACCAGTGCCAAACACTGGAGTTATTCATGGCGAGAGGGAGGTTCCAGAAGTGGAGGTTGGGAGAGGGGCAGGGCAGCAGCCACCTCTTTTCCTCCCTCATCATATAAGGTTTAAGGAGGGACTGTGTCTTGGAGACCTGTCTCTAGCCAGGAGGTTTTGGCAGTCGGGTACTACAAGGAGTTTTGCTTTTCGTTTAGTTTGGACAGCTTGTAAACAAACCTCAACTGGAATTCAAATCATTTTCGTAATATTTGCGTTACGACGCCGAACACGCAAACCGGGAAGATGTGAACTGCAGCTCGGTGGGCAGCCCGGGGACAATGCCGGTCTCCGGCAGCAGCTGCCGCTGGCACCGGCGCTGGAAGGGATGCTGACCCTCTGGGGGGGCTGATGGCAAAACCTCCCGCGGGCCCACGCAGGAGGCAGCCGGGGGGTCTGCCCCAAAGGGAACCCCCTGCCCTGCCACCCCCTGCCCGGAGGAGCTGGCTCGGGACAGGAGTCAGGCACATGCGGGAAAAGAGCTATTTAGAGAAACTGAATTATTTAGACTCCACTTAGGTGAGTGGGAGGGACAGACTGAGCAACAGGAAGAGAGGAATGGCTGCAAAGGCACCAAGGATTTATTTGCTTTACATAAGAAGCGTCATGGAGCAACATTTGCAATGGGAAAACAGGCTACGTGGTGCAGGGCATTGAAGAACAGGGTGGGAAAGAATAGAGGAGCAGAACAGGGCTGCATGCAAGACAGGGACAGAGAAGAGAAACATAGGTGGGGGTGAATAAAGAGCAGGAGAAAGTAAAAACAACGGGGATAACTGGAAGAAAGGAGTGAGGGAGGAGAGGAGACCACCCTAACCACCACAAAACTGCAGGAGGGATTGGAGCCTTAGAAACAGAATGGGAAAGAGGTCTGCACAGGATGGAAAAGAAAAGTAAAATATCAAGGGAACTTGAAGAATAGTGAATAGGGATGCCACATAAAACAGCAAAAAAGGTGAGGTCTCTGAAGGGCAGAAGATTGCAGGCTTCCACTCGCTGTGCTGGAAATGATGGCTAAGGGAAAAGTCAGAGAGCCTTTCCTGCTATTTGCCCTCTCTACAAGCTTTAGAGACTACTACGTGGTGTCTAGTCTCCATGATCCTCTCTAAAGCAGTCCAGCAAACGTGGGAGGACACACCAACCACTCAGCTCTAACACCGGAGCTGCTCCGTGTTCCGAGAGCACCCAGCACTGCACCAGCCCTGTGGCACCAGCTCCTCTGCAAACGGGAGCTGAACACATTTCCACATTCCATTATTTATTTTTTCCACAACACTCTAAAGATTGCACAGAAAGTGACAGAAAGCAGCAACAGATTTGAAAAGTGCCATGAGCTGCACCTTCCCTCTGCACTCCAAGTTACTGTTTGTAACAGACTTCCCTCAGTCGCTGCTTTCTGCTCCATCCTCGCTCCTACCCAACCCCTCCAGTCCTCTCTCCAGCAACCCATGTAAAGAGCTTTCCCTGCTGCCAGGAGGCTCTTCCCCAGCTCCTCCTGCCCTTCCCCTCCTCACCTGGGAGCTCTGAGCATCCTGTGGGGTGACACAGAAGGACCCATTTCCCCACCGTCAGAAAAGAGAGATGAGGGATGCAACAGAAACCCACCAGGTGTGCTAGACTGTTTTAAAAAAGACTGATTAAAGTGTTCCCCATGGTCACTGAGGATAAGGCAATTAGCTCAGTTGGCACAGAAGGAGAAAAAGGTTAGATATTAGGAGAAACTTAACTATTATGAGGATGGGAGAGGTTGGCCCAGGAAGGCCAAGGAATCCTCATCCATGAAGAGTTTTAAGAACAAGTTAAGCAAATGTCACTTCAGTGATTAAGTTCTATTTTGGCTTTGCCTATTGCAGAGGTTGCCTCTTGGCAACACGTTCAGTCCTCAGTTTCTACAGTTTCTTCATCACATGAGATGCAAGGACAGAAAGAGCTTGGAGTAAAGGAGGCAAAAGCAAGGGATTGCCTGATGGAAAGAGGAGTTCTGACTGTGTCCCAGTGCACAGATGGAGGCTAGAGAAGAGGGGAATAACAGGGAAATTTAAAGGCCATGGTCCGTGGGCACAAGTCCAGGCAAGGAACAGCATGGGGCTGGGCTGCACCAAACAGCAGCAGGATTGGAGAGAAGGTCTGGGGCTCAGTTGGATGAACAGGAGCCACAGAAAAAGGTCCGGGTCAGGTTTGAGAGCATCAGCCAGTGCGATGTCTGTCAGATATCTTAGGCAAAAGGGGCTTTTGTTTTAACAGTTTTAAGAAGTATTAAAGTTCAGGACTGAAAATAAAATCCTGTATCCCAGTGGAGAAGAAAACAAATAAAACAAACCCACCAAACACATCACCACACCAAACACGGCTTTTCCAGTGTCTCCCTGCAGTGACAGTGCTGGTGACCTGCAGCTCAGCTCTGGGCCCCCAGTAACCATCTTCTCAGGCAGGGACCAGTGATGCTGCACTATCAGTCGAACTGCACATCCTCTGCAGGTCTGACGCACGTGTGAATTATTCATCCGGGGCTGAAGTCAGCACCATGTCAAGGACCTCTAAAATCTGCCTTAGAGACAGCGGAGTCCAAGGGAACATGGGAGCAAGGGGAGAGCCGGGCTTGGGGAAGGAGGACTGGATCCTCTGCGGAGATGCTTGCAGGAAGCATGAAATCTGGGTGCTGGCAGCACTACAGAGCAGCACCAGAAGGAAGAGGCACTTACAGGAGCAGAGGACTTTTGGTTCAACACACGAACAGGAGCTGAGCAAGCAGAAGCTGCTTCTTCATCCTCGCTCTTTCAGGACATAATCGATTTCCTACCTCTGCCACAACACTCACACTGGCTTTTAACTCTCCCATTTCTTCAAGACTTATTTTCTAATCTAAACTGACGGGACCTTTGCTCCACAAATCCCGACAGCACTTCTCAGAAGACAACTTTATAGCATCCTGGCACTACGGTGGTGTAAAGTAACTGAGACTACACTGTTAAACTTAACAGCACAAAATCGAGAAGGTTTACAGATTGTTTGGAGGAACGAACAGAAAAAAGCATCTTGAAAATCCAGGGTGCACGCTGGAGCTCCTGAGATGGGAAAGGTTCAGACCAAGGCAACTGTAGGGGACAGAAATACACACTGTAAATCTCCTTAAGCAGCTCAGCCTGCCCTGGTTCCTCAAGGTTTTGCCAAGGTATTTTGTTTGTACTTGTCACATGACTTACATCAGGCAGCACATCCTAATCAAGACGGACACCGGTGTCTTCCCAGGCAAAGCTCCCATCCTCGGGCCGCGGGAGCGGCTTAGCTGCTCTGTACACGTAACCCTGCCCGAGCCTCCCCCTGCGCAACGGGGGAGGCAGGAGAGGCTGCGAGGCTCCCGGTGCACTTGTAGTCATCTCTGCTTGTTCGCCTGTTTTTCCATAAAAGAAGTCTAAGGCAAGGCACAAACTTGCCCAGTGGGTGTTGTACTTAGAAGAAATCCTGGTTTGCTGCAGAAGTGCCCCAGGAACAGAGCGGTGTCTCCTCCAGAGAGGGAGCGTATCCCCCAGGGCACAGCATCTTCACTCAGGCTTACAGGCTCCCAGTCCTTCCAGGAGAGGGAATGTGAAATGACACAGCTGTTACCAAAGATTCCAGCTGTAGCAATGTACAGTAGCTTTTAAACATGTTGAGTTTGGAACTGGAAAAGGCTCAAGATCCATTCTTCGGTCCCAAGACACAGTGATTCCCCCGTCCACAGACCCACTGAATTACCCTCTCGCTGAAGACAAGCTCTGATTCTTCACTGCTCATAGTCTAGTGGGAAATACTTTGTTCCTGCTGCTACTTGTCCATTCTTGCCCTTGTATTTTTTGCTCACTTTTCACAGCCTTTAAGCATTTATCTTTTCACGCCTTTGCCTGCTCTGGATTTCCCTCAAGGCTGATTTTGCTATGTCAGGGTCCTTATGCCTTTTTTCTTTCCTCTTTTTGCTCCCAGGCAGCACTTTCCCACCTACCCCATGCCCATGCAGTGCACAAGCTGAAGCAAAGCGAGTGGCCGACCCTTTTCCCACCAGGCACCAGGTGATTCACAAACCATGTTCCTCGGAGCTCCCAGCTGGCCGGTGGCCAAGCCACTGCAACAGCGCAGGACCAGCTCCCTCCGAAACAGCTGTCCAAGGCATCCTGAAGCGCAAACCTGGCATGTAAACAACGTGGGGATACTCTGTCAAAAGGTGGGGGATGCAGAGGAGCAGCAGGAAACCCCCCAGACAGTGGAGCTACACAGTATTATATTGGAACATCCCTTTACCAGAAGTAGCAATGAAACAGTAACCTCTCCAATTCAAAGTTTCTGTGGGATACATGTATCAAACTGTGGAACATTAATTTAAAAAAACAAAACCACACCTTCGGGCTCCTCCAAAAATTCAATCTAGTTAAATGTTTTAAGGTTTCAGTTCCATCTACGTGCCCCATCCCTGATCGATCAAGGAGCAGGTTCTGCTCTCCTGTCTGCAGCAATGAGCAGTGCAGCTCTGGAGACACCATAAGAGGGGACTCTCATGAGTTACACTGGAAATAGTGGGATCATTCTCAGGCTTGTGACATCCTGACTCACTGGACTTGTAATCTGATTACACGGGTGTTTTTGGAAGCCCTGTTTAGTACGTCCTGCCCGGCTCCAACATTTCCCCTCTGGGGATCATCAAGTTCGCTGCTTCACAGACACCCCTGGGGTTTGGAAACTGCCCATTTGTGACGGATGGAAACAGTGAGGAGTGTTCTGAAACTTCCCATCCATTTTGAGTGTCCGAGTCCAAAGCTGGAGATGCAGAACACATTCCTCTTTCCACTCAAGGTCTGGGGAGGCTCTGGGCACACGCCATTTTCTGCAAAGCAAGCACATGGTGTCTCAAGGTGCACACTCAAGATCTGTGTTTCTCTATAAGCAATGACATAGCCGACTAGGTCAAAAGCGTAACGCTCGGATAACCTATACCTTCTCCATGTTTTTAGCTGCAATAGCACCCCATCCTCCATTTACTTGCACTCTAATAGACACCAAGAAAACCAATACAAACATTTTCCTGTCTCAAAAGTTATAACGTTCCTGTGACATAACGTGTATTTAAAACAAATCACATTTTGGAGGGTGAATCTAAACGAGCCCCTCTGGTGTCTGAACAGACCTGGGGACAGCAGAGACGTTTGCTGCAAGGGCCGCGCTGGAGCCAAGCAAGGGTTTGAAGTAGGAAAGCTCCTCTTACACGCTCCTGCTAGTCAGACAAAGTGTTCTCAAGTTCGTTGGTCATTCTGGAGCCTTGAAAGCAAAGCAGCGTCTGGTAAATTCATTCCCAGATGCTGGGGGAACAAGGGATTATGTGAGACAGCTCGAGATGGGGAGGGACTTACTGCAGAACAGAGAAAAAGCAAATCAATGAAAGTTTCTTCAGCCTTACCTCCCTTTTGGGTTTCTTTTTAGTGAGCCTGCAGTAGGAGAAATTTGGGGATTTTATGCTTGTGTTGCTTTAAGGACAGGAATGCTGGAAACGGAGGTATTTGATACCTTTGCTGCTAATTACAGTGCAAGCTCCCAGTGTCCTGACAATGCCCTTGTCCCTGACCTGGAGGGGCCTCACTGTCTCAGGGTCAGATGTAATTTAGTTTTAGGTCAGACCTGGGACTCGCCTGCCAAACTAACTGCACTTTGTTTTGAAGTAGAAACCATTTACTAGCAAGTCTGAGACCACCAAACTCATTTCACTAACGAGAAACAGGAACAAAGTGCAGAGCCCCGGAGACAAAGGTCAGTGTTCGACACAAGGAGAGCTCGGCTGCTGGCGAAGGACGGGGCCGCTCTGCCCGCCCAGCCGCGTCAGCTCACATCTTCTGCTCCCTTCAATTACGCCTATTTAGTACAAAAAACACCTGGGGACCAACTAAGCTGTGCCAGCCCCCACCTTAGAGAGTTCACACCGCGGCGGCTGCACTTTGCGGGAGGCTGGGGAAAGAGGAGCGAGCTCTGCAGCGAAGCGCACGAGTTGTTGGTGCTGCTCCTATCTCTTCTCACAGGTTGGCTGGGTGATTTGGGCCAAGAAACTCCATTTTGCCACTTGAAAACTCGGATTTTTCTTCCTTACCTCAGAAAAAGAAATGCTTTGAGATCTTCAGAGAGAACACGCTGCAGAAAACAGCCCAAAAGCTGCAAAGGGAAATACTCTTTAACTCCCTCCGAATAATCAGCACTGTCTAACTCACAGGCAATGAAGGATTTTTTCAAATCAACACATTTTGATCTGATCTTCTCACCCCCATCATATTCATGATCAGAGATTATACTGTCATGCTACTGCACAGCATTACCTGAAATTAAGTTGTCATTTGAAGAACCGTTCTCTACCATTTGGGGTTTAGTCTGAGAGCCCAGTGCATTTTGCATATTTTCAGAGTCCCTGCTCTTCTGCATTTATGCAGATATAGGACTGGGTTTGCTAAAGAAAACCTACCCAGAGCACAAATATTTTCAACTCTGCATATCAGTGTGACGAGAGGCCAACTTGCACTTACAGGAGAAATGCTGTATGAAAAATTTGTGCCAGTTTACTGAACTGTAAAAGTCTCTTGACAGCAAAGGAGGGGTTTGTGTCCAAATCTATGAATGGAAGAATGAGACAGACGAGTCTAGACCCAAACATGATCTTTGGGAACACTAAAACATCTTCAGCTTTAGATGCTGCCCACAGTTGGGGTTGGTGATGAGATGCAAGAGACCACAGCTATAGTGAGAACATCTTACGGGACGTTCAGATCTTTCTTTCAGAGAAGATGACCAGAAGACTGCAACACACCCTGATGTGCGTTAACACTTGTTCGCTGCCACGCTTGACAGCCGCACGGCAGCACGGAGGAAGAATTACCAGTCCTACAGACTTCCAGATGAGTTCAAAATGCAATATTCTCCTGGCCAAACACCGCAGGTCCCCACGTACACATAAACCCACATCTCTCACCATTCCTGCCTCCACAAATATCAAACCAGCTTCCAAGAGCTCATCTTAATCACCAGAGCTCTTGGTGGGACAGGGCCCAGCTACCCAAGAGCTGGGTACCTCCCCGCGAGTCCCTCAGAAAGCCACTTGTTTTGGGAGCGAAGCGACTGCCATGTACCAGGAGAAGGCTCTGGAGCAGAGCAGATAGTTGCCTTGGCAGCTGGCCCACAGCGCTGGAGCTCGCTCCCAGGAGAGATTAGAGCGAGCAAAAACCTCACTGCCATCAGAGCAAAGCACTCAACCTGCTCCTACCAGAGATTTCGCACAAGAGCAAGAAAAAATTAAAAAATCCAGAAGTGTTTCTACAAATAGGAGGCTGTGGGAACAGAAAAGATAACCCAGTTAACATCCTGCGTCCAGCTTTGAGAACGTCGGGTAACGCTGAGCAGCGAAGGACAGGCAGAAGCTCTGGGCAGAGCCTGTTTGACACCGAGATTATCTGACTAACAGCTGGACACCGAATTGCCTCCCTTCACCCAAAACCCAAACCTGCAGCTGCAAAGCTTTCAAGTGAGGTTTTTAAATTTGGAAGCTGAGTAGCATGAAGTGTATTTTATTTCCCAAATGACCTTATTCAAGTCCCTAGTTTTATTCTCAAGGCATGGTGGAGGACAGAAGCTACCCTCTGGTTCCCAGGTAATGCAATTTATACCCCGAGGCTGATGAAAGTACAAAACACTCAGACTCTGTGTGCTTTTGGACTCCCCTGCTACTTCAGGTGTCACCACACCTGCGTAACCCCCGCAGCGAAGAGGAAAGGAGAGGGTTTTCACTGCTTTCAGGGCTCTGCCTGTAGACAAGGTAATTTTCTGTCTACACACTGAGGACTCTGCCCAGATGAGCTGTTTCCAAGGGCACAGCAGAGGCAGCTCCCGAGGCTGGAGCTCATTGCAGCAGGACATGACATGTGTCACCCCCCAGCCCAGCAGGCTCCCATTTGGCCACAGACTGCCCAGGTAGCTGCAGGGAGGTCATCTCCTGCCCTCCGCTCCACCGCCAAGGTCGGGCTTTGCAAGGTGGAGCTCTGGGCAGGGCTGCAGCCCAGCCTGGGAACCCAGGAGCAGCAAGGAAGGAAAGGATGCTGGAGTGGAAGTGATTTGAATTAGAACAAACTGGCTGCTGAATAGAAGCTTTTATTCCAGCATGGAGAAGGCTTTGTTAGTCAAGCACATGTGATGCACAAAAGCCTCCACTTGAATTCATTGAGTTTTAATTGGTTCTCAGGTGGGGGAGGAGATGGGTGTTAGGAATTAGGAATTCCTTAAAGAGGCAATATCATTAATTCTTAACACCTCTTCCCTCTCACCCCCAGCTTCAGCTTAGGAGTCTGGCCTTATTCATTTGTCTTATGTTAGAGAATCAGAAAAACTGAGGGAGAGAAAGGGTGGGAGGGGAGTCACTAATAAAGCCTAAAGGGAGATCAATGAAGGAGGAGGGTGAGGGGCAGGAGCAAGACTGAAAAAAGAAAGAGGCTGGTTGGGAGAAGAGGGAGGTCACATGCAGGCAGGGAAGGCAGGAGAACCTCAAAGGGATGAGGGAGAGAGAATGATGCCATTCCCGTCCGGCCTTTCTTTTCTCACTGCATTCCTTCTTTTACTGAATACCTAAAACTGCCCTTGGAGATCCTCTAGCTTGGCTCTGTGCTCCAAAATAAGAGTCGACCACTACAAAGCAGGAAGCAAATCCTGGGACGGGCATGGGGGTGCGAGAGAAACCTCCTTGGAAGGAGCTGCTGCCTGTTTTGGCAGACACGGCACGTTTCAGACAGAAGTTTTGTTACTAGGAGTCTGCCACAGACGTAGCCGAGTCAAGGTCCCTGTGAGCGAAAAAGAAAGGGAGGAACCGGGAGCTGAGATTTCGGTCAGCGCTGTAGGAGGTTCAGCTCACTGCCCCACTCACAGAAGGGACCCCAGGTACCTGCAAGCCAAACCCCGACATAAAACTGCTACGCTGTGACGGGGGACACACATCTCATAGATATATCAGTCCAGTACATCATAGGAGAATGAATTAATGTTGTTTTACCTATTACATTTGGAATTTAGATAGATGAATGACATACTAGACACACTGCCAGCAAACACCAACTCAAACACTTTTCTTTTAGATTTCCCAACAGAACACTGCTTCTATATTTAAGCCAGACAGTTTATCCTATATAAAGCCATACACGGCAGATATTCTTTGCAGGAAGCATTGCCTACTGTTTTACTATAATTCTTCATTACAACATTAAACTGCACAATTTCCACTTGCAGACTTCACCGTGACCCTCATCTCCCCTAAAACAGGCACTGCAACCCATCACTGCACAGACTCAATGGGAGGTCACAGAGCTCTGCTTGAGGACAGTGTGGGGTGATGAAAACAGCATTCCCATAGTGGCTTCTCCATAAGAGACGTCTGACCCACGTCACCAGTGTGGTGTGAAACCTGAAGGAAACACAAGATCCTCCGCCGACATGGTGGCACAGGGCAGCTCTCTCATACACGTGGGTTATTCATGTATTTCAGAGCACAGGAAAAAAAGAGAGATCAGTGAATTCACCCATTGAAAGTGTCAGAGGATCCAGTTTTCCAAACTCCCGCCCTGAAACATGAGCCTAAGCATCATTTAGAAGTGACACAGAGACTGAAGTCTCCTTTGGTCCTTAACTCCAAGGAAAAGCAGACGTGGTCTCCACCTGGCAAAGGCATTGGTGAGCAGTGAGCCGCGACAGTGCCTGGCACCAGCTACACAGGGAGCGTTTAACCACACTTGGAGAGGAGCTGACACTACTTGCCTTGATTTTTAATACGGCGAAGTCTGCACTCTGACTCTGCCAAGCTATTGTCACCACTTGACCAGTGACAACCCACAAGAGCCCTGCCCTGCGGGAACAACAGGGCTTTCCCCAGCAAGGGAGTCTGCCCTGGAAGGCTCGTGTAAGAAAAACAAACAAAAAAACCCCGCAAAAATCATGTTAGAGATGCTTTTTCCCCCTCTAAGCAATGTTTCTTGCTTGCTTGAGTTTCCCTCTTTTCATGCTACCTGCATTACAGGTAGCACACACATTGCAGATAGATTTATTTCATTATTTATGAGTTTTAATTAATATAAAGGCATCACTTCAAATGATATCTGACTCATTTGAAGCGACCGGCTGCTCTTCATCATTGACGGTAACATTTGCGAGTCCATCTTATTGCGCATAGTTCTGAACACGGTCCCTGCCTCGCTGGAAAGTCACATCGCTCCGCAGAGGACTAAGAGGCTGCGCTGTTTCCCACAACCCTGCATTCAAGGTTAGAGACAGAGCAACTCCTTTGACTGTCTTCCCAGCAACAAAATGCAGAGAAAGGCTGTCGTGGTAAGGATGGGCAAGGTCATGCCTCCGAGATTGTTCCGAGTATGTATCCTAGACTTGTTGCCCTGGATGCATTTGCTCTCCTCCCAGCAGTTTTCTAGTAACAGCCTTTCCTGTAATTGTTCCTTTTTCTTTCAGATACATTCAGTTTATCTTTACACTTCAGTGCTGGAGTATCGGTTTTCCCAACACCACCTTGTTTCTCAACAGTCTCCTGTTCGTAGCTTCCAATAGGATCAGACCAAATGCTGTTGTTTGTGCCTTTGGAAACAAAAGAAAACCCAAACAAACAAAACCCCACAAACAAAAGGCCACACCAAACCTCCCACTATACTCAATTATCTTGCTGCTTTCCTATGGTTTTCTGTAGCCACCTTGGGTAGTCGGGCTCCTCTCACAACATTTTTCCAAGCAAGTAGCATTTCCACAGCCTTTTGGTATGCGACAGCAAGCGCTTCTGAACTGCTTCGCTACACAAGCCACAGATTTGTCTGTCACAAACAGTGTCACTTACCACGGCATCAAATTTGCTGTGTGCAGCAGGTCTCTTTAAGACTGCCATGAATTGAAAATTGTTTTCCTACCTCTTCTCAATGCCTGATGGAACAGGTATCTCAGCAATCACAGTGGCTCTGGGGCAAAGTGTGACTGACATGTTTGTATCAGCTATCCAGTCAATTTTATTCCCGGCCTGTTTCGTTACATTAAACCTCAAGATGCTCACCACATTTCCAACTTCCCAAGCAGGAGAGAAAGCAAAACTATCCTTTTGGCTCCAGAAGAAGTTTAGCTGTGGCTGCTTCACCAATTAGAACCAAATAGAATCATTTTGATTGGAAGAGACCCTTGAGATTGAGTCCAACCATAACCTAAGTCTGCCACTAACCCACGTCCCTAAGAACTTCATCTCTGCATCTTTCAAACCCCTCCAGGGATGGTGACTCCACCACTGCCCTGGGCAGCCTGTTCCATGTGGCTGCTGACACAGTTTCAAGAGCTAGAACATGAAGACCACCTACAGCACAAGTCTTTACAACGCTCATCCAAATGCTAGTACAGAAACATGCTCTGCTCTCCTGGGAAATCACCTATTTCTTTTCCAGTGGACAATAGCTTGCAAGGACATTGGGAACACCCATCCTCTGCTCTGTCCTGGCCACACCAGCCTCCTAAGCATAGCCCAAGGGTTTCCATAGCCCAAGGGTTTCCATAGCCCAAGGGTTTTCTGCCGCTCGCCTGGAGCAGGACAGTGAGCAGCCGAACCCACAGCCCCCGGCACACACCAGAGCCATAGTTGCCGCAGGACTGGACACCAGAACACTCCCAGGTTCTCTGGGCCCAAAGGCCATGTTTGAGTTTGCGCAGGAGGGCAGAGCTGGGCAGGACACGTTACAGAGACAGAATGAGGCTGGGATGACTGATGAGAGCAGCCAGTGCTGCAGAAGCTTGCCAGCCCAGAGCCCTCACAGGTTCTTGTGTGAAATGGTAACACTTTGCACATTTATTGGTGTAGCACTGCATACTTACTGTTCCTTAAACTTGCACAATCCCACAGCTTCATGGCCCTACCAGCCAGCAGACCTTGCTTGGAAAGAGCTTTTCAAATGCACATTGCTGCTGATAAACACCACACAAGTTACCGCTGTGAACTTCAGGGTACCAGTGAATTCACTGCTACATCAGCCTGTTTGCTCATTGTACCTAAACATGTTATTTATCTGAATTATATCAGTGCTGTGTTTTGACAGGTAAGTGGACGAGGGGCACTGTGTCTTTAAGAAGGTCATTTCCACTGTCCTGTCGGTGTAATTAGGCTGCTAAAGAAAGGGCAGAGGCTGGAAATTGGATTGAGCAAACCAGGCTTTAGCCGCAGGATGAAGACAGAGCCCCAGGATTGTTATGTTAATCACCTGAGCTCAGCAGTCCCTGCCCTTCAAACCAGTGCAAACCCAGTACAAACCCAGTACAAACCCAGGACCCCTCTGCAGAGCAAACCCAGCCGCGCTCAGGCTCCAGCTGCCCTAGGACATCTCTCTGCCTCTCTGGGGATGCAGGGGCCACCCATCACCGGGAGGGCAGCCCCTGCCCGGCCGTGGTCACACAGCTCCACCGATCCAGGGCACCGGCCACACTGCCGGCAGGTGAAGACTCAGCAGGGGTCACAGGTGACACCAAGAGCCAACAGGCCAGGGCTGCTTTACACCAGCTGAGGATCCAGTCCCGGCCGTGCTGAGTCAATAAGTGCAGATCACTTACTGCTATTTCACTGAGGAAAAAATAGCATTAGAACAGTAGGCCAGATTTGTATCGGGTGTAATAATGGCTGCCCAGGTCCCTGGGCAGCCAGCTTGTGCTCAAGTCCAGTGTCTCCAGTGCCAGAACGACCCCAAGTTAATCTCGGGGCAGGTCCTGGGGGCACAGCCACCCCTGCGCTCCCCGCAGAAGTGCAGCCATGCTCTGCACCAGAGCTGTCACCTGCACCAGCATCACCTCCAGCACCAGCTGGTGTGACACCACCGAACCAAGGGGAGCCGGTGGTGATGGTGAGCTTGGCCCAGGGTGCTGTGTTTGCTGAAGGGACGCATACGTGACACAGCCACCAAGAGCTGGCCATGAATGGCTCCCAGCCCCAGCCAGCTGCCTTCTGTTGTGTCCTCGCCATCTCTCCCCTCCATGGGAAACAAGGCTGGGGTTCACCTCACTGCGCTCTACTAGCTCGTGTTCCCTGGAAACGTGCCTTTTGTCCCCTCTCTGCTCAGAAACTTTAGGCTTGCAGCCTCCACTGCTGCCACCACCACCCACCTTCTTCTTAAGGCAGCGACCCAGGCTGGCCATTGTCCCCTCCACGCTGCTCCTGTTTTCGGAGGGTGAGCTCGCTCCTCTCCCCCGCGTCGGGCCAGCTGAGGCTCCACGTTCCCTCCCTTGTTCTTTGGTGCATTTTTTCACTGCGCTGCCGGGGAGGGGGAGGGAGAGGAGGAGGACGGGAGGGCAGCGTCTGGCCCCGCATCCCGCACCGGATGGCATGGTTTTGGAGAGGCCTGGCTTAGTGAAGTTATTCAAGCCAACGGCAGCCTGGCAACCGGGCGGCCACAATGGGAGCGCAGGAGGAGGAATGTTTCCACATGCCTGATCAATGGGAGCAAGGGAGACAGCAAAGCAAACAGAAGCTGGGAAAGAGACACAAAGAGAAAGCAGCCTTTTCTCTGCTCAGTTCCTTTCATTTGTCACAGCTCTTTGTGCAGCTGATGACAACGGAGGCCCTTCGGAGGCTAGTTTTAGGGAGTTTGGTTTTTCTAATTAAATAAAACGCCATGTCCTTTTTCTTCACTTGTCACCTTCCCGCTCACTGGAAATACAAAAAGCCCCACAACCCCAGAGCAGCCCCATGCGCAGCCGAGCCCTCTGCCCCGTGCGCCTCCCGGGAGCCCCAGGCACGTCTCCTGCCCGGGAAGGTGGGCAGGCACGGGCACCCCGCGCTGGCTCAACGCAGGGCCCGGGCGGGACGTGGCGGGGCCGGCAGCACATGGCACCCGCACCCCCCGGCTGCTCATTACGGGAATAAAGAGCCCAGCGAGGGACAGCCTCTCTGGAGGTGGCGCGCTCCCCGCGGCAGCTGCTGACCAGACTAACGGGCAACTTTCTATGGGAACCAGGCAGCGTTCAAAACGGGGTTAGAGGACAGTTGCCTTGGAAACTTGGACTGTTTCTGCTGAGGAGCTTTGATTTCCCTCGATAGGTCCCAGGCAGGATTTACCTGGGGGCCGACTGTGGGTCAGAAGCTCCCACAATGTGCAGAGTGGCGCCGGGGGGGACGGAGGTGAAGGAAGGTTTGGGTGCTGGGCTGCGTGGTGACAAACAGCATCGAACCCAGCCCCATTGCATAACCAGTGGCGGGAGCCCAAAGTTGTTTTCTCTAATTACTATGCAAGAGTTCACAGCAACAGGCCTCCTCTGTGCAGGAGTTTACAGGAAAGGTCCTCCCCGGCTCTAAGGCAACACCAAGCAAGCCAACAGGAGAGAGAGGTTGGGGGCAGCTTTCCTGCATTGAGGCCAGAGCAGAAATCAGTCTGTCTCTTTAAAAAAAGAATAAAATTCTACCTTGATGCATGTAGCCCTGAAGAACAGAAAAACCTTCTGGCGGTTGAGGAATAGGAAACCGGGCACCTGCTTCCTCCACACTGCTACCAAAATGCAGTGGTAGGGGCTGCAGCTCAGCTCTGGACCTCTGGGCATCACGTGTGCATCAGTAATTCAACCTGCCCCTTAAGAGGAGAGAACTTTGGTTATGAAGATGGTGACATTTGGGATCCCACAGGAAGATTCAGGATGTGAGCAAACTCAAAGGGAGCTCCGGCACCATGAGTCCCGTGAACGGCAGTGTGAGCTCAAGGAAACAGAACTAAACTTGGTTCTAATCACAGGCGTAGCACCTGCTCAATGGCACAGGCTAATTCCCACCCACTTCCAACAGCCAAAGACACAAACAACATAAATACAGACTTCTCAGTCCTCATGGCCAGGTGCTCTGAGGTGAAGGTTACTTGCAGCCAGGCTCTCCAGGCAGACAGCAAGTTCTTCTTCCAGTACCTGTTTCTATTCCCAGGATTGCTGCTGAACCCTGGGATAATAACTACAATTACTGAAGGGCAGGATTCTACCATATCCCAAAGTCTCCTTAGCACCAAGTTGTTTACTGCCATATAATCAACAAACCTGCTCTTGGGAAGCATCTCCATTTCCCTATCGAGTGTGTCCCTGCCACCCCAGCCCTTCCTGGCTCCTCCGCTGCCCCCAGACAGGTGCTGAGTGCCAGCCTGCAGCTTAATGAAGGTCAGGAGCCTTCCCTCCCCAACTTTGGAGTGAAAACTCACTCCACAAGCATTACCTACTGCTTCAAAACTGTTCCAGCGCTTCTTGAGCCTTCTCGTAAGGAAGAAGAAATCCACCTGCGCTCCTGCTCAAAGGATTGCTTTCATTGAGGCCTCTTTAGATTTGTGATGGCAAGTATTTGACCTGCTTCAAAAATATTCATGAGGCTCTCACATGCATTCAGTAAGAGCAGATAAGCAAAATCCTCCTCTCATGTTCTCCCAGGGTCTTGGGGTGCTGATAGCAATATACATCCTAGTTACAATACATACCATATTGAGAGTGAGACCTTGTCAGCTCTGGCGAGACTTATTTGAATCAAAGAAACAATCTGGAAGTGATTGTGATTATTTCACAGTAGATCAGAAGAAAGTCTAACCACGTGTATCTTTAAGTAAGTGTCCTTTCCCCTGGCCTCAGTGAAAAGCTCCCAGGGCTTCCACGGGGAACATTTGAACTGGACAAGAATATTTAGACACTTGCAGAGCTCAGGCTGTACAGAACAGCAAAGTGTGCTGCTCCCGCACAGGGAGAAAACAAACAAAACCACTCCTCAGGTATGAAAACTGCCAAGACGGTGGCATTATGGTATTCACTAAGCTCCAAACCAAAACACCTGCTTCTTTACAAACAGTGCATTTGGAGCGTTACAGCATAACGCGCACGGGGCAAAACCAGCAGGAAAAGCAGCACTGGCTCCCCACAAACAAGCCCCACAGAATGCAAACCAGCTACTGCAGACTCGCCGAAATGCTGCAGAGCAGCGCAAAACACAAGCCAAGCGGTCTCTTCGGGGAGCGAAAAGCAAAGCTACTCCCTTTTAAGACAACCCCTGCAAGGCAAGCAGCTCTCACATAGCTGTGTGCTCCCTTCGCCCCCGCACCTGCGGCGCAGACACCGTCCCATGGGCTCCGTGGCTCCCTGGTCTGCCTCAACAACACCCCTCTGTGCTGCCTATGGATTCATCTCCAGATAACATTCTTCGGCAGAAGGACAACCTGCTGACGGACATGTGCAATTAGTAGCCTGCTGACAGGGGCCCTTTCAGCCTCTCTGTGGCCCTTTTTACTCAGGTAGAGCTGGCAGAGTGATCCAGCCACCCATCCTTTGTTACAGCTCTGTAAAGTGGAGGAAATAATTCAAAAAGTCTTAAAGGGAACCTTGGGGTGGGAAAAGAAAACGTAATAGCTATTCCATAACTGAGGGAGAAGCAGCGTTTTATCACTGTTGAAGTGGCTTCTGCTAGTGAATCAATAAGTGCTTGAGCTTTTTATGATTCTCCTTAGCACAGGTAACACCACAACAAGGCAAAGAGCTACCACCTGCAAATATATAAGCAAGTAAATCTCAGAGGGGAGAAGGAGTGGGCTGGAAAGAGCACGTTTCTTTCAGGAACTACTGCATTAATCCCAACTGAAAGGGGAATACTTCTAACATCCATCCTTTCGGGCTCCTGACAATGTCACCCCAATGCAAACAGTGCACAAGTGATGCAGACAGCACCCAGTGACTGGGACGGCGGTATCACCCTCCTGCTTCAAGCCGGTGGTGTTCCGCGAGGTGCAGAGCGCACACGTAACCAGTGACCAGATCTCCAGGCAGCCTAATTAGGTGACCTTGCCACCTGGGTCATCACCCAGGGCGGGAGGAAAGGAAATCCTTTCAGACGTGTCACGTCAGAGCTTCTTGGGATGCTTCCCACTTATGCCTCAGCCCCACACGTGGGCCACAGCCCCGTACGGCTGTTTTCTGAACAAAACTAGAGGCGATTCCAACTCATTTTGGTATAATCTAGTGAAATAGCATCATGTGCTTACAGGACAGACTGCAAATACTTATTATATAACATCCTCTTCCATCCACAGCCATAGAACCCCGACAAAGAATCAGAGAAGCCACCCCCTTGGGTACAGCCAGTCCATGGTCACAGCACGTGCCGGTACCACAGAAAAGCACAGAGCAGATCCAACCCTGTTTCCTTCACCACTTGAGACCATGACCCCAACCATCCCCTCACAGAGGATGTGTATGGTGTTCAGAGATTGCTCCCCGCAGTGTTCAGGCTTTTTTCCCCTTGCTCACAGATATGTTACACAAAACACAGCCCAAATTTACCACAAGCGGTACCTAATCGTGAAAGACAGCCATCCTTTTTGTGAAAACCCACCAGCCTCCCCTTAGCCCGCCACAGCCCACTCAGACCTTCCTGCGAAACCAGGGAAACTGGCTTTTAACCTTTTCTCATTTGCAGATCCATACAGGTTTCTCACCAAAAATATGGACCTACATGTAGTGAACTTAGCCTACTAAAAATATACACTTCTCTTGTCAAAGACCTAATAAGAATCCTTACAAGCTAGAGAAGCAGAAGTTGGGTCAACCAGGGTAACAAGAAAAACCCTACAATTTGTTGTCTTTACCTAGGGGTGAAATGTTTCTTTGGCACAGCAAAAAAGCCGTGACGTGCAGAGAGCTCAGGCACACCGACCCCTGCAGCACACCCCTCAGTCTGCAGCGATGAGCCAGGCTGGGCAGTACGAGGGAGAAATCTCTTCTGGTTTGCTATCTGACTTCACATGGGGCACCAAAGAGCAGACATGTAAGTGCTGCCCATAACCTCCACCAGCATTAAAAAGCCATTCACACAAAGCCATCAGTGACTCCTGCCAAGGTCTCTGCCCAGGCACAGCGCCCTCCTGGCAGCTCTGCAAATCCCCTTTTAGGAAGGCTGCGGCAGCCGATCTCTGTTACACCACTTAGCACCTGATGAGCAGCAACTGGGAGGGGGATGTTCACAGGTGGCCACAGCGATGTGCTTCTCAACGCCAGGGACCCGTCAGTGGCAGAGTCCTGCACAGATCTGGGGGAAAGGGGATTTCATCACCCTGAAATCCCACCGGTGTGGCGGGTCAGCCCTCTGCTGCATCACCGCTCTGTCCTGCGGGTTGCAGACAGTCGGCTCTAATTCCAGGAGCAGCAGAAGCGACTGTCTCATTTCCTCTGTCATCTGTATTGCCTTAGCGCTAAAAGCCATATGAATCCACAGGGGTAAATCCACCCACTGCTGCAATTCCAGAAGTGTGTGCATCCTTCTGTCATAATAAAACTAATGGCACCCAGCAGCAAGTCCTCCATCCTGCCTGTTTGCCACCTGAAAACAGCTCTAAGTGATTCTCTGCCATACTAGAAGGGTTTGTCAGCTTGTCTCACACCCAGTTCTGGGGATATTGGTGTATCCAAAAGGTATCTCACAACAGCCATCACAAAAACAACCAAACAGCCGCAGGGCTGAGTACCGAAACTGGCCATGGGACGTCTGCCCTCAGCTCCGAGAAGCTAATTTGAACCAGCCGATCTGTATGGACTCAATCATTAAGAAAGAATGTACCTGAAGCCAGTATATTAAGGGGTGAGAATGCATTTCAGGTCTAGAGAATTAAACCATTGTAATCAGAGAAGGAGAAAAAAAAAAAATCGGAGGTAAAATCCTTGCACAGACCTTGACTATTCCCTTAGCAGGACAAACCTGATGACTAGTTGTTGTTTACAACGATAAGGTCAGAGGAAAGGCCATTTCCTCTCAACGATTGTCAGAAGGGATTAAAACCTGCATTCAGGCTTGCTTTGAACTGCAGGTACTCCCTTCCCGATGGTATCAGGATCCATTCCTCCCGGGCATGTCTCCAGAATGCCCCATTGTGGAAATATGCAGGGCTCCATCGTGCCGGAGCTTCACCCCTGTGGCCTGATGCCCAGGCCAGGAAGCAATCCTGCAATCACCGCTTAATTAGTCATTTCCCAAGTCTGCCGCTTGCCGGCTCCTGCTGGAGGTTGGGAATCAGAAACATCCCCACCAGACTGGGAAAAGTTGCTCGCAGGGTTCGAGGCGGTTTGTTCGCAGCTCCACACCCCACGTTCTCCATTCCCACTTATTTTTTCCCCCCTAAGTAGAAGGATTTAAGCGGATGAAGGGGCCATTGCACCTTCTGCAAGTCAAGACAAAAGCTGATTTATAACAACAGCGCTTTCAGTTTTGTTGATTTGTTGTTATGGGCCGAGCTTTGGTTGGCTTGGGTTTTGTTTTTTTCCCTTGAGAAATAGCACCTTTGCTGCACAGCACACGGTTCAGAAGGTCTGCTCCGGGAACCCCGGTCGCATGCTTTCCTTTGGGGACGTTGGTGCTGAGCCCCAGGTTGGATACACGCAGCTCCAGCTCTTCCAAATGAGCTGCAAGAGGCACTTCTTACCGTGCAGGCACCAATTTGATAAGGGAGTTACGCAGTATTAAAATATCTGTCTAGATAATGAGTGTTTGTGTGTGGAGGAATGCTAAAGGAAAAATGCATTTGTTGAGACCCACCTGTTTTGAAAAACACGGTGATTTTGCTGTTCGACAAAACAAATGAGGTATTTCAATAATGCCCAAAAGGCCTACTTTGGTATTTTCAGTGTATTGGACATTGTTGAGAAAGGTTTTCAAAACAAACACACGCGCACACACAAATATAAAGAGTTACATAAAGCTTTATAAAATAACATGTTTTCAGTTTAAAGACACTGAAAACAGAGGAACTGCTCTGATCAAAACAAAACAATGTTTCCAGAGTTTCGTTTGTAAGAAAGTTTGATTTCAAACATGATTCATTCTGGAATGGAAAAGATTTTGAAATCTCAGCATTGCGCAGTAAAACGAGAACTTGTGTCTTTTGCTCGTTCCAGCTTCCTTTGCTGTAATGAAATAACTGGAAAAGTGGTGTCTGCGCTGCTTTCCTTGTGAGAGCGGGACAGCCCTGCTCCGATAAACCTGTGTGAAGTGGAAATCAGAAGAAAAACCCAAACAGATCAGTAATTCCACTGAGATTTACATACATTTCAAGAAGCGATACTGGATACAGAAGACTGATATGGGGGAAACTGACCCCAACGGGGAGTAAAACTAGTGACACGAATTATTGGATCTATCACCTGAGAAATTCCTGCTCTCTCCCTGGATTGAGCGCGTAACTTCTTATAACCGTGTTCAAATTATGTCTCGTAAGGCGCTGGGTCAGCCCCTGCTGCGCTGGTGCACGGCGCTTCCAGCACCTCAGAGCGCGGGCAGAAAAAACATGTATTTGCTACAAAAGACTGTGCAATATGTCCTCAGAAGGGCTGTTTTCCTCTTTCTCCCACTAAGGGTTTACTAACCCTGGCAACAGCCAAATCCACATATAACATGACATGGGCATCCTTTCTCCTCAGCCCCTTTTTTGGTGTCTGGAG
The DNA here is from genome assembly GCF_963082525.1 of Nesoenas mayeri. Lineage (NCBI taxonomy): Eukaryota > Metazoa > Chordata > Aves > Columbiformes > Columbidae > Nesoenas > Nesoenas mayeri. Next base: position 10,165,742 of record NC_137565.1, on the reverse strand, counting down.
GAGACAAGCGGCATCTTCTCCCTGCTCCTTTTGTCTGATTTCCTGCCCCTTTCCCTCTCCGCACCAGCGTATCTGGGGTTGCCCTCTGTTATGTGATCTCCCTCTCCAGCTGAGGTTTCTTGCAAAGTGCCAATACGCAATAAGAACAATTATTTGTCAGAGAGAAGGGTGCAGAAGGGAGCTGTGAACAGAGCTCGGGACACCTGTGAGGTTGTCCTGTCCTTCCCCTCACCTGGGGGGACAAAAGCTCAGCATCCAGCATTAGCACAGCACCAACAGCCATCAATAAACTGCTCTCATAAGAAAAGAACAGATGTGACAAAGATCGTTCCAGGGTCTGTCGCAGACCACAGCCAAAGCATGAGAGTCTGAATGCGCTGGGCTGGGATGGCAAGGGAAGTCACAACTGGGTTCCATCTAGGGGGAATTATTCTTACACTCAATTCATCAATTTATGGGCAAGCGATTCCACAGGCAACATTGACTTGATTAAACAGGGCCATAATGACAGTGAGTGTAGGGAAGCATCCAGCCAAGTATGCAAACTAGCCTTCTCAGCCTGGAATAAAAGCTTCCTAACCAATAATTTCATGCTTTTATCTATACGATCATTAATACAGATACCAAACAATGCCAGCTCGACGTGGTGTCAAAGGCTCTGACAACCTCTAATTGATAATAAATAATTCAATTTCTGTCCCAATCCAAAACTGCTGAATCTTGGGACACGTTCCAAAGAAATGATTAAAAAGAACTTTGAATGTAATTATATCCAACACAATTGGGGATATTGCCCAGATGAAATTTACAGCAACTATTCAGAGCTACAAAATTTCAATGACACTGGCAACTCCTTATGCCTGCTGGAAAATGCCATGTTCTTCGCTGGGGCAATGGCAGGCGCTGTGGTTTTCAGGGGCAGCTGTACGGCAGCAGCGTCCCAGCCCAGCCGCGCTTCCACAGAGCTGCAGCCTTTCCCAAAAGCACTCGAGAAGATTCGGGAACGGGGTTTGGCCACAGCCTCTATGGTTCTGTACACGCAGAACTGGGTTGTCTTTCTGATACGGCTGATTCTTCCCCTCCCGCAAAACTGTTTACATGACAATTAACAAAAATTTCTTATGAAATTAACACTCTTGGTTCCTGGAATGAAACTGGGGTGACGTGTTTCAGCAAGGACGGTGATGATCAGCACAACCCTGAAGTGGTGAATGCAGCATCCCAAAGGCACGATGCTTGTTCCGGTAATTCCCAAACGCCAAAGCCAGAAGGAACTCCAAACACTTATTAGTGGAAATACAAGACATGTATTTACAAGAGAGTCCTTATACAAGATTTGAGTCCTATTTTCCTCTCACTTGCGTAAATCCCTGCTGAAATCTTAGTTTCTGCGTCTGTAAAACAGGATGATTACCTTCACATTGATTTCTTTGGATGCACAAACTAGCCAAAGATCTCGTATCTTCAAAGCCTTGATAATGGAATAGTGGAACAGGTACAAAAATACTGTAACATCAGAAATCGCAGTGGAAGTTGATGGGAGGACTGGATGGGGCTCTGTGACCCTATAGCATTTTCAGCACCAGGTCACAGGTGCAGGGTGTTTGTTCACAAAGTAATTTTAACAATCATTAATACTTTGTCGTTAAGCCATGTAATCTATAGGAAATGTTCTCCAAACACTTTGTAATGCAATGTTCACGAAACAGGAGTTTGCAGCAGTTCATTCAGAAATTCCAGGAGGCTGAGTCCTTTTTGAAAGAGGAGAAGCCAGTGGCAATAACAGGGGATTCCAGTTAACATCCTGATTTCTCAGTGCACACCTGCGGGTTGGAAGGGGCGTGGGATGTTGGAACAGCTGTATGCTTCATCTCTGGAAAACCAGGCAACACATCCCTGCCAGCAGCTCTTCTGACGAACAGAAGGGGCAGCACTGAAGGCTTGATCTGCCCTCTCAAACGTTACAAATAATTTCTCTATTAAAAAGCCCCTAAAAACAAACCAAGAAGGAAAAGCTCCAAGAAGGGTCAAGAATAGGAAAAGACAGAAATGCAGAAGGTGTATTAAAAAGATGTCATCACCTCTGTCATGTGTTTTGTCTTGTCAGGTGTAAACATTTGTAGCTCCTCCATTTGCACAGGTGCAGAGGATGGGAAAGGGCCGAGCCTGTAGCACCAGCCGCATTCCGAGGGTGGGCACCCGGCTCCAGACACAGGGCGAGTGCTGCCGAGGTGAACTCAGCTTAACAGGCTGCTACTTACAGGCTTAGACTGATGTACAGGTGTTTGTCCTGAAATATGACCATCCGTGTCATCACTGCTAATCCTCTCCCACCTCAGAAATCCTCCCACTCCGACAGATAGCTATTTTTGGAGGAGAAAAACCACAAACACACCAAAAAGCAACAGTTCCCATTAAATCTCCTCCCACAGGAAGGGCAGCCTGACTATCACACACCCGACAAGTTGTCGAGTGCAGCGCAGCACCAAGCCCTCGGTCGCCTCTGTCACGGCGGGTGTCAGCCATCTGCGTGTGACAGTAATAACAGGGGTGTCACAGGGAGAGCGCGCACAGACCGCGCATCCCCCTCCCTTGCAGCCTGGCAGAAAACCTCACGCTGGCAATGCGAACCCTGGCAAGCGCGCTGGGCTGCATCCTGGGGAGCAGCGTTTTCCACTTTTCTCTGCTGAAGGCTTCTCTTCTGCTCGCCCTCTCAAGCTTGTGACCCCTTGTCTGCAGCTGAGCTCCCATCCAGCTTGCAGCGGGTTTTGGGTCCCGCCGCACCGCTGCAGCCCCAGCCCCAGGGATCCCGAGCGCTGTGATGCTCTGTACCTGGTGGATCAGTTCTGATTCCCTGCACACGCTGCTCCAGCACTGCGGTAATGATTTGCAGACATACGTGAGGACAAGGTTCACGGTATAGGTAATCTAAACAAAAAAATTATCTCAGGATTGAAAGTAAATTTACAAAAGTAGATAACCTTCTTTTCCTTAAGTAATACATCATATAGGTAGTGACTGCATTGCATTCATCTGTCTCCTAGCTTAGCTTAGAGACAGCTGAGCACAGCTTCTAGAAATATACCACTTGCGGCAAAATACGACTTCTAGGAGCTCAAGGCCATGCCAAGTCTCACATACTGAGCATAAACCCCAATATTCTGGCTGTTATGCTTTGCTCTGTACCCACAGAACCTGCATTTTACCTGTTTTGAAGCACAGCATCTCAGTCCCTCTGTTGCCTTGGGATTTTATCATGGCAGATATGTTGGTTTGGTAGGTCACAGTGAGCTTCGTAGCCCTGTGGGAGAGCAGCTTCCCCCACGAACCACAGCCATAAGTGCTGGTAGAAGGAACAGCCGAGTGTTGGGGGCCCTTTTCCATCACACCAACCTGGTGGGAGACACACAAACCTATCACAGAGCCCAAATGATGACTCTGGGCATCAGGATCTCAGTCAACTCAGTGTATTCCATAACTTAGAGAATCAGATGCAAAGGCACAGATCTCCCATTTTTTTTAACTCTGGAAAAAGTCCAGAAAGCTCCTAGAAATTTTCACAGACTTTGCAAACAGCCAAGCAAACACTAAACACGAAGCCAAACTACAAAAATTAGAGACGGAGATAAAACGGGACGAAAGTCCACAGGGATTGCGAGTTTTGTATCTAAAATCGCAGAGAAAATTAATCTCTGTACTGCTGTAAATAAGTCACATTGCCGCCTACAACACCGCAGGAACAACCCCATCTAGGTCTGCTCGCTTCTTTGCAGTGCTGTAGAACCAACACCTCCATTCAAAGCTGATGGCGACTCCGAGTGCTGACGGTGCAGGGATCCCATTCCCTGCAGCACAGAGTACAAGGGACTCCTCACACGCTTCAGGTTTCATCTCCACCTCTCCTGTTCTTGGCCTTAAAAGAGCAACAATATTTTGAGTTAGCTGGGCACCTGCCAACACACTGCAGCATTCGGTTTCTGTGGATGCCACCACGCTCCAAGTCTTCCTTGGGACAGACAGCTGTGTATTTGTATTTTTACCTGTTCAGTTTTCCCAATGGCTTCCTCCTTCTATCTCTTCCTGGCTTTCTGATATATCCTACTTCTGTTGTTCCCCTGCTATGTGTGCAGTTCTCTGTCCTCACATCTTTTTGCTCTATCTCTGCCCAGCAGTTATTTGTTAGTTACTCAGGATTCCAATAATTTAGGTCAAAAACCCCGGTGAATCTGATGTGGTTTGTTTCGCGTAAAAAGAGTGAAATTGAAAACCACCTTATTCTTCTCAACTGAAATGCTGCATCCCTATTAATTCAGGTGTATAAATAACACTCTCTAACGCTGCATCAAGAGCTCTGCTGTGTGATTAAACCTGCCTCCCTGACCTGTAATTAGAAACTTTGCCTCTGAAAGGCAGTTTGCAGAGAGAAAAGGAGAAAGAGAGAGAGAAGGAACCAGCTCTCAGACCCAACAATTTTGTTCTTAATAAATTATTCAGAGTTTTTGAAAGTTGAGCTGGATTTCCATCTGGTAGCATAAAGACCCAAAGGGAAGAATTGAAGGATTCTCACAGCAGAAACACAACAGTACAAGAGCACGGGGCTGGAAACAAGAAGCCAGATGAGAAGTTCATGGTGTCCTCTGCCTGTTCCTGTTCAGCTGCTGCCTTTGCACTCCTGGGCTTCCCACAGGTCCCAGAGCAACGCAGTGACCCTCTACCAGCATCCCACCAAGCTACAGCGTCATCTTTGGGATATAACATTAGAAGAAACCCCCAAAATTGCAGGAACGCTTTACACATGTCAGCAGAATAGGACAATGAACACACAAAAGAGCGATAGTCATGAGTACAGAAACAATTTACAGAGCACGTTGCATGGTCCCACACAAGCAATATAATATATAACCTTTTCAAGACAAGTAATTTGAAGATGAATTTGTTAATGATTAAACTGATCTTCTGCTCCAGGGGCAGTTAGACAGTACAGACCATCACACTACTAGTGATAGTAGTCACAAGGGTACACCCGATGTTATAAGGTAACTTCTCACTTGGAAGTGTGGAGACAGTACATATCTTTTTATCCTGGAGCCATAGTAAGAAAAATTATTGTTCCTTCAGCCAAATGTAGATGCATTTTAACAAAAAGATAAATAAAATATTCCATCTTCTACTGCGGATGGCAGTAATCTTTCCACCTTCTATAAACCGGGGATAAAACAAGCTTTAGGGCACTGGGTAACACAAGAACTGGCCCCAGGATGAAGGTCTCTGGCCTTGAGTATTTGGCAGCTGTTTCCAGGGTTCTGCGTGATTTCAGACCAGAGGGATTTTGTGATGAATTCCTCCTCTGGTTACACCTATAATCTTTGTGGTAAGGGTGTGACTGACATCGGAGTTTCAGTCTTTCATGTTTTCAGGCTCAGGTTTGGAGGCCTCACACCGGAGGAATTGAGCGTCTGGTAATTTTCTGCATAATTGTCTTTTTCCTGGGAACTTCACAAGGTGGATCCAGGTTGTCAGGGAAGCCTTATTATGAATTGAGACATCAACTTTAAGGGGACTTACACGAGAGAGGAGAAACCCAACATTTACCTCCCAAGGATCCTTTGGTCAAAATACCAGACCTCACTGAATTCTCCAGTGTTTTATGCGTTCTGCTCTGTTTTAGACATGCACAATTTTAACGCAAATAAGAAATTAAATCTACCAAAATATTAAATTGTCAGTAGTGGAAATGTCTTCATTCCAGGCTGCCTAAATTTGTAAATGTATGAGGTGCAGTGCCATGGAGACCACAACCCTGGTACGGGGTGCAGGACTCCATGAAACAAAAGAGTCCTTCAGATTCAATAACAACAACTTTAAGTAATCTTTTGTGTTTGTAATGTGGTAGAGTCCAAGTTTACCACGGAGCTGCCAGAACATAAATCTGATACAAACTACTTTGGATTAGATAGCACAGCAGCAGGAGCTTTACTGGAGTATTGTGACGAGTTTTATGAACTTCTTAAAGAAACAGAACTTGGAAATACTGGCAGTGCTGTGAAGTTATTGCCTTGCAGGCTTGAACGCTCAGTACTAAAAAGCGAAGAAGGAAAAAAGCTAACAAATTCAGAAAACAGAACAGTACTTGAAACTTGTATTAAGGCACGTTTGTTTTTCAATCAGAGTTTTAAGTCAGTTTACTTAAATCTGAGTCCTGTGACTCCAGCATGCTCTACCTTCCTCAAATGCAACTGTGGGCTATTCTCCCCTCCTTTCTTCCAAATCCGAGCCCCATATTGCTTCACTTCTCTTTCTTCAGGGTCCTTCTCATGATTTAACATTGGTATGCAAGTACATAAGCCAAAAGAGATTAAAAAAGCTAGGAACTTGCCATACATCAACTTCCAGAGACTACCTGGTTCTGCACCGTACTTTCACACACCAGGGCCACCCAGTAGCCCCAAGATGCCCCATCTCCGCACCAGCTCGGAGAGGAGCAGCAGGACGGGCAGTGCCAGCTCTGCAGGGACCAAGCTCACAGCCAGCTGCCGGAGTTACTAACCAGTTTCTCTGGTTTTCAGCAAGTCAGACATCAGCCAGAACCAGCCCACACAGTTCGAAAGCACCTTTCCCCTTTGCTGCCTTGGCCACCCTTGCTCTCAGCAGAGCTGCTCAGCGCCAGCAGGCTGGCCTGCCCTCTAGTTCTCATTTCTCTGGAGCAGTTCGCTATCTACAGCTGTCCCTTTGAAGATTTTGCTCTCTCATACAGGGATTTACTCCATAAGCTGTGCTCACACCTGCACAAATGCCTCATATGCTGCGTTTCCAAACCTCCCAACTCCCCTTGCAATGCCTGGCACGTGCTGGTGCCCTCAAGCAAACTGTGTATGGGTTGCTGTGATCCCAACATTCTCCTCTTCAGGAGCCCCCCATTCTCTCCTACAGCAGCAACTTAATGTCCCATCTACCTCCTTTCCCTGTGTAAACAAGTCCTCTAAATGCCACTATCAGGGTTTCTGCACTCACCTACACTATGGCTGTACCAGGGTACCCTCAAGTCCCTCATATCGGTGGTGCTGTGTGTCCCCTGTCCTTTTTCCTTCTACCTTTGGATCTTCATTCTCCTCCCGTTCTGCCGAGGTTGCATACAAGCCCTGTAATATTATTTATCTGGTGACAGATCTTGCAGTGTGCTCACATGATAACTTTTCTAGAGTGACAGACAGAGATGAGATAAAGATATTGGTATGCAAGTGCTATCACCCAGTTGCTTCGGCTACAAATGCAGCGGTATCTAAATTACTGCTGCTCCCCTATTTTTCCCTTTTTATTTTTCTACTATTTTCACAAATTAGTGGTGTTCTTTTGCTCCCAGTAATAATGTAATAGATGGAGCATTTAGAAGTTGTCCTATCCTATGATGTCACAGAGAAATGATGTCAAGATGAGCATGTAGCCTCACAAGTTTAGACTTAAACATTTTGAAAATCAAAGTGATCCTTTCGTCACTCCAACCCTGAACTGAATGAAGAACACTCGGGAAAAAGAGGGTTTATGCGAAGTTTTCTTGGTGACATCCCAAGTGTCTCCCAAATCTCAGAATAAAAGGAAAGGTGGATCCAATGATTTGTGTTATTCCCAACAACCAGCCTGAAATACGGTACTACACTGAGAAATTACTCTCAAAAAAAGGAGGAATTGTTTTGTACTTATCATCCTCCAGTGACTCTGAAGCTCACCTTGTCTGTTCCTCAGTACAAATATTGTTCTAGCTTTCAGAATGCAGAGAGAGTTCTGAAAAATGGAGCCGTGTTTCTGTGCATCAACTGAGTCAGACGGTGCCATTTCTACACAGCAGCTTTGCAAATATGGTTAAAGCCTGAAGCACAATGCTGAGCTCCATGGGACATATCTGACCCACACGCTGCCTTTTCAACTCTGCTTATTCCAAATCATGTACATTATGAGTGAACAGGAGGAAAATGTGTAAACAAGAACAGAAAAGGTTGACGTGAGTTCATTAATTCTGATCACTTAATAAGCTGTAAATTGAAGTGCATGAATTCCATTCTCTTGAACACCAGGATAAATTTGAAGAATCTCTATTGACTTAATTTACACTGATATGCATTAGAATAGTTTCTGGCACATTCAGAATCAAAATAATTATTACAGCAACATTCAAGACCAGAAGGTACCTAGTTCCCATTTAAATGACTAAATGAGGGCCAGACTTACAAAAGTAGAGAATTCACCACAAATTAAAAAAAATCTTGATTCTTTTTTACGGGCATTGCAGAGGCACAGCCGTGGGGCTCGGGCAATGCAGGGCTGCAGGACTGGCAGAAGAAGCAGGGTGATAGTTTGCACCCAACTAATGAGAAGACAGCGCTGTGCAGAAGAGTGACTGCTGTCCTCTGAGCTTCTCACAGAAGGCAAAGATGAACTGTATACAAGGAGGCAGAACTGCTTGAAAAACATTGTCAGGCCAACATTCAGAGCGGTACTGATATGTTTCGGAGATTCTTTGCTTACAGGTCCCCTCAGAGGTCAGGAGGAATCCAGGAGGATATCGTTCTATGCAAAACAAGCATTGCTTTGGAATTCTTTACTCTGTGGCTAGGATGCTGGATATAAAATCTTACACTAACTTTCTTGGAAGATAAAACACTTGTCCCCTTCCAGGGACCAAAAAGAATCCCTAACATCTTCAGCAACACTCTAAGTTTCTGAGACAATGACAGAGAAAGACATTGTGGTGGGAAAAGGAACCCGGGAAGTCTCCAAAAAGTAAAAATCACTAGAGCTGCTCAGCTGCAATAACTGCTTAGTTGCACAAAGTTACCTCTGTGTTCTGCTGCTGCTGGTTTGTCTGCAAGTCCCAAGAAAGCAGATCTAGTGATGCCCTTGAAACATGCAGCTATGACCGTCGCAATGTCTAGATGGCTCCTCCTGCCGGCTGTTTCTCAGCAGTCTGAGCTCTTGCCAATAGACCCCATTTTTGGTTTATCTTTTCAGGAAGCTGGAAACGAGGAGAGGCAAAGTTAACACCACATTTTTCTTATTTGTCACAGTAATAAACAAGCATGATCCCACAGCATCTCTTGTATCAGTGCCCATTTATTCCCCAACTCCTCAGGCAGGTGGAGATGCTGCGTCCAACAGGCTGCGGCAGCGCCGGCAGCAGAGCTGCACAGATGCTGAGAGGAGCTTGGGGAGCACGAGCAACAAAGGCGAGCAGGTCAGGGTCAGGATCAGGAAGGTCCATAACCAGGCAGACACATCTCTACAGCCGACCCCAAACGAGAGCCAAGGACCAGGGCAGCTCTGTGCTGTGGCTCTCAAGGGAAGCGAGGAGGCCCCAGCAGGATTCTCTCCGCTCTTTGGCACACGACTCTTTCCACAGCACTCTGGTCCCAGGTTACACTCCACTGTATCAGGGCAGACCATGAACACAGGCAGCCAAACCTGCAGGACAGTGGAAAGAGCTTGCAGAGTACACCAGGGCCCTCACAACACACTGCCCAGCACAGCCAGTGAAGAACATAAATATTACTTGAAGTGCTGACAAAAGAACCTGGGTATAAACATGGCACAAGGGCTGGCAGTGTGAAAGATCAACAATCTGCACTCCAGCTGTTTCAGACTCTGGTCAGGAATGACTTTTGCAGGGCAAGGGATGTGTGCTTTTGTTTTGCCAGTCTGTTGGGAAGCACTTCTTTCTAAGCCAGAATAAAACTTCCACTGAGACACAATGACAAAGCCTCTCCAAGTTTTTCACCTATAACTTAAAACAGAAAAAAACCAAATGTAAACTAATCTGGGCTTCTCATTAACACATCACATACTCCTCCGTGACATTTCAACTGCTCAGTTCTTCGGTCAAGCCATGTCCCAAAAGAGAAAAGCAAATGAGACATACTGGCATCCCAGTTCCTGCCTCCGCACTGATGACATTTACCATAACCCTGCACTGGCTACATCTGGCAGGGATGTGCAGTCTGAACTCCCAACCCTGCCTGCACAAGGAGGAGGTAAAACTACCTGAGGCAACAAAGCTCAAGTGGCAGGTGAGAATGATCTTAAAAAAAGAGCTTGTCAAATCAACAGAGGGAAGACCAAGCCTTTGGAAAGGGTGACCACAACTATCTTACTGTGTTACAACAGGAAAAAAACAAAGACAGACACAAGTGAGCATCCCAATAGTGCTCCCAGCTGGATTGACACTGATACACCGCCTAGATAAAGCTGGTCTGACCTGCAAAGGCTGCTTGGCTAGAGAAGAGAGCAATGGCCTACTAGAAAAAGAACATCCTTGATCAATATTGATAAAAACACATCTCCAGATAATATGAGTTATTTTGGAAGAAAATCACATTTACAACAGGGACCCCTCATTTTGCCGAGATGCCCAGGGATATATGTTGTCTCCTTCTGTATGGGGTACTGAATGTATACAGGACTGTTCCTAGATGTAGTTCCTCTGCCAAGCAATTGTATTCCCATACTTTATACTTCCAGTGTGAAAACTCCAATGGAACATTTTAAACCAAAGCCGTTTCCTTGGAGCTGCCTCTGACCTTCTTCTCCTCTCTCAGCCGAATCTCCCTGCCGGGATGAATTCAGACCTAACGTCTGCTCCTCCCACCAGGCTTTTGGATATGTGACAACATCCTTGTCACTGGGAGCCGTGCCTGCTGGTGTCCATTGTCCCGTGTCCAGTTTGGAAGAGGGCTTTTAAGGAAAAGCCCAGAATGAAATTTATGAAGAGTCAGATGATTTACAGGAATGGCCAACCACGTAGCTAGTTTCTGCACGCAGCTGTCAGCAACTTGTGAGGCCTTAGCAATTAATTCACAAGGCTCCAGCATGGGAATGGTTCAAGGCTCAAAAAGAGGATTTTAAAAGTTAAAAAAAACGAATGAAATGAGGGATCAATCTCAAAATATTACAACCCTGTGCACCAGCTAGAGCTGTGGTAGGATACTGGGGGAAGTGTAGGGGACAGCCTAACAACCTGTCAGGCAGAGCCTGTTGCATTCCAGAGTCCCAACAGGAGCAAAAGGAGATACACACCGACCATGTGTGGCTGCTGGCTGTGCTCTGTGGAACGCGTCGGCTCCATCCGTCCGGTGACGGGCACAGCGTGCACGTGCAGCCTGATCACAGCCACCGCTGGGCACAGCCAAGCAGCTGCATCACGGCACTGAGGTCTCCGTGCAGAGAAGGGAGACAGCGCAAGGCCCAAGAGAGGCACAACGGGTAACGGAGATGCGGAGCAGGGTGCATTGCCCAGGGGAACAGGAGCGGGTCTGTGGGATGGGGTACAGACCATCAGCTGGTACAGCAAAGCGTGGCCGGTGTAAGGCCCTGGATAATCCAGCAGCGACGCTCACAGTATGAGGGGTGCTAACAGAAGGAAAGCAAGTTGTAAGTCTTATTTGCAACCACTCATAATTTGTGGGGACATATGTGCCCATAGCCCATAGTGTCATCCACGTCTCATTTTCTGTGATATCACATGTGTTGTCTGCCCTATATAGTTCAGGTACATGAACAAATACACACCTTGGTAGAAAGTAAAACCACTTTCTCTGTTAAAACCTGTAATCACACTGCAAACAGGGTGCAAAAACCTTTGCAGGTGTCTATCCAATTCCCGCATTAAATCAGTACATTACTTGACAAATGCTTTCATTTAAAGACCAACTACCTGCTAGGAATTCACAACTAGGCTTGAGCCCTTTGTCTACAAACTCTTAACTTGTCTTCTTCTGCTCCCTGTCTCCCCTTCCATCAGCGTTCTGCAATTTGTCAGCCTCCTTTATGTCTCAGTTATGTCTTCACAATATGAGGCAGGCAGACCCATGTGCCCACAAACAGAAAAGCCCCTCCAGCTCACAATAACTCAGCAGGCTTCTGTGATTTTCAGAGACTGCATTACCATGTGCCCATGTCTGCTGTCAAATCACCGCCTGGACGCAGGCTCCATGGTTAACCTCAGCCTTACCCCAAACACCAAACTGTCCCCAAGCCCTCAGGAACATCCATCTTCTCTTGCAGCTCTTCTTACAATGTGCTGTGAACCTGGCTGATGCTTCTAGGAAATAAAGAACACGCCTATCCCTCCAAAGACATATGATGATATGTCCTTTTTCTGCAACATACCGAGAGTGGCTGTGCATTTAAACCACATCAAAACAGATTTGAAGGGTGGACAGTCCTCCTGAGGTTTCCAAAGGAAAACTGAGATAAAAGCCATAAAAAACAATCCTGCACACATAGCATATTGAAAACTAAAATCTAAACCTAAGTTCATTTTTCTCTTTAGTACAAGCTCTGGCAGTCCCAGGACTGTTCTAACTTCCAGCTGCTTGTCATGGCTGTAACATCACAGCAGTGAGGAAAAACCCTGAGCGCAGTTAGTCCAAGCTTAGCTGCCTTGCCCTTGAATCCCCCACCCTCTCCTGCTCTATCTGAGGCTGTGAAAAGAAAATAACAACAGGAAGCTGTTCCTAGAGCCCCTACAAGGGAAACAGTTATTTCCGCGCCCTGCCTTATTTTAAATACCTGTAGATAGGGAAGATGGCATGGACAGATCACACACAAACCTGTAATTGAGGCAAGATTTTCTCAAGTGATAGATGTCATTGACTGTAATTGCTGTTGTCTGTTTCGACCTTCTCCTCGAGGTGTCTCCACCTCCCATTACAATGTCACAGCGAAAGAAGTTCCCTGGTGGTCTGCAAAGAAGCACATGGCAAGACAGGACTGACATTGTTTATATAACATAAAATGAATTCTAAATCAACAGTTCAGAGAAAGTAACATTCTTGCATAAAAAAGTAGACAAAAATAGTTATTTCACTGACAGATGGTGCTACTAACAGCAATATTTTGCATCTATAAAGCACTCTGTACCCCAAATCCTCAAAATGTTTTGGAAAAAGGAATATACTACTATTCTTCAGTGTTTTAAAGAAAAAGTGAGGCACAAGGCATTCACAGGGCTTTGTCAAAGTAATCAACGATTTACCACCAGAACGAAGAAGAGAATCCAGGCTTTTTAATCCCTTGTTACTCAGTTACAGACATTATTTTAATGTAGCCCTTGGATTTACTCATTTTAGTGTAGGGTGGGTAAAAAGGAGCACTAAAGCAGAAAGAAATGTATTCTCCATCTTAAACCAAGATTTTCCTTGTGGAATGGCAATAAGGATACCCTGCAGCCCTGGGTTTTCTAAGCAGCCAGAAAGCCTTCATCCTCTGGACTGTGCTGGTAGCCGGGATAACCCCCAATCCATAATCTATGCCCAGTGCGTGCTGCGGGAGGCACAGATAACAAAGGCTGTGACAGAACTCCATCAGGGAAGTCCTTTCGGGCCCCATTTCCATCAGCTCATAAAAGGAACAGCCTGGACCCACATGCTGGGCTCTGCTGAGGCTGCTCCAGGCTGCAGCTCTTCATTTGCAAAAGAAATGACCCATTCATTCCGCTCTGACCTCTGCAGCCACTTCAGATTGCTGACCTCAGCACCGATGGCCCCACCGCTACTGCGGCTCCTCAAACAGGTGCTCCCGGATGAAAACCTGAACCAACACAGCGTCCAGAGTCCTGTTTCAGGGGTCCCGGGGACTGTTCGTGCACAGGCGGGGAATGTTCAGCCCTCAAAGCATTTATTTCCTATCCAGAAAAGCAGAGGCCAAATGAAAAAGAAGTGCAGATGAAAGGATGTAATTTTAACTGAGTCAACTGAAGTTAAAAAATATACTTGTGTGTGTGTGTGCGCTTGACAACACAGATCTCTTCCCTGCAACTACTGACAGCTGCACTTTGTCCTAGTGTGTGTTTGTCCAAGCAAGTCCTGATGTTCCTGTAGAGAAACGAGTGCCTTGTGACCAGGGTGTTCCCGTCCCTGCAGCAGGTTTCCAGATTCAGTTTTGTGTGGATGGATGGAAGGTGACAATGCTCCTTCAGCAGGGGAGTCCATGCGCATCCCTTGCCTTCCAGGAAAAAGACACATCTCTCCAGCCACGCTCACCACCCACGTTTACCTCGGCATTTGCAGCCTTATTACCAGGAGCATCACGATCCATATTGACTTTTGGTTTTAACAGCCCCATTCTAGAGAGACAACTATGCCGTTTCACAGCCAGGCACAGGGTAGCGAGTCTCTTGTCAAAGGTCACTAAAGCATTTGGTGGCTGAACTGGGAAACTAGTGCTGGCTTTAAGTTGAAGTTCAGAGCCCTGCTCACTGGACTAATCTCCAGACAATAACATTTTTCTACTTGGCAGAGAGCTGGAAGCTTGCAAGTATATCTGGAAGAATACTAAGGCCCTCAGATAAAGTCACAGATATATGCAGCACAGACTAACATAATTTTTCAATAGAAGTGGCATAAAAATAAAGCAAACTAGGTCAGTTCTTCCACTGGTCTCCAAAGAACACCCAATTATCAGCCTGAACATAACCATCTTTAATAAGCGAGCCCATTTGGAAGCTGAACTGTTTGTTCCAAGTGCCACATACACACCAGCTCTTGCTACTGGCAGAAGAGGCCTGTGAATCAGAGCCCGAAGTCTGATGCAAGAGAAACTTGGGCGTCTCAAGCTGCTTTCCCCGGCAGAGAACAACCCTATTATAATAGTTTGAGAAAGTCCCCTGCCTGCTTTCTCTCTGAGTAATTAAGAGTGAAATCCTCCTCTCAGTGACCCCAATGCTCTCAGCCTAGGCTGATTTACACATGAAAGGAACCCTCTGAGGGGCCTTCTCCCTTTCACATTCACAACCAGGCAGAACCTATAAATAAAACCTTTCTGAAAACGGGAGCTTTCAAAAAGGTCTGTGTATGTGTGCAAATGTATAGGAGAGAAAGGGAATGGATGTGTGCACTCGAGAGTGCCTGTGTGTTTGCATGCATACGTGAAGAGCGGGCGAGAAGAATGTGCATTCATACACCAGGACGCAAACAGGCTGCTCTACAGGGATGCGGGAGCGTGCACAGGTAGCTGGGAGCACTTACAGGAGCGAGAGAGCTTGTCCAGGCTGGTTTCCAGCTCACATGGTTGCAGGGGACATTCGCCCAAGTTGGCCGAGTGACCCTAGAGTTACACATGAGAAAAATGAGAGTAGATTTAGACCCAGTTGTGCACATGAGAGCAAGCTTGTGGTGCACCTTCACTCCACAAAGCAGCAAAGTACTTGCAGAACAAAACACTTGTGTTTTATGTTGCTTTGAACATAACATGGGAGGCAACAGAATCAGGTCATGTGGTGTGTGTTCTGACAGCTTTGACAGAAATTGAGGTTTTTAAAAGGTTGCATCTTCTCAGCAGCCAGGACAGAGCACCAGTGTTGCATTTTCCAGGGCCATCACTGTTCACAAGTAATTTTTACAGTTTGTGGGAACACAAAGCTCCTCAAAGTTTGAAAAACAAACAATGGGACTGATGCCATGAAAATGAAGTTCAGAAAAATCAAAAAAGACTACGACTGCCTTTGCAGTAGCTTATAAACATAAAAATAGATATGAACCTGTACTCTCCCGCTGCCCTGTTCACCCCTGTGTCTATGCAGTCAGGACATTTCCCCTTCCAGGAGGCCTAAGAAGAACCAACACAGCTTCCAGGGAGCTGGCAGTCACTGTGACCCTGCCTAACAGAAAGGAGTCGACAGGGAGCTCCGAGCCCAGCCAGGACAGAGCACAGGGTTTCACAACGCAGGTACCGGTCTGTGGGTCTTTGTCGCTATAAGAGAAGCCTTTTTAAAACCTGGCTACGACGTGATAATTTGAGAACTGCAAACTGTTTTACTGCACTGCTCCTGCCCAGCTGCATAATTTCCTTCCTGAACCGTGCCCGTGCTGAGTGGCAGTGCCAGCGGTCGGGCTGTACGTGCGCTGGCAGCGCTGGAGCCGCACTGCTGCTTGGGGGAGACCCTGCGGTGCAAGGGGTGCTGCTCCCTTCTGACCCGACACTGCTCACCGCAGCTCTTAGATCTCTCCCCTGCCCAATTCTTATGCAAACACGGAGAATAAACAAGCAGAGAAAGGCACAAAGCAGGAGACATAAGGAGTGCAAAGCCTTGCACAACTGCACAAAGCGCAAAACGCCTCTTGTGCCGGTTCAAAACACTCTTCCCAGCTCCTTGCAGCAGGCAGGGGTGTGTGAGGGGGCTGCGGAGCTCCCTCCTACCGAGCCCGCAGCTAAAGCCCTCCCCTAGTTCCCAGGGTCTTCAAATGAAGATTTGCATCGCACTTCCAGACCGTTCCCCAGAGAAGGGACAATGGCGCTCTCAGTGCCCTCTTCTCCCCTCCCTCCTTCACTTACAAAGCTGATAAAGCCCTGGTGAAAAGGGGAACAAAGGATTTACAGATGGCAGAATATTGATTTCTGCAGTTCGAGGACTACAGGGAGAAGATGAAGAACCCCCCAGAAACTCTGTGAAGTTCGAGACACGGGCACTATCTCTGCAGCACGAACTCCGCGTTTGCTAAGGCCGTATCTGATGGAGGAGACATTGCTATTCGAGGGGGACGAGCAGGTCCCTGACAACTTGAAAATGCGCAGAGATGAGATTACAGTCTGAAATCCCACTGAGCGCGTTTGTTGTTCCCAAACCTGCTAAACGAAGAGGCGCGTCAGCGAAAGCAGTTTGCCACCAGGCGGGCTGGCCCGGCATTGCCTTGAGAGCCTTCGGCCTCGGCTGGCGGCGTCCAAGGCTTTTATCAGCCGCGTCAGTGGTCTGTGCTGTTATCCGTGTCCTCGTCTCTCCACCAGCCACCACTGCAGCTGGAAAAACAAGGAAAAGGTGAAAGATGAGTCTTCGGAAAACGGCCTTTGATTCTGGATCGCATTGAAACCTCCTGCTCTCAAAACTCCCCAACTTTTCAGGCCATTACCTGAAGGCTAAAGCTTCCTCCATCCACAAGCATTTCTGTGCTCAGCACATGTAAATCCAAGCTTTATTCTGTGCTACAAACATTTTTTTCAGCTTAGTGAGTCAACTCCACCTCTCCTGAACAGCAGATGCTGCACTGAACAATGATACGATCCAAAGTGCTCAAATCAGGCGCTGCATGTCACTGCTGCACATCCACCAGGAGACACGTACTGAGTAACCAAGGCAGATCACAGGAGTTCCAGCCTGACCTCCACACTGAAAACAGCCTTCTCAAAGGGACTGGCCGCCAGCTCTTTGCGTTTTCTTGTTATAATCCTTTCTCAGAGCTAATTTGGTGGCATTTCTGCACTCAGAACCCTCCTAGGGTGCCAGGTCTTTTAGAAAAACATACACTGAAACTTCCTCAAAGTGTTGAATTTAGGACCAGATTTTTAAAGGTGGTAAGCTGGTTTCTAAATTAAGCAATAGGTCCTTCAATAGGTCAGCTTTGGAAAAGCTCACATTAAATCACCTCTGCAAGGCAACAGTGCATACTGGGAGGTGCAAGAGGGGGTTCCCACCCCACAAATCAATGATCCAGACAGAGCTACTGGGCCAGTGGTAGAGTTAATTCACCAGTATTTTCCCCACACCTTTGTAAAAACACCCACTGTCAGGATGAGTGCAAACATCACAATGACAATAACCATATCACACAGTTAAACATATTTCATACAACTATATCAAAACATTCTTCACAATACTTTTAAAAATAAATGCGTTTACTCAAATACCTGCCTTATCTCAACAAGAAGTTTTTCACATGGAAACTTTTGCATCTTCCAACAGTCACTCTCAATTTACACCACCTTTTAAGAACAGATGAATCAGACCCATTAGACTCCTGGCACACCTAATACAGAGACTAATTGCAGCTGTTGGGATGATAAAGCCTAAGAAAGTCCCGTTTTAAATCAGTGTAACTCAGACTAATGAAACTGCCACCATATTCAGGTTCAGGTCAGACCCAAACCCAATTTCAGGAGCACCTTGGAGCTCCACAGGTGGAACAATCGCTCACAGGAGCTTCTTTTAACCTGGGGCAGCTGTGCCAAGAGCTGCCACCATTACACACTGCTCTCTATGGGCATTTTCTTCTCTGAAGAGCATTTTTGAGGCTCAGAGTGAAGCTGTTGGGGAGGATAAGGCACAAGCAGACCTTGGCTGCTCTCACCTCCCACTCAACACTTGCACAGTGTCTTTTGAGGCTACCGCAGCAGCACAGCTCTTATTGCAGAGAACACCGCTTCATGCTTCCCTCACCCTGAACAGAAGTTTGCTGCTTCTTTTGTTGACCCTTTTTTGTTTTCTCTCCTTTGTAAACATCAGTGTCTGATGTTTACTTACAGTTCTTATTGCTACAAACACAACTGGTTTTGTTTACATAGCTTTCTGCTATAAACACTGTAATTTGCTTTAGGGTGCTTTCATCACTTAAATATTATAAAAAAATAATTCTTGCATCTTCTTTTCCCATGAAAATTCCCATGCAAGTTCTTTTTAAGAAGTCTGATGTTACAGACCTCATAAGCCCGAATCCAAAGGATGCAGGTGGGGGAAGGCAAAATCTACCTCCAGTGCAGCCAAGAATGACATAACGCCCCCCCCATTCAGCAAAGCAGGTGTGTGTGTGCACCTCGAGCTGCAGCTTTGGGTGTGTAAGAAATGCACCATGTCTGTGCAGACGGGACGTGTCTGTGGGCACACACGGTGCACCAGGAGGCACCGGTGTCACTGAGGACGTGAGGCTGTTCTCTGCTCCTCGCTCCTTCGGTCTCTACATCCGCTACAGGGATCCTCGCTTCACTGCGCGGTTCAAGTGATTCCAAACCCGCTCTTCATCTAAACAGCTTCTGCCAACAGCCAACTATCACGCTCCAATTAAAAATCATAGTGAAATACGGTCTAGATATTTGCGGATTAATCATGATTTTTTTTTTTTTCTTGGAGATCTTGTGTTTGTTCAAATGACGTTATTAACTCAGCAGAATCATCCCAGGAATCCATATAATTAAAAACACGTTAATGGTTACAAAATTGCCTTTCATTAATAACAAACATCTTATGATGAAACCTTGTAAAGGGTGAGTGTCAGGAGGATGGAGCCAGGCTGATCTCGGTGACAACCAATGACAGGACAAGGGGCAATGGGTATAAACCAGAACACAGGAGGTTCCATTTAAATTTGAGAAGAAACTTGTTGGGGTGAGGGTGGCAGAGCCTGGCCCAGGCTGCCCAGGGAGGTTGTGGAGTCTCCTTCTGTGCAGACATTCCAACCCGCCTGGACACCTTCCTGTGTAACCTCATCTGGGTGTTCCTGCTCCATGGGGGGATTGCACTGGATGAGCTTCCCAGGGCCCTTCAACCCCTGACACTCTGGGATCCTGTGATCGTTTTACTGCCATGATTTAAACAACTTTTATATCCCAGCGATGGAATCGGTCTCTAATGTGAAAAATAAAATCACATTAACAAATCCAACAGCCCTTCCCTGCTGTTGCATAAAAGCACCTCAGCCCGGCTTTGCGGACCCCCCGCTCCCAACATGGCGCTGGTCCCCCCCCGTGACGTCACTAACGGTTCCTCCCGCCCCCAGATGGCGCACGCGCAGCCGGCGGCCCCGCCGCTCGCAGCTCAAGGTCAGCGTGTCCCTTCCCGGCCGCCGTCGCTCCGGGTTCCGGTTCCGGACGCGGAGCGGAGGGGATGGCGGCGCTCGGGAGGGTCTCTCGGCTCCTGCTCGGTGCCGCCGGCCCGCGTTCCCCGCCGGCGCGGAGCATGGCGGCTGCGGCTCATGAGGGCGGCGGAGGTAACGGGGCTCTGCAGGGCGAACGCGCGGCCGGGGCCCGCGGGCGCTGCCCTTGACAGGCGCTGCCCTTGCGGGCCCGGGGCGGCGGCGGCTCCGGGAGCGCTGGGCTTGAACCGGGAGAGAGGGGAGCTCTCGCTTCTCCCGGTTAAGAACGGGGATGGGGGCGCTCGCTGTGGTGAGGGACACGGCGTGATTGCTCATTAATGCACTAATTGCGTTTAACGCGCTCTCAGGTCACTAACGCTCCTGGAAGCGGTGACTGTTGTAACTCTAATGCTCTTTACTAGCCCGCTTGTGGAAGACGTTGACGTTTGTGGTGGCGCTGCCCGGGGTGGCGGTTTGCATGCTCAACTGCTACCTGAAGGCCCAGCACGAGCACGAGAGACCCGAGTTTGTCCCGTACGCTCACCTGCGCATCAGGACCAAGGTACGTTTTGCTCTAAAAGCCTCTTGCTTCCTGGCGTTACTGCAGCATCTCTTGCATCCTCATCCTCTATGTGAGGTCCTGCATATGAAGCTGTGATCTTAACTCATGGCTTTGTTTCTGAGGCATCGGGAGGTTCTCCCAGCTCAGGTGAAGTACCTGTGGTATTCACGGGCCATCCCACCCCCAAGGAATCCTGCTAGTGTCTCACTGAAAGTATTTCAGTCCTATTGCTGTTGTACTTAAACTAATATAGAGCTAAAAGGTAACAGAGGTGATCCCAGATTCTCGAAGCTGGGCCCCTCACACTGTAGCCGTCGATGTTTAAGGTAAGGGACTGTTTTCCATCCCCTGCTGCCTGTAGCCCAGAAAGAAATGCCAACTTGCTTAATTCATCAGCCTGTCAAGCTGTGTGATGCCTGAGTCCCTGTTGCTGCTCGTGTCCTGTGCTGATCAGTTCATTATCTGCAGCTGCCTTATCTTCTTTTTCCAACAGCCTTTCCCCTGGGGTGACGGGAACAAAACTCTATTCCACAACCCCCATGTTAATGCTCTCCCAACCGGTTATGAAGACTGAGATCCTGACCACAGCCAGAACTTTGGCTCTTCCAGTCTTGGACCAGAATGTTGTGTGGGAACCATTACTTAATCTCCACATTCCTTCTGCGATGAAGCCAAGTGGCGTTGTGGCCTCTGTCTGTGCTTGTGTAGAGGCCCTTTAAATAAACAACTCTGAACTTGACTTGAATATCTGACTTTTTTGTTAACCTGAATCCTTAGAAATTCTTTAGTTTGGTGTTTGATTAAAACATTGAGGCTTCACTGAGGTTACAGTGCAGGAGTTGGGGGGTTTGGCTGTTTGAACATTAATACCTGCTCCTGTATCTGATAACACCAACAGGAACGCATCCAGCGTAGGATGCTGTGGGGTTTTATGTTCTTCATGTCTGGTTTAACCGATCACTGTAAGCCCAGAGCAAACAGCCACATGAACAGGTATCAGGCTAATACTGCAGATTCAGATTTGATATATGCTAAATCATGTTCTCTATAATCAGCAATATTTATTAGTAGCCATGAAGGCAATTTTCTCTTAGGCCCTTATTGGCAGCAGAGATGTGTAGTTAAGCTGTGTGCCTTCACAATGTTGATCTTCAGCTCCCAAGTTGTCTAGTGTATCAGTATGTATGTTGCTCACAACTCTTTCTTGTAACGCTGCAGTCTGGTTGTACAAAGTCTCTCATACAGGTGTTAGAAATGAAAATTTTTGCTCCACCGCATGTGTCAGTGTAATATGTGTCACTCAGAAGCTTCTTAAACTAGAAGAGCTTAATTACCTTCCATAGTTAACAAACAATTCTAAAGCCCTGAGCCTGTCTAAGTACAATGTTAATTTTGAAGTTCTTCTTCCCTGCAAGTCACGGAATCACAGAACAGTTGTGGTGAGATACCCCAGGGGCAGCTGGGGCTTTTAACATTATCAGCTGTCACACTTCTACCCAATGTTCCCCTCATTCAACACGTTTTAATTACCACAGGCAAAAGTCTAACAGTGATCGTGGCCGGCCTGATGCTCTGTGGTGGCGTGGAAAAGGACGGCCAGGGCTGCGCTGTGGTTTTACTGCAGGAACATGTAACGCTAAAGGAAAGAACAATCAGCTTTGGGATTGTTTCAGTACCTCAAAAAAGGCTGAAGAAGCAGCCTCTGCATTAAAAGTGTTCTGAGCTTCAGTTGCAGGCCACTTCCATCCCTCCTGGTCATAATCAGATTCTACTGCACAGTTATCTACTTGAACAAAATAGAACCAGGTTATATTTATTTTGGCTGAGTTACTACAGGTCCAATAGAGTGCTTTTATATCATCTCTGTTGCTGATAACAAAATAATGCTTTAGTCCCTCAGCATTCAGGATCGTATAAAACAAATTTCACCAAATTTCAGCAGCATAGAGGTGAGATAAAGTAAACCAACCTCCTTCATACTCTGTTATATAAATAAGCAAGAGAAACTGGTCACAAAGCAGCTACGAACTCAGCCCACTCTAATAAGCGTTCTCCCATTACAGTGCATTCAATCATTCAACAGAAAGTTAGTTCAAACGGCTTTTTGCGCTGATAGATGCTGAACCACCACCACCAAAATTCATTGAAAAGGAAGCAGCAGTTACCACATAATCCACTAAGGGTTTTTTTGGTGGCTGTTTTTACAAGCAGGGAAGATTCTTTACTTCTTCCTGCTAAAAAAGCAGCATAACAAAGGTCTTATCCAGGCGGCATCCAGTCTTATGCCTGGAGATGTTGCTTAGTCCAAGGGCTCGTATCAGTGACTCCACCCATACAGCTGATGTCAAGAGGAGTTTTCACTTTTTCCTTTACTTGGGCCCATGAACTCCAGGCCTTCAATGGGTATGTCCTTTTCTTTAATTGCTTTCTGAAAGAAAAAAAAAGAAAGAAAAACAAACCAAAACAAATAAACTTGACATGTCTTTATAGTGCTATGTAGTGTGAGGTTTGGTACAAAACATTATCTAGAAAAGCACCCTGATAAAGCTTCAGTACCAGGGATGCTCACGCAGAACTACGAACACAGCGCAGCCTCTAGACCAGCCGGCTTAAGTAGTTACATTAACGAGAAAAATACACTAAGAGACACCTGTAAAATATTATGTATGGTGACTGGCAGGAGGAGGAAATGTGGAGCAGCGCGGTGGGGCATGGAGCTGCGGGCAGGGGGTGCCGGGGGGGCCGTAACGGGAGGAAGTGCGGGCAGGAGCAGCTGCAGCAGCTGCAGCAGCAAGTGAACAGGCGGAACTCGGCGCTGCTGTCACGGGAGGAGGCGGGCGGGGCCGCACGCACCTGCACGCAGAGCTGGTAGCGCTTGAAGAGCTGCCCGCAGGGGTCCCCGTCGCTCTCCCCCTTGAGGAACTTCTCTGCGAACCAGCGGTTGAAGCACTGGTCGTACTCGCGCTTCAGCTCGGTGCACGCCTCGCCCACGCTGTTCATGGCGGCGGCGCCCGCTCCCGTCACCGGCCCGCCCCGCCCCGCGCCGCCGCTCTGACGCGCTTCCGGCGCGGGGAGGTGACGTTGTAGACGCCGCCGTTACGGCGCGATGCGGGCGCTACGGTTGTGGCGGGCGCTGCCGGTCCCTCCCGGTCGGGCCCTGCGGAGCGCGGTGCCCCCGCGGCCGGCCTGGCAGCACGGCGAGCCGCGCCCGGGCCCGCAGGTAGGGCGGCTGGGCCGGAGAACGGGCAGCCCCCAAACGGCTCCGGGCCGGAACGAGCGCCGGCTCCGGTTGGCCCGTGGCGCGGCGGGAGGTTGGAAGGAGGAGGAAAATAGAGAGTTCGGTTCAAGTTAATTTTGTAAGAAAGCGCAAGGGATCACCGTGTCCCGGCAGGTGTAGACTCGAGGTTTTGCCGTGTAACCGGTTTTTGGTTAAAAAAGCAGAAATAGCGCCGTATTAAAGTTGGTGACGTTCGCCTTTGGTGTCGGTGTTTGCGCAGCAGACGGTGACTGCGGAGGTGCTGGTTCGGCTGGAGCACCTGGCGCTGGTTGATTTCCGCGATGCGGAGGGCGTGGAGCGGCTGCAGAGAGCGATCCGGTTTGCGGACCAGCTGCGGGAGGTCAACACCGACGGGGTGGAGCCGATGGACTCGGTCCTGGAGGACAGGTGATGAACCACAGCAGCCTCCTCTAACTGCTCAAGTATCAAACTACTCGCTTTTGTAATTATTGTTTTTTTCTGGGAATCCCTGCAGTGATGCGTTTGACCCCTTTGCTTACAGAAAAGTTTTTATCATGTTTTTTGTAGAATGATGATGTCCTTGGCCACTGTGGCCTTTACACGTAGTGTAAGATGTGCTCCCGTTCCTTTGTGACTTGTCATGAATGATCCGCACACGCTGCTTCCCAAATACCTATTGATACCATTCTTAGTTGCCTCAGAGTGTTCCAATACTTGTCTTACTGCTTGCTGAAGACCACGTTTAGAGATAAGCCATACCTTACAGAATAGCTTACAACAGACAAGTAATCTTTGTTCTTCAGGTGTCTGTATCTCAGGGAAGATGATGTTACAGAAGGTAACTGCACAAGAGAGCTGCTGAAAAACGCCAGAGAGAAAGTGGAGGAATATTTTGTAGCCCCACCAGGTATTGTCTTGCTTATAAAAACCTCCTAACTTTGCTTGAATTAAACTGAGGAATGTAACTTGCCAGAACTACATTTGGAAATACTAGCTGGTAGTAGGAAAGGACTAAAATAACTACCTGTAGCCATCTGAACATGACGGTTTGCAACCTGTTGGCCCAAACGCAGGACCGAAGCTGCCCTTGCTTTGAAGTTACAGCACACATTGCGTGATTATTTACAGGAAGTCAGACAGAATTTGCTTTCCTTACTTACTCAGAAAACTTAAGCTGCCTGTTCATACTTAGAACGAACTGGAGAAACACCTTTGTGCTGAGTTGTACTACCCAGAAGGTACCTTACAGCTGGTCTCACACAACTTTCTTTTTGTTTTCTATCAGGTAACATCCCTTTACCAAAGCTAGAAGACCAAGAGACTTTTCTGCAGGGCTCTTAGCAAAAGCCCAGAACCCAAACACAAAATCAGTGTTTTATTTGAGCAGAAAAAGAGGTTTGTGCAGTCACAGATGAAATACCCTGGTGTGTGTTTTGGTCAAAAGAGCACTTGCAAGACAATTTACAGAAGAAAGAAGGTATAAAATGTTTAGTAGTGCTACTGAAATGTCAATGTTTATGAAGCTGAAAGGCAGCATGACAGATCACTTCAGGGCTTTTATTTAGCAAAGCAAATTTGATGTTATACTTTTAAGATATTGACTGGTGTAAAGGCAAACAATAGGTAATATAAAATAGAGATTAATAATACACATGTTGTTTCTTAACATCTCAAAGAGCCACCAAGCATATTGGAAACATCATCATTTGAGAAACACAGACAAATACTAAAGAGTGTGAATAATAGTGGCACAAACTTCAGCCATTAGTGACTTGCTCTTTAATACCCTGTGTACAAACTGCTCGGACAAGCTCCCTCTCAGGCTGTTCATTATGTGCCACATATTAAATGGAGAACAGGCTGAGTGAAAAGGAAAGCGGCTGCCTTCGGTCACAGAAGAAATCAGCCACTGGGTAGGATCCACTTTCACTCTACCTGCAAGGCTGCATGTTTGGTAAGCTTTGAACTCTATTTTTTCTGGAACTGATTTTTTTAATATATATTTTTCTGCCAGAAAGTAAACACTTGTCTGACTCTTATTTGTGCAGTTACTTTGTTCTTTGTTTAAGCTTCCATAACATATGCTCATACATATATACACAGACGCATAAAACATGCAATTATTATGATACTTTAATTCAACACCCTTGAAAGAATTCAAGTCTCTATTTAACCCCACTAATCCAATTCTCTGCAAAGCTACAACACTGTATTAGTGCTTTAGTCTCAGTGACGCTGTATTAGTGCTTTGGTTTCGGGCTTTTCAAGATTCAGACCCTGCAAATGCTCCAAGTTTTACAAATATACAAGCTCAGCCTAAAAGTCATTTACAATGAATACATACATCATGACAAGGAAAGATCTCAAGTCATGCCATATAACAAGTGTGTTAGCAGATTTCCA
This sequence comes from Nesoenas mayeri, assembly GCF_963082525.1. Classification (NCBI taxonomy): domain Eukaryota; kingdom Metazoa; phylum Chordata; class Aves; order Columbiformes; family Columbidae; genus Nesoenas; species Nesoenas mayeri. The sequence continues at coordinate 10,139,938 of NC_137565.1, read as the reverse complement.
GTTTGAGAAATCCCCATTTATTCTATCCATTTGGGCCTCCTCCTTTGACTATCAGAGAAAATAAGGACTGTTACTTACATAGGAAGAGGAATTTGAGAGTGAACTGTATGGCCTCAGGAGCTTTCAACCCAAAATATCAAGTAACTATTTAAAAGCAACAACTAAACCAACAATTTGGACAAGGATGATCCCACCTTCCCAGTGCAGCACAGGCTAGGCTTAAAAACAACAATTCCAGGTATTGTGCCGGGGGGTCTGGACATGACCATCCTCACCCACACACTCCAATCAGAGAACAGACAGATGCCTGTTCTCTGCACCCCAAACTGCAGTTAAAGTGGAAAACACACCTTTCCTTAATGAAGGGGTTTGTTGCAACTTCACCACTAATGAGGGAATTACAGCTGTGACGCAGACACCTCCAGCCGCCAAACAGAAAGCCCAGCAAAGACCAGATGAGCTGCCTGTGGGGTAGAACGCATTAGCGCTTCAGCCTGTCTTTGGCATGTCTAAGGTGGTGGGTGCTGTGCCCCATGGGATGGCCTGAAGCCCCGTGAGGCCCCGGCTGCACCCTGAAGGGGGGACAAGACGCCCTTCGTGGTGCTGGTTCACCTGCTTTCACTGCAGAGCCTCTGGATCTGGGTCAGATCTTCATGTGGTTCTACCACAATGCAACTTACAAACTGAGGTATGTGAATAGATACAGTTAAGGAATCGTAATAAAATCACTACCTGTAAATTCCTTGTAACTGTGGTTTGGCGAACATAATGTGTATTTGTGAAATAACTCATCTTTTCTCAGTGGTTAATAGATAGAGCAAAAATAATCTTAAAAATATTTGGTTAAAAAGAAAACAACAAGACCAGATTCTAAGATGACGTCAATATATCTAGTTTCCCTGGAGACCATGGAGATAACTTGACTTACACCTGCTAAGGTTTTTTCCCCTACTGTGTACATCTGTACCATATAAAATTGGATGAGAAGCCCTAGCATACAGATTCCAGGTTTACAAAGAAAATTTCAAGATGGAGATTTCTTCAGCTTGATGGGAAAAAGGAAATAGATGTTTTATTGCTAGTAATGATTATTTTATGTTTTTATAGTAAGTAGGAGCCTGAGAAAAAAAAAATCTCGATTAGATATAGTGATACAGTACTGAACACAGAGGAAATAAAAAGGCCTCATCTGAAAAGTGCTTACAATCTAATCTGCATCTGCAGGGGAATCTCATGATATGTCTTATCCATTACCGAATTTTCTTTGACACCTGGTCTGCTCCAGCTATCATCTCCTATGTGTGTTTGTTCTGCCTTCCCCTGCAGCTCTATCCTGAGGGAAACTATCCTTTTATATTCTAGATTAACAAGTAAGACTCTAATGTTTCTCTTTAAAGCCATGTATCTCAGGCTTTAATGCTTCTCATTAATGACAGGTATCTCACCCACACTGACATTTCCTGCAGTCGTCAGCACATCTGTTCCTTCAGCTAACCATTTCTTAATAAATGCACAGAAATTTGCCTGCAGCTACCAAACACAGCCACCTCTGCAGAGATTCACGGGTGTTTCTGAAGTTCACTGTAAGCACTCAGAAGATTGTTAAATGGTTTGGTTCTGTCAGCACAAAACCGTCCAGTACTCAAAAGAACCATTGCTGGTGCTGCAGGTATTACACACAGTTCTGTAAATTAATTGCTTACTGTGGTCCCAAGACTACTCAAAGCTTCAAATTCCTAGCACACAAGGTCTCTTATGCCCTTTAATCTGCTGCATTAAAACAGAAAAATTCCCTTAATTCCATAGCTTTCAGAGTTGTCCCTATCACACACGCCTGATGGCAAAGCTGTGAATTGCATCTCTTCTAACTGGAATGCCAAAACCTGGGAGCTAAAGTCAAAAGTTATTTCTGAGATACCCTAGACTGACAAAAGGGCTACCTTATCCTGTTCTAACATTTTGGGCACAGTACATCCTTCTGAGGTTGCCTCAGAGCTTCCAAAAGCAAAAGGTTCCTTGCAGTTTTGCTACTTCTGCTATGAGTCACATTTAGCAGGTAACTATACTGTATTAACATGAAAAATATTCGCATTTCCAGTGAGGTGTATGAGTGCTTTTGAGCTTTTTATTAGTACAATAAAATGGCAGTCCAACCAATTAGTATTTGAAAACTTTTAAGTCATCCTGTGTTGTTGCCTATAGACATGGTTCAGAGTCATGTTATTAACAGATCACCAGCTACAGAAAAATCAACAGCAATTTTCTAGCTGCTGATGACAGTAAAAGCAGAAACAGCCCCAGGCAGAGTGAAACTAACCAAAGGGAGCACTGGGGATCTCCCAAACATCTTGCTTCATTTAAAACAAAACAGAGAAACAAACAAAAGAGAAAATGCAAAAAAGACATTTTTTGCAGAAATTGTGAGATCCACAAAAGATGCCCTAAATGAGACACAAGAAGTCTGGTGGATTTAGTTGACAGGAGGAACAAAGATTAGAGCTGACTTGATCATATGTGGTAAACATGGATAAAAGATTTCTATCAGAGATCACTGAGTGAAAGACAAATGGAAAACAGACACGTTAATAGGAAAGATGATCAAGTGCCATTTTTAAACTATGAAATTATTTTGTCTGACATGGGTGGGCTTTCCTGCCAGTAAGGAGCATCTTACTGACAGAGCTATCCCAGTTCAAAGAGAAACAAGGGCCACTTGCAGAAAATACTGGGTTAAATTCGGTGCCTGTGATCTAGGCTGGGGTGAATAACAAAACGGCCTTTGGGGCTCACATATCAGTTACGGAAAGGTGTTTTACAGAAACTGGTGGGTGTTTTAATGTACTGGAGACAGTTTACTTTAAGGAACAGGGGTTCTGGCTCAGAATCACTAGATAATGCCAGCGGCGAGTATCAGAGAGCCAGGCCTGCAGGCTGTCCACACACAGCTGCCATCTGCGTTCACACCCCCGACAGCGTGCGCTCCGCCGGACCCTCACCCGGGCTGCGCCACCGCCGCCGCCCGTCGCCATGGGAACGGACGCGGACGCGGGGCATGCCGGGCTGAAAGAAAACGCAAGAGTAAAACCTACGGCAGCGCCCCAGCCTTGACCAATGAACGCTCAGAGGGGGCGGTGGCAGTGACCAATGGCCGGAGGCCGGTGCGGAGGGGGCGTGGCTGCGGGCGCTCGGAGGCGGTCGCGGCGCGCACCGAGCATCCCATAGCGCTGCTCCGCTCGGCACAGGGTCAGTCCGCAGCGCCGGACACACGGTGAGGGGAGTGGCTCTCGGGAGACACCGGGACCGGCTGCGGTGCCTCACTCTTCACGGTGCCCCACTCTGCCCGGTGCCCGGGCACACTGGCAGCCGGCACTGCCGGGAGCAGTGAGTGTCCGGCGGCTGCATCCCCTTTCCCGTGTCCCCCCAGAGCTGCGGGAGCGCCTGGAGAGCAGGTGCTGAACGGGAGCGGGTTTGAAACCCCCGTTCCTCTGGCTGTGAGCACAGGCTGTGCCTGAGCCTCTGCCACAGCTGGTCAAAGTGCTGCACAGCCCCGGCTGTGGGCACAGCGTGGGCCCTGGAACCGGCTGGGAGTGATGGTGGTACCAGTACCTGTGTGGCTGCTGGGCAGGTGGCTGCTCCTGCAACTTTGAATTCTCTTCTTCTTTGCTCAATACAGACAACCATGAGTGATCGAAAGGCAGTGATCAAGAATGCGGACATGTCAGAAGAGATGCAGCAAGACTCTGTGGAGTGTGCTACTCAGGCGCTGGAGAAGTACAACATTGAGAAGGACATTGCTGCTCACATAAAGAAGGTAATTGCTTACTTGTGCTGTCCTTTTGAAATCTCTATGCACATGAAAAATCAAGCAGGGGGAATGCTGCTGGGCAAGTAGCTCTAGAGAAACAAGTTCTAGAGACACTAGATAATCAAGTTGGACTTTCTCTGCAGGCTGGTGTCCTTATGTTCCTTTCCCCACCCTTTATGTGGACTTTTCCAGGTCCTTCTGTTTTTCTCTTGCGGTACTTTGTACTCAAGCCTTTTCTGCCACTGTCTCATTGTCAGATGACCAGAGTGGCAGGTGCCTGGTGAGCTGGTACAAAACACAGGGGGTCCATGGAGCCTGTTTGAGAAGTGGTGTTTTTCCGACCTTGTAATAAGCAGTGGGTTTGTGGCTTTTTTTTTTTCCCCCACTAAATGTAAGACAAACTGTTCAGGCTAATGCAGAACAGATGGTTCTCAGCTTCCAATGTGTCACATTCTCTCTCCTACTGGGAGCCAGATTGAGCTGCAATTAGTTCAAGGGTTTGGCTGAGCAGAACACAAGCTCTTGCATGCTCTCACAAAAAGTCTCTTCAGCCGACAGCTGTTATTATAGCTAGTGCAGTGTATAACCACTGCCTGCATGGTTTTACTCAGAGTAGACTTGTACACCTGAGTTAGGACCCAAGAGAAGGTCAAGAAGATGTGCCAGGGGAGGTTTAGGTTGGACATTAGGAAAAGGTTCTTCACCCAGAGGGTGGTGGAGCACTGGAACAGGCTCCCCAGGGAGGTGTCACAGCCCCAAGCCTGACAGTGTTCAAGAAGAGACTGGACAAACCTTCAGATGGTGTGAATTCTGGGGTTGTCACAGCAGGTTCCTGACTACAGTGTGTGGGAAAAACATGGTCTCATGACAGTGTATCAAAGAAGTGGCAGAGAGTTTTCCATCTACTGTCCTTTCACCATACTTGAAAACCTCTAAGCAAGTCAAAATAATAACTTAGTCTGTATAGATTCAGAACAAGCAGTGAAGTTTTAAAAGTTATCATTTGAGATCATGGGAATTTGAAGAAAAGTTACTTCCCCAAACATGTTTTAAGGTTATTCTTGCTCAGCTTGGAAGCACTTTTTTTTTAGTCTGAGTAAGCAGCAGGCGAGTTAAAAAGTGACAGATGATCCTTGCACTTAAGAGCATATGCTGTTCCTTAATTGCCTTCTTCCAAAAGTGATACTCGCTAACAAGTGACATATTGAAAAAAAAAACAACCCTGTTGAACTATATTAGTACAATTCTCACGGAAATGCTGAATTCCTAGTTCTGTCTTCTACAGGAGTTTGACAAGAAATACAATCCCACTTGGCACTGCATCGTGGGAAGGAACTTTGGCAGCTACGTGACTCATGAGACCAAGCACTTCATCTACTTCTACCTCGGCCAAGTCGCTATTCTTCTTTTCAAGTCTGGGTAGGACCACGGACTGTTACTGAAACTTGCACCTGGACTGCAGACCAACTCCAAACAGGCTCCTGCCTTCAGCCTTCCTGAGGAAACAGACCTTGGTCTTCAGGTCTTTTGTGATATTGTTAATGGTCAGGGATTTTGCTGTAGCAGCTGCTATTTTTATTGTGGCTATAAAAAAGGCAAAAGTGTCTTCCGTGTATTTATTTTCTTTCAAAAGATGGCTTCTTTGCTAATAAAACTGTTGGAACAAGTTCATCCTTTAGGAGTTTTCTCTACCCTTCTGCCCTCTTAGTGTTTGCATTACCTTCTATTCCACCATGAATGATGAACATCCCCAGCTCCTTTTCACCCCCCCAGTCCACAGCAGCTGAAGCCTGAGCTAATCTAGAAATGCGTCATCATTCAGTAACTGAGAACAACAGGAGATATTTTCCCTGAGAGAAAAGAGACTGGTTTTCAGTTCTCGATAAGAATATTTTCAGCATGTACAACCTCCAGTACAAATTCTGGAGTTTAGATCCCGCTTTTCCGATTTCAAGCGAGCTGGTGAGCTAAAAGCAACAGTCCTTTCGTCTCCCCGTTTTCAGAAGAGACAATGTCATCCCATGTCATGTCATCCCAGAATACAGTTATGCAGTCATTTTCCTTAGAAAAAAAAATCCTTTCTTAAAAATATACCTTCTTAGAAAGATTAAAATATTGACTTAGATGAAAAAAGTTGATGCAGAGCTGTTTTATTTCACAAGCCTTCCATCTGCCCTCAAAAGAAGGAATTGTGGGGAAAAATCCCTTAAGAGTCCACATAACAAAGATAATCAGCTTAATAAAAATCTAATAAATCCAACTTACTTCTCACTGGCATGATATCCTCCTTGAAGCTTAGTAAAAAAAAAAGGAGGATTCTTATTTGAAGACCAGTCAGTCTATTTCTGGTAACTGAAGTTGCTTCATTTGTTATCATTGCTCAGTTTCGGCCATGTCCTTTGCATTGCACTTGAAGGCAAGTGCAAGTGTAAGGAACACGACAGGAGTCACTTCATCTACAGGTTTCATGGGCAAAAAAAGGTAGCTGATGTTCTTCCAGGTGACTGCTGAGCAAGTACCTGTTGCATAAGTTCTTAAAACTCCGCTTCAATCTTGAGAGCATTGAAATTCCACACAGCCTTCATATTCCTCAAGAAAATTACACTTCCTGCGTTTTGCTACATGGTAGACTCACAGTTTGAAACCAGAGTGAATGGCAACAATGCCCGAGTTTAAATTCTGATAATCCACCTTAAGAAACCCAGCATCTTCTATCATTGCCTTCAATTCCTCCTGAAAAATAATAGTTCCATAATTTTAACTATAAGCCTATAAGCCAGCTGACTGCAAGATCATACTGGGACCATGTTGTGTGTTTGTGAATTCAGAAAAATACTGTCTTACCTGAGGGGGAAAACGTCGGATGCTCTCCACAAGATACTGGTAAGACTTCCAGTCACCAGCAATAACCTCACCCAGCACAGGGATAACCTGGAAACTGTACAGATCATAGAGACTGCACAGACAGAAAGTAAATACAGATTAATACAAACAAGTTTAAAACAAACCCTCTTCAAGACAAGTTGGTATCTGTACCACAGAATCACAGACTGGTTGGGGTTGGAAGTGACCTCTGGAGATCATCTAGTCCAACACCCATGCTAAAGCAGGTAAAGCTAGAGCAGATCACACAGGAATGTGTCCAGGCAGGTTTGAACGTCTCCAGAGAAGGAGACTCCACAGCCGCTCTGGGCAGCCTGTTCCAGGCTCTGGCACCTCAAAGTAAAGAAGTTTCTCCTCATCTTCATATGGAACCTCTTGTGGTTCAGTCTGTGCTTGTTGCCCCTCACCCTGTTACTGGGCACCACTATGCTATGCAGTCTGTGTCTGATTTTAGAAGGGCACAATGAGGTGGCCTCAAAGTGTCTCCATCTCCTATTCTGGCTAAGTACAAATAAGAGAGCCCTGTGACATGGCATTAAGTGTCATCATGTTCCCACCTGGAAAGAAGAGGGTTGCTGACGTGACTAAATTCAAGGCAGAGAAATCTTCCTCCTGGTTTCAGCACACGATAAGCCTCCTGAAGGGCCTGAGACAAAGCAGACAGAATAGGTTTGTTTCTGTAAAACAGCACCTGCCTATTATCATGCCAAGTGATGGCAACTCAGTGATGAACTGAAAGAGGTAAAGAGAATCCTGACTGGCAACTTCCAATATTTGCTTGTGGAGAAGCAGCTCGAGACAAGTGCAAAAAAACCTCCAAACAAACAACAAAGCCAAAGTAGAACAACTCTTGCTGCTACATAAATAGATTTATACCAGGCTTTGTGTTGAAACTATGATGTCAGGTTTGCAATTTTTCTTCTTCTTTTCCCTACTCAGAGCTGATGAATGTTTGCCAGCAGAGCTCTTGTAATTACACACCAAACCCAAAAAGGAGGTGACTCAGCTACAAGAAACTGAAAATAAAAAGGAGGCAAGATAGCTTTTTTTTTCTAATCAAAAGATTTTACTCCACTGTGAGGCACACCCAAAGGATCAAAGCAGAAGCGATACCGGGTCTTAGATGAGCAATGCGTGAGAACAGGGAGGAAGGAGAGGGAAGAAGAAAACCTTTGGCTACTTTGAAAATTCCATCCTATATGCAAAATAAAACACCTAAGAAGAACCAAGACAAAATTCTGATTATAACTGTATGTTTTTTCACAAAGGAGCGCAGCCAAGTTGTATTCAAGAATCACTGGAGGCTGTACATCTGCTTGGCTTCAACTGTCATGTTCCTAAGGAATAAAATATAAACGGCACACATACATGAAGGGAGCTCTGCAAAACAACTGGAGGTTTGGATGTGTTTTGTATCAAGTCTCCAGGGAGCTATGCTACCAGTCTGCTGCATCCATGAAGGGGTATTAAGACAGACAGCCTGTGCTTCAGAAGGGTGCAAGACAAAGCCCTGTGAAAGGACATCTGCATTAGGAGAAGTTCAAAGGCATACGGCACCAGGTGGTTTGGATCCAAACGCTACACCTTCCACAGAACAGTATTGCCAAGGTTGTAACACTCTTCCAAAACAGACAACTAGTCTAGCTGTTTTTGAAGGACAGATACCGTTTAGAACAAAGGGTACTCCTTACCCTAATTAAAATCACGCTTGTTCTTCACAGGAAACCTTGCTGCTGGCCCATGTAAAGATACTGAGCAGCAGTGGGCTGAATGGGTTTGCGCAGCCGCAGTGGTGGCAGCAGCTGCTTCCCATGCTGCCCTGGGAGCTCTGCGTGCTCAGGCATGGAAAAAGAACCAGGCAGGAGGCGCTGGACCTACTGCAGGTGGGATGCAGATCATATGCTCCAGGAGGATCTGAGACATGCAGAGTGACTGCACTGTGCATGTGTAGATGCAGCCACACCACAGGTGAGGAGAAGTGGGGAATGACTGTAGCATTCAGCCCTTTTTGTCTTCGGAAGTGATTGTCTTGCTGAGCTGGAAGGATTGGGCACAGCTAGTATAAATCTAACCTTTTATGACAAATGTGGGGCATTTAATTACATTATTCATCCAAACAAGTTGCACACTACATGCCACTTATTGCTTCCTCTGCTAGAATGAAAAACCTCAGGTGAACTGTAAGGACCCCATGTCAGGATACACTACAACAACTTACCAAATCAATACGAGTTACATTTCGGATTCCAAAGGCAATTGTGTAAACATCAAACTTATCGTCATCAAAGGGCAACTCTTCAGCATTCCCAAGTACCCAGGACAGGCCTGTAATAAAACCCAAGGACACAGAATTGAACTCAGACTGCTCCTGAAAGTCTAGAACTTATCTATTCCAGAAGGAAATTATTATTAATAAAGCGATATTTAAAACTAATAATTCAATTTTGCAGTTTTGTTGGTGGAAAGACACCTCAGTCTATACTCACAAACCTTTCAAGGCCCTGTATTGTACAGCTGTCTGTCAAGCAAAGTACTTTGCAGATCAGCCAAAGCATTCTTCTGCATATATATGCACATTGTGCTCAGAATGCCTTAGGCTGCCAAGAAGATTTCACCCAAATCTTGCATTGCAGCAGAAAGCAACTGGCTTTCCAGAAACTGGCTGCCATTTGTTTGTAGTGAAGTTGCAAAAATAAGAGTCTCTGCTCAAAGAGTAACTATAAACAATGATTAACGTCTCGCCATTCAACAATGGCCAAAACACTTAACACATTTTGCTAGAAAGCTTCAATAGTTTCAGTTTATCTGAGTACTATTAGCATATGTTCTAACTGTGGAAAGTTTTATAGGTTCATAATACACTTTAGTTCTTGCATTTATTATTTCCTGCCTTGATTCCCTAAGTACCCATTATAAGATCTTCAGTGTAATCATTCAAAGGCTGAACTTTTTTGCATTATATGTCTTAGTAAAATCAGATTCATTTGCATGGATATAAAGAGCAGGTTTAGGTTATTTAACCAATTTTGAAGGATAGCTTCGTATCAGACCTTGTGGACACCTCCATATCTGCATTTCTGAAAGTTTAAGTATTATTCAAGAAGATCACTGTACATCTGAACAACATACTACATATATGCTCACTGAAAAAGTTATTTGACACTGGCAAATACGCAAGCACAGCTCTAGTATACACCCTGGCTATATAATGCGCATTGTAACCCTGAAGTGGTGATTACCTGACAGATACCATATGTTAAATTCTTGCTGTCAGGCAAAGGCCACAATGCATGACTTACCTTCAGTGTAGCCAAGGTGCTGTGCTCTCTGCTTCCCAACTTTTAACATTTCTTTGTTAATGTCACAGACCACCACTTGGGAATCCCCTAAAGACTTTGATTTGTCTTCCTGGTAACTCTCAGCAATTTCCTGCCATGATAAATTTTGATGGTGCCTAAGCTTCCGCTGGAGCTGACGTTCTCGTACAGAGCGAACATAATTAATAAATCTAAAGGCGATGTCACCTGCATTTGTATTAGAAGAAAGATACGTGTTTTGGAATGTTTTCTGACTATAAGAAATTGGAACATAAGGCTTTGAACATCAAACTGAGTTTTTATTTAGATATATGTAAATAAAAACCACACACACAGGGTGGGAGCGAAAGAAGGGGGAAAGAAAACAAAACAAAGAAAGGGAATGTATTAAGAGCAAAGAGTCCATGACTTCCTATAAATGGAAAGAGTTTTCCATAACATACAATAGCAGTACTATAACTATTTCAGAGCCTTGAAGCAAGATATTACAAAACACATAGCAGTTACCTCTCAGCCCTTCTCCTGGAAAATCAAGTAGGTGCTTCACTAGTTTTAAAGACAGAGAACTGAGGGTGAAAAAAAAGCCCAGGCAACTCAATTCTGAGCAGACTGAAAGAGTTGAAATCCAGCATGGCATTGTCACGTGGAACTCACCAAAACTATTTACCTGTTCCTCCAGCAACATCAAGAAGAAGTGTTCCTGGGGAAGGGTTCATTTTATGGATGAGGATATCCTTCCATACTCGATGAATCCCTAAAGTCATTGAATCGTTCATTACATCATATTTCTTGGCCACACTTTCAAAGACCTGGTAAACTGCAAAGAAAAGACATGAGAATTAAACGGAATATTACCTAAAAATGCTCCTGTGGAAGTGAAAAGTGTCATTTATTTCCTCGTGGAGGTCTGCCACCATGTGGAACTGAAAAATACCACTCAAAAACTCTTTATAATTGACAGAATCCTGAGCCTCTTGCCTGACATACATCTCTTTGGAGAAACAGCCTCTTCCCGTAGCGCTTCCGGAGCTGAGGGAATAATCGGGTAGGTGTAACACTGACACTATTCACCGAGATTGCCGGTCACGTCTCAAACCAACGGCCCAGCCCAAAACCCATCTCCAGCCCCCACGGGCACCGGGAGCCCCGGCAGGTTCCAGCCCGGGCCAGCCCGCCCGGCGCCGCCGCTGCTCTCACTTTTCTCCCTCCTCTCCGCCTCCGTCACGGTCTGGAAGCCGAAGTGCATCTCCGGCCCCGCGGCGAGGCCCCGCACGGAGCCGCAGAGCGCCCGCAGCGCCCCGCCGGGCCGGCCCAGCAGCGCCCGCGCCGGACACAGCCCCGCCGCCGCCATCTTGCAAGGGCACGACCTCCCCCCGCCCCGCCGGCCCCGCCGCAGCACCGCCCGCCGCTCGGGACCGCGCTCCGGCAGCCGCCGCACCGGCGGAGGGCGCGGCCGCGGGCGGGGCCGGGCCGCGCTCCGTACTCGGCCCGCAGAACCGCGGGGAATCCCGGTGCTACGAGCTGAGTCCCGCCCGGCAGAACATACCTGACAGGGGAAAAAATAAACAAACTAACCCAGAAACCCCCAAAGCCCACACAGTGTATTTGAGTAATTTTGCAAATAGTTTTCTCTGACTTCTTCAGATTTTTAGTTTTGCAGGAGGGGGCTGGTTTGTGCGCACTGATGACCTGAGGGGAAGAGGGAAAGGTTCTGATTCCCGTCAGGAACGCTGGCACAAATTAGAGACCTTTTCTATTTTTGTTTTGCAAAAGCTGTCCTGCTTGTGGCATTCTTTGAATAATCCAGAAATTCCTGACAGCTTTGTATATGCAAAGAGGTTACTTAACCCTTTCTTGTGAGGTTCACATCACATCATTCCCCGAGCACGAGTGGGCCTCCCCCGCCAACATCTTCCCACTTTGGGACTTACTAGTGCCATCCTCAGGCTCTAGCATGATTTTCTCATCTACAGAACTAGGCAAAACCTGAAGTTCAGATATTTGCTCTATACTCTTTGTGGCAGGATGCCTTAAAGCATCACACGTGCTTTTTAGTTGTTTTGTTTGTTGTTTTCGTGTCTAGCAGAGGAGTTACCCAGAAAGCCTCTCACGCTGCAGTCACAGGCCGCTGTACCAGCCACGTTCAGGCAGCTCAGCCATGAGGAAAGAAATGGGAAGGCCGAGAAGAGGCTGCACACCACTTCAGAGCAACCAACCCAGACATACCCACACACAGGGTGCTGCGGATGGGCCATACACCGGGCTCGCCCCTGGGATCCACCCCAGAGGCCTCGCTCCCACCGAGGCCGCAGCTCCATCTGCATCTTCGCTGCCGCCCGTCGCTATGGGAACGGGTGCGGGCGCAAAGCATGACGGTCTGAAAGAAACTGCAAGAGTAAAACGCTACGAGAGCGCCGGTTTCTGGCCAATGAGGACTCGGGGGGGTGGTGGCGGTGACCAATGGCTGGCGGTCAGTACAGAGGGGGTGGGGCTGGGGGCGCTTGGAGGCGACGGCGGCGCGCGCGGGTCGGTTAAACCGACGCGGCGGCGGAGCGTGCAGTGTGATCGGGTTCGCCAGTGCCCCGCCCGCTGCGTTCCACACAGGGCTGGTCCCGCGGCACCTGCCAAACGGTGAGGAGAGCGGCGTGAGGGCTTCGAACGGTGTGGTGGGGCAGCTCCCGAGAGGGGCCAGGTCCCGCTCGGGCACCGGGGGGACTGAGGCCGAGCAGCCAGTACCCGGGCGCCGCGGCGGCTCCCCCGTGGCCAGCCCCTTCCCCAGCGGTTGCCGCCCCTTTCCCACATCCCCGAGAGCTGCAGGCAGGAGTCTTCCCTGGAGCCGTGCAGGGCTCCGAGCCTTTGGCGGGGGGCGCTGGGCTTCGTTCGCTCCCGCCTGCAGGGAAACACCGGCGGGGCCGGGCGCGGCCGCGCTCTGGCCCGGGGCTCCCGGCCTGCGTCGAGCTGCGCCAAGCTGGACAGGGGCCGGGAGGGCGGCGGCCGGCGGGCTCTGAAACCGCTGCGGCGGAGCTTGTACGGCTGCAGGCGGGAGCGCCTGGAGAGCAGGTGCTGAACGGGAGCGGGTTTGAAACCCCCGTTCCTCTGGCTGTGAGCACAGGCTGTGCCTGAGCCTCTGCCACAGCCAGTCAAAGTGCTGCACAGCCCCGGCTGTGGGCACAGCGTGGGCCCTGGAACCGCCTGGGAGTGATGGTACCTGTGTGGCTGCTGGGCAGGTGGCTGCTCCTGCAACTTTGAATTCTCTTCTTTGCTCAATACAGACAACCATGAGTGATCGAAAGGCAGTGATCAAGAATGCGGACATGTCAGAAGAGATGCAGCAAGACGCTGTGGAGTGTGCTACTCAGGCCTTGGAGAAGTACAACATTGAGAAGGACATTGCTGCTCACATAAAGAAGGTAATTGCTTACTTGTGCTGTCCTTTTGAAATATCTATGCACATGAAAAATCAAGCAAGGGGAATGCTGCTGGGCAAGTAGCTCTAGAGAAACAAGTTCTAGAGACACTAGATAATCAAGTTGGACTTTCTCTGCAGGCTGGTGTCCTTATGTTCCTTTCCCCACCCTTTATGTGGACTTTTCCAGGTCCTTCTGTTTTTCTCTTGCGGTACTTTGTACTCGAGCCTTTTCTGCCACTGTCCCCTTGTCAGGTGACCAGAGTGGCAGGTGCCTGGTGAGCTGGTACAAAACACAGGGGCTCTATTGAGCTCCTACGGTTTTCCTCTGAGAGAAAGCCTGTTTTACATAGTCCTTGATTTCGGTTTTATTGAACTTAATCTTAAGGATCTGTTCGCAGTTCTGTCCAGCTGGGTCAAAATTTGCAAGGAAAGGTAGTTTTCTATAAGTCTACTGTAATCACAGCTCTACTTAAGTAGTGACATAAGCAAAAAAGAAAAAAAAAAAAAGACAACAAACCAAAACAGTTCTGGTGGCACTGATTATCTGTTGTTTGCAAAGTCTGTGTCATCCTTTATGTAGGATTAACAATACTGAACACAGGAAAAATCTATTTCTGAATATATTTCCTGCTTTGTCAACTCGGGAGAATGGAGAAATCCGAGTGTCAATGGAAGTTAAACTGAAGTGCAAGAACTATTTAAAAATAATTCAACTAAGCAGAATGATTGCTTCCACTAGAGAAATCTTGGTTTACTGTGCTCACAATAGAGAAGGGCATTTTTTTCCCCAGATGCAGGGGCTATCTATGACAATGAAGGAGTTTAGTCTAATATTTTTCAGGTGTTCTTTGTAGCAACTACTGGGAATTTGTAGATGACTTGTTTGAAATGTGTAGAACACAAGTTCTTAGAGTTCTTGATGGCACTAGAGTTACAGAGCATGTGGCACAGAATTTTCTAGCGAGTCTGTTTGGCACCTGTATTGTAGATAACCAATGCAATAACCAACAGCTGAATCTGTGTGAGTATAAAACTAGTGATGAAGCTTCTTCTTAAGGGCTGTAGTTTCAGATGAATTTGGGGGGGAGAAAGACTACTTTTCCTGAACAAGGGTGATGTTTTAAACTTACTGCTGCTCAGACTGGAAGAACGGTGGCTTTTCTTTGTGGATTTTTTTGCCTAAGCAGCAGGTGAACAATAACATGCAAATAAGATAATCTTGGTACTTAAAAGCATCTGCTCTTCCTCTAATTGCTTTGGTCAGAAAATGAGTATCTGTTTAGAAGAGTTCTTAATTTCTAGTTATCTGTTTTGCAGGAGTTTGACAAGAAATACAATCCCACTTGGCACTGCATCGTGGGAAGGAACTTTGGCAGCTACGTGACTCATGAGACCAAGCACTTCATCTACTTCTACCTCGGCCAAGTCGCTATTCTTCTTTTCAAGTCTGGGTAGAACCACGGACTGTTACTGAAACTTGCATCCAGTTACAGGACTGTGTGCTGACGACTCCGACTAGTCACTGCAGCCTTCCTGAGGACGCAGGCCTTGATCTTCAAGGGCAATGGCAGGGATTATGCTATAGCAGATGATGATACATAGTGGATATAAAAAGAAAAAGTACAAAAGAGTCTTCCTTGTATTTATTTTTTTTCAGAGGCTGTTTCTTTGCTAGTAGAGCTCTTGGAGCAGTTTTTCCTTTGAGAGTTTTATAGCCATCTACAGTATTGCCCAATTACTGCTTGTGCTATGTAAGTACTGACTGTTAGTTCTTTCTGTTTGAAACCTCTCTTTCATATGTTTTTTTTTAATATTTTTCCCCTCTTGTTTTGCTGGATGTACCACCCCAAAGTCTGAGCTTTCTTTTTCTGCTGATGCCTGTTGGAGAACTGCTTTGGAAAATAAATGACAATACCTATCCCAGCCGACAGGTTGTTACTTCTGGCTGCTTGGTGCGGTCTGGGCGGTGGCAGTGGGTGACTCGGCCCGGCCCGGCTGTGCCGAGGGGCGCCGCTGGAGGAGGCCGCGGGGCTCGGGGCCGGAGCGGAGAGCAGGCGCCCGGGGCGGTGGCCGAGGACCGGGGGGGTGCCCGCCCCCCCGGACTACAGCTCCCGGCGTGCTCCGCGGCGGGCGGGGAACCGCTCCATCCGGGTCCCCGCCACGGCTGTGGGCCACTCGTCGCCGTGACGGGGCAGTGTGCGGCTGCCAGTGGCCTCATTGGTGCCGCAGCGCTCGGCCCGTGTGACCTCCGCCGTGGACAAGAGCTGCCCCCGCAGATCCGCTGCGCCCGGCAGCTGAGGGGAGCAGCCGAGACCCGCCTTGGCCGGGCCCACCGTGGCGGAGCGTGAGCCCGCAGGCGGTAAGAGCGGGACGAGCGGCCGGGGGTCGCGCTGCGGGCGGGGCGGGGGCGCTGGCCGCCTTCTGAGGCGGGGCGGGGCCGTTAAACCGCCGCTGAGGGGGAGCGCGCGCCCGCCCCGCACAGGGCCGGTCCCAGAGCCTGCCGGGCGGTCAGGGGCTGGGGAGCGTGGGGCTGAGGCCGGGCAGCGGCCGCCTCCCCTTGTACGGAAGGACCGCGCTCAGGCCCGGGGCTCCCGGCCTGCGTCTCCAAGCTGGACAGGGGCCGGGAGGGCGGCGGCCGGCGGGCTTTGAAACCGCTGCGGCGGAGCTTGTACGGCTGCAGGCGGGAGCGCCTGGAGAGCAGGTGCTGAACGGGAGCGGGTTTGAGACCCCCGTTCCTCTGGCTGTGAGCACAGGCTGTGCCTGAGCCTCTGCCACAGCCGGTCACAGTGCTGCACAGCCCCGGCTGTGGGCACAGCGTGGGCCCTGGAACCGCCTGGGAGTGATGGTACCTGTGTGGCTGCTGGGCAGGCGGCTGCTCCTGCAACTTTGAATGTTTTTTGCTGTTGGATACGACATCCAGTGGTGATCAGACAGCTGTGATAAAGGGTATGAAAATGTCAGAAGAGATGCAGCAAAATCCTGTGGAGTGTGATGTTTGGCCACAGAGAAATATAAGGGTTGCAATATTTCTTTCAACATTATAAATAGGGTAGATGTTGTATTGTAATATCCTTTTGTTGAACACTGTTCACAGCAGAAGTCAAGCTGGGTGGGTGTTGATACACTTTTTGGAAAAACAATTTCTGTGGACATGAGACTTCTCTTTTTCCTTAATGTTGCTCATGCTCCTCATTTCCCTGTGAACAACCACCTTCCAAAGAAATCTCAAATCCGGAATATCTGAATGCTGAGCTAAATGCACGATTAAGTCAGTAACCTGGAGCTACACAGAGGAGCCCTGCGGTGTCAGGGACAAGCAGAGTCACAGCTGGCCCTAGGCCTGGCTGGGGGGCAGCCCGGTTGCCCAGTGGCTGAATCCCAGTGACCTGATGTGGTTAAGGGCTGTGCTGGTAGACGTCTGGAGCCTTGAAGATAAGCTCGATGCCCTGCATGTGTTTTCAGAAAGTTCCTGCTGATCGCAGCTTGTTGAGAAGAATCTCAGAAGCTGCTTCCCTGCGTGCACCCAAAGCTTTTGTCTGGTTGGAGGTACGGGGAGCGCTCAGCCGGGCTCGGTTTGGCAGTAAATCCAACTACCGGAGAGCACTGGGGCGCCTTTTAGCGATGTCTCCTTCCTATTCCCTTGCGGCATCCTCAGTATTACAACAGTTTTGTGAAGCGTTCAGGCTGTAGCCGGTTTCCCGCGGTGTTCCCTCTTACCGTGGGCAGCCGCGGCGGCGGGGCCGTTGCTTGAGGGGCGCCAGGAGAGGGCGCTGCGGGCGCGGCCCCGCCGGAGCGAAGCGGCTGCTGCGGCACCGCGCGGCCCCGTCGCTATGGGAACGGGCGCAGGCGCGAAGCATGCTGGTCCCAGCGGGAACACACCCCCCAAGCGGGCCGCGTTCTGGCCAATGAGCGCTCGGGGGGCTGGTGGCGGTGACCAATGGCGGGCGGGCGGTGCGCAGGGGGCGGGGCTGGGGGGTGTTGAGCCGCCGCTGTGCTTCATTACTCCCCTCGGCTGGAGCGGCAGGTGCGGGCCCTGGAACTGGCTCTGAGCGGTGGTACCTGTGGCGTGCTTGGCAGGTCATCCTGGCGGGTAGGTACTCCAGCAGCTTTGAATGCTTTTCTTTGTTTATTACAGGTAACCATGGGTGATCAGAGGCTGTGATAAAGGACACAGACGTGTCAGAAGAGATGTAGCGAGACTCTGCGGAGTGTGCCATTCAGTCTCTGGAGCGATGCAACGTTAAGCATGGCATTACAGCTCATATGAAGTGGTTAAGTGTTTAATTGTAATGTCTTCCTATTGAATGGTATATAGACTTCAAAAATCAAGCTAAAAGGTTATTTCTATAGAAGCAAGTTCTGTGCACACTAGATAATCCAGTCAGACTTTCTCTGCAGACTGGTGTCCTGATGTTCCTTTTTATATACCCCTTACATGCATTTTTCTGGTTCTTCCTCTTTCACAAGTCCTTTGATTTAAGTCCTTTCCTTTACTCTCCAAAGACAGCACTTGAATAGTAACGCTGAGTTCTGCTGATGTCTTCTGCAGGAGTTTGACAGAAAATATAATCCTACCTGACAGTGCCCTATGGGAAGGAATTTAGTGATTCATTAGACCGCTTCATCCTGGTCTGCCTGGGTCCTGTTACCTTTGTACCCTCGAGGGTGCTTAGAGCCATGGACTTTTTTGCAGATTCTGTTCTCGTTAGTCAGTTATGTGCTAACAGCACAAAGCCTGGTGCCTTCAGCCTTCCTGAGGGAGCAGACCTTGGCCTTCAAGGGCAGTGGCAGGGATTTTGCTGGAATGATTGATGTTTTTATTTTAATTAAGGATTTTTTTCTGCTGTTTTTCCCCTAAGTTTCTTTCCACAGCCAGCTTCTTTGCTAGTGAAAGTACTATGTTCTGCCTTTAAAAGTTCTGTGGCTATCTACCCTCTTTTTCTAGTATTGCTCATGCTATTTCTTAGTTTCCTGTGAATGTGGACAACTAACTTTGTTAGAAAGTTTCTTTTCTCAAATCCAAACCATCTGAACACTTTGTTAACCATCCTTATAATTTGGTCAGTAATTCTAAGAGTAATAGACCTGAACGGGGAGTGAACAGGAGTTAAAAGGAGGCCTTTTATGAGGCTTCTCCTAAAATACTATTGATTTGCTCTGCCCTTTCGCATTCCACCCCTACTTTTCTTGTAGGAAACCTGGGAACTGATTTCCCAATGAAACTGGAAGCTCTCATCCCTAAAATAATGGGAAAGGGATCAGCAGATACACTTAAGATCTTTGAATGTTATTGTAACGGTTAATTAAAATGCCTTTAGAATCTCTGCCTGTGTTTTGTTTCTGTTGTTGGTGTTTTTTTTCCCTTTTGCTTTGAAAGAGGAGTTTGAAGTATCGGTTAGATGAGGCGCTAGAGCCCTGGCTGCGGGGGGCCGGCTGGGTGCGGGGGGGCCGGCTGGGTGCGGGGGGGCCGGGGGCGGCCGGGCCCGTGACCGAGCGCCCCCGGGACTACAGCTCCCGGCGTGCCCCGCGGCGGGCGGGACTACGAGTCCCGGCGTGCCCGCGGCCCCGCCCGCGACCGGCTCCATCCGGGTCCCCGCCACTGCTGTGGGCGACTCGTCGCCATTACGGGGCAGCGGCGGCCGAGCCGGGGCCGGGGCGGCGCCGAGGAGCCGGTGGGTGCCTGGGTGGTCCCGACCACTCGGGCGACAGGCAGTGCCGGGCCCCGCGGGGCTCCGTGAGCAGCTTCTTCCTTCGTTCAGCCCGGAGCCCCGCAGGCCCGGCCCGGCCTCCCGCGGCCTTCCCCGGTTCGAGCGGAGCAGCGAGAAGATGTCGCCATGAAGGAGGCCGAGTCCGCGCTGCGCCGCCCCCGCCGGTCGCCCCCGCGGGCCATGAGCCTGGGCCCCCGCCGGCTCCGCCAGCGCCCGTCGTCCCCCCCCGCTCAGGGCCGCCTCTCGCCCGCCGGGGCGCCCGTTGATGCTGCAGAGCCCGCCCGGCGCGACCCCCGCCTCAGCCCCCGCCATGGACAAGAGCAGCCCCTGCGGCCCCGGTGCGCCCGGCTCCTCGGCCGGCAGCAAAGGGCAGCCGCCGCGATCCGCCTCGGCCGGGCCCGCCGCGGGGGAGTCTAAGCCCAAAGGCGGTAAGAGCCGGGGAGGGGGTGTCGGGCCGTTAGCGGCGCCGCTCGGCGGCTCCTGGCTCTCGGCGGTGGGTCGGGAGCGGGGGAGCTCGGGCGGGAGGAACGGGGTAGCCGTGGGGCCGGTGGGCCTGCGCTGGGGTGGCTGTGTGGTGAAGCCGAGCTTCTTGTGGGGTTGTTTGTCTGCATTTTAACGGTCTTCGTTTCAGGTCACTACTTGTTTTTGCTTTCTTTTTCCTTCCTCTTCCGGCTTCGGTCGCTGTTCGCTGGGCTGTGGCTTCTGCTCTCCTCTTCCTCTAAGGATTAGTGCTCCATTAGCATTGGAGTAATCAACTTGAGAGCCAAAACTTGGGTTTTATTGTAAGAATATATGTTTCCCAGTGGTTATTAAGAGAAACCTTAACTCTGTACTTAAGCTTTGTGTGCTTTTATATCTTGCTTAAGGAGGTCATGTATCGACACACACAGGCTGTGTTTCAGTAACATATTTTGGAGGAGTTTAAAGTTAGTTACATGTTGTTTGTTCCTCTGGCATTTAACCCAAAGCGTGACGTCTGTCGTAGCAAACAGCTGTTTTTGCTGACATGACAGTTCATGAAGAGCCATTATGGCTCCTGTCATCTGTCTTATCAAGGTAAGACCTGAGCCACCTCCAGTTCTCTGCAGCTGTTTGGGAGCAGAGTGTACCTGCCAACCTGCCTTCCCCCCAAAAAAACCCCCTATAAATAGGGCAGTAGTGATTAAAATTAGTGGTTTGAGTCCTGGAAGTACATCTGAGACTGTCAACAGGTTGCTACAACACCATCGCTGTACTCATTTCCTTCCTCCTGGGCTGTTTTTTTCAGCTGTGTTACTTCAGGTCTCTGAGGGAGCAGCAGTGTGTTCCCGAGGGTTAACAAAATGAGTATCTTGAAAGCTTTGACTTGTTTTTGGACCTTCTAAATGCACTTGGATCTTGAGTAACCACGTATTACCTGCTTTTCACCTGTATTAACTGATCTTCCAGGGGTAGGCTGAAGTGAGTGACGTGGGAGGTCACAGCTCCCCAGGTTGTGGTGTAACTGTGCGATTGTAGTGAAGCATTAACTTCAAACACATGAAAGTCTTCTTAGAAAGAACTTCTTAGCCAGTAATTTCTGGAAGAACTCCTACCTGATTTGCAAAGTTTTTTGCGTCAGCAACAGATTTGATGTGAGGGTTTTGCTGTCCGTAGCTACTGCTGTTATTGTTCAGTCTCTTATATTTTTCCCCCTCTAAGGGATAGGCCAATGGAAGCAGGGGATATCATATGCTAGGTGTTCAATAAGAGTTTCAGAACCAGACCTTTGACAAAGTATATCAACTCTGCATGTATTGTGAGAGGCAGTGTGAGGGGCTAGTTTCTCCATGTTTCTCTTGCAGCACAGTTGAAAAGGGCTCAAGAGGAAACTGTAAGCTCTTGTACTTGTGGAAGTTGGGTTCCAGCTATCTTGAAAACTTGGCTTTAGAAACTAAAACCAGGACGCTTCCATCAGAAAAGTTTTTGATTGTATTAGTGCGGCAACAGGAGTCACGTCCCTTTAGGATGGACTAAAGTAGCTAAGGGAAAATCGGCTTTTTGGGTATCTCTGTAGTCCTTGAGACCTGATGGATGACATTAGTTTTCACAAATGTTCCTGGGCCTTATTTTGAAGGTGTGAGCGTGCTTAGCTGGGGTGTGTGACTGCCCAGTCACCTCTTGGTCATCGGGATGTTTGCTGTAGCAGCAGGAACAGCTTCAGTGTGTATTTATGAAACCACCCTATGTCTTAAGTATGATCCACCACCGAAATCCCTTTTGCAATGTGATTGGTTTCAACACGGCTCAGCTGAAACTGAGAAGAAAGCAAACAAAGATGGGAAGTTTGCTACCCCAGTAGCAAAGCAGTACTGCCGCTCTAGCACTGAAGTAGTCACCTAGAGCTGCTTTTAGTCCTGTGAATTTGGTCTTCTCTCTCTGGATCTTTGGAGACGGGTCCTCCAACAGAACGTGGCATCCAGCAGGAGAAACCGCAGATGTCAGGCCTTGCTCCAAAAGGCAAGAACGGCTTTGTTGCTGGTTTTATAAAATTACATAGACAGTATTTTTTATAAGTCTGTGTTCTCTTGGTGTGTGGATGGGCAGATACATTTGTTATAGGCTAGATCTTGTGAGAGTGGCAAAAGGACTAACTGAGGACCTGAGTGAAGAGTAAGTACCTCACCAGCACTATTGCTGATGCTCATTCCTAATTTGGAAAAAAAAGAAGGAAAAAAGAAACTCCCAAATCCAA
Organism: Nesoenas mayeri; assembly: GCF_963082525.1. Taxonomy (NCBI): domain Eukaryota; kingdom Metazoa; phylum Chordata; class Aves; order Columbiformes; family Columbidae; genus Nesoenas; species Nesoenas mayeri. Next base: position 10,118,103 of record NC_137565.1, on the reverse strand, counting down.
ACCTATGCTACTTAAAACTGAGATTTAACAAGTCTAAAGGACTTTCCTACAAAGTAGGAGAATCATTGTAGTGACTCCCAAAGGCTCTAGGAGTTGATATGAAAGGACCGGTAGTATGACAGGAATGTGTGTAACCCAGCTGACTGACAAATTTGATGGTGACTAACTTGATTGAAATGGTAAGTGGTAGGAAATTCTTCTGTCAGCTGCAGGTACAAGCTGTTCCTTGTTCCTGGGCCTTGTAAAGACACAGTTTAGACTGAACTTCTCTGGGGTTTTTTGTTTTCTGCAGTTGATTGCAGGGAAACTGTGAAGTTGCTATAGAAACAATAGGCACGTGCCTCTGCAGCGCGTTCACTGAAATTGCAAATTTAAGCGGGTGTTTGAGCTCTAAAGCAACAAGCTCTGCTTCTGAACAACCCAAGTGGTTGTCCAGACCTCTTCAAAATTACTTGGTTTTTGACCAGAGACTCAGTGCTGTTGATTAGAGCCTCTTCCCTACAAACACTCTAAAAAAAAATGTCTGTCTAAATAATCATTGAGCCAGACCTGGTCACACCCTCGGTACTTGGCAATGTCTGGTATGTTTTTTCCCCGATAATGCTCAGCCCGTATCTTTGTAGCCTGACGTGCGTTATAGCCCTGCAAGCTGTGCAAGCGTGTGTTTGAGTCACACAGCTGTGGTTCCAATGGAGTTGGGTTTAATTCTGAATTATAGGATCAGCCTTTTGACTAACAGAGTAAGTGACCAGTTCTGGTGACAAAGTTTGTCTGCAAAATGGCTCTGTCACATCGTGTGAAAGGAGCGATAGTGACCATTTACCACTATAGCTGTAGTTTAAGGTGAAGACTGAAGTCTGTGCAAGAAACAGCAGATCACCCCAAAACCCAGTCAGACCACTTCTATAACTTATTCTTAAGAAATCAGATCTTCAGTAATATACAATAACACGCAGACTTTCTAGTCTGCTGCCCCATCTTTTTGGGGGTGCAGGTGGGAGAGAAAACTAAAAATAACAAAAAAGTGAGACTTTTTAAATGCTTGGGTAGATCGCCAACGGTGCTGGGGAAGGGGGAAACTGGAGACACTGGTGATGAAAACTAAGAGCAACGCAATCCGGAATCACAGTGGTGTGTTTGCCTACCCAGCAAGATTTACATGAAGGGATGGGGAGGACGCCGAAGTGGGAAAAGGGAACTAGTGGGCTTTTATAACATGGATCTAGATATTGTCCGAGGCATTATGGTTTGTGTAACACTGAGTGTCCTGAGTGACTATGGGGCTGGCTGGTGTGGACAGACGTCTTGCTGGGCCTGCAGAGTTTCGTTTCCAAGCTTTTCAACATAACCCTTCTACACATAAAGCTTAGAGAGGCTGGTGGAAGTTGAGGGACAGGTCAGCAGTCTGCTGTGTCCTTGAGGCAACTCTGATCTTACATTAAGACTATTAGACGTATCTTAATAGTATTAATTTTCTGTTCTAGCAGTCTCATGAAGCAGCTGTTTAAGCACAGGAAACCTCTCAACAGCCTGACTGATTTTTCGGCTCTTGTGAGCTTCATTTCTGTGGTATTTTGCTTTGTGCTTCACCGCTGTGCCCTGCGTTAGGGTCAGTGATAGGCTCAGCCTGCGTTCAGGCAAATAGTCCATGTCGTGTAAGCTGGTGGACTTAGTACTTAAATAATAGGTATTAGGTATGTGCCCTGCTTCAGGATCGATTAGCATTTGTTTGCCTTGTGAAAGAAAAGGGTATTTTTAAAACTGGATAAAGCTTGTTGGTGTCTTTTAAGTGTAAGGGGCAGAACAGTGTGAAAACAGGGAACGGGGTCTTGCAAAGTGGGAAAACTTGAGGCAAACACAGGCAGCAATAGATTTATATGAGGCAACAATATATGATAAATTGTCTGTTTTCAGAAAATAGAATGAAAAATTAACTGGTTGGTGTCAGTTTTTGTAAAGGGGTTTGAAGATGTAGTGTTGGTGTTTATCACTTTAGGTACCAGGCAACGCACTGATGGCTGGTGGTGGCAATTCCCAGTCTGGATAAAGAAAAATTCAGCCATTCTAATAAAACATAAAGCACAGCAAATACATCCTTCTTTTGTGCTCTTTGTCCAGTTCTTTAGGCAGTGATAGGAATGGAGCAGTTTGGGTTGCTGGGGGGATTTGATGTCCTGATAAACACCAGCAGGGCAGCAGTGAGCACGGTGCTGTGTCAGAGGCCAAGCTGACGGAGGTGCAGTGTGTGTCAACAGCTCTGAGCCTGCTCGTCTGATTCTTGGTTTTTTCCTCTTTTTTCTTTCAGATGGAAAGAATGCGAGTGGATCCAAACAGCGTTATAACCGTAAAAGAGAAACTTCATATTCCAAAAATGAGAACTTTTCTAGTCAGTCCCGTCGCTCCAGTTCACAGAAAAGCAAAGCTTTTAACAAGATGCCCCCTCAAAGGGGAGGTAGCGGTGGAAGTGGCAAACTTTTTAGCTCTTGTAATGGTGGAAGACGAGATGAGGTGAGAATTGTAATGCCGTGCCTCCGAGGCCTTCTTGCTTGGGACGAGAGGATCACTCTGACCTGCCTAGATAGGTCTGCTGTGTTCAGCTCCTGGGCTGGGAAGGGAAGGAGCGGTAAGAGGTGCTGACGCCTTTGAGGTGCCAGAGTGTGAGCAGAACAACTTTGCAGCATCAGGAGTTCTCTCTGCTCTGAGAGACTTGAAATAAAAAATACTCTCTGAGGAGTTGGTACCTAGACGGGGCATGTATATATCTCATGAAACAGAGGTCCTTCAGGAAAATATCCAGTGATACAATTTCTAGCTGAGGTGATTGTGTCTAACTGCTTCAGTGTACTAATTTACGTGGAATAGCAGTATTGGGAAAGGAATTTTATTAACTTGGTGACATCAAAACAGAGTAAAACCTGACTAAGGCTTTTAGGCTGATGTGGGTTTAAATACTGTAGATTATTGATGGGTTTTCATTGACAAAGAGAACTCTGATTGTTTCTTTTTTCAGTTTTGGTGGATGAGCAACACTGCTCACCTAAATTGCTGACTCTGTTAAAACTCACCTGCTGTCTCTGAATTCTCATTCTTTGCTTCATTGTTTGAAAACTGACTAAAGCAAGTACAACCTGTGCAAATAGTGATGAGACTGCTATTATTCACCATCTAAAAGAATGTTAGGATTCAAACAACTTTCTTCTGTTGTTAACCTTGACTACTAGGTTTTGCCAGCTTTTACTTGTCCTTATGTGGGATCTTTTTTGCTTTCCTCCTTTCCATCAGTGTGGGGTAAGACCACTCAGTTCTAATTCCAGGTTCTCATGCACTTCTAACGCTGCACTGCTTGATTTACAGAACTGGAATGGGAGGAGGTGAGTGAGTGGATGCTGCCTATTCTGTACATAATTGCTGCTGGGGCCTGGGTATCAACTTGTATTGGTGCTTTTGCAGTAAATTCTAGCAAATTCTAACAAATGCTGTTGTCTCTTAGGTAGCAGAGGCTCAGCGGGCAGAGTTCAGCCCTGCCCAGTTCTCTGGTCCCAAGAAGATTAATCTGAACCACTTATTGAACTTCACTTTTGAACCCCGTGGCCAAGCAGCCCATTTTGATGGGAATGGACATGGCAACTGGGGGAAAAGGAACAAGTGGGGACATAAGCCTTTCAACAAGGAGCTCTTCCTCCAGGCCAAGTGAGTGGAAGCCTAGTAGGGCTCTGAGACTTGTGCAGAGACTCTGAGCTGTAAGGGGTGGTCAGCCAGGGAACTGTGTTTGACCTTGACTACTCATATTCACTTTTTTAGGGTGGAGTTACCTCTCCACAGCGTTTTTATTGGTAATGGCTATACTTGTAAGGATTAAAAACATGAAATTGTCTTTACCTATTTAGAAGGTGTCTGATGGTGTGAGTCCTTGAGATACAAACCAGTTAGTCTTCTGCTCTAATTTTCTAGCATCGTCTGTGGAATATGACACTCCATTTGGGAAGACCCTATGTAGTTCCCTTGCAGAAGATAATAGTTGTTTTTTTTCCCAAAAATTAGTATGTTGAGCTGGTAGGGGTTGCAGTTGCTGGAACAAACCTAATCTGAATTTGTAAGTCTTAGGAGCTGATTATTTCACAGGCCCCTAGGTGTGTGGCATAACCCAAATAAATTATCAATATATTAATCCAGCAGCAAAATTGCTTGTGACTGGAAATAATGGCTGCTTTTCACTGGAATTTGAAGGATGTTCAGGACTTCCTGTATCTGATCATGTCAAAGATAAGAAAAGCTATTTTCAGCATTGATGCTTCTGATTTGTGGCTTAATGTAGTGAAGCCTTTTTGCAGGAACTCCAGGAGTTCTAGTTTTCGTGAGCATATTTTTCCCACTTGTGGGTTCCTGGTTTTTAATAGATCCCTGAGGGAGCTGGCTGTTTCTTACATGTTTCTGGAACACCGTTCTGCCTGGCTCATTCTGTAGCTACTATGTGATGTTGCATCTGTCTGAAATTAGATGCCTCTGTATTCTGGAAATCTGATTGTGAATGGAACTCTTTTGGGTTTTGTTGGTAGAAGTTACTGTGACTGCATCCGGCGGTTTTCTGCTGGACAAAGAAGAATAATCCTATAGGATAGTTCTCGAAGAATTTTTAGAAACAACTGAGTGGATCATCTGTCTCTTTGCCTTTCCCCAGCTGCCAGTTTGTTGTCTCTGAAGAACAGGACTACACAGTCCACTTTGCTGATCCAGATACCTTGGTCAACTGGGACTTTGTGGAGCAAGTGGTCAGTTGTGATGGGCTAGATTTTTTTCTTCTCTAATTAAGAAGCTCAACCTGTCTTTAACTGCCTCTTTATCTCTTTGATGTTACGTAAAACTCAGCTGTTTTTGAGTTGAGGCCTCTTCTGTCACTCCCACAATACTGGGAAAGATCTGTCATGGAATATATTATGAAATACTTTCATGACAGGAAAAGAGAAGTGCTAAAATCTATTAGGAAAATTAGCAGCTTCTTGCTTTCGCAGATGGGAGCTCATCAAAAATAGTATCTGACATTCTGTAGACAGAGTCCTTGTGATCGAGATATTAACAGAAAACTTGGGCACGAGTCCATGGAAGAGGACTAGAGTGTAGAGTTTTGAATAATTATTCTGTGCATAGGTTGCCCATCTTGCCTAGCAACAAAATGGAAAATCTCTTGAGAACTGTGGTCAGAACTTTCAGTTGACTCAAGCTGAAACTTCGTATCTGCCAAGACTAGTCTTGCTGTATGGTGTAGCTGGAGAGAAGGTAGTTTTACTGTTACCTGACACTGAGGGAGCTGAAAAACCCAGGTGCTTGCTTGGCATTTACGTCTCTGCAACATACAGATGCTAACAAAGCATTTGACTAAACTGGCATGTTCAGAGAAATAGGTAAGTTCAGTCTCAGGGCTGCATATGTCTGCTTGTATGAGAAGACACAGCTCACTTGCTGTCTTCTCAGTGCCTGAATTTGGATGATGAAGATGCAGCCAACTCCTAGATATGATGAATACATGAGGGGATGTGTGAGAAGAGTCACTTTTTAAATGCCATTAAAGTAGAAATACTAAATGGGTGGCTTTGAAGGTTATTCCATGTGAAATCTGAAGGTGTTACTGAGTTCACAGTGTACTCAATCTCTGGGTAAATAAACAGAGCTTAAAGAGCTGGAAGATTAGTTATGTTAGAGTAGGTCTTACAGGTGGCTTAGTCTGTAGCACAGGAACTGATTTCTGACTCTAAAACTTGCACCATTCTTCTCATGTGCCGTTTCAGCGAATTTGTAGCCATGAGGTGCCCTCTTGCCCAATCTGTCTGTACCCACCTACCGCAGCAAAGATCACCCGCTGCGGGCACATCTTTTGTTGGGCGTGCATCTTGCACTATCTCTCCTTGAGTGAAAAGGCCTGGAGTAAGTGCCCTATTTGTTATGGCTCTGTTCACAAGAAGGACCTCAAGAGGTGAGACTTGATATTTATTAAATGATATATCTTTTTGAAATGTTACTTTTACCCTGCTGACTTCCTCCTTATGTTGCAGTGTTGTCGCTATGGAAACACGTCAATATGCAATCGGTGATGTCATTACGATGCAACTTATGAGAAGAGAGAAAGGTGTTCTGATAGCACTGCCCAAATCTCAGTGGATGAACGTGGTGCAGCCCGTTTACATCAGAGGTGAGTGTGTCTGAGTGCTGGTGGTTGGGATCCTGCTCCTAACTACAAGTAGGGCTTGTGTAGAGAGGGTTTGCCATAGCAATGCTGTGCTGTCACCTCAAAATAGACCAGGCTACCAAACATGGGGTTTAGCACTGAAAAACTTAATGAACACATGTTAATAATAAGCTTTCTACCCACGCTTTGTTTTTGTAAGGCTTTAGCTTGTGTGCTGTTTCCCTTCAGGTTACTGCACTGCAGACTCCTGCCTTCTCAGTTGTTAGTTGGATGTGTGTTTTGTATCGTACAGTTGTTGGTGTGACTCTTGATGCTCTTGTTGGCTCTTCAGTGTCCTTAACTTTTTCTTCCTGGCTCCTTGTTACACAGTTTAGCAAAAATATCTGTCTCTATGTCTAAGCTATTTCAAGGATGTAATCTTGAACAGGGTTTTCATCACCTTATCAACTAAAATCTGTGAATGGTATGGGGAAAATAATCAAAATTATTGCAAACCTATTCCAAACATCTGTTGCCTGACTTCTTCAGTTTTCTCCAGTCGAGTAATGTGATTTAACACATCATCATCTTATCTGTTAGTATCTCGAAATTTTGTGACTAAAGAAATAATTCTACTGAACGTTGCTGTTTTGTGGGCTGTCTTGGCTCACTCCATTTTGCAGTCGCATTTGCAAAAGGCTGCCTGCATTTCAGCTCTCTGTAAAAAGTCAAGTCTCTTAACGCATGATGGGTATCCAGCGTGCAGGGTCTGTGCATACATGTTCCTCAGTATTTGGGAGTAAAAGGCTTTAAATCCCTTTGATGAAACTAACAAAAGAACAAATGTGAGGTTTGAGATCATTCTAAACCCAGGAAATTCAGCGTGCACTTGGTGTTCTGTAGACGAGGTTGGACCCTTGGGGACCAGTGGGCGTGTGGACTGTACTGGCATGTGATGCTGTGGTTGCTGTGAAGTTTATAGTTAAGATAAGCTCTACAGTAACGAAGGTGACTACCTTTTGCTAAACTTGCAGTTCTTTAGTGTACTATTTCTGCTGTGCTTCTTGTATAAAACTTGTAGTAATGTTTTGTACGGATTTTGAATACAAGTGGGTTTATGAACTAATTTGAGATCCAACAGAGGTCACTTTTGCAGCACTTTCCAGTTGCAGTATTTTGAGTATATAGAGAAAAGGAGCCAGCTGCTGTGTGGGGGAGATGTGTGTAGCAGAGGTGTATGTGGCACCAGTGATGTAACAGTAATACACAGAGTCTGTATCAAACCCTTGCAAAGTATTGTCCACCCTGGAGTAGATTAACTCACTAACTTGAGCAGGAACAAAACTTCAGAAGAAACAGCAGTTCAAACCGGTGCCTCTGCATGTGGATGTTAATGATTTGGTGCTTCCTCTGTGCAGATGACCAGCAGAGTCACTATTCAAAGCTGCTTCTGGCATCCAGGGAGCAGGTCCTGCAGCTGGTGATTCTGGAGGAGAAAGCAGCGTTACTAAAACAGTACGAGGAAGAAAAACACACCCCGGAGGCTTGCTTTATTGAGGCAGCTATCGAAGAACTGAAGGTGAGAACCTTTTGGGAGGCTTTTAGTAACTACTTTTAACAGCGTGCTGAGTGCTCCATGTTCTGCTTCATAAAGTGATTTTGTGTGGTTATTCTGGTCTCCATGATGTCCATACTAGCAAGGTGCTGATGTTTGCTGCTTGAATAGCATTTTAAATCTTGGAGGAGACTGTAGCCTTTGGACCCCAGGTATTTGGCATGACATTCAAGATATAACAGAGTGCTTTTTACTGAATAGTATTCATTCCATAAATGTAAAGGAGTTCTGCTTTCGAAGGAAGATGTATTTCCCTTTCAGATCCAGCAATTTCTGCAATAACTTCTATCAGACTAACATGAGTAAACTTGTAGATTATTAGTTTTCAAAGCCTTTAGGCATCCTACAATGGGTGTACTTTCCACTAATAAGGAGAAGAGCTCTCTTCAAGGATCACCCTTTGTCACAGATGAATTACAGATTTATGAAAACCTGAAGTATAAGGGCAAGGCTGAAAATAACTATGGTGATAGTCTCCTGGCTTAAGTAGGAAATTGGAACTTGTTCTCTTTGAATGACCTGTAGGAGCGAGAAACAGCACTCTCTGCTGACCAGGATAAAAACCATGGCATTGCTGGAATCAGCGCAGCTGTGGAAGAACTGGCCCTAGAAAGCTCCAAGGCTGTGGAGGCTGCAGTTTCCCAAGAGAAAAAGGTGGGTGACAGCTCTGCTCTGGCAGATCTCGTTAGTCCTAAATTCTGCCACTTCACACTGTAGTGTATGGTGAACTGGTGCCAAAGATTTTTGCAGAGATGATAATCTTTTGGAGGTGATGTGGTACTAACTGTATGCTCTCCACGGTGATAGTGTGGTGTGGAATATCTCTCTGCGTTTGATGAGGAGCTTGTGGAGCCTTGCTCAGATCTGGCAAGTTCCTTTTCGCCTCCTGTGGAAGCAGAAGAGGCAGTGCTGGATGAAGAGGAGGTACCTGAGGTGGACACCATAGCGGAACCTGATCTGAACACTACAGAAGAACCAAATCCAGCTGAAACAAGCTACCAAGAATCTAAAGATACAAGTAGCAGTGGACATCTTAACAGCTCTCCGTTTTACTATTTCTATCAAGGTCAGTACAATGAAATTGTGGAATCATGGTAGATGTTGGTCACTTCATTAGATGCAGCTAAACCCTGTGAGATAAAACTCCCACAGAAACTCAGAAAGGAGCTTTAATTTTATTACTGGAGAATGTACTGAGGTGGGGAGAAGGGTATTGAAAATTATGGGCAAAGAACAAGTGATGGTATCTTATCTTACAGCGGAGGATGGACAGTGTATGTATCTGCATCCTGTGAATGTTCGATGTCTTGTTCGTGAATATGGCAGCTTGGAGAAGAGTCCAGAGAAGATAACAGCAGCTGTAGTGGAGATAACTGGTTACTCAATGACAGAGGTAGTTATTTTATCTCCTTATTAATTCAGGACTCTTGTTTTGGCAGATCGATCATTGTGGCTGACAGGTGAAACTTGTTTCTCTTCAGTATTAAGAAATAATAACTCTGAATGGGTAGGCATGTTAATCTGCATGATTAAGAGCACCTGGTTAAGATGCAGTACCTTAAGTTAGTTGTGATAAGTAGACTCCAGTCTAGTGTGCTTTTTTCTGAGAAGGTAGGAAGTTCTGTGAGTAAGAGAATTGCAAACTGAAGGTTGGTTTGTTTTTAAAGCTGTCTTAAAAAAAAGTAAATTATTTTCTCACCCAAGACAGTAGCTTGAACGGGACAGGTTATCATCTTAACCTGAAGAAGCATTCTGCCTCTGTCTTGAACAAACAGTTGTTTCTGAGCATCAAGGGCAGAGGTAGGATGCTATGAAAATAAAGAGGATGGAAAGAAACTTTGCTGTTTGAGATGGAGTGAGAAGGCACTGAGGTTCTGGAAGAGGTGATGGGCCTTGAATTCCTTTATGGCAGATAAAGACAACTGTAAGAATTGACATGTGCAGTAACAACTATACGTGATTCTTAATTCATCTTTAACAAAGGATATGCTCAAGAAAGAATGGATGCAGAGGTAATAGGGAATTGTCTTCAAGTTTTTTGGCTCTGTGAGGAAAGATACAAAGCTAGACTGAAAAAAGCTGAGTAAAGTGGTGGTTGTGGGTCAGAGTGTAAAGGCACACTTGGTCCAGTGCAAAAATAAATGCAGTAGAGGACTGGTATTGTAGAATTTTATTCCAGTGGTGTGAATGAGAAGGGAGGAATAACAAGAAAATCAGTAACTGAACTGGAGTAACTGCATCCAAATCTGCTTATGATGTGGTTGGTGGAGATCTTGGGAGCATTTGGTTCTGACCCAGGGCGTCCTTCATGTTTTTGTAGTTTATAAAGCAATTATTGTGTCACTGCTGCTATTTTTTCCTACTTTTTATTTTTTTCCATAAGCTGTTCATCACTATGGACCTCTGCACCTTGTTGCAGTCATATGTGTGTGTATATATATATCTGCTCTTTTTTAATCAGGATATAAGACAGCGTCATCGTTACCTGTGTCACTTGCCTCTCACCTGTGAGTTCAGCATTTGTGAGCTGGCTCTGAAGCCGCCCATCGTTTCTAAGGAGACGTTAGAGTTGTTTTCAGGTTGGTACTGCCTTTCTAGTAGGTCTGTCATGTATCTGTGAGGGTGAAGGGGAAGTAGTTCTTATCCCTTCATGGCAGAAAAAAGAACATACGTAGCGGCTTTACTGCTCGTGCGGCAACTAGACAGAACAACCCCAGTTCACTGTTTTATAGACAACAATTACGCAAATAATAAAGAAGCGTGACTGCCTGGAAGAGCATATGTCGTTTGTAAGCATATTTTGTTACTAGTGTGTTATAACTGAATGCATTGCTCTCAAAGCTAGAGAAAACGTTGCCAAAGTATTGGCGTAGGGTTTTTTGATATCCAATGCTATGTGTTGCTCCTAGATGACCTCGAAAAGAGGAAACGTCTGAGGCAGAAAAAGGCTCGTGATGAACGGCGACGTGAACGCAGAATTGAGATGGAAGAAAACAAGAAACAGGGCAAATGTAAGTTGTGATTGAGCATAAGTGGTGGATTTCTAGTCCTCTTTAGTTGCTGGGCTGATTTCTTGAGCTACAGGATGAACTCTAAGGCCTTTAGTTTGTACTGTGCACTTGGAACAAGATTACAAGGTATTAGAAACCATGTCTTTAGAGTGAAAGATATAAGCTGTGTTAGTCAGGGTGTTAAATGATGTTATGCAATTCCTGTGTGGTTGCACATTATGGGCAAGACAGAGGGTTTTTGAGGGCACAGCTATTTCCATGGTCTATATAGCCCTTGGGATTCTTAATTTCTATTTTTGTAGTAATCACAATAAAGAGTGAAAAATAAAGAAGGAAAAATAAAAGCCTAGGAACTGCTTCCATCCAGTAGCAGGGCTGTACTGGTCTCTAAAATAGAGGGTGGAAAGAAAACTGAGTTTGCACCTTCTAGACTCCTGAAACAACTTGCATATTGACAGTCTTCCCCCACATTGTGTAGTGCTTTAATTTAAAACCTCTTTCTAGATCCAGAGGTCCATATTGCTTTAGAGAATCTGCAGCAGTTCCCTGCTTTTACCTCTTGCCCTGGAGAAACTACCAGAATTGATCATCAGAGCTTCTGTCTGTCTCCTCTTGGCAGAAGCCCTGTGTTTCAGACAGGTGAGCATCTGGAAAAACACGTCACATCCAGCTCTTGATCATTCTTTGGGATCTACTGCTCAGGTCATCACGCTAAACTTTCTCAATACCAATCAAAGACTGCTACTTTCCTAGATAACCGTGTTATCGTTTTGTGTGTGATCACACAGGCAAAGAAGCGTTCTGGTCCTTTGTCTGCTTTTTACTACCTCTACTTTAGTGACAATATGAGATCTACACTGTAGTATCCCCATCTTTGTAAGTCTTAGCTGAGGCAAAAGAAAGAAGAAAAAGAATCTCCCAAAAAAGAAGAAAAGAGCGTATGCTAGGAAAACATTACTGGCATTCTTTCTTCTACCCCCTCCATCTTCTCCACCACATTATACTAAAATAAAATGTGGTTGATGAGCACTTAGGTTGTTGTCCAGCAATGCTTTAACAAACATTTTATCTTGCAGTTAATAAAAAGTATGAAATAGAAACTATCCTTAGATGTTTTTTCTCAAAAAAAACCAAAGCAAAACATCAAAAACCCACAACACCCCAAAATAAGCAAACAGAACGCCCAAAACAAACAAAAAATCACCCGAAACTTAAATGCCCCTTAAAAAAAAAAGATGGAGGAAATTCGAGAGGTCCCACTGTGTGACTAACAGATGGAACTGATGAGATAGAAATGGTTAATTACATAAGATAATAAAACTTTATTTCTGTTTCATCCCGCTAAGCAACATAATGAGTGCCTTTGCCAAATGCGACTGGCTTTAATTATCTGCTGCTTTCTCCATAGAGTCTATTGCAGCTCCACTGTCACCTGGTGCCAGCCAGGTCAGCCCGCTGCTCTGTGGGAGTTTGGAAGAAGAGTCTCCCTTCCCTTCCTTTGCCCAGGTAAGCTGTGTGGCACAGTCAATCTTGTCAGAATTACTAGTGTCCTAGTTGGGGATCAATCTGAGAACACAATTGCTTCCCCCACAAAAACAACATGGGGTGAATCTTAGGGAGACAATGTAGGGTTGAGCCTTTGAAGGGGTTCTTAAATTTTCTTGCCACTTAAGGCATACGCAGGATTGTTCCAGTATGTGAGATTTAATCATATCTTACAACTTTTTTGATAGATGTTGAGAGTTGGAAAGGCAAAACCAGAAACATGGCCCAAACCTGCTCCAAAGACAAGAGGTAAGAAAATGGTGTATTACTACTTCAAGTTCGTTCCCATACATCCAAATGTAAAAAATCTTGTAACTTCACAAGTAGCATCTGGAGTGTCCAGGGTCGTTTGCACTGTGAAAATTTTAGACAACCTTCTGCCTCTCCGGGTCCTTTCTTTCTTTCTTTCTTTCAGATGAGAACACTCTGGCACTGCCCGCGCCAGCAGATAGTGATGGAGAAAGTGACAGCTCTGACCGCATCCCTGTGCCCAGCTTCCAGAATTCCTTCAGCCAAGCTATTGAGGCAGCCCTCCTGAAACTGGACAAACCGTCCACAGCTGATCATTTATCAGGTAAAAGGCAGGGGGGGAAGGCATGAAAAACTTCTGAAGTGAAAAAAACATTTGTATTTCCCATTCTTCTTCTGGGAGAAGTGAGAGCAGCAGTTTTGGGGACCAAAAATTGGCCACAACAGTTCTGAAAATTATCGAGTTGTGGTTTCTGAACAGCTTGACTAAGGCTCCTGTTAGCTTAAAGCTCTTAGTGGGAGCCGAGATCTCCAACTAGCAAAGAGTCCTGTTAGGACAAGGAATGGCTTTTGACAATCATGTGTGCCATGTCTGTACTGGAACTTAATTTAAGCTTTATCTCAAGGAAGTTCAGATTATGCACTTTTAAACTAAAAATACCTGAGCTGCTGAACTACCACTTAAATTTGACAGAAATGTCAAGGTAACTGCTAGTTAGGATTTCGAAGGAGGGGTTCTGAAACAAATGGAGATGAACTTAAAGGTTTAAGTTTGGTGCTGGCTGATAAAACTCATGTATAATGCTCAGTTGTGAGGTTTAGCTTTGGCTGCTGTTTGGCTGTACTGAATGATGGAGACTTGGACAGGAGGGGCTGGGAGTTTCTGTGAAATGGATATCGGCTCCAGTTGTAATGGGGTTTGGATGTGGATGAAAGCGATACCTGTCTGAAAGGTGGACTGCTGCACATTTGCAGTCCTGGGGTCTGCTGTCAACAGCAGCTGTAGACCCAGGTGTGTTTGGAACGGTTTTAGGTGTGATGGAGTCTCCCTTAGTGGGTCTGCAGTAATTTTTTTGTTAAGATTAAACTAGCTGGTGCTCAGTGAGTTGACAGTACCATGGTCCTGTAGAAGTCATGAGGGTAGGGAAGACCATTTATCATTTCTATGTGAAATTCCTGTTCCATGAGGAAAATGACAGTATCATTTTAATCCTTCACAGAGGAAAAGGGAGGCAAGAAAAGAAAGAAACAGAAGCAGAAGCTACTGTTCAGCACCTCTGTTGTTCACACAAAGTGATTCTGCTATTCAAGAGAAGTTTCCTCTCCTGGTTTTCTTTTAATTTTGCTTTGTTTTGCTGCTATAGTTTAAGTATTTAAATTTGAACAGACTAAACTTGTGTTTCTAGGGGGTTCAGGAGGAAGCCATGACAGTATATGTTGAAGTAAGATCTTCTCATTCCAGCTGCTTAATCAGTTTATACTGAAACAAAGTTTTGAAAGAAACAACACAGAGACAAATCAGCCAAGGCTTCTAGTATGTGCCGAGACAGTTCTTTTGGCCTAAGAAGCAGCATGAAAGTCTTCACAGCTGTGTGGCACTGCCAGAACACTGCAGTGTCACCAAGTGAAGAGGCAGAGAGCCTTTATTTCCCTACAAGTATTAATTGCAGTAGTCCATCTGACTGACAGCCGTGCTGTCTCGGTAATGCTGTCTGACTGCTCTCTTGAGAAACTCCTTTCTGCTGCACTAGAAATGGGCAAAAGAGCTTCCTGGCTTTAGAGTGTTAGCTGCTCTCTCTGTGCTTTTACTAAAGAGCAAGAATTCCTCCTGTTCTCCTGGCTTGGAAAGATTTAAAGCCGAGGTGAGTGTAAAGCAGAAGTTGGGTACTTGGTTTTGAAGTGACTCTTGATGAATTTGTGTATTTCAAAATGTGTACTGGCACTAGGGATAGAAGGAACCTCCTCACTTCTCTCAGTTCTTCGATTCTGTTTTAATGTGGGTGAGTGAGGCTGCTAGGTTGTTTTGGTTTTGTTTTTTTTTGCCAACCATGGGCTACACATTCTTTGTAACCTGATCATCTAGAATAAACACTCCACCCTAGGGCTCTTGGTAACTACCTGAATGGTGTTTTGGCACTGGCTGCTCTTGAATTGGAAGAACAACTGATAGCCAGAGTCTGTAGGTAATTGTTATTCCCCAGCAAGAAACTGGGGTCTCTTGTACTGGGAGAAGAGCCTGTATCCGCTTAGTTCTGGGATGTAATCTGATCCACACGAAGCACCTCGGGCTGTAAACATGTCTCTTCTGGACCCCTCCCCGCTCTTTGGGTGGCCACATTCTGCACTGCTTGCGGTTTGATTTGAACTAATAAGTTAAGTGGTGTGGATTTTGTTGAATAAAATGAACTGTAGGTGTAATGTACCAGTCAAGGCCAACAGTTGCAATAAATCATACGCACACGCGCTTACAGTCCTGCACCCTTCCTGAGCTGTAACGGTCACATCAGCGTGGAACAGACCACTTAGCTGCACGGAGTCAAATCTTCCCAACAGATTTTTGTGCTGGGGAGCTGGTGTATAGTTTTATACCACCCAACTGCCGGGTGCCTTCAGTTCTCTACAGCCCCACGTGCACCAGTGTCCTGTCTGCATTTGCACGTGCTTTAGAGAAGGGATGTGCTCTCTAAGCAAGGCAGCATGTGGTTGAGACCCCTGGAGCCAGATATTCCACCACTGCTGGAAAATCCATTGGTTGTGTCCCTATTTAAAAAGTTGATGTCAATACACTGACGCTTGATTTCAAAGCAGGAGGCTCCACATTATACAAGCGCTTCCTTGAGGTGCTTAAGTGTGTGCACGTGGGAATCTAGTAGCAAAGAGTGTACTTCACAAAACCGTGTGCGGCTATAAACCAGAACGAAGGGGGAGAGCAGGGATATAAAGAATGCTTCTATGGCTACAGGAGGGTAGAGGAAACACTTGCAAAACATTATTTGAAAGCTGCTTGACTTCACGCTTGGTCACAATTAACTATACTAGATGGAAAGACAGTACAGCTTGTCAAGAGAGTGCAAAGAAATGTAAGATGTCTGCAGGTAGTAACACATCTTGGTGTCAACGCTTTATATGCACATTGGAAAACTATTGGTGAGGGTAGATAAAGTAACTAGGTAAGAAAGATTCAAGTATGCAGTTAACTGTTCACAGTACTATTGTTTCCTATTTGCAATAGACATTTTAAGCCATGGAACAGGAGTAACTACTTAATGTCTAACCAGTATCTGTTGTGTTCTATTATCTCTACACATTTATAGTCAACTTTTCTTTGCATTGGGAAGAGAGGCAGAATAGCTGGAGCTGGTGTAACTCACCTCTGCGTCTCACAGGCACTAGGACAAGGGGAGTGACTGTCCCTTCCGCAAGGACAGTCGCTTCTCGTTTTCCTATGGATTCCAGAGAGAATACCAGCAATGCTACTTTCCTGTAACTGATGGGTGTAAACTTAATAAATATCTAAGCAGTCCTTGTAGCTATGAGTTTTATAATGGGTCAGTTGGAGATGAGCCTTACAGCTCTGCCTTGCGTTCCCTGTAATCTCAGCTCCTGTGTATACAACTGGTGCTTTTGCAACTCAACAGACGGCCCTATGGGTAACAGGTGCACTTGAAGATAAGGTAAAAACCAGTACACTGTTAATGCTTTTTCTGTACTGGAAGAGAATAACTACATTCCTTGTCCATGCTGACTGCCTAAAGCTCACTTCTACCTCAGCACAAAGATCACATTGAGCTGCTACCTTCCTTAAGATTGCAGGTGATTTTTGACTCCTGGTGTGAAACAGGCAAGTAACCTACTTACATATATATATAAATATATATATACTTTTAAAAAATTTATTTAAGAACATTTAGAATGGGGGGGATGAAGTGTAAATATGAACAGATGCTTTTTTTTTTGTCCCCTGCTTTGCTTAACACTGAAGATAACTGGTAACACCTTGATTACACAAGTACAGGACAGAGGTGAGCAGTAAAATGTAACGTTCAGTCTGTCTCTGTGCCATCATCATCATCTTCATCTCCACTTCGAGACTGCTCTTCTGTGAGGGAACAACTCAACAATGACTTCTGTATACACTGCCTTTCCTCTGCAATAGAGAGAGCAACAGAGGCTCATTACTTGATCTCTTCACATATGCTGGAATATCCTCAACTTCTAAAGAACATTTCTCAGTTCAAGAATTCAGAACTAGCCCAGCATAACCTACAAAACCCCCAGGAACTGAGGCCACTTTTTAGGAAAGCAGCTGGAGGAACTCACCTTCATTCGTACAGTTTTGCAGCAACACCAGTAGCTGTCTTCTGTTATACTGAATTAGAAATTTCTGACATGTTCTTATGGTACCTGTATGAGTCACAAGAGCAATATGTAACAATATACAAAACTGAGCATTTCTGAGCTGCTAGTATATTTTCTAAGGATGATTTTATGAAGTGACAAATGCCCCAGGCAACAACTTTATTCTACAAGTGCTAAGAAGGGACTGTAGACTTCACTTCCCCACTGTTAAGTGGTGGAATAGTAATTTTGAACATGTAGTGCCTGTTTTTTGCCCCAACTGGTTAGTTTTCAGGACATTATGATACTTTAAAAATATATTTTAAAAAGAAAACAATGCAATACAGTATTTTCTGCTTTGGTTTTGTGTTAAATATTGATTCAAGCAGAATTAATGAGGGCCTCAACAACGAGCTGCTGCTGCCTGTTTCTTACTTAGATCCACTAAGTCAGTGGCACAGAAGGTGGGTCTGTCACAACGCAGCAGTAAGGGGGGTTTTTCCTCTCTAGCGGGCCGGGAAGGTTCGATGAAGCTCCGAGGCCTCCCCCTCGGGCAGCCGCGGTGCTGGGACTGACCTCCGACGTGCAGGGTGCGCAGGCAGCAGGGGTAGCGCTGGCCCCGGCTCTCCAGCTGCCGCACGAAGGGCAGCGCCGAGCACAGCAGCCGGTACGAGTCCTTGCGGCAGCGCAGCAGCACGGTCCCGGTGTAGGCGTTCAGGTACTTCACTGCGGGGAACGCACCGGTGAGCCCGGACCCCCCGCCCCGGCCCTGCCCGGAGGAGCCGCCTGCGCCCCCCGCCCCGCTCGGGGAAGCGGGGGCAGCGCGTCCCGCCCGCACCTGTGAAGGAGATGGAGCAGCAGGCCAGGCCGTAGTCCCCGTGCACCCGCCCGATGGCGTCCCTGACGGCGAGGGCCACGGCGCGGTCCTCGATGCACTGCCGGCACCGCGGGTCCTCCGACACCACCTCGCACAGCACATACCTGCGGGAGCGCGGCGTCAGGGGGTGCGCCGGACCGGCCCGGCCCGGCCCCGCGGCGCCGCCTCCAGCCTCACCTGTTCTTGAAGCGAACCATGGCGGCGGCGGCGCCCCGTCCGGACGGACGCCGCTCCTAGCCAATGGGCGAGGCGCCTCCGCGCACCGCAGCCAATCGCCGTCGCGCAGAGGCGGGGGCAGAGGACGGACTTCCCGGCCGCCGGAGCCAGCGCGGTCTCGCCTTTTCCTCCGCCGGCTGCCCGCGGAGCGCGTGCGCATGCGCGCTGCTTCCCTCGCCCCCGCGCGCGGCAGCGGGTCTGTCCGGGCGGCTCGAGCGGCGACCCCGCCGCGTTCCCGCACGCTCCGCGCGGGGGCGCTCGCGCCTCGCGGCTGCCCGGGCCGGGCCGAGGGCGGCGGGACCGCGGGGCCGGCCGTTCCCGCTCTGCCGCCCCGCCGCCCTGCAGTGCCCTCCGGCCTCAGTGTGGCGACCGGACATCGCCCCGCAGCCGCGGGAAGGCGAGGACGGTCCCGGTGCTGCGGGCACCCCGGGCCGAGGGCTGCAGCTGAGTGCCCTGTGCTGGCGGGGCTGTCTGCCCGCCTGCCCCACAGAACCGCTCTGCAGCAGCTACAGCTGCTCAGGCTGCGGGTGCGGGGCGGTTTGGGACACGGACCCATAAATGCAAACGGCCGAGGAAGCTGCACAACAGAGTTAGTTCTCATGATGATTTCTGTGGCGGTTCTCCAAGCCCTTCCCTCTGCCGGGTTACCTGGGGAGGCGAGCGGTGCTCCTGGCCCCGGGAGGAGCCGGGGCAGCGGGGCGGGGGGAGGGGCGGGGTGGGCAGCGAGGCGGGAACGAGCCGGCTGGGGCGTTGAGAAGCGCTTTGTGACACTGGGGTCCCCGGAACCGAGTCACACGGGAGCGCTGGGGCACTGCAAATGATCGGAACTCATTGCTAATTCAGAGTGGAAACATCTTCTTTAATGACCTTAATTCTAGACACAGAAAACAACGATAAACCCAGTGGAAATCTTGTCCTGGGTGATAAACTTTTGCCCTCTGAAATAGATGGCTGTTCTGCTCCTCTCTCATTTTGTCTCTTAACTCCTCTCTCGTTCACCTGTGATCACATTTTTGAGTCATGTTTTTCTGAGAACTACAGAATATGAGTTGCCTGGGGAGAAAATAAAATGCAAGGTCCAGCATGGACTTGCCAAGAGACCTTTTCTTTTGGGCTACGATCAAAGGGACTGGAGGAAGCTTGTCAGCTTCTGAAGCTGATGCAGACAGGAGCGTTTTCTTGATGGGAGAGGCGGCATTGTGTTGAACTTTGCTGTATTACTTTATGTTTTAATATCCAAACTGTGCTATAACTGTCATCTGTTCCACTTAATGCAGTGAGCTCCTGGTTGTTAAGCTATTCTGGCTTTTTTGAGTGATATCACACGCATTCCCATGTGTGCTCTTTGTGCAGCGAGGTCCCTCATCCTCTCAGCATTGCCCGCCAAGGTCTATTTGCTGCTGCCCCCATCTTTCTGGCGGCATCCCCCTGATGCTGCGCTGCTCGGGTCGCTTTTGTTCCTGCCCTCCCCCGTGTCCTCCTGGTGTCAGAGGCACGGCTGGGTCTCTGACAGCACAGCACGAGTGCATTCTGCCCTGTAATGCAATAGGACATGTGCGCTGTGCACGCTACAGGCTGGGCCCTCTGCAGAGCGGAGCCCCGTGTTTTCGGTCCAGGAGGCTGATTAGGAGAGACACGACGCAAAGAGAGAGCAGTGTTGTGAGAGAGCCCCGTCCTGCTTCATTTCACGTGGAATATTCCCTTCTGTGCCGCGTTGTTGGTTTGGAGGATGCGCAGAGCAGCCCCGAGCCGCCGCAGCTCCCTGCGCGGTCACCGCCTGTGTTGGTACAAGCCGTGTGAGCCCGGTCAGGCATCACGGTGTGCCGAGCTGACAGCACAGACTCAAAGGTTACAACATCTTCACATGTGTTTTCCCACCTCCTCACTCCCGCCCTCCTGCCAGCTTTGCTGTATTGATCCCAGCGTCAGTGATTCAAGAAACTGTCGCAAGGGATGGTGAGTTATGCAGTCAAGGTGGGAAAGAGCCGTCTCCTAAGAAAAGATCTGAGAGAGAAAATGTCAGAAAACGCCATGTAGATTGAAGAGTGGGTCAGGAGACCTGCCAGGAGAGAGGATGGATGTTTCTCCTGCAGACTTGGAGAGACAACGTGGCCTCGGGATAGCTCATCAAACTGAAATTATGGAGGACAGAATACATGAGGACAGGGGGAAACAATGTGCACTGTCTATACACATTAGAAACAATCTGTAAAGCAGTTTGAGAACCCTGGATAGAAGATTCTTTATCAGTGTTCGTTAGTGGTGCCCAATAAAGTGGTGATGCTGGAGAGACACAGGAAGAACACTAAGGTCTCGTTTTCCCAGCCTGTGTTTGTTACATGTGGTAGCAGGTGTGTGGAGGGGTTATTCCCAATCAGTCCAGGCTGGTTTTATAACCACTTTAGTTCATTATTTGATATTTTACTACAGATTTTAAGATCTAGACCTTTATTTTGGATTTATATGGGATTTGTAATCTCCAGATTGTGGGTTAGTTCGCATTTGTATTGTGCTAATAAGCTGCAATAGACATTGTGATTAATGCACACATTTTATTCTATGCAGCCAGCTCTTAGAGTTTGTGTGTATTTGCTACAATTACAATTAACAGCAAATGTGTTCTCTGAAAAAACATAGATCAGTTAGTGAATCTTTGCACTCTTTGTAGGTATGATGTTTCCATTTTATAGATGAGGAAACTCATGTATAGTCGGATTAAATGATTTGTTCACATTAAATAGCTGTCAGTCTGAAGACATAGAGCAAGGACTTGATGTGATTAGAGGGAACCAGTGTATTAGTGCATGTTGTGTTGGAGTATGTCTTGTGTGCTTCTCATGCATAAGGTAACCAAGTAATTACATTCTGGAGTAAAATTAGGATGCACTGATGTTCCATCCTTGTGATACCACAATTTCATCTTCCCTGCATATCCAAAACAACAATTTCACTTCCCCCTGGAAGCACTAAACTGCATTTGCCATCAGGTGCGGTATCGGCGTTGAGAAGACAACTCTATTTTGTTTTATTGTAGGCACATTGTGTCCCCAGATAACCCCGCAACTGAAAACACAAAACAATCTGGCTAAAATTAAAACTGCTTCTTAAATCCTCCATCTGATGTTGCCTGAAGCTTTTTGTTCAGTTTATCTTCACAAGGTCACTGAGACAGAAGAGCGCATTCCCCGAGCACATTGGCCTGGAGCCCTCCATGTGGATGCTGTCATTTAATATTTGGGACACCCTCCTCCTCTTCCCACGATCTCTTCCCTTTGACTCCCCCATTGTCTCTCTCTGCTCCCCGCTTTTGAGCTGAGGATCCCTCAGATCCATACGTGTAGGAATAGAAGCTTTTTGATGTGTAACCCCTAATCTCGAGCTGTCTGTGCGGTTGGGTGGTCGCGGCTGTGGGTCCGTCTGTCCGCAGCGCTGCCCTTGTCCCTGCTCATCCTGCCACCCCGAACATCCGTCTTGCAAAACCGCCCGTTTGAAGCAAATTCTGCTTCTGCCTCTTTCAGTGGCTTGTGGTGCGATCTCTGCCTGCTTCAGATCAAAATAGTAAGTTCATTTATTTTTTTTAATAGTAAAGAACAGGAAATGGCGCTTCAGATTAATAGTGACCGCCTGCTCTGAGAGACACCCCAAGTGAGCTTCCATTAAGATATCGAAAATTGGAAGCCACTTTGGAAGATTGAAGTCAAAGTTTAAGATCTGATAAAGGGCGTAAGTGTCCACGAGTTTGGCACGTGCTGCCTGAGCACAGAACTGAATTTCTGAGCTTTGTTTAACCCGGCTCTGCTATGGGAACAGTCGCAAATACTTTATTCATAGATACATATTAAAAATTAGTCAAAATTCCACTCAAGTGTTGTTAATTATCAAATATATACGAGAGATCTGTCGGCAGTATGCTTTTCATTTGCAGCAAGCTGCTGCAAGAAGCAAACAGCTGTTTCCAGACTAGTTAATTAAGGCAAAAACTAGAATGTTAGGCCAGTTAGTTCTGGATTCTCATTTCTCTTCCTTTCTGCATTAGGGAACACAGACTGAACAGTAGCCCACGTAAGTTACTACGTAATCTACTTTGTAAAAACCCTCATATTTAATACCTCCTTAACAGGGACATTAAGATGGATTAATTATTCTTTGTTCTGGTCTCTGAAGATAAAGGGTAATTACTATTGTGTAACTGAAAAATTGCTCCTTCACAAAAAAATCCAATAGCATTAGTGGGGTTTTAACTTCTTGCTACCTATAGGGAGGCGTACAACTTTCCATAATGTTATGGCAAAGACTGCCATGCATGTACGAATGGCCCCAGAGAGTCTTACTCAGCCTCCAGCCCACACCTGAGACCAGTATTTCCAGAGATAACAGATCCCGCTGGTAAGACAGGACTCGGTGTTTGGTTCTGTGCTGAGCAGCACTTAAATAGCGATGCAGTTTTAAGGCTGGTTGTCACCGATGGTGCTGCAAGACTTTTCTGCGGTAAGTTTCCAGAAACCTGTAGAAAGACCAAAGGTAAACCAAAGGGAAAGTATTAGAAATAAAGGAGCAATGATAACAATGGAAACAACCCCTTGAGCTTGCCTGTCTGGGGAGGAAGCTTTTGAAAGAGTGAAAAAACAAGCTATGATGCTTTAGTAACCCCAACATCATGCGTGGGTCAGCACAGACAGTGGAGCAGAGGCCACGTTGAGATATTTGAGTTAAGATAGAAAAGAAAAAGAAAAGAAAAAAGAAAAGAAAAGAAGAAGAAAAGAAGAAGAAAAGAAAAGAAAAGAAAAGAAAAGAAAAGAAAAGAAAAGAAAAGAAAAGAAAAGAAAAGAAAAGAAAAGAAAAGAAAAGAAAAGAAAAGAAAAGGAGAAGAAAAGAAAAGAAAGAAAAGAAAGAAAAGAAAGGAAAAGAATAAAATAAAGGAAAAGAAAAGAGAAGAGAAAAGAAAGGAAAAGAGAAAAGAAAAGAGAAAATATAGGAAAATAAAAGACAAGAAAAGAGAAAAGAACAAGGAAAGGAAAGGAAAGGAAAGGAAAGGAAAGGAAAGGAAAGGAAAGGAAAGGAAAGGAAAGGAAAGGAAAGGAAAGGAAAGGAAAGGAAAGGAAAGGAGATAAGACTTTTTACAAGGGCAGGGCATTTTCAGTCATATACGATTAGTGGATTGGCTCGTCCGAGACCTGAAATGCCTGACTGCCGTACTGATTTCTGTTGATAATTATACATTTTCAAAATACTTATGTGCATAACTTCCTTTGATCTCAGGGGGAGTTAGGCACCTTCATATGCATAATAGTCTGGCCTTTAAGCTCTCTAAGCCTCAGTTTCATTTGGCAAAATGATGATAATAACATTTTTCTACTTCAGGGAGTGTTACAAATAAATTATTGAGTTATTATGCACTTAAATAATACAATAATTGAGATAATAGAAGCTCTTATGGCATAAACACAGCGTGCCCTGAGCCACCTTCTTTGCATAGGAGCTGGTGTAGAGGCTACTCTGAAACAACAACGATGTGTCTGGTGTTGCTCATCTTGCAGATCTTTGCTCTCTGCTTTTTCCTTCCCCTGAATTCCCATGTGCGGATTACGCCAGGGTCCTATTTTGCAGTAAGATGTATCTGCTTATGTTGCCATACGCCGAACAATCCTTTTCCTACATGTCTTTATGTTTTAACTCCAGCAGCCTGGAGCAGCGCAGCGTAAGAGATGTCTCCCCAGTGAGGGAGGCAATGGAAAACATTTCGCAGCGCATCCATCACTTGGTGGGAGGACGAGCATCCCGTGGTGACCGTGCGGATCCCTGCGTGGCCCCGCAGGAGGAGGGGGCTGCTCGGTGGGTACGCTCAGCGCTCCCCGTGGCATCTCCAGGGTCTGTGCTCGTCCTGGTGTTAGCTCAGTGCAAAGAGTGTGTCAGTCACTGCCTGGCTGGGGCACACGGGTCTCCACTCCCTGCCCGACCCGCTCCAACACAAACCTCCCCACCCGTTCGTTCTTGCCCAGATCCAGTTCTATCTGCAGCATCCCCGCCCGGCACAGGGAAAACCCCCCAAAAGCAGAGCAGGGTGCCGTGTATGAGCACAGATTTGGGTGGGGGAATCAACAGCGACTCTTTGTATTTCTGCCGTGCTGACTGCGGGTGCTCACGAAGACCAATAAGTGCAAACACATTTCCAGAGGCAACCGTTGTTATAGATTGAAGAAGACAAAAAGCTCTGGAAGCATCTGACCTATTTTGGGAAGCTTGCTGGGGCTCTTTGCTTTCATTTTGTTGAATTTAATATTTTTTTTTCTAAAGATGTGCTTGAGTCAAAGAGACCGTCAATATTTGCTGCTTTTCCTAACTGTGCGCACCATGAAGACAGAAGCAGACTAAAAACATCTCTTGCAGTGTTTGCCAGGCTGACTCCACCAGCTGCCCTGAGGGCGTGGGGGTTGCAGCTGGCACTGGAGGTGACTTCTGCTGCTGCTGGTTGGTCCCAAGCTAGAGCTCCTGGTGATGCACATAGCAACCTTCTTGCAGCGCTTGGTGGCATCTGCCACAGTGAGATGATCTGGGGGCATTTGACCCAGGGCATGTCCCTCAGGCCACCTCAGTAAAATTCCATTGTTCATATGCTGGAACTGAAGCAGTTGTTGCTATGTGACCTTCTCCGTCGCTTTTTCATACCTGTGATGCTTAAAAGATCATGTTCATCCTGCTGTAACATTAGTGACTTAATTAGAGCTGAATTTGGTCCTACTGCCTCTGAACACGAGCAGCTTCCATCAAGTCATCTAAAGGATCAGATCTGGTTTCTTCTCTCTCTCGGTGCTGGTGGCGTCTGGTTTCATTTTCCACCTTTCCTGAGGGAGCTCACTTTTCTCCACATTTCAGCACATGCCTGTTGTACATCAGCACCCGGGGCTGCCCGTGCCAAGCCCAGCACCGCTCTCCAGCCAGCAACGTACGAGGTGCTATAGAGACAGGACACGGGACGCATCGAGAGCTGAGGTTGTGGACTGTGCGTAGCTTAAAACCAGTACCTGCTGACAAGTCAAGGAATTAAGCTGGAGCCAGTTAAGTGTGGGGGTTTTGTGATCTCCCAGCGTTGTAATTTAATGTCCAGCGCTGCCTGCAGGACATCTCTGTTTATTTCTGAATATGATGAGATGGGAGATTTTCTACATGCTGTGTTTTGTCTCTAGAGGATGGGTTGATTCTTTTAACTTGTTCCACCTCTTCTTCTCCTTCCCCGTCCGCACCCCAACCACCCGGCCAAAGCAAAACTCCCTCAGCTTTCTTTGTGGCACACAGAGGATCAGCTATTTAAGCAATAATTATTCAGTTCCTTTTGGTAAAATAGAAGATTTTTTAAAAGCATAAGATGATGATTTTGAGTGTTTTTTAGGTTCCTCTAAAACATACTTTCAACTTTAGCTCTCCCCATTTTTATGTATATTACTACATAGATAAACCTATTGCTTGAATAAGCACATATACTCTCTATTATTTCTCTGTTATTGTACTACCCAGTATTGTAAGCTCAACATCTGTGAGTCAGATCACAGACATTAACAAAATAATTTTATTTAATTAATTTACTTAAATCATACATACTGAGCTCTTTTATTTTGGGGGCTTGCAGGGTGCAGGTGTTTCTCTGTAAGCGCGGGGGCAAACAACTTCATTAGTCTTTTAATAGTCTCAGTATCAGAGATTGATGGTGTCACCTTATATTGAAGCTCGTTTTCCAATAAAGCTGCAGCAGTGGATAACACGGATACGGAGCTCCTGCTCCCATTCATGTTCCCTCCTACTCTACTCTGTGTTCTCTGACAGAAAGACACCACAGCGACAAACACAGAAGATTGAAGGACATGTACTGAACCTTAAGTTCAGCTCTTTAGTGTCTTTCACACATTATAGCTTGATAGAGGTGATGTTTGGAGGGCAGGGTATAAGTAACTTCATATTAAGTAATGGACTTAATGACTCCATACCCAAGCGAACTGTCTTTCTGTCTGTCAGCGGCACGTAACCGTGTCACCGATACCCAGTCTGATGTTTTCCTTTATTATTATTCATAAGCTCCCATGCCAAACGGCAATCAAACTCTTCAGGCAGTGCCGTCTTGGGGATTATCGCATTCGTGGGGCGGTTAAAGTCACTTAGCCTCGAGTCTTCTGCCTCCGAAAAGTGCCCAAGGCTAATCGCTGCGAGATGTGACGCCTGTCATGTCTTCTTGTTCAAGTATGTGCGGCAGGCCTGTCATTCACTAAAAGCCCGAACATCTGTTATTACACGGTAATCCTCGCGCATCAGCCTTCCAAATAAGAAAGCGGTGCAGCCCGGCGAGGTATGGCTCAGCCTTCGTTTGCATAATTCCCAGAATGCAAGGCAGCTCGCTCTCCCTTCTGAAATCATTAATAAGCAATAAGAATATTATATAAGCTGGCATCTTTTTTTAAACCATGATAATTTCAAATGTTATTATAATTAGGACAAAGAAGAGAGTTTGAGCTGGGGGAGGGAACAGACAAAGGCTTAAGCTGATCTCTACCATGACGTTAGAAGGTGGCTTTGTCTGTTATATCCTACTTTGGACAATAATGGACACACTTTAGGCACATGAAGAGGCAAATAGACAATTTATTTAAAAGTATTAATCTTTTTTATCCTGAAATGGTATCTCTTGCTGTAAATAGCATCACAGCTTTCCTGTCCACTTACATTCTAACTGACCCTGTAGAAAAAGCCTGAAAAGCAATATATATTGTATATATAATGTGTTGCATTCTGATGACTGTCAACTTCATGGTGGGTCGGATAAAGCGACCAGAAATGTTCTGTTGCTGAGAATACCTTTGCTTAAGCCAGAGTGACTGCTAGCCGATGTGACTATGGTGCTGTCACATCACGAGAGATGTGGCTTTTTGGGTAGTGGGTCCCAAGGCATGACAGATCCGATGCGATATTTTCATAAAATTTAGTGTCTGGAATGAGCCGGCAGGATTTGCTGGAGAAGGAAAACCAGGTGGAAGTGTGGTTTCTATAGATGTAACTAATAGGGATGCTTTCTTTGGAACAGGGAAGATTTAAAAAGTCACTTGTCAAAGCCGTTTTCCTGTAGCGCTGCGGCAGCCCTGGGCTCCGAGCGTGTTCCCGATGTTCCCCCTCGCTCACATGTGCGAACACGGGCAGGCAGGCGGGGGGAGGCAGCTGCACTGACACACTATGGGGTTTGCAGGAACACGATGGCAATTTAGCAGAACGATTAAAAGATTGCAAACATTTATTAATAGCTTTGCTGCTGCAGCAGCTCTGCCGGAGAAGCCTCGAGTCCTCAGGGATGCTCTTACCTCCTGCCCTTCCCTTCCAGAGCTCTGGAAATGGAGGAGTCGGGTTTGGACTCAGTCCTGCAGACCACTTATCCCACTGCCCAGGGGAGAGGACAGGGGGGAACCTGAGCGTGAGAAAGAAATGAGAAGGTACGCAGAGCAAAAAGAAAGGGTTTTTTATTTTCAGCTGTTGCTTGGCCTTTCTCCTCCTCCCTGTGCTCCTCTCCCTTTCATTGCCCTTCTTTGCCCACTCCTTTTCCTCTCCCTTGGGATGGATGGACCTTTTGTTCACTGCGTTGGCACTGGATTCAAATGTGAGTCTACAGTATCTTTTTGATACTGCAGAACAAAATCAGTGACAGACAGGTATAAAAGCAGCATTGGAGAAGATCTGCTGAAAGTTCTGCAGAGCAATTCAGTTTCCTAACATGAGCACAATCAGTTCTTTTGCAATTCTCATTACTATGTTGCAGTCTCTTCAGATTTTTTTACCTTTTTTTTAAAAAAAGGGCGATTGGCTGAACAAGAAATCACCTTATACTTCATGGCTGATCCTTCTGCACAGCAGCAAACACTGTAAACGAGATGGGCAATTCTGATGGTTGAGTGCGCAGCATCTGAGACATTTTTATCCCACAGACCAGATGATGGTGACTGACTGATGTAAGTTTGCAACAGGAGGATATTTATCCTACACATATGGTGACCTCCTCCATATTCCTATCCACAGCAGAATAATCAGTTGATTTCACTTTTTTTTTTTAAACTGGATCCTAAGAGAAGCTGAAATGTCTGGACAGCCTCAAAGGAATACATTTTTTCTGCTAAGCAACGATGACAGCAGATATGAATACTTGTGTCCCTGGAGTTATCTAAAATCGTGCTTGTAACTGGGTGGGATGAGAGTGCAGCTCAGCCATGGCTTTTCCCATGCAGCATGGCCAAGCGGCTGGACATGGGCACCAGCAGCTGACTGACTGTGCTTGACTTTTTAGTTCCACTGGGAGAATTTGTCTTCTATTGATACACACAATTTAATTATGCCACTTGGCAATTTAAGAAAATTCTCATTGCATAATCACTACATCTCTTATCAATGCAGTAGAATGTGCAGAATGGAATTCAAAGTGGGTCCAGTGGGTCATAAAGGAGGAAAAGTATGATGGTGAAAGGATGCAGAAAATAAAATAGAGTTGAATTATGAGCCCTGCATTATTCTTACCTGAACCTGCCTTGGGTTGATTTGGCTTTTTTTGAACTGTTTCCCCTATACTTTGAAGTTTTCAGTTAAAATTCAACCCTTTGCCAGTTTTCAAGTGTGGTGTCCAATTTGGAACTTGACTACTGTGAGTTTTTGTCTCTTGCAGTGGATGTTGCTTATGACAAACATCCGGTTATCTCTGTTCATTTCTGTATGCCACACTCTTCACGGGGTGACCTTGGAAACTGCACAACCCCAGAGATCAGTGCAAGCGCCACAGAAAACTTGCTCCCTTGGGACGTTTAAGGAAAGTCTGTATGAATTCCTGGAGAGCTTGGCAGGCAACCTATAGGGCCTTAAAAAGCTCTGCTTTTCTGGGGAATGAGTATAATACTTTGAGTAATCCTGGTCTAAAAGACAGAGGACCCGTATGCAGTTGTACTTGATACCATGAATGAATTTGGACTGATTGCTTCTTCACTTTTTGTCTTTAGGAGCTGTGATTGCCCATGCTTGGAGTAGCCAAAGAATGCTCGAGGTAGCCAGAGATGAGGATGAAACAGACCTGGAGGTTGGAGAGGCCCCTGATCTCAGGTGAGAAAGGCGATAGATAGGATTCTGAAAACACCAGTTCAACAGAGGCAACTACCTCCAGAGATACTATTGGTCTTTCATTTCTTGTTTGAGGATTGCAAACAGCAGGCGTTTCCACGCAGTAGCAGCTTCAGCTGCTCTGCCAAAGTTCTCGTCCTTTCCTGGCAGTAGCTGTTTCATTTGCATTGGTTTCAGCATCTCTAGTTCCCGGTTTTGCCTTGTGCAATAACAAGAGGATGCGTTACAGCCTTTGGACAATTAGGACACCTGTTGGTGGCATTGTTTTGTTTCATTTTTGTTTTTTTCGTGTCCTGAAAGGCTGTTCTGGGATGTGTTTTCCTTTCTCAGTGACAGGTACTAGTAAATAACTTTGTAAGTGCTGAAAAGGTAGAAAGCAGAACAGGGGTGTTTTCAAGGTTTGGGTTGTTCTGTAGAGCAAGATCCTTTTGCTTAGAAAAAAAATCATCAATGACAAAATATTCCCAGACAACGTAAATACAGAAATGATGAGGCTGCACATGCTGAACTTAAAATTCTGAAATAGGTTGGTTTTATAGCTCTATCAGAACAAAGTCTCTAACTTTTAACAGAATGTACTTTGTTGATTTGATGATGAGTTACGAACTGGAGGGAAAATGAAAAGGCAGCTCATGTAAAGCTGCATCATCTTCTGCCTCTGTTGAGACAACACTGCATCACCTTTGCTGGCAGCGAAAAATCTGTCAGGCTTTGTCATCGTTTTGCATCACAGTGTGACCCAAAAGCAGACGTACCCTCAGCCGTCACACAGCACCGTGCCAGGGATCGCCTGCACAACTACAGCGGCCATATAGCTGGGGAACATTGCTCTTGTCAGCTCTGCGGAACTCTGACAAACCGAGGGAACTGAAATATATTGCTCTTTTTATTCTATTTGTGTGGATCTTCATCAGCCTTACCAGTTTTCAGTTCCAATAATAGCTATGTATGAATTGTATTTTTCAACATTCTACTTGCAAAGGTTTGGCTTCCACTGAGCCGTCCGGTGTTCCTGGTGGCTTGCCCTGCTGTCCTGAGCCTGCTCTCCTACACGCGGCTTGAGCGAGACACAGGTCACAGCCATCACACTTAGTTTATGGAAAACATATCGGAATCGCTTTGATCACATCATCCTGACTTCTCCGTTTGAAAGAAATGTAGCAGTAGGAGTTTTCCTTGCTTCCTATCTCCAAACTTTTATTTTTTTTGGTAACAGTAATACTGGCTTCCAGACCCTGCTTGTGTTCTTCTTTGACATCCACTTTGTATTATCCTCCCTCCTTCATATTATTTACCTTCCTTTTAACCCATTATTGGTTTAAGTTATTTCCCCTACCATAAGTCCTCACTCCTAACACCTCCAATCTCTGCCAATCCCAGTAGATTTGGTATGTTTATCTTGGCTAGTACTTGTGCTTTACATACTTACATAGTTGTTTATCCTAAAGCTCGCAAAACATTTACATTGTCTTAGGCTTGAGAAAGGAGGTGTTTCGGGAGAGTTCCATTTGCCTCTGAATAAGGCCCACATGAAAAAAGAAAATAATAGCTAGAATTCCTTTTCTCTGAGTGCCCGATGTCCAATGTGAGTTCAGGAATTCAGGGGATCGCTCTGCTTTGCTGCGGCAGGATCAGAAGAGATACAGCGTCTATCAGGTCTGTGTATTGCCTTGGTTAGGAGAGGATGCGGGTCCTGGGTGAATTCTCTCATAACGGAACGAGAAAATCGAAGCCTGACTTTTCTTGTTAAAATTCTCATCTTCTTTCCTCCCAGGGAACAGGTGTCCCTGGTGTCACACCTCGCCTTGTTGCTGTGCCCATTCACTGAGCAATGTCACCAAGCCTTGGTAAGGAGAAGTTCTTTGTGAGTGGAATGAGGCATTCACTTTCAGAGATGTGCTCGATCATTTCCATAATAAACCCATCAGTGGGTTGGAAGGTCCAGTTGAGAACCAGGTCGGCGTGGGTAATGGTGTGGACAGAGGGGGCTGAGGTGCCGGGGTCGGTTTCTAAGCACTTTTGATGGATTTCACATTATTCTCATCCACAAAGCGATGCGGCTTTTGGGTGCTTATGAGTAATGAGCAGAGCTGGTTTGTTTAGCGTCCCTGTCCCCCAAGGCCACTGCCCTTTGAGAGGGAACAGCGCGTACCACTGCTGTTGGCAGCCGTGCTCCCAACCTGACGCAGTCGGTTTGGGGGGGCCACGAAGCCGGCAGAGATGACTCATTCCACCTCAGTGGCTCATTGAGGAGCTGCAGGGAGAAGCTATTTATAACCAGACCTTTCAGGTTCAGCACAGCAGCATCGGGAGGAGGGGGACAGGATGGGGATGGCACGTAAGATCTTTCACATACAGATCGAACCCCCACCCCAATATTGTGGGCCCCAGCTGGCTTCAGCCAGCCCATTTTCCCAAGCTCAGCTGCCTGGGCGCACTGGCCCTGGTGTAAGATCCTGCTGATAACTCATCAGCTCCTCAAAGAGCAGGGAGACAACTGTATTGTCAGTGTGAACACAACACAAACTCCTTCTGCTGTCGCTGCTAAGCTGGCTCTTGCTGATTCTTTCTGACCCATGGCCATAGCATTGTCACCTTATCTTTCTTTGTCTCTCTCCATGTTTATCCCTGGCTTGCCACTAAGATGAGCTCTTTGCATGGGTGTTTTCAAGCAGTCTTTATGCTGCCAGCAAATCCTATTTAAACCTCCTGAGGTTTCTCTTATATACAAGCTAACACTATAATTTATGGAACTGTAGTTGTTTTTTCGATCTTGCCATGGACTCGTTTCATCTTTAGGTGCTTCCGTGACTCCATATGTGAAACAGAGATAATGACACCCCCTGGGTTAAGCACAGTGTGATCTATAGCTATGAAACACCACCTAAGTGGTAGTATTATTACCAGAGAGAGTCACAGAACAATAGGAAAGCATATTACACAACAGTCGAGGACAGCATGTGTTAAAGAAAATATTTACTACGAATACATACGTCTTTGTATCTAGGTAACTGTGGCCTTTATCTTGAAGCATATTAGCATACATTAAAATTATTGAATTTTATGTTAAACTAAACTTCTTCAAGTCTTCCGTTCCCTTAACTGGCTTTTGAATTCAAAGCCACATGGTGCCAGGGCTCCTGCAGTGTGAATGCTTACCTTGTTTTGGTCCTACCTCTGCCCTGTTCTTAAACCAATTTACGTGTCTGCAACCGGACTGCAGTTAGAAGGCTCCTTGGCTCCTGTCATTCTGTACACTTCTTCCCATAGTTTAAATGCTTCATATTTGGCCCTTCATCTTCATTTTCTTCTCTCTACTTCTTCCTTCATACCTG
Source organism: Nesoenas mayeri (assembly GCF_963082525.1). Taxonomy (NCBI): domain Eukaryota; kingdom Metazoa; phylum Chordata; class Aves; order Columbiformes; family Columbidae; genus Nesoenas; species Nesoenas mayeri. The sequence continues at coordinate 10,085,627 of NC_137565.1, read as the reverse complement.
TTTTTGCTGAGCAGACGACTCGCTTTGCGGCATACCACTGGTTTACAGTTTGAGTATAAAGCCTGTGTAGGTTGTTAAGGCCATTTGGTAGATCCATGGGATCTTTGGTGCTCTCTCTTTCGGCTGCATTACGGACACAGAGGTGTACAGGCCTTTTATACAGTGTTTATTATCTTCATGCAGAATCTGTACTTTAATAATTCTCGCCTTCAGTTTTGGCAACCAACTAAAGGGGATGCCCACCCTGCATAAAACCGAAGAGCACTGTGATGATCATTTATTTCTCAAAGCCCAGTTATAAGACTGCAGAGCTTTGTGGATGTGAGACGTACCTTATGTGCTTCAGCTCATAATCTGGACTGAAGGCAGCCTCTGCACTGTAGCTCCAACCCTCCCCATGTTGTTTTCCCGAATCTCAGTTTGATTTTGGAAGAAGCAGACCTCTGGCTCTTTTGGTTCCAAAGAAGCCTCTGGAACGTCATCAAAATGTAGCTGGTGCAGAGATAGTTGTATTTGTATTGAGAGAAAGAGACTGTATTTCAGGGGTGTGGACTGCCGTGGTTGGGGGGTTTTTTGAGTGGTAAACTAAGATATGCAGTGATTACAACTTTAATGGCAACTTTGCTCCTCGCCTCTTTCTTCAGCAAATTTTGCACGGTAGATAAAATGGTTCTTAGAGTTGTTGGTGTATCGTTTCAGCAGCCGCCTTGTCTTCCCTTTGGCACCTGAGTGCAGTGTAAGTGGTGCCCGGCTCCCTGCGTGTCTCACCACCTCCCTCTGCCCAAGGGGACACTCTTATGACACTCTTGAGCAAACCCCTGGAAGGGGATCCCAAGGTCGGGCGCTATGGCCAGAGAGCGCACAGGGAGATGTGTCCAGGTTCGGCTCCACGAACCCAGAACCAGGAGGGCCAGGAGGGGAACCAGGAGTGTGCCTACCTCTGAGACTGAAAGGATTTACCTCCCTGCATTTCCAATTGCTTGTTTTCTATCTGGGGAAAATCCCTTTTGACAGCCCAGGCGGTGAGCTTCTAATTCCTGTCTCCGGCTCATTTTTCACTTCAATCCCTCAGCGAACGGATTTTAATGCTTGATGGATTCAAACGAAATTATTTCCGTTCCTGTGGCTTTGCAAAAGCCTCTAGGGTGTGTGTGTGTGTGAGCACAGAGGAGGAGGGATGGGACTCGCTTTCGTTACACTCCAGTAAGCCTCCTCTCCAAGGGAAATGTATTTCATTTCTTCATTTCGGGCTTTCTTGCTGATGATTCCTCCCATGCTGTCCTCCTGGCTCCTGGGTCACAGGAGAGCCCGTAAAATATGTGCTGTTCCAAGAGGTACAGGATGCAGTGGTCCAGATCAGTGTTTCTGCTGCAAGTGGGGACTCAAATAATATAACCAGGCTGTGCTTCCAGGAATAGCACTGGCTTGGGGGAATAACTATGGGAAAACGTTCATATTCCCCAGGTCTAGCTGGGAGGGAGACAGCACCACAGACCGAGAGATGGGGTCAGTGGCTGAAGCGTTGTCTGGGGAATCAGCAGACTTTACCATAAACGTCTTGTTTGAATACGCGTACAGTTCACCATACTGCTATTGTAATGGAGAAGTGTTGCCTTTTATTACAATTTCCAGCCTCTCCTTCCAGCAGAAATCACTGCAGGGAACTGCGCGAGGGCTCTGCTGGCACAGTATTCAGTAATCAGTCAGAATTTCAGTCGCTCAGCCACTGTGTGTTTCTGCTGGGCCTCTTCCACAGAGTTCCTGTGTCTGGGAGGCTAAACTCTTGTATTTAAATGCTTGATATCTCACCACCCTTCTATCCAAGCCAAATCTTCATCTTAAATGAAAATTAACAAAGCAATTGCTTATAATACATTGCTCTAATAAATACCATGAGCATGCTAAAGATCCTCATTCTCTGAGGGATTTGGAGAGTTGCATGAAGTCGACAACATCTCTCAGTGTATAAAATTATGGTTGTTAGGGTGCGCTAAGCCCACTTGGTGATACCATATCTAGATTAAGTTGTTTCGGGTTATTATAACTGCTACCAAGCTGTCACTTGCTCAGGGAAGGTAAAAACCTTGTTCCTGGAGTTGGACATGTGTTGTGTTCCCCTCCAGCGTATGTCTGTCTTCTAGGACAACCTCCTATGTCCACAGCCTCCTGTGAATGCTTGTTTAGAGCTATTGATTTTCACAATAATGTGTATTGTGTCATGCTGATAAAGCAGATGGATTCAGGGACTACAAGGTGTAGCTTGTGAGTTTGTTCTGGTTTATCTGTCTCTTTATACTACTGCAAACCCCCACTTCCTCTAACTTTTTTTCAGTATAAATATTCTAATTCTCATCCTTTGTTGTGTTAAATCCATCATCTACAGGTGAGAAACCCTGTTTTATCAGTGTGGCTTTCTATTATGTTGTGTCAGAGACGATTAGCTTGCATTATAAATACTCAAAACTATACATAAAGCATATGTTGAAGTTTTAGCTGTAAATACAGTAATGGGATGATTCACTTATTCTTGATTGTAATTGTATATTTATTACAACTTTGTCAATAGTCCACAAGATTTTGAGCCAGGGGCAGTAAATTGAATGTTAATGAAATTTGGAACTTCATTAATAAAATCATGCTAAGTCTGTTAGGTAGAAGAGGACACTAATTTATGGAGTAGTAGATACTGTCTGGCCTGAAAGCTTCTGCTACTTATTGCAGCAACAGGATAGGCAATACCTTTTTTACATATCTTTAGATTGTAAAAACATACATCTAATTGACGTTCTCTGGGGCATCGATAAGAAATTGAATTAAATGTGAGTAAAACCAGAATTCTTAAATTTCCGTCTTTGTGCTGGAAAACATGGAGATTTTACTGCAGAAGTAAATGGTTCATTAACCTTGTGCTTTGTCACCACAGAAAGGAAGTAGAAAAGTATCTGGAAAATGTGGTTTTTAAATACTGTCATTTCAGCCCATGTTCTGGATTGCTTGTGTGTTATTAATAATGTTTATTAATATTTTGGTTGAACATTTTCTTAAGTCACCAGTGTGTTCCTTTTGACAAAGGCGAGGTGTGAATCCAGCTGGATACCCATTGGATTTCCTTGCTGTAGATCAAATTATCTAATATTAAATACATATTAGCATCTGACTGTATTTGCCAATAACTGGATAACTTATTTTAATACCGGTTTCCACCACATTTTTGGAGTGAAGATAACACGGACTAACAGTTACCGATAGTGACAGAACACGGTGTCAGTACCCCAGGAAAGCATCGTGTTGGGTGTTTTGTTTCACTTATTGTCTCCTTTACTTAGTTGGTGACTCTGAGACCAATAAATCTTTCTGCACTGGAAAGGCTGAGAGATATGGCTGGAAAACCATTATCAAGCTTTTCTTTCCGATCCATGTTGCACTGACCTCCCCGTGCGCTGCCCTTGCTCGAGCCCAGGGCTTGCTGCGCCTTTGGCACCATAAACAGTACTCTTGGCCACTACCCTGAAATGTTTTCCTAATCTCCTATTTGCTCATATATCTAGTTTCTATAATCCTTTAATGTTGACAGGCTTATCGGTGTGATGTCTGAATTTTACCTGGGTATCCCTTGCTCTCTGTGGGGTTGTTTTGTTTTGTTGGGGTTTTTTGTGTTTGCGTTTTGCTTGTTTAGTTTTGTTTTAATTGGACATAAGACTGTTTCTAGCATCATACATAGTACGCCGTTGTCCAATTTAATAAGTGTTTCATTTCCTTTCAGGCCGATAGCATATTTGTTTGTCACTGCAACACTGAACTTTCCTCCTATGTAAGTTTATCTGAGGCAGGAACGCTCTGCTGCTGCTTCCAAAATTTGTGAAGCATCTTCTTCCATATACCAAATATTGTCTTGCTCCGTCCTGGTTGTCTTAGCACCTGTGTGATTCTACATGATTTTATCTTTGAGCTTAATGTGCTTCTCTCTCTCAGATCTCCTGCTTTGTGTATTTTGTGTTTTCATTGTGTTTCAGTCTGACTCGCACTTAATTCTGGACTGGATGATCACCATAGATTTAATGATCTTCTATCAGTCTCGAAAATTTCAAGGGAAAACCAATTCCCTAATGAGAAGCCAGAGCATAATCTGAGTTTTTAGCAAAATCTCCATTGAGACACCCCTTAGTAACCTTTGCAAAGGTAAGAACTGGCCAAGCACATGCATTTCTTCAGTTTCACTTTCCTTTTTTATATTTGCCTTTAAAAAATCCTTTACACTTCATTTTTACGTGAAGTGCAATATCACAAAATGTATTAGGATTTGTAAGGGGTTTTCACTGCCACAATATACTGGAACCTTTTAAACGTTTCACATGCATCAAAGCTGAGTATTAAGAAAAATGAAGCTTTTGATTGTCTTGCCTTTTACTGACATATATGGCGTTTAGATAAAGAAGGACTTCTAGCACATGCACATGAATTTTAGTATTTTCACACCCGCTTTCTGTATTCCAGACTTCAGCTCTTCTGGGCATCTTGGTAGCTGCTTCTGTTCCATTCAAGTTACACTCTTTGGCATCTTTTTACTCCTGATACCATATGGCATTCCTTAATCCTTCTGCACCCAAACTGCTTTAGAAGTTATTCTTTATTAATGACACTTTTCCAGCTGTCTCTAGTCAGCATGAAGGCTTTTGCCACGTCCCTGTTCCTGAGCCTGGGTGACTAAACCACTTTTAGATAGAGCTGCCAGGGCTTGGGGGGGTTGCAGTCCAGGCAGCGGAAGGGATGGTGTGGCAACGGCACCTTGACAGAGCGGTCAGTCCTCATTCTTTTCCAAAAAGAGTATACCTGATAAGTACATTCAGAATGCAGTCAATATTATTTGCCTGATTACAGTATATTACAAAAATATATTCCTGTAGAAAAGAATGAAACTATCAGAGTAATTATTCCCACAAGAATCACAGGGAAATGGCCATGGCTCTTAAGGGAAACACCCTTCAGGACAATTCCTTGAAGAGATTATTTTTGAAAAAAAAAAAAAGAATAAATCCGCAGAAAATAAATCCTATAAAGCCCAGTCTGCTAAGGCCTGTGAGCGTTGGTGCTCATTCCTCCCAGCCAGCGCACAGGTGTAAGGAGCAGATGATGCCGCTGGGTTACAAAGGCATTGGGTGTGGATTCTGTTCTCACACGCTCTTCCCAGAAAGCCAGTACGGCCACATCGTGTAGCTGGGCGAAGCTTCTCCCCAGCCGCGGGGACACCCGCGGTCCCAGGGCACAGGGAGATGCACTCCTAGTTTCTTGTCTTCTGCTGCTGTGGGCTGCAATCTCTGCACAAGTTGTTGCTGTTGCGATTATTATTATCAATTATTATTACGTGACGCTGCATATCTGTTCACCTCCCTTCAAGATGCTGTTTCTGCCAGAGCCTTTTCTGCCTTTGATCACCGCCAAGAAGACGGCTTTGACATTGTGTATATTCCCCTAGCCCACTGCAAAGTCCTAATCCTTCTAATAGCTGGAGGTTTGCAGTTTAAGTCTTTTATTAATATTCCATCTTAATTGTAAAGCACTTCAGTGATATCTGAAAGCCTGTCTTACATAACAGCGTTATCCACACTTGAGTCCTTCAGAGCTGGAGTGTCAGGAAAAACCTCTGTTTGATCTGCCTAGTCTGTCATTAGTCCTCATGCCTTTAATGCAAAAACCCATTAGAAATTAACAATACGTTTCAAACGTCAAAGCTCAGCCAATGTATATTTTTAAATATTTGATATTATTAGAAAGAGTATGAGTTGCTGTCATGTATGCATTTCAATGACGTAGTTAGCAAAGTCTCTATAAAGTCTTCTAGGAGCCTTGTTTGCAGCTGTAAATCATCTGGAAAGTGAAAGAAACTATAGGAAATGGAGAGAACTAAGATATTTCATAAAGTGCCAATGCTGATAAGATTCTACTATGCATTAGCTTTTCTTGAGCTGGGTAAACAGATGAGAGCACTTGGAAACTGGGAACTACTTGTTTCCTCACTGTGAACATCCCAGGAAGTCACTGAAAAGGAAGAAAGGAGAAGCATTTTTGCTAATCCGTAATCAGCATTAATGAAGTATGGCTCTTACGGTTTCAATTCATTGTGGATGATCATCCCTTTTCCTCTTATACTCCTTCAGCTATTCCGGGCAGTTGCCAGTTTTTTTCCCAACATTTATATATTTCAGTAAAGACTTAAAACTAACAAACTGGCACGTTTAAAATATGAACCTTCACGTTTACTTGTCTTAAGGAGATTTTCTTCAGGAGATTGATTCAGCTCACACATAGATTGCTCAGACTGAACAAAGCCCAAAGAGTAAACAGAGAGCTTTCCTGGTGAACTAATGCATGAAACAAACACTTTTAATAGAGTTTGATGTTATTAATAAGCAGATAAAGCAGAGATGTGAACTTGAGCTTCAGATAGCGAATATGAACCTCTCCTTAAATCCCACTTCAAAAGATAAAGAACATACCAGCGCATGTCTGCAGTTTGCATTTATAAATAATCCAGAAGCAGAAGATTTCTGATTTCTCCAGCTTCTGAACATGTTGCATTAAATTATTTTTAGAAGGTTGCAACTTTTCTACTTTGTACGTGGACAGGAATTAAATCCAAAGAGCTGAGAACCCCTTTGGAAAACAGGCGTTACTCTGCACTTCCCATGGGAAGTAACCACAGCATGGTGCAAAAAGCTCAAATCCCGTCAGTACGTTTTGCTGGGGGGACAGATGTCAGGATTTAGCATTCAGAAATGCAAATAAAAGCCCAGGCAGTCACAGTGGTCGTTGACTCTCATTTGGACACCCAGCTCCCTGCTTATAGACCAGTGTGCGCTGCCTGCCTGAAATCTGCACAGCTGATTTCTGCTACCGCATGAGACAAAGTGCTCATTCTGTATGGGTTAATTTGATCCTTTAATAAGTACGAAACGGAAATGCTTCTCTAGTTGTTTAACAGGATTTGTTGGAAATTACTAAAAACCTACATTATTCAATACAACTTGATAATTGTCCTAATGAGATGTTGTCACACCAGCTACCAAAACGCAGCACCCCTCTGAAATGAGGCATAAAAAGCGTTTTGCAACTAACTTATTTGTGTTATTGACAAATGACTTTCTCTGAAATCAAAGCGTAATTTGGGCACAATGTAACTACCTAAGCTGCAATTTGTTCAGGACATGAGAGCTTTTATTAAATTCTTGCAGAAAAAAAATAATAATAATAACCAGATCTCCAAGATTACGAATCGTCAGAGTTTTAGTTTAGTTTCTGGTGCCAATGGCACCGGCAGCAGCACCTTGCCCCTTCCTCCCTCTGCTGGCTCAGCAGCTTGCACAGGAGCTTTGAGCAGCTGAAACAAGGTGTCTCCTACTGAATCAAGGTGTCCTTCATCTGCTGGCCGCGGATCCTGACCCTCTTCTCTTGTCTCAGTACCAGGGCTATAATTTTTCATCTGAAAGGGACTACTGGCTGTCATGAGAGACCTGACCATGTTTTGCAGCTCATGCAGAGTCCTTTCTGGTTCCAAGCCAGCTGTGCCAAACCCCGTGTCTCCCCAGAGCTGTTTTCTACCAGAACTGTGCACATTATATACCAATATCTGTGTCTTCTACGTAAAATATTTGGGAGGGAGCAGCTCTATGGAGAGAGAACAGCTGCCCTGGAGATAATAAGTGATTCACTCCAGCCGATCCCAAATGAATTTGAACTCACAGTAGCTATTTCATACTCTTGCCTGTTTGTTGTATAACCGAGTTGATGTTGTGTAACTGAGTTGTCACATGACGGTAGCTCATATTTTAGGTGGTGATAGTGAAAGGGTCAAAGGATGAAAAGCAGCAGCTAATTCTATTCTGATTTCCCAGGTGCATCAATAGTGGCAGAATAAAATATGAGGACTGATGTACAATAATCTTTGGACTCCTTAATACCCTTCCCAGTGGAAAGAGCCCTCTCCCAAAATAAACACTAGAGGTTTTCTTTGCCAGGAGACTGGCCAGAGATCAGGCTGCCAGGCAAAGAGCAAGCAAGAGCAATTCATTCAGCTTGTCCCCGAACTGCTGCCAACCAGACCACGAGTATCTGGCCTTCAGTGCTGCTCTTTTTCCTGCCCGTTCCCTGAAACTAATTATTTAGTCAGCTGATCAATAACCTTTTATTTATTTTATTTATTTTTTAAATTGGCAAAGATTAAATGTTCCTAGTCAGAAAAAGAATTGCAGGCTTTTTACCTGATAATCGGGGATCCTTTTTAATGCAGCTGAAGAGTCCACCTATCTCAGTGAAAAGCAGCCATAATCCTGTGGTCCAGATCATGTTTCAGAAAGAGATGACTTCATCACACACATAGTTTATTGTGACTGTAAAACGTCTGCATGGGCTCATAAAAAGCTTTGCTCTTATCTAGGAGAGCTCAGGTCATCTGAAAGTGGAAAATTATAAAGTGATTTAATTTTTCCTTCCTATATTAAATGCTGCTTTCAATACAAGCCAAAGACAAGCCAAGCAATTGAGCATTCCTGTGCTATTTACTCTTTGGCGCATTATTGTTTTATGCACTGAGGCTGCATCAAATGGAGAGAAGCACCAGTTTTGCTTCAGTGATTTTCAGAGTATGTTTTTTCCTATAATCTGTACTGGGATCTCCACTTCAATGTGCTACCTGCCTGCCTCGTGGTTCAGCTCCCCTTGCACAGCAGTGTTCTCTACATAGATGTGACTGTCAAGTTAGTTGTAGTTTGGCAGCAGAGATGTCTGATACGAAAGAGGTGGCATTTGCCAGCTGTGGGCACTAAAACTGCAAAGCTGAGCCAGCTGTATCAGCTTAATTAATTGCATTCCAGCCATGTGAACTGGAAGACAGAGACTCAAAAAGTGCGTGGGAGAAGGAAGTAGGGTGAGGAGTAATTCCAGGAAAACTATTTTGTTTTGGTAGACACCTGGAGTAGGGATGGTTGGGTCTCTTCTCATGAGCTGACTAAAGTTAGGCCACGCACGTTAGCTCGGGAAGCTCAGCCATATCTGTGCTGCTGAGCACCAGAGCTTCCATTGCATCTTCTTTCATGTTATTTGGTTTAACGAGTGAAGAAAGGTTTGGGGCATCATCTCCATGTGAAGTGTGGTTTCCTGCTCTGACGGGCCTCTCACGTGCAACAATGTGGAGCTGCGGAGTCAAGCCAAGGTTTGTGCCCTCATGGAATATTGCTGTGAAAAGGTTTGTCGCTTCACTTTGGGAACCGTCCCCTCTTCTTCCTCAACACACGCTGATGATTGCTCTTACCTGCTTCTCCCACTGCAAGCTCCATCGGCATGGCCTGGCCTGCTGGTGAGCTCTGTGGTTTTTTATTACAATGTATAGGGAGCTTCACCTTTATCCCTACCCACTTTCCTGTCCCTTTATCTCTGTGTTATCTTGCTTTCCTCCAACTGTGCTCTTCCTGTAGTTCATCCATTCCTCTTGTGGAGTGCTATTTCTGTTCCATTGCCCTCCGTCCCCTTTCCCCATTCCCATAAGTTATTCCAGGATCACACTGGGGCCTTTCCCCGCTTCGATGCCATTTGACTGTAGAAAACAGCGACTTCCAATCCATCTGCCCGTCTCGTCCTGGCAAATCCAAAAGGGAAGTTCTCCATTTGCAATCAGGATGCAAGTAACCAGGGTGGATTTGAACATGGGGATTACAGCCAGAACAATAATGCCTTTGTAATGCTGTCGGGATTATTCCTCTCCCGTGGAGTAAAACCTGAAGAGCAATACCAAGTCGTCAAGCGAACAGAATCTCCAGCTGTCAATGCTTTTGCTTCCTCTGGAGGCAGACACATGCCTGTCCAAATACAACGTGCCGGAAGACCGATACTTGGCACCTTTATGACTATTGAAACATGGCATGTTTCTGAAACCATTTAAAAGAGATAGAGAGATAGTAAAGGGAAAGGAAAGGCCATAAATGAGAGCTAGACAGTTCATCTTCTGTTACAGGATGGATTCCTGATGAGTATCCTGATTCTCAGCCCAGTCCAGCTCAGATTTTATAGTGCTTTGGCAAATTGTTTGTATGATATCATACTTACCCTAGACGATGATGTTTTTGCAAATGCAGGTGACAGAAATAATAAATACTAAGAAACCAGTACCAAGAGAACTGCTGCAAATCATCACAGACTGTTTGTGCCTTCCTGTCAACAGCTTCATGGAGACTTTTTCCCATGGGCAGTTCTCACTCATTTCACTCTCAAACTCCTTTGCTAGGCCACAGTCTTTAACTGAAATTAAAATACACTCTTCTGCATTGAGGGCAGCCAATGCAGCCCCTGTTTGTTTGAACAGTATTCTCAATTTTTTCAAAATTTTTCTCTACACAAGTGAAGCCAAAAAGAATCGACTAAACTCCTTCCCCAAAAACAGTCACACATTTGCTACCGTGCATGCTTTTTGATAGCACTTTGAAGGAAACACAGGATTTCGCACTTACAGGCAGTGCCGTATTTGTCGTTGCCCGATGGAACTGGATCCACCTTCCCCCAGGCTGTCACCCCCAGGCTATTCACTCGCTCCAGAACCCAGCAGGTCTGGGGAGGGACGTGCAGCTTCCCTCTGGCTTGGCCTCTGAATCACACGAGTAGTTTTTACTTAGCTCTGTCTCCAGAAGCCGTGAGCGTGCACATTACATAATGTAATCTTCATGTCTTGAGGATTCAGGCCTGTCCTCTTTTGTGCTGCCAGATGGAAGAGGAGCCACGCTCTCTCTGGAGAGATGTCCCCGCGCATATCGCTGCTCAGCCGTGCTGGAATTATGTGAGTCTCTCTACAGCCGGGCGCTGTTGTTCCCCAGCATTTGGCTCCGGAGTAGCTAGCTCTTTAGTATGCAGTGGATGCTACACAGCCACTGTGATCCCAAGATTGATTTGTCTAGAAAAAGAGATAGATGAAGAACCTTCAAAATGAATTTGTGAGGAGGATGCACTCCAGATTCTCTGAACAGCCCGAGTTTGTTCACAGCTGAAACCCAAATACAGGTGTCGTGGACAGCCACGTTTCTGGTTGTGCTCTCACTCTGTCCCATTTCATAGTATTTTCAGCTGCTGCTGCTGTTTCGTTGCTCGGTTCTGTAACATGGCCCCTGCCTGCATTGTTATTGCCTCTGTTAGTCAAGCTGTTTCTTGCCCTGATCCCTGAAGTGCTCTCCAAAGTGATGAATCACAACTGCACTAGTGAGTCCCTTCTCACTAATGAGACATCTGCTCCAAATTCTGCAGTGCTCAGTCAATCGAGGCAAGGAGCGACAGCCCACCTGTAGCCAGCAGTGTCACTGCAGTCCTCAGGAATAGCTCAAAAGACCCCAAGGAGAGCGAGGGCAGCGTTAGTCAGGCTAGACAGGAATTTTTATCTGTGCGAACTTCTTCACAGCGATGCTTCGTCAGCACCAGCTGCAACTCCAGAAATGGCAACTTCTCTAGAAGCAACGTTACATCCTGATGGAATTAACTTCCCTGGGACAGAGAGGTATTGAGAAATGTACACTTCAGCCTCCTGCTGCCTCTGAGCTGCCTGGTAGAAGAGCCCCTGCAGCAGCCACCTCTCCAGCAATGCAGCTGCAGTAGGGAAAGTCAGGGCTTGTGTTGATCCAGCCATGAGCAGCGGTTCTGCACAGCTGCTATCCAACATGGCCAGCCTGTTCTCCCAAAACAAACAAACAAAAAACAAACCACAAGCAAAACAAAACGACAAAAAGGTACCCTGACTATAATTAGGAGCCAAAATGACACTGAAGGTACGGATGGGAAACTGTTGCTTGACAAATGTCCCCACCGCAAACCCCTTCAACAGCCCATTTAGCCACCACAACACCTGCTGCCAAGTGTCCAAAGCAGGAAGGGGGCAGAGGGACCAGCCTCTCCTCTCTGCCATCCTGAGGATGGATGGAGGGCACCTCGTACAGGAACTGCACATGGCGACTGCGCATCTGGTGCTGGTAGCGCAGCTGAGGGGTCAGAGCACACCAAGCCAGGGCTGCAGCAGAATTTTTCTGGCAGCTTTGCCTGGGCTGGCATGTGTGACCATAGCAATGGGGGCACAGCAGCACCGGCTGCAACGGGACACCGCTGCAGAGTAGTTGCACTTGGGTTGTTGCAGAGAAGACTGTGTCATCACAGCATAGTAACTGCTGTGCATGTGCCAGCAAGAGCAGAGCTAGCATGAGTAAGCTTATTATGCGATAATCGCACCTTCATCTTTCTGGGTACATAAACTGCTGAGGTATCCAAGTCTGGCAGTGAGGCACAATCACTGTCTGAATATGAGCAAGAAGGAACCAGGTTCTTTCCTTACTGGGAATATATGTCTGATTTGACACCATTATCTTTTACTGTTTTTAAACAGAACGTCATTATTGAACCACCTGTTGCCACTTCATTACCTGGGTTTGATTACAAAGATGTTAAGTAATCGGCTTCTTAGTTATAAGCTCCTTCAGTTTTATATCCTGTTATGATGTGCCCTAAGGAAGCCTGCATGTCCACCTCAAAGGCTGGATCAAAACTTCTCCTGTGGGCTATGTCAGACAGGCCAGGGTGAACACCCAGCCTCCTCTCCTGAACTTTGGGAAACGTGGGATTTGGATCAAGGCTTTGAATCACCTCTGTTATAACCGTAGGTGCTGACCTATACAGCCAGTATCCACCCTGGTCCCGTTCGGTAGGCTGAGCACCCAGCCGAGCACTCAGGTGGGCCCCGGTCCCCGCAGAATACGAATTCCTGGTGCGGGAGCGGAGGCACCATCCGAGGGACACGCGTGGGGGCAGAGGGTCACCCCACGGGGCAGGGCTGCTCCTCGGAGGCACGAAGCTCCTTCCCTGGGAGATGCGGGATCCCCGGCGGTCAGGCCTCCCCCCCGCGCCCTCGGGATGCCGCCCCCGCCCTTCCCGTCCGCGCCGCCGCCGGGGGCGATGCTCCCGCGGCTCGACCCGCCGGGGGCTGCGGCCCTGCGGTCCCCCTCCCCTCCTCGCCGGGCCCGGGGCCGCCGGGCCCTGCCCGCCCGCCGCGCTGCGGGAGCGCCGCCCGCCGCCGCCCGCACCCCCTCGGCGGCGCCGCTTCGGCTCTCGGCGCGCCCCGGCCTGAGCCGGCCCCCGGCGGGGGGAGGCCCCGGCTCACCTGGAGAGGCGGCGGCGGCGCGGGGGGAGCCCCTGCGGGGGGGACGGTGCTCGCCAGCCCCCGCCGGAGCGCCCCTTCCGCGGCCTTTGTCTGCGCTGTCACATGGGCCGCGGTGCGGGATTTAAGCGGGTCTCCGCAGGACATGCCGTGAGCGGCGCGCCGCAGCCCTGCCCGCAGCGGCAGCGCTCCGCCCGGCCGGGGATGCGGCTCTAGCAGCCCCGCGATGAGCGGCTCCTCCATGGCGAAGAGCGAGTCCCGCACTTCGCTGCTGAAGGCGGCAGGGAGCCGGAGGGCGGCGGGAGCACAGCCCCGCGGCAGCCGCGCCCGGGACGGCAAAGGACAAGGCGGGCAGGCGGGGAGGGAGCAGAGCCAGGAGCCGCTCCCCGGGGAGCCCAGTGCCCGCAGGCCGCTCTGCCACCCGGGCGCCCGGGAGGACGGAGCGAGGGGCGCGGGGAAGCTGTCACATGGATGGGGGGAGAGCCAGCCGGAGCTGGCGGAAGGAGGTCCAAGGAGAGGCAGCGGCAAGGAACCGGTGCGGACATCCAGGCACCACCACCTCCCGCCGCACGCCAGCCACGGTCACCCCCAGGACCAGCATCAGCTCTCAGACAGGGATGGGGAGGAGGCAGAGGAGGACTTTTTCTACAGTCACAGGCAGATGTCCAGCAGAGAGTCCCTGAAGCTCTCGGAAGGCGCTTCACCTCTGTCCAAATCCAGCAGCAAGTACTCCACCAAGTCCAGCGGCAGCGATCGGTCGGTGGAAGCGGACCCCCTCTTCCACCAGCTGCACCCCATGCTCAGCTCGGTCTTCGGCCAGGTAAGGGGCGAAGCGCCTCTCACCCCCTCCCTCCCTCCCTGCCCGCCCGTCGCGCCCCCTCCTCCTGCCCGCTCACAGACCTTCGGCTCCCGGTTGCGGAGCCCCCGCGCCCCGGGCTGTGGATGCACTGCTGCCTGCCCGCCCTGCACAACTTCTCCCGGCGCTGCGGCACCGCCGGGGCGCTCGGCGCCGGTACCGAGGAGGGCTCGGGGCCGGTACCGAGGAGAGCTCGGGGCCGGTACCGAGGAGGGCTCGGCGCCGGGGAGGGGGCGCGGGTCGGAGCCCCCGCCCGCCCCGCCGGGCGCTCTCGGTGGTGCTGGCGGGGGAAGTGCCGGTGCTTTTTCTGTCGCCGGGGGAAGTTGTGGCTCTGCCTGCTGAGGGTGAGAGAGAAGCAGATTTTAAAAACGTATTTACTTATTAGATTCTATCTCTCTGGCTCCCCGCCTTGCTTTGCTGTATTTGTTTACATCTCCTTATGGTACATTTCTGTACAATCAGCATATGAATCATTTCTGATGGCAGAAGCTGTCGGGAGAAGGTAGTGGGGAGGACGACAAAAAAAATCCTGACCCAATTCCGAAGCCTTCCTAGTCACTATGTTAGGATGGAACAGATGCTTTCGGTGTTTGCAAGCTCTTTCGGTACAAAGCTGTCGCTTTTAGCTGCTTCTGGTAGTGAAATTACCCAACAGGGCTACCCTCTAAAAATGAAAAGGCAGAGGGAGACTGGCTCGAAATTTTCTTTTAGAGCCATTTAGGGATGTTACTGGGAGATGTAATCTCCAGGAAGATTAATGTAACTGCAATCTCCCAGAAGCACGATTATAGGTATAAGCCAGCAGCCTGGGCGGCTAAGTTCCAGCCCTGGAAGTGATCGATTAAACCAGAATTATAATTTGTGGGGTTTGTTGTTGTTGGGGCTTTTTGTTTGTTTGTTTTTGTTTTAAGCGAGTTTTGGAGGCTTTTTAGGGTGCCCATTCAAATTAAGATTATGGAGAGAATAAGAAGAATTTTTGTAACTGGGTGGAGGGAGATGATAGACCTGTATCTGTTTAATCTAGTGTTGTCTGCTGTTCAACTTGACTCCTCCAGAGAAAAATCAAACCACATCTGTTCTCCTCAGCAGTTCTATATCCTCACTGACAGTCTGTTATTTATGAATGTTGTGATTGAGTTTAACTCAGAGCGAGTGTTACCCTCTCTGTGCCAGCGGTGTGCCAAAAGTCTAGATTGAAATTTTGTAGTAGCAATAAGGAAGGGCCCGGTGAGCGACTTGGTGCTCAACCAGGTTACACAAAGCGATATTCCAGCACCAGGCTTTGAAATCCATGGGCTCAGCTCTGTCTTGTGCTGTACCTGTAGTTTTGAGGAAAGTGAAGATGTAGCTGAGAACAGATTTTAAGCCTGTGGAGCTGCGTGTCCCCAAAGCATCAGAAATACAAACAGATCCATGCCAGAGCTCCCACTCACAGAAACCTCTTTGGTTTGGAACTCAACCCTTACCTAAATGGCATCTTTATTTTACCTGCCCTGCCGCTTGCCTTCTAGTCTCATAAGACACTTCTGAAAGCTGTAAACTTAGCAAAATTGAATTGTGGTGCTGAACAATGCCCCTGACAGAAAAGAGACACATACAACTCTAGTTTTCTTCGTTTCACTGGGTACATTGCACCAGTGCTTATAAACAAACGCCAACATCTTTCTTTTAGAGCATAATATTATTTATTCCCATTTCTCTCTGTATTCATCTCTCATTCGCTTTGTTTGAAGCAACTATGAGAGAATGACCAGCTAGTGGAGATTTTAGGACTGGCTTTTAGGAGTGGGATGTAGTAGGGCTGTGCAGGGGATTTGTGGATACAAGAAGGGGAATTATAATGTGGGAAATGCAAAGAGCTGGTTACAGGAAGAGAGATGTGAAGATTGTTTTGTAGTGATATCAAAATCCTGGGATGAATAAAGGCCCAAAGATAAGAACTGTGGAAATTCTGTCATGGAACTGGATGATGGAAATTTTGTTTCTGTGAGTGAAGAAACAAATGCTAAGAATTGTGTAAAAATGTGGGTAATGTTTTGAGACAGGCGAGGACTTAAACCTGCAGAAGCCTGAGCTGCAGCCTGGGCTGAGGCAGGGTCACAGGTATAGAGGTGTCCAGGATTGCAGTGAAAGGCTGTAACACCAGTTTGCTCCACAATGTAATCAGAAGAGAGCAACAGCTCAGCAGAGAATTTATTTGATACAAGAACTTCTCTCCAGCCCACACAGCCCACGGTGAAACAGTTAAAACGGTAATTTTGCAGTACATAGGAGGAGAGGAGCACAGTGATGCGTATCTGCAGCAGCAGAGCACTGTGCTCCATTGGCACCAGTACACCTCGCCCCATCCCCAGATGTGGATCACCCCGCTGTTCCCCGGTGGTGCAGTGATCTGGCCGCAGATGCAGATACCACAGTGGTACAATCAGATACGCAGAAAAGATTGCAGGGATGACTTCACAGAGGATGTCATTATTGCAGTAATAGCAAAAAAGAGCAGCCCAGGACTACAGGGTTGTGTCTGAGGGAGACAGATTTGTAGCTGTGCACAAAAAAAGACAGAGTGAAGGCAGAAGTGCCGTGTTTATATAACCAGCACAGGAATATAGTGCACCGTGGGTGTGTACTCCAGGAGAATGCTAAGATACTGCCAGGATACAGGATGCAGTGATATTTTATTAATTAGGATCACACTATATTGGTGCAGTGATGTTCTAATATAATAAAGCAATAATACACTTTTAGGGCATTTTACCATTTTGTGATTGAGTGGCACACGAATTAACAAATGTAGGGTAGTGTAATGATGTATTAGAATAAGCCAGGATGTCATCTTCATCTAATGACATGTTTGCACACTGGATCGGCGAGGCAGCTGCAGAAGAGCACTCTGTGGAGTTTACACTGGGTTAGCAGCAGTGCCGCACAGCACCCAGTGCCTGGAGAACACTGCACTGACAGCGCTGGTGTGGTAACGCAATCCCGTGGCAGAACAGAGATGTGATACTGGTGCCATGCGGTAGGAGTTTGGCAGTGCACGGGTGTGATAATTGTGTAGTGTTGTAGCCTGACAGAAGAGTTTAGCAGTCTAATGATGTAGTAATACAATATTCCAGACCGGAGCTATTCTATACAGCAGTGATTACTTCTGGTGTGATATTAGCAAAGGGCTGTGCTGATCTGACAGCACCGTCCCATTGTATCAGAAGGCAGCGAGTGAGATGCTCCCACCGTGCCTCGCTGTTGGAAGCCCAGCTGTGGGTTAGCAGGAGGGCATCGCCACCGGCTTACCTGGTGACAAGTGCAGTGTGAGTACGGGCTGGTTACAGATGCGTGTGGCAGCGGGGCAGCGCTGTTTTAAGGTGGCCCTGCAGCGGCAGGAGCTCGGTGCAGGGTATGAGAGCAGTGCAGTGATTCACGGGCGTAGCTGGCAAGGGACGCTTGTGTGATAGCGCAGTGAAGTGGGAAAGTGGCGAGAAAAGGGAGTGTGGGGAGGGTGTTTCATAAAATTTTGGCCTGGTAGTGGGATAGCGTTGGAGAGTCTAAGTGGTGAAGTGGTGTCGTGGAGTAAAAAAGAGCATGCTATCACCCGTGCAGAGCAGTATAGCATGGCAGTCCTATAGTGCCTATAGCATGGCTACAGGACACAATTTAGCAACAGTGTGGTATTGAGAAGTCGTGCGTCCGTGACAGCAGAGGAGCAGTGATCCCTCGGCAGCTGGGATGACGGGGAGGTGGCAGCCGGGTAGCAGGACACGGTTTATTAATGTGACAACAGTGGCAACAGCAGCACAGAGACTGGGACAGCAGTGCGGTGGCAGCAGGGACCACCATGCAACAGTTTGGTGGCAGCAGGTGATGCAGCAGCAGCTTGGCACGGGGCTCACGGTGCAGCGCTGCGCGGGTGCTGCGGCACAGAAACCCGCTGGGTCTCATCGCTTCATTCCTCCCATGCCACAGTGTTGGCCTAGGTGGCACCTTTAAGAAGAGCTTTTTCCAGGCCCTAGCTATGCAATATTAATTTGCAAGCGATCCTACCATGTGAGACCTGACCGTTTTCAGAGCCGTTTAGCTTTCACACCCTGCCTGACTGTTAAATTTTTCAGCGATGTGATTCCCCAACAGTTTTCTGTCAATTGCCTCTGGTAGCACGGGGATCAGAGGGGTCAAACAATGCCATAGGGAATCATTAAATATTTACAGGCTTCTGCTGTTAGCACTGTGGCCAAAGGGGCTTTTGTATTTCTGTTTGTACAGGGAGTTAAAAGCCTCTGCTATCTGCACTGTCTTCCATTCCTGCTTTAATGCCAGCATTCACATTACAATTCAAATAGGGAAGGAATCTTTCTGCTTTTTCTGTAACATTTTCCTTTTCTTCTCCTGTTCCATCTTCCTTTACTTATGGGTTTTAGTTCATCTTAACAGGTCACAAGGGACCTTACAGCAAACCAGGATGACAGAAGCGGCCCTGTTTTGGGGCAAGATGTGTCCCTGGGCTGCCTCTATGTGAAGCAGGTGTCAGTGTCCTCTAAACAAGCTGGGAGTGGGTAAGGAAAAATCACCTTGTCCAGCCTCTCACCCTTCCGGTGTCCTTGTCCGCAGGATGACCTTTTTCCCTCCAATGGCTTCGGATTCAGCTGATTCTAACGGGACTTTTGCCCAGGAGCAGTCGCTGCATCAGGACCATGCTTGGAGCTCTGCCAGCCGAGGGAGAGCGGCTAATGGTTCAGTGATGGAAGTTTTCAGTGGCCCCCATGTATTAGCGAGGGAGGCTGCAGGGCGTTGGGCTGTGCTGGCGCGGTGACACCAGCAACAGAAACCTTCTGGTGTAGCGCTGCGTGTTGGTGAAGGTGAGAGTGAAAGGTCTGGGTCTGCAGGTGCTGGATTGCGGTGCTGTAAGGCAGGTGAAGCAGCGGTGTATTGGGGCTGGTGGCAGCTGAAGACAGGCTCCAACAGCTACTCATTTACTGTATTAAATCAGCACAGTCACTTGGGGTGAACAGACTTCAGCCTCAAAACGACCAACTGCCACAATGATGCTGATCCCATTACATAGCTTGACCTTGCTGCTACAGGATGTGGGTGCATAAGTGGGGAGGGACAAAAAATGAAAGAAACACCGTATTCTCCCTCGGCTTTTTCTCCTATTTATTTATTTATTTATTTACCTATCTCTCTATCTATCTATTTATTTATTTTACGGCACCTCTGAAGGCGTTTTCCGGCCCCTAAAGTGTCCTCGAAGGGCGCAGAGCGGGAACGGTGTCCCCGGGACGCAGAGGCCGCTCCCGCAGCCGGCGGTGCCCCCGAGCTGCATCCGCGCCGGTCCCGCGGGGCTCCCGGGGTCCCGCTCGGGCGGCCGCGCACAGCGCTGCTCTCCAGCGCGGGGACCCTCCCGCGGGGCTCCCCGGGCCAGCAGCGGCTCCGGCCGAAGCTCCCGCGGCTCCAGCCCCGTCCCGCGGCGCTCGGTGGCCCCGGGGCGCCCCCTGCTGCGAACGGCGCTGCCCGGGCCCGCGGCGCCTTCCCGGAGCCCGCACGGGTCGGCTCAGACCCGGCTCAGTTCAGACCCGGCTCGGCTCAGACCGGGTCGACTCAGACTGGGTCGACTCAGATCCAGCTCAGTTCAGACACGGCTCGGCTCAGATCGGGTCCACTCAGACTGGGTCGACTCAGACCCGGCTCAGTTCAGACACGGCTCGGCTCAGACCGGGTCGACTCAGATCCGGCTCAGTTCAGACCCGGCTCGGCTCAGACCAGGTCGACTCAGACCCGGCTCAGTTCAGACCTGGCTCGGCTCAGAACGGGTCGACTCAGACCGGTTCGACTCAGACACGGTTCAGCTCAAACCAGGTCGACTCAGACCCGGCTCAGTTCAGACTGGGTCGACTCAGACCCGGCTCGGCTCAGACTTGGCTCGGCTCAGACTTGGCTCGGCTCCGCTCAAACCCAGCTTGGCACAGACCCAGCGCACCCTGAGCACCCCGGGCCTGCCTGTGCCACTGGGGCTTGGCCTCTGCCCGGCCTCCGGGCCACCCGGTGAGTGTGTCAGACCCAGGGAGAGGCCCCTGGTCCCCGTGATGTGGGCAAGAGCAGGTCCAAGCATCTGGCTGATGGCCAGGCTTGTATTCACAGGGGTCTGGGTACCTGCGTGGGGCTGGTACGGCCGTCGTGCTTCCATCCCTGCATGTATTGGCACAGCCCATGTCCATGCATGTAGCCTGACATCAAGAGCCTTCGAATAAACTCTTGTCTGTATACACACAGCCTGTATGCGTGCAGCCTCTGCCGAGACTTCTCTGTGGCTATGCAACCATATCTGTACATGTGTGTGCATTCCTGTGCTTAAAATCGATCAGCATACATGTACAATCCTGCTTGCTGACATCTGTCACACCTTCCAAGGTACGTCTCATGTGTTTTCTGTATGGAACGGACACATACACAGACAAACATTGTTCCACTTGGGCGCACGCACTCAGCTCACCCCTTGCTCCGCTTGGAGAAAAACTTATCACATTTATTGCTTGTAAAAAGCTTGAGGGATGGGAGCCAGACGTACAGAATCACTGAGGGGCAATGGGTAAGCTTCCTGCCTGCAGAGGGTCTACCAGCAAACATTAATCTTTGTCATCAATTTACTTTTTAAACAAATCTGTTTTAAAAGGATATAGAAAGACATAAAAATAAAACCAAGCTAAAAGAACATTCATTATATATTCTGTTCATGAAATATACAGCAGCATGATCTAATGCACTGAAATACACAAACCTTCTGGTTAGATTCAGCTTATCTTTTGAGAGAAGAAAATCTTTCAATAATAAATTAATCATAATTTAAATTAGTCCACTCTGCATTCCATCAACCTGTACCACCTTGGTTCTTGTTTCATGCAATGCTGGGTTTGAACAAGGTGCCAGGGAAGAGTTCAGCTTTAGAGGTGGCGGCTGGGCTGCAGGTGAATTAGCTGTGGTTCTGTGTAGCGTGGCAGCTTCAGTAACTGTTTTTCCCTGATGACTCCATGAGTGGTATTGATTTCCAACAACAAGCAGCGATGCATCCAGTAAAAGACACCTAGCTAACTTTGGGCTCCCTTTCAATCATCCTCCGACATTCCTGTGACCTCAGAGAGCAACAGCAGTGCCCGTGAACTTGAGTAATCCTCCGGTTGCAATTGAATGCCCCGCTTAGAAATAAAGACAAAGAGCTGTCGTTGCATGGTCATACTCAGTTTTTTAGTAGCTTTCTCCACCAGCATAAGCCCATTAACTCAATACCATCTAGGAATGAAGTCACTAGCAATATCCTAATATTTCTTCCACCCATCCTGCCCTAGCGTACTTTGCACCTTGGAACCATTTTTGGGAAAGAATACATAGCATTGCTTCATCCCACACAGAGTAAATGCATTCTCTGCTCTTGGAAGGAAACAGGCAACTGTGTCACATTGTGAAGCATCATGTCATAACGGCTGAAGGCAGGAAGCAGAAAACAGCCAGCAAGCCCCCTGCGTTCTGCTGAAATGACGCAAAAAAGGGTTTAGGTGGTTTGTAGCCAGCTGTGTTGAGATATATCTGGACATCTCATACTGGGATACAGAGCTTGATCCGTCTGAAGGTGCTGCCAGATCCTTACTCAAAATAGAAGGGAGGTAGACCTCCGTTTTGTGGTGGTGTATCCCACGTAATGCTGCAGGGTTGGTTTGGAGCATTTGGTTAGTTTTGGTTTCCAGGCTTCTGCTTTCTGTAGCACCTCAGTGTGCCAGCCAAGTACTGACCCCTTGTCCCTTTTACTTCGAAAGAGGCGAGGGAATCAGGGCAGAACTAGCTTCTTTTGCAGTAGTCCCAGATGGACAGAGAGTGATTCACAATCATAATATCCCTGAGCAAAGGGAAGGGACCAGATAAGGTTTGTTTTAAACCACCTTTTCACTGCGTATACACAGCAAAATGTGACAGCAGCTTCTGGGCTGTCAAGCTTGTACTTGTCTTTTTGTAGCATATTGATGATCTTGAAAGCAGAAAATATCCACAACATGGTGTGCTCTGGCCAGCACATCTCCTGCGCAGGGACTCGGAAGTGGGGCTGGTGCAAAATACGTGGCCCAGATCTGCATGGAAGATGTCAGGAGATGGCACATTCCCATCACTTTTCATCTAACGCAGAATAAAGCTAGCTAATTACAGACAAAGCTGTTGTAAACAGAAGTTGACAGTCCAGGCTTTGTTACCTTGAGAGGAATGGAAAATATCCTTGGTCTTTTTAATAACCTTTGTGTTGTTTGTGATTGAATATGATCCAATTGCTCTAATGGAAGAGAATATTATGCACAGCATGAGTCAGCAACACTTTCTTCCTGGAACAGCTGACAGCAAAGTTCGTTCCCAAACTCTCCGCAGAAATATTCCTCCCCTGGATGAGGATCTGGACTGCAACCGCCAATACCTGCTGGTGCCTCCCCTTGAGGTGGAATACGAGGCAATATGGAACCATCCAAGGTTCATTCGAGGTTAGAAGACGCAACTTGATGTGTAGCACAAGCACTAAAGAGCTTGAAGCAGAAGAATAGAGGGAAGCCAGTCGCAGAAGTTCGGAGTGCCAGTGCGTGTTCCAGCGGTCAGGAGCTTTGAAGCGAGGCCCTCGACAGCACTGGCAGTGGGAGGATGTTAACAATTCCAAATGCTAAGGCTCATGTGAGGTCATCCAGTAAACAGGGCTGGGTTGTTTCTTGTAAAATACACATCTATAACTACCAGCTAAAGGGTAGTTGGGAGCAGCTGAAAGCTACCAATCAATATGTGCACTCTCCACTCTGCGGTGGGAAAAAAATACACCAAAATTCTTATCCTGTCAGGATAAATTAAATAAGGTGATGTATTTTAAAATACTTAATCTCTGAAGCATGCAATGGGCTGTTAAGTAAACCTATGGACTTCGGCGAAAAGATGCTAGGAATTAGTTTTCCCTGCTTTACTATGTACTCCCTTCAGTGATTAACTCCCTGCCTACTGACATTGCCCTGCTGCAGTGTTTCTGTTGTGTTGAGAACAACCATTTGATATATATAGATATATATGATGTATATTCTGCAGGTTAAAGGTGGTGCACTGAAACAGGCCTGGCACCTGAGCCCTGTACAAATCCACACTTCCACTGGAAATCTTTACAAAGCAAAGCTACAGTCTGATAAGCAAACCCAAGATTTGGATTGACTTCTGTTCTTTCTGTTGTGGCTGTTGGATATTTGCTGCCAGTGGATAAAGTGTCTGGCAGGTACCAATGATTAGCTATGGCGGGATCCAACATTTTCTTATGGAATGAGCATTTCTGCCAATGGTGCCTGCCCAAAGCTCAGCGCTGCTGCTTTTTAAAGAATCCAGACATATTAAAACCACCTAAATCACTCCCTGTTCAACGCCAAGTCACCCAGCCTCCTCCCTGCCCTGTGCTCATGTGCCAAATGCTTCTTTCCCGTGAGCTGAGACCTCGCTCTGCGCCAAACCGCATCCACTGATGTCTCTGCTGTCCACCTTGGACCTCAGGAGAGGAAGGGATGCGGGCACATAGGCAAGGCTCGCGTTTCACAACGTTCCTGCTGATTTTTAAAGTTTACAACAGAGCCTCAGACCTCAAAAGAACAGTGTGATTGCCACAAAGAACAGTGTGGGAAAACCAGTATACATGCATGTGCAGCCCTCCCACACACACACTGACTACCCCAGATATAGGCATGCCCACAGATCAGCACCTACACACAAATGGTTTTGACACACTTAGTCTCAGCATCCTGTTCTCTTACAGCAGCCTCAGTTGGAGGAAGGGAGAAAATACTTTCGTTCTGACCTAAGCTTCCAATGACCTTTCTGTCACCTCCACTGTCCTGCCTATCTCTAAGCTGCCTGTGATGGTGATGGGAATGAGATCCCAGTTTTCCTCCTCAGAGGTCAGCGGGGCCTGTCTGCTAGATTGCGACATGCCATCCAATTGCTCTTAGGAGATTCAGGGCAAATAAGGAGATAAGAAAATTGTTTACAATCACGACTCTTGGGCCCCTTGCAGCTCTGCCAGAGTTCTTGCAGAGTCGAGGGTCCGTGACTGTGCTGCAAACCTGGTGCGGGCGGGCTCCCAGCGCCTCATCCCCTCCTGGATGGGGAACTCCCTGCCAAGCCTGGCAGCAGGTCTGAGCCCTCTCACGCTGCCCTGCACGTTTCCTACAGCTGCAGCTGCAGGGAAGAAAAGCAGCAGAGCCGGCAAACGCGGCAGCGTGCCATGGTGGCTGGCTCCACGTGCTCTGGTACAACCTAATATTTAGAGAGTGACCATCTCAAGTTTTGTTGAGATGCTTTTAAGCTCTGTAAGACGTGCTCATCGGCTGTCTTCCAAAGCTGTCCCGTGGCAGTCGGTGGGGGCTGTGATGGATCCTCCTGGCAGGAGACGCTTGACTCCCTTGCTCTGCTCCCTCTCTTTGGGAGGATGCGGGGGAGGGGGACCCTCCTCCATTGCAGGGCATTCCTGGCCTCCACGCTGCCTGTCAGGGGGAGATTCATTAGCAGCAGGGAGGCGATTCTCTCTCCTCTCTGCTCTGGAATTGGAGTCGTTTTTCTCAGGAAGGAGCCCAGGCGCCTCGCTCGCTGTGTGGCAGCTTCTGCTCAAGGGAGACAAGCACTTTGTCAATAAACAAGGAGCCTGGGGAATGGCTCCAGCTGACAGGGGACATTATTAACGACCGGCACTTTGGCTCAGGGTAGATCAGCCTCCCATTAGCTGCTTTAAGAGGGGAAAGAAATAAAGCTAAAGATGGCAGTTTTGAGAGGAGCTGGGATTTTCAGCATCTTCCCACGAAGTCCCCTGCTGCGAGGCCCAGGGCTGGCACAGCCCCAAGGAATGGCTGGCTCAGGGGTCTTCAAACTGTGACAGCAGGTGACAGGCCCAGCTCAGGAACAGTTTCACTTCCCAGCCCACCTTGGGTGGGCTCTGCTATAGAGATCTTCCAGACCAGAGCATCCCCATCCCCTCTGTCCCTCTCTCAGGTCTGCCCTGGGTACAAGGGGTGTCTCCTGCTGTCTGCCACTGCCCCTTCTTGCTTTGGAGAGCCTGTGGACCTTTGTGCAGCTCCTTCCCAGGCCATGCAGTGAAGGGCCTCTAAGCTTTAAAGCAGCTGTTGATTCACCTTGCAACCATACCTAATTAGTCACAGCACCATCGTGGTGGAAGCAGAGAAATTCCTGCTTTGTTGTGATATTGATAGTTCACTCTTCTCTATCCTGCAGCCCTAGAGCTGCCAGGAAAGTGAGTCCTTGGCTCCTGCACAAAAAGCAAGTGGTGCAAGTGCTCAGCCCAGGGGTTAGGTCTTTGTAGAGCATTTTGTGTGGAGCCACACTCACAAAGAAAGTTGTGAAGTCTTTCAGTTGAACACCTGAGTGTCCAACCAGACTGTGCATAGACACAGTGTAGGATCAGTGTCACCTTAGTTTTTGCAGCTCTTGAAGGAGGTAGCTCATCATGCCATGGCTTCTTATCACTGTGGAGCTGCAGCCATGGTGGCTTCGTAGCTAAGGGTACATTCACTATCCTGTTCAGATCTGTTGCCTGCGTGTGATGCTGAGTTTCTTATGAGTTTAAATTCAAATTCATAATTCATAATGCATCTCTTTTCAGACTGAATGCTCTTATGCTTAGCCTGAGATCAGAAGACAGTGTACTGGGGACTCATCGCTTTTCTTTCAGAGATTATTCTGTTACACACTAGGCTCTAGGTGTAGGAGCCCCTTATTTATTCCAGGACTTGGCTTCTTCGCAATGGAATGGATGGATTCACTTTGGTGGTCCAAATTCTTTGCCTCACATTACATGGACTGGGGCCATTCAGATTTAGCATGCAGGTGTGAGCCCATCTTTGGCACACCTGTGCAGGTAAACCACCAGTTGACTTCTTGCAGAAAGCTGGAAAAACCTGACCACAGGACTGGCTCAAGGTCTCTCCCTTGTGGTTAAAATTTCCTGTCCTGGGGCTGAGAGTGTTGTTTTGTCCCTGGACTGCTCTGTCCAGGCTTGCTTCCACCGTGGCAGGAAAAGAGTGAGGGACTTCTAGGTTTGCTGGTATTTATAGGCTGAAACAGGTCCCACACAGATAAATGGTCCATTTCTGCTCTGAAACGAGCTCCGGACTCCACTCCAAGCCTCTAAGTGGATTGCCTTCTGGCCAGCCTCGCTCTCTGGTAATTGAAAAGCCGAAAGTGGTGAGAAGGGGGGTGGGCAGGGCTGTGATGTTCAGAGGCTGCGCGCACCCAAACTAGCTGGATTCACCGAACTCATCACTGAAATCACTTCTTGATACGGTGCCTCTCCGTTTTAATTCTCCCTGAATCAGCCCTCTCCCATGAGTGAAACAATCTTGCCTGCAGATTGAGGGGGGTGGGAGGGATTTGAACATTAATCTGATGTAGATTATACAGCCGCCTCCCTCTCTCTCCCCTTCTCACTCTCTCTCCCTCTCTCTCCCTCTCTTTCTGTCTGTTTCTCTCCCCTCCCTCTCCTTCCTGCTTCATCTCTTCAAGAAAGTGAACATAAAGTAAAAGCACGGAGAGAGAGAGGCAGAGAGAGAAAAAGCTCCCTGAAGAGGGAAGCCCCAGCAGCCAGTAGCTGTTTGGATTTGCCTGGCGCTGCCTTTCTTGCTTTGCTCCCAAGGAATACCTTTAATGGGATCAATTGCTTCGGTTCCTTTATAACCAAGTCCACCGGAAAGGCAGACTCAACATATTATGGGCAACTGTGTGAAGTCTCCACTGAGAAACCTCTCAAAAAAGGTATGTTCCCTGAATCGAAGTGCATTTCCAGCCCTGCTTCTTGGGATGGGTGACGTCGTGGGCAGATGGGAACGGGAGGTGGGAGAGACGCAGAGAGGTATACGGAGGGTTCAGCTCTCTTCGCCAGCCTTTTTTTGTAAGAGCTGCTCATGCAAGTGCAGCCGTTACAGCCCGGGACACTGGGTGCCACAGCATGTGTGTAAATAAACGTGTGTGCGCGCACACACACGGGTCGGCTTGTGTCCTGCAGCGTGTGTGTGTACAGCTGTCCTCTGGGTACGTGCAAGGCTGTGCTTGTCGATGTGCACAACATGCCGGCACACATTCTTTGTACGAGCATCTTACTGTACGTGTATGTGTGTGAGTTTGTGTATGTGTGTGTTTGTGTGTGCGCACACGTGCTTCAGTCGAGAAGTGTCTGCACGAGTCTAGTTCTGTGTTGTTTCTGTAGGGATGTATATTCATGTACATGTGAATGGGCATGCGTCTGTACGTATTCCTGTTGGTGTGTAAGAATATGCACACCTCACGAGCCCGTCTGAAGTATGTGTGTGTCCTTGGCTGTTTATGTCCCTACATGCACATCCCGAGGGGCGCGAGCAGGTGTGCAATGCTTGTTGTGAGTGTACAGGGGGGAATTTGTGTGTGTCACACATATATCCCTGCTTGTATGGTGCTGCGTGCATGCATACCTGCCAATGGACATCCTCACATCAGTCTGTATGTAGGCACGCGCGTGTTTTTATGTACATCCATACTTGCGTATGCACACATCTGGTTTTGTCCATCTGTGTTTGGGTACAGAAGCATGTTTTCTCTGTGAGCTGTTTGTCCATGCCGCTGTGCGTGAGCGGACACGCTGGGCCCTGGCTGTGTGTCCGTGCATCGTGTTGCACGTCAGCATGGCCCATGTGTTCACATGCTTGGGCCCAGCTGGACTTCGTCTGCGAGCTGCCATGTGCATCTGTTAGGCTTCAACCCGCAGCCTGCTCAGTGCTGAGGTTTTACAGTGATCCCAGGAGGAATTAGATTCGGGAACAATGCAGCTGTTAGGAACTAGATGGAAATGGGAATGATGTGCCCCAGAAATATTCCTTGTTTGGCGGAGGAAGGCCTTGCAGCACCGTGTACCTGCCAGCCGCACCATTCTCACTTAGCATTGCTGCAAACCTAATAACTCAGCAAAAAGCCATGCAATTCACTCCTCATAGATGAAGAAGTTACGCTGAGCACCCAGTATTGCAATGAGGAGCTACCTCTGTGGAGACCTTGCCGACAGTGAAATGCCATCATGATGCTCCACGCAGGAAAGCTCCTCTGGAAAGGAGCTGTTGGGGTGAGGACCTCCCTAGCAGGCAGTTTCTTCTGGGCCAGGATTTGCCTCTTCTGTGTAGAAAAGCACAGTTTTCTTGTTATCTTGGCTGCTGTGAACAGAGCCAGTAATGGCACAGTGCTGCTGTGGGGGAGCTGGGCTACACGAGGATGGAGCTCATCACCGAGAGCTGGGCAGTGCCGAGAGCGGTCCCTAGGTCAGGGTGACCTTTACGGAGAGGCAGAAGCACTTGTGGTTTACCCAAATTTTGCACGTATGAAAAAACAACTTGGTTGCTTGTAGGTCGCCTCTAACTTGCAATAAAGGGAGTTGGCTGCAGCTGTGCTCAACGTCATCAAGGCGTTTGCAATTAAAGTCTGACGTGCGGCCAGGCTGCTTGAATCAAAATGGGTTCAAGAACTTAAAAGCTCTGTGTCACCAGTCTTTTAGGTAATTTATGCTTTCATTCCTAAAAGCTGCTTCAAATAATGCACTTTGTGCCTAGTTAGAAGGCCTGGGATGGCAGTACTAAAGAGAGAAAGTTGCAAGGCTGAATTAGAGAGTTTCTCAGATGTTGCTCCAGCTAGCTATGAGCTAAGGCCTCAGACCCTCATCCTGACAGATCCTGGGGCTCTGCCTTTCTTTTGATCATGACACACAAGATTATAGTGGAGACTTCGCAGATCAGTCTTAACATTGCACAGCTTCACTTGGCTGTTTTATGATCCCTGTCTTTTTTCTCAGTTTACCTTGGGCAAACTCATTTTGCTGAAACCATAAAGAGGAGGGGCTGTAGACAACCTGTGTCAAAGCTGCTCTTGGGTGACAGACAGGTCTCTTGAATACATGATTTCAACCCCAAATTTGGGAGTCACTCCCAGGCAGTGGCTGGCTTGGTCTGGGACTGGCTGACGGGGGTACCTTGCCTGGTTTGGTGGCAATGCTCAGGCTTTATCTCCACGTCTGTTGTTGGCAGCTTCACTTCGTCACCATCACAGTGTCCCGTGGTGATCCCAGCGCCAGCCGGGCTGCCTGTCCCTCTGGGCTTGCTGCTCTGCAAAGTCCCTTTGACACGCAGGCAGGAAAATGAGCTGAATCCTGTTGTGCTTCTGCTGTGTAAAAAGGAGAAAGTTTCGTCATCCAGGTCGCTTGTTTGCCACCCTCCACCATCCCTGCAGCCATCTCTACATCAGCCCGGTCTCTTCCTTCTCCACACTCTGCTGGTCTGACCCAGCCACGGGCAGGATTGAGCCAGGAGGAGCAGTGGTCCTGTGCTCAGGGAAGGGAGAGGGAAAGCCTGAGCTCCCCAGTCCTGGCCTGGCACCTTCTTGTCATGCACGTTGCTGTTTTGCCCTGTAATGGGTGGCTGATGGTGCTTTGCCCCATCCCCATGTCACAGCTCCCTTCCCAGCTCTGCTGGGATGTAGGAGGAACATGGTGGATGGAACTTGTAGAGATAGTTGCAGGAGAAACCTGTCGGGCTGCTGGCAGGGGGGACATCGACTGCCATAAATCCTTCCTGCAGCGGCACAGCGGGGCAGGGATCCCCTGTCGGGTCCTTGCTAAGCCGTGCACCTTGTCCTGGCACTGCATCAGGTCATCTGGTCAGGATCTTTGGTGGCTCTTGGCAACTCTTTCATCAAACTGGCAATCTCTTGCCACACGGGAAAACGATGGGATGACCATTGTGTGGTGCTGCTCTGTGGGCTGGTAATAAACTCAGTTGACTGGAAGCGTCAGCAAACAAGGATTAGGAATTGTGGAGACTTCGATCTTTCACGTGGCTTCACTGGAATTAAACACAGAAGTGATGTGGGCTATTTTAAGTGATTCATATTATTTGATGTATTAAACTGAAAAATGTGCCAGGAAATAAAGCTGGTAATTTTGAAAATACATTGCATTGATATCACGAAGCTGTGCAGTTCAACACAGATGTCTTGACATTTAGCTGAGCTAGTAATATGCCATTTGTGGACGGATGCTCATCTTTCAGGTTTTTAAGGACAAGTGTCCTATGTGTCAGATTTAATCAGAGGCAGATTTCTTCCTCATCCGTGACTGCAACGAAAGTGCTTTTCTGCTGCATCATTTTCTTTCTCCATGGCTTACTTTTTGAGCTGTTTTTGTTTTGATTCTTGATATTCGCATGACATTATACATGAGCAGATTGGTGTAAGACTGTGTACAAAAATGCAAACTACAAACCATGTGTGCAATATAATAGCATGTGGCAGACACAGCAAGTAGATGTAATAGACTCGGACAAGTGTGAATGAGGCGTGTGTGTGTATCTAGTCTTTTAGCCTGAAAAAGCACCTCAGGCTTTAAGGAAAGGGTTAATAGAGACAATGACAATTGACAGAGCTGCTCTGATCACCCCTGGGAACACTGGCTGTAAAAGTAGAATCATTCCTGAAGAGGAATCTGATGTATGATTAATGTTTATTCTATAAAACCAAGGGTCCTGTGGGTTGTGCTGGCTTTTTATAGCTGCATGGGAATATCAGGATAAGAGGGTTTTTGCAGAGCCAGGGAAATGCATTTCTATAAAAGGAAAGCAGTGCCTCCTTATAAAATCCAGTGCTGGATTCTCTTCTGGAGCCCCAGCTTAGCAGGACGTGTGCACTTGGGAAAATGTGCAAATGCAAACAGACAAAAATGTTGTGCCCGTGCCTGATCTCCACTTTGGGACTGTCGGTGATTAGCAGAGGCCAGCGCAGTGACTGCCCGAGACCCTGAGGATGTCACTAATTAGGACTGGCACAGGGAGTGTGAGCCGGCAGTTGGCAGAGCCACGCGATGCTGCAAACGGCCTTCTAATAACATTACAAGGTGTGTGATGCTGCGCTGCTGGAATGTAACACGGAGCCTTACGCAAGGTCTGCGTGCAGGCGCTCCCGGTCCGCAGGGATGCCCCGGCCCAGGCGGCTCTGCCAGCAGCATGGCTCCGGCACTGGCTGTGGGGCTGGGCTGTGCCGGCCCTTTGCAGCTCATTCAAGGCATCGTTAACCCTGGGGCTGGTAGTGGCAGCGTGTTCCTTTGGGCTGTGTCTGGGTAGGTGTGAGCAGTGCTGAGAGTTTGATGTGGTTTCAAAGCAAAATTCTCTTGGTTGGTTGTACTTCTATCAGCTTTTGAAAGTGAACTCCTGGACTTACTGCTTCTGTACAAATCCTAATAGACTGGTGGGGGGGACACAGCGTGGACCAGATGAAGGAGATTTAGCAATAATGTCTCTGCGAGGCGGTTCAGTAAAACTTCAGAGGAACGGCTGGGCGAGACGGGGAGGTAACATCCTCTGTTGTGTTGTTTGCTTGCTGCTGGTTGGCTGGGAAGATCCGTCATGACGAGAAGACGTGCTATAAGGCTGTCCAGACGAGCGAAGAGGGGTCGTCGGCTTGCGAGTACCAGGGCCCGCTCATGGTGCTGGCCCAGAACTGCGCCGTCATGCACAACCTGCTGGGGCCAGCCTGCATCTTCCTGAGGAAGGGCTTCGCAGAAAACAGGCTGCCTGTACGTAAGTCACACCCAGCCGGGCAAGACGCGCACAAAGCCGCGTGGATGCGAGCCAGGGACGCAGGGCTGCCCACACGCTCCGTCTGCGTGGAGCTCTGCAGCCCCAGCCCTGGGTCTCGAGCATCCCAGCTCCAGCTCCGAGTGCAGATACAATCACAGGCAAATGTCTGACCCAAAGGATGTGCAGAGGTATCCCCATGCCTAAACACCAAGAAAGGAGGATTCTAAAAGTGCAGCTGTGGAAGGTAGAGCCAAGCCTACAGTCAAGTAGGCATAATCATATGGACTCAGGAGAAGGACTTATGACTTCAGGACTTAATATGATCATATGGACTCAGGAGTCCAAGTGTTCAAAGTTGTTACTCCAGCAACACATCCACATCTCAGTCCCAGAGGCTCAGATTAGCGTTTAAGGCCTAAATAGCCACTTGAATGCGAATCAGGGCATCCGTATTGGGAACAAGCTGTCCCATAGAGATGCTCATATTTGATGCTGTTCCTGTCAGCTCACAGTGAGCCCATGAGTACCAGCAGAGATAGGCATGTGTTTGCCTCCTCACAGACACCCAAATACAACCTCTTATACACCATCGTACACAGCCTGACACTGCAGCTATCCCAGCCAAATAAACCGAAGAACATCAGTCTATCCTCATATTTGCAAATAGTGCCAGACTACCAAATGCTGTTACACACACAGACAAGTAGCAAAACTACATCCATCCATCCCCAGTCACACCTGTTTGTAGCTATGTGTTCATATGCATCTAATGTATGCATTTACATACAAAAAAATAAAATATGTGTTTGTCTGTAAATTGAAGTGTATACACCTGGACATGGTAAATATACAGAAATACACACCCCAGAATTGTATTTTTACAAGAAGTAAAACATATTTTTGCACATAAACATTTGATTCCTACCATAACGTTAATTTGAAGACATACACAAACATATTATTAACACACTTTTTTATGGATACATATGGGTGACTATGTGCATTGTCAGATATTCACTCATTGCGTTCCATGTTCTTCTGGTGAAACAAAGCTCACCCCAATCACCTCAGTGTCAGAGCTTTGTTGCTCCTGTAAGAAATCTCTGTCTTACTCCTGTGTTAAGATGGTCATCTACAGCTATAGGAGACACATAGATCTTCATCTCTGAAACCTTTTCTTCAACCAACAACCCAATAAAAGAGTCATTATTTGTCATTATTGATCAAATAGCTTTTGTTTTTCCTAACCTTCAGCCACTAGGTGATCACAAATTCCTTGGGCCGGTTCACTAAAACACAAACCGTAGTACTGTCGCACAAGCACACGTGCACAGAGCTGCCCAGCACAGGAGGTGGGTCCAGCTCCCCAGGGAAGGCTCACAGCTGGTGAGGCCCTGGAAACTCACTTTACCGAATACCAAACCCAAAACAGGATTAGTGATGTCTCTATCTACCCTGATGTAGAATAAAGTGCATCTGATAAACAGCTTTACTTACTCCCTCGACCAACAGGATTTATTGTGCATAGAACAGAAATAAATGAGGGTAAGACCATTATGTACAATGGACTCTCTGAGGGTCACCTCTGCTCGTATCTGGGATCTAAACACTGAACAGTTCTATTCCTCTTTCCATATGCTCTCCAAAAGCTTTAGAGTGATTCAGCCTTTTTCTTCCCAAGCAATTTTCCTTCTTTATCATTTTAGGGGATCTTCTTTCAAATTTAAAACAGAAAACCTCTTCATGACGTCAGTTATCTCTTGAGTCAGATTTTTGGAGGGACATAAACCCTCCCCCTCCTTTTGCACTCGCAGTCTGTGGCTCTCTGATGGTAGAATCTGCACGTGCAAAGATTTGCTCAGAGACCTGCAAATGCGAATGCCTTGGTGTGCAAAATCAGAGCCGGCGCTGAAGCCCCTATTTCTGACATGTGTCAGTCATGTTGGTTACAGCGAGGTCTGCAGTTGAGCGAGGGGGAGGAGGGTCTCGTAACGGCCGTGCTGGAGGAAGGCTCGGGTCCTGCCCCAGCCCCTCTCGCAAGACGGTGGTTGCTGCGGGTGAGTCGCGGCACCCTTTGCCCCGTGGGGGTGGTGATCAAACCTCTGATCTGCTGCCGTCGGCATATGGTGTATCTCCGGGGATTAATGTTTGCGAACTCTGGAGTGGGGTGCACAAGGTGTTGGTACCGATCACGGGTGGTTTTCATCTGCTGTTTTATCTAAGGCAGGAGGGCAATAACGCCTCCTGCATCCGGTTGAAGGAGTTTGAATTGTTTTATTACTTGGTGTTGATGAAAGCAGAACAAATGGGATGACATGTTTGAAAATACCAGGTCTGTGAAGGATGAAACGGCAGAGCCAGCACGCTCTGACAGTTCCATCCAGCACAGAGATGCCTCTGGGAAGGTTACGAGTGGCAAGCTGGTCATTGCTCTGGCACAGCCCACTTTTGCACAGACGTAGACCAGTGTGTGTCCTAGTTTGCTGTGTGCTCTGAGCAGCCGCCATTAGAGCTTCCAGAGGAGCCTGTGGTTAAATAGCAAAGGATCATCCTTCTCAAACTGCTCAAGGGCACCGTCTCCAGGGACATGTGGTGAGGCTGGAGGACACCTGGGAGGCAAGGAGAACTCCCCACAGTTGAGGGGAAAAGCCGAGAATGAGACGACAAAAGAGATCGTGTTTCTGTGTTTCCAAATTCTCAGATGTTTTGGATTTGCCCGGGAGCCATGAGAGGAATTAGAAAGGGCGTCGAGAGCAGAAAGCAGTGCATTTCCATGCTCGTGTCTTCTTCCTGGTGCAGTGTTGGAATTTTCCTATACTCTTGTGTATCCTTCCCCTTCTTCCAAGAAATTCAGCTTGGATGTTTGAAGTTGCAGTGTTTCCCGAACATGGTGAATCCTTCTCCTGTTTTGTTTGTAGATGACCTTGATGATGTATATGTTGTCTATCTGCCTTCATGCCTGGTTTCAAAATGCTTGCACAGGGAGTTGAGGCTGGGGGGAAGGGGGAATTTCCTACCTTTTTGTGGGGACTGACTATAGGAGAGGACGCTGGGGTGTTGGCTGTAGTAGAGCTCGTGGCTGTGGCTGTCCTTGTCCTGCCAGAAGGACAGGGATCAAGCAGCGATCCAAGCAGACGATGTGCAGACCTGCTGGTTACAGGGGCTGCTTCCAGCTGTTTTAATCTGGTTGTTTCAGCGGGATCTGCGGTAGGAAATACATTCAGAGCTCTAGAGGAGATGGGAACTGCCGCAGGGCCGGTCTCTGCCCCAGGGTTTGGTGATGGGGGATGATGTAGGAGCCTCATGAAGGTACCATCAGGTGGGGAGAACACCCATATGGCTGTGCTGGCCCAGGTCTCTTCTAATGAGAGCACCTGTCATCACCCTGTCCAGCAGATGAGATGGAGAGGGGCTTCCACAGGGAAGCGTGCAGGCTGATGTGCCTCCCGCTGGGGAGGACAGCTGGGAACCCTGCTAGGTAGATGGTATTAAACATGTCATCGCCTTCTTGTTTCTTCTCTCACTTTCTGGCCTGTCTCAGAACTGTTTGCACCAATGAGTGCTATTCTGAAATCATGTTTGTGGCAAGCTTGAACATATCATGTTCTCTTTTTGCAGGATAGAGAACTGCGTCCAGAAGAAATTGAAGGTAAAGTTTGTCACTCCTTCTGTGTCACCTTTCTCCCTGCCCAGTGAAAACCTGCTGGCTGGCCCTTCCAGGTTGGGCCCCATGGGG
Organism: Nesoenas mayeri; assembly: GCF_963082525.1. Lineage (NCBI taxonomy): Eukaryota > Metazoa > Chordata > Aves > Columbiformes > Columbidae > Nesoenas > Nesoenas mayeri. Next base: position 10,050,231 of record NC_137565.1, on the reverse strand, counting down.
CAAAATAATTTGGGGTAAATCAGGAGAGACGATTGCTGGAATAATTCCTGTCAACCTCAGCAAAAATAAATGATATGTAAAACTGCAGTAGTGCTGGCTGTGAAGGAATTTGCACCCATTCCAGCTTCTTCAGGGTGGGAGGGTAAGTAACAAGACATTAGCTGTCAGGGAACTGCTGTCCAGCCCAGCATGGTACAACAGTATGGCCCCAGGGAAGCTGTTAGACCTGCTAATCTTTACAGTGAGTCCTATATATTATAGTGCAGGGGTAAAAGCTGGGAAAACTTACCGCTTCCAGTTCCTGCAGGGAGTGCAGTTTCATATCACTTGCAGTCCAAGCAAGCTTTCCTGTAAGGAATGGGTCAGCAGTGCTGCTGCTAGAAGAGCTTAACGTTGCTCCAGTCATTGCAGGGAGATCTGCAGGGAGAATCTAAGGGAGTGTGGCCTCATAAAGTGCTGCTGATTCTGGGGAGGTTTCTTGGAAAAGGTATTTCAAGCTGTCACTGACAATATTGTTCTTTTTTGGATCCACTCCTACAGAATTAAGAGAAGCCTTTAAGGAGTTTGATAAAGACAAGGATGGGTTTATTAACTGCAGGGACCTGGGGAACTGCATGCGAACCATGGGCTACATGCCCACTGAGATGGAGCTAATAGAGCTCTCCCAGCAGATCAACATGAACCGTGAGTAATGACCACCGAGCTGTGCCTCCCTGCTGCTGCTGTGCCCTGCTCCGTTACCTTGGCTCTCTCCATCTCCTCTGTCTCTTTTCCGTTGGATTTTTCCTCCCTCTATTTTTTGTTCTCATTTTTGCTCATCTCTCCTGTTTGTTTGTGGTCCCAAAGCATCTGATGCCTTTGTTTCTTGGTTATCAGAGGGGCTGTGTGGACTGTGCTGCATGGGGACAGCGTGTGGAAGGGCTGTCCTTCGTGCTTGTGCTGTCAGGTATAAAAGTGCCCTTGACGCGGGCAGTTAGACATTGGTGCACAGGTTGTGGGTGTTGTCATATTGAAGCTGATACTGGATGGTGTCAGACTGAAGAAAGAGTCTGTGGAGATGGAGATGCTTTGGTCAGAATGGTGATGGATGGTTCACCCTGCAGCGAGCGTTCGTGGATGTGCTGCGTGCCTGGGGACGGGCTGCCAGTGAGATGTGCTGTCAGACATCTGCTGGAGTCACGGGAAATGTGACGAATGTGTCCCGTTCACCATAACTGTGTCTGTGCCACTTGTCTTTCACCATCATATCATTCTTTGTCTCTTGTCTCTGGGTGTTACCCTCAGCCAGGTGGGAAAAAGGATAATTAGTGCATGTTATTTCTGACACATCGTGATGTAAAAGGGACAAATTACTTGGTCAAGGGAAGGAAAGCAGTCGTGACATGCACAACTAGTCACACACAAAATCAGCTGCTAAACATGGCACACGAGTGCTTAGGAATTTGAGAGCGTTATTGCCAGCTTCCAGGTAGGGGATAAAAAAGGAAAAAGAGCTAACAGGATGAACAAACAGTTGGACATACGCTAGCTGCTGCTAATGGAGCAGGACTCCACTGCTGCAGGGCACTGCCCAGGCCACGCAGGAGCATCGTGCTGTGCCCTTGCCTTACCCTTTGGCACAGGCGCTGCACAGGGTTGCCGTAAGCTCTGGAGTCATCAAGCCTCTAAAACCTGGTACGTGATGCCATAAGGATGTGACAGTCCATAGCAGCCTAGGATGGAATAGCTTGGGCTCTTTATGCCTAGCCCACAGTCCAGAAAGCACAAAGACAGTGTAAAACTGCTTCTGTTTTCCCTTCCACTGCTCTGTACCTTCTGTGCTTTGCTTCCTGGAGAACCAAGCCCTCTGTGGGGCACACAGAAGTGCAAAGTGAGTGCTGGGCCTGGCTAACATATGGAATTCTTACACATTATCTTTCGTCTTGTCCCAAGTGGGTGGCCATGTGGATTTTGAAGATTTTGTTGAGCTGATGGGACCAAAGCTGCTGGCGGAAACCGCAGACATGATTGGTGTAAAAGAGCTCCGCGATGCTTTCCGAGAGGTGAGTGCTCCCTGCTGTGTGTCACCAAAGAGGTGAACAGGGGACAGGGCAGAGAGAAATCCACTGGGGAAGAGAGAGGAGGAGGAGGAGAGAGCAACAGTGGAAGGCAGAGAAAGAGCCAAGCCAGGCGTGAAACAAGGGAGCAGCAGAGAAAGTCACTAAGATAAGGGAACCCTGAAGGCTAGAAGGAGGGAGGCTGGTGCAGACACAGCAGTTACATGGGATTTCTGAGTAGAAAAGCCAGACTGGATCCAAAAGGCACACAAAGGAGGAAAAGGTGGGACACAAAAGAAATGCAGGAAAAACACGGCACTCAGGAGCAGGACGACACAAAATTCAACCCAGAGCAAGATCCATTTCCATTCACCATATTTCCCCTGCTGGTATTTTTAATGTGCTTGCAGTTTGACACCAATGGTGATGGGGAGATCAGCACCAGTGAGCTGCGGGAAGCCATGAAGAAGCTTCTGGGGCAGCAGGTGGGGCATCGGGACATCGAAGAGATCATCCGGGACGTGGATCTGAATGGAGACGGGCGTGTTGACTTTGAAGGTGAGAAGGAATGAACGCTCCCTGTCCATCTGCTCTGGTGAGAGCAGAGTTTCAGCTCAGAGGCGAAGTGAGAGGGAAGATGTGCATGCTCGGGGCCCAGGCATTGGAAGTACGGAGAAAAAAGCACACAAGACATGGGGTTTTTTCCTAGTCAGCTGAGGAAAAAGGAGAACGTTGGCCCACTCAGGAAATTCCCCAGCTGAAGTGTTCAATTGTGTATCATCTCTGGCTGCATCTCCATTTCAGTTGGGTCTCCATAGCTCTAGCATAGTAAGAGATGTGCCCTGCCACAGGGAAGCAGGTTCTGGTGCACACATGCTGTGCCAACCTTCTTTTCATGGGGCATTTTGCTTTCTATTAAATCTATTGCAAGAACTGTGAGGAGGCTGGACTGGTTTGGAGATTGCACTGCACCTTCTATTTCCTCTGAGTCACCTTGTTATCTCGGTTCATAGAGAACTTGTTTCTGTGCCTTTATGCCAGAAGATGGTCACGTGCCAGATGTGCTCACCAGGACTGCAGATATCTGATCTAGAGGTGTCACGTTAAGTGAGATAATCCATTTCTTCTCCCACTTGTCATGCTAGAAGAACTTGGAAAAATACGAGTGATTATGCTGCTAACCTGGCCATTAGCCATGGCAGGAGCAGTATTAATAGAGCGCAGGGTTTCTGGCAAGGGAGGCAGTTGATATCAGACAGCTAAGCAGATAGAAGAGCTGGACGGTGTGAGAGCATGGCAGACTGCTTGTGTATCTAGTGATAATCCAGATGTCCCTATTCAGCAAGGGTGACACATAGGGACTACAGAATTAAAATTAAATTGACATAATTTTTTTGGCTCATAATTTTTTTGATTCCTGGGTCCCCTAAATGATAAGGAGTCTCAGTCCCCAGGGTTACTGAAGCTTCTGAGGGCTTTGAAAATGTTGGAAAGCTAGAAGTGTCTCCCTAGAAAGTATCTGGTAGCTGCAGTTGTTGCAATGCACTGGCTAATTATATGACAGTAGCTCTCCTTGTTTCCCACAGCTAAATTATGTTAGACAGCTAAAATACATGAAATGCTATTCCAGTATCATTTTCTCTGTGAGTTACTGCTCTAGTTGTCAAATGACAATGGAAAGGGAGAAGTCAACGGGGTAATTTCCACTGCCCTCCTCTTTGCAGAGTTATTAGTTCCTGGGCAATTCAAGTGCAGAATGAAAACACATTTATATTTGGTGGCATTTACACTCAATTTGAACAATCGTAATTGACTTCACGAGCTGCAGGGTGGTGACGAAATAGATCCAGGATATCCTTACAGTTAACCTGTATCTTTAAAAACAAGAAGTCCATCAAAATAAACTTCTCTCCGCAAAAATGCTGGTACCTACCAAAACACTTTTCCACACTGGTGTCTCTGTGAAGTGGCAAACCTACTAAGAAATCAGGGTGTGTTCCCAACACTGTAAATCAAGTTTCCCTGAAGGTACAGTAAAGAGAGACAACACTTGCCATAGTGTCCCACAGGACTTGCTTGTGCAAACCGGACTGTGCACTGGCTGGGAAGGAGGCCGAGGCAATGAGCTGAGCCGCTAGCAGGGTCATTTCACTGTCTAACGCAAGGATGGAAGCCCATTTTGTGTGAGCTCTGCAGGGCCAGGCACAGGGCGCGGGGACTCTGGGTTTGCCTGGCTGTGTGCTGTCCCCAGGGGTGAGCGCTGGGCTGGGGACCACAGGTGCCTTCTGCTTCAGGGCTTTTCTTGTTTTCTTGCAGAGTTTGTTCGCATGATGTCCCGTTGAAGACAATTCTCAGCTAAAAAAGAATCAGCACCTTAGAGAGGGCAGAGGAGGACCTAGATGGAGCATCTTAGCCCCGATGTTCCCACGGGAAGGTTTATCGGCTGGCTGCAATTGGGACATTCCGAGATGACCTGCTGCTCCTCCCTCATGGTGGTCCCCATGCCCCTCCACCCTTTCACACTGTGAAAGACTTGCAACTTCCTACAACTGGAACCATTCCTTGGAGATGATTGCAGGAAACTGCAGAGCCAGGACTTGCCATGATGCTTTCATGGGATATTTGCAACTTTAGACTCCTCCTCCCCAGCTTTATTCTCTCACCAGCTGCTGCAAAGCACAAGCAAGAGAAATCCTCTTGGCTTGGTGGATGAGAGCAAAGCCATTGGGACTGGTGGCAGCCTCAGGGTGTGCTCTGCACTTCTTGGTTTCCCTTGGTGAACCGTGTCTGTGTTTGCTGTCTGTGTGTGTGTGTCTATCCGTGTGGAGTTATTTATGCTTCCCCGGCACATATTTGCATCTCCTGTGGTTATGTTTACCAAGAGTAAATTAAAATACATGTCTTGTGGGGGGAAAGCGATAAATATGCACGCTGAACTGATGTGGAGCCTGGGTGTCCCTGTGAGAGGTGGTGGCTGGGCTGGGGGAGAAGGGCTGTGGCAGATGCGCACAGCGATGTCTGCGCCGGGGTGCAGAGGCAAGTCCTTGCTGCAGGAAGGGGGGGCACCGCCAGCCCCGGAGCCTGTGGCAGGCCCTGTCCTCCCTCCTGCTGTCTTCATGGCAAAGGGGCCTGGGGGTGCCTCTTGGTGAGGGCAATGTGGAGGGTCCCCACATCTGCACCCCCCTGGCTTGCAAGGTGAGAGCCCCTGTGGCGCGGGCAAGGAGCAACGGGAGAAAGGGCAGAGAGGGGAGCTGGGTGGGAGGGGGACAGGCAGCAATAGCCCACCCCCCCTTTTCAGACCGTTTCAAACACAACTTTGTGTGCAGGGCACGGGCTGTGCTGCGGGAGCTGAGCTGTGACACTTGGTGCTGGGGGTTGGCCAGGAGCCTCCTTGTGCGGCAATGCCCCGCTCTCCAGCCTGTTCACTCCCAAAAGCGCTGCACGTGGCTGCAGTGGCGACAACAGCGGCCTCCGGGCCCTGCCAGCTGCTCACAGACACCTCAGATGCTCGTCCTCCTTCCCTTTCCCCAAGATGCTCCCAGCCTCCTGCTCCCTTCGCGACTCTGCCAGACCTACAGTTGTCCCCCTTCTCCATGCAGAAGCTCAGGCACAACTTGCCAGGATGAATTTCTGCTTGGCTTCAAAGGGCATCATCATTGCTATGTGTTCCTTATGTGACTGGGAGCTGTTTTCCTTTCAGTTGCCCTCATACTCCAACTGGAAGTTTAGGGACCAATATCCTCCTGCTTCCTCCATCTCAAATCTTTCACTTCCCAGGTTTCCTTTCAAATTCTCAGGTTCCGCAAATCCGTGTCCCAGTGGAGGATTTTCTCTTCTGCTTTCCTGTTGCTGTGCCAGCTAGCATAGCTGCAGTGATGGCTGATACCCTAGCAATGGAAGAACCGTGTTTATATTTGTGTGTGTGTACTTGTGTTTGCGCAGACATTGCACTGGGAAAGGTTTGCGTGTGTGCGCATGAAGCAGGGAGTGCAGATAGGTACCCGGGAGTGCAGCGGTAGAAGAGTTTGCTTGCAGGTGGGTGTATGCAAACTATGTGTGTGTATCTATGGAGCTGGTCCTGTCTTAGAAATGTGGGTGTGAGCCAAGAAATTGGAAAATGGATATTTACAGATCTCCATGTTTACTGGTACAGCAGCTGAGCTGTATTGTGCTTAGGAGAGGAGGGTGATAAACTGAACAGGGTCCAGAGTCCTGCTAAGTTATATACAATATGTACTTGGGATAATACTGGGAAGGGAGAGACCTGTGCAGGCTTGTGTCTGCCATAGGAGTGTTGGCACACAAACGTGCTTCACTTACAGTGGAACCTGCTGAGGAAGACGTGTGTGTGTGCATGCAGAGCAGGACAGCTGCGCTGCTCGCCTCTGTGCGAGTGACTGTGCCAGCTTGAGGGGACCAGTGACGACCCAGGGCACAAGGCAGCACGCACAAGCCCGACGGACAGTCAGTGGTGACAAGCACGGTGGCTGCTTCTGCCCGCTTGTCCCTGCGTCCTGCACCCAGCAGCCACATCCTTTGCCCGCAGCAGCAGATGGCAGGACACAGTCTTAATTTATTTAAAATTGTAAACCCATTTCTAGAGGCTGCACTGCTCCACAGCGCAGTCACAGTGGCTGGTGATGTTCTGTGAGAGCTACTGCTGTTTTCACTTAGTCCTGGTGTTTATGCCACGGCAGAGCTTTATTTCTCTTCCCAAGAAACGCAGGGACACCGGTGCTGAAGGAAGGGTGGCAATAGGACACCTTTGTGTCATTGCAGGGGCAGTCCTAGAGCCACAGCTACTTCTGAGGAAATCTGGGTCTCTGCCAAATTATCCGTAGCTCTTTTCTGCCAGGTCTTTACATGAAACAGTGAACAGGTCAGACAGGGCAGGTCTCCAAAGCACTAATTTCTTTTTCCTTCCAGCAGAAGCTCTTGCTGCAAGCCTGGTTTTCCTTGCACAACAAACCCCAAATAATCACAGGGAGTTTTACTATTTTCTTGTGCAGACAAGGTCAGAGATTAAAGTTCCAATCTAAATAATCTAATTCCAGAGATAATCCTTTTGCTTTCATCTCCAATCGGGTACCAAGGAGGCTTCCAAATAGCTGCACACAGCAGGGCAGAGCCCGTCACCTCTGGGCACCCGAGCCCCACAGCCCTGGGAGCGGGGCCAGGCAGTGGGGCTGCTCACGTTGACTTTAGATGTCTTGTTGATTCTGACCCACACATCTCCACCGCTCTTTTTGGACATCCCAAATCCCAACCCCTTTTTTCCTGCAGGAAATGGCTGATACCCAAAACATGTGCCCCTCACTGCTTGTGGCTGATCAGGGCTGTAGACCGGGCTGGACCAATGCAATACTGAGAGTCATTTTGGCACAGCTGCCAGGGGACAGGGAGAGATCAAAGGATTGAGAAGAAAGCCCTGAGCCTTTCACTTGTAGGTTACTGGTGTAAATCCAGGTGCATCAAGGGACTGGTGGCTCAGTGGATTAGTAACAGGATACAGAGCCTTTGACATCTGGGGCACAAGCTGGCACAAGTCACAATTCAGGGGCAGCAGCGTAGGACATGGCAGACACAGCTGTGAGTGCTCCTCCTGCACCCGGCAGGCACAGCCACTGTCCCTCCTCACTTGCTGCAGCTCAGTTAATCCCTCTTGCTTCATGATGTGCTGCTGACTGTTGGGAAATAATCACCCAGGCTGGTTATGAGAGGATGCTGTGACTGGGGAGGCAGAGGAGCTATTGCAGTGCTCGGTGCCTTGCCCTCTAAAAAGGCTGAGTCCTCGGATGGAGGGGAAAGAGAGGGGGGTTTACTCTCTGCTCAGTGAGGGGAACTCCTCCAAGGAAACTCCTCTCTCTTCAAGTTGATGGTATTTCCCTGTGGGATGTGCAGGAACCCTGGGAGCACTTAACAGGGACCTCAGGGTTGGCACAAGCCCAAGAGCCCCTGCTGACACTCCCAGGGCAGGGGATGAGCTGGGTTAGTTTCCAGCTGCCTTTGTACACATCTGGGACCAAAGAGGTCCCTTCAGCTGAGGGATCTGTCTGGGTCATATCTAAAAGTTGGTTACTAAAACCCTTCATGTCTGTATTCCTGCTCGTGGGCACATTTGGTGTGGGTTGAGCAGTTTGGTGCTGGGTTTGTGATGGAGCCCCCATCACCAGCTGCACGGCCCCTGTGCCCACCGAGGCAGCGAAGGCCCCACCACGAAATATGAAGATTCACACCCCTGGACATCGCTGGTCATAACCTCAGCCCCACTGGCAACTCACACCGTCCCTCTTCTAGCTTCACTTTTGCAGTAACCTGGTGACACACAGAGCGCTTATGTGCTTTGAAATTGTGCTCCTGACCCAAGCTCATCACAGTTTAAGCTGAGAAATCTTGAGTGATTAGGGTGGATCATCTGTAATCAGTACAAATGAGCTCTAATGAGGCCTCCCTCCGCCTCACCAACTGGACAGCATTGTTCTGCCCATGGCTGCTTGCACTCCTTTGCTAACGGAACTTGGGGGGCACCCAACAGGTCACAAACACAGCAGGGATACGGGAGATTAGTCTGGATTTGATCAGAGGCTGCCAGGGCTGGGGTCTGTAATGCTGAGATGATTTGCCAGGAGCCAGCGTGAGGTGGCTTAACCTGGAGAGGTGCTAAGTGTGTGTTTTACAGTACTTTTCTGCATGTGGTTTCCTAAGCCACCTTCCAGTTCCAAGAGCTGCTCTTCCCAGCAGCAGTGACTTCACTGCTCCAAGGCCATGTCCTGTTAAGAGGCCTCTGAGGTACGTTACAAAAGCAACAAGCCCACTTAATTCACAATCTGCAGCTCCCAGCCTTTATTTATAAAGATAAATGCATTATGGAAGCCCTAAATTAATAAAATGTCATTGGGACTTAGGAGCAGCTGCTGGTAATGCAGCTGGTGACCAAAGTGCAGACACAAGGCTTGGCTGGCGACTGGAGCTTTGAGGAACACCAAGACCAGACAGAGAGGCACACATTACTTTATTTGCACCCGCACACTGTGTAGTGAGCGAGCTTTATCCGATCTCTATCTGTGATGTCGCACTCCAGCCCTCCCCAAGGCCCTCCAGAAATAAATCCAGGATCTTACATTCTGTAAAATGCAACACAGGGAAAAAAGTCGCTGGCCATGTAACAGTTAGCTGGTCAGCCCCTCCACCTTACTCTTATACTGCCGGTTGTACTTTCCAAGCGGATTGTTGTGAGCCGAAGGGGTCGCACGCCACCCAGCTGTCCCGCTCCTCACCGGCCGGCCCGGCAGCTGCCTTACCCTGTGCGCCACGGCTCACAGTCCCCCAGCTCCGCTCCCAGCCGCTTCCCCGAGCGCCGCGGCCGTGCCTGGCCCGCACCGACCGCTCACGGCCCGCACCGACCGCTCACGGCCCGCGGGCCCTGGGCCGCTCCCGCTCCGGTGCCGCCGCAGCGCCGCCCGTTGCCCCGGTAACCCAACGGCCCCGCGCTTCCCGCCGCCGTCCCACAGTGCCTTGCGTTCCGGCCGCGCTGGAGCTCCCTGATTGGAGGGACGGAGGGGGCGGGGCTGTTCCCTCAGGCGTCCAGGCTGAGGGGAGCTCGCCGGCCTGCGGCCCCGCTCCAGAGATGTCGCTGGGAAGCCTGGTTCCTCCCTGCCGTTCCTCCCCGGGGGAGCCGGTTCTGCCCTCGCTCCCCTTCCCGAGCGGGCGGTACCGGCCCTGGGCACTCCCGGCTCGCAGAGACCGACTCCCCGTTCCGCTTCGGGCCGGCCCGCTCCGCTCCCGCCGGACACGCCTCCCGCCGCAGCGCGCCGCCGTCCCCTCGCCTCTCAACCAAACCTGGTCGCCCGCTCCCGTCGCCCATTGGTCCGGCATGTTATGAATATGCAGATACAGGCCAGCGGTCGCCTAATGGCAGGCGGGCAGAAAATTAATATTCGCGTTGCGGGGCACGGATTGGCCTGCGCGCGTCCCGCCCCAGCAGCGGGGTAGGCTGCCCCCTGGCGGCGGCAGGAAGGGGCGGGCGGCGGGAGCGGCGCCGGGAGCCCGAGATGGTGGGCGCCGGGGCGCGCGGGGCGCCGCTGCTGCCGCCCTTGGTGCTGCTGCTGCTGCCGCTGCTGCGGGGCGCGGCGGGCGGACTCGCCGACAGCGTCGTCTGGGCCGTCAACGCGGGCGGCGATGCCCATGTGGACGTGAACGGCATCCACTTCCGCAAGGACCCGCTCGAGGGCCGCGTGGGCCGAGGTGAGGGCGGGGGGGACGCGGTGCCGCGCGGGCAGCCGGCGGCGGTGGGGCCGCGCTCAGCTCCGCTCAGCTCCGCCGGGGGCGGCCAGGCCCGGCCGTGTCAGCGGGAGTCCGGGACCCGCGTCCCACCGCTGCCGTCCCGCCGCCGAGGGTCAGTGGGTCTGCCCGCAGAGCCGCGGTGGGCCGGGCGGGCCCCCGGGCGGGGGCTGCGCTTCCTCAGCCGCCCGGGCCCGGTCTGGCGGAGGGAGCGGCCGGGGGGCAGCGGGGGCCCGCAGGGAGCTCCGGGCCGGCCCCCCAGCGGCACTTGTCACCCGCCGAGCCCGCGGCCACCCGGTGCTCCCGCCAGGCCCGGCCCGGGGCTGCACCCCCACCGGCAGGATGAGCCCTGCGGGCTCCCGGCGTTCCCGGCCTGGGGCTGCGCGTTGTGTAACGCCGGAGGGGAAGCCGCTCCTCGCGGGCCGGAGTGGAATTTCGGCTGGAAAGGCGAGGGGAGCGCTCCGGCTGCCAAACCGGCCGCGGGCAGCCGCCTGGCTCCTCTTGTCCCATTTTCCACTGGAACACCCCAGTTTCCACGGCGAGATCTGCCAGTTTGAAGCCCAGTCTGCAGCGCTCCGAGTGAGAACGGGCTTTGCCCGCTCTGCGCAGCTGGGCCGCTCGCGGTGCGGGATGGTGCCCGCTCCCCACCGGGAGCATCGCTGGCTGGGGTGGAGCTGGCTGGTCTGTGCCCCTGAGCAGCTGAGCTCTGGTCCTGGCAGGGTGTTCCAGAGCAGGGCTGGGACAGAAGCAGAAGTAGAGGCAGATGGGATATGATCAGCTGCTCTAACTACTGAATCAGTAAAAGCTTCTGTTTACCGGGAAGGTGGGATGGAGAACTGCTATATTGGGTTACCTTTTCCTGCTTGCCCTGAAACTGCACGGGTTGCATGAATTTTGCCTTTTTCTGATGACTGGTGCACCAAAGCTTAGTTGATTCACAAATATGTTGAAAAGTTAGCTGTGCTGAGCTGCTTCTGCTGTTAGGTGAGTAGTGCAGCGCTGGTAAGATAAGCTGTCTGCTGACTTTCAGGTCTAACCTTCACCGTTTCCATGTCGGATGGTGAGAACTGCCCTGTGCCATACAACTGGGACTGCTGTTGCTCACACGACACAAACACCATCCCAAGCAGTGAGCCTTTTGGGTACAATGCATACAGGGGAGGTCACGTTTAGGTATTTGTACAGCTTGTCAGGTGTTTGTCACCCTGGGGAAGCTGGCGACCCAGTCACAGAACGTGCCCCGATCACTGTGGGTCAGCTTCCCTTCGCACACCTCTCACTTGTGTGCCTTGAAGGAGAATGTCCTTGTGGACTTGAGCAGTTTATTTTTGAGTTGAGGAGAAAAAAAAGGGTCTTTTTCAAGCACACTGTGACATGTTCTTCTTTTGGGGAAAGCCTGTGGTGTCTCCTCTGAACAGCAGGCTGTTACAGCCATCCTGCTTCAGCCAGCAGTGCCAGGCACAGCAGAGGAGACTTTACCCCTTTGAGCTCTCAGCTGCTGTTCCCTCAATGGCTTTTTATTGCACCATTGTTGGGTTTACTCTGGGCTCCTCTCTGTGTTGATAGGCATGTAATGGCTACAGCAGAAATATGTGGCTGACCGGGAGGAAACGACCTGGGGATAGTGTTACTGGGCTGTACTGCCTCTGGGCAAATTAAGACCTTTTGTTCCTTTAAAGGCTCAGTTCAGACGCTGTGCCCTAAAGGACAAAATGTGCTGATGGCAATTACAGAATAGCCAGGTGCTGAACAGAGTTGAGTTGCATCTTAATGTGTACTGCTCCTCTTGCTGAGCTGCCTCAGCGCTGTGAAATCAAGCTCACTTCCAGAGCTCTGTCAACAGACCTCAGATACGCAGGTGATGGGTCTTCCTCTCCAGTTACCTTCCTGGCTATTAAAGGACTTTCTTCCTGTGCAGGCTTTCCTCCAAAAGGAGCTGATTCTCCGGAGTCATTGGTTTGCTGTCACTGTAATCTGTAGCTGGCCAGAAATACCCATGTGGGAGGACAGGTTAAACTTTTCACCCTCTGTTTCTGGTGATTCAGAGTCTTCAGCCGTTGTGCCCAGGTTTGAGTGGTAAAGAGAAGCAGAAGATGGTCTGTGTGTGAAACAGGAGACTAAGAGTTGGCATTAATTTCCTCTTGTTCGTTTGCATTGGCTCCACCTTTGGCAGCATGTGCCGGGTTAGTAGTTCTTGCTTTGTCTTGGCCAGCGTAGTGTCTGTTCCCATGGAAATGGGGGTGGAAGTGGCAAGTGCCAGCGGAGAACTTGGTTTGGATCAGCTTCTCCTGACCCACGTGCCAGTGGGCAGGGGGTATCCACAGTTTTTCTTCCTGCCCTTGCTTTGCTGGGTTATTACTTGATCTGAGCTCCCGAGGCATGCATCAGTTTGCATTTGTACAGTAACCCTGACACAATAAAATGTCAACTGGGTTAAGATCTGTGCTCTAGGGGTGCTGAAATAATGACAGAGAAGAGGCAAACTTCAGGACTTCTGTTATTTTCTCAGGTATTGTCCAGTTTGGGAATGTTTGGGCCCTTCTCAAGGGCCTGTTCAGATGCCTGCAGGCAGCACTTGTTTCAGCTGGGTGCCTGTGTGAACAGCAGTTGATGGAGCTGCTGGTGCTCTTGAAACCTCATGTATCTTTCTTGCTTCCTTCTTCCTGTCTTCAAGCCAGCAGGTTTTGTGTGGCTGTGGTGAGAAGAAAGGGTTTTGTGAGATGTCTAATGCTTTTCACCCATCTGCCATTCCCCAGGTTTTCACTTGAGGAGGATGAGTCTCTATAACCTGGTGCCATTGACTGCTAAATTCAAATATGGTGAATAAACGAGTTGAGTCAGGCCTACCTGACTGCTTTGTTTTCGTACTCAGAGTTTGTAATTTGAAAATGTTGTAAAAATATTCTAGGTGTTTTTCCTCTTTGAAGCAGGAGTCAATGGCCAAGTCCTTTACCACTGTTTGTGAAACAGACTCTTCTTTCTGAAATGGTGCAAGTGAGTTTACTGTATTTTAGACTGCAGCAAGCCCAGGCTTGTTTCTCCCCAGGTTCTGGGGCTTTGGCTACTTCTGCTTCTGCTCCAGCGGTGCCTCTTCCTGGTTGGAGCAAGGAGGGGAGACAGGTCTGACAAGAGGGCTTAAGTGCCACTTAGGGAGTTAAATGCTTCAGGAGTAAATAAAGTGTCTCTTCCATGTGCCTCTGAAATTAACCCTTCCTCTCACTGTTTTGTGCTTGCATCCCAGCTTCTGACTATGGGATGAAGCTGCCAATCTTGCGGTCCAACGCAGAAGATCAGATTCTGTACCAGACAGAGCGTTACAACGAGGAAACCTTTGGCTACGAAGTTCCCATCAAAGAGGAGGGTGACTACGTGCTGGTGTTGAAGTTTGCAGAGGTCTATTTTGCACAGTCTCAACAGAAGGTAAACAACAGCTCCTTTCCTGTGCCTGTGATGCAAGCTCCTGGCTAAGACTGTGCATGTCCAGGCTGCCTCTGCTGCTCTGTGTGCTGGGGAAAGGAGTGAAGTAAGGCACTAATTGGGTAACTTCATTCCTGGAGCTCTCATGGGCTCTGAAACTTCGAGCTCTCTTCTACATTCCAGACACACAGTTGGCCTGGAAAATTGCATTACAAAGTATTCAAACAAACATGCGCAACTGAACATAACTAGCACTAGAGTTTTATGATCTGTTTAGGCTGTGCTGGCTTTGAGAAGAAGTGGTTTTGCCTTTTTCCTGAACGCTTGTTCCTGACCTGATGGCATGCCTGTGCTAAAGGAGGTATCAGAGAAGTGATCTGGGTTAAATAACCTACTCAAAACAATTTTTACAAATGTAATAAGACTTGATACTGGTTCAAACTGATCCCAAAAGCCAGAGTTCATTTCTATCCTCTTTATTGCTCTTTAGAGAAGAATAATCCTTGCTCACTTTTGAAATCCCTCATGTATAGATGTGTAAGCAGGAGCACAAAGAACTCAAGGCCCTGTGATGAACTGGGGGAGAAATGGTGTGTGTTTTAGTCTGGCTTTCCCTTGGCTCCATCAACCCTGCTCCTTAAGCACTGTGCTGCCTTCCTACCAGAGCAGTATTTCAGGGAACAGAACTGGTGGGGCTGCCTTACAAACTGGATGCAAAAAGCAGCCTCAGATTAAACCGAAGGGCTGAGGCACTTTGCTTCCTCTTCCTTCATGTGGTTCCGCTGGGATTCCCCAGGTGCTGAGTGAAGTTTGAGTCATTACGGCCCTGAGGAGAACTTTCACTCTAAATTCACATATGTGGTTAGCAGTTCAACATTTTATCTCCTTCAAACCCTGTGTGCTTCACCAGCATGTTTCCTCTTCTCTGCCCTGCTGCAGGCCGTCAGTTAGACATGGCTTAACTCCCTCGGGTGTGGTGTGCCGCAGCCACCCCGAGGTAGCAGGAGCAGGTCCTCAGTAGCTGGAAAGAGAAGTATGAACAAACCAGAATAAAATTGTGCTGTCCTCGGTTCTGAATGGCAGACATAGGGGTTATTTAAAAGTTGAAGGCAGGTTTTGAGGTATTTGAAAGCAATGTTAACTATTCAATGTCTTTACCTGTCTGCTTTTGGGCTCTGAGTCCTTCCCAAGGGGGTGCAGCATGTGTGGTGGAACAGTGCTTGCTGCAATGCTTTCTGGTCCTGGGTGCATGACAAGCAGAGACTTTCCTGTTCTGTTCGCTTTTCAACCTTCATGTGCCTGAATCCGTCCTGACACACTGTCATTTCTTCCGCCCTGAAGGTATTTGATGTTCGCTTGAATGGCCACGTGGTGGTGAAGGACTTGGACATTTTTGACAGAGTTGGCCACAGCACAGCTCACGATGAGATCATTCCCATGAGTATCAAAAAGGGGAAACTGAGTGTCCAGGGAGAGGTTTCCACGTTCACAGGAAAGCTCCACATCGAGTTTGTAAAGGTAATAAGCTTTGCTGGGCAGAGCCCTGATCTTCCTTTTCCTCTTTTTACCCAGCTGCGTGCTGGGGCGGGAGAGGTGACGGTAGGCGGGGGAGGATATTTCTTACCTCAAAGCTGCAGCACTGACTCCTAATTTGCTTTCTCTAGGGCTACTATGACAATCCAAAAATCTGTGCCCTGTACATCCTGCAAGGAACTGTGGAAGGTAAGCACGATTTTTGAGCCAGAAGGCTCTTCCCCCTTGGAGAGCAGCCTTTTGCTTCTCAGACCGTGAGATCATAGATAGCTCTTGCTGACCCACCTCTGCCAAAATTCCTTCTCTCTCAGCACTTTCCCAGAGTGCAGTTGCAGAAAGAAATAGGTGTGTAGTGTCCTCCTACTCCTCAGAGTGGACAAAGCTGCGTCATTTTTTGACTAAGCAGCAGCAATCTGTGAGGGAGGATGCTCATGTTTCCTGGGGTGTTCTGGCTGTGGTGTTGATGTGGTGTCAGGTGTGCTGTTGCTGTTGTGCAAGCTGGAGCGGGGAGCGGGGATTGGAGTGACTTGGGTGATTTCCCTGGTTACATCCTGCCTTTTGTCTTGTCTAACAGATGTTCCAAAGCTGCAGCCGCACCCGGGTCTGGAGAAAAAAGAAGATGATGATGATGAAGATGAATATGACGATGGCTCCAGTGTTAAAAAACAGGCAAATAAGAACCGGGTTCAGTCAGGCCCGCGCACACCAAACCCCTATGCCTCGGACAACAGCAGCCTCATGTTTCCTATATTGGTGGCCTTTGGTGTCTTCATTCCTACCCTCTTCTGCCTCTGCCGATTGTGAGAGCAAGCCCCGCAGAGCATCAGACAAGGGGCTGGGAGGGAAGGAGTTGGACCAAACACGGTTGCTTTCAATTTCTCCATATTGTTCATAATTTAAGGAAAAAAAAAAAAAAAAGATTAAAAAAAAGAAAAGATGATTCATTTGGAATGAATAGAAGGTCCAGGTAAAAGGGAGCTTACCTTCCCCCTGCCAGCAAGCAGCGAGGCCCTCGCCTTCCCCTCGCACCATGTGCAGCCTCCGATCCTCCCTGGGGCATCCAAGAGTAAGCTGAGTCCTGGCTGTCTGTGTGTTGGGCTGTTGGAAGCTGATGCCAGCAGTCCCGGGCCATGTCCCACACTGAGAGAAAGCCCTGTGCTGCAAGATCGCTGCCTTTGCTGGGTGGAATATGGTTCCTTAAGCAGGGAAGCAGCTCCCAAAACCAGGCCTGGATACACTTTTTGTCCAGGAGCGTGGAAGTGTTGTGTGCCACTGGGTGACTAACGACTGGAGGATGGAGCCTGGCTCAGCGTCTCTGTGAATGTGTGCGACACAATGTATGGTACTTGTCTGCGTAAAGATATCAAGACTCCAGCTAGCTGCTCAGCCTCTGCGGAGACGTTTCCCTCCTCAGAGTGCAAGCTGCGCCAGGAGCAGAGGGATTTATCTGGCCTGATTTGCTGCACCGGTTGGGAGAGACTTTCCTAGTTTGACAATTGTAATGTTAGATCCATTGCAGAGGGATTCTGCTGTAGCCTGTGAGAGGCTGACTTTGTTAGCGTCAGATCCGATGCACTTGTTTTCTGTATTGATTATGGCTCTTGTTTCCTTTAATATCCTTTTCTTTTTGAAGGTTTAATTTTAAGCCCAGTTCCTTGCTTTGCCTTTTCTAGCAAGTGACCTCTCCTTTGGAAGAAGCTGAGAATCAGATGATCTAGAGAGGAAGTTCTGGACTTGTTCCTTGGCCATTGTAAGGGTTTGCTCCCCTCCTATGCTGTAGGACAGAGCGGAGCAACCTCGCAGATGCTCCCGGTGAGCTCTTGTTCCCTGTCGCAGGGACCGCGCTTGCCTGCCAGCAGAGAGGAGTGCAGTGCAGCTGCTTGGTGTCTTCAGTTAGCATGGCTGTTGGCATATCCGGGCACTGTGGTGAAGGGGCAAGTGTCCAGCATTTCAGTACTGTAGAGCAAGGTGGTTTACTGGCCTCCAGAGATCTGGAAGTGAGCAGAACACTGGAGACAAGCTCACTTGCTTCCCCTAGGGATATTTCTGCAAGAGGCTTCTGTTTCCACATGCAGAGGCTGTGCTTGTCTGACAGAGGCTGAGCAGAGCAAATGTCCGCACTGCACCTGCTGACCCAGAGCTGTGGGCCTCAAGGAGTTACCTTCCCCTGGTCCTGGCCTCTGACATACTGAGTGTTTCTGGCTGGTGGGAGATGTTTTGTGTGCCAGAGCAGGATCTGGCCCAGGCATGGGTGGGCCCTTGCAGGTCAGCTTTGGTCCTTGTGAGCTCTGGGCTCAGAGAACACTTTACCTCATGCTGTCGCTGTTGTTCTCAGAAGTGCCCTCTCTTTACCCGGAGCAGCTGCACTGAGCCATGTCCTCCTTGCTGGTGCTCCTCCCTGACCCTGAGTTTTCCTACGATTGTTATTGGGTTTGTTCCCCTGCAGTGGCTCAGACTTTCTTTGAGCCCAGCAGAATTCCCTACTTTCTGGAAAGGAAAGCAGAGGAGCAGCCTTTCTGCTCTTGCAGGGCTCAAGCAGCTGAAGCCTTTGCTTCCTCCTAACCGTCAAGCAGTGATAGGAGCTGCCAGCTCACAAGCTCCAGAACAGGAGCTGGACGAGGTGTCAAAGCACCGCTCTGCGCAGCAGTGGCGCTGAACCTTGCCTTTCTGATTGCGTGCATCACTGCTATAGGCCTGACCCTAATTTTGTGTCTGTGAGCTAAAAAGCAAGCAGTAGGGCCTAAATTACTTTTTCTCCAATTGCACAAGTGGTAACAGCCAGTTTGGGAGAAGCAAGAAGGTCCTTGCCGCACTCGAAGGAGAAGATAGGCTTTAGAGAGAGCTGATCTTAAGAACAAAACTTAGGATGAAAAGACAGTAAGCTTTAAGTTGTCTGCTTCGTCTTCTAGCTGCTGTTCAAATCCTAGTACTTATAAAGCTTTTATAAAATACGAGCTCTGTTTTGTTTGGTTCCTGCAGAGATTCTCCAGTGTTTGGGGGATTGCTTTAACTGGAGCACAGAGACATTTAGATCTTTATCAGTTTTGAGAAGCATGAACTGTGCTGATTTGTTAAGCAAAGAACCTGGGCTTGCAAGCAAGCTTCTCTGTAAGGAGCTGTTCTCCCTCTGTAAGGAGCTGTTCTCCTCCAGGCCTTTTAGGTTGCATTGTCTGAGCATCCTTGGAGCAAAGAATCACTCAGCTTCTAGTGGCTCACCCAGTAATCTCTGCACCTTGCCTAGCATGAGAAAAGGGGGGTGCGTTTAGGTGTGCAAAAGTTGGAGACGAGACTTCTAGGATAGTTTATCCCTGCCTCTCCTGGCAGCCAGGGCACCTGTGTGGTGCCACCAGCTGCCCCTAAGGCCACGCTGTGCAAGGTGCGAGCTGTTGTTCCAGTTGCTCAGTTCAAATGAATTTGTCTTATTTGAATAAGAATAATGAGGAGGAATAGTTCATCCTTCATGGCTTGAATTTAGTTGTTTTGGCTCAGTTTTCGTCCACTTTTTTCACTACAAAGTTGATGGCTGACGGGTTCCTGACCCTGTTATGGTGCCATGAGCAGTTTTCCTTGTTGGTCCATCCCCTCCTGACAGGTTACAGACAAGCCTGTTCGTGCTTTGTTGCCTCCAGCCAGCGGCGGGCAGATGACACGCGTGTCCCTGCGCAGCAGCCTGGGGAGCTGGGTCAGAACAGACCCTGGCTTGATTGGTGAAGCAGTTGTGTAGAGAAGGGCAGATAAGGCAATTTTAATAAAGCTTCTACTTAATAAAGGGGAGATGACACCATCAATCATGTTTTGGGCCTGGATCCAGCCTCAGGGTAGTGGTTCCAAAGTCTGTTTTAATTACCCCTCATCAGCCCCTCCTTTCCTACCTTTAAGCCAGGCCACCCTCCCCTTCTCTGTGTGTGTGATTGAGTCAACAGCTCTGACTCTTTTGACTATCCCAGGTGGCAGTGAGCAGAGAGCCAAATGAATTCCCTTCTCTTTTTGGTGCCTTTGTCTCAGGCTTTGAATAAAAGTCTGTTTGAAGAAGATTTTTTTTTAATTTTTTGTTTTCTTTTTAAGAAGCTTCTGAGTTGTTTTTGCTTTTTCCCTAAGGGACAGGCATTCCCTGCCCTTGTGACCAGCTGGGGGCTGTCTCACTGTCCCTGGATGCTAGCTCCAGAGGTCACAGCTGAAGCAGAGAAGTGTGAGGGAGTATCTTTGGTACCAGCCCTTGAGGTCAATGGAAAAAAAAAGCCTAGCAGGGGATAGAAGAACTGGAAGAGCTCCTTCAGGTCTGGTCTCCCCCAGAAATCTCCTGAAGGCAGGATGGAGAACTTCCAGACAGTCTGGTGCCTGCGTGTCTGTGTGGTTCAGAGCTGAGTGAGTCATGGCTGGGTCCTGGTAGTTGTATGAGTGTGGCTTGGGGGGACCTGCCCCCCAGACTCACTCACCAATGGCTTGCTCTGCACTGTTTGCATCTGAACAGGGAGCAGAGACCCTTAGTCTTTCTTTAAGCTGAAATGGGATTGCAACAGCCAGGGCAATGTCTTGGTATGGGAAGGCTGGGCTGAACAGACCTGTCTTTGATGAAAAACAGCAGGAGGAGGGAGAGGACCAGCAAAGAAGCTTAAGCCCTTGATGTGAGAGAGATTCTGAGCAGCTGCGAAGTACCAAGTGTGTCAGGCTCTGTTTGGTGCTCAAATGTGGGAGACATCTGTTTGCTTCTTGCACTTACGTGGCGGGAGGGAAATATCCTTGCTGAGGATCCAAGGGAAATGGGAGCTGGGCCAGCACTGAGCTAATTTACCTACTGGCGCTTCTGCATCTCCACAACAAATGCCAAAGTCTAATACAATTCAAGGATGCTTTTTTTAACGTCAGCCTGGTTTCACCAGTCTGTCTTCACTGGCTCGTCCCAAATAGGCTCAGACAAGTATTCTCAGCGGCACAAACACAGCGCCAGGCTGGAGCTGTGAAGGTTCAGAGATGTGATTACACGAATAGGCCTCCTGTGCTTGCACCCCTGCATCGTGCGCTGCCCTGCAGGGCTGCAGCACGTGCCTTTCGCCTGCATCCAAATGGTTTTGTCCCAGGAGTACAGTAGCAACCGCATTGAACTGGTGCTGGGCTGGACAGGAGAGCTGAAAGCAGGTCCATGTCTTCCGGGACTCTGGCTTGCTCAGAGTTTATTGCTGTATATTAAATACTATTTTTGGAGAATGGGGGGGAAGATGTGGGAGGGGGAGGGATGTGGCAGCACTGTCCCCAGGCTGATCAGCGGGACGCTACTGCAGGTTATTGATAGGTTTTGATTTTTTTTTCCCAAAAAGTGCTTTATTAAAAAAAATAAAATAATAATAATCAACAAAACAGAAGTGCTTCCCTCTCTCCTAGAAACAGTGCTGGATGATTGGAAAATGTGAATAATCTTTTGCAAACATCGAAGGTCTCTGCTAAAGAGTTTGTGTGGTGATGGAGGTTTCAAGGCAAGGGGCAAAGTACAGCTTGAACCGGTTTAACTGGGGAGAGTGTGAATGGAGGAAGTGTGGAATCTCTGCCCTGGAGTTGTTCCCAATCGTGTGGTGCTTGCCTGTGCTGCCACGGCTGTTCTGTCACAGTGTGGCAGTTCCTGAGAGGGTGCTGGAGCGAAGTAATGTCTTTAAACTTGCTGGCAAGTAGAGGCTTGAATTTTTCATGGTTTCCACGGGGGCTCCGTGTGTTCAGGGCTGTCCTGCTTGAGAAGCGGCCAGGTTGGCGAAGCAGCCCTGCAGACCATGAGAGCAGAGGCGGGGTTGTGCGTTGTGCCAGGAAGCAGTAACCAGGACTGCGAGATGCTGGCCAGGTGACACGATGTTTGCATCCTGTTGTCGTTGCAGCTTTGGGTGTTGGCAGATGGTCCCGGCGCTCCATAGCGCCCAGCTGTGTAGGTTGGGATGTGTGGAAGTGACCTGTGCTGTTGGTGTTAAGGACACATCACAAACTACTTGAAGCTGCAGGTCTAAGTTGTCTGTAAAGGCTAAACAGCGTGGGGAGAGATCTCCAGCTGTGCTTGTCACCAGTACAAAAGGTTTTTAAGGAGGATTTTTTTAATTTTACTGTCCATTGCTTTGTGTTATAACAACTTGCAGTGACATTTTTTTAATTTACTTTGCAGCAAGCTTGGGCCCTGGGTGAAAAGCACAGATGACTATTTCTGATTGCACTGGCTTTGCAGGGTCTAGTTTGAGGGAAAAGATGGGTGTAGGGGTGGGTTATTTTATTTTTGGTACATGATAGCAGTTTTATTTTTTAATTTCCCCAGAACGTTTGGTTGAGGGAATGTTCTGAAATCTACTGTCTGGCAGTTTTAACCAGCAGTGTGTTAAAGGAAAATAAACAGAATTATATTGTCACTTGGATGAGGTGGTCCCTCTTTTCTAGTGGTGGGGGCGGAGGAGCCCCCTCTGCTTTACGGCTGGTGATGCAGGCAGCTGAGCGCGGCTGCAGCGCGGAGGGGACTGCGGGCTGCTGCCGACGTGCAGTTTAACATCCCACTGCTGCTGCAGCCCAGAGCCGCTGCCTGCCTCGCGTATTCTCTTGCCACTTGTTTTGGGCGATTAAGTGCAAGTTGAACAGTGCAACATCCTCTTAAAAGTGCTGATATGGACCCTGTTGCTTCCTGCTCAGATGGGGAACACCAGAGATGTAATCTATCTTCTGGGGTTTTGCAAGCGGCCCCGCTTTCAGCTTGAAACTGCGTCAGAGGCGGTCAGAAGGGGCTGTAGCTGGAGCAGAAGCAGCACCTTCCTCCTCGAGGTGTTTGCTCTCGAGGGACAAGGGACATTGGCCCTGTGCAGAGCAGCCACTGTTCCAGACAGCCTGGGTCTTTGGTCTGTCCTTCCTGGGGCACAGGATGGAGGGACCAAACGCGATGCAGCGAGGAGGATTTGGGGAGCGCTGGCGTGGGCAGGATTGTTTGAAATAGCGTTTGGTTGGCAGCAGCAGGCGTGTGCTGCTTAGAAGCAGCAGCGAACGTCACTAACCACTGCTCTAAATCTGTTCCCGGCCGTTGAGCGTGTTGGGTGTTGGCTGGAGTCTGAGAGAGGGTGCAGATGTTTCTTGCCCTGCTTCCCTGAAGGGCTGGAGGTGACTCTCATCAGCCAAGTGCCTACTGCAGGCTGCCCCATTTTTGGGAACAAATGCATCTTTTCCTCTGTGTGATGCTCCAGGTGGGACGTCCCTGATCCTCCCACCAGGCTCAGGACACTGGTCTGACATCTGCCACCGTCCCTTTGTTGGCAGGGGGTGACAGTGGCCAGGCTGGCTGTCCCGAGGAGAGCCCTCGGGGCGCACCGTGCTGTCCCGCCCCCCGGGGCTGGGCTGTCCCCAGGCCAGGGCAGCAGTGGGCTGTGCGCTCCATGTCATGCCCGTGCTGACAGCGCTTCCCGAGCAGCTCCTGCCGCCGTTCCTCGGGAAGAGCCGGGCTCCCCGGGGGACACCCGCTCTGTAATTACCCGCTGCGCTGCGGGATTCAGACCCAGATTTAATTAACCGCAGCCCCAGGTGTCCCCTGGGCAGCGAGGGGGCTCCCCGGGGGTGCAGCAGGAGCGGGGCTGCTCGGGCGGGGGTGGTTTGTTTCTTTTGTTGTTCCTTTCCCCAGATACCTCTCTGCTCTCCCCGCTGCGCTCCGCCCGCTCCCCGCCGAGCAGGCGCTGCCGCCGCCGGCCCAGGACGCCCCTGAGGTGGGTGCTCGGCGCCGGGTGCCGGTCCCGGGGCTCTGCGAGCGGCGGGTGGCGACGCGGCCCCGGGTCCCCCTGGGGCTCCGCCGGGCTCCGGGAGCCGCCCCCGTTGCCAGGCAGCGCCCGCGGCCCCTGACCCGCCGCGGCCCCGCCCCGCGCTCCCATAGCTACGGCGGGCGGCGGCGGCCATCTTGGCGGCGGCGGGGCGATGAGCGGCTCGAAGGCGCGGGCGGCGGCAGCGGCGGGGCCGGAGAAGAAGCCGCCGCCGGGGAGCGGGGGAGCGCTCAGCCGCCTGCGGGGGCGGCGCGGATCGGCCGATGCGGCGCCGCGGCCGCCGTGGACAGAGTCCGACCTGCTGGCGCTGGACACCGTCCGGCCCGAGCACGTCCTGGGGCTGTGCCGGGTGACGGAGAGTGAGTGCGGGCCGGGGAGCGGCCGCTGGGGCCGGCAGCGCTCGGCGGGGCTCCGGCTGGACCCGCCGTCCCGGGCGGACACCGCCCGCGCGGCTCCGCTCATCCCCCCGTGGCCGCGGGCGGGGGCGCGAGGCCGGGCCGGGGACGGGGCGGTGGGGCCGGTGGGGCTGGAGCGGCCCGGCCCGGCGCCGCCGCCCGCTGCGCCGTCCCTGGAAGCGGCCGAGGAGCGAGCGGCCGGAGCGGCAGCAGCGCCGGGCGGTTCTGCCCGCAGCTTTGTTACAACTTCCAGAAAAGTTTGGGGGTGCTGGGGTGGGGTTTGTTTTTTTCGGTTTTCCTCTGGGCTGCTGGTCGCTGCTTTTCTGTCCCGATCCCATCCCTTTCCTGCTCTGCCACTTGGCACCCAGTGTGCCTTTGTTTCTTCTAGCCTCAATTTCGTCCCCGAAGCTTCTGCGAAACAGCTTGCTGTGTGTATCTTAACGGAATGGAGCTAGCAAAAAAGAACTTCCTTTGGTAATTGCTCAGAGGTGTTTTAGAACGCTGCTATATGTTTCCTTTCTGTTCTAGATTATTTATGCAAACCTGAGGACAACATATACAATATTGACTTCACCAGGTTTAAGATCCGGGATCTTGAAACTGGAACGGTGCTGTTTGAAATTGCAAAGCCCTCTGCTTCAGGTATCTCATCTTAGATTGCAGGGAGGCTGGGGAGGCTCGGGGAGCTGAGAAGTTGCAATGCAAGACCCATTCAAACCAAGCAGAGAGGTCCTTCGTTGTGTCCCGGTGACTCGATTCCTCTCCTTTAAGCATAGGACTGAGTTTATCTCTGCTGAGAAACTCTGAGAAAACTCTGCTGAGTTTATCTCTGTTTTTATAGAAATGTGAAATTATTTTTGTGAAGTGGGGGAGTATTATCAACTGCAGGTCTTCCCTTGTTGGCTGATTGTGGTTCAGAGTTTCTTTCATGTGCTGTGGCAATTGTGAGGGGCCATATCCTGTGGGCTTGAGGGTGGTTTCAGTTCCAGAGCCACCAAAGCTGCACCAGCTGTCATAGCAGATCTCTTCTTTATTACTTAGTGCCTGTACAACTCTCAAACCAGTTATTAAACACCTAACTAATAGCCAGCTTCTGATAACACTCGCCAGGCAGTATTACCTTAATGTATTTGCTATTAGCAGAATAACTGAGCTGGTGCATTTTCTAGAGCAAGATGAAGAGGATGAAGATGACAGCAGTGAACTGGACGCTAGTGCAGGCCGCTTTGTTCGTTACCAGTTCACCCCAGCATTCCTCCGCCTTCGAACTGTTGGTGCAACGTGAGTATGAGCTCTTAGAAAGAATGTTTACCGAGTGTCACAAAGGTGTTTACAAAGTGTCACAGTTTATAACAAAGCTGTGTGAAAGACTAGAGAGAACCCATCTTACACTAAAAATATCAGAGTCTCTCTCTCTGGAATGGTCTGTTGGATTCTTGTGTAGCCTCAGATCCAAGGCTCCTTTCTTCCCAATAGGAAGAGAAGTTTGTCGTCTTAGCTGTTTTTTCCTACTTTTTGCATACAGAGTGGAATTCACAGTGGGAGAAAAGCCAGTATCAAACTTTCGAATGATTGAGAGACATTACTTCCGAGATCGCTTGCTGAAGAACTTTGACTTTGATTTTGGCTTCTGCATCCCGAGTAGCAGGAACACGTGTGAACACATTTACGAATTCCCTCAGCTGTCAGAGGACCTTAGTAAGTATCTCCTTTCCTGCACTGGGTTGTGCTTTGTGTGTGTACATACACTCATTTTCTCCCTCTCTCTGCTTGTGGAAGAAGTTGTAATTGGGATGGGCAGGACAGGAAGAAATAGATGCAGGTTCCTGGTTTAAGCGGTGTGTAATCTTGGCTGAATTACAGATTTGTGCTGCAAATTTTCCTTCTTTGAAAATGAAAGCCTAAGACAACCCATGTTGTCAAGCCACGGGCTGCAAGACCTGATCAGAGTCTCGGGGCTGACAAGCCTGGGGCCTGACAGCGTAGCCACACATCTTGGCTTGATAGCCACACATCTGGTTTCAGCACTTGCTTGTTAGGGCTCTTTGAGAGGTGTGTGTTTGAGCCTACCAAGCTCTCTGCAAATATACATTGCACGGGGTATGTTTGGCGTCAGGGGGTGGATAGAGCTGGAGCACCTGGGCCCTTATGTGGCCACCTGGCTGTGGGAGGAGGTGCAGAGGTTGTACCCCAGCACTGCTTTGCCATTTGCGGATTGCAGCCTCTCTGGTTAGAGGTGATTGCTGCTCTGCTCTGGTGGTGGCTCTGACGGTTTCCAAGGAGGTCTTGTGTGCAATTACTCCATCCCCCTTTGTTTGCTTTTGACAGCACTTGCGCTATGAACAAGAAGAATAGGAAGGGGCAGGCCAGAGCTTTAGAAGTGTGCTCAGCAGAGCAGTTTGCTTCTCTTACTTGGGCAGGGCAGAGCGTCAGGCTGGTAAATCCAGCAGAATCCTTTTTACTTGGACTTGGTGCTGCCCAGTGGAGTGTAGCAGGCTTTTGAGTGTAATTGAGCTTTCTCTTTCACAGTCCGTCTGATGGTTGAAAATCCATACGAGACCCGCTCAGACAGCTTTTACTTTGTGGACAACAAGTTGATTATGCACAACAAGGCCGACTATGCTTACAACGGAGGACAGTAATTATTCTGTGTCCGCTGGACGCTGTGCTGCCGTTAACCGTTCCAGATGTACAGAAGAGAACTGGAGTTGCTGTCTCGTGCAACAAGACTTCTTGCCAAACCTTTTCTCCTTGCGTGAGGCTGAAAACATTGAAGCAAAGACGACAGCTCATGAAAGTAAAGGAAGTCTCCCTGCGACACTTTTTTATCTGACACTCAGCATATCCTGCCTCTCAGTCACTATTTCTGGTTACTTTCTGGTGCCTGGGTTAGATCATGGATCAGAGATACTGTAAGAAAGTTCTTGCTGTTACAGCCTTTATAGTTGGGCTGCACCGTTAGTGTTTCTGATGTTTCACCTATTGGGTGACCATGCTCTTTAAAGAGGTCGGGTTGTTTGGGTGAGCTATTTCTTAGGAAATTTCCCCCTTCAAGTAGCCAGTGACACCTGTAGAGCAGGTCTCTTCTTAGTTGCATAAATCATTACTGTAGTGCACAGTGGTTTAGTTTGTAGCATGACTGACATTGCTTTTTAGGGTACATCCCAATATTCTCCAATGGGAAGTATAAAATAAGAGACTAATTCAGCTTCTAAGCAGTGCAGGAATCTTCCTTCTGGCTCCAGGGCCTGAGCTGCCCCTGAGAACAGCCTGATCTGAGTCTGGCCAGAGATTTCACTAGAGATATGAGACTGGGGGAAAAAGGGGCTTTATCTAGGTTGGTCATTGAGTCAGTCTAACAGCATTTCTATTTGAGCTTTTGTGAACAAACTGTTGAATTTTGGAGCTCAGGGGTCAACTTTAGAGCTGAAGTTAATCTTACTGTGCTTACCGTTTCTCCTGCTTCCCTTTGTGTAGGAACTTTGGCTCGTGCTGCAGAATTGTTGCCTTTTAGATCGACAGTACATTGTCAGTCCAGCTGGGGTGGAGGGGAGTCATCACTATAGTGGGGCTGGGAGTAGAAAGGGAGAATGTGGAAAATCACTTGAAAAATGCGTAGGAAGCAGAGCTTCCTGGGCTTCAATCTGTCCTTTTAAACCCAAATGATCTGTCAGAGGTGCTGGAAGGAGAGACAGTGGTGTTACCAGCTCGTTTGCGTTGTTTCAGTTGAGGTATTAGTAGCTAAAAGCTTCCCAGGTCAGATCACTCAGTGTTATGGAGTGGGATTCTCACAGAGGGAGTTTTGGTGTGGTTCTCTTGTTAGATGAGCTGCCATCCCTGCTTGGCCTACTTAGCTGTTTATTTATGACTTAGGAAGTTCTGCTGAGTTAGTTACTGCCAGAGCAGCAGGTGTGTTTCCTGGTTGCGTTTGGGATCTGGCGGTAGGAAGCAGCATCACGCAGTGGGACAAGCAGACCCGTGTCTTCCCGGCGGCCGTGCTGGGCCCCAGCTCTTCACCATGCAACAGCTCGGCTAACAAAACTCTTTTCTACCTGTTTTGCTGGCTCTCAGGACGGGTGGGTTTTTTGTCCCCTCACTGGACTGGTCGGTCGAGTCTCTTGTACATGGGAGTCGGGTTGTGTCCAGAAGAGAGATGTTTGCTAGTATTATTTCCACGTGTTCCTTGAGACAGTTGAAACCCAAGTCCTTGGCGCATACAGTTGGTTACTTGTGTTCAGTAAGATTCGGTGTAGTTTATATTTTAGCAGGATTCAGTGCAGTGGGCATCGCAGCCTGGAGTGTGTTAATGCAGACAGCAATAGGAAACCACGGTCTTCACCTCTAGATTAACGATTTTAACTGTGGTGTGGGAGATCAGCTGGCATCAGAGTGAACAGTGAGAGTGAGTGGGGTGGCAGCCACCAAAGAATCTCCAGCTCTTGGGAAGATGTTTAATTATGATTAACCACAACAAATGACCTGTTCTGGGTGGAGCATTAATCATGAGCAACCACAACAAATGCCTTGGGAATGCGGAGGAGCAAGGTTTGCATGGTTGAAAGATGAAGAAGGATTCTGCTACCACCAGTCCCCTCCAGCGCCTCCAAAGGCGCTCAGCAATGTTGTTTAGTTATTTGAGAATTAGTTAAAGCTGCTTGTAAGGTGCAGCTTGAGGTGCCCCTTGCAGTGATTGTCTCGGAAGGCCTCACGCTGTGCCGCTGAGGTGGGAAGCATTTGTTTTCATGGAAGAACAGGTAGTTACATGTGACGAGGCAGAACTGCCTGGAATCATGTTGCATCCTCAAGTGTTCTGAGACGCTCAGGATAGTGTCTGAAGAGCCTGCTAGTTATTCCCTGCGAAAGTTTAGCATATCGAGCTGAATTTCTATGTAGTATAAATCCAGGTGCCTTTGAATGTTAGTTTTATCAATATTTTTTGTATGAAGCAACCTCTTGCTTTGCATATGAGTCTGATGATTCCCATCTGTTTTCTATGTCACTGCGTAATGGTTCTTGAAAGGAAGACTGACTGTTGCCAGAGTGAGCAGCAGAAATTACTGTACGGCCAAATACCAACTTGTATGAGCCGTTTGTAGCAGCCAGGGTGCTGCTCTGCTCCGTCCCAGTGTGATTTGTAGGGGTGTGGGTGCCATCTAGCCACTGCTTTGTGCAATGCCACTGACAGGAGAGCTCTGCTAAATGTAAATGAGGCATTCGATGCTTATAGGAAAGTGGATTCCTGTCTTTAGTCATTACCCCTGCCAGTAGTGATGAGAAAAAAGCATTGAAGCGGTTGCTTTCCCATTGGTGGATGAATCCGCTATTCAGCAATAAAAAAGGAGAACGGGAGGAAGATGGGAAGACGTGCAGGCAGCAGTAGCATGCCTCAGTTTCTAGATGAATTTATTTGCTTTGTCAAATTAGGTGGTCTTTGCCCGAAAAGCATGCTGCAGAAGTCCCTACAAGAGGGCAACCCAGCACTGAAAAAGCTGATTATAATCTAAAAAATCAGGGATTTCCAAACTCCTCTCCCCACTTTGACTGCTTCCCTAAGGTTCCTTTTCTCTTAGATGCTTTCTGTGAAGTGTCTTCTCTTTGGGGCAGGGATGATGTCTTTGGTCAACGCGGTTTAACAGATTGTGTGCTCTGATGCTTTAATGAGGGGTCAAAGCTACTCATGCCGTTGAGCTAGGAAGACATTCCAGTGGGGTCTCATCCTTGTCAGGTGGATGGTGCTGAACGCAAGGGAGGTACTTTCAGTGTCAGTTAATGTGTGAGCAAGGGAAAAGGTTTCTGTGGAGACAGCTTCTCTCAGGTCGTGTGCGGAGGTGGAAAGAGAGTTGGGATCATACTGTGTTCTGCAATAACAAAACAAGGGACCAAATCCGCAAACTCATGCTAAATTTTTTCAGTATTCGTCCTCTTAGCACCAGGACCTCTTTTTCACATTTTCGAGGCAACTGCTTTGGATCCATGGCAGAAAGCTTCCTGGACAGCTGTTTGCATGATTGAGGAATATGTATTGCACCTTGTTGAAGGAAGGACATCTGATCGTATGGACTGGGTACCGCTGTCCCTGTCCTCAGGTTTTGGTAGGAAGTGTCTTCCTTTGTGTGTTTTCCTCAGGATTTTCAATGCCTCTTGCTGCAGAGAAGCAGCAGCTTGAGGTTGCTTGAGGATGTTTATTCTGCTTGTCTGAGAGTCCAGGAAGAATAAAACAAGTGTTTAGAAGGGAGAAATGACCAAGGGAGGTGGTGGTGAAGCAGTAAGGTCCAAACGTGGTAACTCCTCAGCTCCGTGTTTCATGATGTCCCGTTTGCTTTCTGCCCTGCTGTCCTGTCACATCAAGCCACCGAGCCTTGTGCTACCCCACAGCGTGGCCCAGTATCGGGTGTAATCCTGGAGTGCGAACATGGCCGTGTCCCCCACTTTTGTGATGGTGCCGGGGCTGAGGGGCAGCTGCCTGGCACTGCCATCGCCTCTCCTCTGCAGCAAAGGGAACAACGAACACCAGCAACCGCCACCCCTGCCTGCGGGGATCTCAGTGCTGTTACAGGACATGTGTTTGTATCTCTCACAGTGTGGCCTTGGGGCCGCTGTCCCCTCCGGCCGCTCCTCCCGTGGCCCTTCCGGGCAGCAGCCGCGCTGCCCGCGCCCCTTCAATCCCGGGGCGCCGACTCCGTGTGTGTGTCCCAGCACGCTGCCGGCGGCGCCCCCTCCCTCGGCGGCGCCCCCTCCCTCGGCGGCGCCCCCTCCCTCGGCGGCGCCCCCTCCCTCGGCGGCGCGGTGCCCGGCTGGCCGCGTGTTTCTGTAAACGTGGTTTTGTCACCAGCAATAGAATAAAACCTCCCGTTTTCGCACAGGCGCTGTCCGGCCTCGGGGGCGTGGCCAGAGGGCTGCGGGGGGCGGGACCGGGCAGGGGGCGTGGCCAGAGGGGTGCGGGGGGCGGGATCGGAGCAGGGGGCGTGGCCAGAGGGCGGTGCCGCGAGGGGGAGGTGCCCGCGCGTGCGCTGTGCTCGCGCTCCCTGAGGCGGCGGGATGGCGGCGGCTGCGTTCCTGGCCCGCGGCGGCGGGACCCCCCGGGGTGAGGGCGCGGGACTCGGCTTCGCTCCTCCGCGGCTGCTCGGGGGGCGGCGGGGCACACGAGAAGGGTGGGAAGAGGCCGCAGCCTGCGCGGGAGGCGGCGCCCCGGTGCCCTTCAGGGCCTGAGGCGGGTTCCCTCAGCCGCGGCGGGGCCGCCCTTCAGCCGAGCCCCCGGCCCGCCGCACCCCGGCTGCGCTCCCGCACCCCGCGGTCCCGGTGCTGAGGGAAAAGTGTCCCTCTGGGCGGGCCCCAGCTGCCTCAGCCCCCTGCCGCGGGCGTGAAGGGAGCCAGCGGCGCTCCGTTCCTTCCCTCCCCAGCGCTGGCCTTCGGGTGCCTCCGCCGGCTGCACACCGTGTACCAGAGCGTGGAGCTGCCAGAAACGCACCAGATGCTGCGACAGACGTGCCGGGACTTCGCAGAGAAGGAGCTGATGCCCCTCGCGGCGCAGCTGGACAGGGAGCACCGCTTCCCGGCCGAGCAGGTGCGAGCGGCTCCCGCGGGAGGGCCGGGCCGGGCCGGCTCTGCCCGCCGAACGAGCAGTGAGCTCCGGCTTAGCAGCACGTTGAAGTTTAGACCAACTTGTGCGAGCGCTCTTTGAGTGTGGAGGTTGTAATGTACCCAGGACATTTTGAGCTCTACCTCATGTTTATCTGGCTTCAGTACTACTCAATTTTCAGTTCTCTTACTGACTTTCCTGTGGGCTATAATACAACTGACTTATAAAATCAATTAAATACTTTTATAGGCTGCACATAACCGTAAAAATGGTTGATAGTGAGGCAGCATAGATGACCTGAGTGCATTTCAGATGGTGAAGTGATCAGGAGATAGGAGGTGCATGTTGGTCATCATCTAGGGCTGTGAAGAGATTGCAGTTCCAGTCAAACCTGCAACTCGTTTTGTGGAAAGCAGCACAGATTCAGCAGTACAGGTTCAGCAGTACGTTCCGTGCCATGTTGAGCAGACTAATTCAGGTGTTTCATTGCAATGAATATTAAGCTCCAGAAAAAATATATACTGTTAGGTTAGCCACAAGGCTGTGAACAAGCACAGTCAGAGGCACGTGGGTTTTGTCAAACACCCCTCTTTGATTAAAGAGTCAGGAAAGTCACACACAGTCTAAGGAAAAAATACTTTCCTCTTTATTTCACTGTTCTTATCCGAGAATTTTACATTGGATTTTGAGTCTTTTCACTTGAATGTGTAGAAGCAAATTCAAAATGTAAACTGTGTTTATTGAGATAAAGCAACATACATAAAACTAGTTGCTGGCTTTTGTTCGTCCTCTGGATTTGATGTGAAGGACTAGGGGTTTGGGTGCCCCTACAAGAGGGAAAATATTTGTTTAAAAATTCCTCTTGGTTCCCCTTAAAGCAAGCAGAGGCTGGTAATACACTTATTTCTGCAACACCAAAAGCTTGACAAATATAAAAGCAGAGGAAAGCTTTTTTTTTTCTCATGTATGTTGCCAAACATTAACAAAAAAACTAGAGCGAGGCAGTCGGTGTTCTGAAGAGCTTATGGTTAAGAAGCCAGGGGTACAGCTGAGGAGTTTGGGGTGGAATAATTTGGAATGTAACCAACAATTAAGTTTTCTGGGAAGCAAGACCTGGCTTTAATGGGAATGGAAAACCACCTTCTTGCAAGCTGTTCCGTAGGTCATTCATTCTGTAAAATTCTTTCCTTGTGCAGTCCTAGGCTGAAGCTCAGCAGACTCACAGGTAAAGTTCTAATGATTTTTATCAGATTTCCCATTGAGAGCTTCCAACTGACAGGAGACATGTGAGGGGAAAAGCGTTGTTGGGAGGCTGGTGGGGTTGTATCTCCCTATTTCACCTTCTGAAGGCTCCCTCCTTCCCAGCACTGAAGAGAGCTATTTAAATAAGCATGAGCCTCGTCTTGTGCAGCAGTGACTATGTACAGCTCTTGCTGAAGTCATCGGGACCTGGGGACACTTACCGGTTTGTACAGTCAGATTCCCATTTCACCAGAAGTTGTGCACATCTTTTCCTGTGTCTGTAGCCCTGCTATGACCTGTCTTTGTCTCCATGTGTCTGCATGTATTTGCTGAGACACTGGTGGTGCAGAAGATCTTATGTCTCTGCTCCCTCCGTGCAGGTGAAGAAGATGGGTGGCTTAGGGCTGCTGGCCATGGATGTGCCAGAGGCCTACAAAGGATCAGGCCTCGACTACCTGGCCTATTCCATTGCCTTGGAGGAGATCAGCAGGGGCTGCGCGTCCACGGGTGTCATTGTCAGTGTCAATAATGTAAGTGTCTCAGGTTGTGTGTGAGGGTCAGGCGTGGAACCAGGGCTGGTGTCAGGGTGTTACTGGAGAGGGATGTGTGGGAGAAATGGGACCCGTTCCTGTGGTGGGTTCCGGTGTGCTGGAGAGCATTTAGACTTTAGGGAGTTACTGGGATCCTTGTACCTTCAAGAAGCACTAACTCAATTCTTAATTCTTAAAGTCTCTGTATTTAGGGCCAATACTCAAGTTCGGCTCTGAAGAACAGAAGCACCAGTGGATTGCTCCCTTCACCAGTGGCGATAAAATCGGCTGTTTTGCACTTAGTGAACCAGGTGATGTGACTGTTACCCTTCATGTTGCAAAGAATGTAGGGTGGCTTTTTTCATTGGTCAGGTTTAGGATGGGTTCGGGGTCTGTTAAATTGTAGCAGTTTGCAGAAAAGTGGTTTGTAGCAATTCTCTCTAAATGAAGTCGCAGAGCCCAAGGTTTTAACTGCTGTGCCCGTGGTCAATGCTGAGAATTCTCATCCCCTTGGCGAGCAGAGCTCCGGAGATGGGCACATGTCGGGCACATTGACCTTTCCCCTTCCTGTTTGGGCCCTCTAGGAGGGACAGTGCTGACACCCCCGCAGTTACAAGAAGTGCCATGAGCTGATGGGGGGGCCGCGGGCTGGGGGTGGGTTTGTACCCCAGGCTGCCGCTGCTTTGCCTGAGTGTCATTTGCTGGTGCCTCGCTCAGGAAACGGCAGTGACGCGGGTGCAGCGTCCACGGTGGCACGCCTAGATGGTGACGAGTGGGTTCTGAATGGCACCAAGGCCTGGATCACCAACGCCTGGGACGCCTCGGCCACTGTGGTGTTTGCTACCACAGATAAATCCTTGAAACACAAGGTATGTTCAGTGGGGCAGCCAGGAAAAAGGGCGGGAATAAAGGAGTTGTACAGGAAAAGCACTTTGGAAAAGCTCAGCTCTTTAGAGCCATGCAGGCATTGAGCAGAGGGGCTCATGTGCACCGGCTTTGTTCTATCTCGGCACTCCCCGCCCTTCTCCTGGTTACCTACACATGCGGCTTCTATGAAAACTGTTTGGAGGAAGCGTGTTGACAGCCATGTAAGCGGGAAGCTGGCACCATTCCTAAGAGTTGGGGTCTTGTTGCAG
This sequence comes from Nesoenas mayeri, assembly GCF_963082525.1. Classification (NCBI taxonomy): domain Eukaryota; kingdom Metazoa; phylum Chordata; class Aves; order Columbiformes; family Columbidae; genus Nesoenas; species Nesoenas mayeri. The sequence goes on along the minus strand of NC_137565.1, from coordinate 10,016,326 downwards.
GGCATTAGCGCGTTCCTGGTTCCCATGCCAACCCCTGGGCTGTCACTGGGGAAGAAAGAAGACAAGCTGGGAATCCGAGCCTCTTCCACCGCCAACCTGATATTTGAGGACTGTCGGATACCCAAGGCCAACCTCCTGGGGCAGCTGGGGATGGGCTTCAAAATCGCCATGGTAAGAGATGGATCGGGCTGCAGCTGTGTTTCCGTAAACCTGTAGTTCCCAAGTTTGCCATCTTCAAAACCATTCTCAGACTTCCGATGACTTTGGTGAGAACTGCTAGCATAAGCTGTTCAGTGTAACGTTAAGCAGTTGACCCCTTTTGCCAAGGTGGGAGAAATCATTCATAGAGCTTGATGAATCACTAATTTAACAGAGGTCTTTGACAGAGCTGTAGAGGTTCTCAGAGGAAAGAACGCTGAAGTTGCTGTGTCAGCAGGGCTGGCGTATTTTAATTTTTCTCTTTTCCTAGCCACCAACTGTAATCACATGTTCCCATGCCTCCCGTTTGTGGCTTTTTCCCTAAATACTCTGGCAGAGGAGAGCTGTCCTGGTGGCACAGGGCAGCCGCTGGATAATGTCTAAAGGCAAATGGAATCTGAGTTACAGCACGTGTGTGACTTCTGAGGAGGAGCCGGGCAGCCGCGGAACAACACGTTCCCTGCAGGGACGCGCTCCCCCTGGCAGCGTTCATTGCTCTCAGTAGGGGATAAACACCATTTTTTGGCCTGAATTTCTGAAAAAGGCTGAGCTCCCTGGAGACCATCCCCTGCCATTATGTGCACAACTAAAAGAACACATCAGTCACCATCGCTTTTTTTTTTAAGGCACTCAGCCCAGGACTGAGTTTGCTGTAAATTCTTCCTGTACACAGTGAGACAGGGAAGCAGTTAAAAGACAAAATGGGCATGTGTATGAGGCAAGTTGAATTATTGACTTGATTCACTTGTCATTTTGAAAAATGCTTGGTTCAGTGCGTGTGCTAATGATGAGGGCAAAGGGGAAAACTGACCAGATTGCTTTTTTTTTTAATCAATTAAAGTAAAATCAGCTGCACCATGAGTGGGTCTAGCTGAACTGTACTATTGTGTCCCTTCCAGAGCTCATTGCGCTGTTTCCCTGATTTTGCACCTGCCCGTTTCTCTCCAGCTATAAGAAGCAATACCCCCTGTGTTTCTGCTTTCCCTCTTGTACCCTTGGCTTCTCTCTGCAGCGACCCAGTACATGTTATAGCTCTCTAGTCCTTCATAACTGGGAATATTCTGAATCAAGGAGGCCTGAGCAGAGGGTGGTAAGGCTAGAGGAGCTTCCCCAGCAACAGCAGAAATGCAAGTGTACTATTTTTTGTCAAATATGACTTAGCATGTATTTTGTGTCTCTGGCAGGAAACTTTGGATGCGGGAAGGATTGGTATCGCCTCACAGGCTCTTGGCATAGCACAGGCAGCTATGGACTGTGCTGTGGATTATGCTGAGAAGAGAATGGCCTTTGGGTCGCCCATCACGAAGCTGCAGGCGGTGCAGGTAGGAGCCAGGTGGCCAGGGCAGCTGCAGACAGTGCTGGTGGAGAGTTCCTGCACTTTGCACAGTCTGGCATAAACAAGGTAATTCTTGTTTTCAGACACTGTTAAACTGTTGGCATGGAGCCGCCCCTTTTCTAGCAATACTGGCCTTGGGGTGGGAGACTTGTGCTCCAGGGGCCACCACCTGGCACAAAGGCAGTGCTTGTCGTTGCAGTTTAAGCTGGCCGATATGGCTGTGGCCTTGGAGGGCGCGCGCTTGCTGACCTGGAGAGCTGCGATGCTGAAAGACAATGGGAAACCTTTCACAAAGGTATTTACAACACGATATTTATCTAGTAGTGACAGTGCTGGGCACAGGCCCAAGGCAAGAAAACCACACTGTGTACAGCATTGTTGTGTTCAGCATCGCTGCGTTCAGTGCACGCCCAACCAGTGCTGAGGTGTTTAACCTCAGCCTGCTGGGCTGGGGCCTGGTTTTAGCCAAGGGGAGAGGGGTGGCCTCTGTCAGCTGGCACCAGTGACCAGGCTCACCTCTCCACAGCTGGTCTGTGGGCATTCCAGCTCCTTGTAAAAGTGAGATGTTCTTTATTGTGAGAGCTGCACCCTCAGTGATGTTTTTCCTTCCCCAAAGGAAGCAGCGATGGCCAAGCTGGCTGCATCAGAAGCTGCAACAGCCATTGCTCATCAGGTAACTCCTTCACTTGACATCTCTGCTGCACAGCATGCAGAAAGGGAGTTTGTGTTGGTGCAGAACAGGTGCTTGGGGAAGGTGGGATGGAATTTACTAGATTAAAACAAAAAATATGGCTGAAGCTGGTTAGCACAGCCGTCTTGGTGCGCTAGGATTTGTGCTGGCCTGTAGCAGTTGTATTACTGAAGTCGTCTTCTACCTGCTGCTGTCAGGGCAGTGTTAAAGTTTTGGGCGGGATAAGCGATGTGGGAGGGAGTGTGATGCACCGGTCAGCGCCCGTAGTAAGTTTGTAACATAGCAAATAGCACAGGACCTCTGGTGTCTGCATTTATTTCCAGTTATTTATTTATTATTTATTATTCCAGAGTGTCTTAGCTGAACATGGATCACTAACAAATAGCTCTGAAGTGATGCATTGTCTGGGACATCAGTATTGCTCTTCCGCAGTTCAAATCCAGTTTGTTCTCTGCAGAAGGGCTGCAGTCATCCCCATGTGTCCCCCCACCAGTTATACTTGCAGCAGGCTTAGCTCCTTTTTAAGTGGCTCTGGGACATGGAAAACTAATTCGTTGCCCCTGCTTCCTTTCTAACCTGCTACCTTTGTTTCAGGCCATCCAGATCTTGGGTGGGATGGGCTATGTGACAGAGATGCCAGCAGAACGCCATTACCGTGACGCTCGTATCACCGAGATCTACGAGGGGACCAGTGAGATCCAAAGACTGGTGATAGCAGGTCAGGTGTTGAAGGCCTACCGGAGCTGAAGAAGCCAGCGAGAGCAAGACGCTGCCCTGAAGTGCCTCGCAAAGGTGCACAACAGCATTGAGTCTTGGCCCTCGTGAACGAGGCTAATGATGGAAGTTTTCCTCAGGACTGAGTAACTGACCGTCTTGTTAAAGTGTGCTGATTCTTCTTTGGACAAACTCTGGTGCACGGAAGGCTGTATCTAGGCTTACACGTGATGGCTGTGAGTGCAGGAAGGAGGAGGCACCCTGTCCATGTAGGAGAGTGTAGGTATTTTCCTAAACTGGAGCACTGGTTTTGTTTAGTTGCAGCAAAATGATTTTGCTGGTCAGTGAAGTCAGCAGCTCTCCTGTTTTGCAGGGATTTGTCACTATGTGGTATTCGATAACCAAGGGACAGTGAGGGACAGCACCCCTGTGCCCAGTTCCAGGCTGCAGGTTACACTGCTGTAGCTGTTCTAAGTGGCAATAATAGTCTTTTAATTGCTACAAGCTTTGGGCAACAATGAAGAAAGGAACAGATGACAGAGAAAACCTTCCCAGGAAGCTACAGCAGTAGCACATATCCTCCATCAGTTATCTTTGACAAGAAATTAACTTCTGGATGATTCAGCAGTCAAAAGGAAAGGTCTAAGCTCCGGAGGAGAGGATTAAGACTAGGGCCTGTATGGTCTGCCTCTTGTCCAAATTATGAGTACACTCGAGGTAAATGGTTATTTCCCTGTGATATGTTATTTAATTTGTGTGGACAGAAAACCATCAGGATTCTATTATGCATCAGAGAGCAGAGAAGACAAATAAAACCTGATTTTAAAGGACCACTGGTCCCCACTTACTTTTAATGCAAATGTGAGTTCATTTATAATATTTTCTTCCTGCGACAAGACACAGGAGCACAAACCTGCGCAGTGTTTGCTAGTGCTGTCGTCCCAGGAATATAAATAATTCCTTTGCAGGGCACTAGAGGGCAACGGCCTGTTGGGGCAAAGAAACGTAAGGATTAACAGAAATAGCCAGGCAGAGCATTCAGCAGGAGTATTTCTACTGGAGAGCCATTCTAGTGCCTGTGAACATGTTGTAAATTACAGAGGGCTTCTAGGAGCTTTTCTCACTTGATTTCGGCCCATATCGCTGCTTCGAGGAGTTCTGGCTGCTGCTTTCAGATCCGCTTTCAGGCTGCTCCTCTTCATCATCAGGCCTCCTTCCCTTACCAATGCAAAATGTTTGCAGCTTCTCTTCTCCTGAGTGAAATTGCCCCGTACGCACACTGTGCCTGACCTAAGGGGAAGAACAGTGACGAACACCTCAGCTGACAGAGAACACAGCTGAAGAACCTACAAACTGGATGTACCCAGTCCACAGAATAGAGGGGCACTAATGAACTGGTTTTGGGGGAAGCCTGTGATTAGAACCTGCTTTTGGGAACACCTGGATAACGCGCAGCCTCAGTACAACAGCTGCATCCTTGACTAACTTGCTGAGTGCTGTGCCTCTGCTGCAGGCTGTGTCAAATCACACATCATCAAGTTACAGAAAGGGTGGATCTGGACAAAAATCCCTTGTCTAGAAACAGCCTACCAGTCAGGTTCCTGCGCCTAGGAACACCTTCAGATACTCTACCAGAGTTTCCTTTTGTTATTACCAAAAAAACCCCCATGTTTTAACGTGCAAAGGCTCTCAAGTCCCTTGTGCTGCCATAGGTCTAGGGAGGGCTCCATGACCTTTAACACACCACTACTCACAGCACTGTTTTGAGGTAAACAGACCAGTTACACACAAAGCCTGACCCAGAGCAAGATACCAAGAGCTTAATCCTCACTGCTGCTGAGAGAATTCTGGCTATAATGCCCGTGCATCTGCTCCTCGGGGCTGCTGCAGAAGGAAACTGCTGAACGTGCAGAACCCAAACAAGTTTTGCAGGGAGCTGTTACCAAGAGCCACCCCAGGCAGCCTAAACCTGGCTTGGCATGGGCAGGGCTGAGCTTTCCTTGGAGAAAAGGGTCAAGTTACAGGTGAAGCCAGAAGATTTTATCAGTTTACAAGCTCAGCCAACACTGCAAAGTTGGAGCACCGAGCTGGGAAAATCAGGTCATAGATAAACTAGAAGCAGCTGGGGAAGCAGATAAGCCACAGCCACGCTTGAAAAGGGCACTGTGGGCTTTGCCTCAGCAATGCTGTGCATGAAACTGGTTATGCGGCAGCTGCTGGGGATGAAGTAGGGAGCCCTAACTTGAATCCTTTCTTAGGAAACACAGTTACAGTAACAAGGAGTTACCTTCCTCCCTCACCGCCTTAGATTTGATATATTTTATTTCATATATAAAGCTCAGTATCTTCATTGAGTTCTCAACAGACTAAAGGAAGAGAGAGCTGTTCTGGGCTGTGACAAACACACACGGGGGAAAAATACTCAACTCTTTCTGGGGCGCGCAAACCTGAGCCACGTCCTCCTCAGCTCGTCCCCCACCACGAATGAGGCGCTGACTGGGGTCTGGGACCCCTCTGAAGCATGTGCCGCGCTCACAGCACAGCGGGACGGGGCTCACCTCTCTGTTTCACACCGTTGTGAAGAAACAGAAGCAGCATCTCAACCTTCCAAGGTTACACAGTGTATAAAATGTGTTACAGGCCTCAGCTGAAATTGCTGTAAGCATTGTCTTCACATCAGAACAGGCGCCTCTACTAGTCTTTTCTAACAGTGTTATCAATAAGAAAAATAAGACAAATTCTGATTTTGAATTGAAACTTTGACTGAGACCTCATTATACACACCGACTTGTGACAGTCACACATTCTGGTTATGTTGGAGATCTTGGAAAGCATCAAAAATACCCAAATTGCAAGACATTTAGAAGTACGAAAGCAAAGTGCCTATAAGAATATCAAGAAGAAATGGAAGAGAGACAAGAAAACGTGACAGTGTTGTAACTCGAATGAAAAATGCAGTTTACTACTGTATAGCTAAAAATTAATTTCAAATGCCACTTACTGCTTTTATAAAAGACAAATCCTTGGGAGCCTTCACTTCCCCCTCCAAGAAGGTCAGTGCTGAGCGGGAGGCGCCACCCAGCTGTCCGTCTGGATTTCCTAACTGCCTCCATGACTTCTTCCCCTTCTCAGAACAAAACTTACTTCTTCACTCAAAGGAAACGTCCATCTCCGCAATCGGCCTCTGAACATCACAGGACTGAAGCGGCAGCGCGGGCCCCTGGGGTGGGCTGGGCACAGGTTGCTCCCAACAGGCCCCTGCAGAGGACGAGCAGCGCGTTTCTAACACACTTCACCCACACTGGCTGGCCAGGCACCGCCAGGTCATTTCTGTACTCGTCATGTTTGCAACATTAAGTGTGACTTCACGGAAATTTCAAAACAAACAGTAAAACTTCTAAGCTGACTATTGCCAAAGATACAGCAGAAAACCGACTGCAGTTACCAGGTTTGTACATGACAGTTCTGGTTCATGTCCTGACAGCTTTGCTATGAACATGCTATAGTCTATCACTTGTCAGTATCTTTTTATCCTCCTACCAGAAAGCTTATGTTAGTGAAACAATTACTAACATACTTTTTCAGACAACTTTTCAGAAGGGCAGGCAGGTGGTTTGGTGGTCTCACTGCAGGACTTTGTGTCACGTAGCTTATTTAGTTCAACAAAACGTTACACTGAGAAAGCATCAACCACCGTACCAGACCCAACAGGGAAGGGGACCCAGGGCCCTCAATGGCCTCCAGGAATCCAAAGGACCCAAATCAGCTGGTGCAGTTTCATCCCCAGGCTGAGAAGACACGTGATCAGCCAGACTGAAGAAACTGCGCAGAGAGGGCCCAGCAGCTGAGGAGAGACGCAGGAATTGGTTTTTAATTGCCCTGAATGCTGAGGGTGCTCTAGACGGGAGAGCTGCACGACAAAGCTTTACAGCTTTAACTTGCTCCAAAAACCCAGGAGGATGCTCCTCCCTCTGAAAATGCAATAGCTTTGTATTTAGAACAGTTATGCTCAACTTCTGCACAGCACCCAAATCCTGTTCCTGGCAGCGGTGGCTGCTGTTTCACACCCGAGGGGCAGCAAACACGGGTTTTGCTCACCTGGCGGGCGGGAGCCTCTGCGGGGCAGCGGGCGGGCAGCTCAGGGCGGGGGGCACGGAACAGGCGCTTGTAGTTACAGCTCAGGCTCTTCTCTTGGTGCAAGTCAGAAGGTCGCAGTGTTCAGGAGGTAAATACAGCTTGAAAAGGGAGGCAAACATCTTTCTGAAAAGCTAAATTAATTCTCATTAAGCATTTGCCCGTTAGCACTTCTAAAACTTTTTCCAGAACGCTCTTTAAGTGTAGCAAGTCATTCATAGGTGTGCTTTCCCGGCACGGACTAAAAGATGCCACTGCAAAACAGAAAAGACCATTCCAAAGGCAGGAGGGAATGGAAGATAAAGCAGCAAACTGGAGCTAGAAATGCTATTCCAGTGCTTGGAAGCTCAGGGGAAAACAAAAGTGTTGTCCTTCTCTCTCTGAATATTCTCATCAGTGTTTTATTCACCTCCAGCCTGAGGTATGTAGTTGTAGTTAAAAACTGATGCTTTGCTTTTGTCCCAAGCTGACTGGGAGTCTGGGACCCAACACCTGCTGTGAACAGTAAAAGCAGATTTCTCATTAAAAACTATTTACTTCATTAAAAAGTGACAGTTACCTGATGATGAGCATTGCAGGCACACGACAGAGGAAATGCTTTCCATCAAATGAGAGAGAGAAACTGGGGAAATAAAAAAATACTTGCCTGAGAAGAGAGGCGGAGGTTCATTAACACCAGTACCTGCCCCTGGCCGCACACAATTTTCTGCTGTGCTCAATAGGCTTTTCTTGTAACATCTGACAGAGCAGAAAGGACCAGAGGTTTCAGCAGAGCTCCCTTACCTGTTAAAGTAACCTCACCGGTCAGTCGCATTTACTCCCAAACGTTCCCGTTTTCCTTCAGGTCAACTCGCAGTTATCGGCATCCAGCGAACGAAAGGCAGCCACGAGCCGTCGGAGAGCTCCCCAACGCCAGCTTGGCAAAGTATTTTAAAGGTAAAAAGTTCTAGTTACCTCAGGGAAGCCTTTTGGTCAAGAAAATAACAGAACTGAAGCTGCTGGTTAAAAAAAATCAATAAATAAAATGCAGATTTTACCAGGCTACAAGTCCAAAGCAGTCAACACACAAACTGCAACCAGGCGAACAGTAAAGGACAGTTTTCTTTTTTTCTTTAAGGGGCAGGGGCATGGAAAAAATACAGCACACTAATGAAACGAAATGCAAAACATACAAAAAAATAGAAAATAGAAAAAATGTATTTACAAGTGATACATTACTATGATCAGAAAGCACAAAGACAATCGCTGCTATAATACATGCACTGGGTCGAGAAGGAACGACTAAAAACCTGCAAGGGAGCTGGTTGTAAAAAAGAAAATTAATTAAAAAAAAAATAAAGAAAGAAAACCAATAGACACCCCCTCCCCCCAAACAAACAGGGCTGGGACTGAACTTTTTTCTTCCCTAGTTTGCTACATTGATCAAAATCAAATATCCCCTAATGTCCATGAGTACAATCAGTACAAACACTACACGTGGTTTTAAACTGCAGGTTCAGTTGTAGGAGGGGGGAAAACAGCAGCTCATTGTAGATCCATATACAAGAAAGCCATAGTAAACTGCTCTACATGCTAAAAATTACAGCAAGCCCCCGTCTGCTACATAGCATGATCTTAGCAGGTTTTCCTTGGTATTTATTCATATATATATCTATATGTGTGTATATATATATGTATAAAAATCGTGCCCTTTTTCACTGCAACATGACATCTGGGTGGAAATGTAACTTGTTACAACAAATTTTTCTATGCATACTGCAAGAAGTCACTCAATGTCTGTGGATTTAATAAGTAACCTCACACCACAGGAAATATTTAATAAATCAAAAAACCCCAGTATTGTGACAGAAGACCTTCTGTCTCAGTTCTTCTCAAAACCCAAGTCCAGCAGGAAACTGGTCCCAATGTACCCGAGGGTTCTCTGAAGGAGCTTCAGTTTGCTTAACCGGATTTTCTTTTAGTGTTCACAAGTTTTTGAACGACTTCAAGCCGTTTTCAGTTTCAAGTCTGTCTCTTCCTCTCTCACAAAGGTAATAGTCTGGTACTAATCTGTCTGAGCGAGGAAAAGAGGAAAGTGGCTGCAGCTGCACAAAGGGTCCCCAATTCCACATCTGCAGGGAGACACGGAGTCACATGGAGCTCCAGGATCTTTGCCTTTCTCTTCTTTTCCTCCTTTAATACAAAGTCCTTCTGTATGAGTCCCTTGTTGGTACCTTCCCAAGCACCAGCCAGTCCAGCTTTAGGAGACGACAAAGCCACAAGTTAAAGTGAAAAGGACCAAGGCAGAAGTTCAGGTCACTTTCTCTCTGTTCCATCATACTTCCAGGAAGCGGGAGCTGCTGGACTTGGAGTGGAAAGGCTCAGACCACATGCGACGTAGATCGCCCTGGGCAGGGAAACAGCACAAGGACCAGGCCCTCAGAAACTTTCAAGTCCATTTAGAATTCAGATTTTAAAATGCGTGTATAATTGCAAGCATGTTTTAAAGCAAATCTATTCTTCACCCGTTTTGCAAGTTATAATAAAGACAGTAAAAAATAAATCCTTTCCCTGTCCAGCTAGAACATCTTATTTGGGCAGCAGATCCACCTAAAACGGGTTTCTGATGGGAAGGAAATATTTATGCAGGTGGAAAATTCTGCCCTTTCCTATGCTCTGCACAGTGTTTCAACAACAGCCCCGTAACGGGAGAGGTTACGTTTTAAAATTTCAGTTCGGAACAGGTGACTGGAAAGAGGTAACAAGGATCTGCCTCTCCAGTCTCTGCTGGACCTTTGCACACATGTCCTTTCATGAGCAGCTGGGCAAGGACGAATTCATTTATTTAATTAAAACAGCATTTCACACTTCAGGATTTGGTTTGTTTATAATTACTGGTACTTCATGTACATAAATTATCTCCTGTTTCAGGAACTCTCAGTGCTCCAAAATGAACCTTCACCCCCGGAGCAGCGGCACCTCAGCTCCGCACCAGGGCTGTTGAGGAGCAGTGAGGACACGCGTCATGCTCAGAACTGGTGCTCCGAGCAAGGACACCAAACCCGCCTTCCAGACGAGAATGGATCAGCCCGTCTTACCTTTAAATAGGCCATGGTGAGGAGCGGCAATAAAGTAAATGGTACCAAATAGAGTAGGGCAGGCTGGGCCGCCCGGTGAATACGAGAAGCTACTGTTGCAGTTAATAGACCTGTAAAAGAAAAAAGTGACTATAGTTATCTTTAGGTTACATATGGGTGTTCTAGTCCTTTCATCCACACATGGTTCCCTTCCCCACCATTTTAAGAGAGAGGCTGTGGAAAAGTTACTTATCTGCACTTCACTTTTCCTGAATAGATTTAAACCAAACAAAGGAGTGGAAAAAATAGCAGAATACCAAAAGTACATTAATTCTCTAGATGAATCACCAGCTGTGCTCTTGCACAGCATAATCCATCCAGAATCTCCCGTATTTTTCCCACAACCCAGGTATGAGCTACAACGCCTTCTGTGCTAATAAAACAAAGTATAAAAAGCTGCTAACAAAAATACACTGATAATCTTTCATCCTCAAAATACAACAAAAAAGTCTTAAAAAGAAGACTCTGGAAGGGTTTTTCTCCCTAGACTGTGCCAATGAAACCCAAGGAGAGGAGGATTTAAAGAAGAGCATCACCAAAGCATTCTGTCAAAGCCTCTTTACACTTACTTTCATCATCTTTTAAACCTAATACAATAATCTCCCTTCTGCTCACTAAGCAGCTATCCATATTAAACTAATTACTCACCTACAAAATATCCAATAAGTGTGCAGTGAAAGTAAGAAACCTTCTGCATACGTCCAGAGATGTTCCCTGGTCCTGGGGCACCACAGGAATCACTGTTGGCTTGTTTTTTGTAGTTATCGTAACGCAGGACGAAGCAGAGCAGAAGACCTGGCATCACAATATCTCCGATCCCCAGCATGGAGAAGTGGCTGCCTGTGGAACTGGAGAGCAACTGAAATTGGGTTCATGGCCAGGATGGAAGGTGATCAGCTCTAGACTCCTCCACTTTGGTTTTGAGCTTCATTTTGCACATCCCTTCTTTAGTAGCAAACCTTTATACGGTAGAAGCTAAATGCTGGAGACTGAAGATTTTTTCCTCTGTGATTTCACCACCACCTCAGCTCAGTTTTAAACATACCCATTTTGACAGTAGTGTCATCTTGCTCCAAACCAGTTTATTTCTACCAGTACTGTTTACGCTGCTTTTGCTCTTAACTCACTCAATGAAACAGATCCATCAACGCAGTATGTCAGTCTTCTCTCTTCTAAGCGTTGATGGGAGGTACAAGCTGACCATTTTATCAAACTGTTGGGCATGTATAGACACTGCAACTTCATCCCCATGTACACAGATCACCTCTAATACACAGCAACAACTCAGTTTGTGGACTTCTAAGATCTTTGGTCTCATGCAGACAAAACACATTGAAAACTACAGTCTCACCAGACTCGCAGAAAAGAGCAAATTGCTAAATAGATTAAGAAATAAAATTGCCTGTTATCTTAAATCCAAGATCTTTCTCATGAAAACAAATTAAGTTCTCATAAAGTTGACTACATAAACTATTTTGCTTTGATCATTGCAGCCAATCAACTCCTAATGTCTGCAATTTCAGCATCCCAACATCTAAAGAAACAAGAACAAACATGCCAACATAATCTACAGCCTAACTGCTCACACCCCTCTGGTTCCGAACCCGAGACATCCAGGACTGCTGCACCGGGAGCTGAGGAATCGCCTCCCTCCAGCACAGCACTGCCACTAAGCACCCTGCTTGCAGCCATTTCTAACTCCCTTCCCTTCACTTGTGATCATGCAGCAATCAAGACTATTCTGAGGTTACAATAAACCTCAGGTTTTCTGCTTTTAAGCATTAGGTCCTAAATCCCAGAACAGCAGTCGTTAAACTGCAGAACTCACACAGATGGCAAAAAGCGTATCCTGTTCTGAACAAGCCACCTTTTAACCTAATTAGGATCATTTCTGCATGCTGTGAGTCAGCAAATGCAAAGTGTCCCATCCTCACTACTCATTATGAGCCTTTTTATCATGAAGAGGCTGTGACTAAACAGGGAACTAAGCTGATATTTTCCAACAGAATTAGTGCTACTAAAAAGTACAGGGAGGGAAAATTTTCTTATATATACTACAGTAAAAGGACTGCTGATTTTACCTTGGAAATACAAGTTTACCAGGCAGCGACAGACGGGGAACGTCTCTACCCACATTTGGTCCCAGGTGGAGTTTCCGGGATAAAACATCAAGGGGATTATCAGCTGGTTGTGTGGCCACTTTCACCATAACGTTGCTGTTAAAGATGTAGGCAGAAAAAAAGACCTACAGAGCAAGGAAATTATCAGAAATTATGAACTGCGATAATATAGAAACTAGAAGCTGCAAGTATTTTTGCTTAAGAAAGAATATTGTCCCAATTTTCCATGTTGTATATATGATGATAAAAGGCAAAATGTATTTCAAAAATTCAGGTAAAGTTTTCAGCGCTGTTTATCCTCAAAAATAACTGGAGTATACTTTCTGATATAAAGATATTGATCAACAGATAGAGAATGTTTGGCAAAGGATCTGTCTGGCCTACAAAGGCGGATAACGGGATTCTGAAAACAAGAGAAGGCTGGAAAGCGTTGAAGAGGTGGGTACGGTGCTCACTCCCGAACGGAACGATAACGTGTTTCAAACACGCCCTTGTGCCGCAGCTCATCGCACGGGGAATCAGCTGCCAGGGCTGTCAGCTCGGCGTTGTGCAAGGTAAACCGAACTCCCCGCACTGTTACAACATACATTCTGTCAGGTTTCTAGTAAAAGTGTAGTACGATTTAATGCCAGCTGTACTGGCTGCGAATCACTTTGCATTCCTGTTCCGTGGCTTTCACTGTTAATAAGAGGTTGGCATGTGCGGACTCTGCTTTGTGTTTACTCAGAAATGCTTGTTCTCATCTTCAGCCAGCCTTTCAAAATTGGAGGTCCAACTTCTTTTTTAAATAATATGCCAAAGTTGAAATATTCTAATCGTGTTTCCGCTTTTGCCAACTAATTAGCGAGGAAATCATTCTGCATCCGGCTGCAGACTTTAACATCTCAGAATGGAGCAATGAAGCTGATCTTCTGGGTTTGCCAGATTTCATCAACTTCATACTAATACATTTCATGTAAAAATGGCCCAAGGCCAATTACAAATCCAAAGGATAAAAACAGTTTTAGCAAAACCAAACAGAACACTTACCCAAAAGACATCATAAATTAGTAACCCAGAGAGGAGCAAGCAGGAAACCTTCAGGCTGGGCAGCCGAACAAAGGCTATCATTGCAACACACAGGCCCATAGCCAGAGCTGCAAAATGCAAACACATAATTAGTTCATTAAAAATAGCAAAACAAAAAAAACCCAAAGCCATTACCTGCCCCCAAAATCACCCCAAAGAAGCCTCTGTTTCCACCTGTGCACTAGATGACTGCCTGCTGTTCCTAGACAGTGAAATTCCTCTCAACAGAGTTCAGAAAAGGCAAAATACATTCAGCAGCCAACCGTGAACATGTCCCCAAGGAAGCAGAAACAGCTCTGCAGGCACAGCTGCCCGTCCGCTCAGCTTCCACTCCCACCACAAAGAAATGTTTTCATGTCTTGTGTCCTAGAGACTCCCCACCGTAGAACACTGACGTTCCAGCTAAAAACACAAGCAACAAGAAAACTTCCAACTCCTTGTGCCCCAAACATAAACCTCTACCTTCACACTATTAATATTTGTGTTTTCCTGCTTCTTTAAGCCCAGCCTTAGCTACCAGAGATACGCAGCTGACAATCAAGTGTAACTGGTTTCAGGCAAACCCCTAAAGAGACAATTGGAAAACTTTAAAAGTAAATCAACTTTCATCTACAGTATCAGTATATCTACAAGGAATAATGGAGCGCTGTTGGGACCAGATTTCACTTAGGTATGCAGACATTCCTAAAGAAAATGGAGTTGTCTAACAGGAGGCAGAATTTGTCAAAAGCTATAATCCTATTTTGACCAACTGAAACTGCAAGAACTGATTCGTTAGATACACACCCAGCAGCGCAACAACTTGATCAGGCCAAAATTTACAAGTTAACCTTTGAATTCTCACGCTATAATTCTGCAGTTGTAAAACTACCCTACGCTCACCCTTCACCCGAAAGAGGTGGAGTTCTTCCATCAAATCACCAAGGAAACGCTGCCGTACAGATTCAAAAGTGCCACCAAGCAGCTGCCAGTGCGCCTGCCCCACAGCAATGGCTTTGCCAAACCCAGCTTATCTTTTGAGAACTGACAAGCTTAGCACAACACTAAGTGTCAGGGCTGCCAGTTTTAAGGAGGTAATGGGACAAGGTGAGTCACCAACCCTGGAGGGGTTTGACAGATGCAGAGACGAGGTTCTCAGGGACATGGGTGAGCGCCTGAGTCAGGTTATGGTCAGACTCGATCCTGAGGGTCTCTTCCGACCTAAATGATTCTATGATTCTACTCAGATAAAAATGTACCGTAAATCATGCTGCATAACTGTAACTAGCTATAAAATGTAAGTAAATTATTGAGGCTTAAAGAATCTGACAGAGCAAAGCAGTGAGAAAAAGAAGTGCAATCAGTAATTCAATACAGCCTTCAGTCACAGACTTCCTCTGGCAAATAGCAAGGAATAGGCTGTCTGAAATCAAAGAGGTTTCTCTAAAGCCAATGTTAATAATAGCTCAAGCAAGCCTATCTTTAGGAGAGGATTTCCAGGTTATAATTAACTAGAAGTGGAAATATTTTAACCAGTGTGAAGTTTTATCTTTTTATCAGTGATAACGAAGCCAGGCACACGTGCAAGACGCTTCTATCAAACTACGCAAATACGGTGTAGGAAAGAAGATGGAAAAAAGTCTTTAGACAACAGTGAAATACACATGCTAATGATTATGCAGTTTTGCAACTGCTTTAAGAAATATTGGTAAATTTAGAAAACAGAAGGGAATCAAGAATGCCTGAGCACCGACAGGCTGCCCTGAATGGAGACCCAATGGTAATGGACAGAGATCACACCAGAAACAAACTCATCTGTATCCAGGCTCACGGGTGGCGTTAACAAACCATATAAGGCAGATCTTCATTAAAATATACTCCAAATCATTAAAAAAAAAAAAAAGAGAGAGAAAAAAAGTAAAGAAAAAAGGTTAAATACCCACACAAAGTGTAGCTCTGCATCAGAAGTGCTGGGCAGAGGGTTCATGGAGTTCATAAGAAAAAACTGACAGAGTTAACCTTCAATTAACAGAACAAATTAACTTCACAGTCCCTGCAAGCGCACTGCTCAAGGAATAAGGACATTCTGTGGATTAAGAATATTCTTGCATATGTGATTAGTCTCTGGATACAGCATATTTTCCAGCTTTACTGCGCTGCTGCCTC
Source organism: Nesoenas mayeri (assembly GCF_963082525.1). Classification (NCBI taxonomy): domain Eukaryota; kingdom Metazoa; phylum Chordata; class Aves; order Columbiformes; family Columbidae; genus Nesoenas; species Nesoenas mayeri. Next base: position 10,000,804 of record NC_137565.1, on the reverse strand, counting down.
CAGAACAGATGAAACCATAGAGATGCTGTGGCTGCTTTACAACACATTATATAGGTTCCAACTTCCCCCACAGGCCACCGGCTGACCTTTCAAAGAAACAGGTACTGAAGTTCTCATCTAATCACGTTCCTATCAAGCTCTCAAAGTGTATTTTAAAGAGTGGGGAACAGGAACACATGTCACCAATTAGCCTCTGCCTCTAGCCTGCTGCAGCAGGGCCCGCGGTACCCATGCCCGTTCAGTTCACTCTGTGGCTACAGACACTTCGGACATCTCCAGCATTCCCACTGCACATCTCCAGCTGTGCCCAGTGTTTAGGAAAGCTTTAAACCAGGCTCTACCAGGGGACAGGGACCATCCTGGATGATTCTGTCATCAGACAATGTGCACTGAGAAATACACATTTCAAGACCTGTAAACACAGATCATCCCATGCCAGAACAACCCTCTGGAGACAGTATGTGCTCATTCTATCCTGTAAAATGTCCCTGGCTTTAGAAACAGTTCAACCAACTACTGTGCAGACAGGGGAACTGTAGTATTTGAGCAATGAAGACTGTCCCGGCAGCATCGGCCATACCTTGATTGTGTAAGCACTGGAAATTAGCATGAAGTATTTCCCTTCCTTTTTACTCAGCTCTAAGTCAGAAATACTCCCATAAAGAAAGTATCAACTGCACAGCAACAAACCATACACACAAAAATCCAAGTGTACAGCTAAGAATGAACACCTGCCCCAGTTCTGCCCCCAGCTGCCAGCCCAGGCGATGTGAAGCACATCACAACATCTGTTTTACTTTCTGCAGACAGCCAAACAGAAGATCAACCCTGCGCGAGCGCGATGGCCGCACGCCCGGAGCTGGCAGCGCTGGCTTAAAGCAAGTGCTCCACTTGCACGTCACCGAGCAGTTCTTACTGCCCCCATTTCCCTCCAAACAAGATTAACTGGGGTCTCGAGTACTCAGCTACAGAGGTGCAAAGGGTAAAGGCGGAGATGATGTGATTCCGCTTGTAGCAGTGTAAGGCCTAAAACTGCAGAGCCTGTTGCCCTGACAAGGACCAATAAACGCTGCTCCCTGTCCGACGTCACTGACAAACATTGATTTAACTGGATTTGAACAAAGGATGGGAAGCTTACCTGTATAGTACGAACTGTCTTAACAGAAATGATGTAAAATACTCCAAAGCTGGACAGTATCAATACAATTCAGTAAATCATAAACAACCACCAAGAGAAATAAAACCCAGAAACCACTCTGTGCCCGTAGTTCAGTACTCTGCAGATTAATTACCTCAAAGCCCACTATTTCAGGCTGAAGTGCTCACAAAAAATAGTTATTTTTAAATAAATGCATCTGTGGATATCTCAGTTTAGACAAGTCTTTTTGGATTTTGCCAAAATTCACACGTGGCACTCGACTGAGCTTTGTAGCCTCTGCAGATCAAAAATCACCTGATTTCATAGTGAGCTACTCTGCTTAACACAGAACAAATATCTGCTTCTTTTTCACTTATTGCCTGGGTACTTCCAAAGGTATTCCCTAACATGCAACAGGTGCAACTTTTACAGCAGCAAAAAGCATAAATGCATCCCAGTGCCTATAGACAACAGAAAGAATTGAGGTGCCATGAGAGGTTTCAGTGCTAAGGACTTTCTGCTGCTGCTATCTCATTTAGGAGGAGCTGGAAAGCTGATGTGATGTGTGTTTTCTATAGCAACAAACAATTTAAACGGCAGGTAACGTTGTTCCAGCTATTTTTCCTCAAGCAATCACCACCTCAGGGTGCCATTTCATGAGATGTCCTAAGCCAATTTAGCTGCCTGACACTGCTGAGAAGCAGAGGTCCTGCCCCTGGCTCCCTCTTCATCCCTGTGCTATCACATCCACTCCATCCTCTCACGTCCCATCATGCTGCCACTTACCTTTAGCCAAATTTAGCACATACCTGCCTGCACAATAATCCAATTCATCTCACTGCAGCAGCAGAAAAACCGCCTGGCAAAAAAATAGCACGCTGCCATTCTAGTGAGCTGAATCAGTTACCATGTGATTAAATGAGCGCCAGAGCTAGCACAAGAGATTTGGAAGGCAGAGGGGAGGAGGAAAGCTGCTTTTGGAACAGCAAGCTGTGAATTCAGTAAAAAAAACATCACACCTTCAAGCCAAATGGATGCCTGCCAGCTTCACCCACCGCACCATCCTGACTGGCAAGCATCAAAGAGATCAAAGACAACCAGCTACTGTGAACTCTCACAACAAATTATTTGACCAGCTGAACCAAAAACCAGTAAGATGTGCAGCAAAAATTAACCAGATTGTTAAGACCAAGCTATGATCATAAGCAACCACTATCTCTACACATCTTAAATTACAACTGGCGATTCACCCACTACCACACGGGTGCAGAATGTCTTCAATGAGCGCTCTGGGACTTCCTTGGAAACTTTTACAAACCAGAAAAACAGGTGTCCCAAACACCACCCTGGCATGTGCCTGCTCAGGGAGTCGACCACGCAATGTTACAACTCAGCAAGCCATGAATATTAGCAAATTTCACCGCTCATCACCAGGTGACTGATGTGACAGAACAGGCGCAAAGCAGCAGTAAAATCCCTTTATTCACATACTCACCATCCATGAGGAGCCAGTGGCCAGTTAGGACCCAGATAAGGACAAGCATCACAGACAGGGAAAACGAGAGCAACTCGGCAGCAGTGAAACGCCCGCAGCAGCCAAAGGAAATCCTGGGAACAACATGGAAACGTGAGCTAGAAGATTTGTTTCCATTTAAAGGATGGACGCTGTTGGAACAAGGCTCGACTGCTGATGAAAGATGCCAAGAACAACTGAAGGGAAGTTCCTCTGCCACAAATAGGTACCAAAACAGCAACAAAATTAAAGCTTTCCTCACATTCAAATAATGTGTGTAAAGCCTCAACTAGAGAGACGGGAAAAGCCCTGTAACTCCTGGCACCTCTCTTGAAATCAGTACCATGAATGCTATTTTCTAGTACTATCCAAGATAGTGCTTTTTGCAACATGAACCCCAGTCACAAGGTTAAAAAAACAACATTTCAAAACATGACATTACCAACTGTGATTTTCATTAGCGTAACTACAGCCTTTGGAACAGCCAGCATTAAAATCCACAGTCCAGCATTAACAAACATCAGAATCCAATACCAAATCCCAAACTCTGAAATCTCAGCCAAAATAAGCCAAACTTCTCAAAAATCACTGCTGGGAAATCCAGTCCCCTGCAATGGCACCGCAGTTCCTGGGCTGACAGGCCTGCGTGACTTGCAGAAATCACGTTTCCCAGTTTCAAAGTGGAAACATGGTGTTGGAACAAAAAATATGCACCAACATCAGCCCTGAAGCTCTGAGGGTAACGCTTGTAACCAAAGACTCCATTAAAGGATTCTCATTAAAATAAATAAGTACAACATATAAGAAGAGAGGCAAAAGATTTCTCAAGTCCTTACTTGTTTTGAGGTGAACAAGGCCGCGTTAAGTACTGGCACATCGGGAGCAGGAGGAAAGCGAAAGCTATTGTTGCAAGGACTAGAAAAAGAAGAAAAGGTAATATTAGTACATTCAGACCTAATTTCTACAGTACACAAACAAGCTTCTCCAATTTGAAAAAGCTCTTGCAACAATGTCCTATTATAATATACTGCAGTATTTCATTAAAGCAAGAGCAGCTAAGGACTCCAAGGCTTTCTGCAGAGCTGCTATTGTTAGTAAGCTTTCGAACTTCAGTCAAAATAAAAGCTCTCAAAGGAACGCAACGCCCTATCCCCAAACCTTAAAAAAGTCTTGAAGCTATTCATGGGCATGTCAGCAAGAAAAACAGTTTAAAAATATTCCGGGAGTCAAAAAAACTGAAAGAACTTACTACAAACCGGTTGTGAGATCCTTTTAAAATTCTTCAATATATGGCACAGACTAAGTCAGCATAACAAAGGGGTTTTTCCACTTAACTCAGTCACTTTTCCCCCATCTCACTCAAACCCCTTTATTCATTAGTGAAACACAGCACAGTTTCCGATAAGTTATATCCAGTAGTTGACAACTTAAACTGTTAATATACAAAATGCTTTAAGTTTTTGAAAACAGGACAATAAAAATACATGAATATCTAAAATAGACTAGTTCTATAAACATTTTCTTTTTTAAGAAGCATAGTTAGCCCACCCACGCATTTGTAAAAGCATTTACTAACTGCTGCTATTTATAATATTTTTTCCTTCCACTTTAAAAAAACAATAATAGCCCTGAATTTGGCCTAAGGACTGTTTGAAAGGCTGAACAGTGAGGACGTGGAGACACATCCAAAACTGCTGCAGCAAGAACAGGCTGAAATGAAGAGTCACTCGACATTTTCTGCATGCTGCAAATCAAATCTCTGTGCTGTCCTCTATTCAGTCCTTAAAAAATTGGGGTGGTGGTTGATCATTTTTAAAAGAGAGTTTTTTCTTTCTTGTCTCAAATGAAGACGATGGGGAAGTATCAAATGTTCCCTTTAGTACACAGCTTAAGCCAACTGGAGAGGAGAAAATGGATTGGTCAGACCACATCTTTGCAGCCCTCGATTCTGCCCCTTCGTGTGGGAGGGAGATTAAAAAAAGTAGTTCAATTCATTTGAAAAGTTTTTAAAGTGTCTGTATGCAAACAGAAACTCACAGTTTATCAGTATTTCAGAGAGGGGGACGAAAAGCAGAATGTGGAGGGAAAGGATGAAGAGTGCGGCAGCCCTGCACACTCTAGGAACATTTCCAGAGGCGCTGGACAGCCAGCGCTGCACAGCAAAACCGCGTCCCTGCTGCTGCAGGTCCCCTCGCCGCTGCCCCTCCTGCTGCGCCTCCCACCGCCAGACAGACCCTCCTCACCCACACCTTCCCCCCAGCGCTGCTCGGCCTGTCCTGCATCCCCAGCGCCAACGCCCCAAAGCTGGGCTCATCAGAGCGTGTACGAATGTGATGTAATGTAATCACACCAACACACGGCGCCCACGAGCGCCCACTCTCAGTCTCATTCCTGACTGTCAGGGTTCCAGCGACAGGTTCTCTCTTCCCTCAATACCTATGATTAGATTGGCGATCCCTTGGCTTAGCTCCCGTCTGCAGGCAACGCGCCAGATCTTGCGCTCTGCCCTCTGCTCGGCAGCTGTCCTGGCCCTGGGCTGTTTGCGGGACCCACCCTTGCTCCTGACTCTGCAAAGGCAAATCTTTGTGGGAGGAAGATTTAAGGGGGTTTAAGAAACCAGACATCAGCTAAAATTTAGAAGTTCCCCTACATCAGCCTCTAAAATCGGCCAAATGAGGATGTGAAATAGCACCACTTGAGCTCCAGGGGACAGACGGACCAAAGTTCCCTGTGCTTAATGACACCACCTGATGCAAGATTAAGGAAAAGCACAAAAGCATCATAAAACCAGGTTCTAGAATAAAGACACCCAAGTGCACTAATGCAAACGGACTCAAACCGCTTAAACTGCAACAACCCCAACTGACGATATTGTCTAATTACAAACTGCAAATGTGACAAAGTTACAAATGTCAAGGTCATTCTGGAAATAAATGGACCAATAAGCCTGACAAATTAAAACTTGTCTTCTGTCACAAAACTTCCCTCATCATATCTTATGTCTGTGTATATATATTTCCATAAAATCTAGCATATGGTAGAATTTATCTGAAGTAATAATTAATCGTTAAGAAGAAAGAACATCTGTGTCCTAGGTGGGAGTTCTAAAAGCAGCATTCAACAGACCTCTACAGGACTGTGCCTTCAGAAATGGAGCAGTCTCAAGACCCATGTCAAGAGCAGAGATTTAGATTCATCAACCTCAGCCCTGGTGAAGAGGCTGGACAGGACACACAGCTCAGCAGTTCGTTCAGGAGGGAAAAGCCAGCGCGGCATATACATGAAGCAGGAGAGGATGAGAGGTATTTAGCGGTTTAAAAACCATCGCAGGCTCAGTATGTGGACTGAGGAGTATGATTTTTAAAAGCCGCTGCAAATTTGGAGCAGTAGGAAGAAACTTGCTGCCCTGAACAGTAGTTGGTCTCTTGAAGAACTGCAAAAAGACCTAAAGGCCAAAACTTCCCAAAAAATCAAAGTGCTGGTATTTATTTAAATGACAAAACATAAATAATACTAAACTGGATCAGAGGAACTGCAATTTATTTGCTGGCAATCATTTCATTTTTGTTCTAAATTCAAGCAGTGCAGAAGAATAATACTCAATATACGAGTAAGACTAGAAATAGCCCTGGAATAAAGAAAAACTGCATCAAAGCAAAACCAAAACTAAACTAGGAAAAGAAACCTCTGGATAGGATCTGCACAGTTATGCTATGGTCCTATAATGTCCTCAATTATGAAATACCATGTACAGTTCTGAGCACAGATTTATAAACAAGTGAACTTTATGTAAAATAATACATCCAGTGTCTTTCAGAACTCTGGCAATTTATAGTTCAGTAGGTTGAGCAAATCTCTAAGTGGAAAATACTTCTCAAATAATACTTGTCACTATATTAATAGCTACAGAGACATGAAAATACAACTGTGAAACCTGATGAGGTTTTTTTGAAATGTACTATGACATGTTTTTTAATTCTTATCAGCAATATTTAATGGTATCAATGCTTTCGGTTCTATTCCAATTCTTATAAAGAGAAGAAAACTTAAGTCACCTGCTGTGCATATTGTGAAGACAACTTGAACTGAATCAAAGAAGAAGAACATAACTAGGAGAGAGACAGACGCTCCGATTGGCAGGAACAACGCCTGGGTAGAATCAATGGTTTGAATACCTGCAGAAGAAAGAAAGAAAGTGACATTGAACACGGGCTGTTTCTCACCACAGGCACACCTGTCCTCACCCACACGGCTGAGGACTGACAGTATATTCCATTCCAGAGCTGCTGCAACAAGTGGTTACTCTGGGACCCCCAGGCACTACTGTAACCCAGCACAGCAGCCCGTGCAAACCGCTGCAGCTGAACTGCGCACCCACAGCCCTGCTTTGCAGCACCCAAGAACTGAAAGCTGAAAGAAAACAGAAGTTTTTTTCTTGGGCCATAGATAGGATGAATAACAAGTTTAAAAAAATATCGTTATTTATGGATCAGGAATCATACAGTGATTATATATTTGCTTCATTTTACACTGAGCAATGTAAATGTGTTGAAGAGAGCATACAGAAGGTTTATTTAATCTCTTAGCAGGAGGCGAAGAGCCCAAGCAACAGCAGAGCTGCAGCCAGTGTTAGTTCGACTCAGCTCGTGCAAACGGTGCCGCAGCTTCAAATTCCACTTGGGTGAGGGCCACCATGGACTTAAACCCGAGCGCTGATTGCAATCACCAGATAACATCCAGCCTAACAACAAAGGGCAGTTCTCAAGAAACACTCAAGTCATTTACTGGTTTATGAAACTACCAACTCAGTTCAGCTGTACTATAATCACCCTTTATGCTAAAACCCAACCAAAATTCATGCCCACATTGTATAGCTGGAAGCAGCAATACTGAAGTATTTTATACAATTTCCCCCACCTCAACCATGCAGTGCAGCTACTGGGGATATTAATAACGGGCAGGGCATTTTTTACTGTATTTTAACGTGAGTTTTTAGAATTACTAAGAAAACGGAGAAGATCAAGCTTTGAAGAGCCCACCTATCCCCATGTGCTATGTAAGTATTTTAAAACAAAAGGATTAAGAACTCAGTCACTTGGGATTCCTGTGCTACAGAGCTCTGGTACAAAGGGGTAAAGTAAAATATCGATAGTTCGCTGAGGACAGTGCAAAGACACAGAAATTCCTGCGTTCTAATCTGTGACTCAGATCTAATTCTTTCTGCTTTAAGAGAATTTATCCACATGCCCTTCAAGGTCCCAAGGGAAAAAACAAAACAAAAAGGCAGCAATGACATACTACAAACCACCTTGGCATATGGGAATCAGTGCCTGCAGTATTAAATGTCAAAGTTCTCCATTTCATTTCTGATCATTTTGACAGCTAATCCCCTTAATGTCCTCATTCCCAGCCCCAGACTTTCTCTTACTTCCCAGATGCCAAAAGCCTCGATGGCTGAATCACCAAGCACAGCAACCTCTTTGCTCTGTGCTGTCAACACAAGCAGTGCTCTGACAACCATGTAAATTCCAAGAGTCTGTATTTTAAAAAGGCAAAAAAAGCGCAAAAGACACATACACATAATGTATGTTACTCATTTTATAATTTTTAAGCTATATTTCTTACTTTAAACAAAACGACTTTAGCAGTCATGGTTCTGTGCACAGGGCTGCTCACATATCTTACTCCTGCCTTCTACACTTGCAGAAATGATTCATTCTAGAGCCTGTTCTCAGAATATACCAAATAAACTGCTATAAGTTAAGCTCCAGTGTGAATTCACAGCACATTGTGTACAAGACATTCTATCCTAACTGTTCACATACATGTTTTTACCTGCAAAACAGGGCATCTCAAATGGCCAAGCTGCCTGGAATCTATTTATAGATTACAGAGGGGACAGTCACCACGTAGGAGCTGACATGTTAATCCCCACTCTGAATAGATTGTGTGCAGACACGTATTTTGTTGTCCATTATAAATGAGTTGCCCAAAGCCATGTGAATTCTATACTTTAATTTGTCTGTTGATAAAGCTGAATCATCCTTATGGCCCTGTTAGCATGAGATCTCCCTTGCTTACAGATGGGCTAATACATCACAGTGATAAACACCAGACAGGACGAAGTTATGTCCCTTTATTGTAACTGTGTGTTGTTTTTTTAGAAAGTAAAGCAGTTTCATTCTCCAGTAAAATCTAACAAATGCAGCATGCAATTTCTATGTGTTATTGAAATATTGATGTTTTAAATCTAGCTCCCATGGGCATGAGCTAGATAGCACCACAGAGCACGGTGAGGTGGAACATGCCAAGAAGACACTCACGTTGTACCCCGTGAACCGACAACCCACGCAGGTGAAACACAAGGATGAAACAAAGACACAGCGCCCAGAAGAGATGAAGGTGAGATAAGGAGCAAAGCCAACTCTTACTGTTATTGGTGCTGTTGCCGTTGAAGGACCCGGCTGTGCTGCTGTTGTCTTTCTCTTTGTCCTGATTCTCAAAGTCCATGTTAAGAGACCTGCAGAAAACAAAGCCAACGTAGCAGGTGAGTTCAAACTCCTGTTTGGGCTCCTCGGCCATGGCCTCATTGTCATTCTACCACAGCACCCTCTCCCTGAAAAAGCCCTGTAATGCTGGTTGTTAGAAAAAACACCATGAACACTGGAAAAGTTAACAAAAAAACCCAAAAACTTATAGTTACGGATGAGGCACCATATCACACAGGTTCTAACAGCGAGACTGGTTACCGTAGTGTTTGAACTAGTGTTAACAGCAAACTGCAACTAAGGTACTTATTTGCATTACTGGGAAGTATAGAACATGATGGAAATGCAATGAATGTTTCAATTCTCTGATCTACAATATTTGAACTCTTTCCAAGTTCTCATTTTGATCCTTTTCATTCAAATTTAACTATTGAGTTTCGCTTTTGAAAACAATATTATTTCCTTCCTCTAAATCGTGTTATGAATGATGACTAAAACAAACCTATAAGTAATTGTCTGCTGAACATAAGGTCTTAATTAATATGGTCACAGCAAAGCCTAGAAAGTAACCATATACATATTTTAGATACACGCAGAAGAGGCGACCAGAGGAGTCTCTGAGTAAATAGTACAAGTTGGTACAACATAATTCATCCATAGGAGCTGAAAACATTCCCCTACGTGCCCAGCTCAGCTCTAATTGATCAACTTCATTTTGATATATGCACTTTAAAAAAAAAAAATCCAGAATAACACTGTATTTTACCCCTTTTGCCAGAGACTTTGATGCAACTTCTAAATTATATTCTAACAAATTTTGGCATAACTTTCTGCAAAAGAGGAATTTCATTTAATGTCTGTTTAGGCCAGCAATCATTTCTATTGGTAAATTCTAGGTTGTCTTATATAAAAATATTAGCAATCAAATTTACCAGCATAGTTTCTCATTCTGATACGTGCATGTTATCATAACTTAGCTATAGATTTATTTATTCCAATATACTATAGACATAGCTGCAGATTTATTGATTCCAGTACACAACAGAGGACCAGCAGAAGCACCATACAGCTCCTGTCTTAAGTCATCAGCAGCATCAGACACCAAGTATTTCAATAAAACTGCCAGGTCAAGAGGCATTAAACTCCTTTGCCAGTTGAGCTGTGAGTAATTATACTATGCAAAGTAAATAAATTTCATTAATTTGTCAGACAAGTTAAAAATACACCAGAATCTTCTATACAGTACTATAGGTATCAAAGTTATTTCGTTTTAATGCACAGGTTACCTACTGTAATGCACAGGTCAGCAGTTTTGTGCTGCAGTCACACAACTGCAATCACGCACGTACAGGTCTATGGTATCACAATCACAGCGTGTTCAAGCAGTTTCACTCTGTAAAACTAAAAAAGGCCCTTCCAGTCTAAAATTGGTTTGTTTCTTCTGCTTTTGCTCTGCAAGTGCTCCCAGCAGTGCTGGGAAACTAAAGCAGCTTTTGGGTTCAGGCAACATATGAAGAAGTTTCAACCTCAGATACACAGCACTTGTACACAGATTATGGACCATCAAATAAAAAGTTACCAAATATACAAAGAGGCAATGGAGAACACTAACGTTCTAACAAACTAATCTGTTCTTAGCTTGTTCTTCCGAAGATCTCTCTGCTCTGCATCTTGTTTGAGGTGCCTTTATCCTTCATTCACACTTGCTTTTTTCCCCATTAATGCACTGTAGCCTCGTAATTTTCCTCTCAAGCTATAAAAACCCAGGAGGATGCCGACAACCCTCCAGGACTTGATCCAAGGTTCAGCTAAACAAGATGATTCTTTTCTCAGAGCAGCGTTTCATTCCCCTTCGAATTAGCGCAGTTCAGCGAGAGCTTCACACCATCATTCTCCCAGTGGCATCACGCAACTCACAATTTAAGGGATTTGCTGAACTATCGGCAGAGAAAACTGGAAATAAACTATTAGATCTACTGCTCAGAAACAACTTCAGCCCTTTTTCTTTCATTGCAACAGTGTCTGCAATCATTATATTATCTATAAACATCCTTACATCAAAAGTAAGAATAAATTATGAAATTACTTAGCAACACAACTGCTGATCCAAGGCAACTTCTGAATAATCTCCAACTGTTTTATGATTTGGCCCTTCCCTCTGCTATAAGTTAATCACTGACATAATAAAAAAATTGAGAAGTGATCATGAAAACACCCTCCAAAAAAGTTAAAAATTACGCTGTAAACCAAGATGTACTCCAAACTACCGGACTGTAAAGAAATCACAAGCTGAGAAACATTCACTTTTCTTGTTCCAGTTTCTGCTGGGGTTCCAAAGGCAACACTCAGCCAACACCTCCTGCCAGACAGCAGACAACACAGCTGGTTCTTCTTGGGTCCTCCCGCGTCAGGTTGGTCGGATTCCCAGCACCGTGTTTCAACCGGCTCAGCCTCCCCCAGGAGCTGCTCCACAGGGTTACACCGAGGCCAACAAGATGAGGAAACTGCTGGCACGGTGCTATTGTGAACGTTCACATCCAGCTATGGATCACGTCCACTGCTGTAATGCAGGGAAACCCTGCAGGAGAATATTCTGATGAGGCAATGGAGGAAATACAAAAGCAAGTGTGTGTCCATGAGGTCGCTTGCAGATGCAAGAGATTGAGAAATTCCTTCTTGCTCTACTTAGTGAGGACAGTCACGCATCTTACCAGCTCTGGGGCTATGAGAAGTGTGAGTTGCCACAGAATTGCCAGATTTCAATTGCTCTACATAAAAAATTACAATCTGAATCAACTACTGATCTGAGACAGTTTAATTCAATCAAATATCAATGTGTATTACAGAGAAAGAGCCTAAAATACATTGTGCGCTCTAACATTGCTACAGTCACTTCTAAAATGTTCCTATGAGATTGAAGGACAAGTTTCAATGCAAGATCTGGAGTAGGAATAAGAATGGAGGAAGCAACAACAGAAGGTGCATGTAAAAACATTTTCATTGCTTATATGGTATCAGAACGCCCGAATCTCACATCTCTGACAGGAACATCTCGCCTTCAGCAGGTATTTTACACACACCCGCTCATCGTGCGCATGTGCAGACACCCCTTGTAGCATCCACGGAGGTCTGTCCAGCCCCTGACCCCTGCCAGTGCCGTGGCTGTAGGTGCTCGTGAACTCCACAGTCTTTACATTTTATTCTGAAATACGTATCCTGATTTCTGTAAATGTCAAGTCATAAAGCCAGCTATAAGGACACTGAACTATTTCCCATTTACAAATGTATTTTAGGTACCCAAAGCCTAGAGGCAGAAGACACCAGTGTCATCCCCTGCTTCTTGGTTTGGTTTAAAAGCAGATAGTTGAACAGGTAGATTCTGGGTTAAATCGGGCTTTACATAAGCTGAGAGAGCATGTCTGGGTATGTGATAGGATAGAAAAAGATTTAGCTGCTACCTGCCTGCCAAGTAACCCCAATATTTAAATCACAGAGAAGCACTCGGACAAGAATAGGTGGCTGTCTTGCAAGAACCCATTGGAAACACCTGTTTCAAGCCAAGCTCACCTCTAAAAACCCAGAACTAACACATATACTTGCACACTCCGGTGTACAGCTTGTAATGGTTTAAAAGATTACACTTGCCCCTTTGGCAGTCAACAATATAGTACATCAAGTTCCAGGACTGAGAGACAGGCAGAATGTATATGGAAGAAATGTTCAGAGGGCTTGAAGCCAGAAGTCCTGACCCAAACACCCACTCATCCACCGTACAAGAAGCAGGAGCGCAGCTTTATAAACTACATGTTGTTCTGGATGCCGAGTTTACCCATGATCTATTAGACATTCTTCTGAATATCTTGGAGGTTTGGGTTTGTGGGGCTTTTTTTGCTGTTTGGTTTTGCACAAACGCTGCTTGTATAAATAAGGACAGTGGAGCAGGGCTTTCCTTTGGTTCCCTGAAACCTCTTGCATTAGCTTAGGCCCATCGTGCACGTGGATTTGATCCTAATGACTCAACCACCCAATTCTTTCTGATCCTATTACTGAACTTCTGTTTAAGTCATTTGCCAGCAATGCCACAATAAATCTATTCGCCTCTTTTCAGCCTGAAAATCAGAAACCAAACCACTTTCTGCAGCACAAAGGTTCACGAAGAAGTGCCGTTTTCTTTTTGTCTTAGGGCAGCTCCATTTGAGACAAAGCACTCCAATCTAGGTGAAGACATCATTGAGAACGAGCACCCTAAGCCATAACTTTCACCTTTCCGGCAAGTCGCTTTTCTAAGAAAATCCACCCACTTTGCCAGAAGTTTTTATTTTACTACTTTAGGAATTCCAGATTAGTATCATTTTGCAACTGACTACCTTGCTTGAACGTCTTACATAACTTAATGGGATCTTAGACCTATTTGTTAACACCACGTCACAATTTTCTGTAAAAAATTGCTTTTGACTTCACTTGCTGACCAAACAGAATGGGAATTAGTTCAAGTCACCGCTGTAACTGTGGGTTTCAGCCCAGACATCGGCTGAAGATCTACATATAGGAAATTAATTTTAAAACTATAGGACCTTATCTTGGGCTGTAATAGCTTGTGTTTTGGGGTCTTCAGGCTGCACGTTAACAGCAGTGGACTAGAAGAGGACAGTTCCTCCGTTGGTTTGTATCCATCACCATCCCACTACCTCATCCAATAGTTGGATCATTCTGAAGTTCGCGGCCTTTGTTCCATGAGCAGCTTTGCGTGTAAATCACAGGACAAGATGGAAACAGAACGTGTCTACACAGGAATGGGACGGCAAACAGCAGGGGAACATTTTTAAGAGCAAGGAGCTCTGAGAAGGGCGGGCAATTTAAGCTCAAGCACTTCTGCTGGTTTATGTTGCATTATGTTTTCACAATTGAGTTTTAATAAATGCTATGGCTTATTGCAGCCAGATGCATAGTTCCTTTTTACACAACCGCATAAATTCAAAGGGTTTATTGAATTAGCCCCTCAACTATATGCTAGACTGACTCAAAACTTAAAGAAAAAATTAAACATTTCTCAATTGCTACTCAAATACAACCTTTTATTTTCAGTATCCCTATATTTTGTCTTCCTAAAGCCTTCTATTTTAATTCTACCAGCAGTGCTGTTACCTAATACTCTCTAGCAACAAAAGACAGCTCTTATAAAAAATTGGCCCTTTCATCATATGATTTTATTAACTTCTGCTGGCAATTTAAAACCTCTTATCCTAATAGCTGTGACTTACATCATGGGTATGACCATGGCTAACAACTGTTTCAGGAATGCTACAGTAGTTCAGAGAGTTCATAGCGTGTGTACGGCCCTTATCACAGGCCTGTTAAATGAAGCAATGTTCTTTGAGAAACAGGAAGAAAAACAGGCTGCACTTAAGTCTCAAAGAAATAATACTTTCCTGCTGTGATTTTTTTTTAGTATGTCAGTATGAACCTAATTCCATTGGTGCCACTACATTAAAGCAAACTGTACAATACATGATGCAAGTCCAAAGGGACAACAATGCTCTCTCTAAACCGCACTCAAGTCTCCTGAAATTGGGCAAATTTGATTTTTGAAGATTCAAACTGACTCTGCAGCAGTTCTCAGACACTTTGCTGGAATCCAACACCATCTCTGTTTCCCATTTCTCTAGTAAGCTGTTACACTCAAGTAAACAGCACTGGGACTCAGGAATCTGCTTTATAAGACTTATTCGCAATCAGAAAAACAAGATGCTGAATTAACCAACAATGAAACTTTATATTTAAAACCCTACTATCGCTAACATTACACTCCTGTCTCTCTTGACAATACTTTTAGACCCTCCAAAATACAATTTTACAGAACTGTCTACAAGGACTACCTCCAGAACTGTATGTGCACGTATCTTGACATACAATTACATCTTTCGGTAACCCCAACTAGCTACTTTTTCTTCCTTTTTCATTTCCTTTCCAGAAGCAAGAAATATTTTGTTTACATTAGCCATCAGCCTGACAAAGATATGATGAAACTAAAAGCATAAACTGTATTCAGTCACTTGTCATATTTTTACTTGAAAAAGAAAAATTCTGTAGATCTTTAAAGAAAAATCTTACCTGAAACTGCCGTAGACTATGAGGAGAATAGAAATCAGGAAAGTAGACACTTGACTGGAATCCACAAGGGAATATGCCCTGGAATTGAGGGAAACAAAGGCAGATGAGTCATCATGAGTGTCCATTTCTCCACCGCCATTTGCTAATTCTTTTTCTTATTATAATATGAATAGATAATTGGATGAGAAATCTTTATGGTAGCTACTTCTAAAGTTCTTCTGTTATCCAGGAATATAAAACCTGTAGCTTGTAAATTAACTTTGTATATTCAAGACGCCAGCATGCAAAATCTGTACAATAATCAAAGACCTATTCAAAATCCCTGTGGTAATTTGTTCTGAACTCACCACATTCAGATTTTGTTCCTCAAACACATGAATATTGCTTCAATTGCAACTAATGCAACTTTGCATGTTAAGTAACACTAACGTGTTTGCTGTGAGACTTCTATCTAATGTCTTGACTGATAATAGTTATGTTGCAATATGGCAGTCAAGGTTTTCCAGGGGAAAACAAGGAACCAACAAAAAAACCCCACCAAACTTCCCAACAAGCTGCAGCATGCACCTATTAAACCACACGCAATTACTCCCTGTTACATCTTGCAGGATTCCAAATAGAAATTTCAGCAGGAGACTTAAAACCCAGCCTTCCTTAGAGCCATATACTGACACAACATACCTTTGTGTTTAAAGCACAGAAACATATATATTAATATTTCTGATTTTCTTCCTATCCTCGACAGATCAAACCCTGTCCTGCAGCTTACACTGAAACTTCTTTGGTCTGGTCAGCAGGACAGAGGCACATGGACTAGAGGCCAGAAAAACCTTTATGAAGGACTTTGAGGATGAAGCAACGAGAAGAACAAGAACAAGAAGAACAGCTCGCAAGTCAAGAGGAACAAGAATTCCCTTTACTAGGCACTTGTGAAGCTGTATCTCCTCTTGCCTGCAGTTGTGGGGGCCCTGAAAGAGAAAAGCACCAGCACACGGGGGTTCTCCAAGCAGGGGCCACTGGCTGGGGGGACAACAGCGCCCAGCGGGTCTGCAACAGCTGCTGGAGCCGCAGTAGTGTCATCCAACAAAAAAGATAACTGAACTCTTCTGAAAACCAATGAAAAAGTCTAATTTCAGCAAGACTATGGAGATGGAACAAAGATAATTGAATTACATGATAGTTCCAAATTAAATATCACTACGTAAATATAAACTAAGGATACAAGACGGTGAAAGAATCACTCATCCCATTGCCAATTTAAAAGCAATTTGGAGAAAATTACCAAACCACTAGACACATGCTTTAAAATACTTTTTTTTGGTAATATATAAACACAAATGTGCATCTTCTTCTATAGAAATTCAATATTAAACATAATTGAAAAACAGACTGCTTCTTTTCAATGACATTATATACTTGTGGAATAAGCTTTTAAGAAATTGGAAACTACTTCTGTAAATTACCATAAATAATTTCACCCTTACCCCACAGGAAAAGTGAAGAACAGATGTCTCATTTGCTCATGAAGCTGACCAACATAAAAACAATCCTAAGTTGCTTTGCTGCCTCATTTTTTCTATTTTTTTAAATTTCACTCATGTAGTTCCCAGGCTGTGGAATAGAGGTCTTAATAGCACCCACAAAGATCAATATAGTGAATTGCAAATACAAGCAATATGTAAGGAAGCACTTCCAATCAGTGTATATACAAATGCTGTTCAGGTTATACACAGTCTAGTTCACAGCATTTTTAGCCAATGACTACAGCTAAGCACACACCAAGAAGAAACTACTTAAGGATGAGCATATTAGTTTTACCTCCTGTTACTCACTTACATTTCAGGGAGAAGCATTTCCCCACCCAACCCTGAGTGAAGAGAAACTTCACATGCTGGAATTCATCTACTACAAGAACCTTCAGGAACTCCAAATTTAGAAGAAAAGCAAAAAGATCGAATGGCATTTCAACCAGGATTAAACACGCCCAGGGTTATGCACTGAACGTCATTAACTGATGTTCATAAAATTGTATCTTCATGAATTGGCAAATACTTTTGAGATGAATGTTCTCTATATAATTCATCGTTCAATAACAGCTTTGGAAGCTATGATAATTAAAGAGCCATTTCATCATAACTACTAAACATTAGTCAAAACAAGGCTGTAAATGTTAGGAAGATTTATAAAACAGATAAAATAAGGATAATGCACAGATGATGGATCCACCCTGTGTACAGTCCATTAAGTTTTGTATTAAAAACTGAAGGCGCTTTGTTACAATGAAAAAAATGGAATACAGGCAAAACCTTTCCAAAAAAGGACCTATTAGAGCACAGCCCTACTGACGGGCTGCAGGGGTGATGAGAACAGCCTTCTGCTGACTCTGTGCAGGGACAAACAGCAATTAAAATCCTTCCATCCTGCACAAGTAAGTGTAAAAATGTAATTATAAACCAACCACCGACCAGCAATGTTTCCTGACTTCTCTGCATCAGGACCGTATAGCAGGACATCCTAAAAACTTACTGTTGGTATCACCACGATGGCCTGGGACAACTCCCATTCACTGACACCCCAGCAAACAGGGCCAGGCCACTGCAGTCACATTTTCCTTCTCCCTGCAGCAGCTGGAACAAGAGCAGCACAAAACACAGCGCAACGAGTCCACAAGGACCTGCATGGCAGGAGCTGAGCGAGCAGCATCCCGAGTCCATCTGAAGTTTCCAACACAAGTAGCCCAAAAGCAAATGTCAAGAATAATTTTATAAGTGAATCGCATCGTAATGAACTCCTGCGTCTTTCAAACATCTAATTTCCCTGCATTATATAAGTTATTGCACAAAAACTGAAAACAGAACTGCTTCCTAAAACGCTAACCACCAGACACTTCGCTGAGAGACTAAAGCCCCTTGATCCCAAAGAAACACTTTCTAATGCATTAATCTAGACTAGAGATAACAAGCAAATGACAGCAGCACATGAAAGAATCGATAAGTAAGATTACTTCCAAGTTTTTAATATTCTTCAAAATGCCAGACAATGATCTGCATACCCATTTATATTTTTAACTGAAATTTAAATGACCTTCTCCAAGTCCAACAGAGTCCATATGCATATAACTGGATTATTAGTCCTTTATAAAGCCAGAGACGTTGATGGCTTACTGTTCTCTGTAAGCTCCTTTTCTCAGCCAGCTAGTGAGAGGGAACTTCCCAAACACCTTCTCCACAACTCGGGATCTCACTCTGAACCTGCCTCTTTACATGGCTGAGATCAATTTTAGCAAATTCTCAGCCATGAGGCATCTATTTCTGACAGCTTCATGGGCAAGTGCTCACAAGACAGAGCCTGCTAAGGCACGCCAAGGAGAGACACAGCAAGCACTGTTCCATAACATACCCTGTGTGTCAGCCCCGCAGCTATACAGTGAAACCTTTGTCCAGACAACAATCCCGGCAGCGAGCTCCCCAGCCTGGCACAGGCTGCTCCAGGACCCACGGAGCGGTCCGGGGACGCGCGGCCCGGCGACACTGCACCACCTCCACGGGTCCCCGCCAGCGACCGCGCACAGCACGACACACCAGCCCCAGCTGGCGCTTCACGCAGCTCGTCCCTTCTCTGGGAAAAATGAATAACTTCTGTATTCCCAAGGGAACAGAGACCCGCTTCACTCCCAGCTAGACAAGACAGTAACCAGCTAATAGAAGCTGCGACAACAACGGTAATGGCGTTACATGAGAGACACTTGCAAGTTCTTTATCTCTGTACCAGCAGCTGCAGGTCAAGCTCTTTTTCCCACCAACGCAGGTCCAATCTCACCTGTCTTTGTGAATCTTCACCTTACAGGGTCTCTGCCATCTGACTGATCAGGAATTTCTTATAAAATCCCCCTTTTTAGCCCTACTGCTCTCCTATTACATATTTACTTCTTAATTCACCTGGTTTTGTTATTTCTTGTGCACTTCCAACTCAAGAAAAACACCCAGTCAGTGCAAGCACTCTTTTTTATGGTTTGGATCTTCCTTATCATCACAAGATAAGGAGTTTCTTGATAAGAGTCTCAACAGTCCTTCCAAAACAGCAGGAGTCCCCTAAGCAGAGCCTGGTATTTCTTTTTGCCCTCTGTGTTGAGCAATAAGCATCTGCAACTCACTTAGTCCAACAAAGACCCAGAGAAAGACAGCACTAGGAACCAAATGTGGAGGAAAATACTTTTCAGTAGCAGCATTGGCTTAAGTACCCCAAAACTATCACCTCAGAGATCACAGAAGTTTTAGGTAATTAAAAGAAAAACCTCTTTCTGTTTGCACAAGCAGCCTAGTGAATGGATGATCAGAGAAATTCAGCCCCCCAGTGTCTCCATAGCAAATACCCCTCCCCTGACCTGCAGGTACAAGAGAAATTATTGTGAAAAACTCTGCCAGGGGAGGAAGGAGAAGCCTGCGCACCCAAGTTTCCATAGCAATGCACGCTAAAGGCCTCAGACATGAATCATTCTCATACAAAACCTGTTCCAACAGCAGCAAGATAAACTTTCCCTGCATTTACTGTACATATACAAGAGTGCAAACAATAGAGCAACAAATAAATCATCAACTTGAAAAGTGCAGTAGATGAATTAACTTAAGTCCACATGAAGAGAGAAGACTGCATTTCATCAGGTATTTTTCTTTATCAGTGATCAGAATATCCAAGTGCTTTCAAGATTAAGGAAAATAAAACTATGAAAGGTAGGCTAGTGTAAGGATGGATTAAAATAGAAGAGCTATTACTTTGTTTAATGGGACCCAATCTACAATTTGCAGACATTTATCATGGAATCACAAAACTTTACACTGACAGGAATGTAAGGAGATCATTTAGTTTGCTGAGTTGTAATTTAGTCTTACTTTGGGAAAAGACTATCAATCATGACAGACGTCTACCCATCTGGTGTTCAGAACACTCACTGGTGAAATTAGAAGACTTTTCTTGACATCCAATGTAAGTCTTTCTGACTACAGTTTTAGTCCATACTTTTTCTCCTATACAAAAAGTCCTTCAAAACTCACGGGGAGGTTTCATACCAGACACAACTGGGGTTAACTGGATCCATACGTGAATTCACTTGCATGTGTCAGCTTCTGAAGGATGCGGTTGCTTGAAAAGTGACCACACAAAACTTCAAATACTCTTCTGCCCACATTAAAAGCCGTGGCTATTAATTCAATCAATACCATACTCTTCACCTACGCTCAAAATATCACTTTTATTATCAAATGTCCACTGTCTCCTCGCAAGGCAAGTGACCCATGCCCACCAAAACATCTCACTGTCCCAGTTTCCATCCTCTTCCACAGAAAACTCCTGGCAGGGAGGTACCTGCACTGGGAGGGTGACAAGGAGCAGCTCCTTCCCTGCCCCAGCACCCATCATCCATTTTCAGAGCTTGCCAAACACACACGTTCAGTCTGAGGTCTCATCTCAGCAGACAGTCCATTCTGTCAAAGAGAACCAGAAGGAAAACAAACAAAACAAACACAAAACTAACAAAAAAAAAAACCCCTACAACTAACTTTTGCTGGAAAGCTGGTGTCAAGTGACAAAATCAAGGATGAAGACAGTTCCTGCCTCCTCCTCCTTGAAGGGTTTCATATATTTCAAAAGCTATTTAATGAGTTTATTACATCAGTGTTTGTTATAGAAAGTCAAGAAATACTAGTTGGTAAGTTCAAGACACGTTGAAGAATATTTTGCAGCGCACTTCCCCTGCCCCACCCCGGGGTTTGGAGATAACAGGCATAGGCAAAAACCAGCGTTCACCTGCACACCGCTGCAATGACCCCACACCTCCATTTTCTTCTGACTGTGCATTTGCCACTCCTGAAGAAATAAATGTTTTCTTGAATCTACTTGTCTCTGATATTTTCCAAACATCCTACTGACTATTTTATTCCTTAAAAGAAGAATGAGAGAATACAGCGATCAGGACAATTTATGGCTAAGAGCAATTTATTTGACGCTACGTTGCAAGGCACTTGTGAGCTACCACTGGAGCATCGTTTATTAAGACGAGCAAACAGAACTGGAGGAGTCCCGAGCGCAGCCCTGGGGCACGGGAGCGAGGAGCAGTGCGTGTATGTGAACATCAATCACAGCTTGTTGCGCAAAGCTTCATTTTGGCTGGCGAGGGACTGATTCCATAGGTAAAACCAATACTACTTTTTTCCTTCACTGGATTCCAGGTCAAGGGTATAACTAAAAAAGCCTCTTTCAACTGCCTTACATGTGCAAGATATATACACATTTAAGAGCCTCCATTAGGCTCGCTGCCAAACCAAAGTTAAATCTGAGTGTAACAGTTAAAGGTATAATTTTAAGCAATGAAGTCATGGCACCCACAGCTGTAAACAGATCTCAACACTATTCCATTCTTTAGTGTGATTCATAGGAAAAACAAGCAAATTGCTACGGCTTCACTTACGTTAAAGGAATAGCTCATTTTTCTAGAGTAAGGTTACAATTTCATCTCATTGTCACGTGCAGATAAGGTCTGCTAAGCCTGAGTAATTTATGGAAACATGGAACATATCAGAAAATAAACTTAAGTCTAAAATGAAAGAAAGAGTAATTTGAGATGTCCCACTAAAACCAGATTTTCCTATGCAGACTTGGTTAGGGCTCAGGCAGGAATTTCTAAGTTGTAATCAGAGAATAATTCTGTTGTTTATCAGACACAGGGCTCAGAACAACACTTTCACACTATTAGATAGGAAATATATATATAAATATATATTTTTTTTTTATTATATCCAACTAAAAAGCCCAATTCCCTCTTCTATCCCTTCCAGAAAGCTGCTTTCCTAAAACTCTCCTAAAACTACACGCCAAGCTCCCAGCTAAACTGCTAAACAAATCCAGCCCTCTGAGCTCCCTGTGAGAGGAAAGTGAAGAACACAGCCAGTGAGGCATCTGCAGAGACAATCTTGCAAGAAAATATCTTCTGTTAACAACATTATCTGCGCTGTCCTTTTGGTTCAAGCGCCTGTTAGCCAACCGAACAAATAATTACATGTTTCATGGTGTTTAAGAATTACAGTAACTGGAATAGTTGCAGGTCTTCCATTCAGCTGGGAGCACTTGCCTCCCCAGTCCCTGCCTGAACCCCAACAACTCCTCCCGGCCAAAGGAACGGTATTTCCAGCCAAGGCACAACAGCGGCCCTTTCACCTCCAAAGCGTCCTCAGCTCCTGACCTCCCGCTGCTCTGCTGGAACCACATTAAACAGGACACTTGGGAGAAACATTTGCAATCAGTGGTTAATGGACAAAAATTAAATCTTCAAATAAGCTGTGCTGGACACACATACCTGTTTGAGTATTAAGTAGCCAGAACCAAAATAAATATCCAAACCCATGTGGAATGTCTTTGACATTGCTGCAACAGAAAATACAGGCTTTGTTTATTTCATACTAACCATTTGTAGACTGAATGGGAGCTTGGATGTATAATTTTCACCTTTTACCTGCACACACAACTAATGGTTGGTTGAGCTGGTTTGGGCTGGGGTTTTTGCTCTAAAACAGACAAACAAAAAAAGACCCAGGAAGCTCCCCCTCTTGCTTTCTTTCTCAAAGAAAGAAAAAACCAAGATGTCATGAAAAGCAGGGCACTCTTTTACTGCCAAATATATGTCAGCACCAGCCAAGGATTCCTCTCCAGAAGTAGATTTTGTAACAGTGTCACAAGTATACATGACCACAAACATTTTTTGAAAATGTGAACAAAACATCCGTGCAATGATATCTGCAATAATGGAACCCCGTGAAACACAAGTTAGTAGGTATCGTTTCAATGAGTTAAACTGAACAAGAATATATACAAAAACACACTTGATATTCAAACAGAGACTGCCAGTATGAATATTTTACTCACTTTTATATTTTGTGTTATGTTTATTTTGACTGAGCAGTTTCAGACCAGCTAATTTGTCCCAGAACTCTGGCATCCTACTACAGACCAGCCCCAGCAAACTGCTCGGCCAAGGCACAGCGCTGGGGTTCCTTTTTCAAACAATTATTACTTTTACCCCTTCTTGACACTAAATCTAAAGACTCCAGGATTTGCCTGTCTGAGGGAAGAGGGACTATGCCACCCCTATACTGTAAATTTTAGCCACCTTTAGTTAGCTCATCTTCAAACCTGGTGGCATTAGCAGAACTCTGCCAACAAAACCTCCTTTTTCAAACATATGCCATTACAATTAGCTTGGGTTTTGCTACTAAAACTTATTTTATTCACAGGCAGAAAGAGGTGCAAAAATCACCCCAGCAAACCAGCAAGCTGACCTGGCCAATTATCATCTCTGCGAAGTTCTGTCCATGCCAGCAGTTGCACAATTACCAGGTGTGACGCAAAGACCAAAGGAGTCAACACGTGGCCAAGGACAAGGTGAGACTAAAGCCCTCTCAGGAGCAGCTTATAGTTAGGTCCGATTTGGCACATTGCAATACATACCCTGTAATCCAAGCTTTACTGGAGCTAAATTAAATAAAACTAACCTTCTATGCAGACGTTAGCACGGGTTTAATTAAACTGGTTTGCAAAACAGACCATAGGTACTGTAGTCGCTGCAATCTATGACAACATTTTATAATATTTGGTCCTATTTCAGTCCTTCCAGATTTGTTTTCACCAGTAAACTCTATGGTTCCAGCATGCAGCAGTAGCTGTCTCTCCAAAACTATAATCAAGTTACCTGTCCCCACGAGCCCTTTGAGCACCCGGACACTTTTACAACCCCAGTGTGTCACCTGGGGACACGGGCCATCCAATAACAAGACTGTCGAGCAAATGAACCTCAGCAGCACTGACACATACGGGTGTCCAGGGAGGTACAAGGAGCCACACGGCATTTGCAAGGGCCAAACAATCAGCACATTAAAAAATGTTTTGTAGGAATGAGAAAAAGAGGTAAAACTCATTTGCTGAACTCTACAGCAATCATCTTGCCTGTAATTGTCTTCTGGTTTATCAATTTACAGAAGACTCCAGAGTACTGCAGAGGATAGATTCAAGTTTTGCTGTAGTACCATGTAAATTGCCAAACAAAAATTATTACTATAATGCTTTAGTGGCAAGATTCAGATCAGTGAACATCAGAACAAGATGTAAACTATGAAAATATACATAAATATATGTATGAGACATCTGACAGAGCAAGAAGGTTGCAGCTCAGCTGCAAGCACAAAAACTGGCCACATAGGAAGATTTTCCTCATGTGGAAAACTGTTTCCACCTTCCACAAATAATCAAAAGGAGGACTGAAGGAGGCAGAGGAGGTCAAATCAAGATCTGTTACGCGCAATCCTTTCTTGCCAGAGCCACAAACGTATTTCTTTATGTAAATTTTCATATTTCAACAGACCAGTGAACTCTGCAAAGGTCAGTCCGATATTTAGCCTACCCCAAAGCTTTGCTGAAACAACTCTTCTATCTAAATTACCACTTTCAACTGTATGAATTTTCCAAAAATAGCCCTTTTTACGTCAGAAAAAAGGCAAATCAAGGGTGGGGTTACTGTAATTCAAGTCTACAGAGTACCATGCTGTCCACAGTTTTATGCTGACAGGCTCGTCATGATCCAGACAACATTGAGCTTTCAGGAAGGGCCATGTGGAAACACCTGTGGTTACCCCTTGCGCAGGAAAGTCTTCTGCAATTTTGACAGCTCAAAGCTTTTTGGGTTACCAAAGTATCAATTTATACCCCAGTCATATATGCAACCCAGAGTTTTCCATCACTGGGTAGCACAGTTGTGCATCAGACAGAAGACTGCTTGGTGCTGAGTTTCATTATATGGCACTTACTCTAGTTACAGGGAGAAGATAAAAACTTCCCCAAAGTCTTCATCTCAGGCTCCCATCTATGTTTTGATCTCCATAAGCCTTTTTCTACTTAACAGAAAAGCTCACCAACAATTACTACTAACACCTAAAAGACAAGGATGCTCCAATTTCCAGTTTACAATAAAATGCATTTACCACTTGAAGACCAAGTCCAAGTCTGCTTGGCCGTGCAGTGAGGTGGTCACAGCCCCACGGGACACACAGGGCAGACGCCACGTGGGCTCAACGTGGGTATTTTGCTCTTAGGAAGAGCAGTTCGAGCAGGGTTTGAAGCCACAGCAGCAAAAACGCTGACGAGTAACTTGTACCATGACTCAACACTGTTAACACAGCTCCTGCAGCACAAGTTATTACTTTCAGCCAACAGCATCTCAAGGGATCCCAAGCCATAACTAAAAGTTGTCCGAGCTGATAAAACGTGGGAGTGCTCATTATTTGGAATTAAACATTTGTTTTGATCTTCACTGCTGCTCATTCTGGACCAGAGGTGAGCAAATAGCTCTGCCTCACAATTCAGAGATTCATATTGATTTTGCAAGCTATCGCCAAACAACGTACAGCCTTTGTAAACAATGTCCTGTAAAAGTGTCTTACACAAAAAAACCTGTTTTCACTAAAACAAAACAGAAAAATGAGAAAACAAACACCAAAACAAACCACAACCAAAAACCCCAACCCTCCAAACCCAACCTTCTCTCCCACCTATTCCAGAGCACCAAAACAAGCTTATATAACTGGTCATACTAGACTAGCAGCGCTTTTGAGTGCTGCAAAACTGTGCCACTCTGACTTCAGGTTCTTCTAAATTTAGAGAAGTGGGTGACTTAGCAAGACTGCAGCTCAAGAACAACAAAAAGCTGCTCAGGTCCATAGCAGACTGAGCGCCCTGGAACACTATCAGATTACCCTGGCAGACAAAACACACACACAAGTCAAACACCTGAGGTGACTCAATCTATTCTCCAATTATACAAACATGATTGAAAGGCATAACACAAGAAAAAAGTGCTAGTGGGGGAAAAATGAGCTTCAAGTCAGTCAAGGAAGTACCAGTAGTTGAATCCATAATGTTTAATTTCTTCCTTGAAGCAAAAACACTGACTAAAAATAATATTTGTTCTACTTCCAAGTAGAGTTTAAAACACTGAAAGAAAAAAAAAAAAAGGCGTAATTAAAATTAAAAGCTTTAAGTAAAATCTCACACCAGATTTTCTGTAATATTGTAACGATAATATTTCATGGTTCCAGTACTTCATTTGTAGAGGAATAATGCACCACTGTTCACAAAACCAGAAGGATAATTCTAAAAAAAAAAATCAAACAGCAACATATTTTGCTTTTTAAAAGGCAATTGCAAGGCAACTTCTTTACAAAGGATAAACTTTCAACAGGCAAAAAAAATCACCCAGGGAGGTGGTGGACTCACCGTCCCTGGAGGTTTTTAAATTGAGACTGGACATAGCACTTAGTGCCATGATCTAGTCAATGGGCTGGAGTTGGACCAAGGGTTGGACTTGATGATCTCTGAGGTCTTTTCCAACCCAGCCGATTCTGTGATTCCTGTTAACTCAGGTTAAAATTCTCACACCCACAAGCACATGACACACTTCTCAAAGTCTCTTAATCAAAGGGAAAGAATGGCAATTTTACTTAGTACAGAAATAAAACAGAAACAAGTGAATCAGAGGGCTACATGTGTTCAATACAGCAAGAAAATTTCTGAGTATAAAGCACCAGAACAACACTCTACAATCAATGCCGCATGTTTCCAGGGTACCTGTGCCAAAGGCTCGGTGACTGAGGGCAGCACAGAACGAGGAAACACAACTTCAGCTTCAATTGTTATTATGGCACTAAATGCATCATAAACAGACTCTAATGCAATTAACTTGTTAAAACTGCATATGGTTTAGCACAGAAGTCAATTAAGGTTTCACATGATGAGCATTATGATTTTCCCATACTACTGAGCCTACTAATACTAGTGTTTTGGATAGACACTTCTGCAGTCACATTTTTCCTGAGGTGTTCTCTCCACTTCCCTTCTTTTTAATCCTATTTTGTAAAAGCATATGATAAATACAGCACAGGAAGGGGAGAGGACTATTTGGGGGAAGGCAGGCACTGGTATTTAAGTGTGAACTGAGCTTTACTGTGAGCAGAATGATCTGCATAGAGTGCAGAAAAGCCTAGGAGAGATAAGAACTGAGTTTATTTAGCCTAGAAAAGTACACAGTGAGGGAAGAAGTGGGCACAAAGGCAAAAGGAAACACCAAATGGGGGAAGTACGAGATCAAAATGACCTGAAATTGTGTTACCAGCACTAGGGGAATTCACATTCTTTCCCGACACCAAATGGTAAACTGATCCAGTTGAACAATTTTGCCCCCCCGTCAAATCCAAGTTCCTTTTCAGATTAGCATCTCCACAGCCGCGTGAACACCAGTGACAACACAAAAGATGGCAGTTCTTCCACCTCCACGCATTGTGCTTTCAGGGAGGAAAAACCAAAACCCAAACAACACAAAAAACAAATGGACTTGTTCCAAACGTATTACCCAGTATGTTCTTTTCAGACCTGAGAAACAAGAAAAAGAAGGAGAACTTGTCCTAGTGCTCCTTTGTACTCATTCTAAACAGTAGAGGCTTAATGAAACAATAATGTTGAGACAGATTATTAGAGACATGTCACATGGAGCCTCTGAAGGCTGCCATGCTTATTAACAGCAAACTTTCCTAAGAGCAGCTGTCACGTCTGCAATATTGCACCACACAAACCTTTTGGACAAATTGAAGTATATGAGGCATCGTGTACAGGACCGAGTAAAATTTATATTTGACCAGTATCAAATTACACCCACTTGCAAATTTAACTACTTTTATCAGACAGATATTGCCATTTCAATACATACCATTCTTCTACAAACACAGAATCAAAACGTACACACCAAACCCCATGTCAGAAAACACACAGGGCGAGTCTGTAACACTTCTGCAAGCCCGGGATAACTAGGTTTAAAAGCTGCTAGAAATCCCAAATGAAACCAAAAAGATCATTTTTACCAGACAAAATGTGTGTGTTTTAAAAAGCAAACATCTATGTAAAGGCATGAAGATAATATTACACACGAAAGCAAGTTCTCTCCTCTCACAGGTCACCCATTAATTTGCAGTGGTCACCCTAAATACACGACTGACGCCACAGTGAAAGGACCCGAGATGGTAACTTCTGTTCACATCTCCCTCTTACTGGGACATTCACCTCATGTCATTAATTCAAGTTGTACTCGTTTAATGGGTATTGTACGCTAGACAAACTGGAATACATCAGAGCAGTGACCCACTTCTAAAAAAATGCTTTTACTTAAGTATTCATTAAGTGTTGCAACAGAGTCAGATTGTATCTTCAACAACAGAACTCTAACCCAGACAGAACTCCAAGGAGCAGCCACATCAGATTTTTCAGGTGTTATTAAAAATCATGACACTTCCAACCACATGGACAGAAAGGCGAACTCATAAACACAGGTCAGGTTACTTTTTCTTTTCCCCATCTTCAGCAGAATTGCTTTGAAAAGTGCAAACGGACACTTCTGTATGAATCCTGAAGGCCACTGAAACAATAGTCTCTCATTTTTACATTAACTTAAAATAATTTCCCAAGTAGCTCAACACTTGTAGGATAAAGAGAGAATCCCTGGGCTTGGCATCCATGTGGCAGCAGGCTCAGAGTTAAGAGCCGCCTGGCACCCAGGAGCCACTGCCAGACAAAGCCGCGCGCTTTGCAGAGCTGCTGCCGGGGCTGCGGCGGAGAACCTGGCATTCCAGGAACCTTCACATGCGGGAAGCCTGAATGCCGATCCTTCCACACCTGTTTCAATTCGCATTTTCATGCAATATATGCAGTAAATGACAAAATACAAATTGAAGCGAGTGACCGGACCTAAGCATTTCAAATAAACTAAATAGTCTTTTGAACTCAGCAAGAGTCTCACGGTGTCATCGTGTAAGCAAATAAAATCCAACAGTGTTTCTGGAGAGGAGCAATCCCTTACTACAGCAACTCACATACAGCTGGAGACACATCAGCTCTTCAATACCTAAACACAAGAGGTTTTGAAATCCTCAAGGGGTTCATAAACCACCTACGTTATCAGTTAGTTGAAAAAATTGCCTCTCAGCACAAATATATTTACAATCATATCAATAATGTCAGAAAATTGGTATAATAACTAAATAAACCTGGAAAATCTCAAGTTTTCCTGCTTGAGAAAAAAAACCCACAAAGGTAAAGATACTTAAAATGTATTTAGAAAATGAAAAGGGAAGGTCACAGTTCTCAAAGCAGCACCTGGAAACTGCTCAGGGGGAAAAATACCCTTCAGGTGAAAATGCCATTTTTTAGCCAGCAATATTGCTGAAATTTGGAATTTCAAAACACATCAGCATATTTGAGTAAGACACTTATTCTAGCCATTCATGTTTCAAGCTAGGCAGCCAGGACACATTTTTAAAGCAGTGTTCTGTACAATCAAAGGTGTAAGACGGCTCATACAGAACACAAGTCCAACTTTCTACAAAGTTATTTCAGTTAACATATTTAATTCGTTTCACTTTCAGAACCGAATTGAGGTTCTTCCCCATACACATACAATGTATATAGAATGCCTTAAAACCATTAGGTACAACCTAAGTTTTGTTCCCCAAATCCTACATTGTACCTGTAACATTTTTATACCTATCTCAATCAAACATCTACTTTTTTCAGCCAGAATACAAACATCTGGAGTCTTAGACATATTACAAATGTATTTCTTGTGTCCCCCAGAACCATTCTGTCCTTTCTGATTTGGCACTTCTCTGTTTCATCCCTGCTCTGGATTCCCATGTCTCAAAGCCAACTACAAAAATACTACAGAGGTAAATCCTCCCAATACCTCTGTAATCTCAGAGTTACTTTAAGCAGCAGACCAGTCTGAAAATACCCGAGTCCCCTGGGCAGCCAGAGAACACACGCTGCTGTACTGCTTTTATATTTCTGCTGATATTTCTTGCTCAGGAACAAAATGCATTCCTAGAAAAGGTTTTGTAGTGAACATCCAGATGTTGAACGTCTCTAAAAATAACAGCGCTGACCCTTGGAAGGCTCTTTTAATCCCAGAGCGTCTCCAGGCAAAAGCACCCACATCAGAACTAGAGGAACATAAAACTCAACCCAAACGAAAGTTAAACTCTGAAAAATGTAGCAAGATGACAAAGGTGACTCAAATATATTAGCATTTTCTGTTGATTGTTAGTTTAAGTATTCTACATAAGCCACCTGCTAAATTTAGACATAATTCACATTGTTTCTCACTGTTTTGATTCCTGTAACTAAAAACTATATGCTATTTTGAGGTCATAATAATATTTACATGCTATTTCACTTTCACAGCATTATACAGATTTTAACGTACAGGGTGATAAAGTAAAACTGGTAATTTAAAAATACTGCTTAATCATCCTTAATATTTTATTTGAAACTACTTTTGCATACAAAGTAAAGCACAGTAAGGATGTATAATAGCTACCATAAATTTGAAGTTGTTTTTAAAACACTTTTACTGCTCGGTGTTTGGGGGACTTTTTAAGTTAAGATTTTATGCATGAGCAACTGCATCTTTTCTTTTTGAAATATAAAGAGATAAAATTATCTTAAGCAATGCGTAAGTGATTAGCCTTCATCACCCATGCATAAAGCTGCAAACTGAATACTACAGAGAGAGAGAAGTAAATTAAATACATGCCATTCACAGGCATGAATTCCAAAAGTTTATAAAAACAAAGGCACAGAATACAGAAGAAATGTGCTACTGCTTCTGGACGTTCAAAATGTCATTTTAATACTTGACATTTATAAGTAACATCTACCTGGGACAAACTCATGCACTATGCGTTATATTAGTAAGATAAAAATATAATAAAAATCATCTCTGCTCAAATTCATCCCAAGCTACATGACACTCTGGCAAGCATGATTCCAGTCTGCACACAAGTACCAATATCTCCTATACAGCCATTTAACTGTCACTTTTGCAGAGCCGCTGGTGTGTGAAAACGTCCAAAGTCTCTGGATGAGAAACAGGAAGAAGCTCTGGAATTTATCACTATTGAATATTCTTCTTCACAGATTCCAGCAGTGAAGACCCAAGTGACTCCTTGAGATTTACACCAGAGATCCCAGATCAGCCACACCAGACTTCTGCAAGCCCAGCAAACGAGGGCTGGAACGATGCTGTGCAGGACCAGAGCCTGGCTGGGGGAGCTGCCCCACGCAGCACAAACCAGAGCCGGGTCCGGCGTCACCACGTCTGGAAAGCAGCAGGGACACACAGACACACGCTAAAGACCTTCCCTTTAGGCTCCTCTGGAAACGAGCAGCGGCTGGTGACAAGGCATAAGCTGTTCTAACACTTCACAGAAAGCAGAGCGTAGGATTAAGCGGTTTAAAATCAAACCAGCACAAAGTTTAAGACATTTTTCCTGTCTGTTTCATCTCCTGTATTTTAAGAGAGTTGTAATCAAGGTATCTGAAGTGCAAGAAAAAGCAAATAATTATGTAAAAGGAACAATTTTGGGCAACATCTTAATGTGAGAAAGTGACAAAAAGTGACAGTTATGATTTCTGGATGAAATAATGAAGAGAACTTTCCTTATTCAGGATTTAACACTGGCTGTCCAAATATTTTCCTCTAATCTCTCCAGAAATTACTATAACAGCACAATTCTCAGAAAGCACATTCTCAACAATGAACTAGTTCTAAAAGTACTGAGCACATGTCTTACAGCAAGGGCTCACATGTATGTGTGATACACAGGAGATTGCATCTGTGCAAGTTAGAGCAAAGTTTTCAGGCAGCAATTAGGACTCACTGACACCTCAGCAGATGAATGGGAACGTTTCCTTTTCTTTTTACACTGTTGTGCTCTCTACAAATTTGTTTGAGCTGTTTGGTCAAAGCTGTTGTAGCAAATGGATACAGAGGTTATTCGAGTCCTCCTACCTCGGGCATCTGAAGCGCCTCATTTAAAAGTCAAAGGGTTTGCATTGTCCCCTGGTCTCTCCATTCAGTTCAGGTATTTATGCAGTCCTAAATTCAGAGTTTAAAATTAAGACAATGTGAATAATCACCCCCTCATTTCTGAAGTGTATATGAGTAAGAATTCAATCTATATACATTTTGTTTTGTAGTTTGTATTTTCTTTCTCTGATGAATAACTTACTGTGAAGGTACAAAACACGTGGTTTGACACTAGTACTACATACAAAACACATACACAACCCAAAATAGTTTTCACCCAATTTAGCTTATGGTGAAGCCAGTCTTCATTCTTTTCTCTTTCAACAGCTCCCACTTATTATGTCCATCTAAGAAAACCCGTGGGAAACCACAGACATTACTAAATATTAGGAACTCGTTGGAAGGCAAATGCTGGATTTGAGCAGGAATGTGATGACAAAGACTTTGCTCTAGGCTCCTCTCATTTTTTTGAAAGATAATTTGCTTATCAGTTCCTTTTAGGGGGAGAATGACATAGATTCCAGAGACGTAATCATCTATATGAAATCTTGTTTCACAAAATAGAAACTATGAACCACAATGTCCGCTCCCTGGGAATAGAGGAAGATAAGTATCTAATCACACAGGTCCTTGACAAAGGAAAACAGTATCTTTTATTACTAAGAAAGACTAGAATAGCACTTTCTTTTAACAGTAGGCAGCTCATGTTGTCCTGCAGTAGCGCTGTGGGCAGCACTACCAGGTGCAGACACGGTGCAGCATGAACTACCACAACGGAGACATCTTTCACCCTAATGTCATCAGCAATGTTGATAATTTTCATCTTTTTTTTGTATTAAACAAGAATTAGTAATAAATTTTTCTCAAGACAGGAAAGAGTATACAAATTATCCACCATAATTCAGACAAGATAGAATTGAATTCCTGTTACTTCCAACAGGAGGAAGAGGCTGAAGTAGCAATCTGGCTTGCGATATGCACTCACAGTGTACCCCAGAATTATCATTAGTTTTGGAGCCTCCACAATTAGACATGGACAACGAAGATCATACCACCAGTGTTCTTCAGTGTTGATACTTCCCAGGTGTTGAACGCCTCCTAATTCCTGTTTGAACTCCAACCAACACTAAAATAGCCTTCTGGACTTGTTACCTACCTCCCAGACTCTGCAATGGTTTCGCGTTCATTTCACAATTACAAAGACGGTTCCTTTTGCTTTCCAAGACCTGCGTGAGAAACTCTAAGCACGAAACTGCCAGTCATCAGTTATTCAGGGAAGCCACGGCCTTCCCAGGTTCACAGCTTCGGTACTAAACAGAGGGGTCTCTCGGAATGTGTTTCTCTCTAGCGGAACAAAATCTCTTTCAGGGCACGATATACCTCCTAACCCCATCCCTCCATATACACCAGACAAAGCAAAGCTCTTCCAAGTATGTGGCTCTTCCCTTCTCCCTTATGTAGATACATCAGAAGGTTACGTGTTTTCATTTGTAAATTCTGAGCTACCTTAGCAATAGCTGCTCAATACATTTACAAGACAGATAAATTGAGAGCACAAGTAGGCAGTATGCTCTCCCTGCCCATCTTTCTGTGCTATTCTAACAGTGTTTTAATTAGTAGCATTAATTATTTGCCATGGTAATATGGAAATAATCAAAGCACAGAATGATTATCTCCCTGAAAGTTCAAACACAAAGCACTGGCTACAGACACGCCACCTGAGACATAATTAGCAGAAGTCAAACAAAAATACAAGCATCTCTACTGTGTCCAAGCTCAGACTACTGCACAAGTGAAAAATTCCTTTACAAAGCACAGACAGCTGTATGAATGCTGCGATGCTCCTCATGGGGAGCTAGGAGAAACACACAAAACCAACAGAGCCCCAAAAAACACAGTCCAAGCGAATGCCCCAAAGTACAGAAGCTCTTCCTAAAGTTTGCATATATAGGTTATTTAATTTAAACTTAAAATTAGTGCTTCCAGAGTCAATCGTTTGGAATAGTCAAGTGACACTACAAAACACAGCTCAAGTTTCTGGCATCTTAGAACAGAGGATGTTCTAAAACAGCAGAAATATTTCTAATTAGCAAACAAAACAAGCAATGTGAAGTGTCAGAATAAACAAATAAGCCAGCAAAAGCATCGCAGAATTGCCCAGAGCTAACTGTCCATACAGACAAGTGTAATGACTAGTTACAAGGAATTTCTTTTTAAGGACAGTCCTTCAGCAGCCAACATTGTATTTTTTTTTTTTGCTAATACTAATGATCTGTAACACCCCTTGTGTTTTCTAAGAGACAAGTACTTCACAGTAACGAGTCCAAGAAGTGATATAACCGAAATATTTTCAACTTGAGCATACGCAATGCAAAGCTGCTATTTAGACAAAATGTCAAACTAATGGCCACATCCCAGCCTGAAACAAGGACCCATCAGCTCAGAACTGCCATTTACACTAGAGAGAGGCAACATGTGTTAGTGTGAAAATTACACTTACAGAACATAACTGCTTCTTCATAAGCAAAGCAGGTAACTGATTATCTTGCCATCAAATTCTGCTGAGACCCCAGACTTCCAATTCTCTCGTAACGTCACAAAAACAACAACACGGATCCTACATCCGACCAACACAGTTGTGTAGACAATTTCTCAGCTGCTCTCTTCACATTTTCCATTGAAGAGAGTTGTTTTACCATTCCAGCAGGGAAAGCACAGCTGGGCTGGGCAGCAAGGAGGTTTTGTAGCTGATCGAAACCAGAGCAACACCTTCCAAGGAACTGGGGAACCGCAGCATTCACCACACGGCCACGGGAATCCAACTGGGTTTGAACCCCACACACCCCACCTCACATCAATGGGATCTTGCTTCTCGGGGAGAGAAAGCCCCGACTCCAGAATGGTTGGTCACCTGCCTAATGGCACAAAGAAAAGCAGGTTCTGGTACCTCTCTGGTGCATCTAAACTGTAACAAAAGGATTTAGAAAAATGAGTTTTGTTATGAAAATTGCAAATGGTTGTAGAGAGTTGTGCAGGATTTTTATTACCATTCAGCCACGTAACAGAAACGGGGGGGTTTCTTTAGTAACACAAGAATTCATTTTTTTTTTTAAAAAAAAAGCTTAGTTACAAACATGCTAAAAATTTAACTGAGGACCCCCCATCATCAAGAAATGTCAACTTAGCATTGATCTCGAAAAACATCTTGACATAACCAAGACACTGGTAGTTACAAAGCAAATTTTGTTTCCAAAATAAAAGTGCTATGAAGTTCTACTACTTGGGTGTTTAGCGGAGGTGTCCACAACCTTAAAAAATCTAAATACTTGCTTAGTTTTCCAGTGTTGAATAGCTTGCACAGAAAAAATATGGAACATCGCTCCCCTGACAACACACAGTACTTTCTAAAAACCACGAATTCACATCATTCCTACAACTACTTTTAAATTATTTCCTTTGTTCCTCTCTCTTGCACAAATTGCCAGCAAAAGAATTAATAAGCCAGTGAAACGGAGGATAAGCTGAAACTCCTCAGATGATTGAGACCATTATTCAGTGTCCAGAGGGGTCAGGAGATTCTGTTATCTTACTTCAACAAACAGGTCTAAATTTTGAAAGACTGTGGCACTGCAGCCTTTCCAAATTAGTCATATAGATCTTATTAATAAACTATGGTGGAGATCTGGAACTCTGTTCATCCAAAACTATCCATTTCCTATGCAGTACCAAGATACAGGATGTTCAACAGCAAGCTTCCTAATAGCATGGAAAAATTCCATTACAAAAAACTTCCAACAGTTAAACTATAAACAGTAAACTCAAGGCTACTATTAGTCACAAGGGATAACAAATTTTCACACTTCACCATAATGAAAGGAAACTATATGAGTGTTTTCCAGAACTGAAGCAATAATTTGTTTGAACAAGGTTCCAGACAATTGAGTCTCTAACATTAAGAAAACACAGCCTGTCTTTTAGTATCACAATTCAGCCTCGTCCCAGACACTGTCAGCCATCCAAGCCCAGACACGGCTTTCTTCCGAATAGGTTGTTCAAGATAAATACTCTATAAAACTAACAACTCCATCTTCCTCCTCTTAGAGTGCTACTACTCCAGTATTCAACATCTTCTGAAGATCCAGGGCTAAGTTCATCTAACATGCAACTGAGCCAATGTACACCATCCCTGCCACTTTTATCATCATTCAACCATATGCATAATATTATGGTTGTCATGGTGCCAGCAAGCAGTTAAAAAACGGCACTGACAGAAGAAAGCAGATTAATTATGTGGCAGAAAGAAAGGGCTCTCAGGATATGCAGGGAAATGTCTGTCCATCCGTTAGCTTGCAGTATTCTGCAAGAGAAAAGGCAGCGCCAAGGGCAGAGCCCCACACACGCTGCTGCGCTCAGACCGCCCTGCGGGCCCAGCCAGCGCGGGTTCTGCGCCCTCTGTTCGCTGCACCAAGAGCGAACCAGCCAGAACCAAGACCAGAGCTGTCTGGCCTTGGAAACCTAATGACAAGTTTCACCTGGTAAAGCGCTGTAAGATACATATGTAATCGTTTTGGCGGCTTTGCTTGGACAGGAAATAACACACTGAGCAAAGAGAATACGTAAATATTTAAGACAATAAATCTTACCAAATCTGTAATGTGACTCCTGGGAGGTACAGTCAGGTAACTAAAATTAAAAAGTTCAGATTAAGAGCAGTATTTCCATCGGCAGCAACACAGACAAGAATACGCAGAAAAAGCACAGCAGGTTTCCTAACAGGCACGCAAAGCAATACTACTTACTATTCAATGCTGTATCTGATCTCATTCAGAAGCCAAAACCAGAAGACGAAGTTGGCTCTCTGCTACGTGTACAGCTTCACTCAACACGTACATTATACTGGAGAGTCCACCTCGAGCGGTCTAACTTGCTCTCTAAGTATTACCTAAAAGCATTCTGTGCATACACCTGTTTAACTTATTTTCCTCGTGACCAGCTCCATCCTTCAGCATCGGGCTCTCACTCTAGACCTCTTCCTCGCTTTGCACAGGCATCCCAAGGCTGTCAACAAAGTTTCACTCCAGGACAGTAAAGAGTCCCAGATCACTATAAATCTGTGCCCAGCTCTGGACTTTGTCAACACATTAAGATCCAGCAGCGCAGATATTCTGCTGCTAACCCTGTTCTAACTATCTGGAGTAGTAAAAGAGGTGTTTATTCACATTCACGAGGTTTCCTTCTGTAAATGGTAGAGCTGATCCAGTAGAGCAGAACTGTGATGGCAGAACAGGCTGCAAACCGCCCCTCTTTGGTAAGTCACTGCCTCCTCATAAAGAAAATGCACCAGTTGAAGCTTCACAGTGGTTCAGAGACTGAGAAAGTGCAAGAAGCCTCACACCAGAACCATTCAACTGGTTTATCTGTGAGATACAGGCGTTTTGGTAACAGGCACTACAGAAAAGCTTAACGTTCATATGCGGGCACTACTGGGAAGAATTAAATTAAATCCTAGAACAGGTCTCAGGAACATGCCCTATCAGAGATCTCAGGATCTCTGTCTTTTCCAACAACTAAGTATCACCACTTTGTAGTTTACATTGATTCAAAAATGCAGCTGAACAAACCCATGGAAGAACACTCAAACACCTAATGCACAAACACACCGAGTCCTCTCAGATTTGGAGGATACTGATCCGAATGCTGCATCGCGTCCCAGACAAAACACATCCACCCCAGTACAAAACATATTTTTTCTCATTTCTAGATTTAACTTCCACACCAATTCCCATACTTAAATTCCAAATATGCAGAGTATCTTGATTCTCTCTCTGTTTTAAGATATCAAAACATAGTAGACTCTCCAATCAGAAAAAGGTTGTTTGTTTTTATCACTCAAATGAGGGAAGAGGACGTTATCTCATCTTTATTGACTCTACCGTTGACTTAAAAAACAAAACCAAACCACACCTCATATCTTTGACATTTAGGCCAGTATGTTATTGATTATGTGCTTGGAAATCCAACATCTTTTTCGCAATGTATTCATAAGTCAGATAAAAAAATAAAACTAATGATTAACAGTTTAATCAAAGCATTTAACAATCAGGCCTTACCAACAACAAGCCAAAAGCCAAACCCAAATTCATCCATATGACCTTGTCAAACAGAAAGAGCAGCTCTGAGTGCTATTGATGAGTTGACTTACCCACACAGTACAGGATTATGATATTTACTTCATCACAACATGTCTGGATAGAATTAAACACTATTTTCATAAAAATTGCATAGAAGAATGAGTTAACAGCTTTAGCACCAACCAAACCATGAATCTTGAGTGACAATGCTGAAAGCACATTCCTGTATGAATCAAATCCAGCGAGTAGCCAGTCTGTCTCACCAGAGTTAAGCAGCTTGCATCATCCGAGCCTCTAGCAAGACAAAATAATGTTGTCAGATGATGGCTGGTGAGATTCTGAAGCAAATGTGACTATTCACAACTGCACAAAGTGAATAGAAGGGATATGGCTGGCATGAAAATGCAAAAATACAGCCTATCAAAGCAGACATCCTGTTTTTGCTGTCTCCACTTAAGAGAGAAACTAACTCAAAACCAAGAAAAAAGGTCTTGACAGCAACAAATGTGGCCACTGTAGAGCCAAGCACACCACATACATGGGAGAAGTTGTCCTGTGACAGATGAACAGGGCCTGACCCCTGAGTGCAAGAGGCCAGGGGACATTGATAGGCTGAGTGTCAGGCTTAAGGCAGCAGCTTCAGTTCCAGGTGCAAAAAAACATGCAGCAGAAGAACAGACAGAGACTTTTTTCAACAAATTCCAGCCCAAATATCTAAAAATCTTCATTTGTGACAACAACAAAAAGTAGGAACGTTCTTTAGAGAGGGTGCTTTGGGAATCTTAGGAAACTTCTTCCAGTACAGCACCCTGCAGAGAAATACTTCTGTTTTATGGCAGATTTCTTTCATCTTTTGATTTACCTTTAAGGTAGTTCTTTTTTATGTTCCATCTGCAAAATATAAAATAATAAAGAGAAAGACAACTAACATTGGGGTTCTTATAAGGCACTTAAATATGATAAAGAGGTTCTTTCTGTTCTGTACCATCTGTAACTGCTTACAGCTGCATCTGCTTTAGAAGTAGTCAAGTTAGCAGGGAAAAATAAGTCCAGCTCTTCGCTATTTAGCTTTAAAGTTTCCTTTTCTGAGAGAAAAAAAAAAAGCTCTTGAAACTATTTTCAACGTAAAGCTTAATTAGATTCTATTCTTCATCTTCAAAACCCTGCAGAGATCATAACACTCCCCAGGAGAGCTTTTAGACCTTTTGTGATAACTTCTCAGAGCCGCTATTCAAGTGGAGGTTTAGGATGAGGCACCTCAAGAAGAGTTCACAGAGCACATCATCTTTCCTCCAGCAAACAGACCAATCTGGACTTCTAAGAGGGACCAGAATGACCTCGCGTCATCAAACCTAGAAAGCAAGACACAGCCGTACCTCGCTAGCCCGCACCACACGCTATAGAAATCCATATAATCCAGCTCTGTTTGCCTCCTGCCGTTTCACCAACCTCACCTTTAGCTAACAGTCACCTGGGAAATGGGGTTCCCATTGACTAAATAAGTCAAAGTCATGCTACACCTATTTTATCTTGCCAAATGGGTCTGACATTGATGATAGTGACATAAATCGCAACTGTAGCCTTGAATGTGGTAAATTTATACTCGTAAAAATAGTCCTTTGTATAACAACATACCGTTCAGCTCTGACCTCATACATCCAATGTATCTGTACCAACAGATGGTTGATCCTAATTATAATGATTATTCAGAATGCATTGTTGCATTTCTACCCACCTCAAAAGTTTCCACATAAATTTAGATCAAGTTTTACGCTGGAGCTAGCTAGAAGGAGGGATGGCAGACTGCTAAGTGGTGCCTGTACACCAGAAGTAACAGCGCAGCAGAGCAGTCGTGACCCAGCCGCCGTGTTCACCTCTGTCCCGCTAACCGCGCTGCCGCAGAGCTCAGCATTTTGTAAAGCTCGCTCTTGCCCAAGCTACGCTAGCTCAAGTAAACTCAGTTTATTAATTCAAGTAACTACTGAAAGCAAAATAAATCCTGAGGATGTACATGTGCTACAGGCTTAACCTGTGTAGAGAACCCCCCTGTGCATCACTGCTGCGGACAAGTGCACCCAATCTACCACTTGATTTTTTGGTACCACCTGAAACGGGGCTGCCCCATGCACCTCCTCACACAGCACTTTTGCTTTTCTCGCATGAAGTTGCTATTTGCAGTACTACTGACATAAGAAAATAGTGTAAGCAAAGAATTCCCAAACTTCCGTGATTCGGTGGAACACCAGCAACTCCTAACATTGCTATTGTTCTCTCTAAACTTCTGACAAACTTTTAAAGTTATTTAAAATTATGTATCATGGCAAATTTAGCAGAAGTTCTCTTCTGGCTAGTTGATAGATGAACAAAAGAACTTTTTAAAGATATGTCTGTCCAAAAACAGAGTCCATGGGAACGGAAAAGTAAATTTGGGCCTTTGAGACAGAAAGCGGGGAGCAGAAAAGCAGTGACCGAGTAGAACTGACTGGTAACACCAGATGACTGGAGGGGGCTCGGCATTAAAACTTCACACTGCACAGCACATTCTTCTCCTTTTAGCAGCTGGACTGAAGAATAATCTAGAATTGAGCCTATTCCTGCAGGTAAGCTTGCCAACTCATGCTTAAAGTTGGAGATTGTGTGAACAGAGGGTGGAACGCCCGGGTCTCCCCACAGCACCTCTGCTGCGGAGCCGCCCGCACAAACGCGGCCGAGGCCTAAAAATGGAGGAGAATCGTTTCCCAGTCTCCAGCGACATACCCATGCTGCAGGGGAAAACACTTTCTTGGGTCAAAAGCCTATGAGCCAGCTACAGGAACTAAAAGAAGAATATCCCAACCCAACAACAGCAGAAAATACTGCTTTCAGAAGGAAGAAGGAACGCAGAAATGAGAGTCAAACGGCATCATTTTCCTTCCAGATGCCACTGGTTAGGGAAAATGCCACCACATAGAAACTGTAAGGTGTAATTATATTGCTCTAAATCCTATGTGGGTAACTTCAGTAATAAGGGAGGCACCTTAAGCCCAAGATTGTGAAATAGAGAATGATAGTGCACTCTCTTCTACTTCAGGACACCAGCTGTGATGATTTTTAATAACTTATGTTCTAATATCCTGAAAAAAAGTCACTCCACCCTTTCACCCTGTCCCCACATAAGCAAAGCATAAGGATTGTCACATTTAATATATTTATTGGTCTGAATAGTTATCGTAGGATGTTTAAAAAATGTTCTGGTTTAATAGATTAGTTATCAGTTATCTTTTCAGAAGGTCAGCAGAACATTCCAACTGTCTGACACCCCATCTATACCATGTCACCTAATGTGACAGGCAGATAGGGGGACTATTCAAAGGAATTTGGGACCTGAGGCTTAGACCTGGCCCTAAAAAGAAATACTCATCCGAATCTAATAATGAAGACGACAGCGCAACAGCTACACAATTCATCAGTTCCAGGATAATGTCATCGTGATGGTTCTAGGGGACAAAGCCACAGCTGATGTACGGTGAGAGCTGAGTCTGCATTTCAAGCACAGACACCACTTGGAAAATACGTAGGAGAAAGGATCATCAACATCCTTGCAAGAATTAAAGAGGGAGAAAGGGGATCGGGAAGTGTTGCAATGCCGCGTATGCTCCATTAATCTTACTAAATCATCACCTTTCAAAGTCAGTTTGGTTGCCTGGATCCAGTTCAGCCAGCACAGTAGCTGGTGCTTCACCTCAACCCACGTAACTGGCTAAACGGTTTCAAATTTTAATCTTCATCAGGTACACCAAAGCAATGTGGCACCAAAAAGGAAATGTGTATGATGATTTTTTTGTACCGGTTTCACCCTTGGTTTTTCCTGGAAACTTACTCAGACGCCACCAGAATTAAATTAGACTGACTAAATGGCTTGTGTCAATTATTTGCTTTTAGAGTATATTATGACGCTTTGAGTCATCATAAAATATGAAAGGACAACAAAGATGGTGGCGCTTATGACTGAGATGTTCATACATCACATAACCCAACTAATGAAGTAACATACCTGAGATACTGAAAAAAAACAAACAACCACCACCGCACACAACAGAATCCATTCTGCTTTTCCTCCAAATTTTAGGAAATCAGAATTGCTGTATTTTAGAAAGCACGACACATATTTCAAAGTACTTATTGTAGGAATATCTCCTAAGTACACACTTTTTTGGCATTGTTTCAGTGACAATAGATTTTAGCACGTGAATCCAGTATTTAAAACTGAGGCATGCACCAAAACACATCTAATTTCAGAGGATTTTACGATCCCCAATTCATTTGGCCTGTCTGATGGTCTCGACACTATTCCTCAAATTCCACCCGCATCAGGTTGCTTAATTCATACCAGAATCCCAAAGTGCACAAAATAAGCAATGACTTTATTGGATCACATCCTTCAATAGAAGAAAGATGCTCTCAGGCCCATCAAACCTGACACAAAACACAAGAAAAAGCAGTGATAATGGCAGATCCACATACCTGACAGCTCGCTCACCTACGACCCCCATCTTCTGTTAGTGAGAATCTGAACTTTCATCTCTAGAAAAGCAGCCTGAGCTGCTCTCACAGACTATGGCCCCTTCAGGCTTCCAAACAACGTTTTTATCACAGCAGGAAGTGGAACCCGGGTCCACGCCAATCCCAAATTATTATTTTAATCATTAGCACAAAAAGGCATGCCCGCTCCCTGGCTCAGCGAATATTTACAGTATTCCATAGGAAACCACACAGATTAAAAGGACACACAAAGCTCAGCCTCTGAACAGCACATGGTTTGGCGATGAGAGCGCTGCCCTGGAAGGTGAGAGATGCAAGGTCAGAAATTCTGGGGGATGGAACCGATCTCCTGTATCCTGAGTTCTCTGATCACTGGGTACAAAGCAAGGAATCGGCGGCTGCTGCCACCACAATATCCTGAAAGGCTGAAGGCAGAACAGACAGAAACCTTAATGAAAACAGGTTATGCACACCAGCACCAAGAAAACACTGGTTTATGTTCTTCACTTCAATTTTTTCTTAATGAATTATTAAGATATTAGTGAATACAGCCTTTGCATTCAAGCAGGATTTTTTCCCCCCTTTCCTAATAAGTCATTAAATATACGTACATTCAAGCAACCATAAACTTCAACTAACCCCATGCTCTTTGCCTTATTTGTCTTTCAGGCCAGTGCTGCAGCCAGTCCCTGCCTACATGACATACAGTCTGATAGCAAAAGCTACAGGGAGGATAACAAAGGGGAGTGAAACTGGTACTGAAAGACAAACATATTTACTATAAACTGATATTCTCAAATTTACTGAAGCGTAAGTCACTTTTCCGATGACAGATACAAATGCACACTCATACAATGACATTCTTGTCCTCAGGAGGCTTCTAACAAGTGTTAAAATGGAATGTGGCTAGTAATTTCAGTTCCTCAAAAATGTTAAGATTAAAGGCCAAACTCCGTGTTTGTATGCCAGGATTTCACAAAAGATTTTAGACAGTACAGACAACAGGATTTCACCTACACGCTTTGCAATCTTTCACTGAAAAAGTGCAATACTTCAAAAATTTGGGAGAATTACTTGGGTTTTTTTTTTTCTGTTGTAAACTGCCTCCCATCCTCGAAACACCTAAATTAGTCAGTTAAGGTCTCTCAATCTAAACTGAGCAAAGCAAGTAAAAGAACTTGAAGGCAAAAAAAGTATTTTACTAGTACTTGACAAGTTCTGT
This sequence comes from Nesoenas mayeri, assembly GCF_963082525.1. Taxonomy (NCBI): domain Eukaryota; kingdom Metazoa; phylum Chordata; class Aves; order Columbiformes; family Columbidae; genus Nesoenas; species Nesoenas mayeri. The sequence goes on along the minus strand of NC_137565.1, from coordinate 9,956,732 downwards.
CAACAAGCTGCAGCTTCTCTCACCCACTGCCCTCCCACAAACACATCCAATCCAGCCAACCAAGGCTTCAGAGCACAACCTCCGTCTGCTGGGAGAGACTGTCTTTTGATTCACGGCAAGAGCACGTTACATGCTTAAATACTCTGAATCTAGAAAGACTCCTAACACCAACCGCTTTGAATGCTCCCAGGACCAGGGGCTTTATTGATCGCTCTAACACATCGTTAGACTTGATTTCCACACACCCTTTGCATTACGTAGAGAAGTTTCTAAATACATCACCGTTTCACTCAAACATTTGATGGCTAATACAAGAATCATTCCACTGATTAAAACATTTTAGAGGGAGTTCAGTTGTTTGTAGGATTAGTGACTCAATACAGCAGCTTCTTTTCTTGTTCTTAGCTCACCCTCCCAGTCTGTCTCCTAATCATCACCCTGACAGGACACGCATGCATTGCAATTCATGTTACTCTCATACAATGCTCTGGGAAAGGAATAATTAAAAATATATTTGGTTTTGGTGTAGAACTCTCCTTCTCCTTCTCTCTTCGCTTCGAAGAAAGCTGTGAAAATCTTTTGTGCATTCAAAGGGGAAAAAATAAAGAACAAAGCAATCTCTATTGCCAGACTGGGCAACAGTAAAAAGGGAGGGGGTGTTACATCAGGCCTTGAAAAACACTAAACACCTACTAACTGAAGACAAACAACATATGCACGCTGCTGTGCCCTCTAAATAGGATCCGGCGCAAAAATCTCACCACAAGGTGCTAGAAATTAAGGAAAGACCAAGTATTTCACAGTCATGATGTAGGTCCTGCTGCTCCCATATTCATCTGCTGTAATACTCCCAACATCTTGGTGCCTGAAGATAAAACACTTGGTATTTACTAACCTCTTACACACATATACACTGGTGATGGGCAAACAGTTCTTCCCATATTTATTCCCTGCTCTGTTGTAGCAGGAGCTGTTGTCACTCCCCAGTCCCACTTCCTTGCTGCAGCACAGACAGGAAAGGGAAAATGGGTATCCCACCACCTCTTTCCTCTCCCAATCCATTCCACTCGCACAAAATTCATTTCAGCTCTCATTTAATTTAGAAAATCACAAGCAACGCTGCGATGCAGTCGTCACTTTCTTCTGTGGCTTGCAGATTTGAGTAACAGCAGAATACTACATACTTCTCATAACTTCCTTCTGTTATGGCAGGTACTCGACAAAGAAAATTTATTTACTATTGACAAGCATTGTATTCAAAAACTTCAAAAAGCAGCATATCCTTTGAAAGAGCATTTCCATCTGGCACTTATCCCACATTTCACATTAAAATTAGTTTTTCCAGGATAACAGTATTCAGTTTTACCAGCAAAATTCTCAGTAGATCTTCCTTTCAGGGATAACACATCTGTATCTGAAATACTGGGTCAGCAAGACTATTTAAGACATTTAAAAAGAGCTAAATAAAAGTACAGATGGTTATAGGTGTGGGCATTACTGAAGGAAAAGAGGAGAGGTTGTCACAAGATATAACTCACAAGAATAGTGACAAAAAGACAACTGATGTATCTATGAAAGGGATGGAGAAAAAGCATAAGTACCTTCTCGTAGTGTCTTGATGAAAGAAAGTAATTGCAATCAGTTTCATTTGGTAATTAAAAGGAAAACATAAACCCATCTTAAAATCTCAGATTTACAGTTACAAAACAATAAATATAGCAAAATGAGTATTAGTTCTCATCTCTTCAGAACATCATTTAGAGAGACATCAATCACTGAAAAAAGCCCCATTTTGAGCAAGTGTTCGACAATGCTGATGTCCAGGAATCACAGCTTGCAGGTGTATTTTTTCAAGGTATTTCTAGCACATCTGAGACAATTAAGAAAAATCAAATGCAAAAGAAACCTTCATCATATCTTACGAAGCTATATTCTACAATATGTGTTGATAGTTATGCACAAAAATACACATAATCAAGCCTTACACTCCTGGACAAAAGGGACACACTCCTGTGGCCAGGAACCAATTTACATCTATACAAAGATAAGCACGTGAAAGGATTTTTCTTAATGTCAAATACTGTATTTTCAGACGTCAAACAAGGTGTCCGCACAGCAGCTGGACACACATGGAGGAGCACGGAAAGCGCTCGTTTTGAGAACACAGCCTCTGCAACACGGTACCAGGACCAGGTCCAGCAAGCGGACAGGACACGACCTGCCAGCTCCCAAATGTGCAGCTGCACCCAGTGCTGGACACGGCTCTGTACAGCTCTTCCGTACACAAGCACAGGTTTCCTCAGCTGACAACATGCGCGTTTTTCCTAAAAGCACTAAAGCACTAGCCAATTTCATGTTGAGCTGTATTACCATAATTAAAAATAAACAAACACAAGATTGTTGCTAGAAGTGTAAGTAATTAAACATGCGCTCACGGAGAAGAGTGCACAAGTTCTAGAACAGAGCTTCTTAGTCTGAAACTGGATTTTGCTCTTTCTGGAGCTTCCAGACAACACTGACCACAGGTCAAAATGCGAGGTGACAGAAACCTCAAAAACATGAGGACACATTGGTGAATACAGACACAAAATTACAGTGTTGTGAGATGTCTCAAATCTTTGTTCTGTTACAGCCTCAATATTGCACAAAAGAACTACCATTCTTGGGATCCATCAAGGAAGTAATAAAGAACAACTTAAATCTCAACTTCATTCCCCTAAAATACGCAACCTAAAGCAGCTTTAACCCTCCTCCCGGCCTCTTTAGAACACTGTGGTAAAGACAGGCATTCAAAAAAGCAAGGGAGGTAAAGATCAAAATAATGTACAGTTCACATTTTTTCCATTTAGTATTTTTTAAAAAGCTGACAAATCCTGGAGTAGTTTATGAATTTATAATTTCATCCTGTAATTAAAACACACTGAGACAACAGGTCACCAGACGCATTTAACTGAACTACTTTTAACTGTCTAAATCTGTACCAACATTCACTTACTGCAATAACTTTAAGGCAAAGAAGTTGTCTTTTCGCTGTTGTTTTAAAGCAGAGCAAATCACTGCCTGAACTGAGGTCGTGAAACAAAATAAGAACACCTAGAAAGCAAACGACCGTCAGGTGTATTGGTTCTTGACAGAGAAGTGACAGAAGATGGGAGAAGAGGCTGCCAGAGCCTCAACCTGTGGCAGAACAGAAATCCCCACTGGGTTCCAAGTTCTGAAAAAGCAATGGGAAAGATTTCCAGAACCATTCAGAATAAGATCATTCTTTGTATATTCAATCTCTTCTTCACATTCAGCACACGCCAAGGTCAAGAGCTGAGATTTAACTCATTTTTACCATGGATATCATGACTTTCTCCAAAAAATGTGAGGAACAACTGTGGTTAGTAACACTGGAACGGATTTTAAAATGCACTAAGAGTATCACAAATTGCTGCAGCAGGCAGGTCAATAGAGCTGATGCACAGGTAAATTATCTGTGATATTTTCATTGTGATCCACGATAACATACAAAAAACCCAGAATTATATGAAGAAACCAAGCCCTGTCCCTCTAATCCACTGCCAGCTAGGCCCGAGACAGTGTCAGGACACAGAAACAAATGCCCTCTACTTTCATTTGCCACACTTCATGTCTTCCCACAGGAACTGGTCTCTTCCTCCTCATTCTATTTCCTGTACACAGAACAAGCCCATTGTCACCAGGTGAAAACACACACACATGCCACTGACCGAGCAGCCGACCCTGACACCAGCCTCCTCCGGGCACAGGGATCCCCGCAGCCCCACGAAGGCGGGAGCAGGTGCTGCCCCGCTCCGGACCAGCCCCGCCGAGCGCCGGCCGTGGCCGGGCAGAGCCCCCTCCCCGAGGAGCCACCGGGCGGGGGATGAGCAGCCACGGCGCTGCTCACAGAGATCCCCTCGGCCCCGGCTGCCGGCGGGGGGATCCTCGCCGCCCGGCCACCGCATCCCCTCGCTACACGACGTCCCTCTCTCCTAATCCGCCCCCCCAGCCGCGCTTACACCTCCGGCCGCGGCCCCTCGGCCGCCAGCTCCTTTCTGCCCCAGCCCCCACGGCGGCCAGGGCCGCGGCGCCGCCCGCCCGCACACCCCCGGCACCCGCGCCCCGCTCCCGCTCGGGACCCGCCGGCCCCCGGGCCGGCCGGAAGGAGGCCGGGCCGGAACACCCCCCGCGGCCGGCCCGGCCCGGCCCTCACCGGAGCCGCCCCCCCGGCGCGGCCCGCAGCGCCGGCCCCTGCCCGCGGCTCACCAGGAGTAGGTCTGCTCCGCCATGGCTGCGGCTGGGCGGCCGGCCGGCTGGGCTGTGCGGGGCGGCCAGGCCCCGGGCTCCTCCTCCGCCTCCTTCTCCGCCTCCTCCTCCGCCTCGCGGGCTCCGGGGCTCAGTGGCGGTCCCGCTGCGGCTCCCGGCCCAACATGGCGGCGGCTGTGAGGAGGGAGGGGAGCGCAGGGGGGGTCCCCGCCCGGGCGGGGATGGCGGAGAAGGCGATGGTGGTAGCGAGGCGGGCGGAGGCTCAGCAGCCGCGACGCGGGGCCGCGCTGGGGCGCCGGCTGGGCCTCATGGCCGGCGAGGCGGCGGCGGCGGCGGCGGCGAGGGGCGGGGCGGCGGGGGGGCGGCGGCACCGGCGGGCAGCCCGGCCCAGCCCAGCACAGGCCGCGCCGCGTCCCGCGCTCGCGCACGGCGGGGGGCGGGGCCGCGCCGGGGGGAGGCGGGGCCGTGCCGTGCGCGAGGTCACGTGCCCACAACACGCTCACGTGCCGCCGTCGCCGGCCGCGCGCAGGCGCCGTGGGCGAGGAAAGAAGTTGGTGGGTGCTGGTTGTCGGGCCCGGCCGCGCCTCGCGGCGCTGCTCCGGCTCGGCCGCGCGGGCGGGCGGGTTCGCGGCGGCCGTCCCGTGCCCGGCGGCTGCGGGAGCGCCCGGAGCCGCGCGCTTCTCCGAGCTGCAGGCGGGGACGTGCGGCCCCCGACCGGCGTGCCCCGCTCCGCGGCGGGCAGCCGGAGCAGCAGCAGCGCCGGGCTCTGCGCCGTGTGAGCTGTCCGCGCCGGCCGGGGCGGAGCGCTGCGGCACCGGCTGCCCCGGGCCTGCGAGCTGCGAGCCCCGCGGTGCCGGTCTCGGCGGTGCCGGTCTCGGCGGTGCCGGTCTCCGCGGTGCGCTCGGACACCGGCCGCTCTGCCCCGCTCGCCACCCCCGGCCATTTCCTGCCGCTCGCAGGAGCGGGTGGCTCCCCCGGAGCGGCCCCGAATTGCCGCGGGGCCGGTTTTCCTCCTGGAGGGGTGCGTTGTAAAAGCGAAGTTCAGGTAGGATAGGTCACAAATTCGAGTGCTTAATTTAAATTTGCAGTGTGTTTCTGGAGGTGGCTGTATCTTTGAATTTGTTATCTTTTGAACAAATAAGATCAAATGCTCAACGCATTTTTTTAAAGAAGGAAAATAACATTACAGATATTTTGACCAAATAAAAACCGTACACTTCATGGTATCACCAGCCCTGCAAGTCCCAGGCAGAGGAACTGGCTGATCCCGCTCATCAGTCCCCTTGGTTTCTTTGGTGCCATCGCCAAATCTTCAGTCCCTGGTTGTGTTTCTGCCAATTGCAGACTAGCATCTTATCTTGGGTTTGCTCCCTTGAATTAATTCCCACCTCCTGTTCCTGCACTTGAGCCATTTGTGCGTGTGGGGCTTCGCAGAGCTCAGAGCAATTGTTCCAGTCCAGCTGTGCAGCCTCATTCTTTGTTCCTTTTCGTGTGGGAGGGAGAAGAGCCAGTTTTAACTTACAGTTGGAGGTGACGTAACTGCATTAAATATATTTAGAAGAACAATGCCTAGGTCTGGTAAAAATAGGTATCTGGGTTTATTAAAGAAAACGTATGGAGGAATTCTATACCTTAATATAATTTTGCTAAAATCTTCAGAAAATTAATGGAACAGTCTTGCATCTACAGAAATGCCTCTAAAGTGGCATTTGGAGCCCACTCTCATTTATTTCTATTAGTGGATTGAATAAATTATTTCCACTTATCTGTCTCCTTTATTCTTTTAAGTGGAAAAAAACTTGGGCTGGTGTGTAATCGTAGCACAGGATTAAAAGTAAGGAATGGCTTGTTTCTTCTGTGACTGGTTCTCTGTGTAATTGTGGGGGGCTCACTTCATCAGTGAAGAGGAAACAGCAGCACGTTCCAGGCAGCTGAAGCTCGGGGCACCACAGGAGGATGCTCCATATACAACACAGACTTTCTTGGTCTCAGCAGAGGGAACACTTGGGATTCCTGTGCTTCAGCTAACCAGTGCTTTCAGTAAGATGGTGCTGGACCTCTCCCCTCTGTCACCTATCCCTTTATGCACTGAAAACACGGTTACAAGCTGCACCGGAGGTGAAGTCATCTTTTCTCCCTTCTGCCTTCTTCTGAGGTCTTACAAGCAATTTGGGTTGTCACACCTCAGCATCCAAATCATGTGTGCTTTTCACAGCCCTTTGGCCTTGGGGACAGGAATGACCTTAGAACTCCTGACGTGATCAGCACCCACTCACTAAAATCTGCTTGAGAATCGGCTTTATCAGTTATGAGGTGGAAATACTCAAAGTACCATGACTGACTAGCTTACTGGGGTGTGTCATGGCAGCTGGGGGTACTGGAAGGATTAGATGGTAACACTAACGTTTCTTCTCATCCAGCTCAAGCTGGGCTACTTCAAAAAACGTTCTCCCCTATTTGACCATGTAACTCTTTTGCCCTCTAACTTACTTGTACTTGTGCCCGTCCCAGGAGGTACAGAAAGCTTTGGTGGGTATGACACGAGGAGAGGAGTGAGTCGTGCTCAGCATGTTGAGCACTGGGGTATGTACCCTAGTCAGTCAGTTTGGGTGGAACTTCTAGTATTCCCACATACGCACATTCCACTGAAAAAATACTCAGGCTCTGGGTAGGACTTGAACAACAGAGAAGTTCCCTCTGCCTTTATTCTCCCTCAGCACGGCAGAAAAATCTACAGTAACCATTAGAAAACATAATTTGGAGTCCTCACTCTGCTGTGGTACAACCCCAGTGTCTCTGGGATGCCTGTTGACGCCGCCCTTCGCAGTGATCATGATAAAGGCAAGAGCAAAAAAGAACCTCTCTGTCTTTTGAATGAATGCTGGGAAAGATAAATCAGTGCTTCAGCCTTGTCGTGGTACTAAAGAGCCTTTCTTAATTTTTTTTCCCCTGAGAACAGAATGTAAAACTGATATTGGTATCTATGAAACAGCAGCCCTGCTTTGTGTTCTTATTGAAATAGCTTCCAGTTTCTCAGTCTTGCAAAATTTCCAGCACATTAATTTGGCACAAATGATTTATAGTTGATGAGCAATTGAAGTATAATTTTTGTCAGCATCTCAGGCTTTGTGACTAGACTACTAAATGATTTCACAGGCTTGCTCTGTCATTACAGGGTAGCAGTGAGATGAATTCACAGGAGAAATTTATTCCTCCTTGCAGACCCAGCAAATTGGAGCCCTGCTTGCATTCCCCAGATAATTTTCTCATCATATCTTTTGTACAGTCTTTCTTTGGACCTACAAGAGAGCTTTACTCTGCATTTCAGTGACAGTTTACTCTGACATTACAAAGTCCTTCCAAAATACCTGTTCTGTCTGGAACCTTTGATGTAGACTGATGCATCACTTCGACCTGTCAAGGTATTTATAAACTAGCAACAAACAAAAACAAGGTGTGTGTTTTTTCCTTTTAATGTTTGGAAGGGTAGGTCCCAGAGGCAAGTGTGGTGGAGAAAAATCAGATGGAAGTACTGGCTACAAAGAGTTCTCACCTCCAAATTGTTTAAATGTCATTAGATGACATTTAGCTAACCGGTCTTCATTCTACTATAATGGAGGTGGAAAGAGAACCAGAGTAGCTTCTTGTAGACACTTCACCTTTCAGGAAAGGACATGACAGGTATAGCTGCCAACCTGCTTGGTTTGGGGAGGAACAAATAGCCAGAAATGAGTAGAAAGAGAAGGGGAAACAAAAGAAACAAAAAAAAAAGAAAGAAAGAAAATCAAGAGATCCAGGTTTGACAGTATAGCTCAGAGCTACATTAGGTTATTCTGCTTGTAAGATCCTTGTGGGATTCCCCTGGATAAAAATAATTGAAATGTTCACTGACCGGTACCTGTGACGCGATTCTCTTCACTACCACCTAGTGGGAAACTCCATTAACTGAACTCCAGGGCTGCTCCTGCTCTCCAACCTCATCCTCACCCTGACGGCAGAAACAGCAAGTAAGTGAAGGAACAGATGGAAGCCGGGGAAGCACACAGTCCTGTGTCCCCGTATAGGAAGAGGAATGTCGAGAGCGCCTATAATTTAAACCCATGATGCCCTGTGGCATTATCACACCGTGCTGTTGGCTCTGCATCCAGGCCTGTTCTGAATGGTGGTTAAACCCTCGGCTTCATTGAGACTCCCAAAGCTCAACAAATGTTGTCTTTGGAGATAAAGAGTAAATGTTTGTTCTGAATCCAGCAAACAGTGGTAAGAAGAAACTTGAAGTCACCACAGTGTCTCAGTCAATAGGCAGCCGTGCCCCCTTCCTGGCACTGAGTGAATTTGGGTTGTTCTGCATCTGATTGTACTACTGAAAGCAGAGAAAATGAATGTTTTAATTTATTAGTCTTCATTGTAAATGTGTGATTATAATAAAAAAACCCATCTTAATTTTCTGTAAATCATATTTTTATTATAATCACGTATTTACAAAGACTACTGAATTAAAACATAAATAGGTATATTTTTGGAAAATAAAACTATGTATTCAGGTGAGTGCTTTCCCACTGAGATACTCGGGGTTTGCACAAATAACTAAAATCTACTCCTTTGAAAACAACATATACATGCCAATTATCTCCGATTTTTCACACTGCTGTGTGCCATTTGGGACTAAGCTCCCAAAGCACAAATAATAATCAGGTTTGGTACTTGCACTGTTCCCCAGCCACAGAAATAAGGGTGAACATTATAACACAGCTCTCACATTTCAAGGAGGGGATGATGTTAATGTCAGTCAAGCCAATAAAGCATTTAGCAGTCTCAGCAGGAAGAACAGTAAAGTGGTAAAGAATTATCAAAGAGCCATTTCCCTGTGTTTCTTTTGCCAATAGAAATTTTACCATTGTATTAGTTAAAACATACAGGCTCCTTCCGTTAGCACTTTTATCATATTTAGGTTTTTTCCTTCTCTGTATGCTCCTTGAAGCCACGTTAGACTGGCTTTATCCCAGCAAATTACTGTCTTTTTCATCATGTGCACTTAATAATGGATATAATTCAGTAAACAAAAACAAAGGTAAAAATGGTGTTGATACAAGAAGTCAGGCTTTGGGAGGCTATTCTGCTGTCCATTCTGTTCACAGGACTCTGCTGTCCATTACCTTGGTTTTGCCCTGGTGTAATAAGCAGAATACAGACCAATAAGCCTAAAATAAGAATAATGTTCCTATTGTATATTCATTTACACTTCCATGGAGTTGTTCTCAGTGTTAACGTAATCCACGGTTCAACTACTTTATTACACATGGGCGTGAAGGGATTACATTGGAACAGTTCATCAAGATAGACTGTTATTTACCAATAAAACAGAATTCCATTAGAGGAACCTGAGACATCCTTGTCTGGAAAGATATTGGAGAATGCCAGGAAGAGGGTTTTAGAAGATAGTTGTCATGCAGTGTTACCAGACCATCTGCTGCTTCAGGAGAAAAGAAGAAAATAAGAGAAAATGCACAGATGTTGTATTTAAGTGTACATGGGACAATGCAAAGTAGTTGAACATGTTTAAATAATCTTTATTAAACTTGCCATTAAAATGAAGTAAAAGTCAGGCTTCTTGTGATTCTGATTAATATATTTATCTAATCTGCATCCAAACCGATTTGTAAATGTACCATTGTTCATAAGTCTGCTATTAAGCTGCCCAGTTTAGTGTTCTAAAGTTGCTTACATCTTGTCAATGAAGCATTGAATTTGAGAGGTCTCAACCACCATATTAATTACACCTAAGGAAAACAATACAAAACCCCATACTGCAAACATGCAAAAAACAAGCAGGTGTCTCTTGGAGTCTTCAAATCACCAAGATCACGTTAGTCAAGGTGACTTGAGAATCAAGTCATGGCCTGACAAATTGTTGCAATTAAGGAAATCAACATAGACTAAGCACTGCTAATAGATAAAAATGGGTATAGCAAAACCAAATCCTTTTCTTTCAAATATTCATCCTCAAGGCAAAATCCCTGAGTACAATTCAGTTACAGGAGAATGTTGTCTGCATTACAGTACTCAACAATTCAGCCCTTGCTGAAACCAGCTAATGTAGCTGGTTAAAGCTTTGCAGCTTCCACCCTTGACCTCCGCTATTCTTATTACCTTACAACTGCATATTGTGGCACTTACAATAATCTGAGAAATATGATATTGCAATCCTTAGTGCCAGGGTATAACACAGGGGTGCTGGTTAATTCGCAGCAGGAGTCTCCTTCCTGCTTCTCAAATGCTCGGTGTGACTGCTGATGATTTATAACATTTAAGAAACACTGAAAAGCTCGCTGATTTTCCTGCATTGAAGAATCTGAGCTGCTTAATGGAGTGCTGAACCATTCACTAGCACAGCTGGGCAGGTTACAGTGAATGTAAAGTTGACCATGTAGAAGTTTACTTCTTGTTTTGTTAATTGTCTGGGCTCCTACAGTTTAGAATGGACAATTCTAATACACCAAGGGGAAGAGCCCTTCAGGGTAAAGTGATAGAGAATATTCACCTCCTCCTCAGTATTGGGAAGTTTTCCATATTCACCTAAGAATTCTCCACATGGCATCCAGCTGTAGCATTCAGTGAGGTCCTAACATACAAACAGATGTTCATTTCGGGGTTTAAAGACTTCAAAGAGCGCTGTTCTCAAGACAGGCAGTTTTACAAGCATCTCTAGCTGAAGGTCTTCAAGGCAAGCAGAAGCAACAGGACTTCTGGGTGCATAAGGAATCCTTGAAACCACACAATATACACAGATAATTTGTTGCTAAGTTTTCTTCTCTTCACAGTTTCCCTTGACAAATATTGCTGGTTTTTGTCTAAACTTAATAGTCTGTGTCCTCATCTCCCCTCAAGTGTACTACAGGTGTGTGCATATATATATGTATATACACACACACACACAGAGAATCGATTGGACAATCTTTTAGACAAAAACAATGGTAATATTTTCTATCTTGTTTAGATAAATCACCAAACAACCACAGCAAGACAGAAATAAGTAACACAGTATGACAGAAGCTTCTCTGTCAAATATTGCAGGAGGCCCACAATCTGTTGCCTCTGTTTGCAAAATCCTTTAATTACAGGGATGTATCATGCAGAAACTATATGTCATGGTTGGATATGGTAATTATACTTAACAATTATTGTATGTCAATGGGGGAATTGTGAAAATTATCATAAAAAAGAAAATGCATGGAAATTGTACCAAAACATTAATAGGACAATGCTAAAAAAAGCTCACATTCTTTAAATACTCTTTCTTAAGAACATGACCAAAAAACCCCTTTAGAAACTAAGTATGTCTTTTTATGTTAATAGTCACACAAAAATTTCTTACATTAAATGTTTTTACATGGACTTCAAATTATCACTTCCTTTTAGGCACGCAAAGAGAGTCTTCTGTATCCATCTGAGATTTCTCAGCTCGTAGCAGCCAGGAGGGCACGTGGTGCTCCGGGTGCAGATGCCACCTGAAACAAAAGCTGAGAGTTAACAACAGTGCGAGTGGAGGAGCCAGCCCAGCAGCCCCCGAGCAGCTCGGGTGCCTGCAGGGAGGAAGAGTCCGAGCCGCAAAAGCTCTGGCCCCAGCTGCTGACCTGGCAGGCTGTCCATGGGCCCGCAGAGCGCGGCTGACCGTGCCCACAAAGGGAAAACAGGGGCCAAAGTCCCTCTGCAGATTGTCTTGGGACGTGACTCAGCTTGGGGACAGTCCTACCAGGCTCCTCTTAGCTTAGGCTTGACGGGAGCATATAAAGAGACATGAGCAGCTGCTACTAGGAAACCTCCCTTGAGACAATAGTTTTAAATCCTTCTCCAGTTGATCATACAAGGAGTCATTTGCAAGAGACACTTGAGCATCCAGTCCGCATGTGCACAGGAAGTTATTCTCTAATTTAGCCACTCAAACAGATTCAATCGTATATCTTCAGACCAGAAAAGTCAATTTAGTCATAAGGACTCCCTGAGAACTGCACTAAGTGACTCCAGCTGAGCTAGCGAGTGTGTTTGAGGCATCACCCAACAGGTGGGAGCAGAACCTCAGAGCAGGGCTGGTAGCAGATGATAACAGGTAACCACAAGCCTGCCCAGGGCACTTCTCAGAAGCAGCAGGGCCACTGATGATAGGACAGGCACTTCCAGCATGAACCGACACCCAGGGATAGGCTTTATCATGTGCTTCAATCACAAACCAAGTTGGGCAAGCCCTGTAATCCCCCAAATTATATGGGTACACTGTTCCTGCTCATCAGTTATGCAAAAAACATAGCAAATTATAATGCACGCCCAAGGATGTGCCAATCAAGATACCCAGCAAGACAAAGCCAGAAGTGAAAGAGTCCTTTAACACTCGATGCTCTGTCACAGGACTCAGCTGCAGCTCCAGGACATCCTGTGAGTCTCAGCAATGTTCACATAAACACAGCGGTCACACTTCTGTGCTAGGGGGCTGCACAAAAGCTGCTGAAGCTGCCACTGTGTCTTTCTCGCAGCCCAAAGCCTTTGGCTGGGGCTGAGATTGGCCGAACCTCACCCTGCCAGAGCTGAGCAGGCTCTGCGGTCTCCCAGCAGCAGCACTGTCTCCTGAACCACGCACAGCCAAGTGCTCCTCTTCTGCATCCTCCACCTCCTTCCTCCTCCAAAACCAACGGGGCCAGAAATAACCTGTATTTCTCCACCCTCATTTTCCTAGTTTTCTTTCCATAGCGTACTTTTCTTTGCCATGCTACAGACCTTCTATCCCTTCATTTTACTCTCCTCTCTTCTGCTTCCCTCCCTTTTTCCCTCCCCCTGCTTTCTCTCCCTCTGCACTTTGTGAACTGCTGCTGCGGTGCTGAAGTCCAAAGTTCAGTAACTTGCTAAGCACACAGATAAATATGAACCTTGGAGAATTTACATTGCTCCAATGTAAACAGATAGCCAAGGGTCCCTTTATCAGCACTGGCTCAGGACAGCTGTGGGGGGTCTGAAGTGGCTCAATTTTGTATTTTGTTTTTGGTTTTGTCTTTGAGGAGGGGGGGACGTAAAGGCGGGAGGCTGCGCTGTGCCCACTCTCCTGACAGTCGGGCGCGTTACCTCGGGAACATGGTGTAGGGAAGCTGGAAGCAGGATAACCCGAAATTCCAACCCAAGAGACACCAGCCTGAAGACCATGGTCTCGAAGCTGAGTCATCTTCAAGTGGAGCTCCTGGGAGCGCTGCTGGAGTCGGGACTGACCAAGGAGACCCTGATTAAGGCGCTGAGCGAAGCGGAACCCTACGTGCTCCAGAGCGAAAGTCAGCGTGCTATCAATGCGCTCCAGACGGAGAAAGGGGAACCCTGTCCCGACATCCCCAACGGAATCGGGGAGTCCAGGCTATCGGAAGATGAAACCTCTGATGATGGGGAGGAATTTACCCCTCCAATAATGAAGGAGCTGGAAAACTTGAGCCCTGAGGAGGCTGCTCACCAGAAGGCTGTGGTGGAAAGACTATTACAGTAAGGACAGATTTGCTGCTCCTCTTTGCTGCTTTCTTGTGCTCTTCCCTCTAAATCTCTCCTCTCCCCTTCCACTCGGTGTCCCTGGTATTCCCAGTTGATCCGGCTGCACAGAGACACTCTCCATCCATGTCAGGACTCGCAGCCCCAAATCACTCCCCAAATTCTTCATAAATGCTCAAACTTTCCTTTCATCTCACTTAAAATGCATGAAGGGAGCCATGGAGCCTGATTACACATTTGAAGTGCTTATATCATCAGAACAATCCAAGGCCCGTATAACTTGCATCTCTCTGACTGAATGTCGGATTTAAATTTTTAATAGAATTCACAATTTCAGTCATCAGAGGAGGAAAAAAAACCTGATGCTGTATTTGCCTGACAATGTATGGTAAAGAGAAGTTGAAAATGTTTCCCTGCTATATTTAAGGAGAGAAATATTGTTAATTTGACTGGGTTTTATTATAGATTGTTGGTAAATGACAAACCAAGAGAACTTGTTGTTGTCATTCTTGTGTGTGCAAAATTCTCCCAACTTCAGCGGGGATTTTTCTTGTAGAAAGAGCACACACCAAATGCAAGTAGAGGTGAAAACCCGGGCAGAACACTCTATTCTACCATCCACTGCCTGTCACAGCTACAAAGCACATACACAGCAACAGTTACAGGTTTTACTGTCACAGAAATTTGCATTAAAGCATTTTTGAGATCCAAAGACGGGAAAAGTTCTGTGAACCAATAAGCCTCATGATAGAGAAACATTCACCAGGATTCCCATTTGGGATTCTTGCTGTGATACAATTCCCATGGGCAGCCTAAGAGGTTTGTCCAAGAAAGGATCAGGCCCATCCAACCTATTTATCACACCAGAATCAGGTTCTTGCCCATCTGCTTTAGGGATATTTTGAAATTACAAGCTGACAAAAGACAAAAAGATGCAGCAATATCCTGCACTTAAAATCTTCACTAAAACTAATATCCATCTGGAGAATTTCTCAGGCTTTCTGGCCACTCCTCTTCATGTGCAAAGAAAATTATCATAGCATGTAACAACCAAAAGCAAACATCAAATCCCACCACAAAAGGCCACAGCTAGAAAAACAGCCTGACAAGAGTTAGCACTGAGTGTAAATACTTGGGAGAAGAAAGCTCGCTGGCACAACAAAGCTGATGACTCTGCAGTGCCCAATAGAGGAAAATCCACTGGATCAGCTCTTACCTGAGTGAGGAAAACATTCCCGATAATTCATTCTTCTTTCTGGCTCAGAATTGATGACCACGTCATCCATCAATTTCCCACTTCCAGCTCTGTCACATCTTTTAGTCCCCTCTATTCCCTTTACCTCTTTCCCATTCTTTTTACCTATTTCCCTTCCCTCCTCACTTTTGTCTCTGCAGCTGTTCCTCCCATTTTGTTGTCGTCTTGGCTAATTCTCTCTTCCCCTTCCACTTTTCCTTCCCCTTATCCTTGTCTCCTTCTCATCTTCCTGAGTCTGCGTACAGGTCTTGGGGTAGTCTGAGCCCAGTGGCACCGGGCGGGCCCTGGCTAGTTACTAATTATCCAATGGCTTTATTATTTCTCTTTTGTCTTATAAATTTATAGATGAAAAGACCCTGATAAGCTTTTTGATCATTAACTTCTGATGGTTTATCAGGAGTCTTTCCAGAAAGGCAGCCATGGAAGCTGAAGAAGAGCACCTGGCTCTGTCCCATTTTCTGTGATGAATGGGCGAAGCAGCACTTGAGGTGCCATCCGCTGTGATCTCAGGACAGACACACGGATGGAGGAAATTCCTTCCTGCCACCCCCACTTCAGCATGAATTCTGGTTTCTGCCCCTCCCTGCCTTCCTAGGAACTTGCTGCCAGCCTTGCTGTGCTTCATACCAACCTCAGCACAACCACCTTCCCGCTCCTGCAAACTAACGCCTTCCCATGGACAGTCTCGTCTCTCTAGACACTGAGCAGCATTCCCGTTTTACAAATGGGAACTCGGGTGCAGAGATTCTGCAGCCTACCTAAAACCCTAAGATAGTGCAGACAGGACTGGGCAAGAACCAGGATCTGCTAAGCCTTGTACTGGGTCTTCATTGCAAAGCTTTATTCTCAAACAGTTTTCTTTCATCAGTCCCCCGTATCACAGGATAGAGCAATTCAGTTCTGCTGTGCAGGACAGTGTAGGGGGGCCTGACGCCTCAGTTTCAGCAAAAAATGACAACTATACTTACGGAGGAATAAAAGAGATCATAATTGGTCAAGGTAAAATGAAAATAGTAGAAAGTCTCTATTGACATGTTTCATATTTCTGGTCAAAGATTTTTTAAAAGCAGCTGTATGTCTGAGGATCTATTGAAGCATCTGCACCAGTATCGAGGTTTGATAGTATCTAAGTAGTTGTTACCTACTAACAAACGTTTTGTTTTTAAGAACAAACCCTTCCATTAATAGATACCTAAAGGTAAAGTCCTTAAAACAGTATTATAAGTATTGTAAGACAGGGTAGAATAGTCTATAATAGAAATTACTCCCAGCAACAGATAAAAGGGAAGCAAGCAAGAATCTCCATGCCCAGGTATACCCAGTAAAACTTCAATGCTTGCAAAGCTATTTCAGCACCTACACAAGGTTTTCAAATCCAGAAACCAGATGGAGGCACTTCTGCCTTTAGGCAGAAGCCTCTTTGGGCATTATTAACAACTCCAGGTCTAAGACTGTAGACCACATTTTAACAGAGAGATTGAATTGCGGGCAGCTATTAGTGATACAAGAAAAGTCTTTATGGTAACTGCAGCCATTGCTTATAAAGTACAATCAGGAAAGTGTCTGTTGCTGAGCTTTCCAGCAGCTGGAAAGAAAACAAATGACAGCACCAACAGACCAAGTATGTCCTTGCAGGACCACTAAAGTTGAAACCACAGTTTGGAAAGCACTAGTCAAAGCTGAATGAAACAGGATGTAGATGAGATACACCCACACAACTGGGTGTACCTGTAGGCATTGGTTAGATTTTGTCCCTATAGAAAAAAAGAACACCTGATAAAGACAGTTCAAAGGTTTCTCTAGTGAGGAATGAACAGGGTTTAATTTTGTCCCTCAATTTGTCTCACTGATCTTCCATAGGTTTACAATTGGAATAACAACATTGTCCCCAGATCACTCCACATAGCAAATGAATTGCATCTACAATAAAGAATAAATAACGCGCTAGGGAGATGGAGCTGCGTGGAATAATTCCCAGATATTCCCCAGAACAGAAAGCAAGAGAGAGGCTCCCCTGGGGGAAGGGACAGATCACGCTGGTGCAGGTACAGCAAATGGAGAGAGGCAAAGCAACAACTCACCTGTAGGGCAAGGGGTGAAATTCCATTAGGAAAGAGAGAAATTGAGATAAGCAGATTCCCCCTGGAGGTAGGGATAAAAGCATGTTTTCCACAAGGAAAAGAAGAAAGCAAAGACATAATGATAAAGGTTCAGTCTTTTCCCTGTGTAAACGATGTCTCAGGAGGGTTCTAACTGGGGAATCTGGAGATGAAGCTGCCACACCCCTTTCATTTCCACATATAAACCAAGATGAGGCAAACCAGGCCAAGTTCAATAGAAAGGGACCCTGCGGGGATGGTCTTACCTTCCCTCGCTCTGCCCAGCCCGGCTCCAGGCACTGACAGCAGGGAGGGTTGTCGAGCAGGCTCCAGAGGAAAGGGCCAGAGGATGGTCCTGAGCACTTCACAGCTTTGAACCTGGTTTTAAGCGAGGTCTGGTCCAAAGCAGCAGTTCAGAAGCCATCTCAGAGAAATGAAGGCTTCTCCTGCCTGAGAATCTGAGAACAGGAAAGAAGGAGAGACGGAGAGAATGAGGAAAAGGAGGGGAAAGAAAGGAACAAAGGAAAAAGAAAGAAAAGTGAGGAAGAGTGAAGGAGAGAGAAGGTCCCTCGAATGTTACATCTCCAGCTCTCTGAAATGGGTTTTCTTTAATGCTAACAACTTGATATTTACTTTCCATTTAAATTTGAGATGTTGCTATAAATTATCAACCAGCCTCTTGTTCCCTTTGAGTTTATAACTAACTACCTGGGTTACTTATTGTTCAGGTAACAAAAGGGAGGTGAAAACGCCCTTAAAAAGGGACCTCAGAAGTAAGAAAATGGGGAGCTGGCATGGAGAGAGGACCCAGGCCCCTGTGGTTGGGACAAGCCAGGGAGAGGGGCTGTGCTCAGATGGCAAAGAGCAGCTGACAGCAGGAGAGCAAGAGTTAGGAACAAGGACCTAAAAACTGTGTGAGAAGGACTTGGAGACAGAGATTAGACCTTGGAGACCAAGAAATGAATGGGGAAACAGCTTGTACCTGGGGAGAAACGGAACTAAAATCCACAAAACAGGCTTGGAGATGGAGAAGGGAGCTTGAGCAAGGCAGATGCATTTCTGCAGTTCTGACTCACTGAAGCAACTGAGATTTTAGTGCAACTACAAACAGGAGATCTAACTTTAGGGTAAAATCCTACTGAATGACAGTCTATGACAGCCTCACTGGCAGTGAAAGAGCAAAGGTTTCAACTTACTATGTCTTAGTCAATGGTGAAGGCTCTGAAGTGGAACTGTGTGTTTGGGCAATGGTTCATCTGACCAGCTGCCATCACTGGTCTGTGATACAGCCTTGGGCCTAAAGGGATTGCTGCATTGATATTGCAGCCTGTGCTTTGACAATGTGCAGAGTAACGAGGATTTCATACAACTGCCCTATGAAATCACACTGCACTAAGATTCCCCGGCACTGTTTTGCTTCACACAGCTCCTGGCTTTGTCTCAAAGAAGACATAAAAACCGCAGGGCTTTAACCACTGCGAGAAGAGATTCACAGATATTCCTGTTTTATTCCTACCACAAAGAAAGGAGGATCTCAACAGTGGAGACGTGACGTAGGACAGGAAGGAAACACATAACAGGTTTCCACCAGTGGTAACACAGTCCTTCCTCTTCCCATCTGAGTCAGAACACAAATCTAAGAGACCAGAGGTTCCAAGTCAGAGCCTTTTCTCCTTTGCACAGAGACTTGTATAATGAATTCAGGGTGCAGGTGCTGGCTAGATGCCATAAATACAAAGGCAGGAGACTGGTCCTCGGTTTGGACACCAGAAGAAAAAAAACAGTGAGGAAAGAAAAGCTGGTTTAAGTTCAGCCCAATTTGAGACTTCTGAAAGACAAAGACGGTTAAGGGAAGAAGCTAGAAAATAGAAGCCTCTATAGCAAGCACCCCATCGCAAAAGAGAAACAAATGTTCCTGTTTTCAGAAAGCAGGTTCTTCAGAAGCTGTAACTGACAGTGCTTCTGTCACACTTTAACTGCAGCAGAGCTTGCTCCTTGGACTGCCCAGCCACTGGGAGAGGGGCTGCAGGGGAACAGAGATAAGGGTGTTTGTACTGAGAGAACAGGTGTGGACTTTGTCCTGCTTATCACTTTGCAGCCTCTGGCAACCTCCTGAGTCAACAAAGCAATGAACAGTATGGTGGTTGCCTGGTGCTCAGACCTGTGGGCTCCTGTGACAGTTTTTCCACAACCCCAGGTACCTTCCCCCCCTGGCCCGATGCTCCTTTGATGCTGGTGTTGGATGTGACACCAGCGTATTTCCACAGCCTGCAAACCATTTCCACCAGACATTTCACACAGAGAACACAGAAAGATGCTCTCTGTTAAAACCGAACCAAAGGTTTTTCTGTAGAGAGGCTCCTGCTCTGTTTAGATCTAGACTGCCTGGTTTCACGGCTTTCTATTTCTACTGTGATTTTCAGCTCTGGTGAAATCAATACACACAAAGAAGTCAGAGCCATGTTTTCTCTAGGAACCTTTGAAGATATTCTAATCAGAGATCCTAAAAATCAGATATTCACATTCATTAGGAAGTCCTGAACCAGATTCTCAAGTTTTGTGAGTAGGTCTCAAACAGGTCTATTCCCTCAGCTGTTATCCCAAAGGAGGGTGGATATAGGAGGAATTAATGGTTTGCCTGTTGTTCTTTATTGCATTTAGAAACTTGAGCGGATCTAGACGTCAATCAGTGTGTTTGAATAACATGTAGCAGATGTGCAAGAACATAATCCTGTATGGCTCGGTGTGTACATATGCATACACGGCTGTCATGTGACTGTATGATTAAAGGCTGTTTTCATTTCTTGAATCACTGCAAGGCAACCCAACCTGGGCATGAGCAGGTTCAGCCTAACGTCATAACAAATCTGTCTTGGAAAAATAAAGCCCATCTCCTCCAAGCAGCTATGCCTTAAAGAAAAGGGGATAGAGAAGAAAAACTATGTAGGGAAAGCGAAATGTCAACTCTGAAAAAGAGATCTGTAGTCATAAAACATCCACATGATTACTGAAATGCATCATCACTTCCCTCCTCATACCATTTCTCACCTGCAGCAAAAATGCTTGACATTCACATTACTTTCCAGCAGAAAGGTCCATTCCTTGCTCACGTCACCGGTCAGCAGTTTGTCACTTACAGATGACAATTGCCTAGGCAAAACAGGCCAAAACCTTGTATCCAAATAAGCACTAACAGCAAAGACTATGGCCATGTACTGGGAAATTCTCTTGATAACCAGAGTCCCCTTCTAAGAGGAGATCAAAGTATCTGCAGAGAACAGTTTAAAGGAAGCTAGTGCTACATCTTTTGTACTTCATCTGTAATACCGTGCAGTTTTTACCCTGAATGCAGGGTCAAAATGAGCAAGGAACCAGACTGAGGAACAGCTTTGTCTGCCTCACCAGACGCAAGGGTGACGGCTGCATGGCAAGTGACCTCGGGAGGTTCTGCTGCACTTCCTTGGAATCCATGGCTGCTGAGCACAGGTGTTAGATCTCTCTCTCTCTCTCTCCTGATAAGCGTTTTCCTCCTTCCAGAGAGGATCCTTGGCGAGTAGCAAAGATGGTGAAATCCTACCTCCAGCAGCACAACATCCCCCAGCGTGAGGTGGTGGACACTACTGGTCTGAACCAATCGCACCTCTCACAACACCTCAACAAGGGCACTCCCATGAAGACCCAAAAGAGGGCAGCCCTCTACACCTGGTATGTCCGCAAGCAGCGAGAGGTGGCGCAGCGTAAGTATGGCAACAACTGTTCTATCTCCGTTTCATAAAGGCCTCTGCTCTCCCTTGCTAATCCTTACTCCCCATTTTATCAAGGAAAAATGGAAGGAAAAGCCACTTTTAGCAGGAAGCTTAGAGAAGTCTAGGTCAGTATTCAGTGGTGAGGTGAACCAAACTGTACATGAAAAAAATACTCCCTTACAAAGCAGCCTGCAGTCACCCTAACCCCATTTGGCTAAAGAGAAGCCAACTAATGCTTTCCATTTGCAATTACAGTTCTACACTCAGACTAAAGCAGTGTAGTGGACAGATGAGAGACAGAATTCCTACCTGAGAACTGGACTTTTGCAATTTCAGCTAAAGCAAAAGCTTCTCTAGCTGCAAAAAAAGCAGTAGGCTGCTGTACTGACTGTGAAAAACCACTATGGGCCATCGCCTCGTGAAAAACCCCTGGGAACCACCACTTCGTGTCCTCCAAGCCCTTTCATTACAGGCACCCACTGGGAACACATCCCTGCAGCGTGCACTTCAGCATTCAGGGGCCTGCCTGGAATCCATCTTATTTAATTTTGTATTGGTGGATTGCAAGGGAAATGAGACATTTGGCCTTGGGATGGTTCTGGGGAGCAGGACTGCAGGCTTGCTTGCTCTAAACTCAGCTGCTTCTGCTTTCATTACTCCAAGGTGGGAGCAGAAATGCAATGTAAGAGTCAGGACAGGTAAACATGGCCCTGCTAGGAACATCTTACCCTTTTAGCAAATTACAGAACTTCATTTCCACCTCATCTATGTTCAACCCCCCCTCTTGTACAAGATATTCTGTAAGGGTGAGCTGCATTGGGCCTGCTAAGCACCAAGAGACAAAACTGTTGGTAATGCTTCCAGAAAGCAAATTCCCTTTCCCCTTTGTGCCTGCAGAATTCACACACGCTGGCCAGGGCATTCTGACAGAGGAGCCCATGGGAGATGACCTGCCCACCAAGAAGGGAAGAAGAAACCGCTTTAAGTGGGGTCCTGCCTCCCAACAGATCCTGTTCCAAGCCTATGAGAGACAGAAAAACCCCAGCAAAGAAGAGAGAGAGGCACTGGTGGAAGAGTGCAACAGGTAAGGATGGGTGTCTGGCTCTGAGGAAGAGGGGCAGAGTGATGTCAGTGTGCTTGGCACTTGCTAGAGCCTGTGCAAGGCTGACTAACGGCACAGCAGTGGGTACCACCACTGACACCAGCTACATTGGAATGAAATGGCAGTGCAGCATTTGCTGTTCACAAAGGGTCAGCAATGGCCCGTGTCCTGCTGTTCCTGGCAGGATCCTTCCACAGTGTGCCAGACCACAGCTGCTTTCGGGCTCTGCACTCACTCCGTCTCTCTAAGTCCAGCTCAGCGAGGCTCTTCTTGTGCTTTCCCCCAACAGAGCAGAGTGTATTCAGAGAGGTGTTTCCCCATCTCAGGCCCAGGGCCTGGGCTCGAACCTGGTGACGGAGGTCAGAGTTTACAACTGGTTTGCCAATCGCAGGAAGGAGGAGGCTTTCCGGCACAAGCTGGCCATGGACACCTTCAGCGGACCGCAGCCCAGCTCTGCTCCCCCGCTAACTCCTCACAACTCTTCCTCCCTCCAGCCAACCTCTGCTCTCTCACCCAGCAAAGTTCACGGTAAGAAACAACCAAGGGGAGATCTGAAAGAGACATAAGTGAACCTACCCAAACTCGGTCACTAACAGTACCTCCCAAGTCCACCCTTTTAGAAGGTGAAGCTACACACAGAAAAAACAGACTTGATACAAGGGAAGAGCACCAATGACAAACAGACCATGTCTCTGAGGGAGGAGAGTGGCTAGAAAAGCAAGGGTGACATGTAGTTTGCTCACTCTTTGACACCCGCATGCCCTCAGGGCTGGCAGGTAGAATCCCTTTCCAGGGAACCATCCACCAGTACTACCACAAGTCACTTCTGTGTCCTTCCACTTACGCGTGTGCCTCCTCTTTCCAAAACATACCGGTATTATCAGGCTCCGACCGAGTTTCCAGGCATCTGGAAAGGTCGTTCTCTATGCAAAAAGAGCAGAGCTTCCTCAGCTTCATAGCCAGAGCTGGTAACTGCTCTCACCATGGGAAGGGATGACCTTGCTGAGACTCTCTCCTCTCTACACCCACATCCAGAGGGGTGGTTTCTAGTGAATCCTGCTTGTTCCCAGCAGCACACACAGCCACACCTTCAAGCCAGTATTTGAGGAAGCAGTTGCACAGAGTTACAGGAGGGGCAGGGCGGCGAGAATGCCTGTTCTCCTGGCTCCCCTACTACCCACCTTGTCTCTGCCTCAAGCATCTAAAGGCCTGCAAAGGAAACTGAATTTAGCATTGCCAAAGTTTCTGGGTTTGTCACTTTTGACAGCAGTTTCCCTCCTGTTGTGCTGCAGGAGTGAGGTACAACCAGCAGCCAGCCAGCGAGGCAGAGTCCTCCAGCAGCAACCACCATGGGAACAGCTCCATGGTGACCACACAGACCATCCTGCACCAGGTTTCTCCCCCTGGACTGGAGCCCAGCCAGAACCTCCTGAGCACAGACACTAAGCTGGTAAGTGATGTTTACTTAAGTTCTGGTAACTGGAGGATGTCAGGTCCTCTGCCTGTGGTCACAATATGGACACTTCAGAAGCAATTTTTCCTAGAATACTCTTAAAACCACCTTCTTATAGAGATATTGCAGGGCCACTTTGCACTGACCGTGCAACACGAGCAGTCCTGAGATACGTGTGCCCTGTAGGCTGCTGGTGAGGGTACGTATTAGAGCATGAAAGCAAGAAGTATAGCCATTTCTGTATCGTCAGTCAAAAGTCTATTCTGAAAAAACAGAGCTCAAGGTATGACACGATTGCCTAGTTCCCAGGAAACCCTGTTCTCTCCTCCTTTCCCCAGTGAGATTCTTGTCGTCTCCAACTCTCATTTGAACCCCACACATCTCAAGATAGTTGATGAGACACCAATGGAATTAACAGAACAGAGATCTGTACTTACATCTACTTTACCTGTAAGAATTAAGCTCAACAGCCTATATGCAACACATAGCATTGAGACATACTGGATGTACCTTGTAGCAAACTGCCTTCTCAAAGCAAATTTCCTTTTGAGATTTGACTACACGTTTTCCCACAAAATTAGCAATGATGCGCTAGAACTACACTACTGATCACTTTCAGTTTGCCCATGTTCCCTTGCTTACAGGGAAACAGTTGACAGGAGTTTGCATTAGTGCATACTGGCCTGAAGCAAAGTTAAGATCAGTAAAATGAGTATGGTTTAAATCTCGTCAGTCACTCACTTTGCTGGCTTTCTGGTGTCATCCTGAAGAAAACAAGTGTCTTTCAGCAGGTGCTGAAAATCTTCTACAGCTGTCTTCTAAAACTGGTATCAAGGTGATTTGTCCCACCTGTTGGTTCTTACTCTTACTAAAGATTCCTCACAGCTTTTTGTCTGGGGAGAAAAAAAGTATAATATAAAACATTGAACTTTTGCCATCAGCCAAATTATTTGAAGGCTATTTTGCTAGTCCACGGTACTTCAACTACAGGTCTCCAAAGGGCCTTGCAAACTCAAAACCCCATTAGAGCACAGACACAGGTTACGTGGTTCATTTCAGAGGCTGAGAAACCACTTGAGTTATAAAATTTCTCAGTGACTAAAGGACAGACTGTATCAGCAAGACACTCGAGCACAGAAAGTCCTGTTCTATGTAACAGGTACGTTTCCTCTTTAGCAGCCAGGAACTGCCAGGTAATGCAGCCTGAAGAAGGTACTGTACAAAACAAAAGGTCTAAGGAAACTTTTCAGCAATGCCTTTAAAATCTCAGTCTGCAAACGCACTGCCAATAAAAGATATTGCTGGGAGAGAGGAAAATTACAGGCATTTCTCACAGGAAAAGTTGAACAAGAGGAACACTGATTCTGTGTTCAACTCTGCAGCTCTAATTACTATGTACAATTACCTGAGCCTCTTAATTTCTCCAAGCATTGTCTTCTACCCTTAGCTGTAAAACAGAAGGTAAACTTTCCCTATAGAGAATGCAGTGGGACTAATCTCATTCTTGTTTGTAAAAACCCTTATGGTTTCTTAAATGTGAAAGAACTAAACCACCAAGGATTTTTTATTAGTATTTCAACAGTTCTGACCTTTGCTACTTAACTGAGGAGCACAGGGAAACTGCCAACAAGCAAATGCAAAGTCTTTCTAGTTAGCAAATGTTCAGAGCAGGCAGGAAGAAGAAGGACATCTATCACGGCTTTGGGACTCACCACACTCAACCTTCTGCAGAGAGCACTGTCACATCCCCCTGTCCCACAGGTCTCGGCTCCCGGAGGAACTCTCCCTCCTGTCAGCACCCTGACCGCCCTGCACAGCCTCGAGCAAAACCCACACACGTTGAGCCAGCAAACTCAGAACCTCATCATGGCATCGCTGCCAGGGGTCATGGCCATCGGAGCGGGCGAGACCTCGTCCCTAGCGCCAGCGTTCACCAACACCGGTGCCTCCACTCTGGTGATCGGTGAGTAGTGCTCTGTAATGACTCTGCTTAGTGCGGTTCGGATAAAGAGCTACTTGTAGTTGTTAGAATTACCTGCCTCATTTTCAGAGACAAAAGTACTAAGTTGGCAGCGATACGAACCTGGGGAGATTGTCACAAACAGCAAGGATCTTCAGCAGTGCTACTTACAAGTATCAATGGAATTAAGGGACAGATGCTCCTTATTCCTGTTAAAATTAAGTTATACACAAGCTCACATCCTAAGAGCAATGTACTCTTGCAATCTACTCCTATGCCAACGTTTTGTTTTGCTGCTCTGTATCTTCCCAAACATAAATGTAATACTTCTTCAAAACTACGAAAACTGAAGCATGTTCACAGTGCTTGAAAGACAATACATGCTGTTGTACTTCCCCGAAGGAGCAGCATATGCCTTTGGAACCCACAGCAGTAATTACTGGGTTTTCATATTTTTCACTTTGACAGCTTTTCTGGAATTGTACAGGATTTCTTTTCATTTCAAGAGTAGCCTACTGCCAAAGCGCATCTCGTTAGATAAAGGAAAATAAAATGTATACTCTCCTCTTATACTTTCTTTCCAGGAAGAGATCTTATTTTGTTCCATGGTGACAGCTGTGAACTAATTTCCATTTCCCCATTTACACTCAAGATTATGATATGGATTCTAATTTTGTGCAAACAAAAAAAGAAAACCTATCTCTCAGCGCTAGAAAGACTTGCTGATTTACAGAACGGGGCCTGGACAGTCGTGGCAAATAGGTAGTAATGTGTGAAACCACCTACTTCTTTGTTATTGGTCCAAATTCCATAATTTGACAGCACAAGTAAAATGAGCTTAAACTCCATCCTATGTGGCTGGAAAGATCTAGTGTAGTTCTGTTTGTTGTCAACAACTTCATTAAAAAAAAAATTTATATATATATATAAAATAAAATAAAATAAAATAAAATGGATATGAAATGATGCTCTGAGTTTACTTCTGAGCAAGGCCTCCTCAGCGGAACCCTGTATCAGATGATCACTAAACTGGAAAGTGATCTGTACTGGTACGAAATCTATTCATAATCACAGATAACGAATGCAACATGACGACGACTTTGGATGCCCCTGCTGCAGAGCAGCCGCACTACTCCCATACTGTGTGACACTACTGCCATCAGTCCTTGTTTTTCAGGCCTGGCCTCAACCCAGCCCCAGAGCGTCCCTGTAATAAACAGCATGGGGAGCAGCCTCACCACCCTGCAGCCTGTCCAGTTCTCCCAGCAACTGCACCCATCTTACCAGCAGCCACTCATGCAGCAGGTCCAGAGCCACATCAACCAGAGCCCTTTCATGGCTACCATGGCTCAAATACAGAACCCTCACGGTAAGAACGTGAACTTACTTGCTTAAGCAAACCAAAACAATAAAGGCTCTGTTCTGGAGCATTTGCTGGGTCCTTGGGGTTGCAGCACTCTATTTCCCTCTTCTATTATTGTTGCTTTCATTATTACATTATTTTTCTCTTGCATTCATCTCCCTCCACTTCCACTGTTTCAGAGACAGACAGCAGGTTCACGTCCATGAGGAGAACTCAGCCAAATTAGTCTCAGGCAAAGCTCCAGCATCCACCTGATCTTGTTTTCTTTCATGTGCAGCTCTCTATGGCCCCAAGTCTGAAGTGGCCCAATATACACATACAGGCCTCTTGCCACAAACCATGGTGATAACAGACACAGCCAATCTCAGCACCCTGACTAACCTGACACCAACTAAACAGGTAACAGCCTTTAGCACGTGCCTTTGCTCCCCACCTTAGAACTACACTGGTTTGCAGGCAGCTCCTCACTTGATAGAGTTTTTGGGTGTGTGGTCTACACCATCCCAGCAGGATGATCGTACTTATCTCCTTACCTTGCTGGTACCAGCTGCAATACTAGAGGCATTAGAGTAACCTCTTCACTGCATCATCAAGGAGGATTTAATCTCCTTGGAAACAGCACCTGCTCACTCTCACACCTGTTAGAGGGGATGTATAAACCTGGTACTGTTACCTTTCTTTTCTCTAGGCATTCACGTCTGACTCAGAGACTCACACAGAGTCTGGGATGCACACACCAGTGTCACAGGCACCAACGATACATTTACAGAACCAAGACACAACCATCCAGCACCTCCAGCCAGGCCCTCGCCTCACCTCAAGCCCTGCTGGTAAGAGCAGCACGCACTATTATCTTGAACCACATATTGCAGTTTCTCATGCCAGTACTGTAAAACCCAGACAGAAAATGGTAACTGGGGCTCACCATTCTCCGAAAGGGCTCTACTGGTGTATTGAGAGGGGTTGAGAAGCTGGTACAAATAAAAGATTCAGAGTTTAGTGTGTGTAAGGCCAGACTGTGGAAATGGGACCCTTGTTCAGCATCTAGAGAGGAAAATAACCTTAAAAATGTTGACAAAAATCAGTGTCTATACATACGCAATCCCATAGGCAGTTTTCAGGACTGAAAAGCCCAAGACTCCCTGACGAAGAGACTCCAGTTGGATCCTGCCAGTTCTAAGGACTAGGATATTAACAACCAACTAGAATCCTCAGAGCTGAACTCCCTGATGCCATTGATGCCTTAAGCCTAGCTTTGTATTTGAGCTAGGTATATAATGGTACAAAAATTAGAAAGAAACGCAAGTTATGCCCTTTTGCCAGGATGTTTTAGTCACGCTGGGAATGCAAGTGTGTGCACACATGATAAGGGGACTGCGGTGAAAATCTGTACTTAACTTCTGCCTGTGCCTTTGACAGTGTCCTCCAGCAGCCTGGTGCTGTACCAAAGCTCTGACTCCACCAACAGCCACAGCCAGCTGCTGCCATCCACTCACAACGCCATGGAGACCTTCATCTCCACGCAGATGGCATCCTCCACCCAGTAATCCGGACAGCTAGCCCAAGGGTGACAACCAACCCACCAGGTGCGACTCCAGCTGTGTCTGCCGCTCAGCCGCCCTCCAGCCCCGTACAAACCCTTGCCCATCTGCCTCCAGGAGAGAACGTATCTGACTCCAGCCAGGAGCCATGGAAAGAAGATGCTGGCACTGCTAAAATCCACTGCCTCCCAATAAAACAAGCAAACCCAAACCCCACAAGCCAGGCTAAAACGACCAGATGTCCTTCGGAATCCCATCAAGATGGACCTGAATGCAATACAGCAAAAAAGTCAGGGCGTGAATGGGACATTCATTCTGCTCAGCCTTCAG
Organism: Nesoenas mayeri; assembly: GCF_963082525.1. Lineage (NCBI taxonomy): Eukaryota > Metazoa > Chordata > Aves > Columbiformes > Columbidae > Nesoenas > Nesoenas mayeri. Next base: position 9,928,098 of record NC_137565.1, on the reverse strand, counting down.
TAAGCTGGGCCTGTACAAACCTGTCAACACCAGGCTAGGCCTTGCACGAAGGAGCAAAGCTGAGCTGCTGAAGAAGAGACACCATCTTTAATACACCTCTTTGGCTGTAAAGACACACCAGTGGGAACTCTGAGAAATAATAGTATCTTGGAGGCAAGACTGAGAGAACCTGGATCTTGACTGCAATGAGAATCACCAAGGAACAGATTCAGGAATGGCTTGGCAGAAAACCATCAGTATGGGATCACTGACTACAAGCTACAAATCCTTTAATTAACTACAAAAATACCAAACAGCCTCTGTTAAAAATGACCTGCTCTAAAATCATGCTATACTAGTGGAAATGGCTTGGTTATTTTTGATATAGCTCTGCTTTGTTTTAAATGCAGAAATAAAAGTTTAACGGCAGCAAGGAGATTCCAGTTCTCTGCATTAACCATGTGGGTTATCTCGTGTATCCTGCTGTGTGAGCCGGGCGATGGCATCCTCCACATGTCCCTGACACTGCACAACACCTGGGACGTCCTCATGCTCCATAAAGAGCAGCAGTTCCTGCCATTTTTCTCAATAAAAACGAAAAAAGCCCTAATTAACATGGTTTTCATCACTGTGACCAAAAGAGCGCTAATATTTCAACTGTGAAACAGATGAAAATCGTTGAGACTAGAAAGTTCTCAAGGCTCTTAAAAGGTTAAGATATAAGGGAGAATTTAAAAAGAAAAAGCCCAACAGCAAAGTCTTCAGTTATCACATCTAGAAATTTCAAAATTGCAGATGTCCATTACAGTTTGTATTGATATGATCTTTCTCTAGATTATATCAACCATCAGAGACTAACTTCAGTAACTAATTTTATCCTAGAATTCTTTACTAATCTCCGATGTGCATCATTTGCAAATACCTGTAACTTCCAGTTAGCATAATCATCATAAAACAAGTCAAAAGGTAACTTTTAGACCACTATGCCTTTGAAACCCCAGGTCCTTGCTTCAGTACACTGAAGTTTTAACTGGCCGTAAGACAAGTAACTTCTGCTGGCACATTTAGTTAGATTACAAGCCAATTTTCTACTTAGTTGGCATCCGAAAATAGGAAGGCTGTGTTTTCTTGATTAAAAACCAGCAAGAATCTTAGATAAGAAAGAAAATGTCTCGGGTTTTCCCACACTCAGAGAGCAACAGTTCACTATTTAGGTTCCTCTATTTAGGCTTTCTGGTCTTCTGAATGGGGCAAATGGGTTAAGAGCTACTGAAACCAAACAATCTTAAAAACAGAAGATGATTATTTCTCCAATAACAGGTCATTTCCTGAAATACTGGAGCTGAAGTATAAATGGACTAAGACTCACACTGACAACTCACAAAACCTGCTGTATTTCAGAGAGACAAAAATCAGAATCAACCAAACCAAGGACTGAAACGCAGTGGGTTTTCGAGTTAAGCTTAAGTCCTTCCTGTAGCGATCCCAAGGCATTGATCACCAAGCACCTACAGAGTCACCTTCACCCATCTTTATCTCTGCATACAGCAAGAAAGCCACTGTTTTACGAAACCTGCCAAATTAAATAAGACTAACAGGGTAGTAGAATTTAATAACAACAAATGCCATAAAAAATATACATGGAAAAAATGTCAAAAGACACAACTCGAACAGAACTACCTATTTGTAACAACCCTGAGATGAGCTCACTGCACACTCTGTTTACCTGCAGGGGCCCTGGAGAGGTGCAATTACAGATGGATTAGTAGCATGGCAGGTTTCAACAACAGATTGTCAGGATGATCACAGGAAAAAAATAAGGGGGCCTAGATATCTGACAGGATGCTTTTGATAAATGAGTCTCCCACAGGCTGGAGTTATTCTTAGTAGGCATCTAGGAGGAGTCAAAGGGAAAAAGCAGTTGATCACCTGTTGCCATGTAAACCAAACTCAATTCATCATATACTTTCTCCAGGACACAAGATTTGGTTTCCTGACAGGAAGGAACAGATCAGGAGGGATGCAGCTACGATTAAGCCCCTCTGTCAGGAGCCTGGGCTCAGTATTTAATCCTTTTACGTTAGGTCTGCATAAGCAGCAGCAGCCTAGATAACTGCTGTGCTAGGAGGACAATGTTCCCTTCCCAGGGGATGCCAACAACATAGGAAGTCACTTAATTAGACTCTCAGGCCAGTGAGCTTTTAGAACAGAAGCTTTGCCAATTAATTTTCCCTTCTCTGCATCAACTCTCTTTGTCAGGTTTTTTCTTTTCTGCATCCTTCATCCAACATAATCACCTGCCGTTTAGTGCAAAATCTTCATTCTCTTTTTTTCTTCTTCTTTTTCTTCTTCGCAGCTCCTGGCAACACAGAGTTCTGTGTGTGATTGCTGCCCTGTCCCTCATGCTGTCCATTTGCAGACACCAACCGCGGCAAATCTTTGCTGATCTGGTCACGCTCTGCTGGATCTATTATTTTCTCCTGAATAATGTCTGTGGCTGACACTGCAGCCTCCTGGTACCTTTGCCACTCTTGGTCACTGTCCGTGTCACTGGAAAGGTAACAAAAACTTACGTTACACTTCAGCCTTGAATTCAACCAAAGCACAAACAGCAGCGCAATCTAAGATGAGAACACCTGATAAACACCCAGTGGCTCCAAGACTCCAACACCTACAGTTACCATTTAACCAGTCTGAAGGCCAAGGTGTTCTTTACGCCTGAGAACATATCCCACAAACATTTCTAGCTTCCTGGCACTAAAAAATTAAGAAAAAAACATCTGCTCTAGTTAGTTATAGGAGTCATAAATACACACTTCTCAAGCTCTTATGCTTCCTATTCCCTTGTGAGAGTCCCAGTTGCCTCCAAAACGTGGGATGCAGTAGCACTCCAGGAGCAAAGCAGTGACAGCCTCTCACCTGGAGCTGGATGGCCGCCTCCTCCTCACTGCAGGGCATGGCTCCAACTCCCCACAATCTCCCAGAACAGAGGAAGAGAAGAGGCGAAAACCTGAAATACGGAAAAGGGAATTTTAGCCACGATATAAAACAGAGGTGAAAGCAATCAACAGCAATCTCCCTGGGAAGCCTCACTGCTGTTACTGTATTGTTACAGTGCTTGACAGCAATTCGTGACTGAGAGGAGCCAGGGCACAGAGATCACAGCTACAAAACAACGGCCTTCACAGACACTAACAGAAATTCTTCTAGTGCAAGTGCTTATTAGTCAGTTGGGTGTACAACTGGCAACAGACAGGATCCATCTCACTTGTCATCATTCAACTATTAATAATATATAATAACAATGTCACAAAACAGCCACAACGGATGCGACTAGAACTCACCATCGTCTGCAGAGTCAGACTGTCGCACAGAGGCTTGTGAAGGTCCTGATGGGTCCTTCAAGACAGTGATGAAACTAAACAGAAATCCCCAGTCAGATCTGAAGAAATGTTTATTCAAACTGAGCTAAAGTTGGGTATTTCTAGGAAACAAGCCTACAGGGAAATGTTATATAGCTTCTTACTTTTCTCTTAGTGAAGCTGTCTCACCTCCCTGCTTTCAGAGCAGGCCACACCTTCACTCCTTAGCAGCACAAGGATGACTTAAAAGCAGCATTTCTAAAGCCAGCTCTAAACACCAGGAATTCTAGTTCTCCAGGACCACATTTATGCAATTTACACAGTAGCAGCCCCATCAGAGGCACACTGCCAGCACAACCCTGAACCAGCTATTGGATTAGATTGTAGGAATAAATCAAACATTCTCACGGTAGCCTTTAAATTATAAAACCCATTCACTAGAGGCAAACACACAGGGAGTCTTTACCAGAAACACACAGCACATGGGCTGGGTTAGTTCAGAGAACAGTGGAAGTTTGCGTTAAATGCAGGAAGGGAGGAGACAAGAACAGAAACAACTTCTTCACAGTCAGGCTGCACTCAGATCTTGAATTTCCTGATTTTACCACACAAAAGCATCAGTGTACTTAACCCACAGGACAAACTTTTTTAGGATTGCTTGCCAATACCCATCTAGCATTGCTCCCAGTTTCTTCGCAACATGTGCTCTGAACTCTGGTGTCGTCTGTAGCTCGTTTCCATCTTCACCATGACCATTCACCTCACGCCTGTTTGAAATATGAACAATTATTATCTCTTTCACGGTCAATAATATCTGGAGCTCTTGCCCAAACAGAAGATAAAGGACTGCAAAATCCCTGCCCATTAGTAATCAATTCATACTTGATAGGGAAGATGGCCAAGAAAGATGGAAAATAGCTTAGTAGTAACAGTTCTGTTCCCAAGAGGAAGCTACATATTATTTAGCCATCTCCATCATAGTTAGTAACTGGATTATTTTTTTCACTGAAATAGCCTACAAAAGCAAATATATTATGCAAGGACATCCCTACTCCGCATGCAGTTCCTGTGTATGTTGCCGCAATTTGTGCAAAACCTGTCCCAGGAGAGGGGGTTTTATTAGGCTGCCTGGCTGGCAGCATTTGAAACTGAGCCTAGAGGAACACTGCAAACTTATCAACAGGGCAGCACATGCTTTCCAGCTGATGAGCACTTGCCTTTGCAATAGTAATGTTTTTTGAATATGTTTTTGTTATATGTAACTGTACTAATTCCTCCATGGGACTCTTGCGGGGTTGGAAGATTTCTGACACTTGGAACTAATGCTGTTACAGCAACAGTAGGTTTTCAGCTTCTATACTTCCTGACTGCTAGAGGGATGACAAAGGCATTTTTAAAAACCCACTAGATTTTCCAGATTTAAGTATAACTTCAGATTATTATGGTTGGACTAATTCTTAAAACTGAATAGGCTCTTCCAGTAGGAAGTATCACAAGGCATTAACTCTAAGTAGCACAAATATAACACACACTAATATTTTATCAGTGAAACACAAGTCTGCAACTAGAAGCAAAAATACCTTAGGCTTGGCCGAGCGGGCTGTAACCGATCCTTGGTAAGAGCACCTGATGAAGGAAGAAGTAAAAGCAAGTTTAAAAGACCTGCGACCCGGACTTCCTCAATCCCCCCTCTGGCACACGGATTTTATAGCATAAAGATTTTATAGCACAAAGAATGGCGCCTGAAGGGATAACCCAGGCCCACCTTTGGGGGAAAGGGGCATTCCCCAAGGGCCGGGCTGCAGCACAAACCCTGCCCGGGAAGGGGCTCCGGGCCCGGCTGGAGGCTGCGCATCCCGCTCCCTGGGCAGCCCCGGGGGGGCCCGGCCCAGGCAGGTAGGCCACGCCGCCGCTGCGGCGGGAAAGCAGAGCCTGGCTGCCCGCCGCCCCTCACCGCCGGCCGGCTCCGCCCGCCCCGCCGCCGCGCAGTCCCAGGCCGCCTCTCGGAACCGCGCGGCCGCCTCGCCGCTGCTGTCCGAGTCCGAGTCCGTGTCCAGGCCCCAACCGGCCCTGGGCGCCGCCATGTTGAAGGCACGGCGGCCGCGGTGCATGCTGGGGGCTGTAGTCGGGCGGCCGCGGTGCATGCTGGGGGCTGTAGTCCCGTGCGGAACGTTCGGCGTTAAAGAATAAACATAAAGAATAAAGAATAAACATGAGTAAAGAATAAAGAATAAACATAAAGAATAAAGAATAAACACGGACTCGGACTCAGGAGTGGCTGCCTGGTCACCTGCCTTTTGTAATTAAGGATTTTAGGAGGGGGTTTGTGTGTACCATAAATACCAATATTATGTGGCTTAGATCATGACAAAGTGAATAAATCAAAGTGATTTATTCACACGCACACGAGGATGAACAACCAGGGCACGAGGTTTTGCTGACTCCAAGCAATTACTGGCTACATTGCCGAGTGATCTACATATCACCATTAGAATAGACATACGTGTAAATAATACTTCAATTTCCATTATGCATGTTATATACAGCGCTTTGAAAGGTGCTTTCTTAGCTTCCTTAAGGAAAGTATTTCCTTGCATCACTTATTGTTGCCATTCAATATAATTATTGTTGCCAATGGCAGTAAATCTGAATGTCCCATGAACATTCTCCAGCTGTTTTACTGTTTTAAATAAGTCTGTTCTCTTCCTATTAGCTTTAGCTGTAAACAAGATTAACATTTTCATTCTCTTCTTGTACACCACCTTCTCCATTCATCCAATCCTATTCATTGCCTGTCTCTGGATCTTTTCCTTTTTGAAAAGAAAACGCTTGCTATAAGTGGAACTGGGGTACTGTAAATAAGTCACTATAGAAATGCAGAATAATATAATTCCATTCTTCTGAGACTTAAAACATAAATGTTAAAATCATCACCGGGCAGTGAAAATATTCCTTGGCTGTGTTGTCTATGTATTTTTTTTCAGATTGCTTTAGTTATCATATGATACCCAAACAAAAAAGACTGTTCTGAGCAGGATTATAACATCAAAAATCAACCTTTTTTACTTTTTATACTGAAATTCTTTTGACTCCAAGTCATACATGGTGATTTGCACCTAAGCCGGTGCAAATTTCAGCAGCTCATCCTTGTTTTAATCAGCATCTGGAGGATATAATTTATACCTTTGAGGCCTTGTTAACTTATTAATCTGATACTCCATTGAGATGGCAAATTTTTGCCTGAGCAGTGAAGCTGTGCCAAACTGCGCTGCTTCACTGTCTTGTTGAAAGTGAGACAGCCTTTGTTACAGCAGCTTTCACAGACAATAAACACACCGCTCGTGTGGGCAGGACAGCTTCGCAACACGTGTCCCAACGCCACAAGCACCATCATTTACAGATACAATCCTCATCTTCACCTCAGCTACAAACTTCCCGGTGCCACACATCAACGTGTAAGGCAATTCCAGCCGGGCTGCTGGGTGACTGCTTTGACGCGGGTTCTGCCAAGCCCACGTGCTGCGGAAAGCAGCCCAAGGGCTCTGGACAGCTGTGGTTTTACATCCCTCAACACTTCCTGGCTGGTGCATTCCAACCTTCACACCAGAGCTGTGTAGTCTCAGGCCACCTCAGTCAGCAGGGGCCTCAGACAATATCCTTGGGCTCTTTCTGGTGGGCTTCCGTGGCACTAACCTGCCTCCGCTTCTTGCCTCAACTATTCCTTTCTAAGGCTCACTTCTAGTGGCAGATCTTGGTTTTGAATTCACCCGTTCTCCACTGTGTCAAACAAGGAATTTTGCACAGTGTTCTGCCGCAGTGCCCTCAGAGCAGGGACAAAACCCTTCAGAGGTGCTTTCTTGGTCACCTCTCAGCTCTGACCCACTTCTTCAGGCACCAGGTCCTCTCCTCTCTCTACTTTTTGGCCATCTGTCTCCATAGTTTCTCACAGCTGTATAAACACCTGTGTTCCCATTTTGGAGACACTCCTCAGGTCAGATCCTAGTGCTCTGAACGCACATTTGAACAATTTATTTCCCTCAAAGCTGCCGCCTTCCTTCCCTGCTTGTGCCGAGCATTTGCTGCTGGTGACAATACGTAGTTTTTGCATTTTCCAGAGGCAGGCGTTGGGATACGGCCCCCCCCGCACCTCACCATGAGCAGGCAGCAAAACCGCAACAGAAGCAGCGCTACAAATCGCAGGGAGCGCGCAGTCGGGGTTGCGGTGCTGGTGGCTGAGCCGGGGCCGAACGCACCGCCCGCCCGGGCAGGCCGCACCGAACCGCTTCCGTCGCTGCGGTAACAACCGGCCGCGGGTTCAGGTTCGGGGGCGCGGCGGCAGGACGGGCAGCGCCCGGGGAGCCCCGCCGCCCCCGCAGCGCTCCCGTTTCCGAGGAGCCGCCCCCCGGGGCAGCCCCGGCGCGGTGGGCGCCGAGCGGGCGGAACGCGGCCCCGCGGCCCGGCGCGGCGGCGGGAGGCCGGTCCCTTCCGCCAGCACCGCGCTTCCGGGCGGTCAGGTGACGGCGGCCGCTGCCAGGGGAGCGGCTCGGGGCGGCTGCGGGGGAGCGGCGGGACCCGCCGGTGACACCCGCCGGTGAGCCCAGCGCGGCGGATCCCGGTTGGTGCCAGAGGGTGGGGGCAGCCGAAGGCGGAGGGCTTGGGGAGCGAAAGGAGCGGCCGGGGCCGCGGGAAGGCCGGAGCCGCCCGCGCCAGTGTGAAGCCGGAGAGGCGGGGGCGGGCGGGGCGGGGGAGCCGCGGGAGCACCGGGCTCGGCCCCAGGGCCCCGGTGGGCCCGGCGGGTGCCCCTCGCTGCCGGAGCTGCGGGCCGGGATCTCCGCGGCGCGCAGGGCCCGGTGCCCCGCCGGGGTTCTCCCTGAACCCCGTGTTCAGCGGGGCCCGGGCCCGGACCCTCCGCGGGGCAGCGCCGGGCCCGCCCAGGGCAGGTCGGGCGCTGGGTCCGGTCGCTGAGCGTTGGCGAAGCGTTGGCTGCTGCTACGGGCCTTCTTTTCCCCTTTCTTCCTCTTGGGAATTGCTTGTTACTTCTTAAACCACATCGTAGCTATTTCATTTAATTTTTACACTTCGGTGCTACCCCGGTTGGCCCACTGAAAGGGCATTTCCAAACCAGGAAAACGCTCAGGCACTATTACGGTATTACAGTATTACAGTATTACCCAACTGGTTCTATCAGTTTTCTTTTTTTTTTTCCCCTTTGGACTTCATGAGGTAAGAGGATAAAATCTTTGTCTAAAGATTTGTGCAACATTTTCTTCGAGCCTATATTATACTTTTATGGAATCGTTTAAAATAATAATTACTTTAATCACTGAGTATTTGATAGCTTGTAACAACGTCTTGCATTTGTGAGTATCTGGAATCCTCAGAGTTGCCGAAACAGCCTTTCAGCAGAGCTCGTACCCTGGAAGCAGCCACTGTGACACAGGCGGACTTGCAGAATCCCAATTAATGAAATTAGGCCAAGCGAGGGCACGTTGGGCTGTGCAATCAGCGGCGGATTTTGCAAGGCCGAGTGGTCAGGCGGACTCGTTTGTTGGGACCACTTTGCGGTCCTACCAAAAAGCAGGTACGGGGCGCTGAGCAGGTTACAGGAAGTGAAAAGGTGAACCCGGAAAGTGTTTCTGAGGTGTTAAAATGTAACATGTTTTCAGGACAGAATGGAGTAAAAAAGTAGTGAGAGATAAATGCGTAGTTAATGATTAACAACAGGACTTCAGTCAAGCTAAGAATATCCAAAAATGACTGTCATGAAATAAACGTACTTTTTTCTAAGCACTGTCAACAATTATCAGCTGAGGTTATCTGTTAGTTTTACTTCAAGTCCAGGCAATTGTAATAGGTTAAGAATCAGATTTTTGTTAAATGTGTGAGTGGGTGTATTGATATAAACTGAGTAATATTTTTAGATTTAGATAAAATTTCTAGTCTTTATAAATTTGTCATTTGTGTCTGAAAATGACATTGTCACTGTAGCGATAAGAAAAATAACCTGGCAAGTTTTCATTTTGATGTAAACAGCAAGAAGCTCAGAAATTAAGTTAGAACGTCTTTCAGAAGCAAACTAGATTTGGATTGTTTCAATTTCAGTAATCCTATATAATATAAAATTCATTAGGAAAGAAATATGGTAGAGTGTTTTTTCTAGTGGAATTTTACATCCAGCAATTCTCTTCTTTTTATTTCCTTGTTATACATTAGATATCTTAAAGAATAATAAACTTTGGGTTCTGTAATAAACTAGCCAGAGTCCTATATCCTCACCAGAAATTTTTTTCATTGTTCATGAAAGAAGATTAAGAAATAAATACTTCAAACATGCTACGGTTGTAGTATTGTGAACGTGTGTTCTACAACTGTTCCATACAGGTGACATTAGTTTCTAATTTATATTCCCTCTCTGTCTTTCTCGGGTTGAATTATTATTCACCTACTATGTTTCCAATGGGGTTTTTTTGGTATGGTTTAACTTATGGTGGGAACGCTCCCAGTCTGCCTTAAAGTGTTTTTATTGTATTTTTAGAGTCAGGTCTTTGGCAAATGCAGTCGGTTTTCATTTGCCGAGTTCAGATACGTCATGTTTTCCAGTGGCCATTTGGCTCGCATTTTCCTGCTGTGCAGTTTCTCCCACTAGATTTACAGATTTAGTTTCTAAAGTATTTGAGTAAAATTTCTTTCTTATTGCCTGTTAATGAGATTTGTACACGGTACATAGACCTTACCAGTTTCCTGCTGCTCTTTCATGGACCTCCCGTGCTGCCAGTTGTCATGAAACTTTCAGGTCCTGGTGTGCTCTCCAAGGTCTGGGTTCACCAGCTCTTTAAGCCTTCCTGATTCTGTCCACAGCCCGGTGGGATTTGTGCTGGGTCCCTACACACGTGTCTTCGCTTTCATGTCTTCTTCACGCTCCACCAAACTTCTTTTTTTAATTTAGGCAGACTATGGGTTCTTTGTTTCTTAACCATTCATCTGTTGCCACTCTTGATTCCTCAATGTAGTAAATGTCAGTGATTTGGTCAGTTTCAGAACAACCTGTTGGGATATCACAAGGGTCATGAGTTAAAGGAAATAAAGAGCTAATACAGAGGACTTGTAAGGAATAAAGATACTGTTTTCCTCTAAATATCTAGATAACAAAGAAACAAGCTAGAAAAAAAGAAATCTTTGAATGCTTGCAGTTAGATCACAGCTGACTTTTATATCCTTTCACTTGTTTTGTTTGCTACTCATCATGTGTCTAGGGTTGACCTGGAGACCTGATCCAAAGGACAAGGGTTTAGCAAACCTGAATGGCATCTCGAAATTCTCTTTACTTAACCCCAAAAGTCACGTTATATCCCAGTGTACTTACAGCCTTCCTTCTGAACTCTCAATCAAAATGAAAATGGGGTTGGTTTGCACTGTTGTGTTGGTTGGGTTTTTTTGTAGTCTGTGGTTTGCTTGTGGTTTGGTTTTTTTATCCCCCTAAAAAGTTTTGTCTCAGAGTTTAAGTAGTTCAAGTGACATTTCAACCATTTTCAGCTTGTTCTACATTCGGAACGAGTTGAATTTGCAGTCAAACTTCTACTTTAGGATTCACAGACTCTGCTGACAAGTGGCACAATATGTGATTATCAAATGTAAGTTTAGTCACTGGATGCTCTTTCATGTTTGTTTCTTCGCACGTGTGCAGCGTGACTTGCAGATGAACAGACCCCAACAGCACTTGTTACAGACCAGGTTATGTTAAACAGTATTCCACCGACAAGAGCAAATGTTTGAGAAGCCTTTTCAGAATTTGATTGATTGTTTTTTGTTGTTGTAGTTTGATATATTTTTGGTATTTTCAATTGGTTGTATCCTAATAGGTCATCAGGCCTAATTAGCCTATGGAGAAATAATGAGGAGAGGATCCCAGCACAGACTAAGGAATGACCTCCTTCTAGGAGAGGAGATTCAGTGCCTGTGGCGTTATATCATTATCTTCTGTCTCAGCCATCTTTATTCCACTATATTACTGATATTCCTATGCATTTCTCTGTCATCCTTCTTCATAACTTAATGGTTTATTTGGTTTTCGTAGTTACTAAAAACTAAGGGTTTTTTAAGTAGGTGTTTGTGAAGATGTTTCCACATTGGTTTTATGGACACTGAAATTCATTTGTTTGTCTCTTCTACATATTTTCCTTGAGTTATATGCCCAGCTATAAGAGCCAGACAGATCTTGTGCCCATTCCATAAAATGCTGGTGTTTTTTACAATGTGTTGAATTCCTTGGTTTTAAGGAGGTTTTCTTGGTGTTGATATTAATCTCCAGCAAATATATGTAGGTCCAAGTTGGTAAGTTTTCAAGTTTTAAACTACTAAGCAAGACAGGCTGAAGATTCTGGTAGTAAGGATGTGTGAAAAATCCAAGCGTATAGTTTGTGGGCTGGCAGCATTTCCATCTGCCTTCAACTAACACGAATTTTAATGTTGTACAATGAACTGTGTCGCTGCTGAATGTAAATGAAGTCATGGTGTGAAATGCTGCGAGTCAGCAGCGCTGAGCTCAGTATATGTTAGAGTACAGCATCGGTGAATACAAAGCTGCCCTTCTGGGACACCGTGCAAAATGATGTAACCGAGTGAAAAAGCTCTGCAAAAATATATTTCGCTTGCTGTAACTGAGTGTCTTCATTGCAATACCTTCATGAGGCTGGGCTATGGTACTTCTTGACTGTGCAGTGGGATTGTATTATATGAAAAAAGCTGTTGACAGTAACAGCTAGAGATACCCAGTTTTATTTTGCTGCTCTGCACCTGTGCTTCAGCACTGCTACAAAGCAGGGACACTGAGGAAAGCCTTTGGTGCTTGTGGGGTAAGTTTGCAAAGAAATTTGCTTGTGAAAAATTCAGGTTGTCCTTTTAAAATGCTTTACTGTTTGTACGCTTGCAAAAAGTTCAGATAATCACCTGTTTCTTTCTCACGACCTTATCTAAGTATTTATATCCCTGCAGCAGCAACAGGTCAGAGTTTCATGAAAAGCACAGTGGAATATTTTAAACGTTTTTGGTTTGGTGAATTAATTTCTGTAACTGCTGAAAATCTCTTAATTCTCAGATTAAAAATCTTGTGCTGGTAGAAGTGTTTGTTTCTCAAAGTGTAAATGCCTTGCACAAAGTATTGTGGAATTTGCATATCAAGGAATTAGACTGTAGAGGATGTTATTACAGAAATAAATGAAATGGTGTTCTTTGATAAATATGATGATGTTATGAGAGGTGAAAGCAGTTGAGTAAAATTAAAGCATGTTCAAGTAAAATCTGTAGCATTTCTGCATTATTACCCAATTAGAAATGTCTGATAGTTTGAAAGTACTAGAAATGTTTGATAGCCACATCAGCACGCTGCTGTGAGAGCAGCAATACACTGCTGATGACACAAATCAAGTAGTAACCCACCTTTGTTTGCTGTAATGATCATTAATATTCCAAACTAAAGAACATTGAATCTAAAACTATGCATTAAGTCAGTCTGTGCAAACTATAAATTGCTTCATGATTAAATCCTATTTCAGACTCCACTCACAGTTATAACTTACACTGCAGTTTTGGAACAGCATGTATGACTAGGTGAGCTCATTCCTCTCATAGCACATGTCATTTATTAGAAAATACGATGAGTTTGGTTTGCCTATGGATCGCAGTTGCTTATCAGTTACTTTAAAGTACAGGTCACATATCAGCCAGGCCATACTACAGGAGTTTAAAGTAGCTTAGTTTCTAAAAAAAGATCCCTCCTGGCTACGTTAAACTAAAACCATCAACAATAGGATTCAAGCGCTTCTTACATAAATCACTACCAGTTTGCAACAGGACAAGAATGCAGTGTTATAATGCCAATAAGTTATTGTTTTTCTTTCCCTTTCTCAGTGCTAGGATTCCAACAGCAAGATCTCTGTGACCTTGTGTCGGGGTAGCTCTTGAGGATGGCGAGCAAAGGACCCACGACTTCTGCATCAACAAAGAACTCCAGTACTGGAGGGACCAGTGGCAGCAGTAGCAGTAACGGTGCTGGGGACAATACTAATCAGGACAACACTTTTGAATGTAACATCTGTTTAGACACTGCCAAGGATGCAGTTATCAGCTTGTGTGGACATCTCTTTTGGTAAGTACTTGAGCCCCCGCAGATAAACCAGACCACTGTCTATCTCTGATCTCATAAAAGCTTATGATTTTTATAGTTCTAAATGTCAAATAAAATGTCATGTATACAATGAGTAAGAACCATGGTTTAGGAGCAGTTTGCTTTTATTCCTTGACTGTTTTTCTTTGCTCGTGTTCCAGGGAGTGGGTTTCTTGGTTATAAACTTCCTGTACTCTTGGATTATTTTGTAAAAGCAAACAAACAAGCAGCCCCACATGGATTGGTGTCCATTGATACTGCTTGCTTATGTGTGCTGGTTTATTTGTGCTGTGTGGTCTAGCACAGGTATCTTGTTCACACTTAAGTTCCTGTCTAACCTGTGCATACCTAAACCTGCATCTGAAACTAGGTTCTGGAGGCCAAATTGTAGTTTTCATGCTTCCTGCAAGCTTGCTCTTTTTTCCTTTGAAACCATTAAAAAAAATAGCCCACGTGTAAAAGCTTGTTATCTATTTCTCTTTTGCCATGGTATTGCAGTTGTAATAGTAACTTTTCAGCTCTTTGATCTGACTTGGGAATGTATCGCACAAATACAATAAGCGTGCAGCATTTCGTATTTGGGTGACTTGGTCTAGAATACACTCGTTCTCAAATGTTAAGAAGTTATTAAGGATTCACATGGCCAAGTGTGCTGGGCTTTTTTCTGTTTATTTTGGACGGTAGGCTAAATTATGCTTTTTAATAAAAAGAGGCCTAAAAGAGCGTTTCTTTTCTGTGTAAATGTATGTAGCATCTGAAAATCCAGGTTTTTATTCTAGGTGGAGATGGACAATCTCTTGCTGATGGCATGTTAAGATAAAATTAGATGAAACTATTGCACAAAAGGATTTCAAAGAATGGAACCTTAAAAAGTAGCACATATCTTTTCTGCATAATGTTGTCAAGACCACTTTGAAAGCAGATGGCAACTTAGCAGTTCTGTATTGTAGCTTGCTTGTTTGTCTTTGACCTTTTTTAAGTTGCCATATTAATTTACTCTTAAGACTAGTTCAGTATAGTGGGAATTTCTCTGCCCTGAGCAACTGGTTCTGATCTCAAAAGATGACCCTGCGCTGAGTGTCAGGTTGGACTAGAGGCCACCTGAGGTACTATCTGGCTTGAATTGTTCCACGATTCTGTGAATGTGGCTGATATTTTAGCTAAATGTCCTGTGTGTGGCTTCTTTTAAGATGCTGAAGCCTCACTACTGACATCTTCCTCCTCTGCATCTTAGCTCAGGGGTGTCTTTGCATGGTATCAGAAGAAAAAAATCCGTACAGTAAACATGAAGATTAGTTGAGCCTCTGTACGGGCCTTTGCCGTGGATGAGGACCCAGAACTCAAAAGTGATATGCAGAGAATCACAGTAACAACTTAGATTGCATAACCTGAAAAGACCAGTGGAGATTTGTCTTACACTGTGCTTTCAAAAATATTTTAATGGGAGCTTATGGAACTGGCCGAGCCAGATTCCAGGATTCTGTTGACTCCAAGCTGTGCTATCCATGGTACACTTTGTATATTTGTCGGATTGAGTTGTCAGTAACTAATTCTATTTTCCCCTCTTTTTCTGCTCTGTGAACAAATTGTCCTGGGAATGCTCATAGTTGGCCTTGTTTACACCAGGTAAGACAGGTTTCCTTTTACTTTGTCTTTCATCAGCTTCTATTACTCAATAAAGCCCTTGGTTCTCTGGGGTATCCCCCTCCTTTCGAATGCACTCCTTTCTCTCCAGGGCAATCACAACCCGCTCATGCAACTTCATGTGCAACACCTTGCAATCTGCTCTTTCAGCAAGGGAAAATGTAGATTCTTTTCCACTTGCCCCCTTCTTTTTAGTTTTTTAAACACTGAGTATTCATAGGTTTGGTAGAAGAATTACTGTAGGCTGTTCGCAGGGGTTTAGTTTGCAGGCTTAAGTGCTGAGTATACCTCTCTTTGCATATGTGGTATTTTACATTCTGGTACCATTATAGAAAAGATAGGTGAAAGAAGGGTATCTACACTAGCCCTTGGCCTATGCAGGGGTCTTGGTACTGTTTATTTCTTCACATTGTACTCCAGTGCAGTTATGAAAGTGTACACATGGGCGAGTGGATTGTACCGGAACAATAGGCAAAACACCAACTCCGCTTTGGAGAACACTCGGCACTTATTACAATGTTTTGCCCCACGGCTTTCTGAGAAATTGCTGAAGTCCCTCTGCCTGGCTGCAAATGAGGTTTGCATGGTGGTGTTTTCATGTTTTTTTACTAGTTTTCTTATAATTTCCTTTCTTTTAGTGGCTAGAAACCAGGCCAAACAGACAAGTGTGTCCTGTGTGCAAAGCAGGAATCAGTCGAGATAAAGTTATTCCTCTGTATGGAAGAGGTAGCACTGGGCAACAGGACCCCAGGTAAGAAACGTAAATACAAGTATTTTTCTGTGAAGACTAAAGATGAAACTTTAGTTTAAGGTGGTAAGATCGAAGTGCTGGATTCACAACTTGAAATACTTTGTCGAAAGACAGAACTGATGTTTTTGCTGAATATTTTTGGCTTTGTCAGTGCCCGGGTTTGCACACCTTATTTCTTGTTCAGCTGGCAATGTATTTCAATTTGAATTGGGTGTTAATTACCAGTTACAAGTGGCAGGTTGCAATGAGTGTTATCTGACTCGAGAAGCTTATATAAAATGTTCATGTCTTCAGTTTCTAGCCTTTTTAATGGAACTTAGTTACTCAAAAGTACAGTATCTTAATTCAGCAATATGATGTCAAAGGCTCATAAGCTAGGTGGTCTGCTCGCTCACACAGAACCTCTGCTGCAGCATGGCCCTGTGAGGGCGTGCTCTGTGTTGGTTCTGTCACATTAGCTGGGCTATTGCAGATACCATTGGGATGTATCCTTGCACTGGAGCTAATTTCACAACTTCCTGCAGAGAGAAGACTCCACCACGACCCCAAGGGCAGAGACCTGAACCGGAGAACAGAGGGGTAAGTGCAAAAACAAGCTCAAGCAGATGTGTTGTTTTTATCAATGGTGGTATTTTTCATCCTGGAGGACATAATGTGTGGATGAGATCCTGTGTGAGGACCCTGTTTCTTGTTCCTCCCCAGTAGGTTATTCATGAATAACTGACAGCTGTGGTGTGGCAGAAAACTCCATTCCTAGAGTACTCTTTAGCATCCCAGAGAATGGGCTAATTTGAGTCATGCCTCATGAAAACAGCCCTGCACGGCATCACTGGAAATGCTCTTCATACTTGCTTGTTCTCCACAGATAAATACAAGCAACAATTTGCTTTGAAATTTTTTGTGGAAGTCTGTTTCCATCAAACTGTACCTGTCATGGAAATAAATAATCCATGTGTGAACTTTTTGTCAGTGACACCAGTCAGACCACGGTGTTCTTTAGCACGATGGCAGCGAGCATGGCCTGATGAAACAATTGCACATTTCCATGTAACTCAGCTGAGGGTCCTCAGAGACTGTTTGTATACTTCACGCTTCAGGCAACCAACTCTGCTGGGTGTGATTAAGGAACATTTCTGTATTGAATATATTGGGAGCTCAGTTGTTCTCTCTCACTGGGGAGCTGCCTTCTTATTAAATCAGCTGCTATGCCTTGTTTGAACCTTTTGGCTGGTGCTGCTGTCAGTCAGAGGAATCTGGTACGAAGACGCAGCAGTAGTTTTGCTGCCCCCCGCTCCCTACGGGTGCAGGATGTGCGGTGCAGAGTGCTTTGCTGGCCCTGATAGCTAATGGCAAAATGCTTGAGAAGAGTCACAGTCAAAAGACTAACTCCTCAAATCAAGGACCAACCCAGAAATGTCTGGCTTTTATTATCAGAGTGAAATCATCTTTGTCCTCCCACTGTTTGGAGGCAACAAACCAGAGGGTTTTTCAGAGTTGGTGTAACTGTTTTCATTCTGAGAGGGCAGGTCGCTGGATTACAGAACACGGTGACTGCGCGCTCCCCACGGTTTTTAAACATGATGCAATACATAGATCCTTATACAGTTGGCTCTCAAGGAGTACACTGCTTTTACAGAGTAGATTCATCTAGATTCAGAAGACTGACATTTTAACTTGATGTGGTGATTTAGTGTGGATCCCACAGGGGTCAATGTTGTTGCATTCCTGCCCAGATGACTTTACCACCTTAATTAGAGTCCCTCCCTGGTAATTTTTAAATTTTTTTGGTACTGTTCTTCTCTCTAATGCTCTGTGCATCCCACTGGCACTGTATCACTTTACTGAATATTTAAATGATGCACATGTAGCCTGAAAATTTATGCAGATAATTTTTTTTACAATGCCTTTCTTAGATGGCTAATAGCTATTAATACAGAATTATAAAGACATTGTTAAGACATTCTAAATAGAATTGGTAAAGTTGATTTTGATATATTGTCAGATATATACTATTTTCAGTCGAGAAATGTTACAAAACCACTTTTTTGTTAATTTGTGGCCTTCAAGCAAGAACTGCAGGTGTCAGTTTTCATTTTCTCAAACTTTTGGGTTGCTCTGGCAAGTTTGCTACTATGTGAAACATTTTAAAACCTGGAGAACTAAGGAGGTCTCAACAATAGTGTGGCAGACAAAGTTGCCAGACAGCATGATGCTCTTTCAGCTGTAGGGAAGCCAGTGAGAGGGAATGCCTGTACTTCTACAAAATATTCTGAAATAGGCTTTAAATGATCGGTACCTTTTTTCTCTTCTGTTGCTTTGCTCCCTGTAGGGATTCCAGGGCTTTGGGTTTGGCGATGGTGGCTTCCAGATGTCATTTGGAATTGGGGCGTTTCCCTTTGGTATATTCGCAACAGCATTCAACATAAACGACGGGCGACCTCCTCCAGGTACCACATGTCCTGTCTTCTCTGAGAGTCCTGCCACAAACAGAGGTTTTACAAACTCCCTTGTAACTTTTAAACAAATAGCCTGCTAAATGGCAAAATGTTCTGAACAGTACAGTAAATCAGTATAGTACATAGGAACAGAAAGTGAGGGAAAACACCTGGTAGAGAACACAGTCTATGGGTCACGCGTTTTGTACAAGTGCTTTTATAAGAAGCAAGTTTGTCACTCCGATACGGTTTGCTGAGGGCACCCCTGGGAGGACAGTAGAACTGGAGAGGGACAGTGGCACTGGAGACTTTAATTCACGTCTCCTCTGATACTCCAGTGGACAAAAATTAACTTGCCTATTACCTCTACTTTAGTGTCTGCTGAAGATTTGTGTGGAGGAGTGACTGAGCTAAGGAGTATGTAAATATATGCTGTTGCAACAGCCATAATTTGACCAACTCCTTTATCTGCTTTTCATCTGTGGATTCAGCACAGCAGTTCCAGAAAGGCACATCTTGAGCTTCAGAGCTCTAGTGCTTTTCGCTAGTTCTTTCAGTCAATGCTACACAAGCAGCTTTGGCCGTTTTACCATTTCCTTATTCAGAGATGTTTCACCTTGATGGGGAGGCGCGCTCGGGCAAAGGTGGTGAAGTGTCTTAGCATGAAAACAGTGAACTCAGCAGGCGACAGTGACCTAAGCAGTGAACTTTGCTCAGCACTGTCCCCAGAGTCCTCCGGGCAGACCTGCCTGTGCTCCAGCACCTGGAGCTATTAGTCATGAGCAGGTTTACCACTCGTCCTGCTGCAGGGAGCTGGTGCTTGTCTTCCTGCTGACCTCCCAGTGTGGCTGGCCAGGCTGAGGGTAGGAAATAGCGACGGTGTCTCAGCAAGTAGGTTCCTTGCATCTCTTTCAATTTATGAAGGTACTACGTTCAGAATAGGCACAATGCTGGAGAAGAGGAAGGAGCTGAACTGTCATGTTTTGGGGTTTATTTTTTTATTTATTTCTTTTCACTTCCTGTTTTCCAGCTGCTCCAGGGACTCCTCAATATGTGGATGAGCAGTTCCTATCCCGCCTCTTCCTGTTTGTGGCTCTGGTGATAATGTTCTGGCTGTTGATTGCATAAATCTTTTCCATTATTCTGTATATTCCTGGCCAACAAGGCCACAGAAACAGTTACAAACTGCATCCCTATCCCATTTTAAGCCTCTTGGTGTCTGGTTCCGTAGCTAACTATGGGCTTCAGGAATTGGTGGTACCACAGCACAATGAGGAATCTTGCATTTTGCACTAGAGTTGGAAATTAAACATTGGTTAAAAAGCGTGTTTCAGCTCAGCCGTCTCGTACAGCAGGTTCCTGCCACAAAGCACGAGCCTGCCTCTGAGCTCTGCTCCTAAAAGGAGCGCTGCTTCAAAATCCTGTGCCAATTGGTGTTATCGGGTTTATGTGCAAGACAGTTGCCCCAAGGTAGACTGGGCAGGTAAGGAAACTTCTGTGGCGTGATCAGTATCTTGTGCTCGGCAATCACGACGGACCTGCAAGAGCTGCAGATGTTATTTAAAGTCTTCACATCAACATCCAGCCTTCTTCAGGAGATCGTCTGCTGCACTGCGGAGACTCTTCGGGCACAGCACATCATGCAAATGGAACCAGGTTTGGAGGCTGGTTTCTTTTCCTACTGTTATTTGCCAGCGTGATGGAAAACCCCTCCTGAAGCGGCTCTAGTGGCTGTTAGAAGAACGGATACAAATTTATGCTGCAGTTTTTTAGAGCCTGAATTTGCTGGAGCCAGACACTGGAAGATTCTCCCGTTGTGGAGCCAGGTGGGGTTGCTGAACAGTCGGACGCAGCTGTCTGCCTCACCCAGCCCCGTTCCTCACTGACAAAACAGTGTTGTCTTCTGTGGTTCTGCGCAGCAGCCTGGGGCTGCACTCTTGGATAATCCCCTCACAACCTTGTCGCTGCATTTACTCTTCCCAAGGCTTTGAGACTTTCTGTGCGAGGTCATGTACTCCAAATAAAATCCTATTACAGATCTGAGATCAGCTTGTTTGGAGAGAGGAAAAAAAGGCATCTTTACGTGAGTTTTGAGGTTAAACTTGTCATACTGTAAAATTATACATGAGGAAAAATGAGATCCTGCCATTGCTGGCACATGTCACATGTTTGGAACGTTTGGAAGAGCTGCTCTCTCCAGGTGCATCCGGCTACTCCGTAGAACGGAGCAGAACTGCCATAGTGCAAGAGTCTCTGCAGTATCTACCAAAGATATTAATTTGAAGTTCTGGAGGAGACCACAACCATTTATGTCCTGAGGGGAAAATATTTCAGAAGGTGAGCACTCTGTAGCTGTTTTGGAATCCTGTTGGGTATACAGCTTTAAAGAGTACTCCTGATGTGTTTGTGTAGATTCCTTCAGAACAGCAGATACAAGAGATTCCCTAGCAAGGTGAACAGGTGTCATATTTCTCTCACTAGGTGATTCCATTTTTGTTTCTCTTATTGTTTTTAGATTATTTTGATTCAGATCGCTGATAGTCATAATGATTTCCTGCAAGATGAATATTGTGACTTCCTTGGCAATAGACAGACAATTGACAAAATAAATCAACTCATAGAAACTTTGTTTCAATAGCTGGGGTTTTTCTATTTATGGATGAGGTTCTTGGGCAGGACACCTTAATTAGTTGTAATTATACATTTTTTTATGTAACTATAAACTGTTCACTTTTAGTATCAAGACAGAGGATGACTGAAGTTTAACTTGCCTACCTCCGAAATTCCATCTGGCAAGTAGAATGTTGCAAAGCTTCTGCAGTGTTTTACCACATCTGGTCAAATTATAACTGACTCGATGATAATCTGGCGGAATATATTGCTCACCTACAAATAGTCGAAGTGGTGCTTCAACTTTTGCTGCGTGGCACTTTTGAGAAGTTTAACTCCTTCTGCTTATGGTTCTTCTCAAGTGCATAACTTGGTGACTCGGACCCTTTGTAGGAGAAAGGCTGTTTATTGCATTCTGCTGAGGGGGCTGCAGTACACAGTTGCAGCTTGGACTTCCTTTCGTGAGCAGGCAGCACCACCTGCTGATGAGAAGGGAAAGTTCATGTGATTCTAAAAGGGATGGTTTTCCTTCTGTGTGTGTTGCTAAACTCGATGCTAAGAGCAGAGGTCACCCAGAGAGGAGCAGAGTATCCCTTCAAAGCCTTTTTCCGATAAAGAGGAGAGAAAAGTGACTGTAATAGGTTCAAGAGGTATTGAAACTGATTAACATTTATGTTATAAAATACAGAATTCTAATAGCTTGGGTTTTTGTTTTCCATCTATTGGTGAGAGACATAATGGATTTAGACAAAGGTGGCTGCAGAAACATGACAGAGAGCCCTTATTTTCTGGCAATCCAAGAATGAAATAGTCTAAAAGTGTTAACGCTTCTGTTCCTACCCTTTTCTCGGTGTGCTTTTTGTATCGTACCACTTCCCTCCTTGTACCCAAATTGCACACAGCCCATAATGGCTTGTTTAGTGCATTACCGTTACCGTTCACTAATTTTCACTGTTGTGAAAGTGATTTAGAATTAAAAAAATGGTTTTACATTGACCGCAGTGCGCCGCCCTTGCTTTGTGCTCCGCGGACGGGCTGAGGTGAGGCGCCGGCCCGAGCCCTACCTGCGGGACGGGGAGCAGAGGAGCCCGGTGCTGCTCCGTGCCTCGGGAAGCGGGAGGAACGGGGGCTCACTTCGCCCTCACTGGGGCACCGGGGGCGTTCAGGAGCTGCAGCGGGACCGGCGAGGCCGGTGTGGAGGGCACAGGCCCCAGCCCCGCGGGGAGGCCCAGGCAGGGGAGCGGGAGCGCCCGCCGCCCGCCAAGGCACGTGTGGGAGGGGCCGGGGGCGTGGCCGCGCTCTCATTGGTCCTTGCCGCGGAAGGGACGGGACGGTCACGGCGGAGTAACGCGGCGATTGGCCTGTGGCCGCGAGGGGGGCGGAGTGCCGATTGGCCTGCGGCGAGGAAAAGGGCGGGGCGACGGGCTGCCCTCGGGGCGGGGGACGGCGCCGAGATAGCCGCGAGGGGAAGAGAGGCGGGGGGCGCGCGCGTGAGCGCGCTCCCGAGCCAGGTGCGGGGTGACCCTCCGCGCGTTCCGTAGGTGACGCCAGGCGGGCGAGCCCGGGCAGCGGCGCGGGATGGAGGCGCCGCCAGGTGAGGCCGGGCCGGGGCCGCTGCTGCGCGCCGGGGCCGCGGGGCGGGAGCGCGCACGCGAGGCCGCGGCTCTCCAGCGCCCGCTGTGCGCCCGTGGATCCGTGCGCCCGTGGATCCGTGCGCGGGGCGGCAGGTGCGGAACTCGGGGGGTTCGCACCCGCGGGGCCGCCGCACCGCTGGCTCCGGAACCTGCGCCCGGGGCTGAGCGTGACCCCGTGTCCCCGGGAACGGCTGCGGACCGGCCCGCGGCCTCCGCCGGTTTGCGGGCACACGCGCGGCTCGGGGGTCCTGCCCGGGGAAGGTGCGGGGGCGGCGGCGGCTGCCCGGGGGGCGGCGGGTCCCGCTGGCGCTGCGGTGCTCGCAGCCGCCCCGTCCCGGTGGTTGTCCCGCCCGGGCCGGGGCCGGGGCCGGTGCCCGCCGGGGCTGCCCCAGCCGCGGGAGCTGCTGCTCCTCGCCGGCCGCCTCGGTAGCGTTCCGGTTCCATGTCCCGGGGGACCTGACTGACCTGTTATATTGACTGTGTCCGTTTGCTTTTCCTCCACACCATTTCCTGCTCTGTTTTTTTCATTTCCGTCGCTTCTCCTGGATTCTCCAGCAATTTCGGTTGAATGCAGGACTGTTTATCCCCGTCTGGGAGCCGATCGGCCTTTCTGTGCCCTTACACAGATGTGACAGGGCAGCCCGCAGTGAGGTGACTGCTGCCCGGCGTTCAGAAGCTAACGGGCAAATCTATATGATCGTTCTGGAGGAATAGCCGTTGCTTTTAGTCAGCTGTGGTGTCGTCCTTCATCTTTAAATTCCTTTAAATAGGATCCGCTGTCTGCATTCGCATTTGCAGCCTGTGCCGTGGCGCTGAGCTGGAGCGGAGGGGGCTGCAGGGGGTCTGGGCTGTAGAGCGGCAGCGACTCCCGAAGTTCCACCGGCTTGTGCTGCTTGGCCAGGAGAGTGTCAGCTGCCTGCGTACGGTGGCTCGGGCACACAGGGCTTTGCCTTTTATTTCCAAGCCTGGTTGGTGAGCTGGAGAGCGATTTGCTGTATGGAACAACATGAGCAGTGTGAGCTTTTCTTCCAAGTTTCTCCTAACGCTGCGTTGTGCGGATCTGAGGCCAGGTGCAGGTTTCGGTGCTCTGGGCAGCAGGAGGGGGCAGACGCACTCCCGGGTGCGGAGCTGATGCTTCATCAGGAACTGAAGTGGCAACTCTTGCTAAATGTCATATTTGAATGAACCCTCTCTAGCACTGTGTCTGTGCGGAGCCCCTTATGGGTGCTGCCCATCTGCTGCTCAGGGTGGTGCTTTCTTGTGGTCGAGTAACAAGTATTTTCTCCAAAATAGCTGTTTGTGTAAAATGTACAAGGAGATCTTCACCTTGGTTATTTTCAAACGTTGTCATTGACCTACACAGCGGGGTAAAAGTGCATAGAAGGCTGATGGCTTCTGTTCTGTGTACCTTCAAGGAACGTGACCTGGGTTTCAACCTGCCCAAGCAACTACGGAGTTTTAATGTCCTTCGGAAAATGGAAGCCCGTGGTTAGTGGTTTTCCTTCTCTAAACACACTTCTTTCCTTATGCAGCCTCACTGCAAGTAGGCTTTTGTTAGCAGGAAGGAAAAGGTTTGAGATCTGCCCAGCTAAGTGACATGTTCCTTGTGCCATCCTGTGCCCATCCAGACCCTTGCCTCTTGCTCTAATACGCCCGCACAGCTGTCTGGATTTTGGAGAGCATTTATCTGTGTGCCAGCAGCTCTTTGTGCACAAGTTTTCATGCTGGTTTTCCTGGCATGGATGCACCTAAATAAGCAGCTTTCTCTGGGGCTTTATGGCAGTTCTAGCAGAAGCTATTTTATCTGTTTTATAGCTATTATAAGTATTTTCTGAAAGGGCAATAGGCCAGTAGCATCAACCCCTCTTCCCGAGTCTGACGGCAGTCTGGTGTTGGCTGTACCATCTCTACAGAAATATTCATTCGAGCGTGTAATTCCTTCCTGGTAGTCAAGTCATTCTCTACTGAATAAAGTTCGCTTCTCTTTTCTTTCATTTCTGGGAAATCCAGTTAATTACACAAATGAATGCAAACGTTACGTGCTGAGTCAGGAGGAAGCAGTAGCGTGGCTTCCTGGCCTAGCACGGCTCCGTGTGGGAATTGTTACACCGGACCGGTCTGCCTGCCTGGAATCTCTGCTCTGGAGAGCGATGGAGCTGCTTTCCATTAAAAGTCACATTGCTTTCTTCTGCACAATGTGAAGGAGCAGATGGAGATGTTATGTCTGGAGGAAAAAAAAAAATTACTACGTGAGATGTCAGAGTTCAGCTTGTTGCCTTAAGTGTCTCTGTGTGAAGGCTTTCCTGTCCGTTATGTGATTGAAGGTTGTTCTCTATGGGGGTGCAGCAATCCTTGTTCTCTCTGATGCAAAACGGTTGCTGTATGTCACCTTGTTCCTGCACGCAGGTGAAGAAGTCTGGAGGTGTCTGGGATGCGGGGACAGCATTGCTGCTGGTCAGCGCCTCTACAAGACTGTAAATGAAGCTTGGCACATCTCCTGTTTCCGGTAGGTAAAATTTTAGCCCGTTAAACTCTCCCTGTGTTGTTCAGCTGACTTGGAACCTGGTGGATAATACCAATATTAACAGGGAGCTCTTGCTGCCATCTCTGTGCCTGAGCTGTTCCGAGCCTCTTGCAGAGCGATTGCGTCCTCTCGGTTGCCACTGCATGTCAGTGGTTCCCGTAGCACTTTGGAACTGGTTCTCAGTCCCAATAGCGTCTGACGCTGCCGGGCAAAGTGTTGCCACGCTGACGCAAACACATACGGGAATGCAGATAAAGGACAAATGAAAGCTCTGATTTACTGGTGGCAGCAGAAGCCATGGGTTGGATATTTGTCTTCAGCTGCATTCCCAAGCAGTGCCCAGGCAATTTGGATTGCCTGTGGCTTTTTCCATGTGTGGTAGGTACAAGGGAGGTGTTGGGGTGTTGGGGAAAACTGCTGATATGGGGAGAGAGGTCTTGCCTTTTACTTCCTCGCCTTTTCAGACTATTAAGACGTACAAACTGATGAAATTTCTTGGATAGTGTTGCTATCAGCAAGCACAAAAAGGGACCTCTGACGTGCTCTTCTTCATGCCGGTGGGAGTAATGCCTCTTGTCGGTGTTTCATGAATATGTAGTTCTGTTTTCATGCTCCGGAATCACATTTCATGCTACTGGAGCAATGCTAGCTCTGTTGACTTGGAAAATCTGTAAGTTAGAATGACTTGTTGCTAATCACAATTATAGCTTTATATCACTGCAAATCCCAGTCCTTTGGGTTTCTGTTGATTTGCGTATTCATGTTTGGCTATTTTGAGTCAGCTGCTCTTCTAGTGTGCTGTTCTTGAGCTTCCTTAGATGTGCCTGTAGCCAAACTCCAAGCTGTGTGTGTTCATAAGTCTTTCTTTCCTGCCTTTGAATATATTTCTGTTGTGAGTCTTGGTTTGCAAGCGTCTGGTGCTTCTTGCTGTTAGGGCTGTGAGGTGGGTAATAGCTGAGCTGGAGGCAAATCCTGCCCTTATCACACTTCATAGATAATTTGATATCACAGTTTATGTTGTAAAATGGAACTTGGGTGGATTTGGTGGGGGTTATTTTGTTTGTTTTATGCAAGTGAAGACAGCAACTTTTCTCCCAAGACGTGTAGCGACTTTCTGCATTTGAGACGCGCTTCTCTCGTGCTCTGTGCTTTCAGGCAGCTCGAGCACCCAGCCAACAACTGGAAGCTGCCATTCCCCTTTTCCTACTTCCAGGGTAGGACTGCACATGCAAACAAATTCCCAGTTTGCACCCTGTTAGTCCTTGTCTTCTGTTCTCCCTAAACTCTGCTGAGCGCTGGTCTTGTGCTTCATGTCCCAAAGCCAAACTTTAAAAGCCTCCAAGGGCAGGAGCCTTTGGCAGCTGGGAGCTGTGAGTTCCGGCAGCTCTTGTGTTTTTTCCAGTCTTGCTGTGGATTAGCTGACTCCCCTGGCACCGAATTTCTCTAATGCTGCTTGGCGCCGCGCCAGGCTCGTTAGCTCTGTTTATTCTTGGTCAGGCCGGGCTGCTGATCATGCCTGGCGCTGGCAGGAGCTGACGTACATGCGTGTCTCTCAGGATTTAAGTTTTTTGTCACTTCCCTCCTTCCTCAAACTGCGCATACGGGAGCTTTGTCTCTGAAAGCTCTGTTTTCTCTGGTGTGGCTGGAGGGACATGCAAATCCCTTTGTGGATCTTGGATATTTTAAACTGTTCTTTGGCCGGCTGGTCCTTAGGCTTGAATCCCACGGGTTGGACCTGGATGAGGAGGTTTCTTAGATGTTTCTGTCACAGCGTCTGTTGTGAATTAACTCTGATGTATTTTTGTGCCTCTGAATTCTGCCGAGGTAGCGGACGCTTTCAAAGGTCGTTGCTTTTCACCGACACACAGTTCCACTGCGTTTGGAACTTGTGTTGCACAGAACTTCAAACGCTCCACCAAGAAAGGGAAGGAGAAGTGGCAAGGTGTCTTTTTCCTTAGGTCTGGCTCACTTTTACCCAAGGGGATTATTGGAAGAGCTTATTTTGACCTAGAACATGCCGTTCTTATTGCTTTCAGTCCAACTTTTTTCCATGCTACAAAATAGAAGATTCTGCCTTGAATTCTACTTTTGAATAAAGTATTGATACTTACTATTCTGATGTCCTTTTATGGTCATTTTGTGTTTGTTTGGTTTGGTTTTGGTTTTTTTTTAACCACAGATAAAGACACATGAAATTAAAGACAATTCTCTCTTTCCATAAAGATATTGCATATTTGGAGTGGGATAGAGTGAGGAGACCCAGCAGCATGGCTTAATCTTAAGGACACAGTATTTATTAAAAACCCAGTTTTGATTATTTGAAAACCATCAATTCAGATCAAGCCTGTTGAATACATCCAAGTGGAAAATGCTTTTAGATCGATATGGAGAAAAATTATTGGAAGTGGTAGTAGGAATTCCTACTGTAGCAGGGTGCCTAAGATGTGCTTAGGAAGGAAGACAATGGAGGTTCAGTTCCTTCCTAACCGTGAAATAACAGAGGATGTATATTGCTACGGTCTATAAAATACATCTAATATAAGTAGCCAAGCAACACAGGCCAAACCCTCCACATCAGAGAAAAGCTGTTCACAGTATTCAACAAAAGGTATTGGAGGTGATGGATTACTGAGGATTTTACAGTTTCAATTTAAAAATATACTGCTTAGTTTATACCCAATCCAGTTAATGAAAAGCTGAAAAATCATCAGAGGTTTGAGGAGTGGAAAAGCTCATCTTCCTTTTCTGGAAGAGGAAAGGAAAGCAAGGAAATTCTGTATGAATTGAAAAGTTTTCATTGGTAGGTCTAAGGCACTGAAGATGATGGTGACTAGAACATATTAATTCAATTTGGACAAATATTTCCTTTTTGCTTAAAACATCAGATTTTTATGCATATGCAATGCAGCTCGATCTCTGGAAAAATTCTTATGGCTTTCTGTATATTTTTTAAAAATTATATTATGAAATAGTTTGATGCTAATTAATAATATAAACAACTGCGTGACTAAAAAGTGCAAGCTTTGGTATCTGACTAAATAGGTGTGAAGTCATTTTATACTGATTAGGGATTACATTATTATATTTAAGTAATTGTAAGCAGTAAGTTGACTTTCCAGTAAAAGATATTGGCTAAAGTAAAATACAGTAAAAAAAGTAATAACACAAAATGTATTTGTGTAAATCACAATAAAAATTGCCTAGTAATTAGAGTTAAATCAGTTCACCTGACAGATTGTTTAGGGTTCATGTGTTACTGCATTCCAGTTTCTGTTAGTGCACTGGAGGTAGACACTGAAACACACGGGGTGCTGTAACCACCACAAGGCTATTTTCTCTAGATGGATACCTAGAAAAAACAGAAGGGTTTTGGCAGAGTGCAGCAGAACTCCTGGCTCTGTCTCCTCCTGCTGTTCTGAAGTGAATTTGAAACAAATTCTTGTTTCTCAGTAACGGAACAAGGTTAAAAGCAGATTCTTCCCGGAATCCCGTTGCGGCCCCTCTGCAGCGCGACCATTGTCCGTGGGCAGAGAACAGACCCGGATTAGCTGTGGGTGCATTCGGGGGTGCCCTGAGCTCCGCGCTGCTGAGCGGGAAGAGAACCACTCTTAATTTGCCAACTCTAGCGATTGGATTTTCTTACAAAGATGTGATTTCTTGTTTTTTTTCTACACTGAATGACATCCTTTGTGTGCTGCAGAAGGAGTTTTTGCTCTGCAAAACTTAGTGAATCACCTCGACTCTTTTTAGATTTGGGGGCAGAGGAAGGCAAGCCAGGCAAACTTGTATTAAGAATGTATAACATAAATTAAACCTGTTTTGAGGGTTGCAGGATAAACTAAATGACTTCTGAAGGTATTTTCCAAGTCTGTTTTCTGTGGTTCTTAGGATATCTACTAAACGTCAACTCATGTTTGAAAGCAAGTAATTTCAATGGCTTTGGAAAGATCAAGACACTGGTCACTGAACGCTCTCCCATCACTGCAGATTTTCTGTCTCCCGGGCTGTCTACTAGCACGTAATTATCCTTAGAGTTAGAAGTTTCTGTCACTATCTTCAGAAATGCCCCTTGTCGCAATTTAAATCCATTTCTTCTAGTCATGCTTGCGGTGGACAAGCTGAAAACAAGCTTTCTCCCCCTTCTGTTATTCACAGAACCTTTTCCTCTTGAAAGCAGCAATCGTGTCCCGCATCAGTCCGTCCCAGACTGAAGAAATCCAGGATCTAGCTTTTTCTCACAGACGGTGTTTTCTACACTTTGGATCAGTTCTGTTGGTTCAGATTGCTTGGCACAGGATGGAGAGATCTAGAGTGACAGGATATGAAGCTCAAATGTACAAATGCTGACAAATAAAGATGTGAGCAAAGGTGCTTATTAAGATGACTTTGAAATGTGGGGATGTTTGATGCTTTGGATCTTCCTTTAGCTTTGCAGCTGTGAACACAGCCAGGTTTGTACACTCAGCAGCTGAACTCAAGAGCAGGGGAAATATCAGCAACAAAAGGCAGCTGAATTATGGTAGAAGCAGGAAGACGAGAATCTCCTCACCTTCCTGGTCTTCTCCAGTTCCTGGCAGTCACAGAAAGCCCAGAGACAAGAGCTCTTCTCCACTCACCCTGCAGGCTCTGGGAATGTCTCCCTGGTGGCGTCCCAGTCAGCTTTGCAATTCACCAGCTCACTATCAGATTTAGGGAGGAATAGCTGCTAAGTGCCTGCTTGTACATGGATCACCACGACTGCTCAGGAGTTTAAAAATCCAGAGGAACAATGAGGCGCTTTGCAGGTGGCAGTGGCCGCATTCCATGGAGGAATCTATCAGCTACAGGACACCATGACCCTTTCTGTTTAAAGGAGGAGCTGGGCATTCCAGTCCAAACTGTTGACTTGCACGGCTTGTCCTTTAGGGCATTGTTATATGGAGGTAATTAGAATTACTCACACAGTGCAGAATGTATGAGAGGGTCCACGTGAGCGAGACAGGATCCTTCCCGGAGGAGTTCAGCTGTCTGCATAGACAGAAGCAGCAAGGCAGGAGGTGAGTGAAGGTGCGATGGTGTAAGCGCTGATCTTATTGCCGTCTGTGCTGGGTTTACAGATCAGCAGTCACTGCTTCTAAAACCGTGCACAATCTATGAAGTTTCAGTAGGTTTATTTTCTTTGGTTTGCTTCTCAGCCCACACGTATTTATGACACCTGTGTCCATTAGGCAAGTATGGTGGAGATGGAATTTTTATCTCCACCCTAATGTTGTGCTTGGTGATGTTTGGTACCATGAAGACATCGCTTTGTCAGTCTGCAGTTCTGCTGCTGCTTAGAAGTGAGATTCAGTAATGGAAACGAGCTTCACTTCACTGTTTGTTTTAGTTTACTGAAGAGCTGTTTGCAAGAGCTTTCACTCGCAGGTACGTGCGTATCGGAACGGTATCAGTTTCAGGAACTGACTGTGTCTTTCAACAGCAGCAAAGCACGTGTTACGTGTAAGTGCCTTGGAAATACAATGAGGTGTTGGGACTGTACTGAAGTATTTGGAATGCCTCCAAACTGCGCCCATGCCGAAACAAAGACTCGCTGCAGACTCTTCAGGCATCAAGCAGATGCTTTTTCCCCGGCTTATTCCAGTCCCACACATACCCAAGTGCCTGTCTGTGCCAGGATAAACGTATCTTAGGGCTGGTAGATACGCTGAGCCGTGCATCTGTCTGTGGACATGCTATTGCACAGCACGGAGTGTGTGGTAACGAGGGTGTCTGGATGTGCAGCCCAACCCCGGCTGCTTTAAGATATTAATCACTTGAATATCACAATAGCTATGTGATGCATTTCTGTGGGGACGAAGCTGTAACAGCTGCGACTTGGTTTGCTATAAATTTCACGTTAAGTCATTGTCGAAGTTTTTCATTTGTTCCTTTTTATTTGCTGGTTATATTTTTCAGGTTTCTTTCTGGCAAAAATTACTGTACAATTATAAACCGTAGTAAGGAAGGCAATTCCCTGTGATGGCAACATGTTTGTAGTGGAAATGCTGTCAGCATTTGTGAGAGAGAAGGTGCTGATACCTGACTTAAGCTGGTGAAGAAGAAACTTGCTTTGATGCATTTTGGCCCTCAGAGATGGTATCAGTAAAACTGCATAGAAAAGGGTCCCACACACACAGCTGCTTATCAGCATTTTTAAAGTACAGTCATTCTGGCAGGAATTCAGGTCTAAAATGTATGAACGCATTAACACCTTTTCCAGAGCCCTTTTATCAGAGCAATTGTGTCTCAAATAGGTCATGGAGACAATAAAAAAGGCAAGAAGTAACAAGAGAATTCTGTGTAGGAATAAGTAACTCACTGGCTGCTGCTGGGTCTTGCTGCAGAAGTAAAATCATTTTGATAAGATGTTTCCTGTTTAAATAGACATTTGACTATGTGTCCTTTGGCTTTAAGGAACTCTCAAACAAAATCCCTTCCTCGTTGCTTAGCTGTCTGGGTGGTTTTTATTACTTTGAAGTTGGGCTTTATCTGCTGGCTTCATTCACAGACTAGCTGGCTGCTTATCACATCTGTGGATCAAATCTTCAAAGGTTTTGTCTGAAGAGCTGGGATTTATGAGGTCACGTGGAATCCCCCTTGGAGGGAGTTCAGCCCATGGCAGCAGAATTGTGGGGAAAAGCTTTTGTGTGTAGGTGATGGCGGGCAGGGCAGGGGCTCTGCGATGCACCGAGGTGTGCGTGTGTCGTGGGAAGTGTTGCATTGCGAGCGCTGGCCCGCTTTCAGCACGCAACGTATAGAGAATGTGGGAGACCAGAGTGCATTCCTAGACACAGACTCACCGTGTTGCTGCTTCCAGTAGAGCTGTGTGAAATGTCAGAAGGAATTAGACCCGTGCGGGAGTTGACAACCCCATCGGGCTCTGCTGCACTAGGCTTCGCTGCACTTTTACAGCCGGGCTTAGAGACTGCGCTGCATGGGTGAAAACGATGATTTCTTTTTGTCAGAAATATGGCTGCTTATTAAAAGTTGAAAAAAAAAGAAAGAAAAAATAGAGAAAAAAAACAGCGTAAAAGGCTTCCTGGCTTTGTGCTTACTTCAACAGCCAGCAGCAGCTGTCAAATCTGCAGCCAAAACTGCCTCGTCCCAGCCCCGAGCGTCCCTTGAACAGCGTGCCAGCGGAGACGAGCATCTCCAGTCAAAGCACATTTGAGCGCTCTTGCCTCTGGAACATGCAGCATGATTTTCAGGCTGTGTTCAGGCTTGCCAGGCTTTGCTGACTGTACAGAAATGGGAGGGCTCGGGGCAGCAGCATGTGTTTATTGCATTTCTGAGTGCCTTGCAAACAGCTTTAGCTGATTAGGCCACTAGAGATCACACTTGGCTTCAGAGCAAGCAAAATGATACAACTACAAGTGCTGCAAGCAGGAGAGGGTACTCTGTGCTGACTTATACCTCAGCTTCCATTCAGGAGATGAAGATTAGGTTAAATGATTGCAATGATCTCTGTTAAAACAGTCTTGGAAAGAAAGTTATTTTCCCTTGGATGAAGCACACTGAGTTACCCCTTGCAAGAGGACGAGCAGATTGCAGGTGCTGTGGAGCTGGGGTGATCCTGCTCGCTGGGGGCTGTAGGAAGGGATCTAGTACGCGTTAACTGGATGTGTTTGGAGACGCGACCGGCTGTCTTTGTCGCTCTGCCTTCCTTGACTTCTCCATCAGAACGTACCGCCGCCGCAGAGAGGAGTCTCGCGTTCGTGCGCTTGGCTCTTTCTTTGGCGCAAGTTGCTATCTTTCAGCACTTATTAACGCAGCCCCGCTTTGGCCCAAAGCTCCACCTCTCCAAAGAAGTGGAGCTAATTCAGGCTCTGCAGCCACACGCTGTCCTCTGCAATGGCTCCTCCTCCCCTCCCACCCTTGGGTGGAACCAGAGAAGGGAAAACTTGACAATAGTTAGCAAGCAGCAGAGCTCGCAAGAACTGCTGCAGAAGCATGTCCAGCTAGCCTGGGTAGCAGTTGTTCTGTCCTTCCCGAGGGAGCCGCTGCTGCCGAGAGCAGGAGGAGGTTGTTACAGCCATGGGAGCCGGGAAACATCTGGAAAGGAATGAGCAGCTGAGAGACCTGGCATTCCTTGGGCAGCTTCAAAGAGAGGTGAAGTATCTGAATCAGCGCAAGATTAAATGAGCTCTGGCTGCTGCCATGTTGGCAGAACAGACCTGTTCAGAGGCAGTTGGACGAGTTTGTGGCTGAGCCAGTTTATCCAGCGTTGAAGATGGGAAGTTACTTGTCTGCCCCAGCTTACTTCGCTCCCAAGGATCCCTTTCGGTAAGTCTTGCGCAGGATCAGCAGCGGATCTTCAAAGAGTTGTTTCCCCCAGTAACACTATCCCAAGCAGTTACCGTGCAAGGTGTGAAGAGTGAGGTCCAGTGCTTGTGCGCAGGGAACAACCGGCCTCACTGGGACCTGTCTTGCTCTCAGGAGCAGACAGGGAAGATTCCAATTACCAGCCTCTTGGCAGATGTGTGGAACTAGGGAATGGCACCTGTGCTGTGGGCAGTAGCCCAGGTGAGCAGGCTGTGTGCTGTGAGCAGTAGCCCAGGCAAGCAGGCTGTGTGCTGTGAGCAGTGCCTGCATAGCCCAGGCGAGCAGGCTGTGCGCTGTGAGCAGTGCCTGCGTAGCCCAGGCGAGCAGGCTGTGTGCTGTGAGCAGTAGCCCAGGCAAGCAGGCTGTGCGCTGTGAGCAGTGCCTGCGTAGCCCAGGCGAGCAGGCTGTGTGCTGTGAGCAGTAGCCCAGGCAAGCAGGCTGTGCGCTGTGAGCAGTGCCTGCGTAGCCCAGGCGAGCAGGCTGTGTGCTGTGAGCAGTAGCCCAGGCGAGCAGGCTGTGCGCTGTGAGCAGTAGCCCAGGCGAGCAGGCTGCCTTTCGGAGCAGCACCACGTACGCTGCTTTACCCCGTGCCCCGGTGCTCTGCTCCACTGCCAGAGGAATGAGATTAACTGTGGCTGCTGCTCTCTCTTCCAAAGCTGCTTGTGCTTGGGCAGGGTGAGGTGAGGTGCTGCTGTGGGGAGTTCAGGAAGGTGATGTAATCTGCAGCGAGGCAGTGCCTAATCTTGTTTGAGAAAAGAACTCAAGTACCTTGCAGGTAACTAGAGACAAGCAGCACGCTTCCCTTACATGGACAGGATTCTTCCCTGTGATATTTTTGTTAATATAACAAACATTCTTGGTCCAGTTGAACAAATGAGGCTTGAGAAGGGCCATAGCTACAGAACAAGGCTTTGATTGCATTACATCTCCATAGTGAAAACTCTGAGTGGGGCCGAACGCAGCCAGGGTGGTGACGGACCAATGTGCTGATACGGTGCATGGATGGGGAAAGGCAGAGCTTGCAGTTTCATTGTCTCCCTCCTGTTCCCCTCCACTCGGATTTGCTCATTATTGATCCTGCTCCTGCAAACACAGTTTGTTGTACTGATTTGGGAGTAAGGAGCCTTTTGTTAAAACAATCTAGGATAGGAGCAAATACTGCTGCGCAATTGCTAAGCTGCTTTAGGCAACTTTCTGAATCAGCGTCCACTTTCAGAAGAAGGAAAGTGAGCAGGCGTTTATTGTTTTTAATATGTGTATGGCATTGTGCTGAGCCACAGATACACCTTCTCCTAAGTGTGTGGCAATGGTTTTGCATAGTCAGAGCTTAAACATTCTGTCTTCTAGTACATAGTCAGTTTTCTAGTATGTGTTCTTCCTTGTCTAGCGTCTCTTACATCGCCAGGGCACGCAATCCTGCCAGGGCCGGGTGAGGAGCCTGTGGGGTAGCTGCAGGCTGGCGTGATGGTTTATTCCGCAGGTTTCTGTTTGCGTGACTGTCCTCTCCCCTGCTCTGCCTGCAGAATTGGAACCACAGCTCTTTCGAGCCTGTCTAGCGTTAACTGATCTAGCCTGACAGTGCGTGTGGGGGGTGGATTTTATTAATGAGCCCTTCTCAAAGGGATCTGTCTCTTCAGCGCCAGGGTAGTCTTTGCTTCCATGAGGGTATTGGCTTTCATTTAGATGTAAAAGAGATGCCACTCAATTGA
Source organism: Nesoenas mayeri (assembly GCF_963082525.1). Classification (NCBI taxonomy): domain Eukaryota; kingdom Metazoa; phylum Chordata; class Aves; order Columbiformes; family Columbidae; genus Nesoenas; species Nesoenas mayeri. The sequence continues at coordinate 9,892,948 of NC_137565.1, read as the reverse complement.
ATCTCCATCTCACTGAAAACCAGGCTGGTTACCTGTTGTGACCTGATCCTCCTGCCACCCCTCACAAAGACAAGTAGCCATCAGGCAGCGATTTATGAACTCTTTCTGCACCTGCTGTGCTACCGAGCATCAGGGCTGCACCCAGATGCTGCGCAGGGTTCCTGAAGGATGGCAGTGGGAGACAGATTAGTGTATTTGTTTATTACCAAGGCTGGGAAGTGAAGAATTATAATGTGTGGGACTGTATGATCAGAGCAGGGCTCTGCAGCTCTGAAAATGGTGGCTGGGCAGCAAGAGGAAATGCGTCCAGTATGGCTGTTACCAGCCCTCCAAGAACCTTGACCACCACGCTTTGTTCCTCTGTAATAAGAAGAGCAAATCATCTAGGTGAAGATTAGCGGTTTCTAATCTATAAAAGACAGAGGAGTAAGAAATCTTCCTGTCCTTTGGTTGTGGTGACTGGCAAAGATTAGCTTGCTTAGTACCTGCAGAAGTAATTGTGCTCCTGCTCAGCTGATGTGAGCCCTGGCAATGGCAGCGCTGCAAAGCCACGCAGCTCACAGGGAGGGAGAGGAAGGAGAGGTAACTCTTGTATCTTCCGAGATAAAATTCCAGCATATCTCTTCAATGACAGTCACACAGAACAATCGTCTCCTTCCTTTATCATTTGGCACTGAAACAGTTGAAACAATCTTAAAACGATACCTGTGTACTGTCAGTCCTCCACACCTGACAAAACCAAACCCCTTTCTACATTACAGAACGCATGGTGAATATAGAAGGTGCTGCTTGGCCAGTTAGACCCATTACCAGCATCCAGCCTCTCTGGGGCTGGTCGCTTTGTTTCTGTTGTCTCACTGCCCTAGGTGGGGTTCTGAGCCCTAAGCTGCAAACCCGTCCTGCCCAGATTTGTTTAATTGCATAGCAAAGAACTGACTGGTTACTGGCTCCACCCCCCTCACCTTCATTTTGCTATGGGTGTGTTGCAAATTAGATACCAGTGCTTATTTCCGGATGGAAGCAAACTAATCACAGTGCTCTGAGGTTGGAATAACACCATGAAGAACTAAGGGAAAGATAAAGGGAAGACAAGTATACATGATCCTCTGGAGTCTGTCTAAACAGAATTGCAGTTTTGTTGCTTTTGCAGAAGTTTTATATTTTCTTAGGGGGGAAAAAGGAGTGGTTGAAGGTGAAAATGAAGAAAGGTGAGGAAGGGATGGTGGTGTGATTAACAACAAACAAATAACCCTCCTGCTGGGAGTGAACTTACACAGAGAGCCGGGTCCTGAAGCCCTGGTGGAACAGTCTCCAGCTTTGCCGTGTGCATCCCAAGCGCAGGTCTGGTCACAGCTCCCCGTTTGAAGATGTAATCGCTCCCGCAGCACACACTGGTACAGGCATGCACGCAGAAGTCGGATAAGTCTGAGGGATCCCATTTGCCTGTGTTGAGCCAGATGTTCCTGCCACAAGGTGATAGAAATCTTCGCTGTTAGTCTCCACTTGCTCTTTTCTCCCTCCCACTCACCCACTTGATCATTCAGCATGGAGTATTTACTGCACACGGAAGCCAAAGGCTGGTGGTTGAAGGCAGAGTGCGTTGCGATGCCCTCTAGGTCTCTTGCATACCATGAGCAGGGTGTAACCATGACAGTGCCCCAAGGCTGAGACGGTAATAACGCAGGTACCAGGTACCGCAGTGGTGAGTTACTGCTCCCTCTGCCTCAAACAAAACTGGCAGGGCCTGCTGCACGTGCGGCAGTTCTTTCCCATCACTGGGGAGGGGGGAGTGGGCAGGGATTGGAGCTTCTCAGCTGGGAGAACAAACACTATAAATGCCAAATACATTAAAAGGAGCAACTTTCCTGAGGGTAGGGTACGGCACTAAATACCTCATGAGGTGTGTTTTCCCCTAAAACCATGGGCTGCTTACAAGCAGCCTCACCTTGTTGCTTTGCAGTCTTTTGAGACGGAGCAAATAACTCCATGTTGGAGCACAACCAGCTTCGCATATCGTCACACTGGTTACGAGCTGGTGGAGTTTACAAGGAATATCTTTGGCACAAATAAGCTTTCAGGCAGCTTGTGAGAGGTGAAGTCAACAGTAGCTCTCCTCTTAGACCTGGGAGCACGTAAAAAGTGCAACTGGTGCTGTGGAGAGAGCTGAACCCCCCAGACCCCCGCCTGGTGTAACAGGTTCCCTCCAGTGCAGTAACTGGGACAGCTACTGGGGTAAGGGGCAGAATAAACTCTTCCATCTTTGGGAAAGCATCGTACTGATGACAACATTGATCCTTCAGGTGTTTCTTTGAACTAGTTATTGGTGAGTAACCTGCCCTGGATTCTGCACTCAGAAACAGCCAATACCAGACTAATTTTCCTTTTAAAGTCTGAGAACCTGCTCCCCAGGGCTAATGGAATAATCTTTAGTGATGCAACTGCTGTCTGTGCCTTATCTCTCCATTAAATCACACCTCGGTGCTGCAGAAGTTAAACTCCCTTGCCCAGTGCATCCTGCTCAGGCAGGATTATTTTGTGTTCAAGAAGCCTGAAGATCTGGGTTCTGCTGCTGATTTGCTAAAATACTATCTGCAGGAGAACTGCTGCCTCTTTTTCCTTTATGGGGGGGCCGGGGGCAGGGGAGGAGTTTGTTTCTGGGGGTGGGTATAGGGAGAGGATTAATGGTTGCTTGTTGAAATGGGAGCTGACACTGATATGTGTAGCATTTTGAGACTCCATGAAATAAGAGAAATAGTTTTGTTTGGGTTTTTCTTGGTTGGTTGTGTTGGGGTTTGTTGTTGTGATTTTTTTTCTCCTGTGCTGCCATCAGCAGAAGGAAAGGGAGAGCAGTCGGTAGGGAGAGCTGGAGGAGGACTTTCAGCACAGATAATTGGTACATGCAACAAATGCGGAGTTCAAAGGACTAATTGCTTTGAAAACTCTCCCTCAAATGGGTAGTGCTGCAGCTGACCTTTTGGGAGAGGTCTCCTTACAAAGAACAGAAAGGATTTCCACAAAGGTCGGTGCAAACCTGGCTTTGTGTTGCGCGAGGAAGTGGATCCAGCCTCTGTCCCCCTTCCTGGACGGGCCGAGGTGACGGCTGCTCTGGCACACGGTGCTGTGAGGCCGTAGAAACACCGAGTAGGGACGGAGCAGAGCTGTCTGTGTCCCGGGCAGCTCCACAGCTGGATCCTGCGTCCGGGAGGAAGCAGAGGAGCACAATTTATAAGGCAGAATTTATAAACCTACTGACGTGTTTTAATAAATGGATGGGATTTGTTTTAAACTTTGGAAGCTTGTCTTTTCCTTTGTATTGGTTGATACCACATACCGTGACAAACCTTGGGTTTGGTGCTAATTTTTGTTAGGAAAAGCATTGGGAATGGGGGGTTTTAGTACATCTATAGCTAGAACAGCTGGTGATGAGCTGCTGCAGAATGGCTGTTTGTCCATGCAGGAGAGGACCTTGGTTGTTGATTTGTGACTCATTGCCAACTGGAACTTTGTTCCTTTGTTTCCTTCAAGGTGCTCTGAGTGTCAGGATCCCCTCACTAACTGGTACTATGAGAAGGACGGGAAGCTGTACTGTCACAAGGACTACTGGGGCAAGTTTGGGGAGTCTTGCCATGGCTGCTCTCTGCTGATGACCGGACCTGTGATGGTAAGGACTCCGGAGGACTCCGGCCCCCAGCCACTTGTACTTGGCTGAGAGTTGCCCTAGCTACTCAGATAACCAAATAAACTGAAGGTAATAGTCTCCTTGCTGCTTTAATCTCTAATCGGAGATTAGAAATGAGGTTTGTGTGTGCATCTTCTGGATAAAGATTAATTTTGAACAGGCGTAGCCCTTAAAAGAGGGATGTGGGGGTTCTGAAGCATATGAAAAAGTAAAATAAGGTGCTGAAATGCACGGGCATGAGAAGTAGAAAGGTGTTTAAGGGGACGTCTGCTCGGTTTCTGTAGCCCAGTGCCCCCCTGACTCCATGGGGTGATTTTCCACTGCACTGCGAGTCAGAGCTCACAGCAGGTTGTGGCTCTGGGGACGCTGCCGTCCAAGTCCCACCTGGACTGTGGCCAGAGTGGTTTTCTGGCCCATGGAGTCTTGACGTAGCGTGAGCCCCAGTGGCGCTGAGGCCTTGAACTCTGCCCGCACAATACAGGCTCGCCTAAATGTTCCCCTCCATGCCGAGACCTTGCAAATGTTTGACCTTTAAAACTGTCAAGAATTAAAAATAACCATTCTTTTTCTAGTGGGGGCCTAAATAAAAGCAGCATGGCTCTGAGTAATATGATTGCTACCTCAAAGGGAAGTACTGTGAAAAGCGCAGACAATTTCTCATTGCCTGCAAAATACTGCCAATAAGGGAAGTTCTCATAAGGAAAATAGAAAAACAGATCAATGAATAAAGATATTCTTTAAAGGTATTTTGTTGTCTCAGTCAGCTCACTTTTTTTTTTCCTGTCAGCTGGCTGGTAAAGTGTCTGAATTTGTGCATTGCCTGTCTGCCAAAATAAAAAGCCCTTTCAGCTTTATTAATTCAGGCGTAACATTAGTTATCTTGCCAAGAGCAACTGAACAGGAAGGTTTAATATCTTGTTTACTAGTGTACAGCAGACTATTGACTATTTTTAATAGTTGAGTGGCTGCCAAATATAGCAGAGGTTCCTGAGGCACAAACTTTGCTTTGCATGTTGATGTGTTTGTTTCAGAGAAGGTTTGCAAACCAGGTGTCCGAGATGGGGTTCAGGAACGGCAGAATAGGTTAATGCAACTCTTCAGTAAAAAACTGCTGCTTGACTTTGAGATCTGAACGAACACGGGAATCAGAGAAGAAAGCAGGAGCTGCATGTGCTGATGGTTTTCGGCTCCACTAAGCTACTCCCTTTTCTGTCTGTAGGTGGCTGGCGAATACAAGTATCACCCCGAGTGCTTTGCTTGTATGAGCTGCAAAGTGATCATTGAAGACGGGGACGCTTACGCGCTGGTGCAACATTCCACTCTCTACTGGTAAGACGGAGCGGCTCCGCCACCACGTTGTTCCCCGCTGTACACGCGAGCCGCGTTTAGCTGGCTCGGTGTGGTTCAGCCACACGTGGCACTGAGGAATGCCAGGAAGCTGCTTTTCGAGGGAGGGAGGGATGGTGCGAGCATTAAAAACTATAGCTTATGGTCAATGGGAGAGCTTGGAGCATGAGTTTGGCAGGGAGGAATAATATGGCCATAATGACTTTCTTCACTTCCTTTAGTGGAAAATGCCATAACCAGATTGTGCTGACACCGATGATAGAAAAACACTCCACCGAGTCTCTGCGTGAGCAGCTGCCTTACACGCTGACCCTCATCTCCATGCCGGCAGCTACCGATGGCAAGAGGGGCTTCTCCGTGTCTGTTGAAGGTGGCTGCTCCAGCTACGCCACTGGTGTCCAGGTGAAAGAGTGAGTATGACCAGGCTGTGTGCGACGCTGGTGTCTGCGCGGAGGGAGCTGGTAAAAACTCTGCGGCACTGCCGCCCTGCCAGCTGCTTTAACTGCTTGAGGGGATCCATCTCGGCACAACGGGGATGTATGTTGGCCAGCAGCCGTTTGTGTTTGGTCTCCATTTTGCTCTTGTGACAACTTCAACTGATAACTTTACTTCTCAGCGCTGTCTCCTTTACTGAGCACAAAACATTTGGAGAATTGTAATGGACTAGCAATTTCTGCCGTTGAGCAATGAAGAGCTCTCCCCAAACCAGCTCAAACCAAAGCGCTTGGTCTAATGGTAGCTCCCTGTGTTGGTAGATTAGCATTGTTTTATTTCAAAATGCCAATATGAAGGGAAGCATCAGAGATCAAGTATTTTTGATAATTTTGACTAAACTGACTTCACACATACACAATAATTCCCATGTTTAGAGTTAACAGGATGCACATCAGCCCAGATGTCCGAAACGCCATCCACCCTGCAGATCGTATCCTGGAGATTAATGGAGCTCCTATTCGTACGTTACAGGTGGAGGAGGTGGGTAGAGTTCTGTTCTGAACCCTCCTTCTCATCTGCCTTCCTACAGCTTTTCTGTTTCTCAGCGCTATTCTCCCACCCTACATACGGTGTGTGCACACCCATAGTACTCGTGCTGACAGTAGGAATAAACATGAAGACAAGCTTTGCCAGCCCTTCCAGCTGAAGAGGAAAATCTAACAGGTGGAAAGGCAATTGGGATGCAGCTCTGATTTTGTGTCATTCAGACATGGAGGAAGGTAATAAGAAAAGCGTAGGGCTGGGACATCTCAGAGGACAGAGAGGCTGTGAAGACTATTCGTGTATTGTTAGTGAAATCCACTGTTCTGATCCTTTTAGAAGCAACTGCTTATAGACAAAAGCTCAGCGGGTCCTAGAGATGAGCTTCCTATTGCAAAAAAAGAAAAAATAATTTGATATCTGTATTTACAAGCAAATGCTTTATACAGATCTTAGGTGATGCTGCACGAGTGTAGTGAGACCATCAGTACCTTCAAGGAAAGGACTGTCGGGCAGTGGTGGAGTCGCCGTCCCTGGAGGGGTTGAAGAGACACGTAGATGAGGTTCTTAAGGAAGTGGGTTAGAGATGGACTTGACAGGGCTGGGTTAATGGTTGGACTTAATAGTCTTAAAAGTCTTTTCCGACCAAAACGATTCTATTAATCTATGATTCACTACACAGGGATTTTATTTAGCGTTGGTGCTGAAGAGAACATGAAGAGCACAACAGCTTTTGCGAAGCTGGTTTTTGCAGCACTGTTCAGGGTGGAAGCCTGTGAGAAGTGTTTTTGAACACTTCTCAGGATTTTAAAAAAAAAAAAGGTGTTTGGTCACTTGTAACTGACAGAAAAGAACCGAAGAGGATTTGGATAGCACGGGGAACTTCTGTGTTGCTAGTTTGATTTGTCCAGTAGACATCTGCAGTGCACACAACTAAACCACAACTATGGAGTGATCTCACTGAACTCTCTGCTCCGATTCCTGTGGGTCGTTCTGCTGTGTCTCCTCTGTCTGCTGTCATCCGTGTTCCTCTGCTCTGCTGCCATCCTCTCCTTTGGTTTGATTTCAGGTGGAGGACTTGATTCGCAAGACAAGCCAGACGCTTCAGCTGCTGATCGAGCACGACCCCGTCTCGCAGCGCTTAGACAGGCTGCGTTTGGACTCCCGTCTGCCCACCCACATGAAGCCGCCCATTTCCCCACGCTCCCTCTCGCCACTGGACATCAAGGAGAATCTGGAAGGAACGCTGCGGCGGCGCTCGCTGAGGTAAAGGCTCGGAAGCTGCCTCTGACCTGCCTTGTCTGTGCCCTGCGATGGCAAGTGACTGCAGAGACAAGGCTTATCTCTGATACGAGCCCTGGTATAAACCACTGGTGAAGCAGTGGAGAGCTTCACATCCTGTTATTGCCACGTCTCCATTCCCTTTCAGGACAGCAAGGTTTCCTTAATAAAAATAAGGAGCTCTACTTTTAACATAGAAAAGCTACTATGTTTTACAGTTAGAAAATTGAAAGGTTAGATTTTTGCCAGTCTTAAATGTCTGGGAAGTAACAGAATATAGCTGAGACCTAGGATTTGGGCAAAAACATGTCTTCCTAGGCCGGGTCACTCATTTGCTCGTGTAGCCATTTGCCAGTATTTTAATCTTTGTTTAGAGACAGCAGGAGCTGTGTCTTTACAGCTTCCTCCTCCTGTTCCCAGAGTTCCACCTCTGACAGACAGTGCAGAAGATGTGGTGGTGTTGGCCAGCTCTGACTTGGAAGCTGCTCTGGGTTTGTGAAGAGCTTCCATGGTGCTGGGAGAGCATCTGGCTTTTGAGATATAAAGAACACTGAAGCGCATCTAGAAACTCGTGCCTTAGGAGCTAATGATGGGATATGTTGGACCAAAAGTTTCCTAGCAGCTTCCCTGATCTTCCTGTGTCTGCTTTGCTTTCTAGGCGAAGTAACAGCATTTCTAAGTCTCCTGGCCCCAGTTCTCCAAAGGAACCGCTCCTCCTGACCCGTGACATCAGTCGCTCTGAATCCCTGCGTTCCTCTTCCAGCTGCTCCCAGCAAATCTTCCGGCCCTGTGACCTGATTCACGGCGAAGTTCTAGGAAAAGGATTTTTTGGACAAGCTATCAAGGTTAGGGAGGTCCCCAAACATTCATCCTTTACTTTGGTTACAGAAGTGTCTGCCTGTTTTGGGATCCTTCACGACTGTCTCGGTGGCCTTTGCCCTGCTGATAGTGATCACTCTTGGAACTCACCTGGTTTGCTCAGTGAGATCCATTTCTCTAGTTCATTCCCTGACCCTGAGTGTCCCTGGCTGCATGTGGTTTTGACTTTGTCCCCTTTGAATGTCAATCTTGGCCATACACACTCATCTGAGTGAGGTTTAGAGCTCCAGCATCCCTGTGTCACAGCAACCACCTGGGCAAGGTGGGGAGAATGGGGAACGAGCTCCACTGTCTCTTACAAGCATCTTTCTTATGAAGAGGTGCGTTCAGCTCCCCAGTCCAGCATTTCTGACCACCCGTAGTGTGGCACGCTTGAGGTTTGCCAGGCTGAGGTAGCGACCACCTCCGAACCCCCAGCGGAGCCCGAATGGCTTGTCAATGTGGAGGCAGTGGTCAGGTCTTGCATGACGCTCACAATTAAGATCTCCATTAATAGCAGTTCTGCTCTCTTGTATTTAAGCTCTCCAGTCTTGACTGGGGGTGCTTTGGCAGCTCCTATCGTGGCATCCCTGGCAGCATCAGGGGGCAGCTGTGTCTGCCTTACCACGGTGCTGTGAGCTCCTCAGTACTCAGATTGCTGTTCACTACATTATGGGACTTCTCTCCTTCCACCTGTATAAACTTCAGCTGCCCAGCCACCATATTCATCTCATGCTTCCATGGGAGGTGGTGAGCCAGTACTACAGACCCAATGCTTTTGACCTATACTAATGAGCATATTTCTCTTCTTCTCTGCTCATAGAGAAATAACAGGTCCAGGTAAGCGGAACCTTTCCTCTATCGCATGCTTTTGTCATCTGCGTCCCCACAGTTAATGGCACAAAGGCATTTCTTTTCTGCTCAAACTACCTGATAGCCATCCCGTTCTGGTGCATGCTCTGGGAGTTAAAATTGCCCCCTTGGAGTTTCATGATGACACTTGTTTCAGTTTTGCTGGTATGTCAGCTTAAGAATTCCACTTAGCCTTGTCTTGTCTTTGTCTCTTCACTTCCCTTTATCTTTGGGTATTAGATGTCCCTGGCTTTCATATCCCTGGCTGAAATGTGTAGTGTTCCCTGGCTCGCTATTTATATATGGATGCTTGATTTCAGACAGGAGCAGAAGAATATTTTACTCTTGCTTCTGTTGTGTTACTCCATGCATTCGTATTCCTCCTATATCAGCCTTGCTATGTCCCATGGTTCCAAACAGAACTAGTGTGCCTCACTGCTCACCAGAGCTCATAAGCTTCCTAAATACTATACGTGGGTCTTGTGTTCTGGATTGCAGTTCTGGACGTTTTCTGAAAGGCTTTTGATTTTAAAGGGTATGAGGCAAAAAAGTGGCAACTTCCTTGAGCCAGATGAAATGTTTTGATGCAACAGTACTGTATCTAGTCAGAATAGCTCCCTTCTGTTCCTAGAGAGAAGGTGGTTGTTTAGTTACCTGGAGATCATAGGGAAACCGAGCTGTTCAGGTTAAGCAACAGAAGGGGAGATTTCTGGGCAAACCTGCTCATCAGAATTTGGCCTCTTTTTACTCATTCACGAACCCCATGCAAGCAAGGGAAAGCTGGTTAAAAGGAACCTCTAGAACACAGCAAAATGCCAGGGACTAGTTGGATGCAGGCAAACAGCTCTTGAGGAACTGGAAATGCTTTCCATACCAAGAGCCAGGAAATTTATTACCTGTTTACAGTGGATTTCTGCGTGTTTGCTGCCATTCTGGGATGTTCCTTGCAGGTAGCGTGGTAAAACAACTGCTTCCTGCTTTATCTGAACAATCTGTACATCCCAGTTCTGCTTGCACATGAGTAAGTTTGATAAGCTCATCAGAAAGGCTTCTGAGTCCCCGTAACATGTGGTAATGCAGATTTGGGTTGTTTGGTTTGGTTTTTGATGCATATGAGCATTGATCCTTTGCTGATACAGACTGTAGCTGTTAGGCTGTGTACAAAACGTGAGCATCATGCTAGGCAAGTGCTTTCTGTAAGGGAACCTGAGGCATTGATGCCTTCAGAGGCTTTGACAGCCGGTATGCACGCTCAGCCCTGCACTGCATAAATGGAGACTTCAGCTGTGGTTCTTGGGATGCTGTTGATCTCTTGGTATGTTCCTCTGTCAGCTTTAGGTAGTTTCTGTTTCATGCACAGATTCTTTGCTGAATTCTGAAAGGAAAAATTTTATGCAGTTTCCCACACATCCCTGGGCTCTGAATTTTCTCCCATCTCTCTGGATGGAGGGCAATGTTACCCTCGCTTTCAGAAGAGTTGCAAGAGCGTTGGAGCTGTGTATTCTTGAACCTTGCCTGTAGTTGTGGTGTCTGTTTCCACCAGGTGACTCACAAAGCAACAGGAAAGGTGATGGTGATGAAGGAGCTGATTCGCTGTGATGAGGAAACACAGAAGACTTTCTTGACAGAGGTAGGAGCAAGATTTCAAAAAGCTTCTGAGCCAGTAGTGTGGTGGGACTCTCTTCCATCTTCTCCAGAGAGTGATCGTGCCAGCAACCTGGCAGGAATCGAGGCGCTGAGGAGGGAGATACCACATGGGGAAAAGCGAACACGAGCTGAATGTTCGCTGCAGTGAAGTGTGACTCACACTGAACAATAGACATGGCTTCAGCTCCCAGTTCATCAATTTTTCAGTGATAAAAAGCAGCCTGAGTCTGAGGCAAATTGAGCTGTGCAATACATAAAGGATTTATCCCTTGAGCCTTGTGCATAAATACAAATGATAAGGGCCAATATCTGTAAGATATCTAAGACTCCTGCTGTATTTAAGCTAAACTATTTTCTTGGTGGCTGCTTACTGTGTTTTTCAAAGTCAGATTTAGCTTAAAGGCGGCTCCTTAAACACCTGACACTGCCATTCTGGCCCCGACACATGCAGTACAGACCAGATAGCTGCCCTGGAGAGCTCCCGTCTCTTAAAATATAGCCAAACTCAAGGGTGCTCTCCTTAAAGACTAAGATCAGGCTAATTGCACAGTGTAAAAATGAAGAGGCAATAGTTAATTGACTACCTTAAGGCTGGTGTCTGAGTGTATTCTGTGATCCCTGGAGTGCTTCTCACCAGAGCTGATCTGTCTGGACTTGTTCCATTCTCTTCTTTGGGGTGCGATGTCTCCGCTTCCCAGGTGAAAGTGATGCGCAGCCTGGATCACCCCAACGTGCTGAAGTTCATCGGTGTACTGTACAAGGACAAGAAGCTGAATCTCCTCACCGAGTACATTGAGGGGGGCACCCTGAAGGACTTCCTCCGCAATGCGGTGAGTATGGAAGCCTGGTAGACCTCTGTACTTGCTGTGGAATGAGGTTGACAGCGTGGTGTTGGTGGTACCAGCCTTATGGTGCTTGTTCCTAGTCTTCCCCTTTGGACCTGTGTGGAAAAGCTGCTTCTGAGCTGTGGGTGGCCTGAGGCAGGAAGCACCTTCTTCCTGGGGCGGTATCGTCTTTCTCTGACGGCTGCACGAGTCCGTGTTGCAGAGGAATTGCAGTCACCAGCTGGCTGGTGAGATAGTCCCTGACCTTTGAGGACTTGTCTTTCAGGACCCGTTTCCCTGGCAGCAGAAGGTCAGCTTTGCCAAAGGAATTGCCTCTGGAATGGTGAGTCAGACTGTCCCTTCATCACGGAGCAAAGCTCCAGGGTCAGAGTGAGCGGTTTCAGCGGGGTGGTGCACGAGGGGTCCTGGGTGCTGCCCGACTTCCAGCAACTGGTTGTTGAGCTCTGTAAAAGTGAAGGGATGTACTTGCCTAACACCAAGTGTTCTCTCTCTGTTCCAGGCTTACTTGCACTCTATGTGCATCATTCACAGAGACCTGAACTCCCACAATTGCCTGATCAAGTTGGTGAGCTATACCTCCGTTCCCCACAGCATGCTGCTCACCTCCTTGACATCATCCTCCCTTGGTTTTCTCCACATGATGTTCTCTCTTTTGTCAGGGAGGAACTGATTTCAGGAAATTTTTGGTGCCTAAAACAAGGGAGCTTCATGTTCTCATAGGCTTTCCCAGACTGATCTAGCTTTCCCTGTTTCTTCATTCTGTTCTCTTATCCCTTTTCCTGGGGTAGCATCTCCTGTTAACAATCACATTATGAGAGTTAGTACAGCTCTCTTCCTTATCTCAGCTATGAAATGTTCTCTACAGCTGCTTCTGTTCTTTTAGCCACTTGATGACTGTATTGGCACTCAGGATTCACACAAGTGCACGATGTGTGCACATGGGTGTATTCTCTCTTTTTTTAAATGCTAATTCACTAGAGTTTTATGTAGCTTCATTCTTTCAAGCCTTGCCCAAGTTCCCTTGGCTGGAATATGATATGAGCATGTAGGCTTTAAACGACCCAGTATGAAAGTCAATAAGTTAATTCCCAGCCAGATAGAATAGGAAGGTCTGAAAGGAAAGGTCCAGGTTTGCCCTGGCCAGTGTAGCCCAATTGATGGGCATTATTGTTAGTGACCACACAGGAAATAAGACAATCAAGAGAGAAAATTATGAGTTGGGATTGTGAATTGGGTGTCTTACACCTGTCCAGACAGGTTGCTATGCTCGCCTGGCTGCAGGAAACCCTGATAGTTGCTTGTACGGTATAGCTGATAGTGAACACAAATTGCAGCCTCTTTGCTCCTGAAGGGAGCTGAGAGGAATCGGTGGCTTGTACTAAATCTAAATCCCTTGTGTAGGATAAGACGGTGGTGGTGGCCGACTTTGGTCTGTCTCGGCTGATCGTGGAGGAAAGAAAAAAGCCCACTTTGGAGAAGCCGTCTGCCAAGAAACGAACCCTACGCAAGAGTGACAGGAAGAAGCGCTACACGGTGGTTGGCAACCCATACTGGATGGCCCCGGAGATGCTGAACGGTAAGATAGTGACACCAGGGTGCAGGTAAGGAGACAGCCTGTGACAAGGGGTAGGGATGACAGGATTACTGAAAGCTGCTGGGCCCTAGTAACAATCAAACCTATTAGAGCATGTGGTTTTAGACCTGCTAATACGCAAGCTTATTTATACACACAGGTACCCCAGCTGCACTGCCCTGGCAGTACCTGACCTGATAAGCCTTTGTACCAGCTGGGGTAATGTTTCTGGCATGACAGCAGGATTCTTCAGCAGGATGACAGACCTAAACTTGCTATCATTCGCATAACAGGGAAGACAAAAGAGTCCTGAAATAAGACTGAACCTGAGATCAATTTCTGTTACAGCCTTATGCTTTGGAACTGCCCCTGGAGACAGGGAATCGTTAAACTCTGGGGTGAGGCTTATGTGTGCTGTTGCGTAGATCCAGGGAGAAGCCATCTGCTGCCAGGTTTGCTGAAGCCTGGGGATTGCAGCGGGAGTTGGCCACATGCAGGGAAATCTGGATTTTGGCATGCAGCCCTCAGTTGCATTAAGGATGAACTATGTCCCTTAAGGGAAAAGCTGCCCCTGCAGGAGGTGAGGTGAGAGTGAAATACAAGGGATACAGTTTCCTCTTAACGGGCAGGTCTGTCTGAGCAGGCTGGGCAGTCTGGCTGGCTATGATGTCAGTATTGTCCAACATAGCCCCCCAGGGAAGGGAGGACTTGTCTCTTCTTCCCCGACTCAACTCTTCTCCACGTTGCTTTCTCGTGTGCTGTTCTGTGTGCCTTCTCTCAAGGCCCTACTGGAGTCTGAGGCTGCTTCTCAGAGCCTGTCTCAGACCTGGCATTTGTCTAGAGAACAGCAAGCATGTAGTCTGACATCATCTCCGAAAGCAAGGCTGTTTACCAGATATTGGCTTGCGAGGGGCGTGTCTGTAAGCTGACAATGGCGTGCTGGAGCCAGTCTGCTTTCCCAGATCCAAAGTGCTGCTAGTGTGTAATTTATTACCTCTGCAGTCACTGCAGCAGGAACTGGGCACTTGCTGGCTGCTGGGGAAGCTGAACGCTGACTTGGTGCATTATAGAGATGCACCGAAACAGCTGTCAGTGGAAATGGGCAGAAGCCATCCATAGTTATCCTTAGCATTTCCTCAGACCTCTGATACACAAGGCTTCCCTGTGTTGTCCTTTAATTCCCCAGGAGAAGAAAGAAGTGGGGTTAAAATACGTGATGGCAGGGTATAGGAAGATGCAGTTGGTATATGTTATCTTGGGACAACTGCCCCTACTCAGACTTAAGTCTCCTGTTATAGAGCCCTCCCAGGAATATGTTTAGTTAAGCTTTGGGCTGGCAGCTCCTGGAATATCTGGATGAGGAACTGTCTCTCACAGAGCTGAATGTCTTATGTCTCCTGCAGGACAGAGCTACGATGAGACAGTGGACATCTTTTCGTTTGGGATTGTTCTCTGTGAGGTAAGACCAGGACATTACATGGCGTCTTCAATGGACTTCTGTCCCATCGCCATCTCCTTACACACGTTGTATCAGCCAGTTCTGTGTGTCTGAGTGTGCAGTCTGTGACCTAACAGCAGTGAATTAGGCTGGGAGTACAAGATTACCCAGTCCCCGTTCCTCAGCCAAGATAGCTGTCTTGTAACTTTTTGTCCCAGGGAGAGTTTCTCCCTGGACTGATAAAAATACAGAGGTTCCTCCTGGATGGAGAGAAGCTGTAAAAATGTCCATTAAGTTCTGACTGAGCTCTGGTGTCCATTTGAAAGTAGGCCTGTTCCCCAGAACTGTGATACTTCTTTCTTTTTCTACTGCCTCATTACATTTGCTGTATAATCTCAGTAAATTCAGGGCCTCCGCTGTGGATGGCACTTCACTTCAAACAAGGAGAAACTGAAACCTCTTTGCAGGTTGATTAATGAAGCTCGCACCCTGAAGTCTGTTCGCTTAGTTTATCTCTGAGCCAATGCAGAGTCTTACATCAGGCTTTTCTGTCTGCAGAGCAAAGAGCGCCACTCCAAAGCTGCAAGGTATTTTCAGTTTAGAAGGTGTGTAAGACAGTGGAAATACTAGTGAGAGGTGAGGTGTTAATGTGTACGGATAACACGGCAGTTATGGGAACACAGGGGAGACCAGCACGGTCTCATATTCAGTGTTTGAATGGAGACAAAGAAAATATCTGCGCATAAATCTTTGTGGCCTCATCTGGAGCTCTGTTTACACTGGACCCTCCTCTCAGAATGTTGTGGTTGTGAGTGATAGATGTAGGAACTTGAAAAATCTGTATGCGGGATTGAAACAATTGTTTAATCTAGAAAAAAGACAAATAAAGAGGTAGTAGGATATGAACTCTTTCCTTGTCGCCAAAATAAAGATGCTAAAAAAAGAAGTTACACACTCAAACAGATAACAAAATAACTCTGCCAAAGTACATAATGGGCGTTCCACTGTCTAGCTACAGGATGTGGTTGTCCTGCTGAGTTATTGGCACAGAAAAGCCCAGTGGTTATAAATAACACCCTTTTTGTGATACCCGATGAGGCTTTAAACCTAATACTCTTCCCCATGTGAGACTGCGTATCGACACTGACCTTGTCTGAGTCCAGCTCACCCCACAGCTCTCTGCTGTGGGTTTCGTCCCTCTCATTACACTTTGAGTCCCCTGGTGCTGGAGGGGCTGGTGGTGAGTGCCGGGCAGGGCTGCCCCGCTCCACCCAGCCCTTTCCTCTCGCCTGCAGCCTCCCAGGCTTTGGTGAGGTTGTTCTTCCCTCCACCCTCTGGCTGTGGGTGGGGTTGAATCTGCCAGTAGCAGAGCAACTAGGAATTTGTGGTGCTGTTGCCTTCACAGCATTGTTTAGGACAGATGTTTGCTGGTGGTGTGGTAAGGTTGTGTGGGAGGGAAGAGGTGATGCAGGCTGCGTTGATTACCTGCGATCAGGAGGGGCAGCAGCGTCCCCGGCAGCACACAGCACAGCAGCCGATGCAGCAGCGACACACTGTTGAGCTCTCTGCGAAGTGCGCGCTATCCTGCATCTTCTAGCAGAGAAACCCCGGGGAGAACGAGAAGGTGTCTGTTGTTCCTTCACAACAGCGGCCACGGTGCCAGGTCTTAAAAAGTTTCATGTGAATTTTGTCTTTATGCAGTGCCTTGCCCTTGTGCAATTGGCCCCGTTGGAAAGGAGGAACAGGGTTTGTGCTCTTTCCCTTTCATTTTGAAGGAGCATCTGGCCAATGCTGAAGTTCACTGTTAACATTCTGGAACTGCTGCTGTACTTAAGTGCTCCTCTCATTTTTCTCTAGATCATAGGTCAAGTTTATGCTGACCCGGACTGTCTCCCACGCACACTGGATTTTGGCCTTAATGTCAAGCTGTTCTGGGAGAAGTTTGTTCCTGCTGACTGTCCTCCAGCCTTTTTCCCTCTGGCTGCTATTTGCTGCAGACTGGAACCAGAAAGCAGGTAGGTTTGGGGTCTGGAGGACTTCTCTTTGTAAGCCTGGAGGGTGTGTCTGTATGCCCTTAGTGGAAGGATTGCTCTGCACAGAGGGCTTGTGGGAATGCTCAAAAGTTTCCATGTGAGGAGAGACTAAAGACTCATCAGCTTGGAGAGAGACCACTCTATATGATACAGATCTCTGAAACAGAGAGGGTGAAGGGGTGATTGTTCAGGGTTTCTCACATACAAAAAGCACCTTGCCAGCAGCTCCAAAATGTGAATAGTTCGTTTGGTTTCAGTTGTGAAACCTGTAGCTTCAGAACAGTGGTGATGCGAAGTGGGTTCCCAAAGAGCCAAACCTCTCTGGTCTGGCTGTAAAAACAGCCCAGGCAGACGGGATCTTCACAATCTTCGAAGCTCATGTTTCCTCATTGCTCTTCTAGGCCCCCTTTTTCCAAGCTGGAAGATTCCTTTGAAGCTCTCTCTCTCTACCTGGGGGAACTTGCCATCCCCCTTCCATCTGAGCTGGAGGAGCTGGACCACAACGTGAGTGTGCAGTACGGACTGAACCGTGACAAGCTACCTGAGGACACAACCTAGTCAGCTCATCCCACTGCCTGCACCTCTTACATGGGAGCTGAGATGGGTGACCGGGAGGGAGACGCACTTCAGCCACTTCCAGGGCATTAACGGGGCACCACGCTGTGCGTCTGCTGCATTGCCTCTCCCTCCCCACCCAGCACTCTTGGACATCCTGATTCACTGTGGATTTCTGGCATGTTTTGGAAGCAAAATGTTTCCTGCCAACTGCACCTGGGAAAGCTGCTCAACACTATTTTTCTGGCTTGAGAAATGTTTCTCTGGCCTTTTCAGGCTTCTTTACTGTGGTGCCTTAGAACTTGGCTGCAAGCTGTGAAGCCACCCTGGCTCGTCTGCCAGGGAGGGAATTGCTGTAGGAGACTCTGGGCAAGGACCAGCACTTCTGGAACTGCTTCTCCCACTGACTGCCCTGCTCAGAAAGCTGGGGGAACGGGACATCCGCAAAAGGCCCCACCAGCACAGCGTGTGTGTGTGTATGTTTGTGCATGTGTTTTCCAAAACAACCCACTGAGATTTTTGGCCTCCAATGTGCATCAGGGGAGGGAAGGAAAAGCCCCAGGAACTGGGCAGCTCTCTTGAAATACCTTGTCTGTGGGGAAGCATGTATGAACTTTCAGTTTGGTTTGGTTTTGTGGGTTTTTTCCTCCGTTTCTGAATACCTCCAGCAGCCTGCCTAGAAACACTAAGTCAGCTCTGATGGTGAACAACACAGGCAGTAAATGACCCACTTGAGCATCTTCGGACCTTGAGCCCACACGGCGAGTTTGCCTGCCCAAGAACCTTAACCTAGGTGAGAGTATTTGAACCTGAGTGGGTAGAACTGCACTAGGCGCTGGCTGTGGACATCCCTGGAGAACTGCAGCTGTTTGAGCTCTCAGCCTGTGGACGTGAGGTGACAAAAAGGGTGCAAGATCGTGCTCTTCAGAAAGCTGAAGGTTTGAAGTGGCTCAGACTTCATACATGGACAATGGCAAAGTGGGACATGCCCGAGGTTATTTAAAGGATGGACTTGTCATGAACTGAAAAGTGCTGGAGAATGTCCCATCCTCCCAAGGGTGGCAGCTGCAGAACTAGTAATTCAGTTGCCATTACCTCATCCCTTCCTGCAGGCTTTGCAAGTTGTTCCCTTTGAAGGTCCTTCTTGCAGCTGCTGCTGTAGCACCTGATTCTCCAAGCAAAAACTTTCCTCAGGGTCATTCCCTGCTTTTGGGGAGAAAAAGGACTTGGAGTCACTGTGGGGCAGGTGAGGGTGTATTTTCTTCCAGCACTTCTTCCTCCCTGGGTGGGAGAAGGAAGAAGGCTACAGCTGTAGTAGCTTGTGTGGCTGGCAGAACTGAACAAAAAGCTGGCTCAAGTCCTGCTCTGAAGTGTCACAAACATCTTGGTTTAACTGGATTTTTAGTGTGCTCCATTCTCCGCCTCCCTTCCGTATTGAACAGTGGGGAATGGGTGTCAGTCTTTGCTGTTACTTTGATTTCCTCCCCCTACCCCTGAGTTTAAAGTATTATGTAAAATAACACGGGACCAGCCATCGCCTGACAAAGGTGAGTGTAGGGGGTGGTTTTAGTCTGTGTAGTGGTGTTTTAGAAACACTGGGGACTCCCCGTGCTGTGAGTCGGTGGAGGAGCCTCTCTGAACTGGGTCCAGTGGATTCAGGACTGTTAATAGATTTGCCCTTTCTTTCCCCCTCCCAGGCTGGTTTGTGAGGGGACCCCTGAAGGGGAGAGTCCTGGGTGATGTGTAGCTGGGGTTGATGAACTGTGATTTGCACAGCTCCATGTTCTAACTAAATTAAAGAGCAGTAAACGTATGCTATGAAAACAAGACGTTGTTGTCGCAGTGTTACGTAAAGCAGGAAGCGGTAACTTTCTCAGGTTTCTGCTGTCACAAAATGGCAACATCAAAACTGCACAGATGAGGTATCACCTGAAACTCCCTTTCCTGAGCCAAAGGGCTCTGCCACATTTATAGAACTACAGAGACACAGGGCAAGTGCTCTATAGTTCTGTTTACCTGGTGTGGTGGAAAGGGAGGAAGTTGTCACGTTCTGGTGATCGCTGGATTGTTTTAAGAGGAGACAGGAGTCAGAAGAACATGGAACTTCTCTCAATTTTCCTTCTCTGACCCAGGGATAAAAATACAGCCTGTTCTTGGAAACCGCTTATTCTGAAATATGTAGTTCAAGTGGCATTTGTTAAGGCAACAACTGAACAAAAATGCTATGTCGGTGCCTCCTGTAACCTGCTGTGCTCTGTGTCCATCCCGCTTCCCAAAGCAAGGCCCTGAGGGAGGGCGCTGCTGCTGAGCGGCACCAGAGCAGAATTGATGTGTGTTGGGACAGGCAGGGGCTGCACTGCGAGCATCCTCCCACGGACCGGCCTGAGCATCCTCCCACGGACCGGCCTGAGCATCCTCCCACGGACCAGCCTGCACAGGCAGCACCGCTCACAGCCCAGCTGCCCCTCAGGGACAGCGTCCCCGTCCCAAACTGCCCATGGGCAGCCTGGAAAGAAGCTCCATGCCCCTTGTGGTGAGCAGAGGCACGGCTGGTAGGGATTTACCTTTGGGCCTGGCAAACTGAAGTGGCATCTTCCCTTGTCCTCAGTTCACAGTCTGCAACAAGCAACAGGACACTGCTCTGGCAGGAGGAATGTACAGAAAGGCACAGTCCACACAGCTCTACAGAGCATATTTCTTTTAAGCTTTAATGCAAGGTAGCACAATCTGCACCTTCTCATAATGAGGTATTTAAAACATTTTACAAAGAAATGGTATTCAAAGGTATTTAAAAATAAAACATTTCCCTTTTCTGAATCAAACATTAATACTAAAAACCCTGCTGCCAAGTGCTGCTCCCTGTTAGGCCCACAGCTATAAAGCAGATGGCTAGAAAACTTACTTGAATGGCTTGAATCCCCTGAGGTGGGGATGGATGTTTCCCTGAAGTGGCCTTGCCCTGGTGCCGTTTGGGAGACACTGCAGCAACCATCCCTTCCAAACCCCCTGAAACGCTAATAGAAGTTGTTACAAAACCTCTGTAGTAGGGCCGGGCTCTGTAAGCAAGTAGTCTTGCTGCGCAAGCTGAGTGTGCGTGAAGGAGGCTGGGCCAGGAGCCAGGCACTAACTTTGGGATCTTGTGAGAGCAGCTGCCTTGTCCTGCCCTTAGAGCAAGAGCTTCTGCATCATGGCCGGGGTGACCTGCACAGCTGGCCTGGCCACTCTGTCCAGAGCTGGCTCTGTGCAAAGCCAAGGGAATTCAGAAGAGGATGTTATCAGTGCTCAACCTGCTGTAGGTAGCTGAAGGGCAGTTTGTTTCCTTCACTCCACAACCGCTGGCCTTTGGTCTCCTGATGTGTATAAGCGAGCAGGAGGCACTGACCTCCTGGACGCCTACAACCATGGCCGTGCCTGCAGCACCACAGGGGGATGGAGATGTGGCCTCAGTCCTGGAAGACCTGGATTTGTCAAGAGCTGCAGAAGAGCTTTTCCAAACTGACCCTGGGGCTAAACATACTGCTCCTGGCCAAAGCCATCCCTCGAATAAACTTCCTTGGAAAAAAAAAACTAATCCAGTAGCAGGATTCTGGACAGCACCTCCAGCCCTCAGCCACCAAAGCAAAAACACAGGAACTATAATCAGAGTGTAATTATCTAGCTAAGTTTGACGTGAAGCTCCCCTCAGTCCCTGCAGTACTGCTCCCTCCTGGGATCCAGGCTGAAACGTAAGTAACAGTGCACACCGTTAAATAGGAAAGGAACAGAAAAGAGGAAGCCAAGACCACATTCCAGGCTATGGGATCTGTGGCCAGTTGTGAGCCTGGCCCAACATCTCCCCCAGCTCACTGGCATGCCACCGAGACAGGCGGGAGGAAGCAGCAGGATCCACCACCCCAGTCCCCAGTTGGCCATGTGCCAAACGGTGCCCTCAAACAGATCGTGATGAACAGCCTGTTGCTCCGTCCTTCTGCATCACCTTCGTCTGGCTTTCATCAAAACCAAAACAAAATAGAAAGGAACACACACACAACCCCTGCACTCACAGTGGGAAGCTGGAGGCTTTGCTCAGGCTGTATCGCTCCTGCCCGAGCTGCTCAGGCGCCAGGAGTGCCCGCCTGCCCCATGAGCGGGCCGCTGCCATCGTGGGCGTCCTCCACGGGCGTCTGGTTGGTGTGCACCACGATGGTGTTCTCATCTACGAGCTCGCAGGCAGGATTGCTGAACGCCGAGAGTGGCAGTGTGATGCGCTGCATTTCACGCTCATAAACCTTCTGTTCATGCTTTTCCTTCAGGTCTTTCCCCCTAGATTAAAAGAAAAAAATATATATATGTACATGCTTAGGATGAACACCACGGCTTGGAGGCAGAGTCTCAGAACAGGTGATATAGTAGAAAATGAGAGTCTTTAAGAAACAGACTTTTCAGCTACACACAAAGGGCCAGAAACACCCCAAGCAGAGGACCCCATGTGAGCATCTTTGAAAAATAAACAGCCAAGTGATGCCTGTCCCGCTCTCGCAAACTGTCTTATTCACTGACATTGCTACAGCTAAACGATGCCTGTAAAGCCAGGCTTCTGCAAGCCACAGAGCTGAGCAGTGTTCGCTTGTAGTCGCACAGCACTGCCTGGTGCGGGCCCAGGGGAGCGGGAGACAGCGCAGCGCCCGCTGGTGCGGGAAAGAGCTTCCTCATGTGCCTCATCTGACAGAAACAGATACCGGAGGTGGTGACAGATTCTGCGTCTTGTCGCAGCAAACCAAACTGTGTTGCAAATTAAGCTGTTCATGAAAGCATCAAAGCCTGCTTCAGAGCTGGCTCTGCCTTCTGCCACTGCAGCTAACAGGTTTATACCACAACCAGCTCCTCAAACTACCTCGCTCTTCAGTTGTTGCTAAGGGAGGCAACACCGCTGTAATTTGTACTGAAGAGGAACTGCCTTGCTTTAAAAATGGATGGCATTAATAGCGTGTTGTCTCCAGAAAAGCAACATGTACCAAAAGCTACTAAACCCATTAAAGGTTGCTCACCACACCTACCCAGACCTGCCAGCTCGCACATGCCATTTTAGAGCACATGCAGCCCTGCTGTGAGCTCTCTGGGATCGAAGCAGCAAAGCTGCCTTTGGACAACATTCAACGCTGGTCTATTGCGTTTTCCTGCCGAAGAGGGGGTGAGGCGGGACGGGCACCGCTCGCTGCTCGCGGGGCTCGCGATCCCGCCAGGCAGAGCTGCTGGGCTTTCCCGTCAGCACAGAAGCGCCTTGGCTGCTCTTCAAAGCTGCCTCCAGGCGTGCAGCAGCGGCTGCCGCTCCTGCCAGCGCGAAGACGGCGTTCTCTGAAGTGACACCTCAAATCACATTCCTCGACAAGCAGCGCTCTGTGTTTTGCCCCTTATGTAACAATTCCTCCCTCTGTTTTTTTTTTTCCGTCAGCATTTATTATAAACAATTACATAAGGACATGTCCCAGCTTGGGAAAGGGCTCCTTCTGCTTGGTTGTGTCAGACTGCTGTCAAACAGCCAAAACACAGAACAAACCCTCCCAGAGGAGGGAGCCTGGGCCTTCACTTGCTGCAGCGACATTCACTGCTATTTGTCAACCAAGCTGCTTGCTATTACCACCAACCTCAAACGCTGCTGAGCTACCGAAGCATTTCTGTCAAACACAGTCTAGTGGCTGAACAAATCCTAACTTAAGTGTGAATCAAAACTGACCTTCAAGTATGCAGGAGCTTTGGTAAAACAAACTCCGACAAAAAAAAGTGCTACTTGATATTCAGCTTCATAGGATATAAGGCACAAGTGGCAAAGAATTTGCCAATTGTTTTCCTGCTAAAGCCAGCTAGACTAGAGAAACCGGGAACAGGTGACCTGCTGGAAGGATTGTCCTCTTCCTCATCACAAAAGAAACTTCCTGTGAGGGCACGTGGGATCTGCTCTCTCCAGCTCTCATGTGAAATTCATGCATCTGGGAAAGCCACATCAAAGCACGCGTGCCCACATGCACAAAACCAAAAAACAAAGAGGCAGTTTGAGACTTTAAATGGGACAGAATACCACACTGATGGGTGAAATGGAGAAGAACGGGATTAACTCTTAAATAGCTCTTTCCTCAGTGTGACAAGCGAAACTCTTGCACAACGTGCCATACTGAATCACATGCTTCTATCTGCTTTTTCATTAGGATCTGTTGGTTCTGCAGGTGCTCAGACATTCCTGCTCTATATATGTTGATTTATGCCTACACCAGCTTTTAGACAAAGGAGAAGAGCCACTGACCTCTTATAGATGTATCCCAGGACAATGCCAGCTCCGATGGCAATGATTATCACCATCATGATCAGCCCCAGCACATACCCTGCAAAGAGAGAAAGTAAAGAGACAAAATTAGAGGCAGTAGACCAGCTATTTCGGAGCCTCAAGACAAATCCATCCTGCCAGAATTACAGGATCCATCACACGATCCTGGGTTTATACCTAGTGTCCCCAAGTCCTTCTTTTCTTTGGAGTTCATCTGTACTCTCTGACTGATGCCAATGACAGGCTGCACAGCGGCTGCCTCGCTCCGGGAGGGCAAGCTATCAGCCGCTTCAAACACCTGCTCCACCTCCTGAGAAGTATTAACCGCTGCTGTAGGGACCGGGGCTGCGGCAGTGGTGGCATCTGTGGCATCTGTTGAAAAAAGATATGTAAAATACAAAGCATGGATGAGTACTGCAAAACAACACGTGCCTTGTGAGTGGGACAGATCTAGATTGGTATCACTGCACTGCCTTCAAAATACACTGACGAGCGCTTGTTCCCTCCTAGGCTGTTGCCAGAAATTCTGCAGGCACACAAGAAATGTGCTCTGCCCCACACTTTCCTCTGACGTGAGCCTAAGAGTGCAAGGCACCAGCACAGACAGGACAGGAGTCAGACAGCAAAGCGAAACCCAGGTTCAAGGCACGAATCCAGGGGATGCACACTGACTTCATTTAGTGTATAGATCGAAATACAGGCTGCAGCTTCAATCACTCTGAACAGGCAGGAATAAGATTATGAGACTCTCCATCCCAAATCTCCCAGGAGCCTATTTATCTCTCTTGTGCCTCGATCTTCCTGACACAGGAAGGTTTGATGGCAGGAGACTCCAGATGGTGTGAAAACAACCTGGGGACATTCTTCTTACCCAGCGCCTTTTTGCAGCCATGTGGCCAACTCCTTTAGCAAGATGGACAGGCTAAGCCGAGCAGCACTCGGGCAGCACAGCCACTGACTATGGAAGTACAGCAAGTTCCTCCTCAGCCAGAGCCCAAACAAAGGTGCATAAGGATGGATGCTCATAGCACAGACTCCTTCCCAGCCCCGTGGGGTTTTTATCAACAGCATGAAAGATTTTCAAGGTAGCTCCTTCTTTCATGACACAGTTCAAATGGAAGCTGTAGTGCACTAAAAGTTACAATAGTGGAAAGCAGGTATCTACTACCTGCCCAGAACAAAAAAACTCCTACTTTTGGCAGTGCTATGGACAGTATGCATCCACACCTGAAAACTCTCCAGCTGAATCTCACCCCACAGCTGGCAATAATTCCACGTGGCTTTTCTATCTGCAGCCATTTTGAGTCCCCAGTGGAATGTGAAATGGAAGCACAGATGAGGAGGTAAAGATAGGAAATCAAGGTCTGTGCACTGCACTGTGACTTTACATAGGGCCAGCCAGAGAAGCTGAACTAAGGGGAGCTGCAGGACATGACTACAGTAAAAAGGTGCCCACTCTGAGACACAAAAATAGCCAAACCCCTTAAACAGGCAAATGGTGCATTGGCTGATTGGTCAGGTAACTCTCCTGATCCAAAAGCTGCAGGACTGTTTCAATTAAAGGGTCTTGACAGCAAAACATTTGTTTTGCTTCATTTTTAGGGAAAAGCAGGCAAAAAACAAGCAAAGTGAAGAGGCGGGTGTATGTGTGTGGGAAAGTGTTTACATGCACGGACAGCAATCCCGAGGGACAGCAGTGCGTAAATCTTGAGGGGCTCAGAAATAAGTAAACAGCTCAAAAAAACCCAAGTGCTTACTCTGGCCTCAGTCAGTACTGACATCTCCTCTCCTTAAAAAGGGCTCCAGTTATCTTCACAAACTGCTTCCCACCCTGACTACCCAGGAGCAATCCAGTGTTTGGGGTTTTCCATTTCTTACAGTCCTCCCTTCAGTTCTCATTTTCTCCAAGTTCTTTCCCCCTACTTGTACCCAAATTCACTCTGGCACTCCTTTAGCAGGAGGACACTTCTTTAGACAGCAATAACATGCTCCACAGGAATGGTCTACCAACACCTCTGCAGTTTGTAGATGCCCAGATCTCAGTCTTGTGCAACACAGCCAAAGAGCCCTATAGTGACCAGCGACATGGAGGCAGGGCACAGACCTTTTCTGGCACTAATGGAAAAGCTCAAGGGGCGGAGCACGGCACAGCTGGGAGGCAGATGTGCACCCAGAGGGGTGGAGGGAAGCCCCGGGTACACTCTGTTCCTGGGGGAGGGCTGCGGGCGCTGCCAGGGCCGGGGTTGTTTGTGCGCACGGGACCCCACCCTGGTGACAAACCCGGCCCCCAGCGGCAGGAGGCCGCCCGGGAGAGCCATGACCCGGGGAGGGCAGGAGGAGAAGGGGAGCGGCTGGGGCAGCTCCTACCTGAGCACGGGGCGATGTCGCAGGGTCTCCGCTCGGGATCCCCAGCGGCGCCTCGGATGTAGCACCAGGGAGCGGCGGCGCCGTCCGGGTTTCTGCAACTGTTGTGGTCCTCGGCGACTGTCGGAGGGTACCGGGCGGTCAGCGCGGGGAGCGCCGCGGCCCCAGCGCCCCGCTCACCCGATATCACCCGCGCCGACCCCCCCCAGGCCCCCGCTGCCCCCTCGGCCCCCGGACCCACCTGCCGGGAGCGCGGCGCCGGGGCCGCTCCGCACCGCCAGCCAGTTGAGGCACGGGGCGCCGCCGGAGGCCACTCGCCGGTTCCCGCGGTAGGACACGCCGTTGCCGCGGAGGCACTCTGCGGGGAGACGAGGCCAGGCCATAAGGGCGGGCCGGGCAGCCCCCGCCGCCCCCCGCGGGCGCGGGGCCGGCTCCCCCCGCCCTCCCCAGGGGGTCTCCCCGCTTCGGGCCACCCTTTGTCCCCCAGCACAAAGCCGGGTCCCCCGGGGCGGCACTCACCCTCGGCGCCGCGGGCAGCCGCCAGCAGCAGCGAGCCCAGCAGCACGGCGCCCAGCGCCGCCGCCCGCCGCGGGCCCCCGCGCAGCATCCTCGGCCCGGGCTGCGAGGAGCCACCGCCAGCCCGGCCGCGCAGCTCGGCTCCGCTCGGCTCCGCTCGGCGCCGCGGCGAGACCTGCCCCGGCTCTTCCCTCCCCGGTAAACAACCGCCGGGCTGCGCTCCCCCCCCCGCCCCGCAGCCGGGTCCTAACGCTGCCGCTGCCCGCCCCCGGGCGGCTCCCGGCCTCGCGGGGAGCCCCGGGAGGGGAAGGGGCGGCCTCCGCGGGGCAGAGCTCGGGGCAGCGGCTGCTGCTCTGCCGTGTCCGCAGGGGATCCCCCGCCCCAGAGCCCCGGGACCGGCGCCGCGGTGGGCGTTCGGTGCCGCGGGGGCTGTTTGGCTCGGGAGGAACGCGGGGACGCGTTCCCGAAACGCAGCTCCGCACCCCTGTCCTGTGCCCTACAGCCGCGGGCAGTTCTTGGGCCAGAAGAGGAGACTCCGACACAGAACTAGGCTGGAAACGCTGGCTGTGCCAGGGTAAAAGTTCATCTTCAGAGACCCGAAATTCCAATCTCCTTTAGAGAACGACCACAAAGGACTCAATTCTCCTGCTCTGGTTCTCCCTTTGGGATCCCGTAGACTTACAGAGAGAGACCATGCACAGGGGGCACACACCACCACAAAAGCTGTGCTCCTCCACATTAAAAGTTTGCCTTCTCTCCTCTGCTAATTGATTGCTTTCCTTTGACTCCACTTACTCTAAGAGCTGTGCCTGCTTATAGAAAAACAAAGTAAACAGCCCAAAAATGCTTCATTCTATTGCAGGCATACTGCGACCATGATAAAGCCTCTCTGCAGACATTTCAAATGGGTTCCAGGGGACACCTGTGTTTTCAAACAGGTCTTAGGACACTGCAACATCAGCAACTGTGCACAAGCATCTGGAGTCATCACCAACGTTCCTGCTTTACACCAGTGAGAAACAAGCAGCTGGATACTTGGTGCTGCCCAGCGAGGAGCTCTCAAAGGTGGCCTGGGCCAGCTGCTGGGTTTGCAGCCAAGGCACAGGACTGCAGCGCAAGGTGCTATTTCTGGCTTTCCCACAGAGCGCCTGACCTTGATCAATCTGTTGGCTTCACTTCTTTGTGCTTTCCCTTCCTCTTTGTTACATGAGGTACAATCAAAACCTTCCTTTTCAGAAAAGGACAGGGAAGTTCCCTCCTTTTAAAGTGCTCTGAAATCACATGGAACAGACTGAACGCACTAAGAGTATTTCTATGCCAGGAAGCTGCACATTGCATTCAGTGTTTGATGAATCACTTTTGGGGGCAGTGCTGGCTGGAGCAGCCGTCCTTCCCTCCCGCTCCCAGATGTTCCCACCCCGCAGTGCTCTCTGTCAGGCTGCTACCGGTACTTGTGGGACAAGCAGGCTCAAGGCGCTGATCCTGCCCAACTTTTGCCCTTTCCTCACCAGGTCACGCACACTTTAACCCTTTACAGCCAGGTCATCTGCTGCATCCAGTCCACGATGGAGCCACAAAAACAGATGTGCCAGCATGACACAGGGGTAATGAGGAAAACAGGTCAATTAAGCACCACTACCACCCAACATGAAACAATGACTCTTAGTGCCTGTGTGTGATTCGGGCTTTAACAATATGATTTAACACTACAGGAAATTTAGGTTAATAATGTCAAATTAAAAGAAAAGCCTGCAGCCAGGTTGTAAAAAACAAAACTCCGTGTATGTCGGTCCTGAGCAACATGAGCAGCTAAAATGTGTGCTGTACAGCGTTATGTTCATTGTCTGCACAGACACCCAGTCACTGCATTCCTTGTGCTCTCCAGGTACTCTCTGTGAAGACAAGACGAACTGGAGTAAGCAAGAATTTCTAATAAGGGCTATTGAATCAGGCCGCTTGTTTGTAATAGCCCTTCATGAGATATTTTATGGGACACATTCCGTTCAGTCAGAAACTGCAGGGCCACAAATGCATCCAGCAGCACAGCCTGTCTAAAATAGTTTGCAGAGGGATGCCAACGTGTACAATTAATTTCTTTTAGCTCATTTCATAAGACTAGCTAAAGCTTCCATGCCATCTTGCACAGAAAGCACCTCCCCCTGAACATGTTGATCCAAGAACTGGGCAGTAATCTCTGTGGAAACAAACCTCAGACCTTCCCAGCTCTCACTGCTGTTATGTAACCAGATAAATTTGCACTTCTCATTACACCCAGCCAAGTTCCAGCAAACAACTTGAGTTTCTAGTCCACAGAAGATCAATGGGGAATCTGGGAGAAATGCGAAAACCTTCATATTAACAGTAAAGATCAAAGTCTTTTCCATGACTGACTTCTACGTGTATTTTTTTCCTCTTTCATCTCCAGCTTTCTCCAGGATGAGGGAAGATTTGCGCCTGGCAGTTTCACAGAGTGAAGTTTAATAGGGTGCCAGGTGGCAGCTGGCAAAGGCAGACTCCGATGCTCGCTCTTCTGTTTGGGAATGGATTTGCTCTTCTTGCTACAGTTTTAGAGATTAAACCTGATGGTACTTCCTAGGACTTGATTTTAAAGTAGCTACCCAAACTATAAGCTAATAGCTCTGCAACTACACCCTCACATAGTTTACATGTAAAAATCTGTACGTATATACACATACAGATACCATAATGCATAGACACATCCACAAACACTTCACAGGAGAACGGATATGCTATTTTTAGGAATGAGGGACATTAAGCATCCTCCTTAAACTCAGTCCGAACCAGTTTCAGCTGTGAGCTGGTACCTTTCTGCTGTTTATTTATACGGGTTCCGGAATGAACAATGTCTGCTTTTTCTCCCTCCTGTCTGTCAGTTGCTCTTTCTTGTTTGTTTGTCCCACTTGTGTATGGGGAGTTTCCTTAAAGAAAGACAAAACCAGCCCAAGGAAGGTTCCATATAGCACAGCGTGCTGTGCCAAGGGAGGCAGCACACGTACGGCTCTGGAAGGACTCGGCGAGATCTCAAACGCACCCACCTTGTGTGGCCACAGCCACCTATGTTCAGATCTTCCCAGGCAAAAGTTCTTCTAAACTCCTGTGAAAGAACATACTTTATTACATAATCTTACTAAATATGATGCTGGGGGGAACTAAGCAAAACAAATTTTCTAATTGAAGTATTCTTTCCTAGCCAAATTACTGTGGATTGCTTAAAATGGAAAAAGTTGACCATTGCCCTCCTTGTAACAGGGCATACGTCATGTCCCCGCAGCCTCCCCTTTCTTCTTTCTAGGCAAACAAAAACAATGCTGCCAATTTTTCCTCAAAACTAGTTTTCCTAAACTTTTTTTCACTCCAGTTCACCACTTCTCCTATTTTTCGGCTTCCTCCATAAACTGTAACACCCGAGAAAGAAGATAATAACTCTGAGGCCTCATCCACCATAAACAGAATAATTAGAGCAATTTGTGCTTAAAGGTTAAAATCTGTAAGCATCAAATGCTACTAAACACTGTTAAGTACTTACAACTCCAACAAAAGCAGGTTTTTTTACTCCTTGGTTGCTTCTGTCTGGATCATGAAAAGAACTGTGGGTCTCACCTGTAAAAAGCCTCCTGTAGGCAATGGTGTAGGAATCAGAAACAAACGTTTTATTCCTAACCTACAAACAATCTGAATAGAAGAAAAAGAGAAATCAGGCTGTGACAAAAGGATCAGGTGTTGAGCTCACGAAACCGAGTATAACCAAAGCCTAGACAGAGACGGTCACTGCAAAGGGGTCGGTGCGGAGCCACGGAACGCACCGCGCTGCGCCCCCCGCTGCCGTGCCCAGGAGAGCTGCCCCGCCCGCTCCCTCCGCCGGCAGGAGCCGCTGCTCCGCCAGCGCCAGCCGCAGCCTCCGAGGGCTCACAAGGGAGTCTGCGGAAGCAAAACAGCCATATGTGATATTTGAACTGGTTCAGACTGGTTCGGAGTTTGCTCCGCTAGCTCAAAGTGCCTTCTCAGATGAGCTTTCTGTGTGGGCTGTAAGACAAGGCGAGCGAGCAACCGGGTCCTATTGTTCACTGGGCGAGCAGCTCTGCAGCGACACTTCTCTAGCATTAAGAGATTAGCGCTAAATACTCTCGGCAATCACTGACTTAAGAAATTCCGCACACTGAGTCCCCTCTCACAGCAACACCTCTTTGTCCTGTTTGCCACAACCCGTGCAGTGCCGTTCCACAATGGCCTCAGCAGTCTGATGGGCCCCACAGCCCGCAGACACTTGTGTTCACACCGGTCCACCGTGGCTGTTGTCAAGGATGCAGCGTGGACCACAGCCCTTTGGAGCACTCTGAAATCACACTGCTGTACCTGCTGCCCAGCGGGGGTGTCTCCTAGCAAGACACCCCAAAACTGCAGCAGTATTGTTAGGAATAAGGTACAGCTGTGCAAAGATGTTTCAGCCCCCGGTTGCACTCTGTTTTTCTACAGGCTGCTGCTGACAGAAACCAGAGCATGCATTTTTAAGGGTGGAGGAAGGGAAGTTATTGTAAAAGATACTGTGATCTGCTCTGAGAACACATAGGTTGACGCTTTGAGGCAAGAAGAGGAACCTTCCTCCAAATTCTTTGACCAATTCGTTGTTTGATCTTAGGCAAGCTTCTGCCTCAGTTTCCCATGTTAATAGCACTTACGTCACCGAGGCAGAAAGGATTAAATGTCTGCAAAGTGCTTTGAAAGCTGCAATATATACATGATGAAATAGTATTCAAAGGGAAGGAATCATGAAGAGGGATATGCATGGACGCTCCTAAGATGTTATCGAGTTCTAGATGTGTGGTGCTGAAAAGCATGGGTACGTGAAGAGCACAAATAATCATTAATGCAGGAAGAAAAATGGAATGTGTGTGTTTGTTTTTCAAGGTATCAAAGTACCTTTGTAGATTTCTTGTTTCTCAATTCACCACTGTGCACAGCAGTAACTAGCAAAGCTAAGCAGCCAGATAAACCAACATTCATTCTTGCTAGAAAATGTCAATCTAAAAATAAGGGTTTATCTGCATGAGAAACATGAAAAGGGCAGCCCCAAAACATCCGGCAATCTGAGTCAGAGAATAAAAACTTCTGTTCTGATATCTGTTCAAATTAACCTCCAGTGAACTGGGCAGGACTATTAAATACCCCTCTCCCAATCTTTTACTCACCATGGAAGCTGATTTCACAAACAGAAGTGACAGCTCAGAACTCAGCTGTTTTATCTTCATGGAATATTATCAGATTAAGAGTTACATTCCGTTGTGGAAAGCATGAGGTCACAGAGTTGCATTTAAATATGCAAAACTTCAATTTCTCTCAAAAATACACCATGTCTAAATAGCACAACAATCCATTATAAGCAAGCAACCCATATCCCATGCCAACAGAAAGGCAGTAAGGTTGTAAACTTGTACACATAAAAACATCTATTTTCTTATCTATTTAGGGTTTGGGAATGGGATGCGACTCATCAACATAACAGCAGAGCCCCATTTTGTGATGGGTCTCTTTGTAATTCAACATGGGAGCAGAGAAAGAGACCAAATCTTTCAGTAGAGCTACTAGTGTTTCCTCATAAAAACGCAGCATTCAGGGACATTTACAATGCAGAGCTCTCACCTCTGGGTTTTATTCTCTTATCTGACCTGAAAGCAGATAAGAACCATTGGGGACCGTGGAAGCTGCTTCTCCACAGGTGTTTGCCCGAAGGCTGTGGGAGGAGTTGCTTATTTTAGGAAGCTGCCCTTTCTTTCCTTTGTAGAAAGGCAAACCTCTTTATTCTCTCTTTGGGTTGCACACATGCCATGGGCATGCAGAGAGAGCCTTTTTCATCACTCTTATATATGCACATAGACTTTTCACAAAGGCAAAGACTCCATTCCTTCAGTATGTTTACAAAATAGGGCAAACCTCGGTTGTTATTTTGGTCTTGAGTTTGCCGTTCTTTAAGAAAGTTGGGGCTCAAACTGGCACCACCACAAGGAGGCAAAAAGACCGGGAAGGAACAAAGTAAAGTTTCACCTCATACTTATTTCTTTAGAATAAAATGGTGTTGAGTTAGAACACAGTGCGTTTGACAAACGACCCAGCACCTGAGATAGGCCAGAAGCACTGCAAAAATACACTTATATATCCCGTCTCATTTTTATTATCGCTGCCTTCCAGGTATTCAGTGAGAACAATACCGAGTTCCACATAGATACTTCTTGGTCCATCCACTTACGCTAAAAGAATCCAAGAAATCTCATCACACAGCCCCACAAAAATGATTTTCTCATCAAAATAAGACCATCCTGATACACGTTGCAACCTGCCCATGACACCAGGCGCTTTCATTTAGAGCTGCGGAGATGGGCAAAGGCAGGAACTGTCTCTGGAAAGATAAAGGTTTTGAGATACAAGCAATACAGGCTGGGTCTCTGTGCACTCACGGTCTCTGTCTGTCTCCAGGAAATGAATGCATGCAGCCTGCAGAGTTTAATTCTCTTTTGGTTTATTACTATTTAAAAATCAATTTTTGTATCCCCTTCTACAGAGGCTTCCACCTTCCAACAGAACATACAAAAAATACACACAATAGAAAAAAAAATAAAATAAGATAGGTAGGTAAGTTGCTTTATACAAACAGGTCCCTAAGAACCCAAAAAGGCTAAAACAGGCTCGGTTTCAATAGAAGCAGGCCCATAAATAGGCAAGAGACTTCATTCAAGTAGGGAAAGAGTCATCCATCCTCACCTAAGATCCTTTCTTGCTCACACTGAAGACAGTGGGAGGATTCCCAACAACTTCAGTAGAAGCAGGATTGGGATTCATCAGAGCCAATGGCAAACTCCTCTGCTCCTTCCCTTCCAAGGCACTGTCTCTTCCATGCGGCGTGCGGCCAGGGAAAAACGCCAGTTTTCCTGGCTCATCCCACACTCACGTTTCAGTTGTTCACTCTACAGGACATCTGAGAACAGCCTTTTACTTTCTCTCTTACACTGTGTATTTGCACTCATCGCAGCAAACTTTCCAATTACAACAGTACTGAAGAGAAATTGTGAGCCCAAGAACAAGGCTTGGTTGATCACCTAAGAGCCAGCAGTCAGTCTGACAACTTTGCAGAGGGCTTTTAAAAATTGCCTGGAGAAGGCACTGCAGCCAAAAAGCTATTAGCAAGCATGAGACTGATCTTTTGTAAAAGCACTTACCCAAGCTCACCATGGGACTGCAGCAAGCTCAAGAGCATCGATGGCTGCCAGGGGCTGTATGAGGTGACCCCGAGGTCCACATGGAACCCAGGAGCTGGGAGGAAGTCACTGAAACACCAGTGAGACACCAGTTACCTCCTTCCT
The DNA here is from genome assembly GCF_963082525.1 of Nesoenas mayeri. NCBI lineage: Eukaryota > Metazoa > Chordata > Aves > Columbiformes > Columbidae > Nesoenas > Nesoenas mayeri. Next base: position 9,859,314 of record NC_137565.1, on the reverse strand, counting down.
TCAGCACATCTCAGCTCAGAGCACTTCCACGTCTCCAGAACTGCAGTACAAGTAGAGAGGCCACCCAGGAAAAGTTTTATTCACATAAACCCTGAGAGCAGATCAATAGTGCCAGGCAGCCTTTAAATTCATTTAAATATTTCACCTTTCAGGAAAAACATGGCCAAACGTTTGTTTTAACTTTGCGTTATGTCTGAAGTTGATGCAGAGTTCAGCACCAGCACTGTGCAGCACAATCTGGCCAGTCAATCAGATCTTGAAACATTTTTACCCAAGGGTTCTCATCACCTCATTAGATGGGAACGAATCACAGGAAGAGGCTACAAACGACACAAGGTGCTAATTCTTTACAAACAGGCAGTCATTATCCCCTACCACAGAGCAAACAGCTGTGGTTTTTCACCAACATGCTTCAACCCTTCCAGCCATCACCACAACCCCTCTTGGCCAGGCTTCCTGCTCCTGTTCTGCACCACTCTGCAGTTATGTCACATAACCATTCCTAAGGTTTTTTAATTACTTTTAACAGCTAACGGGGTTGCTCGCGGGGCTGCACACACGCTGCCGCGGGGCTGGGTGGAGGAGCCAAGGAGCAGGCAGAACCGCACGGTGCCGGCGTTGCTGCTGCTGAGCCAGAGAAGGCGCCTCGGGCTGCAGCCCCAGTGCCCCAACACGCTGCCGCCTTCTTGCAGGGACACGGAGCAGCAGACCGGGCTGAACGCCAACTGTTCCCACAGGCTCGTCCACAACAGCTGAAGGATCTTGTTTTGAAAAGGATGTTCAGGATAAAAACATGGGGCTCTCTCAGGAGACATGGGAATCATCCAGAATCTCTTTTCCCTTTTCGGTTTTCCATTTGTTTTCCCCTCTTGGCTCATTTGTTTTGTCTCTTGGGGTGGAACTGAGAGCATAAGCTCAGAGATGCACTGTAAGCTTATATTCAATTAAAACTCAGGTGCTGGGCCCACACAAAAGGTGAATGGTACAAAGCTGGCTTAATTTACATTAAAATATCCATAATGCTGTTAAGGTATATTCATAATGCTGAAAAAGCAAACACATTCCGTGGTTCTGTTTGGCACTTGCTCCCAGAGTTTCTGCCACGCTGAACAATTGAAAATACCTGGTTATTTTTGTGGGTGATACAGAAAAGCCTTTCCTGTTTTGTTACTTAAAATGTTGGTAGCTGTTTTTATACTTTGTCCATTTATCTCTCATGAAACCCAAAGAGAGCTCTTGCTCTCCATCCATTCTTCCAACACTGAAGTCCTTTGAAGTTTACTTTGGCATCTACTTCCTCAAGCAAGCACCTTAACAAAAAATTAAAGCTGAAAGTGGGACCCCACTCCAGATTCAAGACAAATTCAGATACTGATTTCTAGAAACAAAGATTTAGTGAAAAAAAACAAGACACTAAAGTTACAACAGAGCCTACAAAATCTAGGTTAGCTTTCACACTATCAATTCATTAGTTGAGTTAGATAGACATTCAGTTACACAGCTCTTCTATTCAAGTCATTCTTACTGCTGACAGCAGTGGAGGGAGGAACAATAATTTCAGGGAATACATGGGAAATAACAAATATTCCCTAAGTCACTGGCACTCAAACAGGTCTCAAATTGTGACTGGGCATTTGAATTATTCAGAAGATTGGTAGGCAGACCAACTCCACACCATCTAGGCTTTAAAAACCAAACCAAAACAATCATCCCTCCCCAACACATAATGCTTTGCCCTACTACATTTAAGGCACTGGATTGAGAGAAGGAAAAATCTGTGTTCAATTTCTGGTTCTGCTATCAATATCCCATGTCACCACGGGCAAATCACTTCAGATTGAGAGCTCACGCGCACCACGTTACCAAGCAGCAGGTGAGCCGCACCAGTGCACCTGTCCGCACACATCTAGCGCATCGCAAATGCAAAGTAACGTCACTTAGCTCAGTAAGGAATAAATTCACATTAAACTGCTTTACCTTGCATTTGTTGTGGATTAACAGTACATAAAGATAAATCCAGGCAACAAAAGAAGCCTGATGAAAAGTCTGTGCCCCTACATTCATCACAACACTTAAGCATGCATGCAAACAGTTTTTAGTCCTTATTTCACTCATTCACCTATACACATATATTCCTTTTTTGTCTGTCTTTAATGTTTAGATTTTAAGTCACTGAAGATGTTTCTATCAAACCCAATACACGAGGGTCTGAGCCTCAGCTGAGGGGTTTAAGAACTCCTACCATAAAAAGAAATACTTCAACTCCGATTATCAGCATTTGTATGAACTGCAGTTGCCGTGCTGGCAGAGGAGCGCACTGACTCAATGCTGGCCGGAGTCCCACCAAAGAAGATAATAAGGAACAGAGGGCTGGCCCAAAATGAGAACTATCATCTATACACTGAAATGCCAATTAGAAATGTCATAGAAACAAGTTAAGTGAGGTCGCAGCTCAGTGCACATTAAGTGTTTCCCTTTCAACTCTGAACTTAGGAGGCCGAGTTTTCTGTTTGGATCTATCTTCTGTTGCATGAGAAGCAGACATTTCCCAAAGTACAGAATATAAAGAATTTGCATGTAGGTTAAATCAGTATCCAGAACAGAACAATGTGCCTCTGAACAAGCAAAAAGCTCTGCAAACACTCCACTGCTAAAGATCTGCCCAAACTACTGCTGGCACTAGTCTGCACCGGCCTCCTGTGCTGCAAATCTCTCCCATATACACTGGGATGATCTAGAACTGCCATTTCAGGATTGTTAAGTTCCTGCCTAATTGTTTCCCTGTCCATTAGACTGAGAGGTAAGCAGCTTTAAATGTGCTCATGACAACTTAGTAAGCATTTTCTTTGACAAACGAAATGCACAGTTAGTGTTTTAGAAAGCTTCCTTTTCAGTTCAAGGCTTTTCATTTCTCCATCAGGTCAAATTAAATTCTGATATGCATTGCCAAAATTCAACTCACCAGTAAGACTAAAATCAGTGGAGATAAATGTAGGATGAAAATATCCTATAATCTGAACTTGGCTTTCAGAGTTGAATTTTATGACTAGGACCTCCTCTTGGAGTGCATATAGGAACATCGGGAACACAAACTTCTTATATCTTTCAGAATATAGCCTCAATTCAACAAAAATTCTCCAGGTGGCTTAGATATGAGCTATTAGTAAATCAGAGTGACTGCAGGTGTTTTTCTAATCGCACTGAATTGTTACACTGACTGGAAAGCCTGCTCCATCTTGAGCTGCTTGGCATCTTACAAGGTTGTCTCATCATGGTCTAAGATGCGTAAGATGTTTTGTTACCTTTCCAAAATGTCCTGTTTCTACTTGCCAGCTAAGCTTACCAGCACAGCAACAGCAATTCCATGAAGCTTTAGTTTAAAGGTGGATGGTGGGTTTTTGCTTGTGTTTTTTTTCTTCCCTTTTAAATGAGACTCACACCTATTCCAGGGATTCTGGGGAAGATGAATGGAGAAGAACGTGTCCTTCAGTCTCCCAACACAGATCTATAGCAAAACATCAAGTCCGCTGCAACATGCTCTCAATTTAGAAAGTGCTGGTGCTATAAAGAGAAAGCCATTGATTATTCACCCTTGGTTTATAATACTCAAGTACAAAAAAGCAGCTTCTTACAAGAGAGAAGCTGGGGCTTTCAAATCTGTAGAATTTAGAACATCGCTCCAAAATGCATATACTTACAAAAGGCTCTATAATTGTAACATAAAAACGAACTGGGAATGTTTCTTATTTCAGTTGTGCGTAAGCAGCAGGGTTTGGAGTAGGAGCACCTGGGCAACGCCATTTGTGTCACAACGGCAGCGTCTGGTTATGTTCACATCTGCTGCAGAGGAGGCAGGTCCTGCCCTGAGCCGGTCTGTCTGTCCTGCCCCAGCACTGCACTGACGATGGACAAAGCGACTGCTTCATAGAACGCAAGTTTGGTGTGGGACTCGGGCTCTTCAGAGCAGCCTTTCCAGAAATATTCAGTACACATAGCAATGTAGTTTACCAAACCACTGCTTAAACCTTAAACTCTCAAAAATGGTGAGAAAACTTTTCACAGATGGGAAATAAATTCAGTGAACTGTCCTATGTGACCTTGAGCATCAACAGCAGAACCATAATTATAACTCAGAGTATTCCTAACTCCTAACCCTGTGTTAATTAAACAACATTTACACCTGGATTTGGTACAGAAAGACCTCGACAAATTACATGGGAGGAGAAGGAGGACCGAGAAAGGACATTATTTCTGCACAAGTGGTATTTTCAGATTAAATGGAACCTCCAAGAGCCTAGAGCCCAGCTTCTTTGCATTTTGTAATCAACTCTATCAGGGATATGCTGTTTGCAATTCCCATCTCTTATAGTAGAAACCTTCTTCTTTGGAAAAGAAAGGAGTAAAACCATCTTTTGCAAACCTGACTAGAAGCAGATCAGGAGAGCGCGACTGTAGCCAAAAAAACCCAGGTCACTGAGAACACGGTGCAGTGTGGAGAGGGAAAAATGTCTTATTTACTGGTTCTCGTCTGCACACCTTTTGGACAGGTGGCTAAATTGCTCAAAAACCAGACAAAACGAGGGGATGCAAAGTAACGTACTAACTTCTTTAATAGAGTCCAATCCAATTAAACCAAAATCACTCTGTGAACCCCTGGGTTTATTCACACTAAACAAGTCAGTGGTACATAGTGTTAACCCGATAGCTGATCGTGTTTATACCCTAGGTCCCCACATGGAAAATGAGCACCAGTCAACCAGACTGCAATGGGATTCTTCCTTCCTTTTTTTTTTTCCTTTTTTTTTTTTAATCATAAAACTATTTCTTTCATAGACTTAAACAACCAACTAGCCAAGTTATTAATTATGGTACATCTAAAAAAAAAATTAATACTAACCCTAATGTGACTGCTGCTTTAAGAGTGCTCTGTGTATCGCCTTAGATTGGCTTTCAGTAGCAATTCACTACAACAGGTCCTAAAATAATAATAATAGAGAATTAAAACCTGACAGCAAGTTTAATGGTTAAAAGTAAGAAAAACAACCTGTTCTGAATGGTGGTTTTTCTCAGCAGTTCAGTCCTGCTGCAGCACTCACAGCCTCACAAATGGCAGAAGGGGTTCGGATTCTCTCGCCTTCTTTAAATTTTTCTGGTTTTAAAAGGACAACTGCATTGTAACCTGCTAGGTACCACGGGGCATTTCACTTCATGTTATATTCAATAATGGGTCAATAATGGGTCTGGTTTTAAAACTTACTGTTTTTCTGGGGTGGGTAGGTTAGGGAGGGTGGGGAATAGAGAGAGAACAGAAGCAGAGCTCCCTGCAGCCGTAGCCTCGGTCACTACAACTGTCTAATTCTCAGATCAGTGCTGGCAACTTGTGTTTATTCTAGAAGATCATGATGAAACACCAGCAGCAGCCTCTAAAGCTCCACTTGGTGTTATAGGTCACGTCTCCTATTCAAGGTCACCATCTTCTGTAATTTATCAGCTAGGAAGCATTTTCTCCGTCTCCCTAGTGAAGGTTTCAGGTGGGGTAGGCATGAGACAATGAGGGAAGCTAAAATGAATAAAAAATTTTCAGCTATAGAACCAAATTTCATTATTTCCTCTTTCATCCACATCATCTTATCATTATAGCCAGACTGCTGCTTTGCTTTGTTAAGAGCAAACTGCTCTCATTTCCCCTCTGGCCCCATCGGTTGCTGGTCGACCTCCGGATCCACAAGGGATGACGCAAATGCTGACTGGACAATCTGAAACCCAAACGACTCCAGGAGAGACATGTTCTGCTGGGGCGAAAAGGGGGATCCTAGAGCAGGACCCAGGTCCCCCAACGGGCCACCGAGGGCCCTGACATGAACTTTCTGTATGTGTTTGTTCAGATAAGATTTTGATCTGAAAAAGCTGCCACATTCAGGGCAAGGGTACTTCTTCTCTGCTTCCGTCTCCATTTTGTTTTTGCTGACTGTCATGTCACACGAGAAGGACCCATTGGTGCTCTGTTTCTCTGGAGTCTTGAGGTCACTGGTGTCAGAGAGGTCTCCGTACGAATCAGAACTCTCAATCGGGTCCGAATGCGAACATTTCTGGCCTTCTATGGGAAAAAGAAAAGAGAGAAGTTTTCAGAATCTTATCTCCCTAAAAAACTATTCAATGTGCATTCAAACAGATGATATTGGTTACCATCTGATTTCATTACAGACACCACAGAACCATACACTGCAATCCCTCACCCTCTAAAGCCCTTGACCACAGGTCCTCTTTACAAGCCGGTGGGTTGCTATCAGAGCAATGTCCATGTTTTTACTACGCATTTGTCATGATACTGAATGCAGCTGTAACGGGTCTCTGCTTTATATAATACTTCTTGTAATTCCAAAGATGTCTCATAATGTTTATACCTCAGTCACCACAGAAGGATGGACCTAATGATGAGATTTTAACTGCAAAATTCACCCCCACAATTGTGAAATACTGCTGATACTTTGAGGGAGAGCCTAGAAACCTAATGAAGTGCAACAGGCAGCAGCAAGATGTGAAGAAACTGAGAATACTCAGCAAAACAGCAGTAAGCTACTGCAATGTAGAAAGTACAATGCCATTTAGTTTTGAAAAACACTTTTTTTCCAAGTTAAGTGCAACGCCGTTAGAAGTGAACTTCATCGTCTAAAATTGTTCCGTCTTTAAATACTGTAGTGTGAAACAGGAGAGGGGTTAGGGACACTAAGTCATTTGGATAGAGATCCTGGCAAAGCCATTGGTATGTTTGGAGTGTTCCCCATTCTCCGCTGGCAGAACGCCAACAAAGCCTGTCCACACTTTCTGCTCAGCACATATGAATGAGCGTGGGAAACCCAGACGTACTTCCTAAACAAGGCTCTGAATACAAATAAGCTGTATCTACTATTAACTCTAAAAGACCAAAGAACCACTTGGCACAACCCAAAAGACAGATTTGCTCTGGACTCAGCATTACAAACCAAACAGGATACGCATGACATCAATACACCGCTGAGCTGGAGTAAATCTCTTGTTAAGTCAGCACACCACCCCGAACCAAGGGGCTGCTGTAGTAACTCTATTAGGACCTCAACAGAAATAAATCTACACAACTGCAGCTTTCCACTGGCACAGAGTTTGATCACCCCAGCCTGCTGTGTTCTCCTGGGCAAGGAAAACCAAAACTTTTTGGGACAGCCACGGTTTTGAAGAATTTTCTGATGTTTCAGCTTCACCAGGAATACTGACAGCTCAAAGCAAGAAGCAAAAAGCTTCTACACAGATTAACACACAGATTTACATATTTAGAAGTTACATATATTATTGTAAGAATAGCTAAAGAGTATTTATTTTTTCACAGAGTTTAAATGTCGGTTACAAAACAAACAAAAAACCCCAGTACTATTATCACCCTCTACATCTCCTCCCCAACAACAGCTTTATAGAGTGTAAATGTAACTACAGACAGTTGCATGGCTCCTCATCAACCTGGGCATGGATATTACTTTCAGCACTCAAGGATGTTTACGAACTGCCTTCCGCAGCTCTCCCTTCCCTCACCAGAAACACGGTCTGACTGACGTGCGACTCAAGTACAGCGGGACGAATGAACCGCCGGGACCTGCACCCCTCGGGCAGAATTCACGCACTGCCTTGCTCCTAGGAAGATGGTCAAGACGAACTAACATGGCTTTTTCGATCTCTAAAATCAAGGATGCTGCCAAAAATTCACAGACCCTTACGTGCCCATCTCCTTCTCCCAGACTTGTTAATGGGCTGTCCTGGGACATGTATCACATGCCACGTGACGCTATGTGATTTCCCTGCACCTCCCTAAGCTTCTCTCCAGTATCTTCCTCGTCCTTCCTCCCTCCCCTTCCTCGTGCCCAGCCCGCCGCCCCACACAAGGTTCTGCCCAGAGCAGCAAGGTGCAGAGCAGCGAGTCTCTTGCCTTTGATGCCATAGGTCCTGACGCAGTGGAACGCTGCTCCCCCATTCGGGATGGACTCCTGGTGCCTGGAGACCTGGGGAAGGGGAACACCGTGGTGGGTTTTAACATGGACCTTTAAGTAGGAGGCAGAGGAGAAACCTAAACAAGATAAAAGAAGATGAGATCCTGCCACCATCAAAGACACACATCTGCCTTCCCTGTTCTTTCAATCCTCTCGCTCCCACTCCCTATTACAAAGTTGCCATTATACAGCCTTCATCTCTGGTTACCTACAACATGCTCAGTAGGATTTCTAGACATAATCAGGCAATTAATACCTTTCATCAGGCTTCATTTGCTTTTTGGAAGTCATGATGAAAGAACAGCCTCCTTGAGAAACAAATCCCATGTAAGCAAACCTAGCGGATGACGTGAGACTTTAGGGGAAAAAGGGCGGAAGAGACATGATCCAAAAAGGCACCCATGTCTCGTCACAGCTCTTGTGCTGGTTTATTTATTTTAACTCAAAATGCCTTCATTGTCTGATAATACTTTGGAAAACAGTTCAAATTATTTATCGGTAAGATTTGAAGGAATGTCATTTAGTAACACCCCTCCTTTGTACTTTGTGTGCTTTCCCTTATGTTTCTAGCATTTACTGTGACTCCTAGAAGGAAGAAAGCTAAAACTACTGAGTTTTTAAGGCATATAATTCTGTTCTATAGTAATTTTTGAACCACATTTTGTCCATATGGCTCATCCCGAGTTTTAAAAAAACATACTAAAACTCATTTTGTCTGCAGTTAACAACAACATCAGTATTTCCACCTAGCTCTGATCTGTAAGCCCAAACCACTTATATTAAACCCCATATATTTCAAACAACTAATTTCTAAACAAAGCATTTTTTTTTACGTTTGTGCACATGTTTTAAAATCGTTTTCGAAGTCTCACAATTACAGCCTTTTCGTTTAATGCAATACATTATCTCACATATTTTGGAATGTTTTTAAATTCAGGTTTGGTAAGATCTGCAACTAGTACTAGTACATTTGGACCATATACAAGGCACAAGAAGGACAGAGTTTTAAAGACTTCCTACATGGATAAGCTTATCAACAACCATCTTAATTGTCTATTACATTTTGAACTGAATATTATGGAACCTTCACATTAGAAACACTTTAATGTGAGAACACAACACACGCTTCACTGTCACCAAGTCCCAGGTTACACAGGTTACCTCTCTGGGTAAAGGAAACCCAAGACCTAGATATTTTTAAACCAACACAGCATTTACAGCACAGGCCCTTGCAAGAGAACTTTTATACCAATGCTTCACTTAAATATGAACAGATATCCTATTGGAAAGCCATTTTTATAGGGATATAACCGCATTTACATTGGATGATATATAACAATATACTAGGAAGGATGTAAAGTCAATACTGGCACACCTCTCTGGGGTGAATTTTCTGACAGCAGCTGTTAGTTCCAGGTGCTGAAGTTAATAATGAATGTGGCTTTACCCCAGAATTCCCTGTGCCCAGACTCCTCTTCAAAGCCAGGATCAAAGAGCATTCAGGGCTTATAAAGAAACATATATACAGGGCTAGCTGAGCAAGAGAGAGCTCCACAGCAACCTGCTGAAGGGGAAATGGGTGGGTTGCTGAGAATGCACAAGAGAGCTGCTGTCGACCCCTAAGCTGAAGATAAAAAGTACAGAAAAGTAGATATATCACAATTGGAGAAACCAAGAACGTAGGACTCTCACAATTCAATGGAGCAGAATCACCTGGGGCAAGTCATCCAGGCAATTAAAAGGATATTACCCTCCAAAACAGTGCAAGATCTACCCTCAGAAGCACAATGCTGTACTGAATATCTCACCGGGGCAAAAAATCCACTGTAGACAGGGACAGGACCAGTGTTTGACGGATAAAGGACACAATGTACAGATAGAACGGTGATACTTTCAACTATAGGTACTTCCTTCTTTCACGCATCTTTCTAACAGCCACATGCATGCTGAGATGAGCCTCTTGATGTAGCAATGCATTAAAGCCTCACCGCCAACCATTAAAAAAGGGCTACATGCAGGTATTCAGCGTTTTTCTATACTGCAGTTGACATAGGAAAATGTGAAGTTGTAATCTCTGCTACACACTATTTTTTCTGAACTTTGCAATTCTATTTGTACAGCACATTGTTTTATATAACAAAAACTGCCTGCGAAGTATGTTAGCTCCCCTTTCTGCACTTGGCAGATGAACATGTGAGTCATCAACTTCCATCAAAGCAGTAAGAATGCCAGATGCTTCACAGGGAAGTGAGACTTGTTTGCTTTTATCCTATTTTTTTAAAGCACTTAGCACTGTCCTCTTTTTTGCCCCCACCAGACCTTAATTATGAATGCCTGTCCTAGGAAGATGGGGAATCCATAGACAATAATCAGTTACCTTTAAAAATCTCTTTTAAAACAAAGTCAGGCTAACGCAGAGGATAAAGTGGCAGTACTTCTCTATGAAGCATTTATTGCTATTCCCATAGACATATCTCGGCTTTGCAGAGCTGATTATTTCTTCATACCAGAGGACTCAACATTAAAAACATGCACAGAGAGGAAATTATCAGCTTTATGTAAGTGGGATCTACCCCTTGATCTCTTAGGTAACATCCATAGGGAGACACACTGTAGAATAACTGCAGGATGCTCCTTTTTCAAAAATTCTAATTAGGATTTAGCTGGAACATCCGGACAGTGTGTCTTGCTTTACCGAACTCTGAATCCACCATGATATACACCAGAATTCATCTTACCATTAAAAAAATGCCATCTATCTTGTGATTGGAATATTTACCGTCCTCCTAACTCATTTGATTTCTGTGAAACAAACAATGTGTACGTCTGAAGCAGAAAATGATTCTTCTGAACTGCACATGTTATTAAAAGGTACCAGTTCTAGACTTGCCAAAGTCATTAATCTCTTGAATTCTTTGAAAAAGCCCACACAAGTAAAACGAGTTCCTAAGGATGGTAACAGAAGATTACGTAACAACGAAGCAGGAGCAGGTCTTTTTTATTTAAACTGATTAAAGAGAATTTGTCTTAAGAAGTGAGGATTAGTTTTCATAAGCACATTTTAGAGGAATTCTTAAAAAAAATCCCAGAAAAAAACCATTGCACAGTTTCCCTGATTTAGCAAGATTTAATTGCCCCCATAACTATTCTAAGCGTAAAGACCCTAAGTAAGGGAATAACCTGGAAAAACATCAAATCACAGATGGTAACTTTTGGATATAACGCTGCCATTTCGTAAAATAACTAAATCAGGCAATGGGCACACGTGTGACATCCAGTCAGTCACTGAGCTCCCCTTCTCCCAAACCCATTGAACCTTTAAAGGAACGTGAGACACCTGATTAAGTTCCAGAGAAAAGCCCTCCATCTGATGGGATAAACTGCAGGGTTCTAAGCTCTGTCTTTAACACACAGCTGAACATATCCTAGTAAGAGTCACCTTTTCATACTTCTTTTCTTTTGGTGGGTCAACATCCAAAATTCTCTCTACAAGCAGCTTGAGCAATCTTGTTCGACAATTAGTACATCTGGCACCAGCTAAGTTCCACTTCAAAAATACACCAGCACATTAACTGAGGGAAGAATAAACCCAAATGCCATGGCAAAGCGCCACGGCCGCAGCACAAGTGCAGCCGAGGGGACAGCGCAGCTTCCGAATGCACCGGCGCCTATCAAACACATGGTTCTAATCCAGAAATTTTCCACTATACTTCATCTTGCCAGGGTTTACAATTTAAACCAGATCTATCTAAAACTATGAACATTGTGATTTGATTCTAGAACACTTTGGCTTAAAAATTCTGCTGTCATGGATGATAATCTATGAACAAAATTCACAGCATATACCAATGAGTTCATAACACCACTGTCTGACAAACCCAGTCTGTAACTTCGCTTCCCTATGAATTTTAACGCTGAGTAAATATTTAACAATAATTCACCAGATTAATTACGTTTTCTAAGTGCTGATGTAAACTGAAATTCACAGCAGACTAAATTCTGGCAACACATGAAATACACAAACTGTAAGAAGAAAGTAGCTGCTTAGAGTTTACTGTACAATAGGTTCCCTATCCTTCTACAGAGAAGTGCGTATTTTAAATAAATTTCCACTGTACATTTAAACCTCTAAAATACGAATAAGCCATTTAGTCACTTCATTGTTTGGACGCTAGATCTTTGTCACACTGGCTGCATTTCAAAAGAGCTGCAGTGACATCCAGTGGTAGTTCAGTTGAAAATCAAGCTGCTAAGTCTTGGAAACAACACAATTCTTCCCAACCCATATGAGTTTGTTTGGCACCACGTCCACCTGAAGCAAAGCACGATAGCACCAGGATAGTGTCTTCCATGCTGTTACCACAAAAGGAATCGGGATAACCTTAGGCTGGTTTTCAGAACACAGGTCTTCAGCTGGAAAAGAGACCAAGCTTCATTCCCTACCATCTACCTGGAGCTTCAGAATCTGAACATTTCCAACCCAGATGCCTTTTCTGCTCAAATCGTTAACGTCACTTTCAGGTGAACAGACAGTTCACCTACTGCAAATACCTCCCTTGCAATTTAATGTCTCTCAATATCCATCAGCTCCTAGTCATCCAAAGGTCCCTGCGCAGTCCTCATATTAAATACAGAACAACTTTATTCTCTCCAAATATTTCGCCCCTCTTAAATTAGAAAAGGAACACACATCATGAAAAAATGACTCATCAGAAAAAACAAGATCCCAAACCACAGCAGCAACCTCTTCCTACGCTTCTTTAGGTATGTACGCCTGTGTGAGCCAACAACGTATTTTGAGGTTGTGTATTAATCACTCAGGAAAATAAACACTAAGAAGTCAAAATTATTTATCCAGCTTGGCTTATATCCTAAAAAGCCTAAATTTACAACTCTCTCCAATTGAAGAGTACCACAAACAGATGAAAAAGCTTCAAAACCTCTTAGTCATATGGTTCAGTTTATAGGTAGGAGCAGGGAGTTGGACTTGATGATCTTTAGGGGTCCCTTCCAACTTGAGGTATTCTATTATCCTATGAAAACCTGTATTTGTACAAATAAAGCACACTTCTAGTGCTCTTTGCAACATTTGTTTTAGAAATGTATGTTAACACAAAGCAATTTATTGGGTTAAGAGGGAGAAGCAGCTTGGCTCTACTGCTGCACCAGGAGGTTAAGCAAGACTGACAATATAATGTAAGGTTTTTTATGTAAAGTGTATAAATTTCAACTTGGTGTGTATTTCAGAGAGTCTTCTTCCAAGCTGAACACAAGGACTCAAGTCTAACTAGGTATAGAAAAAAATGCACAGTGAATAGTGGCAAGGCAATATACCATGGTTATTTTGTAGGGATCTGGCTATTTAGCAAATAAAATTCTGAAAACTGTCTATAAACAATTTGCTTCAGATTTAACTGAGCTTCTTCAGGAACTATCAGCCATGTAAAAAGGCCAGACCTATAGCTCCATCAGTTTCAAGGTTGAGCATTCAACAAGAAAACCAAAGAATATATACACACATATGGTATAACCTCCTCCTGTTGCAGACAGAGTCACATAGCCCTACAGCTTCCCTCAGCCGCTAGCCCAGCCCATTGAAATAAAACAGTAGTTTCTTCGTTACCTCGGTTACAGATAGTGCAGAAATTGCTTGGTCCTTCACTATGTTTCTTCAAATGATCTGCCATATACGCTGCTCGCAAGTACTTCCCACACACCTGGCACGGAACTTTGTCCTCGTGACATGCAAGGTGTGAGCGCAGGCGGTCCCGAGTGGCAAAGGAAGCGTTACAGGTCTGCAGGTACAATGAGAACCATGTGACTCATCAGCTCTGCTAAAAGCACCGATATTGTTGAACATATTTAGTATTCTTCAGAGTAAATACCTTAGACCCTGTGCAAACACACAAATGACATGGTGCACAAGCCGTTTTCCCACAAATAAAGAATTCAGATCACCAAGATGTGATGTTACTACCCAAAAGAAATAAGAAAGCAAGAAAACAGCTCTAATATACTATAAACAGTAAAACTTAAACCAAGACAGAGTTGCCTTAGCTCCTGAGGATGAAAATACTAGAACTGTAAGTAATATTAAATAAAAGGAATAGCACAAGCCGCTTCATTCCATTTACAGTAAATTCTGCCATTTCACTGAGCCATTAGAATCACTTTTGACCACTCAAAATGTCCTCTCTGTCATCTTCCTAAATTTTACTCTTTGATCTGATCAATCTAACTTCAGTACACAGGATCCCTTTGGAATATGAAGACACACAAATAAAGCATCAGAGAACTGGTTGGGATGAGAAAAAAAGAGCCATCCTGGTATCCACAATAGCAGCGCAGACAAATTGTAGAAGTGAAGCCTCAGAAGCGAGCAGGTATCAAAATAACTGCATGACACTGTGATCTGTTTATAACTTACCCCGATCAAGGTCTCATATTCCACTTACTAGCATGAAGCAACCTTGATTTTGCATAATACTGATTCTACTTGCCTACTTCCCAGATGTAATCCATATGATGAGGGAAAGCTCCCTCCTATTTTTATAATCGCAGCACTTGGCAGGCATGCATGTACACAGCCTGCTACCGCGGCCGGCCAGCTCTGCAAGGCTTGTCCTGCCCTAACACCTGAAGGAAAACAAACCACCGGCAGTACACTGGACAAGTCAGCAAAGGTATAGTCTGAAACCATCGCTCACAAGTGCAAGAGGAAAAACAAAAGCAAACATACATTAGAATGACCAGACCAAGCGGGCAACAGTGACCTTAAAGTGTGTACAGTGTTTTGTTCATACCACCTTTACACAAAATAGTGCAGTTTTAAGATGTATAACCAGAACGCCACAAGAGATTATACTATCAAGTGACTTGGGAACTGGATATATTCTGTCTTTTCAGGTATCGCTGTGTAATTAAACAACTGTTTCAACACAGACTTGTTAAAGTAACAATCCTAATAAAAATCACAAAATTAGAACTTCAAATAAGTTAAATTGATAATACAGAAGAGGATAACCCATATAATCATATATAATTTAGTTAATCAGGAGTTTAATCCAAAAAAACCTTGAAAGCAGCTGAAAAGCACGTATCTATTTCAACGGGCTTTACACTCGTTTGATCCTCGGAGATGCTGCAGTACAGTGAACTCCAGAGAGCTGAGGCCACTCTGCTGCCAGCACCACACTGGGCACCTCGGAGGATCGGGACTTAAACCGCTTCAAAAGACAACAGTAACGTTACCCAGATTTCTGCAATACAGTTTAACTGAGCTCACCAGGAAAATATTCATAAGTGACAAGTAGCGAAGAGTCAAGTTCTTGAACGTGAAAGATTTCTCTTAATTTGAAATCTCAGTACACAGCGCTGAGCAAAACGGGTGCAGCTTTCACTTACTAAAACGTTCTTGGAGGTGAACACTCATTAAAGGTATGATTCCAGCACTGCCACTAATCACTCTGTTGGATATCCACTAAACGTATATGAATAGAAAATCAAAGATGACAGCCAAGAGATCCATCAGTCAGAAATCCTGCAGTCAGGCAGAAAGGGACCTGGGGGGACTAATGGACAGGAAGCTCAACATGAGCCACCAGTGTGCCCAGGTGGCCAAGAAGACCAATGGTATCCTGTCCTGTATCCAAACCAGCGTGGTCAGCAGGACAAGGGCAGTGATCCTTCCCCTGTGCTCTGCATTGGGGAGGCCACACCTGGAGTATTGTGTTCAGTTCTGGGCCCCTCAGCTCAGGAAAGAGATTGAAGTGCTGGAGCGGGTCCAGAGAAGAGCAACAAGACTGGGGAAGGGACTTGAACACAAGCCCTATGGGGAGAGGCTGAGGGAGCTGGGCTTGTTTAGTCTGGAGAAGAGGAGGCTTAGAGCTGAGCTCAGCACTCTCTAGAACTACCTGAAGGGCAGTTCTAGCCAGGTGGGGATTGAGCTCTTCTCCCAGGCATCAGCAATAGGACAAGGGGCCATGGGCTTCAACTCCGCCAGGGGAAATTTAGGCTGGAGATTAGAAATAAATTCTTTACAGAGAGTGGTCAGGCATTGGAATGGCTGCCCAGGGAGGTGCTGGACTCACCGGCCCTGGAGGTTTTTAAACTGAGATTGGACATGGCACTGAGTGCCATGATCTAGTCAATGGGCTGGAGTTGGACCAAGGGTTGGACTGGATGATCTCTGTGGTCTTTTCCAACCCAGTCCATTCTGTGATCATCAATAAGTCTAAAAATACTGAGCCACAGTAAGCGTCCAAACAGAAGCATTGGGAGTGCATTAGTTGGTGAAGCAGACCAGAGACAAACCACATAAATACAGGGATGCCAACACTGAAACCGTATCTGTCCCATATTGAACTTAAGTCAAAAGGCAATATAATAATTTCTATGTTTGATTTTTCACTCTTTGCTGCTGAGTTGCGCAAAGTTCACCTTTGGATAAGCTATATAGTAAATATATCTGTGAAGAAGCTTAAAAATATAAAGTCCAGTGAAGAAAGCAAGAACCAGTTTAGCTGAATCGTAACAATGGGAGACAGGACTAGATTTAAAGAAAACCCCAAAGTTAATATTCAAATAGTTAATACTTATAAAAGCTATAGAGAAAAAAAAAAGTCTTATTTTACAAAAGATGTGAAGTGCTAAATGAGGGCTAAGTATTTATCATTAATTGTTAATCATAGAAGAAAACTCTTCAGTGTTTTCCTATCAAACATTTCTCAGGTATATTAATAGATCAAAAAGAATATATATAAAGTTTAAAAAACATTGTTTAAGAAATACCTCTTGAAGTTTCAACTTTTCTATGGATGTGGATGTCTCTGAGCTTATTCCATGGTCGCTGCCATTTTCCTGCTAATAGGCAGGAAGTAAGAGAAATTAGGACAGGAAGAAACTCATTCTGCATTGAAATCAATGGGAAAAGCACTGGACTCGGGATGCCAATTTAGGTCTACTTAAATGAATAGATATTTTTATTTTTCAAAAGCCGTGCTTTAACTTAACCTGAATTTTTATCTTTTTATTTAAATTGCCAGAAGAACAACTTGTCTCTTGTCTCTGAGAAGAAGCAAACTTCCAGATTCTCCCCTTGTTCTTCCGTCTCCACTTCCAGACGTCCCTTTCCTCCCAAACTGCACCCTAAATTCATACACTCAATAGTGACAACCCGGCTTCACCCCTATCCCATTACGGCCAGAGGACTGACTTACCCCTTCTCCTACATCCAGAACTCAACTGTTAGGTTAAAAAAATATACATTTAAAAGCAAAATCACCAGTGCAGCAAGTCCAGGGGGAAAGATCCCCAGTGCCATTCAGTGTCTTGTCTGGACACCAAAGCAACTTCTTGGATGCCACTTCTCAGCTGCCTGGGCCATGCGGAGGCCTTCCCTATTCTGAGGCTATTTCAACAGGGAAAAAAAAGCTGGAATCGGGTCTTTGGCATCAGGTGCTACAGGGGCTGGAACTTAGGATAGTTTTACAATGATCTGTGAAACACAACCATTACTGTAGGGAGATGAGAGCAGAACTGCATGCTGAGCACCAAAAACTACAGCTGTTCCAGTGATGTTCAGCTTGCAGTTGTCCTGCTTCTCACAGTTTCATTGTACTGATTCCAAAGTTGGGGTGACACCTTCACGCTTCTCTGCTGGCCATCCAAAATGCACTGTGATGCCACACCACCAAAACATTACGCATCCACTGGTTTGCAAAGATACATGAGGGCTCGGGTACATAGCCAGTGGATTTTGTTTATGACAGAGGATTCTGGAAAGCTTTTCTGTTTACTGACAGAGTACTTCTCGTTTGCAGTAAACACAGACAAGGCATGACAATAACAGGACTTTTCAACAGGAACTCAACAGATTGGAAAAGGATGCTCAATGCTGCTCAGGTTACCTGCATGGGGAGTTAATTTGCCAACCAAAATCAATGGAAAAGGAGAATGGAAAATGGGGAAACAACATGCCAATATTAAGCTTCCTTCTTAGCGGCCAGACTCTGTGTTTAGATACACATCATGGAACAGAAGCGTTACTGATGATTATGTTATCAAAATCACAAGGAGAACTTTATCAATTTATACATCAGCTTTCAGATTTGAAACAAATTTTAAGTGTGACAGCATCCCTTCCATGGTTTGTACCACGTACATCAGATCTGTGCATATTTAAGATGACTTTACAGATCTGACAGGATATTACCAAGTATTTTTTGTAAAGACACACAACAGCTCTTTAACAAATTTTTTACACCTTTGGATTCATGAAAAATTAACTTTGCGAGGTTAAGCCATCGAAATCAAGAACAAGCCCAGCCTGAATGACAACTTCAGCTCTGTCCTCATACTTGTAACTTATAGCCTACACCTTTTAACTGAAATCAACAGTACATAATGTATTATGGCATTTTAAACACCACACAATGAGAAAGACTGTTCTTAGAAATTACTATCACAAAATACATACGTGCGAAGAGATAAAGTTGAGCTTGGCTGTACAGCCTTAGCTTCCATATTTCTTTCCTTTCTAGCTCTTAGTGCTATCTCCTGATTCGCAGTTACAGAGTTTATATTTAGTATTCTTAAATCAATCAGCAAATTATGAAATATTATCAGGTATCAGCTGGCAAAGGACAATTCGTATCTATCAACATTATTCACGAACTGGGTACATTCAGTAACCTTGATATCAACTGGCTAAACACTGATGAGTTTCTGTTTGTGTTGGGACCTAAACGTTCATTTTTGTACTTGCATATGAATACACGCTCATGGAAAAAAATTGTAGTCATCTTGGACTTGGCAGCGTTGGGTTAACAGTTGGACTTGATGATCTTAAAGGTCTTTTCCAACCTGAACTATGATCAACTATGATCTTCAGTTCATGCATCCAGACCCCTTGCTATCTCCAAATTATGAAGTCTTTTCATAAGTGGAATTTTCCAATTTATGTAAATCTAGAACCCCCTAAACCATCTTAAGAAGCTTAAACCAATTTAAGGCTTTATAAAGGATATGCAGTTAAGTCAACGTGAAGGCTCTACGGCCTGATTTTCAAAGGTGCTCCCGCAGATCATATGGAGGTCAACAGAAACCTTTAGATGGCTCCATATGCCTGAAAAACTGTTCACTGGATTATTAAAGCTGCAAAATGTTTCAAAAGCCTCAAAATTTGGAGGAAATATAGGAGATGTGTCAAGAGATGGGGAAAAAACCGCAAATCAGGAGGCAGCAGTCATTCAGAAAATGTGGCTAAAAATTTTAGAAGAAAAAAAATCTTCTAACTTTCACCGTCTTCAAAGACAATGAAAATTATCTTGCTTCACCCTTCTTTAAATGGATCTTTCTTCACAGACCAAGCATGGAGACCGTTAGCCCAACAAACGTTTTAGACGTTTGCCCTACAGCTCTGTGAAGGCCGTGGGCAACAGTGGAAGCTGATTCTCGACTTTTGTTTTAATTAATACTTCCAGGCACCTTTTAAATCTCTCTACATATGAATTACAGAATTTCTTTCTTGATTTGATCTTTCAAACCCTAAGGAACAATTTATAAACTGTAAAACACTATATATATTATGACATAGTATTACAAAGGATAATGTGGTGCTTTATCTGTATTCTCCCTGGGATACAAAAAAGCTTCCAATTTTGCTCAGTGCAATGTTCTGAAGGCTATGTGATAAAAAAGAGTATCTTGGCAAGTTATGATCATTTACCAATTTTATTTGAAATTATTCTAAAAAAAAAATTAAGTCAGCTTTGGAGCCTCCTGCTGGCAACAACTGCAATTAAAAAATAAAAGAAGGGGGTTTGAAGGAATCATGTGTGACACTGACTCTAAGCCCAGGGCCAAGACGGTAAGAGATCCAGGGTGAGACCGGGATGAGCAGGAGGGAAGAACATCTGGTACAGGGGAGGGAGACAGGAGAACCAAAGCTGAAGGGATGTAAAGCAGCTGTCACTGTTAACACTGTTATTTACAAACATTGATCCCAACGCGTACATACATGGGATTTTTACTGATAAATGTCTGCACACATCAACGCAATGCCAAAGGTGACCCACACACCAGTCTAAGCCCCTCCAGCTCCTACCTGACACTTGTGAGGTCTCTCTGAGGTATGCACCTGTTTGATGTGTCCATTCAAGTGGTCTGGCCTTAAAAGAAAATACACATAAGCACACTTAAAACAAGTACTAAAAATAAACTTACCGTTTTAACAAAAAAAGAAAAGATCCCAGTGGTGGATCTATTATAAAGCAGTGATATTTAACTTTGCAAGAAGCGGATCACCAGCAGCTGGGACTCTACCTTGACAAGTATCCTCTCCAACTCGCTAATATTCTCAGGAAGAAATTATGACTGAACGATCAGTGAAAACAGGAAATACGAGCTACAATTTTCAATCTTGCATGTTCCTCCCAAAATCCTATTTAGATCTTGACAGTCGGGGCACTTTCATTTACAGTTGCTGAATATTTGAAAACCAGACCCTTTTGGTTTGCCTCCCAAACACTGATGTAAGAAGCCAACTTTAAGTGCCTCTGTGCAAAAAGACTGACTTTAAACTCTGTTGCTGTGACACGTTTTCCACCAGCAAGATGCAAAAATACTGTCCTAACTCACAACTTGGTAGGGAAACTGTATCGATACAAATACAGCGCTCTGAAGGTACCAACTAGAAGGTGCAATGGAAGAGCAAATTATTACTGGAAAAAAGACCATCCTTCACAATCAGTTAAGCCTACTTTGAAGAAGTGAGGACTGAATAGCTGCAGATTTCTCTTGGTGGGAGTTTCTCCTAGTGGCAAGAAAGCTTTTCATTGTATGAGGCCAAAACTGCTTGGAAACAAGTTCCTCGCCCTCCCCTCCCCCAGGTTTCCAGCTGCGCCAATGAGAGGGCGCAGGATGGAATTCACGCACTGGGGACAGAAAATAGACTGAGCTTTGCAGTCAGGCTCTTAAAACCTGGTGCTCCAGCAAGTGGGCAGGAGCGGTGTAACCGGAATGACTGGTTGGGGGTCCTCGGAGGTACCTCCAGCCCAGCAGCCTCATGTGCTGCGCTGCTGAATGGAGAGGATACCAAATCAGACATCGCGCTTCCAGCCTCCCTTGGCTGCTCCTGCGGCTGAACACGGAAACTTAAAGAGCCTCTGCTTTTCATTCATACTTTGATTTGACAAAGACGTGAAGACATTTTTGTTGTTTACTTTCATAACAGCATTCCTGCCTGCTCACATTAACTTACAGGGAAAAACGAGAACTCAACATGTATCTTTCGCTTTCCTTTGTTGACAAAATCCTCTCACACAGCAACAGCAGAAATCTTTACAGTAATAAAAATCGTCAGATGACCCCCGGTAGCACTATAATAAGAGAAATACTTTCACTTCTAGCTACAGATGAAATCTTCATTTTATGACTTCCCATCACTAAATTTGCAGTCCTGATGAAGGACCCCTAACTACTGATGAATTTATATAGCTGGGACAATCCTAGCCCTGGTAGCCTTTTGATTTGTTTTCTGATCTCGATTCCTTCCCTCCTGTTGGAGCAAATCGCCTGCTTTAGGAACCGGACTGCTGCTAGGAAAGTAACACGAGTGTACGCGGCCCCCGCCCCCCACTGCGGCCAGTCCGAAAGCGAGCATCAAACTTCCGAAAAAGTTTCAAATTCATTAACTCAGGCTACAAAACACTACTAACACGACTACGTGTACCAAACTAGTTATTAAATTAACTCCCACAAACAGCGACAACAGAAAAGCAGCAACATTAAATGCACAGATCTTACGTATGTTGCAGGGCAGAAACAGGATCCCCTTCAGAAGGATGTAAACCCAAAGGACACAAAGATCATGTATTAAAAGATACTTGATGCTGCAGCCTTTGAAATCTCACCTCTTCCTTCACATTTGGGTGATAAAAAACATTACGAACTAAGAGAAATGAAGGGAAGTTAAGAAAAAGAAAATTTAAAATGGATACGAGGAAAATAATAATCTTGAGATGTACTAATATTTTGCACTTCAACAGCACCTTCAAACTACCTGCGAGTCAGCAGTCTCAGGACACGTGGATGAGGTGGGTAATTAATCCAAACCTCATTTCACAGAAGAGTCATTTGAGGGAGAGACCAACTGATCTGCCCAAGGACACGCAGACACCAAGCCTGGGACAAGGCTGGGAATGTTACCCAGAAGCCAGCTGACTCTCAGTTCTAAGTCTTAATTACTTAATTACTTAAACCCTTTGAAGAGACTGTGGAATAGCATCCCAATGGAAACGACTGAAGTCTCATTTCTCGAGACATTTTAAAACAGAACAGCCAAACTACCCTAAGTACAAATGGGCGATAGGAAGACTTCCTAGGTGTCCGTTTGCATCTATGGTCCTTATAAGTGCTCTCTTACCTGGAAAAGCCTTTTCCACAGCTCTGGCAGATGTAGGGCTTTCCCACAGAGCCATCGTGAGATCGAACGTGATAGGACATCCTGTCTTTCCGCTTGAACCGTAAACCACACACCGGACAAGAGTAAGGCTTCTCGCCAGAGTGCGACAGCTTGTGCCGATTCAGGTGGTACACGTCCCGAAAAATCTTGCCACAGATCTCACAGGCCACCTGTTTCCTCGTCCTGCTTCTTTTCCGGGGTGCGTCGGGGTCATCCTGACCGGGGACACCGTTTTCACCCAGTCTCGGGGGTGGGATGTCTATGTAGCCCAGCTGTAAGCTTGTCACCCCGTGTTGAGCCTCATGCTGCCGAAGACGATTAGCATCCGTAAACACTTTCCCACAGAGGCCACAAGGCAGGATACCAGCCTCTCGCAGGCCCCCCGGGGTGCCAAACATCATGGAGTCCAAGAGATTGGCTTTACGGGGCCGCCCTCTGCCCCTCTTGGTGCTTAAAGTGGGGGCACTAGCAGCAACATTCTGGAAGGGAGAGGCCAGCAGTGGTGGGGACAGAGGTCCCGCCACCATGGGCAGGCGGTCCACGCCCTGCAGGACGGGCAGGGAGGACTGGGCGGCGGTGAGCGCCGCCCGCGCGGCCTCGTCTTCAGGCATGCCGGCGATGCCGTTGCCGTTGGGCGCCAAAGTGGCACCGTTGGTCATGTCGAGAGGGAAGCCGAGGTCGGCGGCCCCCGGACGGAAGAGCATGATGTCGGGGCGCGTGGGGGGCACGAGGATCTGCACGTTGGACTGCTTGATGACCTCCTGGCAGATGTCGATCACGGAGCGCATCAGCAGGAACTTGGCGGCCGTCATGAGCTCCGGGAAGCTCTCCAGCCGCACCACGATGCGCGACGTGTAGGCGAAGTCCAGGATGTCTCCGAACACCTTGGAGCTGATGGTGTGCATCTCCAGCTCCCGCCCGCCCCCGGCGGCCCCGCCGGCCACCGCCGCGGCCCCGCCGGCCGCCGCCGCGTCCGCCGCGCCCCCCTCCGCGCCGCCGCCGCCGCCGCCGGCCCCGTCGCCCAGCTGCGCGCTGAACACCGACTCGAAGTACTCGCTGCAGGCGGCCAGCACGGCGCGGTGCGCCGGGAAGCTCTCGTCGCCCACCCGCAGGAGCACGTCGCAGAAGCGGCCGCCGTTCTTGCGCTGCTGGTTGAGGCTGTGCAGCATGTCGGCGCTGTGCCGGCTCACCTGGTACGTGTAGCAGCCCGCCGAGGGGCCGCACGCGGCGGCCTCGCTCACCCGCTCCATGGGGCTGCGCCGCCCCGCTGGCGCCCGCAGGGGGCGCGCGCTCTCAGGCCGCCCGGCGGCGCGCGCCGCCTCCCGCTCCCCGCCCCTGCCCGGGCCGGCGGCGCGCGCGGCGCTCCCTGCACGGCGCGAGGGGCTCGCGGGGGGAGAGACAAAAGGCTCGGGCGGCGGAGGGGCGCGCGCCGCGCGGGGCCGCCGCGGCCGCCGGCGCGCGAGCTCCGCCCGGGCCCGGCCGCCACGAGGCGCTGCGGCCGCGGAGGCCGCCGCGGGAACGGGCGTGCGCGGCGCGGCTGCGGCGAGCGGGAGGGAGGGGGCTCCGGCGGCGGCGGCTCCGGGCTGCCGGCTCCGTCCGTCCCTGTGTGTTTGGAGCGGAGGAAAGATGGCAGCGGCTGCACTTCCTCTTGCACTTTCACCCCTGGGGGGAGGAGAAGGAGGGGGCGATACCACCCCCCCTACAAAAATCCAGCGGGGGCCCCCCGGCTCCTGCTCCCCGACCAAGCGCCGCCGCCGCCGGCTCCGCTCCCGGCCCCGCCCGCGTCGCCGCACCCGCACCACCGGCGCCGCAAACTTTCCTCTCTTCTTTGCCCGAGAAGACCCCCACCCTATTCATAGAGACCCCCCCCTCCAGCCACTCGGGCTCCCCCTGCCCCCCCGCTTCCTGCCCCCCTCCCTCCCCGCATCCGCCAATGCAAGAGCAGCCAGAGCCAGCAGGCCGGCCCCCACCCCGCCCGCCCGCGGGGGCTGGGGGCTGCAGTCTCCCCCTTCCCCAGCACCGATCCTCCAATGCCGAGCCGGCAGCGAGGCCCCCGCCCGCGGCACATGGGGGCGGCGAGGCTGCGCTCGCCCCCTCCCCCAAATATCCGGGCTGCAGCTCGCCCCCCAGGCCCCCCTCCCGCCACAGAGAGGAGGAGGGGCCGGGGGGGGCTGCAGGCAGCGTCCCCCCCTCCCCAGGCGCAAATCGTCCAATGCAAACCCTCCCGGAGCTGCAGAGGCGCAGAGCGGCCCCCACCTCCTCGCCTCGCCTAAGGAGAGCCGATCCCAGAGGGGCCAGGGGCTGCCGAGAGGCCTCCCCCCGCTCTTTCATTGCATTTCTCACCCCCACCCCCCCTGCCTGGGATCAACTCTCAGACTGACTAAAAAAGAGCGAGGCGCCGGCATTGTGGGGGAGGGAAGGGGTACAGCGGGAATTCTTCCAGTGCAAAAATGCCCTCCTCTCGGGAGCAGTTGGGAGACACGGTACCGGGGCTGCGGGGGGCACTGGCATTGGCACAGCCCCGGCTGCCTTCCTCCGTGCCGGGGAAACTGCTCCCCCGCCGAGCCTGGGGCCAGCCGGGGCTGCCCTCGGCACCCAGCACCCCCCTTCCCGCGCTGCGCAGCCTTCCCGGGCTGAACACCCCAAAACGCGCGGCTGTAATTCACTGGCGGGGCTGCTTGGGCTGTCCTAGTGCTGAATCTTACCCATGTGCTCAAGGTCTCTCTTTTAAGAGCTTCTATTTCAACATCATCATTACTCACTTACAGCTGAAATTTACTTACTCAGAGAAAAAAAATTCTCTACTTTTGAAGAAATATTCTCCCTCCCTCCCCAATACACACATGCACTCCCCAGAGTTCTTAGTTTTGTTAAATACAACGCTTTAAAAACTGTTCACAGGCACTTTCTTGCATGTGTCACATCAAGCCTAAATAAGAATCCTCGGATGACCTATTCCTGATCCAGTATCGTCACTTAAACTGTTCTGTGGAAAATACTGAACTGGCACATGCAAGGGCATCGCAAACTACAGAGCCTTCCAAGAGCTCCAACCCAGCACTTGAATTCAAGAGTGGTGGAACTGAAAAAGAATTCTGGGTACTGATGTGCAAATGAGCGCACCAAGCTTCCAGCTTCCCAAATGCAACATTACATTAACACTTAAGGCCATGCAGTGCCCTCAGCCCGCACACTGGATTTCTATTGCTTTTGATATGAACTGTCTGTCTACACTGCAGGCAGAATGCTGCCAGCAGCTTTTTGTTATTGCATTATGTATGTACACACCCTGATGTGAACATACATTTTTAGAAATTTGAGGTTGTCTGAGTGGCAGCGATGCTGACAAACCCAGCTCACATACACTGTATTACATACATTACTGAAGTGCTCGCATTCTGTTTGTGTCACAGACACAAGAGTTGCACTTGCTACACTGAGGAAAATGTTTATGTTTAAACATACTAGCCATGCTGCATGCACACACACACAGAGCTGTTAAAGAACCTGGAATTCGCTTATCTTTCTTAGTGGCTTTGGTCAGTTGTGCACCTTCCCCCCAGCGGTTTATTAATTTGCTTTCTTTGAGTCCCCAGCCTCCTGCCATGGTTCCTGCTTCCTATTTCAGTTCCCTCCTTGCCTGTTCTTTGTCTCTCCTCTAGGCAGGGGGAGGGAGGGGTCCAGCAGCTCTCACTGCACTTTCCTCAGAACTTTCTCCAGTTGCCATGGAATGTTCTGGTTTCAACTTCCAGCCCTCTTGTTTAAAAGGCACCATCCAACACACCTTGCCTGCTTCTTTAGGTAAAAGCTAAGTATTCACCCCAAAGCATGGCGATTTCTTGGCAAGCGACCCGTTCACACTTGCCATGAGGACGCCAGCTCAGCGTGCTGGGAGCTCATCCTCTGAGTAGCTGCTGGGTGCTGGTTTAAGATTGACCACCAGCACCTCGCACTCTCAAACCAAATCACAAGGACGCCAACAAAGCCGTTCACCTTAGCTCCTCAGTGCTCCGACATGGCAATGCTGGGTCTCTCCTTGTGGAACTTCCACTCCTGCTGTGCTGGCTTCCCCAGCACATATGAAGGACCACTTCGCTTAACTTTTTCTGGTCCCAAATTGACTTTGTCTCAGAATCTGAGACTATGAAAGTTGTCATTCAACTAGCATGTGTAACAATGTAGCCAAATCTATTTGCAAATAAGCAGCTTTTGCCATACTGAGACAAAATTTGGCTCATCAGTATAAACAGAAGATGAAGTTCCCTAAATCTAATGTGATGACTAAATGTTATTTCCCCATGCTTAACTATGTAAGTGTACAGGTATGATTACCTGTGAACTCATTTATCATCACAACCATTTAGTAACTGTCTTGAAGACAAAGTTCAGATGATGTCAAGAAGTTTTAAATTTGAATTTAAAAATTAGAATTTTCAGTACACAGTATACAGAATTTCCTCCCCTTTTCAGACAATTGCTAATCTCTTTACTCTGACATCTTCTGCACTGTGGTCTGCTGAACTTCTTTTGAATTCACCTCTCTTAAATAAAGGCATTTTCCTCAGCTACTTTATTCAGCTTTTCACTATTTCCTGTCTCACTTCTGCTCTTGGGAATTCCTGAGCTGTGCCTAAATGTTTTGCAGCTGTCTGGTCCCTGCTGAAGCACTTTGATTGGTATTTCAATAGCATTAAAAACCCTGTTTTGCTCTGAACATGTGTGTACCATTTGGGACTGTACACTGTACATCGCTCACTTCACTGCAGATCGATTGCTACTGGCCTTACTCAGAAGTGCAGACCTTAAATTGGTCTGCAAATATATGAGGTAACAGATGCCCACGTTACAGTTGAATTTATTCAAATATATTCGGGTGTATGATAATTATACTTGAGTCATACCTATTTGTTGAACATTCTCAACTCATGAATCTGTGTAGGTCTTGAGGCTACTGAAATTTTTCAGAATAGCCTCCATTACTGTATTCATTAAGAAGTTGGTCACTATTATTATACTCATTAAGAAGTTAGTCACTGTTTCCCGTGGATTATAATATTAGTAGAGACATTTTTGCAGAGCACTTGTGCCAGCTAATTCAGTCATATGGTCATATGAACCACTTCCTTTTTATGCGTGTTCCACAGAAATATATAACATTGCGCATTTCATGGCACACTTGCAATTCCAGTGAGTAACTGTCAGCTATTCTGAGCTTTCACTGGAATTTTAATTAACTGCGACCGATCTGACAAGCAATTAATTCAGCATTCATTACTTGTTAGGTTGATTATTACTTAAATTTAGTTTTTAAAGCTTGCTCAATTTTTTATTGGGAATCATCCCATGAGAATGCTAACCCTAGCAGCAAGGATTCTCAGGCTTGGAGACAACACAGTTTCCTCTGTAATCCAGACGTGGGTTAGTCATTTGTCGGCTTTCTCCTCTTGTTTAAAAATACCTTGCATTCTCACCAAAATGACAGCAACTGCTAAAAGGGAGGTATATGATGCTACAAAAAAGTATGCAGAAAGAATTATTTTAAAAAGGGAAAGCTGCACTGTTTGCTTTTCTTCTTTTTGATCACTCACTGCACTCACGTGCTGTGTAGTCCATCTGTTGCATGGCAGCCCATGACAAAGTCTGGGGAGCTGATGCCAAACTACAGAACTTTTTGTTGTTAAACTAATTTAACACAGTCTTGGAAGCCAACCTTCAATACTTAATCTCCTTTTTGTTTCCCTCATTTCTTCACTCTGCCCAGTTTAACTTATTCTAGACTGCCTGGAACCAAAGCAGCCTGAGCCATTGAGAACAAGATTGCCACATTAAAAAGTCTGGTCAAAATAGGAATACAACCTGGGATTCCAACTAATCAGCTCCCCATGAATTAGGCATCCACAAACCTGACAGACAACTTTCTCATGTAAAACATACATAACAATACAATCCTAAGTACACAATGCAGTAGTGAATGTTTGGTATTTACAGATTAATAGCTAAACCACTGTGCTGTCCTGAGAAGGACAACTTCTCCATAAATACCAAGTAAAGTGGCATTAAAAAGTTAACCCAGGAAGACAACTACAAATAGATATATCTGTATTTCTTACAACATTCAGAAGACGCACAACTTTCTGTCTCTTGCCTCAAAAGTCAATTAAGATGTGAATTGCATCAACTTCTGGAGTCGCTTCACCTCAGGCAATCAGCATTATGGTTCCATTGAAGACTCAGTAGCATGGATCGCAAAAATCTTAGCTTTTGATAGTGGGTTTGCAGAATCTCTTTCCTCTAAACAGGTGTGAGACTTGCCCTTAGCCAGCTCACTGCAGCCACCTTAAAAAGGTTTCTCTCCTCTTCAGCATGAGCAGTTCTTCC
The DNA here is from genome assembly GCF_963082525.1 of Nesoenas mayeri. Lineage (NCBI taxonomy): Eukaryota > Metazoa > Chordata > Aves > Columbiformes > Columbidae > Nesoenas > Nesoenas mayeri. Next base: position 9,830,457 of record NC_137565.1, on the reverse strand, counting down.
CTGAAGTACAATAGGGTTAATTATCAGCCACTTCTCAAACCAAAATACAATTCATGGAAAAAAAAATATAAACTTGCAAAATTGTGATAATTGCAAAATTATTATTATTACTACTATGACTAATAATAATACCCCAAACCAACAAAAATGAAGCAGAAAAATCACCTTAAAATGAACGGATTCTTTATATGCCTTAACTTGCAGTTAGCTTTTTTTGTGAGGGGACTCTGGCAGGTTGGTTACAGTCTCCTACCCATAATTCTTAAAATCATAAGTCCTCAGATTGAGGTTCTCATTTTATACAGATTATTTTTCATGAGGCTGGTGATAATTTCTGAGAGGATGTGAAATTTCAAGAGCCTTGTTTCATCTGCAATCGTGATTTAATTTCCTCCCTGTCACCTCCCTCCCACTTTTTAAAACCGTGCAGAAATCCCCAACACGAAGCTAGAAACGTAGTCCCTACCAAGTCCACAAACAAACCTGTAGCATGAGCACAGCTGTTTGCCTGGATATTCTACAGCTTCTGTCATGAGGTGAATTACCAAACCCACAAGTGCTGTACTAGCGGGGTGGCTCATAAGCTAAAACTACCTTCTCGGTGCACGCTGAACCAACTTGATATCCACAAGTACTTTGCCATGAAAAAGGAACTTTAAAATACCTAAAAAAGTGAGCATGTACTGCTTATTTTTAAGAAGGGTCTTTATGTGATTCTAATGATGCACACACTACACAAACTATCATGATTCATTTCATACTCTCAGTTTTTACCATGTATTTTACAATGGTGAATCTTACGTAGTTATCCAAAAGCCTTGCAAGCCTCTTCTCAACCTACTTAGTTTGCATCTCATGTAAGTAAAACTCTTACTCAAGCCCAAATGACAGCTGATTCAGAAAGAATTTCAGAATTTGGTTCATAATGAAGCAGCTTATTTGAAATTGATAGTTTGATAGAAAACACATGAAATGCATTAACTAAGCTCTCCTGCTGAAGTGATCTACAGCTATCATACTTGCAGGGCAGTGCTATGGAAACATGGAAGTTTCAATCATTCTGTGGCAACTGCACATTCCTGTTGTGCAAAAATAAAACTGAGGCATAAGTAAAGGAAATGATTTGCTTGGAATCAATAAGTCAGCAGTACCAGAGTGTGTAAAACATTAATTTCTGTACCCCGTATCTGCTACAACCCTTCATCGCTCAGATCTTGCTAATGAGGTATGTGCCATTTCAATCACATTGTTGTCATTGTAGCTTGATGAAGCACAAACTCCTGTTTTTTTCCCAGTCACCAGTTCTATACTGTGTCATGTTTCTCAATTGTTTGATGAGATAGCCTTTATTTCAGATGCACTTTTCCTGCATTTTCTAAATACCCTGTAGTATATGGCTTTCCTTATCTTATTAAAAATATTATTAGAAGAGTGCATACTGTCAGTTTATCAGTTAGTAAGTCATGCAGCTACTTAATCATTTGGGCTTTTGTACTCTGTATTTGAATCTTTATTCATTATTGTCTGACATAGTAGGCAGTTGGCCACCTGAGACTCTGCAACCGTTGTGCAATTTACAACCTTTGGAAATACACCCTCTCTTGCACTTTCAAGATTTCCTAAGTGGAATTATCTCAATTTAAAAACATACATAGACATTTTTAGAAAAAAAATGGCAATTCACGTACTCCATCTTCCATCAGTGCCCACTATGAAGCTCAATTAACCTTTTGAGTAGATCTCAGTCTCTTGCATCTCCTTTCATTTCCTCTCAGGTTCCATTGGGGGCTTTTTCCTCTTCTGACATTATATCAAATTTTCTATGAATATTTTCCTTGATTTTTCCGCTCTTTCCTTCTCTGACTTTTTTTTTTTTAGCACACTTCAATCATTTGCTCTCCATTTTCTAGTCTTGACTGCCGTCCTCAGAGGACATAATTTATCTATTTCCGATTACCCACCTTGCAGTCACTTTCCCAGTTGTCACACCTCACTTTCCACGGTCATAACCACCCTGGTTCTCCAAGCGCTACATAGCAGAAAACACCTTTCTGTTAAAAAAATCACAGCAGAAAGTGTTAATTTGGCTAGGGAAAAAAAAAAAGATATAACATTTTTTAATTAATTAAACTCTTACTCCTTTCAGGTCATTGAAAACTCAACACTGAAAAAAAGTTTTTAGGTACCTAAATTCCTTATAGGATCTTTACTTTCCTTTCTGGTAAAAAAAAGGATTTAAGAGTATATACTGAGCAGTTGTGCATTAAGAACACTATGAATATCTAAACCAGGAAATCAAGACCCACCCAGTGACGTCTTTGTTCATTCAGCCCACACGTGGAAAAACAAATTTGAGTGAGATTCAATATATGGGATTCGGAGTGAGTTTGTAAGAATGACTATTACTGTTGCTCCCGACAATCTCTGAAGTCAGCCAACAGCTCCTGCAGAAATAGAGGTGGTCTTAAACCTGGACTGAGCATTCAGAACTTGCATTTTTCTCAGTGTTTTTCCTGTTACTAAAAGGACCACAAATGTGGACTGATTGTATGGCTAAATTCAGCTGAAGCATAAACAAGTCCCAGTTCTGTTTGAAGTAGGAAAAAATCTATATCTGGATCAAATCTTCTATGTCCTCTGTTGAAAATGGATATTGTTCATGAGGAATAAATAAAAACTATGAACAACTATACAGTGGTAGGTGCATTTATATTTACTCTATCTTAGCTGAGCTAACATTACCAGGAACACTAATCCCATTTTATTTGAGATTCTATTTTTGTAAGCGCTGTATAAGCTTATATTAATGACAGTTCCTCCTATAAAGAGTTTATGACATTAAAGGCTGCTTTTTTGATTACGATGAGACAAGCAGGGGATATGCAGAGGCAGAAAGAGATAGCGGAGTGGTTTACATTGCACTAGCGCTTTTCTTGTTTTTGTTCTTTTCACCAGAAGTTAAAGATGACTTAAGGATCTGTAACAATTCTGTTACCAATACTGTTATAGGGTTAGTTAAATTTTGGCAATCCAGCAATGCACAGAATCCTGCCTGAAGACAAGGCAGGTGGTTCTGCAAGAGTGTCATTATAAACCTTCTACGGTATGGCCCAGGAGAGTGTATTTTTGTCTAAACCCCATGTTGTGTTGCCTCTAGATACATCATATAAAATGAGACTTTATACAAATTTGAATCAGCAGAGCCTTTCTGGAAAGGTTACTGGAGAAAAGGGTTTCTACAAATTATTCCAATTCAGATATAATATGACAGAGAAACAAACATAGGGACTCTAAAATCCTCAAAATTTCTAAAAATGTATTTCTTTATGTCATAAAAATACTTTTTATTCCTAATCCAACTGTTAGACTTCTTGTGATACTGTCAAGGGCCAGAGATACTAATCTCCTTAAATTTTGAAGGGGCCATTAAAAAAATCCTGTATCTATTTAATTAGGCTGCATTCAGTGGACGGTTACAGCGGTCCCTGGGGTGAAGTGGTGTGGGCTGGGCTCAGCTGAGAGGAGCCCTCAGAAAGCCTCGGTGTTTAAGTCCAGCTCAAGAAGACTCTGCTCCGAGCAGATTAGCAGCTCTACTGAGTCAGCAGGGCTGTGGAACACATTTGCACATAACGCATCTGGTGATGGGCAGCAGTAACCGCGTTACAAGCAGGGCAGGGGCGGATCTCCGCGAACGTGGAAGCGCCAGGTGCAGTTTAACTCGGGGCAGGGCACACGGCGGCTCCCTCAGGGGCAGCGGGACCCCCGGCTCACCGCTCTGCCCCCTGCACCGCGCTCTTCCTCACAGGTGGGCAGCCCGAGCCGCAGCCGCTCACGGCCGAGGCCTCAGCCTCACAAACACCGTTTTCCTCCCATCAGTTCTCTCGCACGCGCGGCTCATGCCGCCTCCAACAGCCCCACAGCCCCCTCAGCCTCGCTCTGTCGTACACACACACGTTATCACACACACTCGCTGTCCCCCGCTGCTCTGAGGCGGCGGCCGCACAGGGGGCGCTGCGGCGCCTCCGGACAGGTCAGCGCGCGCGCCGCGGGCTCTTTCCCGCCCGTGGCCAGGCGCGTGCCCGACGCTTTCTCGCGAGCGCTGCGCCTCGCTCCCGCGAGAGGCCGCCGTGCGCCTGCGCGCTGCCGGGCCGAAGCGTGGCCGCTGCTGTGGTGGCCGAGGCCGGGACCCGCTGCCGAGATGAGCGGGACGCTGGCCAAGATCGCGGAGATCGAGGCTGAGGTAACGGTGTCCCCGGTCGGGCTGGCCGTGGGGCTCGGGGGCGGCCGCAGTGCCGCTCCGTGAGGGGGTGACAGGGCCCGGCCGGCGCCGGTGGGGTCGTGAGGCGGCGCGCGGGAGCCAGGGGCGGTGCGGCCCGGCAGAGCCGCTCCCGGTACCGAGCCCCGGTTCCGTGCGGCCCGGCAGAGCCGCTCCCGGTACCGAGCCCCGGTTCCGTGCGGCCCGGCAGAGCCGCTCCCGGTACCGAGCCCCGGTTCCGTGCGGCCCGGCAGAGCCGCTCCCGGTACCGAGCCCCGGTTCTGTGGGGCCCGGCAGAGCCGCTCCCGGTACCGAGCCCCGGTTCTGTGGGGCCCGGCAGAGCCGCTCCCGGTACCGAGCCCCGGTTCCGTGCTGTTGCAGATGGCCCGCACGCAGAAGAACAAGGCCACGGCTCACCACCTGGGGCTGCTCAAGGCCCGCCTGGCCAAGCTGCGCCGGGAGCTCATCACCCCCAAGGGAGGCGGCGGCGGCGGCCCCGGGGAAGGTGCGTTGTTCTGTGGGAGCTGCGGGAAGGCTCCGGCCGCTCCTCGGTGCTGCGGTGCGGGGTGTGTGACGGAAATCGGTCTAATGGGAGTGGCTCTTGTCCGCTTAAATCCTGTCGGACTGTCTGCTGAGTAAATCGGAGCAGCCACCGTCTCTCCCTCTTGTCCTTCCCGGTACGGGACCTTGTAGCCGTGGTTTGTGGCCCTTTCTAGGGCTTTGGGGTGGAGCCCTTGTCGAATCGTAAATGAAAGGACTTACAAGCTTATATTACGCAAAATACGTATATGCAGAAGTCTTAGGGGATTTACATGACGAAGCATCTTGTAGGAGGCACCTATTTCTATATAGAAAGGTGTGAGTTGTGTAGATAACAGCGCTTAAAGGGAATGCTTCACCTACACTCAGGTCATGTACAGCCCACTGGGAAGCCTTGCTGCCTACACTTCATTGGCGGGTGTGTGCCATAGAGTTGTACAAAGTGGTGCAAGGCAAAATTGATTGTGAACTCTCTGTTTCATACTCAGATCCTCCTTGTAGGGAAGCTTACTTGGCTTTCACTCAGCCAAAATTTAAAGTAATAGCAGGACTGCTGTCCAGAACCTTAGAAGATAGAAAATATTGATCTTTAAACAAATATTTGTGCTCCTTATTTGCAGGTTTTGATGTTGCAAAGACAGGTGATGCCCGAATTGGGTTTGTTGGTTTTCCATCAGTGGGGAAATCTACTCTTCTAAGTAATCTTGCTGGTGTATACTCTGAAGTGGCAGCATATGAATTCACTACCCTAACTACCGTGCCTGGAGTCATTAGATATAAAGGAGCAAAGATACAGGTGAGATCTTTTTGTATCTGCGAGGACAAGATTGTACATTCAGATGCAGTGGTGTTACAGCTGCATGGTCTAGGGTGACATTAGCAGGTAGAAGTGACATTTAGAAGTGCTTGAGAGTATCATAGAATACATTGGAAATACACATGTAAAATACGGTGGAAATGTTTCCATGAGGTACTAACTTAGCCTGCTTTTCACTTTGCTCTGGGGAGAAGTGCCTGTGGTAGTTCTCATATTCTGTATGAGATGATCTGTTTCATTGTACCAGTGCGGCTCTGGGGATAATACAATATATAAGAATCAAAGGGGAAACAGTTTTGCCATATTCTAGCAGGGTCAGTTGGTTTAGGAGAAAGGTGAAAGTAGGATTTATTTTCTCCATTAAGAAAAATATTTTTCTCATTAGTTACTTTCTTTTTTTTTTTTCCTTTTTACAAATAGCTACTTGATCTCCCAGGAATTATTGAAGGTGCCAAGGATGGTAAAGGCAGAGGGCGGCAAGTCATTGCAGGTGAGCATATTAAGGCTGGAGGCAGCATCCTGTCACTGTTAGTACAGCTCTTTACCTAGCTTATTGTCGTCATTCTGGGGTCTGAATACAGTCAGGAAGGAAGATTTTTCCAACTTCCTTGATTCTTATAACATGTAAGGATCTGTCTATCAGTGATGCTTGGTCAGCACTACAAACTTCAGTCTTATACTGGAATTTAAAAATTAGCAATATATTGGCCTTCAGGGCTTTAACATTGTCATTAGTCCACTGAGCCATATTTTGCATTGTTTTGTCTCTGATTGTGGGAGTGGACGTTTTTGAGGGATTATTTTCTTTTTCCAATTCGTAGTTGCTCGAACCTGTAATCTTATTCTGATTGTTCTGGATGTGCTGAAACCCCTTGGTCACAAGAAAATAATTGAGAATGAACTGGAGGGATTTGGAATTCGTCTGAACAGTAAGCCCCCCAATATCGGCTTTAAAAAAAAGGATAAAGGAGGCATTAACCTTACAGCCACAGTAAGTTGGAAGTTTTCTTTAACCAAAATAAGAGAACTGAGAGTTCCAGGGCTTGCAACCTGGACTACTCCTAATTTTCCATTTACCACTGAATCTTTAAAAATGTAGAAATAGCCAGGGATACCAAAAATCAGAACTCTGCTCTGGAATCTAGGTATCTAACATGTAGGTGTCTGGGCACGGAACTAGTAGATCTCCAGGTTTGTATTGCAACTCGTTCTAGGTTGACGTGAAACATGACTTTTGAAATGTCTGATTGCAGTCATCAGTGGCATTAATATAAATAAAACTGTCATGATTTAAATATTTTTTCTCTCTCCTCAGGATAACCATGGTAAAATCATAGTAAAGTCCAATAACTTAACAATGCAGCTATTATTTTTAGTAACCTGTATGCAGCAATTGCTAGGTGATAGTATTTTTAATTGTAATACTTGATTTGACTATACACTCTTCCATTCCTTAATACTGTATCTATGTTCAGTGTCCTCAGAGTGAGCTGGATACTGAAACAGTGAAGAGCATCTTAGCAGAGTATAAAATTCACAATGCCGATGTCACGCTGCGCAGTGATGCCACTGCTGATGACCTGATTGACGTTGTTGAAGGGAACAGGTACTGTTGGGGCCCTGGGTTTGGCATATTTGTCATTTATATTCCAGAGAAAAGAAAAATCTCTGAGGTTTGCTCCCCGCAGAAGCTAAACTAGCAAATCAACAAGTGCTGTTTAGCACCTTACTGTCCCTTTAAAAAATGCAGCTTTTTTTGAAGGTAGCAGTATGTCGCTGCTAGGCTGCTGTAACGGTGTTTCCTTCTCTCTGCAGGGTTTACATCCCATGCATTTATGTCTTAAATAAAATTGACCAGATTTCCATTGAGGAACTAGATATTATTTACAAAGTACCCCACTGTGTACCAATATCTGCCCATCATCGCTGGAACTTTGATGATCTGCTGGAGAAAATTTGGGACTACTTGAAGCTAGTACGAATGTGAGTCTTAGTTGCTGCCTTCTGTGGAGTTAAGTGTAGGGCTGAGACTGAAGAATGATGAATGAATGATGGCAGTGTGAATGACCTATGAAATGGCATGATGGGTTGAAAAAGCAGGTTTTGGTACTGACTGACTGTTCCATCTGCGTTACAGCTACACCAAACCTAAAGGGCAGCTCCCAGACTACACCTCTCCTGTGGTACTACCCTACTGCAAGACCACAGTGGAGGATTTTTGCATGAAGATCCACAAAAATCTCATTAAAGACTTTAAATAGTAAGTACTATTGTAAGAGAATAATTTGTAGAAAATAGAAGATAATCTGCCTCCTGATTTATTTTTTCATTCTCTGGTAAACTAGAAGGGAAAATAGGCTTTGATTTTTAGTTGTTAAATGGAATAGGTCTCCCTTGGACAATTAAAACTACTATATTTGATGTTCTTATGCTCTTTCCTGGACAAATTTCCTCTATGGGGAAAAAGTTTATGTTTGAAAGTCAGGCTAGATGCAGCATTACAGGCCATTGTCCTGTATGCACAAGTATTTGGGATGACTTCATCCTTTTGTTTTGATCTGCTTGTACTCTGGGTCACACAGACCACTTATCCAGGTACTTGCAGGAGGATAAAAATAGCTCTCAAGCATTACTTTCTCTATTAGCTTTGTGACAGAAATAGCTGTTGATCTGCTGTTTACATATTATACTTCTAATTTGATGTTTTTTCTCCTTTCAGTGCGCTGGTCTGGGGTTCATCAGTTAAACACAACCCTCAAAAAGTTGGTAAGGACCATACTCTTGAAGATGAGGATGTTATTCAGATTGTGAAGAAATAAAGTTGTTCTCACACCGTTTGTCACTGTGCCCAAGATTTGTGATTACTTGTAAGTGGCAAAGAACAGGCTGTTGCTATCAAATCTGTAGCAAATAAGCATTGGTTTTTTATGGTAAAACTGGTGTTTCTGGCTGACTTGTACCGCAGTGTTCCATTCTGGCAGAGCTTACAGATGAGAAACTCACATTAAGGGACTTTCACAACGGCAAAAAAATCTTACAAGGAAGCTTTGCCTGGGATTATGTTCTGCTGCATGTACATGTCTTTCCAAATTGGGAAAAAAAGTTCATATCAGGAATTGTTTTGTTCTAAATTAGAACAAAACATGAGAAGTAGAGGCTGGAGAATTGTATCTTATGAAACAAGGCTAGAGGACAGACAGTTCTAGCTCTGGCTGCCTTAATCTGTACTTGTTTGAATACTTCAAGGCTATTAATAGTCCTGCAGTTGGGGAAAAGATGGTGGGTTCTGCTCAAAAACAGTCACTTTTTCTGTTATTTATACAAGTGGAAATAAACTAGATGCTTGTGTTCTACTGTGCTAGTGACTGGAAGCTTTGAAGTTTTCTTACAAGAACTTCCTGCTTAGAGAAGTCAAATTTGTCACACAAGAGAAGCAGGCTGCTCCAAAAGCAGTGCTTCTAGTGCTTGTTAATATAAATTAATAAAGTTAGAGCTGTAATATAACATGAGCAAAAAGCTTGTGGCATGCTCTGCCTCTAGCATTTGCCCTCCTGCTATGTATCAAAAATGCTCCCTCATGTTCTTTTGCATATGAAAAAAGAGAAGTACAGTGTTTTCAGATACCCATTCAAGCACTAAATCCTTAGGACAGTGGTTACTACTCAGCTTCATAAGGAAACATTTTCCCTGATATTTTTTTAAGCTTAGAAGTAGGTTCCTAGGTAAGTGAGCAGAACTCCTGCAGCTGGGCTGGGGTTAGCAGCCCTGATGGGAAGGGGGCAGAGCAGCAGCCACAAATCGTGAACCTCCGCTGTTTCTTTAGAGCTGGTTTAGTTTTACAAGTTCTTTCAGTACATTGGAATCTCATTATGCTTAACCATGGCTGGACAAAAACCAAGTAAATGCAACAATTCCATTACATATCTTCAGTAAGGCCAGTTACCTTCAAAGCAGACCATTCCTCTCCCCCTCAAGGGGTATATACTGAATTTTTTTGCAGGTTTTAGCTTACAAGCACAATGCAAAAAATTAATTGATATGCTGACAGTATAGTAGTTAAAGAGCAGTTGATACAGACAGCTGGTAGAATCAACTTTATTTACAGAATGTTACTGGGAAAGTGTCAAGTTAAAAAAAGTATGAAAACAATCTTACAAGGACAAGCTGGTGATTGCATGTTTTACACAGATTGTTTTAGGAACAACCACTAAGAAGTATGGGTGACCCCCAACAGATTCCACATCGCAGATTTCAGCTTGCTATTTCTGTATAACATTGTCTCTGCTGGACTGAAACAAACCCACCACAGCATGCTGGCAATTGTTATAATACAGTCAAGTGATGATTTTTTTTTCTGCTGCTGCTGGTTTTGCATTCAGTGAGACCCAAGAAAAAGCAAGTCCATGACAATTCTGGTTTTGCTTTCACCTTTTTTAAAAGCACAATGGCCTAAGCTAGATAGACATGACAGCAGTACTAGACTCAACGCAAGTGAGAAAGTGAAGTGAGGACCATGCAGTAGAAGGATGGAAGAGAACACGTAACTGTTCAGGAAAGTGAAACAGGCTTAAAAGGAACATAGTATTTTAAAACCAAATATACACAGTAAGATCACAAAACTACCCCATCCTCCCCCTTTCAAGCTGCAGAACAAAACTCCAAAGGCAGGTTTCACAGTAATGGCATCAGTAGACACACGCTAAAGAGTTCTTGGGACTCCCTTCTCTCAGTAGAACGGAAAGCAGTATAGAACATACCATAGCTATGACTGCGGAGTTGAAGGGTGAGGATTTAAAGGCTCCATTTTGATGACCTTTAGTGACTGGTTTGAAAGATTAAAACAAGGGAAATCTTGCAGCTAAACAAGGACCAGCACCAGCCCTCTTGAACTACAACCAGCAGGTACCTATAGTCTCTGCTTATGGCAGACTGAAGATCTGGCTTTATCATTCATGTACCAGGTCCCATCCTCAAGGCTGTTTGAAGACTAAGCTATTCTCTCATTTGGTGGCAAGAGTCATACACAGAAGGAAACAGACCTTTGTTATACAGACAGCAAGACGTGGGCTTTTGACTTTGACACTTTAGCTACACTGAGTGCACAGTATGTGACAGAAGAATGTGAGAGGGAGACCTAGAGGAGATGAGCAAGAAAAGGCAAAGCAACATTATCCTGTTCACTCACACTTAGGATATGCAACTTTAATCTTAAAGAAAGTCCCACACATACAATGGAGAAAGATCCAAACCATAGGCACAACTAAAGCTCAACTGTTGTCAGCTACTCTTATGTACAGCTGTATAGATTCAAAAAGGCTATTCTATGTGTATATATACAAAAGATTGTTTATACACAAGTCTGTACACAAGGGTCTATACATTTAGTTTTCTGCAGGAGGAACCCATAGCTGCTACCTCTACACTAGAGAATATCAGCACTTCATTCACATATCTTACAAAAACAAAAAATAGACACTTCCAGGATTAAACTGGCTTTGTCTTGCATCTAAATTTCTTCAGGCTTCACTATTCAAGCCATAATGGATCCTTTAGTCTTGATGCAGACATGAGACCAGGACAGGTGCCATGTGCTTTAGTCTCTCAAAAAGAAATTTTTGCACAGAGTGCTAAAAATAAAAGCCCCAAAAAACAAACAGAGGTGAAGTCCTGACTATGGACATTTTTATCCAGTCTAAAGAATCACAAGTGTCCCACCCAGCGGTCACTGTTCACTGCCGGTATTCCAGTTCATCTACACTGATGACTTTGGATGGCATGGAAGGGAGAGGCTGCTGCAAGACATCTGAACCAAACCATTTTGCAAGGCCGATGGGAGAGCCACTTCTCTGGCTGGGGCGATGGTCGAGCGGTGTGTGCCCGTGAGATAATCCAGTCCGAGGCAGCACATTCTGAGGGGTTGTCTGTGCACCAGCAGGTGATCCCTGTGCTCCAGTGCCTGCAAAATGTAAAGCTGTTAGAGATGGAGTAATACATTCACTGGCCACCAGGATCTGCCCCAGAGCAACCACCCGATAAGGCAGGAGTGCCAAGTGTAGCTTTTACTCTAGTAGCCCCAGGAAATCCAGACCCTACATTTATTCACTAATTAGTACTTCCATTAATGGCCAGACACTGCCAGTTCTGGACACAATATCATGCAGGTTTTAATTGGAATACCAGCATCAAATAGCATTTTATTTAAGATAGATGGGTGACCTCTGAGCCAGCAAGGACAGAAAGACCACAGGTGTGTTGCGAGGGGCAGATCTGTCAATAGCAACGTATATCCTGAAACTGAATGCTTCACTTACACTGTCTTCTGGTATAAGAGCCTGGCCAAAACTGCTCTGATACCCACACAAAATTAGTGATGAATGAATATTTAAATTGCCAAAGTAGCTTCCTTTTAGACCAGTATATTGAAACAGGCCAGCAAGTCTAATACCTGGCTAGACAGTGTTCTAAAACTCACACTCTTGTTTTAATTGTTATCCTACCTGATCGTTGTAGTTGCTGTTGCATCATTGCAAGCTGCAAAGGTGTCCCAGAGCGTGGGTTTAAGATGTGATGGCTGGCTGTTGGTAGTGGATAAAAAGGTTGGCCAAGGATGGGAGCAGATATTCCCTGCAGGTGAGACAGATCCACTCCAGGAGGAAGCATTCCTGTTGAATAAGAGGGAGGAAACTTCAGACCTAATAAGCATAAGGAACTTAAAGCAAAACAAACATTTCTATATTTAGATGGGTTGGAATTTATTGCCTCATTTTAAAGGTAAGTTTTAATGTAATAAACATTACCAGTAATAAGTACTAGTTTGTGCTGTTCCTGACACAAAGTCAGTCTTACAGAGAACATGCATTAACTTACAGGAAAAAAAAAGTATGGATTACCTGCTTGCAGTAGAGGAAGATGCTGTGGATGAACCCCCTGTGCCAGCATTCTCTGGACCAATCCTGGATGCAGTTGATGAGCAGGTCGCACAATGGGTACATGGGGAACAAGGGGTACTTGATGAACAGGACGAAGAAAAGGGCTTCCTGGCACTGGGGAGGCCATTGTAGGAGTCTTTCTACCAGTTGACTTAGGCCTGTAGTCTTGCTCTTTGGTGCAACGATTTGCTTGGGTAAGAGGTGTGGAACATGTGGAGCGTTGCAGTGCAGGTAGTTTGGTACCTAAGGTGGGCAAAGTTTCTTGATCTGCATTCTCCACAGAACTAGACAGTAGGTTATCTGTAGCTAGAATTGAATACAGCTATTATCGTCCACAGCTAGATTACACTAATGAAAATTAAAGCTAATAACTGGATTTGATACCCAGATTCCAGGACTAGTCGAACTTTAGTCATATATTTAATAGTAAGCATCTGTTTGTCCTGGATGCTCTTGGCCAAATTATTTCAAAACATTAATGAGGAGTATGTTCCACTGAAATCCCTTGACAAGAAGCTTAAATTAGGTCAGAATCAGTAGTAACTCCACCTTTAATTCTTATTCTTTTCCTCTTTCTTAGAAATTTTGAACTAGTAGCATGGATGAGTCAGTCCCAAATGAGACAGGAGGTATAAAATCTTGTCTAGGGAGGATCCTTTAATTGGGAGTTGGAGTAGTGCCAGTAATCTAGCCTTAAGTGTTTTTTCAGTTTAGATGTGTCTGGGGGTTATCAGCAACCTTCTATATCTGACATCTGCTTAGCAAGATTTGGAACACTAGAACACCTCAAGAATCTACTTCCACTGACCATCTAGATCAGTTAGACATGGCCTAAAATATCTTAGAGTAATCTGCTACCAGTTGAGGTAACAGCAATAGTTGGGAGTGCTAAAAGGAAAAAAGTCAACTGCATAATAGGAACAGCAAGCTACCTCTGCAGTTACCAGTGCTCAAGTGCAATGTCATAGCAATTAGGCAGGTTAGTTTTACTGGGTCAGGCAATTGGTATCAAGCATTTCCTTTTAATAGCCACTTACATCAGTCAGGGTGACAAAATGCTTCCTGGATCTGCTACATTTTAAAGAGCTTAATTGGTCTCAGCTTTGTTCAGTTAAGGTGTCTCGAGAGGGCTATAAGTTGCTTGTATTCAATTACTGGTGTAGAGAGAGACGGAAGTGTTATTGTTAATATGCTTGTTCATCAAGACCAGTTGCAAAGAAACAGTCCAGGCCTCTTAAGTGTCACTATTGCTCACAAACTGACATGTAAGGAAAAAAAAAATGGATTTAAACCCAGCACTGCTGGAAGACTGCACTTGGAAGTGTATCCCCTCCATAGCTCTAACCCTTCCTCTTGTTACAGGCTGATTTCTACACCCTCTTTTCCACAAATCAGGAATGTCTAAAGTTAGCTTGGGCATATTATGTACTGAAGCTCTTTGATTCTATTTCAAATCTCATTCATATGTTTTAATTTAAAGCCATTACAATACCTTCATTTGGCCTCTGATTTTCATCTTTCCCATCATTGACTTTCATTTTCCCAGAAACTGGCTCCTCTTTGCTTTTTTCCTTGCTCTCATACATCTTGCGAATGACCGAGGTAGGTGTGAAGGAAGGAGACAGCTGCAGAGAACACAGTGAGATGCAAGGCCTTACTCAGTGCTCATTAGCTAGGCCACACTATCTTAGTTGTGGGTGGACACCAATTCTAGCATATCCTTTCCCTTTAATGCTCTTTCAAATCAGCCATGGCTTCACCTCATTTCATAGATTTAATCTATAGTTTAAGCACTTCTCTTGAGCTTTTGCAGAAGTCTGATACCTCTAAAACCTGCAGATACTCTCAAAATGTACCTTAACAGGCTTGAAAAAATAGAGGCTCTGTATTTTAAATTACAGCTGTTTCACCTTTGCTGTTGGTTCAGAACAGGAGCTCAACAGGAGTTCCTACAGAGCTGCCTTACCTGTATTAACTCAGGCCTGATGGATCTGAACAAAACTAGTGGTCAGAAAAAACTGAATGTCATCACTTTGCAAGACAGCCAAGTATGAAGTGTAATTCACTCTTGTAACATGCCATCGCAGTTATAATGTGAACATGATTAACTCCTCTATGGCCTCCCTTTCTCCCATTGATTACAATCACTATAACCTAGTTACTGCTGACTCTTACAGATTTCCTGCAGTCATAATACATCAGGTACTGACCATGCTAGTAATGGATGCTGCAGGGGCTGGAGAAGACGCATTCCCTCTGTGTCCTGGCGCAGGTGATTTAGTCATTCGTTGCTGCCTGTTAACGGACAGGAGGTTAGTGAGAAGCAGCTCTACTCTCGGCAATGAAAGGGAGGCAGGATTGCCAAGAACCAGTAAAAGCTTGAGTCACTGTACTAATCTCCAGTGAAAACACATTAAGAAGATCAGCTGGCAGTCAGATACTCACCTGTTTCTGTAGCCATCTCTGCTTTTGTCCATTTGTGGTTTGCCAAAGCCATGCTGATAGAAGTTCGCTGCCTGTATGGCTAAGTCGTGTGGTAACGTTAGTCCCTCTAATGCAGCTTGTTGTATTTCCAGGGGACTCATCTAAAGTAGAGTTGAACAGAAAAAAAAACCATATTCAGTCAAAGCTTGTATTTGGCCTATGAAGATTTCCTGCTATAGCTACTATTGTCTTCAAAGTGTCTGCCACCCAACAGCCATCTGCTTTTTGACACACACAAGTTTTAAAGGTATCTTGTACTTGACAAGTACACTAAGATGGATCCAACTTCAATGAGGCTTTGAGACTGTGCTAAATTAGACTTTGTATCCTTACACTGAGTGAACTTAATTAAGCATAAACATCTGAATGTAACTGAAGTACGTGTTTCCACAAGTTAGCTCTAGACCACACAATATAAAAACTTTAAGCAAAAAACATTTAATCTTACCTGTGCAGTAACTGGACTCATGGGCTTCCTTACACCTGGAAATGGATCACCCAGCATTTGCTGAGAACCTTGTCCAAAACCTAAAGAACATTCAACAGTTGTATTTAAAAGGACCAAGTTTCTTTTAATATATACAATATGCATCCCAAAGTTAAACAGTTCCACATGGAATTAAGGATTCCTTGTGAAGACTCCCAGCTCATCCCTTAAGTCTACACCAAGTCACCCACCAAACGCCAGGAAGTTCTTATTGTTCTGTAAAGCATTATTTACAACAAACTCAAGTAATAAAGAAGAAAAACAATAACACTGTTTTGCGACCAGTCTCACCAATGGGCGAAGATATTCTGTGGCGCAGGTAATCTGCAGAAGCAGCACGAGTTGGAAACACAGGTGGAATAGGAGGAGAAGGTGCTCTCTGCGTCAGTAAAGAGGCTGCAGGTTCCAAACCACCTATCAGGCCACTAAGGACATTTGATGAAGCAGGTCTGGTAATGGGTGGACCAAGAAGTTCCTAAGAATAAATAATGAAAGAATGTTCAGAATGTGATCACTTTATACAAATGAGCTCATTCAACTGCACTACAGGCTACACTATTTATAGCAAGTTAAAGAAACAAGGTGGACTTGTGCAACTAGATACACCAATTCTGGATTTCCCTTAGAATTAGGCACTTAGCCAGCTTCTTTGTTTTCAAGTTGTAATTATGGGAAACAGCACAACAGGACAAATTTTTAAGCAAGCTGAACTAGTGAATAATTCTGTTTATCTATAGGGAGTCATGTCTGATTACTGATTCTTACAGTTGCCTTAAATGTCTGATTTTCAAGGGTTTTGTTTGTTTGTTTTTCTATTGGGGATATGCTTTTAAGCACTCCCTCCCCACCCAATTCCCCAGAAGTACCTGCAGAATATTCTTGGACAGAGGCTGGCCCGCCATCTCTGGAGGTGACATTAAGTGGCTCTCAAGGCTCTGCTAAGAAAATGAAAATATTTTAAGAAAGATGTAAATACAAGCAGCAAACTTAATAGCTAATTCACATTTATCTTGGTGACAGAAATCATTTCACCTGTTCTGTTAGAGCCATTGGTTTACACAACAGCCAAATAAAACTCTGGCAAAGTAAAGGGCTGAGCTGGCCCACAGATCTTCCCTAGCTAAGACAACACCTAGTGCTAACTGCAGGGAGGTAGTTCAATGTGCCTTACTCAAGTTTCACTGAGATATATTCATTTATATAATTGTGTAAAACTGGAGCCAAGCGGTCAAGTGAAACTGCACAAACTGAAAAGTGTTTGTATATTAGAGGAATTACTTAATATATTCTTCAATTAAAAGCTACATGTCATTGTAAATGGATGGCAAGAAGTGTAAGTCTCTATTTAAGCGTGAAATCAGTCTGCAAATTCTTCAGAGGGCAAATTTACATTCTTCACTATCTTTCAGCAAAGCAGGATGAGGCTAAAAGTCCTTGGGTATAGTCTGGCAGGAAAACCACATGCTTTGAACTCACTCAGTTGTTAGAAGTGTTTGATGGTGCCAGCAGTAGTTATTGATAGTTTCTGGGTCACGCAGACTCTTTAGGCAGTTAGCAGCAGGATGAAATTTCATACCACAATCTCTTCCAGTCTAAAGCTTAGTGTCATCTGTTGTTTAATATTAATCTTTCAGCTAACAAATATTCAGTTCAGTTTTACCTTAGTACAAATGATTTTAAAAAACAAGTTTAAGTTGTGCACAGACACACCTCTCTTAAAAGCAGTCACTAAAACAAGACCTCTGAGGTCCAGGGAAGCGTTAGCTGTACCCATGCTACAAACGTTTTAACAGAGGTGTCTTTTAATAGCAGCACTGAGGCAGCGTTTAAACTAATACTGGCAAGTCTTCCAGAAAGAGTGGACTGATGTCTCTTATACAGACAGTACCTTTTCTACAAATAGGTTTGCTTTTAATAAGAAGAGACATGAGTTCAAAGTGTAGGAGAATCTTAGCCACTATAGCAGAAGATTCAGCCTTTTCATCATACAGGGTTGCGGGGTTTTTTTTTGCCAGTATTCATAGGCTTCAAGTCTAGATATTAATCAATCCTATTAGATATTCACATAGGTCCACTTTCAAGCTGGCAATTATTAGATTTCTCAGTTAGTATTAAGAGTGCTGTGGTTTTCAGAAGCTTAACATGAAACCAACCCTCCAAACCGGAAAAAGCCTGACTTCTAGGGGGAAATTACCAAAGCACCTCCCTTACTTTCCCCTCCAAGTAACCATATTCTAAATATAAGCCTGTATTTAATACTGTGCCACCACATCCAGTCCTGGCTCACGTTAGAGGTGTCATGTAAGGGGTTTGCAGTTCATAACCCATGTCTTGCACAGTTCAGAAGAACCAGGTGTCTGCTACTTACATTGACTTTGGGCTGGGAAGGCAGAGTCCCACTTGCTTTCATACTGCTGACCAGTTTGTTAAATGCAGTCATATCTCCATCTTTCTTGATCTGCCTGGAGCCAGCGACATTCAATGCTTCTTCCATTTGCTCAGCCATGAATGGAGTAGCAATTTTTCCCTCCTGATCCACTTTCAGGCCTTTTAGCCCAGCTTCAACTTCTTCCACTGAAAGTACAACTCCTGAATGTGCTGAGAAATACAGGAGAAATTCTGGTAAACCATGGTTCTCTGTTTACAAGTGA
Source organism: Nesoenas mayeri (assembly GCF_963082525.1). NCBI lineage: Eukaryota > Metazoa > Chordata > Aves > Columbiformes > Columbidae > Nesoenas > Nesoenas mayeri. The sequence goes on along the minus strand of NC_137565.1, from coordinate 9,812,294 downwards.
GCCAATAATTCTTTGTGCAGGTGTTGAATAAGAGCTGTCTGAAAACAAGGAACAGCCAAAAACCTATCTTCCAATACTCACACCAGTATCAAACCACACCTGACCTGTGTTTACACTGATATTCTAATCTCCAGATTAGAAATATTGCCACTTGCAACTACAGGCATGCAAGAGTCCACAAGAACCTGTTTAGGTTTCAACTGAGAATTTCTCACTAGCTTCCATTTATCCTGCAAGACGTGTCATCACTACGTTTTATAACTTTACCTGCTTTTAATGGAAAATATTTCTCTAACAGCTGAGTTTGTTCTTTTTCAATTAGGAAGGTCCCATTTATCTTGTAGTCCAGGAGACCAGATGGTCTTACAGCCAGTATAAGCAATGTCAAATTGTCTGAAGCTATCGTAAGTAGAGATAATACATACCTGGAACATTTAGATACTTTGGAGACTCAGTTACACACTTAGTTTTGTGTGCATAAAGTTTGAAGTAGATTTTTTTCTCAGAAATAAAGCCACTATAGAAAGATTTTACTGGCACAACCAGAGTAAGGTACAAGTGTTATTAGGCAGTACTTTTTCCCTGTGTATTTATATAAAAATATCTATCAGTGCCTGACATCAAGGCTAGACATGCTTTATAGTCCAGCTAACACACATCACAAGGTATGATACCATAAGAGAAAAGGAAGAAGAGACAGGAGCATGCGATGGGCTGCTGTAGCAGATGTTGGCCCAAAGAAATAAGATTGACTGGAAATTTGGGCAAGAAGGTGGAAAAAAAAATGATGCAGACATGCAGTATGGAACATGAGAAAAAAATATGATGTTGGTGGAAAAGAATTGAACTGAAAGCTCCACAACACTTGAACTGTACAGCATTTTATGGGAATACAGAACCCATATCAGGTACTTTTGAACAAGTGGAAACATCCCCACAACTTTTTTTTCTTCATCCTTGGTTTGTGAGGATCAAAGTTTAGAAAGCTTTTAGTAGGAAAGTCAGAATAAGCAGAACACAGAAAAGACTTGCAGTTCTTTAAGTCAAATTAAGAAAAAGTTATCCACATGTTAGCAAACATTCCCTACTTCCAGCCTGGATGCTTAAGAATATTTGCAATGCTTGGATGACACCTCACAAATCAGAGTAGCATTACTTTTTGTTCGGTCCAGTTTACATGGCAATACATGCTGCTTGCCAAAGAGACACCAATTTGGAATGAGACCTTGAGATTTCAAAGAACACATGCATTTGGTACCCTCCGTGCATGCTATGGGCCCAAACATGCAAATCCCTAATCTGGAGGTGCCCTTGGATGTAAGTTTGTAGCCAGCCCTGAACTCTGTTTAGAGCAGCTGCCACTAGCAAAAGTGAATTCCAACAGAGTAAGTTCCCTGGATTCTGTGATTGTAGCCAAGTCGTCATAACCAAGACAAATCTCTTATGTTGTACCTCTATGTTAATTATTTACTTAATGCACTGAACACAGAGCACTGTGCTTCAAGCACTAGCAATGGTCCTGAGAAGTTCCAGTTTACCATATGCACTTGAAAAAAAGTACATTCTCGAGCCACTGTTCATCTTTTTAGATACTGATGCTTAATGGATCAATGTGATCCATTACAGATGCTTACAAGAATGACTTACACCAAGTTTTTGGTAAAGCCAGAGTTTAAATGCTACATGGTTTCAGAGCTGACAGCACCAGCTTCCAATATCAAAAACTTAAGATAAAGGCCATAGACAAAGCTGGAAACTTGGATCAAGACTTGCATCATCTTAACTTCCAATTATTACTGGCCAGTAAAGCAGTCTGATAGCCCTGATGTCATCCTGTGATCAGGATGAAAAGAACCAGTGATGATTGACACAACTGAGATTTGCTGAATATTGGGTTTTCATAAGTAAACCTATAATACTTCCTACTCCTGAACCTGGCAGTTAAGGTTTCCAGAACACCAAGCCTCTTGCCTTGAGATACTGCATCACAAGAACTCAACAATATCTGAGGCACTTACTGCTCTCTCTAAGCTTTTCCTTGTTGGCTGAAAGACTTGAGAGAAGAGGTTTTAAGTCCACTTTGGCTTTCTGTAGCATTTCTAGGATGTCCACTTTGTTTTCAGAGTGGTCTTCCAATGGAATGGGAGCAAAGTAGTTTCCAGAGTTCTGGCCAGGGGAGAGAATGGCTTGTTCTAGACCTGAAACAGCAAAACCAGGAGCACTGCTACATCAGTTTACCAACCCAATGTCTCAAGATGAACATACACTGGTAACCAACTTCAATACGTCACTGAAAAGTTACGCCTCACACCCCTTGCCCAAGGATCAGCTGGAAAAAGTCATCAGAAGCATGACAAGAACATTCACAAAAAATGAACTTACAGCTGCTTACTCTAAGAGCCTCCAAAAGAATGCCAAGTGCTTAAACTGCAGGAGAATTCACCATCCTAAAGCTTTTATCTGCCATATTCTTATTGAATGAGTAGGAAGGAATGTGGAAGGAGGTTATCTGACCCTGGACTGGCCTCTAGTCTTACCTGCTAGCCTCTCCAGTTCCTCATGTGGTGTAGATCTCAAGCTGCTTGACCGACTTCCAGAACGACTCGGATTAGAAAACCACCTGCTGAACCTGCTGGCAGACACAGAACCTTCCCCCAGCACATCCTCTATCATCTAGATTAGAGGGGAAAAACAAAACAATCTTAGACGCAAGATCAGCAAGGTCTTTGAGAAGCTTTACTGTGCAACAAGATTCTTCTGCTACAGACAGCTAGATGCTGCTCCCAGAGTTTAGAAGCTTTGAACTGGTTATTTTTCTTTCAATATAACAGTGTTTGTGTAGTCAGTTGGCATAACCCAACATACATCTTTTATTTATACCAAATATTTGTTCAGAGTAAAACTAGAACTGAAGCAGCATATGAGAGCATCTAAAGACATTAACTACACTATTCTGCTGCTTTGAAGTGCATGTGTAAAAAAAAAAAAAAGGCATTTAGCCACAAGAATTAGAACAAATTCTAACAACTGGTAATTCGGACAGCCAGCTGGCCCAAGGCTGGTCCCTGTCACTGTACAGAAGGAATGCTCCAAACCGTTGTATTTTTTGCAATCATGATTCGACCCAGTCCCAGCACTGGCCAAGGACAGTACATGGAGTGAAGTGCAAGGACTCCCTAACTTACGAGTGTCCGTCCCACAAGGGCTGGAGGAGAAGGGTGACTCACTTGCACTTTACATGCTGAACCCTTTCTGGACTAAGAAGGAGGCTGCGTTCTTCAGGTCAGAGTCTGTGTCATGAGCAAAGTACTGGCAGGTGGCACCGTGCCGCTCCAGGCAGCACTGAGGTCGCTCAGCACTACTTCAGAGAGCTGCTCTGTCAGACGTCACTACAGGTTACTGACTGTTTACTCTTTCGCTAATCACGATGAATATTTAAAACAGGGCATTATAAAATTTAACTCAAGCTAAAGCTCTTGCTGTCTTCCAAGATAGTATCCAGTTAAAAGCCTGCTCAATAGGCACAGATGCAGTTCCACCATGCAGCAAGCTTACTTTTAGACAAATGGAATAACAGCTTTGTTCTGCCAGAAAAGCTGTTTTCTCCAAAACAAGAGGCACTCAACACTAGTTACAACAGCAAAACCAAGATCGATTCAAACAATTAAAACCAAATGGATCAATACTAACATGTTACAAGCATTAGGCAGTTATATCAGAAAATGTACAAATCTCCTCTAACACTTGTCACAGACATATCACCAGTACAAAGAATATTACTATATACTCCAGCTAGTCTGAAACTTGCTTTTGTCACAAATTGTAACATCTGCCACTGAAGTTTCATCAGCAGATATGCTTAAAATCAGACTGTCAAATCTAAAGACACATCATTTACATCTTCTATAGGGAGAACAAACTCTCCACTATGTATTTGTCAAATTACTGCCACTGTATGATGAGTCATTTTTAATGCAAGCAGCTTTTCCATCCTAAGCACTAGGTCAGGATTTGATTTTCTTTAAAAAAAAAAAAAACCAAAGTGTTTCTAAACTGTATATCATGTCTATTTCTTTGCTGTTAGAATACTTTTTTCTTAAACACATTTACCTTCCTACAACACTAAGGCCCTTTGACTCAAATTCTAGCTACTAACCAGTTATACCATCTAGAATAATCAAGAACAGCTGTTTGTCCTGGTAATGGAGGTCAGAATAGAAACACCAGCAGTTTATGAATTTGGCCCATGCTCAGTCAGTACAGTCTGGACCCGCTTACCCCTTCTAGTGGTGAAGAGTATGCTAAGATACAGGCCAGTTAGGGCTTTCAGACTAAAGACAAACACAACCACCCACCATTACCTCTAGAGATCAGGTGTTGAGGAACTGCACACTACCAACAGACGCACCCAAATCCCCACCAAATCATGGCTAGAGGTAAATAAAAAAAATCCACTATTGGAAGCAACTTGTGGTACAAGCATCAGTCTTTTTCTTCATAGTCTTGTTACCAGCTCTGAGGTACCAGCAGCATCTCAAATATGACTTGGGCTACATGGAGTATCTACTAGTCCTACCAATAATGTTTAAACATGCCTGTGACTAAATTCATAGGCTATGTTTGATTTTCCAGCTCAGTAGTAATCGGTCTAAAGGATTCAAACCTGTAGACAGATGTCCTTTCAGCCACACTCCAGGCATTGATACCAACACAACTCTGTCTCAGGGACAGTGTTCACCAGGTGTCTCCAGGCTCACTGCCTCCCAGGAAGCTTGTGCACAATGCCCATTTACTGCAATTCCCAGGCTTAGCTGCAAAAAGCTATTTTCAGCTATACTAAATTTGTGGAGTGAATCTCCTCTGAACTATCTGTAATGCTTCCAAAGAAGATCCATCTGGGATGCTAATTTTGAGTTTCCAAGTAATGATCAAAAGAGCATAAAAAACAGTGAGCTACTTTGCCTCATACACTTTCTCTGTGTGAGCCAGTCCCAAAGATAACAATTTTAAAAGCAACATCCTAACACTCCACAGCTAAATCTCTGCAAATTCATCTTAGACTTATACACTGCATTAACAGCTTCCACAAAGAAAGAAGTTCTAGATTTCACTGAGTGCAGCAGCAGCAGCAAAAATGCTTCTTGTGAGCACAGCCAGCGTTAAACACTCACCGAAGCCAGGCCAGGAACACTTTTATCCAAGTTAAAGAACTCATTGAAGTCAAACTCTCCTGGAGCTGGTTCTTGTAAGACGGCTTCCCTAGGGACTTCTTGATCTGCTGGAGTTTCATTGGCAAGGGCAGCTTGTACTTCATCCTCTTCTGCCACTCCACCATTGCATTCTATCCCTTAAAAAGAAAAACCAAGTGATTGCAGAGTCACTGAGCTTGACTGTTTCCTGCAGGAAGGGTGTCTCACAGCCAAGGCATTTGTCTGGGAATTCGAAGCACAAGACCAAAGCAATCTGGCCACCTATGTGATGTTTCATCAGTTACATTGTGCTGGCTGCAGTTGGCCACAACTTGGACCCACTAGAACTCTAGCACAGAGCTTCTATTCTCTAGTTCAGGCTACCTACTCCAAGCAAATCAGAATTGCCACTGAATCATGCATAAACAACAGCACCTTGATCAACCCGGAAGCACACAGAATAGGTCAGATGTTACATCACACCAAGCTTAATGCTGGTATAAGAAAAAATATTTCAAGTAGCTCAGAGCATTAGCTTAGCTTAAACCAAGCCTTTAGCTCTCAGCAGGATATACAAATGGACAAGATCCTTTCAATAGCCTACAAATTTCTGGTATCATTCAACATCCATACAAGCCTCTCACTCTTGTCTTCTCAAAAAAATTGTATTTTATCACTTAAAGGTTTCTGCAGTCTGAAAGATCAACCATGGGCCTTACACCTTGTGCTTCAGCATGACCAAGAGCTATACAAGTTTAAGATTGATTAACTACATTATTCTTTACACTTGCCTGGATCTATAACACACAGCTCTATATCCAGCAATATGCCATACTAGCAGACAAGTGAAGCTTGCCAAATTTGCCATTACCTTCTTTTAGTGAGGCTGTACGTCGTCTTGTACGTTTTCTCCCTTTGTGATCCTCCTCCAAAATTTTATCATCAAAGCCCGTGAGCTCAATGGTTTCAGACTGACTTGTAGGACCAGCAGAGAACCACTCAGGCTCCTCTTCAGTGTAGGAGTCATTCCTCCTTCGCTCCCCAAAGACCCGTTTGCTGTCACCAAACTCCCTCTGAAGTGGGATATTAAAAACATTAACCATTAAAAGCTGTTTCATTAAGATTCCTCCCTGACCTCCAAAGTAAATAACAACCTTTTCACACTAGGCTTTGTTGTTTGTTTTTGTGCTTGGTATTTGGTTTTTTGTTTTGATTTTTTTAAGGTTTACATGCACACTCAGTAAGCTTTCACATTTTATAATCTCTCATGGCTGGATTTCTGCTTTATTACACTGAAGGCTACTGGTCTGCAAGTGCCTGTATGAACTCAGGTCTGTATCCGAGAGGCAGGCTAGCAGTTCCTCCTTTTTAAATACATAAATACCTGAAAGCATGGAAAGCTTCCATCTGCTGAGGTTAAAGTCAACACTTACTGACAACTGCTAGGTCAAGAACTATGAACGGACGCTTAGAATTTTGAATATCTTGCTATTAAGTCTCCACAGGGGAGATTTGTAAGACAAACAGTATTAGATGCATCCCAGCTGAGCCCTCAGGATTGAAAACAGTTTTGAAGCACTGAGTGCTCACTCTTCAAAACAAAGGTGCTTTAAGAAAAAAGCAGCCTGTTTGCACAGAACACTTAACTGCTATCTGCAGTTAACCTGCCCCTGTTGCTTTTAGTGCAAAATGTCCAAAAACTGATTTAAGGAAAAGAACAAACCCTGAAGCGTTTATCTTTGTAGTCCCTGTCGCGATCTCGGTCTCTCACATCTCTAGAATCACGTAAGTCTTTTTCACCACCCCGGTGGTCTTTATCAAAGTTGCGAGAAGAGATAATTCTTCCACTGCCAATCCTACGGCCACCAATAACACGGACACCATCGTTCTCCTTTTCTAACGGGCTCCCTGCTCGACGTGAGCTAATAGCTGCAGTTACGTGACAGCCACCTCCAAAGCTTCGCCTTTGTGGACTTAAGACTACATCCAAGTCATCTTCTTTCACTCGCTCTCTTGGATCTACAAGTCAAAGATCACACAAAAAGCATTTAATTTAATGTATTAGTCAATACAAGCTAGTTACCTGTATAATAACAGCCTTCTGATCCACAGCCTTGCTGCTATCCCAAAGCTTTTTGAAGTAAAACACTCATGATTTATTTCTGCAAAGCTAATCTAGCCGAGACCACCACAATAAAATAAGTTTACAGTTGGATATTGAGGAATCGTTGCTGCCTCTGGGGAAGCACTTGCTTTCCCACTATAGATTTAAGTACTGTGTCTCAAACTGTCCCCTGCACTTGCATTATTACATATGTATTTACTATTATATCCTACTATTCTTGCTACATAACAACTGACTGCTACCTAAGTCTGATCTTAGATACATTATCAGAATACTTATTTTATGCAGTCAGACAATTTTCAGAGAGACTTTTGGTCTCATTTGTGTCATCACAAAGGAAAGGTTTTGCCAGCTGCCTATGTTCAGTTGAGCCTAGCGCTACAGGAATTAACTTACCTACTATCCTACGCATAAGAGAAGTCCGATCTGAATCCAGATCTTTTTTAAAGCTTTCCACTGGTGAAGTTCTTCCTGAACTTGGATACAAAGACGCATGCCACTTCTCTGGATCCCAGACACCATCGCTAGGAAAATAAAATTGCAAGTTTGTTTACTACTTGTAGACAAATGATTCACAGCACTGCTGCTGAAAGCCTACAATTCGTTGACTAGCAATCTGTAAAGTCAAACACATCTTTCATATCTAACTTATAAATCTTTGCCTTACTATACTTTATTACCTTATATGTGGTGTTCTGGATCCATTCTGTAACAGTAAGGAAGTTTAATACGCAGCATCAGCTTATAAAAGAGACAACATACAGACCAGTTGTCCCACTAGTTATTGCTGGAGTTTGCCTGGTACACAGAAAAATAACTCAAGTAGATCAAATGCCACTGTTCTTAAGCATTTAGAAAGTTTTACTGCAATCTTGTACAATAAATTGATCTGAAAAGTAAAGATGGTGCTGTTCAGCAAGCTGACAAACACAAGCCAAGAACACCCTCACCTTCATTTTTAAATGAGGTAGAGTAATCCAGCCAGCACATCAGCTTGTTGCAACACGATCTAGTCAGTCCCTGCTATACAGCCAGCTCTAGTCTTGGTAGTTTTTCCTGCCAGGCTGTAGGACTTGTGTGAAGTTATTTTCTGCTGGATCTCCTGTTGTAATCTTTGCTCACAGCACAAAACCCCCAGCTAGAGCACTAAGCCTGTCTTAGTAATTAGTACTGCTGAAAGCACTGTCACACACTGAGCTCCTGCATCAACATAAGTGCACTCCTTCCCTAAGAATTTATTTTTGCAACTTTCATTCTGAAAGAACTATATATAGTTCTTGTATAATCAAGAAAATACCTGTCATATTTTTCAGAAAGACAAGAAGGTCTTTGCTTAGAGTAGGGACGCTCCTTAATATCCAGCAGTTCCTCCTAGAAACAAAGCAAGAAATTAGATCCAGTTCTCACCCCAGCAAGATTCAAGTGACCCAAAAATATGTTTTCCAGATGACTACTCAATTTAGTGCTTTAATTTGACAACCCAAGTTTCCTGATATGTTGTTTCATTTCCTGTGAAATACTGCAGTGAAAAGCTGACATTAGACAGTTCTTCTACCAGTGGCCACTGAGCAAAAACTTACCTGAAGCACTAAGCTTTACTAGGTCAGGTTCAGCCCTTGTTAACACTTCAAAGGCTATTTATTATAATGCACATTTACCTATTCACTTCCCTGGACAATTCAACTTCCAAACAAGACTGACATCACTGATACTGGAGTTAGTAAGTTCCCAAGAAGGAATGAAAATTTCTACGTTCGATGCTATACAAGATTCAGCATTACCACAACAGCGTAGATCTGGAAATTCCAGACCAGCTTGCCATTTCTGACCACCACCAAATCCAACATATCCAAATGCATGTTAACAATTACCCACTCTACCCAACACCAGATCAGTGCTGAACGATTACTTCAGTTTTCCCACTTTCTACCAGCTTTTAAATACAGGTCTTAGTTTACTATTGCACACCCCGAGCAGGTAGTTATTTGAGGCAGACTAGTAACCAATGCAGTTTGCCACATTTAAAAAGTGTTATTAATGGTGTGATCATCAGTGTTTTGGATCACTTGGCTGCAGTCAAGATACATATTTCTAATTAAACTTACTTGTTCTCCCTAGATTACCTTTCTTCAATCTGCCTCACACCCAACTGTACTAAATCAATTCAGAACTGCAGAAATCAAGGGGCAGCTGGAGGATAAAGAGATCTGAGCAGCAGGCACCACACATCAGCCACGCTGAAGAAGGAAATATCTTCACTTTTCTCCCAATAATACAATATCCTCTAAAGCTTTTACATCATTATCTCCATGTGATTAACGTCAGTTCATTAGCTATGTGAGCTTCATACTTGAAAGTTCTCAGATGGCAACTTGGTAGCTGGACAAAACCCTAATGTGTGCACAAACATCCAAGCATCACCTCGTGCTAGTCCTCAGCAAAAAGAGTTCCACTAAAGGGAGGGAGCCTGGCCCCGCTGCCCACAGCTTCCCAGAATAAACCCTGATCTACAAGGAGTACCAGAGCTGTAACGCTGTCATAGCCTGATGCAGATCGCACAAGTACTAACAGCTCTGTCCACCACCGGACTGGAAATGGGCTGCTTTGCTGGCCACGAGAGGGAGTCCACAGACCCTCAGTCAGATCCTATAGCAATTCCTCCACTGAAGTGAGGAAAATTTGAATTGCTTCTTGGCTTTTGCCCATTAGCTGTGCACCCTTGGAGCAACCGCTTCCGAAGAATTAGAGAAGACACAACTTGAACTACAACACACTCTCAAAATAGAGGAGATTAACTCTGCTACTTCCAGAGTGTGGGTTTGGGCCTTTTGTTCAATTCACAGACTAATGCTTTTAAGTGGGTGGGGGAAAAGTGTGTTTAGCTGTTAAACAGTTTTACTCAAACAGTTTAGAAGGATTCATACTACAAGCCAATTGTTTTCCTACTCACAGTAAATGAATTTGAACTGTTAAAGGAAAACAGTCCCCTCTTCGAATCAGCAGCACATCCTGAAACAGTGTTCCTCCCATCCCTAATTAGTAGGAAATTGGATAATGTGAAAACGGCTTACAATGTTGATTACATGAGCACTTTAAACCAGCTATATTTAAGATGCTACTTGGAAAAAAACTAAACAAAACACTAACAAAACCACCACATACACATGACACAAGATATTTTAAATACAGATTGATTTCTGGCAGTTCTTGATATTAGACTCCTTGGAAACCAGCAGATAAACAAGACTAGATGCCTTGTGGCACTAGCCCTGCAACTTCATCCTGACCAGAAACTACAGCTACTGAATTAACAAAACCTAAGCTACAAATGCATCCATTTCAGTGCACAGCTAGTGCCAACATTAGCTAAGCACTGCCCAAAAAACCCAAACAGAATGTGAGGCTGCAGTCAGTTACCACTCTTGAGAGGAGCTGGGCAACACTGAACTGCTTTTCCAGCTGCAAAACTTCAAAGATAGCTCCTCTCCTTCACATTATAGTTAATTGAAAAACAAGGTCTGAACAATAATATCCTTTGCCTTTTAGGAGGCAAAGTGCACATATTTTCCAAGCAGCTAGAGAAAAATCAGGAAGCCTTACTATTCCCATGTAAGTCTCACCAGTTCTGAGGTACTTTGTTTGTTGTTGATGTCTAGTTAGAAATAACCTAGCTCTACTATCTCAACAGAACAGAGCCACAATGATAACCTTTTTTTCTTTTGAAAAACAACCTAGCTTCAGCTAACAGTTCAGAATTCCTCAAGTAAGATAACACAGTCAGCAACAGCACATTGTCTCACTCTGTTCCACTCTTCAGGCCATTTGTTGTGAAGTATCTCAATAGATTTCCACAAAGCAATGACCACCTGTTCCCACAGCTTTCAGCAATGAGGAAATCAGCCACCATTACAGGCTCCTTCTAGAAGCCTATTTCAGCACAGGCACCAAAATCCCAAACAAGATTTGAACCTCAAACCCCACAATACATCAAACTCACTTAGTTCTGACAGAATCTTTATTTCCAAGCTATTTAGCTATGGTTCTTCCACTCCTGCATGTATTTGGGTAACACAGCTTAAAAAAGCACCTGTATTTCAACACTAAGCATTAGTTGGATTCATAAGCACTTAGGCTTCCAGCAGGCAAATGTGAGCAATTCTAATGTTACAAAAGGCATCTTAATAAACACATTAAAGCTCCTGATAAGATCTAGTGTGCTATATGTTCCAAGGAAGTGGCATCTACTGTAAGGAAACATTTTGGTCAACTCCTTAAAGAAACATTGTGGAAAGTAGAACTAGAACTATGAAGTGCGAGCGCCTGAGAAATCTGGTAGAACAACATGCTTCAGTCTCCACCATAACCTCCACAGCACATGCTGTGAGGTGCTCAGGTATTAAAATAAGGTGGTGGATATCAAAAGTATATCACAGACAGGACTGCATGGCTACATCACATTTAACAAATTGCTCATTTTATACCACCCTGCAAACCCTAATCCAGGCAAAGGCTTTACAGCCTTCACTGCTGCCCTCCCACAGAACCGCTGCCTCCCACTCACTCCTGTGGCCAGCAGCTCTGCACACAACTTTGAGCAGAAAGGGGAGAGAGCGAACCTTTGTGTAACGATGTGGGTATTTCGTCGTAATTCTGTTCAGCTCCAGGAAAGCATCACCATTTTCAGTTTCTGTTATGCCTCCTCTTTTATCCATGATTGCTTCAAAGCCTTTGACCACGGACCTGATTAAAGCAAAACCAAGCAGTCAGACCGAGACAGACATTTCTAGCGGGTGCACTTTCCTTCCAGCCCAAGCCTAGTTCGTGCTCAGATAAAACAGATAAGGAACACGTTCCCTAACAGCGACTTCTTTTTTTTCCCCTCCTACTTGTAGCTCCCCCGCTCCGCTCTCACCGAAGCGCTCCCCGCTCCCGCCGCCCGGCCAGACCCGCCTCACGCCCCGGAGCAGCCGCCCGGCTCCTCGGCAGCTCCGGCACAACGGAGGTCCCCGTGGGCACGGCCGGACCGCGGTGCCGAGCGCCCCAACCCTCCCCTCCCCCCGCGGGGCCCGCAGCCACACGCGTGGCGGCGGGGACAGCGCGGCCCAGGCCCCGACCCCGAAGCCGAAGGGCCGGCCGGCGGCGGGGCAGGTGACTCAGCGGATCCTCACCTGCTCGGCGGCCCCGCCGCCGCCACCCCGAGCCCCGCGCCCCGGCAGCCGCACTCACCGCGCCGGCGGCGGGTCTCCCGACGGCGCTCCGCTGAAGGCCTTACCGCCGCCTGCGGCGTTTCCTGCTCCCGGCCACCGGCCCCTGCCCGCCCCCCCCGCCGGCGCCCAGCGCCGCGCTCGCCCCCTGGCGAGCCCCCGCGGCCCGGGCCGGCGCCGTCCCCCGCCCGCCTCCGCTCCGCGGCTCCGGCCCCTCCGCGCTGGCTCGCGCGCCCGCTCCCGATTCGCCCGACTCTGTCTCTCCTCAGCCGCCGTAGCCGGGGCCTTCCGCTGCCCGCCCCGCACCCATTTAATGGCCCGCGCGCAGGCGCGGCGGCGGGCGCGCGCGCCGGGGCTCCCCCGCGCGGCGCCTGACTGGGAAAGGCGGGCGGCTGTGGCGGGGTCGCGCTTTCCCCCGTTTGGTGGCGTGTTCCCGGCGTGGGCTAATCCGCCGGATCCGTCGTCTCACCTTGCGAGCGCTGCAGTGGGTGAGGAGAGGCTCTGGGCGCCCCGAGGGCCCGCAGGCACTCTCGGCGGGCAGCCCTGCAGGGGAGGCGGTCGCCGGGAGCGGCGGCGGCGGCGGGACGTGGTGCGCGCCATGTGCCGGGCGCGGGGCACCGGGCGGCAGCGGGGACAGCGATGGGGACGGGGACAGCCCCGCCCCGCGGCGGGCAGGGGACGTGCCGCCGCGGACCCGCGGCTGCGGGGAAGGCGCGGGGGGAAAAAAGGGCGGGAAGCGGCGGGGCGCGCGCGGCCCCTCAGCGCTTCGGGCCGAGCCCGGCACTGGCGGCCATGGCGGGCGGCTTCGTCAGCGCGTTCGGCGGGCTCTCCGCCTTCTGCACACGTTTGCACGGAGTAACTTAGAGGCTCGGGGAGGTGTCACTGGCAGCGCCCGCCTGCAGCCGAACGCCTCCGTGTTCCCGGGCTCTGACAGGACCGGCCCCGCTGCCCGGCCCGCGGCCGCTTGGCACGGCGGTGAGGGACCAGCGGGGTCTGTGAAATTCCAGTGCCCCACGCACGCCGCCCTGTCAGGCAGGGTGTATTTCAAAACACCCTCATCATTCTTCTATCCACAATGAAATTCGGCGTTTCCGTGGGGCGGCAGAAGGAAAATCCGTGCAGTGAGGGGAGTAGCTCATTTGGAAGCACCCGATTAATCTTAGTTGTTGCCAATAAGGAGCAGAAATTCTTTTCAACGCCAGTTTAAGGAATTTGCTTGGTGGGGTGTGCGGAGCTGTTGGGGAGCGAGTCCCCAGCACCCGTGTCCCTGGTTCACATGGAAACTGCAGAGTCCCTGGTTTCCCAAAGCCTGTGGTTGGCGAGGTCTGTGTGGGGACAAGGAAGGACTTGCATGATCTGCTGAATAAAATGTTTTGTTTTGATTTTTTTCCCTGATCTCTAATGAGGCTGAATACCAGTATTACAAGCTGTTTACTTGCAGAATGAAACAAACATTTCACATTTTTTTCTTAAGCTTAACGTGCTGCATTATCAGTAAGACAGTAGTGCAGCTATTGCAAAGTTTCTCTTAGTGAGTTTGCTTTTCAAATACACAACGAGACAATGGTTGGACTCTTCCAACCAAAACAGTTCTGCGTTTCGATGATTCAATAGCACCAGTGACCAGGAGCCTCTTGCCAAGCAGCCGTTACAAGATGCTGCCAGCACTGGCTTTGAGAGGCCCTGAACGGGGGTCTGTTTCGCTGTAGCTTTTGTACGAGTTGCTATTATGAGCTGAAATACTATTTTTTAAGTTCATAAAGGCACATAATTCATAAGGCACTGGTTATGGTAGCACAGGAACGGCAAAATACTCGTTCTCCTCCATCCGCAGTGCAGTGTGAGCAGCAGCTCGGTGCCATGGCACGCTTAGCCCCATTCCTGCTGCTCGAAGCTGCAGTTTATGTCTGAAGTCAACAAACGTTTGTCGTGGCGGCGGTTGTGTCCTCCGGGCAGCCGGGGGGTCCAGTTCAGCGCAGGCGGGACCGGCTCCAACCGGGCAGCGCCGCCGCCTGGCCGCGTTCCTCCGCGCCGCCTGGGGGCGCTGTGCTGCTGCCGCTGAGGAGAGCGGGTGGCGCTCCAGCCCCTCTCTGTGGTAGTGGGCGGGGCTTATCCCGCGGTCGGTGGTGAGGGAGGGTGTTCGTGTTAGCTGAGGTGTGTGCTTTCCCCTCGGGGTGCTGCCGCCTCGTTTAGGGAGGGCAGGGCCCCTGGGCTTCCGCTGTTGCCCGCCGGCTTCGTGTGGGGCCACCCCGCGCCTCCCGCGGGACGGGGTGCCGCCTCCGATCGGCCGGGCCCCGGGGAGGCCTCGCCGCTGGGCCCATGGGGTCCGCAGCTCCTTCAGCGGGGGGCTCGGGCGGCACAGCGGCCTCCTGCACCTCCAGGCAGGGCCTTGGAGCAGCGGCGTGTGGTTCTTGAGTGTCCATAAGCACTAAAAGTGTTCACGTTATAATTCTTCTCTTCCAAAGGAAAAACTCAGGTAAACTCTGACTGAAGGATGTGTGGTGTGGGTTGGCCTAATAGACATGTACAAGAACTCATACTGAAAGTTATTTTGCATACATTGCCTGAAACTCTTCAAAAGTGCATACAGTTGCCTTAACTGCACATCTTGACATGAACAGAATTCTTTTGTGTGCCGAAGGAGCCCACCTCTTTCAGAAAACATTCAAATCCTATTTTACAGGACAACAAGAATTTATCTCACACAAAATACAGGTCTTGCTTTCTTTCATTAGCATTGTTTTAGCTCCTTGCAGCTTGTTGGAACAAGTAAATACTGTAGTTCCTTCTATGAGATTTTTGGGGGAATAGGGGGTGTTGTGTTTTTTTCCCCCTAGACCCCAACAATTTGTTAGTACTGTGGGCAGTTATTCAGTTAAACTCCTGGAACTTCTGAGTATGGATGGTTTCAATAACTTTGTGGAACCAATGGTTTTTTTTCTGGCTGCAGCCTGGTTTTTTCCTAGCTCCGTTCAGGCAATTGTTAGGGTGACTTCAGACTGTTCTCTTCTGTTGCCTGTTACTGAGTTCAACAGTGTGTTTGTGGTTCTAATGTGCAAATTTTCAGGGTGGTGGCAGTATTTGTTTTGGGAAAGAAGCTTCGATATAACTGGTTCAGCAAGTTTTATCTGGTTAGATTTTTAAAAAATCATTGTTGTTTTCAGAAAACTACTGAGACAAAATACTTGCAATTCATAAAAACATACTTGTTATTTTCTAGATTAGAACTACAGGTGAAGGTAAAGTCTATGATGGAAAAATATGCCTAATTTTGCTTTTTAACGGTGAACTAGGGAAAAGTTCCTTGTGAAAGGACTGTATATATAAGTGCATTTCTTGTTGAAACGGGAAATTCTCACTTCAGTTCCCTAGTCCTCAGGAGAGTTTTTCGGCAATAGACAGAATACCTTGGTATGTTTGAGAAAAAAAGGCAGAAAACCACATTCAAATCTTCTCTGTAAGGGTACTTGTATGTACACACATGGGAGAGGAAGCACAAACGCATTTTAGTGCTTTTTCATTTCAATTTTAGAGGAGAAAGGAATTGTCTGTGATATGATTGTGCTGAAATGTGTCTTCCTGCTTGTCTTGGGGAAACAACTTTAAAATTTCAGATTGCAAAAAATACCTGATAAAGAGGCAATAAATATGTTCTAACATCTTGTAGCTGCCAACTTCTGTCTGTAAGTGTATGCGTTTGTTGCAGACAAATTTATTGAAACAATGCTACTTCTTTAATGTAGTTTTATACAAAATATTTCTTATTTCCTTTTAAGTTCAATATCTCTGAAGATGCAGGAAATCCATCAACTACCCAGGTGTCAAACGCACGCAACTGGGCAATCCAGCACTCCCCAGTCTGCCAGGCATCACTTCCAGGACCCAGATGGTGGCAGTCTGGATCAAGCTGGGTATGCCTTGCATCAAGGAAGAAGGTTAAAAGAATTCCAAATCAGGTGATAAGTACAAAACATAATTTTCACTGAATGGAGCCGGGGGATCAGACCTAAAGGAGTCTGTTTTCAGTAGTCCAAGTGCAGACTAAGGCAGAAGTTTTATTCACAGGCATGCCAGACAGTTCTGAAAATGTCTTGTGGTAACATGAGAATGAGCATTGGCACAGTCAGATATTTGATTTTCTAATAAAAATCTTGCATTTTCTAATGTAAAGTTTAAAAATGGCTATTTAACAATATGCTTTGATAGGCGTCTGCCAGGTGTAATGATTTAGTCTTTCCCTCTTGTGCTGCTTTTGTTTGTTGAAGGAATCTTGGCAAAAGTGGGATGGTAATTAGAGATTAAAAGACTAATAATTGTTGAACAAGTGAGACTGACCTAGCAACTCAGACTTACTGAAAGTGGGAGGTCCTGTTCATGGCTATGTGCTTTAATTAATTGCCTTGTGTTGGCCTTGGTGCTCATTGGGGCCTCCTGTGAGCCAATTAACTCTTAAATCCATTTGAAAAAAAAAGGAAAAAAGGATAATAATATCACAGTCACAGATTAGTGAGTTGAACTGGTAGTGGGAGAAGTCTGCTGAGAAGCAGAGCTGCTGTGGGGGTGGTAGGAAGAAGGCAGATGAGGTTTCAGGCAGGGGTAAACATCAGACTGGCTTTAGTATCTTGGAAACAAGTCTAACTCCCCTGGTTGACTTCAGGGAAACAGCGATGTTATCGCTTCCAAAGCACAGGAGGGCTCCCCAGTTAATCAGCAGCCTGCTCAGTGGTGTCACTGGGTCTAAGTGGGCTGCTTGGAAGGCAATTCAGCTGCCTGGGTTTCCTAATCAAGTGTGTCCCAGTTTGATTTATGCTGGTGAATAGTCCTGTTAAAGGTACTAATTTCAGAGTGTAAATATTTCATATATACATTGATCTCTATAAAACCAGACCTGTAGTTTTATGATTGAAACCAGCATAGAAGTTCCTGTCTTTGCTGTTGTCTGGATATTAGCAGAGGAAGAGTATGAAGACAACTAACCTTTCCTCATATTCCAGATTTCTAGAACGGAAATTCTTCTATTTGTGGGCACAAAAGACATTTGGACAAGTTCTGCCTTCCAAAGCCAGGTAGATAAAGCTCCAGAAACCAAGGGAGAGTTTTTGTGGTCGTGGGGGTTGGTGGTGTTTGGTTGTTGTGTTTTTGTTTTGTTTTAATATGGTCTAGTGTTATACCATTGATTTAAGAGACTACTGGCTGCCAAGAAGGTATTTGAATGTCTTTTGAGATAATTTGAAGGTTTCTTTGAATACCCTCCTTGCGCCTGCTTTTTGTTTGGTTTTAATAATAATTGTTAAACTTTACTAACTAAATTCACAGGAATTGTGGTGATCTTGATGAAGTTGAACTGTACAGGCATATAAATGATGGGGGGTATGATTGTGATACCTGCTTTAAATTTAACAATTTTGCAAAATTATAACTAGAGATCTTGAAATTCTGTTAATTTTACTTTTTGCACTATTGTTCTTAAAGTATATCTGTGTTTGCTTTGTATCTGTTAAAATACCCAGGACAGAAAATTCATTTCTGTTGTTAGTGTTCTGTCTGCTACTTAAAATCAATACTATGATCCTCTTTTCTTGTTGTGCTTTAATTTGCATGTTCATTCTTGTTTTACCACACCCTTGGGAACTGAACCAGTTCCCAGTGGAAAGTTGTGCATCTGTTAGAGTAAGATCAGACCCTGCATCAAACATATTCTGCCTGTATCTGCTTTAGCTGGCCAAGGAAAGTTGTCCTGTGAACCTTGCTGTCCTTGCTATCCCATATTCTGAATTGGTACTACTTTGGCTGTATGTAAACTTTTTTGTTTTCCCTTTTCTTTTCTGCTTGAGTGCTTGGAATGACTTAGCAGCTTGGCTTAGGGTAGGTAGCTACAAATTGCAACTTGTGAGAAGACTGATGTGTGTTTTCACCTCTAGGTATCCCGGGCTTAATCCTGTTGTTATTACAGAGATGGCCAATTTCATTAAGCTGGTGGGATAGTTGCGATCAAAGGTTGGGAGTCTGGGTTTATGTGCCTTTTGCTTGTTAGCTCGTCTGTTTTCATGGGTACGTCTGTGTTCCTTCTCTCTGTCACAAATTCAAAACATTTCTCATCTCTTTGTAAGTATTTATACTCCAGTGGATGAGACTTTCCAGTTCTTAGGCAACTGCCTGGGTCACCTTGATCACATGGAAAAAATGTTTGAGAGAATATTTTAAAATAAAAAGATGAATTGCTTGAAATAGCAGATCATGATAATTACTTTTAGGTGATAAAAATCCTAATTCCTTCATTCAAACCCTCCTATATTTGAATTTTCAGTTGTTCACAATTGAGTTGAGAGGTAGCATCACTTCTTACCTGGCCAGGTGTGTGTTAATTAAATCTGGGTATAAAACCAGAGATTTTTCTACTGAGGTTAAAGAATTTGAAGGTCATACATGACTTGTGAAGCTATTTTGTGCATGGCGTAGCATCCATTGGAAGGAGAAGGTACATGAGCTGATGAACATCTTTGTTTTTAGGATAGGTGATGAGCAGCTTGCTGGAGGAGCTCTTAGCCTATATGTGTTCTTTGGGAAGATTTTGTATTTGGGATAACTCAAGACCAGCATACTGTTTCTAAGAACACAATGGAAATATCAAAGCATTATAAAATCTGAAGTAGCTTTTGTATTTATTTCTATACATAAAAATATTTTGTGTTAAAATAGCGAAGTTAGCAAGGAAGATAGAGGTATCATGATTTATCAATTGTGCTGGTTGTTTGATTAAAACACAGAACTGAGTGTAAAAGGTGTGAGTTGTTCGTAGGTCTAAAGTCAACTGGCACTCTGATATTTGGCGAGTCAGTTAACAACATCTGTTTTTCCTTCCTTGACTTTTTGTGAAGTATTTAGAGTCAGTAAGCTGATTGCTTCTTGTCATTCTTCACAGAGTCTTGAAATAAAGTGTCACAGTAGAGCAGTGGTTTTTAAATGTAATTGGATGTTGTTAGGCTAATCGGACGAGACTGGAAAAGAGGTAGCATAATCTTCATTAAAACAGATTTGTGGTCATCCTGGAAACCTGTTTGAAGTTTCCCATGTCCAAATCTTTCAACTGTTTAGATGCTTTTATGACCAGAAGACTATTCAAAAAACTTTTGGAGCGTGGAAGGAGTGGTGGAGTGTTTGCAGAGAAAGGAAGCTCACCCTCAGAGCAGCCAGCCATCGCAGGTTTGTGAAGTGGCTTCCTGTTGTTGTGTCTATGTAGCAGTATGAGACATTTTTCTTAGGTTCTGAAGGAGTTATTAATACCAGTAAGCTACATCAACAGTACCTCTAGCCCAAAAGTAATGTCTTCATTGCTTATTTTCATATTTTCTTAGGATGAAATCAAATCTTCCTATCCAACATATTTTTAGAGTGCAACTGAACTGGAAAGAATCCTCCTTCTAGGCATTGGTCACTTTTTCACTGAATGGTGCTTTTTTTCAATTTCAGGCATTTACTCCATAGTTTGATATTCAAGGCTTGGAGAGCCTATGTGTGCCAGCAGCAGGGAAAGAGGAACAAATATTATGTTGCAGAGGCTCATGGTAAGTGAAGTGGTGGTAAATACCTTTATTTGGGGACATATTGAGATGGGAGTTTCCAAGGGAAATATTTACACAGAATCTCTGTCCCTTGCACATGTTTGCACACAGGCCTCCCCCACCCTGTGGAAGTGTAAAGCTTTTAGGTACAGATGGTTGCCTGTCTGAAGCTGGCAGGGGGTCTGTTTGATGCACTGCTGTGTGGCTATATAGTTATTTAGGGATGCCAGTGAATAAGCTTAAAGGCCTCTCCATCTGCTCTGGATTACATTTGCTTTTTGGAGACTGGTTTGGTTGGTTTTTTTGGGGGTGTTTATAGTTTGTGTTATTTTTCTTTTTTACTTTATGAAAATATGTGTTGAAATAGATATTTTTTGATAGAATGTGTTATTGGAATTCTCTATCAGCTGTGGCTACAGAAATTAGATAATAATTCCCTGTGGTATTAACTGCACATATTTTATCTGTATTCACTATTCCTTCCAGCTTGTGTCTTGCAATTGAAAAGAAGCCCAAGCTTTTGAAGTGCCACTTGTCTTATTGTGTAGATTCTTTGTTTTGGAATGAATTTGTGCTGCTGCTGAAGTTGCCTGTATTGGTTGCAACTCCTTTGGTTTCAGGGAATATCTATTTCCCTGAAAGGGGGGATGACCCGCTTTTGAAGATGATACTTTGGTTTTGTTCTGTGCTGATTTGTAAAATAAGTTAATTGGTCTCTGTGTATGAATGTAGCCTCAGAATATTATATAGTCCAGCACCACTGGAAACAAACCGATAGGCTATCTAGATTTCCTTTCTTACTGATGGAGGCCAGGTCACTTAGAGAAGCAGCCGTGTGTTACTTAGTTAAAAAGAGAGAAAACTGACCTATTTTAAGGTAGGTTAATACTTTATTCAGCAGATCACAAGGAAATCTTAAAAAAACCTGTAGATTTGTTTTAGTGTGTGAAGTGGCATAAAATCAATGATTTTTTTTTGAATAACTTTGATTCTGTAGTGTCAGTTCTGAGAAGCCAGACTACTGTGAGGAGAAAGTGCAGTGCACTGCATGTAGTGGTAAACTGAAATTTGTGACACCTCTTCTGTTTTTAGCTGCGTGACCAGCCTGCTAAATAAACTTGACTTGTTTCTGCTTGATTTCTCTGCTTGTAATAGAGAATAACTCTTGAAAAGCTACTGATGAACCCGATGAACTTTTTTTGTAAAAAAAAAAAAGAACCAAAACCACCCCTGTAATTCTTGCCTGATAAGGTTGCTTTGCTGAACATTATTATACAGTTACATGCCCTGTAAGCACTGAAGACAAAGCAACGCCATTGTCTGATAATTCACGCTGCTCTGAACAAGTGGCATGTTGCTGTCAGCGTTTCAGCAGTTCCTGTCGCTGTGGCACCCTCAGCCCCGGCGGTGGGTCTGGCTGTGACTCTGGTGGCTGTTTCAGGGTTTCCCACGAGGTGTCACTGCGAGTTGAGGGGACTGGAGGTCAGCGACAAGTGGTGGTGCAGAGTTGTTGAAAGATGCCAGATTCTTGCATGAACTTAGGATGCTGTCATTTTTTTCTTGTGCACAGCGAAGAAGCAAATATTGCTCAGGACCTGGCAGTGCTGGCTGGCTTATGTTGACGTTCAAAGGACAAAACGGGGGATGCAGTCTGTGGCACTGGCAGTCAGAGAAAGAAGCTGTTTGCGGTAAGAAGGGAGTGGAAACAGGCAGAGAGACACTGACCATAAGTCCATGAGTTTTACCTGTGTTTTGTTACCTTTTCCTGAAATGACTTTGTTCCATATTTGGGTTTGTTTGTTTTGGTGTGTGTCTGAATTCTTCTGGTAGCCCATGGACTTTATTTAAAAGATTGCTATTCGTATCTTTTTCTAGTGGGAGGAAGGTGATTTCTTGCACCAAATTGTGAAACCCATGTTTGACCATGTCTGTAACATTGTTTCGGCAGCATATGGTGGGCAGTGTGGAGAAAGCACTACCAGAACTGCACTGGACGTAAAATGAATGTTTTGGCTCTACAGCACTGGGCCCAGAGCCTGCAATTTCGAGTAAGTCCCAGAAGCTCCAGCTGATACCATTTCTAATGTTTAAGTTGCACACAGGTGTGACTAATATGCTGCAGATTAATGAAAAATAGGCCCTGCACTCATTTGCTTTGTAGGATGCATGGCATGAAGGGAAGTTACATCCAGCTCTCTAGAAGCTGAACTCCACCAAGATCTAATCCACTATCCCATTAGGAGGCAAGATAGCACCAGTCAGCTGTCTGACAGCACCTTGCCTCTTTGCAAGACAACATTTCTTATGTCCTGGTGAATTTCTGTGAGCACATTTAGCTCCATTTTGGGGAAAGAAAATACAACCCAGCATTTCATATTTTTGAGAGGCTGTCAGCTCCTTCAGTAAATTGTTCATCTTAGCTGAAGTGAAAGCAGTGTGGTTTCCTTTCTTTCACTGGAACTGTGGCTTTTTGTCCATTTATTTAGCAACAGGTGATGGTATTTAATTTGGCCTTTGCTGTAAAATGGAAACACTGCCTGTTTGAGAACAGATTTTACTAAAGAGAAAAACTTGTGGCTTGGAAAATCTTACAATATCTCAAGATGTGATTCTCTTTTATATGAAAATACTCTGGAAGAAAGCCTGTTGCCCAGAAAGTATTATTTTGGCCTCATTGCTCATAGCTTTCACATTTAGATCTTACATGGATTTTCCTATTGCCTGTGTGTTCCTCCTCTTTGTTCTGCTTCCTTAATCTTGTCCATTCTTTTTCCCGTTACTGTCCTCACTCAATTGTTCTGTCAGGCTTGGCTGCAGTGGCGAGAGCTGTATTTACACAGACAGAACGACAAGCAGAAAGAGACTAGAGCAGTAACTCACCATCGGCACTGGCTGCTGAAGAGATGCATGGATGCGTGGCTGGGACACTTAAAACTCCACAGAGCAAAGAAACATCGGAATGGTGAGTTAGGACAGAACAGGGCTCAGCCCCTCTGTGTAGGGCACAGTGCTTTCTATTCTAGGAGATGCTGCAGTGCTCTGCTTGCTCAGCAGATGGTGAGGTGCAACCTGGACTGTATGCTGTCACAGGCCTGCCTAGCTAAGGCTGTATACTGGACTGTCAGGAAGATCACCTGCTTTCCATGTGTCTTAAAAGAAAATGCTTTACAATTCCCTTGAAGAAAACTTTTACATTGCATAATATTTTCTGAGATATCTGTGAGAAGGGTGTATTCAGAACTATTATCAGCCAATCTGTGTGTGGATTTTCTCGATAATCAGAAAATCACATCTTATGCAGGATGGTAAAGATGATTACACCAGTTCTTTTGTTTCTTCCCTCGAAGTCACAGGAATGAGTTCAGACATTTATGTGAATTACCTGTTGATCGGTGGTTGTGGAAAAGAATCCAGCTTGGATATCTGGGGACTAGTAATAAGAGGATGCTGAAATGTAAGCAAACTTGTGTATGTTGAACAAGTGTTGCAGTGTTGTAACTTCCCCTTCTTTAGTCTGTACGGTGTGTTACTGCTCTAAAACTGCCTTTGTGATCAATAGGAAGAAAGTAGTCTGCAGCTGAGTGTTACTGTGGATTCTTACCACCATTTTTCAGTGCTAGCTTGTTACTTTGGAACCAGTGGCTTAAATGTCATGGCTTCATCTGATATAAATGAGTGCAGGATGGAACAAGTCCTGAGTAATTTGTGTGTTTGTTTTCTAGAGCTGGCCCGGGAGCATCACCGAAGCAGGATAGTCTGGCAGTGTTTCTCTGAGTGGCGGCTGTCATGGGAGTGCAGGAGAAAACTGCACGCTCACCGAAAGGACGTTGAAAAACGAGCAGCAAGGGTTGCCTTACAGAGAGCCTTTGCACGCTGGAAGCACTGTATCCAGTCTGCGTTTAGTCCCTGGCAGGGGCAAATTAAAAGCATTCTTGTGGCAAAACGATCTGGTTTAATAAACAGGAATGTTGTGCAGTGGGTGACAACAAACACGTTATCATTAGAAAGATGTATGTAAGGCCATACTAACAATACAGCAATTGCAGTTACAATATGTCAGCCTGTTGACAGATAAGAGCCTGCAGGAGATAATTTACTTAACAGCGAATCAATAATTCTGTACTTAACAGTAAATTTTAAAATGTATTGTAGTAAGCCAACAAAATCTAAAAACTTGGCTGTAGTCAAAACTTGCACAGCTAACAGTGCAGGAAATTCAAGTATTGAAGCAGGTTTAGATGGAGATCTAGTGCCCCTCTGTGGGAGAAGGTTGTGTGCGTATCAGGGTGGACGTCTCTGTGTAACAGATACTTTAACTCAATGACAGATGTGGTACTGTGTGTGGAAGAGACTCGCCAGGGTGAGCTGGCTGAAAAACACTACAAGCATCATCTGTTGGTAAGAGCACTGTTGTGTGTCAGGGGGAAGAGGCTGCGGAGGGAATTCGGGCAGTTTGACTGGCAGTGAGCCTTTCGTGCTCACAGTGATGGGTGGGTGTGAAGTGAGGGATGCACCGTTTTCTGATGTGGTGAGTTTGAATCGGGCATCAAGTTTCTAAATTCCAGCTACTCTGGAACCTGCTGGTTGAATCCAAATGGGGAAAATGTGCTGCTCTCCAGAATAGTTATTCTTCCAATTGGGAAACTGGTGAAGTAGTTAATCTTGATGGCATTAGGCTACTGTAGTCCCTGGCCATTTCACTTTGAGATCGCATTTTTCCCTTGATTTTTCCCTAATTTATTTTTTTAATTCTCACCTCTATTTCAAATGTTGCTATCTGCTTACACTGTTTTGCTACAAGAGTTATTTTTTCCCTCTGTAGTAATGCATACATGCTTCTTTTCACATGAGTCCAGAGACAGCTAATTGCATATGCAGGCAGTTGGGTGGTGGTGGTTGGGTTTTGTTTGTTTGTTCTAAATCCTTGAGGACTGTCTGAAAGCTGGACACAAGCAAGCCCCCAGCTTTTTCAGAACTGAATGATTTTCAAGTGTGGATCAGTACCGATCATCAAAAGAATGGCAGTTAGCCTGTTTGGATCATAGATTGAAACCATCAGTGACTCTAAGAGCATTTTAGGGCAGGATGCTGTCATAATACTGTCTGTAAGGAGCAGCCGGTTCTAAACTTAACAGTGCTTTCTGATTTGCGTTACCTGAAAGTTGTGTATGTTTGTTGTTGTTACAGAAACTTGGGTTGAAGGGTCTTTGGCAAAATGTCATGAATGCTTATCTTCAGCAAATGAGAAAGAATCTGTCATACCGTCAGCATCAAGTTACAGTGAGTTTCACTGTTTTTTGGTTTATTTGTTTAAGTTCTTGTGTTAGTTAGTCTCGAGCTGTCCTATTGGCTTCCACTTTCACCTACAAAATATTTTTTTATTAAATTCTTGACTTTGTTCCTAAATACTACTAGCCACGGAAAATCTCCCATGCAAGTCAACTGTCAGTCTTAGATAGATTATTTTAATATTCTGTTTTCCTATGCTTTTGGTGACTTTTACCAGAGAAAAATCATAGCAGGTTATAAAACAAGTTTGCAGTGTGCTGCCGTGCTTCATATGCCAATGGTTGCCTCCTGTATGCAGTTTTAGTAAGACATCTCATAATTTATTTCTTTGCATTCTTCTCTCTTGATATCCGTGTTTTTTCACATCTTTGTTTTTTTTCAGGTGCTGCAGAAGTTCTGGAACCGTTGGAAGTCACATTTGGAAGAGAAGGAGGAAGAGCAGCAGCAGGCCTTAACATCAGTGGCTCATGCCCGTTACAGGTGTGCAGAGAAATATTACTATAAATTTGTACCAATGGGGGATTTGTGGGCCTTTGGTTCTCATTTAAAATCTGATAATACCTTGGGGAGCGTGACCATCCTGATGCCAATTGCTGTTACACTTTCTATGAAAAGTGGTCAGTTTACATGTCCTGTTTCTGTGTGAAATGTGAAAGGGAGATTGATTAAGCCTAACTCTGAGACTTGTTTAGATTTAATAGCTGGATGTTTTACTGGTAGGAGCAGCAGGTTGCAGCATGAGCATGGACAAAGCTCAAACCGCTTGCTGCTGCTTTACTTCGGGGAGGAGTGGGGGGAGTTGACTCTCGCATCTCTGGGAAGGCCACAGACTAGCAAGTACGTATTATCTTCATCAAAAGAGGAAGAAGCTTCGATGAAGGCAACTAACCTGACCTTGTTCATAAGAGGCAGCTTTGGTAGAATCCCTTCAGTGGTGTTCACTTAAATTTGAGAAGAAACTTCTTCTCAGTAAGGGTGACAGAGCACTGGAACAGGCTGCCCAGGGGGGTTGTGGAGTCTCCTTCTCTGGAGACATTCAAGACCCACCTGGACATGTTCCTGTGCAACCTCACTTAGGCGTTCCTGCTCCAGCAGGGGGATTGGACTAGATGATCTTTTGAGGTCCCTTCCAATCCAGAACATACTGTGATACTGTGATACTGTGATCAGACCATGCCTCTCTTTGTTATTTGTTGCTATAACTTTTTTCAAGTCCTATTACAATGTTTGTTTGGTTTGTGTTGTGGTTTGGATTTTTTAAAATCAAAGAGTAGGATTTTCAAAATATTTCCAAGGGAGGAGGGAGTGGACTATATTTACATTGGAGAAGAAATAAAAGATGATTATATAATTTTTCCTTTGTCTGTATTTATAAATAGAATCAATTGGTCAGAAGTCAGAACAATCTTTTGAATGATCTGAATGAAAGCAGGGAGTTCCATTAACTTCAGAAATTTCATAAATCTTGTTTCATGTATTCTGGTTAAGATTTCAGGGGACAAATTGTCTGTTTTTTAACTCAGAGAATAATGAGGATGTACAGCTGCCTGATTTCCAAAGAAGGCTTTCATGATTTGAAACAATCAAGTAACTAAACTCTAGATGGATTGGTCTTATGATGTTCATAAAATCAGTCTCTTCTCTGAAGAAACTCTCTCCTGTGCTGACATTCTCCCTTTTTGCTTGCAGGAGAGTGTTGATGAAACAGGTATTTGACACGTGGCTGCTGAAGGCACGCAAGCAGCAGGAATACCAAATGGGAGAGAAGAGGGTAAATGTAAATCTTGTACCTGGCCTTGCTTAGGACAGAGGGGAGGATTTCTTAGCCACTGTCTGTGAATATCAGTGAGCATGAGATGGACTCAGGTGGTGTAAATTCCCTTTTCCCTAGTGGGACGGTCAAGGTGGGGAAACGGATTACAACCAATACTTACAAATCACCTTTTTTGAGTTAAACTGTTCATGAAAAGCTGTTATTATTAGAGAATAACTATTATTATAGGATAACTATTCACACAGCTCACTGATTGTATGTGCTCTTTCCCTCGTGGTTTCATAGTTACCTGGTTGAGACAATATTAATAAAGAGCTGAACCCAGCCTGTTTAAGTAGTACAGGGTTGAACTGACAAACTAGGTGCTTCTAGGTGAGTGACCAGAAAAACCTCTAGGGATCCTTAATTTCCTAAGATGCGTATATAATCCTATAGTCTTTATATACAGCAACCACTGCTGCCTTTTATGTAGTGCAACTCACACAGCTCGATGGTACCGTGCGCGGGTGGCCTTGTGCAGATATGGCTGAGTCCTGGTGTTCTGAGATTATCAGGTCTTGCAACTGGTTTCTGGAGCTTATTGATTCTTGGGAGTCTTTCACATGCTACTTATCAGCTTGTGTTTTTCCTCTCTCTGGCCTGCTGTTTCCTGCTAACAGTTTCTCCATCCACATGCATGTAGGTACCTGTAGAACATGTTCACATAAACTCGCAGCAAAGGGGCTTTTGTGTCCGTTGCTGTTCAGTGTGAGAAGGGGAAACTGAACACTGGACAGTTCTGTGCATGTCATCTTTAAGGAGCTGTCTTCTGTTGTTTGTAACTGGCCTGTATCATGAATTCATTGCCACATTCTTTTCACTATAGGCTGTACTTCATTTTGAAAGGCAACTATTGCGTTGTTCCTGGTGCTTGTGGCGTAGAAAAACAGCTGTGCGTTTGGAGGAGCAAGAGAGCTTGGTTCGTGCAAGAGATCACTACAGTAACCTGCTGCTGCTAAAGGCTTTTTGTCTGTGGAAGAAAAATACTCAGGAGAGAGAAACAGAGTAAGAAGGTTTTTTTAACTGAGAATTATTTGGATTGGCCCCGTGGTGGCCTATTCTTGACAAAGCAGCATTTAGTTCACAGTGCTTCTGACTCCTTATTTGTGTTTTGGAATCTACTGGTTTGTCTTTCAGTAAATAACATAGTGAAAATAGCAAGTGTGGACTCCTGCCTGTGCTAGAGGGGTTCATTAACATGGATTGCATTGCAGGAGAAATAATTACATTATTTTTCTTGTAGGAGGCTCAAGGAGATGCAAGCTTCAAGATTTCACTATTCAAAGTGTCTGCAGGAGTCTTGGAACAAGTGGAGGGAGGTGAGAGATTAACAGATGAAGAAGAGCTTGAATCCTTTTTGTTGTGTTCTGATTGCTTGTACCCATATGACTAGAAATTAAATTGTTTATTTTAAACACTAGTCATTCCTAAGCTCTCTTCCCTTTGCAGGTGGATAAAACCAGTTCAATGCAGGTGGAACAGAATTTATGTAGGGAGGAGAGATATTTGAGTTCTCATTCACTTGTCCAGGCGTAGTGAGAATGGGACTATAGTTTAGGAGATTTATTTGGGAATGTAACCAGAATTAGTGTGATGACGTTGTCCCTAGGCAGTACTGTGTTTGTCCTTCTCAAACTTTACGGCAGTTAGAAGTTTGCAGCAAGGCCGTGGTGTATGGTCTGTAGTTGTGTACAGGTCACAGCAGGTCCTATCAAATGACATTTCACTTTCATGCTGGGCCTTTTTCTTGCCACGACACGATGTCCCAAATGTGCCTTGCAGCGTGTCTCGAGAATCTATGAGAAATTTTAGAGTTGACACTAGTCCATTGGTCTGGAACTGTTAACTTGAGTGAACTGCACCGCAGGATTCCTAAAAAGAGTGGGGAAAAAAAAAGCCCCAACTGGGCCTTTTGGAGGAATAGCAGAGTGCAGCACCAGTTTGAGTGAGAACCTGTCATAGCAATATAAAAGATTGATGTTTCCCCAGAGACTGCAAATGGTCTTTTGCTCTGCTCTCTGCTGTTGCCTGTTTCTCCTCCAGCATGTACATATAATTATTTTTCCTCTTCTTTTTTCCTCCCTCCTTATAGTATGTGAATCATCAGCGTGAGAAATGGAGGAAGTTGGTGCAAGCAGATGTGCACTACCAGCAAACATTACTGGGCAAGACCTTGGCAGCTTGGAAGGTAGGAGATAATGTCCGCTTCTCTCTGAGACTTGTCAGTATGTGCTGAAGTGTTTTAGTGAGAACGGGAGAGCTGCCACGCTGTTTCACTCCAGGCGCTTACACACCAAGTGTGCGAGGTAGAACAGAGGCTGTTGTAGATAGGGTTGTATAAGCTCTGGCAGTGCTTTTGGAGCAAAAGAACCAATGTAGTCTTGTGGCTTTGACGGGCGTTAACTAGTGTGTAATGACTGTTCAACTTGAAAAACAGCATTTGATTTCAGCGGCTGTAACCTGTTTTTTCTTACACTGTACTGCTGCTACTAAGAGTTTCCAGATGTCTCCTTGATATTTGAGGGAAATTTTACCTTTCACTGCTTTTCTTGCAGAGTTACCAACATAACGTACAGTGCATTCTATACCAAGTAGCTGAAAAGGAGCAACGGCACACTAGGCTGCTGCTGCGGTAAGCCTGTGTTCCTCGTGCAGCCTGAGAGACAGGTGACTGCGCTGCAGTCAAATTACTCATATTCTTTCACTGCCACCTATGTAAATTTGTGAGTGTTCAATGCTGGGAACTGACTTTGCTATGCATTGCCATTTCTGTGCAGGTCATCTAGCTACAAAGTCAGCCTTGTCCTGGATTGCTGTCTGGTTTGCTTTAACATTTTAAATCTGTGTTTAGTCCTATGAGAGACCCCAGACAGCAAACTGTATCATTCCCTGCAGTGCGTGGATTCTGACTGCCATGAAATTAAAGCAGCCTGAGGGAGATGTAAAGGATATTTTGCTTTATAGTGAGGAGAGCAATTAAAAGATAATATTACTTTGTGTTGGATGTAGTTGCTCTAGTTTCAACTACCTCCTTCGTTTCTATGCTATACAACTTGACTCACTTACAGAGCCTCACTGACTCAGCCAAAGAGACAAGATTTAAGGGGGTGTTCTGTTTTTGTACCGCCCTCTCTTCAGCAGAGTTCTGAAGGTGCAGAGGTTGATTTGTAAGACTGAGTTTACAAAGGCAGCTGATTTTGGTTCCCCAGTGAGTGGGAAGGTACCGAGTGGAACAAGTGAGAATCATCCTTAATGTTTTTTTGTTTGCTTTTAAATTTTTCATATAACTTTCAGACAGGTTCTGTGTATGTGGAGAGAAAATGCCCTTGCTCTTAGGTGTGAAGCCAAGGCAACTACTTGTGCAGAGGAGCACTACAGGAGAGCAATCCTGTCAAAGGTGGGGTCTGTACAGCAGATACCAAGGTCTAAATACCAATGCGAGTTCAGGGAGGGGTCAGGTAATGCAATTCAAAGGACTAAAAACTTTGCCTAAGAGTCACTACTAAGAAGGGTCTAAAAAGCGGGAGTGCCATCTTTTTACATGCGTCTTTGAAACTGTCTCTGAGTGAGCTCATGGTTTTTCCTCTTCCTTTCTTTCTCTCCATTTCCTAGGAGGAAGGGAAAAACAGTAGTGTGATAGAGCATAGTAGTATTACCTGGGGGGTGAAGGTGGGTGGGTGGACAGAGGGACGGGAAGGACAAATGCCTTGAAAAATACCTGGGGTGCCCTCTGAAATACTGCTGTGTTTAATTTGTAGGAAATTTGCACTCTTTTGCTGAGCCTTATATAAAAACTGAGAGGGAAGTGGTCATGGTGACGGGAGTGTGGAGTGCATCACTTCCCTTCCAAAGAACGCTGCGGTGTCAGCCTGTGTCCTCTATCTGGTTTGCATTATCTCTTCAGGTGTTGCTGCAATGGAGATGCGCTGCCTCGCTACAGGGGTATTACCGTCAGCAGAAGATGACAGCTGTGATGGAGGCCAGGAAACACCTGGAGACAGGTGAGCTGCTGGAGACAGGAAGCTCTCAAAAGATATAGTTATCTGTGTATGATCCTTAGAAAGACATGGCTTAGTAGGGCAGTCATTTGTGTCATCTGTACAGGTGAAGTAACTGGATGGTCTGTTAAGCTTACAAAGGTTGTCCCCATAGAATGGGAAATGACAGAAAGGCCCTCAAAATCTGCAAGCATTTTCATGGTACCAGCCACATTCTTGACATGAGGACTCTGAAGTACAAAGAGGGCAAATCACCCCCTAAAGATTATAAAGAGTGTTGATGGCAGCAGGGAGGACTTGCAGGTCATGGCTCGCTGTCCGTTACCTGAAATGTTTCACAATCCTTCTTCCTAGTGCTGAGTACTGTCAGTGTTGAGTATTGTTACTATTAAGTATTGCTAAAACAGTCTGGAAGAGCAGCTCATCATTTTGTCTGAGATTAATACTTCTTTTTGGTACATTAGTTAATTTATCTTCTCCTAACAGTGCATTTACAGACCCTGTTTCTTCACTGGAAGAAATTAACTTGGGAGTGTCTGGTGCTGAGGGCTCAGCAGCACAGGGCAGTGCAGCACCACCAGCAACACCTGCTCCAGAAGTACCTGGTGAAATGGAAGAAGTATCATCAGTGGTGCCTTGGCAAAATGGTGAGAAGGATCAGCAGCCTCCCCAGCTGGTGACACAGGGTGGGAAGCTGTGGGTGTGGAGGAACAGACCCTGTTCCCCGATGAGAGGAATGGTGGTCTTGGCTGAGGAGGAGCAGGACACTGTCGGGGGAAGGAACATGCCCGTGTCTTGCCCAAAGAAGCTTTTATAGAACTAACAGATTTCACAAGAGATAACAAGCTGGGCTTGCCATGTGTGGGATCATTTAATGAAATCCTTGTAGGGCTTGTAGATATCTGCAAATGGGGTTACACCACAGGGCACTTAGATATTGCCTTAACAGAACAAAGGGAAGGTGATGAAGGCTGTTTGGTACCCGTTGTGGTATCACTGGCTCAGAGAAGCTGGGGTTTGTCTGCAAGTGACTCACTGTTTTTGTTGCCTTACAGCTACTGCAGAGAAAAGGAGAGCAGCTAATGACTCACAGACTTTGCTCTGCTTCCTTCTCTTGCTGGAAGGCACGGGTAAGGAGTTGTCCCCTGGCAGGTGTCTAGCTCCTGGCTGATCCTTATCCCTTCTTCTCCTTCGTATTCCATTTACACCTGAGTACCACAGAAACTTATTTAAACATCTTCTGGATTTGTGGTTCCACTAGCACAAGAGACACCTTGCCAGATAGTGTGTGAACTGAGCAGGTTATTGTGCTGTGGCTCCACCAGCACTTCCTCTTTGGGTGATGCTCTGGCTAGCGTTTCTGGGGTGGGACATGTAAACTCCTAACCTGGTTGCTCTGCAATTTTTTCCCTGATAGCTGTTGCAGCAGCGATGGGAACAGCAGAAGACAGTGCAAGCATTGTGGCACTGGTCCCTGTCATTGCAGAGGAAGGTAAGGGTGTGCAGGGATTGGGGCAGACAAGTGAATTTGCATATGCAGATCATTGCAGATTTGATTGCAATCAGCAGAGTGCACACTGAATACCTGTTTCCTTTAATCTTTGGGGTGCTAGATGTTATTTTAGGATGCTGGAAAACTGTCCCTAAATCCTCTTATCTGATTAAAAAATTTGCACGTTTTTTTCCCCATCCAGCCTCAGCTGACTTAAATCCCTGTCCCTTTGTCCTTGTAGTAGTGTCCTGCTGTTGCTGTAGCTCTGCCTATTCCTATCCAGTGGAAGGGAAAGTGTTCCTGTCTGCAGGGGGAGTCCCTGGCCCAGAACCTGTCTTTGTAACCTGCGCATCTGTCTGTTGTTCATGTTGTAGGTATTTGATGCTTGGTTTAGATTTGCCAAGGGACAACAGCAGAAGAAAGATCACACTGAAAAAGCTACAGGAGTTGACCACACTATTTCTCTGAGAGAAGGTGTAACCCCGGTCTGGAAAGCCACCAGTGACACGAAACAGGTGGGGAACAGCTGCAAGCCCAGCACCAGCTGCAGGTGAAAGAGCCA
The DNA here is from genome assembly GCF_963082525.1 of Nesoenas mayeri. NCBI lineage: Eukaryota > Metazoa > Chordata > Aves > Columbiformes > Columbidae > Nesoenas > Nesoenas mayeri. The sequence goes on along the minus strand of NC_137565.1, from coordinate 9,779,060 downwards.
AGTGATTGCTCAGATACATCCAGGACTGATCTGCTCTGACTTACTCTGTGTGTGGTTGTGGGTGGGTGTATGTTGGAGCCCTACATCTCAGCTCCTGTTTGGATCTGACATTTTTGCCTGTGGTTCAAAGCAAAGCACCCTGTCCTTTCATTCAGCTGAGACTAGAGCACTTCAGATTTGTGTTGCTAACTGGGATCCTTCCTTAATTAAACTATTTCAAAACTGTCCAGTTCCTGCCACAGGCAATATTGCTGGATGAAACCTTTGCATGTGGCTAGAGTCTGATCTCTAAATTCTATGCTAGAATGAAGAATTAGAGACTGTGTCTAATCCTATCTTACTTTTAGCACCACTTACACCTTAAAATGTGGGCTTGTGTCACTTCTGCCTTTGAGTACTAGCCCATACCTGTGTGTGGAGGGGAAGATAGGGATGCCTGCGTTGATTGCTCTCTTCCTGCTCCCGGGCAGCTTTCCCAGGTTTTCAAGACACTAATTGTTCCATTTGCTAATGTGCAGCCTGTCTTACTGCAGAAGTACCCAGTTAATTCTCTTTACCCAAATGTTACCACAGTGGACCTGCTGATTTAGCTTAGAGAGCTGGTATGGCTGTGAGGTCATCAGAAATGTCGGTTCCTTTCTGCGGTGTTCTGCTCCCTGGGTGGTGTGGTGTTGCTTCTCTAGTTCTATCCCTGTATTGGCAGGCAACCTACCACCTTCAGCAGTCAGTGTATCGTTGTGCCATGCTGTGGAAACAGAAAGCTCTCTCCAAGAAATTAAATATGCCTTGTTCTTTTCTGCCTCCTCTGAAGAAGCAAGTGACATGTAAAATGCCTGATGTTAGGCCTGAGACAAGAGGACATTCAGCAGAGGAAGAGCCATGGCTTTCAAAACGCAGTTATCTGCCATTTCACCTTGCTGATGGGGACTCAGTTCTCAGTGATCTGTGAGTGTAAAGTTCTGGTCCCTTTTGTGTTTCTCTGGCATGTATGTAGTTTGGCGTGCATGTAGTCTGTCTGTCCATGTCTCTCATGTTTGTATTTCCAAGTTTTCACACGGATGACTGCTAGTTCCATGCAGTTTCTGTAACTCCTCCTCTGATCTTGCATCATGTGGCTGGTGTTGCAGAGTTACACAAGAGCTACTACACAATGCATACATCAGCCCACAAATAGTAAAGGAATTTGTGACTTGCATGTCAGCAATGGGTAGAATTGGCTCAGCTATATACTTTCCCACTATGGATTTCTCAATATACAACTACAAATTAATGAAAAGTTGGTCATTTGTCATAATAACAGTTACACACCAAAACATTTGAAAGATGCATGTGATGTGACTTTTACCACCATGAGAGCTTATCTTGCCCAAGTGACCTAGAGCTGTCACTGAAGCTCTTATTTTTTTCACTGGAGTCACATATAGGGTCTGATGAAATAATAAACATCAAGAATCCCGGCTGTGTAGAAACTGAACTTTCATCTCCCCCTGGGGTTCCCTGGGGGAATTTATTCCTTAATAAATTCTTTCTGATCATGGGGCAATTGCAAGGAAGAATCTTCCATGGAGATTCTCAGTCGAGGACAGGAGCCTTACAGGGAAATAAGACTAGAGTTTCACATTTCTTTAAGCTAGGATGTGCTGCCAAAAGAAGTAGTTCTATCTTGTTCAGTTCTGTCCCTTTCACTACTCCTCATGTTGGCACAATCATTCATATGGTGAACCAGGTTGTGACATTAATAGCGGTCAAAATTTAACCTTTAAATATTATTATTGCATGTAAGGGGAATGTTGCAGAGCAGGGATGAATGGAGGAATAGGACTGGTTCTTTAGCTGCAATCCCAGCTTATGCCAATTTAAAATAATCATGAACCTTGGGGCATTATTGGTTCTGTTTGTTCTTTTCAGAAATGCTATTCGACGAGCAAGGTTACCACCATGGAGGCCTGACTTCCTTCTGGAATCTCTGGAAAGCAAGGAACGGCTGATATCTCCTTTTACTAGGTAGAAAATCTATATTTAAAAGTAGAGGAAAAGAGGGTGATTTACCGTGCACCTTAGGCTATGCTTATTCCCTCAAATCCCCTTACCTTCATAATACAGAACATTCAGTAATTTTGGGACTGTGCATTGCTCTATACTATCAAAAGGCCATGGTGACCTTAAAAACTTTAGATTTCATACAGGAAGGAGACAAAAATAACAGAACTTTCAAGTTAATTAAATAGCAACCAAGGCCTTTGTTTCGTTAGTGAGATATTTTGAGGGAAAGATAAGGCACATCACTTATTTCCAAAATTAATAGGCTTAGTTAATAAGTTCCCTTTTCTGTCAGTCTTGCCACATAAACTCAGAAGTTTGAGTTGTGCAGGATGTTTTTTGGCTCACAGATTATATTTACTCCACAACAGGTTTGTATTTGGATTTAACTAATCTACTGGGCAATCATTAACTATTCTGATAATGCAGAGCCAGAACTAAATATTTGTCTTTGTCTTGCTGAATCAACTTTACTGCTCTAAAAGGAGCTACTTTATATTTTTACTTGCCCCAAATCATAAAATTGTTCAACTAAGCGGTGGTTTCACTGTCTTGAGTGGTCTGTACTTGTTTTAGTTATGATATCATTTCTTAGTCCTGAAAGTGAGTGAGCTGAAACTCCTCTTGCTATAGAAGCTGAACTTGCTTTCAAGCAGATGTTTAGACTGAACTTTTGTGAAACTGTTCTATAATTAGCTTTAGAGAAGAGAAATATCTTTCCGTTTCCTGTCAAAACCTATCTGAGACTTCTGCTTCTGCTCCACTCCTTCTCTTGTCCCCAAGCCAAAATAAGGCTGGATTTTGTTAATGGGTTGAATTCTTAGCTCTAAAGAGAATTCAGCCTGGATCAATGTGGGGGATTTGGAGTAGGGCAGGTACAAGTAATGAAAACCTTGCTTTGCTGCCTTTTTTTTTAAACCATTGTGGTGTTTTTCTCTATTTCTGTTTTTTAATTGGGGTTTCCCCTACGTAGTAAAAAAGCTAAGTGGAAAGTTATATGTAAGGGAGTAACAAGATTTGCCCCTTTTTTTGCTACAAAGGACAAGAGATGTACAGAGATGTTCTCCATCTTCCTTTACAGATCAGAGGTGCCCTTTCAGCAAACATCTGTGAAAAAATGTTCTGCACAGACAGGGAACTTAATGCCAGTGCCTCAAAGGGAAGAAATCACCTGTAAATGTCTGCCTCAAACAGGAAATGCCACCCATCCCTATCCATCTCTCATACGTGCTGCTCTCCCGTCTGTACCGCCACGCAATGTGCACCGTGCTGTTCAGAGGCCAGAGCTACGGTCTCCTTTATCCTTCATGCCCCAAATGGAAGTTGGAGTGGAAATGGTGAGTGTATCGCTGAAGGAAAAACCCGTGTGCTCACTGAGCTACTGTCAATGTTCAGGCTGCTTATTGCAGGTTTTTCCTGTGGCTCCTCTAGCCTGCCTGTCTGGTGATTGGGCCATTCATTTCTTGTTCTAGTTGTCAGCTTAAAAGCCAACCAGACTAACTGGCTGTGACCGCCCAAGAACTGTTTACCACCAGTTTGAAGCAACATTTCACAGGCTGACCAACCCACGTGTGTGGTGTACTGTAATTCATACCTTTTTCCTGGTCTTGCATCCTTCCTAGCAGGATGTTTTTCCTAGCAATTGACTGGAGAGTGCTGCTCCTTCGAGAGTTCAGAGCAGTTACAGTTTGTAAACGAGATTACAGGGATTTAAGAGTAACTCAGTTTAGTAGCAGTGGCTGTGTCTCAAAAATGGAAATTCACTTAACCAGCAAGTAGGTGCTTGCATTTTAAACTCCTCTATTCCACACAAAATGTGAGGCGTTAATTTTGCTGAAATATCTTCATGCTAGAAATAAGAGCCCATTTCTTGAGCTCTGCTTTGTCTGTGGTATTTTATGAGAGGGGCTCTGCAACTACAGGGGATGTCTGAGTAGGGTTTAGTAGGTTGGGTGCATCCTGCTTGCTGGGCTTACTCAAGAAAACCCTTTGAGGAAAAAAACAGTATAATTCTGACCTTGTAGAGAGGAGCTCAGCGTGTGAGCAGTCACAAAGGAGCCCATTCCCAAGACCCTCAACAGGACCCTGTGGAGAAGAAGTTGCAACCAAACTTGCGTCCACATTTTCCATCATCTGAAGACTCATTGAGAAAATGGAGTCACCAAACTGCAGGTGGGTCCTCAGATCTAAACTGTAGCAGTTGCACAACCTCGCCCAATACACACGTGACTACAAGTCAACTCCACAAAACGTAAGGGAGACAAAGCGCTCTTGTACGCCTGCATCAGGAGGTGCGGAATGTCAGTCGTTCCGTGGACTGTGCTGAGTCAGGGGGTAAAGAACACCCTGTTGTAGGGATTGCAGGATGGGAACTGCGAGGGGTCAGCTGCTTTTAGCGAGAAGGTGCTCAAGTGCTGGGGCATTTGTGTACGGCAGCTGGAGGTACAGCAGAACTCGCCCAATAAGGTTCTTTCAGTCTTCTCCACACTCACGCTATGGTTGTAAAGGGGATGGGTGGTGTCTGAGCACCTTGGAAGGTGGTTTTTCATGACATAAGGGCATGAAGTTTGCGTTCCATGGGACCAGACTTACTATTTACTCCTAGAGTGGATGTAAAGCACTAAATCATGAATAGACTAAAATAACATTTGTAGTACTAAACCACTCACTAGAGCACTTCTTATCTTTTTTGTATGTTTGAACTGGGAGCTTTTAATGCTGTTGGCACTCCTGCCCTCTCACTGCGCCTGATCTTTTGAGTGAATAGGTACATGTCACAGGGTGACAGGATGGGTGAAGAGGACTCAGGAGGGTTCTGTGTGTCCTGTCTACTAACCTGACTTTCCTTGATAAGTAGAAACAGCATCAGTTTGCTCTACTTCCATTGCTTGTGACTTTATCTTCCATTCAGCTGAAGGGGAAGAAAGGAAGCACAGTTCCAGAGAAGAAATGATATTAGAGAGAAGGCTGGAAGTTGAACTGCAACACATCCAACAGCAGATGCAGTACTACTTCAGCAGGAAGCAAGAACTCAAGTATGTTGCAAAGCCCCTTTAGCCAGACTTTCTTCATGCTGTCAACTCAGTACTGTTTTGGTTTTTTTTAAATGTGTCTACTTTGAAAATAACCAATCATCTGTCCACAGCAGAACTGTGAATGAAATAGAAAAGTTCTAGAGATGTTGATTTTTCTCCTTTTAAGAGTTTACTCCACGTGGGAGAGAGTACATGAGCAACTTCTTTTGTAGTCAGCCAGTGGTTTAATTATACCTTTGGCAGCAATTGTAGAAAAGAATGACAAAGGTATCATTGGGTGTAATCTGAAGGCAGTACAAATGAACTTGGCAAAGCAGCTGAAATTTAGCTCTCAGTTCTTTTACCATGAGGAGTGAAGACTTTGCTTTTCTAACTGTCAATTAAAAAAATTACATGGCTGGGGTTTGACAACTTCTCTGCTAGAACAAGAAGACATTTACAAAAATGCTTAAGAGGAAATGGGACTTGGAGGGGATTCAACTGTCAGGAAAGGAAGAAGTCAGGAACTAGGACCCAGGAATGGAGGCAACAGCTTTCAGAGAGATTTCTCTGCTTTCCAGCATTTTTTTTAAAGACTTTTTATTGTTCGCTGGTTTGAGACAAAATATTGGGTCTTATTGCAAGTATCAATTGCAGCTCTAAGTTGGCTTAGACTGTTGAGCTCCTAATTGGGATAAGAACCCTTCTAATCCATTTTATCAGGTCCTGTCAGCAGCAGGCAGAGATTCTACAGAAGTGGCTAGAAACGAGCACACAAGCAGAGGATGAAGACAGCGTGCAAGGAGTTCAGGAAGAATTGGATCAGGTGCGTAAATAACAAATTGAAGTTACTTAAGTGATTATCACTGTGCTATGCACTTAGCCTGAAGGCTGATGGTAGTTGTGAGGAATTGTACAGCAAGGTGTTATTAAAATGCTAAGAGAAGGGAAACTTGTAATCAGAAACGGGCTGTGGAGCAGAACAGACTGCTGCATAGATGTACCTTCCTGTTTGTTCAGAAATTTAACTTCAGCTGCGATAGACCTTTCTAAGGCGATTTCCAAGCTACATGGCAGGCTTTAGTAGATTTAATCTCAAATTTTCTTCTGTCATTTCTCAGGACAGTGTAGCTACGCTAGACCCACTGCATGGGCGTTGCTCAGTCTCCAGGTTCCTACATGTGTGCGTACCGCACTGTTACTGCTAAAGCTCGCCAGTGAGTGACACGATCCTGTCACTTAATGGCTCTTATGTGGGATAATATAAGGGCTGCTGGAGCTTGTTCATTCTTCTTCTGTCAGAAAAACTAAATGCTGTCTTGCTGTACAAGCAGCTTATGCATTCGTCTTCACTTTCAGTTGCAGGTGAGGATCAACACTCTCACCAAAGCACAGCCAAAAGACAGACAACATGTGCAGAACCTGCTTGCCCGTCTGCGTGATATCCAGATTGCTCTGGATGTATAATGCATCTGAACCAGTTTTCCAGCTCACAGGTAGGATTTTTTGCCCTTTCATACCATGAGAGGATGGAAGAGATGTATACATTCTCTTAGTCTATGTATGGCATTTTTATTTTATAAATTACAGATTTTGCTTGTTTTATTTTGTTAATACAGCTGATTAAAAACCAAACAGGAGCTAAACATAACCTCATGCTGCATTTGCAATACCTACTTTAGGTTACTCTGACATTTCAGAAAGATAAGCAACACTGATAAGACTCTTTATTTCAAAATGTTTGCCGTTAAATGAGTTAATGTCAGTAAGTCATACACTTTGACATACAAAAATACCATGCTACTGATACAGTTGAAGAATTAAATGGATTCTCCATGCAGGAGAAATTCACAGCATTATCAGTACCCTCTAGGAACTTTGCTCTCACTTCCAGGGTGTGTTGCTGACCACTGCATAACGAGTCACGTTGGTTAATCAGCGAGCTCTGCACAGTATTGAGACCATCACAAAACCAGCCACTCACATGCTGAATCCTCTTGTCCTTAAGATTTCTGATAAAGCCAACATCAGGTAACCCATCCGCCTTCACTAGGCCAACAGAAACCTTCAGATACCGTGAGGATGATGTTGAGGAGGAGGAAATTAAAGCTTCAAGTTGCTTTGGCCATGTCTGGATGCCATAGGCCCCAGTGGAAAAGCGGGAAAAGATTCAGTTGTCTTTCATCCACTGGAACAATTTTGCTTTCTACTGTTAACATGATGTTGAAGTTTAACCAAAAGGCCACTCATAGCTTCATCCTCTTGGGGTTGATGTTTGCCTTTGCTGTTTTTCCCAATAGTTTAAAAAAGTGCACATTTCTCTAACCTGTGTATGGCAATATACTGCTGCAGGACTAAGCTTGCTAATGCCAAGAAGCTTAACAAGACAGGTGGCTGAGAGCCACTTCAAGCTTTTAAACTGTGTAAAGTGAGGAAATATTGACTCTCAGAGCCAAATGAATTTTCTCCTGCTTGTCACCTGAACAGCCACTATCACCTGAGTCATGGCTGAGCTACATGGCTTACAGGCAGTTTATCATCCTGTCCTTCCTGATGACAAGCTAAGCATACAGGACTTGGCAAACTGGACATTTGTACAACAAAATTATATTCTATTTTCTGCAGTGCATACAAAGAAAGTAAGTTTTGCTTTAGGAAATCAGAGCTGGTCGAAGCATATCATCTCCTTGAAGCAGCAGAAAAAACACCCAAGGCTCAAGCAAGGAAGTAATGAGAAATCTTTCAGAGAGCAGAAAGGCAGGGTTCACAAGCATGTCCACCCCAACAAGCTCTGGACAGCAAAGTCAGTTCTAAATGTTGGAGTTCCTGGACTTGAAACAGTTCATTCTCTAAAAACAACCCATACATTGCTTTAAAGCTCAATTCCTCCTCTTCACTTTGGCAGCGGTTTCTGTCAGTGCCATAGAGTGCCACATTCAAGGTGTTAGATTTTTAACTTTTCTTGAAGTTTTGCTGTAGGATGAAGCTTCAGCATTGAGCTTTCAGCCCTCAGCACATTCCTACCATTGAGTATGAGGGCAGAAGTTGGAGCAGGTGTGCGGGTTTTGTATATTTTGGATAAGATGAAATTGTTGCCAGTTCACTACAGGTTGGCACCTGAGAGGCAACTTGGGATCGCTTCAAAGACCTGTAATATTTTTATATTCAGTGTGTTAGAGTATTTCACTCCATGCAATAAAAACTGGTCCTGAAGTATCTGAAACCCTTCTGTAAATAGAGGAATTCATTCTTCAAGAATTTAGTGACAAAGCAACAACGAAAATAGATAGAAAGTAAAAACATATTTTGGCTGCAATCTCATTGTGTCACACAAGAAAAACATCCTCTGTGTCTTCCAACCCTTAATCTGAGAAGTGAAGTTACTGCCTCTCATACAAACAAAATCTTTAAGGCCTGGAATAACAAAATAAAACTATGGATTGGGAATAGGACAAAACTTTGTATTTTTTTTTTTTTTAAAGGAAATCCCAAGATGATCAGTTTCACAGTATGGAATGTAGACACAGTTTTCAGTTTTAAAATACAGTGCAAACTCCATTTTTAAAGGGACAATGTCAGGTAAAAGAATTAGAATTGTCTAACAGTATAAAACCTGGAAGATTAATTTATTGCACTGATTCAATCTGTTGTACATTTTGCTTAGTTTGGCCTGTGAAGCCATACTAGCCAATTTAACTGGTGCTCTATGCATTCACAGGTTGCCTTTATACGAGAACTTCAGCAGAGTGTCTTAGAATAAAATAAATATGAGAACACATTCTTTACTCAAGGTCTGACTCCGCCTGTCAGTGTCCCTTTAAACACAGCAAATCTCTCCCTCCACCTTCCCCACCGCACCCCCACCACCCAGGAAAGCTTAAAAGGGACTTACAGGCTCCAAGAACATAATTGTCCTGTGGCACATGGAGGGGAGAACATGAAAGACCTACAGGCACAGGGTGGGACAGAAACCTCCATGGTCAACATCTTTAAAGGCAGCTGTACCCTGATACATATATATGTATCTATATGGTCATTCAATTCCCTTTCTGCATTCAGCAGCGTGTAAATGTAGGCCAAATATTCTCAAGTTGAAGACAGCAATGACATCTTCTGCTTTCCTCACCCAGGTCCTGCTGAGCGATACACACTTGTTAAGTGATCCACTCGGTGGTCTGACCAGAGTCCCTTTGTGTAGAAAATGTTCTTGCTTAGAGCGTTTCTATAGAGAGCCCAGTGCTTCTCCAAAGCGGATTTTCTGTCCAGCTTTGAGTTGGAATTTGAAGTCCTTGGGTGCCTCAAAGATTAGTACGATTGTAGAGCCCAAGTTAAATTCCCCTAAATGCTCTCCTTTCCTCATGGGGATCCCCTCCTTGTTGTTGTTAGATATGAAGCTGAAGTCATTGTAGGAACCTTTAGAGTAACATGGACTGTTGGTGTGCAAGTCCTGAACAGAAGGAAGAAACTGTTACTTGAGGATTTCAGTACTCTGTATTCATTAGCACAGCTGCAGACTGTGGATATCCAGCCATTTTCAATGCAGGAACATACTTAGAATTCAAAAGTGCAACAGGAGTATTAAGGAAAATAGGCTGTAGTGGAGACAATTCCCTTTATGCCAGTCTTAGAACATCTAAGTCACTATGGAACATCAATACGGTGAAATACTGTAATTTTGGAGTAATGGGAGTTTTAATTTTTTTTTTGTCGTTTTATTTTACTGTACCAACCTCAACCACCCAAACCAGAAAGCTGCCAACTACTGCGTTCCTCACCTGGTCAAAGTAGATGCGGATAGAGCCCACATTTGTTGCTCCAACAGCTGTTAAAGAGAAAAACCCGTGTTTCCAGTCCCCTGTAAGGACAACCCGTTCATTGTGGCAGAACAGTTCCTTGATCCAACGAGCAACTCCGGGATTCACAGACATCAGAGAGCCTGCAATTGTCAGAAAATATTCAAGCTAAGTTGTCTGTTTTGCAGCAGTACTGTGATGCCATCTGAATGGTTAATTGTCATCTGATAGACCCTAAGAGAGATCAGGCTAACGACAAAGGCAGAGCCAGTCCCTAAGCTCAGCCCTGATGGACAGAATTGAAAGAAACCTATTAAGCACATAAGATCCATCTCACAAAAGGCTACAGGCTACTAAAAGGAAGGTAAATAAACTTTCTACAGCTTAGGAACAGGTTTCACTGGTTAACTATCAAGCACATGAGAGCAGTCCTTTCCAGTTCTCTTTGGTAAATGCACAGAAATGGTTACTGAGGCTGTGGCTGAAAACCAAGTAGGTAGCTATTGCTTTTCTCCCATTATGTAGCATGAGACTGCACAAGTGGCGTGTCTCACTCAGCACTGGTTCGTATCGGTGCTTCCCTCCATAGCTGCTCTGCGTTTGTGTTCTAGAAACAGAAACACACCTGGGAAGTGGCGGCGGTGTGACACCCTCCAGTCGGTGGGGGAGTGGAAGCAGTGATAATCCCCCGGTGCAAGGTAGATCACACAGTGATAGAGCTCATTCCCCTCCTTGGTCACTAGTTGTTGCTGAAAAGAGTCACGAGGTGGGGCTGCAAAAAAAAAAACAACAACAAAGGAGTTAAAGCTGTTGTTCATGCAGTCATCTACCATAGCTGAGCAGTCTGCATTAGAACCAGCACTAATAGCAGAAGGCTAAATGCAGTCCTTGTGTATTTTTTGGACTACAAGAAGATAGATGTCATCCAGGAATCCAATATTTCAAAGTGTTATTTTCCCTTTACAACAAAATCCTTAAGTTTTGGAGTTTCCCTTTCCCTAAACAGAACAGCAGAAATTGATATCCAGTGAAATGGAATTATTCTTAAAGCTACCTTTTCAAGAACAGGATTTTTCTCAAAGCAGCTCTTTTAAGAACAGAATTTGTGAAGAGTCCCTAGCTTTATCCAATCACAATAGGGTTATTTTCAACATGAGCACAAATGCACCTGTTTGCAGAACTCGGTCTCTCCAGTCCCCTGGCCAGTTTAGCAAGATGTGTTGGCTCCATTTAAACTCATGGCCTTGGAGAGGGGCTGGAGGTGCAGCAGAGCCGTGTAACGCATCATTACAAGTACAGTGCTTGCGCATCAATCTTGTTAAGAAGCAGCTTATATAATTTTTGCTAACCAGGTGCTTGGGTACAGCTCAGTCTGACAGCAGGAGTGCTACAGCCTTGCTATACTGGCAGATCTCACAGTCAATTATAACTGTCAATATAACCATATAAAAAGGAACCAAGAAATTAAATTCAGATAATCAGAATGAGCCAGACAAGACAGTATAAAGCCACTGGTGAGAAAGAGAAGAACTAGAATAGTGACGTGTTTATTCCCAAATAAAACAAAAACCAGACCTTTTCTTCCTGACAATGTGAGAAATAGAGGGAAAAAAACCAAAAAAGTAATCTTCTTTTCTCATGATCTCTGAGAACACTGAAAGAGCAGAATAAATGCAGAACTGATGCATAACTCACCCTGGCTAAAGCGCAGCTCCTCTCTGCTGATTCGAGGTCCCAAGAAAGATTCCAGAGAATATGTAACCCCTTTTACTTGCTCTACTTCACAGTTTTTCACCTGTCCAAAGTTAAGGATCTTTCCATCAGAAGGACTAATCTACAGTGAAGAGAAAAAGAATGGTACTCCTTAGGAATTAATGCATTCCTCATCCTCCCATCGCCACAGAAAGCAGACACATTCCCCTGTGGGGTGAGGGGAAGCTGGTGGTGTAGCGTCAAATCTTCATTTCCTTCTACTCACCACGCTGTGCACGCAGCAGACCGGCCGCGCTTGCGGTTTCAGCTTCCTGCGGAAGAACTCGCTGAGGTTTCTGTAGTGGTGCAGATCTTCAACAGCCGCCTCCTTCATGTTCACGCCGAACGTCCAGATGTACAGGCTGTAAACGGGCTTCCGCAGCCACGTGGGCAGCTCCACCTGGTTCAGGCGACCCCATGCTCGCGAGAGCAGGCGAGTCGGTACCGATTTGTACAGAGCAACCTAAAGGCAGAAAAATGGCAGCACGCCCTTCAGTTCTGCCCGCTGATGGCGTTTCTCTTGCTTCTCCCCATAACAGAGAAAGGATGAAACTCTTCCTGCCAACTGCTCCCTTGAATTCAGGGGGTTACACCACACAGAGTAGCCTTTAAGTCAGGAAAACATCAACATTGCACTTCATCCTCCCTCCATTCTGATGAGAGCAGATGAGGGACAGGATGGAACTTAATACAACCTTACACTGAAGTCAGAATCTCTGCTCGCCTGCAGGCTGAAGCTCCACATTCAAGTTACTGGAAACTACCCCAGTGTGAGGCTTACAGAATAAACAAGACATTTCACATATACTACTAGAACACTCACCAGAAATGTTTAACATTATCAATATATTCATTTTTGTGAATAACCAAATGAAAATTGACTGAAAAAATAATTTCTTGGTGTGTGATGACCTGCTTGTCAGATGCATCTACTAATGAGGGCGCTTTCCACATCCCAGTAGTACCCTGCTCTAATCATACTAGTACAATTAAAGAAACATACCACTGTGGATAAAGCTACAGCAGTATAAATTTACACCAGCCTTACTCCTCCTCTCGCAACAATACAAGCTGCTAATTGCAAAAGTATAAAGTGCCTTTATTCCTGTAGAAATATACCTTTGGACTGACACCAAAGCCTAAGTTTTCAGAGCAACAAAAGCAAATGAAGCCATATTGGTAAGAGATACATGCTGTTGATATAAATGGACAGATGACTGTGTCTTCCTGTCAGTAATTCAGCAGGGGACTCTTCTGGGGTTTGTGGTAAGTAGCAGCAGCCAAAAAGGTGGTGTGACCATGATGTAATCGGGGTGTGGGTGTGTGTGGACCAAGGGAACTGAACCTTCTGAAACCAGTTTTGCAAAATAACCCATGACCTGCTCAGCTACATTGAACATTTAAAGTTATGGAGTCATTTATTCTCAATATTAATTATATCCTTCACAATTAAGTCTTGCTAAATACAGCCATAAACACAAATAGAAGAACACACTGGCTGAGAGCCCGCCCAGCATATCAAACACAGCAGATTAAGCTTTCACTCACAAATCACTGTCCTGCATCACATTAAAATACAGTGATATTTCAGAAAGAAAACACCAATGTAATCTTCAGATAAAAACTTCTAAAACAACAGTACTTAGGTTATGTAAGCTGAAGTACTGAAGCAAAAATGTTTTTCTATTTGACATGCCTTATACAGCATTCATTTCTAAAATCAATTTTGCTCAGTTTTCCAGAAACAAGGAGAATATGCTGATACAACTGTGAAATCACAAAAATGTCAAAAGTGATATTTCCTAGTATCCCCCCCTCTTCAAAAGAGCCTGGTTTTCAGGTTGATGGAGTCAAACAGAACAGTTCAATGAAACAGTCTTAAGAATGGCAATTTTGTTGTGTTTTCATTTTAAATATTTGTGTGGTTGTTACATTCTGCAATTGCATAATGTGTGGGGAGAACAATCATGTGCAAGGCATCCTGCACCCCGCGCTCCGCATCAGAGCAGAGGTTTGCATATCGTGTGGACAGGCTGGATTACAAACACTCACAGAACTTTCAGAACAAACCCTCTCTGTGCAAAAATGACAAAAAGCAAGAGACCATTCCAATGTGGCCAGGAAAGGGAACTTGCGAAGAGGTTTGTCTGCCTTATCCCAGCCCTGATACTTTGCAGTGACTGAATTAATTCAAACGCTTCTGTTGATTCTCCTGGGTAGAGCCCTGACTCTTAGAGGACAAAGACTTGCTCTGCTACTGAAAAAAAAGCACTTTTCTGTGAAACGATTAGTCAACACAACTATGAACAGCAAAACCTAAAGGGAAACGTGAACTGCATCTCTGCTTTCACACCAGTGATGATCACCCTGTTCTGTACTAAGGATTTTCCACCCAGTTGCTGGTATAAAACAGTCAACGTACGCAAAGTGCAAGAGACACCTGCTGACACTTACCCTGCTCATAGGCCTCCATCCCACTCTGGTCAAGGGTTTAAGAGCACCGAAAGGCAGAAGATAATAGAGAATAGTCAGAGGCCAAGAACGGAGTTTCAGAGCAGGCCTAGACATACAGCTCAGCTGGCCCAACCTTCGCCTCAGGGCCAGCTGGGGAAATTGCAACCTGCAAGATCACATACACAACATCAGGGTCAGCCATCGCAGCGTCAGAACCACCAGCATCCTGGCTTAAATCCTGGCTGGGGAGCGTCCTCCCCGTGCTGCTGAAAGCAGGATGCAACTGGGATACAGCTACGTGCGCACACAAACCGCGAGTGGTACGCTCTGGCTGCTCTGCACAGCTCGCTCCCTTGCTGGATTATGCCATACGAGGGATGAACTATTAAATAGTGTCTATGTCTTTCCAAGATGGAAAGAAGCTGAGAAATTAAAAGGAAATTCTCTTGCCAACATGTCCTTTTCAAAACTTGGATCAGAATTAAAATACCACGCAGACAGGTACAACTGTCACCACTTTGGGATGCAAGATGGTGCTTTTGGCTCAGAATCTTTTCTGCAGTGAACACAATTCCTTTCCACCCAAGAATTAATAAATAAAAAGCAGAATGATCTGTGCATCACCACACAAGGGGAAAAAAAAATCCCCCAAAAAACCCCTGAGGAGATTTAGTGCCATCTCAGCAGTGGCAAAGCCGGTTTTCTCAGCGGGAGGTGGGGCGGACTGGACATGGGAATAGGAAGGGACAGGTCCCACCCTTCCCACCCCCAGCCTGCGGTGCTCCGGGCCGGAGCGGGATGGGGGGTCCCGCTCTCCCCCCCCTCACTGCGGTCGCTCCCGGACCAATCCCCGCAGAGCTGCGTCCTGGCAGCTGACTCCAGAGCCCTCTGGCTCCTCGCTGCCTTGGCCCCGTTTCACAGCAGCCCCTCGCTCATTTTTCCATTCTCCTAGTGATGGGGAGTAGAAAAGAGAGGAGTGAAACCTCCTCATTCCCCTTGTCATACAGCAGCGTGCCCTTCCCTGCCAATTCAATGCATAAGGAGCTTTATAGTAATTAGGCCAAGGAAAAGCTTTGCAGATGGCTGTCTCTGCTCAGAAACCCTCCCGCCCTCCCTGCTTTCTCCCTGCAGTCACCATTCCTGCAAAGCAGAAAATACAGAACAGTACCTGAAGCGAGTTCTCCTATTTGGTGTACCACCGGCAGAGCCAGCCGGGCCTGGGCTCTCCAGTTGTGGGTGCTGGTCCCCGGCACAGCTGCTGCTGCCGCCGTTCCCTGAACGCAGCCTCCGGACATGAATTTTAACTTTGCGGAGGTTGTAGCAAGAGGGTGGAGGGTTAGATAAAGCTTTATAGCATCTCACCATTTCCCTGTGTGCAGATCTGGTCCCTGCAGGGTGTTTGACTGACACATCGTCAGGGTGATGGTTGGTTGCAAAGCTCAGTCTTTTTTCCTCTACCTCTCTTTTCTTTGTTTGCTCCGGCACAGGAGAGAGGACACGGCGTCACAGTTCCTAATTGCCTCGCTGGTTTGTCTCTGGATTCCCCCTCTTGCTTCCCACTTGAATCTCTGCTACGAGGGTTGCAGCTATTGCAAACAAACAGGCATTGTGTCATATTTCAACATCCTGCTACAAATCCGACTCCGCACAAGACAAAAACGAGCTGTCCGTATACGCAGTCCTTGCTTCTCGCTAGTCAGGGTGGCCATTGAAACTCAACTCTCCAAAATCCCCCCTGCAGTCCGGGGCCGCCGCGCAGCGACGCGCTCCAGGAGCAGCCAGCCGGCCTTGCACGGTGCCCAGAGCGGCCAACGCGAGGCCGGGAGGAGGAGCGGGGCGGAGAAGAGGAGGAGAGAATCCCCAGCTTCAATTCTGCAGTGCAGCAGCTGCCGCTTAAAGAGTTCTGGGCTGCTGGGCACCAAAAACCCTTTCCTGCTTTCCTGCTCTTAAGGTTCAGCTTGGAAAGAAAACAACAAGGGAATGTCTTTCTATTTTACAGCCCTTGCCAGACACCAGCATCCATCTTCCTGAAGTCTCTTTCCATCTCAAAAGACTCGCATTGGGAGCAGGTAAAGGATATTCTACAAATACCCAGACACATAGTGAAATAAGCCGTTTTTAGGACTGGGTATAAGCGAAGTGTTAACGTGTCCATTATGTGACTGTCAGCACTGTCACAATTTTTAGGTCCAGTAGAACTAAAATACAAAACACGAGTAAAGGAAGCTGTGTTCATGGTGTTGTTAAGACAAAAGGCTGCAGTATTTCTATGTGACCATTCTGAATATACACAGAGGGAAATTTCCATCCTTGATCCTGCAGACCACATCTCCAACAGAGATTTTCTGCATCTCCTGTTGACTGGATTTCAATTGTTGTTAAGGGAGCTTGAAGCTGGGCTGCTGGTTTAGAAAGTGGAAGTCAGCTGGCTACATCTCACCTCAAGATAAAACCAAATACCCAGGGGAGTTTAGGGGCTAACTCTCCAGTAGCCATCCATTTCACTTACATTTGCTGTTAAAGTCTGGGTTGAAAAAATAAGAAGCTAATTCTTTCCAAAGCTCTCTAACCACCCTGAAAGCTGCATATGTAATGGAGTAGATGAAAAAGAGCACTGGTCCTCTGATGCGAGGGAAAGGGTTGTGCTGTGTTAGGGGTAAGGCAGGAGAAATGAGAGGGCCAGCAGGAAAACCCAGAATTAACCAGCTAATGGCATCCCATACTCAGGCCTTGAAAGGAAAGTATTCTAGCAAGAATTGTCTATTTTGATTGGCAGAACACCTCTGGAGTCCCTGCATTATTTTCTTCCGGGAAGAAAACTGCTATATGGTATTCTATAGCCTGGGAAGTTACAAGACCTGTGTGTATGTTGTTTTAAGTGGAATTTTAACGATTGCATATTAAAAAGTTAATTGAAATAAGGTAAATTTAAAATCAACCAAAAGCACTCCGAACATACTCCTTCCTCCCTGTGCCATGTGCCAACATTTTGTATTTTTCTATGTAAATATCGTTCAGTCTTTGGCTGGCACAAGTAACTCCCCCGCAACAAAAATGGAGCCATCTGTATAGCAAAGTGATGAAAGCAGTTACCCAAATCCCATCAAAATTCCAAGAAAAGCAATCATGGGGAGCTATTCCTCTTGATTTGCCAGCAACATTAGAAATTACCACCATTAAATACTAAACTTCAAATAGAAACAAGCAAAACTGATGACATCATTTCAAAAGGCCCTTCAGCAGACCAAGATGGAAATCATTTTCCCACTGAACACACATCTTAACAAAAGAGAAAGAAGCTCGTCTGGCGCTCCCCATCTCATCTCCTCCTTCCAGGACCTTCACCTATGCATGACTTTGCAGAGAGACAACAGAGCAAACAGAAGTCTCAGCTACATTTTCTTCAGTACTCTTAAGGATAGGGGAGGTAAAACCCACAAGTTCGCTCAGTAGAAATTCAACCTCATCCCCCAAGAGGTTTTCAAGAAATTATTATGTTCTAGACTGAAGAAGCCCAATTCTGTGAAAGCATGGAGCAAATTTAACAGCTCACCTGCTCCCTAAACATGAATGGACATTGAAATGTTCTACAGTCCAACACAGAAGGGACTACCACCCTTCAGTTCAAAACAAAGTGCGGTGCAAGAGAGATTCCTCTCCTAGGAGGGAGAAATATTGGCATTAAAGCCTTTTTTTTTTCCTCTACTTCTTAAAAAAAAAATGAGTTCAGATGAGTAAAAAGACCTATGTTTGTCGTAAGTTCTGTTCTGCTGACCTCGTTACACTCACCCAGATGCAAATACCCAAGTCCTGCTTAAACACTGACATTTATAGCAAGTTGCCATCCCTGTTGTGGCTGCCTCAGAAGCAACAGACGGTTTCTACAGTGCCAGAAGGCTAAAAATCCACCCTGACTTTACCTGCTTTCCATGGGGAAAGAACAAGAACTGGTGATCGTGACAGGAGTTCATAAAACAGCATCTCAATAGCTGGACTTCTTGGATGCAGGCAGTGCCACAAAGCCTGTGTTACTGGCTTGGGCAAGAATCTTAGGATTGCGGGTTTGTAGGAGGTTGGATATCAGTACTGAACTTCCTCACCTGTCTGAACTCCCACAGAATCCACGTTGGGTAAATCAAAGCAGCAGTTATCAGCAGGCACAAATCCCTGGAGAATTACTATCTAATAGACAACTGCTAATCTGCCAGCTATGCAATACTGTTCCGCTCTGTCAGCTCAAATAAGCATCAAATCCAGTAACCCATTTAATTACCTCAAGCCCTTCCCTCAAGTTTAAAAAAAAAACGAAAAAGCAAGGAAGACTAATATGCAACTGAATTTCAAAACTGAAGTCTGAGTTTTAAATCATAAGCATGAATCATTAGGCTTGGAATGCACTAGTCGAAGTCCTCAGAGCCCTCTGGTTACACTTTCTACATTTGGTAACATAACTACTATTTAAAAAATGCACTGTACGCATCCAAATGCTGTATTCTATTTAAACACCAGCAAAAATAAGGCCTTGCAATCAGGGCAGAAGTACTCGGTGACCGTTTACGAAAGGTCCCATTCCTTTCCCAGCAGGATGTGTTTGATTTGAGACACGTAATCGCTGCTCCAGAGCCAGGCAGGATGCTCCCACCCAGGCAGGGGCTCCTGAGCTCGCTGGGTGCCGCGGGGAAGCCCAGGCCAGAGCTGGCGGCTGCCGCCCCACGTGATTTTCGAGTAGCGCCTTCACTTCCAGCTTGGCCGGGGACACGTTGGCCAACTGGCCCATTTTGCGCAGAGTTGCCAGTGCTGGCTAATGGAACGTACCACGCTCTGCTTTATCCACCCTCAATTCCCAACGTCCTTTACTTGGCATATGAAAAAGCCTTTTGATAATTTTCCTCTAATTTTACATTGCTGCTTTAGTTGCATTCTATAAATAGAAAGAGGAAAAAAAAAAAAGTGGTATTTTATTTAGTCATAAAAGGTTGGGTAGTTTTTTAAACTTAACCCCAAATTCTGTACAAAAAGCCTGTTATATAGTCTCAAAAATCTCTTTTGTGAAACAAGGAAAAGAGTTTTATTTACTTTTGCAAAGTGACATGAAAATTGATGACACCTAAAATACACTGTGTTATTTTAATACTTTGTAGTAATATTTTCAGTTTCAGGGTTTAAAAGATATTTGGGCTTAAGATACCTGTTAGGCAAACTCTGTTCTGTAAGGGGTCTCTAAGGGAAGCACAACCCGAGTTCCATCTTCCCAACCAGCCAGACCCCGGCGGCCGAACAAAGCTCTGCCAGCCTCCCACGCCACGGAGGAGTTAATAACCGGACTCTGATCTCTGATAACGGAGACCTAAGATACTTCTTTTGTTTAAATCTGCTCGGAGATGACTCACGAGAGACTTTGGAACATCTCTCCTGAAAGCTCCAGCAAACCAGAGAGCAGCGATCGATGGCCCGGGCCCGCCCGCCCTTACCTGCCCAGCGCGGCCTCCTCCCGCTGCCCCGCGGTGCTGAGCCGGTGCGGAGCCGCCCTCGCAAAGCAGTTTTCGGACACGAAGCAGCGGCTTCACCCGCAGCACCGCGCCGGCCGCAGCGCTCCCGCCCCCGCGGGGCTCCGGGGCCGAGCGCCCTGTCCGGCCGGGCAGCGCACGGGGACGCCGGCCCCACCCGCACCCCCTCCCCGGCGGGACCCCCGTACCTCCCGGCGGTGGCTACACAGCCCAGCCCAGCCGCCAGCACAGCCGCTCGCTCCCGGTGCCGCTGCCGGCCGGTCCCGGTCTTAAGGAAGCGGCGCGGGGCCGGGACCCTCCCCCGCCTCGCCTCCCAGCCACTGGCGCTCCGGAGCCGCTGCCGCCCCGCGGGGCCCCGGCCCCTTCGGAGGAGGAGCCAGGGCAGGAGAACCGAAAACGAAGAGCGAGCGGCGGGACCGGAACACGGCGAGAGCAGCCGGGCCGGGGGCCCGCAGCGCGGCGGGACGACGGGTCTGCCCAGCGCACCCGGGGGAACCAGAAGGTCCCCTGGGCACCGTTCAGTTTCCCAAGGAGCCACTGGCCAAGGCAGAGAAAGCGGCTGTGTGGGGAACACGGCACCGCAGCGGGTGCCGGGCACTCCCCCGCTCTCACCGCGTTTTCAGCCGAAGCAAGAAAGTGCTCTGCAGCCCCATGAGGTGCTTCTGAAACACTCTCATAAACTGCTCCATAATCCCAGCAAGATGCTCAGGAGGTTGTACAAGGCAGAGCAGACTTAGACAGTCAAAAAGCAATCTCGCTGGTCAGATTAAAAAAGTATTGTTTTTACACAATTCCATCTTCCAGAATAGCCGAGAAAAACATTTACACCATCACACCCTTCACACGTTTTGACTGTCGAAATTTAATCCCTTTTAACGTTTCCTGACCATCTTTGTTACATGCATTGGGCAACTCCACAACCATTTTTTAATTGTAATTGCATGTTTGCTCAAATCTCCAACCATCAGAACATGGGACCAAGAACAAAGAATAAGAGACCAACCAACAGATTACGTTTCATTCTTCCAAAATTGGAGTTAAAAAATAATGAGAGGTTTTTCCATTATTAGTTATTTCCTGAACTTGATACACACCTCTTATCATAATACTAAATGTCTGTCTCCTCTGGGCCAAGAAAAGCACCTTCTGCATTGTACTGCCAAAACAGCATCCAGTGTCCTCTGTTACACAAACACCAGCAGTTTTAAATATCAATTGGAAAGACTGTTCTTACCTCTGAAGAATCAAGACCCGAAACTCAAGCACGTGGTCCATGGCAATAACCTGAGGTTCGAACAAGACGGAACTGTGTATTAATCTGTGTATTAATCTGTCATCTGCATTATCGGAAGTCACTACAGCTCACTTCCCTTACAGCCTCTCTGGCTTCCTCCTGCACATCACCCCACCAAACACTGCTTTGTTTAGACAAAACAGAACAAAGCAGGGAAGCAAAGCACAGCTACAAGAAGTTCCTCTCTCTAGATTGTTCCTGTGGTCACTCCATCCATCCAAACTCACTCTTAGGCCAAGGTTTCCCTGAGTAATCCTTCCATCCCGAGGAGAGGCAGAATGCCTCTGGTTAGCATCTGAACGGGATGCCATGCATGCAGATCCCAGCCAGGAAATGTTCTGTGACAGCAAGGATTTGAAACAATAAGCTTCCATCCAACAGATAAATATCTACCTGTCTCCCTCCAAGTCCTCTGCTTTACCTCATCTAATTAAATGAAAGCTGATCCTCACTGGTATTCACAGTAGGAGACACATTAAGGCGTTAATCAGCTCAAGCTATTAGCAACATAATGTCTCTTAAGAAAATTATAGGAAGAAAAGGTCTAGGCTAAAGAAACAATAGTTTTGTCTTTCCCTGTGGAAAAACTTAAGGGGCACTTAAAGCAGGTTCACTCCCCACCCCCCCATTCTTTCACCAAGTTTGAGCAAAACAAAGGAGTATACTCTCTTTCATTTCATCAAAAACTACACGCACTTTATGACGATAGCGACACGTTCCCTGCTTGCACGACAAGGTGCTGACCACCTGTTCCACACCCGTCCCCACCTGCCTGACACGCGGAGGCGGCAGAGGGTGCGTGTTCTCACGGGAACACGGGGCTAGCGCTGCGGAGTCGGGACATCACGGCAGCAGCCTGGGCAGCGAGGGCATGTGCAGCGCTCTCTTGGTCTATGTTACTCTTTCAAAGCCCATTCAATTGCACTTTTTGCCAATGCAAAGGCTTATTCTGCTCTAAAAACGCCCCTCTTCTCCACACTCCTCAGTGTGCTTCCAGGAACACAAAACGCACAATAACAGAAAATGACAGGCCAGCAAAAACGACACTCCACTTTCCAATAAAAAGGAACAATGCAGCTCTTATTTATCTTGAATCCTACATTGTTTGGAATGTTTCTTGCAATGTATGAACACAGTTTTGCTTTTTCCTCACAACTGTCAAGCTTCCTTTGCCACCCACAGAAGCATTCAACAGAACTTAAGCATATCTGAAAGGACTAGGAAGCTTTGTTAGTGTCTCCTAACTAGTCTCTGCTGCATTTGGAGTCCTGTGTATGTTTGAAATTCTTTGTGTGATTCCCCACTGCAATAAACCAATCCTTTAGAGCTGTTTCATCCAAAGCAATACTTGTAGCTTCATCAAATAATAAGAAACCAGCATAGTAGTGTAATGAAAGAAAGCAGATTTAATAAGGAAATTACCCAATTTCATACCTGAAAGTATGAACAATAACAAATAAAAATTGTTTTCAAGTATGAAAACTGAATTGACATTGCTTTTTAAAATAAATACTCCATGGACACTTACCAGTTCTTTTTAAATCAGAATATAAAATCTGTTTGAAATAAGCTTCAGCAGGAAAAGAATATACAAAAGACAGATTTACAGACCAATTCCTGAGGAGCTATCAGAGCCTAAGCTGCCAGCGTCTGCGCTGTCTGGATCCTACCTGATTTGGGTCACCAGTGAAAATGAATTTAGGGATTCCAGCCTAGTCCCCCACAGGCATGTGGCCAAACCACCCACAGACTGCTCAGGAATGTAAAGAAAGGAGATGCTAAAGGTCACACTGAAACATCTCCTACACAATCCCGGAATTTTTAACTCCTTACCTTCAGAAACAGCCCCGGAGCAGCCACTCAACTGCCTGTTTGGGAGAACACCACATGTGCTTCGTCTAACACGGAGTTGTACAATATACTTCATAGTTAAATGGAGATAAAGCAGTTACAGGAAGTTATGAAATATTTCTTACTTCACTGCTGCCGTGGATAGTTGACTTGTGAACCTGATATACATACTACAATTCCACAATAATTTCTAAACTCCTTGGAATCCAGAAGAAAAAGGCAAAAATCCCTCAGGATAAGCAATTACAGCCATTACAGATCTAGGTGCTACCTACAAAAAAGGCCTTGCTATATATTCACAAAGAGAACAGGTACATTTTTATTAACTCTGTATTAATTCCATCTCAGCTTCCTTGTAAATCAGGCTCTTTATGAGGGAGATGGAGAGACCACAGCAATAAATGGCAACAGGAAAGGTTCTAACTGGATATAAAGAAAATACTTGTCACTAGGAGAATAATTAAGCATTGACACAAGCTGCCCACTGGGATCTCTGTCCTTGCAAATTTTGAAGACCCAAGTGGACAAAGCCCTGAGTAACCTGGTGTGAATTCAGTATTGGCCCTGCTTCAGGCAAGAGGTTGGATTACACAATTTCCATCTGAATGATTCAATGCCTGCCAAACATCTCTTTATTCAATTGATTAGCTACCCCCTCTACTTCCGATTTCACAAGTATTTAAAAAAATAAAGTGTCAACCACACTACAAGATTGAGGAGACGCCAGCAGTTCTTAATGTCTCATTACATTGACTTCAGCCACAAGTGACAGGAACTTTAGTTCCACGATTTGTCAAAAATGCATTGGCAGTAAAGACAAATTAAACATTCCCTTGTTGGAATGAAAGCAAAGGAGCTTCAAGCGTGACAGAAGTAAAATTGCCCCAAGTTTCTTACCTTCCACTCACTTGCAAGTTTCACAGGCACCTCTATCCCTCTCTCCTCCAGCTGTTCCAACTTGTAACCCTCATATTTTCTGTATCCTGCGTATCCCCCAGCGGTAGCTACCAGAACGTGGAAGGGGCGCAGGCGGAAGGCTTGTCCTACTGAAGCAGTATGAAACTTCTTCTTGTCTGTAACGGGGAAAAAAAAGACTTCAGGAGAAAGAACAACTACACAGTAAAGAGAAAGCTACTATGTGCTCCAAGGGATGTCAGCCTAGGCGATGAAAATGTGATCAGAAATCCATGATGGAAGGTACATATAGATGCTCTTGAGTGCTCCAGTTACTGCAGCTTCCCAAGTCCCCTGACAAGCACTAACAGCTCATCTGTTCTTTTAACCTCATCCCCCCTTACATCCCTCTAACATTCTTCCCCCAAAATATATAAAATGGGTTGCCTGAAAGCCCTAACCTACTTTCCAACTAGGAGATCTTCTGTTGTTACTATACAGAATATTCAGTTGCTGGGGAACAATCTGTAACTCTGTGGAGCTTCATGCTTCTAGGTCATTAAAGCTTTCATGATAGTTTGGGAATCCCCCTGCTGCACAGGTAACGGGAAGCAGGAAGGAAATGATGACCTGCTGGAGTGTAGGTTGGGTAAACAGGATGATATGCACATTTCTGCTGTACTACATGTTACCACATTTTAAAAATGACATCTAGTATTATGTCTGTTTCTTATAGAGAACTACCAAGCTGCTGCGGCACAACACAAGCCAGCTGTGTGACCCGCGGACACAGGACAGCTGCGCCAAGCAAACCAGAGCCATGGGATGTACGTCCCTTGCAAAACCTTCAGAGAAAACAAGTGTGTTCAGGCTTAATGGGCTAAGTAAGCATTAGACTGAAGTATTAGTCTGAAGGTTCTCAGCAGTGAGCATAAGTCACTACTGGACAGAGAAAATGCCCAAAGGAATTAGTTCTCAGATCTTGATTGGTGTCTTTTCCACAACAATCATTAACATAGATGAGCCAGAATCAAAAAACAATGGATTAGATCTTGTTCCATCAACATCAAGCTTAGTGTTTGACTATGAAAGGACACATTAACAACTAAAAAATTCCGTAAACAATGCGCAGAGACAAAGCATAATTGCTTAATGATCTGGGAAGCTTTAGTTCTAAGTAGGAGAGCTGATCAGAAGTATTCAGCTATTCTTCATCCACCATGATGCAAAAAGATGCCAAATAAAAGTAATTCTTGCTCACATTTTGTTTTACCAAACTAATATTTTGCTTATTTATTTCCTACAGATGTGATTTAAAACATTGTTTGAATTATATGTCCTAAAATACATCATAATATGAAAATAGCTTTATTCTTACTGGAAAAAAAAAATAATCTTATTTTCCATGGAAAAACCCCCAAACTCAGCAGCAACTACAGGTACAGTTAAAATTCTAGAAAATATTCTACCCTAAAGGACAACGCTCAATAAAGGACAGGGATCAGTTAGCACAGCTTAAGAAAGCTTTGTAAAGAAAGACTTTTCTTTATTTTGAATTTACAAAGACTCCACAACCTTCCTACCTGGCATCACTATTCCAGCAGAAATGTCTGTACAGCGACCAAGGATGCTCTTTAGCCCTAAAGCCTTTAAGTCCCTTCCTACCACATATTTGGTTCTGGGTGAGCAAAGCTGCTCCTTCACCAGATTCCCAAAGCAAAGCCCCTCAGTGGGAGCAGCTCTTTCTGCTTTGTCCAAGAGAGGCTGTTTCCACCCAAGAGCCTCTATTAATTAATCGATACAAACATTTCTCTTCCGTGCTAGAGACCAAACCATTTGACGTTCCACAAGCCACAGCAAAACATTGAACTTGTGGATAAATGAAGAGCTGACTGTTCTCCACCTCCAGCGTTAATGCAACAGCACTTCTGTAACTCATACCCTAGGTTTTTTATTCTGTAAGGACTATCTTTGATCTCCAAGCAACAAAGAGAGCGTGTTTCTATTAATCTATGCAAGCATATTTTCAGTAATGAAATATCCACATATGACATGTCAGACAAAGAATTTGGACAGGCAGGTTAACCCAAAGAAATAGTTACAGAAAATAGGATCAATAACTCAGCTGGCAAGGAAACAAAAACTGAAGACTGTATGCAGTTGTTATACTAATATATGAAAACACATGTGACAAGTTTACAAACAAATATTTATTAAAAACAAACAATAATATTTGATCTTGACAGCATTATTCAGCTTGAATAACTGCAAGTGCAAGCATCATTTTAATAGTCTTAAACATTTAATGTAAACCTACTTGGATTTCTTGATTTATTAAAATTACAAGTACAGATTTGAATACAAAATGATATTTATACCTCTTCTTTCTTACAGGCCTGTTAAACTGAACTCTGAATTCCTCAAACATCTCACAGTGAACAGCTGGCAAGAGCTGCACTACAAGGCAGGTACTACAGCTGAACAGCTTTCAACAAATTCCCAC
Organism: Nesoenas mayeri; assembly: GCF_963082525.1. Lineage (NCBI taxonomy): Eukaryota > Metazoa > Chordata > Aves > Columbiformes > Columbidae > Nesoenas > Nesoenas mayeri. Next base: position 9,752,958 of record NC_137565.1, on the reverse strand, counting down.
CAGGTATGTGCTGTTGCTTTCTTATTATCCATTCCACATTAAGCTTGCTGTTGGCCTTCACTGACAGTCACTTCACGTCTAACATTATTTCCCTGGTTTTCAAGCTGACAATGGATATCATTTAGCTGTCAGGCTCATTATTCCTGAGTAGGCTAACACAAAGAGCTCTTATCCACCATCCACACAGACTCTTTCACATCACCTTCATGACACTGGCCAGCAAAAGACAGACACAAACACGTCTCTCCTGCCAGAAACACTCTAGAGCAACAGAACACTTAAAAATGTTGCAGGACATGCAAACCCACTAAACTGACATAAAACAGTTTCACATTTCAAAATAATCTCTCTGCTAAATCGTACTGTGTCTTTTAAAAAGTCATTTTTCAACTGTAGACTCCTCAGAAAACTAAGTAACATGCAGAAGTTAATGAAGAAAAATGAACCTACGGTTAATGAGTTTTAATTTGCTATACAGAAATCATCTTCACTACAAAAAAGATTAGATGTTGGGAAAAGTTTAAAAGCTATAGCTAAAGAGATTCCATTATATATACTCTTCTCCAGAGTCTTCCTTCCTCTATAGCACCTGTTATTAGAAAATAAACAACTGCATGGCTTATTAATAAGCACCAACAGAGATATTCGTGACTGGGGGGGCTGACATTGCCCCAGATGGGATCCACTCTGCCTTTCCAGTTGTAGCCAATACTGCTCTGGCTACACAGCATCCAAACTGCCATCCAGATCTGCATCTCTGGAACGCTCCTCCTACCTGTAAAATCTTTGTGGAACAGATGGCACTTCCAAAAGAACAGAGAAGCGGCTTTCAACCGTGGCGAGGGAAGCTCTGTGTCTAAAATGCTCCTCTTGTTAAAGGAAATTATTTCTATTTTTTATTGCTACAACATCTGCTATCCAAGTATTCCAAAACAGCTGAGAAACAATTAATAACCCCTCATAAGATATCTTATGAAATAGGTGAATACACTTGCTTTACTGTCTGGAATACAAACCACCAAAGGAGTAAAGCATGATTTGCAAGCTCACGTCTATGGAAATACCATGAATTGAACAGGTCTGCGATGCTGGACTCCCATTTCTGCTTTTATCTCAGGAATTTCGTATTCACCAATATGTGACCATAACTTGCCCAGCTTTGAGTAACCCTGAGTCTAAAAACACCAGGTAGATACAAGCCCCCACTTACCACTGAAAAACGTCCGGGAAGGCGGCTGCTTCCACAGGACTCCAGTTCTGACCCCCAGGTGCTCGTATATAAGGAAGTTATAGCTCGTCAGCAAACTGCAAGTACAGCAAACAAGAAACAATTGCTTAACTACAAAAGTTGAATAATGCAAACACAAGCAGCTCAATGCAGTGATAATCTTATATTCAGAACCTGAATAACACTGAGAGAAATTCTCCTTGAAGTGTCATAGAGCTCCCACTGAGCCTATTCCCTTCTGGCCTATTCCTTCCCTGAAAAAAACAACCAGAAAAACAAACCTGACAATCCAACTGCTCCTGCAGATATTTATTTAATGTAGCATCTATTTTATGTTTTTTTCTTCTTACCAAATGTTGACACATGTTCCTCTTGAGCTCAATTCTCTTGTAACAGTGATATTCTTCTGAGCACTGAATGTGCTTATCTTTGCAAGAGCACTCTTTGGGCAACTAGTTACACTGTCATGGATCATATCTTGGCCTGTTTGGAGTTCTAAAATATTTGCGATTGTGAATACAAACTGAGTCTTTTTAAAAAAACAAGCTAATATCATCTAGTTTCATCTTGTTTTATGGGCTGCCCTGACCTACATGTTTAGTAATCTATTGGTTACTTTTCTCTTTTTAAATAAGTGATAACTGATGAGAGTTACTGCTCTCTAAGTCTGCTTCCAGTTTAACAGACCTATTTTATCCAACACCATGCAAACAACTCTTTTAAGGCCAGTAAATTGCTTGTATTTTGCTGAGGAAAACACAAATGTTTAAAACAAGATTCCTCCACTGACAGGACAGGCACACAGCACAAGGATCACCATCCTCTGTAGCAACACAGCTAATGCATTTACTTCCACCCAAAGGCAGTGGTTATAATGGGTGAAGTTGAATTCAGCCGTGCTGATCAAAACAAACGCTGCTTGCAAATGTTGTGGTAAATTTTGTAATGATCGTTTAGCTCCACCAGGTGCTACACAGGTGTGTCATTTAAGAACCTCCTACAACAGCAACTACCTTACAAGACACTTGAATTGGGTTCATATATCTCCTTCCTTGCCATGCTGGTCGGGAGGAGGAGTACATAGAATAGTAATGGATTCTGTGAAGAAGGAACGTTATTTATTAAACCAACTGGTATAGCTGGAAAAGCAAAAAGGCTGCCAGGCACAGCAGTTCTTTAGAATTTGTCTCACCACTCTGTGCGCTGGTGAACTGTAACGTGAGCGGCTCTGCCACTCTGAAAGCAGATAAAATGGACTTACAACTGGCCAACACACAGAAAAGGTTCAACCAGGATTCTTCATGTATTTAATATATACCATTTCATCTTTCTAATGACTCTGAAAAGGATCCATCCAACTGCACAAGAACTATTCCTGTTGGCAGTCTGTAAATAAGCAGGTTCAGACAAGCACTCGCGGATGGCACGGCAGGACCCCGGGGCAGCCAGCCCGTGTTCCCACCCAACAGGCTCAGGCAGAGCCAGGTCTGGCAGGTCTCTGTGCAACCTCCTCGTTCCCAGGGTGCAAATGCCACACCTGGGACAGCTGCATTTGGCCCCCTGGCCCTTCACCTGCTCTTGATCAGATACACGCCAAGTACAGAATTACTTCATTCGCTTACAAGCTACTCCATCATTTAGGGTGATTCAATTTCAGGAAGTGGTTGTTAAGAATGTTAAGAATTAATTTCAGGTGTCTAATGAGTTACATCTACACATTATCTCTTTATTTAGAAAAGGAGTCTGCAAATACTGGATTTCTTGTCAAGAAAGTAGACACTCGCTAACCGTGTTTTAATATTAGCCAAGGACAAATCACTATAGTTTTCACTTATGCCCATAAGGTGGTGTCAGTAATATTTCACTCTGCCCTTCAGCTTCATGGTCTCTATTAAAACCACTAAATTAACCCAAATGTGACAGAACAGTCCCTCCCCAAAACAGAGTCCTGTAACCAGGTGCCAAACACGTCACGCTGCTGCCTCATCTCCTGGGACATTATTTCCTTAGTAAGACAGAAAAAGCATCCCACACTGCTGCAGAACCTGTATGTTTTACATAGCAACATGATGCAATTTTATAATGAACGAGGTCAGCTGATCCGCATGGGTCATACACCAGACCTACACTAATTTGTGGCATTACAAGGCCTGTTTTACAACATATTAAAACACCTGGGATAAAAGGAGTACTTGCCCATCAGCAAGCTGGGAGCCTCTGGGCTACTTCTAAGGGATTCAAAAAACTAAGAACTAATCCAGCTAGCACTGAACTTAAATTTACCAGAAGAGTTTTTAAAAGTCAAGGGAAAACATATTAAAACTTAGTTACAGCCTAAAGCACTAGTATTCTTGAGACATATATGAGTCTTGATACATAACCATGTAAAAAAAGCACAGCCAAAAAAACCCCAGCTGTGTTGGCTTCTTGGGAGCTGTTCAGGTGGCCTGCGCAGAGCAGGACACACTGGGACTTGGTACTTCAGCAGAGGTCATCGCAGAGGAGAGATGGAACAACCAATTGCAGACCCTAAGCTCTTAGAAAATGTGTTTTGGCATCCAACATGGGAAAACAAGTCTCCTCCTTACTCTGAAATCTGTCTAAAAATAGGTAAAGATGCCCAGACTAAACAGTTCACTGTCAGCCTCGCCTTCCCTGCTCCTGACAGCCTGACCTTGGTGCGTCCAAGCGTGTTGGAGGGCACTGGCCTCCTGCCTCTGCCACTCAGCCGGGGGCTGCTGGCGTGGGAACCACTGGGACCCCACAGTGACTTCAGCTGCTGCAGGACAAGGGACCGAACTCCCTTCCTGAGCACCGAGGCCAGATGGCAACCCCACACCGAGTGTTTTCTCCAGGTTTTGAGAGTGAAGGCAGAGTAAGGGGATGATGTGTTGTAAGGACACTGAACTGTATCCTACAAACAGCATTCTTAAAGCTGACCTGTTGCTGTGAAAAGCAGCAGCTACCAGAGAACATCTGGAATGGGCTGTTGGTTCCCACCAGGTGCTTCCCAAATCTGCCCTCCCCGGGGTTACATAACCGTGGGGGCAGCACCTGCCCCTCACTACCCATTTCTACTAAACACTTACACACTGACAACTACAGACTGTGAGACCGAGTTAAAACTATACAAGACCACACGCTTTTCTTGCTCAGAAAACGTAAAACCTCCTTCTTGTTCTCCAGCTTAGAGAACGAGGCCAAGACTCCTCGCACATGCCCAGGGCACAGGGCCGAGGCACCACTAACAACCGCACCTTCCCCTCGCCAGGGAAACGCCAGAGAGGCGGCAGCCGGAGGGGAGGGGGCGGCTGCGGCCCCCGGCGCGGGGGAGGCCGGGCCGCCGCCCGGCTCCTCCTCACGCCCCCCGCCCCCTGGGGTGCCGGCTGTCAGACAGCGCCTGCCGCTTCGTCCCCAGCTCTGCCGGGGCCGGACAGCCCCAGCCGCAGCCCCCTCGCCGCGGGGCAGCGCGGAGTTTACGTGCCCGTACCTGCTCCGCCACAGCACGGCCACGCCGCCCCACGCCACGGCCGCCGCCATCTTCCCGTCTTCCCGCTGCGCCGCCGCCGCGTCCTCTGCTGCGTCCGGCGCGTGAGGGCGGGAGACAGGCGGGGGGCGGGGCCAGCACGCGGAGGGGCGGGGCCGGCGCGGCTGAGGGGACTGCGCGGCCGGCCGGGAGGGGGTGAGGGGACGGGGCTGAGCGCTGAGGGAGCTGTTACCTGACAGGAATGCCGTGTGTAGGGACGGGATGGTTCCTCAGGGAACATGCGGAATCGAGACACGAGTCTGAGGCTGTTCCCCAAAGGGGGATGTTGTATGTGGCGAGGGCTGTTCTCTCGGGGTGCTTTGAGGCGACAGGGCCGTCCCTGAGGGGATGTGGTGTGGAGACAGGGCCCTTCCTGAGGGGACACATGATGTGGGGACAGGGCCGTTTCCCAGGGGATGTGGTGTGGAAACAAGGTTGCCCTGAGGGTTTGTGGAGCGGGGACAAGGCTGCTCCACAAAGAGGGTACGGTACCAGGACACAGCTGCTCCCAGAGGGAGAAACAGCCTGGGGAGCTGAGCATGAGGCACCTGGGGTTCAGCTGCTTCCCAGCATTGCTGTGGAGGGGCAGGTAAGTCCTTGAGCACAGACGTGGGAGCACCAGGAGTGTCAGGGCAGGGCTTTTCTGGGGATACACACACACGCCACAGGACAGACACGGTGCTGTTCTGCACAGGAGATGGCGGGCAGGGCAGTGCACCAACATCTGCTCCTATGCTGGGGCCTGGATCCCAGCAGCACAGAGCTGATGTTTTATCCTTTGATAGACACGTAGATGCTATGTTACTGTGAAGTGGCTAATTACCATTTTCTGATGCTAGTAGAGGAGTAGTTTCACAGGGTGAATCAATAGGAAAAGAATTCCAGAGTCCTGCTGCTGTTTCCGCATCCTCAGTACTTTAGGACATGGTCCTCTCAGCCGACCTGATTACTTTACATTTGTGATTAATGTTTGTTTGTTTTGCTGATTTGGCCTAAAGTAAGTCCACAACATCTTCATGTCATTCTGCTTTTTTCACATCACCACAGACAAAAGCATCTGTATAACTACCTCAGACATATATAGGAAAGCCTTTTATATTTAAATATGCAGAATTTGAGCAGAGATCCAAATGTAGCCCTCATGTACTAGTAAGAATATTAGCTGACTGAGTTGTTGGGATGTACGTGTATCCTGAGCTAAGGAATGGTGGGATTGGCAGGAAGTCAAACCTCAAAGGAGGTGGGTTTGATCCTGTTGGGTGCTTTGCTACAGGCATTGCAGAGCCATTAGTTTTGATCCTGAACTGTGCCCTGGCAGACAAGTTTCCTCAGGAGTGATTCAGGGATGATTCAGATGTTCAGGTGTAATTAAATGAAACACACTTGTTTATAGTGTATATTAACTGACACTGACTGAACTGGTTAATGATCCGTCCTGATCTAATCTTTCTCCTTGGAATTAAAAGTGAATATGTGGACCTTTATCTATTTTAAAGTTACTTTTATCATGTGTTTTGTTCTTACATTTGTTTTTTTAAAACATCTGTTAATTTGTTGTATTAAAAGATTATATAAACTGCACTCGCTGACGTATAAAGCAAACTTCCCAACGGGTCTTGAGCTGTGCTAGGCCTGTGCAGGTGAGCTGAACCAAAGGGTGGGATAATACCATCGTTGTTCTCTTAGCAAATGAGAAACTGGAGATCTTAGGGCTTGATAACATTTGTTTGGGGAGCGCAGGAAGCAGTGAAAAATGTGACTCTTGTGATTAGTGGGAAACACAACACTGCAACAAATGCTGCAGGTCTAGTGAGGGGACTTGTGAAACGCAGAGACAAGCAGTGGAATCCATGTACATGGATGCAAAAGAACTAAGTGGGTAATAAGGACTGAATCACTAGGGAGAAGTACATAAGGCAACAAAAAAATCTGGGAAAAGTATTGGCAAAAATACATGAAGCAGAGAAAGTACTAAGAAAATCCATAAGATGAAGAAGGAAAATAAAACTAGGAAAAAGACTTTCTTTCTTCAGGACCCTAGGAATAGTCAATTCTCTCCTGAACAGGAAAGATGAAACTATATTAGCAATATTCTATGCATCATCAGATCAGTTCAGTATGCACACTTCTGCTTTTATATATATATGTGGAGGTTTTTTCCCTGCTGTAGAAATAATGGTGCTAATCATGGCTGCTGTGGAGTAATTAAGTGGTAATACTCAGGCTAATTGTTAGAAAACAGGGAGATAAGCCAAGTTGGCTGAGATTGCTGTGCTAGAATGGAATGAAGAATGTCAAGAAAAGTCAACAGTGTCACAGCTCTCTTCTGAATTTTCAGGGAGGCATACCATTACTTCTTGTTTAAAGTTACTCAGCAGATAAACCATTATCAGGTGAAAAAATAAGAAAGACCCTTCAGTATTCAATAGAGAGATATGATCAGTAGCTTGGACAATTCACTTAGCTTTAGTTATCTTTTTTGTACGATAGATGGAAGTCTTACCTATCTCCAAAAGGCATTTTGAAACAGTAGAAGCACAATTTATTTCAAAAGCAGAGGCTTACCTTTCTTCCTATGTCTGTAACAAAGCAGAAAATGCATGGATATTTTCTGTCCTTTTCTCCTTCGAATACAAGGATATACCATCCTCTGACAGTTTGTTTTTTTCTTAAATCTGGGTTTATCCTTGTTGATGCCTAAAACCATTTGTTATCTTCCAGAAGCTCTGGTCATCACTGTGGAATTCCTGGTATGAGACAGCAGAGCGTCAGGGTAGAGAGAGGATCCTTGCGGAACTGCTGTGATCATGAAGACAGTGCTTTTAATTGTCCTAATCATCTTCATTTTGCTGTCTTCAGGTAAGGCTGATGCCAAGAGGCAAAGAGGAAGGTGATCTCTGGATGGGTTACCAGGTTACAAATGCTAATACGTGCTTTGGTTTTGTTTTCTTCTGTGCAAAGAAGTTGCAGCCAGAACCGTGCCTGTGATTTCCTTTTGCTGTTTGATCATTGGCAGATGGGGACCCTGTTAGTTTTGAAGCAGTAATCCAGTAAAAGTTTGTTTCCTTTGAACAGCTGAAATCTGCATACTCATTAACACTGTCAGGATGAATCGGTGTATTGCAGTCTGCTCCCCTCTAAAACAACAAGTTCTTTTTGGAATCGTGCTGAATTAATGTCAAAACAAGTAAAGTACTGATGTCTGATGCTATGCTTGAAGAACTAGAAACTTCAGTATTTCATTGTAACCATTATTTATTCCAGGCAATATTTATGTTTAATATTATTAGATGCCCAGAGAGCCAAATGCTTAAACATCTGGAAATGTTAATGTTAGAGATGTTGTAGTGTTTTCTATGCAGTCAGTCCTGGGTTTTGTTACATGGTATAAGATTCTTTCAAGTTACATAAGTGCATACTATTTTTATATATAATAATCCTTTTTTTTAATCCTTAATTGTGTAGTATCTTCTTGAGATGTATATGATGGTGTATTTCAGAGCAGAAGGCATTTAATAGGAAGAATACAAAATAAGTCACAGTACATCCAAGATGGAATCATTGGAGTCTTAAGGAAAAGACGAAGTGTTGTTGACATGTCTGGACTCCTTTAAGGTGTAGCTTTGTAGTCAGTTTAAACCAACCAAACCCTCGACTCCTGCTGGAAAAGGAGATTTCACCTTCTCCGCTTCTAATTGCATCTTTCTAACCCATTGTTTCTGCTGGCGTGCTGGCGCTGGTTTTGTTGTTGTTCACTTGTTTTTTTAATTGGTTACTTAGTTTTCATCTGGAAAAAGATCTGGCGACTGAATAGTGCAGTTCTGCTACAGTTCTGCACAGTGTTCCTGTGCAGGCTATTTAATCTATTTGTTTGACATCCAAAAATGAAGATAATTCTTACTAACTTCCTGCTTGGAAGAAGTGAGGTTTTGAGGATTTTGTTGTTAATGTTTATTCAATACTCTATTCAATATATTACACGATCCTTCGTTGTCAATAAACAAATTGTCCCTAGTTCCTATCTTTCATAGTGGGTGTTGTCAGGGAAGGTAAACCTCTCTATCTTGAGGGAAATCCAGCAAGTTACTTGTCATAACTGAAGAAACACTTTAGATAATAATACATTGTTCAAAACAAGGAAAGATCCAAGTCACAGAATTGCCATCATAATTTCAAATAGCCCCAGATCCTCACCTGCTAGATTGAGGAGTTTGGTTTCCTCTATTAAAAAGTAGCACTTAATTGTGAATTTCTTTCAACTTAAAATTTTCATACTTCTCCTCTGACCTAAGGTTTCTGACCCTGGAGTTCTGATGTGGGTCTTAATATTTAAAATCATGTAATCTTTGTCTGGAAATAAAATGGGAAGTAACTACTTCTCTAACAAAGCATGGCACTCAGTGGGAAATGCTGTTCTAACAAAGTGTGTATTAATAGCTCAGTGCTGTGAGACACCTGAGACTTGGAATACCAGTTACTGTCTGTTTAAAAAACAAGTCTCCTCTCTAAAGACTAAATTCAACAAAGCTTAAGCAACGTGATCCCCTGTCAGCATCCTCCCTCCACATTTCTTATTCTTTTGCAGGCTTAGTTCTGAATCTTTAGAACTTTGTAACAAAAATAATAAGATTGGTATGGCTAAATTGTGCATGGGAATACCTGTGTGTGAAAGCACCAGAGGAAACAGCAGAGCAAAGGTTAAAAGAATGGCCTGTATTGATAACCAAGGACATATTGACAGCAATAAAACTGATAAAGCCTGGGGAATGCATTGTTTACATCAACATCAGAAGGTCTGTGCTCTGATAAGGTCACATCACCCTTGACTTGCTGGGAGAAAAGCTGCAGGCTGATAACAGGGAGATGGTAACAAGGTTACCCTACATTGTATGTGCTGTTCCTCCTCCTGCTGTCCCAACAAGAAAACAGACCACAGCCATAAAGGTGTCTTTGCCTTTGTTTCCTCCTTCTGGATGGCAACCTTGCCTAAGATTCATGGAGGGTGAAGCAAGAAAGATTCTGAGTCAAAAGACCATGCTGTTGTTGATTCCTGAAAAATCTACCTAAAAAGTAGTTTGTCGCTGACAGTCAAGAGGAAGCAAAGAAGCATAGTAAAGATTGACTAGCAAACATTCCTTGTCCTCCGTGTTGGGCAAAAGAGATCGTGGTCGGACTGCTTGGGCATATCTCTCGAGTGCCTCTAAATACGAGGGTATGTGAGTGTGCAGAATCAACATACTTGTGAAGTTAAATAAACTAAAAAAACTCCCTCTTCCATGAGGTCTTAAACTGAGGATTTTTTCAATAAATCCTAGCAATCTTGACTTCTTTTTTTGATCCTACAGGGAAGAAATTCCGATGGTGCACCCTTTCTGACCTGGAGCAGAGAAAGTGTGCTGAACTGTCCAAAGCACTTACGGCTGTGCTGCCCCTTACTACTGCCAGTTCGTTTGCTAGGATTTCTTGCATCAGAGCCCACAATACATATGACTGCATTGATAAAATCAGGGTGAGTTCACAGAGATTTTTAAAACTAATTTTGAGTCCAAGTCCTCTTTTGAAGAAGTAACTGGTAAACCGAATCCATGGGAGAATAAAATGATACTGAAATGATGGTATTGCTTATATGACAAAGTACATGGTAGCTTGAGAGGCAAGAATTAAAACCCAGAAGCATTCTACTAGATGTACTATTTTAGCCTGCTAATGTCCTTGCAATCTCCAGGAAATAAGTAAAAAGCTGCTTGGAAATAAATGGACAAAACCAAACTATCCAGTTTCCATTTCTCTTCAGTTGCCTTCAATGGCAAATCTGACCTGGAAAACAAAACAAAGAAAATATTTCTTGTTGGTTCAGGGAATAATTTATTTCTTGTTTTCATTCAGTCCTGTAGCCCTTATTAATAGACTCCAGTTACACTTTCCAGGTCGTGGAAATACTATATTCAGCAGAACTCAGGGAGATTTGTGGTCTTGGGGGAGCAGTGGGAGGAAACAGAGGTTGCCTTTTTCTTCAGTTGGCATCAGAATTGTGTTTTTGGAGTGGAAGGCATGAAGAAAGGGCAAGAAAAGACGTTGCAGGAAAATAATAGGTATCTTTTGAAGGTAACTCAGCCTTCATTGCTAACGTTTCACCATGGTTAGTAGCAGGGATTAAATTAAAACCAAAGCAAATGCTTGTAGAAAGCACTCGTTACTACTTCTCAGGCAGAAACTGTACTCTTGAAGCTGTGGGGTTTTTTTGTTTCCCTGTGAAGACACTTGTTTTGAGGGGTTTGCTGTTGTTTTTAAGGCGAACAAAGCAGATGCTGCCTCCTTGGATGCCGGAGATGTTTACTCTGCTGTAAAGCTGTACGGTTTGACGGTGGTGGCAAAGGAGATCTATGACCAAGGTGGGTACATAAAGCAGAAGAATAAGGTGTACTTCTGATTTGGCTGATAAATTGCTAAGCAGTGAAAGGCAAAGCTCAAGAAGTCTTGAAAATAAAGTCTGTATGTTTTCAATACAGGAGTATGGAGGTGACTAACAATTGTTTCTAAAATACTTACTGATGATGAATAAAATACCAGTGGTGCTTTGTATCTAGTAGCCTTTCTGCCTGTGGCACTGTCACTATGACAAATTGTAGGTATCTACCTCTGCCTGCAGCATTGGTCTACTGAGGTTCTACATCTTGGAGGGAATACGAAGGGTTTTACTCCATCTGTGTTAATTCTTATATCATGCTCTTTACTAATGTAACTAGACATTTACTGGTGATTCTTTAAGATTGTAGCTTCTCTCATGAATTAGTTTTCTCCTTCTCACCCTAAAGAGACAAGAATATAAGGTGAGGAATCTTGTTATGGTAAGATTACTCTTCATTCCTGGCAGACCTGAACAGCCTTTGCAGTGAATAATTTATAGACCAAGAATAAATAAATCTGAGCCAAAATCAAACATTCAATAGTAAATACTTGTGGGACATGAATCTGAGAAGGTAGCCAAGTTAGCAGATGGATGTAGGAAGAGACTAATAAGGGGATGGTATGAGAACAGAAGTGAATTTTCTTTTGGCTGAAGAACCAGGAAATCATAGTGGAATTGATGTTTCTGGTGGTGGTAAGTACAATATGTTCTGAGGATAACACATAGCAGTTCTTTCCGTTATGATACCTAAACAGTGTGATGCAAATGTTGAAAATTCCTGAGAAGCAATTGCATTGGGTGATGGAGCTGGATGATCCTGTAAGCCTTTTCCACCAGATTTTTACGTTCTTGCTCTGCACGTCTCTTGCATTGCTTAGTTTGGCAAGGTGCAGGTGGCCAGTATTTAGCAGAGTTCCTGGCATGAATACTTATGTTTTATATGCCTAAGATTTTTTTTTCTTTAGCCATGTTCACAGAAGTAGTTGAACTCCTGTACACAGATGGAAGCTGCAGAATTGGGATTTAGTTATTTCTGTTACATATTTTGTCCTGTCACAGGAAATTGTGTATTTGCTGTGGCCATTGCCAAACGAGGAACTCTGGATATCCGGAGGCTACGAGGTGTGCGCAGCTGCCACAATGGAGCCAGATGGACATCAGGCTGGAACATTCCACTTGGCTTTCTCCTTGCAAGGAATGATCTTTCCTGGGACGAGGCACAGCCTCTGAGCCAAGGTGGGTGATAGGAGCCATGTCTGCCCTCAGCAAAAGCGGGTGAAATGCAAGCAGATGTAGAATGAACTGAGCTATGTGGAAACAGAAGGACTTTGTGGATGAGATATCCCCTTGAATTGTCTTTGATTCTGGCTTTTAGCTCTCTTCAGTTCTTTTCTAGTGATCCCAAAGAAGTAGAATTTTTAGCAAAATGGGAAAACTTTGTGTTCTGTATGCAACAGGAAACAAATTTTTGCAATATTTAGTCAGCACAAAGCTGGTTTGAACCAAGCAAAATTTGATGTTTCCAGCAAATGTTTCAAATTTGAAGTTCAGACAATGAAGCTGCATTTGCTGGTATATATATATATATTTTTTTAGCACCATTGTCCTAGTTATGTCCATAATAGGCTTGGCTCCTTTTCTTTCTTCTGCTTTTTCCCATTTAAGTTCTTTTATTTTTGTTTTTCTTCCTCCTACATCCACAGTAATCAGTGAGTATTTCAATGCAAGTTGCATCCCTGGGGTTGGTGTTGCTGCTCCTCGACTGTGTGCTCTGTGCCAAGGACAAAAATCCTATGTCAGAGACAAGAACCATTTCTGTGAGACAAGCAGTAACGAACCCTTCTATGACTCTGAGGGAGCCTTCAGGTGAGCTCTGTGACACTGGTACTGAATTTACCTTCAGGGAGAAAGAACTTGTGAGGGAAAAAAAGCCAGGTGACCTGTTAATGGGATGGCATTTGTCTTCCTGCAGGTGCTTGAAGAGTGGAGTTGCAGATGTGGCCTTTTTAGATCATCTAACAATTATGAGTGCCACAGGTAATCATAAAAACTCAGATTCTTTTTAACCTCTGGCTGTGCTCTTTCCTGCATGGGAGGCTGGGGGACATGCCTACATTTTTGTTGTTTTCAGGGAAAATTCAATCCCTGCTAGGAGTTCAGTTGTATTTTTTTGGCTCTCCACACAAGTTAGAAGGAAATAGAAAAGGAAAGGCTAAGTGAGCAATAATTGCTCACAGGAGATTCTAAGAATGGGAGCAGACAGATGTTTTTATGCAGGTGATTTCTTTACCCTAAAGTCTCTGATGCATCTGTCAGCATTTGCATTGCCTGAGTTACAAGATTCATTGGAAAATTCAGAGTATTGAGCTTCTAGAATGTGTAGTTCCTGTATGTCTGTTTTGTGTTTTTAAACTCAGTTGAGCTCTGTATTGACATTTTTGGTGGTTATCAGTAGTATTTGCAGGTAACTATTTTTAAACAAATGTATTTACAGTGTTAGAGCTTAAAGAGTATTTTAAGTGCCGCTGGCTGAGGTCCCTCTCTTTGTTAAGAGAAGATCATACCAAAGACAACTTTCCCGAGTGTGCTTGATGCGCTGTGCTGCTTGCTTGATCTTTGAGCAACCTCCTCTGAAAAATGTTTTACCTTCCATCTCTGTGCCAAGGCAGGTCTCACTTCATAGATTTATAAGTGTCCTGTTGTTTTAGAGTCAGAACAACAGGAATATGAACTCTTATGCCCTGGTGGGACTACAGCCGAGCTGACCGAATACAGCACCTGTAACTTGGGCAAGGGGCCGGGCCGGGGCATCGTTACTCGCCACAACTTCCAGAAGATCACCAACAAATTTCTTACTATGATCCAAGTGAGTGGATATTATAACCTGGGTATCTCCAGACACGGGCTTTTCATGCATCTCTGTGTGGAGATTACCACACAGTTTGCCTTCCTTCTTGAGAAATTTAGAGTTAGTGTGAGAAAGGACTAAAAATCGTTTTTCTGGGGAGGGATCCTGCATTGGCTTCTGGAAGAAGGTTTTACTTCCATCTAAATAGTTCTGCTGTAGGAGGCTGGGAATAAATAAAGAAGATAAAGATGCCATAACACCCAAACTGGAAACTGGCTGATGGTGCTCACCCTGCCCTGGAACTTGTGTGAATTCTTATGTAGCTGACAGAGATGCATAGGTTCAGGCAGGGTTCACCTTTATTCCTTTCCTTTTCTCAACATATATATATCATTTGTTACCTTGACATCCAGGAGTCTATTTGAAGCTGAACCTGAAATGCATATTTAAATGCAAATTCGAAGAATTTATGAAGGCATCTGGGCCTTAAAATAGTCCATCAGACAGTGAATAATTCAGCCAGTGAGCTGGGTTGTCCTGTCATGCAGAATCTGCCAGACAACAGTAGTACAAAGTCTCTCCTTTATTGAGAGATCTTCACAAGTGTTTGTCAGCACATTTATTAACACATATCTTAATTTTGTTCCCCACTTATAGCAATGGCACTGCAGTGCTGTTCCTAGGACACTTCTCAGTGGTTTCTTCTCTTCCAGTGCCATCAGGCTGCACAGAGCCACTTCACCCATGGTACTTTCCCAGCATAAAGCCCAAGATATTTTGAACCGCTTTACTGTGCTGATCTTTATCACAAATGTTTCTCACTCAGCTATACTCAGTTGCCTTTCCAGGGTAGGACACATTGAGCACAGCCCAATATATAGGAATAACAAAGATGGAAAAAAGTTCTCAAAAAACTGAATCATATGATGCTTTTAGCACTGGAACCATCCACTCACTGCAGTACCTGATGGAACCCTGAGTGCAATGTCACAAACCATTGATATGGAGGGAGGGAAGGGTGAGGCTGCCTGTTGCTGGAAGGATTATCAGATTTTCCGCAATTAAAGGTGTTGTTCTTGTTCTAGCGCCTCTTTGGGCGAAAAGGAAAGGAAAGAGCCAGGTTTGAACTCTTTACTTCAGCACCCTTTGGGGGAAAGAACCTGTTGTTTCGGGATGCCACTCAGCACTTACAGCTTCTCGAGGAGCAGCTAGAGATTGCCTATGTCCTTGGTCTGGATTATGTAGCTCTCCTCAAGGGACTTGGTCATGAAGGTAAGAAGCCTTCCAGAGGACTGTAGCTAAGGAAAGGGTAGAAACATTTCTATTTCTGTGTTATTGCTCCCTATCAGACACGTCTGCATAGACGTAAACATCCCCTTAGCAAAGAACAGATTGGTGCACAGGTGACATGATCTCACTGTGCTCCTTCCTTCTGATGCAGGGAGCTCTTTGGACAACAGCATTGTGCGCTGGTGCTGCATCAGTGATGCTGAACTGCGCAAATGTGAGGAGTGGGCACTGAGCATCAAATCCGACCCATTAGTCTGTGTCCAAGCAACTTCCATGACCAAATGCATTGAAATGATCAAGGTAGGAGACCCCCTCTGGTCAGAGGGTGTGATAAGACCACACAGGGTGTTTATGTCCTTGTCTGAGCTGAACAAGAGGAAAAACAGCTTGTACACCAGAAGGACCATAAGGAATGAAAGGGAATTTATGCAGGGGAATTTGAAGCCTGTAGGGAAGTACAGCTGCTTGGTTACACACTTCATCCAAATCCTGTTTTTGTTCTTTTCTGTAATGCTGTTGGCAGAGTAGTGAGGCCGATGCAGTCACCCTGGATGCAACACATGTCTACATTGCAGGAAGGTGTGGATTGGTGCCTGTAGCTGCAGAATGCTATGGTAAGTTCTCATGTGACCTTATCATATGGGAGGGAATAAAAAAAGTGCCATTAAAAATATAGTTAAGTTTCCACAGTCTGTGATATTTTGTGTTGGAAGCAGGAATCAATATATATGTCCAAATACTCTTCTCAGCTCTTCCACTAGCTGGCTGTAGCACTTTTTCTGGCTACTTACTTTATCTCTTCTGTAAAAGGGACGGAGATGCTGACATGGCTCAAGAGGACTGCAAGGTTTTTGGTGGGGTGCTGCCATGTGACAGCCATGACAGCGGTCACAAGATCCTTAATGGTTGTCTCTCCTCTCCAGGAGGAGATTGTGCCCAGGCTGCTAAGAGCATGGAGGAAACAGGAAAGCTCATTCACCTTCAGCACAAAGGTAACAGGACAAACTTGAGAAGGCAAAAGATTTTCCCGAGGCTGCCTCTAGGATTTGTGTAGGAATGTATTTGCATGTTGGTTTGGGAAAGAAATTGCTGTGCATGTTCAGTAGGAGCTTTACAGATAATGCCAGGCAGCTAGGACAAGAGCTCTGTGGCTAAGTTAAGAATGCAGATCCTCTGCTGTAGCTGAAGACGTCATGAGGGAGGGAAGAGAGGGGCTATGCCTGTCTGGAAGACTTAGTTGCGTTGGTATAACTGGTTGTTGTCATTGTTTCACAGCACTACCACCAGTTTATGCTGTTGCCCTGGCTAAGAAAAATGCCAAACAGATTAACATCCATAACCTTAGGGGAAGGCGATCCTGCCACAGTCACCTGTATAGTCCTGGAGGATGGTTACTTCCTTCCAGATACGCAGCGGGAGCTCTGGAGAATGCTACTGGGAACTGTGACATTGACTCTGGTAAGGGCTGCTCTGGGTTACCTGGTGACTAGACTGTGGAAATCTGAAGCCCCAAATCTGGGAGTAAAGTGGAGATGGGCCCATGAGGATTTGACTAGCGAGTGATGACTGCGGTCTCAGAGGGTGTTGAAGCAGCTCTTCCTCCTGTCTGACTGGTTGTGATTCTTCACACTATTTAGCCCTCTTCTTGCTAGCTAATAGGATGGAATTCCATTCCTGCCTTTTCACATGTGTGAAGAGGCTTTGGAATACCTTGCCCTAATCTCACCTCACTTTTCTTTACTCAGTTTATCAGAACTACTTTTGGAAGGGCTGCATGCCAGGAGCAGATGGAAACCTGTGCAAAGTCTGTATTGGAGAGAGTGAGGTGGAAGGGGCTCGAGTATCCAGCAGATGTGTTGCAAGTCACAACGAACGTTACTACGGCAGTATGGGAGCACTCAGGTAAAGCCTTTTGTCAGAGTCAGGAGTGCAGAGCAATAGCCAGAACTATTAAGTGACTTTTGCTAGCAAGTATTTTGTTTTGGTTGCAGTTGCCATGGGATATTCAGCTTACTGGTGATTTAAAACAGTCATGAAACCATTTCCAGAGCAAGACAATGCTTCCAAACGTGTCAGGCCTAGAGCATTGGTACTGGATCGTTAAAGAGAAGGGGTGGAAGGAAGTTAGACGGTCAGAGAGCAGAGGTGATGTGGTAAGAAGCAGTGTAGGGTATGGGAGGTAGTTAAGTAGACTGGAGATATTAAAAAAACAGAAGCAGAGGTAGAGTGTTAAAGGTGAAAGCACTCTTACAGAATATATATAATGCATTTAGTTGAATTACATTCTGTTTCCTGGCTAGGCCCAGGTGGGGCTGCATGGACGTTGTGCCACAACCCTGGCCTGCGAGCTGCTTTAATGGATGAAGGGATTGTCTTGTCAAATATGTGGACACTATCCACCAAGATCTATCCTCATATCACTAACTTGTTTGGTATAATAACTAAGTAATTAAAAACAAGGGAGGTACGATACTTCCAGCTACTCCTGTTTTAGCTTCAAATGACTATCCAAACATCAGTCATCATGTAGTGGCTGTCTAACAATTTATTGGGTTTTGGGTTTTTTTGTTTTTACTTTTTCCTGCACTAGGTGCCTAGTTGGGAATCCCAGTGGAAGGAGCTTTGGAGATGTAGCTTTCCTGGAACACTCTAACCTACTCCAGAACATACAGAGTGAGATGCAGATATTCTCTTTTCCTTTGAGAATGTTCATTGGTGTCAGTTACTTCCCACACAGTGACCATCGCTCATGAGGATCAGCTTTTACAGGTTTAATTTTGGTCTATGAAATTGTCTTTGTGACTGGAAAGTTGCAAGAACCTTCCTGCATGTGGGTGTTCCAGTAAAGGTCAAAATTCAGATACTGTTCAGTTTAAGAGAGGAAAGAGGAAGAATCACTGAATGCAAGGATCAGGGTGTGTGTTGAGTGCTAATTATCCCTGAAGACTGCACTGTGTTTTTGAAAGCTCAAAGCTTGAAAAAGCAGCTGACTTTTCCCACCAAATCTTGTCCCAGCCATAGTGCATGTACCTGTTGTTTTTAATCAGAGTTTCGAGAATTACAATGGCAGATAAAGGCGATGCTGTGGGCTGTTTGCGCTGGGAGATGTTTTGTGGCTTCACTGTGACGTGGCAACTTCCTTATGTTGTTTCACAGGCACTTACAGAATAAACAATCCAAATAGCTTAATAGGTAAAAATACTGAAAATTATTTTGCCTTTCACAGTTTCTGAACAACTTTATTGCTTCACTATGAAATGTTTAATTTCCTCTGGGAAATACTGACCTTTGCAACAATCTAGTAGTTGGATTTTGTCGCTGAAAATAGTTTTGGTGACAGTAGCTTAAATCCCTCAAACTCTTAAATTTTGCCTACTGGTCTAACAGCCAAAATATGCTGCCTTTTCACAGAGCTGGAGAGAAAGTGAACCCTCATTTTGTTCAG
Source organism: Nesoenas mayeri (assembly GCF_963082525.1). Lineage (NCBI taxonomy): Eukaryota > Metazoa > Chordata > Aves > Columbiformes > Columbidae > Nesoenas > Nesoenas mayeri. Next base: position 9,734,212 of record NC_137565.1, on the reverse strand, counting down.
CCTGATAAAGCACACTGAAATTCTATTTTAGGCAATTTCAGTAACAGAATAGGCTTTTCAAAGAGAGGAATTTCTCTAAAATCAAGTGGAGGTATAAGGGCCTGGAAACCCACAGGAATTCAAGCAGTGATGAGCAGTTTGGGGAAGCAAAGGACCTGCAGGCTGAATTGCTGGTTTTCAGAAAGTCATCTGATTACAGGTGAAGATGAGGCATGATGAGCTGTTCATATGCCTTGATATTACTCTAGTTTTTAGTTGATAGGAGCTGTTTAAGTTCACCCACCAGTTTCTTCAGTGGAAGCACTACCCTGCTCCTTATGCTCCTTATGCATTCCTAATAAATGACCACAGAATGTGCTGCATTTGTTTTGAGCATATTAACTAAACTCCTTCCTCTCAATTTTTAACATTTTGCATGAGATTTGCCCTGTCTTCTGCTTTCATTTTTTAAAAGGATTTGCTTTCACTTAATCTTCTTTTCAGATCTGGACAGCTCTGGTTGGGCAAAAGGCTATAGCGCTATTGACTTTGAACTCTTGTGTCCCGATGGAACACGTGCTGCAGTCACAGAGTGGGCAGGCTGCAACCTTGGCCCCATTCCCCCCAGCGCAATCATGACTCGACCAGTCACTGTCACTAAAATCTATGACTTTCTGATGAAATCTCAGGTGAGAGAGATAACTGGGAAAAGGTTAGCATGTTATCACTTGTTTTGTGCAACTGCTGAAAACCCTTTCAAGGTCAAAAGCTTTATACGCTAAATACATAAAATGCCTTCAGGTCCAGTATGATAGAGTTAAGAATGAGCATAGGAGACTGAGAAAATAATTATCTGGATTTGCTAAAGGGGCATTTTGACACCAGTTGCCATTCTGCAGTGGTCATACTTTTGCTGAGAAATAAGCCACTGCAAGACTGCATTGTTTTGTCTGAGTAAGGACAGTACTAGGTGAACATAAGTGGAACTTTTCTTCTGCTAGATCTTGCTATAAAACTGAGGGTCACCAGCTTAACATTGCTATTTATGATCCAAGCTGTGAAACTTTTATCTTTTCTGTTTAGGAATCTCTGGGAAGCAAACTGGATTCTGAATTCCATCTCTTTCAGTCGTGGAAGTACGGTGAAAGTGACCTGCTTTTCAAAGATACTACTCAGTACCTTGTTCATGCGAGTCACATGAGCTATCAGGAAATTCTTGGAGAGTCTTTCTTTCAACTGGCAGAATCAGTGTTTAATTGCACACCTGCAGGTACAGTCAAGTGCTGAATGTTGAGCTAGAGAAAAATGCGAAGCAGGAAGCCTTCTGTGCATAGCTCTTTCCCTTTTGTCCTGTTAGCAACAGTTTTCCAAGGAGTACAGTGTTTGCAGCTCCTTTAGAGCCTTGTACAACTCTTGTCCAACAGCACTGAAACTGAAGCTCTGCAGGAACAGAATAACCAAGTCATTTTAGAGCAAATATGAGGTTATTGAAGTAGGACTGTTTTATTCCCACTCTGAATTTTGTCCCTTCAATTCCAAAGATCAGTTCTGGGAAAAAGGGATTATAATGTTAATTTGGATATGCCAAACTTGGGAAAAAGATAAGAAATTGTATATTTAATTATTGAATTAACTTAGAAATAAGTTAAATAATTTCCTTTTCAAAAAGAGTGCACTAGAGAATTCAAGATCAAAACCTTTATAATCTTAAGTGATGGCCTTTTCATCATTTTCCACTGAAAGCTGTAAAGTATGCATTTAGCTGTCACAAAAAGTGAAAGCTGTCTAGGAGCCAGGGTAAAGCTGTTTTGGGATCTGAAAATTTGTATTGAAGTAAATTAAGATTACACAGTAAATTAGACTTCTGTGAAAGAAGTGAAATTCAAAAGGGGAATTTTAGCTTTATTCTGCTGTTTTAGTGAATAGTAGCTGAAGAATTAGCTATTTTTTAAGCTGATGGCATCTTTAAGTGTATACTTTCTTCTGGTTTGTAGGCATCTTAGACTTCTGCAAACAGGATATCTGTGCATCCTCATCAAACTGATGGCTAATACTGAAGCTTTGAAAGGCACATACACCTCCATCCACGTTGAAAACAAGGAAATATCCAAGTCCAACTATCCAAAGCAATCAGCAAGGAAACAGTCATCTCTAGAAATGTATGCTGAATACTCACTTGTATTTTTTTAAGCAGATTTTATGTTTATGATAATGTCATAGCACTCATATGTCACCCCTTTCTTGTTTGGAGCGTGGCCTCATGTGGAACAGCACAGGCCAGTCTGCATAACCCACAGCACAGAACTAGGATCAGCAATTCTGTACAGCTGCTACAGAGAAATCAGCAGTTTTGTGGAAAGAAGAGCAGGGCCGATACCATGGACTAAAATACACACTATCACGAGTGGCACAGGTTAGTCGGTAGCAGTTTGCCTTGCTTGTCTTTTAAAACTTTTTCCATACAACACCAGTCAACTGATGATTTGGTAGTTGCAGCACTGTCCTCCTATATTTGTGATTTTGGTTGCAGCTAGATAGTCCTTGCTGAACACCCATACATACTATAGCTGGTATATGTAATTGCTACCAGAATCGCTAATCTTTTCTGCTTTCAACTGGGAATAACGTATTTGCTTTTTTAACCAAGGATTTTATAGTAGTAAATCAAAACATTTTAATCTCAGAACTTAATGTATTAAAGAATCTAATAGCCAGCAGAACTGGATCCTTGCAGCCTTAAGATGAAGGAAAGCAATATTCAGCCTTGGCAAAATCCCCATTACTTTATAGTACTTTGACACCTTGAATCTATGATTCTATGAGGTGTCAAAATATGATTTATCAATTATATAGCATTGGCTCTACAAGCAGAAGCTGTCTGAACACAATATGAAGTCTTTTAAACACAATGTATCATATATTTGTTTTGCCTGTTACTGGATAAAGATTTCGAGTGGATGGCTCTTCATGGGCAGGGCTCATTTCAGTTTGTAGGAGTGCATCCCATTCTGCTCCCATGCACCCTGAACCAAGCAAGGTTAAGATAGTTAATTAAAAAAAAATCCTTCACCTAAAATTTTCCGGTCATCACTACATATGTTGCAGTTGTATTAACCTCAGCTACCAATAAATGAGATGCAAATAGTGAAAACAGGCCAGTTGTGATAGTTGATTTATCTGCCATATAAGGGAAAAAGGGGTTCAGGCTCTGTGCAACGGAGCTCAGGCTCTTTCTCATTTGTGCCACTGGTTGACACTGACTAATCAAACAAGAGATTGAAGATTCGAGTCCAAACCCATCCACTTTTCAGAGACAAAGGGGAGAGGTATACGGTGAATTAAGCAAGTCCCAGGATGGTAACGGAGCAGCCAGCAGGATGTGGCTCTGAAGTGGGGGAACAGCATGGTGCTTGTTCACATCTCCCAGGTGCTCCCTTGCTTTCTTTCCTGGAGCTGAGGTGCCATCTGCGGGCCTCCCGCAACACTGCACTTCGTCAGAGGGCAGGGAGGAGGAGAGCGAAGAGGCGCATCTGCCAGCTTACTTTTGCCAAAAGCAGCATGCAGCTGAATAGCAGCCAATTGAAAATCTGGGTTATATGCAAGATTTTATGGGGTTAGAGGGAAGTTGTTTTCTGACATAGACATTACAGATGCTTAATAGGTTGTTTGGATGTTCAGCTTTTCTTTAGAACATCAGCTTTTCTTTAGAACATCAGCTTTTCTTTAGAACATCAGTCTGATTGCAGTACATGAACCGCTGCCTTGCTTCAGCTTTGAATCTCTCCATTGTGAACCCATCAGGAGCTGCCTGTGTTGTCTGGCTCCTGCTACTCTACTGCCTTAAGAGCTGGATGCTGTGAAAGGAGCTAGGATCATGCCTAAAGTCCCCCGGGTCTTTTTCTGTTCCTCTCAAAGTATGGCTATGAGCGAATGAGCACTGGAGTTGCTGCTCCATGTCTCACTAACAGTGCACACAGGTACTTAACAGTGTTAATCTCTTTGGAGATTTGACATCTTCCCCCCCCGTATGCAAGACAGATATATCATGCATATTTACTGACACAAGCCTAAAGAAGTCCTTGAAGAAACTGAAAGGTTCTCAGAAAAATTTATTTCCATAAATTAAAAACACACACAAAAGAAGCAGTAAAACTCGAGATTCACACAATATTGAACAGAAACAAAATGCCAAGAGCACGATGGAGGCTAATGGCACAAGTGTACAAATTCTCACTATTTGCTAACTTGATAGCATCATATAGACTTTTGATCCACAGTTACCATCCATATTCTAGAAGAGCACCTGGAACATAAAATACAAAAGGCCCACCTCAAATCAAATGGAATAAATGAGATCTGCTTGCAGACAACCATATCCAGCAAGCATCAGAACTCAAAATGTGTGCAGCCACAAGGCCAGCCAGACAAATGCTGTAACACACATTAAGTAGCCTTAGCTGCTCCCGTTGTAGAATGATAAGATTTTTTTAGAGCGATCTAGTCACAATTCTGTGAGCAACATCTACAACATCTTTCAAAAAAATCCTTACTGGAGTGAGTTCACTTTATGGAAAGGCAAGTGTACATATCCTTCAGCTAGGGAATTATGCAAGATCCCAAAAATGCATCCTCTATACTTTTTTTCTTTCAACTATCTGGGACAGAAGCAGCTCTGAGTGGCAAATACCTTCTGCACAGTCATCACTGCCCGTGTACAAGCAGCAGCCTCAAGGAACAAGGCTGTTCCACGAGTGCTGTGAACAGGAAAGAGGTGGGAAAGGAAATAAAAAAGTGTACAAGCATGACTGACATCTGTAGGCTGGGGGATGGGTACTGATGCTCTGTCCCAACTTACACTTCTATCATCATACAAATGCTAAACCGAAACACAATAATGCTGTATATTTTGGTTTCCACAAACTAAGGTCTGAGACAAGCTACGCAACATCATTTTATAACTCCTCCAATTACTGTAAACAAAAGAGAACTGAGTGTCTCTGTGCTCTGCTCTCTCTGCTGTAGCTGTTAAAAAGAAAGCTAAGAAATGTTATTTCAAAGCAAGCAGAAACAAGACAGAGCCGGGAAGCAGACAAAAATACCCACAAAAACAAACCAACCAACCCACCAGAAGCCCACAGGAAAATGCAACGCACTCCATGATTTGAAGCACATTAGAGGTTTGAAATTTGTCTGGACCCAAGTTTCCCCCCTCCCCACCCATATCCTTGTGTTCTTAAAAGACCCCGTAAAGCTACAGCTCCGTTGTGTCACAGCACTGAAGCCTCCCATTTTAACAGTGAGTGAATGCCGTGTAACAATCCCATTCTATAGCATAAAACCATAAAAATATATATCTCACTCTTGATACAACTTCCAACCAGTCAATAACTGGGCTATTAAACCAGTATAGGGAAAGTTTCGAACATTTTTTAAAAGGCAATCAACCTTTATTTTCTAGAGATTTCTTTTTATAAAAATAAAGAGGATCAATTAAAATGTTCAACAGCAGCCCAAATAGGTTACCAGACCTTGCTGCTGAAATAGTATCTCAATATGTTAAAAGTTGGCCTGCCTTATTATTTTACCTCAAAACCCAAACACCACCACTTTAAGCATGCACTCCTCTATTTTTTTTTCTTCAGTCTTCCTGATTAAAGATAATTAGCCTCCAAAACAAGAATGTAAACTTCTAGGAATCCTGGCACATAGGCTGGGAGCAAAACAAGCCCAGATTACACTTCTTTCAAGACTCAGGCACACACAGCGTAATAATCCTCTTTCATTTCTCTACTTTCAAAGCTCTGGAATTCAACAGATTGCTTGTTTAGTTTTTTGTTTGGTCAGTAATAGAAGTGGCAGAGCAACAGATGATGATGACGATATTTTCAGTCCTGCATTTATTGGGACTTTATTAAATATACCCACCCACTAGATAATTGCTCATTTTGAAGGTAAATAGAAACTCTTTTATATGGGTAGGTAAATAAGAAAGTGCAAGTTTCAAGTGACAAGTGAAAGAAAGAACAGACTAATTAAATTTGAGCATCCCAGCAATGACAGCTCTGCCTGAATAACATCTATAGGCACTACAGGACAGACTTGACCTGAACAGCAGTTCGCATTCATTTTGAATTACGCTTCAAGTTAAACAGAAGTTATCCCAGAAGGGAGCTCTCTTCCTTCAAAAGGTATAGCTGAGAAATTGCCCAGTGCTGCATCAGATAATTACAAATGGCCTTACATAAAGAAACTAGAAATGTCCACATGCCGGGAAGCTCTTCGTGCAACACTTGCTATTATGTACAACAGGGCAGTACAGAGAATATCCAACTGTGGGCTACATGAATTGTGAATGTAAAATGGTAAAAAAACCCCTCAAGATGGAGAAATAATTATTTTCTTGTTGACATCAAAATCAATTAATGTTTTTACTAGAATTAAAATAACTTAAAAATTAGTCTCAAAGATTTTGCTGGTGTTCCCTGCATACAGCAGCTCAGCTCAGTTAACTGGAGACCACCTGCAGCGTAACATCTTTACGGGCTAGTAACCTTTTCCTCTGGAGAAGAGGTAGGCACCGGCCAACTAGGTAAAAACTCCACTATTTAGGAAAAATTAGTACCAGGCATGATTTTTTCTGGAAATATCACCTTTTTTTGAGCTCGGTCATGTTAAAAGGTGTCCTCATGCAGCAAATAAACATACAAAGTGCAAGTTATTTAAAGTCTGGTTATGTGGGGCTTCTGCCACCTGAAGCCAGAAAGGGCACAGAAACTCAGAAGGAACATTCTAAGCAAACAGAAGAAAACAAAACAATTGAAAGCAAACCCAGACAGCTACTTTTAATTATTAAAAAGTTAGTGGTATGTCAAGAATGTGCTTGCTAGAATTCATCTTCATCAAACACCATGTCTCTTCTGTCAGGTTGTTCAAAATAGCCATTACGGTAACAACAGCAGACTCAAATGTGCAAATGATCCGGAGTACAGAGCTCTAGCATCACTGAAGGTGTGCTGCTTCCTCCTCTACACTCCTATTCTACCCCCAGAAAGTGGTTAAATGTAATTAAACATTAGCAGTAATTTCCAGAGGCTGGAAAAGGAATGGTAAATTCTCTGTGGCTGTGTTACACTCAAACAGGGACCTAAAAGAATCCCTCCAATAGCATTACAAAACCAAAAATTAAAAAAAAATAGCACCTTAAAGAGGGCCACAGCCAAAAACTGGTCACTGGCTATGAGAACAGAACAGTAGAATAACATATGAAGTCAGTAGATTCCTCCCAAACAACTAAAAGACTAAAGGAGCTGATGGGACCATTTTCAGCTAAACAGCTCCCTCAGATGCTAGAGACCTGCTCCTGCTCAGCCTCCGCTGCAAAAAAGGCTTCGAGGTCCATTAGCTTCTGACTCAGAAGAGCATCTAACTCTGCGCTCTGGAGCGCAGCTTTTTTTGCTCGGGTGAAACTACCCACTACTTTGATTTTGCCTCGTGTCTTCCTTTTCCGGGGAAGAGTATAGTCCTGAAATTCTAGAATCCGCTTTCTCTTCTGCTGGCTGATGGAGATCAAGCACCCATTTTTCTCCTTGGGCTCTTCGAAGATTGTTTCCAAGCTCCTGATAAAAGCAAAGGATAGAACTCAGGACCGCTCGAGAAGCAGTTAACCACCTTCCAAGGGCAGGGAGACAGGTGGACGTCACAAGCACAGTAAATGCACTTCTAACTTGTACATTTTCAAAGTTCCTCCACACCTCTTGTAATGTATCGTTATCTACAGCTTACACCTCCCACAGCTGCACATTACTGCTAGCTGAAGAATTTGTTACTGGTGCACAGACATGTGGGTTGAATCTCTTTCTATCTGTATTTTAGTTCAAAAGCACCATTATAGAATCTTGCCTTTATAGAATAAATAGATTTGAACATTAAAAGATGCACCAGTCTCGATAATCATGCTATACTTGATGACAGGTAGCTATTCTTCGTATTTTAAAGACTATTTAGTTGCCTTTGAATTTTGAAAAAGTAGGTACTGTACTTGGAGGCTGGAATGAATGTGTAGATGAATTCTTAGTCCATATTCTGTTTCACTGCTTTTCATCCAAATAGTAAAAGGTAACTATTTTTGAATTAACTTTCCCACTTTATACAAGAGCAATTTTAGAATTCTATCTGCCTCTTCGCTTTCAAACATCTTTCATCTCTGCTTGCTCTCTGCTCAAGTAATTTACATGTACTTTAGTTTTCTGATCAGGAAGCAGAACCAACCTGGCTGCAGGAGGGGACTTGTAATTCTTGTTTGTGTAAATTTCTTCTAAACTAAATTCTTTCTTCTTAAGCCTGAAAAAGTAATGAAGAAATCAATCAAGAAAGAAGAACTTCAAAACTAACACACAACACGCAGATTTAGGGAAACAAGTATGGTTTGCATTCTGTGCTTAAATGCTGAGTAATTACACTTTAACTAACTGGGGATAGAGAGGAATGAAAAGTGAGGCTGTTAAGTACCAAATTTCATACAGTGTTTTTACAAGGTGTGGGTCAACACTTGCTATTTCTGCAGAGGTCAATGTTCCTTCTGACATTCTACGATGTTTTGAAATAATGATGCTCAGAAGGAAAAAGGGAAATCCCTTCACAGGTCACTTTTTTTGTGGAAGCTAAGAAAAGGCTCAGAGTTTAGCTCTTGAGACTGATTTTAAAAGTTAGTTATTGACACTTAATTAGCAAGCTGATGGCTGAAGAAATGCATTCCTCTGTCAAAGCTGGCACTTCTGCTTAAAACAGAAATGAACAAAATACTAGATGACTGGTTGGAAAAGCTTTATCAATATCTGGCACTGTGATTACCCACATTGACGCTGAACACCTTTCCCTAAGATCACATGGCACAATCAAAGAAGGGACTGTGAAGAACTCCAGCATAATTTCCATCAACAGAACTTCCCAACAGATCCCTTCATCTCCCTATGCACTGTAGAATGACTTATTTTCAATGTATGTTTATCAAGATGAACTTATTTCTTCTTTAGAAAATAATTCAATTGTAGCCTAGTTTTTCACATTTTGCCTAAAACTCGGTCAATAGTTCATATCCAATAGTCCTTTATTTATCCTTTCCCACTTGAAAAAAGTTACATTCAAAGACCATATTCTTTCTTCAGTCTTCTATCCAGCTGATACAGCTCTGTCAGTCTTTTCTTATAACGGAAGCAAAAGGCAGACACCACTCAACTGGGAGTGTACAAAATAGAGGTGGTAAGAGAAGCATTTATGGAAACGATTACATTACTGTGCAGGACATGGGAGCAACAGAAGCCAGCACAAGTCCATCTAAAGATACTGCTCACCTTTTTGGTTTGGGCAGTCCCATTGGAGTAAGGTTATGGTCTAGTTTAGGAACAGTTTTCCTGATTCGGATCTGTGAGACTTTCTTTGGCCTCTTTTCTGGCTCAGTCTTAAGAAAACAAACAAACAAAAGAGAAAAAACAAGTTAAAATGAAGGAAATAATGAGCACACTAGTCTCCACATTTCCCTTTCATATTGGGTATGCATTATCTGCAGAATAAACATTCCTCTTTGTTTTGCCACCTTCTTTCTACTTGAACAAAAGAAAGAAGCAGCACAGATTAGGACTAACATTTTAGCAGTTACTAGATAATATTCAGCAGCAGCAGCAGCAACTTCAAGTCCTGAGGAACCAAGAGTCTGAGATATCCAAAATCGAACATGGACTCACTTTGTTCAGTTCTGTGTCATCTTGGGACCTAAGACAGGCTGGAACAGAAGCATCAGCTTCATCACGGGCACGGAGCTGGAGCTCAGATGCCGAAAGCTTGGGGGGAGACGGTGATGATTCTGGAAGTGAGCAGGACTTTGGGAACGGGAGAGGGAATGAAGTTTCCAGACTGTAACAGAGGAAGAAGGGAATGTATGTGGATTAATATCCAATTTATGCTGCAACAGCAGTCCATGCTCTCAGGTGATGTTCCTAAATTGCAATAATGGGCAAAAAAAAGCAACACGGTCCATAGAAATTAACTGCCATTGTATTTGAACACAGTTTTAAACCCACTCTTTTCCTTTTCATCCAGTTAAACAACTTACAGCTCTATTTAGTAACCACAGATAGAAAACAACTAATCCTCCTTTTCTGCCAGCAAATTTCTTTAACACAACTATTAATTTAATGCTTTTTGTTTACAGATAAATGTAAAAGATAGCTTTTACATCTGCCATCCCAACACTGAAAAAGAATAGAAGGAAGTTTCAGCACCAAACATCCAGTTGCTCAGACAGAAAGAACGTATGTCCAAGTAAGGAAACAAGCTTCTATAGTTTCACATATTCATTTCATAAGAAGTGGCACAACATGGTTGCAAGTAACAGAATTGTTCCTGCAATGTTCTCCATGGTGTTTGCATTAATTCCCCTCCAAACTTCTCCATTACATGATCCAGCCAGTTTATTTCACTAACATTTCAATCAGAAAGCTATTCTTGGAGTGAACTACCAAGAGCTGAAAGCCAAAATGGCATAAACAATGTATTTCTGAGCAAGCTTATGGTCCCACTATTCAGAATAAATATCAAAGTCCAAGAGACTCACCATATCTCATGCCCTGCGGCCTGTAGTGCTCCCATACTCTGTACAGGTAAGTGCGGTAACACGGCATAGCTGATTCAAAACAAGAGTGGGGAAAAAGAAAGACAGAAATTAGGTCTACACTATAAAAAAGATGAGGAAAAAATATTAATATAATCAGGAATGAGAATGAAAGATTAAAATGATACAATAGCAGGCTGTGTCTGCCATTTACTCCACTAAATTGCACTGACAGCTTGTTAGGGAAATAGTCCTACTTTCACTTAAAATAGTAGTGATGAGAAAAGGAAATAAAAGTACACAAAGAGAGGGAGACAATGTTAATCTGAAAGTTATAATTATTGTTATGAAAGTCTATATTCCTCACTCAAAACCGCCAGGTTTTAAAATTTAATAACCAAAAACCTTGAAGGAGTTGGCTACTAAATAAAAAAGTGCATATTAGCAACAGTAACAAGTGAAAGGAAGGATTTCCATCAGATTAACTCTGTTGTTTCTAACTCCCACAGTCTTACTTGAATATTCTTAATCAACTGGAATAACCAAAGGCCTTTCCATAAGGGCTGGTAATTACCATAATCCTACGGCATAGAAGTCAGCATAGCAGCATTAAGTCCTTTAATATGAGGCTTTATTTTTGTGCCCAAACAGTTTTTAGGACAGCTTTTACTATACAGCAAATCTTGTACTTGCTGCTCTCCCAAATTAACAGCTAAAGGTGTTTCACTGTTGAGAAGCAAAGAAGTTACGGCCAGAGCGGAACGCTACAAACTAAATGCAAACCAACCACACAGCTGGCAGCACAGATAATTCAAACCACAAGGAAGTCAGAAAGACCCATTTCTTGTGTTTGACATTTAATATCAGAACTGTAACATCTGGTTTCTCTCGGGTGTTCCACTCACTACCCCAGCACTACGGGAACCCTCATCAATAGTGCATCAGAGTCCTCCCTGCTAGAGGCAGAGCTTACTGGTTTATGCAATAATAATAATGAATTACAGGAAGAGAAAAAACACTTTAGAAATTTGGAATGCAAATGAGCAGTAAGTAGAAAAAAAGATTTCACTTATACACTTCTTGTTTACTTGTATTTATATACCAAACACTTATTGCATAGATCTTTTTTGAACACACACACACAAATTTAAGAGAGATTTACTGAATTATCCTTTTGTCACTGTTCCTGATAATACCTTTAAAAAATAACTATTAGTTGATGAGAACAGGCTGTCAGTGTTCAGCAAAACAGAATCTAAAATGGAGTTATATATTTTAAATGTTGCGGTTTGTTCTTTATGTTGTTCTATAGCCAAACCTTTAATATTGACTTTTGCTGCACTTGTTTAAACTTCTGTAAACATGCTTTTCCATTCACCGCATGCTACAATAACTTCACCTTAAAGCAAATCGGAGTGGGGCAGAAGAATTAAGGCTATTTCAAACACATACGTGTGAGGTATTTTTGACGAAAAACAAACTGAGTTTAGACTATTTTCATTTTGGGTTATTTTTCACTTGAAGTGATAAGGTTTGATTTGGCTTCTCCACCTTTGAGATAAAGATCATTCATAGCAAAACATTCGGTTTTCAAATTGCCCTTTACGTCAAAGAATTAAATCCTCTTATGCTTCAGCTAACTGGATATGCTGCAACCAGCTGCCTAGGAGCCAGGAGACTTAAGTGTGAGAGAAAACACAAGAGCAAAAGTCAGCTCTGATCTCCCAGTCCAAGGATAACACGTCTCAACAACCCAAGAGAGTAAATTCACCTCATACACAGAATTTTTTACAAGGTGTTTCTTTTGTTTTTAAAGAATGGCAACAATGTCTTAAGTTTAGAGCTCACTGGTATGATTGCTGCCACAGTACTAATTTGGACACTATAAAATTCAGCCTGTATATTGACTTGTATGGGATGGAAAAGAATGCAGGCCCAATAGAATGTGCTGCAACATTGTCTCTATGCCATTTTTCAACTTTATTCTTTTAGTGCAGACAACTCCCAGAATGGGGTAGTAACTCCCTTACACCTTTGGTAGATATTAGAATTTATACTAACCAGTGATATACATAAAATTTTAGGTATGTTACCCATTTATATAAAGCAAAAGGCAGCACTAGTTATATGGCAAGACCACTGGCTACACATGTCGAGCTACGACATAAAATAAACCAAATTCAACAGTTCTCTAGAGATTGCCATATTAAACAAAAGAATTAATCAAATCAACTTCTCTACAGCGCTCATGAGACTCTGCTGTCCAGGAATCTCAAGACTAAAATCAGGGACTGAAATGCCCCATGTCACTGAGGCACAAAGGGCAAAATCTTTGCTCAAGAACATGCAAAAATCCTGTAACAGAGCTAGGAACCTCTTCTCTCATTCTGTTTCTAAGTAAAAAGATCTCAAATGCTGATAGCAAAGTTACATTAAATATGCAGAGTAGGTTTCAGTCCTCTTCCCACTCATAACAAGAATGACACACACACAAAAATTCATCACCAACCTGAAATGGAGCTACACTTGCTTGTGCCAACAACACATCGGGCACATAATATCGAAAGGCATAGTATACATAAAGAGATTTAAATTAGCATAGAACAGTCATGGAATACAATTAAAAGTTTAACCAAATGCCACCCCCTGTCCCTTAGGATTCTTCCTAATCTCATATTGAGCATTTTACAGTGGTTCCAACTGGCACTTGTGGCTCAAACCTCTGAAAAAGACTTTCCTACCTCAAATCCAGTTGTTCTGCAGTCACTCTGAATAGACCTAACGAAGTAGCTCACCTTTCTGCATTATATATTCTGATGCATGGTGTGTATATTTTGCAAGGGAGAAGAAAATAGAGTTAGCCATTCTGCCAAAACAGGACAGTATTAAAGAAGTGAAGGCAAATATACTTCAATTCAGCTAACAGACTGTGCTGCACGGAAGAATCTTTCACGTTGAGCCATTTTTGGAGCAGAATGTGTAGACCTGGAACGGGGGAAACTGACCCTCCAACACAAGCTGCAATTGCCCTCTCCCTCCCAAAAAGGAGCAAGTACATACCCTATACATATTTAATCTCAGAAATAAACTGATGAGTTTTACCTGTTCTCGATGCCCACACTTGGCTGCCACATGCAGTGACTGGAATGGAGAGGAGTGATTTCGGAGGGGCGGGCGGAAGGACCATGCTGACTCCACATGGATAGCGCCCTGCCCAGGGAGTATGGCAATGAGGAGACGGGCTCATCCGATACAGAAGTTGAAAACCTTGTCCCTTTCACACCCTGTGCAAATTGTGATATAAATAGTCTCTGGATGGTAGGAATATGACTGGTTAAGTTTCTTCTTCTCGTCCAAATCCTGTAACATCCAGGGGAAGAAAGTGCTAACACTGTGTGAAGGCCAAGCATGGAGCAACCTCCTCTTCTTTCAGCTACAGCATTTCTTCCACGGTTGGGATGAAGGGCAAGAGCCCTTGGGGTTGTTATAGAGAGAGAGGAATGCAGCTCGTTATCTGTATTGGAATCTTCCTTGAAAGCTGTTGTTGAGCAGCTCTGAGACAGTAGAAAAGAAAAAGTCCACTCTGAAGGCGGCGCTGGCATTTCTCCCTGAACTGGTGTGTGATGTATGGAGCGCTGGGATGTCATCCCTGTGAGCTCTGTCACAGGACTGGAGTCCAATTTTATGCAAAAAGAAATTGGGAAAAACTGGGTATCCAAGAACGAGGTTGGAGGCTTGTGGCTCAAGTCTGAAAAAAGTATTTTGGTAGATTCTGCAGGATAAAGTGCCAAAGGCTGAAAGCTGAACATCTTGGTGCACCAACTGTCAGCCCAGCGGGAGCGTAAGTTCCTGTTAATACAAGAAAAGGCTTCCAATAGATTTTTAGATCTACGCTGGCTGCACCTCTCAGCCACTGGAAGAAGTTCAGAAGAATATGGCAGAGGTTTAAAGTTCTGGATGCTTTTGGCAGGTGCCAGGAGTTTGCTGGCCATTGCAGCCAGCTTGCTCAACAGTGCCGCTTCTTTGGTACTTTTCCTAAATTTCAAGCTGTTCAACACACTGCACCCCTTGGCCCTCTGCCTTGGCATGTGCATGAATCCCATGGCTGTTTCCGTTTCCATTGTCGGTGGTTCACATGGAAAGTACGATTTGAGAAGTGTGTTGTCTTGCTTAGGGAGTATTTCTGGGGGAATCTCAAAAGGTAAACTTTTAATTTTTCTGCTTTTTCTTACAGTTTTTAGCTGATATGATGTGGGAACTTTTTTGCATGTCCTTCCAGGCTGTATTTTTAATGGAAGAGGTCCTCTTGGTTTATTTGTAGTTCCAAAGGCACCAGGGATTCCATCATACACTAAATTAAGGTTCAGGTTTTCCATTTCTGAATCCTGAGTCTTCAAAAACTGTGAACTAATAATATCTGTGGTAATCTTTGGCCTTTTAACTTCTTGTAAAGTGCTACATAGTTTATTTTCACTGCTTCTAACAGCAAAAGCCTCCTCTGAAAGACCTTCAAACTTTGTATTTCTTGATGTCACCAACTCATTTGAAGAGCTGTGTAAGAGTTCAGAACTGTGCAACACATCTGGCTGCAGTGTGATTTTTGCTTTCTCTTGATATTTTGACTTCTGTTCTTGTTGTGCCTTGTCTGACAGATGTACTTTCATCTTCTCACACTTCTTCTTTCGTTTAAGTACCTGACATTTCTCTATTTGACCAAGTCTCTCTGAACCTAAAGCCTCATTTCCCTCACAAACTGGATGAGTTGGTAGTGTGTCCTGGCCTTCTGTCACCTGCTTCACGTTACCTTTGCTCTGTGTATTCAATTCGTAAGGCACACACACTTCACTGCAAACCACACGGTTTGAGGCTGATTCTTTGCACCTGTTTGATGGTACACCCATATATGAATAAAACGTGGGCAATTCTGGGGAAGTTTCTATGTTAGACGCATCTTCAGTTTGACAACCACTCACAGTTTCTGAACGCAGACGCGTACGTGCTAAGTTTGTGAGCTTTGTAGTATTTTTTCTTTTTTTTGAAGGATTATTTAGGTTAGATCCTGGGATTTCTTCCAAAACCTTTTCATAATTCTCAGTACTGAGAGGGACTGGTTTGCTACCAGACTCTTTTGAACCTTCCAAAAAGGCCCATAGACGATCTTCCCCATCACAAAAAGAACCTACGGGTAACATTTTTCTCGGAGCTACTTCTCTTCTCGTCTTCTCTTCGACACACGTATTCTCAAACTGCTCTCCATAGCGACTACACTTCTGTGCAGTCACAGTCACGTCTTCTACGGTTACCATGGTACGCCCCTGACCTCTCAGACTTCCCTTGCTGTGTGCACAAGCTCGTGAGCTTTTTGCATCTTTCACAAAGCTAGTTGCTGTTTCATTCTCTGAAGAGGCAATCTTGGTATTGCTGGCTTTGCTTTTAACAGATGTTGTTACAGAAAGAGGTTTTGTCACTGAAGAATCTTTGCTAAAAGCTTCAGCTGGAGACGAATCACAATTATCTGTTTGTGCATTGTCAGACAACAGACAGAGCTTTTCTTTCTCAGGCACAGAGATTCCCAAGTGCAGAGCTGATGTTGTTTCTGAATCCACCCAAGTCTGATTAAAAGATTCTTGGATGTCAAACTTTCTCAAGTGGGATGGACCTACACCTGGTAGAGCATCAGTTTCCTGGCCAGGCTCAAATGTCAACTGCAGGCAAGAGTCATTTAAGGTAGATTTTACTCTCAGACTTTTTTTGGTTTTTGTATCTGAAAACACATTCATATTTTCTGTCTTATATGCCAGACTACCGTGAATTGATGCAGAGGGCAAAAATTGGGCCCTAACTGTATTTTCCTGGTCTTCCATCAACCACTTCATCTTTGGCAAAGATTGATGCATTTTGTTTCCTGCAAACTCTAGCTCTGATTTATCTTTTGCACATTTGATAAAGCAAGCATGCTCCGAGCAATGCCGTTTGCTATCAGAAAAGCTTTCTTCAACAGTTCCTTCATCTTCTGTTTCACGTCTCTTCTCGTGTTCTTTTGGTTCAGTTGTCTTCTGAATTAGGTCACTGACAAAGCCCACGTGTCCTGAACAGTCTTCATTTCTCACACCATTTAAAGAGTCCAAATCCAATACATTGTCTTTTAGAGTTCCTTGAAAACTGTCCTCTCTTCCATATTTATGAACTACTGGAGGTGGGTCGTCACCTGGTTTTAACAGTATCTCTTCACTTTGACTAGAGCCAATTGGTATTTTGGTTTCTTCTACAGAAGTAGCTGTAGTTTGTAAGCCCATATTTGGTTGGTTGTTTAAACTTTCTGAATGTTGCTTGCTGCCTGGAACGGGGCCGTGAAACTCACTCTGACGTGCAAGACACCGATTTTCCATTGGACCAAGGGTCTTTTTTGTTTGGCTAGCATGTTCTCTTTGAATATTTGCATTGCTGAGCAAGGGACGTGTATCACAGATTGAAGTGCTATACTCAGAGGCATCAGCCATGAGTGATGACACTTCTTTCTTCTCAGATGTACCTAGTTCTCTCTTCCTTGGGCCTAATGATGAGCTGCAAAATCCAAAATTATTAACACGGGGTTTTTTGTTCAAATATCTTACTAATAGCTGTTGGCTAGTCTTAGTTCTCTGATTGCCTTCAGGGGCATTTGGAGAATCTGCAGTTCTTTTTTTATCAACTTCATCTCTCTGGAGAGCACACGTGCCAATTTGTTCTTTTGCCTCATCTCCGTCATAAACAATTTCACTGACATCTGTTACTTTACTAAGATCAAACTGTTTCCCAGCTTCCATATTCTTATTTGAGATCTCGTCTCTTACCGAGGTAGCAATAGACTTCTCTGCAGTATAGGCTGAGCAAAACATGGTTTTTGCTGTGGAAATGTCATTTACCCCATGCAGATCCTCACCTGCGTTTCCACAGTCGTCTTCCCAAGGAAGAGATCCACATGCCAAAGGGAAATGTGTTTCCGGAAAGATGATTGCCTTTTTACTATTATATCCAGCTGAAGCTTCTCTTTCCAAATTATTATTTTCAGTCTTCTTACCAGCCTCACCATTAAAAGAACAACAGTTTGGGAGAACATCATCTACATGTGTGCTCCCTGATAAAATACAGGAAGTACTGGCAGCTGTGCTCTGCTCTTTCATACTTTGATTATTACAGTTCCATGTGTCACTATGTTCATTTTCTAAACCAGTGACCACACTCTCTCTATTCCCCACTGAATACTTTGTGTTCTTTTGGGAAATTTTGCTTGTCATACTCGGGTTGTCAAAAGTCCTGGAACTTACTGAAGTCTTGAATTTGTCTTTATGAAGCCTAACTTCAGCAACTCGTCCTGTTGTTCCAGAATCACCAAATGATTCTTTTCCAGATGGATTATCCTGAGCCTTGTCTCTTCTTGAAACTTCATTAACAGTGCAAGGAGGACACTCACTACGATGAGGTTCTCTTGATTTGTGTGCAACAGGAGGTAGAGGTACACTTAGTGTATGAATCCAATTAGTTTCTTTGCTACTGGACAAACTATCATTACTATCAGCTTCTGTAGCTTCAACTAAAGTGCCAGCCAACTCTTCTGATCTTGTTTTACTCTCAGATTCCTTTTCAAGCAGTTGTGTCTCAGGTGAATATTCTGCTAGCTTGGTACCAAGACCCAGACAGCTGTGGCTACCGGGAAGAGAACTTTTACTGGAGGTATTATAAAAGCAAAGGTCTGTCTGTCCAGTTTCACGGGAAGCAATGTTGTTCATTTCCATCGACACGCTATTTTCTTTTATATCATCCTTGCCTAGATCACTGACAAAGAATTGCCACTTGTCCTTTATCAACTTATCACCTTCTGATGCAACCATTTTTAATTTTTCTTTTGAGAACTCCTCAGGAGATGAAGCAACAGAACTAAAAACTGAAGAATGATGATGCTCAGAATTAGCACCCTCTTGAGCTTCAGGCCAGCTACCAACGTCAACGTTCTCTCCCACAGCAATTTTTCTCCAGTCTTCAGTAGCCTCTTCAAATTCAGAGCGGTGTGATTTACCTGTACTAGTACTTCCTTCCCTATGATTAGCTTCAGCACTAGGTAATCCTTCGCTCCTTACCACTGAGACCTGCTCTAGTGGTACAGATGTGGTTTCATTGGTAATTCCATGGACTGCAGTTCTACTGGTTTTTAGTGGCGTTTTTCTAAAGTCCAGATAACAGACGCATTTCAGAACTGAATATGAAGCTTCAGAACTTTTTATGGAGGGTGCTCTAAAACTTTCTGCTGATGACAACCTATGAGGTTCATTATGTTTGGGTAAAGGACCAGTACAGAAGTCATGAGCCTTGTTTTCTTCATCCTGCTGATGAGTCTGGCAATTAGCAAGTGACATACTGAATTCATTAACAGGATTTGGTCTGAGTAACTTTTCTTCTCTCCTCTTGAATATAGATACAACATTCCCCCCTGTTCTCAATGGCATGGCAGTGTGGGCTTTCAACCCATTATATTCATTTGTTTCTTGTGGATGCTCTGTGGCTGATTCAATGTCCGAGACTTTTAAAGGCTCTAAAAAATCTAACATGCTGGTTTCTGAAACCCCAGCTCTGGCCATGACTGTGTCTATGTCTGAGCATTCATTGCTCTCAGCTGCAAGACCTTTACTCACTCTGTCATTCCTGTATCCTGCTTTACTAAATATCCTATTCACATCAGCCTTCATACCTTGTGCTTCTTCAGTGAGCTCAGGCAGAGTTGCAGCCGGCACCTGAACATTTGCTTGGCTTTCTTCTGCATAAGGAAAAATAAAGCAAATCAGAACAATATACTAAATTTAGAAAGCTTGCAAAGTTTCTTTTACTATTGTATACAATATTGTGTACAGTGTTGCTTACTAAAATGTTTTTTAAAATGAGAACTGATGCTATTAATTCTCCTGCAAGTCTTTACAAGAAAAAACAGACTACCCCACCAAAAACCTAATGTAACAAATGCGATCATTTTCAACGCAGACATTCCCCATCTAGATACAGGCGAAGTGACCAAAGTGTGTGGAGCTAGAAGATTACAGATAATAATGAAATTCAGAATTAGTTTTGTTGTCCTCTTCATTTGGATTCTGCACTATTTTTATTCTTTAAAACATTAGAAAATGAATGAGTGATACTTTTTTCACGTCTTTGCTATTACTGCTCTCATATAATTTGACTTTGAAACATAAGGAAATGCAAAACATCTGCTATTAAAACCACCTTCTGCTTTGGAGTAAATAAGTATTTGAATTAAATAACTAAAACACATCTTGTACATTAAAGGTGTTCAGGAAAGTACACAGGCTGTTAGGAAAAAGCAGAGGATTAAATTCTCACGTTGTTCTAGCTATGCAGGGTAATATTTTCTACTGTAAAGCAAGATAAATGAGCTATCCTACAATCACTCATGTATTTTAAAATCAACAAAAAGTAACCTGAGGAGAAGCAGGGAGCAGACAGGGATGTGCAACTGAAATAGGCACCTGCGTTCTTGGGAGATCCCGCTACTTGAGTGCAACAGGTTCTCCAAGATTTCACCTCATGCTGGTTTAAGTGAGGATCCTCCTGAAACAAGACAGAAATATCAACGGAGACGGATCAGGATTTTCTGAAATGTTTAGTGTGTTTCAGGGGCTGTAGCTGCTCAGCCAGGTTAGTTCTGAATAAAACCACCCCGAAACCTCAGAACACAGCAGCCCTTGTGCAGAGCCAGCCCAGCACTGCGGGAGGGTCACACCACTACTGGGCATTCCTTTCTGGTCCCACCAACCACTGTCACCTCCCTGCTAAACAACGCACCCAGAATGATTTGTATTTAGCAGCAATTAAGTCTCTCAATGCAAATAGCTAAAATGTAAGTGCCTTAAAACACAAATTGTTGCGAATTTGAATCAGCAGAGTACTCCCTCAAGTCTATCGTACATCCCCAAAGCACTCCTGTATAGCTCTGGTGAGATGCTTTTCCTGATCTCTACTAGGACTTGCCTTCCACGACTCCTTCCCTTGGCTCAAAAGCACATAAAGCCAGGAACAGCTGACCTAAGTCTACTTGCAAAAAAAACCCCAAGCCAAATCAAAACCAAACCGCACAACCAAACTACCCACATATTCGAAATATGTGAAAGTTGGAAAACTGAATGACTGCAAAATATTTAGTTAACTTTATTTTCACAAACTTTCAAATAAATTAAAGAGATATAAAAATCCAGAGTTAAAACCACAAAGTATTTTAGTATTACGTGTCATCCAGTCATTAGTGTAAAACGCGCTTCTCTGCACCTTATCCAGATATTTCCTGACTTGTATGTGTTCAGTCACAATACTTTTATTCTCTTTTATTTTGTTCTTTTGGTGTGTGTGAAAACTACTTACAAACTAAAGAAAACCGATCAAGAAAGTAACTAAAAATCTCAATTTTTAAATAGAGAGTTTGTGACTCTCCAGTTTTTAACAGCGTATTCTTTGGCCCATTTGTCAGCAAGCCTTTACCTAGAAATAATATTTTTATCATCAGCATTTGCCAAAGGGTAGGAAAACAACTCGTGGCTATGCCAGTCTATTGTTTTGAAAAAGGAAACTAACAGTGATTTCCTCTCTAATTACAAACATTAATTATAAAAATGAAGAATAATATTTTAGATTAAAAACTGAAATACTAAACTGGAGGCCCCTGTAGCATTATAATACCATTATGAGAGTGAAGTAACTACTATTTAGTGGTTAGTACCTTGACTGGGGATGACAGTACTGGTGGAACATGCTGTACACACAGGGCATGGATATTGGGCAAGGAGCTTTTTAAGTTGTTTCTCTTCTTTTTAGTCACCAGCCAGTTTTATTCTTCATTCTGTTACACACCTGCCTCACTCCTTTCCAACAGTATTCAAGAAAGCGAAAAGCTTGATAATATAAAATACTGCTGGTCCACTGAAGTATAGTCTAAATTGTCACTGGACCCGTGATAATCCAAATAATGACACATAGGACAGAAGATCCAAATAAGATGAAACCACATGGACTAAGTTCTCTGTCACTCTAACCCTAAAATCAAACTATCGTATAGGGAGGAATATTTGCATTTGCTTACTTGTTTTGACCGGCTTTCCTCAGGAGTTAATACACAGCATTCAGCGCGATACTCCTCAGCCTCTGTGTCTTCTTTGCAATATCCATCGCCAGAACGGTCCAGTTTTCCAAATTTTCTTTTTTTGTCTTTTTCATCCTCTTCAAGGTCTCCAGTCTTTAGTAACTCTCCAGCAAGGGATTCAGTTGGCCCACGAGAAATCCCCTTGAGTGTATCATCCCAACCCTCAGTCTGCTGGCAAAGGTTTTCTACTCCCAAAGTCCTCCGATGCTCAGCCAACCGACTGTCACCACGTGCCAGCCCAGGCCTTGACACATCAGATTTTGGATCCAAGCCGCCATGAGGCTCTGACACGGCCATAAGTCTGGGGGAGATGCCAGCCGGTAGCCCAGTGTGCGGCTCCTCTGCTGCAGCGGACACGGGAGAATCAGGGAGACATTCCAGCCCAGCTGAGAGCATCAGGGCAGCTGCACACTTCACAGTTTACCCTAAAAATAAAAGCGATGTCAAACCAAAATACGTGGGAGTAATCTCTAAATTAAAGAAAAGCTTCATTCTTCAAGGTTCAAGGATACATCTTTAAGAAAGATACTTCCAAATAACTTTTTAAGAAAGGAGCTGAGGAAATGTTTGAGTATCTAAGCAAGTGCTTCATTAACAAAAGGAGTACAGACAAATAAATATTTCCAAGCCTCATTTTCACATTCCAACGTCTCCCTGGAGATACACCCTCATCTTCTGGAAAACCTGAAAAGAGACTATAAAGCAAATCGCTAGGGTTTGTATTAGACATCCTACTAGCTAAAAACAAAGCATTATTTGTTTTCCTGCGATTTTCTTCAGTTTCTAATCTTTGGGGAAGAAAAAACCAACCAACCAACAACTTTTCTTCATATGTTTTCTGCCTCAAAGCAACACTTTCTAGACATCGTCCATGAAACACTGCACCTCTCAGACAAGCACGCTGTATGGACACAGGACACCTTGTGCCAGCGCTGCTTTTCCACAGAACCCCGGTACTGGCATCGGGATCCTCTTGAGCCCAATATTAAGCACCCTGGTCCCCACAGCCCGCTAGGCCAGCGGGGGCCCACAGCAGCGCCCGTGTCACAGCACAGAGGAGTTCCCACCGACCTGACACGGGCTCCAATGGACCTGGCACCAGCACTGGCAGCATCACGAAAACCCTGATGCGAACACGCTGCAGTCTCGTTGCTCCTGAAGATTCACGCGTGAGCAGGAACGGGCTAAGCCAGGTTTTTACAGAAGCATCAGTTACCCAGTTTACAAAAACACGGGCTCCCAAGGGGAGTGTTGTTCTCCTTGCTGCTCAAGAAAAGCTGCCTGTGACCAGCGCCAGCCGTGCGGGGACACACGGACACGGGCTGCGGGTGGCGACCACCGTCCTGCCGGCACGTACGGGCCAGCGGGAGCGGGCGGGCCGGGCGGCCCTTTGCTGGGCAGCACAGACGGCTCAGCCTGGACCCTCTTCTGCTCTCGAGCAGCAGCGGCCGCTTCCAGCCCGGACAGCGGCGGCGCGACCGGAGCCGAGAGGCGCTACCCCCGTCCCGGTGATCCGCACCCGCCCCGAGGAGGCCGACGCTCCCGGTAACTATGCAACCGGTGTTTGCCCCGGTGCCCGCAGGGGTTGGGTTCGGTCCGTAGAACTCCCGCCGCGCCGCATCGCGCCTGGGCAGGGTCCCAACAGCCGCCCACTCGCCCTCCGTCCCACCTCACCGGGGCCGCCGCTGCCGTGTCAAACCCGGCGGAAGAGGCGGGTCCGCGCCCCCGCAGCGCCCCGCGCTCCGCTCCTGTTACCTCAGCGGCCGCCAGCCCCGCTCCTGCCCGCACGGCCGCGCCGCCCGCCCCGCCGCGCTCGCATCACTTCCTCATCCGGGCCGCGCCCCCGGTCCTGGTGGCCGTTGCTGTGGCCCCGCCCACGGCCGCTCCGCCCCGCCCACGGTGCCCGCGCCCGTCGCTGCCGGGGCCCCGCCCTTCCCTCCCACCGTCTCCGTGTTGGGCGTCACGTGACGTGCACGTGCCGTCCCCGTGGCCCCGGATGCGGAAGTGGCGAGCGAAGGCAGAGGGGCCTCGTCGGGACTGTGCCGCCGCGGCCGGCGGGGGACTCGGCACCGGCAGGTCAGGGCCCCGCGCTGCCCCGTGTCTGTGCTCAGGCTGGCCGCGGGAAGGCTGGTCCCGGGGGCGCTGCCCTGGGGCTGGCTCGTCCC
This sequence comes from Nesoenas mayeri, assembly GCF_963082525.1. Classification (NCBI taxonomy): domain Eukaryota; kingdom Metazoa; phylum Chordata; class Aves; order Columbiformes; family Columbidae; genus Nesoenas; species Nesoenas mayeri. The sequence goes on along the minus strand of NC_137565.1, from coordinate 9,710,283 downwards.
GCGGCGCCGGGAAGCATCCCGGAGCGTCCGGGCTCCCTCAGCGCCCGGGACCGCGCGGCTCCCGCTCCCTTCCCCTGCGGCTGGCGGGCTCTGCCTGGAGCCGCCGCGCCGCTCGCTCTGCGCCGCCGCCGGGCCCCGCTGCTGCCCGCCCGCCCCGGCAGCCGCTGGGGGCATAAACGGGCGTCCCCTGCGCTGCCCCTCAGCTCTATAGAGCCGCGAGCGGGACCAATGGCGGGGACGGGCTGGGAAGGCTCCGGCCGCATTCGCTGCCCGTTCCCGGTGCGGGGCGGCCGCTGTTCCCGTCCCGCCGTCACACGGGAGCCAAGTGTCGGTCTCTTCCGGTCACACAACAATTCCAAGTTTGAAGGTTTTATGGAGTTTATCAAGCTTGGATGTACGAGTGTTTCCCGCCGTGCCTTAGTAGCTTCATGATCGAGCTGACTTTCCAAAAAGCACATCTGCAAGTTTGATACTTTATTCTGCTGGACAGCCATACTGCTGTGTTCCTCTGCGTTTTGATTTGATGGAAGCGGACAGCTATAACAAATGTCTTCTAACCAGAAGAGCTTATATTTTAACCTGATAATGTGCTCTAGTTTTGTGAAGCAAGCCTTGTTCCTACTGAGAACTTCTGGTTTAAATGTGCTTCTAAAAAGAGTAAATTGTAAAAGTGAAGGTTCTCAATTGCAGTATGCTCTGTTTCAAATGAAAGTGGCTGGAAGAAAAATGTGGTGGCTGATGCAGTTATAACAAAGTAGTTAATGCATGCCAGTGCCTCAGATGTAAATTTTTGCTTGGCCCTGTGCTGAAAGCTGTGCTGTGTTGGTGTGAAATCATCTGGTTGTGGATTCCAGCATCTTGGAAAGATGTGGGAAAAGGTGTGTGAAAGAGAAGGAATGACAAAACCAGAAGATATAACTGGCAGTAGGCAAGAGTCTGGGTATTCATTTTAATGCATTTAACACAAAGGTCAGAACTTATCCTTGAAATATAAGAGAGATAATTTTAGAGAGTGGCAGTAGCTCTGTGACAGGAGTGCCGGTAGAAGAGGTCATCACTCAACCTTCATTCCGATGTTTATTACAGTTTGTAATGTGCCTGCCCTTCATGTGTGGCGTTCTTGGCTTGTGGTGGTACAACATCCTTTGCTCACACACAGAGCATAAACAACAGTTAGTTATGTGATGACAAGAGATCTGTCTTTGCTTTTGTTTCCGGATTAGATATGCAAGATGTCTTCAGCAGATTTTACTCAAAGTAGCTGAGAAGAGCTGGAATTCAAGATGAGAACGAACAAAGTGTACAAGCTCGTCATACATAAGAAGGGTTTTGGAGGCAGTGGTCAGTATCTCCTGGTTCACAGCAGAGGGACCGGGACACTCTTACATCATTGAAAACATTTAACTGATTTATTGATCTTTTTAACAAAACAGTGAAGATAGAACTTTGTGACAAGAAGTATTACCAGCCAGAGTTTGGAGAGTTCTTTTTTAGTAGCAGGTTACAGCAGAATAAAAACTGCATTTGTCAGAACAGAATGAGATTATGCCTATAAAATAAATTGTTTTATTCTACCTCTTCCCCTTTTATTGTGTCACTTTTGTTTTAGCCTTTATTTCAGTCATTCTTAATAAGTGACAGACAAGTCAATGACTTGTGACTGTGTATAGATGTTTCTGTGTACTAAGAAAAATGTTATTTATTTGTTCCCTACTTTTAGACTTAAATTCATAGCATGTTACTAAAACTTGTTAAGATTCTGTAGCTGTTTACTTTCCAGCTGATGCTTCTTATATGGAAAATGCAAAAGAAGATTTTGCTTGCATAATTAAGGCACACTCATTTGCTGAACAAATCTTTTGTGAAAGTTCTGTGATTTGAAGGCAGAGGTTTTGCCCACAGGCGTGGGAAGGAGCACTGTCCTCAAGTGAATATAACACCTGGCTGAGGTGTTAGTCCTGGGCTAGTGCAGTCATGGGGAGTAAGTGGTTGCATATGAACATGTAAACATCTGTGTTTGATGTGTGTTTGCGTGTTGCAGTTTTCCTCATTCGTTTATATCTTGTAGATGATGAACTGGTGGTGAATCCTAAAGTATTTCTTCAAATCAAGCTGGGGGATGTTGTGGAAATTGCACATCCCAATGATGAATACAGGTGAATTCTCTTTTTGCTGATACCAGTCAGGTGTGGTACGTTCACATGCAGTGGCTTCTAGAGGGAGAGGCTCTTAGAGCTGTGATAACTTTGCTTCAGAATGCTGCCATGTTTTTTTCTGCCTGAATGAAAGTGAGGGGGATTACTGCAGCAGGAGCTCTTCCTTCAATTTTGTGGGATTCTTTGTGATTGGTGTTAGTTTGACCTTTCATGGGGCAAGAAGCACCTGGGTGTAGAGTTTACAATGTCTTTATCCTCATTGTAGAGCTGTTGTAACCAAAGGATTATTCTTCCATCCTATAGTACATTCTAGGCAAAATTAAACTTCCTGGTCAGCTATAAAAGCATAAACTGTCGTATATGAAGCTGTTCGTCCTGCAGCCTGTATCTGAAAAATATGAGTATACTTGTATGAGGTTCTGAGAAGTTCCTGTGTGCTTGACTTTTTAGAGTATCATCTTTACATAAAGAGATTTTTATAATAGGTATAAAGAACAAGACAGAGTGCCAAGCAGAGAGGATGATGTGTGAAACTTTCTAGAAAATGTTTTTCTTTAGCTTATTGTGTGCTCTGTGTTACTAAATAGTTTCGAGAGCGATTTACCAGAGTAGTCTGTTGGTATCTCAACTTGTCTACCTTTTTTCTTCTCTGTATGCCAGTCCCTTGCTGTTACAAGTGAAGTCACTTAAGGAAGATTTGCAGAAAGGTAAAACTTGTAGTCTGCACACTAAAATCAAAGATTATGTCATTTGGCTGCACCTGTTATTGACTGATGCATATATTTTAATTTTGTAAGAAAATCAATGCTTTGTATATTTAGGAATGAAAGGGTTATAATTTTGTCAGAATGTGCATAGCCAATTTTAAATCTGCTTTTGGTTGTGTAATGTAGGGTATTGTTTAAACAAAATCAGCTTTTTAGCCTTAAACTTTTGTTTCTGAATTCTCTGACTGGCTGTATACCTTCTTGCAGGAATTAATCCAGCCTAAACTTTGAGTTTATCTTGCTGCCTTTGATCTTAATGATCCTTAAATTGGGCCACAGCTGAAAGAAGCCGTTGTCTTTTGCTGAGGCCCTGACTGTTTCCTGACAGTCTCACCGTATTGCTTTTGTACTTGTAAACCACTTGAAGCCTTTTGGGGCTGTTAACTTCCCTGGTGTCCTTTCTCGTTTCTGCGGCAGAAACTATAAGCGTGGATCAGACAGTTGCACAAGTGTTCCGACTGCGGCCGTACCAGGATGTCCATGTTAACGTTGTTGACCCAAAGGTGTGTGTCTTTGCATCTTTTTTCCACCTGTCCCTTCACTTTTTGTCTTGCATCTGTTACGAGTAGTGACTTGCTTTAGAACTGCCCTCCCTGTCATGTTTGGTTCTTAAAAGAACAGATTGAAGGGCGCTACTTAGAAACAACTAAGAAAATCTGAGCACAGTTTTTCTTCTGTTTCCTAGGAAGTGACCTTAGACTTGGTGGAGCTGACCTTTAAAGATCAGTATATTGGGCGTGGGGATATGTGGCGACTGAAGAAAAGTTTGGTAAGGCCTCTACTGTCCTCGTGTGTAGGGTGGAGGAGATCATGTACCTTTTTCTTTGCTGGCTGTAAAGGGAAATGAGCATTTTACAAAATACAGAAAACTGAGGATGAGGCCAGTGCCATCAGCTCCTGGGAACTGATGGTGTAAGTGATGCATCAGAGCTGGAGAAATCGACGTAAATGTGTTGCAGAAAAAATAGTCCCGTCATTTCCTACTCTGTCACAGTAATGTTAGTTACTGCCTTGGGCACTGCAAATGCTGTTGAGAAGGGTTTTTTCTTATGTTCTGAATTTTAATCATTTATTACCTTTGGAAGGAATTGAATCCAAATATTTTTCATGTTAGAAGTACGCTAACGTAGCCTCTCTCTGATAGTACCACTTAATTAGCACCTATTGGAATTCTTTTGTTTCTGCATCTCTGAAGTGCAGTCTTTGGCTCTTCTAAGGGCAATGAATTAGACCAATGAATCCCATAAAAGTTCATATGTGTTAAAAACTATTTTCTGTTGCAGAGGTTCTGTAGGCTGGGAAGTTAGTAGTAAATATTCTCAGTGGTTTTTGTGATTTTTCTGGCAGAAGTCGGGTGTTTGAGCATGGATTTGTATTTTTTTTGAATAAATGGGTCTGCTTACTCTGAGCCTGCTGTTCTTCTAACACCTGTAACTGTTCATTTTTAGGTCAGCACATGTGCATATGTCACCCAAAAAGTTGAATTTGCGGGTATCAGGTCAGTGCTTCCTCTGAGGATTTACTGTTACTTATGACTTGAGATTAATGAATCCAGAGAATCCAACTGGAGAATCTTCTCTGAAAAACCTTTTCACATTTTTTTTGTTCCCTGACTCTTCCCCAGATTTCTTTCTGCACCATGGGGTTGATTTGGGGTGGAAGAAACTAGTAGTAGGACAGCCAACCACACTTGTTGCTTCTGATGAATGCCAAATAAGTTTATTTTTATCTCTTCTAATATTTCCACCCTTTCCCAAGATGCATTAATAGTTTAGGTGAGGGTTACTTTGGTTTACTGTTGAGATGACAAAGAAACAAGGAAATGTGCAGAGGGAAATGGCTGTTTGACTTCTTTTGGTTTAAAGAGCAGGTTTTAACGAACTAAACTTCTGCTCTGCTTTCAAGTCGTCCTTGAATGCAGGTTTTGGTACGTCCCTTATTTGCTCAGATGTTGATTCTCTAATCTTCATGTTCGCTCTGGTTAGTAAATATTCTGCGCTCCTTTCCTTCCAGGGCGCAGGCAGGTGAACTGTGGGTCAAGAATGAGAAAGTCACTTGTGGATACATCAGTGAGGACACCCGGGTGAGATTTGAGGGAGCAGTGGAAGGTTTTTCCCTTCCTTTCCTTGTCGGTTTTCTTGTAATTCTGTCTTGCTTGCAGATTTGTATGGATAATTTGAATTGGCAGCATTGCCAGCTGAAGAATGGCAATAAATTCAGGAGAATGAATGATTAGTAAACTTGAGCTCTTCTGTGCTGGCAGCACTAGGAATTCCTCAGGCTGTTCAAATGCCAGCTTGTTGGAGGCGAAATTTCCTATAATGGAGTGGGCACAGTCATATAGTTTGCTCTGTAGTTAACCCTTTGCATTTGTCCCTTTTAGTGAAAGTACCTTGTATTAAATAAGATCTTTCGTTCCTTTGCAGGTGGTCTTCCGCTCCACTTCTGCCATGGTTTATATTTTTATCCAGATGAGCTGTGAAATGTGGGATTTTGATATTTATGGTATGTAGGTGACTGAGCTGGCTGATGGTCAGTGTGGATGGCAGCAGCTGTCCTTTCTGCCGTTACTACGTAATTCTGCTGTGACAAAATCAAGGGGACCAACTGACTGAACCTGGGAAAGGTTTTCTGTGGATTTAAATATGTTTGGTGATGAGGGTGGGTGTGAGTCCTGAAACCAGAAATGTGTGGAAGTCCTGTGCAAAGAGGATCTTGATGGTTTAGATTTCTCTTGACTTAGAATTAGTGATGAAGCAAAAACCCCACCTTAGCCCAGATAGGGTCAGCTAGAAATATTAAAACTTTAGAAATTAAGAATTAATCGCTTACCTGTGTCATTGTTCTATTTTCTTTTTCTGGCTTAATTCTTCAGCAAACCTCTTGCCACTTCCTTTGACCATGTGTTTAGACATATGTAACTGGGCAGCTACTCAAAACTGAGCAGGGGATCAGTTGTGCATACTGTGCCTGAAAGATGGTACAGATGCTTTCCCAGCATGCTGCGAATGTGTTGGAAAAAATAAAGGTCAGATCCTTTTGACAGTAAGAGACTTATTTACATCCTCTGAACCATAGCCATGCTTTTAAATGTTTTTATTATCTTTGTTTTAGTGATATCAGCATTCATTATGCACACAGCTGCTCTGATTCTAACAATTGTCCTAGAATCTCAGGGTTAAATATACCCCACAGTTGAAGTAACTGCGGTTATTGATGCTTTGGAGATGTTTAATTTGCAGGGGACCTATACTTTGAGAAAGCCGTGAATGGTTTCCTTGCTGACCTCTTCACAAAATGGAAGGTAAGTAGCTGCTTGATTCACCCTGTCTGAAAGACCAAGATGATGCCACCTTAGTGAACCCATTGATGGGTCAGTTTGAGGAGGATGCAGGTTGTGTCAGTCAGTGCTAAGATTTACAGGACTGTGAGAGGTGGCTCCTGGGCATCAAAAAAGGGTTATTGCAGGTTTGCATTACATCATGTATGTGCCAAATGACCCTAATACTGATCTGTTGGATCTGCTGTGTTTGTCTCGTACAGTTTGTTTGTGTGGAGTCTCTGGCTGGACTACAGTCACTAAATGTGTGATAGAGTTGCTTGTGCAATGCATAAGTCAGTTTCATGCAACTTTAGTCATCCCAGGACTCAGTTCTGAATATTTCCCCGATACAGGGTGTAATTTGTTCAGTACTGCTCTCTTTAAGCATGAGGAAGTTCCAGGTTGTAGTATAAGGGCCACTGATGATTTGCAAGCTTCTTGAAAGTGAATTGCTTCAAAACGAAACAAAGCCTCACTACCTCTTGTGGCTGAGCAACCCAGAGCTGTCTTCTGTTTCCGTGACCCTTAAGGTTTTCTTTTTTCATGTGTTTTTCCTGGACAGGAAAAGAATTGCAGCCATGAAGTGACAGTGATTCTATTTTCTAGAACGTTTTATGAAGCAAAATCTATAGGTATGTAAGTTCTGTATTTTTGTGTTTCTGTTTTTTAACCTGTCTCCTTTTCTCTTGAAAGTTGGTCACAGGCTGCCACTGACTTTATAATATACGGCAAATTTTTCTCATCATATTCAAGCTGTCATCTTGTTTTAAAAGCGATTTTAATGTTATGTAGGAGATATGATATTTTTCAAAGATGTGGGGGTTTTTTTTAAATGGAAATAACAGCTCCTTACAAGAAAAGATGAATCATTTCTATACAAGAGCTTAGGAAGATACTTGCCTTTGCTTCTGTTTCAGATGAGTTTCCTGAAACACATCGTGCATCAATTCGACAGGATCATGAGGGCAGATTTTATGAAGATTTTTACAAGTACGTGTTCCTCCCAGTTCTTTCACCTCGTGTCCCACGGTGTACGTGCAACCCTTGTGGAGGATATCTTGTTGTGAATTGTAGGACTTGCAAGGAATTAAGATACTGAAAAATATCTGTATTGGAAAGTGGCAGCAAATTGATGAGTAGTCCCCATCCCATCTGTGAGTGCCCAACCATATTTGCTAAGTCAGTCTTTCGTGTGCATGTGAATATTGTGTTGTCTGTGCTTTATTGGAATTGCCAATAAACTTAAGTTCTGTAGTGCTGGGAGTAGTTTCTGCAGAAGACATAGCTGTTTTGCAGATCTTTACATTCTTGAGTTGTTGAAGAGCAGATGGTGCCATTGCTGAGACCACAAGTGTTCCCAGTTAAGTACTGGAGCTCTTTGGCTGATGGTCACAACAGATGCAGGTGTCAAACCCATCATTTGATTCTGATCTTGGACTTCTAAATGACTGTACTGCTTTGCAGAATGGTGATGCTATTTGACATGTAGTGTTGCTCACACATTTAGAAGCAAGAGATTATTCTGGCTGGAGATGTGTCCAGCTTTGTTATGCATCTACACCTTAGTGATTGCCACAAGTACACCATAGTTCTAACGTGCTGCCCAGCACAAGGAAGAAACTCACCTTTTCTAGCATTCCTTTTTCTGTAGTTTGTTCATCCCCTCTCACTTCCTTTCATGCTCCTCATTGAGTTGTGCTTTTTCTAGAGTTGTAGTTCAGAATGAGAGACGAGAAGAGTGGACATCGTTGCTTGTGACCATTAAAAAGCTTTTCATCCAGTATCCTGTGTTGGTACGACTAGAGCAAGCAGGTACAAGAATCTTCCTTTCCCATGCTTTTACCCTTTTATCTTTTGTTTTTCTTTGTTTTTTTAAAGTTCTTTGTAAACTCCCTAGTTTCAGTTGGAGTCTGGTGTTGTACTACTTAACGCTCTTGTGGCCAGCCTACTTTGCTTGGCTATTTCTGGGAGATACGCCAATGCCAAGTTCATCTGTAATTTGTTGGAGTGATAGGATTTACTACAAATGCAGTGTGGTGTGTGTTTTAAAGCTAGTCTATTCAGAGATGACATTCTTTCCTTTTTTTTCCTTCCAAACACCTGTCCAGAGGGATTTCCTCCAGGTTACAATTCTACCTCAGCACAAGGGAACTACCTGGAGGCCATAAACCTTTCATTCAATGGTAAGTTAGGAACAATGGATAAAAACATACAGGGGATGAACCACTAAAACAGCTGCCGATAAATGGGTGTAGACTTATATTGCCTGTTTTTTAATACTGTGAAGAGGAGGGGAATATTAGGTGGTTAAGCTGTCGTTTTCAGCCTCAGAATAAATTGTATTGTGTGTCTCTGGAAAACCAGTGTCTCTCAAATTACTGAGTATTGGGTATTTCAGGCCTCAGGAACCATTTATAGGGCCTTGTTAGGATGGAACTTTTTCTTCTAGCTCTGTATATGTATGAGAACCTCTTGGAACAGAAGTTGAAATTTTAAATTATGGAAGCATTTCAAAATCAAGTTGGATCAAACATGATATAGGTGAAGCTGATCCATCTTTTTTGGCAGAGATATGGGTTTGATGGGCTGGAAGGGCTCCCCAGAGATCTACTTTTTGTGATTCTGTACGTCAGATGTTGTTCTGTCACCTCAGTCACTGTCTTGTTACTCTCATGGGAGGGAGCACAGGATTTAAAATGATTAGTAATGGACTTTACCTTGTTGGGGTTTTTTTTGGGGGGGTTGTTTGTTGGTTTTGGTGTGTTTTTTGTTTGTGGGGTTTTTTTTTTTGAGATGTTGCAAAGGAAACACTAAGCATATGAGAAAAATACTCCATATAACTGATTCCCATCTTCTGCCATAACTCTTTGTCACTCCTGTAGCTTTATTAACATTTATTGGTTGAACAAGACTATATACGAGCCCTCTCATGCTTGCTTGTGCTTTGTGGGAACTGGTTTAATGCCACTGTTAATAGAGAGTCACCTCCCATGCTCTGAAAAAAAAAAAAATGTAAAAAATCCAACGTCATTTTTTCTTTTAAAGTGTTCTTTAATTCTTTCTCTTAGTGTTTGACAAGCATTACATAAACCGGAACTTTGATCGGACTGGCCAGATGTCTGTGGTTATCACACCTGGCGTGGGTGTATTTGAAGTTGATCGACTCCTTATGATTCTAACCAAACAGCGGATGATAGACAATGGTAAATAACTAGCAACACTGCAGTCTTTATGAAGGCAAACAGATACATTTGGAAAAGCTGTAGCCTTTTCTTGCTGTGAAAAAGTATGTGTTGTAATTTGTGTACTTTGGAAAGAGAGGTTACAGATGGAAGACTTGTGTCTGCACTTCATATCGAAATGGGCAGATTTTCAGATAACTTATAGGCATTTAATTTAATGTTTTTGTGTGATAGAGAACTTCATCTGTCCATGCAGACATTTCTCTTAAAGGATAATCATGCGTGACTTGCATTAGTTTAGAAGAAACATTTCTTGTATCCTCACTGACACTGTTGATTTATAACCATACCACAGGACTGATAACTACTGATAACTTCAGTATAATGATGTCTTAAGATCTGATATGAATACAGATTTGCTCTTCAGTTCAAATTGATGATCTGTTTTGGCTTAGAATATCAGTTGTGCTTGGTAGATGGCTGAATTCTGCTGTTCTTTGTTTACAGGGATAGGTGTGGACTTGGTGTGCATGGGAGAACAACCATTGCATGCTGTACCACTCTTTAAGGTAATGCTTCTTGTCCCTTCGCGCTGCTCCCACTAGAAAAGTTACTCATTTTGTGACTAGTTCAACACAGCTACTTGCTCTGCTCCTGAATTCCTCTTACAGCTCCATAATCGCTGTGGACCTGGCGATTCCAGACTCTGTGATGACTACAATATTCCACACTGGATAAACCATAGGTAGGTGAACTCTTATCAGCCTTTGCTAAACACTTCTGCTTTGCTTTCCTCTGTATAATCTGTTGAATTCTCTTTCTTCTTTCCTTGTTTATTTCCTTTGCTCTCGTTGTGAAGCAAAGACATATATTACAATAATCTTGCAGACCTAGGAGTTCTAGACTAGTTCCACACGTTGTCTTATGCAGAGCAAGGTATCCCCTTTTCTCCATCTAACAGCCAGCTCCAATTCACAGGCTGTTTGCTGCATCGCTAACCAACTATGTTCAGTTCTTCGCAGACAGCTGAGCCACCTTGTTTTTCCTTTCAGTTTCTACACGTCCAAAAGCCAGCTCCTGTGCAACAGCTTCACCCCACGGATCAAGCTGGCAGGAAGGAAAGTAGGTATCTTTCTGATTTATCTTTTCTTCTTACTAGCTTGTCAGATATCTTTTCTCAGCCAAGTGTCAGAATCTTTCCAGCAAGGATTCCAACAGCTGTAACTAAGTTTCAGTGTTAAAAGACAGTGGAAGCAAAGCTGTAATGGTTTTTGTAGGAGTTGGGAATGAGGGACTAGTTTGTAGGCCCTTTCTAGGATGAAATCAGGTGAGAAATGTTTTAGCCACCATAAAAATTAGTATTTCATTCTGTAATAAACTCTGTGGAGAGGAAGAAAGGTGATGGCAAAGATGTGCTTTTTTATGCAGGTTTGTTACTGTCAGTATCTAATACTTCTGAAGTGGTCTGGCTGCCTCGCTGAGTCGGCAGGATAAACTTCAAATCTGATGCTTGATCACACTGGGGGATGTTTCCTTAGAACATGCTGACTGTCTCCCTTCTCTCTGTCTTTTCTCTTGCTCTGTGTGTGTGTGTGTGGTTTTGTTTGTTTTTTGTTTGTTTTTGGTCTCTTCATGCTTCCTTTGGACCCTCCAGCCGCTGACTGAGAAAGCGAAAAATAACCGAGATGCCTGTGAGTAATTCTGTTCTGGAATGATCTATTCTACTGACTCCCAAACTAACAAACAGCTGTAGTGACACAATGATACGTCAGCAAAAACACTACTGACGAAATGTGGGAAGGAACGATTGTTGCAGAAAACCATCAAAACCACATAGATGTTATCCAAGATGTTCTTATATCAGTTGCCTTCTTGGCAACTGATATGGAAGGGTGAGTTTCTGTCCTGGCTGCTTGTCACCTGGCTGGAGGAGCAGACAATATCGGACAGATGTGCCAGCCGTGCTGCTGATGGGAGTAGGACAGGGATTCACTGCCTTGGCATATTGTCAGTGCACTGGCCACAGAATTGCAGTGGCAGAAGCTTGCATTCTGCTAATCCCACCTCATTTCAGGAAGGTGTACATTTGTAAAAAGAGGCTGTCCATTCTTCCAAAGATGCTTTAAAATGTGCAGTTTCTTTGTGAGGGAACTTGAGGCATCTGTTCATGAAGGGATTGATTTGTTGATTATTAATTTAATGTCTGGGATATATGGAGGAAAGATATTAAGGCCTCGGCAACTCTGATTCAGAGACACCAACTCTGATAATTGAGCTGCCCCAGCTGTTCTGCTCATGAGACTTGTCCTTGTGATTTCTTTTGGAATAGATAGTTTTCTTGGATAGAGTTGGATACTTCTAACTTGCAGATCTTGAACATTCTTGAAAGAGGTTCCAGTGCTAAATGACTTCTCTTTCAGCATTAGGGGCTCCAAAAGATGCTGAGAATGCCTTGCCCATCCAGGTGGATTATGATGGCTACGATGCTCAGGTGTTCAGACTGCCAGGCCCCTCCAGAGCCCAGCGCTGTACCACATTCAGGTAAGAGGCTTCTGAGCGTACTAGTTCTAGAGCAGGTATGTTATGGTGTATTTCTGGATACATAGAATGCTTTGAGAAATATAAGGAAAGTTAAGGTCCACGGCCTTACAATTGAACAAAGCTTTATCTGTAGTGAGTATGTATGGCTGGTTGTCTGGCACTTTACCTCTAAGGCACTGTGTGGAAAAAGGCATAAGTATACTTTTTCCTTAGATCTTTAATTTTGTCTGAATGAAGAATGACGCTAGTCTTCCTTGCTAAGTTCCTAGCAGATTTTGCAAGCTGGGTAAGAAAGTACTTGCACAATAAACTTGCACAGAGTTGTAGAAATAATATCAAATAATATCAAATCTGAGGAAATTGTGCATGTGGACTCGCTTGTTAATATGAGCAGCTTGTAGAAATCCATGCTGGAAGATGCCAGTACGATTTAATGTAGTTATTAATTCCAAGTAGTTTCCCTATAGCTATGTGTTCCTAGCACTGTAGGCTCAGGTCTAGTATCTTCTAGACCACATCTATATTACCAGCTTGATGTGTAATCTGTAGAGTGGCATAAGGAGTCAAGCGTGCTCTTTTCACAGGCATTGTGCTGGAAGTCTTTTAGTGTTGTGTTCTTCTATTGTATATTGCACAGAAGTATATAGTACCCTCATAGTTTAAAAAAACAGTGATAACTTCCTTGTAGTCCTCTTCTTGAGTTCACCTAATGAGTTTTAAGTTTTTTACATGATTTGGGCCCATTGAAACCCCTTTAACCCAGGAATTAATCTCTTTCATATCACTGGCCATATCTGTTTGTTGTCAGCAGGTCTGTGAGGGAGAGAGAAAGTCGCACCAGAAAGAGCTCCAGTTCCTATGACGTGTCGTGCAGCCCGTCCCTGCAGAGCCGCACGCTGCCCTCGGAGGAGGTGAGGAGCCAGGCTTCTGACGACAGCTCGCTGGGCAAGATCTCCAACATCCTGATGATCCCACGGCCTCATCTGCACCAGTGTGAAGTCAGCAGCTCCTTGGGCTATACCAGCACCAGAGGTCAGCCTGGGGCAGGTGGGAGGTACTTTGTGGGGCAGAGTGAAGATGGAACCTTGTGTTGGCCGCAGCCTGGCCAGCTGAGGGCAGGTGGTGCCCATAGCAGCATTCATGGTTCACCTTTTCTGCAGCTCAGCTATGGCTGGGTGTGCATTTCCCCTTTGTTATCCAATTCCATTGCTTTTTTTTAATTAACTTGTCCTAAATAGCAGTGTCCTGAAACTGATTTGTACTTTTCCCTTGTCTATTACTTTCTTTAAAATTTGACTATTCTCCTGGGCCTGCTTGTGAATGCGGACAGATACAAGTAACTTTTTATTATCCAGGTCACCTATAATTCGTCAAATGAGAATTGGCCTTAGTAGTGAGCCCTGTGGGGGACTCTGCTTATAGCTTCTTTCTGTGGGGATTTGTTGTCATTAAGAGTCACTTTCTGGATCCTTCCTTTTGCCAAAGTACTGCTGAGCTATCCTGGTGTGCTGACAGGCGCTTTTTTTTTTCCTTCCAATTTAACTTCACTCCTGGACACTGCACGGTATCTTCCATAAACCCAACTCATTTATTGTATTCCTTCTGCAATTGCTTGATCTGTAAAATTTGACCCCTGAAGGCTCTTTGTTTGTTTTTCATGTCATGCTTTATGACCTGATACCATATTTATCCCATTACAGGAACTGGATTTACTGCTGTCACACAGTGTACTTCACATTACATTCACCTTTCATGTTTTCCCTGTTGTTGGTTAATATACACATTTTGTTGTTGCTGTTTCTGCTACTCCTTTAGTTTGAAGGATAGTCCTGTGACCCAGCTGAAGGTGTGTGGCTGGATGGGGATGTGTGTGGAATAGGACTGAGGGGGAGTCAGAGCTTTTGACCTGTTTAAGTTGGCAGTACAGAGTTGTAAAGAAGACCCTTCATTTGGGGCAATTGCCACTTTGTTATCAGGTTTATTTCCGTCTCCTATTTCTAAACAACTGCACTTCTGTTCTAGGTTGAGCAGCAGTGACTAACTGCTAGTTTGCTGAAATTGTGTCTCATGTCTTCTGGAAGTAACCCCTTATTTCAGTGGTCAGATCTGAATGTTACAAAAACCCCGTATGTTCCTCAGTTGTAGCTTCTGCCGTGTCTTTTGTCCTCATCCTGAAGTTTTTTGTGTCAATCTTTTGATTTCTTAGGAATTCTGACAGCTCTGAGTAATTCTTCGTAGTTGGCTTAACAAGTGGTTTCTCTATGGCTTTGTTTAGTATAAGGTGACATGGTATACGGCAATGCTGTAATGGCACATGAAATAATACGCTTTCTTGTCTGGATTCTTGTTGAAGTTGTAACTTGCAGACTGGCTTGGAATTGCTTTCAGCTTCTCTCCCTGCCTGTTCTTCAGCTCTCCTTATTCCCACTTACCCTGGCGAATCTTTATATCCCTAAGCAATTCAGTCTCTTTTGCCCGGCGTCTGCATGATCCCATGCTGACTTTGTGTTTTCTAGATGTCCTTGAGAGCATGCTGGAGTCTCAGCAACGTGACTCCAGTGCCCCTGGGAGGTTCCACGTTGGCAGCGCAGAATCCATGCTGCACATTCGGCCGGGGGGATACACACCCCAGCGAGCGCTGATCAACCCGTTTGCCCCGTCCCGCATGCCCATGAAGCTGACGTCGAACAGGAGGCGTTGGATGCACACGTTTCCTGTGGGTAAGTCCTTCATGTCACGTTAGCTTGCTGTTACTTTTTCCTTGTCCAAGCATTAGCACAAGAGAACCAGTGCAAACCCTGGCGTCTTGAAGTACTCTGCACTGTAACAGAGGCTGAACTAAGGATGTAGGCTTGAAGTCAGGGATCCTGTTTTTTAAAATATTACCATCTGTTGGCAAACTTGCAGCATCAGGTACTGTGGAACAATCTTACGCTTGATGGAGACTGTTGAAATTAATCATAACTTTAATTTGGGTTGACTTTCAGATGGTAAATTGTTCTTATGTTGGTTTAGCACCTTTTAAGTAGGCCCTCCAAAATGTTTTAAAGAACATTCTGCTTCCCTGGCTTCGGAGAAAATGCCAGAGGTCTCTAAGGTTTCATAAGCGTGCTGTCTTGATTTCTGTTAATTGGCATTGCCTGTGTTGTTGGCATAAGGAGGGCACAAGCAACTGAGGAATCGATGCAGATATGGTGATTAATGATCAAATTGTAACTGTGTAGGTCCATCAGGAGAAGCAATCCAGATCCATCACCAAACTCGTCAGAACATGGCAGAGATGCAGGGCAGCGGGCAGCAGGATCTGACCCATTCCTCTGCTGAGCTGCTGGAGCTGGCGTACCACGAGGCCACGGGCAGGTGAGCTCCTCAGGGTCAGTCCCTGTAGACTTGGTATGAACGTCCCTGTTCCGTAAAGTTTCATGTATGTTACAGTAAGGCAGTTATAGGTTGTGATCTTTAATAATACATTGTGTCAGTGCCCCATATGCAGTATATACTTTTATTTTGAGATATAAAGCTCTTTTGCCAAGGCTGGGAATGGTTTACCCCCTTCATTTGGGGAGCGTGGTTGTTTATCAGAGTGCACAAGCAGTATAATGCGTCATTCATGGAATTGTTAAAAATTGCCTTATAAAAGCCTGTGTCTTTCATTCGTGATTTATTATCCCAATAGCTTTGACCTTCATCCCAGAATAGAACCTTATTTTAGCACAGGGTGTAGCTTTGCCTCATGGTAACTGTTGAGCAATTTCAGTGCTACCATTCGATCCTGTCTTCCCCATATAAGAAATATGGTCATCATAAACATCAGGGATGGATTGCAAATGAAAGTACCTGTGTTCATAAACTAGTTTTCTTTTATAAAACACACTTTGGTCAATGTTGGGAGCTTATATTGATTGTTGGCTCTGAGAAGTGAAAACGATCCTGATGTTACTAGATGTGGCCTGTTTGTGGGGAGGCTGTTTTTACAGCCAGAGAAATTAGATTGTTCACTTCACCTAGGCTGTTTTTCAATCTGCACAGTTGTTCTCCAACCTCCAGATATTGCCTTATGTGGGTTTTATCTGATTATTATTTTATTGACAACATTTTATCCACATTTTTCACTCATTATTAAGTGTTGTTTACCAAAAACATTTTGGTAGCTTAAGCAACTTTGGAATTGCCAGGAAGTTTGTTTCTTTCATCACTAACTTTCTTTCTTGCCATGTGTTTCTTCCCTCTTGCATGCTTAGAAATTAATGTTACATATTGTTTCTGAGTGTTCAAGGTAAATGAGGACACTGGTATTGCCATCTTCAAGCAGTCCTTCAGGAAATTGCACTGACTAATTAACTCTCTCGTGCCATTATTTCCCTTTTATAGGGAAATTGTTGTCCTACCTTGTATTCCTTTAGAATACTATAATCTCTTTCTGTGTTGCATAATTTCAGCATTACATCATCCTCACCATCTTTGTTCCCATCTTTGTTCTACTTTAAAAAAAAATTAATTGCCTTTTTATTGCTTCATAAGTACATCCCAGTGTGCTAAAGTATCTTGTCATTAATGCCAATCTCTTGTGCCATATTCTTGGTAATCCTTTTTCTTGATCTTTTTTTGGTTGCTCCAAAGCAATTTACTCCATCTGGAATACTGGTTTTATAGACCAAGGAATCAGATCTGTAAATAGCTAAGTTTCATTTCTCTCCTGGGAGGTGTATGGGTAGATGTTTCTCCACTGCTCCGCAAACATCCTGCCTTGGTTATTGCTGGGGTCAAAGAACAAACAGTACATGTAGATATGGAATATTGTTACAGCCTTCGCTGTGCTGCTTTTGTGCCCATCACCATCTCTGCAAACATCATGAAGAGCCTGGTTTCACCATGGGCTCAGCTGAGACAGCAGCTGATTACTTGCTGTTTGTTATATCGGCTCTTGCTAAAAGCAAGGAAGGGCACGAGTGAGGGAGGTTGGTATAATACAGGCTGCTTTGTTTTTCTCCAGACACGTCAGCTCTCGGCATCCCGGTGACGGTGCTTCTTTCCTGAGCTTCAGCGGCACAGAAGAGTTCTCCAACGGTCTGGCTGGGGGTGACGGTGCAGGTAACAAAGCAGTGCCAGAGCACGGGGCTGCGAGAGGAGCTGCTTCCCTGGTAGCAGGGACAAAGTAATAGAGGCAGAAGACGTGGGAGGTGGGTGGGCCAGGCTGTACAAAGTAGAAGGAATCAATCATGGAAAAGGAGTTTTCAACTTTGAGTGACCTGGTAATGCTCGCTCTTGGACTTTTTGGGGTGTGTGTGTGTGTTTGTTAGTTGTTGGTTAAAGTGTCTCTACTACTCTAGGTATGTCTTATAGACTTTAATGTAGAAAGATCCTCATTGTTTACATTTGATAAGCTCTCAGGCACTTACTTCCATAACAACAAAGCACTGACATCCAGACACAAACACATCTAAGTATGCACTGGTGTTGTTCAGAATGTTTTTTCTGGGTGGCGTTGCCTTAAGGTGTCACTCTTTGGATGAAGAAACCTGTTTAAATGTATAAATATTTTACATATACAAGCCATAGGAAAGCATAAAGTTTGGCTGTATCTAGGTTTTGAGAGAAGCTGTAAAAGCAGGTTTATTTTGCATGGTACAATCTGGTGCCTTCTAGTGTTTCTTGTCATTATCTACAAGTGCACTTTCTTCAGATTTTAAGCATTTTTAATGTGATGCTGTTTATGCTAAATGTTATTTACACAGCCCCAGTTTTCATCACATTTTTGAGAGAAGACACGTGTCTGTACTTTCCATTGCAGATCAGCTCTGGCTTGTTACCTGACCCAGACACCTCACAACACGCCACACTAAGCATTCTGTTGGGTTGTCTTTTGTGGGTTTATTGGTTTGTTTTGCAACCTCCTTCTGATTTTATGGATGTGCTTTTTGGACAGGCACATGGTGGGGAAAAGAAAGAACTTTACAAGTATAGTGTTCAAGACTTCTGTTCTTTTTTCAAAACCATCTTAGCCATAAAGAAGTTAGCAGACTTAATTTTCTTGTGTCTCTCTCATCTTGTGTTCACGTAGTCACATTAAAAGTGATTTTGTTCTATTGTTTCCTTCTGTGGATTTCATCTGAATAAGTTTCATTTCCTTGCTTTATTTCTTTTATTTTTTTCCTGCCTTCCAGATAGGCTTTATTTGTTCTCGCATTTGCTAAACTGCATTTCAGCTGCTGGCTACAATTTGCATGATGCAGATGCAGAGCATATCCTGGCAATAGACACGCGTGCATTTTATAGAAGTCTCTTGTGTCCATAGATGGGATATAAATCACGTATGTGGTAGAAGCTAATCTGTGCCTGTCATTGTGAAAGTCGTTATGAGCACCTTCCCTGACGAACCGCCCGCAGCCATCTGTAGCTGCCACACTGTGACTCACTGATTTGACTTCTGTTTCTCCCTTATGGTTTGAGTCACCTATGCAGCGAAACTCTTTTATTATTACGATTTCCAAAAATATGATTTCTCAGTGAGTCTGGTTCTCCTCTGCTGCCCACAGTGTGTTTTGCTGCATCGTGGGCTTCACAATGAAATATCACCCCATGTATTTCCATTGATGTTCAGTATGCTTTCTCTGTTGGCCAGCAGATGGTAGATGATAGTTCAGAGCAGATAAATCTTGTTGCAATTCCCTAACTAGATGGCAGATGGCATCAGCAGAGCTGTTGAAAGGTGAATGCCAATTCGAGTCAGCTCCTCCACTGTTTTACTGGCATCATCGTGGAAGGAGATAACAATCCATTCTGCTAGGAAATGCTGTTCAGAGTAACAGCCACAATGTTGATATCAATTTCCTAGATAAATCTACATAAGCTAGTTTTGTAAAAATGGCTCCTTGTAAATGTTTGGAGGCTTCCTGAAACTTGTATTTTGATAAATGCCTTTTAAGCCAGTGATTTTTCTTGTCTCCTTAGCTGCTTGTTTCCTCTCATGTGCCACAACAGGTGTTTATTCAGCTACATGATGAACCAGCTCAGGGATCTGATCCAAATGAAGAGTAACTGGGGTTTTTCTTTGCTGTATGGATTGTTTCACTGTCACTACACCAATATTGATACAAATGCAGCAAACACATGAAATGGGACTAGGAAAAACTGGCCAAGGGGTACAATAGCATCATGTTACCTTAGCATTCATTGAGGTGTAGTTTTAGTATCTGTTTTCCAGATTAATTGGCTGCTTAGAACAAATCTGTTTGACAGTGAGAAAAATCATGGTGTCTTAAGTCCTAATCAAATTTTAAATATAATTTATTAGTCTTAAGTCTCTTATTGGTCTTCATTTAGGTTAGTATAAACTGAATAAACTGAATTTTGCTCAAAAACTGAACATCTCTTCCCTAGCTCTTATTTTATCTCACAATGAATAAAAGCTTTGTTACTATTCTTAGTGAAGTATGGACCAAGGTGTATCTCAGATTGACTCTTAATGGAAGTTGCCGTGTGTTCAGAACATGGTAGTTGGTGTTTAATTTATTGGACCTACTTAGCGAGTAGCCTGGCAAGGGATGAAAAGGTAGTTTGTATTCACTGCATCAAGAAGATCAACTGTTTGTTTTGTTTCCTCCCCACTCCCTGGCTGAGAGGTGAAATGTGTGCTGGCAGTTTATGCCTAAAAATGTTGGATTTGGAGTAAATCTGTATTGTGGTTTTCATAAATTACTTATTCTTTAGACTCCTAGATAATTAGAGTCTTATATATGGGTTCTCTTCTCCCACCAGGTGCAAGTCTGTTATAATTTCTCTTCTTGCTGCTCCTGTGTTTTATGAAAGTCTTCCCCTTAACTTATCCCTTATCCATAAAATGAGAAAACCAATAAAAAAAGATTCTGGTTTTACATACTGAATGTATTTAAAAGTACTTAGCTGCTGAGACCTAGAGATTAGCAAACTAAATTATTACAGGTGAGTCCTCTCTTCTTGTTATTTGCTTTTTTATGGCATCTACTTTTCAAGATGTTTCACGGTTTTGAGGAGGTTGGTTTTGCTTGTTTTTCAGATACTGAACACTTCTAATAAGCTGGGAGTTTTTTGCCTCATTAGTTGGTTTTGTGTATTTTTCTGCTATGCAGAACCCCAAGTTCTTTGCAAGAAGAGAAATGCCATATTCTTAAAACATTTACAAGCTCTTTTATTTATTTTTATTTGAAATGAAAGCAAAGTGCATAATTGCTTAAAATAATATACATATTTATTCCTTGTAGGGATGAACCTCAAAACCCAGAACAAGGATTCCTTGGAAGATGCCATCTCTAACTCTCCAGATCCAAGTAAGCAGGAGAAAGGTTTGGAAGAGTTTGCGTAGGTGGGAAGGCAGGGAGGGAAAGGGCACGTACAGATACAAAGGCATCAGGAGATGGTAGGCAAGAAACTGTGGAGCCTCCTTGGCTTTTAGCAGCAGTTTCTTTTGCCTTGCAGTAACTTGCAGGATCTCCCTGATCTGTGTCTCTCTGTGATGGTAGTTCTGTATCCCTTAAGAATATGTGTAACTGGTTGCCGTGTTATCTGAAATTCTTTACTTACCAGACACTATTATACGAAAAGCTAAAGCTGCCAAACTCTTATCTGCCTCTCAATATGAGAAGTTTGCTTGGCAAAGCAGGAATAGTACAGTCACTTTCTGAGTCGAGTGCCATTGACTGAGAAATATCTGTCTATAATACAGAAACAAGTGTGTGACTAGTTAAGAAAACGCTTTCTTTTTAGCAGTCTGTCCTGTGTTACTTTTTTGGGCAGTGTTCTTGCCATTAATATTAACATTTTTATAGTAAAATAACTTCCTGTCTGTAAGATCTCTGACAAGAAGTTAAGAATTAGTAGTTGGCCAAGTGCCTTGATACAATGGAGGCAGGTTAGAACGTAGTGCAGTACTGAACTGATGATTTGGTGTCGTTCAGTTAGTTTTTGCTTTTTAATGTCTAATTTTAGTCTCTGTAATCTCGAAACTGCAACATAGCTCTAGGAAAGGGTGTGGGGAAGGATTGCTTTCAGAGTTATTATTTTTCTGGTCTTTCCACCCCTCTGGGTCTGTCTTCTGTTTTTATAACTATAGAAATACTCCCTTTTCTGCTGTTGTACTATTCTAGAAAGTCACTCTTTCTCTCCTCATCCCCAGCTCCTTCTGCAGTTGTCTAAGATGCAAAGCTGGTCTGATTTTCTTGTTAGGACTTGGAATGTTGGTCTGTTTTAATAATAATGAATAACTGCACCTGACTTGCTGTAATTTTGGAAGAGCGGTGGCTATGTCAGCTCTAGCTTTCAATCAGCAGAAAATTAAATGTATTAACTTTGAATGCCATTTGCATGATGGGATTGAATTAAATGAGCATGTGCACTGCATTGTTTAACAAACTCTGTCTCTTTCTCTCCCTCCCTTCTTCTCCTCCTACTTTCCTTTTCCCTTCCCATTCCACCCTCTTTTTGTCCCTGTTGACACCATCTCTGTTTTTGCCCCTCATTCTCTCTAACCTTCCTCTTCACGCATTTCTTCCATCTTCCTCCGCACCCTGTTTTTGCCATGGGTCACCATATATGCCCCATTGTCTGCCCCCCGTGATACAACGAGGCAGTTCTGACGCTGTCTGCTCCCCCCGTAGTGCCAGGCTTCTGTTGTACAGTCGGAGTGGACTGGAAATCCCTCACTACTCCGGCATGTCTCCCCCTCACCACGGACTACTTCCCCGACCGGCAGAGCCTGCAGAACGATTACACGGAGGGTTGCTATGATCTCCTCCCAGAAGCTGACATGGACAGGTTTGGCCAGCACCTTCTCTATAACTTGCCTTGAATCCAAGTGCTTGAAGCGCAGTTGATGGAAACGGAACACGTTGGGGGCTGTACAAGAGAAAGATCAATTGCTAACATAGTTAGCAGCAGAATACTTAAGATTTTCTCTTTTCAGTGGTAACTTTGCACCTTTTCTATGTTACTGTCAGATGGTATTATATAGATTTTATGCTAGAAATTGTTTGCATACAAAATTTATGTCTCTTTTGTTGTTCCGTTATGTTTCAATCAAAAAAATCAACCCCAAGCTACCATCTTCGATCAGTTTTCTACCAGGTATTTTGGAAACATTAAATAAGCAAATGCATTTGTACACACAGTGATGAAGATCCTTATCCTCACTTTCAGGGATATTTAGTTTAAAGAGTCTTGGTGGAAAATAGTATTAGTGGGATAAATAGGACTTCTTGGCTTGTCTTGGAGATCTCTGGTAACTGTTCTTTAATAGGGTTGGTTTGGTTTTCTTCTGAAGCTGTCTCATCTTAAACATTTTTCAAACTTTCCACAACTTGTAAGATATCAGAAAGACCTGTTCATGGGAACAAAAGAAAAATATTAGTCAGAGTGACTGAAATACGTAGGAAATAGCAGGATGAATGAAGAAACACCTAAAACAAGGAAGGCGGAGTTCAGAGCTGAAGTAGCTGTAATAAGATGCTGTAGTGATGTGTGTTTTGATCTCTCTCTGCTCTAGACCTCCTGCTGTGGGAGCGGGTGGAGCATTGACTGCACGCTTGCAGTTCTAACCTGCTGAACATTTACAAACCACACTGATGTGCTCTGCAAAATGCCCTGAAAGTGATCAGTGGTGAATTTATTGGAAGATTAGCAGCCATTGTACCAAATTTGTTACTAGTTGCAAAACTGCTTTCAAAGGCGTTAATAAGTATTGCCAGCCAGGTAATCGTCACCTGTTTAAAACAAAGGTGCCTGTGTGTCTCTCCTGGCCTGCAGGTTGGTTTTCGCAGGCAGAGGGCTCCACTTGCACAGAGCCCAGCACAGGCATAAATCCTCAATGAGGTAGCGCAGGGCTAAGAATAGGTGTGTGGTCACCTTCCTTATTCTTGTCTCCTTAACCTTTGTGTTCAGGAGAGATGAGGAAGGAGTGCAGATGACAGCCCAACAGGTGTTTGAGGAGTTTATTTGTCAGCGACTCATGCAAGGCTATCAAATTATTGTGCAATCCAAACCACAGAAACCAGCCACAACAGTGCCACCCCCGCTCAGCAGCAGCCCCCTTTACAGCAGAGGTGAGTGACTTTGTATTGCGAATTCAGTCTTTTGTCTTTCTTTCCTAATTCCAGTAATCTCTATGAATCAGGGATAGGTGCTCGTTGAAGCACTCTGTTCTTGTTGTTGTTATATGGAGAACTTTGCTGGGAGAGATCCTGATCTGGGACAGCATGAACAACTCAGCTGCACTATGAAGGGACAGGTGCAGGATTTTTTGAACTGTGATAAACTGGCCTCATTCATGATGATGAACCCAAATGAAATACGGCTTGATTGCTGTTAGGGTGAATACATCTTGAACACAACTCAGGTGGTGTCTGTAGGACAGGCACATCTCTAGGAGATGACAGACCCAAAGCTCCCAAGTGTATGTATCTAGAAGCAGTTTCCCAACTCTAAAATAGCTGTGAAGATCCCAGGTAGACAGGTCCTGAAACCATGAATCAGCTAAACCCAGTTAAAGCCCAGAAGACTGGCTGGTTTAAGAAGGTATCATATTCCCTTGAGAGAATCTGACTTATTGTTTGACTTTGGATTTTTTTTTCTGGATGTTCTCTAGGCAAGTGAGCGCAATGCAGTATTCACAGAGCAGGGAATACATATGGATGGGATGTGGTTGTTGTATTCACTGGTTTGGGAAGGAGCAGCAAGGCTGCTTTGGTAAAGTGTTGAACTTAAGCGGTTAGTTCCAGGAATGAAGCACAGAGAGGAAATGAAAGTGGAGCTCAGCTTCACCATCATACCCACCCATTTCTCAGCACTTCATGTTGTTTGTTCTCTGGTTGTTCTGACTAGAGAAGGTCTGTGGTGTATGAATCGCTAATGCCCTTCGGTTGTGATCCTAGCAAGCCTTAGGTGTAAGAACAAAAGGCTCATACGTATGTTCCTTAAAAAGGTGGCCTGAAAGATGGCTTTTAGTTTGTCTTGAGGTCAGAAGCCCAGTTCTGGAATCTCTTTCTACAGGTACAGTTTGTTGACAAGATTGTGACTGTAGCAGTAAGCTGAAAGAAGGTGTGTTTCGCTTTTTACAATTAGGACTTGTATCAAGAAACCGACCTGAGGAAGAAGATCAGTACTGGCTGAGTATGGGCCGTACTTTCCACAAAGTGACATTAAAAGACAAAATAATTACTGTGACCCGATACCTGCCAAAGTGAGTATCTCTCTAATTGAGCAGTTTGCTGTTCATGTTCAGATGAACATGCTTTTCCAGCTGCCTGTACTTGCTTGAAAAAACATACTGCAGAACCTTCTTAGGAGAAGAAAGAGAAGCACTGCTATTGAGGATACTCAGATTATTGTTTGTGTTTTCTCTTTTAGGTATCCATATGAATCTGCTCAGATAAACTACACATACAGCTTGTGCCCCTCACACTCTGACTCTGAATTTGTCTCTTGCTGGGTAGAATTTTCCCATGAGAGACTTGAAGAGTACAAGTGGAATTACTTGGATCAGTATATCTGCTCTGCCGGCTCTGAGGATTTCAGGTTGAGATCTCCTTTTCCATCCAGGCTGTTCTGCGTCCTAGTTGCCTTTTTTCCTTTTTGACCTGAAATTTCTTCAGCAAGTTCAACCCACAAATACTCAGTGCTCCGGGGAGAGTACCTGGCCTGCTTTCATTTGTATGGTGTTAGCAGCTCTTGCCTTGTAGGAATCTTACTCTGTGTTGCTGTTGCATTATCTGATCTTTGATGCAGAGTCTTGATCACAAAATTCAACATGAACTATTTTTCCTCTGCTTCAAATGCAAGGAAATAGGATGGCATTTTATGCCACACAGATGTTTTTTTCTTGACTTTCTTGCTAATTTCTGGAACTGCCTCAAAACTTCTATGTTCTTTGGATCTGTTGGAGGCTTGCTTGAGTCCAAGGCTTAGCTTGACTGTAGTCCTATTCTTAAGTTATGTAGAGCAAAGCTGCTTATTAGCAATGTGTAATATCTCTAGTAGTATCAGTAGCCTTTTTGATATCTTCTGTCAACAAAACCAGTCTTTCTGTATCTTTGTTTCTTTTCAGGTCTCAGTCAAAATGCCTATTACTCTAACATGTACCTTTAAAATTCCCTTTTCTTTGCTTATTTTTAAAGAAAAAGCCTTTGTGGCCCGGAATTTTAGAAAAGAAAATATCTCCATAGTACAATTACTCTGCAGATAGCCTTGTTTTCTCTTCTGCGTATCAATGTTTTAATACTTCCCAGTGATATTCATCTTGCTGACCGTTCCTTTGTATATTTGTTCTTTCTCACTCAGGGATGGCAGAATGAGATTGTCACTGTACTTGCTCAGATTTACAGTAGATAGATATCCATTTTACTTACTGTAAAATCCTTCATAGGCAACTGTGCCGAACTCTGTCCTGTCTTACATCTTCTATCAGCCTTATTGAATCACTGAAATTTTGGAGGACCCGCTTTCTGCTTCTGCCTGCCTGCATCAGTGCCACGAAGCGCATCATGGAGGGAGAAGTGCACTGCGATGTGTACGGTGACAAGCCCCGTTCTGACGAGGAGGAGTGGCAGCTCTTAGACGGATTCATTCGCTTCGTGGAGGGGTTGAACCGCATTCGCCGACGCCATCGATCTGATCGAATGATTCGAGTGAGTCAGCTTGTAGTTGGGTGAGAAGCTGAGTTTCAGTTCTAACGAAGCATTAGCAGTGGGACCCTGAGACAATCCCAAGCAAGTTAGGGGGTGTGTCTGTGTATGTGTGGGTAATCTGTGCATAACGCACAGTGCTGACCAATGCACTATTTCAGATTTCTACTAGTATGGCCTTGTTAACACCTCGCTATTCTTGAACTAATTAAATTTACCTGGAATGGGTATCTCAGCTGATCTTCTCTTACCACCAGCCTGATGCCACCTCTTTGCAAACGTGCATTGCTTTGTGCTATGGATGAGGTGAACCTGGACACATTATTGCACCTTGTGATGCAGATAATTGATAAAAGAGGATCTGTGAGGTAGGGTAAGCTGGTAACTTCTAGCTGGGCTGGCTGTGTGCTGCAGGTTTGGGAAAAGGATTGTGAAGAGAACCGTATGGATGAACTCCTGGTGAACGGTAGATTCAAGAGGGTCATGAGAAACTGGTTAGTGTGTAGCAAATTCTCTTCCAATTCACATACTGGATGGGGTAACTTATTTCAGAGTAAACCCACCTTTTCCGAAATAACATCTGTTTTATTTTGCGAATAGCATCCAGGCAGGACACCAGGCTGTTCATTTCTTGTGTACTTGTGGTTTAACTTTGTTGTTTTTTTTTTTCTAAAGGATACCTAATGAAGCCCTGCTGATGTGAGGCGGTGTTTTCTCGCTTACTAGTTAAGCTTGGCTTCACTAAGTCTGTGCTTTCAATTTTCCCTTATTAGAAAGGGTCTGCCATGAAAGGCTTGCAGATCGCTGGTCCGATTCCCACCCACTCTCTGGACCAGCAGCCTGGGCCCCCCATTGGGAAGAAGGGAACCTCGGCCCTTTCGGCTCTGCTGCAGATGGAAGCCAGTCAGAAGTGAGTCTTTAAACTGGGCTGAGTGAACAGCACCAGAACGTCCTTCCTGCATGTTCTGCCTGGGCTGGCTAAAGCAGATTTGGGGAACTTTGCCTCAAAAAAAAGGGATGTGGGATCCTGCTTCTCTGGTGTCCTTGTAGCAGGGCTCGTGAAATATTGGGCTTTTGCAGTGACTTCCTTGTGTTATGTTTCCATTTGTAGAGTGAATACCAAAGACTAAAAAGGAGCATGGAGACTAGAGAAGTAAATGACCAGTAATTTAGAAGGAGCATCTTCTTAAGTAGCATTTTGGTCCATTACACATCTATTTGTGATTTGCCAGTACAGGTGTTTCCACATAAGAAGAGCTTAACTGGGACATAAATGTACACAATTACACCACATGAGCTGAGTGGTCTCAGTATAAACGCTGGTAACAAATATAGCCTAAAAAAATAGCTTGTTTGCACTGGTAACATCTATTAAAATACCTGTGAAGCTTCTGAATGGGTCAAAGAAACTGAGAGTTCTAATACCAGATATGCTGTAAACACAATTTAAAACATTGGTGCTGCTAAATACGTAAGAGATTAATATATTTATTGATAAGATAGCATTATGCATGCTTAATAAAACTGAGTAAGTTCAAGGGTCCATGTTGTTTGAGTAAAAAGTACTTACAGAACATTGGATTCGCTTTCTGCTTCAGGATGTGGGAAGGAGAATGTCTGAAATGCAGCAGTAACCCTCTGCAACTGTTGCCTTCAGGTGGAAGCTGACACAGAGCCTGTTTGAACAAACTGCATTTCTTCCCTTTGTCTTAGGACGCTGGGGGAGCAACAAGCAGCAATGCTGGCTGGGAAGAGCTCTGGGCCTTCGGAGAGTGGGAGCATTGCTATCACACCCACCTATATGGACAGCCCTCGGAAGGTAAGGACTTTCTGGTCTTGCTTTAGCTACTATTTTTACATAAGAATTTCTTAAATAACACAAATTGTTTCTCTGAGCACATGGCTACAGCGTATCACATCTTGCTCTCTAATCCAGCAAGGACTGGTGCTGTGCTGAGGGTGCCCTGAAGCCTTTGTGTGCAAGGGCGCAAGAGGAGCTTGGGACACAACTGTCCTTCAGTTCTTTGTGACAATGAGATGGAAATCCCTGGGATGCTCTCAGTGTGTTTTGCTAATCTGAGTGGTGTTTGTTAATTAGTCCTTTTCTGATACCACATTTCATTTTAGTCAGGGTTGGATTTTCAGCTTCAGTACAGTGCTGCCTGCACTTCTGTTAAGCCTGCCTTTAAGAGCAAAATCAAGCTCTAGACCAGGACTGTGTGAAGCTGCAGTGCAATTTTAACAGCAGGAACTCTTTTGCATCTGCTTAGAAGTGAGGATGTGTTCCTGAATAGTGATTTAGATGTCATTTCTTTGCTGGCTGGAGCAAATGGTCTTCTGGAGTTCTCAGACACTTAAAGCAAAGGCTGCGCTATCTTTCACCTTCTTGTCCTTCAGCCTTCTTGAGTGCAGAGAGCTGAAACTCCACCTCTGAGTCCAAGCAGGAATATTTGATTATTTTTCTGTATTCTGGCATGGTGTTTCGGCAGAAGTAACGAGGAACTGAATGAAGATAGAACACTTAAGTGTGACCTGTCTTGCTTTCAACTGTTGAAGTCTTGCAAAGAAAAGTTCTCAGATTCCCCACTATCAACTTAACCATCTCTTACAGTATTTTTCTCTTAGCATCTGGTGTTTCAACATCCACCCTTTCGTGCTGGCACCAAGGACAAGCATTGAATTATGCTGGATATTGCTAGTTGAAGTGACAGAGTAACTGCAGTCGTTGACACCTGTTTGCAGAATGTTTCCAAAGCAGGGATGAGATTGAGAAGTGGGTCATTTGAAGCTTGGAAAAGGGAGGTGCAGAAATGGACTTGAAGCACGTTTGCAGACTTCCAGATCATAATACAGGCTTTGCATTTTCCTCTTCTACCATTTTGGAAAACAATTTCATCAAACTTCCCTCTTTAAGCACAGAAAATATAAATTTCTACTTGTAAAAGTGATGAAAATTCCACATGGGACACAGGACAAAAGAATGTTGTGGCTGGTCCTTCTTGGTGGCAGAGGAAAAAGGGCAAAATTGGCTTTCTTAGTGGTGGCACACTCCTCTGTTGGAAACAAAGTAGCAGACCTTGTCCTGCAGAAAGTGCTAATAAGCAAATGTGATCTTGCCTGATTTTTAAAAGTAACTGTGTTGGAAAGCCTCTCTGAAGGTCTAGCTGGAGAATCTGGGAGACTGTGTTGTGGATTGAAAGCCTTTCACACTGCAGTAGTGAACATTCCTATAAATATTTACATTTAAGGACTGGGAGAGAAGCAACTGGGATCTCCAGACTGATGGCTCGTGCTTGCTGGGAAGGTGCTGGTGGCCGGGCAGCCCCATTGGGCAACTTTGTGCTCACTTGGAAACGTTGGCAAGGGTGTGCCCCCATTTCTGAGACAGTACAACCCCTGTAGGGCTCACCAGCATGGGAATGTCCATGGGCTGTCCCGAGACCTGCAGCTCAAGTACCGACAAATTGTCACAGCTGTGAGTCTGTCAGCAGCCCGAGGAACAAGTACTTTTTCTAGGATGCTATTCAGTGCTGGAGTTATTCCAAAACAAAACTGAGCCGCTGGCTCCACCTTTACTCTCTGGTTCAGAGCAGAACTGATTAAGTCCCTTCAGGCAGTTACTGGGTAGTGCAGTGTGATTTTAACACAGCGGTTAGCTTAATGCATAATCTATTTGGGAAGTCTTTGCCTTTATGGAAACAGGGTGCTTGGCTCTGCTTCTGCACCGTGTAAATTGCCAGCCGTGTAACCCTGGCTTTGATTCTTTCCTGAAAATGTTTCATATGTGCATACAGGGGTAAGCATCATCTTAACTGCAGGCTAGACAAAATATTTTGCCTAGGGAACAGAATAAAGAATTGCAAATAGGGAATTAAAATCTAGTTGAGTTCCACTGCATTGTCTTATGTGATAAGAGAATCTCGACACATCTTTGAATAGCAGCCGGGGATAAATTCATCCAGGGTTTGCAGGTGGGCGGGGAACATAGCACAGGCAGTGTCTGTTTAATTTTGCATGAAGTATTAAACACAGTGTTGGAAGGATCTTTGTGATGAATTTTTCTTTGCTTTCCTTTGCACCATATACCAGACGTGTGTTTGAGAGGAAGAGTGTGCTTCCTGAAAAGAGCTGCTTTGCCTCTCTGTATTTATCATTTGAATGACTGACAGACTAGGAAAAAGCTGTTGTTCTTTGGGTATTTGTCATTACACGTGCAGTTCTACAGGTTTCTGTATCGCTATTCAGCTTTGCATTTAGGATGGAAGCCCACATACTTTAAAGCTCAAGTCTTTTCCCTCTGACGTGTGGAGGGAAGGCTGTAGTTTCAATTGGCTTCTGATCAGTGTGATTTTTCAAAACTTTGGAAAAGCATCTGTGTGAAGGGACAGCCATGTCCTGTTTCAGAGAGAAAGTGAGGGTATGTGTGTAACACCTGATGCTCCGCATTCTGCTGCACCTGACGTCCTGGATCTGTTTGGGATTTGCATTCTCCTCATACTTTCCCTCTGTGGTCATTTCATACTTGCACAACCTTGTATTTGCTTTTCTTCAACTCCTTGGTGCTGTTGCCATTAATGGGCCTGCTTCCTCTGATGCCTTCAGGATGGGGCCTTCTTTATGGATTTTGTTCGCAGCCCACGTACAGCTTCAACCTTCTACTCCCAGGTTAGTTTTGGATGGGGTCTTGTCATCTCTGGCTTTTGGACTGAGGCAATGGAGAGTATTTGTTGTCTTGAGCTTGCCACGTGGGGAACCTGTGCTGGTTTCCAGATCTGCTCGTTGAGAGGGACATAACACATCATTAACAGGACAGAGCGGCTGCTGGTGGTGGATGTGACTATTTCCTTCCACCATTCAATGTCTGTGATGTGCTTTGGATGTTGGTGTGCCCTGCCTTACTGTCCTTTGCAGTACTGTCTTGTCGACTACTGAAGCTTCTCTTTTTGTGTTTCACTAAGTGCTTGTTTTTCATCTTCCCTTGCTACACAAAATGGCAACAGCTTACTCATCTCGTTCTTGGCTAAATCTCTTCTGTGGTATTTGACTGACAGGTGGCTCTGGGGAGATCCAAGTCAAATTGTGTCCTTGGATTCTTAAGCAACTGAGGGCTGAAATATTGGTGTCATCTTGGTTTAAAAGAGTCATCGTGACTGAAGTTGTTTGTACACCCAACACCATTTAGGAGTTTAGCAATCAGACTGTGTGTCCCTGGAAAATAATGCTGGTTGAAGTGAACTCTGAGGAGGGAAAGTGGATTTAGCTGGCTGGGGGGACTGCAGATGACATGTTGGAGCATCTGCTGCCCAAAAAGGGACATCTGCCATTGCAGAATAAGAGATCTTTGGGATGTGAGAAATGACATAAATAAAGGTCTGGCTATCAGACCTAACTCAAACCACCAGCTTTGTGATTTGTAGCTGTGCATGTGCTGTGGGTTCATCATGGCAGACCAGCCCTCGTATTTATACCAGTCTGAGTTACTCTGCTGTTCGTGTTCTTCTACCCCACCTCTCTGGCTTTTATACAATAAGCCTTTCCTAAACCATACGTGTTAATGACAGATGGCAATTACAGCCTGTACTTTGCTGAAGCTTTCAACATTCATGTTCTTCCTGAGATGATTTTATGATAATTTTGTGAACTATTCAGTCTACCATTGGAATAGCGCAAGTGTTCCTGCGGGAGGAAAGTGTTCTTGTTGTCTTGGCAACATAGGTGTGGGTGGGTGCCAGCAGCTCCTGATACTGCCCTAAGAAAGTCAGGAAGATGAGCTGATTTTGTGCATTATGAAACTTGAATTCCATGTGATACATTTGCAGTTTTTTGGCTGAGAGTTAGAGTTGAAACTATTTTTTTTTTTAACTGCTTAATACTTTCCTGTAGTGATTAAGTTTCCTGTTCTTTTCATTGCCTGTTTGTAATCACAGGCACTTACTTAACTTGAAAATATCAGGTTGGGACTGGTGTGGCTGGTTTGCTGGTAGTTGCCTCACGGCTGATGCTGGGTTGGTTATCCTCATCTTTGCTGGGGTCTGAGTTCCGTGTTTGTCAGTAGCTCTGTAGCGATGACAAAAGACTATTTTTTCCTTTCTGCTTGTGCTTGCCTTATAGTATTGCTTGTTGTTAACTAACTTGAGCTGAGATATGGATGATGCAGGGAGAGGAGAAAATGGGAAACAAATCACAGCAACATCTTTCTGAAATTTATGATGTATTTACTCCTTGCAGGTCTCTGTAGACCAATCAGTTCCTGCAACCTCCGAGGGCAACACATTGATAAACCAGGGGCAGTTACCTGATCGGAGCAATGCACAGACCTTGGGAAGTTCCCAGAGCGTCATAGACCAAGTGTATCCCACAGCTGGTGCTGCGGAGGCCAGGTAAGAAAAGCCCAGCAGCACTACACTGCGGTTCTGTTCTCTCACATTCCCCTTTCTGGTGTCAAGGAATAGCACAAATGGGAACCTGCGAACAAGAAGTGCTGTGTCTGTCAGCACTAGAAGGCACTCGTCACAAGACCTCACTGCAGCGTTTCCACATGCAGAAAGAGTGGTGGTAAAATAAGCCTCACAACCCAGTTTTCCAGAATGGAATGAACACGAGGCCTGATTTCCCCACCCACAAAAAGAGCTTGACTCTTCAAGAAATGAAGAATGAATAAATTCCCTTTCTGAAATCTGTTACCAGAAGATCAGGCTTTGAATCGACATCTGTCTTCTGTCTGTTTCAGCAAAAGGAGGCCCTGCAGGTCTAACTGGATTGAGCAGGTTGATGAAATCCAAGAGGTTCTAACCTGGAGGTGGGACACTGAGGAGGAAGCAAAATTTAAAATAAACTATATTAGCACCTGTTTCCTGCAGTTGTATATTACAGTAAAAAAAAAAAGCCAACCTCAAAATGTTTTCTTGCAGTTGCTCCTGAGCACAGCTGTATGTGTGCATTGAATCAATATAGCAATGACCTGATGACCTCAAGGGGAAAATACAGATCTCATGCTTTTAGTTGTCTTTCTTGAGATGAAAAATGCGGCAAAGTTACTGTAGGGGAGAGAGGTTTTTTCTGAAATGTACATATTTTAACAAATCTGGCAGGTTCCTTGATCTTTAACACACTTCTGTTTGCTTCCCAGCTCTCAGCAGTGTTCAGCAAGCACTCTGACATCCTCCTCCACCTTGATAGAGATTCTTGAAGCCATGAAACACCCCACGTAAGTTCTGAATATAAATACGCTTCACATCTGTCTAGATGTTTTGTAAGAGGACATGAGGCATGGAGTCACTCACAGGAGAGCCCCATCACAGCTCTAAAAGAGTTCCAAGCTTCCTTTTGTTATTCAGTTCCAATCTCTCCAACAAGGAATTTTATAGAAACTGAGATACGAGTATTCTTGCAGAGACTTCGATTATTAAAATCCCAGAGTCTTATCAAAGCAAAAATTCTCAGTAAGACACTAAAGTGCTGTCAACATCAGCTCTTCATCTTGTTATCAGAAGTCAATGATATGTCGCTCTGGGGCCATTGTGCGTTTTTTTGTCCTGTATCTTTATCCCTCCTCTTTTTTTTTTTTCCCCAGCAGTGATTTTTGTGTTTGTAACCAGAAAGAACTATCAGTTAGTCCATGTTCTCACATGTGTCACTTGCTGTGATTCAGCACAGGGATCCAGCTGCTCTCTGAACAGAAGGGCCTCTCTCCGTACTGCTTCATCAGTGCAGAGGTTGTGCACTGGCTGGTGAATAACGTGGAGGGCGTGCAAACCCAAGCCATGGCGATCGACATCATGCAGGTAACAGAAGCATCACAGGGTATAGGGAGGGCCAGAAATACCACGCTCTGTGAAGGAAGTAAAATTGTAGAGGAAAGCATAGCAATAATTTCAGTTTCTTGTTAAAATGCTCCTATTGATGGGTATTGAAAATAGCGTTCAACAGAATATGAGGTAATGGTGACATTTTTTGATTCCCTTCCACAAAACAGCAATGTATTCTTCAGTAGTAATACATATTATTTTTTCCATTTATGTATGATGACAGTTCTGTGTTTAGCCTCCAGTTAGCTAGTAGTTACCAAGAACTCTCCATTGTGTTAGAATTATGAGGCACTACAGTGTGCTTTGGTTTTGGTTTGAGTTTTGGGTTTTCTTTTGATAATTAGTTAATGAAGTTGTAATAAAACCAGCACATGACCTCTCTTACGGGTGCTTGACGTATACACACTTTATGCAAGATACACTGCTCGTGTTCATGATTTTTTCTTCCCTATCAAACTGTGTCAGGGGCAGAAGGCTGGAAACGTTTTGGAGTTCACTCCTCTGCTGAGATCCCATATCAATTAGCAGAGAATGTAGAATGTTTCCAACCTCTTACCTTTCCTGTAAATCCATCTATAAAACCAGAGCAGGGGAAGGGAGGAAGGCAGATGTACGCAGAAAAGTCAAACACAATTTCTCAGGGAAATAAGGACTCACTACATTTACTGAGTATCAAGAGAGAACATTTGCTGGTTTTCTTGTTAGGCACAGATCTGGACAAAAAGATGTCAAGAAGAAGAAAATTATTTCCTAATGTTCTCTGGTGACCTTTTTATGTAACTGGAAGCATGACTTTTTTATCTTGTTTGCTCTGTTCTCTTTTTTTTGTTCAGAAAATGCTAGAAGAGCAGCTTATCGTCCACGCATCTGGAGAAGCTTTACGAACCTTTATTTATGGCTTTTATTTTTACAAGATTGTTATGGACAAAGAACCAGACCGAGGTCAGCATTGTGTTATTACAAGACTTCCCTCATTGTCCCTTTGCATAATTGGTAGTTGTACTTGATTCTTAGAGGTGCAGCAGAAATGTACTTCAGTAACAACCAAAAAAGCTGCTCTAGAGTTAAAGAAACTCACCCTTCTTTTTTTAATAAAGGAATTGCAGACAACATAATCTATTTGATTTTTCTTCCCCTTTTTTCAGAAAGAGCTCCATCTCTTTCTTGGCCTTGAACGCTCGTTTCTAACTGCGATCTGTCCCCCGCTTTGCTTTTTGTTCAGTGGGCATGCAGCAGCCTGCGATGTGGCACACGGCGGCTGTGGATGATTTCTCCGCTTTCCAGAGGAAATGGTTTGAGGTGGCATTTGTGGCAGAAGAGCTCCTGCACTCGGAAATCCCGGCGTTCTTCCTGCCCTGGCTGCCCAGCCGCCCAGCCTCCTATGCAAGTAGGCACAGTTCCTTTAGCCGCAGTTTCGGAGGACGGAGCCAGGCAGCTGCACTATTAGGTAGATGCACAGCACAGGTGACAGCTGGGGAAGTTCAAGGGGATAGTTTAAAAGGGGAAGAGCAGCCAGCCAAGGGTATGATCTCACGTGGACCAGCAATAAAGCTGCAAATTTCATGCTGGCCTTACATGTGTCTTGCATGTGGAACTGTTCTTCTGTGCTGGAGGTGTGTTTCGCTGGCTGAGCAGGCGATTTTTGCTTCTGACTGCTGGAATACAGTAAAAAGTATTCTTTAAATATTCTCTGTTCTGGAACCATTCCCCCATACCATCCTCAAGAATTCAGAAAGGAAAATACTGACTTTGTCTCCTTGTGGATCCAGAGAGACTCTTCACAACCTGTGATGGTTGTGGAGGGGTAAGTTTTGAGAACAGCAGAGCAACCAAACTGTACCTGAAGTCTCAGGCCTAATTGCCTCCCGATGGCCAAAGCCACGGTGAGATCCAGATGTAGTAGAGAAGTTTTCTGTGATATTCTGGAGGCTTCTCAGCTAATCTGAACCATATGTAGCCAGACTTCTTACAGTCAAGTCTGGGAAGCCCAGCTACAGTAGGGTTTATGTATGGAAGATCTTGCTGCTGGGTAAGATACCATTATAACATCTAAAGCTCTGTAATGTGTGAAGTATAACACCGAGTACCACTAAGAGCCCGCGAAACACACTCGCTGCATGACTGACTGTGTTGCTTTGTCAGCTTTTCATTGCATTTCCAGGCCAGCCTGAGTCACTTGCTTTTGTTCCTCTTTCTCTGTTTAAAATTAGGAGAAAAATCATCGCCATGGAACTGCAACTTCAGATTTATTTAGATGCATGCTTTAAAGGCCTTACCAATTAAGGTTCAAAACAAAATTCTGCTGTTCTCCTGTTTTGTAAATTTGACCCTCTGAAGAGAAGACTTACTGCTGGTGTAGCATCAATTAAACCTGAAGTTACAGTGATCCTTGTGTGTTTCTGAAAGCCTTGTTTGAAGAGGAACAGCATCAGAAATGGGAAAGCATTAAGGGTAGGAAGTCTGAACTAACGGTTAATTCCCTGAAGCCAACATATGCAGGGTGTTTTTCTCTGTCACACAATAAATCTGTTGCCTTGGCCGGTATCCAGCCTCATTAGCTCAATGACTGGCCCGAGCTGAAGCTAGACTGCAGGCTGGTGTGAAAGTGGTGTGGAGGCTGGAGGCACTTGGGCCAGATCCTCTTCCAGCTTTGATCTCGTACTCACTACTTAGCCCAAGAAGACCACTTGGCTTTTCTATGTCTGTCCTCTTTTGTGAGATTAGAGGACTGAGACTCAGTTAGCATGCACCTGGGAAAAGGGCTGAAGAAGGAAGGGTGCTTAGTGCCCCTCGTGCCTTTTCCTTAAGGCCAGCCAGGAAAGAGTGTGTTACTTCAGCGTGTGATGTAGTTACACACCTGTGTAGCTTCCCTTTTTCATTTCAGTTGGAATTATGTCCATTCTGCTATTTAACTGTTTAGCAGTCCTTGGATGAAGGAAAACTGCCTCCAGATTGTTCATGCCCAGTCTGGTTATTCCAGGAATAAGAGTTCCTTGGAGAAAAATCCAGTATGGAACTTCTTTCTTACAAAGGAACTGATTTAGCTTCTGTTTCTGTGCTGTCCCTTTTCTAAACAGTATTCAAAAAAAACACCTTTACCAGTTCATCTGAGGCAAGGAGCTTCACTAAACCCAGATGACCTCTGGTCCACGTGACTTCATTTGTTCCCCCCTTGGCTTTGATTTGGTTGTGGTTTTTATTTCTTCCCCTCCCCACCTTCCCTAAATGTCAGGCTGTGACATGAAATTGCATGCAAGCGTTGGGAGCTCTGGAACAAGCTCCGTGTATCTCTAAAATCTTTATCCCTCCCAATTCCCTGTCAATTGCCCAGTGATTGTCCCCTTTCCCTTCCCAGTGGAAGTCTGACCTGTGATATACCTAATCTTGTCCCTTTTAATTTATAGCAGTGCATGCACTAGTGATTGTAGTCATGTACGTAGCGTAGTCTGTGACTGGAGAATTACCTGCCTGCTCCTCTCTGATTTCCTCAGTAAATCATTAGCTAAACACTCAATAATACAAGAACAATTGGGAAGCAGGTGAGTCCTCTTAAAATCAGATCTACAGCAGCCAGACTTTATTCTATTAAAATTAAGGTGGTTTTATTTTGAAGCTTCTAAATTCAGACACAGGGATATTTCTCATCGGTTTTTAAGGTCCTTCTGATTAGCTCACGTGGTTGGACTGTGCTCTGTTGCTTTGCCTGTGAATTACAGCTGCAGGCAAGGTGGAGCGAAGCTCCAGCCCTGACGGGGAGCTGCATCCTCTGGAAAAAGGAGCAGTCTAAGGGAGCAGGGAGCTCATTCTTCACAGTGTGCGGGTTTGGGTGCACTGGACTGTGGTATTACCACTGACCTCTTAGCTAACAACAACCTGACAAAGCTGATTTCACTTTACAGCTTTTGGGACATTGTTTTCCAACAGACTTCATTGTAAAACTGGCAATGGAGTTCATAGTTCATTACAAAACTGGCACTGTAACCATCTAACCACAAGTATTACGTTCACTGTGATATTCTACCAAAAAGGAGCAAGAAAATGAAAATCACTGGATGTCGGTCTGTCTGTCAATACCAGATCAACTCAGACATTGCAGATGATCCATTTCCCAAAGACAAAAATTGATCTTATTTACAAAACAAAACTGGGAGATATTCTTCTGTTGTTATGGGTTTCTTTTTATTTTTTCTGTTCCTAAGCTGCAGCAATAGCAATATAAAGGATTTTCTTGTAACCTTGAAAGCTGTCTCTAGCTAACACGCAGTAGAAGTGAAGGTGGAAACTTTCCATCTACCTCGAGGAAGAACGTCAACTTTTTTTTTTTAAACACGATTAAGTTATTAAATTATAAGGTCATTTAATAGCTGACCACATGAAAGGGTGCACATCTTCTTCTACTTAAGCAAGAAATAACAATATCCGTCCCCCATGCACGCAGTTCAAAACGGTGAAGGTTTTTCAATATTATTGCAGTCCTTTGTTTTGTGTCAATTTTTAACATTATAGAAATGTTAAATGCTGTATTTGCCTAAGAAAATTTGGAAGTGGCAATGTGGTTAATAGCAGGACTTTGGTCTCCAAGTCAGGAGCTCTGGGTTCTGTCCCTGGCCTTGCCATCCGCTGTGTGACACCAGCCAGGTCACTTCCACTGTCCGTGCTTCTCTTCCTCTCTTGCCTCATATCCGAGGCTTTTCCTTCACCGGGATGCTGGGGTGGAGGGCAGGAAAGGAGCCGAATCTCGGGCACTATCCCAGCACTTACTGCAAAGCAACAGAAGGTATTGCAGGGATCCTGACGCTGCTGCATGAGGCTTGGCTGACTTCTCAGGCTTTTACAAAAAGTGTTGGGTGTGCAGTTTTAGCAATGCGGTAATGTGGGATATTGATATGGGGTTGAAGAGAAAAGAAGTTTAACTTCTAATCTCCATTAGCTGCAGAAAGTCCTGGAATGCGCCTGCCCTTTGTAACCGCGCTGTGGTGTGATTTCTGATGGGGGCATATAGAAATATTAAAACCAATTTGGAATGTCTCGAGTATGAAGAAGCTGATGTCGTCTAGCCATATTTAATTATGGCACCAGCCGCTTATTGATTAGCTGCTTGACGCTTGGTTCTGTCTCATCATTGCAGCTGAAATGTCTTTTGACTGCCTGGGGAGGTAATTCTGTGGCACAGACCCCTGATATGAGTAATACTTAATAGTTTTTTTTGTCTTTTGTGATCTGGATGAGCAGCATTCTGGGACTGTTCTGCTAGCCCAAAAAATATTTGGGGAGGAGTGGGATGACAAATGCATTTCACATAGTTTGTCTTGTTCCTTCTGTCCTTTTTGTCCTGTCTCCCACCCTTTCTTTAATGCTTCTTTTAAACATACCCCTATTCCTTGGCTGCCTAGCTGCCACAGTGCCTGAGCAACGGACGGTGACGCTTGATGTGGATGTGAACAACCGCACTGACCGCTTGGAGTGGTGCAGTTGTTATTACCATGGCAATTTCTCCCTGAATGCTGCCTTTGAAATCAAGTTACACTGGATGGCAGTGACTGCAGCTGTTCTTTTTGAGATGGTAAGCGTCCTTGTGTTCTTGGTGGCCTCTGCATCCCTTGTGCTGCTGGGGATGTTGTTATGTGAAGCTGATGGGAAATATTGGAGAGAGACAGTGTGTTGGACCTGTTCTTATTTCCATAAGTAATTTTTACTGATGGTCATTAGCATTGCTGCATCTGGTCATCATTTGTCATGCTATCTGCAGTCATTGTGTCTGCAGGATAGTCTTCTGCTGTTAATGGATTTCATGCACAGTACTAGAGGTCAGTACAGGTCAAGGTGATATTTCAGTCCCCCTTAGGCAGATCTTAAGCCCTGAGCTGGGTCTTTGGAAAGGAATCTATTTCACATTGCATTCCTTCTCCCCTCAAACATGAACATTCGAAATCTCGGTGGAATTGCTTTCATGACAGCACTTTTCCAGGCAGTGTGTTCTTCCTGTTCAGCAATACTGAAAACATTCTGAACGGAAAATGCAAGCAGTTTGTGTCATTTATTGTTTAATTTGGCGTTTTGTTTTCCCTTTTGTAGCTTCTGTAAAACTGAAATTATTTAGCACCATGTTTTACCCCATCCAGCCCAATAGCACTGGTTGATTGCTTTTGCTTTTATTTAAAATCTATTGTGCTGTTCCAGTAAAGCAGCAGTGCTTGGCCACTGATGATAAGTAGGCTGAATCAGTTCCTGAAAAATGTCCTATTTTAAAGTGCTTTCTGATTGATGTGGCACTTAAAAAAGGAAAGCCTGGTGTCTTGTGCTTGTCCTGCTTTGCTTACAAGGATGCTGGTGTGCTTGCCATGCAAAGCAAGCTGAGCTGGTGGAGAACTGAGCTTGTCTGATCGTTTCTCGGGGAATGGGTTGCTCCTGTGCACATAAGTGCCCTTCTTCAGTTTGGCATATGTGGAATGATTCACTGTTTGAATCTCTTCTCAGGTTCAGGGTTGGCACCGGAAAGCCACATCTTGTGGTTTCTTGCTGGTTCCAGTCTTGGAAGGCCCGTTTGCTTTGCCCAGTTACTTATACGGAGACCCGCTTC
Organism: Nesoenas mayeri; assembly: GCF_963082525.1. Classification (NCBI taxonomy): domain Eukaryota; kingdom Metazoa; phylum Chordata; class Aves; order Columbiformes; family Columbidae; genus Nesoenas; species Nesoenas mayeri. Next base: position 9,670,278 of record NC_137565.1, on the reverse strand, counting down.
GAGCTCAGTTGTTCATCCCTCTCAACGTTAGCTGCTTGCTGAAGGAGGGTAGTGAGCATTTGTTTGATGGTAAGAAATGTTCTGGTTTACCCCTTGGTATACTGTTCTGCAACCAGGTCCCTTCTGGCATGTAGCTCATATGGAAAAACTCATTTACCAGAGATGCGTGAGCTGGATGGAGGGCCTGTTTCCCATTTTGGCGGCCCCCTCAGGAAGGGGCTGCACAGCGGAAGGCGCTGGCAGGTTAGCCAGCAGGCAACAGTGCATGAAGTTGGCAGCAAGAAGTATGGAGGCACAGGAAAGGTTGTCTCCATCACGTTGCAGACCCTCACAGACCCTGTATCAAGTAGTTAGTTTGTTTGACATGACGATATACTGTAAGAGTCTGTCTTGCTGGTAGACCCTGCCCACAGCTGCTCTGTATTTGCATCCTGCATTTGTTTATTCTCTCCAACAGTGAGATTAGGCTTTCATGACTGCCATATTTTTTGTTATTGTTGCTATGGTTACATTCATTGTGAGAATGCGCATGAGATTAAGAGCTAGAAATTGAAATCCCCTTTTCTGCAATGTGACCTCACCCTTTTGAGTGATGCTGTGGTGGTCTCAGGTGGAAGCTCAGTGAACTCTGTCCCCATGCACAGAGCATCAAAATTCCATCTTGAGAAAGGACAATTAGCAAAAGGCTCTGTTTTAAAGTAGTAAAGATGATCATTTTCTTTATTTTCATTAATTCTTCACCCAGTGTCCAGCTGTGAATGTGATACAATCAGTGACAAATCCATACGCTCTGAGGTCACTGTAGCCCCACTGAATTTGAACTAAGTATTTTCATAGTACTCTGTGGTGATGCACTGCAGCCCACTCTCCTTCCTTGCCCCCTCCCACACACCCCATTACGTTCCTCTCCTTCATTTTGAGAGACACAAAAGCTGAATTCAGGGGTGAATCTGCTAGTGCAGTGTACAAGACATGTCTCTAATAAGGTGGCATTCAGGGGACAGCTGGCAGAAAAAAGATGACTAAAAGAAATGGCTACAAAAGACAGAGTGCACAGAGGTCTTGTGAGGAAAACTGAAGTCTTGAAAAAGGAAATAAAGTGGCTTTACCAGGTAATTGTTACCTTTTTGTTTGTTCCAGGCTTTGAACCAGAAACTTACTGGGACCGTATGCATCTCCTCCAGGAAGCAATAGCGTACAGGTACGTACAGGGTGACTGAAAGGTTGGGATCTCCTGGATAATGTCGGATGGAGACATGTGCTGGACAGTCGCTCCTGAGTCGTGTGGGTTCTGTGCCATCTGCCTCTCTCAAGTCTGCTTGCAGATTATCAGACCAAAATGTAACTGGAACGCCTGGAGGTGGTTCTGTGGGTGCAAGGGGCATGCAGATAATGTTTCAGCCTGTCGCTCGTTAGCAAACCGTACTCTCCTCCTAGGGAGGGCATTGCCTTTGGAAGGTGCCCAGTTATTCTAATTTAGAAGCAGATTGTACACAGATTTCTTTCTGAGAAGGGACAGTGATTTCTTTCATGTGTACTTAACACAGTCTTGAACTGGATGACAATAGGCAGGAGGCTGGAATGTGAGCTGTACCTAGGAGGTTGGGCCCAGTTTAGGAATGAATTGTTGGAAGCTTTGAATACTATCTAGCCTTACCACTTTGTGTGCTTGTGCTGCTTTGTGTGGTGTTGCTGCCAAGGTCTTTTTCATGACAGAGACTCTGCCTTTTTTAATAGACTTTATCTTGGAAATAAGCTTTCGTTAGCATACTTGTTCCTGTCTTGCTTTCTAAGCTACAAACAGCAAAGAACTGTCAGGTGAGCTGCTTGAAATTCTACATGGAACATTGCCCAGCATGAAAAAAATTGTTACAGCTGGAAACATACCCAAGGAATGTCTGTCTTGACTCTCGTTCTTCCCTCTGCCGTGTGCAGCTGCCCCGTTTTGTCAGAGGCTGCTTGTTGCCCTCCCAGCTGAGCTGCTGGTGCTCGTTTGCGGCACGAGTTAGACCGAGATCAGTGTGGAGTTACAGGCTTTCACGCTGTGCCCGGCAGGGGCAGCGGATGTTTGGAGAAGCTCAGCTCTCTTCATCCCTTTTCCACTTGCCTTCAGGCCATTCGAAAAGGGAGCCTTTGTGCCGGTGGCAGGTTTGCGGGTGCCGCTGCCTTGGGCTGAAGGTATCCTAGCTGGATACCTGCTTTTTTCGGTTTTGTTTTAATTCCCCTGGTCTTTGTTTCTCCAGATTTGGATTTGTGCAAGATAAATACTCGGCCTCTGCATTCAACTTCCCAGCTGAGAACAAGCCCCAGTATATCCATGTCACAGGTGAGCGATATTTGGCAGGCACTGCGACAAGGAGGAGGCTATTATAAAAAAAAAAAAAAGAACCATTTGACGTGCAGTTTGTGTTTTGTGTCAGGGATGTTGGTCCTCATTATGTCCCCATTCAGATGAGAAGTAGCTGTCTCAGCCAGCACAAACCAGAAAACTGGAGAGGCAGTATGGAACGCACAAAGTGTTGCTGCTGATCAGTGACATTGATTTGAAGTCTGACTTTTCTTGTAGTGTCTCTGAAACTTTTCTTTCCAAGAGATGGAGAAATTAAAAAAAAAAAGACAAAGCTAATTCCAATAAATGTGTGTCTGAAAGGTAGAAGGAGCGAAAGGTGTTGGGAGAAGTCAGTGCTCTGTTCTCATGCTGAAGGTCAGTTGTAGGTGCCTCTCTACCCACACACTGTCTGGGAGACAGATAAAGCATTTAGGATCCATTTGCTCTCGTTATTCTTCATAAATGTTGGTGATTTATCAGCACTTCTAACTAAGCTCCATGCATGGCATATTACAGTATGTTCAGAGGAATTGCTGAGACATGAAGACAGAGTGGCTGGAAAATTGCAGAAGAGAATGGAAATGGATGTAAAGTTAGAAAGCTGGATCAGAACCTGCTGCTTTGCTTTGTTCCGTTCTACCAAGAGAAAGGCAAAACTAAGTGTGTTCTCTCCTGCTATTGTAATTTGCAGGAAGAAGTAGCATGTAAAAGCAAAGGAGGAAAAGTGTATCCCATTTTATTGTGCTAAAAGTCAATTAAGTGCAACTCAGTCCAGTTTCCTTTTCAGAATTGAATGAGTCAGCTGCCAGTTGTAGGGACTCAGGTCTGCTGGAAACTAAAGTCCTGTCTGTTTCCTCCAGGGACAGTATTTTTGCAGCTACCGTATTCCAAGAGGAAATTTTCTTGCGGGCAGCAGCGGCGCCGGCGCAACTCCACTAGCTCCACAAACCAGAACATGTTCTGTGAAGAGCGCATTGGCTACAACTGGGCCTACAACACCATGCTGACGAAAACGTGGCGATCCAGTGCCACTGGGGATGAGAAGTTTGCTGATCGGTTGCTGAAAGACTTCACTGACTTTTGCTGGAACAAAGATAGCCGGCTTGTTTTGTTCTGGACCGACTGTCTAGATAAGATGCATGCTAGTGCTCCGTGAAACAGGGCGGTATCTCTGCGGGAGACAGCTAGAATCTTTACCTTGGGGCAAGGAAATAGAGGTGAAGGATGACAGGATAAAAGTCTGTTGGATTCATCTTGAGGCTCCAAGAGGACCTGATCAATATTGCTGTTGATATTCAACAGAATTTGATTAAGCCTTTGGAAAAAGAATCTGAGCTCTTGGCTTGCCAATATCTATCACCTGACCTCAGCTTGGTCTCAAGTAGTTGCAGTCTTTGATTGCCAAGACTTCAGTTAGAGCGGAGGCGAAGGAGGGAACATGCAAATGGCTTTCAAGGGCAGTTAGATTGAGCACAGAGTGTGATGGTAGCAGCTTATCATCGCTGGAAATAATTGGTGCCGTTTGCATCTGATGTGCCTGAGGGCAAGCTGCCTCTTTCCCTTTTGAGGTGTACCTGGTCGTGTGAATATGTAAGATAAAATATGAGACACTTGTTAAATTTCATACATGTAAATAAGTAAAAATGCGGAAAATCAAGTGACCTGATGTTTTGTTGTACCTCCAGACAGCAATACAGAATTGGGGAGTAAAGGGGAATAATTGCTGAAAAGAAACACTGCTGCTTATGTCCAGTATGATAATGGAATGCTCAAAGTTCAGTGGTGGGGCTTTGTGCTTTAAACATCTGGGACTTTGACTCCAGCTCTGGATCCAGAACAGTGTGATGCAGCAGGAGCAAGGCCAGCATCCAAGCCTAAGGAGAAATCAAGGAAAACTGGAGACAAGGTTCTATGGATTGGAAGAATGAGGATGATCATGAGCAGATATTTAGGAAATGTCTCTATGCAGCAAAATGAAGATGCTTGGTGTTAAGTATGTAGTCTTTATCTTTGTGGAGAAAGCTCGCACGTGGTGCATGGATGTAGCGTGGGCTGGTTAGTTTAGTGCAGGTTGGAGTGGGCTCAGGACATGCACCCAATAGTGCTGGCGCTGTTGACTCCTGCTGTGAGATTGTTGTTACCTGTCCTCGCTAAATGAAAGTCAGCAGTGGGCTGAGACATTCACAGTGGTGTTCAGATGTGATTTAAGGAAAAACAGCTGCTTTAGTCTGGGTGACTCAGCTGTTATTAGACAGCACCCACTTCTCCGTTCTGTTCCTCTAAGTGTGTCAAAACTACTAGTGTACGTCTGATCCCCACTCACGTTTTAAAAACTACTCTGAAAGCCACTTGGTGCCATGCGTTGCGTGTAACTCCACGAGGAAAGTGGCCGTGGGCGCAGCAGTCGCTTTGTCCGAGCACTTGCGGAGGGGCGGGGTGGAGCGCAGGGGCAGCCCCGCAACCCCCGCGCCTGCCGGGACCCGGGGCCAGCGGCGGCTCCGCTTCTGCGAACCGGGGCGGCTCTTAGAGCCGCAGAGCTCCGTCCCCGCTGCCGACAGGGTGAGGTTTGGGCTGTGGACGGGGTGAGAGGGAAGGAGGGAGGCCCGTCTGCGCCCTTCAGCCCTCCCCGGGGCCCGGCGGGCAGGTACCGGAGCCCGGCGGCAGGTACCGGAGCCCGGCGGCAGGTACCGGGCTCTGGCGCTCCGCCGCGGGAGGAAGGGGTCGGGGGGCGGCCGGGCCGGCCTTGGGTAGCCGGGCTGCGCTCCCGCTGCCTCGGGTGGGAACGGGGCTGCTGGGGTGTCCCCGCTCCTCAGCCGCGCAGGTGTTCAACAGCTTCTGCTCCTTTTGTTCCGCGGGGCTGGCGCAGGGTGTCCCCGAGGGCACCCGCCGGGCACGGAGGCGTCGCCTAGACCTCCTTTCTGCAGGAAAACGGGCGAAAACCGGCCCCAGCGATCATCTGAGTTACACTTTGCTGTAACTGCCGGCCGCCCCTGGCCTGACCCACTCCGTTTTGGAGGAAAAAAAAAACCCCAGCTCATTAATTTCATCTGAATATTTCTGGTTTTAATGTTCTGGTAGCTTTAACCTTGAAGCTGTGGATGTAAAGAATCATACTATGGTTTGGATATGGGGGTACCTTGATTTGAATGGGAGTGGAGGGTCTGAGAGCACAATGTGTGTGTGCAGGGGGTACTGCAGAGCTGCCAACACCCCCAGTGCCCCCAGCAGCACACCCAGACCAACCTGGGAAAGATGGGGACCCAGCCCAGGGTGCAGTTCCCCCCCGCAGCCTGCTGGCCTTGGCCTCTGCGTTTTGGGACAAGTGTAACGCATCTTTGTGTGCTTTGTTTTCTCAACTAGAAACCTGATGCAGGTCTAGCCTTTTAGGGCTGCCTTAGGCTTAGTTTTATTTTAAGTGTTTTGAGGTCCTCCAGCTGCTTTTAACAGCACAGCGAATCTCTTTCCTCTAAAAAACAAAGCATACCATAGAAGCTAAAAATAGGAGAAAATAGTTTTTATCTAACCACAACTTTGTGCGTTGCATAGAAAAGGCTTCCAACAAGACGTGAGGATGAACCGGTTCATGGCCATGTTAAACAGGAACAGAAACAAGGATCCCCCACCCGCCAAGCTGCTGGATCTAGCAGGACAGCTCTGCCAGGACCTCCAGAGCTCACCTCCTAGTCTGGAGAAGCTGGTTGAGGCCATGATGGGATGTGAACACAAGATGTATTTTCTCACTAACATCCACGTTGTCCGAGCTTGCGTGTCCTTTCATATCCATAACGGGCAGCATGACACAGCCTGCAGGCTCCTGGAGGTACGAGTGTGTTCTTTGTTTCTTCATGGAGACAAAAGCAGTATTAGAAAAATAGTAATTAGAGCTGCTAGTGCAGACCCAAACTGCAGCACATGGAGTGTTTCCAGCTGGCGTGTGGCAGTGGAAGGTGATGTGTGTGCTGGTTGATCTGAAACACAGGACAAAGCCTTTGCTACAGGCAGTTACTGTTAATTAGCAGAAGGGAGGAATGCAATTGGGTGATTACGAGGCTGGTTGTAGTTTGTGAAAGCAGGGTTTTGTTCTGTAGGGTGGTGGTTCTTAGAGTTTTTCACAAATTTAGGACTCAGGACCTAAAAGCCCTGGGGAGACTGAATTTGAGGGCTTGCCACGATGGGCTGATATGAGGAAGGCTGGATGGCACCACTCAACGTGAGGGATTTTGGCCTCCAGACCTGGTAACATAGCCAGTTTCACCAGGAGAAAATAAGGAATTAAGCAGGTAACTCCCTGTGTATGTTAGAGGAGGTACAGTGAGCCATATACTTGGATAACGCTACCAGCTTTGTCAAACCAGTAGGAATCTCTCAGTAAGTTTCTGGTTCTTGAGGGTTTTCTCCTTTATAGGAAACCTGACTGACTACCTGGAAAGGGTTTGCTTACATACGACTTTGTTTTAGTATTGCAAGGCAGAAGAGAAGGAGGAGCTGGTGCAACTTTGGCATGAGATTCATTACCGGAGAGCTATGGAGAAACACCACACGAATTTTCTGACACCGCTGCAGAAATTCCGTTGCAGGAAGAGGTACGGTGGCGTGGGGGAACTGCAGGTTTTTTCTCTGCTGTAGTTAGCAGCTGCAGGGCGCCGAGGTGCAGAGGCTGTTTTAGCATCTCAGGGTGGCTGCTGCTCAGAGCGAGGTTTTTCTTGGTGTTTTGGCCACTTGTGGCAACATAAGAAAATTGCCATGAATGTGAAGACTCTCTTTGGGTCCTTTTTGATCCTGTTTTCTCCTGTGTACAGGAATCCTCCACCTATTTCCCTTTGTCCTGAAGGTTTGAAGAATAGAAACTATTCAGATGAAGTACGTCAGCAACTGCACAGGTTTGCTGCAGAGGTGACAGCAAATCCAAGCAAGGAACAGCGGGTAGGGATCTGCTGCTTCAGATCAAGTATCCTCGTCACAGAGAAGCAGAACTCTGTGATCAGGGGGCTATAACTGGTTTCATTATAAATCCTTGTTTTCAGAAGCTCCAGTGGGGCTTGATTTTTCTCTAAAGGTTTCCTTAAAAAAATCAGCAAATTCATGCTAAGTAATTTCTTTGCTTTGGACAAAAAGATATGGGGACTTAAGTTCCTCACTGGGCTTCTAACAGTTCTAATTTTGTAGTGATTGAGCATAGGCAGCAAAAAAACCATCACTTAGAAGAGCAATATTAGAGTGATAAATAATTCTGATTTGTCTGAGTTATAGCCTGTATCAAATTGTACTTTGTTTAACAGAATATATTTTGTACTGACTTAAGTCCTAAAAGGTCAGGGTATGATGATCACTTATGCATTAACTTCCTGATACATTCTTCACATACACGATCTTATTATTTAAGTTTAATACAGCAGAATTTTTTCTGTGAATGTGATACAGATTTTTATATTGCTCACAGTTTGTGAAAAGTATGTAAGGTGGTAAATGCATTAATGTTTATCCTATTAGTGTCATGTTAGTGATGTGAGGGTGTCATTCTGTGGAAAGAGCACATTTTGGTGAGGTTTTACATTTAAATGTAGCAATATAAAATATGGTTTCCTTTAGGAAACAAATTGACTAGGGGCACAGTGTGGAATGTGTGTTTTCCAGCAATTCTTTTGAGTTTATAAATCCATCTCCTCAATGGGATCCACATAGACTTATTGGAGACCTAGTGACCAGATGCCTCTAGGTTTGAAAGCTCTTTTGCTGGACTGCTTTTGGAACTGAAGGGAAAGACCTGATTATTTGGATGTGGTTTATTCTTTTTGCCTTGATTTCTCCCTACACCCGGGTTTGCAGGAAGGATTGGCTCGGGACATGAACCTGCAGCCAACTCAGGTCTATAACTGGTTTGCGAATTATCGACGACGTCAAAAATCCGGCCCCCTTCGTACAGAAAAGCTCAACAACTCATGTCCTGAGAGGACTTTGACTTGCCACAAAAAGGAGCAGCAAGATGAAGGATCCTACGCTCCACAAACTGCAGGTTTGTCTCTTCCTAATGGGCTCTGGATGTGGTCCAGAAAGCTGAAAAACAATCTTAAATTCCCTCAGGAAGGGAAGGATATTCCTTCTCCAGAACAGCATCTATATGCTGATGGATCAAGTGGACACTGGAGGACTCCAGTGGAGTGCCTCACTTTGTCTAGGGGCTGTTGCTCTGTAGAAGGAGCAAACATTGATAAGGCCTGTGCAAGGACAGGTGAAAAGAGATGCCCATCTCAGAAGGGGCACCAAATGAAAGCAAATACATGGGAGGCAGCAGGTTTTAGCTCTCAGATGTCGGGATTGGGGCAGTACTCCAGTAAAACCGGGCATTTCCAGGCCCCTTCACAGAATCTTGAGCAAACATCAGCCACAGGAAATAAGGTCTTGCTGCATTTGGCAAATTAGATTAATTTCATTGCTTTTTGGAGTAACTATTAGTGTTCCTTCACCTGCCTGGCCTGCACCTTTCAGATGGATCTTGTGTAGGCATCGGCCCTGAGCAAATGGAGATAACCCTCATGCCTTGTGACCCAGGGTGGGAGCAGTCAGCTGCAGATCTGGATAAGCCTCCTGAAGGAACATATTTAAAGATGCTGCAATCCAGGTGATGTATGAAAGAGTCTTTACAGTGAGAGTTCAGAGATGAAGCAACCTTTAAACTTATTCATGGAGCTGACTTCCATGTCAGTTCCCAGGGGACATCAGTCTAAGAGTCTTGGCTCCATAGGTGGGAATGGCCCATGCCCAGCATCAGGCAGGTGGAGCATCTAGCAGTTAATCCCCAGCTGTCAAGGGCAGATTCAAAGGTTTAGCTGGAGGTCCTCCCACTTTGCAAAGCAATATGTTTGGCTGACTTATTTTCTCCATCAATACAGCTTTATGCAGAGCAGTGAGCTGTTTGAAGCGAGGACAGGCAAGGCCTTGACCATGCACGATGCCCAACAACCTGTAGCTTTTTGCACTGAGGCTATGCTGGAACCAGGAACCTGCTTTAACTCTGCTGTCCTGCAGCCCAGAGAAGTAGCCCGCAGTAGTGACGCCAGCCCCCAGCTGAATAACTTCATCCTGTGCTCCTGTGGGTCCCTGACCTTCCCAGATGAGCGGCTGGACATGTGGCAGGCCCCTTGCAGCACCAGAGGAGTCTCTGTCCCCATGTGGACCCCAAGTATTGAAGGTTAGTAAAACTACACCCAGATTGTTGGCCAGAGTTTTCATGCTTCTCTTCACTTTGTTGTAAACACTTATTTATATGGCTTTCTGGTGTCCTGACAAATGGGAGCAGAGCTTATCTTGAGCTCTGGAGTTGTGCTCCCATAGTAGCTCAACGAGAAAACCTGTTGATTTAAGCCAGGGATGTCAAACTTATTTTCACCAGGGGCCACATCAGCCTCACAGTTGCCTCCAAAGGGCCAAACATAATTTTAGGACTGTGTAACTGTAGGAGTAGTAGATTTAGGGTATTGAAGCAGACACTCTTACCTACTCTTTTGCTTAAACTGTAATTCCTTCCATAAGATAGTACTTTTCCAGCAAGGTAGATCCCTTTTAGCATTTCCATTGGAAGAGTCCCTTCAGGTGTTGTCTGCTCACCTTGTCGGATTGCAAGCTTCTGCGTTTTTAAATGCCTGTCATTCTTAAGAGCAGAGGCTGGGAACTTCTTAACTGTGACTTGGTGCTCATCTTCAGCAACACATTCTCACTTTCCTTTCTCCTTCCTGCTATTCTTTCTCTCTCCCTCTCTGTTTCCTTCCTGTCCAGTCTTGTTCAGCATTCCCACCATCTCTTTTCTTCCTGTTCTTCAGAGTAGCCTTGATAGGATACATAAGTGATGTCCACCTGCTTTTGCTGTAGGTCTACAGAACAGAAAGTGTTGTGACTGCCATTCACCCAGACTCTGCTGAATGTGGAGCAAGGAGGGGAAGAATGGCTGGGTCAGAGGTTGGGGCCACGTTATCTGTAATTGTCTTTAATACGAACATTTATTTCAGCAGGTATCAGAGCTCCCTTGAGCAGAGTCCCTCAAGGTGGCTGTATTGAGGCCAGTTCAGGAAGAATCATTCAGCAGTCAGATTTAGAGCTTGAAAGCTTCATCCTTAGAGAAGGACAGCTAGAGACCATGGAATCTATTCTTCCCCACAGGTAAAGGGAGTGGAAAGCACAGGGCTTCTTAAGGCAGCAGTAACAATGATGCTGTGGGTCTGGCCTTGTCCTCACGCCCCTGCTGAAGAGGGTTGCAGAAAGAGTATTGTGATGCGTCTCATTCCAGGGGCCTGACTCTCCTCATGTCCATCATATTTTGTAGATATTTATATCTGTGCACTGAACATGGGAAATGCTGTATAAGTGTGTATGTGTTTTACAGTGATGGCACAAAGGAGATTCGGGACCAGCCTCATCAGAAAACATATGAACCCCTGTATTTAAAGCAGGTTTAGCTTTGAAGCTGTTTGCCTGTTTGGGTTTTTTTTTGGCAGAAAATCATAACCCATAGTGATCCAGTGAGAGCTGATTCTGTGGGCTGGGTTGGTAGGGCCCGTACTTAATCCTAAAATAGTTTTTGTAGTTTCATAACCTTATGACAAGATTATTCCATAGTGCAGGCTTTCCAAAGTAGAGACAGAAGGAACAGGCGCTGTTCTGTCTTTCTGTTTTCCACCTGTAACAAATGTTTCAGTCTGCAGGTTTTCTCTGGGACTTGAGATAAATTCATAGAGTGCAAAACAACAAAAATCTGTGCCATCTTCCATATGTTATGCAACTTCCATAATGTTACATAAAAGTAAACACTGCCAAACAGACATTATGAGGTTCCTTTGATTTACTGATCTGCAGGACAGAGCAGGAGCAGTAGCCCCGTTTCATAACCCTGCCTGCCACTGTCCAGCATTTGTGCTGGCATGGCACTGTCAATAATATGTCAATGAGGTAGGTAGAAGCAGTTTTATTCCCACTTTCCAGATGAGGAAGCAGAGGAATGGAGAGGCTTTGTGGCTTGTCAGGCAGCAAGGGAAGGCAGTGATTCATTGGAGATAAAGATTGGTGGGGTTTTCCCCCCAGTTCCCAGCTAAAAACATTTCTGCCTTTTACCCTGGTTTCCCAGTTGGCTCAGTGCCTACAGTTCACATTCATTTCAGACTCCTTGCTCTGACTTGCTGGGGAGAACCCAGGTCTGGGCATTGTAAACCCAGCTTAGTCTGTGGTTTAGGATTCGCAGTTTCAAACAGTGGCTAAAGATCATGAAAGATCAGTGAGGCTTGCTGGCAATGTTTTGGCTGGATTTAAAATTGCATGTTCTGACTCCAGAGTGAGCTCATGTTTATTTTTAAGATATGTTCCACCAGCAGAAGAAATCTATGGTGAATGTCTCCTTGTTGGGTATGTCAGTTGTGCCAGGAATCCACACACCCTTTATCGTATTCCTGGCAGGGGCAGGACTTGCTGCTTTGTTGACACCTTCTGGTGAAGATACAGTTATTTGAACTCTATTCATAAACCATGGTTAGTGGCCTGACCCAGCTCCCCAAAAAACCTTGTACTCACCAAAATACCACGAATGCTATGGAACATCAATCTCTTTAGAAAAGAGTGATGCTCAGGCTGCAGTTTCATCTTGCTCCATTTGCAGTTTCTCTCAGGACAGCCAGGAGACCTCATGGGGGAAGTTTGGGGTAAGATCACTGCTCAGTGAATGGCAATGAATGAGGATCACCTTTGTTAGCAGGCAGAGCCCTCTAACAGTTACTGAATTAGAGAGAAGTATTGTGTCACCAGAGTCATCGCTAGCAATAATATTGCAATGAGCATCACTCATCTGGGGACTCATGAAGGAGTCAACAGCTTAAACTGTAAGGCAAATCGGTGTTGCTGTTCTGGACAGACATAGTGAAGTTATCCCTGCTTTACAGATAAGAGCAAAGCACAGAGAAGGAAATTATTTAGCCAAGGTCACCCACCTGGAGTGGACTTAGTGTTGTGCTCTCACTGCCTTGCCAGCACCTGTGGCTCGTATGTGCAGGGGGAGAGCTACAGGTCAGCTGAAGGACCCTTAATCTGCTTGTCTCGTTTTTCAAGGTGCTCACCTGGAAAGAACATGGCCTGAAAGCTTATTAGAACAATTCCTGTTGATTTCTTTAATGGGCTTTTTACAGTCAGTCCTACACACTTGGGCTGTATCCAAAGCTCTTATGATCTACAGGGCTGTGAGGTGGGAGTGTGTGGGGAACCAGGCTGGAAGCCGACTGTCTCCATCTGCTCCTGCTGCCTGGCAGCGGAGTGTGATCCAGCCAGCGATCTGGAAGCCCCTGTGGGACAGCAAGCAGATGCTCGCCTTTACAGAGAGTGGTGGTGTATCCTCTTCACTCCTTGAGTTGGGACAGGTGAAATGTAGCCCAGCTAATGGTTCATGCAGAATATAACTCTCTTGTGCCTCCCATTTCAAACAGAAAAGCACATTGAACTCTCTGGAGCGAGACATTATATATTTATGAGCCAGCATATCGATTCAGAAAACATTGGTGCTGAGGTGTTCGTTGCAGCTTACCGCTTCTGCTGGCTTTCCAGCTCAGAGTGCAAGGAATCCTCCTGCTGCCAGGCTCTTCTTTCCCCTGGATAACCCAGCACCCGGCACTGGCAGGCAGCAAGTTCAAAATGCACAAAAAGAGGCTACTTTTGGACATGTCATAAGATTACATGTCAGAATTTGTTGCTAAGGGCATTGTGCGTGCCAGTGCGAGTGTGCTGTGAAAAAGGATGAGACAAATTCTTGTGGGGCAGGGCACTGAGTCCATTTGTTGTCAGTAAATGTAGTTGCCAGAGTACAGTCTTCAGCAGAGGAGTCCCAAGACTGATTGCTAGAGCCGGGGGGGCCTTCCAAGGAAGGACAACCTGACACTTGCCCTGTTTCTTCTACTTTTTTCCTGTGCTCTGTCAGTTGGCACTTTCTGCCTGGGCCTGTGTGGCCCGTGATAGCCTGGGCTGTTCTGGGAGCGCTACGGGCAGCGGTGTTGGCGTAGAGATACTTGAGCTGGGCATGAAGGGAGAGAACATCCCATCATTAAGTACCCAGTGTCTCCTACTTGACCCAGTGCCCGCAGACTGTGACCTCTTTGGAGAGGCTGGCAGAGGTCCCAGGGGACGGGTGGACGGGGAAGCCGTGTCCCCAGACTCTGCCTGATGGCCTTGAAAAGCTACAGTGGAATTGTAGCCGATGTTGTGGCTGGTCTGAGCCACATGTGTGTGTGTTTTGACTCCTAAGATCTGTGTTTTTAAAATATGTTCCAGGAAAAAGACATTTTGGTAGACATCTTGTTTGTGGAGAGTGTTGTGGGGGCATAAGTAAAGCTGCAAATGGAGATGTCATTCCTGCACACTGTTCCAGGTCAGGCTAGTCCTCCCAGTGCAAAATCTGTATTTTCAAGTCATAACAATTTGCAGAAATGGGGCAGGTGTGTAGACAACACAGCTCTGTTGAATGAATAGTCTTGACAGCAGCCCCTCTTGTCCTGCTGCAAAACATTACAGTAAGTCATGAGTACAGCATAAATACAAATGCATTTGTATATCATCTCTTCCTCCAGTTCCTGTCAGACTGTGTTTGGCAAACCTCAGTGCCCACCTGTTTCTGCACCCTGCATGGAAGAAAGCCAAGCCCTGGGACAAAGCCAGGTGAGACAACACACCTAATGTTCAGAGAAAGGAGCTCAGTCCTACACGCACTATCCACATCTCACGCTGGAGATGTGAAATCTCATGTCACGTTTAGTCTGAAGCATGTCTGATCTAAGCATACCTTTTGGGATCCAGTTCAGAGCAAGCTGAACATTCCCTGGGTAGCATCCAGCAGGTCCTGGAAGGTGAGGTGTTTTTGTTGGTTGGGTTTGGTTTTTTTTTCCACTTGGATTGCTTATCAGACCCTGTTTTTGCTAAATGTGTCATTGAAATGATGGGTAAAGCAACCTGTGCAGATCCAAAGTGTGATTTAAATTCTGAGCGATGGAGGGCTCAGCTAGCAGTGTGAAAAGGAGATGACAGGAAGGTGGCTGCTCAAGGGTCCTCCTCTCTGAGGGATTCTGCAGAATTTGACTCTGCTGTCTCAGACCTCTTAAAATCTTACGTGTAATTTTAATTTCCAAGACTCTGTTATTGCTGAGGAAAAGGGGTTTTGCACTATTCCAAGATGGCTGATAGCTGTGTACAGAGCAGCATTATGATAGTAAATTCTTTTATCATTTCCTTCAATGATCTAGATGCAGTCTGCATGCCTTCTTGCAGTGATTTTGAGGCAGTAGAGAATAGAAATTTAAATTCTGGTACTTTCAAGAAGCTGGGAGCATATCTGTGAATTAATTGTTGCTTATAAATAGGACCCAAGAAAGCCCTATTTAAACTGTACCTTGAGCTATTTTTTGCTTTTGCTTGTGTTGGTCTACCAGTCAGTTAGCATCCACTTCTGTTTCTCTTGCAGCATAAGCTGTGGAGAAAACCTTTTTTAAAGAGATTTTGAAAAGCAGGAGACCATATTTGCTGGCTTCAATAAGGAAGCGGCTGCAGCTCTGAGGGCAGTAACAGAACCTCCTTTGAGCCTTTAAAAGCATCAATATAAAGATCTGTATCTTGGAAAGTGGCTGTTTTACCAGCCATAATGTGAGCCAGACGAGTAGGAAAGCTTTGGGCATTAATAATGAATGAGCCTTTTCTAAGATTTCCAGAGCATGCAGTCTCTGTAGGTAGAGTTTTCGTCTTGCTGCTTTTGCATTCTTGCACTGATTTTGCAATGGTATAGAAACATGACACTCAGTGCAATGTGGGCTGGGGACCAAGATAGCGCGTGATGCCTGCAGGTCTCAACAGGGGACATCTTCAGACTTTTGTAATAACCATTCAGTTGGGGAATTCAGAAAAGCATTTTTTTGCATATTTTAACGTGTGCTGTAGGAAAAGGATGAGCTTGAATTGGTCAATGATTTGACATCATTCTACAGACTTCCTGGGCACTCTGGTTCTTGCTAAATCAGCTTGCCCTGGGCTTGTTGCAGGAATATGCAGATGTTTGGTTCCTACGCCTGAACCACAGGGATACAGGTGTACACTTCCTTTTGCCTACACATCACTTTCCATTTGCCTTTCATAGATATCAGAGCCAAAATGAGAGGAAAACAAAACAAGCAAACAAAGAAAGTTAATACATTTTGGAGACATTTCTTTCCCTCCCTGGACAGAGCTCTCTTGTTCAGGTGATCACTCCTTTCTTAATTATTTCGTCCTGGTTGTACCAGTATTTACTTGCTTTTATAGGAGCCAATGCCTTGGACAAAAGGAGGGGAATTGTCTCTTGTCTGAATTCCTGAGTTGAATTGTGCGCTGGTTGTGCTTGTTTTTTACACCCACGTCCTGTACAGATGGATTACTGTACCTGAATGTGGGGGGGACCAAGGGCTTTGTCCCTGCATGCACACAGCCCTCACCACTGACATTCCTTCCACCGCTACTGTACGGCTGCCCGAGGGAGCTCTTCCACCCTGAGCAAAGCATCATTAAAGATCATATGTGCTGAAGCTTCGATTCCTCCCTGTGTCTTTCAGGTCCTAGAGGATCCAGCTGGTGACCCATTAGCCAGCGACACGTTCTGGGCTGCGTGGCTGCTCTTCGAATTCTCAGCTGGGGCACGGATGTGACCTGCCTGCAGAGATGCTCGATGTGGTCTGCACCTCTCCGGGCAACACCCCATCCTTTCCTGTTTTCTTTTTTCTTCTTTTTAATAAGTGAGGGGTTTGACATGGAGATGAATAGAGAGAGAGTAAGATAGAAAGATGAAGGCTTTTTCTAATGGTTACAAAGTTAGTTACAGTTTGATTAAGGATTTTGCAAAGGATAAGAGAAACGGGAGGTGCATTGTGGATTGTATGTTTTTACTGCAGCAATCAGAAGCTGCATGGTAGATGCAAAAAATATCAAGTCACTGGTTGTGTGGCAGTTACATATTTCTACCCATGGCACTGGTCAGATCAGAGTCCTTCACTACATCATGAAGGTCAATGAAGCTCCTCTACCCAAAAGGAGTAAATATGTAGTTACATTGCCTGGCTGTGGATACTGGGTAACTTTTTCTCAGGCCTAGAAAAAAAGGTCTCAGCTCAGTGCTAGTAAAAATACTGCTATTTCTCATCCTGGCATTTCTGTTGTACTGCTGGGTGTAACTTCTGGAGTGTTCCATACTCTGCAGTGCCGCAGATGCCACAGACTGGAGCATGGCAGAATTTCCAGCAGTAAACTCAATGTTCTCGCAGGACTGGGGGAGGGCACAGAAGTGTTGTCAGTGTTTAACACTACGTGTATCCCAGATTGCCCAGGAAAGAAGGATGAATGGAGGAGGTGTGAGCTGCTGAACCTTGCTGGTCCATTTTCAGTCCCCAGATGCCGAGGCAGTCCTGTCCCGGCGCAGCAGTGACAGCAGCGGCCGGCCGCAAGCGCCCTGCAGATCAGTGTGAGTCGTGCAGAATCTGTTTGCTATGCACTGTAGTAGGTGCGGGGCTAATGCAGTATTTGGCTGAAGGGTGAGCTGTGCCGCACAGCTCTCCCAGGGCGCCTTTGTAGCTCCCTTGGTTTTGCCTGGTGATTTTCCTTCCCTAACCCGGCCCGGAGGCCGCCCGTTCCCCTTCATGTCGCACAGCTCATGGATCGGGAGCCCTGCGTTGTTTCTTTCCCTTGGAGACTAAGAAGCAGAATTGGGTGTGAGAGCGCTGGGGCGTGAGGAGCAAAGCACAGCCTGGATGCACGTTTAAAACTAATGTCATTGGGCAGTCTTCGGGGAATTTATCTTAAGTATTACTGGTTTTTTAAAAATCTGTATTGTATCTCTAGCCCTGAGATACATAAAGTGGATGTCTCCAGTACCTTTTGTAATAAAGTTAGCAAATAAAGGTTATGAATGACTCTCCAGCGTTTATTTTTCAAGGTAAAGGTGTAATTATTCACACAAGGTATTTAGTTATATTAAACCACCAGCACCAGCTACCCTGGGTACAGTTGTGTGTGTTGAGACGCTTATATTTCCTTTATTTTGGTGGAACGCCATTTTGTTGTCAGAGGTTTTGTGTTTAAAACGGTGCTGCTTGCTGGGGTTACACGTTTATTTCCTTCAAGGGGGCCTTGCGTGAACCCAAACTGGCACACACGGAGAAAAAGGTGCTGGCCGACCGCAGACCCCCAGAAACCTGTGAGGGCCGCGTTCTCCCGGTCCTCACAGACCCGCTCCCCGTCTAACCCGCCCTCTCCTCCGCCACCACCGGAGCGCTCGGCTACCGGAGGCGACGCGCTGTTCCAGCCGCCATGGCGCCGCGCGCCACCTTCCTGCTTCCTCCCCATTGGTCCGCCGCGCCGCCGCGCGGGTAGCAACAGCGACAAATATATCCTTCCCGGCCGGTGATTGGCTGCCGCCTCCCGCCGAGCCATAGCAACAGCGGAGCAGGCGCGCGGCGGCCGTTGGCGGGTGAGGAGGGAGCCCGGGGAGGGCGGGAGAGGAGCGGGTCAGGTAGAGCGGCGGCTCCGGCCCGCACTGCGCTGCTGACGGCCGAGCCCACCGAAACCCACTCAGGACGCATTTGTATTGCGGGCAGGAGCTGCGGCCTGTGGTGGAAAGAAAACAAGACACTGCTCTGCGCCAGCTGGTGAAACAGCTTTCAGGCAGCAGCAGCCTGATAGGAAATTCACACTGGATATTGATAGATCTTATTGTTGAGATCCCAAATAAGGTATTTTATTTCTCATCTCTAATGATATGACATGTCACTGTGATTACTGTGATTTACCTCGTCAACGGTACATAATACATGTGGATGAAAGGCAGGCTGGTTGCATTTCCCTGCTGCTGAAGATTGATGTGTTGGAGTACAGAGGAATGATGCTTCTCTGTCAGTGAGACATGTTTGCAGTTCCTTTCAAATATATAGTGCCATTCCCTGCAAGGGAAGATGATAAAGATCAGATTGACACTACTCCTCCTGTATAGAAATTTGAGGTACCTGTCATTCAAAATTAAATAGATTATTTTCTAAGAAAACAACCCATGTTAGGGAATGCAGGTTTTTGAGATAACTGACCTTTGTTCTGCCATCTTAACAATACCAGTGCCCTGAGGCCTTGCAAGTTTTTAAAAATAGTTCAAGAACACAGTTGTTTTGACTTCTTAATTAAAGAGGCTCGATTCACCAGGATTCCTAAGGAGTGCTAGAACAACAAGTCCCTTTTCCAAACTGAAATGTGAAAAAGGCTTTGCAGTTAAAGCAGAATTAAAGCTTTTTCTCTTACACTTAATGAATTTCATTTCCAAATTGGCACAGTTGTTCTCTGGAGTACAATTGAATTTTCTAGGTCATTTCCCAGGTGAAATAACTTATTACTTTTCTGGAAATTTACGTTCAGTGATTCAAAGCTTGATATGTGAAATCCAGCACATTGATAGTATTTCTGCTTAAGAGATGTGAAGTCAAGTGGTTGAAGTACAGTATATTCTGGCCCACCGGCATCTTTGCCCCGCGCCACCTGGATATTGGATTTGCACAGAGCACTTTGGAGGAGCTCATTGCATTTGGACAAGAATTTGCAAGCTGTGCCTGCAGCTGATCTCCCAGGAGCTGACCACGCTGAGTTCCAGGTAGCTGAGCCGCGTTCAGAGCAGCTGCTGCCTCCTCATCGTGGGCCAGGGCAGCTGGGATGCAGGAGCGGAAGTGATCGAGTGGATCTCTGCTGAATGCCAGTGATGCTCAGCATTTGGCCTTCTCTGCCTGTGCTGCAGGATGGAGTTAGGCTTTGAAGGACAGCATAGGGGAATTCTTGATACTGGGCTAGCATTTGAATTGTTCAGTGCATCTCATTTCCTGGGTGTGATGTGCATCCGCATCATGTTCTGGTTTTCCTGTCCAACCATATGTAGCAAGCTCTGGGTGTGTTTATGTTGTTCTTCCTTGGAGCTGTAATTAGAAGCACTCTGAGCCCTTGGCTGACCTGCCCTGAGCTGAATGTGCTGTACCTGCTGTTGTCGTTCCTCCTCCTCAACACGGCATGGCCTGTCAAAGGAAGGAGCTTGCCCTAGATAGAAAAAACAAATCTATTTTTATCTTAAAATGCATATAAGGGCCCCAAGAACAGTACTTATATGTGTTAATGGAACACAGAAAGGGGATGGAAATCTAGGAGCGCTTTTAGGAGCCTGTGCCTTAGGTGTCCCTGAGGGGCGAAGGACACGTTCCCAATAGGCAGGCAGCCGTGTTTTCCAGCACTGCTGCTAAGCAGCAGCTTTTCTCTTGGCAGCTTGACACACAGGTTGAAGGCTGGCAAGGTCAGGGACTGAGCTGTTGCCCATCACTAGTTCCAAGGTAGAAGTGTGCTATAGAAATGGCCTACATGTCAGCTGCTGGTGAAAAGGTTCTCTGAACTGATCCACCGCAGCGCTAGAGAGGATTAGTGACACCAGCAGCAGCTTCCCCTGCTTTCAGTCCCATCCATGGCTCCTGCTGGCTGTCACAGCTACTGAAAGGACACGTGCTCAGGGCAAATGTCAGGAGGTACAGCTTCAAGGCCAATATTTTCAGACAGTCTCTTGTTCTGGATGCTTGGCTCAGCTTGCTCGGGGCCTCATTTTCAAAGGATAACAGCACGCAGTGGCTCAAGGAGGGTACCTAAAAGAAGAGGCCACTTTTGAAAATGTTGGCAAAGGCATTTTATTGTATCTTTGCACTTCATTAGTTTTATTCCCGAAGTCTTTCATGTCATGTTCTACAGTGAAAGGTCATTGTTTCAGATCAATCATTTTTAGTGGGATTTAATCCAGTTCTAAGTCAAACTAATCCACTTTGATAAAGTTTGAGGAGCAGTAAAAATTCATTTGTTTGGACAGATCTGGGCTTATTTTTTAAATGTGGCTGCTGATGCTGATGCTGAGTTCCTAATTGTGTATGCCCAGCACGACGTGTCTTCAGGGTGGTTCCTGAAGTGCTGGACATCTAAATTCTGATCTTACTGCAAGTATTCAGCACCTCTGAAAAGCCTGGGATTTAGTAGGATTCCATATGGTGCTCTGGTGACAGCTACTAATAAGCAGGATTTTTCATGTTTTCCTGTATGAACTGTTGAATTCTGGTTACTTTCCTTTGATTACATTAAGAATACATGAAGAATAAAACCACATTCTTGTATCTGGACAGGACTGGCAAGCACTGTCGTCTGAAGCTGCTCATGAAGAGTTAAAGCTACTTTCAATTAGCTACTGTGTTCTTGCCACTTAAAGAAACTCCCACAACTGAGCATGCTTCACAGCCTCCTGTGCGTATCCCTGAATCATTCTGGCAAGTAAAAACACTGCCATAATCTTTTATTCAGACACAGTGCTTATTCTTCACTGGACTCTGAAATGAGCAAGTGCTTGAAAACAGCACGTTTTGCCAGAGTTCGAAGGATTTATCAGCTCATGTCTGCACAGGATTTTGAACACGCAAAAGGCTACTGTGTGTGAATGCTGAGGGGTATTAAATACACTGCAGTGATACCCAAAAAGTTTCAGTATACAGACCTAACCTTTCCCATGAGGGAGCAAGAGCTTTGCAGGCTTTGTACAAAATACTACCCTTTTGTTTAAGGATCTTCCTATGTTAGTATATAGATACACAATGTAACTCACCACAATGCACAGTGTGAACCCCACTGCTGCTGAGCACTCCATTGCACTCCAGCAATGTCATCTCTCTCCCTTCATTCTAGGTTTTACCTTCGAGTTATGAGGGAGATTCTGCGAGGTTATTCAAGATTAATACAAAATTGAAATCTGACAAATAGTAGAATATTTTCACACACACTGTGACAGCCTAGAGGGTTCTGTTGCTCGTTAAGCTGTGGTATATGGTTTTGCTAGAAATATATCATTGAAATTATAGTCCCTTGTGGTTTGGGAAAGAATCATCACACTTCAGCTACACCCACTCCTATCTCGTGCTCTGATCTAGTCACTGGTTACAACACTTTTCCTCCCTGATGCACACTTATCTCACTTGACTGGGGAAATGTGCTGCCAGGATTCTAACAGTAAAAATTATAGACAGTCCTAAGCCAGTGAAACAATCTGTCCTCACAGCACTAGCTGAGCATCATGCCCCATTTAAGTGCCAGTCACAGTGTTTCCAAGATCAGATGCCCACAAACTCTCCATCTTTCTTTCTCTATACTCATCTCTATTTCCTTTGCTGTGATGTGGAAGCTGGTTAACCTACCCTGTCAACTGGTAGTTGCTTCTGTTCGCTCTCTGTTTTTCATTGTCTTGTCCCTAAGATTTTCATCATTTAGCAGTTCTCTAAATAAAACATTTCCTTGCTGCAGAGAGGGAAGATCATTTATTCCAGGGATGAGGAGGACGTTTGTTGGTGGCAGGGACTTTAGTACCAGTGCTTTAGTTCCGTGAGTCTCAGGAAGAGTTCTGCAAGAGCCGCATGCTCCAGAGCAACCCAAGGGGCAGACTTCCTGCCCTGGGGAAAGGCTGGGACTAGTGTGGGGTATTTTCCTTGATGTGTTTGCTGTTCACCAGCATACCTCGTAGCTCTGTCCCCTCAGCTGAACATCAGCGCTGGGGTGACGCCCTCTGAGACTGCCTTGGTGTCCCCGGTGCCCCTGTGCTCAGCTGAGCAGCGAACGAGAACAGCATTTCAGCAGGGAGCTATTTGTGGAACATCGGTGCTGTCCAATAATCAGATATGCCTGTGGAGCGGAGCCATTGCCTTAGGTCATGGTGCAATTTTCAGTACCATAAGTTTCTCCATCTACAAATTCTTGCTGGGTGTGGTCACTTTGCCAACAGCTCCGAGTCCTGCCTCATGAGAGCAGTATTTCTGCGCTTTGCCGGGAATCGCGGAGCTTGGAACCTCGTGTGTGATGCCTGGCATCTGAGCTCGCCAGGTTGGGTCATGTTTTGCACCCTATTCAGCACTCTAGTAAAAGGTCTGCTGACATTTCCATTTCCTTTCCATTTTTATTTTTAAAATGTTATAACTCGGTTTATAAATATTGTAGCAGATTAAAACTCATTGCATGAGCTCTGATTTGTTTTTATTTGTACCTCTGTAGATCAGTGGAGCCACTATTGTGGCTGAAGACCCAGAACACTAGGTACTGCACGCACCGGAGAATATAGGTACTCTCCCATGGACCTTTTGTGTGTGAAATGCAATATCTTCACTTTCTTTAGGTTACAGTCAGACTGTAGAAACGCTGCATACAACGTTACCTTATTTTAGCACTTTTCCTTGCAACTGTTGGATTTAGACATGTATCTGATTTTAGAGCAGTGATGTTACCTATCACCTTGTGGATTCAAGGTTAAGAATTTTTGAGATGGTTTAGACTGAGAAATAGACATTATATAGAAGCTTCAATTAAGAAAACCAAAAGCATTTAATGAGAATGTTTTTGTGTATGTGTAGATATATCCACATATAACTGGCAGATTAATGCAGATTGCCTGGTTCAGTGGGTGAATAACTGGTTTTAAAAATACTCCATAATCTGTTTCCCTTGGGAGTCTGAAACTGCTGCACAAAATGAGAACGGATTTGGTAAACCCTACACATTTTCAGCATCAGTGGAACACTTTGCAGACTGACCTCTACTCACGAGTTATTATAACAGCAAAGCTTCTAAACCCGAGAAGTGTGTTAGGCTTTCTAGATTAGCCCATCTCTCTCTATTCTTGCATAAGTGTTAGATGCATTAAAATCTGTATTTTTTACATAGAATCATACCTGCTGCTGTCCATAGATAAAACTTTATCCTTAGGTAAAATCAATACGAGTTTTTGCATTAATTATGCTAATGAATTACACTAATAGTTGGGGTCCATTCTGTTAAGGATTTATATGTCACTGCCTTTTCTTAGTAACAGTGACAATAAAATCCTGTTAGGAAAAAGGCCCTGTGCAGCTCGCTGGTGTGTATGTACAACTGGGTGCTTCTCAGCACTGCAAAGAGCTGTTTCCTGAATGTTCTGGCAATCAGATTATAACTTGCTACATGCAGCTTTTATCTTTCATGCTTTATTACATATAATTACCTTTTATTATTTGTTATAATATTTATGTCCTTTAAAAATCAATATTTATCTAGTTCCTTTTAAAACTAACTGCAGCTTTTATTTTAAATGACATTAGAGCTTAATGCACAGAAGCCAGCAGCGTTAGAGTTAAGGCTAAAAACTTTTGGCTGACACAATGGACGGGATTTACTGGATTGCAACAGTGCCAGAGTACTGGGGATAGTGGGAGAACAGCGTCAGGAGCGAGACCCGCCGGGGTCCCTGGCCTCTGCCATGTGCTGACGTGCGCTCCCTCCTCTTCTTGGGGTGAGAATAGTGAGCTTAAACTGCCGTAGTGCTGTGGGCAGCAGCTCTGATGGCGAGCACAGTGTTCGCTCAGATGTGCAGCAGCTCCCTGTACGTACAGTGGTGTGATGATGTTTAAATGCTGGCTGTGGATTGCACAGAAGTTAATCTATGATCTATCGTAAGAGACAAGTAATGTGGATGCTGGCATTCCTGCAGCCACCAGCTGCAGTTGTGTCAGTTGTGCAGTGCTTCTCTTTTGACATTATTTTTATGTAAGGCTGGTACTTAGTCAATTTATGAACTAAGAGCTCGACTCTTACAAATTAAAATGCCGAGACACATTGAATTTAGCTGCATCTTTACGCAAGGTAGCAGAATTGGCCGTGCCCACCACTCCCACAACGAGGAATGTTTCGAAGCAGCTGGGGTACGAGATACGTTTATTTCAGTGGAACGACACACAGCCGTGTCAATACCGCGGGACAAAGCCCGCGCGGGAAGGCCGTGGCAGCACAAAGCGGTTATGGCGCAGGGTCGGGCACGTCGCTCCACACCGAGCGCAGCCCGAGCAGCAGCCGCGCTCCGCCGCTTTCCCGGGGCCGAGCGCGGCCGGAGTCCGTGGCAGCGGCTCCGCGCCGTGTCACCGAGCGCAGGCGGGGGCCGAGGCGGTGCGCGGGCGCCGAGCCCGGCCCGAGGCTTTTCACGGCGGTGGCGGGGGCGCGGGTGGTGTGGTGCGGTGCGGCGGCCCCGGCCCGGCTCCGCAATGCCCGCGCCCACCGCCCACCTCCACCTTTGCAGCATAAACTGCAGCACTCGCAGCGCGCATGCGCCTCCCCCGGCCGGCGCCCCGGGATAGCTATTTATAGCAAGTGACGTCACCTAGAAATAGAACGCGGGGGAGCAGCGCCCCCTCCCCTCCCCTGCAGTCCCCTCGGCTCCGCCCCCTCGTTGCCTTCCTAGCGCGCAGGCGCAGGCGGCGGCAGCAGCGCGAGGCTCCGAGCCGGGCGGAGAGGCGCGAGCCTGCAGGCGCGGCGCAGGGCACGGAGCGAGCGCGCGGCTTGCCCGCTTTGCCGCCTCTGTGAGCGCGAGGCGCCAACCGTCGCCCGGCACGCGCGGCCGGCGGGTGAGCGGCGGCTGAGGGGAGCCCGAGAGGAGCCTGAGGGGAGCCCGGCGGTCCGGAGAGCCCGAGGCGGCGGTGGCTCCGTTGAGGTTCCCCGCTCGCACCACCCGCGCGTTCCGAGGCGCAGATCCCCGCCCTCCCCTTCTTCTCTCTCTCTGAGGGGCGTAGAGTGCCCAGCCCAGCAGCCACCACGGAAGCGGCTATGGGGGACCGAGAGCAGCTGCTGCAGCGAGCCCGCCTGGCCGAGCAGGCGGAGAGATACGACGACATGGCCTCGGCCATGAAGTCGGTGAGTGGGGCTGGTAGCGTGGCGGCGGTGGGTCATACCCGGGGAGGAGTGTATAGAGTGGGTAGTGGCGGGGGAGGAAGGGGAAGGAAATCCGGGCTGGTCCGAGGCGGAATTGGGTCCCGGGGAGGATGCGAGACGCCAGGTCCCACCCGTGGCGGTGAAGAAAGGAGGGCGGGAGCAAGCGGAGCCCATCCCGCTGGGACACCTCGGTGCCGGTACTACCTGCCTCGAGGAGAGATGAGACAAACAGGAGCCGGTCCAAACTGGACCTGGACCCCCCCTTTTCTTTTAAAATGTATGTTCTTCCTCCCTCATTTCCTTCATTCCCTCGTAACGACGCCCTTGCAGCCCGGTCCCTGCCCGGGGGTGTGGCTGTCCCCATGCCCTCCTCTCGCCTCTCTCCCCCACCCCGCCAATCCGGCGCGGTGTGCGGTTTGAATGCCGCCCGCCTCTCCTCACGGCGGGAGCGCGGGGGATGTTTCTCTGCCCCAGCTCCAGACGGGTCCGTCCCGGCGCACCGCCCCCGCTGGGGATGGCGGCTCTGACCTTGGGGGGCGTCTCCCCTGCTAGGGGGAGATTGGAGGTGCTGGGCGGGGGGTGTCTGGGGAAACCGCACACGGCAGGAGGAGCCCCTTCCTTTTCTAGACGTTTATTTTGCCTCGCGATAAAGGGCACGAGTCGAGGCCTCACCCACAAACATCAGCGCTCTGACTCAAACATGGTATAGTAGTTGCATCCGGGTATGAAAGCTCCCCAGTGCACAGAGAGCGTTTCCCAAGCTTTAACGTTGCCTTTTTGCCTCTTCTTTGTAGGGTAACAAATCCTCAGTGCATTCTTTACCCAGTTGAATACTGACATGTGTTTAAACACTAAGTTACAGTTGCAGCTCTGCTCCTTTCAGAACCAAGCAATGAAAATTACTTGTACTGACCTGTCTGTACTGATACATAATAAAATTGCAGAATGATCAAACTCACAATGTCTAGTCCCTTTTTTAAAAACAAAGTATTCCTATAATCTGAATTTTAAGGGTGATGTAAATGCTTAGCAGTGTCTTTACTGTGTCTGATTACAACTGGTTTACTCTTGCTGATCTGTCTCCTTTGTGAGCACCAAAAGACCCCAAGAGGAGTCAAGTTTCCCTTGAGAGTGCTGCTGTTTAAAGACACAAGACATTTTTAATTTGAATGAGCAACTTCAAGTGGAGTTAACGTTTTTATTGTAAGAATCTATCAATCTAGTGTTGTTCAGGCACTGTGATGTGTGTCACAGTCCTTAAACGAGGGCAGTAAAAAGACATATTTTGCTGCTCTTGTTCACTTTTGCCAGTGTCATAATAAATACTATGACCAATCCAGTTCTAAAGCAGCAATACTTCTGAGTATCTCAATATCAGAGGCACTAAACATTGAGCTGTGTTTTAATTGTATCACTAGAATTATTGATACATGTAATGTAGTAGTGACAGCTCTCTTTATCTTTTGAATCTTTCAGTTGCTAATTCTAAAAGATGAAACTGAGAAACTGCTAAAATCTACTGCTGCTCTAGAGTACTGTGTTTCTAGCTGCATATAGTAGATGACTTTTTTAATCTTCCAAAGATTGCTGAATGGTAGTGTATGTATGGCTCTCTGAACATATGTGGAACAGAATACAATTGCTATACTACAGGAAATATGTAAATAAGTACACATAACTAGTGTGTATGTCCAGTTGCCTTTTTAAATTGTCGTAGTTGCTATACAATTTTAATTTGTCTTGAGTCATGGTGTTATCATCTGTAATGCCACTTTTGCTCTCAAATAAATTGTGTAATGATGATCTTCAGTAATTGGGAGCTTGAGAACCCTTTCTAAGTGAGCCAAGTCTTGTCCCTATATAAAATGTTACCTTATAGATACTTTAAAAATACAAAA
The DNA here is from genome assembly GCF_963082525.1 of Nesoenas mayeri. NCBI lineage: Eukaryota > Metazoa > Chordata > Aves > Columbiformes > Columbidae > Nesoenas > Nesoenas mayeri. Next base: position 9,643,251 of record NC_137565.1, on the reverse strand, counting down.
TGTAAAGCTGAATTTAAAAGGCAACAGTGCCTTTATTTTAAGCTGTCCATATACTGTTGCATGCCTATAATGTAGCTCCTCTTGGTTGCTTGGCTTTCACAGGTGTTCACTCCAACATGGTAATTCCAGTGTTAGTTGATTTTGTAGGTCTGAGCGTAAACTCTTATGAAATGTTATGGGGCTGTCTGTTCTCACACAGTTAATATTTCTTTCCATTTCAGTAACTGTAAATAACAGTTTTTTAGAGAACTTTTTATCCCTATTGAATAATATTCAAATAATCTTCTCACATTCCAGAAACATTAAACTTACTTCTACAGGAAATCAGTGTTCTAACTCTGATATCTATTCTCAATGCAGGATATCTTGATTTGAAAAAATTTTTTTTAATTTTTCTTTTTTAATCTCCAAATATAGCATATCTGATGGTTTTTAAAGGTGCTATGTGAAAATAGTATGCTTTCAGTGTAGATAGAAATCTGAATTATGAATTTTTGTTCTAGATATCTATCACCATGCTTTTACAATACACAATATGGCAAACAGCTTGATAGTTACTCTAAAACATAAAGTAACAAGGACTATTATAGGGAAAGCATATATGCTTGGTTTTTTTTTGAGACTGCCACTGAAGGAATAAAAAAAATATTACAAGACTGCCATTTCAGCTGTCAGGATAAAGCGGGAGGAACACGTATTGATCAGTCGTATCAGTTCTTTCTTTTAAAGAAAAGCCAGATGAAGCAGCAGTTGCAGCTTAAATAAGGAAACTACTGCTTAACAATGCACATTTTTTTGCTGCTTTATCTTGTAAGAATTCTGGTATTTTTGTTTATAATGTGTAGAAAGGAGAAGAAAATGAAACTTTCACTTGGTTTGTTGCTGTGAATTAATGAATTCAGTTTACTTTTTTAAAGCTAACACTATTTTAATAGAAAATACAATTGCATGTAAGTGTGCCTCTACTACATGGCATTCTTCCAAGGGGTGTGGCATTCTCATTGCATTAAATGCTACTTCAGGATTCCAACTGTTTGAAATAACCCTCCACGGTAGGTAAAAAAAATACTTCTCAGCACACTGGGAAGAAATTTGCTATTAATGTGTTAAATGTTCTCGCTTGATTTGTATTTAGATCCTTCCAGAAATGGTTAAACATTTTAGCTGTATAAACCCTTAGTATTTCTTGTAGTATCAATCTTAATATGTAGTGCTCAGAAGCTCTGTTAATTTATATTTTGTTTTCTGGTATAGCTACAAAGCTGGTAGAGAGTCATTTACACTTTAAAAGTGGTAAGATGAATCTGAGTTATGCGAGATGTATAATTTAAAAATTATTTACGTGTGAAATACTACTAAGGGTGAAATAAATTTAAGTCTTCATATGATCTAGAGTTTAAGCAAAATAGCTTGAGTTTCTGGTTTTAGGCTTTATAGGCTTTATCTCTTACATAAATGGACTTAAGAGTTTGGGTTGTTCCATATTTTTAATGTTATATCACTGACTTCTTCACATCAGTGTCTGCTTTTGGGTTAATGCAGTATGTATGTGTAGGAGGAGGGAATGAGATGCCTTTATGGTAAACAATATCCTCCCCTGCTGTGTGATGACTTCCTTACTGGGTTTTTATACAGTAAATCTAGCTATAGATTTTTCCAGTGCTTGATATAAAATACTGAAGCCACATGATGCAAGAAACTGATCTGGTTTAAATTCATTGATCTGGTTTCTATTTGTTAAAAAATTATGGACTTCATAACTTTGTATCAGCGGAGTTTTAATTATTAAACCTGACTTTACTGGCTCAGGTACAGCTGTTTTTGCAGCAGCTTGGTAAGAACTGGCTCTAGTTTTGACTTACATGCTTTGACTAACAAACCAGAAGAATAATCACATACATTCAATTGACCTGGCTCAAATTCTACTAGGTAATCCGCAGTGCATCGTAGATCCGCTGCTGGTTGTGGAGCCTTCAGCTTGGTGTGGCCAGTGCGGTATCGTGCACACACAAGTAATTTCTGAGCTGATACAGTACTGCCACACTCATCAGCATTTATAGTTAGAAATTCCAGGGTTACACTCAGGATTCCTTTCATATACTCCTTTCTCCCTGCCCCAGTAAACTGAAAGAACTTTGTGGGGATAAAGCAAATGAGTTACCTATAAGTATTATAGAAAGAAAATGTTTTAGACTGTGTTCTTGTTACAAAACCCAGACTGTCAGTCATACTCTGGGTGTTCAGTTGCATCGTCTGGCTCAGGACTGAAAATAGCCCCCAAATTAGGTGTGAGAGAGGTGTGTTTGCACAAGGAAAGTGTAGTGTAACACCTGAGTAAGTAAATACTACTTTGAAATTATTACAAATGGCTTTTCATCTCTGTTTCTTTTAACGGCCATTACAAGAGTGTTCTTGACAAAGGAATGTGTAGTTGACAAACGTTATTTCTACTCTCCAGAATTTTACATTTCAGTATTTTTTTAAAATTTGTCACTAATTGTTTAGAAAACATTTTTGAAAGTCATAGTTGGCAGAGCAGATTTTTATTTCTGTTTATATGTAGTCTAAAAAGACTTCATGCATTACTAAAACTCCCAGTTGTTTTGAGATGGACTTTATACTTCTGACAGATCTAAAAGCATGTCCTAAGGATGTCAAATTAGTTTCCCTGTTAATTTTTCCTTTTACTTTAAGGAATGGTTTCAAGGTGAATTTAAGTCAGTCCTGGGAATTAAATTATACAACAGTCTAGTGATGATCTGGAAGTCTCTTAATTAAGTCTCTTAATCTTATCTTTTAAATACTTTAATGTTTTGATGTAGAAGTTAACGTTCTTTTTCCACATTTAAACAACTGTTCTGCAGTTAGTCCTGAGATGGCTTTTTTCCCAGGCTTTTTTTGTTGTGCTTTACATGAATGTATCTACAGTTGCAATGGCTCCTGTGCAAGTGGGCTTTAAACATCAGCTTTTTCAGGGCAGGTGTTGTGATGTGTTTTCTACAATTAAAAATGAATAACACCAGAAGAGAGACAATAAACTAGAAAAAACCCTGGAATACTCTTTCAAGGCTCTGTAAGGTTGTATTTTGTCTCTTGTAGCAAACTGGATGAAATTTGAAAACTGATTAATTTATCTCCCCTTAAGTAAATACACCAGCTATATAGTAAAAAATGAATGTTTAGTGCTGAAAAATTTTTGATGGTTCCCAGGACATTTAGATGTTTTGAATACACATAAGACACTGGTCTTTACAAGATTAAATTAGAAAGTTTAAGAAACCACCTTAAGGAGGTAGAAGAAATAATTATAACAAGGTTTAGGATGACTGCATATATCTTTTTTTAGGTTTTATATCCTTAAATACCAGCATTTAGCAGGAAATTTAGTTTGAAGCAGAGAGAAAGGGAGGAACATGAAGGTGGCAGTTCGCTGAGGATAAAGAACAGAGGTGGTAAGTGGAAGATGAGGTGAAAAATGTAGGTGTTGATGTGTGAGGTGAAGGATTAGGAGAGCTGTGGTTGCAGTCTTCTTATAACTTGAATTTGTTTCGTATGGAGTCTGGACTGCAAAGCCAAGAGGTGGTATTTCTGTTACAATTGTCCTGTCCTACTGAGTCTCATTCTCAGTTATTTTTGTGTCTTGTGTGCTTTTCCATACTATGTTTCTATTTTTGTGGGTAATATTGCTCAGTAGTATTTGAGAACTTTTTTTTGTGTGTGTTTGTTTTTTGTTTTTTTTCTTTGTTTTATATATATTCTGTAAAGATAATTAAGACAGGTGGGGGAGGAGGGATTTATTTGTGTGGTTAAATGATGTTTAAGTTTTAGCAAAACATTACTGACTCCTTTAGATCGACCACTGTGTCTGAGAACTTGCAATCGACTTTCAAGCAAAGTCCTCCAGCAGTGCAGGAATGGCCAAGTGATTATAAATCTTTGGTGGATTTCATTATTTTTGTGAAAGCAAGTGCTGTCCTGTTAGACTGTAGGGTATAAAAAGGTCTTAGCTGAGGCTTTACTTATTGAGGGTGTTAATATCTTTACTAGAGAAGATGATACAGTTGGTTTGTAGTAGAGATTGCTGAGGGAGGAATTGTTGGGAGATGTAGAGGAAGCTGTGGAGAGGGTTATGAAGATGTCATTAGAGTCGATTCCTGTGCATTTCACCCTCTGTAGGTTGTCTGTGACTGTAGTAAGCCAGGCAGAGCAGTGTCTTTTGGGAGTTCAGGTTCCTGAGCTGTGGGGAAAAGGCAAATTGGAGATAAAACTAATTGTCTTAGAATATTCTAAGAATGAAACCTAAACTTGAAAGTAAGCTCTCTCTTACTTTAAGTTATAATTAATATAAATTATTTTTAGACTTGGAAAGATTCACATTTATTGAGTGGTTCACTGAGTACACCAGCAGTCTGAGAATAGTGTAAATATTTGTCACTTAATTATTTGTAGTGTGTAAGGATTTGGTTGCAAACATTCTGATGCCTATCAAGCAGTGTAAATATACACAATTTTGAAGAAATAGTTAATGATTTTAGCAGCGCCTGAGCAAGGACAAGTTTACTTCTACACCAGGGTACATATCCTTAGAATTTTAGTAACTTATTTTAATGCAGTTATTGTCGTATGCTTAAAGTACTGGAGTTACGTTTTTCATCCTGAGAGTTTAATTTCATGTTTGTAAGTTTGCAAAAGTAAAAAAAACTTCAAGTGACTATAAGTCTGATAGGTTTTATTCCCTAAATTAACATAGCAAGTCAAATAGACCTAAATACACTATTAGAAGTATTTTCCTTCCCATATCTCAGCTTTTTGTAGTAAGAATTTGGAGATGATCAGGGCTTTTTTCTTCATTTCCTCTTCTATTTCTATGTACTCTGTCCCATGTCTCTCCTATCCTTGAAATTTGTCATCAGCCACCAATTAGCAGGAATCTGGGTAACTTTTGTGTTACATTGTATAATTGCTCACTGAGTGTCTGAAAGATACTATGAAACGCTAATTCCATTTGTACTATGCAGAGCTTAATCATAATGACTGCAGCACTTCCATGTCTGCTGTTGAATGAAAGAAAGTGGCAGGGGAAAGAAATCCAAGAACTCCACCAGTTTCCAGTGTCTGTGCTGTGTTCCAGATTCATAAAACCGGTATTTTAGGTACATTTAAATTCATCGCTAAGTGTGTAGTCTGCATAATTATAAAAAAGACTTCCTAAAAAAACTGAGCCTTCCTTCTGTGAATGCTTCTCCATTACACAAGCCTGACTCACTTTTATTCAGTGAATGTGCTTTGCAATGGCTTCTAAATACCAGTTCTATTACAACAGAACTGTGGGGTTTTCATTCTTTTAAGTCTTGACTGAAGAAACAATTTTAAACTTTCAGTGTTCCAAATTGACTCCTGTCTAGAAGGAATTTTGGGATCTAGAAGAAATTTTTAATCTTGCATTTCTTGATGGAAGTATTGAAGGAAGTTTTCACTCTCTTGTCTAAGACAAACCCTTTAAATTTGATCCTTGTCTGTATTTTTCAGGTAACTGAGCTGAATGAGCCTCTCTCAAATGAGGATAGAAACCTGCTGTCTGTAGCCTACAAGAATGTAGTTGGAGCTAGACGATCTTCCTGGCGCGTCATCAGCAGCATCGAGCAGAAGACTATGGCAGATGGGAATGAGAAGAAGCTGGAGAAGGTGAAAGCCTATAGGGAGAAGATAGAAAAGGAGCTTGAGACAGTCTGCAACGATGTGTTGGCTCTCCTAGATAAATACTTGATCAAGAACTGCAATGACTTCCAATATGAGAGCAAGGTCTTTTATCTGAAAATGAAGGGGGATTACTACCGCTATTTGGCAGAAGTTGCTGCTGGAGAGAAGAAGAACAGTGTTGTGGAAGCCTCAGAAGCTGCCTATAAGGAGGCTTTTGAAATCAGCAAAGAGCACATGCAGCCCACTCACCCCATTAGGCTTGGGCTGGCACTCAATTTCTCAGTGTTCTACTATGAAATCCAGAATGCTCCTGAGCAGGCCTGCCTTTTAGCCAAACAAGCCTTTGATGATGCCATAGCAGAGCTGGACACACTAAATGAGGATTCCTACAAGGACTCCACTCTCATCATGCAGCTACTTCGAGATAACCTCACTCTCTGGACGAGCGATCAGCAAGATGAAGAAGCAGGAGAGGGCAATAATTAAAAAGCTTTCCTCCAGTTCCTCTTTCATCCACTTCACCATCCCCATCATCACCAATATTTCCTTGCCACCGTCACACTAAATATCTAGTGCTAAGCATATCTGTATTGTACAGCCGTTCAGATCTGCTGTCCACTTTATCAAGAAGCAGTTTCAGATGAGTCTTCATGGGCATTGATGGATTGATTGGTTTATTGGCCCTATTTATCTTAGTTGCATTTGAGCAATGCAGAAAGATGCATAGTAAATGAGGCATTTTTAGTTTGCCTGTTGATTGGAAAATACGGGAAAGAATGATGGAAAGTGATTGAAGATAATTAGATTCCAGTTATAATTTTTCCATTTGAAATGAGCTGACAGTTCTGTTGAGCAGTACACTTTGTGCATGCGAAGTAAATTAGCCACCCCAAATTTTTTTCAGTCAATGAAAACAGTTAAGCTGATGTGAAATGACAGCCCTGTTCATCAGTTTACAATAAACTGTTTGAAATGTGAGGTTTCAGTAGCAATTTATTTTTTTGCCTCTAACTTATGTGCACAGTTTCTTTTAATGCAGTGCATCTACCTGAGAGTTTTGATACTTGTAGCCTTTTGCAGTTGTTTTGAAGAATCATGAATTTATTTTTTGTAAACTCTTTGGCTGTTTTGTTGTCTGTGTATTCTGACAACACTATGTCAATATTAGCCCATGTTAAGATGGATGACTGAGATGCCAGACTTCTAAATTAAATGTTTTGGAATTAAATGAATAAAATAAAATGCTGCTTCGGGGATGTTATCTCTACGTAAGCTGTCCTGTCTTTTGTTCAGAGTGGAGACTGTGTTACCTGACACACCACTGATGGGTTAAAATGTATTGAGAAATTCATGAGAAATTGCCTCACATTCCAAAACAAAAACCACCAGTGTGCTGAAAAGAAGAAAAACAAACAAAAAACCCTCACAAAACACAACCATCTAGAAGGTGACACCACTCACCTTGTTGCAGTGGAGTTTCCAAAGGCATATGTAGTTATTTGCTTGGTAGAGCAGGTGCAATCCAAATTCTGCTCAGGAAGTGGAGAACATTACTTGTCATACCAATGCAGAGACTTGTATTTGCTTCTGTCAACTGAACTCCTATTTTCTTTTCTTTATACTAACCACCAAATCACTTTACACATGAAAATCCCAGTAACTTTAATTTGTATTTACCTGCTTCAAATAGAAGCAGTATTTGTTCTTAAAGAATGCCTTTCTATTTTAGCTAATTTAAGACTAGTCCCCAAACTTATTTTGTTTTTTTCTTTTTCTCCCAACAGTTAGCATATATGTATATTTATTCTGTACGTACTTCTGTAGCGGCATGTTACAGAAGCAGGAAAAGTTAGCTGTTATGTGTTGCTGTATCCAGACTGCTACTGGCACCCGAGCTAGCTCAAATATCATGTAAGTTCTCATTTATCTAAATCTATTTTTCCTTGATTTGTACAAAAAGTATTACTGGTCTGAATATCCACAGCCACTACTTATGCATATTACAAACAATGCACCAGTTATTTTTAAGTATCTGGGAGATTAGAATACTTAATGATAGATTTGTGTGTATTTTGTATTCTGTTGTCCTTTAGATAATTCTAGCTTTATTACATCAGTAAAGTTAGCGACAATTCAAAAACTAATGCAACATCTGAAAAAGATTAAAATACAGATCCTTGATGTTGTACTGTTGTATAATCTTGGGCTGCCTGACCTCCTAAGGTAGTTTGAAGTGTATGCTTACTATAAATTACTACTGTCTGCTAGGACCTATTCTAGAAGTCACTTTTTCTTCTTTGTTCCTGTTTCATTGAACAGGATACTAGCCTCTGTTTTTCAGTTCCCTTTTTTCCAAGTAAACCTTGCAGGAGTTTTCTGGCCAGTGATACCCATTTGGGCTTTTCCCGTCTCCTAGATTCCTGCAGCTTCTCTTTCCTTCCCCTTAGATCTGTTTTACCTGCCCCTGTGGGGCCAAGGTAAAACTTGGCAATGAGACTGCATTTTTATCTTGAAATACTCTGACTGGTTAATAATGAGTATCACTGGCAATTTCTAGGTTTATCATCTTCCTGTTTATAGAAGTACCACTATCTTTTTGTTAATTCAAAAGTTAAGGAGTCCTTTCTCATTTAGTTACTGTCTTGCGCAGATCCTTTGTCACCAAGCTGTGAGCATTATGTAGTCTGCTAGTGGCTCAGCAGGTCTCTGACATCTCTGGACTGGGTAGTTGAGATTAGCTACTGACCTAGTGCCTAAGATCCAAAATGGGGACCAAAGGGTGCAGTTCCTGGGTGCTTTAATAATTTCTGGTAGGAAAGTTTCTAAAGTATACCAATCAGGTTGTTGTGATTATCTGTTTTGCCATTAATCTGGGTAAATTCTTGCTGGGTATCATAAAGTATGATGATTTATTTTGAAATAACTTACTGACTTGACTCTGCTGGAAGGGTGGATTCCCTTCTCCACAGCAGTATACATTTAAGTGAATAAATCTGATAGAGCCATAAGTTTCAACAGATCAGAAGACGCTTGCTTATTAGGAACCTGGACAGCGTTTCTGTCCTTGCTAGGAGTTCATAAACCAAGTGCTGACAGACAGGGTCACTCTAAGTTGATGACTGCTCGTCTAATGAATCTCAAGAAGTCTTGCAAGTCAAATTCTTTCACCTGCTTCTGCCGCTAGCTGTACAGCAATACATTAGATTTGCGGTAGGAGAGCAGATACTTCTGCCGTGTTCTCCAGTTGTCAGTGAATGATCCAGTGGCACAGAGAGCATGTGTTTGTGATTGTTTTTTGCTAGGATTCAGTAGTAGAGAGTGTTCTATAGAGCAAGAAAAAGAAATCCATATTCTTACTTCCACTTGAGAAGCTTTTTCATTTTCTGGGCCCTGGGATTGCTATGTGCTTTTTTTAAATCCTTATTGTAGTAATGATCTGGAGGAAATAAGAGCAAGAGAATAGCACATGTTAGTAACTGCAACATTCTTCAGTGGACCACGGGACTCTGGAATTGGTATTTCTCTTAGGTGACCCCTAAGTCATAAATAAAATCCTAGACTACATCCAATTTATTGTTTGAAGACACCAGATGTATTCATCAGAAGTGCTCAGTTGAAGTTCACAACATTCTTTGAAGCAGGAGTAGTTCCAATAGAAAGGCTTAAAATTGTGTAACTATTTTTTCTTCTTCTCCCAAGGAGCTTTCTTTGCGTTGCCTTATTTCAGGCATGATAGGATGCATACTAATCTTGACATGGTGAGGGCTGCATTGCTCAGGTAAGGGTACACCTGAGCATTACTCTCATTCAGAACCAATCTTTAATGTGCCTTTCACAAGCAAACTCTGTTGAAAGGTTAAGTCACTCGGAGGGTGTTGATGTAACATCAGCACGGTATGTGGGTATTCTTGCATTTTTAGCAGCCTGACAGCAGCTAACAGTAAAGCAGCATTTTACATGATACTGTATGAGCTTGAAAGCTAAGGGATAGACGGACCTGAAATTAATAGCATGTTCGTTATAGGGACAGAGATACTTTCAGTCTATATCCTGCTCAAATCTGCTCAAATATGTTCAAATTTTATATGAATGATTTCATTCATCTCGTAGAGTACACACCCACACCCTTTTAAGCCCCACACTAGAAATAAACATGCCAATGCTATGGGAAGCTAAACTTCAGAAGCTCTATGTAATAGGAGGCTTATTATACAACATAAGCAACAGCACTGAAGAATGCTGACATTTTAGGCAAGCAGAAACCTTAAGAAGAGTAATGAGATTGAGATCTCCGGGGATAACACACATCAAAGAACCACAGGTACTTTGGTAAGTAACCATGTTTTTAGTGACTACTTGGTTATAACTATAGTTTTGAAGATAGTTTTTATATGTTGCTTTTCCTTTGTGTATAACTTCTGTTTGTCATTTCCCACCCTAAATACTTGCACTTGTGACCTAAATCTGTAAGCTGAGTGAGCTGACTTGTAGAGCTGAATGTATTTCCAAAGGAGCACAGGGGAACCTCCTGGCCTGATCCTGTGGCTTTTTCAGCAGCTACAGTAGGTCACTATATAGAAATCTAGAAAAAACAGCTATAGTAGTACACTTCTTGTTGAGAGAAATGAAATGACTGGTTGTATTTTAAGTCAAACGTGAGAATGACTTAATACTTAAAGTCATAAGGGTGAAAAATGAAGTCAATATACACTATAAAATATTCTCCGTTGGTACGGGACCAAGCTGAAATCCTGCAACAAACCAGTTTGACTTTAAGGACAGAAAGAAAACAGGAACAGTATTTCAGTGCTCTGGATTCTTGTTTTTTAATTCTATCCACACCATATATTTGAACAAATTTAACATAGCCACTCAAGAAAAATCAACTAAACTCAGTGCAACAACATGAAAAAACTTGTTGGATATGTTCTAGGCTAATTGAAGAAGCTCATTGAAATCAGTGGCACTTTCTGAAGAGTGTGAAGTTAATTATCCACTTAATTGATAGAGGATGTTTAGATCTTGTTCTGAACAAACCCAGATCACTTAGACGTATTTGTTTTTCCATTCTAGCATAATAAAGGCCATGAAGAAGACAATGTATTAAATATATCCCCTCTGTGGCTGTTGAAGGGGAGTGCCGATCATTAGCGTCACCCAATTGCTGCAGTAGGTCACTGTATGCTTGGGCAGAGGACAGCATAATTTTACTTTTCTGATATTTTTAAATAAAGTTCTGCATATATTTTTTCATTGTGGGGGTTGTTGAATTTTTTGAAAGAAGCTGTCCTATGAGATTCCACATCTCAGTACATAGGAACGTGTTTTCTGTTGCTTGTTGATACTTTAAAAACATCAAATAGAGACTACTGAGCCCCTAAAAAGCCAAAGCTTATGCAATGCAATAAATAGTGATGGTTTAGGTAGAAGTACCATCTAGTCATAAATATACTCCAAAAATCTATATAAACTCAGTGTGTCTCCTCTTCATTACACACCGTCCTTATCGGTTGTTTTTCTTGCACTTCCTTCTGTTGTTATATTAACTAAAGTTAAGCTCATACATTCCTAATACAGAAAAGTAGAATGTGACTCTTTAGTTACACATGTGAACAAGGATTAAAAATCACAATAGAAATCTGTACTTGCTATGTATTCTGAGCTGTCACTAAACAGCTCTGAATTTTTTTAATCGATTCAGCGAATCAGATGTAATGAGTTGCTTTGTCTTTGAAACTGGCAATAGGTGGTTCCTCTGCCATACGACTTGTGTGAAATACCTGCAAGTTTTAAGCCCTATGCATAGGGCCTGATACACAAGCTAACAGTGAAGTCTGATCAGCTAATTGTACTCTCTGCATACCTCCAAAATGAAAATAAAATAGTGTTTAGCTGCTATGAAAAACTATGAAGAAAATTTTGTACGCAGGGGTATTTATTGACTTTTTTGTACAAATAGATTTTGTACAAATTTATTTCAAGGTAGCGCAGTATAAATTAATTCCGTCAGGCAATTATGCAGAATAATAAATAGTCAGTTTTAAATTTTTGTGAATATTTAAGATTTATTTTTAGAGTAGCTTAATTAGATGCTTAAATATTTTCTAGAAATATGAAAGCTGCATTCTGAAAGCGATACAATGAACATGCAACGCAGTTATTATAACACGTTTTTCAGGTTGGAGGAAACAGTCTAGTACAGTATGTCTCTGCCATGAGAAGTGCAATCAAGTGAGAAAACATTTAATATCAGTGCTTCACTGGGATTAAGGTACAGTTAGGGTGGGCACATTTTAAAACTATATACTGTAAAGCACTCTGCCCCAAAGAGTTTGTAGCCTGGAGAAATGGAGATGGACTGTTTATCTCTAAATATTAAAAAATAAATGGTGTATATGTGTTTTTTAATGACGTGTTCTGGTTCTTCTCCCCAGTTTCTCCCCACTGGAGTTATATGCTGCCAGATTTTTTTGTTACATCACAGCTAACTTGGAGCACTGAGAAGAATTTATGGGACAGTAGCTCTGTGGATCAGTTGAGAAAAAGAGAGATGTGGAAGGAAAGGAAGTAAAGACTGAGAGAAACAGGTAGAATTTTTAGGAACAAAATCGTAGGAAAAAGATACTGATTGTTTACTGTTCTTGTAGGGCAAAGACACTTGGGAATGGAGAATATGTGAATGACGAAGCAATCCATTCCTCTAAAAATGTAGAATAAGAAGTGTGGATTTCTACCTCTTTTAAAATGTAGAATAAGTGTGGATATCAGTGCTTTTTGACTATTGTCAGAATGATGCTTTTTGATCACTAGAATTTGGTTTCCTGCAGTTGGAAACTGCAGGCAGTGAGGAGTGTATGTAGCTTTGAGAGTGACTGTGTAACTTCCCATGAATTGCAGTTACAAGTGCTTTTTCCATTTGATTGTTAATTGCAAGGTTACATATGTTTATTATAACTCCTATATGCCAATTGTGATCTAATCTTACTTAACTACAAATATAGTTATATATTTATTCTATATATGCTGCATATTATATCTATTATATATAATTCAAGTAATCATATTTATGTTTTCTGAATCTCCAGTGTTATGTGCTGTCTTATATTTTAGTCTAAATTATTTTAGCTAATGATTACAAATCAGTTTGGTCTGTTCTAACTCAAGCATTATAGCCAGAAGAATTATTTTCATTTGGTTACATATTTGTCTAGAGTGCATTATGACAAAGCACTGTATTCCAGCAGTGAATACATTTTTATGGAGGTAATCATTAAGGAATCACTTATGTGCAGTTATGTACTTAAACCAGTATGAGCTATTTTCACATAATGTGATCGATTCCACTTTAGGATTTAATCATTAGTAGTTGAACTCTTACATCTCTGAAGAATTATCTGGTTTAACAATGTGTCTAAGAGAAGAAACAGATCAAAACACACTGGCCACATGACTTCCAGTGACCTTGTGCTGGAAACTCAGTTATATTTGCAGTAATTGTATATAAAATCTATGGCATTTGGAGAGCAGCATCCTTGTTGAAAATCTGAGGAATGGCCGTTATTCAGAACCTTCTCAAGCAGAGGCTACTGAAAGAGGAGAGATCACAGTAAAGCGTTGATTTCTTTCCCAAGCACGTAAGGCACACATTGGAAGGAAGCAGGAATTGTAGGGGCTTGGTAAGAAAAGCATTTTGTTAACAGACTTTCTCACTGCTGCTATGTCCTCGGCATCACAAAAGAACATCTGACTCTTGCAGAGGGCAGAGACTAGGACGTGTGTGTAGTAACAGCAATGGAGTAACTGGTTTCCCTGCTGAGTAAAATGGAGAATGTTCTCTCTCTGCAATGAGAAACTTGTGTTTGTCCCATGTTTACTTTGTTTTAAATCACAGGAAAAAAAACTACAACCAAATTCAAGGTTATTATTTTTTTATTGAAGTACAATCCTCATACCTTCAGTGCGATGCCTGCCCAGGAGAGTCTGAGATTTAGGGGTGTTAGGACTTTAAAGCATCCTCCGGAATAGCTGAATTTTTGGTGCATGTTGCGGAGGTTTGTTCACCATGCAGGGACGATCCAGTGTGGCTGGGGACCATCTGTAGTGGCTTCCTGTCTCCATGGCAGCCGGAGCCGCACTGGAGCAATCATCTCCGTTCCCGTCTCTGCATCCCAGCCCCGGAGAAGGGAGCAGAAGGCCTGAGTCTGCCTTTGGCAGGAAAAGGCACTGCTCTCTCCAGGGGTTTGCTGCCTGGCCACCACCTTGGGTCCGTGCCTGCCTGGTGAGATTCCAGCAAGCCCTTAAAGGGCAGGAACAGCTCTTCTTCTTCACTTGTGACCACTCAGGCTTTTTAAGGACTGCTATTTGCCCCAGCATTTAATCTTGTTTGACTTAGTGTTGGCATGTATCATTGCTGATTAAAACAATTTATCAGAAGTCAAACTGAAGAGCATTATCGATTCATGTATTTTGCCACTGTCTCTTAAAAATTCCTACTTTTTTTGAAGTAATACTGCAGCCTGAAACACAGCTTCATCAAAGCAGATGTTTCAGTCTCACAGCTCAGCCTGAAAAACAAACCAAACCAAATCACCAGAAAACAGACCAATCTTCCCCACCGCCTATTTCCCACTTGTTTCTTTCTCTAGCAGTCTTTTTCCTTCATTTTGTGCTGACCCTGGCAAGATTTCCTTCCTCCTCCACTCTCCCTGCAGAAATACACTTTGGTAACTACGCGAGGATGTAACTGGTGGGTAGGAGCTCTTGATTGTATGAGAACGCCCAGCTTAGCCTGATTTCTGTGTGAGATGTTCACAGTTCTCTGAATATCTTTTGGTTTAGGGAGGAAGAGTACGAGGCCTGAAGAAAGATTTTGAGGAACTGATGCTGGCCTGGCTTTCTGTCTCTCTCTCTGGTGTTTGTGTCTCTGCTCATCAACAGCGTGAGGTATTTTTTCTGCCTTTCCTCTCCTCCTCCCCTTTTCCTGTTTCTCTCTCTCAGCCACTACATCCTTCCTAGTGCTGCTTATCGCGGAGATTTTTCTTCTCTCTCAGTTCTCACTCTGCTGTGTATGATTAAGCACCTGGAACATTTCCAGCCTGATGACTGCAGAGTTTTGCAATGAAACTCCTGTGAGATTTTGTGCAGTAACGTTGCCTCTTGAAATGCACTGTTCTGGAGTGTACCCTTCATGTACCCTAATGCCTGTCTGTATAGATTTTGAAAGTAGTTGGCATATTAAATGCATTGTTGCTATCAGAATAACAGCAACAATCTGCATGAAGTCTGATAGTAGATAAAATATTTCATTATTATGAACTGTATGAAATCCTCTATCTAGAAAGCCATTATATTCCTTTCTGCTGCTGACAGACACTCTGCTCCCATTGACTTTTGACATTCTGGTTTTTGTGGGTCAGCCTGAAACGAAAGTTCCATCTACTGCTCTGCTCAAATTAGGCAGGTTTCTAAACTTCATAGTATTTGAAATTTAGGTCTGAATAGACTAAGTGAGGTTCATCTTAGCTCCAACTGTAAAAAGTGAGTCACTTGGTAGAAGATGTCACATCTACAACATTACATTGCTTAATTGCCATGTTACAATCACAATTGCTACATCTGATTCTACATTAACTCCTTTTGAAATGAATAGCAGGGTGGCGATTATTGTGCTAATTAAGCTAAATTAAGGTTTTGCTTAAGGGAGAAAATGTGGAGATGCCTTGGTGGATAGAAAAATACTGTGTGATAGATAGGCTTGGAGGCTTCCCCAAGAACAGTGTCCTAAGCTCTTACTCTGCAAGCTGCCCTCAGAAGGCACTGCTTTCTGTTACTTCATCTTTCACACAAGGCTGTGTATGCTGATAAAACACTTTGTATCAATAATGCCAGAGTTCCATTGCCAAAAAGCTTTTTTCCCTGGGGTTTTAATAGCCATTTACCATAAAGCTGGCAGTGACATTGTCCACTGGCTGAGACTATCTGGAATTAAAAGACAATTGAATTCAGAAAGGATATTTATCTTCAGCAAATTCAGACCTTTGAAGGTCTAATAGAATTGGAAGATCTAGAAAACTAGAAGGAAGAGACACTCTTTACTCTTGGAGAGTGTTTGAAGGAACTTTCAATCAATGGAAAACACATTTTCATTTGTCAATTGGACAGGTTCTCGTTGTCTTATCTTCAAGAACAAAGGACAGAAAGAAGAGGTAAAGGAATCTTCTTCCCAGGCCCTGTACAGGCAAGCCAGTAAAATCCTGGTTTTGGCATTGCTGTGACAGAGCCCCTGAGTAATTGGTCAGTCATAGAATGGAAATACATGCAAAAATGTAACTCATAGTAGAAAAAGTACCTAGTATATTCTGTTTAGTGTGGTTTCACTTGGTGTCTCTATGGAGATTTCGTACATTTTCTTACGAATTGTCAGAAGTCTTTCCCCTAAATCAGCACTTAAGCCATGCCTAAGCTTCATGTGGCCATTCATGCTGTGGTTCAGCAATTCTGACCTAAATAATGTATCATTAAAGTAGATAATGGAATTAAGTTTTGTGTTTGTTTTTTGTTTGTTTGTTTGTTTTTAAACAAATAGTAGTTTAAATTTCAAAAAAATTCCCTTTATTTCAGTCTCCTCCCTGTCCTTATACTCTGTCCATCTGTTCCTTTCCCTCGCATCTATCCTCACAAAACTCATCTCTTTACCTCCATTATCTTTTATCATGCTCTTCCCTGAGTTCTCTTTTGTCACCTCTGACCTATCTTCCCACTTAAAATACTCTCTTCCTGGCCTCGTGGAGCATCACCATGGTGACCACATGATGTCATTGCACTGGGAACAGTTGCCTAGGAAACCATATGATGTCATTGCACTGGAGACAGTTGCTGTGGTTACTGAATTGGCTGAAGGAACTGGGAAAAAAGGGTTTGTCATCTGACAAGTGCCAGGAAATGTTCCTATTGATGAGAATAAAGAAGATACTTTTATTTATATTTTCATGTTCCAGGGAGGGCTGCCTGTGGTCCCAAGAGCCCATTTCTTTTTCAGATATAATGTGCTCCGTTTGGGCTACTTTCTGTTGGTCTGTGTGATCTTGCTCATGTGTTTCTACTGTTGAATGTTATCAAGCCACAATAAAATGGGGAAAAGCGACATTGTCCTGTGCTTCTGTGTAAGATGGGTTCCCACCTCCTATTGCTGTTTGATTTTTCCTGTTTGGTTCCTTTTGTTTCTGTGAAGAATAATGCAGTGCAGTTATTATCCCGGCAGATGTCAGAGTAACTGCGGATGTCACACACCTCAGCTTGCTTCATCTGCACCAGGCTCTGCGTCTGTCCATAATTTGTTTTCCACTTCTTTCCTGCCTTTCCCAATTTCTATTTAATCCTTCTTGAAATGTACCTGTCTTGTTTTAATAATTCTAGGAATTCCAAGCCATGTCCAATAGAAAAGGTGAAGCAGAGGCTAAATAAAAAGTAGGAAGCAGCTATTAAAGACCAAGAAAGGTACCCAAGAACAAGTTTGCAGAGAGTGCACTGAACAAGGTGTAAGCATGTGTGTGAGGTTGATCGTGATTCGTGCAAAGATGTGGAAAACGCAAATTGTGGTTAGAACTGTGTGTCTAATAAGTTTGTCTGTGATGCGGAGTTCAGTATCTCTGGCAGTGCTGTGTATTTATTTAAGCATTACATGTAATTACCGTATGGATAAATAAGCTTTTATAGAAATGTTTTTTCTCGACTTTCTGCAATTTGAGTGAATTATATGTCTAAGGTATATTAGACAAATTATGTATGTCTGAGAGTGGCTATTGCCGCATATCAAATAAAGGGTCTTTACTCTCATTACCCATGCAGATGATCTAGCGTTCACTGGAAGCTGTAGTTACAAACTTGTCCTTAGTTAAAAATGAAATGAGCCCTTCTCTGACCCTCTGTGGGGGATCATTCTCCCTCTAGCTGAAAATAGTAATTTGGGTTAAAAATCTTACTATTACTGTGGAGCTGAAAACAAGAACGCTATCGCAGGAGCGATGGAGGGTGCTGGTGGCCGGACAGATATCTGAGGACTGAGGAGTTTTGCAGTTCCTGAAATACTGATTGAAATCTGGGGCTCCTGAAATGTTGGGAGGAGGCTGGAATGGGGCTAACATCTCTGTTTTGGCAGAAATGGGTGTGCAGAGTTGGGAAGAGAGAATGTAACTTCATTAGGTAGGGAGCCAAATTTGCAAACATAGTTATGGAGGGAAACAAGGGGATGGGGGCTGGGTTTTTTGTTCTTGGGGGTGCAGTAGTAGAAAACTTTTATGAGAGTTGAATTTTGGATTCCCTTCCTCATACTTTAAAAATCCTATTTGTATAACTGTTTATTTGTTCAGGGTACTGCACAAAGTAATCTCAGCCTCTGTTTGAAAGGAACTGTAAAAGAAAATTGTGTTTCACATGTGTAACTAGGTAAGGCTGCAGGAAACAACAGTTGTAAAAGATCAGATGGCAACGAGACAGAACAGCTGATGGAGGTGGAAAGCAGCAGCCAATCAGTGTTGAGGGGTTCCTAACAGTCAGGTGAGAGACGTGAGTAATCACTGCCCCCTGTGCAAACTCTTCAATTCTAACTTGCTAACACTGTTTAGTTAATCAACACGCAATGGTGGTGTTTGCAAATCAGGCTGCTCTGTGCAATCTGAGCTAAGGGACTTGCAGTGCTGTGAAATATGGGTCAGGAATCTTGCAGCTTTCCTGGGCTCTAAAGGGCTGGAACAATCTTACAGTTACTCATATAGGTTAATGACCACTTGTGTTACTTTTCCTGTTAACTGAGCTCCAGAATGACCCCTGAACGTGGGTTTGTTTTATTTCAGCACTATACCTGGCAACTTGAGTTTATTGTATTTAAGTACATTTTAAACGTTTACATTTGCATCACATTTATTGGTAAAATATGAGAAAGGAAGCAAGAAGCTGGACTGTGTTTGTTTAACTGTCAGCGAGGTATGGGAAAAGGATGGTAGAGCTTATGTTTTTTCTGGAATCCACAGTCAGGTTCACAATTAATGTTCCAGCTACCTGCCTCTGATCTTTGGCCAACACCAGGTTTTTGTAAATACTTAAATAATAGTTGTATGCTGTGTTATAGCAGCACTGGAGATCTCATACTGCTAAAGAGTTATAGGTTTGTTTTCCATCGTTGTCAACCACTTGGGGTATCTACACGGTAAAATTCTGTGTGTGGCAGGGGAGGCAGCGTGCAGTGCTGCAGGACAGACAATCCTATGAGCCATGTGAGCTCAGCTTTCCCTGACTAATGCTTCCATCTGCTGGAGAACTTGGTTCTCACAGTACTTTCTCTGTACTGTACTCTGAGATCCAATTAAAACCTCAATAATTTATTAATTATAAATAATTATAATAAAAGCAATTCCTCTGTAATATTAAGCAGTTAACACAATGCTTTTACGTGCTCTATTTACGTTTGAAAGACATGTAATTTTCTGCCTATCTTGAATCAGCACTCTATGTTTTATTGTGAAAAGCAGCATCTAAGACAGTAGTAGTATAAAGTACAGAACTTACAGACATCTTGCTAGTGGGAAATTTTGTGACTTGTGACACAAAGTAGTGTTCGCAGTAAGAGACTTCAGAGTGGCTCTGACACTTTATGACCAAACAGGATGGGGACAGATACCCATTGAGACAGGATGTATTTTAGTACTGGCACTAGAAAAGCTCAGTCGGTGCTGCTCACACTGCTGCAGCACGTCAGGCTCTGCCTGTGCTCCCCACGCGTCTCTGGCAGCAGCGCTGCTGCCATCAGGAGTGATTTGCCATTTGCTGGAATGAAAGACTCTTCTACTGGTGACTGAGAAGAAACTGAACAAATAGTGGCTTCTGTTTTTCTTGTTAGCATCACCCTGATCTTTGAGCACCTTGAAGTATCTGACCAGAGAATTTTGGAATAAACATACCTGTAGCCCAGCTAATAGTGCCTTTCTCTCTTGAATGAGTGATTCTTCTCAGTCTGTCCTGCAAAGCATTGATTTGTTGAAGGGACAGCATAGAATGGTTGCTCTATCCCTTTGGTATTTATTATTCTTGCTAGGTTTTGTAGGAGAAGTGTACAAATAAAAAAAAACCCAACTCGAAACTATAAAACTTACAGAGAATAAAGAGGTTACTATTATTTATGACAGTGTTGTTAAAAGTAATAATAACAGAGCACCTTTGGACTTGATAATCAAGTGGCATCACAAAGAAATAGAATGTGCCTGTATTAGATATAAATTGTAAATATATATGTAAAGTAAATTATAAAGTACATATCAAATTTATGAGCTTATATGTAAGACTAGATGTACTAGTTAAAGGAATCATTTTGGAGGAATTAATACAAACTATATAAATTTTTGTATGTAGTATAATCCTATATGAAGATAAAATACTTGGGTATATTTATTTATTTTAAATATATTTGCTCAATATATTTTTAATGTTTGCATAAATCAATGATTCTTAGTACAGTGCCCTTACAGAAAAGACAATGTCAGAGCACCTTGCCCCTGCCTACTTGCAATCTATGCAGTTCTGTGCCCTTTGGGATCATTATTACACTGAGATAAGTATCTTCAGCTGTTCACGTGAAAGCTTGACATGCTCCCCATGTTGGCCTTCAATAACTAACTCCGTAGAATACATCAACTTTTGAATTTTATGTTACTGTTAAGCTTCTTGAAATACCTGTGCTTGATAAGGTGCTATGTCATTTGGGCGTTTAACTTAACTACACAGTAACCACGCCAAGTGCTCTTTGGTTTAAGGCTGGGACTTGAACCAAAGCACAGGAATGGATCTAGGATGGTAGGAAGTACAGACATTAGATTTGCATTGTTTTTTCTTCTACTGTGAAGAAAAAATAGTTCAAGGCATCTTCCATTGATGATAATATGTGGTTTATAAGTAAATTGATGCTGTGCGAGGGTGTGTCTCTGCTTTTTTGAAAATAAACAGCTCAGTACTTGTGGGCAGGATGCATTTTGCCCTGAGTGTTGAGAACGTGGGGAGACAAATCTGTGAATGGTAGGAACACTACAGCCTATGTCCAAAATTAATAATTTGTGTGGACAAATAACTCCCGTTTACCTTAGCAGCCATCAGAAACTACCTTTGAGTAGGATTAACTGAGCTGGATGTGCAGATAAATAAATCATGTGAAGCCCAGAGGCAAAAATTACTTCATTAGCAGGAGTAAATATCTGAAGCTGTCAGTCCATTATATTATATATGCAAATAAAGGTGGAAGAAGTGCTTTTCTCTGAATGACCATGCAGGAGCACATTCCACTGCTGATGTGCGTGCTTTCATCCTCAGAGTGCTTGGGCTGCCAGTATCTTTATGGCTTACATACCATCTAGAGCCTCAGCAGACTGTAACTCGCACGTGCAAGCCTGGTCACTATGCACTTTAATTTCTTTTTGCTCCCTGTGAACTGAGATGGAGCTACTTACTGTCATCAATGGATACATGTGCTCTTGCTGCTTCAAATAGTTTTCTCAGAAAGTTCTTAATTTTCGTTAGGAATCTACTTTGGCCTCGGTTGCCTCTTGTGTGATATCACTGTAACTTTGGACAGTGACAAATCCCAGGGAGATGATGTTTTTGTATGTCCTTCACCTTCTCGGATTGTAAACATATGTTATGTTGCTAGGCTGATTCAAATCATAAGTTGGCATTAAGTTTTAGAACCAGTTTCCTGGCAGATGAAGAACACGCGTACAAAGCTCTTGCACCACAATGGTACGTGACATGATTGACAAAAACTGATGACAAATTTTTCATTGGATAAAGTTACAGACAGAAAATGTTTCAAGTTAGTTTTCCCCTGAAAAATATATTTATACAATGTTAAACACAGTATGATGCTCCTTAAATTTGGATATAATATTAGTTATTTTAAAGGAAGAAAAATGTCTGTGTGTGTACAAGAAGGAGGGAACATAGGTATTGATTTGGGCAGTTGAGTCATATGCAAATCAATTTACTTTTCAGTTCTGGAGAATGAGCATTGCAGCTGGTTATTCATGACTGCCTCGTACTTTCTGCCTTTGTATCACTGATGGAGCAGAGAGCAATTCTGTTCTGAAGCAGAAAGTTTCTATGCGTTGGCTGCTCTGTTAAACTGGGAATAATGATTTCTTTCCAATAGTTGTCACCTTGCAATGATGGCAACATTCACTGGTGAAACAGTACCTGACAGACCAGCTTGCAAGCTTTATAGAAGTTGCCTTGTCTACACTTTTGTGACGCTCTGTTGTACAGTGGCGAAGTTGGTTTTGAGTATCATTCTATTACCTCTTGTGAAGTAGAAAGAAGATGCAATTTCATATTAATATTCTTGATGTTCAGTTATGTTCAGTTTGGTGCCGTAGCAGATGGGGAGTCCTGATTACAGTGATCTAGCCTGATGTGATGGGACTGGACAAAGGAGAGAAATTAAATAGGGTTCTCTGTTTCCACACGCTTGCTATCTTATTTTCTTCCCTGTGCACCTGTAGTGGTTCAGTGCACACCTTATTTACCCATTTCAGTTCTGTTCAATATGATTTGTAGAGATGTATCTCACACCAGTTGTTCCATTGTATATTTTGGTGCTTACTTCCATCATCTTTTTTCCTCCCTATCTATTAGGTCTTGTATCCATGTGCTTGATAATCCTTTCATTGTGTTTCTTGGTTCAGATGGAACAATGGAGCACTCTTTTTCTATGTTTGGAATTTTTTCTTTCTGAAGTTTCCGATTGCTTTAGATAAGCCAAGCAGAAGAAAGCCAATTGCAACAATGGGAAGAGGTGAGTTTCCCTTTCTGGAACATAAATCAGAAAACAAGAGATAAGATGTGAAGGGGAAAGAAAAGATCTGCGATGTCCTCTCTGAGGAACATTCCAAGACTCTCAGTGAGGTGTGTTCAGCATTGTCCAGAGAACCTCTTTTACCCTCTGATGTTTTACAGCACCAAAAGTAGCTTTCAAACCAGGAAAAGGAGTTTCTTTCTATTTTACTGAGTCTCACCGTGTTGTGGGAGTAAATGTCTCTAGAACTGCTTCAGCGTTTCCCTCCTCATGTTGGACATTTTGGAGCACCTCTTAGCACTGAAAGTTTCATCTGGTTGTTTTCCACGACACCTGTAGAATAAGCCTGACTCATGTCACTGTGCGGCAGATCATTAGCACCCACTTGTTTCCCTCTCTGTCCCTGACTCCACAAGCAGACTCAGTAGCACAGGAGTCTGTGTAAGCTGACTTCAATCACACATAACTTCACCTCAGTTCATGAGGTCTTGTTATTGTGTGCCTGAAGCTGTCAGCGCAGGTGTAGAACGGAGAAGTGAGCTCTAACTCTGGAGAGCTCTCTTTCCTCTTCTTTCTGGTGCTGCTGTCAATGGATGTCAAAATGGGATACAGTTCTTGGTAGCCTCCCTTAACTTTGAGCACTCTGTGGATTACTCGTCCATAAATGCTTTAAGGTGCTTATGGATCACATGATTGTATTTCTTAGTATTTACATCAGTTACTATGTGAATAAGAGTCTAACAATATAAAAAAGTTAATTATCTGGTGCTTTGTGTCAGAGGTTCAGCGTTCCACCCCCTTTTGGCTGTTGCTGGTTTTATAGTGTTATGAAGATTGGAGTCAGCCAAGATTTATCTGGTGTTAATTAGATTACTTAGTGACATTTTCAACATCATTTCCCACCTTCAGTCTCTGCTGAAGATCGGTCCTGGCACAAGGTGTGTTTTCTGGTTTTTCCATCTTTATAATTGCAAGTTTATTTTTCTGGGAAGGCAGACAGTTCTTCCAAGTTTCTTTCTTTCCAAATGTATGCCTAGTTCCACTGAGAGACATTCACACATCCCCTTGATCAAACAAACAAACCAACCCAACATCTTCATTTGGTGTAGTGAGCAAACAATGGCTGCGGGTAAGCCAAAACTTGGTGTGAACTCTGCAAGTGAGGTGAACTGTTTGTAGAATGAGGCTTTTCTGGAATGCGTAATAAAATCAGAAGACATTGGGTTGTACATGATTATAAAGTTGAATTTTCTGCCTTTTGCTTTCATTTGATTTAAGATGAAACTCACAGAAAGATATAAAGTCATTGCCTAATCAATGAATAGGTTTATCAGTATTTTGTAAACAATGTGTGCAGTGGGTGTTTCTGGTCGGTGCCTGTTAAAGAGGCAGGTGTCCGCATCCTTCTGTGCGCAACAACCTTCATCTCCCTTCACCGAAACGGTCCTGGTTCAAGTCTTGCTGGGGCTGGGAAGACCCACAACCCGAGTTCACTTCTCTCTGCTGGGACTGGTACCCTGCAAAGTAGGTTTGAAGCAATCTATGGAGTAGAAAGAGAAAGCTGTGGTTGCTTTTATATTGGAGTCCAGGACTCTGCTTTGTAGAAGTAAGAGGTGACTCCCTTTTCCAGTATTTCATACTATCGCAGAATGGAATGTTGCACAGCTTTGATCTAGCAGCAATTTAGGGTTTATTAAGGTACAGCACAAGTTTAATTTGTGATTTCTAATAACGCTTAGTCAACAGCTGATTATCAAAATGATTTAGCACAAACCAGTGGGATTTGTTACAATTACAATGGTGACTTGATTACTGATTCAATTATGTCAAATGTCATACTTACAAAAGAGAAAGTTAAGTCACTTACATATCAAGCTACACAGAGGTATATGATTAAAAGCTTATATACAAATCTATAAATGCACACATTAATTTGTGGATATTTTAATATATTCACACACTAACCTATAGCTTTGTGCATATGTATGTGGAATAAATGTGGAGGTATACCTATAAAATGTCTCTCTCAAGTTAAGTGAATTACTCACTTCAATGCATCAGCATTCCTCAATGGGCAATTTGTTGAAGCTCAAGAAATCTGCCTTTGCCTGTGCCTTTGTGGCGCTGATTTGTCACGAGGTCTCTCTGAGGGGTGTCCCACCTCAGAGGGAGGTTCTGAGTCACGGCCCACCACGGTCCAGGAGGGCTCCAAGGGCCTTGTGTTAGGATCACTGTTTATACGTTGCAAGATGATTGATTTTAGTCAGTAATTTTCTGCTGTAACCACCCTTAGGATGAAGTAATGTTCTGGCAGCATCCAGAACTCTCTAGGTTGTATAGTTCTGATACCGTTTTCCTCAGGCTGAGTCCCAGGTAGCAGGTTTATTGAACTGTCAAAAGTGACTGATGATCGCTACCGCTCCAGGCAGAAAGGGGTCGGTTCCTGTACGGTGGGAGCTCCAAGAGTATGGGGGGTTGTGCCTTTGTTCTTGACTCACTGAACTTGTGCCCCAGTTTTCCCCAACTTTACTGCACTTGCACAATGGGAATTGTTTTCCCCAAGTCATGCCTGACTGCCCTGGTAGCCAGGTAGCAGGGTGACCCAGGAAAGAGGGGCTGCAACCACCACAGATACACAAGAAGGCTGTGGAAAATTTGAGTAGGAAATACATAATATCCAAGATTTTTTTTTTTTAATGAAGAGGAAAACTGAAATTTTGTATAAGTTACAGCCTCAAAATAATATTATGGGATAATTCGAAATTTTACCTATAACCATAACTTTCTGACAAACTCCAAGTTGTTTGTTTGTTTGATATGTTTTGGTTTCGTTTTGTTTTTTTCTCATTTCAGACTTGTACACAGAGCTTTTATTTTGTTGTGAAACAGAACGTTAGAGGCGTGGAAGAGTGGCACTTTTGTCATCTGTGCTGACTTCAGGCACGAGGTTAGTTGTGCCTGTGCATATTGATCAGAGGTCTGTTCCTCCGTCAGTATGGTCTATGCAGTTTAACATTTGTTTTCTGTGGATGTGGGATATCCTTTTGTAACCTTTAGAAGATTTCACAAAGCATGTTAAAGTTCCAAAAAAAGACTATAGATTATTTCCTGTAACAAGTTGTTCTGTAGAAAAATATGAAAGAAAACAAGCAGCTTGTTTTTCCTCCATGATTTCTTCAGGATAAGCTGAATGCAGCCTTACCGGCCAAATTTAATTCCTGGAATATCATCCTCCTTTTTTTTTTTTTCATTGTAGAATATTTAGGTGGGTAACTAGGAAGTTAATGAAATTATACCAATGTAAAATAAGTGAGGGCAGTTCCACAACATTGTCTTTTGCTTGAATAAGGCCTGATCACTGACTCATGTGCAGTGGGAACCTTACAGATACTAAAAGCAGGAAACTGCAGTTCGAGCAATTTTATAAAGATTAAGGAAGGCGCTTGCTTATCTGCTAAATACCAGTGTGGTCCGTGCTTTGTGAAAGAGTAGATGCACTCTTCTCAATTCATAATGTTTTAGAAACCTTGTCAGCTGCAATCTCTGGCATGGCCCTGTACACGGCTCGTATGCAAACCTTATTAAAAAGCACATGATGTTTTTGTTGCTAAGGAAACATAAGTCATTAAGCCCTCGAAGCATAATTCATAAGAAACAAATTTTAGCTATTAACATCTACTTTCTCCATTAGTGCCATGAAACCTACATGAAATAGCCTTGCAGTTTCCTGGCTAATGGAAGTGATGTGACTGGAGAATGAAAAG
Organism: Nesoenas mayeri; assembly: GCF_963082525.1. Lineage (NCBI taxonomy): Eukaryota > Metazoa > Chordata > Aves > Columbiformes > Columbidae > Nesoenas > Nesoenas mayeri. Next base: position 9,616,956 of record NC_137565.1, on the reverse strand, counting down.
GTGAAATGAGAAATTACAATTCACTGAGCTCTAAGTATGGCCAGAATGCAGGTCAGGATATGTTTTCTTCTCTTGTGTTGATAATCCACTGAGCACCTGTTTATCCTACTCCTGTTCCTGTCTATTACGAATCACGTTAAAGGCAAGCCCTTGCCCAGCAAAGCAGGATCAGACCTGCATTTTCCAAGAGCTCTATTTGGAATATGAAGATAAACATTAGGAATGGGAGAAGGGAATGGTGACTTATTTTCTATTGCTTTAAGTTTTCATCTCTTAGTCATTTTAAACTTGACTTATTTGGTTTTAGTATGTGTATTCCGTTGTAATTAACTAAATGAAATGAGGTTAATGCAAAATATGGTTATAGATAGCGTATTTTATCTTTGTGTTTTGGTCAATCTCAGTTTTCTTTTAAAATCTATGATATTTTTTCTTCCTCTTCATCTTTCTCTCCCTAGTAATTGCATTGGACACATTACTTTTTTTTCATATTAATAGTGCAAAGCATATGGAAACTTCCTGTGAAGAACCCATTGCAGCTACACAGGTCAGTCTGGGGAAGTCAAAGTCATTATGGGCTTTTTTTCTCAACTGTTCCACTGATTTTGAACTATCCTCTCTGTATTTGAGAAGAGAATTAATGTTGCTGACTGAAAAACATAAGTGTTGATTTTACTATAGTGGGGTAAGACTAATGAAATACTGGGATGTGTAACCTCAGGCTCCAAGTCATCCACCAACAGTTTAATGTACTTAATCAGTTGTAGTCAATTGGTGAAGTCCATTGTCAGCTTTGCTCAGACTTTATTCAGGCACCATATCTGCATCTCCAAAGACAGGTCTATGTAAGAACAGAACAAATAGTGATTAAGAGCTTCCAGACTTTGCCCCCACAGCCCTAACGTAGTTTCAGTTAGCTCACGTGCAGTTTCTGTTCAGATAAGTCACAATGAAATAGTGACACTGAAGTATACTCTGCTTTCTTCAGGGTTTTAACAGACTTTGCCTGAGAGCAAACTCAAGAATTTGGCAGTAGGTGAGTACTAAGAAATTAGTATATGACAACATTGACTTTTCTAGTGGCATAATCGCGAGAATGCGCATCAAACTCTGGATTGTGAGCCTGTGGCAGTATACCTGAATGCGGAGATGAGCTTGTCAAACAGCCTTGTGTAGCAACATGGTCTTTGAGGAACAAAAACGTGTCAGAGATCTCCAGATAACATAATTTGGTTTGAAATGTGCCTCCAGAACACATTACTCAGGGCCTCGTCCAATCAGGTTTTGGAAACCTCTGAGATGGAGACTTCTCGGTCTTTCTGGGCAACCTGTTTCAGGGCTTAACCACTTACAATGAATTTCACAATTTCTTTTGCTGCAATTTGTGACCATTGTTTCTTGTCCTTTCACTGATGCACCTCTGTCTTCCATGTAATTGCCCTTGAGATATTTGACAATGACAATTGAATTCTTCTCTCAAACTTTCTCTTCTTGAGGCTGAACAATCACAGTCCCTCAGCATCTCCACACATGTTACATGGTCCAGGCACTTACTATTTCACTGACCCTTCACTGTACTCTCCAGTTTATCAGTATCACTTTGGTGCCGAAAGGCCCCAAACTGGATGCAGTGTTTGAGGTGTTGCCTCACAAGTATCAAGCAGGGTGCACTTCCATCTGCCAGCTAGCTGTGCTCTTGCTAATGCAGCTGTACATGTTTCCACCATTGACTCATGTTGAATTTACTTTCTACCAGCATCCTCTAGCCTGTTTCATGGACTTATGCTGTCCCAGGTGCAGAACTTGCATTTGTCTATGCTGAATTTCACAAGGTCCTTGTTGCCTCCTTCCTGTAGCTTGTTAGGGTCTCTCTGAATGGCAGTGCTGACCTCCAGTGTGTGAATTGGTCTCTTGCATTCGATGTCATCCATGAACTTGACGAAGGTGCATTCTGTCCCATTGTCAAGGTTCAGATCATTGATGAAGATATTAAACAGTATTGAACCAGTTGTAACCAACTTTCAGTTAGACTTTGAACAATTGTTCTTTGAGCCTGATATTGCTGCCACCTTTCAAGCTCATTCATCCAGTCCACACCGCCCTAGTTTGGCTGCAATGATGCTCTGGGAGACCATGTCAAAAGCCTGCCATATTTAGAGCCCACAGGACAGGTTATTTTATTGTAGAAGGCAGTCTCAGGTTTATCAGGCAAAATTTTCCTGCAGAAAATCTGAAACAGCTGTTCCCAGTCACCTATTTTGTCCCTTGCGTACCTGGAAATGACTTCTGGGAGGACTTGTTCTTCTTCAAATAGGAAAATTCTTATGTTTTACAGCGTGCTCCTAGCAAATTTCAATAGCAGAAATTAAATCTGCAGCAACAAGCTGGTCAAAGACTTAGAAAATTCTGCCTCGGTATCCTAAGAAAGAATGACACCTCTTGCAGGTTGGGTCTGTGGTAAGGCTGGAGCACTGGCAGCTCAAGCCGCTGTGGCTCAGGCACGTAACACAATCTCGCAGCCGTACATATCTGACAGAGCACAGTGCAGTGTTTGTGCTTGCTGATACGGCAGGACACAAAAGGATGTCCTCAAATGTGCCGCGTCCTGATATCCATGTGTTTTCCACTGTAAAGTAAGAAACCAGGAGATGTTATATGAAGTGCAAGTTCATGGAGAAATTTGTTCTTTGAGATTACCTTCTTCCAGGTTCAATGCCAGGGAAAAGACTTGGCTGCTGGGAGGACACTTGTGCTTCTTGAGTGCCTGGATACTGTGCCATTTTTGATCTACCGTTCAAACACAATTTGCCAGGCTGTAGCAAAAAGCAGCCTGTCCTACAAGCTGCTCTTTTCCTTTGAAAGCTGGCAACAGCAACGCGTGCGGACTCCCTTTGCTGAGAACACGAGTTCCTGCCTGTTACAGAATATATCTAGTGAAGAAAAGGTAGAAGGGGAGGTGCAAGAGATGGAAAAGCAGCACTACTAGACCTTTTTGGGTGCGGAGCCCAGTGCTTATTTGGCAAAGCAGCAGCCAGCATTGAGCAGTGAGGAGGGAAGCCTTGGAACCTGCGACTGCCCTTGCTCTATTTTCAGGCAGTTGGGGACTTAAATCCTGCCACCGCAATTTAGGAGGTGACACCAGCCATATGGAAATGTCTTAGCCCGTTTTTACGAATGCACAAGTATTAGCAGCAGGCTTCTTCTGTGTAGCTGTAGGGAGTTAGCTTGACTGTTGTCACCTCTGACAATGAAAGTTGTCCCCTCCTATCCCCAAAATGCTGAATGAGTATGTCTTGATAGATTTTATTTAACAGCGATTTGCGCCTAAGGGTCACCTCGGTTCTGACATGGTCTGAGGCAGCCTGTGTTCAGATTCACTGAAGCATCTGATCGTGATGAAAAGAGTCTTACATGGTCAAACGAGTCTCCCTCTATTATTGCCAGTTGTTCTGGACTCTTAAGGAATCATTAACAAGTAGTAAAATAATAGCCACTCTTAATCAGCTGGGTGTTCTGTGATTGTACATGAACATATCCTCCACCCTTGTGATCTCTGAGAAGGGGATTTTTAAAGTACTGTTTCAATCAAATGAAGTCATTTCCAATGAACGAACATGTAAAAATATCTTTTTATGTGTTTCCTAGTTTGGAGACTCAGCTTTCTTAGAGAAAATCCCATTATTGATATGCAGGAAATATCTTAGATTTTTTCTAAGTGGCTATATAATGTACAAATGAATGTTTCTACATATGGAAACAATTCAAACAAGTTACAAATCTACACTTCTCCACAAAATGTACATGTTTATTCACATGCATGCTATTTATTCTGTCAACCAAAGGGCCTAATTGGTGTAGTCTTTGAAATTTTTTTTTTGTATAAATGTGTGATTTGCTTACTCTCTAAAGTATTCAGATCAAATTTTATCTGTGAGCACAAATGGAAACTCAAACTCTGATTGTCCCTCTGGGCTACACCCAGAGTGTCCTGGAATGTGAATCTCTCATTCTATCTGTGATCTTTGCATGATGTTCCCAAAACATTTACAATTCTTTTGCATGAGCCTAAAGGAGGATCACTGACATTTAAGGACTTAGAAGAGATTTTTGTTATTCTGGGACTAATCTCTGAGAATAGATTGTGAGTTTGTATTCCAGTGTTATGTAGTCCCTCTGGATGTGGTCTGTTTGGATGGAATGGAAGCTACATTCTTTTCTGGGGTGACTTCAGTACTCAGCCTGATCTACATAGGTAAGTCTTACAGTTTCCAGTAGGCAGTGCCTCATGATACTAAACTTATTCTCTGACACTTAAAAATATGTCCCGAATTTTACACACCTTCTTAAACACAGTGTACTACACTTTGCAACTGCACCTGAATCACCAGAGCTCCACACCTGAAGTATTGTGAAAGTGAAGGGTAATTTAAAGCCAGCTGCCTTGAGCATGGATAGAGAACCTGTCATCAGTGCTTAACGTCCTTGCCCAGTTACCACCCAGTTCACATTAACAGTCTTTTCTATGTCCTGGGCTATCAAAAACTATTCAGTAGTGCTTATTTGGATGGATTATCACATCTGCATTTTACACACTGCATTAGTGTAGCATGCTAGTGGAGGAATAACATTGAAATTATTACTGCAAATATAAGTAATACAATAAGTACAGCTGTTGAATAAGCTGGATTTAGTTCTGACCTATTCTGTGTGTCCAACACAGACCATGCTGGGCCCTGAGCTTTCTGACAAAGCCAGCAAAGCCCAGAGGAGGCTCTTTGTTCAGCAGTATTACTTGAGAAATAAGTGAAGTTGGTATGTCTTGCTGCTAAAAGCATTACTCTTTAGGGTTTTGTTGATTTCCCACTCCTAATTGTTAGTAGTACCCTTCTCTGGCTTTAAATAAGAAAACTGGAGATGTCGAATCCTTATGGAACAAATATGACTTTTTTGGTTTTTTTAGGGGATGGAGGGGGAAGGGAAAAGCATTCCAGGAGTTTTTCTCCTGGAATCATTTTCTCTGAATAATTTGGTATATGATATTGAATGTGTATTCTAGATTTCATCTGCAGATTGTGCAGTGGATTGGAAGAATGAAAAGTATTACTGTGATGACTGTTCTTGGTAGGAACATTAATTTTTTATCCTATCATGACAGCATTAAAGAGAGAGAGAGAGAGAGAGAGAAAGAAAGAAAGAAAGAAAGAAAGAAAGAAAGATAGACAGATAGATAGATACAATGCTGATTTTTTAGTTACATTATGCTAATCATGGGGTGGCTGTTTCAGGAATGTATAGAACAGCACCAGGAGGTTTTATTCCTAAAGAACATGTCTGATGGAGAACATCCATAACTGAGCATCACTTTCATCCTCTGTGTTCCCTACATTCTATAGCGGTTTGGGGAGTACCTGCTCATCCAGTTAGTCAGGCTTCCTGGTGTTTTGAGTTGCCAGATAACAAGAAAGATAGGGCTTTTGAAGCTGGTTTATTCCTAAATATTTTCCTTCTTGTGTCTGAGTAGTGCATTCTTAAGTGGTAATTGGCCTCTGTGTTCCCTCTAACAAAGAAGGCAGCAAGTGTGATAACTTTGAGAAGGTAATGACTCCTTGACTGTTGCCTCTACCTCAAGCACTGTTTCAAATTAAAAGCACTCTCAGCACAATTTTCAACGTGATGTGTAGAACATCAGCAACCTCTCTTCCTGCTGGATTTAGCAGTGGCAAAATTAGGAGAGCTGATTTGTTTTGGGAAGAGCTGTACACACTTTGAAGAGTTTCCTTACTGTAAAGAGACTATTGCATTTAATTAGTGGTTTGTCTGTCTTTCTGGTTAGGCTCCTTACATCGCAATGTGAGGAAACACATTTGACAGCGCCTGTAAAGACTGAGGTGTTTTTTTTGTTTGTTTGTTGATTTGGGGTTTGTATGTGTCATCAAAGACTCAGCTAATAATGTAAGTGACCAGCTTATGCCTCAGCCAGAATCCCGGAAATATCCACACCCATCGCTATGTCAGCTTTTCATCATCCAACCACCTTCTGGTATGTCCGGGAAAGTCCTCACATAAATACACACATTACGTGTGCCGGTAAACATGTATACCACAGACTGAAATAACATTAATGTATCAATCTATTAATCTGGGAGGTCCACAAACTAAAATTCCATCTATGAATGTTCATCTTCCTACAAAATAACAATATCTATGTAGAGACTGCATCACACTGATTATGGGGGAGATTTAAATGATGAATGTCTATGACTAAATTAATTCTATAAATCTCTACATCTATTTTGGCAGTGCAAATGAAGTTATAGCATTCATGTATATTGAGGTTTCACTTTTAGTAGTCACAAAGTTTTGCTGTGGCTGATACCTTGCACAATATCAGAAGGCTTCATGAAGTATTTTAAACAGTGTGTGTGGCTACTTGAACCTGAGTGTTAACCAGACTAGCTATAAAACTCCTGACAAGACGAGCTTTAATCAGATATGTACAGTCATTAGAACTATGATCGGAATAAAAATAATATGCTAGCAAAAACATAGATTGTGAAGCAATAAGCTAAACCAATGCTTTGAATATGAATGAGCGATAACTTTGTTACAGCTGCTGAGGTGTTTAACTTTTACTGTGCTTAGTCACGAGCCTCACGTGTCATTTTTGATCATGCTTTAATTAATGTTTTAAGCTCTGATTTCCACAGAACATAGAAATTGAGGGATGGGCCTTTTAAAAAGAAGGACATGGTTGCCTTGGAGTTGCCACGTTGCCTCACGCTAGCAGTCGGTGCAATTTCCTTCCCTTCACCTTGTCCTAGGAGCTCCGGTAGAGGTACGAGAATCTTGAGATCTGACAGAGTGTTGCTCCTGTGATCACAGCGTTTTATGAAGTTTTCAAGTTCTGTCCCTGTCTTGCCCTCAGTGATTATTAAAGTAAGAAAATATGTCATTAGTTTATATCATATTAGTTTCTTTTGGTTGAGCATACACAGCTCATGACCAGACTACTTGTCGTATAGATACCAGGTGAAGCTGGCACTTCTCCTGGCAATAGAAGCAGGCCACTGTCTTAACCCCAAAAGCTTTAATGCCAAAGTTAATGTTAAGTTGATTAAAGATTGAAACTACAGAACAAATAGTTTTTGGTTTTGAAATGTTATAGGTGGGCAGATGAGTAAGATCTCACTCCAGAAGGGATCTCCATTTCATGCCAAAATAACACTTGTGTCTTTTATTCTGGTCCAGATTGTGTCAGAAGTCTGAGCAAAAGATGCCTCTGCATAATGTATCTGGTAATTTATCATTATTTTTTGCTTTCAGATAATATCAGTGTGTTTTTTGCACTCTTAATGTTCATTATTTGCATTTCTCATTTTTTTTTCTAACTGTATCTGTGTATCTTTTTCATTGTTGGTTGCAGGTTTTTGTTTGTTTTACTTCCCCTGATAGGGAAGTGTTTCCAGGCAAATCTTTTATCTTGACCAGGTATGCCCATGTCTTACTGTTCCTTGTCAATTTATTGCTCCAATACCAAAAAAGGATTTGTCTCAAATGTGAATATTGTCACTTTTGGTCCAGATTAGTTAAAGCATATTTCCCCTGGGTTCTCTCCAATAATGTATTTGGTTCTTACTAGTTTTCCAGAAGCTTCATATTGTATTTTGTACAGTATCATTCAGATTTTTTCCTCATTTAATTTTCAAACCAAACACTGTACAAACAAGAGACTTAACTGAAGAGCCATTGGGACCCTGTAGAGCAAACTGGTCATATATATTAGGCTATCACATTAGTAGATTATGATCTTTTCCCTCCTTCACTTAGATTTCTTTAATCAAATTAGCCTGTTAAATACAATAAATAATAATAATAATAATAATATATTTGTTGCTGCTTATTGCTTTAGGGCCGTCAAAACATATCCACAAAGAATGAAGCTATCCGTTACTCAAAAGTGATTACCTTTATTTCAAGTGAAATAGAATATGAGCAACCAGGGTTTTCATTAAGTCACCTGAAAAATTGGAGAATTACTTCAGTGGAAGGGGCATCAGCAGCTCATTTCCTGTTCATTTTTCTTCTGTATTTTATACAACAGAGATATTATTTTCCCTAAAGCATCTCTGAAACGAGTGGCAATAATATTCATGAGAGTAGTGATCATGATTATACAGCCGCTCTGGATAATTCCTTCTATTATTTAATTTTAGCTATAGTAGAAGCAGCAAACCAGCATGTATCAATCTCTAAAATAGAGTTTTCTGGAAATGTTGCATTAGGGGAAAGGTAGGAAGCTCCCAAGAAGGATTAGCAAGCCTCTAACATACACAAAATATGATGGATTAGATCATGAGAGTAATAAATACGTTGTGTGTCTTACAGTCTAGGAGGTAATAATCATACTTCTGTTTTAATGAGAATGCTGCTCAATTAAGAAGTTGTTTGTGGGGAACAATCTTCTGTGCTGTCAGGTGGGTAAATCTAGTGACAGTCGCCTTTGGTTTGGGGGAGTTTAATCTGCTATTCAAATTTATTAGTTCCAATGGAAATGTCAAACCCGTCTCTTGCCCTTAATCCTCCCTATTAATCTCCTGATTTATAAGAAGGAATAAAACCTTAATAAAACAAAAATAGATTCAAGCTATCTTATTTGCTGTCTTAGGTTATCTGGTAGGAAAAGTGCAGTCCTTGAACTGTTGTTTTTATAACATGGGCAATGCGTAGATACCGCAGGGCTGGACGTACTTAGTGATCCCAGGGATAATTTAATCAGTTGCTGGAGGACTGGCTGTATTTCCTTGCTTCAATTCTCTTGGTCTATTTGCATATAAACCTGTTTTGATGTTGTCTGATATTTCTACTCCATAGAGATTAGATTAGAAAATTAATCTAGAAATAGCGCTGATTTTAATTTTGTCTTTTTGGACTGTTTGTAAATATTTGTTTTGTTTATTTTGTTTTTAATGTTTCTTGATCTGACCCTCTAAGTGGATAAGAATAGAATGACCTTGCTTTCTTTCTGATATCCTTTTAGGAAGGCACCTGTTTTCCTACTGATTTTTAATTCCGTCTACATCACATCTTCTGGAGTTTGGATTTCTTTTCCTTTTAGTAATTCCTCTCCTGTGGATTCCATTTTTCAGTTTCCAATGTTTTTGTCATCCTTCTGTGGCTAATTCTCCCAATTAGACATGAGTTTTCCACACTTAATCAAGGTTGCACAAAGAGAAATAGGACGTGTGGCATCAAACCAAAGGTGCTATGTAATCCTCCCGCCTCCTGCTCTAACTGCCATCCTCTATTATTAGGACTATCTTAGGAAAAATTTGCTGAGACCTTTTTAATTTATATTTTGTCCACTTGCAAATATGATCTCTTTTCTCACTAAGTTCATATTCTGTAGCTAGAAAAGCAGCAAAGGAGGGGAGACACTTTACTAATGTAGTATGTACCCTTCTGCAAGTAAAATAACTGCACATTTTTGTCTGTTGTTGCCCTTTATTAATTGTACAGACAATCCTTTGTATAAATTAGCATTTCTGAAGGGCATCCCAAAGAGAAATCTGCTTGGAGGAATGTCAGAGAAAAGATTAGAGGAGTCCCTCAGTGGGAGGTAGTTTGCATACTGGTGCATCTTTGTTTGTGGCTTGTTTGTTTTACTATTTGTTTTATCATTTGCTGTCTTCAAGAAGAAGACTTATACACAAGATTTGAGGAGCCTAGGCTACATGACCCCATGCAGTCCCGTTTTCTAATTACAACAGAGCAGTTGCAACTTCTACAAAGTTCATGTACCTGCCCTGTGAGCCCTTGCGGTTTTATGGTTGGATATGCAAATCCATGACATAATTCTGTTTGGGCTCTGTCAGTAATCTGGTGTGAGATTTTGAACAAGTTACTACACCATTCTGTAGCTGTTTGTGCTCTCGTCCATTGTCTGTTTTGTTTATTCAGGTATGAGCACACATATTCATGATAAGCTAAATGTCATCAGGCTTGATTGGGAGGGGAGCAGTCATTATAGATACGGATCACAGTCTGTGTTATGCTACTTAGACTGTTTTTCTCATTCCCATTAAAATCTGTTAGTTCAATGAGTTAACCTGGCTCACAGGAAAAAGTAGAGAGATCTCCTCAATATATCAAATTATTTGTCATTTTCTCTAGTTTTGGAGCCCTATACTTGCTTGACCAGACACTTCAGAATGACAGGAGCACCCACTCAAGCACATCAGGAGGTTTAGTGCAAAGGTAGGTTCAGCCCTTTTCAAATGTGGAAGCTTGGCTGACCTTTCAGAGAACATTCAAGTGCATCCAATTCATGAAGTGATTCATTTAGTGCACCAACAATCTGCTGAGTATGATGCTTCTGGGTTTCTCTTTGGACTGCAGATATGAGGATGTGGAGATGAGATATTAAGAGCCTCAACAAAGCTCCCTCCCCTTTTTGACAATCTCGTAGAGAATGTTTGGTTTGGGGCCTTCAGAGAGGAAGCTGAGTTAAGTTTGCTCCCACAGCATATTGAAATAGGAATTGCATGATTGTTATTTTTTAGGCACCGATTCCCTGTTACTGTTTCAAACCTTGGAATCCTGTTGGCGTGGCTATACCAGGAGCTGTGGACAGGAGGTTGGAGTGTTTCTTAGCCTCCGAGCTCTTTTTTGCAGACGTCTGGATGAGAACACGAGATACATTATAGTAGATAAATTCCTGCCTAATGTTTTCTTTGCTTTACCTCTGTAGACTGATGCAGAAATGGAATTAGTGAAAATCAAACATTTTGTTGGTTGCAAGGACCCACAGGCATCTACGTCAATCTTTGTAAAGAAGTGCCATCTACAGCCTATCTTAGGCAAACTCTTCCCTGATAATTAAGGTTAGTAAATAAGTCTTTTACTTTCCTCTGAAATACACAGCAGGGAAGGTTGCAGCTAATGGGAATTTTGGATGCTCAGCAGCTTCCAGGGTTAATTTTTTCTCTGTTGGATTTAAAGCTAACATTTCACAGTCCTGTAGGACAAACTGAAGAATGTGTTTTGGGAGAGATGCCTAAACTATCAGAGGACAACACTGCTTTATAAGAGTATCGGTGCTCAAATAATGATGAGATTTTTATTTAATTCGTGTCGGTAATCACAATTTATTATAGCGTCTTAGACTTTGGTGCTTTTTATTAGCCACAATTACCAAAGGGTAGTTTACATAAAAAAAATTCGTTGCCTATGAACAGCGTGCGAGACCTTAATTTCAACTTCCGAGGAAATAACCACTGCAAGATTAGTCAAACCTGCTGAGCTTTTTATGCACTGTACTGCTTGTTCTGCTCCATGTAACTTCAGCACAACATTTTACTTCCAAAAGGCAGCCTGATCAGCTGTAAATGAATAACGTTTCCCTTGTATCAAGCAGAGAACAGGACTTTCAAATATCCTCAGAACCCAGAAATGTGCCCGACACCTGTGTCTTTTGTTCTAAATATCCTGGATTTTTCTGACCTCTTGTAGCTCAGAGGATCACAGGCATCCTTTGGGGAAGCCTCCTTGTTAGGAGCTGTGAAGATCTGTTTGTAACCTGCGTGTTCCACATCTTTGTGGCCAGTTAATTTGCATAGCTCGATTCTGAAGTCAGAGGAACAAATACAGGGAGAGCAGACCCAAGCTCTGATGAACTTTGAGCTTATTTGAACGTGAAGCTGATTAGCTACAAGCGAGAGAACCAACACCACGGTCTAAACACCCTGAAATTCAGCACGATATAAGCTCCTGGATCTGAGTCTTGTGGTTCACACGCATCTTTACCTGTATCCATGTGAGATGTAAGGAGTTTCTAGTTGTCTCCTTGCCAGAAATAAGGGTAGTTTCCCCATTGAGTAATGCTGCTGAGTTAAGAGATGACACAGAGGGTGTCCCAGCTCCTGGACCCCTGGGTTTTCCCCAGGTGTCAGGTCACTCCTCCTCACAGATAATTGCTTACCATCATCATCTGAAAGGACTACATCTTCAGTGACTAGATATACAGGTACAACCACTTACAAAAAAAAAAAGTATTCACTCAGAGAGAGGTAAATATGCGGGTTTATTGCAGCCAAGCCACTCCTTTCCATGCTCATTCCTTCTCAGACATCTGCTCGTGGATGTTAAAACCCTGAGCACCTTTGGCAGGGGGGTTGAACTCTGCCATCTGCAGCACCTGTAGCAGAGGAACAGTATTTGGGAAGGAATTGTTGTCTGAGGAAAAGCAGCAGTTTCAACTTGTGCCCCATGGGAGACAAGTGAATCTGAAGTTATATATTATATAAAACGTAGGGGATGACAGCAGTTTATCATTAACTTGAACTCTGCAAGAAGCATATAAGGAGAGAAAGAAGGTGACCAGAGAAGCAGCCAGGATGGAAACCATCGTAAGGATCAACAATGCTGCGGACATCTGTGTTATTGTCCTCTATTTTTTGGTAGTCCTGGCAGTGGGACTATGGGTAGGTTGGGATTTTATTTTATACTTTTTTTTTTAAATTTTATTTTTTTTTAACTTGATGAGCAGGTAGTTTATAGAGTCCTGGAAAAATGGCTTAGTAAATGAGAATGTATATTTGTATAAAGATCCTGGTGCTTAATTGAAATAATTAAGAAATGCATTGTGGGGAAAATGTGGGTATTTACTGGAGAGGGGATGGTGATGTGGGGATGCATCTGTGTAGGTGGATAAATGGAAGTAGTGTGGAAGGAGCTGAGTGGTCTGGTCAGTAAAGCCCAGGCCAGCCAGGGTCCCTCGTCCAGAGCAGGCTCGACGTGCACCGCTGGGGCTCAGCACCACGGGGAGAACTGGTGGTCGAGGTGATGCCAGAGGAAAGAGTGAGGAGAGGGAGCTGCAGGGAGAAGAATGGAGGTGCAGTCAACGTGCAGGGAGGGAGTTCGGGGGTGTGAGAGTAAAACCGCAGCTGCGGCTGTGACAGGTCACGCTCAGCAAAGGACTGAGATGGCTCAAGATTGCAGGTGCCATTTGAGGGCAGCATTATCGTGGCTTATTTTTTTTGCCAGCAGGACCTTGACTGCAGGGTGCAATGCACTGAAACTATGTGGAAGGAGCAGTTTTGGGGTGGCAAGTGATGGCAATGCCTTTCTGTTCGTGGTCTAAGCACAACGGTGCTGAACGTGCTGAGGACTGCAAGGGAAAACTCAGTGCCTAATCAAAAAGAAAGCCCGGTGCTTTCACAGCTGTCGAGGGTTAAGATTGCGGGGTGACAATAAAACCCTGGCAGATGTATTGTTAACCCCCTCTTCCCCCCCACTCCCCCCTTTTGCCCCTCCCTCTCCCCCCTTCCACTCAGGACAGGTGATCGGGAGAGAAAAAGAAGGACAGAGAGAAGAGAGTTAAAAAAATTAAAGATGTTTTACTAATGCTACTAATAAGAATAGAGAAAATAATACAAAATATACAAAACCAATCTTGAAAGTCTCAGCAACTGCAGAGCCGGCACCCAAAGTCCTGGATTGGACTCTGCAGCCAACCGGAGCTGGATTCAGTCTCTCACTAGGCCTCAGTTCGCAGGGACGACTAGCAAGGTCCTCTCCTAATGTCGGCCATAAGAAAAAAAGGAAAAAGGGACGAGATCCTCGTGATCTCCCATTTTATATGAAGTATTCACGTGAATGGAATGTTATACACAGTTGGTCAGTTGTTCCTCGTCGCCCCTCTCGCGAGATGTCCATCCATGCTTATCAATAAGTTTGCATTCCATTGCTAGGTTTTACCAAAACGTGTCTGGTTCTCCAGGAAAATGCAGTTAATATGAAGGCTTTAGCTGACAGGCAAATTCACTGAAAGAGAAACTTGTTTTTTAACAAAACCAGGACAACAGCTAATGGAGAAAGGCAGATACTATCCTATCGGTGTAACCTCTGTGCTAATGTGTTTGAAGATAATAGGCCAATACTGTGAGCTGTAAAGCTGTAAACAGTGGAATGTCACTACATTTGGGTTTCCTTGGGGCAAGCTCTCCTGGTCACCTGAACACCTGACCATTAACAGGGGCCAGGAGGCATTGCCCCTCAGTAATCCCGGCTTGCCAGAGCATCCCAGGGCTCCATTTCACAGAGCAGAGAAGTCAGCTGCAAAACAAACCTCCCTTTCTAGCAGCTGGCAATGCTTTGAAAAGCACCGAAAATTTGGGGTGCACATGAAACAGACACAACCTTTTCTTTACCTCTTCATTGTGGCAGTAGATGTCAAAAACATAGCAAAAAATCTAAAGTTCTCAGGATAGCTGAACACCTTGTTGGGAGGGAGCTGGGTCTTTGCTGTAGAAATCTGGGTCTTTGCTGTAGAAATCTGGGTTTTTGCTGTAGTTCAACTTTGTGTTAAAGGTTTGTGACAAAAAAGCGCTTGGCAGGCAATTGTGTCCTCAGTAATTCCCAGAACCATTTCTTTGCAGCAACCACGTCCTCTTTATTGGACAGACGCTTATTCAGTTGCTGCGTGTGGTTAAGTGTAATCTATTGTATTTACTTCCCTTCCTCTGCATCAGGAAAAAAAACAAAAGAAAAAACCCACCACAACCTGGGTAATTTTTCCAAGTCTTCTTTCTTTATTTGCCTGTTCAAAGTCCATCAGAGGAGACAATGGGAATCCAGTATTTGGATAATTAACAAAAATTAGATGAAGCTTCCCTCTAAAGCCCATTCTTTGACAAATACAAAATGAGAGTGTGAAAAGGAAATTTTAGTTGACTTCTTTTTTTTGACCTTCAGAGAGAAGTGGGTACAATGCTTATATCAAAACAAGAAAATAGGTTTTTGTAGATATCTGGTGGGACTGGATAGTATTAAGTAAAAAAGCTGAGCACTTTCTGTTAATGAACATGCAACTTATAGTCTTTTTTGATGCCTGAAATCAAACGTATTGCACCCCTGATGAAGTGTTCATATGACCTTTTATTTGAGTGATCTTTTTGTTGGTTAAATTGAATTTTATTTTAATGTTTTGCACTGTAACAAAAGGTGACACAATGACGCTTGAGTGCTTAAAGCAGACTTAGATAAAAGAATCATTGTTCTGTCATATTATTTTGTGCCTGATAAGCTTGTTCTTTTTAGCACTCTGTTTATTTTTTTCACTTTACTCTCCCCATAGATTTTATCCCTCCACTCTAGCTGTTTGTTCTCAGGCAGTGGATAGCTTGCCTTAAAATATGATCCCATCTTACTTAAAATATGATCCCATCTTTCTTTCTTTTTCTCTTCTTTTTTTCCCCAGGCTATGTACTCAACCAACCGAGGGACAGTAGGTGGATTCTTCCTGGCTGGACGAAGCATGGTTTGGTGGCCGGTGAGTGCTATATATTGTATGTGCATCCACTTCCATATGACTATATCTAGTCCTTAAATATGAAGTATCTCTACAGTACTGTTGAAACTGTGATGGTTCTGTTGTGTAAATGCGCTTCCAACTGATACAGGGCAAAATGCACAACAAAACCCACCCAATAGGCAGGGAAAGGTGTCGGGGAACATGTCTGTGTTGAGCTCTAAGCTGTGTTGCTTATGTGACCAACTTGTATCAACCTGGATACATCAGTAGTGTCACTGTAGAAAAATACGATATGTTGCCTTTCAGTCCACTTAGAAATTTTTAACATTTTGAATGTATTACTTTCAGTGCACTGCTTATTTTGAGGTTATCAGAGAGAGAAATTTATTTACTGAAATTTTTCCTCATGTTGCTCTATTGGTAACAAGTTCTGCTCTGTACAAGGAGAAAATCCTGGAAATATTGTAAGATATTGGTAAAATATAGTTTAAATTTCTTTAAATATTATCTTTAGGCTCCAAAAATGTTTTTGCACTCCATTAGGACTTAGGATTCAAGATTCCATCCACATGGATTCAGTGACAGGATCAGAGAGAGTGAGAGAAAAGACCTGTTTAGGGATTTTCTTAAAGCAGGCTGCAGAAATACCTCCACATCTTCAAGTCTTCTGCTTCAGGGAGCTGCTGTCTGCCTGTGGAAGGGACAAGGACTGCCTCTTCAGTGACATAAAAAAATTAAAGGCTAATGGCAGTAAAAGGTTTCCTCATTTGACATAGTAGACCTAAGAAAATTCAGACTCCATTGGAAGACTGAGGAAAGAGAAACTTTCCAAATTATTTTAGGATAAATCCCATAATTCTAGGGGGAGAGAAAAAAACCCAAACAGCTTACTTTGATTAGCTGTCACTTTAATCAGCGGGCTGGTTTTAACCTTGTGCAATTCAGTGTGCCTGTCAAGGGTGAACATGAATACCCTTTTGTGCAGATGTAAATGAAGGTGAAAGACTTGAGGCACGGAAGAGTCACCATAAAAAATGTCTGTCTTGCTGCAGTGCCACTGAGAACTCCCAGTGACTCCCCTAAGAGCCAGGGGAGATTATCTGACACAGAGTTCTCTGCCATTGCAAACCCAAGAGATTCAGCAAGTGAGAAGACACAAGGGATGAGCCCCAGTGCAGTGGCTGCTGCTGGGATCATCTCTCTCTCCTGCCCGAACTCTGTGAGCTCAACACGGATGAACTGGCAGTGATCAGTGCAGTCTAAGATCACCCCTTCCATCCTTCCCTTTGGAATGCCAGCAGTGTCTTTCTGCACCATAAAAATAAACCCTTCTTGCTGTTCTTCCTGATATCACTCAAAATAAACAAACAGCAAGCACTCAAACCACAAACTAAATACCATGTCAGCAGCACCACCTTGGAAAGTTTGCCTTGGATAACAAGAGATTCCAAAACACCTATTCTCACAGTTTAGCAGGTAGATAGGACATCATCACCCAGTGCAAAGTGGGCTGAAATGGCCAGGAAACCAATGAAAGTATAGAAAGTTCAGTTAAAGATGTGATCTCAGTGCTGCAACAGCTAATGCTATGTGTATTTTTTTACTTATTCTGTGCCTTGACTTTTCTTTGTGCTGGAAACAGATTTCTACAGAATATGTTAGAATTTTCCAGCTGGCCTGGAGGTGTCCTTTCTGCCTTTCTGTCTGAGAGGAGAAAGGTGGAAAGGTATCAGATCAACCTACTTGTAACCATGTGGTTCCAACAGCCATCGCACTTGTTAGAAGACAGAGACATATTCTGTGTGTATTTTATATCCATCTCTCTTGCCTAGTGAATTGGGAAGTGTATAAATGTAGTTTAATTTGACAATAATGCAATACATAGAATTTGCAGAGTAGTTGGGAAAGCAGAATAAAAGCCTGCGCTTCTTTCTTGGGCTCTCAGAGCCCTGAAAGGATGGCAGTAATATTTCATTGTAAGCAGTGCACTAATTTTTCTGAAGTGCCCAAGGGTGATCCCAAACTCTCAGGTAGGGAAGATGTCCTGCCATCAGGGTAAAGTCACAGGGAAGAGATGTGAGTTAAAGCACGGACAGTGTAAAGGAATAGTTCTCAAACAGGGAAATGAGAAATTTGTCCAGGGAAGAGAGGCTTGAGAAGCAGCTTCTGCGGGGACCCATGGGAGGAGCGATACCTCAGGGCACAGCTCCTGACTGGGTGCTGGTGTGAGGGCGTCTCTGCAAAGGCACTGAAGGCAAGGTGTGCTTGGGATCGGAGAAAAGGGTTTGATACCGTGCAAACACTTTCAAACAGGAAAGCGGACATTAGGGGCATCGGGTATGTATTAGCAGGTCCTGGGAGGGACAAAAGCCATAAGCTGTAAGGTCTGCACACTGTCACTGCAGTGGTCATTGATTTGCAAAGTACGTCATATGTGATTTGGAACAGCAAACGCCAGGATGTCAGTGCATCCTCAAGTTAATGAGAAGAGCAAGGTGAAACGGTTAATGAATAACATGGAAAAAACATAGCGATCATCATCTGTCTGCAGTGTGGTGTTACTTTTCCTGAACAGAGTACTCTTGTTCAAACCTGACCTCTTAAAAGATTTTAAAAGAGTTAATGTTCCACGTTGGACTCAGGTTAGTTCGATCCTTTGTCCTCTTGAGAGCTTTTGTTCCTTTCAATCAACTTTCTTCACTTTTCCTCCAAGATCTGTTTTTAAAATCAATTCACTAACACATTTACTGAGAACAGCTAACACTTCTAGAAGTTGTTTCCCTGTCTCATGTCCCAGTTTCAGCCCAGCCTTCCTTAGGTCATGTATAGCTGTAGTGCAGCATTTACCAATGGCAAATTGAGCAGCTCCAGTAATCAGCGTTTTCAGTACAGAAATACCGCAGCAGTAAGTTCTTCAGCAAGACAGCTTGGGCCCAGAGCCCATCGGCCTCTTTCCCTCATCCTCAGAGCCGGCCCTGGCAGATGGAAATTTCTCTCTCCCCTGTGGTATCAGCAGCTTTCGGGTGCGAGCATATTCGGTAAACACTGCTCTTGCTTTAACCACGCTGCAGTTTTAAGGATAATATGCATTTTTCCAGCTATGAGGATATGTTCTACCTTTCCATGTACACATAACAATAGGAAACATTTTTAAAAATGCATCTATTTTTAGTATGTGTTGATGTCACAGTTCTGCTGTGCTATGTGTTTCCTAATTCAGAGAAGAAAATGTAGAAAGTGGTATCTGCAATCATACTGTTTTGTCCTTGCGATGGCCCTAAATATGCTGATAATTTTGCATTGTTTTGGTTTGGTTTTGTATTTTTCTTCCAATACAATTGTACTCTGCGTAAAGTTGTGAACACAGCGTTGTCAGTGAATGTTACAATAGGTCCCAGGTTTTCAGGCACTGAGCCAAAGCTTACTACAGCTGTCAGTTCTTAAAGTTCTTCATTAGCTGCTGTTGTTACTTGGATCTGCTTGCAGTACATTTTAAACTTTTAAAACAGGAGAGAGAACACATTAAATAAAATCAGAGATTAATGTGGTTAATCTTTTCTGTGATCGCATTTCTAGTAACCTAGATTTGAGTTTAATTATTCATCTCCAGGGAAAGCACTGGACTGGTGCTAATGCCTGATATAAATGGTGTTTGTTTCTTTACAGTCATTGCAGGGAAAACACTGTTGCTCTCACAAAAAGGTCAGAAGAAAATGTTTCCTTCATGAACAGTGATCTGTCCAGTTTATTTGCTAATGCTTTGTCGCAACACTTATCATTCCTGTAGAACTACCTGTCATATGACAAACTGGTTACATTTCTGTAGGGTACATCTGGCTTCCAGAAATATGTAAAACAGAAAAAAATCAAGAACTGAGTGAACTTAGAGGCATAAATTTCTTGTCACAGCAACAGAACAGTTTATCTACAAAAAGACTAGAAGGAATCAGGAGATCAAACTGAGGAAAGGAAGAAAACGAAGCCTGGAAAAGAAAGAGTAGAATCCCCTGATGAATTTTGTTTGTATGTTTCATATAAAACATGAAAAAACCCCTCTGTTTTGTGATTATCGTGGTTTAGGCCCAACCTGCAACTAAGTACCACGCAGCCACTCCCTCACTCCTTGGGGTCTTTCAACAAGAGGAATGACAACTTCAAATGACAGCATTAAAAGCTGGTCAGCAGAGGTTCTTTTGCTTACTTTCTATATGCTTTTCTTTTATTTTTAACCCTGTTTCCTTTTTTTTTTTTTTTCTTGTTAGCTTTCAGAGGACATTAAGAAAAAATAGAAGTGAATTAAAAAAAGCTCATTTGCCTCTTTTCATTTCAGAACTACTTCAGCTCATATCTGCCTACAATACCGAATCCAACCTCTTACTCATGCGCAAGTTCTCACCCTGCATCCTTCAGTGTCTGACCTTGTAAATTATTGTTAGGCATTTGTGCTGCCTTTAGTAGTTTCATTTGGAGCAAATGAAGCTCATAACTTTTCTCTTCATCTTTCTGTTATCTGAGCTATTTGATGAAGGTTTAGATCTCTAGGCACGGTCTCTCTTTTGTGAATGGCTCCTGCCTGTCTGTAATCCAACATAAACCTTTTGTTGTTTTTTTGTGTTTGTGGTGGTGGTGGTCGTGCAAATCTCTCCCTGTTCATCAATTCCTACATTCTCCCCACTGTTACGTTTGTATGACCAGTGCAATATTTGGCAGTATTAGAGATCCAGCACTTCTTAATATAACTCCTTGATTTGCTGTTGTTTGTGTGTTCCAGAAGCACTTTCTCAGCAGCTATTTCTCCTGTGCAGCTTTCAGAATTTAATTCAGTAATCAAACATACTTTGACTAAAAGTGAACCAAGTACAAAGTCTGTATAACTCTCACCAGCAACACATTTAGTTCCAAAGCCTGTGGGACATGAAATAGGGAGCACCAGGTTGACAAATGGGTATGTATTTATGGTGTCCTCCTTGAGTAAGGAAGATCGCAGTCGTCTTCCCAAATTGTTTGCACATCATCCAAATATCAGTCAAGTTTTGCAAATATTTAAAAATGTGTATTGGTGTAATAATCTGTTTGACTGAACTGGAAGAAGGTCTTTCATGCAACTTCCTATTTCTCGTTATTGTAGATGTGATGGCTGGAGTCGCAGGTTTGAGGCGGAACAATAAGAGGGAGTCTTGAAAGTTGCCAAGGAAGCTGCTTGTCAATAATTCTCTTAATCACCATTTGATGATAGGCATGAGTGCAAAATGCCAAACGAACGTGATTGTTTTTCAAGTTACTATGAACAGGACCTAAGAGCCACATATTGTTCTTTGTTTTTCCAGATTGGTGCTTCCCTGTTTGCCAGTAACATTGGCAGTGGACATTTTGTGGGAATAGCAGGAACAGCAGCAAGTGGAGGAATTGCCATCGGAGGATACGAATGGAATGTAAGTGGCGTGCATTTAAGTGAACATATCTGTGACAATAGGATTATCTGCAGAGATTAATCAAAATAACCTTGCCTAATAATTTAGGACTCTCAAAGTTTGTGCTTGGCAACACTTGTTTCCTCTACCGACCAGTAAATGCCAATGTAATCTACTGTTTAGCTCGTCTTCCTTGATCCTTGTGCAAGCCACTGAGAGAAGATGACTCTTTTCTGTTGAGTGAGACTTTCTAGAGAGCATTTGAACCAAATAAATTGCTAGATTCTCTTCTCCATACATATCTTTTTATTACTTTTAAAGTATTTATGAAGAGCACTTTTAGGCCTCAGGATTTTGGGAAGAATTTATCAGTTTTGTAATCCATAGTAATTTTTACAGCATTTTGCTACGTAGGAATTGTTGAGGGGGCTTTGATTTCTTCACAGGCTACAAGAAATTTTAGGCATCCTTCACAACCACCTGCATTCCAAGAATCTTTTCCTTTTCATTTTCTCCTTCCTCTAATTACGTGTGTGTTTTTCCTGTGGTCACAGTGTAGGGTAAAATATCCAAGCTGAATTTGAATGAACTACTTGAGGTATTGTTAACTGCAACAGCGGGGAGATCCATATGAGCTAATTCAGTCCATTTCCTTGTATTCTCAAGCTCTGTGGGTGTGGATAACAATGGTCTTGTTCTGCTTAATTCACCGTCCAGGAGGGGATTATACCATGACACAAAGGACTTAATGCCATACGTAGGTCGGTACTGTCCATGCATATAATTCTGCTCGGTGAAAGCATACCACCCTGAGAGATGTGGCTTTTTTCCTTAGCAAGTAGATGGTTCCTGCAAATAGTCAAGTACACATTTAATATAAATATTTAAGAAGAAGCATAAAGGCTAAATTGAACTCAATGACATGTGCACAGTTAATCTGTCATCTTTCTCTATTTGCTTACGCTAGTCCTTCAACAAAAATTATTTCCCTTCTCTTGGTACCAAAACGAAGCAAAACAAAACACAACAAGCACTGCTTGGAATTTCATTATATTCACATCTCTAGGATCTGTATCCTTCTTCAAACATATCCATCACTAACACTTCATCTCCTGGGAGATTCTCTGTGGAATAATATCAGTACGCAGTGTACAACCATTATTTAGGAAGAAGCAATGATGCATGTGTGTATTTGAGCAGATACAGTACACAGTTTATTACTGGTGACATAGTGGGACTGGTGGACAGATCAATAGACATGGTGGAAATGCTGCTCTTGACTGTACCGTCTGATTCTCCTCTTGAAAGAAATACTGAGTTTGACTGTTATTGCACTTGTATATCTCTATTATTCCACTGAAATGATTTCTAATTTATGTTAGTATGACAATAGAAGCTGACCCAGTGTTTATGGTCCATCTATGGTTTTGATCTAAGGGGAGCACTTAAAAGATACAGTTCAAAAAGCCCTCTAAGCCCTGGGGACAGAATAAATGCAGAGTGCAGCTCTGAGAGCAGGATTTTCTTCTATTTTTGTTGATTTAATATGTACAACTCTATAGCAGACAGCATTTGCTGGCAATTTAAATCAGAAAACTGTGATACAGCAATACAGTAAGATCTATAGCTCACAAAATACACGTGGTAACACAAAATATATTATGAAACGGTAATGTGGAAATACAAAATATTTTACTAAATGCACATGGTACATCCTGTCCAGTATTTGGGATTGTTGTAAAACATATGGCCATCTCACAGAGACCCAGCACAGAAGGCAGTTAACAATCAAAGTAATAATCAAAAGAAGCGCTGCACTCCCAGTAGCTAGATTTGAGATGTCACAACATACCATCGCAGCATTCCCAATTCCGAGTGGGAAAGCATCCTGCATTAGTGACTCTGGGATCAAGATGCTAACAAATAGGCCTCAGGTAGCAGACTTTACCTTCCTTAATATTCCCTAGAAACAGCAGTCCTATGGGCTGGTTGCATTTTAACCATGATTAAACCAGGCTCCCTGGGCCTGCTCTGAAGAGATCAGCTGTAAATCAACTGTAAATCAACTGTAAATCAAAGGACAGAGCAGTTCCTCCTGCCCCCCACCCTCACAATACGCAGGTTTATGTGGTTTCAATGCTCTCCAGCTGCTGTTGGGTGGGATAAGTGGTCTTTGAGAGTGCTGTCTAGAGAGAGAAGGCTAATTCGGCTGATCTTGTCTTGGCTGCAGGCTCTGATATTCGTGACTGTTCTAGGATGGCTGTTTGTACCCATCTACATCAAAGCTGGGGTAAGTCAAAACAGTACATTATGCTTTTTTTTTGTTGCTTGTGTTTGTGGATCAGGTCTTGAATATTGCAAAGCCATTATGAATGGCACAAGATCTGAGCATGCTAGAACTGTACTACGTTAAGTCTGCATATATAAGAAAAGTGAGGATTCTCTGTTCTGAGACACGACCTGAGAAGCACATGGTACTCCCTCCTCATTCTTCTTTGATTCTTGGAGCTGCTCTTCCTTGCAACTGCATTTGGAGCTTCCCTCCCTTTGCCCTCCGCTCTTACAGTATCTGAATAGCAAAAAGCTTCCTCTAATTTGTTTTGAATCTGTTCACCATCTTCTGAAACTTTATCTGCCCCTCTGCAGGTGGTGACAATGCCAGAGTATCTGAAGAAGCGTTATGGTGGGAAACGGATTCAGATCTACCTGTCAGTCCTTTCTCTATTCCTGTATATCTTCACAAAGATCTCAGTAAGTAAAACTCTTACAGGATTTCTTCCATCCTACATTGATCTAAAGAAAAGAAACTCCCATTTACAATATTGCTCACACAATTGGTCAGTTGTTTCTAATTTGCAGTCTTTGGTTGAAATAAGGATGCTAAAGATTTTGTATATTCTGTATTCCATCTAGTGAGAGTGTGTATCCAGATCCGTTCTGCAATCCAAGGTTTTTTTGCCTTCCTGGCAAGATCTCTTGATGCTTCTTGTTCTTTCTTTTCTGAGGTTTTAAAGTTTTATTTCTACTTATGCTCTCCTCTAGAACAAGTTCGAGTGTGGGGAAACTTGTATTACAGTCTGTTATCTTAGGGGTCTGTGAAACACATGGCAGAAAAGATCACAGCCTACCAGTTTGTACCTTTTGGTCTGCTTCTGTTCTTTGAGAAATAATAGCTGCTGGTTGTTTAACCATGTAGTTTCAGAAACTGCTTAGTATTACCTTGGACACACAACATCGCACTCCAACCACCTGGTGCTTCTGCTAAGGGGAATGTTGTTCTTGGTTCCAGAAAAAAAGTGTGCTCTTGGATTTTTAAGGGGCAGGAATTTTTGTTGCCAAACTTCATATTTGTATGTTTTACCATCCTGTGGTGAAACGTCATCATTAATATACATGATGGAAAAGAGCGGGAGGGCTATGGAGAAAAAGAGAATAATAGCAATTAGAAACTAAAGGAGTGGAGAAATGTAAAGGAGGGAAATGATAACAGCTGAGGTGAAAACGGGGAACAAGAGAGATTCTTTTAACAGGCAGGTGTTTGGTATAAAGTTTAAGGTGCTACAAAGTTAATGTTTATTGAGTAAGGGGTTGTATTGCTGTGAAGTAGTGAAGGAAACTGGTATTTTCCGTATATCTTGAAACCACCAAGCCTCTGAAGAAGTCCACAGTTCAGGCATACCTCAATCTGTTGTTTTGCAGAAGTTGCCATGGCAGATTACTCTTTGCCCTCTGAATGGGAGCTGAGTGATAATAGTGCAATTTAAGCTAAAAGATTGGCCTTTTGCTCTCATTCTCACATCTTCACGATAACCGATCCTTAGAGAGGTTATAAATTAAACAGGCTGGTACTGTGGAGCTGGCCTCAGAGCTGAATTTCCATGTATTTCAAAAGGATTCGTTAATTTGCCGTTGTTGTTGTTGTGCATAACTACCGTAATCAGAAATCCCAGGTATGACACGATGTTCTGGCAGCTCTTGCAGCTGAGAAACTCTTCCAGTCAGATGACTCACAGTCCTATTCTGCAACACGTGTTTGTAATGAGCCCATCAAGATGTTAGGTACATTCTGAATTTACTATCCTCTATTATGCCTAAGGATGTTGTCATGGGATTTGATCCCATTTCAGTTGGAGTTTCTTTCTTCTGGGCAAGACAGGTTCTCCATTTAAGAAGGCTGCTAGTGTGGTCACGAGGCTGCAGCACTCCCTCCTGCTCTTGTGTTCCTGTCTTATTAGGAAGCAAAGCACCAGTCAAGAGATCCATGCAGCATCAGATTACCTGGATCCTGCTCTACCAATGGCCCATCCCAGCTTCCCATCAACCCAATTATTCCAGATGTGTGTGGGGAATTGTCATGGAATTGGGTCTTTGTGCCAGAACAACTCTGACAGTGTCTGGCCCATGTACAAATGTGGCACAGCTTTCTGCAGTATGCAAACATCTGCGTTGTTGGCTTATGTCACTATCTTTGGCAGGGCAGGATTTTTCCAGGTCTGATTTACTTCCCGTATCTTATTCAGAATAGACAGAACAGTCAGAGGTTTCAGGTACTGTCAGGAGATGTCAGAGTAGGTTTTTCTGTACCACGCCGTGGAGCACCATGCCAAATTGTTTCCAGATGAGCCAGCTCCAGAAGCAGAGAGGGAAGGGCTGTTCCATCCTGCACCCCAGCTAGCTTCTTTGTGCTGTGATGTTCATGCTACTTGGTGCTAGGGCAGGTCACTCTTCCCAGAGGCACGTTGTATATCCAGACATACGAATGTGCTGGCAGTCCAGCTCTGGCTTGGACATTTGCATTTTACTTCCTTGACTTCTGTTTTTGCAAACACTCCCTTGTGATCTTTGGGGCTCACTGAGATTTGATATAGAAGGATGGGTTTCTGCCCTGCCCTTAACAGGCAGTCACACCTATCAATTTGGCTGGCAGCAATACTCTGTGCTGATTAGCCTTGTAGAAGAGTGGCATCTTGTTTCTGGAGTAGTTATTTTATGTGCTGCTTCCTTAACGTGTTAAATTATTATCTAACATTCTTAATTATATAAATATGGTGTGCTTTCCAATGATCAATATAGTTTATCATGTCATATAACTCCTGGCGTGATCTATCTGGCACAGTGCTCACCTCCATGTGATGATCGGATTCCCTTTGCGTGCTTCTGTGCAGGGTCATTAACATTTCTCTCTTTTCCTGCACATTTTCTGTGCATTTTTTATCGATTTCTTGCCTTGTTTTGTGGCTATTCAACCACTTGCCAGACAAGGCCATGCTGCAAAGTGTCGATCTTTGGGGTCACACGTGATCTTTGAGCCCAAAGGATTTCTGTCGCACAGGTGCCTCACATGTGCCTGCTTCCCAAGCATCCAGTGCTTTGTTAGTAATGCCCAGAACAGCTCTCAGGGGCTTGCTGGCCACCAGTGTTGCTGATATTGGCCATTATGCTAAAGAAAATGGCCTAGTACTATAAAACCTTGATGGAGAGTAATTGGCTAAATTATGACAATGCAAAAGGGAATTAAGACCTGAATGCTGGAATTTCTAAAATGTATTACAGCATTTTCTTTACAGTCAGTATGCATAGTTTCAGTAGTAAATGGATTGGTATAGACTTACTGGGGGAAAGAGGAGGTAGAAGGATAACCTCCTCTTGGAGGTGGTGCAGGGGGTAAAGAGTACGTGACCCCCATGTTCCCGTTGCAGCTGGATCCACTCAGGTGGCATGTGTTCTGCCACTTGGTCCTGCATGATCTGTGAATGGCTTTGGAGAGATAGGGTGCATGTAGAGGAAAGATTTACTCTGATCAGAGATAAGATAAGGATTAAATAGTGTCCATAAAACAGTATTAATGGAGAAATGAGGAAGCATTGGAAGGAAATAATCTAATTGGGAGGGAGGAGCAGCAAAGTGAGAAGGTAACACAGCAATTTGAAGAAGCTGATGTATTGCTCAGGGTGCTAAATAATTAACTATACATTTCTTTGTGGGGATCATTTCAGAGCTGTTACTATTTAATGCTATGTAGGCTAAATTAAAGCCAAGAACAATAAAAGAAAGATGGAGGACATAAGCCAATCGATGGTGTGAAAAGATAGGAAAAAAATCATTCCGTAGAGAGAGGGGCAGAGGATATGGTCTAAGAAGCACTAGGGTTGAGATGAAAGTCCAGGTTCCCAGTTCTAAACTCAAACCTGTGTGAAATCAAATAATCTGAAGCTGCTCCAGAGGCAGTTTGGGGAGCGAGACCTCCGTTGTGATTCACACTGCTTTTGGGGGCAAGGGTGGTGGGGCTGGAGGGCCTCCTGCTGCAGAGCTCTGTACCTCTTCCTCCTTCTCCAGAGTGACCTCAGGCTGAGATCATTCCCTGCAGTCTTGGCTTCAGTGTCTCTGGAATGAAGAGGGTTTCCTCATCTGGCATTTCCCAGCTCGCCAAGCTGCCGAACTGCTTATTAGTATGTCTGCCCTGCCTTACCCCAGCCTAGCGGGGGCGAAAGTGGTGCAAGAGCCTGTTGTGTGATCACAGGCTTTGGCTGTCCCTCAGCCCGACCTGTGGAACCTCCTGCTCCTCCAGCGAGCTGCCACCTGCAGCGATGCTGTGTGCAGCTTTAGCCCAGGGCACGTATAATATTGCTTATCTTTGTTCCTCAGACCCTGCATATGGGCTGTTCCTGCAGTGTTTTGCAGCTCCTGAGCTTGCTGAACACCACTAGGGCTTGTGCTGTTAAATGAGGACAGGACTCTCTATATAGAGCCCTCGAATAGGTGGTGTGGTATAGAGAAAGGAGGCGCGCAGGTGGGATTGGAGATGAGCCCAGGAGCAAGGATAGGTACAGATGCAAACCTCCAGTGAAAGCATAATTTACAGTAATGCATTACAAGTGCATTGGGGTAGGTTACACTGATTGCAAACTTGGATAAATAATATTAAAGCAAATTATCTCCGAATCAGGAACTGATTTAATGTGATTGAAATCCTGGAGCGTTACTCTGAAACCTGAACAATTCCTTTCTTACGCAAGAGCTAAAGGTCTCTTCTGTTAGCCTACTGATGCCAATTATTCTGACAGGAACTTGAAACCAGAGAAAATACAGGATGTTTGCCTTCAGTCACTCTTTGTCCTGAACCAGCAAGACTAGCTGTACCACATGTATGCAAACAGTAAAGAAAAAGTAAGAGTAGCATGCTGTGTTTTGGAGGTGTCACAGAGTCCATCCCCACACATAGCAGAAAATGTAACCTCAGTTTTAAGTAATTTGTTATTAAGTTGTCCCTCAGTATGCAAGTGTGACTGTATAATATACCTTCATGAATGTAAATGTTACTTAATCTATCACTTTTTCTTTTATAGGCAGACATATTCTCTGGAGCTATATTTATACAACTGGCCATAGGGCTGAATCTTTATCTGGCCATAATTATCCTGCTTGCTTTTACTGCTCTTTACACCATCACAGGTGAGTTTGCAGAGCAGTCTGATAAATCAAAGAAACCAGGGGAGCCAGAAGAAAGACAAGAAGGGAGGTGGGTGAGTGAGGAGAAATGAGAACCTGAAAGGGGAGCTATTTACAATGGTCTTTGTTTGAAAGAAAGAGGTGGTGAGAAAAGTAAAAAAGAGAATTTCCACTGAGGCTTTTGCACAGCAGCTAACCTATTTGTCTTGACTTTTCTTTGCCATTAGGTGGCCTCGCAGCTGTGATTTACACAGACACTTTACAAACGTTTATCATGGTAGTGGGATCCTTCATTCTCATGGGATATGGTAAGTAAACTAGAATAATTAAAATGGAATGTTCAACCACAAATCCTACAGTGGCTACAGAAATGGATCCTGCAGTTTGGAAACTTGTTGTCTTAAGCAGCAGGATTCGGTTCATATACCTATTAGGGAAGAAACGAGGCATACTGCCAAGCCCTCTAGTCACTGAGACCACCCCATCTCCAAAGCACAGCTGAATGTTTAAGGTAATATATCCCAGGACAGGACTTGTATTGCTAATGAGATAAAAGAGTGGTTTGCAGTTGATGATGATACTCTTGAGAAGTTCAGAGAGTATCTTGTTTTAAGAAGATTGTAACTTTGTAGATATTCAGATGCTAAGGCATGAAATTTTCTGATTTGACATGAAGAGCTATTGGTCACTTTGTGTGGTTTTTTCCTTGTTTCTAGCTGCTAGCTTGTGTTTAAAAAATCCAAACATATTAACATTTTAAGTAAGCCTTGCTGTTGATCTATGGATGTCATTACATTGCCAGCTGGACAAAAAATAGTAACCAAATATTTATGAATAGGACAATGTGTGTGTCCAGAGGACCACATGCATTTTAAAACAGAAATCATGCTCTTAAACAGAATTAATAGGAAGGGATCATAAGAAAGAAATAGTCATAAGATTCCATGAATTTGTAGTGTCCTTTCCTTATTCTTCTAGTTACTGAGCACTTGGTTTTCCTCTAGCTAGGTCTTTCACTGAAATTAAGTTATTCCACTATTGTTACAACAGAAATAACTCCAGACTGACTTAACCTGGTAAGGCCCTGCCTTGGGTTCTCCCTAGGTTAACAGTGTGTGGAAATAACGTATCTTCATTTCACTTCTTGGCAAGGCATGTGTAAGAGATGTTGAGACAGTGGAGCCTAAACAATGTTTGCAAGTTACACAGAAACCTAAAAGAAAGGTCTCTTTGGTACTTAGATTGTGTGAATACTTATAAAACACTGCATACTGTTTTCTGAAAATGTTGATGTATACTGGCTAGGGCTTTTTACATCTGTATGAAGGAGGTTTTTCTCCTCACATTCTCTAGCTCTATTTGAGATTTCAGTATGAAATACTTTATTGCTACTTCTACTTTCTATTTTTCAGCATTTGCTGAAGTAGGAGGATATGATGCTTTCATGCGGAAGTATATGGAAGCAATTCCATCCAATGTCTCCTATGGGAACACTACAATTGATCCAAATTGCTACAACCCTCGGCAGGATGCCTTTCACATCTTCCGAGATCCCATCACTGGAGATCTGCCATGGCCAGGGCTCATCTTTGGTATGAGCATCCTTGCTATGTGGTACTGGTGCACAGATCAGGTAACGTGGAAGCCACATGCCTTGGAAATGCAGAACACAAAACTCTGCAGCCCAGTGAGGTCCAAGGGTGCTCTTCCCTCGCTGTAGTTCAATACTGGGTCACAGAAATAGCAGTTATTTCAAGACTAGTCAGTGACTTTTCAGAAATTGAATGTGTGTTCTTTCAATTCTTTTTATACACTGTGCACAGCAGATGCCTTTCTCATTTTTTGTTTGTGACCGTGTGTAAAAACAGAGAGGTTGTAATGTGAACATTGACTTAGGAAACCATGTGTCAAGTGATACTTGTTAGACTGGGTCTAGATCCGATTCCCCTTTCAGTAGTGCTAGTTTGTTTCCTGTTTGTGCAGTTTTCACCTTGCATGCAGTGTCTTGAGAGGATGTTCTTTATATATCAAGTTTTTCAGTCTGGAGACTCTTCCCCAACACTCCTTTCTTCTCCCTAAAACTTACTGTCCGGTTTCCCTGAGAGGTCGCACTGACGTGAGTCAAGTGTCCACTGTGACATGTGAATGTGCTCAGTCTCTAGCGAGTGATCTACCTACTCTGAATGGTGAGATAGTCAGCACAACTTGTAAACAAACAAACCAACACCCCAATCTAATTGTATCTATTACTCAGGTAAATATTTTATTTCTTTTTGGCCTTTTAGTGTATCTGCGTTAACAACATCTTGTGAGAAAGTCTTACCTCTTAAACATACACTGAATAAACAATATTTTCTTTTACATATTTCAAATACATTCTTTGTTTTTTCACGTAGTTTTTATTTTTCCTAGTGACAGAAATAGTAATTAGGCTCTTTCACTATCACAGAAGTTAAGAAGCATTATAACTTGCCATGTCTCATTGACAGGTTATTGTCCAAAGATGTCTCTCTGGCAAGAACATGTCCCATGTGAAGGCTGGTTGTATCATGTGTGGATACCTGAAGCTCTTGCCCATGTTTATCATAGTGATGCCTGGAATGATCAGCCGAATTTTGTATACAGGTATGCAAATGTATACAGAAATGCAAATTTCTTCTTGCAGCCTATCTTTCACTGCCAATCTCTCTCAATTTCCAAAATACCTGTTACATTGTCATCTTGTCATCCAAATTGTCCAGGCACACATATGCACAAAACCCAACAGCACTGTAAGAAGCCACAGGTCTTCCTCTTTCCCCTGGTCCCAGGTTTCTGCTAATGTTATTGCTGTCCCCTTGAGGGGAGAGAAATTCCCCAGTGCCCCTCCCCACCTGTCTGTTACAGCCGCTATGGCTGAATGAGCGCAAAGTGCTGGCCAGGACTGAGACTCCGTGGGCGATCAGAGGAAGAGGCTCATCAGTCACAGACACAGCAATATTTTGGGCCACGTCCAGTCCCGAGCGCAGTGTGGGGAAAATGCCGCTCTCGCTTCTCTCTACCATCAGTGCGTTTAACGACAGGCAAAAGAGAGGTGTTCAGGTTAGAGGGAAAGGGTCTTTGTGTTTGTTTTTCTACTTGCTCTCTTTATGTTGTGCAGTTCTGGTCTGACAAATTAATGCTTAATTTCTATTTTTTTTTGGACCTGCAGCACTTTTCAGTATTCTTTTAGAGAGGAAATCCGTAAGGCTGGAGGCTTACAATCACTTTGCTCCCTGCCAGGAGACCGAGGATGATGATAGCAAGCATGTCAATTCAGTAATTCAACGCAGAAATAAAATTTGGAAGCTCCACTAATTTGGAAGCAATCTGTGTTAATGTGACCTTGTCTAACCCTGTCTCCTTATCCTCTCTTAGATGTGGTGGCTTGTGTTGTGCCTGAACTCTGCCAGCAGTACTGTGGTGCCTCGGTTGGCTGTACAAACATTGCTTACCCAAAAATGGTAGTGGAGCTTATGCCAAATGGTAAGACACTGTATGTGTGTGTGTTTGTTTGTTTTAGGAAAGGCAAGGCTGCCAGACTGTAAAAACAGGTGACAGAAGGAGCTCAAGTCCCAGATTTAGTTCAAAAATTCTTGCTAGAACTATGTACTATTAATCAAAGGGGAAGTCTGTATCAGTTGTAGCTGTAGGCGCAGAATAGCTACACATTGACAATGCCAGCTCTCAGGTGGCAAATACTGGGTGATGAAATGGTAACTGAGCTCCTTTTCTGTGACAATAAAAGAGAACCTGCTTTGCCATTGACTTATAGAAGAGTGTCTCTGCCAGGATTTTGGAGTTGGAGGCCCACACCTGCAGTCCCGCTAAACCCACTGATGTGGGAGGAAAAAGTATTTTATGTATGCATTTCCTATAGGACACCTCTTCAATGAGAGAATAAGGCACAGCTCTGGAGAGGACAATGTATACACAGAAGATAAATTTCTGCAGAAAACGACAGGGCCAGTTCATAAGGCTAGAAAGACTGATTGCGATATTAAAGAGACCCTGATACTTCCCTGTGATCTTTACTACTTCCTCATTGTATTATACCAGTTGTACATAGTAATTCCCTACTGTGTTGACTAGATCATACCATCTGGAAAAGTAGCTTATTCTGATTTTCAAATGGTAAAAGAAAGTGTGGTTTTATTTTTTTTTTCAAACAGCTGGTTTACATCTATATCACAATCAAGTGAACACTTACCTGCGAACAAGTGGAGTTATTTTTATAACTGCTTGGAAAAGTCTGCTTAGTATTTTTTTTCTCTGTATTTCAGCATTTAATCAGACAGCATTCACAAAAGAAGTACCTATGTTCTAAAAGTTCAGAAGTTTCCCTGTTGCTGCTATAAATGGCTTTTCCAAAGATCAGCAGATATCACTGTCCTTGCAATGCAAGAGAACGTCACGCAGGCATCAACACACAAACACGCCAGACAGTCATCCTGGCTGACTTGAAAGGGTCAGACAAGAACGGTGGATGGTGCCAAGTACTATGACTCTTCTCTGAATGCTCATCCCCCCGTCACACCTCTTTGTATTTCAGGTCTGCGGGGTCTGATGTTGTCCGTCATGTTGGCCTCCCTCATGAGCTCCCTGACTTCCATTTTCAACAGTGCTAGTACTTTGTTCACTATGGACATTTACACCAAAATTCGAAAACGACCATCTGAGAAAGAGCTTATGTTGGCTGGAAGGTGAGTGCCGCCAAGTCTCCCCCAGCAGTGCAAACACAGCCAGCACTAGAGCTTTATAGACTGCAGCCTCCAACAAACGCACTAGTGCGGAGTGAAACCCAGCAGTGACAGTGACAGTGACAGTGTGCGGGCAGCGCAGCAGTGGCCTCCTGTGGCCACTTCTTCCTTTTGGGAAAAAAACCAACCACCTTGCTTCCAGTTTAATTGATAGCAGTGCATGAGGTAGCTACACTAATTCTCAACACTTCCTACTGCTGTTCAAAGGGAACTATTTTAAAATCTCTTCGTAGACTTTATGCCACACCATACTATGGAATCAATGAACTAGTTCTTGTAGTTGATCTATTGGTTTGTCTCTAGACATAACAAAGAAAAAGCAGTTTTCTGTGTTTTGATTGCATGTTTAGCTGTATGCTGATGGATATTTCACAGACACAATATCCAGCTTGGATGTCCTTTGTTTGTTCAGTGGTAATTGGCTACTATAATTGATTTTGCTGGTTGAAATACAAAATGGACATTTACATTATTGATTAATAGCTGTTTTTCTCTTTCTGATAGGTGCTTTTAAGCAGGTGGCTAATTGAATATCTGGCTATGTTTACAGGGCATTTATGGTACTTTTAATTGGCATCAGCATTGCCTGGGTTCCTGTGGTGCAGTCAGCTCAAAGTGGGCAGCTCTTCGATTATATTCAGTCCATTACCAGCTACCTGGGACCTCCCATTGCTGCTGTTTTCATGCTTGGCATCTTCTGCAAGCGGGTCAATGAGCAGGTAAGTACAAATTAGGAAACAGGTATGCCACGTGTTCCTTTAGGCATTGACAGAACTGGTTTTTTGTTTCAGAGTCTTTTATTAGCAACTTCTTCCTGTTTATTTTAATCCCACTATGGCCCAGGGATTCTGTGTTTTCCATACCCCAGGGCCTGAGGTTTCAGAGAGGAGTCTGAAAAAATTATTTGCTAATCTGATAAATAAAGAGTCACTGCAGAATTCCTAGATAGCTCTGAAACTTAAGGCATCTATCACTTTGCCAAAAGGTATGTCAATTTATAGAGACATATTTGAAAGTAATCTCTCAGGATGTCGGTCACCGAATTGCTTTACCAAACACACCACATTTCACCTTCCTCTTGGCCACTATGTATTTTGTTAATATTCTTTTAAACAAACATGCTGTTGTTTCATGCATTATTTTGCATCGCTTTTAGCACCTAGTCTGGGAACCGCTGATTTTGATTTGTAGAGCAGTGAACTGAGAAATGGTGTACTTAGGCCTTTGTAAGTAACTGAGAAGGCACGAGGTGTGTCACGTGCTTTGGTGGGACCATAGGCCAGTCATGGGAACGGGAGTCTCCGACATTCTCAAACCTCAATACTCAGGAATTCAGTTTATTTTCTATAGTACTAGTGGTAACAATACTTGCCTATTGCTCAGGTTTGCTCCAAGGATGCTGAGTTCATTGAGAAAGCCAAGAGAGAGAGAAGGTTTTTTGAATATGGCTTAAACTTTTCTCTCGCTATTTTCTCTTGAGACCAGTTCAGTGGTTATTTGTGTGTATCCCCAAGAAAAGGCTGGTTTACGTACAAGGGATGTTCTGTTTCCTATCCCAATATGGCAAAACCTCTACAAATGGATTAAATCTTTGTGCCCTTTGTAGAAATCTGCCATTGACTCTAGCTGGAATTTTACCTGAGGAAGAATTCAGTTTAATCCTCGGGGGTTTGTGTACACTGCACCATTTAAATTTGGGTAAATAGAGGAGACAAGCAACAAAGCTCCTGAGAATCAGAGCCTGGCATAAGATAAACTCCAATATTGTAATTACTTATAAGATTTATCACTGGTTTTTGCTCAGAATCATTCTTCTTTCTGCCAGAAACAGAATTAACTATGTTGTCCTACTCCAAAACCTTTCTGTAACTTTGACCACTGAATAATTAAAACTGTTTTGTTCTTAAACCCAGCATTCAACCTATAATATTTTACAATTGGGATTTATAAAATTGTGTTGCCATCATTAGTTTTTTGACTAGACAAACTCGGAGATTGAAAGGCACCTCTGGACCAGTGCGACCCCTCTGCTTGAAGCAGGGCCAACAAGAGCAGGATGAGCAGGTCCTGTCTGCTTGCATTTTGAATATCCCCAGGGATGGAGACTCCACAGTGTATTGAGGCCCAGTTCCAACGTTCAGTCACCTTTACAGTAAAACAACAAAAAAAATTAAACAGAATTTCCCATATTTCAATTTGTGTGCTGACATACCTGTGTGTCTTTTATACTTTGGGCTAGAGTAATATATACCTGGCAGCAAAACATCCACCAAAAGTATTGAGAATTAGCTTGTAACTAATTACTAACAAGGTCATTAGAAGACAAACCAGACACATATTTCAGGAGGAATGACACACACTGGTTCCATCATGGCAGAGCTGTCAGGGATTTAGCCCTCAGAGATAAGAAGATATGAGAACAGCCCTTGGGGTGTGTAGTCTGTCCTGTCTAAGGAGAGCATTGTGTGGAGACACAGGAGCTTTGAGAAATGAGCTGGACAGGATGTCCTCCTTATTCTTTCTCTGAGCTGCTGGTCACTGTCTCTTTTGGTTGTACCACTACACTGAGCTGTAAGTGCAGTCACTGAGAGAGCCTGGGTTAAAACTCACGTGCCAAAGCCAACGTAACACATAACTACCTCAATTTTTCCTCCAGCAGCTACTCAGAGCTTAGAGCTTATTTCTGTGCCTGAAATCACTAATTTTGATAACTTCTGTCACGTTGTCTGCAGGGTGCCTTCTGGGGCCTGATCATTGGGCTGCTGGCTGGGCTCGGTAGAATGATTTCGGAGTTTGCCTACGGAACCGGCAGCTGCGTGACCCCTTCCAACTGCCCATTCATCATCTGCGGGATTCACTACCTTTACTTTGCGATTATTCTTTTTGGGGTTTCTGCCATCGTCATGCTGGCCGTCTCCTTCATGACTAAGCCCATTCCTGATATCCATGTGAGTATTATTGCAGTCATGCTCCTCAAGAAATGGAGCTCAATGAAACCACTAGTTTTAAACACTGGTACTTGGTATATCACCTTCTGACACACATCACATAGTCCTTATAAGAAAACAAAGGAAATTGTCTTCATTTATCTTTCATAAATCTTCAGTAACTCCTAATAATCTTAGACATTGACTTAACAGACGTTTGGGATGCCATGGTCCTATACCTTGTTCATGTGCTGGCCAGACAGATTTGTCTCTGTATAGTAAGGCTGTAGATTTATAAACTCATTTTGTTTCACGGCAGCTTTACCGGTTGTGCTGGTCTTTGCGGAACAGCAAAGAAGAACGTATTGATCTTGATGCAGATGAGGACAAAGCTGATGAAAAAGAGGTGGAATCAGGTAACTTGGATATCTACAGATTCTATCAATATATTTGAGTAACTCTATTTCATTTCTGAAGAAACATTAACATACTTGGTATTCAAAGATATCCTCCCTCCGAACAACAACACCTCAAACCCCACATATGTAAATGGCCAGTAAGCTGCCTTATACCAATCTATCACGCTCAGCATAAATCAGAAGTGAAGTGGATTTGAAGGGTGAAAATCTTGTTCTCTTGGTAGCTAGATGGCA
Organism: Nesoenas mayeri; assembly: GCF_963082525.1. Lineage (NCBI taxonomy): Eukaryota > Metazoa > Chordata > Aves > Columbiformes > Columbidae > Nesoenas > Nesoenas mayeri. The sequence goes on along the minus strand of NC_137565.1, from coordinate 9,580,428 downwards.
GTTCTAGGACTGAAACAGTGCAGATGCTTTAGGGCAGAGGCGGTGTGCAGGGGCAGAACTCTAGCACTTGGAATAAATCAATGAGAATTCACTTGGAAATTGTGGTTTGGAAGCCAGGATTGAAAGAGCAAGGATCTGGTGCAAGGCACCATGAAAGTGAACTACCAGACATCCATGTGGGCAAAGCCACCTGCTCTCTTTGCTGGGTTTCTGGTTCTGCTGCCAAGTTCCTTTCACACAAATACTCAAATTCACTGGTTTGCCTTTTAATTAAAAGTGTTGAAAGTATTGAAAAAATGGAATTGAAGCTTTGCAGCATGGTTTGCTTCTCCAATACCAGACCAAGTCTCTAGGCTGCAAATAGCACAAGTGTCTTCTCCAAAAGGCTCTCTTGCAACCTGTAGAAAATCAGTCTTCTTCCAAGTGAGCTGTGAAAACACAATATTATCTTGATTCTTGTACTGCCTTGTACTAAAATGTTCCCATGTAACCACGACCATAAGTCAGAACTGCTGTGTCAAATACAGCAATGCCCTCAGTCACGGAGATCTTCTAGTGCATGTGGTGATCTGTGTTTACATCTCATGACCAGCGTGTTATTCCTTCCAGTTTACGAGGAAAGTGAAGAAGAACAAGGATGCTTAAAGAAAGCATACAACTGGTTCTGTGGCTTAGAACAAAAAGGACCCAAACTCAGCAAGGAGGAAGAGGAAGCGCTGAAGAGGAAACTGACTGATACAAGCGAAGTGCCGCTTTGGAGAAACGTTGTGAATATCAATGGCATCATCCTATTGACTGTGGCTGTTTTTTGCCATGCCTTCTTCGCATAAGCCTCTGATTACAGCTCTGAAATTGTACTGTATCATCAAGCGAAACCAATGACTTGTAGATTTACAGAGTTAGATACACTTCATATTTTCATTGTCAACGTTTGTAAAAAATCAGGATGATTTACTCGCTGATTTTGTGATCATAATTTCAACAATGTAAAGATTAAGGCCACTGGGATTTCAAGAGGGAGAATTTCTGTTTAGACACTGAATCAGTCCAGGGCTAATTGAGGTTCAGAATTTCCATCCAATATTCTCTCTACTCGCAATACATTTCGTGTTTTAGGTGCGGAACAAGGCTGCATGAGCCAGATTTCATATCAGGGTTTGTGAACTAACTTTCAGGGTTGATGACTCCAGTTTGATTTTCAACCCTTCTTCTTATCATCATCCAAGTTTCTTTTCCTTTTGGCTATGACAATTTGATTACAAAAACCCCACAACAACTGAGGGACCGTATTACGAATTCAAATTAAAAAATCACTTTTGTTCCCTCCAAGCATGGGATACCTTAAGGATTTATGTATATATTGATGTATTTGATACTATATCTAACTTTCCATTATCACTTTTCCCGCCTTTTTCTCACTCTTCCTTGGGTTGTGTTCCTCAGTCATCAGTGGAACATTAACCATCTAAATCGATCACATTTTGAAATTGGGGAGAACATGTTTTGGTGATCTTAATAAGAATTCTGCTGGTGATAGACTCTCTGTTTAAGGTTAGCTTCAAAAGGTCCTCTTGTCTTTATATTTTAATATGTAACTATACTTGAATGTGAAGCTTTTTTTTTATACAAAGTACATATAATATATATACACATGCAATACATTTTTTATATATGCACTATATATATTATATATATTTGAAATATACGTGTGTGTATATATTTCTTACTGATCTTTTCCCATCTTGGTGTGTCAAAGTTAATCTCTACCCACAATTATTAGGGCCTCTTTATCATGGTGTTGGTGTTGATGTCCTGCCTCTTTTGATGGACTGTGCTACGAAACAATCCATGTGCATGGTGAAAAGTCCAAAGCATCAGAATGCTGGGTTTGCATTTTTCTTTCAAGTTCATTTGAAGGTTCTATGCTGCTTTTCTGCAAAGCTATAAATCTTCTGAAGATTTCATTGAGAAACGGAGTTCATGCTGTATGACAGGAGGAGTTAACAGCTCACAAAGGAGAACAGTCACAGCTGTGGGATATCAGCTAAACCAGTCAGATTGTCTCCGCTTGGTAAGTTTGATACCAGCTGGAGATATGGGAAAAGATAGATTTAAAACTTCAAAGCAAAATGTGATGGATCGTATCATCTAATTCAGCTTCTTGGGGAACGAGGTGTGCAAAGCAGACAGCAGCTGCGGCAGTCGCACGCCTCCCAGGGGACGCTGCCCTGTCCCAGAGCGTTCCCGTGCTGTTCTGCAGCAGGACGTGCTGCACGGGCAGCGAGTGCAGCGGCAGGGAGGCGGCGCGGGCTCCGTGTGCGCCTATGTGTGCTCAGCACCCTGCTGCTGCCTCTGCAGCCTCCAGCAGCCTCTCTGCATCTCCTGACGGTGTCTTGTCTTCATTCGGATCTGACCCAAAATGCTCCGGATTCCAGTAGAATTGCTGCTTTTCAGTGTAATCCCTGCAGTGTACCAAAAGGTTTTGCCGAGGCCAGATCAAATCAATACTATATAAATACCAGTGCAAACCGTTTGCTTACAGTTAATACAGTGATTGTTTTAAAGACCATGGAGTTAATGATATTTAGTGGATTATGAAGACTTGTGTGTATTAAAGTATTTGTATATTTTGAAGTATTTGGTGTCCACAAAATGATGGAATTTTTTATATAATATGACGGAAGACAGCGAAACTTAACTTGATGTCTAGAGTTTGATGCTGGGTAATAGTGACAGATGACAAACAAACAAGAAAGACTTTAATGAGGATTGCCCAGAGCCCTCCTTGTCATGCTTTGGTACAAAAAGAAAAATACGGTGAAATTATACAACCATTTGGATAAAGACAAATAAGACAAGTGATTTCCTGGCAGGCTGAGCAGCCATGAGACGACCTCCTGGTTAATGAGGCACCATCATTGCATTTTCCTCCCCAAGATGAAAGAAATTTGAAAAACTAACTCTCAGCTTTGCGGGGCCATTCACTGCACATCCTCAGCAACCTGCTTTCTGGGCTGAAAACTGCGTGCTGTAGAGTTCAGATGTTTGCATCACGTTTGACTCCTGCTTAGAGTACTCCTCTGGTTTTGGAGAATTTCATAGAAAAATTGCCTGATTGTGGACAGCTGGCAAAACATTTTACATTTAGATTAACAGTTAAATGCCACCTTGTGTTGGTAGCTATTGCATTCAAAGGCAGTTTCATATTTTTAAGGCAGAAAGTGACTTTTCTTCGGTTGTCAGGAGAACTCTGTCTGTGTTACAGCTGTTCCTGTGAGACACTTTCAGACAGAACCCCAAAAGTAGCTTATACTGTCGTGGGCGTTCTCTTGCTTTAGAGATGGGAAGAGTCAGCACATGCTTGTTTCTCATGTTTGAAAATAGCAGAGAGACATCAGATATATCTCTGGCTAACACCACAATACCTGGCGTGTCCAGCAACACACGGCTCTGCTTCAGGTGATCCTGAGACCTCCCAGCTTCTCCTGTCAGGTAAGATACAGGCTTACAGCTTGTTTAGTGGACTTTAGTAAGATATACAGAATTATTTTAAATGAACTGCACAAAATAAAATGTAAAATGCACCTAGTATGACTGTAAGCCAATTACAATAACGATATGTAAAGAACACAGGCTAAACAAACCAGATCTTCCATTGAAGAATTACTACATGATTTTCCTGAAAAAGGGTAACCACTCTTCATGTGTGTTCTCATTTTTCTGTATTACTAATAACAAATATATACAAGTATCTCACAAATGTTAATTATTGATGATTGTACGAACACTGTTCTTAGAAGTCAGAACTTTGTTTTATTCCTATTTTGCTGTTGAAAAAGCCCGTGCACTGAAATGTAACAGTCACTGGGGGAGGGAAGGTCTGTGTTGTAACTGGGAATACACTTGCAGTAACCACAGTCTGGTTTTGCCAAAAATGTCTGTCTGTGTTGAATTAGGACACAGCACAAGGCCGAGACCTTCAGGTGCAAGTGATTGTTGTGATCAGAGCACCGTCAGCAGCTGTGATTGCTAATTGGCTCAACTCCTGCCCAGATCCCTCCCTTACCTGGCAGAACAAAGAACGCTTATATGAAGTAAAAGCTGGCACAAAAATGAGGAGCAGAGAGTAATGACAGGTCTGTGCAGCAGCAGTGGTGAGTGGTGTTTGGGAGGAAAGCTATGGATCTTGGTCATTGTCTTTGAGGAACACCTGAGCCCATTGGTTTGGAGTGTTGAGCTGGAGGAGAGTTTGAAGCTGTTGTTCCTGGGGGCAGTTGCTGCCCAGAGAAGGGCTGTTTGCAGACTGTGGGGTCATGGCAAAGCTCTTCTGGGGGAGGCTGCTGTTGTGTTGTTTTGAATTTATTCGATGATCTCATGTCCTGGGTGCAGGTCTCTGTGTTCTGCACTGTCACTGTGTGGCAGCGAGGGAGTGAGGGAAGAGAGCAGTGATGAGAGCTTTCCTTCTGTTTAACTTGACATACAGTATCAGAAATTTAAAAACAGAGGGCCATACATTACTAGGAAAGATGCAAAAAAAAAACCACCTCTCCAGTTTTCAGCTGGTGATTCATAGCACTTCTTCAGGCCAGTGCTGGAGAACTTAAAGGCTGGAGTAAAGCTGCACTCTCTGGTATCTGGTAGTTCTGATGAAAGGCAGTATAACCAGTGCCTGGGGTTATAGCCCTCACTATTAATAAAACAGGTTGCCTTTTTGTCCCTCCTGAAGAAGACTCCATCGTCTTGTCATCTGCCACGGGAAGCTGTGGAAAACCAGCATCCGAACCAGCGCTCGGGGAGGAGCGGCCGTGCAGGCACTGTGCCCACCAGCGGCTCAGCTCCTCTTCAGGCACCTGCAAGAGCTTCGAGCTGAGGTACATGTGAGCTCCTCCTTACCCCCTGCGGCATTTTTATTTACGCTACTGGAAACTAGAGCTTTAAAAATGTAACTTATACTCAAAGTATCTCAAACCAAATCATAAAATGGTTTTCATTCATTCAAATGGCAAATTTTGTCTTGCTATAACTAGGTCCTGTGCTTGAACTTTTCAGTAGATTAGTTTTGTGTGTAGCCACAGAGAAGACATTCTGCCGTTCTGGTTTAATGTAATTAATTAATGCAATTAGCCAAAGGTAACTTTTCCAGATTCTTTATTTTGTCTTTAGACAAATCTCCTACTTCTATGCTGCTTTTTAAAAAATATTTTTTTAAATAGAAAATGTAGTATTGGGAAGCAAAAATATTCCCTGCTTTGGAACCTGAAGAGATACAATTAAAAGCTGCCATTTTCCAGAGCAGGATGGAATGGTTTCCACTCCTGGGCTTCTGAAAGCAAATGGGGACAGGGAAACGAGTCTGCAGTTGCAAGAACAAAGAGCTGTAATATTCTTAACCTTCTGGAAACTCTTAGAAAAAACCTCCTGTAAAGCTTTGTGCACCCAGCGTGAGCTCTGCCTGGCTGGGACATGGGGCTCACACAAGAAGGTCGTGTTTCCCATGAATGCAGCCGTCTGGTCTTCTCCTGGTATCCCTGAGAGTTGTTAGGCAGCTGATTTGAAAACTGGTCTGTATAGTGTAACTGAATTAATTCCAGTATTGACCCAGGACCACAGTAATTGTATCTGGGCTTTAATCATTGTTGGCTTCAAGCTAAAAAGACAAATAATTTTTCATTGATTTTAAAAATCCGACCAGGTTGTAGTGTCATCATAGTGCACAGCACATAGCACCACAAAGAGCTGCTGTGTACACAGCGTTTATTTTGAAACAATGGGTTTAATGATAGTGTATGAGACTGCCAGATCGTGACATGTTAATTTAAGTATTTATAATGTGTATTAAGCAATCCAAAAGGATCTTTAACATTTTTGTGACCAAGTCTTGTGGCAGCTTTATTATGGAGTGCACTCGACTGAAAGTCAGTCCCAGGGGAAGCGTTCATCAGCTCAGTTTCTTTGATCCAGCTAATTGCTTTACTGACACCCAGAGCGCTAATAATTTGCCCAGCCTCGCACATTAGGGACTGTTGTCTCTCATTCCAAAGCAGGAAGTTAGCTACAGCCAGCCAGGCACTCCCATATGTCTTGCAATGGTGTATTTTCCCCGGTTCCTAGTCCTGAGCTGCATGTTGAATGGATGTTTATTGGGAGAAGCGCAGAGCCAGCAGGCACGGCTGAGTCAGAAAATACATCCTAATAGAGAAAGGAGAGAACACCCGCAGAAAGCACCGGTACTGCCGGCTGCCCAGTCAGCATCGCGTACCGTCAGTGTCAGCATCTTGTTGGAGAAGGTCACGGGGAACGTGACCCAAACTGCTCAGACAGGTGACCTTTTCATTTTGTCAGAATGTTGGTGCTAGAAGAATTTTAGGATGCATTTTTCATTTTGTGCACTGTCTTAAGGGCAACACTGTACTCAGCAGTTAAGCAATTAGTGATGAAGTCCAAATACTGCCGTGTCAAAGGATCTGCATCTGGGGTTCACTCCAACCCAATTTACAAATCAGTGTTACGGTAACTTCAGTACGTCTTGTTGTCCTTTGTTTTGAGACTTAGTGTGCTTCAGAATAAAAAGAAAATCCTTAATCATAAAGATTTTTATCTTAGATATGAAAATTCATTAAATGATTATTTTCTAAATTATAGAACCAAAGTTAGTTTAACAATGAATAAGAGCACTGAGAATTCCAGGCCTAAAAATCCAGGCTTGTGCTGTGTATTTTCTACTCAGTTCTTTCTCCCCTATAATTTCTGTTCCAGCCATGGGACTGGTTTTTGTCTTTCATCCAAATACATTTTGGGTCAACCTGGATATTTCTTTTTTCACCTTCCGTTTCTCTATTTGTGAAAACTTTTTCTAGTACTTACTCTTGACTGCTTTGGTTTCCCAACTACTATTTCAGAGCTCCCATCTCATTTCCCATTTATAGTCACTGCTTTAACAGGGACATTCAGAAATACACTGAAACATACCCCCCAAATTATTGGACATCTTAGTAACTTAACATCGGTGGATGGTTTTGATATCTACATGGTGGTTTTGTGCCTGGCTACTAAATATACGATAGGCCTACAGTAGAAGCCCCGTAAATTTTCTTTCTTCCTTTTTTTGTTATATCTTCTAATAAACCAGGGTATGTTCTTTCCTGCCAAATGACACAAGGAAGAAACATATCTACATTTTCTCAGGGAAAAGAGATAAACACTTTGGGACATTCAGTTTGGAGTTTTACCTATCTGGCTAATGTCAATTACCTTTGAGATCTCAAAGGTCTTCATGAAGAAGGTGAAGGCACATGCCCAGCTGTGGCTGAGAAACGCATTTTAGGAAAGAGATTCAGGAATGAGCATAGTCCTATGGGAGCCATTGTGTGTTGTGTTTTAATATACCCTGAACAAGGTATATGATCAGGCAGATGCTCAGAATGCGGCACTTCAGATCCAAGTCAGCTAAATTTCTTCTAGTGAGAGCAGTTAAGTCTGGATGAGCTTATTTCTGCATCTGAACATGGTAATTATTTTGCTAACTCGTTGAAGTGCGATACCTGAATTACCAGGGAAGGCTGTGACAGCAGTTTGGAACAGAGCTAAAATGATTGTTGTTAACGCCTTTTCCCGCAGCAGTTTTTAGGTGTAGGTAAGACTGCCCTTCTCTGTTGTTCCCGGTCCTTCACTGGACATCTCACGTTATTTAGCTGCCTGGCTCTCTTTATTGAGCTGGATGCACTCTGGCACTGCTGTGTATTGTGTATGAGTGCCTGATGTGTGTAAAGTGGCAGAGATCCTCCAAGATCCTGCCTGGAGGAAATGAGTCCAACTGACTCAATACTTTAAAATCACATCTTTACAGAAGGGGAAATTCACCCTTTGGTTAGGTTATAGAGCAGAAACATTTCAATCACACGTACTGAATAAGTTTACGCTTTGTATGAAGGTAATGCAGTTTGCAGTGTGACAGCAGGTTTTTGCAATGGAAAAGCAGCCCTGAAAAATAACCTTTTTATACAGCTGATGCAGCTTCTTTGTAGCTACAACTTGTGAAATTCTAGATATAAAAATACCATGTAGCAGCAAAACCTGAGTGAGAACAAATGGGTCTTCCTGTGAAGCTGAGCCAGCTGCACTGTCACACCTTGCTTGGTCACTGAGAATGGCTGGCATCTGTCGCTTGCTTTATTTCTTTGCCCAGGCCTTCTGTTGATGCCTCTTAAATTACACACCCGCAACTGCAGACAAAGAAATTTGCAATGTGTCTGTAGTGACCTGCCTTGAGTAGACAGTGAGAAAAAGCTACTGAACTTCCCACCACGTCCATTGCCTGTGAGCTCTCAACATCTAATTTCCTTCAGGCAATTGATGTCTTGTTGATTCTATAAGCAGCTTCAAGTTTCCAAGTTTCTATCTTATATCTTACATTTGATTGTAGGAAGCTAAAGTTGTGCTTGTGTGGTTTTTGTTGTTTTTGTTTTTGATTTTTTTTTTTTAAAAGCTGTTGAGTTTTTTAAACCAATAAAAAAACACTCAACGCATTTTTCTCAAATAGGGAACATTTTCATTTCTCTGTTCTGCTTATCTCCTCGTGTCTCTGATTAGGCAGCTGTTAATCACAGAATACTTGAGGTTAGAAGGGACTTCTGGAGATGGTTTCATCCAGCTCCTGTTGGACTAGACTCTAACATTAGGATCAGCTTTCCTTTCCTTTCTCCAACAATGAGCCACAACGGCAAAACTCTTCAGTTCTGGCACAACACTTCCATTCCCGTTATATTTGTTAATTTTAGTACTCAGAATCACAGAATCGACTGGGTTGGAAAAGACCTCAGAGATCATCGAGTCCAACCCTTGGTCCAACTCTAGTCTGTTTACTAGATCATGGCACTAAGTGCCATGTCCAACCTCACTTTAAAAACCTCCAGAGATGGCGAGTCCACCACCTCCCTGGGCAGCCATTCCAATGCCTGACCACTCTCTCTGTAAAGAATTTCTTCCTAATATCCAGCCTAAATACTCAAAGGATAAATACTAATATCCAGCCTAAATACTCAAAGGATAGATTACAGCTGCACAAAACTACAAAATACCAAGTACTAGGACAACCACAGAGGCACTTTTGTTTCATACTATGAACAGTTCCAGGCAGGGGCAGAGCCCTGTCCTGTCAGAGGCAGCGGGTCTGGCCGCACCAAGGGCTGCCCACCCGGGTGCTCCCAGCCCAGGCCAGCGGGCCCATCTGCACCACAGTCACTGCTGACCAGTCTTGTCAGCATCTCCGTTTCTCAGAACAATGCTGAGAAGTATTTGATGATATTTTAGGCTGGGAAAGCCTCGTAATTCTCTAGGGGAAGCCCTTCTTTGACATTGCATTGGTTTTTCTGTGGTGATGCTCTAAATGGTTCTAATCCCGTGTTCAACAAATATTTGCAGCAAAACTTATGTAAATTCATGTTGTTAGGTCAATTTCTCAGCATAGACAAGACTACTGGAGAGGTCAGTTATGAACCTTTCTAATATAATTAGTTATTGATTAATGTTTGATATTTTGAGATTCAAAATAAACAGGTGAGGACATTATGTAGAAAACAAAAAGGATCAGTTTCTTGTATCACAGAAGAATCTTGATAACTCAGGAAATAACTCCTAGACTTCCCAGCCTTTATTTTTGCCCATTATTCTGCTCAAGACCTGCAATATAGATGTGAAACTGGTGACAAAGGACTTTTCAGGAGGAACTGATTGAGAGTAACCAAAATAGAGAGTTTTGTTTTCGAAAGTCTCATATAATCATGCAACCTTTACAGGCAGACAACAACAGAGGGCAACAGATCTCTACAAAACACCCTGTCTTCAGAAAGGTTTCCACTGGATGACGCGGATGGCGATTTGGGCAGCTCTTTTCACCGCCTCAGAGGGATCATTCAGACACTGCTGAAATGTGTCTGTGTGACCCAGGAGGGTCCTGCGGCCCTCTGGTACCTCGGCCAGCATGGTGAGGGTTTTGATTGCGCTCAGACGGGCTTTGCTGGTTTCCTCAGCAACCAACTTCAGCAGAGGTGGAATGGCTCCAGCACCTAGGGCTGAGAATCTCCCTGTAGAGAAATAAACCACCTTTAAAACATGTTATTACATAGAATCAACCTGCTTCTGAATTGCTACTTCTGCTCCCTGCCCAGCTACAGCTCTGGGCGCCCCAGAGGGTACAGTGTGAAGAGGCAGGACATGCTTTTCTTGTGAACACCAAAGCCGGCTGCCGGCTGTTTAGTTTTAAGAAAAAAGATCACTCAGTGAACTTCATCTCCCTTGCACGTTATTATTTCATTTGCAACAACTTATCAAAGAACACATGAGGCACTGAATGATAGGACAGACTATTTGGTGGGATGGGGTTAAATGCCCTTAAGATCATTCTCCACTCTTTTATTTTTAAAGACACTTCAAACACTGAGATTCACTCCTGTGTTGTCTTCAGAAGCCAGGGGGATGGTTGCAGAGGAGGACTGGAACACAACTGCTGTTATTAAGAGTCTTTTATGTCTAATTACTCATTCATCACACTGAAAATTTAGCAGTTAGTATTTTCAGTGTCATGTAAGTTACTTGGGAGAACTACAGGCCTTATTAATATTCATTCCTCTCCCAGCTGTGAGAGAGAAAGTGCCTCTAACCACAAAAGAGTTGCCAGAAAGCAGCGCTGCTCTGCTGAGGGCTGGTGATTCAGAGCAGCTTCAGGTATGTGGGTCCCTGTGGTCTGGACTGGAACGGAAACTTGTTTCCCCTCTGGAGCAGCACTGCGGAGGGAAACGATGCAGGTGGGGCAGATACAGAACTTCTTGACCTACTTCAGGTCATTGAAATGTGAGATATACTGTCCCCCCCCAGACACTGTGGGGCAGCAAAAATAGTTGCTCAAGACAGATCTGAAGAGATGTCCTAATCTTACAGTTTGTTGAAGAGCTTTAATTAACATTATCAAAAACTGAGGACTTGGGGGGTGAGGGCAAAAGCTTTGGTACTGAGTTGCCTAGAACTGGATTTCCAGAAAGCATCCCACAGAACCGCCTCTGCCTCTCACCCTGAGGTTTCACAGTCGCAAACATCAGTGCTCCGGTTGCACTAGCTTGGACTTCAGGATCTGCATCTTCCAGCAGGCTCACCAGCACAGGAGTAACCTCTTCGCATATCGTGTTTTTTCCCTCCGGATGAGTACTGCGTGGGAGAGATGGTTAAGTTGCCTTCTGGAAGTGTGTCTGCCAACTGTGCGGCTGCCCCTGCGTGTCCCCTGCCCGGAGCCCCGCAGTGGGGCCAGCACACACAGCCCTGCTCTCTCTGCTCCTTGCACTGCCCAGCCACAAAGGAAAGAGAGTGGATGGCTGTTTGTGCATGGTGTCTATTAAATTTGCGTGCTGATGCGATACCGGTGATATCAGATGAACCTATGCGTCTGGGCTTAACAAATTTTTAGGCTATTTTTAGGTGGTTTGGATTTTAAATTTTTTTTTATTTAACTCTCTATGCTACGCTGGAGATTGATGGGCATGTACAAGGATGTAGGATTAAGTGTGCTGGTGGGTCTAATGGCAATTTAGTTAGAAGCCCATGCCCCTGATGAACCCTCTGCAGATTTTAAAATCTGCTGAATTAGGAGTCTGCAATTAAATCTTCTCCCAGGTCAACTTTCTCTCTTTCTTTCCAGCCTCTTTAATGTGCAGAATGTTTCACATGGCCCGGCTACTGCAGGGAACCAGAACACAGCTGCTGTCTGTACTCTGGGAGTATTTCTGCTTTCTTTCTGATTCATTTTATCTATTTCTTTATTTTCCTATAAGACCTTGCTTTGTTATAGGTTCAGTTAGGAAGCGTTTTGTGCCAATTGGTATGTAAACTACATGATCTACAAACCTTTTTAAACTAGACATCTGTTGAGCACTTTTATTACATTTTGTGATTGCAGGACAGTGGACTTAAGTTGTTCCTTTCATCCAGTGTTTGATAACAAATTTAATTTAAAGATTGCTTTTTCTGATCCATCACTGACGTATATAGCAGCCTGTGTCACAAAACTATTTTTGTCCTCAATCACACTGAATGTTTCCCAGGACTTTTAATTTTTTGCAAGAGAGCAGTTGTCCAAACAAATCAGAGACCTCCTCCCTACCTCCATCTTATTCTCACACAATTTCTCATGCAAGGATTTTTTCTCAGCAGTGCTGTACCACTGCCAATACTGAAGAAAAATAGGAGAAGGAATGACATGTCCTCATCAGCATCTGGTTTCTTGAGTGATTTATAGCAGTTGCGATATTAAGAAGTCTTCTACTTATATATGCATTCAGGTTGGTATTGCTTTACATGTGAAATGTGACAGCTTCAATGTGTAGTAGAACACAATTGGAAACTAATGACATTGATTAACTCATGAAATGAGTATTTTCTTGGGCTTAAGTATTATAGATTTCTTTACCCAATTTCCAGCAGGACCCAAGCTGCTTTGCTTCTGATGGCCACTGATGAGTGAGTGAGCTTTTCCTTCAGGATAGTAACAGCGTCATTTACAAGAGCTTCAGAAGCCTCCACACGTAGACAGTTGGAGAGTGTATCCAGGATTAGCTCCTGGATTTCATCTGGCTCAGTCTTCAACTTGAGTACCAGAAAGGGAATCAAACCAGCATGCAGTATGTCAACAGCCCCTACGGGAGGAGACAGAAAAGGAACATGGGTGAAGTGTGAGTGCATTTACTCTTTCTACCTGCTTAATAGGATCAAAATACATATGGTAACTCATGTTAGAGATGGAAACTGTTTACAAATGGATCTTAGCAATGCTTCAGCACGGCAATTGTCTGATGTTCCCAGTTTCCCCCACTATAATATTTCTCCCAAATTATTCTTGCTAAGAAAATAGATCAAATACATATATATAGGTATGTGTATATATATGTGTGTATACACACACACACACACACACACATATATATATGTCAGCTTATATCCAGCCTTTCTAACTGTTCTCAACATGAACAGATGTTAAGAAGGGCTGAGATGTCACCCTTTAGAGCTAATACTTTGATTCTCCACTATCATTTCTGTGGGGGAAGTGGAGGTTTGGAAACTGTCAGCTTCCTCACACATTTCTTTGTAGTAATTCTGTCATGGGGAAGTTTAAATTTTGAGCTTTCCAGCAGTCAGTACTTGCACTATCTCCAAAAGGAAATAGCATCAAAGGTAGAAAGATCATTTGCTGTGAGCAAATGTCTGATCTGTACCATTTCTTACCCAGTACTAATTGAACACTGAGAGAGCGATGCCATGGGAAAGCAGAACGTACTGTCCATGAGTAACTATGTGAACACAAAATTCTCCAGCTGTCTTGTTGCTAAGACTGATTCTTTGGTTGCTAAGAGAAATGTGGCTCCTTTCAAAGTGATTCATATGTGGTTAGATAAGGAAGTTTTGTGGATAAGAGTCATCAAGGTATTTTCAAACGAATCTCTGCAGTCGGGGATAAAAGGACAAGAGGGGAAGAGGTTTTAATGGCCCTTGGTAGTGCATGGGAGAAATCCCTCAACTTGACAATCAAGTGATTCTAATCTAGAGGTTATTCTGTTGTACAGATTTCTGAGGTTTTGCTGACACTGAATAACTTCTTATGTTACTGCCTTATTGGGGACAGCACTGCTAATGCAAATGCAAAGAAACACCTAGGGGTGATATTTCAGCTTTTACTACATGTGCTACATTTGGAGGTCAGTTGTTGTAAGAATTCAAATAAATAATAAGGAAAACCAGATTCAGACAATTCACTCTTGAAGGCTGCCAGCATTCTAAACCCGAGGATTTCTCCTTGTGGCAGAAAGGAAAGTGAAAAAAGAAAGTGGGAAAGGAAAGTGAAAAAATGTTCTCTTTGAAGCTATGGCTCTGTATATTACTAGATGATCCCTCAACACTACATTTATGTCCCCTGGAGGAATGAAAAGACAATTCTCAAGGATCAGCTCCTGCCCATTCATACTGTCCCGACAGAAGGATATAAAGGAAACCTGCGTTCTTTGGCAAAAGACTCTGTTGGAGAGATCACTAAGAAGGAAGCAAAGCCTGCAGAGCTGACTCCATTGCCCAGCGGTTACAGGTGTTTAGATTGTAGGTTGTAGGTATAGAAGGGTTATAGGTGGGTTAGACGGCAGCCGGGACATGGCTGGGAACACTGGGTGCCTTACGGAGTCCCAGGCTGCAGGGAGCCGCTAGCGCACTGCTCCCACAGCAGCAGCTTCCAGCAGTCTCAGATGGCTGTAAATCACAGCCAGAGCTGCTTGGGCCACACTTCCCAATGGTCTTTCGAAAGAGCCTACGAAAGACAAGATTTTTCAAATCAACTTTTAAAACTCCTCCCAAAGTTTTTAATGAAAAGAAACTATGTGGCCTGTGTGCATGAAATTGGGATACACAGGCTGCTCACACAGTCACATGCTTCTAAATTCTAGGATGCTGTGGAAATCAGTACAAAACCAAAATTTTGGAGGTACGGTTTCAGAGGGAGATTAATGAATTGGAGGTGACAGACTTATAAACTGACATCCCCTGTAGCAAGCACTTATTCATTGCAGAGTTGCTTTACCAGGTGATCTGTGATGCTTTTGAACGAAAAAGACATCTGGTGTACTTGACCTTAAAGTAATTTCATTCTTTCTAGATAAGAGAACACACTGAATGTAAATAAGAGTAGCAGAGAACTCACGTTTAAACTCCACGCTCCTCCAGACCCTTTGTGTAGCTTTAATTCACGCTATACCAACCTTCCTTGGGATAGTGTCATACCATAAGCATTTCATCATACTATTTCATAAGCAGAGACTTGTTCTGGCACAGAGCAGTCAGCATTCTGGCTTGAGCCCAGAGAAGCCATTACTTTCTTTAATTTCATTTCCCATCTTTCTGTCACAGCTATTGCCATAGCGTTCTGGCTGCCTTTCTTGTGCTGGTAGATGTACTTTTCTCTTTCCCAGACAGGTTTCCATTACTGTTATTTGCACTTGCTTTTCAAGTATTTAGTAGCCATTTTTTAGCCCATCATCTTCATCTCTGTTTTTAGTTTTCTGTAATTCCCTCTTTTCCAGATCTTTCTCACTAACTTGTTTCAACTCTCTTTATCACTTTATCATCATATTGCAGGCAAGTACTATCAGCATCCAATTTTCACCTCTTTGTGTCTGTGTCTTTCACTTATGCTCTAAGTTATTCAACCAGAATATTCTAGACAGGACTGCTTCCATTGGCCCTTGAGTCTATTCCTTCCAGTTAATGTTTATTGAGTTTCTTTGACTCAGTCATCCCTCATTTGTTGTATTTGCACATCATGTCGTCTTTTGGTGCCAGTCGTACTATCGCACTGCAGTGCCGACTGCAAAAGATACAACAAAGCCCCTTTATGTCTTTCTGTTTCAATAAGCTGGTAAGATAATGTACAGAGTGTCAACTAGGATAGCTTTTATTGTATTTTGTGGAGCCATTAAGTAGTAGTTATTCTATGGTTAGAAATCCATATGTAGCCAGTGGGTGCTTGTTTTGTAGGAATGCTTGGGCTATTTTCATTGCATGTTTTAAAATGCGTTTTGTTTTACTCAGCCAGGTCTCCGTACCAAGAGCTTTCTTACCTACTGGTTTTGTCAAGCTGTCCTATCTGAAATGCTCTCATGCTATGGAGGGAATCTTTCCAGATATAAATATAGAAACAAAGACATTGTTTGACCTTGTCAAAAGTCTCAATGTGGCAAAGAGAAAGAGGATGGAGAGGAAAGGCCACTACCACCAACAAAAAGAGACTATCCTGACACACAGACTGAAATTTCCAGGTGGGAATTCATCATGGTTCTCCCAGGGGAACCAAAGGGTGAGAGGTTGAGGAGGGAAAAGGGCGAAGGGAAGAGACAAAGTCAGTGGGAAGTTGTTGGAGAGTTACTTGTAAGTTCGAGCAGTCTCAGATCCTTGCATCTTACTGAGCAAGCCAAGGAGGGGAAGGTGAGCTGGTGTTTCTAGCAGTCGTGTACTGAAAAATATGATGGTATCCGCAGGATCTTGACTTTACATTAAAACACCACCCTCTTGGAGGCGATTTATCTATTGCCGAGAGTGTTCTAGATGCCCTGGGCGTGGTGAAGTGGTAGGGAAAAAATGTTTTCAAAATGCAAATAGTTACATTTGCAGCTGCATAGTTAACATCACTATTGATCTGTTTTTCTGAGAACTTGTAATCTTCCCTTGGGCTGCCTTTTATCTGAGCACTCATCTCTTCCTTTTCATAACCCTCTGGCCACTCTCATCCTCCCTTTCCTGACTCTTTTATCAAAAGGCCCGAAGAGGAGTTGCCATTTATTCTGTTCTCTCAGTATGGCTGCAGGGCATGTAAACAAATTCAATTTGGTCGAAGACAAAGGAGGAATTTATAGTACATAACAGTGGTGTTTTGTGTGGTTTGGTTTTTTGTTTGTTTTTTTTCAATTACATAAATCAATTAAATCACATTACAAACCCTCTTAGAAACATTATTTTTCAACTCAGAGCTATTAAAATGTTTGTTTTAGTACGAAGCATGTGCCTCATGCATGGCTACAAAGTGACATACGGTGTAGGTATAACATAGTAAAATAATCTGTAAACACAGGTTCTATATGATGTGAATGTTTTGCTAACACCTCTGATGTCGCTTTGGGATGTTCAGACAACTATTTGATAGGTTTAGTAACAGCATTTCTACTTAGGAAGAGGCACGGAAGGCAATGCAGAGCAGCGCCAGCGGGAGGATGGCGCTGGGAGCGCACCCTGCATGTGGCAGCTCACTGACCAGCAACAGCCAAACCATCCCAGCGGAATTTCCAGACCTAGCAGCTCTCCCGCTAGCACTGCAATAATTTAGCACCATTTCAGGAGTAGCAAAGTGTTTACTAAACTAGTGAGTGCTAGCATATATTATATGCGTTTAAAATGCAGTGCTTGTATACTGTTTCCTTTCTGAACGGCAAGATGACCACAGACAATCCTGCCCCAGCAGACCTTCCTTAATAACTCCTTGCTCATGACTGGAAATGGAGAAAAAACAATCGTTAGACTCCCTGAGAAGATTTCTGAGTCACCAGTCACAAGAGCATAGTTTGAGAACCCTGTAGCAGCTAATTTAACAGTAAGATTTGGCATTTTGAATCTCAGTGCTTCCAGCGTTAAGGCTGTGTCAGGGCATAGATTAAATATAATCCCACTATAAAACTGGGCTGCAATTTCTGTCTGGTAAGTGTGGAGCAGGAGGCAGACCATGGTAAAGGAAATAGAACTCACCTGCCTATACCCTTCTAACTGAAGAGGAAAATTCTGTTGACATCTTTGAAAGTCTGAATATTTTCCTTCTCTTTGCAACAATAATTCTCTTGCAATGACAATTTAACAGGAATAAACAGTAGTGTCCCAAAGGATGCCTGTGCCTACAGACAAAGAGTATCTCTTACCTGAAAGGGGGAAAGTCCCTGTTTAAATGAACTCCAGGATATTTGAGAACCGAGGAAAACACTGTCAATATTGGTATCGGACTGGAAATAGTAAACAGTTCTTTTTCAAACCATTTCACATCTGTGCATTGGCTAAATGCATTTATCTTATGCCAGCCCTAGGTATTTACCAGCTATAAAACCACAACCTCAATAGTAGTGTCTGTTATATCCTCACTAAAAATTCAATAGCTGTAAACTTCATAAAAGCGTTATGGGATCTGCTTTTGAAACTGCTGAGAATTTTTCCAATGCCAAGGATTTCAGGATGTTGTCTGAATAAAAAACAAAATAGAAATGAAGGTTATAAAAATATTAAAAAGCCAGCAGTGCACTGGAGAAGCGCAGAATGGGGCTGACTCTGGGGATCCCATGCAAATCCAACATGTGTCTAACAGGGAACAGGAACAACTGGGCGGATAAACAAGAGTAAAGAAGGAAAGAGATTCCTGCATGTCCTGGGTTTGTTTTTAGGATCTTTGCTTTAGCATGTGTGAAATGATAAAATCAAAGCACCATTGAAAATAATTAACACAGAAGCTACAACTAATACATCCATATTAACTTGTCTGTTACAGTTCGGAACCCCAAGAAACACTAACTTTTTAAAAAAATGTAATTTCGGTACTAATTAAGACTCTCTGCAACCATCTAAATCATTTATGCCCTATGAAAAGAGCAGAAAAGAACTTAAAAATTCTTGTCCACAGAATGTCTTTTATCACAGCATCTCTGAAAACCCTGAGGATGACAACAGTTGCCGATCTGAAAAATAAATTCTGGATTCTCATTTTGTACGAGAATTATCTAGAGGGTAAGATCAATAATTGACCAAGACAAGCACTCTGCTGACTGGTGTCAGCCTCAGATCCTTTGGTGTAAAATCATCAAAATCACTACAGTGAAAATAATACAATATGCTCTCTGTTGTTGTAGTGTATAATCCATTGCTGGTCATTCACAAGGTGTCAGAAGGCAGTCTCCAAAATGAAAGCAGCTTTTCCTTCTTTTAATAATACTACATTCGTACATTCTGATATACAAGAAAGCAAATGGTCAAAACGAAGGTGAAATAGAAGTAGTAAAGTAACACTGACATACAATGTTTTTTCCTAGCTCTAATTGTCAGTCTGCTTGCTCATTGAAGTGTAAGCGTTGATATATTTTGCCCTTCAGAACTCTACCCGCTTTCACCTTCCATATAATTAATCTTCTTTAAGTTTTCTAGATTTTAACTTACATACAGATACACTCATGATCATCCTACGTATCTAAGCATGTGAATGCACGTGCATACGTATAGCATGCATTCAATTGATCTTGCATGCAATACTGGTCACATAAATCAGGAAATTTCTTGGCTTTTATTTCTCTGACAAAGTGCCTTTCCTTTACTCAGAGAAGGTTTTTTTAAAATCATAAAAATTAAAGACTGAAAATAATGCAGGGGGTGATTTTTTTTTCCTTATTCTTTTGGATGAAAACAGAAATGTCATCCTGAAATTTATTAATTTCCTCCACAGGGAAATCTTTGCCAAAATGCACGAAGGAAGGAAAACAATCTGACATATGTGCTACTTGTGCCAAAGTCCTCAGACCGGTTACTGCAGACAAGACTGAAGTGTTGAGATAATTACTCCCCAAAAGCTGAGCCTCAGCCACCGCCAGGCTGCCCCACTTCAGATTTTCCAGGTAAATATTGTTGGTTTTATCTGCTGGTTGATAAAGTAGATGTCACTAAGATGACACTAAAAGGCATCAGTGCAGCCCTTAATCATAAGAGCCTCTGCAGACATTCTGCTTCCACAAGTACCTGGTGTGAAATACAGCATTCACAAAAAAGGGTGAATTTAGCGTGCAGAACACAGGGAATATGTTCAGAAGAGAACTTGGACTGGCATATTTAAAAACACCAACCTAAATGTTGGATTTTATACTTTATAACAAACATGCACATCAAGAGTGCAGAAAATGTTAAGAATGACTGTAGCAAGTTTCAGTTACAGGGAAATTGATACTGTAATGTGAACATGACATCAGTTTGACAAATGTTCATTAGATTGTTACTTACATTGTAGTATATTTTAAATATTCTCACAGAGAAAGAGGTTTGCTCTGTCACAGAGGGTGGCTGTTAGATGTGTGAGGGACAGCTCGTTTCCTACACAGATGGTTGTGTGGCTGATCAGGGTTGGAAGGAAAGAGGCTACAAGTTGTTGAAAGTCATTCAGTGGGACGAGGGCAGCTGTGCGAGAGCACAGAGCTCCTGAGGAGTCGTGGGGTGAATCCCAGCACTATGGTGTCTGAAAACACCTGGCTTTTGGAGAGATACTCTTCAGGGCACTGTGGCAATGTTTTACACTAATAAAACTGACTTATATGCCTTTAATATCAGAGAAATGCACAATTGCAAGTTTTCAGTTTTCAGAACTTCTGTTGAGGGAATAGATTTTTTTAAAAAATATTTTCCTCTTTTGGGCAGAAAGCCAAAAAAGATAAAGCAACATGAATGCAGTTCAAGAAATATTTTTGTTAAATATCTTAGCTTTCTGTATCTGGAAGTTACAATCTGTGCAACTGGAATTCTGTATTGCAAAACAGCATTATGTAGCAAAATGACTGTCATAACATTTTGGTTATCTTTAACATTCACCTTTTGCAATTAGTTAATTTAGAGAGCAGCGTAGCAGAAAAGGTCCTGGTGAACAGCAGGATGACCATGAGCCAGCACTGGGCCCTTGTTGCCAAGAAGGCCCATGGCATCCTGGGGTGTATTAGAAGGGGGGTGGTCAGTAGGTCAGAGAGGTTCTCCTGCCCCTCTACTCTGCCCTGGGGAGACCACACCTGGAATATTGTGTGCAGTTCTGGGCCCCTCAGTTCCAGCAGGACAGGGAACTGCTGGAGAGAGTCCAGCGCAGGGCAACAAAGATGCTGAAGGGAGTGGAGCATCTGCCTTATGAGGAAAGGCTGAGGGAGCTGGGGCTCTAGCTTGGAGAAGAGGAGACTGAGGGGTGACCTCATTAATGTTTACAGATATATAAAGGGTGAGTGTCAGGAGGATGGAGCCAGGCTCTTCTCGGTGACAATCAATGGTAGGACAAGGGGTAATGGGTTCAAACTGGAACACAAGAGGTTCCACTTAAATTTGAGAAGAAACTTCTCAGTGAGGGTGTCAGAGCCTGGAGACATTCAAACCCGCCTGGACACCTTCCTGTGTAACCTCATCTGGGTGTTCCTGCTCCATGAGGGGATTGCACTGGATGAGCTTTCGAGGTCCCTTCCAACCCCTGACATTCTGGGATTCTGTTAATTAACCTCATGTGTGCTCAGAAGTAAAAGAACAGTCATTTTTTCAGTTTTGTTCCTTAGGAGAAGTATATAATTAAAATAGTGAAAATATTATTTGAACTTCTATAGTATAACTGAATCACAATCAATCAGAAACAGAGGTATATGAAAGTTCCCTGAATAGATTTGATTATACTAGTGTCAAACAATAAATAAAAATGAGAGGCTTAAAGGAAGAAAATGTCTAGAATGCGTGTCAGATACTGAGGAATTTTATCCTGAAAATTAAAATAAACTTGCTGTGAATATATGAATCATTGCACAGACTGAAAATTGAACAGGCTGAAAGACTGCAAAGAGTGGTAGAAGACAACAAGAGGAGGTTAAATGGAACATTAATTCAGTCTCATTGTATTAGTGCTTCTTTTTACATTTTCTTCATTGTTAGAATGGGAGAGTTTTGGTGTTTGTGTTTGGTTGGTGGGGTTTTTTGGTGTTTTTGGTTTTCTCTATCTTAAAAAATGGCCCAGTAGAAAATTCCAAAGAAGAAAGTGGAGAAATGGAAGTGTTGACAAATCCACTGCTTACGTTTGCTGCTGTAGCAGCTGGCAAAGCTGCAGTAAGTCCCTTTGATGCTACAGTTCCCAGTGCTTAGGCTGGTGCCAAGACAAGCGCAACTGAAAGCCCAGAGCTGATAAAACCTCTAGGAAAAGGAGAATACAGTACTACAGATGGGTGAAATCCTTTTGGCTTCAGAAGGTCTGCTTTGGCAATCCTGTTTGAAATGCGAGCAGAAGCAGCACATCTGGATTAGGGCTGCGTGCCGTGACTGGGGCTGAGGGAAGCGCACTTGCCACTCACACCTCCTGCTTTGCACATCCCATGCTTTCCATGGGAAATCATGTTCTTGAGGAGCACTACTTTATACTACTCAATGAAAAATGCATTCTGTTCTGAATGAGGTTCTAGAATAGAGCTTTCCAGCTTTTATTTTTGGCTATAATTTATTTCCAGCAGTGAAAAATTCCTAAATCTTAATTGAACGCAAGGCTGCCAAGGTTTGGGGCTGCTTTCAGGATGATTTGTGTTTTTGAAGTGCCTGCCCAGTAAATGTTGTTCTTGGGTTGAGAGCCCTATTCCTCCAGTGAGCTGTAAATCCCGGATGCTGGCTGAAAGGCGTCTATCACAAACAGGCACGTTTTAACAGTATATGCCCTTTTTGCCTAGAGATGCTTTCCTGAACGAGGCTCTCTAAAGGAATGAATGACGAAGCTCTTGCAAAAAAGGCTTTTTTCATCATTTATTTGAAAAACAACTAGTGCAGTAGGACCCAAGCCACAACGACAGTGAAATGAACCTGTTACTTAACCTGGCCTAAAATATTAGGTCTAGCTTCTGTAAGCATGCCAGATTAAGCATAGGCACTTGAACACTGCAGCTAATGTGCTTATCCTTAAGAACATTTTATCCAGAGTATTCAAAACTGTTAAACAGAAACAGAGAATCATATTTGCAACAATTCCAACAGATACCAGAAACTATTTTGTCAGCTGATAGAAATTACCTCGGTTTTAATACGCTTTTAAAAGTAACATTGTTATAAGTAAGTTTGAAAACTACATTAACTGAAAGATTTGATAAAGTGTTTATCAGTTTAATCAGTTCACTTGTTAGGTAAAGTTAGCGTAATGTGCTTTGCCTGTTTCATTGATTCCATTACCAAGTTAGTAAGAAAGTGCTTCAGATGGCTAAATGTAGGTTTCTAATGTCATTTTAGTATCTTGAGGTATCACTTGGGACTATCAGGCATGGCTTAAGACCTACAGGACACTTGGACATTTCTAGGGAGCAGCCGGATACCCTTGAAAGCTGAAAACAGTCCTGGAGACTTATGTCTGGAGGCTGAATTGCTTCCTAAGTCACGGCTGGTTGTTATTTCAATTATTCTTGCACATGACATTGACAGAGCAAAAACTTTTTAAGAAGAGGAGTAGTAAATCACAAAAACCAGCAGCCACATTTATGCATTTTCTATTAATTTACCACTAATGTAGTCATAGACCAAACAGCCTTTTGTACATTTTTTCACTCCTCTGTTGAAAAATGCTTCACAAAAGAGGATAATGATCACTTACAACTGGCTAAAGCTACTTTGTACTTCATAAATGACCACCAGTTGGTAGATGGATGTATGTAATATCTTTATTGTTTATGTCTTATAGATACAAAATGAGCCACAGGACTGGCATGGCATAGGTGTACAGTTCTCTAAGTTACTTAGACCAGACAGCAGTATTCCAGATTTTTACAGAACTGCTCTGGCTCCTGAAGTCTCCATAGTAAAGCTCCCTCAATGTCCTCATCTCTTCTTCCAAAGCTTCCCAGAATTACCTTTTGTGTCCTCAAATTTTCAGTCTTTTATTTATAAACTACCAATGTCTTATTCCTGTTAATCAGACATGACAAGGTAATAAAAGGGACAATAATAGTGCCTGCTGAAATTGTAGCTATATCTCTTGGTTCCAACATGAAGCAGAATTATCATGTGTATAGGATACAAGGAAATTTGAAAACAGATTTTAACATTTTTTTCTAAGTATATATTAAAAATATATATAATTCTTTAGAGGCCCCAATTTGATACTTCTTCAGCTGGCAAGAACATCAACGACAAAATCAAAAATATTTGCAATCAATACATTTCTTCCTTTTGTTTGTTTGTTATTGCAAAAGTTAAACAAAACCTGCCTACCTGTATCCTCAAGTGGGACAGACCTACTTTCAACTCACTGCTTCCATGAATATTTAATCGTTCTTACAAAGTGGAAAACCTTCTAACAGGAAGACTGCAGGAGGGAAGAGGGTATCCCAGGAGTAACCAGTCAGCTGTTGCTCAGACCACTTTATTAGGACATCTGAAGCTGGAACTTTTTGTTTTAAAAGCTTTGATTTATGAAAAATCCTGACCCTGTTTAATTGCATCTCCTTGGGTGTAATTCCCAAAGAATCTATGTATTTTTATCTCAGGTGATTCTGGCAGTTGTTCACACTTCACATATCTTTTGTTGTAGACTTTACTAAATGATCCTCACTTTATTTTTGGGTTAAAGTTTGTAAGTTTGAGGGGGTCTGGTTTTGTTTTGTTTTCCCCATTCCTTTGTCCTTAATAGTGAAGAATGAGAAAAGAATACTTAAATTCTCCTTTTTGTTTTTTTGAACGTCATGGTTTATCTCCAGCCAGCAACAAAGCACGAGGCTGCTGCTTGCTCACTGTGCCCTGTGGGATGGAGGAGAGAATTGGAAGAGAGTAAAAGTGGGAAAACTCATGGGTTGAGATAAAGACAGTTTCATAAGTAAAGGAAAAGCTGCACACACAAACAGAGTAAAGCAAAGAATTCACTGCTTCTCATAATAATGCAGCCTT
Source organism: Nesoenas mayeri (assembly GCF_963082525.1). Lineage (NCBI taxonomy): Eukaryota > Metazoa > Chordata > Aves > Columbiformes > Columbidae > Nesoenas > Nesoenas mayeri. Next base: position 9,556,194 of record NC_137565.1, on the reverse strand, counting down.
GAAAGACGGGCCCTTTACAAAGAACTACATTCCTTCATCTTTCTTCATGGTACCTGTAGCTTTCTTCCCATGGAGACTCTGAAGGAGTTGTGGTCTGTGTATCCATCAGAAAGTACAGGATAAATGAGGATGCTGTGCAAATGAACCGCCCAAGAGCAGCAGAGTGTGTTCCAGGGCTCTCGGCGCTCCTCCAAGCAGCTCTCACCAGCTGCTGCATTTAATCCTTGTTTTTCTAAACTTGGCTTCAGTGGCACCTGCTGACTCAGCAGCTGAGCCAGTGGCTGTGAGCTGCAAAGACAGAGGTATGTAATAAAACCGTAAAGGAATAGATGCAAGGTACTTGACATTTTTAGGGTTTGGTTTCTTTTTTAAAATTTTTGTCTGTTGAAAAACTAGAGGAGTCCTTTGCTTCAGCTGAGGGGGGTATCAGCTGTAACTCATCATCTGGATCCACAGTCTCAAATGTTTCCCATGATTTGACCTCATAGGAAGAATAAACAGTTGATATTAAGTGAAACCCCCAGTTACTTGAAGGATGTGAGAAGATAAAAGGGGGTGGCATCCTGGTAGAAAGTGAATTTCCATGCTAAATGATAAAGCCAAAGGAGGTCAGGCTGATAACATCTGCTGGAAGGTGCATTCATGATTTTTTTTTCCCCACAGTCTCACAGTCACTGGTACAGAGCAACAGTATGCCAGATAGTTATAAATATCAGATCCCAGTCATCTGTACTTGATGCTATTTTAAACTCTTCCATGTGAGAAAAATGGTTAAAAATAAAAATACAGCCTTTTTCTTCTTCTCTAAATGTTCTCTTCAGTTCTTCATGCTCAAAGAGAATCACAGACCCATCTATAAATATCTAACCCAGATCTACAATTGCTTGTTACAAAGAGGGTGTTTGGTAGAAAATTGAATGAAATACAAAATGTCTTTTATTATATTTTTATTATAGACCAGATGTGGCCTCTCAATTTACCCTCTATCATTTGGAGATGTACATTCACCAAGAACATTGCCTGTGTGCATATAAATATTTTGATGTTGTCATGTTATAATAAAGGGTAATTGATTAGAAAAATCCCTATGGGATTTTCCACTTAAGAGTATGTTTCTGTTTCAGCAGTATTGTCTTCAAACTAAACATGTATGGATGTGTCTATTTTGATTGATCCCAAACAGAAAGCACCAGTAATCAGGCAAGGATTTGGCTTCTGGTCAATGAACAGTCCTGGCAAGTTGAGTGAAACGTGTGCAGTTAAGGGTTCCAGTAAGCTGCATATTAGATGTTCCATCTCAACAGGCAAATGCTGCTCTCTTCAAACTGAAACCTGTTCTGATATGGGAAAAAAAAGCACAACCTGCCTGACACGGAAGAGGGAGCAGGAATCCAGTCAGATTGTCATGGTTCTCTCAAGTTACTGTTTCCTGCTTCCAGGCAAAAAAAGGTAACGGAAACTATTCACTTTCCAGATGTATTTGTGTGTTTTCAGCCTACCCATATACAAAGAACAACATTTAGAGTACTAGCTCAATAACTATGTTTTTATATGTCATTTGCCTTTTGCATTTAATCACCTGTATGTGCTATTTTGAGACATGTATTTCTCTTTAAATTCCTGTGGGAGCTTAGCTACATGAAGTGCAATCAATGCATGGTGAAAGGCCCTAATTGAGACTTTCTGGGTGCAGGACAGGGTGAGATTGAAGAAAACTTAGACATATCTGCTGATTTATTTCTCAGGTGAGTTGAGTTTTAACTCTGCCATTAATCAACAGCAAGCTCCTGTAGCATGGTGTTGAAATAACACCACTTAAACTTCTCAGAGAAAGACCTGTTCCATTACTCACGCCCTGCGTGCTTGTAACTCTTTCACTGACAAAATTTGATCTACAGTTAGGGGCCTCCCTCAAAACTGCAAGAAAGAAAGTGGTTTGTTGTATCAATTGAAAATACCTAAAAGTGATGGAATGCAAACGATGATCTTCCTACACAGGATGATGGTAGTTGATGCCGTTATTTCTGCCAAAGTTGGTTAATGTGTGGAAGATGCTGCTTCTCACATATAAAGTACTATATTGAAGATACACGTAATGTGACAGTTTCTATAGTAACTACTTGTTCTTTATGGAATAGCAGATTAAACTTGTACACCTCATTATTGTTCTTTTATCTTATTATCTAGGCTACTCAGTTACCACAGTTACAGTTTTTTATTCTATTCCCTTGCCAACATAACTATATCAGAGATTTATGCAATTGCAATTAAAAAGTACGTTTGAAAAACAAAACAGTATTAGAATTTTAAAACTGAGCACTATCTGATCATATAAATGCACCAAAAGCCATGTGCATATATACTGAAAGCTAAAATTCCAAAACAAAACAGTAGAGATGATATACTTTAATCAAAGCAGGGCAAATTTATGATTTCAATATTATAATTTTGCTGGGAGAACAATGCAAGTTATGTACATCACATTTCTTTTTTAAATGCTAGGAGTTTACCAGAACAACTGTTCCAGTCTTGATGTGCTGGCAAACTCTTCTAGGGTGAACAAGACCTAAGATTCGTTACTTATAGGAAAATTCTCATCACACCATATACTGATTCATGGCTTTTATTTCTGTACAGGAAAAAATACGTTGCTACATTGTGGTTTTAGACTAAAACATTTCATTATTATAATTCATCTGTACTATAGTTCTGCTAATAATATCAGTACTGGAATTGATATTATTTACAGGAATGAGATGCTTTCTGCACTGTATTATGTTGGTCTTATTGCGGGAAAGAGTGCATTCCGTTTGTGTCTGAAAGTCTCTATTGCTGTCTCAAGCAAAAGTGTATCATTAACAAATGATGTTTACAAAATTAGCAGTGCAGGGAGAAATCACAGCTATTCGATCAGGGCTTCATATTCAGCAACGCAACTAGTATGGTAGTATGAGCAAAAGGAAAAAGACACTAGAAAAAAAGTAAAATATAAATAGGGTAAATCCATTAATGAGATAAAAAGAAAATTATACCCATTACTTTTAAAAAGCTGCAGCAAATTACCCAGACACAAATGCAACAGACAGGAAAAGAGAGAGGCAGAAAGGGAAAAGCAGAGGAAAATACATGCACAGTATAGTGACAGCAATTGAATGGTGATGGAAAAAGTAGAAAGGAAACAGTAAATTCCATGTAACTAAAGAAACTGTTTTCTCTCCCTTTACCCTTGATTGCATCATTCTAACATGTATGTGACTTGTCTCTCAGCTTGATCGGTCCCCTAAAATATGCATTGCGAAATTAACCATAAAAATCATAATCCTGAGAGAGCCATGAACTGCACTGCTGCAGAGAACATGGAACCGCTCAGTCGGTCCACGAAGATAAATGCATTTGTGCAGAGAGGCAAAGCCCATAGCGCAGGGAAGCGGAACACGTATGAACACGCGTGTTATGTAACGCGGGAGTGCAGCACCGCCAACGAGACGAGGAAAAAAAACCCAAACCCACCCGGCAACGCTCAGCTCCGTATGCGCCGCGGAGCCGCCGGGAGCCGGGCCTGGGGGGCTGCGGGGCCCGGCCGCCCCCGGGCAGGAGCCGCCCCCCGGGCAGGAGCCGCCGCCGGCCCCGGAGCCGCCCGCCCGCCGCCGCCGCCGCCCCGCCCGCGGTGCCCCCGCCGTTGGCTTGGAAACGGGCTGGCAGCCTCCGCCTCCTCCTCCGGAGCCAGCCCCGCTCCCCCTGCCCGGCTCCCGGCCGCACCGCGGAGCACCTCCCTGGCTCCCGCGGGGCCGCCGGACAAGGCTTTCCGTCACCGCCTCGAAAAAAAGCTGCCTTTTACAAATTTTATTTCCTAGGGAGAAAATGAGCAAGGGCAGGGTTTTTCTCCTGCCGAGGCTGTGGGGCTAGTATCTGCAGTCGCCGTGTGCCTGCTCGCTGCAAATCATAGATGCTGATGTGAAGAAGGGCCAAAGCAGAGAGGAGAAGCGTCAGTGGATGCGAGCGGTTGCACTGATGGACTGAGGAGGTGGAGGCTGCCTGCCTGGTGCTGAAGGGGTGAGTGAAACATCCTGCATTTCTTTCTCTCTTAAATCAGTTTAGCCTGTGCTTCCAAAAAAAAAAATTGACTTCTTAAGCAAGAAAAAACAGATGTCATTTTGGAACAACAAGATATTATTTTGGTGGCTGAAAGAAAAGATGAGTGTCACTGTGAGGTAGAAATATTTTGCTGTGTATAGAGAAAAAATAGTAAGGGGAGACAGGCTGCTGATACAGTGAAAATGACCTTCTCAGGGGATACTGGCCTTATATTAGCTGCTGCTTCAGCTTGGTCCCTTTTTTACAAAATTAAGTAATCTTCCTTTCCTTGCCTGGATTGTAACCCATTAATACCCAATACCAGCCTCATTAAGGTCCATTTCGTTCTCTTAACGATTCAGAAAGATAATCCATTAGATTCCGCCTGTTGGGTGAAGAACCTCCACGCTACGTAGCACCTCCTCCCAGGGAAATGCAGACTACCTGACGTTCCATCAGAAAAGGCTCTTAGCTGCTGAATTTCAGTAAAAAATCCTCCCTCAACAGTCACATCTGCTCATTCGAAGGATGGGTAGCTCTGCAGAGCTGGGATGCTCTGCCTCTTCGTGTGTGCTCATGCATGTGAAGGAACGGGGAGGTTTTGTTGTATCAATCTGCACCTGTGGACGGCTCCTATCTGCAGTTGTGAACCACAAGTTTTTTGGTATCTTTGCATTTGGATCTCGGGTGAGTGATTCATATGCAAAACCCGCAGCCCATCGATGTTAGCTGAGAGAGCTACAGACAAATGTATGTCAATTTAATTTCTGCTGATAGTACTGATCTGGTTTTGGCTGTTTCACTGTAGAAACTGTTTAATGTGTGTTCTTGCGGTATTTATTCTGGAGGCTACTGACTGAGGCTATCTCAACATTTTCCTGTGCAACATTTGAGAGAAATTCACTAGTTTTCCCTTCAGCTTTTCTTTATATCCATTTACTCATACTCTTGGACGCACAATTTGATTTTTATTTGGCTCCATATTTCGCGCCATTGTGGGTCACACCCTTTCGGTGGCTGTCAAAATTTCATCTACAAAGGTTACAACAGCAGATCAGGTAGAAAAACACAGTGCTGTGAACATCTACTTGTGGATCATGAAGGAGTAAAGATGAGTATGTATTTTGTACTTCCTTAGGGGAGATGGTGACTTTATGGATATAGACATTTGAAGTCTGAGCTGATGGCTTAGGTGCTGTTATAGGCAGAAATAGTGGGTTTTCTTCAACAGGGCACTTATTTGCTAGCTGAAGAGATACAGCTCTGCAGGACAGAGAGCTTTTTGCCATTAACTTGGCTGTCTCCATCAAATCCTTTGGTTGGAAGCTATCATGCAAAAAGCACCGATCCCTGCCCTTGGATAGAGGACGTTATTGCAGGATAGTGCTATATATATAGAAGAATGAAGTTCCAGTCTTCAAGAAGCCAGTGACAGGTGCAATTAAAAGAAAACATCTTGGTTATACAGCACATTTAGCAGAAAATCTCTTTATATCACCCGTTACCCAAGCACTGACTTGCATTTTCAAAGAAGAATCGCACTTCTGTGTGCATATGCAGGCTTATCAGGAATGAAAAGCAGATTAATTCTGCATAAGGCCCTGGAGATTTTATTCTGCCGATAGACCTTAGAGACCTGAATAAACTGCATGCTACGTGTAGAATGCTACACCTCTCTCTGAGGATGAGGTACCTGTCACTTCATTGACCACTGGTGAACAGAGTTAAATGATTCTTCTGGAGGTATTACCTGGAATTTAGTGAGCTTTCCATACAGCTCAGTGTTTCAGCTACAGGCCTTGGCTTTGAATTTAACTATGCTAATCTAAAACTAACCAGCCAGGTAGTCCTGAAGGACTGAAGTGAAAGTCTGCTGGGTGTCTCTGTTCAGATTACACGTTGATGGAATGAGGTACGTTAACATTAAGAAATCTGGAGAGAAGTTAAGTTGGCCCTTCTTAAGGAATCTACCTGCTGAGCAGTGGGGAAGGGGATAAGTAGAGGGATAACAGAAAATTCAGTAGACAATAAAAGCTTAAATCCTTAAATGGTGAAGTCAGCTCTTCCTCTCCAGCTTAAGCAGATAAGGATTGTGACAGCAGATAGTGTCTTGGTTGGTGCGCAGTGATGAGGTAATAAAAGGGAATGGTCTTTTTCTCTCTCCCCTCCATTAATTAAAGAAAAATACACCCAATTCCTTTGGGATAAATCACAGTAATTACACTTATTTCAGAAGAGATTCTCCAGATCTGTGTAACTGAAAATGAGAGTTGAATCTGACTGTTTCTGGTTAAAGTTTTGGGCCTGCTTTCACAGGACTCATGGGAAGTTTTGCCACTAATTTCAGTGGGTGAGAGCCCAGGCTCAATACAAGCACGTGTAGTTTCACTGATCGGGTTCTTCCATGCCCTCTAGGAACAACAATGTTGACCAGTTTTACAGCTGATTTCAGCGAGGTCACGGTCATAGTCTCAATGACAAATTCAGTAACTCTCTACTTGCATCATAAACTCTAATTTGTAAATTATCAATGATTTTAATAATATTCTTTTTACTGTTAAAATCGTGGTGGTGTTCCTACAGTTGCTGTGAAGGTTGACGTTGCCCACCTTTGGCAGTAACAGCTTACTACACAAGCAATTAACTATTTTATTTTATCTAAGAGAACTTCTAAACCAAAGCCCTTCACAATCGAAATATCGTCATACTTAAATAAAATGGTATTATTTATACTTGGTGATAAAAATTGTCCCGTTTTTATTACAAAAGGTTTTGTTCCTTGTGATCCTCAAAATATCCAGAATAAATCCACATCCATTAATAGTTAAAACAGATTCTCTTCAGTCTACTTGATGGGAGAATTTGACTTACACTTTGTATGTTATATTTAAAGTTCACATTTTTATTAATCTTTTCAGAATCCAAGAGTGGTGACTGAGAGGTCCAAATTTCAACTACAATATTGACAAAAGAATAATCACAAAAGGGAAAAACTAGACTGATTCAAAACAACTAATATTGATTCTCCACGTCCCTGGCAATTTAAGGTATGTGAAGTACACAACATGACAGAAGTGCCTTCATTTCTGTGTTAGCTAGACTTCAAACATTTGCGACTATTATATACATTTATAATCACAGCTAACAAAACATATGGCAAAATTTCAGAAGGCAACAGTTTCCATGTGGTTTTTTTTCTGTAGCTGCACCTGTGGTGCAGCAGGAACTCAGCTCCCCCCAGAGTGACGTTTTATTTAGTACTGGACATCCAATGTATCATTAGAGAACATGGTTTTACCCACCAAATCCTATTTTTCCTCTGCCCTTGTTTTCTCTTTAAGCCCCTAATACCAGAGGGCTGTTTCTCCTCTGGATTGCTAAGTCATCACATCAAAAGGACAAGTGTGATAACATTTCCAGACAGTTCTATGTTACAGAAAAAGCCTGTGAAATTAGCAGTGAACATGTTGGCCAATAGAAAAAGATAAAGAGGCAAATTTGTAAAACTGAATTCAAATTCTAAGTATGCATTTTGCCCATGTACACAAACGATAATGACCAGGAAGAGAATAATTGTTAACAACTTGTTAACCTGATATTTTTATAGTAGATTTATTAAATAGTAATTCCCTGGACTTGAAATTTGTGAGGAATAATTCTCATCGCTTTTAGATACTTATAACATGGACGTGTGCAGATGGAGTAGTTGTTAAGGCTTCCCTTACAGTTGATGGAGAGAAAAAGAGATTCCTACAATGCAATTAATCAGACCAGCTTTTGAGCGCTATCCTGGGCTGAGCTGAACCGACCTCTGGGTTCCCCTGTTTCCCCGCACTGCCTGCAATGGGAGCGCTGGCTCACACGCTCAGGGGTAGCCAGCTACATGCACATGATAAATCTGGACTCTTACTGTCTATATGGTAATATTTAACTAATCTGAACTAGTTAATTATGAAGATATTTTCATGATTCACCATAAATATTTTTAAGTAATAATACAGTTGCTACTCCCTACTTACTGACCCTGTTTTCTTTGATAATAACTAGGCTAGCACACTGGTTTCTTCCTCTGAATTTACCTGAGCAATGCTATTGTATTGTGGAGGAAAGACTTCACTGAAACAGCACAAGTAATCCAAATCTCATATGTGGTTTTTCCTAATAATCTTGGCAGTATTCTAACATACAATTCCAGTGTGTTCCTACCCTTATTTTGTGTGTCTGCTTTCTATATTTTCAAACCTTATCAAGACAATGTGGGATAACTACCTTTGTTTTCACGAACCACACAAATGCAAATACAATTAGACAGCATATCAAGTGTTGATGCACAAATACATTTGACACCATTGTGTTGTGAAAGGAAAAATCACGATTCAACTGAAATGTTACCAATTCTAATGAAAGCGTCATGGCATAGTAACAAAACCACAGCTGGATGTTTAGCTCTGAGGGGGATTGCTGTTAAGATGGGGTATGCACCTGTTATTATATTTCTTCCTTTAAAGGAGAAATATATGTGTGATTCGAAAGGATACTTTTTATCTAAGGGACAATCCTTTTGAAAGTAATACAATCTGAGTTATTAGGTTGGGGGTTTTGTAAATAAAAAGTTTCTTCTCTGGATATTTACCAGCACAAGTCATATAATCCAAGTATTTGGAATGTATTAACAGAATATTATTTCATTTGGATAGATAATATCCATTTATACATATATATGAATTAGAGTGGGTTTTTTTTTCAGTTGGGATATCTTATGAGGAAAGGAAGTCTGGGATATTAGCTGGTGACCTTCTCTAGTGTTTATGCTATGGAAGAGGATTCAAACCAATACTACATAAATATTTTTTTCTATATCATTTAAAGCACTAAAATCCACCAGTAAATTAATGCATATGATACTAATCAAATCCATTCTAAGCTAAAATATACCAGAATAAACACTGTTGCACTGGAGCACTTTTCTGTACTGCTATCAAGTAAACAGTGTCCCACAAAATACCTTTGTTGCAAGTGGTCCTGGCAGGAAGATTTCCTCTCAAGAGGCTTTCTGTGCCTGGCCTTCTAAATTTGGCAGAGTCAGGGTGCTATAAGAGAAGCCATTTTGTAGCAGGCAGATATTTGTGTATTCTTACAATTGCTAAGAATCTATTGAGCTTTCATTTTGTATTGCTCAGTAATGGTAGAATCGCACCTTAATCAGTCATTCCAGAGACATGTTTTTAACCTCTTCTTCAATCCATTTATGTCCACAAACATAAACTTACCTTAATTTGTAAATCATTGACATTTATGTTGGCATTTCAATTTCTAAGGCTAGCCTGCTTCAAATTTGAACAATTGTTTTATTATCAGATAGTTTCTGTTCACTGACTAGATGTGCATAAGTCCTCTGATTATGTTTCCTGCTGTGAATGTTCCCAAAAGCAAATCTGAACTTTGCCTCGTGACTGTGATTACACAGGTGTGTCAAGTTTGCTTTTTGCAAGTGCGCTCATAAAAAGAAATAGAATACTGAAGACTTCATGTAATTTTTTTAAGTTACAGGAATAAATTCTTGCCTACTAATTTCCACAATGTATTAATTGAAGGGATTAGCAATTGGTTTTTTTTAAATGTAGCAAGATTTTAGGCTGATGTGCACATCAGTGCATACTATTATATCAGTACAATATTATTTGATTTCACCGGTCAAGGAAATACATAGTGGTCTAAACAAATTAAAGTGTCAGGTACCAACATCAACAAGAGGTAGGCATCTGTGACTTCTAACAATGTAAGTTACAATTCTCCATTTTCCCCAAGAGGACTGATTGTACCCTGGAGTAACGGTGCAATTCTATGTAACAGAAGTTAAAACACTGGTAAAGTAATAACCTACCACATAGACAAAGAACTACATTATTGGTTCTGCTATGGTTCCATTCTCTGCCAGTGCAAGCGGGTTGTAAACTAAAATTAAATGTTTGCAGAGGATATTAACCAGGGCTGTGACGAGAGAAGCCTCTCTCCTTGTTACGTTGTTGGCCTAGCAACTCTGCCCTTTTTCCTCCGCTTCTGCCATCAAGGAAACCAAGAACAGCCACTGATATTGTGGCCTCTTGGGATCACACCTGGCAACTATTCTAATCCATGCTGAGATCTGGGCAGCTCCAACCTGGCTCTACAATGAAGGCTGGATCACAAAAAACCCCCGTTTCTCCCTATTCAGATCTTAAAAGTCAGATCCCCTACTCAGATCAAGACTGTGAGTGTCTGAGTTTGTTTGTTTGACTAATTAATGTTGCTTTGCTAGTTGTGTCATCTGGTACAGGAAAGCAATGAACACCACGTAGAAAATACTACAATTTCATAATGTGGAAATCATGCAGGCAAGATAATTTGTGTAAGAATTGATCCAAAAGAAAGGGGTGATGCCTATTAGAGCAAAAGTGTGCTTTAAAGGGGAAGATGGGCACACAGTCTGCGGACCTAATTGACAAATGATGGGAGAACTCAGTGAGCAGGACCAGCACCTTCCTTCTTACCTCTCTGAGTAGTTCTACTAATAATATTATCTTACTTTGAGAGAATTTCAGCCAAGTGAAATTCAAGTGAGTACAAAGACAGTAAGGTACTTTGTGCATATCCTATCAGAAAAGGCAAGAATTCTTGTTCTTTTCCAATAATGAGAAAGCACAGGTCATTGTCTGTGAAAACCACCAGTGCTCCCATTTCATACCCAGCCTGTGAATCTGAACTAAAGAGTTTTTATTAGGCTAGAGATCCCTCCCTACATTATTCTGAATGGGATCACCCAAATGGGCTGACTGGAGACAAGTGATGAACTTGGCTGTTAGTATGAAGAAAGGCTAAATTTGATTAAAATCCTGAAAGAATGGAGAAACTCCCGCTGATAGTACAACCTGTTATTCCTCACTGAAAATAAGTTGGTAGTGAAAGAACTGAGACACTTCCCTTCTTGCTGTAAGATTGTTATTGAATAACATTGTTGATCACAACTAATTAAAATGGCATTAATAGTGTACCACCTTATATGGGCAGCAAAATATTACAGAACAATAGGCAAATATCTTAATTATTTCAGAAAGTCTGTTTTAAAATAAAATTTGATCTTGCTTTGTCTACATTTGCATTTAGTTTCTACATGTCAGAGTAAATTATATAGAGAATGTGCACAGTTCCCAGCAATTAACCTGGTTTCATATACTTTATGGTGAAACGGGAAAATATTAGTAGAGAGAATTTTGAATGAATTGTTGTCTTGACAAAATACAGTATTTAGGTATCTTTGTACAGTATCTTGTTCTTGTTGTTGCATTTCTCCAAATATAGGTAGTCTGTGCTTAATCAAAGCTTATCTATATTACCGTAATTTGGATTTTGGATACTTTTTATTTTCACGATTTATCTGTCAAGAATTTTTCGTAGAACTACTCAAAAGCTTACATAAACAAGTCGATTCAAGAAATTAATAAAGTGCTTGGAAACATTTTTTTAAAGGGGGCCAGATGGAATGCTGTCAATCTATGCAGCGCTGTTACTATTCAGCTGTGAGATATGATGTGCAAATGGAATTTTTCTTAGACATGTTGATTATTATCTGGCTGTACCTACATTGTGAAGATTTATATTTGACGGAGTTACATGAAGACCATATCAATCCCATTGTTTACTTGGTGTCTGCATGTGTTTTGTCAGACTCATCAATTATAGATTCCATATTTTCTAAGATGTACTTTAAAAGGGCATCTGTTTTTCAGAGTTATCTAGTTATAAAATCCATATGAAATACTATTTTTCACTAGAAATAATTTCTTCAGCTCATGTTAGGATTGGCCAGAGGGAAGTGGAGATTAACAGAATATAAACAGTAGAGGTCAAGATTAAAATATTCCAGAAAATAATGCAGGTGTGCAAAATTTCTAGGATTTGGCTCTTTCTTTTGACTTTCACAAAAGCCTGGAGTGATGTCACCCTTATGGATGAGCTCCCTCCTGCAACCAACAAAAAAAGATGGGAAGGGTCAGTTAAAATTATGTTTGTACAGGGCACCCATTTACACTGCTGAATGGCAGACCTAAGGATCTTCAATAGAAACCAAAATTGCACTTCATTCTTAAGAACTGGGAAAAAAAAGCTCTCAGAATAGTCAAGGAGGCGCAATCAGTATTTTGATGGCAATCTACTGGCTTGTTCTGCTGTTGCTGTGCCATTCCTGTGTCTTTAAAAGAACAAAACTCCTTAAAACTTTTACTGGATGTTTCCCTAATGGATGCAGTCTTCATTGGGCAGAGATGACACAGTTTGCTTTATTCCTCCTCAAGTGTTTAGTGCAAAATATACCTTGGGAGGAGGAGACTGGTAGTAAGTATGTCAGTGGCATTGTATGTTAATGGTATTGCTGCCAGCTGGAAGAAACTGAAACAAAATTTGAATTGCTTTAAGGTGGGTTGGGCTGAAAGCTTAGTCAGCTGTGAGCTCTTCAACTATTGCTTTCATCTGTGCTTTTGGGAGGGGTGGGAAGACATCTCATCAGGGATTTTCCTAGAGCTGAGAGGTAAGACATTTTATATTCCTTGTTGTCTGGAATGTCTGTAGTTTTTTTGGGTTGATATTAGATAGTGAGTTATTTTCTTAATGCTAAGATACATCCTGTGGGGATTTTTTGATCCTTGCAGCAATGAAGATGCAAAAGCTGTTTAAAAGTCATAGATGGCATTAGGAGGTAGTACCCTTGTCACCTTTTCTTAGTTACGATACTGACTCCAATACCTCAATTTAAAAGTCTTGAGGTATGCTGTCAATGAACCAAAACGTAACAAAACCTACACGTTTAAGCACAATTATCCTGGAAGAAGAAATGGTGTGATAACAGTAGTATTGCGAGATCACTGAAAATGCAGAATCTCTCACCTCACCCCTACTACCTGAGTAATCTGAGCAGTCTCAGAGGTGTCCTCAAACTCTTTCACGATAAACCATTGTTCTGCTATGCCCTGTGGATATTTGCCCTCACTGGGTAAATCTGCTTTGGGAGTTCAGGGTGAATTTGGAAGCTGGTATCTGTCCAGCTCTAACAGCTTTTGTGCTGTTTCGACCTAATATGCCTTGCTGAGAAATTGGTGCATGACCTTTCTGCTGAGGTGTGGATGCATTCTGAGTAACCTCCAGCCGTATATATTATTTCTTATTCCAGATCTGTGCCTGTTTCTCATAATTGTTTTTACAACAGTATCGACAGTAGATTTTTAGTGAGCAAAAAGAAATAAAACGATAAGTTGTCAGCTTTTTTTTCTGCACATCTCATGTGTGTGAAATGCAGAATGCTAACTAGAATAGTCAGGAATCTGGGGCTTTTTATCAGTGGTAAAATTTCAGCTTTACATGCCATCTTAATAGTAGGATACAGTGTTACCATAAGTAAATTTTTCTGGTAATACTAGAAATAAGAAATGAATAGCTAAGGATCCATTGCTGAATAATGAATAAACTAAAGGCTCGATTAGCACCTTTCAGCTTTAAGATAATTTTAGTGCCACCACTATTTGAGTCAAGAAGAGATGTCACTGACTGTAGAAAGAACAAAAGAGCAACCATTTCAAATGCTGCTGTTAAAGCTGTACTGTGTGGTTATAGTCATACATTTGTCTGGTTTGTGAAAACTCACTTAAGCTCTTAGGTCTACTTGATGCAGAAAACCCTGCAAAATTAATTTTTATTACTATTAACAGTAGCAGTAGATCATGTATGTAGTATCATAAATCAAGCTATCTGTTCTCAATATTTGATTCAAGAGCCTGCTTCAAATAGAACAGGGAAACTTTTCAGACCTCAACACATAAGAAGCTGTACAATAAGAGAGACAGATTATTTGCAGATAAAATTTAAGGTCTAAAAGAACTTGTAAAAATGTTGTCACGGGTTTTAGTAAAAATACAGAAATTGTGGTTGCATGGCTAAGGAGTTTGCAGGACTACAGGGGAAAAAAATGTAAGGGAGAAAAAATCTGAATGCTTAAAATATCTTATCTACAACAAAAATTTGAATAAGAGTAGCAATTACACTCCTCTCTTGCTCTCCATATGCACATGAGTACTAGCAGCGTTCATAGAATGGGTTGGGTTGGAAGGGACCTTTAAAGGCCTTCTAGTCCAAACCCTTCACAGTGAGCAGGGACACTTTTGACTAGATCAGGGTGTTAACAGAAAACCAAAATAATCATTACAGAATCCCAGAATGTCAGGGATTGGAAGGGACCTCAAAAGATCATCCAGTGCAATCCCCCCGCCAGAGCAGGAACACCCAGATGAGGTTACACAAGAAGGTGTCCAGGTGGGTTTTGAATGTCTCCAAGAGTAGGAGACTCCACAGCCTCCCTGGGCAGCCTGTTCCAGTGTCTGCCACCCTCACTGAGAAGAAGTTTCTTCTCAAATTTAAGTGGAACTTTTTGTGTTCCAGTTTGAACCCATTACCCCTTGTCCTATCATTGGTTGTAACCAAGAAGAGCCTGGCTCCATCCTCCTCACACTCACCCTTTATATATATCTGTAAACATTAATGAGGTCACCTCTCAGTCTCCTCCAAGCTCCAGAGCCCCAGCTCCCTCAGCCTTTCCTCATAAGGGAGATGCTCCACTCCCTTCAGCATCTTTGTTGCCCTGCGCTGGACTCTCTCCAGCAGTTCCCTGTCCTGCTGGAACTGAGGGGCCCAGAACTGGACACAATATTCCAGGTGTGGCCTCCCCAGGGCAGAGTAGAGGGGCAGGAGAACCTCTCTGACCTACTGACCACCCCCTTCTAATCCACCCCAGGATGCCATTGGCCTTCCTGGCCACAAGGGCCCAGTGCTGGCTTACGGTCATCCTGCTGTCCACCAGGACCCCCAAGTCCCTTTCGTACATTAGTACATATTACAAAACTTGGAGCTACACCTGTTAATACTAATAGTGCAGTTACCAGCTCACAGATGAAAAAATATCCAATCACTTTCTTTCTTGATGTTGTGGTTCATCTCTAGTAACAGAAATAAATCCATCTATCATTTATATGTTTCAGATTGGGGCAAAATATTTACCAACATGCGCGAGGCTGAAATATAACAACTTCGCACAGCCAAATCTAAGTGATGGCACTCCTGTGTTATTGTAAATACTCAGATTAAAAATCCATGCAAGCTTCCTCAAAAAATGGACTTAAATTTCCCAGCTGATTTTGTTACCTATGCACTTTAAAAAATAATGAATATTAACCAATATACAATACTGTTTGGGTCTTGTTATAGACAAAAAGATATTCTTAGAAGGCTATGAAAGCAATCTGTGATACTGACAAATCATCATGACTACGTTGTCATAGTATGACTCAAAATCTGTGCGGTCAAATTTGGCTTCTCTTCTTATAAGGTTGGCTAGAGCTATGAACAAACATATACACACGATGAATACCGCCAGAAGCCATGCTTGGAACATGGGTATGTAGGGAAGAAATTAATCTTAAAACACAATTATACTGATCATGCTTTGGTACCTAGTAATACAGTAGTGATGAGATCATTTAAAAATGGGGAGCTGAAAGTTAGACCATCCAATTTCGTGTCTATTCTTGACAAAAGTTTTCATCTGTAGATATTAATCTACAAAAGTATGAATCATGCACTAAATACTGAATTTTCATCAGTAAAACTGGCTACATTGCTGGCCTTTAGGTATTCTGCTTGCAATGTTTTAAAATACATTATGTTTATTTTAATTCTGTCCACAACTGGATACAGGCTCATTATAAAACTCACTGAAGTCAAGTAAAGACTTCCCTTTATGATAAAGGAGATCACAACCACAGCACTTTACAGGTTTTGGGGTTTTTCTTATTTTTCCCTTAAACAATGACAGCGGTATTTATTCTGCTGAGGAAGTCCTGTGAATACACTCACCCCTAAGCGTTGTTTATCACAGGCTGCCGTTTCACTGTAACTACTTAAGCAGAGCTCCTCTAGCTCATATTGCAACGTCATCTAGTGCCAAGTAGAAATATTATTGACCTCAGTAGAAAAAACAAGGTTGAACAAAAGGAAAAGCCTCACATTATTTAAGAAACTTAAACTCTCCAAAGCATGAGTGGTGAAAAACACGCAGGCAATATTGCTAGAGATGCTTGCACTGCTGCTCTAACCGCTTTCTCTGGAAAAATTAGGCCTTCAGTCTCCCCAGGTAGTTAAACCTGCACCTTCTTTTACTTCATCCACAACCAACTTGCTTATATATTAAAAGAGACATTTTAAACATCTGATGAAAATAATTTAACCACAACAGTTTTCTCTAATGTTTGATATATGTTTAACATAAGCTTCTCCTAATCCTACTAGTTAAAGCCTGCACAAAGCCCCTCGGATTCCTCTGGCTGTTGGTGGTGGGTATAAGTGCAGGAAGTGCAGCGGGGTGAGGAAGGTGAGCACCCCTGAATAGAGGGGCTGCACAAAATCCCAGCAGCTGCTGAGCCTGGACAAGGATGTGAGGTTCTTAATGGGAGCAGCAATTTGTGTTTTGGTTTTTGTTTGTGTTGCTTGGTTGGTTGTTTTTTAGAGGAGGGGTGTTGGTAAAGTGAAAATGATAGCTAAAGAAGTTGATGCATCGGGATACCAAGGCCTTTTTGCTTTATTGTGAGTGAAAAAGAACTTTATGTAGGTCTTCACAGAACTTAATCTAGATAGCAGAATGTTGTAAAAAATGTATTAGCTTAGCTTTTGAAACCAGGAGCTGATTAGCCGCTGTACAATGCTGTGCTTAAATGTTTCTGGTTGTAGAGTTATGTGTTGTGAAGGCAATGTGACAATTTCATATCAAAATCAGAACATGGACAACTTCATATTAAGCTTCTAAAAAAAAAAATTACAATCATCTGAATTAGAGAGTGACTGCAATATGGCTCAGCTGTCCGAGATGTACCTGCTGAAGCTCTTGCATGCAGTGCAACTGTAAGGCTGTCAAAGCTTCTGAATTTCAGAGGAGAAGCAGAATGGGCCCAGGCGTAGGCTGCAGCTGTAATCTGTGTTTGGTAGCGTACAAGTCCTCTCATGAGTCACACTCCAGAGAACACTGTGGATTCTGTTTAGCCTCTTGGGATTTTTTTTTTTCCCTGGGCTGCGATTTAATACTTCTTCCACGCCCCATCTCTCCTCCTGTGGACAAGCCATGTTTAGCTTGAGTTGTTAAGATGGAACCTAGGAAATTCACAGTTCTGATGTAGATACTTTCTGACATAGTTCATACGATTAATTTTATATGTGGCCCAAGGCTGGAAATTGCTCTCTACCCTACCTACCAAATTCATCCCTGATAACAGCTCTGCCTCTTAAGCTGATATTCATGCTGTTTCTGCCTTTCTTTCTCTTGTATTCAGAACAGCATTTAAATCCACTTTTATGCTTTGTTTTATGGCTGATAAGTACAGCAGGTTTGTCAGATTTTCTTTGCCCTTCCCTAAATTAGACCATCATGAGAATTAATGGCTTTATTCTTTTACAGGCCTGCTTTCCTCTTCTACTCTTTTCCATTTTGACCAGCTCTATGATGCTCTTCCTGCATCATGTTGCTCTTTCCGCTCTTCCTTTCTTTGAGCTATTGTCTCTGAACTCCCTTATGTTGTTCTCTCTTTATGACTCTCCTATATTCCTTTTTTGACTTATGTTGATAGCTTGCTGCTCCTGCATATTCATTCAACCTATGTCAGTTTTTCCATTCACCAAGGTTCTTTTGATTTGTTCTCTGTGAAACATTACTCATTTTCTGTTGCTTAGTTCCCAGTTTTAACTATCACAATGCCAGTCCACTCCTCCCATGCTCTGTCACAGCCTTTCTGTGAATTTGGAGTTGATTACCTCTACTGAAACCATCTCCCATATTTTGCTTTCCTCTTCCCAAAACTTTATGCTGTGTCTCTCATTGCAAAGTCTGTCTTGGCAACTGTCAGCCCCATTGGCTTTCAGCAATGTCTTCTCTAGCAAAGCCATTCTGGTGGAAATCTGATGACCCACCTGACTTTTTTGACCATGCATTTATTATATATGTATATATATTTTTTTCCTTCTTAATGTAATTAAATTCCATATGTGCAGACCCATCTTTACAACTTCTGAGTGAATCCTTTCCCACTGGCCTTTTTCTTTCTCTATATAGAGTTCTGCTGATTTATTCCAACGTGATATAGAAAGATGAGCACATCTGCTTTTCTCAGCTCATCATTCATCCCTCTACCACCATCTCTTCTTTCTTCTTTTCATGGATGCAGAAGTTTCTTGGTTGCCTTTCAGTTCACCTTAGAAATTTTACCCAGCTTCTGTGACTTTACTCTCTCATTCTTTGCCTTAATTTCTGCTTCACCTCTGGTTCTTTCCCATAAAATACACAAGCAGAACTGCTGTGAATTTATTTCTGTACAGAGTCTCAAAGACACTTTCTTATTCATCGTCACAGATAAAACTTGTCTATTGTTTCCATGGTTCCCATTTACTGGAGCATTTTCTCCTTGCTTCTTGCTTGGCCTTGAGCTTCAATCTTTGAATCTTCACTGGCTCCTTCTCCCTATCACATTAAACAAATTTCTTGTCTTCAGGATATCTGCATCCAGGCTATCAGGTTCTTACTACAGAGATTCTGATTTTTGACCTCTGATTAGCTTGTACCTGTCACAGGAACAGTCTAAAACAAGCTTGGTTTTGCTCCCTTATATGGCCTTTTATGCACAGGAAGAGAAAGTTCCTTTTACAAGCCTGCATTGTTATCCTGTTTCAAATCCCTCTAACTTTCATTTGCTATGGTAACTACCAAAATTCCTTATGAGATATAGTGTGCAATAAAGCTGAATGAGTGATATGAAATTTGCCACTATATTCATGACCAAACTTGACGTTTACTAGCCTTTTTTAATGTAATAAACTTGTCTCCTTAAGCACTGTAAGACCTCTGAAACAGGAGCCTTGTGGTATGTGAGTCTTAGCTCATGAATCACCCATTTAATAATTACGGTAATGCTGATGATAAAAGCTGAACAGCTACTCCCATGAAGACATAAGCTACACTATGGTAATCACCTGAGGTGCTTACAAAGCACGGAGTGGTTACTGCGATTCGTTTGTTGCTTTATTACAAAATTTTAAAGAGTCTGATGTTTGTATGTTCCTAAAGCAGATGCTCTGTGTGTTGTTACAAAATACAGAAACCAAGGTTAGGATAGGCCACTGTGACAAAGAATGCACAAATAACAGGTAATACCTCTTGCTAAACAGAAGACTCTGAGATCATTACACTTGTTTCTACCACCCGAGGAATGAAATCTTAGATACATAATTTAATTCCCCTTTTCTACCCTCACAAATGAATGTTCTAAGAATGTTTTATGTAAATGTGAGATGCTAAGAAACTAAAAAACCTGAGCTTTATTCTTTATTTTAACCATATAACCCTTCTTCAGTACTGAAACTGAAATAATTGTTCTTATCCATATCTGTGAAGCCCCTGCCTTGAAGTTTTTACTCAATTAACATTATTTAAAGGTTAGCTAAAACCATGATTTGATGTGATTGGTTTCTATTATGGTGACAGCTGTTGGGAGGGTAAAGCAAGATCTTGCTGAAATCCCTGGCTGCTAAGGATTTTTGGCAAGACAAAAAACAAGAGTGGAAATTCTCAACAATGAAACAGTATCTTACAAAGCAGGTACTATTAAATGTATATGCACTAATAAATACACGTTACACATGAAAATAGAAGTCGTGTAAGTTCATATTTTTCAACCAGAGCAGTATGGCCAAGTAGGAATGAGACCCACCCCATCCTGCTGTACACACATATAAGTGAATCTTGTCCCATGATGTAGGTGATGTGGGGAAAGGAAAAATAAATACTGGTAAAGCTAGTGTTCAATTTCAAACACTAAATTACAGTTTGCTATTTTGGAGTGCTGAAATATCTTTTGTTCACTAAAATTTCTGCTGTGATTCTTAGGAAAGACAGAAAGCAAAGTATTAATACCTTAGGTTGCAAGTAGTTGTGGTTCAATTTCTTTTCTCACAAAAGCTAGAGATTCAATATGTAGCTTGGATCATTCTGTCCCTCTCCTAGTAGTGTAGAATCATCATCTTCAGAATGTATTTTAATTGTTTGTCACATCTACATTGAAATACGTGCAAGTACATGCAGGAAAAACTTCCAAAGACTTCTGGGGCAACTTTGGAAATGCAACCTAGGAGACATAGTCTTATGAAAATGTAGTATAAATTATATTTTGTAGGCTCTGAAATTTTTCTTAAGCCCATCTCTGAGAGTATCTCAGTGGCATGTAGTTTAGTTTGCAAAAACACTCATTGCAGACCCTCTTGACACAAGTAAACAGAGAGCAAGAAAGGTGCCAAAGTGGGCCGAGGCCAAGCGTATGATGAGGAAGCTGTGACATCTCTGATTCTGCTGCCCACTGTGCTCAGAGCTTAGCGGGAGCAACAAGCCCTTCCTAGAAAAGAGGCAAGTTATCACCAATCAGCTCTTAGTAATGTGTTTTCCCTCTGTGAGAGGTAACCGCTTCCTGCTGTTGCCTTCTGCAGAGTTCCAACTGGTAGGCTTAACCCCTAATTTGGGAAAGAATAATTGCTCTAACAGTCACTGAAAAGCTGTCAGCGCTTGCTTGGAGGGGCATTTCCTGTGCTTTTTGTATGAAACATTCACCTTGTAGTCACTGTTCATTTGTACTACATCTCAAAGTTCCCTGTATTAAAAATGGGAGACGGGAGGGTTAACAACACTTAACTTGGATATAGAAAGAAGCTTACAAGGTATGTTGTGGTAGTGCATCGCTTTACTGAATAAGCAGGAAGCAGGTAGTATGTCTAACAGTACTGTTCGCCAAGGGGAAATCAAATCTGCTACTGAATTCTGCAAAGATCAGTAACTCTCCCTTTTACAAAATAATGAAGCAAAGTTAATCATCTTCTCTTGCTTCCTAATTTAGTTATTCAAATGTTCAGTGCAAACAGAAAACATGAAAGAAAACTCAGGAGGATATCTGTGTAAGATATTTATATAAATAGAAACACTGGGAAAAGTAGTTGTGATTCTGTTTAGTTTTCTACTTCGGGAAAACCAGCCAGAAGAGGACTGCAGGAGCAGCACTGCCGTAAGCTCTTGCTGAGGGAGAAACTGGAGCACAGCTCAGTACTGTTTGTTTTCATGTAGGTTTAGATAATAAAACACAGAAGGCTGAAAGGGAGATTTGATTAACTATTGTTCATAAACCGCATTTTCTTAGGTCTGCAAGCTTCAGCTGTCCCTGCGTTTTTGCCAGAGTTTTAGATTTTTGCTTTTCTTTACGTATTTTTTCCGTCTGTATTTTCTGTTTGGATGATAAAAGGTTTAGAAGTCTAGAAGAGGAGGAGAAAGAGAGTGGTTTGCAGCAAGGAAGTGAAGTCTCTCATTCATTTCTTTTCTTATTGTTTGGCAGGTGGAAAGCACAGATTTACAGAGCTGAACTGGATCAGCTGAAGAAGTGGGAGAAGAGAAACAAAACAAGTGCAGCACCGTTGAAAAGAGCTTCAGCTTTATCTGGCATCATCACCACAGCAACCAGAAAATACAATTAAAAGACAAGGGCTAGAGCAGAGGAGGTGAAAGTGCACCTCTTTACCTTTGGACAGAAGGCAGCAAAATAATTATGCAGGACAGAAAAGAGTATTTGATGGATCTAGCCAAACTGTGTCAGAGGGAAGTGTCCCTTCATTAACAGGAATGTGCCACTGTTTATGCACTGGAGAGGGGAGTGCCATGAGAACTACTGAAGAGACTATTTCTGTGGTTGCATATCTACATGTGTTTGCACCACAGCTGGGACTGAATTAGGTGGTACAGGCATCTTGGACCATCACGTATTGGATAGTGACTTTTTTTGTTCAAGGTGTACCTGGCACAAGAACTGAAAGACACCACAGATTTTTTTTCACTGGCACAAAGAGAGCGAGACAATCTCCAGCCTTTCCCTTCTATAACTGCCTGCTATACCATGGGATGTCGGCAAAGCTCTGAGGAGAAAGAGGCGGCGCGGCGGTCCCGTAGGATTGACCGCCACCTGCGCTCTGAAAGTCAGCGACAACGAAGAGAGATTAAGCTCCTTCTCCTAGGTACCAGCAATTCTGGGAAGAGTACTATAGTAAAGCAGATGAAAATCATTCATAGTGGTGGCTTTAACCTGGAGGCCTGTAAGGAATACAAACCTTTGATTATCTATAATGCAATTGACTCCCTCACACGTATCATTCGGGCTCTAGCCACCCTTAAGATAGAATTTCACAATCCCGACAGAGCATACGATGCTGTGCAGCTTTTTGCTCTGACAGGGCCAGCTGAGAGCAAGGGCGAGATTACCCCTGAGCTGCTGGGAGTCATGAAACGGCTCTGGGCAGACCCTGGGGTGCAAGAGTGTTTTTGCCGCTCCAATGAGTATCACCTAGAGGATAATGCTGCATACTACTTAAACGACCTCGAAAGGATTGCAGCACTGGACTACATCCCTACAGTGGAAGATATTCTGCGTTCTCGGGACATGACCACAGGGATTGTAGAGAATAAGTTCACCTTCAAAGAGCTGACTTTCAAAATGGTGGATGTGGGTGGACAGAGATCTGAACGCAAAAAATGGATCCACTGTTTCGAGGGGGTTACAGCAATAATTTTCTGTGTGGAGCTGAGTGGATATGACTTGAAGCTGTATGAAGATAACCAAACAGTAAGTGTACCTTCTGCTCCTTACTCTTCTCTTCTCTTCTCTTCCTTTCCCCTTTGCCAGCGTTTGGCCTTTCTTCTCTCCCTCGCTTCCCTCCCAAGGCAGTAATCCCTGAGTTCCCAGCCCCAAATGTGATTTCCTTCCCCTCAGGCACAATCTGTAGTAAAAAGCCAGAAGCTACAATTCCTTTATTTAGATAGTTTTTCCTACTGGTCATATTTCTTTTTTACTATTACTTTGGGAAATAGAAGCCAATGGAATGTGCTTTTCAGACAACAGCAGATTTGGTTTTTGTGCCTTTTTGCTAAATGTTTGTCTAGTTAAGTGTTAGTCCAAATGTCACTTTTAAAAGGTAGACAGTAGTGACATTCTGGTGCAAAGGGATGGTTCATATGGATGCCATGTTTTGCAAGTCCTGGGAAATTTTTAAGCTAAACCACTAACAAATAAAAGTTTTCTCCCCATCTTTTTCCAGGATTTTGAATCAGAATTTGGGATGAAATTGATTTTAAAAAATAATAGTTCAGATATTGTTTTTAATTAGTATGGAACTTTAAAATGTTGTTTGACTGTTTTTGTTAAAATGGCTGATTTGCCTTGTCCAATGAATAACTATTCCTGTTTAATTCCCTTAAACGTTATTAGCTTCTGATTTTCACAGCATGCAAATACAGTAACTATGCAAAAATATATGAACACTTAGGCTTATGCAGTTGTGTGTTTACTATCACATTCAGCTTGCCTGAGTTAAGCTTTATGGTGTTTTACTTGAACTTAGTTTTTTTGACAGACTTGTAAAATGTGATGCTTAAGAGACGGGAGTTTGTGGGTAGGAACACATAATGATTCTGTCATTTAGAGGTTCATAAACATGCTGTATTTATGTTTGAAAACAGCTGCCTTTCAGGAAGAATTAAAATCTATACTGTAAAATCATAAAGTTAACCTTAAAATGCTTCTATTTCTCTTGTACTCTCTTGCACATCTTCAGTTGTTGTACATTGAGAAAGCTTGTTCAGCAGTGTTGGTTCCTGGAGTACTCCAGGACACCCGAATCCTTGTTCTTTTACAGCAGGTGCATTACGTGAGTGTTGTTGGGGAGGAAATTGTTCCAAGGAATTTTACATGCTGTTTGAAATCTAACTGCACCTCAGTAATTCTACAGAAAGAGGACCTTTCAGCCAGGTCTAATGATCTGGTTTTGGCAGCCTTCTGTGGACGAGGATTATTGATCAGCCTGATTAGACAGACCCCCATTTATGTGTAGTACACACAGCTCAAAGTTTCTCTACCGAGAATCTGAAGTCAAATGTAGTGTACTGCATTTGTACGTGTAAGATTCCTGTCACCTTTTTGACATCCTCTAATGCTTGGATGACTGTGACACCACTGTATATGCAGCTATCCATTTCCTTTTCCCTTTTTGCCCTAAAACAATAATTTCGAGCAATCCCTGAGACTCTCATGACTGGTTACCAACTAACAGAGACTTCTCTAAAATGATCAAGTGGGGGAACAGGTTGAGAGAAAGGGAACTCTGCCCACAAACAGACTGAGTGAGAAGGAGTACTGAAGCTCTACATCAGATGTCTGTCACATTGCAGATCTCTGTTGTGAATTCTACCCTGAAAAGCTCCACTCCTCTGTCCTGTGGAAGGGGCCAATGATCACCTTCTTCACTGTTGTTTATTTTGTACTGGACTTGTGAAATATCAACATAGCTGCATCCCTGTTTTGTTTTTTTTTTTTCATTAAAAATAGTTTATTGAGAGCTGCTGTACTCTTTAAAGATTCCAAATACATGGTCATGGTTTTGATAATGATTTGAATAACTGTAGTGGCTTTAATGGCTAAATGTAAAAGCCTCCCCAAAATTATGCATGTTTTCTATAACACATGCTGTTCACCAGATTCCTGGGGCAAGATGAACTCTATCAGTACCTGAAACAACTCCAGTCTGCATTTTATACAATATCACTTATCATAGACTCACAGTACGGATTAAAATATTGTCAAGTAACCTAGGGGATTCCAGAGTTGTGGTGATGGGAGCTTATTGTAATTGAGGTGGGGAAACTTCATGAGATGGAAGTGGTTCAAGAAAGAAATTACATAGCTGATACTTCTGACATATTTCCCGGAGTTTGTATTGGAAGCTGACAGCAGTCACTGAGGTAGAGTTGGAGGAAGATGCTAATATTTCCTTGCAAGCCGTATGAAAACATCACAGACCAAAACCAAATAAATATCAGACAAAACCCATAGAGCAATATTTCTCAGAAATATCACCCTTGGCTTTTTGTGTGCTGGTTTGTTTTTACTGCCATACTTGTCTGTTCAAGTTCCCTGTTCTGCAACCAACTCCTTCCCTCCAACCCAGCATAAGACTAGAACATCACCGAAGAAAAGAGGTAAAACTATTCCCTTAATATCCTATGTGTGTAGGAAAGGGATATCACTTTATACAGTCTCTTTTACTGGTAAAGTGATACGAAATTATTTCAATTCATTCGTACTTTTAATTCCTTTGTCAGTATTTTTAGTTGCTAATAGAGTTTCCTTACAAAGATTCATTAGAATGGAAGTTAAGTGATAAGTTTGAAAGGCAATTATACTTAGGTATGAACCAAGACTACAAAATAGTTTCCAAAAATATTCCCTTTGTTTTACAAGCTTGCCTTGTATGGTTGAATTCCTTTTGCGTGCACTTTCTATGATTCTTCAAGGGAAAAAGACTTTGTGGTCAAGAACATTCCCCATAGCTGACTTTTAATAAAACCTTTCACAAATACTTGAATTTTACTGCAAATGAAATATGCATTTTGACTACTAAATCTTTTACAAAGATTTTTCTTCTTAGAAGGCAGCTAAGTGACAAGTTTGAGAAGTAATTATGCTAGGTCATGAGAAATATCAGACCAGAGAAATTTATTTTAAGAAAGAAAAAGAAAAGATCGTTACCTAATTTTTAGTAGCATTGTCGGGTTTGTCTAGATCTTTCTGTCGTGCTGCCATCCTCTCCGTATGCTTGAGGCTATTCCACAAGTGTGGAATTCTCTCTTAACAGCTTTTTGCAAAGACAGGATATTTGCAATGATCCTTGTCAGGACTGTTTTTGTTGGTATAGCTTACCGCATATATATTAATAGTCGGTCCTGAACAGAGCTAACTTGTGAAGCCTCTTCAGGGTGAGAATATTATAGTGAGACCAGTGTGCAGAGGGAAGAACAAAAATACCGCCCCAAATATCAGTTGCCTGGACAATTTTTCCTTTGTGTGTTATTAAGAGACAAATTAAGTTACATTTTATGTTGCCTGAAAAGAAATGAGAGAAGGGAAAGACAAAATTTTTATGGGGCTTTTGTCCTTCTGCTACACTTTATTCTGGGTAACATCACTTGCAGAGACAATCACCTGAGTTAACAACTTGTACATCTGGCCAAACCAATATTTTGACTTGTCTGTTCAAAATGTGCAACACTTTGCTGTTTACTAAAGAGCAAGATGGTGAAAACTATAATTCTTCACTTTTTTTGATTCTCTCCACCTTGTGTTTTTGCTTCTGTCACTCTCTATGACAGTACTTTTCCTGCTTATCTAGGATTATCTGCAAATGTGATCTGGGCCTGTTTTCATTTCCACAATGTCTTACACATTTTTTTCTACCTAACTTGTAATAAATATAGCTTCATCTTTCCGTGCACATAGCTAATATGACTCATCCAGGCATCAGCTGCCTCTTCTTTTGACACAGTTGCAAAATTGGTTTGTACAATACCTTTGGAATGCTGTTGATTTATTACAAGATTATTATTCCTGACCAGCACTCTG
This sequence comes from Nesoenas mayeri, assembly GCF_963082525.1. Lineage (NCBI taxonomy): Eukaryota > Metazoa > Chordata > Aves > Columbiformes > Columbidae > Nesoenas > Nesoenas mayeri. The sequence continues at coordinate 9,529,525 of NC_137565.1, read as the reverse complement.
CGAAGGCTGCCTTAAGTTTTTATATCCCCATCCTGATTTAATCTCTATTATACCAAATAAATTACTTGTCTTCATTTTTAGGGTCCTTAGCAGCTGATTGACCTGTTCTATCTTTTATTACATATTAAGATGTCATTTCTGGCCTTTGATAATGTGAAATTACGAAGTAATGTAATGATTTTTTTTTTCTACCTGACATGTTGCATCTTGCCCTTAGGAGGAGTTTTCTGTTAATCCCTAAGTGTCTCATCATTATTTAAATTTGCCTTTAAATTAATGTGTGCTAGAGAATGTTAAATCATCTGTACTCTCTCATGTTAGTACTCCTGTCTCTCACCCTGAAAAGGAGTCTTGCGGTTTCTTTGCCAGTGTCCTCATCTGTCTGCGTGCACTCAGTTTTGTGTTTCATACCTGCTATCCATCCTAATGGATAGTTTTCCATTTTCTTTCATAGTCTGTACATGCAACAGGGTTCTAGACCATTAGAAAGGTTCTTCAAAGATACAATAATAAAGTAAATAATGAAATAAGTTAAACATGAATGTATAAATGAGAATTCCTGAGGTCAGTATTTGCAACAGAATCACATGCTGCAGGAGAAACCAAGTAAAGCTTGTACACATCTGCTTTTCCTAGAAATGACACTAGTTCAATAATTTGATAAACGTGAATGCTAGAAGACCAAAACAAACCAAACACTTGGTGGCTATATTATTAGAATATTTTCTGTGAATTGGGCAGTATTTCTAAAAGGAGGACATTCTAGTCCCCTCACTGAAAGCTTAAAACTTAACAAATACTACTTTTTTTATAATACATGCTTGAAAGGTGGTGGGGTTTTTAAGCTGTGAATATTTGACAACTGAAACATACCTAATAATGTTCTCATGAGGTTGTTTGAAGGGGCCCTCAGTCTAGACCAAAGCCTTTTCAAGTACAACTTTTTTGTTGTCTTTTGCATTGAAAATGTTCTGTGGCTGCCAAACTCTTACCTCATCCCAACTTGAACCTCATTTTGCTTAAGTTAACTGAATTGGTTTCTCTTCTAATTTCGAGTCCTATCACCTGAACGTTATGATATACAATATAGAGTTTTGATTCTTCAAGAGAGATGACAGATGGTTTATCAAAGATTACAATGTATTCACATTTTCGTATGTTCAGATGATGCCACAAAGTGATAAGAACTTGCTCAAGCAAATAAGCCATGAAAACACAACCTCATAATATTATGAACTCATATTTCAAATGTAAGAAGGCACATGTTAGGTTTTGATATAACAAGGCACAGTAGAAAGAGCAACGTTTTCACAGTTAAATACGAATAAGAGCATACAGTACTGTAACCAAATAATCCAGAATATATCACAGCATACATTTTCAGAAAGCATGTTTACTCAGACCTGCTTCACCTTGCAATTCTTGATATGCATTTAAGCCACTTGCATAATCATTCCCATTGCAGGCAATAGTGCAATTAAGCCAGATTAATACCATGACTAGTGTTAGTCGAACTTCTGTTTGTAGTGTGAGCACTTTTGTTTATGTAAATTCAAGGTTTCTTACATTTCTTATGGTATCATCACCTTTTTTGTTTGATGTATGTGGTGTTTCTACATGAGCTTTTCAAGAGTAGGTTCTTTTGAGCAGAAGTCAGGTGCTAGGAAGACAAATCACAGTGTTGCTATTCCAGCAGTTTTTTAAACTAAAAATAATGGCATCTAATATTAAAAACTTAGGTAACTGCCATTTCTCTGGCAGTGTGACAAGGATTTTACAGGAACTTGAATTCTTTTAAAGATACTGTTAGACATTTCAGTACCTTGTTGACTCATATAGTGCGTATACCAGAAAGATATTTTGGAGCTGTAACAGCTCGATCTATGAAAATATCAAATTGATGTTCAATAGTGGTCAAAAAAACAAGCAATGTTAGGAAAGCACTACAGAAAGAATCAGCATCAAATGCAGAGCATGTCTGTTTTTAGGATGCTATCTAAGTTATTGTTCTCCCATTATGAAGAAAATATGTTAGAACTAGAGCAAACATGACCTGAAGTACAGAATATTTTCAATAAAAACAACACTTAATAGATGGGGACTTTTTCCCCTGGCATACAGAAAATTGATTTCTAATCATTAGCTATTGTCTCTCTAAGAACCAAGAAAATCAAATTATATTAGTCGCTAAGATGTTCTGAACAAGGTAAAGGCCGCTCAGCACTACACAATGTAGAGTGAAATTATGGAGCATTTTGCCTGAGTATGTTGTGGCACCAAAACTCTGAAAAAGTTTAGAATGAAATAGAAATTGTATAAAGGAAAATATCTGAAGATCTATTAAATGTTAAGATAGTGCTTTCGTCTTGGAAGTTCTGAGTTCAGATCTTGAGAAGCAGGGATAAAATACTGGGGAAGTATTTGTGTTTCCCTGGATCTTGATTTTCTTCCCCTTCCTAAATTATCTGTTATTAGCAAGTGTAAGACATGGGATTTTGGGTAAGATGGATCTTTGTCTCGGATGGCTGTGGTGGTGGGTTTTTTTCTTTGGGTATTTTTCTTTGTGTTTTTTTGTTTGTTTTTCTTACGAAAAGTAATGGATGAGACATGTGTGATGTGCCATGGATTTTCTTTTATCTTTTTTTTTTTCGATTGTGTGCTGCCAAGACTGAATACTTCAGCCTGAGTCTTGGGATGTATTTTTGAGTATCAAAATGCATTTTTAAAGCTATTAATAGGCTTAGTTAAATTTTGAACCTGTCAACCAATGACAGTGTCCCCTGATTATACTTCAAAATTAGCAGACGATGAATAACTCTTCTACTTCAATTAATTCAGTTCTATAACTCCTGTCACTTCTTTTTTAGATATTTAATTCTGACACTGTCCTTTCTTTACATTATTAAATCGATTGAAAAAGCTTGCTTTCAAAATAAACAGTGTAGTCACTCTCTGCGTACTTTTCCCTGTTATTTACTGATTGGTCATATTTTTCCTATTTTTACAAATAGGAGCCAACCCCCAAACATTTATCATCAGTAGAAATAAAATATTGATAATGGTTTAACACAATTTAGCATAAAAATCCATGTAACGGACGTCCCATCTTAGAAGCAATAATCCTTCAGACCACCAGTTCTGGGGAGAAAGCTTATGACTAAACTAATGTTACTGAATAATACAATTGTATGTCATACATATGCTACATTTATTTAGGTTTTTTTTAGAACTCCTCCAGTTTAACAGCCGTATGTTCTCCTCTTCTGCTGTTTCCCTGGCAACATGGCATGGCAGAGTGTTGTATCAGTCGACACTGAGCTCTGCTTCAGCAGTGTCCTGCCAAAGCCAGCAATGTTTCCAGCAATCCGAGCCCTTTCACTGCAACTGTGACACAGCAAGGAGAGTTTCTTACCATTAGTATTTGCCAACATCAGTTGGAATGCCACTGGTGTAAATGTTTATGCACCAGTGCCCTGATAATACTGCCTGGGGATGTCATTGGACTTCTCAGATCTTTTTACAATGCTTTTTAGTATTAGGTATAGTTCAATAGTATGATTTCTCCTGGCAGTGATACAGAAAGGGATGATTCTAATAGCAGCTTGTATTGTGCCTTTGCTGTTCCTCATAGATCAAATAAAAGCAATAATTAGAAAGAAATAAATAAACCACCAATAACCCATCCATGGAAGAACAATCAACGTGAATTGGAAATGCGAGAGGTTAATAAACGAGGTTAAAGGTATGTAAAAAAAACCAAAAAACAAAAAAAAACCGAAAGGCTGACAAAACGAAATGCAATGTGGCTGTGCCTAAAATGTCCTGGAGGCAGCGTTCTGCAGAGCATCTGCCTGTCATTGCTATCCAGAAATCCACACTGAGACTTGGAGCATTTTAAAAGGTTTCAAAAGGTTAATTTGTGTTGTTCAGCTAAAAAAGATTGCTGAGTAACTGCTTAGTGTGTAAGTACCTGAAGGAGTAAAAAATGCTCAATACTTAGCAAAATACATAATCTAATGGAGAAGGCAACATAAGAAATAAATGGCTACAAGCTAGGTCAGGTAAATACCAACTTGAAATAGACTTTTTCTTTTTCTTCTCCAAATTTTGGGGTTTTTTTAGGAAGGAGACACAACCAGCTTTGCTGAGTTTAGTCAGACAGCCATTGCCAGCTACAAATGACTAGGCTTAGGACGGAGAAAACCCAATAGATGGAAATGACCATAGTTCTGATCAATGGAAGTTAGACCAAAAGACCCAATGAATCATGATACTCCCAGTTTAATATTTATTTATATAGAGATAAAATAAAAGTCCAAATTTTAGAGCCTTTTTATTTTATAAATTAAATAATGTATTCTGGATAAATCACAGAATGTTAGGGATTGGATTAGCCAATTTAGGGATTGTCTTTGTATTACATACCGTGTTCCAGTCTCCTCAAGGGTGAAGATACTATAGTGGAGTATGCCCGTGCAATGGTCTTTTAAGAACTGAAGCTTATATTTTTAATCAGAAAAACTGACCATCTAGGATATAAATGCTAGCTTATACTATTAGGATAATTCAGTAATGCTCAGGATTCAAATCTCTGCCATAAAATAACCAAAATAGTTACTCCAAATAAGAGTCATGAATAATAGTATAGGCAAGTCAGTACATTTCCTGCTTCCAGTTAGATTTGATATGATTAAAAGAATGTTAAGTTTTTATGGCTATTTTAGAACATTAAATGTACTAAAAGTTAAAATGTATGAGAGTCTTTTTGAAAGGGTGAAATTTTAATTGCATTTTATATCAGATGCTCTATTTGCAATAAGTGAAAGGAACTGGAAGCTTTATACAGGTGAGACTTCAAAACTAAATAGTTTAGAGTTGCGAAATATGTTTTTCAGTTACAAAAGATAATTCTATAAGTACTTTTATTTTGTATTTTTTCATCTTGTCCTAATTCTGTTTCTTTTGCCTAAGCACTGAAGTATACAGTTACGCTATAACTGCTGCCAAATATTGTAACAGAATTATTAAAAGGTAAAGGAGGAGACAAAATCTTGCTGTTGTCATAGGACCCATTATACAGACTTGAGAGGTATTGAAGGCAGGAGGTAGGCAGGAGGAAGGGAGCAGCATGGCCCTGCCAGCCAACATACACAACCACTGCTGGGTGATCTCAGCAAACCACGTTTATATTTTAAATAGATCCTTTCTACTGATGTAAGGTAAAGTAGGAATACAGGCTGTTTGTCCCCCAGATATTATTTTCAGAAGCATAAAGAAATCCTGTTGGTTGTGTGGGTGAAACCGAGAAGAGGTGAGATTTTTTTTTTATGTGCTCTTTGCTTACTGTTTACACAATACAGTTATCACTACATTGTACAAACATAGCAGAGACCTCATTTTAATCCTATATTGTATTGATCTGTTTCATGCATTGCTTAGAAGTAGCCTGATGTTACCATAGCCCTGGCAACAAGTCCAATTTAGAGTTCCAAACCTTTTTTCCTGTGCTGCTCGCTCACATTCTCCAAACTGAGTTATTTTTTGCTGAATGAGTTCTACTGATCGCATTTACAGTGTGACCTCCCAAACAGATGTGATAGCATAACGGAGGGACGTTCCACTGTGCTGTAGGAGTAGGGTAATTCCTTTTCCAGCTTCACTGTCAAGGTCAGCTTACCAGGGAGCTATAGCCTAATGCTGCGGCGTTCTCACAGCAAACATAGACACAAAGAACTCTTCTAGTACCCTTGCAATACAAGACGAATTATTAGCATACTAGGAAAACAGGGATGTTGAATCAAAGCCACGTATCCTTGACATGGAGCAGCTCTGATTGTAGCTACAAGACCAAGGCATTGAGAAGTTGAATGTCATGTATCTATGTTTCCACATGTTATGGTGGTAGATTTAATCTCCAAAGATATAAAATGAACTACAATATCACAGAATAAAAATTTTAAAATTTGAAATACTGGTTTATGAAAGAGACATGGAAATAGAGGAGATATGTTTGTTTCCAGGGATGTTGAGCTGTAGATTGGATTAATACATCTCTGCATTTCTAAGAGAGAAAATGTAGTAAGTTTTAATAGCAAAATGAAATGTAGTACACAAAGGAAAAAAATAATATGGTCTTTTCTCAGTCAAGTTGAAAAATTCTATTTTATTAGAATATTAGAGTTTTAAATTATATTTTCACCTTCATCCTGTTATCTTGTTTAAATAACTCTTGCTGTTTTAATCGGCAGTCAAGACTGGAGCTATTACTACCCTGAGTGTAATTATACCTTCTGTCTGCTAGTAGAGGAAGAAGAGAAACTGCAGGTTACTGAGTGTTCATGTTTCCAAACTACACAGTCACAAAATAAACTCTGTACTTCAGTATCCATTATGTACCAGCCCCTCCCCTCTCTTCAATATTGATGCAAAAAAATAGGGATCTACTAAAAAACCAAAAAACAACATAAACCACCAAAAATAGATGCCATAATTTTAGCAGACTTAGAACGTAGACATTACTATAACTTCCTCTTGATACTATTTGCTAAATTGGCTAATCCATGGAATTCAGTGTCCAAAGTGGGTCTTTCCCATTCAGACATTAAATTCCACAAAATACCAAGTCATCCAGCCTGAGACAGGGTTTCAGCCACACAGTGATCAATGATAGTTGTAAGAAAGTGACACTTAAAGTTAGGCAGAGGTGTCCTGAGTAAAAAGGAGTGATGCAGCTTTTCTAAAATGTTACCACTGCTATTCTGCTCAAGAAGACATTTAAAACAGAAAGGCTACAGTGAGTCAAAGAAATGTCACCATATTCTGAGAATACAAAAGCCATTCTGTACTTAAATCATTCAATTTCTTCTTCAAAACATGAATATTTAAAATAGAAAAGTGCATTGACAAAAAATGCTGATGTGAATAAGAGAGCACTCAAGGAAATAAATTTTTTGAGAAGTACCCTTACATTTTACTTAAAAGCCCAACTCACCCAAGATACTATAAAAATCTCAGTCTTCAGAGCCTGACTGGTGGCAATGGAGCTTAGTTCTAACTAAACAAAGATTGTAAAATTGCTATCCTAAAGTGTATTTCAAATCTAGATGCAAATAATTGCTCATCCCATGAGGTCCACTTCACTGGTGAAGTGACTGGTCTTCTCTAAGATGCAAGATGAAAAAAAATCAGGAGTGTTTCTTTTTTTTCCTAATGAAATATGCAGGGATGTTCTTGTACCACTGCCATCTCTGGAGACAGACTGATTATAAGCTTTCCTGCAACCATTTATCTGGAATCAAGGATCACAAGGAGTGTCAGTGCTTTTCTAGAAGCTTTTAAAGAAGAGTAACATAAAATACACCCATATTAGAAACCTTTACTGTTGAGTCTACCATGGTACCTAGGTAAATTATGGCATGTGCCTAAGGCGCACACTTCCTTCACTTCCTGAACAAGAATTTTTAAATAGCATACATGGTAAAAAATAGTGACATAAATTATATTTTCTGATGTTGTTGCCCTGCGCTGGACTCTCTCCAGCAGTTCCCTGTCCTTCTTGAACTTCTCCTTCATTTCTCCTATCCACTGTCAAAGTAGTTACTGCTGAAGTTCCTTTTCAGTACATAAAGAATTAAACTTGTGTATGTGTGTATATACATATAAATATATATATGTAAAACCTACTAGATATAGATGCAGTTTGAATTTCAAGATACAGTTCTCAACATGTGGAATTCTGAAGTAGGTGTGCTGACGTAACTGGCATTGCATAGATTTATGTGCTAAACTTTCTTTACAGTTAGTATTGCATTCATCAAGGATTTTTAACTGCATTTGGTGATATAGGTAATTATAAAAAAAATCTCAGATTTGAGTGTCATGCAGTTATATTTGCAATACCTGCACATTTCAACAATTAGTTACACATGTGCAGTATTATAACAAGATTTGATGCCAAAAAATGTAGGGTTTGTTTTTTTTTTCCATACCTAAAAGAATAGATGATGTCTTGGAGCATTTATCACGATTCCATTAGATACTATAGAGTCAGAACTGCCAAGACCTGATGATAATGACAGTCTACACCATATTTAAGAGCCCTTGCCAATAAGCAAACTGAAATCTCTTTAGTCCAGCTGTATGTGCCCAGACTCCTGCTGTAAATCTCATCTGGCCTTGCGGCAGTGCTAGAAATCACCCAGGCGAGGCTTAAGACAGACTTTTCATGTTACCTGTGTAATGCACTGCAAGGGCACATGGGCTGAATGGCAGACTCATCCAGCCTACTGCATCCATCATCAAGAAAGGGGAGTGCATAGTTCTGCATTCAGATAGTAAAGACATCCTTCTGGCATGGCCCACGGTTTACTCTTTGTCCTGATGTGTAAGTGTGGGCTTGCATCTGTGACGAGTAGTTAATGTGTTTAGATTTCAGAGAGGAATTAGTCCTATATTCACTATGTAGTTCACTGCCCTTCTAGTGCATGTAGTACAACTACTAGGACAACTAGATGCACTTTTAAAATCAAAGTCTGCTGCTTTCTGTTTTTAAAGAAATGCAATTAGTTGTTTCTTGGCATTTTAAATTGGAAAATCTGAAATGCTCTTAATGTGATTTTCATGGCTCTGCTCAAACATCAGGTTTATAAAATGATTTTCCCTATGAAGAAGACAGATTTTACTTTGGCTTTAAAGACTTTAATATATTGGCTGGTGACAGCAACCCAAGAATTTCTGTTTCAAGAAACATACCATTTTTTACTAGAGAAGACATTTTGGTTAAAATATGTGATCATTAGGACAACATGTGCCTCTCTAGCAAGTTTCAATCATCTACTGTTCCCTTGAGAAAGATTTTACTTTTAATGATGAAATCTTAGCAGCATTTTATTTTACATTGTTCTGGGAAGTCTTGTATTTCAGACAGAAATACCTGGTTTCTCTGCAGGTCAGATTTATACATCTATTCCTCCTTCTCTCCCTGTGCAGAATGCATTAAGTTATGCGTATGACCATTTACATACAAGGAGTCTAGTTTTTGACTGCCTGTTTCAGCAATACAGCATCTACCATATGAACCATCTCCTTATCTCTTTTTTGGAATATTTTAATGCCAAGAATATAAGCACACTTTTCTGTCATTTCCATGGAAACCTGAAGAGGAGCTTAAAACGAATGCAATGGAAAACAGAGGCTGGAGGAGAATGCATCTTGAGTTCTCACTCTGTGAGAACTGGTGACAGAAGATACAGAGAAGGCAGAGTTACTGAATGCCTTCTTTGTCTCTGTCTGCTCTGTCAGATGCTGTCATGAGGAGCCCCATACTGCTGAGGCCCCAGAGGAAGGCAGGATAATGGAAGAGTTTGCCTCAGTTGATGAGGACTGGGTTAGGGAGCAGTAGGCAATCTGGGTTAGGCAGTTAGGCAATAAATCCATGGGTCTGGATGGGATGCACCCGTGGGTGCTGAGGGAGCTGGCTGAGGTCATTGCTGGACCACTCTCCATCATCTTTGCCAAGTCTTGGGAAACAGGAGAGGTGCCTGAGGACTGGAGGAAAGCAAATGTCACTCCAGTCTCCAAAAGGGGCAAGAAGGAGGACCCAGGCAACTATAGACCGGTCAGCCTCACCTCCATCCCTGGGAAACTGATGGAACAACTTTTCCTTGGTGCCATCTCAAGGCATATCAGGGATCAGAGGGTCATTAGGAGCAGCCAACATGGCTTCACCAAGGGGAAGTCATGCTTGACCAACCTCATTGACTTTTATGAGGATATAACAAGATGGATGGATGATGGCAGAGCGGTGGACGTGATCTACCTTGACTTGAGTAAGGCATTTGACACAGTCTCCCACAGCACCCTCATTAATGTTTACAGATATGTTAAGGGTGAGTGTCACGAGGATGGAGCCAGGCTCTTCTCGGTGACAACCAATGATAGGACAAGGGGTAGTGGGTTCAAACTGGAACACAAAAGGTTCCACTTAAATTTGAAAAGAAACTTCTCAGTAAGGGTGACAGACACTGGCCCAGGCTGCCCAGGGAGGTTGTGGAGTCTCCTACTCTGCAGACATTCAAACCCGCCTGGACACCTTCCTGTGTAACCTCATCTGGGTGTTCCTGCTCCAGCAGGGGGATTGGACTGGATGAGCTTTCGAGGTCCCTTCCAATCCCTAACATTGTGTGATTCTGTGCATAGGCTAAGTGCAGGACTCACTGAGCCAACATTATTCTCTGGCCTACTGTATAAACACCAAGTTGAAAACAGAAGCATTACACAAACCAAAATCAAAATATAAGCTTCTCCCTTTCAGTGGATTGAACAGGAAATCATTCTACATTTTTAAAATATCAATGAAATGGACAAGGGATAGGCAGCCATGCAAATAATTGAAGTCCCTTCAAGATTGCAGAAGCTAGTAACTGTGTTAGTTTTCCTCTGGTATAACTCATTCTCAGAATGTCTCTTTCTTGATTCAATCCAAGATCCATTAATTAAGAGCTCACCAGCCAGCCAGCAGTTATTTTACAGAGACAACACTAAAAGTTAACTTGTTGAAAAAGACATCAGGCAGGCTGCTTGGGCTACTGCATTGTTATTAGCGTTGAGTAAGCCTTAAAAAAAAAGTTAGTATGACTTGTAAATCTGTAACAACAGCAGAGATCAGAAGCTCAAACAGCTTCCTTTTTGTCTCTTCTATTCCTCTATGCTATTTTTTACCCTACTTGTCATTACTTTTCTAGCACTTCCTGTGATACAACCATAATTCCTCTTGTGATTTCTCAAGGAACAATCCAAGCAACAGGATAATTTCTTTGAAATAAGCTAACAGCACTGTTTTTCTTGTCCCCTGAGAGCAAGAGAGACCCATGAGACACTTCCTTGAGAACAGGACCTCACTGTGTCTAGCTTGATCAGCCTTGGGGCATCTGACGTCTCTCTTGATCTCAGTTACCAATTTCAGTTTGAATTATTAGATGGCAAAGAACAATCAGTAATGTGGTTTACTTGGACATATACAGAATCCTGTAGTTTTGGGAAAAAAATATTCAGACGACATAAAATTAACATATATAATGGATGATAAAATTTGGGAATGGATGTACAAATGGACAGCCTTAGTTTCTAGCACTGCAAATTCTAGAATTAGTATAAAGTGCCTGCAGAACTTTCACCCAATGTAGGAGAGAAGGACTTTTAGAATATTACAGTAGGATCAGTTCAGAAGTAGCTAAAGCCAAGATTCTTCATCAGATGTCGATACACACACACACAAAAATTACTAAGGCGTCTTATTGTATCAGTTTAGAGGTGAGAAAGCTGGGGAGAAAATACACTAATTCTGCCCTTCTGCAAATCATATAATGTATGCTGAATTTTTCTTGAAAAAGTTATCCATTTGCAAGGGAAAAATATTTTCACCCATTATTACAAAAGAAAAATTATAAAAACCTGATAATTTAAAAAAGATCTCCTTAATATTTGGCACAGCCCTTGTCCCACATATAGGGTTATTTTTATTTTTCTAATTCATTTGCAAGTTTGAATTTATTTGAACTGTGCAAATTCCTGTGCTGATATGAATGATAAAGACCATCATTAGGAAGATCTGATTAGCCTCTAATGGTACAGAATTATATAAGCACTGTTTCTCATCTGGAATGTACAAGTCTAAGGAAGAAACAACTGAAAGAGTGAGAAAGTTGAGGGTAAGCTGAGATTGTGAGCAGTGTGGGTGGAGGATGAGGTGGAGCCGGGTTTAAGCGATCTGGTGAAATCAAATAATCAAGAGTTAGTAAACGGGAGAATATTGTTGGTGTAACGTTATTTTGAACATCTTGTTCCTGTATATTTTGATTGAGGCTTTCTAGTGATTATTGTTTTTTCCGTGGATTTTCTGCCTCATTCAATGACTATAACTTTTTTTTTTTTTTACGATTAATGAGGGCTTATGTGATAAATAAGACTGTCAACTGTAGGAACACTGCCATCATCTAAGGCAGAGGGAGGAAAATAAGAAATGAATAGAACATAGGATTATAGGAAAACAGAGGAAGTTCATAGGGCTAAAGCAGCTAACTGCTACTCTGAATAACTGTATAGATCTTGGCATAGATCCACATACCTTTTTGGTTTCAAACCAGTGTCTTAAATGAAAACTTCCATAGGTAATCCCCCATTCTTCCTTTCTCAAAGGGACCAAATTTGAAATCCTGTGATTTGATTTGTAGTAGGTCTGATTACTCAGAGCTACAACAGATATCAATGACAGCTTGAAAAACCTATTAAACTTCGTTAAATAAATAAATACATGTGCTGAAAAATTAGGTTTTAGAAAATTAGGTTGGGTGTCTAGAATTACCAGGTTCCTTCTAACTATAATTTCTCATTGTATAGATTGTATCATTTCCTATTTATAAATTCCTTTTAACGGTACCTCTTGATCTGACAACATGCTGTGAAAACAAATGTAGCCAATGAAATATTCAGATACAATAATTATAAGCTTGAGAAGAAACTAGTAATTTCCTTTGAGCAGCTCATAAATAGTAAGTGTGTAGTAAAGCATGAGTCTATAAATTGAGTTGTGACAATGAAGAAAAATATTGACTGGAACATTACATTGTCCACCTTGCAATATGAATGAGAGAGGTTTCGATGAAGAAAAACCGTGTTCGTGTAACATGAGATTTATGTGAGTAACACTGTATCGGCAATTATGATTTCAGCATTTGACACTTGGTCATTTAAGTTTGCAATCCTTTTGTGTTACATTCCAGAGTAAGTTCCTGTAAATAGGTCTTTACTGAAATTGTAATTATTTTTAGAAATACTGTAAGAAGTACCAGTGATATATGCCACATATAATTGATTTTGTTTCATTTTCTCTACGTGGCATATTATATATTTCTGTATATTTCTATTTTGTGGTGGTCACTAGTTCCTGGGAGGTTCATTTCATACTTTGATAAATAATCTCACAACACTGAAGATGAATCTGGACCTTGATTAGTGTTTACTGTTCAGTCAGTGTTAAAAGCAGAAAATACTGCAGATTTTTCCAACTGGGATTGAAAGATGGGGGGTTAAGCAATTCTAATTCTACTGTTACCAATGATCCTTCATCTCGCCTATATTTACTAGCTTTCATAAATATCCAGATAGTCCTGTTTTAAAGCTGGACTTGATTGTGTTGAAATGAAAACCTACTTACTTGAGAAGTCCTCTTTTATTTATATCATAGGTTATAAGGCTGGACTCTTTTCACTGATGTTTTGGGTTTTAAGTGTTTTTAATCCAGAGAAAGGACATCCACAGGCACTGGATTTTGTAATCTCTCCCCACCATTATTCTGTTACACAAAGTTATTAAGCTTCCTAGTGCATTCTGGTGGCATACTAGTGGCAAAAAGCAATGCAGTTCTTTAATGAAAAAAATATATTCTATGTATGCAGTATATTATTTCACTTCAATTAAGGCAAATGTTGTCTGGGTGACATTAACCAATACTGACACTGTTATCACCTTTCCCTGTCCTCACCATGTGTTAAAAAAATGCACATTTCAAAGAAGGTGCAATGAAAAGCATTGTTTCTTTACACATAATCTACCAGCCAGAGCTTGGTTTATGCGTAAACTATACAAAAGGTAGGTTAGCCAAGAGTCTGCAACAGCGAATAGATGTTTTTCTTTTTACTTGCATATTCTCATGTAGATCAAATGCAGATTTCTGCAGCATTTTAATAGCTTAGGGGCTACTCTAAGGTCCCAGGAACTTGAAAGAACCGAAAAAAATAACAAATGGGTATTCCATAAAGACAACAACTCCATTCTTTGAACTTTTCATTCTGCCTCACCAACAGAATAGTGACGATGTAGTGTAACTCTTTCCATTAAAAGGATAGCCCTTATGCTTGACTTTGCCTTGAGATCTGCTCAGAACTGCATGCATAAAATTGACTTCTCATTTATGGATTCAACCATAAATATGTTTTTACAGTTCAGGGAATTATAGAAGTGTAGCCTGGATGTGATCTCTGAAGGTCACTTATCCTATCGTCACAGCTGAAGCTGGACTATTGCCAACAGTAAATCAGGCCAGCTATAGCTTTATCTAGTCGAGTGATGAAAACCTCAATGGAGGGAGATTTCACAACATTTCTAGGCAAATTGTTTCAGTGCTGTTAGCCTTCTAGTGAAAATTTTTTTCTTGACATCTAATCTGAACCTCCCAGGCTGCAATTAGTATTCATTGCCACTTGCTCTTTCACCTGATACTGCTTGGAAGAGTTTAGCTTCATCATCTTTGTAACTATGCTTCAAGTAATTGTAGGCTGTTATTGGATCACCCTTTAGCTTCCTCTTTGCCAGCCCAAACAAGCCCAGTTCCCTCAGCCTCTCCTTGTAGGTCACTGCAGCATTAAGTTACTTATTGCCTAGACACAGAAGGCTGATATTAAGCTTAAAGATCTCAAATGAGGACAGCTGGACCACTGGACAGTCTCAGACGACTTCATGTGTAAAACTATGCAACATTTTGTCTATGTTGAATACATACTTGAAATGCTCCTTTTGCCCTCGACCTAAGCAAATAATCTAAAAGCCTGAAAGAAAAACAAAAAAAACCAACGCACTTGAAAACAATAAGTAAGTGTCACCATTTGCTGCAGGGTGACAATTGAAATTGATCGAAGTATGTTACCAGGAATAAAAATTCTGGCCTCTACTACCATATATATAACTCATCCTGCTGTCCACCAGGACCCCCAGGTCCCCTTCCTCTACGCTGCTCTCTAATAGGTCATTCCCCAGCTTATACTGGAACCTGGGGTGGTTCCTACCCAGATGCAAGACTCTACACTTGCCCTTGTTATATTGCATTAAATTTTTCCCTGCCCAACTCTCCAGCCTGTCCAGGTCTCTGGATGGCAGCACAGCCTTCTGGCGTGTCAGCCACTGCTCCCAGCTTGGTGTCATCAGCAAACTTGCTGATAGTACACTCTATACCCTCGTCCAAATCATTGATTAATATATTGAATAATATAGGCCCCAGTACTGACCCCTGAGGCACTGCACTAGATACAGGCGTCCAACTCGACTCTGCCCCATTGACTGGGACTCTCTGGCACCTGCTGGAGCCGCCAGCTCCGCACACCCAGCTCCACTGCTGCTGGAGTGACACCAACTCCACATCAAGCACTTCAGATTGATTTTGTATATTTTGTATATATATTCTCTATTTATTAGTAGCGTTAGTAAAACCCCTTAAAACTCTCCAACTTGAAGTCTAAGTCTCTCTTCCTTTCCCCTTGTCTTTCTTATCATCTTTCCGATCTAAGGAAGGGGTGGCAGGAGGTAAAGGGAGAGCGTCTGCCACAGTTTATTGCCACCTTGCTTTAAACTGTAACACATCCTTGTTTACAGTTTAAACAAGATAAATTGCATTTAGCTTAGTTAAAAGTTTTCACAGTCCTCAGATGCCTACCAGTTTTAAAATAGTGATGAAAGAGAAATAATGATTGAAAGATAAAGTTCTTAAGTATATGGCAAAATTGGCAGTTAATTCCCTTATTTGTGATAGTCTCTCTCTTCATAATTTTTCATTTTTAAGTTCTAAGCTCTCACAACTGCAACCAGAAGCTTTAATGTGAAAGCTGTGAGGTGAAACTACATTCCAATTAGGTTCCATTTACCAAATTATTTTTCTAGTTACTTGCTATCTTGATAACAGGGTCTTCCCTTTTGAAAACTTAGTCATTCCGGAACTTGCTGGTGCTAAGCCCACCTCCGCTGTCCCAGAGGATGACCAGGGATGTTCGTGTGTTTGCAAATTATTGGACAAAGAGAAGCAGCCATCTGTTCCTTAGCATGTTCTTTCCCTTAAGCAACCAATTCCTTGTTCCCATGCTCAAAGAATTTGCAATTAGCCCCCAACAAGGCCATCTGGATAAGGCATTGGCATTATCTTGCTTATACCTCAGCTTGTGTATAATTATGAAATTACAGCAGCACATTTCTTCTAACCACCTGGCTAGCTACACCCTTAGGATTCCTAAACTGGAAGAGATACTGCAGGGAAGAAGAATGCCTTTTCCTACCTTTACTTTTCCTCCACATTAACAGAAAAATTTTATAACTCATTTGGGAGTTGTACAATAATTTATTCAACTTTTTTATTATTATAAGCCATAACGCTCTCAAGTGTACTTCCCCTATAATATGTACAGTAGTTTTACAACATTGAATTAGGCCCAAAGTACTGTTACTTCTATTAAAAGCCAAAATCATCCTCTCACCTCCACTGTCCAGAATACTTCATAGTCAATCAACGATAAAAATACCCAGACTCTAGACTATTTTCATCCCCTCTAAGCACAAGCCACACAAACAGAACACATACATATTTGCAAATAATCTTGTAAACAACATACATGGTTTTCTTGATATCTCAAATCCGTTCTGTTGTTTTACTCTGGACCACTGAGGTGACTGTTGATGTATGCATGAGGTTTTTGGAAACCTAAACCACTGCATATGCAGAGGAGTGCAATACCTGCAGAATAATCTCTACAGGAAATGCCGCTAATAGTGTTCAAAACAGTAAATTCATTACAGGTTAACATTAGAAGAAACCAAAGGAATCAATTATTGCAGAAGAATAGGTGGGAATGTTAGAAATTACTGAAGTGTCATAGTGGTTACAGAATCACTATCTAAAGTAAGCAAACATTCGAAGTACTGTACCTGTTGTTTCTTGAATATTTTCTATTCAAAACATTACATTTGTTTACACCTACTTATAGGTGTAAATGGATCAATAAACTCAGCCTTCCCAGAGCGCTTGGTACCATGGACAGCTCCAGCTGCCTCATGGCTGTCACAGCAGCAACATGAGGATGTTCAAGTTGACCGCTGATTTCTAACAGACCTGTCTGTTGTTAGTTTATAGCAGCACTGGATTGTTATTTACAAATATATAGCTGTGGTGGTCATCCTAAATTGTTCATAAATGCCATTTGTCTACTCAGGGCAGCAGGAAGGAAGAGGTTAAAACAGATGCGGCTAAACTCAGCTTTCATCTATAAATATATAAGTTGTCCCATCAGAGCAGACTGGGGTTTTTTTTGTATTCTTTCAAGCTTGCCACTAGACAGTGGGGAGAAGTAAGGCAAGGAAAATTTCTGAGTACGTATGGTGTGCTAAACTACACATCTAATGATGCAATGTTACAATTGTGCTGTAGTAGTTCAGGCTTTTTAGAAAAACTTTAACAGCAAAATGTTTCTGTAGTGTGAATTCCTTAGAAATTAGTCAACCCTTCTATTTAAAAAAATGGCTTATAGTGCTAGCCTAAGTTTGAAAAGAAGCATGTTTTCCCAAATTACACCTATTGTTTCTAAATCTTCAGTTTTAGACTTTCCTCCATAATTGCCAAATATTTTAAAAAATAAAGGATAGAGCTAGTCTGTGGTGAAATGTATTGTATCAAAATAAGTGAATTAAGATCCCTGAAATTTCATGTTCAGGTAAGATGGGCAGCTACCAAATACAACAAAAATTGTTTCTAAAAGCAGACTTTGCTCATTGACAGACATAATAATGTATTTTGTGTGCTTTCCACAATTATGCTGAAACATTATTGTTGACCCTGTTATTTCTTCTCCTACAGAGTCGAATGGCAGAAAGTTTGCGTCTCTTTGATTCCATCTGCAACAACAATTGGTTTATCAACACTTCCCTCATCCTTTTTTTGAATAAGAAAGATCTGCTGGCAGAAAAAATCCGACGCATCCCCTTAACAGTCTGCTTTCCTGAATACAAAGGTCAAAACACTTATGAGGAGGCAGCAGTCTACATCCAACGCCAGTTTGAGGACTTGAATCGCAACAAGGAGACCAAGGAGATCTACTCACACTTCACCTGCGCCACTGACACCAGTAACATCCAATTTGTCTTTGATGCAGTGACAGATGTCATAATTCAGAACAATCTCAAATATATTGGCCTCTGTTAAGAATCCTTAGGCTTAATCTGTTTTCCTGAAGTGATAAAAAAGGGGCTAACCACTTCCACTTCTAGTGGAAAAAAATGGGGCAATGCTTAGTAGCCCAAGGAGAGAAAAGGGGAAATCTGATGTATGTACACAGTTCCTCTTATGCCCCCTTAACATCATTTTTCACAAATACATGTTCTAGAGAGTGAAAACCTCCTCTCCAAAAAACACATAACACCCCTTGACCCTGTGAAGAAACCCCAACAACTCAAAAACCCCAAACAAAAACAATAAAGAGATTGAGGCCTAACTCTGTGGAGATGTTTTCACCACAGTCACTGCACTTTTATTCCATTTGTTTCATTCCATTTCCTACAGTGGGAGTGTTATCATGTTCTATGTAAGAAATAATTCTTCATCCAGTTGTCCTAAAATTTTACTGACATGAAGATACAAAGCTGGTGAGTGACAGATGAACTCATGTCCAGGCTGTGGAGCAGAATGGTGGTGGTGTGGAGAAATGATAGTTCAAACCAGAAGCTACAGAACAGGAGAGCTTAAGCAAAGTACTACTTAAAGTTGTAGAGAATGGGCATGGACCCACAATACTGGTACACACGACCACATAGTATATATACATACATCATGTACGCACATGCACATGACTCACAGCATATACTATGTAAACACTTCTGCTTTACTTTACTGTTTATCATGGACACCTTGCCTGTTAGAGGAATTGTTGGTGCACAACTGTTCTGTGATTTTCAAACTGACTAGCAGCTCTTTCTGCTCTTTAAGGCTTCAAATATGCAGCAAAACTACATTAAATGAATCTATGAATAGGCCAAATTAAGGTCAGTGTTTCTTTTACTGGTAAGGAGTTTTATACATCAAAACAGTCGTCTTTTACATCTTTTTTTGCCAAATCTTGTGGTGTTTCACAAAAAAAAACCCAAACTATATTTAAGAAGTAGGTTAGTGTTCCTTTTTTAATACAGATTTAAAACTCACAAGGCAATTTTTAAAATTATTGTTGTAGTGTCTGGATTGCTGAATGTGAAAGTTGCCAACGGACAATTCTGTTCCACTGCTCCAAATACATTCTGGGAATTGTAATGTTGTAACAGATTTCCTAAGAAGCAGGAGCCATGGAGATTGTGTAGTATATAGCCTCCAGAGTATTTTTTTTGTTGGTTTTTAAATTATTTTAAAAATGTGATGTATTATTAGAAGGTTAAAGATGAGCGATAAGAACAATAACTAAATGTCTTGATATTTCAATTTAATAATTTAAATTATTTACAGTTTAGTGAGGTTAAGGAAACTGAAGAGATGCATTCTTCAGCTCCAGGTTTCATCTCATAAAGAAACACTACTGGATGGAGTAACATTCCGGCAAAAGTTTGAATACATAAGAAGCTCTGTGGGACTATACTGGAAAATCTCAAATGGATCATATAGACCTAAGTCTTTGGTCAGTTGATTCTTTCCCCTGCCATAGAAAAGACTTCTTAAAGACTTCAATGTAAAGTTGGCGTGTAAATATATGTTTGATAATTGTAAAGCACATACATACACAGAGACACAGACACACATGCACATTGGGAAATAACCACCTACTTTTGTTCCCCCTATGTTCTATGATTAGTGCAAGAAATCTCAGCCAAGGGCTCTAAGAAATTTAAAACAAAATGATTAATAACATCAACATTTAAAATGTCCACTTAAAATAAATCATTCAAATGATACTGAACGTGTCTGTAGTGTGTTCATTAATCAGTGTTATGACAGTTACTTAATCTGGATAATGTTTGTGAAGTTTTCTTTCCTTTAAGACAGACTGCTGAGTTTTGTTTATTTGCTCCAGACCTTCCTCCTCAGTTTATTCACCAACGTTCAGCAATTTCAATCTTAAGTAATTGCGTTTGAGCAACTCAGTAAGATTTAAGAGATGTGCTCCATTTAATATCTTCACAAATTCTGAATGCATGTTATTTTTATATTTTCTGGAGCTATGAATATTAGCAATTTTAGGAAAGAAGTTATAGATCAAGATCTATAGGAACTACCAAGAAAGAAACTTCCATGGTATCTGCAAGGTACAAAATGGAGAAAAATCTGTCTAATTTTGAATTAGGTATTTTATCCCTGTACTGAAGACAAGGGCCCCTTTAAGTATTCCCTATAAACTGTTACACCTGAAGGCTAGAGGCAAAAGAGCCAATGATGGTGCACCTTGAAGGTACAAAAGGTTTGTCATGCCACATCAGGAGTATTTAGGTCTTACAAGTAATGGGAAAATACTATTGCCGGCTCTTGATGTTTGCAGTCAAGCGGCTTGACTTGGCTTTACTAAAAGCTATATATGATAATTGCTAGTGCAGGATCCTCTATACTTCATTTATCATCAAAGTGCTATCATTTACTTTAGAAAGTGCACAATATTTCTAGTATAAATTGCTTTCTATAGTATAATATCCTATTATTAGCCAGCTAAATTGTGAAAAAGTTATCAGTCAGGGCTTCCTTTTCCAGCAAATGGACTATTAGATGGCATGCCTCCTTCATCCCTAGTTTTTGTAGTACTGTGGCCATTTCAGACTAGTGAAAGAATTGACAAGAAGATACTGGCATTCAATGGAGCATAGCTGCAAGGTAAGTAGTCAATTATGAGGAGAGTAAGAGACATTTTGCACTAAAAAATAAATCTTTATTCGACTAAGAAGGTCCTTCCAACATAAGTATTACGGGCAACCTACAACAGAAGTGGAGAACCTGGGATATTTTAACAAAGGCCTAAGGGTATTTCTAAGGAAAAGGAGTCAGTAACTTTTCTCATTGAGTGACTGCTATCTTGGGAAGGAGAAAAGAAACTGAAGCACTGCCCTGTGTTCCTACTTAAGAAAAGCATAGGCATGGGGAGAAATAAAGCAGTAAATAATTAAGTTTAAATAATCAATTCACATAATCATGTTCTCTGAATAGCACTTCCTTGCGATTAACTCCCTAATCATTTAATTCCTATGATGTTTTTGATTCTAGTACTCTGAGTAAATCATGGTTACTCTGTTTTCTATCTGAAGAATTCAAGATTTTAAAATAAATTCTATTTTACACAGAAGTAAAAAAAATCTATTTTCTGATTGTATAAGAAAACTGAGGAATAGGGAAGTTAAAACTAAAAAGTCCAGGCCAAAATAGGTGCTGAAATTAAATCTCTTGACTCCTAGTAGTCCACCTGGATAAATCATGCAATTAAATTTGCATCTATTTTCTCAGGTTTATCAGTGATGCAGCTCACTGCCACTTGAAAGAACTGCATTAATACAGCTGGGATTTCACTTCACCTGGGCAACAACGACATTCACAGCAGAGGTGTTCCATCTGCTGCGGTAAGAATGCCATCTGTCCTGTCATTTGCAGTCCATAGAGCAAAACCGGTTTCGAAGGGATAAAAGTATTCTTAAACAGTCATTATCCACCGATCCAACTGGTTATGATTTTCCAAGGGTGCAATAGTGGAGACACTGAAGGTAAATAAAGTAGGAGAAACATTGTCTCTTGGACTCTTCCCAAATAGAGGTTCTGTCAAGCTTAAAAATCCATTGCCTCATCCAATCCACCTCAATCTTTGTCTAAAAGGATTAAGTATTCATAAAAACCAGGAGAGGTAACAGGTAAGAATTATTAAACTTTTTCAGTATTAATCATACTTTAATGAGAGAGTTTGGTTTTTTTTCTAGAACTACTTTTGCAGTTGTTATTGCCCAGGTCATTTATCATTGCATAACATCCTTTCACTAACATTGTCAAGTATTGTGTGTGTCAACTATTTTCACAAAGAGTGAAAGTTTTGCTATTAATTTTTCCAATATTCTCAGTTTTCTGCTGCTGACTCTTCTCCCTCTTCTGTTCTCTACTGAACACATCTATCTATCTATCTATCTATCTATCTATCTATCTCATTTTTGTCTTCTGCTTATTAATTCTTGCCACTAAGTTGTTTTCTTCTGGCAATGTTACTCCTCAGTGTTGTCCCAATCTTTGTGCATTTTCCCACCTTTCAGTTGTTAATGATCCCACTCCTCCTGGTGGATACTGGTATACATCCTTAAATTTAGGAATCAAAAATAGTCTGCGAGTGGATTTGTTTAAAATAACCACATTTTCCTAAATTACTCCCATTTGGAGAATGACCAGGTGGCCTGGCATAGAGCTTACTGGAGTCACTGATGACTTCAAGTGAACAAAACCAACTACACTGCATTCCAAATACATGTACAGCCATATGTTCCTTTTGTTTCATATGGCACATATTGCCTTATTAGCCCTGTAAATTACCTCTGCGGTAGAAAACATCGGAATTCTAGCCGGGGAATGGTTTTTTAGTTACTGACTTCCTCCAGCTGATATGGGTATATCCTATCGCATTATCTGGATGTGAGGTGTAGAAGTAAATGCAGAGAGGAAGGCAGATATCTGTATATGCCTGGTTTACAGTAAAAAAATTCTGCTCAAGGAGTTATCACCCAAGCCTTAAATACAGGCTTGTACATTTATGTATGTACTTTATATTTTTATCTAAAGAAAAAGAATATATGGCTCAGAACACCACTTTTTTCCAAGGGTAATAACTCAGAGAGAGATACATTCATGCACAGAAAAAAAATATTCAAAACAGACATAAATATCAGGCTTCTAATAAATAAATGAAGTAACTCTCCTTACTTATATTTAAAAGGAAATTGCAATGAAAGCGCTGATGCATAGAATTTGCCAAATAACTAGTTTTGCAGTTCTTTAAATGACCTCTTTTCATACTACTAATTACCCTTTTTTGCTTTTTGAAGGCAAAACTCCAGAACCATTCCTTGAAACAAGTCTCAGTGTTCAAGATAACCATATTTTCTGTTCACTTCAGAGCTTCTGTGAATCCTTTGCCTTCAATCAAAGGCAAGGTTTTGAGGAGAGACACTGCTGCAGCTGGCTCTTAGTTCTTGCTGAGTTCTCAGCTCAGCAGTAGTTGGATAATCTTTGTACTCCAGAAGGCAGTTTAATTTATCCTTGTATAGTATAATTTCACATTTCCTGATTATCACCAAACTGGGTTTATAGTTGTGACAATTCCAATCAGTGGCTCCTGACCTAAAATGATACAGTCAGATGCCTGCAGGGACAGACGGAACAATGGGAGTAGAACCGAGTGGCAGTATGGTGCGCCACTACATGTCCTCGGCTTTGGGCAATGTATTTTGATTTATGTGGAATTCATAACAAGCAGTGGTTTACGTTTTGGCACCACCAAGTGCTGACATTGTTTACTACTACAGTAAGTCTCTAAATGATGGTTGTAATAAGATGTTCTCCTTATAACCCTTAGGTTTAATTCCTGCTTTTTAGAAAGTGTCTAACTGCAAACACTGAAAAAAACCTCACCCTCATTTCCTCTCAGGGCCACATAGATAGGGTTGGTTGTTTGTTTCTTTTCTCTCCACCCCCTAGAACTTTTATTCATCCTCCAGTGAATGTTTCTGCTTACACAGCTAAACTTTCAGCCTACTTAGCAAATGCTCTGGGTTTTGGGAGACAGAACCTAAAAGCAGGCTGTAGTTTACATCTGTAAGTTTCAAATTCACATCTAAAAGGGTAAGTGCAGCAGCCATCAAACCCTGAAGCAGTTCCCCTGTTTAAACTGAAACCTTTTCAGTTAAGTTGTGCATCTTGCAAACATCTGAAAATTCCATCAGCAAAAGGAAACAAGTGGTAAGCTCCCACATCAGCCTGCTAGAGATCTAACCACGTCTGAAGAGTGGAGTTAATAACACAGTTCAATATAGCAGCGCCTGAACAGCAAGTCTTATTACTGAATGAGGCTGTTGCAAAAGGGCTAAGAAGAAAGCCTTAGCCAGTAGGGATGAATGGTTAATGATTAACAGTGAACTGCAGAAATTTACCAACACTTATATATTCTGTTTTCTTCTCCTATGTTTCTATTATGATCCACATATTCACAGGATGGCATCTATCTGTCTACACAGGTAAGGGATGGAATTCTTTAAAGGCAGCCACAGAATCACACAATGTTAGGGATCGGAAGGGACCTTGAAAGATCATCCAGTCCAATCCACCTGCCGGAGCAGGAACACTTTGCAGTCTACCTCACTACCCGCTCATCCAGACCGCACTCCCTCAGTTTAGCTGTGAGGATGCTGTGGGAGACAGTGTCAAATGCCTTACTCAAGTCAAGGTAGATCACATCCACCACTCTGCCATCATCCATCCATCTTGTTATGTCCTCATAAAAGTCAATGAGGTTGGTCAAGCACGACTTTCCCTTGGTGAAGCCTGTTGACTGCCCCTAATGACCCTCTTATCCCTGTTATGCCTTGAGATGGCACCAAGGAGAAGTCGTTCCATCAGTTTCCCAGGGATGAAAGTGAGGCTGACCAGTCTATAGTTACCCGGGTCCTCCTTCTTGCCCTTTTTGAAGACTGGAGTGACATTTGCTTTCCTCCAGTCCTCAGGCACCTCTCCCGTCTTCCAAGACTTGGCAAAGATGATGGAGAGTGGTCCAGCAATGACCTAGACAGGTTGAAATTTACCTAAGCCAAGTTCCAGTCTCATTTGATTTTAAAAATCTGTAAAACAGCTACTGAAATCAAATTGACAGAAAAACTGATTTTCTGTAGTGATGTGCACAAAGTTGTTTTGCCCACCGTATTAATATCCTTCATATGAATTCAGTTATTTAGGACTTTAAAAAGGTTGCATACATGTAAAAATACATCTTTATATTTTTAGAATTCATGTATGCTCACTCCACAAGGCCTTAAGCATTCATTTAATTTTTTTTAAACACCAGTAATGTAATAGAATTCCTCAGACAAGATACCTTCCCACGAATTTAAATAGTATTGCTTTTTAATTGATAACTTCTATCTACTAAATTTTTAATTTTAAAATTATAATTTTCGTCAACTGGAAGAGTAAAGGTTAAGACTTATGTTCAGATTAGAGAACTATTGAAATTATTATAATTGAACCTGGAAATAAAAGTAACAAATCAGCATAAGTTCCCTTAGTGTATAAAAGATTTAGAAAACTATACATACACATAAATATAAAGACAGCACGTACAGGGTACAATGACCTATTCTTCTCGCATGTCAAGGACAAATTCTCATCTTGGATTCCTCTATTTCGACTGAAACATTTAAAAGCTACATGCCTGACTCTGATCTAATCAACTCAGCTTCTGTTTATCTCACTGGAGATAAATGGACATCACCAGAGCAGAACTCATCCTAATCTAAACACCTACGATACGTCACACTTTTTGCCCCTGGAGATACTGATTTTTCTCCTGCTATAAAGAGAGGGTAGGATGACTAGCAATATTTGACATCTGAAGTTAGGTATAATTTATCACATTTTTAACTTCATATCTAACCAAGTCCATTCAACTATTTTGCCTAAGGGTAAACAATATTTGCCTAAAATATCAGAAAAAGCAAACTATTTCATTCTTCCTTCCATCACCCTCAGGGTTTTTTTGTTTGTTTGTTTGGTGTTTTGTTTTCCTGTTTTTTGTTTTTTAAATTCACCACCTAAAAGTAATGTCAAAATGTACATTTAAGAAACAATGCCTATGAGCCTCAAACCAAAGACATATTAATAGGCAATCTATGGAATATACAGTGAAATGGATGGTGCCCTTACCTGCTCATTTGTCTCCTCATACACCAGTGCTTGTAAGGAGCAGTGAAGGCATAAGGCAAATTTCACGAGATTTGTACCTAACACTAGAAAAACTTCCTACCAACCCTGTGTACTGTGAAATTAGTGCACCATGATGAACAGCTGATCATCATTTTGAACAGAAGAGGACAAAGTGAAATTCAGATGCAAGATTCTGAAATACAAATTTAAGTGTGGAGTCCACACAACCTGTATATTGAACAGGTAGCTTTAATTTACATAAGACCTAAGAAAATTAACAGATCTAGCAGGATTAGCCACCCCAGCATATAGAGAGGACACGACTTTTCAGACAAGGCATTTCACTCGTTATTGATGCAAAGCATTTTCTATATTTTGGTTAAGTATTCTCACTATTATTACACAATTCGAAAATTTTTAGAAGTGCAAAAACAGCCCTAGGAAACATAGTTGTCTCCACCAGTAAAAAAAGATGACTGTCATACCTTTTAAAGTTTTCTGATAGAACCCAAAGAATAAATTCTCATGGGAAAACAAACAAAAAATTAGAAAAAATAGTGGTTTTAAATATTATTTTCAAGGAAAATAGAATAAATTGGGGGGAATATTACTTAGGGATCAGGTAAGTTCATCTACCTGCTATTGCCCTTAAATACTGAAAGAATCCCTACCTTCAGGTAATTTGGCCATCATTTCAAAAGTCTGATGTGTGTTTTTCCGACAGATATCTACTGGATCATCCAAGAGTTCAGCGAGGGCAGAAATTACTCCATTTTGTATCAACCCTTCCCTACAAACAACATTGGAGGATGGATTTAATTAAGCATAATATAGCTCAAATAAATCTGCAACATGCTTAATCATAACTAAATACTTTTATTTACATTGTACCTATCTTGCCAAAACTTAGAAATTCTGTTCTTGTTTCTCTCTGAAATGTCTTTATTGCTTCCAATACCATTCAGTATACTCTGGAATTAGACCTACCTGCCAACACTATGCATAGCCATTATATAAAGGACTTCTGTTGTTTTTTGTCGGATGGTACTATCATGGTGTTGCAGCAAAGTCTTCAAATTATCCAAGAATCCTGTGAGACACAACAGTTCATTTTAACATTTCTTACCTTCGGCATCGATTTAAAATAGGAATAGTCATTTTTATCTCACTATTTGAAGTGCAAACAATCAGAATTTTCATCTTGTGATGTGACAGTGAAATTCTCATTGGTGTATCTCGAGTAGGGAAGAAACTTTGAAGTTTCAAGGCCTACTGCCAAAAATGCCATGCTACAAACAGCCTGCTGACTTCTGTACTAAATAAAATCTAATCTTGCAAATATTTATGAGGTGACAGCCATAGTCAGTGGAGCCATTGATGTTTTTAGAAAAGCATATGTTTGCAGGATTGATGCCTGCATTTTTTAAACTTTCTTTAGGTGTAGTGTGGGCTAAGTAAATGCACACAGTGTTGCTTTTCACACATAGAAATAAAATGGGTGAACCATTAATGATTATGTGTATACACACATAGCACTGACTAAAAACAAACTAACAATCTCTCATTGCTTTAACAGTTACTGTTAATCAAACAATAACTTGATAGATTTTGAACATGATCATTGGTATCTCTTATGAGGAAAAAATACAAAGGAAGTAAATGGAGAAAAAGGCAGTGGCAAACTTGAGGATTTCTTCAGTGTCACATAATGACCTATATAGATACAAAACAGACTGCTACAAATTGTGAATATAAACTTGAATTTTTTTTTTTTTTTTAATTAGCCTATGTAAGGAATTTAGTAAAATTCAGAATAAGCAAAAGAAAAAAAAACGATTCTGCATTAGTTTTGTTCTTAGGTGTGTGTTGATAAGCCATTGGTAAATCTTAAAGGGAGGATAATCTTAAAGTAACTGTAATGTATATGACATTATTATATTCTATACCTTTTTAAGGTAATATGAGTAGACATTAAAAACAAACAAACAAACAGCTTAATGGACATTTTGTTTCTTCAAAGACATTGCAAGGAAAAAAATAATGCAAAAAAGTGGGATTTTTTTGTCCCCGATGGTGTCAAACCCTATGGCAGCAGATCACTTACCTAATTCTACCGCCTGGTAGACTTTTTCTGGGTCATGGACCAGATCACAGAGCGCCATCAATGCCCGCTGCTGAGTCAGCAGCTCAGGGGACTGCAACTCCTCATTCAGTTTAGGAAGGCCCCTCCTCCCAAACGCAATGGGAGCTTTTGTGGGATCGATATTAGGGGGGAGGTTGGCCGAGATACGAGCATGTGCCATTCCAAATTTTCCTGGGAAGGATTCTTCCTATTCCTAAAAATACTCCAAAATGACTGTACCTGGTCACTGGACCAAATGTACCAAAAAGACAACTACTGACTTTAACCAGTGCTCTGTGTCCCAGATGAGCTATTTTAGCATACGCTCATTGTTAGAAAGCTGTGAAAGAAGAGGCTGGAATGGCTTGTGGTCATCAGCATTAATGTCTGCTCACCAGCTGAATTGTCTTTCCTAGTTTATTTCTCCACTGAACACCGGGGAAAAAAGAAAAAAAGGCAAAAAAAAAAAAAAAAAAAGAGAGAGCTTAAAATTGCAAGGGAGGGAATGTTTTTCAAAGAGTTAAAGGAAACATAAACAAAATGCCATATTTCACAAAAGCATTTTTTGAGAAAGGAGTCTAGTTTAAATCCGCCCTCAGAATCCACTGAGGTTTGAAAGAATGGGTGATGCTGACCTCCCACCTCTCTCAGTGAAGAAAACGGCTCAGCTGGCAGAAGCATACAACCGCCAAGATAAAAAACTTCTCAACAACAACAAAAAAAACAGCCGCAAAGTTAAAACAACTGCATTTGTCTCTTCAAGACAACATAAATAGACTAAATAACCAAATTCGCCCCGTCCCACCAGCCGTCTCGGCCCGTTCCCGCTTCGCGTGCGCTAGTTGCCACAGCATCCGGCTCTTTGCGTACGCACCGCTCCGCGAATAGCAACTACGCAGCCTAGAACACTGAGTCTGGTCTTGCGTCAACAGCGTAAGTAACGCGTTTGACGGTGAGTGTTGTGATCGAGTAGCGTCAAAGGCGTAGTTGGAGAATTGGAGCCGGGGCCGCTGCTAGCGCAGGGCTCGTGGGGCGGCGCGCGGTTGGGCTGAGGCGCGGCCGCTCAGGGAGGGAGCGTGTGAGGAAATGGGGGCCAGGGCGCCGCGGGCTTGCAGTGTAGGGGCTGTTTTACCTCCCTTCACTGCTCTCTCCTCACGTCCTGTTTTTAAAGTAATTTCTCTTGAACAAAAGTGAAAAAAAATCTAATTGAACAAAATGGTGACCGAGTTAATGGCAGAGATACAGCAGGTGGGTGCCTTGAGGCTTGAAGGAAGCTGAGTAGCTGTGGACTAGGTTTTCTTTCCTAGTCTTCTCTGCAAGGTTGCTATAAGCAGCCAAGTTGTGCAGCAGGGGTTTCCATTATCATTAAGAAGTTTCACATAACTGCATTCAAGACTTAGTCATCTTTTTCAGCATGATTCTACTAAAACACAGTGTTTCGAGGGTGCTACCTGGGGAATGTATCATTGCAGTGTTGCTGCCACAATTTAAGGGCGCTCTGGATTGTCAGATGTCATCTGGCATCAGGAAAAAAAAAACAACTCTGAACAGCTTGTGCTATAAAAGGTTCTCTCTGCAAAGAGAGAAGTCTTTGTGATGTTTTTCATTATATTTGAGTAACAATTACAATAATCAAAGTTCTTAAACTGGAATTACAAAGACAAAGTCACTCAGGTCAGACAGATTAAAATAAAATACAGGGATATAGTTTGGTTTGTTGATCTTCAAAATCCATAAAAGAAAAATTACTAGTTTAAAAGGTATTTTCTGGAAAGGATTAATTTTCCTGCAACATTTTAAAACATTATTTAAATTACAAGTTACTTTCCTGAATTAGATTAGACTTCCAGTAACTATATATTTGTAAAGTGTCACCCAATTTCAATAGGAAGAATGTGAACTTTTCCCAACATAGAGCAGGAGATGATCAGAGACTTCTCTCGTCCTTCATTGTTAACGAGTTGTTTTGTCTTGTCCTTCACCATAGGTTGGAATACTGATTTTTTTTTCATTAGTGGTTGTGACATTAACATATTTTATGTACAGCTTCTGAATGCCTTCCTCAAATCCTTTCTCTGTCCACAGAATCTGCTGGTGATACTGTTCCTGTAACATTGATGCAAGGAGGGTTGTGATGCCATGGAGACACTATATTCCTGGTTCTCCCTGGTGACTGAATCCCCTTCAGCTCTGTAAGGAGAGAAAATCTGGATCTCAGTACTCATCATTCTCAGTATTTTTATCAGCTTTGTATTTCTTATATAATTTATCTTTTTCCTCTAATGGTGTGGCTAATTTGTTGTTTTGCTAAATTAAAATATATTTATGTGTGTGAGAGATTTAGGTTAAATGCACTAAATGTAAGTGAAGATGGCCTCTCATTTTTAAAATATTTCTGTTTGGTTGCCTTGGTCCCTCCTGTGCTTTACATTCACTGAAGTTTATTTATTTATTTATTTACATTGTAGTTTAGTTTGTGAAATAGCTCTAGGAGACAAGCAGTGAGTCAGCCTATGTACACGTGACATTCTTCCATGCTTAGGATACGTTGAACCAGAAGTAGGAGAGTATGGAGAAAGCAAGCTAGTTTTTTAAAGAGTTACTAACTAGCAGGTTTTTTGGTTTTGTCTTCAGAACTGTTATTTTCAGACATGAACATTGCCGTCAAATCATCCAAACCTGCCGAAAGGGCAGGAGCACACCATCAAATAGGTCTAGATCTCTCTAGTTTTATAGGGTCATAAGTAGCATGATAAATAGAACTCTGCATATGGTGATAAATAAATACTGTAATATTTACTTTTGTAAATAACACATCAGCTGCAAATCTGGATTCTTTGAGGGGAAGTGGGTGTTTCAGTATGGTTGCGATCACATGAGGTGATTGAAAAGTAATTCTTCACAAAAGAGAATAAAACCTTAATTCTAAGCCGTGGCCTACCAATTTTGTCAAGCATAATACTTTGTGTAGGGTTGTAAAACACAACTGTAGTTTTTGTTATATACTTACTTGTTGGTTAAAATTACTTCTCCACATCAATTTGCCCTTTAACATTCTGCAGCAATGGGAGAAGCTTGTCTCCTGGATGTTAAGAGATCTGAGACCATTCCAGTATTATCAAAATACTACTCTTAGAATGCAAGGGCTTTCTTTTGTTCTGAAATCTGGAAATTTAAATCCTAGGGAAATAAATAGCAAAATCTTTTAGCATCCTAAATTATAGTCTAGCATACTAAATGCTGTCTAAACTAATGAGCTGATACTTAGGCAATACAAAAGAGCTGTGTGCTTTCTTATGCCTTGTCTTTAGTGTTTGGTACATTAGAAAACAGGATTACTAATGACTAGAAAGACATTTATATAATTCAGAATGTCTCATTGGTGGCATGCACATCCTGATTCTAAAGCTGAGATGAAATCAAGTTGAAATTCTGAAAAAATCCCTTGGGAGTTTCTTTATAATTGCTGCTGTACTTAATATTAGCTATGTAATACTTGCCTACTCCTTTAGTTCCTTGTCTGCTGGGTTAATCGTGATCATTGTATCCATATATACAACTGTCTCTGAGGAAAACAGAACTATTTTCTTACACAGGATTAGGGGACCATTTTATTTATTAAGGAGTAGCTTTTGATCAAAGGAATCTGTGTTGCCCCTAAAACCAGTTTGTTCTTTTAAAACTAGGGCCCTCTGCATAGTTAAATTACTCAAACTCCGCCTTCCCTCCTTGCTCTGTGGAAGGGGAGGAAGGGAACTGTTGCAGGCCTGTTGCTATGGGCACGCAGCAGCTGAGCTGTTCCTGTGGCTGGGATCCTGCTGCATCAGCTGCTGCACGGTGAGTCCTTCCTTACACTTTGCTACATGATGAGTGTTCTTATTAGAAATGTTCTTTTTTGTGCCAGGAAGAAATCGGTGCCCTATCAAGGGTGCCCTCCCCCAACAACCCACGAGGTTTCATTGCATAACCAAATTGATATGTCTCAAGTGGGATATCTAAATGCATTTGTGATTTTCATGTGAACAATATTCTTTTCCCATGTCAGGCTGTCTACAGATTTCATTCTTCTGAGCTGATTGTGGATGAAAGTTTGATGTTGTGCCACAAAATGTGGCAGCTTCATCTTTCATCCTTTCTTCTTCTGACCGAATGAAATCTGGTATCCTCTTACATTTATTAATGTGCTTAGTGCAGAGGCACTTCAAACAATGTTGTGTGAGATTTTTAAACTAAACACTGTAAAGTCCTTTGAGAGTTAAACTGCAAGCACTTACCTTGAAGTAAGTGAACAATTCTCTGCCCTCCTGTGGAATTAGAGTTGGTGCCTTCCAGTTTCAGAAAGCCACTGTTTGCTACCACACTTATGTGCACTGGAGTGGTCCCTTTTACATAAAAAATGGGTTTCTTTAGAGCAAATAAAGTCAAAGAACTACCAGTTATACTGAAAAGAAAAACAATGATGACTCTGTAAGAACTGTTAACTGGATTTTTTTAATCATGTTTTCCCTGTATTGAGTCAATTCCTGAATGCCATGTTTCTCTCTATGTATTGCCTGTCTCATAGAAATTAATTGAACTGGAGAATGAAGTCCAACCTAATGCATTTGGTTCCTCCAGTGAGTAGGGACAGAATAATCTCCCAGTTTCCTAAGGTAAGCATTCTTTATCCCTCTGATCACAGTATGTAGTACCTGCCACATAGAGCTATCTTTCTCTTGTGCTAATAGTATTTTAATTTAATGTACAGTTGTATTCTGCTAAAATTACAAATTGTTTAAGAATTTCTTTCAAAGATGAATATAACCCCATGTTTCCACTCGATGCTGATGTATTTAATAATAATCTGCATTTCTTCTTTTAACCTTTACAGAAAATGACTCTTGTCACAGAATCACAGAATCACAAAATGTTAGGGATTGGAAGGGACCTCGAAAGCTCATCCAGTCCAATCCCCCTGCCAGAGCAGGAACACCCAGATGAGGTTACACAGGAAGGCATCCAGGCAGGTTTTGAATGTCTCCAGAGTAGGAGACTCCACAACCTCCTTGGGCAGCCTGGGCCAGTGTCTGTCACCCTTACGGAGAAGAAGTTTCTTTTCAAATTTAAGTGGAACCTTTCATGTTCCAGTTTGAACCCATTACCCCTTGTCCTATCATTGGTTGTCACCAAGAAGAGCCTGGCTCCATCCTTGTGACACTCATCCTTTACGTATCTGTAAACATTAATGAGGTCACCCCTCAGTCTCCTCTTCTCCAAGCTAGAGCCCCAGCTCCCTCAGCCTTTCCTCATAAGGGAGATGCTCCACTCCCTTCAGCATTTTTGTTGCCCTGCGCTGGACTCTCTCCAGCAGTTCCCTGTCCTTCTTGAACTGAGGGGCCCAGAACTGGACACAATATTCCAGATGTGGTCTCACCAGGGCAGAGTAGAGGGGCAGGAGAACCTCTCTGACCTACTAACCACCCCCTTCTAATCAGCCCCTAGGATACCATTGGCCTTTGTGGCCACAAGGGCCCAGTGCTGGCTCATGGTCATCCTGCTGTCCACCAGGACCCCCAGGTCCCTTTCCCCTATGCTGCTCTCTAATAGGTCATTCCCCAACTTATACTGGAACCTGGGCTTGTTCCTACCCAGATGCAAGACTCTACACTTGCCCTTGTTATATTTCATTAAATTTTTCCCTGCCCGACTCTCCAGCCTGCCCAGGTCTCTGATGGCAGCACAGCCTTCTGGCGTGTCAGCCACTGCTCCCAGCTTGGTGTCATCAGCAAACTTGCTGATAGTACACTCTATTCCCTCGTCCAAATCATTGATTAATATATTGAATAATATAGGCCCCAGTACTGACCCCTGAGGCACTGCACTAGATACAAGCCTCAACTGGACTCCGCCCCATTGGCCACGACTCTGTGGCTTCTTCCCTTCAGCCAGTTCACAGTCCATCTCACTACCTGGTCATCCAGACCGCACTTTCTCAGTTTAGCTGTGAGGATGCTGTGGGAGACTGTGTCAAATGCCTTACTCAAGTCTAGGCAGATCACGTCCACCGCTCTGCCATCATCCATCCATCTTGTTATGTCCTCATAAAAGTCAATGAGGTTGGTCAAGCACGACTTTCCCTTGGTGAAGCCATGCTGACTGCTCCTAATGACCCTCTTTTCCCTGTTATGCCTTGAGATGGCACCAAGGAGAAGTCATTCCATCAGTTTCCCAGGGACTGAGGTGAGGCAGAAGTGGCAATTGAGGCAATTTTCATTTTCTGTTTGCATAGGAACTTTAGTCATACAGGAGATCAAATATAGCAGGCACTGTAGAAACACAGACAGAAAAGATCATTGATGTCCCCAAAGAGTTTTGTACTCAAAGTATAATAGAAGAGTTAAGGACAGGGAAGGACAAGGAATTACCATTTTGTTTTTTCATTTGTTCAAAAGATCCTTTTAAGAGGGTTAGCATTTTTTCTGTGCTTGATCTCAGCCACATACTTTGCTTTTAATATGATGATAACTATAATTATTTAAAGCAAATCTAAGGTAAAATAAGTTTTCCTCATTTTTAACCAATGCCTATTTAAAACTAGTAACAGAAATAGTGCTTCACACATATAAGAGATCTAAAAGACTTTATAGTAATAATGACTTGCTGGTAGTATGCTCCCATCTATGTTTGTCTTGTGTGTCTTAGATTTCTGGGATAATTTAAGGTACTTGCTATTGTACCAAATGATAAGCAAGTGTGTGTGACTGGAAGTTTAGCTAGTATTCAGATACTGACACTCAGAAAGGTGGTTTAATGATGGTGCTATCCAAAGGAGTTTTTACAAATGTGACTGTGGTGAAGCCTTACTGCCTTCTAACCCAAGTTGCCTCTTTTCTTATGACAGGGTATCCCTGTGCTATACAAACTGTTTGAATTAATCTTCTTATCTTTTTTATTTCCTTGCTGATCTGACTTCTTGCAAAGTAGACATCACATAGTTTATCCTAGTAGCTGTTCTCTCCTGTTTTCAGTGGTACACACCTGAAGCCTGTCTGCAGTTCAAAGAGCACTTCCATGCACAGGTCAGGACTGCTTGTCAATGGAGCACTGGAACACTTGGGTAAGTTTGTAATAAACCACGTATGAAATGAAGAAAGTATTTTAAGCTTTTTATAGCCTGATTCCTTCATAGGCTTTTCCTTCCTCAGTCCACTATGTTTCAAGGTAGCTAAGCCTGTGCATGTGGCAGTTGTCTGACCTGTTTGACAGTAAATTGATATAAAGAGCCCCTTCTTTCCATAAGTGACAGATACTTTTTCTGCTGGCATAAATAGCATTGAAAAAATCACAACAAGTAGTTTAGAAACTTTGAACTAAACCCTTAGTTCAAAGGATTGAGTGTTTAAAATTAGTGTTGACTTTTGCACATCCAAGTCAGTATGGCAACCAAATTCTAGAGAAGTTACAAGGAATAAGACAGATCTAGCCTTGCTGTATTCTCTGGTGTTCCAAAAGACCATTTAATAAAGGCTTGGGGGCCAGGGAGGTATAAACATAGAGCAGTTCTAGGTTGCTTGAAACACGTGAGAATCTAGCTTTAGTCTTTTAGAGGTACACATGCTAAGAAATTTTCCTGAATGTTTTGTTAAAACTGGAGCAAAATTCTGCTAACTGTGTAGCATTAAAAAAAATCCAAATAAAGTGGTTTATGCCCTTGTCATATTCTTTGGGGTTTTTTTTACATCTTCTTCCTCCCAGAACTGTTACTTGTACAGATTTAATTCCTGAAGAAAGGCAAGAAAGCTCAACTCTCTTAGAAATCATCACTATTCAGTTAAAATAAATAGCTGTATGTTTTAGTGATAAATGCTTTTGTGTTCCAGTGTGAAAGATCTTTCATAAAGTGGAGCTTCTATGAATACTGACAATTAGCTCACTATTCTTTCAAATCTAGAGTTGATGATTACCATGCGACTTGTCATGGAATCCATCTTTAAATGGAACTTTTTATTCATTTCACTAGGGAGTCTTGCTAAAATATATTTAAGCCAAAATACATCTCCCTAAGAGACACCAGTGAGTTCATTGCCTTTTAGAAGCACAGTCACTATCTTACTTTCACATTAGCTTGTTACAAGTGCGGCCACCCAGTTGCTGTTTACTGGCACACAAAATGCCTTATTTTTTCTGAAATACTAGTCACACAGGTGGGCAGTCAAGATTTGGACTATTTAGAATAGATAACTTGGAATCAGCATCCCATGGAAGCCTGATAAAACAAGAAATAATATTCAATAGAAGATTAATTCCCTTGTTTAAAAAGCCATTCCTTGATACAAAAGAACCTTTAATCTCTTAAGCCATTTTTGTGGTATGTGCACAGGAGATGTCTATTCAAGTTTAGGTCAACAAATACATCTATATCTACAAATACATCTACATTCACTTATCCAGCTGTATCTCCTAAAAGGTGCTCTACATTTCATCTTTGAGAATGTAGGCTTTGTCACCTAAAGCCCATCAATTTTATACTCTGGGAGGACCCAGAGCAAAGAGGATTATTTGCATGAAGCCAACTTCAGATTAATATTATTTCAGATAGCCAGAAAATGTCTTGACTCTAATCATGTGGTTTGGTTTTTTCCCCGCCACCC
The DNA here is from genome assembly GCF_963082525.1 of Nesoenas mayeri. Classification (NCBI taxonomy): domain Eukaryota; kingdom Metazoa; phylum Chordata; class Aves; order Columbiformes; family Columbidae; genus Nesoenas; species Nesoenas mayeri. The sequence continues at coordinate 9,493,059 of NC_137565.1, read as the reverse complement.
AGAGACAAATTCTGCAGCGAGTTATTTCATTATCAGCAATTTTCTGTTTCTGAACTTAGGACTTGATTTGTACCATTATGTGCAAACTGCCAAATGTATGTACTTGTAGTCAAAGCAATTTTAATAGAATAGATGTCCCACTGGATTGTATTTAAGAAAAAAAATATGCAGACTAAGAAATAGACTATTTCTGTTCCAGAGTTTCTGTGGTTTTTTAGTGACCTTCTTCTTTCTTACCATTTAAGACTCTGATCCTGCAGCACCGTAACATTTAGGTAAATTGGAGTCGGAGGTACATATGATCATCACTTGCAATTTAAAGATATAAATCAGAGTTTTTAGAGAGTGTTAAAATTGCTTCTAAAAACATGTAATGTTTTCAAATATTTATAACAGGCTGAAAATATCCAAAGTGGTTGTGGTAGGAGACCTGTATGTCGGGAAAACCAGCCTTATCAACAGGTACAGTGTCTCTCAGCAGATGGTTTGTTTCTGCTCTTTCTCAAATAAATGTTATAATGTTTCCATTCCTGTCCATTCAGAGTAGTAGTTCATGGTTCTGTTTTGAACCATGGTTTTGTTATTAAATAAAAGACAAAACAGGCTTGATATACAAACACAGAAAGCAATGATCTGGCACTTCTATCAGTATATGTTATATTATTTATGACCCCAAATATATTCCCATGTAACTAAAACTATAAGATACTGTATCTTCCATGACAGTCCAAAACCATTTTATTCTAATTCTCATCTCAAGAGCTTACTAGATATATGTGCTTTCTATTTTGTTATCCAGTATCTCCCTTTTTTAGTTAGTTTCTTGGTGGTTTTAAATATGTTTCTGCAACGTATAGCCACTCCACAGTTAGTTAATTATTTTATTCATAATTTACTCTAGATAATGTTAGTTTTGCAGTTGTTTGTGCTGGGTGTTACTAGTATATCATAATTTTTTTCTAATTGCAGATTTTGTAAAGATAATTTTGATCGAGACTACAAGGCAACCATTGGAGTGGATTTTGAAATTGAACGTTTTGAAATAATTGGAGTACCATACAATCTCCAGATGTAAGTTGAAACAGAGCGCTTTAGTACTGCACAGTGTACAATCTCAGCATAGCTTGAATTGCTACAGGCTCTGGTGGAATAATGATTTATTTTTTTTAATAATAAAAATGCACAAAGAATGATATCTCAAAACCAAGTTCTGTACCTAGACTTGCAGTTTTACTAAAACTCTTACTCTTTTGGATTTCATAAGCTACTAAACATCAGATTGCATTGTCTGCAGAATCTTCAGTGCCTGGGTAGATCATTTCCATATGATGAGCATTAGTGCCCCCTCTTGCTGAGAGATTTCCGTACAAGATGAATTGGCAAGTATCTATGACTGGCAGTAGGAGGCTATAAAAAACCCCAAACCTCTGTAGTGCCAGTAGTAGCTGAGAAGACTGCATATCATGTTCGTTAATATGAAGCACTTTCTTGATTAGTACCTGGTGGACTGAGCTGTAGGTCTCTAATTTGTAGTGTATGGACAGATACATCTAGCAGTTCCAAGATTCTAATATGGGCTAGTATCTGATTTAGCTAGTATTAGCACAGATTTTTTTCAAAATTAGATTGCCCTAGAGATACATGCAAATGACATAGAAGAGGAAAAATATTTTAAGAAAAGGATATGTAGAATATGAGTATTTGAATTGTGTCTCCAAAATGACCAGTATTAAAAGAAAAAAAAAAGGTTAAAACCAGAGTTCACATGTCGTCATTAAATAATAGAGCTTTACTGTATTTCTGTCAGTAGTTAATGAAGAACATGTTCCAGATGGTAGCTCTTCTCTAATATCACATTCTTCTCTAACTTGTACCAGTCTGCTGCTTCATTAGCATGTTTACTCAGATTACATTGGCTTTCATTAACCTGAAATTTCTTTTTGTCCCCCATTGCACAGATGGGACACAGCAGGTCAGGAAAAGTTCAAGTGCATTGCATCTGCTTACTACCGAGGAGCAGAGGGTGAGAACAATATTAATTTGATCCTGGCTGTGACAGGAGGTTATACTTCATGCAGAAGCATATATGCATATCTGCTCCTTGAAAAGGTACCTGTAGACAAAGTGTGGTGGAACGGATTGTCTGTTATTGGAGAGAAGAAGGGGCTAATAACCTCATTAATTGTTGTGGTATCACACCTGCAAGCTCTGAATGTTCTGATGATGCAGTGATAAAAATTTGCACTTATGTCTAGGGGCTTTGGGTAAGATTATTGCTGAAGTTAGAAGTGGATGCTTCTAGCATTTCCTTTGGTTAGAGACAATATCCACAGGAATTTAAGTGGTCCCAAAATAAAAGGAGTAATAGCACTATGGACAGGTAAGGACTAGATAAGGTTGAAGACTGAGTCTTACTGGGTGCTACAGAAGGAAGAGGAATGAGCAAATGGGTAGTCTTCCTTCTCCTCTGTGTGCAATCTGCTCTTGCACTTAACATGTAAATGTCCTCTCTGTATAACAAGATGAGTTGGAGAGCCTCCTGATACACTTTCTAACTTAATTACTTTTTTTTTTTTTTTTTTCTGTTCATGTCTGTTACTGCAGTTATAATAACTGTGTTTGATCTGGCTGATATCCGAACTTTGGATCACACCAAGTAAGTTTCTGTATTTTGGCTTAGCCTTTGGAGCTTTTACAGCAGGTTTAATGGCCTTGTGTTGCCTTTAATTGCTGAGAACATGCTGGATTGTGAGTGTATTTTCTATTGAGCTAAGAAGTTAAGAGTGACAGTCACTTGGTTGAATTACATAGGATGAGATTTTTCTGAAGAAAATGCAGAGCATAAATTTGAGCTACTTACCCTTCATTTACCTTTTCGTCAGTGGAGAGAAAAAGGCACTTGAGTAAGAGCTTGATCCTTCCAAAACTAGGCATGCAGGAAGAGATGAAGTGCACCCCAAAAGCATCCTTTATTTTTTTTTTTCTCCCTTTGCTGTAAACAGAATAACAGGCTGGCATCTGATGTAAATGGTGAAATTGATGAGATACAACTCATGCATAATGTCTCAAGAGCCTCACATTCTTAGGTGCACTGCTAGCCTGAAATTATTTTCTTTCTCTGGTTTCTGTAATGATTCTGTTGAGAGACGGACTGTCAAAAAGAAGAGAGAAAATTAAAAACTCAGAGTATATGTAGAGATAATAGAGCTTTACTATATTTCTGTCAGTAGTTAATGAAGAACATGTTCCAGATGGTAGCACTTCTCTGATATCACATTCTTCTCTAACTTGTACTAAACTTACTGTTTCAGATACTTGTAATGGTTTGATTACAACAGCACACTAATTGTTATGAATAAACTCATTTTGCTTTTAGTGCTGGCTGCAAAACGCTACGTGGTTCTATGGTCCACATGGTTGTTGCCAGCTTAGAGCATATGTATTTCTAACATACTGTTGTGACTGTAATGCAGGTACATGTTTCTTTACAACCTGTACTCTGTCTTATTTTAATATCTGTTAGACTATTTCTTTAGAGTACGGCTGTGATACTTAGCTCATTTACATAGGACTTTGTAAAATAATATATATATTAGTGTCTCTGTTTGACTAAAAATAGTTGAAGCCCGTGAACCTTTCCCCCCACCCCTTCCCTCCTTGACTTGTGTTGGACGACTCAAGAGGAACTTGATTGCTAGAGTAACAAAAATATAAAAGCTTCTGAGACAAGAATCATGCAGCCTTCATAGGGAGCTGGTTTATAATGCTAAATAGATTATTTTGCTCTTCTTTATCCCATTTATATCTCATCTGCTATGTTCTTCATATCTTTTCCTCTGCTTCTGTTATTCCTTATCTCAATCAAAACTTCGTCCACTCCATTGTACTGATAAATACCCTCTCTGGATGCTACAATCATTGTTGAATTTGCACTCTACGGTGGCATGTTTGAACTTTTCATTAGTGGAAGGCATGTACTGCAAGGAGCTCAGTAACAGCTCCTGGTCTCCTTCTGTCTAGAAGAAAAGTCTTTTGATACCCTCACATAAGTTCATCCTCTCACTTTTCTTGTGACCCTATTATCTGTCACTTTCTCCCATATTCCTCAGTCCCTCTGACTGATTCTGTCATTTCTCTTTTGTATTTCAGACAGTGGCTAGAAGATGCATTGAGGGAGAACGAGCCAGATTCCAGCTTCATCTTTCTGGTTGGAACAAAAAAAGATTTGGTGGTAAGTAAATTGAATGCAGATAAGGAAATCAGATTTCCACTAGTTCCTCAAGTGATTTTCCTTACAAGTTGTACACAATGTTGTTGAGATAAAGACCTCGAGGGAAAAACCTAAACAGAAAGAAAGAACATCATAGGTAAATAGAACAGCACACTTGGAGTCAACTTATGAAGACACTTTCTGAAGAAATGGGTAGTTAGTGAAATATACCTAGTTCCATTCCTTGCACAACATTTTCCAAGCACACACCAACAATTGCAAAGGCAGAGAAAAGTTGGATGCACAAAATAGCAGAGTATCTAATGATCTTGATGGTTTTGTTGTTTGGTGTTGTGTGTGTGTGTGTGTTTGGTTGGTTTTGTTTTGTGTTTTTGTTTGTTTGTTGAGACAACGCATTCATTATTCAGAAACAGGGAAGAATTCCTCCTTAATTGAATGTGACATCATTTTCAGAAGAACAGGATATAATGCACTCACCCTATACCATTCAGAGTCTTCTGTCTTTCTCTAGCTATCAATACTTAATTCTTAAAGATTTAAAAAGAAACTTGCTGTTTAGTTAATTTTTTTTAATTATTATTCCTCCTCTCCAGCTGCTACAGTGTCACTTAAGCTGTTTGTTTCTTACGCTTCACAGAAAATATGTCACAAAAAGCTGCACGTCTGTCAGGTTTTTTTGGTACTTTGTGTTGCTTATGCTGTAAAAACTAAATGTGCCAGACCTCTGAGGACACAGATCTGAAGTCTTGTCTAAGCTAAAATTCCTTATTGTAAGTTAGTTTTGGTTTTTAGAATGATAGCACTTTCAACTGAAGGGAAGACAAGAGTGAAGCAAAGGATTGTGGGATTTAGGTATGACTTCAGGATGAAGTCACTCGACTTCTCTTCCTGATGTCACATCATTCTTTCCAAATCTTTAGAATTCTTGTCAATTGTGCAGGGGTTCCCCGTTCTAAGACAATGCACAGAAAACTGTACAAACCAGCAAGACTGGTAGCATTTATCACAAATGGGCTAAAGATTGAAAGCAAATAGCAACATACTGATACGGTTGATCACAGAAAACAAATGAGAGGGGGAAAAAGACCTGAAAACTTAAGTGCAAGAGTGCAAAATCCATTTAAGGGGCAAGAAATTTTTGTCTTGAGAACAGATAGGAAGAGTAAACATAAAAAGGGGGGAAGGCCATTGTCTTACACTATAGTGAAAACAGATGAAGTAGAAAAAAGGATCCAAGACAGTGACAAGAAAAGATTAAACACAAAGAACCATTGCAATTAGTCAGTCCTGCAACTCTTTTGTTGAGGATAATGGGCTGACAAGAACTTGAAGACCAGTAACTGGGCTGTTTTTAGAGCTAACATACCACACCATATAGTTACATACAATGGTCACACTTGTTAACTGTTGTTTTGTTTCAATGCTGTGGGAGGTGAATGTAGACTTCTATTTTAAAAGCAGTCCTAAGTACTTGAGTGTTCTTGCAATCGTGTCTAATTGTACAAGTTCTAAGGCAAGGCCAGAAAGGCCACTGTGAAAACTGGAAGCGTCACAGTATAGGTGCCAGCAGTACCTTTCTGTTGTTACCCAGATATGCTTCACATGTTAAAGTTATCCCATGTTGTTTACTCAGTCAGATGCTGTGTGTGAAAGGACTGAGCTGGATGCCATCCGCTTTGCCAATGAGATGCAGGCAGAATACTGGTCGGTTTCAGCCAAAACAGGTAAGTTACTGCAAAGGATGTAAAACCAGCATAACCACAAAGGCTTACCTTACAGTTGAAGGAAAAGTTCCTTATCCCCCCATTTCTATGCAGATTTTTTTGTTCTTGCACTTTGTTGCTATTGTAAACTTCAGGTTTATTAGTGGTTGATTAATTTGTACTGTCATGTTTACAGAAAAGAGTACTTGAGCTGCTGTGCAATGTCTGAGCATGTTTAATTCATACATAGTTACGTAATTACTTTTGTACACTGCTACTCAACATTAGCAGTGAAAAAAAGATTATACCACAAGCTAAATTGTCTCTGTTGCTGAATAAAAATAAAGATACGGTATGGGGTACAGTATTCTAGAGTAAGAAAATGAGGAATTTTCTCTTCAGTGATCAGAATGGAGGACAGATTGCTGTAGAGGCCTGTTCTGTTCCAGTATTGAGCAGTGGTCTGTTCACAGACGTGCTTGCTATTCTTGACCATGTGTTGATGTGCAGTTGTAAAGACACATTCTTTCTGTCCTGTTTCCTAGGTGAAAATGTCAAACAGTTCTTTTCCCGAGTTGCTGCCTTGGCCTTTGAACAGTCCATGATAAAAGAGCTGGAGAATTCTGCTGGTCGCATGGCCCAAATTGGAACAGGAAACCTCATCAGTATGTTAAGTTTTGCTTTTTGTGTGTATTTTTCTTGTTTACAGTCTAAAGGATTGGGGAGATTTTTCAAGCATTAAAGCCCATTTCAAACACCTGCCAGCGTAGTCATAGAATCATAGAACAGTTTGGGTTGGAAGGGACCTTCAAAACTCATCCAGTCCAACTCCCGTGCAATGAGCAGGGACATCTTCAACCAGTTCAGGTTGCTCAAAGCCCTGTCCAGCCTGGCCTGGGATGTCTCCAGGAATGGGTCATCCACCACCTCTCTGGGCATCCTGGGCCAGTGTTTCTCATAATAAAAAATTTCTTACTTGTGTCTGGCCTGAATCTCCCCTCCTTTAGTTTAAAACCATCACCCCTTGTCCTATCACAACAGGCCCTGCTAAAAAGTCTGTCCCCATCCTTCTTTAAGGTTTCTTTTAAGTACAGAAAGGCCGCAATAAGGTCTCCCTGGAGCCTTCTCTTCTCTAGGCTGAACAACCCAACTCTCTCAGCGTTTCCTCAAATGATCCAGCCCTCGGATAATTTCTGTGGCTCCTCTGGCCCCTCTCCAACAGGTCCGTGTCTGTCCTGTGCTGAGGGCTCCAGAGCTGGATGCAGCACTGCAGGTCATGTCAGTGGATACTTGACTTCCAGTATATAGGTGTGACTGGGCCTGCATTCAGCTTTTGTTATCCTTAGTCTTGGATGTTATAATTTCTTGTGAGTTGATTTTCTAACTTTTTTGCTTCTACAGAACTGGAAAAGAACACAATGGAAATCCCAGAAGGCCACACTCAAATCAGCCTGGGTTGCTGCTAGCTGTCAACCGTTTCTGCAAGCACCATGCTTCTCTGTAGTCCAGCACAGAGCACCTGCAACAACGGAAGCTCTCAAACCAGAAATAGAAAGTTTTACTTTTGGAAATGAGGGAAGAAAAACTTCTCCAAATTTTCTTTCTGAGAGTTCTCTTGCTGCTGCAGGCACATTTGTGCAGGATGGTACAGTAGTTACACAAACCTATCTCTGTGTAGTGGAAACACGACATCCTTATGTTAATGCAGGAAGACATCACCAGTGCCATGTGCTCACCTGTCTGCCAGAAACACTTGTAGTCAAAAGTTATGTGATTTCAGTGTGATGTTCTTTGATAATTCTCTAGAGGTCTCAGTGTAGTCAAATTCTCATGTGAGCGGAAAACAAATGACCGTTCAGAATAAAGGGTGCTATATATATGTTTTTGCCCTTTAAGATCATAGTATAAAATAACTCTGACTTGCTTTTATGCATTCCAGATATTTAAAAACTGTTCCAAGAGAAATATTTTTGAATAACAGGTATGCAAGTATGCTAATGCAGACTGCATAGTTTTCACTGTGCTTTCTCCATCCAGGAAAAATCTGTATTATTTTTCATTTTCCACTTGAGAATCAGAGCCCAGTATTTAAATATTTCCAAGCCTAGGTGAAGTCCAGGTAGGAACTTGTTTGTTTTACCCCAACTGTCTAATCTTTTGAAAAATGTTACCAGATAAGAATGCTATTCTTTTCGACTCTCTTGACTAGGAAAGCATGGCCACATAGTTGTATGGCATAGAAAAAACAGATTTAATGCATTACATCTTTCAAAGAGGATGCAGAATCCTTCTCTGGGTTGATCTTCATGAATATTGTCTACATTGCAGTTCTACTTTGTTGCTAAGAGTAATGACACTTTCATTTTATTCAAAATGGGTGGTTTTGTTTGTAGTAAAGTAACATGATTCTGGAACCATACACAGTCTCAGTCAGGAATTTCTTCATCCCTGTGTGTGGTAGGAACTCTGAGCTGGTAAGATTAGTTTCAATATGGCTGCTAAACTCTTAGTCACTCTACCTGCCTTTACTGGACAAGATGACTTGATCGCTAGATGCTGGGAGCAGTTTGCTCTACTACTTAATAGAAAAAGTAGTAGTAGAGAAATAGTTTTGCCATTTTGTGAAAAGACTTGCAAGTGTGTGTAGATTTAGATATAATCAGAAAAGTAAGAAAAATGATGAGTTGAGATAAAGACAGTTTAAGTAAAGCAAAAGCTTCACAGACAAGCAAAGCTAAACAAGGAATTAATTCACTACTTCACATTGGCAGGCAGGTGTTTTGCCATCTCCAGGAAAGCAGGACTCCATCACGCATGAGGGTGACTTGGGAAAAGAAAATCTATAACTCTGGATGTCCCTTCCTTCCTCTTTCTTCCCCCAAAATATATACTGAGCATGATATGGAAGATCCCTTTGGCCAGTTGGGGTCAGCTCTCCCAGCTGTGCCCCCTCCCAGCCTCTTGTGCAGTTGGCATGATGTGAGAAGCTAAAAAGTCCTTGATTGCTTAGGAACAACTAAAATATTAGTGTGTTTACAACATCATTCTCTTTCTAAATCCAAAACACAGCACTGTCCCAGCTACTAGGAATAAAAGCTACTCCACCCTGGCCAAAACTAGGACAACATCCTTTTTATTACTTTTAGTTTCTTATGGTGTAAGTTAGAACAGCTTCATAGAATATGAGGAATACAGATTTAGGAACTCTGTGTCCTTTTTTTGTACACTGTGGCAAGTGTACCAATTATGTTGGCAAAGATGCAAATGTAGCATTTGGTGGAGAAAATGAATATGTGTGGGTATGTAAGAAGTTATTTATCCAAACGTGTAATATTTTGACCTTATGATGTTCTATGTATTTGTTCATCTCCCAAATCTATTTTACAAGGATGACGAATATACCCTCCACTTTTACCATGTGCTGCACCAAGTGGGCTGCATAGTCATGGTCTTCATATTTACTGAGTTTGAGTAGAAAACACGGTACCTTGTACTGCAGGTCATGTTGTCTAGGCCAGGTGCTGGGTTTCAGTGCAGCCCTGTTGTTAGTGTTTACAGTTGCAAAATGACTCAGTAACAAATCTACGAAAGGATCAGGATTCCAGGTTTGGTCTTTTCCCTGAAAAAATATACCTCCTAAGTGTTTTTTTTGTTGTTGTTGCTGAGCTCAATTATTGTACAAAATCACAGGGATACAATCTCTTCAGCAACACAGTCATGTTGCTTGGAAATCAACTGGGACAGTTTTTTCTAGTGATTCAGTACATTGCTTGATATCATTCGTGGTTTGTATCTTCTGGAGCTCCAAAAACTTCATGTACAAATGCAATACTCTGTCAATCATTAACTATCACTTGTCAAGAGTCTGACTCCATTTATTTTACAATGAATGCTTTGAGAATGGTTTTTTTTTGGTTGGTTCATTGTTTTTGGGGGTGTTTTTTAGCCCCATTGAGACTTCTCCTGCAAAGAACTCAGTATTAATAACTGATCATCTAAAATGAATCTTGGATCATGTTGCAAATAATGAATTGCCTAGGAAAGCACAAAGGAAACTAACTTTGGTGGAAAAATAAACATAAATTTGCAAGTTCTTAAATGTTTCTATCTGGTCTATGTTTTACCTATGCATGTTAATCCATTCTATCTACAACTTAATTGGCTTTGAAGAAGCCTTGATATTGTGGAAAACAGTGTTGGAACAACTGTATTAACTCCAAACATAAATAGGCTAAACCATTATATTTATACCAGTTAAAGGCCTCACAGCAATCATGGCAACAGTTGCAGTGCCAGCTTCCTTGTGGAATTCGCAGATAAGAAACTGGAGAAGTGAAATTAAGAGGGAATCCAAAGCAAAGTTAAAGAGCAATTGTAAAAATCAATTTCCCAGAAGAAGTACTAATATTATGCTGTTTCTTGTCTTATTAAGTAGAATGTAATGTGTAAATGAGTTCTTGTTTAAACAAATATGCATATCTCTTTGGGCAAAACAGCTGGTGATGTAGCAAAAACTCTTTAAGAAATAGTCACTTGACAGGCAAAGTTTATTTCTTACTATAAAAGCCTTTTAATTTTTGGTGTTGTTTCAGCCTTTTGAGTGACACTTAGGATATTATTTCTGGTCTTACAGGTCATGCGATTCAGATATTTCTGAATCCTGTTGGTTCCCAGCTCAGGCTCATCTTACTGTGGTACAACTGGAATCTATTCTTCATGAATAAATCTGTCCCCCTCTGTGTCTTTTCAGGTTTTTATCAATAGTTAGGGGTTATTGTAGGGAGTACAATATAATGCACCGGTGAGTGCTATAAACTCTCTGTATCGCTCCATCTGAGCGTGTGAGTTAAAATGAAGTATTTGGCAAGTGGAAGGTGTAGCAGAATCTCCATTTGGTAGTGGAGATAGTTGATCAGCTTCTTGCATTTTTGGCCAGAAGCTTGTTCTCACAGCAGGACATTGCCACTCTCTGAATGCTAAGAAGGGGAGTTCCCATTCTTCTGGGTTCATACAATGATTTAGAGTGGATGGGACTTCTGGAGACTTACTGGCCTTGTTAAACTCTACCACAGAGTGCAGCTTTGTGCTACAACAGTATGGTTTCTTAGTGTCAGCCACAGGTTAATGAGAAATCCTGTTTTATTAGTATTTTAAAAGACTTCGCTTATGTGCTGCTGTGTTGTGTGATTTGGGGTTTTTTTTCCTCTTTTTTTTTTGTCTTTTGGTGTGGTGGTATTTTTGTTGTTGTTCTATGGGTTTTGTTTCGTTTTGGTTTTGTTTTGTTTTTACAAAACCTCTGATTCTCTTGTGTGGACTCATGCTGAATAAACTGTTCCCAAGTGACAGCGCCCAAGTGTTTGAGCCTAAACCACATGGCTTCACTTTCCACAAGAGGGAGCTCCATGGTCACTGTAGCATTCGTTCTGGTTCAACCGAGACGGGCTTTGCAACCTCTTGTAGGCCAGCAGAGGTATGTGCTGGACTGTCTGTCTGTAGTTTAGCCCCCTCATCACAGGATTCTCGGTCTCAAATCACAGATATGTGTCTGCCACCATAGCCTTAATGAAAATTTTTATCCTATTAAAATAATATTCTGATTAATGCATAAAATATCAGCAAAAAAATCAGAGATCCCTTCAATTTCCACTGAAATTTTTCATGTTGTGGTACCTCAATAGATAAAGAATGTGCAGTTATTTAATAGTACTATTCACTAGAAGTTAAATGTGCTCACAGAAATCCCTTGTCTGGCTCATTAGAATTCCTGCTCCTTCCAGAAAGGGCACAAATGACAGAAAAGTGACTCTGCATAGAAAAAAACCCCACAAAACCTCTAGATATAAAAAATCAGAACTGTGAGACTTCAGTAAAGGTAATGTATGAATTCAGAATATATCCCTATGTTGCAATATGCATGGTATAGTAATAACCATGCCAGTACAGTCTTAAACTTCATCTTACTAGAACCACACAGCATGTCAGAATTCTGTCATTCAAACTGGCACCAAGACAAACAAATAGCAAAAGTATCAATGGTGAGAAGCCAATTTATTTTATTTCTTGAAAGATTTATAGAGGTATTTACTAAACGTACATATTTTATTATGACTTAGATTATAATCTGTTTTCCATATAGGTCATCCAATGCCTGTTATGTTTTAAAAGCTGAGGAAACAAGTGCAGGAAAAGAGGTTAAAGCCAGGAAACAAAAAGCGAGAGAGATGAACTATGCAAAGCTGAATGCATGATTAGCCACTTGTGATATGCCTGAAAATACCCCAAACTATTTTGTTTGGCATATGAAAAAGCATGAAGAGAAGAACTGTTTAATGGATTATGAAATATTGCCTATTTCAAAGGTAAGAGAGCCACTCCTGTGGACTTGTGCTTTTCATTCTTACAGGATTTTATTAATTATTGTTGGGGCTATATTCCACCCTCTTTTCTAGAGACACATACCAGAAAAGATGTACCTCACTGCAGACATGAAAGATGCACATTTATGGGGCATGTGAGATGTACATATCTCACTTTTTTCTATCATCCAAACAGGCAAGATGGTATTTCAGGTGTATTTGTTAGCACTTTTTCAGAGGTTGAATTAGTATATAGAAAGGATACAGGGTTTAAGCAAGATCATGTACTGTGATTTCAGAAGGAGCAATACCCAGCAGCCAGACTTTTGTTTGAATCATTTGTCACCCTTCACCCAGAGCTGACGTGTGGGGCTCAGAGTTATTGTGGCTAGGATAATATACAGGACAAAAAGTGAGACTGATGCCTGAACAAAGCAACCTTTATGGTTAACATCCGAGTGATTTTGCGGTACCAGTTGCCTATCTCAGGTATCCAGCTTGTTATTTATTGGTAAGGGAGGAGGGATGGAGTGAATGACAAGCCCACTGCTAAACAGTACTTGCATTAGTGAGGGAAAACGTGACCTTTGAAGGTGAACTGTATCAGTGCCTGGGGGGAGAGTGTTGCTGTGAACACAAGACAGCGTAGAGAGACGTGCTGGTGTTTATACATAATATATGAGGGCATAGATGTATGGACAAGAATGGATACCTCCCTGTGTACACAGATGCGTGTGTGATATGTTCTTTGCCCAGGTTTAGGTATAGTCATGTCTATTTATGGTGATGTCCAGGCCTGTGGGTGCCAGCGTGAGCAGATGCGAACGTACACGAGTTTGCAAATCTCTGCCTTTGTCTCACCGGCAGCCGCCTCCGAGGGCGCAGGGCCAGGCCCCTCCGAGCCCCGCGGCTCCGGCGGGCACGGCCTCCCGCCGCCGGCCCGGGCTGCCCCTTTAAGAGGCCCCAGCGCCGTGTCAATCGCCGCGCCTGGTTTTTTCCCTCTCCTCCCCTTCCGCAGCGCTGCGATTCGGGCGCCGCCGCCAGAGCCGGGCCGCGATGGGCAGGCGCGGGCAGGCGCTGCCGCCGCGCCGAGGGGGCTCCGGCGGGGCCGCGGGGCGCTCGGGCAGGCGGGGGTAGCGGCGGGACTGGCCGCGGGACGCGCCGCCGCCTCGCTGCTCTGTGCGGAGGCTCTGGAGAGCGTGTGCGCCCGGACGACAGCACAATAGCCGGGAGGAGGAGACAGGGAGAGGGGCAGGGGGAGAGGAGAGAGAGAGAGAAAGAGAAAGCACAACACGGGGGCTGGCGAGCGGAGGACTCCTGAGCGTGGCTGCACTGAGGACCGTGCCCGGGACGGCACCGACAGGAGGTGGGTGGGTGGGGGCGATATTTACCTTCTCTCCCCCGCCCCGAGCCTGCTCCTTTGTCCACCCACTTTGAAGTGCTCTGAGATCGCCGGGGTGGGAGCACTGTTGTTCGCTAGCAAAATATCAGTCATGCCGGGGAGACAGTAGCGAGTGTACGGGGGGCTGGAGCCGGCAAAAGCTGAAGGAGACGGGGAGGAGAGACTGTTCCGAGGATTGCTGTTTGCCTCCCAGTTTCCCTGCATGGACCGTGAAAGAGACGCGTTGAGTTGACCCTGCCGGAGCTGTTTCTGATTCTACATGTGAGATCCGGTTGGTTTGTTCTCTCCACCTATCTCTCTCCAGCCTCCTTCCCGTATTCTCCACTTACTCCTGTATGCAAAATGGTGGACCCTGTGGGGTTTGTGGAGGCTTGGAAAGCACAGTTTGCAGACTCTGAGCCTCCTAAGATGGAGCTGAAATCTGTGGGAGACATTGAACAGGAGCTGGAGATGTGCAAAGCATCTATCCGGAGACTGGAGATGGAGGTCAACAAGGAAAGGTTCCGCATGATTTACTTGCAGACTCTTCTGGCAAAGGAGAAAAAAAGCTATGATAGACAGAGATGGGGTTTTAAACGTGTTTCTCAATTGCCTGAAGGGGGTGCAGAGCAGCAGAACCAGGACCTGCATCATCACCAGTCTGCTGACCAAGACGAATATGAAAAAAGCAAGTCACAGCATGGGGAGGAAAAGTTCAAACCCAGGATACCCTCTCTGCGGAAGCTGTCTACCCAGAGTGATGGGTCAGACCTGTCGCCTTTGGACAGCCCCCATCATGGAGAAGGAGAACAGGACAGGTGTAAGTACTATGGTGACGAGAAACTGAAGAGAGTCGTAGAAGATATGGAGAGTCGCTGTGATACAGATGGATCTCCTTCAAAACACAGATCATCTTCTACTCGCAGGCTAGTGGGATCTGCTGAGAAGGAGGGATCATTTGAACCGATTTCTAAGGAGAGAGGCAACAGCACCAGTGTGGCAGCCCTAAGGTCCAATTTTGAGAGGATTAAAAAGGTTAATTCACATTCTTCTGGAGATAACAAGGATGTTGAAAAGCCCTTTTATGTGAACATGGAGTATCATCATGAGAAGGGTCTAGTAAAGGTCAACGATAAAGAAGTTTCCGATAAAATTAGCTCCCTTGGTAGCCAAGCCATGCAAATGGAACGCAAAAAGTCTTTGCACTCCCTGCCTTCTAACATGGTACCCAGCCTCAGCGAGTTCCAGAGGCCTGCTTACAGAGGAAGGTCCTCAGAGAGCAGCTTTGGCTACGATGGAGAATATGAGGATGCTGAACTGAACCCCAGGTTTCTCAAAGATAACTTGATTAATGCCAACGGCAGCAACCGCTCACCTTGGCAGCCCATGGACTTTCAGCCCTATCAAAGTATCTATGTTGGTGGAATGATGGAAGGAGAAGGGAAAGGACCTATCCTCCGAAATCAGGGCACAACTGAGCAGGAAAAACATCTCACGTGGCCCAGGAGATCTTATTCCCCCAGGAGTTTTGAAGATATTGGAGGAGGATATACTCCTGATTGCAGCTCTAATGAGAACCTTACCTCCAGTGAGGAAGACTTCTCTTCAGGGCAGTCCAGCCATGTCTCCCCCAGCCCCACCACTTACCGCATGTATCGGGATAAAAGCCGTTCTCCCTCGCAGAACTCTCAGCAGTCCTTTGACAGCAGCAGTCCACCCACCCCCCAGTCTCAAAAACGGCACAGGCAGCAGCAGGTCATTGTGTCTGAGGCTACTATTGTGGGTGTACGAAAAACAGGACAGATCTGGCCAAGTGATGGAGATTTGCCTTCTGGGAGATGTCACCAGTACAGCTGCTTCCATGGGGATACAGGTGTGTACTAGCTTTTTGTTTAGTCTTTTAAATATATAGGGTGAGAAACAGCATCATGGAAATGAATGGGAGAGGTTTTCTAGGTGACCCTGGGTGAATTGCTCTAAGGGGGCAACTGTTTAATATGAGATGTCTGTGTTTATTTTGTAGTTTTCCTGGTTTAGGAAGGTCCTGCAGAAGTATACATCAGACTGCATTTTAGGAACACAGATTTGATTCCCAGAACCCCCAGAAGGGTTGATCCAGGATTCTCTTGAGAGGATCAACAGAGTCCTGTGTTAATCAGTTCTTAAAGTTTCAGTGTGAACACTGAGGTAAAAGGGGGGCCAGAACTGTTGAGTAATCACCACTAGATTGTTCCCTCCCTCATATTCTTGTGCTGAGGAGTAGTTAAACTCTGCTGGTAGTAAGCCAACATGCTACAACCTGAGCGTTTTGCTGGAGCTTTACCAATAATGATGCTCCTCCTACAATCTTGTTTTTTCCTGTCTATAGTAATTGGAGTGCTAGTTTCTCGTTCTGTCTCGTGTCATCCTTCAATTAGAACTGATTGGAGGTGATGATTGTACAACCCTGTTCTTGAAGCTTTCTGCTGTCAATAAGTGAAGGAAGAACTTGGAATATCAGGAAGCCCAGAGAGAGAACTGTTAATTTAATTTCAGCGGAATCAAAATTTTTGTTTGGGGAGAATGGGCAATGTTTGAACCCGTTCTTGTGTAACTCACTCAGGCATTCAGGTGTGTCTGGAATGGCAGTGGATTTATAGCTGGTGGAAGAGGCAAACGGTGAACTATGTCGATTCAAAAGAATGTACTGAATGTATGTGGACATCTGAATCTGTTTGGCAAGGGGTATATGTAAATAGTATCTCGTGCTAACACCAGTAGTCTTCTATGCAGTAAATGAAAAATAATCAAATCCAGGAATGAAAAACAAGCAGTATGATTGTTTTGCTAGACTTCGGTCTTTCTAGATCTGTGAATTATCTTGTGGATTTTCTTTGCCTCTTTGAATCTATCATTTTTAATAAAGCTTTGATGTGTTCTTTGTCAATGTGACTGAATTGCTGAAGTAGCAGGTGAATTGCAAGGCCTATCAGAGGTGTCACTTTCTCAGGTTGTATGAGTTCAGTGTATTTGTTCTCAGAAGAGTAACTTTGCTGGAAGGCGATGCCTGCTTTTCCTTGCCCTGCTGATTATTTTTTTTTTGCCAGCAATACTTTGGGGAGCAACAATAGAGGGACAACTCTTCCCTGCCCCACCCCGCCATCCTGACATCCCATTGTTGTACTATTGGAAGGCTGTGTGGTTGTAATGGATGTTCACTGTACATGAAACCTCAGCGCCCTGTCCTTGCAGGGACTTCTTCCTGATCCGATTGTATATACAGACTTGTATTCTATCTGGGACTGCTGCATTCTTGTTCGGTTTTATGCATATGTTTGTGTCTTAAGGGTAGTACTTGCAATGCAGGGGAGAGGCTGGATCTTGCGCTGGTTTAAACTGAGCTGCAGCCATCTGTCTCTGCTCTTGTTTACTGATGCTCTTTAGATGACTGGGAAGCCTCCTGGCACTTGCAATTTTTGCAGAAGAAAACAAAGGGGCAAAAATAACAAAGGTTGATAAAGCTTGAGGATATTCAGCTTTCAGAAAGGCAATAGATATTTTTTATTTCAAATAATGTAGCCAGGATACAGTGATTTTTAAAAAAAAGGCTGGTGAAAAGTTGGACCAGTTACAATCCCTGATTGCACTGGAAAGCTTTGTGTCTTGTTCTTAAGGATGGCCACACAATTGCAGTCAGGGACAGAATGTAACTGATCCACCTTCTGCTTTCCTCAGCATAGGGGGTAATATGGCAAGCTTAGCAGGAACCTTCACCAGATGGCTAATCATTACT
This sequence comes from Nesoenas mayeri, assembly GCF_963082525.1. Taxonomy (NCBI): domain Eukaryota; kingdom Metazoa; phylum Chordata; class Aves; order Columbiformes; family Columbidae; genus Nesoenas; species Nesoenas mayeri. Next base: position 9,475,616 of record NC_137565.1, on the reverse strand, counting down.
GTCTTGCACATTAGCTGGTGGCAACTTTTTACTTAACCAAAAAGGCTTATGCCTTCAGGAGGATTGTGTTTCTGATTAACTCCTACTGAGCATAATTTTATATAAATTTTCTTTCTTTCCTGATTAGGAAGAATTTTCATCTGAAACCAGTTGGCAGAATCTCTTTTTCATAAAACAAACAAAAGGCATGAGAGATCACTCTGTGATTAGCTGGCTGGCTACCATTCCCAACTATCATGCTCTGATGTGGACTGTACCACCATGTGTTACGAAAGCAGTTCGCAGATCCAGCCAGCTTTTCCTGCACCTGTGGTTCAGTCACTGGTTTTGCCAGGCTTCCCTGAAGTTTTGTTGTAACAGAGAGCGCAAGTTTGAATCACAGCAGGTTCTGGCCAGCCTTAATGTTAATTAGCATCAAGCGGGATTTGTTCAATAGTGTTTGGCTTCTTTGTGCGTTCAGATTTTTGTATGCTTGCTGGCTTTGCTTTTCATGATTCTGGCCATAACAATGCTGATTGTAGTGTGGACAGGTGCAGTGTGAACTTTCTGCCATCCCAGTGCATCTTGAGCTTGGCCAGTGGACACATGCTGGTTTGTCCAAATTCTTTCTCGAGTTCACAGGCGAGTGATAATTTTCTACTTTTGTATTCCAAAAAGAGGACTAGAAGGAGGTCACCTCACTCAAGTGAATGGGCTCCAAGCCAAAATTTCAATCTGGGTTCTTGGAGATGGGTTATCAAAACCCTTAAATCAGACCAAGGTAGTAGGCTTCCATTTTTTTCCAAGGAGCAAAATGAGAGCTTCAGGGCTGAGATTTGGGAATAATTTTACTTTCTATTAAATGTACTTAATGGACCCTGAGCAAAGATATTTATGTTAGGATGAATTATGCATCACTGATTTCCTGTAGTGGGAATAGAAAGAAACTGTAGCCTCTACTAAGTGTGGGAATGCTGAATGTCCCTTTCTGAAAAACATGGGGCATTCTCTGTTTTTAGTGAGTTTGAGGTAGACAGAGGAAAGCGTGCTGAAATTTACCTATGCTTGTAAACTGCAAGACTCAAAATTCCTGCTATCTCAGCTGAGCAGGATGCCATTTTAAAGCACATACTTATAGGTGTAGATTCTTCATTTTTTTTATGCCTTAAATGCCTGACCAGACAGGCAAGCATCTGAATTACCTGCTTTTAAAGGTAATTCTTCATACAACTTAATTTTAAAGCCCCAAGAAAAAATGTAATACGTTGTCGTGGAAGTACATTGTTCTGTACCACTTTCTGAAAGGCTCTGTTCCTGCATTACTCGCATGTTCTGAGATCTTGGACAAGTTTCTTAATTCTGCACTTTTTCCACCCACTATTGTATTCTGTGGATTTTACAAGATGTAGTCAGAAAAGTGCTTTGCAATGTTTCAGCAGTACAAAACGACTCACGAGGGAACATGCCAGTGCCGTTGCTGCTGTTCAGAAACACAACTTTCCTTTGAGCAACTGAAGTGGATTTCAGTCCACTGTGTAGTGATTCTTCCTTCTGAGGGTCTGAAATGTAGGAACTTTCATAATATGCAGCTCACTTGTTAATTTTAAGGGCTGCTGGCCAGAGGTCTCACTGTCAGTCTATGTCTTACCTTGGGTCAGGAGTGAGGTTTGCATTTTTCTCTGACACTTGTTTAGTTCATTTTGCAAATACTTTTAAAACATGTTTTAATCCTTTGCTGTGATGATCAGTGGATTTCCTAGGAGCACTGATGACAAGATGATGTTTAAATACCCCCCCCTTGCTTTCCAGAGATTTAGTGGCTTTTGAGATTATCAAGCTGCTTGTGCTACCACTCCCCTCTTCTTAGTCTGGGGGATTGAAGAGCTTCCCCTTTTTCTCTGCTAGATTTCTCTTTCCCTCTAGCTCAGTTTAGTGGAATCTATGGAGCTTCTGCTTTATGTCCCTAATGACTATAGTGGACTCTGCAGCCCTGTTTGTTTGTTTGGCTTTTTACTTTCTTCCACAAACAGTTGCTATCCTTTACCTCAGACCTACCGTTAGTAGTAGCATGCAGATACATTTTATTTTTGCTTTTCTTAGCTTCACCATAGATCATGGAGTTTCTCCCACCCCAGCATTCAGGTGGTTCTGCAATCACAAAGCACCTGCCTTTGAAATGAGAGTGTAAACCAACCCAGATAGTAGTTGCCTGATACTGGGAAGCTGTAGAGTGCTGATGTCACCTGATACTTTTGCGTGAAGCTCATTTTTGTGGTCCATGACAGAGATATTGAAGTGGGACTGGCTTTCCCGTGGAGTAAGTAGAGAGAGAGCTATGACTTGTGCGAGTAATAGGTTAGGTAGAAAGCTGCTGTCATCCCTGCATAATTACCAACAATTTAAAAGTGGTCTGTCTGGCAGTAGGGATGAGCCTGCTTTGTGCAGCTGCCATCACTGCGTGAGGGCCTTTGAGGCAGGCAGTGACCTGTGGCTGGGCAGGTGAAGTATAATAGCAGTGCACACTTAGACTTTGGGAGTGGTGTAGGAACTCACGTCTAGGACCAAGCTGCAACAGAGCCATGTGGATATCCATGCAGCATCCGTATTTGGATGACCACAGACTAGAATGCTGTTCTGTATGCCAAAACAATTGCACCTAGGTGATTTCAGCATGGTGATTTCACAGAGCCAGGGGCTAGAGCCCCAAAGCATTGCCGTGAATGCCACACAAGATGCTAATGCCTTTCATTTCAGCAGGAAATGTGTAGGCAAGTGGAACCACAATATTAAGTCTGTGGCTCAGTGAACTGTTTCTATGGTCCTTGCTGGCTCTGTTCAAAGTAGTGAAAAAGCACTGGTTTATGGCCAAAGCAGTTGAACTGACATGTGTGTGAACTGTGCATCCATTCTGCCTCACAGTTGTCAGTCTCTGTCTGAATGCTTTTAGAGGAAAAACAGAGAGGTTGTTGTTTTGTGCAAAATTCTGGTCTTGCCCTGAGAAGTGGCATGGAGAGTTAGGAGCATCATGGGCTTATTGCCTGCTCCAGTGCACTACCTCCTCTCAGATGGAGGCTTCTTTCTAGGTGGCTGAAGGAAAAAGAAGAGAAAGGAGGAGTAGAAGAACCTGATGTCTTGGTACTTTTTGGCATTGGATTCCTTTTCTGGATTAAAACTCTTTTCAGCTGTTTTTCCCTTTCAGAACCAAAGGTGAGCAAGGGAGCAAAGAGTTCAGGTTGGGGATGAGCATGGTAGTACTGTTTAGGGTTTGGAACTAATGAAGGAACTGGGCTGGTGCAGTGAAGCTGATTGCTGTGTGGAGAAATAAGCAAACATGGGGAGAAGATGGGTCTGGTTTTGGTGGTACAAGCACTGACCATGGCTTATGAAGTGATTTACTTGTGCATGTAGGTGATGGACTTTAAAGCAGCAAAATACATTGAGGAATGAGGTGTTTTCTCATCTCTGGCAAAACAATTGCACAAGTGTGTGGTTTTAACCTTGAAGATTTTCAGTGTTTAGTATAAGTGTACATGATCCTACATACAGACTTCGGGAGGTACAAAACTGGAACATTTTACTTTTGATTCTTGCAGTTATGGTCTCTGAGGCTAACATTGAGACAGAGAAAGCTAGGCGTCTACTAATGTGTGGAATTAATTTCTGTACCACCTCTCCTAAGTGCTTCAATTTGTCTAATATCTCTGGTTTGGATATTTGTATAAACTGCTAAGGACTGTGTTCAGTCAGTCCTTCATTGACAGCTTGCTTTTCACTGCTGCCAGAAATTTTCTCTGAGGTGTGAGCAAAGGTAGTAAAATGAGTTGGGTGGAATGGAGAGAAGGCATCCTGAGTAACCAACTTGGGCAGGGGCAGTAAGGTTTAATTAGAAAATTTGCCAGACTTTCAAGTGTGGGTTAGGAAATGCTTATTTGAATACTGGGTAGCACACTATAGCTAATGATACTGACTCTTAAAGGAAGCGTTGGGGGAGAGGAGGGTGATTCATAATCCACGTTGGACTTTGCAGGCTTATCTGAAAGATGGGCCAGGAAAGGAGCCTGTGAAGGTCTGGGCCTCAGTAACAGCCTAGAAACAGGTCTCTATCTTTCAGTTCTAGCATGTTGAGCAGTTCTCTCTCTAATGCCTTCCCTTTCTTCCCAGCCTCTTAGGGATAAACAGTTATTGTGCAGAGGCGAGGGGGACCTGTATTTCAGCCTCAAGGAATTTTGGAGGTCAGTGCATAAAGGTTAATGGGGTGAGACTTGGCAAGCTGTCTGAGGAGAATTGCTCCATTTCAATTACCATAGGGAAGCATAGTGCTGTTCATGAAAATCAGACTGTTGATTGGACGCGCAGCTTATCTGGAGCTTACTTTCCCCCAGAGAAACCAAGACTAGAAGGTTTTTTTGACTGTCTCCTCTTTGATTTGTTCTGCACAGTCAGATAAGCATAGAAAGAACAATAAGGGCCTGATCCTGTTCTTTCCCTTGTGAAATGTCATTGACTTTAGTAATCTCTTGCTGGCACATGCAGGAAAAGAAATGGTGTTCGTGTACAGGTTGGGTGGCAACTTCACTGTGTAGAGGGACAGACTGCAAGTGACAACAGAAATGCCGGCTTGGATTAGTTTGGGTGAACTGCATGTGAATGCAGTACTTCCAAAACAACAATTTGAGTGTCTTAAGTTACAAAGCAGGTTTTGGCCAGCTCACTGATAACGCAGTGGATTACTTTCCTGATCATATCTTAAAATTACATGTGATGTGAAAGTAACCATAAACTGTAAGTAAATCTTTGCATGTTGGTCTTTCTTACTGCTGAGGCAATTTTACAAATCCATAACTTTTCTAAACTTGTTTTGATTTGTAATGTGTGTTTTAAACAGTAAAACTGTCCCACATAGGACCAGCAGGGTGTATTTCTGTCACAAATGTGGCTGTAGTTTGCAAACCTTCCTGTTACTAAAATAACAAAAGCATGTTTCCCTTTTGTCTTCCAGCTGCCAAAATGGTATCTCCCAGACCCTTTCTTAACCAGGTTACGGCTGATGTAGTAATCAGATTATTGCAAATGTAATTGGAATCTCTGTTTCAGGGAAAGCTCTACCCAAATGTGGCAGCTGGGGCTGTTAGTTGCTTATGGCTACATGAATACATAAGGAGTATATGTGTGTGAATCTACAATGATTGCCCCATAGGAAAAGTGAATTAGTAAAGTTCAGTCTGTTGGTTTACACTACTGAACTGTGCCTGTTGGTATTGCAGGCCCTTTGCCTAGTTGTTATCTTCTGTTATTTTGTTATTTGTAATAATTTCACCAATCCTTGTTGCTTCTGGGTTTTTTGTTGTTTGTTTGTTTCTAATTTATTTTGTGGAGGGGGGAAATTCTTTTCTAGGGAGACTAAATCCACCACAACCTTCCTTCTTTTAAAAATTATATATATATATATATATAAACATATTTAAATCCTCTTTTGCAGAATCTGCATAGGTTAGGTCTCAGTCTGAAGTATCCAGAAGCCCCAAATTACCTTCAGCTCTATGACACTAGGATTGCAACAACTGTGGATAACACAATATTATCTGAAATCTAAGAAGCCAGTAGTTACTTAATAGTGAGCAACTTTTGTGTTTGGACTTGGCAGCTCTTCTGTGGTTGTGACCTGCCCTTGATGTGTGGAGAAGTGCACTGTGCAGCCTTGGCTCACTATGTCTGTTTACTACTTAGGGACTTCAGAATATTCTATGCTCAACACTGAAATGCAGCTATTTCTCTGATGGAATGTGTGCCAGCTATTATGTTATCAGAAATTATATACTCCCTTGGCCGCAAAGCTAAGTAACAAGTGCCCATTTTGAACCCACAATATGGGCGAGGCTGGAGCAGGCTCTCGTTGTTAGAGTGGTTTAAAAAAACAAGCAACCAAACACAACCAAAACCAACAAAAAACACCACACCCTCCAAAAAACCCCCAATGTACACAAAAAGCAACAAAAATTCCAACAAAACCCTCCGTTACCTAAAGTCACATCTGTGTGTTCTTTTAAAATGGGCCAGCAGCTTCCTAGAATAATCTGTTCTAAAGAAAAATACCTCATTCCCTGGAGCATCAGGCTTCAGACGTGTCTGAGCTGCTCAAAAGTAAATGTGATTGGTTTATTGTCACTAGGGAGGTGTGACATACAAACACAGAGAACTGTATCTGCTGCAGTCTACAATTACACAGCACAGTATGATTTTTGCTCAGGAAGACAGTAATGGCCTGTCAGCCTGGCTGGGCTCAGGGCTTCCCAAAAGAGATTAGATTATGGTGCTTAGTATGAGCCAAGGCACAGAAAAGCATGTTTCTGTGGCTGTTAGCATCCAGCTGCCTCAGTTCATAGCAATCTTCTTTTTTGCTTCCTGCTCACCTAGTTCTGTTCCTGATTTTTATATATATAATTTTTTAAAAAATAATGGTCAGCACTGACATTACCACATGAAGTTTCAGAAAATAATATGCTGATAAAGTGAGTTGGAACAATTCTATGTGTTTCCCCTGTTGTTGTCCTTCATGTCTTCTGCAGTTCGTCGTCCCCTTTGTTTGAATTCTTCTGGGTGGAATATTTGAGTGTGAGAGTTCCCTTCCCTGTGTCTTGTATATGTCTTGCTTTACATTCTCCTGAGGTGGTCACTGGACCTTTCGGTCTGATAGGGATGAAGTCACTGTCATCACTCTAACAAAACATAGTAATGGCTCAATCTGTCAATGTTCTATCATTGTCTTTGAGGAAATAATGGTATTTGGATGAATGACTTTGCTAGTTGTACTGATTACTTACTTGGATTTGTAGATTAGCCAACAGATAACGTCCTGTTGTAAACTACTATTATTACGGTTTTCCTATACATGCCTGATTGTGGTGGATACCAAGCCCAGTGCTTAGCTGTGATTCAAGTTGCTTTGTATAGGTGGTGTGCAGCCTGCACATCAGGGACTGCAGTGAAGAGCAGCACATCTTACAGTCTATTCCTCATTTTACTTTGCTTGTTTTCCTTTAATGAAAAGCTGATGAGTGAAATCTGAATTGCAGAGAGGAAAAAAATCTGGCAAGCTGCAGCCTTGGGACATGCACCACTTCTCTAGCCTAATATGGATCATCCATAGCTCATGGTATGGGGTAGAGGGGTTTGAGGAAGAGAATGCTTTAGCAAAGTCCAGAGTATTGTCTCAAAGGTGCTCTTGGTTTCCTAACTTGGTTGAACAAGAACCTCTCTGCTCACATAAGCATGTACCTCAGAGGCCTTCAAGAGCTGCTTTTCTAACTATGACAGAAAACTAGTGGACTTAAGCAATATGTTGTGGATAACAATCACCTGATTGGTAAACCTTTTGTTCAGCCTTTTCCCCACTAGTTATTTCTGAAGAAACTTACCCATAGGAATGAAATGTGCTGAGAATGATGTAACCAGTTTGGGTGCTCCATGGTCTGCTGTCGCCCTCAATCCTGGGAGACCCGTGATTGTAATGAGACCAAAAGGGAGATGTTGCTGACAGAACTGCATGATGGGCGTGTATGTGATCAGATGGCAGGGGCTGGTGTGGGAGAAAGGGGATTCTCTGTTTAGTTGTCAAGTATCTTCAGAAGAGCCAGTGTGTGCTCCCCTCAACAGGAAGCCTAGGAAACGCTTGCTCTATTTCACTTAGGCAACAGTTCAGATTTTTCCAGCACAAGGGCCTTTGGCAGACCTGACTGATGGTCCACGTGTTCTTTTCTGATAATAAGGGACCAAGAAAATTCCCTGATTTTCCTTTGGTATTTCAGGTGGAATATTGAGCTACAGACATGGCTACCTTTGTGAATTATCTGTACTGAATGGCAGTAATGAGAGGCTGATTGCAATTTGAGATTGTTTACATGGTCTGGTGCTCTTGTCATTCAGACGAGGGCTGGGTTCTGCTTCTGGTGAGTGCAGGAGCTCTCGTATTTTATGAATTTAGATTGGGGCATATTGAAGAAAATTATTTTCCACATTTTGTTCTGAAGTTTCTTTTACCTTTTGGAGAACTGTGTTAGCTGTCCACATGCATCTGCCATGTCTCCTGGATGGGTGCTATGGAAATGCTAATGCAGTTTGGAAAGCATTTTTACTTTATTTAATAGTTCTTTTAGTGCCACTCTGCCATCTTAAGAGGTGAAAAGGCAAGAGGAAGTGATAAAATAGTGTTTACATCAAAACATCAGATAGGATTCTTTCAGTTTGACCAGTCCTCTGAGATAGGACACTGTCAAAATGAATTTTGGTTGTGTACATTTTTTTTAGTATGTGTGGAGAGAAAAATATGTTTATTGTGGTTTTTGAGTATCTGAAGGAACAGAAGAAGATGCCTTCCTGTTGTCTGCAACAAGCTGAAGTTCTGTTAGACCATGGGGTGATCTTGGCTGTTTGCATGTGACCAACCTGCCATATTTGTGTTCAGGAAACACGCCCGAGCCCTGACCTTGACTACCCCAAATTTATTCAGGCTTGAGCACTGACCTATACATAATTTGTTGTGGTCTCACCGTCTGGTCAAACTAAAATACATACTAATGTGATCTAAGCACTGCTTTGTTTTGTGCTCGATATGTAAACATAATAAAATTCATACCACAGATAAAGGGTTCTGCATCTTTCCAAATTAGTGCTTCTCCTCCATTTCAGTACTTGTATGAGATCTCAGTATCTCTACTTAAAGCAAGGAAGGAGGCTTGATTATCCATTATGTAAATGCATTCTGAATATATGCGTGCACAAGAAAAATCTTAAGAGTTTTTGAACTGAAATCTTTTATTCCATATGTAGGTGTTTCAGGCTGGTTTCAACCTATGTGCAAATATGCGCTGTTGCAAGACATAAGCACCTTTATAAAGTTCCACCAGCTGTTTTTCTCATCAATGGGCATTTGCCATGTAGGACTGAGGCACACTGCAATTTGGCTTGTTTCATAGTATTTAATAGTTGGTTGTTTTGTGGTCTTCGAGCTGAATTTTGGTGAGCCCTAATGTCCTGGAATCCAGTTTGATGCATTTCTCCTGGACCACACTCCTAGCTGGCAAATGGATTAACTTCCTCTATATGTACCTGTTTAGAAATGACTTTATATCTATAGATAACTTCTAAAGAAAAATACTACAAAAAAAGAAAAAACAAAACATGACCAAAAAACCTCAGTTCTGTTGCTGGAGGCTTGCCCTTTCACTGATTTCTACAGGTCATATACTTTCTTCCACCCCTTCTTTCTTGCATCTTAATTCTGTGTTCTTATTAACTTGTTCAGTTTCCCCTTTGAATAATTAAGTGCAAAATCTGGATTGCATTTGTTTACCTGTGGCTGGCACTGCTTCTGCTTATGTGTTGGTCTCTTCTTTTTTACAATTTTCCACTTTTTTGTTAATTTGTTTAAAATGTGAAGCAAAGGCTGCCTTGTCTTACAACATTTATTTGTATATGTCTTCTAGTATTTTCATATTATGCCCCTTGAGGCTAAGTCTTGATTTAAATTGTCTTTGGTGATAATGCTTCATGCTGTGGCATGCTGCCCTGTCAGTTGTGCCAAGAACTGTTCATTTGTAGGCTCATGCTGACAACTGGATCAGGGAATTTCTTTGTAGGCTTTTTTTTTTTTTAATTGCTTTCCTCCAAACCAAACCCAAAAATCACAAAACTCCCCAATCCAAAACACAACCCCCCTCTAACCGTGGATGCCATCCATCCTCCCCACAAATGCTTGTGTTGGAGCAGCAACTGATTAGTTGGTGTTGGAGGGGAGAGAGTATAATGCCATGGTAGGCAATGTATGCTTAAACGCCCAGTCTCCTGGGACTCTGAGGTTGTTAATTCAGATAACAATGGGAACATTAATGCTGAGAAGTCATGTTTAACTTCAGCAGTTTCGCTTCTGATCAGCCAGCTGCTCTGGGATTTCACGAGGAGGTTTGGGGTATCCTCTTCCATAGTCAGACGCTTTGTTTTTGCTGCTAGGGTGAGAGGGGAGAAAAGGCAGCCTAAGGGCTTGCTAATGTTTGAAATAGTGTCTGTTTTGTAGACTAAATATAAGAAAAGATATATTTACAGTTAGTATTGTTTGTGAGCCAGACCAGATAAGATCCTAGTCCATGTGACTGATTCGCCTTGCAGTTGCCTATGTAAGTACTTCATGTTTTTAATTAATACATCAGCAAATACATTGACTCTTTATGGCCAGGAGAAAATGGAGAAGATGATGCAATTATTCCTTTTCACTAAGACTAAAAAAATTCTCTAGCTTTTGCTAAAAGATTGTTTAGGTCATAAATCATCTGCATGGATGTCAGGTCAGCACAGTTTTTAGAAAAGAGTGGATCATCTTAAGTAACTTGCATGTGGTTTATAAGAGTCTATATGGGAGTGTTCATGGGCTAAGATTTTGTAATATTTGTTATGATGTAATTACTATTACGAGACATCTGCAGTATTCACATACTACGCAGTTGTAAGATATAATATTTTCCCTTGAGTGTTTTTGGGGAAGAGGAGTTTCAGAGGTTATTGCTAGGCCTTCTATACTTGTTTGCTTTGAAATATAAAATATCATTGTCCTGGCCTAATAGTGCAACTAAGACTTGTTCTAGACTAAGCTTTTTAGACAAATCATACTATTTGACACAAGGGTCAACAGGAGAAAATATAAGTAGCTTAGAGCATCGAAACACTTTTACAGTTTCTCTTTTAAATTTTATTTAGGATGTTTACTTGACTCCCAGATAAGGCTTCTATTTTTACTTATGAGTGCTGCCTTTGCACAGATGTGTGAGCTCTTCTGACTTAGCTCTGAATTCCTGCCTGTATAGCAGCCAGGTGCTGGAATTGTGGCTTCCAGCTCCTTTTGCTCTTTCTGTTCCTGCTCAGTCCACAAACATGGAACAAAATGCCCCACCCTGCTGACTCATTGTGCCCGAGCACTCCCTATATTCCTGAAATAGGATTAATATCGGAGGCAGTTTGAACGACTCAACAGAGATGGGTCTGGTTCTCTTCTGCCAAACTTCTTTTTAAAAGAGCTGGTTTCTTCTCTTAGTCTTGTCTCTGTGCTCTACCAGGCCTCAGCCCCAAGGTGATTTCCTTATCTTGTGTTCATTTAAAGGGCTTTTGCAACAAACAAAACTGTTGTAGAAATCAACTAGTATGTAGAATAATCCTTTTAACAGGTTCATTCTGATACTCTGTTGGGTATTTAAGTGGATTTAACTGCATCGTTTAATATGTCCTTGAAGATGGTTCAAAATGAAACCTGCTGCTGTCAAATTCTGTCATATCTCTGTACACATACCAAGTGTGCCTGGGAGATGTCAGGCAGTGCCGTAGGCAGCAGGGAGGGGCTGCTATTTATAGGGGAAACTTAGGAGTAGCAAAGCACTTATGCTGTTTACCATCATGCTGTCTACAACTTGGTCTCTCAGATAATACTCAGAAGTCTAGTTGCTCTGCAAGGATTCGGAAGAAGCTGTTTCCCTGTTACAAGGGCAAACTCATGTTCTTCTGCTTGTTCTTCTTGTGCTTGTTCTTCCCCACTTTAAACAGTTTGCAGTTGTCTAGGGGCTCACCCCAGGGGCAGCTGTGCTACTGTATGTATCCCTTTAGGTTGTTTTGCTTTGGGATCAAAGGACTGTGTGAAGGCAAATGCCAATTACTAATTCTTGGCTTTAAAAATACACAAAGTGACACATTTTTTCCCTTTGATGGAAGTAAACAGCAGTCTGCTTCTTCTCGTCAGCATTCTGTGCAGCCCTGTTGTAATGTCTCAAGTTTTGTATTCCTGCAAACGAGTGTATCCTGCAAAAGGCCATATTTAGCAGTGAAATAGTCAGCAAAATGCCTGGAAAAGAATGTTACAACCTTGAGCACAGCCCTTTGGAATGTAGCAGGTTCCTGATAAGGCAAAAATTGGGTGGGTGAATGTTTTTCAGAGAAGTAGGCCTGTAGAAAGGAATAGTGTTTAAGTTGTTGGGAGTCCTGTCTTTAAAAAATCTTGGGGTTTGTTTTAAGTATAGTGAAATATAGTTTTAATTATATTTAAGTCTGTGTGGAACTTGGGAGTAGAGTCAGTCATTTACTTTTAAAAGGATAACTTGTCATTCTCACATTACAAGGTACTGTTTTGAAGTTTCCTTAAAAAAAAAGTGTCTAAGGATCCTATATCTGTCTCAGGAGGCAGGAGAAGAAAACTCAGTCTAAGATTTTCTGCACAAAAGAGGAAGGATACACGCTATTAAAACTGGATTTTTCTTTCCAAATCTCTTGCACTGTTTTAATGGTATGGGCTTATCGGCTCCTGGGATCTGCAAGTGTTTTAGTAATGTGAATAAGTTAAACTATCAATAGCCTGTTCATCCAGGGAAACTGAGGCTCTGAGAATCCCAAATAAAGTGTCCAAGATCGTCTACAGATAATAGCTCTGGGGTCTTAACCCTAAACTTTTGTTCTCAGTTCTAGACCTTAACATCTAAGACAGTCTCTACTACATACGACTCCTCTGTGAAGTGAGGTGGTGACATTGATGCTAAATAAGGTTTATCCTGGCTCATCTCTGTCTGTAGTGGTTAGACAGGTATGGTTTAACCTTTGTTTTCACCAGTTCTGATAGAGCCTAAAGGGAAAAGTTAGTTAAATCCACATAACCATCTTGTCTTTCCATTATTACTGCCTTTTTGTTGGCTTATTCCACAGTTACTTGAATGATAAAGAACAATATTGGTGACCACAGCTTCTTTTACGTAACCAACCAAACAGCTATTTTTTAATTACTAATGCATGTAAGTGGAGTGAAACTATAGTGTCTCATTACCTGACTCCTTACTAGGAAGCTCTTCTGTCTTGTCTTTCTCTCCAAATGTTTCTATGACATTTAGCACACTAGAATGCAGGATTTTGACTTTTGTTCACTTACTACAGTGCAAGTGAAAGTCTTTTGCCCAGAACTGTTGCTAATTGAATGATACTTTGTAATACAGAAATTATGTGGCAGGAGAACATTTCAAGGAAGTCCAGTCTATTCTCCCGCTCAGTTTGCTTAAGAAATCAACCCAGGCTCTAGCTGGCAACAACAGACTGACAAGAATTAAAAAAACCCGAAATATAATCCAGTTTCCTGGATTGACTTCTAGACTAACTGGCTTTTCTTATTTACACTTCTCCAAAGCCAGATCTGAATGTTGGGATTTTAGGGAGGGGTGGGTTGATGTTTGGTTTGGATTTTTTTCTTTACTGGTGTGTTTGGTTTTTAACTGCTTGGAAAAGGCGCATTTACAGTAAAGGTCATTTGTGTTTCAGATTGATTTACTAATCAGTAAGTTCCTACCAGAACAGTACTCCCCCTAAATTTTAAAGCCCTCCAGGCAGGTCTCTAACATTGTGTTGTAAGATCAGTAAGAGAGGCTGGTGTAGTTACTGAGCAAAGGAATGCAACTGTATTGTGACTGTGGTGTACTAGCAAAGCCTGGAAACTTCCAGTATCTTCCTAGCAGCAGCTTTGCCCAGGTGTTCACTGTGTGGTCGTCTGTTTATACTCCTTGTACCTGTTTTTGTTTGTTTTTCTAATATTATTGTTTCCAAAGCTCCTTTACTGAGACCTGTGCTTGTGCAAAGTTCTCTTAAGGAGAACCTTAAAGCCTTAAGTTGCTAATGCTCTGAATCAGCAGTTCCCTAAACCAGTCTTTGTGGCGAGTCTGTTTACACTAGTATCAAGGAATACAATTGTAGGAAAAAGAGTTACCCAGCCCTCAGGGAATGTAGCATCTGAGTGGAACAGCACCTACATAGCTCTCTTGACGTTCTTGTGGGTAACCTTGTGGTGTTAAGCCCTCCTGTGTATGCACCAGCCGTTCCTCATCACAGGCTTTTAATCATCAGAGTGCACTCTGCACAGGCATCAGTGTGAGACTCCTACAGTGCCACAGTTTGTCAGAGAGGACTAGATTCCTATTTTGAGCTACTGTTGGTAGGATTGCTGCCCTTCCTAATGCAGTGGAAGGGAGCACTTGCATTGGGAAATTGCTTTTATCTTCAGAGTTATTCTCCCTTTTGTCCAGCTGCATAATCTGAACTGTCAGATATTGAGCCTTGTCTATCTCCTGATCCCTTGCTATGATGTTAGTTGTTTTTTTCTTGACCACTGAGATATGTTCATTTTTGCAGTCCCATAAAGTTAAGATTACTTCTGCCCAGTGCCTGGGACCAGAAATGCATCTTCCTCAGCAGCAGCTGCGATCATGTCAGATGCTGACTGCTGACTTCCCTCTTTGGTGACAGATTTTTTTTTTAATTATTTTTTTTTGGTGCTGGTGTTTTTCTCCCGTCTCAGTGCCTTTACCATTCCAGTCTCCTGATCTCCTCTCTGTACATGCCATCCTTAGTTCAGTTTCACATGTGATTATTTTCCTCTTTGGTGCTGATCTCTCTATCCTGAGCATAATTAAGCCCTGATTGCTTTCTGATACTTGGGTAAGAATCCTTTTTGCGTATGATTTGCTGCTGCAAGAACCCACACTTGCTTGTTAAACTAGCTTAGCTACATAATTGAACTATACCCTCAGCTGTCTTCAAAAACCAAATGCATTTTATTTCTGAGTCTTTGTGTCCCTGTCTCAACGTTTTGCTTTTTAGTCTTTCCTCCATCCCCTAGCCATCATCTGCTGCTTGTCCAATACATTGTCACCCTTGAGGCAGCCCTGAATGTGACTGGGAGGTAGGAGGGTGGGAAGGTTGCAACTGGAGCAGCAGCCTTGGGGAAGCTGTGCATCATGTGAATAGGAGCCTGTGCACTGTTGGTGGGGGCTAATGGACTTGGCCGGGGATGCTTCGAGCTCCACTTACGCTAAAATGGTTATTGTTTCTCATTCATAGATAGTACATGTGCTTGAGAGTCTCAGGTGACTGATGGGAGTCAGGCTATAGTGAAGAAGAATGTATGAAGGGAGAGCAAATAGCTTGAGATACCGGAAAAGGTGTTAAACCAGTAAAACTGTCCTTTATCTACTCAAAGCCAGTTGTTTTGTTGACCTTTGATATCCCATATATGTATTGTCCCCAGGTGTTACTGTACTTCTATAAGTTGCAGAAGAGTTGCAGTTATGCTGCATCCAAGTTACTCAGTAAGTACAACCTTCATCAGGAAGGTTTGTGAGACTGCTGCCAGGGAATGTACAAGCAAAGGCTTAAGGAAAGGGCAGTAGTCCCTGTGGATTGCACGCTTCTAAATTGTTGTCAGGACTCGTTTTTTTCCCCCCTTTTTTGACTTCTGTTTTCTGAAAATTGGGCACCCTGTACTGAGGTGGTGGGGAAACAATGTCTGCAAATCAACAGCATAACTAGAAAGAGTATCTGGATTATATTGCTCTGCTTTCATCTCTAAAAACTGCTATGGCACCATTTTGAGCTACAAGATACAGGCAGGGGTTTTCCAGAACAAGTTGTTTGTGATCCAAAATGGACCAGCCAGGGGGAGGGTACATAGCTGCCACAAACCAGGATGAATAAGTTGCCTTTCTGATCCATCCTGCAATGTCTGAGCTGTCAAAGCTGTCAGAGTCTGGGTATATGCTGGAGGATAAGCCATATTTGCATAACATCTTGGAGGGTGTGCGAGAGAGAGGTGAGGTTGAGGGGAGTGAAGAGGTGACATTTAATCCCTTGCTTGCTGAACCGTAAGGGTTTGCTTTGTGTTGGTCGGCTCCCATGTGCTTCCCTCCTACTTTAATGGCTGTGATGAATGACAAATGGAGGCAGAGCAGTGAAAACAGGAAACATAATCCCTCAAAAATAACTGGTGGGAAAGGGAGGAAAGAAACTGTAAATAAAGGAACCCCTGCTTTCATGGGGCAGCCCTGCAGAGCAGCCAGTGGCTTGTCAAGGAGAAGGAGCTGCTATTCTCTGAGGTTACCAGGGGGTTGTCGTGAACTCTGGGCAGGGAGAGGAAGGCCTAAATTAGGGGAGCTGTCGTCTGTCCCGTGTTGGTTTTGTTGTTTGTTTTGTCTTTGTTTCTTATTTAAAAGAAGGTTTAGAACTTGCCTTGACTACAGTGTGAGTTTTGGATGGGATGTTATCTATATTCACACAGTTTACAGTCTGCAGAGGCCCTCAGTTTTCTCTGTCTGTGAGAAGCGGGCATTGCTTCTGTATTGTCATTCAGTCCTTTGAGAGCAGAAAGGGTGGAGGGGAGGTGACTGCATTAGCTGTATCTGCATAGGGAGAGAGCCATTTAGAGCAGTAGGGGCTGCTCAGCAGGAGCTGTTTTGCCTCACACTACTTTTCTCACACTGCTGCCTCTGGGCCCTGCTCATTGATTGCTACTACATAAAAGGGGATGAGAGATTCACAGTTTTGTCGCACATCAGCAGAGTTACTGTTTGCAGGAGAGTGGACAGAAAGAGTTATAAGACACAACGAAAGCATCTCTGCCTGTTGAGCATTTTAGGAGGCATCACGTTGCTGGGTGGTAAGCTTGAAGGCCCAAGGTTACCATAATACTAGATGAGTATGAGTAGCTGTTGGAGCAGTGAGGTGTGCTTAACTAGAACTGGTAAAGAAGGTTCTTCTAAAGCATGCTTCAGTCCTGCCCACTTCAGCTCCCGCTGATCATGTTACTGGGGTCAGTTAAACACAATTTGTCTTCTGACACAACAGAGACCTGTTGCACTGTAATACAAGAAAGCCTGAATGGAATGGGATCCCTTTAGTATGGCACGATACAATGGAAGTGGGACTGCTGAGGGGGAATGTGCTTTGCCTCTCTGCACTTTTGTCATCTTGTGGAAGGTGATGGTTTCCTTCATAAATTGGTTTGAGCTTTACTTAACGCAAAGGAAGACCAAATCCATCCAGAGGTGGCTGTGGGTGTGTCTGAGCTCAGCCCCACAGCAGCTCTTATTGGGGATGGCCAGCAGCACCACAGAGCTCTTGTTTGTGGCTTTGCTTGTTCCACTCACATTTGGTTCCGACACCTTTCCTGAACCATGCTGGGTGTGGCTTCTTTTTTTTTTTTTAATCTGTATAGATAAAGGACCTCCAGCTGCTCCGCAATATATTCTCTGTAATAGCTAGTGGGAGAAAATAAGTTATACTTTGAGCCTTTTGTTCCAAAATGAAGCCTTTGTTAGAGGAAGAAGTGGCCACATGCCTGCAAGCATGAAGTCTGGTGGTCAGTAGTTGTATGGAATGTAACAGTGACTTGAATGCTGCCGAGTCTGGGCTTGATAAAGTGATACAAGAAGGATAGGTGAAAAATTGGATGACATCCCTGTTTATTTCCTGTTTTCTTATGACTTCTGTTAGTGGAATAAGGATACATAGCAGTGTTTATTTAACTGTAATTAAGTCAGTGTCAGAGAAATTTACCTGTGTATGCTTTCAGGGAGTTTCAGCTTATTTCAGCTATTACTTATATGTTTGTAAACATTGTAAGAGTTTGAGAGACACCATTTGCGTGGCTCTTCAGTTCTGGCCTCTGCACAGCTCTGCTTCTGTTCTTGACTTCTTCAGAGCGCTGCTACTTGTGTATTTGCCCTATCTAACCCCTCTTAATCCAAGAGTTTAGTGCTCAAACTTCTGCTGCCTGGGCTGCCTCTTAAATTTGCAAGGGTACATGCAGAAAACAGCTGGTAAACCAGCTGACAGCATTCAAAAAAAAAACCAGAAGGTGCCATCAAAGCTGAGCTGGTGCTAATTAATGGAGTTGTGCTGTAGAGTATGACTCCATACTTAGCTTTAAAATTGCAGGATGGACCAGTGCCTGAGAGGAGTGTGGTATGTCTACATTTGGGTTTCACTGTTTGCTTGAGTTTTAGAGGGGTAGTGATTGTTTAACCAGAGGACCAGAGAGAACCAGAGGAAGGTGCAGAAAAATTTCAAAAGGGGACCACACATTGTAAATGTCACCTGAACATGTTCTATTGATTCTCCTGTTGTCCCTCCCACAATTATTATGCTAGCTTTGCTTACTATTTTCCCTTATGTTCTAAGGTCTGAAATTGGAGGACTTGGCTCTGGGAAAAACTGCAGCTTTTCCTGCTGCTTAGATTCACTTGTTGCTGCCACCACCCCCCTAACTTGCTGCATTTGGTTCCAGCTGGGATCTGCTGAGAGTTTTCACCTGTTCAGCTGCTGCACCCCTTCCATGGCTTTTTCACTTGCCACTTGTTCTGATGCATCTGTTGCCTATGCTATGGAGCCTGTTGCACACCCCGGGTTGGTATCTGCGTGCTGGCTGTGGGGCAGGACTGGGGCAGGACTGAGGTTCTCCGGCAGCATGCCACTGCTCGTGTAGCGCTGAGTGGCACTTTTGGGTTGTTCCAGTCCTTAGTCCCCTGGATCTTGCCAAAGGCTGGCTGGTGGAAGCTGTGAGTTACCGTGGCTAACTAAGATGCTTTGCCAGACAGGCTTTTCTCCTCTCCTAATCCTAGAAAGGCTGCAGGAAGGTAAGGCTTCATTTTTCTTATTTTTTAAATTCTCCAGCCTTAGGTGGACTTTAAATTTCCCCAACGTTAAAAATTAGCCCTCAGAATAAATAACTGCAAGCTGAAAGGCGAGGACGTCAATACATGGGCCTCTGTGTGCTTGTCTCAGTGTCTCCCCCATTTTCTTGAGTCCTTTTTTTCCATGCTTTCTGGTGCTCTCCCCTGGGCATGTTAGGGGAGAACACCCTCCTCCCAGCCCCCACAGCTCTCCCCTGCAGCTGCCAAAGAGGAGAGGCACAAAAGAGGTCTGTCTGCTCCCTTCGTGGGCACAGCTGACGGCTCAGCAGTGCGTTAGGAGCTTATGCTCTGCTCCAGGTGCTGGCAAGGGAAGGGAGTTGATGGGGGTGAACACCCTGGTGCTGTTTTATTGGAAACTGGGGGAATTCCTGAATTCTTATATTTTGCAGTGAGGAGCAACAGGAAGGGTTCCTCCTGCAACATGCACATTATAGAGCATTTGTATCTTCAGCCCTCTTCTGCCCAATGTAGCAAGATGGTGTTTCATCTGCCAGCTCTGCAGATCTGTTTGTGAAGGAACTGTAGATTGATTTTTTTAGAGTACAGGTGCCTTTGTCAAGGTTGTTGTGCAAGTGGGGAGGCTTTCGGCGTCTGGTTTGCTTTTCAGAAGATCTGTGCGTTGTCCCAGTGGTACTCTGTCACTTGTAAATATTCTTCACCTTCAAAGGATTTGTGAAGGTACTTCTGAGCTTTTCATGAGAAACCTACCATAGAAATATATGTATTTTTAATTATGCATTCTGAACAACACCACTGCAAATTCTTCTACACAAGAAACTCTATTTCTTCCAAGACAGAAAATGACTTGGAGGTTGCAAGTTTAGCTTTGATTAACAGCCACTTGGATCAGTTTGCAATCTGTTGTAAATTAAAGTGTACCGGCAAACTTTGTTCTTCCATTATTTGTGTAGATAGGGAAGGCTGGAGGGTAGTGAAAAGAAGCAGAGAGGAGTATGGAAGAGAGAATACTATTTTTGACTGTGATAGAGATTCCAAGAAGTTCTTTGTGTAGAGGCTGAGGTAAAGGAGCAAATCATCTTTAATAATAGAAAGCCTTTCTGTCTATAGACGTATTTCCGCACTGCAGAGAGTGCCATCTCCAGTTACACAGGGGTGAGCTAAGGATAGCATTGTGTCACAGAATTTTCTGCTTGTGTTTTAAGAAGAAAACTGTCACTGTTATTACGAGAGTATAGTTTGGATTTATGAAGCTTAAGAAAATTTCTGTTTGGACAGACATTTATTGAAAGCTCTGAAGATGAAATAAAACCAAATTTTGTTTTATTATGTTTGTTTTTGTTGATAAGCTTCATGCATCATCTGCAGAGAAATTACTGATCAACAGGAGCAGTCTGCTGGCTGCCTGGCCTCAGGTGCACAGTCAATTCTGTAACTTTTGCGCATCTGAAGTCAGTGCCACTCAGGGTGGCAGTTAATATCTGTTACCACAGTTTTCTGGTTTTAATGTAATGTTGTTCCATCTCCCTTGTAAAACATGAGGTGGTTCTTGCATTGGCTTGTTTCTTTCCTTCAGTTGAGTGGTAACCACACCCAGAGTTCAAGCCCCAGCACACTTTCCATTCCGAATTTGTTAACTGCTGAAATACTGGCCAGAAAGTGCCAATGAATTTGTGTGGTTTTCCCGCATGAGTTGAAGTATCTGAGAATGTGCTCTAACCTCAAAAATCTAAATATCTCATGTACACCTATGAAATCCCGAATAAGAAATAGTTCTGTCTGGCATATTTGAAGCATTGTATGTATGAAACGTGGTGATTTAGAAAAGCCTTGTAATACCAGTTCTGAAATACTGTTCCTGTGTTGATTTGTGCATGTGAATATAACAGAAATAAACTCCTTTTGCTCTGCATTTATTTACGTCTGATTTTGCAATGTTTTAAATCTGAATTGTCACAACTAAATCAGTATGTTCCCTTGTGATGGTGGCTAATTAGGGATACCCTTTTCATGGGAGACTGTGTCCTCTTTTAGCTGCAAAGCTGCATTTATAAGTGAAATGTAATGGAATAGCTTGATGGAAAATCTGCATCTTTTGATTTACTTTTCGGTGGCAGTTTTTGTCAGTCCAATCTTACAGCTTAATCAAGGTCAGGCTTCATCCTGGAGCTGAAAACTGGTATGAGACAAGGGTGATTTATTAAATGAATTGACTTTGAGAAGGCCTCAGTAATATGATTTGTCTCTGAGCAAGCAGCCAGGCTGTGCTGGTACAGCAGTGATGTTCTGCTGCCCAGGCCAGCTGCACTGGTGAGCTGTGACCTCTCCTACCAGGAGCTGCCCCTTCCTGCCTTTTGGTGTCCACTCCTCTGGGAATGGAGTTCTGCTGTGCTTGGAACTAAGGCTGTAGAAATACCCAGGGAATTTTGTATTTCCACACGTCAGACAAGCAGCATAGAAAGCACGTAATGTTGTCACTTTTTTCCCTGTAGCGATTTGTGAGCTGTGAATATGCATGGATCTGTCGTCATGCAGGGTTCTTCATTTGAGCTGGCGTTCATCCTTTTTGGTCTGTGTTGCCTCTGGGGTAATCGTTTTGAGAGCCATCTCTTTGCTGCCCTCCCGCTCTATAGATGTCTACTTAAACAGACTCGTGGCTTGTTTGTTGTCCCTTCAGCTTGATGCCCTTGTTGTCACTGTAAGGTGATGTAGAGGGAAAGAGGTTTTTATCATTGCAGTAATTGTCAGGCAGCTGGTTCTTCTGGTGGTGAAAAGCTACTTAGTACTCTCCAGGAGGCTGATGTCTTCAGAATTTGTTGAATAACTGTGTTATGACTGCAGCTGTAATAAGCTATAATTGCAGACAAATGCATATACAAGTTAGTGGCTGATACCATTTTTGTGCATGCCTGATGTCCTTATCTGTGTTCTTATGGGTAGCTGTTGCAGTCTGGTCTTACTTGCTCTCCTGTAGCAATGTTGAGAGGCTCCTTCTCTGGGAAATCTGGTTTTATAATGTCCTGAAAGCAAGACAGATTCGCTCCTTTACATATGCTATAAAAGATGTAGTTCTGATGTTACAGTTTGCTGTGCATATGTTATCAAGTGTTTAAAATGTCTTACAGAGTGCGTGGGGGGTTTTTCTGCATCACAATATGTAGGATATTTTGTGGTTCAGTAGTAAATTGTTTTCGCCTCACTTTTGTGTGGTGCGTATAGTGTGAGGCCCTTTGAAACTCTTGTTTCAGGAAAAGATAAACAATCTGATTTATTGACATGTTGATGTTTTGGCATCCAGTATTGTCCATATGCATGTAAGGTAAATCTGTTTTAGTCAAGCATAAGAGCTCTAATCCTGTGAGTCTTTGGGACCACATAGCTTTTCCCTACTTGCTAAGTGTGCAAGACTCTTGTGGAGCAGTTTGGTCACCTGGAGCATCACATCTTCCTCTGCCACAACTACTGCAAATGATTTTGTGAAGGCGAAAGTTACCCTTATTCAGGGCAGGCTGTGCAAAGGCTAATGCATACCTTCTCTTCCTGAGTCAGTGGAAGGAGGCAAGGGCTCCCACAGAGCTTCATGTGGGCCCTCATTTCCCTAAATATTTAATTGCATGGTGTAGGTTATCCATTGCTGTGTGTGCAGTGTGGTCTTCCTTATCTGTGTATGCTGCCCGCAGTGTACTGCTTGAACAGCCTCTGAGCACACTGTGTAACTTGTCAAATCTAAACCAGTTTTCAATGACTTGCCCCAGGGTTACTCCCTTTTCCTCACTGAAAGGTATTTTCCTGCTTATTTTAATTACAAGTGTTTCTTCATTCCATATTAAGTAAAATACCGTATCTTTTATTTTTTTCTGATTTGACAGGCAGCCTTGTAGCACACTATTCGGGGGGCATTGATTAAACAAAATGTTTGGATTTGCTTATCTAAGCGCCGTGTTTTACAGAAACATTATAAAGAATTGAACTAGGTCAAATGATCTGCGGACCCTCGCTGTGCCTGCTTGTACGTATTGAGAGCATCTCACTATTGGTGTTACTGGAGGACCGGTTTTGTTGTGTTTCAAATTGGATTATTTTGCACATGAATTTCTTGTCTGTTAAGGAGCACATGCTCCAAAGCACTGGAGTATTTGACTTTTTATTGTTTCTTCTAGTGTTTTTAGTGTTTCTTCTAACCGTATGTTCTGACATATAGCCCCACTGGCTTCAGTAAAAAGAACTTTCTTGAATGAATTACAATAATATTTTTTTAGTAACAATCTCTTTTGTATTTCTTTGTCTAGGCTCACAAATATCTCAAATTTTTCATTGAGAAAAAAGAACAGTTTCTGAGAGAGAGAGAGACCAGACTTGTACATTTTGAAGCCTGCAGTAAATATTTCAGTGCATTACGTGTTGGGATCACCTTGGGTTTTCAGATTAGGAATGTCTCTGAAATGTAGATTATCTGCTGAAGATCAGTGTGACTAGGGTCCTCATAGGATTTCATTTAGCAGGAGAAAGCAGCTTGGAAGCGGTAGCGTAGAGAAAATCTACATGAAGTACTAGGCAGCATTTTGATGAACAGAGCACATTCTTCCAGTGCGGAAACATTGTCTCAGCTGTTTGACTAAGAATTTCCAAATGTTTGATAGTACAGGCTTGTTTCCTTGTATCTCATTTCTGAGACCTTATTTCATCTGAAGTCTAAAGATGGAACTCCAGTTTAATAATGGCAGTTGCCATGCTGATAGCTGCCTTTAGGAATGTGTCAACAACTTAAAGCATTGGAGAATGCAGCGCATGAGCATAAATGAGAAGCACAGTTGCAGAAATGGGTTTAGGAATTCAGTTAATCTCTTTGTGTATTTCTCAAAATGCTGCCTTTTTTTTTTATTCCAGGGGACAAGTTTTTCTCTAGCATGATCTGCAGGGCGACATGGGTACAAGATATAAAACAAATGTAAATTTTAAAAGTGCATCTGTTCCGATATAGCTTGAAGTGATGACAAATCAAGACTTTACGCTGCTGTGCAGTTTCTCTGCCTGTGGACAACAACATACGCAGTTAAGGTGCACCAAATAACTTTTCACACACCCTTCTTAAATCATACCATTGTATTTTGGGATAAAATAAGAGGCAGGACTTTGTAATTTCCTGGCATTTGTTGAAGTGCTAGAACTACGGTATATTTTTAAACCCTCACCTCTTCTTTATTACTCAGTCCCCACTCTGACAGTTTGAAGTGTTGCTACCAGTGCCTCCCTGCAAAGGATGAGATGGCAAAGCTTCCTCATCTGTCAGACTGTGGTCTTCAAATTCCATTGTGTTAAAGAGAATTAGTGTGGCTATGGCTGGTTTAAAAAGCTTTGCCACTATGTGTTGCTCTCCAAAGACTGGTTATGCACATCAGCTATTTGCCCTCAGTTTTGCTAGGCAGAACTAGTTTCTTTCCTGTGGAATTATATGATTTGGTTACTTCTTGAGCCTAAAATAACGTGCCCTGTTAGTAAGCTGAGGCTTGCTGAAGAGCATTTGCATCTTCCACTCTTCAGCCTGTCAAGTGTTCAGATTATCCTTGCTTGTGTTCTGCTGGTAGAGACCAGGTGGAAAATAATAAAGCCCCTGTGCTTATCTGTGGTCAGCACTGACTGAAAGGGAGGGCTTATCTATCCTCCCCATGTGGCCTAGAGGAAGCCAGGCTGAAGCAGTGAATCCCAGTTCTTAACAACAGGAAAAACCAGAATTTGACTTAAAGGGCATGATTGATTGGAGACAACAAAAAAAGACACCAAATAATTGGGATTGGTGTCAAGTGGCTGAAGCTATATTTGTGGTCTGCTGAGGTATGGCAGTGACCCAGCTGCCTTCCTGCTGCAAATGCTGAGCTGCTGGAGCAGCGGAAACCACTCAGGCTGAACCAGCAGTCTGGTCATTTGTGCTGGAGGTCAAAGAGCATCATCCTATAGATTTATTTTTATTTATTGAAATGTCATTCTGTAGAAGCATGCATAGCAGGTTTCACCTCAATGTAGACAGTGAGGCTCCAGATTGTCTTTATACAGCCTCTGTGTGTGAGTGGAGGGATGGTGGTGGGACAGACAGGGCCTGGCTTAATCTTTGTCTTTGTGAAGCTTCCTCATGTTGCAGTACCTTGACAGTGGATGTGATGTTGTATTTCAGAGTATGATTTTTAAGACAAGTGGAGGATGTTTGAGAGAGGGATGCCCTCATACAATGACCTTCCTACCTGTGAGCTCTCAAAATAATAATGCATAAGCATCGAAGAAGATGCCAAGTCAATTACTGTATAAGCTTGTCTGTAGACTGTCTACTGGGACAGGCATCCATGAGGGAGTGCACAGGGGTAAAAACTATAAGCATTATGAATTTATGACTGCAGTTTTTTCTCCATGCCCTTGCAGAAGCTTTGATAAAAGGATTGGTAATAGGAAAAGGAAAACAGGAGTAAAGCATGGCATCCAAAAGAGCTTGGTTGTAAAATAGTGCATTATAGCTTAGTGATGATGGAGAAATAGGTAAGATTTTGGGGATCTTGGATTTATGTAATTCTGAAATTCAGCTGTTGTGTATTGCAGTGTGTTTTACTTGTTTCTATAGTGACTTAGAGGTGTCCAATTTTCCTTGTCTCAGAAATCTGTTCCTGAATGATGCTTTGGAATTTCCCTTCTTTCCGACTGAATAATCTGGTCCTTAGCTATGTAGGGATCTTAACTCACCAAACGCTCTCTGCTATGAAAATTGTTTTGTTGAGTATGTACATTCTGGCAAGCGGCTAGCCTAAGAGGAGTTAGCTATTGCAGGTAATGTTAACTTCACTTTTGCCCAAAGATCTCCCTTTTTTTATTTTTTAACTTCTATGTTAAAGTTCCAAGCATAAGTAGATATTATCTCAGTTTAAAAGTGGATGAAGTCAAGGCATTGCTGGGTATGAATCTGGTTCTTCCTAGAGTTGTAACTGTTCACTTGCTGAACAAAATATGCTGATCTCCTTAGCTGTTGCCTTTCTGTCACATGTCCTGATAGTAATGAATAAAATAATAAATTTACCATGTCTGTACATTTCAGAAAGATAAAAAGTAAAGGAAAAACTTGGTCATTGGACAAACTGCCACATTTCTAAAATATTTGGGCTCATCCCTATTACATGAAAGGAATTGCTGTCCCAAATGGTTAAACATAAAGGGATCAGATACACAGCACAATTTTCGTGCCTTGTGTTGTCTTAGTAACCACAGTGCCACACTGTCAAACCTTGCAAAAGAGTTTCCTGGACACTTTTCCAGTGATTGCTGTGAACCGCTGACTCTGATTAAGTTTTTTTTTCAGTCAGACTTTGTACATACGCAAGATACAGAGAAGTACAAGTTGTTTGTGCTACTTCTCATGAATAATGAACTGCCCAAGTAATACTGGAAGCAGTGATAGGTTTTGCCACTTTCCGGAGGAGTCTGATTGCATTTAGAGAGCTGTAATGTTTTGAGCAATTGAATTTAAGTTACTGGAATGCTCCTAATTTCCAGCAGCCTTGGAGGCGTGGAAAGTGCATTCTGCCCTGGATTTCATGCGTGCCAGGACTTCCGTTCTCCAGCTGTCATGCACTGAGAAGCCACCTTCTCTTTGCCATCCTGTCTCTTTGCATTGAATTCTCTGTCTGTCACCAGCTTTTCTCCTCTTCTTTTTCTCCTCAGTTTAGATTTTTGTTCTTACCCTTGCAGAGAGATGCTTGCCTAAATTAAGCTTTATTCCTCCTATTTTGCGGCTCTAGTTCACTCAGTGCAAACCTGTTTCCCTGTAAGTTAATTATATCCTTTGTGGTAGAATTTTGATACAATTCTTAGTTTCTGGGATCATCCATTAACTACTGCCAGGAGCAGCATTAACTCACGTGCACGTATAACCTATTATGCAGCCGGCGTTAGATGTGTTCCTATGTAAGGAGGAAAAAACGTTTCAATTCCTCTAATGCAGTAAAATTCTCTGTAGCTAGGAATTCCTGACCCTTTGGATGGAATACTGAAGGAGCACTCAGAAATTATTGGGATCGTCTGCCTATGCAAAACAATGTTGTTTGATGGGTTTCTGTTTAAAGCAGCTGCTTTTTTATATCTTCTATTTCAAACCTTTTCTTGCAGTCTTTTCTTCCATTTGTTCTGGACAGTGCTGCAGGATGTCTGTGCTCAGTTTCTTGCAAGTAACGACATCCCAAGAAATACCACTTATTTTTCCACGTGTGAGCTCTTTTCATCAGTGATTGAGGGCCTTGCTCTGTTGGACCACTCTCGTGGGCTCTGCTGGTTAGAGATTGGAAGAGCTTTTGGCATTGGATACTGTTGTATATAATACTTTTCTCCTATCCAGCATGAGAACAGAGGGAAAGACTAGCACTAGGAACAGGGAAATAGGTTTGACTAGACCTGTTGTTGTAAGTTATTAAATATATAAAGTAAGTAACCGCAGTAGTGGATTATGCTACTTTTCAGTTACATGTGGTGGAACTGAATGGGAACCTATAAGCATTTAAAGAAACTAAGCAGGAGTGACTTGTCCAAGGTTGTTCCCTCCTCTTTTACTGAACTCAATAACCATGGGCAGTGGAGAGGGGAAGATTTAAAATACCCAAGAACTAGCTAAGGAATAACTCCTGACATAAAGGCTTCTATTCATGGCTTCTTTCCCCCACCCCCTTCTTGCTTCCCTTAAATTTGTGTTTTGTACACAGCATTTCGGCCTATTAGTTATGCTTTTTTTAGTAGGTTCAAAATGGGAATGTGGTGTTTTGAGGCTAGGTACAAAACCACAAAACTAGCTGAGCTGATTGCATGGTGCCTAAAGCTTCCTGGCACATGAGGCAGCTTTGGCCTCCAGTTGTTTGAAGGCGTCCAGATGTGCAGGGCTGTGTACATGACCCACGCTGTTGCATTCTTAGGATCTCAGTAATGTATGGACATCATTCAATAGGAAAATTGGATTATTAACAGTTCAATAGAGGTGAGAATCCTTACTGGATGTGTCCTCTTCAAAGTTTCTTAGAAAGCTGCATAGGACAACCTGTGGTGTTGCAGGCCCTGTGTCCTGGCGTCTGTACAGCTATAGGGTGTAGCATTCTTCTTCTTTTATGAAAATGCTTGTGACAGTGAAATGGGAATATTTACACACGAAAACTTCTCCAGCCTTGGCTTCTTGGCAGAGAATGTGTTCTAAGCAAGAGAAGTCTGAGGTTCTTGGAAGATACCAGGCAAGAAGGAGCTTTACATTCTGGTCAGAGAGAAGCAAGGGGGAGAGGCAAGCCTGTTGTATCTAGCAGGCAGATTAGAGAGAAAATTCTTCTGCTGAGAGGGACATTTTAATTCTGGACTACTTGTATACCTGAAAGGTGAGTCTGGGCTTGAATAAGAAATTGCATATCCAGAGGGGAGCTCATTTTGCAATATGGTCATCGAAGTTTTTGCTGAGAAGTGCATTTTAAACACCTGTCTTTTGAATGCACAAGCTTTCCTAATGCCTGCTAACGCATATCTCTCTGCATTCCCTATATAAGGCACAGCATGATTGCCTGTGCTCCCATGTACCAGTAGTATCTGCTGGTTGTTTATATGCCCCTGGTGAGAAATAGCATCAATCAGTAATGTCCTTGTGAGACTAGTTCATGAGATGCCAAGATGTGATGGTCTCTGGTAAACACTGGTTCCCCTTGTGCCATTTGCCTGCCCTGGTGTGGAGGAGCGGGACCTAAGCCTCCTGTGTTTAAGGGGTTCTCTGGGGTTAAGCACCATTTGGTGCACTGCTAGTAGCTGTAGAGTTAATACTGTCATCCAACAAGACCCCCTGTTGCAGTAACTGCTTTTCCCTGATTCTCCAAGAGTGTTCATCCCTAGCGAGTGCATGCTGGGTTGTTATGCCTCTGTTACCTAGTGTCTGTGTCGTCCCCCAACACTGTCTGCTGGGAGAAGTGCCAGCCTCATGGAAAGAGCCCCCTCTGAGAGTGGCTGATAGCCAGTAATCCCTTTAGAAAAGCATGCGCTGCGAGACTGCTGTGCTGCAGATTCTGCTGTTACTAAATTTTGCATTTCACCCTTGGCTTTTTGCCAGGTCCCATGAGGAACTTGGTTTCCAAGAGGCAGATAGAGAAAAGGAATAATGGCTGCCCTTTGCTAGGAACCTGTCCATCAGTGCCCATCCTTCCTTCCTGGAGGGAGGGAGGCAGCTGTGGAAGGAGGCTCACATGTTAGGCTCAAGTCCTTATAACTAAGACTCAATAGCAGCAGGAATACTTTGTGGTACTCTATTAAAATAGAGCACTTCAGGTCCTGAGACTCTCACTGCCTTTGCTCCTGTGACCCTTTGTGCCTCTTTGAGGCAGAACAGCTGCTATGCATGACTCAAAGTTAACTCCAGGTTTGGTTTATGATTAAATCTCCAGGCTTTGGAAGAGGGACCTGGCAGCTATAAGGTCCCATGGGGACTTGCAGAGAATAAGTGTAGTGACTAAGGTTGAACAGCCAAGCCCTTTGGTTAACATCCAGTTTGTGTGGTGTCCAGGCCATCGTACTGCCACCCTTTGACAAGAGTCAGCTGCTTTTTTTCCCTTCTTATCCCCCCATCTTTCCCATTTGTCAACATCAGGTCCTAAATGAGGCAAATGAGAAGATGTACCTAACCTTGCACTAGAGTTGGACAGAGTGTGGTTCCTCCTGCTCCTGTTGAAGAGGGGTGTTCTAATCAAAGGCAAGAGACCCCATCTGCTTGACATAAAATTGAGGACTGAGTACTTGAATCTTTGAGAGGTAGTTGGTAGGCACAAGGGTACACTGGCTTCATCTAGGAAGTTCTCACCTTGCTGACAGAATTCAGCCTTCAGTTTAATGAAAGGTTTGTGTTAAGACTCATTAATACACATGGATCATCAGTGCAGGTGCTTATGAAACTTCACGTTTTTTCTTGGCTGTTACATTCAGGAGTCATATGCAAAACAAATTAGTTATGTTTGTTTAGTTTCTCTTCTGTCATTCCCATCTGTTAAAAACAAACCTATAAACAAAAGTGAGGTTATTCCATCATTTTTCATCTCCTGTAGGCTGCCGTTAAAAGGCAACTTGCCCTTTATAAAATGATCAGTTGGTACTGAGCTCCAGCCCTTTTTTGTTTTAGAACAGAAGATGCATGTTTCACTTCCTGTAGCTCCTTTGTGTGTTGCCACTTGTGGTCCACAAGCCCCAAGTTGCTGAAGTGAAACTAACAACTCAAACGGTTGTGAATTGAGAGGAAGAAAGTGCCTGAGGATATTTGTCATCTCTTTTGTGTGAACTGTATTTCTTCCATTACTACTTGATGTCATTCTCTGTGGCATCTTTAACACCTGCCATTTTAATTGTCTACATTCTCGATTGAAAGCTTCTTGGCCAAGGATCTAGGCTAAAATTTGCTCAAGTAGCTTGGGTCAAAGTTGTATTTTCATTAATTACTTGGGCTGATGAGGTACCAGTGTGGTCTCAAAAATTCAACCCTATGATCTGTACCAGTACTCGCCATTTAATTCACCTTCCCAAGATACCTTCCTCCTTTTCTATTTTTAATGTTTTGGGTTTTAGGAGGACAAATGAGTCTTTGTGTGAGAAAAGGAGCCTCTTGAAGGTGGTTGTTCTTGTTTTGTGATAGTGATGTTCTAAAAAGGATTTCCGTTGCCACATACAGGTTTGTAGTAATATATGTGCCCACAGTGCTGGGTGGGTGTATTTTATGAACTATGTTAAATCTGTACTGGCATGCACCACTCTGAGGAAGTAAAATCCCAGGCTGAGTGGTGTTTTTGGTCTGTCTTCCGTTCTGGCCAATCCAACTCCTAGGGCAGGAACCAGCTTTCCACTTTATGCAAGTGGATATCCCGCTTGGCACATCAGATAGCTAGTCCCGTGTTGCACCTCACAAGTAGCGTTTCTGGCTTTCTGCTGTAGTAATATTGACAGGAATCTTGTCTTGTCCCACTAATTCTTCAGTTATCTCAAGCCTGTCAAAGTGCACGAGTCTGTCAGACAGTGTAGCTGTTGTTTAAAAATGCTGCTGAAAATTAACGTGAAGCATTAATCCAGGAAACATAGCGGCGTGCAGACGTTTTGTAGAAAACAGTTACTGTACTGTTAAACAGTATCTGCTCTGTGCAGCTTGCAGTCTGAAACGTCAGAACTTCTATTTCAGGGCTGTGTCAAATTGCTTGAAGCTTTTTAGGGCTGGACCAAGCATCAACCCCACACGTCTTCCAAGTTTCTGTAAAAGTCCTAGTAAAGCAGTATCTAAATATAGTGCTGATGTGCAAGTGTTCTGTTATTCTTCCTGTTGTGTTATACTTGCTTCTGTTTGTAGGTTTATTCTATTTGAAGCGGGTTAGGGTTTTCTCTGAAGCTTTTATTCAAAATATTTGACTGCCTACAACATGATATGAAGAACAAGAAATTAAAATAAATAAATACATTTCCCATAAAAGGAAGGAAGATATGAGGCTGCTAAGCCTTAGAGCAGCCAGCAGCCCACAGCTGTGCTGTATGGAGAAGCAGAGCCATCCTTCTGGGTGTGTGCTCTTCTACTGATGCAAAGTTTAGCTGTACATACAACTTACGCAGTTGAGAGTAAGCATCTGTGCCTGGCTAATATTTTTCCCTTCCAAAATGGTCCAGTCAAGTCAAAACCCATGGCCTGGATTCCTACCCTCTGATGGGGGGAGCGTAACTGTGAGGATTTCTTCCGTCGTCAAGCGATTGATCCCCTTTCAGTAAGCAGTTTATCCCATCTAAGATTTTTGTCTGCTTCCGGACATACCTCCGAACTGCATAAGGAGTTTAGGTTGACACCATTCCTAAATCTGTTCTTTGTGGGTAAGTGGGGTGAAACCAGCTTCCAGTGCAACACAATTTGATGTGAATTTGTATTTCCCCATCTCTGTTAACTTTAATTGAATGATGACAAAGAATTATTTAGGTCTCTATTTTTTTTTAAGGTGACTGGTCAGTATGCTGAGACCATATGTGTACTTATAATGCAGTTGGGCACAAAGTTCTGTTCTCTCTTGCTGCACAGAAAGGGCTTTTGGAAGCTGTGTCTGGCTTGAAGATTTTGGGGGTTGTCTCAAAAATGTGAGGTTTTTCTCTTCGTAGCTGTAGGTGGGTTTCCTTAGGGCTTCTCTTAGTGGTTCTTGAATTTGTAGATTATATTTCCTGTGAAAATACAGATTTCAGTGTGAATTCCTGCATGGTATCTTAGAGCCAGGGTTTCCACAGCCACTATTCACACGGCAGTCGCAGGCATTCAGGCCTGCTCATTGCTTTGGCTGAGCACAAGATGCTTTTAAGCCCCTAGTTTGAATGCTGCAGTGACTAAAGAGATGAGCAGCTCGCTGGTCTCCGACACGAGGGCAGCCGGTTCCGATCACCACCTGCCTGCTGGGGGCTTCCCATGGCTGCTCAGGCAGCTGAGCCAGCAATGTTGCTGTTGATAGCTCATGCAAGGCAGCTACTTCACTTACTTGCC
Source organism: Nesoenas mayeri (assembly GCF_963082525.1). Lineage (NCBI taxonomy): Eukaryota > Metazoa > Chordata > Aves > Columbiformes > Columbidae > Nesoenas > Nesoenas mayeri. The sequence continues at coordinate 9,443,621 of NC_137565.1, read as the reverse complement.
TTTTAAATGCTTTGTTCTCTAGCAAAATGTTGCTTGTAAGGAGGGAGGGAGGAGATCCCAGGCTATTATCTGCTAAGTAGGTCGTAATTCTGGTAAATAATTGATTTTATTTATTTTTTTTTTTCCAGAGTTGAAATGAGAAGCAGGCCTTAGGTACTGGTATCATACCACTGGTATCATACCACTGTGATTATCAGTCCTGGAATTTCAGTGTTTCATCTTGGGGAATGGCTGCCTGGCTCTTGGGAGGGGGATGCCACTGGAAATAAAAGCAGAAAGTAACTCTAAAACCACAAGGAGAAAGTATTTCTTTTGCTGCTATATTGTTTTTAAAGTCTTCTTGCTTTGAACTTGCTCCTCTGGAATAAAATTATTCTCTAGATCTGCTTCTGGCTTGTGTTACGCTCTGGACTAGCTGCTCAGACTCTCTCTTTACCTGTTTTTATTAAGCAATGGAATTTGGAAATGAGAGTGTTAACAGCACCATCCCCGGCTGTGTCTGCTCTGTGTGTGAGTGTCCATGCTGTCCTGATTAATCTTTTAAACTCTTACCGTGCTGTGCGGACTGCTCAGTAGGAGCCTGATGTGGATTCCTTAGGTTCAGCCTGTATTTTGGCACTGCCAAATCCTGTTCCCAGATAGCTGGGACAACTAATCAATCATCTGTTGTGGGGATGTGTGTGTACATGTATGTTTATGTATGCACACTTAGTGCATATATTTTGTGTTTCTTGACACTTTGTGTCCAGAGTGTTTCCCTAACAAGTTTCCTTCCCCACTAGTGAAAGAGAAGACCTTGTGCAGGAAAGTGAGGTGTGGGGACACACCCCACCTGAAAATGTGTTTATTTTGTGACTTGCTGGGTATGAGTCCTCACTGTTGACCAACCTTAGCGATACCATGTGCAGTGCAGCAGTTAACTCAAAGGCTTCTCTAGGGCCTAGAGCAGAGAGCTGCTTTCACGATTAATTCCTCCTCCTGCTTTGCCCCCTTCTCCTGACCAGCTGATCTGAATTACAGCCTCTTAGTGCCCTTGAAGTGTGTGGCAGTCACACATGTCTGCACAGGCTTCCACCCCTGCCTGGCTCTGTGTGCCTCTGCATATCCACAGCTCTTCTGGAAGCATTAGGGAGCCACAAGAGCACAGTTCTTGGTCTTGGTGCAAAGTTACTGTTTGAAACTACTTTGTGACTCTCTGGGCATGCGGACCTCTCATCTTTTTGCTTTGAGAGCAAGAGGTCTGTATATACAGGTTTGGGTTCAGAAGAAAGCTTTTAGGGGATACCATCACCTAAATAGGTTGTTGCATCTTAGTTGGGACTGGTGTGGTCCTTTTCTCCTGTGCATGAATTTCATTGGCACTTTAGTGCTTGCCCTTGGCATAGCTTCAAAATCACTTGTTGGCTTATTCATGCTGTGGGATGGCAGGCCTTAATGCAGTGGTTTTGTAACACATCTGTGTTACCAGAATAAGCTCCCTCTTATTCCATATTTTAATCAAATCTGACCAGCAATGAATCAGTCAGTGATACTGCAGCGTAAACCAGCATTGTTGGTGTCTGAAGGAGTACACCATGAGCTCAGACAGAGATCTTGCCTCTTATCTGCTCTTCAGCTTCCCTGAGAACTCCAACTGGCACCAATGTGCAGCTTGTTCTTGAATCATATTTTTCTGAATTTATTCTTCACAATCAAAATAATTAGAGGAGGACTCCTCTTCTAAAAGCAGATTCTGCAAAAGAAGCATGAGTTTGGGAGGAAAGGTAGGATGGCATGTGAGGTGAGAACTTACTAGCCCAGAACAAACCTTGACATGTGACCTCAACTACCTTCATCTTACCTAGTATTTTCAAGGAAAAAGAGATGGGGAGTAGATGGTGTTTATTAATGCTGGCAAGGAGCTGTGTTCTTCCTTCCACATCTTTAATTAAGAAAAAAAGAAGTTTCTATAACTACCTTGCTATGGTTATGAATGACACACAACTTGGTTTTGCTTCTCCAGCCAGATGACAGGAAGACACTGAGCTCGGGCAGCAGCTGTGTTCAGAAAAGGTTGTTAGTGGTGTAGGCAGAGCCATCTGCCTAGCAAGGCATTTAGCTTGGCTTGCTTGTTCCAGGCCAAGATGGTAAATCAATAGCTTATTTTTTTTGCAGCGTAACAAGTAAGATGTCAATGGCTAAATTAACAGTGTAAACAGGAAAATGGTGGCTAGCTTTATTGGCTTCAGAGTGTCCTGTCTGCGCTAGTGAGAAAGCAAAACAACATTAAAAAAAAAAAGCCAAAGCAACTCATCCTGAAAGAGGTTGAAGATTTAGAAACATTTACTGTTCTTTTTTTAATAGACTTTTACACCCCCTGCTACCTGGGGCTGGTCCTCCCTTCCCTTCTCACAGACTGTCAGTTCAGTTAAACTCTTGTTTTAACAGGCGCTTTCCTCTCTGCATGGCAGGACTTTCGGTCTGCTCTAGTTAAATACCGGAGATGGAATATATACAGCATGGGGTTTTTAGTTAACAGATCATGCTGTGGCAACTGGTCCATTTTGTTTCTATTAATTTTCTAATCTCTTCTACCTCTCTGGAGATTCCTGTTGCCAAACATTTTTTGAAGTGGCTACAAAACTCTGAGACCATTGTGAAGAGCAAAATAGTAAATAGCGTGCTGGTCATGGGTAGAATTTTCATCTACTCACCTGACAAATGATAGAGCCATACTAGATATGTAGCCACCTCAATGTAGTTAGTACATGCATTTTCCTTTTAGGCTTTGTTACTAGATTTCTTTTTAGAAATGAAACCAAGGCTGTAGTTTGAGCACAGCAGTAGGGCTGACCTGAACAGTCACATTTGCTCCATCCCACCTCTGTGCTCAGTTATGCTGATGCATTGTGTGGAGATGATCAGTGAAATGGAACAGGGAACTGCTCTGGCTCATAAAATAACACTTTTGCTGGTTATTTTTAGCTTAGCCAGCTCCTGCTGTGGTTTGTGCTCCCTGCAAACGTGTCTGTTACAGGACAGTCGGGGAGACACGGGCAGGAACCTACAAAGAGAGTGGAAATTGCTTAAATCCTAAAACTTTACCTCTCCTAATGCAGCCCTTGCTTTTGTTGAGAATTAGTCAGACTTGTAGGATTTTCTCCTTACAGCTGTGTGTGCTTCATTGTTGTTTGTTGGTTTGGTTTTTTAACCTTATTTTTCATGGAAATCTTTTCTGTATTTCAGTCAGCTTAGACCTCCTATCTAGTCAGTGCTAAAGCTTGTGGTGCCTTTGGTGCAAAGCCTCATGTACTTATGGATGTATCTACCTGTCCGTGGTTTTTTGTACTGAAAAATGTCTTTAATTCTGAACAACCAGGCCTAAAATTTACTTTCTGCCTGTTAGACTTGCAGTGAATGAGAACAGCTAAACTTGGTGAACAATCCTGAGTAAGGAATGGAAAAGAAAACTGGAAAGACGTTCCAGTTTGCTCTGGGATTTACTTTGCCAAGAACATCCAGTGGCCTGACTGCCAGCATGAACTGAACATTTAAACCTTTCCATCCTGCCTGGGAAAACATAGAACAGGAGAGGAACCTAAAGACACAGACCCTGGATGGAGTCACTTTCTGCTCCCTCCAAGGCACAAGTCTGAGAGGTATTTATCCATGTTATGAGATGTGCCATATGACTTAATGGTAAACATTTAGGAGAAACAATAAAGAAAAAAAAAAGGAAAAAAGAAGGGCAACAGGAGTTCCACTGGTTGGGACCTGTGAGTTAAGTATTATCACACTCTTCCTTGAGTGAATGGTACCTATGCAGTTCAGTCCTCACCGGAATTTCTCTGTCTTTACCTCTTGCCAGCATATTTGCAGCCAGTCATAGCAAGAACATACCTCATTCATACATGCATGTGTTTTACTCACTGATGTTTAGGGGTCTAAGTGATGGCAATTAAACCTTTGAAGTGCCTTGGAGGGTGTGTAGCAGCCAGTGGGACTTAGGCATGATCAGCCGGCATAGAGAAATGTTCAGATCTTCCCTTCTGCAGTAACTACAGGTAACTTTCCTAATATTAGTTACATACAGCATGCTTGTAATATATCCTAAAATTTAATAATTGTCTGGAGACACCCTGTGTTTGAAAGGCCGCATCTTCTAACCATGTAACTTGTCTTCCTCTTAATCAAACCGTTATCATCAGCTGGACTCCTCTGTTGAGTTTGTGGTGTGCAATGGTTTGTGCTTCCCGCCCAGTATTTCAGTTTGATTGAAACCGATCCAAGTGCCAGATGTCTGACAGAGATGGGAATTTACACCTCTGCTTCTCTTCCCTTGCCGACCTCTGTGGCATGCACTGTGTCAAAGCCTGGCTGAATGTCATGTGTGGATGACAGCTTGGGCTACGCTCCTTGGCATCTAGCAGTCCAGGGCTGCTAAGCCGGAGTCGTATGAAGCAGAGATGAGCAGCAGGGAAGTTGTGCTGGTTGGCAGAAGGGAAATCTTTGGAATCTGCATGCTACAGTGCGGTGTTGCCTGGTAAAAGCTGGACTCTCCTGGATGATCAGGTTAGCTTCCTGAATTTTTCTCTCATGATGACGACTCTCACAGTAGCTTTGGTGAGCCGTTCTTTGTCCTGTGTGAGGATGTTTTAGGCTACCTGAGGTGGAGAATGATCTCATTAGTGCCAGCTTTCACATGGCTGGTTTATGGCATCTCAGTCTGCATGGGTATTAGATCTGTATGAATGTTAAACTCTCCCCAGGAAAATGCCAATCAGAGCAAAATGCAGCAGCATGTCTCAGTAGCAGACTGCTGCAAACAGATCTGACCTGTCCTCTAGTCTCTGCATGAAATCTTCATGGAATATATGGGCAGATTAAAGAACTCTGATCTTTTTCAGATGTTTAATGACCTGAGTTTGACACACCTAAAAGATTAAAAGTGGACTGCAGTTAATTAATCCAAAGACTTAAGGGCGCTGGCTGCTACAAAGATAAAGCTCAGCTGTGGTAGAGACAGAAGTTTCTTGGAGGCTGGTTAATGTCTATGGCCTGAGATCCCCCAGGGAAGGGAGGGTGGAGAGAACCACCAGCTGTCTTGCTGCTTCCACAGGCAAGGTACTTTCTTAGTCTTCTGTCTCAAAAGATGCAGTTCTCAGTCTCTACATACACACATACATTCACATGCACACATACACACCCTTACCCTTAAAAGAAAATTAATCACTAGGTAAAATTTACATGTGACAGATACTTTTTTGTGCAGCCATTTAACATGCCACAGAAAGATGACCTATTACAATGGGAGGGGGGAAGATGCAAACCTGAAAAGGATATGGTGATTTCAGAAAATCTTCTGAAGTTTTGGATTCACATAACTCCTTTTTTGTTTGCTGTACAAGCTGTAGTGGTCATTCCAGTGTCCAGCTATGTATTTAGAAACTTCCCTTGCTGGGGTACTGTTCCCCTTTTGTCTAATTCCCTGAAGAGAGTTTCTTTGCGCAATGTCAACACACAGTGTGCTTTCAGAGCCCCCTTCGTGTCTGCCTGCAGAAGTGAAACTGCAGCTTGGCTGCATTGTCCAAAACTGCTTGTTTAAGTCGGCCTTGGTTTTGTGTGCTGATGGGTGTTTCCTGCAGGTGGGCTGTGTTGGATGTTTCACTGAAATTCTACTTCTTCAGCCCGTGTACACAAACAGCTTGTTCAGCAGTGATAAGCAAGATCATCCTCTGTGGACATTCTTCTAGGGCGAATGATGGAGTGCCTTGTAGGAGTCTATCAGCACCGATAGTTGGATTCTCTTCATGCGCTTAATGGAGAAATACAGCTTGAGGCCATAGGCAGGCTTGGAGCTAGCTTTTGTTGCTCTTCGCCTTTCTGTTTTTGTGCTCATCTAATAGCAAAGAATGAATTTGCAAACTAATGGGATTTTTTTTGTTGCTAAGTGAATTGGTTTTGTATTGAGCAGGGGCTTCAGGTTTTACTACACATCTTTACATGTAGATGTACTGTCTTTACACACAGATACAATGCATGAAGGAGAGAGATTGTTTTGAATCTGTTCAACATTGTAGCAGAGCCTTTTCTTCATCAGTCTGAGAAGAATAAAGCCATAGGGATGCGACATGGCAAACACGTCTAATTTTTTTCCTTTGGTACCTGGATCTTTCTGGGACACACTTCTGATATAGGTGGACAGCATAATTATTGTTTGTAGATCTCAGTTTTGTGCAAAAGCGTACAAAGTATTGAGTGTACTGTTTCCTGGGTTTGGAGATGATTCAGAAGGTATCAAGGAAATAAGCAAGATGCTTAGTTTTCCATAGTTCAACTCTTCTATTTTTTAGTAAGTCCTGATGTATTTCCTAGGCAACTGCATTCACAGCCCATGCACACTGATGCACTTCTATGTGTGCTCAGCACTGGGCCCCAGTCCCTGATCCTTCTCCAAGCAGCCTGGCCAACACTAGGAAATGAAATGCCATGTTTCCGTATTGTTTATCACCAAGCAAACAGTAGCATGTAAAAATTCGAGCTAAGATCAGTAAGACATATTAGTAACTTAAAGGTTACAAAAAAAAAAGTGTGGCATTCTGGTAACTTATCCCCAAACAGCCACATGTAAATCCTGGGAACTGACTAAGCTTCAGCCTAAAGGAAACTTGAGCAGTGTTCTGCTAATACGATGTCTTCAGCTAGAGTACCAGCTTTCCAGTATACCTGCCCCAGAACGACCATGCATGTATCCTTTTGGTTTGGATATCTGTGCCACGAGCTAGATCAGAGCACTGATTCAGCTTAGAAGGGAAGAGTCAAAGGTATTTTTCTTTGAGCTGGCCGAGTTCTTTATCTGCACCATAGATGTCTGTGGGGTTGCAAAACAAAGGGGATAAGAAGGGAAAGGGCCATGCAGTGGTTTATGGCTTGGTGGGGGAAACCTTAAACCGCTATTGCTGCCAAGATGCATTGTCAAACCATGGCCTCACACATTCCCTGGCATAGAAACATAGAGTCAGAGGATGCAAACTGCCTTAGCTCTCTTCTGCTCTGCAGCTGCGGGAATGTTTTTGGAGTGAGTATAGACATTGCAAACTTGTGCTAGCCTTGGTACCACTTACAATGAAGCCACAGTGATGCGAGGCTTTGGCATGAGCTGCAGCTCCCCCTCCTCCTCCAGGATTCTAGGTATTTACTTAGGCAGGTCTGAGCTGCTGTGGCTTCTCTGCTCTTTCAGCAGGATTACCTGGAGCACAGCTAGCTTGGAAGTCTCTCTGCACGCTGCTGTTAAACCTCTCAAGCAGCGATGGATGTTGTGATGTTGTGAAAGTATGACACATGCATTTGAATCATTGTGTGGCCCTGGATTAGATGCAGCTAATCTTTCTTTTTTTCTTAGAAGTTAATTTCTTTTTCCCTTGCTGCTTTCAAGTTAGATCTATGACTTGATTTCATGTTCCCAAAGAATGAGTGTGGCACTCAGCAGGAAGGGTGTAGGCAACAGGACAAGGGAACAGTGTTGCTGTGCTGTCTCTGAGTGCCAGTGAATTTGTGACTAACTGGACATGTGTTAGATTCTTTCTTACCCCCCAACCAGATGAAATTTAAGGCAGTGAGGGAGAGGAGCAGTTTAAAAGAGGGGAGGAACAGGAAAATTAGCAAAAGGAATATTAAGTTTGGGAAGAAGAAAAAAAAAGAAAATTAGAAGTGGACAGAGTTCAGAAAGGTGAGAGGATGGAAGCAGTAACTGAGGAGGGCAGTGGTAGAACAGACTTATGGAGCACAGCAGGGCCAGGGAGGCCATTGCTGTCAGAACCAAAGGTGTAAGTAAATGATTGAGTTTTTTAGCAGAATGTGCTAATTGTTTGAGTTTATGTAGTTACAGGTAGTTCATTGCACCTGAAGATCATGCTAGTGCAGGAGAGGGGAACTGTAGGAGAATGTCAGAGTGCCAGGGGCAGAAATAGCTACTCCTGAGTGCTGAGAGGGCTTGTTTCTGTAAGTCACAGCTGCTGCTCTTCTCTGTGGGATGGGACTATGGGACTCTTGCAGGTTACCCAAAGAGAAGGAGATAGGGATCCTGCTGGTGAGCTGAGAGCAGCATGACACGCACGAGGTAGTGTCCCTACTAACCCTCTCTGGTGCTCTCTCAATACAACATATTTGAGCCCATTGTCCTCATGTGCATACCCTTTTTCCTTAGTTGTCCCTTGTCAGCGATTTTCTGTTGTTCCTGTGTTTCATCTTTGGCTTTGACAGCTCAGTTTCTGATGACTTACTGACTGACCCTAAAAGAAGAATAAGAACCCTCTTAATGCCCACCCTGCCTGAGTCACTGGCTAAGAAACCAAGTGCCCTTGCTTGGGCCCAGCTGCTGTCTCTACTTGCCATCTACAAGAGGAGCACCCAGAGAAGCTGGAAGTGTCCTTGCTCTCATCTTTTTGTGCCCAGGTAGAGCCAGAACAGCCTGTGCAGTGTTGTGCTGGGTTTAGATCTGAATAACTTAGTTTCCCTAGCAACAGTGGTCTCTTTAATCACAGAGATACAAGCCTACCTCTGCTATTAACGTTAAGACTTGCGTAACGGATCTGGCTACAGTGATACTTTGCTTCTGTTGGAAAAAATGGTAGAATAAAAGCAAGAAAGTCCTTCCTCCTTCGAGATAATTAAAATCTCAGTAGGTGGATTTCAGTGCTTTATGCAGCAATGATAGAAAGAAGAGGGATTAGAACTACCTCTAAGCTTTTTAATGTGTGAAGTATCCCTGGAGGATACAGAAATAAAGTTTGAAATTCTGTGTGGAGATTTCTGAGCACAGTTCTCATGGCAGGCTATGACACTGATAAATTCGTGCCTTGTTGAGATGTGTTATTTTCATTTTTCTGGATAGGGAAGACAAAGCGATTCAAAGGTAGACAGAATCTTGTTGCAAAGCTGGGAATAAACCTCCTCTTCTGAGCCCAAGTCCTCCACCTGCCCATTCCTACAGATTCAGATAAAGGTTTCTCTGTGCAGTAGGAGACAGAACATGTTACGGAAGGTAGAAGTGTGCAGCTTACTTTTTAGCAGGAGAAAGTGCACAAAGTGCAAATACTGTGATTCACTGCAAGCCTTTCTGCTAATATATTAGTCTGCATTCACTCCTTCATTAACAGAAGTGGAGCAAACTATAAACTTTGAAAATGAGCATTGAGAGTGAAAGAAATATTCCTGCCTTAATTTCTGCACAGCAACATGGTCTCGTTACTACATGTGTGCGGGAGAAACTGGTTTGGATAAGAGTAGTTTGAAGAAACTTCTGAAGGAAAAAGAACTCTTACTTGATCAAGGACATGAAGCCTCTGTAAGTGCCCAGTACTGATGTTCTTCCTTGGATAATGCCAGTGTTGAATTGGCAGCAATACCTTGCAGGTTTCTTGGGTTAGAAAGTTGTACAAGGGACAGCTGAATGGAAAACAGATATCTGCACTCCTCCACTGAAGTTATAAGGTCTTAGGTTTGTTTGTTTGTTTTACATGGCATAATAGTGCAGAGATGCAAGGAGACACCCATCCTTCTTCCTATTTATAATTCTGGATTCTGGAGTTAAAATAGTCCCTTAACCTTCTGACCATGCATCTTGTGTGTGAAGAGGGTATTCTATTCTTACTTCTTTTCAGTGTTTCTTTGCCTGTTTAGGTAGCGCAAGATGGGGGCAATGCTGTTGTCTTCTCCATTCTTATAGCCAAAGAGCTTTTGAAAACTCCAGCATGAGATTTGTTTGGCTTGCAGGTGTTGTAGACATGATCCAACTTGGGGATACCTAAAAATCTCTTTCATTTGTGATTGAGCACCCTTATTTCAGCAGCTCCCTTTCAAGCCTCCTTTTCTATAATCAGCTCGGTAGGATGTCTTCTAAGTGGCTGGGGAGCTCTAGAAAAAACATCTAGACAGAAGTCCCTTCCAGAGGACATGTACTACCCTTTTTTTTCCCCCCTCCATTCCTGTGGTCTTGCAGAATTTAATGAGCCTTTTGAGGAACTTTGAGAGCTTGAGCACAAGGTAATACCATGAGCAGGTGGGTGACTTAACTGATCGAGCTTGTTAAAGTAATATTGCCATGGTCCTTCAGCAGCCTAAAGGCCTCGTATACAGCTGTTATTTAGCTGGGTGGTATTTGGTATGAACCAGGACCGCGGCTCACTTCTACAGTGAGTTTATTGTTGGATTTTCAGTATATTGTTTGCGTAAATTCCCTAGACCAGCTCTCCCTCCTGAATAAGCCAAATAGATCAAGTTTTATTCTGTTCCACACAAAGTTCACATCCTTTACTGGAATGAGTCATGCTTTAACTGAGTTTACTGTGAGGGAGGGAAGTGGGCTCTAAAATGTTACTCCTCCACCCTGCCTTAGTGATGTATAACAGGATTATTAGTATGCCTGGCAGCTGCTGCTTATTATTTTCACAGAACCTGGCTATTTGTGAAAACAAGTGAAAAACAGTTCTACTTGTGTTCGATTGTGTATTGAAGTGTGAATAGTTTTAAACTTATAGGACAAAAAAGCTCTTTTTAAAAAATTTTTTGTGTCTTTGTCTTCCTTAAGGATCGCCTGCTACTGTAGAAGTGGATCTAGCTTATCTCCCTGTGGTTATTTTTCAGTTTTGGGATAAAGTGGTATTTTGTGACTTGTAGCTGAAAGAGGAGGAGGAACTTTCCGATTTTGTGTTGAGTGGCCCATGTGCAGCTATTGCTGTTACACACAGGACATTTCTGGGCAAGTTGTCTCCAGCTTCTCTCAGGCAAGATGTGTGTGATGTGGTGCCACTGTACAGAAGGCAAATTTTGGTCCTCTGTGTATATTGATTTGTGCGGAGAGGTAAAAGACCTTTTAAGCTATGGTAGAGGGAGCTGCTCAGTGTGTGTTCATAAGATAGATTTTTTGCAGCAATAGCCTCTGTACACAGCTACTAGAGATACCAGAACCTATTTTGCTAGTCATCTTTCCTGCAGAAGTTCATTGATACCTCATGCAATGATTAATTTGACTCTTAATACCACCATCACTTTTTGGTTGGGTTTTGTGGGGACAGGAGTAGGAGGGAGCAAGGCGGTGGCTTATTCATTTGTTTAAGGAGTTAGTCTCAACATTGAGGAGAAGGGGCAGCCAATAGAAGATCTCTTAGGATTTTCTTTTGGCAGCAGGCTGGTTCACTTGACCTTTCTCTCCTAGTCCTCTTGTTCCTGAGAGGCCTGGAAAGAGTTATGGTTCTCCCCTGAGCTGTGTCTATTATCTGTGGTTGCTAAACTGGCAGGAGCATCATCTGTTCTTGTTCTACAGAAAAAACAGGGTCTGTTTCCCTAACCCGCTACATTCCTAAACCAAGACTGTGTAACTTTCATGGAGCCTGCAAAAAGGTTGATTTTGATGCTGATGCTTTTGAAAGAAAACTTGAAGGAAGGAGCTGTAATTAAATGAATACCAATGTTAGATATTAGAAAGGACTTTACCTTTTAGGACTTAAAATGAGTGAATATTTGGTGACAACATAAGTTTAATTAAATTTACACCTCCATTTGATCTATATTTAACTATCACTGACTCTGGGTTTACTGGTAAGTGATCATGATAGCTGGGAGGCAGGCAGTGCCTTGGTTGACCGGCCTGTCTCCGGTCCAGCTTGACTCTGACCAAACAGATGTTTCTCCTGTGTTTTACAGATGCTTCATTCAGTGGCACACCACCTAGCTATGCGTATGATGCAGACCGTGCTGAAGAACAGAGGCGACATCATGATATGATGCCCTATATTGATGACTCGCCATCATCCTCACCACATCTCAGTTCCAAGAGTCGAGGCAGCCGGGACACTCTATCTTCAGGGTCTCTGGAATCTACAAAATCAGTGAGTCCTTTCCTGCCTTTTTGGAGTCAGCACAGCCTTGTGGGTTTGTAAGGGGTAGACTGGTTTAACAGGGAGAAAGACAGGGACTACCAGCACCATAGGACAGATTACCTGACGTAGTATAACAGTGTCTGATTGATCTTTATGCATTTAAAGCTAAATTGGTGCTTCTAGCTGATGCTAAGCCTAAATTTCAGGGGTGAGTGTTGTGTGTTTTAAGCCCCAGTTTTTCGCCCTTTGTGAATTTGAGTGGAGAGAAATGGTGACTAATTGCTGTTGAGAGGGTCTCTAAATAACAGATGTTTTGGAAACAAGACTCTGGAACAAAACATCCTACATTTTGATGTTCATACATCTGTGCATGTGGGTTGTTGTTGCCTTTCCCAAGGAAAATAAGAGTTATTTTCAGGTAGGTTAAAGGCTTTTATAAAGCATCTAGAATACATAATAAGATCTGTTTCCTTCACCCTGTGAAAATGCAATAAGAGGATTTAAAAATGCCAGCTCTGAAGTACGGTTACTTTGGGTGGGAGGTGGCCACTTCTTATAATGAATTTGACTATTCCGTAAATAGCTATTTATATAATCAGCTATGATAAAAAGTTCAGAAGGGACCACCCAGCCTGACCTGTGGTTTGATTTGGACTTTCAGGCTCTCTTGCTTTATTTTTGCTTCAGGTTCAATAGCATGGCTACAGCTTGGAACTTAAGGGAAATTCCTATTTTTGTTTTTACAATAGTCTTGGTAGAGAGTCTGCTGCTTGCCCTAGTAAATAACTATTGATTCTGCTGTTTTCACAGTCAAAAATGTCTTGGTTTCAGTTTGTATTATCTGTTTGACTTTCAGCCTTTGTTTGTCTTTATCCTTTCCCTTCCTAGATTGTAGAGCACTTCAGTTCCAAGTTGCTGTTTCCCCAAATATCTTTGTCATCTGCAAACTTTTGGTTTCCCCAAGTCATTCATAAAAATGCTTAATAGCACAAAGACAACTGTCACTTCCTTCCTACTGTATTTCTAAGAAAGTGTAGCCAAACAATCTTGAATTCCCACATTGTAAATGACACTTGGAAATCTGTCATTTAAGTGGTTTATGTGTTTGCTTTATATTGTTCTGTCCTAGAGAGGGATGGATATTTTATAGGTATCAGCGTACATGTAAATGAACATCATCACCTTTATCAGTTTTATTTATCTTGCATCAAAATGATTTCAAGAGTCTGACAAGTTCCACAAACCATTGCAACTTAGCATTCATTTTATACATCCTTCTGTCACTCTGTATTGGTTAGTGCCATGTTGTATGTTTTCTTACTTTTTCTAGATGAATGTTAGGATAAGCCTACTTGAGACAGTGTTCTTTTTCGTCTTTCTTGTTTATAAAAATGCATTGTCAAGATCTCTTAAAGCATTAACAAGTTGTTGATGTTTATTTGTCTATGAAGTATGGCATCTAGTTAGCTGCTTAATGCTTTAGTCTGTTAATTCTGAGATGCTTTTTTATTTCTCAAGATGAGAATTCTTGTGATCTGTAAGAGGCTTTTGAATGCAGAAATGATCATTAGTAAATTCAAAAGCTCCAAGAACATTTTAATATTGGCTTGATTTGCAGGTTATGTTTCTCAGAATGAATGGAAAATGCTATGTGACTGCATATGGCTGACAGTTATCTTCAAAGAACCAGTTGTCTTTGTGCCTGTGACTGGAGGCCTGGAATGCACACTGTCTAATATTTAATCTTGTTCTTTATTTGTTTAAATATTACCTCCTAAGCATTTAACAGTAGTTAATTTCAAAGTTATCCTAATAATGCTAGAAGGCTGCCTTCTTAAAAATAATTTTTAAGATAAATGGTTGCTTTCTTCTCTCTGACTACAAAAAGATGGTTTATGGCTTCCAAAAGTCAGTGGTGCCCAGATACAGATTAGACTTTTAATCATGAACATTAACCGCTTCAATTGATCCTGTCTGTAGTTAGTTCACAAATGATAATGCCACTCATGAAAGATGGTCCATGACAAAGAAGAAGAGACCAATTTTGATATGGTTGCAGTATTTCCCAACAAGTAAAACTTTCTGTCATCTCAGTTTGTTAGATGGTGTTCACTGTAGTTATGTCTTCAGCTGTAGTGGAAAAGACATCAGTAACAAAATTAAGTGCTAAGGCAAGCACATAAAATGTGTTGGACCAGAAACAGCAGGATGTATGTCTTTTCTATTTTCTTTTTTACTACACTTAATTAGCAGAAAACATTTTCTGTTTACATGTGTTTGCTTTTATAGTTGTCTCCTTGCCCTTTCACTTCTTTCATAGGTGCCTGCAATTACTTTTGAAAAGTTTAGATTATCTTTATGAGCAGATTCTAGAAATCAACTGTTAATTGTACGTAACAGCACAACATGTGTGCTATATACAGCACTTTGACAAATTATTAAGATTGTAAAGTCATTCAGAAGAAAGGACTGCGGTTATCCAGCCTTGCCTTGTGCCTACAGCGTTGTCTTGAATCTTTATGATAACTTTCAATTACGCAATCATGTCCTATTTTGTCTATGGAGCTCCCGCATTGTTCAGTGTATACAGTGAATGATACTCACTGGATTCAATATTTTATCTCTAGAGCTGTATGTACACCTGATTTACAGGACACTGCAAATTCTGCTCCAAGTACAATACTGCTCATTTCCTTTCGGCGTGACCATTAACTCCAACTACAGTTGGAATGCTACTCAAGTCTTAATTATCCTTGTAATCTTCCTGTGAGATAAGAGGATGGTATGTTCACTAACCACAGGTAATCAAGGCAGATAGATTATAGGAAAAGCATCTGCTAATTCCAGGTGCTTAAAGTGAGATGCGTGATGTTCTGCAAACCAGGTTCTAACTTTTAATATGGTTTTCCTCACATTTAAAGTAAAATCCCTTCAATTTTACTTGCAACCAAAAGTTAACAGCAGTCCAATCAGGCACCCAGAAAATGGAAAACATTGCAAACAATTATTTGTTTTTCCTAAGTAATTTGCTTAGCATCACATAGTCACAGCAGCATTCTGCTGTGATGTTCATCTGCCTTATCCAAGAGACCAGCCTTCCTCTTGGAGACCGGGTTGTTGCTATCTGGACGTTTATTGATGGCATTTTGCTCTGACTTATTTTGTGGGCTTGCTCTGGGCTTTGTATTTTTCTGCCAAATATTTGACTAAGCCCTTCCGTCTCCTTAGAACAGCTATAGCCTTTAGCTGGATAGTGCGTCAGGGTTCCACCTGCTCTGTCCAGCCACCACAAGGAAAGTGCAGAGTGGCAAAAGCAGTGTCTGTTTCTAAAGGAGAAGGAAGGGATATCTCCTGGACTACCTGCCAGGGAGCTTCATGTTGTACCTCAGAGTGTAGGGTAAACAACTTCCAGCACCTTCTATTCTGTGTTCCGGGAAGTGAGGGCCACAACTGACTTCCAGAAGGTTTGTGGTATTCTACACCTCGTCGTTTGGAATTTGTTTTTCAAGCCCCCCTACCACCTGCATCATATAAGCAGATGGAAAGACGCTCATTGGTCTGCCTTCAAACTGTACCACTTCAGCCACTCTTAGGTATTCATATTCCACCAGCTATGTGGGTGACAAGAGGTGCACGAAGTATTAGTTTTTCCTGTGACCCAAAGAGGACATAATCAACATGGGCGTTTGTAGTGTGGATCTCAGCATCCCCTGACTTCTCACTCTTGTGGTAAGGAGGCCTTACCAAATGTTTGCATTGAGCAAGCTTGCTTGTACCCCCTCTTCTGGCTCTTCCACAATCTTGTGCTGAGCTGCTGATGCATGTCCTGGCATAAAGCCAATGCTTTTGCCAAACTTTGACGGTTGCTCTGAAGCAAGCCTACGAGACAAAGACCAAAAAGGAGAAATAGGTTCCACTTATGCGTAAGTTTTTTGTTTATCTAACTTGAGAAGTGATTTAATTTTCCTGAACCTTACTTTCTGTAACAGTTGAACTGTTGTGATTGAACTTTCCAAAAATTCTGGAAACTCGTCTTGGAAAAGATCAGCTCAAATATTTGCCAAATAAGTCAATGCTGGTAGCTTCAGAAGGTGTCAGGCAGTGTTTGTAATGGATAGTGATGATTCCCTCCCAGAAAGAGAGAGAACGTGTCTGTCTTCCCCAGGCAGCTCGGGTGAAAAGTGGAGAGGATACCCGAGTAGGGTTAGAGGAGGACAGAGACAGAGCTTGCTACGGTATTCTTGGAGCACAGGGAAGTGTTGGGTCAGTCAGAGAAGTCAGTGACTGGTACCCTTCACTTAGAAGGATTATTACCAAGAGTTTTGGAGTGAGTAGCTGGCAGCTTGGAGGCTAAAGAGTCTCAGAGAGGATGGGAAGCTTCTGTCATCATGATCCTATTGCTGCTGCTCACGTGGGGAGAGATTACAGTGATGGGAAGAGTATAGAAATAAGAAAGGCTTTTCAAGATCTGCTTCACAATGAAGCCAGGCTCAAAGATGGGGAGAGGAGTGTCTGCGGGGTGAGTGCAGGGCAGCTGAGGGAAAGGCAAAGCTGGTTCCACCTCCCCCAGGAAATGGGGAGAAGTCACTTCTCTAGAGTTTAGAGAATGAGTTTTTTCCTGAAGTAGATCTCTGCAATTCTTGTGTGTATCATGCCCAGGGATGCAGGAGTGCTGAAGCTGAGCAACTATCTCCTACCTTCTGTTCTCTTTGGAGGGGAAGCTGGATGGTACTTAGAGATTTCCAGGTAGAATTTTTCTTCCCTTTTCTCTGTGCAGTCCATGGTTGGCACAGCACTGGCAGCCATTGCCAGTCCTCAGACCAGGTTCTTTTGCTACCACTGTCTGCTGGCGGTGTGCAAGCAGGCTGTGGCAGAGCAGGTTGTGGACTTTTCTTCTAGTTTGGTCCCAAGGAGGTCCAGAAAAGCTGACCCCCAAAGCTACATCAATAAATGGGATTACTGCTCTGCTTGGTACTACTTTTGCTAGCTTGTCCTTCCCTCTCCAGCACTTCCAAATCCTTTTCCTTTCTTCCTCTCAGTATTTGGGTTTGTTTGCTTTGTTTTATTGTCACTTTCCCCTCACCACCCCCAACGGATGCAACTTTTCCTTTTTCTTCTCCAACTCTGCTGCTTAAGGGCTCTGCCTGAATGTACAGCCCTTTCTGAGGAGAGCTGGCACACCAAGACTGATGTTATAAATAATGTTGGCTCCTCTCCCTGCTCCTTCCCCTCCCTGCATGAAGCATGATTGGCTTGATTACAGAATTTGCCCTGTTTAATATCACCAAGACAATGAGACACCTCCAGCTTGTTTAGCAGAAGCTTTCAACGATATTTACACTTTAAAAATTGAGATGAATAGTGTTTCTCTTTTGTAGGCTGTCAGCTTCTCTATGAAATTCTGAGCTGTCCTTACGAGAAGCCTCTCCTTTGAACACATTCATTGCATAGCATATGAACACACTGTACCAAAGGAAGGTCTGAGAGTTAAAGTGCCTTTTATACGCCCACTTTGAATCACTGATTCTCTTTACAGAGCTGCGCCAACAGCAACTGCTTTGCAAAATCTTATGTGTTGTGGTTTCTCGATTCTTAATCTGTGTTCTTCTAACATTTGCAAGAAAACAATTACTGCTGATAATTTAAACAACAACCAGAAAGCCCTGACTTCTTTAAACAGTCAGGAAGAGCTGAATCTGTCTAATCCTTGAAGCTGGTGAATCTCGGGCTTGTAGTAATTCAATACAACATGCAATGCCAGCCTGGTTAGTAAACTAAAGTACTTAGGCTGATAAGCTGTAAACACATTCAAAACATCCATGGCTCAGGGCCAGGGTATGCATGCTGTCTAATGTCACAGCTTCGAACCACTCAGACTAGCCTTGGTTCAGGATGCAAAGATTGCAGTTAGTACTGTGACTCAGTCTTTTGGTTTTTAAGTCTTTGGAATAGCAAGAAACACCACCCAGTTGAGAAGAAAACACGGGAACCTTATAGGCATGAAGTACCTGTGAAACCTTTATAATTTATACTGCTTGCCACCTTCTTTATTTTTTTTTTCCTAATGTAGTTCATGAGGAGTGGGAGCAGAGCACTCATTTCTTGCTTGCTCAGAACTGGCTGGGTGTTGCATCCTCACAGCTCCCATGGCAGATAGACAGGAATGCTTAGGCTGCTGCCCCGTCATAGTCTTGTCAGATAGATTTATTCTGAAATGTGTGGGTAGAGAGGTAGCCAGAAGATGGAAGGGCAGTGGAGAAAGGCTAGAAATAGATGCTGGTGTCAGAGAGGCAGGGACAGAGTCAGAACATGAAATACTGGTCAGGCTTGTACAAGTGAAAAACGGGCTAACCGAGCTGGGTTGGAGGCGTGGGGCGGACTGCTGACCACCTGGCACTCCCTGCTGAGTGGCTGGAGTTTGCCAATACAGGCTGCTCCCACATCCTGCTGGGAGCATCCCATCTGCACTTTGGTTAATAGGTGTATTTTTCCCTAGCTAATGTGCTCTGGTAGATGTGGTACCAGCTCTTCCCCTTGCCACAGGCAGCTCAAAGATTTCTGACTGCTTATTTCTCACCAGGCTAGGGGAAAGTAGCCCTCAGCCTTGGCAGGTCTCCCTGAACTGGTGGGGAGCTGGATACTTACACCCAGGATGTTCCCTCTCTTAACTGCCCTTCTGCCTGGAGTGCAGAAACAGGGCAGTCAGTGAGGCTGTTGTGGTCACAGCGTTGCTCTTTGTTTCCCTTTTTGCCAGATATCTCAAAGCAGAAAGTGCCCTTGGCACTGAGTGCTTCACATCTCGATGTGCTGTAAGGGGAGAGGGGAAGGACAGTCTCCCAGTATCTCTGCCTGCTAATTGTTCTGTTTTGTTTTGGTTGAGCAGGTGAGCCCGTTCCCAATTCTGTAAGTGAGGAATGTTGTAATACTAAACAATAAACTTGCTCCTCTTCTTCCTGATGTTGGCACCAGCTCCCCATGAATATTTCAGTCCCGGAGTAAGTTTCATAACACGTGTGACTTAAAAAGCACCCTGAGGCTGAAGAAGCACAGGGCTGTTTCCCAGATGTTCATCTAGCAGCAAGAGCTGCGGCTCAATGTGGCCCCAGATGACATTGTCAGAAAAGGGCTCTCTCAGCAGGAAACTCTTGTCAGGGCACCGGCTCTCAGGAGGAAGCACGAGTGGCAGCACAATGCAGTCAGCAGCACCACAGTGTCGTATTGATCCCTGATGCAGCAGGAGCAGCAGGAGATCATCTTTTCACATATGAGAAATCTGTATGTAAATTTGAGGTACTGCGTTGGAAACCTTGTAATGTTCTGTGTGATTATTGGATAAACTCCCCTGTGGGTTTCTTCAGCAACTGCTGTACTGTACCTTAAAGCAGCCAGGCCCTGCCCTGTCTGGTTGCATCTGAGGCTATAGTTTTGCAAGTGTCCCGCTTGGAAAATGCTCCTGTTAAAAAGGGTTAGGACAACACCATGGACTTTGCAAAGTGACCTTGTGGTAATGGCCAGGACGGAAGGCCTCTGGTGTGTCCTGGGAGATGTTTGTCTCTCTGAAAGCACATCTCTTTTAAAGAGAGGAAATTAACATTCAGGCAGAAAAGGCTGCCTCTGTCAGCTGACGGTGCCCAGCAAGAACTGGCTTGTACCTTAAAGCTTTTATTTGTGAAGAGGGAAACTGTTCTCAGTGCTCTAAGGAGAACTGTTGTGCCACTGTCGTGATGGGGAAGTTTGAATAATTTAAATAACTTGTCATTGTATGCTGCTCTTTACAGATGTTACAAACATACCCAGCTGGTTTTTAAATCCTCAGCTCCTCCAAGAGAACCTGCTAAAGATAATTATAGCACTGTGTCAATATTGACCAGTTACCTCATCCTCAGCAGTGGGGACTTTGGAGCACTGTTAGTTTTTCTCAATGCTTCTTTGTAGAGCTGTATTTTTCTTTAGTGAGTGTTTTAAGAAATCTTTGGAAACCAAGAAGAATTGTGTTTTTCTTGCATCAGGGCTGCTGGGAGCTTCACGCAGACAGCTACATCGCTGCCCCTTCAGATGAAGGCAATCTTTGTTGAACACCTTGGGGCTGTTTGTCTTGATTATATGTATGTACCGTGCCTTAGAAAATTGGCCGTGAGGCAGACAGCAAGGCACTACCGGTACAGAAATCATAAGGAATGGTCATAACGTTGCACATTTCTGCTTGAGCTGTAATAGGCAATCGCGCGGCTGCTCTGTAGGTGCACAGAATCTGTTGCAACATTCATTTTACCATGTAGTTTGTCACTGCTGTTTTTCTGAAATCTTCTGAACACGGCTGCTGAATTACTAATTCCTTGCTTCTTTGAGATGCCCTCTCAAGATTTTGAAAGGCGCCGTGTTTCTTACTGAACCTCACTGATGGGTGGGCTGCAAAAACAAGTTCTTCTTTCCACACGGCACCTGATGTGCCTGTAAATTTTACTCATTTCCTTAGAACAGCTTCTGTCTGCCACTTTAAGAGGTGATGGCGGTATTTGACACCTCACAAAATTTTTCTGAAGTAGTTGCTGCAAGGTCTGTTAGCCTAAAAAATAGCATGTGAATTTAATGAAAGCATTCAAAAATCAGGGTGGTTATTGGTGAGACTGAATCCAGAAATATCTGGGAGCGTGAGGATTCGTTTCTTTCTTTGTGTGGTGCGTAGGCTGAAAGGCACATTCAGAATGTGATAGTTACTGTAAGCTTACCTATAGCCAAGATACCTTCTCTCCATAATAAACCTCATATATATACATCTGCAGGGTTCAAAGCATAAGACCCTAAAGTAAATGTAGCTTTTTTTGTCGGCTGTAAAAGGGCTTTGTGTTCCGCCAATAGAGTGGAGCATACTGCTATGTTTCCTGACCCTCCTGCTGCTGAAATCAATAGGTGAAGATTCCTTTGGATATTAAGAGGAGGAGAATGGACTCCCAAACAACCTACACAAAGCCCTTGGAAAGTATCTACCCTTTCAGATCCAACTGCTGATTTTATTCTTAGAGACATTTAACAACATAAAAAGGTTGCAAGAACTGTAAAAAGCCATTTCTGTGAGTGACAGACATAAAAAGAACTGGAAATAAGATTCTGTAAAAGGAGGGTGTTTCTCATTATTTAGAACATTCATTGTTTGGCCACATTTTTTTCAGAGTTTATGGAAATATTCAATTTTACTTTATCAAGTTAAACATTTTTCAGGTAACGGTTTTGAGAGGAAGGGTAATTGAAATTCAACAGAGGGGATTACTGCTGCTCTTAGCACTTGATATTAGTCTTCCCTTGATATGTACATTTTCTCATGAACGTATTATTTTTTTCTGTCTTTCTTCAGCTGTTTTGATAAGAACTCCTTCATGGAATCCCAATAAGAAAATCAGCATGTGCGTTCCAAGCGGTGCTGATTATTCCATCCTCTAACTAAAAATAGACATTGTGCGAGCTGGCACTGAAAAATAATTTAGTGAACAGTAGCGAGTGGGAGAAGGAACAGCCATCTTGACAACGTCAGGCTGAAACTGCTGTATATTCATGCGCATCTGTGTAGATGCAGGGGAAGTGATTCTGTTTGCTAGAGAAACAGGGGGAAAGATCATAGAGAACTCTTGTGGGAGGAGGGAGCGAACTACACACGACCAAGGGTCCCGAAGATTTGTTTAGGAGGATCAATTCTGAATGTTTAAGTTCTGTGTTTTGAATTTTATGAAGAAGTCTGGGTACCTAATTTAGGCACCAAAGTGGGATGACTAAAGTGAACACCTGCAAATAGTCTAAGTGACATCAGTTGCTGGTAAATAAAAAATTTCTGTAGTGTTTTATGTTTACGTGTTTCTAGAATGAGAACACTGAGCACAAGTGGATTTTTTTGTTTGGTTGTGTTTTTTTCAGTCTAAAAGTACACAAAAAAAACCCCTAAATATGCTACAGTCAGCTGAATGGTACTTTGTACTCTCCATCCTCATTCTTGTTTTTTTTCTTGCCCCCTCCTTTTTTCCCTTTGTTTTTTCTTTCACTTTTTTCTCCTTAACAACTTCTTTGTAGAGTGAGCCGGACCTGGAGAAAGGCCTGGAGATGAGAAAATGGGTCCTGTCAGGAATCCTGGCCAGTGAGGAAACCTACCTGAGCCACTTGGAGGCTCTGCTGCTGGTAAGCGCTGGTGGCAGATGCCATTTCAAACAACGGTACTTGAATTTTCGCTGCTGCGTCCACCTAAAGTTTCCCAGAACTTCACATACCGTGACTTACAAGTTGCTGGGTGCAAAGGGGTATCTGTTACTCCTCCAGTGGAGAGTGAGAGGCTTAAACAAAGGACTGGATATGGCACAACCAGGGAGTTGTTAGCATGGTAGTATCCAGAAGCCTTGTCTTTCAGTATCCTGTGCTAATTACTAGACAGGTTGCTGTACAGTTGGACAGAGATTAAGGAAATGGAGTGCAAAGGGATTTTAATCACACCATTAATATCCTGGGAAAATCTACCTACCAGAGGTGGCTGGTGCCCATGAGAGAATTTGTTAATGTCTGCCTTTCAGGAGTTGTGTGAATGCAAATATCACGTATTAATAGGATGAAAAATGACTCTCTAGAGGGATGTGTTGTAATGTGGCAAGTGTGAATGTACTTGTTTTGCATGATAACGATTTCCTTCATTCCTCATTTCAGCCTATGAAGCCTTTGAAAGCAGCTGCCACCACCTCTCAGCCTGTGCTGACTAGTCAGCAGATTGAGACAATATTCTTCAAAGTGCCTGAGCTCTACGAGATCCACAAAGAGTTCTATGATGGGCTCTTTCCCCGAGTGCAGCAGTGGAGTCACCAGCAACGTGTAGGGGACCTCTTCCAAAAGCTGGTGAGTCAGCTACCATCACCAGAGCTACCACAGGTGCTGGTATGATTTCCTTTGGTGGCTAGACTGAAGGGATGAAAGCCCATAGCTGGGCTAGATCAGAGGCTTCTAGCTTTGCATCACTGCGGTGAAGGACCTACAGCAAAAGTGGCTGTTTCATAGCCTTTAATTAAAGACTCAAGCAAGTTATGCTACTGATTCAAATGAAATTTCACAGAGATGTAAAATCTCTGAGGTGTCTTCCTTGCTTTAGAGGAAGATGAGAGAATGGCAGTATTAAAATGATACTTTTTAACACTGACATCTAAGTATTTCTCATTACTGCTGAACTCCCTCACACATACTTCCTTCTCTCTGTGGTGCTTTGCTCTATCTTGCACCAATTTTCTCTGATGTATGGTTATCACCTTTGGCTTTGCTTTTCTACCACTATCCTGGTGTCAACACTCCCCTTGCTGCTATGCTAATGCAGTCAACCAGCTGCTGAGAACCTTCCAAGCAACCTCCACAAAATAATCTGAGTGCAGAACAGGACAAGGACATTTACAGCATATTCCTGAGGCTGAATTAAAATTGCTGACTTTCTGAGCCAGATGACAAATTGCTTGCATTCTACAAGGTTCCTTTGGCCCCTTTAGCCTCTCCCCTAGCATGTGCAGAGAGCAAAGGATTAAAGAAGCTGTTTTTTCCTTTTTAGAAAAGAAAAGAATCTCTGCATTCCTGAGGTGCCTCTGATTCTTGGGGTAGGAGTGACATTCCAGTGAGGAGTTTATTGGATGGGGAGTGCACTTTACCAAGGTCACTCAATTGTTAGCAGCTGTGTAGCCCAGCGCCAGCCCCATCCGATGTGGAGCAGGGGGAGATGTGCCTGGAAGATGGTGTTTTCCATGCACACCAGCAGCTCAAGATCAAAATATGGGAATCTGCTTTTCACTGCCAGCATGTTTTAGCCAGGAGGGGTCAAGGTGGTGTCTTGGTGAGTAGTTCATGGTATGCAGTTTGAGCAACTGGTTTAAGACAAAACCACCTGCTGCTGGTTGCGGAAGCAAAGATACAGAAGGCTGCTGAAAGTGGAAGTTTCACAAACTGTATGGAAAGTGTAGTGCAGCAATGAAGACGGCACTAATTGAAGACGACCAGGATATATTCTTTACCAGTGCTGGTTATTGAGCAAGCTTTGACTCACTGTATGGCTGCTTAGGCCTTTGGTTGAGACCGTTTCTTGCTGATGGTGATCACAGGTCCAGGAGTGAAGCCCTTCTGGCACGCTGGTTTTGTGCTCTCCAGATTTTTGTGTGTTTATAACAGAATTGCTGATTTTGTTGGATTAGTATTGGAAGCAAAGGAGCAAGTTGCCCTTGTGCAGGAAGTTTTGAGTTAGCTTAGTAGTTGCAGTTTATGGTGGTTTGGTACAGTATCAGTGGGAATTGTGAACTCTCTGCTGGAGGAGATAAAGCTCATAATTCTTGGCAGGCTGTGGGAAGCAGCTAGATGAGAGACGTGGCAAGAACATCAGGCATTGCAAGGCATCTATACAGGATGTACATCAAATCTTTTGGAGCAAACTTGTGGTCATGTCATGCAATCTGATGATAAACACTGGAATCCTTGTTATTATCCTGAGGTCCCTGAGGATATTAATTTTCTTTAATATCATACGAAACAAAGCACCATAGATTGAAGTTACAGATAGTGCATGCAAGGAGTCTTAGAATCTTATGCCGTCTGGCACAAAGCACAACCCATTTACAACATCAGTGACTGTTATTCCACCTTTTTCCTGTTGAAACTAAGGAAAAGAAAAAAAGAGACGGCAGGCATGTGGGAGTGAAATATGCTTCTCATTTCTGGGGAACAATTTGCATGTATTTTTTTATAACAAGAAAGGAAACCCTTTCAAACTGTTTTTAGAAATGAAGAAATACTTAGCAAATATCATCACTGATAGTTTCAGGAATGGAAAATATCTTAACCAAGAGCCAATTATTTCTGCCAAAGCTTGCTTGATTTTTTAGTGTGTTCTTTTTAATTGAAAAAGAGAAAACTCAAGCCAGCATGAAAACTATGCGAGCTTTGATTGGAAGCTCAGTTTTTAATGAAAAAGATGTTTTTGTGAAAGCATATTTAGAGGACAAAAATGAAAGCTTAGAAAGACTACTCAGAAGTAGCAGGAAATGAAAGAGCCACGCAGGAATGGAGAAACTTTAAAGCTCTGCCACGTTAGCTGGCATCATCTAAACCTGAATGTCATAAGCCCCGCAAATGATCAGTAGCTCTGACAGCAGCTTCTTCACAAAACTGTGCCCCAGTGGCAAATACAGATCTTATTCTTTCCACGTTGCTGAGGCCAGGTCATCCCTGGTGTGAGCACAGTTTCCTTCAGCTTCAGTCAGAACTGTGTTATTTTGTACGAGGATAGAGACTGGTTCCTAATCTTTCAGTAAAGTGTGCCCTAGGAAATAGCTCGCTGTTTCTTAGCCTCTGTTAGCTACATACATTTGTGCAGGGAACGTTCTCCTGAGAATGGCTTTTTCTCTTCCATCATCTCTTGCACAAAACTCCATAGAGAATGGGGAACACAATGATTATGAGAGAGCAGGAGAGGAAAAGAGCCCTGTCTGTGGGAAAGTTAACTGTTCTGCCTGTTGCATATCTGGGCAGAAGTGTCAGGGAAGTTGCAGAAATAATAAGGTAAGTGCAAGCTCTTCTGGTAACAAACTTCCCTTTAGTGGGGCGTTTTACAGCACTCCAGCAGCTGGCTCACTGCTGACCATGCACTTGCAAGCATGTTAAAGCAGCTGAGGTGTTCACAGCACCGCTCATGTAGCTCTGCAACACAGAAACAGCTCTGCAATTTAGACAAGCTCGGAAGCTACTCAGGGATTTCCTGAGCTGGATCTTACATTCTCTGGCATGAATATGGCTGCAATTCCTGTGTCAGCAAATAGGGTCAGTGCTAAGACTCAGAGATAATAATGGCTTATTACTGCACTCCAAGGCCTTCATCTGCACCAATTGCATATTCCTTCTGCTGGAAAAACTGCCAGTTTCTGTCACCTAGTGCTGCAGTCACTGCCCTCCGAACAGATTGTACTCCAGATCTCTCTTCTGTATTTTAAGTACTCTGCTGTCCTTATAGTGATGTTCAGTAATGCAGATACGGGTTAATATCTGGGTTTGATTTAGTGTATCCATTATGAAAAGTCAACAAGTATCTTACTGGGGTCGCATTTGTGCTGAATCATTCCTGTCTGATTCATATTTTGTGGCAAATAGCCAGCAGCTCCAGTTACATCAGTGAGCTAAAATATTAATAGCTATCAATCTGGCAGTTCAGAAGGGAAAAATAAATGGCAGTAACAAGGATGTGTCATTCTCACAGGCTTCCACATCCTTCACAACTTGTTCAGGAGAGACAGAACTGGGTGCATGGGAGTGCCTGCACTGGTTAACCAGAGCTGACAGGTCAGAGATGTCTTTCTGGGCCTGTTCAGCATTCCTTGTGATTGTTTGGCATGAAGGAACATGATCGTTAGATACTGGCGCTGGCCATCCCAAACTGTCGTCTTCCCCAGCATTTATTTTGTTTTGTTTTGCTTCCTGCAGGCCAGCCAGCTGGGAGTGTACCGGGCCTTTGTGGATAACTATGAAGTTGCTATGGAGACAGCAGAGAAATGCTGCCAAGCCAATGCTCAGTTTGCTGAAATCTCTGAGGTAATGTCACGGTATTCAGCCACACGAGCTGTCTGGTTCTGACTAACACCCTGCGATGTCACTCCTCTCTGTCCTCTAAGTATCTTTGCAGCCCTGACTTCTGGAGGAGCTGGGAGCTCCCATAGACTCACTGCTTCAGCTCATGTTCTTACAGTGATTTATACTTTGGGCTAACTGAGGTTATCGCACAAACAGTCTTTACGTGCTGTCCTTACTCTGGGACTCTTGTAAAAACTGGCATTGCTTTGAACATCAGCTCTGTGCCATCTTCATGCATTTCTAGAAGGGAAGGGCTGTATTTGAGCTTCTCAAATATTTCTCTTGCTAATGATGATGCTGACTGTGGTGTAAAAAGCAGCTCATACTATGGTTGTCAGTGGAATTGCAGGCTTCAGTAGCATGGAGGGGAAAGGGTAGCTCTCCATTTAAACAGGCAAGTGCGTCAAGTGTAATCTATAATATTATCTATAGGGCTGCTCCGATTTCCTGTCTTTAAGAGTAGTACTTTGTGTCAAAGCATTTTTAATACTTTTTCAGGCTTCCCAGGCCACCAGCTTTGCCTGTAGTGCACGGTCTCATTGACTCTTTGTATTGTAGTGATTATATCTTAAAGAACTCACTAGCCAAGAAAACATGAACTTCGAACTTCATATGTGTGTCCTTAAAAACAAGAAGATAAATAATCTGAGCTGAAAAATACTGGGGGTGTTTATTGCTCTGAAAAAACTCCTGAGCACATTGAATATTGCATGTTCCTCTGTATTTTTATGGTAAAGAAGTAAAAACATGTTCCCTCTGTGAAATGAGGGAAGCAGGGCTTGCCTTTTGGGATCTGCTCTACAAATGTTTTCTTTTTCTCCATTTTCTGACAATTTTCCCCCAGGATCTGGTCCTTTGCCTGACCACTTCTGTGCACTACTGGTGTCAACTCATTAGCAAAGTAGCTTCCCCGGTGCTAACTTTCCTATCAGTACTAAAATGCATTCCATGGACTTTCCAATTTATTAATAGCAATATGTAAAGTTAGTATTATGCTAGTCGCTAGAAGACAGAATAGAGATTAAGGCCCCAGGGTCCTGGGCTCTCTGTGGTTGCTACCCCTTGGATTTGCTGTTTTCTGGAGGATGATTCTGAAATCATGCTAATATCTACTGGGTTTGGAATGATGATAATTTTGGATTTGTGTCTGGCTGAGGATTTCAGAGCTCAGCACATTAATGCATATAGCCTCACAGTCCATGTGCAAAGAGAAGAGTCACAGATATTGTTCCTTTTCTGCCATGAAAGATTTCTGACTTGTCCAAGGCCACCCAGCTCTGAATACAGGTATAAGGAAGTATAACCTGGGGGCATTAAATCCCAATGCTGTACTTTATTTATTGGTGGTGTACATGTGCTGTGACAATGGCTGCACCCTTATGGACATGCCTTTCTCCTGCAGGTGACTTAAAAACTCCACCATCCCTGTGTTGCAGTAGTAGGTTCCGTGCTTTACTACATCTCTATTGACATGTACTCCTAAGAAAATTGCTTTATCTTTGAGATGAATGGGTACCTGTGACATGGAAGTGGTGGATTTACCAAGAAGAAAAGCATAGTTTTGCTTCACTGACTTGAACTGTGATAGGACTGTCCTCCATTTGCACTTAGGCCCTCCCTTGGAGGAGCAGATAGTCTCTTACATTTCCATGTGATATTTCAGTATGGTTGACTGTCTGCTACATGGGTTTTCTTTTTCTTATAGAATCTAAAGGCTAGAAGCACAAAGGAATCTAAAGATCAGACGACGAAAAATTCCTTGGAAAGTGAGTGATCCGTACAGAGGAGACTGTGGTTTGTCAGGACTGTGGTGCGGCTGTTGCCAAACCTCCGCTCTCCTTTTTCCTTTGTAAATGCTGGAAGGTTATAGAGTCTCTGCTGGCTCCACCTGGGAAATCAGTTCCCTTTTGCTAAATAGCAAAGCTTGTGCATAGTAAGCTGCATGCATGCATGGGAAAAAACAGGCCAACCAAAGGACTGCTGTGATTTTAAGAGAACGCCTGCTGCCCGGTGATAGCACAAATGCAATCCTAGCAGTTAATGTTATGTGCTTTTTGCCCTGTGGTAGCTTGTATAGAGCCTGGTCAAGATCAGGTTCCATGGTGCTTGTCTCTATAAACACAAGTAGAAGACAACCCGTGTTATAAGAAGCTTCCATATTCACTAGTAAAAAAGCCAATCGCCTTCTTCTTTTGGCCTGTTACCGGGATTTGGAAGCACTCTACACGTCATGCTGAAGGAGGGGTGCACTGCCGACCTTTCAGGAACCTCCTTGGCAACTTCAAGGGTGCAAGACCCGATTCTGAGCAGGGTGCCATGCTGTGCGCAGTTGTTCTGTATGACCTTGTGTGCTCCTTGTCCACTGCGGCAGGGCGTGCTCACAAGTGGGCATCTGTTTACTGTGGAGCATGTCTATTCCTCTGGGTGTTCATGGGTGTTTTGTTGGCTGTGCAGCACATTAACCTGAGAGAAGGGAATTTTCCAGTAGTTCATTGGTTAATAAACCTGTGCCTGTACATGCAGTTGCATTGGACAAGTTGCTCTGTAGGGGCTGTATTAAGGTGCCTCTTCCTTATCTTCCTGTTGCTTTTTTTTTTTTCACAGCTCTATTGTACAAGCCAGTGGATCGAGTGACTCGCAGCACCCTTGTCCTGCATGTAAGTGTCTGAAGGGTGCTTTTCAAACTCTAGGCCCCTTTCCTATTTTCTTTACCCTTCAGGTTTTCCAGGGAGCTGCAGGACTGCAAAAATAAACCCATTGTGCTGCATAAGAGCCCTTTCCCTTTACACTAAGGGGTGGGAGTCCATAGGTAGGACCCTGCTACCTCTTCAGTGGTATTAACCAAGAAATGCAGAGTATTACCCTCTTTCTCTAGAGATAAAGCTCTAGTCTAATCTGTAAGAAGAGGCTGGAGTATCTTGTCCTACAGCTCTAGTTAGGGGCCCTCAGACCCTTCTGCTTTCCAGTGCTGCTCATGGTTCTGTTCTTTGTTTGTCTTCCTGGTGTCAGGATTTGCTCAAACACACTCCAGTGAGCCACCCAGATCATCCACTCCTGCAGGATGCTCTGCGGATCTCACAGAACTTCCTCTCCAGCATCAATGAGGAGATCACTCCTCGTCGGCAGTCCATGACTGTGAAGAAGGGGGAGGTGAGTCTTCCTGCTTTCATTATTTCTGTTTCTAAATACTGGTTGTGCCCTTTAACTAGGAAGTTACGCTGCTAATTCGTTGTTTGCTAAGATCCAGTTCATGCAGCATCCTTGTTCTCGAAAGGATGTCGTACAGCTCCACTCTGTTTTCTGTTTGGAAAAGTTTGGAAACCCAGAGTAAAGGTGTAATTGGAGTTTTGTCCTTAGCATTGTTATAGTAATTTGTCATACATCATTTCTATGAGGCATATTGCTATGCACTAAATGGCTTTACATTTTACCTGCAAACTGAAACCAAACAGAAAGCCTGCGAGGAGAAAACGGTGAGGAAACATCAGAAATGATAAAAGATTAGGAAAAGCTATTTTTCAGAATCTTCATTCTCACCATAAAACTAACTTTTTGCATCCTCATCTCTAAAGAACAGTGTTGTAAATAGGACTAGGAAGCAAAACAAATGGAATGTGTTGAGAAAGCCAAGGGAGATGATTGACTCTTAAGAGTGTAATATAACTTATCTTAGCTCTGCTAGAAACTGGACTACACCCAGAAAGTTCTAAGATGTGTAGTCTCTTTACCTGTGTGCAATGTTGTGCAAGGAGGGCGTAGAGCTACGCAATGGTCATGTCCTACATGCTTGAATGGGCTTGATTCATCTGCCTCATAATTTCATTAGAAAGCAATTCAGTCCTTCCTGATGAGGGAAGGCCCAGGCTGACAGAAATATTAAGAGAGAAGGATGGAAGAGATTGGACAAAAGAGAGGTACAGCTCAGGCGGTGTATGTGTAAGAGAAACTGTGGCAGCATGCCAGAGACACTGGCTGATCAAAAGTGACCCAAATTACCCTGTACAAAAACATCTCTTACAAAGCCTAGGAGATTGTTAAGATACCGTGAGCTTTCGTGATGTATTCCCAAATCCTGTTAGCTAAACATACTTGCTTTTAGCTGTTAAAGTGATTTTCAGCTGATGAAGATTTGCTAGAAGCTGCAGTACTGGGAATTTGATGCACTTTGTCCTGCAGGTCTTGCTCATTGTGTCATTTTGTCAACTGAGGAAGTCTGCAGCTGAGAAAAGGGCGGGCTGAGCAATTGGAGGCTGAGGTAGAAGCTCAGACATCAGTCACCAGGGCCTCAGCGATAGATGGCCTCATTAAAGTGGATGCTGATTGAGTTGTGGCACAAATCGCAGGCTAAAATGCCCCCTTGCAGGGGAGGGAGCATTTTGTGTTCTCCGGTTGTCTGTCAGCATCTCAATGAGGGATGCAGGCTTTGAAAGGTGTCATGCAGAATCCTAATGAGGTACCAGAGCCCAGGCAGAGGGGCAGGCTCAGGAGGATGAATCCTGATGACCCCTGTTTGGAGTGGTTTATTTGTCACATCTTAAAAAACAGGAAGAGGAGGCTTGTCAGGATTGGGCTCAGCAGGCCTGTTCACACTACCACTGGTTCTGCAGCGACTCCATGTATGATATGGGGAGGGAAAGACGGGGATATATCCCAGGGACAGGGCTGTGGGTGTGCTGGAGAGGACTGGGAACCCTCTGTGCTCTCCCTCACTGCACACAGCTTGCACTGAGCCCAGGGAAAAAAAGAACTTGCTTCTGATGCTTTGCAGAGTTTGTTTTCCACTCTGGAAATCTGATGGTGGATCCTTTCTTTAGTCATTTGGCAGCAATATCCCACATTTTTCAATGTGGTAATGCCTCAGTTGACACCGCTCTGTGTCTAGAGAGTAGGTATGTTCACTCTCTGCATAATAATCCAGAGACACAAGTCTGCTCCCAGCTACTCCGTGTGGGTTAGTGATGGCTGTTCCTTCCTACAAGCTACTCAGCTTAGGGTCATAGCTGGGTTTTGTTTATGCTTGTAAATCTTTCCTTTTCTACTTATCCTTTCCTCCCACTCGCCTTGCTTGTGCTTCCCCTAGGGTGGCAGGACAGTGTGCAGTTTGCATCTCTTAATTGACTGCTCTCAATGCAAAATGCCTTTTTTATTTTAATGAATCACCAGCTTCCTTTGATGGCTTTTTTCATTATTTGTCTTCCTCCCATTGAAATTTCCTTGGTGGAAAGGAAGGAGGGAAAACAGCCCTTTCCCCTCATGTATTGCTTAGGTGCTGATCTCAGTTATCTTTTTTTCCCAGTCCTTGCCTTTTATGTGCAATATTTTTCCCCTTTGAATGTGTCGTGGGGAGGAGTCAAATCTCCTTTGCCAGCCTCTTGCTTCAGCTCCTTTCTTCAGGATTGCTTTGAACTGGGGAAAGCAGCCAGTTGTTAATCTCCCTAGTGACAGGCTGCTGAGGAGAGGAGTGCAGGTCAGGAGAGAATACGGGCTCATCAGCTCAGTATTCCTCCTTTTTGCTAAAGGTGATTCCCTGCTCCGGGAGCATTGTCCTTCCTGCACACCACCCCCTTTTTCCTAATTCTAGAATTATGCATGTAAACTACAAATTTTCTGTGATGTGTGGACCTGGTTTAATTTGCTGGGCAGAATGAGATTTCAGGTAGTGCAAGGAGGTAGGAGCAAAGGGAGTAAAACCATTCACCAGAGGAACAGGGAAAGCAGTATTGGTGGGTTAAACCTATGAACACATAGTCTGATCCTTGCTGCCTGCCAGGCTGACTGTAGCTGCTCTTCTCTGAAGTCTGCTGAGGGCTGTTGTACAGGAGAGCCGGGAGAGCACCAGCCCTAGGCTGGCAACACAGAGGAGTCAGGAGGGCTTAGCTGGGCTTTCGGATCTGTTTCCATTAAGCCTGATCTGCTGCATTCTCTTGCTCTTTCCTTTTCTTTCTACTTCTGTGTTTTTACTTTTTTAGATGTTTTTGGTGGAATATCTGCAGGTATCCACTTCGCCAACCCTCTAAATAACCAAAAAATGCATGGGAGGGGGAAAGAGGATCTTAGTAGCACTGTACCTTCTGACTCAGAATGTGAGTGGTGGAGAATCTTCCACCCTTTGGGACCATGGAGCAGGCATCTTATCTGCTCACTGCTGATCCTTCTTCACCACTATTCTCTTGGCTTAAGTAGGGAACTTGTTTAAAGTTTTACTGGGGATGGTCTCTTGGGGAAGCAGGAAAACGAATGCTTTGAGGTGAAGGATGTGCCGCTATTATGTGCTAGAAGGAAGGGAGTAATAACTTTTCTAGTCTTATTAACAGAGAAGCAATAGGAACTGCATGTTTTTTCTCAGCCGAGCCTGGATGCAAATAACTATAGAGCTTGCGCCATATTTCCCAGCCAGAAATAAAGGCTTGTGTTTGCAGCAAATTCAGCCCATTCTTATAAAGCAGGAATTAAAGAAACCGCAAAAAATTGCAGAGTTCATTTGAGAGATAATGGTTCTTCTCTTGACTGCTGCTCATCTGATATTCTTTGCAGGGTGTTGTTTCAGGGCAGTTCAGACCAACCTGAGTGCTGTTCTTGCCTTGCCCCTGGCTGTGCGGTCCCACCCTCTCTGAAGTGCTCATACTGGTATTTGTGTGATCCCACAGCAGCATGGAGGAATGGAGATGCCTGAAAATGAAGCCTTTTTGAGTTTTGATTGCTCTACTGGCTGAGTTGGCTTAGTGTCTGGTCTCATCAGCACCACTCCGGACACAAGAGGGCTGACAGTTCCTTCTGGGACCAAGCCTACTAGGTCACAAGTTAGATCAGCTTAGGCTACTGGGCACCATTTCACTTGCCCTGGAGAGAAGAGGCTGCTTGGCAAGCTGCTCTTCCATGCTTCTAAATGTGGTTTTATACCGCAGTCAGGGGACTGGGTATCATTGCCTTAGGCTCCTGTTTAACTTGGTACAGACCAAGTGTGCTAGGGAAGGGAAAGGACTAAGGGCATTTACAAAGGAGCAGAAGTGCAAACTAAAGCCTTTGAAAAGCTGGGAGCCAAGCTTAGACACAGGCAGCCATGCACAGCTTGAGGCCTGGTGCTTACTGCTTCTGGAGGCCTTGGGCAGATGTTGGCAATAGAGCAATCAAAAATGTTCTTGGATGCTTCACACTCTGTCCTACAGCTGGAGTCTGCGAGCTCCTGGTGACAGAAGCTTTGGAAAGCAAAAAGAAATGCTATTAAAATGCTCAAAGAGCAGCCAGTTTAGCTCCCTAGGCAGAACATCCCTTTATTCTGCAATGCTGGTCTTGCAACACGCACACACACACACACGAGGAATCATTTTCTTCCTACGCTCTGCAGAACGCCAAACCACCTCTTCCTCACTGACATATGCCAATACCCATCTCCTGCTTTTACCCTCCTCCTCCTGCATCACACATGTTCCAGCCCTTCCTGGGGCTCTCACCCACGCACGCTGCAGGCTGCTGCTGTCGCCACATCGGATGAGCTCTTTCCTCGGCACACAAGTGGGGAGATGGCCTTTTGTACAGCTGTGGTTCTCGATGAGTAGATTTTTAAATTCCATTTTTTGTGTAATGTGTCTCAGACAAGCTGGTCTTCTGCCACACTTCCTGGAGTTAAACACTACGTGACAGCAGCAGGATTTAGCATATGCAAACAGCACGAAAACACTGGAGGATGAATAGATGAGCATACAGGTGGTTGTGAGGTTGGTAGCAGAGGAGGGGGAGATGCTCGCTGACAGAAGTAAGGGGAAGATAGCACCAGGCAAAGAGAATGTCCAGTCACTGGAAGATGTCCATGGAGAGCTCTTTTGTCCAGAGCACTGAGGTGGCTGGGAGAAGCAGAAGGTAGAAACTTGCAAAAGAAAGCAGGACCTGGAAAGGAGACTTGGGACTTATACTGCACCAGCATGGGAGCTTTGCAAGAGCCACTGAAGGTAACAGTCAGCCCAGGCCCTGTTTGAGAAATTAAAGATGATCCTAATTCACTGCATTATGATATGAAATAGGAAGTTTTCCCCCAGGCCTTGGGAACATCTTTCTTTAGCTGAGCTGAGCTCTTGTGCTGGACACCTGACAGTCTTGGGGCTTTCTGTAGAAGAGAGGGGGTCACTCTGCCACTGTACTGCCACTAGAGAAGGCCCATGGAGCTGAGGTGGCACGGGAGTCTTTGAGGGGGCTGCTGGCTCCCCCAGCATGGGGTAGGATGGGCTGACTCATGTTGGGAGGTCCGGGAAGGTGCCCCGCACTCCCTCACTGCGGGGTTTGGCAGGGATCTGGTAAGCCAGTTGTGAAATCCTTTTATTGTTTCCCTCTGACCTGCTGAACCCTCCCAGCAAAATGAATCATTTGCAACAAAGGCTGTGACCCTGTGCTGGAAGCACTTCTCTGCTTCACTGATGCTGAGCAGCCTGGGGCATGCCTGTTGTGCCCAGCCCTAATGAAAGTCCTGTTTTCCAAGAGAAGCTGGTAGTTAGATCTAGTATCAAGTTCCACACCCCTGTGAGGAGAGATTTCCTAACTTGGTCCACAAATGTTTTCTCTTGTCCTCTCCTCCCAGATACTTGGTTGCTTTTGTGGCAGTTTACCCCTGCTGCTTGCTGAAGAGAGACCTTCACAACTAGTTCATGAGCGAGAAAATATGAAGAATGAAAGATCTGGGATGCTCAGTGTTTTCCTCTGAGTGGCTGACTGGAACACATCCCTTTCACCTCTTTAGTTCTGTTCCAGTCAGGCTTAGGAAATGCAGCCTTGTCTTCTTTCCACTCAGCATTCTTTCTGGGGGATCATGCTGCCAAAGACTTTTTGCTGCCTTGTGGTAGCACCGTGTCTCAATGTCAGTCAGGATATTTTGTACCCAGGAGTGCTAACCAAAATAAACCCAGACCAAATGAGTGGTACCTCAGTCCGAGATGGGAATTATGAAGGCTATTAGATGGGAAGTATGAAGTCTGTTGAATTACACCACTGTTTTGGCATCGTATGGCTGAGCTTTCTGCTTGGGTTTTGGAGAGATGTGGGGAAGAGAGCCTGGCTGCTTGGAGGAAGTCTGCTTAGATGGTGACAGCCAAGGACTGTGCAGTGGCAGGTTAGGTACAACTTCAGAAGGCAGGAGAAGGGGTGACCTGTTTGGACCAGAAAGGCCCAAGGACACGTGTATCTTCAAAATGCTCTGGTCTAGATGATGGAACTAGAAGATCTAGGGCTGAGCATTAATTCTTCATGGTACTCCAACAGCTTGCATGGGCCTGTGCCTTCCATTACCTGTGAAGAAACACATTGCTAGCCATGTTGTTGGCCTGTCTCTGCCACCAAGGACATCTTCCCAGGACAGGGTACCTAGTCTGTGCTCTGGACTGGCCTGGGGTATTTTTCAGCTAGGAACTCTGGTGTGGTGCAGGGCTGGGGTCTTGGCTGGTCTCACACGCTGCCAGTGCCTGGCAGAGCGGGACAGAAGGCCCGGTCAGGACTGTGCTGTGTCCCTGCCAGGTAGGGAAGGGACAGTGTTGCATCCTGCTGGGTAGCAGAGATGAGTGAGCTGTGAGAACATCTCTACACCTACGAACAATGAGTAGAGGTTGAGCTGGCATCAAGCAGTTATTCTTATTACCCCAGAGGAGCTGAGCTGATTTGCAGCGTAGTTAATATGCATCAGATCTAGAAACCTGAGATCAGTGTTTTGGCTTGCTCAGAAGGTATCTTTCCCTGCTTCATTATTGCTCCCAAATGAGATTCTTTGCAGCTGTGGAGAGTGTTTTTGCTACTGACAACATACCTCCTCCTTCTCATTTATTTGTTTTTAAAGCTCAATGTTTCTGGTTTTCTACCTGGGTTTTGTTTGCCAGGCAGGAGGGGGAGGCATGCACAAGTGCGCATCAGCAGCAGAGACATTAATGCAGGCAGGCGCTCTCTCCAAAACCACTGAGGAGAAGCCAGGAGGATCACACCCACCTAAAAATAAACATTAACATATGTACAGGCCTTTCTGAGCCTGAATCACTGCTGGATACGAGATCTCTATAAACTCCTGCCCAGAGATGGTGCTACAGTCTGCTGGGGAGCAGCGTTGCTTCCTGGCACTATGGGAAAGGTGCAGCTTTTGCTGCTGCTCACGGATTTCCAGGACCTTTCTGTAATGGATGGCAGCACCAAGTTGAGATGCTGACACGGCTGTGTGTGCTTTAACAGCTAGCTGTGCTGCTAGCGCAGCTGCAGACAGGAAAATGCAGACTCTTAGTCCACGTCAGGAAGTTTAGGGTGCTGTAGGACAGACTATGAAAACAAGAATTATGTCTGCAAGGGCATTTCTCTGCCATGTGTTCCTTGCCATGATGCCTGCTGGGCTGAGGACTGATGTGGTTTGTTTTCATTTTAAGAGAGCCAAGATGGGAAGAGCGATAGGCGGAAGGAGAGGCAGCGGGGCGGGGGGGTTTGCACTCCCACGCCCTCTGCAGTAAATGTGTTCAGGGCTTGTTAAGTCACGCAGCAAATGGAACCCATGGAGCGTAACCTGAGAAACTGAGGCATCAGGTCTGGTTTGGATGTCCTGACCTTGCTCAGGTTAACTGCTTTCCTGTTGTATACTGCTGCACAGCTGAGCACGGCTGCCTCTTGGAAACAATTTTCCTGTACGTGTTTCCCAGCATGGGCATTGCAGAGATACCGCAGGTCAGGAGTGGGTTGTGCTGACAAGTCCCGAGCAAGGGCCTGCAGAAGGGTGGCAGTGAGACAGCAGGAGGAGGTGTTGGTTAGTACTGGTCAGTGTGAGCAGTTCTTCCCAATCCCCAGCCACGGTGCTGTCTAGACAAATATGGTACGTGTAACGTGTCACTCATTGGTGTCAGGGGAGCATCCTCTCACCTGGAGAGCAAGGAAATAGTATGGGTCAGAGAGAAGTCCCTTAGCACGCCTGTGTGAAGAAGCTGATGGTTCATGCTTCTACTGGCTATGAAGCGAGGTAAGGCTGACAGCTATACGTATGGGTGGAATAAAATTTGCCCAAAGTTGAATACCTCTGACTTCTGTTTGAGAATCAGTGGGAGGTATCTGTGCCAGATGTGCACTCCTATTGATCCTGTCATCAAAGCAGAAGGCCTGAGCATAGAACAGGACTTGAAGCTCCTGGCTTGGTCACCAGGAATGGCACACAGCCATCTGTGACCATGACAGTGCTCCAGCCTTTTTGGCTTTCAACTATGGAGTCCTCATAAGGGAATTAGGAAAGCGATGCTTCTGCCTTCCAACGTCTGCCTCTTATTTAGGAGGTTGTAAAGCTCCCTGGAACTGGAAACAGGAATAAAAGCATCGGGGTTGTGCAGCTTCTTTGCATCTTATAGTTTTGGGGAATGTTTATATGATATGTAAAAGAGATTTAAATAGACATGGGGTGGGGGCAATATCCAGATGGTCTTATTTAAACAGAGGCTGATAAGGGACTACTGAGAATTTTGCTAGATACACATATTTTTCAGGAATTATCCCTTAACAGCACTTGTAATAACAGCTGAATGCCATTGCTGCTTGTTTAATGTTGACAAACTACTGTTGTGAATGGGAAGTGGAGGTGTTCACTCCTTTCTCCCAGCTGGAGTAGCTTAATTAAGCTGAATTCGGTGGCCGGCTGACTCCTGAGAAAAGTGGTGTTTGCTGCTCTCTGCTGGTCTGCAGGGTGATGATTTGCTGTCAGTGGTTCTGGCCCTTAGGTACACAGAAGCTGGGCAGCAGCAGGGAGCAGATCTTACAGCAAGGGACGTTTAATAGCCTTTTTTCTTTTTTTCTGAATTAGACCAATTTACTGACTTGGCTCTGGTGGGAGTCACATCTAAGGAACGTGTTGCCCCAGTGCCGAATCTGGGGTTCATATTGCACTAACTAAAACATTTTTTGTTTGTTTTTTCACCAGCATCGGCAGCTGCTGAAGGACAGTTTCATGGTGGAGCTGGTTGAGGGGGCTCGCAAGCTACGTCATGTCTTTCTTTTTACTGATCTGTTCCTGTGTGCCAAGCTCAAGAAGCAGATTGGAGGGTGAGGTTTTTCTTCTGGACTATGTGCTTTGCACCTCAGCTTCAGCAGAATCCTGGGTTTAACCAGTAATTTTAGTTGAATATGATTACGTGACACCTGGGTAACCGTAATGCACAAGATATAGTTAGACGAGGAATGATCAGCAAGGTAGTACTGTCTATTATATGAGACCTTGGCCAAGTGCTGATCCCTCAGGAAAGATTAATTCCTCCTGCCCTAAGCCTTCCTAGGAAGACAGGATGTGCTGTAGCTGCTGGTATTCTGCACAAATGCCGTTCATTTTTCTACCCCTGTTTCTTTTAATACATGACCTTCTTTACTTTCTTTTGTTACAAAGGTTATTAATTTTGGCCTTGCAGCTACAGTCAGTTAACAGTTCTGCAGAAAAATGGAAAATGTACAATAAACAGACTATGTTCAACCCTAGAGGGCAGCTATACAAACAGTTTTGACCTTTTTCACCAGTAAGGGGGAGGAACCTTCAGCAACATACCTGCCTCGAACAGGGCTTCTCTTCATTTGGTAACTGTTTTGCTTGGGGAGACCTCTCGTATCTTCTTGCCCTTCTCAAGCAAAAGCTGTTCCTGCCCGCTTTGAAGCACATATTTGTGAGGAATGAACCTTCAAATGAGTGGGACACTTCCAATAGTGGATGTTCCTGACAGAAGAGGTGAAGAGGGAATAAATCACAAGAAACATTTAAAAAGTGAAGTGGTTATCCTGGTGAAATCACTGGAGAATGACAGTTTCAAGCTGTAGTTTCTCTGTTCTGCTTGGATTACACAGTGGTTTATACATATTGGCCCACCTGCCCCACTTGGCCCTTCTAGCTCAGGGAGGAAAGGCCTGGGTTTAGACCACAGGCAGCAGTCAAGTCAGAGGCACGGCGTGGATTCTGAACTTTGTATGGAGGCTTCGAAGACAGAGCAGGCAGGACTGAAAGGGTTGCAAGAGATCGTTGTAGTTTCCTAGGTTGAAAAGAACTAGCTAACAAAATGAGCTGTCTTGTTACATGCTGTTCTTCTAGACTTTCTTGCTGGAAAGCAGCCCATTACCAGGCTTTTTCCACATGGGAGTCACAATGAAGTTGTGCCCATTTCTGTATCTTACGCATTGTAATGGGGAAGGACTTGTGGGAAGGGAAGGGGGAGTGAGTGTTGCCAAACACTGATAATAGTAAAAAGTTTGGACTTTCTGTCTTTCAGAAAAAGCCAGCAATATGACTGCAAATGGTACATCCCACTCACTGACCTCAGTTTCCAAATGGTGGATGAGTCTGAGGCAGTGCCCAATATCCCGCTGGTACCTGATGAGGAACTGGATGCCATGAAGATCAAGATATCCCAGATCAAGAATGACATCCAGCGTGAAAAGGTAAAGTGGCTTGAGCATTCCATGCCAAGTACAGACTCGGTCTCTGTGGAGATGAGGTGCTGACAGAAGCAGCATTCCCAGAGCTGCACAGAGGGAAGGGACTGTGGGTCTTAAAATGTCTGTCAGCGCAAATGGGGACAGAAATTGGAGAATAACATGTGTTCTCTGTGTCCTCTCTCCCCAACCCTTCAGAGGGCCAATAAGGGCAGCAAGGTCATTGAGAGATTGAAAAAGAAGCTCTCAGAGCAGGAATCCCTCCTGCTGCTGATGTCTCCCAACATGGCCTTCCGGGTACACAATCGCAATGGCAAGGTGAGTGGTGCTTCTGGTCTCCCTCAGTACACAAAATGGACATCAAGGGAAGGGTGCGTCAGTCTGTATGCACTGTTGTACAGGGAGGTCTTCATGCCCTCTACCGCTTGGCCTGGAAGCACTTTCCAAGCAGCAGACACCTAACCCTTGCTACACCAAAGGTCATGATGACATCTTGTAAGACTATGACTAATTTGCATGCAACATTGGCATTTAAAAAATAGCATTAGAGATTAATCCCTTATGTCAGCACCTGCCCTGGCAGAGCAATAGCAGTGGTTGTCATCACCCAAGATAAAGCTCTGCAGCAGCTGTCTTCTAGATTCCCCTCAGTTGGGGCTGTCTCCTCGGGACTGCAGGCTGTACTTGTCACTAGGGATGCTGAACAGTTGTGAACAATCTCCTTTAGCACTGTGGGATGCTCAATGTGCCAGGGATGTCCCCTGCTCTGGCAGTGCTGTAACTTGTCACTGTGGCCTTTCTATGCACATGGCAAAGGATTCTCACAAGATCCTGTTACTGCTCCATGAAAATGCACAAGCTGGTCACTGCTTCCTCAGCTTGCATCAGTGTCTAGGCCTGTGGGACAGGCTTTTGGGTTTCCTGGTGCAAGCGCTGTGAGGAATAGCACGGAGCTGCCATGGGACTTCATGCTGCCAAGCTGCTGTTTGCAAGCTGGAGCTCTGTGGAAGCTCTGACTGCAGGAGTCTGCACTGGACCACTGGCATGTGCTGAGAAAGCCCATTGCCAGAGTCCTGCCTGTCACTGACAGATCTGTGATGTCGGGCAACCGGCAGCAGTACAAGAAGGACAGTATATCCAACAGTTTGCACTGAGGAGGATGGGAGGCAAGAGGGCCTGCCCTCAGTGGTCAGTACGACTAACGCACACCCTGTTTCCTTCTGGTTTCTTGGGCAGAGTTACACGTTCCTCATTTCATCGGACTATGAAAGGGCAGAATGGAGAGAAAACATCCGGGAACAGCAGAAGAAATGTGAGTATCCCTAGGGTGGGCATTGGTACAAATGCTATGAATTTATTAGAGAGCAGGAGGCCAGAGGATATGAGGTGTGGGGCTTTTATCTGGCTCCTGTCCAAAGAAACTGATTTAATTTTTTGGCATGGGTGTCTTTTGGCTTTGCAAGAAAATAAGAGCCCCCTCCTTGTTTCCTGTGAACCATCCTGAGACTTTTTGCTCCAAAGAGAAAATAAATATGCCCTCACCAGAGCTGGGCTGCAGCAGCGGTACAGACCTGAGCACCACAGCACTGTTGCTGAGCATTGCCCTGGGAGCGGCTGTCTCACGTGTGCCCAGAATGAGGGAGCGTGCATCCAGCCACCGCTTTGAATTTTAATTCTACCCTCTCTGAATCTCCTTGGCAGGTTTTAAAAGCTTCTCTCTCACATCAGTGGAGCTCCAGATGCTGACAAACTCCTGTGTGAAGCTGCAGACAGTCCACAACATTCCCCTCACTATCAATAAGGAAGGTGAGACCTTTTGTTTATGCTTTTACATGGTACAGCTGCAATGAGAACCTACCTCTGCCTCCCTTTCCACATTTCCCCTAAAACTGCTCCTACTGTTTCTTCTTGCTACAGTCTTCAACTTGGTAATGAGTTACAAACCGAGAGTTGCTGTAAAACAAAAGCTGAGACCAGATGTACCCACCTTGTGTAGTTTAGTTGAAGTATATGATAATATGCAAAAAGAGAGCAACAGGAACAAAAG
This sequence comes from Nesoenas mayeri, assembly GCF_963082525.1. Lineage (NCBI taxonomy): Eukaryota > Metazoa > Chordata > Aves > Columbiformes > Columbidae > Nesoenas > Nesoenas mayeri. Next base: position 9,401,699 of record NC_137565.1, on the reverse strand, counting down.
CAAGTGGTTATCCCAATGTTATTTGCTGCAACAATTAAAAAAAAAAAAAGCTTCAAATTATATGGCTACATCTAAATTAATAAAATATTCCTGGACATCCTCCCCCAATATACATTAATTGATTATTAGATGGTCTTTAAATGCAGCTGTCATGCCAGGGATTGGAGTGCCTGTTGGAGTCCTAGCCTGGGACAACTCTGAACTATGCCTGGGAATCCCCTGAAAGAACACTAGTTGGCCAAAATTGTGTCAGACTATCCCACGTTGCTATTTAATATGCTAGTATAGAATTAGCCTCTGTATTTTACTACTTCTCCTTTGAATTTCTGCCACGCTCTCTTGCTGACCCTAGAAATAACATTGTAAAAGCTACACATTGCCAGAAGGTGTTACAGGTGAAACCAACACTGAACCCAGAACAGTCTCCTCTTTTGCTGAAATGGCGAGATTACATGCTCCTGCTGTCCTTTTTAGGGACAGTTTACCCTCTGATCATTAACCTGTGTAGTATCTATCTCCTCACTCTGTCTTTCACTTTGGCTTCTTTGTGAACATAACAAAATTCCTTCGGTCTTTTGTACAGATGATGAATCCCCAGGTCTCTATGGATTCCTGAATGTCATTGTCCACTCTGCCACAGGATTCAAGCAAAGTTCAAGTGAGTTGCAGTTCTGGATCACAACAAGGTATTGATAGGGGTTAGATAATTCAGGTGCTGTGACAGCTGGGCATGAACTGCTTTAGGATTGCAGCATCTGGGATGATGGTGAGGAGGAGAGGTGATTTGGGCAACTGAAAGTGAAACGGGGGCATTATTGTAAATTTCGAGAAATGTAATTTTTAAACGCTACTAGTAACTCTCAGAAATACATCAGGATTCAGGATCAAGCATGCATCATTATTTTTAGTCCTAGTCTGTTGGTATTCTTTTAAGCAGTGTTTGCTAATCACCCAACAGTTTTAAATACAAGTCAGCACTTATCCTGAGTTCTTTCAACTGTATGTTGTTCTGCAATGAAAGGAGCAGCATTTTCTGACATTTTAAATTTTTGGTGTGAAGAAAGAGGTGTTAAAAATCAGGGAAGTGATTTGACAGAATGATCAAAAAAAGGTGAAAAAAATAGCATGAAGAGGACACCTGTAGAAGTAAACACGCTTCTCAGCCATTGGTGAGGATAACCCAGGGGCTCCTTGGTAGCTCTTCAAAAGCACCTAATACCACATAATTAACCACTTTGTGAAGATAATGAGTCTTTGACTGGCCTCTAACCTACTCTCAGGGAAATTATACTGATGCTGTTCTCAAGGAAATGGGTTCTGAGTTGTGGGTGGGGTCCAGTATCTACCTGGAGAAGTTTCATTTCTCACTGGTGTACACATTTGTTCATTGTAGATTGATTTGGGAAATATTGGATAATAGTGTACAGCTGACTCTTGATAGAGGTGAGGGGCTCGTCTGTGTTGAGGTCACATATACAGCTGTGCTGCTGCTTCAGCTTCATAAAGGCAACTCTGCTGGTCCATATGATGAGATTTGTGCTGGATGGTATTAGTGCTACTCATACAGAGAAGATACAAATGAAGACACACGCTGAAAGTGATTAATACAAGTTATGAGATTCTTTAAATCTGTAAAAAGTTTCTGTCTCTGTCTCCCCTCCTCAGATTTGTACTGCACGTTAGAGGTGGATTCTTTTGGGTATTTTGTGAACAAAGCTAAAACTAGAGTTTACAGAGACACCACGGAGCCCAACTGGAATGAGGTAGGTTGGATTTTTCTTCATTTGACTTGTTCCATGTGCCAAACATCAACGCACAATGGGCAAAAACCTACAAATGGAAGAAGTGCTGCATGCTCAGCACTTGTGCTGCATATGCTGCCTCTCAGCAAACACTTTCATGCCAGGTTTATTTGGCTGTCAGGGCTTGCAGAAGATTTTCTCTTGGATTAGCTACCGTTAAAAAAACATTTTGGTAAAAATGAGTCTTGCCCAGTATTTCATCATTTAATCAGATGCATGTTTGATTATTTTTTTAAAGACACAAGTGAAAATACATTGAAGGAGGACATGTTTATTTGTTGTGAGGGGGAAGAATCAGCTAAGACATTTTGCCTGTTTACAGCCAACTCAAGCCTGCTGGGGAGCAAAATTAAATACAAGGAAGGTGGGCGAGTTTGTGTCTTTGAAGGACTCTTTGCTGAAACTCAGTGAAAACTGGCTAAGGAGTCAGCCATCTGAGTTTCTGATTTGACCACCTTATATATACAAAATCCAACTCCAGTATGATTCTAGACCAAGTCCCTTAAGGGGAGGAGGTTTTGGTCAGTCCTTAAGTGCTCCCTCCTGATGAGTTTTAAGGAGACTGTGTTGATTATTAAGTAACTAGTGTCCTGCTGTGATGTATTCGTTGGTCTTTCCTTCCCTGGTGCCCTGCAGGAGTTTGAGATTGAGCTGGAAGGCTCACAGACTCTGCGGATTCTGTGCTATGAAAAGTGCTACAACAAAACCAAGCTCACCAAAGAGGATGGAGAGAGCACGGATCGCATAATGGGGAAAGGACAGATGCAGGTAAGACTGCGCTTAACTTATTCCTGCTACCCTTACTGCAAAACTAACAGGACTTTCAAATCCTGGACTGCACCAGGAAGGTTTTTTTCTGCATTCTGATTGTCTTGGCGCTGGGGATTTTTCTCCAGACAGTGAGGTACACAGTGTGATTCACAGCCGGGAAGTCAGTAGCTCTTTCCCTCTTGCCTTGTCCCCTAAGCCTGTTTCAGCACCCTTACAGAAAAGATGCTGTTTCATGAAAAGTTTTGTTTTGATCCCTGTTTTGCATATTAACTTCAAAACTTCCAGCACGGTATATAGGAACTGCATTGTCACTGAGCCTTGGGCACTGGTGAGTGTGCTCCCTTTGTGACAAAAGAGGAAGCAATGAATATACTGTCCCCTCTGTAACTCATGTGGAAGAAATGCTACTGTCTGTACATGCTGGAAGTTGATTGATGTGATAGCAAGGTCTTGGAAGACAGGCTTATTGTCCTGATAACTGCCACGTCCAGAGTGTAGTGTCCATGACAGCAGGCTGCATCCGAGAGAGATTTCCACTGCTGAGAATCAGTATGGGATACTTTGTCTATGTGGCAAATTTATAACACAAGAGCGGAGATGATGAGATGATTGCAAGCGGATGCTGCTCTCGGGGAGCTGCTGTGTGATAAAGAGCTAAAGCTCCGTGCAGGAGAGATCAGGCCGTCGGTGGAGCATGACATAGAGAACGTATGTTCCCCCTCTTCTTCCTGTTTGTTGCACTGTCTGTGCACAGCTTTAGGAGCGTGTTTCAGTGCTTGCTCTGAGTTCACGTTCTGTATGTTGGACTGGCTGTCGTACAGATCAGAGGCTTGGCCCAGATACCTCTTTATTTCTGGCATGCTGAAAAATACCAGGAGTTCTCCTCCGCTTACATTTGACTCTTCATTACTCCACGGATGACAGCTTTCTCCACCATTTGAGTGATGGTCAGACAGGCCAAGGCCATTTGCAGGGTTTTGGGAACAGCTCAGATTGAGGGCAGCCTGCAGGATCATGTCTCACCTTTGCTTGGGAAGGGTTCACTGTCTAAACGAGTTTCATTAGCCTGTTCCTGTCCCTCCCTCCCTGCAGCCCTGAGGCTGCCACGCCATTTTCAGGGAAAGCTTTTGTTGCCGAACACATGGTGGGTGTTTGAAAGAAAACTTGTGTACAAATCAATAACTGCTAGTACAGGGTGCCTCCTACATATGTCTCTCAGGCTAACCAGAAAGCTTTGTGTCCTTCTGCCAATAAAAGCTTATTTTCCATGGAGCTGAGCAACTACAAAAGAGTAACTTTTCAGCCCTGAAATGCCCTGGAGATTTGTGTGCTCATAATGGAGAACCCTGAAACCAACTAACCCTCTAAATTCTTCAAATATTTTACATAGAATGATTTAAAAAAAAAATAAAATCTTTTAAAGTTTAAACTTTTCCCCCCACATTTTTATGCACAGAACTTGTATGTTCTTTTGAAACATTTTATACTTCAGTTAACAAGCAGAAATACTCTTTGGTGACACTTGAAATCAATTGTATCTTGATTCTTTTAGAGAAACCTAAACAGTGAAAAGCAAAAAAAAACCCACCACCAACCAAAAACTGAAGTTCTTGATTAATGGGCAAAAGTTGCATCCTGTTATTTTGGAAAAGGCAAATGCAAAGGTTTTCAGGACATCCTCTTAATTCTCAGTGATTTCTGTCCCATCACACAACTATTTAACAATATTGAATAACTGCAAAGAGAAGTCATAAGAGAGGCTGATAAGACTTTGGGTTGATCAGAATTAGTAAAGATTTTTACTTTGTTTTATTTTTAAAGCTGACACCATTTCTCTATTAAGAAACCATAATAATACAGCAATAAAATCAAATAGCAACCTGTGGCTGAAGCTTGGCTGTGTTAATGCTGTCAGCATCTTTCCCAGTCACTGGTTTTATAGTTGTTTTCTTTCAGGATTTTCCCAGGTGCTTTTCCATGACATTTTGTTTACTTTAGGGTTGCTAGCATCTCTGGGGCTTGTTCCTTTGTAATTATTCAGCCAAAGTCTGTCATGTAAAGGCAGCGGCTGTGAAGCTGGATGAGGTTTTTAGATTTGTTTTTTTTCCTAAATTCTCTGTAGTTAAAAATTCTGGGAACAAGGAGTCGTGTCTGCATCCTCCTGCTGATAAAAACAGGGACGCTTCTGTGTTGGCTAAATGGCAACGTATTGTTAAGCCATGTATTATTGTAAATCTGCAGCTTCCCATTACTGGGCTTTCTGACTCACCAAATTCTCTGAGCTGTGCTGCTGAAGACAATGCATCGAGGAGACGAGGACTGTTTTGGCTGTGAAATATTTATTAAATCTCTCCGTTACGTAACGGCACTGGAGGAAGGAAGACTGGAAATTGGTCCATGTGGACAGAAGCTTCCAGGAATGGGCAGTAATTTTAATAGCTCCCATTGCTCATATTTTCTTTTCCTATGGAATATTTTATTTACCTGTTTCTATGGCCACATGCAAGAGCTTTGTCGCGTGTCAGCCTGTAAGTTTTATCCCTGAAAAATAAACCCACAAGGTTTTCCTATGGGAGAACCGGTTCTCCTGTAAATTTGGAAGTGAAGTTCTCATCAGACCTGGGAATGGCAGCACTGATGTGTTTAACTTGGTGGCACACATGGCTGGGGGCACGACCAATACAGGGAGAAGGTGCCGTTCCTGGGTACATGGTGAAACTGAAATTATGGGAGGGCTTGGGGAAGGAGGAAATGGACATCATCTTAGTGAAGGAAACATGAGCTTACTTCAGCTGTAAGCATCAGCTCCTCTCATTTTGAGTTAGGTTTTTTGTTGTTGTTTCTGTTGTTACCTTGCAATCCTTCTTTGGCCTGGGAGGTTGGCCCTTTTGCTCTTTGAATTTTGCACTTCATGTGGCAGGCATGTTCCCAGGCTTTGAGTGTAGCAGCCTTTTTTTTTGGCCCTGAGACTCTGCATCTAAGTGGGTACATATGTCAGCAAAACTGGCCTCTGCCTTGGGACCAGACTGCATGAGTAAACTGATACTCCATCCTGTGATCCATCTCCTCCAGTTGGTGCCTCCTAGAAATGCTCTTCCCTGTGTTATTTCTTCTTCTCCATGATCAGCTCAGGCAAATAATTTCCTTCTCCTTTCCAGCAGTGCTGGAAAATCAGAGAGGATATGACCTTAGATCAGTCATACTGTGGTAGCAGCGCAGCACTGTTCCTCTGTTACCATGCAAAACAATCACTCTTATCTGCTTAATTATCTGGGTTGTCTCGTAGCAGTGCACGTGGCTATTTCAGACAGCTACGTTGTTTTCCATGTAAAACAGATTGTCACATGTTGGACCTCTCAAGTGTCAACTTGGAAAACCTTGTACACACCCGACTTCATTTAAACAGTTTGCTCATGCAGAACAGCATCCCAGCAATGAAAACAGGGTGGAAATGCAGAAGGCTATGGGTCATGTCTAAAGGGTGATGGTGGGAAAGATTAACATGTCAGTGGGGAGCTTTGAGAAGAACGAGGTTATGGCTGGGCTGGGAGTTTCCAGCAGCAGTGAGACTGACAACATGTATGTCACATCAGTTACAATTAAAAATTGATGGAGTGTAAAGTTGCCGGGGAGATTTAATAAAGTAATGTGAATAAATAGCATAAAACACACTGACCTTAAAGTTGCTCCAGTCCTTGCTCCCAGGCATTTCATTTCCACTGGTGCTGCTTCAGTTTTTCCTCTTTCTGTATCTTTTCTTTTCTGGGGGGGTAGAGAAATCATCAAACTCTCTGTGGTGGTTTCCTAAGGAGCACAGACACCCTGAGTGCCTGGCTTGCATTTGCCATTGACCAGCATCCCCAGTTCACCTTCTTCCCAGCTCCCCACCACTCTGTGTTCTGCACACTCAGGCTCTACTGACTGCTCTGCACTAATTGTCTGTCTTAATTCAGTGCTGTGCTGCCACGAGGACCAGAGACTTGCTCTCAGAAATCCCTGTGGTGCTGAGCTGCTTTGTTCTATTGTGTTTTGTGCAGGATACAGTGAGGCATTTGTTTGATTCATCAGTGAATTTGGGGCCGTAGCTTGTCACTGCAAATGCCAACCAACAGGCCACAAGGGGACTGAAGGTGCTGGGGGAGTAAAGACAAACTAGTTTGTTCGTATTTTTTCTGGTGGGGACTGTGCAAACAAGCCCACGAGATACAGTCTTGGAGGGTTTTAGCAGGTCTGTCCTATTTGCATAGCTCATGGAAACAACACAGTTTTTCACCGTTTCAGTGGAGACGAGACAGGTCCTTTTGTCACTCAAACCAAGCATCTCTTTGAAGGAAATGTTTAGAAGTGCAGTAAATTTCACTGTCACATTAATGCAGAAGCAGACATTTCACAGTGCCTCCCCCTGCTTGAGCTGGCAAAGGCAGCGCTATGTGCTCGCTCACTTGGAGCAGCCTCCTTTGGCACGCTGTCTGTAGAGCGCCTTTTCCTACTCAGTGCTCCTTTTTCCAGGTCGTTGATATCCAAATCAGGCCACAAGACAGCATGACCCCATTTGTCCCAGGTCCTCTCTGTGATGGAGCATCACATGCACTCCCTCTTTGTCTCCAGTCTGCTCTGTAACCTGTCTGCTCCAGCTGCCCTTGCCCTGTGTTGCTCCCGCTGGCCTCAGGTCAGTCCTCTGCAGGGTCCAGCACTGAAAGCTTGCTCCAAGTCTAAACAACGTTCTTCATTTCCTGTTGACTGTTTTTTTTCCTGCTGTGACTTTATCAGACTGTTAGACCTGATCTTCCTGTCTCAGTGTTGCTGAGAGCTTATTCCAGCTTTGCTCTTTTATTAGCTTCCATCATTTCACTTTGTTATTTAAAAAGCACCTTGGGGTGACTTTTTTGGTTTTTTTTTTATTTGCTGTTGTTATTGCCGGCGATCTATGCAGGGTTGGCTCAGGTCAGCCAGACCCGCTCCCTGGTCCCTGTCCTCCCCAGCTGCCTCCACTCAATATAAGCTGTTCTCCAGCAGAACAGCGGGTTGGGGGTGCAGCATCTCACCAGCCCTGGAGAGTTCAGAGATCGGGGAGCAAGAGGTGGTAGCAGGTACGCTCACAGTCTCGGCTCAGCTCCAGAAGTTACCCAGCAAGGAAGAGTCCCTGTGAGCTGCTGCTTTTGCCAGTCCTTTGCAGCCAAATGATATTCACTCATGAGACACAGTGGACTTTGGCTCGTACTTTGTAACAGCTACTTACTTGCTTTTATTTTGTACAGTGGCGGGAGTCCCCTGGTCATCACTGAGGCATAACCAGTAATACCCGTTAGCTTAAATAAACTGTAACTGGACCCTGTTGGACTTCACCTTTTTTGGCAAATATTCAAAACCCTCTTTTCCCTTTAGTCTTAAGCAGTCTGTCCCTGCTATAAATAATACCATCTCAGTGACTCAGTTCTAAAAGCATATGGAAAACTGCTTTGGAGCTGTAGGATCCATTGTGTCTGTGTCTGTGTGGCAGCTTAACGAGACGACTATTGAGGTAGCTGGAGATCAAGCTGTCAGGAGCACTGAGCATGGTTGCTCATCATAGGAAACCAGACACTTCAGAAATGGTTTCCTCTTGATTCTGGGAAAGAATGCAGTTGTTAAAAGAAACCAAACTTCCAGCACGGAAACGCAGGGAAGAATAGCCTTGATTCTGGCAACTTGTGGGGACCTTGGCCAGCCGCGCAGGCGGGGGCGGATCTGTTCCGCCAGAGTTATAAGCGAACCCTGTTGGCAAGCAGTCTGTTATTTGGGTTTGCTGAAGCACTGGAGCTAAGCACTGCTGCCCACTGGCCTCCTGGACCTTTGTGCAGTTCCAAAATGTGGGAGCTACTGGTTACTGACTATTCCTTACAAGGGGTCTTCAGGAATTTCTGCCAGAGTTGCACCTACAGGAGCCGGTCCAATTCGACAGGAAAGCACGTGTGTGCTGGCAGCATCCCGCTGTGGGATCACGTCCGTAACAGAGTGCGCAGAGATAAGGTTGGACGGACTTACTTCGCTGTTGCTTCTTGGGGTCTCTGCAGTGTGAGCAAACAGGGAGAAACTTTTCTCTCTGCTGGTTGTCTCTTTCGGGAAGGAGGGAAGGGCAGGGGGGATGTGGCTCTGTAGCTGTCAGCAGCATTGGGCTAGTTTGTGGAGGATCTGAAAGAGAGCGTGAGCATGATTGCATCTGAAATTTCCCAGAATATATGACAGCTGCTGTAGTTTCAACATTTACCTCTGCCCATGAGAGAGCTCTGTTTTTGCACGGCGTCCTGTGAGGATTGGGAGCCGTGCTGCACAAGTGGCTTTAGTTACTGAGTGTCGTTTGGTTTGCTGAGGACAGTAAACTCAAAACAGAGTCCAGTGCAGCTGCCGCTTCCAGCCTTGCAGTGTCTCAGTGTTCACGAGCCAAGTGCTGCAAAGCCATTGCGGGGGCACTGAAGTCTGCTTGCCTTGGCTGGTTCTGACTGCCGAGAGCAGTCCCCGTGCACACAGGGCTTTTCTCGCTTTCGCCAGTCTAGCTTGAGCCGAGGGGCACTATCTAGGGTGTGTTTGGGCTCTCCCGGGCAGTACTGGAGCGGCTGGGTGATGCGTGAGTACTTCAGTCAGAGCTCCCCAGCCTCACAACTGGCCATTCAAAAGACATCAAACAAAGCTGAAAATGGGAGTTCAGAGCTTTGTGTCAGAACTTGGTGCTGCTTAATGAATTCCTGCAAGAGCAGGGCCAGGTGTTCTTCCTGCCTCCATCCTCAAGCTGAAATGGGAAAGAAATAGGCAGGTTGAAGTAGGACAACTTTCCATGATTTCTGGGCTAATTTCCTCCATTTCTCTGTCAGATCCTGAGAGAGGTTTGGTTAGTTTAAAGTTATCTGTCTCTGTATGCATCACTTCTTATTTTTCTGCCTTGATTTCACTGTTAAGGTCATTATGTCTTTTGAATTAAGCAGAACATAGTCCTTCTTGGAAGCTATTGGTGTCATAGCCAAGAGCAATGAAGCACTCCAGCCTGACTTTTTATTTCAGTGCAGTAATTTCACACTCATCCAGCCTCACCTGTCTCAGAAAAACGCAGAGGGAGACAGTTTCCTCTATTTCAAATCAGTCATTTTAGAAATCTCTCCTCCCCTTTTCTGACTCCTAGCCCTGTGAGACAGGACAAATTTGGCTGTTAACGCGCCTGTTGTGCTCCAGCAATGAATGCAGCCTCTGTGAAAGCTGAGGTTGTTGGCCGTTAAACATTGATTTTGCTCGCTGAGGTTGCCTTTGTTGTTGAGCAGACACTGCACATTTATTGCTGGATTTTCCATGTGTGTGAGTCCTCATCAGCCCTGCTTAGAGAACCACACAAAGTCCCCCTACCTGAAACCAGGGAAACCTTGGAGTGTGTGTTTTCCTATGGAAAAGAAATACCATGTTGGAAGTGGTAGTGCTCTGCTCCCTCGCAGAAGCCTTTCAGGCTAGCTGATTTCTCTGAAATCTGTTCCTAACTCATGGGTAACTTCTGTGTTTTTCAGCTGGACCCACAAGCATTGCAGGACAAAGATTGGCAACGCACAGTCATCTCAATGAATGGAGTAAGTCCAGAAGCCAGAAGTTAGCACTGCTTGTGTGCCTCATTTGTGCTTTATTTCTTTGCTATTCATTGCAGCACTAAAACAAAACAAAACAACGCCAAACGTTAGAAAAGTAACAGCTGTCCTCCTTTATTTTTTATTCAGGTTGAAGTGAAGCTCTCGGTGAAGTTTACCAGTCGGGAGTTTAGCCTGAAAAGGATGCCGTCCCGGAAACAGACTGGGGTGTTTGGGGTCAAGATCGCTATTGTCACTAAGTAAGCTGATGGGTCACGGTTCTCCCTGTTGTTTTTCAGAAAGTCAGCTGGCCAGAGGGTTGTGCCTGGGTTTTACCACGCTGAGGGATCTGTCAGTCCCGTCTGCTGCCCTTGGGTAGCAGCGTAGACGGCTGTGGCTGCTGTAGATTCTCCAAGCTTCATTTTCTTGTAGGAAAAAAACCAGCATGCACACAGGCTTTGAAAGCCAGGGTGTTTACTTACAGCAGAACACTCTTCTGAGGTCCGGAAACCCCCCTTGCCCCTTCACTCTGTAATTAGCTGACTTGGTCACAAATTTCCAGAGCCACTCAGCTGTGATGTTTCCTTTCCATGATCGGAAATGTCCAAATTCTTTGGATCCTGTAGCATTATTTTAACCCATGATCTTTTGTCATGAATCTTTTGCCAGAAGAAACCTGTTTGTTCCGTTATATAGTTTGGGAATTGTGTTATTTCCTCTCTATGGAATTGCATTATTTGGAAAGCAATGGTGTTGCCGTGTTTCCAAGTTCTGTTTGGGAATCCACTGATTACCTGTGCAAAGTCGCAGACTCTGAGGGCACTGAGATCTAGCCAGAAGCCCAAGTGCTCAGGGTGGCGGCAGCGCAGCCAGAGCCAGGCTGAGACACTCAGAAAAGCCTCTCTGGTATTTAAAGGAATTTTGTAGCTCAGTCTCAACTCCCTGCTCAGGCTTCCTTCCACCCCATTCTCCATAAGAGGTTTGCACAGCAAAATGATGGGGTGATTTTAACCAGCCTGGCTGGGGCAACAAGCACTGAGGGCACAGGCTGTACTGAACTTTTCTGTCTGGCTTTTTTAAGGAGAGAGAGATCGAAGGTGCCTTACATAGTGCGCCAGTGCGTGGAGGAGATAGAGCGGCGTGGCATGGAGGAGGTGGGCATCTACCGTGTCTCTGGGGTTGCAACCGATATCCAGGCTTTGAAAGCTGCCTTTGATGTCAGTAAGTAATTGTGTCTGATGTTTTCTTTTGCACTGGGAGAACCTGCAGGAGCTCCCTGTCAGGTGGCTATGCTATTTTTAACCTCATGTTCCTCCAGAAGCACTAAGAGTGAGAGATTCTCTCACAAGGAGAATCATTTTAACCCTGGCTGCATGTTTTATTAATATTCTTCAACCGCAGATGTAACCCAAGATATACAACAGGATGGATCCGTATAGCAAATTGTGTATTTGTTGTTCTTCCCAGCAGTCAGGAAATGGTGGGTTTACCTGCCTTGCCAAATCTTTGCAAGTGGCAGACACCTTCCTCAGGGGAAGCAGCAGCAATCAGAAGCCTTAATTTCCTCGCTGTTGTGAGGCTTCTGAATTAACAGAAGTCCTTGAAATCGAGAATGTTTTATAAAAGGAAGCCAGCAAAAAAAAATTTTCTAAGGTTGGCTAGGAAGGGTTTTTACAAAACTGCAGTTGGGTGGTCAGGGCTCCTGAGCTCTCGTCTTAACTCTGTGTGCAGATTATAAAATTAGATCATTTTGAGCAGCTTTGTAAAGCTTTCTTTGATCTTGAGCAGAAAAGGGCTCCTTACTGGTTTTGCATTTAAAAGAATGGCATGGATGTCCCAAAAGGCATCCAAGATCAGGCAGATGAACCACCTCCAGATTGCTGAGGTGCACAAAGTGAAATTCTGCCCTACTTCCAGCTCCACATGATGGTCCAAGAACTATCCAAGCCACACTTGAGCTCTCTTTTGATGCAGGCAGTCATGAGGTCTGTGCCAGGTGCCCAAATTCACCCTCCCTGCACTTTTTATTCACTTATTTTGTGAAATTTCTTCTTCCTTGTATTTTATTTTCATTCCCCTAAGTTACCAAACAAATAGATTTGTGAATCTTCACTAGTGCCAGTAAGGGTGTTTTTAAAAAACAACTTTTTTTCTTTGTGTTAAATGCTGTTTTACACTAAACATCATGAAACCAGCACTGGCTCTGCCAGTTGGTCTGTTTGTTTTAGGAAAAGGGGGTGGTTTTGTTGTTCTCAATAGTAACAACACTGAAATGTGAGCCCTGAATTGCCTGTGTACTTTAGCTGCATTCAGTGGGGAGTTAGACAGCCTCAGCCTCTTATTCTCAGCTGTTAGAGGCAAGGAATTAGAATAACAATTGTTGTCACTAACAAAAGTTGAAATGCAGATAAATACAGTCAAACAGGGCTTGTTCCAGATCTGGCTGAGGTTGTTGGCACAGCATAACTAACCCTGGGTAGTGAGGTTGCTTCCACTTGATTTAAAGCTACAAACTGTTTGCAGTCATTTGTGCAGCACTTTTCAGTTGTCAGGAGGTGGCTCATTTAATCTGGGGAAACGTAAACAGGAAAACTCTGAGCTATTTGGTCAAAGGATAAACAAAGAGCCAAAGCAAGAAAAAGAATGAATGCAAGGCCAGCAGCTTCTTTACCCGGCTTCCCCTCTTCCCTCTCTCAGACAATAAAGACGTGTCAGTGATGATGAGCGAGATGGATGTCAACGCCATCGCGGGCACCTTGAAGCTGTACTTCCGAGAGCTGCCTGAACCCCTCTTTACAGATGAGCTGTACCCCAACTTTGCTGAGGGCATTGGTAGGTAGTAGCAGAAGTAACCCTTGATAACCAGGTCTGGGTTAAAGATGCTGTTCTGCAGGAGGCTGCTCCTAAAGCAATACAAATAACATATTTATAATGTTGGACAGAAGCCTGGAACAAGCTGCTAGGGAAGTGGAGCTCAGAAATGAGCCCGGGAATGACATATTCTTCCTCTGAGCTTTAATATGGGCAATGAACATACCTTTTTATAAGCCAAAAATGTCCAGGCTTCTGAAGGACAGGTTAAGAACACAAGGCAATCTACTTGTGTGGGCTGTGCCAGCTGTTTGCCCTGTCAGTCATCCAGGGAAGGGCCTCTTTGCGGGGTGGGGAGGATACACTGTGCAGGGGAAAAACATCAAGGGTTGAAGGTCTGAAAGCACTTGAACTGCTTGAGAGAAAAGGACATACATATCTATGAAATAAAGGAAAGAGATGCTGTGGGGTATTGATGTGCAACTCTGACCCTCCAGCCTATGAAGGAATTACAGTCTGTTCAGAACCATCTGTATTTGTTGGTTTGGGAAATTACGCAGTCAGTCAAATTCTCATTCACTGCCTACGGTGATGTCTTGTTATTTTCTGTCTTGTAGCACTTTCAGATCCTGTTGCAAAGGAAAGCTGTATGTTGAACCTATTGTTATCGCTTCCAGAACCCAACCTTGTGACATTCCTTTTCCTTTTGGACCATTTAAAAAGGTAATATGTGCATCTTTTAGACATGGATTGGATGTGTTTTGAAAAGAGGAGCTTTTTCCTCAAATTCTGCTGAATCACACAGACGAAGAAGAATTTGTTGTGAATGTTCATCAGATAATTATTGTCTCATATTCACTTAGTGAGGCACTAAATCCCAAATTCCATTCCCACTCATACCAAAAGGATTAGAACTGAAGGAAAGGAGCAACAAAAGTCTCAGGGCTTATCTAGTGCCAATGCAAATTCCTGCTGCAGTATCACTGCAAAACTGCACTTGTATCTGCATACAAAGATCGGGAAAGGTTTTACTATAGATTTTGAAGCTTTGGCCATGTTTAAGGACTAGTTTCCTGTCTCAAAAGGTGCTACAAACTAGCATTATATATTTTCTTTAAATTCCAGCTTTGCAATTCTGCCAACTGGAGTTGTCAGTTCCTTGCTTAGACTAGTCTTTCTGATCTTGTCTATGTCTTTGTAAATATGGTTGTAACTGAAAAAGTATTTCCATGTGTTTGATATTAATGCAATAAGCTTAATACATGCACAGTGTGTTAATTTACGTACGTAGTTTGTACATACCAGAGACAGTCACTGGCGAGATGAAAGATAATCTTGTGACTGAGGATTAAAATCCAGGAAATCTGAGATTTACTGGTGTTTCTGCTGAAGACTTTTCTGCCCTTGGGTAAATTTTTTAACCTGTGTGTCTCAGTTTCTCATTTATGAAACTGGGATGAAACACATTTCTTTATTCCTGTCCCACCTCTGCATGTCCAGACAGTCAGCAGCAGTCCCTTTCCCAAGTCTGAGCCATGTCTGTAGAGCACCTGGAGACTGTGGTTTTGTCAGATCAAGGTGTTGCTTATATAAAAAGCTCATTTAGGCATGTATGGAGAGTGGTCAATTGAATGTATCTAAAACTTTTTACAAAATGAATAAATATGGTTTCTTACTTAAGGGCGCTTCCAAACACAGATATTTATAAAGATGTGCCTCGTTCATTGTTTCTTCTCCTAGGGTTGCTGAGAGGGAAAGCATTAACAAGATGTCCCTGCATAATCTCGCAACTGTCTTTGGACCAACGCTGCTCAGACCTTCAGAGAAGGACAGTAAAATCCCTGCTAACCCAACCCAGCCCATCACAATGACCGATAGTTGGTCACTAGAAGTCATGTCCCAGGTAAAATCCCGAATGTGCTGTTGAATCTTGTGAAGAGAGTATCTGGGAAGCTGTAGTTCCCTAGCAAGGCTGGTTCAGCCATCCTTCTGTGTTTTCACAACTTGAGAAACATAAACCACTTTCACCCTTCCACAGACATTTTAGACTGTTTGTAGAACTGTTTATCTTCAGGCAGTTCAGTTTGCGTCTGTACTAACACAGCTTTTCATGAGACATGTCGGTATGCGTGCAATCCTGCATGTTTCATGTTTGCGCATAGCAAGATTTTTTGAGGGCTGTCTCACAGCCTGGGATAAGAGAACCATTAGTGTTTTCCTGTGATGCTCCTCAACACTTAAGCCACCTTCACTGATGTCCAACAAAATGCTTCGCTAAGTTCAGATTTCTTGGGCCACTGATGCCTTCTGAAGGCGATGCAGAGAATTCGACCATAGGGGCTGTGTTAGGTGGTCGTGCTGGCTGGAACATTCTTGACTGAGTAATGGCAAATTATAGATCAGAGTTTTTCAGCGCAGTGGAACTCCAGCATCACTGCTATACCCTGGAAGCTGAAAAGAGTGTCTCTGGAGCGCTGCAAGTTCTCATATTCCTGATATTATACAGTGTATTAAAACAAATACACAACTTCAAGATTGCTCCTGTGGAGAGAGCTGTAGGCATGTCTGCCAACTCTCCAATAGGCAGGATGACAATGAGTTATCAGAGCTTTATTGTTACCTTTTCTTTTCTCTTTCCAGGTTCAAGTTCTTCTGTACTTCCTGCAGCTAGAGACTATCCCTACCCCAGACAGCAAGAGGCAAAGCATTCTCTTCTCCACAGAGGTGTAGGTGCCTGTGATACCAACAGGACACAAAAACTGCTCTTGGCAGAAATCTGCCACACCTGAGGAAAAAAGACAACTGGTGTTTCTTCAGACATTACTGGGCTGTTCCTGTCCTGGGGATTATGACCCTCAGTGCTTCTGCTGTTTGTTAACCAGAGACCACCTGAAGAGAAAGGAGAAAAATCTCTGCTCTTGCTTGGTAGGACCAGAACTGACGTGGAGGTGGAGCTGTGCAGAATCTCCACTAGAAGGAGCAATAGACACTTGAACAAATGCACCACAGAGTGTGGCTATTATTCTTGTTGGGATTATTATTCTTGTTGGGAATGTGACAGAAGGTATTCCTCATTTTATGGATTTATCGTAAAGAAACTTCAAGATTTCTACTGGATCACTTCACAGGATACCCCTTTTTGGGTGAGGGGGAGTTAAAGGATATATCACAACTGTGTCTTTAATAACTGCTGTTTCTAAAGTACTGTTCTAGGCCACAAAAATAGCATTGCTTTGCAAGAGGAGAGAAGGGAAAGGTCTGGGATCTAAGGATTCCCTCCTCAGAAACTGAAGTCTTGATTTGAACAGGGTTCTAAAGAAATGAAACAGTTTTGCATACAACTAGAACTGTTGGTTTGTTTGGGGTTTGGTGGTTTGTTGTTTGTTTTGTTTTTTCTCTCACCCACCCCTTCTCTTGCAAATGTTTATCCAGCTCGAGGGAAGGAGATGCCCTACTCTTGCCTGTGTTGCACTTCTGATGGTTTTGGGTTTGGGTTTTTTTGGGGGGGGCTTAAGGGGGCCAGACCCAATGATGTTACACTATAAATAAATATAGAAAATCAAAGAGAGGCAGGAAGGATTA
This sequence comes from Nesoenas mayeri, assembly GCF_963082525.1. Classification (NCBI taxonomy): domain Eukaryota; kingdom Metazoa; phylum Chordata; class Aves; order Columbiformes; family Columbidae; genus Nesoenas; species Nesoenas mayeri. The sequence goes on along the minus strand of NC_137565.1, from coordinate 9,385,153 downwards.
GAGTCAGTGATTCCGTTTCTGATTCCATTGTTTGAATATAAAAGTGGGTCAATATTATCTAGGCAGGATTGCTAAATTCCTTAGACCCCACCAAACTCAATGAAAATTAATTTGGAAGACAGTAAATTCCCAGCACTCCAAAGGAAAGAAGTTATCACTGCAAAAATAATGTCTAACAGTTTGGCTGGCTGCTTACTCCAAACTTTTATCAGAACACCTTTTTTTTTGATACTTGAATTTTTGGAGGCTTTGTACATGGCTTCTACAAGAGTCTTTTTCTGATAGATACAAATACTTGGATAAAATGTGTCAGAATGTACTTTATGGACAATCTAGCAAGTAGCATGCATTGTGTGTTCTCAAGAAATTCCAACCCTCTGTTAAGTAAGAGCAGTGAAGACGTTTCTATGGAACTACCTACAGCAGTACTAAAGGCCGAGCCACATCCCGCTTGGTGCTTCCCTGCCCAGGTCAGCTGCAGCCAGTGGGGTTACAGGGGCGGAAAGGGCAGGGGGTTTCTCCAGGGAATTGAAAGTATAGCAAACCTGCTTGCTGGTATCCGGAGCAGCGTGTTCTGGCTGTGAAGCAGTTGTGCCAAACATCTCAGGTGCGTGGGTGTGATTCCATTTTCATAAGCTGTTCCAGCCCCCTTTACTTCCTAGCCAGTTATGCAGCATCCATTTAGTGGCATCCGTCCATCTTCATCCTGGCGAGAAGAACAGTGCAGCCTGAAGACAAGGGAAGGGATCGGCATGGGGAGAGAGGGAAGGACAGATTTGGAAAGACTGGTAGAGTTGTCTCCATTATTTGAGGGGAAACATGACAAAGCAAGCAACCCCTGTTATGCTGAATTTCACGTTTTCTGATGGGTGATCTGCAACCTCTCAATGGAAAAAAAAACAAAAGCCTTTCAAACAAATGAGAAAAAAAAAAGTAAAGGGAAATGATTTTGTAGTCACTGTAATTCTGACTGCTGCATAATATTAGAAATCATTGTACTGTGAAGTTGCAAATTCAAAAAGGAAAAAATATAAATTTTGTGAGTATATCAATATTTTGCATGCTTTGTAAGGATTCTTATAGGAATTTAATATTGCTTAGTATCCTTCCCTCCTTAGGTTGGGGAGCAAACCTCTTTGTAATGTAATGTACAACTAGAAATTCCTTCTCTCTTGTGTGTATTTCCACTACATTCCAACTTCTGAACCCTTAAGACAGAAAAAGTGTTTTATAGTAGGAAGTGCTTTTTGAGGGGAGGGAGGGAATGAAGGCAAGGAAACTTGAAGGCTTAAGATTTTTTCAATTATTTTTATTTTTTGCCTTTTTGAAGGTAAAAATTAGTCACAATCCTGAAAAACAATGACTTAAGGAAAGTCATGCAGACCAGTAAACCACATTCTATGGTTTTGTTTTGATGTATTTGTTCTCATTTTCCGTAGCGGTTCTATAGCAATGCTTTGACTGCAAGCTGCACACCTCCCCTTGCCAAGCGGTGGTTGGTGTACGTGAGGCAGTAGCGCTGCTGATGGCGTCATTTAAAAGGTCACAAACCCCGGCCAAACCTCCCCAGGTGGTTGGGTGACAGCCTTTTCCTTTTGGTGTTTGGAATCTGTGGCTGCTCTTTGCAGTGTTGAAACTGGAAAGCAATACCATAATGACTGTGCCAATTTACTTTTGCCCGACTTTTTTATTTTTATTTATAGAGGAAGTTAATTTTAATATTAAATTACTGATCTATAGTATGTAACCATGAGACAATTGCTTTTGCTTTGGTTACTGTTACAGGTTGTTGCTTTTAGTCTCTCATTACGATGCTCAGTTCTAATGTAACGTTATCTAACATGCAGGCATGTGGATCAGGGAAAAGTTTAATTTAACTTAACCCGTTAATTATTTCTGTTAAGTATGAATATGTTTTCCCCAAAGCTGGTAATTTTGGGCTGGAAAAGATACCGCATCTTATTGCTGATGATGAAATCATGGACTGATTTGAAATACAAGAATTGATTTCTTGAATTTCCTTTAATTCTGCAATTAAGTTTTTTTCAAATAGTCTTATGTTTTCAGAAATTAAGTATTTCCAAAAGGCTTTTATGGTTTTGCCTTTTTTTTTTTACTTTGATATTTTTTAATAAGCCTTATTGTACTTAAAAAGGGACTTGCAAAACTTGGCTTTAAGAGAAGGCCTTCTGATTTCTACTCTTACATATTCCCTTGCAAGTTGTGTCAGAAAACCGAACTCTTCCATTTTCTGTATTAAAAAGTACAATATAAACAACAGAAGAGCAAACTAGCAACAAGTTACTCTTTACATATGTGCTGGAAGTTTAAGCCCTTTCATTTTGAGTCACCTTTCTAAAAATGTAGCTTTCAGTAAACAGGAATCTGAAATGTTAAAACTTTCAACTAAAGATTTCAGGTTAGGATAGTCTGTATCTGCAGTTTAAGGAAAGGAATAAGCATCAGTTTCCTGGCATTTAGAAACTATTTTAAATTTTTCATGCATTTTTTTTAATACTGAAAAGGTTTCTAACTAAAATTTTAAAATGTTAGGTAAAGCAAACTATGAGAAAAGGTTTCAAAGATGGACAAGAAATAACAGTTAGGAGATCAGTTTCAGCTTTGTGTTTGTGTGTGCTTGGTACTCTGAAACCAAATTGAAACACATCCATTAAAATGCTGCTGGTGTTCTTTAGTCTTGCACAAGTTTAACAAGTTGAGGTAGTAGCTGAGCTATTACAGGCTGTATTTTAGTGCTGCTGGTGTTCAGTGTTGTCAGCTAAGGGCAAAATCCAGCCACGGGGTGACTGTTTGCTGATGCCTCAAACAAGGCAAGCGGCACACACCGTCTGAAGCAGATCTGCAACTTTCTTTGTTAGCCACAAGCTGGTGGAACCACAGAGTATGTTTATGGGAGATGCAGTATTTTTACAGTTTATTCATTTTTATCTGTTTAAAAAACCCTGTTGTTCTGGTTGTTATGGTTGTTTATGTTAGTTTTCTACAAGTTTATTTAAACAAATGTACTGTTCTTTAAGGGATACTTGGACCTCCAAATTTGTTTGTCACACTTGTAACACTGGAAGGTATCACAATGTGTTCATTTATCTTAACATGCCGTTACTTCAAAGATGTATAAAATGTAAATTGACCAACATGGCTTTTAATAATGTTTAAAATCTGATGGCAAAAAAACCCACAACCCTCTCTGATTCCTTACTGGTTAATCCTTTTGTTTCAGTGCTTAGTCATCTACTGGGATAACAGTATCACACCTGGCATTCTTATTATGGAAATTTTAGTAAGAAATGGGAAATATTTCTCTTTTTACTTTAATTCAAGAAAACGGGGATGTGTAACAACAGCAGACCAGTACCTTCACACTAGATTTAAGGGCTTTGCTTCTGTTCCTTGAAGAATAAACATCTGAAAGGGCAATTCCTAAGTAGATATGATCAAATTAATCAAATTCTTGGTATAGTAAGTCACTTTCCCCTTCCATTTGTAGTCCAGGTATATTTTCTTTATAAACTTTGCTAACGTTGCCATAGTACTGTTATTGGAAAAATAAGTCTGATGCCGTTCACTTCCTTCAACGTAGGGTACGTGCAACTGAGATAGTACTGGAGCCTTAGATTGATATTAGCTGTTCTCTGTTCTCAACTAGAATGAAATGAAACGAATGTTGATACGTACTCTATGAAATTTCTCATTGGATAGAATTAGATACATGGATGCCCTTACAACCCAGAGAAGATCTAAAGAAAGCACTTAATGATTATTCATTAACAAGGTTTTAGGGATGAAAAGTAACACAAATGGGAAAGGGAAGCATAATGAGAAATCACTTGGATCATATGGTTTGGAACTAGAAAGCAGTTCTCATTTCAAACTACAGCAGAAGGCTCATGCCCTTGATAACTGTGAGCAAAGACTGTATTGCTGGTAAAAAAACCCCAAACATTATTATAGGAACACCAGGAATTCAGCTGCTGTGGCCTCCCAGTTCTGATGTGCTGCAACTCCTCTTCCTTGCTACTGAAAATTCACAGTTCAGTGCTTATCACTTGCTGTCTACTTTTCCCCCCCTGTGGCATTAGATAGGAGCAAGAGTCCATATGTTACTGTAGTTGAAACCCCACTGCAAAGAAGGAAAAAGCTCACAGAACTAGGAAGCCAGACTGTGATCTAAGCTCAAAGAGTCTGTTTCTGGGCTGCAAGGATAAAATGCCACAACGTGCTATAATGATTAAATGGATGAAACAGTAGGACCGCAGCAAGCTTGAGTATATATGTTACCTTGATTCTCCTCCTTCCATGACCATATAGCTAGAGTTAGGCCTTCCAGGTCAAGTGAATACATAAATGGTGTTGCCAAGAATTAGAAAATTATTAACTGACCTAGTTTGCCTCCACTTCTGATTCTCTTTGTGTTACTTTGTCATAGTGGATTTGTGGGAGACGATTGTAAAACATGCAGGTGGACCATGCAAATATTTCCCATGTCATTTATTTCCTAGTCATGTTTGACCTTGCAGTAATACAGACCCCTTCTTTTCCAACAGAAAACACTTCATGCCACTCTGTACTGTAGAAACCAGCCCACTGGGAGGTTCAGTTTGTAGCAGAGCTATGCCTGGAGAGAACTACAGTATTTCCAGTCTTCTGGTGCAGAATGGACCAGGTACTGGTGCAGCTCTGGGCTCATGTAGACCTGTTTTGTGAGTTAAGTAAGAGTCTATTTACACCTGTTCAAGCATATTTGGGAATGAATATGCTTATGCAGTCCCCAAGCCTAGCAGAAATGTTTGCTCCGCTGCTTTGGCTTAATTGCAGTCATGTTCAAATTCTCTTGACAAAAGTAGTTCATCAGAATGGAGGAAACTTGTTTTATTTTCCAGTAGGGCTTTTGTTTGTGTAACTGTTGCAGACTTTTTTCCCCAGTGGTATGATGTTCTGAGAACCCAAGACATTCCACGGAGGAACCATATCTCTAATCTGCAGAATTGTTTTTATGACCAGGCCACGTTAGATCCCTGGAGATGTTTGGGAGGGCAGGCTTGTGTACAAAACTGCTTCCTGCCTGGAAGGAGAACACAGCAGCTTTCTGCAGGTCACCCCAAAGAGGGATCACAATGCGCAGAGCTCACTAGTGAGCAGACGGCCTTGGTGCTTGGATGCTCACATCTGCCCCGGGGCAGCATGAGTGAGGCCCATGGGGCAGTTACAGGAAGAGACTCATCCAGTTCCTTCTCATTGTGCCTAACTGAAAAGTGTGCCAGTCTGCACAGAATAGCTCAAATTTCCTTCATTTTAGTCTCATTTTGGGAGAAATTGGGACTACGCTAACCCTAGGTATTACACAAATAGTCAGCTGAAAACTGATCCATATCTAAAAACCATTTCAGCTGTAGTAGGTGTTAATGTAAAACCTGCCATAGCAAAAGTACACGTCTTCTCAACAGCCTCTTCTAATCTCTTCCTTACTGCTGCTCACAGCCTAAGAGAAATCTTGGTCTGGGCTTCACAGTTACCTATGAAAACTTGCAGAAGCCACTCAGGAATGGTAAAGTATTTGGGTTCCTGGATAAAACGTACCGACATAGGGAGAGATGTTCCAAGAGCTGAGGTATCAGTACTAACCAAGGCAGCAGAAAGAGGGTAAAGAATTGTGTTGGGTGCCTGAGAAGCACCACAATGAAATAGTGAATTTAAATATGATCTCACAGCAGGACACTGTGGAATCCTGTTCCTTCTGTGTCTGTCCAGCAAAAAAATAAAAGCCTTCTCTTGCCTATGTAAGTTGTGTAGTTTCTTCTTATCTCTAGTATTTCAAGTGAAGAATTCCAAGGAAGGGAGTTAAGACTATTTATTTAAATATAAATACAATTAAATTATATAATTAGTGCTAAATTATCAGGTGTAGAAGACAAACAACTTGTTACTGTTTGGATAATTTGGGGTTTCATCAGAGTTAATATTGTTGGCATTGTTTTAACACTACCGTGTTAGAGAGTCAGTTTTTGACATTTTATACTGCTGTTGCTAGTGCTTCAGTATCTCATAGTGCTCTGTTTTTGGAAAAGAAAATCTAATCCTAATAGTTTAACACTGAAAGGTGTTGAAACTGGACTGCTAAACACCTCTCAGTTCAGCCCCAAAGAGAGGGGAAAAGGAAAGGGAAAAAACATGGGAAAAATTGTTATTCTGGATTTTTTTTTTTAATTTTCTGAGAAAAGCGGTATGAAAAAGGGATCCAAAAACTGTATTGTGGGGGGGGGGAGTCTAAGGCATTTGTAGCCTTTCTTTGTACACAATGTTAAATAAAATCTCCTGTATCTATATTTGTCAGGTTTTTTTGGTCTTATTTAACTAAAAACTAGGCCTATATTAACTGAATGTGTGAATTGCATTGAACTGAGTTTGCTAGAGGTATAGAATTGAACACTGGTGTGTTCACTTAAAAGCTAGAGGTTAGTACAGCATTATTGCTGAATTAAACTAAAACAACTGTAACGTGTGGAAATAGTTTAGATGGAAGGTAGAGAAGTAGCTGGGCAAAATGGTCCATTTTCAGATCTGTGTTACTCCTTTTGTAGGAGCGCTGCCTCAGACCTCGGAACCTCTACACCGCTGTGCAGAGCACTTGAGCTGTAGTTACATATTTGATAAGAAATCAGCTCTGGCCTCTAGTTCTTCAAACATTGCATGAAATTAGTGCCTTCTAGCAGGAACCAATGTAGAATCTGAATCAGTTATTTAAATTAAGTTCTCTTGGTGCTTTAAATCAAATATTAAATTATTAATGTAATTAACGTGGTTTTGTTTTAACATAGTCCAAATTTAATATAAAATATAAACCTCTCTATAATAAAAAGATACCTGCTTGAAAGCTCTCTAACTGATTTTCATTCAGTGTGGATCACAAAGATGATGTCTCAATGGCAATATCCAAAGTAGAGTAAAACAATCACCTCCCTCGGCTGGCTGGCGATGCTGTGCTCAATGCACCCCAGGACACGGTTGGCCCTTTGGGCTGCCAGGGCACACTTGTGACTCCTTTTCAACTTGCCATTAACCCAAACCCCCAAATCTTTCTGTGGGGCTGCTCTCCAGCCTCTTATTCCCCAGTTTGTGCCTATAACCTGGATTACCCTGTCCCAGGTGGACAATCCTGCACTTGCTCTTGTTAAATTTCATAGAGTTGGTCATGTCATACCCCAGCTAAGAGTTCTACCCAGAGCTCTGCTCACACAGCCACGCTCCTACCGTGTCAAGTTCTTCACCAGACTGGCACTTCTCAGACGCTTCTCCCACTTGAAGACCCTGGGTGAGCAACTGTGCCACTGCGGTGACAAGAATTGCAGAGGACAAACTTGTGCAAATTCAGCCAGTGTGTGCTTACACTACTTCCCTGTAACGAGAGAGAACAAACAAAACTTCAGGCTGGAGCAGGATGAGAAAGAACACGTGAGTGCATAATAACCATGATGTTCTGTGCAAACTGCTGCACAGTCCCCTACTGAGCAGGTGTTTCTTCATTTTCCAGGCAGCCCTCACGCTGCTTCCTGGGGCTGGGCACAGACTGCCCGGGGGCAGCTGCTCCCCAGAACCCCGAAGGATCCACCTGTCAGGCTGGGGCAGGATCAGCTGTACCTGCCCTGCTCCCTAAGACACTGGTTTGCCCTTTGTTAGAAGTGTCCAATTATGGAGACTCTGTAATCCTTCTGGGCAATCTAATGCAGAATATAACCACAATGAGACAGTTGTCCTAGTGGACAGATGAACCACTCTTGAACACATTACAGGATATAATGCTGCAATATTATGCAGTTTTTTTCGGTGACCTTTTAAGTTCCTGAGCTAGGATACCAGCCGTATGCGCTGTCAGCTGGTTCATTAATTCACTGAGCTGAACGAACCATGTTCTGTTTCCTGCTAGAAAACAGAAAGCAGAGCCCCTTGATGAGCTATCATGAGAAATACATTGTACAAAACAAACGCAGAAAATTTTCAAATCCCTAATACAGAAGTCATGCTGCTGATTGTAATTGAAATGCCATTTTTTTTACTGATAAATAACTCTTAAACGCAGTCCAAAGGTAGAAACACAGAACATTATTTTGTTGAACATACCATGGATCACATAGCGGAGTGACACTGGTGATATTGTTGCAAAACAAATATCAGAAATATTACTTAATTATTAAGGAGCCTTTCAGTGTCAAACAAGTACAACCATGTCTGTGCGTCAGCCTTCCAGGGGAATCCCTGCCAGCTCAGAACAGGCAGACGGACAGAGAAATGGATGGGGAAGGACATCTAAACAAAATTACTGACTTCATGGGACATGTAAACAGGAAACTTTTCCCACGATGTAAATCAAACTATGTTGTAACCTCTGGAAGCATACATCCTCTCAGTTTTAAAGGGAATTCTGATGAAATATAGGTGTCATTTACTGTGATTTACAATTTTAAAAATTAATTTTTACCCCAGATAAGGAGGGGACTATAAATCATAGTCTCTCTCAGCAGTCCTGTGAATTCTAGGAAGGAACGTACCTCAAGGGAGAGGCTGCAATGCAATCTTTTACTGAAGCATTTCTTTTGATAAAACAGCTGAATTGCTGCTGGGAGAGAGGCTTTAACCTGGGGTCTGAACTAAACAGAAACTCTGATGGGGAAACTTCCACAGGGATCAGCACATTTTCTTAGTTACTGCATTCATAGCACTTTCCAGCCAATGCCTGTAAATACAGACTCTGCTATACCTCCCACTAAAGCACCAACACTGCAATTTGGGTTTATTAACTGCAGTTGCTTGATATTCATGACAACAGTCATATATCCTGCATAACAACGAGCTACAGAACTCAGTGCAGTCTTTCAGGAGCCAGAAGTCTAAAAGCTCGTGTTCACACACAGTTCTTGTAACCTGAGAAGTCAAAGCTGCTCTCCACAACCTTTTAAACTGTATTTACTTTTCGCTCAAATGAAAAGCTATAATTAATCTAATAGTGTACTATGAGGCACAGGGCCAGGTGTAGGAGTCCCGCAGGCCCTCGCTGCCCGGGCTGGGCTGCGGTCCGTGCCCGGTGCTCCCCGGGTGCTCGGGCTGCGGCCACCGCGGCTCCGCGGCCCCCGCCGCGCGGTCACACTCGAGCTTCGCCTCACACCCCCGGCTCCCCTCCTCGAGGTTTCTCTGAAGCTTAAAATTGATTTATTTCAGAAAATAAATAAATAAATCAGTAAATCACGATTTTTTTACCAGAGCAAGACCCAGGCTTTGGGCCGGGGCCGTCGCCAACGCCCCGCCTCACAGTCCCGCCTCAGCCGAGGGGCAGCGCAGCCCCCTCACCCTCGGACCACCAGGGCGGGCCGGGCACCCGCGCCGCCTCGGCGGAGGCTTCCCGGGCACCGCCCCCGCAGGCAGCGCCCGGCGCCGGGGAAGCCCCGACCGGCTGCCGCCCTCTCCCCGCGGGCGAAGCCCCAGACCCCGCCGCCCTCCGGCCCTCAGGTGAGGTGCGGCGCGAGGCGCCTCGCCCGGCCACGCCCCCTTCGCGAGGTGGGACGCGCGAGAGCGCATGCGCTGCCCGTGGCCGCGCGCACACCCCCGCCCATTCGGCGCGGGGTGGACTCGGCTGGGGGTTGGCGCCTGCGCAGTGCGGTGGCACCGCCCGCGAGGGGCGGGGCGGAGGCGGGCGGAGGGGTCCCTGCCATCCCCGCGCGCCCCTCCGCGCCCCCTCCTCCTCCCGCCGGCGGCGCTTGTGGCCCGGCCCGACCCGGCCCGGCGCGGCTCCCCGGGACTCGGGCCGCGCCGCGAAGAAGCGGGAAGGAGGCGGCTGCCCGGTAAGCGCCGAGCGCCGGCGAGCTTAGCCCAGCCCCGACCCCCGCCCGCCCGCTGGGGGGTCGCCCGCGGCCGCGTAGGCCCCAGCAGGGCCTGTGTCCCGGGCTCCTGCCGCTCGCCTCCCTCCTGCCGGCCGCAGCGCCTCACCGCCGCCGGCAGCCACTTCCCGCGCCGCCCGCCCCTGGGCTCGGTCTCCCGTGCCCCCCGGGGCTGCCCGCCGCGCTGTCAGCCCCGCCGTGCCGCTCGCCCTCTCAGCCGGCCGCGGCGGTGACAGCCGCCCCGCTGCCGCCCCAGCCCCGCTCCCGCTCCCGCCTCAGCGGCCCCGCGCGCCCGGCGGCGGCATCTTCCTCCCTTCCCGCGCGGGCTGAGCGCGCGGCGTCGTCCCTGTCACCCATTTTGTGACTGACCCTTCGCGGCGCTGCCGGTACGAGCCGCCCCGAGGTGCCCGCGGGAGGCCGGCCCGCCCGCCCGGCGCGGAGGTACCGGAGCGCTTCGCGGTTCCCGGCTGGCGGGGCGAGCTCGGGTTTGCACCCCGCGGGGAAGTCGTTTGTTTCACGCTACTGGCTCGCGTCTGCGGAGAGGGATGGTGGCGGTTCGTGTGGGAGCTTTCTAAGGAGAAAGGTGCAGTGCCGGCACTGGGACACCTTTGTAGCTGGGTTTTGGTGTGGTGGGGAGGACCTTTGTGTAGATTCGGGTCTCATGCTTGTCTGGAGTGCCGGTTTTCTGCATTTTTATAGCTGAAAGATCCCACAAGTTCCAGTTTTGTGGTTCCTGTCTCCCTGCGCTCACAGTATTTCTTCTTGCAAAAACCTTACATGACCTGGTAGCGCCAGGGATGGAGGAAACGAAGGTCCCATAGCTGGGCCAAAATCAGAGAGTCAGCAGCCTGTTCAGAGAATCCTCTATAGTCTGTGTCCTCAGGGAGAAAAACAATGCAGTGCTGATGCTCAGCAAACTGCACGGTTCTCCGCAACAGCATCTCACTGCCTGTGGTTGCGTGAGGTGTCTGTCTGTGCGAGGATCTGGCAAACAGCTCTTTTGTAGCAGAAAATTGGTCTTGTCAATGTTTCTGCTGGGTGAAAGGTGTTCTGAAGAGCTGTCGGTTCTCTCAAAGGACATACTCTGTGCAGGCTCTGCTCACCCCAAAAGCAAACACAAACCTTCTGTTACTGCTTCCTGCTTAATTAATGGCATGGACTTTGGCTGCTGAAATGTAGGCAAAGTAAAGCCAGTGGCTGCTTTTAACACTCTGTGGATCATAATATAGTTCTGTAGTAGCTCAGAAGTACAATTTCTCTTCCCTACCTCCAGTCTAATTGATTGTTGTTAGGTAGTAGCTAAAAAAAATGAGAAGAGCAGGTCATTGTGAATGATCTGAGACTAAAATTGAGAAACTGAGACAGGAGTGGTCTCTTGTTTCTTGTAACACTGCCACTTAATTTTCAGTTAATATTAAAATCAGATTCTAGGCTGGTAGACGATGTGAAATAAGGGAAAAGAATACAGTATGTAATTGTGAGGAGCAAAACATCTCAGATATTTTTAACTTACTGTACCATTTCTGTCAAATAGAGTGCCATCTAGATAAACACTGCAGTCCACATTTTCCAGTTCTTTTATCTGCTCAAGTCAAAGAGCTTTTTGTTCACATAAATTTTGGTGTGATCATTAATAAAGATCTGTGTTCTCTCTTTAGTAGGATAAAGGACTGTTTTATTAAAATTTGATAATGGTGGAACATCACAGTGGGCAAACTTCTAAGCGGTGCTTTCCAGTTATCATGGACTGTACTTTTTATCGTGTTTTACAGTTTACCAGCTCTGCGTTATTTCCCCTTTCCCTCCATGTTCTAAGGCAGTGTGATGTCTGTGCCCTCCCAGGCATACTAACAAAGGTGTCATCTGCATCAGGCTTGAGGAGAGGCTTGAGTAAAGGTTTTACTTAAGGGAGAGTATGTCCATAGTAGCAAAAAAAACCCAAAAAACTTGGATGTTAGGGTGAGGTTTGGCATGGTCATTCGCATGGCTTAGCTGGGGCCACCTGGCATCTTCCTTAGCCACACCTGGGCATCCTTCAGAGGTGGAAAATGCCAGGACTTCTCCATGGCCACCCTTTTCTGGATGGGAGAGATGGGGGGAAGTGATTTTGGCTCTACAGTCACAAATCAAGCAGAGCAAGTTTGCCTCTGGACTGTAAAAAGTCTCTGGCCTGTGTTAGCTGCTGGTGTGAGGAGCTGCCAATGAGTTTTAGAAGTTTCTAAGTGCGTGTTGGAATGGTTATTTTTGTGGTGCAAAGATTTCATTTTACAGAGTAGATGAGGTGACGCACTGCTAACGTTTTTGGTGTGAATAAGTAAATACTTACGAGTAACATGGTGAAGGGAAATAAGTTTGAGCCATTTTTGCTTTACTGTTAGTATGAAAGAGGAAAATATATTCTCAGAAGATGCAGGCATGCGATGGAAACTCCTTAAGAGATCTTTTACTAGCATACCTCAGAAGTTCTTTTTTATGTTTTTTCTTTTTGCCTTGATCTTGCAACACTGGAGCCTGTCTTGCCAACTAGGATCCAGTTCTAGGAGTGTATAATGCTATTAATGTGACTGAATCTGTGTTGCTCAGTGGGAAAAACAGCATAAGAAATGTTATGCTTGTACTTCCTGGCTTCAAAAATCACCCCATTTGGTCTTATTTTTAGTCTTCATACTGAAAAAGGGAGAGAAAACGGGTGTTAGAAGCTGAGTTGTATACTTAATCTTTAAGTGACTAGTCACAAGGAACATATTAGTTGTTTCTTTTGAGCTTATTCCAACTGAAATGATCAGAGAAGCCACCATTTGGAGCATTTAACAGTTCAATGTAGCCTGCATGTAATCATAGGATACCGTCTTTTAACATATAAATAATTAATCATTAGAGTTTTCACACACACATGCATTATTTTCTTTGGGAAAGAGGATTTTACTGTAAAGGCACTGCTACTTTTGATCTTTGTGAGTAAAGGTCACAGGATACTTTAATTTTCCAAAGAACTGACACTGATGCAAATAAGTGGCAGAACTAGTAGCTTCCCAAATTACAGAAAAATAATACCACAATAAATTGTGAAGTTAGGTAAAAAGAGACTTTTCAAAGGGGATTGATCTGCAGTGTTTCAGTACAAAAAAACCCTCATAATTTATATCCAACCATCTCTAACATATTAAAGGGTTGTAAAGCCACTTATGCAAAATTTCAAGAGAGAAAATGACTCATTTTTACTTATTTCAGGACTTGGTTTGACATTTATGAAAGGTAAGACTTGCCTGATCCTCAGTTAATATTATTTTCCAAGACTATTTGCCAGAATGAAGCTAATGATTGCCTGCATCTAACTAGTATAAATGCAGTTTTATTCAGGAAAATAAACTGAGTATCTAACTTCTAGTATTTAAATGGTATTAAAAAAGAATAAAGGTAGTATTCAAGTACTTGAGTGATGTATTTGATGACATCAGCCTGAAGGTATTGGTATTTTTCTGGTGCTAAAAACATTTCCTTGGCTTTGGTCATTTAGCCAGTGTAGGGTAAGTGTTCTGCGCAGGTACGTGCAGTGAATAATGATTTCCTGTGGGATATGCAGTTGGAGGAGTGGGTGGAAAGCTTGACCAAGAGGCTGGCATTCTTAAGACTCTTTGAAACTTTCTGTGTTCTTAATACATTTCTATAAATGTTCTTAATTAAAAGCACAGAATGGTTCTAGCAGATGGAGCCTTTTTAAAACAGTTTTGTTTTTCTGTGAGGGTTGGTGCTGGAGAGGCTCCTTCAGCATATTTCACTGTTCATTGCTAAGATGTTGGCAGTCTTCATATTGACAAATCTTAACTGATGTCAACAAGTTTATCTGGTAGAGTTATCTATTAGAGCTTGACTTTCTCTGCTTAGCCATACGATTTTGTTTGTTTGTTTGTTTACTTTTTACTGATTTGCTGAGTTGTACTGAGCTTAAAGTTTCTTTTATTCAGCAAGTTAAGTGATGCCGAGACTTGCCAATAGGTATGCATTTAAAGTAGCATCTGTTGTGGAGTTAAACATCTTTCCTTCATTGCAAAAAAGAGTCTTCTCTGTTTTGATTGCTTTTCCTTAAGAAGTAACCAGCATTTTAAATAGTTAATGGCAAATACTTCCCTATCCAAATGTGTATTGTGAGAACGCCTTGACATTTTTCTGAAAATGTTTCTGATATATACCTGTAAAAAAAAAATAGTATCCATCAAAGAAGAAAATTCCATTAAGTCTATTTATGGATGTTAATGTTATAAGTAAAGGATACCTGGAGGCAGAAATAACTATGAAGACTTTAGTATAGCTTTTTTTTTAGTAGCAAGTCTACATTTTTCTGGAGGGGATGGGAAAGCTAGTCTGAGGCCTTCAGCCAAACGTCAAAGGCTTGCCATGAAACCTGGAGGTATAGGAGCTTATCGAAGAAATACCATAGGAGCGTTTCACAAAGGAAAGTGCTGAAGCATTGGGCACTTGGCACCCCAGGGTGATACCGGCACATCAGCAGGCTCACTGGGCAGGGGTGCTGTGCTGGTCCTGGGCTTCCAGTGCTTTCCCAGGCTCTGGCCCCAGGTAGGGGCCTGCATTGCTCCAGCAACCAAACTGTCCAAGGAAACAGGGACTCTGTAAACTGGTCAGTGATTCACCCTTTTCCAGAAAGCTGGGAATAAAAATGTGGAAAAGAAACAGTATCTTATCCTTTTCCCTAGGGAGAAAAAAAAAATAGTCTCTGCAGACAGGAGCCTCTCCATCCTGTCCCAAAGATTCTTCTCCTGTATGACTCGAATGTCCTTGGGCTTCCACACTGGGGTGGGTAAATGCTCCTCCTCTAGTGATGCCAGGGTATTTAGGAAAGATCTGCATATAGTTCTGTCTGACAAGCCTGGAGAATTTTAAACTGAGTAATGAGTGTGCTGTTGACAGCTCTCGGAGGTGAAGGAAGACGTGGGTCGGAGCACAGGACAGAGCCAGTCTTCAGACTCCGCAGTGGCCTGAGTGCCCTGTTTTGTCCTGTGTTGATACCTCAAAAAGAACACAGTTATGCAATTCCTCATCTAGCTTACCACATGGCTCCACAAAATAGTGTGGCTTGGAAAGTGGTGGTGGCTGGGCAGCAATAAGAGCTTCATTTAAATCAGGGCTGTTGCTGAGCGTCCAATAGCCTGAGAACAAGTTTGGGGCCATACTGTCTCTGAGAGGGCGAGCCTTCCTTCTTGTTCCCAGTTCCCAGTCCTGCTGCTTCCTTTGCATAGTATCTAGCAATTATAAGGTGAGTCAGATCAGTCCTGATCTGACTGAAAGACTAGCTCATAAAAAATGAGCTATGATCTCTAGAATTGGAAGGAGAGAACTGACGAAGGAGTGGGACAGCGTCTTTTGGTGGCAGGGTACAATTAGATTATTTTCATGACTAGCTTAAGCAATCTCCAGCAGGCAGTTCCCTCCTCCAGCCTTAGCAAGGCTGGCTTGTGGATGGGCCATTCCCATCCAGGCCATTCTGTTGGTCGGGCTGAGACCAGCAGAGTCCTTCTGGGGCTGGGAGTCCCAGAGCTGTAAGCACCTGGGGGCTGGGAAGGTCCTCAGGGGATGTATCTCTGTGTGCTTCTGTTCTGTTTTTTGGTGCAATGCCTTCAGGAATGTTGCCAGGTCAGTGTTGAAGTGGACATGGTGAGCACCCAATTACCTCCCAGTTCCAGAAATCCATGCAATTGAAAGTCCTCAAGTTGAGAATACGTTAGTCAACAGCTGTTAAGAACGGATTTGTCATTGTAACCATGCTGGAAACAGGATTTGGACTTCTTGGGTTTTGTACCAGCTGACAATCTGATGGAGTGTTTTGGATGAACACAGGACCTGGTTGAATTTATTCACTTATCTTACAGGTTTTACCTGTAGCCTACTTGTGCTGGGAGCTGCTGGTTTAGCTCCTGCAGTAAATAACACATTGCACATCCTTTCTCTGTCCCCCTTTTTCTGATGGGAGCTATGCTGCTGCCGCCTTTCTTCTCCCTGTGAACCTCAGCCTGCAGAAGCCTTTGCTGCAGTTGTTGATACAAGAGTTCAGCTGTCAACATTTTGAATGGACAAAAGGGAAAGGGCACCACTGGTCACCTATTCTCCCTGGCACTTTTGGGAACAGCTATGCCAGAGACGGAGTACGTTGCAATGAATGTTATCTACTGACCTAGGCAGCTGGAAACCAAAGGAAGCTGTTGTGTTAGTCATGTACCTTTTATTGTAGTGTTCTGCCAAATTCCATGCTCTTAAAATACATACATTACTGGTTTTTAAAGTACTTCCCTGGCAGTGCAGGGAAAATTTCCATGTGTGCAGGGGAATCTGATTGTTGATTAAAGAGTACAGTATATACTTAGGGTTATATGACACTAAATACACCTTTGTAACTGGAAGGTTATTGATTTCCATAAAAACAGTTACTTTAGAACATGCTTGTAATGATGATAGGTAACAATGCTTTCAGTTAATATGGTTAACTTTTTAAGACTAGCTGCTTTTATAGTTAAAGCTGGCCAGTCCTTTGGCTAGGAAATTTACTGTGTTAATTTTTTTTTTGTTCAGAAACACTACAGTGACAAAATAAGAGTTGGTTTTACCCAGAAGGTTGATATTTCTGCTAAGTTGGTTTAAGCCTTTAAAATATGACATAGAGGTGTAATTACTATCCAGGAAATAGGTCTACATGTGTGTGTATATATATACACATATATATATATATATGCATATATTGTATCACCTGTTAGTGCATGGCTTAACATTTGGATGCAACTGTGAAATTTATCAAAAGGAATGAAAAATGACAAGGTAGCCAAAACCAGGTTTTACCTTCCCTCCATGTTTATCGTACTAATATTCTACATAGTATGTTTCTTCTGTTTCCTTTATCATGTTCTGCTGGTTGGGGTTTATTTCAGCTTGCACTGTAAGGGACACACAGACTGCCTTCAGATATAAGGACATTTTTCATTATGTGTATTATCAACACCAATGAAACAAAACCTATGTAATTGTAATCTGGGTGGTATTCTCATCTATAGTATGAACAGCCCTAATTAACAGGGTACTAAGCACACTTATAATATTTTTTAATCAGCTCTAGTATGGATACCGAAAAAGTATAGGTTTAGCTGGTCTTCTGTTCTGATTTCCGAAACTGTAATTCAAAAAGAAAAGCTTCTGAAGGTGCAGTTAATGTAGATGTTTGTGCTGAAATAGAGTTACGGACAGTGCTCCCCTTCCTTGTGGAACAGAATCCCCACAATAGGAAGAATCAGTTTGATTTAGTTAATGAACAGTTGTTATTTCTTTCCTTGGCAGTGGTTTGAAATAGCGGTTGTTTAAAGTAGGAGCTTGAAAACAAGACTACATTATTTAAATTTGTTATGAAAAGGCTTTTAGAGCACAGTTTGTAAGTTTAGGAGTAGTTCTGTAAATGTTCCTGTCACTTGTCTGGAATGTTAAGTATTGCAACGGTTCCACATTGCTCACAGCAGTTACAGCTCTGAAGTTTTCTCCAAAGAAGGAGTAGAGAAATTTAGGTGTATAACAGCCAATTCTTAGCCAAAGCTCTGGTCTTTGTTCTGTTTAAAAGAGAAGCAGCAATAGCAAATGTGGCCTGAAAACAGTGGGTAGATAACATAGCTTAAAGGTAGAATTCCTATTTTTCTAATTCTACAACTTGTAATGGAAAACTGAAAAGGCCCTTTTGAATTTTTAAGATAGAAAGTAGCAGGAAAGTCTTTCCTCTCTAGATAACTACCTGCAGCAGTTGTTCCAAAATTGCAGCACCCATAAATCATTGACATCTGCATATTTTCCTCTTGATATAAGAAGGTAGCAGACGTTGCCCTGGCTGTGACAGGGATCCATCCCACCTGGTGCTCAGGGTCCAGCTGTGACTGTGAGCAGATGCCTCAGGAAAAAAACACAAAACCACACACACAAAAAACCAAAACACGCAAACAAACAAAAACCTGAAGTCTTTCCTCATACCCCAAGTGCTTTCCTACCCTGCAATTATTTTTGGCTCAGAGGGATTTCTGAAGCTTTTGTGCTCAGCCATTTAGCATCCATTAGGGAATTTCTCTACCTTGTGTACGTCTGGTCTCCCCCTCCACTTGCTCTTCGTGCAGCCACAGCATTCTTTCAATCTGCATTAAAAATATAGCTCAATTTTCTTATTTTGTACCTGGCTCTAGCTTCATTTGTTGGTCCTTAGTTTTAATGCTGAAGGGATAATTAACAGCTAGTCCCAGTCTGCCTTCTCCTTGCCATTCAAGATTTAGGAGGATTTTGTCATATTCCCTGTGAGATGTCTCATGGGAGTTATTATATACCTTTGATCTCATTTTTGCGTGTTGCTGAACATTTTTCAGGTGTATAAGAAGTCCTCTTTTTGAGGTTGAGAGACCAGAACTACACATACGAATTAAGTGTGGGTAGATGGCCAAACAATTGATTTGTTGAGTGCCATATTTGTGTTTTATGGTTTGTTCTCTGTTCCTTTATTTCATAATTCCTGGAATTGCATTGGGTTTTTTGCCTTATTCCAAACACTGTACCGGTAGTCTAATGAAGTTGTGAATCAAAACACTGAAATTCTTGAGAGTACATTTATATATGAAGCTGAGGTTGCTTTTCCCCAAGAGACAGATTTACTTTGTGTTTACCTACATTTAATTTTATTTGCTGTTCTTGTTGCCCAGTCAGTCTTCTAAGGGTCTTCTGTGATTCCGTGCTGTTTCCTGTTATCCTTGGTATCTTAAATAACCCTCTAGCATCAGCAGCCTTTCATGTCACTAAAATTGATGTCTTAAGCAATAACACAAATGCACTGCTTGCTCTCGGCTTCTGGAATCCAGTGGTTAATGGATTATGTTTTTGGAATTATTGAGCAAGAGGTGTCGTTTGGGAGTGCTTGTGCAGCTTGCAGGCTGAAAGTTTGAGCTGAGGACATTATAAATTGCAGAGAACTCTGTCTCTTCATATGTAGCTTATTTCATACCCCAGACATTAAGTTGTTGGCAACTACACTGTCTTGCCTGCAGAGACTTGGAGAAGTTCTGAATCTGTGTTTTTATTTCATAATCTTTTCTTTACAGTTCTGCCTTTTGGGACTGTGTAAGTGACCTAAAAATGTCATTCCCTAATTATTTGGGCAAAAGTTGTCAGCCTAAATATATCAAAACCAAATAACTTGTACAAATAGAGAGTGAAAGTGTACTGACTCCATTGCTCCTAGATGTGAATATTTGTATTTTCCTCTGTAATTTGGGTATTTGATTTTTCAGAAATGGTCAGTATCTTCAAATTGGAGGGATCAGTTGTTTCTGTTTTTCTGGAACTCTTAAAAGATAATTTATAATTTTCTTAATAATTCACATTTTTTTAATATTTAAAACTACTTAATACCTCTTGATAACTTCTACCAAAGGCAAAAGTTTAATACCTTCTTTAGGTCTTAACCCTTTCTCACCTTACAGGCACAGGAAACTTTTTTTTACTCTTGTACTTGAGTCTTACTTTTGTGACAGCAATATTAGCATAAATAAGCATATTAGGTAGTGGATGAGATTAAAATAACCACAGCAAGAAATCAAATCCTCCCCGTCTGCTTCAGTTTTCAGGTTTCTACAGAGTACATAGGAGTAACCCTGAAAGCATTTTGTGTTGCCTGTGTGGATGTATCATATCAGTTTGCAGTAAAGAGCAGAGCAATGCTATTGGGCAAAACACTTTTAAATTATTATTTATGGAGTTGTCTTTGCAGTTGGTATAAAATGCAGGACTGGTTTCACATGCCTGCACCAGAGCAAGGAGAGCACGCTCCCGAACAAGATCCCCTTTTGTTTCCAGGGCTATGTGTGCTGTGGAAAGAGAGGCGTCTGCGAAGGGATACAGGTTAGAGTGAATAGTTACATTTGAGTTTAGGAATGCAGTCCTTCTATCTGATATTTTTGGCTTGTTTTGGCTTTTTTCCATCCTGATTAATTTTATAATTGATACTGTAGTGCTAGCATTAATCAAATGTTTTCCAGTGATATCTTCTATCTGTTGATAGATGAGTATTTTGTTTAGTAATGTGATATGAGGGACCTCCCAAAGTCTCTCTTGACTGCCTTGTGGAGTTACAGCTTTTAATTCTGCTGCAACTTTTTAGTGTTAAGCTTCTACTTTACCCTTCTCTTTTTCCCTTATTTTTTTTTTTGAAGTGGAAGGAAGTGTGTCTAAAGGGAAATGAAGTCTTCACTGATTCTTTCTTTCTCCCTAGGGCAAAATATAAGCTACAGTTTTACATGCAGTGTTTGCTTTTTAAAACAATAGTGAAATAGTATTTTAGGTGTCATTTGAATTATTAGTGTTTCTTCAGAAAGCTTATTTGGCTAGTGAGCATTTTGTTTCTTGCTTTAACATTCAATGTTGGGCAGAAACAAGTTTATTGCTACTTATTATTATTGTTATTACTGTGAGTTCCTAAGGAATGTGGTGTTCTTTAGAAACATAAAGGTAGCCTTTATCTGCGGTATCTGCCTTTTGAGAAACTGGGTGAAGCAGGGCTTTTTCCGCTTACGATCCAAGAATATTGATGCTGAAACCCCATCCTCTTTTTCCTTCCTGAAGAAGGTGGGAGGGGAGCAACTGGCACTGAGGTCATAAATTCACTTTAGGAGCTTGAGTGAGCAGCTTCTTTTAGAACCTGTAATGCTAATTCATGTCTTGTCCTTACTTTAAGTTGGACTCATTTGTATATTTTCTCCGTTTTTAAACTATAATTACATTATCTTATTTCAGTAAGAAAGTAACTACTAAAGCTTAGTGTCTCTGGAATTAAAACAGGAACAGCGGTACCTTACCTCCCTGTCCTCTAAATATCTTTGAAGTTTCCACCTTTGAGTTTCAGTAAATCACAAATAGTCTTTTTTCAGTGTCATATTTATGGATATTTTGAAGTAATGCTGTGATGAAACAGGAGGATTGTACTTTGTTACTTTGGCTAGTTTCATTTATTTACATGGCTTTGCTCTTCAGTTGTTCTTGAAGCAAAGACTGTTGCATGTTTTCAGGAACACTTCTAAACCATGCACTGTAGAAACGTCCATTATGGATGGGGAGCATTTGAATTCACACAGTCTCCTGTCACTGACCTCTGCGATATATTCTTAAGAGTATAAATGGTTTGTACTGTAAAAGCTAATGTTAGCCTGTATTTCTTTTTGAGATTATACATCCAGTGGGTTATGTTACCATATTACTTGCTATAATAAGCGGATCCGAAATGTATTCATCTTTTACAATGCATGCAAAGATGATGTGTGCGATGTGTATCTGGCATGTTGGAGCCTGTGTCAGACGTGATCAATGTGCTCTGTAGCCTTGACAAATGTGTGCTGCAAGTGGCCACTGCTGGATGTCTGCACACCAGCTGCAGCTATGGCTCTGTCTGGGTTGCCAGATGAGGTTGTCACGCTCTGCCCAAATATATGATAGTCCTGTCGTTGCCAGTGCCCTAACCTTCATTATAGCACTGATTTACTAGCTCTATGCGCTGTCGAAAAGCTCTGGTTCTGATGTACTGGATTTGTTGTGAGAGTATAGTTTTTCTTCTTTGAATTAATTTTTTTAAATGCAGTCAGCTTCACAACAAGCTGTGTGCTGAATATTCATTCAATGATTTCTCAAGCATGCTATGGGCAACGTTTGTCTTGTATTCTGTAGAATATAAAAAGTATAATTCAGTAGTAATGATGGCAGTTTTACTAAACAACTCTATCCTCTCTGGTCTTTTCAGTTTTAGTTTGCAATTGAATAAGATCAAAAGATCACAAGTAAGTGTTCATAGACATGAAAAAGGCAAGAAATATAAGTGTGGCAACTTGGTCCTACCTGTAAATATTAGCATCTACTTCTGGAATCTAGTAGGCAGTTGTACCACTTAAAATTATATGTGTATAGCAAACATACTACCTTTGTGGGGCTTTTCTCGTTTGCGTTTTGGTTTTCTTAGGAGTGTCTCATTTCAAATTATCTCTCAGTTATTTAATCATCTGTGAAGGCGTTCTGATTACTAGTAGCCGTGTGGCAGGACTGGTGCATTTTTGACATTCTGATGATGAAACTGCAATAGCAAACAAAGTTTTCTGTGTCTATTCATGCCAGCTTTCAGAGCTAAAGGGAATCTGGAAGCTATAAACTATTATTTTCAGTGTCTTAAAATGGAACTTCCTGTTGCTTCTGTTAACAGGACTTAGGGGTCTGAGGAGGCAAAACTTCTGGAGTTTTACTGACTTTTGTCAAAGTCAGACTTGAAAAATATGTGTGTGCAGCTGAGGTGGTGATGGGGAGGAAGGTATATGTGTGTAGGGTGTTAATTTTGTTAACTGAAATGGATTCGTACTGCCGATCACTGTGGTTTTGTGTCATGTCTGACACACTCGATCATCAGTTTGCTTTTCGTGCCTTTGAAATGCTTCACTTTTTAATCAATAGAAACAACTCGATGTGTTTCGTGTTTCTAATCAGCCACAGGATATTGGGCTCAGATAAACCTCATCACTTACTTACACCCAGGATCTGTGAGCCTGAGAGGGGAGTGGAACTTTTCCTCCTCTTAATCTTCCATCCTATGCCTTCTGACTCAGGGGAGATGAAGAAAACAGCTGCCAGCTATTCCACTCTTGCAAAAAGGAAGAAGATCCCAATGTGTTCAGTCTTTCTTGCAGTCCGTGCTTCAAATCATGGCTGTTGTCTAGTCTGCCTTCTCTTAGGTTGTCTTCCAGAATGAGCAGTTCTTCTGATAACTGCAGTGTTCAGGTCTGCTGCAGCTGCTCCTGCTTTGAGCAAAGTCAGCTTTGTTTTCTGGGGTTTTGGTTATTTGCTTATGGTTGGAAAGACAGTATTGACAGTTGTCTGTTGTTTGAGAAAATGTGAAGGCAAGGAAAAGATGCTGAAGTGTCCTGACTGCAGACTGTGCAACGTGCTGGGTTACTTCTGGTTTCTTCTTGGAGATAGTGCTCATAATCTGACTAGTATTACATTTTGTAAAATCCTATGTGTTTCTTAACGTGACTTTTAATAGTAAATAGCTTCAAGGAATCTGTGGGGTTTTTTTCCTACTTATTATAATTTTTATAAAATGCTTTTTTTCTCTGCAGCTGCTGTTGCCCTCTCAGTACTTTAGTTACCAAGCTGGTGGTAATCTTTTCTCCGATCCAGTGTTGTTTGTAGTCAGGCTGTTGCCTGAATTACTCCCACGGTATTTTACTTCCCACAGTCAGAAATAAAGAACATTGCTGCCCTAATAAGCCTTTCTTTTGCTAGCTAACGAGTGAACCTGGCGACATGGGTAATTTATAAAATATCCTCGGTTCAGTGCCATTTGTGGAAAGAGAACTGGAAGAAAAATAATAATTTGGAGTGCAACTATAGGAAGCGCTTAGTTCTTGGTAAAAATGCCTTTTTAAAAGCAAAAACCATTGGTCAGTCACGTGCATTCTGGTTGCCTCTAATTTGTGGTCTTTACTTCGCTTCCAGACTTCTGGTCTTAAATAGAGCACGATAGAAAAAGACATGGCTTTTCATTTGTATTTTATGTTTAAAATTTCTTTCTTTCTGCTTGTAGATTTGTTTGTAAATGCATCATAAACAGACAGCCCAGAATGAAGAAAGCAAGCCGGAGTGTTGGCTCAGTGCCCAAAGTGCCTGGAGTAAATAAAACTCAAACAACTGAAAAAGCCAAACCAGAAAACGGCTCCTCAGTGTCTGCAGTAACAAAACTCTCCAAAACTGGGACATCAGCATCTCTTTTGAAGGTAATAACCAATAGAACATTCTGATTATTTGTATTTTTTACAATAAATCTTTAAAAATCGTAGAATTTCTAAGCATGTCTTTAATGCAACTTATACTAAAGGTTTGTTTTAGGGGTAACTGAAGGGCATTTGGATAGTTACACAGCACTGGCCAGAGTAATAGGACCTTGTGTGGCATTCCTGCGTTATTTTTCATATTACAATGTGTGATGTGATGGAAAGCAATATGCTTTGCAGAACTTGTCTATTCTGTAAAAGGAATGAAGTGGAAGTTGCATCCTCATGAATGTTATTAGTAGTGTCGGGTGTTATGGTTGAATGGTGTGTCAGCGACTAATGGGATTTGAAAAGACCTATTTACAAATTCTGAAAAAAGAACTAATGAGAAGCTAACATGAGAAGCTTTTTTATATCAGTGATCCGTGTCTGGTCAGCACAGCTGCGTTCTTGCTTTTTTGGCCTTTGCTTTGTGTGAAGTATTGCTTGTGCTGAATTTTCACAAGTTGATTCTTGCTTCTAGAACAAGTTCAAAGGTAGAGGTTTTCTCTTATATTAGCAAAACAGGGCAGTAGGTTTAGGAGCATATGGTTTTCAACAGCCAAGAAAAATAAGACATGCCGAGTTGTGCTGGCATGGAGTTTTCACCTGGGAGCAAACGCATCTGTGTTGGATGGATGGTATGAACCTGCCTGGTCTGCTTCCCTCTCCTGGCATGGACCCATGGCCAGACCCACCTCTGTTTGTCCTTCTGCAGCCCAGTGTGCAGAGCTGTGGTCCTGCTGCTGCCCTGCAGCGAGTGAACGGAGCAAGGAAAAGGGCTGGTGTGTGCAGCTGGGACCTGAACCACCCTCACCTGCAGGAGGCCAGATATGCCATTTAAATTACTGACAAATAAAGCACTAAAATGGAAGAAGTAGTAAGGGCTGAGCTCTCTGTAGTAGCTATGCAGGATTACTGAAATCTAAAGGTGTGTTCCCTTTCTCTTTTCTTCTTGCTTTGCTTTTATGGAAGAATGGTTGATACTTTTACTGATGAACTTGCGGGCTAGGTTTCAGCTAGATTTTTCTCCTTGCACCCCCGGCTCTGCCACGCAACATATCTTGCAGTTTTCTTAACTTTAAATAATCTTTTGATGCTTGTTGACACTACTTATTTTGTGTTTAGTAAACCTCTCAAAGAATACAGAAATAAAAAGTCCTTTGTAGTTTACTTGTCGAGTTTATTACATCATACCTCTCAGTAGAAAGGAGGAGGGTGATCTAACACTAAAGAAATCTGACCCAGTATGCTTTCACAATTTGACTTATATTACTAACACTTCTGGCTATGTTTGGGTGTAGGATTAGAATTTATGACAATTGTATGTTTGAGACACAATGAAAATTTTTCTCTTAATTACTAAGACTTATCTCGGCTTTATGTTACAGACAGGGTTACTCATACAGTTGGATGTCTTTTTACTTCTTACGTTGTTGCTATTGTGCCAACTATGTGACTTAAATAATGGCGACTTTTATCTTCTTTGAGTGTTCCATGCTTATTCAACAGAGTTAGTTTGTATTTTTTTGATTGCTGACACTGGTGAATCACATTTATATTTCCTAGCTTGAAAGAAGTATCAGTAACTAGTTGTGTTATTTTAAAAATATTTTTTCGTACAGTTTTACATTTGAACTTGTTGATAAGGCACTTGTGACATGTTTTCCTCATAGTGGTTGTTGGATCTCTTAGACTTGATGAATTGGTGGGTGTATTATGAATTTAGCTTAATATTCCTTGACAAAAAAAAATGGCATTAAATAAATTTAATTGCAACAGCTCACTGATTTGTTCATTGCTCAAGGTAAGTATACATATGGATAGGGAAAAATTTGAGTTGAATATTGAATGAAAGGTCTCTATTAAGCAGTAGAAATACGTACAGTACTATACCAGTCTTAATCCTCTTATTAATAATGTTGCAAAATTGAAAATTACTTTGTAATTATAGTCTGGCTTTTTTTCCCTGTCCCCTTCGTTACATAACCAGAGGCCGGTGTTTAGCTTTGAGTGAGCTTCTTTCACTATGCACTGTTGTATAGATTTGTGCTTTTCTGTGGGGTTTTCAAAGTGTGTGGACAATGAGCACAGGAAGAAACTGTGAGACCCACCCTTCTGTACAGCTGAAGGCTGTTCCAGAGCTCGCTCTGTCTGTCTGTCTGCCTCTGAATGTCTTTTTGCTGGTTACTTTTTTGTAGGTTTTTGTGTCCCACTTTGCCCAGAATTTTTGTAAATGTTCAGCATCCCCCCCCGCCCCACGTTATTACAGCAGGAGTTTACCTGCCAGCCACTTCTAGCTTTTAATCTGTCAAAAATACTCTGCAAATAACAGTGTATCCTTATTTTTAAGATAGATTTTGTGGGTTTTTTTACTTCTTTAGCTAATGAGCTTGTGATCACACAACTGTGATTAGACCGTGGCTATACTTCATACAAATGAATTGCAAAATGCAGTGTTCCTGAAAAGCCAGAACTTGGACACCAGCATTTGAATATTAAAAATTAGAAAGTGTTTTCAGTATTTATATATCTAGTCTTCAGTATTCTGCTTGCAAAATGCAATAACTTAATTACAGATTGTTGTGAAGTTTGATGTTCGGAGCACTTAAATGCAGCAACAGCAAGCATCAAAGAAAATCCGAGGCAGGAATAATTAGATATATATGTAAAGGGATTTGAATGATGTGCAGTAAATAGTATAAACATGTTGAGAAACTAAGATGAAATTAATTGTAGAGGTGATCGTTCAAGTTTCATTGCACTGAAAGAAAGATGTGAAGGAAAACAGAATGTGAATTGTATAATTATAAAAAGTTTTTTTATCTTGAAAATCAAAATCACAATATTACAATATTTTCTAATTTTTTGTATTTTAATGTAGGCTTTTTAATGCTAAGCAGGATTGCACTTCTTCAGTAAATGAGAGAAACTGTTCTTCCTTGAGGAAAAAGCTGTTTAATAAACGTTCAACGTTGATTTTGCTTCCATTAAAAATATATGCTACAAAAATACTTTGATTCTCAAAGTAAAGAATGATTGCCATTATGGAGCCTTAAGAAAAGGGAGCTGCTGCTTTGTCATTTTTCCAAAGCTTTGCTAAATAGTTTTCTTTGCCAAGGGTATAGTGTTACAGTTTTGAGAAACTGTTTACTAATTGGCTGCAGAGGAGGCAGTGCCTTCCAACCCAGCCTAGAAATAGCTCATGGGTCAGTCAGAGAAGAATGGCTGTCTTAAATTCCTGTGTTCATCAAGGACTGGAGATGACTAATGTCAGAAACCGTGTCTTTTTTTTTTCTTTTTCTTCAGGCTGAGTCACATCTTGACCTATTTGGCTTGATAACATGTACTATAAGTGTCTAAAAGCTTGATCTAATTTCCCCACTCTTTGGATAGGGTAAAAGTGCTGACAGCTCGGAGTCCGTTTGAACTGCCACATTTGCTGACTGATTGGCAGATGCAGTAGCAGAATAGAAAAGCCCTGTTCTATGCATTTTTGTAATGCCTTGGTTTAGGTGACAGTTGTATCATAAGGTTGTTTCCCTCCTCCTCTGCCCCCACGCCCACAGAATTAGTTTAGATTAGCTATGAATTCTGGGGAGCTTACAGGTTAACAGAGGATTGTCAGACGGTAGTAGTTTGTGCTCAGCTCTTCCCTCCTGCACAAGTAGTGTGGGCTTTTTCAATTTTGTAGCCTTCCAACGTTTTTATTTTCCCGTTGGTACTTAGATGGTGTCTGCTATTTTGCATGGCTGCCTTAGGAACCTGTGGGGCTCCGGGGAGCAAGTAGCCCTTTGAAAAGGCTTCAGTTTACACAGCACAGTCTGTAAGCATGAGGAGAGCAAGATAGAACAACAGTGGCTTTTTCATAGCAGAAAAGCCAGCTTAGGTGCACATCAAACTAGAGCATCAGAGTAATGTGTTTTCTTCCAGCCTTTTATAAACCTTTTCAGAAAGCTATACTATTTCCTACAATTCAATAAAAACATTCTTGCCCTAGAGGATTTTACCCTTTCAAATACCTGTTTCTATCTGTAAATTATTTGTATTTCTAGCAACTGCATGCAGAACAAATATATTCTCTTTCCAAGCTCCCTTTGTTTTGCAGCTGCTCGTCTTTGTAAATGGCACAATCTCATCCATGCCCTTTCCACAACACTGTGATCATTGTTGCTGACTGCAATGATCACAACTGCATTGTTCCCACCTGGAAAAGAAACTGTATAGAACGGAGTGAGGTGCAACTTTTTTTCAATTAAGCAAGTGTACCTTCATTCTTAATGTATGCAATTGTAGCGTCTGGCATACAGTTTTTAACATGAATATGTATGGGAGCTAGAAGTTATAAACCTGCAGAATTTGAAAGTCAGGATGTAAAGCAAGTGGTTAAGTCCCAAGCACTACCTTGTAGCTGGGGTGCTGGTTGAGACTTCAAATGTGTTATCCAGCTGAATAACACAGTTACTCAAGGAATGCTGCTAACACAGCTGTTTTCTTTTAATTTTTCTTGGCCTTATGGGAAGAATGCTTAGCATATTTTGTTTGTTTCACCCTTTGAAAAATAGCATTTTAAAGAGTTGTGAAGCTTGCCAATTAATGCTTAAGAACTTTGTATTTCTGGAGTTTGCTTTGTTCTGAAAGATATATTCTCCATTTGGGAATCCAGTTCTTGAGACTCCTGTGCTTACTGCCTTGTCACATTCCAGGCAGCTTTTGTGGCTAAGAGTAGTTTCAGGAACGATTGTATGAGTCCATCAAAGGAATATCCTGTCTCTGAGAGTGCCTAGTAAAGAGCATGGAAACTAGGCAAGGATATATGGTGAGGGTGGCTGTCCCAGCCCTAAATGCTGTCTTAGTCTCTAGTGATTTGTGGCTTAGTATTTTGAGCTGGTGAGGGTATTTTATTAATGTTGGATTGATTATTGTTGTTTGGTTTGATCTTCTTGTTGTGAACTTGTCCATCACAAACTACTTGATCGTGTTCTGTTGAAGAACATTATAATAACTTCCTAGTGTTTGCTGGTTTAATTATCTAAGAGTTGTCTTTGTTTTTATGCTTAAGGAAGCTTTCAGTCAAAATTGAGAAGTGT
This sequence comes from Nesoenas mayeri, assembly GCF_963082525.1. Classification (NCBI taxonomy): domain Eukaryota; kingdom Metazoa; phylum Chordata; class Aves; order Columbiformes; family Columbidae; genus Nesoenas; species Nesoenas mayeri. Next base: position 9,356,311 of record NC_137565.1, on the reverse strand, counting down.
TATACTGTCTTGTGTTACTGTGCTCTTATTTTGTTTCCTCGGTATTGGTATTGAAACATTAATCATTTTGTCTGGGAGAGAGAAGACTTAGTTTTTCTGGTCAATCATATGTAAGGAATTGAAGTTCAGTTTCAACTTACCAACTCTGCACAGTGAAGTGCAATTTTACTTTTCAGCATTCCTGCATAGATATATGGCTAGTCAAATATGTACTTTTAAAACTGATGGAATCTTTAACAGAAGAAATATTGGCTATGGAAACTTCTCAGCCAACTGTCTTAAAGCTGCTGCTTCCCTTTCTTTCAGACAAAGAGTAACGATGACCTCTTAGCGGGGATGGCTGGTGGCGGAGCAGTGACGATGACCAATGGTGTCAAGGCAAAGAAGAACACTTGTGTATCAACAGCATCTTCAGCTTCAGGGCCAGCCATGAACAGTCTGGAAAATAAACCCAAAACTAGTGCAGGTAAATTGATATATTGATGATTAAAGACAGTACTTGGGTGACTTTTTATTTTCCTGTTATGTATTGAGGATCCAGGCTGCATAATGAAGTGGTCAATAAGGCCATGGTCAGATCAATTCCTGTGCTTTTTTCCTGTTTTTCAATAATATAATTGCCTTTTTGGAGGGTGTTCCTTCTAATTTTTTCAGTACTGATTATGCAAGTACCATATAAAACTAGATCATATAATTAATTTAGAGAATCATAGATTTGTCTAAAATAATTTAATTTGTCTAAAAAAAATCCATGCCACAAGCACTAAATCTTCAAAATGTGATCACTTGTTGCAGTCAACAATTGCAGTCAATTGACTTTCATTTTGGGGATTCATAATATGCAGTTCATCACTTCAAAGCTTGCATGCAAATCTACTCAAAAGTGAGACAAATTTGAACTCATAGAAATAGCACTGCTGCAGTTTTTGGACAATTTAGCAGAAGCTGTTGAAGACAAGAAAAGAAACTTGCAAATGTTAAACTTTAAGGTCTAACTCATTTTCAAAATGCTGCAAAAGCATAGCAATTGGTAAAGTATGTATCAATTAAAATCTGACTACACTGTTTCACGATTAAGGTCATATAAATGTTTACTCTAAATTTTAGGAAATGTGTTTACTAGTGTGAATCAGAAATCAGCCACTGTATTGCTGATACAAAATACAGAGTCTTCTGTTACAATACTGTATTTTAAATTAATTTTCCTAACTTTCAAAAAACATATAGGTACAAGTTCCACAACTAAGCGTAGCACTTCATCTGGAAATAAAGAGTCAAGCTCTTCTAGAGAAAGAATATGCGATCGTTCTCGTTTAAGCCAGAGCAAAAAGCTCCCTTTGACTGGACAGGGGACCAATGATACGGTACTGGCAAAACGCTCCCGTAGTCGCACCAATCCAGAATCGGACATTCGAATGAGCAAGTCCAAATCGGACAATCAAATCAGTGACAAAGCTGCGTTGGAAGCAAAGGTGAACGATCTTTTGACATTAGCAAAAACTAAAGATGTGGAAATCTTGCATCTGCGGAATGAACTAAGGGATATGCGTGCTCAGCTGGGACTTAACGAAGATCAGCTTGAAGGTGATGAAAAATCTGAAGAAAAAGAGGCCGCTGTTGTCCATCAGCCAACTGATGTAGAGTCTACGTTGCTACAGCTACAGGAGCAAAACACTGCCATCCGAGAAGAGCTCAACCAGCTGAAGAATGAGAATCGAATGTTAAAAGACCGACTAAATGCATTAGGGTTTTCTTTGGAGCAAAGGCTGGACAACTCTGAAAAACTCTTTGGCTATCAGTCTTTGAGTCCAGAGATTACAGCTGGCAACCACAGTGATGGTGGTGGTACTCTGACATCTTCGGTGGAAGGTTCTGCTCCTGGATCAATGGAAGACTTGTTAAGTCAGGATGAAAACACTTTGATGGACAATCAACATAGTAATTCTATGGATAATTTAGACAGTGAGTGCAGTGAAGTTTATCAGCCACTGACATCAAGTGATGATGCCTTAGACGCTCCATCATCTTCGGAATCTGAAGGTGTACCGAGTATAGAAAGATCTAGGAAGGGAAGCAGTGGCAATGCGAGTGAAGTGTCCGTAGCTTGTCTGACAGAACGGATACATCAGATGGAAGAGAATCAACACAGTACAGCTGAAGAGCTCCAAGCCACACTTCAAGAGCTTGCAGATTTGCAACAAATAACACAAGAGCTAAACAGTGAGAATGAAAGACTTGGAGAAGAAAAAGTAATCCTTATGGAATCTTTGTGCCAGCAAAGTGACAAGTTAGAACACTTCAGCCGTCAGATCGAGTATTTTCGGTCCCTTTTAGATGAACACCATATTTCATATGTCATTGATGAAGATATGAAAAGTGGTCGCTACATGGAGTTAGAGCAACGTTACATGGACCTTGCAGAGAATGCTCGGTTTGAGCGAGAGCAGCTGTTAGGTGTTCAGCAGCACTTGAGTAACACTTTGAAGATGGCAGAACAAGACAACAAGGAGGCCCAAGAAATGATAGGGGCATTAAAAGAAAGAAATCACCACATGGAACGGATTATTGAGTCAGAGCAGAAGAGCAAAACGGCAATAGCATCTACTTTAGAGGAGTACAAAGCCACGGTGGCCAGTGACCAGATTGAGATGAACAGGCTGAAAGCTCAGTTAGAGCATGAAAAGCAGAAAGTGGCTGAGTTGTATTCTATACACAACTCCGGAGACAAGTCAGATATACAAGATTTACTGGAGAGCGTCAGGCTGGATAAAGAAAAAGCAGAGACTTTGTGCAGTAGTCTGCAAGAAGAGCTGGCACACGCCCGCAATGATGTCAATCGATTGCAAGATGCCATTGCTAAGGTAGTATTTAAAGCAAACTTGTATTTTAACATCCCATACACACCATGACTCACTGTTGATCACTGTGGCTCTTTTAGAAGTAAAGGATTAATAATGAGGTTAATCGGATTGCAGTAGTGTTAGGACTGATTACTTTCTCTTAACCTTTGTTATGAAAATGACAGAAGCCTTTTAGAAAATTATATAAATACATTCAACCACAGGGTAACTGTTGGGTTACTTTTTCTAATACTGGTATTTAAATTCTGCAACTTATTTCAAAGGCTAAAACTTAAACAATATTTAAGATATTATATGAATTTTGTACTCAAATTGCATGCCTTCTGCAAGAGTATCAAGGAGCTGGTGCCAGACTGGTGGAAGAGGGGTGTCACTGAGAAAGTACGAGGAGTCAAAGTTTGAGATATAAGCCAGGTGTTGAGATAATATTTTCAGGTTTCAGCTTATTCAGGTTGGTTCAGTTAACTTGCAATAAACTAATGCTAAAGAAAGTAGAAAAGTGTCTTCTTTCTCCAGTCAAGAAATGAGTCATTTTTAGGTATAAAAAGACTTTACCCAGTTTAATTTAATTTACTGAACACATATTTTAGTTTTAAAGGGAGAAAAAAAAGCGCTTTTAAACAGTTAACATTAAATATGGCAACTTCACATAGGTTTTTTTTTTGCTTATGATCCATCCAGGAGCAGTGTGCTGATTGGGTTTTGGATCAACATGTGTATTTCTAATTCTGGAACAGCTCTTTTGACTTAAATAGAACTAATTTATCTAGTAAAAGCATTTAACCATAATTTAATATAAAAATAAGGATCATAAAATTTATTGAATAACTTTGTGCATTTAAAGGTGTATCTTCCTGCTAAGACAATTTATGCTAAATCTGATGTCTGAACTTTGTATTAGTTGCAAATCAACGTTAGTCATGCTCACTAGCCAGTTAGAATCAACCTTCATTTGGAAGGAAAAAAAAATATATATAATTTTAATTATTAAAGATGGATAGTGCTATTAAAATAAAAAATACTGAAACAGTGATTTAGAGCAGGGAATTTTGTGGATTAAAATTGGTACCTGACTGTTTTGACCCACCATGAAGCCACGACCTAATTTCTCTTGTTTTTCTGACACCCAGTTTTTGCTGTTGAGCACAGGGGTTAATGTTACTGTGCCTCTGATCCCAGCTTGTTGCTTACATTGCAGTTTCATGAGGCAGGATAAAATAGTCTCACTGCTCCTGAAAGGGAGAACTCTACCTCTTCCTTTCCCCATTTCTTTTAATTCAGTTCAATAGTTTGTAAGACTCCTCTGGGAACTGTAATACTTCAACTCACCAACACATTTCACACACAAATGTGAATCCTGCTACTTGGTTAAGGAAATGAATCATCTCACAGGCCCAGCAAGCAGTACAATCAATGCACAGAAGGGAGCAGGCTTTTTTTTTGGGGCAAGAGAAAGAAAGAGTAACAAGTTTCCCCTACCACCTTTTGGCAGGTAGATGTTAAGTCAGATCAGCTGCTCGTGAAACCACAGCCTTGGTGCTCTAGTATTGTTGTCTCACCTGAATGCAGGATACTGCTGTTAGAGGAGCTGGGGAATGCTCATATATTCAGCTTGGGAATAAAAGAGTTTAACTCTGGTTCTGGAAAATACTTGCACCTGAACAATACTCTTTTTAAAGGCTTACACTTGACTTCTTGTCCCATACATTTTTGTGGTTGGAGAAATATATTGTAAATATGGGAGTTAAAAAATTAAAAGTGTGTTTTAAAATGCAGCCAATTTGGTTATGATATGTTCTTTTTCAGGTTGAAGATGAATACAGAGCGTTCCAAGAAGAAGCCAAGAAACAAATTGAAGATCTCAATGTGACTCTAGAAAAACTTCGGACAGAACTAGATGAAAAAGAGACTGAGAGAAGTGACATGAAGGAAACTATCTTTGAGCTGGAGGATGAAGTAGAGCAGCACCGTGCTGTGAAGCTTCATGACAATCTCATCATATCTGATTTGGAGAGTAAGTGTTACGAGTTCCTCTTGTGAGAGAAATGGTAAATCAAGAACAGCTGAAGTAGGATGTTGTAATAGTGAAAATCTTTTCACTTGGCTTTCATATGTCTGAATTCGAGTCAGACCAGGCTTAGCAGAGCCCTTACACACTGGGGAAAAAGTCAAGTTGGCTTTGCTTTTCCTGTCCTAGGAGTAGTTGGTGTTGGAATGAAAACCTGTGAATTGGGCATAAATATGAAATCTGATAATGCTGTTTTCAAGTTGTTTTTCAAAGCAGAAGAACGTGTAATTACAGACTTAATAATAGTGTGCTCCTTGGGCATTGTGGAGACTGGGTGATTGATTTAGTGTTTTGTTGCCTTTAGTTTTTTTTTTTTTCCAGAATGCTCTCTTTTTTGACTGCCCAAATATTAGGAGTTACCAGGTAGCCTGAGAATGTGTAAAACTAGTGATTTCTTCCACCTGAAGAAAGGCGTTTTTAGTGGAGAAATGAGTGATGGAGGCCCTGAAAGATACAAGTGTCAGAGCTGACTTGGCAATACCAATATATCATATATCTCTTTCTGTGTGGTTTTGCTCAAGTAGTGAAACTGATCTGTGAACCTAAATATGAATCTCACAAACATCAAGCAAGCTAAAATAAAACCTTATCTGTTGACTCTTGCCACCGCACAAGAAACGGTCGGGGCTTATAATGAAATTCGTGTTTACTGTATGGGTGTCTAGCTGTCTATGCCTTAGTTTTCTCTCTGATCTTCAAGACCTACTCAGACATTCCTGCCACAGGCTGGTATTCTGCAATTAGTCTCAGTCTAAATAAGAACTCAGGCAGCTGTGTCCTGGCAGGCTGTATTTGCACAGTGCTACTTACTGAATTCAAGCATCTGCTATTCTTCCGTGGTATATAAAGACTAAAGATTGCAAAAAAACCCAAAGCATAACCACTTTTAACAGCAAGGGAAATATTCATAGAAAGGGTTTTAAATTAGTCTACTTTCCAGAAAAGGTAGTGTCTTAAGCAAAAATATTGGTTATTCAACTGAAACTCACTGTCTTCAGACATGCAGCTGTCAGCTTGGTTTCCCTAAGTAACCCGTCTGTATCTTGAAATGCAATCCCTGTTTCTATTTACAAATTGCTTTAGGTTTTTATTCCGTGTTTGGTTTTGTGGTAGATTGGTTTTGTTTGATTTTTCTCTTTCTGTTCCAAACCCAAAGACAGACATTTATTTGGGAGCAGGACCTCAGACACCTGGTTAGTGGCTCTGACTTTGTTCCTGAAGTAATTTTGTAGCAAACTCTTAAAAAGGTTGAACACTTGCGTTGTTTTGTCTGTTAACGGAAGTACATTCATACAGAAAACACCACCACAGTCAAGTAAACATTTATGTATCTGCTTAGCAATACCTGATTACAAGGTAGGTCTAATTTTTAGATGCTTTTGGGGTACAAAGTAGCTGCCAGATATTTCACCTAAAAATACTGTGAGAGTCTCCATTACTCATCACTTGGAATAGTTAGGAAAATGCAGCTGTACTAGCTGATGGCCTTGTGTGAACTTTATGGAAGAAGCTGTGTTTTAGTTATAGGCAGGGAAGAGAGTGGCATCTAGTGGCGGTAAGAAAGGATGGCACCCAAAGAATAGTATAAACTTAACAAAAAAATCAGTCTTTCTCTGACCACTTTAAAACACTGTTCATTATTAAACCTTGCGCAGGAGTTTCTTGGTGGTAGCCTCTAAGCAGTGACGGCAGAGAACAGCATCTCAGAAAATCTGGGCCTCGGAGGTAGCATACAACATGTAAAAGACAGGATTTTAATCATTTGTATTGAAGTGACAGAAAAGCACATCCTAGTAGTACCAAGTTATCTTATGCTGATCAGACTTTTGGTCAGTTCTGTATTCTCACAGCCAAATGTACAATATCTGTGCTTTTAAATGTGGAGAATTTGGTGTAGGTTTAGGTGTTATAAAGCATTAGTTAGCAGAACGGTAGTTTTGCAGCCTGAATAACAAAGTGTAATAAAGAACCGTAAGGTTTTTTTTTAGTAAACTTTTACTTTAGATTTTAAAATATGAGGAAATCTAACCTACCCCTTAAGGAGCGAATTTGCCTAATGACAAAGTTACTGAGTGAGTGAAGGTGATGGGAAGACAACTGATAGATAAGTGATAGAAAATTATCACTTAAAGAATTCACAAAAGACAGACTTTACATTTAGGAGAAAAGTGTTTCATAAATGAGGTGGTGAGTGTTTATTCCATTTAATGGTTAATCAACACCGATAGTAATGTAGGAATGTGAAATGTTCTAGTGCTAGTACTTAGGGCAGACTTTATTATGGGCTTTCCCAACACCAGAAAGAATCATAACAAACATACAACCAAACATTTCTCACAGTAATCTAAATATTGAACTGTCACATTTTAGCTGTTAATGTGTCTACCTGCAGAATCTGGGATCTCTTTGATGGGAGCAGTAGGATGTAAATCATGTTGATTAAAAACATACAGTGTGATCCTGGTGTCCATCCAGATGCACAGGAACTGGTGGAAACAGAAGTTTTAAGCGTAGTGCTTCTTGTATTGTATGTAAAAAGTCTAAGAAATATTAAAATAACTTGTAGGTTTTATATCCTCACTGGCAGGATGGGCTGGCAGTTGTTGCACTAGATGGCGTGTTTCCTCTGGTTTTCATTTCTGGCTTCAATAAAACATTCAGCAGTCAGCCAAGCTGTCACATCAGTCATCTTTGACTAAGAGGAAAAAAGAAACCTATTTTTCTTCGAAGCACTTAATAAGAGTTTGTGAGGATTTTTTTCAGAGAACTTCGCCTCCTGATTCTGCAGAACATTGTTATTTGTAGGCTATGTTAGTTCATTGGTTGTCAAATATTTCTTCTGAAGCCTGAAAATACTTCTTGTGTGTTCACTTAGCACAAGGTGCATGTGTTAGACATAGCAGTTCTCTTGGCCTGTAACTATTTAAGTCAGTAAATTTTTTGGACAAAGGTTGGTGAGCAAGAAGGTTGATAAATTCAGTGTTCAGTGAATAACTACTTCTTATGGAGCTGACAGTATTAGTTTGTAATTTAGGTATATCTCGAGCTTTGGTATATTTGTAATCAGTGTCTCTTACTTATATAAGGAAGCTGTAATTCTTAAAATATCTGTAATGCTGACACTATCCTGTGTAGATGTGATTATACTGGGATAGCCATTTCTATGCTAAAAAATCGACATGCTATCCTAGTATAAGGCAAACCAGTGTAACTAGTATAGAAAGTGCAAGAATGTCCATTGTGGATTTACCTGTGTCAGGATTACTTGATTTAACATTGCTTATCAGGGATTGTAATGTAATTTCTTGAAACTACTATGCATATCTGAACATTGTAAGGTTTTAGTCTTTCTCCCCACTCCCCCCGCAACCCAAGACTACTGAAGTTAAACAATTGAATGTTGATACTAATTTTTATTTCAAAGTGGTAAATTCTAACTGCTTATTAATAGAGTTACAGATATAGAATATAGTGATAGTTTTTCTCTGGCAGCCTTACAAAATTCAGATGATATCATAGTTTCTTCCTCGAACCTCTGGTCATAGTTGTAATGTTTTTCTTTACCATTTGTAGTCTGCATTTCTCATAATTCAGTTTACTACCTTTTAAAAAGTAAAGAATTGTCAAGCTGTCGTTTAAATCAACATAGTTTTGTAAAATGTAGACATGATTTAATCCTGCAGTAAAACTCTAGCAGCTTGCTGATGTGCCATCTTTCATTGTCTTGTTCATTCATCAGAATGGTCTCCTTGTTCTTCATTTATCCTCAACATGAGTTACTTTTCCTTTTATCTTGGTCCTCTTTCTTGTCTATGCTCCTTAAAAGGAGGAGTCTGGATAATGGTACCTGTCCTACCATGCTGAAAAGTGCAGGAGGAAGGGGGTTGTGAAGGTTGTGAGGATGTAGAAAGGAAGGATCCCACAAGGCGGGTGTCCACAGAATTGCTGCCTTTGCACCTGTTTTGGCTACTTTTCAGGTTGTAACTGGTGGCACAGTGTGAAGAATGGAGTCCGGGCTGTAGACGTGAAATCCCTTACCTAAGTCTTAATTTCTCACTATGCTTTAAATTCAGTTGCAATTTAGTAGTTCTTGTCACTTTTCTCTCTCTCTGTTTTTTTTTTTAAATCTCTTCAGTTGATTGGGAGAGGAGGATATTTCCAACAATTGCTGTCAAATGCTCTGTATTGTTTATAGTAACTGCAGAATATTCAGACCATTGTGTTTTACTTCAAAGTATAAATATACTAAAACTTAATGGTGCGTTTCATATCTCACAAACGCTCAAAACAATGGCATTACACAAGCTTTAACGCTGAGTGCATTTGTAGTTTCTGGTTTGTGGTTATTTTATATGGACTATAGCTTGCTTTTAGTAGTAGAAGAAATTTTATTTTCAAAACCACATTTTCTTGGCACTGTCTTTGAAAGAGAAAATGGTCATTCACTAGATTTTGTTTCAAAATGCTACTGGAAGCTTTTTAGGGCATATTGACTTGCTGTGACTCTTGAAAGTGATCTAATCTGCAGTGGTTTTTTAGCATGTATTTAAAGGAAAAAAGCATGGGGAGAGGGAGCGACTTCTATAACTTTGACCTAAACCTGGCATCTTGGTGCTGACTTTAGCTCAAACAAGTTATGTGTAAAGAGACAAGCTAAAAATGGGGGGGCTTTGCTTAAATATCATGGTAGCATGAGATTTGTTTGGTATGCTGTGTTAAGCTTGTCTTCAAAGCTTAAAGATCAGTTGGATACATCTCGAAAGGTGAAGTCTTGCAAGGAGGAGATAAATACAGAAATATCTGTCTAATTTTAGTGTTTCAACTTTTCCAAGCCTGAAAAGTTATCATGTTTTCAAGCTAACTGAGTTTTATATCATTCTTGTAAAGAAATCAGCTGTGACATTAAGAGCCTCTGTGCTAGGGACTGTTGAGGCAAAATGCAAGGGTTTCTTCTGACGAAGAAATAAAATGTAATTCCATGGCTGAAAAATTGAAATGTTCTTGTAAACACAGCTGAGGCTCCTGAATGTACACAACAGCATCAATCAGCTTAATTCTGTCCGTAGTCTTTGTTGCATCTGATTTAAACATTTTGAAGTGCTTACTGTTTTCCATGTAGTCTGCTCTAGCCTCATTTTTGTTGTTAATAAAAACTCTTTGACAAAAGATTAGGAGTACTGAAGGTACAGGCTTACTTGGGAAGACATTGGTAGGTATTGGCAGAACAAGTAACTATGAATAAACCCTGGTTTACTGGGTTTACTGAGACCTGATACCCAAATAAAAGCACTGGCGAGTTTTTCATGTCAGAAAATGAGAGCTGCAAAACTCACTGTATCAATCTCCTTGTACGAACATATATACCTATATCTTCTGACTGTTCAAACATTTATTATGCAGTTCCATAGATTTTTGCCAAGGTTGTTTGTTTGTATGTTTGTTCATTTTCTTTTTTGTAGGAAGAGCATTGCTAATATTCAGGAAAAATATTTGTTTCCAGCAAGTCTTGCCCCTCAGTTCCAGCAGGACAGGGAACTGCTGGAGAGAGTCCAGCGCAGGGCAACAAAGATGCTGAAGGGAGTGGAGCATCTCCCGTGTGAGGAAAGGCTGAGGGAGCTGGGGCTCTGGAGCTGGAGAGGAGGAGACTGAGGGGTAACCCTATTAATGTTTACAAATATGTAAAGGGTGAGTGTCACGAGGATGGAGCCAGGCTCTTCTCGGTGACAACCAACGGTAGGACAAGGGGTAGTGGGTTCAAAGTGGAACACAAAAGGTTCCACTTAAATTTGAGAAGAAACTTCTTCTCAGTGAGGGTGACAGACACTGGCCCAGGCTGCCCAGGGAGGTTGTGGAGTCTCCTACTCTGCAGACATTCCAACCCGCCTGAACACCTTCCTGTGTAACCTCATCTGGGTGTTCCTGCTCTTGTGGGGGGATTGGACTGGATGAGCTTTCGAGGTCCTTTCCAACCCCTGACATTCTGTGATTCTGTGAATGAACCTGAACAAAAAAATGCATTCAGTCACTTGGCCCATCATTTTTATAGTTTGGAAATAGCTACATGATGCTATAGAAATAAAATCATCCTAGAATCCAAAGATCAGTGAAGTGACACATTAATTAGAAACTAATGCAGTGTACTTATTCATTAGTTGCTTAATTATAACAGTGATCAATCACATTGTCCTTGTGTATTGAATAAAGTAGCAAATGAATAATAATTGCAGCAGCCAGTCTGTCAGACGCCACATGGTGACCACGTTGCGTTCCCTTTTGTGTAGCTGCTGACAGATTTAAGGAACCATCTCCTTTATAACATGATCTCATAGACTGTTTGTCCCTTTGCTGTAAATATAGCTTGTTTCAATTCCAAACGGTAGCTTGATAGACAAGAATGTAAGATTCTTGAGGACGTGAGTAGAGTTTTCTCTCTGTTGAAGGCATGGCTGTGAGTGTTATATCAGCTGCTTTGTGACGGGGAGTAAATTGTGAATCAAAGGGTTCATGTAGCTGCAGCTTATGTTTGAAGAGGGAAAACCCCCAGACATCCATGTGTTTAGGTTCCTTCCATGTTAAATTCCCTACTTTGTTTATTGCTTTGTCATTTTAATATTGTGAAGGGTAGAGAAGAGACTGGGATTTGTATAAGAGTCAAGTTTGCTTATGCTGTTCCCCTCACCAGTCACAGAGAAGTACGTGCCTATTGTTGTTTTCTGTCAAAGTATTTCTGCTCATACTATTTTTCTGCAGCTGGTTTTGGTTATAAATGTGGATTCTCTGAGTACGTTTTTTAAAATATTTGCACGTTGTTTCAGTTACTCCTTTTTTAAGTAAATAGATCCGGGATTAAGATTTTACAGCTAATTTTACTTTATTTCCAGATACAGTTAAAAAGCTTCAGGACCAAAAGCATGACATGGAAAGAGAGATAAAGAATCTTCACAGGAGACTCCGGGTAGGTTAAAACCTAAAAACTCAATAAATTGTAAACTCGAACTGTCGTAAGACCTGCATGTGAAATTGTGAAAAGTTAATATGATGAGATGTGATGCCATTAAAATAATTATGTTTGAGAGGCAGGCATGATATGGATATATGTTTACTAACCTACATAAGCTAAAGAATTAACTTCTGAAAAAGTTTGTGAGAAAATGTTTTGTGCCTTCTGATGCATAGCTTAATATTATTTTTTTCCCCTCCACTTTAAACATTTTGATTCTAGAAGGAAATTTGTGACCTTGGAAGTCTAGTTGCTTCCAGCAAAATTTCTTTAATTTAGCTTCTAAGTTAGGTTGTTCCTAATGCCAGAGATGAGGGCCTTTATTATTCCTGTAAATTGTTTCCTGTAATATCATAGGGAAATATGAATAATAAGGCTAACTTTTATTTTTATGCCTTATATGTTTAAACTGTTATTTACTTATAGGAGGAGTCAGCAGAATGGCGTCAGTTCCAAGCAGATCTACAGACTGCAGTGGTTATAGCAAATGATATAAAGTCTGAAGCCCAGGAGGAGATAGGAGACCTGAAGCGTAGGTTACATGAAGCTCAGGAGAAAAATGAGAAGCTCACTAAAGAGTTGGAGGAAATAAAGTCACGCAAGTATGCAAAAAACAACAGTGATATTGTCTCTTTTGTACGGTATGGTGCGATTTTGGAAATCCAGTATCCTGACTGTTATTGAGACTCTAGAAGTTCATAAATGCTCTCACTGTGAGGATCTGAATTTCCACAAGCTGCTTTACGGAGGCTTTCGGGGGTCAAAGTAGGGGAACTTCTAAGAACAATATTTGTTTCTGTATACGATGTACTTAATCCATTCAAGAATATTCAGTCTGGCGCTTTTGCAAAACCAGGTTGAAGTGAAGGATTTTTGCTGGATTTAGCTTACCTCCGTGTGAAAAACAAGCAGTGTTGGCTTTTCTGTACCATCATGGACACTTTGTATTAGCAGCCAAGGCTTTTGGTATGGTTGGAAATACAGCTGGATTTTTTTACCTCAAAAGAAACCTTTCTCTAATTCTGCATATACCTTGTACTCTTTTCCTTCCACTGATAATTGTTTCTGGAAATAATTAGAGACGCTCTGCGTATGTTTTTAAGAAAAACAATTCCAATTGTGATGCATTGTGGTTTGAATTAGGTGCTACAGTTATTTAGAAATTGAGTTATATGTCTTTCAGAAGTATGAAAGTCCTCAAATTCATGGAAAAGGAACATTTTGGACAGCACCATTTGAATCCTGACTACATTGCCTCTAGGGATTGAATACATGTATAGCTTACAATTGCAGTAATAATGTTTGTGATTTGTATATATTTTCCACATTGATGGGCATTTCATAGGATACATGGCACTCCACCCAGTATCCGGTAGGATATGAGATAGTGCAGACTGTGGAACTTGGCGAAAAGGTGATGGTAGGAAGAGCAGACTGGTCACACTGAAAAAGGAAAATTACCTGGATGAATGAGTCATGGGTGTAAGGCATCTTGTCTCAAGTAAGGTCACCAAGCTAAGTAATATGAACAATTCGTACTAATACATTTCAGCCAGAATTGTAATTGTTCAATTACTGCTTGCAAGTGAACTTTTGAGGTTACAGCTGCACTTTTGAAAGTAGAATTGGCTTGCTGATTCTGGTCAGTGTACTCATTATTATCTGTACCCAAGCATCTTTTGACATTTAATTCACTGCAGACGAAGAGGCAACTGAATCAGATTCCTTGGAGGTGGTATAGCTCCTATATTGGAGGGGAGGAGGTAGGCATGTCTATTATAATGTCTGAAACAACAATCAGGCAATGTTTAATTATTGCAGACTGCAGAAGATAGGTTTCTTTAAATCTTTCTTGTCTTGTGACACTGAGTACAATAACCACCATAAATATTCTGCACTAAAAATATATTTTTTTTCCAAAACTGTTTCATATGCTGCCTAAAGGTGTATGCCAGAAATGGATTCTTACCTCCTTAGTATTCATTTAAATTGTTTTCTGTTTGTGCAGTAGAAAAAAATTCTCCCCTCTGATCTGATGATTTTCATATGAAATGGTGAAATACTCAAGGCTCATTTTTTTTTCCATCCATGTGTACGTGTGTTTGTGTTTGAGACAGGAGCAGAAATTAAGCCTTAAATCAAGTATCGATTTGATAGAATTTTCACCTGGTGCTTAAGCTCTATTGATAACAAATAGCAAGAATTTAGGTTGATAATGTATTTCTAAATTAAAGCAGAGAGAAAATTAGGTTAATGTAATGATGTATTCGGACCATAGATTTTAATTTGGCTTCAAATTTGTGTTGATTTTTTAAGCCTTTACGCGTTAAAATGTTTTTTAAATGCTTAAATGGGCTGCATATTGATTTCAGGCAGGAAGAGGAACGTGGTCGAGTGTACAATTACATGAATGCTGTAGAGAGAGATTTGGCAGCTCTGAGACAAGGAATGGGCCTGAGTCGCAGATCATCCACCTCCTCGGAGCCAACTCCTACTGTGAAAACACTCATCAAGTCATTTGACAGTGCCTCCCAAGGTAATTACTTTCAACCAGTGTAGCAGCTGTGCCAAGTTACGGTTTTGCATCTGTTGACATGGATACTTCTAATGGCCTAGCTAATTCAAATATAAGTTTTATTGCACTGTCGTGACCTATAAGTGATGGCTCAAACAAACCAACCTACGCTGGATTGCACAACAGATCATTCACTGCCAGGAAGTGCAGGCGTCCTTTTTCTGTCTTGTCTTTATTTTTTTCTTCACTGTTGCATTGCCAATGACTCATATGCTGGAGGCTTTGATTCAGTGCTCCCGTATATTAGAAATACATAAACACATATTACACACATAATTGTAGCTGGAAGCACAGCCGATTTCAGCCTGACTATTAAAACATGAACTTAATGTGCCAAATTAAGCATTCTAAAAGCCATGTAATAGCTAGAGCCAAGTTTATTTCTTTTAATAACTTACATTCTTATAGTCAAAGCACTTATGAAAGTTAAAAATAAGGTCCAGCCAATATCACCTATTAAAAGATACAGCGAATATTTTCTAAAATGAAAAGAGTCTCGCTGTTGAGACAGTGGATTTCACTATTATTCTTTGACTGTGGAAACAGGTGGTGTCATTCTTTATTGATGACCAGAATATGGAGGAATCCAATTAATTATACTGAAATGAAAAACACTTGAGTTTTAGCTTTGACTGCGTATGAGACATTACATGGATTAAAGTATTTCCCTCACCAGGCCTTTTGGTTTTGAATTTCTTTTACAATAAAGTCACTGTAAGTCTCTGATGTAAAAAGGCTTGGCTGGAACTAGACTATATTACCAGAGAGACTTGAAGTACTGTACTGTGCATGGCATATTACTTTTAATTGCTTATCACCTGAACATTTTTTAAGGTACAGAAACATCTCCATATTATTTAGCAATTCTATTAATAGTTCTGTTTTCACACTTGTTCTCTTTGTTCATAGGTATCTAAAAATGTTTACTTTTCTAGTGTTAATTGTGAAGGTTTTTTTAATCTGTTACTGGATACAGGTGTTTTCTTACCATAGTTTGGTAAAATGATAAATCACCTCTCCCTGCTTTTTAATCTTCTATTTCAAGCTTCTATTTGCCTTCCTCCTCAGCATTTGTCTAATCATGCTGTTAAATAATCAGATGACTGATTCACCAACTCACTATTTGTCTATTTGCATACATATCTAAACTCATTATCTGTTTAATCCCAAAATTTCAGGGACCGTCTTATAATATGTAGTACCTGTGGACTTTGATTGGAAATGAGAAAGGAGGAGAAGGTGATACTGGTTTTATCTGTCTTGTCTTACCAGCAGACCCAGGAGCCTGCTACTATCTCTTTAATTATCTGGAGATTAGAAAACTAGTAATGCCATCATTTACATCTGCCAGGGTAATAGTATCTTGCACATTAGCCTTGTCCACCCCCAGTAAACTGTTTTTACCATGGATGACATATTCAAGACAAAATGTATGTAATTACAGAGGAGTAAATGTGTAGGCATACTTTCAAATGACTTTGCAGTCAGTTACTAGTTGAAATTCTGACAGATGTGATCTGGTAATACCAGTAATGCAAAGCACAAGGCGAGAGTTTGCTGTAACAGCCAGTCTCCCATTTCTCTGCAAAGCAGTGCAATGATCACGATGGTCTCCTTTCTGTGTTTCTACTAGTTCCAAGCCCCGCTGCTGCCACGATTCCTCGCACTCCCCTGAGCCCAAGTCCCATGAAAACTCCCCCGGCTGCTGCTGTATCCCCTATGCAGGTAGGTGTTTTGTGACAGCACTTAATCCTTCTTTGTAAAGAAAAGCCTTCAAAACTACAGGTGCTAATATACAAAAATTGGCTGACTTTGTGAGGATATAATGATAAAACATTGCCTCAAGTAAGCAATTACTAAAATATTCAGTCTAACAAGAGAGTCTTTCACTGAGAACCATGTTGTAAATACAAGATTTGGTATAATTTGGCAGTTCTTGGTTAAATATTCCCAATCCTTACTGTTCCTCTGCTACTGAGAAGCATGGGAGGAAAGCTTGATCTGCATTCCTGTGTTTTGGAGTTGCTCTTTGTCAGTTCTTAGTCCTGTGCCTGGCATGGAAACAGCAGTAATTGGCTGACATGTGTGCAGAATCTGTCAGCAGTCATTGGCATAAATGTATTCCGTGTTGCTTTTGATGGCAGACCTGAGTAAAGAGGAATGAAGTCACTGGGATTTGATTATTTTAGTTCATTTTCTACTGACTGAGAGTTCAGCCAGTTGGTGATGGTTCTGTGTATTTTGTCCTGTCCCCTCTGAAGCTTTATCCGTTTGTGCAGCTGCTACGGAGCCCGGGTACACTGAAATTGCATCATCAGTACCCTAACACTCAGCTCTATAGGTTGCTGCTAGTTTTATTATCTCATTGGCTGTGTGAAGTGAGATTTTGGCAAAAGCCACCAAGTCTAAGGACAAAGCAGATGGGACCAGATTTGCAAAGAAATATCAAAGAATGTACTGTATGTTTTACTCCTTTAATGTCAGTAATGCTTCTGTTGCCTTCAAGATATTACTAACTAACCAGAAGTACCAAAATGTGATTTTTACTATAGGTCAGCATAATGTTTTGATAATAAATCCTCTCTGTGTGAACTATAGAGTATATATCCATGTTGGCTTTTAGTGCTCAAGGAACAATACCTGAAACAGAGTGACTGGTATTCTGTGACCAGGCTAGTGCAGCTTTTATTCATTTGAGTGAATTTAATGAAAGATCCTCAAAACAAAGAGAAAGAATTAAATATATTTTGTGAGAGCTTCTGCTGCTTCATGTGGGTCAATCACTCTTGACAGTGATTTTCTAAAGTGCTTAAGTGTGCCAATTTCTCTGACAGATGCTTCTTTCTTACTGATCTGTCTTTATATTTCTGTTTATTTCCGTGCTTATTTATTTACCTGTAAATTAACCATTGACCAAAGTAATCTCTTAGAATACTGCAGACCTTCCCAGGTTTGCAGCTTCTGTTTGATGTTCTTGGTTTGCCAGAATTACTTGAATTTTGAATTCTAAGTCTGGCATAGAACCAAGTCATTAACAGCTGGATACTCGTTAGTGGGAAATGTTGCCTGAAAAACAAAGGGGAGGGTGTGTAAAAAAAAAAAACAAAAACAACAAACAAAACCCCAAACCAACCAGCTTCTCTTGTGTTTTTGAAGATGGGTGGTTTTCTTGAACGTATTTGTAATTATCCAGAAGACAACTGGGTTTTTTGACCTAAACTGTGTAAATCGTATTTAAATTATATTTTCTGCTCAAGAGAGAAGGGGGTTAGGTTCAAAACCAATTTTCATCATCTTTTGTTCTTTATTTTCATATTACTACCTTGTTTTCTACTGTTGTGTTCTGTGCAATTTTGAAAATGTTTTTTTGTCAGTGGATTTTGTTCTCTTGGAATTGAAAAGCAAGATTTTAGTAAGTAGTCACTGTGTGAGTTGACCCACCTATATAACTTCCGTAAGGCTGCAAATTAGGCAAAAGCATAGGGAAGCAGAAAAAAAATCTAACACTTGTACATTTTTTTAGGAAAAATTATTCTCCAAGAGACTATTACTACTATATAGATACTGCCAAGTGGAACTAGACAAACATTAGTTGATTCCTTTTCCTGTAATTTGATGTGTATTAGTCGCTACGTTACTATGACAGTTGTAAGATATGTAATAAGGAACCAGCAACAGGGAAGGTGAGTCCTGTCTGCAGTGTTAACAGGAGCAACAAGACAACAGTTCCTTTTATAACAAGGAGACAAGACCTGTACACAGCAGGTTATCACGTCAGTAATATGACCGCTTTCTGACAATATCCATAAAAGATGTTTGTTTTTTAAGTGATATCCGGAAGCTGAGAAAGTATATACAGCTCTATGCCCGCTCTGTCCATACCTCTGTTTCCGAGTTCTGCACTACGCTGTCTTTGCAATGATGATCCCAAAGCCAGACAACATGACGAAATGTTTCTCTCAACCTCATTATTTAATTATCTTAGTGGTTTTCTTTATTTTTTTGCTTTCATCTGCATGTTTAAAGGAATGATCTCTGTAGTCTACATGCAGGGCTTCTGATACATAAAGTGATTAAATTCTTCATGTGATATTTTCAAGTCATGTTCTCAGATGGTTGGCAGTTGTTTTCTCCATTTGATTTCTAGCACAAAAGCGTAACACTAGTTAGACTCTAAATGATGAATAAGTAGCCTTGCAATCCTGCCTATGCTACAGGATGCTGCGAAGTATATACAGTTCAATTTTTTTAAATACAATTTTTGATTGTCTGTCTTGCTTGTATGATTTGGCATGAGAAACAATTGACCTGTATTATCTTATGGAAATAAGGCTCCTTTAACTGTCCCATCTAATCTTGGGCCAGATGGAGAGCTGAAAGAGGTCTCAGGATAAACACATTAGTAGATTGATTGTGATTAAACGTAGGAATCTAATAGAAAGGATGGAGTGAATAAAGAACCTACTATAATTTGCAATAGACTCTTCGAAATGATTAGTTAAAAAAAAATAGTAGATGGTTTTCCCTGAATCTTCAGCAATTGAATATGAGTTTCAGTAAGCGTAAAGGTAGTTATTGCATTGTACAGTTCATTTGTATAATACTAAAATGCCTATTTCAATCATATTCAGTGGTGGTTGTGTGCAAGACTTAACACATCTGTGAATATGTATTTACACTTTAAGCTGCTAGAAGCCACACATTGCTAAATATTTTACACAAAACTGGCAAAAATTCATTTTGTAGCCAATTCAGAGCAGACCAGAATTTAAAGTGACCTTAGGAAAAAAAATGTCAAATTTGTAAAGAAATACTTAATAAAATGTTTATTTTCAGTTGCTCACAAAGCATCTCAGTTAAATAGGTGGGAACAAAAGCTGTTGACAGTGAATAAAAACATTTTAGTTCATGTTACAACACCCAATACACCATTATCCTGATCTGCCAGGAAAAGCCACAAAGCTGTAGAGGCATATGTTAATAACACAAACCAAGCACTAAAATATTGCCAACATATAAGAGGTTGGATTAATTTAAATAAACACATCAAGTTTAACCAGAACAGGTTTGTACAAACGAAATTTAAATTAAGGTGAAAGTTAATACAAAAACTGCAAGAGAATTCACAACCTCAATTTGCAGCACTGGTTTCACAGAATCCCAGAATGTCAGGGATTGGAAGGGACCTGGAAAGCTCATCCAGTCCAATCCCCCCACCAGAGCAGGAACACCTGGGTGAGGTTACACAGGAAGGTGTCCAGGCGGGTTGTGAATGCTTTCCACCAGTACTCAGGCACCTCTGCCATTTCCCAACACTTGGCAAAGATGATGGAGAGCGGTCCAGTTTGAGAAACAGGTTTAAGTTTAAAGAAGTAAATGTTACACTATCAATGCGTAGTGTGTATTATTACATTGATTGACAAAAGCAACAGGTAAAGAGGACATGCCCTTTTTCATTAAGTATTTTTCAAGGTTTTTTTTAGTTATTTGAAATCAATAATAATGTCACATTTGAGTTTTTAAAACTGATTCTTTAATTCCATATTTGTTTTTTTCTTCAGGCTATGTTTGACACAAGTATTTTTCCGTTTCAGAGGCATTCAATAAGTGGACCAATCTCAGCTTCAAAACCCCTTGCTACACTGACAGACAAAAGACCGAGCTACGCTGAAATCCCCGTGCAAGGTATTGATTCAAGTTCATTTAGACTTCGTTTTCAGCAATACTGCTAGTATTCTTTTTTGTATTTTAGATTGCTTACTATTGGAAGTATTATCATATTATATACTTTGTATTACCGTAATATTTTCATAGAGTCATAGAATATTTTGAGTTCAGTTTTTTTCACTTGTGTTTCATCAACATGGTGGCACATCATAAAGATACTTTTTTGCATTTTTAGCAAAACCCTGATTGCATCCTGGTAATTCAGCATTATTCTGGCAGTTTTAATGTTCACTTGCAAAATGAAGACAAACTGATTTCAGGGTCACGTCTTGCAGCTGTCTTAGAGATATTAAAAATACACACCTGTGGGGTTACTTTATGTATTGTGTGGAGTTTTTGTTTGTTTGTTTTTCCCCCAAATGAAACAAAGATAATGGTTGGTATTACATTGCATGCAAATAACAAAATATAAACTTATTAAATATTACATCTTCAGGAGCCAGATGAAAAAATTGAATGGAATTAAATTGTGTTGATTTATCTGTTTCCCAAGATTTCTCTGTCCTGCAAACTTTGTTTTGTCTCTCAAAACACTATTCACAACGTCCTCTTCCTGTGAGAATGAATGGCTATCATGCGTTGGGTGTAGCTCTCTGATTTATGCCTGCTTTAGGGTTTAGTCTTTTTTTGGTAGATGTTTCTCAAGATAATCTCCATATGACTCCAGGCTGAATATTTCCTCTCAATTTGGTATTCCTGAGGTCTGATGCTTTCTAAAGGGTTGTTGATTTTAATAATAGTCTGTATGTGCCAGATTTCCTTCTTGCTTTTGTTGAATGCGTATTGAGGTTATTAGGACAATGCAGCTGGAGTTTTAATTTTAGAAACTTTGATATTTTTAGGAATATTGAAATGCCTTTCCAAGAAGATAGTTCAGGATTCTTTAATTGTTATGGGGCTCATGGGTAGACATAAGCTCAAACACAAAATCAATGCTGTGCTTTATATAGTTCTTCTGTTTTCATTGTAGTCTGTTAATGCAGGAGCAAGACAGCATTCCAGTAGAGAATGTGCCAGACAGAATTCCTGTTTACAACTGCATATATTTTTAAAGTATTTTTGTAGCAATGTATGTTTCTTAGGTCATATTT
The DNA here is from genome assembly GCF_963082525.1 of Nesoenas mayeri. Taxonomy (NCBI): domain Eukaryota; kingdom Metazoa; phylum Chordata; class Aves; order Columbiformes; family Columbidae; genus Nesoenas; species Nesoenas mayeri. The sequence continues at coordinate 9,334,989 of NC_137565.1, read as the reverse complement.
TCAACTAATGAATGAGGTTTCACTTTTTTTAAAATCCTCATTCTTAATTTTAATGGTTTTTTTGTATTCAAATTACTGCCTTCTAAGTATTTCTACATAGGAGTAGGTAAACTTTTTGTTGGCAGTCTAAAAGTTTTATTTGAAGGAAGATTTTAATAGTAGTTTTGATTTGATGCTACAGAAAATGAATTTTGTTTTAGTTTGATTTTACTCATTTACAGTAGGCAGAACTGTCATTCCCTACAATACGTAAAAGCACCTTTTTGACCCCACTGTGTATGGGAGGCAAAAAAAAAAGGGCATGTTTTTATTTAAAAAGCAACAAAAAAAACCCAACCCAACAAACCAAAGGAAAAAAAAGTTAAATGAGGGACAAAGCAATGTGCTTTACCAATCTTCATTGTGAGTGGCATATTGAATATTTTTGGCTATGTACTAAATGGAGATTCCTTGCTCAGCCTTTTGGTTTAACTATTCAAGTGGATTAGTAAGAAGGTTAAGTGAAAAAGGATTAAGAAGGTCATGATGTATTCATAGTGAACTTTATTGGTAATGAGCAAATTTAGGCCTTCTCTTTCATACAGATAAAATCCGTTGCACTCTAAACCAGTCAAACTCGGGCACTGGTAGACAATATTCATGACTCATACCTGTCTTTTGACTGAATGATGACATACCTGATGATTTGACTGAAATCATCATTAATTATATTCTCTCTTCTTTTTCTTTGTCCAGAACATTTGTTGAGAACATCTTCTACCAGCAGGCCAGCATCTCTGCCAAGAGTACCTGCTATGGAAAGTGCCAAATCTATTTCTGGTAATGTCATGGTTTTTAGATCACTAGTAAAATTAGGAACTCTCATTTCGTCACTCTACTTACAGATCTACTTTACCTTTTCAAGAGAGAAGTTTGGTCTTCAGACCTTTAAGCTCTTGTCAAAAAAAAACCCCTATTTGGATATTTGGAATAGCTTATTTTTCAGTGTTCAAGTTTTCTATTGAAGTATTTGAGGAAAGTCCAATGGTAAAAATAATATTCCATTTTATTGCATCAAGTGGAACTGAAGAGATTTTTTTTTTAATTGTTCATCTAGTCTCCTTATTGTTACATATACAGACTTGCACCAACATACGAGATGTGTATATATGAATCAGACATATAACCGGTGATGTCTATGTCATTATTCCTTGTGTTACAAATAATTTTGGTGTGCAAGGTATATGTGAGGAAAGAAACTGTTCCTGGCTGTTATTTCTTACTGCTCGCATGGAGGACAAAAAGTTTTCAGTGAATCATTTAAAAATAGTCCATTTTGTGACTGGCATAACCTACAAATATTTTTCAGCATTACTCATAGTGGTTGCTGCACATTTGATGTTCACTTTGGATTTTTAGAAAATAGAATTGCTGAAGAGAAGTTTATGTAGAGCATTAGTTTACTGTCAAGCTGACGTCTCAGTATCAGCAGGGGCTTCTGTAAACACATCTTTAAGATCTATAGCACAAATAGTGTGATACTGTGAAAATGATACTTTCTATAAACTAGGCAGAAATGATTTGAGATAAATATTTTTTGAAAACACCTGTATATGAGTGAATGGTTTCAAGAAGAAAATGTGTTTTAGATCACTTTGATTTGCCCTAAAAAAACCCCAAACATATCCACTGGAAAGTGTGGTGGTGGTGTCGTTTTGCCAGGTTCTTGTGTCTCCTATTTATAAAATACTGTAGCTGCCCCAAGTCATTAGAAAATAAGTCTCTGATATATGTGGAAAGTTATATCTTTGATTTGCACAAACAAACAATGGTGATGATTTACGTATAAAAGGCAAACTTCATACTTGTAATTGGAAGCTCTTCTCTGTGGAGGAAACATAACCACTCCAAATTTGGCTTTATGGAGCATAACGATTATGCTTTGTCCTTTGATAAAATGAAGCAAGCTCTGTGGAATGTGGCTGAATGGTCTCAGGTCAATCTTTGATTTGCCTGCTGATGGTATTTAATTAATGTCCAGAGCATCACATAGATGCCAATTCTTGATTCAAATTAAGTGGGAATAAAGCAGCTGTCATCTCTAAGTTGTTTTCGTTTTGTTTTTCTCTTGTCTTAACAACTCAAAGCTTAGCAACATAACTGCATGGACTAGAGAAAAATTAAACTGTTTGGTGTTAAAATTCCTTCTCATTCATAAAATCATTCAAATGGAAGCAGTGAGATTCCATTAAGATATGTTCATCAAGTTTTCTTTGCTTCAAGATACAGGCCTGATAATAAATGTTAGGAGTGCTCTCTAAATCCTAAGTGGAATATATCAAGAAAAATGTTGAAGCCTAGTATTATATATGGGTTTCCATGCTAATGCTTGTCAGAAAGTGAGAATGTGTTAGAAAGGTTTTATGTTTGAAAATGGTAAATATATGGCATTTTTCTACTTAGTGTCTCGAAGAAGTAGTGAAGAAATCAAACGGGATATCACTGCACCTGATGGAGCATCTCCAGCATCTCTCATGGCAATGGGTACCACCTCACCACAGCTGTCACTCTCATCTTCTCCAACGGCATCAGTCACCCCTACAACCAGAAGTCGAATAAGGTAAAAACCCTTTTTTATGGTGCACTGAAATATGTTAATTTCATAGGTATATGCCTGCATATATCTAGTATACAATGTTGCACTAAGACTGCATATTCTACTGCTAGCAGTACAGTATTAATCTTCAGTAATCTTTGAGAGCTTCAGAAAGTGTTTTCTGCAGCTCAGTGTGTTTTAAAACTTAGACCAGAAGTTAGGCTTTCTACAGCTTAGGAGGTCAATAGCAAAACTTTATGCTCCACTTGAAAACCAAGCTAAGTTGTGTCACTAAATGATAGCATCATATCACTTCAAAACACCATAAGGCCAAATTCAAGAATTAAGCTGATGGCATGTTGAACAAATCTTTCAGAGTGGCTTGGACCCAAGGAGACACATGATAAACCTTAACTTTTGTAATCGGGACTGAAGACAAAAAGCAGCATGGCTAGGTTGTAATTCCACACTGCCAGATCTTCTAAATAGCCGTGAGTGAATGGGCCTGGCTTATTTGTCCCACAGATGAAATCATAATGCAAGTCTAAGCAACAAGTGGCTGGGCAACCCCTTTTCATTAGTAAGGTAAAAAGATAAGTCTGTAACAGATTTAAAACTTTTCCCGTCTGTAGCTTTATCAGTCAAAGGACTTCAAAGTATCTAAGCTTTATGTTATGCAAGTGAAGTACATACTTAGGCCTGCTTCATAGATTGGGAAACTGGCAGGCAAAGGTTAAATTACTTTCTCAAGACCATTTAACACTGAGGTCCTGAGCAAAGCTTTTGTACAGCAAAACAATTAAACCCTTAATGTTCTGAGACATCTGCAATATGTAATAATTACATTATAAGACTGTGTAGTTACTTACAGCTGTAAGTGCTATTGAAGATGATTTCTCTGAAATCAGCTGAGGCGTCTCAGTGCTGCTCTCTTTTCACTGTGCAGAAATTAAATTGAGTTTTGATCTATGAGTGCTTTACCAACAACAATTAATATTGTGTGTGTTACACCTCAATTGAGACTGAGCGCATCGGGGCGGGGGGCTGGCAGGGAAAGACAAAAACACCTGTATATGCACTTGGAACTGGTAGTGATGGCAGCCTGCACACTGCAGCAAATAGCATGGCATTTCATCTATGAATTTCATGAAAAAAATAACTTTCGTGTGATTACGCAGTTATAATTATGGTATCATTACTCTGCCAACCATTGCCTGCAACGCTAAGCACAACAAGAAGCCTCAGCAGTGGAACCCGCAGCAGTGGCTGTGCGGTGATGAGCACGCTCTTTGGAGCCGTCCTCAGCATGTCGCTGCGGGACTTCGGTTTGTTATCTCATCAGGTTTCTCTTTTATTCTCCTACCCTGTTGTAAAATAAACAATTACTGCTGTAGTTCACTACAACAAATACTTGCAGTTTACTGTTCCCTGTTCTAGTTGAAACTTCATTGGCTTTTTGATTTGGAATACAGTTGACCTAATTTACTAACTCGTAAGATTTATATGTCAAACCATTTCTCATTGTCTCCATACAACTTACAGTAATTTAGTTTCTTCAGCGATGTTTTCATAACTGTGAGAACCTGATATAAACCATGTGCTCTTACTGGAATTTGAGAACAGTCTGTACAGCACCCTCATGGCTAAACAGTATGTTTAGCATAAAGAGAGGGAGCTTTTAATTTGAGTTGTTGTATATTGTCCCAAATCTTTGTTATCAAGTTCTCATAGTGTTGCATAATCTTTTTTTGTAGATTAAATACACTATTTCGTTGTTATTTATTTCAATCACCAGTTCGATTTGTTGAAATATGTACTGAACTGAACTCTAAGAAGTGAAGTACAGAATTTCTTGAAGCATCATTCTGGCGGTGTGGTACCTGTGATCTTTTGGGCATAGTTTAGATCCAGTAACCTATTTGGATAATTTATTTCATATTTAAAATACACAATTAGCAACTTCCTTGTGTTAAATCTCTGAGATTAGCAGTTAGGTTTGAAGGCTCATACTGCTGTCTTCATGTTGAAAAGCACTGACTGTTTCCTGTTTATTGTTCTGCTGTCCATATATTTTCATGGATGTTTCAAATACTGTCTAAGCAATTTTGAGATCTTGCCATCTGTATTTCAGTGAAGACTGGCCAAGCAAATTGCAGTACATATACTCGAGATTAGTGCCTTAGAACATTTCATTGTATGTTGGCACATGTTCTTTTATGTGTTGAATGACAGACGGTGATATGTGGAACAGTCTCTGGTGTTCTGTTGGTAGCACACATGCCTGAAGACATCCACATTCTCTGAATGCTTTCTTTTCCCCTAGCAGGACCTGCAGAATTGCTACGTGTAAATCAGCAGAGAATCCCCTGAAAACACTATGTATTTCCACATTCCAGCCCTCTTTCCAGTCACCACATGGGTTATAAGGAACAAAGAGTTAAGATTTGAGAATGAATGTATATGCTCTCTGTGTCTTTTCGGATATATCCAAAAGGAGTATCTTAGGGTATATAACATCTTTGTGGATGTTATGAGAATCTTGCTTACATCTTCTTAGAGCTCTTTTAAAAATGGCAAATGTGGAAAGCTTTGCAGTATGGATTCACTGATAGCTTACCTTCATTTTCCAAATAGAAATGATTTAAAATAAGAACAACTGCTGGCACACTTTACCTCCAGTAACTAAGCTCCATAATGGTGTAATAACCAGTCTTTTTGTCAAAGACTGTTCACTGGAATATCTATAGAAATACTGAATGATGTAACTAGGCCAGTACAACAGTATTAACCTCTATAATATATATTTTTTAGCCTAAGCACTCATTACTGAAGCCTGGTAAAGAGATGCTTTTAATGTAAGACTTGTGAAAAAATGGCCCACCTGGTTATGATCATTCTTTTCTTCCCCAATCTTTCTTTAAAGAAAAAAAAATATTTAAGATTACCTGACAGACTGGAAGTGAAATTCATTGATAGCTTTTATTGTGCCTGTATATCAAATAGCAGATCAGCTCAGTTAGATCACCACCCTCATTTTGGAGAACTCCACATGTCAGGTAAATGTTCTGTTAATAATGCCATGCTGCTAATACGAAAAGTTGTTGTTTCAAGGTGACATTTGTAATCAGCCATGAGATGCAAAAGAGATAACATCAGTTTATTCTCTTTCTAAATACAAAATAAAGTCACTTGAGTTAGCTTAATGGTTCAAGCTGGAACTTATGTTGTGAGTTTGAGATTCTGAACTCTTAGAAAAAGTACCATTGAGGTTGAAAGACCTGGGGAAAAAAGTCTAAAGGACAAAGAAGGATTATTTGCTCATGAAAGAATTACTCCAAAATAACTCTTAAGTCTCTGCAGGTATTTCCATGTATTCTGTTTTTTCAGTCAGTAGTGCTGTACCCTGCTGTTTCACCGTGACAACAATTTGTCCTTCTTTTTAAGCTTTTACAACATATATTTCTGTTGCAAAAGATACACTACAAGCTCTAAGTTGCACTTCTTTCTTGTTCCTAGGGAAGAGAGGAAAGATCCCTTGTCTGCCCTAGCACGAGAATATGGAGGATCCAAGAGAAACGCCTTGCTGAAGTGGTGCCAGAAAAAAACAGAAGGCTATCAGGTAACTGTAGAGCTGGTTAACGTAGCGTACTTGGAGCCACAACACGTTAGAATCTGCCAATGGCATAAACCAGGCTGCTCCACACTTGACTGCATAGATTGCAATGGCACTGGTATGTACTGTACTCTCTTCTTGGAACACATGCTACGAGTCCTAACCCAACTAACATTAATAGCTCTTTAGTCACTTTGCTCCATGTTGATAATAGCTTTTCTCTTAAGGGGGCAGCTGACCTCCTGTGGAGGCACTTAAACACAGCCTTTTACAGATTGCGCTTTTGAAATTGTAACTGAAACTTTAGCAGCCTAAGGTTTAAAGTAATGTTTCACCAATGCAGTTAGAGAACAATTTCTCAAATTTCAGAGATTTTTTTTTTTGATAGGTAATTAGTGTAGGTTTTTTTGATCTTTCAATGTGCTCCCATTTAGTCCCTATTTAGGGACAGTTCATTTTGTGAAGGTTGCATTGTCTTGCATTTTGAACTTGGCTTTCTACTGCAGTTCCAGACTGCTTTTTCCAGTTAGCTCAAATGCTATCAGAAGCCAAAAGAACTAACAAGATAACTATCCACAGTTCTGATTACATTATTTTTTCAGAAGAATAGTGGCTTCAGCAAACTAAACCAGGATGTTAATAGTCTGACCATGATGTATTTGTTTGGTTAACTTGTATTGAAAGTGTTTGGAGTTCCCAACACAATCCTCAGTTTAAGAACTTTACTCTTTCCATGACTTGAGACTCACAATGCAGGAGGAAGTTGAGAACCGCATAACAGGATGGTCACCCATCCATAGGAAAAGTCGTCTCTCAGTACAATGGACAGGCTTGTGATACAAGCCCTCCCCCTCTTCCTGTGGCACGTCTAGTATGAAACTGCTATTTCTGAGGATAAGCTGCTTTGTTGAAAGAGCCGTTCTCCTTCCCCACATTTTTAAAAAAGGCAGGATGTTATATTTCTTTATAAATCCTCTAAAACTGAATGCAAAAATATTTTCCCGTATTGTCTTGAAATGAAGGATGAATTTGACAGCTTTCTTATCTGGTTAGGAAAAGTAATAGAAAAAATTCCAAACTTCTCATTCTGTAGTTGTGTGCATATGCAAGAGCATGTTTTTGTTTATAGAGATTGCTGTTTATAATTGCTTGAGTTTTAGAAACACTAGTAGAAGAATAGGTTTTGAGATTTACTGTACTTGCTTCAACAACTGCGCTGTGTTTCTCTTGTGCTGCTACTGAGAAACCACAGCATGTAGCATCTGTAGAAACAATGCATGCCTTCTTTTGAAAGAGTAAGATAATATCAGGAGGTTATATGTAGTTTTTGGAGAAGAATATATTTTGCTTTATGGACACTCATTCTTTGTTTATTTGTTGCACAGAATTTGATTATTTTCAGTATCCTCTGAAATTCAGTTCTAGTTGAACACCGTGCTGGCAGAGTTCTAATGTTTTAAGCATACCTAGCATTGTGTTCATTGGGCATCTCAACAATGTTATCCATACCAGATAAGGATCTCTTTTTTTAATTGAAGCTTCGCTTAGGTTTAATATTACTTTAAAACTACATGGATTCAAACCTGACAAGCAGTAAGAATGCATCAGAATAATGAACATTTCCCTTCCTCAGTCATTCTACTTAAGGTGCTCTAGCTCTCTTTCCTTGTCATCCAAATATTGACAGGGTACCTTTTCTTACCTCCAGCTCTTCCTGGTGTTTTATACTCGGCTGCGTTCCCTTTTATCCCCAGCATTTCCCATCATTATGACTTCTAAAAATAAATGGTTCCTCATAGCAGAATTTTTAAAGCTATCTTAAGACTTGCTCTTTCATGAATGCATTTTGATAAACAAGCTAATACCTAACCCTGTTAAAAAATAATAAATTACTTCATTATGCAGTTTTCGTTATTCAATCAAATTTAAAAGGGAATAAACGAATAGATCTATGGAAATGTAGTTGTTAAATATTTTAACTGTGTTTCAAATCTAATATATTTTGAAGAGTACCTCAATAAAAATAAGGTTAAAATAACCAATGAAAATAAGAGAAACTGACTTTTTCTCTTATTATATTGTTGGTTTTAATATGCACGTTGCTGATGACACGAAGCTGGGAGCAGTGGCTGACACGCCAGAAGGCTGTGCTGCCATCCAGAGACCTGGGCAGGCTGGAGAGTTGGGCAGGGAAAAATGTAATGAAAGATAACAAGGGCAAGTGTAGAATCTTGAATCTGGGTAGGAACAAGCCCAGGTTCCGGTATAAGTTGGGGAATGACCTATTAGAGAGCAGCGTAGGGGAAAGGGACCTGGGGGTCCTGGTGGACAGCAGGATGACCATGAGCCAGCACTGGGCCCTTGTGACCAGGATGAGCCTGGATGAGCTTTCGAGGTCCCTTCCAATCCCTAACATTCTGTGATTCTGTGAATGTTGTTTGCAAGCAGAATTTCTCCTTGAAGCTTATGTTTGGAAAACGGTGATCTGCAGAAGGTCATTGCAGAACTAACAACAGGCAGGTTCTCTATTAACTTTCATCTAGAGCCTGTTCAGTCTAGACAGTATTGCACTCGCTAAGTTGCTGAGTTTAATTATATTCAAAGCTGAACAGATCCCTAAGCCATGAAGGAGAAGAGTTGCTCTCTTAAGATAAGGGTGGGTTTTTAAGAATTTAGATAAAGGAGGAGCAAACCACCATTAGTTTTCAGACGAACAGGCAAAAAAATACTTGAAATTTGGTCATGTGTTAGCTTTGCTTGGGTTCTGAAATAGTGATTCAAAATACAGTGCCAAGTGCTGCGTTTTCCAGAGAGAAGAGAATCCTCCTGGCTCCTCTAAAATTTGTGCAGTGTCATAAAACTGTCATAAATTCCAGATATCTTCAAAGCATAATGTAATCCCATCCAGCTGTCATGGAGCATTTACCCTAGCTGGAGTACAGCTACTTTCATTTTGAGTACACAACTAATAAAAGTCCAAAAAAGGATGTGAGCATGCATGTTTCGTGTTAAGAAGGGGACCAATAAACAGGATACACACATCCTTACCCTTTCTTATCTACAGCAATATTTCAATTTATTTTCCATTTTTGTCAGCATTATGAGAGGTAACTCATTTCCAGAAGTCTGAAACCAAAAAAGCAATTGTCACAAGATAGCAGCAGGAACAGACTGGGGCTTTTTTAACCTTTCTTTCAGCTGCTCATGCTTCCTAATTACAGACACACTGGAAGACCTCCTTAATGTGGCCTGGTAGTTCTTGTCCTCTAATTCATGCAATGCTGGTTTTTTTGGAAAGACCATCTAATTTTTACCTCCTATACAGATCAAAGCTACATGTCTTACAAAAAATGTAAAACACACCTGCATGTCAGCAATAAACAATACAATTTTTTTAGCGGATGAGGAGGGTGTTTGAAGATGAATGTGTGTGTACTGAATGCACCTTGAAATCAAGCAATTCTTTCATTTGTACCCTAGTAGTAAGTGTAGAATAACAACGCCAAAGGTAAAAGATGACTCAGGTTGTTTCTTTTCCACCTGTTCTTATATACATGTTTTTTTCAACACTAAGCTAGTTCATATTCTACTCAAGGTATTATAGTGATTTTATTTTAAAGAAAAAAGCACAAATGATGGCAAAATTGTGTGCTTATGCAAGCCTGTATTCCATAGTGATTCCAGGGTGTGGATATGTTCCCTGGTGCTGGCTGCTTGATTCATCAGAGTAGTCAGGCTGCCAAGACATTGCTCTCCTTGGTTCAAGCTGTGATGCATTAGCCAAAAATTGTTGAGTTAAGGAAGGACAAGCTTCCTTTTTCTGTTTGGATTGGATTCTGATACAAGAGAAATGTCAACTTGTTAGACTTAATTATGAAAAAAATTAGAATAAATTATGAAACTGTCTGTATCTCTGTAAGTGCTTCAGATGTTAATGTCTGAAGCTATTATTGTTCTTTTTCTCAGAATGACTACTCCTTTTATGTTTTGGGGGTTTTTTTTGTGCCAAAACTGAAAAGTAATAAGTCTTTCATAGGGAAATAAATATGAACAGTCAATATTTAAGGGATTTGATAGTTTATATTTGCCATTTACTGCTTTTTTGGAAGCTGGGATTAAAGAGGCAGTAGTTGGGACTGCTGCTCGGTCTTTTCTGGAGCTACTTTTTTCTTTCTCACCTACTGCCAGAAGGACCAATAGCCTCAGCTTTAATCCATTATTTGAGAATCTGTGAGTCCTGATTCAATGTGTGGATAACAGTTATTTTTTTTAGTTTACCTTTCTGATTCTTTTTAATGGATACTCTTATGTGTGTGTTGTGTCTTTAAAAGCTTTTTAATAGTAGATTTCTGCCATGGGAAGAAGCCTGCCAAGGTCTGTACACTTAACCCTCAAATCTTGTTGTAATGGTTCAATATATTATAGTACAGAATCATATTAATGCATTTCCTTTCTCAGCCCACTTAGGTCATTAACTAATACATCAGAGACACAGACGCATGTTTTTATTTTCTCCATGTTCTCTCTCATTTGTGAGCCAAACTGAGTTAGGATGTGGGAACCTCTCCTCCCTGTGCAGAGCAAGGGATGGAGAAATAGCTGCTATGCAGAAGGCTCCTCTGCTGCAACTGCGATATCCATAACTCAGGGAGATAGGAGACAGCTGTGGATATGTCCACTGAAGAGATAGTTAAAATAACTTCCTTCGTAGTTTGTAACTATAAATCAGAAACCATTGTTTTCTATAGTGTTTTTGTGTATGTGTGTGGGGGATTTTTTAGCTGTGGAGTTTTCGGGGTCGGGGGGGAGATAGTTGAATCACTGGGTTATAATGGTTAATATCTGTTTCTTGCTTTTTAAAAGAAGGTATTTTCACTGACTACAGAACACTCTCAGTTAATTTAGCGTTATTGCAAAAAGTAGTAGGAGACAGTTTCAAAATTAGCACTACACTGGTTAAGAACACTTTAAAATTGTGAATTCTAGAAAAGTTTGGGAGAGACCTTAGACTGGTGTTTGCAGAGCCCCCTGTCAAGCAGCCCTGAATGTTTCTAGTGAGGGAGATTCCTCCACTTCTCTGGGCAACCTCTTCCAATGCTGAATTGTTTCATGGTTAAGACTTTTCTTCTTATATGCAGACAGAATTTCCCTGGAAGGAAATTATTCCTGTTGCATCTTGCCCTGTCACCGTGTGTCCTTGTGAGGAAATTACCTCTACCTTCTCTATAACTGCTTCTTAGGCATTGGAAGACTCTGATTACATCTCTCCTGGAGCTTCTTTAGGCTGAAGTAAACCAACTGCATTCAAACTTTCTTCGTGTGCCAAGTTCTCTAAACATCTTGGGAACTCTGCTGGACCCTTTTTTATTCCTCAGTGACTATTTTGAACTTGGAGGACCAAAGCTCTATACTGTATTCCACGCGTAGACTGGCAAGGGCCCAGCAGGGTGTACGAATCATTCTGCTGGCTGCACCCCCAGGGATGCAGCTCCAGATACAGTTTGCCTTCTTTACTGCAAGGGTACCCTTCTGATTCATGCTCAAATCCAGTGCATTTACTGGTTAACTGCTATTGTATTTCAGCCTAAGCTGATGGATCGTTATGTTCCTATTACATTTCCACCTTGTTTCAGGAAGAATCTTCTTACTCTTTTTTTTTTCTATGCGAGCGGCAAGGGAATACTCATTTTGTGGTAACTGCTCCTGCTCTGCACTTTGCAGCTTAATAGGAGTTTGAGTCATGCTTGAAATGCTTTTGGGTTGTGGATCCCCCAGGGTGTTCCCCTACCATCTTATTTTCCCCTCTTTGTCATGGCTGTAGAATGGACTATAGAATTTTTTCTGCTTGATTCTGTAAAACGTTACATTCTTACACTCTGTCTCTAGAAAAGTCTTACCAATTTTTAGCGCTTTTTTTATTATTATTCCTGAGTTGGTTTTTTGGTTTTTGATGACAGCAGCCTGTGGATTAACTCCTTTTGTTAGATTTGCCTTTCTTAAAAAAAATCTCTCCCAAATACTTGAGGTGACTTCGCTCCCATCCAAAGTATTGAACATCAGTAGGCAAGGACTAACAAATCACCTGTCTCTAGAAAGGCCTATTCTTCATTTGACAATTCATCTGAAAGTATGTCCTTCATTTACTTTGATACTTTGTGGTCTGAAATGGCTTGAAGAAAAATTTTGCATTAGATTCCAGCAGAATTCTCTTAATAGAGCCAATTACTTAATAAAAGCAGTAACAAAGAAGAAATAATGTCAGAGATTTTAGGCTCGTGTTCTGTTTACCGTCAGTTCTTTGAGAAATAAGAGCTTAATGCAAGATTGATTTCATTATACTGACCAAGCTTTTTCAAAAAACCACAAGTAGTTAAAAGCATTTGGGAAATAAAATTGTGCTGTATTTAAATGTGCCAGTTATGTGCTCAAAGCCCTACATAAAAAATTAAATTTTCAATTTAAATGACAATCCGTCCAGTTTCTAGATTTGTTTTTTATTGTCTGGCCGATATTATACTTTTGCAGTCTGAGAGGTAATAATAATTCATAATGATCAGAGCAATTGGAAACAGAAACCAGTCCCTTTTAATTGTTTCCTTCCGTTGTATTTAATTCAGCTTCTCCGAATACATTAAAATTCTTGGATGATGGGTTTGTTTTCTGTTTGTTGTCTTAATAATAAAAGCTGGACCCTGCAGGAAGATTTAGAATAATGGGATATTCCAAGTTCTTTTTCGGAACCAACCAGACTTGTAGGTGAACTCTTTTAAGTGGCCCTTTTTTCCAATATTTGCATTCAAAATTCAACATTCTGTGGATGCTACGAATATGTAAAGTGAAAATTTTAGTTTATACTAATGTTGAAGGGAAGATTACTTTCTTTTGGTTTAGTTTAATTTACTGTTTTGAGCACAACTGTTTTTCTTGCTTACGTGTTGGGGTGAGGGAATACACTTACAAAACTATGAAAAATGTCTCTAGATTTTGGAGGCCAACACTTCTGGCTTTTACCTCATGTAGAGGGTTCTGTCTTCAGCCCCACTTGTTCTATCGGTCTGGGTTCTAGTGCATCCAGACTGTTTTGATACTTTGCAATTCCTTTCTTCATGTATTCTGGGCACAAGTCTTCCTTCTTTGTCCACAGGATCAAGCCTCAGGTGTAGGTTCTGAGGATCTCATACACATCACTGCAGCATCCTATTTTCCGATTTTGATGGGTGCATTCTTGCTTGCTGTCCATCCTGACTGTTTTAAAGACTATTACTCTAGCTCATTGCTTTATAGGTATTCCATTGTTTGCTTCTCATTTCTCTGTGCTCCCTCATTTCTAATATACACTACCGTTCTCACTCTGAAGGCTGCTTCAGCACTGAGAGCTCATCTGTGCTTCAGTGATGCTGCTATTTAGGCTCAAACTCTTAAATTTTCAAGTATTGCTGTGCTTCCTATGAAATTTGTAGAGCAATGTGAGAGAGAAAAAAGACATTTTAAGCTCTGTGAAGCAAGGTGCTATCAAACTTTGTTATTTGTACAGTGACTGGCTTTAGCGGACTCTTATAGTAAATAGAGTATATTTTGCAATAATACAAATTCAATAGGTACTTGTTGAAATTACATCCAGCATTAAGTCACTAAGTTGAACACTGATGTGTTAGAAACCATTAGTCAGGTCCAGCAATGTGTCAGCATTCATCCTTACTTTAATCAAGGACGCCATATCTATCCTTAAAAATTTGCTACTGCTCTTCAGTAGCTTTAACTAGTATGATATTTTTGTTAATAGTTTGTCTTGATGCACACATGTATGCCTGAGCAGACCCGTGTTTAACTGAACTGTGACAATGCCAATGTACAGCTTCTCTCCTCCCTTTCCCACATCACTTGGCCATCCTGGGGAAGGAGGAGAATATCTCAGCCAAGGCGTGAAAACCAGGACAGAGTTTTCCTCCCTCCGTAGATTGTGTAACAAAGCAAAAATGATCATTCACATTTGTTTTGTATAACTAGCTTGCTACAGATGACTGTGACAATAAAAAGCCCCTTTCTCTGTCTTTATCCATTTTCTTGATACAGATGTGATCTGAGACATTAGTGGTTACAGAGTAGGGGGAAAGAGCTTTTCAAAAAGTAACTTTGTAAACAGACAGAAGTAGGAATTTATTTGCTTTAACAATCTGATATTTTTTTCTTTAAAGCCTTGTACTGTGTGTTGCATTTGTTTGCCTGATTTAAGTGACATTGGAAAAGTTTTAACCAAGCATTAATTTAAATCCAATTTCCTGTCTCTTGAGGAGAAAGGAGGGAGAGCTTCTTTCTCTTTCTTTCAAATTTTCCCACCCCATGGCTCGAGGAAGCCGTGTGAGGAGCATGTTCCCACAGACTGGGGTCTCCAACAATGCCGTTTCCGTCTGGGAGGCTCAGCCCACTGCCCGGGCACTGTGAGCCGCAGCACGTACGCTTACGTCACCCCAGCTTGAACCTGCTTTTGGTGGACTTTGTGTAAAAAGTGCTAAAGCTGAGCAGGAAATGGAGATTTCCCTCACATTCTTCTAGAAATTGCCTTTAGTTTTGTTTGGGTTTTTTTGGTTTGTTTTTTCTCTCCTCTGTTGGAGGGGATTGCAGTTGTTTTCCATTTGTAATCCAAATAATTCATTTGACAAGAAATACAACTGCCTTCGTTCTCAGACTGTCGGGCGCAGTAACACTGATTCCTGGTGGAGTTTTAGTGTCTTATCAAAGACGGGTGATGACTATTCCATTGCTGTCAGGTGAAAGTTTGACATGTGTGGTTGTGTTTCTGCGACTCTGTGTCTGGAGCTTACAGTTCCTGCTACATTAAAATTTGAAAAATTAAGCAGGGAAGCTGGTTAACTTCTATTTAAGCCCAGTTAAGTGAGTTAGATATTAAAGCATATTTGTATTTATCCATAAAGGTCTAGAAGATAAACTGCGAGTTGTTGTTACTGGCTGTTTCTTAATTAAAGTTTAAACTGACTGCTATCCACTTAGCTGCTTTACCATTGTTTGATGGCCAACAGCCAAGGATACAGTCACTTAGAAGGTCACTGAGGCATCTTGTTCATCACCCTTTTGGACTGGGCTGACTCTTTTTACAGTAATCCGTACAATCTCAGGAGATGTGTTTACCAGTGCCCCTGTGTTTCCCACTGGAACTCAAAGATCAAGAGCACAAGACTGCATTCTTCAATTTCAGTTCCAATCCCAAAGACAATGATTCCTTGCCACTGTCAGTGTTCAATCTGTTGGAACCTCTTTATTTCCAACTGAAACTTAATTTTACTTTGTGATCTTGTTCGCATAAGTTTCTGCACAGAAATGGTTTGTTTAGAAGAGTAAATATTTGTCCTCATCTGTTAGAAATTTTATCTGCATATTAATACGGTAGAAACAGAAAAGTAAAATCTTAAATTAACAGAGATACTACCAGATAGTCTGCTACAAGGATTTTAGGCATACATCTCTAACTTGTTTGCTACATTTTGCACTTGGGGGGTTGAGCAGCTTGATATTACCTGGAATTAATATACAAGATAACTTTCTTATCGCTAATTTTTTTGGTTGTTCTCTGCAGTAGTGGATTTTGGTTTCTTACCACAGGACTTTAGTATTAGGCTGTTTGCTTTCTCTGCTGATTTCTTCAAAGATATTAACAAAACCATGAGTATTGGTGGATTGGTAGAACCAATACTTGTTAGATTGATTTTAATGTTGTTTATTTTTTTTTTTCCCTTCAAGAATATCGACATTACAAACTTCAGCAGTAGCTGGAATGATGGCTTGGCTTTCTGCGCAGTCCTCCATACTTACCTCCCAGCACATATTCCCTATCAAGAACTAAACAGCCAGGACAAGGTACGACATTAAAAATCCCATTACTGGGACTGTGAAACTATATAGTTAATATGGGTTAATAAAGAAGAATGAACAAATTGGAGTTCTAAAAAACCCAGTATTACTAGGAATCATAATTGGAACACTTCGAACTACTTTAGATGATAACAGGACATGTTCATTCCTATGGCTCTTTTTAAATTACCATGGTTAAATTATAGACTCCATCTGAAGCGAAAGTAGCAGCATTACTATGAACTCTCTTAACACCATTTTATTATGTTTGAAGTAGTGTTTCCTTGGATTCTAACATGTTTTTATATCTCATACAGAGAAGAAACTTCACTTTGGCTTTTCAGGCAGCTGAAAGTGTCGGCATCAAATCTACTCTGGTAAGTTTCAAATGCATACTGAATGAATTATGTCCCATTTATAAAAATCAAATTATTATTTTTTGTACTTTTGGAAGGTTTTGATGCTTCATATTTCAAAATAGCAGTAGATGAGCTCAGCTAGAGGTTATTGCCCCTGAATCATACTTGACTGAAAAGCAGAAATGATACTCCTTACCTCAGTGCTTTGTTTAATAAACCCACCGTTGTTGTCAACTTAAGCTTGCATATTTTTTGCATTAAATAGTGACTGAGATACAGACCTGTACTCCAGCTGCTGCAGCAAAGGCAACAGCATGATAGCCTAGAGCAGGTAAACTCTTCAGCCATAAAACCAAGATTCACCAAAACTACCTCTCAATACCATAAGAAATAATAGTAAAGGCAATGGATTTGAGAATAACTTAAGTAGTTATGTGATAAAATCTTGAAGACTTTATTCATTCTTTCCTGTCTCTGACCTACTTACAAATTATTTGTTTGTTGTTTGTTTTTAATTCTAGGGGTACAAATCAGGATATGTAATTTTTTTTTTTGAGTAACATGAGAGTCAAGATTTTAACTCTTAAGTTTAGACTTTTAATTTGTCATCGTAAATAATTGAAAGGGTTTTTTAATTTATTGTTTATAATAAGCTTTTTTATACAAATTTTAGTTTGAAAGAATTAGTTTTGACTTGTATAGTATTTCACAGAATCATAGAATGTTAGGGATTGGAAGGGACCTCGAAAAGGGTCCCCTTTACCCCCGTCCCAGCATTGTATTTGCTGGCAATGGTAGTTGGGCTTTAGTACTTTGACTTTGTCAGTGATTTGAAACATGGAAGATTCTTACCAAGTGCTCATGTAGGAACTAGATTGTGGAAAATAACTACAGGAATTCTTACATAATTCAGCTTTAATCTAAATGCTTTCTGCCTGTCCTTTTTTTATTACAGGTACTCTAAAAAGACAAATTGAATGGAATTAAACCTTCTAAATGCAATTTGTATCCTCTTAAGGATTTAGTATCTATTTACACACCTGCATGCACAGTGTGTATGATGTGTGTGTTTGTGAATTTTTTTCCTTGTCCATATTTCATAGGTGGAGGGTGAAAAGGGTGTGAAAACTAGTGTATGTAAACAGTAGTGGTAAGGTAAGGGGAAGTTATTTGTTCCCTGAATAAGAAAGTGTTTGGCTGCTTTCACGTGGAGAATTTAAAAAATTACTTTCTCTTTTTTTGAGTTCTGGAGTTTCCTGGACCCAAAGCTTACAAAATAGACCCTTGCAGTAAACAAAAGCTATTAGAAACTACATCGCTATGTTTTCCTTTGTACATGTGCTGAAAAGGGTAGATTAGGCTTTGTTTACCCTGCTTATTCACAGCCAATCTGGCATAGTGTTACTGTGAAATACATGAGAGCCAGTCTTTCCATGAGAAACAAACCAAATGCTTTGTCTCCTGGATGTACTCAAACTGGCAGTAAACTTGCCTCTTCCTTGCCTCTTTACACAAAAATATGTAGAAATAAGCTAAAGTTCAGTAGTCTGCTGAAATGTAAAATGAGATTCAATTATTTATTGATGCTGACTCTCACCCTGATAGGAATTCTTAACTTGAGATTCAGTTACTCTCTGAGCCTTGATGCTGTGACTCAGTACCAGAGTAGATGGCGTTGACTTGCAAGGCTGGTGTAGGGGAATGTGAACATTCAAGTCTTGACTACTACTAGTTGTACTGAGTGGGGGACAACACAAGTATGCACAGCATTATGCTTTGCCATCTTAAGTCAACAAAATACCTATCTACAGATATGCTTTTCATAGCTGTTTACATTTTGTAAGTAATATAAAGATGTATGGAAGAAAACAGAGCATTCTTCATCAATACTTTAAATTGCGGAAGCTTTACAGATTTACTATTCCCAGGAATTTTTAGAAACTCTACCGCGTTACTCACAAGCTTATCATTCCTGATTTTGACCAATCTGTTTTCTGTGACAGGACATCAATGAAATGGTGCGAACTGAGCGTCCAGACTGGCAGAATGTCATGCTGTATGTTACAGCCATTTACAAATACTTTGAAACCTGAAACCCTAATAATTCAACAGATCCGTGGGCTACCAGATGGAAATCTGACTGAAATGCTAATCCCCATTTCACTGAAAACTGGCAACATTTGAGTCCCCTCAAACTTCAGTGACACTATCCTGGATTGCCTCAGATTGCTTCAGCTACTAAGCCTGGAAACAACTGTTTAAAAGCAAGAACTTGTTACCACAGTGCTTGGAATAACCCAAGTTATTAAGCTATTCACGTTAATTATGTAGCCTAAAGAGCCTGGACTACTTATGTGCTGCCTTTCCGGCCAGACTTCCTGAAGCTTTCTTTCCTAGGAGAGTGAGATGAATGGATCCTCTAGCATGTAAGAGACTGAATGTACAGCTAAAGCTTTGAGAAGGAAAAGGATAACATGGCATCGTATTACTGAACTTTCTCTAGCGTTCTGATACCACAGAGTCTGAATATTCTACCCACAGCATATGACCCTGATACAGCAGAGTTCGTAATGGTAATTTAGTTACTGCCTTTCCCTCCTTTAAAATATGCACAATATTCTAGGAAAACAAGCTTTTGTTCCATAATGACAAATTGAGTGGAAAAGTGCTCTTGATACCTCGAAAACTTTGGCACAGAAGAACTCATCATTCTAAAGCTTCGTTATAAGCCTACCTCTGTCACAGTGATGTGGCTTCCAACTTTATCTTATGGATTGTAAAGACTAGCACATACAGCTCCTGGTTTTCAGGGTACGCTATACTTCAAGGAATCTGTCCAAACTCCTTGTGCTTCCATTATAACAGAAATGAATCAATAATCAGCCCTTGTACAACTTGTTCTTCCTCCTCTTCCTCCTTTGCCTGTATAGCACGCACAGCTACCCCAGGCTTTACTCTACAGCAATACGAGCAAATATCATGGATTTCTGTGGTAGAATTTTGGAACTGGGATAGCATTTCCTCTGCAGAGAAGATATTTTCAGTGAGATGTAATAATTAAGTGGTTTGTCTGAAAATCCAGCTTTGCCATGTTTTCTGTGTGCTTTTCGTTGATCTTGCACATCCTCATCTGACTGACAGAAGGTGAGGCGTTCTTTAACAAGAGCTATGGAGGAACTGATGTCATGTGTATGCACCCCGTAGTCTTGAATATTGCGTGGAAGTGACTCACTGTCACAAGGAATTGAGAAACTTTAGTCTCCTCAACTTCTATTTTCCTAAAATGTACCTGAATTCATGTAACGGTTCTCTGGCAAAACAGTTCAAGTAAGTGCCTTAGCGATCATTAAATCGATACATCCTGGCACTTCAGGGCCTCATGCAGAATGTTAGTGGCTCAGAACAGTTTCATATATCCATTTGTCATAAGCTGTTTGTTCTAATCTTGTTTGTCAAATCATTGCTTCTGCTTCTTATTTTTCCGAATAATTAGCAGCAGTTAAGCCACAGTTGAACGTCTCTCATTAATATTAAGCAGAAGCCTACTTTAGAAGTGAGTTCTATAGCAACTGCTATTTATAAGCACATGCTCTTTCAACACAGTAACCCTGTTATAAAGAAAATTAATCTGCCACTCCTATGATGCTCTTATGACTGTTAAGGACAGTTTGAATGTCATAGATGTTAACCCAGTGAATGCAACTATGCTTGGCATCTCTGAAACTTTGTCATTGTATAAAAGCACAGATTTAACTCAAAATGATTGCCAAATGCAAAAACCTGTCATCTGAAGAACACAGCCCATGTGAAGAGTAATAATTCAGCATGTCTCTAGCAGCTAGCATTGTCTAAAAATATACACTTCCATTGATATGTGCCTGGGAGAATTACAAAAGTTTGCAAAATTGTTTCTTAATCCATGCAGAGGGCCTTTGGAGACGTTTTCAGAGCAGTGGTGTCTTGTACATTCTCACAGTTATTTAGAACCCTAAAAGTAGCTAGATACTCCCTATTAATTGGTGCATTTAAAGAGCCAACGTAATCTAAAGACAGTTGTCACGAGAGAGGCTTCAAGTGAAAAATCTTCATTAACAGATTTTAATAAAAGCCTGAAATAACATTTTCTCTCCTGTATATTTCTTAAAAATGTTCTTCATCTCTTCAAATAAGTATCAGTAAGAATAGTCTTATCAGCAATAAAGGAATATCAGGCTCCGTGAAGAAGTTTTTGTATAATGATGTATCTGAGCCTTTACATGTAAGATGCTGCACAGCTGTCTGAGTGGCAGAAATGAAGCAATGGAAGATCTAAACCAAACATAATGCCCTGCTGCACTCTACAACGTGGGTTTTTTCTGAAGTTTCAAATAACATTAAATTTCTCAAGAGGAAGAATAGCCGTAGCCCTTCCAGCCGTGGATGATACTGTTCTGTTTGGTTCCTACTCATAGTTAATCCTGAAACAGCCTGGGTTTTGTACATATGAAGTGCAAGCTTATGCTGATTTACTTTCCTTTTTAATTTAGACAATATTTCTGAATGTACCACAAAAAGGACAAATATTTTATCATCAGTTTATATTATTGCATTTTAATATGTGCCTTGCAAATGCCTGTGCTGTAGGTGTGGGGTGGGCAACCAAATGGACCTGTTGAACATATTGGTGCAGATAGAGCTGTATCATCTGCTGGGGCTTCTTTCCCAGAACGCTTCAATGGATCAGAGAGGTCCCTTTAGAACCAGAGGTATGTTTGGTTTGTCTAGTTGTCATCCTGATGCAAGATCATCAGCAATGAACTGAATGAACAATTCTGGGGTTTTCTTTACCAAAAAAAGAAGGGATGGGAGGGAAAGTTCCATTTTAGTTATTCAGGAAAACTCTGTCAGAGAAGTTTTGATACAGAGTATCTAACAATAACACAACTGAGGTGACTTCAGAATGGATCACTTGATTTGGTTTACAGCTGGTTTTATTTGATCCAGTTTGATTTGGTTGTCTTGTATATTTAAATAGAAACCCTAATTTAGGATCTCTGGTGTGAATGGCAGTGGCTCTCACAAAGATCTCTCATTCTCATGAAAATTTTCTCTGAAAAATTGTGAGTGAAATTTTTCCTTTTAAGTTTGTGTTTGTGGATAGGTTATCCAGAATATAGTGTGTAATTACAGCATATTCTGTTTTAAAAGGGGTTTTTTTTCTCTTTTGCATGAAATATATTCCTCAAGTTAAATGTAGCATTTCTGATTTTTTTTTTTTTTTGCCTGCAATATTGTAAAATATTTCCACTGATTATGTGTTTCTGTCAAGTCTATAATCATGCTTTAGGGTCCCTTTAATTTGCCAGAACTAAATGAACTTGGCTTTGACGTACTGGTGTTAACTCATATTAATACCCCTGGCAGCAGTTGTACTCTGGTTTTCCATGCATAAGGAGAGGTGATTTTGCCCCTTGCTCTAATGATGCTCACAGTACAGTGCTTGAAACTGCTGAGGATCTGCCTTAAGAATGTTGTAGCCGTGATTAAAAATTCTCATTAGCATCTCATTTCTGTTAATGATCTCAATGTTTAATTTTTATCAATTTTTTTCCCTTTCCACATTCAACACTTCAGACATTTGGATTCTGCATCTTTTGCATTGACAAAAATTACTTTTACTCAATTATCTCTGTTTCTGTACAGTTTTGGTCTAGGGTACAAATGTTATTATAGCCTAGTTTTAAACAAGATTATTTAGGAAGCTGAAGATACTAAGAACTTGGGGGTTATTTTTCTTACTTTCTGTGTTCTGTTTGGGACTGGTTTGGGAACGCTGTCTGTTTTTCAGTTGCAATGTGACAATATCTTCCAAAGCTGCCCCCTTTGGAGGGCCAGCATCAAGCTATGCATAGGCTGGAGTTAAGCCTTTAAAACTCTGTTCAACTCAAGACTTTACTTCTTTTTTGCCTCTTGCAACTAATACAATCCCAGCTTAACTGCATCGAGAGTGAGCTATTAAGGGGCAGAATTCTTCCAGGAAGGAATCCGGTTGTACACCTTGACACTAATTTTGCTTGTTGTAATACTCTTGCTGAGGTGGCCTAAGAAAGAGGATTTTAAAATAGTGGTATTCATGTACAGACTCATTTAACTGTATAGTTTGTCTGTGATCCTTCCCTTGACTTGTTAAATATTTCTCGTTTATTTTCACGTTCTGCAAAGCTTTATTTCCACAACTCCTTTCTTTAAGCTAGCATTAGTGTACGAAGACTCAGTAACCAGTTTGAGAAATTATTTGGCGAAAAGTGGTATTACAGTGTAGCTGTTATCCATGAGTGCTGGACATGGCTCCAGGCTTTCCCAACATCATATGTGCTGGTTGGTACATGTGTTAGAGCCGCTTTGCTCTCCCATACAGCTGCATCACCTCATGGTGTCCATCAGGTGTGCTTGCCCCCCAAAAGTTTGCCCCCCAAATTATCAACTCCTTAAATGAGTTAAGGGCTTGGAGACATCTCTTAATATATTTAATTGTCCCTATTTAGAAAGATATCTCTAGTAGTATTTCTGCTTTCAAAGGACAGTGGTTGGATGGGTTTTAAATTACTGTCTGGCTTGCTGAGCATTCCCAGTCCTCCATTCTGCTGAGTTTTTTCTCTTGTATTCCCTATGGTTTCAGTAGTAGTTGTAGTATGGTTTGTGGTTGTCAAAGCCAAGATGTTAAGCATCTGGAATATGTAGTAAGTATGCTTTTGATAATTAATGCTAAATAACTTTTAAAAATCAAGGTTTGTACAGTTCTGATTTCTGTTAAAGTGTATTTTTTTCCCATATGCATTTGTGCTTACCACTTTTGGGGATGCAAGACCCCATGACCTGAGTTTGACAAGGCCGCTATCCTAGCCCCCATAAATTAATTCATTCTGTGCTAATAGGATTATTTCCTCACACTGAAACTTCAGTAAAACCTATGAATACCAGAGGACTTCCTTCCAACTCACATTTATCTTTTACTTGCAGTATTCCTTACCCTTAGGCCCCTATCTGCCACAGAGTTGCACATAAAGTTCCCATCAGTCCCAACAGGACTTGCGGATGCAAAGCAATAGGGTCGGCTTTTGGCAAAGGTTGGCAGCCCGATGTAATTTAGCTGGTTTCATTTTAATCCCCTATTTTCAGGGGGTTTCAGTTTAGCCAAAATCACTTACTCAAAGCTGAAATGTGGTGCGTTTGTTCTCCCCTGGGAAGTATGCTTCTGTTTAATAATATTTTTTATGAGATTGTATTTATGGAAACTGAAAGAAAAATGTCATGAAGCTAGTTTGTTGCACTTTTCTAAGGCTTTTGTATTTTGCATAGAGTTCTAGAATATTAACAAGTTGTTTGGGGAAGTCAAGGCTTTAAACTTACTGTGCCCCAGCATAACAACGTATTACGTGCATTTTCATTCTAGTGATGTATGTCTTATTTTAATGGCATGTAACTAGTGTATTTATATGGTAGTTCGGAAAGCCAGTGGACATTCCTGCTGCAGAGGAGCCGTTGGCAGTGCTGGTTCCACAGTTCGGGAACTGACCAGTTTTGACAGCACACTGCATTTGCAATAATGGAGCAGTCGATTTTTGGTTCTGAACTCCATTTCAGCAAATGGGGAGAAAGAGGCTTTTCTTTCGTTCCATTGTTGAAATTTCTCTAGATACTTTTATTGGTTTCCAATTATTGCTTGTGCTCAATTAGGGTGATTACCTGGGAATCAGTTCACTAAAGAGGATACAAATCCATGTAATGTGCTCAAGTAATTCATCCCCGTGACTTACAACATTTCAATTTGTTAGAAACTTTTGGTTTTACGTATATTGTAAGATTGATTTTACTGTTTTTAAGTAGCACTTTTATGCATATCTGAAGGCTTTTTTTGGGGCAGAAATGTTATTTCTGTGTGTTATCTAGTGGAAAGAAAGTATAACACTACTAAACAAAGCATAGACTAGCTAGCCTCCAGACTGTAAGTTCACTTTAGGTCAGTAATGATCAGGAGTTGTTCGATGTGTATGAAATGAATCAGTGATCCCTTTTACTATTGGACAACTCTCCAGATCAACGTCAGAAGGGCATTAATTGGTACCCTCCAGCCCTTGGGTGAGGGTCCTTTCAGTTCAGGTGTGAGGCAGAACTGACAGAACAAAGTGATGAATTTTGGACTCGGTGAAAGAACACCATTTCATTGGTGTCTCAGCAGCATATTGGATAAGGACTAACCCTGTTTGAGATGACACTGCAGCCAGTACTAATATCTCCTAAATAGCTAATTTTCCATGGTCTTTAAAGATGATGTAAAAAAACAGTGATTCTTAAAAGCTCTTCTCACCTCTCTGGCTTTTCTGCTTTGTATTGGTTCTATACTCCCTCAGAACAGCTGTTAGACTGACCTAACAATATGTGTATGGGGTTAGTAATTCTTGTTCTAGACAACAAGCATTTTTCTTTTTTTTCCAGAACTCTTTGAAAAGGTTTACACACACATTGACATACATAAACATTTTATATAGAGAGAGACATTTTACAAAAATGTATATATGTACACACGCATATATACCTGTGTGTATACATATATTTACATATGCCTGTTCTTAATAAAACTGAACATGTTTCAAGGAGTGCTTGCGTCTTGGATGCTTAGTGCTGTATTAGCCTATATGTTTAAAAGGCATGGAGGAAAAACAACATTCTGTTTGCTTCTGGTTAGAGCTGAGAAATACAGGTTTAAGGAAAACTTGGAAGTATGTTCAAATTGTATTTCACCTTGTTTCTGTTTTGAAAGGCACAAGCTGTTAATCATTGGAACTTAGAAGGTCAGCAAGCATATTTTAAGCTAAACCTTTTGGAGGACCAATATGCTTTTAGTTTGCAAGGACCACTAAAGATCTGGGCATTTACTTTCTCCATAATGTATCTGTATGAGTATTTAGTATGTATGCCTTCCATTTGCCAATGTTGCCATGTTTTCTTCTTAATTATTCATGAAATAAAGCTTGCAAATAGCAAAATGTGTGTTTATGTTTTCTTGAGTGAAGCTGCTACAAAAGGGAATACAGGAATGCTATTTCTGACACCGTGATTTTTCAGGAGTAAACGTTACAGGTAGTAGTTTGCGGAGGTTTATATGCTATGGATGAGAAGTGCATGAGAATTATTTGCATGCACATAACCTCATGAGTTTTTGGGAGTCACGTCTCTTCTGGTGTACAAGCAGATACTTTATGGTATCTTCCACCAAAGGGTTTTAAATGATAAGATTGTGAATACCCTAGATAAGAGGTACATATTTAAGGCATCTGCTTAGCCTGCATTGCCCTAGTCTTGAATAAGAGTAACAGAGAAAGGAACTGCAGAGGATACGTTCAATTTAAGCAACTTCTGTAATACATTGCAGGGTTAGAATTATGCAAGTGTTACTTAACCCAAGTAAGGCAATGCGTGAATGTGTACTGGCTTGCTCCCTCTCCTCTAAAGGAATTGGGCTGGGGAGGGATTTGGAACAGTTCAGAGTATTTTTAAGATGCCTAAAAGTAAGATTTCCAGGTGAAAATAAAGACTAGAACAGCTTAAATCTGATTTGGTCTCAATCATCCTGGATGGTAACTGTTTCCAAATGCTGGTTTAGAGCTTTAATTTCAGGTGCTCTGGAATAAATTGCATCCAGAGGTTTGGATTGACCTCCTATTAATTTCAAATGCTGTTCTTAAATGCACTGACTATTAATAGGCATTTCAATTCTATTTTTACATAATTTTATTTTTTATATTTTTGTGTGTTATTTTCTGACTCTTCAGCAATCCAGAAAAGTCTTTGTCTCAGTAATACTGTTCTGCAAGAAAATGTCTCACTTCTCCTCTTTTAAGGTGAAGTATTCTCCCTGAATGCGAGTAGTTTAAGAAAACTCTTCTTATTTCTCAAAATGGATTTATATCCTGGTTTTAAGCATTGATCTTCAGTTTTAATACTTGTTTTTAAAGTTTAGTATAGTAAACTCATGTCAGAAAACAGATATTTTTCTTTTCTGTAGCAAGTGCATGACAGCATTGTAGAAGTGGCTTGTACGCCTGCAATTAGCAGCTTGGAGGTTGAGACAGGAGCAGCGAGTGGGACACAGGCCAGGCCTAAGGTACGTTAAACCAGCGGTGCCTGCACAGTCTGAATGGCTGCAACTTTGCTTTCCCATGTCCACTGAAATCATATTCCCCAACCAAAGTTTTTTCATGGGTTGTCTTCCCAGCTCTCACTAGAGAATTTTGTTTAAAACGTGAAACTAGTTCCATAAGTGTGATTTCAGTTGAATATAGTAAGTTAAATATTTATATAGGTCTTACTGTAATGAAAAACAGCAGCTATGTGGAACAGTAAAATAAAAACCTCAGAAGCAACAGCAATGTAATACTCCACTGTATTAAATCACAAAACCTTATGTTGGAGTTCTGACTGTTCTGCAGTTAAATTCTGTGGACTAGGTTAGCATTACAGAATATTCAGGTAAAATTCTTATCATAAAGGTTTCACAATTGCTTTGATCAATGGAAGGGAGTTCGCTTATGTCATGTATGTTGCCAAGAGCTGTGTGTAATTCCACAAAGTGCACAGACAAGAGGGACTCGGGAAGATGTAAGTTTTTCCCACACAAAATTCTTTTGAAACAGAATCGCTAACTTATCATAAAAAGTTAACTCCCTTCTCCAGATGGGAAGTTATTAATAGCCAGTAGCCACTCTTAAGACCTTAAAAAACCCAAAGCTCTGAATTCTGTGCCTTTTGCATTGTTCACCCTCTCTCAGCTCCCTCACTTAGTGATTTGTCTAGTGGTTTGTTGGTTTTGTTTTTTTCCCAGCATTATCTTTCCTTGGGTTCAGCATTTGTGTTCTTAAACGGATACGTTTTCTTTTTTGTCCCCAATACTGAAGACTGAGTGAGGTACAGATTTCTTTGAGCTGGTTGAAAAGTAGTGATGGTGTTACGGAAAGCTCCAGTACCTTCCACAAAATTACTGCTTGAATGGAGAAATGAACTAATCAGTGTCTCTCTTCCTGGCAGCTCAAGATAAGAAGATTATTTATGTTTAATTAAGTGGGTTTTATTAGATTCCCTTATGTTAGAAAAGTTGCTTTGAAACATCTCCCATGCATCATTGTTTAGAAAAATTTTGTCTATGGATTTAAAAAAAAATAAAAGTAGATAAGGGACTGTGCCATCAGTCCTAATCCAAGGCAAGGCTTTTACTAGTCTTTGCCATCGCCCTCTGGATCACCATGGTTTAACTCAACACGTTTTGTGGACCTCAACTTCTGTATATGAAATGCTCTATTTGAAGAATATTATGTTGAATTTTCTTACATGTTCTTTGCCCTTCAGGATTTTCAGTTCTTTGGAACCTCCTTAATATCATCATGAAAATAGGGTTGAACACAGTAGTGCATTATCACAGTATTTTTACTCCTAGACATTTACATTGATTCTATAGTGTGAGGAAATACTTGTGCTTCTCTCCAGTGCTGTGCATGGCTCACTCCCTTGTTTATGCTTCCTTTTCTTAAACCATTTTAGGTTCTTTCCTCATGCCAGAAGCCCAAAAGTTAAGCTCTTAAAAATGAAAGAAACTTGAGGAGGAGACATAACAGTCTGGAGACAACTTCACTGAGCTGTTGACAGGATCATATTTTTCAAAAATAAATATCCCACAGAGCACCAAAATGCCAGCGTGTTGAGTTAACGCTGTGTGTCTCCGTGAGGCCACATTCAGAGTCCATCAGCTGCAATGGAGTCAAGTCTGCAGTACACTCAACCAGTGCTGCCTCTTGAAAACCACAAAACTGGAGGGTGTGATCCTGAGGGGTGCTGAGCATCAGCAGCTTAGCAGTGCAGGAGCTGTTAGGTGTTCGGTCCATCCAAAAAAATCTTTCCTGAAAATGGCTGGTCTAACAATAATACAGGCAGACTATCATCCCAACAGAGAACAAACGTAAAGGGAAGACACGCTGCAGTCTTCCTCTTGGCCAGAGGTACAAATGTTATACAGGCACTGGAACAGAGTGCTGAAACACTAACTTGATTCTATAAACCTATGAAGTTCCATCATTTTGCACCAACATTTCCAGCACACATTATTCCTTAGCAGGGGGTGGTGGGGAGCAAGGTGGGTATGTACTTTTTGTCTCCAGTTTGTGTTGTGACAGAGGCTGGTTATACACAACGTGGATTTTGTCAAGTTAAATAAGGGTTGCCCTCTCATTGCTCCTTAGAATAAAATGAGAATAGTGTAAGTGAAGAAGAATCATCTGACTGCTGCTGGGCCTTGCAACTCAACAGTTCATTTATTGTATAAAGGTAACTTCTATATATTACTGTTATAGAAAATAAATAGCTGTTGCTCAGCAGCTCCCACATGATGATTCATACTACCAGTTTTTCTGCTATTAATAGTACACAAAGAATGCTTAAATTTAGATTTAACTCCATCTCATAGCCTGTCATGCTGAATAGCATTTGGAGAACTGAAGCCACAGTCTGTTTGGGCAGCGCTTTTAACAGAGACTTGTCTGAATCTCGACTCGAAATTACTGAAAATCCTTTTGTTCCTCAGTCCATGCAAATAGCAGGATTTAAACAGCGGTGTGGATATGGGTTTCCTTGTGTGCACAAATCTTACCTTGACTTCAGCTTGTTTTCCTCCAGCCTGGGTAAAAGTGGAATTTCTATGCTGGAATTGAACAGTTAGTGAGAAGGCTTCAGTGTTTGACATAGAGAAACGTTCTTCGTTAAGTTGTTAGCGATGAGAATTTCTAGCAAAAATTTTGCATGTGTAACTTTGTTAAAAGACTCTTCACAAAATCTAGTGCTTTTTTTCAGTGTTCATTTTAAAATTGCTAATGAATATTTAATGTTGAACAACGTGAGAGAAATAATATATACACACACATATGGATTTTTATTTCTATATGTCTTTAATGTTGAAGGATTTGCTAGTGTTTTCAAAAGACCTCAAGTAACTCTGCCTCTCTCCCTTCTCCTGGTCAAACACAAGTGCCTTTCCCTGCTTTGAGGAGATTCGGGCAGTATTTGTGGGAATGGGATTACACGCAAGTCAGAACACATCATTTTACTTGTCCTGTTTAACAGCATTGCATACGTGTACTAATGCAACACTCAGTTTGATGCTTCTTTGCAAAATATGCATTCCTTAAATGTAACTTTGCCTATGTCAGACGTTTCACTCTGGTTAGAAAAAATGTCATTACAGAGAAGAGTTCCAAAACTGGTAAAGAGTAGTTTCTTTCTTAAAGAAAGAAATATTGTTTCTATATAAGAAAACATTAATTCTTCCAGATTCTGTTCTAGACAAACCGATGATCATGGCAGCCTCAATATGTAAGTATGATTTTCTTGCTATCTGGCTCCTTACGAGGGTGGCAGGCTGGTTTTGGTTATAGTCACTATAGATGAGTCTGGTATGTGTTTACACAGGCATCCCTGGTGCCACAGGCAGACTGTCCCTCATGCGGTACCAGCAAAGAGAAGCATGAGTTTCATGAGAGGTGTGAAGTTTTTATTTACTTCGCTCTCATCTTCTTGAAGGAAGCATTTCAAGGTTCATTCTGCGCAGACTCTCTAAAGCTTGCTACTTTAGCTCAGCTGCTAAGTCTGAGAGGTGCAAATAATCTCATATCACTGCTTTTCACCTGCCCAAAATTCAGGAGTTTGGCTTGTTCAGCTGGGAGATCATGTCTGACATGTTACTGCAGCTCTGCTTTTCACGAATGAAAAAGCCCTGCTTGGCTGTACACGGGAGAATTGGAAAACTTAACCTCTTTCCTTGCAGTGCTGGACTTTGTCAGCTCCCAGCCTGAGCCACAACCAGCTCCGGGTGCGTGGCAGAACCGTCCCGACGGCTGCTGGAACCTGCTCTGTTTCATGTAGTCCCTTCTCAAAGCTTATCCAGCCACAGCAGCCGCAGTGATGCTGGTTTTTCCTTCATGAGTGACTAAGAAAGGAAAGGAAGTTCGCTCTCTCTTGTGCTGCCTCCCCACCTATGTATAATAAAAACAATGAAAAAATATAAATGTTGATTGTGTTGTACTGTCGCTTCACTGCCATCGTTGGCCCCGGTAAGGGAGCGCATAAGTAGAAATATTTACAGGTAAGGACAATACACATTGAATATGTACAAGAAGAAATATGAGTTGAAGAACAGTGCAGTTCTGATACTTGAAAATAATAGAAAACCAATTAATTTCTTAATTCAAAACAAAGGCAACAGAGCTATTCAGATCTTACTGTAGTAATGAAAGCTATCCTATCCAACTGCTCAATAGGACGT
Organism: Nesoenas mayeri; assembly: GCF_963082525.1. NCBI lineage: Eukaryota > Metazoa > Chordata > Aves > Columbiformes > Columbidae > Nesoenas > Nesoenas mayeri. The sequence goes on along the minus strand of NC_137565.1, from coordinate 9,304,231 downwards.
AAACCAGCAGCTGCTCATTATAAACACATTTACTTGTGCAGAAGTGAGAAATGAACATGCAAACGTAATAGAGGAACGGGCTCAGTTGCTCTGGGAGGTGTTAATACTAATTTTTAACATCTTGAAACACCGCAGAACCCCCAGCTGCAGAGAGCAAATCAGTAGGTGACAATGGGGACCTGATACTCCATCTGAAGCGGAATGGCCCGTAAGGGAAGGAACCAGCAGTTTGCTAGTGGTATCAGAATGCTTTTATGGACAAAAAGTAATTTCTAAGAAACATTAGAAGCTTGTCAGACTGCCATTTTCAGCCAGTGCTGTTAAAGCACTCAGACATTTGCTTTGGATCTTCTGTGACTTGCTGATTTAAAAGAAAATCAACATAGTCTACATCAAATAATCTTAAAACCGATCAGCTGCAAAAGTGAAAGAAGAATTAGAACTGGGAAAAGAAACATCCAATGAAGCATTTCTGTTGATCAACATCTCTGTCTCGGGAAACTTGTAAGATGATCTGTTGAGAATGGGACTGGTGGAAGAAACCAGCCTGACAGCGTAATAAAGGGAGCTGACTGCAACAACTTTGTTTTTAATGTACTCATATTTAGAAACTACATCCCTGCTTTCATTGATTTCAGCGGGAGAGTCATTGGGATGTCTTTGAGGAGCTGGGCCAAAGATGAGAGGCAACCTCTGCAATACAGGAACCACTACACTGGAAAGGAGCAAAATAGCAGATGTGAGCAGGCAGCTGATTTCTTCAGCATGAGGCTTGCTCCTCTGCTTCACATACACTTCCACAGCATAAAGTTTTGTGCAGTGCCAACTAGGAGTGGGAAAATACTACCTCATCGTGTTTGGAGCAGCACTCCAGTCTCCACTCTGCTCTGTAATTCACAGCTCACGGCCGAGGCAGCTGGTGTAGCAGCCTGGCCTCCCATCCAGGGTACGAGTGAAGGGGAGGACAGCACAGGTGCCACATGCTGCTGCCAGTGCTGAATTTTTAATGCTTAGGTGCTCATAGGTTTTGAGGTTGGTGCTGAAGTGGCTGGTGCCAGTTCTGCCATTCACGCTCTTGCTGCCAGAGAAGGCTGGGTAAGCCTGTTGCCTGTGAGTCAAAGTAACGTGCACACACCTCTGGCACATGTGATGTGAGCAAAGCATCTCTGGGTTTGGGAGGCCTGAAAAAACCACTTCTGTTGCATGGAACAAGCATTCAGGCTGTGGCAGTCCCTTGCACAGAAGGACCTGGGCTGGCTGTCATCATGAATTGGGTTTGTCATAGGCCAGGGTCTGCCATGGAGTTGGCAAGAAGTGTGGAGTCATGCTCATGGTTTTTCCTGTTTGTAATGTCCAACCAATAGGAATATGTAGATAAATTACTTGCTTAGATGTAAAGTTGAAAAATAGAAATTAAAAAAAATCTTAGAAGATATCCACAAAGAGCAGTGGGTTCAAATTCTTGCAAGGTTCTCTCCCTGCTTCAAAATTGCTGCGAGATGAGTCACGGCTGTTCCCCAAGTCTTTTCCTGCGGAGGAACAGGCGATGGCTGGGGACAGGCACAACACCGCGGGGAGGAAATGTGTGTGTGAGCACTGGTGGGATCCACAAAGCCCTACTCCTTGGGAAGTGTGAAACTTTTGTAAAATATGTAATATATTTACTGAGAGCTCTTGGACACTTCCAAGGTACTAACACAGAGGGCTTCCTTGTGTTGGTAATAACGACCGTTAAGCACAGAAGAAAGTGTAAGTTGCTGTCTGCCCGTGCAGCCTTTCAGGGTATCGCTGCACGGCACTGTGCCACTTGGTATAGCTGTAGGATTCAACTTGCTGCATGAGTTTTCCAGCCTGCAAAGAAGATGTTTAAACCAATGCATGGAGAAAGCGCTGCTTTCCTCCCCTTTCCTTCCCCGCTGTCATTGTATGCAGATCAGGCACAGTAAAGCCCGTTTCTGTCATTTGTCGGTCCCTCAATACCAGAGCCGGACTTGTAGGAGTAAGTGGCGATCTCTCCTTCCGCCGCTTTGCGCGATGCTGGTCCGGGTTGTCCTTGTTGGCGCGGAGCCCCCCGCTGCCCGCAGGTAACGCCGCGGGGCTGCCCGGCTCCAGGCACCGGCTCCAGGCAGCGGCTCCAGGGACCGGCTCCGCCGCCGCTCGCTCGGCCTGCGGGAGCTGCTCCAGCGGGGGCTCCGCCGCCTCCTTCCCGCCGGGGCCGGGGTCCCCGCGCCGCCCCGCCGGGCCGGCCCCGCCGCCGCTCCCGCCCCGCGCCGCCCGCGCCGCCCTGCAGGGGGAGCCGCTCCCGCCGGCGGGCTGGCCGCGTGCTGCGGCGGAGGGCGCCGCGGGGCGGGAGCGGAGCGCGAGCGGGGCGCGTCGGGCGGGCCGGCACCGGTACCGCCACACGCCTCCCGGGCGCGGCAGCGGAGGCGCGGCCGGAGCGGAGAGGAGCGGAGCGGCGCCCCCAGGGCAGGTGGGTGATGCCGGCGTCGCCGCGGCTGGGCTCCGCGGTGCGGGGCGGCGGGTGCCCGGGGTGCAGCTCTCGGGGCGGAGCGGGACCTCCCGGCCGGGGCGGGCTGCGGGTCTCGCCCCGCTGCCTCCTCCCGCCTGGGCGGTGCGGGCGGCCCCAGCGCCCCGCCGGTGCATCCCGAGCCCGGCGGTCGCCGGTCCGGGGAGCCGCTGTGGGCGGCTCAACCAACCTCGCGTCCTTCGCCGTGTCCGCGACAGCCGCGGTCCCTCTGCCGTGTCTCCCGCGAGTTTTAAAAGTGCTCGCTTGCTGCCCTTTCGGTACCGCCTCATCCCCTGCCCCAAGACGGGAGATTTTTCTTTGCCACCGCTTTCCTCTGTCCCGGTTTGGATGGGTTTTGTCACCCTGGAGCCGGTGCTGTTCACAGCGTGCTGGTTCCCAGCTGTCAGCTCCCCAGCACACCCCCACACGCTGAGATGTTTGCTCCACGGATCTTCCTTCAAACATCAAGCGCTGGACTTTGTCCCCCTGCACTCAGCCAGCCATCTAGCCCTTCAGCTGATATTTGTGCTTCTGCTTTATCGTAAAATAGTGATTCCATAGGAACACCATGCATCCTGTAAACTTCTCTGTAGTGTTTAACAAAGGAGACAACTTCCCTACAGAGACTTCCATGCACTTTGCCATCACGCTAAGGGAAAAGGGCAGGGACTGAACAGACGGCATTGAACCCATGTGCAATCTTATCCCATTCCTTGCCCCCAAAAGCCCCGACCCTGCCAAGCGACTGAAACAGATTTTTTGGTGGTGGCTCTTCTGCTGTGCTCGGGAGCTCTCTGAGCCGTGGTACCCAGCGAGTATGTTAGTGGCGCTGCCAGTCACAGAGGGACCCAGTGCCTCTGTGCTGGGGGGAGAGGGCAGATGAAGGAAAGGGGAACAGGCTGAAAGGTGCAGTTGTCTCCAGAGCTGTTGGGAGGACGCGTGAGAGGCCTTTCAGCCCTGGCAGATGGGACTCCGGGGCTCGGCCGGGGTGACCTGCCCTCCAGGAGGTGCAGACAGCCCATCCTGGACAGTGCATTGGGCTGCAGGTGTGTTACCGTTACCGCCGTGGGTGTGCTGCCGGGTGGTGGCCTCGCAGGGGATGCTCCTGGGTGGAGGATTTTCTGCGTGATCATTTGCGTGGTCTGAGAGTCACCGCAGTTGTTTTAATGCTCTTTTATGTTCTGGTGCGGCATGACCTTAGGCTACGTTTTGAGCGCAAAGGCATTCCAGGCTTTGCTGTAGCTTCAAAGTAGTAAAAGTGGTTGAGCACCCTCTTCAAAACTGCCTTGGGCAGAGGGCCCACAGAGGAGATGGGAAGGGTTAACTTAAAGAGAACATGACTCACTTAGTAAATAGCAGTTAATAGAATTGCCATAACTACTTAAAATTATTTTCCTTAGCAAATGGTCAGCTACTAGATAACTCAGTCTTCGGATGTATTTGTTTCCAGGTTTCTTATCAGGCTCATAAGTCTCAGACCCGTGTAACTCAAGAACTGTAGTAATTGATAAATTCAGGCTCCTGTAAGAGAGAAACTAACAGAGAGAAAACAAGTGTGGCCAGCTCCTGCTGTTAGAGAGACAACCCCCAGCGCATATTGCCCAAGTGAAGTACATGGAAGATTAGATAAAATGAGCAATGGAAGTGTGAGAAATATTTCAATTTGATTAGATCTGTGGAAGAAATACCTTATTTCGAATGTCAATAAAAAAGTCAATATAAATGTAATCACATATCACAAAAATACTATGAAAATGAAATCTTGCCTAATGCGGTAAATGGATTAAATTCTGAATTAACCAGGAAAGCTATGAGCCTCTGAGTTTGTAGAGAAAACACGTGGGTACAAACTGCAAACGTGTGTGTGTATATAAAATAAAAGTGACCTGGTCTAGGGTGCAAAAAAAGAAAAAAGGCAAGCAGGTCTCCTTTTCAATGCTGCTCATCTGGTGATCTGTAATTTACATACGTACACAATCTGTCTCCCTTTCCATATGTATTTTTATACATAAAAAATAGAATCAGCATCATCCCGTGCCAGGTCAGGAGATGTCAGGCCTGTAATGATGTTTTTAGCCTCTGTCCTTCTGTCAGTTGGTGCAAAAAGCACAGGAGATCTGAGCTGAAAAGCCTTCTGCCAGATCTCCTATGTTTGCATTTCTATTTTTGAAGGATATCTTAATAGGATGTTTCCATAAGGGCTGCTGGCACTATTGCATTTGGATGTAATCAACCTTTGAAAGCTATTCATATTTTTTGTTTAATCTTCAATAACGGATTTTGCGTAGAGCCATGTCGTTAAGCCCTCTTAAGGACAACTGGGAAGAGCTCAGTCTGGGAGGACACTGGGAGGGACTCTTCCCTTCAGTTGTGTCTCTCTGGAGGGTCAGGGCTGGCTGGCCGAGGGCGTCCCCTTCGTGCTGGGGCCTGGTGGCTTTCCGTCTGGTGTGGAGGGAAAACCTCCCCCTGTACCACTTCCTTTCAGCCGGGGTGACTGATGGCTGTATGATTTCTCATCTATACAGGATGCTTAAGGCTTCATAGATTTTCCACCAAAACACTTATTTTCACTATGCTTCAGCTCTTCGCTTTGGTTTGACATTTCCACCCACGTTTTCACACGTGAGACGGGGCAAGGCACAGTGTGGTTGAGCTCTCGACGCGTTCTGCGCAGCTGTGAGTGAGGTGTTTTCCATCCTAAGGCTGGTATCAGTGCCTCTCTTGGTGTCCTGCAAAGTTTGTCCTTGTCTTCTGCTGGAACAGATTTCAGCTCTTCTTGTTCATTCTCTCCATCTGATCTGGATGGTGAAATATCTCTGTGTCCTTCATTGTGTGCTTTTCCTTGGAAAACAGAGGTGGACTATTAAAGCTTTCCTTTCTGTTGGACTCTAAACTAAGGACCAAGAGATCTTGAGCTGTGTGTTAAGGAATCAGGGAGGACTGTCACAAGTCAATGGACAGGTACCCCTTCATCGCAGTCTGGTGTTTCGGGCCGGAAAACTCAGTTGTCTCATGGATCACCTTCAGGTTTTGCATCAGTGCAGAACATCACAAGCCTTAGCAAAGCAACTCACACACAATAGCACCAGTTCTTTGCCTGTCTTCTCATGTTAAAAAGGCAGGGAAGGCTGTGTACTTAATGAGGTGCTCATGTAGCTGAGTATTGAGGTTTGGTCGGTTAGGGGAAGGAACCAACAGCATTCTGCCTTGGGAAGACAAGAGGTTTGCACAGATACATGGAAGGTGGTTTAACCTCTGAAGGCTTCAGTTTCGTCTGTAGAACTGGAAGATTCTCCCCTCACAAAAGTTGCATCTGTGTCAGGAATAGTTATTGGTTGTATTGCACTTCTTTTTTTTCTGAAGTAAATCTCTGTAGATCAGAATGGACAGATGGCAAATACAACTCTCAATTATGGAAAATATCCTCAGGAGGTACTTCGAGGTCATCTAATCTATGCCTCTGCCCAAAGGCAGGATCAGCTATGCTTTTGCCATTCCTGACAGCTATTTCTCCAACCTAAAGACCAGCAGTGGAGAGTCTGTGCTTCCCTGGCATGCAGGAAACACCCCGATGTCCAGCTGAAACTTGTGCTGTAACTCATTCCTCATCCTGGCCGCAGCGAGCAACACACAGAGGATCAGCAGAGAGTATTTAGAAGTGCTTCAGCAAATGCATGTATTTGGTAAATGTGAGTGAATAAAGATGTGATCTCATTAACTCCTCAACCTGAGTTCTGTAAGGAGCAAATCAGACAAAACCTGGCTACGTCGTGCCTGGTATGGCTGGAGATGTGCAGCAGCGCGGGAGGGACAAGGTGGGCAGGCTGCGCTGCAGCTCCGTGTGGTGATGCAGCTGCAAAGTCAGGAGCGAGCTGTTGGGTAAATGCACAGCGACGAGGTTATGGAAAGAGCCGATGAACCACTGAGTGCTTAGAAGAGTTCAGAGAAAAGCCAAATGCAACAAGATGGCTTCCGTAAAAATTACGTGTTCAGGTTGATAACTACTGTTAGGCGAAAGCGTTAAGAGTGCTGCAGCGTGTGTCTGAGTGCAGGTTTTGTCCCTTCCTGCGCACGGCGCCTGGGGCTTGATATGGGAGCTATAAACAGACATCTAGTGCTATGTGAGACATCCTGGTGGGGCTGGCGGAGATAGGAGAGGACCTGAGGGAGGTGCGTGCCTTTCCAAAGTGACAGCAGGGGCTCAGGCGATAGCGTGGGGCACTTCAGACCTCACTATTCACTTACATTCAAGCAACTAACTCAAACCTTATCAGTTTAGTTTATGGCTTGTTTTGGAGAAGGGTGCTTTTCATCGCTGGGCCTGTTGGTTGATTATTAAAACCAAAAATTACCAGGTATCATGAAATACCGCATCTCTTATGTAAAATATATGCAAATGCCACTGTAGAAAATACACAAGAGCAGGAGTACTGGAGCTTCCTTGCCCACAAAGCAGCAGTAAAACTAGTGCCAGGAAGGCCACACGACATTTTATGTATGTTTGGGGGCTTTTGTTGATGTTTTTTTTGCTTTTTTATTTTTTGAAAAGTTACACATTTTGGGCCCAAATAAAGTAAGTAATTTGTTACAACTGCAAGTGCAGCGGTGGAGGGCAAGGTTTGGAAAGTAACGACAGCTCTAAGAGAGATCGTGTTTATCTCGGATGGTAAGTCAGGGGTTCCATGCAGTAGGTTTATCACTATCTGACAGGTAACAAGATAAAGCCCAGGTGCTACACAGGGATGTGGAAAGACCTGAAACAGGAACAAAGAATACTTTACATAGCATTTTTAGGGAACATTGGCAAACAATGCATCTGAGACAATGGAGAAGTTGGCAGGGAGTGAAACTTCTTGCAGGGATGTTTAGAGCCAGGGACGAGGAAGGACAGGCACATAGGGGATGAGGGAATCTTCCTGTCCCTCTCTGATACAAGGAGAGGAAAGGGGGTTTTCCGGAAGCTTTGGGGACGTGACGAGTGACATGCTGGGCTCCTGTGTGTGTGTTGATTAGCATTTGTGATTGCACTCAAATCCAGGGTGGAAGGCACTCGGCCGTGCTCAAGAGGCCTCTAGTACTTGCCGATTGGGGCTGTTTTATCTGCTGGCTGGCTGAGATATGGCATTCTCTGTCTCCCCGTCCCCCGTGTTTGTCCCAGGTGACCCTCATGGGGATGGTTGTGCCTCCTTGTTCAGCAGCTCTTCAAGGAGGGCCAGGAGAAGGGATCATTTGCTGGTGGAGCCATTCAAAGCTCAGCTGAACCTGAGCCACCATCAGCTGGGGGTCACGCCTGCGTATGTCCCTGGGCAGAGTCCCTCCTGTGTTTGAGTGAGTAATGCTGTTCAACAGAAGGAAGTGTGATTTGGTTTCATTCTGCTCTTTTAACACGTCCCCTTGGGAGTGGTGAGGTTTGCACTACTTTCCCTGTTAGAAGTTTCTTTCCTCATTTAGCATTCAGACCTCAGTGTCCCTCCCATTTTTCTCCTGGTTTTGCTTCTTTGGAGCTATTTTGTTATCCTCTCACACTATTGTATCCTCTTCTTTATTCTTCTCTCCCCTTCCCCTCCTCCTACTAGAGTAGCATTGACGTTTCTGCTCTCTTTGCCTATTCTGTAATGCTGGCCCATTACCCACATCTCCCTTCTTGCACTGGGAAAGTCCTTTACAAACTGACCCATCATTTTGGTTATTGAGGTTTCCCCAGAATAGGATTATTAGATCCTGGTATGAATCAGTTGTTGAGGTTAAAGAGTTAAAGGAAGTAGTCTGTTAAATATCATATTCTGTGGTGATAACAACTTTGGTTTCAGCATGGGATCCATGTAATTGGGCACAGGCTGGGATTTTCCATAGGAAACATTCCTCGAGATAAAAGACACCGAAGAGGTATGTGGCTCTTTAATACGATCTTCACAAGAGAGGCACGTGGTTGAAATTTATTTGAATAATTACAGTTTCCACATACGTCCGATCCACAGATCAGTGCCCAGGTTCAATGGGACAATGGAAAATCACATCAGACTGACTTGGGCTGGCACCAGCACCACTGCAGCTCCTGGAGCATGAATGGGGAAGCACGTTGACTTTTGAAAAGTTTCTCAAATGTCCAGCAGCCTGGATTTTTGGCAAAAAATGACCTGAGCTAATGGCTACCTAATCAGGGATTCCTTCATATAACCTGATGCATCTCTCCCAGAAATCAGACCTCTTTAGCTGACTTGTTAAAATCAAGGCACCTAACTTTGTCAAACACCTAAAAAATGTTAATCTTTTGGTTTATGTCATCCTCTGCCTTGCTAAATGCTGATCCGAAGTCTGCTTGACTATTACCATTCATTTAGGGTCATAACACGGGTAGACATAGAGGATTCTGGCAGATTTGATGTAGTTATGTGGTTGTTTTTCTCTGGTAGAACTGTGCAGTGTCAGCTCTCACAGGATATAGAAAGGTAAGAAGCTGTTTTCACGGACTGACGACTGGAAAGAGGATTCACTGACAGCTTTTACTGTCTTTCCTACCCTGTTCCTAAAGGGAAATCTTCCTTTTCCTCCATGTAGCCACAGGACAGCCTAGCTGTATCATTACAGCAGGCAAGAGGTGGACACAGTCCACTTGGGAGAAGCCACCCTAAAGGCTTGGGGTGTCTGTTCTGGGCACGTCGCTGGGATCCATCTCTGCTTGACTAACATCTTGTGTGGCTGGAGTCAAGTGCCACAGCCCCTAAGGAATTTTCCTTAGGAGTCTTCTTTGGTTTGTCCTTCTTCAGCAAGGTGTGAGGATCGTGGTTGTCATGCGTTTGAGAAGTGATTGCAGGTTTCTTTACAGCTGGAGCTCTTTATGATCTCTTATTGTGCAGAAACTAAGAAAGCTTAAGTTCTCCTAGAACTGTGGTAGAGGTGACTGTATTGTAGCAGGGTACTCACTGCTTCTCTCCTTGCCTTTCTGCTTCCTCTAGACGAGTACACTGACTCATAAACAACAAGTCTGGTAGAATGTCTTCTAAAGTTATTTATGGTTAGCTCCTGGTTCTCCAGTGCAATGTGTGGTGTAGAAGGAGAAAACCCAGTGAGCAGTAGTGTCTTTTTCACCAGCAGTTGCACACTCTCCACTCCAGAACATGAATGTCTCTGGCCGGAGCAGGCAGAGGAGGAAGCAGGCAGAGGCAGCAGGCTGTTACTCGTCAGCGGATGTGCTTTTACCGCACCACAAGGACTTAGGTAATGAAGGAAGGACTTCGTTAGAGTCCTCAGAGCACCAGCTAAACACTGAGAATTTGCGATCAGTAAGCAGTGACACCAGAGAGTTCTTAATAGATCAAATTATCATCAAGGACTTGAAGAAAAAAAGATAAATGTCACTTGGAGTACCTCTGGAAAGCCTTGTATTGGCATGGCTGACCGTGATAGTGAATATGCAAGTCACTTTGGAAGAGCGACAGAAGTATGGTGCAAGTCATTGCAAAGAGAAGAGGGAGGGACAAAGTAAGGGCATGTGGCCTCAAGACATCAACAGAGCATCAATTCCTCCTTATCCACAGAGGGTGGCAGAGTCCTAAAAATGTCGTAAATAGCTTTGAGACTGAGACAGAAACACTAACAGGATGAGGAGGCATGACACAGAGCGAGTAAGTATTAGCAAGTCGAGGTATGTACCTTAAAAAAAGGAAGAGGGAAGATTGCTGGAAATAAACCAAGGAGACATAAAATTTGTTACTGTGGCTTTTGCCTGCTTTTGGGATTAACACACACCACCAGCATTGTCTCTCTAAATGCTTTTTCATTGGTAGCTGATTGACGAACTGAGGTGGAATAAGTTGGATGAAGCACACGGGTGCACAGCCTGGGGGTATAGCGGGCCAGGACACAGCCTGGGGCATGGGAGGAAATGGGGCTTATTGCATTGGCCGAAAATCAGCGGGTATTGCAAGGCACAGGGAGCACGTGGTTGATCTGTGTGACTGACCGAGCCAGCAGGGACCAGCCCATATGGAGCAGACGTCAGTCGGTGAGGTTGGGCTGTGCAGGGCGGAGGGTGGGGGAGCTCTGGGGGTGTTTGGACGGGCTCTGTGCCCGTGTCAGCGGGACAGGCCCCGGGGAGCTCCGGCTGAGCGCTGCCGCTGTGTCGCTGCTTGAACTGATAAGAGAAGGGAACAGCTTGGGGAGGAAGGATGTGATGAGCTGTGTTGGCAACCCAATGGAGGCTCAACTGCTTTTCGTACCGGGGGTGGCTGTGAGTCAAACCACTTGGGCGGTAATGGGAGCTTCATGGTGAGTCCTCAGTAATAACCCTTGCTCGGAGGGGTCAGCATGTGAGCCGTGGATGAGCTCATGCGGTGACACAGCTTTGCTTTGGCTCAGAGGCACGTAGAGTTTGCTCATCTCTGTTCAAGCTGGACGGTGCCTTCATCAGGATGGGGAAGGACAGCTGGGGAATCATTTTGAGTTACATGGAAAGAGATGGAAAGAGTTCCATTCCTTCTGCTGCAGAAGACAGGCTGTTGGGTGGCCGGGTACAACAGCGCTCCCTGCACTGCAGTACAGCCAGGTTTTGTTTCACTGGCAGAGCTTATGGAAGCGGCACTTGCAACCGGCAGAAGGACAGTGCTCGGAGGAAAGGGAGCAGGGATCGCAACGCCTGGTGGAGGGCAAACCTGTAGTTAGAAAAGGCAAATAGGATTTGGGAACAACTGGATAAAAATGCAGGAAAATGAGCAGATGTACCCAATCCTCAGCTGCATGTCTGGAAACTTCATATAGAAACGAGAGGTGAAGTCACATCTGGAGAGAAGTCTACTCCATTATTTTAAAATATACCAGAATGGATGCATTAGCAATATGATAAATATTTTCAGAGCAAATTCCTCCCTGGCCTGTATTCCTCAGTGGGTCACCTCTTCTTGATATCCTGTTTCCTCATTGTTCTTATTTTGTTCTGGAAGGAAATGCTCCTTCTGTATGAACACAGCTGGCTTCAGTGGGGCTGTGGGGAGGCAGAGTTTGCTTTCGAGTTCTTCCCTCACACAGAAAAGAAAACCTGGCTCCTCAGAGACATCATGCATGTTGTTGGCAGTATTAACTTGTTTCTGGCCAAGGTACATGGTTTTAATTATGCTTTTTTTATATGTCTGTCTTATGAAAGCTTATCCAAACACTCTATTTTTTATTTTTTGGAAGTGTCACTATAGGTAAATCAACATCGTCAATCGTGGATACAAATGGTTTGCTCAAAAATCCAACGTGTTTCTGCACCTTTTGGCAATATATTGTGATGCCTGCTGCCTGGTAAGACTTTACTGGCTGCAGGGGAACCTTTTTCCTTGTGTTTGATCTGGCTTATTTAACTGCTGGTCATTCAGCCTTACTTAGTTTTGCCCTCCCTGGCTTTTTGTGACCATTAGAATGAGAATAATTACTGTGAGTTGGTTTTTTTCCTTGCTTTTAAACATTTATAACATCCACTTAGGGGAAAAGAAATGGTCAAATGCGTTCTGTTCTAATCTTCTCTTCCGCTACTGCAATAAAAATTAATCCACTTCTAGCACTTGGAGGACAAGAGGCAAAGCCGAAATATTGGTTTTGGATTAGCCATTCCTATTAGCCAACCCATCTATGTTATGAGCTTTGCTGTTGTGCAGTGGGGTTTCAGTTTTGGGGGCATTTTTGGTTTGGGATTTTTGTAGAGGGTATAAACAGGAAGAGAAGAGAAACACGGGACAGGTTTGAAGGGTATGGTTTTATTGTGCTTTTTGTTGCTGTACTGCTGCAGCAGTGTGGGTGTCTCTGGTAATCCCCAAGTCACTAAAGCCTTGCACCCAGGTTCGTCATGCTTGTTCTTGCTGTGAGCACAGCCTCCCTTTTCGGCCTGGACCGCAGCGGAGGTGCAAACATAAAACAGCAATGTTGTCCTTCTCCATTCCTGAACTGATGGACAAAGATCAGGAGCAATACAGATCTCTGAAGAGCCATTTCTTTTGCTTTTCACAGGTACATGGAGTGAAGGTTTTAAGTCTTGGAGGGCTGCTGCTTTCCTGTAAAAGGGATTAGACCAAGTTTAGCAAAGCTGTAGCCCTCATGTTTTATTTGGTATTTCTGGAGAATTTGCAAAGCCAATCCAGAAACCTTGTTACCCCACCGTAGGGTTTACACTGGAGGAAGACTTCGCGCCCGGGTGAGACAAGCTCTGTGCTTCAAAAGGTCCTTGGTGCTACACCGGCTTAGGGGGCAGATGGTGTTTTGGGTAAAGTCTGAAATGATCCTCTGGAAGGGTCAGACTGCCGTGTGGGGCCCCTTGATAGAACAAGGATTTCCAGACATCACCACATTCTGCACTTTCAGGGGTGTCCGCACAGGCAGGTGTGCAGGACATTGGGCATCTGTACCTCCAGGGAAGGCTGAGAGAAACTGCAGGTGCTGCAGGTACCTGAAAACCAAGAGCACGGTGTGCTGATAACTTTGCCTGCTTTGTTTCACTTGTATCCTTTGTTAACAAAGAGCACACTAGAGGGAAATAGTCTATTATTAATATTTAATTTCCTCCTATTACTGTAAGCAGATGACCTAAAAGATCATTTACCCAGCAGCCAATAAGAAAGCAAACGGGGAAGCAGAAAAGGTATGTCTTGGTGAGCTGGGTGATGCCTCCTTCCTGCCCCACCCAGCCACATCTCTTCACGTTCAACAGAGGCAGGAGCGAGGATGCTCGAACTTTAGAAACGAAACCGTTGAGCAACTCAGAAAAGTGTTGCTGCTGCCTTTCCTATCCTTCTCCCCCAAAGGACAGCTGTTTTCATTATGTTTTACAGCCTGAGTTGTTTTGCAAATTCGTGTACCGCCTGTGAGCACATTGACTCATTTATTGTGACTTGATCCTCTAAAGAAATGGGGAGAGTCAAGATTTCTTAGAGTCTTTGATTTAAAAGATAGGCAGATTCTCTTTGAGTTGAAGGGATTTCAAAGAGAAGATAAAAACTGACAAGCATCTTCCCCTCTGGGCTTTGGAAAGTGGGAAACAAATAATTTAGCAGCACCAATTTTTCTGCTTACAGCCATGTGTGAATTCAAGGGTTTCCCTAAGGGACTTAGGCAATCTGTACGTGGCCTGTACCTGGGAAGGGTCATGTTGTCAAAAGGAGATGCTAGATTGTGATCTATGGAATGAGCCTTGATGGAGCCTCCCCCGTGGCCTCGTGCGCTGCCTGCTGCCTTACCCTGAGCAGAGCAGGAGAAACCAAACCCTCTGCAGCTGGGGGATGCTGCAGCCTGTCACCTATGTGCCCAGAGACTGTCCTGGCTGCCCTGAGGGGTGCTGATCCCTATCTGAGAGTGGCTGTCCAACTGAAGTGTCGCAGACATTGTCATCCATGTCAGCCTGGCACGCGGAGCAGATGGTGCGACTTCTCTGTGCCAATGTGACATAACACAGACGTCCAAAACTGGGAGGCCTGAAGGGGCCAAGAGCAGGAAATCCGGTTATTTGAGGTGGGTGATTTGAACCAAGCGGTGGCCAAGGGCTCACCTTGATGCTTTTGGTGCTCAGGAGAGAGAAGGGGCAACACCATAGTCCAAAGCCAACTGGAGATGCCACACAAAAGCTTGCTCAGGCTCCAGCGGTGAATTGCTTCATGGGAACGTGCTGTTCGGGAGCTTTATTGAATTTTTCAAGGAGCAGTTTCTCATTGGGGCTGAAATAGGAGAGAGAACAGAGTGTTCCAAGTCACTAAAAATGAACAGAGCAACAGCTTTACAGGTTTGTGAGTGGCAAAAAAAGTTTATTTAATAATGGGGAAAAGGCCGGAACATAGCCCAGGGTGTCAAGAAGGAATTAATCCAATTAACAAATCAAAACACAGGCTTAAGAAACAATACTAATTGTAACTGTCCAGCAGGTTGCGTGATACAGGTAATTTTTCTTAAGCTTCAAGAAGCTTGCAATATTGATCCCTCAAGGGCTTGAGATATTAAATATACGCTTCCCCGGTGAGTAAAGCAGATTGTTAATTAATTTTGTCTTGTCAGGCCTGGTTGCTGAGCCTTTGGGTCTTGCATGACATAGATGATGCTGTAATAAATTTTGTATTGCCTCTGGACATATATCTTCTTCCCCACGTGGTCAGTATTTTGTTTTGTCCCTATGCAGTAAATTTCTAGCAGTATGAGCAGAAAGACGGAACCTGTTCCTGTTTTAAAGCAAGTTGCAAAGAGTTCTGCAATTAAAGACTTGTTGTGATGTTGGGTGGAAGCTCTAGCAGGCTGACACTGTGAGAGATTTAACAAGGGAAGATGGGTTGCACGTGGGAACCTCCCAGGTTGTGGCATGTTCTGTCAGTAGCAGGTGAGGCCTCTGATGTGCTGGGGTTGTGTGGCTCATAATTGCTTTTTCTAAGTCAGTGGCTAATGCAGAAGCACTGGTGCTGAAGCAGACACAAAATGTTGTTTTGTCATGGCTGGGACACCTGCTCAGCTCCTGCCATTTCTCTTCTGAGATGTGCTGGCTTTGCAGAACTTGCAGCCCTTCTGAGAGCAGATGGTGGAAGGACATATTGTCCTCTTTGGACATTACATCTCATGGATGGCTTTGGAATAAATGGCTGGGGCTTGGGTTGAAGAATCAGGCCACTGCTTGTGAAGGGGGCTGGGAAACAAGGGACTAAACAAATTCAGAGATAAAATAATCAGATTTACCATCGGACCATGAAACAATTGAAGTAGAAGATTGAAAGCTTTGTTGTGTCAGAAAACAGTAGGTGACGTGGTCATTAAACTTCAAATTCCAGCATCGTGCTTTTTCAGGATACATGCAGAACTGTAGGCAATTCCAGCTTTGTCTTTGTGCTGAAGGACCAGCATGTGGGAGACCTCCGCAGCGTAGGTTTGTTACTTCCCTTCATGTCCTGCTGGAAAATGAGTTTGAGATGAGCCATTGAAAGAGCCAGGTTAAACAAAATGTATCTAGGATTAATATGGATTTGTAATCCTACTAAGGGAAGCTCTTAAATGGGGAAGACTATCCCAATCATTTCACTTTGATCCTCATCACCGAGGTGTGTGTGGAATGAATATGAGGTGCAAGAACAACACAGCAGGACTGTGAGTAAATCCTCTCGGCATCAGAATTTACATGACGTGTTCTCAGGCTGGCTCCTTTCCAAAAGTGGTTTCTTGGGTTCTTGAGGAGCTTATGGGGGTGTTTATGGTGGTTTTATTTTACAGAGCAGTAGTTTTGGCCCAGGTATGTCACAGTAATGTGTTAATTTTGTCTGACGCTGGAGTTTGGCCATGATCTAGACCTGCACGGAAACACGTGAGGATGTGAGGAAGCGGAGAGGTGCGTGTCCCTGCTCCATTGCTGAGTGTTACCCTATTCCCGTCTCTGCAGCCACGATGCCATGGGAAATGGGAGCTTGTACCCACTCCAGAGCCTCCCGGCACAGCCTCCTGTCCTACCTGTGTCAGGGACACGCTCCGTCTTTCTCTTACAGGCCCGTTTTGCCCACAGCTTCCTTTCTTTGGTTGTGGGTTGTGGGTACGAGCTTCTTCCTGTCTTTTTTCTCCTTTTTTTTGCTCACAGCATTGTTTATTTTTCGTTTTGCCCCTTCTGTTTTCTCCACCTCCAGATTTTCTTTATTTCTATCTTCTATTCATTCTAATCCCTTTCCCTGGATGTCAGGCTGGGGGTGTTAGTTTTCAGTATCACTGCTTTGAAACAAACCTGTTGGGATTTGTAATGGACAATCAGATGGTAGCAGAGCGAGGTAGGAGCAAATCACTGACATCCCTGAAATGCAAGAAAGTAGAAGCAATCTTTAGGAGGTCAGTGGCAAACCAGAGTTTTTGCTAAAGGAAGACAGGCAATATAGAGACTTCTTGGGGTTTCTTTGTTCTTTAGAAAAGGTTAAATGTATGATCTTTATCTTCCTCTTAGTAGCTAGATTGCAAACTAATCTCTTCTGTCGATTTCTTCCACACAAACCAAACAAAACACATAAGATTGCCGAGGGTGGAGAAAACACTAGGGTTTTGAAGCACATCCAAACCACCAAGAATCATTCACTTTCCTTTCAAATGCAGCATTAGCAATAGAGCTCTAAATCAATGAAAGGTCTAAAATTAGATTATATTCCTGAGATCAGATGTGAATCACAAGTTAATCATATTTTCTTTTATTATCACTGTCTTTACCCTTTTATTTTATCCTGAGAAATTAGGTTTCTGACTTGGAAACAGAGTCAACTGTGAAGGCATGAAACCTGCTGGGTCACCTGTGCATGTGGTCCCCAAAATCTTCTGTTCTGGAGGTTCATGTTGCATGTAAAACTAAGCTCAAACATGATAATTCAGCAGTTAGTGCTGTGTCTCTCTCCCAGCCCTCTGTTTCAAGTAGCTGTTTTCTTAAGAAGAAAATCTTACTGCTAAAGCTTGTAAATAAGGTTTAAAACCAACTCTGGAAGTGACAGGGTGGGACAGCAAACAATTATCTCTTGACTGTGGAACAAAGCTCAGGGAACTTTATTCTCCATTGCTATATTTTGAACTGAAACTGTGGTGAAATGCACCCACATCTGAAAGCAGAGGTACGAGGTGACCTGCAAGATTAGTGTGCGAACGAGGCATACGAGCGTGTGGGTGGTGTGTATCTGTTCATACAAAATGGCAGCTGTAGGGACTATGTTTCCTTGCAATGGCACCAACTTTAGTCCCAGATTTCATGCATGATACTGCAGGAAAATTAATGTGTACCTGAGAGATGACGCTGGCATTGTGCCTGTGTGTGTGTTTCTGGGAAAGGTGTAGCTTGGTGGAGGTGTTTCTAGCTGGTTGTACTTGAAGAATGATGCTGACCTGAATCTGTGGGTGCAACAACCACTATGGACAATGTGGGTATAACAAATAAATGGTTTGCTTATAGGATAAATATTTACTTGAATTAAAATGATGGTGTTGCAGGAGGGAAAGCTGCAGAGACCCTTACAGAGGATGTGCATAATCAGCAGGAAAGTCCTCAAAGATGTCACTGCCTGACATACCTCAAACTATCCTTCCTGCTGATCATGTTCCGGTATCTGTGCACTTGAAAGGAAGAGTGAGGATGGCAGTAGAGTGGTGACCGCATGTGCCGGCAACATTAACCCCCTTCCGAATGAAGGTTTGTGTCATCGCAGGGCAGCACATTGGCGCAGCACGCTTTTGTGGCAAAGTACGTGAGGGCGGGCAGCATGTGATGGCTCAAGTCTGGTGTGTGTGATCAGGGGGAGACAGGTGTATGTAGAAGGGCTCCTCCACCTTTCCTCTGTGCAGCCACAGCAATTGCCAAGGTGTAATTAGTGGGGCTCTCATGTTTCAGGGCAGACTATTGAGCAGCTGCTGAAGTGCCAGCTCAGTTGGTAGCCTTGAAAACAAAACATCTCTTGTTTCTCATCACCACGGTGAAATACTGCCTTCCTGAACCTTGGGTTTGGCCCTGCAGCTTTCAGGATAGACAAAATGTGAGATTTTTTGCCAATGATGTATTCTTCTAGGTCTGTTTAATATCCGTTATCAATTTAATGTGCCACTTTAATGAGATTTTGCTTTTTCCATCTCCTCTGTAGAGCTGATTACTTAGTGTATGTGGTTGGTCTTTGTTTTTTTTTTTCTTTAAAGGAAACTACAAGTGAAGAGGTTGGATGTCTCCTTCAGCTGAGAATATTTCCCAAGTCCTAGCGGGAAAAGGTGGAAAGGAGGGCTGGAGGATGTTGCTAGTAGGTATGTACATGACAGGAAGCCATGGCTAGCAGTGTGATTGTCAACAGGAAACAAGAAGTCACAGTCGATGCAACACTGCCATACGATGCACTTTGGGGAGCAGTATATGTCTATGTGAGATATTCTCCTGTCCATTTATCTGCTGGAGTATGAATTATTCTGCATCCGGTTAATCCACTTGGCTGGAGTTGGCAAGCCCCATTTTTTATTTTTCTTGACACCTGCTACTGTAAAGATCTTGAAGAGATATGGGAAGAAAAGGGTGTGTGTGAGCAACCTTCACCGGCTGGCAGCTGAGTGCTCTTCAGACCCCAGGCAGCTTTGAAGTGTCTTGGCTGTTCAGTGCTCTGCAGATATGAACGCTGAGCTTTTCTGGCACGTTCTCACATTGGCCTGGTCGTTCTCACCATGCTAGTACATGGGAAAGAAGACTTCCTCTCAGACATAGCTTACATCATCCTGGAACTGGTCATTGCAGTGCTGGCCATCCTGGGGAACATCCTGGTCTGCTGGGCAGTCTATTTGAACAGCAACTTGCAGAACGTCACCAACTATTTTGTGGTGTCCCTGGCTGCTGCTGACATCGCCGTGGGCGTGCTGGCAATCCCCTTTGCCATCACCATCAGCACTGGCTTCTGTGCCTTCTTCTATGGCTGCCTTTTCATTGCCTGCTTCGTCCTGGTCTTGACTCAGAGTTCGATCTTCAGCCTCCTCGCTATCGCCATTGACAGAATCATTGCGATCCGCATACCCCTCAGGTAAGCAGGGGTCGGGCTGCGGGGCGGAGGGTTGTGAGGGATGAACAGCAGTAAAAACAGCAGGTCTGGAGATGAATCAAGGAAGGAAAAGTTAGATGAGGATCAGCACTTCTTCTCTTGTAATTTAGAAAAACCTTTTCTATGTCTTGAAAGCTGCCTGGGCTGCTGGATATTTCTGGTTGGTTCTTTTTCCAGTTTTCTCTGTCCTCGTGTGGTTGATGCCCACGGCATCGCAACGGAGCCACCGTTCTGTATTTAGACAGGGTGGTCTGCTAACCTCAGTAACCTGTGCTCTGAGCTGCAGCCAATGGCACCAGAAGGATCACTGTGGGAAAGCGGAGCTTGCAGCTGTTAGGTCAAGGCAGAGGCTTGTCCTAACCCAGACCTGCAGATGGTTATTCTCTGGTCTCTACTCCAGAGTTTAAAAGAAGAAAAGGATGTTTTCACTATTAGAGCTTGAAAGCTGAATATGAGCAGCTGCTGCTTTGTGTGCAACCAGGGAGGCTGACGTGGGACAAGGGGAAGTTTTACCACATGCGCAAGGGCTGATACTCAGTTCAGACTTCCAGAAGCACATTGTTGTCACAGGATATACCTGACCGTGGGTGTGAAACGGCGTAGCATGCCGTGGGCTGGGTCTGAATGCTGTGACAATGCCTTCAGTGAGCTCCAAAGATGCAGAGGAAGCCCCGGGAGAGGCCAGTGCAGGCAAAGTGTAGGAGTCTCCTTCCTTCCCGTCTTGTCCTTAGGAGGATGCAGCATGCTCTCAGGAATGGACAGACTTGCTTCCTATCCTGAACAAGAAATGTGGCTGCAAAAATGGAACAAATTTCTGATTGTTACGCTCTCAAGTTTGAGGTTTTGGACATCCTCACTTCTGTGGAGCCTAAATCGCTTGTGTTGACCTGTGCAATTTAGTTTTGTCTCTTGTGAATACTTTGGTCATCCAGCACTTGTGTCGGTTAACACAAACCTCCCATTTAAAAATAGAAAGCATTCCTTTCCCTAGGGCCGTGGAGATTACCTTTCCATGTGGACCAGCGCAGCACAGTCTTTCCTGAAGCCTGGCCTCAGCAAGCTTGTGCTGCTGTAACATTACCGTTAATTGTTGGTTTCCAAACCTACACTCATACCTGTTAAAGCCTCTATTTTTGATGTAGTTGTAAGGAATAACTATTCCATTCCATTGCAGAGAAAACTCGATATTTGTTACCTATGAGTTGGCCTGTCTACATTTTTCCACAGTTCTACATGCAGATGGTTTCAGTTTATAAACCAAAATAATGACAGATGCTACAAAGAAACATATGTAGAGTAGCCCTTGGGAGTTTGCCTCTGAAATGATTTTGAGAAGGGCTAATGTCTTTAATTCATCTCTCATGAGCTAACTCTGAAGACGTCTGCTGATGGTTTAAGCGCTCTTATTGCTAGAGGGTGACTTGACAGGAAAAGGATTTTAAAAATCTGCGTTTCTGCCCATTTTTGAGGATATCACTGTAAATATATTGTCTTGAAAATTTAATTTCCTGGAATAGCTCAGGTAAAGAGTCTTTGAGGGAAATCAGGCTTCATCAGTGCTGGGCATGGTACTGGTTTCGCTATTTTGTTTTTGAACAAACAGTGCACACCCTCTGCTGCCCCAGAAACGCTGCAGTTGATTGGATGCAGAAACCCACAGGTAGATCCAGGGGTTCCACCCCCTCCCTGTCCTCTGCTGGTTTGTCCTTTCACAGTAGAAGTGAAGAACTTGTCAATTCTGTTTCCCCTTAAGAATTTATGGGTGAATAAGCATTAGGTTTATAGCCTCAGACATGCTGAGAGAGTGAAAGCTGATTAGCTGCAGAGGGCAATGTGATATGATTCAGGCAGTTCATATGCACATTTTTTCCTTTCCCTAACATCTGGTTATCTCAAAAATGTGTCAAATCATTGGACAGAAAGTTTTGCCACTAAAGACGCAACGTTTTCACCCCATCCTTTAATACCTGTGAAAGCCTCTTCTCTCCTCAGAGGACAAGAAAGGTAACACCAGGCATTCCTAATGTTCATTAGGTGGGTGCTCTTAAAAATAATAAATCAGACTTTCTTCTCTGCAGTGAAACCAAAAAGGTCCAAACCTATTTTTATTTCTTCTTTTTCATTTTGACTGTTTCATGTCTGATTTGTCCTAAGGAAGGTAACCACATATATCAGTGGATACACCTGTGGATGTGTATTCCCACACAAATAAATTGTCAGTATTAAGGCGGCAGAAGAGTACGGTTGCTGATACTGCTTGATTTTGGACACCTTGTTACATAATTAGGGTTACCTTTGGAATGATTTTTGTGTGGATAAAAGACGCTCCCTCTCCCAATTATACTGAGGAAAGACATCTATATGTATTATTTTAAAATACATTAAAACTAATTTGTGAAAGTCTTATGGATTCTACCTGTCAAATGATTAATGCATTGTGTAGAACTGGAATAAAGCACTCCCAGGGCAGTGAGTCTGAGCTGTAGTTCGGTCTAGGGTGAAATCCAAGCTGTGTCTCTAACATGGCAGGTACCTGAAAACCTGCACTTGCTGATATAAAACCCCTGAGAGTTCTAAACAAAACTGGCTGTGAGTCCGAGCTCCAGGCTGAAGTCATGAGCCAAGAACAATTGCCGCTTTCCAGGCTCTTTGGTGCCAGCAACGCCGCGCGGGCGCAGTGCCCAGCCACGTGTTCTGTGCAGGCTTTCCTGGTAGAGATACCCCGTAGTGAAGGGCAGGGAGCTCCCATGCTCTGCAACGACAGGAGACATTTTTCTTCCTGTAGCCAAACGGAAAACTTTTCTCAGGTTACTGCTTGCTCTGTGTGCTGGATTCAAGTGTTCACCTGTGGCACGAATACTTACGCAGGTCACACAGTGCCAACTACAGTAACCTGCTGACGTGCAGACCTTTTCCTCTGATGAACGTTGCTTTGGAGATGACTGCCTGAGCTGCTGGGATGCTTCTCTGGGAAAGCATTGCTAAGGTGCTACTCCCTGACTTTTGAAACATATTTATCTCACGTAGTTGTGATTGAAACCGCAGCACTGATGTGGCATTGGGATGCTTTTCTGCCAGCGGCTAAGAGGAGCCAGGCATGAAGAAGTGGCTTCTCAAAGTCTGGGGTAGGAAGAATAGGGGAGATAAACACAAACCCTGAATAAAGGATAGGACATGGAAGGGACCTTTGTGCTGAGAACAGTCTGTTTCAGCAGTTGCTTTAATTCTTTAAGGTTGCCTTCTCCAGTGCTCATATCTGAGCATCTGAATCAGTGAATCAGGGATTTAATGTTTTATTGTCACTTTGAGCCATACCAAATTTATTTCTCTCCCTGCTCACCATAAACCTTTTGACTTTATGACAAGGATTTCCTACATGCACTCATGTTTGTGTTGAATAGGTTATGGGCAAATTCACCCTAATATGAAAGAAGAATAATGCGCTTCCTCCTTTGAACGAGCATGAGCATGGCTTTGAAAGCAGTGCCACTTGGCTATGGCTTCATGGGCCAAGGTGGAACTTGCTGGTACCAAGGTTTTAGTCTGAAAGCCAATCATGCCATGAGCAGAACAAAGCCTGCCCACCGTTATTGCTTGTGCTGTTCAGAGTCCTGTGCCCACCCGTGGGATCCCACCCTGCCCTGTCTCCATAGCACAAACAAGCACTGGTATCTGTCAGCACCTGGTGATAGGGGAGGAAGTTTCTTGACTGAGAGTTTTGGGAGCAGGTTGTTTTGGGGTTACATGAGAAGGTCTGAGTTTGGTTTCTTGCTCTGCCACAAGATTTCTTGGATCATCCAGGACTGTCAGTGTCTCTCATGTGACAGGGATAGAATATCCTCCCTTAGTCTTGCCCTCTGTCACTGCAGCTGCCTGAGATGTGGGCTGTGTTCAGTGAACAGTATTTTGTAGGGATCTGCTAAAAACCATTGAGCACTGGTGGAATTCAGATCAAAGCCTAGTGGCCTCAATACCAGTGATGCAGTAAGGGCGCTGAAATGTGCTCCATGCATGGCAGAGCCATCTGCCCAAGATGTGCCGTGCTATCAACCAGAGCTGGGTTTGGAAGACGAGCACTAGGCTGGCGGGATACTGTGACAATAAGTTAGGCCAGATCCACATCATGCAATGTATAGAAAGATTTTAATGTCTAGATAAGGACCCTGTGGTTCTTATATCAGACATTTCTTCCACCTGGCTCCATAGTTCATGAATCGGACTGGTGAGGTGCTGCATTTCCTGCAGGAATTATTTGTCTCGATGACATAAAGAGGAGGGCAAGGACCCAGAAGCATCGCGCCCTCAGCCAGGTTACTTTAGGCAGCACAGCTGAGTTGTACGGTCACCAAGGGCAGTGTTCTGGAGTCAGTTTGCCAATCTGATGGTTGGGAGAGCAGCAGGGCAGGTGAAAATATTTTTGGGAAAACATTCACATTTTCATGTGTTTGCAAATGTGGGTTTTCTTCTCTAGAGGAGTCAGGTGAGCCTGTCCCCACACGCAACTCCACCATGAGTGTCCCTATGCTCTGCACTAATGTTCTTTGTGTCTGGAATTTCTTGAGTAGAAGTTGTCGTTGGTGTAGCAAGTCCAGTATTTCCAGGAAGCACAAAAACTGCTTGTGCACTGACAATCCAGTGCTGTCTGGACACATCAGACATGCTACAAAGTCACCTGCCAACTATGCAGAACATGGGCTGTAGGTGTGGCCAGCTCCTTTCAGCTGGCTGTGTCCCTGCACAGGTGCCAGCAACTCAAAATACGATAGATTCATTGAATCATAGAATGTGATGACTTATTAATCACACTACACCTGATGCTTCCTGGAAGTCCTGAACTTACCATGCAGAGCTGTGGGATACCAAGAGTAGCTTTGACCTGGTGCTGTGAGCTTAGAAAGATGCACAGACAGGTGCACAAGCTCTTCAGTGCTGGCCTGGTGACATCTCTAAGTGGACAAAAGGAATGAATCCAGGAAAGTCCATCTGGACAATAACCCTACCCCAGCCAAGTCAGCCTGTGATGTCTCCAGTGGGTCCCAGAAATCAAGCTCTCTCAAGTGAATGGACACTTCTCAGTGGGTACCTGGCCAACATAGTGCCACACAGGACGTGACGAGGTGCTGTGAGCTTACTCTTAAGTCTTGGGAATACTGAGCAAGGTGTCATGGAAATGCACTCACTGGTAGGCTGGTGATTGCCACTGCCAGCACAACACACTGCAGCTGGAAGGCAGGAGGCTGCTTGGCCTGAGTGCTGTTCCAAAGCCTTGTGAAGTTTGTTGCATGGGAATCCCCAGAGGGTAAGAGGGAGGGAGAACTGGGGGGAGTGTTTGCCTGGAGCAGTAATGAATATATTTTTAGTGGAAGGGAAGGGACATCTCTAGTCGTGGGATAACAGCTGCACAATTTCCAAATTCCTCTGACAAGATGTGGCCAATTGCAGGACTACAGGGTTTTGAAGGGTTTGTTTTGTTTTTTGTTTTTCCAAGCTCCAAGTGCTTTCAGCCAGTCTCTTGCTCCCTGAATGTATTTTTCAAAGCACTGATGCTGTCTTGCTGTGTTGTTGAGGTCTGAATGTGAGCAGTTCTCTGCTACCATCCATGCTGTGTCCTTAGCATCCCCTAAGCATTGAATAGGATCCACTGCTTGCTGGAGAAAGCTTTTTATCTCTCAGAATCATCTGAATCCCTCCCTCATTTCTGGAAGGAGGATTTCAGTGTATTTTGGGTAGGAATTATGTGGTTAGCTCTCTCACCCAGTTCCTCTTTCCTGATTTTGAAATACAGCTGAGGAAGGGAGACTCGAGCCTGCTGGGTCTCAGCTGCAGCCAGGTTTTTCGAAGGCCCATCAGGAGGGATTTAAAGCACATGCAGGATCTCCATTCTGTACTGTGCCCAGCAAAAGCAGCCTTTCTGCTCCCCTGTCTTGAACTTACATCAGGATAGGAGCATGAACCTATGGGAGTAACTATTTCATTGAGAGATGGAAATATTTCTGTGGCTTGTTGGATTATTTGTTTTTTTCATGTTTATTTGCTGAGAGAATTCTGAGGACAGAGGGAGAAGGAGCACTGGGTAAACACTGGAAGCCCAGTGCTACTGTTGTCCCATCGCAGACACACAGGGTCAAATACAGTGTGGGACCCACGCTGGACAATGTGGGAATCCAGCCATCTACTTTCCATGCTGAGCATTACCAAGGGAAGGAAATTGCATTGAAATGTTAAACGGTTGCCCTGATTTACATTTTTAGAGAGGAGAACTAGTGGAGTCAGCCCAAGACTTGCAGTAACCTGTGAGGCTTGGGAACTGGCCGAAATTTCAAACAAGCCAAGGTCCCCTGGCTGCACTGTCAGATTCTTACCATGTTGTTTATTGTCTTTTCCAGCAGATCTTGGAGAATTTACTACTAAGAGCACTGGCTTCAGCCAGGCATGTCAATACGTCCACCACTGAAGTCCCCTTTGGGGTGTTCAGTGCAGCCCACAGCACCTCTGTAATCAGAGCACTGTCCTCAGCCTAATTCTTCCTTTCTGAAAGGACACAGGCTCAGCTTAGCTGGGCTGGTGAGGAAAACTGCTGACTTGTCTCAGTTATTTAAGGAAGGTTGGTGGTGCTTATCGAAAGTGCCATTGTGGAGCGGAGTGAGGTGCTGTGCAAGGCAATGCCAGCCTGGCTTCTGCAGCTCAGCAGAATTTTCCTGGAGCACACCTGAACGTGGACACAGGGCTGGTGGCACTGTGCCCCTGAGTTCTTTTGTGTCATTTGGCTTATAGATCTACCGCAAGACCTAGCAATTCCTTGCCACAAGGCTACTCTTTGCCAGAAAGGAAGAACTACCTTAGCCTTTGGCAAGAGAGCTACGGTGGTCTTCATTGCCAAGGGTCAGAGCAGTGCTGTTAATTGTCCAGGCGGCCAGATCTATGTGAATGACCAAGTGGGCTGGTGGAGTGAAGGAACTCAGATGAAAAGCGTATTAATTTTCCTGCTTTTCTGTCACCTCTTCACTGCCTAAAGGAAAGGGGAGGCAAATAGGAGGCATACAATGTCACCATGGGGTGCTTGATGTGCTGTGTGGGTTCTGCAGAAGCAAGTGCCTTTCTTGCTGGTTTCCGGGCCATTGGGAAGTTGCTTGGGTGTCAGGGGCTCGTTGACTGATACTGATGTAATTCCCATTTCCTCTGCTTTATAGGTACAATGGCTTGGTGACTGGCTCTCGAGCTAAAGGTATCATTGCCATCTGCTGGGTATTATCTTTCATCATCGGCTTGACACCAATGCTAGGGTGGCACAAGCGCTCCCAAGTTGACGAGCTGGGTTCCAATAAGTCCTCTCCCATCAACTGCAGCAACAGTATGGTGGTATGTCTCTTTGAGGCTGTGGTCACCATGGAGTACATGGTCTACTACAACTTCTTTGCCTGTGTGCTCCTGCCGCTCCTTCTCATGTTTGGTATCTACTTGAAAATCTTCATGGCAGCCCGACGACAGCTCAAGCAAATGGAGAACAAGATGGTACACGGGGAACGTTCTCGCTCCACTTTGCAGAAGGAAGTCCATGCAGCGAAGTCTTTAGCCATCATTGTTGGGTTGTTTGCAATCTGCTGGCTTCCACTTCATATTATTAACTGCTTTACCCTTTTCTGCCCAAATTGTGCCCATGCTCCCCTCTGGCTGATGTATCTGGCTATTATCCTGTCTCATGCTAACTCAGTTGTAAATCCTCTAATTTATGCCTACCGAATCAGGGAGTTCCGATACACCTTCCGTAAAATCATCAGCCAGCACATCCTGGGCCGGAAGGAGCCGTTCAAGGCAGGAGCGGCCAGCTCTAGGACTTCCACTCACGGTGGGGACGCAGAGAATGCCAGCATACGAATCAGTGAGTATGCACTAGAGGTATACACCAATGGAGAGATCCACAGGGATCCTGAAAAGCAGGACTTAACCAAATGCAAAGCTGCCTTGGAATGGCACCAGAATGGAAATGCTCTGGATGTGGAGACAAACGGGCATCTCCCACATTCCTGCAAAAATGGGATTCTCTCAGATGCTTGCATGAACAGGGAGTTTCACAGTGAAGAGCTAATCGATGCCCAGGTGTCTTACTCGGACCTGGAAAGAGCAGCCTTTGCAGCAGCTGATGTTTCCTGATGAGACTTTTGAAGTCTTCCTGGTAGAATTATTTTTTTCCATTGGTGACCTCTGCCATGGCAGAAAGGGAGGCTGGGGGGCGGGGGGAGAGGTGTGTATTCAGATCGCTGTGGAGAAAGGGGTCCCTACCCAGGACTGTTGGGATGATCCTAAATACTCGACTGGAGAAAAGCCAAGAGACCGTTGAAACGGACTAAGGAAGGATGGACACGTTACCCATCAATGACCTGTCACCAAGAGCAGTGCCAAGGTCAAAGATGGCATTCCAAGTTCAGCACTGGGAGACTCTGCTGATGCAGGGCACATCATGACATTACGCTGTACTGTGTATCTGTGGTTGTATGTTGGTTTTGCTGTCTTTGCCAACAGAAATAAAAGCATGGCTGGAAGTATTCGCTGAATTGCAAAGAGCACCAAGGAAGGGGCCTTTTAGTACTTTGGCCCTGCAACAAACAGAAGTGGGATAGCAACATCTATTGGTCAGGTAGGATGCCAGCAGCTGCTTGTATGTGATGGGAACTTTGGATACCTTCAACCATGGCGTTTTATCTTTCAGTTCATGTTTTGGAGGCTTATACTGCAACAGGTTGCTCCAGTGTGTTTTTTTCTTGTCTTGGTAAGATTACTTTATGTTAAGTTATAAAAGATGGGCACAAACTCACATCTGTTCCCCGAGCGCTCAATGTTCCAGTTGCACAAGGCAAATATAACCTCATAGCTCTCCACTTTGTCTAACAAATAACAAAGCAGAGGCTGTGATACGGATTTTCCTTAGCGAAAGGGCTGTTAGCAGGCCTTGTGCTGCAGATAGCAGACAAGCAGGCCAGGCTGTGCTCTGTGTCACCAGGACGGCTGTGCCCTGAGCTAGTGTGAAGAGCTGTTGGGTGTATGAGCTCTCTGTAGGCTGGTGGCCACTGTCTGCTTTTTTCCCCTTGTCCCTGTGCTTCTCCTCCTAATCTCCTACAATGCAACTTCTTTCTATGGCCCCAAATGTGTGTGAGGGGAACTAATTTTCCATGTGTTGCTCATTTTTGTCCTCACTCAAAAAGCTGTAGGAATCTTTTTCTTGGGGTAGGGAGGAACACACACGCGTACCTAACACTTATGTCTGGAATTCCAATGAGCTCTATTTAAACACCTTTCCTCGTGTGATTTTACTTTTTCCCTGATGTGCTTTACTGTGAAGCCTCATGTGTCCGTGTGGCGCAGAGGCCAGCAGAGCTGGGTCTGTCTGGTCAGAAGATGCTCCTACTCTGAGAAGTATTGGAAATCAGCTTAGAAACTGCAGTAGTCTGTCTGTACAAGAGAAGAGGCAAATCTGTGCTGCAGCAAGTGTATGCACTGGTGTGGTTTGTTGCAGAGGTGTTTCACAGCAGCTTGATAATCTTCTGTGTCACTTGTGACGCTTGGTAGCTCAAGGACAGCAGAATGCCACATCCACTTGAATTCTACCTGAAGATGGTCTAGTTTTTGTTTTTCAGACAAATAATCCATTTTCTAATACAACCAGCCTTCTGTAGAGACAGGCAGTAATGGTCCTACTTGAAAACTAAAGTCTGGTAATTGCAGGGATCTGAAGCTTGTTCCCTAGCTGAAAGCATCAGAAATATCATCCTTCAAACCTGGCTTCTCCTTGTGTCTGTCCACTAACATTTCAGAAGTGAAATAATCTCATTTTCAGAAAGGAAGGGGGAACTGGATTTTGATATTTGAGGAAAAGCAGGTTAGGTTTTTGTGTTCTTGTGCCATGTTTATTTTAAATATTGCGAACTATTGAAATGAAAAGTCAGTTTTATTTGAGGGGAATTTTCTTTTTGCCAGTCTCCCTACATGAAGGTAGGGAGTAGTTGTAACACTGAACGTGTTCAAGTATGTAACTGCTCGAGGTTAGCACAAAGCTTACTGTGGGATGGATAAAATGATGTGGTTGCCACCACAATCCTTAGCAGAAAGACAAGCAACATTGTAGAACAATAGACTTCACAGTTTAATTGAATTGCTGGTTTCTTGGCAGGTCTCTTCCGTGTAGTCTAACGTCAGAGGAGTGGATTATCACTCCAGCACCATTAACAAACACTAAGCCGTTTCCCTGGGACTGACGTTGTAGGTAGTTCCTCTGTAGGGTGACTTGGGATCTTGTTACTCTTGATCTTTCTTGATGGAATATTTCTGTAGGGTGTTTGTGGGATGGCTCCTCTGACCTCCTGTAACAGTGGCACAGGAACTCAGGAAAATGGGGGTCTGATCTCTTCAGACCTCAGTTGGGAGCTGAAATGTTTCTAAGAATAACACAAGATTACATCCGGTATTCATGTCAATAACAATTAGGTCCACAAAGAAGCAGAGCAGGGAAGGAAGTGTGGGAAAATACCAGCATCGCTCATGTGCTGGAACACACGCAAGTGCACAAGTGTCTCCTATTGAGCTTTGGTTGCCATTGTAGAGGGACAGTTTATGCCACATTGCATCAGGCTTTCAACAGCTGATGTGGGTTGGTTACTTTCTATTGTTTCCTGAGCTTCTTCACACTTAATTATGGCAGCCTCTTGCTTGGTTGCCACAAGAATCAAGTTGATCTATGTTGATGAGACAAACAGGATTGTCCCTCTGGAAAAGTTGCCTGCCCAACCAGATCGCCATGTGAGCTTACTGAGTTTCCAGATGTCTTGAAATTAGTTTTTCTCTTGCTGTTCGAGGTGACCCCAGAGTGTGTCCAGTCCCTTTCAATATTAGTGATGCAGATTTGAAAGGAAAAGTGTGCTCAGGGGCTGGGGGATGTGTGCAGGAGGAAGCGCAGGGAGGGTAAGGAGGCAGCGTGTTTTATATAGAACTGGCAGTCTGTAGCCACAGGAAGGAAGGGATGGCAATTGCACCACATGCTGTGTGCCTTCTGGCTAACATGTGTCGGAGATGGACCTTCAGAAGATGTTTCTGAAGCAGTCATTGGGGGAAGCGTGAGCCTTTTGAACAGAATTTTGGACTTTTATTTCTTGTTTCCTAGGGATCACGATTTCAAGGCTTGCTTTGAAAAAAAAATAAATAAAAGGTGTAGGGTCCCATCAATAAAACGATGAAACGTGTTCTTTCCTGCTGCTGGCAGCACTATCCACTCTTTAGAAATGTATCTGTCTTCCAAACTGCGTAGGGCAGAGATCATTAGAAAAGTGAAATTTAAATGATTTTTGCCTAACTTCCCTACTCATATTCCCGTTTTCCTTCCAGCTGGAGGATGTTTAGCTGATGGAGTATAGCTATTCTGGATAAACAAAGATGGTACCAAGACAAAGGGAAGAATGAGTTGATCATCAGGAGAGGCTGGAGAAGACTTCCTTGGGAATCCAAGGTGCAGTGGGTCCAGAGAGTAAGAGCTGGGATAAGAAGAGACTAATTTCATTGAACTGGAGCATCTTACTAAAAATGTCTGAAGACCCATAGAGAGATGTGGTACCTCATTTGGCATGAGGCCATTCCATGAATTTCTCCATTCCCTGGAGTCTCTGAGGCTCCAGGGTTTATTGGATTTATAGGGTTTTGGAGAAAGTAAAGTCTGATCGGTGGCCAAGGCCACTCAACAAGGCACTGCTTTTTGTGTGTACAAATAAATGCACTTACAGCTTTGTCCTGCAGAGCTTTCAAAGCTCTGCGTGAGCTTGAACTGCAGCTCTTGAACAGAGAAGCGATTTGACATGGTGGGACAGCTGGGGTTACTGCAGACAGAAAGGGTTTGCCACTGACCCAGTTGGTGCTTGGAAGCTGATTGTGCAGATGAACTTGGGAGTTACATGGAGCAGTCTGAAGCTTTGATTGTTCTTTGAAAAGAGGCTCCGGGGGATGCTGGTGGATGTAGAGAAGTCTCTAAGGTGTGGGAGCAGAGTGGAGGGTTAGGGTTAGATGGGAAATCTTGGTGGTGAGGGAAGATTAGTCAGGTATTTGTTCTGGGAGGATTTCAGGGGAGCAGGAATGTGGTGGGAGGTGCTGGGGATTGCACAGATGGTGCTGGCATGAGATCGAGGTGTGACTTGCTGCGGAAGGACTCTGGAAAGGATGTCCAGCCTCACAGCTCTCCTGGGGTCACTGCGCAGGGTCAGCCCTGCCTGGCGTGTGCGGAGGGCTGGCTTCATACGGTCTATATGTGACTGAGGTAGTGATGGTTCTCATGGATTATCTCCTCTTCAAATACATTGTCTCAATTCATCAGCGTGTCCAGGTGTAACAAAAGCCTTTCTGCTTCTTGAACATGAGCCCTGCCTAAAATCAAATCTGTCCGTGTTCGGAGGGAAGGATGTGTGTGCGATAACAGTGCTGCGGTGCATTAAAGCTGTAAAATACTCTCTAGTGGTGTTTGCTAAGTTTAGCTGCCTAATAGCCAGTTCTCTCCCAATTTGTTTTGGGCATCAAATTGCACTGAGTCATACCAGAGTGTTTTTTCTTTCTAGCCCTGAGCTTTTGGCCTTCATTACAGTAAAACACATCAAGAGTAACTAAAATCACACTAGTTCCTCATTTGCATGAGAGGTTACTAACCCTGACAGACTGAGAATCCCAGAACTGGGGTGATGTTGTGTGTAACTCTCTGTCCTATTTGTCTGCTGGGACTGTTCACACAAGGATGTGTTAAAATCAAGACTGGAACCTGTTGATCTGAGAACATCTGTTGCTTCCCCACCACTGTCTCAGGAGCTGGTGTTCCTGCCCCCTCCCCTGTGGCGCAGTTGTCTCTGTGGTCTGCAAACCAAGACACTACGAACACCCTGCTGCACACACTGTCACTAGACAACAGTTACTCTTTTAATTTAAATGTTTTATGAATATAGTTGTTGTTTTGCCTCTGTTTGTCAGTTACCAGTGGGAGGGGAGGGACGGGGGTGGGAGAATCTGTGCATGCAAATATATTTAAAGTGCGTTGACCAAAGTTTTTTTTTTGAATCTGTGAAGTTTTCATATCTGTGAAGTCATCAGACTGCTGGGCAGTGAGGAGCCGCTGGTGCTGCTGAGTCTGTCTTGGTTACATTTCTTAATAAGCATTAAAATAATAAAATATATTTGTAAAAGAGAGTGTGAGTGCCTTTGTCGCAGAAAGATCCGGCTGGCTGGCCCTTTTTTTTTTGTGCATTTTCTTATTATTTTATTAGCTTTTTCCGTAGATCGATCCTTCTGGAGAGCTCTCTCCCCGGCACTGCAGGAATACTAGCGCAGACTAAGGTGACAGACCTAGATGGACTAGGAGATCCCTCACATCTCTGACATCCTTGGATCTGTCATCTTGGCAGTAAGAACAAATGTTCATAGCTGCAGGGTCCATACCTGGACTACAAAAGAACTTTGCCAGCTGTGAGTGGAGCATCTCAGGCTGCTGGCTTTCCTTCCACATGGCTCTGCCGGGGCATCTCAGAGCTCTTGTGTGAGACTGTCGCAATTTCAGACCTCTGTCGTGTTCTGCCAGTGCCACTGAGCTAACCCCAGCCTGAGGTCAGCCAAATCAGTCTGGAGAAGCAGGCAGTGAGTCTAGATGCTACTGGGGTGCCTCTCCTGCCAGTTCTGAGCAATGCCGACAGGATGAAGCAGGAATAATATCCAGCTTTTTCCAGCTGGCAGCTACTAAAGGAGTGTGTGAGGAGTTTAGTCAAAGTCTGTACAATCCAGGAGCATTTGGAATTGGGAAGTGATGAAATCAAAGTTCACCAGATAACCATCAGCCACTGGTCATTCCCTCTTTTGATTCACTTTGCAGCTGGACTAGCGACCTGGCTGGAGGCCCCGGTTTGTGGAGAGGTGCCGGCACCCTGGTGCTGGGTGGCCAGCTGTGCCGGAGCTGTTCAACCAACTGTGTAATTGAAAAGCTTTTTGATTTTTCCCTCCTTTCACAAACACTGTGCGTTTTGTTCTGCAGCATCAAAGGCCAGGAGCTCAGAGGAACAATGGGCATCTGCCAGAGCCCAAAGGGAACAATGGTCTTACCTGGCCCTGGGAAGAAAGTGAGTACTTGAAAGAACAGAGAGCTCCCAGTTTAACGGCACAATTCGCCTGATCTGGAAATCTCTGCTGAGAGATCCACACCTTGGCTTAGTCTACAGCAAAAGCTCTGCACAGTCTGCTTTCTCTGGGTGACTAAGAGCTGTCTGAGGATAACTTAGCTCAATAGTGTAATATTTACTGCAGCAGTGGGAGACCGATGGCATTTCTGAATGGTGGAGTAGGATGGGGCCATGGACTATGGTGTTTTCCCTACTAATGTTTTTGGCTAAAAAGCTTTTCACTGTATTTAAAGCAGCAGGATCTTCCTTGTCACTTCTGCTCCCAAACAGGATGCCTTTGCTGCTAAAAACAGTGTATACAAGTTCCTGCTGAGCTCTTGGCCATCATGTGTTTCAAGAAATTTTGGGGAGTTAAAAGCTCTGAGCACCTTTGCTGAGGCACTGTGGACCTCACCATTTACTTTCACAGGAAAGGTTCCCACTGTCCCGCATTTGACTGAAGCGACCAAGTAAGGAGTGAGATTCCCCATGTGTTCATTCAGGGAAAGGAGGGAGACTTCTGCCAGCTCAGAGTGATCCTGGGAGGAATCTACCTCAAGTTAGATGATGTACCTCACTGCAGGCTGGAGTCTTGCTGAGTAGTAAGTGGAGTCATAATCCTCCCTAGCTTGCCAACCTCCTTATCAGTGCTGTTTTGAGAAGAAAGGAGGGCACTTCTGAATATTGGAGATACTTCCTCAGAAATGACACTGTGGATGTGACTGTTGGAGGGGTTTTGGCTGTAAGATAAGTGCTATCACTTCTCTGCTGTGTGACTGCAGTAGTCACTGCTGAGATCCTGCAGTGTGATGGGAAAGTACTACCCAGATCTCATAAAATCAGAAATTCATTTTGAGTATTGGAGTCCATGCAACATGTCAGAGAAAAATTATCTGAGCGAAGTCTGAGATCAGCATGGTGATTTTTCAGCAAGTGAAAGGAGAGGACTGGGAAAAGAGCTTTCAATCTGCAGATTCAGAATGAACTGTGTAAAGATGAGGTTATTTGGAGTGCAGACCCATACTGTGTGGTCTGAGCCTGTTGTACTGAACTCCAAACCTGGAACTGTGGTTTTTGGGAGTGTCAAGCTGAAATCCAGAGGTGACTGCAACTTCTACAGAACCCAGGGCAGTCTTTAAACTGCTAGCTTGGAGACTGGCAGCACTGGGGCTGCAATTGCTCAGGCTTTGTTTGCCAAGGATTTACTCAGAGCCCTAGGCAGCTCAGATTTTTTCCTTACCTAAGGCACAGAGATTAGATAGCTGATAACAACAGTGAAGAAAATCCATGTGCACAGGGTATCTTGCTGCCTCAGCTGTTGATGAGGTCATGGGGATGTTTTTTGGGCTGGTATTAGTCCAGGATATTACTTCTAAATGGGAGTGAAGCATATCCCAGTTGGATACTTCATGTTGCTGGAGAACTTGCAGCTGCATCATTTGGACATTTGGCATCACCTGGACTGTGAAAACTTGTGCCTGTGCTTTGGGGTTACCAGGGATGTAAGGCTCTTGTGCAGTGTGGTGATTGTATCCAGGAGGGGAAAAAAAAGTCCTAATAAAGAGCGAATTGAGTAGCCTGGATCAGTTCTATGAAGAATGCAAAACAAGCCTGGGCCATCTCAGGGTAAACTGCATTCATGGTGCCTCTTGAACCCATGTCCTGTTATTGTTGGTGTGGAACATGAGGGTCTGGGCCAATGAAAATAAGGAAGGCGGCTTGACAGACACAGATTTTATCTTCTGAGATTCGTCATGACCTTTCTGGTATATAATAAATAAAGTTGACTCAGGAATTGGCAAGTGCCCTATAACATGCAGTCCTGGTGTTGGGACTCGGCAGAATGTTCTGCTTAGCAATGCGCTCTGTTAGCTTTGTTTGCCAAGTTCCTATTTTGGAGGTGTGCTGAAGGGCTGAACAGTGGCAGATGCTGAAGCCTTCTGCAGGGCAGGTGCGCTGGACCTGGCATCTCTGACAGAGCTGATCCAGGCTGGATGAAGGTCGTTTTCAGTCCATGCTGATACAACCTTTTACTGCTGGGCCATAAAAAGAAAAAAAAAGTCTTGTAAAGTAAGAGTGTGGCTTGCAGTTGTGTGAATCCTGGGGCAAGGAGGACTCCCATCCTTCCACATTACTGGATAACCTGTCAAACATTTAAGTTGGCATTGAACAGTCTTATTTCCTGTATTAATGTATTTTCTGCAGCCCTGCCATGTATGCTGGATCCTGTGATATTAAACAATTCCATCATCCAGAGGCTGTGGTCAGTTTTGCAGGTGACAGGACTGGTGGCTCTGAGAATTGCCTGCTGCTGGGTGAATCCCTGCCGTACCGTCTCCTCTGTTAACCATGATGGTGAGCAACCACGGTTGGGTTTTCTAAGCTAGGCCTGGTGGTCGGCACTGGGGCTGTGATATACAGAGCTCCTTTGCAGACAACTGGGATTCATGTGCTGCTAAACTGAAGCTGTTCTGTGATGATAACACATCAGTTTATGAAGTTATCCTGCAGAGCCAAAAGGCATGGTTGAGAAGAGGGCCAATGTTTGCGTTCCCAGTCCCAGAGAGGCCACAGGGGCAGAGCTGCAGCTAATTCACAAAGATTATGGCTAATTCAAAAGTATTATGGCTAATTCAAAGGCAGAGTCTCAAGAGGAGAGCCCCCAGCACTGGTGCTGGAGTGCTGGGCTACATGAGCACACTGCACCTTAAAGTAGAGGACAACTGGCTACTCGTTTCTGAGTTTCCTGCCATTTGGGAGCAGTCCAGTATTCCAAGTGTTCCCTGCTTTCTTTATATTCGTGCCAAAAGCACTAACAGAATAGGGTGGAGACAAAATATCTCAGACCCTCCTCAAGATCATCCTCTAATTCCAGGAGGATCAAAATGCTAAAGGTTGCATTAGGAAAACAGAAATAGTCTTTTCTCCCACCATTGGTAACTCAATGCCACAGCTAAAGCTGTGAGTCAGCTGCTTGTTCTACAGCTGCGTCCTTTCTGAATTCATGAGAAATAGCATTTTGATTTCCTTCCAGAGGAAATATACAGTAATATCCCTAACTTGCACTGCGGCCTTCCAGCCTGCAGAACTAACCCATGTAACATTCAACTGCAACTAAATTAAACTCAGGATTCCCTGTTCCTTATGGATTGAGTCAATGCTTGGGAATCAAGGCTTTTAATCCGAAACCTCTATAGCTTTCTCTGAGCACTTGCTTCCCAGACAAATTCCCTCCCACCCTAAGTTCTACATTTGTAGATGATCCCTCCTTTCCTGCTGTATGCCAGGCCCAGCAAGCACAAGAAGTTTATCAGAGATGGAGGGGCTGTCTGTCCCTTTCTGTGGTTCAGCACTACCTGGACTTTCAAAAGAACTGTAGCAACAACATGCCTGTAGATTTTCAGTGTATGGCAGGAGGGAGGAAAGTGCTCTCTGTGTGCTGACAGCAGTCTCCATTTCCCTTGCAGGAGGATCTTTCAATCAGCATTTGATTTGGAAGCACCGTGTGGGAGATACGATCCTCCCAGGGAGAGTTTAATGCTTTCTTCCCATCAAAAGCATGAGGCTGCATCCTGGGGTCAGGATGTCAGTGACAGGGATGACATCAAACACTGAAGCCTTCACGTCAGTCAGGTCTTGGAAGGGGCTGTGCTCTGTCTGCCGCACAGACACGTTCGCTCTCTCTGGAGGGAGGCCCTTGTGCACGTAGCCGTGAATTTGGTGTTTTTCAGGTGGCTGTGTTCTCTCTACACCAGATGAATCCCAGTGCTGCAAAACACGTGTCCCTGCTCAGCTTCCTAAAGAGATGCATCTGCTGATGTCAGCTTCCAGGTAAGACACACAGGAACCTGCTCCTCTCAGCATCTGTGGCCTTTGGCCTCTGCTGGTTGTCAGGCATCCTAAGGAAACTAGAAGTGACCTAAGGGTATTTTTTTGCTAATTCTTGGTCAGTGTTGCAGATGGAGAAGTAATGGCAGTTTTCCAGCAGGTGAGACCCTCCAG
The DNA here is from genome assembly GCF_963082525.1 of Nesoenas mayeri. Classification (NCBI taxonomy): domain Eukaryota; kingdom Metazoa; phylum Chordata; class Aves; order Columbiformes; family Columbidae; genus Nesoenas; species Nesoenas mayeri. The sequence continues at coordinate 9,267,041 of NC_137565.1, read as the reverse complement.
GCCAACCAGCCAGACAAGAAAAATAAACACAGGAAACAGCATCCATGAAATAAGATAAGAGAGACAGGAGAGGCTGGGAGAGTATTCTGCTGCATGTGTGCTGGGGGAAGCACAGGGCTTGGAGCTCTCTCTAACAGGACCAAGCAGATGTCAAGTGTTAACACAAAGGGAAAGTTTTACTGCCTTGACAGAGAGGAAAGGGGGAAGGAGGAGGTTTCTGCTTTGGCCAGACAAAGCAGCAGTTGCTTTCCAGGGTACAGGATCTGTGGAATGAAGATCTCAGTTCTAGATATGGGGTGAGATAGTGCTTTGCTCAGGGCAAAGACTGATTATTATAGCTCTGCTCTGCCTGATTGTTACTCTTGTGTTTCTGTCTCAAAAGCTGTTCGGAGCTGTTCCGTGTTGGTGGAAACTCTGCTCTGTCTCACCTGTGAAACCCATTCCCTGAATTCCTCTTCTTGTCCTCTGCTGTGTGTCCCATCCCCCAGACCCTGTGGGTTTATCAAAGCCTCCCCATTGCTCAGAGTTTATTCCTGAAGGTATGGCTGGGTAGTGTTGTGGTGAGGCATTTGTTAGCTCCATCCCTGTGCTCAGCAAGATGGAGAAGCCACCTGTGGTGCCCAAAATAGCCTCTGCCTGGGCAATCCAATCCAAATGCTGTTGATGGTGCTGGGGTATTCCCATGCCTCATAAAGAGGCTTTTGTTGGGAGGATCTAAGCTGAGCTCCAGGCCTTGCCAGCTGTGGAGAGGAGCAGATGGATCTGCAGTACAAAAATAGACCAAAGCAGACTTGTTCTGCCTCTTTTCTTCACCAGCAAAATAGTAGAGCCCCAGAGGTGCCTGGTCAGCTGAAGCAGAGCAGAGAACTGGGTGCTTTGCAGCTGCCAGTCTGCCTGGAGCCCATAAGCTGTTGTCAGAGACAGGAATTTCTCTCTCTTCAGTCCCATTCGCCTTACAGCTGCCGTGTGGACAATCTTGTTTGCTCACAGCTGTTGGCAGCATGTTACATCCCATTTCCCTGGGGCAACACAAGCAGGAGAATGGGACATTTCTGTGAGACACCATGTTCCTAAACTCTGCTATACCTTGGCTCGAGAAGCAGAGGTATTAGTCCGTGCGGTGTCCTCTGGTGAGATCTCTGTACGGCACCTCAGGAAACGTGCTGAGGATAAGCACCACACTGTCATGGGCACAGTTTCAACTAGGCAATTGGTAAATTTTTGCAGCTATCAAGACCTCTGTGTATTGCATGAGGAAATCTCACCTTTTCCCAACCCCAGCTACAGGGCGAACATTTTGTTGTGCCATGATTTTTCTTGTTGCTCCAGGTGCCTTGATTGCTTGTTGGAATGGCATAAATTCATACAAAAACTTTGAGGTTAAAACAGCCTCCAAAGGCACCTGAGGTTCATTGTCCTTGGTCTCTCACATAGATGAAAATGGGATGTCCCCTGCTGATACCTCCTGGTTCAGTTGTTAATTCCAGCACTTTCCATCTAGGCTTAGGAACTTTTCAACCCTAAAATACAATGCTTTTGGCACATGAAAGGAATGCAAGGCTATGTCAGTACTCGGAGAGGAGCAGGCAGGATGCGGTCCCTCTGCATTGTGCCTGCAGAGCACTGCTGGCCCATCAGTCCTGAGACATGTGTTTGCATAAAACCCCCTTCTCCCTTGGCATTCCCACTCCATCCCCTCCTGCTAACTGAATAAGGATCACATAGATGTTTCCTGACTGAGCTTTCGTAAGGTACTAATTTGATACACTCAGGGCATCTTCCTGTAATGAATGTTCCTGAGGTAATTGAAGGTGAATTTGCTCGGGTGGGTGGGGGAACAGGGCAGGACTGCTGGCAGGAATAGAAGAAAATCCTTTTGTTCCCATAAATCCTGAGTTTACTATGTCTGTCTGCACTCCCTGTCTCCCCAGCTTCTGCCCATGCTGTGTTTTGAAGGTGGCTACACTCTTCCTTTCCTCCTCACTTTTTTTGGGTATTTTTCCCATTTATTCTTGTGCAGCATCTGTTCTGCTGCTTTTTCATTTTTGCTTTTTGTTTCTTCGCTGTTTTCCTCCCTTCTGCCCTATATTCTCCTGCTTCCTGAAAAGCTGCATGCTGTGCTGTGTGAGGAAGCGGCACTGGGGGCGGCCACATCTCTCTGCACTGGCTTCCCGAGATATACGAGCTGATTCCCTGCTATTTAACGGAGCCATATAGGAGCAAGATGGAAAGTGAGAGAGCAAAGAATAGTACCATTGGGAGAAAGCAGGTCAGGGACTGAGAAGCTGGGTGAAGAGGTGGTGTGCAGGCAGGCAGGGCCCTCCTGATAAGAAATTTCCAGGAGGCTGCAGGTGACAGCTGTGGAGATGACAGCTCTTTCTTTCTTACCTTTCACCTAAGAATCACATCCTAAAAGGTCTGCTCAGCCACCAGTTTTAAAGCACTTGTTGGTTCTTGCTGACAGGTATGGGCCTTAATAAGGCATGGGGACCCCAGCAGCCCCAGCACCCTTGCAGTGCCGTTTTCCCCCACGTCACTGTCCTCACCGTGTTCCCTTCCAGCTGCTCACTGGTGCAGCTGTGCCCATCCCATCAGCACATGCCAGTCTCAATAGATCCTTGATCCCAAAAGTCACCCTGGCTGGCTGAGGGCTCAGAAGATGGCTTAGTCCTAGATTTCCAGGTGACAGGTTAAATCTTCAGTACCTGCACTTTTCCTACACATATGCAGGTTGCTTTAGCCAAGGAAGCAGGCAGCGCTGTTGTCAAAGTGGAGGGAAGGCCTCCAGAACCACTCCTTCTGTGATAGTTTCTCACAGGGAATAGTTGCCTTGATCCCAGACCTCTGTGATCCCATTTGGTGCTGGGAGTCAGGAAACAGTGGCAGCACTGAGCCTTTCCACCTATTTAGAGCATTTCCTTCTGCTTGCTGGGGAGGCAGAAAAGGGCTGACTAAAGGGCTTCATTTTTTCTGAGCAAGTTGGATTTGCAGAGTAAAGGCAATTGCTGTTCTTCTAACTTGAGAAGCACAAGGTGGGGCAAAGGTAACTTCTGGACACTGGGGCTTAGGTTTTTCCTCACAGATGTGGAAACCCTGGGCTGTCAGAACTGCAGACACCAAACCACCAGTGATGTGCCAGTAAACAGACTAGGAAGCATCTGCCTTGCATTTCAATAGCATAAACTTGACATTTCACCCCTGACTGTTTCTTTCTTTAGCTCCTTGACGTTTGGTATTTACAGAAATGTTTCATCCACTAACTTGACGGGATTCAGCTCACAAAATGTCCATCTCATCCCTAGTGACTTCACAAGAGATGTCACAGGGAAGCCCAGTGTTGCACCCACCTTCCACAGTTGGAGGCTGTCATGGTGCAGAGGTGGAAGGAGATTCATGGGGATTTCCAGCAGCACAGCAGGAAAGCTGGAACCAAAACTGGTGGGTCCAGCAGTCCAGACCTCGCTTCCATCTGCACATCCCTTATTAAACTCTAGATACAAACTAGAATCTGCACTAAACATGCCTTTTGATCACTGTGGTTTGTGCTTGATGCGCGTGGTGCAGGCTGTTAGCAGCCAGGCTGTACAGTGGGGGAAACGACCTCCAAAACACAGCCCCGGACTTGGGCATCTAACTTGTTATAATAATTCAGCAGCATTTGTACTGCAAGTGTATCGTGTATATTCATACTTATCTTTCTTCTGATGACCACTGAGGTTCATTTTGACTTTTATTTTTGGTTGTTAAACTCTGACATGATGCTTGAGCTGGAAGACAGGGAGCAAGGAGAGCTCCCTCTGCTGACTGTGGGCTTCCAGGTTCCAACTAATTCATTCCCCATTCAGATTAAATGTTTTGCCAGTGTAGAGATGACATTGGAAACTGTTCAGCCTATAGATGAGCCCGTAAAGGACCCATATCAAATACAATTATTGCTGTTAATATGCAAGGTGCAGTGTGTCTTGCAGCACCCTGTGAGTAGCTCTGCTGGCTTCTTTGGCACTGAAGTCACAGCCAATGTGTGAATGTGAATTCAGGTCCGGACCCAGTGTAATATACAATTGAGAAGGGATGCATGTTGCAGTTTTGGTACTCAGCAGAGGATGGGGGACACTCACGCGAGAGGTCTACCCCGATTACATAGCACCTGTGCTGTGTCATCCTGTGGGAAGGCAAAGGAAGTAAAATCCCCCTTGATTTGGGGTAGAAAGCTCAGGTCTGTAAAGCAGCTTGTTCTGTTGACTTTTCTGATCATTTACTTCAGGCAGGTTTCCCCACTCTTAAACGAGACAATGATGGAGACTCAACTGTCTTCATCAGGACACTTTTCCCCGAGGTGACAGGACCTGAGTTGGCATCAAGACTAAAGCCCTTAGGGAGCTGCTAAGAAGGCGGGTGGGAATGGGGCAACCACAAAGGATTTTTAAAAGCAATTAAGGAACATAAGAGCAAAAGTGCCTCTAAATTACTCTGAATGTTGGCCCTATTAATGTTATTAGCCCAGGTCCTTATTTGTTCTGGTGTAGCCTGAAAACATTCTGACTGGCTGAATGGGACAGTGCCTTGCCAGGGTGCTTGCAGCAAGCTGGGTGGAAACTCTTTGCCTCAGACAGTTCAGTGTGGCCCCTCACCTCAGGTTTGAAGCCTCCTTTTCCTTTTGGAGGGTCTTCCCCTTTGCCTGCTTGCTTTCTGTATTTTCCCCCCAGCATTCTCTCTATGCAGATCACATTTTGGATTTGTGCTGGGGAAGACATTCCCATGTTTCTCAGTTGTAATACAATCAATCCTTTGTTACGGTATTTCAGTTAGGTGCTCCTGAAGCTCTGGTCAGGAGCAACAACACTTTCTCACTCTGACTGTTCACTGGCCTGGCAACTTCTAAAAGTGCTATTTTTCTTCACCTCGGTTAAACTGCTAACATGTCGCAGCACGCACAAGACGTGGAAGCTCAATAAACCCAAAGGGCTCATTGTTAAACAAGGTAAGTCATCCTGAAAGGCCGGGCATTAGATGGTTTTCAATGCTTCCCTCTGTTGTTTGTCAAGGATCAGACAGTGAGGTGATGTGGCAGAACAGTCCATAGCATGAATGGAAAACACTGTGTTCCAGTTCTCTGTAAAGGCCCAAGAATAGCCGCCTCGGTGCTTCCTGCGTCTGGCTGATGCTGAACCATCAAAGAGACATTTCCATGGGTTAAACCGAGCTCTCTGCTTCTTAAATATTTCTTTTGCTGTTAAGTTTGGCCCTTGTTTTGCTAGCAGCTGTGCACAGTGAAAAAGCCAAAAAAGAATACAGTACAAAAAAATTCAACATAGAAATAAGACAAAGGAGTAACAGAAGCAACAAGCACCAATTTGATAATGTGTCTGAGTTCATCCAGACCATATAGAAGCTGTGAATTTTAAGCAGGCAGCTGAGAGATAAAATGGACATCATTTTAGAAGTTTTGTTTGAGTGTATGAAAGTAAATGAGAACATATTTATAGGTCAAGCATATATGGGTGAGGGAAACAGAATCAGCGGTGAACCTGAAGCAGGAGGAAAGAATGAGATGAGAAGGTATAAGCTGAGGTTATTCCTAGGACAAGAATATTTTGTCATATGCATAAGGAGATGGAAAGGTGAAGAAAGGCCACAGGAACACTAATTATTTGCAAATTGCTCTATGTCATCTTTCTATCTGCCCAATTTCAGCCATTGTTTGGGACAGGCAGCATCACATGCGCGTGCTACATCCATCATCTTCATGATAGCTGGGTGAAATTGCACAATCGCTATAAATATGATTTGCAGGCAACTCTTACTGCTGCCCCCAGCCTCTGTCTAGTCATCTGTGGCTCCAGTGTCTGGGTGCTAACATTTTGAAACTGTAAGTCAGAGGTCAGTCAGAGGGTATTTTTATGCTGCTGCTTCTCTCACCTTTTTATTTCATCATTCTGCTAAATCACTGTGTTGTAAGTAAGCATTCTTCTAGGACTGGTAATTCAAGATCTTGTGATCCAACTAGAGAATGAGTCTTTGTACCTGTAAGCCCTGAGGAATCCTTCCACTAAGATTTTACTTCTAGCTATGGGGAGAACTTCTGCACTGAAAACTACAGCTTTGTGTACATGAAGCTTTCGAGGTAGTTTGGTAGAGTGCTCTAAAGAGACTTTGCTTACAGTGGAAAAATGCAGTATGTTAAAAGGAAGCATGTAATAGTTAACATGAAATTAAGCACATAACATGACCAGAGAAGCATGGACTAGCAGATGTGATAGTGTATAATACTTTTGCTATGATTTAGGTGTATGCCTGTTAATTTTCACCTACCACTACTCACCTCTCTGGGGAAAACGTACAATCCTTCTATCACAAGATCATAGAAAACCTGTAGCTGGAGGGGATGTAGAGATGAGCACTGTCTTCCTGAGACACTAGTGAATTTTGGTGCTGCTTGAACAAGCCACATGGACCCTGCTCTCATATCTTCACCTCTGCTTGAAGTGCCTGACAATGCTTTGCTGAGTCGAGTGAGGAGGATGGATGGGCAGGTAAGTGTATATGTGCTCTTCACTGATCTTTCTGATTAACGCAGGAGGAGAAGGCTGCACTACAGGGACTTCCCAGGGCACAGCCTGGCTTGATGGAGGCTTTTAAAATTTATTGTATTTTCTTCAATTCCTGGAACTGAACTGAGCATCAACATGTTTGTGAGTGACATGCTTGTGACTGCTTCCCATTGTGGAACAAAACATGTAAAAGGTGAGTAAGCAGGTAGTAAACCACAGATATGAAGCCTTTACAGGCTTCTTTTTGCTCCAGAGACTGCATCAAGTCACATGTGTGTTGGGAGGGAGATGTGCTGTAGCCTTTTGGCAAGTAGTGCCTTTTTTTCTGCTGCCACTGATGAAGGAAAAAAGAAAAAAGAAAAGCTCCTTTATTGTCACCAGGTACCACCGTGAATAGCTTATCTGATCAGTTAGAGATTTGATTTGGTAAGGAGGCTCTGGGCTAGCAGTTTATGGGCCAATGTGCTATCCCAGCTCTTTATCGCTGCATGCCCTAGTTAGCCATCACGCCCCCGCCACACGCGCTCATTCCCTGCTCTCCTCTCTCTAACATCTGCGGCTGGACTGTGTCTTGCAGATGATCTGTTAAGGGAGCATGTGTTGCGTTTCCCTCCAATTCACGTGACTCTTGTTTCCTCATCGATTATTTATGAGATCCTATGAAAATGTAGGGTGTAAGTGGAAATCTCCAAGCATGCAAATGAAGGGGTCTATGTATTGCATTGTTTTCTAAAACACTTCATTCTGGGGTGTAAAAAGGAGAAGAGTCCTTGGCTCAGGGTCTTTCTCACCCAGAGTTGCTTCCTGGAGAGAAGCAAGAGCTAGTGCTGTATTGTTGCCAGTGATCTTGTTAACTACTCCCCCAGGAGATCCTGCATATCTTTGATGCAGGCTCATTTGTTTGTGTATCGGCTGCCTCCATCCCCATCAACGGTGCTTTTTCTCTCTCCCTCTTTCTCCAGTGGATCTCCCAGTATCTTCTACCCCTACCAGCTTTAAATGGCATATTTTGAATACTCTTTGCTGACACAAGCTGCCTTAGTTGTAGTTGCAGGGGTTGGGAAGGCTCCTCAAGCAAGGAATGTTCAGTCCTTGGGGTCATGGAAACCAGCCAGGAATTTCTGGTCTCCCATTCCCAGGGGCATGAGGAGCCTGCAGATGAAAAACAAAGGTGACCAGTTCCTCAGTTTAAATGTCATTGACCTGAACTGGAGATATTTTCCAAGACTTTTTAAGATCAAGAGAGCAGCTTTTGAAATATGACTGGTATCTTTATAGAGGAGAAGAAGTGATCGTTTCAAATTAGTGTCCTGTAATACAATATACGTAATTGTCATTTGAATAAAGAAAGCATCAGACACTGTTGTCATCTGAAAAAAAAATAAGAAAGCATCAGGCACTGTCCCTTTCAGGCCTTCAGAGCTTTTTATTTCTTCGGCCACTTGGTATATGTTTGTGGCTTGTTCAGTAAGAGAGCTGGATATTAAATGGCCAGGTATCATTTCTTGCATGTATGAACACAGAATATCAAGGTAGGCTGCAAAGTTAGCTGTATGCCATATGATCACTGAGGACAGTGTGTTACTCAGAAGGAGAAAGGAGGTGACAGTGGGACTAAAGCTGTCTCTTTTCTGTAAGACTGATATTTTAACAGCTCTCATGGGAGGAAGGACATGTTCAACCTAATAGGATAATGGAATAATATGTTGAACATATTGGCTTTGACACAGACCAGCTGGTGGCTGTAGACACAAATAACCTAAGGAAAACAAATTTGAAACATTTCAGGAAATGGCCATATGCATGCAGTGCAGTGGGGGGCAGGAGGGTGCCTTCTGTGTAAAAGAAAAAAGATAAAACCTCCTCTTTTTGGCTGTGGGAGGAGAGTCTCACTCATTCCTGGAAAGGACTACATTCCATCCTTAATGATAGCTGGGGCTATAAATTTAGTACTGTCTTTTCCTCTGGACCCACAGAACTCTGCACTGAGAGGCTGGACCAAAGGTCCCGTATGGTGTCTGTTTGGTAAATGGAAAAATCCCCCAAACCAAACAAAACCCCTCCTACAGTTACTGTTAGAAATTTCCTCAGAAATTATTGGTACAGTAACTGTTGCTCAGCAGGAAGATTGTCTCCACCAGTAGGTCCTTCGCAGTCTCTTCTTTCTGCTGCATTTGTCATTCTAATCCATCTTGTATTTTCGTCTCTATCCAACTAGTTTAAATTCCAGTCTCTGTAGACTGCTGTCCAGCAATGAATTGGTTAACACAGACTTTTTATTTCTGTCTTTTTTTTTTCATTCATAAAGCTGGTCGTTGAGTTTGGGAGTCCAGTGTGATACTTGGATAGAAGGTAATTACTCCTCTCAGAGCTTTGATTTCAGGCTCTCTGCAGACTTCAGCAGACACTATTTCAGCCATTCACATGTGAGTTATTTTCTTTGAAACTGTGAAAGGTAGAAGAGTACTTTTCTTTCGAAATTAAAGCTCAGATCCTGGACTGAAGCACATCAGACAAGCCACAGCCAGCTGATGGATAACCATATAGGTAACGTGAATCCTTCAGTGCCTCTCTCAGGTCAAGAGTTACATATTGTGTCTTCAGTCAACACTCAGTTCTGTTCTGTGCTTACAACCCAACCAGCTGGATTTCAGTATGTTGTGTGACAACCATCACAGATGACTCCAGGTTCACTCTGCTGTGGCTACGAACCACAAGACAGGAAAGACAGTATCAGTGACGTAAACTGCTAATGAGCCTTTGAAAGATGACGAAGCAGCAAGCCAATCCTCCCCTTCCCCCCCTGATCACTGTGGATCTACTCTTGCCTTGGCGCACAGGCTCTCCCTCTCCTAAAAGTCTAACTCATGCCATTACAAGTCAGCAGCATTCGTATCTGCTCGAGGATAGTGGGATGTGTTGCTCTCTTCATAAATACAGCTTCCTCCTTTCTCGTTTGCCAGCAGCATGTCTGCAGCAAGTATCACTTTCTTTCGCAAGAATGGCTGTGGTAAAAGGTACACTAATGAGAGTTACACTCCATTGACGAGTTATTTCTGGCACAGACAGAGCTGGAAGGAAGTCAGCATTACACACACTCTTAGGCCTGGGAAGGTCTGAGAACCCTTTAAATACTTGGCTCAGACATAGCTCTTTTTCTTTTATCTAGGAGATTTTTGCTTTCCTGTTAAGTTAATTAAACTTCTGTTTTGTCTTCCTCATGCCCTTTTGCCAGCATCTGGTCTCTTCATGAAGACACTAGTTCAATAACCATCATTTATGGTGTCAAGCTTAGGTTACTCCTGTTTGTTTGCCAAGTGCAGCTGTAACCGTCTGCCCGATTTCACATGTTGCTGTGAGCCAAAGATACTGTCCTTTGCTACACAAATGTGCTGTTGAGGCCTCACAGTGTCCCTTCCATGAGCTGCCCTTAGAAGATGGCCTGCTTTGTTGCCTTCCCACTTCTCTAAACAAACGGTCTCGTTTACAGTGAATAACTGATTTGGATTGCAGTGGAGTCTGCAATTCAAGTGAAATGTTACTTCTGGTTAGCACCTTGTGTGGATATTCTCACTTTGGAATAAAAGTATGTTAATCAGAAATAAATTCTAAAGCAGATCAAATTATTTTGAAGCAGAAGTTTCCAGGCTAGGAGTCAATTAAAGTCCCTGTATATAAAACCCCTGAATGTGTGAAATCTTGAGAGGCAGGATTCCTGAGTGTCTGAGGGTACACATCAACTCATTGGACAAGCTCAACTGAAAGGCTGAAGTCCTTTTTGCCACCTCGTGGCACAAAACTACTCTCATATCATGTTGCAGCAGAGTGATCCCACAGATAGCCCTTTTTTTCTTCCTTTCCCTGCCACTGCAGCCCTCACTACTTCTGGGCTGTGAGAGCCGTGAGTTGAACAACCATGGTGAGAGAATAACAGGGAAGCATTTTCATATGTTCTGTCTTTGGGGTAGTTCATGCAATCTGCACTGGAAGTCCTTTTTTGACAGTGCCTGCAGTAGAGATCTCACAGGTTTTCCATAATAATCCTGGTCATAGGAAGGGTCTCACCCTTTAGGAGGGACAGGCCTTATTGTCATGTCTTGATTCCCAGCTTAATGCCTTCCCAGAAATGCAACATGTTGACTGTTAGTGGATGTTGTAATTCCTTTTGCACTAACTAAAGGTTAATGTAGCCACTTTATTGCCTGCTGTGTGCAGGCTTTGATCTGCCTGAAGAATACTCAGTGCCTATCCTAAAGGTCACCCATGAGGTACGCAGTTCAGAGGGGAGGCTAAAGTAACAAACCTCTTCAACCTCCTTGTTGACTTGCTTTGAATAACATCAAGCCCAAACCTATCAGTTGAGAGCCAGAGTGGTGCATCATTCAATACTAACTTTGTCACTAGCCAAGCTCTTAGCCATAGCTGTCTCATCTAGAAAATAATGGGGTTTGGGCCATCTGATAATCTCACCCGGAACAATTTACAGGTTTTAAATAATTTTTCAGCAATTATTTAAAAACTTTATTTCTTAAGAGAAACGTAAGGCTCCTATGTTTTGCATTTGTTTTTAACTTGGACAGCTTTGAAGTAGCTTTTTAGGATTACTTTACACTCAAATCCTTTATGGAGGGCTAAATGGCTGAAAATTGTCCTTTTGAGAATTTCAAAAGTTCCCATTACTTTCTATATGCTATCCCTATCAACTCTATCAAGTGCTTTTTCAAAGTTTATAGAGTTCCCAATAGAGCCTCCACTCAGAAGGGAACTCCTTGGGGATTTTCAAGTTAGTCATGTGATAAATTCAAGACCATCTTTCTCAAAACCAGATTATTCAATCCTAAATTAGATGTCTGCTAATTCCATTCTCTAACAATATTCTTGCCAGGAATCTGGCAGTATAGAAACATCATGTTCCAGACTCTGCCTCATCTCTCCAGCTCTTACACGTGGAAATATCTAATTTCGACAATGATTGAAACGAAAGATCTTATACTACAAGGGGAGGAATATCTTCCTCTTCCCAGATTCTACCTAAAATTCATTCATTTTGGTATAGACTACTGCCCGCTTTGATGAAGGATTAGAACACTCTATTTATAGTAGGTGCTTAAAGACCGGGCTTCCTGAACCCGTGGAAAACAAATGCGCCAGATTTTATTCTTTTGTTCTTTTAATAAACTGTCTGTGAGATTCTTCCCCTCCCCTCCTTTCCTGCTGGTTTACTTGCATTCTTATATGTTCAGTGTTTTTCTCTTCTGTCTTTGTTCCAGTTTATCAGCAATTTACACACAGTTGTTTCCCAGACTCCATGATTTCAACAGCAAAAATAACACTGACCTTATGAGCCCATGAGCAATCTTGTTGGTGGTAATTTAGCAGAAAGTTACAGTAATGAACAAGAACGCTGCTCTTAAATGTTAGATCATTAAATGTGTTTTATGAGTGTTTATTCTTTAATGCACTTCCTGTGCACCAGGGCAATAGCCATATTCCAGGGAAGAAATAAGTTTTTAATTGACAAAAGTGGTCAATTTGTGAATCTCTTCTGGTTTAAAGATACATTTTCAGGTGTTATTTAATCAAAACAAGCAAGGAGGATGTTTCTAGCTAGAAAGACAATAGCACTAACAACAGAAAGACCTTTCCAAAGGTACGTTAACTCTTTGGAAACTGTAAGCTGGGCTTTTCCTGAGGGAGGGAGATGAGGAGGGAGGGAAAAGTGACTGAAAACTTATATTTTACTCCTCAGACCTGGGGCTGCTTGGGGACTGCTTTGGTCCCAGGCATGCCTGGGAGCAGACAAAACGTATTGTCAACAATAAACTTCCTCAGTTTTCAGCCACTTCCCCTCACTCAGCCTTCAGAATGGCAGGAAGCCAATAGCAGATGACACAAAGCCAACTGTATGAGGTTATAATTTAGTTCTCCTGCTCTATAGGTGATTGTACCTGTGGCTTTGGCAGAGTCCATGGGAAAGGCAAGGAATCTAAATGCAGACCAGAATTTTCCATCCGTATCAAAATCCTCCACTTTGTTTACATATAGACCTGTTTCTAAAGTGATAATAATACTTATAAAGATTTAAGAAGAATTAGGAAAAGAGCTCTTTGTCTGTAACCAGTGTAAAGGAGAAAAAAAATCCCCAAATCCCACTAACGTTAATTGTTATTAGCAAGAAGTTGTGGTGCAAAGAGTGACTTCAAAACAGACAATGTTCGAGCCTTAAAGCTCCTTTGTCTTGATGTATAAACCAAAGCAGGACAGAAAGGAAGCTTACCATCTTCCTTCTCTTAGCTGAGTATTAAGTAGCATGAAGCCAGTGTTTTATCTTTCCCCTATATTTTAAACCTGTCTCCTCTCTTACAGCTTTTATTATGCTGATTACTCTTCACTGCCTGTCTCTTACACTTGAGATATTGTGAATCAGGTATGTTCCAATATAATCTCTTTATATCTCCATATGAAGCAAGGGAATCTGTACTTGAGGTGATGTAATGTGAAGATCTATTTCAGTGATCTATTTTGTTGTACATTTCAGTACTTTATTTTGTGGAAACTGGAAAAGGACATTGAAGAAGGTCATTTTAAAGGGTGTTGCAGTATCGAGAAAGCAAGCTTAGAGCATCAATATCATGTGGCTTTGCAGGACATGTCTGGATCCACGTCCACCTAAATCCCTTGATAGGTGTTAATAACCAGCAGTGTGACCCTGTGGGTGATCTGAGACAGTTATTGCATTAGGGACAAGAGTTATCCGTTTATTTAGTTGCTCTGGGGAACACTGTGTGACCCATTTCAAGGAATGACAGCAGAAGAGTATCTGGAAATATGATTTGCATGACAGCAGCAGAGTTTGTAAGAAGCTGGGAGTTTAAAAGGGAGTATATGTACATACTACTAACTTAGGAAGGAAAGGCTGCCTACAGTCCTGCCTGCTGGCTCTGATACGTGATGCTGTTCAGCCTTCGCTCCTATCTCGGGTCACAGTGGAAAGACTTTGTTTGTTTGTTTAAATCTTTTCTTGGGGCTTTCCCAATTTTAGACTGAACTCTAGATATTTGACTCTTAAGTTCATTCTCCAGGGTGCTTCTGAGCAATGCCAGGGTGCTATTGCAGGGTTTTACAGGAACTCTTGGGAACAGTCTTGCAGCACAGAGTGTGTGGACCAGTATTATCAATCCCCAATTTTAGCTCTAAGATGGTATCTGTGCAACAGAGAAGCACACAAGAACTGCTTTTGTACAGACATTCTGTGCGGTCCTGACTTTTGTGTCCAACTTTCTGGACCACCCTGACTGAGGGCAATAGAGATGAAAAGCATGCACACCTCAGAACTGTTTTGTAGGAATTTTCCCTTGTTTTAAAGATCTTTGCTTCAATGAAATACTTATTTTCCTCTAAACCTGTTATTACAGCCTGGGTTCATACCAAAAGGTTCAGCTATTTCCCAAAATAATTACTTGGTCCAGGAAATGCAGAACTGAGAAGAAGTTTAAATGCAGAGGCTTGAATAAGTCAAAACCAGAGCTGGGATCTGGATTCAAGCATCATGCTTAACAGATATTTGCAATGACCGAGGTGGAACATTCAGACTTAAATCCAAGCTCTCTAATGTGCTTTGTCTGGGATATGGAAGGCATCTTCCTTTATTAAGTTACTTTCCTGCTCAACATTAACATTTCATGCTTTGAAGGTTTATTGTGTTGGCTAGAGTTATACCTTTATATACGCATAGTCCCTATGGAATAGCCTGGTCTCCTTTCATCGTTATTAGTAATTCTAGGCTTGTCATTTCCTATTCACGCAGTCTGGACCTCACTGTGTTGTTGCAGGATGGTTGATACGGTGCACAGGAAATGTACTGTTTTTCAGGTCTGGACTGTTCATGAGTATTCTTTTCAGGGGCTTCAGTTTTATTGCCCTGAAGTCCATTTCCTACATGTAGTACAATTTACTAAATTACAAACAAACAAGGCACCAATAGAGAAGTCAGTGAAAGTTCACACTAAGAATAGAAGCTTGAAGAGAAAAGTTCAGTTATGTGACCTTCTTCAGGAGCTGGATACAAAATAGACCTGCTGTTTTTCCTTTTAATTTGCAGCCCAGGCAGAAAAGAACTTGAACAGTTCCCAGAGAAACCCAGGCCCTTCTGTTTGTTTCTACAAATCCTCCATCAATGCTTTATCTGTTAGTTGACATCCTTAGTATACTGATATGAAAATGAACTTACTTGGTCTCCTGATTTCCCCCCGCTATTGTCAGCTGATTTTTACATTGATCGCCCATTCTGCAATGTTTAAAGCTCTGCCAGCCATGAAGGAAACAAAATGTTACTGATACATACCTTTACAATTGGCCATTAAAGCAAAGTAGGATGATCAGATGAAAAATACCACGTAAGTATCAGTCACTGCTTATTATTGCCCTTCAGAAATATGTTTGGGAAAGAAAAATAATTCCTAAGAACAGGATTTAGGCCCTTGGTCATGAACAGGGATGTGTACATGGCAAATATTCACACAACGTACTAGCTATCCAGACTTTTTAAAAGTTCCTTCCAAATGACAGGGGTTTTTTCTTCTCTTTCATATTCACCATTGTTTCTTTATAACATATTATCATCCCTACTTTTAGCTTGTCTTGAAAATTCCCCTGAAGATTGAAGGATTTTCCCAACTGCTGTGCAAAGGAGCTGGTCAGCTCTTCAGGGACGTGTCTGCCCTGGTGCACTTGCCATACAGAACATCGCTGCTGCTTTTTGGGTTAAAAAGCATGGATTAGAGTGAAAGAATTACATATGTCAAAATACCTTGATGAAACCAGACTATCCCTGGACTCTTTCTGTTTGAAGTTAAATATTAGACACTCTATTCCCAACATTCTTTTTATTTTTAGCCTAAAAGGCTTAATATTTAACTCAAAATGCCTAACAACTGCAAATGCTAAGTGCTGAACGGCAGTACATCCTCCAGAAGTTACATAAAGCAGTACTGAAAATTGATGTGATGTATTTAGACATATGTAACCATCCCTGGACTTCGTGCTTCCTTTAAATGAGAAAACCAGTTACCACATTGTGAATTTCAGGGGTGTTTTGAAACAGAAGGCACAGCCAACCGTTCAGTGGGAACAACTGGTTTAAACAGGCAGTCCACTTGGTACCTGCAGAAGGAAATACCCTTTATTTAGATGCACTTTTTTTTTTAAACCCAGACCCAGGTCTTCATTTGTTCAATCCTTTGCCTGACATGGACTTCGGATTTGGGATGAACTTCCAATTATCTTGGGCCTCAAATGCATGTTAAAGACAAGATTGTTTTTTATTACTGGTTCTTGTTGAGAGCAACTAAAATGGACACGCACATATCTGTGAAAAACATTGCCATTTTATAACTTCCATTTCTAAGCCTTCTTGTTGAATGGTATAATTATAAAAAGCTCCTGAAGATGCTCTCCTTTTAGATGCGTTATTTCTGAGGCTGAGGGTTTGGTTCAGAAGTGGCAAGTATCACAGAATCACAGGATGTCAGGGATTGGAAGGGACCTGGAAAGCTCATCCAGTCCAATCCCCCCGACAGAGCAGGAACACCCAGATGAGGTTACACAGGAAGGTGTCCAGGTGGGTTTGAATGTCTCCAGAGGAGACTCCACAACCTCCCTGGGCAGCCTGGGCCAGTACCCGGGAATGGCCACATCCCTGCTCCTTTCACCCTTGGGGACACTTTGGGGTCAGCCACCAGCGCACAGGGCGCCTGGCCCAAGCAGCCCTGCGACAACTCAAGGGGACCGGCCCTATTGCTGCTGCCCACACCACCGTGTCCCGGCCGCCAGAGCCGGGACCCTTTTTGTCCCCGGGGGTGTCCGCGCCCGCCAAAACCCCGCTGAGGGGAAAGGGGCGTGGCCCGGCGGAGCGGCCCCGGGTCTGAAGTTCGTTGAGGGCACGCGCGTGCCTAACGGTGCGCGCGTGCCCAACCGCCTGCGCGCTTCGGTTTGCCTCGTCCCGTCCCGGACGGCGCCATGGCGGGCGGCCTAGAGTCGCTGGAGTCGTGCTTGGAGCGGCACATCCCGCCCGAGGACCTCGCCGAGGTGAAGCGGATCCTCTACGGGGGCGAGGCAAGGTGCGCTGCCAGGGGCGGCTCCCCTCCCGCACCCCGAGCGGGGTGTCGCCTCCCGTCCTGTCCCATCTCCCTCCTCCTCCTCGGTCTCCGCGGGGATAGCCAGCCCGGGAGTGAGGGGGAAGGAGCCGGTTTGAGAGCGGGTGTGCAGGACATGGGGCTGGGCTGAAAGGAAAAAGAAGGGTAGGTCCTGTGGTGAGATAACGGGGGTAGTTTGGAGGTAATCCAGGTTTGGGAAACAGGGTGGTAGGGACATCGTGTGAGAAGGTGGCTGACTGGAATGAAAGACATGAGGAATCTTTCTGAGTTGGGGCTGGGGAGGTCGTGGCTTTGGGGTGAAGGAGCTGGAAAAGTGGGGATCTAACATGAGGAAAACTACTTTGGAGTGGAAGTGTTTATAATCTATGGGTGGCAGACAAAAGTTTGTACATATGTGATTCTTGCTTTCTGTAGCATGATAATAGTGTCTGGAAATCACCATTATATAGTAGGACATCGGGAATTTGCAACTGTGAAGGAGAGCAGTGAGATTTGCACTTGGCCTGGCTACTGCCTGACCGTTCCCTTGTCTGATGGTTGCACATGGGGACATGTGAGCTTGGGCATCTCTGCAAGAGTAGACAGTATTTGTGATCCTTTTGATCCACTGCATTCAGAGCCGTAAAGAAGAACATCTCATCTTGAAATATCTTTGTTTCCTGTTAAATCCAGAAAACTTGATTTGCCAGCAGCTGCTCTGTCAGCAGCTCAGGAAAGAGATTTTGAGCTACAGGGCTATGGATTTGAAGCTGCTCCAGAGCAATTGAGAAATCCACGTATTGTTCGAGTAGGACTGATACAAAATAAAATTCCACTTCCCACGGACACAGCTGTGGCCGTCCAGGTATACAAGCTGGGATCTGGGCTGTTTGTATGTAACTTGCCTTCTACTGGATTGAGAAATCACATGCTTCAGTTGTTGATGTTAGAAACTCCATCATGAAATGTCTGCTGATTGTCTGGCAATATAGAATCCATCACTATCATAATACAGCATACTGTGAGACATTTGAATGATACATTTAGTTTTGTTGTTTATCAGAATTACCTCTTGTGTTGTATTTACCTAGTGAATTGTCCAACCTGTTTGCAGTTTTTTCAAAGCTAAATATTTCATCACTGATTTTGTACATGAAAAGCCTTTGCCTCTAAAAGGAAACAGAAAATCATTTACCTGAAATCAAAAGAGATGGCAGCCCATGGAAACCACAGGTGCAGTTCTTGCTTTAATTGAGAAATGTCCCAATACTGGAAAATTCATTAAACACAGATTGATAAGACTGTGTTTATTATTCTTTTTACAGCAGTATATCAAATCATACTAAAAAGTGAATGTCATCTCCTAATGTGTTGAACTCCAAAGCACTGAGGTGACATACATAGAAATAGCCTCCTAAAAGTAGCTTTTAAAAAGTGAAAGGAAATACCATATTTATAAAATCTCCTGAAGAAGTAGTTTTGTACAGTGACAGGACAGAACAATTCTGAGGTAATTTGTTTTGGAAAGATTACCTGTCACAAATGCAAGTAATTAAATCAGTAAATGGATGTTTTGTAGCATCTGTTAAAAAGACTACCAGTTATATTAATGATTTTACTTTATAAGTAACTAGTTAACTATTTCTGTAAATCAATGTACGGTTGTTTTGTAGGTCACTGTTGTCTTTTCTTGCCTCTTTCTTTTTTTCTTTTTTTTTTTTTCTTTTTTGGACACCTGAAAGTATCAATGCAAAGTGCTACACCTGTGCTTATCCTTAAGTAGAATACTCCAGAAGAAGTACTTTGAAACAATATTTTTTGACTAGTTAATAAATATTTTGATGTTTTTTCTTGGTAATAATCTATTTAGCTCTTTGGATAGCAGGATTCAGTAAATAGTTTGGAATTAATAACTCCTAGAGAGTGTCCAAGATCCACATGTGTGAGCAGGATTCAGAGATAACCAAAGAAGTGGGCTATCCTTACCTCATATTTTAAGATTCTAAGTACTTGACTTTGAATTCACATTTACTTAAAATTGTTTGTAGGTTGTTTACAATGAGCAACAAAATTATAATTTTTGCTGATTCTGTTAAGATTTTTAGCTATTTGCAAGTCAGTCAGCAATAAGTTGCCATATATTTATATGTTGTAACCATGGAGTTAGAATTCCATTGGATTGCTTTCTTTATTTTCAGCCTGTTAATGCTTTTAAAAAAAATCTATATCTAACTCTTTCTGTTATCAGTGCTCAGGAATGATAACTTCTGGAGTTATTCCCCCTGAAAGCAATGAGACTAAGTATAGAACAAGATAATTCAACATGAACAAAGCTTGTAAAATCAGATTATTAATGTACAAGTGAGTTAGAACACACGGCTTTTTTTTATAATGTGATACTTCTCGCAATCAGGTGGCTGCACTACACAGACGAATTGCAGAGATTGCGGAAGTAGCTGCAATGTGTGGAGTCAACATAGTTTGTTTCCAGGAGGCTTGGAGTGAGTATTTTCTGTGATTCCTTCTAGGTTGTCAGAGGTCAAGTTCCTTCTATTTTAACATGTATCCTCTGCTAGAAATATGTCTTGCAAGTAAACAGCAAGATAGAACATTTGACTTTACTGATTTGCTTTCTAAAGAAAAAAATGAATAGTCTTAGTAGAACTGTATGGACGATGTATGTGAAGTCTGTTATATTGAAAATTGATATATGCTGCGACAGTGATATTTGTTAGGTGTGCTGATTCTTCCTGTCATTCTTTGTCATCCTTTCCTCATGTATTTTTCTTCTAAAACTTCAGGGTTTTTCTAGACAGATATTCAAATTACAAAAAATCTAATTTTATTTAAAATGGAGTCTTCAAGGCTTAATAGAGGCAAACCCCAAAATGAAACCTTGAGTTGTGAAAACAGGTACACAGAAAGTGTACACTAGTGGTTGGGGTGTATTTTCACTTCTTGTAAGACTTCTCTAAGTGCATTCTTTCTCTTCTACTTTGTTCTGTGGGGGCCCAAGACTCCTTGCCCTTACTAAAAATATTTTAAAATAGCTTTTGCCTTTTAACAAGGAAAGCAGTTGAAACATTCTTAAATGTTTAGTATTTTATCTGTGTTCATGCAAACAGTGTGTATTTCTTGAGTGACATTAACATTCCTGTAAATTTTGTCCTGCATTGGTGTTTTCCAGCCATGCCCTTTGCTTTTTGTACAAGAGAGAGGCTTCCTTGGACTGAATTTGCCGAGTCAGCAGAGGATGGGCCAACAACAGAATTCTGTCAAGAGGTAAAAAAACCGAAAATGAAACAGCAACAAAAAAACAACAACCAACCAAACAAAAGGCACAAAAAAACCCCTACATCCAGCCTCCAACCACAGCTCATAACTGCAACTGATTAGCATGGGTTTCTTCTTTATGTACTTCTCTTGTACCACTGAGAAAACCAAAATAATTAAAAATAACTTTTCACCTTGCTTGACAAATACTATGAGAGTGAGTGAAGCAGAAATAGACAACTGTGCTCAATATTTATTTTTTAAACTACTTTGCATTTATAGACTGACTCATACCATGAAAGGCATACAAAACTACCTGTTTAACTATTCCTGAATTAGATGAAAGCTTTCTTTAATCCTTCTTTATGAACAAAAGTTGAAAATCATTATTGTACGCTTGTGTATAATAGAAGAATTGTGTTCATTTGTACAGATGGCAAAGACCTACAATATGGTGGTGATATCTCCAATTCTGGAGCGAGATGAAATACATGGGGGAGTTCTGTGGAATTCTGCAGTGGTGATTTCTAATTCCGGAACTGTCCTTGGCAAAAGTAGGAAAAATCACATTCCAAGAATTGGAGATTTCAATGAGGTAAGATGCAGTATTGTGATTGTCAGGCTAGTCTCACCTTGTAGCTCTTGTTTGTGTCTGCCTGTATTCTGTTAAGGGTCATATTTTTGGAAAATGTAATGTATTTCTAGAAAATGTGGTTCACTAAGTGTCAAATTAGTTTTTCTCAGGTGAAATTACAGTCAGTTAATAGGAATAGAGAGTGGTGACTCTAAAAGGACAAATAAAATCGAATCTTTGTCATATACTCTTCCTTGGTCTGATGGAAACTACAAAAGTATTGAGGATCTTTAAACAAAGTT
The DNA here is from genome assembly GCF_963082525.1 of Nesoenas mayeri. Classification (NCBI taxonomy): domain Eukaryota; kingdom Metazoa; phylum Chordata; class Aves; order Columbiformes; family Columbidae; genus Nesoenas; species Nesoenas mayeri. Next base: position 9,246,208 of record NC_137565.1, on the reverse strand, counting down.
CTTTAAGTCACAGCTTTGTTATGTCATTGTCCGCGATTGGCCTAGATAGTTTTTGCATGTGTGCATATTGAAGTTATTTTAATTTGGAGCACAATTGTTTTATGGTTCAAGTGTGAGCATTGTTTATGATCTTGATCTCTGTTTCTCTGTGAGGTTGTCTTGGAACTGACAGTTCTTTTGCTTATGTTTCTTTGAGCAGGATCCCTTAATTCATTATGCTTCTGGCTGAATAAATAGCTGGTTTGCAGCATCTTCTGTTTACTAATCACATTACTTCCACTGAAGCTCCCAGCACTTTTTAGTCCATCCTCCAGAATCAGCTTCAGAAGCTGGACTGATAATAAAGGCAACATCAGAAGAAAACTGATAGATCTCAAATATTTTTATCCATCCACAGAATAATCACAAGCAGAAAGATCAGGATTAAAAATTAACCAAAGTCTAAAAATACATTCTCTTACCTAACTAAATCTCTCCTCGTCAGCTAAAGTGAGTAATTAACAGATGCATTTCTTCTAAGCACCGGGACTGCTATATACCTGCAAATGCTTTTGTTCCCTGTCCTAATGCTCCGGTCACTAAACTGAGGCTTCAGAATCCAAACTGCTTTTTCATTAATTTTAGAAGGTTTGTTTGTTTGTTTGTTTTCTATTGAAACTTCGTGTTGAAAGACCTCTGGAAATATTGACCTCGTCTCCCAGACCTGATCAGACTGGTTTGTGTTTCTTCAGAGAAGGCTGTTAATAGGTTTTTACACAATGTATTTCTGGCACAGGCCTGTCAGTCACCAGTTTTGACTTCTATCTTTAACAATTATCTTGACATATAATATTATTTTATCGGATCTGTATTTTAGCTAGCAAAACAGTAACTAACAAACCCATATAAAATATTAAGCATTAATAAAAACAAACTTGGGTTACTTTCCACATTCTTGATTTGTTCCTTGTGTAATCAAACAAAAAATAAATTCCTGTTGCTTTTGTTAAAATATGATGTCTTTCAGTTTTCCAGACAGTGTTTTGTGCAGCATCAACAGATTCCAAGAAACTTTTTGTTTGCCACTATGAAACTGTAATGAAAGACATCTCAAAAAAGAAAATCTTTTTAGTTTTCTGTGTGAAGTATAAATAGAGTTTCATTAAGAGTTTTGCATAGTTCCTGAAAGGAGTTAGTTCTTATAACCCTAAATGCCAGAACTACCACAAAACAATCTATTTATATCCTGCAGGTATGCTGTAATGATTTGGCATTTCTTGTATCTGCCGCATGAAAGAAGCGAGTAGTGTTTATGCAAAACAGCACTGTCTTTTTAGCTAGTTTTGTTAGCAAAGCATTAAGTCCATTCTTGTGAGCTGGGCAATTCTGGTGGAGCAGCACAACTACAGGGAAGAACTATGCTCGTTTCTGTTACTTTAATGTTGTTTTCTTTATCAACAAAGTAAACCTCTGAGGAACCATTTAATTTGAAGTTATTTTTTGTGGATTGTTTCTGTAGAGCAGAATAGAGAAAGGAGCCTTGTTAAAATCAGCCTTGTTGAATTGGTGAGAACTAAATGAAAAGGGTAAAGAGATTGGTCTGTAACTTATTCAGCCTTGTGTGGGAGGGCCTATAAATAAACAAAAATCAATCCTTCTTGAGACATCACATTTTGTTGCTGCGGAGATGATTGTGACCTCTGGTGAGGAATAAAGAAATAAGAACTGATGAATTCCCTGAAGCAACAGCATTCTTGTTTTTTTCCTCCTATTGTAATGAAACTGAGAATAGAATAAAAAATGGAAATATATTCAATCAGTGGGATTGTTTTCAAAAAGGATTGTGTGAGTGCCCACCACGTGGTGTGCTCTTTGCAGACATGAAAGGAGATAAAATCAGTGCCCAAGGGACAGTGCAATTTCATGACATCTGATAATGAATAAGAAACATGAGATGTCACATTTGCTGGGCATAGTGAACCTCTAGTTCTCTTGGTTACAGAAGAAGATCCGCCTGTATCTATCATGCCATTCTCCTACACTGACGTGAGGCCCTAGTTTGTTCCGCAGCTGTAATTGTGCTTGCTTTGGGCCTGGTGTGGTTCTGCTTCCTTCCAAACCAATGGCACTGGACAGATAGGTTCAATAAAAAAGGAGTTGCTTTACAATACACCTTTCTTATATGAGACATGCCCCACTGGGTCAGGCTGGTGGATTATGTACCGTGCTTTTCTGTCTCTGAGAGCATCACAAAAAGGTTCTGTTGGGAATAAGTCTGGCCACTGCAACTTTGGTACTCCCTTGGTATCCATGGTCATTGTATTAGGGATGCTGGGTGGCATGTTCTTGTCTATTTTGTTTCTTATCTGTGGTTCTTTTATCAATGACTTTGTCTAATCCCTTCTGAACCTGGTGATAATACCTGCTTTCACAAAAAAGCACATTTCAAAAGAGCACTGCCTGTTGCATGAAAAGATTACTCTGGTTGAAAACAAGTACAGGTGGTTTCAGTGTGTAGCCGCTACTGCTGCTGGTTTGCGATGTGTATGTTCATCTGATGCACTTTTGTGATTTTATAAATCCTGTTCATAGTATCACCCTCACCCTTCTGTCTGCAGATTGAAGAGCCTTTTTAGTTTCTCCTCACAAGGGTGCTCCTCCATCCCCTTCATAATTTCAGTTGCCTTTGCTTATTCCATCTCTAGTATATCCTGAGATGCAAACACTAGAGTTGCCCAGAGTACTCAAGCCATGGACACACAGAATTTGTATAAACCAGCAAAAGGATGTTTTCTGTAACGTTTCAGTACCCTTCCTGTTGATGTCTGAGATTTTCTTGGGTTTTTGACTTACCACTAAGCACCGAGCAGGCAGCTGTCAGTGACTCCACACATGCTTTTCTTGTATCTGGGAAGAACCATTTCTGTACAGTTCCTTTACAGTATCTCTGTAAATGTTTGTCTCTTGATAGCAGTTAACAATGCCCTATCTTTCTCTTCACTAGTGTCTTTTACAGGAACCAGTGCATTTCGAATTGTTTAGAAATGTTTGATATGATAAAAGTTCAGAGCATATGGTAAATGGTGTCTTCTAAGCTAACAGCTGGCTCCAGTTTCTTTAAGAAGTGTTCTCTAGATTTATTCTATGATTTTCGTGGTGGTACTTTCAAGACTTCTGTTTGTTTAGAGCAATAAGTATAAAGGAAATGTAAATAACCAGTCATAGCTCTACACTGATATTTCTGTATAGCATTCATAAAATTAGTGCATGTCCTTCTGTTAGAGGTGAATGTAAAGGAATTCCATGTTCTTTAAACACTGTTCATCATATCTTTAATCTGAAACAAAGGATCATGATGACTGAGTTGCCTAAAGTTTGGCCATTTGTGGGTCTCTGTTAATCTGTTGACATTTCTAACATTAATAGAAGTGTTTCTGTCAAAGTCAGACAGTGCAGTATGAGTGAAGGGAAACAGGTAGAGGCTTGAATTTGATTTCAGTAGCCTAAGAGAGCCACTTTTTGCTGTATACCCATTACAGTGCACCTGTGTACTAAATGAAAGATGGTGTCCTTGCTCATGGTCTAATGACTTGAGGCTGGTAGTCAGAATAGGGAAGTGTCCAAGCAATGCTGGAGGGGTTTCTTGTTGTTTTTTTAAGAAGTCAGCATTTGTGGTTTTTTGTTTGTAGTCTTCTTACTATATGGAAGGAAATACAGGACACCCAGTGTTTCAGACGCAGTTTGGAGCAGTTGCTGTGAATATCTGCTATGGGCGCCATCACCCTCTGAACTGGCTCATGTTTAGTTTGAATGGAGCAGAGATCATCTTTAACCCTTCAGCCACTACTGGAACTCTCAGGTAATACAAACTGATTGAGGCCGTTGCATGCTTTCTGAGTTAGCTGAGCCTCTGAGCTCATCCCTGGGGCTTTGGAGGCACTGTGCTGAGGTTTTGGAACCAGAGGTATCACCTCCTTGTTTTGCTTTCACGAAGGAATCTACATTCTTCTCCCTCTGGAGGTTTGGTCTACTAGTCACCAGTCTGCTAATTCACGGCATCCAGCTGGTGTTCTGAAAACTAATGACAGTTTATTTAGATTATCTGTGTAGTATCTTTCCTTTATGATAGGCCCTAGGAATTTACATTCAGGCTTAGTTTGACAGCTTGCATCATCCACCTCGGAGCCACTAAGTATGGTGTCAAATTACAGTTTTCAGACCCAAGCTGAGAAACACTTTTCTCAGATTTTTTTTTTTAATTGTTGGCAATTTTGTGATTATCAGGCATCTTGAACCAGACCAAACCAGTGTAAACTGTTTCCCTTGAGATTAATCTTCTGCAAATTGACATTAATTGCACACTACTGACTTGATTTCCTAGAAGAAAAAAGAAAACCATCTCAGGGAGCTAAGAAAATACACTTATTAGCTAGCCCAAATGATAAATTTGTGGATTAGATCTTGAATATTCTTTACCTCTACATTATCATTATCAGTCACATTTCAATATAATAACCTTTGAATGTGCCATGCTTCCAAAAGAGTGTCTGACACAGGCTGTGTATTGCTTGGGGTACTATGATGTGATACAAAATAACTGCATTTCTTTGAGGCTGGTGAGGGGGGTTTCTTTAGGTAGAAACCTTGTAAAAATGGTTTCAGTGGTTCTTTAATTCTTCTTGACAAAATTGCCAGGCCATCCTTTCATTCTCATGGTATTCTGTTCTTTGCTGTACTACTCAATACTTTCAAATTCCAAATTAGAGTATTTGTAAATTGAGGTGTGGGATTCCAGAATGTGTCTACACATAATAGAACACCTGTGCTCTTTCTTTTTCTTTAAGTAATTTAGTATTGCATAATGTTTACATACATATGACTGAGGAAGGGATAGTAGTTTATGCTTAATTATAAATATTCATGCTTTTAACCCTTTTCAGCCTAAGTGGTTAGCTTTGTGCAGTGCAGGGAGGAAAGTCTGGCTTTGCAGAGTTCTTTGGGGCAAAACCATTTCCTTTGTGAGTTAAAAAAGGCATATTTTGGGCTGGCTGATCTGTCTTTGAGTTTTCAGCTTCAAAGATATGTTTTAGGAAGCTAACAGGAGCATATTTCATTGTTACTGATGGTATTGTAATGTAAGTATAATATCCAGTAGCAAACAAATGAAAGAAGACATATTGATCTCTTATAATACTAAAAATTCTTTCTCATTTCTCTCTCCCTTCAGCTGGGCTTGTGTGCATGGGCTAATTGCAAAATACTTTCATTTTTTATTGTTTAAACCTACAGGAAAATAATTTTCCAGTATCTGTTTTGTAAACAATGTGCTAACTGGGTATACAAGATAATAGAATAGTTAGAAATGTAAAAGGAATATATTTTTCAGCATTTTCTGTTTCTTCAGGATTAACTCAATCCCCACACTTTATCTGTTTAGTGTGAATTTGGAGTGTTTCTGTCTCTGTAACAAGGTCCAAGAATATTCATCCAATTTTTCCTGCTGGCAAGCTAGAAAATTCTGAGGACACCGAGCATTCATAATAGGGTAGAAAAAGTAAAAAACAGATTAGAGGCATAAAATTTTCACACCCACAGCCAGTTCATATGTAGAGAACTATGTATTTCCAAACCTGGAGAGCAGAACTGCAGGTTACATGCAGTATTCTGTGATTTACACTGCCCTTAGTAGTTTTTGGTATGAAAGATAATTTACGTTGAGTAATGTTGAAGAATATGCTTTGAAAAGAGTTGAATGAATACAAAATGCTTTTGAGGCATTTATGCCACTACTGGAATAATATTTGCGATGTTTGTCCACTTATAGCCCATTAGCAGGAGAGCAAACAGAAATTACCCTGTCGTCATACAGCACTTCATTGGTACTCCGGGTGCTTCAGGCTCTCCTAATTATTGGCTTTCACTTGATTGTTTTTAAGCATATAATTTTTATTGCTGGAAGAGGACTCTTGAGGCCCATGCGAAAACTGTCTCTGGGGTTGCTTCTTGGCTATAGCCTTTTTTTTTTTTCCTGTCTCTCTTCTGTGAAATTATAATTTGCTGGCACTTTTCAATAAAATCCCTTTTTCTTAGAAGAGCTGGCTGCCAGACTCAAAGCAATTGAGAAAAGAGGCAATAAACCAAGTCCTTTCAATCAGTCCAGTGACCATCTCTTCAGATTCTTGAGTCTGACTGGGAGATTAATGAGTCAAATGCTTGCAACCTTGTCTTGGTTCTCAGAATCTGGCAGGTACATGCCATCACAAGAGTGTATAAATTGTATCACCTTTGTTTTGGAGTTCTGAGCACTTCCAGACCTCTTATTCACTAGCCCGATCCATGTGTTTCAAGCTATTTAATAGAAAGAAGACTATTTCAGTTTTAAACATCAATCAGAATTGAAATGACCTTTGGAAAAGAGGTAGAAGCTTGTAAAAGAAAAGGAATTTTTTTATTCCTTATTTCTCAGTTCTTGTTTTCATGTAAATTGAGTGACTGGTTTAATAGGTAATTACTGGGAAGTTATTGGGATGCTTTTGTTAAACATGCTTGCTTTTTCATCAAACTGCCACAGGAAAAAGACTTACTGGAAAGTACTATAGAGACTCTGGTTGAAATAACAGAAGTAGGAAATTTTGGTGGAAATGGATTTTCTTCTCCTTTTCTGCTTTTATTATTCTTTTTTTTTTTTTTTCATTCACTGCCACAAAAGGCTCTTCTGGACCATTTTGGGAAAAAAGAAGGCAACTTGTATGAATCTCTTACAGCTTTGCTGCAGAATAATGTTTGGTAAATTGAAAGTTAACGGAATTTAAAAGCACATGTATAAGTCCTTTGTGCAGTTCAGAGAGTAAAGCATTTGACAAAGCCATATTTACCAGGTTATCAGATAGAATTGTTTATACCTATATGTGAGCAGAAAATAATTACAGTGCTTGGCTGTATCTGTGGGGGAATTTTGGTTGTAAGAGCAAGATCTAGCAGCTAACTTTGGCTTCTTTGGCAGAAAACGTACAGCTCAAGGCAGTTATAATCTAACTTTAGCTCTTAAAGTAGCCAAGTAGTGAATACCTGCTGCCTTTTGTGTATTGCAGCGAGTCACTGTGGCCAATTGAAGCAAGAAATGCTGCCATTGCTAATCACTGCTTTACATGTCCCATCAACAGGGTAGGAACGGTATGTATTTTCACTTTATTATTTTATTTCATAATTTAGGTATTGTAGCATGAGTTAATTCAAGGTAATGAGCTGAGTAGCACTAGAATGCATAGAATCCTCTGCTGTGTCATTACTATATTAGTGTTTATAATACAATTTGAAGATGGACAGTGATAAAGAGGTTGAGAGCTGCCTTGTTGCTGGCAACCTACCTTTTGGTTGCAGCTGCTTCCTGCTCTTGAATTGCTCTCTTTGTAACAGGCACTCACCCTTTTGTTAATTCTCCCCATTTCTATGGAGTAATCAGTATTCTTTTCACCAAAATGGCTGAAAATGAAATCTGTCCTCAAGTCAGTGGTACACAACTGGTTGCTGTTGTACAGATACTACCTCTTTCTGGACAGTCTAATTCTATAAGGAAAATTAATATTGCACACAATAAGTCATTCTTGCCTTTAGATTAGTCCAAATACACTATATGTGTGTTCTTTTATAAGGTTCCCTGTAAACATCCAGGCTTGTTCTTGCCATTATGCAAATACATTTGCCTTCTTTTGTGATCTGCAAGGATGCGTTTGGTTAAATGTCTCCTCTTTTGCCCGTTCTTTAGACTTGTGAAACTGATATGAGACGTGTTCCCCAAAGTTTATGAACAACAAGCAGTGATACAAAAAGACTCTGTTTTCTAGCCTATCCACTCTGATGACTTCATTTAGACAGACATTGCTGATAGTAAGCCAGAAAAAAATCTTAAGAGATTTATATAAACTTCCATTCTAAATATGGTAGACTAGCAAGGATTTCTTGACTGAAATGGAATGATACTGCCACCTACAGATTCCTTTTATTTCACAGGAATACTACAAAAATGCCTTTACTTCTGGAGATGGTAAAAAAGGTATGTTCAGAAATCACCATTAGTGGTTGCTAATAATTGTTAACTAGGAAGTCTGAAGAAACGATAGCTCTCCTGCAAATGTCTGTCCCATGGCAGCTATTTGAGCTAGTGACTGCCTTACTTAAGCCTACCGTTTTCTAAACTGGAGGGAAACAGCACTTTCTATTAAAGGTGGTGGTGCCATGATATGTGGTCACCAGAAGTTCATACATAAGGTTTCTAGATACTTCCAGAGATCTAAGATTTGTAGTTTTAATATTATTAACAGTAATAGCCCTAGCCTGAATCTTCAGCCAAGCCATCTTTCCCTGTTTCACAAATTTGGTAGAAGTTAAAGACGAGAATGCTCAAAGAAGAGCATGAAATTTGCTTGTATGTACTTATGTGTTGAAACACTGCAGTTTGTCCTGTGACAGCCATGACTGCTTCTGGAGTGGGTGGGCCTGAGCCTTTTTTTAGCTAGTTTTGGAGCTAAATGTTTGTAGCAGCTGCATCAAAAAGGTCAGTGGTGTCCACTGCTTAGTAGTAAAACAGATGTGGCCGATTTTTGGCACAACTCTGAATTGTGCAATATAAAGTAACATTTTTTCCATGCCTCAAATCCCAGCGTTTTCACCTCTGACCTTGTATTGAAAACTGAATGGGTGCATCTCTGTCAAGTGTTTTGGAAATGTATGAGTTGACATTTATAATTCATTTAAATACTAAATAAAAACAATGAAAGCAAAGCCTTTAGTTCAGAGACTTTATAATGGGAAAGCGTGATCATGCATTAGTTAAAAGGCAATGCAGTGAGCTTTTTCATGTTAATTCAATATATGTGAAGGCTGTACTGTGCATGAAAATCAGTAGAGGTCAAAGCTACAGTTACCTTAGGATCATGCTATGACTCTTCAGGATCATACCTTGCTTAAAGCATAGTGACTGAGCAACCACAAGAAATTGAGCCAGGTTTTATGGGACACTGCATTTTAAGTTGTATACTTGTTTGCAGATGGCATTACATACTGTTCAAATATTTCTTTAAGCACATCATGACTTGGGCCATTTTTATGGCTCAAGTTATGTAGCTGCACCAGATGGCAGCAGGACCCCAGGACTCTCCCGTACCCAGGATGGACTTCTGGTGGTAGAGATGGATCTAAATCTTTGCAGGCAAGTCAGTGACAAATGGAATTTTAAGGTAAGCCTGCTTATAAAGAAACAAAGTTTCATAACGATCATACAATCTTACAATAGTTAAAAGGCAGCCTTTAGTTAGGTTTTGGGTTTTTTGTTTTGTTTTGTTTTGTTTTTTAAGAGTCCAAAGCTTAAATTGTTGAACTAATTTAACAGGATGTTCTGAAGGCCAAAGGCATAAATGGATTAAGAAAAAGAACAGCCAAATTCAGGGAAACTAGGCCAGTAGCTTTTAATTTAAAGCCTTAGCCTTTGGTCTTAAAGCGCGGATTGCCAGGAGCCCTGAGGGCTGCTGGGGGAACTGTGTGGTTTCCTCGTGCAAGGTACACAGACATTTGCCACTGAGCCAAGGTGGGCCTTTAATCTGACAGAGTATGGTAGTTCTTTATATTCTTATAGGTCTTACTTGTCAGTTTTGGTGAAAGTTAGTTAAAACCAAAAACCACAAGAATCTTTAAGCTTCTGAGAACTTTGTGTGTGCAAACTTCTTGCAGTCTTAACTCCCTGAATTTGTGGATGTGTTGAAGCCACACAGAAAAAAAACTGTATGTTCATCTCTGAAGCATCTTAACACACTTTTGAATTAATCTAAATCAGATTAAGATGACTGCAAGCCTCTCCACATGGCTTTAGCAAACTTACTTATTCCTATTTTTTTGCATTGCGAGATAAAGCTAATTTTGATCATTTGTCCTGAGAGTATAATTTGATTTAATTTGTCCAGCAGCAGCACTGGTTTAGGAAATTGCCACCTCAGCACTGCAGTTTGTTAACCCTTCAGTTGTGCCAGTACAAACAGTGTGGGGTGCTATGTTGTGTACTGCTTTAGTGGAGTGACCAGATTTTTTTTTTTAAACAAACAAACCACAGTCTAGTTTCTTCTTTTAATCTGATCAAGTTGACAGTAGGCCCCACAAATATTCTGTTGGAACAACAACGAAGGCAAGCAAAAGGAGATACCAGTGATACTCTAGTATTTAAAAATATGTAATTATTTGCAAGAAGTGTCAATTTTTGCACATAATGTGTCTGCAAGCAGACATTTATTTTATAGAGCTGGTTAATTTGAAACCTACTTGTGCTTTACAGCATAGTGCAATATATAATGTATTTCAATGTGTAAAAATAAAATTTTTTGTGGATTTGAAATGCTGAATAAACTTTTAAATTAAATTATAGTAATTTCTTAGATAGAGCTGAATTTCTTTGGTAATGCTGCCAATCCATATATAGGGATTAAGATAAAAAGTAATTTCAAGTTGTCTTCTGGACAGAATGGCATTTGTTATTTTACAGATGTGTATGGTAGGTATATGGTGGTTGACATAGTGGAATTAAATTGTGCTGAGGTATTCCCAGTTTTTATTAAATCGGGCAGGCATTTAGTTTTGCTTTGACATGGGAATCTGAAGCCCTTATTGCAGAGTAGAGATTTAGCATGTCAGGAAGCACATGGAGCATTGCTTATAACAGCTTAGTAGGCGTATCCGACCAAAAGGAATTGTATTGATTAGGAAAAACAAACAGTAAAAGCGAAGCACTGACCTTTAGTTGCTTTGTATAGAATTGCTTATTTTTTGTTGTCTTCAAGTCTTGAGCTTTCAGCACCTAAGTTTTATGTTGATGGTGTAGATTGCTATTCTTGGTCTTTCAGCACATAAGGCACAGCTGTGGCTTTTCTTTATGTGACAGGGGGTATCTATTTCCTTTTCCTCTCATTTGTAGCCAAGACAGAGGTAGTTCTTGATAGGGAAATGAGGAAATATGAAGTCATCGTTTATTCACTGCAGAAAACCCTTGATCGCAAGTAGTAACCTATTTAATCTGCTCTGGTATCTGTACTTTGTATTCAATGATGCCTGAAAGGGACATTAAGTAGAATGTCTTTGCTAAACTTACAGCAGCAAAGTAGTTAAACTAATTGTCCTCATTACACTCTGGCAAGAAGGAAGTAGTTTGCCCCTCTCAGAGCTGATGTTGTAGACTCTGCACTTCAGAAGAGGCCAGTGGACTATGTAAAGTGCTGTATTTCAGCCTCCTAGCTTACTGTATCACCCAAAGCGATGATAATATTTCATATTATTAATGGTTAAAGTAAGAGCATCCCAAATACTGTCAGTGGCACAAATGCGAACTTATTGCTGGCAGCAGAGTTCATCAGTTGCCAAGGATATAATATGAAGACATAATTACAGATAAACTCCTTTGCCTTCATTGACATCACTTACTTTCTTACACATCAATATTCTCTTTTAAGTAAGTTTCATGTTCGACTTTGAGCTATCTGGGATAACCAAAACAGCCTTAAGTAACTAATCAGCAGATGAGACTGTCAATGGAGGAGAGCTGCAAAGCAGGAAGGTGTTAATTTTAAAGTTTTACTTTTTAGAGTAAAAGTGTAGTTTTAGGTAGCACAATGCGATTTCTTCTATAAAAGTATTTTAGTTTGTGCCAAGGCACGAGATGTCTGGCATTTTGGAGTGAATTATGATTTTACTGTTTGGGGCAATTAAATAATATGTAATCATTTAAAAAAATGGTGGATATAATTATTTTCTACTGAAGTATTTTTATAGCTCAGTAAAAGAACTGAAGCTTTGATTTTTCTTTTCCAGATGACTGGTAGATATGAAATGTATGCAGAGAAGCTCTCTGAAGCAGTCCGGCCTTATTTTGTACCCAATATAATCGGAGAGTAAAAGAGAACATCTAATTACAATCAAATGTTACATAACAATTTAAAGGTACTGTTGGATTATAGCTTTACTGTGGATTACAAGATGTTACTTTAATGTTGTCTCTCTGATTCCCTCTAAGCAACTTTTAAATAAAAGGATTCAAAACTGTCAAGTAAAATAATTGAAAAATGGTGGCTTTTTATTTTTGTCATTTTCACTAATGAGTCCAAACTTTTGTTCCTTACTAGAAATATAACCAGTAGGAATACGTTGATATAAAATGATTATGAAATTTGTTCAATACTGTATACTGAGATATAGCTTGATGGAGATGATGAGTTCAGACGACATAAAGATTTTTATGTAAGCTTTGCATTGTGTGTCTATTTACTTCTGATTTCCAGTTTTTACCCTCTATCTAAATGCATAATTTAGGGAGAAAGGAGGCATGAATCGTTTATGTCTGTTTTTTTTTTTAAATTATGAAGTATTTGATGCACTTCTGCTAGAGCTAGGTAATGTCCTGGCCATGTGCTGGTTGTCTGAAGATCCATGCATACTGTAGAGCAAGACCAATGTGGTTCCTTCTATTTCCCTTTACGGTATCTATTACAAACACAGTTGGACCAACGTCTTTGGGCTCCTTCAAAGGTGCAAAAGTAGTGCTGTAGATGGATGCTTGTAATATCTTCAGAAGCTCAGTGCTGTGTTGTGAGGCAAAAATAGAAACATTAGCTAAAGTATAGGCAAGGCTGGTGCAGGTGCATGCTTTTCATCATGAACAGAAAGCCACAGAGATGCTATTAGGGCTCAGGATGTGTAATGAAAACTACTTCCCTGGCACGGCACTCCAGCAGGATGCTCAGTGGTTGCAGAGTGCACAAAACTGCTGTTGAATATGGATAACAAACAGTACATTTGCTATTCTCAGCTACTAGTGTATATTGAAATTTTGTTTTGTATGATTCAGGTGATGCAGTAGGTGTTCAGGAAGTGCAGAATGAATACAATGTACAGCCTAACAACTATAAATTCGTCGATAAAATAAATATTTGAACTTTTTGTTTTTCCAAATTACAATTTCAGCTGTGCTATTTCCAGTTAAGTATATAACACGCCCTCTGTAGATTTTCCAATGTTTTTCATAATAAACTAGTTAATAAATACACTTGCTACATTATATTACAGGGTTATCTGTGACTTTAAACCTTTATTGAGAATGGCTTAATTACAAATAAAAATATATTTATGTATAAAATCCCTGCATGTAAAATACCCCTTCCTTTGCTATTGACATCATGAAGGAAACAAAGTGACAAAGCATTTTCAGAGTGAGTACTTTGATAGACAGTCTTGTAATGGGAAACAAAGTTTCAGAAAATGCAGATGTTGTGACTGCTTGTGCAGTGTGAGCTTTTTAATCTGAATTTGTGTCACGTAATATGCAGTCTTTTCACTTGGCTTTTGCTTCTTCCTTGTGTTTTCACCTCTCACAGCTATCTTCCATTTGGTGGCTATAAGACATCCTGTTGCAGTGGTGGAGCTTTGCTTTTGTCTGTATTAGCCTAAGCAGCTTTGATTCTTTATCTTTTGGGTTTTCAGTATTTAAACCCTGGGTACCAAACACATAACAGTCAATACTGTTACACCTGTCTGTGCACTTCAGATCACTTAGTATGCCCTTAAGCTCATGTTTTATTTATAAGCTCCAGATCGCATTTGGATAACTGAAACAGCAAGAGGCTAAATGTCCATTACAAGCCTTTTGTAAGAATTGTTTTTATTTAGCTAACCAAGTCTGCTCTAAAATAAATCCTGTGGCAGTTTAATGGTATTGAATGAACTACCCACCTGAAATGCATGGGTTAAGGAAGAACGCTATCAACCTGTAGTTTACATACCTGTTAATTAGTAACACAACTAATACAATCTCTCTAAATCAAACGTGATTAATTTGGACCTTTGACATAAAAATGCCCCAAATGCTGGGATTCTGCTGGTGGCACTAATATACTGGTTCTACTGCTCACAAATCACATCATTTTTTATTCATTTTGCAAGTATAAGTGCTAGAATGTATCCCAGCTTCACCAATGATAAGCAAAATTTGATAATTCTGAAAATTTCTTGTCTCATACTTTTTGTTTTGAACTTTTTAAAGGCTACTGCATTTTAAATGTCTGGTACTATTTTTAGCCTTTGTACAGAGGAGCACTCTTGATTCTACCAAGCATACTTACTGAACACTTTCCAGATGCTTTTCAGTAAGTCAACAACTGATAAAATGTTTTCTCTTAGAAAAAAAAAAAAATACTATGCTGAAAGTAGATTCCTATTTATTATTTCCACCACTAAATAGAAATGTCCTTTCACTGTTATTCCATGCAGTCCCAGAACTTGAACAGTTCTTTTCCCAAAACCAGGCCAAAGGTGTGAGATCTCTGTCTTAAGTACAAAATAAAATTTTGCTAGCTTCACATCAGTATTAATGTTGTTTTCTCTTCCCACTTCAACACACACAGGACTGGAGATCAAGACTTTGAGGAGATTGTGATGGATGAATCTAAAATAAGTGGTTATTTCTTACACTTTTACAGAGCTCCTCAGCAAAGTAATTAAACTCAGGTAATACATGAAAGGATTATGAATTGACTGCTAACAGCTTCACTTGATAATGTCCAAATACAGTAACTCAAACTTAATCCAATACAGCTGTAGTATAAGAGCTAGAAAATCGGAGTTCTTGCATTTTTACTTGTAGCAAAGAGATGCCTGTATTCCCTCTTTATCGATTTTAGCTCTTCTTAGTTCACTGAACTAATATCCATAGCAAAATTTGGCTAAAATTATGATTCAGCATTTCAATTACAATCCAGTATATGCTGTCAGACATTTACAATTTACACACAAAATGTACACCATTAGTGTGGATGATTATTTTCTGTATTTGCTTAATAAGTTTAAAGTTTATATTTAGGAAGGATTCTGCAGAAGCTGGCACATGTGGATGGCATTATGTTCAGAAGTCTTTGTGAAGAGCAATAAAGACTTCTAGGTACAAATAAAGTATCTTCACTTAAACTTTTGGGGCAATACAGAGCTCCGAGCAGTCATCCTAGAGGATTTAGCCAAAAGAGATTGAGTTTGTAATAACTATGATCCAAATGCAGCAGCAAAAATGCTACATCTGTGTATGGTGAATTTGGTATGTGGGAAGCTCCCTTGAATAAATGTGTTTCATTCCTACAGTGCAGACAATACTGATGAGCCAGCAAAGCACTTTTTGTTATTTAAAAGTGGTTTACATTAGTATTTTTTCCTTCCATGATACCCTGCTAAATGTCAAATCCCTAGATTTAGGGTGAAGATTTTGATGCTTTGACAGAGAGAGAGAAACAGGTATTTCCCATTTATTTTTTCCTGGTTTTGTTTACCTACACCTATGCATGTATTACCAAGTGTTAAAGTTCATCAATCTGGTGCTTCTTTCTTATGTGTTTAATTTGAAAATAAGCTCAAAGCAAACAGGTGCTGGGCCTGTACTTTAAAACTGCTGGCAAATGTGCAATCTTGAAAATGAGGAAGAAAAAGACAAACAAGAATTGAGACATACATTGCAAAATCAGATATATCATCAGGACAAAAAAAAAAAAAAATAGGACAGCATTGCAATATAGTCCTATCAATGTCTATAAAGCCTCCATTATTTAAGATCCCACTGCAATTCAGGAGCAAGGTCTCTGCAGGGGGAAGTCCTGAGACAAGCAGCCAGCTGCCACACAAGCTGCACAGGAAAGGACCAGAAGCATCAGGTGTGGATGTCAGCTGTCTGTGTAGATGAACAGAATATCTTCATCAGTGCCGTAACTTGTCCTGGCTTCCTCAAAGTTACTGATGCTGGTGCAGCATGTTCCTGTTAAGGAGGAACAAAATGTTACTAGAAGTTCAGAAGAATTTGCCTGTAAAAGCAAATTCTACAGCAGCCTCTACAAAAAAAAGTAACTAGCATACAGATTAGACCTATCAGCTTAGGTTACAGCTTTACTCAGGTAGATCTTTTCACCTCAAAGGCAGTGCTCACTGAAGTAATGTTGCAAATAAGTACTACATTGGCCATCCTGTTATATTCTGAACAACCGTTCATCTCTCACTAACCCATCTGAAAGCCAAACAAGTTTGCTAGAAGGCATATCTCAATTCCTCAAGTAAATCACAGCACAAAATGCATCACTGTTTTAATTAATGTGGCAAAACTGCCTCTGACAAACCAGTTATTGATGCTTGAAATATATGTGGACCATTAGGGGAAGTCCAGCTGTGGCTCTGCATTACAGACACGTTAGTAATGCGGTGGCTGAGAATCCACCCGAAAAGAACAGGCTACTCACGGTCAGCGTAGGCAGGGTTGTTGTAGTAAATACTCCCTGAGGCTTTGTTGTAGCCACATAACACAATGAAATGGCCCTGGTAGTCAGGATTCCTGCAGAAGCACTTCTGTCCAATGGGGAGGAAGCAGCAGTATTTGACAGGACTTGAGCAAAGATCACACAGTAGCAGGACTGCATTCACTAGGACGATGGCTACATGACCTTGGGACAGGTGGTTTTGGATGTCTTGAACAGTTACTGTGCTGTGGAAAAAAAAAATCAGACATGCTTATTAACAAGTTTAGGGAAGAAACAGGTATACATGGAAGTGTGTGATGATGAACAGTACTTAGGACATGCAGCTGGCATGGCAATTTTTATATCACAGGTACAGCTTTTTGCTGTTAAACCCTGCAAGCTTTGCTACAGACAAAACCCGACAAAACTTGTGTCATTCAAGGCCTTTTGATCTCATTGCTGCTACTGCAGTGCAGAGCAAGAGCTCTGAATTCCACAGCAATAAAAATGTAATCTCAGAATGTATCAGATGCCCCAGAGAAGAGTATTAAAGGAGCTGGCAACTCATTCAGTAACTTGAGAGACTTGGTTGTGGGAAAATCATAAGTTAAGTGTTCTCTCCTGCTCTCAAAAAAGCAAAAAAGCTGAAGTGCCACATCTTTATTGACTGAGTGGTTACAGACTGTATAATCACTAATCAAATTAAGATGTGCCCAAATTTGCCTCTGTCACACAGGAATATGTTTCTCCCAATGGCAATTTTGGACTACCTGATGTTCTGAGGCTTTATTTCTGTAGTACCTCCTATAGAGAATATCAACCAAAGAACCTATAATCTCATCTGTTAAAAGATGTCCTTCACTGAGGCAAACTCTGAATTCCATATGCATTAGAAACATCCCTTGGACGCATTCCAAGTGGGCTGTGCGCACTGTCTGACTGAACTCACGTGCTTTTATTACAGTGTCGCTTCTCCTCCTTGATGCCCCAGCCTCAGAACTGCCCAGGTAGATATACCCTCTGTCCCTGCCTTGATAAAGGCCATGATCTTAAGATGGCTAAAGCAAAATGGACTGACTGTCCCATCTGCCCTGTCACAGCTCATGGCCTGATTTCAGTCTCTTTCACCAGTTTACCCTGGTGACTCCAAGAAAACCACGGAGCACACAGAATCTCCAAACAGAAAGCCAAAATTAAGCTTACCACTTCTCCACCAGCACCTTGCAGGCTTTGGCTTGTTCAAAGAGCTGATTCACTCGATTCTCCTCTGTGTCAAAGTGCTTTCTGTAAAATGACTGTGGAGATAATAGAAGTTAAGAACTAGAATGACATTTACCTCAGGTAATCCACCACTTACAAACCCTGCTAGCAAGGGCCTGCATAAGTTGGAGATCTGGCTATGGGATAAGAAGTCTCTCCTGTAGTTCACTGGTAACAGGATAAGGATTCTTGCTCTGAATTATAAGTTTAGTTTCACTCCTGGTCGGTTATTGTAATTTCCATCCAGTGGCTATTCAGCTGCCGACATGAAAGAAGCCCGTCTGGTTTGTACTGGGCAGGCCCTTGCATTAGGAACGGCATGGCCGCTATAGGCCCTCACTAGCCCCTTGCTGGCATTCGTGAAGAGGCCAAGCTCTCAGTGGACATGGAGGCTGAGTTCCCCTCTCACCTCTAGAGGTGGTTCTTCCAGGTCAGGGCTGAGGCACGGTGGTGGGGAAAGTGTGGAAGCTAGCACTGCTGCTGCCCAGGCTGTACCTGTTCTGTAGATAAATACAGGGCTTCAGTCTCCAAGGCTGTCCAAGAGGCTGGAACCTTTCATAAGCACTACATGACAAGTTTTTAAAAAAACGCACGTTATGGAATCAAAGATGTAAAGTATCGTATCTAGCCTCGCCTTTGGAACTGATTTGTACCAGTTTTGGCAACAGGCAAACCTTTTCAGTAACATGGCAGAGCTTTTAAAGCATGACACACAGGGCTTTTAAAACTGCCTGCTGTCTCCCAGTAGATAAGAATACTAACCTGATTTTTGTAGCCCTTGTCCACTCCAAGCGTCTGAGTGCAAAATTTATGCTTAACACCAAAATGCCGCATTAGATAGGCCAGGTCAATAGTCCAGATACTCTTTGTTAACTGGAGTTCCTGGATGGCTTTCTGAAATTCATCATTGTCCAAATGATTCAGGTACCTGTGTTATTAGAAAAGGCAGTAAAAGAGAAGCACAGATCTTAGAAGCAAAATGTGTGCTGTAGCCCAAGCCTTCATATCACAGGATGTAAAAACTGAAACAATGGGCTTGGCTAAGAAATAACAACAACAACAAAAAACCCCAAACAAACAAACAACAAATAGCTCATAAAGGAGCCACAAATTTAAGGGAAGGGAAGGGAGTAGGGAACAATTAACTGGATTTATTCCTCACTTTTTAAAATTGGAAATGTATGGGTTTCTTCATTGTTTTATAGTGCTAGAAGTGTACAGGTGCTGTACAATAGGCAAGCTATACTAAGCAAGTATAGAACTCTGTCCTGAAGTGCTTGCAGTCTAAATGTTCAAGCATATTAGAGCAAACACAGAAAGGAGTGTAAAAGACTAAAACTTGCTTCACAAAATAGATGGATTTCAAAAGGAAGAACTATAAAAGAAGTCAGTAAATATTCAAAGGAAGCTTGTCAGGCTCTGACGGCACAAAAGGCAACAAAGGGGAGAAGAAGTCAGGAGGAAGCTTGGGACAGGTTGCAGAGGGGTGGGGAGTGGCAGTTACAGAGTTCTGGAAGTCAGAAAACAAATGGAAGTAAATGAAAAAAAAAAGACCGAATTGAGGATGCAGGGCAAACAAGGTCAGATCAGCGGGGTGGGAAGATTAATCTTGGAAGCTGAGTTTTGGGAAGACTGGAGTGGCAAAGAGGTAAAGGGAATAAAGAGGCAGAGGTTACAGTAGTCAAGATGGGAAATTACCAGCACACGGACTAACGTCTTGGCAGAAGGGATGGAGAGAAATGAAAATCTTCTGCTTCATATCTACTAAGTGGACATCTAAATAGGTATTTCTCCTGCACCTAAGCTCATGTTCCTCTGTGGAAGGAAAGAGGAGTTCAGCAGGACAGCTACTAGTTTGAAGAAAAGAAAAACCAAAACAAAACCAAAAAAACCCAAAGGGCAATACAGTGCATTGTTTGAAGTTGAAACTACTCCTAGAACAAAACCACTCATCCCACAGCCTTGGGCTCAGCAGGACAGAGGTAGCACGTACTCACGGACTGGGATACACCTGCCTGTCATTTGGAAACACAGAAAGGAATTACGTGAATTGCGGTACTAAGTATCAGTTCTGAATTACAACAACAGGAAAGGGGGATAACTTTATTAGCTTATCATGCCAACCTGCAAAGTTCTTAGAGCCAAACAGATATTTTGCATCTGGCAAAAGAGTCAATTATTCAAGAGTCTGAAGTTCGTCTTGGTTTGTATTTTCCCTTGCTCCTGCTGGAGAGCTGTGCCAGGCCCAAGCAGCAGTAATTCTTCAAGGATACCTGAGAATACGTGATCTCTTAAGACTAAATTAAACTCACAGCTGCCTCACCACACCTGGATGCTGCTTCCTGCGACCCCTCTCCCATGGGATTTCTCACTCGTTCAAACCAAAAGAGTCACTTACTGAAGCACCATCCTGGAGCAGGCCAGCCCACAGTCCCAGTGGTACAACTGCTGAATGACTGGCACCTTCAGCTGGACGCACTCGGCTGCAGTAAGTACAACACAAAAGACGTCAATCCACACAGCAATGCTTTTTCCATATGTCAGCATTAAAAGTCAGCTTGTCCTCAGCACTACCGTAGCATAAATGGGAACATTTTTTCTACTTTATACGATTGGCAGGTATTTTCTTCTCTCTTAAGGGAACATAGGTTGGTTTGGTATTTCTGTACAGTTAAGTGTTCAATTTAATCTCACACTACTTTATTGATCCATACTTGGATCATTCTGCTGTATGGTTCACCCTCTTGTTCTTTGGAAGTTTCATTTTATCCTTTTTGTGGGTGATATACCTGCCAGCCCTAACTTTAAAGCTGTGTCCCCTCATAAATAATAGTAGGCAAAGCACAGGTATTCATCCTTCCTCAAGTCTGAATACATTTCTGTGCCACAAAAGGTGTTAAACCAAACTGTGAGAAAACAGACAAACAAGCACCGATCCCTTACAAGACACACAGATTTGAGCCTTTCCTACGGAAATTTTTTCTGCAGGAACTGTAATGTGCATCATTTCAGATTAACAAAGCTCCAATGTATCCTAAAGAAAAAATAAACCCCCAATTCCCAAATTCTCCTCAAACCAGGATCTGTAAGTATTTCATCATCATTTCTATTGGCATAGTTTGATTCTGTCCCCTTTTTGTTTATACCCAAGGCCTCTGTCAAGTCCCAAGATTAATTCACGAAGTACGTGTTTTCTATGGAAGACTTCAAAGGGTAATGACTTTAATTTTCTTGAATGTCCAGCTTCTAGATGTCCCGTTTCCCAACACACCCACACTTCAGTGACGACTGCCAGCTGTCCTAAGATACAAGCCAGTCTATGCCGTGGCTGTAAATAACACCGAAACCACCTCCCGGAGCTGCCAACTGCTCGGCGGAACGCACGTACACACGGAGCCAGTAATTCCACATTACAGCTGCTGGCGAAACCGGCCGTTCCGCGGCTCCGGGAGGGCGGAGGGGCCGCCAGGGCCTCCCAAGGGGCCGGCAGAGCCGCCCGCTCCCTGCCGCAGGCACGGCCGTACCCAGTGCTCCCTCCCCGGCCCGTTCCGACCCCGCCGCGGAGCTCCCGCAGCGCGGCCCCCGCCCCGAGCACGGCTCCGCCCGCAGAGCGACGGCAGCGGGAGGCGGCCGGGCTGGCCCCGCTGGCGCGGCGGGGCGCACTGACCTGGCGGCGACTCCCCGGGATCCCGGGGGCTCTTCATGTTGGCGCCGGGACCTGCCGCCCGCTCACTGCCGGCCCCACCGAGCCGGCGGCACGACCCAGAGCCCCGGCATGCCTCGGCGCGGCGCTGGCTCCTCCCGGCCGCGGGGGCGGGGGCTGCGGGGGGCCGGGCCCCGGGGCGTCTGCCCCGCGCCGTCGCTGCGGTGTGGGTGGCGGCGGTCGGGCGTGTCGGTGGCCAGGGACATGACACGGCGGGCGGGGGATGAGGGACCGAGGGGCGGAGCGCGACCTGGGGCGTGCGGGGAAGCGCCGGTAGCCAGCCCTGCCCCAGGAGCGGGCACCGCCGGCGGAGCGGGGCTGTGGCCGGGCGGCGGGGCAGCACTGCGGCGGAACCGTAGTGCCGCGGCAACGCGGCCCGGCGGCCCCGGGCACACTGGTGGGAAGGGAAGGGAAGGGGCTGTGCTGTCCCCACCGTCGTCTTCCGGTTCCGGCGCGCCGTGCACGGCGGGAAGTTGTGGGAGGCCATTACCGGGGAGCGCGGGCTCAGGCTGGGGCGGTTGCCGGGCGGTGAGTGGCGGCGGAGCCGGTGGAGCCAGTTCCGAGCGGGGTTTCCGGCCGTCCTGGGTGCCCCCGGGAGCACAGGGGTCTCCACAGACGCCCTGGGGAGGCATCGGAGCTGCGCCGCATCCCCTGGGGCCTGTGGGCTGGTTCGGGCGCCCGGGCCTGAGGGGGCGAAGCCGCAGTGGGGCTCCGCTCGCCTCCTGGGGCTGGGCTTCCCCGCGGCCCTCCGCTGGGGCACGGCTGAGCATGGGGCGCTTCAGTGAAGGAGGGTCGTGCGGGGCACTTGGCAGGGATGCTGCGTGTGCAGGGGGCTGGGCTCGCCCGAGATGGGGCCTGTTGCGGGGTGCTGTGGTCTGTGAGGGTGGCCGTGCCGCCCGCGGGGCTGGCCGAGCTCGGGGCTGCTCAGACTGGCTGCGCTGTCATGGGGTGCCCCTGGGGCTGTTTCTCTTCAAGATGCACTGCGCTATGCAAGTGGTCCGTTATCTGGTATTTACAAGTGAATTTCCTAGGTCAGAAAAGACCTGGAAAAGACTTCCCTTTGCTGATATTTTAAGTGTTTTCTTCCCATGGGCATCTTTCTAGAAAAGTTTTATTAATGCGTATGGTGTGTTTGGGTAAGAAAGAAAACCAGCACTTTACAGTGGGAAGAATCATAGGTTGTATAGGTAAAATCTAAGTGCAAAGAAACTTGTAGACTACTTCCTTTGTGTTCTCTTGTCTCAGGTGTAGAGCCACAGCACTGCGAACATGTCAATTGGTGTACCGATTAAAGTTCTGCACGAGGCCGAAGGCCATATCGTGACGTGTGAGACCAATACAGGAGAAGTTTACCGAGGCAAACTTATTGAAGCTGAAGACAACATGAATTGTCAGGTATACCTTCTTCCAAAAGATGGCAGGAAGCTTATCTGATCTGTGCCTGGAAAGGCTGATAGCTTATTGGCAGCGTGATCATTGCTTTTAGCCTTAGGATAAAGAAAACTGTCCTGCTGCATGTCTTCACTGTGTGAAATGGATTCAGGATTCCTAAGTGTTGCAAAGAGGCCAGAGCTTATTCTTTCAGGTTTTAGAGTTGAATTGGGCATTTCTGTTGATAATATCAGGGTTCTTAAGATTCTTTTCTGTGAAAAACATTTCACTGGAGTTTTTTATTTGAAGCCTTGGAGTATAAGAATAAACAAACCTTGATTTAAGAAACTGAAGGTTTTTTAATGCACATTACTGTAGGTATCGCAAGTGGGCTCAATTTTGATTGACTTTAGGCAAATCATTGTTGAAATGAAATTCTTCCTTGATAGTGCTAGAATAGCTTTATTAAAACCAATTTAATGTGCAAAACCAAAACTAACAAATGTAATAAAACTAATTTGCAAACTGGGGAGAAAACAAAAGTCCTGGGTCAGCTGGCATAGGAGCAGGTTTAGGAGAATGTTTAAAGGGTCCCGGGTGCCTTGTGTCATAGCTCCAGATGAGAAAGTGGTATGCTTGGAGAGCCTGCGGCTTTGGCACTTGAATTCTGGCTGTATATTCTGCAGGCAAGAGAAGCAGGAATACAGAACTGTGTTAGAGGCACCTCTGAACATTGACTGATCTTTACTTTCCAGATGTCCAACATAACGGTGACATACAGAGATGGCCGAGTGGCGCAGCTTGAACAGGTGTACATCAGAGGTAGCAAGATACGGTTTCTCATTTTGCCAGATATGTTAAAGAATGCCCCTATGTTAAAGAGCATGAAGAATAAAAACCAGGGTTCTGGAGCTGGGCGAGGAAAAGCAGCTATTCTCAAAGCTCAAGGTATGTTTATGGTCCCCCTTGCCCCATTTTGCTGTAGAACTGGAAAACTTTAATCTCTGTCAGGGGAAACAAGTTGTTAGAAATGGAAAGGTTACTGGTGTATACGTTGTTTTTCTGTATATTTCAACTTACAGTGGGAGTCAAGACTGCCCAATTACCTGAATGTGTAATGTTGATGTTACAATAATTTAGATATAGCGAGTAGTCTGTTAAATGGAGGCTTTATATAAAGCTTAGTCTTCCGTTTGCCAGTGGTTGTGGCAAGAGCTGTTTGGAATACTTAGGGAAGGATCCAGGTGTTCTTGTTAAGCTTTTGTAGAAAAACTAACTCAGATATTAAAGTGGTGCTTAAACTACTGGGGAGCTGTAATTATTAGCCATTCTGTAGTTCACTCTTATTAGTACCTTTCTCAAGGGAACAGCCTAGTTATAACAAGATTGATTAATAATCATGGGCCGCAAAGTCTGCCGTTAACTTCAGCAAATGCAGTAAGGTTACGTGAGGCAGTAACATCTGCTGAAATGTACTGAGTTCTGTAGCAAAACCTTGGAGGACTGCGAGGTTTTAAATCTGCGTTACAAATTTGTGTGTTATATTAGAGGGAACACAGTGTGTGAATATTCCACTGTGCCTGTTCTAAGTGACAAGACTGTATAAGCGTTAGTTCTGGTTCTTCTAACAGAACAAAAATTCCTGTTGCATCACTCTCTGAACTTTGTAGAAGAGCCATCTCCTGCTTCTAAGCAAGAGACTTGAGTGTTATTTATGTTTTGGTTATCGGTTGTTGAGATAAATATGCAGTTATGTCAAATTCATGTAATCTGTGATGTTTTCTTTCTTCAGTGGCTGCAAGAGGAAGAGGCCGTGGTATGGGCCGCGGCAATATCTTCCAGAAGCGGAGATAATCTTGGTCTTGACCGACATGCTTTTTTTACTAGGAGGTATTAACTTGACTACATGTGCATTGGTATCAGTTTTGTTTAATAAATGTTTCTGACAAAAACTTGTCTGCTCCTCTGTGACAGGACTCCTCTTGGGCAAATACTTTGTAGGTTGTTTTCAAACTTAAAGTTGCTTTGTCTGGAAAACAGTGGACTTTATATCTAAATTTGACTACTTTGTATTTGTGTGATGCATTGAGTTTTAAAGATCATCATGTTCTTTTTTTCTTGGTTGGTCCTGTTGTTCATTCTCTATAGAATTGGAAGGCATTCTTGATGAAGAATTTTTAAATAATATGTTTTCAAGTCATACTAACAGCTGCATTTATGGAACATACAGCCAGAGGTAGCTTCCTGAGAAGCAAAGCGCTATGTTCTTTTGCTTCATGTGGACCTACAATAGGTAGAGGTCCATCTTCAGAGCTGCATGTTGGGCTTGTGTTCTTGCATTTCTTCTTTTTCTCGTTGGATACAGGGAGAATTTTTCATTAGGAACACACAACTTTGATAGTCTGAGTCTATATTTTCAGTGAAGAATTCTGTTCTAACTCTCTTATTAGTTCACTTGTTTGTTGTTTGGTTGTTTATTTTTCCTCTGCCTGGGAAAAGAAGACAATATAGGCATTTGAAATGTTTTGTGAATTTGAAAAGTAGTGCGGGTTGTGTGGTGATAGTGATATGAATGGTTATCCATTAAATACAATGCAATACAAATGCAAATCTTTTCAACAAAACTTAGGATCAACTTTAGCTTTTGGTCATATAGATCATCAGCTGATCTGCAGGAAGCCAAAAGTAGTTGTAACTTTATTTTGCTAGAAGTATAGAGTGGTGGACTTACTGACTTAGAGGGTTGAAATGTTTAAATATAATACTTCTGTACCTAATCACATACTTGCATACAATCTATTATCAGTCTGTATGTGTGTGAAATCTCTAATCTTGCTTTTCTGGTCTGATGCTGTGAAGACTCTCCCTTGTGTGCAGACGTGAAAGTTGAACTAATGTATTAATTTGTTGAATTGTCTGTAAATAAAGCTGTGTTTGGTCTCTCATCACTAGAAAAACCCTGCTACATATTCTTCTGGATAGGAATGATCCTAAATATTTGTATTAGCAACATCCTTAAAATGTGTTTAGGGTGTTCTTGAGCTTAATTATAAGTCTTATGCCTAGACTGAGGAGCCTGTCCAAAAGACAAAGCAGTTTTCACAAAGCCTTGCTTCAAAACATGACATTTGAGTCATGTTCGTGTATCAGTAATGCTTTCCTGAAGACAATATTTTCTGCTTAAAAGGAGCAATTTGGGGCTTTAGTAATGGTAATAAATACTTGTGGAAAGGTCATTCTTCAAATCGACAGTCACTCGGATGAGAGTTGTGACTGATAACCAGTTGATTGGGCCATTTCCCTCTGAGAGTATCTTTGTAAGATGCGGGCAAGTGAAAGTGCACTGACCTACATGCAGGCTACAACCTTTCTAATCACTAGTGATAACAGCTGGTTTTAGTGTTTGGAACTCAATAATCAGTTTGGTTCTTGTACTTATTGAGAGAAGACATCTTTTCACAGAATTTCTTTCCCATGCTTAAGTAAAGGCATTTGAATTTCACAAGACTGTTTTGAGAAAGACCATCTTAAAATCAACATGAAGCTGAAGCCCATTTTGAGTCTATGCTGGATGCCCACTGAGACTGACTTTTTTTTCAACACACAAAGGAGAAAATAATTCTATCCTGTTGCTGTACCATGAGCTTCATGGTAAGAATTGAACTGTCTGCTTGAGGCAGTCACGTTCTAACGCTTCAGACCTCTAGAAATGGGTTGGTAGGTAACACTAGCTATTTCTGTTGACAGCTTTGCTGGTTGTGGTACGGTGGTACA
Organism: Nesoenas mayeri; assembly: GCF_963082525.1. Taxonomy (NCBI): domain Eukaryota; kingdom Metazoa; phylum Chordata; class Aves; order Columbiformes; family Columbidae; genus Nesoenas; species Nesoenas mayeri. Next base: position 9,219,826 of record NC_137565.1, on the reverse strand, counting down.
TGAAATGCCCACTTGTCTAGTAGGCAGCATTATGTCTGTTTGAAACAGATGTGTTTGCAGGCTGTTAACTGGTTTTTATTGCTTTTAGTACATCAGGTTTGTGATTGTTGCTAATCATGTTGGAATTTTTGTACAGTGGAGTTACACTACCATCAACAACAGGAATGGCATGATACATTATTTCTGTACGACTCGAGGCAAGTATCTGCTGCAAGATTTTATAGGGTGCTTCTTCAGCAGTTAGAGCTGCCTTTCCAAAGCAAACACCTGATAGTTTGTTTTCTGGTTTGTTGTTGTTTTTTTGTTTTGATTTGGTGTGGGGTTTTTTTGTTTTGTTTTTGTTTGTTTGGGTTTTCTTGGTGCTTTCCAGCCCTCAAAGCTCTGCTTCCATTTCCTGTAAAGCCTCCAAAAAGAACTATTAATATGTGGAAAAGGAAGTAAGCCACAGATGGGAGACTTGACTATTTTTGGGGATTCAACATTTTCACAAGGCTACAAATCTGTCTCATTGACTTGGTGTCTCACTGTTTCCTTCTGACCACTGAATAGCATGTAGCCTTTTCTGAGGATTAGATGCTACTTTCTTTTGCAGAGGGCAGGGAGAAATGGCATTCATTTTGACCACAGACAGCTACCAGAACGTTGAAGGTTTTGAAACTCCAAGGGGAACCCTGAAGAGTAGAACAGTGAAATGTTATTTAAGCACATTCAAGCTGCCTGACAGTAACTGGTTTGTTGGGGATTTTTTCCACTAATGATGACTTGCTTACCTTTTCAATTGCTTGTTAAAGTTCCTGTTCCTCCTTCCTGTGCAATGTTGAGCTTCTGTTCTCACTGAGTTCTTTTCTCCCATAAAACAGTTGATGTGGCATTTGGCAGCACTGAGGGCAGAGGGACAATGATGAATTTCAGAAACAAGAACCCTCCCCAGTAGATTTGACTGACAGAACAAACTCTGTAGTATATCTGTTTTAAGAAGTTTCTACCCCTTTTGATGTTTCTCACTCTATATTTGTGGCTGTCCACTGAGCACACAGCAATGAAACTTTTAAACTTCTTTTAGCGACTAGTGTTGCCTTAGCTTTTAAACTTTATTTAGAACATGTAACCTCTCTAGTCTACATCAGCTTTGAAGAAGATACTGGATTTTTCATAGAATGAAAGCTTTGCGCTATGAATTCAGGTTGAAGCTGAGTCTAGGATGAGCTATTTACCCTCTTCAGACAGACATTGTGAATCAATGTTGAAAAGTTAGTAGTTTCACATTGGCAGGAATTTAAACCCCAGCCAAGACAAACATATTGCTTAGTAATTTCAGACTAGACTAACTGATTCGTCAGCTTGTTAAAGGCTGCTTTGAAGATACTACGTGCAGTGTGTGTATTATCCTTTCGTACAGTGTGATAATCCGAATTTCCTTTTATCAAATGATGTCTCATCCACTAGATGGCTCTGTCGGTAAGAGAATGAAGTACAAGAAACCAGAACCGTCTGGAAGGAAAAAATGCAACAAATGTAATTTCTGCTATAAAATCCGTAAGCTTAGTTCTGTTACAAACTCTAGCATGAAAATACTTATTTTCTTTATTCTTCAGCATTCCCAGAATGCTGGCTTCATACACACCCAATTTATTGCAGCTGTTGTGCTTGGTGCTGTGTGTCTCCCTGACACTTGGCTAATTGAGTATGTGCACTTAGGTGTGCAGATTCCTCTGGTTCAGCAACTTAAGGGGTCTGTTTATCTGCAATGGAGGACGCAATGGATAGATACAGCTGTCTGCTTTTACCATCTGCCTTTATTTGACACCTCTTTTTGCTACAGATTGCAGCATTTCTTTTCATTTTTGCCATTGCTTTGTGTGGAGGCTTGTAAACCTCTTCCTGTTCAGTGGGTTCAGGGCTCACCGCAGCGTCCTGCGTTTGACAGAGAGAAACAAGCTGCAGGCCTGAAGATTTGACATGAACTTGCCCCTTTGATGTCACCAGTGTAGATGCCTTTGAAGTACTCATGTGGGACAGAGAAACTACTCTGCAGCCATGTGAAATGATGTGTGGAAAAGGGCAGGTAGAAATGTACCCCTTCTTCCTAAGTCAAAACCAAGGTTGTGCTGTGCTACAAAAACAGAGGGGAGACCCTGATATCAGCAGAGAAGAGTTTAATAGATGGAGAAAGCATCACCTAAAAAAGTTGCTTTGCACAGAACTGTAGGACTTTTCCTCACATACATGTGCAGTTGTGCTCTCCAGGTGTGTCTAACTTCATACTAAAGCTGTACTTCAGTTCATTTTCCAAGGCTATTCTGCAGAATATCAGTCTGCGAGGTATTGTGTTATGACAGAGAGGCTGGGAAGGGATGCTGTGTAGATGAAATAAGTGCCAAGCTGTGGTATCTTGTATGTGAGTATAACTATATGCCACATAGTAGAAGCCCTGTTCTCCTGGGTAACAGAACTTGGTTTGTACCAATTCTCAAAATTGTGAGAGAAACAGCAGCCTCTTAATCTCTGCTAGTGAAAGGCAGAGGTGATGTGGGCCCTAGATTTCCCGTGCCCTCCAGAAAACCTCTTCTAGAAGGGCAGAATGGAGTGGAAAACATGAATTTCTGGTGCTGGTGGTCAGGATAACTGTCCAGTCTTCATCTCTTTGCTACTTAAGCTTCACAGTGAGCTTTCATTTAAAGTAGAGATGTCCTATTTCATCTTGCCACTAAAATGTGAGCAAGGATGGAAGGCTGACATCTCAGTGGAGTAATGATTTGGTAAAGTAGCAAAGGGTGGAATTCTGAGGTCTACAAGAAAGTGTCAGTCCTTTGGTTGCTTAGTTCTCAACCATGAGTCAAAATGGAGGAAGGGCTCTCCCAGGGTTTTTTGATGTTTCCATCCTGACAGAGATAAAAGTTTAGATCTAGACTTATACCTTATTACAGCTAAGCTGATTTCAGACAGTAAGACCTGGTCTTCCTCCTCTCACATTAGATGAAGCTAACTTTGTGGGACCCTCCTGCCTTCAGTGTTTCTTTGGGAGGAAATTTGGACACACCACATTTAAAGCATGGTCCAGAATAGCATTAAAACAAACGCTGCTAAGGGCAATGTGCTGCAGATTACTTTGCAAGTAAGATGATGCTGTTCTCCTCATCCACTCAGGAACAGATCATGCCTGTGGGCAGAAGAGCTCCCATATGACAATGGCATGCTGGTCATGAAGCAGCAAAAGAGTGCTTCTCTGCAGGGACTTTCCCAGGTCAAGTTGCACTTTAAGTGCTTTGGGTGTCCTGTTGTTTCCTGGTCCTGTGATAATAGTTCTTGATAGTGTCAAGAGTACTTTGGACATAATTAATAGGGAAATGCCTCCCTCTTCTGTTCCTCAAAGACTAGATCGTGGGATTATTTAACTCAGTGTGGAGGCTGTTATTAGTATCCAGTATTGCCAATAGGTTCAGGGTGTTTTTACTTCACCTAATTCAGACATTTAATGAGAAAAGTATTTTGGGTTTCTGTGTGAATTGGTTGTTCTTAGTAGACAGGCTATTATTCCTGGCGCAGGACCAGTCATTGCATAAGCAAGTATTGTGCAGCCCTCTGCTGCTCAGCAAAGACTACCAGAGTCTATGAAAAGTGGAGATTTTCCAGCATCATTAATTCAGGGGAGAACGCTGAAGGCTGGCAAAGAGACAGATTGTATCCAGAAGATGTGTAGTTATGCTGGGAGAAATGAAAAGAATGGCAGAAAACCACTATTATTGTTCTTTTGTCTAGTGAACTGCTTGCAGTGAACATTTAATTTGTTCTTCATTTTCCCTTGCCTGGGGACTTAAAATCTGTTGTCTGGTTGGGGATTTGCCCTGTTTCCAGCTCAGTGGAGAGATGCTAGTACGTCTACTCCTGAGCGAACCACTGCTTGTGGGGAGGCACATTTTGTCCCACAGTGCCTAAAATATTAACAAGGAGCAGGACAGAGCGCTCAGCAGGAATATCAACAGCATTGGGCTGGTGATGCAAAGGGATGGGAATGCCTGGATTTGCAGGGAGATGAGATGCTGAGATGCCGTGGCTGCCACGGGGGCTCTGTGTCAAGGAGCCTGGTTTGGCACAGCCCAGCCCAGTTGGGCAAAGCCTAGCCTGCTTGGGCACAACCTGGCCCAACCCAGCCCCTCCTGGACCGCTGCGCAGTGGCCCACAGAACACTGTTGTTCTCCCCAGCAGCAGCAACCATGGAGACAAGCACAGCCCACCAGCCTCTTATCTTCCTGCCCATCTGGCTTGGGGGAGCTCACCAGAGACTTCGGGGTTGTTTCATTTTCTTTTTTGTTTGTTTTTCCCCACGACTTTGTTTCCTGGGTGGGCACAGACATTTAACAAGTTTTCCACTTCTAGGAGGATAGTCCATTTTCCTACAACCTGGCTCTTCTTTGTTAATTCCTCGCTTGCTCTTAGCAGCTGGGGGAATCTCACACTGGGCACCATATACTTTGCAGTAATTTTAAAAACAGGTATCAGGTAATTCAAAATTAAAAGAAATATCATGCTGAGCCCCCCCCGGCGTGAGACTCTGAATCTGGAGAACGGGTTATAGTCTCTTCCTCTGCTCTGGAGGTTTACAGGGAAGTTCCTTGAAAAGACAGTCACACTTCTTTCCTTGTAAGGACATGCACAAGATAAATCACCAATGAAATGATTTTGGATACTGTGATAAGAACATCTTGCAAATTACTCTGTTCAGGTGCAACAAAAGATGATGATTAGAGGATTAGACTTATTTACAATCCCTGTTTCAGGAGACTCAGTTCTGTTTTCAGGGTAGATGCCTCTCCACCCCATTTGGCAGAACAGACCTCTGCAATACAAATGTGCATTATCTCAATATTCCAATTGTGAATATGCTGAGTGCAATTTACATCTGTAAATAACAAAGAAGATATTTGCTCTCTAAAAGTAAGAGCTGTCAAGGTGGTTGTGTTGGGGCTTTTTGAGGAGAGGGGATGAGGTTTTTTGATGGGTTGGCAGTATTTAGCCCACATTAGAGATACAAGTCAGGCCACAACTGTTATGAGCCAACAGCCTCTTTAGAGGTTTTGGAGCACTGCAGCTGATGGCCGTGAGCAGACATGCCGTGGAGCTGAGAATGTGATAATGCATAGACACATGTGATGGCATTTTATGTTGCTTATTGATATCTGTACAGTCCTCTAAAATCTAAAGTAGACTGCAAGGTGAATAGGGTGTTTTTTCCCCTGACAATATCCAGCTGAGAAACAGAACTGAAGTGTGGAGATTTCCATTCTTCTATAACAAAAAAGGTGTTGCTGTTTGTTGCTTCGCAATCAAATGAGCTCCTTTCTGTACATCTCGTACATCTCTAGAACAGCAAGCCTTTTTTTGCAAAGCTCAGTTGTTAGGTAATGTTGTTCCTCTTTGAAGAACACTCCATAAAAGTGCACATCAGAGACATCTTCAGAACCAGACAGGAGTGCGTCATTTTGCCTGCAGTCTTGTTCACCTCTTGCTTTTGAGGATAGCTTGGATACAGCAGTAGGGAGTGCTGTGGTTTGGGAAAAGAAGTGAATGCACATAGAGGAAATGTTGCTTCGTCCTTGTCTCTGTGTATTTGTTAGGATGTGCTGCACTTGTTTTGTCTTTTCACTACAACTTTTTTTTTTCCATTTAATGAGCCAAATTTGACACGGAGAAAGTGGAGGAAGCTCTAGGGAACTCATTAGAGGTTTTCCATGTCAGAATTTGATTTCAAAAACATGAAGTCTAATCCTAAACCTAGGCTGAGATTTATACCATGGGACATGCTGAAGCCTCTGGTTACAGACTATTGGGAGGGTCCAAGTAGCAGCCCTCACTTTCCCTCTGCAGAATTCCATCTGAGCCTCAGTGTGCTGTCTCTTCTTGGAACATGATCCTAACCCTATCCTTAGGCTGAAACTAACACTATGGGACACACCAATTCTCCAGTGTAAGGGTTACACTGGGGATAATTCTAGTAGCAGCCCCAGCTTTACTTTAGCATTCTGATCCCCAATCCTACCTTACTTCTTGACTGTGTCTCTTTGAACCCCAACCCCTGTGACAGCTCCTGTTGTTTTACCTGGTGGGGGTCTTCCCACCCAGCCACTCTCTCACTCTGCCTCCTCAACAGGCCAGGGAAAGACAATCAGAGAAAATCAGACCTGTAGATCATTTAATTCCTGTCACAGGCAAAACTGACTTGACCTGGGGAGACTTAATTTATTGCCAACTAAAATAGGTTTGAATATTGAGTAGCAAAGACAAATTAAAACAACACCTTCCCGCCCCTACCTTTTCCCCAGGCTCAGCTCCTTCATCCCCGACTCCTCTACCTCCCCTCCCAAGGCACAGGGTTACGGGGAATGGTGGGCTGTGGCCAGTCCATAACTGGTTGTCTCTGCTGCTCCTTCCTCCTCACGCCATTCCCCTGCTCCAGCCTGGGACCCTCCTCTGGGTCGCTGATCCTCCAGGGCATGTCCTATTCAAAGAAGATCCTCCTGCATGTTACCACGAGGGAGTCCCTATTTCAGTCTTTCAGAAACAAAGTCTGGAAGGTCAGCGAGTGCCACCAATTTAGAGGCAATGCAGTGAGGTAACTGTATTGCTGAGGGGTAGAAACAGCACAGGCGTTAGCAATGCAAAAGGTGACAGGTGATGCTGCCGCCTTTTCTGCTCCTGACATTTCAGTTCAGAAGGTGACAAAACGGCTGAACAGTCCTGTTGTCCTGGTGCTTTTAGCAGTGGGGAGGCAGGAGGTTTAGGGGCTGCCAGTGACAGGTTTGCCCAGGCACAGAGCAGGCTTCTGCAAAATACTTTTAATTTCATACTGGAGCTGAGGGATGGGCCAGGCCAGGGCTGAGACCCAGGCAAGGGGACCTTGCAGCTGGAGACTCTGGGCTGTTGTCTCTCTGGTTGCGTGTCAAAGCTGCTCTTCTGGAGTCCTCCATTTCACTCTCATTCAATGGCAGTTTCTGAAAAACTAAAACCCTGAAAAACTGTTGGTAAAATGAGCAGTTTTGTTCTGACTTACTCGGTCATTCAGTTGCAGCAGAGTTCAGACAAAGGTGCACACGTCAAACTGTTGGCTCTGCAAACCAAAAGATTTCAGGGGATCAAGAACAAAGCTCCGCTCAGAAGTCTGACGTGGAGACCCAAAGGCAGCTGTTGCTGCTAGTCTGGGAAAGTGCCTTTTCCCAGTTTTCTGTGCCATGTTTGTGCTTGATGAGACCCTATGTGTTTCAGGGGACTTACACAGGTTGAATAAGGCCCATGTAGTTGTTCGATAGCTTTCCAAATGCTTCCCATCATTGTATCCAACTTGAGGCAGGTTGCCTCAAAAATGGACGGGGAAGAATAAACCTCCTAGAAGTGGAGGAACTGGCTGATCAGTAAGCAGCAAAGTATCTATCCTCCACCCTTGTAACACACCCGGCATGCAAGATGAATAAACCTGGTGCTGTAGAAAGAAACGTCAATGTTTTTGTGGTTCACTTTTGAGGCCAGTTTGGATGCAGCAGACTGAGTGCTGGTCTCTGGGAGAAGGAGTAAATGCATGTGGAAGAAAGCTGACTTTCCTGTTTGCTCTTTTCCTGGGCAAGAGTTACTATGTGGTTATTGTGTTTTGTGGCTATTCTGGTTTTGAATCACCATCACTGAACTGGAATACTATCAAGCCAGAGAGGAACAGAAGAGATTCATAATCGAGTACTTAGTGTCTCAAAGCAGATCAAGATGCGGTCATGGCTTCCTGGAGAGCCGGCCCAGCTAAGAGTGTTCCGGTCTATTTTGTTTTTTGAACTACCTCTTGGCAGCCTTAAACCAGCTATTGCATCTATTCCAAGAGCACTTGTTTAACGCCAGTAAACTGCAAAACAGATTCTCTCATCCATTGATAATGGTGCCCAGCTGCTCGGAGCTGGGGTGGCCAGGTTTTCTGCCAGCTGCCCTTGAGGGTTGTTACACCTGCTCCGCTGTCAAGATAGCGTAGTGATAAGAGTTTGTATTGAGATATACACCATTGCCTCTTCTGAGCTGTGAAACAAAGGTGATCTGGTGGTAGACAGTGTGATCTCTAAATGCAAATGTTTAATCCTCTCTTGTTTGCCTTCTGAAGATGAAACAATTTATATTTTGGCATCTTTGTCAGCAGCTGTCCACTGAGGAGCCTGTTAGTTTGCCCCAAACCATGCAAAGTCTTTTATCTTCCAAGTGCTTGTGATGAGGAATGAGTTATAAGTTGAAAAAAGAGCCTTGGCAGTGCAGAAGAGAAGGGCCTTGACAGGTTTTGAAGCGTGTGAAGTAAAAATAGATCAGACAAGCCTGTGCTTCGAGCTGGTTTTTGCATCCTTACCTCAACAAAATGATTACTAATTATTTAGACGGAGTCACAGGAATGAGGGATGCTTGTGGTGGCCTCTGTGCTAATTATGTTGCTACCTGGAGCATGCTAAGCTGGTTACCCTGGGGTTTGTGGTCAGAGGCTGGAGTTTTTGAAAGATGTGCTTAAACGTCTTGCTTTGAGTTCTGCTGTGAAACTGATCACCTGCTGGGAGGCCAGGGGTGAGGAAGGGGCTGTGATACTGCCCTGTGCAGCTGCAGCTTCCTCCCTGCTATGCCATAGGTCTCATTGCAGACTGACCATCTGCATCCTGCACGGAGAGGGGGGAGGGAGGCTGGGAAACCCCAAATGATGGGGACAGCCTGGTGTGTGACTCTTGATACTGAGGTGTGTGTGTGCTGCTGTAAGCAGCTGAGGTTACAGCCCTGCACCAGCAAGTACTGTACTAAGGAGAGTATTCAGACAGGCTCACTGCAGGGCGGGCATTCCCTGATTTAGGAGCATAACTAAACTGGTCCCTCTGAATATCAGTGAGGAGACCTGAATTAGCAGCTTATCCCTTTAATCCCCTTTGAGAGCTGTGAGCTTTCTCATTCAGCGCAAGGAAAGGCTCATCTGGGTTGTGTCATCCTCTCTGCTTTTTGAATTCAGCTTTTTGTGAAAATGGTTTCCTCTGGGGCTGCCAGGCCTGCTCCTTGAGTGTGCATCTGATCTGTAGTGGGGCACTGGGGCACTTCACAGCTCTGGAGCTGCATGCACAGCAGCATGTGCCCACAGAGTCCTTTGCTCATCAGCACAGTCAGGAGCTGGCAGGGAACAGCTGGGTGTGCTGTGATAGTTACTCCACAGCTAAGCCGCAGTCCATCGGAGTTCATCCAAGAAGCAGTGGCAGTTTCCTAGACCAGGACCTCATAATTTGCATTTGCATGTATTTATTCACAGCCAGTTCTCCACGGGGAGGTTTCTATGGCAAAGCAAGCAAGTGTGTATGGAAGAATAAACGCGGATCCCACAGCTGCTCAGATGAACCAGTCTGTTTCATGCGTTATCTCCAGCTCCTGGAGTTGCCAACTGGCAGCCAGGCATCGCCAGTGATTAGCACAGAATTCCCTTGCAAGGGGCTGAGCATTTCATCTCCATCCTGCTGATCAGCACAGCTCCGACTGAAATCACGACTTTCAGCAGGGCTGGAAACAGGCTGCACAGACCCTGCCAGGGGCTGCAGGGAAGAGCTGCGTCAGTGGTGGGCTTCACAATGGGGGTCTGGCCTCATTTCAGGGGGATGCTGCTGTTTTGGAAAAGCTGTGAAGATGCCTTGGTGCAGAACCTTACAGAGACAGTGCTCAGTGCCAAAGACCAAATGCTCAGCAACCCTGCTCCCTCTTTCTAGATATGCCACTGACTCACCATGCGGCTCTGAGCCTTCATTTAAATACTTTGTGCCCGAGTTTTCTTCTTGGCTCAGAGTGCTGCTCTGCTTAAACTGTAAGAGTTTAAGCAGATCTTGCTGACATTTGAAATGCTTTCCATTTTTGCTGCAAAGTATTTTGGAAGGAGCAGAAGAAAAAATGTAATACCATCTCTTCCACAGCAGAGGAGGAAACAGATACCACAGTGAGAATGGAAAAATTAGTTGAGAGAAGAGAGGCAGGTGGTGACCTGTAGAAGCAGTGCAGCCCATCCCACAGTAATGGCAATGGCCACTTAAGCAGCTGTTTTGCCTTCTGCAAAATGATCTCATGCTCCCTGAATACTGTCTTTGCCATGGAAATTACTCCACTTCTCTAGGTTCACTAGGAGGGCAAAAAAGTGGGTTTGGGTAACAACTGTGCAGGGGAGCACATGCCCCCTTCCCACCTGGCGCCTGGCTACATTAGTGTGCCCTGTTCCCCATCCTCCTGGCCAAATATCATATTCTGGCTATTTCAGGGCCTTTTCTACCTCCACTGGGATGGGGCAGCTGGTGCCTGGCCATAGCTGTATTTGCTTTACCTTGTTGTACCTTCTCTTTTTGGTCAGCAGGACAGAATCTTTACAACACTTGTGTTTGCAAGTTAACAACATGAAGGTTATGAGGTCCTGCTCCAGTGGCCGGAGTGCGAACAGGACTGGGTCCAGCATTTGCAGTGTCAGGTTGTAACACTCAGCACTCTAAACCCAGCTTTTTTTCCTCAGGAGACTGGATCTGTTTGGGTTTTTGGTGGTTGATCAGAGGCACTGGTACCTTCCAGTGCCCTCACACCCTTGGCCCAAAGGGCATCAATCACGATAAATACCACTGATTCACTTCTTGCAATGTATTGTAAAATCATCAAGGAGCATGAAAGACGTATCCATTTGATGTGGCTAAGTGTATGAGAGTTGCTTACATGTCTTGACTCCCAGAGAGAATCAAGCAGAGGAAGGCAAAGTTACCATTGTTAATTCAAGAGGGCCAGGGTTATTTATTTATTTTTTTAATATGTCTGATTTCTTTGACTTCTAACTCTTTCAAAAACATACCTGCTCTCTGATTTCCAGTGGGAACAGATAATGGAGAGGACTTGGCTTACCAGGTAAAGTCTGTTTGGCTTATTTGTATCAGCACTTTGCAACATGAAGGGCAGCAACCTACCATGAATGAACATTCACCTTTCACTTTCCTTAGAGAAATGAACCACTCCCACCAATGTGAACCATACCTGCTGATCCTCTCCCACGCTGTGCAGGCAACACATGAGGACTCCTGGTCCATGTTCTTGCAGTGTGTGGGCTGCTGGCTTGATTTGTGAACAATGCAGACACTCAGACTCTGTAGTGCTTCATGCTCATGTCCAAGAGAACTGTTTATTATGTTTACATAGAGCATGATCAATGTGGAAAACATTAGAAATATTGCATCAGTGGTTTGGTTTTTGGACAGCACTGGAAATGACGATGCAGCTGCTCACATCATGTCTGTATTACGAGGTGTGCAATATGCCATGAGGAGCCAAAGCTTTGCGCTTTAGTTTGGGAGGTGCCCACCTCTGGCACACTCAGTGCTTGCTCCTCTAGTGCCACAGTTATGCGCTTAGCTGTCTGCTTTTCCTCCATTTCACTTGGAACTTGTAATTTTGTTACAAAAGCACAGTTTTTGAAACCAATCCTGCTAATACACAAGACTGTTCCCCCTCCCTCTCTTCCCCTCTCCTCCCATCCCATCCCAACTCATCCCATCCCCCATGCTCCCACCAACACATACCTCCTTCCCCTCCCTCTCACCCCGGTCACACAGCAAATATCCTGATGCTGCAGTTCCAAGCCATGTGTCCGCCCCAGCCTATGCAATCCAATGGTCTCTGACCAAGTCCCTTTGTTCAAATGTTAATACAAAACACACAATAGGAAGAAAACAAAACAAAAGGAGCCAGACACAAGAGGGAGACACACTGCTGGGCTCCAGCCCTGGCCTCTGAGCCCTTCAACTAAGCTCCACTACAGCTAGGCTCTTGGGGTATCTCCTTTCACACTCAAGGCTGCAGGTCCCAAAGCTTCCAAGGTGCATAGGAAAAGGAAGAAAGGAAGTAAACTACAAGACCTGTTTCTGTTTTAGGTTCCCCCCATCCCTTTCCCTCAACCCAATGGCTGCTGGAAGATATTCTTGACTCCGACAGGTCTTTTCCCGTCTTCCAGTGAGACCCTGCCTGGGGACCAGGTTCACTGTAAGTCACTGGTTCCTCTCTGGAACGTGGGCAATGGGTTTGGCAGTGAGGGGAGGGAGCGGAGCACGTTGTGGGGGGTCAACAGGCTTTTGTCTCACAGCAAGTTGGTGGGGGGAGATGTCAGGGAAGGTGAGAGAAAAGAGCCAAAGGAAGCCGGTTAAGCTGGCCCTCTGCTTGATGTTTGCACTCAAGAATTCTCCTTTGGGCAGCTTCAGTGTGCCAGTGCCGGCCTGTTCTCCAGTTACCTCTCGCAGCCCTGCTGAGAGAAAGCACGTGGTGGGGTGCTTCCTGCTGCTTCATCCTCTGGCTGGCTGCCCTCGTGCCCGCCGGAGATCTCTGAGTCGCAGTCGAGCGCCTCATAGATGGTAGGCAGTGTGGTTTGCTGGCTGAGGCGCTTGCGCAGGCCCACGAGCAATGGCTGTGGCATGGAGGAGACATCCACGTTGTTGCCAAGGTCAACCCAGGCCAGACAAGGGAACTTGTTCATGTCCTTCATGGTGTCAGTCAGCTCCTTCATGGTCGCCCTCGTCAGTCGGTTGCCATTGAGGGAAAGATGAGTGAGCTTGGGTAGTGCCCAGAGGAAGGGCAGCAGCAGACGCACCATATCATCATTCAGCTCAGTGAAGCTCAGGTCCACAGAGGTGAGGTGGTCCCCGTTGTTCTGCAGGTAGTAGGCCATGCGGTGGACATCCCGCATGGTCAGGGGGATCCCTGACAAATCCATGGAGTCCTGGCTCACCTTCTTCTGCAGGCTGGTCTTCAGGCTAATGATGGAACGGGGTAGAGAGAGAGATCATTAAGGGGACCCCTCTCATCCATCTCTCACCCAAGACCACTTGGGTTAGGGGAGAACTCATGAAGAACATGGGCTAGAACGTTAAGCAAAGGGTTAATGAAGCTTGTTTGGGAAACAAGGACAAGGTCTGCACTATGCCTCTAGGCTTTTATGCTCAGCACTTTGCCAGAACTGGCTAAACATAGGATGCTAGAGTGTCTTCCACTAGCACATTTCAAAGGGTTTGTCTGTATGTGTGCATACAGATGCTCATGCACAGAAAGCAAAACAACCAAACTTTCCAAGTGCACTGTATGGGGGCTGTTTGTGTGCTACCTGTCTAGGTGAATGCCAAGATCTGTTGCAAACAGACTGTGCTGCAGAGGAGAGCAGGGTTAAAAGGCTGAAAAACAGATATTTTATCAGTAAAACAATCTATAAGCAAACTGGACTCCCTGAGTGGATTTACTGCATGTCCCTTTAAAAGCCCTTCCAAGCAGCAATTAGTCAGTAAGCAGCACCAGTTGCTGCCTATTTGGGTCTCTGTGGTCAGCCGATCATCTGGGATCTGCTGCAGCTGTGAGGAGGTGTGGAGGGCATAAGGGTGCTAAAAGAAACCTAAAGAGGTGGTTTCAGCCATTTCTTTTGTTATCTGCCTGGTAAGTGGAGTGAGGAGAAGGAGGTAGGCAAGCTGTACAGCAGGCAAAGCTGTGCTATGGGGTGTGCAAAGGGAATGGGATATGGGGTTTTATAACGGACTGTGTCTCCGTGAGAGTGCTGTGTAAAGTGGAAGCTGTGGGGCTGTAGGAGCTGGTGGGGATATGCTGCAAGATTGAGTAGGAATGTGTGCTGGGGTGACACAGGAGAACCTAGTCCTTTAGCGTAAATTATGCTAGTCTTGCTGTTCTTTCAGATACATCTAGCTTTAAGGATATGGGAGCCCTTGTAGGACCACTACTAGTGTCATTAATTGTGTGCTTAGTGAGTCTGTAAGTGCCTTGCTGAGTTTGGGAGAAGCAGGGTGGGTTAAGAATTAACCACCAATTTGAAGGTCCCCACTCTTCCTATCTGGCTCTCTGTAGTGTCCTGCGTACCTGTGGCACAGCCAGTCCCTGAGAGCAATGTGTGCAGTTTCCTCGGAGGAGGCTACAGCACCGCAGGAGCTCCCATGGCAGGTGAGAATGTCCCCACAAGCCTTAGTGTTGCCAGGCCCTTCTGTAGTTGCAGAGAGGATGTGATGCTGCCTGTATAGCTTTCCTTTGTGTATGCAGTTCATGGCATCCTGGAAGTTTCAGGTCTTAATAATCCCCTATGAGCATGTGATAACACAAGTGAATAAATGTGCATCAGTGCAGGCAACAGCCCTTCATGGACACATTCAACACTGGCAAACCTGCAGCTGTGCTTCCTTGTAGGAGCATGAGGTGGAAAGACCTCATAGCCAGTCAGTTCTCAAGCCCACAAATTCCTGCTCAGGATTTAGCAGCACTTTGTTCAGGCTGCTTCTGTGTGTCTTTGTGCTTCCCATGGGAATTCACTGTGCAAGGCTGAGGCTGTGTCTGCAAGCATGCATTTGAGCTAATGAGCTTTCATGCTAGAGAGGTAATAACAGGATGGAATAACTCATATTCAGACCTAAAGGTTTAAAAGAGCCTTTTATATTACTTACTAGATGTCTACACTTTAGACGACCCAGATTGCTCCTCAGTGGATCACGGAAAAGTCAAGGGGGGTAGTGCTTGTCTGTGCTGTCAAACAGCAGAGACTGATGTATTGGTGAGTTATAATTGGTTAGAAAGCACACAAATGAGTCCTCCAAAGGGCCTTCACCTGAAGATGGTAGTCGATATCCCTCCAATATCAGGGACCCAGAGATAGGATTGTGGAGAACTACTCAACCATGCTGCTTGTAGCAGCGATGTAGTTCTCTTAGCTGCTGCAATAGGAGTAGGAGTTGTGAAGTGTGCATGCTGCAGTCTGGGTGGCACTGGGCTGGCCTCCCTTTTCCTGCCAATCCAAGGGATGCTTGATATTAGCCTGGGCTGCCTGGGGGCTCTTTTTCTTCAGCTCTCCTGGAAAAACTGTATGTGGGGTTTTTTTGTATAGTTTGTCACCAGGCACTGGCAGTGGTGTAGCACAATCTACTAGAAAAGGGAGTTCAACTTGTACAAAATCTATTAGGGACTGGCCTCAAAGCTGGAAGAGTCTCAGGTCTCCCCTGGCACAATGTTATCCCTTTAGCTGTGCTAGGTGTTTTATCTGAGTCTTTGATATGGAGTACTTGTTGTTCTAGGAAAACCAAGCATCAAATTCACAGTGGAGGTGTGTGTTCATATGGGGCAGATGAAGCAGGGAGAAATCAATCTTGACTGTAAACCTGACTGCATAGGGGAAATAGGCCCCTAAATCCAGTAAGGCCTGGTACAAGAGGTGAGACTAAAGCCTTTTCTTGCCTCTGTTGGTTTAGAGTAAGACCTTGTTGAGGGTATGGGGGAATATGGGATAAGCATAGAAGCAAACCTGTAATTACTTCAGTGCCTGATTTGTGCAAACACAGCCTGTGGCTCCTGGAAATTCTCTTCCCTGACCTTCCTATTGTAAAGCTACAAGGAATAAGCCTTAGTGTTCCCAGTTTGGTATGGGGATGGGGACCACTGGAGGGCACGTCTGAGCCGGGACCGCTCCCTCTGCCGGGCCTCAGCATTCAGGTGCACATTTTCCTGCTGCATCTGCAACTGCAGCTTTCTTAACAGTATGCAAGTCTGAATGGCTCTTGGGGTCCTCTTTTGAGTGACTTGGCTCTGAGAGCAAGCAGTGATAAGTGAGGGGGAACATCAGAAGGACAAAGGCAATGTGCTTGTCTGTCTCTGCCCATTAAGCCTCCCCTCCTGTTGACTGCTATGCAGGGACTGCAGTAATAAGTCATGGATCGTGCTCTGACCAGAGCTGGTACCTTCTGTTGCTCTCCCCAGCAACAAGCCAATACCCCAAGGAGGCTTTAATCAAGCAGACAAATTATCTTCCTGTAATTGATTGTCCAGACTGGACTGCTCCTGGCTGAATGTGCTTAAACCCTCCTGCCCTGTGCCAGAGCATTCCCTCCCTCCTTCGCTGGCTTGTTTTTCATTCCTTTCCTGTGTTTTTGCTGCTTCCTTTTGTCCTCATTGCTGTACCTGCCAGGGTGAATCTGAGCTCTGTCTCAGTGCTGTGGGCCGCTCCTGTGTTCAAATTGTTCTCTTGCCTATAAAAATGCATCTTGTAGAGCTGTGTCTGTAGAAGCCTCACCCTGGTAGACATAGCCCCTAATGCTGCAGCCAGGCTCCCGGCTCTCTGGTAAGTTCTGAAGCGTGAGACCTGATGCTCCATGTGCGCTTTGAACTCTGGCAGCTCTCATCCTCACCTCCTTGGTGTTCCTGTGCAGCTGAATACCATCGCTGGGGCAGGGCACTGAATAGTTGGCCACTTATTCTCCTCTATTGCTTTAGAAGTAAATATATCTGCTGTCAGAAAAGGAATGGGGAGACATGGGTGGGTGCTTTACTCTGAATTATCTGACACTGGGGCTCTGCTAAGCTCTGTTTTTCTTGGGACAGGGAGAGCACGATACACAGGACCCCAGGCTCCCAGACACTCGTGTGGCAGCTGAGAAAATGCCAGGTTTATTTCCAGGGAAGTGGGTCATCTGTTATCCCCTAATTTCTGCAAGTAAAATAGGCTTAACGATTGCTTCAGCTGCAGCAGCTTTTTTTTTTCTTTATGTGAGACAAAACAGCTACTTAGCAGCATGGCTCTTGATGCTCATGGGACTTGTGGGCAGGAGACTGCAAAGCACTGGAGGCTGGATTAACCTAATGCTACTGCAACTGGTGCTGTGTGCAGATTTATAATTGCAGGGATTTGCATCTAACAAGGATCTGGACCCTGGATGCAGAGATGCAGTCTGTGTTTGTATTATTCGCAGCAAGCTTAGAGAAGAAACAAACCCCCACTCCTTCAGATGTGGGGGAAAAAGCTGCAAATAAGAAATTCTGTGAAACTTTGAGCATGAAGCAAGGGAAATCGACAGCCTGTTCCCTACTGCCTGCCTGGAGCTAGATGCAGCATCCAGTGAGGGACAGTGCCTGCCTGCCCTCCTGTTTATAAGAGATCAGCATCCTGCTTGCAACTTTTGTCCAGCTCTGCTGAGGGATGAGAGCTCTTCTAGGTATTTCTCCTTGTTTCCCCTCACGTGAAGCAAATTTTTCCTTGCATTGTGCCCAGCTCCCTCCTTGAGCTCTGGCCTTTCTCCCACTGACCTGCAGGCAGCCTTCCTTCCAGCCTCACTGCCTGTTATCCCTTCCCTAGGTGCCAGCTCTACTCTTTAGTGGGCATTAGCCAGCGCTCTATCTCTCAATCAGAAATGTGGGCTGGGAAAAGGATGAAACCATCTTGTGCCTCCTTTGGCTTTTTTCTGCAATAAAAGTCGTCTTCTCCCAACCTAAGGCTCAGTTGCTGTTCAGTTACTGGGATCTCAGCTAACGTAAGCAAATTCAGAGCTGTCTTGAGATGAAACAATTAGGAGACCTGAAATTAATTGCTAGTTGTTTTGTCTCCAGGACCTGTCCCAAGGGACCTAACCCTTAGGCTCTCTTCCAGGTCCTTCTTTGAGTGCACAAAGCTGAGGGCTCAGCACATATTTTAATTAGCACTGGATCCCTTCAATTTCTTGCTCATCAGCTAAATCCTTTGGTGGCTGCATGGAAGGGGTGTAGTGGCTTCTGACTGTTGCTCTGGTGGGACTTGGGCAGCCACAGCAGCGCTTGGCCTCTTGTTCGCTTTGTGGGGTTTGGAGGAGATTGTTCAGCCCAACAATGTTCAGGTTCCTGGAGTCCCAGCTTCTTTTCCTTGTCTCCATGCTATGGAGAGAGGCTGGGAGGAGACTGTCAGAGTCAGATAGGATTCTGGTAATGAGAGATGCCCTCTGCTCCTTGCCTATCTCTCTGGGGAATTACCAGCTTTCTCACCTTCCTCCTCTTAGTTTTACATTTAATTTGCCTCCAAATGTAAAATTTTCCTGATGCCAGAGACTCCCATCGTTGTGCATCCCCTTCTTCATTAACAGGTACTGCTAGTAGTGGCCAATTAACCATGAGTCAGGTATCTCTTGGCTGCTTTTCCTTGCATGGAACCTAGTGACAGGCATGTCTGGATGGCTTCTCTGCTTTGAGCAGTGATTTAGGGGATGGACCCTGGGCTTTTTAATCACCTGTTTAGCATAATCTACTTGCTTTGCTTCGCTGTGGCACAGGGTTCTGCTGTGCAGGGCTGCATCTAGCGAGACATCAAAAAGGAAAGAGAAGCCTTAAAAGCACTGACCTAGACTAACCCAGCCCGAGCTGTTCTGAGGCTGGGACCAGCAGCTCTGTGAAGATGGAGGTGGTGTACAAACAGGCCACTTTCATGAGAAGTCCCTTAGTCACATCTCTGTCCCTGTACCCAAGCTCTTTTGATCAACTGTGGGAGATCCCTCACTTTGGAGAGAAGGGAGTGCAAAGGTGGCCTTTCTGCTCCTGCCCTCCCTCTGCAGCTGGGGTGGGACACGGATATCTGTAGGTGTTGATGCAGCTGAGCACCTCTCCTCCTGGCTCTGCAGTCATCTTCACTCTGTCCTTGAAGGTGTGTTCAAGAGACCTGTGAACCCTTGGCCTTCCTACTGCTGCTATTTGATCCAAGACCTCTGGTTGTTTCCCTTCATTATTTAGGTCTATCCTAGCAAA
This sequence comes from Nesoenas mayeri, assembly GCF_963082525.1. Taxonomy (NCBI): domain Eukaryota; kingdom Metazoa; phylum Chordata; class Aves; order Columbiformes; family Columbidae; genus Nesoenas; species Nesoenas mayeri. The sequence continues at coordinate 9,201,256 of NC_137565.1, read as the reverse complement.
GATAGGAATAATGCTGTCTCCTCACTGCAAATGTCATGTATCAGCCAATGTTCTTGTTAGACTTTCAACGAAGAGTCATCAAGGCACAAGGTCTCTGCTGATTCTTTTTGAACTATCATCTGCCACCCAGCCTCCATTATTTCACTCATTGTCTGCCTCTCTGTCAAAGTGTTCTGCTTCACCTGTCTTGGGTGTTTTCTTCTGACCTGTGACAGGGCAGTGTCAAGGTGCTGGATATGACCCATTCTACCATCTCCAACAGCCCTTGCAAATGTACCTGCCTCAGTGCTGCCAGGAACCCTGATCACAGGTAGTGTTTAGGACTCTGCATTCTAAGATGGGAGGGGACAGTTCTGGCCTCTCTCCACAACATATTCACCAGCTCATGTCTGTCCAGCTGACATCTCTGTGAGCAGCAGCTTCTTGAAAACATTGTGTTGGGGCAGTTCCTGTACTCCCATATGACTATTACCATGTGGCTTTAGTTAACTGACTGATATTCACTAACTTGGCTTCCTATCTCTAAAGCAGGAATGATGGTGTCTATTTTCCCTGTTGCATAAGGGTGATGTGAAGCTGTAGTTAATATTCACCTCATGCCATGTGAAGGCTAGGATCTAATCTGCCAGAGCTGTCATCCACAGCCCTGAGTGATGTTTTCAAGGAAAAAAAAAAAGATCCAAAGCCCTTTAAAGCTGTTTCCTTGCAGTCTTTTAGACACAAGTGCTTTTATTGCATTTTAAAAGTGCATCTAATACCGCAGTGTCTGAACAATGCACATCAGTAACTGAGAAATGGAGCCAGGAGCCCAGAAGGGATGTTTTGTGCTCCCCCCAGCTTTGGCTTAGCTAAGATTAAATTCACTCAGATGAGCAAAGTCAAAATCTGGTGAGGTTTGTCGAAAGGAAAGCCCAGATACATGCAGTTTGGAAGTTATTAACTCCCTGCACACAACTGCCTTTGCGCTTCTGGAACCAGTCACAGTGTGAAAAATCTGGATTTTTATTTTCTGTGCCAGGGACACTCTGATTGTAAAAATCATTCTCTGTTTACTGCCTGCATGGTTTTTTTAGATCTAGGTTTGATCCTTTCAAGAAAGGAAGTAAGTATTTACATTGAAGTAGCCAGCTCTGGGGATGGTGCAAGTGGAAGATACATAAGGTTCCCTGGCATGGCTTTGCCAAGCCAGCTCAGTTAAAATCCACAGCTTCTCACTTGCAGTACTGCTCTCCAGATGAAGGCTGTCTTCACCTGGTACCCTTCTCCCTCTCCATTCTGAATTACAGTCCAGTGTGTCTGTCCAGTCTGTGTAATACAGCCTCTGGGTCCAGCCCAGTGCTGGGGGCAGATGGTGGCACTTGCACTAGCACATGCAGTTTTCCTTAATTCAGCATTGCAGGAGGCCTCAAGATTTGTGAAAACAACAGTAATGTCCAAAAAATCTGCACCTATGAAAATTTCACAGAAGTGGTATTGATAGTCTAAAAAGCCAATGTCTGCATAGAGAAGCATTTCTTAATCCAGTATTTTTTGCACTATAATTGTCTATTTAATGAGAAAGCAAAGCTGGATTTATACAACACTCTAGGGTATATTCTTCTCATTAAGTGTGAGTGATCTATGTGAGTGTGGAATAAGGCTAAAACTGAATTCCTATTAGGATATGAGACACAAAATTGTGGAGTGAAGTAATGCTGGTCCCTGCTGTGGAAATGTTATCCTTCAGCTTATGTGTTTTTAATCGTAAATCCCCCAAGAGCTCACTGTCCCTGTTTGGTTAGGCAGCCCGAGCAGGGTCAGCTGCAAGTGGGGTGCAGGCTGTTGACTGCAAGCTGCAGACCTGAGATTTTGCAGGGAAGGAGAATTGAAGCCCTTGCTTTCAGTGTAGCAAACTTGACCGAGTATCACCTGGGCAGCCAAAACAGTCTCTTTGGATGACTGCACAGCTGGGACACTGCTAACCCTTCATTGTACAAGGCAGACAGCCTCTGTCAGGGACCCACAGGCAGGGATGCAAAGGGCAAGCTGCCTCCCAGCATCACCTTTGACGGTTTAATCAAGCAGAGGAACCAGATGCAGCCTGGGCTGGATCCTTCCTACTCGCTTCAGCTGTTGGTGCATTGGGTCCACAGTGCCGCAATGAGCCTTCTCCTTCCACATTTCTGTATGGACGCCGCTTCTGGCCTTCGTATCAAAAAGAAATGGATCTTATTCGTTCTGCTTTATCAGTTCATGGGTGGCTCAGGTTTGTACTTGCTGGACGTTTTGGGTCCCACTGAGAATAAAAGGGGATGTAACTATAGTTTGTTTCTGACTCACCAGTTTGCTATTTGATGATAGGGAGGAACATCTGATGTGATTCGGCTCCAATATTGCAGGTCCTTTCCAGCTCCCATACCACATCTCCATAACAGCCCAAACATAATTAAAACCTGGCAGATGCTCTAAGCTCTCTGTATGGCTGGGCTTGTTAATTATCTCCTGGACCCATTTGACATGCTGCCAGAAAGTGGAAATCGCATTTCAGAAGAGAACAAGGGGGTCCTGCATCAGCTCTGTCAAAGCCAGAAGCCAAATCCCAGGAGACCACAAAAGCAAGAGGAGATTTCAGTTCCTGAATGTGATCTCCACGCACTGATTCCTCCTTGCTGACCCAAATCCCCACTAGATTTTAGAAATGCCTTCTAAGCATTGCTGCTACATCTATGCTTTTTACAGGACCTTGATGGCAGGAAGGGTACAAGCCCAGAACATAGGCTCGGTGACAGAGATTATAGTAATATACTCCTACTAGTAGAAAGAGGGAAGTAGAGAATCCAAATCAGGTAAAAACAGCCTGGCTGGACAAAATTAAGCCGTGGTATTTCCAAATGAAGCAGCTACTTCTTGCCTTCCTGCTACTGGCAACATCCATTTTCTTACAGCAGCCTCAGATGCCAACTCTGCAGGTGTCTTGCTGCAAACTGCAAACCAGTTCCTCTCCAGCCTTGAAAGAGCAAGCTCTGCTGTTTAATGTTTAATCAAAATTATTTTTGCCTTATGTAACACCTTGCAGCTGGACCTGGCTGCCAGGCAGGGCTGCCCATTCTAGACCTGTATTTCCCTCCATGGCACGTTGCGCTCTCCCTGCTTGTGCTCACAGATATTCTGTACCTGGCCAATACTTTGGGCCTGAGCCCTCTGAGTGGGGTTTGGGCTCATGGAGCCCAGAGCTCTTGCTCTGGCCACAGACATTTCTGTATTGTTAGTAAGGAGTGAGTTTGCAGCAGGCAGTTCTCTGCTCTTCCCAGGCTGTGCCATCAGAGGCAACATCTCCAGTTTGACCCTCCAGTCTGGAGTTCAACTGGGGAAGAGGTTTGTTCTGCTTGCAAACAGGAGTGTGGAAGCAGAGGGCTGAGTTAGGTAGCGTCAGGGAGGGATTTTTCATTTGGAAAACCAGAATGAAGCTGGATTTTGGTACAAGGGATCTTGGAGAGGAATGGAGACAACCATCCTCTATAGAGCTCTCCCTGTCTCCAGCACTCCTTATCTTTACGCCTCCCTATCTTAGGAGGGGATGAGGATGAGGTCAGACCTGCTCTCTACGTCCTGCATCCCCAGCGCTCTGCAGGGTCCTGTAGGGAAATTGTCTTCTGAGTGGGTCTGGAAAAGGATTTGCTCAGCTCTGATCCCTCAATCTTGTTTTGTGGTTCCCAATTGCAAACCAGCAGAGTCTTGCCCCATGGGTGTCGCAGTGAGTGCATTGAAACTCACAGAGCACTCAGATTTGGTGGTAAAGTGGGACTACAGGTATGAGAGGCAGATGGCCTGGAAATCGTGGTATTAGGGGTTTTATTCCTTCAGATGCACTGGGGATCTGTCTCTGAGTCAGAATGAAAGGTACGATGGAAATGCCAATTCTCCTGGGGGACTTTAAGCTGCTGGCACATGCATCAAAAACTCTGGAAGTCTTGGGAAAGCCCAAGGCCATTCTGAGAGTGCTGCTGATTTTGCATTTATTTTTACCCAATACTGCATTTATTCTTGTGAAGCTGACATGAGCTCTTTTCTTAGACACTTCTATGTCTTCAGCAGTGATCTGCGTCACAGGAACAGGCTTTGCTCAAGAAAAATGAGGAGAGAAGGGGTGGATTTAAAAGAAGCAGGGATTGCTCTTTATCTGGTTAGAAAAGCCAGCAAGTGTCAAGGAGAGAACAAATGTGGATGTCTGAATATGTTTGTAGTAGTGGAAAGCATCTGCCATCTGGTTGCTGTCAGTGGCCAATGTGCTTTGCGTTGGGTTCCCTGTGTGCGAGGCTCTGCACCTTCTCGGGTCCCTCTCTTGGTCCTGGCAGAGAAGTGGGAGGGAAGTACGGGCAGTCACCTCTCTGCCAGCCACCCCAAAGTGGTTCCTAATGAATTAGGTGATCAGCTTGTGGTAGTGCCTTGTAATGGGAGACCTTCCCCACAGGCAAGAAAGTTTTACTGGGATAAACAAGGACAAAGTGGGATGCGGAGCTGGGGGCCGGCTCAGCTCGGCACATGGGTGTGTGTGTCTGCAAGGCTGCCAGCTTTGGCTCTGCTCCTGGGGACAAACACCCTGCAAGAAGGGTTGTCTGTGCTGTGTGATCATTGGGATTGATGTCAATGCACTTGGGAGAGGCTGAGGAACTGTAAGACTACCTAAAGAGGAGTAAATAGCAAAGCAGATCAGGGAGAGGGGTGTTGACACTGACCCTGCACTGTTTGGCTGAGGTTTTCTAAGAGAAGCTCCCATGCAGGTTTTTGGCCCTGCCTTTTCCCTGAGAAGGGCAGTAGGAGCAGACCAGGATGGTGCTTGGCTGCAACACAGTTTCTCATGGCAGATCCTCCTCTGTGCCCATCCACACTGTCCCCAACAGGCCGCTTACCACATTTGGGACTTCCTGCGGGGCATGCCGTGCCGGTGCCATTTTGAGTGGGGGGTTAGGTGATAAATCAGCTGCCTGCAGATCCTGTCCGAGGATTTCCAGGGGTCGTATTCCTGAAAGCAAAGGTACAGCTTAGCCTTTCTGTGCATCACAGCAGAACAGGAAGCAAAGGGGAAGGACAGAGAAAGGTGGGAAAGGATGAGAGGTGGTAGTGGAGCAGGGGAATGTGTATAGTGGAGGAGATGAAGAGGACAAGAAGATGAAAGAGGAATGGTAAAAGGGCTGAGGTGCCTCTGTGTCACATGCCATCTTGTCCTGGGCTGGAGGAGGAGCAGTAAGCAGGAGCACCCCTGCCCAGCCAGCATGTTCCTACCCACACCCAGGCTACAGTTTCACACCCTAGCAGGAGCAAGTAGAGCTCAGAAGAGGGGGTAATTTTCTAGAGCTGTGGCAGGGGACCCTGCTCTAGGCCAGGCAATGCCTAGGAAGGCAGGAGTGGCTGATAATACAAGAAGGGCTTTATGCAAGGAACTCCTATGCCATTTCCTTCAGAGATCTCCGTTTTCAAAAAAGCCCAGTGTAGGGACAGCATGGGTGCCTGGCCTCCTCACTGCTGTATCCTTAGCAGCACCTGTCCCCAGCCAGGCAGACAAGCCGCTAATTCACTGTGTTATAGGACTATGCTAAATTTCTGAGTTACCTTGCTGCCATGCTTCTCAAACTGTAACTGCATACTGTCTTTGGGCTGACTATCTGTTCTCCTGATGTGAAAAGTTCAGCAGTCAGCACCCCTGCCCCATCTCTGAGGTGCTTCTTGCTGGGAGAGATGTGCCCTGGGACATCCCTGCTCCTCCTGCAGCAGCATTTGAACTCTGATTCCTCCTGTGCTCCAGCTGGGAGATGCCGGTACAGGGAACCAGAGAGTTCCCCGTATTCCATCTCACTTCCTTGCAGCCCTTTCTGCTCCTGGAGGTCTGAGTTTGGGAGCTTCCCAATGCCAGCAGTTCCCCTATAGCCCCAGCAGTAACTCCTCAGGAAAAGAATGCACCAAGGTGGGTGCTGCTTTCCTGGGCTTATTTTTGCACACATTTTCTATCTCTGTGACTTTGAACAGCACCTTTCTTCCCCTGGTGAAGCAGAATGGCAAATGGCAGCTGCTGAAGGCTGGAATGTCTGCTCTCTCTATCATATTTTTCAAATGCTGATAGATACTTGCATTCCCATTCCCCAGCCTTCCAGCTGTGATGCAACATATGCATTTAGGGATCTGATAGGTAAACACATAGTAAAGCTGCTGGGGAATATGCTAATTTATTCATTATTGCATGCGCTCAAAGTGCTGCACTGTGGGCCAACAGCTGCACTGTGACTTTCCTAAGCAGTGACTGAATCAGCTGAACTCCCCAGAGATGCGCTGCCAGCATGTGGTCGTTTTGCTGTGCCAAGTGGAGAGGGATCCCAGCCTCGGTGCTCAGCTGAGCGCCCCCTGATCCCTGTCACAGCTCCTCTAGGAATCCCACAGACACTGGTTTGTGTGCTTGGGTTAGGTGCCTTGTTCTCTACTACTACTGTGCTGGCAAGGCTGCAACTGGCACCCTGCTGTCACCTATGACAGCAAACCTTTCCAAGTGGGTGCACGTGCACACCAGGTTGCAGCGCAGAAGCTGGCACAATGCTCTGCAAGCATTTGTTGGCTCACAACTGAGAACTACCCTCCTGTTTCTTCCCATGTCCTCACTGATTTAATTTCTACTGACAGACTGGGAATTGCACTCAGCCTGCTTGCCTGTAATGCAGTTAACACCCGCCAGATGCTCAGCCAGGGTCAGAGAGGGGACGTGCTCTGCCAATGTTAGTGCTGGGAAGGGTGCTGAGTCTCTCCAATCTCTTAATTAAACTCCTGCTGGCTTTGAGGGGTAGCTCAGGTGCTCAACTTGATCTTTAGGAATGGGGAAAATCTTATCTATATAATGGTACATGTGTCAGTGCAGATAAGCATGTGCATCTGTAAGGCATGAAAACAGAGGTGGGATGTATATGCACATATATGGAAATCGTAGTTTGTTATCTGCTAGGGACCTGGGTACTGGAGTAGGGTAATGTCCCCTAATGCTGCCTCCCCTGATGGGCACTGCACAGCACGAGGCTGGAGATGGTCTGGTAGAACAGCTGGAGATGAGGTCAACTGAAGTAATGTTAAGAGGTACTACTGCTGCAGCCCACCCTCTTCTTTTTTAGATGCTTATAACATTTGTGCAAAAATTACACTTGGAAAGAAGAGTTTTCAGGCTGCACTGCATCCTAATGATGATGGTTAAACTTTGGCTAAATGTAGTTTGGCTATTGAGACCTGACTGGTTAATTGTTATCAGAGAGCCTCTGGAGATGGCAGAACAAGGTTAGAAATGCCACTAATGTACACCAGGCATTCAGTGTATTCCCTAGGGTGCTGCTGTTTGCTTTGACCTGTGTGTACTTAATATCTCTCTTTGAATAAAGAAATTCACTCTGTTGCTCTCCTCCTAAAGCAAATGTGACACTTGCCAAGCCTGATGAGTAAATGGATGTATTGCAAATCCAAGTGTTTGTGGTGGCAAAGGGTAACAGAAGTAGATGCTGGTGTTGCAGTGGGACTGTGGTATTTGTGATGATCATCTGCACTCAGCCTTGCCTTTCTTTGTCTCTGCTCTCCTCTCTCTCTGAAGGAAAGTGCTGCAGCAGTGCAGGGATACTGTGCGTGTAACACATTTACTTCTTGAACCCCGAGTTGCAATATATTCCTACAGCCCCGTATCTGGAAGGTTATAGGGGATATGCAATGCTGGGTTAGGGTGGTTATATATGGCGAAGGGTCTGGGAAAAGAGAGATTCTTGTTCTCCTTCTGCAGAAGCACCAGCCTGGGCAGAGGTGCAAAGATCTCTGTTCCCCTCTGCAGCCCCATGAGCTAGCTGCTTTGAACCTCTAAGGCACACCAGTTAGTATGGCACCACCATCCTCCCAACATATTATCTGGCCTGTACCCTGTCATCAAGTTTGCAAAAAGTAAATTCCTGATTTCTGTGTGCATAAGTGCCCCTTCCTTCAGTTGCATTCATGTTCTCAGGTAGGTTTAACTGATTTCTGCAGAAATATGCACAACAATCTGTATGGTAGGACATGCACTAGCTGGTTCTGAAGGACTGTAGAGCACTGCATCAGCCACCCCATTAGGGCTCTATTTGCTTCAGTGCAAAACATCCATTGAGCTGAGAGAAGGGTTCACCTTTTTGGGACACTGCAAATCCCTAGCGAGGCTCATCAGCAAGTCATGGGAGATGGGATCCACCAAGTTGAGGAAAGTTGCATTTTTGTAGAGCACTTCATTAAGGAATGTTCCTTCCAGTCCCAGGTCCTACAAGAAAAACATAGTTAGATACATAGGCTCCCTTGGAGCTATAACCATGATGTGTTTCGAAACCAGGAATTTGCTCAATACAGGAAACTATCCAACAAAGGTCAAGCAGTTGCTTCTGACCCAGCATTACTGTGACGGGGGATGTGGACAGGCAAAGAGCCGAATGAGATGCAGTGTGAAGTTGAACCAGTCAGCCTAGGGACTGACTGCCTTGTTTCCACCTACCACAGGAAGGTGAGAGCGGTATCATTTCCAGGCTGGCTAGAGCCCAGAGAGAATTAGTTCCAGAAAAACTCAAGAGTTTTGTCAGCCTCTATGTGTGAATTTGCTGAGAGAGCTGAGCAGGAAGGATGCCTCTAAACCTGTTTCTCCAATCTCAGCTTTTCTGGAAAAATCAAACCTTTCCCAGGTATTTAGATACTGCCATACACTGTGGTGGTGACTGGCTGAGCAAAAGTCCTGACCATCAGTATGAGTCTAGCTGTGCTTTGAAATTTTCAGTAAGTGCTAAACACTGGCAGGATTGTCTTTTAGGGTGTAATGGTAAATTTATAGATAGCTCTACTCAACAGTCATGGGGAATTCTCTTCCAGAGTGTGAGCTAGAGGAACATTTGTGGTCCATGCAACTTATCTGAATGGACCAGGATATGGGGCACCTTTAGACATGCTGGAAGAGACCTCAGCATCCTTGGAAACCAGGAGCCTCCCCAGAGGCCAGATGGGTGATACTCCAAAGGACTAAGCTGTTTCTTGCTAAGAGAACAGCTAAGATCTAATATGACACAGTTATTACAATCAGGAGGTACCACAGAGCTGAGGGGTTGGTGGGTGGGCAAAGGGCATCTGAGGAAGAGATCTCATACTCCCATGAAAACACTCTGAGGACAGAGAAAAATACCCCAGGAGTAGAAATGTAGAACAAAAAGGCTGCCTAATAGGGATAGTACTGGGTTTGATTCAGTTGACAAGGAGGGCTCAGCTGAGGGAGGAAACAAGTCCTATGTCCATTCTGTATGCTGCTGCCAGGAGAAATGAGTAAGCAAATGGGTGCCCCATATGTTCACGCTGCTCCACTGAATGTGTGCTTCAGGCACTACCCAGTGAAAGATGCACTGAGGGCTAGCAGGAAAAAAAAAGGAGAGAGAGAAAAAAAGCAGAAAGCACCAAAGAGAACCTGGCTACACACCTGGTAGAGAAAAGGAGAATAAATCAAATGCTTCACAGCCCTATCACTGTATACACAGTTGATGCCCATAAGTAACTAAGGAACCCAAGCAGTGGACAAGTCCTGAAGGACAGACAGGCCCAGCCACAGCTGGATGTGAGCCAGACGTGTACCAAGGCATCGCGCCAATGTCTCCCTTAACTATAAGGCTTCAGGGAAATGGAGCCTCCTACGCCAAGCGTAATAGGCACAGAAAGCTGCTGAGAGGATGGCATGGTTGGGCATGCAGCTCTGGATGTCAGAGCAGTAATTAAACTTCCCCAGTCGGAGCTATACCATTAGCATGAATCTGCATTCCCATTCTAAATCCTGCCTGCGAGGGTTTTATAAATAATATAGCTGTAAATATTCACTTCACATTGATCGTCCATACATTCTTAGCCCAGGGGCATTTTTTACTTCATCTTACTTGTTTCTTTTTCTCTCTCTCATTTCTTGGAAAATTTTGAACCACCTAAAGGTTGGCTGCAGACAGAAGAATATTTTAAGTCTTGCCAGTTCAGTTGGCTTAGTGCTGTTAGCTTAAAAATGACACTTGGCCACTGTCTCAGCACAGGGAAATCAGATTGTACCAGACTTTTCACTGGTGTAAGTCTAATGTCTCCCTGGTTTCAGCTGGACAATGCCCACTTACACCAGCAGGAAAGCTGGGCTGTCTTTTACAGGTGGGTATTTCTGAGACTGGTGAGACAATGTGCAATGGAGCTGCCCGAGTGTTCCTGTACAATGAGTGTACACCTGTGGTTGGCAGTTGTTCTCTGTGCAGTCTTCTAAAATGTTAGGATCTTGCGTATCTGCTGCTGGCTAGATTGCTTTACTTTATTACACCCTCTCAGCATCCTAGGAGCAGTCCACAGACCTTTGAGGTCTGCAGACCACAGGTCAAAAACCACTGGCAGGTACAACTACATCCTGAGGGGTAAATGTGTGAAGCTGGACAAGCTCTGTGTCTGTGCGGAGCAGCAGGACACACACATCAAGAGCCCGTGTCCTCTGACCTGGCTGGGCATGTCTGCTCATTTGGGAGCCCACAATTCCAGTCCCACCATTGCTCTGCCTTCTCTGGGGCATTTGCAGCCTGGCCTAAGGCACAGTGATGAGGTATGGTGTTAAATATTCTCACTGTCCACTGGAGTGAACAAGGTATCTCTCTTTTTGCAGGTAGCAAACAGACCATCACCGGGGACACATTAATCCGTGACTCCTTTGAGCGTGTTACTGCTAAGGTAAGCCAGTTTGAGTGAGGAAGAACATGCTGGGGACCGAGCTAAGGGCTGAATTTAGTTGAGGAGGGAAATTTGTAAATGAGAAAAAAGGCTGATCATAACACTCTTTTGAAGCTGCCGTTAGACATGAGGACTGGTTCTGATTACATGACCCCAGCCTGGCTGACAGTTGTGTTTAGTCATTGGAGGGTGCAGTATGCAGTAGCGTTGTAGCCTTCTGTCTCTGAAATCTTTAAGCACCCAATAAACTGGATGCTTTGGGGTGATATTAGATGGATTCCCACCTTACTTGGTGAAGAAAGGCTGTGTTGCGACCGCAGGATGCATGCTCCGCTGCTCTGTCATGAGCAGATGAACAGAGGGTCACTGTTTTAACATGGACAGCCAGAAATGGGGACCAGGAACAGAGGGAGCTGGAAAGGCAGTGGACAAAATATGAGTGTTCATGGTAATTCTCAGCACAGATGTGGGCAAATGTGTGTTTAACTGATTCTGAACGGAGCTGGCAGGCTGTATTGGAAGGAGGGCTTAGAAATGGCCCTCCATTCCAGATGGCCCTGTGACTTAGCGTTCAAACCCTGGCTGTTCACAGATGGGCTTTCTGGAGACCTCCAAGGTCTGTGGGGAATTTCAGCACATTAGTCTCAAGGAGAGGTGCTGAACACTATAGAAAATGACATTCTGTAGTTCTGGCCTCCGGCATACCCTACAAAAGTCTCTTCACGTTATGTCGTCATGTTCATGAAGTGAGTGGTTACTTCTATTTTATCACGAGCTTTTTGTAAGAGTGCCTTTGCAAAATTGTCTTTGAAATCTTATCCAACCCTTGTCTGCTGTACTGGTGCACACATACAGGCTTTCTGCTGAGGATTTATTTGTCTACACACATGACGAGTGTTTGTGGTGCTGGTAACACTCCTCATATGAATGCTAAGGCAATGAACAGGAAAAATAGAGATGTAATTTTAGGTTCTGTTAATTCTCACTCATGAGAGTGTAAGCTGCTGGTAGCCCAGGTCATTGACCACCACTGTTGGATGTGCTGTAAAACCCAGGATCTTCTGAGCAGAGACAGCACCCTGCGGTTGGTAGTATGGCTGTACAAGCATCCCAGAAAGCCATCCCTGTTCAACATACTCACACCCAAAGGTTACTTGCTGCTAGGGCAAGAAACTCGATGTGTTCCCAAGATGATGTAGGTCATTATCTAATGAAGCAATGTGATAAGCTAAGAACTGATGGTGTTTTATGTCCAAATCAGAGGAAGGATTTGGCCCCTGTGCTACTGATTGTAGAGTTGCCTGCAGTTTAGGGGAGCTAAGTTTGCCTGGAAAGTGATGGTAGCACTGAGCGATGGACGAGATGGCTCTGTTCCAGCAGCAGGGCTCTGTCCTCAGCATCAGTTTGGCACCACACTGTCTGCACACTGGCTTTTCTGTTACTGAATGGTGGTAGACAGAGACAAGCTCCCACTGATACACTGACCCTTTTACCTCTTCTCTCAGCCTAGGCTGTTCCAGAGGTCCTGTCTGAAATCATTTAGGGTGCTCTCAAAAGGCAGAGCTTGGCCAGCCCGGCTGGGTGTGTATATTGAGATGTGGTGGCAAAGGGCTGTCAGTGGCTTTTCTCTGGGGGGCATTAATCCTGAGCACACCCAGGGGCTGGCATGAAGGGGTGTGGATGCGGACAGCTGAGGCTGAAGACCCCTTCTGCGTGCAGCACAGCCCTGCTCCCGGCTCCCTCCTAGCCCCCAGCCAGCCCGGCCAGGTGCCCCTCGCCCGGATGGGGACAAGGGGAGGTGACAGAGAGCCAAGGCGGGTGTCGCCTCCCGCAGCCGCTCCTGGCTGCCACTGCGGGGTCCGGGCGAGGCAGCTCCCGCACCGCCGGGGCACGGAGCAGCCAAAGGCAGCACAAAGAGCCCGCCCCGCCAAGGCGGGCTGCAGACCACACCGCCGAGGAGGCGGCTGTAAACCCCGGCTCCCTGCCCCACATGCGGGCTGGGGGGCTGCAGCCCCCGGCCCCGCCCGCGCCGCGCACAGCCCTTTGTTGCCCGCGCTGCCCCGGAGGTGGCGGCCCCGGGGCCGGCTCGCCCGCAGCATTTACCTTCCTAAGCAGCCTGAGGATGTGCACGGCGTGCTCCCGCTTGTGCTCTCGGATGGTGGCCTGGATCTCCCGCAGCCACCCCACCCGCCGCACGTAGGGCGCCGGCGAGGCTTTCCGCAGCACCCCGGGCAGCTTCTGCGGGTGGAGGAGCAGGGAGGAGAGGTGGAAGTCGCCCCGGCCGCTCTCCAGCTTGCCGGCACAGGGCTCCTCGGTGCTCTCCTCCTCCAGGCTGCTCTGCCGGCTCAGCCTGGACCCCATGGCCGCGCCGCCGCCGCTCTCCGGACCGGGCGAGCACCGGGCGCTGGGCCGTAGGAGGTGCCGAGGGAGGCGGAGGGTCTGGGCCGCCCCGCCCGGCCGGCTCCGCCCCGGCTCCCCGGGCTCCTCGGCTGCTGGTTCCCAGAGGAGCAACGCCCCAGGGGTATTTTATTTGCTCTGGTCCCTGCCCCAGCACCCGCCTCCCCAGCGACTGGGCAGCCCTCGCTGCCTCTTCTCCCGGAGGCGCCTCCTCCTCTCGGGTCTGTTCTGCCGAGAGATGCTTGGTGGAGAAGACAAAGAGAGAAGCGGATGCTGCCGGGACCGCTCCTTGCATCCAGGCGTTTTGCGGAGCTTTTTATCCTGGGCAAACTCTTTCAACACTGTAAAAGGTTGTCAAGATTAACAGTGGTTCAAAAGACGCCATCTGGCAGGCACTGTTTCTGTGGGCTGTGTTTTCTATCAATCTGCTGTTGGACCCAGAGGAGGTGTTTTTATGAATCTAGAAAGTGGCAGAAATTTTGCCCACCACCCGTCGTCTGCAACTGATAGTACGATGCTGGCACCGTTCCTTACCTGCTGTGGGTTGAAGTGTTTTCTTCATATGCATCCCTCCTCGCCCCAGCAGTGTGCAGCAAGTTTAGCACATGCTTTTCCTCAGACAAAATCACTGCCTTCCAACAGAATGATATAAAATAAAGCCTGGATCCCATTTCCAACCACTGAGATTTTGCAGGCAGCTGAGTTAAGCTCCCTGCGTAACCAGTGTCTCAGGCTGACCTTCCACTTTCTGGAGCTGTGGGCTCACTTCTGTTCAGGATAACATCCACACCAAGCCCAGGTGCCCATGATGGGTGGCAAGTTCTGCACAGAAAGCAGGAGTGTGTGGTAGCTGTAATGTGAGGGCACACAGCTATGGGAACAGCCTGGAGTTCCCACTACCTCATGCATCCATTAGACAAGTATAATCTGATGCATACACAGAAAAATCTGATCTTGTGGCCCATGGGTCCTCACTTTGGGGGAATGAGAATGGCAGTGGCTCCTTGCTGTACAGAGCCAGCAAGGTTCATTTTCCTTCCTGGCGTTCCTCAGAGCTGCAAATGGGGGTGGAGACGTGAGTGCTCTGCATTATTACAGCCTCTTTCAAATACTTGATGGGTGACCTGAGTCTGGTTTGAAAAGACAGGGACAGAATGGTGCTGAACGCTAAAGCAGCCTGGCCAATGCCTCAGTTTTGTCACACTTTATGCAGGTCTCTAACCATGATAGGCCAAATTCTGATGGCCCTTCTCAGATTTTTATTGAATGTTTGATCAGACAAAAGCCCTGACTGTCCATCTCCCTGTTGTTCCCCTCTGTGCTCTAGCTAAGCACCTGCAAGAGAGAAATTAGCTTCGACAGACCCCGAGATATTGCTGAGCCTGACTCAGGTTAATCTCATTTGGAGAGAGTAGATGCTGAGTAAGGACTTCAGGATCTGGTTGGAGAGCTTTGAGAGAGGCTGGGTCAAGAGAAAATCGCTTCTATGGGGTGCAGTGTTATGGTGTTATGGCTGTGGGAGTGTCACTGGGAGAAAAAGGAAGGACAAAAGCTGCCCATCTGGAGCAGTGGGTAAAGGTGTCAATGGAGGGTTGCACAGTGGCCTTTCCCTGCTGTCTGGTAGCCGGACAGGCTGTCTTAGATCTGTGCTTCTGCTTGCTCTGTTCTGTGAGCACTGCTGAGAGGAGAAGCAGCAATAGCTGCTTGGGTTTGTAACCAAAAGATCAATTTAGTAGCAGAAGGGCTTTGTATGGCTGAATTGTCTCACACCTTATCTCTGAGAGTCAGGAGAAGGAAATGTATTCTGCAGCTTACATTTAGGTGGGGATGAGACCATGTGCATTGTTCTGAGGTGGTGGGAGACCCAAGGCAAGCAAGCAGCTCAGGGGATGGCACTGTTACCAGGATACCTTTTTCTCTGTGTGTGACTTGAACATATCCTGCCACAGAGCAAATCCTCTTAACAAACAAACAGTTGTGGGAGCAGTTCAGCTGGCTCTCATCTGTGTGCTTTAAAACTGGAAGCACTACAATAGCATGAATAATAGGAGCTAATGAGAAACACACCAATGCTCTGCTTGGTTTTACTGAAGGAGAAGGGCTGGCTGGCAGCTCTTTGTAGACTAAGGGATAATCCTGCCCTATCTGTGTGTGCTTTCAAAGGGTGCATGACAGCAAGTGGGTGTATTTCTATAGCTAAGATGGTCAACAAGGTTTGCTGCATACACAGGGAGGAGACAAGAGTTTGCTCAGGAAGAGTAGACTCTGTCAGACACTGCATCCTCTGGTCCTATACAGCCCTGGGAGAGACTGAGCCAGGAGGTAAGGATGCACGACTTGCGGGATATCAGTCTATTTGAGTGTCCCCATCATCCCTTTCCTCTTTGCTGTGGTGGCAAGAGTACCTGACAACTCTGCAGGGAGACAGATCAGCTCATGGGCTTGTCAGGTAAAACAGAGTGGGGACTGTCACAGCAACCACAAGCTGTGGTTTTGAGACTTGGGAAGAGGATTCCTCCATCCCATCCCAGTGGACATATTAGCACCTCTCAGAAGGATATAAACATGCTGCTAACCTGAAGACAAGTGTGTGTGGTTCTGCCAACTGCAACTAGCTGGGTGCAGCATGTCTGAGTTAGAGTTTTCCCAAAAATGTCTCTTAAGATGAGAAAAGGGAAAAATAGAAGGCAAACAGTGCTGTGGCTCTGAAGGTTGTGGCTTCTTCCCTCACACAACTTGAGGGTTACCTTGAGTTTGCACTGTATAACTTGCCCCTGTCCTGTTTGGGTAGTGCTCAGTGCCATAGCTCTTCCCTCAGACATTGCAGAGCTGGATCGCTGCAACCAGAGCTTGTGCCACAGCCCTTTTCCCTGAAACACCCCGTGGTGCTTGCTGTGTGACTGCAATTCCAATTGCCCCTGCTCGGGAGGAACCAGGCATGCACAGGCACTCATGCACCTGCGCGCTCACTGAGGCTGTTCTGATTTGTATGCCAGTCAAGCTGGATTCGAATGACAATCCTAATTATGTTTGCCTTGTATATGATGAAGGTTACATTTTTGACTGTTGTTGCTGGGCTGAAAATGTAATTGATTAATTTAGTGCCTAAGAAGGGAAAGAGGATTAAGGCAGTGAGGCTGGGCTGTCAGACACTGCATTGACTGCCTCACACTTTCACAGCTTCAGCTTTTGTTTGCCTGCAAACCAGCTTGTCTGAGCTCCCAAGTTGCTATTTCTCATGGCTCTGAGCTTGTTGGCAGATGCCTCAAAGCCAAGTCTCCTGCAGGGAAGGGAGAGCCCTGGAGAGATACGTGTAAAGAGCTAGTCCAGGCTCCAGGTTTAATTCCATTGTATGTGGGGGCAAATGCACTCGCTGTTTAGCCATAATATGTTCAAGGGTAAATATATGTGGGGAGCATCATAGTGCAAACACCTGTAAACCCTTGACTGAACAAGCAGCACAGACCTGCAGAAGGTCCACAACAGCAGTGTTTCAGGAAAGAAATCCCTTTAACGCTTGTGCAGAGTACATGGAAGTGGGGAGATAAAAGATGAATACAGCATCAACTGGACTGTGGTCTTTGGGAGTTCCTGCAGCATCCATACTGACAGTAGCAACTGCACACAGGCACTGCTGAGACCCTGCACTTGATGGAGAAATGGTAGCAATTGCCCATCTAATATTAATTAGGTCTTAAGTCTTTTGCTTCTTGCAGCTGCGGCTCTCTTTGCAGCTCATGAGGCCCCTTGGTGATGTTCTGCATCTGAGGCATGCATCTGTGTGATGATGGATTTTAAAAACAACAGAGTTATGCTAAGTAATTATGGACACTGATCTGATCATTTTTGGGCAAATTAATCAAGTTCTAGCAGGGTCCACAAAAGCAGATTTGTTGGCCTGTATATTGCTCGCATAGGGAACCTTAACAACTTGTGATCTTGTGGTCACAGTTAAATTGGACAACATTGCTGCAAGCACAGGGAAGGTCACCCGTCTGCTCCAGTGATGCATGGCATTAACTTGACTTTTAGCACAGGAGAATTCTGAGCTTCCACTGCTTTCATGATGAATTGGTTAGGTACCTGAAGTACGTGGAGGATTTCTGTTACCTCCATTCTGGGAACATGCTGCACCCATTTCATTTAAATGAATTTTATCTTGATTAAATTAAGCCAAACTGTGAAGATGGATACTGTGAGGTTTGGACACACAGTCTTGTGCTGAACAGCCGCAGAGGCTGTAGTGCCTGGCAGAAAGGCAGAGCAAGCAGCTCTGAGAGCAGCACCAGAGATACCCGTCACAGCTCTGGGAGCATTTGGGTCAGCCATGCTCTGCATAAAGGCCTTGCCCATCCTGTCCTGTCCCACTCAGGGAGTGTATCACACACCTCCAGTGTGGGGCATCTCTTCCAGCCCTGTGTGGGCTTTCAGAGGGAGGCAGTGGGAAGCCTCAACTCTTCGCATGTTCTGCCCCACTTCCCCACTCTTTCCCTCTACCTTCTCCACTCCTCTATTTCTTCCTGGTCCTGCTTTCCAGACACCTCTTCTGTCCTCCCCTGCTCTCTAAAGCAGAGAGCTGGCAGACCCACAAGAAGCCCTACGGAAAGGGAAGGAGAGTCACTGGGTCTGACAAGAGGCTTTTCGAGGCAACAACACAAGGTTGCCCGGGTAATACTTTGTGCTTTTGATCAGCCTGTAAAGAGGGACAGTGAAGTAAAGAAAAAAAAAAGCAGAGCACATGCAGTTAATGAAGCAAATGCAGGAATGTGGCACCTCCAGGGCAATCCGGGGCCCCAGGGAGCTGCTTTGCTGTTCAGCCACCTGCCTTTGAGACACAGCAGTGGCCGCTTCCCTGCTGATGCTTTCACAAGGCTGATGGGAGGTGCAGGGGAGGGCCCTGGGACCTTTCCAGGCATTACCACATGTTAGACCATTTGAAAGGCTGATCTAAGACAGGAGAAACAGTGGAGGGAAGCCCTGCAATGACTTGTAATGTGCCTTGCCATGGGGCTCTCACATTTCCAGCCTTTAAGAGGCAGAAACATCTGACCTTATTATATGTCCTTCAGGGATCCC
Organism: Nesoenas mayeri; assembly: GCF_963082525.1. NCBI lineage: Eukaryota > Metazoa > Chordata > Aves > Columbiformes > Columbidae > Nesoenas > Nesoenas mayeri. The sequence goes on along the minus strand of NC_137565.1, from coordinate 9,183,046 downwards.
TTTTTTTGTACGTCTCATAAAAATATTTCTAAAGAACTTTTAGAAAACCTGGCTTAGAAGACATGTCCACACCTTAAGGCTATGGGCTGGAGTTACAGTTTCATAAAAGAATTAAACCATCTTAAGCCCATACAGGAGAGGCTGAAGGCAGTGCCTGATGCTGCTAAGCTTCTTTTGGAGCTTGAAACCGCTAAGTGCACAGATTATATTGGCTCTAAGCATCTTAGCAGCAGCGCTAAACTGATGGGAGCAGGCACAGGCCTCCAGGGGAGTGTGTGGACCAGGTGCTGGAGGCCAGACAGCCAGACTGTGCAGGTCTGATCTGAGCAGGCACAGTGTGCAAAAATGCTGGCGGCTGGTTTGGGTGGTGTCTGCTCGGGAAGCTCAATGCTCTCACCATCAGTAGCTCTGGCAGAGTGAAGCAAGTCCAGCCATCAGGATGACACATAAGACGTCCTCCTGCTGACGATGATGACACCGCTGACTAAGACTTTCATCTTCTCCAAAGACCTCAGCACTCTTAAAAAAACTTCTAAAAACTTGTTTACAGTTCATGGCAGAGCTGGAAAAGTGACCAGCTGTTTTTCTTTCCAGCTTGACTAGTTTTTCTCCATCTACATCCAAAGATAAAAAGACATCTCACAGCTAAAAAAACCCAAGTACTTAAAGCGTAGTAGAAGAGCACAAGAAGGAGGGCTCGATGTGGCAATTGGAGCATAAAAGCCTTCTCTGAAGCATTTCCTCCTCTGCCCAGGAAGCTTTCAGAGTCAGGCTGTTACACACTGGTGACCCAGCATATAGTCATATTAACAGATGGGTGGTCAGAAGCAGGTCTCCAAGTCTGTCGGTGAAAGCCCCGTGTTGAAGGGTCTTCTCTGGCTGTTCTATACTGCTCAGCCAGTCTCTGAACAGTGGACTAGAGCTGTCCCCTTAGGAATTCACCCTATGGGGTCTGAATTTGGGTGATCCCCAAGCCCATGTCAGTCTGCAGGGCAGTGCTCTGAGCAGGCAGACAGCAAAGGGCAGTGCTGCCCACTTCATCTTTGCCAGGAGGCTGCAGCATAGCCTGTCCAGTGCTGCCTCCTCCAGCAAACAGGCTTTTCCCAGGAGCCTTGTCTGTGTCATTAATAGCTGGAACCACCAAACTGCTCAGCACAAAGGCTCTTTTGGGCTTTGCCAGGTTCAGGTTTGGTTTGGATAACACCCATGTGTGCCACTTCCGCCATGTGTGCAAAGTTTGCTGCTCGCCTTGGTGTCATCCTGCACACACTGTCCCTCGTGCAGTGCTACGGATGGAGCCTTTCCAGACAGGCTGTCAGAGCCTATGATCTTCACCAGATGCGTTAACCTTTGAAGTAAAGTGAATTTCTAATGTCAGAACAGCAGAGGCCAACGTAAAACCTTCCACCTTCCCCTACTTCTTTTGTCATTGTAAGAAGCACTTTTGTCTCTTCTGTGCTTACCACAGCAGGTCTGTGTGGCTTAGCCCATGTTTGCCTCATTGCGTCAGTCCACACAGTTCACTTGTAAGGAATTTCATCCACGCCTTAAAGAAATTGAGAAAGATGAGGTTGGGAAGGCTCTGGGACACAGGTCCTGCCTCAGTGGTCGCAGGCAGCAGTGCTGAAAAGCAAGAAAACCAGAGGGAAAAGTCAGCTGCTCTGGAGGAGCTCACCTTGTGAAATATGCTTGTAAGAGCTGTGACCAAGTGCCTCCCTCCTTTGCACCATCACCCCGCAGGGTAAAGGTGCTGGGGTGCCACTCCCCAGACCAACCCTGAAGCCAGAGGGACTGCTGACGGGGTGCCCAACCCTTGGCGTCCCTCTCTGCATTCCCTGCTGTCAGGTGGTATTTATTATCCTGGAGCCTCATAGTAAACCAGGACAGTCGAACCCAGGGAGGATTCCCCCTCTTTTTTTGATGCAGCTTGAGCCGGATATAGGGCTGCTTCATGAACAAGGTGTTTGTGTGCCTGAGGCAGCGAAACTGTGCTTCGTGAGGAATAGCAGGTCATGTCCAGGAGCCAGGGGCATGGTTGCAGGCCACGACTCCTTGGTGCAGCATAGGTGACCCTTTGACAGGACGGGATGCAGCAGAGCAGTGGCAAGGTGGAACTCCATGGAGGGGATACCCCTGTGGAATGCTGCTGCTGGCAGTGCATCCCCCCTGTCAGCCACCTCCTCTGGACAACTGGCAGAACCCCTTGTCCCTAACACCACAGATCGCAGGCTGGCTACCTTTGAATTTCCTCCCGTCTGTGCCATCTAGTGCCCAGTACAAGAACTGGGACTGACCCAGTGTCTCACCCATAGGGGAACAGCCCGGCTGCTCTGGAGAAGAGGCTCTCTTCTCCCTGGGCCAGCACCAAGCCCTGGGCCGGGCAGGACTGTGCTAGGAGAACCCCTGAGATGCTGCACCGCCTGCGTGGAAAATCCCACTTAGCTCCAGGTAGGATCGCAGTGTGCAGGTGTGTCTGTGGGGTGGATGGAGGGGGGAGAGTGACTGCTCAGAGGCTGGAGATGAGGTGAGGCTGGGTGATTTTACACTGCCAGAGGCTCCAGATAGGGAGAGGAAGGCTCGAAGCTCACGGGAATCCTGCCTTTGCTTTTCAGGCATTGCATTCTTATAGCATACTCTGACGCTGCACATGTGTTTTAAGGGACAAAAATACTGGCCTCTGGCTGGAATTCTCCTGTTTGGATAGATTTCAATGCTATTCCAAGGGGAGCTACAGTTAGCTTTGCTTAAGTGAATGTCCTAGACCATAAGACACTTTTTTTTTTCCAATTTAGCTATAGGTTGTTGGGCATAATCTTTGTTACGCCATTTCTTAGGTAAGTTCCTTGTACTAAGTTATATTTTTTTCAAAAAGCTTCTATAAATGTAGCTTGATTTGCCAGCTTTGATTCTTAATTCTGCCTCTGTCCTCTTTATCCTTTTCAAAGGAATACGTTTCCTCTTTACAGACCCGGTTTCATTTATAAGCTCTAAATAAGAGGCAATGAATCAGGAGCTAACAAATTCCTGCTTCCCTCTTGCTGCGTATTTTTCCCATATCTGTATAAGAGATTTAATGGTGGTGAAAAGAGCTGCTAATTCAAACCCATCAGTATATATCTATCTTTTGTATTGGTTTATCACAGCCAGGGATTACATATTTCTCTATATTGAATTTCATCTGCTCTTGTTTGCCCTATTTCACGGATGTTTTGAAGTTTTCCACAGGCTCTTTGAAGTTTTCCTGATGTCCTTTGCTAGCTCCATATGTTGTCTTCTGCTGGTAACACTGAACCTGCTGCCTCTAGTATCTATAGGGCACCCCACTCAGATTTTTCTACATGAATTTTTGATCATTCCTTCTTCACTTGTAACTTGCATTGGATTAAAAATTATTATCTGATATCTGCTTCCCAGAACTTCTTATCAGGAACTTCAGGGAGTTAGGAGTAGGACCAGATGAACATATTCCCATCCTCAAGATCACATCGAGGAATCTGTGACTTCTGCTCCTCTTTGTTTGTGAATTGTATCTGCCGGCTTGCTCTCCATAAAGCTCTGCAGGTTTGCCTCTCCAGGATATATTGCACAGGCATGTCATGCTGTTTCTGAAATGTAACTTTTCCTACTATTTTTTTCTTGGTACTTTAGTAAGCCTGATTGCTTAGGAAGTCTCAGTAGCCTTTTCAAATGTGAAAGAGTAGAATTAGCATCTGATAGGTAACTGGCTGTAGTGATAGCTTGGTGTTTTTGGAGCTGGCATGCTCAGAGCTCTCCTGGGGCTGCTATTGATCTTGGCATGTTACTGCTTTTGAAGGGACCAATCTTTGAAACCAGGGCTCCAGGAAGTCATTTAAGGGTGTGTTTGCATCCTGCTGAGCACTGAAACTGTGAGGATTTCAGTGGGAAGGAAACTCATCTTGAAACAGATGCATGTTTATCTGCTTTCCCTAATTAGCACTCCATCTTCCTGGATGTGACATTCTCCAGAGCACCCCCTCAGCAGTGGGAGGCTGGTGCTGGTGTCAATCCCCACCTGCCTGAAGCTTAACTGGTCCCAGCTGTGCTCTCCTCTACTTCTGGGGTGCCTGAGCTCAGTGCAGGTGTTTTGCTGTGCTGCTCACACAGCTGTTTGCACACCTGCGGTTGTTCTGCTCCTGAGACAGAGCGGTGCAGAGGCAGGGTTGGTTCTCCAGCAAGATCTTGGCTTCTCACAGGTCTGTAAGCTTCTTTATTGCTGTCTCTCAGGTACTATATTTGGGACTCATAGTCTCTAGGGCTTCACATCTTCCCCTATGTAATAACTCCCAAGTCTGTTGGTGTGCCATTGTCTACACTGGCTTTAAAGTGTTTGTGTGACATGGGTGGCAGCAAGAGTCCTTTCTGTGCTTTCTCCCCAGAGCTCCTTAATTAAGAGTGAAGCCCAAAATCTCTGTTTTACATGCAAGGAAATGGAGGCTCAGACAGGCAATGTGATTTATTGCAATCATTTAGCAGCAGAAACAGGAGTAAATACCTTCCCCATTTCTCAGTGCCGTAACCCAGAGGCTGTGTGTTTTCCTCTACCCAGGCCCTGTCTGTGCAGCAGAGTCAATACAGCTGTACCTTGTAGAGGTTTGATGCAGGGGACTTGTTTTCTGGTGCTAAGGAGGTGCTTGGCCTTACATGCATCACCTTCAATTGTGGCACGGCAGTGGCTATGCTGGGGTATTGGGGAGGGGGTTGTTAAGACCTGGCCAGGGCTGAGCTCAATGTGGCGGCTGAGCCTGGCTTTGGCCAGCCCATCTGGTTAGAGCGGTGCAGGGAAGGGTTGTGTGACAGCTGAGTTCCTGGCTCCCCAAATGTGCGTCTCAACTTTAATTACAGTGGCACTGCTGCCTGCATATAATTAGCAGTTAAGAAATTCTGAGTGTGATGTTAATAAGCTGAGAGTAATGCAATTTGTCTTTTCTATAAGAGATGCTTTGCAAACAAAAAAACATAATTAAAAGCACACACACAGGGCAAACAGCAACTGTGCAGTGAGTGTGTTACTGCTCTATGTGCAGCACGATTAGCATGTGGCCTGACCTGGCACACAGGTCCCATTTTGGGGCACTCTTCATGATATGTTTCCTGGGGGACCAACATGTAAAAACTGCAGGATTTGGCTCAGTTGTAGGTTTTACAAAAGGCTCTTCCCATTCTTCTCAGCTCCCCTTTGATATAATGTTCCTTGATAAGGATGAGTCTCTTGGGTGTCGTCCTCATTGCTTTTCATTCCTGTGGCCATTGTATTTCTGCGCTCTTCCCCACGAGCCCAAATTAGCTTGAGTCTGGTGGGATCTGTGTGGCAGAAGCCAGCAAGGCGGCCAGGGTGGCATGGGGGGAGGCAGGAAGCCCTTTCAAGAGCAGCCAGCATTTCTAGGACCCTCAGATCTGAACAACCAGGCCGAGCCTTCGACTCTGCCTCTCTCCCCTGCTTCTTCCTGCTGTCTTAAAAAAAACCAATGTCTCTTTTATCTAGTCTCCTGTCTCTTCACAGACCTGCCCTGCCCAAGCTCTAAGTTGATCTCTGGCCATGGGACCTCTCATGAGGGAGTGGCCCCATTGAGTCCCCAAGGTCTGTTTACCCCAAATCCCCATTACACACCAGAGCTGACCTCACCAGCAAATTGTCCCTTTTCCCCAGTGCTACGAGGCACCTGTGCAAGGAGGGCAGCGGAGGCACAATGGCTATCAGAAAATGATTGTATTGTCTCCCCATGCATCAGAGGGCTGGAGTCAGGGATGTATGCCTGACATCTGGGGAAAGGAGGAGGGTGGGAATATGGCCACAGCCTGTGGGAAGCCCTTTTGCTTCTGTCTGCAGGGGAAGGTGAGGGACTTCCCTTGGAGAGGCTGCTTCTTGTCCTGCCCCAGGACTGTGAGCCTGAAGGGCTAGGGGAGTACTCAGAGCTGCAGGCAGTGGCATCTTTAGAAAGGATAATCCATTTATTTCCCAAGGCTGGCATTCTGGGGAACAAACAGTTAGTGTAAGGTGCTGAGAGCCATTGGAATAAAACAGATGTAAGTCCAGATCCTCACTTACAGCATGAGCTGTCTTGCACAGTATGCGACCTCCCTGTGTAGTGTTATATGAATTATCTGGACTGCTGCTGAGCACCCTCCTCACCTACCCACAGCAGGGAGAACGGTCCTGGTGTAAATCAGAATTCCCCAGCCCATGGAACTCTTGCTCCTGGGTGTTCATCCCAGAGATGGGTTTGCCCTCTGGAGACTGGTGGTGGTATAGCCAGAAAGTACATAGCCTCTGCACACTCCGTGCAAATTAGCTCTTTATCTGAAGCCTTCTCAGGGACTCTGTGAAAATTCTTTCCACGCAGCACCTGAACAGCGATCAGGAGCTCTTTGCTCCTGCAGCACAGCAGGTCTGGGGCTGGCGGCACCGCTCCTTGCCCCTGCTGCTTTGCCTCAGCCCTCTCTGAGAGGTTGCAACCCCAAAGCTGCTAAGTGGTCTGATCAAAAACTTGCCATACTAAGGCAACCCCGGACTGATTCTGCCTTACCAAGATGTGCTGAATTTTATGCTGAGAGGTTTCATTTGTTGCTCTGAGACCAGTAGAGCTGATCCTGCAGCAGAAACTGCTGAGAAAGGGACAAGAAGTCATGAGGCTTCCTGAGAAGTGTGGCTCTCCCGAGGTGAAGTTTGGCTGGGCTGCACACACAGATCTCCATGGGACTGAGCCTTGGGTAACTTCTGAACTTCACATCTGAGTCTCACTGATTCTTAGGCAGAATGAATAAAAGACTCATGGAGTTCTGCATAGTGAACCTTGGCTCCTCTTGGGAAAAGTCCTTGTTTCCTCTGTTGTTAGGTCCCTCTTGCTTTGGTTGGACTTTAACAGCAATTAGTTACCCAACAACTTTGTATAGAAGTCTGCAAGTTTTCTATTAAATGGCAAACACTTTGAACCTCACGACTCTGCTGCTGCAATCTAATCTGCTGTCATTTTTCACTACGAGACAGAGCTACCTTCATGATTTATTAATTTCCTGTTTACAGTGGGGGAGAAACATGAGAAACAGCAAAAACAGCAGCCCACGGAGATCCAGGCGCTGTGCATTAGATCACTGTCAGTCTCTGCACTTGTCACTTTCAACCGCGTCTGGATTTACTGCATATATAGGACACATGACAGGGAAGAGAGGTGATATCTAGCAACACACTTAAAGGAATCTGGGGGGAGGGTTTCTTATTCCAGCCCAGGCACTGAGGCCAGGTCAAGATTATCTCTGTTGCCATAGTTCTAAAGTATGGATATGAATGCTTCTCTCATGTTGGCCTGTAAGACTCCCTGGCCCTGATAGTAGCTTAAAAATGCTGTTAAGTAGCAAAAATTTTTGTTGTGATGATGATAAGAACTCGGCAATCTGGACAGGTTATGGAGTTTGGGGATCTTCCTGTAGGTGCGGCGAGTACTGAAGGATGTTATTTGGTAGGCAGCTTTACTCAGTCTCTCCTGGGTCTCTCCCTCTCTTACCATGAGTATCAGTGGAGAAATAGGGGAAAGGACCAATTATAACTCTGCTCTTCTTCTTTCTACTTACAATGTGATCAGAGCTTGCTCTGCCACTGACCTAGTATGTTTAGGCTGTCTCCAAACTAGCCTGCAAAAGACATTGTGCACCTTGAGCAAATGGGAAGCTTTCTTTGGGATGGTTGGTATCTGCTGCAGTTGTGGTCATCCTGAAAAATGCTTGCCAGAGGTGCAGATTTCTTCTTTGGATGAGGATATCCAAACAATATAATGTTAATTGTTGGTTTTGGTGTATTGTTGGTTTGATCCCATCAGCTCCAAAATCCAGGCCCCCTCCAAAACAACAGAACAAGAGGGAATAGTTTACTGAGATCATGCTTATGTAATTTGCAGGGGAGTACAAATATAGTGAGCAAATCTTAGACATGTAAGAGAAAACTAGTTTGTCCTAGATATGAAAAAAAAAAGTTCTCTTATGCACCCCTCCTAGGAGTTAGAAGAAGGGCATCTACATCAAATGCATGCCTGATTTTGAGTCCCTTGACACTACCAAAGCAGGCGTGTTCCTTCAGGTAAATGAGATTTGGACAGTGATTTGGTGTACAGGAACACTCCTTACAGTGTTTTAAATATCTCCCTTTCTTGGGCTGGACAAGCGTTACATGAAGAGGACAGGGGAGGTCTCTGGCTGAAAAATAACCCGTGAAGTGGAAAAAGTAACTCCAGTTCAATAAGCATTATGTAAGCAGCTCTGCTTGCAAGACTCATTCCCACATCTCCCCCACCCAAAGCCAAGAACTATCCATAGAGGTTCCTATTAGTGTGGGATTTAGATTCTGGGAACTGGTGGCATTTGTTTGGCTGCTGTTGTGTAATCCCGCAGATCTTCGTGCCATTGCTGGTAGGTGACAGTAACTCTATGAATTCCGCTTTGTGAAAGGCCAGGCTGGCTCCTGCCTTTTCCAGTTGCTGTGGCTGAGAAGACACGCACATCTTTCATTAGACTTGGCATCTCCTTCATACAGCTATTCCAGAGATAATCAATAATTTATAAGCTCTGAATCAGTCAAACCTTGTCCTAATATGTGACGTGGCTTTTCATTGCCAAACAAACCCTTCAGTGAAAGATCAACAAAGCTGTAATGAAGGAAGTCGAAAATTAATTATTTTCCTTTTGGAGAGCAATGGTGCATCCTTGAGAGATTTCCTCTCCATTCACAGGCCGCAAGACTTCCTCTGATGGAGAAGGGCAGGATGTGCCTCTCAAGAGCTTCCCAGGTCAGTGTCCAGGACACCACCTTTTACAGGATGCACGTTCCTTCTCCTCCGCAGAGCTCCCAGCCCCTATGGCCATGGAGTTGGGCAGTGCTCCAGCATCAGCTAACTTAGAAGAATGCAGGAATAGGTTTTTCCTTACCGGGGTTGGTATGGGGGCAGCAGTGCTCTAACGCAGAGGGTGTCCTTGCTGTCACGGCTTGTGCAACTGGCAGCGTATTGTTCAATGCATGAAGAAAACTGAAGAAAATAGAAGAAACAACTTTGTCAGTAGAGATCAAAGTATTGTCTCCATTCAAGTTTGTTCATTCCTCTCTCTCCAACCTCTATGCTGTTCCCTTTAGCGTGAGAAAGTACAGTACGGAAAGTCTCTGACCACTCTGTTCTCAGATTGCCCTGTGAGCCAGTAATTCTTCAGGGATGGGGAGGGGGAAGGGTGCCATGCCTTTACTGCTCAAGGATACAGCTTCATTACATCACCCCGCCTTTCTGACCACTCCCATATATAAGGTCTTGCTACCACTCAGCTCCGTGTGACCGATCTGGCTTTTGAAATCCCTGTTTCTGGGAACCTTTGAGGAACAAGGGGTAAGAGAGCAAGGCAGAAGCACCTTCTTTTGATGTCACTAGCAGAAGTTGAACTGCACCCACGAAGAACAGAGATTTTAAAGTAGTGAGTAAACAGCGTGATTTTATCTATCATCTTATTTGTATCTTCTCTTATTTGGGCTGGATTGGGCTGTGAAACAGAGGAGTTGTTTCTTTCCCCTTTACTACATACCTTTCCAGCTCTTTAATCATACTCTATACCTTTGTTTCACAAGCCTTCAGGCTCAGGATTGAAGAGCAAGTGTTTCTCTTTCATAGAGATTGCCAAGTCTTGATCTCCTGTTTTGGCTTTGGATTCTCTTAACAAAGGCCAGGTCATAGGCAGCAGCATCTCTACCCAGGCAGTCTGAACAGCTGCCGATTCACCCCTTAGGAGAGCTACTTATCTGGTTTGATAGGGTCAGCAGTACATGAACTGATGGTTTCAAGAGGAGTTGGGTTTTCTGACAGGGGCTGAGGTCAGAGAAAGGAGTTGGGGATCTAGTGACCTGGGATCTCAGTCAGGTCACCGGGCAAGTTATTTCATCTCTGTATGGCCCATCCTACCCTTGAAGGTACTCTATCTACCGCCCAGCTTGATGTTGGTCTTCATTCCTTATTATGTTGAAAATGTCTGTGGAAAGGTTGGTATCCAGGGTCATAAGACCAAGTCACAATTTGACCCTGGTTTTGGATGTAGTGTGACAGGGCCTGCTTATAAGAGAAGTGCTGCTTTAGCAATCTGACAGAGGAAATACTCTCAAAACTACCAAAGACATCAGAGCTACACAAACACTGGAAGGCAGATTTCGTAGTGTCCTAAAGATGAGAAATTCTTACTTAATTCTATGTCCTTCTGGCAAGTGGTCCTCTTCAGAGAAAGCTAGGGCTAAGGAGTCGGCTGAAATCCATAGGTCTTGCATACCACTGCTTTCCACATTGTTCTGTGCTTGTAAGCGGTAACATGGAAAACGCAGGCTCTGTTGGGAGGGCAGTTCAGGCACTGGCAGGTTTCTTACGTGGCAGCAAGGGGGAAGGGCAGGAGGCAGGTGCAGAGCCAGGAGAGCTGCAGGGACAATGGGATGATGCTGGGGGTGCTCTGCAGGAGCAGAGTGGAAGGGCGATGATGTGGGAGAGAACAGAGCTCCTGATGCAGAGCAGGGGGAGCGCTCAGCAGAGCACATCAGGGGATTAGTTGTGTATGGGGAAACTGGCCTGTGAAGCAGAAAGAAATGTCCTGAAATAAACCAAGCAGGCCATGTTTAGTTCTTTGTAAATAAATTTCTGTTGCAAGGAATTGTCAGATAGGACTTGAAATGAGTTAAGGTTTAACGAATTGGTCCTTGTTACTGTCATTGTGCTCACTTTGGCATATGGAGTTATTCTAGAAAGTCATTTGAACAGAAAATAGGAAATAAGGGTTAACATCCCTTATTACTAAAATCAAGAAAGTACCCTTACAAAATACAGTATCACTAGTAAGCTGTTATTTCTTTCATGCATACATTCTCTTTATCTGACAGAATAAGATGACACAAGATGCAGAAATATACATTCAAGGAAAGCTCAGAAAACAGCTTTTTGTGCTAACCCTTTTTATAACCTAAATACCAGTACACCTCTCACAATCCATTTGAGTATCTTATACCACTGTCTAATAATCTTCTCCTTTAGATTTATATATCTTCTACACATGGAATATCCTTAGGATGATAATCACTTTGCCAGAATCAAAATCCATTGGGATGAAAACAATTTTATTAATATGCCAGCAACATGAATCCTTGGTATCAGAAAAGTACAACCTTAAAAGGCTTTACCAAAACTTTCCCCCTTTAAACACATCCCGGTGGTCTTTGTCAAAGGTAAATTGCTGTTTCTTCTGCACAGTAATCAACAACACCTCCTATGGCCAAGGAGCCTCATCAGCTGTCACACCGAAACACTGTCCCAGTAATGCTACTTCAGCCTCTTGTGAGGGCAGAAGAATATAACCAGAACTGGGCCACGTGGTTGACAAGAAAGGATTAATAAACCTCCCCATTTATCAGTACCTTTCGTTTTCCTTACCTTTGCACCAGGAAGGAGCGTGCACCTATGGATTTTATGGGAAACCAGACTTTATAAAATGAGAATATGTGGATTAGTGGGTTCCTCCTCTTTGAGCAGGTACATTATAGTGCAAGCAGCTCTCACTGGAGCGTAAGGGGTGCTTTGGCTGTGGACAAACATCAGCTTATTTAGTTTCAGCTGTGAAAGTCAACAGTTGTGTCCCTACTCTTGGTCAATTTGACCTATTACATACCAGGCAATTTTTCCAGTTCCTAAAGTACCTTTTCTCTTAAGGTTATCCCCTGGTGACTTGTTTTCCAGGGCTTTTGTAGCAGTGATCTCTTTTTTTTTTGCATGAGTGTTTCTCATGTAGTGTTTAGCTTAGATTAGGACTGTCTGCTACCCATGCAGCTGGTTCTTAACTTCCACTGGTTTTCCTAATTGTGAAACACTGGAGCAAGAACAAATCTGTTATTTAGTGGGAAGAAGCCTCACATGCTTATTAACATCTCTGTATTACTGGGAACTCAAGATATTATTTGATGTTTATGTTCAGGTAGTACTGGATGGTAATATTGCTCTGTTAGAGGGGGAAAATGATGGGGGAAAAAAAAAATATAACCTCCAAAATGAGGGCATCATGTAACAGCTTCTATTCTGATAACACATTAGTTTAACCATCAGGAAATTGAGACCTTGGATTGCGTGTTCTGCCATAAAAAGGAGGAGTCTGAACAGTAGATATGGTTGCGTGGTCTGTGTTGTGTGAGTTGTTGCTCATGTTGCTTCCTGAAATTCCTGTGGAAAAAATCAATAGGGTGTGGGGGAAGAAACAAAAAGAAAAATGACCCAGAAGTGCCTTCAGGTTGCCTGATGCACTGCGGTAACTGCAAGTTCTGTTGGAGGAGCTGTGAAGGCATTGCTTCATACGCTGATGGATGCAATCCTTTAGCAGAAGGATCTAACGGAGATTTCACTCCATTGCTCATGTTTCAATGTAAGTGCATGCTAATTTTTGGCTAATGGTAAAGATGACCATGGCATGAACATCACAAATGGAAAGAGGTGGCAAGCCCTGCAGGAGGTACTTTTTTCTTTTTTCGTAATGAGTTGAGATGTTGAGATTTACAAGGCAGCAATGCACCTGCATTAACCATGCATTTCTGCTTGAGGTGTGGCTTGGCTGTGTGAAACAGTCAAAACTGAATTGTAACGGGAGAAACTATTAGATTAATGCCTGGACAGAGATACTTGACAGTTCCCAAAGATTATATACAACTGAAATGAGGTGGTTGTGCGTAGTGCAACCTGTGCACAGCAAGGTGTTCTCCTATATCAGAACCAGAAACACTAACTTCAGGTTTCATAACTTTCTCTGACCCCATCTTCAACTCCACTTGTGCATAAGTGGAAGAGTAACTTGCTGAGGAGTATCCAACTTGTTTTAGCTCTGTGCTGGTAAGAACATGCCACAGATGAGAGTGCGTTGCCCTTGGAGTTGGACATAGGGATGTGCTTAATTTTGGTGGCTCACTGTTATAAAACTTGCCTTTCAGCAGTGGGGGTGAAAAGTAACAGCTGGATGATCACGATTTAGAGCAGAGGTTCCTTGCAGATAGCAGCCTTTGTACCCTCTGAGACAAATGTGGTGACAGGGAGACACTTTTCTGACATAGACCTGCTTCAGGGACATAGCTTTATAGCTCTGAAATTGCTTTTAATTGTAAAGCCTGGTACTGCTACACCTATGAACTTACTAAATTAAGAAAAGGCTTCAGTTCAGTTCAGATTGCATCTTAAATTCCCCTATAAAATATTAATCATTCAATATTAAAGGTATGACAGGCTGGAAGTGCAGTTCAGTTGATTGGGGGCAAAGAGCAGGTATCTTTCCACACTATCTGCCCCTTCAGAGAATAGTTGTTCTGGAACAGCTACTGTCACAATCTTTTTCTGTGGAGCATCATGGGTCTCACATCAATACATTAGATTGTATGTGTTACTCGCTGAATGTGGCCTGTGCTTTGAATGTGTGCAATAGAGTGGCCAGGTAGAAACAGTAGATACATCAAATCCTTCTGAGTCTTCAGAACATTTCCCATACCAGTACCTACCTTCCAGAAAGCTTCCATTTTTGCTCAAGATCTCTTGGACAATAGCAAGATAATGAAGGGACCTGGCCTCTTGATGCAATGTCTTGAAACGGGTATTTGAAAGTCCTCTTTGAAAGATGGGTACATGCTCAATTCTTTCCAGATATCTCAAGGCTGGAATGCTCATGTTTTATAATGCTGATTTTACCAATGTGAATGTTAAACAGAACTCCATTTTGGTGCCATTAGGGAAAGACGTAGTTTTAAGCAGAGGAATTATGGCTTGTGTTCCCCAAAGCCTTTAGTCTTGGAGCTAGGCTAAACTTTATTGCCGAGTCATTGTGATAGAGATAGCACTCTTCTGAAGTAATAAATATCCAGTGTGTCAAAGGTTCAAGTGAGGTAGAGTGACTGGGCAGGTTTGGAATTGAGATATTAACCACTTGGTTGATGCCAGTAGGTCAAAAGTTAGCATCTAGCAGTACTGACTGGCATCTAGGCAGCCTTTGCTTCATCCTGCATTTGCAGGACAGCCTGCTGGCTGAAAATCAGGCTTAGGACATGTGGGTTTGAGTCCTTGCTGTGCCCAAGTTTCAGGCAAGCTATGATTTGCCTGTGCTGCGTTCTGGGTGAGCATTAGCTCTTGTGTTCAAAGCTGGGTCTGAGGTTTCTAGCAAGCCATGGGCAGCAGCAGTGGCATAAGCTTTAGCAGGCGAGTCCTTAGAGTCCAAGACACTTCATGCAGCTCATCACCTTGAATCTGGGTTGCTACTGGGATTTTATGCTACACTGTTCACTGGCAGGTGAGCTGCAACCTTTGAGCTGCAACTGTACTTCTAGACTTGGTGCAAGCAGACATGTAGAATTGTTGCTTAAAAGCCTCAGTGAGGTTTAGTGATGGAGGGTGGGTTTCTTCATCCCTACCTTCCTGCCATCCTTCCTGCAGGAGGGTGCTGCCACGGGAGCAGGGGTGGCAGAACAGATGTTGCATCTACTCGTTGCTGCTGGACTATTGATCTGAACTAAAATCGATGACAATTTAAGGTAGCGCGTAGCTGTGATTGCTGAAGAACAGATGATATGAGAGCTGATCGGGTGCCCTTGCATTGCCTGGAGTCACTCACACTTGGCAGAGAGGTTATTCCCACCAAATGTAATCACAGCTGAATCTGTCAGGGTGTGTGAGTTTGAGCTGCAAGGTACAGACATGCTTAAAATCCAGTTTCATTTTGAACAATAAGGGTACCAGTTGGTTAGGCAAGAGGGGTGGCAGGGTACAGCACCACGTGAATATGGGAGCACTTCTACTTAAAGTGACCACATATTTTCTCAGTTATGTATTCAGAACTGAAGAGCCAGGGATGAGGTGTGAGAACACTCACATTTGCACCTCGTAATAACTGAATCAAAGAACATAGAATGATTCTGCTGGTGATACGCAACCTTTGTGGAAGCCAAAACATGCATTTTAAAAGGTGTGGGTTCTTGACTCTTCACCCAGTCAATGATTACTTATGCATTCCTCTGGTGAATTCAAGCATAACGAGTTTCAATGGGTTAATCTCCATGAGCAGAGCAGTACAAATATCAAATAGTGTGGTACGCTCCAGAGAGCTTTTATGGGAAGATAGTGGTTACTGCTACAAGGACATATGGTCCCTGGAAAGGGGTTTGCTGCTTGAGAAAAGGATATTCAAAAGATACCAGTACATAAAGATCTGAGCAGGAGGACAGGACAGACTTGCAAAAACTCTCAAGAGGTAAGGGGGGATTAGAAATTACCTTCATTAAGCCATTTCCCTCAGCCTGGAAGTGCTGTGTGGGATTTCTTATGCAACGTAATATGGGACAATGTGACTTTTTTTAATATATCAGATGAAAGCTTGCCAAAAGAGTGTGATAGGACCTGACTAACTAGTCTGAATAAGCTCAGGTCTAATAAACAACTTCTATTTAAAGACAGAAGAGCGTCTGAAAACATATCTTTCATCAGCTGGAAGAATAGAAGTACTTTAATGATGCATTTTGATTTTAAATTGGGTGTGAATATAACAGTGATGTTCTGAATGAGCTTATCAAACTTTATTTTAGTAACTTGCATTTTTGAGTTTGTTTGCCAGTTCTGGATTTCTGAGAGGTTCACAACTAGAGAAGTTGTGAAAATCATGTGAAATGGGGTATTCTGCATTTATTCCACCTTTCTGCCTTTTCTAACTGCATAGTTTATGCTGAAGTGTCTTGAATTAAAAAAAAAAAAAGGTGAATTTGACACTAAAATTTATGCAGGAAACATGAAAGTATTTTTTGGGGAAAAAGGTTGCTTCAAGAGGAAATTATTGTCTCCCAGTGAAATTGGAGTTTACAGTGGACAGAATACTACATGCCATTAGGCTTCAGAAAACCTAATGCTTGTGGAGGAGTTTTGAATCTTGATTACAGTAGCTGTATACTGAAAGCCAGCTGGAACAGCCTGCTTTATTCAGGAACTTTTTGCTCGGATCTATTCGGTGTGGGTTATCTCTGGCTCGACATCACAGCAATGAGTAGGGACCACTGATTTCTGAGGAGGCCTTTCTCCCTAAAATTGATCTGTGTGCACATGAGCCTTCAATGCCAGGCTTAACAGAGGATACTGAAGGCTTTAACCTGCATCTGGGGGAAACAGCCCTTGGGAATAAGTAGCCTGTCCTGTCAAACAGCATGTGCGCCTGTAGCCAGACAAGTCCGACCGATCGATTCTGCATGCCCGATCCCGAAGTACGATGTCAGCACAAGTCTCATGTACACTTTAGAGATGGCTCCAGCTGTGTGATCAGGTGCAGGCACCTTCATTAGGTTGTCACATAATGCTGGATCAGTAACAGGATGTTTGTGTGAACAGCCCCTGCTGCTAGCAACCTGGTTCTGCTCTTTTGAGGCCTCTGTTGGCTCTGGGGACCCTGTGGTAATCTTGCAGCTCTTCACTCTACGTCCCTTTTCACTGAAAAGTCACTGACAGTTCAGTATGCACAACAGTAGAGTGTGAAAACATTATTTCAGTTGCTTATTATTAATTATTTAAATATGGCAATGTTATTGATATGGTTTAGACTTTGAGTTTTATCAGAAGAGCTTAGCCTATGTGCTGTGGCAAGATTCAAGCTGTCCAGTCCATCCTTGCATAATATGTGCTGCCTGGGGAAAGTAAGGAGGGGTGTCTCAAAGCTAATGGCCAAGAGTTGCTGGTGGGCTGGGGGTGGGTGTACCAGGACCTCTTAGGAGGGGGTGCGGAGGTTTGTGGCTATTGCAAGATGGGTTTAAAGCCTGTTTGGTGAAAGTTTCAGGTGTTGTCAGTGGATACTTTATTCACTACTTCATTCAGGAACAAGGCAGTGCCTGGCCATACCTGGACTCCATTGTCATCCTCTGGTATCTCACTCTTCTCTCTCCCCTGCCTTACGGCTGGCACATCTCATCTTTCTCCTCTTTCAGTTCTCATGGTGCTTTCCATGACCATGACAGGTTCCTCATCTCTCCAGTGTGCTCCAGCTCTCTTGGCAGAGATGTCAGACCCTGTATTCCCTGCTGGCACTAGCTAACCTGTTGGACTGGGGTTCTTTTAATTCAAAAACAATATCATGTTTAAAAAAATGTGAATGTTGTGATACATCCAAATACATCTCGATGAGTTTGCTCGCATAAGTGTAACTCTGCTACTTGATGGTCTTTCCCATCTCACAATATAAATTAAGAGAAACTATCAGCCTACATTTTAAATTCCATGGCTCGGACTGGCTGTTGGACCATTGTAGTAGTGAGTTTAACCATCAGGAAATGAAGACCTTGGATTGCGTGTTCTGCCATAAAAAGGAGGAGTCTGAACAGTAGATGTGGTTGCGTGGTCTGTGTTATCTGAGTTGTTGCTCATGTTGCTTCCTGAAATTCCTGTGGAAAAAAATCCATAGGGTGTGGGGGAAGAAACAAAAAGAAAAATGACCCAGAAGTGCCTTCAGGTTGCCTGATGCACTGCGTTAACTGCAAGTTCTGTTGGAGGAGCTGTGAAGGCATTGCTTCATACGCTGATGGATGCAATCCTTTAGCATTTTACATTCCGTAGCTAGGACTGGCTGTTGGGCCATTATAGCAATGAGAAATAACCATGTTGCTTTTAATGATTTCATAGCCCCTCTCTTCTGGAGACCTACTGCTGCTGCCAAGCAGTGCTGTGTGACTGGAGTGCTGGCCAAGCCTCCAAACAGCTGGATTTGGCAGAGGTCTGGAGGTGGAAACCAGCGTCGGCAGACAATAGCTGGGGAGCCAGCTCAGGTGGCAGCACACAGCTGCTGCTCCGCTCCCAGCAATAAATCATAGCAGGGACTTGACTTCAGAGCCGAGACTCCAAAAGTCTGTCAGTGCAAAAACTCAGCTGTTCCTGCAGCGCGCCTGCCCAGGACACAGGGCAAGTGTGGCGAGTGTGGGTGTCTGCAGGCTCCTGATCCATCACCTGATTGCTGCATGGCAAACAAAGTGCCTGTTCGGCTTGGTGATTATTCTTAGCTGAGTTTGCTCTCTGTACTCTTGCAGAAGAGAAAGCTGCAATTCTTTAGCTCATATATCTGCAGCTTCCTTACCAGGATCAATCTGACATGTTGCACAGATGCACTTTTATTAAGAAAATTCCCTTTTTGTGGCCCCACTTGGGTCCCAGAGGCCCAGCCCAGAGGGCAACATGGTACCACAGCGCAGTGCAGGAGCAGTGCCCAGCAATGGGTGTCTCTTCTCCACTGCAGACCGTGTGCTGGTTCCTGCTCCCAGGGGTGCGTGTCTGATCCTCACCCCAGGGGCTGGCTGCGGGTCAGGAGCTGCACCTGAGGCATATGGAATGGGTTGGAGGGCCCCTTCCAAGGTCTGCACATGCACTGGGCAGCTGGGCACTCAGTGTGGAGCTCTTATGGGTCTAGGAGATACTCAAGAGTGTCATCTGAATCCAGAGAGGAGCTGAAAGATGAGAGCAGAGGTACCGTCTGAGGTTTCCCCTTCTCCTCTCCTGCTCTCAGAATAACTTGCTGGACAAGGCATGAAATCTTTCCAGGAGCCCAACGGCAAGGCAAGCGGTTGTGCAGGAGAACTGCACAGCCCCAGCGAGGAGCCGATGGGTTAACACAGCACCCATGGTGCTTGAGTCACCCCAGGCTTGGGGGACAGCCCAGCATAGAGCAGCCTTCAGATAAAACAAAGTACCTTCTGCCTAGCTGGGCTGCAGATAAAAGATCCCATGGCATTTCTTGTGAAGCCTGGAGGAGACTGCCAGTGCTGAAGCTGAACTCTCTCTGCCAACAAACAAAACTGTCTTTAAACTCTGAGGCTGTGTGTGAGCTATTGTTGGGGACATAATGGCTTCTTTGTTTCCCTGCACAGTCATTGCTCTGCAAACATGCCACTGGTCTCTTTTAAAAGTAGTTCGGTGTAAATCAAGTTCTAGAACCTGGAAAGACATTTCATCCATTTACCTTTTACTGCCCTCAGTTGACATTTGTTTACAGAACAGCACATATAGTAGATTTACATCTTGGTTTGAGCTGCTTTACTTGGAGATGGAAGACTTTAGCACTCAGACTGAGACTCACAAATACAGGGCTTGGATAGCAAATATATATCTCCTGATTTAAATAACAGGAGGGTGAAGTGAGGTGGAGGGGGCAGTGCTTACTATTCTCCTCCTTCTGAGAAGAGTTTTGCTTTGGCTGGCCTGGCCTTTTTCCTCTAGTTAGCTCAGTGCTGGCATACTCACTGCTCCCTAATCCTGCTGCTGCTGCAAGGCAGCGAGTGCTGCTCTGACTGCTGGAGTTTGTTCTACTTTGGGCTGTTGAAGATCCATGGAGGATGGGGCTGATGAATCCACTCTTCAGCCGCAATGCCGGGGATTGGCTTGTCTGTGAGGATGGCAGATGCTTCAGTAAGGTAAAGGGCATCTTGGCTTTTATGCAAGCACAGTGGTCGTGGTGAAAACCTAAAGCTGCACTACACAGGGAAGTTGGTCCCTGAAGGCAATATGATGAATTTAGGTCTTTTTTTGCTGGAACAATCCTGTAATGGGAAAGGTCAAAGAGTAGCTATTCAAGCTGTGTTTCATGAACTGCCAGTCCCAATATGATGGCAGTGACTCTTCATCTCCTCAGTAGCTCTCGACTCATACTGGTGTATGTCTGGAATACGCTCACTGGAGAGCTCCTTGGTGTCGTGGTGCTTGCTCACAGATGAACTGTAACCCTGTGCACCCCAAGAGCATCTCTGTGCAGGACTGGGAAACAGGGAGACATGAGCACTGGCCATCACCCTCTGAAACTGGCAGGTTGATTGGAAAGGTGCTCTGGCCAAGGGCCCTGGACAGGAGGGTGTGCTGTGCTCACCCTGCGGTGTGCCAAACAGCTTTGGCCAAGGTTGCTCGCTAGTGACTAAGATGTGTTTTGCACTGGTCATTGACAACCTTCTGGACAGATACTCCTTCATAGACAGATTATTTAAAAGCAGATTATATGAAGTTAAACCTCTGAATTTTTCCTCTGTGAGGATGATATGAGTCATGACTAACATCAACTATGTTCTGCTCCTTGGATTTCCCTTCTCACTGCTGCTTTTTTGGTGTATGAGGTTACCTACCTGCTATAAGACAGGTTCTTACTCAAGTGATAGTTTGGGTCCTTTTCATTGCTGGTACTGACTGTAACACTTCAGAGCTCTTATCAAAAGGCTTCCAGGAGTCCCTAGGGTGCTCAGTGAAGTAGATCACTGCAAACAGGATGGCAATAATAGGTAAAGGGGAAGCTGGTAAAAGCTTTGGAGTTGTTAGAATGGTTGTTCTGCACAGAGATAGCAGGGGCATAAAGAAATGGCACCAGCAGTGCCCACAGAAAAGGTCTTCATATGATTCTGAGTGAGGAAATTTGGGAGACCACCTCTGTGAGAGGTTCAGGGGAGGAGGAGCTGCTCACTGCCCACAGCTCAGAACTCATGGAAACCTGATAAAAAGCAAGGGCTGTAAAGATAGGAAGAATTCATATATCCAGCCTCACCACATGGCTGTGAAGTAAGGAGGAAGAGGTCGACACAAAGGGCTGCTCACCTGCCTGCCTTCAGAGTGTGGGCAGGATGCGGTCCTTGACTCCATCACATTACAAAGGAGGTGAAGGGGCTGCCAGCGTGCATTGGAGGGGAAATCCAGTAAAAAGTCTCTGATTGCTATTGCTGACTTGATTTGGGAATTAGGTAAAATCCAATCTGACATTGGCCCCTGTCCTCCTAAGCAGAGCAGTAACTTAAATGCCTGCTGAGCATCTAAAATCCTCATTCACAAAGAGCAATTGGTTGTCCTGTCGCCACTGAAAGGTAATGGTACAGGATATCTTGAACATCCCCTCCCCTCTTGACATTCTATTTCCCTTCAAAGCAGAACATCACTCTGATGTAACTGTTAAGGCCAGAACTGGGCTCACACTTTCCCTGCCAACTCCTTCCCAAACTGCCCTGCCATGGGCAGAGCTGTCATCTGCCGGGGGCAGGGGGGAAACAGTGGATATGAAAGAAGGTAGAAGAAAACACTGCTCTTGTGCCTGATCATCTGCTCCCTACTTCCCATGTCCCCCAGAAGCAGCAAAGCTGATGATCCTTTTTCTTCCCACAGGAAGATGAAGCAGCGCTATGTGGTGACCGGAGTGCTGACTGCAGCCCTGTTGGGGCTCATCTTGTTCCTGGTTCTCTTCTTCGGGCTGCGCACTCGCTTGGAGGACACACACATTTATCAGAGGGCGGCTGTGGCTACAGATGCGGGGCAGTGCTCAATCATTGGAAGGTGCCTGCTGACTGTGCCATGACTCTTGTTATCTCTGACAGCTTTTCTGCAAGACAAAACTGTTGTTTCCTTGATATCCAGGTGCAAGCCTGGTAGTTGCCCAGCACAAATGATCTCTAACCTCACTGTAGAAAGAGGAGGCCATAAAAAACCCGAGTTTTTAGCATGCCTGACCAATGTTCCTGCAGTTGCTCAAAGACAACATAGCAGGCAAAGATTCCCTAGATGCATGAACAAGGGAAATGAGAGATGCTTTTCAAGCTCCTTTTAAAAACCATTTATTAAGCTGTTTCCCAGTTGTAGATGCAAGTGCTGTAGATTTCAGGCTCCTCAGAGAGTTGTCATTTCTCATGTCTAATGAATGTGTCTGAGATGTCTGTCCCCAAGTGTACTTTGACACATCTTGGTGTTTTCAAGGTAGTTTGGATGTGTGTCTAATGAGGGCTGATGTGGTCTGCCTCTAGATTGTTAGGATCTACTCTCTGAGGTGACAGGAGCTCAAAACTTCTGTTCCTGAGGAACATATAGACTGAGTGTGCACATATATACATTACAGAATCTGTTATAGCTGCTCCGATGAGATAGCTCCACTGCTGACAGGTAGCTGAGACACTGTAACATGTCACCATATGATGCCTTCTCTTCTGCTGCACAGGGACATCCTTCAGCAAGGAGGATCAGCAGTGGATGCTGCGATTGCAGCTCTGCTTTGTGTAGGACTCATGAATGCTCACAGCATGGGCATTGGAGGGGGCCTCTTCTTTACCATCTACAGCAGCACAGGTAAGGGACAAGGCCATACACATCTGGGACAGTTTGAGAACTATTTATCTAAAGCAGGTGATTTATCCTACCTGAGCAAAGATAAGAGACTGACTCCCACAGCTTCTGGGGGAACAGGCTGTCCTCAAAATAATTGCCAAAAAACAGGCTCACATTGATCAGACTTCTTCATCCGAGACCACACCTGTGTGTTGAGTCCAGAGCTAAACATCATCTTCCTTGCTCTGTCATTAAAGGAAAAGTGGAAATCATTAATGCAAGAGAGGTGGCTCCAAAAAGAGCATCGAAGGACATGTTTGGGAACAACACACAGCTCTCTCTGAAAGGTATGGCAAGGGCGGTTTCGTTGGTTAGGTGGGACCGCATAGCTCCAACATTACCTGTTACTGAAATGTCTGAATTAAGAATTTCTTTTGGTTAGGTTCTTGCATATCTACAGGATTTCTCAACTAGAAATGTCCTCTGCTTTACACAATTTGCAAGCACAGACTGTGCCCTCTCACTGTAAATTGTTCTCTTCTGAAGGACTGGAAGCTGCAGGCAGCTATGATAGCTTCCATGTTCTGAGCAGCTTTTCTCCAGTACAGAGCCAACTGAGGGGAAATGACGCAAAAACCTGAGTTACCAGCAAGAGGACAGATGTGTTTCAACAGTCCAGAATATGTATGCAGAAATGTGAGGCCAAATAATTCTATTAGTATTGTATGCATAAGCTGAGCTGGTCATAGTACACATAATCCCTGCCTAAAAACAGGTCTGACAGAGAAGCCTGCTCTAGCTCCTAGTCCACTAATCACTTTCTTTTCTTGCTGTGGAAGACTAATACATGCTTTATCTGCTCCAGGAGGACTGTCCATTGCTGTTCCAGGAGAAATACGTGGGTATGAACTAGCTCACAAACGTCATGGCAAACTGGCATGGAAAGACCTGTTTCTACCCAGTATCAAGTTGGCAAGAGAAGGATTCCCTCTTGGGAAAGGACTTGCAGCAGCCATCAAATCAAGAGAGGAGTCAATTGAAAGCAATCCCTCACTGTGGTAGGTAGAGCAGCCTCGCTGTGGCAGGTAAAGCAGTTGCTGTTGTGTGCAGAGAAATTTGGGGTGACTGCATCCTAGCTGAGGAGCCTCTGTGCTTGTGTAACAGGAGTGTGCCTCCCCTCCAGTGACCATACTCACTGTACCTGCTGGTACACCTGAGAGTGCTAAATCATGTGGCAAATATTAGGAATGTTCAGTCCTGACCTTTAAAGGGAAATAAATTCTGCTCTCAAAGTTCATTTGTCTGAGTAAAGGTGGAATTAGAGTACATGCTGGGATAAATCTGTCAGATGGCAATGTATTTTCTGAATCCCCAGCTTTTCCTCCTGCTCTGGGTGCACTAAGCTAATCTGACCCGCATTGGGGGCAATTGCAGAGTCCCCTTGAATATCTCATTTGCTGTCAGGCAGTGGGAATTTGGGTCATCTCTTACTCTGTGGTCAGCCTCCCTCAAGCAATGCCTCTGACCATCCACTCTGGGCAATAGCTATGAACATGAAGGGCTTTAAATGCTCTTCTACTTCCTCTTACAGTCAAACCCTTGGTGTCTGTGCCTCACTGGAGATCATGTTTAATCCTCTCTTTCCCTCAAAATCTCTGCCAGCTGCAGGTGGGTTTCCAATCCAATTGGGATGTACAGCCCGGGCCTGTCTCCTGTACTTCCATCTGGCAGGTCCATGGCAGCACATTCATGATCTGTGATGAGGGAGCTAGAGAGGAAACTATCTACCTCGAAGTGCTCGGACAAAGAGGAATTAAATGCATTCTCCTGGACTCGCTGGAAGCTGTGAGCCTCATAGCTTCATAGTCTGTGCTCTGAACTGAACTGCTTGAGGTCCAGGACAATGGCCCCTCCTGGGCATCTTGAGGCAGTTGTTGCCCTTTGGGCAGGTAGGGAGAGCAGCCTGCCTTGGTGAAAAAGATTGACAGTTCCTCCTGAAGGCTTCACTGAGCAAACTCTGAGCCATGTGGAGTCCTAGGTCAGAAACCACTGTTCACTTTTATGTCCCAGACCAAGATATCAGGACCCCTGGGGCTCAGGCAGTTTCTCTTCTCCTCAAGAAGCCTCTAGCATGAACACTCAAATATTGTGTCAGCTGGTACAGGTACACAGAGTTTTGAACTTGTCTCTCAGATCTGATCTTGTCAATCTCGTTTCTCTGTTAGTGAAGTGTTCTGCAGAGGAGGGAAAATTCTGCATGAGGGCGATATCGTCAAGATGCCTAAACTAGCCAACACATACGAGACTATAGCCAGTGAAGGAGCAGATGCGTTTTACACAGGAAGCCTGGCGAAACAGATCATTGATGACATCCGCAGTGTAGGTGAGAAACAGGACATCTGTCCAAAACAGCGTGAGTGACCTGCCTGCTGCGCCTCGGCATCCACGAGGAGCCGGTGACCTGCAGAAGCCTTGGAAGCGGGTCCAGCCTGCTGCCTGAAATGCCGCCTCTGAGATCTGTGTCAACAGGACACCCAAGAGAAGCCATTAGCGCTTTAATGAATGAAACTCAGAAATGGATAGTAAATACTGTGCATTTCTGTCTAGCAAGTCTCTGTGTTTCTGGATAGAGCTGAGCAGATACACGCTGTTTACAGAGCCTGAATCCCACAGGTTTCTGCCTAGAACAATAACATACCTGATCCTGTAAACACTGAGCCTGTTTAATCTCTCGGTGCCACTAGATGGGGGTAGTATCCTGTCCTGACTAGCTAGCACTGGCTAGCTTCGGTCAGCCTCCTGTGTCTAAGTCATTTACTGGCTCGGTTTATTTATTACTTTATTTTTATTTTACTGTCTTCCCCTTTCTGATAAGAAAGACAATGGAACATACAAATTATTCTGTTTGTGGGGTAGCACAAAGCATCTGCACCCAAAAGCTGCATCCTCCTCCTGTAAGCAGGACTCTTAAGGATGTTTTGTTACCTGACATTGCTGGTGACCTTTGTAAAAAAGATGGATCACCAGATTTCTGGCTGCCGTAAATCAGCTCAATTTCAAGCTTAGGCTATCTGAGCCCCAGCGGGATCTATCAAGGAATAAATTAATCTCCGGTGCACCCATTTTTGCTCTGTTTACCTCGCAACTTTTAGGATTTGTCTGTGTTTGCTCCGGTCTTTGCTGTGATGCATGGTGATGGACTATTGCTTCTTCTGCCCACTGGAGATCATACAAACCCACATCTATAGTTTCCTCCTCTTTTTCCAGGGGGCATTGTCACTTTGGATGACCTGCGGGACTACAACGCAACAGTGATCGAAGACCCCATACAGCTCACGCTTGGGGAGTTTACCCTCTACACACCTAGTGCCCCCCTGAGCGGCCCAGTGCTCGCCCTCATTTTAAACATCCTGAAAGGTGAGAGTGCCCTGACTGGTGCCTGATGAGCAGCAGGAGCTGGCAGAGCTGTGAAGACACCACCTTGTTTGTTGTGGGAGCTGGGGCTCCCTTGAGAGCGCTCCAGCAGGGGAGAAGTCTGAGACCCCAGGAGGGATCAGAGATGCAGAAACATTCTTCTTCTGCTGCAGACTTAGGGGTGTTACCTTCCTACTTGAAATACAAGTGTGAGAGGAAAAATATGCTCCCAACTGGGGCTCTTCCCTGGTACTTGCATGGGTGGAAACTAATTTGTACTTGAGGCTTCTTTAGAAACCCTGCTGATGACTCCCACAGTGCTCAAAACTCCTGTCCATGTGGAGACTGTACAGTCCAGAGACTGCATCTCTATAGAAACTGGGTTTCAATATTACACCATTTGACACAGGTTGATTAGCAGTCCATTGACCGTGTACTTTCCTTTGTGTTCACAATTGTTTGTCTTCTGTTGCCAGGATATAATTTCTCTGCTGACAGCGTCAAAACCACGGAGGAGAAAGGTTTGACTTACCACCGCATTGTGGAGGCATTTCGCTTTGCCTACGCCAAGAGGACTTTACTGGGAGATCCAAAATTTGTCAACAATACAGAGGTACCTGGCAAAAGCCTTTTCTTTTTGCAACACCAAGGTTGAATGGAACATAGCTTAAAGTTTTCGGGTGACTAAACTTTGTCAGGGATGGTCTGTGCCACCTGCTATTGACAGGCACTGAAGTATCTCTGATCAAAATGTGAAGTCCTGTGTGACTCATGATTGAGCTGTGAGGGATATAAATGGAGGAAACCTTCTTACTGTAATGAAAAGCAGAATCCTCAATTCGCCAGAAGTGCTTGAGTATATTTAGGGCTAACCCTCCTTGTGTTCATAGTGTTTGAAGCCTTATTTATTAGGTGACATTTCCAGCATCCTTGTAGCTCTCTAGCCACAGTCCTACCTATAGTAAATAGACTTAAGATGGGAAGGGGTGAGGCAGAAATCCTCCTTTTCCCAACTTTGCACTTTGTGCTTTTACTTCTGTGACTCTGCAAAAGCAGCAGGATCGAAGCCTGGCTTGGCTTGACGGACACAAATTTGCAGCTTACAAAGCAATGATCAGAGCTTGCCTTGGCCATGTCCTCTCAGCCCCATCCCTTTCCTCTCATCCCTGAAGCAGGTGTAACACTGCTTGCCTGCACCTTACAGCAGTGTTGAGGACAGCTTCCCATAGATGTACAGTAATGGATGCTGATTAACTTCCCACACAAAGAGGTGCACTGTAACAGCTGCTTCTGTGACTGCTTACAACGCTCTTTGGTACAGTGTCCATCTCTCAAGAAGGATAAAAGCCCCTACTGGAAAGCAATAGCCTCCCTGCTGGGATTTGCCACTCTTCCATGGTCTGAAGTATTGGATATCAGCCTCATAGCTACATGCCTCTTAGACTTAATCTGATGAGTAACTGCATTGGATTTCTCTGACAGGCAATCGAGAACATGACGTCGGAGTTCTTTGCGGATAGTCTCCGGGGGAAAATCACAAACATCTCCCATCCAGTTGACTACTATGAGCCAGTATATTACACTGGAGATAATGCCGGTACATCCCACCTCTCCATTGTGGCTGATGATGGCAGTGCTGTGTCCGCCACCAGCACCATCAACCAATAGTATGAGCTCAGACATTACTTCCATGTGGGCCTTTGCCATCTTCCTAGTGGTGGTTCTGTGGTTGGTATAAAACGTCCCTGAACTGTCACCTCTCTGGCGGGGTAGCGATGGGTAGCACCGATGATGGGCACTTCTGCTGAGCTTGCAGGTCAGTTCTTAACACTGAGGCCTGTGTGGCTGGGTCAGAGGACAAAATGTGTCCCCTCTCACATTGGGTTCACCCACCAAGAAAACATTCACTGCATCTGGATCGTCTCATAAGCACTGGTATCGCTGCCAGCTCTGATTTCCCAGGCATCTGGAAGGAATTTGAGCTAATACAGCTGGCCTGGAAGTGCAGTGTTTGACTTCAAGTGCTGTCAGGAAGAGCCGTGTTCTGTATGTATGGCCTGAAGCTGGGGGGTGAAGGTTCTTTTTTGTCCATAGAAAATGGCTCCAGCTTGACACATCTAAGCAAAACCCCATTTGTTCCCGATGTGCCTGCCTTTGAGCTGTGCTGCCTCTGAATGGAGCGCAGGGCTGCCCAGCTGGGAGGGGAATTGTTTGTACTTCACTGTTGTGCTGTTTCTCTCCTTGGGGTCTTTGCAGGGGAGTTGCAGAGCAGGGCTCTGGGCTTCCTTTCCTCTTCATCTATGTGTGTATTCATGGTATAAACTACTTCCTTCCCCTAAGGGGTGACAGAATGTCCTTTACAACAGGAGGGAGGGGAGATTTACTCCAATCAAATCCCAGGTTTCACACTGCAGTAATTTGCATGAACCTCTTCCTGGATTTGCTCTAGTCTTGACATGTCTGCATCAACTTGTTTTGTCTAGCTTTGGCTCTGATGTGCGATCCAATGTGAGTGGAATCATATTTAATGATGAGATGGATGACTTCAGCTCGCCTTACATAATCAATGGATTCGGGATCCCTCCTTCTCCAGCAAATTTCATAGAACCAGGTAGCTGTAAACTACCTTCCTGGCTCAGACTTTTGGCTGTGTCTTGCATGCTAATGCTGTGGTGTCTGCAAGGTGGGCTGCAGCACATCTACGATCAGGCACAGATCTGAGGCTTTTTCCAGGGGACAGGGATAGTGGGATTCCCAAGGGGTGACCAAGAGCTTAGTCAGGAAGGTGGATACGGAGGCTCTGGGTTCAGACACGGAGCAGAAGCTGGTAGTTTGCAATCTGCAGGTAGAAAGCTGAACCTCTGTTGCATCTGTGTCCCCAACAGGTAAACAGCCAATGTCTTCTATGTGCCCCTCCATCTTGGTGGATAAAACAAAGAAGGTCAGGATGGTGGTTGGTGCTTCTGGAGGAACAAAAATAACCACAGCAACAGCACTGGTATGTCATGATGTGGGCAAACTGGGGACAAGGCCGAGGCAAAACAAGGTGGGAGAGAGGAAGTGTTGGGGGTAAGGGGCTCTGCCTGTGATGTGACCATGGCTGTGGCTCCCTGCTGTGGGCCGGGGGCCTGAGAGGTTCTTGCCTGGACTTCTTGAGGGCCACATCTCCAATGCCAACTCCTGCCAGAGCTACAAAGGGTCTCTTACTAAATTACTTCCTTCAGTGATTCCAGATCTTTTCCTTTCGCAAGTTGTTCTTACCACTTGTGGTGATTTGTGACCTGTTTAGCTTTGACTTCTGTTCTCTGGATCTCCATTAACTAGTCTCTTTGTCTAGTTTAGAGCCATTCCTGTCCACCATCCTCAGCTTTGGATGAAAGTCACACAGAGAGGCTAAATAAGAACTTAGGTGAGGTGCAGCATCAGGGTCTCTGTTGAACTGCTGTGGCAGCCGCTCAAGTGCCCAGACAGACCAGAAGTGACTGCAGGAGAAAGCTGCCTCCTGTGCCAGCACACATGGCAGGTCGGAGCACTGGGCTGGATGTTGCTTTCTGGCTGAGGCAGAGGAGGAATCTCCATAAAAACCGCTACAAGCAGTTTTCTAAGCCCTTGATCCTGAGGCTCTTTTCACTTGCCAGCAGCTCCAACCTGCAATTTAAGCATGTAAAGATGGGCCGAACTTAAGGAAACCAGTTGCGCAGTAGCAGGAAGGTGTAGCTATGTGTTTGCTGAGGTAACTGCTGTGCATCTAAGCCAGTGCTAGCTTAGTCACAGTGGCATAAATCTAGCCACAATAGTTTGAGGAGCTGATCCTTTCATTAGGTTAATTTTAGTAACTCAAGGTTTCCTTGTGTGGGAATCCTCAGTATACACAAGATGACTTGTTGCAGTGGTGTTTGCTTTGGCAAGAGAGGGACTGGTGAAAGCAGCAGGAATGAGGAATTACTGCTTTTACGTGCTCTGGTGAACGTCCTTCTGATATCTCTGCTTATTTTGCTACAAGGGTCAGGCCTCTTTGAAGGCAAGTAACTAACGTTAAGGCATTTTGCTTCTCATAGGCGATCATGAATTCCATCTGGTTTGGTTATGATGTGAAGAAAGCAGTGGAAGAGCCCAGAATTCACGATCAGCTGTTTCCCAATGTCACGGAGCTCGAGCAGCAAATAGAGGAGGTTTGTCTAGCTGGAGTCTGGGGTGCGCGTGAATTTCTTGTATGATGCTGGGTTCCTATTGTCGTGAAGGCATGCACCTCTGGAAAATCACGAAGCTTTGCCAAATATTCCTAGGTGAGCAGTATTAAAGCTGGCACAGGTCAAGTACTGGGTCACAGTGAGCTGTTCAAAGTGTACCTTTAGTCTCAGTCACATGGATTTAAGGCCTAGCGTGTTCAAGCACGACCTACATCTGAAACTGATGTTCTGTATCTCCTTGCAATGTTTGGCTCAAAGGACTTAGAAAATAGCAAACCCCATCAGAGCCTGAACCATCCAGCAGCCTAAATCCAGTGACTCTCAGAAAACCCTTGACCTATTGTGCAATCTCCTGATGGATCCCAAAGTGCCGACACAGAGCTAGAGAGGGAGGATGCGCAGAGGAACCTGAGAACAGACTTGAAAATGTTTTCAGAGCGAAGGCCTCTGTGCTGTTAGTCTGAGAGCTGATGGCAGGATCTGCCTCGCTCTGCCTACTGCTCGTGTGAGCCGGCAGCTTCAGTCACCCTGAGGACTGAGACACGTGTGGTCTTTGTACATATCTCAACCCATCTCTCTATATTAGCAAAAACTGCATAAGGCAGTTTTCATCAAACTATACAGAAGATCCTCCTTTAATAAGTTTCTTGTTAAAATAACAGCTGAGATACCTGCCTGCACCAGGGAGGATGCTCTGCACTCTACAAGTCCTGTGTTTTCCCCAGTACTCAAACTTGATCCATCAGTTCTGGTGGCTCGTATACGAATATCTGAGGCAGAATGCTCTATGACCAGGAATAGTATCAAAAGCCCACACTGAGTGACACAAATGCAACATCTTCTCAATTCCACCTCTTCAAAAGCAGGACAGCCCAGAAAGCAAAGAGAAGAGGAGGAACAGCGTGTAGTTTTAGGAGACCTACCTAAAGCAGGCACTGAATGGTTGGGTAGTCATGGAGGATGCAGGTTGCAGACTACAGCATGTGTGCAGTTTCTCTGTCCTTATTCACTTCTGCATTCCAGGCTGTAGAAGAACAGCTACAGAAGAGAAAACACAATACCACACGGGTGAGCGGCGGTGCGGTCGTGCAGGCCATTCTCAGAACCGAAGACGGATGGGCTGCAGCCTCCGATTCCCGGAAAGGCGGCTTCCCTGCAGGCTACTGACGTGGCTCAGCTCCTTTTTTCAGTGTCTAGTGAGACACTGAGGTGTGTTTGGGGGGAAGATCCTTTAGGTCTGCAACTCAGGGACTTCTCACAGGAAAGAGAACAAATTTACTTGTGGTTCTGTTGACAGAGCTGGGACAGTTTTCTACAGCCATGACCGAAGTGCCTCATGCCACAGCAGTCTGCTACGACAGGCGCGTCTCCCAGGACGTGCAGTACTTACTTGAAGAGTCTGTTCTGCCTTGAAGAGTTTGTTCCCTGCCTCCTCTCCATCCTGTGAAGACAGATTGGGTACCCAGAGTTTCCGAAAAGGTCCAGCTCACCCAAGCTGCAGGAAGTGTTTCTCTTGCACAACGTCAGCTATAAGGAATGTCCCTGTCATGCTAGAGATGAGATTTGTTTCTTGTTGAGTAGATGGGGGTTGCAGGACTCTGGGTTTTCAAAGCTACAAACAAATAGATCTGTGCCGTGACAGCAAGCCCAGCTCTAGCCTGGGGTAAGTCTTCACAAACTCATCACTCTTTCTTTTGACAGAAGATGTTTCTGATTTTCACTTCACTTGGTTATTGGAGGTGAGTGGGTAAATGGGCAAATGGCTTCAAACTTTTTTATATTTCTGTTGAGAAGGTCTAAAGGGAAGATGCTACCTGTAAAACTCTGAGCACAACTAAAATAAATAAATATGGAGTCACAGATTTTTCTTGCCTGCACCGTTGCTACTGAAAAGTAGGACTATGTGAGTCTGCGTGAAAGAAGCTCTCCTGAGATTTTTCTTTCTCCACTCCTTTGATGAAGCTGTGATTGAAAATAAGTTACATAGCTAAAACAAGCTTGTTTTTCTCTAGTTTTCTTTTTACTGCATCATACTGCAGGCCCGAAATACCAGAGCTGAGGAGGTGAAACCTCTAAAAAAGGGCATGCTGCAGATACTCCTTTAAAGGTAAGTTACCATTAATCAGACCGTTAATGACCTCTTAGAAATCAATATCTGATATGGAACAGCTGTGAGTGACTGTACCTGTGTGTGAGAGGGTTTTTGTGTTCAGCTGCCAGCATGAACTAATACATCCCACTAGATAGACTTAGCGTAAGATGTTTCAGGATGTTGTCAGGCTCTAGGGGTGTTTATGAAGTCCTTGAATCACAACTAACAGTAACTGAACTCATCCATTTGGCTTATTGAAACTTCCTGTCAGTTTATAAGAACCTTAAAATAGAGAATGTGTTGAAGAGAAAGTGAAAGGCTGAACTTTAAGGCATTGGGCAACTTCTTTGCTTTGTTTCTGGAAGTGAGGAGAGTCTAGTTTCAAAGAATAAAGTGCTAGCTCATCAAAGGGTCACAACTTAACATACGTATTTGCTTATATAATTCCCACTGAATGAGGAGCTTTTACCAAAAGTTGCCTGGGATGTGCTCTGTGCTTCTCTTTCCTGACGTGTTAGGTGCAGCTAAGGCGGTGGTTGTAAATAACCTGGAGTCCTTGTGTTTCTTTAAAGAATGAGATTGGTTTGGGGCCAAACTTGTATCTTTTTATTGCTGAGCTGAGCCTCTGACTTTTCTACTTCTTGTACTTCCATGACAGACGTCACTGGGTGGTACGCTGCTGTTTAAATCCAGTTTGCAGGGCATTTGAGGGAGCTTTGATACAAGTTTGTGCATGGAGCAGCATCAGCTGCTATTTGTTAGAAATACCTCGCCCTTTGGACTTAGGACTAGCTGAGCTCTTCCTTGGCCAAAATTATTGCATAGCAAAATGAACTTTAGTGCAATCTCAGAGTCACTATAGTGAGCCTGAACTACAGTAGCAAAAGCTTGTGTTACGAAAACCAAAGGGCAACTGTTTTCTGGGAAATGCTTGTTGGACAAACACGCTTTCTGAAACAAGTTTGAGTGCTGCTGGGCTACTTCTAGCAGTTTGTGGTACAGCCGTCTCGCATTCCTGAATTTCTTCTAGCTGGTCAGAAAACTCCCCTATTATTTATAACCTATGTTACAAAACTTCCCTTATGGAAAGGTCAGATTTTTGCTATGGCTAAAAACACTTCTGTTGAAAACTGTGCCTATAAATGCATTTGCATCCTTGACTCTCTGCATAAATGGATGTTTGTTTGCTTGTATCGGCAGTATCACCACAAATGACTAATTTGTTAAAACTAAACTGGGCTAAGGCTTGCACTTGGTACTTTTTTTTTTAAGAAAAATTTTGGCTACTTCTGCATGCTGTAATTATCTACATCTCATTTGGACTTATCTGTACACAGGCTATGTACCTCTGCCACCTGCTTTGGGGCAGGTTCCACTGCTGGCGATGCACTGGGGCTGTCTGTGCATTGACAGGCAAATGTCACACGTCGGTTCATGCTGCTGCTGCCTGACAGAATGCAGGGAATGGAGAGCAGGACACGTGGGTTTAGAGAACAAACTCCCAGACAGGTTTAAAACCACTTTATTAAAAATATAATTTAAAAGACTTCATTAGAAAATAGAGCAGCCTCTGTACAGTGGTGATTTAAAAGTTCATGTAAGTTGACTAAGTACAAAAGTACTAAGTACAAAATAATGCTTTCCTCTTGGCATAAGCGTGAATGGGGAGAGACCAAACTCGAGGCTTGTGACCCAAGCAAATTTCAGCAGCAGTGAGGAGGTGGCAGGGCAAGAGCAGAGGTGCTAAGGGAGGTACAATCCCTCAGCTTCACCTGATGTTTTGCTGGTGCGGCCTCCAGGACTGGAAGTCTCTGCTGCTGTGAAAGGTCTGCGCTCTCGTTCCTTTCTGTCTGGCAAATTAAAGCTGTGATGGGTTTTAAAACTGCTTAATTGGCTCAGTTTCGGTGTTAGTAGCAAAGCAGTTAAATTGCATTGAGTGCTGGCGTACAGATAACATTCCCATGCCTTGGCGGTGGGAAGCACCTGTGATACTGCTGCGCTGGAAAGGTGATAGGCTGGATTACTGCAGTGTGCTTTCCCTAAGGTATGTCGGAAGTGAAGGTAACTGGAGGCTCGGTTACCTGGCGAGTAGGTTTGTTTTCTGCTGGTGGAACGTGATGGAGCGTGGGCCAGGGCACTGCTGAGCGCTGCCCTGAACCCCGATGGGGAAGCAAGAAGCACCTGGTTCAGCAGCGAACCGCTGTCTCCCGCCAGTGCCGTTCTCAGTTGCTTTTGTGAACCCCAAGCACAGGCGAGCTAGAAATAACTAGAGCTCTTGCTAAAGCCTCCATTGGGTCTAGTTAGTCTGTCTGGTCCTGAAATGTGAGCCACAGATGGTGTCTGCTGCCCGTAAGTGCTTCCCCTGTGACAACTCTGAAGCTGGGCTGTTATTTCTGACACTAGAACCAACGCAGCCAGGAACTGGTAGCTGAGGTAAGAGAGTTAATGGAAGTAGAAAACTTCAGCGAATTATATAGATTAAATATGGCTACCGAGAAAACCCAATGTAACCCTTTCCAAATTAACATAAATACTGCACGCCCTCAAACTTTAGGCCTATTCCCTTTCCCAATTCACATTCAGCAACACTGTAATGCTGACGGTGCTGTGCGCTTCTATGGCTTGAGTGAGCAGCTCTGATGGAGAAATCAGTAGTTTTTCCTGAACTAGGGGACTTAGCATGAATTCCACTAGAACAAGGAAGGAGGGGACAGTGCACAGAGCTGGCTATATACGTAAGTAACTTGTCTTCCAGATGCATGATTAAGTACTTGCGGTTATGATCTGGTAACTTAGGAATACTTTTTTGCATTAAGCTCTGATACAGCTGTGGTCATACTGTGGTCCTTAGTGTGTAATTTCTAAAGGAAAACACATGTCTGGCTCCAGTCAGCTTTACTCAGACCATCATTAAAATGCAAGTGAAGGCTGAGCTTTCAACAAGCCAATGGCTGTATTGGACAGACTTCATGGGTAAGAACGTAACCTTAAAACCTATCTGGCCTTTTTTGCAAGTATATGCGTGGATGGCCTTGTTTTGGTTTGTTTGTGCTCAAATACTTGCTACAGTGTTTACAGAGGGATTTTATTTGTTTGTGTACTAGGAATACCAGGGGCTGTGTGTGAGGTAAGGAAACGGAGACACACACATGCAGGGACACACAGACGCACACAAACTCACACAGACACAGGCACACAGATGTACACACAGATACAGACACACAGACACACCCCCTACCTTGCCCTCACACCTATTCGTGTCCACAGGGAGGTATAGCTCATAAGCTTCCAGAAAACTGAGTTGGGAACTTGTCCCTAGGTATTTGAGAAAAGCTTCCATGTGTTCTTTGGTATTTGTTGGTTTGGTGTTCGGTGTTTGTTGGTTTTTTTCTTTTTCTCTTTTATTTTTCCCCTTAAATGTTTGATTCTCTAGGCCATTTTGAGCAGGGCAAGGTTACGGAGTAACTATTAATACAAAAGACCTTTTGCATCCATGTGCATGAATTCAGGTCTCTTCAAGAAGGTGATAGTTCTTAATGAGTCCTACAATTTCTTCCCTGTGATCTTAGAAAGCAGTTGTGGTGAACAGGGAGCTAGAGCATGTCCTTAGCTACGGAAGAAAGTCTTCTGGCAGTGTCTGATGGTGCTGCATTGCTTCTCAGCAGACCTGGTGTTTGCCTGGCCAGGCTGAGCTCGTGGCTACAAATGAAGTCTTCTGAGCACGTATCCTTTGTATTTTGAAGAAAGTTATAAAGCATCCAAAATCAACAGCTCTTCATCCATCCTGGGAGCAGGGAATTCTCCAAGTCACTATGTGCAGGGTTGAAGGAAGCTTTGGTGCAGTTACTCAGAGCTCGTGGGGTCCTTCGCATCCCCCAGGCAGAGAGTAGCAGGGCAGCAAACTTGTGCTATGGCGCTCTAATTTAATCTGCCACCTTTGGGAAAAGTAGGGCTGTTTTGGATGGGAAAACCAAGAGGGGGAGTGTGGAGTTTTGTTCTTTTCCCCTTCCCAACCCACTCTCTAAGCCTGGGTGCTTAAGATTTTAAAATCCTGACCCTAAGGATGCTTCTTGTAATCCTTCTAACCAAAATAGTTACTCAGTTACTTACTTCACACTGCTGAACCCCAGTAAAAATAAGCGTATTGTGGTAACAGCCTGAAAGAAGCCAGTTCTACTCTTAATGGAGACCCCCCGAGCAGGAATGAAAGCTGGGTCAGTTCACAGTGTTCCCTGTGGGTTTTGGACCAATTTTCCTTTCCCACTTTGTATTCTCTTATTCTGAATAGCTGATCTGTTCAAGAAATATGTTTTTCCATATATCACGTAAGTAATGGAGGGTGTAGCTACCCTGTTGGCTGACCTGTTCTTGTATCGCCTTAGGGTGCCTTGCAGTCCACTGGAATTAGGTGTAATCAATCTCATGTGTTGTCCATACTGTAGGAGGCCTCCTGATGGGAACAGGGAATACTGGCATGTCCAGGCCAAAGCATGTTCTGAATGTAGTTATCGCCTGTGGTTTTGTGATTTGTGATGGCATTTAATGCTAATAACCAGCTGACTTCCCCAGCTTCCTTTTATCAGAGTAAGCAGAGATGCATTTTCCTTCCTTGGAAATTCCCTGCACAACATTCATTGCAAATTTAGGTTCCACTTCTTTATGTCCTCGTCCCAGCAGGCCGCTCCTAACCTCCTGTAGGGGAGAGAAGAGCAAATGGAGTGAATGGGGCAGGAGCCTGAGGTCTTTGCGGTGCCAGTGTGAAAATGAAGGATTTGTATGTGGGGCCAGGTTGAGAAAGTGAGCTTTAACCAAATAGGAGGTTAGCTAGGAGTAAAAAGATCATTCAGGAGAGTTAGAGAAGCAATCTTCTTCTCACCAAAAGGAGAAGACAAGAAGATCCAAGCAAGGCCACTCACCTCACTGAAGTGTTCCTCAAACAGGATATTGCCACCTTCAGTATGCATGATGGGAGCTGAAATGGCATGTTCCAAGTCATAGCCAAACCACAGCTTGTTTATAATCGCCTGTAACAAAACAAATCCCACCTGACTGACTGGAGATATTGAATAAGAATGTGGGTCACATGCTGCCATCCCATGCACTGGTGTTCAGCCAGACCAGCTTTCTGCAGATGGTGCAAATCTGGACTGATTGAGAGGCTGCACGGATTCAGACTAGAAGTCCTATTAGCCTGGTCTCCTGTCTTCAAGGTGACCATTACCAGATGCTCAGGGAAAGTATAAAAACAGACTGATCACATAATGATACTTCTTAGATGCCTTCCCTGAGCCAAAGTCATGCACTGATGGATCTTATCTCTTTTTTTTGACAGTTGTTCTATTTTCAGATAAAGTCTTATTATAAGGTCAATTATTTTGGGGCAATACCTCACTTACTAGTAGCTTCCTTAACTTGCTATTTGATTATTCTCACTTTTTCCCTTTCAAAAAAGAACTGAGGGAACCGGCACTTGTCACAGAAGTGCTGGAGGCAAGAGGGCAAGGGCAGACGGGTCTCCAGCAGGCCCTCTTCACTGCTGCCTCCCACGTGTCAGTACAAGCAGCAGCAAAGTAATGCCTTTTGTTCAGGACAGCGTGTGCTCCCCTTGCTCAGCGGAAAGCGTTACTGTGTGGTACGTGCTCACTCACCATAGCAGTAGCACTGATGATCCAGGCCCCGCCTGCTCCACCGATCACCAGCATGTCTCCTGTCTTGGAGATGAGAATGGAAGGCACCATTGCTGAGGGAGGCTTCTCTCCTAAAGCAGAGGCAGAGAGTGTTATTCCTCTCACATGGCTGTTAAGGGGGTTGGAGGGACACACAAGTTTATCCACCTCAACCTTCCTGCATTCCCCATGGAAAACCAAGGTGCTGCTCATTCCTCAAGAAGTTCAAGTCTTCCAGAAAACTAGATCCCTTGTGCTGAGACCCCACCTCACAAGAAACTGAATCTTCATGGCACAGGCTAAATAGAAAGCATCTCTTGGTGCTGGGCATCCTACAAGCATTGCTGCAGCTCCTTCAACCCAGGTGAGGAACCATTAGCAGCAATTCTGCCATCGCAGTACTGATGTCCTCTCTCATAGCAGAGACAAGGGAGATTGCATCAGGGATAGCTTATTTCACAAAGCAATGTCTCTGCATCAACACTGTTGTTGCAGAACTCAGTGTAAGCCTATAGAATTACTGACCGTGCATGCAACTATATCCTTTTTCATAAATGAGCCTAAAGTCAGCAAGGTTGTCTTAGCAGTAGTTCTGTCACTTCCTTCCTCCCCTCCCCTCTCCTCCTCTTCAGTCAATGATGAGCTTCAGCTTTTTTTTTAATCTGATTTCTCCGGTCAGAACCCAAAACTCCCATGTTTTTATGCAAGGGCATGTGTGAGTGGACAAGACAACACTGCAAGGCTTTGTCCTCTGTTAGTCTGAAACAAACTTACTCTCATCTAAACCTAGGAAAGGAAAGAAAGAGTACATGCAGTTTACAAACAGTCCCCACCCAGTTGTACATGGCCTGAATATCCATCTCCTGGCCTCGTGTTTTATTCTGAGGGTGAGAATGCTCACCTGGCTGGATGCTTCTGTTTGCTATGCAGAAATCAGCAAGTTCGTTATTTAAAATGATCCCCGTTTGGTTAGAATACACAAAGGAGCCAAACCTGCAGGGGGAAAGAAGCAAACTTTCAATACTCTCCTATTGCGAATGACAATAACCGAACCTGGCACCCTGCCGTTACCTCTGTCTCCTCCCAGCCCAACTGCCCCAGCCAGGGTGTCCAGAAGGTGTTTGTGCAGCTGCGCTGGGGCCAGAGACAAGCTCCCTGTTATCGGTGGATGGGGGATCTGCCCAACTCGCAGAAACTCAGCAGAGCTCAGCAACATGTTCTATCTTTGTGAATTGTGGTATTCCTTTAGGTTGATGCTCAAAGACCTTTGCTGTCACATGAAAAAGGCATTAACGAGTAAGAAACTACCTAAATCTGTGAAGCCCAAGGGTTTTGCATTTCTGGTAAATAGCCCTCACAGGTATCCTGTGAAAGTGATACACGGCCTGTGTAAATTACTAACCCCTCGGCTACTCACGGGTAGTTGATGGTGCTGGTGGCGGACACAGCACTGCCATCTGCAGCGAGCACAGAGATGTGGCTTGTGCCCTTACTTTTGTATCCGTGGTTGTAGATGGACTCCAACAAGTTGTAATGGTTGAGTGGATGGTCACCTCGGTCATCTATTCGGCTTCTGGCAAGCTCAACAATCTTGTCAGACAGCATGGTCCCCACAGTCACCTGTAATCACAGCAAGGACACTGAGTTTGTGTCTCCAAATCACAGACTTGTCTGTCTTTGAGCACAAGGATTCCTGGGGGGGTTCAGCCATAACAGTCAGAGCTTGGGGAGCTGCACCAGCAGCATTCAGCTCCAGCCTGAATCCCCAGGCCACACTCATCACAGTAAAATGGAACACACTCAATACTGAGGCACCTCAGAATTGGCCTGAGTACATGGACATCCTTTATCAGGCAAGTGAGCACCAGCTGACAGCTGAACAGAAACTGCAGACAAAGTAAACCTCCTAATCCTGCCTCTGCTTTGGCCAGCTGAGCAGCATTGCTCTTGACTAGCAGTTCTATTTTCTTTCCTTCTGTGGCTGCAAAGCAGGAAGGTGTCAGAGCATCGCCTGTACTATAGCATTGTGCTGGCGGGTAGGATAGTCTGGGTAGGTGGCCTGCTTGAGTTGATGCCAATGCAGGTTTAAAAAAAAAGGAGGCTGCTCTATCAAGCAGTAAGGTAGGAGAAGCTGCCAGTGCTGTGGGTGCCTGTGGTGTCCTCATGCACCATGCCAGCTCACCTGAGTTTTTGAGAAGGCTGGGTCACTCATATGGGGCTTCAGCATGTTGCCAAACTTCAGGGCCTCCGCAATGCGATGGTAGGTTTCCACCTTCTCCTTGGGTGTCGCCAGTGACGCTTCATGGAGTTTATACACTATGGAACAGGATGAAATAATTTTGTTAATAGACCCAAGGCAATGTTTACTTGTAAAGAATAAGCTGAAAGGAACTCCCTTTTCCCAGCCTAGTTCTTATCAAGTCTCCCTTACACTTTAGCAGGATGTGGGCACAGAAACAACCAAGTACAAATTTCTGCTATGACTTCAATTCCTCTTGAAGCCTTGGGAAAAGCACGTATCCTTTGGCCTCTGCAGCAGCTATGGTGATGCTGATGCACTGTAAGAATGAGCCAGTTCATCACCTGCTGCACAGCACGGCCACACTGCTGCTTTGTAGCCCATTCTGGCTTGCCAACTCCATTTCTGCCCACTACTTTTCTACTGCTCTAGAGCAACACTTTTTGCAAACCTCTTGCTGCCCCTTGTCCCTTAGGAATTTACCTTCCAATATCTTGAGGATGAACATGAGCACAGCTCCTCCCATGGGCGGTCCAGGAGAAAACACTGTGATGTGGTTGTTCAGCGTAATGTTCAAAGCTGAGGACACGTCTGCTCTGTATGCCTGAAGGTCTTCCAGTGAGATGCTAGACCCTTCAATAGAAAAGCAGACAGGTAACTGGCATTAGCACCTTAACTTCTACACGTTACTACAGGCTGGCTATGTCAGAGCCTCAGTAACGCTTATAGCCATCCCTGTATGCTCTAAATTTCTTCCACCAAGCCCAGAAATGTCTTTGTGTGTCCTCATCTACCACCAAAACAAGGACATCGCAAAGCCTGAGGGTGTTGGAGAGGCCAGTGCACGAGCACCATGGGTGAATGCCAGAGCAGCAGGTGGCTCTCAGCCCTGCTTCTGAGTTCTAAGTGCTGGGGAAAGGTGGCCCCTTCCCATGCCAGGTGTCACCCCAAGTGGCACACAAGTGCCATGTGTTAGTGTTCCCCTGGTAAACCCTCACTGTTGGCCAATTGTGGGAAAAAGGCCTGTCTGTTAGTATTAACTGTAGCTGTTACCTACCAGCCTTCCTAATGTCCTCCACCAGGGCCTTTCCTATCTGTCCCTCATAAAATGCTGCAGCTCCATTTTCTGCTACAGCTTTCAGTGTTTTCTGCAGCGCTGGCCACCTGAAGGTCTGTCCATGCTTCAAAAACCCTTCATCGTTACATATCAGTGGGCTGTTAAAGAAGAACATCCATCAGTTTACAGCATGTGCTTATTCTGTCCC
The DNA here is from genome assembly GCF_963082525.1 of Nesoenas mayeri. Taxonomy (NCBI): domain Eukaryota; kingdom Metazoa; phylum Chordata; class Aves; order Columbiformes; family Columbidae; genus Nesoenas; species Nesoenas mayeri. Next base: position 9,142,065 of record NC_137565.1, on the reverse strand, counting down.
CAGGGCCAATCTCTTTCTCCTTCCCAAAGCTGATTTGCTTTGTACCTGCTGTACACTTTCCAAGCCAGGGCTACACTGCCATCTACATGGAGGAAAGTTCTCAGCTGATTGCTACCCAGAAGTACTAGGAACTCTTTCCCGAAAGTTTCCTCCATGGGACCTAATGCTTTGACCCTGGCTCAGGTCAGTGGGGCTTCTCCAAACGGGTATCTGCTGTAGGGCCCTGCTGCCAGGGGATCAATTCCACACAGATGGAGGCAAGCCACATGCAGCCAGCTCCTCCCCATGAGCAGATGTGCAGTTTTGCTGTGCCAAGTCTCTCTAAATTACAAAAAAAACACTCAAACAAACAAAAACAGTTGCTGGCAGAAAAAAAATTAAAAAACCACTTCTTTTATTCCTTTCCTCTCCATAGCAAATATTTACTGAGTAAAAGCCACAGCAGCAGCCTGCACTCCATGTCAGTATGTTAGAGGAAGGGTCTGAAGCTGAGGGAATAGTGGTCCCCACACTGCAATTTAATTCATGGGTCTTACCACAGGCTTTTTCCTGGACGAGAGAAGAATGGGTGATGGATTATTTTGTCCATAACCGGGGTAATGACAAGTGGCTCTGAAAGGAGCTTGATGGTTGGTTCAAACAGGGCTTTCCATGGTAAGCGGCCATATCGCTTATGGGCTTCTTCATACCCACGAAGTTCTCCTGGTACAGCAATCCAGCGGGGACCTGAAGAGCAGGACGGCAGTGTCACACCCACTAACTCAGTGGCCTGTACGTTTCACCTCAAAGCACTCCAAAGAAAGTGTGGATTTGTACAGGGAGGACTAAAGCTTCTAGAACAGACTTTTAGTTTCTATTCTTTCCTGTTCATGTATTTCTTACATCACCTAATAGAAGGGGTATTGAAAAGCTGAAGCCCAACTTAGAGGTGCATGGTGAAAGCAAAAGAACCAACAGGCACGTGTTGCAGCAAGGGAGATGGGAGCAGGACCTGCAAGAAAAAGCAGTCATGCGGAGCCTGGTCAACACCAGAACAAATGGAGCTGTGAAACTCTCCAGCCTTGGAGAAGTTAAAAATGAGACAGAAGAAAGCCCCATGCAGCCTGAGCTGACTCTGACATGACTCTGCTTTGAGCAGGAGTTGGAGCAGAGACCTCCAACTGTCCCTTCCAACCATAGCTGTTCCTGTTCCTTTTCAGGCTCTTCTTCTAAGAATAAGAATATTTCTAGGAAGTAGGACACACCCCAAAAGAAAACATGCTAGGGAAGGAGAATGAATGCAGAAAGAAATGTGGAAAGATCCGAGATGTGCTGCTAAAGCAAGAGTGCCTGACCAAACCAGTAACAGCAAATGGACACGGAGCCTCCTTGGATGGGATTGAGGTGACAGTTGAGCTAGGCTGGAGCCCAGCAGCTCAACTTCTGAATCTGAAGACATGGGCAAGCACACTAGATTGATTTCTTTCATTTCCAGAAAGTCTGAGCAGCTATTGACCTTGTTTTTGACTGCAAGAACTGCTGCAAAATGAGTGCTTTGGGAAATCTGGCCTTGAAATGCAGACTTCCTATGAAGAGAACTTACATAGTGATTTCTCTTCACGCTTTGCTCCCCACCCCCTTGCTAGTCAGGTTGCCAATGTTACTACAAAACAGGAATTCTAAGGAACTAGTATTTTTTCTTACTTTTGCAAAAATCAATCCAAGAAGAGCGCAAGCAAGTAAACAGAACTTCAGATAAAGCCAGCAAGGTCCTTACTTCCCCCACCCCGAGCTTAGTGCATTGCACGCCAGGAGCACACACAGCCCTCATGGCCCAGTCTGTGTCCTTACCAATGGGCAACCCAGTAGCACAGCCAGACAACAGATCATGCGGAAATCCTCGTGGGACTGTCTCACGGGCATTGATCACCTCGACTGTTCCTAGAAAGGAGAAGGGAGAAATGTGTAACATTGTCTTCCTGAAGCAGGTGAAGCTCACAGCTCAGCCAGGGCTTAGCCCAGAGCCCCCGGCACCACCACAAACTGCCCTGAAACCTTCTGCCTTTTGTCAAACACACACGCAGGGTCAGGCTGCAGCTGGCACACACTGTCGTTTGCTCCCATGCTTTTATTCAGAGCAAACGAAGCAGCGCCTGCCTAGAGGCCAGGAAGGTACAGGGACAAGGCCAGGGTCTGTCTCCAGCCAGGTAAGGTCCACCCAGGGCTCACACCTGATTTGCAGGTTCCTGCACTTCCTCTACAGGTGGGACATTAGAGACATAACAGGAGCCTTATGCTCCATGGTGGGCCATTTTCTATGTGATGGGCCATCACATTTGTAAGGAGAATGGTGATACTGAAAATCTCTCTATGTATCAGGAAGCTTGAAAGGAAAAAAAAAACAAACAACCAAACAATAAAAAAACTCCAAACCAAACAAACCCAAAAACGCCACATATGTACACTTGTATTTCAGGTTTCGCCCATTATTTCACCTCCTGCTCTGCCCTGTATTTATCTGTCACGGTTCTCAGAACCAGCTGTGCTGCAGGAGCCCACAGTGCTACCTCGTGTACCAAGCGCCTGAGCCGGGCATGGCCGTGTGCGGCTCTGTGGGGCAGGATAGTTCAGGTAGCAGAGGAGGACTGTTGATAGGAAACAAAGTTACATGGCTCTGCCAAAAAGGAAAAAATAAAAATATAGGTGTTTTGCCAAATCATACTATTGCATAAGATACACCCAAGCATTTCCAGACTCGTGATTCTGTGAGACTACTTGGCAGGGTTTTTAAAACTATGATATTGTTATTGTGCTCACTGGTGATTCTACTATTTGGATCTATAAGCTCTGGGGGCTTTTCGGAGCCAAAGCAGTTTAAAAAACCCCAAACATTAAAAACATAAAAGAACACAACACTAGGGATAGAGCCGAACACTGGAGGGCTTCCCAGCAGGCCCTGAACATTGCGAGATTTAAGTTTCTGAAGGGAAAATGCATGTCCTGGGACAGGAAGCCTCACCGCCGCTTTGGGGAGTCCTACCCATGCAGCGTGCAACGCTGCTCCGGGTCAGCAGGCACTGCCTGAGCTGCCGAGGAAGATGAGCACCCACATGTTCTTGCTGCAAAAACATGCATTTGCTGTAGCGGGTGCTCTAGGTTAAGCGCAGAAGCGTGGTTTGTGATCAGAGGATGCAGTTCTTATATTCAAAAAATTGCTCTGAGAGAACATGAAGGAGTCTGACTTCTCCATGGCAGCTGTGTGTCTGCAAGGAGACAGGGCAGCACGGAGCGGCCAGGGCTGGCCCATACCTGTGCTGGCATTATAGATGGTAAATACGACCCCACCACCCAGGCCTGAGCTCTGAGGGTTGACCACCGAGGTGCAGATCAAGCCAGCAATGGCAGCATCCACAGCTGTGCCTCCACTTTTCAGGATGTCCCTGCAGTGGAAAGGGAAGAAAAAAAGACAATGTTAGAATCCAGGGATGATGGAATGGAGGAGTGTGAGAGTGCAGAAAGGTGCCTTTGTGGGAGTGAGAAAGAAAAATTAGTGGGAGAGAAGAATCTGTGGGAGGAAAGAGCAGCCGTGGGCAAGACCTTTCTCTGGGCAAACAGGGATAGGACAGAGATCTACAGATGCTCACAAACATTGTTGAAAAAAAGGGACAGCAAGGAGCTCCCAGAGGTGGAGGAGGGTGCTCTTGGCAGGGGAGAGAGCTTTCCACATGCTGGGAACCAAACAACTGATGTCTAGCTCCCCACCTACCATTCCTAATAAAAACTCATATGCTTGTCAACAGGACAGGCCCACTGAAGCAGAAGCGATGGATCCACGTGAAGAAAACTCCTGAGACTTAGCATGTCAATTAGCACAAAATTTAGGCTTTACTTCATTGCTCCTACACTGTGCCTTCCTGGGCTTATGTGACATCAGCACAAAAATCCCATCCCCTCCTTGTATCCCCAAATGTAAAACAAACAAACAAACAAACACAAAAACCAAAACAACAACAACAACAACACAAAATAAAAATCCACAAACAGGAAAAACCCTCAACTGTTTCTAGCTAGGCACAGCCACACCAAAGAACACACAGGCATTAAGGCAGCCTCATGCTGTTGACAGCAATGAGTTTCTGCTAGAGAAACATGTCTCAACAAAGGTTTCCCTCAAGCAGAGCTGTAAAAAACCCTCTTCCTTGCAGTGGAAATGTGGCGAGGTGGGGTTTCCTTGCACAGCCTGCCAATAGCCAGTACTGGTATTTGCTAGGAAGGTTTCTGGCTGTTTGGGTCGGTCCCTTGCTTAGGTAATTCAAAGCCAGAAGGGAAAGTGGAGTAGTTCATTAATTGGAGTGCAACTGCTCCCAGAGGCTGTGACAGGAACACAGAGCCCATGCCGGGACTGCTGTTTACTTTACATCCATTGATGTGGTTGGGACCTGCTGGGGCTGGGAACAGGATGCTGTCAGCAGGCACACTGATTGCAGCTTCCCTTTGTTTCTCTAAGTGCCTCTGGAACCCCCACCTGCAAGGAAATGGCATGTAGACAAGCGGGGAGAAAAGAAATGGTAGGGAACCCCCACGCCTTCTGTCTGGGATCTGCGTGGCGTTTAGCCTCCCAGCAGCAGGCTGCTCCCCGGCTGTAGCGCTGGAAATGGAGACTGAGGCTCAGGCTCGTCCATTCATCTCCTTGCAGCAGTGGTAAGACTCACCACATGAATGTCCCTCGGTGGTGTTTTTCTGAAACTCGAGCTTTTTATTTGCTAACAACAGAAGGGAATGACAAGAGGGCTTCATGAGAAACTGAGCTACTCCTGCAGAAGGCACAGACAGCATGTTAGAAACTTGGGGCAAGAGGGGAGAAAGACCACTACACAGACATGGGACAGTGCTCCCCAGAGCCCTGGATTATGGGCTATGAGACAGCACATGTACAAAGCCTGGTGCCAGGGAAAACCATGGTTCTGAGTTAATTCATAGTGAAAAACAACTTTAAAAAGAAACTTTGACATTGTATAGTATTCAACACAAGGCATTAAGACCTTAACATGGAACATCAGGCACATTTTCCCAAAGGCTGGAAAACACCAGATCCTCATCCAAGTTCCCAGCCACACTCACAGTTGTGTAAGTTGTTGCACATCTTGCAACACATCTTGTTCCGAGACCCTCCTGTCACTCTCCCTCTGACACTGGTGCCATACACCCCTCACCATGTCCCCAGAAACATATGTATTCCAGAGGAGCACTCCCTGATGAAGCTTCTCATCCCTTCTTGTGTCATCTGGTGATGGTCATCTACCTGCTCCAAAAGACGAGCTGTTCCCCCCCCTCACTGATCTGCACCAAGCCAGCATGCTCTTCACTGGAAGTGCATTAACTTAGTGTGCTCTAACGGGTGACTGCAGTTAATCAAGTTATTAATTTTTGTAAACCTAGATGGCCTGTTTCTGGATGATGCTAAGATATTTTGGTGTTCTTAAGTACTTGTTTATAAAAGCAACATTGTGGGCTAAATACCCTTTAACTACCACAAATGTAGCACCATAGGCACAAAGCACACAAACCCGAGTTTCTTAGTATGACCTTATCCATGCTCCAACCCCCCCAACATTCCCAGTTCGAGCCAGGATAACACAAGCCCTGTAAACTTGAGTTTATTGCTGTGCCCTTGGCTCCTGCTGAGATCAGGGAGGACAAATGAGGTCTCAGTCTCAGCAGAAAAGGTTCACCTAACTGCTAAAGAGAGCAGCAAACTTCTCAAGACAGCTGAGACCTGGACTGTTACTGCCAAAGGGACACAAACTTCCCAAGAGCATCAAAGGAACAAGTGGGAGAAGGACGTTCACTGTCCACTGGAGAGGACTTCAGCAGCGCTGCCAGGATGGACACATCCTACCTGGCAAGGTGGAGGCAAATCTAGTGCTTATGAGCACTGATTACTCCAGCCTGCCAATCCACTCAATACTTTTCAGATGGGTCGTGCCCAAGACACTGCCATTGTGCACGCCTCAGGGAGGCAGGAAAGCCAGAGATAGTCTTATTGTTCCTGATTCTTGGCTGCAACTCCTTAGCGTTAACACAATAGAGATCAAAATAACACCAGCAGCCAACACAGGGACAACTTTTCAGAGAAAAGCAAGGCATGTTTTGCTTTGCCCTTGGTCACTAGCCCTCATTAATCACATTTTGGCAATATAAGCAAGATGACAAGAAAAACAGAATTTCCAGATAATCTAAAAGTGCTTTACGTTCCTGTCTACTGGGTTTATATGGGTGGTAACTGGCACCTCTGGTGGCAAACACTACATCTAACACCACACACACAAACCTGCTTCTTGCCCGAGGGAAGGAGGGCTTTCCAGTTGCCTGCTGCCTCTCAGTGAGCACTCCGGGATGGAGAGACAAGGCTTCCCATCCACGAGCACCGTGTGCGGCACCTGAGACTTCTCAGTGTGTGATGGGATGTGTGGTGCTGGGCATGGTCCTTTGCCTGCTGCTTCCTTGGGGGACAGGGGCTGGGGGAAGGGGAGCTGAGATTTCTCCCAAAACTAGGCATTATCTTGGCTCTTCCCAGCCTGGCAGGAAGCACCTCTAGCCCCAAGTCTCACAAACACATCTTGGAGGGCTCACAGACCACACTTATTTTGTTTCCCTGGCTCTGTTGGGGGGTGTATGTGTCTGTCCAGTTTTTCACTTGCACCCCAGCACAGGTAGTGTCCCATGACACAGGAGAGGCACAGTGGTAGCTAAGGAAAAGCAAGACTTAAAGCAACAACTGAATCCAGCAGGAGTAAAACCAAATCCTGATCATGGTTATTAACAAGATTTCTTTTGAGCTGCTTTGCTCTTTTACCCAGGAGGTCTGATATGTGTCCTCCCACGGTCCAGGGCCTACAGCCATTCTATGCCATCTGCAGACTAGACCCCAGTATCAACAGCTTTCCCTTCAGGCTCCCTGGAGACTGCAACACAAAAGAAACCCCGCTGTCTGAGCTGGCGCTTGGCCTGTCACACTTGGCTCCCAATGCCTGGCTCACCTGCTTTCAGGCAGAGCCCTGCCATCTCTTGGAAGTGATGCCTGGGGAATTTAGGGCCATTATGCCTTTCTCATTCAGCCAGACTGTCCTATCAGGTTGCACCCTTTATATGGATCACTGCTACAGCTACCTTGATTATAGAGCACAAGCCCCTCAGTCGAAGTGTGGTACCTACCGGGTCTCTCTAGAGACATCTTAGCTCTACAGCTGACAAGATCTGATAACAAAATGTTTTGTCCTACATCCTTCCTGCCACATAGTTTCAACTTTAGCGTTTGGCCATTAATGGAGTTTCCTTAAAGTTGGGAGCAGAAGAGGATGTTAACAACCAAGTCTCGCTGCAGCAGCTGCACAACCAGGATTCACCCTCCCAGGAAGGGTGAGTGATGGCACTTTGCTCACACAATCCTCACAGCAAAATCTGCTGTTCTGCTCTGGGCTAGAAGGAGCCCTGAAGCTATTTTAAATACACAGGAAATGCTAAGGTATTAAATGATACTGACCTTTTCTTGTGCTAAAGGAAGCTGGGGGCTGGACGGAGACCACCCATTATACAGGAGCAAAAGCAACAGCTGTTTCAGTAAAAAAGGGTCGGCTGACAAATTTAAAACTTAAAATACAAGAAGAAGGGAAGGCAAATCCTTTGGGATATTAACATTCTTCAGAAATGCTGCTGGGCCATCACTGAAAAGGCTTTTTTCAGCACATTCTCTGCCTAAGGCTGAGCTTCCCAGGACCGCAGGGATTTTCTGAGCATTAAATTCTCACCCTCCCCACCGCCCTGTCCCCCAGGCGGGGGTTCGTTTCAGAAAAAGCCAGTTCCCAGGCGCTGTGCTGGGCTACACTGGAGAAGTGGGATCAGAGATGGTGCTGGGCCAGGTCAGGTCAGCTCGCCTCACTGCAGCAAATCCCATCTCTGGGTATGAGCGCTTCTGAATCTCTCCCTGGCCTCATGCTGGCTCTTGCTTCTGCCATTTGGGGAACAAATGGATGCAGAGCAGTGGAGAGCAGAGTTCAAACAGCACACTGGTAGGGAATATAAAGCATCTTGCATGGTTGACAGAAAAAGCCTCTTCCATTGCCAGTAGGGAACAAGTAGCTCAGAGCTGGAGGTAAAGGTGGGTTTGGGTACCATTCCCTGCCAGGGAAATCACCTCCTGTCTCCTCATGGCTTCCTGACATGAGGAGAAATTACTGAGGTGGCCTTTGGTACCAAATCCACATCCTTGGGTTAAAAACTGCTCTAACTCTCCTTTTAGCCTCCCACCCTTCTTCATCAAAGTGTTTAACTTCATTCAGGGAGAAGTTTTCTTCCAGCACATGGCCCCTGTCCGGACCACACAGCTGCACAATATTGCTGTCAGTCTCCTGTCTCCAGCAGTAAAACCATTCGCAGCAAAAGACCCCACCTCGTTGCCCACCAAGCACTGGACACTGATGTCTAACAGCAAGTCTAGCACAGGACCTGCCAGCAAGGACAATGACATGCTGCGGGGAGTCAAAGAGTTGCATAAAGGTTTCAGAAAGTCCAACTTTACACAGCCCCAGAATATACAAACACCATCTCCAGAGCTGGAAAACCCAAGCCTGAAGATGACAGCTGAGTACAACTGAATAAAAAGAACAGCAAACAGGGGCTGAGACTCTGTCCCCAGTCTCCTGCTTGTACTAACGAATTACAGAGCTACATGGTTCCTTCACTGGTCCTTCCTTCACAGCTGAACTACCAGAGATGCAAAACACAAGGGTCCTGAGCTATTTGCCCCAACCCACCATGCCACTTCTTAAAAGACAAGGCTGCTTTTGGGGAAAAGGTTCAGGTCAGTCAGGCTCAACAAGTTCAATTAAAAGCTCTATCAGAAGTACACAAAACTCTGTCTTAAACAGCAGCATCTTAAACCAACACAGTATCATGTAACGCCCTAGGAATTTCATTACTGTTAATGACAACTCACAGAGCATATGGTTTGAGTTTCTTGTGTTTTTGTTCATTTGTTTTTAAGTAAACGAGATTTTTTTAATAAAGAATAAAATTGATAAGTAGGTCAGAAATTGGGTGCTGCTTTTCACTTCCAAGACTTTAGGCACCAGAGCACTGCACTTGGTTTCATGCCCATCCTGCCCTGAGGTTCTCCAAGCATCGCCCACATGAGTTCCCAGGAGCTTGGGGTTATCTGCAGGATGAAGGGGTGGCTGAGGGGACAGCCCAGGGTCTCAGCAGAGAAAGGGTCTGCAGGGTCAGCGGGGAAGAGCAGGGACAAACCGGCACTGTTGAATCTGTCCGTGCTGTGCTGCATTGCAATGACTCCTGCTCTCACCAGTGGGGTGGGCAGGCTGACAGGTTCAGTTACAACATGTGGTTTTGATTTGATTGTAGCTTTGCCATACCCAAGCCACCAAGGCTATTGTTTTTTCATGGTGCTGGAGATTGCTCTTTCCCTTTTTTGTATGTTTCTGCTAAAAGCATTCAGCAATTACTATGAAGTTAGAGTGAGGAAACTTGTTGCTTCACCTAATCTTAGTTGTCATAAGCTCCTCTAGATTTGTTATAAGGCTCTGCAGTGTGCACATGCAAAGCCAGAGATGTAGTCTGCCTCACTCTAATTTAGCCAAGAATTAATTTAGTGGTGATTATCACATGTTAATAGCTAAGAGCTACACTGTGACATAAGATAAAACAGTACAGAAATGCCTGGGAGAAAATGAACAAGACCACATACAGTACAGAGCATTCAGTAAGCTTCACCCAGAGAAAAACCTTCCTTCCTTACAAGCTAACACTGTGGGCCAGTGGGGACAAAGAGAGAATGAGGACAATGACAAAGACAAGGGTGCATGCTGTACAAAGCTTACAAATCTTCTGATCACAAGCTCTGTTGCAGATGAACTTTTTTATAAACAGTTTTATTATGATCTATTGCAAGAAGATGAGCAGATAGCTCAAGCTGGGAGAACAACCCAGGAGGTTGGTTCATTTCAAGTATAAGGACAGCAGGAAATGAGCACAAATATTTCCAAGACTGGCTGGAGACGAAGGATACCTGGAAAAGCAGCAAACAGCATGCAGCAGCAGAGGAGCAGGGCTAACCACCGGGCAGAGTGTGAGTGATGTAGAGCGAAGGTGAAGGAGGAAAACAGTCTCATCTGGGGAGATCCAGGGGGCCTGGCAGCGCTGTGGGAGAAAGCTGATACCTTTGGAGCAGCTGGCCATGATGTGCAGATGTCCCAGGTTGGGGAAAAGGACTGAAAAAGGTGTGATGGGAAGCTGGACCCAGGGCAGAACTCTGTGGGATCATTGGCAAACTATCTGCAGGAAATCTAAGGTGGTCTGTCACTGGCGGGACATCACAGACCTTGACAGCAAGTGTGCTGGAGGTGCAGGTCCAGCAATGGAAGCAGGTGGAGCTTCTTGTGGAGAGAAGGGAAGGGAACAGATGACAGCCCAGTGGCAGTGGCCAAAGCTTCTCAGTTGTCAACCTGATCACAGATTCCTGTGGCTCTCACTTCAATGCCTACCAACTGATTCTACACTACTTCAAGTTAAAAATTGTAATAGCTGCAAAATAAGCACTTTGGTTTTCCCAGCAGATTTTTGAGTAATCCAGTAATGTATTTTCCTCTATTTCCATTAATAATGATTTAAAATATATTTCTCCTACCCTGAAGAACTAACTTGTGGCTTAGTGTAAAAAAAACTCCATCTCATTCCTTGACATATGTGCAGCCACAGTACATTTTCTCCAGCTGCTCACAACTGCTGTGTCTGCACGTCATTGCAAGAACCACAGGTGTGACATAGCAAGCACGGTGTATCTCACTCCTCCAGCCACAAGACACACTTAGCATCACACTTAGCTTGTAAAGTTCCATCCTTCTACTTCCGTGTATACAAGTGTATAAGAATTGAAGTAACAGTAACAGTAAAATAATAACATAAGAGTCAAAATGTTTGAGAGAGAAGTTTTTACACAAACTGAAGTGTTACAACCTGGGCAGCTAGAGAATTTGTAAACCTACATCTTTCCTTCCAAATGATGTAAATATGTCTTTTGTATTTTGAATTTCAATTAAATCTGCTCTTTGCTTTACAATACAGTGTCTCTCTCAATAGCAGACACACCTGCGTCCAGAAACACACACTTCAAAGGCTGGGATGCCCAGTCGCCACTGCCCCTCTGCTGAAGCACAGCCGCAGCTCTCTCCTACCTCCTCTCACTTCTTCCTTAATTTATTTCTAAGCCACTTAACTGACAGACTTACCACCATGAAGTAAGCAGTAAATTTCCTGCTTCCTCACTTAAAAATTACCTTACAGTTGTATATTTTAAATATTTGGACCTTCCAAAAGGCCATGGATTTGCAGAGCTGCAATTTTTTTTACATTGGATAATGAAAATAAGCACCAACTGCAGAGCAGGGCTCCATCTGCGCTCTGAGCGGCTCCACGCTGATGGAAAGCACCTAGGGAGCAGCATTGCTGCTCAGCCCCAGAAGCGGGAACAGGGCAGAAACCCAGTGCGCCCCCGTAGTTACTACGTGTACCTGCCCGTCACTCCGAGTCCACGACAAACACAACATGTGACCCGAAAACCCGAGAGGTCCGTGCACATACCGGCCGATGACAGAGCAGGTCTCGGTGTCAGCAGCCACGGCACCGTGCAGGTAGCGCTGAGGACCGCACTTGGGTTGAGTCAGGATGACCACGAGCACAACAACCACTGCCAGCACCCCGAGGGTCAGCAGCACCAGGCAACAGATCTTCCCCGTAGACATGTCTATTCCTACACCGCCGGAGGCAGATGGAAGGGTTTTACTCCTTCTGTGAAGGCGCCTGCTTTGCTCAGGGTGGAAGTAGAGGATTCCGGCAGTTTTGGGCGGGAGGTCTCACTGATTTGGGCTCTGCCCCCTGCAACTGAGAATTACACTATTTTTTAAAACTAAAAGCTGCTAAAAAGGAAACGGTGTACTCTCCCTTTCCTGCTCTCTTAGGTGTGAGAGGCTTTTCACTCTCTTTTAGAAAGTAAACTTCTGGCATATCCACCATGTGCTTTTTTTTTTAAGTCTCTGGTGAAAACATTTAACGCATTCACTGCTGGAGCACTTCAAAGTGAAATCTCTGCACTGCTTATTGGCTTCACACAGCCTTCCTGTCTTCACATTCTTGCCACACACAGCAAATTATCAAACAAAGGCAGCCTACATGGTGAATCACTGAGAAAATTGCAACATCAATGCTACATTGCAAACTTGGGGTATTTTCTTTCCATAAGACTACTCAGAGAAGTAAAAGCTAAATACAAATTACAAAGCTGGAGCCTTCATATTTGCTCTTACTTTACCTTATAGTTTTTTATAATCTTGCTTATTGACTTCTTCCATCATTGAATCTTGCCAGTGTCTACAACGGGCATCTTCTGTAAAAGAGCATAATAGAATAGCTTGAATAAAACAGCACACCTCTGCACTTCTGCCAAACAGTCCAGCCAAAAGCCCTGGGGTCCAGCCTGTCCCAGTCAGCAACCACAGCACCCAGGAAGCAAACAGTTGCTCAGTTAGACCAGACCCGATGCCTAACAGAGCAGCGGTCGGCATCGGCAGCATCAAGCACTATGCAGCACAGCTGGCCCCAGCCAGCTCTTCAAGAGCCTCTTAATTACATAGTTCTCCTTGCACTTAAAAAGTTAAAGATACAGCTCCACATCTGCCTGCTGTCTTTCTAAAAGGTGTTATCTGTGATCCTTTTCCAGCTAGAGTTAGGAAAAGGGGGATTCATCCAGGCAGATTTACACTTGTATTTCAGTATGGACTTCGAACTTGCACCCGCTAAAACTTATTTCATAGCTAAGCAATACTGTTTCATGTATTATTTCTCAAGAAATTAATCTGATAGAATAGACTGTCTTTTTTTGTAGTTGCATCTTCCCGTAAGGTTATCTTGGGGAAGCGAGAATAGTCCAAGAAAAATATATAGTTTTGTCCAAGATAAAACCAGGGTCCCTGAGGAATAATTTCTTGGTCTCCACATTTCTGTCTGACTTGGTGAATATACTTGGCACGTGTAACAAGCCTCCACAGCTCTAATGTGACCCTTCATTTCACCCCATTGCAAAACATCGCTGATTTTGTAAAATTTCCCAATCCCTACACGACCTTCTTGTTTAATTTTTTACAAATTATCCTACAACACTTAAAGAGTCACCATTTGGGGGGAAAGCTCTTCCCTGTAAATTCATAGCAGGGCTGGAAGCCCAAATTTGAAAATTATTTAACATCTGAAGTACAGGCATTGATACAGTTGACATGAACACCACAGCTACTCTGTGGAGGTTAAGAAATCATCAATGGATAGAAATCCTCAGATTTTAAGAGCAGAGCATAACTAGTAAGTGAAGGAGTTGGGAAGAGATTCCTCTTGTAGGTGGGTTCTTGCAGACATGCAGGGGTCTCAGCCATTGGCACGAGCTCAGGGCGAGAGCACATGTTGCAGTTAGTCTAATCCCATCACACAGTGACCAAAGGGACCCAAGCAGGCTCTAGAGCCACCAGGAGCTTCTCCCTCAGCCTTCCTGGGACAGTGTGCACCTCTGCTCGCTCTGGCAGCAGTGTAGGGCACTAAGCCAATGTAATTTTACCTCAAGCTCCACAATGTTCTCGACACATCAAGCAACCATCTGTAGTGTCTGCTTCTCTGAGAGGGAAGCTGGTTTCAGATGACGACTGGTATCAGTCAGGCATATCTGAGGAAAGAAAGCTGTTTGCCGGTTGAAATCCAGCCCTCATAACCAGCCTTAGGATCCTGGAGGTGAAGAGACAATCCCAAAGACCACCAGCATCTACACATGCTGGACACACGTTTGTTGTTCAGCAGAATAAAGTTGGAGATGCAAATCAAGGCATCATCTGCTGAGAAGACTGAGATCTCTAGGCTGAAGCAGGACCTTGTGGCCAAACTAAAGAGAACTAGGAAGGTTGCTGCCTTATCTACAGCAGAAGGTTTGTGGCATGAACAGCATTTCAACTATTGTGTTTTCTCCATGTCTCCTTTTCTCCAGTGTTGCCTTCCATGGATGGAAAGAACATCAACGGACAGAAAGCCAGACATTTCCATTCAGCAAAGAAGAGATGACTGAGATATTGACCCTCAATCTATCACTCTTCATCTCATTTTTAAAAAAATATAAACTAAAAGAACTCTAAACACACACCAAACTCCTGAGGCATTCTGATGCTAGTGTCCTAAACATCATCCTTTGCCTTTCTCTTTATATTGTTTAAATTACGTTACAACATACTCAAGAAGACGCCTCTTTCTGTTGGTGTTTGCTTGCATAGTATTGTCTACAGTCAGCAAGCTCTTATTGTAATAAATAAGTGCATTTTACTTTCCCAAGTCTACATTAAAACCATTGGACAAGAGTCTAGGAAAGTTTCCAAGAGCGTGCAAGCAAAGCCAAACTGGATGCACTTCACACACCACTTGTTTCCTTCTCCAGTCATGTTTATATACAATCCAGGAATATCAGCTGTCTCTATATGATAACCAAATTACAAAAATATAGGCAACGTGCTGGGAATTTATTGTTCAAATCTTCTAACAGACACAGCTGTGAGTTCCACAGATGTTGATGTTCAGGATCCATTTGTCCCAGTACAATTTCTTAGAAACTGAGAAAAGCTAACCTTTGCACATTTATTTCCACTGCACACAAACAAGTTTTCTTTATTGAGGGCCATGGGTTTGCTCCCACAAAAATCAAGCTTGTATAGTTTTCAGACATCTTGAAAAACAGACACTCAAAAATCAGAAATTCTAGTACTGAAGAACTTCTCATTCATGTCTCCATTTCCTCCATTATTTCTGAGAATTCATAATGAAAGTTAAGTCCATAAACTCCTCTCATTCAGGAAAATCAAACTGGCTTATTTTGTTATTGAAATGTGAAAAGGGAAACATGCTCCAAAATTACTCATGGACTTAATGTTCCACTGATATTAACATTCAAGTACCTTCTGAAACAAGGCTTTTTGGTTTTCCTATTAATCTCAAGAAAACACACTTCTGACTACAGCTGTAATGGTTAAACAGATTTGTCCTACAAGCCCTGAAAGGGTTAGAGGGTGATCACAAGCCGTCCGTGTGTCAGCAATGCCTGAAATAAATGATCTGTCAAACCCAAACCTGAATATCATCTATTCTGCAGTTCAAACAACATATTGAAAGGCAATTATTTGCATGACTCTACTTAGAAGGATACATGGCACAGACCACTGCTCAAGGGAAACTTTTCTCCATTAACTTTATTCGATGAGTATATCCAAACGCAGTTTACTGCAGAGCATCAGCATTCTATTCTTTCTATAACAGGGCAGCTATGGTTAAGATTAGATTAACAGTGAAACCTTCTGATTCCATTTTTAACTCTTGAGAGCTCTCCTGGAGCAAATCCAGCAGCTTTCTTGAAGACTAAACCTCATTAGTACAATTACTATAGTAGCTGAAAGTATTGACACTAGAAAACAAGAGAGCTTTGTGTGCATCCAAAGAAACCACGAGTAAACTCTCTCTGCACTCTGTATTGACCAAATTAGGCCAAAGTCTTAGGGTAGTGACTCCAAGGGATATCTGTGGAGGGGTTTAACTCACATGAAAGTACTAAACTCACTGAAAGTACTAAATAGAACATATAGTTAAACGCACATGTAACAACCTACACAACTGCCATCATATGCTGACAGGATGAGCAGCAGAGCATCATCCACAGGCACCACGATGAACTTGAACAGAAATCTCATGAAGTTTGGCAAAGAGCAGGGCAACGCTCTGCACCTGGGCAGAATTAGATCATGCTCTCTTGTGAAGGGCCTGGGCTTGCAGCAGGAGCCAGACCGCCCCTGCTCTGCAACATGCTCATGTAGTAAACCTGGCCGGCAGATACTGAACTCCTTCAGGGGTGTGTTAGCAGATCAAGGGAAGCTCTTATTCTTTTTCAGGCAGCACCTGGAATACTGTGATCTACTGTGGGAGATGAGCCCTGGGAGCTAAAGGACGAATTGAACAAAAAAGAGCCCATTAAAAGTCAAATTCCTGGTGAGAGAACATGCAACAAACACAAAGGGGAAATACAGAGGGACCTCCCTGCCTGGGCAGTGGTGAATCCTTGGTCAGCTTTGAGCTGTCCTCTTTCACCTCTTCGGAAACTCCTCTGGTTTCAATACACTCATGCCAGAGAAGATTGAAAGACCTGGGCCTGGAGCTGGGCTGAGCTGTTCTTTTTGGTGGAGAGGGTTACATGTAAATGACTGTTCAAAAGCTGGCAAAACCCACAAGCTTGCCTGTGTGTCCTCTCCCAGGCCCACTACCTGCTTCTCCTGCCCCTGTCACCCTGGTTCCCAGCTCCACCTCCACAAAGCAGGGTCACTCCCCAACCAAACATCCCCCCATTTCCCACCCCCTGCCATCCCCACACATTCCTGGTCCCTGGTCCCTGTGCTCCTGCTTCACCCAGCTGATACATGCTAACAGCACGCAGGGGACAGAGGACAAACGCTCCACAGCCTGCACATACTGAGCTCCAAGCAACTGTGATGCTACGTCTGCATTAGGCTGTTTGTGTAGATGGTACAACCCCCCTTTTTATTTTTTTTAAAGTTCTTGATGTTGGTTAAGTGTATATAGAAACAATAGGGACTTTTGTGCCAAGAGACCGTCTGAAAACTACCTCATCCCCTCAGAAAGAGAAGCAAGGAGGGGAAATATTTCTTAAAAATCCCCTAAATTAAAACTGAAAAGAAAATGAAACCAGGCTTTTCTGGGATTCCCAGGTAAATGACACACAGCTCGCTGCACACAGTGAGCCTGTCCAAAGTGCTTAATCACAGTGAAATCTTTGAGTCAGGAGTAAAGACCAGGACTAGCATCTGGATTTCATCTCCTCTCCCAAATAAGCAGGAACACTCAGTCAGACATCAAACAGAGCCAAACAGATCCCACTTTGCTCTGGAGACTGTGGGCCCCTTCTCTGCCTACCCCTGCAGCTCTTGCTGAGAAATGAGAGCATACACACAGCATCCCCACAGGAGCTCTGCCATTTCCTACCATCTCATTGGAATCCAGCAACATCCACCAGCATCAGAGCTGATGCTGAAAGCAGGAGAGATGGACAAGATGTGCAACTGGTGTAGAAAGGGTAGGAAAGGAGCAGAACATGTCCCTGGGAAACCACAAGCTGCTGGAGATACTTGCGCTTGCCATAGAGTCCCTGCTCACAAGTCCCAGCCTAAGCACTCGGCACCGCTGCTCTCCCTGCTGCACTTCCAGCTCTTTGGGGAAAGAGAAGTCCTGGAAATACAAGCCAGATGTGTGAGCACTGGCAGTGAATAGGATCTCATGAGAACCAGCACATAATTAAACACAGTGCAAGCTGAGTTTCTCTGCAAGGGAAGAGGGGTAAAGGGGGTTCTTAACTGCCCTTACAATCCTCACGTACTTCACAAGCAAAGGAATGGAGAGGCTGACAGAAGGAGAAAAACCAGAATGTCAGGGATTGGAAGGGACCTCAAAAGCTCATCCAGTCCAATCCCCCCGCTGGAGCAGGAACACCCAGATGAGGTTACACAGGAAGGTGTCCAGGCGGGTTGGAATGTCTGCAGAGAAGGAGACTCCACAGCCTCCCTGGGCAGCCTGGGCCAGGCTCTGCCACCCTCACTGAGAAGAAGTTTCTTCTCAAATTTAAATGGAACCTCTCGTGTTCCAGTTTGAACCCATTACCCCTTGTCCTATCATTGGTTGTCACCGAGAAGAGCCTGGCTCCATCCTCGTGACACTCACCCTTTATATATCTGTAAACATTAATGAGGTCACCCCTCAGTCTCCTCTTCTCCAGCTCCAGAGCCCCAGCTCCCTCAGCCTTTCCTCACACAGGAGATGCTCCACTCCCTTCAGCATCTTTGTTGCCCTGCGCTGGACTCTCTCCAGCAGTTCCCTGTCCTGCTGGAACTGAGGGGCCCAGAACTGGACACAATATTCCAGGTGTGATCTCACTGGGGCAGAGAAGAGGGGCAGGAGAACCTCTCTGACCTACTGACCACCCCCCTTCTAATACACCCCAGGATGCCACTGGCCTTCGTGGCCACAAGGGCCCAGTGCTGGCTCATGGTCACCAGCTCCACAAACAGCCCTTGCCATGCGCTGGTGCAAAAAAAAAGAGGGTTATTGCTGATTGAGCGACTACAGATGTGGCTCCTAGTTCTGTCTTGGTTTCAGGGCTAACAGCATTGCTTCATAATGACTGCCCTTCCTTCTGAATGGCCCCAGGAGCTTGTGTGAAACAACCCTTGTGCCAGAATATAAGAAAGTATTTGTTTTCTTCACCACCAAGTGGAGGAGCAGCATGTACAAGGGAAGAAACTCAGTCTTTTGGAGTCTGTTTTCTGTCCTTTTCTTTTTTCCTGTTCATCTTCCACTGCTGTTTTACTTTGGAAATTCCCCAGTGTTCAAATCCTTTCAAGAAAGGGTGCTTCCAGGCTCTTGCACAATTCCCTTTGGAACTGTTGCATTATTTATCCTTAACCACTTTCCCACACAGCGATCACTGTAAATGGCTCCTTTCTTTCTTCAAAATTTTACACCCTTTCCTCTGGGGACACACTGATATTACAGTCCCAGAATTTACTCAGCTGGAACGTGGGGCAGAAATTGCAAAAATTCAACTGTTACTCATTCATGAGAAAGAGCAATGGGAATGCAAAAAAATCCCGCTTTCCTGCATTCAGAATTGGAATATTAATATTTATTGATATTAAATATGTAGTGTAAGAATATCTAAGCTGAGCTGGATGAATGCTACTTATTTTTATTTCAATAGAGAATAACCTGTTTTCAGAATTTCATGCATATCCTTCCCCCTTTTCTACATGGTGTATTTAATGTTAAGTCCTTCCTTTGCAAGATAGCAGGTTAGGTTATTTTCACCTTATCATATTGGGAAATTTAAGTAAGTTATTGTCAGCCATAAATTCTAGATAGTTACAATTTTCATAAGCATGTATTTTTTCCCCCCTCCTTTTTCAATATCCAAAATCCGGACTGGCTACGCAGGCCAGCACTTAACCTGGTGAGTGCTGTAGGGGATGCTGTACATAGCACTACAGGATTACCAAGACAGTGTTGGAACTGAGGTGATACATATGTGTTGAGCATTCTTTCAGAGACAGCAGAAACGTATACACCTGTTAACTACAAGAACTGCAAATGGAAAAAGCAGAGAAATGGAAAATAGGAATATTTAGAGCAATACAATGATACTGCTCGGTGTCTGCCACCTCTTGCAAATCTTGAGAGCTCTTGAGAAGTGCAACAGCAAACTTTGAAAAACAGCATCCTGAGCAAGGCTCCTGCTGGGTGAAGAAATCAAAGTTCCCAGCAATGACATAGTCCCTTTCCAAATTATGTGGCAGTACCAGAACAGTACATTTAATCTCATCACTTTAATTTACTTCTGCTTTATCCACCAGAAGTCTTCTCTGCATTCAAACCCTAAGCTTCCACAGAGCCGTCCACTGAGGTCATTGAAAGAAAGGTAGTGGCATGAGAAAAAGAGTTGACTGAAGAAAATATTGAGACGTTTGTTTGTTTTGGCTTCTTGTTTGTTTGTTTTGGGGTTTTTTTGTGTGTGGTTTTTTTTTTAATAAAAAGCAGCGGTACCGGCCTCCATATCAAAGGGCAGATGGAAGCAGCAGCATTTAACAAAAAGAAACAGACCAGTTTCTAACAGGGCGCACCACGGTCACTGTAGAAAGGACATAAAATAAATAATGCTCACAGAAACATCTGGGGTTTGTCTGCTACAGATTAAAGGACTTCCAGCAGCGACTGGCCAGGGTGTACTATTTTAATGAAAATTAAATTAATGTGAAAGCTTTTGGAGCACAGAAGAGGATCCTCAGACTTTCATGCTAGCAGCCAGAATGGCACTGAATCACAAAGGAAATGGACTTGATCCTTCAGCCTCCCACATCCTCCTCTCCAGAAACCAAGAAGCCAAACCCCAACTCCAGGTGCTACAGCCACAGCACTAATTGCATCTTGGCTTCCTTTCTGTTCCTCTTCTTCTTCCCTGTCTGCACCAGCAGCTTTCGCAATACTTCCACTTTTAGCACTTAGTTCAGGCAGTGTTTTGGATGCTGTACACCACTAGTGACCAACCTTTCTGTCACTTCAGGCCCCAGGATGAATTCCTGAGGAGTGAGATCCACAACTCTCCCGTCAGGTGACTGCGGGTGTTCCCACCACCGAGACAGCACCCACCCTCCTCTGTGCCGCTTTCTCTCCTGACATCCACATCACGTACACGCATCCTTCCCAGCTGGCAAACCCTGGTGCAGCCTCTTGAGAGCTGCACAGCCATAAAGCATTCAGTTCCCAAACCACATGGAATCCACAATGGGTTACAGATATCCTCTCGGTTGCCCAAAAGCATGGGCAGTGCCTTATTACTAAAAGTGCAACCACTCCCTGGTAACTCCTCCGTGCCATGGCAGAGCCTGGCCATGCCTCTCCCACAGAGACATTTCTTTTCTTTCAGCAGCTCTGCCCAGCATCTGTCACCTCCTGGATGAGCAACCTTTGTCCTTCAAACCCAGGTAGCCATCACCAAGGGGTACCCCAAGTCAAAAAGAAACACTTCTTCTGGACTCGACCTTCAGCAGGCCCTTTGCTCCTACCAAAAGGCAATCAGCACTTTCCTTCCTTTGCCTCTTTCCACTCCCCACAACCTGGGGTGACTGAGAAGAGACAAGTGATGCTCACTTTTGGACGTCAGACTCTGTTTTCATGTCAAGTGCTTAAAAGGTGCCACTTATCTGTCCTGGAACCAAGTTGGACTTTCCCTTTTCTGCTTCCTCCTCAAGAGGAGCAGAGCTGAGACTTGCTGCAGAGTCAAGGGCCGATCTGGGCTGCACTCCAGAAGTCTGCCAAGCCCAGACTCCCTCCAGACTGTACACGTTTTATATTTCCTTGCCTGACACCGAAATTCAGTCAGTCTGAACAGGGTTGGACACACAAACACATACATCACACACATCAGTGGCCAAGATTGCTCAAAACAATGTTTTCAAGGCTTGTTTATTCAAGGCCAAACAAACAGCCATTTTGAAAATATAAACTCAGTAAAAGCAAAAGTGCTTATATTCGGGAAACTTCTCTGTTGTGCAGACACTGCTTAGAAAGAGAAAAACATTTAAAAAAACTCCCTTGAAATAGCTCAACATTCCAATGTAAAGACATTTAGTGCAGCCCTGTCCTGGTTTCATGGTCATATATACTGTTTCATTTGAAGAATATTTGTCTCATTTGCTTCCATTCAGTTTCCACTGTTTCTATACAATAGGCTTAGATATTGACTATATTTACACAAAAACGTAAAAAGAGCTAGGTGGCCCAAAGATACCTCAGTGTCCTGCTTCTCACAGCAGCCAGTAGCAGATGCCCAGGGAAGACTAAAGCAGGAAGAGTATAACAATAAATGTGTAGCAATTTTTCCCATAAATGTTCTTCCAGCCTCCAGATACTTGAAACTCAGAAACTTCCTGAGCCACAAGCGTGGTCTTTGTATCTGGTTGCCTTTGATAATTTAGTTTCATTAATTTCTCTAATTTCATCCAGCTTCTGATTTACTGGATGCTAAAGATTTTCAGAGCAAAATACTGGATACACACAAACTTATAGTTTCTTTGAAAATTAAGGAAATTGCCTGGTTTTTGTCTGCTTTTTAATGCTATTACAATTCCTAAACCACAGTACCACAATAAAGCAGGTTACGTATTACACAACAGTGAACTATCCCTAACAATTAACTACTGCATTAATATCTGCAAAATTTGATTTCAAATGTCTCCTTTTTCAAGCCTCAAAGGCAATCCTGTGATTCCTCTAGGTCCTATTAGAAGACCTGGAGATGTGGAAAGAGTGGGGCTGACCCAGTTAAAAGACCAAATGACTTTGACTCCATCAGCATCAAGCCCTGCTTGAGCACCAGCTGAGACTGGGTTCATTCTGGGCTCTGTGACAACATTTGTACTGGAACATTAACTGGGCACATGGAGGCCAGCTGGTACAGAGCAGTTGTGTCCAGGCTAGTAAACTGGTTAGTCCTAAAATGGGATGGCTGCAACAATCTGCCTTTGGAGAACAGTTCCTTGACTTCCCCAGTTGCCAACCCACACCCAGGAGCCGTTTGATGAAATTCTTGGCTGGAATAGCCAAACTCACTATTAGGAATGTGCTGGTGAGTTGGCCAGCACCAACGGTCACATTCCAGTGCCTGTGGACGCTCTGGGTATGGCTGAACTTACAGGGAAGCAGTCCATATCTTCACTGCGCTGCACCCCTTCAGGGTCTTCACCCTGAGCCCCCCAGGCTGCTGTCACTCCAGCAGCAGAATAACAGTGGTGAGGCTCCACTTCAGAAGAAACAAACTTGCCAAAGTAGCAGTATTTGACCTGAAAAACAGTCTCTTCACCTGTCATCTACAGCTTCACCTCCTGTGAGCCCAGAGAAATAAGGTCACTGGGAAAGAGCCAGTTTCAAAGTAGGCAGCACTAATATTCTACTGAAACCCAGTGCTAATCATCTCACCTTTAACACCCTCCTGTCTGCAGCATCTTGATCCCTGAAGTCCCAGGGAGGAGCCCATGCAAGGACATGGAATGTTGGTCTAAATAAATGATCAGAGAGAAAGAAAGCTGCTGAGACTGAAAGAGCTGCTTGTCCTATGAAGGACCTGTTAGGCAACTGAGCCAACTTTTAGGGGCTTTTCTGAAAAACAAGTTGAAGTACATTCACAGCACGGCAGGAGTCCTGGAATATGAACTAAAAAGGGATTTATAATAAAGAAAGAAAATGGGAGATTTGACTAACTGCTTACTCTTACCCAAAAACACAGGCCTTATCTGTTCAACCATAACACTGCACCTACAGCCAACTTTTAGCTCATGACTCATGATGTGTTGGCCAATTAAATGGGATTTCCTGATAAATGCAAATATGCCGTAACAGAAGAGTTCAACATAAACACAGAACCACCCCAAATCACAGCTTACAACTGATAAACTTCATTTCCCATGACCCACTAGAAACCCAAAAGCAAATTCCTATCCCAGTTATATTTATGTTGACACTTGAAGTCAATTGAGATTAAAGGTGTTAACTGCTGAACTGACAATCACAACAGAAGCAGTGATAACATATCCATCTCACTGAAAACACAGGATGGACTGGAAATAATTTCCAACAGAGAATGTAACAGAGAGGAATATTTAGGTCAGACTGTAGTCAAGAGCTACTACCCATAATAGCCATCTTTCACATGAAATTAAAGACGAAACTTGCTTTAGAGTCCAAGCAGTTCCTTTGGTGGTTCTTCAGTGATTCAGCAAAGTGAGGATTACCAGTGACTACTTGCTGCAGAGCACAGGTGCCTACAGTTTTAAAACTACTCTCACAGTAGTATCCTCAATAAGGCGGCCAAAAGTTAGAACTAGCCCTCAGTCTCCTCCTTGCTCCAATCAGGTCCCTATGCATTTGCCACAGTGCAGCATGAATTCTCATCCTGCAAATATTGTTCTTGCAAGAAAACAGAAGTTTGGTTCTTCTTGGGCATCTCTCATCAGCCATAAAGTGTCAGTAATAATAAAGTTACGTAAAAGAAACTGAAGTATGTAAAATATAACTAGTGAAGCTGTGATTTCCTTCAGGGCTGACTTAACTCTGCTCTAGGCAGAATGCAGACAAAGCAAAGAGATTCTTGGAAAGGGGCCGACTTTTCAAGATGCTGCCAGGAACCCCTACCAAGGAGAAATGCATATGACCACAGCTTTCCACGTGCTGAAGAGCTGC
This sequence comes from Nesoenas mayeri, assembly GCF_963082525.1. NCBI lineage: Eukaryota > Metazoa > Chordata > Aves > Columbiformes > Columbidae > Nesoenas > Nesoenas mayeri. The sequence goes on along the minus strand of NC_137565.1, from coordinate 9,118,152 downwards.
AATCCAGCGGCTCTGCACTCTCTATCAATACACAGCAACACTCATGCTATGCGACGTCAAACTAAGAGTCATCTCTTCTGTGTCTCTTGGTGCTTAATCACTTCCTTTTACTAGAAGTAACAGGGATGTCAAATCCAAATACTATGAGAACAGCAGAGAACAATGTAAAATGGCCAGCAATAGGTGACTAATTGCAAAACTACGGTTTGACAATGGTGGTGAAGCAATGTGAGTGCCTGGTTAAACTATCAAGGACAGGAAGTAAAAGAAACACGAGCTGGAGTCTCTCAGCATGCTAGATATATGAGACATGAATACTGAAGGTTGAAAAGCAGAACACATTTCTGGGAAACAGAGGAGAGTTTAGGAAAAAAAGAAAAAAACTACAGGCTTAAAACCAAAGTTCATTAGTGAAACTTGGAACCTTGCCCTGGACCTCTGCAATTCTAAACTCAATTTGATAGCAAGGGCCTTTATAAGAATTCAATGAACTTTATCTCTGTTTACATGTGAGAGTAGCTCTGTCCCAAGAAAAATGAGTGGGTTTTGAGGTTGTGTTGTGTTAACTCTGGTTGTGCTATGGGAAAACAGTCATGGCATGTTCTTTTCCTCTCTAGCAGTGACAGCCCTGGTCCTTCCGGCTGGGGCAGTGCCCCCAGGGCACTGAGGGCTACTATGCAGGCATGGTATTACCTCTGGCTCTGGTTACGCTTCCAGTGCCCTGCGGTGCCCGGCTTGGTGCTGGCACATGCCCCACCCACGCTGAGCATAGGAATTACAAGTTGGAAGGAGTCAGAAGGGTGTAAAGCTCTGGTTGAGAAGGACCACAATGTCCCAGCCTAAAAGCCACTCAGGCCTTGCCCTCACCTACCCCTAGGCTGGCACTTACCCACGGGGCACTCCAGTTCCCAGGCAAAGGATCACTTTGGGGAGAGTAGAAGCCATCACTTTACTTTGGTATCCCCTTTGATCTCCACTCTTACTATATTGGCTTGAATTTCCCATTCTCAGAGCCCTAATCTTGACTAAACCTAGACCAGGCTCTAAGCCAGGACGTCAGCCACATCCCCAGGTCATACGACATTGAGGGAAGCCTAACAACAGTCTTCCAACCATTTTGGAAACTCCTTTTGAGCATCTCTCACTGTACATCTAGGATTTTTCTTTCTTAGATTCTCAGCCCTAACTCTGTGCCTGCACCAAGTCTTATGCAATGGGAAACATCATGAAACTTGGCAAAGTTTAGGTGGGATCAACCCAGTAGTCTCCAGTGGCAGAGCTACTGCTGTTCTCTAGTAATGCTTTGATGAGTAACTCCATCCTGTCAGGTGGGCTGTATTATGAGAAACATCTCTGCATGATCCATCAGTGCCTCAGTGCATTCAGAAACAAATATTCAGTTTAGGTAATAGACTGGGAGATGAGGACACCTACAGGAGAGGGCTAAGGGATCTTCCCCAGCCTGTGTCTGAAGAATTGCTTCAATGATGTTTTTGACGTTATACCATCCTGTCCCTGCGCTGCACAGAGCAGCTGGTAGGTCTGCAGAACATGGCTGATACTGCCCTAGGTCCAGCCATAGCTTTTCTGGCATTGATGGTGTTGATTTTTTTAACTCCTGCAGCTGACTGTTGGTTGTTCTGTTTATGCCTTTCTGTGTACAAAGGATTGCACAAAGCAAGTTATCTTAGACACCACATCCACAGGAGCTAACAATTTCCTTCATCTCCTAACATTCTTCTAGACAATTCTAACCCCAAAACCTGTCTAAGTACCTGGACTGAATCGGGCCACCAGAATTCCTCATCTGTGTGTCTCTATTTGCCTCTTCAATCAACCTCTTTCTCTTACCTCTTTCTCTCACACACAAGAGCACAATGCTGCCCTCTGTTCTTCAAAAATATATGAAGCTACAGCAGTGCCTGGTGCTCAGGTGATGGTCTCAGGTAGCAGAATGCAGCACCCCAGTAGCAGAATCCCAGTTTGTCCCAATGTACACAGGATGGTCCCATAAACCTTGCTACTCTTCTTAGCAAAGCAGAAGCTGAGAGAGATAGAAGTGACTTATCCACTGAAAGATACTAGTGATTTACTTATGGTTACTGAGCTGGTCAGCAGGAGAAATAAGAATAAAACCAAGAGGGAATCTTCCTCATTCCACCTGTAAGACAACACTTACACAGCTCCCTTTCCACAGTCAAAAAGCTAACACAACTAAGAGGTCAAAGTTTAAAATGCAGGGTGCATATCCAAACGGCACTGCATTCCTCTCTGTAGAGGTCTTAGAAAGACAAACCACAGTTTCACAGCCAGCCAGGCAACAAAATTCAAATACACTTTTAAAGTCAGACAGCCAAATAAAAAATTGTCTTTACACAGAATTTTTTTTTTTCTGTATCTGTGAACTTTTTACTCTTCCTTAGTGATTCCAAAAAGAAAACAAATCAAAGGTATAATGTATCAAGCATACCCTTTTATCTAAGAAAATGAGAAAGTTCATATATAGCGCTGATTTCGAGGTAATTTATTGACTGACCTTACTTTAGATTCCTCAAAGCATACTGTGTGGCTTGCTCTTTAAATCAGCTGCAGAATAATGTATGTAAATAAGATTCAGAGGTTGATGGAAATTGTCTATTTAGAAAAACAGAAGTCCAGAGAAACTCTTTTGAAGGTGTTTATGCTATACAGTCACCTGAACGCCAGGGCAATCTTCCAGTGTTCAGTGTTTCTCCTCACTACACTCCTATGAAGTAGGAAACCATCATTACAGAAAGGGGAAATTGAGTCTCTAAAAAGCTACATGACTAGTGGCAATCCAGCAAAGCATTTAAACACATGCTTACTGCCTTCTATGAGACTCCTTACATACTTAATTTAAGCACATGCTTCAATGCTCTGATTTCCTTGTTCATGGAAAGCTGACATGCCCTTGGAGATGTTCAGATAAGGTGCAAAGCATAAGGCAGTCAGAGGAAGCAGATCTGGTTCAGCTGCTTTTCCATGCAAACTAGAGAGCACAAATCTTGGCAGGGTGAAACTGAGCTGACTGTACTGTCTACAATCCTCTCATAGCTTTGGGGAACAGCACTGCAATAACTTCAAGCTAACATCACCTTAGACACCCATGGTTGCCAATGTATTTTTTCCTCTATTGTGGCTTATTCAGCAATTCCTAAGCTTCTGAATATGAAGGATATAAGAACAGGACAGGAAGACACAAGGTATGTGCCCACACAGCCAGAACTCCGTCCTCCTTGAAAGACAGCCCAGTTCATATACAAGAGCTCCCCAGAACAGGAGCTGTTGATAGCTAACAGCCATATAATTATATTGCACAACAGAAATAACTCCGCACACAGCAACCCATCTGAATCCCGTCATCTTTATGCAATAAACTATATTTTATTTTAACTAACGATAATCTGACAAATCACATTCATTTCCCACTAAAGTGGGAATAAAAATCTATGTTTCCCCTCAGGCAAACATTTTACTTATTCTCCAAACCTGAATGATTTAAAAGGTACCTTTTGTGGTATTCACTATTCAGTAATTCATGCAAGATTATAAAGTTTTAGTGTTTTGGAGAACAGAACAATGTCATATACCACTTTTATGATATTGCTGTAAGCCCTTAGATACCACTCTGCACTTGATATGATCCCACTGACCTCCCTACATTTAGTGCAGGTTGATATTCAATGAAGAACTGCAGGGTTTATTTTAAATGTGGTCTTGCGGTATAAAGTAAACTTCAGCCTGGGAAATCTGGCAACTGCGGACTTCACGTGCATAAGGTAAATTGTTGGTTGGTAATCTATTGGCTCCAGCTAGCCCTGTGTCATTGCAGGCATAAACGTGATGTGCCTGGCAGGCAGTTTGCTTTAGGTTGGTTCTAACACCAATGGGAGCAAAGCAATGGGGTCCCATTTCACAGTTATGTTCAGTACTTCTGGAAATACACCCAGAAATTTTGCTTCAGGATAAGAACAGCCTGTTCCAAGACAGTTTCTCTCCTCTCAACATTTCAAATGTTCTTGAATACTTGTCTCTGCATCCAAAGCAGAAACTCTTAATTCCATCTGACTGTTATGCAAGTACCAGTCCCATATGACTGTGAAGTTTTATAGTGACAATTTTGCTTACAGACTTGGGCACTTGAAACAAACAAACAAAAAATATTAAAGAAGCAAAAAATGGATAATGGGGAATCTGATGCATTCGAAATAGTGTTACATAACCACTGTTAGAAAAGCAGCTTCAAAGCGCATTTTCTCTTGTACTGCAAGGAAACACATCCATCTTCCATATGCAGGGAACAAGAAAGTGTCAGCTTCTGAAAAGAAATTAAAGATTATACCAAATCAAACTATCTTTAAAAATGTATTTGACTGAATACAAATGTCCAGGCCATTTCTGTAAACACCTTCATGCAAATCTGTGGTCTCCCCCACAGACAGTCAGGTTAAATGAAGAAAACAGAATGGAGAATAAACTTGTGTAAAACTTTGAAAGGTGAATCAAGACCAGAAGTAGTTCTGAAATGCAGTGCTGAACTTCCTAGAGGAGCAGCTGGGGCAAGACAGAGTCAAATCAAGAGCATCCATCTCACAAACTCAAAGGGATTCAGAGTCCAAGTTCAAAGACTATATTCAAACTTATGTGAAGCAATTATCTATGACAGATGTTCATTCTTAGGTCGAATACACACATACTCCCAATATTTCACTGGAAGTCTTGTACTAACTGAATCTATATTCTCCTAGTAGAAAGATGTCTTGGGATGCACAGAGTCTGCTCATAGTCCTTTCCATGTACCCTTTCAGCTGACCGGCAGTAATGCCAATTTCCATTACTTTATTGCAAGATGTGTGATATAGAATATTTCTCTTAGGGTTGTTGCACATAATTTTTAAAAAATCTAGAATCAACACTTTCTTAAAAAGGCCTCCTAAATGCTCACCTGCCTTGCAGTACTCCCATCTGGTAGTACCAAATCAAGAGTCAAAATAAAGCATCTCTCTTCAGCTATCAGGGAGTCTAGTCCCAAATCCCAGTGGTGTAGATCATTGTAAGCAAAGAAATTCCAGGAGCCATTTCAAGGCTCTGCTTTCTAAAGCTGCTCAGTAACAGTTTTTTACTTAAGGAAACTTCTGTCACAGAATATGTAGCTTCCTTAGTCCTTATCTTAAAAGGTCCACAGGCAAATAGTTTTGAAGACAATGTTCTCCCGGTATTGAGGACAACCCAGCTTCTTCCACAGGCTTCTGCAAACCCAGAGCCCTCTCCAGTATTTTCAAAAGATTCGTACACAAGTCTCAAGAAATAATTTCTTTCTACCTCAGGGGATCTTAATTTGCTCTTTTTAATATGATTTTCTGAGGTCCTGTAACTGATCCTCCTCCACGAGCTCTATGCAGTTTCCCATTCATGCACACTTCATCTTGCTTTTCAGGCTGAAGCACACAATATCCCAGGCTTTTGGCCGTCACCTCCTGGTCACTCACCTCAGCAATTTACATTGATTCCTCTCATCTTGACTGCCAGGAGCTAAAAACGGCATGTTCTAAGAGCAAATGCTTCACATGGGTGACTGCAGAATCAGAAAGGATAAAGATGAAAGCCAGTTGGCAGACAGCCATTAGTGGGAGAGACATTCTGCTTCCCAAATACCGCTTTCAGAAGGAAAGAGATTATTAAAGGTATCATTAAATAGATTTACTGCTCTTTAAGAACAGCAGTATCTAGTTTTAACCGGAAGGATAAAAATAACATGAACTACTGTATCAGCCACAAAAGCAAACAGCTACAGCTTATTCCATTTATATTATGGGACTGCCTCCCTTCCTAAGGCTATTATTTATCCTTTATTATATTTCATGTATTAAGTAGCTTAGAGCTGCATTCACTTTTCTGTGGATTTTTTTGATTACTAGGGTTATAAAAGGACACGGATGCTAAATTAATCCAAGGACATCTTGCCATGGTGATAGTTACGTAGGATCCTTGGGAACAACTCACCTACAACAAATCCTGCCGAGAGAGAAGCAGCCTTTCAGGCACACCAAAAGAGCAATCATGTTTGCAGGTACCCCACAGAGCCTGGCAAGGAATGTCACTGTCTCCTCTGTTGAGGGACAGAGGCTTCTCACCACACTGTTGTGTATCATGCAGTTATGGAAGACACTAGGAAATGTGTGAGGACACAAAGAGACATTTGTTTGAAATGAGAACAATGATTACCAGCATCAGTCAGGTTCTTTCTGTAAGGCCCAGACTCCACAGCTGGAAACACGCAGAATTTAGAGGCTGATTTTGTGCTCTGTACCAAAGTCCCCAGTCAGAAGAGCATTTCACAAGGAGCCCACTCCTCCCCTTAGAGCTACACAGTGCACTATCCACACCCACTTGGATGATGGAGGGGCAGCCAAAGGCAATCCCCCTTCTTCACAGCACCCACATCTAGCCCTGAGTAGAGAACTGTAGCTCTCAGAAGAACAGGTGACATTGCGGTCAATGGCATTTTGCAGAAACCTGGTGAACTGCGAAACAGGAATGCCCATTTGGCAAAGCATAAGTAGCAAGCGGAGCACTAACTGCACGCCTCAACTATTAGGCAATGCTGAGCAATTCATGCTTATCTTACTGCATCAAGATCTTGCTTTAGAAAAACGGGGAAATAGCTACAAACAAAACAAAACCATAGTTCTCAGCTTGAAGTGCCATTTCCTTCCAAATCAACAGGAAAAGCTTCTCGTAAATGGAACGAAGTGTTTTTCCCCCCAGGCTGACCTCGCTAAATTAGAAATCAGAATACAGATCACCAGCAACTAGAATGGAAAATAGTAGATTAAATGTTGCTTTACTTCTACAAGCCCAAACCTCAACCCCTACATTAATAAAGCAAAACACAGAAAGCAGTTTCAGTAGAAATGCTCATCATATTCAAACTTCCTTAAACTCTGCATCCAAGAGTTGCTTTAGCTCCCTGCATAATGCATTATGTTAATACGCTCTGCCACCAGTATTCATATTTTATCCCAAGTGTTGAAATGCTGAGATTACTTATGTCTCAAGCTCCTGGATTCATGACATTATGCAAGAAATCCTGTTTTAATTGAAAACAAATTTCTAGCACTTCATACGAGAAGAAAATCTTCAAAATGGGACGGCTAAAGTTGCAAACCTCAAAGTACACATAAAAAGGCACAAAATACACTGCTTGTTAAATCAGACTATTTTTTAAGTACTCTCAAGACTGTGGGCAGCAAGCTGGAGTTGGGACTGCTGATATCATGCTGTCATGCAACAAGCAAGAATATCATGCTGTCAAGCAATCTCTATTTGGAGAAGCTAGGCAAAAATGTGCCAAATTTGCAGAAATCGTTGGGACAAAATAATTCATATACCCCAACAGAAATTAACTGATATGGAAAAAAACCTGCGTCTCTTTTCTCTCCTTCTTATATATGATGGAAGACTTCAACGAACAATTTTCCCTATAGAGCTGTCCTGTTGCTTTCCATCTACCCCTGGAGATGTCACATTGAAGCAGGCACACAACCCAACGCACCACTGTCTCTGCTTCTGGGTCTTGTCAAACCAAGAGTTACTGCAATTTTTGCTTCATATTAAAAGGCAAAGAAAACTCTCTCTGACCTCATAAAAGAGCTGCAACATAAGAGATAAGCTAGAGCAGCATTTCTATGAAGCCTTCTGTTTCTGCCCGAGCGTCCTGGCATCAGTAGCACGCAAGTGCAATAGTCTCATATTTCTTAAGGATGAGTTTCTATAAACCAAAGAGGAATGCATAGAAAGTCCTGTCCTTTGAGAATCCATAGCTTTCTGTAAGATCCTGCTACTAGATATGTATTTATTTACTCCAACAAGTTTAATATTTAAAATTTTTGTCCTGGCTACATAAATTAAATGTACAACAGGCTGCTCAAAGAGCTATACACGGAAAGAGGGCAGACATGCAGACACAGTGCCCTGCAATGCCCAAACACATCCTGAGGGCCTGCTCATGTTTCGTTCAGCAGAGAAGCGGGTTAATGTTTTCTCAGACTACAAAGGAAATCCCATCTTTATCCATGTGAAATTTTGACTTGTAGCCTTAGCAGGTCTGTGCATGTTAGAGACAGCATCATGTTGATGTCTGCCTGAGCTAAATAGTTTTTAGAAAAAGAAGGTGTTTCAGCTGGACCAGAAACATTACCACAGCTGTGAAAATTCCCCTTTTCTCCTCACCTATGTGACTCCAGGCTCTGTTCCAGGTGCATTCTCATTAACTGGTAATCTGGTTTTGCACCCACCACAGATGAACAGAATATATGTTTTCTAATCAACACCCAAACAATTCTCCAGCCAAAAGAACACATTTGACAGAGTTCTTCAGTGTTATGACACTCTAACCTGTCTTTACAGGAGGAGATTAAATTAATTCTGCACAAGCAACAACATCTGTCTAATTATTCAGAAACTTATGCTGTTTCTTTAAATTAGATTATTTCTTATTTATCTTTTTCTCTCAGATTCACTGATTAACAAAATCAGTTTAAAGTTATAGTAACTTGTTCCCAGCTTGGAGCTGTTTGCTACATCTGAGTCAAACTTCAAGAGAAGCCAGAGTGCCCCAAAGCTTCTCTCTTTCTCCCTCTGACATCCACTGGCTTTACAAAAGATGGCATCTTTCACTACAAACACTGCTTCATTTTAAAGTGGGTAAGCCAAGTTACTAAAGCACTGATGTAATGTCCCTTCTGTACCCAAACTTCTCACTGAGGTCTGTAAAATGCAGGGGAGGCCCCATATGGTTTAAGTTTTTTAGGACTGCTTTCTGAAAAGAAGGCTGAGCTCCAGAGACGCTGCTTTCTTACATATCCCAAACGTTTAACCTGAATATCAGTAATGGTGCAAGCCGCTACCAAAGGATACAGAGCAGGGCTGCCAAACTCACTTTAACTGCGGGCCACAGCAGCCTCGCGGTTGCCTTCAGAGGGTCGAATGTCATTTTAGGATGACATTCGGCCCTCTGAAGGCAACCGCGAGGCTGCTGTGGTCTTGGTGAAAATGAGTTTGATTCCCCTGATACAGAGAGTCTCTTTTCCCAGTGGATTTTCTGGTACTGAGTGTTGTATTAACTCACTCTACTATGCAGAAATTGCTTGTGCTTTACTGAGTCATTCATCTTTACAGCAATTGTATGAACTTAACTACCGCTGTAGAGTTTGTTTGAACCTGTAATGCTGTAGCGATTACACCAAGGTGTCAAAATGCTGGCTTACCTTGGAAGCTACCCAGGAGAAGTGTTAGCATAGCTGAAGGTGATCACTTCAGCTGTGTCCTTCTTTGTCTAACAGAAACCTCTAGCACAAACAAATTACAAAAACACAGAACAAGTACCAAAGTGCATTACTGAATGGAATTCATACTTTCAGAAAACAGCTCAGCTTCCAGCTATCTCAGGAATATTGCTCTCAGGACAAACACAACAGCAAAACAAAAAAATACCTTCTCGTTGCCGTGGCTTGAGGACAGCTGTCATTTGGGAGAAAGTGAGAGAGGCAACCTGGGTAAGTGGCGTATCAGCATCTGTCTCTCCATCTGCAAAATGGGAAAAATACATGTGCAATCCTGATATGCATATTTGAAAATGTTACATGTAATAGCGATAACGGACTGATTTCAGTAAGTTCCAGAGCAGACCTACAACTATAAATAAACTGCTGTTCTACAGTTCTCCTCAGAAGTTCCCCTAGTTCTGAAAATTATTTGATAAATTTCTCCCATGCAACTATTTTATTAACTTGCACAAGTATTACTGAGCCATTCAAGCACCTCCATATTTCTGTTTCCACTTATTCAAACAATCGTGTTTTTTGTGTTGTTTTCTTTCTCCAGTTCTATCACCCACTGGAAATACATCGGGTCTACTGTTTCCTTAACTTCTGGCAACCATACCCATAATTTTTATAGCTAAATAAACCCATTGTGGGAGCTTTGCCATCAAGTCCCAATAGCTTCTTCTGGGGCTAAAATAGCTCTTTACCCCCACCTGGAGGAAGAACCGGCAGAGACAGTCTCCATCTGCAAATGTACTTTTAAAACACGGCCAGCATCCCACCCAGGACACGCATTTCGAACACGTATACACATCACAGCAAATATAGCTCAAGCAGTTCTATTCAATCACACTTGTATGTGTCAAAGAATTCCCTTGTCATCTGGTACCAGCTTGCTACATTCAAAAACTGGACATTTGTTAGACAACAAACCAAAAACAAAGAAAGAAACCTCCAAACCCAAACATATGTAATACAAAAAAGGAAAGGAATAAGGAGATTATTGCCTGGCTGAATCCCAGACCGGGCGGTCTGAAAAGCTGTTGTAATTTCAGCAGTCAGAACGAGATTGCTCCACTGCCCCTGGAGCTGCTGCCTTCCCTCCTCTTACTCACCAAGACCAAAAGCAGTTTTGAGATCCAGTTGGGAAAAGCAGACTGGAGCAAAAGCACATGGCAGTACCAAGAAGTAAGGTACCATTTTCAATCCTGATCCCGTAAACGCTTATGTAAATATTGAATCATTTTACACTGCAAAATAATCCTATTAAACTAGATTAATAAAGCCACTTTGCAGGGTCAGAGCTGACGATACAAAAGGAATTCCTCTGTTGTTCTAACACAATTTTTTATGCTTTGTTTCGGTGTTAATTACAGCAGTGGAATATAAGGCCACATGATTTTGTTTGACCTCCTACACAACCTAAACCAGACCACTACTCCTGCACCTTCTCACATAAACAATAACAATTATCAAGAAAAACTACACTTAAAACACTCTGATCTCTGCTGACAAAACATGTAAATCCTGTCACAAACAAACCAAACTCATCTGAGCAGGATTACTTTCTGTAATTGTGTTTACTTGTGTTAATTATATAGCTGGTTTTGGTGTTTTATAAAATTAATTACTCTTTTCTAGACATCCGACTGGAATTCTCTCAATAGTGGCACAACATAAGCGGTCTTCTGGTTTTATGGATTTCCCCCAAAATTTTCAAAAAAAAAAAAAAAAAAGAAAGAAAAAAAGAGCAGCAGACCAGTTTTCTGCCCATCTATTTTCCTTGCACACAAATTACTGAGGCTTTGGAATGAAACGTATCATCTTGCTTCATTTTAAATATGAATCATAAGCATGCATCAGACACTCTTCTGAATTATTAGCAATTCTACGTTGCCCCCCTGCTGGTGGGATATTACCCCCACAAGGATTTCTTTCACTCTCCTTGCACACTGAGAGCTGATTATTCTTACCTCTAGCACCATGTGTTTTTCCTGGTGTCTTCAGCTCCCTTATCAATTCTCTGAACTTAAAATGTGTAATTACTGTTTCCTACAGCTCAAGTGACGTATGCAGCTCTCATTTCTAAGAGTTTCATGTCATATCTGCCTCATTTTCTGACATAGTTTTCTGGCCACTGAGTTTAAAACTTCTTACTTTTCCTCTACAGTACTGCGGTGTTCTTCTAATACGCTCTTTTTTTTTTAATTCACCCATAATTTGGACAAAATCTGCCGTTTTGAACGGTCAGGAAGCATTTCCAGCGGGGTCTCTGTCCACACCGCATTCACCTGCCCACAAGATGCTCCCTGCACACACCAATACAGGGGAAAATGGCTGCAGCTTCCCAACGCTGCTGTGGGCCTGTCTGACCGCGCTCCCGTTCATCATTAACACCTGCCCAGGTGTGTCCGCAAAACAAACTTCCAGAGCCCCGGCCCTCCCAGCGCCGCCATGCTGGGGAACCGCGCCGGGCCCGTCACCATAGCAACAGCGGCTGGATGTGGCGTCACCGCGGCGCGCCGCGCAGTGACGTCTAAGGGCTGCGCCGAGCGCGGGAGGCGGTGTCCGGGCGGGCGCCGGTCCCGCCGGGAAGTGTGGCGGCGGTTTCCGCTCCGCTTCCTGCCGCGCGGCCCGGGCACGGAGCGGGACGGGACAGCGGCATGGCCGGGCCGCACCTGCAGCAGCCCAGCTTCCTGCTGGTGCGTGGGGGCGGCGGGGGGCGCGGGAGGCGCCGAGCGACTCACGGGTCCGCGGCGTTTGCGTTTCGGTTCTGCGTCAGCTTTGTTATAGACCTGAGGGGGTATAGGGCCGGTCAGTGTAACCAGCTTTGTTATAGACCTGAGGGGGTATAGGGCCGGTCAGTGTAACCAGCTCTGTTCTAAACCTGAGGGGGTATAGGGCCGGTCAGTGTAACCAGCTTTGTTCTAAACCTGAGGGGGTATAGGGCCGGTCAGTGTAACCAGCTTTGTTATAGACCTGAGGGGGTATAGGGCCGGTCAGTGTAACCAGCTTTGTTATAAACCTGAGGGGGTATAGGGCCGGTCAGTGTAACCAGCTTTGTTATAAACCTGAGGGGGTATAGGGCCGGTCAGTGTAACCAGCTTTGTTATAGACCTGAGGGGGAATAGGGCCGGTCAGTGTAACCAGCTTTGTTATAAACCTGAGGGGGTATAGGGCCGGTCAGTGTAACCAGCTTTGTTATAGACCTGAGGGGGAATAGGGCCGGTCAGTGTAACCAGCTTTGTTATAAACCTGAAGGGGTATAGGGCCGGTCAGTGTAACCAGCTTTGTTCTAAACCTGAGGGGGTATCGATTTTCTAATTATTAGACTGTGTTTTAAGGAATTACAGAACTCATAGTTTATGAGAATACTAAGGTATTCTCCTTTAAAGATTAACAAACCCCGTAACCATAGAACCTTTGTACCCTATCATACCATATTCTTAAAATTTACATAGATTTACAACGTATTCTTTTAAAACAGGTAACTGAGAAACATGTGAATGTTACTTAGCATTGCTTAAACAGCTTGTGTTAGAATAGGCATGGAATAAGTTAATGGTTGTCAAGAATTGTAATGAGTACTTAATTTTTATGTCAATATAAGCGATGCATGGAGGGACACACCCAGTCCAGCCCCAGTGCTGAATAAGAAATGCTACTTTTAAAACTTTAAAACGTGTTTTTAAGGGTTTGTCAATTTGCCGATTTTACAGTATCATTGTAAGGTCAGTCGGTATAACTCCAGCCATACCCATGGACACGCTGTATGGGAAGAGCTGTGTAGGGGGGTCTTAAGTCACAGCCATGACAAATGTTGTCTCTTCTGGCCCCGGTGATGTGGTTTCCCCTGTGATCTGTCCCAGGCCACGCTGAAAGCAGATTGTGTGAACAAGCCGTTCGTGCAGAGGTGCCATGACCTGGAGACCATCATCGAGGAGTTTCCTGCCAAGGTGAGCGGTTGGAGCGGTTTCAGCAACGCCCCGCCTGGCACCGTGCAGGGGAACTTGCCTTTTCCATATTCTTATTTTTTTGTTGCTGTTTCTCTTACCAAGAGTTTTGAGGACCCCAGGTGAAACAGCATGAATCCCATATTTCCCCAAAAGTTAAAAATGTTTTCTAGTCATTAAGAGATTGTTTCAGTTGACTGCACTTCATTTATACCTTTCAGCCCTGATTTATGGGGAGAACTAGTTTTTAAAATGTGGCATGTGCAGTGCTGATAACTATCCTTGTAACTTGTGTGGGATCAGAAATCAGGATAGATTTCTTGTAATTGCCTTATTATAATACATTCTTTTGAATGGAAGTTCTGCCCAGAGAGGGGTTGGAAACGGCACTAACTAACCCTGTGCTGGTGGCAGCTGGCAGACAGTATCTTTGTGCATTCCAGAGATTGGATCTGCAATAGCAATTGTTCACATGAGGAATTGTGGACAATAACTATTTGTGTCTGTTTTCCCTAAAGGAACTACATGGCATCTTCCCATGGCTGGTGGAGAACATTTTTGGTAGCCTGGATGGCATCATTGTAGGGTGGAATCTTCGCTGCTTGCAAGGAAGAACAAATCCTACTGAATATTCTGTGGCTTTGGATTTCCTGGATCCCAGGTAAACTCATTTGTTTCAGCATAGATTTAAAAAAATGTACAGGGAACAGAGAACCAACCTTTTTCCATTGTGCAAATATATTTCACAAAAATGAGACCAGAGAAGCTACTTACCACGAATGTTCTTTCTGATGCTTGTTTACAGTGGCCCAATGATGAAGCTGGTTTACAAACTCCAAGCTGAAGAGTACAGATATGATTTCCCAGTCTCATATCTTCCAGTGAGTAACTGAAAAATTTGTAAGAATAGAATGTAGTTCTTGCAGCTACTGGAACTTTGCACACACTTTACATGTACAGATCAATATAGGCCAAAGTGTATCCTCAGTGCTCCAGGTTTAGAGCATTCTCATTTCTTTAAACAGTTGATAGAGGAGAGTTCCCCGCCATAACTGGTGGGAGACGACAGTTGTTAGCAGCTAGATATTTGTGCTGTTCTCAGCCAAGAAAGCTTCACTGTGATTCTTATCCTGTCCCCAGAGAAAGTCGTGTGCTTTATCTTGGTTACCACTAGTTGCAGGACTGAAAAATATCTTTCCAAGCTCATCACAGAGCAACACCTTCCCTGGCAGCACTTTGTGCCCATGTTTTTGAAGACTAACCACTATCCTGGACATGGAGAATGACATTTCAAACAAAAATGTTTATCTGCAGAATTGTTTCACTATGTTTCTTCCAATGTTGCCAGCTACCTGCTATCTAGAAATTGCTTTGGATATTTCTACTGTCTTTCACAAAAGGAAACATCATTTAAGCATATAGCAATTGCTGGTCCACAGCTCAGTTACCCTGACAAAACCGTCAGGCAAACACCAGCCTTCTGCTGCTCTCTTTCCAACTGGAAAGCCTTGGGGAAGGCTCATTGGTTTTTTTTATACTGAAAACTCATTTTCTGTGAGGAAGTTGGCAGTTATCTAAGGAGCATGCATTTGCACAAGCAACCACTGCAATGCAGTAGAACCCCACTGAGCTGAATGTAGATGTCATCCCAGGATGCTGGAATGCAGTGGAACATATCTGCAAGTATGCTGAGCAGCCTGATTAATGTTTCATTACTCTCTTTCAGGGCCCTGTGAAGGCTTCAATACAAGAGCAAGTCCTTCCTGAATGCTCTTTATACCACAATAAGGTCCAGTTTCCTTCTTCTGGTGGTTTAGGTTTGAATTTGGCTCTTAGTATCCTTTTAACTACTGGATATTTAATTCCCTTTAAATGTCTAAACTGGAGAGATTGTGAAGCATTTCTGCTGTGTATTTATTATGCATCTATGGTAAATTGCTGTTGTGCTGAAGAGTTTGGGCTGATTAGAAATGTTTAGATTCCAATGAAAGAAAACCTACCCTCTTCATATAAACCCTTGCAGGGGAATTTCTGGCCTCATTCAAGTCCTACAACAAAATTCCCAGTGATTTCAGTAGAGCCTGTATTTCACAATTTTTTGTTTTGTAACTACTCATAGTTTATGTAGTGTGACAGAAAAAGGGCACGTTAACTTTGCAGCTGGCTGCCTTGTTGGAAGCAGCTGCAGCTGTGCTCGTTTCAGTTTGAGACAGCCAAATGTGCTAAGAGGAGCAATGCAAACACACCTTGCCCCACGAAGAAAACCTCAGTTACCAATGTTTGATCAGTTGGAAAGCAAGAAGGCAAAGGTGAATTTGCTGTTAAGCTCTAGCAAGTTAATCTAGCATTGACAAAATAAAAAATTAGTGGCTAGACATCATCCCTAGATATCTAACAGGTGTGCTTGGTTTTTTATCTGATCCTTGACTATGCTCTTCCAGATCCATTTGAATATTATATGTTTTACTTTGCAATTAGTTTGATTACACAGAAGGTAAGTACCTTTCACAGTTTTTCCCTTAAAATAGCATTAGCCTTTCTTCACAATGCTTTAAGAGCCTGCTGAGATGTTGTGCAGCTAAATTAACAGCGGTTTTATCTGTACTTTTAGAATTTGTTATTGCTTTGTTTCGGTTTCTTAAGGAGATAATGTAAAACTAAATAATAAACAAAATACCCACCTTAGATAAACCAGTAAGCAGTCTGTCCAACAACATGGAGCAGGCAATGGATTCCAGATGGGTTTCCTACCCCTCTATCCAATAACACCATTGATACAGTCATAACTGCAGCATTGTATTGCAGCATCTGGTTGTTTGGTTCCTCTTGCTGTCGCTACCTGTGCTGTATAACACAGAAGTCTTCTCACACTTAGCTAGACTCACTAATACAGCAATAGTTTTCTTACAGCTAGTTGCTTTACCTTTGCTCCAAAGTGCCTTTGTCACCCTTTATCACCCCCTGGGCTCTGCTGATTTAGACTAAATGGGTCCAGCTGTGTCTCAGATGCTCCCCAGAAGGGCCTTAAAGCAACAGTACATAACTGCAAGTATTAATATATCCTTGTGGCCGTTTCAGAACTCGCCTGTCACCCATCACGTCAGTCCTTCCAACAGTGCGTATTTCATCTTGGTGGACACGTACCTGAAGTGTTTCCTCCCCACAGAGGGCAGTGTCCTTCCTCCACCTTCTTCAAACCCGGGGGGAGCCATCCCATCCCCAGCCCCCAGGTAATGACTGCAGTGCCAAGGGCAAACTGCAGCAATGCTGCTTACAAAATACAGCTTGTTGGAACTAAATCTCTAACAAGTAGAAAACACCTCTGCTCTTTATGATCTGTATGTACTCATTATGTCATTACAAAAATTAAATAGATTTATGTTCACTTAATTTTACCATAAAGGTTTAAATTGGAAGTCTGACAGGTAGCTATTATTGGAGCAGAAAAGACATGTACAAGCAACAAAAATTCATCAATTCGGCAACTCCAGTTGTGTGCCACGTGATAATGGCATATAAACAAACTCACAGTGTTGAAGTGAAAATTCTCCAATACAAGCACCCAGTCATTTGTACTGGCTAAGTGTGTGAAAGTCCACATTTTCAAAACTGATTTTGCTACTCAAATTTATAAAATGTTATCAATATTAGCAATTTTATACAAATGTAAAAATAAATAGCCATTATATTTTATAGAGCTGCATTTTAAATACTTTTCAGATATCAATTTCCACAGTCTGTTGAGCCTTAGCATATACCTAGAAAAATGCAGACCAGGTGAATTATGAATATGGAGGGCAGAGCGAAAGAAAACAAATTGGAGAAAGTAAAAAGCCACGTAGTGTAACATCAGGCTGTACAGAGCTGGTTCAAGGCGGTACGAGTAGTGATGTAGTGTTTGTTTAGAGTCAAAGTGACTAGTAATTATAACACACTGCAGAAGTTTGAAATACATCATCAACTACGCAGTTTTACTTCTTAAAGACTGTTCTCCAGTTAATAAACTGGTGATTAGAAGCAATGGTATATTTCCCTGTCCTGTGGCTTACTGACCAGTATTTCCATTGGTTTGTTGTTAAAGGTCTCCAGCAGTGCCTTTCACGTCCTACGGCATGCACCACACCAGCTTGCTGAAACGGCACATCGCCCATCAGCCTTCGGTGAACGCTGACCCAGCCTCCCAGGAGATCTGGAGATCAGAAACACTGCTTCAGGTAAACTAGATTTCAAGAAGAAAAAAGTCTCTTCTCTATAAACCAGGGACAGTTATACCATTTTGCTTTAGCTTGGTTTTGGAATTGAGCAGTGCAGCTGTTGGTTTTTGTTAGTGAAACAATTCTTGTGAAACTGTGAAGTTGTAATTTAGAAAGGCACTTAATATCTTTTTTTTAGACTGCATATCTAACAACTGACCTCAAGCATTTGAGTAGTTTTTTCCAGAAAAATTTCTAAACCTGTTTTTTTTTTAATCTTACATCAGTTCTATACTATGAGCAAACTTTGGGCACAGAGAAGTTGATTCTGTGCAGCATGAAGGGAAGGGAAAGGAGAATACAAGTAGAGCTTAGTTTTCAAATTCTGTACTGTGGCCTTCCCTTATATCCAGCTTGTGACTGACAACTCCTGGATTATCTATTTTCACTAGCTGAGAAAATATTTGTTTTGCAGGTCTTTGTTGAAATGTGGCTTCATCATTATTCACTGGAAATGTATCAGAAAATGCAGTCCCCTCATGTCAAGGTAATAGTTTGTACTTCATTCATGACCTCTTATCTTGAGCTACATCTCCTGTTCTGTGGAGAATTTATTTGTTATATTGGTGCAAAGGAAAGAAATAACTTATCAGAGTTATCTACATGAGTGTGTCAAAGTTGCTAATCCAATTATGAAGAATGTTGGGAATACGTGTGTCATCCAGATTTGCCTTCATTGCAGAAGTTGTGGTGTTTTGTTTTTGTAAAAGACAAGTTTGTGGGATGGTCACAACAATCTGCACATCAATAATCAAAGTGCTAATGGTGCGGGAGATGCCACTATAAAACCATAATGTTAAATCCCACTGGGACGTTATGGATGCTAAAAATTATCTAAATTAATTTCCAGCAGTGGTAGTAACTGTTACTGAAATACCAATTAATGATTTCTAAGATTGGTAACTAATTTTTAGCATAAATCCAAATCAAAAAAGGAAATCTTATTAAACTGTCCTTCATTTTTAAGAAAATAAACCATATTCCAAAAGATGTTTTTCACCATCATGGTGTCAGCAGCAGTTCTGTAGCTACAGACTTCAGAATATCTTACAAGCTCTTGTGTGGATAATACACTGTTTTAAGCAGTTTGTGGTGGCCTGTTCAGTAACAAACTACTGCATGTAAAATCTAAGTACGTGTTGGGGTCGCTGAGGTCAAAGCACTATAAATGTAAAGGGAATTTGAAGGAGAAAATGTTGATCCTCTGAATTCCCTCTGAGTCACAGTGGGGCTTTCACAGAAGGGGAGAGCAATGTAAAAGCTACTTGGGATTTATTCCTGTGTGAAAGAGTAATATGAGAGCTGATTGAGATATTCTGATCCTTCACTCCAGAGGCTATAAAATAACAAAATTATTTAAATTTTGCTAGGGAAAAACATTGCAGAACTTAAATGTGATGTGTTTTATTTTTAAAGTTGAGGTCAAAATGCAAACTTACTGATGTTGCAAAGTCTCCACTTGGGAGTCCCAGCAGCATGGCTGTGCACCTGTGGTGGAAAGGCTTTGCTTGAAGTACCTTTGGTCTGTCTGTCCAGTCTCTGTGCATCAAGCGCTGTGCTTAGGCCAGAAATAATGATTGCTTTAAACTTCTCTCCTCTGTTCACCCTCTGTATTTCAGATGCTCTCTTCTAACACTGGGGAGCAGCAATTTAGACAATGACTGTGAATGTTATGGTGGAATAGGGCCTAGGCAGAGCTTAAAGTTCTCTAAAATCATCACTTCAGGATCCTCCACAAGGTGTGTTGAGCCACAACTTGAGGCCATAACTCCCTGATGATATTTTAGTTTCCTCTTTGATGGAAGTAATCATGGGCATGTAAAAAGTAAGTCTTTACTCTTTGGGGTTAGAACACCTGAATAGGGGACCACAATTCCACCTGACATCCATAAACGGATGAAGGATCCCTCCTGGAGGACTTAGGAAAGGCAGCAGATCAGCTGGGGACAGGACTGTTCATAAGCCTTGATGCTTAAGCTTTGTAGACTGGTCTCAAGGTGGGCTGAAGGAGAACAGTCTGCTTCATAGTTCCTCAAATGAGGAAGCAGAATATGCAGAAATGCAAGTTTTGTTTTAACATAAGAGCTAAAGGGCTTAACTGGAAACCCAAGATCACCCTAAACCTTATGCTTAAAATAATTAGTAATTGTGCAGATTCACTTGATTCAATTCAGCCTTCTATGTGTATGGAAGGAGGGATAATTAGTGATCATTCATCCCTGGATCTAGACCTGTTTGACCATCAGTGGCTTGAAATGGCTCCATACCTGTATTGGAAGGTGGGATGAGATTCCACAGAACTTGTTCTTCCTTTGTCCAGCAGCCAAACTTGTTTGCTTCAATGGGCCAAACCAGATCCCAGATATGTAACTTTCCTGTGAAGTGCCTCAAAGAATTATGGATTTTCCTTAAACCTTGTTAACGTCATCACAGATCTCTCTTCACAAGCAGAAGGAGGTGGAATGGGAATGAATAGTAAATAATTTTCTTTCAACAAGATGTACTTCTTTACTGCTTTGACTTCTCTTTGGGTCTGGTGTGAACCTGAGGTTGATGCTATTTGCTATGCCAAGTTTCACTGTTTTCCCCATTAATTAAACTATTTTTCTGTGCTTTTTCATTTTCTATTTGCTTTCTCTTTCTCAGCTGATCCAGAGCCCAAGCGTGCAGCATCTCTTTCCCTATTCCCTTCTGCTGTAATTCACAATGAACCCTTAAAAAGGAGTTGTTTGATAAAGCTTCACGTAACGCTTCCTGCCCTTCCAATGCCAGGTGCCACAGCCCCAGCCCTGCATGTGGGACACCCTTTAGGCTACAGGCTCCTGCTGATTCCTGCAGCAGGGGAGTTGCTGGTGAAGCAGCCAACATGTTTGAGCTGCTGGGGAGTTTGGATAACGACCCCACCACTCCTAGGAGAGTGTAAAACCAAAAGATACCAAACTGGCGCTAGAGGAGATGGGGTAGGGGCTGTTCAAAACAGCAGAGGTGTGAATCTGGAGAGTTAGTTTAGATGCCTGACAATAGTCATTGGGATCTGTGTAGTGTACATTTTTTGTTTTATGTTTTTTCATTAATTTCATACATGTGTGTCGCTGTCACTACAGTATCCTCTTCACCATCACATAGTCAAAAAATAACACTTTTCCCTTACTCATCCAAGAAGGGATCTGGCTGAAGCTGGCAGGGATTTATGTTAAGATGCCTTTCGCATTAGCATATAACACTGGTGGTAGGTACGTCTTCTGCCTTCATATATACATGATGTTTCCCTCATAGTAAAAGTAATTTCCTCTTTTGGGGAAGTTCAGAAGACCTGCAGCCTTCCCAAATGGTCTTTAACTGGAAAGAGAAGACAAAGGGTTTCTCTGAACTGGATACTTGCTGGACAGGCTCACAGTGATTATAAAAAGCCAAACGTCTTTTCTTCCTGTTCCTTGGGAAGAAGAAAGTATCAATTTGAGTTTCTTCCCAGTATGCAAACCCTGCTACTTCAAAATAGCATTTAAAAAGTTTGCAGAATATTGGATGCTTTTACTCCATTGTTTAATAAAACACTGTAACAGTGTGTAAATCCTTGTTGCTGCAGGTCAGTTGAATTGGGGAGTTTATTTGGCAGACGCTCCTTATCTCCTACTGCACTTGCTCTGATCTACTGAACACCAGAAAGAAGAGGATACTGTGGCTGCAGTTGTTACTGTGATATGTTGTCCCTGATTGTATTTGTGATGTTCATTTCCCCCCACCCTTCTTCCTTGGGCTCATTCTCACTTTTTTTTTCTCTTGCTCTCTTCTCTCCTTTTTTCCCTCCCCCCCTTTTTGTTTCTGTTGTCTCAGCTGGAGGTTCTCCACTACCGACTCAGTATCTCCAGTAAACACCACGGTAGTCCTGCCCAATCCAGCTACCAGGCCCTCCACGCATACCAAGTATTATCATATTTTCATTTTGTTTCCTTTTTAAAAATCTTGTTCCATCATATAATCTGCAAAGTGTATTGGTGCTGGCTGGACAGCAGCTTTTTCTGCCAAATTGTTGTTTGACAAAGTAACTGAGAACAATGTGTTGAGATTTACTAAACTGACGGTGCAAACAGATACTGAGAGGTATTAGCAAGGAGGAAAATAGGTAAAACCTAGGATATTATGAGGACTGAACAGGAACTCCATTTTTAGAGATGCATTCTTGTGATGCATTGTAGAAAGAGGCTTATCATCTGTGATGACACTTTCTGACACCAAAACTGGCTTCACAGATGGCAGATTTCTGCCCCTCACACACTGGTCATTTAAGCAAACCTTGCATGGAAGAGAATATCAGAATTTGCCTGACTGTCCTCCAGAATTAAGGTAGGTAACATATAGGGTTTTTTAGTCAGTGAAATGTCATTGGATAGTACTAAATTTGTAGCAATGTGAACCTGACTGTCCAGTTTTCCAGAAGCACACAAGTGGTACACTTGCAGATTGTTCAGGAAATGCGCATGCGAAAAATCATTCCTGTTGGAACAGATTGCTGATTTCTCCTTCCCTACTTCAGCCCTTTATTCATTGGGTCTTCGTTTTGGGAAAGGGGAGGGCTGAGCATATGTACTATAAAGCTCTTATTATAACGTGCTATGATATATCAAGGTACTGCTTAGAAAGGAAAACAAGAACTACTCCTTGTTTTTAAATCCTTTTTACTATTGTGCTTATCTAATTACTATGTTAAGAAAAGAATGGCATATATCCATCCTGTAAGCTAAGGTTTCGCAACCAAATTACTTCTTAAACTGGTAGGGTTCCTAATGGTGCTGCTCTGGGCTAAGAGAAATTACAAGATTTACTAAGGAGAAAAACCACTAGCATCACCTGAAACAAGGTATTGAAATAGTGGTACTGGCAGTTTTGTAAGTTCAAATGGTACCTTCAAGGGGAGCCTACGTTTTTTTTTAATTACACCCTTTCAAGGCCTACAGCAGCGTGTTTGACCTCTCGAATTGTTTTTAGAGATTCTTATGTGAACTCTAGGACTGAGTAACTTCTCAGAGTTCTAACCTCATTTATAAACTCTCCTCAGGACTGTAGAAAACATGTTGACTTAGGGGCGCTTGTGTGAAGAACACAAGAGCAGCCTTCATTAGAAGTGGTAACAGGTTATCTTCCCTCTTAGAAGGGTCTCAGATCTGGCTGTACTACATGACTACATCTGTCACCGAGCCTTGAATCTTTTCCTGGAGTGAACTTTACAGTATATTAAAAATCTTAAGAGACTGTAAAAACACACCTGCTTTGCTACAAGCATTGCAGAGGAAGGACACACAAAGACGCACACGGGCACCCCCGCTTCCCGCCCCCAGCACTGGAAATACTGTTCAATGGATTTAAGTAGCTTTTTGTATAAAAATGCCTGCCAGTCCGCTTGAGTCATATTTAGCACCTTACCTCAGCACAGCTGCGTGTGGCATCCTGAAACATCTGGCAGCTATTCTCTAACACACTCTTCCAGCATTTTCCATTGCACTTGCAGCTGTAACTTTTGTTTCATGTACATTCTTCCCGACTTTAGAGAAGTACAAGAGACATGAAACTTGGAATACAAACAATATCTTAAAATCTACTTTCAGTAGTGGTTTGAGGTTAGTTCGCTACTCTTAAGTAGTTTACAGTAGCAAAGGGCTTAGTGCTTTGTCCTCAGATTCTGCAGCAGACCAGCCTGGGTGGTGGGCACCCAGAAGAACTTGCTCTTTTACCTCCTTCATCTCCCTGCTAGATCATACACCCACTGGGTTATTAGTAACATCACTGGCTCACCATCGCTCCTTGTACTGCTCCTGCCCAGGCTGCCTCTACTTCTACCCATAGCGATGCTAGAAGCGACAGGATCATGCAGAACTTGCAGCAGTTCTTATTCTCACCATAGCTCTTTTTAGAATTATTCTTTCTTATAAAGGCGGATGAGTAGGAGCATAGGAAGGAGAACTCAGTAAAGCCAGCCAGAAGCATAAACTAAGGATCTGTCGTGCTGTCAACAGCAATGAACTTCTAACCATAATGAAAGGCTGAATGTTCTTTTTTCAGAAAGGGGTAAGTCCAAGTGTGCAAGTTACTCTGTTCTTTAATGCTAGCCTGAAATTCAATGCATTAGAGTACTGTAGATACTTTTTCTTATATTAGAATACTGTCGATACTTTTTCTGACAATCACATTATCAAAAATACAGTACTGTTTCTCAGTGAACTGGTGGCAGAAAATTAATGCAGCTTGTCCTGGACAGCAAGCCTGTCTAAAATCAAGTGGCACCAAACTACAGTGAAGGACGTAGAAGGAAGAGAGCATTTCTTGTATTTTGATTTCTGATCTAAGAATATAATTTTCCTGAATTATCTGCTGGACATTTACGACATCATACTTATTATCTTCCTGTTTTTTTGCTTTGAATCCAGGAGTCATTTAAGCCCACTGAAGAGCACGTGCTAGTGGTGAGACTGCTAGTGAAACACCTGCATGCTTTCAGCAACAGCCTGAAACCAGAGCCTCTGTCCCCCTCCGCCCACTCCCACACAGCCAGCCCGCTCGAGGAGTTTAAAAGGTAGGTACATGAGCAGCCTGGCTCTGAGACGTATAGCTTCTCCCTAAAGAGCTCTGCTTTCACCAAGGGGTTGAATCAGGTTGTTTGGATGGTAAATACAGAAGCGTGTTACTAAAAGTACATGAGAGCTAATGAATTACGTTTTTCACATCCATTAGATGCTGGGGGGGGAGTAACTTCAGGATGGGGGATGTCTTGCTATTGCATTAGTTTATATATTGGCACAAGCCAGAGAAAAGAAAATGCTACCAGAGTATTCTGGCCAAGGGTAATGGAAAATGTTATATTTATGTATTTGAGTTGAAGTAGCTTCAGTTAAGAAAGAACAAATTTGGGTCAGTCCTTTCTGTATTTGCGTTAGTGGTAGTGTGTTGGGTTGGGCTTTTTGCTTTTGAAATTTGCTGCTGGTTTATACACATGCCTGTCTTTGTTTGCAGGGTTGTCATTCCTCGGTTCGTCCAGGAAAAACTTTATATTTTCCTGCAACACTGTTTTGGTCACTGGCCTCTGGATGCTTCTTTCAGAGCAGTACGTACCTGCTTCTCAAAGTCTGTACTCAACAGAAATAGTAATTAGTTACTGCTGTTTAGCAACTATTTCTTGGGCTTTTAATATTCTTTATACAACATGTACACTTATGTCAATTAGACATAACAGGGAAGTTGAATATATCTTGGTGATAATTACTACGGGTTGTTGATTTTCCTGACACTGCAAATGGCTGTTGATTGAAAAGAAGTAGGTGTTACTCTTAAAACATACATTCTTATAGTCCCAATGTCTTAATATCTTATATTTTTCTGTAGTAGCTGCTTGAGTGCCATCTCATTTGGGTATTACAGAAAATCCAGATTGGTCCCAATGAACACACCCTTAGTTTTTTTCAGTTCTTTTTCAAAGATACTCAGATTACCAGAGACAGCTTTATTCCTAAAAACTTTTAGGTGTCATTAAGATCATATTCACTAGGTTTAAAAGAAACAAAAACCCCTTTCTGTCTTCCTTTCCAAAAAGTATTGATAGATGTTCTTCTGTAGGTTCTTGAGATGTGGTTAAGTTACTTGCAGCCTTGGAGGTACGCTCCGGAAAAGCTGCCACAAAGTGAAGAGCCCTTGCCTCGCAGCGTGTCGGAGAAATGGTAAGGAGGAAAGCAGCTGTGAGTAACCTGAACCAAACCTCAAGTTTGTGCAGATCCTGAGTAAAGCTGCAGGATTTTAAGAACCATCCAACCTGAATTATCTTCCTGTACAAGATTAGAGATCATTTCTTAGAACAGAGGCTTTTGTTTTGAGAGGAAGATTCTTTTGCCTCAGTGCAAAGAGACTGTCTTTGCAGA
The DNA here is from genome assembly GCF_963082525.1 of Nesoenas mayeri. Classification (NCBI taxonomy): domain Eukaryota; kingdom Metazoa; phylum Chordata; class Aves; order Columbiformes; family Columbidae; genus Nesoenas; species Nesoenas mayeri. Next base: position 9,092,695 of record NC_137565.1, on the reverse strand, counting down.
GACAGTATAAAGCATTCCTTTAGTGACTCGTTTGGCAGAAAACAAAATAACAGTTATTTCGATAGTTGTACTTACAAATCCTGTACTCACTTTGACAGGGCTGCATTCATTCAAGAAAACCTACTCATGTATACTAAGCTGTTCATAGGATTTCTGAACAGAGCTCTTCGAACAGACCTGGTCAGTCCAAAGAATGCTCTGATGGTGTTCCGAGTAGCCAAAGTCTTTGCTCAGCCCAATCTAGCTGAAATGATCCTGAAAGGTAAATGGATATTTTGGCATATTATGTTGTCCTGTCTCAATCTTTCTTCATAACAGCTACATCTTACCTCAGGAACACTGAGGTGAATAGACTTACTCTCCCATTTTGCTTGCTGTTTTACCATTCAAAAGTCTGCATGTCTTCACTAATGTTTGTCATATTGTTTTAATGTCTATAGTTCTTTTCTAACCACCATTGTCTAGATTTAATTGCACAATTTTTCTTTAAACGATAAAGAACACACTATCAGTTTTGCTTACACTTGCCTTATTTGGTTATTTACTCAGGATTCAAACTTCTTACATCTCTAAAGGTATCTATACTTAGCAAAACAGCTAGTCAGCTAGTCATGTATGCACTAATCAGGATACCGTAAATTTGAGAGAGGCAAGATCTCTGGCAGGTATCAATGTCTTAAGTGTCATATTTCTCTATTGCTTTGTTGAAATCAAGTTAGAGACTTAAAATGATGTCTGTATGGTCTGCATTTAAATGCACTCCAACATTTTCTGCTGTGGACAGAGAGGATTAAGTGAAAAAAAAAGTAATTAAGGCTTCTTTCTCCCTAGAACTTCCTGCTTATCTAAAAGCCAGTTGCCCAGCAGACTTAAGCAGCTTTGCAGCTAGACCTTCCCCAGGCAAAACCAGGAGTGTTATGTCACCATTTTCATTACTTTTCTCACACTAGGAGAACAGTTATTCCTGGAGCCAGAACTTGTTATTCCCCATCGTCAGCACAGACTTTTTATGAGCCCCACAGTTGGTGGAGGCTTCTTATCATCATGGCCTCCAGCTATTACAGATGCCTCATTTAAGGTGAAGAGTCATGTTTACAGCCTGGAAGGACAGGATTTCCAGTATAAACAGATGTTTGGCACAGAAGTCAGAAATTTGGTAAGCAAGGAATTTGTCACCTTGTCTTTCTGCTTTGACAGGTGTTTTCTCAATGCTGAGCATCCATATCATGAGAAGTTAAGAGTGAAGAACTTAAATATACAATAGTGGAGAAGTTCACTGATGGTGACTTGTGGAACATGAGGGGTCTTAATTCAGCACAGCTGTAAAAATCTGCTTGCTCTTTGCTAAATAAGAAGTTAATGTAACGGTTTGCTGCCTTGTAGTATATTGCAAGTATTTCCTCTCAAGCATGCTTACTGTGAACTTCTGATTCATTGTATTGATCAGTACCTATCAACAAGTCAGATGAAAACAGCAGGAGATTAAAAAAGCAGCTGAAAAACCTAAAAAGCACTCAAGTTCTTTGAAGGCTTCAGCAGCAAAGATCTACCTTTGCCCAATTGGAGCTTGAGGAGCTAAAGCAGTGAGAGCAAATCCATTTATCAGGGCACAGTTTTATCCACGTATTGATGCTTAGTGGTCCTTCATCTTTGTCCCACACAATTATTTTTTGTTGTAGGTGTTAAAACTGGCTCAGTTAATTTGTCAGGCACAGCAGACGGCAAAATCCATATCAGACCATTCTTCAGAGACAACGGCCAGCCAGTCCTTCTTCTCATGGTTTAGATTTACATCATCTGAGATGAATGGTTCCTACACAGGCAATGACCTTGATGAAATTGGGCAAGACAGCATCAAAAAAACAGATGAATATTTAGAAAAGGCACTAGAATACTTGTGCCAAATCTTTAAGGTATGTAACATCTTTCTAAGAACCTTCCCTATGTGGCAGCTGTGATCAAGAGTCAGGATTCCTCAACTGTACTTCAGTCACTCTTGCACTTTGTGGAGGCACAAAGCCATCCAGAGATCCTGCTAGCAAATTTGGTTGTAAACGTCTTTTAGGCTTGACTTTACCTGAAAAATTGAAAACTGCTTTCAGTATAGATAGAACCAAATGTTCTTAGTTTTTAAATATCAAGCTGACTTTGTTTAAAGTGACCACTTGTCTGGACTGTGTCGTTTATACCAAACCTGTCTCTTTACTTGTGCCTATTCTGATGTTTACAAATAGGCCAGACATGGCTTAAATTTTAAAATGTCTTCTATATGTAGAGCACTATAAAAATACAACATATAACTGCAGCTATAGATGGATGAACTAGAAGTATGCTGTTTCTTCGGTTAAACTTAACAGATTAATTTGTCAGTCACATTCCCTTAGGCAGAATTGACCTAGGAGAAGACAGCTGTTTGACAGCTCTCAAGAAGTAAGGGACACACAAACCAGAACACAGCTCGTGGATTTGATGAGCACAGACGAGAATCTGGAGACTTCTATCTCCTTTTAATGTCTAACTTGCGGTGCTATGAAGCAATTCTTGGTATCTGTGCTGGCTGTCAAAGGCTTCCATTGCTAAGGTGTTTGCGGAGAAATAAATGAAATAGAAGAAGGGGGCAGATCAAGCATATGCATTAGAACTCTCTATTCTTGAGTAGCTGAATGAAGCCCAGCTGACCCAGATGATGATGAAGTGTGGGACAGCTCAAGATGAGAATGGAAAGAACCAGCTTCCAGACTGCATTGAAAGTGAGGATGGCCTCATTCTTACACCCTTGGGCAGGTACCAGGTGAGAGAACATTCTATAAAGCTACCCTTGCTTGTTCATGAAAAAACAAGTTGTCTTTCTAGATCAAGAGAAATGCAATTTATCTGGGGCTAAGAGAGGTGCCCACATAAAAGCATTTCAGACAGGAGCAAGAAGATAAGGGGTTTATTTTCCTGTTTCTAGATCATAAATGGCTTACGTAGATTTGAGGTGCGGTATCAAGGAGACACTGAGCTTCAGCCCATCCGAAGTTACGAAAATGCCACTCTTGTTCGCCTCCTATTTCGTTTATCCTCAGTGCTTAATGAAAGGGTAAGTACAGCACTGCCTCCTTTTCTATTTTCCATTGCAAATCTCTGTTCTTCACTGCACCTGCACATGCAACACCTTAGTTTGTTTTTGATGTCTCCTTTATTGTGGACCAGATGGGTGTTTGTGAATAGTATCAGGCCTGCTTCTTTAACTCTTGTTCTACTTTTCCTACACGAAACATTAATAAAGAACATTTTAAATGTATTCTTTATGCTTGAAAAACAAAGGGAATATCATTCAGAATGGAAGATTCTAAAAAAGAAAACCAAATCCTTTTCTTCCTATAATAGATAAAGGCAAGTCTGCACTAAAGCAAGTTACTAGTTAAAAGTGCGTTTTGTGAGGTTTTTTTTCCTCTATTTCCTATAAATGAAGACAATTGTAAAATAAGTTACAGTTTATGACACTAGTTGCAGTAGAATACTAATGTCTAAACTTCTCTTACCTCAGTTTGCTGATCAGATGGATGAGCTCTGCTCCAGGCAAGATTTTTTTGGCAGACTTTGTCGCTATCATCTTACCAACCCCCGCCTCATACAGAAAATCAGGCACAGTCCTGTGGTAAGGGACAGAACAAGCCAGAACTGGGGACCAAGGATCAGCCTGAGGTTTCTGGCTAGCTACAGGACTCTCGTGTCTTTGCTGATGATCTACTTCATTGCATCCTGGTTTTACATTGGGCCAGTGGGCTGCACATTCATTATCCTGATTGGATATTTTCTTTATGCTGTAATAATGACATTTTTCTCAGAAGAATGGAAACCACATGAACACTAATTCCTTTCTCTCAGCTTACACTTGTAAAAATAAACATTTAAGGATGAGCCTGGGATTCAATGACTAAAATGTTTGAATTATCATATCAGATCTTCCTATGGTATTTTTTAAATATTAAAATTAATTGAGTTTTATAAACAATTATGTGGTACTTGTGGAGAAAATCAATGTAAATTTTATTCTTATAAAAGTATTCCTATGGAATCTAGTGAATGACTTTTATTTTTGAGGGGGGAAGAATAAGCCATCAGTACTCATCATATGGCAATGATCCATGCCATCTGTAGAAACATTTTTGCTTCAGCAGTAAGTCCATTGGAGCCTCTTACACTGTTCTAAAGCAAGAACTAGCTGTAGGACCTACATATTGAGCTTACAGGCAGAGCAGTTACAAAAGCAACAGAAACAACAAACAAACAAAACCAACAAAAAAAACCCAGAAGATGGGCAGGCAGCAAGAATGGCATCTCATTAAACCTCCTCTTCCCTACCTGAGGCCTCCTCCACCCAAGCAGGTTCATGTCTTCTACCTCCATAGACGATCTTCATTAATCTCATTATTCATTAAACTCAGAATGGATCAGGGATTGCTACGCCACGTTTTTCTGTTGCTGCAGACAGGATGGATTAAAAGCTGTGGCAGAGGTTGCCCATGACTTTGCCATCAATACTCACAACTGGAAGACTGAGCTGCAAGGAAGTCTTCAAAACCTGTCACCTTTTCTTGCGGTGGCCCTTGGCCCTGCCGTAGTTGTTGAGCTATGCTCAGTAACTCAGAGCTGTACTTGCTGCTTTAATCAAGAGCGCTCCTGCCAGCTTATACAGAAAAATGGAATAGCTGAGGGTCATTTACAAAACTCAGTTTGGTCTAGAAATACAGTTTCCAGTAAACCACCACTCAAACAGCAACAGCAGAATGGGCAAAGCTGGAGGTGTGGATTATGAATTAATTACATAACACAAACTGTATCGGTGCCACTGGTTCTTTTGCCACAAGAAAAGAGCCAGCCATGTCACACTACGAGTTAAAAAAAATACATCTTTCATTTGCAGATACCATTACTAACCTCTTGACAGGTCTTCCAGTCCCCTATGAGGACAGTAAAGATAGTGTTCCATGGGATTAAGAGCCATTTATGATTTCTTCCCCTAACCTTCAAAGCGTATGAGTTTTCACTTACCACAGAACAAAGTAACCACCATCCAACGGGCACAACAGAACTGGTTTCTAAGGATCAGCATGGGAAGAGCAGTATAACGTTAGCATCCAACACAGGAATAATAATAAATTTATTACAATAGAAACAAACAGATAATGCATTAGTTCATGTACAAAATACTGATAGCATTCTGCTGCCTCAGTCAGTGCTTACTAAGTACCCACATTTAAAAATATCCTAAAATTGATGACACGGCACAGATTTACGAAGGTCATAGCAATTTCTTGACACTACTGTAAGAGAGCCCAGCTACTCTTTAAGGGTTGCTGCACAATACAGGGAGATGGAGCAGGATTGAACAGAAACAACTTCTGATTCTTCTGCACCAGGAAATTAAGAGTGAGCAACTTCTTATAAGCATCGGGAAAATAGAAAACACACTATGCATGAAAACAGTTACTTGTGGCAACTGTTTCCATTAGAAGTGCCCAACACTAAGGCAGCTGATGACTGACTTGAGTGCCCAGCATTGCTCAAGGCACAAAATATTGGTTGTCAGTTCGACTCCTGGACTATGTTGGCTTTTTCCTTTTGTTTTTAAACAAACTGATGTAGCATAGAAGCATTTTCACTGAACTGCATCAACTCTCAAATGAAGCCAGATGCCTCAGGGAGACAGTAAAAGAAGAAACATAGCTACGAGCCTGCTGGATTGATTTGTCCTACTCGGGCTTCATACTCTTTATTTCCTCCCCCTACCCCCACACACCTTTACGTACATGTTTACTGAGTTTATAGAAGAAGTCAGCGTGCGCATTAATATCTCTTCTTTCTAATCACCTCACTTTTTTGGAGTAAGAAACATGTGGTCCATGCTAACCAAAAACCATTTATCTGAAGTAGTGTTTAAAATAACCTATAAAATACGTTTTCTCCCCTCTGTTTGGTTCCCCCCTCACCCCCAGTATAATTATCCAGATTTATCTCACATATTTGAGGGATGCCTTAAAAGGCTGTAATTTAGCCCATCTCTGGGCAAAGCTAATAGGCAAAAAGATTCCTGCAACCAGTGAGAAGTTTGCAAGCACATTCTAGTTACAGCTGATTTATTTCTGGGGCAGTATCAGGTCACAAAACATACAGTGTGAAAGAAATACTGGCACGGAGCAAACCTGGAAGCAAATTAGGACATTCTCTCCCTATTCCCTCTTATACCAGACTCCCTGATGGAAGTCCACAAATAATTTCTTCTCTAAGAAGACAATAAAAACTCATCCTAATACAGTCTCAAGAACCATATATACACACTTTGTATATTTCAAAATGCTGGCAAAAGTCCACAGAGGCAGAAGATAAAAAGCATGAAAGCTAAATCTAACATCAGGTTCTCTACTGAACCCGACACCTAGAAACAAAACAACATCAGGCTTCTTTTCTTCTGAAGTACCCTCTCCAAAATGTGATTTTCCAGTGGCATGTGGCAGAGGCCAGCTGTGAGACCTTCTTTCTTGCTTCAGGATTTAGAAAGCAAGATGTTATGCAGCAGAGAGACAGGCCTGACGAATACTTTGTGCCCAGGTGTTTAAGAGCGCCGTGACTGAATGCTTGTCTGGAAGTTGCAATAGTTTTGAAGTCATGTACCGATACACTGACTGCAAAAAGGGGTTGGCTGCTGGAAAACAAGAGATAACAGATAAACGGAGCTATAATAAAAAAAATAATAATAATAAAAAAGTAACATCAGGAGTTCACACATTTCCCCACCATTACCACACGTACACACTCAACAAAAGTCATGCTAACATCCTCATACCGTATTGTCTAGGGTTTTTTATCCACAGAGGGCTCTGATCGGGATAGTCTGCTGGAACGCTGAGCTGTAGTGGTGGGACGTTTGGAAGGTTCTTGTCATCTAGAACACAAACACACTTCCCATCAGAACAAAGCATTCCTTGCTGGATGGAGGGTCCTGCATTTGTGCATAGTTCAGCTTGGTTTCTAGCCTCTGAACCCCAAAGAGGAACCATTTCCAGTTTTACTGGAAGGCAAGCTCATTGTTCACTTTAAGACTCTTAATTTATTGGAAGAAAAGCCTGGCAAACGTAGCCCCATCTCTTACACACTCCTGCACCTAGCCAGCCTCACCATTTTGTTAGCTGAACTTCACTAAAGACAGCTCATTTTTGAAAATAAAGTGCCTTATGTATTAATATTCAGAACAAAACCAGTTCAGATTTCTCAAACCAAGGGGAGCAGGAAAGCATCTCCTTTCCCCACTGGAAAGTTCATAGACTATAACACATATTTATGCTTATTCAGCTGAGACGGAAAAAAAAAAAAAGATGCAATTTGAATTTTTTCTTGAATATACACATTGTTAGCGATCATTAGGACAAATTGAAACAGACCCTTCAAAAAACTAACTCAACATTTCTCTAGCTCTGTCCTAGTTATTGGAGGGAAAATAATTAACACCTAGGTCAAAATCAGGAATCAAGATTGTTGCTGGCAGCAAGTAATTTTGTAGACACTGAAAGAGATTACCAATTGCAATTTCAGTGCAAAGAAAGGATCAATCAGTGTAAATGATATGTCCAGGTGTACCCTGAAGCAGGCTGTGCAGAATGTACTGATTAGGCAGTGCTATGAATTTGCTAAGTACAGATGTCATGCAGAAGTCACAGGATGGCAAGATTCAAGGCTGTTAGCAAAAAACTCTTCAAATTTCCACAATCGAGCTCAGCATTTCTTTCTGAATTCAGTTCTTAGTTTCTTCTTGCTTACCTAGCTTGCATATGAGATGAACTGTGCCATTATTACTGCAGTGTGAAGGGTCCAGGTTCACCAGGAATTTAGGATTTAACCTTGCAACTTCTCCTTGTAAGACATTTGGTATGGTCTGTCTTTCATCCTCTTCATATTTCCGTTTTCGAGGGGAGGCAATCGGGGCTCTATGTAAAATACAGTCCACAAAGGTACGAGGTGAAACAGTTATGCCAACACCACATTTGTCAAATATTTTACAAATCTAAAAAGGAAATACGTAATGCACTCCCATCCATAAACTCATCTGTCTTTCAATAGCTTCTACTAATAAATATTTTTCCCTTTAGTAATGAACATTTAAGACAGCCAATGATACATGATACAATGATACATACGTGATTGGTGGTCCATGAATTGCAGTCATAGCTGGCATAAATGTACGGTACAGGGAATGGTTGAAGACAGGTGAACGGATGTTGGCCAAAACGGCATCCAAAAGTGGCTGACACAAGTACTGCTGTTTGGTGGGGGGCACTGGGGGAGGCGGTGGAGTAGGCTAAAACACAAGAGAAGTCCCTTTTCTTTTAATCATCACCAAAAAAGAAATCTCTACTAATGACTCTGCAAAATCTTATAGCGGTAAACTTCCAATGTGTGAAATGCATCAGAACAAAACCACACAGTCCACAGTTTTCATCTAGGAAGCCTGTCTTGAAATCAGCTGCAAAAGTTCACACAAGGAATTACTTAAGTCTTTGCACAAAGCACGAGAACTCGAAAGTTCAGTTAAGAGATACATACAGCTGACTTAAATGAAGTAAATGCTTACCCATTTTTTCCTGATTTCTTATTCTGGCCAACCTTACGTCAAGTCTTAACATCATGAACAAGAAGAAACGCAAAAAAGAAAAACCTTTTGGAATTAATTGCTTCTCTGTTGCTAGCGCAAAGCGTTACATACCACAGCCATATCATTTTTCAGCTTCTCCAGAGCAATTTCGCATTTCTGCAGTGTCTTGAGAGGGCACCTGCAGAAGAGGCAACATTTCATCATCACAAAACAGTCACATCGCTGAAGTGTTCCTGCTGGCTGAGCCCACAGACAGCTTCACTGCCAGCATGGCTGGATGCTAAACAACACGTTTCTGGAAGAGCTGGGGAATCTGATGTCCAGCCAAAAGAAAAACAAAGTTACTGTACCGTTTTGAAGGGTCAGTCAGGATATCTAAGAGACTCTTCATTTTACTCAGGTCCTTCTTCCTATCTGAAATAACATCAGAGACACAAACACTGATTACAAGAATAGCTTCCATACTTGCAGACAGAAATTCAGTATACTGTTCAAAGTGAAAACACAGGCCGACACTGAAGAAAGTAGTGAGGATCAAACATCTTTTATCTAAGCAGAAGTATATCCATTGCATAAGCTCTATGTGTCTCAAAAACATCAGAAGGAAGAGTGGTAGGAATTTAAAGATGAAGATTTTGCCTACTCTTCACAGTGAAACCTTTATAGTGGTACGCTGTCCTGGTTTTGTTAAAAACAAGTTTCTCTTCTAGTGAATTTGCCTGGCAGCTAAAGCTTCATATTAGCTGCATGTTTCTGAAAAGCCAGATAGATGTTTTGGTAGACATAGCAATGGTATGCAAGGTCATTGGTAAGAATGGATGAGAACGGATGCACATCTCACGGGAGGGGCAACGAGAAACAGGTGACCAAAAAACTGACCAAGTGAAGTATTCCATCCCATTCACATTGTACTTCATATAAAAGTGGGAGATCACGAGGATCTTGTCCCTTTTCCTCATGGCTGACATTAGGAGAGGACCTTGCTAGTCATCCCTGCAAACTGAGGCCTGGTGACAGACTGAATCCAACTCCGAATGGCTGCAGAGTCCAGTCCAGGACTTCGGGTGCCGGCTCTGCAGTTGCTGGGACTTTCAAGGTTGGTTTTGTATATTCTGTATTATTTTCTCTATTTTTATTGGTAGCATTAGTAAAACATTTTTAACTTTTCCAACTCTCTCCTCTCTGTCCTTCTTTCCCTCCCAATTGCCTGTCCTTAGTGGGAAGGGGGGAGAGGGAGTGGCTGAAGGGGGTTAACAATACATTTGCCACAGTTTTATTGTCACCCCACAATCAAACCGCAACATACGCAAGAAAGAGCAACTAACTTTCACTGTCACTTTAAATCCCTGGAATAGAAACCATTACAAAAGGCAAGGTACTGCTTTCATCAGAAGAGAGAGCTGACAGAATGAAATGCATGACTAAATATAGGAGACCTCACCTTCATTTTTATCTATTTTATTGATCATCCTCCGGAGTGGCTCAATGTATTTTGATAGCTGTTTCAGTTTCTCCAGATACTGTTGCTCTTCTGACTGGCTAGAACTGGCTGGACTCATGACAGAATTGGGATTTCCTGGCAAGAAGTAAAGACTGAATGTCACTGGAATGATGAAAGATACTGCAGAACAGCATTCTCACATTTCAGAATTTAGATCTGAAATGCTGCACTCTCAAAATACAGTTCACATCAAATATTGAAATCCAGTAATGGATGCCCTCCACAGTTTTAGTGCTTGTCCAACCCTCTAATCTTTGTGTAGAAATAAAGTATTCTGTGGACAGAACAGCAATTCCCATTTAACACATTTTTTTTTTCTGAAAAGATCCAAAGTTTCATATACCCATTTTCTAGGTCCTCATTTTCCCTTCACTCTGGTACATTAAACACTAAATCAATACACTGAATTTGCTGCTGTTTTCCTTAAGTCGATGCTTTCCAAACTGCAGAGCACACAACACTGGTATGAGAGAAGAAGCCACTATGTTACTTCCATTCACAGTAATAGAAACTGCTTGTTACATCTGGGAGAGAGAAGAGCCCAGGTGTCCGAGCACACCTAGGAAGAGGTTTTGGAGCAGAGCAGCCTGCGGCCTGTGATTAAGTGGTTATACATCCTTCACAATTGCGTGCTGTTGCTAAGGGTTCCTTCCTGTATGCAACTAAGGAAGAACTATGCCTCTAGAAACTTGCTCCATTAAATTAAGTATCATTCTTTTTTCAAAAGATTGAGGAAGTTAGAAAAAAAACTATTAGATAGTCCAGAGCTGAGAAAAGAGGTTTCAGTTGATTTTGATTCGAGATGTTGTTGGTTTCACTCCTTACGATGCTGGCTGCATCTCTTTACACCATGTCAAATAATAACAGGCTTCCTGGGAACTACTACAATTACCAAAACACACCCCAACTCAGGGTCTGCAGTACAGTTCTCAGATCATTTACCTGGAGTGTTTAAAGGACCAGGGGATGGGACACTGAAGTTCTGAGGTGTTCGTGCAGCTGCTGGGCTCTGGGATGGCTGTGGAGATGGACTGGGGAGAAAGCTGCTGGGTGATGGAGCTGGGCCAGAGCTGAAACACAAGCATAAAATCAAACCTGCCAGAATCTGACAAGGAAGCAAGGTCAGCCTGTGAGTAGATATGCTTTTAGTAAGCATTGCTATGGCACTCTGTAGCTCTGCCAGCAGACTTGGCGAGAATTTTGTACACAGCTTCTTTATTTAAAATGGGGGTTTTCAGAGTGTATTCAGCACAATCCCACCTGTGCTCTCACTGAAGTTCACGCTAAAATTCATTCACTTCAATGGAAACAGAGTTAGGTATATTAAATGATTCTGAAAACCTCACCCTTACAGCACTGACAAAGGTCCTCAAGAAGTCATGCTCACCTGACATTTGAATTTGGCTGAGAAGTTGGCTGGCCTGGCTGAGGAGATGGCTGCGGCTGTGGTGGCGGAGGCATCGACTGGGGTGTTTGGGCTTGTTGGACCGGAGATGGGGATGACATCATGGTAATATTGTTCTGGCTGACCTGAAACGTGGAAAAAGATACGATCAGTAACAACAAAAGGGAGTAGAGGATGGGAACCTAACTAAAAGTATTTACCTATGGAGAGAAACGTATCCTCAGGCCTAAGAGAAATGAAAGTGTTAGTTTCCTGTTCTCCCCCATAATGACAGTTCCACCTGTGTCGCTCTTGAGGCTCCCAGGGCAGTACTTTGTATCAGCTTTACTAGAAATAAACATTAAAACTGCACATAATTCAAATAACCATATAATAATTGTTCTTCATTTCCCAAACCAACATATTGCAATTAAAATGTCAGAAGTGCCATTCAAAAAACCTACACTTTACTAGAACTAAAGAAGAGCAGGAAGAAAAGTCAGTTCTAACTTGAGAATTAACAGCCATAAAAAACCCTCCTTATTTTGACATTTTAATTACAGTTTCCAGACTTGACTGTAGCTTCCCAATTGGTTTTCTTTAAGAGGAATTAAAAAAATGGAGTAAGCCAAACCACCATCATCTGGTTTAAATATTCAGCTTTGAAAATCTGGGTGCAGACAGAAACACTCCAAACTGAATGGCTGGGTAGAAAACAACAAAGTAGCTTTCTGATCTTTGGAGAAGGATGAGGATGCCTGAAGGACAAAAAGACAAATAAGAACATTTCCTGAACAGCACCCAACTCTTGGTAACAACTAAGTTTATTCTGTACACTCCAAAATGCCAGAACCAGATAATGCTCAAATTAGAGCAACTTCTCACATTTGTTCTAATGGACATTTTTCCCCTTGATTACTTAAAACCAAGCAACCAAACAAGAAAACCCTGTATCATGGCCAGGAGCATGGGATAGTAATGCAAATATTAAGTGATGATGTTTATTGAAGGCACATGCAGAGTTCTTATGAGCCGAGGCTAAAAATAAGTACATACAAAGATAAACTGAATTAGACCACAGAGGCCACAGATTGTGACAACAACCCATGCTCCCATTCTGTAAATCATTGATTAGCACCTTTATGAATTAACAACTCTGTTTCCCTCAGTCGAAACCATTTTTAAGCAAAGGTCCCAGGAAATCCACAAGTTCCAGGCACTTCATGGGCACTGCAGTTTGGTGTTGTCTTTCACTCACTCATTAAATATTCACCTAAATCATACAGCTGTTTCCAGAGGACAAAATATTTAGCACATTAAAAAGTAAGTATTGCCTGGTCTACTTCTCCATGTACGTACTGAATATGCAAGAGGTCACACTCCACTAAAAAAAAATAAACGGAGGGGCGGAGGGCAAAATCCCCAACTAGATCCAAAAGTAAAACTACTAAACATTAAGATCCTAATTTATCATCCATTAGATAATTTAAAATCAAATGCAGCTTGATGTACTGATTTTTTTTTAATCTTCAATAACCCCATTACCTTTGCAGCCTCTCGTACAAAGATAATATATAGAACAAGTGAGGCTGAAATGATGTTTTCAATCAGCTATTATATCTTCCCTTTCTCCATAATCAGCAAATACTGAGACTGTGCTTACTGTTTTTCATTGGAGTCTGATTCTTTAACAGCACATGTCTCCTCAACAGTTGGGAAAGCATTTCTGAGGTTGAAAAGCACAGTCTGCCTCCCACAGAAACCAACCGTCTCAGCGCTGTTTGGAAGGAAGCAGATGAATGCTGCAAAGAGCACTCCCTGATTGGTTTACGTTTCTATTTAACAGCAAGCAATATAGAACTCACCCATATGGATGCTGCACCCATTTTTCATAGAGTCAATCTAAGACCACTTTTGAGTGGTTCATCACTTCTTGGAAATCAGGCCCCTTTTAAGTGTCTCGAGTTGGTTACATAAAACTACTTCTGAAAACTTAAATCCTGGTGTTTTGGGAAAAAAAGGAGAAAGTTGGGGTTTTTTTTCCAGATTTAAGATTCTGCATCTCCTTCAACATCAAGGGCCCTTCACATTAATTTAAATATTGCAGAAAAGCAAAGAGAAGAACACACAGCATCTACTGTGCGCATAAGCCTGGAATGAATTAGATCTTTTTTTGCATTACCCTTTCTCATTTAAGTAGGAGCACAGGGAAAAAGCTTCTTGCAACAGGTTTGCTCTCTGGCAGCTTCATTTAAAAATACCAAAGGCTAATGTCTCATATTAAGCAAAACTGAGAAAGTTTCAAAAACATGTACTCAGAAGTTTGCAATTCTGAACTTGCTGCCATACTTTTCTCCGAAAGCAGTGAATTTGCTACATCATAATTTCAGATGTCTTTCTACAGAACAGATCTAAAGACACTTTCAGCTTCAGATTTCTACACAGTGTACAGGATATGGATTAAGATTATAACAATTTAATGAAATTTTAACTTACAAGGAATGTTCTTTTCAACTGACTCCCACTAAAAAGGCTTAAAATATTTAAAAAAATCCCAACCAAACAAACAATAAACCCAAAAGAATAAAGAAAACTCTCTCTAGAGCTTTATCTCCATTAAACTAATTTAGCTCCTCATTTAACTGGAGAGTTAAGCCATGGTTACTGGCCATTTGTATACCCTTCAACATATATAAGAAAATCAACTATGTATTTTTCACCGCAGGATGAGAGGTTTTGGATCTACAAGCATATTCATGGACAGCCATTACAGCCCACTGAACAGGAATTCACTATGCAACTCTGCTGTGACCTGATTCCGACATCAAGCCCTGAAAGTCTTGTCAAAAGATATTTAGGCTTGCATGACAAATGTTTGCACTTAATAGCCACTAAATCAAAGCTGCTCTTGGTGTCCAGAGCACACCGTGCTGGAAGATAAACAGCTATGAGGTCCACCTCCAGTTTGCTGAGTCTCAGGCAAGGAACAGCACCCAGAGGATAAGGTTGGCGAGAGGTTTTCAGGAGCTCCCAGCAGCAAGAGGGTACAATAAGCAGAAGCCAAAGGCAAGGAAAAGGAGACTGCAACAAGGAAGTCATGGGAACAGTAGAAAGACTTCTAGTCTAAAGGAAGACTCTAGAAAGCATCTGCACCACTATACTTACAGTTTCAACTTTAAGCCAGTAAGCACAGCCTTGCCTACTCTGCTGCAAAGTGGGTTTAATATTCACCATGATGCTGCTTGACTGACAAAACAGAAACTCTGTAGAGCTTCAACTAAGTTCAGATGCAAGTTTCCATATTCCCAGTGATGCCAGTATCACTTGCTTTATTTTAATATCAACTCAGTCTTACTTTTTTCCTGTATTTTCAATTTACTGAAGATTTCTGTGCCAACAATAAATTGACAGTCATACTATTGCAGACTGTAATAAATTTGTAGACAGAACTTGAAGATTTTGACACTAGAAATACAGGAGAATGGTATTAGTATATCAGTTATCTAATTGCTAAAGCAAAAGCTAAGTATCAAATTAGTTTAATCTTTTAACATTTCAAGATCAGAAGGTTTCTTGAGCCAATCCAAACATGGCATATGAAACTTCTCATAGTTGTTGAAAAAGTGCCACTGATGGTAGTTCATCTTTGGTGACTACTCAGGCACAAACAAACCAGTCACTTATAATTCTCTGGCTATTCAAAAGACCAGGAGACTCCTTGTGATAAAACTGGACAGACTGACATTTGTGTCATATGGGGTAAAAGTAAATAGCCACACAGTATTGGTATCACATCTGGTCTTTTTGTTGAAAGAGGTTCTTCAGTGCAATACCAGGACTCTTTTTTTAAAGAGAAAATACAGTCTGAACTACCTATCACCATCTCTATAATACTTTTGATACTGTCAAGGACATGACAGGCTCACATGACTAATAACCAGATAGATGCTACAGCCCTTTACTCCTATTGTGAAGGCTTCTATTGCAAGGGCTCTGATGACAAAGAAGTTATAACATATCCAACAGGCAATATTATTTAAGCATTTTATGAAATTAAGAGGTGAAAATGACAACATTTCTAATTTCTAATTCACCTAGAACCTGAACAAAGTATTTTGGCAGACAGCACTAGAGATTCACGCTGATCCAGAGCTGTTAAGTGTACGACATGTCAGACTGGCTTTCAAAACATGTGTCCTGCCACCGTTAAACCATGACTCACTCATCCCGCCACCTGCTTAGGAGCCATTTTCACCCCCATCATTGTTCATAAAGGAATTTCCTTTCTTCTACTGCCCTCTCTAATTGTTCAGTCTTCTACATCAGTTTCTCAATTCGTGGCATGCTACTGAGAGCATTGGTGCTTCATGATTAACCCACATAGTGTCAGAAATCAAAGCTCCTCAATAACCACAAACATGACAGCACTAAAAAGATCAGCCTATGGCACTGAATGCTTAAACTACGTGTCTTTATTATTACTCAAATCTTAAATATAAGTCTAATACTTCAATATCTGTCAGAAGGCCTCATCAAACCAAACACTGTGAATACTTCATATGGGAGATGATTTTCTCAATATAAACTGCTAGAGCAAATAAAGCTCAAAGTAAATTCTCTTCTGAGTCAACAGATATGCCTGGGTTTATTTTTCAGTTAACATATAAACAATGACCCGGACTGAAATGACCACCCATCTTAAACCAGAAACAAAACCAGATGTGTTTGCCTGGGTCTGCAGAATCTTTCTGGTCACTGTGTCTACCTTAGCAAGTTCCTGAGAAGAAAAGGCTGTGCCTACTAAACTTGATGCAGCAGCACTAGGAAGCAGAGATTCAGACATTCCGCAGCCCCACGACAAGCTTGCAAAGGAAACAAAAATGCAAAGAGTGAAGAAACTTTCATTAAACCTGTCAACAAAATGCAGCAGTATTAAGAACTAAAACTGCATTTGGTATTAGATTTTACAATTAGCAGCTAGAGGAACGAGACATGAGGTTCATGACTAACAGAAAAATGCAGTTGAACGCTGCTCCGCCATCATAATATGATACATATTTAAACCAACACCAATCGC
The DNA here is from genome assembly GCF_963082525.1 of Nesoenas mayeri. Lineage (NCBI taxonomy): Eukaryota > Metazoa > Chordata > Aves > Columbiformes > Columbidae > Nesoenas > Nesoenas mayeri. The sequence continues at coordinate 9,076,098 of NC_137565.1, read as the reverse complement.
GTAAGGCTCAGCAAATTGCTGCAGAGCAGAGCAGTGCCTCGTTTTGTGACTTACTGGTAGGAACTCAGTTCTGTTTCATTCTTGCTTTCCCCATTCCCGCTCCCCCAGAATGACACATTTTGCTTGCAAAACATGATTGTGAGTTCTTCAGCAGATGCAGACCTGCACCAAGCAGAGGCTCTGACCTCACGCATCCTCCAGCAGCAGCTGGCCAGCCACTGCCAGGCTGCCCGCACGGGCTCTGCTCTGATGCAGGGACAAGTGGAATCCTGCTGGCAGCTACACCACCGGGAAAGAAGAGAACAGCTCTGTTTTCCTTGGCCCCTGACACCATGCCAAGAAGCTACTCAAACTGAAACGAGCCAAGTTCACTATTAATGAAAGAAGCACCTGTACAGAGCATAAACACCATTATATGTAAGGCCACCAGCACAGCTCGGCGAGCACGTTGCAGTACTGACTTGCAACACTCTCATAAATGCACACTCGTGGAGTATAGGCAAAGATCAAAAAGAAACCACAAAGTTCTCATTTGAAACTTGAATCGATTATGAACATGGAAACATTTTAAGTGTTAAAATAAAGATCTATGCCACTTTAAAAATGCTTTATTTGCTATTACACGCTTTCAGAAGACCTATTATTTTAAAAGGATCCATAAAAAACCTAAACAGCCCAATACCCTGCATAACAACAGCAAGTTAGTTGTTTGATGAAAGTGAACTTCCCCTCGCTGGAAAGCGAGTGCTATACAATCACGTATTGAATGCTTTGCACAATTCCTGACACAATGTGCTTTGACTCAGTAAATACCTGTGGCATTTGCTGTCCGCCCAAAGGAATGGAGCTTGGCGGCGTAGCAGACACAGCGGTGGTAGGCGGGAACCGTGGTCTTATTTGCATCCCACCTCGGGCCATAGGTGCGGTGATCATCTTTGAGGACAGAGGGACAACAGACAAAAGTAATCGCAAAACAAGAAATGCAGTGCACTGGCAGGATGAGAAGCACATGCAACCTCCAGGAATTAGGGGAAGGGGAGCATGAAGGGAAGGTTAGTGAGCTTTTCTCTAAAGCTTAACCTAGCATGCTATCTTATAAATCAAACTCCTTTTTATACCCTTTCTATCCATTTTTAGATACCTAGAATTTATTAGATGCTATCTTGAGGGAGCTGATATGTAGATTCAGATTAATGTGTCAAGGCTTGATTATACTATCATTTGCATGAAGGGCCTTTCCTTAATTTTGCATAACATCTTCAATTTTGAGAATTCTTGGAAATAAGTACTCCAAGACTGTTGGCAAGAATGCTCCATATAAGAAGCTATATAATGCCACAGGTTTCTGATGTGCTGTCCCCCACTGTGGGCTCAAAGGATTTAGCAGAATTTACACACGTCACCCTTGATTATAAAAGAATTTGTCAGACAGTTCAACAGCAACTGTCAGTTGGAATGCTTCACAGCGAGCAGAACTTCAGACCAGCCTAACCTATGACACTATAATAATGCCAAAGACAACAAAAAGGACTTCTGGGTTTGAAAAAGCTGTTTTCTTCCTTTTATAACCCACAGAATAAGTCAAATATATCCTTGTAATTTCCATCACTTTGACAAATTACCATTCCTCTATTACTAAATTGTGCTGAGATATCCTGAGATCACAGTCTGCCTCAAGCTTGTTCATGCGCTATGTGACTCTCCAGACATCTAAACTGAGCACACACCGAGGTACAATCGTTTGGGACTAGTGATGAAGGTTAGCATTAGGATGTGCATTTTAGAATAGTATTGGGGACTATGCTACTCTGCAGTGTTTAGAGTGCGTTTCAGAACCATCAGCCTGCACAAGCAACATTGATTTAAATCACATATATCTGTATAGCTCTTTGTTACTTAAAATTTGATATTACAGCATGTATTCTGAGGTTTTACAGCAAATAGCATATTTTTGAGGCAGTATTCAGGTAACTTGGGCAGACCCACCTATCAGTAAAAGAGCTTGTGTTTGGTACTGCAAAGATCCACAGTAAAGTCCTCTGGGCTACTTTTTTTTCCAGCATCATATTGCCAAGGAACCTACACAGGTCCTAACTAATCTACAAGCTAATGAAGTCTCCTTTCAGTGAATGGTTGGGGGCATTCTTGCTTAGCATTCTATGTAAATGGACTGAAGCAGCCAGCAACATGTCTCTAGAAAGTCAGAAAATGCATGTGCTTACAGTTATTAAAAATAAATAAAATTAAATACAACATAGCAAGACTGAAAAAGGAAAGCAATAACTGGTAAAGAAAATGGTGTCAAGTTCAGCACAGCTGTTAGTTCACAACATCAGAGCAATGCAGTCCCTTTCCATCCAGGCAAAGAGGGATGGTCAGAGACAGGATTTCAAACGGGAAACAAATGAGAGCACTTCAGACGTCACACACACATGCACATGTACACATACAGCATGCAACAGCCGCCACGAGCAAACACAACAACCCAGCACTGGCACAAAGCACAGGTGGATGCTACAAAGTGCCGTGAAGAGCTACAGTATCAACATGAGAGCTGGTGAAGCAACACAACCCTAACGAACAAAAACAAAAAAGGGAAATTGCTAGGGGGTGGGGAAAAAAAAAGGCAAACCAAACAAACATATCCTTCCAGGCACAATCACCCCATCTTAGACCCTCGTGAATGCACACGGATCTCTGGAGGGTGTGAAATCCCAGGGATGTTATGGTGACCCCATCTTGGTCCTGTTCCTCATGCCACACCACCAAAGTGTGAAGATTTAGATGATTTCCTCCAAGGTCAAGCAAATTAGAAGCATTATTCACAACCTAAGTGTCTGGCAAACCACTGAACACCAGCTCATTGATTCAAAGGCTTTCAGCTGTTTGTTGTATTGTGTTTAGTCAAACGTGTACGCACATGCACACTGTTCTGCTTTTGATTTTTTTAGATATTTTGTTTTTTGAAATGTGTGCTTTGGAAAGAAAGTGTTTATATGTAATGTGACACCAATTCCACTCTCTTAACAAAAGTAATCTCTTTTTCTCATTGTCCAGCTGATTTATATTTATGAAACCTGTGACATTTTCACAAAGGAGTCGAGTTCCAAAGGAGGTTCCAAAGATTGCAGCTGTGTTATGCAAAGCAATATATCCATGAAGGAGTTTTCTTGTCAATCTAAAACCAGAAGACAACCAGATGTGTTCAAGTACTTTGGAAAAAAGATTTAAACCAAAAGGAAATCCTCCTCCACAAGTGAAACTGGTTTACCTCAATTTACAGAATTTTACCCCATAAAAACACAGAGCAAGCAGAGGAAGAGAGCTTCCCTCTACTATAAAACACAAACCTCATTTTTTTAATAAAACTTAGGTGGAAGATAACAATTAGAATCCTGCACCAGTACTTTTCTTTCATCTAAAATCGAAAGATTCAGAATTCCATAAACCTGCAGCTTCTGGTAAGCACATGTAAGTACTGTGTCACCGTCACTCCGCAAAAGGCAGCTCTGACTTTCAAAGAGCAAGAGCCAATCTGCATTCTGAGCACCTGAACGGTGATTTAAACTTTGTTTATACTTAACTCTGGTTGATTACAGATTTTCCTGTGGTGCTGCAAGCACTTGTGCAGCACTCGCTGGTCACTAGGACACTACTCTGTTTATTTACCAGCTTCACCTGTGAGTTACATGCTCACAAGGACTAGATACCCAAGCAGGGTAGCAATGAGCTGCACCGTGTCTTTACCACTTCAGAGAAGAGCTTTAAAACTCACATGGATCCATGTTTAAACATGGGATTGCTTTTATTTTTATGTAGGAAGGATGAACAGAAACTTTACGGAAAAAGAATAAAAGCAGCCATATCAATGAAAATTCCCAGTTTGAAAGCCCCTAGAGACTAATTTTAAATGTAACAAGCAAAGATTAAGGGGTTTGTTTATAACAAAAGCCTCCCTGAATCAAATGAAGAAATCAAGGTAGATTTATTTAAAATGTCAGTGCTAGTAAAAAACATACTAAATACAAAGCAAATTCTACTCTTAAAAGAAACATCCTGTAAATTTAAGGTAATCCACACACACTCTCAACATTGAAGCTGCATTGTAATACTGTACACAGCCACAATCTTGAAACTAAATATTAAATACAGAAATATTTACACAAGTACAAAAAACCCATTTAATTACTTGACTTCACAGCATTAAGGGAATTTTAGTAGACTCATATTCCAATGGCATGAACATAAATGAGTAAAGCCTGCATGTGGAATTTTCTGAACTCCATCCGTGACAGATGAGCAACTCCTGAGTTTACTACATGTCTGAATAACGCTGCAATACAAAACTTGCTGTCAACCATCTCATCACCCGAATCTTTTCAAATGCACTGTGCTGTTAAGCCACTGGCATATGAACTTACTAAATGGGGCAAGAATGAAGTTGACTCTACATATGCACAATCCATCTGCTTAGGAGTTGAAAAGAGCACCATTAAGTTAGTAAAAAGAAGAAAAGTCAGAGACTCCTTCCAGTCAGCCTAAGACCCTGCAGCTCCCACCTGGAAATTATCCAAGAAAGAAACAGCAGGTTTAATTCACATTTCAACCGTAGAAAGAGAATTCTGTGTTGCTGCCAGTACTGTACCAACTTTACTTACCACTGCTCAGATTTTACATCCTGTGCTACGTTGACACAAACAAAAGGACCAATACAGAAACAGAACTTGGCCACCAACAGGGATGCTGGCCACATGAGAGTTACGATGGTACCAGACACTATTCCAGGTAAAAGCCTGGGAGATGTATGTTGAAGAACCAATTGTTATCACAGTCCATGTAAAAAGCGCCCAAGTGTCTTAGTGAATCTATAATATTACTTGTGCACTGAAGGGAAAATGGTGTGTGCAGACATGGAATGTCTGGGTATGGCATTAATCCTAGACGACATCATTTCATCTGTCTGCCTCAGCCTCTTCATCTACAAAGTGGTGACAATTGTACTTACCCATGTCTGTAAAATGCCTCAATATGAAACACTACAGAGGTAAGCCACGAAAGACTATTTCATATGCTTGTGGAAAATGGGATGAAACGTTCAGCTCAAGCCATTCCTAATTTTTTGCCCATGTCTCCTTCATACCAGACACACATCAAGGAACAACCACTTGGGCTACAAGTGTATTGCGGGATAAGAAAACTGTAAGACAATAAGCTTTCACCCAGCACTTTTTCTTTCAAATGTAACTCTGCACTTGAGACACATGCCATTTGCTCTTCACAATTCACATCCAGAATAGGAGCAATCTATATCTACTGCCCATTTCACTCAGATGAAAAATGAAAGATGAAAGGAATGAAAGGGGAGTGCAAAGAGATTTCATTGTCTATACTATTTTTTATGGTCAATACATGGAGATGGAAGGTAAATCACATGTGAGTAAAGATAGCAGGCAAAGATTCACAGTACAGAAATCAGTTTACACAACAAAGCAGTCACCTAAGAAAGTTTAACAAAAGAAGAGGTGATACACTCCGGGTACCAACAGTCAAATTTGTAGCATGACCACAGTGGGCCGTCTTACTGATGTGCATTCCTGTGTCACTACAGGCCAATCTCACCTACTTGGGACAGAGAGCATGCACAGGGAGGTTGTCAACGAAATCCTGCCTCTGACTCCAGGCAAAGGAGAAACAGCATAAAAGCCCATATCCCCTTTACAAAGGCGACGACCGACGCCAAGATCTCTCATCAGAAAGACACCAGAAACCCATTTCCATGCTCATCTCTAGCGTGCACTTGCTACAGGCCTGTAACAGTGACACTGGCTCCTGGGCCCTTACCTGCCCTGACGCTCCCATCTGAGCAGCCTGGGCCTGAGCTGCTTGCACTGCTGCTGCCGCCTGCTGCTGCTGGACCAGCTGAGCTCTTACCTGGAGTAGGAAAAGGGAGAATGGAGTAAATATACGTATCTGATTAGGGTGTGACACTTCTGTTTCAACTAGTATCAACTATACTCATGCAAAATGGTGTGAAGACAAGATCAGCCTCACATACGTGCTCTTTCTAGAGTTTTTGAGCTTTCTTTATCAAAACAAGTTCCCATGTTTCTAACATTTAGAATAGTCTTGCTGTAGACTATGCACACAAGATTAGATTTCTTCTTGCAACTACTTCCCTGCACTATCAGGTCTTCCTATGAAAAGAATAGATATTTCAACTTCCTGATAAATGTAGTTAACCACATACATGTTGATTTTCCTCGAGCAAACTGTTTTAAGCACCCACCAATGCCCAGCATTTCAAATGTTTATACATTCATTATGACTGGCAGAGTGATGTACATGACATCTAACAACTTCTGGCTTAGGCTGGTAGGAGCATAAAGTAGATTTACCAGCTCATCCATGTGGGGTCAATAATTTCTCAAGTGTGGCTGACATTCCACTCCTCCCCAGCAAGGCCCAAAGAAAAGCAGGCCTTTGGATTATTTCTGAGCTTTTGCTTAATGACACATATGTGCTGACTGTAATGTAACAGTTCAAAAAGCTGCACCATTAAGAGGATTACACTGCAAGAGATCCAGAGTAAAACTATTGTCTCGCCCACATTCTCTTCAAAGCAGGAACTATGGTATCTTGAACTTTGACTAAACCTCTACACATGGCAGCAGAAGCAAAGCCAGCATGCTAGAGAGCCAACACTGGCTCCAGTGACATGCACCAGACACTTCAAAGCACTTGCTTATGTTCTAGAAGAGCAAATATCATGGAGGTGATTTTTCTTTACCCAGAGTTTGTTTCTGTTTCTTTTTTACTTGTTCATTCAAGAGCAAGTCAATAAATTATTTTAAAATATCAGCTTCATAAATGGTTTTCACAGATTTCCAGAAGTCCTACTCTTGGATGCAGAACTGTTCTCTACCAGCAGGCCCAGACATAAACCTTTAAAACCTCTATACTCATACCATGCTAACTACAGATCTTTTAATAAGCTATGTTTTTTCCTACTCCATTATTAGCAAAAGTCAAAGAATTTCTTTCATTTCTCTAGAGGATGATAATGAACCAACCCTCAGCTGGTCAGTAGCCCTTACCTGCATTGCTTTTAATTGCTGAGGTGTAAGAGTGACAGGCATAACCTGACCAGGAATTTGTCCTGAGATTGCCTGTGGCTGAGAAACCATGGGCTGGGGCTGAGGCTGGGATTGTGGTGGCAGCTGAGACTGTTGTGCCTGAGCAACCTGTTGTTGTTGTTGCTGCTGCTGTTGCTGCTGTTGTTGCTGCTGCATCTGTTGCATCTGCTGTTGCATTACTTGTTGAGGTGGCTGCTGCTGTATCTGTTGTTGTGGTATTTGTTGCTGTTGCTGCTGCTGCTGTTGCTGCTGCTGTTGTGCCTGCATAACCTGTGCTGCCTGCAGCTGCTGCATTTGGGCAATTCGCTGTAGTTGTTGCTGCTGCTGTTGCTGCTGCATCTGAAAAGCAGGAAAGGCCAGGATGCTAAAGCTTCCAGCAATGCAATAGCAGCCTTATTTTTATAGCATAAACCAAGAGCAAACCAAATCCTAATATATCAGGCTAAGGTTTTAAGCCCAAAGGGAAAGCCCAACCTTTTTATTCACTCACTGCCATGGCTTATGTCCCCCCTCCAGCCACTTAAATACCAGGGCAGGTCAGGCACATTGGGGAGGACAATTCCCATTATGCAAGTGCAGTGAGTCAAAGCACTAAGGCACCCCCTCCATGCTCTCAGAACTCCTGCTGTGTGGGAAAAGACCTCCTTCTGCCTGGAAAGGCAGCAATGATCAGTCACTCCCAACAGCCTGCTGCACCTGTGGCTCACCTGCTACCTGGATCGTTGCCCAATGAGACAGTTCCAGAACTATACAATCAGAAAAGTTCTGGACATAGACAAAGGGTAGAAAACACCAGAATATTACCTCATCCTCAGTGTGGCCAGAGAGGAAAACCACTGACTAAAGTCAACGATCTCATGACCCTATAAATAGTGATCCTAAGCAAGGCCTGTTGAGCTCCCCAGGGTTGCAGAGGTCTGTCACCTTCCATCTCCCTCTGAGGTGACACCTCTCAGAGTCACCTTGTGACAAACGGACACCATGAAGCCATACGAGGAGATAGATTACTTGAAAGTCTAAGCTGAAGTCCTATCCCAAGTGGAAACATCTTAATAACAGTGCTGATATTCAGTACTTCCATGCAAGTCAAATTCTCACTTGGACAAGTCACTGAACACAGAGCACCTCAATTGCCATTGTAATTGTTTGTCATCACCTGCTGTTGGTTTTGCTGCTGCTGCATCTGCAGTTTCAGCATGTGCTGCTGCTGCTGCTGGACGGCTTGCAACTGCTGTTGTTGCTGCTGCTGCTGCTGCTGGGCTGCTGCAGCTGCTGCTGCCTGCTGCTGCTGGACCTGAAACTGCTGTTGCATGGCGGACTGCTGGGCCTGGAACTGCTGCTGCTGCAAAGCCACCTGCTGCTGCTGGAATTGTTGCTGCTGCTGCTGTTGCTGCTGAGCTATTTGCTGAAGCTGAAGTTGGGCTAAAAAGAAGGTAGACTGTACTTAAAACATGAGACCCAAGCAGTGCAAGAGACAATTACCCAGTATAACTTATAATAATTGAAAATAATCCATAAAGCGTATTAATGCTCTTCATAAGCAACACATTGCTTCCTGCACTTCTGCTTCCTCAAATGGATGAGGCACATTAACAGCAGAATTCATGACACTTCCTACCATCAATCTCAAATTCTCAGTGCCTATACTGAATCAGCAGCTTAGGCAGAGAATGTAAAAACGTGCAAGACGAAATACGCACAGAGGACATAAGCAGGAAGCACTGTACCCACAGAAAACACAGGTGAGCTCTACAAAAACAAAGTTCTGAAGTTGACAACTTATAGGATGAAAGAAGCATTTGCTCATACAACAGCTAAACTGTTCCTTACTATACTAAGGAAGACACCTGTCCCATTAGGTAGCAGTATTTGAAATAAATTCTTCCTGCAGCTCACTTGGCTGATTCTGCCACAAGTATGAAACCTCTTCAGCACCCTTTCCTTGTGGACAAGACTGAAAAGCTCATGTAATAATTTCAGTGGCTGAAGCAAACCAAACACTTACTCTGCTGAGTAGCCGTAGAGACACCAGGCATGCCATGAGGGGCCATTCCTGAGGTTCCAGGAGGCTGCTGCTGCCCTGGGAGACTCATCTGTTGCCCCATTGGACCAAGGCCACTCATCCCACTCATGGGTGCTCCTTGAGCTCGGGAAGCCATGCCCATTCCAGGTGCCCCTGCCGGGGGACCCCCGGTTAGATTCTGCAGGGCATTCATCGGATCTACAAAGAAAACAGTTACCAATATGCAGCAAGCCATGCAACTGTCTCCCCAAAATCCTCTGTTCTCCATCATCTACCCTCTGACCTGTCAGCGTCAGACCATGACTAGATCCAACACCCTGAGAATCTAATGTTCACTGCTCTGCCTGTGAGACCACAGGAGGCTTCTGGTACATCTTTGCCTTTCTGTAAATAGCGTGGAGATTATTTAAAGTGCTTCAGATTTGCGAAGTTCCACATAGATTATAAATACATTAGAGAAAAGGAACTTATTAGCCACCTCTGAATTGGTATGCAAGTCAAAACAAGCTGCCAGCATAACTCTGTGCAGATATACAGCTTGTAACCTCAAAACCCAAGGAGAGAGTCCCACTGTGGATCCAATCGGTCTCTTCCTCCTGAGGTCAACACAGAGAAGCATTGCTCAGACCAGAGGAAGGACTTTGCTATACAGCTTCCCCCATAACATCACATTGATTGATTAAGTGGATAAATTCAGTGCCTTTCAAGACAATTGTCATAATCTGAATCCTGGGCACACAGAAAAGTGAAGTTAAAGAGGGAATGGCAATTCAAGAGGGCAAAACACATTATTGCAGAAGCAATATTAATCATGTACAGAACACAACATCCCCTCTTTCTTAAGAATACTTATAAAATAACTTCCAACTGTCTAGGGTGGATGTTAATTGCAGATGCTGCATATTCAACCTACAAGGGATAAAAACAGAGGATCATGCTATGTTCCTAACATCCACGGCTGTAAGAATTAGCACAGAGGCAGAAAACACGATCAGATCTGAGCTCTGCCAGAAGCGGAGTGTGTACACCCCACAAACACAGCGCTGCCTCTGATGCAACACACTGAGGAACCCAAAGCTGGTACCAGGGCAAAAACTGGGCTGCTCAGCAGATTATTTTCAGTCACTCTTGTTCTTTCAAGAATCTAAGTGTTGTGAGCTAACAAAAGTACAAATAAGTCTCCTGTGTTACATCCAAAACACTGCCCAAGTCTGTCGCTCTCATCACTGAACAACTCCAAGACTACCATGTAACTTTAATATTCCAGCTAGGGAATCCACAGCCTTGGTATTCCTAGTACCCCACAGCCCTGATTTCTAAGCTGTTCTATTTAGAAATGAGGGCAGAGGGAATAAAAAAAGCAGAAAGAAAGAAAGAAAATTAAAGAAAAGGAGCTCTTACCACTGACTGAGGCTTGAGATTTCTTGTTGTCTGCAAAGGAAGAACAATTAATTACCTTAGATATACTCACTACAATAAACATATTCACGTAACAATTTTAAAAAATCACTGTCTACTGTATTTCAAACAAAATACTTTAACCTAAGCCAATTTGGTAACAAGAATGCTACATAAAAAAACAAGCAAACAAACAAACCAAAACAAACAAAAGAACCCCACACCAAACAACTACTTACGAATATCTCGAAAATGGATAATAAGTCTGGCCACAAGAGAAAGATATTCCTCCTAAAGGTGAAAAATAAGTACTTTACCATAGGAAATAAAAACAGCACCTATGACCTTCTGGTCCTTCGATATTCTTACTCAACACAACAGATTTTACTTTATGTCTCTCAACCTTCCAGAGCAGTTCACTTACAAGGAACAGCCTCTTCATTAACTGTGAACCTTTTTACTAACAAGACATTTTGGCTGATGGTACAAGAAGGCCAAGAAACCACAAAATTAACTGGAAAGAGCCTTTGTGACCGTCACACTAATAGGATCACGATACGTGAACATAATTGCAAACCAATACACCCATTTTCTACCTCTTATCCACTCAAATTCCTTTTTCTTAAGGACTGAAACTGCTTACTTGCTACATTGACCTACTTCAGTTCTTCAACTATGGCACATTCATACTACAACAACTTTTTTTTAAGACAAGTTAGTATTATAAATAGGTTAAAAACTTTGAGGACTAGCATACGATAGAAGTGTCAGAAGTGAAAAGACAAATGTTCTTTGCAGCATCGTATTAGTGTGTTTCATAATGCGCAAGAGAAACTGCCCAGGGCTGAAATGGCAGGAAAGAAGTTTACACTGGGATAGTCTAGAATTGTACATGATGACCAAACTTTCACAGAGGCAACAGCACTTCCCTTCATCCTACTCCAAACATCAAGGAAATCCTATGCAATTCACTACACGCAAGTCTTCAGATAAGTCTTAAGTGTAGTCCCATATATGCATTCAATGCTGCAGCATCAGCAAAGCTGTCTTGGACTGAAGTCCAGTTTGATGCATGTATTGCATGCAGAACACCTCACTTCCCCTCAGGCTAAGAGAAGCACACATAAATTGAACTGTACTCTAAGCAGAGACAGTTAACTAAGTGCATTAGGTTTGCTATTTCTGTGCACGGTTCTAAACTTCTTTTGACACCTCAGTAACCTCTGGAAACAAATAGAGATGCTTTACCCTTGTTTTGGCCTTCATAAACACGTGACTCTCCATATCTTTGCTGGATTTATTATGGGCAACACCAGCCTTCCTCATAGCTTCATCACTGAAAAAAAGAGGAAAAAACAAGGCTGGATATTAATCAAGCACATCAGAAAATGCTTTATGTAGTTAGGAAGATTTGTAAAACAGGTTTTTACTCCACTCTCATTTGTAGATTAAAACAAACAAAAAACCAAACACAACATATATAACTGACACTTGCCACTCTTTAAAATGTCTTCAAATTATGGAGAGAAAAAAGCCAACAAAAATTCTTTGCAGAAATCAAAGAACTGCTACGCAACTCATTGTTTTACCACCTGATGTATTATTTTGACAAAATAGCAGCACCTGTTCATTTTAGGAAAGCTGAACCACAGGATTAATGTAATCCATGTTTGGAGAACAATGGGTTTGAGCCTGCCTAGCAAAAGAATCCTCTAAACATAAGGTGGAAGATTAAAGAAAAAAAAAGCCTAAATGTATGGAAGTTTGAACAATGAGTGAGAATAACAAGTGGAAGCACCGATCAGGACAAAGAGCAAGAGCTGCAGTGATGGGCAGGGAGGAGACAATCAACAAAAGCAGGAGACAAAGCAATAAGATGAAAAGAATGCCCTGTTGACATGTTAGGGGGTGTTGGGGGGAGAAGGGTTGGTAATAAAAAGCTTTCAATTCCTTTACTCTTCTTTCCCATTTACCAGACTTGCTGTCCTTTCTCCATCACAACTCTGGGAAAATGGATTGAGATCTGCCCTCTGGATGAGATATTGAACAGGCAAGATGAAAACAAGAAGAGGTATTCTCAGTACATCAAAAAGTAGCATGCAACTCAACTGTGAAACATGCAACAAGGTAAAGCCATCCTAAAATGAGTTCACTCAAGTGCCCTATGCAAATCCTCTGGTCATTCTCATTCTCGGAAACATCTCATTTCACTGCAAAACCTGTTCTGTTGTAAAGCAGCCCAGCAGCTACAGCCTTAATTCCACAAACAAGTTACCAGGAAATACTTTCACCTTGTAATTAATATCTCAGCACCTTATATCCCAGTAACTGCTGCTGCATGAGCAGCTACCCCACACTACATGTGTGGCAGAGTAGCGACCCCTGAAAGTTGCAGCCAGTCTGCAGAGGAGCTGTTCTGTTCCCCCTGAATTTCCAGCACCCCCTATGCAGCTGCAGCGGTGCTTGCATGAGCCATAAACTGGTTCCATTTCCTGAATTAACTCAGTAACACAGCCACAGAAGAGAGAAGAGCAGAGGCTGGAGCCTTAAAATGCAGGAGCTTGGGCTGCCACAACTCACATCCTGACCTTTCAAACTAGTAGCATCCAGCTAACCTGCTGTAGACTGCAGAGCAGCAGACAATGGAATGTAAGGCTCTCTCATCATAACTTCTTCATGTGGTCTGTAGACACAAAAAAATGAGGTTTATCCCATGACAATTGTTACTTAAACTGAAGCAGAATAACTACTCCTCTATGTGGAAACAAGCTTTAAAGTGAGCTGCTCATAAAGGAGCTCTGCTACAGAGGAAGAAGCTATATCCAATTATTTATTGACACCTCCCTTCTTCAATGCTTTTCCTTCCAGGCAGGCTGCCTGTCAATCCACACCCCTCTCTGAACCCTCCCCTAGCTTCTCAGGAGCATGCAGAAAAACAAGAAAGAGATTATGCAGAGGCAAGCAAAGGACGTGACATGTAGGTAGTACTGAGTGGCAGCGATACAGACAGTGATCAATGTGGTATCAGGAACCACAACAAAGAAATTATCTACTTTTATATGTATCTACTGTTTCCTTTTGATGTTATAGAACACAAAAAAGATTTTATAATTACTAGATCTGCATTACCAATAGTGCCACTCCAAGTGCTCCATGGCATATCTGTTAGCACTCCAAAGGTTTAGACTAGAGGAAGAAAACAACCACACTACTTGTTCTTTGTTTACATATTCATCTGCAATCAACATAAAAATATTTACATTAAAAGACTGGGAAAGTCACTAAAAAAAACAAAAAGCCATCGCTTCAGCACATATTTAAGGATACCAAATAAAGTATGACATCCTTGCAGAACATCAGACTCAACAAAACTCTAAGAACGTGATGGTACCAGCCAATTCAACCTTTATCTGCTTCATAAGCACTTACTACACGCATCATAAGACACTCATTAAAACTCTGCCTTTTTCATTTCATGCAGAACACTCAAAGTTGCAGTTTCACAAGACAAAGCATTCAACACTGTTACCAGCTGCAGGAATTTCCCCTCCATTCCCAATAAGCTTGTTTCCAGCCCCACACGCAATCTCTCACTGGGGCCAGCTGGTCTACTTGAAAAAAACTTGCAGAACACGTTCTTCAAAACTGTCCCAGCTCCCCTGGCCAGTTCGCACCACCACTGCATGAATCACTTGTTCCAATGAAACCAAAGGGCAATGAGTTCCAGGGGCAACACCACATCAACCCACGGAACATCACCAAATGCTGCTTTAAGAAATAGACTATTTGACCGTTAAGACACTCAGTTCAACAAACCATTCCTGCTTAAAACAACAACTGAGGCAGGGGTTGAAGCATGCTGGTAAGCCATTAGCCACATCTATCCACATTTCAAGGTTTAAAAGCCTCCAAATAAACACCGACAAATATATTAAACTTTCATCACTTGGCGTTGTGCACATGATGCTGTCCCACACAATATTTCTGTTAGTTGCAGATCAGACATAACAAATTTCATCAATAGCAGCCCTCAGTGCAGGAATACCCACATAATGACCCAGACCAGCAGAACACGCAACCAGGAATCACCTACATGACTTTATTCACACTTGCTTGACAGAACACATAGGGGCCTGAAGGGCCTTGGTCCCCAGAACACCACCTGCAGCTATAGAGGGGAAAGCAAAGGACTGTCCGGCCTCCTCAAGGTCTTGTTCTAGCATTGCTGTTCTTTCCAGTTCTGCAGTGATTAAAAAACAACCCTTCCCATTGCACACAGCATCACCCCTTCATAGCTTCACAAGCACATCCTCCAGCAGAGACGGTCAGGAAAGAAGCCTCCCTTCCAAGTTATGCCAGTACACCTGTCTGTGTGGCTGTGCCATCAGCAGTACTGAAGAACAACCCAGGTTAAAAATAACCACTTTTCCTGAGTTATTTTTAACTTTCAGAAATTTCCCCATCAGGTTCACTGCACCCAAACACTTAAAAAGAAGAGATATTGTAGAGGTAGTAGCTTCTTCAGTTCATGGTTGTGTCAAAATAAGCATTCTTCTAAAACTAACTCCTTGCTTTCTACCATCCCAGGAAGGGAGAAACATCTGCCTTCTTGGCCTTTTTTACCTGAATTCTCATCAGACAACCTAAGCAGGAATAGAACATTACGGCTGCTTTAAGAACTGGTTTTGTGAAGCGCTTCATACAGACCAGCAACGCAGGTGATTTTTCCTTTTCTTTTTTCTTTCCCCTCATCACTCAAAAACCTTTAGCTGACCCACTCATCTCCTGCCTGCTTGTTCCTCAGTCTTCATCTCTACCTTCTTTCAAGAGCTCTACGCATTCTCATGCTTATTTCTGCTCACACGTGTGCTTTCTTCCAATCTAGCTGAAGCATTAGCTTAAGTGAGAACACACATTTCCAAATTTCAAGTAAAAAACTGAACACAAAATTAACAGACCATCACACTACTGAAGTTACATCCTTTTTCTACGCTCAACACGACTCCTTCTAATACAACCTACAAGCAGCCTGGGGCAGGAACCCTACACAACCATGTACTGAGTTTATCACCACACAACCCAGTTCACTTTTGGCCTTCAGGCAAAACCAACATTTAAAAACATATTAAGGAAAGGCCTTTAGAAAGGAGACTCCCAAGGCACCAGTATGCGCCTGCTCCCTGTAAAGGCCAGAATAAAGGGGTGCCCTGCAAGCACAAGTGTACAGTCACACTCCTACATCATGGTTGTCTCCTGGAACAACCTGGGAGAAGCCAAAGCTACTGCCTGACTCAGTGATCTGAGCTCACGCTTTCCTGGATCTTGCAAGTCTTAAAGTCCCGCTTGGCCCTGCAGTCACACAACAACCTACCACTGAAGGAGGCTCCTCAGATCACTAAATGCAGTGTTCTCTCAGTGACAACCCCATCATACACATTGACCACTTACACACACACTAGGATACCACAGAGCACCCCAAAATGTTCCTCCACATAACACCACCCTCTCAAAAACAAAACCCCAAAAAACCTTCAAAACTTAAATTCAGTGTTGTAAAGTAAACCTAAGTGTGAAATAGCAACAAATTAACACTTCTGTATCGAGAAGCCGTAACAAGGCACTCAAAATGAGTTATGTGAATGGTTCCATACATTTAAGTTAAAATTTAAGATCAAGTGTTAATATTTGCCTTGAGAAACACCACTTGTTATTTGCAGGATAAACTGGAAGATATACATAAATATAAGACAGTGTATTTTCATAACTGTTAGGAACAACCTACACAGCATTCAAGAGTACTTTTGTTTGCTTGTTTTGATGGAGTAGAAGAGGAGAAGAAAAGGCAAGGGATTAATCTAACAAGATTGATAACTTTGCAGAAAGTTTAGAAAGCAAAACATCAGTTCTGAACACCAAGACAGTTTGCACAGCTCTAACAGACACATATCATTATATTTCCTTAATGAATATCATAACAGTTTAATTCTGAAACAGCACTGTAAATAAAGCCCACAGCTAGGCAGTAAAACCACACACAGTTAAACAGTGTAAACCGCTTACATACACTAAAAAAAAAGACAATCTGTTTCCAAATATTGACTCTCATAAGCAGCAAGGTAAGATCAAGCTTTTCAAGCATACATAAGTAAGGATTTCAACACTACTTCAGAAGCACTGAACAGTGCTTTCACTTCTGTAATAGCCATCTTTTGTAGAGTAAAAGAGCCTCCCATAAAACAGAACACACAGAGTAGCAAAGTAATTCAAGTAAAGTGATTGTTTCACCAAGGACAACTGAAAAGGCAATAAGCTGAACTTTTTTTTAAAAAAAACCAGCCTTTAAAGCATCAGATAGATGCCAATTTTGATGTTGTTTGCTCTAGAAGCGAGAAAGCAAATCCCTGTCCAAAATAACCAAAACATTAAGTCACTGATATTTTTATTCCATTTTTTCCCTAAAAGAAAAATAAATCAGATGCAGGATAATAAGTGTGGGTTTCCTAAGATGGAACATGTCAAACTCGGCAATGCCACGGACACCGCCAAAGCGGAGCTCTCACAGCAGATGCTGTCCAGCGGGGCAGGAAACCGGTATTCCCGGGGAAAAGGAAAGTGAAAGGGAAGGAGGTTCAGAGGAACGACGCCAGAGAACCAGCCGGGCTGCCCCCCGCACGGGGTCGGGGCGGACCTGGGTAACGAGGCCCCGCACAGGGGGCGGCGGAAGGGCCCGGGGGAGAGGAAACGCCGGGCGAACCCAGGCAGCAAGGTGAGGACTGGAAAGGGCTCGCAGAGGCGCGGGGACGGGTGGGACAAGCCACCGGGGCACGGACGGGCACGGGAGCCCCTCTGGCAGCGGCCGAGACCCGCCCGCGGCCTACCCAGCGCCGGGGCCGCGGCCCCGCACTCACATCTGGCTGACGAGCTTCTGCCGGAAGTTAGTGCTGCGCCAGTCGGTCTCGGGCCCGGTCACGTCCATCCTTGCGGCCGCCGCTGCCGCCCCCGCGCTCCCCGCCGCCGCTGCTCCTCCGCACGCCGCGCCGGAAGTGCCGTGAACCCAGTTCCGGCGCGCTGAAGGCTTGTGGGAAATGAAGTCCCAACGCCAGCGCCACCGACCCTCGCGTCAGTTTCCGGCTCGGCGCTCGCTGGGACATGTAGTCCCGCGCCAGGTACCCGCACCGCAGCCCCGGGCCCCGCTGCGGGGCGACAAGCCCTGCGCACGGCCGGGCCCACCCGCGCCCAGGGACACGGCAGGGCCGCCGGGGCCCTTCGGGCTAGTGAGTGACCGGGTGACCCTGGGGACTCTCGCCCCCGCCGCCCGCCCCGGTTCCGGCCGCCCCTCCCTCGCCGGGCGGGCGCGTCACGCGCGTGGCCGTGGTTTCCGGGTCGCACATGAAGGCGGAAGCCGCAGGCGGAGGCCGCCGCCGCCGCTCTCGGTAGGTGTCTGGGGCGGCGGCGGAGCGGGGACAGGGAGCGCGGGCCCCCGGTGAGGCCACCCGGTGCTCCCGGGGAGGCGGCGCCCCCCTAGCCGGCCCCGTTAGCTGTTCCCGCAGAGGGGGCCCGGCGAGCCCCGGGGCCGCATGCAGGATCCTGTCCCGGTGTCCCGCTTCCCCCTGCCCGCCGCAGGGATGCCCGGGCAAGGGCGCGGGGGCCGAGGGCAGGGGGTGCCCGGTGCGGGCACCGGAGCGGGGTCTGCGGCCCCAGCAGCCCCGGCGCCACCGAGCCCGCCCCAGCCAGGCGGGGGCTGAGCCCAAGCCCCGCACGAAGCCCCGAGATGCCCCGTCCAGGTCGAGGCCAAGCCCCGCGTCCCCGGTCCGGGCTGCCGGCGCGGGGGTGGGATGAGCGAGCAGGACGGCGGGTGACAGGAGCTGCAAAGGCGTTTGCAACAGGGGAAGAGAAAGTAAAACCCCAGGTGCGCCTGGACCGGCTTCCACCGCTTCATCGCAGAGTTAGTCTAGAGTCGGGCTGTCTCTTCTGGTGATGGACAACTCCCAAGTTGCCTTTGCATGCAGAGAAAACCCCTCATTCGGTGTTCCTGGTGGGTAAGTTACAGGGAGGAAACTAGAAAAAAACCCACAGATCCCTGCAGAAACAAAATTAATGTGGTGAATAATATGAATGAATTCATGTTTGGTAAAGAAATCAGAGTTGAAACGTGCTGGAAGAACCCTTTGCTCTCTTCCAGGTCACTTAGTTGTTGTATTTGGCACAGAATTAATTACTTTCTGGTTTTTTTTTCACCAAAAATTCATGATGTGGTTTAAGCAGTTCAACAAAGCCAGTTCAAGTCTTACTTAGCTGAGTCTCTCAAGGTTCATGGAACATTGACTAATTTATAAACTGTCACTTTTGGCACAGTTATTACTGAGATAACTCGATTGTGTAGAAGCTTAATTTTTAAAAGGCGTTGTTCTTGTTATAGAAGTCTTTAGGATTTTTGAGGGGCTTTCTAAGAGTTGCTGTGTATAGACCTAGCAAAAGCATCTCATCATTTGATGAGTAATCAAAACTAATGCTGAGATATTATACACTACCAGATGTCTGCATTTCTTTTTGTGGGGGCCTTGGTCAACATGAGTTGTTTGGGTTGTTTCCTGTATTTGTAGAAGGTTTCTAAAGTGAAGTGGTATTTCAGGAATATATATTTATATATTTTTACATAGTTGTTAATGGGTAGTGGGATCATTCTGAAAGAAGCACTGCTGAGGCAAAGCTTCTGTTTATCTTTTACCGCTCTTCCCATTTTCTTCAAAAAGCATGAAACTGGCTTAAGTCTTGTCTACACATAATGGTGTAACTCAATTGTCTTCTGTGTAGCAAACAGGCTTACAAGTGCCTGTTACAAATTATTATACAGTTGGTGAATTATTCCAGTATTTGCACTCCAGTTAGAATGAATATTAGTTTTGCTTTTTAATTTATGTTTGTTTGTGGCATCACATCTGTCTTCGGAACTATTTTGGCAGACATCCAGCTGCCTCCCCATTCTGTACGCGCCCTGACTAGTTGATCTATTTGTTTGTGTGCCCTCTGCCCTTTCAAAATGCTGGTACATAGCCAGGTTCTGCTTATTTGCATTTGCAACCTTTGAGAGTCAGGATAACTATCATAGCATTTTGCTCTAGTCTTGTCTCGTGTCTGGCTTTCCGCTGAAGCCTGGCTTAGATCCTAATTCTTGTTACTCCCTATGGAGAGAGGAAGGTGTGGGAAGCCTTAGGGCACAGGTTTTAAACTTCCTTCAATGCACTAAGCCTTCTAATGGCCTAATCTATTTGGACCACAATCAGCAAGCCACACTGGTTGCTCTGTATTAGGAAAAAGCTCTGAAGAAGATGCCCTGCTAGAAAGAGGACAGAGCTGCAGCTGAGGGGTCCCCCAAACTTAAAGAGTGGACCAAGAGTAACCACATAGATTTAATAGCAAAAGTGAAGTCATGTACCTGGATCAGAGTAACTCCAGATAGCAGAGTGGGTTGGAGACAAGCCTAGCTAGAAGTCAGCTCTGCAAGAAGAAAGCTTGAGCATCCTGATTAGCAGCCAAGTGGAAAATGATTCCTCCAACAGGGGCCAGCTTTGTACTGGGCTGTGTTAGCAAAAGCATACCCAGGTCATGGGAAGTTATTATTTCCTGCTCTGTTCAGCACTTATAAGCCCACAAAACCTGAATGCCATGCCCAGCTTTGAGCTCCATGTGGAAAGAAAAGCCTGTGAGTTCTGTAGAGGACCACCGTCCAGGGCAGGAGACAGAAGCACGTGCAAGGCAAGAAGGTTTGTTCAACATAAAGAAGAAAAGGCTAAGGGCAGAGCCAGTTGCCATTTTTTAAACTATCTAATGGGTACAGAAAAATGTAGAGCCAAACTCTTCTTTGTGGTGCACAGTGCCAAGGGTGAGAGACA
Source organism: Nesoenas mayeri (assembly GCF_963082525.1). NCBI lineage: Eukaryota > Metazoa > Chordata > Aves > Columbiformes > Columbidae > Nesoenas > Nesoenas mayeri. The sequence continues at coordinate 9,055,651 of NC_137565.1, read as the reverse complement.
AGTGTCACAAATTGCAGGAAAAGAAATTCAGACAGAATAAAGAAAAAAAAAAAAATGATGGTTAAGCACTCAGCTTTCCAGTTATTGACGAAGCTGGAGATTCTGCACTTGACTAGACAAGGCTCTCAGCATCCTGACCTAATTTTGAAGTTTTTGCTGCTTTGAGCAGGAGACTGGACTAGAGACCTCCCAAGCTTCTTTCCAGCCTCAATTATTCCACAATTCTAAGAGAGCATGGGACCCATCCCAAGCTTGAACCACCTGTCCATGTGACAGTAGGCTAAACAGATTTGGATACCCGACACCAGCAAGTTCTAGTTTATTTTGGGCACAGCTGATGCACAAGAAAATATCACTATCTGCGTAAAACACCTCTTTGTAGAGATGTAACTGACAGCCATGAGTGCTTCAATACAAAAATGTCTGCGTTTCCATAGAAACTAACTTGGATAATCTTTCCTGTATGCAGCCATTTCTCTACAGTAGAGAATCAAGGCTGTCAGCACAACTGCACAAAAAACCAAAATAAACAACCCACCCACACACTAGTTAGCATCACTATATGACATGGATGCTAGTTACAGAAGGGGTGAATAATTATCTAGGTGTATTTCGTACCATGCAATACCAATAACAGACTTCAGCACTGTAAATTATTTACACTATGTTTAAAGCACAGGATCAGTGCATATCTCACCAGAGAAAAAAGGCTGAGTATATCTATAATGGCAGCAGGATGCATCCAGGACATATGCCCTGACCCAGCTGCCTGGAGGTACTCTCAGGTACAACTCAGGTATATTCTTAGTGAAGCAAGACTCTGCCCTTCATCTGAGGAAGAGTGTGCTGTACGCCATATGAATTTTCACTCCCCAAAATGTTCTTTACTGGAGCAGCTCATACACCTCCTTCCTCTTCATGTGCTGGGCACTCAATACCCTAAAATTAATCATTACCTTAACCCTTGTCCTCTAAAACACAAATGCAAATCAACTTATCTACAGTCTTAAATACTTTGTACAGCCAGTTAAGAAAATCTCTAGTCCAATTTTCTCTGCAGTTTCAAAGTGGTTGGAACAAGAACTTGCCTTCCCTTGTTTCTGGAGGCAGCACCCACAGCACATGGGACACCACTTTTTAGCTTCACTGCCATTAAAGAAGCACAATGAACAGAAAGAGTCCCTCATCTCTTCCACCTTAGGGTCAGGCCTGCAATACTCAGCCACCAAATCCCCCTGTTAACAGCTGACCAGCACAGAGAAACTTGCACAAGATGAGAGGAAAACAAAAATTACTCAGGTTTCTAGGAACTTGGCTCAGTCACAGAGGTAGTTTCTCAATAACAGAAATAAGAGGACGGAGAGGACTGAGGAACATCCTACAAGCAAGAAGCTGACAGCAGAGAGGCTCAGGACAAAGGGAACTTGGCTGTGTAGTTCAAGGGACTGTGCATTCACATTAGCAAGGGCCTGCGTACAGCTCCTTTATTTACCAGGACAGAAACTCCAGCCTGTGAAAATGGTGTCTCTAGTAAAGTTCCAAAGTGGTTAGGAAGGAAAAACAGTAAACAGAAGGTTTTCTGCAGCATGCAAAAGACTCAACAAACCTGTCTCTCCATTCAGAACCATACTGCTTGTGCTACATTTTGCCTTTTTTTAATAAGCAAAATAAAAGTTTGAGGAGATGGGGTTAAATTATTTTCAGCTTGCAACATACAGAGGTTATTTAATAAATTTCTTTGCCATTTTAAAGACTGATGGACACTTAAAAGTCATAATGATTCCTAAATACCTTAACAGTCACCTCTCCCCCACCCAACTGGTACACCACCCAAAATTATGCACTTCCACTGTTTATGCTACCAGATTTTTAGACAGTAATGAAGGCACAAAGCACACAGAGCACACAGCCTGGGAAGCAAGGTACTAACTCCAGTGTCCCTCCCCAACGAATTTTAATCAGAATTTAGAACAATACTCAGAGAAGTACACAAAACTATCAGCTCACCAAGCACAGCACATTTAATTCGGAAAACTGAAATGCGAAAACCACCCCACTTTTCCTTCAAAGCAGCCCACAACACAGCCCCACTAACCCTACTTCAGCGACCACTTTTTGTAACTTCCCACCCAAGCCCAGCTGCTCTTTGTACAGCTGTTACAAAGCTGAGCACACTCGGTAATCAGCTAAATGAATCTTGCTGGCCATCCCCCATGAGCTTCTACCCTTCTTTGTCTTAAAGGTCTTTTCTACCACCTCCTAAGACTACCTAGGTAGGACTTAAGAGGCTTTCCTTGGCTTTTGGCTCAAAGAAGAGGACTTAATCACCTATGTCAGTCAGACATCATAGACTAATATCACAAGCACTCACCTGCAATTTTATATGTTGGCAACAATTAATGAAAATCACTACAGCAAGAATTTTTCTAGAGTAGTCAGTTAGTATTGGTTAAAACTATGACAACAGACACACATACTTAAAGCCCTGTTTAGGAGAGTAGTGAGGTACACATGACAGCATAGAGGTTCTCTGAGTAGCCACAGTATAACTGAGAAACTTCATGTATCCATGTACAAAAAGAGATTATGAGTGCTGGCAAGTTTTAGACCAGGTACCTGCTCAGTAGCATTCTACGCTTTTTGCAGAGAGTCATCACTATCAACCTATACACCCCAAACTGGTTAGCAGCAGAAAACTGTGGATGGCAAAATACTCACAGGTTGCTACAGAGAGCGGTGAATTTCCATATCATAGTGGCTCTGTGCTCCAGACACATGAGGCAGCTCTCGTGTTGATGTACAGTCCAGCTCACCAGTGACAGCCAAGATACAACCCAGGGACAGAAGTTGAGCACAAGAAATAGGGGCTGCCAAAATTCAGAAGATATTAATAAAGCAAAATACTCGTTGGCTCAGCTGTTGACCAGCCAAAAATCAGCTGCAGAGGATAGTTCAGCCATTCCAAGCATCTGTGTTTGACCACACTGGGCTTACCACAGGTCTGCTAGAAGGGCTGGTTTGTTCACCTATTGCCAACAGTTGTGGGATAATTCCAGTCCATATCTAGTAGACCTAGCAGTGAGATAAAGTCCCTGCAGACCTCTGAGACAGCCCCATTTGTCACTGAAAGCTCTGCAAATACTAATGTTCATGCAGGCTTCAGAATCCCTGATTTTTTTTTATTTACTCTTTTTCATAATACTATTTGATGTTCCTGGTTCCAGTTACCATACTGGTAAGATAGGATCCCTTCTGGAGCTTTGCTTGCTGGAAGCTTCACCCCCTTTCTGTTCCTTTTTAACATTATTTGGATGCAGAATGTATTTTGAATAGTAGCCATCTACAGTTGGATTAAAGGTAGTAAAGGCGTGGCATAATTATAGAGGTTTCCCACTCTACCCTCCATCTCTCTTGGGAAGCCACATCTCCTACAAAACATTTCTTTGCTAACACTTGTTACATGTGTTCAATGACCTGTGTAGTTTAATATATCACACCTATTCCTCTCTAGCTTCTCTTCCACCGACTACACTGTATGACACACTATAATACTGTATCAAAGGTCATGCTGTTTGCCTTACCCAACAGAAGTCTTTGAGTTCAGGAAACAGTTCATTTGTTACATTTACTTCTGCTTTGTGATGCAATGATTTTACTCTCAAAGAGACTTATTTTGACATAGCTCTCCAAGTAGCTGAAAAGATGTAACCTTTTTTGGAGCATTAACCGCATTAGTTCTGGATTGTTAACTACATTAAGCCACATCAACAGACTTAATCTGGTTCATCTGAATCTGTTCCTCATTTGGACCATACCTCACCCTACTTTGTTTTTGCTGCATTTATTCCCTTCTAATGAAATGGGAAATTTCTGATGAACAACTAGAAACACTCCTTCACTTGCCTTTCTTATTATGCTATCTTATCTCCCTTGCCTCAATCCATCACTTTTAGTATTCAAATCATACAGTAGTGTTTTGTCTGCTTCAAAAGCAGTCATCTTATTTCTAGGAAAAGCATCTGCTTGCCATGAAAAATAATCCATTACTCATCTCTTCAGCTGATGATGGAGAGTTTCTCCTGTATTATCAACCTGACTGTGCTCCCTAGAATGCTGTCCTATCAGAGCTCCTCTTCTGGAGCTGGCTGATTTGGTTTTGCTGGCAAAGAGCAGAACACCATTAATATGCTTTTCAGTTTTGTTTTTCGTCACATTTACCATACAATGCCACCTAGCTTCCCTTTCTTTTTGACAGTGTAGGGTAACTTTCCTCAGGCAAAGCGATAAACATTTTCATATTTCTTGGTGTCATCCAGAAAGCTCCTTCCTCACTGATCACACACAATACCTTGAGTACTTCGAGAGATTTCCAATGCTGCATTCGCTCTCTATGGCTGGCACAATTAAACAATGGCTCCCTTTCTTCATTGTCTGTTTCGGTTCACTGGGTTTGTTCTGCTTTTGCTTCTCTGACTGCTGCTAACCCCCTGTGACCATCCCTTGTGCCACTAAGCTGTTTCCCAGGCTGCTGGCGGAGAACCTGTTACAACTGTCTTCCGCAGCTGTATCAGCCAGGTTATTTCCTTTTGCTTATGTGTGGGTTTTTTTCTTAATGTGCTCTGACAACTGGATAGAGACTATGAGCTCTGACTGCTGCAACTTCTCACATTCTTCAAAGACAATGGAAAGGGTAAATTACAGGATAGTAGAAGAGGGCTCATGAGATTCTGAGAGCTTAACCATAGACGTGAAACACAATCACTTCCAGACAGCTTTTTACACGTTTCCACGTGTGTCACAGGGGACCTTTCTCCAGTGCCAATGGCAGCCTCAGGAAAAGGTACAGAATAGGCCTTGTATGGTGCCTACACTGGAGGAAATACCCTCTCTGCCGGGAACCACAGTGAAGTGAAAAGCAGTTGTGCATGCTAGCTTGAAGCTGTCACAATAAAGAAACTGACTTTGAAGCCTACAGTTTCATGTAGTATTTTATAGGATGATAGGTGGAAATGTGCTCCGCTAAGGAAAATGAAAAAGCAAAGACAGGGAGAGAGGAGACCTTTCAGATTCTGGGTAAAATATCAAGAGAAAGAGTGAAGGTGCAGTTTATATAGCAGCAAAGTTATCTGAGTACATTAGCCCACTTGGAATTTGGCAAAAATTATGTCAATTTTGTTCTTTGTTACAAATTATGCAGAAATGCAAAGGAAACAAGGGGTTCTTTCTGTAGTGAGTTGGGAAGTGAAACTCTTGCTAACAAAGAAAAGAATCCTCTGATGCCTGGACTGAAAACCCGAAAGTCAGAATACCTGTTTGAAAAAACATGTTCTACCAATTTGATGTGCTGATATACACCTGTCTATTTCCAGTCTCATGACTCAATAATTTCTGCAGGGTAGAACTGTCTGTCCTTTGACTGAGGAGTTGGTTTGATTTATTTACTGTGATAGGCGGAATTCAGAGGACTATTTGTAAAGCAAAAGGCACAAACCTTTGCTGATTCTGTTGTCTCACAGATTTCATTCTGCTACAGCTGGTGGCTGAGCATTTCTGCCTGGGATGGCGGAGGATCAGGAGCTGACTCAGCCACACAAAGCTCAGCTCGAGCCCTCCCTTCAGCAGCGCACCAGCAACACCTACCGCAGCGCAGAGCACTCTCAGGCCTTGCTCAGTGGCTTGGTATCTCTCCGAGACAGCAGCATCCTCTTCGATGTAGTTCTGGTAGTGGAAGAGAAACCTATTGAGGCTCATCGCATCCTTCTGGCTGCATCCTGTGACTATTTCAGGTACACTTCAGTACAGCAGTAACATCCATATGTCTGAATGTTACTCAAACCTGCAACATCCAATGTACTGTTTTGGCACATGGCTTCTGGATGTAAAATTAGACCCATAAGATGGAGCTGAATGTATTTCAAAATACTAAGTATGGCTTTATTCACCTCTCTGTTATGTCTCTACAGAAATAAAGCTCTTGTTCCAGGACACTGAGCTTACCTCCACTAAATTCACTGCACGTAGTACTTGGAGGTATATATAGAGGAGCAACTATCTGAACAGGTGTATTCTGCATAAATGCACTCTGGGTGGCTTTTAACATATCCTTAGCGTTGTAATATTTGCCCGTTGTGGTGATCACTTCATAATATACAAAAAGCCACTGGAAGCTGTCACTCCTCTGTTGGTGCCTGTAGTGTGACCTGCTGTCCATTAAATCAGGCACTCCCTGGTCAATTTGACTAGCAGTTTCTTGAACTGACTTTATTTTCATAGCGCAAACAAACAAATTCCGAGGCAATTCAGATAAACTCATAACGGGAGGAAGAATTGCTCTAGCTTAGAAAAAAATTCTTACAGTCCCAAGTTTCTCTGTTTTCCCTCTTCCCCCACATGCAGAGTATCTGCCCATTGACCATCCATATGTACTGGGTCTGTATGTAAGTCCTTCAGCCGCAAATCCTACCTTTCAGATGGCCCCTACTATTGTTCTGCAGAATGAAAGGTATTACTTTATTACATCCTAAAGGCCTGTACTCTTTGTATATTGGCTTAGAGAAGAGGCAATCCCGTACAAGTGTCTGGCTAGGTTTTTATTTTTCTGAATATTTCTTATGTTCCCAGGACAATGCAAGATAACCAAACAATATAGCTTCAATGCAAATCTGCCACAGCATGTGCCATTGTCTTTTTTACAGAGGAATGTTTGCAGGAGGACTGAGAGAGATGGAACAAGAAGAAGTTCATATCCATGGCATCTCCTACAATGCAATGTGTAAAATCTTGAACTTCATTTATACTTCTGAGCTGGAACTCAGTGTGAACAGTGTACAGGAAACCTTAGCTGCAGCCTGTCAGCTTCAGGTGAGGTACTGAGAGATGTGACAGAAAAGAAGCAAGAAAAAAAAGCAACAATGAAAGAAAAAGTAAACACGGATTTCTTGTTAAATGGAGGGTTAGGGGGTGAAAAAGAGCATGGGTCTGATGAGACTTTCTTTGGGATGCTGTATCCACTGGAACTAACTATGGGAGGGTAGGAACAGTGCACATCTTATTTGTGCCAATGGCTTTATTCCTTATATATACTCTCATTTTATACAGCACTCACTTCCACTGATCTGCGTATAAAAGCTTCCCTAGAACAGAATACCTCTGGCCTATGGCAAAAGACAGGGCTTGCTGCTCAGAAATTGTTGTGCTGCTCAAGTCTGCCAAGATCTTCCCCAGACTGAGTCCACAGGCATATAACCTCCCCTGACCCCAGCACCAGAGGAAATCCGACCACTAAGGTTTCTGCACTAAGTGCAGAAGATCTGTATTATATTCATCTGCACACCCACGTTGAGTTGTTCTTTTTTTCTGGAGAAAGGTGAATTGGGTGCAAGTGAACATGGTGATCAGACTGTGAGGAGAGCAGTCATCTTGTGCACAACTTCCTTAAGAGTCATCCCAGGCTTCTGTCATCTGTCTTGAGTGTGAGACAAGTAGTATCTGAAATGAAAATTCTGTCTCTCTTGCAGATTCCAGAAGTCATTAAGTTCTGTTGTGATTTTCTCATGTCCTGGGTAGATGAAGAGAACATCCTCGACGTATACAAACTAGCTGACCATTATGACTTGAGACACTTGAGTGATCAGCTGGACTCCTACATTTTGAAGAACTTTGCAGCTTTCTCAAGGACACAAGTGTACCGACAGCTACCCTTGCAGAAAGTCTACTCCCTTCTCAGCAGCAACCGATTGGAGGTTAACTATGAGTTTGAAGTTTATGATGGAGCACTTTTTTATCATTATTCTCCAGAGCAACTGGAGACAGATCAGGTCTCCCTGATGGAGCCCCTTAAGCTACTTGAGACAGTTCGTTTTCCTCTGATGGAACCCCAGATCCTGCAAAGACTTCATGACAAATTAAGTCCATGTCCTTTAAAAGACACTGTCGCAGATGCATTAATGTACCACAAGAATGAATGTCTTCAGCCAATGCTTCAGAGCTCACAGACACAGCTGAGATCAGAGTTCCAGTGTGTAGTGGGATTTGGAGGGATGCATTCTACGCCATCCATTGTCCTCAGTGATCAAGCCAAGTATCTGAACCCCTTGTTGGGAGAGTGGAGGCACTTTACAGCTGCGCTGGCTCCCAGAATGTCCAACCAAGGGATTGCTGTTCTCAATAATTTTGTATATTTAATTGGTGGAGACAACAATGTAAGTGGTTTTCGAGCAGAGTCAAGGTGTTGGAGGTAAGATAAGGATAATCCTGCTGTTATTTTTATTACCACCCTGTTGCCCATCTCTGAATCAGTAAGCCAGTAGTGCAGTCTGTGCGCTTGCCAGCCAAAACATTAGGAACCGTGCAAGGGTCTCACTGAAAGAAAACTAGACATAAAGAAATGAGCCTCATAGTAACAGGAAGCTTCCAGCAGTGCTTGTGGGACAAAGCCAAGCCTGACAGGGTAAAAACAGCTCCTCATTCCAGAGCATTTCACATGGTACCTTCCTGCCTTGTTGAAGCAGGCAAGTATTGAAGTTGTGGGAAGCCATAATGAACTAGGATGCCCTAGAACTCTTGATTGTCTAGATGCTCTTGAACTAGTATTTTCTAGAAGTCCTCTGTGTGTAGTTTTGGTCCCAATACAAAGGGGTTTAGCTAATAAAAGTGATTTTTGAACAAAATGCTGTTACTGGTTGATTATCAAGAATTTGTGTGCACAATAGCAGGATTCCAGGGTCCTCTTATATGCTTCTGTGCCAGGGAAAAGAGCAGGAGGAAGGATCAGTTTTAGATCTTAATGCCCATTACATCACAAAACTCATATAAACCATTTTGTCTTTACATTGTAGTCATTTTTACTAGTTTTAGCTAGGTTGCCCTTATTTTATGGCATGCATAGTTTCTCTTCAAAACCAATTTTCTCTTTAACTAAAATTTCCAAACCAGAGAGATATTTTGATCTGAAAGTGAATCATGAGGTTCACTTTGAGCAGCAGATATTTAGAGAAAAGAATCAAAGAACCCACCACATATTTAAGCTTTTCTTGGACTCTTGAAGATCGAGATTCAGTCTTTGTGCTATTTTTAGACTGTTTTACCTTGTAGAATGGCTTTGTGCAAACAGAGACTTTGATACATAACCTGACAGCAGTGCGTAAGATAATGGAAACTGTAGGCTTTTATAGCATGATTATATCAGCTAAAATACATCTTCTAAAAATAGAATAAAGCAACTTTGCTGGTAATAAAATGCTGACAGGCCAAGCTGAGCTCAATTTCAGCCAAAGGCAGTACAATAACCCACATCTGTGGTGCTGTCTGGTATTCCAGCAATGATTCTGTGGCTGTATGAATAACTTTCTTTGATCCCATTCTTCTGTTAATACAAGGTATGACCCACGACACAACAAATGGTTCCAGATCCAGTCCCTGCAGCAAGAGCACGCTGACCTCAGTGTTTGTGTTGTGGACAACTATATATATGCCGTCGCAGGCCGAGACTACCATGAAGACCTGAGGGAAGTGGAGAGGTATGACCCTAAAAGCAACACTTGGGAATATGTCACACCTCTGAAGAAGGAGGTAAGAAGTACTTCAGCCACACATGCTACTACAGTTCCCCAGTTCCTGATTTCATATTTTTAAATGCTTTTCTCATGTGTAGCTTTAAATTTGCTGATATTCACATTGGAAGCAGTAGCCTTTGGATACAGGATAAATGAATATCAAGAACATAGAATAATAATATATGTAAATTCCATTTTGAGATTAGATGCTTATTTTTCCTGTTTGCTTGTTGCTTTCCCATGCACCTTTATTGTCTTAATCATTAAAATGATTCAAGACTGAACACATAACCTCTGGGAACAGGAAGCTCCCATTCCTCCTTGGCAGGTAAACTATGAGCCACAGTCCTGACAAGATGCTTTACTCCTGATCAGAAGAGATAATGCCCCAGTACGAAGGCACATCATTTTCCATAGACTGCTTAGTTCCTGGACACACAACTGGGATCGGGTAACAAGTTCTGGTGACAATACTTTATGTGATGCAGAATCACATCTCAGTCAGCTAACACAGGACCATTACTCATTTGAAATGTGTGAGTGAATAGCAATCTTGTGTCACCAGTACCATTTATCCTTCTTGGTTGGGGAAGAAAACTAAGATCCTACGTAATCTTTCAAGAAACTATGCTGATTTCTACCACACCTTTTAAAAGCTTTGGGTCAAGTGACAAGCATAAAATAATATTTGTGATTTCATAATGCCTCTCAATTGAGAATCTCAGGACACCTTAAAAATTTAAATATTACTGCCATTTTACAAGAGGGATGCAGAGGCAGAAGAGGATAAACAACTTGCGTGAGGTCAAAAATAATAAATGTGTGTCAATGCTGAGTCTTTCTATAAAGACATAAGATCCAGTTGAGTGTTACTAAGTAGGATAACTTGCATTCCTGATAATACTGCCTGTATAAGAAAAATCTCCAAACAGAAAGGTATCCAAGTATTCTAGGGAGAAAAGTAATGGTATGAATTATATTCTAACCAAGCAAGAATAAAGAATGAGAACCCACTGCAGTTCTGGAAGCTTCAGAAAATCTAGTGTATTTAATTCAGAAATTCACATGTACAGATTAATCACCTAGAAAGGAACTGTCTATAAGAAAATCCTTCCAGATGTTGATATCTGTGTAACTCATGAGGAATGTCACTCCCTTAATATCTATTCAATACTTTGAAACCGGGACAAATACATAAATCCAGACCTCAACCTCTTGCTTTCCCATGTGGTGATACAGGTATACGCACATGCTGGAGCAGCACTGGATGGGAAGATGTATATTACCTGTGGGAGGAGAGGAGAAGACTATTTGAAGGAGCTACAATGTTACGACCCAAAGACTGACCGCTGGGAAGTTTTAGCAGATGGTCCAGTGAGACGGGCTTGGCATGGGATGGCTGCACTGCTGGGAAAGCTCTATGTGATTGGAGGTAGCAATAATGATTCTGGCTACAGAAGGGATGTTCACCAGGTGAGAGCATGTCATACCTGTGTCTTTCCTGGAAGAGTCTTTCTTATGGATGCTTGCACTCTGATGTGTTATAATGTCTTTCTGCTACTAAGTAAGCAAATAAAATGGCCCAGCATAGCTCCTGCACCAGCTCTCCCCCACTCAATTGCAATGATTTATTTATTGCTGTCTTGAACACATTGCCTAAACCACAATGAATTAAAGCTCCAGCACCTGGAATTCCTATCAATTTTAAAACAACTTTGATAGACAACATTCACTGGTGTACACATACCCAATAAGTAGCACATCAACTAAATTTACTTTACATTGTCTTCTCACATGCAATTTTTTCTAAGTTGAAGACTTAGATTACCAATGTGTAATTGCTGGACAGAGTTATTAAGGATATGTTAGATAATGATTGTATAATGCAATTAAATACACAGTACCTGATGGTAAGTGATGTCTGAAGAGAATTCTCTTCAGTCTTCTTCCAGCTTCTAGAACTGCTAGAGACATGAAAAAAAAGACACAAAAAGTAACTGCTCTTGTAAAGCCAATGAAGATGGCAGAATTAAATCTAGCTGAAAAGTGTATCTGAATTATAAAAAGGTGCTTACAAAGAGAAGCAGTTATCTAACTAGGTACCCAGTGAAATCTAAAACTTCCCAACATATGGTGCAGAGACAGCTTAGCAGATTTGTCATATTTGTACATTCCAGCACATTTTTTCCTAATGAAAACAGATGCATTATGTCTGAGCTTATATTACCATGCGTCCCCATCTCTTTCACTTTTGTGTACATTTTTTGAATGGCATACAGCTGTTAGCCCAGCAGCAGCGTCAGAAGTTGTGATTCAAAGCTATATGGCAACTGTGCAGATTTTTCTGCTGAGTACTGTACTTCTACTACACAGCAATATGCTCTCTCCATTATCAACACCCTGTCAAAAGACTGATGATATCGCATGGCTTCATACGTAGTTTGCCATATGGCCAAGCTCTGTCACTAAGATACAAGTTCATCTTTGGCTAATCTCTTCTCTTTTTTTCACAGGTTGCCTGCTATACACCAAGCACTGATCAGTGGACAAATGTATGTCCGCTTCCTGCAGGACATGGAGAGCCAGGAATTGCAGTCCTAGACAACAGGATCTATGTCTTGGGAGGCAGATCCCACAACAGAGGAATCCGCATGGACTATGTCCACATTTACGATGCAGAGAGAGACTGTTGGGAGGAAGGACCCCAGTTGGAGGATGATATTTCTGGGATGGCTGCCTGCGTCCTCACTTTGCCCAGGGCTATTTTAATGGAAACAGAGAAATGGTTCTCAGAATGGCACGCAGACCGCGTGAAGTATCACCTTGACTTTCCATCGGAAGTTATGAGCGTATCAGACTGGGAGGAATTTGACAATTCAAGTGAAGATTAGAAGACTTTATTATTTATTTTTTTGCCAGTGGATGAAGAAATTAAGGCTTGGAGAAAATATTTAGAGATTTTATATGTCTTTCCTATATACATAAATCAGTATTTAAAGGTTTCAAAAATAAGTGTTCTGCACAAAATGCCATTCACAGTCAATATCTGCCGATCTGCAATTGTTCCGCACAAAATGCCACTTACAGTCAGTATCTGCCTGCCTGCCAGAAAGCAGCATTTTTAAAGTAACCACAGAACTGCCATTTCCCCCCCCAGTTAAAGGACAGAGGTTCTTTTCCTTTGAAGGAGATTTTTCTCAACCTTCAGCATGGACAGGAAAAAAAAAAAGGCACAGAAGGCTCAGCTTGACCAGCTTCTTTCCTTCCGGCTTTTAGCTTGAAATAGCTTTGTGAGATTTTTTTTTCCTTTTCTTTTTAGTAATAAAACTTCCTAGCCAGCTTAGCACAGGAAGGTGACACTTCATGTCTCCCTCCTGTGCCAGGTGTCAGACAGCTTGATTGGGTTTTCAGCAAGATTGAACATACAGAAACAGGAACAGTAGCGAGTAAGTCTGAACCTTCATCTCATCTGGGCATGCAGCCATCTTTGTAACTGGGTTAGAGTTTGGGAACTGACACCCACTCCTGAACTTCTATACTGCAAGTTCTGTCAACACAGTGGAAAGAAGATTTCTAGAAAAAACCCTCTGTACAGAGTATGACAATCTCATCATTCAACTGTCAGACACATTTGTTCAGAAGCATAAATTAATAAATCCTTGTCAGAACTTTTTAACTACTGTCTCAGTTTTATTAACCATGATGGGAGTCTGAAAGTTACTGAGCTTAATTAGGTCCTATAGTACCACATTAGCAGCAGTGAAGTTTCACCAGCTTAGGAGATGGGCAATTTTTTTCCACTATTTCATTATATGCCTTAGAAGAGGATAAAGACAGTGGAATTGGTTTGTCACAGCATAAGAAAAAAAAAATAATAATGAGATAACTAGAGGAATTGAAGATTACACTGGTCCAAGGCCTTGCAGTAGCTGAACTAATGCCAGGAACATAATACAGAATTACTACAGCTGAGAAAGATAAGGCATAGTAAATCCTTCCAGAGGCCTTAAAATAATTGGCTTCCGATCACCATATTGCTTAACATTAGTTTAGAAGCTGATTTAAAATCTGAACCAGTGCGATGCCTGAATAGTATGGGATCCTTTCTCTTGGAGGGGCAGGAAGTTATCAGTGCCACAGAAAACCCATGACAAACTACCAAGAGCTTTTAAGTCTTGTAGCTGTAATGGGATTGCAGGAGAAGGACAAAACCAAAGTGACAATCAGAATGATATGATACCAGTCAAGTATCATCACATCACAACAAATACTGCACACTGACATGCTACTTTAGAGAACTGGAAGAAGTTGCTGGATATCACCATTACACAGGGATATTTTGTTTATGAAAACAGGAATGATTTCAGAACAGAGCTAGATGACTCTGCATTAGTAGTCTGGGCTTCTGGAAAAGATTCAAGAGTGTTTTGCACACTTTGTTTAATAAGCCCAACTGATTTTTCTTGGTAAAGGGGGCGTTTGTTAGATTTCTTCCTAACACTAACCAGCTCTCACCTCAATTCCTGAACCTTTGCCAACTGGCAAGTAAAAGACCTGGTAACTGCAGGAAACTCCAATTATGAGCTTCTTCAGAAAATCTTTTTTTGATAATAAACTCTGAACTGCATGTGGAGTCTGGAAATACAGACTTTATTACACTGCAAAATTGGAGACTGGTGAATATTCCTATTTTGCATACAGAGTTCCTTTTAACCTGTAGGAACGCAGCATAGCCATCAGACGTAAGGACAGGTGTCTCTGACCTGGACATCACTAGAAACACTCAGACTTCGAGTGTTGCAGTGGCAATTTGTTTTGTCTGCAAACAACCAGTGATTCAAGACTTCTAGTGGTCCAGGTCATAGTCTAGATGCAGTTATTCTAATTAAACCCAGACATCTAACTTAAGCCTAATGCTTGCATTTTTCCATTTCCACTCCTCAACAGACCAGAGATACCCTATGTTTCTACAAGAGAAAATGTTATTTGGCCTCTTTCACAATTAAAAAAAAAAGTGTTCGTTCATTGTCTGGCTTATTTTCCTATGTATACCACTAGAGGGTATTACTTACTATTACAAATAACCAAGCTGATAGGCTAATTCTTTGATTACATAGGAGAATATAAGATATGCATGAGTAATTATTAAGCTAAAGAAACTTTTTGAGAACACTCATGCGTTGTTTTGGGTTTTTTTTTCCAGCTTCTACCCTATCACTCTTTCTTTGTTTGAATACTGATTTTTAGATAGTCAGGTGATCTGTATTTCCATTTATAAGAATGCTGTGATTGCATTATTTATTAAATGTTGCAGCTGTATGCTGTGCACAGCAAATCAATATAAGGCTTAGAATGCAATTACAAGGAAACTACTTTTCCTTAAAGCAGATCACCTACCTTTCAGAGGGGTTGGTTGTTTGGTTTGTTATTTCTTCTTTTTTTTTTTCTGTTATAATACCCCTAAGTAACATAAACTAAACCTAAGGGTAGGTATTATATATTTTGATTTGATAAAAACTTCTGTTGCTTTCACCCCTAAAATTTCATCTGAGCATAATTTGACTGTTGAAAGTTATGGTATGCACTATCTTACTTGCATGTATTTTGTTCAGGTGAAAAAACACAGTTTATTTTAGCTCAAACCATCCTAATAATTTATCAGCAGCTCATTTTAGTCCAGCACGTACCTTTTCAAACTAACACATAGGCTAAACAATAATAAAATTGCTTTGCTTTAAAATTGGCAATTTTATCTAACTCAGCAGACATAAAGCACTTTGTTCTTCTTGTTTCCTAGCTACCTCTATAAATTAATTGCAGGAAATATTACAGATTGATACACAGAGCTATAATTATCAATAGTTTCCCTATCAAGAATGATGCTTCGGGAACTCAGCCTTCAGGAGCCCACTTAAACTTTGTGTTATCTCAAGAAATACATGTACTTATATGGATATTTTTAGGCTATTTTTTTAATATAAATTCTCTAATCTCCTAAATATGTCGGTCTTGTATCTTACAGTAGAAAGCATTAATTTTTTACAGCGAGTCCTCAGAGACAGTGTAGCACAAGTCATTGTAGACAATGGACAATGAACTAAGAAAGCTTTAAGTTATTTCTGGTCTGTCAGAGAACAGCCAAACAACTCTTCCAGAACTGAGCGATCAAAATACCAACACTTAAACCGCCAATACATTAGGAAGTCCAGAAGAATAATAATTAGGTTTCTTGATGATCTATTTTCCTATTTCCTGCCAGCACAGAGGTAAAGCTGTTCAGGCATATTTGCTAGATTTGTAATTAGTGGACTTGTATCCTGAAGTATTTCAGACTTCCACATTTGGAGAAGTGATTATGATCGCTTCAGTTTTTGTTTCATAACTGCTTTCACTAACGTATTTCTTCTCCAGCTGTCCACCTCCAAATCCAACACATCCTTTCCCATTTCCTCATGGTTTAAATTAGGGTTGTTAATTTTGCATTGGAACGATACCCAGTGCTTGGTTAGAAACAAATAAGGATTCTCATTCTATACCCTTGACAGAAATCTACTACTCCTCACTTAGAGACCAGCCACATGTACAATTTCTTTGGCATTCAGCCCAACTGATGGGGTCAGAAGCTTCTGGCAAAACGAAGGAGCAGCTGGGAATGGGGAAAGAGGGATGAGACCTTCTCAGGGGAATATTCTGCCAACTGAGTTTTTATTTCATCAGCAGCTGATGCACTTTCAGAGCTCCCCACCTCCTCAGTTGTGCTATAACTATCTGGCCATGCTCTGAGGGTGGCAGCTGCCAACAGGTAAGACAAAGAGCATAAATGAATTTATATGTAATAAAAAGGCACCATACATTTATCCATCTTCCTAAACCAAATGCAGTTGTATGGATGTAATACACCTGATTGTCTGTAGTCTAGGAAGCTGAAGCCCAGTCTTACCAGGTAACATTAATGATCTTGAACAAGCCACCTTTTTGTGATATGTAAGTAGGACGTTTACCTAGAAGATCTGGTCTAGTTCATCCACAGTTCCTGAAACTGAGGAGGGAATTACTTGAAAGATGCACACACCCTGCATGAATACAAGTTCTGAACAGCTAATTTTGGCAGCTCCTTCCAAACTGAAAACCTCCGCGGTGCCTTAGATGGGAACGTGGGTGTTCTGGTTCTCCGACATCAGTCCAGCCCCATGCAATACTGCACAAAAAATGCTTTATAATTAAATACTATTTATTCCTGACATGTTTCAGCTCTTTGAAGATGTTAGTATTATCCATATGAAAGGGAGGCAAAATCACTATGTATTTGGCATATATTTGATTTTTATTATAACAAAAATTATAATTCAATAAAATGCAGCAGTAGGAATTTTAATTTCCTTTTTATATACTATGTGTTACTTATTCTGCTGCTAACTTGTGGCTTTTGTAATATTTTTTAAACATTATTTAGCATGTTCTTGCAAGTCCAAGTACTATCTTTTAATCTGTATTTTGGCCATGGCCAAACAGAAAACAATCCAAACCTGTTCAAATGACAGAAGAAAAGGTAACAACCTTCACGAGCTGTTGTAGCCCATATGTGCTTCAAACTGATTTCACTGGCAGATACAAGCACTTAAACCAGTAGAAATGGATCAAAGCTACTAAATAGGCTTCCCTAACAATGGATGAACTATTTTTGCATAGACGTGAATTTTCAGATGGTATTATTCATCTCTGGGTCTGCTATTCTGCTAGTATTGCTGTCCATGACTAAACAGCTGTTGTTTTCCACCCAGGAGACAGCTGTATTTCAGCTGGTGAAGTGATACCTGTACTCAGAGCCTACTTTAAGATCATTTCATGTTAGTGATGTTGAGACTTTCCAGGATGATACTGTGTAAAATATAAGAATGACACTGGATGTGTCTTCCGTTTTAGATTATTTGAACTCTGCTAAATGTCTATGGAGACACAGCCCCTATGTCCAATCCAAACACCAAGTTGACACTAGTTGCCAACGTAGGAAGAAAAACAAAGAGAAAAAAATGACCGTGTTGTGACTGAGCTTTCGGAAAAGGCAGAGCATGAAAGAAAAGCAAAGCTGGAATAAGACCCCACAACAGTCCAGGCAGGCACTTCAAGACAGTCATCTTAAATCTATTTATCCACTTCAAATGGGTGGTTTTTTTGCTTTCAAGTGCTGCTTCATTCCACATTGCCAGCCTCAAAGCAAAACAAACAAAAAAACCCCAACAAAATCAAAAGCACAAATTAAACAAAGTCACAAGACTGTGCTAAAATCACACTATTTGCAAAGGTTTCTAGCACACCTGGGGAATTAGCGCAGTTAGTTTTTCATGCCCTCTCGTGTTGCAGCCGGACAGACCGATGGCCACCGCCAGCCCTTCCGAACGCGCCTGGGACCGCGCCAAGGCCAAGCCTGAGGTCACTGCGCCAAGGCCCGGCCTGAGGTCACCCAGCCAAGGCCCGGCCTGAGGTCACCCAGCCAACCTCCCTCTAAAATTCAAACAGCTCACGCTGCACCACGCACCAGGCGCTGCCCGGGAGGCTGCTGAGTCCTTTCCGGGGTTTCCTTCCTCTTCAGCGGCTGCAACACCATCTTTCCTCAAGCCTGCACCCTGAGGCAGACGGGGCTTTGACCCGATATCTGGGAACAAGGCCATAAGAACACAGGAAGCTGTCTCGTTGGGTGCCTAGGAGGTTATCTCGAGATCAGAGGTTATTGCAGCGGTCCGTTTTGTTCCTTAAAAAAAAAATGTAATCAACTAATCAAACAATAAAACCGCGGGGAAGGTGCTCTCGGTCTCCAAGCTGCCCGCGGTCAGGCTGCCTGGAGCTGCGGAGCGGGGAGGGAGGCCCGAGGTCGGGCCGGCGGGACCCCGGGGGCAGCGGGACGTGCCCGGGGAGCCGGGGCAGAGCGGCACGGCGGGGACGGGACGGGCTGAGAGACGGGTGGGGAGAAGATGGAGGGGGTACACTGGCGGCTTCCCCTCAGGCGCCCTCAGCCCGAAAACCAGGCAGGGTTTTTTGGCAGCGACCTGTGGTAAATCTGTCGTCCGTGCAGCACGCCGGGGAGGCGGTGTGTGGGGACACAGCTCCGCTCTCTGAGGGGCTACGGCAGGCGCGGGGGGCCCGCACCCCCGCTAACTCAACAAGTTCATCCGCGCCACAACCGGGGTCACCCCGCGCGCTGGGGCAGGTCTGGGTGACTCGAGCCCGGAGGGGCCGGGGAAGGACGCGAGGATGGAGCTCCGAGCCACGGAACCCGCCAGCCCGCCGCCTCCCCCAGCGCGGCCGCCCGGCCGCTGAGGCGGGCACGGCCCGGGTCACCCCCACCCCGCCCGCCGGCGGGAGCCCAGCGCGCGTGCGCGGGGCGGTGTCTCGGGAGAACTCCCACCGCCCGGCGCCGCCGCCATTTTGGTGCTCGGCTCTGAGAGGGGAGGGAACCGACAGGAGAAAGCGGGAGCCCGGCGCCTCTGCCTCCTCCGCGACTGGCTCCGACGCTGAGGCACCGTAGCAGGCTGCCCTCGCCCCTTTGCCAGGTCGCCTGTCTTTGTCAACCGCCGCCGCTCTTCGCCAGCCGCAGGCCCGAGAGAGAGGCGGGAAGGATGCCCTGCACACCCCGCCGCTGAGGGAGACTCGGGGGCCCTGAGCGCCGCGTCTGGCCAGCCCCACCCCAGCCGCCCCTCGGTCCTCCGTCTCCAGAGGCACGGAGCTTCTTTCTCAGCATCCCCCTTTCCCGGAGCTTCCTCCACGCGGGGCCGGGCGCTCGCCGCTTTCTTCTCTCCCACAGCCCGCTCCGCCTCGCAGGCCTTCTCTTCCCCGGGTCCCTTCCTCCGCCTGGGCCTTCGGGCTCTTCACCTTCCTTCCCCCTCTCCCTTCCCCTTCCCCGCCCGGAGCCATGTCCTCCGCCGCTCGTTTCGATTCGTCGGACCGCTCCAGCTGGTACGTGGGCCCGGTGTCGCGGGCGGAGGCGCAGACGCGGCTGCAGGGGCAGCGGCACGGCATGTTCCTGGTGCGGGACTCGTCCACCTGCCCGGGAGACTACGTGCTTTCGGTGTCCGAGAACTCCCGGGTTTCCCACTACATCATCAACTCCTTGCCCAACCGCCGCTTTAAGATCGGCGACCAGGAGTTCGAGCATCTGCCCGCCCTGCTGGAGTTCTACAAGATCCACTACCTGGACACCACCACCCTCATCGAGCCTGCGCCCAGGTGAGTGCCACCCCCTCCGCCCCACCCCCTGCCAGCTTTGCGAGGCGGGGGTGCCTAAGTCCAGCCTAGCAGCTCCAGGATCCTCACAGTTGTAAGGCCGTGCTCTGTGTACTAGGGAAACATTTGTTTATGGCCCTTGTTTGAAGCTGTTTCTAACAGTGGGCTATCTTAGCACTCTGGATCTCAGTGACCATTACGGGTTGCTCTTTGAGTCAGATCATCCCTATAACGTGTGTGGCCTGGCCTTACAGTGCCTGTAGGCACGTGTGAAGGTACCCTCTGCATCTTTCCTACTGGTTACAATTGCCTTGTGAGAGGGTGTGGTCATGCTTTGTGTCAACCTATTCTTCTGGTATTGTCCTTCTGTTCATATGATGGTTGAGAATCTGGTTCACTGGTGGTCTCAGTGATTGAAGTACAACCTCTGAGCTTAAGTTGCTGTCTGGCCCTGTATCCACACCGATTACGACAGAGCAGGCCTTTGTGTGGTTAGACTGCTTCACGCTGTTAAGTCAGCTTTAATGCATTCTAGGACAGCATTTCCCAAACTTCTAGAGTGGCACTTCCACCTCCAAAAAATGTATTTATTTCTCACAGTTTGGTTATGACATCGTTCATCTATATCTGCATACATGACACTGAGAAATGCTATTCTAGGAGGATGGGAAAATGTGAATTGGCTATGAGCTCATTCTTTGTCCTGTTCCCAATATGGGACATACCTGCAACTTGCATCAGTAAGCTGCTTATCAAGAATTCTAGAACATACTCCTTATTAATTTTAAAAATTGCCCAGTATCTTATTTCAAAATGTCTGAGCTTTCTGGATAGAATGAAGTGAAAGAAAAGCTAGAAAAATAGTGACACATTAGAGAAGAAAATTCAAATTGGTTCACGTCTGATTTCTGCCATTTAAAATCTTACAGTGTTTTGCAGATTACCAAGTTCTTAGGGGGGAAAAAAAACTTTGAGGTTTATAGTCACAATTTAACCTTGGCATAGGGCAGTTCTTAGTAACAATCAGTAACTTATCAAAGGCTGACAATAGCTTGTCAAGTTGGAAGACTTAAGTGGTCAAGGAAAGTCTTTCTGTAAAGCTGCCAGGTGATGGGAAGGATGTAGCAGGAAGCACTAGCTTCAAGAACTCAAAGGCTGAGAAGTCTTCTGGGTAGTGATGGTGCTATGGCTAGAGAGATGGGTAGATGCAAAAAAAAACCCCAAACAAACAAAAAAACCCAAACAACTTTCACCATTGCAGGAACATGGAGCTGCCCAGTGTTATGTGCATGTTTAAACTTGTGGACAGGTGGGAGGAAAAAAGTCCACACTGAAGCAGTCTTTATGCTCTGTTCTCCTTAGCCTGGGTACTGTTGTGCCTTTCTGGATGCAAAAAACTTAATCCTTTATGACAATGACTGACTTGGCTTTCTCAAAACACTTGAAAACGTAGCTCATTCCATTTGCTCACTTGGTATTTGTTAGGAGTCTTGTGTGAAATGTTCTATGAACATTTAAATACTGCCTTATTTTCAAGGTTTTGGTTGCATATTGTTCTCTCAGCATACAGAGACAGATGTGATCTAGCCTACTGTGAATTGACAAGCTTTTTTATAAAGCAACAAGTGAAATTGACTCGATGGTTTTCCTTAGCATGATTTTTGTTCTAAACTCTTTTAGAAAAATCAATGGCATGATTGATAGTTTGAAATTCTGTTTGAAAGAGACTTCCTGTTGCAAGAGGGAGGATGAGAGGGAGCATTTCCGGATTTTTTTTTAAATTTATTTTTAGTTAATGGACTAGATTTAGGATAGAGGTTGAAGGTATGTGCTTTAGAAGTGTAATTACTGATTCTTATTTCTCTGGCATTTTCAGGGGAACATCACACTCAGGTGCTTGTGCTTTTCAAGGTTGTTGATTCTTTAAATTTCATAAAGTACAGTATGAAGAGGTGGTTTTTGTGGTAGGATCAAGTAGTTAATGGTACATAGCCATACAACACTTTCACCTTTTGGAGATGACATTTTAAACTTGCAAAACAGTTTGTTTTGTGTCTATAATGAGCTCTGACCATCATTGCAGATGTTCCTGAGCTCTTGCTTATGCAGTGACTGCTTTCTAAAGGGTTCTTTCCCCCAGCTTTGGCTGCAGCAGAGTGTCTTAAAGAAGCATATATCTTTCTGCTTAGGGATTCTAGCATATCTTGCAAAAATCAGAGGGATTTGACTTCCATCTTATTTTGCAAGTAGTAAAAGAGAATCAAAGTAGGCTAATGACATGCATTCTTGCTATCATAGCTTAGATAATAAGTATCTGCTTTGGCCTGTATACATTAAGATTTCTGACAGCTGCTTTGAATAAAATTCTACAATTTATGATGAAAATAGATTGCTGTGAAAATAGTCTTATTTGATGAAAAATCCAAACATCAAATCTGTTTTAAACTCAGGTATCCAAGTCCACCAATGGGATCTGGATCTGCTCCTGCTTTGTCCACTGCAGAAGAAAATGTGGAGTATGTTCGGACTCTCTATGACTTTCCTGGCAACGATGCTGAGGATCTTCCCTTTAAAAAGGGCGAGATACTGGTAATTATAGAGAAGCCAGAAGAACAGTGGTGGAGCGCCAGAAACAAGGATGGTCGGATTGGGATGATTCCCGTTCCTTATGTAGAAAAGCTAGTCAGATCTTCTCATGGGAAGCACGGAAACAGGAATTCCAACAGTTATGGTATTCCGGAACCTGCCCATGCTTATGCTCAGCCTCAAACCGCAAGTCCCCTTCCCACGGTATCCAGTACGCCTGGAGCAGTGATCAATCCTCTACCATCAACACAGAATGGACCAGTCTATGCCAAAGCTATCCAAAAGAGAGTACCCTGTGCTTATGACAAGACTGCACTGGCATTAGAGGTAAGTTTTTCCTGTAAAGTGTTATGGTTTTTGATTGTTTTGTAAAATGATAAACTAAAAATTGTCAGTGGCAAAGATGGTGCGGTTGACTTAATATGGAGTCTGCATATCTATGTTAGAGGACTGAGAAGAAGTTAGGTTACATTCTGAAGAAAGAACTACAAAAATTGCTTCATCTGAACCACTTCCTTAGAGGAAAGTGACCAGGTTACTTCAGGACCTGAATTTACCCTCTCTTTGTGCCTACTCAGTAGTGTAAATATGCTACAAGGGTAGTGGAGTGTATACATCGTGCTGTGGAAGTGCTAGTGAGAGGATGACTTTGCTTCTCCACCTAATCTGGGGGAAGGAAAAAGATGTTTTATTAACTGTTGCAGTATTTCAGGTTGAGAACTGGCAGTAGCATCCTTCAGAGAAAGGTAAGGATTGCTGATTAACACTGTCTTTCTGATCCTTGAGTGCAGTATGAGATGCACTTGAGTATCTGGTCCAGAAGTACTGTAGTCTCTTATATTTTGGCTTTCAAAAGTGGAATTTGAGAAACCTTAAGACATAAATTGGAGGCGAGGGGGTTCGATGAAAGGCTGTAGTGTAGCCTCTAAACTTGTGTTGAGCCTTTAATAAGTTCCTATGCTTGCCAAAGCATTTTTTTATTAGGTATGTCTTCAAGACTTCAGAGCTTTATTCTTTAGATGGTAAAGAATTCCTGTTACAATTCTAGTTTAACCTGCGTAAATGATGGATTGGAAGAAGTTTTTAAAGCTACATCCAGAACACTGGGACTGTTACCTTTACACTTAGATTATGCTGAAGGCTAGTTAACCCAGTTCTCACCTGGAAAAAGTACCAGTCTCAAAGATGAAATGTGAACAAGCTATAATACTTCAAGGAGCAAATGCAAGGCAATAACCAAAGGAAGCAAGAGCATTTTAGCAAGTAAAATAATAATGGTTTTAAAAATACCTCTGAACTTTTCCTGTTGCCTTTGCTCAATTATTTTGCAAGTTAAAGCTGTTACCTCTAGCTGATGCTTTTGCCTGAAATCTGAAAGGTTATATTTGTGACTTCCAGTTATTCATAATAGTTTCCCAAAATGTTTTTCCTCCTGTATTTTTAAAACATCTACCGGTTATTACTCTTACAGGGTTAAAAGTTAAATATGTATCACTGGATTTTTCTTGAGCCTTATGAAGACTAGCAGCTTGTTATTTGTGAACAGTGTGTGAAAGTTATTATAGAGCAAAGTGTAAATTCACTGCCAACTGCACTGTACAGAAGATTCCTGCCAAAACTACTCATGCTTCTGAAAACAAAGCAAGGCACGCAATTGATTTTGTTAGGTTATCGATGCGTCATGGAATTACTTCAGGCAACTTGCTTTGCTGCAGAGTAGCAGAACTGCTTGGAAGGATAGCCCTCACAAATAGATTTTTCTGACTTGCTCTTTTGTGACCTAGTTAATGCCATCATTTTAGCTACTGTAGTATACCAGTAGGATTAATTCTCTGACCAGCATGTAGGTTTGAATTATTTTGAACCTTCAAATTTTGTTTGAGAGATGCTTCTCTTCCACTAAATTCTAATCACTTACTGTCTCATGTTTTTGTGTCTTTTGTGTCTTGTTGGCATATTTTGTCTTCCTATGTAGTCTTTGCAAGCTCACCTTAACCATGCTGTGCCTTTTCAAGAGGCTTCAGAAGGAGAATTCTGGGATGTGATCTACATTTTCGTGAAAATCAGTGATTACAGCTTCTCCATATCCATGCATAGGGAACTTTAGCAACCTTATTATAGCAATATTTTTTTGTCACATATACTACTCTGAAGGAAAAAAATCCAGCTTCTTTTAATGAACTTCCTTCAGATTGCCTCACACCTGCTGGGCCCTGATGATGTATTTAATCCCAGCCTTATTAGGGTTCTACATGTCACTAAATAATCTGGACCATTCGAAGGTTCTGTTTTGTAAGAGCACTGAACTAGCTAGTGGTAGAGAAAGAACATGTTATGGGAATGTTTTGGTGAAGAAAGTTAATGGTGTTCTTTGAAAATAATAGTATTTGACAGCACTCCCCCTTAGTATAGGTGTACTCTAAATGACAGTTCAGCTTGGACAGGTAGAGCACTTGTTAGTGCAATTATACAGTGCCTGGTTGTGTGATCTCATTTAAACTGATAAAACAATATGAGAACAAAATATGTTTGCTGGTTCTAGCTTTGTGTGGTCAGCATACAGACAGTACTTAAAAGGAAGAGAATATCATCTGGAGTAAATAAAGCTATTGCGTAGTAATCTGCTCAACTTCCTTTTAAGTGGAGGGATGTCATTCTCCTGGATTCAGCTTGAAAATGGGGCAAGCTGTCTGCTTGCAAGTCCAGTTTTTCTGTTGCACACTATTGTTTACAGAAACTATCAGTTTTGTTTGAGAAAAGAAAGATTCATAGACTATACAGAGAAGTTTGTTTTGTAAGGAAGATACAATTTTATTTTTTGTTAATTTCTCATATGAAAAATGTAACTTGTAAAACAAGTGAATATTCTACTGGAAATCTGAAACAAAATCTGTTTGGTTGAAAAATGATTGTTTAACTTTTAAATAGTATTTAGAATGTGGCGGTTTAAGGGCAACTACAATGTTGTTCCTTTAAGGATACTAGTTAATGTAGCATTTACTACGATTTGGACTTTGCTGGCCTCAAATGATGTAGCATTCATATTGGTATTATTGATGTGACCAACATCTAAATGTTGACTTGGTCCTACTTCATTATATCCTCTACTTTATTCTCTAAAATTAAAAAAAAGCAATCTGTTTGTAGCCTAAAATAAAAGTTTTAAGTATAGCTACTATTTCAAAGCATACAATTGGTATACCTATAACTGTGGGCATCTCCCTGCACCAGTGAACAATTAGTAAAGCCTGTGATGATTAAATGAATTTCTAAGATTTACATATACTGTTGTCAGTTGAGTTAGTTACCTTGGCAGTGCGGATTTAGTGTTGTCTGCAGTTTCTCATCACAACTAACTTTCTACTAATGTGTGAAATATTTTCATGGATACTGCATTAAAACAAACAAACAAATCCCAACAACGAACAGCCCAACAACAACCACCAAACCACACACACACAAAAAAAGCAAACCAAAAAAGCCAAACAAAACAAGAACAAAAACCCCAGCCACCCAGATCTGTTTCTTTACTTGTGTGCTTCTAGCCAAGGAGCAATTTCCTTCTTTTCTGGTGCTCTAGAGGAAGGAATATGAAGGACAGGGATACAGTGTCCTGTATTTATTTGGACTAGAACCATACATTACAGTTTTGTACTGCTGTTCTTCAGTCATGCTTTTCGTTGGGAAAACTAGGAGAGCAGTCCTGTGTTCAAAGCTTATACAGGATAGCACTTTTAATAAGGTGATGAATTTTGTAAGAGCAGAGATTCTTGGCACTGTTACTGTGATACAAAGCAGCAAAGTCTAGCTTAAAATTTCTCAGCATGTAATAACTTGTAGCTCTGTAGCCAGCCTGTTAACAATAATATGCTGCTGAAACCTTGTTTTAAACTGGCGTGCTCTAACCAGCATGTGAAGTATATACAGTGCCCAGCAGACTAAGACCTGCCATGCTTTACTTCAAGGGAGCTTATCTTTTGATAATTGGTACATCTTGTTTGGGTCCAGAGTAGCTGATTGATTGGATTGATTGCTAACTTTTACACAACAAAGTTCATTATGTCCAGCATAGTCAGTAGATAAAGTAACGGTGGATAATTCCCTTAAAAATTAGCCAACTCTTTGAAGGCTGATTTAGGACGTGAACAACAAATTCCAAATTCACTTATAAAACTAAATGAAAGTGTAAAGAACCAGAAAATTGGAGACCAGCAGCAGCTACTAGACTTACGGCTGCCATGCGTTTGAAAAACGGTATTTAAATACATTGCAAACACTGTACTAAGTGTCTTAGATCATTTTGAAGGCAGTAACAGTAGTCTTAGAGTTCATCTCCAGACTTGACATGACAGTGTTATGGAGTCTGAAGATCTTTTTTTAAACAAGAATCATAGAATTGTTTAGGTGGGAAAAGACCTTTAAGACCATCAGGTCCAACCATGAACCTAATATTGCCAAGTCCACCACTAAACCATGTCCCTAAGCACCACATCTACACATCTTCTAAACTGTTCCAGGGATGGTGACTCAGACACTGCCCTGGGCAGCCTGTTCCAGTGCCCGACAACCCTTTTGGTGAATAAATTTTTCCCGAAATCCAATCTAAACTTCCCCTGGCGCAACTTGAGTCCATTTCCTCTTGTCTTATTGCTTGGTACTTGGGAGAAGAGACTGACCCCCACTCATTTCAACCTCCTTTCAGGCAGGTGCAGAGAGCAAGAAGCTCTCTCCTCAGCCTTCTGTTCTCCAGGCTGAACCGCCCAGGTCCCTCAGCTGCTCCCATCACACTTGTGCTCCAACCCCTTCCCCAGCTCCATTCCCTTCTCTCAACTCACTCCATCAATTCAAGCGCTTTCTTGTCGTGAGGGGCCCCAAACTGACCCCAGGTTTGAGGTGTGGCCTCCTCAGTGCCCAGTACAGAGGGACAGTCACTGCCCTTGTCCTGCTGGCCACACTATTCCCCAATGCAAGAGCTTCACTGTATTTTTATAGCAAAGTGTTTATACCAATCATGGCTTTTTCTAGACCTGTGCTGGCATTACAGTATTAACTAGTTTATCTGTTCTTGATGTATCAAACATGTATGTTTGCTTGTACAGAGTTAACCTGTCACTGACATGTTTTGGTGAAATAAATATCCATTCACCATAGTTATAACTGACTTACAATATTTCTCTTGGGCTTGTTACAATTAGGTTACAGTTAACTTTTCCTCTTCAAAGGCAAGTTGAGACAAGTAGGCCAAAATGTGCTAGTAGCTGAACTTTCTTAATTAGGAAATTAGGCTACTTCTTTCACTAGACAACAAGCATTGTGCTTTTCTTAAGCCAAGCTGTGTTAAACATTAAAATACATCTGACCCACAAGATGTAGATTTTAAGCAAAATATTGAGCCTATACTTGTGTGCAGTGTTGATCAGGCAGCTTTAGCTCTGAGAACTATTGAATTGAAAGTGACACTGGCAGCAGGATTCCTGTGTCTGTGCTGACATGCACCAGCTTTTCAGTATGTGACCTTTGAAAGTACAACAGACAATTACTCTGGATATTTTGTGTGCAGTCTGAATTTTTATAACTTCCTCCTTTTCCAGTCAAAGTTATTTATGGCTCTCATCATGTCAGTGCTCAGTCTCTCACAATTTAATACACAGGCACATTCAGAACTGTTTGCAGATGAAACTGAAAGCGATATGGATAACCTAGACAAGATCCTGTGCTACACTGAGATTCAGTGTGGCTGAAGAATGATTGTCTGTGGGAGCTTAGAGCTTTCTGAGTTCTGTACAATCATGACAGCGAGCTTCATCAGATGGAGACAGGCTACCATCATTTAATGAAGAGCAGCACTTTGGCCACAGTGCTGCAACCCCAGCTCTGGCAATTGTCCTAGCTATACTTGACATGCAAATTTGTATTGTTTTGCTCTGTTCCTAGATGAGGCTAGATTAACAGTATCTAGGACTTCAACATTTCTGTGCTACCTTTTGACCTGCTTTCCTGTCTCAAGAATGGTTGAAAGTCCTCTGAACTGATTGATTCTCAGGTTTGGGCATCAGCTGTTAGTCTTCTGGCACACAGCTTCAGAAGTGAAGGACAATTAAGCTGTGCTTTCAGCCTGTTGGTTTATTGAATCTTCCAATACATAAAGCACCAGCTACTTCAGTGTCACATTATCCTGTTGCAGTGTGACTAAACTCTGCCTCTTTTTTGTAGCTCAGCTTTACACCTTTTGGGGACAGTGGGATATCAGGTAATTTCTTAGTGTTGAGCCTTGTTTGTTCTTCTCCAGAACAGCCGGCTGCTCTGAACAACTGTTTAGTTTTTGGTACCAATATTAGTGTTGCCAAGGAAGGTGAGTTGTTACACTAATTAGGGTAATGGCCAAGATTCAACACCCCATAAATTCCAAAAAGCAATATGTTTTCTATAGCTATTGACCCAGTGGACTAAAATGATGATTTAGAGTTGTAATGCATTTTTTTCTCCTTAAACTTATGTTACAGAACTCTACCAGCTATAGAACTGTTAACATACCTTTGTTGGACTATCTGTAAAACATGTTGAATTGGTTGACTGTGTGACTAAAATGGCATGCAGGAAATCTTTTGCAGTGTGTGAATCAGCTTCAAATGGAAGACAGGTATGGAAGAGTCTAGAGTGAGTGAAGTAACCTTTCTGACTGGCACGTTCCATGGCTTGTTTCCCCAGGGCTTTGAATTCATGCTGTAACAGGGACATAATGAAAGGATGCCATCTAAAATACATTTTGATTTTTATCATTTGGGTGGAACCAAATGGCTGCATTTCAGGAGTATTACTCATTTCAGCAGTTGATACTTCCATCCAGTGATGCTGGCGTACTTTACAAGGGAATTAACGTATCTGAGAGATGCTGAGACTAAGGAAGCATTATCCTAATTTGCAGATAAGGGCCATGAGCTGTCCAGAGTCACACAGGAAGTTTGTGGCAGAGATGAGAATAGAACCAGGTCTCCTGACTCTGTCCTGTGCCTAATCATAAGGCAATCCTTCTGACTGGCTTAAAAAGCTCTCTGAAAAAAATAGTGTATTAAATATTAGATACTGATTTGTAGCAACTTTGCCCACTCAGCTGCCTGAAGAACATTTTACATTGTTAATCTATATAGTAGTTTGTTGCAATGCAACACATTTATGTTGTAATTTTTTTTTTTTTTACTTAGCTGAAGCAAGACTCCCAAACCTATTTATGTGCTAGAAATCTTTCGAAGTCACATTGAAGGATATCTTTTTCTAGAGCTTCAAAATAAATAATGGATTCATCTCTATGGCACATGAGCAGAATTAAATTGTCAGACTCAGAAAATGCAAGACAGTGTTTTTGATCCAGTGTACTAAAGATGTTTTGTGTTTTCTTCTTTCATGAATAAAATTAAAGTGTTTGAGAGTGGATTGGTTTTCGGGTGCAGTGCAAATGCAGTTTCTTATATTTTTAACTGTTGTTATGTTGGCTGCATCTTCCTGAATTTGGGTCTAAAACTTGGTACTTGAATCTGTCCTCAAAGGTTATTTAAATTTAGTAATGTAATGTAACACTGAGTATTTATAGATGTTATCAGGCTTTTCCTAAAGAGACATTTGTTAGGTTCCTGTTTAGGTCATCTTGTTACTGTTTAAAGCTTTCTGTGGGCTTTCTATTCAGTGAAAAGTCTGACAAATTGTGCTTATTAGCAAATACACAGTTTTTGAAGCATGCTGCACTAGTATGTGAAGAGATGAAAACCAGTCAAATTAATGCTATATGTATGTGACAACCATCATGGGCAGTGTATAACTACTGAATAGTATATACTGGCTTCATGTTTGAGTTTAGGAATGGCATAAGAAAATATCTATATTTAAGAAAGTAACATGGTCTCAATTATATCCCTAGAACTTATGGGAATTCTGAGGGTTTTCTCCTCTCCTAAAAACCACCAAATTACAGTTGTTCCAAGTGTGACAGTTTCAAATGGAAGGGGGAAGAGGGGCAGACAGGATACAGTCAGTCCCACAAGCAGTGGAGAAAAAAGTGAGGGAGCAGCAACACATTTTGCTTAAATGCCTAATTTCATTCTAACATGCAACATAAAGCTCAAATCCCTACAAAGAGTTTCAAAGTTTGAAAATTGTTAAGAGCTATAACACAGAGTGACTGCCAAGGAGTTTATTATAGTATCTTAATCTTCACCTAAGGGTTCTTGCTTCTGAGTGATCTTAAAAAAAAAATCTATTGGAGTAATGGTAACTGGTTTAAACAGGCTTATGATCATCTAGTGACACACGCTATTTTGCAAACTCAGGGTTTCATTCTTTAATGGAAAATATACAGGTCTTACGTGAAAAGTTTTAATCTGAGGCCCTCGACCAGGGTCCTTAAACTATCTGCATCAGTTCTAAATTGTAATACTCTTCAGATAACCTAGACAAATTGTTACACACACTGTATCAGGACTAACATCCGTTTTTTCCTTAAATAAGAAGATGAAAGCTTTGGATTTCACAGAAGTGGTTTGGTAAGCTGAGACTCAACTGCGAAGAGCTTGGGCCTAGTTTAGGGAGAAAACTTATGAACTGTTGGCCATTAGTCATAGGCTGGTTCTACTTTTTGTGAAGTTCGTTATTTGCTGCTAGTGTCACTTTTCTAATATTTACTATAGTTGCCACAGAGCAAGTGAAGTAAACAGGAAGGGAGGTGTAAAGTCAGAGAGCTGCTGCAACAGACCACACGTTCAGCTATTCTGAAGCGTTGAAGGGAGAAATTACTATTTAGCTGATATTAAATGCTGCTCGTCATATTGGATATTTTGCTTTGTAAATTATCCAAATTAAGTACAGGCATTGAACTACAGTAAGAATATAACTTAGTATCATTTGGGCTGATGTTTCTTCTTGATCATAGTTTAGCTCTTCTCATCTTCCACTGCCAAATAGAAAGAGACACAATTATGGTAGGAAAGGTCTGACATGTCGTGTTTCCTTTGTCAAAGTCACTGACAGGAAGTAGAGGTGAAAACAACAAATAATGCTAGAATCTGTATATCTAATACTTTAAATAAAATTGAGATTGCTTTTGCCTGTTCCAGAAGTGTACCATTATTTTAGGAACTACCTAAGCTTCTTGCACTGCGGTAGTTGGAACTAGAGCTTCAAGTAATGGTTTGTTTGCCAAAGGAATCTCCCTTTGAAAAACTAAATTTCCTCCGAAATAAGTCATCTGATGCTAAAATCAGTATGAGTACTGTGCTCTTTTGAATGGATATTGCAACTATGGCCTTTGTGATGTTAATGATATCTAAGCTAAATATATGGCTGCATGAAGGTGTAAGCTTTCCTGTAGGAAAAAGTGTAGTCCAGCAATTTGCCTGAATATGTAAATGTACATTTAGTTCAGAGTATCGGAGGTGAGATTTCCATGTTTGATAACTTTTTTTTTTTAATTATGCAGGTTGGAGATATTGTGAAGGTTACAAGGATGAATATAAACGGTCAGTGGGAAGGAGAAGTCAACGGTCGAAAAGGGCTCTTCCCATTCACGCATGTCAAAATATTTGACCCTCAAAACCCTGATGAGAATGAATGATTCCCTCTGCCCAATTTACACTGCTGCTTCATTTTCCTGGCTACCGTTAGCATTGTTTGAGGTGGGATGATGACTTAATGGCACATTGCTAGCATTGCCCGTTTTCCAGCTTGCTGCAGTTTGACGGTTCTTTTAATATACATTTGGAATACATACAACTGAAGTCACTGCCTGACCTTCATACCATAGTTACATCATCCAGAATTTAATTTCACTTTTAAAACTCTGTTGGGCCTTAAGCTGGAGAAGACTGAACTGGTATATAGCAGAGAAGTATGGGAAGAAAACCTTTCATGTTGAGACTTCCACGGACCTTTTCTGGCTTGCTCAGTAGGAAGAGCCCTAATCTTAGATCAAACATGCAACTTGTGCGTTACTGTCCAACAAAAAGCAACAACAAAAATGCAATTTTAGGACTGAAGAAGACTTAGTTTTAAGAGAACCTGTCCTAAGGTAGTACATTTAAAATTATGGTCTCTTTAAAGGACAATAATTGAAGCTTATGTATTCTAAGCAGTTGTATTAGAAGCTGCTCTTTTCTGTTAACTCTTAAGCTTGTTGTTGACCTTCCTGAAACAGTGTGTGTTAAATGCAAATAACCATTGATTGAGCTGTATTGAAGCTGAGGCATTTATTTATAAGGAAACTTAGGAGGGGTTGAAACTTGTAACCTGTTTTTGACATACTTAATGCATTTCTGTTGATTTTTGCAAGCACTAACTGTAGAAAGTTAGATTTAAAGGGAAACACTTTGGCCTGGTCTACATACAGCTCTTCTGCAGTGTTAAAAGTGTAGTTTTACTAGTATAGACGTGCTTGTCACGGAGCTGTTACTTGGTAGACAGATGGATCAGATTGCCATGGTGTGGAGAGGTAGGAGAGGAGTGGGACAGAAGAACTTAGTAAATACTGATAAAATCCTCTTATTTAAACATAAACCTTTTATACCCATTTCTCTACAGGCTCCCTTATCTCTCCAAAGTTTCCTAGCTATGCCAGCCTCAGCTCGTTGAAAGCTTGTTTTCAAACACAGTACCGTTTTTCCAGGGTGTCTCCACATTGCTGTACTTCTTCTCCAGAGCTGCTTTCATCTTATTTCTGCCCCCTCCTTGCTTGCATCCCAAGTCTTCTGCATGCTATCTTTATTTTACCCTTCTAACTGAGTCGGCTCTGCTTTATATATGCCCCAGATCCCCGCCCCCCTCCCAGCATCCTCTAGAAAATGGTTAATTGGAATCAGCTGCCTGGGTTCCCCATGTGAGAAATTAACACTCAGGCTGGAGGAGGCCACAAAGGTGTCTATTATCAGTATAGCTTCTTTTCCTTTTTCTGTATATAAGCTATACTGCTGTAATTGTACTTACAGTAGGGAACTATATGGCTGCAGGTAAATAAGTACAATTCACGCCCCACAGGTTAGGTCCTTAGCCTGTGTACAGGCTATGAGAACTTACGTACAGTGATATCCTGTGCCACCTTCTTTAAATGTGTTTTGTAGGTGAACTGGAATGCTCTTTTAAAAATAAGTGAACACCGAATTCACAGAATACGCGCCCGCAAAGACTACAGCTACAAAACCTCCCTTTTCAGCTGGCCTGGTTAAAGAGAAATGTCTGTTGTGGAAGCTGACAGGAAAACAGCAGCCCCCATTTTTCAACTTTGGAAGGCTGTCAGTTGTAGCAAAATGAGAAATGCCAGACACCTGCAGGATCTCACCAGTTCTTATCAATGTCAAATTATATAAAAGTTGTTGTCTTAAGTCCCAGCATGTTTTCTTGTTGATTTGTGTCACTTGATCCTAATAAAAGCACGTTGTTTTTAGCTCATGTGAAAGTGCTACGAGATCCTTAATTGGAAGGCACTGATGAGATGCAAAAATGGTGTTTGCAACAAGACATTCAAAATGCCGGTTTTTTTTAAAAGAAGTCTGTCTGTTCATCTATTAGCTGTTTTCTGTAGTATTGATCAAGTGGCTGACAGCCTAGAAGTTCTTGTAGAGCATTTTACTACCAAATTAACTGTGAAGTAGAGTAGCATTGACTGAAGTGTTTGGTGCTGTAAGAGTAATTCTTGACAATAGGCACTGACATTTTGTCTTGCAAGGAAAAGCTATGCAGCTCTCTCAACTAAAGTAGGTCATGCTTTTTCTGTGCCCCAACTAGATACTTGTAAGTTTACTACATAATTGTACTACTGAAAGTCATCTTTCGAATACAGAAACTGCACTAAACTCAGTCTGCTGCAGAGAAATCTTATTTCAGACCTGACCTAGTTACAGGCAGCTCTTCAGAAGACTGATTGTGGAATTCTTCCTTTGCATGGTAAATAAATACTGAGAGGTTCAACATCTTGAACACGGCTTTTAACCTGGATTTTTTTTCACTGAAATAAATGTCTTGACTCATCCCCTCATTGAATCAGGTATACACTCTGAACACAAGCATTGTTTTAGGTCTAATTATGTTCTGATACTGCAGGAAAGCAAAATATTTTACCTTCAAAACTATGCAAAATTTGTGTGCAGTGGCATCTGATGCAAAGACAGAAATTCTTAAATTTCTGTGCACCTGGTTTGAGGCCACAGATGAGCAGTGTTTCTCTGAGTCGCAGCGGTGCGGGTCAGGTATGTTAAATGGTTTAAGTGTAGCATCCTGCCCAGCCCGAGCTGATCGTGACCTTGCTTCAAAGTGCGTCTTTGCTGTTTTACTACGAGACAAGTATTTTCCTACAAAGACTGCATTTGATCAGTTGTGTTTCTCTCTGACGGACTCCGGATCCTCAGTCGCCTGTTGCTTGCTTACATGTGTGCCGTTGCTTTATGAAGCCTCTTAAATTTGAGTGTAAATGTTCCTTGGGTGTGTAAGGTAATACTTAATATGAAGCATGAGAGCCTACAAGTGATGGCTTCAATCTATGCACCATTAAAGTTGTTCTTGCTTTTGAACTAGGAGCTGGTTTAATTACCTGGTGCTGCAGTAGTTAACTATCCTGAAAGGCTGTTCGACTTCCTTCTGTTGTGTACACGTGTATATAGACATCAAAGCCTCTGACCAGTCTGAAAGGTTAAATGAAACCTGTTTTAATCAGTGTCCATCACTGGATAAGCGCTAATTTAATTCATGATTGTTTACAAATTGGGAAAGAATAAACAAAAGGGAATATCCTATTTGGGTTGGGGCTCTGAAGAGCCTGAGCATTATTTTTGTAAAGGGAAAAACAGCATTCTTTGTGCCATTTCATGTGCCTGTGAAGTAACTTTTTATATTGTATTAACATCCGGGGAATGAGTGGGCTGCCTTTGTTTTCTAGTCAAGTTTTCAAGCATTTTCCTCAAAACCTGCATTTGAAAGTGAGACCTGCCTAAAAGACTGCCTTGGGGGACCAGTGCAAGCATTCTTGTGTAGTTGTCATTTTCTGTTTACTTGTGCTAAATGAAAGTGTGTTTTGGGACAAGGATACAATTATTGCAGTGGGAAAGGTGGCCTTGTATTTGAGACAGTCTTCACTGTGTAAACTTTAAAACACAATATGTAATTTAAAGACCATGATCTTCAGGCAATAATATTAAGTGTAAGCTTTTAAAGTTTATTTTGGGGGATTATAGCTTCTTTTATTTTTTGTGCTATAAGATTAACAGTATTAAATGAATTATATTCTTAGAATACATGGAGTGTCTTTTCTTAAGATTAGTGCCTTTTTAATTTCTTACTCCACTTATTTCATAGAACTGGTCCCAACATCAAGCCACTGTTTGTTATTTTTTTTTCCCAGTGCCCTATTTGTACAGTCTAAATAAAACTTGCCTCAACTTGCAGCATTATTTGTTGTCTTTAGTCTTAAAACCTTGACAATATCAGCAAAGCATTTAAGTCCTTACTCTGTCATGACGCTGCCCTGGTTTGTGGTGCGTGACAGTGCAAATCCAAGTTTTCCAGAATCCAGGGGAGGATTAAGCAAGAGAAAACGCTGTTTCCAGGCTGAACGGATACTCTCCTATTCCATCCTCACGCCTCTTCTCAGACTCCGCTGCTGCGCTCCGGAGAGTCACCTGAAAAAGATGCATCTCTGGTTACACAGATTGTCAGCCCTGTCACTTCAGTGCTCTTCCTGTCACCATATTAACACTGCTCCTCTGCCCAGGCTTCTACAGGTCTCTAGGAACCACAGCCTTCGTTTACTGGGATACCCTTGATGGTGCTTGTGTGAATGACCGGTTCATGCACATGGTTTGAGTTTAGCTTGTTATTGTTTAAATAAATATGCCTTTTTACAGTCAATCCGAATCAAGAATAGCACAAACTAGAACTTCAGTTTCTTCAATATTTAGGATCATTCAGTTAAATCACTAACAATGGGTTGAAAGTTGAGACGATTTTACGTAGGAGAAAAACTGAAGAGGAACGTTGCACCCTCAGCTGCTGCAAAGGCAAAGTCTAAACAGCTTGTGTTGCTTCCGTGGACTCCTTGTGGGTACGTTCACAGCCTGTGTTTGTCGTCTTTGGAGTGCAGATTTCCCTGCTATGTTAATAAACGTTGATAGCCAACTCTGCATAGCGTTTTATCATCAAATAGTCACATTTAGCACGTTACATTTCAGAGAAAAGCCGTAGTATTTCAAATAAGCAAGCACAAGGAAGGCACGTGTAGCAGGCCTGATAACCCCATTTCAAACTGTTGTGTATGCCATCAGCTGGATGTACAAGCAGGTTACTGCAGCTCCTCCTGACATCTTCAGTAGCTCTTCCTTTACTATTTAAGTAGCAAAACTGAGCATCCCCTGCTATACCTGCCGTCTGCTTCCTACACGCTGCATTACAGCCTGTTCCTGCCTGTGCTGAGATGCGTACGATTCAAATGGTGCTGCAGGGGTGGAGCAGGAACAGCAATTGCATCAGACAGGGGCCTGGGCTGGGCTTTGTGCTGGTAACACCCAGAGTTCTCTGACACTGAACTGCAGCATCTACAGCCACTTTTATTAAGCAGCGGGACACAAAGTGCTTTCATAGCCGGGGGCTTGGGCAGGTTTGGAATGCCTGTCTTCTGTACAGGAAAAACTATCTGTACCTCAAAATGCATCAGGTGTCACCAAGTGTAAATCTGTACCACTTCATATTGAAGTGAGGCCACAACAATCTACATTTCCTTATCTCACACTGTGTTCAGAAATGACTCCTTTACCACTTGCACCAGGAGTGGGTTGCTTTACCATGGCACGTTTCATTTACCAGTAGTGACAAGTACACAGTCAGAGGGGGCTGCAAGGGACTGGGATTTGTCTCTGCATTTTAAACTGCAGCTGTTTCCTGCCTGCCCTCGTGTGAATCCCAGCAGTGCAGCCATCCAGCACCCACAGCTCATTCATCCTCCCTCCCTGGCTTCTTACCCCTCACACTGACCTCCTGGGTGATCTTCCAGCTGGGGACGGCAGCTCCCAACGCTCAGCTTCTCCCAGGGCCGGCACAGCCCTCTCGCTGCAGTCAGGACTCGGGTTTTGTACCTAAAGCTCCCGCAACAGCCAAACTGGCTCAGCAAAAAGTCAAAGGTAACTAGAAACAAGCAGTAACTCAAGCTGGGTTTATTTCTGGCTTACCTGCATGCAGGTTTTCACTAATTTAAATTTGAACTAGTTTAGTTAGGTCAGTCCAACAACAGGCAGTGTAAGCCGTAATTTTTACGTGCAAGCTAGCTGTGATGAGCTGGGTTTACCAGTTTCTCATCCTAATTTAATCAAAAGGTTTTATTTCTAAACCAGTAGAATAACAAACACCCCTTTAGAGCCAACCACATGTATCCTTGCTTGAGCTTACACCAGCAGGAAATGTGCCTAAATATGCTCAAATAAAATGGTGTCACAGCAAATGAACATGTTTCCTTGTAATTTTTTATTATGATAGTGTGATTGTGCACGTAGGAAAGCTCCTCAGGTTTGTATCTGCCATCAGGGACGGCTCACCTTGGAGCAGCTGTAGCGCTTTC
Source organism: Nesoenas mayeri (assembly GCF_963082525.1). Lineage (NCBI taxonomy): Eukaryota > Metazoa > Chordata > Aves > Columbiformes > Columbidae > Nesoenas > Nesoenas mayeri. Next base: position 9,017,716 of record NC_137565.1, on the reverse strand, counting down.
TGTCTCTTGCTGTCCCCTCTGCCTTTTTCTAGGGGGCAGATCAGCTGCTCTCGTAGCAGCTGTTGAAGCACAAGTCACAGCTCAGCAGGGTAAGGTACAGCAGTTCCAATTTCAGGTTACCTTAATACCCCGAGCTGCAAACTGTGGCAGTCACTGAGCAAACAGCTGAGCCTTCCTGCAGCAGGACTGCGAGTCCGAGAGGGACAGGCCTGCAGCAGGGCAAGAAACCATCACAGCTGTCCCAAAGTCAGCCTGCTGCACTGAAATGTGAGCCCGGAGAGCTCGCTTACAGCCCGAGTTGCACCAGTTACTGTAGCTCATTAACACGACTTGTGTGCCCACCTTGGGTCAGGTTATCAGTGCGCTGGGACCCCCCACTGGAGCAGCCTGGGAACCCAGCACCCACCCCGGGACTCGGACCTGTCTCCATACCAGCACAAGCTTTGGGAGCTACAAGCTGAGCTGCTGCCCCTGCTCAGCCGCGTGACAGCTGCTCTGGGGGCACCGGCAGCCCCTGGTGCGGCACACGCAGCCTCACCTGCAGGAGATGTCACCCGCGACGCCGCTGAGGCAGCCGGGGGAGCGAGGGAGGACACAGAACTAACGCAGCCGTCTCCTCAGATAACCTCCCCAGCACCTGCTCGCTTCATTCCAGGCATTTTGTAACCAGAACCCTCCCTGCACGAGTTATTAGTCTAACCTGCCGCTGGCACAGCAGACAATCGGGATCAGAGCTAAATCGGGGGTCTCCGCAGGGAACAGGCTCCTGCTTTGTGCGTCCTGGCTGGTCCAACAAGGGCAGCTGAAAGTCAGCACTGAAAAATCCTCCACTTGCATTTAGTCTAGAAACTAAGCAGCACAGCACAAGAGAAGGCGAGGATCCCACTAATGCCTCCGCTGCACTGTGTTTCCTGACCTGCATTAACCAATGAATTCTCACAGACCCTGGGGCAAGAGCCGCTCTCGCTTGCGTGTCACGCAGCGCTGGACGAGCTGCTTTGCCATCCCCGGCTGCCCCAGCACCCCAGATTCAGCCGACTTGGCAGGACCAGCAAGTCAGAGGAGAGGACGTTCTTTGGAAAGACAGAAGGGACTGACATAAGTGAACAACAGGAGCTGGTTTGAAACTCTTGGCACTCAGCTCCCGCTCAGCCCCCCCACCGCTCTGCAGCCCAGCCAGGCAGCGGGACCCCCGGGTGGTCCTGACAGAACCGACAAAGCCAGCCCGCCCTCCGAGCACACCCTCACTATCCTTGGCATTAAACACATAAAAATCAAACTTGCCCATTTTTCATCACAGTGCAGTAATGAGCCTGTGCATTTCCAGACTCTAATCCCATGGTTTTTTTAAGGTATTTTATGTTACTCTACTAATTTGATCTGGATTATAAGGTAGTACAGGAACTCTCACTGGGACTTCCACATGCTGAATCCATTTCTGTAACACCAATCTCTTTTTTGCCCTCATCTTGTGACCAGTGATACCATTAATCCACTGACCTCAAAGAGAAACAGCTTTTCTCTTTCCAGGTGTCGCAGCTGGTGATCTGGCTGCGAGTCTGCAGTGACAACTGGCACACACAGCGCTGGGCTGGGTTCCCACTGAGCACCCAGCCCAATGCGCTGCACGCCACAAAGAACACGCGGTTCATCGGATTCTTAACGTAAGAAAGAGCCGTGTCCCTCAGGGACCAAACGCCTCCCACTGCCCCCAACTACCTGGAATAGCTATGGCTACTCAGCACTTCGGAGAACTGATCTAAAATGAACAAAGATAATTTCCCTGCAATAGCACCTTGGCCTGGATGTGGGACACGTTGCATCTGAAACAGAAAGGCTAAAATTGGCTCCAGTCAGGGATTCTGCTAACACAGGTCTGACCAACACACGCAGGATATTGGCACTATTGGAAACCTTAGACTGAAGTCACCCCAAAGTGCAGGACGCACCCCAGCAGCAACACTAAGGTTACTTCCAGTGGTCAGTAGTGGCTCCTGCCTGTATGGGGCTGGGTGACCCACATTCGCCATCACTGGTGGCCAGCTGGCCGAGGCAGAGGCAGGCGATGGGATGGGAACAGCTCTCCAAGGGTGCGACAAGGCGCTGGGTTTGCGCTGTACAGCAGCGGTCGTCCCAGAGCTCCACAGCGGTGTTTGTGGATCAACGCTGGCCTAAATTTAAATAGATAAAAGTAAAGAGATCGGAGCGCAGCCTGGGAACAGAAAGCGTGCACCATCTCTGGGAGGGCAGGAAAGGCACTGGACTTCGTCTGTCAAACACGCAGGGCTCACGCCTCCCGCGCCGCAGCGCCCTGGTTTCAGCCGCATGTCGCAGTCCAGCGGCACCGAAACAGCGACAGAAAACAGGGGAGCAGAGGTAAGAGCTGATGTACCTGGGGAAGGACAGGCTGGTTTAACACCCCTCCCTGCTGCCAAATGCTCCGTGGGCTCTGTAGTCAACACCCAAAATAGAGCCGTATTCTGTGCCTCCTCCAACACACGGTCCCGCTGCAGACGTGTCCGGGCACTGCTGGGGCAGCGATTTACAGCAAAGGGAGTCACCTCGGGAGCTGCTGACACCGCACCCCGCTGTCCCTGGCTCCTTTCCCCCACCATTCAAGCTGCCTGTTGGCACTTGCTGCAGGCTGGGGACGTGACACAGGGCTCGATCCAGTGGGGCATGTTGGCAGGGTTTGGGCAGAAAGGAGGAAAGGTCCTGCATTAACCTTGGGGTGCAAGTCAGAAAGCCACCATGCGCGGCTGCCATCTAACGCCCAAGACACTTGGACACAAGGGGTCCAGCCCAGTCCAGCCGAGCGGCTCCCAGCCTGGTCTATGTGGGACGGGCCACGCTGCCCTGGAGCGGAGCCCTCTTGTGCTTCCCCACACACAGACACGTCCTCCCTGCCGAGAGCAGCTCCTCCCGGGTAACCAGCTCCTCCTGCCCCGTCCTGCTGCCAGCGTCCCTCCCGAAACGTGAGCTGCTTCAGCCCCAACTTGCCGCAGACTCGGCTCCGTCAGCACCTCGACAAGACCGGTCACGCGAAACCCTCGCTCAGGCGCCGCGGGAGCTTCGCCCCTCAGGAGCTCCAGTCACGCAGCAGCAACGCGGACCAGTTCTTGGGTTTCTCCACGTTCTCTGATACCTCGCTGGGGCTTCCAGGCCTCAAAAGCTTTGCAGCAAACCCAGAGCAGGCTGCCCCAGCTGTCCCCTCGCAGGTCACACGCTGTCACTGGGTGGCACTGTGCCCCTGTCTCTGCAGCGCCCAGCTCCATCCTCATCCTCGCCAGGGTGTCCGGGGGCTGAGGCTGGGCTCTGCTCACCAAAGTCACCCACGCACGGCAGCCACCGTGGACACAGCACCATGCCCAGGAGCCCACAGGGAGGTGACCCTCGTGCCCAAACACGGGCTCCCGCTGCCGCCCTGCCTTTCCCCGCTATGGTTAGTTTCATGACTGTGGCAAAAGGAGATCAACTGCATCTTTACAATATCCTCCTCCATAAAACTAATAGGCCAGGCAATTGGGACAGCGCCGTGAAGTACTTTATAATCTGGACACGAGGAGTTCGTGCCGCAGCTCAAAGGCCGTCCCAACCCCAAATCCCAGGAATCCCAGTGCTATTCCTCCCCGCCGTGCCCCACCGCGGGCTGGCAGCGGGGTGAGGATGAGCGCGGTGCCCCGCTCCCGTCTGCCCTCGCTTCTCTCCCGCCACCCCGAGCCCCACTCGGCTCCAGCTGCACGAGGCCCCTGGGGCAGCCGCGGGGCTGCGGATTTCTCCTTCCCAGGGCGCTGTGCCACAGCCCTGCGCCGATTCCCAGAGCTTTTGCACCATCAGCGTGAGCCGAGGGCCCAGAGCCCAGAGCCAGCTCTGCGCCAGGGGGTTTCACTGTAAACACTTTGCCTTTTGCTTCATTTGCAGTTGAAAGCCGGAGGCTCGGCCTGCGGAGGAGCAGACAGCCCGTCTTGACACCATGATGGCAAAACCCGCTCAGCTCTGTAAAAGTCCCTTTCCTCGACAATGATGTCCCTGTTTGTCTGGGAAGCTGGAGGTGACACATCTGGTGTAACCCAGAGCCCCATTTTGGAGGGCACCTGGGCGTCTGAGGGATCAGTTTTGCTTTGAACATTGCCAGGACCCGACAGATCTCAGCGCTCCAAGTGTACACGAGCCCGAAACCTGCACCAGGGAGCCCGGCCCTGGCTCCGGCAGTGGCTGGATGTCCAACCTTGGGGAGAACCACAGCCAAATGGAGCGGCAGCTGCTCACCTTCCTTCTTCCTGAGGCACAAAAGCAGCCTAAGAGAAGTTTCCTTTAATTGCTCCCCCGACATTAGACCTTCCAGGGAGAACGAGCACAAATGCACCATGAGTGGCACCAAGGGAACGGACCCTGAACGACTTGAAAGGGGGTTAATTAGTTTGTTGAAATCCTTCTCTCTTTAGTTGCCACCTATAGCTCCAAGACCTGGCAAACATTTGGGAAAAAGAATCTCTGCTGAAGATCAGTGCTCTTGAGAAGTATGAGATGAAGATCCTCTATGGAGAATAACTGTTGGGAAATACAGTGGAGGAGACTGTTCCTCTGCCTTTCAGGTAGAAGACAAATGGGAGATGGAAAAGCAAAAGGCTTCCAGGTCTCTATAAAAGTCAGAAGGGAGACAAAGCCCATTTCTCCCCTCTGTGGTTTACTGTCCTTAACCTCTCCTTGCCTTAGTGTCCCCACCTACCCCACGGGACAGAGTCACGTTTAGAAGTGCTGAAAAGCTTAACTAGCATTTGAAAAAATGACTCAAATGATACAAAATGATTCAAGTGTGCTGGCCTGAGGGAGCGACCCCAGCAATCCCAGCAGCCCCTTACAAACAGTTCCATCCTTAACTTCATATTAGATGTGTTCACTGCACAGAGTTTTCTACAACAACTGCCGGCCTCGCCGTAGCTGCCTTGAGTGCCCCATTGCCAGCAAGATTTGGCACTTCTGGTCTCTCCACCATCACTGTATCCTTGTAGCAGGATGGGAGGGTTAAAACACGACCCTGCAGCTGGGTGAGCACCATGGGCAGCACTTTGGGACTAACATTTCCTCAAGTACCTCATTCTGAAGTTGGGACTAACTTCGTTTGGACTCGACAGCAGAGCTCCGTGCCACCCTGTGGGAGACAGCACGGAGCACAGCTCCACAGCCAAAAGTCTCCTTTAATCCAAACCAAGACTTCTTCACTAGGTACACGACGAGCTGCCCACTCTACCTTCAATACTGCCCACCGACACTTGTATTTCAAACTAATTGCCACTACATCATCTGATGCTGCCCAGATGTCTAAAAGAAACAACATCCTGCATACCGCTGGGACCTCTTTCTCAGAGGCTGTGAACTCATCTCCATCCAGCACCAGCATGGATGGAACAAACTGAAGCAGTATTTTATTGCTGAAGCATAAAACATGGGAATAAACAAGCACCGAAGTGCTACTGATCATTAAAACCAGATGGGAGCCCATTTACTGCCTCCAGCAGTGAGGTGCCACTGCTGCTCCCCTGAGGCCCCATTGAAATTGGAAACCCCACGCACCATCTGGGAGGTGCTGGGCCGCAGTGGCTGCAGGCAGCCCCTGGAATTCAGGCCTGGATTTATCGGTACTGGCCTCTCACCACCAAACCAGCGATAACCAAGGAGCGTCAGAGCTTTCAGTCCTGGCTCCAGAAGCTCAGTCATTCCTGGAGGGTTGTGTCCACATGAAAATGCCCCAGTGGGGATGAGCAGCCTGTCCAGGGCCAGTCCCACTGCCCAGGGGCCGTGGGATGGGGAGACCACAGGCCCAGTTGTCCGCACGCAGAGCAGGGGCTCAGCTGCATTTCAGCAGCGTTTGCTCAGAAAATCACCACAGGTGCTGGTCACCCCGTCCAGTTCAGCTCCTGGATGGCGAATTATCCAGAGCAATCCAGGTCTGATATTATTTCCTCGCTGACCAGAGCTGCCTGGTACAAGAAGCTACGTACCATGGTGGGAAGAAGCCAGGGGCTCTGCTCTTTCCTCCCCTTCCTAATCAACAAACCCACCACAGATAAACATGCAGTGAGAGCATTCCCAAAGTCTGGAATGCTGGAAACTGGCCTTCAGAAACAGCTCGATCCTCAGCAGCCTGAGCTGCAAGCTGAGCTCAGCCCCTGGCCTAGACTGAAGCTTTGCAATTTGCCTTGGAGCCCCATCTTCCCGCAGTAGGGAGCCCTCTCAGCAGCCCAAACCGGCGGGGAGGATTCCCTGGGCTGCCCCTGCAAGCCAGAGAGGAGATGCAAATGGAGCAAGAGGATGCTGGAGAAGCAGAGACAGACAGATGCTTTTACACTTCAAAGGAAACAGGGCCTTGTGAGGTTTTCGGGAATACGCACAGATCAATAGACCCCTTTTAAACAACGAGCACATTTGCTCAAGTGTGAGGCAATTAGTCCCTGAGGATGGAGGCAGGACAGGGCCATTAACAGACATACGGGCAGGATGAGGCGAGAGATGCGAAACATGCGGCACGGCCGCACGCAACGCTGGTGCTGCCAGCCCAGCCAGAGGAGCTGGATGCCTCGCTGTCCCGCCCAGCGCGCTCAGCCGCCACTTCCAAAATGTTCTTGTGCCCCTGGGGGCTCTACAGGAGCACATTAGAGTCATCCAGCCCATGTCAGTGCGATGCTCAGCGTACCCCTTTGGTGAACAGGAAGGTTTTGATCATATCCCTTCACCGCTCAGTTGTCCACTGTTCTTATTCCTGGAGAATGATGGATGAGGATGCCCTGAAGGATGTAGGGAGACTGACTTTGCATCTGCAGCTGATTCCCATTTCCCCCTCACCTGAATACTGGTGGGTGGTGCTCTGGATGGCTCTGTCTCCACAGAGCCCCTTCTAGACAGTGAAACAAGAGTCAAAATCAGCAAGCAGAGGGCTGGCTGCTCAGCGCAAACAGAGCCAGCACAGGGACAGACCCCGCTGTGTGACAGAAATCAGGCCTGCCCCATCCCCCTGTGCTCTGCACCAGCATTTCCATACAAACCTACCCTTAACCCAGATTACCAGGTGCTGGCGCTTCACAGCCCCACGGATGGGGCTGGAGAGCGAGGGTGCCAGCACCCAGGGGGTCCCTCCTGTGAACAGCTGCTCTGTTTACACGCACAGTCTTATTTTTCAATGCAAAGCAGAGATACCAAAATGGTTTTATACCTGGCCGAGTGACTGACGGTGTGTGACAGCTACCTACCCCTGCTCTCCTTTACAAAGGCACAAAATTTTCCCTCCTCGGTAAAAATAGGAGAGGAAGAAATAAAAATCTCAGTATTTCCCCAAAAAACTGTAGCAGATGGAAACTAAATCCATCCATTGCACTCACCGAGCAGGGGGTTATTTGAGCAGGAACACCGTAGTCATACACCTGCACATTCCAATAAAAAGTAGAAATTAGAAAAATTAGAGAAGTGTCAGAGGCAATTCAGCACACTACAGCAAAGTACTTCATGCCATAAAACAGACCCACATAACCTGGAAAAACAAAGGAGGAACACCACCAAATCAAGGTGAGCTACAGTAGCTCTCCTCACCCCTGTATTGAAGAATTGCTTTGTTCTTGGTTAAAATTTTGCCTGATGCTGCTGCTCGGGCCCAGGTATCCAGAACACTTCAGCATTTGTTCTGGGCAGTGCACACGGCGGCTGCGGAGGAGAAACGCTTTCCCAACTTGCTTCACTCCGTCCTGGGAGCCTGCAAGCAAGATTTGCTGTAACGTCTAAAAGCCACATTCAAGCCTCACTTTTTCCCTGCAAAGCACAACAGCAAGACCAGCTTACCTGGAGCTGCTGGGAGCCAAGCCAGGAGCCCGCCTGCTCCTCACAGCCGGGGGAACCAAACACCCAGCCCTACAGAAACAGGCAGAACCAGGCACCCCCCACCGCACCAAATCCGCAGCAGAGCTGTGCCGCTGAGCCCACTCCGGGGGGCTGTGGGGCAGGGATCACTGGGGCAGAGGGGAAAGTGTCATAGACCACCCCTTCCCCATGCTTTGGGGAAATCCTCCCTTCACAGCTGAGCCTGGACAGTTTTACCCTCCTCTCTTTGTTCTTGGCCATTTTCAAAGTAAATGAGGCAGAGGGTGAGGCAGCAGGTAAGTGGACACACCTGCACCCCACACATTTGGCAGCTGATGAGGGGGGGCTGGCAGCTGCCTGCAGCTCCCGGGCAGGGGGTGTTTGGCTTCGTGCTCGTCCAGCCCCACATGGCGGGTGACAGCTGCTGTTTGTTGTTGTCAGCCAAATGCTCCGTGCTCCGTATGGGATCCCAAGCCTGGGCGCACAAATTAAGTGGCTTTTAAGCTCTGCAATAAAAGAACATTTGACTTGAAGAATGTTGTTATTCCTGGAAGGGTGTTTGTGCTTGCATTCGCTTAAGGTGACCCAGTGCCTATGTTGACCACGGCAACGCACTGCAGGAGCCTCCTGGCAGGCTCGCCAAGGACCGAACGACAGACACCTCCATGCTGGGCACTCAGGTCAACCCAGAAGGAAGCAACGAGTCCAGCTGAGCCCAGCTGTCCAGCTACAAAGTGATTCAAGTGCCCCGGCCTATTTGGGCACGGAAACGCTGCTCCCCAGAGCGTCCCTGTGCTTCTCTGCAGGCAAAGAGCCTCCCGGGGGGACACAGACCCTGCCCCACACCAGGACTCACTGCGGGTGACAGTGAGCGGTGATGCCGCTGGGCTGAGCTGGGCCAGGGATGCCCATCTGATGGCACCACACAGCAAACTGGGTTTCACCAGCTGAGCACATCTCTCCCTCCAACACTCGGAAATCAGATAAACTCTTACAGAAACCAGCTGGTCGGTTCTTCTGAAGTGTCAGAAGGTGACCAAGCAGGGACAAACACGGAGGACACATCCTGGGCCAAGCAAGAAGGAACCTGCACCCCTAGAGCTCACCCCACGTTTTGGGAGGCACAGGGAGGGGTGGGCTCTCCGCTGTGCTGCAGGGCAGCAGCGTCACAGGTGCCTCTCCCGAGCCTGCGGCTGCTGGCAGAGACAGCTCTGTCTGTGCAAAAACTGCAGCGTTGGCAAGAAAGCACTTTCTGCCGTTCCCATCTGCATTGAGGCAGTCAGACAGGGCTCAAGGCTGCAAAAACCAGGAGAAACCAAAATAAATCAGGATCTTTATTTCCCACAGGAAATTTACCTAGATCCCATTTATAGGCCATTTGCCCTCATCCTTATGTAACTCACCTGCAGGAGAGGAGCAGAAAACACAGAGAAAATAAAACAATTTGCTGCAAATAGTGCAAGAGCCTGAGTCACACCTAGCGATGCAAGCAAATAACCTGGGGCTCACTGAACATGCTGCACAGAACCACGAACGCTGAGATCAGCAGCGTGTTGTGCATGTAGAGACTGGCCCCAGGTAACACGACTAAAGCGGAGCCACTGGTGTGCTTGAAAGAGATGGACAAAACCCACGCTTTAAAGTTTATTTTATTGCTCTTAATGGCCTGCCTTCCGCATGTCTCATTTCCTTTTATTGAAGCTGGCAGAGAGGCACTACATTATCTCACATGCGTGCAAAAACAGTGTTTCAGTCAAGCTCATACAGACTTTTAAATGCCACAGCTGAAGAAAACAAGACAGCGGGAACTGCAAAGTGAGGAGGCGGCAGCAGAGCCCAGAGCACAAACCTATGGGCAAAATATCCAAAGGCTTCACAAACCAGCCAAGCCGCAGTCTTTAACCAGAGACAGGCAGGCGAGGAAAGCAAAGGTACTTTTCTAATAAGCCGGATGATTCACTGAAGAAGGGCAAGGAGTCCTGTTGCAACAGAAGGCTGATGAGTAACGAATGGCTCGTCCCAGGCACAAGGCTGAGTCTTTGACCCCGGTGCAGAGCCGCCTGCCAAACCCGCTCTGGCGACAGGCTCACGGGGCAGCAGCACTCGCAATGCTATTCCCAAGGTTTGGAAAAAATAACATTACAATCATATTTGCAAAGGGGTTTCCCTGTGCTGCTCAGATCTCCTCAGTTCCTCGTACTCAACACAGCGTGGTTTTCATCCTCATTAGCACCCTGTGACAGAGGGAAATACAACCCAACTTCAAAAATAAAGAAAGAGATCTAACCTGTAGCTGGGGGGGTGCGTGACTTTCTCTTTTCTCATTAGCGTGGTGCTGGCAGCGACCGGCGGGGTGGAGTGCAGAGATTTGGCACAACACAGCACCCCCAGGGTCCCCGCACACAGGGCTCACGGTACCGAACGCCCTATCCAGGCTTCTCATCCCACTTCCATGATGTGGAAGATCAAATAGTAATGGTCAGGGACAGGGTATTTTTCTCATCCACAGAGGACAGCCTTTCACAACTGACCCACCTTCATGCAGCTGTCATTTGGACAGCAGGAAATCACAATATTCTGGGGTTAAAAACAATCTCCTCCACATTTTTTCCCTAACTAGATTTCTTTTTAGTGAGTCACTCGCAGCCACATGTGTCATGCACAGCAGGTACCAATGACTACTGGTCAGGGTGCTGCCAGAGAAGAGGCTAAGAGTACTGAGCACATACGCCGTGGGGGAGCCTGACCTTGATTTAAACAGTGCACATCTCACACCCGCCCTGCGAAGCCAAGGGGAAGCGCCTGGCTGCTCTGTCCAGATCATAATTGTGGTACAAAAGCTGTTAGCAGAAACTATTTTAAAAAGGAAGTCATCCTTGTAGTTGAGTTTCATGAATTTGTAGGGCTCCTTTCCAAAGTAATTTTAACAATAACAAACACAGCTCGACACCTCGATGCTGTGCACACACAGTGCTGACCCGGTGCCCGAGCAGACCCGTGCACAGCCCTTCCCAGTGCCGCTGCACGCCCGACACGATGCTCCAGTGGTCACAAACCCGCCCAGCTCTGCTCATAGAGAGCATCTTGCTACACACACTGAGAAAACCATCTGGCACACATGCTAAATGACACACCTCACTGCCTGCTGATGGCCACAGGCCACACAGCAGTTTACTTGAAGTGTTACAAGAAAACATTCCCTAAATAACACCTAGCAGCCCATCTGTTCTCCCTGAGAAGCAAAGAGCCTGTCTCAAACAAGACCTCTCCATTCCGCCACTTGGGCAAACGGAGATGCTTCCCCCTTCTAATGTGAAGATGAAGATAAATCCTCTGTGCAAGGCCGTGCCCAGGCTGCTCCCAGGCCGTCCAGCTCCTCCCCTCGACGGACCAGAGGTACGGGAGGTGAAACTGCTCTGGTAACTAACCATGGAAGAAGTTCACAGTGAGAGATTTCCTTTCCCTCAAAAGGAAGAGATCAGAGTGACACAGCCACTGTTGCTGGCTCTTTCTGATACCCACAGGCCTTTGGAAACCCCCAGAGTAGCCCCCACGTTCTGTGAACAACCTCCCGTAACCACCAGCAGAAAGAAGAGCGTTTCACTAACCTTGACTCTAGGGGTGACGGGAGAGGGATGGGCACAGGGGACATGCAGACACAACACACAGCCTTGCTGCTGCTTCTCCTGCACAGGACAAACTCTTCCCTGCCTGTGGGACCCACCACTGCACTCCTGGCATGCAGGTGTTGCTGTGTATTTTACTCTCATATGCTCCTGGAAGAAAAGCAAGACCAGCTTTTGTTTGACTAAACTAAGTGAGGAAACTGTCAAGGGGACACCCAGATTGGTTGCTTTGCTTGTCTTTGCAATAATTCTCTACAGCTTGGCCACCTGGACAGCTTACTGAAACTCCTCAGCCTCTGTCTCCTTGCACACAAGCCCTGGAGGAAAGGATTTTGGAAACTGCCAAACGTGAGACGCGAATAGCCTGGGACCAAGAGTTTAGCAGCCGTTTAAATACTGCTCTTGCAGCTCCTGTGGTTTCCTGCTCCTGTTGGAAGAAATACACCCTGCAGAACACATCAGTTCAGACAGACCCACGCTGACATGGCTGGGGCAGCCACCAGTTTAGCCATTGCCTGTGAAATATGGTGAAGGCTGCTGTGCAAGGAGACAAGGGAGCGGAGGTGTCCCATGCTACCGCTTGCAGCAATGCATCTTTGTCTAGTGTAGACAAGGCTTCAAGATCAATGCTCCCAAGCAAGTATCATGTCATTTACAAGTTTCTTTCAGTCTTTTCATTGGGAAGGGTCTTCCCCGTTCACCAGCAGGCGTATGGGAACAGTGGGTACTGGCTCCACTCCGCCATGGTCCCGTGGGCATGTCCTGGAGCCCCCTGTGCGTTGTACTCCGTGGAGAAGGCTGAGTAGCTCATTGCCCTGTACTGGCTGTGGGAAGGCACCATCCACTGCCCGAGGCCCTGCTCGCTGCCGTACGGACTGTACATGGGCGCTCGAGCCCCGGCTTTCCCGACAGAGTCTAGAGCCATGTTCACCATCCCTGTGTAGTCCTGAGGAGGAGGCAGGGGCGGGGGGAGCGGAGGCAGGTTGGTGAAGCCCTCTGGGAGCTGTTTGGAGTCGTGTTCGGGCACTGTGGCGAGATCCAAGGGGTGGCACCTTGCCCGGAATTCGTTCAAGGTGGTGGCGTCGCGGGTGGGAAGCTGCTGGCTGTCCCCAGCTTCATGGAACCTGATCCCCGAGGGCAGAGAGAAGAGCGAGTCAGACCTACCACAGCAGAAAACCACTGAAAACCCACACAGATCCCCCGGGGAGAGGCAGGGCGAGCTCTGAGCGTGCCCTCTTCCCCTTGCCTACTGCTGCGTCTTACTGCTAGTGTGGATTTTAGTTCAAGCCTCGCTGTCACTCACACAGAAACAAATAAATGTCAGAGAGGGTAAGCCCAGATTACTCTAGTTCTGGCTCAGTTCTAGTCTGGGCTCACTACAACTCATACCTGAATTTGAAATGATAAGGAGGGAAAAAAAACAAGTCACTGGAGTTCTGCCATTCCTCCAACAACACGCTGCCTTCAAAGGACAGGGAACCCCAGTGGTACACAGAGCTGCCTGGGAGAGCATTTCAGGACAGGTAAATAAAGAGCAGAAGGCTTTGTTGTGGAGATATCTCTACGTTAACCCAGCACCTATCACCCAAGGCATGTTGATCAATAGCAACGCATCCTTCCGCACTCCCACTGGCTGTTTTTCTTCAAAAATACCCAGTAGAGGAGGAGGAATCCCACCAATCAACCGGTGGCTTTGCACATAAGGACCAGGAGGTGGGGCTCACCGGTATGTCTGGTAGGATGGTGTAGGCACTTGCTGCTCTCTGGCCAGACCCTCCCTCTGGTCAGCTGGCACAGGCGATGCTGCAGGAAAGGCATGGCTGCCGGTCTGCTCCGAGACCCAGAAGGGGAATCCGCTGCTGACCACGACAGGGCTGCTCTCTTCCTTCACATCTACATTCTCATCTTTCTCAAAATCTGACTCACAGCAGGGAAAAGAAAGAAAGGAAACAAATGAGAAGGGGGAAGAGAGAGCCAGAGCTCACAATGGTTGAATCACCATCCCTGGAGGTGTTTAAAAGGCATTTAGACGAGGTTCATAGGGACATGGTTTAGTGCTAGAGTTGGACTCAATGGTCCTGAGGATCCAACCAGAATGATTCTATGGTCTATCGGCAGCTGCACTAACGGCAGGATGGTGGAAGGCAACACACCAACACCCCTCCTGCAGTCACGCTGCCTGAAGGGACCAGCCTTTCCCAGCTTCTTTTGCCCTTACGCTGTGGTGTTTGGTCTTGGCCTGTCCTCTGCTTAGTTGTGCTGCTGCAAGCAGCACTGTGAACTGGAACAAGGAATGATCCAGCTTAAAAAATAACCTAACAGAGAGAGATTTTTTTTTTATGTTATCAGTTCCAACATCTGCATCACAACCCTGCTGCACAAACAGCACTGCTGGCGCAACCGCATCGATGAGAACCAAGAAGAAAGCAATGGGTAATACTGCAAGCTCATATTGCTATTGAAAAGTTACAAAAGCACAGCCTGTGATGATACATGGCCAGCTGGGAGGTTGGTGGGAGGCTGACAAGTAGTCAGTAATGACAAGCGACTTGCGAGCCATCTCCTGTGGAACACTCCCAGAAAGAGTCAGAGACTCAAAGCCATGCACAGCGCTCTTTAGGACCTCCACCCAGGCCACCCTCCCCACAGAGTGGGCTATGTTGCTGTTTCTTTTCCTCCCTGTGACCCAGGCACTGTTTGGAAATGGTTCTCTGGGTTTGTTGCCATCAATATTACCACGTTCCTCAGCACCGGACTGCTTTTCCTCGGGCAGCTTCCTCTTCTGGCCCTTGGCTGGACTGGGCTTCTGGCATTTGGTTCGTCCTTCCCTGGAAAAGAAACAAGACATGGGGGTAGCTTGTATGTAAGGTTTTTGCCTAGGTAAATATGCAACGGATGCTGGACAAGCCCTGGAAGACAAAACGATGAGGTGTGCGCTTCCAGCAAGAGCCCTCGCCCTGCAGGATACTGGGGATACATCGGTAAAGGGGTTTCCTGCCTCATTTTGTACAAAGGCACAATCAAGGGGAAACCGAGCAGCGGAGGATTTGGCACTGAGTATACATACTATGCACACGGGTACATGTATAGTAGGAAGGGTCTTTCAGTTGAAAGTAGCTTTTTCCTAAATGGAAAATGAGTCTAAGCTTAGTCAGAAATGATCCTAGGAGGAGAAGAAAATCCATGACATTTTCAAAGTTTAAGTAAAAAAAGAGTCACTTTTGGCCCTTTTCATCAGGAAATTAGATCTTTTTCAAGCATAAAATAACACAAACCAGAATCTCAGGTATTTTCATAATGTTTTCTGCTTGGAAAAAAAATTTTTTCCTTCTCTATTGCCGATCTATGGTTGCATTTAAGCTTTTTGTTTTCCTGTCATGCATTGGCTGCCCTCAGACCAGACAGAAGATCTTGCTGCTATTGGGATCCATCTTCTCTCCTGCAGACAAAATCTCCTGTTGGAAGAGCTGCTTTTCCAGACAGAGGGAAAGGAGATGAGGGAACCTCCAAATGTCAGAATCAAGCTGATCTCAGAGAGACACAATGATCTACTGTGGATTCCTGTTATCACTGCTATTCACATGTCAGACTCCAGTCTAGCTCCAGCTTGCAAGGGAATGTGGGTCTCCCATTTGTCACACCTCCCACACTTCTGTAGGAAATCCTGTATCTCCTCCCACTCCCCAGGTCCCTTGGGAGGAGGCTGCACCGGGGGACGTCATTCCCAGACACAGGCAAACGCAGTGTGCGCAGCACAGCAGGCTCTGCAGAGCCAGCTGGTATCGTTTTGCTCAAAGGCCTTGGGTAAAATTCACAAGTGAACCCCAGTTATAATTAAATTAAGATGAAAAAACAGTTTACCTTCGAGTGTTCTTCCCATGCTCACGGAAACCTTTAGCAAATGGATTGTTGTCAATCTTGAGCTTTGTAATCTTAAAATAAAAAGAACAAGATTCAGTATCGTGATGACTGGTTGCGTTCTTCACCATTTCAAGATGTTCACCTCACTATTTATCACAACAGCTTGTCTGAGGGTTTTGGGCATGCCCTTGCCACAGTATCTGAGCTCTCCCAGCAGCTCCTGCTATTGATTAGGAACTGACATAGAGAGAGAAGTGAATTTGCCAGGGTCAGCAGGAATTTGGGTGGGATTCATCTGACTAGAGAAATATACAGGGTCAGTATCTGGACTTCTGCCTCTATTTTACTGCATGCAGGGTTCTGTTAATCACTGACAGTGCATTTTATCCAATTAAGGTGTGTGATTCATCTCAGTGCAGAGCAGATGTTTTCCATAGGAACCATAATGTGCCTATTTCTGCTCGCCCTCCATCACAGGCACCCAGGATGAGTAGCTTGGAAGGAGACACCTTCCTCTACAAGTTTTCTAAAGACAATGTTTAGCAATGTGCCCAAGAGCAGAACTTGCACACTGTACCTGCTCGTTCTGGTAGGCAGTAACAGAAGTGAAGACGGTCTCAGGGAAGCTGAAGACTTGGAAGATGCTCCAGCGGACACTGAAGAGGTCATCTGCCTGCACAATGTGGAAGCGAGGCTTGTAACGATGCATGGAGTGGAGGATGATCTGGCACAGAGACAGACAAAGGAGAAAGTTTCCATGTGCAACCAGTGCCAACACACTGTGCGAAGTCTCCGGTGGAGACTCCCAGGACATCGTTTTCAAACCAGGGCTGCCTGCCTGGAGCTGGTGTCTTCACCACATCTCTACAGCAACAGTACAGACCAAAGCCCTCCCTAGCAGTGGGTTCAGGGGGCGCAAAGGCTCGGCTGATGGAGGAAGAAAGGGCACTAGGGTATGTTCTAATTTCCACACAATCCAATTTCTCACAGATCTCACATATTTCCCATAACATCCCTCTGCAGTGAATTCCCAGAAGCACAGCACAAGGGCAGCTACAACCTACATGCCCGTGTTGATCCAGTGTGTTGTTGGTGAGCTTCAGCTTCTGGAAGGAGACGGGTTCTTTCATCCAGTGGCTGCCGGGAGCTGGGGAATCGGGGTGGACGTAGGTACGACAAGGCAGCTGGGGCTCTGCTTTTCCAGCAACTTCCCACTGATCTTTATTCCACTGTGAACAGAAAGACACATATCTAGAGCTTAAAAGAAAACAACCCTCCATTCATCACAGGACAGCCTCAGCAACTTTGCTCCACTGTCTATTTAGTGGGCTCCTCTGAAGCACAAGTAGCAGATTCTCTCTTATGAGCCATGATCATATTACCAAAATAGCTCCAAGTTTAGGCTTCAGTTTTCCTCCCTGTCTCACAATGGCTGTCAGAGAAGCCTGACGTTATTTATGATTAAAGCTGTACCACTTCAAATGAAAATCAGTTACCTTTCCAGCTGCTCCCCAAGCAAAACTGACAACTCCAGAGAGGCATGAAATCCACCAATTATTTCTGAACTTTGTCCAAAGACAATTTATTTATCAGCCTGGCCACTGAAGCATAAAGATCAATCTACTTCAAACAAAGATGGAAGGAGAGCATAACTTCTATTGAAGTACTTACCTTGTACCTGAAGTTGTCCATTGGCACAAAATCTACCAGCATGAGGTACTTGGCATATGGGATTAAGCCAGAAACTTTGATTTTACATTGTGGAAACATTCGTCTGAAGGAGAAATTAAATACACAGTGTAAGGATTTCTCTGTAAAGTGGGTATTGTCTACGAATGAAGCAGCAGGTCATGTTTACTCACTATTGTACCCAGTTTGGTAGCAGTATTTCTACAGACCGGCTATTGAACATTTTTACCATTTTACTGATGTATTGTCTAACCCTATGGGCTTATGTGGAATAGGCACCAACAGAGCAGCAGTTGCTGGTGGCCTGACATCGTTACTGCTTTTGTTTCTCTGATTCCTGCAATACGACAGTGGGAAACGTAGAAGAAAATATTTGGACCCGCACACAGCTCCTCGCCCTCTGCAGCTATCACAGCCCTGGAGGGTAGATCAGAGCATTTTCTAGCATGGGTAGAAAACGTGCTTTCATTTAAGAGCACATCTAGTTTTCCATTCCAGTACTCCCTGACACCACTTTCATCTTCTGACTCTGCAAAAAAGCTTTGACATCTACCTCCCTACCCAAAGGGATTATTTCAGCTCACAGCAGCTTTGACATAATACATTACAATTCACAATTTCATATTCTTTCACTGCTAGCTCCACAACACATGACTCATTTAAACTTTAGGGTAGTCTGTGCACACAGATTGATACTATTCTACACAATGCTCTTGCCTGCAAATGCAGACTCAAAACCAGGTATTTACTGCTCAGCTGCTGCTGCCTGTGACCCAGGCAAAGGAAGCCCAGGGCACTTTCCAGAGCAACCTCCCAGGGACAGGAAGAACATCAGCATTAAGGCCTGAGATAAGAGTACAGAAGTTTTCTCAGCACATCAGCCCCACTGTGACCTTTTGCACTTCACAGTTTGGATTTCTACGATATCCTGAAAATGCAATTCTTCTGCCGGAGGCAGCGAGATGCACATAATTGGCTAAAAAACTCGGTTTAATGGCAGCCATTCAAAAAATGAGCACTGGGAGATTTTGTTAGCAGTTTGGAGGGGTATGGTGTGAGCTGTCCTGCTCCCCTCACCTGCCAGATTTAGTGATGATCATCTCAGTTCCTATCTGATGAAACTTCATCCAGAGATCCATGTCCTCGAGGGTGACCACGATGGAGCTCTGCGGGTAGTGCTCCAGGCTGGGGGAAGGAAGAGCCTCACACGGCGCTTTCACGTCTGCCAGGAGACAGAGAAAATAGTAAGTTTGGACAGGCAGGAGACAGGGCCCAAGATGCAGCACCCACAACAGTGCCCCCAGCACCCTCCACTACAGGGAGCTACCGAATTTCACACGCTGTTGTAACAGACAGCATCTGTACGTTTGTCCATCACTCCTCCTGTCTGGTCATGCTACGTCTCAGCTCCACACGTCCATGTAGGGTACAGCGCTGGTTCAGCTCAGGGCGATCAGTGCTGAGATTTCACCCATGAAGGTCCTGGGTGCTGCTGAGAACTGGGGAGTCTGTGCCACAGCACATCTCTTAAAGAAAATTATTCTCCTTCAAAGGCTTTTTGTTACTTAGTCGGCTCAGAAGGCATAAAGGCTTTTCCAACAGGTTTCTTTTTAGCTCTTAAGTTCTTTAGTAGAGATTTATGTGTTGTACAAACTCAACCCGACCTCCTTTGCTCCAAAACTCACAGTGGCTGGCAGCCACAATCCACTTTCATTCCTGTTCTGCTATGATCAGGGTTATACAAAACACTTTACCAAGAGAATGAAATGAAAGCTGAAAGGATTGGAAAGATTTTGAGTGTATCACTGCGTAGTGGGAGAAAATGACAGGTAGGTGGTAGCAGAGGTGAAAAATCTCTCCAGAGGACACAGAAAGGATAGACACGAGATCCAAATGTAAGTGGGAAAGTGAAGTGATGGAGCCAAGCCACAGAATATTCTGAAAACAGGATAGCTGGTCTGAACTGGGCTGGGAGATGGAGACCACCGAGGAGCTTGCAATGGTGGTGGAAGGTGCCTCCTCAGTAACACCGCCCGGCACAGCGGCTGCCTGCACCCTGCCTGCACTTTCCCCTGCAGGCAGAGGACTGACTGCAGTGCTGGGGCACAGGAAAGGGCAGCTACTGGAGAAACTGTCTTTGGTGATGGTACCAACCTCCTCTGCAAAGCTGTTTGGATTACAAACCTCCTATAGGAGCTCCTTCCTATACTGTAGCTCACACAAGATTGCTGCTGTCATACTGAAAAGTGCAGGCGAAAAACCCAGTTCCATTTTAGGTCAAAATTGTGACTTGGTATAGCTACTGACGGACTGATTTCACACCCAGGAAGGCCTCACTAACACCGCCCTGCAGTCTGAAGGAGGTGTTGATAACTCTGATGGGCTGGGGGACACCCTGCGGACACCGGACGCTGCTGCTGGGGGACGCGCCATCGGCCGTTGGTTTAAAAGGGAGATTTTTCCACCTCTTACTCTGCATCAGATCTTATTCAGAGTATATCAGGAACAGAGGAATTTCCATCGTGTTACAGCTTTCCTGAGTAATGTCTTCAAAAGAATAAGCAAGAGAAGTAGACAACTATTTCCAGAGAAATCAGCAGTTTTCAGAAAGCAACATCCTTCCACAAAAACAACCCCATGCGAGTTCAAGGGGTTCTTCCCACAGCATTAGGAAGTGAAAGACATTTAAACACAATTTTGTCAGTTTGTAAAGGTCTTTAGGCATTTAAAAAAAATATCCTCTACCCTTTTCTGCTTTGATCCAACATTAATGAACTGGCTAAGAAGTGACACCTAGTTTGCTCACTAAGATTAGCCTGTTAACATGTTCTTACTAAAGCTTCCCCCATATCCTCTTGCAAAGACATGAAAGCTGCCATGAGACGATGCATTCGGTAGCTCAGTGCAGCACATGTATCAAAAGGAGTTACAATAAAGTCGGGCTGATTTCCCACAGGAGTCATCCAGTCACAAATACATGCAAACAGATTTTGATTAGCCACACAGATGCTCACTCCTGCCCCAAATGAATTTTGCAATTAACATTTTCGTAAGCAAATTCCAATGCCATTAAATGAGACTAAGACAAAAGAGTCCTTACTGAGGGGAGACTTCCAACGAAGTCAAGAGGAATTTAAGTGAAAGGAGATTGATGCTGAATTAAAAATAAAAGGCAGTTCTTACAACTTGTTTTTCACCAAAAAGAGTCCAAAATGCACTGGTGTAACGCTGGAAACCAAGACAGGAACAGTTTGCACAGGGATCTGGACGCCAGCGATGATGTGAGCTTGTGAACAGATCCGCACAGCCCAGCCTGTGCCTGCGGGTCCATCTGCAGATCCACTGGAGATCTGCTGTGAGGAGCCCAGGGCTGGCTGGAGCTAAACTGGGTAAAGTCGTACATCTGTTGTGTCTTCTCTGTAACTTAGTTTTAAGTATTAGTTGAAAGAAATTTAGAACTAAAATTCTTGGGAAATATTTAATCTATTTTAAAAGTAGTAGTGTTATCACTGTGGTGTAATACTGCATGTGGCACACTTTAAAACACATTCTTTATGCCAAGATGAGGTTGAACAGGAAGATAGCTGCTATGATAAAGGCACTGAAAATTAAGACATCTTCAATCTATTCCATGCTTGAAAATCAAGTCCCTATACAAATACGAGCAGTTTGTCCTTCAGTTTCTATATCTAGAACAGGCTATACATATATTTTCTTATCTTGGAGATAGAAAGGAGAGAAAGAGAAATGAGAATCAACTCAGTAATGCTTGCAGGCACAATTAGATCTTTGGACAGAAGATGCTTGAGTATAATCCACTCACCTAAACGAGTCTCTTAATTGTCAGCTACTGAGACAATGTTACAATGCCAGAAAATTTGTTGCAGCCTTCCCAAAATGTATGGAATAGGGTTTGCAATACCGGGAAAACTCCAAGGCGGCAAACGGTACGCTTCTTAGCTTCACTAATATCAGTTGTTATTGCATTTGTAGCTGTTACCTTCTGAGGGAAGAAGTCCAACACTAACAGCTACCAGTGTCCACAGGGAAGAAATACATGTCAATATATAAAGCTACCCAATAAATTAATCTCACCAATAACCAAAAAACCCCCCATGTTCTCTGACCTTATAATAAATGTCAGTAGAAACACCTCATTTCTCAGAACCACAAAGCTTTCTGGCAATAATAAAGTACCATATTTCTGTAAGTCCAATGTCTTCACCTCTCAAACGCACCCAGCCATCACCCAGAATATTTCTGCTGTGTGGGGTCACACACCAGAAACAACGCAGGAAGAAAATGAGGCGACTTCTCCAATAGCTGGAATCCTCAACATGATAAAATACCTAACACAGCCTGTGATTTTTTCTCCTGAAGTGGCAAAATCAGTATGAATCAGATCAACACAGTATGGACTGCTTTACAAAATCCCAAAACAACAGTGAAGGTGGAAATTATCTGAGCCATCGCACATGTATTTTGCTTATGAATGAAACAACACATTGCAGAGGTAGAGAAAGGAAGCTGAGAATCTGCGGGCACCTCTAACGCTCACAAGAACTGCATACCTGAACTAGGTGAGCAGTTGTTTCCTTCTGATGCAGAGTAAAACCCAGGATCAAGTCTGGGTTTCAGTTATCCTCACAAATGCAGTACCTCTGGGCTGGCCCTTATCTGTCATTGTGCCCAGCGTGACCATGCCCCAGACAGAAGAGCTTAACCACATGTTATAGGAAGGACTGATGAAGGAAAATATAAACAAAGCCCTCCAGAAATCAGAAAAATAGTATGTTTGGGCATGAAAGCTAGTAGAGGTGGGGTCCATCTGCTCGGGCTTCATACTTCTAAAGGGCAGAAAAAAAGACAAGGAAAGATGGAAAGGAAAGACAAGGAAAGGAAAACCAGGAAAGACAAGGAAAGACAAAACCAGATAGTTTTTATCAGAACTGTTCTTAGCAATATAAAAAAAAAATATTTCCAAAGCTTCCATGGCCTTCAACTCGAAGGAACGTTGCAGACCATATACAAGTAACACCTCTACCCTTCCGTGAATGATTGCATTGCACAAGGTGATACATATAAGCGAGTTACGGGCACAACTGTGAGTA
The DNA here is from genome assembly GCF_963082525.1 of Nesoenas mayeri. Classification (NCBI taxonomy): domain Eukaryota; kingdom Metazoa; phylum Chordata; class Aves; order Columbiformes; family Columbidae; genus Nesoenas; species Nesoenas mayeri. The sequence continues at coordinate 8,995,581 of NC_137565.1, read as the reverse complement.
AACCTTTGCTACCTTACAAAAGGTCTTCCGAGGCTCACAAAGAACACTCAAAACCATAGTTCCTCATCTATTCCTATTTAAAAATAAACCCAAATACACAAAACAAACAAAAAAACCCACAAAGCTAAAAAAATCCCCACCAATGTTTTGGAAATACTCTCCAGTGACATATAGACTACAATAAATGCTGGCAACCCTTCAGGAGCACTTCCTCCCTTTCTAAAATGATTGTACGCTCTTGGTGTAAGTCTCAGATCCTCCTGTGCGATAAGGAAAAGGAGGGAGACCTTTACCTACCTGGTAAAGCTTGCATCTTTCCATGTACTGGGGAGTCTGGGAGCTTGCACAGCTGAGAGAGTCACCAGAGTTCTTATAAGGGGAGCCAAAATAGTCCAGTTCAAAAGCAGGTCTGGTTTCCTGAAGCAAGCAAAAGCTCTTTCTTCTGAGATCCAGTGTCAAGAGTGAGCGGGATGAGGATGGGGCTCCACGCGCAGCCAGCCAAGGTGAGTCCCTGTTTTATGGAGGCTAATGAGCAGGGAGGAGCTTCTTGCCAGGGCTGTCCCCTTGCAATCCTTTGATGTCCAAAGGGACAAAGAGAGGAAGGATCTGCAGCAATGGCTGGGGCTAAGGGAAGAAAATCAAAGAGAATTAACATGGCTTTGACATACAGGAAACCCTACAGGGGAAATGCACCTTGATTTACTGCTAACGCACTTTTAAATGACTAGAGACAAGACCAAAAACATCAGCTGAAGACTTACCTACAAAATAACTATAAAAATATCCCCCCAAAAAACAGCAAGCAGGAAAAATTTCCTTCTGCCTATTCCAAGGATTCAAAATAATTTTCATCTCCAGAGCACAGAATCATTTTACTCTTGGTTTCTGGTACCAGAATCAGGGCTGAATTGAGCTTGTTCCTTCCCAAGTGGGTGATTAACAGCCTGTGGTAAAATTTGCTCTCACAACTGGGATGCTGCCCCAACGCATCCATTCACCAACAGACATCTTCTCCACTAACAGATACACATTTAACAATACCCGACCTCTGCACTCACAGCCTTTAACTGCACAGCTCATCTTCCCACCGCGCTGTCTTTCTACAGGAGGGTCCTCACTGCTCATCGCATCTGTTCTGATGCCCAGAACCAACTCTGCTCTGCGTGCACCATCCTTCAGCTGAGCTGCATGAGAGAAAGTTGCAGTTGTTTAATGACAAGGCCTTGCTGGCACACCATCTTACCCAACTCCTTCGTCTGACACCTTTCAGGGCTAATGCAAGCCATCCAGGCGTCACACGGTGGGTCAGGCACTGGTTTTAGGCCTTGTTCAAGGCACTACTCTCACTGAAGAAGGCTGAGCAGAAACTGAAGGACTTCAGCATTTTCCCTTAATTAGTTTATTCTGCAAGTGTGACCATTAGCTTTTGTGCTTACAAGTGCTAAGAGGCAGCAATCAAGTCTCATGCTTCAGGGCACAGAACAGCCGCTATACCTCGGTGAAGAAGGGAGTTCACAGAATCACAGAATCGACTGGGTTGGAAAAGACCTCAGAGATCATCGAGTCCATCGAGTTCTATGCGTTCATGTACAGAAACTGCTATGCTAACATTTAAAGGTCAAAGATGTCCAAAGAGGGAGGTCACAAGCAGGATATCAGTCTCAACTGGCCAGGGTTGGATGCTGTATAGCAAATTTAGGAGCTCTGTTCATTTTACAGAGCATTGCTGTATAGGTGCAGCCAATTCATGATCTAGTTTTGCTCCCGGTAAAACAAACGTTTTTAAAAAATGTTGTCATTGACGTTATTGGGACATCTGATTTTCAGTCTGACATACAAAACATACTCTGAATTTATTTAGTCAGTTTCTGTAACCAAACAGCATCCCTTTAGTTCTGCTTTTCTTGCCTTTTGGAGCAGGCAATGCAAGGACACACAAAGAGGACAGAGGAGTTTAACCAGAGGATGGACAGGCTCTTTTTCAATAGTATATTGAATTTTAGGCATCCCAGTACTAAGCAGGGGGAGGAAGGCCAATGCTTAGTGTGCCATCAAAGAACATTTAAAAGAAAGGGGCTAGAGAGTTCAAGAAGTCCTGAGGAGGGTTTTATAGCAGGAGATGGTCCGTTGGCTCCCGGCACCATAGAAGAACTACAACCAGCCTTCCCGACATCCCTTTAAAACTACTGGATAATGAGATCACAGGCCCTTCCCCTTCACCTATTTGGGGACGTCTAGAACTGGGGAGTCTCAGTACCACTGAGGAAAACAGAATGTGCTGGAGCAACTTGTAGCTCAACTGGAGATTATTTATTAGATAAGTGGACTAATGAATCAGAAGGGAAAAGATTGGCTGAAAACGGTATCAAGGTCAAATCTGTCCCGCCATGTCCTGCTTTTCTAGTGCTAGTATTTGAATAGTAGAAAGGAGAAAAGACAACCATCATCAGAAGACTGAAAAGGAAAAATAGAACAAAAATTGGGTCAGATTCAAGCTAGCAGCGAGATGGATCAACATCCCACACGGTTAGAAACCGCACAACAGCAGCGGCAGCACCGGGAATCTCAGACTCTTCACCTGACAGGAGCGTGGGATGTGGATCAGGACTCGCTGCTTCTCCCATCACAGCGTATGAGATGGTGTCCTGCTGCCGCTTCATTTGCACGCCCCTATCAGCACGTCTGAGAACACACATTTGCTACAAGTACTGAAATCCTTTTGGCTCTTCCCAGCTGATTGATGGGGAAGGTGGAGCCATTAATTACCCATGACTAGTTAACAACTGGCTTTCTCCCAGCCATCCTAGTTGCACTGGAAAGGTTTTTAAAGTGGAAAAAAAAAAAAAAGTGAATTTGTTACTGTTGCTGGAAAGTGTGGCTAACAGGAGCAATCCCCATGAAATTGATCACTAGCAAAGGGGGAATTTAGCACATCACCCTCTTGTCTGTCTGTCCGTGGAGTGCCCTCAGGCAGTTTGCTGGGCAGTCAGAGGTGAATGTGCTGGTGTCTAACAATTCACTGGTAAATTGGAGGCTGGCGGGGTGGAAAGGGATGGGAGAGATAGTAGATCTGACATGTGTAAGTCAGTGAGGTACAGAGCTCTGCTTCAAGCTCATTTACAGCAGCAGGTAAAAATCCCGCTGTGCCCAGCTCTAACAGTAGGCTGTCTCTCTGGGCTGAAAGGATGGGACATGTGATGACAAAAGCAGAGGCCAAGAGCTTTTGCTTTGCATCTCTTTGAGGAGGTGATTAGAAAGAAACATTCCCCTCTGGATTTTGTAGTAAAGCAAATGTTTTCTGGCACTTCTCCCACCTTAAGTGAAGCTTTAACCCTTAACACTCAGCAGGACCCTGTAGGGAACTGCTCTGCACACAAACCCTCCTCCATTCCCACCTTCTGAACTGGGAGCTCTCCGAGATGGGGTGATCACCTTGCCGTCTCTGGATGGTATCCAGGGCGCTCAGACTGCAGAAGAACAGATAACGCATGTCAGCTTGCAGGAGGTTTCAGCTATCGCGACCTGAGTCTGGAAGTGGCTGCGCAGGACACAGCACCTCTGTCCAGACAGAACTCCCAGGACAGACAGCATTCTGCCCCCGGAACAAGCTGAAGTGCAAGGTGTAAGGAGACCACCGAAACACAACAGAATCATCTTTGGAAAGAACCAGACTTGGATTATTGCTTTGTGCATATCAGCACTTGGGTGAAGCAACCAGCAGTCCAACTCCTGCAGGCTTCCCCCTGTGCACACAGCTGTGAGAAAGGGTTATTGTACCAGTTTTAACAAAACTGGGCTTAAGTGAAGCAATGCTGTCTGCCTGAGTTTGCACAAGTGAGGAAAAAATAACACTGTGAAAGGCAAACTGCATTTAAGAGATACTCCCCTCTGGAACACCAGGACAGCCTTACTGCCATTTAAATGCGACTCGTCCAGCAGATTCCCACCTGGCATATGTAGGCCACCACCCCATAGCGTCTGGGCAACTCTTTCTGAAGGATACTCTGCCATCTGCATGGGATGAATACTGAAAATGTGGAAAGACAGCGTGTCATCAACAGAACCTCAAATAAAACAGGCAGTCCTACACTGATAGCTATGCATTTTCATACTTAATTAAAAACATGAAGTGGCCTCAGACTCCCCAGACAGCTTCAGAATCCACAAACCTGACCCTCATACACAGGCTCAGCTCGCTGCGGAGCAAACGGGGCCTGATTATGCACACAGGGCGGGGGAAATGCTGTGTTTTTTCAAAGAATAAGCCCGATGAAACTATTACGGCCGTGCCTGCCTCAAAGCAACGCAACTCCTTGCTCTTCTTAGTAACCAATATCTCACAGAGAAAAAAGGGAATAAGTGCAACTGCTCAGACAGTTCTGAGCTGAGTGCCCAGAGCAGGGAGGGTCGGGACAGAACAGCCAAGCCCTGGCAGTGTGGGCACAGCCTGAATTTGGGCAGCTCTATGAGCAAGTCTGTCGGCAGCCTCAGGAATGGTAGAAGCCTGCAGAGTGCTTTGAGATCCTCTGAAGAAGTAGTACGTATAATTTCCTATCATGTAGTAGCACAAGGAACAGTTCCTACCCAGTTCCTTATGGCAGCTCATATAACGAAGCATTTTCTTCTGATGGTGGGAAATGGCATCTTCCCCGCCTCCTCCCCCTGCTTTTTACAATTGGGTTTGACTGCTTTTTCCTGGGAAAAGCTGCCTGGTGTCTTCAGGCACCTTACATGTGCATTGCCATGCGAGGCAACCCTACCCTGGGACCCCTGTGAGGGGCCTTGCAGAAGGCAGATCTCTGTGGGGCTGAAAACCCCATGCTGAGCCCCAAAATGTATGACCCCAAACCTTCCCTGCGCTCTCAGAAAGCAAAAATCACATTTGGCAATAACAGAACAGCTGGTTGGAGAGGGCCTGTTGGTAACAGCTCCATGCTAATTCACAACAGGCTCTCCGAACCCAGGTGCAGGGTGTGTGGGGACCGGCCCCACGCCTGCACCCACCCTGAAGAAGGCTGGATTTCAGCAGTGACAGCATCTGTTTTGGAAAGGAATGTGCAAAAGAGGCTCATATAAGTGAAAAGTTGTACATCATTAAGTTTAACACGAGGCTTTTCCTCTTGCAGGTTTGTGGATTGAGGTATGTGGCCACAAAGCTGTGCTCCTGAACTAAAGAAACAGAGGATGCTCTTCTGTCTCCCCTTTATCATATCCGCCCTCCCCAGCCCTCCTGGAACATGCCCCTCTTGTCCCAGCAGTTAGTTTGCATTGAGACAAGAAGGGAAATACTTAGCAGCCACTTAACACTGAAGGCCAAGTTTGGCCTCAAAGGCTACAATCCAGAGTCAAATGCAAAATATTTCTGTCTAGAGCTTTTTCAAGTCTTCACAGACTCCTGATGTTAGATGCAGGGCTTTCCTGCCAAGCCATTGTGTTTGCCAGACACAGCTCAGCACTGTGTCCCACTCAAATCCACAAAGAAATACATCCTGGAAGGACCTTCCAGCAGCAAGAACAGCTTTGCAAGACAGCCGGGGAAGGGTCACCAAGCAGCAGCAAACACCTCTCTGCATGGGGAAGGCTCCTCTGCCTCCCCGCACCAGGGACAGCCCTGCCAGAACCCACCCATCCCCATCAGGAGCCATAAAGGATCAGCCTTAGCAAACAGCTCTGGATTAACATTCACACATAAATACTTTTAGACTTATACAAGTGCACACACACTCATATGCAAAGAGAAACATCGTGCAAGGCTTAAAAATTGCTGGCAGTTTATTTAACCCCGAATTGAGCCGGGAAAAAAATCCTGAGCAGAATGGATTTTGCTGAACAGCCCAGCTGACAACGCTGCAGCAACCGCGGTTAAAAAGCTGATCTCTACAGGAAAACGCAGCAGCCCAAACCCAGAAGCTTGTATCTAAATTGCTGGACTTTTGAGATTGTAGAAACGCTGTCACGCTACTTTGGTTTCTGCAAAAGATTATTTTTGTCGGTGTGCAAGCATTTGTGAAGCCATGAAACCAACAGATCAAAAGCCAGGCTTCAATCATGCAAGGCAGCTTGCAAGTTACTCGGTTTTGCCAAGACAGATTTGTCCTATCAGTTCCATAAGGAAGTTTCCATATTCCATCCACCATAGTCAGGCCCTGGTCAAAACAGGAAATCAAATAAACAGTTTAATTCCTGATCAAAAGAAAATAAACAGTTTAATTCCTGATCAAAAGAACTGTTTTCAAAGAGCAAATGAAAACTGTTAAGATTTAAATGTTTTGGAATTTAAAACTAAAAACTGTTGTGAGCTCTACAGAGCTGAGTAGAGCTCAACATCATCAACTCTGAAGAGACTGTTTGAGGAAGATAAAGAACGTTACCAGAAAGCATGAGAGAATGATTAAATCATATACAGTAGATTATGATTCAGAGCATTTTACAATAAATCATGTTACTAAGATCTTATTACTGGATTTTTTCTTCCTTTTACAATATTATTTATAATTTTAAAAAACTGTAAAACTTTATATAACCATAGGATACATACAACTAAACATACATGTCATAGGAAGAAGGGAACAGAACCCACAACTCGTCTAACTAACCTGTAGAGTCTGAGCTGAGCTATTTATAGGATCTCTCATTAAAAAAATAGACAAGCTAGATTCATGTAGTATATCCTGCCAGACAGTTTTTGAAAGCTGATATAGAACATTATGATGGGACATCCATAATCTTTGGAAAGTTTGAAGTCAGTAACGGAGAACTGGAAATATGTGTTCATTTTAAGCAGAAAGTCCTTGGATAAGCTGCACTTTTTTTCACCCAACTTGTTCATCACCTGGTAGCAAATATTCAGGTAAGAATCCTTCAACATCACAAATAATGGAAAAAAAAGCACCTGTCAGGTTTCACAGAATCCTCAAATGGGTTGACACTGTCATAAATGTACATGAAGCGACATAATCAATCACAGCTACCCCTAATTTGTCTAGATTTTTTCCTCCATTCTTCTCATATTGGCAAATTCCTCCTACTCATTCTTTGTTGCAGCCACAGGCCAGGGTACAAACCCCAGGCAGGATCACAGACCCAGCGCTCCCTCCCCCTACCCAGCAGATTGTGAAATGTTTATGACCTGGCTCTTATGGCTCTGGAGGTGCTGAATGGCCTTCCCACCCCCCCCTCCAAGTCTCAGCTCCTGATGAGCAGCTACAGACCAACTTTTAGCCGGTTTGGTCCGTAGTTGTGGCTTTTATTGCCCAGTTTGTCTCTTCAGCTCACATTTGTAAGCTCCAGAGTGGATTTTTCCCTGGGTAACACTCTGCAGCTCAAAGAACTCTTCTTGTTTTTATTACATCCTTAGTGATTAAAGGGATATTTAAACCACACTACACCACGCACCCTGCTGTGAATATAAAAGCCTTAACATCATTTTGGATAGATGTGTTTAGAAAAATAAATAAAAAAATAGCCCTACTATAGCAGACAAATGCTTCTAAGTTGTTAAGAATACCGGGCACTTGAATGATTTAAATACATTGGTTGCAATTCCTTGGGAAACCAAAGAACAATGCATCGTTTTGAGCCATCTGAACAGTTATACAGGCAAATTCCACTGGGACTGAGGATGACAGAGGTGTGCAGTGACTGCGTTATACTGAAAATACTGGATTTCAGCTACTTAGGCATAAATGACTTCAATTTCTTCTCCTCTCTAACCTCATGATCACTAACGCACACATAATAGGTACCATTCTTAGAAACACAATCTTTGCTGTTGTGACGGCAAAACTGTTTCTAAATGACCGGCACTTTACAACCTAAGCTGCACCTGCTGATCAAATGGAGACACAAATAACGATATAATGTAAATTCAATGGAAATATTTAAATTCTGCTAAGAAGAGTGCTGAGGAGCGTGCAGGAGGAAAATGAAGTCGTATTTGAGAGCAAGTATTCTTTCTGAGCACAGATTAGATGGTTATCAATAATGAGGTTGCTGGGTTTGCCACCCCTTCATGCTGCAGTTACTGGTTTAAGCTTCTGCAGGGAGCTACTGCCAGGTCAGGCTCAGTGGAGTTAAGTCTGCCTGCAGCACAGGTTTGGGCTCACCACGGAGGAGCTGAAGGTTCTCCTCTTCCTCCTCGCTGCTGGCCTGCTTTGCTGCTTGGTGCTGCTCAGTTTCTTCCTCCTAATACAAAGTAAAAAACCAAACCAGATTATGACAGGGTGCAAGGAATATTCGCATTGTGCATTACTACAGCATGTACCTGGTGGCCCACTGAGCTCTGACTGATGCTCCTCTCATGACTGAGGCATTTAAAAACGAACTTTCCTGTTTGGATCCCCTGCTATTACGTTTACTCACATTGCACCTCAGAGCATTCTCAAAAACCCCAAAGGACCCAACTCATCGGTGTGACTTCTACACTTCTGCCAAGCTGGGCTGAAACCAGGAAAGTGCGTTAAAAAAAAAATCATTAGAGAGGAAACACCAGCAGCAAGATCATGCAAGTCTTTAGATCTATTTCACATACACTTGTGAAGTACTGGTTATGACAGGAGCACACATTTGACACAGATTCAAGCAGAGGGAAATGTCCAGGCTTCTATTATAAGATGCTGCCGCTTAAGAGCTTTACTGGTGATCTTAATTCTCTGTCAGGAAACTGGCTCTTTCTTCCAGTGACTCCTAAGAGCTGAAAAACCTGGATGGAGTGTCTGGGGGAGGGGGGTCAGCCTTCTCAACATCTTCTCACTTGTAGTGTGCACTGTCCAAAGGTGCAATGTTCAGGGTTTTCTGCTAGACATTTAGGTCTCATGGTAAATACCTACAACTACTTTAGTACAGTCTGAGGTGATAAAATCACAAGCATATTAGGTGACTCAGATGATGGACCACCTCCTCCCACCTGGCATTGCCACTGGTGTTATTTGCTGCTGGCCAAAGCTGCAGCTGTCGCAAAGCAGGTCCCCATTTTGGCACTTGGTGTTGTGAGCCACCTGCAGACAGGTTTCCTGAAAAACGCTACAGCAGAAGTGCACAAAGGCTCCATAACTCCTGTTCTTCAGAGGAGGCTGTTTCTCATTTGTTCAGGAGAACCTGCGTTCCTGCCAAAAAAACACAACGGGGTAGGTGGAGGGAAAATATATATGAAACAGTGTGGTTACAAAGAAAGTAAGAAGGGAAAAAACGGAAGGGAAGACATAGTGAAGGAAAATAAAAATGCACCAGGCTGTACCTGCTTCTGTCATTGGTATTCTCCTGCTGGGCTCAGGGGTCCTGCCATCAGCTTTTGCACCCAGCTAAGGATTTACAAAAATAAAATCCTAGATTTCCACACATCATAATTCACAAACGACCAGCTACTGACTCCCACGGGAGGCACGACTGCAATCTAAATGTTGCTGAGCCTGGCAGAGCACTCCTGTTCCCCACTCCTAAACCCAGGCCAGAGTGATGGGGAAGGTGTCAAGTTATTGAGCCACTGGGTTTCATCTCCCAAGAAGTGCCTTTGGGTGACAGTGGATACACTAAAGCCCTCAGCCATTGTGTTAGGGCTGACAAAAGATTGATCTGTATATGAAATAAGCTGTTTCTCTGCAATTCTGAAGCACAAAGTTTACCGGCTGTTGTCCTCTCTGCTTTCAGAGTGCTCCAAACAGCCCTCAGGGGAGAAAACAGGACTTCAGCTTACACAAACCAAGCCTACCTTGTTTATTTAACTCACACACCAAGCCATTTTCCATGTCCCGACAAACTCCTGCCATGCGCAGCTACTCCTTCCTTCCATCACAACTTTCTTTTCTATCCTTTGTTATCCAAGAGCAGTCCAGAAACAGAACATTCCCCATGCTGAAGTCTTCTCATTTGAGGCATCCAGGCCACAGCTATTCTTGCAGCAAACCAGGATGGTCAGTCCCTCCCTCTCTTGTTTCAGCCCTAATGTTCACAAAAGTGCCAGATTCAGCTTTGAAGTCCTTTTCCCCAGAACTGATGCAGCTCTGGCAGAGGCAGTGGGTACGTCTCATGGATCCCAGACAGGGATGTTTGTCTCTGCCTGGTGAGGTCAACCTTGAGACTGACTGCCCACCTTTCGGCACCTGGCTTACGGTCTCTGACCAGTAAAAATGCAGCAAAACCATTGACTGATCGTTCAAAGGTGACTGCAGAGAAGTAAAACTCACATAACAAGGGGTGTTGAGGAACAGAACTTGTCAGGTTCTGGTTTAACACTTGCTGCCTGAAGACAAATGAGAGGATACTTGCAGAAATACAGGTTCTTTTTCCATTTGCACCCAGGATCAGGAAACTTGTAATAAAGGAAATCATTACTGTTACCTGCATGTCCTAACTGCCCAGCTCTGGCTTCAGCAGTGCAGCCACTGTCGATGGTTTTGTGACACAAGGAACTACAAACAGTTTCTGTGCAACACCCACATCAGTTATTTCTCTCTTGCCTTATGTGAGATGGTGACAATGAGCCCATAGTGGGACTATCACAGTTAAAAAGTTACCTGATTAGCCTGGCCTCACAATTTCTTTGCCATTCCTAAAATTAAACTCAAAACTTGTGTCTTACCAATATTTTACTCGGCAACATACCAAAAGTATTTAAAAGCCTCAGAGACAGAAGCTGTGCTGAGGAATCCTGGGTTTCCTGAAGGCAGTTCTGCCCCAGCTTTTCCAGCAGATCTTCTTCAGAGATGGAATTAGGCCCTTAAGAGAGCTGTCATTTAAACGTAGTTACCAGTAAGAGGTCATCTCAAATAAACCTCAACATACTTATGCTCCCATCCCATGTTTAGCCAAACAACTAACAGATTTTCTTCAGCAAATAAACCAGAATTCAGCAAAACTAAAAGTAGCAAAATCAACCATTTTTAAAAAAAAAACAACCAAACAAACCATCATCTTCCACCATGCGAAATATTAAATGTACATCAGTATTTTAGCAGTAAGGAAATATTCTCAAAACAACAGTATCGCAGCAGTATTGCCTTCTGCTTTGGAAATGTGTTACCTTGATGTTTATATAGCCACAGGAGACCATTCAACAATGGCAATGTGTTAATTCCATTGACATTATCGCTCAAATTCAGTCACAGGGGCTGGTGAATTCTTTTTTTACATGGCTCTTTCATCTGAAAGAGTAAGGCAGGACATAATGGATGGTTAGTAACATACTGTTAAATGGTTACAAGACACAGGAAATTTCAACTGAGGCGTAGGAAAAAACTGAAATACCCAAGTAAGTCTTGATTAGAAAAAAATACTTGGTTTTGCTGCACAGAATTATCCCAATTTCTCAGCAATGAGAGCTAAGGACTCTCTAAAAAACGGAGTATGTTCTATACTTGCATGAGCCTGGATACTTGTTCATCTTCTCTAGAACACTGCTCACGTAAAGCTCTGCGTTATTCACCATGACAAAAACTCAGGTGAATTTCTGTATCACTCTTGTGTAACCCAACCATGGGAGCAGTTCCTAGTAGATTTTATTCATTCACAATGGAAAAAGAAACATCGTTTAGCCATAGTTTTAACTAAAATGGCATAGAAGATAAAATTATAAGCAACTGAAGATCTACAAAAATGTCCTGGCTTCAAATTCAGTGGACACTTGGTTTGTTTTTTTTTTTCCAATTTTCATGGTCTGGTTTGTTATTTGGGTTTTTTTTCCCCTTCCCTTTTTAATGTTATTTATTTTTACAAGTAATTTCCATTTATTAGAGACAGAAAATGGACAATAAATAGTTAATTGAAAAAGTCACCAGCTAGTGGGAAAGCTCTGATGCACAACTCAGTTCTTTTGATCCTTATGATTGAATCAATAAATTGATGGTGTTATTATGAAATAGGCGTGGAAAGTGAATATTGACAAAGCCCAGAGCACACACTAAGGAGGAGGCAGCTCCTAGTCCACCATATTCAGTAAATCCCACCAGCTCTGCTGCTACTGTTCTGAAAGCCACCAGGATTTCCTTGCTGGAACAATATCAACCACTAAGGATGGGAGAGAAAAGCTGTTAAAGAACATGATATTCCTAATAAACACCCTGGCCCAGGTGTCACACAAACCCAGGTATCACTAAGCAGAATCCATTTTATAGTCTTCCTTCCTGGAACTTACACAGATAACGTCAGTTGCTCTCCAAAGTTCGTCCACGTGCCACAGCAATCTTAATTTTAGGGAGAACTACTGGGGGAATTCTGACTTCCTCAGTACCGCTCTCAAATGAATCTAGCACAAGTCTAAAACTACAGTTTGTTCCTGTTTACTCTGATGGATTTGTTATCCAAAAGCTCACACTATACTGTCATTTTATGAGCACACCCTACCGTACCCAAGCCCGTTCTTCATAGTCACTTTCCCACATATTTCATTTGGGCTGAAATTTTTATTCAGCAGAGACAGTTTCACCTTTCTTGGGCATTTTACATTTTTCATTGGTTAACTATGAACTTCTGAGTTTGCATGTACTGAGGAAGTTGAGTCTATTTATTTTAAAGCACCTGTTTCCGATGGAAATTTCAGTTGTAGAAATACTTTAGGTCACTAAATAAATTGTATGCAATTTAAGCCCTAGGTGAAATATAAGCTGCTGATGCTCTTTGCTATCTTCATTGAAATCAACAGTCATTTATATTTAGGTCCTTTGTTGAATCAGGCACATATTCCAGATGAAATATTCTCCCTCTTCTCCAGTAGACTCTCTGAGCTTGGAAATAGCATTTACATATCTTCATATTCTTTGCATCCACTTTTCCACTTGTCCTCACAGTACTAAATAACACGACAGTTGCTGCACTTTAGATCTGAGTCGCCATTACTGAAATGTGACCACACACACACTGGGCATTAGAATGGTAATGTAAATATTTGAGTTTTGCCTAAATTGCAAGAAGTTAATCTCATTAAAAAAGCAAATGCAGCAGGAGTGCATATAAGCACATGCTATTTACTCTCTCTCACATTTAAATTGAATTATCAATTGTCTAAAAGTGAACTCATTAATTCAGACAGTAAGGTCCCCAGAGCCGTGATGTGCATCATGTGCAGTTGTTCAGGACCTGGTGTCTGCGCCTTCCCAGCTGCCAACACCCACGTCCCACATCCCCCAGAGCAGGCCGGGCACCTGCCATCCCAGCTGAACTGGGACACACTGGTAACCAGTGGGAGGCACTGGAAGACACAGAAGGATTAAAATACCTCCGAGGCGGCTGGATTTCTAGGAATCCCACACTGCTTTCTCATTTTTCCTCTTACAGTGAGAAAACCTGCTATAATATAGTAACAACTTCCCAAGTACAGGCCTGGTAAAACTTGCTGTTGCAGGAGAACCTTTGCTCAGTCCATGGGAAGACGGATTTTAGAGGGGATGAAAAGCATCATGGTGCATCCAAGAGTGTACCAGTAAATGCACTTGGCTTGTTTGGGGGCTACAGAAAGACCCATGTCCCTGTCTTCTCACGACTAAAACGTGAGCTGGCCGCAGTGCCGAGATACCAATGGCTGGTTCTAACCGCACTGGCACAATTTAAATGCTTCTTTCTGCAGCAAAGCAAAGGGATCAGCAGACTCCTGTTATCAACAAGAAACTCCCACGCTTCATTTTGCAGCAGAACTTTACAATGTGCAAACCCATGCTATTATTATGTTCAAGAAAGCTAAACTAAAAATCACCTTGTACCACTGCTACTTGCTGCGAGACAACACATCAGGCTCTTTGTTTTGCTCCGAGGAAAGCCCATTTACTTATTAAGCATAGGAAGCATTTCCAGCCGTGCTGTCTATTGGGAAGTGGTAGCAGCACTGTGATTTGTTTGAGCTTGCACTGATTACTTGAGGGCACAGCGTTGCAAATTGATGTTGGAAGCTCAGTAACTTCCACTATGAATTTCTAAACCTTTTTTCCTTTTTTTTTCCTAACCCACTCTAACTTAATGGAAATCTAATATACAGTCTAGACATTCCTAAGTGACACATTTCCATATTCAAACTACTGCTTTCTGACATTCATATAGCATGGTGGTTTTATATGTCAGCTCCATTAACAAGTTAAGCTATTCTTTGAGAACACATCTAGTGCCATCTCTTACGAGGAAAAGAAAATGATCACTGCAATCTTCTTTGAGGAGTTATATTTATATATACCCATGCACTTAAGAAGAGAAAATGTGACTCTTCACACATTTTAGTGTGGAACTTCAGGAAATTATCTCTCTGGTGTGACTTATATTACAAGGAATCAAAGAACACTTCTAACAACATCCTTTACTAATTACTACTGAACAGTAATGTGTTCAGTGCTATATTAGATAATAGTTCATGCAATGTGTATTTGCAAATAAAACTCAGTTGTGTATGATTTCTAGTGAACAGCCCTCTATATCTGTCATATCTCCTCAGAGCAATAAAAAGAAAAGAATGTGAATACATAAGACAGGTTCTTAAGCTAACTGTAGTTATACATGACAATTAAGAATTTACGCAGGAAGAACTGTGTCTAAAATGCCTTTGACCTGCCAAAGGCCTTTCACTTGTAGTTAGAATACTATCCCTCTAATTAAAATTAAATTAATACCATTACAATGTAGTTCTCATATGCTTATACCATATATGAACTTTGTAATATATTCCATTTATACTGGAATTCACTGTTGTTTGCAGGATCTCTGAAACAGAGGGAGAGAAAATACAAGCTGAGAAATAAAAACTGAGAGGGGATATCAGTGTCCAATCTGAAAGTAAATCTACTTTTTACCATATATGTTAACTTGGTTTTAGATAGGCAGTTTCCTTCAATAAGACAATGTACTTAGAGAGACATTGAGAAGTGCTCCTCCTACTGGGATTTTATAATTGAACACTTTTGTACCAAGCCATATGCACAATCATTTAATTGTGCAGATAAATCGTAAATGCAGGTAGAAGTGACTTTGTTTTTTCTGGTTTTGCTGTCAGTCCACAGCTCCAGCTCCATCTCACTTTCCTGTTCCATGTGCGTTTCTGCAAGATGACACCAGGACTCGATCTCACCTCCCGGCTACTTCACATAACAGAGGCTGTTATGCAAGATTTATTCCAAGTGTGAAAGGTACATATTTCTTCCATCATTTTCATACACATTTTTGTCCCCAAGTAGAATTTTACTTCAATGAAGCCATCTCAAAACACTTTATAGATCCATGAGTTTTACGCTGGTACAAACCTCATGCCACTGCTATGAGCTGTCAAAAGATACTCTTTCCCTCCCCCATTATAATGTGCTGCACATTAAGAAAATTGAAAACATGCAGTAGGCTTTTTATAGGGGAAAAAAACAGAAGGAAAAAAACGTAATTATGGGGCAAACATTTTCATGTAGAAAGTAAATATACAGTGGATCTGTTTTCCTTCTAAGTTGCAATATTAATGCTAACAAATTGAGATTTCATGCCCCCGCCACCCCACTATGGCCAGGAACATGAGACAGAATCCTGTAAGGCGGGTATAAGGATTCTCATTCCCTCTGCTTTGAATCAAAAGATGTAAGTATGAAAAGGACAGACAGTACAACTGCAGAGGGCCCTTAGGTGTAAAAGAGGTAAAATCCAGCAACGTAATTCAGTCTTTCAGAAGTTTAAAGATAGATCCTGTTCATCCGTTTCAGGGGTTGGGGGTTCTGGGTTTTTTCCCTTTTCTTCTTCTCTGTCCTAGGGCCCCCTCTAGCGCTCCCACAGCAGAAAGTGTCACTCTCAAATGACATGGGATGACTTTGGGCACAGGGCTACACAGGGATGCGCTCAGAGCCTTGAGGTGGCACCCTGCCATATGCCTTGTTCTTATTCATACATGACATTTTACTAGAGATAAACCCATCCATAATATATAATACTTTGGAGCTAACATACCCCTTGACATTCACAGCTGCTGTTCTGTGAGGTTGCATCTGAGCCTCCTCTGCAAGCACTGAACTCCTTTAAGACATGGTATAGAGCTCATGCTTGGTGCAGATGTGTCCAAATGTGCTTGTTTCATATACACTCTCCAAGGCCCTCAATCATTTTGAGGGTCAGCTGTGACCAAAACAAATCCACAGGCTGCAAGATACCTACATTACATGAACAAAGCTGCAGAGAGGTCAGGGAGCTCTATGGCAGCTTTGAAGACTGCAGAATGGGGGCTCTGGAGTTGCCTAACAAGTGCTTGCAGACAGGGTGTCATCCTCATACACGCACTAGATAAGCAGCACGAACAAGAGATGTGTGGTGAGATTTGCCCGGAGTCTCTAGGTGCTAAGGTCAAAGAGCCATTCAAGGCAAGTCAAGTTGTCCCCCAGAAGCCAAAACCACCTCAGATGCCCACCTGTTCCCCTTCCCAATGCCACTTGTTGCGCTGTGCCCCGCAACAATAGCCCTGAGTCCCACAGGGAAGTTCTCACCGAGGCAAACTTGGGCTCCTGCAGCCTGTGGTACAGCTCCTCAAGGTCGCTCCCAAAATCCTGACACAAGCTTCAAAGCTCAGCATGAGCAGATCCCTTGTCACTAGCTGGAAGAAAGGGAAGACGGCAATTAGCACTCAACACCTACGCTGAAGTTTGTACCACCATCTTCAACTGCAAGAACAAAGCTTCTTCAATCCAGCTTTACATGACTAAGTAAGAGATCACAAGATTTGTGCTTGCTGCTGCTTCTTCTGAGCATCACAACTCATTTACCCTGCCACCTTTTTCCTTAAAAAATATGACAAGCATCTAAGAGAAATGAGTGCAGCTCAGCGTGTAACACTATACACAAGAGCTATGTATGCCACTCATGTTTTTAGCTTCATTGAAACACCATCAGCAGTGCCAAAACCAGACTATTGAATTTAACGGTGTGATCCCACCCTGGCAGGTAAGACTCGGTCTGTTCTCACCTGGCCCCTGTGTCCAATAAGTCAATTTTGCCTCCTAGTCAGTTTTTGCTGCCACACCATCTTCATCTTTTCCTGGTCCCTTTCTCCCTGAACATATGGTGTTTATTTTGGTTGCAGAAGACATTAATTTCATTTTTCATGAAGAAATCTCATTCTAATTAAAAACAAAACAAAAAACAAGCAAGAGACAACAACTGACAAGTCCTAGTACATGATAAAATTAAGGAAGATACTTGGTATCTTCCTTGATTCAATATTTTGGTTGTGGAATGAAATATTAGCTTTTGAAGAATGGTATTTCTGAGACAGTGGGCAGAAGCCACCAGTGACAGCTGTGCCCAACAAAATTAATTCTTAGTAAGCCTTAGAGAAACAAATTATTGATGGGCTTAACTATACATAGATTATATAATCCTTGTGTTAGGAAATCAAACCGCATTAAACAGAACCAAATCCTAGTACTATAGACCTTAACAATACTTATGAGTGAAAGAGATATCCTACCATGTTTTAAAATAATGCCCAATAACAGCACAGAAAGTGTTTTTTAACCATCTACAATTACACTCAACATCCTATTCAAAATAATTACTTTTTCCATTTGCTTTGAAACAAAAACGTCTTTGTTATTTGCCTTAAAGTCTTAACAGTTTGGCTTTTTAATCAGCTACTGGCAGGAAAAAAACAAACAAGTCAAAGGCTTCACCTCACTTTAGGCATCAGACATTCCTGTCCCCAGAGCTTCACAGGGAAAACCAAATCAAACAAATACAAAAGCAAAATACTTCAGTAGCTGCCATTTATTTGTCTGGCACATTAGAAAAAAACCTGGGAACACCAAGATTTTAGAAACAAAAGTTACCCCGTAAATCCTGACGATAGATGTTGACATTTATTTACATTACTCACCTGGTAAGATGGAACTTACCTATACTTGGATTTCAAGTTTATAACAACTAGGATCAGACTGAAATCATACCAACTACTGCAAATAGACTCATAACTGACTGTAGTTTTACCATGTGGTTGGGTTTTTTTAAAATTTATTTCACAAAATTACATTGCCAGGCTTCAGAAGATGCCATGTAAAGTGAATACTTCTGTTTGTAAGGATTTTAAGCTCTTGCTCCAAGTACCTTCAGGGATGGTGCTTCAGACATACATTGTCTGTAAATGCATCCAGTGATCCTGGCACCTTCACTAGAATTCTACAATTCGGTTCCTTGGACAGAAGAACCGTGTGAGCTGTACTTACAGGGACAGTGTCACACCTGGGTAAGCAAACAGCTCCTCCAGTGCGCAGGAGCAGCAACACCTGTTGGGGAAGACAGGCCAGAGCTGAGCAAGACACCATTTAGTGATGAGCCGAAGGGCAGGACTTGAAGGAGGTGGCCTCTGCACTTCAGTCTCAGGAACTTCGTGAGATAAAATCCTTGAGCTACTGGAGCGCACAATGTGAATGAAAGATCAGAGACAAAAAAAATCCCAAAAACCAAAAAAACACACCAAACAGGAAAGAGTTTTGAATACAGGCTAAAACAAGTAATGCAGTTTGAAGACTAAAATTACTTCAGAGCAGATCAGCAAAATTCAGTTCTCTTTGCTGACAGGAACAGTTTCAACCGACTATTCTAACTTACCTTAACCAGCAAAAAACTAAATCCTTCACAAAAAGCAGGACTAGAAGTGAGAAGAAAGCTCAAGATCAGGCATTTTAGCAAGCTCTGGAGGAGAAGAAAAAAAGGGGGGGCAAAACAATGCACACCAGAGCACGGACCTAAGAATTTAAATGTTGGCTAAGCATTTAAGAATATCCATAATAGACATTAGCCAAAAGCCCAAGCAGTCTACTTTATTTGGGTGAAAGAGCCCTATTGAGAACAACTCCCAAGCTGCGTCCCATTTCTCATTTTTTCCCTGTGCTATCTCCTAGAAAATAAAGATGATGCCTGACTATCTGAGCTACCCAAGGCTATCACCTATGTTATACACAACATTCATAATAACCCACACCAAGGAAAATACCCATTTGCTTTTACCATTCAGTTACCTGATCTTTTCCACATCAGTTGCACCCAGCTCACCTATCACTTTCAAATTACCAAGTTACACAAACAGTTTTTAATAAGCCCAAGATGAATATGCTCACTTGCTTACAAATTACATTTTGTTCAAAACCACTCAAAATATGAGAATAAACTTGTAATACAAAGTTTGATGCTACTTTTTATTCAGGGTCCATTCACCATTCTTACGCTGAAGGAGAGCGATCACCCTAAGAGTGCATTAAATGCTAATTCGTACAGCCAAATACTCTACGTGATCCTGTTTACTATGTGTTGTCTTACCCCTTAGGTTGTTCGTGAGCACACAGACACACTCAGACGGGTGAAAAGGAGTTCAGAGCACATCTCTGTGGGAAAGTGAACCCCTTGCAGGCCATCCTGGCAACACTGGGGTTCTGGCTCACACAAAACCAAACCCATCGGAAGAGCTCCGGCAGCCTTCAGAAAAGGAAGCGGCTTCCCCACCCGCTTCCTTCACCACCTTCTTATCCAAGATAGAAAAGGAAGGGAGGAGCAGTATTTTTTCCAGAACCTTGAGCTCTCAGATGAACAGAGACAACAGTACAGTTCAACTTTATTAGAAAAAAACTGAAGTTTATACAAAGCTCTGCATTTTACAGAAAACCACCTCCCCCAAACACAAAAAATCTGACATTGCAAGCTGTATGCATTTTTTTCATATACATACATATATATATATGTACATACACATATATATATGTGTGTGGGCGCACGCGTGTGTATATATAGTGTGTGACGTATTTTTTTTTGCATGATTTGCATTCATTATTTTACGAAGTTAACATTCAGTAGAAAAAAAAAAAGATCTTTGTTACCATTATTTTCTCATATAAATAACTGCGAGCAGTCCCTCTGCAGATAGATAAAAAACACCTTTTCGTGTCATTCTGTAAAAAACAGACATTACTGAAATGGTACTGAAATCTTTCAAGTTTTTTCAATACCGCCATAAAAATATCATCTAGCCCCCAATTCAAAATGCTTGTTCAAGGCATTAGAAGAGAAAGGACTGTAAGATAATTCTGGAAAGATCCGTTCTTTAAGCCAACATTCAGGTAGATAATTTTTGCTGGACCTCATACACTGGTGCGAAATGAGCAGAAAGAGGAGGCCAAGCTCTCTGTTTGCCTGGAAACGCTGGTTCTTTGCCTGTTGTCACCCCGTCACATTCCAGCAAAGCACCCGGCAATGCCAAGGAGCCAACACAGGCAGCTCACCCCTCCCACCCCACAACAAAGCCACAGACTTTCTGGATGCAATTAAGACCTCTACCAGCTCAGCAAAATTATTCCTACTCCATTCACCTTAAAGGGAGCTGTTGGACCAATTGTGGCAAGGCTAGGCAGACATTAGGTTGCTGTATTATCGGGAGAAAAACTTAAATAGTGCAGAAAATCCAAAATGACAACTAAAGGAAAGAAAATGCTGTAGAAAAGAGCTACTCCCAAGGCTCTGGTTTGAAGAAGCAGGAACAGTAGAGAGATGTGAGTTGCAGCTCAAAACATCCTTGCATCTGCTGAAGTCGAAGGTGACGGCGTGGTCCAAATTAATTAACTGCCTGGTAAACGATGATTCTTTCCATCAAGCACCATGATGGGGAGAATGGCGAAGATTTTGAAGGCAATACAAGTGGTAGTGGTGATAACAAAGGTAATGAAAGTGAAGAATAGAATGATGTCGATTAAATGGAGAGTAATGCCAACAAAGATGTTTCGACCGCCAGAGATGCTGGCAACAAGAAGAATGGTTAAATGGTTGGTGTTGGTGATGGCCAGAATTCATTCATATGTCCATGTAGTCATCATCTTCATCAGTATCACTTTCCAGTGAGGACTCCTGGCTTGAGGTCTCTAAGATTTCCAAAGCTGGCTGACAAAGGCTCTCCTTCTTTACATTCGCTGCAGACTGAGCAGACAAAATAGCAGACTGATCCCAAAAAGAGAGAGAGAGAATATACTGCTAAGTAGTCAGGATAAACCCATGATAACAGGTATAAAAGCCAACTGGTTGTTATTCCTTCACATTCAATAGCTCTCTTACCTCTATAAAATATACAGCATCCTAATGTGAAAAAACATCTACCAGTAGGCTTCTCCACAGCTAGTAATCCGGTAATTTCCACTAACCTAAGAACTGCAACGGCTGCACCAACTTCCTCACCCACTTTTGTAATTCTTTTGAATTCCCTAAGAAAAGGGGTAAGAATAGCTATGATTTCTCCTGTGGCAAATATTTCAGGAATCCTTTAAATCTGGCTTCTGCTGATGACACAGAATAACACAGATAACAGCTATCATCTTCCACTACTTATTCCACCTCTGGTTATGAACTGAGACAGCAACTACGGCTCCTTTCATACAAGTATTTTATTGAGGGGAGAATTAAGATAAAAACAATAATCTAAAAAAATTACTGTTTCCCTTTTATTACCTTTAATTTTTGCTTGGTCTCTTCTGAAATGCTGCCCTTTGGAGAAAGGAGGGTGGGAGTGGGTGGAGTGACAGTGATCTCAGGTGGAAATTTGGTGACAGATGAAGGTATGAAAAGCTTTGGCATGTTGGGCAGAATGCGAGTTTTTACTCGGGTGCCATCTGTCTTGTTCTGCTGACTTCCCAAAGTCTGTGAACTGGAGCTGAGTTCAGGCTTGGAACTGGAGGCTAAACAGAAAATAATACGAAAAAAACAAGTTAGGAAGCTAATCAATGTTATCTTTGCATTCTCTAACTGCCTCTCCATTCTGTAATGCAACAAGTAAAGCTACTTAGCTTTACTTTTGAGTCTTAATTTCCTCCACCATAGCACTGTCTCTTTAATTACTGACACAGCAACTCCTCAACAATTTAAGAGAAAAATATCTGGTAACACCAATCAAAATTTCCTCATTACTTTCTTCAAATCCTGCCATAAAAACCTCATTTCCACATACTTCCAAGTGTCTCAGCTTGTGGTCTTTACAGTGTGAACGTGCTCAGACAGGGCTCATCTCTCAAAGTAAAGATGGATCCAGCCCTTTCTATACCAAGTTTAACATCCTTTTCAATTAAAACACCAACTCCTACTTCTCTTGGGAAGCAGGCAGAGGAGGGGTAGAAAGCATTAACTGCTGTAATTACGTTTTTTATGTTTATTGAGACTGAGTCAGGTTTTGTGAAAAATCATTTCCTTCTGCTAAATATTCCAGTGGTGCAATCCAAGGTGTGATCATATTGCCCTGTATAAGATTTCACTTAAAAGCAAAAAATCTGTTTTAAAGGATGCACAAACTACATGGCATGGTAGCCTGGTACTGGGAGGTTATTTATTTGGCTTTGCTGCCGTGGTATTTAGCATGTAAGTCAGGCAGCAAAAAGAATAACCATTAAGGGATGACCAGGCACTTTCCTGGGAGCTGGGACATTGCCAGGAATGCTGCTGAACTCTGAAATACTTGACTGGAAGATAGAGAAACTGAGGGAAACACATCACAACTATTCAATTGATTGATCCCTGCAGACTGATCTGCAGCCAACCACCCATTTCCAGAAATCTTTCAAGCACAGAAAGCTCCTACCTTGGGTACAAACATGTCCTGAATTTGCGCTAGTCACTGATTCCACTTGCCAACAAACAGGCTCTGGCGTTGGTGCAACAGTGGCCATTTTCATCTGCTGACAAAGTCGGGACTCCTGTTGCTGAAATCCAAGCCCCTCCAAAGGCACTTCAAGCTCTTCTTCCTCTTTATTAATGAAATATAATTCACAGGTTAAGAGACATCCCGATTTCTCTCCTAAGCCTTAATCCTTTTGCTGTCTAACCAACTGGTAGAAATTAGTCTTTAACCCTTGCTCTATTTCTAAACTGTAACATGACTGAGTGAAATTAAATACTGGCAAGCTAAGATGGAAATACCAACTTTTTCATGCTCAGTGCCATCAATTCAAACTCTTAAAAAATTAAGCGTCATTTAAAAAGTGGAAGAAAAAATTATTGATTATGACATTTTATTAGTTCTGTACATCTGTAAGAAGAACAAATGCAACTGACCATTCTCCTTTGGAGATCTGGAGGCTGCCAGCCCTGCAGAGCAAAATCCATCACCCGTAAGGATGCGCCAGCTGTGACCAATGGGCCCTCTCTGATCCGCAGCCACAGGTACCTGCTGCTCTGCAGGGTAGGTGACACTAATTACTGTGAACATCCTGTGACAGGGGCAAGTCTGGGGTGTATGAAACCAATACCAAGTTATACTAAACGCCCAATTTTCACTGATGTGTCCACTGTACCTACATTAGTCTGAAATTCTGAACTTCGCCTATTCCAGAACTTGGGATGTTTAAAACTCAGAATTCTTGTACGTGTGTGTGCAATCTCCTTATCATGAACCAGCTCTATCTGCTTTTAAATTAATGCAGTGTTAAACCAGTTTCCTTACACACTGAGCTGCATATTGTACATAACAAGAGCAATTTTCACTGAACTATTGAGAGCTACAGATGCCCTTACTGGGAAGAGCAGATTGAAACAGCAGCCAGCCTTTCAAGGCTATGGACACACAAGCTCTTATTCTCTGATAAAAATGAAGATATCCTTCAAAAACAAAGGGCTGTCTAGTCTAATTTGAATCACCTTGTATTTACACGGACTAAGGTGTTCATAGGCATCTCTCACAGACCAGCAGATGCAATGCATATTCACAGGCTAACTTGCTCTAAAATTCTTTATATGTTCACACTCTAAATTAATTTAGGATTTTGACAGTATGACGTCTTGAAAAAGAGTATATATATATATCTCTCAATCTTTCCTCATTGGAAAGATAATCTCACCCCCTCAAGTGCTGAAAACACTTCCCCATCTTCATCAACGTAGATAAGAACTTGGAATTTGCCATGGTAATATACTCCTGTGCGAGAGCTCCCCTTGCAGAAAATGCTTGAGACAACACTACAGCTTAACAGCTTGGTCAAAGCCAGATTAACGCAGTCTGAAAGATGCAACTTTTAAAACAAATTAGATTTCCTAGCGTTCTTGAATAATTTGTACCCAAAAAGACTTACGAAAGCAGGCTGTAAATTCTTTCATCCACCAATTTTCATTGGTAAAGAAAAGAAACCACCATCTAAACTTGTAGCTGATAGCCAATATAAGTCTCAGGGTAAATGTGTTTGCTTGTAGGGAATTCTCCAACAGTTCCCAAAAAGGAAAGGTCACACAGCACAAATCAAAGGCAGATTCTGTTCTGTGATCCACTCACTATCAAGCACAAAATGGAAAGATCTAATGCAGAAGAACGTAGTTCTCATTCTCAGCACTCTCTCGCACATTTCTCTATGGATACTTCAAAATACAGCACTGGAAGTAGGAAAATCATAGTTGCATCTATACATATGTTGTATTAATAGGCCAAATCAGCTTACGAACAACACAGAAGGAAGCATTTAACTACAGGAATCTTGATCAGGAAAATCACAATTCATCGTTCCCCGGTTTAAGCAGCAGAGGACGGCTGAAGGATCACGTTGTGTATTTGCCTGCCCTTTACACCAGATCCACCTAAGATTTAACCTCCTGCTGACAAAGTACAAGAGGCCACACGAAGAAGGATCAGCCCTGACGTGGCCCGAAGCCAACACACACATATCCCATTTCACCGCCAGCGCCTGGCGATGAGCTGCAGTCTAAACCCAGCAGACTCCCCCACCGAAATGGCTACAAGACACTTGATCAAAAGATAGAAAGAAACATTATATCAGCATTTGAAGACAAGCAAGATGAAAAGGATGATTTCAGAAGATCACTCTAGAAGAGAGCTAAGAAGTCAACTCCTTTTTAATTTACTCTTAAGACTCCAAACTCAGTCTTAAGCATCTAGGGTAAGTACTAACAGCATCTTTCTTGTCCACTTATTAACCAAGAATACAAAACCAGGAATTAATACAGCAGATACAATACTGTATACAAATAAACTGCAAATTCAACAGCCTCAACTATACTGCTAAGCACAAACAGTTTTGTATGCACTCAACGGCTAAATTACATAAGGGACTTATTAGTTCACCGTTCAGAATAAGAGCCCTGATTTGCATTATTGTTTAATGACAAAACTCTTAACTCTTATGCTGATTATAATCTTTGTTTAATTATAAAATATATCATTGCTTAAGCTGATTTGCTGTGCTTTATTTTACCTAAACTATGCCCCACTGATAAAGGCTCTTTTGAGCAGCCTTTTCCTAGGAAGATGCTACAAGACTCTATGAGCATCCTCATGAGCATCTCCATCTTCCATGTCAGGTTTGGTTTTGTTAGTTTGGAAGATCTGGTTTCATACTGTAATAAAAATAGATTTAATTAGAATAAAAATATGTGTCAGCCCTTTCTCATGTAGAAATAAATGGAAATGAAAGGGCAGAAGTCTGGCACACTAAATGTGTATCTCTAGCCCTGCACTTCTGGAAACAACACTTGTTAATATTCTATTAGGCTGCATCTTTCAGTACATGAGAAATCAAGAACCACTGTCTGTTAATCAATCCCTTGCTGTTAGAAGTGTTAAATATGCACTGACTGAATTCTATCCCCTGATTGGGTCACATACTTTATTCTTTTAGAACTGTGCTGTTTTAATTTGTTTTGTAATAGTCACTTGATCAGTATTATTTCTAAGTTAATGAACAAAATACTTCTTTTAAAATCTTGAAAAGGAGAAGAATTGATTGTTTTAGGTGTATATATAATAATTTATACTATTGATACTTTAATATAGTGCACAGATATTTACTACATCTTTTTTCATTACAGACAAAAAGAGCAAAAGGATAACCAAGAAGAAACACACAGCTGGATCTCCTGTTATTTGTCTAAAGCAGATTTCTGAAGAGAATACCTTGATATTTGTCTTCTGGAAGAGGGTGTTATAGCCCTGAACATAATGTCCTAGTTTTTCTAATAAAAACTTTCCCCAGGGAGGTAAAGACTCCACTAACTCATGAGCCACAATATTCTGCACAAGTCCAAGAGCACAAGAATATAAGTACAGCACATTCTGAAGGTTTTCAGAAGCTCAGATTTAGTATCAGCTAACAAATCTTCGGGTAATACCCCATACTTGTACTGCCCTGGCAGGTTTTCAAACATTAGCTCTGCAAACCCAGTTTAAAATAAAATCAGTTTCTGAAGACGTAATATGCAGCAGCCACTTGTCTCCATGCTGAAGATGGGACAGGTCCTGTTCTCTGGAGATCTATTGAGCACTCTCACCTTACAGCACAACACACAAAAATTAAGCACACAGAAAAAAACCCCACTGATTTGCAATGCATATGATTATTTCTATTGAAAAGTTCATCTCCAATCGAGCTGAATTACAAGTATTTTATTTTATCCTTCCCTTTCCCAGCAACTGTCTGAATACATACAAAAGAGTACAGACATAGAAAGAGGGACATCATACCTTTCAACATCTCCCTGCTTTACTGAGGAAGAAACAAGCTGAAAACAATTCAATGCAACAACCTACTCCAGCTTTCCTCTCCAACCTCTTTCCACTTGTTGCCAGGGTAACGAGTGTTTGCAGATGCCTATAGCGGGCGCCTGGGTTCATGACTTCATCACAGTTAATATTCTGTCTCTCTCTCTTTATACAGAGAATACACTATATACACTTACCCACGGACTATAAACATAGATTACACAACTGCTGCAGCCGTTTTTATAGTGAGACAATTTATTTCGCTATTCTGATGTATATAAATTGCGGAAAAAAAAAATACAGCAAAACCATTCACTTGGCAATTTGCAGATGTGGAGAAAGTTTAAAAGCAACTGTAGACCTGTAACCAGTAAACATCTGCTCTGGTCTCTCTGCACTGCCCTGTACACTTAATCACTTGGTTTAATCATGTTGTCAGGTATGAGAGACATTAACATCACAGCCTTATAAAACATTTTATGTGGAACTTAAAAAAATCCTTTAGTCATGCACTAAACCAAAAGACGAGCCCAGAAAATGTGACTAGCACCTGGAAAAAACGTTTTACAGTTTCTGAACGAAGCAGTCTGAAGTATTGTAGCACAGCTATGTTAAAGGATACAAGCAACTCACAGTGCATGCACAAAAACGTTTCTTTATAGGAAAAAGGAAGGAGCTGAGCTTTGAACTCCAGGATAAAATACTAATGTGATTTCAAAGGCGAATGCTTGGAGAAATGAACAGATAACAGCTTCAACCGCTTAACTAAAGCACTTGCACCGCTTGTATTCACCCCTCTACAAAACACCTTCCCCAGCAGTTCTGTGTGTCAAGACAAAAAACCTGAAAATACGTTACTATGATTTAGCAAATCTGTACTGCCTTGCCTTCCAACCACTTCAAAACAGTAAGGACTAAATTCCGCGTGCCTGCAGACACTAGGAAATACCTTACTAGTCCCAGTAAGAGCCGGTTTACTTTTTATTTTAATGGCCACTCACAGTACATGCAATTGTTCACAGAACTGGCTGTTACTTCTTCACCATAAAAGGTAGATATTATTTTCCATCACCATGAAAAAAAGTGGAAAACGGGCCTGATCCTTTGCTCCCTGATACAGTGGAGTCAGCATCTTACCACATTTCCAAAGAACAGTGCTAATGTGAAAACGATTAATTTTCTGTATTCCATCTGCCTCACCCTCCAGAGTGCTGGGAATTAATACAGCTTTTTTCCTCATACAGTAGTTGCAAAGTCCATGGAAAGCCTGAATTGAAGGAGCTCAGAGTTTCCTTATACACTGTGCCACTAAGTCAATGGAAAGACTGCACTGGACACAAGTTGGTTCAGCTGAACAGAGTGTGGTTGAGGATGCTGACGTACAGAAATAATGGGGGTATCAGCCCTCAACCTGCATCTGCCATGAGGTACCACAGCAGGCAGGGAGAACACCTGGTTCAGATGCTGCAGGTATACTTGGTAGCCTTTCCTTACTCGTTTTCCTTCTCCAAGTTCATTCCAAATATCCTGCCATGAAATTTATTTCTGAAAAACAACTACTACGTCATAGCTGTAGAAATAAGTATTTCACTTGAAATGCTAAATTCAGGAAATTACATTCAAAGCTGACACACACAACCATGTGTTAAAGATTAGGCATCAGAGTAATTTTGGACGCAAAAAACTGCAGAACACAAGTTCGATTGCCCCCTGAAATGGAAGAAATTCAAGCAGTCTGGTGAACAGAAGTTCACACTGTAATAATATGGCATTCTGCTGTATTTATCGCTAGGGTCCTGAACAGAGAGTCTACTGTACAATTATATGAGACATACCCTAAACTGCTTCCTAATGCTGATGTCAGCTGCCACAGAACAACATTAATGCAAATAAAACCTAAAGCAGGTGAAAGTCCTTCCTGGCAATAGTCCCTGGCCCATACGAATTCTCAAGTTACCAGGTTCCTGTAACAGCCACGCTGGGACCAGCCTAATGGCAAAGAAACTGAAGTTCCTGAGTTCAAAAACATCTCCTGCCACTACCAAGGTTCCCAGAGGCGCAGAAAGCTGCTATGCATGGTGATAAAGAAAAGCCCTGGAGTTCAATACTAACTTCTTCTCTCTTTTTAGAACAAAATAAAACTTCAGTTTTAAAAAAAAAAAAAGCTAGTATGGGCCTAGATCAAAAAGACAACAGTTTGATATTCAACTACATGACTTTTCAAAAGGCACTTATAAAAATACAGGTAACTGATATCTGTGTTTTAATATCTGGCTCAGCAAGCACACGTCACTTCGAGAGCATCACAAAGTGGCACCTGTGAATGGTAAGTGTCACTCAATGGCAGTCTACTGCTTCTGAATTTTATGTACTAGTTATCTATGAAAGCCCTAAGACCTTTCCTTCTCTGTCAGTATTTCATCCCTCTTTGGCCAGCCAGCCAGCAAAGCACAATGCAAATGAGCAAAAGCAGCTGTTTGAAAAATCTCAGAAGATTGTGAGGTGTCATTATGCTCTTTTAAAATAAATGTCTAAGTAACAGAACACCTGTGTAGTAGACTTACAACTACAGTCCTCTTCAGTCTTCACTTGTGCAGGAATATATGTAAATTTTATGCAGCTGGCAGTAATCTAAAACTAGTGAAACTAAAACGTGTTGTAACAATATAGCATCATTAGCACGTTCTTTTACAAAAGGTCTCCAGAAAACACGTTCCATTAGTGTAAGATACCCACAGGCCAGCAACTCCCTGGGATTTTCAGGGCAATTTAAGGGTGTACGGGGCAACAGTGTCTCTGGGACCACAAACCTGCCATTACTGTCCTATTTTTCTTACTGATCTACCATGTATATTTAAAAATGATGAGTTTTAATTCCAAAGGATTTTCTGCACAGTGTTGGGCTGAATAAATAAAACTTCAGGAATCTGAAGGGTAAAGATCAGAAATAGCCATTAAGCGTACTGAAAACCTCTTCTGGAATGAATCGTGATAGCAACGCAAATCAGCGTACTTCCAAAGAGGGAGAAGACACGGCTGACTGGTGCTGTCTGAGCACCAGGCAAAAAGGAATTAAGAAGTCATTCACAAACAGGAAACCCCCCGCTGACATTCAGCAGGGAAGTTGTTTTCAGTGTGCACCCATTGTGAAAAATAAAGAGCTTCATGAAAAGCACGGATCAGACAAGGAGAGGCGAGAACACCAGTGCTAAGAAGGCTGAGCAGCAAAGATCAGAGAGAGCAATGTCTGTGAGTGAGCTGCAGTCACCCCAGGGTGGTACCAATGGCCTGGGGTTCCAAGGGTTTATAGAAGAGTTTTGAAAGCCTTGGAGGAATTCAGCCTTTGGGAAGGGAGGAAAAGAGCTGCCGAAAACCAGGATAAGTCAACATGGGAAACAAAGAAGAAAGAGAAAGAAAACAGAGTAGAGGAACACGTGCATTTAAGGGAGAACCTTCATGCCAGGTAACTGCAATATGAAGAAGGCTCATATGAGGTCTTATGTCCTTGGCCAGCCTCACCTTTTACATGTTTCAGTTTTCTCTGAGCCATCCACTGAGAATAACTGTGCTCTAAAGTGTGATTTTGCATTCAGCAGAAAAAACAAGGTAGGACACTGACTGCAATTAAAGAGTGTTCAACGTTTCCACAACCAGTTATATAAAAAGTATCTGAAAGTTTGAATTGAAATACACAGCTAAAACAAGGCATGGGCAATAGGGTGAAATACTTTGGGCACTTTGTGTACAGGCTCTTAGAATCCATGTTTTGCCTTTACAAATTTGTGACAAGCAAACTCAGAAGACACCAAGATCAGTATGTGGCCAAACTCAGCTAAAGATGAGAACCTACAATCTGACATATT
Source organism: Nesoenas mayeri (assembly GCF_963082525.1). NCBI lineage: Eukaryota > Metazoa > Chordata > Aves > Columbiformes > Columbidae > Nesoenas > Nesoenas mayeri. The sequence continues at coordinate 8,965,284 of NC_137565.1, read as the reverse complement.
TCATTCAGATAGAAACAGGAACTGTACATGTCCACTGATGTCTGGATATCTAGAAACTGTGAGGAATCAAGGTGAACCCTCATGCCATGCGCTGTTTTAATACAAAGACAGATGCTGTCAATGCAAAATCACAGAGCTGACTTTTTTGCAGTATATCCCTCTCCCTTACACAAATGGCCTCAGTCTCTTGAGAACTCAGTATCAACCTAAGGTCATGTATCAGTTGTTAAAGTAAACTAAGTCACAGACTTCTGTGAAAAGATGCTCTTTACCTACACATAAAAGTACTGTTATGACCCTGATGCCCAATTAAAAGCCTATGGGATGAACTGCCATATTATAACATCATTACTGAATTCTTAGGACTTATCACTTCAAATCCCTCTTTATTTTGGACCTGTGTCTTTCAGGGAGTCGGCTGCTGCCTACATACACTTAAACAATTTAGCTTCATTGCTGACTACTACAATTGTGCTACATACCTGTCCACACCACTATCCTCACTTGCTTTTATTTCTTGTGCTTCTGTCTAAAAGTTCTACAGGTTGAAATAGATTCACACCTCTACTTGCAGACACCTCTGTTGCACCTAGGTAACAAACATTTGAAATTATAGCAGGATATTCACATGGCTTATAGAGTGCAACTTCCCTGTACAATACAGAAAGAATTGTCTTCCTTAGCTGAGAATTTCCAAGTTTGGACAGCTATATCATGACCTTGTTTTTATATTGAAATGCTTAAGCCTTAAATGGAAAAAAAAAATTAACAGGGGAAATGTGTTACTCTTCTACTCTGATTTTATATTCCAATTTGGTAAATAGCTGTCTATAAGCAAAACACATAACTTTAAATGATTCTAAGTATAAAAACCTTCTCTTGCTAACAAAACTCAGATGTGAATGTTTTCCTGTGCATTCCTTATAAGAATCATTATTAAAGTAAGGACAGTGAAGCAGAAGAAAATGTCAAGATTTTTCGGCAATTTAGAAGAGCAAAATCCTGGAGCAGTGTGACAGGCCAGAGAGGGTTTATCTTAATTATCCTATTCTGGATTCCCCAGAGGAAATTTTAGGCTAAGTCACAAAGGCTAATAGCCTCATGTACGTTTGTGCCTAACCGTAGGAAGCTCCCATGCTGAACCTGTCACTGCCATCATTTCACTGCTGGACTTCACCATGCTGCATGTTCTGTACCAGTCAGTCCTGTACTAGACACAATCTCCCTAAAATATTTACATAAGAAATGAGTGTCACAGCATCAACACTGCTTGGAAAGCCACTCTTTTCTGGGTGAAGTCACAGAAAATAATAGCAGCTCAGCCTCTCTGATGTGGAATACTTTCACATGAACAAATAGATACAGGAGGAGGTGACAAGAAGCAAAAAAGATGAAAACAGATTACTCTTGAAGTAGGAGGAGTTTTCACAGACACTGAGCTAATGAAAGGCAGACGAAAAAGGGCTGTAACAGAATTATAAATAATTCTTTTTGGAGGAGATGGATGCAGAGGCAGGAGAATTAAAAAGAAAAGACGTAACAGTAATTGGTGTCTCTCTCAGCTAGAGAAATGACCTGTCAGGCAGGTCTGAGAGACAGAAAGCCAGATACAACACAGGCTTTCAGCACTGGAATGAGAGCTCTGCTGAGAGCACCTCTTCATCTCCAGACACAGTTCCAGGGGTGTAATTCTAGCAGCTAACACTTCCACCCCCCTCAACCAAGATGGTGTAGAGAAAGCACGAAAGAAGAAAGAACGATATGTAACTTTACAACCCTAACAACGCCTGGGAAGTCAAAAGATTAAAATAAACACTCCAATCACAGCAATGTGGCCTGGGAAATCGCAGAGAGGATGCTCGTAAGTTTTGTTTGAAAACCTAAAGAATGCCTGAGCTCTTATCTGCACTGTCATTCCTACCAGTCTCCTTAGTAAGGGTACAACAGCAACTTCAGAGGATTCATTTTTTCTCTCCCCTGTTGTCCAGGCACAACCTGAATTACTCCCTGGTGAGCAAGGCTGCCAAGATATCTTATGACACCATGCAACTCCATTCTTTAGCTTCATAAGGACAATAACAAACGTGGTTTACACTGACTAATCCATTCCTTCCTTATCGTTCCCTTTTCCTTTCTTCCTGTCCCAAGACAATCTCTCCCTGGATTCGAGAAAAAGGAAAAACAGACGATTATAATGCAACTGCTAGTACTGGATGTTAAATTTCAATTTTGTCCTGTACTCAGAAATGAGCAAATTGGGAAAACTGATTTCTCCCTAATTTTCTCTTTGTTGCTGACAAATTCGGAAGATTATGTGCATTCAGATGCCAAGGCTGATTACATATGGAAAGAACTGAAATACCAGAAGTATACAGATCAAAATTTCAGACATTAACAAAATATCTAGACTAGATCAGAATCTCTTCATCAGTAATTAATATTATGCACTGTTAAATAAAAAAATCTGTGCGCTATTTCCACTGCATCCCCATTTGCCATTTTTCCCAATACCTGTATGTTTATCATTCATTCATAGCTTTATCTGTGCTCCTACAAATTTGCCTACGGCACTCTGAGCAGCGTTAGGGCCCGAGCTCATGAACAGATGGTGGGATCACAAGCAGCAGCAGATGCTTTTCCACACAGCGCTGCTGATGAGGCTGCAAGAAAGTCCAGGCTATGGAAGGTGCTCTGCCACCTTAACACATGCAGTGTCCCACAAAGCAGCTCAACCACCTCTTTTGTGCACCCAAGAGAAGTCTGAAACTGGGTTTCACCTTACTTTATTCCCTAAAGTTGAATAGTACTGCCTTGCAGTGATTTTGTGTACTGCTAACAAGCCAGCCTGCCATGACAGCAGTAAAGACAGCATTCTCATTTAATTCTTTCCTCGTCTAGACAAACTGTACATAACTGAGTACATAACGCAGTCCTAAACAAATCACACGATCCTGCTACAGAATAAGTAACATTTGTTCTGTTTTTTTCAATCCTTTTCTGCACTCTAACCTTGCACATAACCATACTAGGGCTATAAATAATATATTCCTATCATTCCAGTCCCACCAGATGCTTCTTTCCTCAAATGTGAAAAGTAAGAGTGATGATGCACTAACTTTATGAACCATGTAGAAGCTTGGAATTTTCAGTGTGTTATGTATCTCCACACACGTATACATGGCAGAGATAGCTATGCATCTAATCATGTTAATCAGGCACCTGTAAGTCAGATGTAGGCTGTCCACCAGTTTATTTCAACTGCAATAACTTCTAACTTTTTTAAAGATTTAAGGTATTGTAAAGAACTAGATCCTTGCCTCTTTGAAGAAAAAAAACCAAATGGTTTTATGCTACTAGTAGACGTAAATTCTCTATTTAAAACATATGACTATTTTTAAGCTGCTATTCCAGAATTTCACATGCAAGTTACATGTACAGAGGTCACTCTATCATAACAATTAAAATAGATATTAATTATTTAGATGTGCCCAATGCAGGACCAAGACAAAACTCCTGTTTGTGTAGCCTTTTGAGTGTGGTCTAGTGATCAGAAAATGGGCCAGAATCAGCACTTGGGCACTGACTCACCGTGTGGCCTTGGCAAACTGATCAGACAGGGCCAAAACATCCAGTGTCCCTGAGACTCACCCCGTGCGAGGTCACTCGTGCTGGGAGCAGTCTCTGCATTTTGAGTCCGGAGATGCTCAGCGTCCCTGTGTGACTCCTGGGATGGAGGTGCTGAAGATGCGGAGGAGGAGGAGGATGAAGAAGAAGAGGCTGGTTTGGATTTGGAATGCAGATCGTTCAGTCTCAGGAGATTTTCAGGGGTCACGATGTCTGGATTCACGGGGGTAGGATGCAGCGTGGCTGGTGCTACTGGGAAGAAGGTCTCTCTGTTGTCCTTGGTGTGCTTTGGGGTTGTGGGTGCTTCTCCTGTGAACTACGTGACACAAGAAAGGGCAGGCAGAGACAGTGAGAAAATAAACACCAGTAATTCTGCGTATGCTACCTGCTTCAGTGACCACTGCAGGCCACACAAAGTTTTGCAGACAGAAATCATTCCTCTAAAGTAAACATAAAAGCCAATTGCTATTATAAAGAAATCTTTCCCCTTCACAGATTATTTTTTTGTTCTTTACCATCTGTTTATCAAATTAGTGCTTGAACATTTATTCATATTCACATTTACAAGGCTTTATTTATTACAAACCCCTACATTTTCCTGAACTCCAGTATTAATAATGAATTACAAACTCTCGTGAAAAGACACGTTTTTCTCATTCAAAATTACATTGACAAACCCTTGACCAGAACAAACATCTCTTGTGCTTTAAGAGAGTTTGCAAAATATTGAAAGAAATTTTTCTAAGTGAATGATATGAGATGGGAGAAGGCAGAAAAATGCAGTTGCTTGCAAAGTAAGTGATCAGCCTAACTCCAAATTGTAAGTTTCCAATAACTGCAGAACTGAGCAACATCAGAGTCCAACTCAGAACAATGCCCTGGAAGACCCGTCACCTTTGCAGAAGTAACAGTGGCACTGAGAACAACACTATTCTCCAAAGCCAGAGCTGAGAATTTAACACTGTCATTAATTACGCAGACAGACTAGAAGGGTGACATAAATTCACCAAACGAGGGAACAAAAGTACCTATAAAACAAGTTTATTGTCTATAACTTTTATCAGCAATCACATAAAGTATTCTTGCCTGTGAGGCCACAGGATGCATTTATTTCATGCTCTTTACAGTCTTAATGGAGACTTATGGGACCATATAAGATGCGGATGAATGGAATCCTCAACTGTTTAACTGTCTCATACCTCGACCTCTCAAACCTCTACCATGAAGAAAAACTCATTTTAGCCATGGTGACAGAGTATGAGAGTTTGAAATAGAAATAAGAGTTCTGCTGTCAAATGTAAAAATCAAATTGGACCCAAATGGCCCAGATAACCAGAGATTTATTACAACGCCAGAGAAGTCAGCAGAATTTCACTCAGAGGACAGAGTAAGTTTCAGATGGAGAAATTACATATTTAAAATTCATAGGTGGAAAGCATACAAGTACACTTTTAAAAAATAATTGGTGGAATGTATTTTTAAAGTTCCTGAACTTGATTAATCAATCTCTAAAAAGCAAACAATTAAAACCTGCCAGATTATACGTGCACACAACAAATAAAGTATGGCAGCTATATTCACAATTACCATAGTGGATCAGAAAAGGTCTATTCTGTTTCTGAAAGCAGCAGGTTTCTGATGGTTAAGGCATCAGTTGCAAAACTAAAGGTCTCAAGATGCACAAACAGGATCACACAATCCTGAAGGAAATTAAACTGTAGAAAAAAGCCTTAAGCCAACAGTGAGATCACTAGAGGAAACGTTTTCAGCTGTGATTTAGACGGAAAACCCTTCACACCCATGCACTTCATTAACTAATATAATACACTATATGGAGAACTAGAAATTTCTCTGCTTGTATTGTATCCAAATTTTTTTCTGCAGAAATACATGAAGGTACTACTAGTTAGGTACATGTTTGTTAAAAATACATCTGCACATCAAACTGTACTGCTATAAAAATGCACAGCTATAGCCATAAACAGAAAGAGGACATTTGGAAAGTAACTCAGCAATATTTGGATGGTACTCAGAAGAAAAATGGTAAGTGAGAGAAGGAGCACAACACCACCCAGTAATTCCTGCTGGAAGGGACCTCGGGAGGCCTCTGGTCCAAGTTTCTGCTCAAAGCAGAGCTGACTTCAAAGTTAGGTCAGCTTACTGAGGGCTGCGTCCAGCCCAGTTCCAAGTGTTGCCAAGGATGGAGATTCCACAGCCTCTCTGGGCCGCTGTTCTAGTGCTTTATCACCTCCACAGTGAATATTTTTTTCCTATCGCTTCATCCAAATTTCTCTTGCTGCAACTTTAAATGGTGTCTCTCATCTGGCTCCTTCCTCTCTGCTGAAGAGAGCGATTCCAGACCCTCACCCTCCGTTAGCCCTAAGAAAAGGAATTTAAACCTGTTGCATATGTTTTACTGGACTCAGAAACGGAAGAAAGCCCAAAAGCCATAAATAGAAAGCTAAGAGGAGCACTACAGTGAGGCACGCGTCCTTTTCTCCAAAACATTCAATTTTTAGTGTAGGAATGGCAGCACCTCTGACTACTAAGTGATGCTATTCACAAAACCCAGGGCAAGGTAACACTCAAGACTTACAGCGCCACATTTCACCATCCTGCAAGCAACTGCCTCCAGGAAACCACGACTTCGTAACACTGCATTTGAGAAATAAACTCAGAAAAAAAACACATTACAGGAAGTCTTGAATTTGCCAGAAGCACTTTGTGTTCATCTATTTCTACTGCTACACCAGCACTGAGGCACAATAAAGACTGTTATCCACAAACGCGTAGTAGGAAACTGAGAAGCAGTGACAATCCTTTGCCAGTGTTTTATGTGGTTTCTCATTAGGAGATTCTTTTTAGTTTTCACTTTGTTGTGGCGCAAAGTCAAAACTACAGAAACTGTCCTTCCCCTCCTCCAACCCACCCCAGCGTGCTGAGCATCCCTATTAGCACCACTACATATTACAAAGCAGCTTTAGTCACCACGAGGAAATGAATCTTTTCTTACACTAGTGAGATGCTACTCATAGAACAAGTGCATGTAACTGAAATAAGATGAAGACTCATTTATCTGCCTTCTTCATGTCTGTCTTTGTAACTGCATGTTCATCTAGTCAAGACTGGATTTCCTTCTGGGCTTTTAAAAACAAAATGAAGCGCTGAAGAACACGCAGGACTAATTTCATCTTGACTACCACGCTGTCAAAGTGGATGGAAGAAACATTTAAGGCTTATTAATACCCAAACAACATGTCGCAGACTGTGAGAAAAATAATCCATTAGTTCCATAAATAGCCACTACCTTATGTGCTCTTCTTTAAAATACTTATTAAATATGTTCGTTATGAACTCTGTATAAAGCCAAAATGTAAAGGAATAATTAGCACGCATGTTTGTGTGAAATGTGACTACTTCTGACTGATACAGGGGTCCAAAGCAGTCTCCTTATCTGCTAAAACCCTGAATATTTTCAGCATTCTCCTCAAAGAGATCATTCAGCTTCAAAGAGGCTATGAACAAACCCTTCCTATGTTGAAAGCTGATGTGCAAAAAAATAAAGAAAATGCAGGAAAAATGCAGGAAAGTCAGCACTGGGACAGCCTTCCACCAGGGAAAGTGGTGGCAAAAGTGCAGGATTTTTTCACAGATGTTAGTGGAAAATATAGCTCCCTATAATTTCCCAGTAAGGCACTTCAAGTAGTGAAACAGCAGCAGCAAAAAGAAACTGAACATTAAGACAAAATGAGAGAATTTTACCTCTGCGATTTACTATCTGCAAAGTCATAAGCCAGACATCTTGACCAAGTCTATTTCTACCTTATTTATTGTTGTTTTCAAAACACATCTGAAAAAGAAAGAAATCCTACAGGAACCTTCCTGATGCTGTTGGAATGGGTCACTGCTCTGAGGCAGTGGGAAAAAGTAACAAACGTTCCACTGAAAGGGCAAGCGATGGTCTTCCCAGCAGAAGTTTCCGAGTGGAAGATGCTGGTGCTGCAACCATTACATAACATTTTCTTGTTGATTTTTTAAATCATTGCTGTGTTTGAGTTTAGCACCCCGGTGCTCTGAACCCACCCACAACAAGAGAAGCGCCTTTTTAAAAGGACATCAGCGCGTCGGCACAGAGCAGGAACCTGCCACACGAACCGGCTGAACGACACGCTGGCCACATTCCACAATGTTACCACTCCAACTTCTGTCCACTATTGGTTTTAATTAAACTATGCTTATTCATATTTTTACCTCTCCATCTCTCTGCAGCAACACTTGAAAAAAAATCTCCTTTGAAAGCCTTCTTCAAGGTACATTAGAACTAGCAGCAATTTCCATGATCCAGATTCTAAAGGACCTTGTATTTATCAGGATTACAATTTTACATACAGAAAATAATGAAGGTTTATATATCTACGATTGAACTGCACTCCATCCTAACAAAATCCTCCATTTACAAAATGCATAGAGGGGCCTAATGTCCTGCTGTACACAGGCAGATGTAAACCAGCAATGCTTCCATGTACAAAAACATCATTGTTGGGCCAAGAGAGAGGAGGAGGTAGGATGAAAAACATTGATGGACAAAGTAAAAGATAAAGACTGACTTTTTCTTTCCTTCATGTTCCCTTAATGATTGCTTTCTGCAGGAGACAGAAGGAGGAGAGTTGTTAATTATATCAAGAATACACCTCCAGGATAGAGCGAGAGGGGGATGCCATGGCAACTGGCAAATGCAACTGGGAACAAAACGGTCACCCTTTGGTAGGAGTGAGACCAGAAGAGAGTGCATCCTTTTGTCCCCTCCATCCCCACCTCCTCCCTCCTTGGCATCTTTGCTGCATTAATAAAGCATACAGACAACTCAGGAAAAATAATTTCCCCTGTAAGCAGCCTCTGACATCTTGATATGCAGGAAAAGATGAAAATTAGTAGCATGTGGGTGGAACAAAAAGGGGGGAAACACATGAGGTAGAACTAGAGGATTTTATTCTAATCATTTAATATTTTACTTATGCTTTCTTGCAGAAGGGTTTTAGCTGGGTGTTTTTTTGAAGAGAACAGTTTGGTGTTTATTTTGTTGCTGTTTGTTTTTTAAAGTGAGAATTCAAGAAGAAAATGCTCTAGACATTCAAAGCAGTTCAAACAAGTCAGTCTCAAGTTTTCTCCTTGAAGAAAGAAGTCTAAAAGACTGTCACCACAGTGCTGACTGCATTCCACAGCAGAAGGGGAAAAAGAATCCACTGAAGAGCCCTCTAGCTTCCCTCACAAAAGACATTTTTCCCTGCTCCAAATAAAACATCACATTCACTGTAAAGTCCAGACAGAGATTATAACATCACTAGAATGATGCTCCAGAGTCAATGTGAGCACTGCTGTTGTGTGGTTCCAGCTGCAGACCCCGCACAGCAAACCCACCCCTTATGAGCCCCTAAAGTTCTTCAGCACGAGGCTGCTGTTTAAGACCACTTGTCGCCAGCACTGGGAAGAGTTAAACACTGGTGGATGGAGAAAACAAGACCTCAGTTACCTGTTCTGGAACTAGAGAAGGGCAGGAACAGCAGCACAGAACACTGCTTTTCCTCAACAAAACCTGCTTTTCTATTACCAAAGCAGCAAAACTTTATAAAATCAGGGCTGACGCGGGCAGCCCACCTGAACGGCTGATTTGCATAACCTGATTGTGCCTTTGTGTTCGTAATAGATTTTACTTGTTTTGATTCTGGTGGAAGCTTCTTCACGAAGCATCATGTTTAATTAGATCTGACACCAAAAGCTGCTGAAGAGTTTCGACGGCAGGTTTAGAAAGGGAAAGGAGAGCACCTGGAGTTTGGCATCGCCAGCCGAAGGTGGTCACGGATGTGCTGCTTTGGAGGAGGTGAGCAAAGCTGGTGGTGAAAGGCAGGATTTGATCAGTCCCAACGGCACAGAGAGAGCTCAAGGTCTGGCAGCCGGAGCAAGAAAGGGCGGCTGAAATTGTCTTTTCTCTCTCTCACTCTTCAGGGATGGAGTTGGTCCCAGAGTACAGATTCTTTTTTTTGGCTAAGGCAGCAGTGAATCTTAAATAACTCAGCAATGTTGAAATAGTCCCTTCTCATGACATTTAGATGATATACTATACTGTGAGGAGCCAATAGACATTTCAGCTGCTACCAACACTACCCGTTCCTAGGGCTTTCTACATACAGTCCTGTACTCTCAAGGGTCACAACACTGGACAAGAGTCTCAGAGACATTTTGGAAATCTGCCTTTAAACACTGTAGTATTTTTAGAGATATTAAATCAAGCCCTGTGTGAAATTTTGATGTCTGAAATGTTTCAAGCTATCTGTTATATATGAATCCAGTTCTCAGGGTTGGCAATACACAGTATACACTAACACACAACCACGCAGTTCTACCTGTCGTGACAGTTTCAACACTGCTGAAAGCTGTTATTTCAGTACTAAGGTACTCAATACTAAGCCCATAGTAATAAAAATACCTTTTCAAACTGCAAGAAAAAGAGAAGACAGATGTGTTCTTAGACTGCAGTGTCTCCACATGCATTAATAGATATCCTGTGCACTACAAAGCTTCATCTTAGCTTGTGCTGCAATAACTTTCCCATGCTGGCATGTCCTTAACAGTATCCCAGACATTATCATTATATATAAAATGAAGAATTTAATATGACCAATTTTAGGCAGTCAGTGGAAAGGCTTATTAGAAATTCTCTAATTATCTAGAAGCCTCACAACTGCCTTCTGCCAGCACATCCCCTCCCCAGTCCTTAGGATCGCAGACTTAAGCATAATGCTATGTCAAGGTCCAACTACTCTGTCTCTTAATCTTTCATTCTCCCTCAACAAGGCCTCCTTGGTATTCCATTTCCAGGGACCATTAATTTCATATGAAAATCATAGTTGGCAAGACTAAAAATATATCTTAGAACACAGAGCAATAGCTGACTGCTTTCAAGATCTCTGCAAATCTTTTGGACAACATTCTCAGACTGAGGAAAAAAAAAGAACAAGCATCCTTCAAAATGCTGCTTGACCAAAGTGAATTAATCTCTAGTGTAACTTAACTACTAATGAGACACAGTGAACACTACTGGATAGCAATTTCAGCCCATTCGATAAGTGTACATAAAAAATCCTGCTCACAACTAAGAATTTAAAAGGACAAAAAGAGGAGGAACGACTTCCAGCTGCACAGCCACACCAACACCTGTGCCAGCACACACGAACATGCACCACAGCCCAGGAAGGAGCAGCCACCAAGGAAGGAGGTTTACTACCTGTAGTAGCAGTTCTCACTCAAAAGTGCTGGTTTAACTCTGCTCTGTCCTGCTATGACTCACTGCCACGTTTTCTAGAGGATGTTACTTTAAAGAAAAAAATAAATCAGAGAACTCCAACACTATCACAACTTGTAAGTTGAAGCAGAACTACTTACTTTCTTCCCTCTGTTACAAAATGCCCACCAGATGAGACAGGCTACCACTCTCCTACACAACCCAGCTGCAGGACAACTCACTTCATGACTTTAGATACTGGCGCAAGCAATTAAATCTCTCTAGAGTCACGATCCCACTCCTGATGGGTCATTACCAGTGGTCACACACATTTCTTTGGAAGCTGCCATAGTCTGAACTTAAGCAGTCTCTGGAATTTTAGTCTCTCATTTTAAAAAATAGTGCAACAGGCTACAGGGTCAATAGGCAATACCAGAAAATGGGAATACTTGAGACAATACTTTGTTAAATCCTCAGCATGCATTAGTTTAGTCATACGGTCAACTCAGCAACTTGTACAAGAGCAGCTAAATATGCAACCAGCAGCAAAACAGAATTCTCTGAAGGGCTGATGATTATACTGTTCTAAAAGATAAAATGGTATTTATTTTCATAATGTTTGCTCGGCAATCATCTGGAACACTGAAAACTGATCACTGTTGCTTTTGTGCTCTTAACTCTGACAATATGATAATAAAGATAAACAACAGCATTAATATCAGTGTTTAAGGATGTTGCATCACCACTCTTTAGAGTTTGAACCAAAGTGTGCTGAAGTTGACGAATACATCACTTTTAAAAGTTATTATCATCATCTTGAAATACTGAAATCTCCCAGCAACTAACATGGAATACATTTTTATATCAATTACTGGAATCTCATATGTTTATGTTAGTCTGTTCCCACACACCGTAAAAGGTTTTCCTTTTTGTTAAAAATAAATCACTGCACATTTTAGTCTTCTCCCCCACTTCACTTTCACATTAGATGTTACAAGCTCAGATTTTACTTCACCATTACAGTTTAACAGTGAATACTTATTACAGTAACACTGAACCCAGCCCTTAATACAAACACAGCACAAATTATTCAGAAAGTTAAAATCTCCGCCCAGAATATGGTAATATACATAGATTAATTTATGTTGTCTTTACTAGCAGCTTTTTCAAACTCACAAGTGTCTCTTTCATGGCCTCTTTGAATGACTGTCTCAGGTCTTCAGCTGCTGCTGCATTAAACAGTAAAAACTCAAAGGCCCCATTAGCAGGATCTGGTAAAGCAAAATTTTGTTTGCTATAGGAAAACATCAGTTACTCCTGAAAGTAAGAGTAGGATCCAATTACGTTTGAGAAGATGTTTAATTGATAAGAAGATGTTCAACTGATTTTGTTTAACCAGCAAAGTTCCTCGCCACACCAGGGCTCCAATGCTATAACATTTTATCCGGTTCTGGCCAGAGTACAAACAGGTACCCATTTCTGTTAAAGATATTACGGTCGAAGCGCCAGCACACTGCTGGGCATCTTGTGAAGACATTAAAGCTTTATGAACTATGAACAGCAGCCACATGTATAAAGGATCCCTTTCTGAAACACAATCTTCTATCTCTGGCACCAGCAGGGTTTATTGCCACCCTATGCAAGATCTCATGACAGCATATCAACATTAATTTCTTCAGTGAGTTGCATATTTCAATAAAGAATAATTCAATTTCAGCAGCTCTCCAGGAGCACAGGAGCTTATTGCAGTGAGGTTTTGTACCACCATCCTTTTCTGCCTCCTTCAAAGCCAGGAGCCGACCTTTCTAAGCCACTTTCCCATGTATTTAGCTGACTTTGTAGAGGAAGACGATAGAGTCTCATTGGCTCAATACACATTAACATTGCATCAGTCATGAGGATTACAGAGGATTTCTGAAATCAATTGAAAGGGTCACAGTACTGCCAAGCTATTAAAGAGATTAGATCTCATCGCAAAAGTGTAACAACCCACTCTGTCAAATTTAGTTTACTGATTGCCGTATTGTTTCCTGCTTATGCCTGAAGAGGCATGTAAAAAGATTTCAATGGAGTTGTTAAATATTTAGGTTAAAAACTCCAGCTGGTCTGGAAGAAAGTTGAAAAGCCATCATTCAAATAACTCCTAATTTTAGTTGCAAGTGAGAACTTCAATAAAGAAACCATATATTGCCTGGAACTGTAAAATACAACAGCCAGCAGAGAAAGACATACATCAAGGTGAGGCTTGTGTCCACTTCTTTTTTTTTTGACTGTCAATTTCGTGGGATAAGTGACTGAAGAACCCCAGGCCCTGCAAACCTACTCAAACTATCCAGTAACAAAGCACTTCCCTGGGCTGCAGCAGCTCTATACATGACATCATTTGTTTACAGAAGGCAAATACTTGCCAATTTAAAATAAAACAGGATTCGGTCTGTTGAAAGCAGACAGATGTCTACAAGAGCAGCTATTCCTGTGTCTCCACACTAATTCAGTGTGTTATACTAGCAGTAGGGCAGCTTTGCATGGCGTACAGGATCCTGCCAGAAACGGAGGAAAATGAGACTGTGGAATGTGATAATCTCAGTAGCTGGGACCACTTCCTAAAAGGGAACGTTACAAGCTTCAAAGTGCATCACATTAAGAGGTATGTTGTATTTCAAGTAATTTAACAGGAAATCTCATCACTTCCAGTGCAGTTACGCACTACCTCACCTATTTTATCTACTTTCCAGATCAGTTTGTGTGCAGGTTTTTCACTATTCTGATGTTTTGCCACACGCCTGAGTAACTGTTGACTGTGCTGGAAGAGCTGGCACAGCAGCCACATACCCAGAACCTTCAGGAAAGCCCAGCAAGGAACTTGGCTGATGCAGGCCAGTTTGTTGAGTAGCTTTTGAAGAGGTGAATACATCCAAAAAGCAAATTGTAAGGTTACCTCTTAAAGATTTCACATTAACGACTGATAGATAACCACCCCTTAAAGGCCTAAACTGTTTGCTGAATAAACCAGAAACCACAAGCTAAAAACAAACTGAGTAATGTAATAGAATTGAAATCAGATTCTCAATCATGCAAGTTGAGATAAAGATACTTGGTACCTGTAGAGCGGAGTGCAACGTTAGCAAAGGAAGAGCTGCTGAGATTATTAGCCCTCAGGGGTCAGAGAGAAGTCATTATCATGCATGAAATGCTCAGGAATGACGTGGACATTAAGAAAATTGTAGCGTGCCATAAATATTTCAATTTGAAGACTGTATGGGGTTTCCCCAAAAGCTTTTAGGCAACCAAACTGTCCTTCAAGCCTGACAGAAACAGTAACACTGACCCTAACAAAAGGGATGAGCTCCCTGCACTAATGTGACTCCACTTAGATGACACCACCACAAGGAAAGCAGATATTTCTAATTGCTGCAAACACTCAGTGACAGACTTGATTGTACAGACTCAGTAACAAAAGCATGTTACAAGCAGCCAGGGACTTCAGAGCTTACCTGTTTCTGTGCTGATGCTCCCATATGCACCTGGCAAAACTTGACTGCCTGTTCAAGTGCTACCTCTTCATCCACCTGAACACAAAATTACAACTAATGAATTCATAATTACTTAGCTCATCTATAAAGAAAATTCAATTCAGATGAAACAGGGATATAGAGCATATGAGTAAGGCGGAGAAACAGCACTTCTACAGCAGAACAGGGATCCTACATTATTCAGGAGCGTATACTCAAAGATATACAACTCTCTCTTAATTCAAACTAAAATTTAGCATGAACAAATCCCACATAATTGGTGTTACAGCTCTTAACTGATTTAAGAAATTTAGTTGCAAAACATGGAGGGTCCTACTTCCTCATCCACCCCCACCCTCTTGTTGAGGGAGTGGTTCTTCAGGAGATATTTATCTCCCCGACTTTTGAACAGGTATAGGGCAAATTTTATACTGCTTGGTTTGCAAATTATTGTTATTCTATAATCATGTTTAAGGTCACATAGAGAAATTACAATTAACGATAAAACACTTTACCTGTTTAATCAGCATGTACGTTTCAGACATGATCTTCTCAATTTTACCCAGGTCATAGGCCATAACTTTCTGACCTTGCTGCCACACTCGATAAGCATCGAGCAGAAGTGTTTTCCCAGACTCGACGTCCTCCAGTAATTTCCTCTTCCTGCTTGATCTCTGGACAGGCTCTTCCATAGGTACTGTGTGAACTATTCCTTTAGCTGCCTGCTGCTGATGTCTGGAGCTGATACTTAGCTCTTCCAAAGAAAGTTCTGTAGTCCGGCTTTCTGGAGCTCGCTCCTTTGAGGTCCTGCCAGACTGCAGACGCTCTGGCTCACTGCGTCTACATGAAGAATCGATTTTCTCAGGGTCAACAGAATATCCATCGAGATCCATAGGCTCAACTGAACCAGGCCTAGGGAGCTCTTTACTTTCCTTGTCATTCTTGTCCTCTTGTTCCAATATGTCCATAGCATTGGGAATTTGTCCCTGGGTCACGTCCTTTACTCCATTTTCAGTACTATGTACTACTCCATCTGACAAAACTGGCTTTTTGGGAAGGACATCTTTCCCCTCTTCAGCACTAGTTTTATTAGAGACGTCTGTTGTCATCCTTCCTGAAGAAAGGCTACAAGACTTGGAACTCTGATCTTCTGAGACCTTAATAAAAGAAGTAATTCTTCTCTGTTATTGAAATCGGAAAGCATTTGAACACAGCTATGGCTACCATGAATAATGACAACGTTACTGCTGAAGAAAATGCATTTACTCCATGTTCATTCTTCTTTATTCCTGAATATCAACTAATCCAAGCAACAAGTCTTACAATTGAAGTATTTAAATAAGCGAGTACAGAGTACATACACAGAGTTGCAGTGTTCTTCAGGATGTTTTCATTTACTTTGTTATGCCTATACTCAGTAAACTTGGAAAACCCTTAGAACAAGTTCTCCTTGAAAGTGCTTACCAACTAACCTTCCAATTTCCTGTTATCTTAACCTGGAAACTGATTAGTGTCTAAGCGACTTTTTAAAACTAAATCTAAGTTACAATTAAATGTAACGGCAGGTGTGGTGCTGTCGGGAACCAGCAGTAAAAACTGCTGAGGCATGCAATATCTAGCTGTCTGGTTTTGTTCTGCAAGAGGAATCTCAGTTCATTTCAAAAGGAAGCTCCCAATAAACTCCACCTGAAAATATAGCTGTTCTTATACTCCACGGAACAACCATCATTTGAAATTTAAGGGACAGTAAAACCAGACTTACTGCAACCCATTCTCAGTATTTGTCACTGGATTTCAAAAATGGAAAATAATGCTGGAAGAATGTTTTCTATGCAGTTGCATATAAACAAAAGGTATTAGAAGTAAATGATAACAACCCAGCCCTTCAGCCTCAGATCTAAGCCTTACCTGCGTCAGGTCGTTGAGTGTGTCCTCCAGGACTTTCACTGTGAGCACAAAGGCTTGTTGGGCCAGAACCTGGCGATCTGCATCACGCAAGTACTTCCTGTGCCATAGTGAGATAACACACATTAAGGTAACTGCTGGAAGCCTATGGGCCTTTAAAAGCAGGAACCAGGACATTTAGAAAAACACACCAAACAAAAAACACCGCCACAACAAATTTTAAACAAGTTAGAAGAAAGCAAACAAAACATATACAGTTACATACTGATATATAATACTGGTAGCTCTGTTTCCATATAACTCTCCCCTCCCCACCATCATCAAAAGATGGAATGCATGAAGCAAAAGGTAGCATTACCTACACACAGATGGAATGGGAAAAATGAGGAAAAAACACACCCAAATCACCAAAAAACACCCCAACACCACAAAAAAAAAAAACAATCACCAAACCTAGAGCAAACCAGACAACCAGAATTACAGCTCTCTTAAGCCAAGCCTCCTATGCCCCCCAAATACTAGCTTTATCAAACCTTTTCTTGAAGAAGAGTATTAGTCACACAAAGCTATCTTGAACTGTCAGGCGATTTTCATATTCTGGATAAAACGTGTGTGTGAGATTAAGGACACCAGCAAATCCTTTCTCGTTGGTCATACCAGTTGCCTTTGAATCTAGGGTTTTTAGAGCTAAAACACTTATGTGCTAATACCTTTTTTTCCTATTTAGTACTAAAAAAAACAATATTGTATGTGTAAAACTTATTCACTCTACAGCTTAATTTAATTGACTAGAACATTGTAACTTCAGTGCATTGTGACGCAATGCTTTAGCCCACTTTCAAGGAAAAATATTTCCAGCCATCAGTCCCACCTGAGTTTAACAGAAAACTGAATTTCTAATTCAGAACTGGCTAAAAAAATCAAGCAAATAATTTTGAAGGGTACTATTTTAGTCAAAAAGCCAACATTTTTCATAAACATATTTTCTCTCTACAGTATTACATTAATTGGGTAATTTAATGTTTTTTTCAGACAAAAGATACAGAAACCTGACTCCTCATTAGTTCAGTAATAACTAAAGTTCAGCTAAACCTCCCTCTATTTTTCAAAATAGGGTTGTTACAGGCATATACCAGACACACCCAGAATATTTGCATTTACAAATTCCTGCAACAATTGCAGTTCACCATGGCTGGCACTGGCTGATCCAACATGTCATATTACTTGTTTGTTAAATTCAGTCTAGACTTATAAATAACATAATATTTTTAGTACAACTGTGAGCTTGCTTAGGACAGAATTTAAACCTTCTATGGTCCAGTACTTCTGATATGCTAAAAGTCAAAGTATTTTTGGCTTCAACTTTGCTGAACATGTGGTGACATATTCCCAGACATACAAGCTATGCAAATTCACATGCGCTCACGCTGAAACACATGTGAAGAAACCTTCAATGCCTCCAACTTACTGCCCTTAATCTTTCAGTTCAACTTCTTAAGCATTTGCCAGAGACTAATTTCAACATTTCCCACTCAGTAAGCTACTAGAATTTTACCTCAATCACCTCAATGTTTTCCTTAGATGTTTATTTTGGTCTTCCCATTGATATGAATCCATATATAGCTCACACTAAATGGCTTCTTTTTTTCTTCAATAAGGTTAATGCAATTAAAATTAGATCACCCCTGAACAGGATAAGCTTTTTAAATAGCATCAGCTGCCGAGAGGCACATAACCATTGTTCAGCCCATGGGGGATTACAGCAGGATGCCTGGGCCATGACCTCCCTCACTGGTCATCGCTCTTACGCAATAGCCGACCAAGGGGTGCAGGTCACGATGCTCCATTCCACCAGCAAATCCCTCCATGTGACAGAAAACCTCTGCAAGCCTGTCAAGGCAGCTGTGTGGCTGCTCCAAGTACCAAGAAAAATGCTGAAGAATTCTAGACTCTATTATGGTATCGCAATCCTGACAAAACTTAATCATCGTTCCACTACTTTCCCAAGGAAATGCGTCTGAAGGCTTCTTTCCTAAACTAATAACATCTTTAAATAAAACATTCACACAGTGAACAAAATATATTCAAAGCTTTATGAAGTAATGGATTAAAAGAAATATCTCATACTTTCCCTGATCAGGGGTCCTCTGTAGCATAGATGAGACTTTCAGCAAGGTGTTGTAATCCTTCAGCTGTGACAGCACATTGAGCAGTAGGACGATAGAGCGGTTCATATGAGATGCAAAACTGCCTGGGCGGTCGATCTCATCCACGGGGATGCGCCAGATTCCCTGCAGGGACAGGAAAAGAGGAAACTCCTAAAGAGGGATCCAACTGAAAAGAGCAGAGATCTTATAATATAGATTGGGTTCTGCAGCAGACTGAATTTCACTGAGGGTCAGGGGAATAAGGGACAGAAAAACACTGTGGTCCTTCAGACACGGAGATCTGGATTTAAAGTCAACGGATTCCTGCCAGTAGCAAACAAGGGCGGATTGCAGAAGCCACAGCACGCCTTCTCAATGTGCCTGTGAACTATGGCGAGAAAAAAGTAGAGCAAAGCTTCAATTATCTTGTGCACTTTTCTTAAACATCTGTGAACTCACCTTCCTAAGCCAAAGCTCAACTACCATAAAAAACAAGGAGTAACTTATTTGTAAGTTCTCCTGGCCTGAAAGCTGCTGCTCTTCTGCAGCCACAGCAAGATTCTATTTTCAAATAATCTGTAACTAGACGTCCTAGGAACTTGGTTACTGCCTTGATGTCACCAGTGTTCACCATGGCACTAACCAGATCAAACCAGATTCCTCAGCAGCATCCATTTTCAAGTGGCAGATTCAAATACCTGTGCACACATCCTGAGCCTTCCATTAATAATTAAATTTCTGGGACAAAGGAATCTTTGAGGAGCAATGCTGGAGACTGACAGAAAATATAATTTAATTATGCTTAGTCAGCTCAGATTTTGCAAAGTCTAATAAGGAATTTTTTTTAGGTGTTTAACGTGGATGCTGTCAGCATATTAGTCAACCATATTTAAAAATGCAACGCAAACACTACTACGCTTGCATGTTAGTATTTCCATTCACAAAAGCTGTTGTTACATCAGCGCAAACCCTTCCCTTGTGCTTTATTTGGTTCTGAAGCTTCTCCTGTAGCAGCTCTGTATGATGAAAATCCTCTGGTCATTTATACCATTTTGTGACAATGCAGGAAAGAACAGTCTCACCAACAGGAGCACCTGCCTAAAAATGAATTCTGCTTTCCAAACCTGTTCAGAGAGCAGGATATACAAATATTTACTCTTTCATCCTTGTTTAAAGGTCTTGCTTTGATATCTTTAGCGTTACTTTCAGTGTGAGCAAAATTCTTCAGAACTTAATGCAAGGTGGAAGCAAAGTAAATGATTACTGCAGCCACAAATGACATGTGACCTACAGCGGACCCTCACCTCACACATGATCAGGTAATCTGCAGCTCTACTCCATAGGATGCGTAGCAACTTGGGGAAAAACACCACACACTATCAATACTTTTAAATAGGAAAGAATCACTTCAGCTACCTATAATGCACAGGCTATTCTGCCAAATTTTCTTACTCTTGCTCTCTATTCTTACTCTTTAGTGATCACAGCAAAAGCCATTTTTCCTCTTGCTTTCAAACTTTTTTTTTTTGCAGCTTCCCTTTCCCAGAAGGTACCTGAAACCATCCCATGGTGACCCCCCGGCACAACCATCGCTGCCTCCTGTCCCCAACTACCAACTTCCACAAGTACCTTCTGCGGCTTGGTGGCTCATCTGCTCAAGAGCTCTCAAGCACGTACAGATCTTGCAGGTAACAGTTCCTTAGAACAGCACATACTTCATTCAAATAGAGAAGCTTCTTCTTCCCCCAAACCATACAATGACTTTCAGGCTACAGATGAAACACACATTACGGAGTTGATATTTTTTTCCTTCGCTGCACGTATGTAAATTGGATTTCTGCCAAATCCCAAACCAACCACATGTCTCATGGTAGCACCACATTGCAACAACCTACTTCCCAATGTAACTATACAAAACAATTTATGGTCAAGGGAGATGCAGGCTGTAGGAATGGAAGACGGCCAACAGGGAGGTTCCTGGTCTTTTTCAGCATTATCTCATCCTTCATTTGAAGGAGGCAGATCACTTGGAGGAGCAGGAATCAGCTGAAAATAATTTTACGAGTCCTTCTCACACGTTCCATGTATACATTTTAATGCTACCCCGGAAATTACATTAATGCAGTAAAACCATGTGCAATGACAGAATGTGGTAAATGCAGCGAGAAAGCTGCGACTGACAAAGTCCATCTGACAGCTGCACAGCTGTGTGTTTTGGGGAATGATGCTCTTCTGCCTTTCTACATTGGAAGAGCTTAAATCAAAACTCACATTAGAGGTGTTTACATTTACTTTATCATTGCAATTACAAAAGAAAGGCTGATTTAAAAGGAAAGTCACTAACTTTTCAAGTGCTGACTTGCAGTTCTACAAATAAAGAACAGCAACAAACAAGATTACCGGCCCATGTTACATACCTGCCTGTTTCACATGCAGCCTCAAGCCAAAAGCAGAAACCAGCCTGTCATCAGGAGTCAGAACAATCTTCATTCCACCCACTGCAATTTTATTAAGCAATATGCAAAACATTGATGTTAAAGTGAGCTTATCGGAATTTATTTAATGAGCAATGCTGAATTCTTTTTAACGCTACAACTGGAGTCGGAGAGTAAAGAAAGTATCTCAACCAAACCTCTCCCAAAAACTTCTCCCATCAGGCATGAATTTTTCCTTCCTAAGCATTAACAACCTTCAGGAAGAATAATTCTGAATTCAGATCGCATACTGCAACTTTTTAAAAATATTTTTTTAAACAAAACTTAAGAAAGTTATAAATGTAAGGCTTGTAATAAAATAACTGCAGAAGAGACTGAAAAAAGTTATTCAGTTTGACTAAAGTTTTCCTACTTTCATTTGAAAACTCAGATTTGTTAGTAAAATATCTCCCTTGAAAGTACAAACACAGAGGGGTGCAGATCCTCGTGACAACCATTTGCAGTTCTTTGAAGTGGTTTGTTACTGATCATCACCACTCGGGTCACTTGACAAAATGTCTCCGGCTCTGGCCACCAAAAGGATTTTGCATCCCAGGCCCCGCTCCTGTTTGCAGCTGCAAGGTTCTCTTCTCCCTTCTGCAACAGCCAGCGATGCTGTTTACACGAAACCAGAGGAAGGAGTGAGACGCTTCCAACAACTCCAAAATGCCTTTCAAGATCCAAAACATCAAGCTGCCTTCCTGACTACACAAATACTGAAAGCTGGGGGCGGGGGAATCGAGCCTGAGATGCGCTGCTAGGAAAAAATAAACCTACGAGTATGAGAAAATTCTGTGCATTATTTAATACTGAGCTTTACATTAAGTATGAAACTGAATAACTAAGCCAATACACCACATTCCTGGTGACACTTTTTTCAGCACGAAACTTGCTGCGGAGCCTCCTGTTGCAGAACCGAAGGCTCGGGGAGGGTGAGGAGGCCAGTGCTGTGCGGGGCTGTGTGAGCACAGCCACAGACCTGGTGACTTTCGAGCTCAGTCACTGAAAACAGAAAGGAAGGAAGTGCTTATTATTCCTCCACGCTGCTCACTCCGGAACGGTACGGGAGAGGATTCCCTGGGGTTTCGGAATGCCTCTCCGAGGAGGAAGGGCTGACGGTTCTCAGCAAAACCAAAACTTCTCAGGGGCTGGTGCTGCTGACGCTGCAGAGCTCCCGTAAGCCATTTTCTAAGCAGAGATCAAACTTTACTCTCTCTGTGCTCCACGGCTTCTCTTCTGAACGAAATGGAGAAATGCTACTCATGCTTCTTCATATGATCCGATTCACATTTAACAAGCAAACACATAAAACTACTGCTACAAATATAGACCTACAATTAGTTATTATTCAATTCCTCCTTTTTTTTTTTCTTCTTATTTCCAAGGGGTCCCAGAAGTGCAAGTTGCACCACATAAAACAAACAATTCCACTGCTGCCTTCAAGTGATCAAAGCAAAAACAAACACTTTGTCATCTGGCAGCCTCAGTAATGTCCTACTAAAAGCCTTTAGTAAAAACAAATCTCATTTCAATATTATTTTGTCAGAAAATATGACAAAACTAGCAAACCAACTAACAAAGTGGGGCACAGGGAAGCCACCAATTAATAATGCAACAACCTACACAACATTTTAAAAGCAGAAGTTGCACTAAGCACAATTGCATAATCCCTGGAAAGCTCACACTTTCCTAAAGGTTTTCTGTTAAGTATCTGTTTTAATACAGGGTTAAGCACAATGTACTGAAGTACTCCTGGCTTTACTCAGGTCCTTTCTTCACATTACTTAGGTCAATGCGGCCTCTTGCCAGTTCCAGTGTCACCAGTAAAACCGCTGCTCCCTCCCCACGCAACCAAACCACCTTTTCTCATCCAATGTTAACATGCTCCCGTAGCTATTATTATTTTACTCCATCACCTGATTTCGGCTTTTCTTCTTTTCTACAGACAATTCTATTCTTTTTCTTCCTCAATTCCTCATTTCATCCATGCTGCTATTCAGTATGTAGGGAACAATTCCACCTCTGTGAACGGGAATGTGAGTAGGGACAAAAGTATTAAGAAATGAAAGCAGCTATATTCAGAATATTAAAATATTTAGCTGCAGGGACTTGTAGAATCAAGGAAGAAGCAACAGCCCCTGTTTTCTGTAACGTGGGCAATTTCAGAAAAATATTACATTTCAGAGTATTTAAGCAGCATCCCTCACCTACTGTTAGTCTTGTTCACACAGTACAGTAACAAAATATAAAAAAAATAGTATGATAACAAATAAATGACATTTCATCAGCCTGGAAAAGGAAACGAAAATAACGCAAAGCTGCAGCAGCTTCCTTTTGATAAGTCAGAACCAAGCAGGATTACGATTCCCAGTCTACAAGGTAAACATTGTCCATTTCTTTTTTTTCTTCTTTTTAAATACACACCCACTTGGAAGTCAACAACCAGCATGTCTGCATCCTGGAAGAACCGTGGAATTCTGCAGCATTATTTCAGCAAGAGAGCAGCAGGAAAAATATTGACAAATTAAAATGCTCCACATGCTCCAATTTTCATATGCCGATAAAGAAACATAATGAAAAATTTTCACCCCTTATTTCTCTCTTCAAAATACAATGTATTTTCAGAGTTTTAAATTTCAAATACTTCAATTTCTAGAAAGATAATTTTACAGTTGACGTGACATTAAATTGGTTTTAACCCTACGGAAAGAACACCCAAGCCATATCCTTGGAGAGACTGTTATGTGTGAGCATGAGTCAGGGACACATACACACGAGGAAGGGAAAGGGAGTCATGTCCTCGCTGCATAAGCAATTACATAAGGCCAGAAATGCCTCGTTAAGATGATGAGTTACAAGTTCAGGTGGAATTAGTGAAACAGAAAACGAGGCCTACAGATAGCCCTTGTGAAACACTGGGTTTGGCCCTTTTCCAGGCACAATGTGGAGGGTTTTGTTGACTCAGTCAGGAGGCTTGAGGAGTTTTCACTCAGATGGTTCCCATGTACCATGTGATTCCACAATGATGTCAACAAAAAGTCACATCATCTCTTTTTAAAGGGAAATGGCTAACTAAACTCTATATATATATATATATATATATATATATATAAAAGAATCCGCTCTACTCCACAGCTACAATGGAAAGGCAGAAGAAAGCGAGAAGAGTTTTGAAGGTGCAGTCCTGCTCAGGCAATGCCAGCGCTGCGTCCCCTCGGCAGCTCCGCGCTGGGTGCCTCGGGCAGACACCTCACTGATTGTGCATTTGTTACTTCAGTGTCATTTTTTGGGGTACATTTTGGGTTATGTCCTGTCCCTGTCTGAAAGAGCCTGGAATTCTTTCTTTGGAAGGATATAAAACACAGAAGTCCAAAGAATACAAAATGCTTCTAGATCTTCTAATAGGCAAATAACTTGAGGCAGAAACCTAGTGAAAGAATGTGAAACCCTCATCAGGAAAACTCTTACCAGGATTTTGCATTTCTTTAGGCATTCTCAGGGGCCAGCTGAGCATGATTTCTTTACTGTCAGAATAAATGGTTAGCAGGGCACATCTAGAGCCTGACAGGGCTTCTGGTTTTGCTTAACAGTCAGTCTTCTGTTGTTTTAAGGGGATTTTTCTGCTTAGATCTTTTCTGTGTATCTGCTACAACCAGACTGCCTGGCATCAGATGCAAATGGTACCCAGAGCTCATGAAACAAGCTTGGCACAGTCCATCCCTGTGCCTGGAACTGGGGGGGCTCCTGCATCAGCCCCCTGCAGACATCAGCAAACTCTTCTTTTTCACAACACGTGGGATTCTTTTAATTTAATGCCACATGTCTATGATATAGATACACACATTTAATGATATCACCTATAAACCTTTTACAGAGGCACAATGGCTTTTGGGGGATGTGGCTCACCTGAGCTATTGTAGGCTCTACTTTAGGCCTTCAAAATATACATAGGTAGGGGTTTTAGCAGTTTATTTAGGAACAAATCGAGATTACAGAAAAAGAGTACATTTCACTGAACAGGCTGTGAAGTTATTTACAAAAATTAAGAGAGCTGCACACCGGAATGTAATGAAGAACTGTCAATATTTTTAATGGCACAACTATAGACAAGTACTGCCAACCAGGAGAAAACATAAATTGACATACCTACCAGGAATGGTACCAAATAAGTTATACTCAACTGTGCACTATTAGCCATCAAATTCTAAAAGCCTTTTGGAAAGCAACAAGAATGGCACGTTCCATCACTGGCTGATATTTCAGTATGTGCAGACAATCTGGAAGCACAGAGAAATACTTGCATCTTTTTTCAATGCTGAAAAGAACAAAAGCAACGAAGAGCTGAACTGGACAAAAATTTAAAGTCCTCCAATGTTCTGACAGAGGTAAAATGACCGCAGGAGCTAGTGAAAAAGCTTTTTAATCTCAAATCAGAATTCCGTAAGACCTAACTAGGGTTCCTTATTTCTTTTTTATAATGCCAGCTTTATAAAGATATGTGTTTGCAAATACATGACTTCGTTCATATTTGAAGGTCACAGTTCTGTCTGAGGTTTCATGCTGGCTTAGGAATGACAGAAGTACACATCCTGGATGTCAAACTGTTTGTCAGCCAAAGCTGAGAGCAGGAAGCTGCTTATTTAACATAGGTAGTAAGAAACAAATATCCCATTTAAGTGCTTATGAACCAGAAAAGAAAACATGGAGTAGCAAAAAGGAGTCAAGCCTCGGAGAAGATGTACTCCTCTCAAACAACTAAAGCTCTACATGAGTTTGCACATTTCATCCTCACCAATTAAGATCTCTGAATTAAGTTATTAGGAGCTGATCTCTTCTCCCCCTGCTACAGCAGCGTCCATAGAACACCTCCCTTCTCTGCCCAACAAGTGGAGGCCCTGGATGAGTCCTGACTGCTATAAAAGGCAAAAAAATCTGTTACCGTTATGCACCCCTTAGCTAACCTCAGCACATCTTTTCTCCTCTGATACAGAAATTCATGCAACAAAAAAGAATTTCATTAACTCTGTTATTCAAGTAGTTTACCCTCTTTTTTGGGGGGGAGGAAGGGGGATGTGTGTTAAAGCTAATGCTATCTTGCTTTAGAGATTCCCAAGGCTTCCTCAGCAATACAGGGTTTAAAAACAAACAAAAGCAGTTCTTTATTGAATTATAAGTTAGTGATAATGTCTAATTCAAGTAAACATATAGGCAGCAGTGTGCCTAGCACCCCAACTGAAGTCGACTGATCTTTGATAACACCAGAGGAACAAGACATTGCAGAGAAGCTATAATTCAATTACCCTATTTACAGTAATGTAAATCACAGTATACGCAGAGGATCTTCAATATTCAACAAGCAGCAATACTACAACAGCTTAATCTAGCACAAGGCACGGCAGTGACTCAGTGAGCTCGGCAGAAGAGAGGGTACAGTCTGATGGTGTTTGATTTCAGGGATATTGAGACATAGGAATTGTTTGAGAACAACCAGAGTAATTACTGAGGGGGAGGAGGAGTGAGGAAGGCCCCAACATTTAGAGTATTTCATACTCCAATAAAGATGCTAAAACCACACAAAAGTCCCATTACTGAAAACAACCAGAACAATATCTGAGTATTCAAGATGTCAACCTGAATATGCTCCAATAAAAAAAAGACAATTCTTGCAGCTCCCTGGGTAATAAAAACCCCCACAACATATGCTTTAATTCCTAGAGCTTCTAGATCTGCTTCATGCAAAATACCCACAGCACACACAGAAATCTGCCATTGCACAAATAAACACATGCTGCAGTAAATTAAAAAAATAGAAACATGAAGCTGCCACAGCCAATGCCGCAAACAGCACGTGGCACTCGCTTTATGCACAACACCAGAATTTACTGCAATTAAGACATACGTTCTAAAATTATAAACATGTGACCAGACAAAGCTGACTGTTTTTAACAAACTGCTAATTAAATTGGAATCCTCTTATCCTCCCTCTCTCTCTTTAGCTCAATGAAGCAGCAACTGCTACAGCATAGTAGCTCATGCAAAACAGATACCGAACAACAGGCTTTTCTGTTAGGTCACTGTTAAGAAGGGGAATCTCCAGCGTGAGCCTGGCTGTCGTAGGCAGAACAGCAGAGTGCACACCAGAGATCACAGCTGGGCTGCTCTGTGCCAGACATGATTTTTACAGACCTACCGTCTCTTTTTTTCTTCTAGACATGAAAGCCTCCCCTTGCAAGCTTTAGGGCTGAATCGAAAACGAGGGTGCTAAATAATTCAAACCAGTGACGAGGTGGAGGAAGGAGACCAAGAAATCCCAAACAATGCAGACAGAAGAAAACAAAAATCCCTCACCCTTTCGTGCCCCCTTCCAAACTTCTCTCGGCTCCTCCGTCTCCCATTGCTCTCAGGATTTTCCTCTGTGCAGCAAAGCAGATCTGTCACAGCCTCTAACCAAAGGCGAACCGAACTAATTAAATAAGTATTTCCCAGCCACGACAGCGAATGTCATCAGAGCCCATCTCCTGCCTGTGCTGCCTGCTCGGCGCTGCGGGTGAGCCCCGGGGCGCCCGGAGCCGCCCAGCCCCGCCGGGGGAAGGGACGGGATTCCCCGCGGTACCGACCAGCTGCGCGGGGAAGGGTTTGAACACCCGCGGGCAAGCTGGGAAGGAGAAAGGCACGCCGCGCCGAGAAACGCCCTGCAATTTGGGGAAGCCGGCAGCTATTTGTGGCAAAGAGAAAGCAAACTTACTACAACAGCGCGTCTGGCCCCGCCGGAGCTCCAGGGAGGGCCCTGCGCCGCCCCCCCGCCAGCAGCCGCTTCTCCCCGGGGCATCACCCAGCAGCACCGGCTCCCCCCGGGGCATCCCCCCCGCAGCCCCGGCACGTTTGCTCAGCCGAGCAAGAGGCGCGTTTCGCTCCGGCCCACCGGCCCGGGCCTCCCCGCGGCGCGCTGGTTGGGGGGGGAAGTTCCCCTCGAGGCTCCCCCGCCCACCCCGCGCGGGGCGGCCGCTTCCCCGGGCCGCGGGGCCGCCCCCCGCACTCACCATTCCCGAGCGCCGGGCTGGCTCGGCCCGAGTTCCCCCGCGGAGCCGGAGCGCACCCGCCTCCGCCCGGGCCCCCGCCCCGCGCCCCCACCTGACCGCGCACCGAGCCCGCCTGCGCCCCCGCCCGCCTCACACTTCCTCTCGCACCGGAGTTCGCCCGAGCTCTGGGAACCGCATACCTTAGATTTCCTGCCGCCGCCGCTTTTTTTTCTATCTCTCTCCCCTCTTTCTTTGCAACTGGGGGCGGGGGGCGGCGTGCAGGGCTGGAGCTGTTTGCTCGGCTCTTGTTTGACATAGGATGTTGGTCCCAGTTATCGCCGAGCCTGGCTCAGAGCCATCCCACTTAGGGCAAGTGAGTAAACAGCTGCTCCTGTCGGTTTGCGAGCATTAATAAAAAACAGTTATCTGCTCCCACCTGTCCGCGAACCTGCCCAAAATACTCCGTGACCCAGTTTAACCCCGCTGCTGCCGCTTCAGTGCCCTTCACCGGAGGCCCATTCGTGACCTATTTTTCCCAAGCGTGGCCGGTTCCCTCTTCTCCCCGCGGGGCTGGGCCGGCGGAGCCCGCCGGGCTGCTCGGAGCGGAGGAGGGAGGCGGCGGCAGCAGCTGCAGCCATGGCTGCGCGGGGGCTGCGGCGCTGCGCGGTGACTGCGCGGAGCCCGGGGGGGCTGCGCAGAGCCTGCGCGGCCGCCGCCGCACGCAGCCGGCACAGGCGGGTATCGGGCCCCGCCAGGCGCTGCACTACAGTTCCCTTCGTGCCACTGAACCAGCTTTCACCAAACAGCAGGACAATCCTCCACCACTGTTTCCTTGTATTTGTGCTGTCAGATCGTTCCTTCCCCAGGGCTTTTTAACTGAGCTCCAGCTTCTGCAATAGCAGCAGGGGCTGGTGGCACATTTCTTTCACCAGTCCCTTGCCTCCTGCTTCATTACATCCTTCTCCCTTTCTCAGACTGTTGGAAGGGGAAAACAAAGGTCTACCCCTCGTCCTTTACCCCATACTTGTCTCTATTCAATCAGTCCCAAGACCCAAACCATGTGCCAGCCCACTGCCAACCTCAGAGCATCCAATCCTGCCTCAGAACTGGCTGAAATATTGTTCTCAATCTGAGCACAGCTAAACTTACCTTCTGTGCCCAGCCACTCATTCAGGCTCTACTCCCGCTTACCTTCATCACAAAAGTTTAAACATTTTATCTGTAGTTGTTCCTTTCTCTCACTTTTGCAGGCAGAGTAATTGCTTTGACTTCCTCCTCACCGTCCTAAGCATTGCAGGGGCTGGGTTGTTTCCCTTTTGATGGCTAGGATTATTCTGAAGTGCTCAAAATCTATCCTGTTTACTAACACCTCAGGCTTAATAAACTGCTCCACAACTGCAATAATCCCCACACGCTATGCAGAAGTCGGCTGCTAAAATTATCTTTCCCATCATTTTAGCCACTTTCTACCCATTTTTTCATTTCTTCATGTTCCTTTTACCACATCAATGTTAGGCTTCTCACACTGAAAGCCCCACATACATTGCCACTTCCTCCTTATTTCTCTACTTTATGTATATACATTTATGCTTAACAGCATCTTTAAAAAAAAAAAGCTAAATTATTATTTAGCTACCCCATTTATCTTTTATAAAATTACATTAATCAAAACCACCCATGTCTATCTCTCCACTTAAAATTGTAAGAGTCGGCTTTTTTTGTTTTAAAGCTAAGATTTCACTATGGGCATCACCACTTTCTAAAATAACCTGTGTCTTCATTGCTTCTCACATCTTGCTACCAAAGGCAATAACCCATTAACAATGCGGTTTGGGCACCACCACTTCAAAAATCCATTAACCTTTACTCTTTTTGACTGCATAACATGGATTTATGTTTTAAATACAGAACTGAAATGAATACTTACTTTCTATGTGTTAATGCAAATAGGCTTCTTTTTGACCTGCTCTTTCTCAGCTGCTCATTTAGTCCCTGTTAACAGCAGAGCTCCTATCTCCTCTGTTCCACTGGAGTTTTTTCCTATGTATTGTCATTTATTTATGCAAATTAAATAGTTGTTGTACCTAGAATTAAATACATCATAAAATGATTAAAGTTAATAGCTGAAGGACTGGATATTCACTAGACTGGAAATTATGTCATATAAAAGTTCTGCACAACTAAATACCTTTAAGCCATAAACATGGCAATGTAAGGATTTTGTTTTCTAAATAATACCTCTTATTTGTTGCAACGAACAGTCATGGTACCAGAAAAAGCAGCAAGAACAGACATCTTTAAATGATAATAAAGGGTAAACCAGAATTATAATACTACTTAGTTCCTAGCTTTCAAACTGCTTTACAAACAAGCAAATTTTTTAAATATCACTAACTGGAATATTTATCTGATTCATTATTGCTTTAGTATAGAAATATTTGGTAAAGGCCCATTACCAACTTAAACTAAGGAAACAAATTTGTCTCTTTAGAGTTTAAAAGGATATGGCTTTCCCACAGCTTATATGAGATGCTGTCCAATTCCAAAAGTTTCTTATGTTCCCCTCAGTCTGCAATTCATTAACCACCATCACATTTCCCAGGTTTGCACTGCGGCCTCCTACACAACACGTTATTCAGTTGTCTCAACCATCACAAGCAGAATGAATTTTACACTGTTTGCACAGGTAGGTGTTCGTAGCTTATGGTGCCACTGAACAAGAAAATTCCAATTAATTACCTAAAGGTAAAAAATCCAGAGGCTCAGTGAAGTGTACGTGGCGTTCCTGCAGGAACCAGCACCACATCACGGGACTCCCACATCTGGATCCAGGAGACCAGAAACACCCTGAATCCAGTACTGTTGTGACAAAAAGCGGATACAACTATTTACTTGGCGTTCACAAAAATGTTCGGGGCTGATGTCAGAAATAACCTGGAGGCATTCAGGTGCAGATCTGAGCTCCCCAGCACCCAGGTTCTTGGTTCAGACATGACACCATATCATACCAAGGCCTTTTCATTAATCCTTTTTACACAATGGGACTCTATTCAAGCCTTCTGCCTGATCAGGGGTAAACGATGATACAGTATTTTCTTTGTTGTTTAATTACTTGTAGACACTGTGCAAATGAGGGCTGTATAAACTCACATCCGCTTTTTAAGCTTAATTTGGATGATACAGGAACAAAACAATGCAACTTTATCCATTTTGGCAAGGAGGGACGGATGGGGAAAAAAAGACTGACATGGTTATTACAGGGAACTTGAAACATGCCCAGAGTCAACAAGATGACCTAACATTTGTCCTTTCAAAAGTAAATACTGATAATCAACACTTTCAGTTCAGCAAATCATCTCTGAGACAGAACAACAGTTATCCTAGGTGCAATGGTTAATTCTCAAAGACCACATCCTATACCTGTCTTTTAGTGATTTCTGATGGGAAAGGAGGAGGGCAAAGCACTATTCCAGACCTTTAAAAAGTGGCCAAGTTTATATTTCACCCCATGTTTCATTCTGTAAGAGTCTCATTTCATCAGGTGCTTTGCTTTTTGTCTTGTCTTGTGTTGATGATTTCCTCCACACCAGGGAGGGTTGGTTGGTTAGGTTGGTTTTGGTTTGTTTTTCCTTAAGTCTTCCACATCTTTAAATTGATAACAACCAGAGAACGTCTGAGGAACATCTCACTCAGAATCACCTACAGGACTGAGCTCCAGCACATGCTCTCCAGTGCTGCAATACCAGGAGCCAGATGGAAGTGATTTTACACTTTTAAGCATTTTTAACTTCTGTACACTGGGATTTCTTGATGAAACATTCTGTGGTGAATACTGAGTGTTGAGGAAGATTCCAGAGCCCTCTGCACTACTGAGATAAGGGTGCTAAGCTCTCCTTGCAAACACAGCACATGAGTTTAAGCTCCACATATCTGAAATTCTGTTCCATTTTCAAATAATTTTCTTCAGAGGATATGCATTGTAAATCCTACCAGAGTTCTGTTTCCACTAAGGAAGAGTCCATTTCATCCTCTGTTTTTAAGGAAGTAGGATATTGTTTTCACTTAGAGATTGCCTTTCTTTGTGTTGTTGCTGTTAGAGATAAAAGTAATCTCAGGTTTCCAGTGCAATAGAAGTCCTACAGGAACAAGAAATTATTCTTCCCTCAGCAGCAGTATTTGCTTCCTTTAACTCAGATTATTTTTAATCTTCCTGCAACGAGTCAGATAACAACAGCTACCAGGTCAGAATATCTGCCTAGAAAAACCAGTCTAATCCAGACTAGCAAGTTTTTGGTTTTATATAAGTATTTCCCAGGTGAATTCCTCTTTTCCGTCAGTGCTGGAACTACTGTAGAGATCACGAATGCTGAGCAGAACTGGCTGTTCCCACCAAACCAACAACAGATCTGCACTGAAGTGAAACCCACACGGCGGTCAGTAGGTAACAGAGAGACAGAGCTTAAGGAGAATAAATGGGGAGACCAAAAAATACATTTCATATATTCACCAATTTTGTTACCCAAAGATGATATCCTGTTCATATACAGGTTTCTATTTCTTGTTTATTCAGAGGTAATCTTAGTCCCCTCAAATTTCAAAGAGAAACACAAACCAGCAAGTGTCAAATCTGGACCTTCAGAGGACTTGGATCTTTTCTCAAACCTGTCTCTCTTCCATACTGAACCAGTAAGAGTAATTCAGTTCTTTCTGACAATTACTGTTTTGCCTCAAAACCACAACTTTGATTGTAAAAGACTATTTTAACCAATTCAATATAATTTTATACCTGACAAACTTACTCCCCTCAAAACCAGGCATTTCTATGGACAAAGCTATTATTTTTGGGAATTTCTTATCGACCAGATGCTGTTTTGTCTAGAGACAAACAAATGTAAAATAATACCTAATTATTTGTGCACGCTCTACATTTAAACTGCTGTTCTTAAAATGGCAAATGGAAGAAGAAAGAATAAATGCAAATGGAAAAATCGGAGAGGAATATGTCAAAAGGTAGCAACAGGAATAAGATAAACTGAAAGGAGAGCTGGAACAGAAATCTGTGGTATATCGTCTTGCTGTCTTCACCTTGCTGCCCACGTACTTAAAAGACTTCAGATTCAGACTCATCTCCTGGTGGGCCTTTCATTTTGTCAGCTGCAGTCTGCCGCTGGAGACAGCTCTCAGACACAAGTTTTCAGGAAGAAAGACACTTTGCTTTGCTTTACCTTATCGATTTGAGAACATACAGAGGCAGGAAATTTTTACTCAAAAAAGCAAGCAGAGACCTGTCAGATTTTGAAGGGAGAGAAGTGACATATTGAAAAGACAGTGACAAAATAACCCAGAAAATAGGCCTACATGTGAATGGTTTACCTGCCTACATTGTCACAGTAACGCTGTACCCAGAATACACTATGATTTCTAGCTAAGATATCATGAAGAGAGCAATACTTATGGATTCCTGATATTCAAAGAACCACCCCCTCTCCTTCTGCTTCAAATTATTCTCCCCTTTTCTCCCACACTTCATCAGCAGGGTCACACTGACTGATTGTGCAAACCCTTGGCTGAGAACTCTCTGGGCATGATGTGCAAGGCAGTTAAGTCCCATCTGTCTGTCTGTCTCTTCCTTTCTTCCCTAACTCAATCTTTTTGCTTCCTAAACATCTGGGTGCCAGGTGGCACCAGCTGAAGTCATAACTTCCATGACATGGTAGCTGATATTTCTGAATTTCAGCACGGGAATGGAATTCCCAAAATTTCTCATCCAGATACTGATGATCTTCAAAGAAGCCAAGACTGGTGGTTTTTTAAAAATTTCTTCCCTGGAAATTCTGTAGGGCAGCCCAGCAATGCTGAGAACCCAAGCACGTTCCCTGATCGAGAGCCACTGCACTTCAGCTCAAACACCCTCACCGCGCCATCCCTCACCACTGAAGTGCAGCCAACGCATCTTGAAGCTCATCTCCACTCTTCCCTTGTGACTGGAAATCGCTGCCACTGGACTCAGAAGTATTAATTCATGTTTTTAGCTTTCATACTTCTGTAAGACATGTGAATAACAACACATTTGGAGGAAGTGCATTAGGATCTTCTGTTAGTTTCTTCTCAACAAAATCTCAGTTTTGGAATTCAGTCAGTCACAGGAGGAGGACTAAGTCCTCTAGCCAGTTAGCTACTGTTAAAGATAACATTTCTTTCCTATTAAGATTAGTTTTACTGCCTAATATATTTTAAAATAATAGTTCTTTCATTTTTTCGCCTGCCTTAAAAAGTCTTTGTTCTTCAGCGTTATAACTGTTCTTCCTCCTAAAATACACATAAACACACAGGCACACACACAGACCAAAACTCAAAAACTCCTTTTACTGTTGCTCGTGTTTAATCCCTGCAAGACCAGAACGTGCTGCCTGCAGAACCCGTTTTCCTGACAACAAAGCATTCCGGATGCATCTTCCAATGTGTTCCCTTCCTCAACAGAGAAAACTACATGTCCTTTCTGGGATACATACATGGATCCATTGCACTTCAAGGACTGCAGACCAGCTATGAAATGGTGAAAAAATTCTTGTTTCATTCTATATTATTGATTTAGGGGGTTACTGTTACAAGATTAAGATGAAAAACAAAAAATAAAACCCCACCACCTGCATACAATAATGGTCACAGGGACAAAGTCTGCAGGGTAACTCCTGTATACGGCACTAACTGGTGGATTCTCATTTACTTAAAGTGAAAAAAATTCTTCACAAATATTTTTCCTCGCTTTGCTGCTCTTGCAAAGCAGCAAGAACATCTCATTATAAAAGACACGGAGGAGATGCAGTATGTTTAATTCAAGATTTGTAGAAAGGAAGAACTAATAATGAGTAAATGTGCCAATCAAATGCTATTTGTTTGGGTTTGCATTCCCATCAACTCTGGTAGGAAAAACAAGACTAGCTGTTGTTAATTTGAATTTTCATCAGTTTCTAATACTTTTATACCATAGTGTTTTATTTACAAACTATATGGAATATTGCTTATTCACCATTGCTATTTAAATATTATTTTTAAAGTTATTTTTTATTTTTGTTTTTTAAACATTTGGTATAAGTTTAAGCTTCCAAAATCTCAGTCTTCGTTTTGAATTACCTTTCAAAAAATTAGTCTGTATACGCAGTTGCATGTTTTACTTGAAATGCTAGGAAAAGTAAACTATTAATTCTTTTGGTCCTAAAAACAACATTCACATTAGTATAACTAATTCAGAAAAATACTTCTGCTTTCGTGCTTATTGGAAAGAAAATGACAATGAGAATATCCTGACCTAAAACCTGCTGGAAAGTAATTTTCAGTAAGACCTTTAGTATAGAGCTGTCAGACTAAGGGCAAACAAAGCCAGATGTTTTTCTTTTGAGCCTGCTGGAAAAACTACTTCATTACAGCATGAAAACATCACCTTTATGAGTCACCCAATATAATTTTTTAAAGATTAAGCTTATCCCATTGTCAGTAGTTCAGCTTATAAAGTAATTGGAATGTGCATTTTATTTCAATGCTTACATTCCTCTTATAAGTATTTTCTCTTATGGTATGAACAAAATGCTTTTGAAGTCATTGCACTTTATTCACATCAAAAGTCTCACCTTCATTGTACTACTATTCTGGCCTGTAATCCCCACTTCTTTTTAAAATCTGACTTATGATTCTATTAAAGTTTTTAACATTGAATCTGCCACTAGTTGTGATACACACATGGATTATAAACTTAAAACCAGAAGTGATAGAGTTAAAGCATCACAGAGTTTGGGCTGGTTACACACTTCTCCATGGATGAGCAACATAGATGTAAAAGCCTGGTCTATCTCCAGGTTTGTCCACATTTTTCCCCACTGGAAATACTTCAGCCACCTCAGAGTCAGTATCACTGGAAAAAGTGGAGCTCAGTGACCCTCATTCTGTAATTGATAGTTATACCATTAACTAAGAAACAAGCAACAAACCCCTCTTAACCCCTTAGTGCTGTCAGGAGGAACAAACCAGGGATGTGTGAACAGAAATCATTTTAGCTGTTACACCAAGCTCATTAAATTATCGCAAACATCTGAATACTTAAGAAAACACCATTATTTTATATGAATGACTCACACTAGTTCCAGCCTACTAAGCAGGAGATGATAGTTTAAGTGCTGATACACTTTGAGTATGCACACAGGGAGCAGCTCTGAAGAGATAAAGATTTAAATAGAAAATGACCTGGTAAGAGTATTCAATTCTGATTTTTGTTGTGTGTCAGCAAACCAAATAGCCAGCAAAATTCTTAATTCAGTCTCACTAACTGTTAGGAAGTGCTTCAAGGGAAAGGTCTGTGTTTCTTCTGATTTTTCTTCCTCTAACCTATAGAAAAATCAAACAACTTGATAAAAGCCAAATTTGTGAAACTGTTTGTTGACAGGAGGCGAGTAAGCAAACACCTGGAGATTAAATGTAAACAACTGAAAAGAACAAAGGTCATAAACCTCCTGGAAATAAGCCATTTTTCACTCAAGCTCTTCTAGGATCTTCCCTTGTTGGATCACAGCAATCCAGTTGAGTGTTCAGAGGAACAAGCTAAAATACCGACCACTAGGGAGTTCATTACTTTCGCTCACCCACTCAATCATATTTTAATTCCTTTCAGGAGACCGAGAAAGTCACCTTGTGTAAGTGGTCAACCCTTGCTCTTTCACATAGTAGCTATCACGTAAACTCCCAAAGTGTTCATATTATGCCAGGAAATCCTACCTCCTCCACAGGAGCCAAACAGTCTGGAACTATACACCATACAATATTCAACATTTTTACTCCTCTAACTTTAGGAATTTTGCCAAAGATGGAGTACTATTACTCACAGAACTTCTGCTTCAATACCTTATTGCAAGCTCCGCGCAGTGATGCTGCAGTCCGCTAACAAACGCTTCATATACCAGCTACCACCTAACAAAATATGTTCTTATCTATCAGCAGCTGCCACCTTCTTCATCTTAACCTTTTTAGTTGGACCACTTATATCCCACTGTAGCCATTAAATTAATATTTATCTATAAATACTATCCACTTACACAGATGTACATACAGACTTGTATCACGCTGCTGTCATCCCACATTCTCTTGTTTTCATTTTTATACTTAAGGCAATGTATATCCACGAAAAATACTTAGATCCTTCTGCTGCGAACTGTAATTCCAGGAATATTTCTCATTACATATGCTGTTTTAATAAGATAAAGTATATTTCACTATTAATTTTACTCTTCATTTTCTTCTTTCTATAAGGATGAAAATTATAGTTAATCACTATAATGCCAGGTAAGTTAAAACCATCACAGTGCAGAATGAAATTGTCCCAGGGTTTCAGAACGGCAGGACGATGGCTTTGTCTGCTGGTCACTGGGTTTGTATTCACTTGCTGCCATTTGGCTCATTTAACCTTCCGAGTGAGATTGGTGTTATTACACAGACAAGATACAGGAATGAAAAATTCTGTCATTATCTGGAATATGGAACAAACAAGTGCTGTACTGAGCAAGATCAGATACAGGCTGATACCTACCCCAAAAACGGCCCTGGAAATACTGACAAAATTAAATGTATAGAAGAGGAAACTGCCTCAATTTATGTCACAGAATCCTCTTAATATACAACTGGTAGAAACAGTTAATCAAGAAAAAACACACTTCATCTTGATTATATCACACACAGCTTCACCTAAGAAAGCAGCATTGAAGAAAACTGTTCTGAGTAGGTCTTGATTCTGGCTATATATTCATTAAGTGGATGTTCTTCGGAGTAATGCTATCAATTTTAGAACAAAAAGAGAGGGAATTTAAGGATACTGAGGTACAACTTCAGACACACACGCACTACCTGCCTGTTCACGACTCTTACGTTGAGCTCCACACATTGATAGTAAAAGGAGTTACGTCAAAGCTTTCAGACAGGGGCTGTGGAATTTTTAGGGGAAAGGGAAATGCCAATACCAGCTAATTAAAAACATTCAATTTTATGCCTTAGATTTGCTCCCGAGGTTCCAAATTTACTCTTTTCTGGTTTTATTTGGTTTGGTTATGCAGCAGTCCACACTAACGGAACTGTTCTTGCCGTTTATTCCTAGGATAAAACTGGGATAAATAATGCAAAGTAATAAGCTGCAAAAACGAGTCTGATAACTGGGTAACAGACCTATAATAAGAAAACATGTATTTTAAAGACATTTTATGGATCATCACCTTTAAAACTCTGCTCTCCTACTCTATTTAGAAATCTGTTTAGCTTTAAAAAAAAAAAAAAAGCCATCTAGTTTTTTTTAAAAGGAAAAACACTAAGTTTAAAACTAAGCCCATGACGTCTCTAAAGGTGGCTCTCCCACCCATATCTGATATGCAGCTGGCAGATGGAAAAATCAAATTATGGATTTATTCATTGCACATTTGTAAAAGGACACTCATCACACAGTATCCCAGCCAGCCTGCACCTTTCAAATACTGTTTAGAGTGGGTGAAACAGTTGCTGTTCAACTTTTAAGATCCAGTTTTAAAACTGCTTTATGTCCTGTAACGCACTACAGCCTCCGTGACAGTCTCTGTTCTACAAAGCCATATCTGCACTTATTTCAGGGTTATTTGTTCCCTAGCTTACCTTTGTCTAGAAATTCATCTACTCAACAGAAGAAACTTTTCCTAGGGAAATGGAATGGAAAAAAATAGCTGTTTATTATCCACTGGCACAAACGACAGTTCAAAACCCCATGCTTGTATCTCCAGGGATTTAGATTTATTGGCATCTTTACTAGCTGGGTCTCGGAAGCCTGCAAAGTTAGCCAGAAAGAACAGCGTGTATATATTGAGACAGAAAACTCTGTGAACGACAGACATTTTTCACTGATGAGTTCTGTTTTTCCAAGAGGATGGAGTGAAGAACTGTAAATAACATGTTGGGCAGAGGTTGAACAAGTTATCTAGCTTTTTATAGGCAACTTTAAGACTCCATTGCTTAATGTGTTTCTGCTCTTAATCCAATCACTATGAAAGTTTCACTTGCAGAGTTAACCCCTTGCTTACCTTTGTTTTCAGAGGTGGTATTAAGATTATACAGTGAGTGAGCACACAGAAGTAAGAGAATGAGAGAACAAACTCTTGTGTACCCTCCAGAAGCATTCTGCCAATTAAAATGATAGAAAATATGGGTAAGAGATGTATGAACAGAATTGCATTAACTTTACAAGGGAAAAAATGGGGCAAAAAAGGAAAACAGCCTGCTACCAGCAAAGAACAACTGTCAAGGGTAAAGCAGAAAAGAAATAATGAAATCTTAACTCTCATTATATAGGGGCAACTAATATCACAGTTTCCCACTTCCCCTTCTCTCAGTGGAAGCCGTTTGCCAGGCTAGACAAGAAAAACAATGGAAATTAATATGCTTACTTGACTAAAAGATATGGCTTCTCGCAAAGCTATCTTTTTCCACATAGAAAATGTCTGCCTGCTTCAAATATAGGCATTGATATGAGCAAATTTAATGGAGTCAGGGGAAACAGCAACTCTCTTCTATACCTCCGCTTTAATAAATTTGACTTTCAGCCACGGTTTGAAAGAAGGGCCAGGCCATCACTTCCTTATGTATTTTAATGAACCAAATTATCCAAAATCTAAGTGTTTATTAAAAAACTAAGTTCCTAGACTTAATGCGAAAACAACCTCACAAATATAAATTCATTTTAACCAACACAAACACGCCTTCCTAAATCTGCAGGCAGGTGAGACAATGATTTTTCGTCTGAGATCCTCTACCCTGTGGCTCAATGGCCATTCAGTGGTGGGCAGTGGTAATTCAGAAAATTACCAAGGACCAAAAGGGAAGAAAAACAAGGAGCACAGCATGGGAAGACGCCAATTTGGTTTCCCTCTTTGATCTTCCCAAATTTAACTAATACTGTGACCATAAAATAGCTGCCATTTGTACATCTGACTATATTTGCAAACTAAGGCACAGGATTATACAATCATTTGGCTCAGAAGGGACTCCCATAGGGATTTTTATTTATTCCACAGCAGCTTTCCAACACAAGTGTCTCTTCACCACACCAGAAATGGTTTCCTCACGCAGATGAAGAACAATAGCTTTATAATGACATTATTCAGGAACGCAGGAAAAGTGATGAAACGCTTATTAAAATTACTAAGGAAGCAAGCCAGGCAGGCAGCACGTCAGCTCAGACTTCTCCCCAGTGCAGAACAGCAAGGTCCCCGTTATCTCTTCTAAAGGAGAGGTCTGGGATGACCTGCCCAGCCTCGGCTCACACCAGCACCGCTGCAGCAAGGATTCCCCGCAGCACGGTGCCTCCTGACTGCTCTGAACTGTCAAACCATCCCATGAAGTCGCTTGCTCTTTCTAGCACGCGAAGAAAACACACAGCAGGGAGATGTCTTTTACTTAACATCTGAACACTTCATAGTCCGTGGAAAGCTGGCAGTAAGAATCTGCATTTACTGAGCGGCACTTTACAGAGCAGAAAGTTTGTGCTTTCAGGGCCTATTTCCTGCATGGTGAAATCACAGGTATTTCATGGCCATCTCCTGAAACTATTAAAGACAACTCTATCCTTTAAAGTAGGTAGGGATTTAACCAACCTCTAACCGATCTGCCTACCATAAGCATAAAAAAAGAAAAAAAGCAGCATAAAGATACTAGGTTATTAACATGTCATTATTGGTATCATTATTTTGTTTTACGCAACAGCACAGAAGGTCGGTGTTAATGGTGGAGGTCACCCTTCTAGATGCTTTTCTCTATACCACCTATTAAATGGTACCAAGCCTAATAACTTGTTTCAAGCATTATTTAGTTGCTGGAATCAAAAAGGGTTTTTTTAAAATTATTCTTCTACGGTTTCTGTTCCCTTGTGGTTGCATAAAAACGGCATCCAAAACACTCAGAAGCAAGACAGGCAAAATTGAATAAACTCTTTGTGATTCCTGGGATGGAACTTGTGATTTCTTTTATTTTTTGTTTGTTTGCTTGTTTTTTAACTTGAATTGGCATCCTCTCATCCTCATTGTCACATAAAGTGTTAGAAGCCCTAATGAGACCAACATTTATTTCAAAAAGTTACATTCAATCACGATCAAGCTAAAAACATAACCCTTAATTCTCTTAGAGGCCCCATACCTGATTGAACTCCAACTCTCACCACGCTGAGACACAGTCTCAACTCACATGGATGCACAGTCACTTTTTCCAAGTTCTTTCCCTTTTCCCCAATCTTATTCAAATGGCACTCATTTTCTCAGAAGACTCATGTTCCACATAGCAGATGTCTCAGAGCTGGAAGCACATTTGCCAACTGAAAAGACACCAACTATGAGCAGGAGGAGAGTAACCCAGATCTATCAGCAGCCAGGGACAGGAAAGAAAGAGCAGTAAAAGTTCTAGGAAAGTGATTTTAGTCTGTTGTTGCCTCCAGTTTCAGGCTTTTCTAGTATATGGTAGGAAACAGTGAATCTGAGGCTTCAGTCAAGTTGCCACAATCAGCCTTGAGGAGCTGCCCTGGACCCTCTGTGGTATTTGGTGCTTCTTCAGGTCAAAATTAGTAGAAAGCTCAGACCGGGCAGAACAAATATCTAGGATAGGTTCAGACCACCCTAATGGATTTCCCTCTCCCCTTAGATGATATATAACCAGTTATCTCTAACAGAGACATTAACTTCTGTAATGAATGTTTCATTTTAATTCAAGTCGTGGGAATCACTAATGCTGAGGTTACAGTTCAGGAGCTGGGAGGGAAACAAAAGAAGGCTGTATCAGATGAAAGAAAATCCCATACACTCAGTGCCATGTTTCTGACAGTGACCAGTATTGTATGTATGAGGGAAGACATAAAACCAATTCTGGCATTTAATGAAACTTCCTTGATATAACTGCCCAGCTTCCAGGAAGGCTGAGGCATGTTGCCTTTTTTTCTCCCCGACAGTCCCCTATATTAGGGACTTCACAACGGCCTTCTCTCCTGCACCTCACCTGTGTGGCTCTGGTTGTAGAGAATCCCAAACCAGAGTCAGCCTTTGCACCTCGCTCTCCTTTCCAGAATCAACTTTCCCCTGGTAGGACAAAGAGACTTAACTCTCAAGCTGAAACACAACTAGGGAAAGAACGTGCTACACAGGGAGAATAACAGAGAAAGCACCCACTGGTTATCACCATTCTGTAGCGAGAACTACCTCTAGAAACTTGCAGCACCAAACCTGGATGTTACTCTTCAACTGCCGCTCTGCACAGCAGAGCCCTCCAGCCAGCGCCCAGTCACACCTGCTATGACCAATGTCAAATCAAACTGAAATCACTATGATCTCCCAGCTCCTGGCTCCCAGTGGATGCTGCTACCTCAATTTGACCCAGCTTGCTCAGACCACAGAATGAAGAGCTTCAGGGATACAGCAGAGAATAAACATACTGTGTTTTGGAACTAAAAATAGAACAATTATCCTTAACAGTTTGCAGCAAGACTTCATGCACATGAATGTCTGCATTACAGGGTATTGTGTGCATGCACAGCTTTTGTACGTGGGGAACAGTTACCAAAGATGGACATGAAGATCTTTATTACAACAGATTATTATTACCACAGATGATGCGCCAGGAAAATGCAAATACTGTATATTAAACCATATGGAGAAGCTACTGGTACCCTGAGCTGAACCATCAAAATGCTTCTTCCACAATCACCACCCACCCACAGACTGATGAATCCCCATCATCTGTGCACAAAGTTTAACTTTGTTTTATTGATAGAGGCATGAAATCTTAACATATTAAAAAAGTGCCCTACTATATAAAGCAATGTTTTAGGTGGAGTTTTGGGGTTTTGGTTTGTGTTGTTTTGTTTTTCCTCCTGGTAAATTAATTTCTAATTTAGTAGCTATAGAAAACCACCCTGAAGCCCTCTTTGCAGGAAGGAATAGAAGTCTATATATTTACACATAAAGAAGAGAAGAAAAGCTAAAGTGTACCTGCACAAGCAGGTTATACAGAAACATGTAACTGGCCAAACAAAAAAGACATGGTATTCATTTATAGAAACACAGCTAAAACTCCTGTAAGTTTAACTGCAATAATCATTCATACAATGATTGTCATCACTAGAAGGGCTGTGAACATGCAAAAATCTCTGGTCTAGAAAATTAAGGCCATTCTTTTCTGTTTGGTAAACAAATACAATAATGCAGTAAGCATTTTTTTTCCCCTTAGAACTGAAAAAGGGAAGTTCTGTGCATCCTGATGTTTTTCTAATATGTCAAATACGAAGAAATCAGAGCTAAGTGAACACGCCTTTTTTGCTCATTCTGATGACATTAAAAAAATACATTCAAAGCCGTTTCAGTCGCAGCTGAGTGACAGCTAACAAATGAGACAACAGATCGTGACACACGGATCCAGACCAGCACTTCTGCAGTAAAATTTAACAGGAGGTAGCTTTACCCACCTTTCTTTTCATATGGGGTTGTCATAAACATTTAATAAATAATTCTACTAGGAGTATGCATGATTT
Source organism: Nesoenas mayeri (assembly GCF_963082525.1). Lineage (NCBI taxonomy): Eukaryota > Metazoa > Chordata > Aves > Columbiformes > Columbidae > Nesoenas > Nesoenas mayeri. Next base: position 8,921,759 of record NC_137565.1, on the reverse strand, counting down.
ATGAAGTGTCTGGGAGGAGCAGGCTGGCAGAGTCCCTACTTGTCTTTGACCTGCTGGCTTTCTCTCTTGCACACGGTTGTTTGTACTTGTAAAAACTGAGTCAGCTGTAATTTCAACAACCCTGAATCTTCTGTACCAGATATGAAAAACACTAGTGCTACTTGCTCCAGAAGAAAAAGGTATTTCAATAGCAAAGTATCCACAGAAGGCCACTTAGACATTCATTTAACTCTTCTGTATCATGAAGGCCAAAGATTTCTCAGAAACAAATACATTACATGGAAGCAAATAAACACTTCAAGTAAAGTGCTACCGTTGAAAATAACCCCAGAGAACATTAATAAGCTTAGAAAACCTTAAGGCTGGCCATTTAATTTCTAAGATTAGATGCAGCTACTTACTTTTGCAGAGCTGTGTAATTTCTGTTTTATCACCCGGCTCTGTGTATGAAGACTGTAGCTGGGGCAGCGGCTGTAACGCCATCTGCATGCAAGGGGTGACACACAAATCTGTGCTGAGCGCTGCCCCAGATGGTGCAGAACATTCACTCACCCACTGCCTGCCCAGGAACTTCGCAGGAGAACAAACCAGTTGAGGTTTATCGCAGACAAGGCCAGCCTAATGCTGAGAGACTTTTTCCAAGTTGTTCAGAGATTCAGGTTTGTCCAAGTCTGGAATGTCAGATGACACTAACAGCTTGTTTTCATGGGCACTTGTAGCCCTTTCTCTCTCGGATCTGGATTTCCTCACTGTGCTGTAGCTGTGTCATCTGTACTGGATCACTGCCACATGTTCCACACAGAGTGTTACTTGAAGAGGATTTTGAAAATATAGCCAAGTAGAAAATGAGACCACCGAAATATTTTATCAAGCTACATAATCGTCATAATGTACACTGTACCTGTTAACAGGGGACTAACCTACAGCAGGAACAAGCCAATACGAGCATTGATTCACGAAGGCCTCAACAAGGTGTTTTGCTGTCTGGGACACCTCATGTGCCAGTCAGACTGTCACCAGAGCTGAGACACACTGGACTTGAGTCCCCAAATTGAAGTTTCTCAAGCCTGGAGGCAGTGGTCTACATGGAAGACTCCACACTAACATTGTCTTTCTTTGTTGGCAGACAGACCTAAGTTCAAGCTAAGAATGTAATTTTCACACATCTTCTCTCTTTTGTAATAGTACTGCTGATACATTGCACTGGGCTAGCATATACCTTTTGTTGAAGGTTATCTTTTCTTTCAAAGTGTATTTAAGTTCTTATTAAAGCAAATTGATAATATTAAATTATGGGAATTTCTTGTTGATTTACAAAATATAACTATTATACAGCTGTCTAGCACCTATACTAGCACTCTTCGTCCTCCAGAGTATAAAAATATCAATACTCAGAATAAGAAATGATCTTTTTTTAAATAATGCTGGAAACATCCACCTATGGATACAATGGAATATATCTTTAAATTAAATTCTCTAGCATTAGCATTCAAAAAGTAGATGGCTTATGTCAACCACTGATCTTTCTAAATGCAGTAATTCACATTTCAAGTAGAAACACTCCCTTATACACACTGCTCAGTTCCTACTGCTCATCTTCCTCATACACAAAACCACAGGATACTCTTGACACTTGACCCTGCAATGATGAACAAGTTAGTCTTGATCAGACAAAGTTCATACTTGACTTGAAGCATGTTGAGTAATTTCATTAACTTCTATGAGAATACTTGTGTTATCTGGATCTGAGCCAAAGTATTCACCAGTTAATCGCGCTGCAGGATTCTGGTAGGGAAAGCAGGCAGATATTGCAGGGAAACAACCAGAGCAAAGCCATGTAGTCAAATCAGGTCACAACTGTTTGGTCTATATCAGACTGACAGTATTTGTTAATCAAAGCTTCTACCCAGAAAGACAAAATGACATAGAAGCTCTTTTTGCAAACTGATCCATTATACAATTTTGAACTACTGTCAGTATTCCTCAGTTGTTCAACCCAGCCGAGGGATTTTAATCAAAGAGCACTTACCTTCTGCTTAACAAAATTTTGCACAGGGGTGTTAATTAACACAACGTACAGCAAAATAAAGATCGATGTTAACAGATATAAAATGGACAAAAATTCACAATTAAAATATTAAAACAGAAACACCGGATGGGAAAGCAGAGACACAGAATTCTGTCACTTCAGTTATAGGCAGCTATATAACAGATACCTAGTCCAAGAAAGACAAACAGAACATCTCCAGGTTCACGCCACACAATGCAAGCTGCAATAGCTACAGAACCCTGTCACAAAAGAGGCACAAAAACCTAGAACACACCACAGAAAAGACAGAGATACTGAAGACAACAGCAAAGTGTTAAGTCGCAGTCACAACAGGGAATTTGATAGATAAATGCTCATGTAAGTCTCAGAAGTATTGTGTGTCCCATGTCACTGAGAGGCACAGGCAGCCTGGACAGTCTATATGACAGTGCTGCTACTACACGTGGCCTTGGAAATATTCTTTCTGCTGAGCCACACTACAAAAGCTGAATACAAAAAAGCTCCTTCTAACTCTGGAGATTTCTTAGAGCAACTAGCCCAACTTTGTCATGAGAAGTGCAAGCCTATAGTTGAGAAGCAGTAAACAAGAGGACAATTAAGATGAACAGAATTAGAATTTTTATAGATGGCTCAATCATCAAGTATATGGTAAATGATGCATAACTGAGAAATGTCAGTGCTTCTCTCCCCATGTTTTCAAGCCAGAAATAAGCCCTGTAATGTAGTTCCCTTCAAGAGAGGAAAATTCCAGCAAATCTCTCTAGAATGCAATTCTGCCTTTCCTTTAGCCACTCGTGGGGCTTATTTAATGTGCTTTTGCTGAATTTCACACTATCCTCCCTTTGCAAACCTTTCAAATGAGAAACAGGTGTTAAAATGAGGGCTGATAAAGTACAGGTGTGTTTATTTGCTGTACAAACTTACGTTGAAGAAGTTGGTCTTGTTCCTCTCGCAGAAGAGGCCCTGCGCAGGCATGTGCTTCAGCTGCTGCCAGGGGACCCCGCTGCCCAGCAGCACGTCCCGGGCCCACTGCAGGTTCTGTGGACAAAACGGGGCAGGTGAGTTGCGAGGAGGGGACAAAATTGCCACCACAGGTACAAAGGTACAAAGCTTGCGTGCTTTTATTTATTAACCTGCAATGTCATTTCTCATTTTCTAGGTCGCTGCTGTTCTGACAGTGTATGTAGAGGCATGTAATCTGGAGAAGACATCCCTCAGGAGATCACACCAGCTTGCTCTCGGAGCCTGATCAGCCCCAGCAGAGGGGTTCGTCGCTCCCCTGCAGCTGCTGAATCCAGCCTCACATCATCAAGTTTTGCTTTCTTGTCTTTGTTTGTTTGTTTGTTTTTTATAACCTGTCTTTATTTCATTGAGATCCACCCCCCACCTCCTATTATCTACAGAAGTCTGAACCTTAGGTATATTTAAAACACTTTAATTTTGTTGTTAAAAGCTGAATTTTAATGCTCAATATAAAATAATTTATATATAAAAATAAAGTATCTCAGCAAACAGTGGAACTTGCTGTCCTGGGTATCCCGCAGCCTTCCTCCACACACCAGTGCCTCCAGTCCCCCCCCGGCTCTGGAAGCTGCCCCTCAGCTCATCCCAGGCCTAAGAGAAAACACAACCTCTAGGCTTAAACTGCGGCCTTGTTTTTGTGGGGTGGTGAATTCACACCTTTCACCTCTACTCAGCCACAGCCCTTCATGTAATTTTACTTAACTTCCCTGTAAAAGTCCATGCCTGTCATCAAATTTGGTTAAGAGCCCTTAGTAAGTTAAGAAGAAAGTATCAGTAGGAGAGTAAATAATAGACAACAATTAAAAATTCATCACAGCACTCGCCCCTCCAAGTTCAGTGCATGAACATCTCTTGTGCAGATAACTGGGGACAGCTGTTGGCTTCAGGCAAAACATTACTAACAGATGGGACAATTATTAATTGTAAGGTTTCACTGACAGAAGTTTTACTTTTCTTCATTTTTTAATTTCAGTATTAGAAAGTCGCATTCAAGTCACATTACACTGGCTTTTTTAGAGACAACTTCACTATAGAGCAGATAAAAGAACGAGGAAGATATTTGGTTCACAGAGACAAATGAGAATGTTGAATTCTGATTTGTGTTCTGTGGGCTGGAAATATGCTTCTGTGAATCATAAATTTTATTAAATCATGGCCATCCAAGAAGTATATTCCACCTATAATAGCTTTTTTTTCTCACTTTGGGGGGTAGTGGGGGCTGGTGGTGCTGTTATTACCGAAGTTTTAGCCTGTCTTCCAGATTACTTTCTTTACAGGACTCTGGTGAAACAGTAAAAGCCCTGCTCAATCCTAAGTGCTTTTGTCCTAATGACAGTAATCATGCAGAAATCTCCAATGTCTTACCAGAGCTGGAGCATCCCTCCTGGCAAAATGCTGATTACAGATTCACGTTCAAGAGAGCTGAACATTGGAAATATTAAAGAGATATTTACGGATTGCAAAAATCCTTCATTCAGAGAGCTGATATAGGTACTTACACAAGACCCTCATGATTCAAGGGGATTTGGATAACTTTCTTTTGCTCTGGGACGAATACATGTTCACTCATAAATATCACAAGGTACTTTCTGGCTAGTCAGGGGAAGCAGTAAATTTAATTATTATCACTGAGTGCCAAATTTAATTAAGATTAAAGCAATCCAAGTGTGTAAACTCAACTGTATACTAACATTTTCCTACAGTACTTCTTTTGTAATATGTATTTCTGTAATCCTTATTAACCTAAGCCTGCAAAATCCTTTGAAATACATACAGAAGAAAACACAACATAGAAAAGAACCTACAAAAATCTGGTCTCCCACAAAAGTCATCCTGTTTTGAATAAAATCAGAATCCAGCAAAAATAAGCCTATCATAAAGCCCAAGATCCAGGCATGTAAATGCTTTATTTTATGCCAATCATAGTAATCAGAAACATAAGTAAACTCCAAGTGTGAAAATGAAGTAAAAATTTGCCTAATGTGTGGCAATCTGAATCTTACAGTTAAAACTATCACATAAAAGCTGAAGGAAAACAAAACCCTCAGGAAAGCTACCACCACAAAGCTTAAATATAAAACGCCAGTCTAAACAAATTTTAGCTATGAATGTTTCCCTGCATCTAAGTTTTACAATGAAATTGTTAAGAGATCATAAGTGTAGTGTCATGCTCTGGTGATCTGCTCTGCACGTTTTACTGACCATCCACCAGTAGGTATCTGATACATATAATTCATAGGCTTTTATTGAACAAGGTAACGACAGTAACCTGGGCAGGAGGGAAAAAGATCATTCAGACAAATGGGGCAATTACACGGTAACTTCACACAATCAAAACTAATAGGAATAAAAGATGTAGTTACAGATTTTCCACTACCCTTCTCCTTAACTCAGCATGATCAATTATTCCCAGTAAATATGCCTGAGCAGGTCTCAACTCATTAGATTTCACAGAGTCTGCTCTGCTTAGGCTTTAGCTGATGAAGTTATTAGGAATGGGTGAAGGGATCCAGGACACAGCAAAAGGGATTTATTCTTGTTGGCACACTGCTCGCCAGTCTGAAATGCTGGATTTAGCTGTCTGACTCAGGGCAATTATGAAATACTCCTTCCAGTTCAGCTGTTGCCTCCCACACCTTCATCACCCCGAGATTCAAAGACAAGATGACTGACAGGGTACAATAACTTGCAGAAATTTTTACCAGCATCGTTAAAGTAGAAAGGGAAAATCTCTTATGGTTAACCAAGTGGAAATCTGAGTCACCCGAGATGGATACACCTTAACTCAGTGGTGTCAGGAGCCACCCTTCCCTAACTTGGAAACTCCATGAAGTGTTGCTGAGACATGTACAAAACATCCTACTACACCTCAATCCTTCCCTCTGTTTTCTTTTACAGTCTGTTAGAATCCTTTGTCTGGAAAAAAACCCTACTGCTACTACATCAAATAAAAGCAAACTGAAAAAGACTATTGCCCATAAGGGCAGCCTTTTGCATGAACTATTATTACCAAACTGTTGCTACTTGAAATGCTTATATCTATTATGGTTTTAGATTATGCCTGCCTCTAAGTATATATTAAATTTACATATATATAATATTGTAATTTTTACATGTATTATGCCTAGTTTGGCCAAACTGTCATGACACTGACATTACATTATACCTGACAATAATTTCTGCATTAAGGGCTCTGTTAATAATGCACATAGTAGCATATACAAACTTAAAAATCCTAAGACATACAAACAATATCTGTGAGCAGAATCCTCCAGGGCTTACAGAGTATTTTTTATTTTAAAATAACAAAGCACATAAGTAAATATTTTTATTTCCTGACAATCTACTGGTTGCAGAGTATCAGTCCAGTTCTACATAATGATTCGTAAGGACCATAAGGCAAATACTTTTTTCTACAAAACTTTTTAGTTATACTGATGTACAGCGACTTGCCCAGTTCTATCTTTTCCTTCCAAACTGTGTCAACACCCATTTTAGAGGTTTTAAAAAAATAAATCAAAGGATGAAGATTTACATCAAGACAGAGACAAGGTGAATGGGAAACTAAAAGCACTGCCCAAACTGAATCACAGAATCCCAGAAAGTCAGGGATTGGAAGGGACCTCGAAAGCTCATCCAGTGCAATTCCCCCATGGAGCAGGAACATCCAGATGAGGTTACACAGGAAGGTGTCCAGACAGGTATTGAATGTCTCCAGAGTAGGAGACTCCACAACCTCCCTGGGCAGCCTGGGCCAGTGTCTGTCACCTTCACTGAGAAGAAGTTTCTTCTCAAATTCAAGTGGAATCTTTCGTGTTCCAGTTTAAACCCATTACCCCTTGTCCTACCATTGGGTGTCATCAAGAAGAGCCTGGCTCCATCCTCCTGACACTCACCCTTTATATATCTCTAAACATTAATAAGGTCACCCCTCAGTCTCCTCTTCTCCAAGCTCCAGCTCCCTCAGCCTTTCCTCACACGGGAGATGTTCCACTCCCTTCAGCATCTTTGTTGCCCTGCGCTGGACTCTCTCCAGCAGTTCCCTGTCCTGCTGGAACTGAGGGGCCCAGAACTGGACACAATATTCCAGGTGTGGTCTCCCCAGGGCAGAGCAGAGGGGCAGGAGAACCTCTCTGACCTACTGACCACCCCCCTTCTAATCCACCCCAGGTACCGTTGGCCTTCCTGGCCACAAGGGCCCAGTCTTGGCTCATGGTCACCCTGCTGTCCCCAGGACCCCCAGGTCCCTTTCCCCTACACTGCTCTCGAATAGGTCATTCCCCAACTTATACTGGAACCTGGGGTTGTTCCTACTGGCAACAAAGCTTCCGAAAATTCATCCAACTTTCCTGCACATTTATTCCAACAAAAAACAGCTACATACAAATTTGCTCTGATAACAGAATAAAACAAAGAGAAATAGCCTCCAAACAGTAAGCAGGATTTTGCGGGGGCTACAGGGGGAACCAGAACATGAAGCCAAATACAATGTTGAAAGATTTTTGAAAAGGATGATAAAAAAAGCATTCAACAACTATTTTTACTCATCTCTTAACAGCAAAACCGGTAATACTGTAAAATAGGAGAAAACAGATTGCATATGGAAAACTTGTTTTTCTGTGCACGATGGAGATCTGCCAATCCTCTCCTTTCCCAGCCAACCATGAGTTTTGGCCATCAGTCTAAATTCTTCATACAGATTCCTGGCACTGGTACATAAATGCTGAATTTTCCAAGATGGTTATATGCATTTCAAAATTAATTTCAGCTTTCTAAAGTTTACCAGTAATCTACTCTGCCTGCACAGCAACTCAACCTGATGCAATTTCTCTTTTGTTTTTTTGAATCAGGCCTATCTTCAGTATATCTAAGCATACTTCTTATTCCAGTTATTGCTGAAAATGCATAGATTTGTGTTTTAAGTGTAACTCCCACTAAAGACATATCAGTGTGCCATTAAAACCCAGACATTTGACATTGCTCTACAAAAGAACCTCAATGAATCATCAAAAAAAGAAAATTACAACCTCACGAAAGTATGTAGTATACGTATATCAGAATGAAGATTGTTAAGTAGTTGTTTTTTATGCAAAGAAGTAATAAAAAAGGACAGCGAGAGCCAACAATGCTGGTTGAAGCCAACCTGGTACCCACTCGGCTCAAACAGGCAGGAATCAATTCTTCTGAGTTCCAAGAGCAGATGAATTTAGAAAGCAATGTGTATTTCATACAGAAAAATTACAAATTGCTAAGCTGATATTTATATAGGGAAACAGACACAAAAAGCAAAAGAGAAGGCTTCATCAGGAAAAAAATAAAAGAAAATATTTTGCAAGTAGTTCCTCAGGCTAGGACATGCTATTTGAACCAATAAATCGAAAACAGGCAGCCTTTTTTTGTTGAATGTTGATACAAAATCATTTGTCAGCAACAGTAATGACAGATTGCAGGAATCTACGGCTCCTACTAATGATTAGCTCCATGGAAAAATTAACAACTGTCACATACAAACCGCATAAGAATGTTTTCGCAACAAGCTATCTTTAAAAAAGCGTAATATTTTTCTGGATAATCACCGTACAGTCAAATGGAATATTCATCACCTTTCAGTGGGCTGCTACACCATGCCACTGCTCAATTCACAGCACTACTGGTAATATGTTTTCTGCTGTAATTTGCTTCCATTCCTTTCCCTTTTCTATTATTCACACCAGCTTCAGCGCTGTTGGGGAAAAGAATTCAGGAAGCCACACAGTGCAGCATTTGACCTAACACAGGACTTCCAGATACAGAATCCGTGAGTTCAAACCTTGATTGTGACAATTAGTGAACTCTGATAATTTCAACCAACTGCTCATGCACATTTGACTAACTGATACTTCAGAAAGACAAAGGACTATAAATACAGAAGCATACACGAGTAAAAAAATGACGTAATGTGAAAACCAAAACAATGATAATTCACAAAAGGCTTTTGAAATCAATTATGAAGAATATGCAAGGCTCATGCTGGATGAATCAAGTTATTTTGCCATTGACTCAAGTAGGAACTGATACTATTACAGTCACCAAGACATCATTATTCCTGCTTAATCCAAAATCACCAGCTCATGAGCAGCAGGATCTCTGACTGACTTTCACTCAGTTATTTCTAAGCAGCAAATAATTTTGTCGTACTCAAGATGACCTCTATGCTCTCACAGTAGGAAAACTTTCATTCTACAAAGACCCAAAATACCCAGAAAGTCTGTGTCACATGACATGTTTACACCAATACTGATGAATTTCTGCTTCCCTGTCACTTTTCTGTCCACTCATTCAGTAAATAATTGCTGTAACGAGAACATCTGAATTTATGGGACAAATCGAAAAGGCAATTCTCTGCTGAATGACAAAAAACTGCCTAGTTCAGTAATAATTCACACACATGAATGAGACAACCTAGGAGCTGAAGACTTCACAAAGCACAGTTCCAATCCAGCCTGCATTAAACAAACTTACCTGCTATATTTTAACACCGAGACTGCTGAATTAGGATTAAAAAAATGACACTAGGGTTTGTTTACTCGGGCAATAAACACAGCTCATCAGCTGCTGTGTCAGAGGTCTGCTCACCTTGTGCGTCTTGCTGTATGTGTACAGATAGGCCAGGCGGTAGAGGCTCTTGTAGTGCTGGGGGAAGCGGCTGAGGCAGAGGCAGAAGGCGGTGATGCACTGCTCCGTCAGGAACTGCCGCTGCTCCTCCAGGTCCGCTGGGAGACCGGGAGGAAACTCAGCTGCATCTCCGCAAGGCTCAGCTTTCTTTTTGCAGTCCCACTGCGAGGGTGGGGGAACGGCAGCTTTGCTGGGATTGCCAGAACCAGGCTGAGGATCCAGCAGGATTTTTTGGCCAGCGGGCTCAGCAGGATGGTAAGATTCTGAACTCTCCAGCAGCTCTTCCGACTTTCCTGTGACTACAACATTAAGAGAAAAATGACAGTGAAAATTACAAAATGGCACATGACAGGTAGAAAATGAGAAAACTTAAATACCGCAAACAAGAATCCTTTCTTCATGAAGGCACAGAATTATTGAGTGGTTCCTGTGGCCTCTCTACCTACTGCCACATCCAACTGTACAAATACGAGACAAAGGGGAATTCCAGCTAATAGATTTTGAAACCATTTTTCCAGTGGAACACAGAACACTTAGTACTATTATATATGGAAAAATTTGGTGGAGAGCAATTCCACTTCTTCACTGAAATAAAGTCTCCAACAGAACAAAACATCTAATTCCACTACTTGTGCTCTTCTATGCACTGAATATCAGGACGCTCCTGGGCCATAAAAAGAAAGACATCTATACTTGGGGGAAAAGATAACATGTTTTGTTTGAGATTGTCTTCAAATAACAACTCCTTAAATTATTTGGAGACTTGAAACATTGAAGAAAGCATAAATAATAACAGAAGCCAAGCCAGTCAAAGGGCCACCACAGAATGCAGTTTATCATCATTCTTTCAGTGCTTCTGCATGCCAGAAGAAACATTTTAATGAGAATATACCAGCTGCCATTATCCATTAAATCACACATACTCTTTTCCTCCGCAGATCCCAGGGTCTCTTTGCCGGGTACCAGTGGATCGGCACAGGTGGTAGAAATCCTCTTCTCTGGGTAAGTTTTCCTCAGGCTGTCTTGAGAACTGGCAGGCTCGTTAAACATATCCTGCGTGGAACTGGAGTCAGACAACACGGCTGCAGTGCTATCCTGACTCCGCTCTGCAAAACAGAGAGAGAAGGAATGCACCATTTTCATACACATCAAGCTGCTGCTACTTACGTCTTGGTAACAGCAACTTAAAACTGCAGCCAGTCTGCAAGCATCTTTCAAGCGTAGTACAGCATCCTTAACAACCACCAATTCTGTTGTCTAAAAGGTATTTATTGTCTTCTAAGTTATGTACCTCAGCTTATCACCTTCATCTCACCCCTTTGTACTAAGGAATTAAAACTCCAGTCTTCTTTCACTAGGTATTATTTAATACTAATGTAATGGAGGACTCCCTGCTCCATCACATTTCTTCCTAGTATATAATCCCAGAATTTGATTCAAAAGCAATAATGCTTAACTTTGAAAAGTTAGGCTAAGGACACAATATTTCAACTAGTACAGTTCTATAAAATTTCCTGGGTTTTACTGTGCAATTTACTTTGAAAAGCACCCAGTATAATTTTAAGTCTAACACAAGCAAAGCTTAGTTGACAAGAGAAAACCATGAACACCACTACTGGTAAAAATTACTCGTGAAGGACAGAAAAATCAGCAACATTAGAGGGCTGAGACTTACAGGATTGACCACTGATGCCATCTATCCTGCAGGTGTTAGATGCTGTTCACCAAATGTTCTGAAAGGTGATTTGATACGGCAAATAAACAATTCACCTAAGGACTAGGCCTCAGAGAGATGGGAAGAGTCTTGGACTTCAAGGCAGTAGGCAGAAGAAGAGAACGGACTTTGCAGTGCAGGCTGGCTGCTGACTGCAGCACAGTCACAACCAAGCTGTTAATCTGCTGACGGCTGTTACAGCACAGCAGAAGTTGTACAGGATCGTGACTTTATCATGGGGGATAAAATTCACACCTCAGAACAACCGCGCAAGTGAAAACCTTCCGCTCATGTCTGAAACCTGCCTGATAGGAGCCAAGTTCTTCTGCATGAAGGGTTATCGGAGGGAGCCCTGCCTAAAAACCACAGCTCAGTATCTCCAGCAGAAAGATGTGGGCATATTCCCACCCCAATGGGAAACTGGCATTTTACTGTAATATTGTGCCAACATAATTCAGTATCGAACATAAAAATCCAACAGAGGCAGTTCTCTCTAAATCTGTAGCCTAAAAGATTAATTTCCAGTTTCTGCTTTAAGGTACAGGAATAGCGTAGGCAAGAGGCACATTACATCCATTGTCTAGGTAGCTCCACTGCATACTTATTCATTAATTTTCCTGATAAGATCAAGAAAGAAAATTAAAAAGGCAAAAGCTCGTTCTTTGAGATGAGCTGATAATTTAATTAAGTTTCTTCTGTTCCATCTGAATTGCACTTGTTCAGGAGCGAGCTATGGGCCTCCTATGAATTTATTTTATCAAATCCCTCTGCAGACCTTCAGCTTGCAGATCAGGTTCTGCTTATTAGAATTCCAACAAATTTAAACCAAATTTCATGCACTCCTTAGGCTCTTCACTACCACACAAAGAAAACCTTCCCTTTCAGTGAACAGATCTTAATAAAAGTGTATCTTGAAAAAGAATGGGAGAACAGTATTAGCTTCCTAATTGGAACTTATATAGTTGGTTAATGATGACAAGTTTTATACAGAAAGAATATAATTATAAAGAATGGGAAGAGAAGGATTCTGAAGAGAGGTCAGTCAAGCTTCAAATGACTCATTTATAAAGCTTTAATAACCTTCTGTGGTACAAATGGATACTATTGAACTCCCAGTTGGCATCAGGAAAAACATTTACAGTAGCTGCCTTGATATTTTTTTAAAAGGAAGTTTCTGCATCTGTGGCAAAGAGGCCGAATTACTCATCTAGGAAAAAAAAAAACCTAATTGCAAATTTCCAAATGTTGCCATAAGCCTGGAGGTCAGTTCTGATGTGTGGGTTATGACAGATGAAGCATTAGAATGTAAATGAAGAACTGCGAGACCAATATGCGAGAGTGAGATCAGAGCACTAGGATATTAGAGTAACTTCTCAGCATACAAAGATAGACAGTGATGTAGTGTGTTATATTTCAAATGTATGCATGACATGGAAGCTTCTTCCTATGGGGAACAGCTATAAATACCTCCTTACAATTAGCTAGCTATTTTGATTTGAAATTTCTACTAAAGTGAGAGTACGTCTAGGTATGTATATTCATTCTCCTTTTCTTTCAACACATTATTATAAATGATATTAACATTGGGCTCCTTAATCACTGAAAATCAGAGGAAGACTACTATAGAGACAATTATTTTAGACACTTCTTGAATGCAGTAGGTGCTTTCAAACTAAGTGGGCCTGATGAAAAACCCTGGAGTATTTCAGAAATTAGGAGCAGCCACCAGTTATTAGTATTAATTTCTCTAAAGTCACAGAGGATGGGTGAAGTTCCAGGGAATGAAAAATGAAGTACAGTACCTATCTTAAAAGGTCAAAGCTGTTAGCCAGCCAGCCTTCATTTTCAACAGAATTATTTGAGCATCAATAAATAAAACCAACTATAAGCACCTAAAAGATCAGTGTTAGTAAATGTGTGTGTATCCAAGCACAGATATTCACAGGTGCTTGTAAAGAATTACTGATTCTCTAACTAGAAATGGCCAAAATGTCATGCTATTGCAGAAGCAATTCAGCAAACTATCACACTTGAATGTTTAATCAGAAACTTCACAGGAAAAATATGTAAGAGTCTTCCTGTTCTACTGAGCACTAATGAAAATTAAGCTTAATTATGGTGTCTGTATTTGGGACCCGCATTTTAAAAGAACACACTGAATAACTAGAATGAATTCAGAGGAGAGGAGAAAAAATGATGAGACGTTAATGAGATGGTATATAAGAAAAACATTGGGAGAACTGGACTTATTTATCTTCAAAAAGATGAGGGAGAATTTCCAAATACATACAATTAACCAAAACAAAAATACAATAATTGCTCTTCATATTCACTAAGTACAGAGCAAGAGGCAATAGGTTTTAATTGCAGCAAGAAAATTGCCTTTCCTCCTAGTCTCCAGCTTAACTGTTACATACAGTTAAAAAATTGCAGAGAAAACCTACAGAATTGCTGGACATTTCTGAGAATAGGCAGACAAGTAAGTATCATTTGTTAGGTTACCTGAGCTGTATCTTAATATAATTAAAACACTCTATCAATGCATAAATGCTGCAGTATGTAATGCTGAACTCATGGCAACTGCACCAAGTCACAATCTAACTCTGCTTTTTAAAAGTCTGCGTATTTTTCATACATGAAAGTACTATGCACTTCTAGCCTAACTCACAAATGTATCTTATATACATATATATATATGGCCCAATATTATTATCTGAGTAGAAATGAAAAGAATAGGGAAAAGGTCTACTAAATGGGGCAAAAACAACAGAAAAAAATCCTAATAAAAATACGTCCTGATACCAGATTATCTTTTGATATATTTTGTTTCATTACTTTGTTGCATCACTCCATAGTTTTAGGCAGATTTCAAACAACATGACGAACTGAAATCTCTATTTGATATAAAGTCAAGTATTTTGTGTTTACTTATAAAGATTAAGGAAATGGGACTTAGGAGAAAAATTGTATTTTTTTAACTCATTCCTCATAATCTATTCAACATGTGATATTTCAGTGATTTCTACATCAGCCGATACCACCTACTCTGTCAACAGGCGAAAAAGAGCAGCTCTGGACAGAAGATATGAAAAGGTCAACAGGAAGAATCTTGTTAACTTTCCAAGGGATTAGTAAAAAATATTGTTACTGGGAAGATGTCATTGGGAAATAAAGAATTTGCATGTTCATCTGTACTGCCAAGAGCTTTATTGTATCACAGCAAGATCCTGCCAGCCACTTGGATCACTAAATAGCTGTCATTACTGAAACACATCTGTCCTAGATATTAGAAAAATATCTGTAGCCTAATTTGACTTAACTCTATGCTTAAGAGCATTTTAAAGTTAATCTTACCCTGAAAGACAGTTTTACTGGGTTGACTCCTATACTTCCCCATGCCATGCTATTCCTCCACACCTTTGTCACTTCGCTCCATTAACATTCAGGCACAACACCTGCATCTCTACCAATTCACAGTAAAGAGATGTGTTATACTTCGGGGAAGCTAAATGGGTATTTAATTTTAAAATGCAGCAAGAAAAAAAAGGCTCAATATTTTACTAGCCATGGCCCCGTGCCAGCATTCTGCCACATGCACCATAAGCCCTGAGGCCATAAACCATATTACCCAAACTGTGTCCACTCCCAGGGCTAAGGGAAGAGACAGGGATGTGCTAAAGTCACTGGATAAGCAGATGGACAATCCTAATGACAGAGCTCTGACTGCTGTGTGTGCTGATCAGGTACCTGGATCTGCTCTGGGTACAAGTTTACATGATTTATTCTCGGGGAGCTGAAGTACAGCTTCACAATGCCAATATGAATGAGGTATTCTGCCTCTGCCCATTAGTTGCTATGCAGCTCCACAACCGTGTTCTCTGCCCTCTATCCCTTGAAAATTTTTGGAAATTAAAGGGAAGGAGGAGAGAACTTGCGAAACACCTGCATGTGAGGGTAGGGAACAGGCTGAGAAAGCCAATAAGGTATAATTCACGTTTTCTGAATAGTATCTTTTTCTGTCTAAATAGCTGAAGGAAAATGTATGCTCAGTTATTGCAAGAAGCTATCCGAGATGCAATAAACAATCAGCTACAAGTCAAAAGTCAGAAACAAGTGGCACAGAAAGCTCATCTGCAGCGCTATGTACAGACGCAAACTCAAATTACAGTAAAGAAAAATCCGGATGCACAGTTCGGAAATATGAATAACTATATATTATTATCATCTTGCCTCAGGTACAGTTCAGGGGTATGAATAACTAACTATATATTATTTTAAAACATCTTATGCAGTAAAGGTGGGTTGGTCACAAACTGTGGATGTACTGACTCTCTCTTTTTGTCCTGCCCACTTGGCACCACATCTCCCCTATTCCCTATACTTATCTGTATGAGCATTTTGGTCTGCAGTCAGAAACATGATGTATCACACAATCTCATTCTTGAAACAGATTTCACCCATAACAGAAGACAACATTCAGCTCTGTATCAAAAGGCACTTGCACGTTATTAAAAACAAAAGAACTGCAGAGATTTGCGCATGGGAGCAGGTTAATCTCTTGAGGACAGCAAGTCCTCTTAATGTGTAAAGGGAGTTCTCCTGTAACATGAGTCAAAGATGGGAGTCTATGTTTTGTCCAGCTGCACTGAACATTGAGTGTGTTTCGGTAACTCGCAGTCCTGTATTGCTTTCCTGTCTTCAAGTGCAGAGCAAGTGGAATATTGAGATATTCTCTTAGTCAAATCCTTTTTACACAATCTCACACTAAATGTCAGTGTGATACTTCTACTCAGAGGTTAAATTGGGGACAGGTAAAAATGGAGCATACTGTAATACACTGGATCTGATTCATTATTCATGTAGTCTAGTGTGCTGTCCCCATGAACATCCAGTATCATGTGCCAAAAAGGATATGTACTGCAGACCCAAAGATTTCATTTTAAACTGTTGGAGAGAGAGAATTTTGAAAGGTAGGATTTTAATGTTCCAAAATGCAATGTGGACATTCTTTTTATCCACAGAAATATCCACTCCATCTTAGGAGCTTATTTAGTTTGACATGAGTGACAACCTGGTGGAAAAAGTTTCTCAGAGATCACCTTTGTCTCATCAGGATGCTGAGAACCCCCGTTTACAAACAACTGTGCATCTTCATAACATTTGCAGAATTACAGATCAACAAACTTTGAAGTGAGACTTCTCCCACAGCACGAAGCAAGGAGCCTTTCCCAGTGAGTTATCATGCAGGTTTTGCCAATTATTAAAAGCAAGCCGTGACAGGTAAAAGCAGGAAGAGAATGCCTGGGGAACAGAGATTTGTATAAAGGTTAGAGGCAGCACGGGCAATATTGGTTGCAAAAGCAATCCAGGCAAAGACAAACACAACAAAGGACATTTACAGCTAACTACACATAACATCCTACATGACATGGATGGAGACTTAAAACGATGAGACATTTTAACACTGCCATAGCAATGGATACTGAACACACCATCTGCATACCACCACAATAATATGGAATCGATAATTAACAAAACAAAGGCATATTACAGTAAAAGAGACTTCACAACAATCTCCCAGTCCACTTTTTGGGAAACAGACTTCACATTCAGATTTAAAAAAAAAAAAAAACAAAAAAAAACTTTTAATGCTTTCTGAACTAACCTTAACGCTTAGCACAAAATTTAGGTAAATTTAAACTGCTTGAAGTCTGTACTGCAGTCTTTCTTTAACACGTACATACATGCAGCCTGCATAAAGGAGGACATTGAGCATGTCTGTTCTGGTATATAAAACACTGGCCATTTAGCTGTGTAAATAAGGTGACATCCCAGGTAATTAATGTCTTTGTCCCTGCTGAGTTCCTGTTTTTTCTTGTTTCCTACTTTGCTCCTGGAAAATAAAAGAATCTAAACCTCAGGCTTCTACTATCAAATGGAAGTTTTCATTTTGGAGGGTTACAAAACAGCAACAGGCAGGAGTGATGACAGGAAAGGCAGGATCAGCAGAAGGAAGGAAAAGATGTTGCTGAATGGAAGGACAAGAGAAAGGAAGCTGCCATTTCTACACACATGACAGCAGCTCGTCAGCCAGCAAGTAACAGCTGCCACTCAGCAACACTTCTGTCTCCTTGAAGGACACATATGCCAGCAGCTGCCACGAGGAAAAGGAAGTTTAGTCACTTTACAAGCTGTATTTACTGGTTCCTTTCTTCCATTTTCATTAAACATATGACTTAAAACTAGTATCACTAGCATTCACTGGTCATAAGGGTTATAAAAGCCTTTCAAGCTCTCAATTTTAACAGTGATTTCTGCATACCCTGGTCTTTTTTCACCAGCAAAACATTCAGGAGAGCTACAGAACTACAATGACACATTTAAATATAATGTACCCGAAATAAGTTGGCCCTCTCAACTTCACCTATCTACAGAAGAGTGCTTGGAGATCAGAGTCCCAATACTTTCAAGAAAAGGTGTTTGACTGTACAGTAACTCATTCCTGCTTGTCATGAGATAATGTGCAGCACTAGAAGGCACATTGTTGGACATCTTGTTAAAAAAAAACAAAACAAAAAACCAAACAAACCCCAAACCCCACAAACAACATAAATTAATAGAAAAAGCAGGGCTCAGAAGGAACAGCAAGAGTTCATCTAGTCTGTTCCTTTTTCCATCAGGATAAATTCCATCTCCATCATTCCTGGCAGATGCCATATCACCAATTTTTAAAGACTTCAGTGCTGCAGTGCTATACTATCCCCAGGAACATATTCCAGTGTTTCACTTTTTTTTTTGTAAATAGTATTTCCTAATACTACTCCAACACTGTTTTCTAAATTGCAATTTAAGCCTAATACCTCCTGTTCTGTCTGCCATAGACGCAGAAATCATGGGGGTTTTTTGCCTCTAACTCTTTGTACAGCCTTCAACACTATTTAGCTCACACTGCTGTCACATCTCCCCTTAGTCTCCTCACTCCCATTCCATTCCTTCTCTCTTTCCTCTCGTGTTATATTTTCTTGAAGTGTAGCACCCAAAAATGGTCAAGAGCAGTCTCAAGTCAGCAAAGACAGGGATCCCAACTAGCATGTCTGCTCACGGTAACACAGGAAGAGAACTTTGTAGGTAAGACTCTGTATAATGCTCTAATTTTGCTTCTATCATATATGATCAACAGGCCTCAGAAAGAAAAATATCTAGGCTGAATTTAGGCCAAATTATTCATTCTGTGAACAACAATATAGACAGTTTTGTTTGCTTTTAGAATGGTTAAAAAAATCATCTAAAGAATAGCCAAATGATGAATATTTTCTTGCTATTTTTAGGAACAGTACAATGGAAATGCAGACACCAGTTTTCCTCAGTGCTGTGATTACATGCAAGATGTCAAGAGCATTTTACTTCACAAGTATGTGTTTTAATACCAGTAAAATGCAAATGCATGCAGAGGAGCACAGTATATGTAACAATATGAAAGTGGAAGACTTCTGAGCATTGCTCAGCCTGTTCGCTCCTTCCATATGTAATAGCCCCAAGGCAAATATTTCCATTTCCTGGGGCTCTTTACTATGCTGTATCCAGAGTTTAGTTGTGCCAGCGACTTACACAACATTATGAACGATGCAGTACTTTGCAATTCTACTTGTCACAGTTACACTCATCCTTCCTACAGATCGCACTAACTCTGCTGCTTTCAGCAGCTGACATTTTGAATTGCTTTGACAGCAGCAAAGCTCAGCCCAAGAACTGCTACTCCAGCCCTGGCAGACATAGCCCTTCCATAACTTGCACCTCAGGCTTTGCTAAGCTGCCAACTTTGCTCCCGCTGGGCAATTAGCATGCCACACGCCGTAATATCTTACTCTAAGTGAAGGTACTAACGACATATATTGGAATATTTTCCTAACTTACGTATCTCCTGGGAATGTTTCAACAGCCTTCAGGATGTAAGCAGATGTAGTCTTAGGCAAAACTGCTTCTCACAGGGAATATTATTTAGGAAAGGTTTAAATATTTGCTCCCTTCTGAGTTTGCTATGTCAAAAGACATCAAAAGGCCATTCACACTAACACACTACGTAAGATATCAAAACAGTCCAATGAATTACTCCTGATAGAAATGTAAGCATGACTAAAATGAACATTACTCAATTTAGTGCAAGAGATGAAGGATCTTCTGTCAGTTTCACCAAGATTTGTTGGGAAAAACAAATAAATTCACCTTCAAGGCCTATGAACATTTGTTTCAAAACTGTGTCAAAGTTATTTACAAACTCCCCTTCTTCGGAAAGTGACAACTGGAAGGAGCCCACCCTCCAGAACTAAATTCCTATCGAGAGAGGATTACTGATTTCTAAGGGGCCTGCCACATTCTACCAACACTAAGCTATACATAGCAGATATTTTGCTCCTTGAGCACTGATACCCACAGATCCAGATGCATAAACACACAGCCAGAAGAGCAGAATCAGAATAAAATTCTTAGACAAATAATAATGTCCAAGTTACTTATATAGTAACTTAATTTCTACTATATAAGTATACTGCAAAATCTCCACTGTGATACCACTCTACCTTCTGCATTTATAAGCTAATTATATGGCTTTATAAAGATGAGCTGCTAACCAGTCATTGTAAATGATAAAGAAAAATTAAAAGATGGTGTCTACTGGACTGTCATGCAAATCACTTCGTGCTGATACACAATATATTCAAAACAGTTGCCACCTGCCTCCTTCAAAAAAGGATAATACTGTTTTGGTTTGCCTTTTTAACAATTTGTCTTGTTTCAGCCACAGTTCAAATTTTGACCTGGTCATTTCACACAGGCATTGAAACAACATCCAGCCTTCTAAAGACTGAACTCATATCTTCAGTACTAAGCTCAGACAGACATTTAGCTCTGGAGAAAAAAAACAATTAAAAAAAATATGTACTGACAGTTCAATCAGCTGCATACTCCTCCTGTTGACATTCCCATTTAGACGAAATGACAGGTGCCAATGGTGGCAGGTGACAACTTTGAATTTAGTATTTAAAGCTCTGACTGTACATTGATTCTATTTAAAGCACTGAATTTATAAAGGTAATCAGCTTCAATATTGCCCGTGTTACCACAGACCCATCACCCTCCTTGGAATGAGCAGTTTGATCATTCCTGGTCAAACCCCCCCATGATTAGAGCACCTCCCTGTGCTGCCAGTATTGAGAACAGGGACTGTACCGTCCGGCGTTGCCTGCTGACGGGGTTTTTTACATTTGACGTAATCGTGGTCAACTGGAGTGGCTGTGTAAGGTGGGGATGTCAGACCTGGACCGGAGGATGAGGGGAGGGAAGTCCCAGGGCCTGGCACTGTTCCGGCTGAAGAGTGAGAGTCTTCATCAATCATACAAGCTTTTTCCCTGCGACGGGCAGGGGGAAAAAAGAAAAAGAACATGGTGTAACATCCTGGGGACGTGTACAGAGAACAAAACGAGACTACGCATTCTTACAACAGGAATCAAATCTTACTAACAAATCCTAAATAACAGGCATTTTAGCAAAGGTTATATTCCTGCCTTGCCACTGGTCAAAAATAAAACATTTCTTTATTTTGTAGTTGTTAACGAGAAAAATTATGAGGACTAGAGTATCTTATCCTTTAAAATAAAGGCCATTTGCTTTTGCTTTTGTTAATAGTTGATTAAAAATGTTAATTTAATAAATAAAAAACGGCTTCAAAACAGAGGACAATATCAAAATTGTTCTACTTTGTCCTCTTCCAGTCTACACTGTGCCAATTATTGATAAGATCTCAGAGCTGCGCATAATCTAACTGCTTATGATACCTGAAAACTGCAAACATTAGAATGAATTCTAATTGCTTTGGTTCGTATTTCATTCAGCTTCTTTTTAATAGCTTTTTATACAGCAGTTTATAAGCATTCTTTCAGAAGATACTCCTGGAAATTAGCACTCACTTTTCTGCAACTTTTGGGGTGTTCTTCTCCTCACCCCTGGCAAATGGTCCCTCAGAAGCTTCTTTCATGAAGCTAACTAATATCTCTGCATCTACTCCAGAATCTGGTTTCCCCACAAGTTTCAAAATAGAGGCATGAAGTCGAAAGTATACCTAGAAAACACCAAAGTCTACTCAGTCAGTAGAGAATTCATAGCTCTGCAACCTATACAAATAATCTCTTCTCTGTAGAAACTGCAGGAGCTAATACAGACAGTCATCCATTATGTAAACGTACCTAAATAGGATTTTTCCTGCCTTTGAAAGTTGCTTGTAAATGACAAGATCTGAAACCTGTAAAAATTTTATAATTGCAACCTATGGAGTACAACAATGAAAGCAGACATGGTCTTCTGGAAGCAACTCACCGCTGGGTATGTTCTACATCCATTATTTTTTACCAGACAACACAGTGAAAGCAAAGGTGTTATGACTACTATTCCAACTCATGCATGAACTTTATGCTTTCATGGGTATGAGACGCAGGTGAAATCCTAAAGGGGACTGACAAGAAAGTTGGAAAGGGAATTTTTACAAGGGCATGTAGCAACAGGACAAGGGATACTGGCTTTCAACTGAGAGTAGATTCAGATTAGATATAAAGCAGAAATTCTTCAGTACGGGGGTGGTGAGGCCCTGGGACAGGGTGCCCAGAGAAGCTGTGGACACCCCATCCCTGGAGTGTTCCAGGCTGGGTTGGACAGAGCTCTGAGCAACCTGGGCTGGTGGAAGGCGTCCCTGCCCGTGGCAGGGAGATGGAACTAGATGATCATTAAGGTCCCTTCCAATCCAAACCATTCTAAGATTCTATGAACTGTGTGCAGGAAAATCCAGCAGTAGAAATTCTGATGGTCTGTCCAATACAGAGATTGTATACGTAAACTGTCTTTAAAGCAAAAGCAGCCTGAATAACAGGCTCCAGTTTACTCCCCAAATTAGTCTTGTAAATGTTGCCAGACACAGAGCACCACGTACATATGCCCAATAACACAAACTAATAATAACTGGCGTTCCATTATCCGTAGAGAACAAGGTTTTCAAGCTTAATGCATTTAACTTCCTTTTACCTCCAATGCTTCCATGGCAAGTTCTGGTGGATTATGGTAGTGAATCTTCTTTGGATACCGGGCAGCCTCCTCATGCAAGTAATGAGCTGCCTGTTTGTAGTGAAGCAGATAGACAACAGGAGGCTGTTTCTGCTTCTCTGCGATCTTTCCCAGCATGTAGTGAATAAGCCACTCCTCTTCATCGCCGTCTCCCTCACAGCGAGATGCTGACGTAAAACACAATTTGGCTGTCTCCAACATACTGTCTCGACGCTCTTCCATCTGCGATCGAACAAAGTGTTGAGAATACATGAATTCACTGTGGATGGGATGTAAAATTCTAAAAATACACTCCAGCATGTGAAGGTGCATAAACAGGGTACACCATTTAAAATATTTTCAACCTAAGACGCAGCGCATATCCAAGTGATTGAATACATCCTCACGCCCCACATGATGTGTTTATGGATAGGTTTTTGTTCATTCCAGTAACCGCTGACACAAGTAACCAGAACAAAACAGTAGGACACAAGTGTAAGAATATGCTTATGAACACAAATCTAAAAAATAACAAACCAATATACATGTCTGCAAAAAGTAATTTTACCACTTTTTCAAAGCTGTAATTATCTTAACTCTTCAAAGAAAAGTTACTTGTTTTGTTCTGCAACTAAAGCCTGCTAGAGCCACCATGGACCACTATAATTTGTGAAGAAATGTAGTTCATCTTGCTTGCAACGCATCTAATTTTGAGCTGAATATGGCAAGAATACTTTTTTTTTTCCCCAAAGAAATTAAAACCAGCAGCATAAATTAAGGTTGGCTGCCAATAAAGTCACGTAAAAAAAATAGGTCAAATGACGCATTAATATCACTTTCTCCCTTTGAAAAATTCAAATTGTTGGGCTATAACAGCATCCTAAGCACTTGTTGCACTCCAGGAACTATACAACAACTTTTCCTTTCCTAAGTATTTTGTAAGAAGAGGAGAATAATAAGGTTTTTATGTATGAGAAGCACATTCCTGAAGAAGAGCTGTATCCCTGGAAGGGAGATTATATTGTTCTGCTGTATCTTTTATTATAATAGAGCTTTTTTCAGTATATTATGCATTTTTAATACATTTACTTGAAAAAAAAATGAAGATTCGAGTAGTCCTAAATAAACATTCTAATTTAATCCACATAATAACCCTAACTTTTTCATCACCATCGTGCATAAAGAGGTAATGAATTTATAACAAGGTTTTCTATGAAAATTCTATCAACCTCCCCATTTTGATCTATTGGTTGAGTAAATAAGCTCAAAAAAACACAGAAAAAGGGGAGGATGTCTTTAGATACAGGAGATGACATATGCACACAGATATCAGAGTAATTCCTGATCTTTTCACTATCTACATATGTATATATTTCACCTTTTCCTGGAAGCACTGTATGACATTTACAGAAAGGTAAGGTAAATATAATTCCCCTTTCCAGAAGGTTACAACAATTTTGTGTCACCTTCGAAAGATAATTCAAAGATCAGGCTCAAACTAATTTTACATAGGAAAAGAAATTAAAAGACGCTTTAAATTCTGCTTGACACCAGCAGCTTATATGAATTATTATTAGCATTTCCAATATTATTTACTAACCATACAGTCTAATACGTGGTATACGGCATGTAAATACTTAATTTAAAAAGTTATTACATAGGAAAAGATAATTTAAAATATTTAAAATTTCACACTGCTCTCAGGTAGATCCCACCTGCTGCACAACTTCAGAGGGGAGCTCTGATTTCCACTGCTTGAGCTGTCGCGATGCAAAAGAATGTAGGGCGTAGGAAATGGTGCCGTACTCTATCCACAGCGAGAGGTTGGAGCTGTCGATCTCCAGAGCTCGCTTGAAGCAGTTCAGGACAGGAGTGGAGTGCTTCCAGATCGGGCCGTCGCTTTTCAGTTCATTAGAGTTCAACTTGTCCTGAATACGACTTGCTCGAGCCAGAGCCATGCCAGCCCACGAATCAAACCTGTGCAGGCAAGGACAAAACACAGAAACAATTTCCTCCCTAAACATCACACTGAATAGCACAGATAACGTTAATTTTGTTGTATCTGCAACTTTCTCTTCCTTTCATTGTACGCTCTCTCAAAACAGACTTCTGCATCTCCTCCTCCCCTCATTGTGGAACAGACTCTATAGCCTAAATCATACTGATTTTACTAGAGAAGTGTTGCAAAGTGGTTTCCCAATAAAGCACTGTCCCCAGTAATTGTCACACATGAAAAGCAGATGAAACAACAAGGTGTATTTGCCACGCAAAAATAGCATATCTATACTTCTAATGGCAGCGCTCCCATTGATCTCTTTTCTCAGTAACCACACTGTCCTGCTCAAACATAGTCACCCTGTATTTCCGCAGGCCAGCAGACAGCCATTCTGACTTTCTGTACTGTTGGACTGGACTGCAAATGATCTTTAGCATAATTTTCCAACATAATATGACAAAACCCAAAATGCATTAACGTAGGAAAATTCTGACGAACAACAGATTGGTTCCTGAGAGGACTGTTCAGGATCTAGTCCTTTGTTTATTAGATCATTGACAATACAGTCTGAAGAGCAGCTTCCGTATTCCATAATCCTAAACTAACATCAGGGGTCAATGGTTCTGCAAATATTCAGTTTTACCATGATTCTGACACTAAAGAAATTATCTTAATGTTCTCACTTTTTTTGCTTGTAATTTCTTGGTGATTTCAATCAAAAACCCATTTCTGGGTCAAGTGACCTCAACAGTCAGATTCCTGAGGGGAATGGAAGGGAAACTGTAACACAGACATTTGAACAAGTACCATCTCATAAGACTGGGCTAAAAATACTATGCTACCACATAAAGCACCTCTGAGCAACAAAATCTCATACGTAAAAGTAGGAATGCATTCGGCTGTCATTTATTTATGAATTTCGGTTTTAAAGTATCAAAACTATAAAAAAAATTGGCTGTTGGTTTTTTTGGTAATTTATCAGGCTTCAAACAAGTTCTTAGCAATCTGCTAATCAACAGTTCCCTGACTAGAAGATTCAATAAGATTAAACTACAGCTATTTCTCTGTAGATTCCACATGCAAAATTGCTCTGTGCCTTCATACTCCCTTGTCCCTTTTTACGTGACTAGTTTTAGAAATAGTTTACTTGTCTCAAGTCTATCAACCAGGGTTTTTGTCACTGACTCTGATTTATCAACCTTAAGGATAATTAAAATGATAGCTTACATCTAATACACAAAGTCTATATTTAATCAGTACATTTAGAGATTATTTAATTTTATTTTAGAAGATTTATTCAAAACGTGCTTTATTTTTAAGATGGCTTAATTTTGGTGGTATTTCAGTAAGTTGTAAATTATCAAGAAACAAGGTGGTTTAGTTCAAATATCACTAAGATATGCAGCTGGATTCAAAAATACTGACCTGTTTGGACAAATACAAATGTCATGCATGTAAAATTTAATGGCCTTAGACTGTTCTTTATTCTTGAAATGATAGTCTGCCAGAAGATAGTACAACTCAGTCACCACTGGTGGAGAATAGTCTGCACCATCCGGGAGAGAGGGTGCCTGAAAATAAAGGTTCATATTAAATAAAACATTCATATTAAATGAAGCTGCACACTTGCGTCTTCCTTGTGGTGAAAGTAGCCTTTTCATCACAGAATATGAAGACATAAAATACAAAGGCAGTGAAAGCATTCCACAGATACACAGAGCACTTACAAACATTAATGAACATCTCATACTGACTCCATATTAATTAATATGACATCTTGCCATTCCAAGACTAAAAGCTTTGGTGTTGTCACTCTTATTTCATTTAAATGTAATTACCTGAAGAGATCCAAGATAATGGAATAAATCATTCCCCTAACTATCTCCAAGTCAACATAAAAATAACAACGGGAATTTTTACTCTTTTCCATTTTTTTAATCTAAAGCAATTAATTGTACCTTGCTGCATGTTCCTTCAATATAGGCAGATACAGCATCCAGGCTCAGCATAGGCTTGTCTGTTCGAGGAACAATAGTAGCAGTCTTCTTCAAAAGGTTGGCCAAATCAGCAGAAACAGTACTGGTTTTGTAGCTATCAAATTCCGGAAGAGTTTTAGGCTTAAAATATTCAAACATGAACAAAGCATCTTCCCATGTTAGATCAACCTGAAGAGGGAGGTAGATTAGAGGGGAAAAAAAACTAATCTCAAATTCCAAAATTCAAAAGTCTACCAATGACGAGTTTCTATGGTTTTTCTAGTTCATGAGAAAATATATATTGCTCTAGCAGGAAACAGACCTCCCAATAACAGAACAACAAAAGGTTTCATTAATTTATGCTGCTCACAAATATAGCATACTGCTCACTGATTTTGTATCGGGTAAACGCTAAAATCATCTGAGGGTTTTTTTAACAAAAATCAATGATGTTTCAAGGCTCAGGATTGCTGACCTGTTTTTCAGTTCCTCCCTTAGTACTACAACCCTCTTCCCAAGGCACTCTGTAGTAATTGTTCTCCCAAATTAAACTGAATTTCACGTTTCTTACAAACAGCTACAAAATATCATCATAGATTTCAAAATAAACTATAATATAATTTACTTGCATAATTTTTAACAGTGACATTTTTCACATTCATAAACTGCAAGGTTGGCTGCTAAAGTTTTCTTCTCTCAAGCTGACTTTTTTCCTCTCTACTTTTCCTCAACCTCGAACTTCTTCTCTGCTGAAAACAGGAAAGTCATGGCTCAATAAAACAGATTTGGCAACAGTTCAAAATGGCAAATGACTGTGAATAAGACTATACTACCATTTCATTTCAAATATCTGACCCTCTATATTCATAAAGCATCCCATATTTTCAAATGAGTTTATTTTCTACATGTAAAATACATGAGTTTTACAAGGAAAGAGAAGGAATCTTTCTCCAAAATATATTAAGGTGCATTAAAACTAAGCAAGGGTGTATTTTTCATCACTTAAGGATATTCCACTGACATTCAATAATATGTATCTTACCTGCTGTACTGAATGTTCTTCTAGGTATCTTGCTTTGCTTTTCTTGCTAGGAAAACCATATAAACAATAAAAACACTGTTCTAAGGCTGTTTCCAGCTCTTCCTTGTATGGATGAGTATCTTCAGAAGTGGATGCTGCGAGTTCCTTTTGTAGTACCTGAACCTACAACACCACAAATATCAATGAAAAAGTCATCTGCAAGCTGAAGATTGCGTCACGTTACCTCGTTGTCTGAAGGCAGGTAAAAAAAACTACATGAAGGAATTAGGCGTGTTTTTCCTCAATTACAACTAAATATTATGCATTCTCTGTAAACTAGTCTCATACAAGTAATGTCAATGGCACTGTAACTGCAACAAAGCACTTTTATTTTTTTTCTCTGTTGATTTATGAGCTCTTTATTCAATGAGATTCGATATCAGCTTAATGTTACAGACTTAACATCATTCAGAGTTTTCTACCACACACGAAATTGCTTCTGTGAATATAAACACTGCAGTTTGCCAGCCCAACTCTGAGAATAAGGAAGAGGCACAGAGGAATTTCTGCCCTAATACACATACATCAGTTTCCTTTGTGTGGAAAAAGGTAGATGGAAAAGACTCTGTGGGAAAAGAACAGATGGCTACTGAAAATCTGACCAAAAGGGATACAGAATTGAATAGTAAGAATAGTATTATACAGATGGCTACACACTAAGGAAAGTGGCTGGATCGATCCCAAATGTCTAAACACTGTAGCAAGTTGCTATTTTAACTTCAACGTTACAAGGAAAAGTACCCATCAGTAACATATTTTGGAAGATGCTATTGGCTTTCCTGACACTACAGACACTGCACATCACCATCACAAGGCAAAATTCTCTAGTTCTACATGCAAGAAGCTCATCTGTAAGTGCTGGGATTAAGATGTTAATTCTCTTCTGTTTAAAAGAACAAAGTACCACTTATTAAGAGCCAAAACCCTTAAAAATAACAGTAAAGACAAGTCTTTTAATGAAATTTTGAGTCACAGCTTTTGAATTCTTTGCAGTAACCCAGAATTGTTCTTAATGATTCAGACTGACTATTGCTAAAGGACTGAACTAAATATTAACATCTCTTGCACACCACCTTCAGCCACAAGCAGTATAATATGCTTAAGCAGACAGTTCATCTACAGAGCACAATCATTTAATACTAGTCTATAAAACACACTTTTTGTTTAACATTCTGAAAGCTGCCTTCCTCTTCAAATAATTCATCCCATTTTATCTTTGTCTTTCCTTACCCTTCCAACACCCTCTTGTCTCTGAAAACTAAATTCTTGTGCTCTATAATACTATATTATATTTTAGTTTAAGAAGCAGGCAATTCTGCCACTGAAAATTGAAGATTTTGTTCAAAGCATCTGATGACATTTGCAAAGATCTAGTAGTAAGTACATTCCCAGCTCTCAGTTACCTGTGGTTTATCTAGGCTCACAGGTCACACCACCACAAGCCCCAGGCTGTGGGTACATGCACGCTATACAGACACAGTTCAGATTCATCACTCAGGAGCACTGCATTTGAGGGCAAGCTGGACTCTGGAGCCAGGCTCTATTTTCAAGAAGCACAGTGCCTCAGCTAATAAGCCCTCTCGGCCCAAGGCAGATCCACAGAGGTGCAGTTCAGGTGTATCAGCATTATGCTCCTAACATAAGGGAGACCAAAAAGAGCAGGATGCGCAGATAATCTAATAGCCCTGCACTGAATTGGGCTCAGTTCAAACACTGTTCATTAGCTCCAGCCCTGCCAGGGTGAGCTGACTCCTGCAGAAGGCCTGAAGCTCTCCACACTATCCTTCCTGGCAGACTAAATCACTGTCCTGAACACACCACTGCTCAGACACAGAGGTGGATGCGGTCTGGTGCTGAGCTGTGGCTAATAAGCTTCAGGGAGTGTTAAGAAGGGGAATTAAGAGATTTCTGAGTAGGTCTGTGCAAAACTAATCATGGTTTTCTCTTGGCTGAAGGAAATAAACCTCAATGAAGTCAAGCTGAATCTGTAAAGTGCCACTGAAATATCCCTGCAGAGCATTGCCCAGTGAATGCCACACTGCTCTATTATCTGGGTTTTGCCAACAGCCAGGCTACCCCAGACCGCCAGCACAATTTTACTTTATATTAATTTAAACCACTTCAAGCTTCATCTGAAAGCAGCAACTATAGTATTTTTGGTAAAAAAAGAAAAAAGAAAATTCATGTACTGAGTTGCTCAGTATTGCTGCCAGCTATCCATATTCCTACTACCAACTACCCACATCTCTGCTGCATCCAGTTTTATATTTAATATCTTTAGCAACATGATAAGGTATGTCAGAGCTAATCACTCCATGCCTTTCAGCCAGATGACTTGCAGAGGTTCCTTCCAACCTGAATTATTCTACAAAGCCAACACTTACATAGAACTTGAGCAGAGCGCCATCTGAATTGCAGCACCAGGATCTTCTTCCCAAATACTCATGAGCAGTGTTCAGCAGCATGAGCGAAGAAGGCAACATAGGGGTATCAGGACTCACTGGAATAAAGAAGTTGGTAAGTATTTAAGAGTTAAATCCAACTAGTCAATGTTTCATCTGGCAAAAAGAAGTTTCCTTGGTGATAAGAAAGTGATGTTTGCATACCCTTCTGCTCTCTTCAGCCATCAAGATAAGATGACAAACAAGTATTTTGTTACTTGTTCTTCAGAGCTAGATGGTACAGAGCTCAACTATATACATAAAAGTGAATAATTAACTCACCTTCTTCTCCCTGGTTCTGCTGCTGCTGGCAGCAAAGGGATCGAAAAGCATCTTCCTCATGCTGGATGATCCTGTGCAGGATTATCCATGGAAGCACTGAGGAGACATAGGGTTCTTTTGGTTCTTCCTGGACTGCCATGCTGCAGTCTATGATCTAATAAAGAAACAGATATTACACAGACAGAGTGATAGGAAATAAAAGTCAGGTGTGAATCCTTCCCAAACAACCCAAAGTTAGTAATGGGTTTTATCCTAAGGAAATAACCTAAAGTTGAGCCTCAGCTTCTCACAATGAGGGGCAGTAAAAGCCCTACAAAAAAAGATCAGCTGGTACACAGAAAGATAGAACATTTCTACCTTGACATTCCCCTTGCATCGTCTTTCTCCAACTACCTATTTCTCTGTTAATGCTATGTATAAACAACTTAAAGTAAGCAGATGCACAGCATGAATTCTTAGTGTTAGTACACCGCACTACTGTACAAGAAATTTATCGACAACCTAGCAAGGAAGAACTTAATTAAAAGAATTCCTGAATTCTTTACCAGATTTTACAACAAGTTTTACAGACCAACAAGAATCATTAACAGATTCTAAATAAATTATGTAACTGAATGAATTCTGAGCAACACGATGCTGTGTCATGGAACAGTTGTCCTGGCATTCCTCACAAACAACTGTTCATTTTATTGCCACAGTGCCAGAAATTTCTGAAGTCCTATACTCTTCTCACATTCTTTCACACATACAACAGTCTTTCTATTGGTCTTTATGTACATAAAGAGTTGTACTTCTTATTACTACAGGAAACATTGAGGATATTACAAGGAATACTCTGTTCTCCAGGATTCCATTACATTCCGTAACATAGTGAAACACATAAAACTTCACAGAATGAGGGTAAGATTTTTGTGAGCAGTGAAGGTCCTGAGCTTTTACTGAAGTAAATGGAGATTTGCGAGGTGTGAGCACATTGAATTTTGACATTAACTAGACTAGCTTCTTAACAACTGAAAAGTCTACCACTTCTTAGCTGGATAGGAAAACACTCATTCAGTAGTTTGAAGGCTTGAAAGTACCTGTTTTAAAAGGCTAAAACTAGCTGTATTTGTAATGCTAGGAGCAGTCTGTACCTCACTTTTTTTTTCCCTGCCCTCTTCTCATTACCTTTGCCTATTTTACTGGAACAACCCTTAGTTTGGCCAGCACTTGCAAGCAACTCTTACCACATTCCCAAAATTTACAGGATTTTGTCTTCTAGCCCAAAGCATGTACAGCCAAGACCAGTGCCATAGCTTACAAACTGCACTCAGCCAGCTGAACCCGTCCTCGCTTTAGCATCATTTCAAACAGCATAATAAAATAGAGCTGTTTCTTGCATTAGCTCACTATCATTCTTTCATTGTTTTAGGCAGCTTGGTGTTTGAAGTTACGCGCTGCTACTGATTCTACAACAGGTTTTCTCAGTGTCTCTCATGTACTGAAATGAAAATGAAGATCATGAAGGCAAACGCTCATCTTGCCCTGACCTTCCCTCAATAAAAATGTATCCCAAAACACCACTGCGAGTGGGTGGCAATTCAGCCACAGCACCTGTATCACGTCTGAGGGCCTAGAGCACACAATAGTGCAAGTGAACAGGCTACCTGAATCAGGTTGGTTGTTAGTCGAACGAGGCTTGGTGTTACAGAAGAGTCTTTCAGGATGCTGCTGACTGATGATAATGAAGTATCTATTCCTGTGAGCAGTTGTGTTACCGTAGCAACCCACTCGTCTTTAGCAGAGGCTGCTGTCATATTAATCATCTGCTGAATTGCTTCATTCAAGGCAACTTCTGAGCATTCTAAGCATTGCTTGTAATCTTTCAGTTTGAGCAGGGAGTCCTAGGGAATGTAAATACCAAAAAAATCGATTATAAGGATGAAAGGTTTATTTTAAACCATGAGTGCACATCAGGGCAAAGCAATATACTATATACGGTTAATGTAGTTACTTTAATGAAATGATAACAGACTACTTGTAAATATGACACTAAAAAAGAACAGTAGGAGGTACATGCGCCCTGCACTAGAAATATACAAGTAGGATCTAAATTTCAAAAAAAATAATGCACTGAATCTTTCTGCTTTTATAAAAGACACAAGGGAAAAAATATTCTGGAAAGAGATGGCTGTAGATCTAAAATTCTAACAATATGCAGTTGATAGAGGCCCTACAGAAACTGGATTTGGATCTTTATGGTCTTGTGCTACCATTTTATTACTTTGTAAATAATGAAAGAGCAACTATAAGGCTAGCAGTATAGGAACATTCTCCTGCTTCTTTCTACTTTGCCAGGTTTGGGTCACCAGATGGCATGGAGGCTGCAGGATTTGGTTCAAGCCAGTTGAAAGAGTATCAGCCTTTTTTCGTACAACCTTTTTTTTCCCCTGGAGAACTGACAGGTTCAAATTGTTCCGACAGCTGAGCTCATTTGTACACTTATTTTCATAGTGTCAAATGGACTAAATCTATAGCAATTATACTGGATGTATCTATCAACACTCTTTCATTCATGCAGGACAGATACACTAGATCATAAACCAATCACATGCTATATCACTTTAAAGTTTCAGAAGGGTTCTAAGTCACCATGTGGTCAGTATCAGCAAAAGCAGGAAGTATTCAGAGCAGATGCAGACAGCATGAATCCATCCCCAGAATGTCTCTGCAAATGATTCAGATTTATTTGAATTTATAATTTTTCTGGCTATTTCATGTAGGCCTCAGACACCTGGTATCTTTAGCCACATCCTCAGTCAGCAAAAGTCAGCATATTGCTAGTGATGTCAATAAAGCTACACTACTCACACCATTTCTAGATTTGGTTCCATGTTTTGCTTTGTAATAAGACTTATTAACCATTAACACCTACTGTAGAAAGCCTTTCATCCTGTTTTCAGAAGTCTTTAACCCTTACTAAAAAAGTTATTTCAAGAAACAAAACAAACCTGTAGGAGAAGCAGCTGTGCTGGTCTCTCTGGTATGGATGTTACAAACTCCAGATGTTTCACTCTGCCATAACCATTGAAGCATAACGTTGGACGAAGCAGATGCACAACTGCATTATAATCCCCAGCCTCATGCAGTCGCTGGATCTCTTCCAAAGACTGGCATCTCTCCAGAGATTTGAGGTTCTTTTCAATCTGCAAACATCACAGATGACACAATCCAACTCTCATTTTGTCTACACATGCGTTTGCCAATGACATTTCACCTAACAGCTTAGTGAGAACTCTAAAACTACACTCAGAAATACAAACCAGGAAGAAAATGCCTGCTATGTAACACCTGAGCCATTCCACAGATTTTTAATTATTATATAGTACATTAGTTTAGTACTATAAAAATGTTAAGCCTTTTTTCCTCAAATCCCAAATTCACGCATTTCTACACTGCAAGAACACATCCATTAGATGGACTTCAAAGTGAAGACAGCATCTCCTGTGTTGGAGTTCACTCCCAAAACGGCAATAGAAAGCAGCCAGCAATCCCTTTGTTTAGAACTGCATGCAAACTGTTATGTGGTAAACAGAATGCTGAAATAAAGAGCACATTTAAGCAACGGTGAAATTTATGTTTAAGAAGAGAAAATAGAACACTAGTCTAATAATCTACTGTTCTACGTGCAGATACTCTTAATATTTTTATTTTGCATAAAAGCATTCTTAAGCTGCACAGGACCAAGAGATCAAAAAGATGCCTTTTTGAAAAGATGATGGCCTTGACGTCATCATTAAACTATGAACCTGTCCTTTCACTCTTAGAAAAATTCTAGGACAGATATGGTAAACCCATCACAAACAAGATAATTTATAGATAACCTTTGAAAACGGGAAGGATGGAGCAGGGAGAATACACCTGCAAATTAATTCTTACCTCTTCTAAGGAAACAACAGAATCAACATGTAGATTAGGTAACCGTATCACAATGCTGCCTTCATTGCCAGCTTTAGCTTGCATTGTACTGGAGCTCTGTAGCATTTCAGTGCATATATCATAGTTTTCAAGTGCCTGTTCCATGTCTCCCTATAGAAACAGTAGAGAAGAAAATAAATAAACAAAAAACCTCAGAGTTCTGCCTGCAGCAACAGTTTTTAAAGCACGTAGAAAATGTTTAAATTCAGTACAGGCACTGCCAGTATGATTACTGTGCATCCTCCCAAATAAAAAATAAATCAAATTGACACTCTCCAATTAAAAACAACTGGTATATCTTACCAGTGACTTTAATAACAGATAAAAGAGAAATAGAATTCACCTTGCATAAATTTGAAAGACTAAATTGGATTGCTTTTCCTTATAAAAATGGAAGAGTAAAACAGTAGAAATAACTCTTCCATTTGTGCAACTAAAAACATTGAGTCAAGAAACATTCTTATATCCTGCAAAGTGAATGCATTCTACTTGTTCTGCCCAGCTGAAGTAGATACTGAAGTTGAGTGGTCAGGAGAGAAATGCAAGCTGTGCAGACCAAATACAACTCTGTACAGCTGGAGATGGCAGCAGCCATATAGGAATTCTCATTTTTCATTAAGTAAGTTTATTGGAAAGTAATCCTTAGATGCAACAACTAAAATGAAGGAACTGGTTACATAGTTCACAACTGACTCACATCAATAGTTGACAATTGACTTAAACATAATTGATGCATAAACAAACTCTTTGATGTCCTGAGGAAGCAATGCTTGGAGAAAAAAAACATTGGGATCAAATAACATTTCTTTCAAATTATTCCCTTAGTGATAGGTTTAAAGCCCTCTGCGTCAAAAATCTGCATAATTTCTCCAAAAGAAGAATCACATTACCTTGAAAATGCAGAGAGGAGAGTAATTAAACATACAGTTTGCTTCAGCTGAAAGCTGCATTTTGGACTGTCTGGGACTTTGATAGCATCCACTAGCCCAGGTCCCAAAAAGTCCATGTTTTACAGCTACACATTACTACAAATAACTTTGGTCCAAACATATTTTAAGCAGAACACAAGTTAAATAGAGACTTACATATTAACCATATCTGAATATTAGCTTAGCATGTGAGACCTCCTACTTCATTTCCACCTCTACCCTTAGGGATAGTTAATTATTTAAAATGTAAAATGCAATCACTATGTTGTGAGCTCATTTTATGTGCACGCGTAAACAAGCTGACATTCCCAAATCAGCTGCAGTGTCTCTGAACACCACTGATTTCAATCTGGGAAAGGTTTTATTTGTTAAGTCAAAAGCAAAACGAACCTGCAGCGCTAGAAAGCGAGCTTTCAGCCAATATACCCGAGTGACAAACTCCATCCAGCCTTCCTCAAATAAATCTCGCTGTGAGGATGCAAACGACAGCTGCAACAGGTCTCCCAAGAAATGAGTTCCTGGGAAGTCAGGACCAAACTTCCCATTCACAGAGGCAGCAGGGCAATTTCGTGGAGAAACTGTAAATCAATTAATTATATTTTATCATCAAGTTACTAGCATCCCATGAAAAGAGTCCCACATACTAGTATTTTTAAAGTTCTGATCTACTTAAAGACAAACAACTGATAGACCAATAAAATGCAGATCTGAAAAGTATTCATTAAGAAAAAATAGCTCCAAGATCCAATGAATTCCCAGAAACACTTCTTCATATACCTTGAGTGTTTTTAGAGTCTGGAGAAAGTAACATCCGGTTCTCACCTGTAGAGCTCTTCCCTTTCGTCAGGAGCCACTGATCTAATTGCAGTTCCATGCAAGAAAGGCTCATCAACATCATATCCTTCAGAAAAAGCATGGAGGTATCAAAAAGGGAGAAATACATTAAAAGAATTTTTTAAAAACCCACTAAATTTGCAATTTACTTCAAAGAAAGCCTTCAACTTGTCCTCTAGGGATTTCTATTCCCAAGATATAACTAATTCTTCCTCTCCTTAAAGCTATATAATGGCATTTGCAAATCAACAGGTATAAAACAATATTTGGAAGGAGGATAAAAAAAAAATCCCCACTCATGAAAGAAGGTAGTCACAACAGCTTCACCTGATGTTAAAAAAAGTGACATCCTTGTTTTTGTAT
Source organism: Nesoenas mayeri (assembly GCF_963082525.1). Lineage (NCBI taxonomy): Eukaryota > Metazoa > Chordata > Aves > Columbiformes > Columbidae > Nesoenas > Nesoenas mayeri. Next base: position 8,885,374 of record NC_137565.1, on the reverse strand, counting down.
CTGGCTGAAATAAAATTATATTGAATTGCTAAATCATGCTTAAAGCATGTTTCCAGAATATAGTAAAAGTACTGATATTTGAGAAATAAAAAGTCTATATCCTATCATTTTTTCAGTAATTATTTCCATGAGACTAACTAAACTAGACTCGAAGGGGGATGGGGTAGTAGCTGGGCTTGCATCAGTAGGGCATCACTCTAGAGTTCATGAAGGCTGGGAGGCCTCCCATACCCCTGGGGTGAAATCGGTGTGCTCAGCTCACTCTCTGAAATGCCTGTACACCAATGCGTGCAGCATGGGGGGTAAGCAGGAGGAGTCAGAAACCTGTGTTAGGGCAGGAGATTATGACCTAGTGGCAATTACGGAGACATGGTGCGACAGCACACATGACTGGAATGTGGTCATGGATGGCTATGTCCTTTTCAGGAAAGACAGGCCAGCCAGGTGTGGTGGTGGAGTTGCTCTTTATGTGAGAGAACAACTACAATGTATTGAGTATTGTCCAGGCACAGATGAGGGGCGAGTTGAGAGTCTATGGGTGAAAGTTAAGGGGCAGGCTGGCAAAGGTGATACTGTTGTGGGTGTCTATTATAGGCCACCAGATCAGGGTGAGGAAGTTGATGAGGCCTCTACAGGCAGCTGAGAGCAGCCTCACAGTCACAGACCCTGGTTGTGGTGGGGGATTTGAACTTCCCTGATGTTTGTTGGAAGGACTACTCGGCCGGCCAGCCACAGTCTAGGAGGTTCTTCCAGTGCCCTGACGATAACTTTGTGAAGCAAAGGGTGGAGGAGCCGACTAGAAGAGGTGCACTGCTGGACCTCATCCAACATTCTGTGATTCTGTGAGACAGAGTATGTACTCTAGTCTTACCAGCTTATTACTGCTTGCTGGATAAAGTTCAGGAGTATATTAAGAATCACCATGGATCTCTGCCAAGTAGTTTTGTGCAGTAAAGAACATATTATATTCTGATTAAATTCATAGGAAAAAAGGCTACAGGTCCAGGTGTAAAAACCAGGTTCCTGTGAAAAGGTTCAAAAGCCCATACACGTTACCAGAATAGCCCCTCACAATCTTCAAAACCCAAATTTATTACACTAAGGATACATTGCAAATGAAGTATAAAATAAATTTAAGGATGAAAAAAATACACAAGCATGAGGACAGTGATTCATAATGAGAACGAAAGGAATACACTTACATTTGTTTAAAAAAGGGTATGTATATATGAATACAGAAATACAACAAGAAAAACCATCTGCTACACAGTGATACTTTTGTTTGTTTGTTTTGTAAACTAAGTCAATTGAACATAATTTTCAGAATTCATTTTTCATTTATTAAAAAGGAAAAACACTGATGATCTGAAAAAAAAATATATCTATATAGGGTACACTTGCATTTAGCATCACCCAGATATGTTCAGGAGCTCAAGAACAGTTACATGAGCTGCAGAGAGGGCAGTTTATGAAAGATGTGCCAGCTAGACAAGCAGTTCTGCAGAGAGCGCTCAGGAAAATCTGCACTGAACTGCTGGATTTCAGTCAGTACTTGTGGCACATAGGGAGCAACACAGTGGCAAAGAAACAGGAATATAAGGAAAGGTGTTTCATTACCTTGATGTGCTGATTACTTGAGTCCCTCAGTAAGGGATTGGGAAGACTGCTGCTGTGCTTCCTCCAGCTGTTGTAGATACTGAGGACCACCTCACACAAGCCAGGAGGCCACTTCACCAGGAACTTTTGGCTGATGACTTTTAGGTACCTCATCATTAGCTCCAAGATCCCACCATTGTTCAGGTTATCCAGCAGGAATTCATGAACATCCTGTTTTTCTAGAGGGCAGATAAACACAAAGCCATTCAGGTCTAAGGTCAAGGCAGACCAAAAGTACAAATAAGTTTCAACAGTGTTTTATGCACTAATCCTGCAGCAGTTCTCCCGCACTGCATACAGGCACAATGAAGTTCTTGTATTCTAATCTGTGTAAATGGGAAACTCCACACAACAGAGCTCTTGCACACAGTAATTAAGCAGTCCTCAAGACTTTAAAAAAAATAATTAATTAATAAAAATGACACCTGTTCCCAGATATTTCTTTGCCATAAAATTACACTTTTAAAAATCATGCATACTTTTGTATCTTTTAGGTATAAAATAGGAAAACACAGAAAATAAAGCTTACAATATGGAAGAAACACCAGAGGAACAGTGGGGGCTGTGATGATATCTTACCAGATTCCATAAATGTTGTAGAATCAAACGACATTCGATGCGGTCCAACATGTTGGAAATTCTCTTCTTTGATCTCGGACTGCACCTCATAGTTATTGAAAGGGTCCTCCTCCTCCTCTGGATCTAATTTCCTTAATCTGTGTGGAAAAAAAAAAAACGCACTATCAACAAAATCGTCACTAGTCAGTGAAACCTAAACATAGCATGCTGTGTGTATTCTATCAGAAGTACATTAACTGAAGCACATCCAGAGATTTACATCCAGTTCTGAAATTTTGTAACCCAAATTTTGTCCAACCCAAGATTACCTTGTTTGTTGATCTTCTCCAATTTGACATCTGCATTGTCCTCTAATTCGGTTTCATATTAATGAAAGCATTCTTATTTTTAAATTGTTTTTAGCAATTTTCACTAAAAAGAGTTTTAGTAAATTCATGAGAAGAAAATTAATCACATCTGCTTCAAAAAAATACATGGGTCTAGTGGTTTTAAGGTTTGGGGTATATCAATTAAACAAAACCCCAAACAGATTCCTCTGCTTAGCTCTTGATATTCTCATAAGGAAAGCTGCTGCACCACCATACCTGGATGGAAGGAATTTGACCAACAGCTCTTGAAAGTCAACCTTCTCCTCTTTCTTACACTTGGTGTTCCGGACTCTAGCAGATCTCCTTTTTGCCGTTTCACCACTATCTTCTGTAATTCTCCTTCGCTTCACCCCTTTCTTAGATTTATCACCTGCTGCTATGTCACCTAAAAACAGAATGAAAAAAAAAACAAACTCAAAACAAACCCAATACCAAAGCTTAAACTGCCAAACAAAAAGTAGATTATCGTTTTTATTTTTAAAAAGTTATTCATGGTTGACACTGCATTTTGTTCTACAGCAACACTTGAGATTCATTCTTTTCCTTCTGAAGATAGATTTTTTTTTTAAAATGGCGCTACTAAATATAAACTGGACATGGCATTTTGCATAAAAATGCTGGTCTGAGGCAAGAAGCAGACTTCCTGAAAATTCTGCATTATTAATTAGCCTTCAAGAAGTTTCTGAAATGGGAATTAGAAGAGTCTGCCCTGAAGTCCAGCAACACCTGTAAATTCCCATGAATATCAACAAAATACTAACAACTCCTTGACAGTTTTAGATACGTAAATACATAAACAGTTACAGTATAAAATATTCAAACTCCTTGCTACAGATTTAAATTAACTACAGCTGACAGCTTGGTTCTCTTGGTTTCTTAAAGTTACACATCAGCAGCTGAATAAAGACTCTTCACAACATTAGAAGTTCGACATGCACCACTGCTGGAATGGTGTCATGATTCTTCTAATCTTATAGACTGAAAAACTGAAGTATGAATCAACAGCATAAAGCCAGAAGAGGTTCGATACTCCTGCACTAGATTAGCAATTGAAAACAACAAACCAACTTGATTTTCAGTTCCATTAGACAGGAAAGTAAGTCCACTGTCCTGAACACTGGTCTTATGTTTCAGTCAGGAATCAATGATTTCCAGGCAGCTGAGGTAGCCTTCCTTTTTTAATGTGAATGGTTAACAGAATTTAATTTTATAAAGCCCAACTTTACTTCTTCTACCAGATGTTATGCATATGCTGAAAAGGTTCTGGATCCACCAACACACACTTTGAAGACAGTATTTCCCAAGGAATTCTGCAGTGCTTTTCATACCCAGGTAAGTATCTTTAATCTTAGACTGAAGTACCTTGCTCACCTACAGCAGCTCCTGGTTCCAATGAATTCTGACCGTGACTTGGAAAATTGGGTGTCGTTGGAGTAAAAGGTAATACAGGTTCTGGCATTGTCACCACTGGGTTGGTGCTGACAGGTGTTGGCTGAATAACACTGACAGGAGTGGAGGTGGGAGAAAGAATCAAGTGCTGAACTGGGTCTCGGTATTCTGAGAGATCGATTCTTTTCCCCAGGCTGGGCCGAGGAGGATCACATGTTGTGAGGTGGTGATACATGGCAAGTAAAGCTTCTCCTAAGCACTTCCACCTGCATGTGGAAACACAATGGCATCACAACTTCCTTAATTCTTGTCACATTATTTTCTAAATTATGTTTTAAAACCTAAGAGCATTCAACATTTTCTCCAATCGCTTAGAAATAGAAAGAGCAGCTTTTCAGTGGGAGAGGATACTCATCTGAGTGTCAGAATCTGGGCCCCCACTAGGAAAGCTAGAGAATATATTTCTATATTTCCTGTCATACGCAGCACTGACAACTTCAGGCCTGGAACAGAGGCCTTTAGGAGGTTTTCTTTTAGAATACACAACTCAGAAAAAAAACAAGAATAAAACACGGCAGCGGGCAAAAGTTTTCAGAAGAAGCTGGTGACTTGCTTGCCATAGGAAGGAAATGGGATTAAATAATGTGCCTCATTTCAAAAAAGGTCTCTAACAAAAAAAGGTCTATGCAGTGGTTGCTGAGGAAATTAATTTACACTGAACACTTAAGAAGTAGTGTCAAGGAACAATTTTCAGATTATGTATTCAATCGACAATAAAAAAAAAATCTCACCCTTAACCAAAAGTAGCAGCAACTTCTCTGCAACAGGACCTACATGTGGAGTACATTAATATTCCAGAAAAATAAGTGCAATAGAGATCCTGTTTGTCTTCACATGAAAAAAAAGTATTTCGAAGAAAAATGAAGAGGAACACCGTTGACAGCATAAATGGCTTCAGAGAAACCTTTTCAAAACAGGAAATATAAAGACGTACGTGAAAAAGGGAATTGGTTGGACCAGTTTGAGGTCTGGCTCCCTGTCACGCACTAGCAAAGCCTGTCGTTTCTTACGGAGCTCCAGGGCTTCATCTATGATTCTTCCTGTTTCAGCTGCACTCACATTTACATTATGGATAGACATGTCACTAAGAAATAACAAGAAATGAAGAGGAGTTAAAGTTTTTGGGGAGTTGGTTGTTTTTTTGTATTTCTAAAAGCCTGAAGAGATTAATTTGATACTTTCCTATAACTTAACATAAACAGTGTTAAAACAAGCATCCAAATAGCCTTATTTTACAAACTTCATCGCATGCATATAGAAGTGTTCACCATCCAACATCTTTGTTCCACCTTAAAAATTGAAAGATAAAGGGAGATGATCCTATTCTGTTTTCCAAACACTGAGAAATGAAAGGAAAGCAAGAGGTTTTGTTTTCTTTCTTGGACAGAAGGTTTTGATTCAGAAAAACATCATATGGCTGAGAAATTCCTTTCATTCCAAAGTGCGATTTTGAGGAATTCATGTCATCACCAACACAATTTGGAGTTGAAAATTACCTTGTATAGTCTGAGTCTACAAATTAATTTTTGAAAGGGAAGAATAATCCACACTTTGAGATATCACAATCCAGAAAAGAAAAAAATAAAGTAAGTGGCTAGAAACCCTGGCTTAATTCAGCATGTAACTCATTCTAAGAACCATAATTTGGGCAGCTTAATAAATCAGGGTCTCTAGAACTACTGAAACATACAAAGTGTTCAGATTGCCCTAATTTGTCAATAAGAATTAGGAGGACTCCCTGAAACCTAATGATATGAGAATACTGTATCAAGTCCCAAATTTGTAACTTGTTTAAGTGGTTAAGTGTGTGGTTGGTTTTTTTTTTATTTTTTTGTTTCCAATGAGGAAAAGAAAACTCCTAAAATAAATGCTGCAGCTATCAGCTGCAAATTAATGAACATATAAAAGGAATATGGATTACAAGATACCTAGGTATGAAAATAAGTCAGCAGCAGCAAACGGATTTTCTACCCCTACCTCTCTCCAAAGGTAATTACTGAAGAACATTTTGTCAGTAGCACCAATGCTTAAAATCGATTTATTATTCAGAAGACAGGTCAGCAAGATATTGTTGTAGCTTACAACTCTGTATCTCAACAGCTCTTCTGAACTACCTCAAACCCAAAATTTACTCCCCAAAATCAATCTACACTATAAGGTGACATTCACCATTTGAGGAACATCCTTAAGGAATCTTTCCGGAGGCAAGGCTGCTCCTCAAAGATCTTCTCCTTCAGAACCAATCCTTTGCTATACAGACAGTCTTTTTCCAGAGCTTTGCAGATAAAGTACAAACATGCTGACAGAGAAATAGAAATTGAATGGTCAGTTGCCACTTTGGCTTATTCAAAAGCTCCCATTTCTGGCCCACATTTACACCACTGAATTCCAACTAAACATGACACTTGCATAGACCAATAGCTTTATAATATGTCAAATAATTACATGCATATGGTTAAAACAACTTATTCTATCTTCCAAGTATTGTATCCAGAAAAATAATACCATTAATTTTGTTTAAACAATGTTGCAGTACATCTTTTATTTACCTTTAAGACTCCACTCCTGTACAAAAGAAACTGGAATCATAAAGCAGAATCACAAACATTTACCATTTCCATATTATCAAATGTCTTAACTGCACATTCCATTAGAGTAACATGCAATGAACCCCACCAGGTTGTTACTCACATGGGAAGTAACAAGAAGAAAATTAAGCCCATTCCAGTGGGACAAACCAAGGGATCAGATTCAGCACTTCGACCATCTTGCAACTTGTTTCCTAAACTTCATTTCAATCACTACTGGATATTACTCAAACATAAAGCCTTAGGGTCAGTTGTATCAACTACTGTAACTACAATTAACTATAATGAGCTATGACCTATAAATAGACTATAGTTTTATACCCCAATCCTGTAACTATGTAGCTGGAAATGACAAGACAAAAATCAACATACATTGAAAGGCAAGAGAACAGTCTACAGGGAAACTTCTTGTAGAAGCTCTGATCTAAGAGACCACAAGCATTTATTTTTGGGGTAACCAGAATTGATACAAATGGTCATGGTTTATCAAGAAATAAAGAATCTCTATCATAAAGTCAAAATCTCCATTATATCCAAGGTAATTCTTGTGCAAGACACACTTTCTCTTATATGAATGCTTGCTACAATTTTTTATTGATATGTCAAATTACATATTTCTTGAGACTTTTTTTGTGTACTGTACTTACTTGTGTAGTCACCAAGTGTGTACAAGATCGTGATAAGGTTATCTAAGCAAGGCCAATGATCAGGATTACACCTGAGACCTTCTTCAAAAGCGTGACGAGCCAAAGGTAGGCGGATTAGTTTTATTGCCACACGACCAATTTTATACCACAGGCTGACATCAGTAGAGTCCAGCATTACAGCCTAGAAAGCACATCAAACAACATTATTCATATTTCTGACATGCATGTTTCCAAAAGAGACACTATTGGTTTGGGGACTGAATGGTGGAGCAGTTATACCACAAAATACAGCAGAGAGTATACAGAATTCAGACATGCATACAAATGTATGCTGTAAAGCGCACACCTCCATTTTAGCAAGTTTTTGCAAATATTGAGGCTCTCGTGTTTTATTTCAGCCGTACTGTACCTCCAAATAAAATTCCATGGCTGTCTCTAAGTCATCCCGTTGTGCTGCTAACTGTGCTAGGTTTTTATAGGTGGAATATTTTAACATCAGGCCTGGATGTTTCAGCCCTTCTTTCTCATCGCCAGAAAGAACTGCCTAGAAATGATAAAACAAATGCAACACAGGCATTAGGAATTAGACAAATAAAGCAGCAAACAACTTTGCCAATTGATAATGCTGACATTTCTAATTAGCCAATAAGAAATGAAGTAACACAACATATAAAAACACTCTGTGGAGTTCCATTCTCTAAAGGTCACTGACCTCTCGCAGAAGACGAATCTCAAGCAGCTCATGATAAGCTTTAGCAGACTCTTCAAATCGATCATGTTTCTGAAGGTCCAGAGCTTTGTGGTACAAAGCAAAAGCTTCAGCTTCCTGTGGTTTAAAAAAAATAGAACCCATTTCATAGGGCAACTTTATTAAATATAATTATAACCTCATATTTATATTTATTACGAATATCAGTGGTTTCACACTTTTAATACTTTCTACTGTACAGCAGTCCACATCCAGAGCGTATAGCAGAACATTAGCCTTACTGACCTGATATAACTAATTTAAGTGAAGTTTTAGCTTGCTAAAGGAGGATTCAAGAGAGAAGACAGTAACACAACTTTCTTAAAAACAAAAAATTATGGTTAAACAATCGCTGCAACAAGAGAGGACAAAACTCCCATTAAGACAAAACTCCCTTAAGGAAACTGTGGGTTTACTTACTTGAGCTTCCTTTGTCTGTGTCTTATGGCTTTTGAAGGTCCCTTCGTAGTCATCCTCAATCGTGGAGCTCGCATTCAGGGCTGCAATTCGAATCTATAATGATAGTCGAGACACGACAAACGTTACATCTACACATGTCCCAGTCTCCCTTGCAAACTGGATTTTTCTCATTTTATTATTTTTCTTGGTAAAACTACATAAAGTTACAAGAGCTGCAGTGAATATAGTTATCACTATTTGCAAATAATAATAAGTCAAAACAATCCCCTCTACCCCAAATCTGCTGATAAAACAAAATTTCAAGTGTCTCACAAGAAACAGTTTCCCTAGAACGGACATGTGAATTACAGTGAATTTTTTAAAATTCCTATTCACCAGTAACTACAATCACTCTGAAAACAATGCTCTCATTATGCAAATTTATTCTTAGTCCTGGGGAGAGAAAATTTTCTATTTTATTTCTACCAAAGCACCTCAAAAACCATCTCAATAAGTCCTTACCATGTTCACAGATATTCACACCTTCCTTCTCCAGGATTAGGAGGAATGGCCTAACACAAACAGGTCTGGAAAGCAAATAGGATTAGAATATTTATTGTATCCATAAAGAAAGTATTCAGAAGTAAAAGACAGGCTGGAAATACTTTAATCAATAACCAATTAACTGTCTTATGTCACCACAAGGCCATGCCAAGACATAAACTGCTGTACCACATAGGAACAATAACATTCAAGTGAATTTTAACCAGGGGCAGAGAATAAAATACAAAATTAAGCACATTCATTACTTCAGGATGGCTTTCAAGAATCTAGTCCTGGTGGTGAGGAGGGACTGGAAATACTTGCAATGTAGCTACAGCTATAAGGTTATTCAGCTACTGTATTATATTTAATTACCAACTTCTACAGACCATCTCTAATGGAAAAACAAGTTATAACAACTGCATATGCATTTAGATCTAGTAGATTTATGCAAACAAAAGAAACCAAACTTTTCCTAGCTAGTATTTCTTCATACTGAAGGGAGGATACTAACATTTCCAGTCTTTTTAGCACTGACAAAAAGTTTAAAGGGGTAAATCCACATTTATAATCTGTAAGTCATTTTTCCTCAATTAAACCCAAAATTTATATTCTATTAACTGCTTGACACTGTTAGTAAAGGGGAAAAAAAAAAAGAGTTCTCTGCTGCTTTTTTAGAAACACTTCACTGCTACATGATAAAACCTTCCCAACAGCTCAAACAAAAAGATGACATATGCAAGACAGGCTAAACCCAGTCTTTAATATCGGGGACCACATTAATAGAACAGTAAGTCCAGAATTAACCACAGCAGGAAGCAGTGGGAGTTTGAACCATAAGCTGAATTAACTCATACATCATCGTGATTAGTTCTGCACATAGAGAAAATAATGCTTCAACATGAATTTCATTCATTCAGCAATGATCTTTTGCTTGCCTATGCGCCATGTACTATCCCCACTTGCAGCTAAATCAGACTGACAACTGCACAGCAATAAAGCATTTTTCTCTTTAAGTCACTAAATAAACAACAATAAAACCTCAAATCTCTTTTAAGACAAGGTTTCTTTGTAAACTTTGTATATGGAGAAAATACATGCAGAGATTAAAGGTTATGTCTTTCAGAAATACTGAATGCCACAGGTTTTGACAGAAAGTGCAGATGCTTATGACATCTAAATAAGGCTGTATGATCCCATATTAATTACATATTTAAACTGAATGCTTTTATGTTTACTTACAAATCTGCCTGTCTTCAGAATTATCCTCAAGTCTTCTGCCAAATCCATATAATCTTGCTCAAGGCAGCAGAGGAATTCAACAGGATAGAGAATACAGCCAAGAGTTTCCTTCCATGGCTGGACTGCCAGTGAAACGCAGCTATAGAAACGGTAATTCTAGTTTTTATTTATATAGAAAACATAGAACAATCACTAGCCCCTCTATTCTCTGTAGATCAGAAGTTGATGGAGTGTAACTGCACAGAACAGTGCAATACTTTCAAAAACCACGGTAAAGATGTGGCCTCTGCACAGCTTTTCTACTGGTCGGTTGGCCAGGTAGGGGGTTTGTTTCATTTTTTTTTCAAACCAGGCACTGTAGATGGTTGCAAACAAAACTGTGGACTGAGATACAACAGTGTTGTAACATGTAGGAATTTAGTATGTCACTACTGGCACTTTTAATGAGACCCTGCTATATCAATTAGCTGGGGAAAAAAATGACAAGTCTTTATAATAGAAGTATTACAAAACAGCTGGAAGTTGTTCAGTCACAAGAGTCTCTCAGCTATAAATCCGTGGCTGTAACAGGTGAGCACATCCTCAAAAAACAATGATACCTCTTCAAAGTCTTTTGCCTTCAAAATCTTATCTCCTTTTACCTTAGTTGTTTAAAACCTCAGTAAAAATTTCAAATGTCAGCTCTTGTTCCCAGAGCTTGTGTGATTCTCAGCTTCAAAATAAACAAGAGAAGTGACCTGGGCACCCCAGCTTTTGCTGTTGCCACACCTGGGATCTATACTGCAAATCCACACTTGTTTAAAAAAGAACACTTGATTTTTGTTTGTTTTTACCATTTAAAAGATCTCTCTCTGCTGCATTTTAGCAAAAGCTGCTTTTACCGAAGCACGGTCACTTTCCACAGAGGGACGCGGGGACGCCACTCACACAAAAGGAAGGAGGGAGCCCCGCTTGCCTCCGCCAGGTTTTCCATGGAGAGCAGCGGACGAGGCCCCGCCGCGTCAGGCCGGGCTCCCGCAGCCCTCACCGGCGGGCCACGCACGGGCACAGCCACGGGCACGGGAGCCTCCCGGCCCCTCCACGGGGGCGCACGGGACACTCACCTCGCAGGGCCGCCCCCGGGATGCCGGCGCTGCTCCGAGCCGGCGGAGCGCGGCCACCGCGGGGCTCCCACAGCGGCTCCCTCAGGCGAGCGGCGACTCCCCGAGCCCCCCAAGTCCAGCGTACCAACAAACGGGCTGCTTATTGGCCGAGCAGCCACTGAATCAGCCAATCGGAGCGCTGGAGAGAGGGAAGCGAGGAAGGGCGGGAGGGGGCGCAGTTGGAGCCGTCGTGTGAGCTGTGCGTGCTAAAGCTGAAATAAACTTCAGAGACCTTTCCCAATGGGTATGAAAATCATGCCAGAATTACTGGGTTTGCCTCCAACTTGCCGTGGTGGTAGCTGGAGAGGGGAATGTGCTTTTATGCCCCTGTGGAGGAGAGGTGCTTCTTTGTGGCGGCAGCAGGACAGTGAGGCAGCAACTCAGGCCAACTGCAGCACATCCCGGTGGAAATGATTGTATTTAAATATAAGGCCATATTGCAGTAAGTCTTGAAGAAAAGACACGGCACCTGCAGCCCTGTGCCAGCCCTCCTGGTGCAGGCGCCATGCAGGAAGGTTTTGAACAGACACAGACTGACAAGGGCGCACCTGGGCCTTGCTCCAGTTGCAGGATATCACCACATATCCAAATCCACCTCTGGTTACAACGGTCCCATCACAATGATGAACATAAACTTGCGCTCAAGCATTCAACTAAATCAGCATTTAGCGTCATAAGGAAGGGTCCTCTTCTTCCTGAATGTACAAACTCTGGGGTCCCATTTGTGGGAGAAAATAATGCCCATCTTTCCATTCTGACAAACCAAGAGCAGGGTTGCCATGAACAGCAGCATTACACTGTTGTGCTTGGAGAACAACTTCCAAAGCCATCGTGACTCTAATACTTTCCTGTCAGTAGTGCCCTTGAGCGTGCTCAGGGCCTCACTGGTCCTCTCTTGTGTAAACACACAGAAAGATTGTCCCCACTTCAAAAGTTTGAAACTAGGAAATGCTTACATTGTGTTCAGAATCTGGTTGTTACCTTTGAATTTGCAAACATGCCTACACAGAGTTCTCAAACAAAGGAACAGGGGCCATTTCTGGGAGCAGAATTATTAGTCAACCTTAGGCAGTTAAACCTGGGAAGTTACAGTCAGTACAACAGTAAAAAGATCCACCATAGCTGGGAGATATTAAGTCCAGATATCAGGCAGTTTCTGTCCATGGAAGAGGGACAAACTGCACACAGCATTCAAGAAAAGGGATTTTATAACATTATTGCCAAGCCCTAAACAAGGGGGAAATACCTTATTTTCTCCAACTAGGACACATAAGCAAGAGATGGTGAGAACATGTTTCCTACTCATGTTGATTCCTGTGTCTGTGCTCTAGAGTGGGCTTCAGGGAGCTGCACAGCCCTTTTGCAGGGTGTCTCTCAAGCCGTAACATATTGTACAAACCTGCTCTAACATTAGCTCAGTGGAGGAAAAAGAGCCCATCTCTTCAGAGCAGCACAAACATAAAAAGTCTATTCAGCAGCAGCAGTAGTTTAGGAAGGATAACAGTCACAAGCTCTTACAACTCCCAGAATCTCATTCCGTGCTGACAGACGCCAGCACCAAAAAAGTATCAATCAGCTCAGACCAAGGCACAAACACTTCATAACCAACCAACCTTGTGATTAATGTTTTAACTGCTCTCATAAGAAAAACTCAGAGTCCACGAACCATAAAATTCTCAAGATGGTCCTTGACCCAGCACTTTCGCTGTGATTTTGCATTATTCTAGAAGGTTTTATCAGAGAATGCCAGAACGCAGACACAACATGGAAAATGGTGGAAAAGTCACACTGAGGACCCCTTTTATTCAGACATCTTGTTTTAGTTGAAGAGACCTCTTGAGAAAGCACACAGCCCTGGGCAGCCATGAGACCTGTCTCCAAGTGCCAAGACCTACAAAACCCCAATGCTGTAAGTCAATAAACTGACACCAAATGAGGATTAGATAAATTTTATTAACAAGATAAGGTGTAGCCTCACTAGCCTGATACTCAAATTTGTGTTTGGTATCATTTTCCTGACAGATTTTGCAAACATACATGATGTTTGTTATGCATAAGGAGCAACCAATATCAAATGGCAATTAGAAGGAACATTTTCAACTATCTTGAAACCTCAACTCATAAACAAACAAAACTCCAGTCAGAATGTCAAAGGAGCACAGCCTTGCGTTCCCATAGAACCCATGTCCCAGGGGCACGTTCTCAATTCCTGAACTCCCTGTCTGCGGCCTGGACCTCACCAAGTCACAAAGTGGAAACTGATAAATGCTCATTGTCTGTGTAAGGCAGAGATAACATAATAAATAAAAAGTACCGTGCTTTTAATAAAATGCCATGTGTATTCCAGTTATAAAGTGAGGGAACATATGGGTCCTAAAAACCCAACACACTTCCCCACGGGGACAGCGAGCTGAAGACACCAGCCACAGAGCACAGTGAGATGCTGTATAGTCCTGAAACTCCCTGTAACAACAGACTGAAGAAAAGTATTTTGAACAACTGGGTGAATAACAGGAATTAAATCTGGCAGTAGCAGAACCTTACAAATATTTTCCTGTGGCACAGTGCAATTCTCCACAAGTGACTCCCTCCTCTACATGCTGCCATCAGCACGCAAACATTCAGCTGTGAAAATGTGGTGGACAAACAACATTTTGTAGGAGCAGGCACCACAAGTGGCAACGGTAAAGCACAAGATCTGACACGAGCCCTAACCAAAAACTACATAAATGCACAAACTTCCCTCCCAATAACCACTCCTCTTTCCAGGAAGGGCTTTTGGGGAGTCTGAAAAGAAAATAACTTGACTCCCTGGTATCAGCCAGCCTGGGACCCTTCCGCTGCCACAGAAAAATAGAAAGAAGGATCCTTCTGCCTTGCAAAGTATAAGGACATCTGGATGATCCCAGCAACCTCTCTGGTCCTCAATAAACCCAAATGTGTTCTGGAATTATACTTTTGGCTGCTACAAGAGAGCTTTTTTTAGGCCCACATATGGCCATCACCAGACTGCAATGGCTTAGCCACAGGCATGGGGAGAGTCCTTGGGCTAAGAGAGAGGCTTGAGACAAAAACCCTAAACTATTTTAGTAAAATCAACACAGCTGGTTGCCCCACTGTTTAGCTTTGTGTGAATCACACAGGTGAAGGTGCAGAGCTACGCAGATTTGATCACAAAAGGAAACAAGTAGACGGAACCGGTCATCTCTGGGTTGTCTTCACCATTGTTTTGTTCCAACAGGCCGCTCAAGGGATCACAGGAATGTCATGACTGTTCTGTTCTTGCCGATCTGCCAAGGCTCCAGCGGGAAAAAGCGGATGACAATCCTTTTTGGGTAGAAGAGCAAAAATGAAGTGGGCAGGAAACATTATTTTATTATTAAATATTATCCCTGCCCAATTTGCAACAAGATAGAAAATCTGCACTGAGCTCTTGCTGGCTCACACTCCATGGTGTTAATTTGACAGAGGCAAAGATAAGCTGCGTACAGGCAGAACACAAACAGGTGCCAGGCTTCATCTGCACAAACTGGGAAGCAGACTGAATTTCAGCACTGTTTATGGCAGACACTCGTCCATTTCAGAAGGACCCATGCAGCTCTCAATCTTGCCAGGTACTCACCCTGAGAGCAGGGAAATGCTATTATTCTCCCTGGGGAGATGGGAAAGGGGGGCAGAGAGGGACATGGCTTACCTTTGGGAACAGCCTTGCTCCAGCACTTGGCATAGCGACCCCACTGTGAGGCTCTTTGAACCAATTACACCAACTAGCACTAACCATCTTCAGAGAACAGTATTTCCCAGATGGCTCAACAAGTGTGAACCAGTCCACAGTTTTATCAGTACCTAACTGTGCGTCTGCGATTCAGCATCCAAGAGCATTTACTGTTTGCAATCGAGTCTTGGATCTGTATTAGACCTTAATTAATCTCATCGTCACCATCACTTTGAACACCTCCCTGTACTTTTGTTGGCCGTGTTTCACACGCTCACACACCGCAGAACCCCGACAGGTGCCCCCCCGCCCCCCGGGGCACACACGGCGCCCGAGCCCCGCCCGGAGCCGCGGCGGAGCCCCCGGGCCGGGCCGCACTCACCGCTCGGGGCCGAGGCCCAGCTTCGCCGTCAGGAAGTCGAAGAGGCGGGCGCTGTGCTCCCGGTTCTGCTCCGCCGAGCCCACCACGCCGATGGAGGACACCAGCAGCTGCGCGCAGGGCTCGGCCGAGCCCGACAGCACCATGGGCAGCCCGCTCCGCACCGTCACGTTCACCCGCTGCGGCACAGACATCGTGAGGCACAGACACCGAGCCCCGCCGCCCCGGCCCCGCCGCCCCGGCCCCGCCGCCCCGGCCCCGCCGCCCCGGCCCCGCCGCCCCGGCCCCGCCGCCCCGGCCCCGCGCTCACCTCCGCCGGTTTGCCCAAGATTTCGGCGCCGGCGGCGCAGAGCTCCTGGGCCAGCGCCGGCGGCAGCCGGTTGGCCGGCAGGCTGGTGTCGAGCTCCAGGAACGGCATGGCGGCGCGACCCGGCCCGTTCAGCTCACCCCGCCCCGCCCCGAGCGGCCGGCGCGGCGCAGCCCCGGAGGGGCGGGAGTTGCGGCCGGGTCCTGCACCATCCTCGCAGCTCCCAGCGCCACGGACGCGCTGCCCTGCCCGCCCCCCGCCCTGTGGCAGCCACAGGCGGGGCTTTGGCTGCTCTCTTACAACATCACAGAATCGTTTCGGTTGGAAGAGACGCTCAGGATCATAACCTAACCCAACTCTAGCACTAAACCACGTCCCCAAGAACTTCATCTACACGTCTTTTAAACCCCTCCAGGGATGGTGACTCCACCACTGCCCTGGGCAGCCTGTTCAATGCCTGACAACACTTTTCCGTGAAGAATTTTTTGTTTTACCCCAATCGCATCAGCTGGCTTTCAGCCTTCTGCTTTTTACCTTATGTATTACTGGGATATATATTAGAGTGTGAGAGCAAAAAATCACATCTCGCTGACAGAAGGGTAAGGTTGTAGGAAACTATAATCTTGCCAATATAATAGGCTCAGGCAGGGTATCTCAGCAAAGCATACGTCATGAACAATTTTGCAAAAACGGGTGTCCTACCTAATGGTAAGCACTCAGAATAGGGTAAAAAGCCCCTGCTTATATCACCCAAATCCCAGCTGCATATTCCCTCCCCTGCTCCCCATTGGTTGGTACTGCAGGGTTTACAGACTACCTGATGCTTGCCTCAGTTTACCTGTCTCATTCATCTAATCCTAACAACCTCCTCCCCTTATTGATTTATTTAAAATATGGATTCCTGGCTCTTTGGCTACCCTTCCCCCTAGTTAACTTTTTAAATACAGGAATCAGTGTGCATTCCAGGATTAGTTCAAAGAGACTTTGTTTTACATTAAAGATTCATAGTCAGATGTCTCTCAGTCCTCCTCTTGCTGGGGTGAGGTGCCAGATCAGTTGTAAAAAACAAAACAAAACAAAACCAAAAAAATTCCTCCTTCAATGGCTTCTTACAAGATGAGTTTTGTGATGGTCTTTACTGATGGTGGGGAGTCATTTCTGGTCACCACCATGGACCCCTCTGTACCTCTCTGTGCTGGGAAGGTTAAAAATGGAAGAGCAGTGATTTGTCAGAGCAACCAGCACTACAAGAAATTAAAAGGCAAGCAGAGAGGTTTATTGTTTTATCCAACAGATATAATTAGCAAACTAGCTTCTGCAAGGCACATTTTGAGCTCCAAAGTTGATAAAAGTGACCCTGGCAGGCTGCCTCACAGGGACAATCTAATCTAGAGATCAGAGGTGTCTAATCTAGAGATCAGAGGTTTCCCAGAAGCTGAGCTACTGTCTAGTGGGGGTTATATGTGCTTATTTACAACAAAAGGTTACGAACCAGCTAAATTAGAATGTCATCTGTTTTAAGGCACAGCACTGTTGTGAAAATTGGCCCTGTATAATGTGACTTTTTGGTTTTTTACAGTTTGAGACAACCCTAGTGAAAACTGATGGAATTGCTATTATTTTTTCCGGGAGAGTTGCTTGGCCTTCACTGGTGCTAGTGAAGACAATACTGGCTCGAGGAGCAGTAGGCATAAAACAGCCAGCTGTAAGGTTGGAAACAGATTTCTGGGAGAGCGATTGTGAAGAGAGAGGCTGTTAGATTCTAGGGTAAATGTGCAGGAAGATATAATCTTGTAAACAGAGGAGATGATCCTGAGTTTGTCACCAAAACGAAGGCAGTGGGGGTATTCAGTCACCCTGCAAACCCCCGGTGCAAGCCCATCACGACCTGATTGCTGGGAGTCCTTGTCTCCTGGGAAGATGCCATTTAGGATCCATTTTTCTACTTCTTTCTCATTCTTTCAAATACTAAAAATCTCTTCTAATTCCAAGGCCAAAAAAACCACTCCACATGACAAGAAACCAGCATATCAGAGGGTCTCCAAAAGGAAAAGAGAAGATTCAAGTGTCAGATGTCAGCAATTACAACAGGACATGGGGCTGTCACAAACACCTTTAATTTTGCATTGTCCTTTGCTCTTCATGGTTCACCATGTGAGTGACAGCTTGTTCATGGCCTCCCAGAGTTTTTGTTAAACTAGAGACATTTGTTTTATCGTTTCTGTCTTGGAGTGGGCAATAAAAATGCTTGTAGGGGGATGAATATACAACCAAGAGAGAACAGCACATCAGCACATCGTTTCAGCCATGCTCAGCCTTTGGAAAACCATGCTAATTTTTTCCCTCCTGCAGACATTTGCATATGTCATCATCCACTTAGCAATCCCACTCTCAAAATTAACAGAAAAAAAATCAGCCACTTCCCATGTGAAATTTAACTCGGTTGTAGACGCTACTTTGTGAATAAGACATGAATAAAAACATATTATTCAGCTATTTTGGGGGAAGAAAAGGTAGGAATAGATGCATATCTGTTTCTAATATGTTTGGTTCATGAAAAGCGGGCACCTTCAGTCATGTCGCTATAAAGACAAGAGAACATAATCCAACCCCAAAATTTCCTGCTAATGCAAGATGAAGTATATAATGGAGTTCTTTGTCCAGACAGAGAATTTAAGGATCTCTCTAGGCTCTGGACTGAATCAGTACTATCTAGGACTGAAACCTTAGTGAAAAACATCACCAGAATACATCAGGTTTTATAAAATGTCACTAGCCAAGACATAGTAGTACTGGAAAGAAAAGAAGCTATTTGATTAGCGAGAGAAGCAATTCCTGAATTATTTACGCATTTTGTCTTATTCCTTACAGAAAAAGTTCTTGGGCAAGGATTTCAGGGAAGGTTCAAGGGCAACAACTACTCGTAAATGGAAGTATGCAGAGATTTATATTCCACGAGTTTCTGCATCCTTTACAATTTGCTTTTTTCGACTGAAGAAAGTTGAAATGGTTGGATTCTCCCGGTTTTACCTCATAAATCGTGCTGCAGTACAAAAGAGTTTTGTATTTGAGCTACAGCTAACCAGAAATAAACACAGCCAAGAAAAAGAGCTCCAAAGCAACTCTCTGCCCTTGTGCTGCGTTTGTTGCTCAATGCCACAAAATCTCTCATTACTTCAGCTGCACGGGTTGACTTCCTTGGTGAACTTCCATCCAAAACAGTCTTAGAAGGTCATGTCTAGATTTATTTCCTCCTCTGCATTTTCTACTAGAAATGTGGATTGCTTTCACAGTATTAGAAAAAAACCAATTTGATTGCTATTATATTCTCTTTCAGTCAATAACTGTGAAGAGATTCTTTCAGTGTATTCCCTATATAATATCAACAGAGTATTTTAGATAGGCACTTATTCGAAGGCTGGCCACCCTCAGCTTTTTTAAGTGGCTTGGCCTTTACTACACACACCTCCAAGAACAGCTGCTGCCACATATGTACCAGCAAACTGAGCACCACCGAAACCCGGGATTTGAAAAATCAAGAGCAGTGATTAACCTGAAGAATTATGAAGGTTCACAGTTGTAGATGAATATGAAGAAACTTCTCACAGGAACCTAAAGCTAAATAGAAGAAGCGTCGAATGTACAGGAGCAGCCAAGCAAGATGCCTCAGCAATAACAAACTAAAAAAAAGATTCCATTACTTTCTTCACTATTGTGGCTGCCTGTAGTTTGCTCTGTACTTGTCTCTGCAAACGTGTGCACAGATCCTCATGTGAGGTGAAGATCAGGCATGCTATGCAGTGCTTGCCACTTGAGAAGGAGCCGCAAATGTTAAAACCACATAAAAACAACAATCCTCATCCTGCACTGTTGTCTAATGTTTCCAGTTTGCAGGCTGGTCAAACTTTGTCTAGAAATACTGTTCACATCTCCATCATCTCACATGTTAAATGACGTGTAGGGCCTCAGCCTGTTGTATAAATTTAATGTTTCACATCTTAAAACTTCCCCAGCTTCCACCACCAAAGACAAAGGAAAAGTTTGGGGAGGGGAGAGACACCCTGCAATTTCTGTGTTAGAATTACTGTGCTTTTTCCAGTTGCATGTAGAATTAGAGGTCAGAGAAGTTAAAAAACAAAGGGCAGGAAAACATGGTTAAGATAGGTTAATTCATTTCAACATCTTCATCAACAAAGGTGTCAGATGCTCTTTCAGCTGTGGATCGATCTGAATGTTGCTCAGTTCTTTGATATTGAGGAGCATCTCGTGGGCTTGGAAGAAAAGCTCTCTCCCCACAGCATCCTCCACCCGCCTGCGCCACTCCAGCAGCCTGGGTCTGTCCTCAAAGATGTCGCAACCGACTCCAACAGGCTGCAGAGAGGGGAGAGAGGAACAGTGAGGTGTTGGGCAGGCACTTCTGCACCAAGACAATGGGTGCCAAAAGTGTATCCGCAAATACAGGCAGGAGAAAAAAAAATGAAGAAGAGCACATAGAGCAGTACTAGGAAGGAGGGAAATGTCCTCTGGTCGGGTGTATCTATCTGGGTGGGAACAGCCAATATTTTAAAGGGCATTTACAAGTCAGTTCCTGAGCGCAGGAACAGCTGTTCTGAGCAGCAGAGGTGATGACCATTTATTGTGAGTGATTTTCAGCTACAGCATTGAAGACGCGGTGGGCTGACAGTTCCAGGGATAACTGCGCAATCCACAGTATGATATGCTATTAATATATTATATAGCAAAACCACAGCACAAAACACTAAACGTTTAATTGAGCTGATGTCTTAGTTGACATAATCTACCCCCCTTCTGCTTCCTGCCTGTGCCACTCTCAGGAATACAACGCTGCAGAGAAGCTGAACTGCTATTTTTCAAGCTCTGCAATACAGAACTGGGAGAAAGAATCACTTCTGGGCTGCAGGATCCAGGCACTGATGGCCTGGCAGAGAACAGCCAGTTTGTAACAGACTTAATTTGATTGCCTCTGCAATTCAGTCGTGCATCTTCCAGGCATGGCATGGGCAAGTACCATCTAAAGAAGAATATTCTTGTATGAGAATGGTATTGCTGTATCATTTTCTTCTTTCACCAGACCTGTCTGCTGTTGCTTCTCCCTTTTATATATCGCCTCCTTCTCCAGAGGTTGAAAATATAGTCACAATAAAGGATGAAGGAGAAGATGAAGTATTGTTAGAGAAGAGAAACAAGAGAAATCTGTTGCAGCCAGCTTTTTTTTCTGAACCCACTCCCATGTTTTCATTGGTTTAGGCCAGCTCTGCTGAGATATGCCCTTACTCCCTCCCCTTTCCAGAGAAGTGTTACCACACACTGCACCCCTCCCTGCCCAGCAGCATCTGTTTGCCCTTGCGCTGAGATTTTCTTACCCCATGCCAAGCACTCACTTGCATCAGCTCCACGATGGCCACAAGATCTGCCAGAGAGATCTCGCTCCCAATGATAAAAGCCTTGTCCTGCAGAAACCTCTCCTCAAATTGCTTCAGGGAAGCGAACAGCCCCTCCATAACCTCCTGGAGCTTCTCAGCAGGCAGGGGCTGCCCTGTGATGAGGGGAATCAGCACCTGAGGAGAGCAGGGACTAGAGAGTACAACTGGCCATCTTCTCATGGATTTGGTGGTAGTCATTTAAGTTGCACCCAATGGTTTACTTGTTATCATTAGCGATCCCGCAGCAAAGCTGCAGGAGCTCCATGGACTGCTGCAGTTCCGAGTAGCTCCTGGACAGAGAGTGCACAAGCTGGGACAGTGACCTCCAGCTCACGGGCAGCCACATGCAGAATGAAGCCAAGGATTCAGCTCGTTTTGTGCCTGCCAGTTCTGCTCCTCGGCTCCACCATGGTGGGTTACGAAAGAAAATGGGCAACAGCTCCAGGGAAGACAAATCTCTGCATCAGCACTGGCCGGAGAGGCAGGACTTGGCTTCCTCTGCGTGGCAGCAGCCAGCCAGGCTGGGAGTGGGTCAGCACCACTTGTACACCAGCCTTTCTGTGGCCTCCCAAGCATCATTCTTTACACCACTAGAAATGTTTCCAGAGCAATCATATAAGTGCATTCCTTGTCTCCATGGACTTGCTGGCACAGAGGGGAGCTGCTTTTCTGTGAGATTTGTCATTCACAGAGGTGTATGCACCGTTGGAGCCCACAGCATTCCACAAATATGCTGCCTCCACCTACCACAGCTAAAGAAATATAATTTCTTTAGAAATATAGTTTCTTTAGAGAAGCAAAACTAAAGATACAGATTTCCATCGGTGAGAGTGGACTGGATTTCTCCTTACTGCTAGTATATTCAACAATTCAAATTGGGATTGCTTAATCCAAGCCAGGGTTATTGCCAAATACATGTGGAATCCATTTCATCAGGAAATTCATGGCCAGTTCTCTTCCTAAGTGGTTCCAGTTATGCATGATGGGATCTCTGGGTATAACCACTTGAAACAGCATCTCCTTCCTTTTCTGTATCCCGGGGCAGTCTATCTTCTCCAATGTCTAGCTAATGTGCCTTCTGTTACATGGTGGCTTTATACATTTTCCTATTTTCCATTATTCTGAGGATCTTTTCTGTATCTGGATTATCTAATCATCAGCTGCAATGAGTTGGATTTCTTCCCCATGGGGCACTGCAATAGCAGCCTGCGGAGACTGGAAGAAACTGCTTCTCGTATGAATGTGACTCATATTTGAATTGCTGCTCTGTGCTCTCTAGCCAAAAATTCAAATGTCAATTAATCAAAAAGCTAAACGAGTCCTGATATGCTTTGTTAGGCAAGAACAAGGGCAAATTTTACAAAGGAAGAGTTAATTTCTTACCTGTTTATTGGCAACTCTGATTTCATCTGGAATTCGATACCACAGCTGTATTTGCATGGCTATATTTACACCTGGGTCTCTCCAAGGAGAGTTGCACTGACTGACTGGTGAGTTGGCTGGAAATAGATGTCCAGCAAAATCATCTGATGCTAAATGACTTTCTGCCTCTTTGCAGTTCTGTTAATTTTGCCTAAATGCAAATTGATCTGATGACACTGAATATGGAAATTCTGCCATTCTTTCTGTCCCTGAGCCCATTCCAGGGCAGTACCTAAGTGAGCTGGAAGCAGAAGGCTCCTTCTGGATTTCCACCCTGATGGGGCTGCAGGGACTGGTTGTATGAAGAATGTGAGGCTCTCTGTTTCCAGCAACAAATCACAGGCCAAAGCAGCAAAACTTCTGTGTCTGTGCACACTCCGCACAGCTGTGCAGCGAGGGGGAGGCCCTCGGAGGCAAGACCAAGTCTGTTACATATCCCTTCACAAATCCAGGCAATGGAAGTCTATTGGGCTTTGAGACCTTCTGTAACAGACCTGCTTTAATGAAAAAAAAAGACAAAAAAAGACTGAAGCTGCTTTTGCCAGATCCTGATGTTGAGCAATTAGGAAGAGCTCCCCCTCTTACAGCTCCTTCCAGCCAGGAAAGGCCTAGGTTTGTTAATTCAGTGTGACAAACTCTCTACAAATTGAGGCTGTTTGAATGCCTTTTAATATTTATTCTCCTTACCTTGATCCACATGGTCTTAGGAGCATTAGCCCGGATGTTAGCATGATGCCATGAGAGGTATTCATCTACCCGGGCCCGTTTTTGTATGTCTGATGGGTACCAGTGGTCGGGAGTGTTGTACTTTCGGCTCAGGTACAGCAGAATGGCCGTGCTGCTCCGGCAGTAATGGGAGACAAGAAAGGGCACAGGGAGTTACAGTGCAGAAGGTTTTCACCTAACTTCCCTCTCTTGCCCCTTCTGAACTTGCTGCTTCCACTAAAAAGCATCCAGATCAGGATTTGCGATGGAGTCTAGGGACCACATATAGGTGTTTAATTCACATGACATCAGAGATGGCACTTTGTCACCTTAGTTCTCACAAAAAGTTTAACTTGCTGGAAAATCACAGCACTGTCCTGTGGTGCAAAGCAATGGGGTGAACAAACAAACCTCCACAATTGTCTATCAGCAACGTTAACCCCACTTGTTCCTCGAATGTTCTGACGCATCTCTTTGAGACCTGTGCATGTTTATGCACTTGTGTACTAAATTAAACTCTTTAATGGCTTATGTTGCCTTTGAGCAAATCTGTCTCTAGTCCACAGCTTGCTTCCCTTCAAGTCAGTGGAAGTCCCAGCAAGGAGAATCCATAGAATCTTTTTGTGTTTGTCCAGAAGTTTATACTCTCATTGATTGGCAGAAGTCAGATGGAAAAACATGTTAGTCATCTGCAACAATATGTAGGCTGTTACTGCAAAAAGAGATGCCACAGAAAATCCTGTGCTGACAAAACAGAAGAAAATGCAGACCCTCCTACTATCCTGATACTGCTATAGTTCAATTATTTCAATATTATGACACCATAAACCATATTAATCTTATAATGTAAAACCTAAATTTTACCTCTGTAGGTGTTCACTTGGCCTTTATGACTAATTCAGATAAACACAGTTCTTTCATATGGTAAAAAGAGATTTTTATAAGCTTTAAACATTTCCTAGAAATGTTTATAATCCCACTTTGAGGTAACTGCATTCAAGGGAAGATCAAGAAGTTAAGTCACCTGATTTGTTTACACACTGAAAGATAATTCAAACAGGAAAGGGAAACAGAGCAAATGAGGTTGTATTATGACATATAACCAACATGTTCATAAATTCTGTGATCCTTAATCACTCATCTCTGAAATGCTGCACAGATCACTGGTAACCAAGGACGCCTAAGGACCGAGTTCTTACCATTCTGCTAGGGTGAAGTCTCCGTCCTTTAGAGCTGGTACTTTCTTCAGGAGGCTGACTTTGCCAGCTCTGTCACTGTTTGATGGCCCTGCAGACATGAACACACAAGTCTGAGGTCAGAAGTGCATCTGCCAGTGGATGACAAATGAAACACCTGTAGCCAACAGGACAATCAGTGAACTGTGTTAGGTTTTCCCTATATGGTCATATTTCACAATTAGAAGGTAATGAGGTTGAGGAATTAGTGTAACCACTATCTGCAGAGGGCAGTCGGCTCAGGCTGGGCACGTGGCATGGAGCAGTTCACATTTCCACACAGGAATTCTGTCGCTTGACTCAGGTACCAGTAACACTTGAAAAACTTACTGAAAAACTACTTCATAAGAGGCATTTAGATGCCATGTTGAAGGTGCTGGTATTGAAAACACTATTGCAGATAACCAGGAACAGCTGACTTGACTTGAGAACAGTGTGTCCTATGGCTTTAGAGACAGCAGGAAAAAAGAAGTTGGGATAAAGACAACTGAGCAGCTAAAATATACTTAATATTTACCAAGGAAGCGGGATCTGGAAAAGTTAAGTATGTGTGCAGAGCATCCTAACAAGAGCAGATGGCTGGTATTCCTGCTCCTACCGGCAACACCAAAACTTAGTAATTTTCCTGCACTATGTAAATGTGGCTGACCCTAGCTGGGATGGAGACACAATGGAAAGCAAGTGGAAAGCCTTGTGCCCACAGAGATTACCACAGTGGGTAATTAATCAGTGAACCCAACTGTCTTACAGACACACGGAGCAAAGTCTTTTTCCTGTTGTTTGTCTCTGAAGAGCAGAGGGAATTGAACGTTTACAAAGAATGCAAATGCTGTCAACATTGCTGATCCCTCGGCAGACACGCAGCTGAAGGTGTTTCCAGAGTTTTTGCTGGTATGGGAAAAACGTGAATGTCAGCAATGCCATAGTGGGCTCATGAAATAATTTATCCTGCCACAGTGGATATTCGCTAGGGACAGGGAAGCTCAAACACCTCTGCCCTGCGTCACTCCTGGCTCTGTGTGTGAACCTTCCTCTGTCAGGAAAATGCAGGAGAAGACACCATCCATAAAAGAGTTTAAACTCCGCTGTCCCTTGGAGTTTGGAGGCATTAACAGCTGACTATCTAATCAGGTTTTCAGTTTCCCACTTCAGGCACTGAACTTGCAGTTAAATGCCAAGGAATTGTAAAAAAAAAAAAAAGTCCAGAAATACCTACTTAAGACAAGGTGTTAGGAGTTTGTTTTGCTTGTTTTAAGTGCTCTCTAGGAGGAGACATGACATTCCAGGGTGCAAATCCTGATCAAATCAGCCTGACCAGCAGGAGGTCCTGTACAAAAATCCCTTTGTTTAAAAAAAAATGTTAACTAACAGGCAGTGATTTACAGCCCATCGCTCCTGTGATGTTGACTTGACTTATGGTGCTGTTTAACATCAGTTGCATCTGGTGTAATTAGTTCTTGATGTCCCCCAAGGATATATATACACACTGTGTGTGTTGCTGGGCTTCGAGGAATTACTTTAATAATCAGAGTATACCCCGTAAAAAAGCAGGGCAGGCTGCACATAGGAAGAATCATTAAGTGTAAGTCATAGTGCAGGGAAGGAGATTGACAGGTGGGTAAAAAAGAGCAGTGGACAAGACTTTACCAAAGTAGAAAGGAAAAAAAAGTCAGTCTATTTGCCAATCACATCCCTGTCTGATCACCTCCTCAGCCAAGGACTTCCCAGTACTATGCTTTGCCTTAGGCAAAAAAGTAACAATCTAGTAGGAAAATGCAATATGTAAATAGGCCATAGTCATCTTGCACAGTTGGACAAGTCTGAACAGCTGAGTGTTTCTGCTAAGTACAGGGCTCCCAGAGCACTCCTCGGCTGTCACTGTGACTAATTCGCTAGAAACGGCTGGAGGAGCATTCCTTGGGGACCCACAAAAATAGATGTACCACAGCTATGAGACCGCTCTGGGAACAAGAGCTGCACGGTCAAACCATTGTATTCAGGCTCTTCGGCAGAGCACGGTTTCAAACCACACAGGTTACCCAAGGAGCAGCTGGCCCCTCCCTCCCAATGGGCCAAGTGGAGCTTCCAGGGGCTGGGAGCAGATCCAGCTCTTGAGTGCAACCCTGGGCAGGACTGACCTGTTTCACCCTCCCCAGGCAGGATAGGATCCTCTCTTAATAGGACCACAGCTCAACCGCTGGGCTCTGCATCCCTCTCATAAGTGAGCGATCTCTCACTTCCACTACCTCCAGCACTTTGCTGACGTCCAGAGTTCAAGCGTTTCCTCCTTTGGCTGAGACTGAGCTTCACCAAACACGAGCTGACGTTGCCTCAGCAGGCAGAGGATCTTTGCATCGCTATTGATCTGGAACGGACCGAAGTGAACGGTCCGAACGGGCTCAACAGCGCGTCAGCTCCCAGCGCAGGAGCGGAGCGGGGGGTGCTCTGCAGGGAGCCCCGCTGCAGGGCGATGGCCGGGCAGCAGGACCCGCTCCTGCTCCTCTCTCGGGAGGCGAAGGGGCGCTTTTTGGGGCCGGGACCTCAAAACCCCCTCGCGGGATGCGCGATCCATGAGCGGAGCGGTCGGCCCCGCTGCCCAAAGGTCGCGGCCGGGATCCAGCGCGGTGCTCGGCCCCGCCAGCGCAAGGAGTGGTCAGCCCGGTCCCAGCCCCTCCAGCCCCCGCACGGGGATCGCGTTACAGCCCCGGAGCGCGGCCTGTCCTGTCCCTGCCCGCGGGGCAGCCGCCAGGCACCCAGCGCCGCCCGGAACGGGCCCGGCTGACAGCACAGACACCCGGGCGGGGCGGTGCCCACTGCGGGGAAACGGTGCCCGCTGACTCCCCTCACCTGCGCGGGACTGCTCCGCGCCGCTCCCCGCCGCCGGCTTCTTCCCCAGCACCGAGTCTGCCAAGAGCCAAGAGAGGGGCGCTGAGCCCGCGGCACCCGACGGGCTGCGGCCCGCCCCGGCCCCGCCGCCCACCACCGCCCCCGGGGCAGCTCGGCGGCGGGCGGGCGGCCGTGCCCGTCCCACCTTTGAAGAGCTCCACCTGCTTGAACTCGAAGGGGATGTTGTTGCTCCGGGCGAAGATGTAGATGGAGCGGCAGGGCTGCGAGAGCAGGTCCAGGTACAGCTCCAGCCCCATCCTGCGCCGCCCGGCCCGGCCCGCGGGGAGGCTGAAGCGGCTCTGCCGCCCGGGGCCGCCCCGCATGGGCAGGCGGGGGCCGAACCGTGCGCGGGCGGGGCCGCCCCGGGGCGAGGGACGCGCCCCCGGCGGGCGGGGAGCGGGATGGGGAGCGGGATGGAGAGGGGAGCTCCGGCCTCCCCCGTGCGAGGGGCAGGCTGGGGTAGCGGGGTCCGCGCCTTGGGGGAGCCCCGGAGCAAAGTCTCCTGCGGGGCGAGGACGGGAAAATGCCGGAGGAGCCCGGGAGAGCCTGCCCGACAGCCAGAGTGTGGGGAGGCACAGGGGTCCCTGTCCCACGAGGCGAGGCAGCCACGGTGGTGCTGGCATTGTGTCTGTATAAGGCAGCTTCAGGAAAAGAGGGTAATACACAAGTAACGGTAACATACAGTAACAGTAAAGTACTAACCTCAACAGAGAGGCTGGTTCTAGGCACTGGAGGAGCCGGGGCTGTCATTCCCCTCCACAACCTGTGCTGACACTGCAGGGGCTCAGCAGCTCACTCCAACCCACAGCATCCACTGCAGCTCTCACAAGGTGTTTTTGTAACACATCCCTGCAGGGATGTGCCACGCTGCAAACAGGGCCCTTGCATGACATCTTTAAGCCAGCGTTTGCCTTGCATCACTAGATCTCGGTATGGTTTTCAGTTCAGAAGATAATTTTTTGGTCATGTAGCCTCTGCCAAGCACTGTGAGCTGATGCCCTGAATGGCAGTGAGGTATGGAGGACTTCTCTGCAGGCATTACCTCTGCATAATCACAGCCAAGAGACTTTCCACTCTCTCTGGTATTTGTCATTTCAGACTTCTGCACAAGCAGAAGAGTTAAAGAAGCTCAGACTGAATTCAAGGCCTTGCACGGAGCACACGGTGTTTCACAGCTGCGTGGTTTGGGGAAGGTGACGTGCTGGTGGCGTACAGGGAGTTCTGGGACTCTGGAAGACAGAGTCACTGAACTGTTCAGAGCAAAGTCACCCCCAGTCAAACCCACCCCAGCTCAGCTGACACCTTTTTATCTGTGCCATGCCAGAGAGCTCATGTGTCACACACAAATCCTTGGAAAGAGCTACAGGAACCTCAGGGACGGGGAACTGAAGGAGCAGTTGCTCTATTACTTGTGTGAAGGATCGTTAGAAATGGTGGTGAAAAGGTTTGGATACTGAGCAGGGAGCTCGTTAGCTGCATAAATTATAAACCAGAACATGTTCAGGTGCTTCATTTTCTACCACTTAGCCAAGACTTCTGCTCTGAGAACTCCTTGGGAATGGAGATTATTTTTAGACTGGTCAGTCTGCCAGAGTCTGGTGAACAGGCTGCATCTCAACACGAAATATTGAGTCTGCTACACCACACACCTATTTTCAGAGTCATTATTCAGACTTAGAACTGTGCAATAAGATTTTTTCAGTTTCTTGGCCAGAATAGGGGTAGGAGCTGTGTACAGCCCTCAGTTCCCTGCCATATGGTTCACCCTCCAGAGCACCTGCATGTAGCACCAACGTGCTGGAGATCAAGGCTCACAGAAAACTGGGGCAGGCGCCTGAGTTCATGTCAAACTCCTTCTGTGCAAAGAAATCTGAAATGTTGAGGGAGTGAGGAAGAGGAGCGTGAGTGGGGCTCCGCACAGGTATGGCCTGTGAAGTCTTTGTGCGTCCAAGTGGTTGCATGTCCCTCCTCTGAGAAATCACAGAGAAGAGTTTATCGATCTCAGCAGTAGGTTGCAAGATCAGCAGCGTGGGTTCACTTTGTGCCTTTATTCATGGTTCAGTCGATCCATTGGTCCTATCTGGACTTCAAAGCTCTTTTTTGTGAGCCTCTTGGAATGTTCTTTCCTTAAGTTTCTCTCCAATTTGCTGACCTCACACAACCAAAAAGATTTTTTAATCTGGTCATGTCATGTGGCATTTGATTGCATTATTCTTGGCTCTAGGCTAGTGCTTCTAGCACTGTATTCTCACTGGGCTCCCTCACCTCAAAGGCTGTTTTTCCTCCCTGTACTTATCAGCTTTTTGGAAACAGGAAGAATACAGAAAAAATGCAGTAGTTTTTGCAGTTTATTTCTTAATTATTTAGAAAAGGTCTCAGTCTGTATGTCTTGTTTAAACATTCCAGCCATTCTGTGTATGCCAGCTTCATTTTATTCTAGAAATCACAAGCTCTGACCCATTTCCAGATAGCCCCTGTCAGGAATTGAGGAAATAGGATCAGAACAGCACACTGTAACCTCTCTCCATCCTCAGGTGACAGGGGGGTGGACGCTGAACAGACCTTGTACCAAGGCAGACGAAACGCTTGCACAATCCATTGGGTTTTGGCAGGCAGCTCTTGGGGCTCCCAAACTAGGAGCTGGAGCCAGCCAAGGGCAAATGACACAAATGACCAAAATGGGGGAGGTGGAGGGACAACAGAAGGCAAAGTACAAGGACAGGATACCTCACCTCCGCTGTTTAGAGTGAAAGAAACAGCAAGGCAGATTTGTCCGTTGTGCAGCTCTGTTGCCATCCGAGGAGCAACTCTGGGAGGTGTTTTGTCCTGCATGCACAGAAGGGCCCAAAATGCCTCTGGTGATGGCACACACAGCTTCACTGGGTGAGTGAACCTACTTAGAGCAGACAGAGACTATGGGAGAAGCAATGTAAAATCTGGTCCTGTCACCTTGACTGTGCAGGACCGAGGCCGTAGCCGAGCTGTGTGTTTACCCTTTGTAACAATGAGCTCTGGATGTAGTTCCAACTTGTTTTGGAAGACAGCTGTTCTTGCAAGAGCACACAATGGGTGACGTTTAAGGAACTTGTGCCTTGTTCAAACAAAGAGTATTGGCTCAAGACTCTCTATGTGGAGCTCTTGTGTTGCAAGTACCATAAATAAGAAAAAAGAGCCTTTATTTGCTTTGGCTCATGCAACAGTTTTGCATGCACAGCAGCCCTATATTGAGGTTTTGCAGGGAGATGAGAATCAAGGAGGGGGCTCTGCTAGCAAGACCTGTTTGAGGTCTGTCAAGTTTAGTGTTCAATAGCTCAGGCTTGCCCTTGGTTTTGATGGTTTCTCTGTTCTGCTTCTACTGGAACTGAAGCTGCGTGCGGAACTTATTGTGCTGGTAGGTGGAGGTTTGCTCTCAACAAAAAAGGGAGAAGCTGGGGGTTGGGAATCTGGGAGTTGGGCGAAGCACAAACGTGCTCATGGGAGGGTGTGCGGCGAGGCTGGGCAGGTCGGTGAGGCAGCAAAGGACCCGTTTTGCTCCAGCCGTGCGCAGAAGCCCGGCTGGGGCTGTGGGGAGCTGCGGGTTATAGAGAAAGGAAGCGGTCAGCAGTTCAGTGTAAACAGGCCATTTTCTTTAGACGTAGCACTGCTGGCGAGCTGCTACAGCAGAGCTGCAGTGCAGCGTCTGCAGGGGTTGCTGCTCGGGCACCAGCCCTGCGAGCACACTCGGGGCCAGAAGAAAGCTGCTGTCACCAGTTTTGCTGGCTGGAGTGCAATAGACCATCCTCAACGGACTTAACAATTAAAATCAGGTAAGAAGATGAATATCTGCTGCCTGTGTCAACACCAAAACTGCAAGAGTTTTGGGGCGTGTTCTTTCACTGCTGATGTTTAGGATTTCGTGCAGGTTGGAAAGGCGGAAAGTAAAAGGGACCAGTCTGCTTGAGCTCAGCCTGCAGGGACGTGTGTTGCAAGCTGTGGTTCATGGTGCCCTTTGCAACTGAAGGGCAGGTTTATTCAGGAAACAAATGCAGAAAAGGCAGCTGGCTCATTCCCCAAAACCAGTAAGGTCCAACTGAAAGGACGTCCGAGAGTGGTTTGAGCAGCTCCTTTCACCTTTCTGAGGATGGTAATAACTCGACTCGCATTAAGCTGACACCCAGCACTAAGCAGCCAGCTCTGGGGATGGTGTCACCAGCCAGCAGAGACAAACGGACTTCCAGTTACAACCAGAGCTTTACAAGGAGGAAAAAACAGTTCTGCAAACTGGAACCCTCCTCATGGCTCGTACCTGGAAATGGGAGGTCACAGTGACAGGAAGGCAGGAGAGGGACAAGGACAGGAGGGTGTGAAGGGCACTGCACAGGTGTGGAGGAAGAATCTGTAGCCGCTTCATTTCAAAACCTGATTACAAACCCAGACAGAGCTACAACAAGTGGTAAATGTAATCATTAATTTTACTGGAGAATCAGATGTGACAGGACAACAGTGGGACATTGACTGCGTTTGGGACATCACACAGCTCCCTCTGGCCCAGCCATGGCAGCTCTTGTCAAGCCCGGCTTGAAGGGATTCCATCAGCTGACAAAGCTGCTCGGGGACAGGCCAAGAGCACCGATCCGGTTTGCAGAGGGAGATCGTGGGGTTGGCAGCAGCTTCACCTGGAAAAGCAGCTTTTCTCAGCTGCCAAGGCTGTTCTTTATAAAGTATGACATGAGTGTATGGCTGAGGATATATATTAATGGGACCAACCCCATTCTTCCCAGAAGCTGGAGGTCTCATATGGGTACCCACACAGTGCCCTGCTCCACGGTGCTGTGTCTCTTTACTCGCACAGCTGAGGCAGCAGCCGGCAGTGGCCAAGTGCTCCCAGAGCCCTGGCAGCGTCCCCACCAAGGGCTGGGTCACAACCCATCCCTCTGTTGAAAAAGCAAGAATCTTCCAGCTGAGCTTGTTGCAAAGTGAAAGCCACTTTCAATTATTTTACTTGTTTCAGACAAATCTGCTCTGTCATACCCTCAGTTGCCTCTTCTTGTAGTGCTGTGACCTGGAAAACTCAAACCAGGGATGGAAAGGGCAATTCTAACTGTCCCCAGTTCACATATGGACCAAATCACCTCTGTCCTCAAGCAGATCTAGTGATGCTGGAGCAAGAAAGAAAAGCCTATAGGGCTGCAGCTCAGAAACCTGTAGTGGCCAAGAGGGGAAAGCAGCTCACTACAGTCTAAGATGTAGGTTTTTTCCCTTCTGAGTTGTGGAAAGGCTGTGATTTAAGTGCATTTTGTGAAATGGTGCTTCTGTATGATTTTTAGAAGGAATGCTGAAATACTGCAAAAAGCCTACACCATTTCACTTGACCAGCTTTAGGAACTCTTGCTTCATATACTCCCGCATCTCGGGGGCAACCTGATCAGCAGTCAAGTTCTTAACATTCAAGAGTGTTTGATGGGCTTCCTGGAAGAGCTGCTTCCCCACTGCTTCTTCCACCCGCTTGCGCCACGCTGCCAACTTGGGCCTCTCCTCGAAGATGTTGTGGTCGGTGCCCATGAGCTGCAGGGAGAGCAGGAGAACCCGGGAGTGAGTCAAACAACACACTGGCCAGTGATGGGAGCAGACTGGAGCGCGAGTGTGTGTTTGGCTCAAGGCAGCAGACAGTCGTCACGTTAGGTGGAGTTCATCTCCGGTTTTTAGCTCGTAGGAAGCAAGTGGTGTCACCCTCAGCAGCTGCTGGCCCTGGGGACATGCAGCGGAAGAGCTCTGCTGTGGCTAACCCATTAATTGCCTAAAGCAGAACACGGAGGTCCACGCACACTAGCACATCTCTTCCAAATATCTGTACTTTCTCTGCCTAGTTTGTAATTTATCTTTTTTTCTGAGGACCTTTGTCCATGCTATCTCACCAAAGTAGGTGTTCCCTGGCAACCTCAATTATGGTTAAACTCAAAAAGGAACAAAATTTAACTCTGCTAAAGAGTTAAGTGCAGGGACAAAGACCTGCCATGAAAGGTTGCTGGTGCAGCAGTCACCACTGCGCCTGGTCTGTCCCCAGCCCAGCGTCCACATCCCACAGGCTGGGGTCATTGCTCACCTGCATGAGCTCCGCCACTGCTACGAGATCTGCCAGGGAGACCTCTTTGCCTGCAATGAAGGGCTTGTCTTGCAAGAACTTCTCCTCAAACTGCTTCAGGACAACATTCAGCTGTTCAATAGCACGTTGCAGGCTCTCTGGAGGGGCCGGCTGGCCGGTGACCAGAGGCAGAAACACCTGGCAGGGAGAAGGAAAAGTTGCTTTTTACATGTTTCCCTCCAGACTTAGTCTGCTCCCTGTCACTGCCACCCTCTGAGGATCCCTCACCCGCCATGCCTGAGAACAACTGGTGCTGCTGATCTGCGTTGGCATTTTAACATTAATGTCCGTCTTCTTCATGCCTGCCCTTGTCTATTCCCTAGAAAGTCTGAAATTTCAGCCACAGGAGTCTCCTTTCCAGGGAAGGCTGAACCATCAGCAAGCAACTGCATTTTGTTTTCCAGTGGGAGGTTCTTTTTTCCCATGAAGCTGGGCAGAAGGCAATGAGCTGTGACTGGTGTTGGCTGCTCACCCGGGACAAATCTGCTCTGGCTCGCAGTGCATGCAGAGATGTGGCTGCAGCATGAGGTACTCAGGACACTTCAGTTAGGCTTGGCTGAGCAGCCAAGTCAGTTCCAGATCTAGTTTTGTTCCTGTCTGACACTTGGCTTGTACATGTGTGCCCTGCACACACAGGAGGTCCTTCCTGGGCCATTGCACTCACAGCTCTTAGCACTTAGTTTTTAGTATATGATGCTCTTACCTTCAGATGGAACACACTGCTCTCCTTCTCACGAATCGCGGTGTGCTGCCAGGACAGGTACTCATCAACTCTGGCCCTTTGCTGCAGGTCAGACGGGTACCAGTGATCAGGAGTCTTGAATTTCCGCGCCAGGTACAGGAGGATTGCGATGCTGCCCAGAGAGCAAGGCAGACTGGTGAGCTGTCACCTGAGACTGAAGCACCTCATCCTTTCTTCTTCCCCCGGATTTTGCACTGCTGGACCAGCAGCAGCACAAACCTGATCTGAGTTGGGCAGAAGTGCAGGTCACACAACTGCACATGAGTTTGTGCTGGCTTGACCAGCGGCTCGTGGACAGCATCATCTGATATTAATACATCAGCCCAGCGAGACAGATATGGGCTGCTGGTACAGTTATTCCATCCACATTTTTGAGCAACTATGAGCCACAGGCTGAGTCTGTACCAAATCTGAGCTTTGTATTGGCCGGCCATCCAGCAGCATCAGATTTACTGCACTGAACTCCAGCCTCCAGCTGCAGGCAGAGAGCAGGAGGACACCAGGACAGGTATTTTGGCTTAGAAACATTGCTTACATGCAAGCTAGCTCCAAGCAGCAGCTCACAGATTTTTCCACGATCAATGCTGTTTGAATGGGTTACATGGAAAGCTGCTCTTGAAACACACGTCTATGTTATGTACAAGTGGAGCAGATAGGAAGGAGTCCAATAATAGTCACTACCAGGGCTGGAGTCCCAGCAGAGAGCAAACAGCTCACTGGCAGAATCCGAGCGTTAGGAAAAACAACACTGCAGTAGGGGTTGGAGCTTATCTGAGCCTCACCTCTCTGCTAAGGTGAAAGAGCCGTCCTTTAACGCAGGCACCTGCGTCAGGAGATTCACCTTCTGGAACTCCTCCAACCTGTGCTGCCCTGCGGAGGGACATGAGAAGTTGTGCTTGGCAGTGATGTATTGTACAAATACAGTCTTGTTAAAGTCTATTAGCAATCAAAAAGTGCCGCAGGGTGAATATAGGGTTTGCTCTACGATGTTGCTTACTTGCTTATTGCCTGCATACCAGAACCGCCTCTCAACAGAGGTCGGAATGGTGAGAAGTCCTTTAATACCAACAGCACTTGCCAACTCAGGGCTTTATCAGCAATAAGTTTGTGCCTGGAGGTACCTGTCTGGTACGCACACAGAACACCGAGCTCCTCGGAGGTCAGGGAGCTGGGTATTGGAAATGTGAACCACAAGGACTGGGAGAAAGCAAGGGATATTTGGGTTTTTTTGCTGGGAGATAATGTAACTTATACTAAACTCTTCTTTTACTCCTCAGGTGATTTTAGTGATTCCATATAAAGCCATGGGTACTTTATTATAGATCTATCAATCAGCTCTTCATGCAAGTTTTGCATATCCTTTATCACAGCAAATACGGATTTGAGTTTGCTTTTAGGCTGTCTTCCAGCACTTGGCAAATGTGGTTAGTGACTCTTCCCCAGTCCCTTGGCTCACAGCCCATCTCCCCCACCCCTCTCAGAACGACGCTGGCATTCCCTGCACACGGTGTGCACATTCCAGGTCCTTGGGTGTCCCTGTGATTTCCACCCATTCTCACTCTTTCCACCCATTTCCTGGAGACTTACCCTGCCAGTAGCCCACGAGCTTCTCTGGAGGGAGCACATTTAACTCGCCAGCTCAGATCCGAGCACATTTTCTCTCACCTGGTCCTTACACCCCATGCAGTGACAGGTCCTGGGGCCGTATCCACGGGTGTGTGCTCATTTGGGGGCGGCGTGCCCGTACCCACCTGCCGAGCAGCTGGATGCTGAGCTGACCCAGCTGCAGGAACCCCCAGCGTGTCCCCATGGCGGGGTGAGCACACACTGCAGGAATGGGATGTACCTCTAGCATTCCCATGAGCCAAATTACACACCTTAATTCCCCTGACCAAAACAAGCACTGATGCCACAGGACGCAGATCTCTGGGAAACTGTGATTTAATTAACTTTCCTTCCTCTCAGTTCCCTGATACTATTATTTCAGTTGTTCCATTCTTCTTGCCTGCTGGTCTCCTCTCTTTGCACAAGTCTCACCACAAGTGCTTATTTATTGGGGAAGAAGGGGAAGAACACTAGATGAGCCTGTCCCCAGCTACAAACAGTAGCAACAGTTTTTCCTACCAAGACAAGTCATAAGAAAGCCATGGTAAGGTGCAACAATACACAGCTACGATGTGCAGGGGAACGCCCAGAGATGGAACCACAACATGCCTCAGGTTTCTTTGAGTCACAGGCTGGAGCCTTTTTCATTCCTTTATCAGTTTTAGCCCCAGGAACCTTCTCACCTTTCATTGTTTTTAAGTATTATGTGCTGTTTCTGTGCCTAGTTCATTACCTTGATTTCAAACCCAGCAGAGCTCTGGAAATGCTGAAGGATAACTTTTACCAGCTTCAGTTACACAGGAAGAAGATACAGATCTTTGGGTATCCTTTGGTGAAAACACACACTTCCTCTCAGGCAGGCTCCTAACAATTAGCAGTTGGTTTTAATACAAACCAAACCACCTTCCCTTCTTCACTTCTCAGTGTTCAGATCCCTGTCACCCCTGTTAATCCCTGCTAAGAGGAGACAAGCTGCTCTGCAGCAAGCGCTGTTGCTTACCAGAGTCCGAAGTTTTCTAAGTTGAATTAGAGAGCACAAATGGCACAGCTCTGCTGTCCTTACCCACACATGAACGTCCTACCTCTGCTGCTTTTTGTCTCCCATGTAAACACGGAATAGCCTCAGATCTATCCCATCCTGAGCGCTTCTCTGAAAAGCAGTGCTTTCTGTGGAGACTCTTTTTCCACTGGAGTGGGGCCGATATAAAAGTCATTCCAAACCTTTGAAGAGTCACATTTGTTGCAGAGGACTTGGTCTCACATTTGTCTCAGAGCACTGAGACTACTAGTCAAAAATCGGGGTTTCCTTAGGAAATTAGGTCCTGCTTTCACTTTAACATCAAGAGCCCTCTACAGCTGCAGGGCCACCCCGTCCTCTTGCAGCATCTCACACCCATGGGGCCAATTGAGTCACCGGGTTCCACCTGCGGCTCTGCGAGGGGAGCCCAGGGTCCCCACAGGTCTGTGCACAGTGACGAGGGGAGCAGCTGGGGGTCCCCGAGGTGCAGAGAACCCCACCGCCCCACCATCCCTCTGCCCCACTCACCCTTCAACAGGTCCACGTGCTTGAACTCGAAGGGGATGTTGTTGCTGCGGGCGAAGATGTAGACCGCCCGGCAGGGCTGCGAGAGCAGGTCCAGGTACAGCTCCAGCCCCATCCTGCTGCTGCCGCTTGCACCGCTCCGGACCCGCTCCGGGCACCGGCCCCGCGCTCTTGTGGCAGCACCGGCCCCTCCCGCGGGGCGGAGCCGCCGCCCCGGGGCTGCCCCACCGCGCTACCGGCCCGGCCCGGCCCCACCGCGGGTCTTGGCCCCGGGGCTGCCCCACCGCGGGTCTTGGCCCAAGGGACGCGGCCGGGAGTGGGAGGGCTCCGGCAGGGAGCGGGAGGGCTCCGGCCGGAGGGGCGGGCAGGGCTGTGCTCGGTGGTTTCAAAGAACAGGGGAGATGCGGATTCAAAGTTCCAAGCGAGCTCTGCCAGCTCGTGTTTGAACTTGGGCTCGGCTTCGCAACTGCCCAGGGAGCTTAGTGATAAGCAAAGTCAAAGTTAGGCTAAATCAATAGAAGTGCAGGCGAGGTAAATCTGTGCTTGGTTCATGGACATGCGCAGCTCTTGCGTAAGAGAACCTTTAGTTTCTGTTATTCTGGCACCTGCCCAGGACACACAAAAACTGCCTGAGTTATGCAATGGGCAGACACACGCTACCTCCCTGCTGTAAAACCACACGGTACTCCTATCTTTACAAGACGCAACCACCCTTCCTGACACCTATCCCTCCAACTTGCCCAGATAACATATTGCTAATGCTGGTGTATGTTTATTTTACTAAGTATTAAGCCAGAGCTGGACCGTTTCCTGCTGAAGATCTCGGAGGGCAGTTGCAGGCTCCAGCTATGCTGTAGCTTTAAGCATTCTACCAGGGCAGCTAAAAATAGGCAGTGGTGTGTGTCAAATACAGAGTTTTGGCTTGCAGTGATACTAGCCAAGCCCAGTATATTCACCTTCAACATCAGACATTTTAGCCTGCATTAACACCCATCTAACACTTAATAATACCTGCTGGTACTGAAAGTTGAAACAACATAGGCAAGGAAATACCAAGAAAAGCACAAAACTATACAAGTGAAAAATCCTTTCAACACTATCTCCATCCTTGTACCCAAGAATCTTTATTAGACACTGTTTTAAAAATATATATATCATCTATTTAAAAGTTGCAATGACTTTAGCCTAGAGCAGCTCACCAATCAACCCTGCTGTGGGCACCGTGCAGGTGTTCATGCATTTGCAGGTAGAGCTGCTTGTGCCGTCAGACAGAACCAGGAGCCGTCTCACAGCCCGCACCTCTGGAGAGCAGCAGCTCCATCAGGCCCCTGCTCCAGAGCTGCGTAGCAGCTCCATGGTGGTGGTTTCACACGTGCCAGTACATGATGCCAGGTCCTCTTTGAGATAACTGTATCTTTCTTTTTTTTTTTAAAGACAGTTACTGAACTCTGTTCACATTGTTCTTGAAAGGGGAAGACAACGTGTAACAGCCGACTTCAGATATGATAAGGCTGAGGAGTAGACCATTCCGGGACCATGTCTCCTTGCCATGCTGGGTAGCAGTCTGTGACAGATCCTGCTCAGCTGCTTCAGCGCCACAAAGCACGACCACCTCAGCTTCCATTCATTCAGGCTCGTTTCTGTGCTCGCTCGTTCTGTTCAAAATTAAAGTTGAGAAGGTGACTGAAGATGCGCTTGTCTCAGAGTCACACAGGAGGGACTTTGGGGAAGCAATGGGACAATTTAATAATCCTTTCTGCTCCAGTTCTCAAACACTGCTAGTCTGCAACTCAAAATCATCATTTTCAAGAGCAGATATTCAACTGGAGAACAGAACACCTGACAAATCATACAGCACAGTCTATTATGGAACCCTAGTCCACCCATTTGGCAAGTTAAATGTTGCCCCTGCTTTTGTCTGAAAGCTCCCAGCCTTCCCACTCGTGTATAAAGGAGGGCCAGCTAAAAATGCTTTCCTGGCCTGGAATACCCAACTTCTAGTCAGCATGAACTCTGTAATGACAACAGGTTCCATTTCTGCATTTTATTCGCCTGCCTCTGGGTAGCTGCCAAGATCCCAGATCCAAAGGTACCAAGAAAGGCAGAAAAGGAAACACCACGAACCATAGAACAGAACCATAGAATCATTTAGGTTGGAAAAGACCCTCAAGATCGAGTCCAACCGTAAATCCAGCACTGCTAAGTCCACCACTAAACCATGTCCTTAAGTGCCATGTTTACACATCTTTCAAATACCTCCAGGGATGCTGCCTACCTTTCTTTTAACAGAAAAGATCTTTCTGCCCTCCCCACCCTTTCTGAGTAATGATGCACCCAAAACCACTGCCCACACACTGCAATGTAAATGTCTCAGTAAAAGGATCCTGGATAGTAACACCTGTGCTAGCCATGACTTGCAATAAACTGCAAGCTGTAGTTTGATTTTTGTTTTTTTAATCTTCACCCCCATTTCAATTACCTTGACTGTCTTCTCAAGCTTACACAGAGCTTCCTCATATTGCTGCACCAGCGGCTTTAATGAGTTGCCCTTCACTGGGTGCTTCTTTACGTCTCGGATGCCGGCATCCTTCAACATCCGCAGAAACCTACGCTCCTGCGAAACAAAACCGACACGGGAGATGAGACATCCCACTCCCATCAGCTAGAAAACGAGCACGTTTTGGAATGTGCTGCCTAGTCAGGAAACACCTGAGGTCTCCAAGTCCAGAGCTCAGCTGGCTGGGAAAGGTGGGAAGCACTATGAACCTTACCTTCCTTACACCCCTCCATGCACCCTGATCAAACAAATCCCCCACCAAGTTCGCACCTGAATTCTAAGGACCAAGCTGAAAGCGACACCCACTTCTCCTGCACGAGCTGTTCTTCCAACTCTGAAAACACAAAAAGTAGCATCAGGTCAGTTTAGCCATTTGGTCACTGCCGCTATCACCTCCAAGAGTCCGATTCTGAAATTCTCCAGAGTTAAGAAAGTCTGAGTTTTTTAAGGCCAGCACAGCAGGACTGGCCACGTGTCGCACAGGATGAACATTGCCAGGGCTCATTTATAGCTGCTGAGCTGCTGCAGTTTTCTGATCATCTAGAAACCCAGCATGTGATTCTGTCCAGGACAGTATTTCTAGCTCCTGTAAAATACATTTTCCAAAATAGGGTGCTAGTTCTCCATTTCAATACTGCAATACATTGGTGATGCTACAAACTTAATTTTTATTAGAAAGCTATTTGCATATTAAAGTAAAAAACTGCAAAGCTAAAAACCCTTTTAAATGCACGTCACTTTTGCTAAATATTTCAAAGTAAACCAAGCTCAAACATCTTCCTGTTGTTCCCAGTTGTCTTACCGGTGAATATACGTCCTGATGAACTGTGGCGCATCATAGTTTATTACATAATTCACTCCTTTAATGTCGATCCCTCGTGCAGTGGCATCTGTGCTGATTAACCTGGTTTTAAATGTATATATATATATAGTCATTGTCAGATAACATCTCTTGCACTACACACACACACAAGCACACACACAGCACAACTCTCACTAATCTCCCTGTGGCCGCGGAGCACGGCAGCAGCACTAAGACACTCCTTGCTGTCCCGGGCACCATTAGCTGCCCGCAGACCCCGGAGCATCAACAGTCTTGTCACCTACTGCCGTGCATGAGAAGCTACTGTTTCCAGGTTCTCTACGCACTTGACACCGAAACAGTTCCCACCACACTGGATGTTACACACCCGTAGCTATATGAACATTCCATAAGGGCACTGAATACAGACAGAGAGGTGTGAAATTACAGTAGTCAAGGAGGAAATAAACACAGGGTTTGGATTTAAAAAAGAAAAAAATCCAGAAAATAAATATTGACCTTCTTCTCAGATACAGTTCCACACAGCTACCAAGATCACAAAGCAAGGCAAACACACGGATAGAAGTAAATCTGGATGCCAGTCTGATCAGAGATTTCTTTGGCAGGAAGCACTAATACTATATATAGTTCCAGCACCAAAATCCATTTTCTTCCAGTAAGTGCCAGACCCCAAGTACACACATTAAACTTGAGATTCACAGAACTGTATGTGTTTTGGACAACTATATGAACAAGCAGTTAAATTTACTGCTTGTTATAAAATAACGATCAGCAATTCAGATTACAGCTACATTAGAGAAGTCCAAATTACATGCAGGGTGAACAATTCAAAAGTCCCAAGTCCAAGTCTCACGTGCACTCTATAAACTGCTTCCTGCATGCCCTGTTTTACAGGGGATCCCTATTAACTGTGTTCTTGGTTCTACCTAGTTTTTTACACTGGAAATATCCTATGTTGAACAACATACGGGAAACTAATTTAAGACACTCACAGTTGTATTTTGCCTTGCTCAAATTCCTTCATGGTTCTCTGTCTCTCATTCGGAGATAACCGAGAAGAAAATTCAGCCACAGTGATTCTACCAAAGGCTTGAACCAGCAGGAACAATCTGCAGGTAAGTGGGATAGAAACAGTCACTTCATTACTCTGTAACATTACCTGACAGGTACCTACTAGAGTGATCTCATTTTTATATTCACCTGTGAGAAGCTTCTCTGGAGTTGGTAAAGCACAACACGCGGCTAAATTTCATTGTCAGCATGAAATGCAAGAGGAGCAAAGGCTTGGAATTCAGGTCACAAGGCACATAACATTGCTGCAGGCGACAGGAAAGAAGTTCAGAGACAAAAGTTACCTCTTGCCAAAGATGTCTTACTCTGAAAACCATTAAGTTTCCATGACCCACATAGGCTTGGATGTTTTACAACTAATAGCAGCAATAGCAGAGTCTACAACGCCACCCCCTTTAGAACAAGTCATGGAGGAAACAGCACAAAGTGGAGACGGGAGACCTGGGCTTTTCTGTTTGCGCTTCTCCATAGCAAGTAACAACACACGCTGCGTTCTTGTCTGCGCAGTGACCTGTAGCTATGTGCCTTGAAATGCATGTTATACATAGGGACAGCTGGAAAGCGGTACTACATTACTTCATACCTCCCTTCCCCATTGTTGGTGAACTTAATTCTGCATGAAGAAAGTTTTAATTAAAAAAAAGCAATCCAGTCTTAACCAAATGAACACTTAAGTAATAAAAACAAATGTGCAAAAGTAGAGGTCTATGGATAATAAATACCCCCAAACCCACTTTCACTCGGCACCTCTGTAATGCAAGGAATTGTAGGGAAGGCTTATTTTTTTATAGGGTAAAACCAGAAAAGATAATTCAGAGTTAAACAAATCTTCAAGTATAATTTATACAGGAGAATTAATGTCATACCTACCGATAGCCCCTCGGGGAGTGTGTATTTAGTGTCTTGTTCAGTCTCTGCTCCCTCCCCAAGACTTTTCTTCTCAGAATAGACAGACGTGAAGAGGCGAGGCTGGAATAAGTTCAGCTGCTGCAGTTTTTCCGGGTCCTGGGTGAGCGTGGCTGAAAACAGGAGTTTCTGTAAGGGTATCTGAGGATAGCAGGAGCTGAAATAAACAGCACAAGGAAACTGAGCTTTGAGGATGGGGCAAAGCAGTTCCTCCACAAGTGCCTTCATATGATATTATGAGGGAAGCAATTAACTCTTTTTGATGCTCTTATCCTGATCATTCCAACAGTTTTCCTTCACATCCATTACTCAGCTTGCCAGAGGGCATTACTAGAGTCACTATGCAAGTGAATCACTGACTTGCAATATCTGCGCCTTCTTTTGATGCTCCTTTAACCTGCTTCAGGAAAGCCTGGAGAATACAATACTGAGGCTTTGGTCTAGGAGACATCCTCTAGTATCACCTCTTCACTGTCTTTTTCAAGCTTTGCAAAAGCAGCTGCCTGGCTTGGGCAGACATTTCTCAGAGTGAGCAAGTTTTGGGAGTGCCATTGAGGGAGCAGCGTAAAGCAGAGCAGTGGCATCTAAGTGCTGATGTCTGAGCTACCCATCCAAAGAAACACATCTGGCAACTTACCTGGCTGCTGTTATAGGCCCTGGTTTGGTCCTTTGAAAAAGCGTGTTGGAGCCAGAGCCATTTTCCATTTGGAACGCAGCTTTGACAATTTGGTTCAGGCAGTTCTGGTGCATGTCATCAATCATACGGTCAGCTTCATCCACGATCTGATACACAAAGACAAAAGCCGCTACTTGTTAAATGCTGCCTGGCACTGGGCAACTTCTATTTTCTTTTTGTAATATTATCATTATCAAATGAAGGCAGAAGTTTCTACCCCAAAACTGAACTTTGCTTTTATTTCAGTGACTCGGTAGCCAGCCTGACATTCAAACTACAGACAAGTTCATCTGCACATGAACCTAATCCCTGTCTCCCAATAAGAGATACAAACCTCCATATCCTAAATAAGATTGCAACTCTGTTTCTGCACAGACTCTCATATGGTGGAAACTACTGCAGTCTGATAATTTAATCAGATCTTGACCAACAGGGCTTTGAGTTTGTGTTTGCAAGAGGCTAAGAGAGAAGGGGCAGTGGGCAGATACTTGGGTGTCACGAGTTGGAATGAAACATCTCGAGACTGTTGCCTGAGGATTCTGGAGACCAGGTCCATACAACAGAGATTATTTATCTACCATGCAAGAACAAAGCAGGAACTACAGCTGTAACAGACCTCACACTAAGATGGGAGACCTGTGGAGTCAACTCACCAGGAAGCGAAGCTGCGTCAGGCTGAACCCCGGGGTCTGGTTGATATGATCTGTGAGCCGCCCTGGCGTAGCCACAATAATATCAGCTAGGCTGCAGTAGCCTGTCACTCTGAAAGAACAACCAGCCCATCAGTAAGTTTCTCCCTACACTGTAAAG
The DNA here is from genome assembly GCF_963082525.1 of Nesoenas mayeri. NCBI lineage: Eukaryota > Metazoa > Chordata > Aves > Columbiformes > Columbidae > Nesoenas > Nesoenas mayeri. The sequence continues at coordinate 8,841,066 of NC_137565.1, read as the reverse complement.
CATGTAACCAAGATCGCTGGTCAGCAGACCTTCAGATTTTCCTACTATTTACTTAACTGAGAAATAATATAATTCGAATATGTGCTTTACTTTGCGAGGCATGCAAAGGCAGTGCTGGACACTAACCCCTAATTTTAAATAAAAAACATAATTCTTCATTGCTCTTATAAAAAAAGCTTAGTTGCAGCAAAATCTCTTAACACTCCTTTGTACCTGTGGGTATAAAAGGTTAACATTTGCACTCTACTCAGCTCATCAAGAACCCCAAAATCTAATAATTATTGCAAGATAGCATGACACAGCTGCCTGTATTTTGACCTTCTACTTACTGAGATTAAATAGTTTACGATATCTTTAAACTTTATCAAAAGACTTTTTAACCTACTTTTTCTGCACAAGCATTTCCTGCTCCTTTGCAAAAGATTTCTGGCCAGTAATCAGAACAACCTTCAGACCTGTCCCGTCAGTGTAAATGTTGAACACTTTACTCACCTGAAAAGAGATGCACTTGGTTAGCCAGAACAAAAATTGGTTAAAGTAATACATTCCATTCCACTAACATCAAACCCACTGATGGGTCTTCAACCTCCCTCACAGAACAGCCAAGTCTGGACTGCACCAGCCCCTCCGTCGGCCCAGCTCTGCTCAGGGAGGTGAGGAGCCACATACCTGCTGTGCCAGTTCTTTGGTGGGCAGAACAACCAGAGCTCGTACTTGGCAAACTACTCGATCTAGCAGAACCTGCCAAAACAGAGGCCAAATGAGTCCCTGAAGGCAACGGGGAGAGAAGAGGGTTCTGGTATCTAACCTAGCAAGAAGAGATGGGCTTGATACATCCCCATGGAATTTTATGTCTCCATTTTACCCTCCCAAGTCCTCATGCTAAGCTTATCTGAGAAATGGAGTGGGATGCTGAGATGAAGGGGACTCATACAGCTCCCTCAACTCTGAGATAAAAACCTGCTGCTTTGCAGCCACAAATTCCTTAGCTTTTTGACCTACTTCTAAGTTCAGGTTTTGCTTGAACAAAAGCAACCCCAGCACCTTCCCAACAGGTATTTCACTGGGCATGAACTCACCTGGACTATGGGTATGACAAAAGACAGGGTTTTACCACTGCCAGTGGGTGCTGAGACACAGATGTCTTTGGGGCGATATCCTCCCTGCCCCATCAAATACCCATTGGATGCGCTCTGGAGAATGGCAGGAATCACCTCTGCCTGCACTGAACGAACACAGAAACAAACATTAATTACCGAGTCAACTGGGCTAAACCCAGTGCATCCAGACAAGCAGTTATACACAATGAATCTGTCTTCACATCTGTGCTGCTGTTGCTATAGACATGAGAGAGGAAGAAATCAAAACCAGTTGTTAAAAGAGACACTATCGGTTTTTGCCTGGCTCTTGTACACTCCCGGGAGCTCAGCACTGAATACGAAGGTTTCCCCCTCCATGAATTCAGCTACTTCTCATGCTCAGCTAGGACGTTACTCTGTTAAACGTTGGTTTCAACTCACACCTGTCTCCTTGTTCTTACGGTAGGATGGCACTGGACAGATTTAAAATCTGTGAATATCTGTCTGTAAGCGTCGTTTCTTTGAAATACGAACTACTCTTTCATCAACACAGAACATGCAACACAGCAACGCAGCCTTATCTGCCGAGGAGCAAAATGCACACCACCTATAGGCGCTGGAGTAAGTCAAGCTGTTACTTCAAGCCACCATATTTTGTGGAGCTACATTTATGACCAGATAACAGACTTCAATTACTCAGCTTAGATAAAGCTTTGAAATTAAATTGTTAAAACTGGTACGATCAGTTTGATGCACTAAACTTGGTTTTATGTTTTACTTCACTAACTACATAAGACACACAGCAAGAGACTGCAGGAACTATCTAAGTCAGTTTAGAAAGACATAAAAGCACGATCAAGGTACCTGGAAAAAAGGACTGTATCCCATTCATCTGCAGCTTTTTCAACAGCCGGGGATGAATTCCTGGGACATCTCCGACTGGAACTAGGTTATCCTTGATACGTTTTTGCACTAGTTTGGGTTGAGCAAGCCACTGTGGCAAGAAGGGCTGAACCTGAGGTGAAGGAAAGTAGAATAATAAAGCATTCCTGCCATCAAACAGGCAATGCCATACATAAATATGCATGTTCCTTCCTGGCCACCATCAAAACTCAGTCAAGCTAGTTACCTTCTGCACGGGCTTTTTGTCATAGTCTCCAAGAACCACCAGACTAGAGGGGGGAGGTTTTGCTTCCTCCTCTGAGGCTGCTATGGATGGCTCATCCTTTGTGCTTTGATTTCCTTCAGCTCTTTCACTGTCCTCTTTCTTCCTTGTTTCAGCTGCCTCTGTTTCCTCATCCCTCTTCTTCCTTTTAGAAGACTTCAAGTTGCTTCTGTTTTCCTGCTGTTTGGTGTCTTCTTCAGAATCTGGAATTTGGATAACAGGAATATAAAGCTACAGGTCAGAGCGTACTACAGAAAAGGGATGCAGGGAACACTTTACAATGTAGGACTTAAGCAACAACTTCCAAGCTCCTCTTTCTTCCTAAATCCAAGTGCAAACGCCAAACATTTCTTTGTTACTATGGAGGCAACTGAAGACTGAGGTGACACGCTTCCCTCCTTCCCTTACACTAAGCTGATCCTTGAAGTTTACAATATGGGGCTTTCCCCTAAAAAATGGAATTACTTTGGGGACATAATAAGCACAGGAAAGCAACATTTATCACCACGCAAATTCGGCAAGTTACTCGAAGGGCAAATTATGTCTGTTTCTCTGTTGAGAACTGTTGACCACAATGAAGTGAAATCCTACAGCCTCAGTTTATCGTTACCTGTTCCAGTTCTCTCTTGCGGCGCTTTGGATTTTCTTCTGTTTTCTCTTTTCCTCTTGCAGGCAGTGCTGCCACCTGCTGCCTCCTCGCTGCCCGCCCTTTCCTCGGAAGAGCTGCGGGGCTGTTTCTCCTCCAGCTTCCCCCGGGCCTGCGCACGGGGCCGCCCCTCGCTCCCCTGGTTCCTCTTTCTCTTTCCCCCGCCGGGCCCAGCCCCGGCCCGTTCGCCTCCATCCTGCTCGGGCTGCGCCTGCTCCCGCTTCTTCAGCTGCCGGGCCCTTGCCTGCTGCTGCAGCCGCTCCAGCAGCACCCGAGCCCGGTTCTCCGCCTCGGCCCCGTCCCGCTGCTCCTCATCCCCGCCGTACCTGGAACGGCGCGAACCTCCTCAGGCACCCGCCGCCCGCACCGGGCCCGGCCAGCCAAGCGCCCCCCACCCGAGCCCGTGGTGCGCGGGGACGCCGGGGAGCTGCTCCCGCAGCCAGACCCGGTCCCAGGCTGGGCCCGAGTCCCGACCCGGGCCCGAGTCCCGACCCGAGACAGATCTCGGCAGCGGCGGGACCCCCGGTACCTGTTGATGCAGAACAGCGCCATGGCCGCGCCGCCCGGGCGCACGGAGATGACGTCACGGAGACCGCGTGGCGCGCGGCGGAAGGCTCGAGAAGGCGGGGGGGGCGGTGCCGCGCGCACGCTGAGGGGAGGAGGGAGCGCGGGAAAGGGAACACGAGTGGGACAGCAGTCCGCTTGTCGCGGCTCCTGCGGCACCGGGACAGCTCAGCATCGCCCCGGAGAGGCGGGCAGAGGGCGCGCAGGGACAGCACAGGCCCCGGCCCGGCAGGCCGCACCCGATGCTTGAGGGACGCGGCCTCAGCAAGGCGGACAGAGCGCTCGGACTGGGGAAGGAAAGGCGCTCCGTGCTTGCAGGGCCCCACACGGTGGCAGGTTGGAAGAAAGAGGACAGTGAAAGAGCTGAAGGAAATCAAAGCACAAAGGATGAGCCATCCATAGCAGCCTCAGAGGAGGAAGCAAAACCTCCCCCCTCTAGTCTGGTGGTTCTTGGAGACTATGACAAAAAGCCCGTGCAGAAGGTAACTAGCTTGACTGAGTTTTGATGGTGGCCAGGAAGGAACATGCATATTTATGTATGGCATTGCCTGTTTGATGGCAGGAATGCTTTATTATTCTACTTTCCTTCACCTCAGGTTCAGCCCTTCTTGCCACAGTGGCTTGCTCAACCCAAGGTGGAGGGAAGCCTCCCCGAAGCAGCAAACACAGGTTTGGCCCAAGGACTGCTTCCACTGTGGCCATGGAGAGGACAGAAAACAAATCCAAACTTCAGAGCAACAAGAAACCCTGAGGGCATCTACAGCCTCTGGGGCCCAGCAAGGTACAAATCACCCTGGAGTACAGTGAGGCACCTGCCACTCAGTCTGACCATGCTGTGAAATACCATGTCTGAGGAACAGAAGCAAACCCGAAGTGTTCCTTTTGTTCGCTTCAGCAGAGCACAACATACAGTGCTGACTGCACAACTCCATCCCCAACCTGCAAAGCCTACACCAGACAGCTTATTTCTAAATCTTTATTTGTTTTCTACACAGAGAAAACAGAGGAATGTTGAAGCAGCAATATTTAAACACTAGCACGGAGCCATCGATCTGTGAGAGTGTACAAAACGCAACACGGGGCCATCTGTGCGGTGGTCTCTGCTAAGGGGCAGGATGGGGGGAAGTCCAGGAGCAGCCTCTTCACAGACAGGAGAGCTCTACGCAAAGGTGGAGCCATTCCAGCCCACATTGGCAGCGTTCATGTCAAAGTAGTTGACATACACCCTGCAGAAGAGACACAGGAGCACACAATAAGTATTTGTTATGTACTTTTATATAAAGTAATGAGACAGGACAACAGGGACAGTGCTTCCTGTTCCTCAGAAGAAATGTCAAGCTTCATTTTTATGGAGATCTAGCTGACTTCTCTGGCAGAGCATCCAACAGGCAATATCCTTTGGAGTCCCTGGAGCTGTGCTTTTGCCTTCTTTAAAATACCAACTCTTCAGTCAGGGTCTGCTCAGGCACCAGACAGTATTTGGTCAGCAGCATCTCAGAAGAATCTTCAGAGATCAAACCCTTTTGTTCCTGAGCACTGCAGTCCCTCACACATGTCAAACAGGCAGCCTTACAAAAGCCAAGCAGGCCCTCAGGGCTGGCTCTGCACTTCTCACTTCCAGACCCAGCACATCAGTGGCAGCAGGTTCTTGCCGTCTCACTGCTGCACAGACGCTCTCCCAAGGCCCCATGGCCCATGAGGGAGCTGGTCACCTGCTGGTTTCTTCTTTGCCCATCAGCTCCAGCCTGTTACTGCTCCTGCCTTGTGCCTCCAGCCTCCCATCACCAAAGGACATCACACCTCAGCAGCAAAAAAGCACCGTGTACAACTTGTTGGTCCTCTGGAATTTTTCAGTACTCAGAGAATAGGAAGCCCTTTAATGGAGGACTCTCAAGGGAAAGATGTAGGCATCAAACTCTTAAGTGGACATGAAAACACTACAAATTATCACTTTGTATTTTCTCAATCACATGGAGTTATTCCTGGCTTTTGCTATTTTTAAATGAACTTATCGAAGCAGTTTCAGAGAGCCAGTTAATAACATCATGTCCCAGCCTTACCTGTCTGCAGATATATGCAAGTGCTTAGAGATCAGATCACACAGGAGCTTGGTGTAGGTCTTGTTCTGCTGCCCTCCAATTTTGCCAATGCTGTACAGGCTGCAGACCGCGCAGGGATCAGTGGAGCCCCCAAAGGACATCATCTGATCAGGTACGATGTGCACAGCGATGTACTGCGGGAAGAGAGCAAACATTAACAGCATATCACCTTCCCTCTCCTACGCAAACTTGCTTTAGGTACCAACTTCGAGCAGTGCAATTGTGTACTGTACTGCCCATGGCAGCACACGCTGCGGGGGTCCCCCAGGCTGGCTCTCACCTTTAGGAACAAGGGTTGTGTTTGTGTAAAGCTGCAGGTGGGACGGGAGCTCCTGTCCACTACAGCACCGCCGCTGCACAGGGCAAAGCACACATGGCGGGAGATAAAGGCCTTAAAATGGTGTTTGTGTCACTCCCTCAAATCACTGACAAGACACCCAGCCCGTCTGCAGTTCAGCCTTATCGCGCTTTGGTTTCTCAGGCTGCAGCAGTCTGGCCTGAAAGCCGCTGTACCTGGCCCGGGATAACCTGGAGTAGCCGGGAGCGGAGCTCCTCGAGCTGTTCTCGGCTTCGCCAGAGCCTCGCTGGCCTGGCAGACACCACCCCGTCCCCATCGTGCCGCTGGCACAGCTCCGCGGCTGAAATCCCGGCTCCCGGGCACAAGCACAAACAAATCCCCGCCCTTGTAGCTGCCGGAGCACCGAGATCGCTGCAGGTCAGGCTCCGGGAGCCGCCCGGCCTGAGGCCGCAGGGCAGTCCGGCCCGGGGAGCGGACACCAGCGCTTTCTCCCGGGCCGCACAGAGCGGGCGCAGCCCCGCGGCCGCCCCGCCGGGTCTCTCCCCTCATTGCCGGGCGCCGCGCACGCGTTCGCCTGGCTCCCAGCCCACCCCCGGGCCCGGGGCTGCCCCCGCGCCCCTTCCACCTCCGGCAGCGCCGGCCCCGCCGCCCGCCCTCACCTGCGCGGGCTTGCCGGTGGCCTTGGCCAGCTGCTGGGTGAGCTCGCCCAGCAGGCTGTCGGGCACGGCGTCCTTGCAGACGTTGGTTTGGATGGTGAACATGGGCATGGTGGCGGCGGGGGGCGGATGGCGGGAGCGGAGCGGCGGAAACTGCGAGAGCGGTGGCGGCAGAATAGAGCGAGGAGGCGGCGGCGGCGCTTTTATTGTGCGGGGCAGCGCCGGCCTTAAAGGGACCGCGCCCGGCGGGGCGGGGAGAGGGAAGGGGGAGACGGGACTGGCCCCCCCGGCTGCTGCTCTTGCTGCGGGTTACGGCCTCCCTCCCGCCGCAGCGTTCCGGGCACAACTGCCCCCACTTTCCGCCGGTATTCGCGTGCTTTGTTACTACTATTGAGCATTTTTGAAGTTCTGTTGTAGTGCTCGTCCCTGGCACTGTGCCCTTCTGCGCTGGGCAGCTCATACATAACCCGGGATCCACGCATGTGATGCTACCGCTTTAGGTTTTGCAGGATCAGGGCCAAAAGGGGCTTGCCTTGGCTCCGAAGGGAATTATCTTCTTTTGCAAAATAAAAGCACATTTGTACGTTTTTTGTTTTAACCGTGTGTATAGCTTTAACACAATGTAAGCAGAAACATCTGACTTGTTGGCATGTTAATTATTCTCTAACGTTTTTCAATCAAATGGAAGGGTAATCTATTATTCCACAGCATCTTTATTTTCACATCGTATTTCTCTACTTGAAAAAGGCAGAAGTGATATCTTTTTTTTTTTTCCTTAGAAACGAAATGGTGCATGTCTATTCGGAGGTGAGAGGCAGGCTGGGAGATGAGCCTTACGCTGGGCTGTGTGATGCGATGCACGTAGGCTGCAGAAGGCTCATCTCCCCACCCTACCTCTTATGCTGCCATGACTTGCAGTGACTCAGGGCAGGCTGAAGAGAATCAGGCCCAGACCTCTCTATGCAAATCTTTTACACACAGGAATCGAGCATGTGTTAATTTTAACAAAGTCCAAGCACTGCTGCTGCTAGAACGCTTGACCATATGTACATGTTACACGTGTGAACACACATAGCTCTGAACAAAGAGTAAGGAATGGTATGGCGAGGTTTTGGAGTGGCACAGGCTGTAGCACTGAGAAGTGTCAGAACTGAAGCATTTATTTTTTTTAGCAATTGACAGTGCTATTAAGAACTAATGTTGTCAGTTCCCTGCTGTTGTGTAGTTCCACTTATTCCTCCCACCTTCCTGCCTCCCAGAGCTGTTGCATGGAGGTAGGGTGGGGATTCTGGCACCACCGCTGTGCTTGCTCTCTGGGCCGCCAGGCCAAAAGTAGCAGAGCGTGGGCATTGCTGCCACAGAGTGGCGAGACATCTGCAATTTTATTCTCCTTTGGCTCCTTGACAAAGGAAAATGCAGTGTGTACATTTTCATAGCTTCCAAAAATGCATTTTTAGAAGTTAACTAAATACCAATGTGCTTCTGCATACCCCTCAAGTGGTTGCACCACACTCATGCATTCATGATACATTTTCTGGATGTACAGCATCTGTTTTAAAACAGAATTGCCTGTGATTAAAATAAGAACAATGAAGAAATGTGTCTAAGAGAAAAAACTGAAAGGTAAAATGTTTTACAGAAATATACCAGAGAGCATTCTGATGATGTGCCAGAGACAGAAGCAAAGGCAGCTTTTACGTTCCCTGTTAGAGAGTATACTTGTTAGCAAGTGGAGGTGGTCTTAATTGTGCTCGTGCCATGAGGTGCCTTAGGAACACACATTTCAGGGTCTGGATGCTCTGAGATTAATTCTGAAAGCATCTTGCATAGAAAGGCTTCAGAAGACATGTGGGGCAGGCTGAAGCTTTACTGGAGCCTGACTGCAAATAGCAGAGCGGGGGCATTCACAGGTTGCGGTTGTATTAGTACATACCCAGCTACATCCCCGTTAAAACCAGAGCACCTGGAGCAGGGAGGAGGAGCTGGGAGAGCAGCAGAGAATGCTGGTGCTGTGGCTCCAAGAACAGGCAGAGGCAGCGTTCTCTGAGCGAGTGGCTCTATGAAAGCAGGTTGATTTCTGGAAAAGGAAACTGCCTCCCCATGGAAGGTCCTGCTGTGTTTAGGGCCTTTGTAGCCATTCTGCCAAAAGAATGTGTATCTCATGGCATGCTTCAATGGGCAGCTTGGCAAGGCTTTAAGTGAACAGTATTTAATAAGATATACTCTATTTAGATACTAAATAGCACATTGCTTTATTGGCTGTGCTGCCTTGATTCACCAAAGCAACTTTCATTTGTTATCCCAACAAAGCATTTTTTGCAGGTTGAGGTGCAGGCTTGTATTTAAAGACTGTGGTTGCAAAGTGAAGATGTGATGGGGCAAAATGGGATGTTCACAGTAGAGCTCAAACAGGGGTGTGATGGGGTTGGTTCTTCGAGACCAAAAAAAAGGTCATAATACACCTAACTTTAGAGATTCAGGGAACATATCTGTACTCCATCTTTTTATTTTACTTTGGAAGCAAATGATCTTATCTGACGCAAGGCTTGAATAATAAATATTTATATGTAAATCTTCCTTTCATAATTCACCACTTTGGCCTCTGGGAATGTCTCGCTGTGCCTCTGCCTCATTTTGAGCTGCGCTCTGATCTTCACTGTCACTGCAAATTGTTCAATGGATGAAAAGGGGAGGGCAGAACAGTGAACAGTGGGTTTTTCCACTTAGGCCCTCTGCCTATGCTGTGCCCCGAGGGATGCACAGCACAAGTGTTTCTGCTAAGCAGCTGGATGTCTATGTAGTGTTAGATCTAAGGAGGACCTGGACTGCAATCTATCCCTTTTAAATAAGACGCAGTCATGTGTTTCCTCCTTTTGAAGGGAGGTCTGTATGCCACATTGATAGCCACATCTATTGAATTAAATGTATTTTGAAATCAGGTCAGGATAATTCTATTTAAATTTGTCCAGGCTGTTGAGCATGAACAGAGCAAAGGCATATCCAAATGGAGTGTTCATCTTCACACAAAAGACTTAACTGTTTGTAAAAAAGAAAAGCTTCTGTTAAGAATATTTTGAGCAGACACCTTCCATCTCAACCACAGGCCTTTCCAGAGTAACAAGACATTCTCAGTCATAGGGCTCCTGCTGGAATTTTACTTTTATTTAAGCAGCAGACAAGATGTTAAAACAGCAGTGGGTGGCAGCAGCTAAGGTACTGCTGCCGTTTGCGTTTGTGCCAGATACGGATAACATGGCTAGAGCTGCAGGGCTCAAAAACTGCGATGAGGGTTCAGGAAGAAGCTATTACCACCGGAGGGCACCTCAAGCAAAGGTGGTGTTGTTCCAGCCCACATTGCCAGCACTGATGTCGAAGAAGCTGACATAAATTCTGAAAGGGAAGACAGACACATGAGCTGCAGAGTGCTGCGGGCTGGCCAGGGTGCTCCTGCAACAGGCCACACACAGCCAGGCTGTAGACTGTCCCCTGTGGCTTTACACTTACCAGGCCTTGCAGTCCCTCCTCCTGCCCCCCTTTAATCACTTGCCTACTTGCATCCTGGAGATCCTGTGTTTTTTCTACTTCTTGTTTTAAGAAGATCTCAGGATGCAATTCTTATGTCTGTACCTGGGCTTTTGCACATGTGAGATCTGTGGGTTCATGCAATGCCTGAACCTCTGTTATTTTAACTAAGAAATGCTATGCTTTCTGGGCATTTGCATTGCAACTCATACAATTGCTCCTTTCCTCCTTTAAACTGGAGAGTTGCTCTATGCGCTTGGCGTTTAGCCTCTTCAAGCAGCATGTTAATAGAAGAACACCAAAGGCCAAGCTTGGGATTAACAGTTTTAACAATCTGTCTAAAGTCTTGTCAGACAAGTTGTGGTATAAGCTCACCTGTCAGATGGTATTTTCAGCTGTTTGTTCAGCAGGTCTTAAAGCAATCTGGAGTAGACCTTGTTCTCCTGCTCCCCTATCTTGCCAATGCTGTAGAGAAAGCACACAGCACAGGGGTCTGTGGAGCCACCAAAGGATATCACCTGATCAGGAGAGATCTGTATTGCTATATACTGTTGGAAGAAGATGAAAAGGAATATTATTTTCTTTTGGCATATTGAGAAAGGGTTTGAAAATCCGAGAAGGTGTTTGTGTCCCTAAACTGTGGTAAAAATAGGTGCATGGCTATCAGTTATGCTTTTCAAATTTTCCTGCATGTACTTTGTTGCACTTTTAGGCTTCCTAAGTATTTTCCTGCAAGTCACAAAGGTGAGAAGGTATGAAATACAACCATATTCCTGTGATGTACCATTTGGGAATGGTCACTGCCATCACAATTCTTTCATCTGTTGCAGAATGGCTATCTTCTTAACTAAAAGCTCTAGCAGCACATAAACCAAAACATCCCAGGCACTCAGAGATGCTTTTCACTAAAATGCAAATAGTTTCACCCTTGTTCTTATTAAGTTACCCTGCAGCACAGATCCTTCCCTGTCTGCTGTCTTCTCCTTGGAGAGCTGCTGCCACACCTTGCCTGCCACATGCGAGGCTTTCATGTGCTGACGTCCTACTGTGCAGATTTGTGTTCTGTTCTAAGATGTTCACTGCTGTGTCAAGGGCCAGTACAAAGACATCATACTATTTAGGCTTGGGAGTCTTGGTTCCTAATAATTGCTTTGGCTGATTAAGGACAGTTGCGGGGGAAGCAACAGCACTTTGTGTGCTGGGCTGCCCACCTCCAGGCTTGAGCAACTGCCTCCGGCAGCAGATCCTCTGCTTTTGTACCCAAACACACGTGAAGCCCAGGGCAAAAGTGACTGGGTGGTCTGGAGTCCACCACATAAGCAGATTCTGCTGAAACACTCAAAATCAGGCAAGAGGCATGCATGGGGATTGCTCTCGAGGAGGCAATCACAGAAATGCTGAGTGTCTGACAACTGCTCCTGTGAACACCATGCACTGCTGAGAGATGGGTTCTGGATGCTCAGCTCAAGTGCACTGTTGGAAAGGAGGACCCAGCAGTAACATTTTTACTGACTCCAAGAGCTCGGTGGCCTGCAATACCTCCCAAATCTCCTCCGAGCCACGGCACTCTCCCTGCCTGTGCAGGAAGGTCGGGTGCAAGCGGTGGTGCGTGATTGCATCGCTGCTGCCCTGCGTTCCAGAGAGATTTCGCACCTCACTGGCTCCTGCTGCAGTCTGCCCTGCTGAGGTAAATGTGAACTGACACAGCAGAGGTCTAAATCAACATCCTCCTCATTAAACAAAATACAGCCTAATCCTACTTTTGTTCTTGATAGTAGGAAAAATAGAAGAAAGTATCTATGTTAATATTCATGACCAGGCTGCAATTTTCCCTGCTGCTAATACACAGTGTCAGATCCACACACTGGGGAATCCAGGGATCAGTTCCTTTGGCATCCATCTAGCTTCTGTTCTCTTCTTACCCACGTTTATTAGCAGCGCATCATTAGAACTCAGCAGCAATTAACCCTCTTGGTAAAACAAGCTAGCCTGAGTACCAGGAGTTGTCTGGGTAATTAGTCTTGGCCGTCATTTCCAGCTTGTTTGGGTGCAAAGTGCATCAGACCACAGCCGTACAGGATAAGCCATGGAGATCCTGCTGAGATATCACCTGCTTGAACCTGTTCTCCTCTGGCTGGACACCCTGTGCTCTAAACTTTATGCCAAATGAAGGTACGTATATGACTTTAACATCTGCCCCAGAAAACAGATTATTTAAAAAAAAAAAAAAAGTGTTAACCAACATTGTTTTCTTCTGAGATCAGTTTGAAAATGTTTGAAACAGTATTTCCAGTAGAAAAAAAACCTACTCGATGAAAAATAAAAATAAGGATTTTTTTTAAATGGTACCATTTCCTGCGAGAGGAAGGCTCTGCATTCCAGCCTACCCTAATCCTTTCCTTCTTTCTGTGTTATAACCAAGAGACTCTTGCTTTCCTATTGCCTCCTTTGTCACGAAGAGCTTGCATGTCCTCTTCGAAAAAACCAAAATCTCTTTGTTATTCCCTGTATATTTCTAAGTCCCCTTGCATATCCCTTCCACACGGCTGCACAAACCTGTTCCAGCTGCATCCCAGCCCTGGCCTCTAGCTTTATATTCAGGAGCTGTTATGCAAGAACCACCAGCTGACACACCCCCACCCCCTCCAATAGCAAATACTTTTTTGCTAGACTGATTTTAAGAAAATATTTTTTGAGGAAAGATAGAACACATCAGTTTTACATAAGAATTTCATTATATTACTGTATGTGTTGGAGAAAAAAAGAAGTCTTACTCTCATTTACAGTTAAGCCTGCTTTCTGTGGAGACAAGACTTATACAAGCCTAAAACATACTTCTGACTATTCCCTGAGAGAAGTAACTCTGGTCAAATGTGGCAGAGATTGATTTCCTACATTTAATGAGACCAACTGATTGCATAGGACTCCGTTACTGTCCCTAGAGACAGAGGAGCCCCTTTATCAAACAGACAAACTGCCTGGAAGAGACAAGGATCCAGGCTTCTCCATGTCGATTGGCTTTTTATCTGGACACCAAATCAATTTGATGAGAACAGCCAACCACATACAACTGTTTTAAAGTCTGTAGCTACACATAGCCTACATGTAAATATATAGCCTGCATGGAATACCATCATATACAAAGCTAGTTTAAATACTTCAAGTATTTTAAGACCTCATCAGAGCTAAGTTACAGCAAGCAAGTATTTGACATTTCTACAGAGAGAAGATTCTAAATACTAGTGAGTCGTAAGGTGTATTAGTTTTTAGAGGCTATTGCTGAGAAATAGCTCATTGCATATGCACAGCTGATTAAATAAAGAAAACGTTTGAGCATCTGGACTTATCTGTGCTGGTTTGCCCATTGCTTTTGATAACTGCTGGGTGAGCTCCCCTGTGAAAGACTCTGGAACTTTATCCTTGCTTACATTTGTGTTAACAATGAATTTAGGCATCTTTATATTTCAAGAGGGTTTTCTTTCTGCTCACTTTGGTCACAGCTTTATTTCTAACTCACCTGCAAGCTGACTTACCTCACTGTGCTAGTAAGCATCTCAGGAGCCTTTAAATAGCCAGTGCTACCTTCTGCAGGTACCCCCGGAGGTGTGGGAGTGCCAGAGGAGGGACCAGGCGGCGTGTGCCATCTGCTAATGCAGGTACTCCATGTACAGCTTTCCTGGGGGGAAAGCTGCTTTTTGTGGTCTGGAAATGAAAGCATCCAAAATGACACTTCATATTTGGATACAGCCTGGCCATGAAAACCAGTGTTTTAAAACAAGTGTTGCAGAGACTGAGAGTGGGAGAGTTATAATTTGTCTCTTTATAAAAGTCTCATTATTATTTTAAAAAATTAGGTGGACGCCTCAGTTGTGAGGTCTGGAACGTTTTCTGTGGAATAGATCATAACAGGAAAACCCCAGTATCACATGTTGTGGAGACTTTCCCTCAAATATGACTAAGTCATAGATACCTTAAAATTGGGGTCTTAATTTTCCACTGTGGTGAGTACTGGATTCTACCTACTTAGAAGAGGTTTGTTTTCAACTTGCTCCTTTGTTGTGCGAATAGTCCCATAACAGTCAACAGGATCTCCTGAGAGACAGGAAATCCACAGGCTTTCCAAAATGAGGGGGTTTATCAAGAGTGGAGTATGTGGCAATGCTGAAACCAGTCCTATTTGCTGCCCAGTACAGTCTTACATGATTCAGATGGGTCAGATGGTGTTTGGTAGGGGGTGTTCACAGTGAGATATGTTTGGGAAAGCGGATTGAAAATGCTGATGGGGATAAAAGAAATGGTTTGTTGATGTCTCCATGTAAAAGGTCTGGGTGTCTTTATGCCCAGCAGTTTCTGTGACTTAGGGGCTTTTCTATCCTCCCCATCCCCCAACCTGTGGAAAAGAGGGAGGTTTCTATACCTTGCACTAAATGCTTGTACTGCAAAGGTGTAACTTAAACAAATACTTAAAAAATGGTGAAAACCTCCATATGAACATGCATAAGTTGACTGTATGGTATATGTTGAGTTTGTCAGTTCCTTCACTGTAGCACCCTTGCTGTAAAAAGCCAGCAAATGAAACATCAAGAGACGGTGTCCATGTACAGCCTGTGTTAGTGGACTGCATTCCTTGTATCTAAAGCATTCTGAAAATAATGAAAATCCTGAAAAAAGTTCCAGAAATAAAAACTGTTTGTACAGACTTTTCAGGGCATGTTTCCTGTATTAAAGCATTACAAATAAACTCAAGTGATAGCTCCATCTGTAAGGTGAGGAACTGCCATTTGTAATATTGATGAATTGTAATATTGATGAATCTTTTCTTCAGTGATCAGTTGAAAGCAGGTGGCAAGATCCAAAGCATTTAGTCAGAAATCATACTATACTTGTTTGTGGTCACTTGGAAAAACTTTGACTGTATTTCCAATGAACTTCCTAAACTATTTTTTCTGCTGGTTACAATAATCACTCTTTATTCCCAGCTTGCTTACATAACAAGAAAAACGTTTCCAAAACAAACTCTTTCTTCTCTGGAAACATCTGATGTAATTCCCAGAAGCTGATGTACCAGGTGTCCTTAGACACCACAGATGCTCTTGGGAGTGTGCTGTATTTTATAGGAACCATTTTACTTCTTTCATGTACAATAATAACTCTGGCAGGTCCTTCTCCATGCCTGGAGTTACTAGGGTATTCTCCGCTGAGATTTTCATTACATCTCCAGACAGGTTTTTGCACAGTATAATTTCAACTTCAATATTTTTTTTGCTGTTACCATGGCCAGAACATTTTTTCTTAATTTACTCTGCTAAGTTTTGAACCCGTATCTGTTTGCGCCACCCTACATTACATATCCAGCTTTCCCTCTGTCAGCCTGCTAGTCAAATATTTCGGACTTCTGTGTTTCTCCAGACTCATGATCACTTGGACTTCTTAATCCTTCCTTCCCCTGGTTTCTCTTAAATTATTTTACTTGGTCCTTCATGTTTCTAATACTCCTCTCTGCACTATTGGTCAGCAGTTTCCTGGTTCTGAGGGCATCCGAGCTGGTGAGGTCTTGTTTAGGAAAGCGCAATAACAAACTGTTCAGATACCTGTGGCGCTGGGCAGACTCCTGGCAACCAGGGAGACCAACGGAGACCCAGGGCTGTGAGCAGAGCCTGTATGGATGTTCCTGGTGCAGGATTTGGGCCCTACGGACTGTTAATAAAATGTTTTAAAGCTTTGTAAGGTAGATTATCATAAAAGGGTTTTTTAATAGAAAAAAAAATCTTTATATTCAGTAGATCTCAAAAGGGAGTGGTGAAATTTCCTGTGAAAATGTTAAGCTATCAGCAAGAAATAAAATTCTAGGACAATAAAATTCATACCTATATTTAAAAAAAGAAAAAAGACACAGAAGAGCTTGCAGTCTGTCTTTAATGTTTGCTGTTTCATTCTATTGCAACATTGTTTCCTGTCTTTTCTGAGAGATGCAAATTTCTCCTCTGAACATTCAGAGTTTGGTGCAGAACAACTGTTCCTTAGGAAGGTTGTTTCCAGTGGCTGAGGTTTCTTTTTTCCCAAAATTCAGCTTGTTGAACTCTGCTTTTATCTCCATGATTGACTTTCCCTTGGTCTCAGGGAGATACAGGTAGATGAAAATTGCCGATAGAGCAAGGATTCCCAAAAAGATGAGGAAGCAGAAGGGTCCGAGGTTTTCCTGCAGGCAGAAATAGGAGACACTGTAAGGAAGATAAGAATCTCATTTCTATTTCCCTGCCCTTGGGTGCAAACTGTGTCTTAGTAATTGAAATTCCAATATGTGCTCAATACACAAACCAGGACAGGTATCAAACCAAGAGTTTCCGCTGGCCAGTTTGACCTGAGTCCAATTGCTGCTCTTCTGACAGGTCTGGGGGATTCCTGAGCAGGTTTGGTATTTGGACAGAGCTCTAAGATTTGCCTTTTGTTGCAATATACTGTTATTATTTTGTTCTGTGTCAGCATTCAGAAGTTAATTAGCCTGGAGCGAGGGATCCAGTTAGAGTAACTTACAACAATGAGTGGAAAAATCATCCCAAGTGCAAACAGTCCTGTCCAGTTGATGCAGCTGACAATCAGGAAGGCTGATGGTCTGGATGACTGGCTGAAGATTTCAACCATGATAGTTATAGTGGTTCCGGCTGAAAAAGGAAAGCAAAACACAAACTGGGTGTACTTTTCTTCCACAGTTCCTCAGTGCATCTTACTCCTGCCAAAGATCCTCAGAGTGGCAGTGGTAGAAAACAGCAAATGGGCAGAATAGGTGCCTGCTGGCAGGTGGCCTCTGCGGTGAGGGTGAAAGACCTTGGTTCCAGAAAGGGACTAGAGCTGCTGATTTAGATTTCTGTCATACATCCTGGAATTTTTCTTCTGGTGCCAGTGGATCTGTGCAGTTCCATATTGCACTGGTGGCCATTATTAGCACAGTAAATAAAACCAGTTCCACTTTTGGGTTCTGTGGTCAGTTCCACCTGAAGCGTGTTGGTAGTCATAAAGCTTAACTTGCTGAATTAGTGAATAATATACCTGGCAATGCCTAGAATCCTGGTTTTAGCTGAATATTTAAAAAATTGTTCTGAAACATCTGTCTCAAGCCCTCTGGAGAAGATGATACTGTATTTTAAATCATTAGATTCTGTGATCAGCAATAAAATTTGAGGCATCTATATCCTTTTCCTGTCTCCCACTTGTATATATCTGCCTTTCTCTTCTTAATTTCCACAACTTTACCATGGATCTAGCCCGTTCTTCCTCTGCCAGTTGTGACACCAACCAATACGATACCAAATTTCCACCCATTGATGTACTCACATGGTCCAGTTCCATAGAAGATAACAAACAGGAAGATCAAGATAACACTGAAGTAATGCATCCAGAAATACTGATGCTAAAAGTGAGAAACCAGTGATATCAAACCATTAGATACATGACAGAATAGCAGAGCTCTGTATTTTCCACCACTGACTCAAGTTTTGTTCCCAACCTGTGAGGCAAGAGTAGCAAGGGCTGATGCTGAGCAGCCAGCGAGCTGCTGCCTCTTTACCTGCAGCGACAGCGTCATGGTCAGGAGTGCCAGCACAGAGCCCATGAGCGTGTACCCTCCACACAGCAGCACCCTCCTCCCAAATCGGTCTATGAGGGTGGTCTGAAAAGCAGAAAATCAAATAATGCCTCCCTTTTCCATATGTTCTTTGCAGAAGACTTATCTGAATAACAGCCAGAAATCAGTGTCATTTGAGAGTCTCTTAATTTCTAATGAATTTAATTTGCTTCTTCAAAGCTAACTTGTTATTAATGAAGCTGCATCTATCAGTCAACCCTAGGCTATTGTTAGACAGTTCTCTTTCTTGTGTGCTAGTATATATACAATTGTGCACATGTACATATACATAACTAATCCAGAATACCAGAAAACTATTTTATAGAGTAAAAATTAGTCTAAAGATGTACAGTTATACCAATAATTTGGGAAAAGAGCTGCTTTCTATCCTGCATGTGGTTTTGCAGAAGCAGGAAGATGTGTCTTAGGTTATGCAAATCTTCCCTGAGCCCAGTTATAGGTAAGGTAAAGTACAATTCTTGACCGCATGAAATTTTTCCTTCAGACTCAAGTCTGAAAAGACTTACACACAGTATAGAGGATAAGCATTCACACAACCCAACTCCAAGGGACACGTATGGGATAGTGTGTTCTTCAAACTTGGCTGTGTGGAATACCTCGAAAGAATAGAAGTATATCTGAAAAATGGAGAGAGGAAATGCACCTGTGAAAAAAGTGTTGCAGTTGGGATGCCATTCTTAGCTGGTGTAACAGCATTAACTTAGGGAGGTTTGTAATGCTGCCTAGAGCTGTCTCATGTTCTAGGGATAAAGAGAGCACTCAACTGCATTGATTCCACAGAGCTGCAGGGTGGTCATGACAGTCATCGAGGTGTAAAGTTGCCAGCGCAAAGACCGGTCTTTTATTACTTCGAGGACACGCAAGGTTTTTGTGCTCTTCATTGCAGCCTTCTCCTTCATAATGTCATCAATTTCTGCTTGGTGGTCTCCTTCCCCCCAGAGCTTCCTGATGGCTGTTGGGGGCAAAGCAGGGAGTGGATTATTCTACTAGTACAGCTGTCATGAGTGGTTACGTTAAACCCCTTAGTCTGCCTGTCCATTGGCGTAGGGGGTTGTGTCAGTGCTGTCTGGTTCTGTCGTCTGATTGGGTCTGGAATTTTGACTCACTGGTTGTCAGTACAGCATATCTTTCTAACATTGAGTTGACTAAATTGTAAACAAAGTAAACATTTAGCTACATTTTATTTAATAAAAAATGAACTACCTAAAACCATTTGCTTTGAAGAAATAAAGTGGTACCCGCCAAAGTGGGAAAGCTTAGACATGTTAATAGAATATGTCTTTCTTAACCAAATAAATTAGAGTGAGTGAGGCCCCAGGTTAGCAGAGCTGTATTGCCGTAGGCGCCTCAGCTGTTTTATTTAGAATTGCCTCTGCTGTTTCTCCATGGCACTGCACCTTGCTGCACAGCTCTGCCCTGCTTGCTTGCCTTCTACAGAGGCTGTCACTAAAACATCAAATGAAGCGAAGTAAGTGTGGAAAGCAAACACTTTACCTTTCCTGCAGGCTTCCTCATTACCCTTCTGTATCAGGAGGTAGGATGGTGAATCAGGGAAAAATGGGAGGGTAACCAGTTGAACCAATGCTGAAAGTCCACTAGATGCTAATAACCACGGCCACAAAGCTTCGCTTCCTAAAATCTCCCTGGAAAGTGTATGTGAAACAAAATTATGCTGAGATAGTGGAATGAATGTTCAGAAAGTTTTTCTGAGTGATGAAGATTGCTCAAATTCCATTCAAGGGTGCAGTGGAGCAAAATCTGAATTGATAATTTGGCAGATTTCACACATTTGGCTATTTTTGTTTCTGTCAATTTTAAAGGAATTATTTGGCATTTTGAAAAACTTTCTAAATATCATTAGGATCCAATATAATGTCTAGAGAGCTAATGAGACTCATTTGACCACTGTTTGACCACAGGATCAAAACATTATGCTAAGACTTTTCATGTAATTACAGTACATTTTTAAGGGGAAGGCCCCTAGTAGAAAGGGTGTGGAAATAAGAAGAAATCAGATTATGAATAGTTAATTTTCTGTCTCCTGTATTTTAACTGTATGTTTGCCTCAATTATGATCAAAACTTTTTTTCTGGCATAAGCTGAGACCTGTTTTGGGGAAGATGAGTCACTTTGTCAGTCACTGACTAGATGAGGGGATAAGGTTACAGAAAGATTTCTATTACTTTTAGTGTAACCTGATAGCAAGATTGGAGTATTTACCGCAGTCCAATAACCTGTCCTGTGAGTTTTCCCAGTGTTAGAAAAACAGAAACTGTGGAGTTGGTGAATCCACGCAGCTTCTTGGGTGAAATCTCTCCTACATATTGAGGATGTATATTGAGAGAAAAACCTTTAACATAGAAGAGGATAAATGACAGTTAAAATATTTATAATAGCTTAACTTTCTGACTTCATCCTCTCTTACATTGTGTCCATTCACTCTGGTATTTGGAGTATAATTTCTTGCAAAAAAGTATTATGTCTTTCACTTTCATTAAGTGCGCAGTATATTTGCTTTATAAATCATTCTCCAAGAACAGCAATATGTATAGAGACAACCCTGAGACAGCCGGGATGCTTGGACTCCGCAGTGGCCTGAGCACATACCTGTACCAATTCCATAGAGAAAGCGGCCGACCAGAATCATCTCGAAGGACTTGGCTGTTTTACTGAAGGCCATGATAAGTGCAGCTACCAGAATGATCAGGTTGGCGCACATTTGGCACTTTTTTCTGAAAAAGAGAAAAAAAAAAAAGCCCATGAGAATTTAGTGTGAAATAAGCACTCTTGTGCTCTTTTGAGTGGCTGGAAGCATAGTACAGCAATTTCTGCTGTTTGGAGGAATGGCTGAAACAATTTTGCCTTTGGATAGTCAAAGTGATTCTTTAAAATTTTAAGATCCCTTAGATCTGAATTCATTAATATTTTTTGAGCTTAGAATTTAAGCAGCTGGAACACTTCAGCATTTCCTCCATACAAGTGGGGAAAGAGATGAAAGAGCTGGCCCAGTTTGTCACCAAGATTTTTAAATGGCTAGAACTCCTCATAAATTGTCAGGTTGTTCCTCAGAAATAATCTGAGTCTGTGGCTCCCATTCTAGAATGGCTCATATTAAAGACACTCCTTGCTAAATGGATGTGATCTGAGATGGCAGAGTTTTTAGAGGCATATTTCAAAATACACTCTGTGTGAATCATGGGCTGCTATGTTCATACGCCCCATTTCTCAGGCTCAAATCAATGTATTTTGCACTCTGTTGTTTTGCCGTGGTGCTCGCTAGGCGAGAGTCCTCTTGCACGCATTAAGGATTCACAGAGATCCTCTATTTAGAAGGCTGTGATCCAGCAATTATCGTGTGTTAAATAACCCGTGCGAGAAGTGCATGGTCTTGTTTCCAGTCTTGGGAGACCCTGTGGGTGTGGGATGAGGCAGTGTCCCACAAGAAATTTCTTGGGGGCACTTACCTGGTAGGACAGAACACAATTGCAGGCAGGCTAAGGTGGTTTGTTGAGACCCATATGAGGGGCCTCTGGATCAGTGGGTTGTGGAGCAGATCTTTAAGTGGGTCACACCAAGCAGATATGTTTGCCAATTTCTCTGCAAATGAAATTAGTGGTGTTACACAAAAGAGAGAACAGACCAGACTGGTGAGGAATCCTTTCTCCATCCAGTGGAAAAGATAGTTTGGAATTGACTTGCAGTAAAATGAATTGCCAAGAACATTGCCAAGATGTCTCTTGGATAATTCATTTTGGTGCTGATTGTATCTTTACAGCATAGTTACAGGCTTTTTTTTTACCTGTTCTGTTCACATTTTCACTAGATGCTAGAGTATATTTGAATATTTAATGTAATGTCATCACCCAGGATGAGTGCATTTAAGTGGAAATCTGTCTCTTATTTGACACTTAAGGATATCTTCCACACAGTGGTTTCCAGGTTCCAACACAAGACACACAGCTCCTTTTTTGGTATTCGAGGAGCTTGGGAGACCTTTATGGGAGTCATAGGGGATCTTGAAGAGAACAGGAGGCAGTTGCACTACCCTGCTGCTCCCAGAGGCCCCGATCCAGTGATGTGTTGGTGAATGCAGCCTTTGCAGAAATACAGTTCCCTGGGGAGGGCAGATAAACAAGGTAAAATACTGCTTGCTACTTGAAGAGGTGGGTGCGTGGGCAAACCAAATCCGTTTAGTCTTCAATCAGACTGCTTCAACCAAGAAGCACCTTGGCATTTCCCTGCACTTTCTGACTATTGAGCTGTTAGAGGAAACACTTACTTCCTATATTTTGTAGTCAGGTAGCCACAGCAGAGGCTCCCCAGGAATCCTCCCATCCCATAAACAGACACAATGAAGGACCACAACAGCATGATTGTCTCAGGGTGGAGGGGAGAGCCATGTCGCTCTATCCAGGTTTCATTAATAAACTTCCTGATGTGCTGAAAAATAAAATGAGATTTGACTGGACAATGGGTATAAGATCCCTTTGTATTATTTGGCTGTTGTACTTCAGATCTAGCCTATGGTTCTAATACTAGCCTTCTTGTGAGACTAAATTTCTTAGTAAAGCAAGTTAGCTGAGATCACATTGCAAAGTCTTTACATTTGTACCAGTCTGTAAGTTTCCTGACAAAGCATGCTAAAAGCACATTTCTGCCTTCCTTTGGAAGCTCCTGTGCTGTGTGGTAACAATTTATTTAAAACAGAAAGTGCTATCCTGTTGTTTAAAGGAGAAAAAGTTCTCTACGCTTTTTATGTTAGTTAGACAAAGAAAAGGCATAGGTGTATCCACTGAATGCTCAGTAATTTTGAGATCCATGGGTGAATGGATAGCTCGGGATCCCTATTTTCTGTTTCCAACCTCAGAGAGATGGCTACTTACCGCTGAAGGATAGCTGATGACAGAAATGTGGAATCCATATGGGAAACTACCACCAATTCCCAGCACAAAGATCAGTTGAAATAATCCCCGGAACTGAACCTGCAAAGCAAGAATAAAATACTCCATCAGCTTCTCATGACTCTAGATTTGTGCAGGGCCAGAGTCTATGTAGCCACATTTGCCCTTCCCTTCTGGATATCTGTGTTGTCCACTTCTAATCCTCTTAGACTTAAACATTTTTCTGAAATCTCTAACTTACTGCCAAAGTGCAATCCTCAGCCACAGGGCCACAGCAAGACTAAGTGCTACTACAAGAGGGATAACCCACCACTTTGCTTGCAAGAAGGAGAAAGAGTTTTAAAAGCTGTTCCCGATAGTACAGCTTTCAGTGTGTGCCTGCAATAGCTGACAGGTTGGCAGTCCTGCCTGTGGTGAAGAGGGAATGAGTTTCCTTGTCTGCAGTCTGCAGTAACCTATATACATCAAACCAGAAGTTATGAACTCACATTCTTACTCTTTTTTTTTTTTTTCACTAGACTTACAAATTGACAATTTTAATTCATAAAAAGGAAAGCAAAATAGCTTCTTGCTGGCAGTCAAGAAATAGAGCAAGAAATAGTTATCACTTCTTCCTTGTTTAAGACTATGGAAAGTCTTGATGGATTATATTAATTATCTTTAGATGAAATGAGGAAAGCAATTTATTTTAGAGCTTATGTCATGAATTTCTTAGTCTTTTGCAGTACAGTTAACCTATTCATTACTTTGGAAAGTAATCAGAGTGCTTAATAATTAGTATTATTTTCAGTAATTCAGAAAACAAAAATACAGTAGCATTGTCACTGGTGGAACTGCCAGGACTTTTGTTAGTTTTGATTGAATTTATCTTTTTATTTTATTTTACCTTGCTGCATGGAAAAGACCATGCAACATGTTCTTGGTAATATTTAAATGCAGAGAAGAAAGATGGTCGCTGTCCCAAAAGAGCTTACAATCCTTAAGGAATCTGGATCTTTAGTATTTTGTTAGCTTTGTCCTATATAAGGCAGAGCCCTGAGAAAAAGCGACCAGTTACTCACCAGGTCAGAGAAGACGGCAGCCATCTCCTGGGCCAGAGCTGATTCCTGTTGCTTACTGGTTAGTACCTGCCAAAAGAACCAAATGCTCACATAATGCAATAGCAGTGTCAGTGAACTAGTACCACATTACTGAAGTTAAATTTTACTTCAAAAGTTTTTAAGTTAATTACACGTATTTCAGCTGTTGTACAAAGTTTAGAATTGCTGGATTAAATATTTCAACCAAGGGTTGTGTCTAGCCCAGGTAAACAAGTTGGTTTCCCTTATGGGGAACATGTGTACTTCAAGATCTCTGTCTTGTGCAAGGGGGATAGAGAATTGAGACATCGATTTTAAATAGGACTGCAAAAATCATAATTCACTTAGTTTTCAGTATAAGATGAGAAACATAAGGACAAATGTATCTGTTGCGACTCTTAATTGAGGCTTGGACAGTGAACCATAGGACTTCGACATAAAACAGGAAAGAGCTATTCTCTCTTCATGTGACAGCAACTGGAGCTTGTCATAACTTAATCATTACTTAAAGCAATTGAAATGCTTCATCAGTTTGGGATGGGGGGCAAACTCAACTATTCTATAGTGGCACATCAGGCTTAACCAGCTAAATATGTAATAGTAGCTTATTTTCCTTTGCTGGGAAAGATTCAATGTCATGCACAGATTTTTCTGGTATTTTCATCAGCCAACATATTTATTTCTGTGTCTGTGATGACAAAATTATTGCTTTGAAGCTGCTCTGTAACCTTTATAGCTGGATTGATGTCTCTTCCTTCAGACAGAAAATCCTCAGGCTTTAACTTTATTTACTTAATAATTAAGAAGGTTTTGTATGTACTAAGTTGATAAAAGGCTTACTTATCATTTGCCATTTACACTTCAATTAAAGAAGAAGAGGACTAAGAAATCATAAATGGCTTATATGATGCAAGCAGTCATATTTATTAGAAAATACATCACCTGTAAGGAACATCAGATTGTCTAGCTAATGTCTGAAATGTAGCACGTAGCACCAGCCGGCCATTTGTCCCATCGTTATGTGACCCCATCATGAATTGACTCTGTTGTTGATGTGTGCTGAGAATTCATGGCGAGTTTTTTTCCAGATGAGGTTCTCCAGCAGATAAACTGTTGTTAGAGCACAAATGAGACTCTCCCTTTGATGCTAGGAATTAATTTCCTTTTCTGTAAATCATGCAAAGTTGAAACAACATGATGTGCATTTGACAAAGGAAGGAAATGCCATGTTAGCTGCTAGTATCTGCCTTGCTTGGATGATCTTGGGGGAAGACACAAGCACGCAATGATGAGTAGCTACCACCATGGGGCTTTCCTTTGCAAATGAAGCCTGTTTTCTTATGTTCTACTTCATCACTTCTATTTAGTACAGTTTACACACATTGTAACTTTTACTCTTTGCTCTTGTACTTTCGTTTAGGACTCCTGCTTTTTGTAGGTTAAGAGTCTTCCTCCTGTAATGCCCTCAATGTGTAATGTCTGTTGCATTCATGTTGATTAGTTACTGTGCTGCTTCTGTGCTCTGATTACTTACACTATGCTGAGGCCCCCTTTGTTAGACACACAGTTTCATGATTAGTGTTAACGAGTAGCTACAGATAATCTTTAGTCATAACTGTGATCCGGACACTGAATCTCACAACATCAGGTAATTTAGTCATTTAACATCCAATTTTACAGTCCCCTGTGACACACACGTGCAAAGCCATGCAAAGCCTTCCCTAATAGAGGCCAGCTAGACCAGACCTACTGTTTTGGTGTCTAGCTGACAGCAGTTCACTGAGCGAGTTTTTAAGTGTTTGTATTTGCCTCAGAGTCAATACCTGAGACGTATCTTACCTATCAGCTGATATCTCTGAAAGAAAACATACATCTAGTGTTCCTGAAACTTCTGAATGACTGTCCTCTTTGTCACCTCCCCTGTGTGTTTGAACCATACTTTTTTGCTGTTTCATGCCATGAGCAGACGGTTGGCAGAATACAGCTCTTGCTCCACTGAGCACAAGCAAAGGCTGACCTGTGCTCCAAATAGCTGTTCCGCTTCGTTGTCACATTTATGTTCCATAGGGCACCTGCTCGCTTCTTGGTGGGGAAGCTTTCTTATGGGGAAAGCTTTCTGAATAACATCTAATGAATAACTGAGATGGGAGATCTCACTAGCGAGTCATGCTGCCAATGCTACACAATACCACTCTGCTTACGTTTGCAAAGACTCGGGTGTTGTTGTAGCAGAATGAAGGGTGTTGTCAGAATGACTGGTTAGGAAAAGAGAATTCTGTTTTGCAAAGTTTAGATTTCCTTTCTATATTGGTAGTTGTCTCCAAATGACTCGTGTTTTTTGGTCATGTTATATATGTATGGAACACTACAAAATTATCGAGCTTTTCTGACTTTAAGGACACTTTGTGTTTTGTAGATTATCTTTTAGTGAGAAATCTGAAGTGTCCCTCAATATAGGAATAATGAAAAACCCCGGTCACGGAGGGGTAGGCACACCAGTCACTTTTTTTATTAAGGGAGATAATGATGTTGGGAAACAAACATTTGTGGATGCCAGAAGCTTTATTACAAGACAATCTGACATTTTAATTTATGTTTAACATTTCCAATTAAAAATAAGCAGCAGTTAAGATGAGCAATTGAATTCATATTTTGAATAACTTTATCTGAGTTGAATATGCCAGCCAAAGCAACATAAGAGAGAAAAACACTTCTTTTACTGTGCAAGTCTAGAGTTTGGGGTTTAATTTGTATAGTATGCTCTACTTTGAGCCTTAGCTTTGTTCATGTTCTTCCTAATAGTATTGTTTTGCTACTAGGACTGTGAGAGCCTCTCATGAACAGAGGGAAACATGCAAAAATTCAGCAAAAAATTAAATTTGCATCGAAGCAAGGATGGCTGCTGACAGGGAAAACTTCAATCCAAAAGGGCTGAAGTCTGTCAAACTTGATACAACACAAGGACATGGTATTTGCATGGGAACCTGGCAAGGTTTGATTATTCAGTCAGGTCTAGAGAAACAAAGAATTTCTCTCCTATGCCACTAAATTTTTTCTTTAATCTGTTATGGCTTGAACCCTGGCCAGAGGTTGTAAAAACACACTCAGAAATCATAGAAAGAGGGGATCACAAGTCTTGCCTTTCTCTGTGGTCAGCAGAGTGTTTATGAATTCTTCATGTAGTTTCAGTGTGTATTAGTTGCTCAGCTGAGATTTACACATCAGTGAGTTAAGCCAAAATGCTCGTGATTCGCAGGAGTCTGTCCTGTTAGTGTCAGCCACCATTCCTTTTTTAAGCTGCCCAGAGTGGAGTGCTTGTCAAAGGTGCTGGTTTGGCAAACTGGGAACCTTGTAAGTGGCAGGTATGAAATCTAACGGTCCATTTGGACCAATTCACTAGTCAGAAAACAACAAATGTCTTTTTTTTTTTCTTCCTTTTTAAGAAAGCCTGACTCCTCCTAATGGCCCATCAAAGCCTGGTGCAGAAGGCGTAATCTTCTGTGACATGATTTGAAATTGTTGGAATATGCTTCTTTTTAAAGTTTAGCTTATTAAATTCTTCTGTGATTTCCACAATCGATTTCCCTTTTGTTTCTGGAAGGAACAGGTGGATAACTATCCCTGAAGTGAAAAGTAACACCATAAAGATGAGGAAGCAGAAGTGCTTGAGTCTTTCCTGCAGGGAAGAGCAAAGTTAGAAGGAGAGTGAGATAAGCTTGTCTTTTGCATTGTCACTTTCTTGGCACAGTTTTTATTTGGGTCCCAAAGTACTTTGGATCTGATAAGGAGTTCTTTGCATTTTTACCTTGGACAAGTATTTCAATCTGAATAAATATCTTGGGCAGATCATGGCCCTTCAGTTGAAAAGTGGCCTTTGGAGAGCAGGTGCTGAGCTCACTGTGACTCATCATGGCACTGTCACCTCCTGTCACCCTCCCTGCTCCCGCATCTGACTTGAGCTCGGTGTCCCAGGGGAAGTCACTCACCACAATGAACGGGAATGTTGTTCCGATCACAAAGACACCCAGCCAGTTGACAACCGCACCGATCACAAAGGCGGGTGGTCTGCACGAGAGCTGTAAAATTTCAGATCTAACGGAAATTGTGGCACCAGCTGAAAGGAAAGAGCAATAAGAGTTATTGCTTGTCGATGTGTTTGATTTGAACATTTGGATTGAGTGTTACGGTTACACAGTCAGCTACTACCATGGACTGGCATTCAAAACACTTGTGTATGTTGCTCTTTTTTAGAAAAGAAAATGTTTGTGGCACCTTCTAGATATCACCTTGTTGAAGTGGCAAAATATTCAAATATATTTATTTGGGACGTTGAAGAATTAGATAGTTAACACCTGAGAAAGTCTGACATCTTCTCATGGAAGAAGCTGTTTAAGAATGGAGTGACAATTATTATTACTAAGAAGAATTGCCAGCACGATGCTGCTGGATCACAGATGAGTGATCTTCCCAGATTCACTTCCTGGGCATTTCAGTTACGTTTGGAGTCACAGGACTTTGACAACTTTGAGTTAGAAAAATAACACAACTATGCCATAGGAGAAGGCAAATATTTAAAAAATAAGTAGACTTGAAAAATAAAAAGTTTTTAAAGAGGAGTATATTCTAGGAAAGGAGTTACTCCAAAGTAGGTCTTCTGCACTGCTGTCCATGTGGGATAAGATGTGACATTATACAACACTGAATTTAAAAGATCTCTTGCTTTTATTGTTCTTTTTCTTTTAAAAAAAAAATATTTTACCCATCTGCTTTTGCTCTATTTTTGCTGTATTTTTCCACTTTTTGCTGTGTTTCTTTCCTCCTGTTAGCAAAATTCAAACCTGATGGCATTGAAGTTTATGGGCAATGATTGGACCCACAATATTTAAATGACTACAAGATTAGGTTAAAATAATTGACTTATGCTAAATATTATGCAGTATTTTCCTAGCCATATTAATAAGCTCACATGACTCAATTACTTTATTTCTTTTGAATGAGTACTTACCTGGTCCAGCTCCAAACACAACTACAAACAAGATAATCAGACAAAGGCTGCAGTATGGCATCCAGAAATACCAGTCCTGGGGAAAAACAACCAAACAACATAACAAACTTCTGGGTCCAATCTGTTAATAACCACAGGTGAGAAATGCTGCTTGTTTCCCCACACTGTCACCTCAAGAAAAAATGTACCGTGTAAGGGAACTGGCAGAGAAATGTGCTTTTTCCTGTGGATGGAACAGTGAGATTTTTGTTAGCTGAGCAGAGAAGCAGGTTTGCTAGTATAGAGCAGCTGTCGGGCTTGGAAGCCTTCAGTTAAAGGAAGTCTGAATGGTACTTTTCCACCCTGTCCTTTCTTCTTGACCCCATGATGCTTACCCCAACCCTTAGAGATATGAGGATACCAAGTCATATCTTTCTTCACTTTTGTTAAGTGATGGGTTTAATAACTGATACTGCAAAGAAACTTCCCCAGATCTTAGTCAAGAAGATATGAGAGTCAGTGCTTTAGGAAAAAAAGATTTCGCTCTCCTAGGTTTGAGATCCTTCATGAATGAAACAAAAATGGAAGTCTGCTGCCACCTTGCTTCAAGGCTAATTTTGCAGTAGTATCTATAGAGGAGCTCTTGGATGATACTGGTAATTCAGGAGACTTGCTTTTGAAGAAGCTACAGCAAGGACAGTGTGATAGAGGTGAACTTGACTCCAGTCTGTGAATAGATATGTGCATTCCTAGTGTCTTCTGCAGCAAAGATAAATTTTGAACAACCTAATGCAAAAACTGTGGGGTTTTGTTGTTACTTGTTAAAACCTGCACAGATAGAAAGGGCCATTTTCCTAGGACTGCCTTCTGATCTGTGCTGCCCAGTGTGTGATGGGATCAGGAGTCAGTGCCAGTCTCCCAGTGTTTTATCTGCTCCTCGCTGAGCTCCTGGGATCACATTGGAAAGGAGGCAGGAGCACAACAGAGCACTTGCTGAGAGAGGGTTTAATCCTATGTATAGACAAGCTGAATCTTTAGGATGTTCCCCCTCCAGAGGGTAAGCTGTTAACAGAGGAGTTATTTTGGCACTTCTAAGGCTCACTTTCCTTTCTCAGCAGTATGGTCCTCAATGTGAGCAGAGGTTAGAAATAGAACAGATAGAGAAATCTGCCATTAAAAGAGTTTTCTTACCTGTAGGGAGAGAGTCACGGTGATCCCAGCTAGCAGCAAACACATGATCGAGTAGCCTCCTCTCAGGAGCACTTTCCTGCCCAGTCGCTCAATGATGGAGCTCTGAGGGACAGAAGTCACACTGGTGTCAGTGCCAGAAGGGTGAATTTTCTCCCATTCCCCTAGGAATGTGACTTACACAGAGGACAGTAGCTACGAGTTCAGAGAGCCCAACAGAGAGGGTCAAATAGGAGATCATTCTTTCATCAAAGCCAGCAGCCTGGAGGACTTCAAAAGTGTAAAAATAAATCTGAAAAAAAAAAAACGCACCAAAAAAAAAAAAAAAACCAAAAAGAAAAGCATAAAACAGTAAGAGAAGAAAAGAATGGATTTCTTCCCCATATATGTGTGACACTACCCTAGACAGGAGCTGCTAACCAAGGAGCATGCATCTCAGCTTTGCAGTGAGCTACAATTCTGCACTCTTTTTAGTAGTATTCACTTTACTGGCTGACAAATACATTCTAAAATGTAATTAATTAATTATTTTCATAAAAGATAAAATGTTGGGATAAAAGGACCTCCAGCTGCTGCAATGTAATTAGATTTGCAGAGTCCTGATTTAGATGCTTTCAGAAACAGCCAGGTATATCGTCTCTTCTAGATCCCATCCAAAAACATCATTGTAGGATGTTCTCAAGAAAGAAGAGCATGAGTTATGGAGCGTGAGAGGGTAAAATAAGCATCTTTTCAAGGATCTCTGCTACTGTTTGGAGATATGCTGAGATGATAAAGATTCCAGTTTAAGCTGTGTGAGACTCGACTGTGTATTTCCTTGACAAATATATTATTGCATCGTGCTGTTAGAAGAATCATGCAGGCAACTGCAAAGCTGTGACTTCAAAATTATCCCAAAGAAGTTCAGCTGTGAGGAAGAGGGGGAGACCTGGAGAAGGTGCCAGAACAGTGAGCATGCTCATTGATTGTCTCTAAAGGTCGAGTAAGCACACTGTTATCCCAACATCTTGGGGTGCCAAGAGTCAGGGGCTAAACAGCAGCAGTTGCAGGGAGCAGTAACGTAAAACTGCATTGCAGATTTTGCCAATATAGGGTGGGCTCATTTGTAAAAGCAGGTTCTGGGGCCTTGTGATGGCTTCCAAAAATGGTTGTTAAATAAACGTGACTACCAAGGAAAGTAACTCCAGCATGGACCAAGAGCTGGGCAAAGGGATGTCACATGAAAAGCCCAGCCAAACTTTGCAGACTGCTGCTGCCCTGCAACAGGGCTGGCAGACAGCAAGTTGTGACCTGAAAAGCCTGAGGAAAATGAAGAGAACTCCTGAGAGCCATGATGTCTCTTTTAAGGTTGTCGATAAGTGTTTTGAGACTTTAAGGGGGAAATGCACTCAACTGCATTGATGCCACATAGCTGTATTGTGGCGGTCAGAGTAACTATCATGTACAGCTGCCAACGGAAAGCTGGTTCTTTCATTAGCTCCAGGACACTCAAGATCTTCGTGTTTTTCATTGTTGCCTTCTCTCTCATGATGTCATCAATCTCTGCTTGGTGATGGCCTTCACCCCAAAGCTGCCTTATGGCTGTGAAGGAGAAGGAGAGTGAGACTTGCCATGTTAATTCGTCTCTGTTGTTTGTTGCCTAAGGAGTTTGTTGACTAGGTGATGTGAGTGTCTGGCAGTGCAGCATGCATGGCTGTGGTCTGACGCACAGATATCCTAGAATGTGCTCCCTCCTGCACAGAGGGACCTATTCTGACAGAGAGGCCAGTGGGGTGCACAAGGACTCCCTCCCTGGCCATGGCTTCACTTGTCTCCCTTTTGTCTTCTCTCAGGATATGAGCAGGGTACACAGCCAACAACCAGAGCCAAGGGGTGCCCTGCAGAGTCCTGCAGGGCGAACAGCCATTTGTCATTTAGGCTGACCGCACAGACATTGTCAGCTGATGTGCAAAGTTTTGTAATACATAGCTGTAAAGAGAACAAGTTTCATGTTCTCTGTGGGAACTACACTAAAATACCCTTAGTAGATATTCCTTAGACATGAGCAAGGACAAACTTCGTCCTTTTTTTCCATATGGGGAGAGTAAACATCACAAAACAATTGAAAGTCAAGTGAGGAAGAGGAACCTGGAGCCCTCGGTTACCTTTTTTGCAGCCTTCATGGTCTCCTTTGTGCATGAGGAGATAAGGTGGGGACTCAGGGAAGAAGGGCAGAGTCACCAGCTGGACCAGTGCTGGAAGTCCACAGGAGGCCATCAGCATGGGCCACAGGGCCTGGCTGCCCAACAGCTCCCTGGCGGGGATAAAACGTGTGTGTAGGATAAAAGTACATTGCATTGGTTTTGAGGAGAGAAATGAATAGATGGAAAAACAGAGGAAGAAGCAAAAGGTAGAGGGGATCCATAAATTAATTATACCTTTGTCCTGAAATTTGCCCGATGGCTTTTCCCAGTGACCAAAAGAAAGAGGCAGTAGAGGTTGCAAATCCACACATCTTCCGAGGGGAAATTTCTCCAACATATTGGTGGTGTAGGGGAACACAAAGACCTTGAGATGGGGAGAGAATTGTGGGAGAGAAGAAATAAGACCTTTATAACATTCATTAAATTGCATGTAAATAAATAAGCATTACAGAATATATCTGCCTTATGCACCAAATTGTTTATCATACATTAGCCAATGTACAAGATTTTTCAGTATTAGATTTTCTAACCCTTTCTACAAAAGTGTTTGGTTACTGTCTTCTTTGCACAATGCAGTTTCCTCATCTTAAGACATGTACAGTTTTCTCTTTGGGGTGCAGGTGTAGCCTCATCATAGTATCTCTTGCAAGCCTTAGCATATTTTAAAGGAAAAAGAGCATGCAAGTGCTGAATAACTAAACACCCTGTAGTAACATTTAATTTACTTGTAGCTAACCCATATAATCTCAACCTTTTCTGACGTGATGCCATAGGAGAGCTGTATGGTAGATCCACAGTAGATTAAAATACACAGTGCTATATTCAATGTTGATTTGTATATTATTTAGGGGGAGATGATAGAATATTTCTTTTCCACTGTCAAAGAATAATTTTTACGATTTCAGGCAGAGTTAATTTTTCCAGCTCTTGGTGAAGCAGTTAATGACAGACATTCTGAAAACTAGTCTGGGAACAAGAGCTTTTTCCTGACATAGTGGTCACAGCCCCTTCATCTGTTTTGAAAGGAGCATGTTCTTCTCCTGGCTTTATGTGATGGCAAAGTACTGGAGTTATCTTTAACAAAAATTAGGTGTTTGCGTGAGGTATGATGCAGATTCTAGATCACAGCTGCTGTGGGTGCGTAGTTCTCAAAATACAGCTGTAGTTCTTCGATATAACTATATGTCAGAGAAGCAATGTAAAAAAAATTGATTACTTGAAAAATAGACATGAATTTCCAATGAAAGAAGATAAAATAGACATCTCTTTGAATATCCAAGCAGAATGGAAAAGCAACTCTGTAGGAGACAAACAGAAGGCATACAGATACCAGCACAGGGTGTTGTTGCTGTGTGTGGTCTGTCTGCCAGGAGTGATTTTGTTTGACTATGCCCAGCTCTTTGTACTAACCCCAAGGACTTAGTGCTTGGACACAGGTCAAATACCCTTATAGAACATTCCTGAAATATGTTCAGAGTCAAAATTAAATGGCCACAGCCATGAACAGCCTGGTTCTTTGGAGCTGTATGGGAATACTAGCTTTAAACCATATACCATATAATTTCCAGTACTGTTAACTAAAATTTAGATAATATTTTACATCTTTTTCCGCCAGAAAAAAATGCCTTGTTTCATATTGTATCAAACCATTCCTGACAGCTCTGAATATTTATACATTTGGCAAACCTGAATTTCATTTGATATCAGTGAAATGACTAGTAATTTTGCACTTTATTGCTGGCTGTTATAGAACTTCTGACAAGGGATCACTGACTTGAATATTTTATTTTCTTAGTGAAGGGTTATTATTTACTTTGAATAAAGATGTAAAATTTTGGAAGAGCCTGCTGACCTGTTGGAGAAATCACTTACCGGCACTTATTCCACACATGAAGCGTCCAATTAGAATCATCTCAAAGGACCGAGCTGTTTTACTGCAGCCCATGATAGACGCTGCCACTATCATGAGCAGATTGTTGCAGAGGAGACATTTCTTTCTACAAGTGCAAGAAAGTAAAAAGCATTTTTGTAAGTCAGAAGGGAAATGGCAGTTAAGCTTCTTGCATGTAGGATGTCTTGGGTGAAGCTGTCTCGCTGGTTTTGTGAAATTATATATATGTGGTCCAGGACAAAATGAGCCCTTCCACACGACTGGCACTGGGCACCCTGGACTCAGGATGTGCCTTGGCACACGGCTAGACCTGGGAGTTTGGGGATACTTCTGGGCTTTGTAGTGAAGGAAAGACTTAAAGCTTTTTGGCACTTGAAAATCCATTGTGAAACACAGTGATGTAGCACTTAGGAGCATCTCTGTGCTGTTATATTTTGAGTAGCTCCTTCAAGAAACCCATTTTGTCTTCAGCTGGGGGGCTGCCTTTTGTCCTTGCCACGACTGACCCAACCTGAGTAACTGTGTCTGGTGTGACACCAGAGTTGATGAGCCTGTGCCAAAGGACAATGGCAAGAAGCAGCAAATTCTCTTGACACCACTGTTGAGCTGGCGGTGTGACAGCCACGACTAAGCCTAAAATCTGACTCACACTCAAAACCTCAACTGACATTTTCTTAAGTTTAAATTGACAAATTGTCTTTAAATACACATACTTGCCATACTTGGCAGTCAGGTATCTGCTTCCTGAAGAACCCAAGAGGCCTCCTATACCAAAGATGGACACGGTGATAGACCATAGCAACAGGAGGTTATCCTGATGGAGGGGGTAGCCGTATCGCTCCAGCCAGGTTTCATTAATGAAAGCCTTAACATGCTGAGATAGAAAAAAGAATTTTTATTAACAATAACTGTGATTCTAGTGCATGTATTTTGTTATATTTAGAACAAATATTTGTAGCTCCAGCTAAAGTCACTATGTAATATAGACTCCAAGAATATGCATTAGCTAATAGACATAGTGTAATAAAGCATTCTGTGTTCATTTTGCCACTAAAAGGAGTTTGTTCTTTGCGAGTTTTGTCCTTGAAATCTGGGGAACTGAGGCATGGACTTGTACTGAAAATAGTGTGAACAGCCCTGTAGAGTTCTGCAAATGTATTTTGAGTTTTCTCTCACATACATGGCAATAATGCCAGATTATACAGCACCTGTTCAGTATAGTTCCTAAATATTCTCACTCAGAACTTGGTGTCTGAAGCCTGAAAATAACACTTTTCCATAAGGTGTTCTCTACAAAATAAGAATGTCTTGCTTCTAGACTCCAGTATCTTGGATGGAAGCTGTACCTGTGATAAGTGGAGACAAGCAGACATTTTCCTAGAGCTGTTTCACTTGACTTGTTGTATTTGTCTATGCAGATGGACAGCTATGAAAGTATGAAATGAGACCACTGCAGCAGGCACACGTGCTGTCGGTTTATAGGGAAGACAGGTGCCACCCCTGTCAGTGCATCTTCTGAGGAGCAGTTCTATAAACAATAACTTGCAGGTCTCTTTTCTTCTATTTTCAACACTTCGACATGTTCTGCTTTGTCATGGCAATGGGAATGAATCATGAGCAAACTGCGATTAAACCCTCGCTGACTGCCAGACAGGAGCATCCTAAGCAGGAATGTAGACTCAGTGCCACTGTTAACCAGTGTGTTGAATTAATCTTTGCCTACCTGAGACATGTAGGTGATTGAAGAAATTTGAAAGCCAATTTGGAAGGTTCCGCCGATCCCCAGGACAGAGATCATTTGAAAGAGCCCCTGGTACTGTACCTGCAGAGGTAGAACAACATCTTCTTAAATTTGTAGCCACATCAAGCTGTTCTTTGAATGTGTCTTTCATTCTCCAGAAACATCTCATTCGTTCAAGGGATTTGCAGATAGGCATGTTCCCTCTGCTTGCCCTGGTGTGAAGTGTATATCCTCCTGTGATTTCCCTGCATCCAACTCAAGTAAAATGCAGCCTTTAGCTACAGAAACGGTGATCCCTCAGCTCAAGTTTTGTGGCAAAGGCTCCTGAAATCACACACAGCAGCTAAAATTTTTACAAAGAAGTCTGAAATCGGGAAAAAGTAGCCCAGGCTGGCGTTGCTTGTAGCATGTTTTTCCACTCAGATTCCTGTCGGTGTGGCAGCACTTGGAAATCTGCTGTTTTTCATCTAGATGGAGAGGAAGGAACAGCAAGGAAAGGTTTTGGGACAGAGGTTCCCTTCTGCAATGGTTCTGCTCAAGCTGTGCTGTAGGAGGACAGTGTGGTTTCTAACTTATTACCATCCTCAGTTCTGAACTCTTGCCCCACCTGCCTGTCTCAAGCAGCATAGTCAACTTAATCTAGTGGAAGTTTTGAGAATAGGCATCCCACCTTGACAGTTTCTGTGATTTGTTTTTTCCTGGTTGATTAGAGATCTCAAAATACACAGCCTGCACTGCTCTTAGGTTTACTCTACGTAAGTCTTGGCAGCAGGACGCAGTGAACATGCCATGAATGAAGGAAAAATCAACAGCCTTTCAGAGATACGCTGCCATATTCCTCTTTCCTGGACGAGAGGTTACGTGTGCTCATGGGAGCCCTTTCTCAAAAAGGTTTCGCTCCAGTTGCAGGTGCCACATTGATGTGTGAAGCAGCAACTCTGGGTTAAAACTCAGCCATTACCAGGATATTAATGCTGCAGACTCACACAAACATCCCTGACAAGATGTCACAGCTGCCAACATCCAGTCCTGTTCCCTGCCTGCCATTTCTTGCACAAAATAGTGATATGTTAACAAAACTATTTTTCTCCAGCAGTTAAGCAAAGCAAATTATATTTGAAGATAAGTAAATATTTTCCAGTAGATTAAGACATTTAAGAAATATTAACATATTGATTAAAATATTACAAAGATGGATGGCAGGCCATATGAAGTGCAAACGTCTGTAATACCTGAACGTGGTGCGCAGAACCACTTCTGAGATGCTTTTAGTAAGTAAGAGCCTTGTTGTCTTAACTGAGATACTGACTTTGTTTTCTTTGAAATACTAGTAGAGCACAAAAGTGTCACAAGTACTTACCAGGTCTGATAGGAAACCGGTCATCTCTGGTGAGGGGCTGGTTGTCCAATGTGTGATATGTCTTTGTCATCACAGGCTCCTGTCTCTGTGTCCTGCCTGCTGCTCTGGCCGTGGGCATTTGGCTTCAGGGACCAGGGTTAATTTTTTACTATTTCATCTTCACTCACTTAGATTTACTTTGACTGGCCAAAGTTAACACTGCTGGATTAAATATTTCAGGGAATAATTGCATCTAGTCCAGTCTGCGGGGGAAAGTTTCAAAACAAGGGAAGTTTGCACCTGGGGAGTAGCAAGGCCTCTGGAAAAGGAAAGGAGAAGAGTCCAGGCAAAAAACTCTGAACAGTTTTCCAGGAGCAGTAAAGTACTTCTATGACATGGACCGACAAGTATATCTGCCATAATTTGCACAAAGCAAAAGGCAGATGGTACAAGATTTAGATACCGTCATTTATTAATAAGTAAAGTATGTGGTGTTCTGTTTCAGATTCATTGTGGCAGTAAATATTGCTTATTAGATGAAAACCAGGCGAATTCTGAAACACACAACCCTTCATTGGGCTTGAAGTAGAAGCAGCAAATTTCAAAGCCTAATTCTGCTCTCCTGACTTTATGTATCAGTCTGTAGTGAGGAAAGTTATTTCTTGTCTGGTAGATATGGGGGTGTTTGTCATCCAGATGTGGTGAAAAGGCGGTAAGAGATATTGTGCCCTGGCGGATGCTTTGGGAATGGAGCATCTGGTCCTGCAGGCTCCACTTGAAACAGCCAGTAACTAAGACCCACTTACTTATGAGAGTCATCAAAGAAGGTAAATATTCCCTAATGAGTTAGAGTGGGACAACTGAGATCTTAATCCCTTGGGTTTCAGCTTTGACACAGAACAACTCCCAAACCAGTGCTCCAGCTATTGGAAAATCACCTTTGGTTCCCAGAGGCTCCTCTTGTGAGGTGGAGCCCAAACTGTGCCTTTACATGGCTTCTGCTCAAGACAGCGCTTGGAAGAGAGAGGTTTGCCTGAGCCTTCCATGTGTGGTTGATGCCCTGTGCTGTTCCTGCTTTCAGATCTTCTCCTTGCTCTTACTCATGCCAAGGCTTGGGCTGGGGACAGATGGGACAGTGGGGTTGGACTGGAGCCCTCAGTGAACACCCACACTCGCCCTCGGGACTTGTACTTCCAGTTCAGAAAACACAGGATGCAATTATTTACAGAGGAGTTTACTGCAAGTACTGTGAGTCTAAAGAAATGAGCAAAAAATACATGTTAATAATAAAACCTTGGTTACTTGTGTAATTCCAACTATTGCCTATATAATTGCATACCAAATTGTGTTTATTTTGGCGTGCAATAGCATTTAGAATGATTTGGCATTTTTGTTAGTATTTTCTTTTGAATACCAACAGTTGTAACTTTTTAATTGTACAAAAATACAAGTTGCATAGCTCTTGACAACTTACTGTTTAAAAAATTTAATGTTTCCTTTTTTCTTCTCAAATTGTATCAAAGTGGGGAAGGCTTATGTCATAAGGGTTTCTACACTCCTTGAAAATACTCACAGATGAATGTCTTCAAATATTCTTGGGAGTGCAGGGCAGTAGAGTGGCAGGGGTTTTTTCCCTTCTGCATTTTTCATTGCTACTATTTTCTCCATCTTCCTCAAAATGGCCATTCCTTCCTGGTTTCCCAGGCCCTCTTTTCAACCTCTTAATCTTTGGCATTTCTAATGTATTTTCTGGAGATGCTGCGTAGTCAGTCTGATTCCTGCACCAGTGTGTCCCAGGCATGTGCTCTGTTGCTCATTTTGGTTGCAGGACAGTTTCATTCCCTTTGCTGTAAACTTTGAAGATCATGTTGCTGTTAGTGATCAGGGCTAGAAGACAAGAAGTTGGATACTCACCAGGTGTGAGAGGAAACCAGCCATTTCCCCTTGGAAAACCTGCCAGCCCTGAGAGCCCTTGTCACCTCTGGCAGATGAGAGATACGTTTTCCACACTTAGAGTGTAAGAAGTTGGATTCATAGCATGGAGGTTAAATTCTAACTTCGTGGCTTTTAGTGAACTGTGTCCTTCTCCAACACTGATCAGGGCCTCTTCTTGATGATTTAATTATTCCAAGACCCAGATATGCCAAGCTGATTACAATATTGGTAAATATTTGTCCTTCTTGTATTGGGAGTGCTTCCCCTTACTCGCACTGCTAAATAGCTGCATGTCCTGTCCTGGGGGGAGCCAGACGGTGCCACCATCCTTCCCTCGGGGAGCAGGGTCCCCTGCACCTCCCTGGCAAGCAGATCAGGCACAGTGTGTTCTCTTCCTCTCCCGTCTACGACAGAGGTAAACCGTTGGTGTTGTAGCCGAGCTGCAACACCTCTTCTTGCAT
The DNA here is from genome assembly GCF_963082525.1 of Nesoenas mayeri. Classification (NCBI taxonomy): domain Eukaryota; kingdom Metazoa; phylum Chordata; class Aves; order Columbiformes; family Columbidae; genus Nesoenas; species Nesoenas mayeri. Next base: position 8,801,693 of record NC_137565.1, on the reverse strand, counting down.
GCTATCAGATTTTCAATTGCTTGAAGTGATTTGAACAATTTCCTAGTTGCAGGACATGAAGTATCTGAATATTGGCATATTGGGTCCTTGCTAACAACCAGTTCTTTATAGAGGGTCACACCAATTCCAGAACCACTCAGAAGTCTCACCCTTACCTCTCTGTAACAGTGGAGATAACTACTGTGTGCCAGGATGCTCATTCTGTTCTGGCTTGAGAAATTATTTTAAGAACTACTTTTCACCTTAAAAAATTGATTTTGAATCAGCTATAAGACTTGACTATTTACGAAGAGTGTAAGTTAATTCTTGCTTCCTTCAGGCTTCTGTGTTACATGTAACATTTTGTGCTACACTGAATACAACATAGTTCACTCTGCACTACACAGATTCAACTCTGTGTGATTAGTGCGGAAAGGGGGGTGTGAAGAGGGGGTCACGGCTCTGATGGCAGCAGCAGCTTTGCCGAGGAGCACGGTGGAAGGGTGGAAGCCCTGGCATTGCTCCTACAGTTTACGTTTCACCTGACAGCACCTGACAACAGCCCAGGCTGTCCCAGGCTGAGTCACGCATTGGCCTTGCTGAGTCACGTGTTGACCTTGCTGAGTCACGCATTGACCTTTTTCCTGCAGGGTGTTCCTGGAATGCTCCATCCAGATCCTCTGCCTGGGTGTCTCGTTGCACATCGGTGCAGTGAAAGAATTCAAGCTGAATTCTTCTTTCTACCTATTCCATTTTTATCATTCCCAAAGTCTTCATCACTTCCACATCATCTGTGGTTGTGTATTTCATTCTTTCTGCTCTCAGCACAGATTCCTCAAACGTTATCACTTCCCCTTCTAAAACACCCCGGAATCTGCCTTTCGCTCCAATTACTACTACAAAAATCTCTCTCTTTATTTAGGTTTTCTCTTGCTTTTTACAATTCCTCCTCTCAGTCTCCAGTCGCTTCTGTTTCCTGTATCAAATCTGAATGTCATATCTCCATTTTCAGACCTTTTCGTGCTGTACTGCCCCTTGCAAGTCTATTTCTATTTTCCTTTCCCCTCTCAAAGGGGTTCTGCCAGACCAACAGCAAACCACTTTGCTGGACTCAGACAGCAGGGTACAGGCACCTTAGGGCAGGGATGTGCCTGGGGGAGCACATGGGCCTGGATGAACTAGAGGAGAAAGGAGGACTTGTTCTCTGAGCTGAAGAAGTGAAGCTTGGCTGCTGAAAGCGAGGACACACATGGCAGCTCTGGGTCTTTCTGGTTTTTAAGCACTGTGGCCAGGTTTTAACATCTGGCTGATCAAATATTCCCTGCAGAGCCCTGTTGCTCTTCCTCCTGGTGTCTGTGTTTCTCCCAGAACACTCAAACTGCTGTCACATTTTTGTCTGGCCTCACACTTTTGTCCAGTGGTGTAATATGGAAAAAGCAAAATTTAAATGCTTAGTGTAGTTCTTATTTATTTTCCTAAAGAAGAGGACAGGACAAGTCTTTCTACCTAGGATTTGAAGACTGCTAGAAATGTGCTTATTCCAGACCCAGTACTTAGCTCACCCTTGGCTTGGAGGGATTTTGTTTTCAAAGATGCTATGTGTTGCATTTGTGCCATCCTGGAAATCAAACAGACGCACTGCAGATTCACAAGTACTCCTTTCACCTTTATTCCCAATCCATGCTAGTTTATGGGAGTGTTAATGATTTGCTATGCTTTTCCTCTTGCAGACAGTATTTACTAGCAGGAGGGAAGAAGGGAAGAAGTCAGGCATGCTGAACAAGATGTTACGAAAGACATGTATAGGGAAATGAGGGTTTAGTGTCTTGTAAGACACTAAACATTTCCTCACTTGTACTGTGTACTTGCTCTCAAGTCTAATTGTTAGAGGGGAAACACTGCATGCCATTTCTGGCTGCTGATAGGCAAGGTACTCTTCTTCCACTGGATTGAAGAGCTAAATGCTTCATCTGGGGAATCTCAGCAGCACCGACTTCTTAATAGGAGCAGATAATTTCAATGTGAAAGCTCTGTCCCCTTTTTCTCTCTGATTCACAAGTATTCTGTACATATGAATCTTCTACGCTTGCTTCCTCCAGTAACTGTGGAGTCCTGGTTTTGGTAAGAAAAATAGCAGATCCATTGTTTTCAGTTTACACAGATGCTAACTTTCAGAGACTGACAGAGATCTTACATCTTCATACAGTGTGTTTAATTTTTTTCTGCAGAGGATTTAGTTCAACTCAGATTTCAGCAGTTGGAGAGAACCACCAAGTTCATCCTGCACCCTGCTCTGCAGGTGATTATTTTAAAAATACACATTTGTCCTGTTTGTGGAGCAGTGGATTCTTTCTTGCTTAGTGAGTCTTCTTGGCACTACAGTAATAAATGAGTAAAATATGGAATGGCAAGTTTGTTATTAAAGTCTAGTAACAATCATCACTGAGCAGTTAGTCTGCTGTAGGGCTGTCTGTCTCTTCTTTCCACGGTAGTTCAGACGGTTGAATTCCTCCATGACCTGCAGCATGGTCTTTCCTTTAGTCTCTGGCATCACCAGGAAGACAAAGATAGCCACGGACAGACAGTATATCAGGAAAATGATGAAACAGAAACTACCAAGACCTTCCTATGGGAAAAGAAAGAGATGTGTTAATATAAATTGATCTAGTTTTCTTTCTCTTATGATATGGAGTTTCTGGTTTTGTATTTACTAAAACACTTGGTCAGCAACTCAGTTGATGTAAATCCTGCTTGCTGCCACCTGGGGAACGGCACTGGGTGGTAAAGTGAACTAATTCTCCTTTCCTGTTTTAAGGAGGCAAGTTGTATGCTCAGCAGACACTGAATGCCATTGCCTGACAATTCAGAGAAGTGCTGGGCCTCAGTTACTCTGCCTTTCTGCTTCATCCTTCTCGTGACATCTGGCAGTGTTGGTGCCTCTGTCACTGCTTCTGTGTTTGTCAGTGTCACATAACTGTGTGTGGAGTTCACGGCATTTGTGGTTCTGCTACATTTTCACAAGATATCTGGGCAAAAAGAAAGAGGCCATCAGAACTGCAATTAGTTTGGGCTCTGTCCTTTGCATGAAGTGTTGGAAAAGAGAAGTATGCTCTGGGTTCAAGAAGAGTCCAGCCTCCCCTGAACTGACACAAGACACCCTACTTTGCTTACCACAATGAAAGGGAACAAAAATCCAAGGATGAAGAGTTGGGTCCAGTTTGAAGCACCATTCAAAACATAAGCAGCCGGTCTGTATGACTGTAGAAATATTTCTGTGGGCAAGGAGCATGATACTCCAGCTGAAAATAATGTTGGAGAAAAAAGGAAGCTTAGAAATTTTGCAAGATGTTTCTGTAACTCACACCTCATATTGCCATGTAAGTTAATGGTTTTAACTGACCTGGAAGTGTTTGAGGTGCTGCTTGGCTCTTCAGGAGGAAGGCATGTAGGAATGCAATAGGAAATCAAGTTTTACCTCCTATCACAGTATGGAGGGGAACATCTAGTCCTGTGCTGAATCAGGAGCAGGGAATTCACACTAACTGTGGAACAGCTATGCCTGAGACATCTCCTAAAGGCTGCAGTGAGGAAGGAATGAGCACGTGAAACCGTTCCAGTAGAAAATACCAACCTGGCCCAATGCCAAAGCACATGATGAAAATAAAGATGAGTGCAACAGAGCAGTACGGTACCCAGGAAAAGGCATCCTATGAAAAGCAAATAAAATCAGAAAGGAAAATTTTATTTATCCAGCTCCATTAGAAACATTCATCACTGCTAAGTATGTCAGTGTTAAACATGCATCTGTTGCCTCCACTTCCAGAAGCTTTACAAGCAGGTAGGCTGGGTACAGACCTCTGTTAGTATGATGGTTTGCCCCAAAATACTCCTACTCCTGCTAAAAAGTGATTTGGGGGGAGGGAAATAGTATTGATGTCTGCCATGCAATAAAATATGAAGACAGGATGCAGCTCTAATGTGTAAATGGGGTCTTACCTGTAGTGACAGTGTGACTGTGAGGAGCCCTAGCACCAAGGCCATAACGGTGTGGCTTCTCCACAGCAGCGTCTTCCTCCCCGCACGCTCGATCAGTGAACCCTGCAAGCAGGAGGACGCGCAGTCAGCTCCAAGGGACAAACCTACAGGCAGGCACTGCTGAGCTGATCCCGGAGCCGCCTGCGCCGCCAGGCAGGTCATCTCTGAGCGTGTGGCACCTCCTCAAGGGTGAGTAAAGGCATCTGGGGACACTGAGCAGGACCAGGAGCTGCAGCGAGGAGGGTGAGGTGGGGAGATGCAGGGAGCATTGCTTGGATGGAGGAGGCCTGAGGTGACACCTTGCAGGCAAAGGGCAGCCAGAGAGGACAGCAAAGTGGAAATGTCTGGCCTGTTAATTGCCATGAATCCTGCAGCTGTGAGTCCCACTGACACGTGGGCACAGGGGCTGTCACCTGCCCATCCCACAGAGGGGGACGGGGACTCCCAGCGCTGGCTCAGGCTGGGTGGTCATTTTGAGGGAAAGACTCTCCTGTCCTGCTATACATTGAATAGGAATGCCCATGTTTGCAGGGTGTGTGGAGATGATTTTCTGTGATCAGTGCAAAGTACTATGGTTGATTTGTTGCACAAGTTTGATTCCTGAAGCTCCATTTTAAGATTTAAATGAACCACACATTATAGCAGAATGGAATTCAGCTGAAGAGCCACTTACACTCACAACAGTAGTGAGGATCTCGGTGATCCCAATTCCCAGGGAGACATAGTGGGTTTGAGCATGGGGGATTCCGGCTTTGATAAAGACATTGTATGCATAAAAGTAAACCTGGAAAGAACAGAAATGTGTGAAGGCTGTACCCATGTGGTCCTGTTTACACCAGCTTCTGTCTTTTTTGACAGAAAAAATCTAATCAGGCCTTAACAAAAGAGAAAATATTATTCTTGGTTTCAGTAGCTAATCCTCAATGCTTTCAGAAGGCTTATTTGTGCAGAACAGCTTTTACTAGCAGCTCTGTCTTGAACTCAGTAACAAATACAGCCTTTTTCTTCTTTTTTCTGCTTGATTTTAGCACCACCTTTGTCTTATGTTAAAGATTATAATTCTATTTGACATCTTTCATGTGTTTTAGTTTATGAGGAGCATACAGAGAAGCAGACAGTACATACTAAGCAAATGGTTTAAATGATCTTTCTAGATCACCTTTAAGCCTTTGCAGTGATTTTGATAGTCTCTATTTTTCTGGCTGTGACCACTCCCAAAGCATGAGAAATTCCGCTGTTAATATGCTCAATTTCTACTGGTCCTTCACCGCATAGTTGCTGTTGCACTAGTGGGGGTAGCAAGGGGTCTTATGAATCTTTCAGTCTTTCTGAATTTCCAAAATTAATCTGGAGTTTGAAACTTTTATACTTTTACTATAAACTGATTTTATATAATAACTATTCCAATACTCAGTACTATCTACTGAACATAGAGATATTGCCAGAGGAAAGGAGAGTATACATCAGTAACCGTGATTGTCTATAATCTGATAAAATGCAAAGGTAAAGGATTTAGAAAGAAACCCAAAGAGGCAAAAATATGGAAATGCACTGCCTGTGTAAATTATAATCCTGACTCGTGTTGTACTGAAATGGCTGAACGATTTTGGTCAGTACATTCTAGAATACAGAGACCCAGAAGAGGTTATGCTGTTCTTTACTTGTTCTGTATTTGAGATTTTATTTTATCCTCTTGCATTCTCTTATCTTAACAGGGTGATCTATAGAGATGCCTTGCTAAGACACTTTCTGAAACACATTTCCCAACTCATCCCAGGTCCCAAACATCCATGGGAAAAGATTGTAATAAACAGCAACAACAGATCCCCTCCTTACAGCCACTGTTGCAGTCAGCAGTTTACTACTTGTTGCAGAGCTTACTTTTTCCAAGAAACTGTAAGCAATCGAGAAAGCAGAGAAAAGCAGCACACATACCACATTGACGCCAATGAACTGCATGCATGCGACGACAAGGAAGAGAGTAATGAGCTGCCAACGGACAGCTTGGTCACGAAAAAGATCACAAACGCTCTTAGCCCTCTCTCCATGGATGGCTTCTTGCTCTGCCAGCATGTCATCTATTTCAGCCATATGGTCACCATCTCCCCAGAGCTGCTTCACTGCTGGAAGGAGAGAAGAGAGAAGATGAGTCCTGGTCCAAGCTCACCAGCACAGACATTTAATCAGAGGATTACTCCCTGCCTTGCAGTGTCTTTTTTGAGCTTCAGGTTCTTTGCTTCTGGGAACTTCCTAGAGATCTGGGCTGAGATTAAACACTGATTCAGTTAATTGCTGTCTATTTTCATCCATAAATCTTTATCATGACCTCACCTTTGGCCAATAGCTGCTCACAGTGTTTCAGTGTAAATCAAGCCTAAATTCTTACCAATCCTTCCCCAAGTACCTTCCCACTAAAGGTGCAGTTCTAGAGCACACACCAAAGCACAGAGAAGGAAAAATTACTCCTACATAATAATAATAATAAATCCACATCCAAAGAGTTCTCTTTTTTGATAGTTAAAACCCCACAGTGGATGTTTCTCTGTTTATGTCAGTAGTTGCTGTTAGGGTTATTGATGAACTGGAATGTTCACGGATAAAGTGCATCTCCTTCTTACACTGAACCAGAAGGTACCAAATCCATAACCTGACTGTTCAGGGAAGAATCTGTGCTGGTGGAAATACAAGCTCTGTGTGTTTGCATCCCTCAGAGGAAATGCTACTGCCAAGAGAGCACTAATACCAAACCAGAAGAGGCTGTCTTTCATTCAAGCTTAAGGTGGTGTCAGATCCAAAAGACCAAGAGTCTTTTTCCTGGGTGTACCTCTGTTCCAGGCCCACGTTGGGCTTTACTGTATTTTCCACTTTTTGCTAAAATGAATGCTTTTTGGCCCGTTTTCTTACCTTTGATGCACCCCTCCTTGTCCTTTTTGTCAATGAGCAGGTAGCGGGGAGAGTCTGGGAAGAAGGGGAGGGTGAGAAGCTGCACGAGGGCAGGGACCGCATGTGCTGCCGTGAGAACAGGCCAGAGAGCATCCACTCCGAGAACTTCCCTGAAACAAAACCAGCAGAGCGAGAGGAGCTGAGCAGCCGTGTGTGCTGGCCACGTGAGCAAACACAGACACCGGGTGGTCCCTTGGCGCTGCTGCCTGTGTCCCAGCAGCTCTCACCCCAGAGTCTCCAGCATTTCTCAGCCCAGAAAAACGAAAATGGACAGTGGAGAGTGCTGTTGCCTGCAGCACACGAATTACACAGTGTTGCCACCTGTAGCTCAGTGGCCGGCTGTATCCTGCGACAGCTGTGGGCCCACAGGGACAAACGGTGTCCCAGCACATGTGCTGAAGAAAGAACCTGTGGTGGCTGATCTCCCTGCTTCTGATCCAAAGAGTCTCAAGTTACAGTGAAGACGAGATCCACAGGTTATCAGCCTGGTACTGACGGCCCCAAATAGCAGCCACCGTGTTTCCTGCAGCTTTGGGAACACTGTGGCCAGAATGACGCACGCCCTGGGAACAGGACAGACCATTTTTGGGACAGGACAGGCAGAAGCAGCCTGTGTTGAGGTGAATGAATCCACCATAGGTTTCTGGTTTTGTGTGTATGTTTGATTAGTGGATGTGCTCGTTTGTGTGTATTTTCAAGAAAGTTTGGCTGGATCTGATATTCCCTGCTCCTTCTAAAAAATTAAAAGGTAAAGGTCAGTTCTTACAAAAGATGGATTTCTTGCAAAACCATTGAAATCTCTTCAAGCAACATAATTCTTCAGGATTCAATATTTTGTATGATTTCTGTTTCCCATTCACCTAAGTCAGGAATTTGGGCTGAGCTAATTCAGTCTGGCTGCCCAGGGTACCCTGAAAACATGTCTAAAATTAGTTGCTGATTTGCCTAGTCATAGGCTTGCATTGACATCTGCGTATATTTTAATAACAGAATAAGTTAAATAGGTCTTAGACCTCCTTACCTGAGGCCCAAAGCAAATCCTGTGAACTTTCCGAGGGCAATGGCAGTAGAAGCTGTTATGGCAAGCAGCCCACGGAGATTCCGTGGGGCACACTCCCCAGCAAACATGAGGTGGATATTCAGACCTAAACCTGCAGTGATGAAGGACTGTTAGGGCAATTCACACTCTCACAGGTCTGGGGTTTTGGAGGGGACCGCTATGGGCAAAGCATCTTCCTAGTACCGTGATCTTGCATCTTTGCTAAATATTTCACTAAGCAAGTGCGTTCCTCCAGGAAATCTGTTCCTCAGCAGGCTGGCCTTCTCTTACAACATTTCCTACAGCTATATACACAGGATTGCTGTTGTTCCCTTAGATCTCAGATGATATGTTTCCGTGTCTACTCAGGATGCTATGTGCCTTATTTTGTGCTTGAAACCAATGAGTTGGCAAGTGCTACATATTCCATTTGCTCAGTCAATTAATATTTATACTCTCAATTTTTTTTTTTGCTGGTTAGTATTATCTTTGTCCAGCTGCTCAGGGATCAAACCCACTTACAGAATTTAACCTTCTGAGGCATGTGTAAATGAGAATTGCCCAGCTTGAAAACTGTTCCTTTGTCTGTAATATGGAAGGCAGCGTCAGCCACAATGAGCAGCAGCATAAACAACAGACATCAGCTCTCCATTGAGTGAGCATGCTCCCTTGAAATACTGTGTTTGGCCTTTTTCACAAGCTGGCAGTACTTTCTATATGGATTTGATGTAAAGATAAAAGAATGAGAAATGGAGATGGCACACATGATTAGTTTATGTTTTCTTATGTAGTTAAAAATGCATTCAGCAATCAGGCCCTTTGAAGAGTTTAGTTGAAATCTGTGATCCTTATACTCAATCCAGTAAATCCTTGTGACCTTCAGTCACTGCTCTCCCAAGTATTTGATACCATATGTAGTAATGCTAATTTACCTACACCCATTCCAGAAAATAATCTTCCAGCGATGATCATCTCAAAGGATCCACACAGTCGGCTGAGTCCCATCAGAGCTGCGCCCAGCACAGCAGGGATATTGGCGAGCAGCATGGTCTTCTTCCTGCAATTCATTTAAGTTAATGTGAGCATAAATACCATCCATGTGTCATTCACAGCCTGATGGAAGTGGCATGAATTGTACCGTGGTTAACACCTCTGTGCCGGTTTCTGAGATCAGCTGCAGTGAGGGAAATGGGAAATGGGGAAACTTTGTCATGGACTGATAAGCTAGTGAAGCTTTTGGTGCCTCTAGGGCAGCCAATATCTACAGTGAACAAGCGGTTGTCTATGAAATTCACTTTAAAATGCATGTACTCATGTGAGTTCTCAGGACTGGATTTGCTTTGGATTTTATAAGGGAGAGGGTAGGATTTTCTTTGTGATCACTGGCAGATTTTGCCATTCTGTTTCTTCACTGAATGGATCCTCCATCTGAAGTGGCTCTGGGCTGCTCACAGTGCCACTTGACCAGCAGCCTTTCTCCCAAGACACAGTCACTTTATTTGCAGTTGTGGGTATAAACACAAAGACTAATGTAATCATAATTCCTACCTTCCAAATCTAACAGACAAATACCCGGCAGACAAGGCCCCCAGCAGCCCACCGATGCTGAAAACGGACACAATAAAGGACCACATCAAAGTAATCAACTCTTCAGTGGCAGAAAAGCCATATCTCCTCACCCAGGTCTCGTGGATGAAACTTTTGATGTACTTTAGAAGAAAAACAGAAAAAAATGGACTCAGTCAACATATTTTTGCATAGTTGCACCTCTTTTTTACTTCTTTTACCTACTTACTAGTCTTTTAGATACATTTCTATCAACACCTTGGTTGAAATCTTAGCCTCAGTGAAATCAAAGGGAATTTTGCTAATAACATTCCTGGAGTTAATGTTTTAGCAACAAGGTACAAGAAATACTGCAATGAATAAATATATCAATATTAAATATCAGCAGTGAGTACAACTAAGAGAGTGGCAGGTTGGTCTTCTGCTTATGTGTTAAACCCCAGTCATTTTGCTACCTGATCTTCACTGCCGTTCCTGCTTGTCTGTCTGTGTCTGTCCACTTGCTGCATCCTGTCTGACTCCTTGGGTGAAATCCAGGTTTGACTTCAGCTGAGTTGAGTGAGATAAGGATTTGTCCCTCAATGTGGCCCATTGTCGAGTCTCTCTGACCTACTGTTCATAACCTCCATGGCACCTTTATTCTTGATGAGGGTTCCCAATGTGGTGACAGTATGAGCTCAATGTCCTAAACACCATTCAGGATGACAAACGCCTCCCCTAATGTTCCTTTTCCAGCTGCAGGTATCAGTGCTGACCTCAGCTCTAGACCTATGGTCCTCCCCTGTCCTGTTTCACCTCACAGGCACTTAGACATAGTGTGTGTGGCCAAGCACGTGGTATGAAGGACTCCCTGAGCGCTGGAAAGGACAATGTCCCGTGAACAATCACCTCAGTAAGGTGACAATGACTGACTTTATAGATATCACTCATCCCCCCCTTTCTCAGTTCTGTCACACCAGACAGAAGTTAAAACCCTATGAACACAAGAGCAATAGCAGCTACTCTACGAACAAGAAACCATAATAGGTCTAGTTTTGAGAGCAGAAGTGAAAAAGTCGGTGATTGCATATAGAGGCTGGAATGCATGAGAATGGTGAAATCCGTACAGGTAGCTCTGTTTTTAGAGCTGCCCATGCTTACCTCAGCAGGAGAATTGATAACGGAGACCTGCAACCCATACTGGAAACCTCCACCAATGCCCAGGGCAAAAGCCAGGAGGAAGAGATTGTAGCTCATTTTCTGGTAGGAAATTTAAAAAAAGCAAACAAAGCAGGTACAGCTATTCAGATGTGCCCCCAACTCTCCTGTTTCACCTGCAGGACCTCTGACAGCTTGAGCAATGCCACACACCTGCCTCTCTGAGACCAAGGAGCCAGTGCAGCAGAGTGCAATAGAACACCACAGCTACTAAATCACAGAACAGTGAGAAATTTGAGGAGAGACAAAGCTCGTAGGCTGTTTCCCAGAACCCAGTTACACACTTCAGTGCTTCTGTTTTCAGTTTTGGCAATGTTAATCTGCACTGTCATACGGTAACTAGCAGTGAGAGCATGGTGTAAGCATTATGTGCATGATTTCCATCTCTTTGTCCTTCCTTCTCCTTTCCCACTTGTTGCCTCACCTAAATGAATATTTTGCTCAATGACTTGGCTGAGACCTTTCTTAGAACCATTAATATGTCTAATAGGAGGCTTAAGTATACCCCCACACTATAGTACTGTGATATATGCACATCCCCATCATCCCTTCCACTCCCACTGCTCTGTTACGGAGTGTCCCAAAGATATTCTGCCTAGCAGGGATGCCTTGATGCTGCAGTTCTTTCTCTAGAACAGATCGTATTCAAAAGCAATGCTGAACAATGCCAAATGTTTACAAGCTGATATCTAATCAGATGAAAGGCATTGCTTGAATGGGCATGAAATTTATCCATGTTGCAACATTGTTGGCTTCAAAGGAGTCAGTTCTGAATAAATTTGATATTTGGCACACTCATATTAAGTAACAACAACCTCCTGTTTGTCAAGCACTAGGAAGAAAGGAGATTCCCAGTCTCTACTACTAGTCATTCCTGCTGTCCTACATGGTACAAAAAGTACCACACATCATCACAAAAGTCCCCATCAGCAAGAAAATCAGTAAGCCTTACTCTAAGTGCAAACTTTATGTCACACCTGCAGGAAATTTCTTAGTCTTATCCCTGTTCTGTGCTATACCACCACTGCTTGATTTTTCTCTTGTAACTCTTGGGATTTTAAATTCAGGATGATTTTTTAAACTTAATATCCATCCTAAAATTGATTTTTTAAAACATTTTTGTTTTATCTTTCTGGGTATCTGTTCCTGTACTTCCTTGACTGGAAAGGATTGTCTTCCATCCTTTAGTGTTTGCATATTTCAAATACTTCGTTATTCATACCTTTTTTATTGTGGAGGACTTTTTCAGTCTTCCTCCATCTATCAAATCAGGTGAAGTCCCTTGGTTTGTTCTCCCCTATTATGGATTAGACATTATACATAAATGTGCTCTTAAATCCTATTTTCTTTGCTTATTAGACATAATTCTTTGCAATATATTTGATATCTTTCAGATATGACCTCATACTATTATTTTAACCACATCTGATTAAAATTTCTTTTTCTTTCTGTACTTAATTTATGCAACAAGTCTTTTAGAATAGCAGAAAGGAAAAAAATATGTACTGCAAAAATTATATTTGGGGAAAAAAGAGATAAACATATACCAACTTGCATGCAAAGGCAGTCATCATCTCCGGTTGCAGACTAGGTCTTCCCTGATGCTTTCTTTGGTTACTTTGGAAAAAGTGACTCTATATATAAAGTGGACCCTGAGATAATATTTCAACACGTCATTTAATTCTTTCTCAGCATTTACACTCCCTTTGGTTTGTCATGAAGTTCTTGCTGTTTGGTTTGCTATTGTTGTGCTGGTTACTGATGAAACAGTGGATAATTTTGGTGAGCTGTGCATTCCTGCCAGGTCACTAGGGAAGAGCAGATCCAGCAGCAGTGGACAGACAGTAAGAGCTGCAGGAGATGAGTAAAGGACAACAAAAAAGGCCCTGATGGAAGCCAAAGTCCAGGGACTGGCGCGAACTAGAGTGGACTGGCTTGGACTCCCGAGGTCAGGTAAACAGTTATCACATGTAAAGGAAAAGTTCCTGACTGCAGCTTTGAGCCTCAGTACAGCAAAGCCTTCTGAAGCCTGACTTGACCAAGCCTGGCCAAGCCTGTGCATTCACATCTTCAATTACAGGATGCGTTGACACTTTAAGAGCAATGGTCATTGCCTGAAAGTTCAACTCTGCGTCCCTGTAATACATGGTGAATGCTTGGAAAGTTGCATGTCAGTGTAGAATCCTGACTGTAAAATAAATAAATTACATCTTTTATCCATAATTCTCAAAGGGCCTCTTTATCTAGCAGTCTCCCTGGTGGCTCTCTTAAAAGGCTTTTACAAGTTACTAAAACAACTTAGGGGGAAATTCCTTCTGGTGAGTAGCTGCACATGGTGGTTCCCCAGGTTGGGATGCTGAGGGTCTTCGGTGTCTGGAAGAATCCCAACCCCAGCTGGGTTGGAAGTGAGAGGTGGCTTGTGCAGAGGAGCATTGTTTGAGGACAGCAGCTGTAACTATTTTTCTCTGGTGATGATGGTTATCAATCATGATTTGATTTGTAAACAATAATACCAGCTATGGGTCTCTGAGGATCACTTTTCGAGATACAGTTTTGCCTAGCACTTCGCCTAATGAGAAAATTAACCTCAACAAATGCCATGTATTTTTTTCAGTTGAAGGTGTTTTAATTCAGTAATAATTCACCAACTTGCTAAATGCTTCAATTAAAATGTAACCAACTAGACCAAGTAAAATGTAACCTCTGTTTTTCTTTGCTGAATCAGTTTAAAGACACCTGATTTCAAGCCATAGTCAGAAAAAATGCCAGAAATTGAAATTAATGTTTTCTGACACATGTACATGACTGTCATACAAATAAAGCCAAAAGAAAAGAGATGGCTGGATCGTGATTTTGAGAAGAAACTGGAAGAAACTTCACCCGTCAACCCAATGCCCATGAAAGGCAATACCGAATGAGGGGTCTTGCCCTGTTCTGTACCAGGTTAATTAAGAAAAAACAGTATCACATCTGAGTCTTTTCCAATATGCTTTATGGAGACAAGAACATGCTGCAGAGAATGTTCTGCTGTCATCTAAATCTCCACGTGCAAAATAAACTGCTGCCATCAGAGCTCCTCACATCACTCAAACCGCAGCAGAGCGCAGGTGTAAAACCCACCAGATGCACCAGCAGCATCCACAAACCTGACTGCAAAGGTACTTGTGCTTTACAACATAGGACTGGAAGGCAACAAACAACCCATGAAGAAAACCAGTCCAGAATAAATGGTCTGCAAAACAATGTCCAAGAATCTGTTGTATAATAAGCCACTTAGCAAGTACTAGAAGCTTTCCCCCTCATCTGACACGTTTTTAGAGCTGAAAATAATTAACCACTCACTATTGCTCAACAAGTAATGGTCTATTTGCAATCACTTAATAACAGAAAGAGAATATTGGTCATCCATGCCCCAGACTAATCTGCTTCCAGCTTCACATCAAAAGTAACAGTAGGGAACATGAAAGACATTTGGTTTAGAGGAGTTCTGGCCACTTTCCTCATAAAGATACTTTTCATGGCAGTGCTGTCTTGCTGTGTGTCTGCCGCTTGCGGTATTCCTGGCCCTGTCTCTTTTCCCCATCACTACTATACATATATATATAACACTATATTGTTGCTGCATTGCCAACAATAACAGCAAAGCTGCTGTTTCACAAAACATCTGGCCTTTAAGACTGATCATGGTATTGTAACATACTTTTGTCCTGCAAAGTGCAGTTTTTGAAGGGCTTGACAAATTTCAAAGTATTCAAAATAAGTGAAACTTTTTAAAAATGCCTCTTTGCCCCTACTCGGGTTTTACGACACCTGAATGGAAATATAAACCTGTTCTGTATTGCAGAAGGATTCTCTTACAAATGTTAAGTAGCGATGTGGTGCTACATCAGCTGCAGCCACTAAGTGGCAGGAGAAGTACGAAATTTCCTGCGTGAGGCTCGGAATCCAAGATGCCAGCAGTGTGCTGCCTGTGGCGTGTGGCGGGGCTCAGGGGACTGCTTCTCACAGCTTCCTGAAGAATAACTTGTTCTCTGGGAAAACAGATGTAGCTGTACGTAACTGTATAAGCTATTATAACAGACACTGATGTATTGCTTAGGCAGCATGTATCAAGAACAGTAATACATTCAAAAAGGAAAGCTCTGGTTTATTCCTTCTGTCTGCTCTGAATGAGACCAGGTTTGGGTAGATCTCTTCCAGGAATAAAAACATGTATGCTGTATTAGACAAGAGCTTTCTCCTTTTTCCTGGCGTCTTATCAGCAGGGACCACCTAGTGCAGGTCTGTGTCCCCTCAGGTGACAACATACAGAGTCCCAGCCTGCAGACACCAGGTGGAGGGTCCCTGGGTGTTCTAGTCACTGAGATGTATCATGGGAGCCTTGGAGGTAGGTGGGGATTATCCCATTTCCAGCTCCTTAGACAGAGGCCAACGTGTCAAGGCAAGTCTCTAGCCGGATAAGAGACGAAGGAATGCAGCTCACCCAGGCAGTCTGGTCTCCATCCAGTCCTTGGGCCTGAGCACCGTGAATCTCATCAGACTGTCTCATTTCTGTTACAGTCAAACATAGAAATATATCTTTCTGCAGTGACATGGTCAAGGACTGCCTGCTTAGACCACTGTATTGTCTTATTTTTCCAAGGCAAATATATGCACATTCTTCTGTTTTACAGGAGGTGAAGGCAGTATTCATCACAGTCCAAAGAAGATCCTAGAAGCACTGGGCACCAATGCACAAGGGCAGAATGAGAGAAAACTCATTCCTGATGGTGGTTAAACCAGAGAGCTTGTGATCTGTGCAATGAAGTGAAGTAACTGCCTGTGGCAGCCGCTGGACAGAGCAGGGAAACAGCAGGTGAGCTCATGGCAGCCCCAGGAGGTGGGTGAAGTCCTGCAGGTGGGCAGTGAAACGCCATGGACCATAGCACAGGCTGTGCACAAGCCTCTCTGTCCCAGAAGGGACATAAATTGGCTGTTGCTGTGAGCAGACCTGTGTATGCAGCTGGCCAGTGGCAGTTCCTCTGTCTTTTCTAGTAACAGCCGCCTTGTTGAGTGGATGGATGGATTTTTTTGTCCTGTGTAGCATCTATATGACTCGTGCTTCGGTGCTGACAGGTGTTCACATTGCGTGTTTCTGACTGGCTTCCTGCCAACTTAAAAAACCCAGTGTTCCCAGTGTTCAGTGCTTAGGATAAGTACTCTCAATTTCAGAGTCACAGTTGGTTTAGACAAGATATGTCCAGTCTTGGGGTCTGTCACCAGGGTATAACCACCACACTGCAGATATTCAGACTCCTGGCTTTGGGAGCCTGCACATAAACCCAGCAGGTTTCCAGCACCACCGTGGGGATCTACCACCCTCTTCCCTCAAATACCTTTTCACTGAACTCAGATCTGCCATAATTAAGGTGAAATATGATGCCATGAACATGGGAGACTAGTTATTTGGAGAATGTGATGGCAGTCTCTGCCTGTGATTATCTGACTGCAGGAATAAGTATGAATCCTACCATTAGGAAACATCATCAACATGTGCTCTTTGATCTACCATGCACTGAGAGGTTCCTGAGCATTTTCACCCCAAGATTCTCTAGACCAGCTGCAATTACACTGCAAGAGGAGACAAGGGGCCCCATTTCCATCTGTGAGGTTTGGATCTACAGGATGAATTCTGCCTACAAACTCTACACCGTAAATTGCAGGAGAGATTTGGAGTGGATCTCTGGCTGGTTGTTGGCTCCCTCCCAAGCTCTAGCCCGGCTATTTCTGTAAACCCGTCTCTCTTTCCTGTAAGGACCATCACAGTGAAACAGGAAATAAATCTGTCTGCTTGTCCTGACTCTCGCAGGACTCGCTCAGAGTACGGAAGACAAATAACATCATCTACAAACAAGCAGCTTTCTCAAGAAACAGTCAGTGGGTCTGCTAGTTTTATGGTGAAAGCAGTGTTTATGGAACTTAGCTGTTAAAATGCATTTTCTTTATACGAAATGAGTGCCCTGCTGTGACACCATTATTCTGTTCACTAATGTTCCTTAGAAAAAACCCACAATTTTTGTGAGTTCAAGACACTGTATAAGATCTTCAGGAAATGAGCTTCATTGCCAAGGTTTCTCAGGGCAGAGACCCAATGTTGACAGAGCTTCTGCCACCACAGAGTCACTGGGACGCTTTCCAGACCAGCGGAGATACATGGAGCTGAGTCCTCTGAGGACACGAGGGCTGACACAGCCAAGGGATCTAGCTGCTTTTCCTTGCCAGCTGGGATTTTTGGATGTCAGGAGAATGGCTCTATGTTCTGTGCGCTGGATCAGCAGCCTGCATTTTCATCCTCCTGATAAGCAATAGAGCTTCTCTGGGAAAACTGAGAAAGCCCAAAATACTAAAAATAGTTGAAATACCCTTCTCTTAGCCCATTGTGAGCTGTAGGTCATGCTGTGGCTGAACTATTCCCTTTCCTTCCTTCTTTGTGCCAGACACTGGTGCAGGCAGTTAGCTGAGAGTGACCTGAAGGCCAGAGAGAACAAACTGTTTGGCTAAACAAAATCTCTGTTCCTGTGTGCGAGAGAAGAGCATTTAGACTCTGCCAAATGGCAGCAAATGTCACTGCATGTTCCTGTCGAAGGAGAGCAAGATATGTGCAGCAGTGTCGGAGCGCCAGACTCATCCTGATGTCTTATTTAACACTCACTTCACATAGAGCTTTTTATTAGAACTGTCCCCTGGCTTATTGAGAGACACCTGGACTGCGACACATAGTCCTGCCTCTGGTGAAAACCAAAGTACAAATACCACTTCTGACTCCTTGTATGGGTCAACAGCTGACAGCATGCTAAGCTGTATGTGCAGCTGAACATAGACGTCTTTTTATAAGAAACAACCATTGTTTTTCAGTTCTCTTGTTGATTTGGCCACAGTGCTTATGAAATGGAAGTTACAAAATAAAGGTCCTTGAAGGATATTCCCCTGACAGCTGCGGGAGGTGACCTATGATGCAGAGGACAGATCACAAGGCAGAAGAATTTAACAAGAGTGATTAAGCACTGGAAAAAATAACTGTGCAAAGAGACAGATGTTTCTTGCTTGATGTCTTCAACTCATGATCAGAAGCTGTTTTGGAAGAGATGCTGTATTTGGATATGTGATCAGACTCTGATCAAGGAGATTTAGGTGAGATCTTTCTCATGATATGCCTCATGCTAAGCTATATATTTTGAATTAAAGCCCATAAGAAGTAAAAATAACATAAACTTTGATTTACAGCAAACCCTGTGCAAACCACATGTCCTTGGAGGGCTGAGCTCTATGTGCTATCTTTAGTTTCTTTCTAGCAAACAAACAAAAAAACCCATCCAATTATGTATGATTCACTTTCTTCTGACTTCAGCCATCACACTGTAGAGTTAGCTGATTTGGGACAGAAAATCTTTCAATGAAGGAGAAAGAATTTATATATGGTCATTAAACATGGAAAAGTAAACATCTCAAGTGCCCGGGGCAGTTATGATTACACAGCTTATCTGTGCACAGCGGGTTCCTGGAGCCCTGCTTGCAAAACTGCACCAGAAACTCTTAGCGACTACTCTGTGGTGGATCCAGAGCTCTTGGCACCTGCTGTTAATGACAACGAGGGCTGAGTCTGGGAGCTGAAATAACCTCGCACTGAGGCTCCCTGGCTGTGCTGGCTCGTTTGTGGGGGAGCTCAGTGCTGCTCTTCCCAAACCTGCTCCCAGTGCCTGTGCCGTGCAGTGACCACATCCACATGGCGTTAATGGGCATCTCAGACATATCATGTCCTGGATGGGTGAGACCTTGTGCAGAGCTCGAATGGTCTCATTCCCTGGTGGGGGAGTCTTTCAGAGTGGGCGGTGGGGGTTATCTTTCATTTTAAATGAAGAGAAGAACTGGGGCTCTGCTGCAGTGGGATGGAGCGTCGCTCCAGCTAAGGAGCTTGGGTTTAGGTGGTCAGGGAATGAACTCTCCGTTGGGTGCCCTGCAGCCCAGCTACGTGTCGTCAAGCCAGGTATGACATGCCACAGTAGGACACATTGCAAAAGCTCATCGGATGAATTTACAAACAAAATGCCAACGGTGTTAAATAACAGAAGGCACGTGTCACCGTCTGGATGCTCCTCAAGTGCGTGGCGGGGAGAGCAGCCCTGGCGAGGGCGTCACTGCTTGTTAAGGCTGTGCTGACACGGCGCACAGCTCCTTTCATCCCATGACCCCGGGGAGTGCTGTGCTGAGCAAACTGGGGGCTGCTGCCTTTAAACAAAGCGTCTGTTTATTCTTGAAACAATTAGCGAGGGCAGTTAGATCTTGAACTCGTTACCGAGCCCAAAACAATTACGATAAAAACAAGTTCCAGATGGGCTCAAAAGGAGTTGTTTTTGTCTTTACTAAATTAGAATGGATTCCATGTCTTCCAGTTCCTTTGGCATTTATGGACAGGAAACATGAATTACACACAATAATTTACTACAATCAAAAGAGATGAACACTGCAACAGCCCATTTATCTTCGCTCATGTGCCTTCTTGAGGTTTATGTGCTGTTTAACTCATGGGGAGAGCTAATAGCTTTTTTCTTTGTTTTCTAACTCTCTGCTATTTTGGTTTGCAGAAACTGAGCCAGGAAGCTATCGAGTTTCTGTGGCAGGGTTAAGCTTACCTGCAAGCCTGGGGAAATGCTTGCATGTTCCTTAAAATGACCCAGAAATGGGGAAAACAAAACCAGAGGTAACAGAAGGTCCAGTAGTGGTCTGTCACTATGTATGTGCAAAACAATTCCCTTTCGGGAAATACAAATATTTAAAAATCAAAGGCCAAATGAATCCACAGTGGCAAGTGTGCGACACATGCTAATTCTGCTTTTCCAGGAATATTTTCCTCTGAGTTGGTTTGTGGATTGTAAATGTTTACAGTACAAGTCACTGTCACTAAGCCTGCAGATGCAGAATGCGTGAACACTGTCTGGAAAAGAGAGTTGCCTCTGGTACCATCGTGTTTCAGCTCTTCTGGGAGTGACTTGAGCACAAGTTACAGATGGTAGTTCTTCCAACCAGTTCCACAGGCAGCTCCAAGAGCCCCCCGGCATAGACCTTTTCCAAAGCCCATCCAAAATGGTCTGGAGTCTGGACATCAGACATGTTTTTATGGAAACTCTGAGTTTCTGATGTCTCAGGTTTTGAAACCGATGCTGTGCATTGACTTAAATTCAGCTGCTTCCAAAAGGAAGTGGAACCTGGGGGATGGCAGGTGACAGTGGCACGTCACTGCTGCCTGGTGCTGGGCAGGTGGAGGACAACAGGACAAGGCAGGAGGAAATCAGCAAAGAACCTCCTGAGCTGCATTTCTGTTCTGGCAGTGCCTCATACCTTCTTGCAGCTCAAAGAGTTTGGATTTGCTTTTTTTGGGCTAGTTAGACTCCATGATTTGATAGAAGGCGGCATGCTGGCATCACTACAAAGGTGTATAATGTGAACTCAGCGGTGTGGCTAGGCTGATGTGAATTTGTGGAAGGACGTAGCTCCTAAAACCCATAAAATGTGACAAGGATTGTAATGAAGACCAAAACTGGCCCTGGGTGCACTGCAGTGCACAAAGTCAGCTTGGCTGAGCTCTGAAGGGACTGAGGTCATGGGCAGAAAGCAGCCTGGGAACTGGGGGTGTGCCTGGGATCTGTTTGGCCTCTTCTGCTGTGAGATGGTGAACTTCCCAGTGCCTTTCATCACTTTTCCCTCTCTCCTATGAAACTTAGAAAAGAAGGCCTTAAGCAGAAGCCTGGACAAGTAAAGTTTTCTAGTTGTATCTGGCAAACAAAGGGAAAAAAGAGAAAATTGAGAAATTGCTGACTTTTTTTTTGCATTTTGTGCCATGTCTGATTTGTACACAGTCCTGCACAGACCCAGGTTCCCCCCTCGGTTCTGTTCCCAGGGTCCCTAACACAGCTCTGATCCGCAGCAGCTTCTCCTTCCCCCAAGAGGAGCTCAGGGGCAGCTCTCAGCACCTCAGTGCTCGGGAACCCATCCCCTGCTCCCCCAGTGCCCACCTGGCTCTTGTCTGCTCCCTTCTCTCCCCTGTATGTTGCTTTAACCTCCCGTCCCCTCATCTTCCAGCTGGTTTTGTTCTTCATCAAAGGGCAGTCAGGATGTGGGTGGTGGAAAACACAGACTCCCCCTCGCCCCGCCAGTGATTTAATTTGCCATTAACTGTGGGTTTAAAGGGAATTCTCAGGGCTCATTAAGGCTCTGGTGACAGCTTAACCTCCTCCTGCAGAAACCCTACACCAAGCCCATTCCTCTGTCTGACAGCAGGTTGGCTGTAACGTTAGACCTAGACTAACGTTAGGCGACTCTGGGAAGCACTATCGGCAGAGAGCAGGGGATGTCAGGTCCATGCAGACCTGCATCAGGCCGTCCTTGCAAAGCACGTGTCATAATGTGCTTGACACAGTCCTGCAGACAGCAGAGACACCGCGCTCTCCTCCGGCGCTGAATGCAAACGCTGCCGCCCTTCCCCAGGGCACCCCCGGGCCGTGCCCGACCTGCTGTCCCTGCTGGGACCCGCCGGCTCCCGGCTCCTTCCAGCGAGCAGCCCTGCCCGGTGCCGTCCCGCACAGCCCGGGGACGCAGCTCGCTGCTGCAGCCGAGAAGAAGTCGAGATTTTAGTGTTAATTACAGAAACCCTTTGTGCAGCAGCGAAGGCCCGGCCCTTCTGCCCGGTGCGGCACCCGGCACACCGGCTGAGGCCCACACGGGTGCCCCAGCTCCCCACCAAGCGACCGCGTGTTTCCCGATGGCACGAATGACCCGCCGACAGCCAGCCCTCGGCTCCCGCATGCCGAGGGGCCGGCCGCAGGGGAGCGGGGCGCTCGGCGGGCACAGGGCTGGCGGGGACACCGCGCGGGGTACAGCCCCGGGGGACCGGGCACTGCCCCACGTGCAGCGCGCGCATCCCAGCCACGCCCCCGCGGCCCTTCCCTCCTGCTGATTGGCCGTCTCCTGAGAGGCACGTGATCTGTTTTTTCCTTTCCCCGCCTCCCCTCAACCACCAACCCGCTGCCATTGGCTGCGTAGGATGGTCCCGCCCCTAGTGGGCGGCACCCCGGGGTATCTTTCCCTCCCAGCCCGTCACCTGCTGCAGCGGGTCCATTCCGGGTTGGCGGCGAGTGGAGGCCGGGGGCATGAGGCGCAGTCCGATTGGCCAGCTCGGGCCGCCTGTCGCGTCGGGATTGGCCAAGCGTGGCCCGCGGGGGCGTGGCTGTGGCGGCGGCTTGTGGGGGGTGTTAAAGGGCTCGCAGCGCAGCTGGGTGCTGTCGCTGTGCGCAATGGCCTACCAGGGCTTCGCGCAGGAGTACCTGGGCATGCCGGCCGTGACGCGGGCCTACACCACCGCCTGCGTGCTCACCACCGCCGCCGTGGTGAGGGCACTGCGGGTCCCTGCGGGGGGAGGCTGAAGGGGGGTCGGGGTCCCTGGGGGTGCAGTGGCGGGGGAGCCAGGGGGCTGGCTGGGGACAGCAGGTGCCTGGCGCTGGTGGCAGCTGCTCTGCCTGTCTCCCACAGCAGCTGGAGTTCATCACCCCCTTCCAGCTCTACTTCAACCCCGACCTCATCTTCAGGAAGTTCCAGGTGAGGCCTTGCCTGGGCTTCTGGGCTCCTCTTGCCCCTTCCTAGCAAGGGGTGGGTGTGACAGGCTGGGCCCTGGGTGTTCCGCTCCACAGGGCGGTCAGGGAGAGCTGTAGGATCCCAACGGGCTTCCTTCCCACTATTCCAGCCTTCTCCGGTTGGCAGGAGACTGGTCTCCAACATTGTGTCCTCTCATGTTACAGGTGCCTGGGTGGAGATAACTTCTTCCAGCCTTTCCCTGCCATATGCCATCTTGGCATGTCCTTTTTTCCTTTACTCAAAACCCGTGTCATCATTTACTGTGACACTGAGATGTGTGACCAGCTGATGTCAGGCTGTGTGAGCAAGGCTTTATTGCAGTGAGGTCGTTAGGTTGAACAGTGATTTACTTTGCCTCTGGGTGCTGCGTCGTTGCTGTTCATCCCTGCCAGAAAAAGTAGGGACACCTTCCCCACACCTGGAAGAGCAAGGTTCTCTGATGTAGGCAGTGGAGGGAGGTCCCGTGTGGAGGTGGTGCAGCCGTCTGGTGTCCTGGGTGGTTCTGAGCAGATGGATGCATGACTGGGCATCCCCAGGGGACCTGTCTGTGGGGGGACCTGTCTGTCCACCTCCTCTCTCCTCTCTCTTTTTCAGATATGGAGGCTGATCACCAACTTCCTCTTTTTTGGGCCCCTGGGATTCAGTTTCTTTTTCAACATGATATTTCTGTATCCTTTGGTCTCAGTAAAGCGCTCTGCTCCCTTTTTGGCTTAGACGTGGTTTCCCCATGTATCTTCCTCTGCAAGCTGACTTGTCTTGGCAGCAGTCTAGGGCTGTGGATTCTTCCTTGGCTCTTTTGGTCTGAACTGAAGCCATTCCCCAGATAACTGTGGCCACCTCCTGCTCCTCCATCTCTGCTTGCTGCAGGGCAGCTCCTGCCAAAAGGCTGAAGAAGCTGGCAGTGCTGCTGCTCATACTGGAGAGCAGTGCCCGTTCCTGGGGTGAGCTCTGGCAGGAGCACAGCAGATGCCTCTTTATTTCCTGGGGTCAGTGGTATGAGGTGAAGTTTGCACTGTTCTGCTCTGGGGCTTGGACACCTGGCTGACAGCTTTCTGCAATGAAATAGCTTGCAGCTGGCTTATTCCCCACAAAGTCATACTGTGGGGACACAGGGTGGCCCGTTGTTAATTTCCTATACTGCAACCCCTCCCTTCTCTCCCGCTCTCAGGTACAGGTACTGCCGCATGCTAGAAGAAGGCTCCTTCCGTGGAAGGACGGCTGACTTTGTCTTCATGTTCCTCTTTGGAGGGTTTCTCATGACAGTATCCTTTTGGTGTTTGCTGAGATGCTGTGGGCAGTGTGGGCTTGTCTGCTGACGCTCTGTATCCACTGTGTGCTGTGGTCTGCGGTGGGTACCTGCCTGCTGAGCAGGACAGCTGGCTTGGGAACCTTGTTGTAGTTCTGAGTTTCCTAGTCACAAGACACCCTGTGCTGCCCAGAGCTGGTGCACAGGGTGGGTGTGTTTTTCCTTGACTCGGTAGTTTCTAGCTATTTGGACTCTTTGCCAGCCTGTTTTTCCTGGGCCAGGCTTTCACCATCATGCTGGTGTACGTGTGGAGTCGCAGGAACCCTTACATCCGCATGAACTTCTTTGGGCTTCTTAACTTCCAAGCCCCGTTCTTGCCCTGGGTCCTGATGGGTTTCTCGCTGCTCCTGGGTAACTCCATCATCATCGACTTACTGGGTGAGTCAAAGCTGGTGGGTGCTGAGAACAAGGGCACATGGCAGCCACAGCGCCATCTCTTGGTTTCATCTTATTTAAGATGGTGGGTTTCCAAAAGTGAGCTGGCTGAGGTTGCTGGGTGACCAGCCTCCTGCCTGCGCTCTTGCTTGTGACCTGCGTTTTGCCGTGTCCTCCCAGGGGCAGAAGTTGAGTATGGTGAGCTCTGTCTGGTCTCCCGGGTGCCTGGTGCTGCCTTCAGGCTGATGGGCTCCTGCCTACCTCTGCACCGATCCCAGCAGACAGCCTGGCCCTCCGGCACTGCAGCACTGGGGGCTCTGGCAGGAGCTGGGGCCTGGGTACACAGCCGAGGGATTCTTGGAGCTTCATCCTGCTTAAGCTCCCAGCAGCTCTGGCTCAGCTGGCGAAGGAGTCACAGCTGGGCCTGACCTTGGTGACATCTCTCCCCAGGGATTGCAGTGGGTCACATCTATTATTTCTTGGAAGATGTTTTCCCCAACCAGCCTGGAGGAAAGAAGTTGCTGTTAACTCCCAGCTTCCTGTAAGTAAAGCTGATTCTTTCTGGGCTTTACTGTGTTGTTTCCCAACCTGGGTCACTTTCACAGCGAGCTGTGGTCTGTGACAGCATGGGGTGACTGTAGAATGCAATCGCACACTGATAGCACTTCAGCTCAACAGTTTATGCTTCTGCTGCAGAAGGTGCTGGCACTTTGCACATTATCTACATACGTGCACAGGGTGCATAAAGTGGTTGCTGGTACCTGAAGCTTTGCTACTTGCCCTGGCTTGTTCTTACTGCTTGTGGAAGTGCTAGAGACGGGTAGCATTTTTTCTGATGTATTTGTATAGTTGAAGAAAGCAGAATATGTTCTGCTTCGTGCTGATGATCAAAGCTGACCTAGAGATCAAGGCAGTAGGTACTGTCCCTGTTCCACACCGAGATGGACAAACAGTGCTGGTGCAGCGTGCAGGTGGCTGTGGTGTGCAGCCGAGCCCTCTGAAGGGCTGGACAGTCCTAGGACGGCTGGGGGTTTGTCCTCAGTTCACTTTCCTAACCTGCCTGCTTGGTGGGATGGGTATGTTCCTTGCCAGGAAAATGGTGTTTGACACACCTGAAGAGGATCCCAACTATAACCCTCTCCCTGAGGATCGTCCAGAACACCAACCCAGAGACTGAGACCAGAACCAGCAGCAGCATCCACAGTAACTCAGAGACTTCTCCATGTGGCCAGATCCCTCTCTTCCGGCTGGACTCACGCTGCAGCCCAGAGATCCTACTGGAATAACGCCAGCTGCCATTCCGATGTGTGATGTCTCACTGTTTGTGTGGGTAACCCATCTTCCCCTTGTGCCAAGTGGTTCCACAGAGCTTTGCACAAACTGGTGAATGCTTACAGGTGTCACAGGGACAGGGGCTGGATGTTGTGATGGCTCCTCTGTTACCCAGTGGGGAACAAATGGGGTGTGAAACCAGCTACTCCTTCTCTTGCTTCTTTCCCTGAAGTCCCCACTCCTTTTTTGGTTGTTGTTTCCAAAGACTCTTTACATTAAAGTCTTTATTTTTCAGTTGTGTGTCCATTCCTGCCAGGGGCAGAGGCAGTAATTCACCACTACTCATCAGGGCTTTGCTCAAAACTGCCAGGCTGCTTGCTTGGGCTTTTCTTTTTTGGTGGGCAAAGCAGAGCTCAGGCTGTCTAGAAGACGTCCTTCCCGTCTTCTGTCAGCAGGACTGCAGAACGTGAGAAGGGGTGGGAGGGGTGTCTAGCTGGAGAAAGGAGCGCCTGGGAAAGGACAGGGACAGAGCCAGACACCTGATCCAGGCAGTGACTGGAAGTAGCACTTGACACTGGTAATAAAGGCTGTCTGCACATGTGGTGTAATTCCACTCATGTTTAATTTTTTAGTTCTGAAACTTAAACATCTGAATTTTATGGGAAAACTAAACAAACTAGTCCCTACCATGAACAGCTGTACTGAATGGATTTGTCCACTCTTGCTCATGCAGTACACACCTGTGCTGGTATCTCTCAAGGCCTTTGGAGTCAGTCTGCAAACATTGTACTTCAGGGCAGCTCATCTGGTAACAGTGCTGTCTGCTCAGGTAGACAAGCTTGCAAACCACCCCAAAAACTATAAAGAGAAATATGAGCAACCAGCATCCAGTTAAGAGTGATACAGAAGCCTTGGGGTAAAGAAGGACTGAACAGCCTCTGAACAACTACAGCCACACCTCTGCGGGCTTCTCGTTAAAACACCTTTTCTACGAGAAATCAGACTTCATTTGACTGACCTATGTGGCTGCACTTATGTTTCCCTCTAGGATGGGGATGAAAGACCTGCACAGGTGCTAATCTTGTTCTAGAGGGCACAGCAGTACTGAGGGCTGAGCAGCCACAGACTTCACAGGTATTTGCTATGTGCTTTGTTCATGACTTAAGAATGCAGAGCTGGTGTTTCAGTCTCTGGAGTTTGTCTTTTTTGCAGATGTTCTGGTTTAAATTGCTTCTGAGATGGGACTTTGAAATGCAGAAGCTAGGCTGGGGCTCTGGACTAATCTCTGTGATTACAGAGCAGGAAAGCTGCTCCCAGCTGTTCCCCAGTAGTCCTAACACATGGAGAAAGCCAGCTGAAGTTGTCATCCTTCTAGGACTTGGTCCCCTGGGCTGTCCTGCCTCACCCTTGCCTGCTTGGAGGGACAATTCCTGCAGCCTGAGAGGCAGAGGAGGTCCTTGTAAACCCACTACAAAAGCTGCAGTCCTCACGTACCTTGTTGTGAACTTTGGGTAACCACAAGCTTCACAGCAATTCAAAAATCGCACCACAGATGCTAGTTTAAGGCTACAGCAGCTCCGTGCTTGTTTTGGTCAAATTCCATGACGTGGCTGCTTGCAGAAGTACCTGATCATGACAAATAGGCTGAAGTGTTCTCAGGAAGAGCTGGAGTTTTTGTGTCCATGAAGCAAAATACATTTTCTATGTGGGAGGCATCCCAGGTTTTGTCTTACCCACTGAAATAACCTTTCAGCCTCTCTAATAAGGAATAACTGATAGAGTACCACTCTGGCGCAGGAGCCTAGGATAAGACTGCAATAATATTATTGCTAAATTGCAAGTTTTTGGTTTTCTGCAGACTAACATCTGGAAAAAGCTCCCTCCCACCCAGGAATCAGAACTGGCTCTGTTATTACTCAAGTCTAAACATGATAAATTAAGGCCGGAAAGTGGTTTTTGACTGTGCTAGTAGTGTGGGTGGATCAGCAAGGACTGTAAAGCCCATTGGCTTTATTAGAAAGGCCTGAACATAACTGTTGGGCTGCCAGCAAAATCTGCCCTGCTTGCAACACTCGTCAGTTCTGGCAGTGAATGGTAGGAATTCTATCAAAGAGCTGGTGTACCTCAACAGCACTGTACATTCTCATTAGTCTTTTAAGCAAGCTTGAATTTTTTTATCTCACTTTAGTGGTTTTGTTTTTAAACTCCCCAGGGAAAGAGGTTGTTTCTAGGGTTGCAAAATCCTCTCACTGCAGCACTAAGGATGTTTAAGACACCTGCTTTGCTTTGTGTGCCATGTAACTGGCAGCTACGTGCGCTGACAATGACCCCAGCAAAGCCACCTGCTGAAGAGAAGCTGCAGTCTCAGTGATTTCAGGCTTCAACTTCTGCACCAGTTGGAGGCTGTTGTTCTCCAGATGCAGTCTTCACAGAAAAAAGGGTTCAGCACACACCAGACTGACATCTGACAGAAATCAAAGTCTGTGACTTCAGTTAAACTCTTCTACCCTTGTCAAGTAAGCCAGCTGAACACCTCACTGCATTTGTTACAGACCGCACTAAGTGTGGAGAGACCAGTCCTTTACGGAGTTGTTTGCTTCTAGTTTTAAGTCTTGTTCTCACTTTCTCCTGCTGAAGTAAAGCACTGGGTTTCCACCACGCTTCAGGAAAAGTGAATGCATGTGAGTGTTCAGCATTATACCCAAAAGCATTAATATCAGGTGCCAGGACTGCTCAGCTACAGAATAGCACAAAACATGGTGAGATTCACTACTCATTCAAACTTACTGAACTCAACCTAAGTAGTATGCATTCCTTTTATTTAAAAAGTTGTCCTAATAGTGCGTGTTGCACCTATACAAAAGAATCTTTACACTGTCCACACACAGGTATATAAGGGCTCCAACAGCTGCCACGGGTCTCAGCTACATCACACGCTAACGGAGCGTTCCTGGTACGTGGCATTTAGGTGGAGGGGATGGGGGCAGGAGTCAGCAGTACTGGGAACTCTTGGCAAGTGGAATGTGCGTCCCCCTGAGGGACAGAAAGACCCCTGCCAATCCTAGATCCATGTGGGGAGAGGAGTGGGGATAAAGTCTGTAGGAAGAGCACCAGTGTCACAGCAGGAGGATTACCAGGCAGGAGCAGTATTGGCCAAACGTCTCATGCGCCTAGGAGAGAGAGAAAGAGGTACAGTGAGTGCTGTGGTACAGCCATGTGAAGTCTTACTAAAACCAACACGCATGGGGAGTATGCCACAGTTTTGTGACCTCTGTAGACAGGTTCACTGCAAAGATGGACCTCCTTGGTCACCTCGGTGTGCCCCTGTTGATAAGGCTAAGACTATTTTCAGTAACAGCTTTTAAGGCACTTTTGCTCATTAACTTGGATTGAACTGATTGCTACTGAGAACTGTTCGCCAGCCACAGCTGAAAAGCAAAACTAATTATAGAACTATTAATCAGCAGTAAAAAAAAATCCTGGGAAAGAGCTGAGCCAGCATATTTACTGTTCCAAAAGATACATTGTGGGAGACATTCTAGCAGTTCGTTTATATCTGCCAGGAGCAATTTCACCAAGTAGGAGCAACTGCTCTCGACCGCTCCCAGGAGGGTCAACGTCAGTCAGGCTGGAGCTGGGAGCTTGCTCTCTCCTACATCAAACAGCGCTTCACCATACATAAAAGGAAGCCTTGTGGCAGGATTCTAGGTAGCATGACAGTGCGTGGAACTCCAATATTTTTGATGAATGCTTTCCTACAGAAACAAATCCCCCTGCACAGGCAGAGAGCCTGGAGGTAAAAAAAAAAAGGAAACTTTGCTTCAAGCAGAGATTTAAATGTTTGTGGAGCAAGGTGGTAACAGTTTAATATGCTGAAGTTAAAGGAATACAAGTTTCTCTTGTGGTGTGCAACTTTGAAATCCAGCCAATAGGTTCTCAGCGGAGAAAAACAAATATTAAAGCTTTTAACCTCTGTCTTAGAGACAGGCCAGAATGAGAACTGTCTGAACGAGCAGCAGCACCTTGTATTTCTGTCCTGGTCTCTGATCTTCTTCTCCATCTCGGCATCTGTGAGGGTTTCCAGAAGAGGGCACCACTGGTCAGCATCCCCTGTGTTGCGAATAGCAATTTCCACGGTCGGCAGAGGGTTCTCGCTGCAAGGCGGGCAGAAGGCAACAAAGCAACATTTATCAGTGGACCCAGAGCGTTCTCTGGGCTCCCAGTTCAGATGCAAGACACAAGGACAACAGAGCATCATTTACAGCATTTCAGGCTTAAGTGTTCATTCTCAGCCCCGCATAGTATGGTCTGGTTCCCAGAAGCACACCAGGGGCTGATGGTGAGAGTCTTGTGGAGCCTCAAGTTTCTGGGAAACCAACTACAAGCATCTCCGTTCACCACCGCAGAGACGTTTGCCAAAGCACTGTGGCTGACGCCGTTCTCTCCCACGTCACTGGCTGGCAGAGTTCAAACCCTGTGAGCACCAGCAAAGTTCACAGCAGTTCATGAGTGCTGGGAGCACTTCTCCCAGAGCAGCAGCTGAGCAGGGATTGCTAACAGGGCTCCTTGTGCAGCCTCACCGTTCTGCAGCTCTGGCTCCTAGCTGTGGTTTCCCTAGCACACCTCTGACAGCTCTTCCCTGGCAAACAGCTTTCCGGGAGCCTGACAGTGGAACAAGTGTTGTTCTCCCAGTTGCCATGGAAATATTAGTCTTTCAGAACCTGCTGTTGCAACCAGGGGCTGTGGCTACTCCCTGAACATGGGATGAAACACCAGGCTCTGTCCCAGATCACAAGATCTGCTCCTCAAGAGATCTCTGCCCTGACCAGCTGTATTATCACACGCACAAAAATATTTACTGCTTCATTAGCCACTTTTCAGTAAAAGTCAACAGAAACTGACTAGAAGTAGCTTCCCAAATATTGACAGTGGAGCCGGAAGCCCAACATAAATACAGAGGAGCCTCAGAATGTAAATGTTTGCTTTGAATTCCAGCAAGCGGCTCGGCCTGAGCTGCACCAGTGTCTCTGCGAGAGGAGCCCCGTGGCAGGTGTGCGCAGACGTCCGCCCCCTCCCCAGGGACGTGCCTCCCTGCACAGCGTTTCGGCGCTCGTGGGCAGCTCTTGTTCCCCCAGGAAGGAACTCAAACACTAACTGCCATGGGAACAGACGTCTGCATCAAAGCTATTAATCTAGAATAACAAGTCTTCAAAGTAATGCTACAATGAAAAATTAATCCACAGCCTTTGGTATCTGATCCTGGGAGGAAGCTTTAGTCAAATCTACTTCCAGTATTGCTGATGTCTGCTAAGCAACACTCAAAACCAGGACTTTCATCTTAGCCCCAGATTGCTACACATTCCAGACTAAATGTTAGATCTTAACTGGCTTTTTTGACTTGACAGCATGGTCTCTATCTCATTTTCCACAGTTAACACTGAGCACCCACTAGAATTCAACAGGGGCTGGAAAGCAAGCCTCGTGTGCATAACTGAATTGCGGGCCAACTCAGACACCACACTTTTGTACTGTAAAATCAGAGATAACTGGAAAAATCCTCTCTTATCTCCCAGCCGGGATGTGGGTTTGGGCTGTGAAAGTACCCATGCCATCGTTCAGGTCAGAAGGCAGAACGGTGGCTATGAAGTGCTGTGTGCTGCCACTAGGAACACTCGGTACCAAGGGGCGAAACGTCATAGCGCACCATCTCCCTGCAATCCCATCAGCATCAGTTACCTGTCTGTTTCCAGTCCTGCCCCTTCCACTGGGATTTCAGGCTCTCCTTGTTTTGCACAGAGCAGGCCAGCTGAAAGAACTGCCCTGCTTTTTGTCAAATAAAAGAGATTTACCTCTCCCTCAGATGATTAAGAGGCACATGACTTCCCAAAGCCCCAGTCCCTGGAGATATTAAGGTTCCTTTGATACATCTAAAGCAGACCCTTTTCCTTACATCAGTGGAATGACTTCGGAGCAACCACTACTCCTGCGGTTTGGGAATTCAGGAACTAACCAACCACAGAACCCAAATATCATTTATCACTACAAGGTTTCAAAAGTACTCCTTTGCTGGGAGAAAAAAAGGAAGAGGTGGACATGTTTGTACTATGACACAAAATGAGGTTTAAATTAGATGCTGCTTCCTCCCTGAACAGCTCGTGTCTACATATTTATTGGGGTAAAAAAAAAAAAAAACCTTTCCTAGGTTTTGATTCTCCCACTTGCAATATTGCCACGGTCTAACAAAGACCTGAAATCTACCTGTTTAAATTAAACTACCCCTAAAAGGACACACTCTTTAGTAACCACAGCCAGATCTATGTTTTCAGAGAGAATGCGTAAAGTTGGCATTAATATGAGAGCCTGGGCAGCTCTGACTAACAGTTTACTTGCTGCAAGATTTTCAGGATAAATATAACCTCCAGAGGAAGCGGAGTGAGCCTAGTGGAAGAGCAGCTGTTCCAGAGCAGATCAGTGCCTGTTTTCCACAGAAGGGTGACCAGACAGGAGGATTTCAGATGGAGGAGGAGGAAGGAACAAGGCTCTTGGCAGCAGCCGGCTGCCTCACAGCCTGCAGCTCCACCTTGCTCACCCCACACCAGCGACTTGGTGCCTTCTCCCCGAGGCGGGACAGGGCTGCGTGTTTCCCTCTGCTGCCCAGGTAGGTCATCCCGCTTCCTTGAACTGACCTCTACTAAACTGCTGTCAACATCACCATTCCCTCACCTCTGCAAATACTCTCAAACTTCCCTGACTGTTACCATGACCTGAGGTCACAAAAACCTCGCAGCGCACATGACGGGATACTCACAGCCTGCAGACTCAGCAAGATGCCGAGGATAACATCAGTACAGCAGCTCACCACAGAACAGCGCACGGCACAACTGGAAACCATTATCATTAGGAGACAAGTTACAAAGCTGACTAATCAAATCAAACCTGAGACTGCTGCGTTCCAGCTGTGAGAAGGGCCTCCTATGATCAAGCGAACTTTAACTTCAGCCAGGGTAGAGAGCTACAGTTTCAATCAGTCTTAGTTCAAAACACCAAAGCTTGAGACAGCTATGGCCCAAGTCAGGCAGAGACAATGAAACAGAAACAGATCCAGGGCTCACCGTTAGCATACATTAAAAGAGCGAGACACAAGGCTTTCAGTCACTGTTAATTACATTCTTTCCTTCTGCAGCAAAACCTGACATTTCATCAATATTTGGCCCTATTACACCCAAAAGGAAAAAATATGGGAGCACAAGCAATCATAAAGAGCACAGAATGGGTGCAGGTTGTAAGGACCAATTTCAAATTAAACTTTCTGCATTGGATCAGCTGGCTGTTCTAAGATTCACTGACGCCAACACCCATGAAGTACAAACACACGCCCGTACCAGGAAGGTGACAGTCCCCTACCTGAAGGCGTACGTCTTCTGATGCCAGCTCAGCTGTCCCCGGATGCTGTAGGCAATAGTAGTGACAAACTCCCCACCCAGGCCAAGCTCTGAGCACAGCTTCAAGGCGAACTTCTCTGGTGAATTCTCCTTCTCTGACATGTCCCATTCAAACTGGTCTACAAGGGAGATGTTCCCTACGTGGATGTTTAGCTGGAGACAAGAGAAGAAACAGGTCATTTGTTTCCATTCTCGCAACAGTCAAAGGTCATTTAACTGAGAGGCTGGAGAAGTGGAGAGGTAACTCCTAGTTCATTGCATCTGCAGAGCTCCTTAACTCAATATTTAATTGCAGTAGCATGAAGACAACTCAGCTTCGTTTACCAAGGTTCAGTTCTCCCAAAAGAACACGACAATGGTTTAACTGAACTATTTCATTATCTCAGGGGCTGCCACATGAACGTTTAGTAATCTACCACCTTGGTTCTGTTCTCAATACAAAGGACAAAATGCAATCTGGACACAGGACTGGAATTAAGAGCTCCTTTGCTCTGAGGGAAGCCTTTGTACTCTTCCTCCCCCATAACATAACCAGAGAAACCCAAATGGTTCATTTCTCATTCTACTGCCTTCCTGTTTTACCTTAATAATAACTCGTTGGTCTGACTGATCTTCTAGGATACTGTCAGTTGGGTAGGACTCGATCTGTTGTCGGATGGCAGAGGCAATAGCAGGGACAAAGGTCAGAGGATTCAAATCCAGGTCATCGCAAAGAATCTCAGAGAACATTTCTGGGGTCATTAGCTTTTCTGGGACAGAACAAGCATGAAGAGACACTGTTAACTTTCCTAGAAATCAATGTCTGCCACACACACAAAATTAATCCCACAATGTGTCAAAGAGAATCCCCAATGCATCACCTTTTGCTTTTAAAAGGGTGTTTTGTATCAGGTTTGTAAGGACGTGCACACTGACACAGGGACTTACAGCCTTCCCTGCTGGCTCCACGGAGACAACATAGTTGGGTCTAATAAACCCATAGTTGTGGGTCTAATAACCCACATACACAAAGGAGCCAACTGTTTTGTGTTTAATGTACCTCAGCTAACAGAATAATCTCAGACCACTGAACTGAAAAACTGCGTCAGAACAGGCCAGTTAAACTTTTCAGATTACACGTGTCCAGGAATGACAGCAACCCATGGAAGTGGCAGAGCATTCCCTAAGAGACATGAGGGCTGAATACAGCCCACAGTTTGAAGTTTTGTGTACAGGGAACAAGGACATGCACACTCATTGTTGTTCTCTCTTCATACTCAGTGATGGATACAACTCTCTCTCTCCAGCCTCAGGAAACTCTCTTTCCTACGTACCATTCATGTTCCACGTAAATGCGTCTCTGAGTTTCTGCCCATCAATTTCCATATCAAGCCTGATCGGAACCAGAACCTCTGGCTGGGATGCGTTCTCATGGATCACTGCTGGGTCATGGTCATCAAAGCTAACAGAGAGCAACAAGACAGTAAATGCAACTAGCACACGACATCTGGCACCCACAGAGGGAAGGCAACGTTTATTGGAAGCAATCCCCAAACTTCAACTCCCCCCTCAGTCTTTAGACTCCTGAATACAGGTTTACAGGGCTATGGCAACCAATACCAGTTAATGAGAGGCAGCCTGTCCTTCACAGGCAGGGGTTGCAGGCTCCTGAAATTAAAACTGTTCAGCAAATAAACAGAAATCAGAAGAAACTCATCAGGAAAAGAACAAACCATTTTCCTGACAAAAGGAAAGCCTCTGCTCTGAGCCATGACTGGCCGCCGTAAAGAAGAGCTTCAAGACACACAGTTAACTAAGAACCTCCATATTAGCAACCTGGAGGTCTTTTGTCAGTTTGAGATGAATCACAACATTATAATAACAGATCAGCACTACCCTGGCAGCATGTCACATTGGTAACCGTTCCCACTTTTTGGGAGCAGGAAGGTGTCTTACCACAGAGGGAACGTCCTCTTCTTATCCCTGCCCATGCGGTTTCTGTTGATCGTTGTTGAGCATGGCACAGCATCCAGGTGATGAGAGCTGTTGGGCAGGGTCGGCACCCACTGGTTGTTCCTCTTTGCCTTCTGCTCTCTGAAGAAGAATACCACATTAAACTGCACCCTGAGCACCACCGCTGCTGCTTAACAAATGGTGTGATTCTAAACTTTTAAGTCCTATTATAAGCTCCTGCTGTTTATTCTGGAACCCTCAGCAATATTGTTCCACTGAGAACTCATGTTCCACACCAGCCTCTGGGAAGCCTGTTCTCCAGCTCACAATTATTCATCAGATATGAATCCAGGTGCACCGTTATAAATACTAGGTTCATATTAACATTTGGATTTTGTCCATACTTTACAGAAGGGCTGCTGAGAAATATGAGGTCTCCAAAAGACAGTACGTGCGGGGAGTGTGTGTTCTGCAACACATCTGTTACAGCTGGAATGCAATAATTGCAAAAAGAGCTGTATCATCAAACACTTATGTTTCTCTTCCTGTTGTATGTGGGCAGTAAGCAAATCCATACGCTCTGGAGATCTTCATTTGCCCAACACTGTGAACAACTGTCAGCACAGACTGGCAAACTCCCCTCTGCACAATGGCCTGGGTTTGTGCAGTTTCTCACCCTTCCTGCCCAAGCTGGCATCTCCCAAGCAGCCCCGTTCTGACCCTGGTCCTCACCCACGCTGGTTACCTGAGGTAGGTGGGAGGTTCTGTGCTGATGGACACTGCCTTATACTTCTCATCGTTCCCATCCAAGATCTCTTCCACTTCAGAGGCCTTTAGCAGCGTCACGCTAGTGGCTAATGTCGTATAGCCATGATCTAGTACCGGGAAAGATGCCAATCATTAACACAGATGAGTACTACAGAGCAATGTAGCATTAAGAGGCTGCAGAGTGAAAAGCTCTCCCTGATGCTACCGGAGGGACTGAAATAGGTCACCCAGTGGTATGAGCATCTGCCCCAAAAGCCCTTTGGGCTACATTTATCTTCTCATAGACGTTTTATTTTCAAGAAAGGTTTTGACATAGCGTTTTGTACACATGGGATCAATGGAGATGACAAAACTTTCCACTGGCATTTCTGAGTTGCCAGGAGCCTCCACACTCCCTCACACCTCAGGACGCTCAGCTGCTGGGCTAGATTACTTGCACAGGAGGGACCAGAAGCCCAGCTGCAGTACCTGGCACTAAAGAAACATAATCAGGTTCTGACATCCATCTAAACAGCAGGAAAAATGTGACTTTCCTGGGAGCAGGGGTGGAATGTCTCAGTTAATGCACAGCAATCCCCACCACAAAGGCTAGAGAAGAAATACAATTCAAAAGACAAAAGCAGTATGACACCTTGGAATGGCTGCGTAGTGACAGAGCCAAGATTTGCAAGAGGCATCAATATCTCTTTACCTTGTATAGCTACACTGTTTATACTCTATTAAAAATATCTTTCAATTGGACTAAGAGGCGAGACACAAGGAGGGTAGAATTACATGAGCTTTCCTCAGGTAATACCATGGGATGAACCTCCTTCCAGGGTGCAACATACTAATAGACTCTGGTCATTTCTGTTATGAAACTTACTTAAGATGGAGAGGAACAATACAAAAACAAAACTTCAGGGGAAAAAGAAAAAGTCCTTAAGGCCTCATAATTATTAGATAAATTTTAATGTGCTTTTACTTAAGGAGAGGAAGAGAAAAACAATTCTTTCCTACCCTGAGTTGCCCTTTCCAATCACACAGTTTAGCTCTGCACACCTACATCTGTCACAAATGATGTAAAATCCCAGCCTTCTGGGAGGAAAAGCCCAGAAAACAATAAATCCTCAGTGGACTGAAAGGTTGGAAATAGAGACGCAATGATCAATAGAAAATCTGATAAGACTTGGGAAAGGGGGAGAAACCTCAGGACAGCTCTTGTTCAATTACAGAGCCCATCTGTAATTGAGAGTTTGAGAGTCCCACTAATGTTCTGAGAAAGACGAGTTCAGCATGTGATCAGGAGCACAATTAGGGCGACCACAGGGAGAGATCAGAGGAAGAGGATTAGACGTTAATATATACTGTAATAGCACGAAAGCTCACAGTGGAGATTCTTTGTCTAGCACAGCTAAGAATAACACGCAGATAAGACTTACATCTTCTGGGACTGTGAGACCGCTGATTTTCTGTTAAAAGAAAAAAATAAAGCAACAGGTCAGCAGGATACTTGGAGGAAGGAAACATAAGTCCAGAAGGAACTATTTATTTTTATTATGTTTTAGTCTAAGAGCGTACAAGTCACATTGCTAAGGAATTTAACTGCCTGGTTTTAGTCTCCCACCAAAAATAATACCGAGGCAGTCACATCAGTAGCAACACATCACAACACATTTTTGGAGGCACATTCAGTCCCTGCAAGAAGCAAAGCTTAAAGATGCACATTTTCAATGGGGCATCCTTGCAACATTCCCACCCATTTGACAAAAGAGAACAAACACCCCTTTGTCCGTAAGTCTCTTCTGGAACATGGCATTGATTCCAAGATGTGGCTTTTGCTTTCCGATGAATGCAGCCAACCCCAGGAAAGCCACGACGGATGTTTCAATTTTAGAACATTTTTGATCAGTGTATGTTTGCTGCCAAGCTGAACCAGGAGCTACCGGTGCCACCACTGCAAAGTGCTCTGTCACTGGGACAATCTGAAATTATGTGCACAGCCCTGAAGGTGAACAAGCTTCTGAATTGCCAGAGACTGTTTTTCCAAGGCAAAAATTTAGATTTCAGATAAACATTACTGGGAATGTTTTCTCATCATCTCACCATGTGAAGAGGCCACTATCTTCTTCCTTTCTTCCACTGTGGCTAGTCGCCTCCAGAGCGAGGGGTACCTCTTGTACAGGGAACCCCGAAACATGCGCAAGTAGTTGCCCACCTACAAGAAGAAAAGTGGAGACTTGGCCTGGTGTAACAGTATGTCCTGGTATTCCATTTAAGAGATTTTAGCAGCTCTTTGTCATGATAAGAGGGACCTCCTAAGAGGATGTTTTTGTTTGTTTTTCATGGTAAACTACATTTGGCTTGGCATCATATAGTGCCACAAATTTTCCAGCAATACAGAGAATAAAATTTTTATCAGCACTTATTTCAGTAGTCCAATAAGAAAAAACTCCCATCCATTTACAATAACCCATTTAATAGGTAAAAACTCCATTCATAACCTTTCTTTACTTCAATTTCTGTTTCAATGCACAATGCTCAGCAGGAATTAAATCAAACCAGCTACCCAGCTCCCTGACAGTTATTTTTACTTCAAACCTGTGTGCCATCTAGACATTGCTCAAATACAGCAAATGCCCAGAGACTTGTGTTTTGTTTTACATCCTTTGAACACGTAAAATGGGGCCGGTGCCAATAATCCTCTTTCAAATTTACTTACCATCTGTAAAGCAGTTCTGTTCTTCCCGGCACAAGCTCCTCACCTGTGCTGAAGGCTACAGCAGGACTTGCGGAACAGCAGAACTATTTCTACACTCCAAAATCAACTTTTTAGGCTGGTAGTACTCTGGCAGATTGTTTTTATTCTTTGTTTGAAAAGACTGATTTTGATCTTAACAGCTATTTTTGAGTAATTTTCAATCACACCTGTTGCTTTACTGTGCCCAGCAACAGACAGAAGTTAACGGTAGATCCCTTCCGCAGGTCTGGTGTGGCAACCCCGCAGATGAGCCGACTGCAGCTACGGTTCTCTCAGACTTCACATTTCACACAAGAGGGCAAGGGGCCGTTAGTCCCTGTGCAACCTACACAGCTGGTGGTGTAACTTCTCCAATATTTCCTTTTTTGTACCGAGGGTGGGGGCTAGAATATTTTTTCCTGTTTCCAGCCGTGACCATTTCCCCGGTGCTGAAGCCCCGACGTTTCTTGCTTTGCTAAGATGTGTTTTCAGGGAGCAGAACAGCTCCGGCGTGAGATGCAGGCTCAGCACCCCCAGGCCGCTCCAATGCTGCTCAGGGCTGAGCTGCCTGATTCCGCTGTTGTCACCCAGCACAAAGACCTACGCGCGGGCTTAGCTACCTCGGGCTGTGTGAAATCATCCATAATCCCGCACGAGTGGGCTACACGGAATTCACCAGTGGGAGCAGGGCCTCGAATGGGCTCCTCGGGCTGCGGCCACTGAGGATCCGGGATCCACATCCACCCCGCACCGTGCGCGTCCCCGGGCCGTCCGGACCGCGAGCGCTGGTCCCGGGCACAGCCCGGCCCCGCAACCGGGGAGCCGGGGCCCGCCGGGGCTGCGCGGCCGCTGCTCCGCCGGGCTCCCCACAGCCTCCCCCGATCCCGTTCCCGGTCCTGCACCCGATCCCGGCCCCGGTTCCCGCCCAGGCCGCTGTGCGCGGGGCCGCACCTCGGAGCCGATCATGTAGAACTCGCCGTCCTCCTCCAGCTGGAACTTCACGGGCTTCTGTCCGAAGGTCTTGCTCAGCGCCATCATCATCATCGTGCCGGCGGGAGCGCCCGGCGGCCTCGGCGCGGAACCGGCGGCGACGGCAGCGACAACGGGCGGCGCAGCGGCCTAGTCCAGCACCGCTCTGCGCCTGCGCGCCACGCCCACCCCGGCGCGCGCAGAAGGAGGGCCCCGAGGGGCGGGGCTTAGAAAAGAGGCGGAGCTTAGAAAAGAGGCGGTTTATTGTCGCGGGGCGGTACATAAATACAGACACACACACCTATGGGGACGGACAGACAGACACCTGTGACTGCGCCCCGCAGCGGGCTAGCGGCCCCGCTCACTGGGGTGTCCCCAGCCGCTCGCTCGGGGGTGAACGGAGAAAAGGAACAAACCGGCTGCAGCCCCCTGTGCTTTTGGGCATAAGGTTCTGTAGCCGGGAGGGGTGTGCAAAGAGCCGGGCGGGGCTGTCCGGGCTCGGCCCCAGCCCGGTGTCTGGGAGCGCTGGGACCCGCCGGTGCAGCCCGGGGCGGGAGCCTGGCTGGGTAAGGGCACAGGGAGCGACGAGGCAGCGTCCAGCACTGGCACCCAGCACCGCGGGAGGGAGCGCCCCTTGTCTATATACAAATCGGTATAAAAATCCTAACGTGTACTAAAGATACAACACAAAACCGGGAGCAGGGCTGTGGCGGGCTGCTGGGACGCGTTCCTCCCGGGCAGTCAGTGTCCTCCAAAGCCCTTGGCTAAGCCTGAGAAAGGTGTCCCTGTGGAAGCCGCCCTCCTCCTTCCAGGCCAATGTCTGGAGCAGCAAAGGGCTGCTCTTGTGTGCTGTGTAAACATAGAAAATGCTGGCAGATCAGTTGTACACGATGGGGTCCAGGTTAATTAGGAGAGCGTGATCCCGTTCCAGGCTGTCTTGATGGCTTTTGGGATGCTATTGCTGGAAGAGCGTGGCCACATTAAGGGTTTAGTGACTGCTCTTGCTTGCAAAGAACATGGCAGATGGTTTTATATTGAAAGCAACTGAAGCTGGGGCTGCTGGAACTTTGCCACTTGTTGTGACAGACACGTGTTGTGTCAGATGCTG
Organism: Nesoenas mayeri; assembly: GCF_963082525.1. Classification (NCBI taxonomy): domain Eukaryota; kingdom Metazoa; phylum Chordata; class Aves; order Columbiformes; family Columbidae; genus Nesoenas; species Nesoenas mayeri. The sequence goes on along the minus strand of NC_137565.1, from coordinate 8,761,379 downwards.
AGCCTGGAAAGGAGCCGGGAAAGGCGGAGGAACCCTCCATGTGGCTGCTGGAGGTACGGGCGCTGGAAGGGGAGAGTGGAAGACACGAGCACCTCCTCATCTGAAGGAGTTGGAGGAAGGTGTACAGCTGAAGAAGTCCTGGCTGATCTGGCGTGGGTAGCCCTCCAGCACCTTCACTTGGACTGGATCAAACTTCCAGTAATCTCGGCCTCTCAGGAAATAGGCAAAACCTGTGGGTGAGAGAGGAAGAGTTAGGAGAGACAGGGCTGGCACAGCTCAGAGCTCTTTCCTGGCATTTTGTCTTGTTGACACTCTGCAGCATGTGCAGTACCGAAAGAGGGCATGGAAGAGGCAGGGGATGCTGCTGGTCTCATTTCACCTGAACACAGTCTTGTGCCGTACGCTGTTCTAGTTATGATGGGAGTAAGCAGGATTGTATTTTATATTCCTGGTGGTTTTAAATATGCTGTAGCCAAGTAGCGGCCTGGCCCTAAGAGAGCAGAGGACATCTAGGACCTGAGCAGGGCCCATGCCAGGGAGCGTGTGAACAGCTGGTACTGCGGGGAAGCAGCGCTGGGATTTAGGCTGTGGAAGCAGCGGGGAGCTGTTCCACCGCATCCTTTGAGAGAGGCAGTGACACCTGTCATTCCCAGCACCCCGCCTGTCCCCAGGGTTTGTGTGGCCCTGCCATGCTGTCTCCAGCCTGGGCCACATCTGAGAGGACTCGGAAATACTGAGAACAGCCTGTTTGTTCAGGACAGCTGCCTGGGCTAAGTGTGGGTGGTGTTCCTGCTGTTTTCTCACGACTTTGTCATGAGGAGTAACAGCTGGGTAGGACTCTGTGGCCATTTCTTGGTCAGAACTTTGAATTCTCTCTATCAAACACTTAACTCTTGATTGTTACAATTAATAATGACAAAACTTCTCACTTTTATGGGAGAAGCCTCAGTTCCCTACCCCCTGGAGGGAGCCTCCTCTCTCTCTCTATACACTATATGGCATGCTCTATGGCTGGGGAGCATCCACTGCCACCAAATGTCTAAATCTGCCCCATTCTTCCAGCTGGGAAGTGTCATCAGCCTGAGCGCCCGCCCCAGAGCTGGCCACATCCCTGCTGCACTGACCCAACTCATCCTGGAAAGCCGCGTCGATCTCCTGAGGGACGCCGCGCCAGTCGGCCATGGTCCGCGGGTAGATGTTGTCCACCTGGCGGGTGTGAGGGTGGAAGCGCCAGTAGTTGCCTCCACTGAAGATGTAGATCTTGTTCTTCTCAGCCCCCCACACCAGGGCTGCCTGCACGGGGGACGCAGGGAGGCCCAGCTCCACAATCGGGGTGGGACCAGATACCCGTCTCTCACCATCGTAAATCCAGTACTGAGAATCTGGCGAGGAGACAGGAAAGGGAGACAAGTGTTCCGAAGCTATTTGGTACCTGATAATTCAGCAGTCAACTGCACAACTGGAGCTGGTACCTTGGCAGAGCTCCCAGAGAAAGCTGTGTGGGAAGGAAAACACCACCAGTCTCATGGAAACTGTTACTGACAGGTGCCCAAAGTGCCACCAGTGCAAGGAGTTGACTCCCACCTCAGTCCAGCCTGAGGGTGTCAGTGTGGGGTGAGGAAGATCATTGTAGCAGCTGTCTTTTCTCTATTTGTAGCAGTTATAATAAAAGACTTGTCTGGAGGGACCAGCCTCTACCCTGCAGACTCAGTGCCTGGAGAACACAGAACATATGTGGGCATGCACAGGCACAAAGGGGGCGTGCGGCTGTAAAGGAGCGAGCTACAGAAACCAGGGAGAAGTTGCCAAGCTGAAATAGAGACTAGAAGCACATTTCCAGATTAGATTAAAATGGGAATCTCTGTAATTAGCCTGCGGCATGTAATACTTTCCCCTTATCTCATTTTAACTCACGGTAGGAGCCTGCCAATTTTAGCACTGTGAGTCCCTGTGTGCAGGTCAGGTGCTAAGTGATCTGTCTGTGCAGGAACGCTGCTCTGCCGCCTGCTCTGCTCTCTGCTTCTGGGTTCCACGGTGCAGACAGGGCATGCACACCCAGGGCACCTGGGTCCCTACATCATCCTGCATCCCCGCTGTCACATTTACACTTGGAAAGAGCATTAAACTGGAGCTGAAATAGGGATTGTTGCTGGTCTTGAAGCCCAGAGATGGCCAGGAGGAGATCTGGCCCCCCGTGGGTGATGGGTTTTTAATCCCCAGGGCAGCAGGAGGTTGCCTGGCTCTGCACACAGGCTCTCTGCGGGCTCGTTCAGGCTGGGGGTGCTACAGAGGCTGTGTCCAGGTCTCTGAGGAATAGACAAAATGCTGTCCATCCCCTGAGCAGGGACGTGGGGGCACAGGAGTTTCACAACCTGAGAACGTGTCTGGGGCTCTCTCTAGCACAGTGCTCCCCAGGGCAGCGGGGGGGACACAGCAAGCGTTTCCTTCCTCCTCCTCTGCCAGCAGCGTTGCCAGGACAGAGGTTCAAGTCAAACATTTGTGTTCTAGAGGAGGAGAATGGGATATTTTGGCTGTGTCTAAAATAAAAGTGACCCCTCCTTCTCTCTTCCCCCCTCAATATCTGCTAAAAAGTTTGAGCTAAAAAGAGAAGAAAACTAATAACAAGCATCACTGGATTGCTGAGGATGCCCAGGAGGTTTTTTCTCCCAGCGACTTGTCGGGTCCTGAATACTCCTCAGTAAAGATGCGTTTCCAAACTGTCTGATCCCAGTCCAGCTCTTACCTTGGAAAAACCAGATATTGCCCAGAGGGTCCTCAAAGGTGGCATCGACAGAGCTGGGGATCCCCTGCCAGTGGCGGGAGGCCAGCGCTGGGTACCCGTCCTGCAGCTTTCCAGCTCGCAGCCGCCACACGTAGCGGGACTTGAAGAAGAACAGCTCCCCTCGGATGGTGGAGGCGGCATCGAAGGCTGTGTTGCAGGCATCAGGCTGCTCGGACTGCCAAAGCGTGGCCGGTCAGGCGCAGGGACTTGGGGAGGTCCCCTCGCCCAGGCTGGGTTCAGCGGACAGTAGGTCCCCGTGTCCAGGCAGCTGTCCTGCCATTAGCCCAAAGTCCCCTCCCTGCATCCCCTGGGGTCCAGACCTGTGCCCGGCAGCAGGGGTGGGGGACATGGACACCAAAGCACCTGTGAGCCAGCTGCTGGTGGGGACAGTAGCCAGCTGCTGGTGGGGACAGTCCCGCAGCAGGGAACAAACTGGGCTGTTCACTCACCTCTACGTGGGTGATCTCATTTGTTTCGAGGTCCGGCTGCGGTAGCGATGCTGGCGGGGTTGGGGTCGGGTCGGGATCCAGTTTGGGTTTCCCGTAGAGGTACTGGATGCCTTGCTTGTCATCCTCACTCAGACTCAGCGGGTAGCGGAATATGTAGAAAGGAGACATCAGTGACTTGGAGACAGCTGTGTGCTGCAGGCCCAGGACGTGACCAAACTCATGAGCAGCCACTTGGAGGAGGTCAGTGCCTGCAAAGGGAAGAGATGGGAGATTCTTTCACCTGCTCGTGTGCCACCCGCAAGCTGTGCGTGCAGACAGGACGCCTGTCTCCTCAGCTCACTTCTACCCATTACTGACAGCACACGTGGTGTCTCATAGGAACCTGATGCCAGGCAAGAGAAATCCACCTCCTACAGTGCTTGCAGGTTGTTGTTCCCAGACTTTTCCTCTGCACCTTGTTTGCTTGTTGTTTTAAGGAGTCAAAGGCCATAATAAATGGATCCACTTGTTCAGGAGCACTGTGAGTGAAATCAAACACTCAGGTACTAGCCTGGACATGTTGGTAATTTGTAATTCTGTCGCCAGGGGCTCCTGCACCTCATCAGCTATCAGGAAGAAAAGGGTTTTCCATGCACTTTTGGAGAGGAGACATTTGCATGGAGAAGGAAGCCTGGCCCATAGACGTAGGTGGTGGGGTGGTGAGGTTGGTGTTTGTCCACCCAGCCTTGCAGCAGTTGTTGGCTGCAGCTGGAGCGTGCCAGGTCCCAGTTAGATCATGTCCACTGTGCAGATAACTGGTGTCAGGGGGGGAACACTTGCTAATGGCTGTTGTCACACAGACAGCAGAGGGAGCTCATTTATTGCTGGACTGTAGCAAGACGGCGACATTTAGAAATAAATCTATAACAAATCCTCCAGGGTGAAAGCATGGGTCTTCTTCACCAGACTCCAGCAGATGTATGGAAGATCGCATTTTAGGAATACATGACCTGGGAGCATCTGGAAAAGGAGGGGGGAAAAGTGAGTTTCAGTATGCAAGAATGTCATTTGGCAGGTGATGTTTAGCTTCCAGTGGATCTTTTTTGAAGTTGATAAATCTCAGGGAAAGATGGAAGAGAGGCATATTAAGCAGTAAAACTTCTGAGCAGGGCTGTTTGTTGACAAGTCTCAGCATATTCATTCACTCGCTTTCAGCCAGAAATTGCTCTGAGCTGCAGCCCAAGTGATGAGAAAGGCGGCGATGTGAGTCAGGCAGCAGCGTGGCTCCGAGCGGGGTCTCCTGGCTGGTCCAGGGGGGTAGGTCGCTTCAGATGGGATGGGATGGGATGGGATGGGACGGGACGGGACGAGGGAGGTGCAGCTGGGAGGAATGCCTGTGAAGGGCAGAGGGGAAGGTGAGCCCTTGTCTTCCTCCACTGGCCAGCTTTACGTTGAAGTGCTGAATTTGCATGGCACTGACCCAATTGAACGGACACATCTAGGTCAGCTGAGAAAGTGGGATTTCTGTGTCAGTGATTTATTCCAAACTTTCAGACGGTTCTGTTTAGTTTGGCAGGCTCCTCACTTGATGCTTTCCAGTGTTGGCAGATGGGCTGTGCTTTTGTCAGGCTCTCTGGGGGAGGTGAGCAGCCTGCAGGAGCTGTGCTGGGGACAGCCTTGTGTCCCTCGCAGAAGGTTCTCCACGTGGAGCCCTGTGTCCTGCACAGCTCTGGGGTGACCCCAGGGCACACCTGAGCCCTCCTCCCACTCTGCTCTCCCACCTGTAAAATGAGGCTAAGGATTTCCCCACCTCACTGAGAGCTGAGATAAGGATTTATCCATGTTTATATCATAAAATTCTTCTCAGCATATTAAATGGCAATTAGCTGCAAGGAGCTTTTGCAACATTTATTTATGGAAGATGTGGAGGGGGAGAAAGGCCATGGAATAGGCCTGGACTGTGCTGGGAACCACCATCCCTTTCCAGTTCCTGGTTTGCCTCCAACACTGTCTTTGTGGGAGAATGTAGGTAATTCTTCAACAATACAGGCAGCCTCAATAGAGGGTGAAAACAGCAGAGTCCACCCTTCGCTCAGGAGCAGAAACTCTTCTGCAGCAAGATCTGGCGCTCTGTGGTTCCTGTTGTGGGTCAGCATGAACAAGGTTGGGGACACAGCGGTTCTGTGCCCCGCACAAGCTGGCAAAGTGGCCTTTGGGGGAGCCCATCCGAGCTGTGAACAGCAACAGGGACAAAACCTTTGAGAAACCCCAGAGAGGCAGAGGTTTCACCTGGGCTTTGTGAATGTGTCTTTGTCCCTGTAGACAAACTGGGAAGGAAGAGGAGCGGCTGACCTGGGTTAATTTTGGTGGGTCTTCCAGAAATGGATGCTTTGGGCACTGATCCAGATGGTCCCAGGCGGTACTGCAGTATCTCACGAGATACTGTCACACCAGACCCTGAGTGCCCGAGCGGAGCTACCAGCTTGGGTCTATTATTAGAAAAAAAAAAAAAGAGAGAGAAAAAAAAAATCCCCAAATGAAAAAAGAGTCTTGATGTGGTGTTGTTTACGGTCAGAGCATTCCCAGGCCACCAGGGCAGAGCTGGAGCCTGGTAGTTTCCCTTTATGGACTTGTTCAAAGAGAAAATACTTTGTGGGCAGGCGGTGAACACTGCACGCATGCAGGGGCTGGGGCTGAGCCTGTCCTTCAGAAGACAACAGTGTCACCCGGTGCTTGAGCCTTCATCCCTTCCCTGCTCCATTTCTAACAGCTCCTGGGTGCAGTTCCCAAGGGGCAGAGCATGTGGCTGGGCAGAGGAGCCGGCTCTCAGGGGTGTCCCTCTTGCTCCCCCCACACAGGGGAGTTCTGGTCCTGGACACAGGCTTTGCTGCGGCTGAAGGGTGACAAGAAAAACACTGAATACTACCAGGAGGGTTGTAAGTGGTCCGAGAAGACAATGCACACCACAAAAAAGATTGCTGCCTCTCAGTTTTACAGGGTGCCTGTTCACACCACAACTGAATCACTTTCTAGCGCCCTGATAAGCATCCTGGAGCATCCACAGCTCCGTGCGAAACAGTACCGTACCCAGGTTGTTCCCAATCGTCCAGGTCTCGTCATAGTCAAAATGGACGTCTCCCTCACGGTGTGTCTTGGGGAAGAACGCGTGTGCCAGGATCCCTCCAGGCCCATCGAAAGGCAAGTTATCCCCATGCCAGTACCTGGAGAGGAGACACACGGCACCTCAGACCAGCAGCCGAGCACCTCTGGAGAGCAGCATCGTCTGGCCAAAGGTGGGAGGCACTGCCAGGGGCAGCAGCTCTGCCTCTCACCCCACGTTCATCCCACCAGTCCTGATCGACGGCTTTGAGCCCTTCGGATTGCCGCAACCTTGGCTCTGCATTGGGGCACTGATGAAGCAGAGCTCGGTCACACCAAGCCCTGGGGAGCTCCTGTGTTTTCTCAGGGATGTTTCTCTCCTCCCCCCATTCAGCTTCCAGCCCAAAGCTGACCACGGAGCCTAAAGAAGTAAGGAGTTGACTGCTTGAGCCAAGATTAAGTCAACATAACTGAGCAGCCAGGAGATGTGGAGGGGCAGCTGGCAGCGAACCCAGCCAAACGCTCAGGTCCTCACTCACGCCAAGTCCACTGCTGACTGGTGAGGGAAACCCAGGAGAGATGTGGCCACCTGGGCGAGGTGAGGGAGGCACAGACACACAGCGTGCACATGGCAGCGCTGCCTCGACGGTCTCCACTGCCTTTATTAGTTTCATGCAAACATGCAGCAGAGGGAAGACTCTGCCACTGTGCATGTTTTGCCAAATGTGAATTTTAGGCTGGGAGCCAAGATTCATTTAACCAAGAAACTATATTTGTCTTTGGGCAGACGGTTACGTCGTTCAGTCAAGGGACAGGAAGGAGGACCTGAAGATGGAAAATAAAAACAAATGCTTGGGAAAACAGCCTGTGGGCAGAGAAATGTAAATATACCAGGAGAATTAATGAATGATCAGCAACAGTACTGCGCACAGCCAGCATGGAACAGCTGCACTTACACTCGGCAGCCCATAGCTGACAAAAATAAAACACCAAAAAAATCCCAGTGTCTGAAAGCAGAAACATGAGCCTCCACGCAAGTCCCAAGTCCCTTAGTTGTGTGCTGGCAGCTATTTGTTCTGGTGAGAGGTTGGGGTCTGGTCTGCGAGGCTGCGGCTCTGGGAGGAGGGAGCTGCTGCCCACCCTGCTCACCTGGTGAAATCGATGACGATGTCGGCCCGGCCCTCCTGCACCTCCGTGAAGGTCAGCGGCGTCACGTCGCTCCAGACTTTCAAAGCTTCCTCGATGGTCCTTCTTACTTTAGCTTTTACCAGTTGCCACGGGAACCTGATAATTCTGAAAGGCAACAGACACTAGATGAGGAGAGCATCAGCTGCTGTCCTGTGAACGCTGCTGTCATGAAGACACCAGCTGTAGGATCACGTCACTGGGGCTGCCACCCTTTCTCAGCGCCGGAACATCTCCCATCCGCAGAAGCACTGCTCCAGCACCCTCCTCCGAGCAACATGTACAGCAGACAAATCCCACCAGTGCTGAAGTGATGCAGCATTTCCCACGTCTGTCCCCTGAGTCCAGCCCCACAGAGCTGCCCGGGCGTGCTGGGGTGTGATTTCTGCTCCTCAGTCTCTGCGTGTTTTGCCCCTGGAAACCTGCGCTTGCTGAGAGCAGCTGCTGCCTCTTCTGCTCTCCTAGAGCACGGGCAGACTGTGAGCTGTGCCGCAGAGGGAGCTTGCTCTCCCTTCCATTAACAGTGTTGGTGCGTGTTTGTCTCTGCTCTGTTCCGTTAACACTGTTAACAAAAAAAAAAAAAGGAAGAAGTCCTTCTGTTATCTATAGCCTCCTAACACTATGAGGGACTGTCTCCTGCACTTAATTAAACAAAAGATGATTTACATGCTGTCAAGGTCCATATGAGTATGCTCACCTCTCCACTCATGCCCCTGTGGGCAACTGGGCGGCAGCACAACCCTCCCACAAGCCTGTGGAGCAGATTCACAATTGAGAATGTGTGGGGTGATTTGGGCAAAGCTTTACACTGAAGTCGTGTTTATGGGAACATCAATAACAGCCGAATAAAAAGGTCTTTTTAAAATAAACTGTGAAGTGAGCCCACAGCGGGGCGGCTGGGGAAGCAGAGGAGAGGACTGATGGTGGAGACCGGGCTTAACACGTATCAGGGGTTTGATGTCGGGAAGTGAATGTATGGATGTGGGGTGTTGATGTGGGACTGACGGAGGGGTGAGGCGACGGCTGTGCAGCATGTGTTTGTGCAGGGGTGGGTGGGCAGCTGTGTTTATGGCAGGGTGTGCGAGGGGATGTGGAGGTGCTGCTGGCGGTTCAGCACATGGCTCCCCTGCCGTACCCAGACTTGGGGCTGCCCTCTAGGTCTTGCAGTCACATCACAGCATGATGGGAACTTCAGACTGGGAGGTCTGAGGAGGGAGAAGCCAACCTGCCTGACTCCCGTTTCGGGCCTCTCTTACTTGTAGGTGAGATCGGTCTTGTCCCAGCGTCCGCCGGAGAGGACGAACCGTTTCTGCCGGTTCCGCCCGTTCTGGCCGTCCGGCAGCACCGGCAGGTCTGGCACGCCGCAGCGGGGGGGGTTCCAGTGCGTCACCTGCTCATCTGTGCCCACGGGGAAGCCCTTCGTGGGCACACCAGTCCCCACAGCGTTCACCAAGGGAGACAGCCAAGGACTCTGCTCCTTCCAGGTGTGATGCTTCCGAGACACGTCCTAAAAGGGAAGAGCAAAGCCGCGACTCCAGTGTTTGGGCAGAGAGGCTGTGATGCGGACTGGCGAACACCTGCCCACAGCAGCCCCGCGGCGGTGAGTTTCACCTCTGCCTGGGGCTGCTCCCCACCGGTGGGGCACAATCTGCTCCCCACAAACACCCTCCGTCCCTGGGCCCTGCTGCTCCCAGGCGGGTCGCACCGGGGAGGCACCGCGTCATGCCACAGCACCCCTAGGCACGGGGCTATTTTTGGCCGCCTTTTCCTTGGCAACCGGCCGGCAGGAAATGCTTTTGCAAACTGTGGATGAGAACCAGAACCTTCAAGAATGAAAATAATCACCAGGGAGTAAATTCTCCCCCTTTGCCCCACATCCTTTATTCCCTCCTGGCCCTGGGTAGAGGTGATATTGATGGGAGGAAGCCTTTAGTCTCCAGCACGTGGTTATGCTCCCCGTTGTCGCTCCCATGTGTTCCCTTGCTGTCCTGCTGTGGTGAGCAGGCTCCCAGCGTGGCTGGGGGACATCACAAGCCGGAGGGCAGGACACACAGAGCTGGGGGATGACTCAGCCCAGCCCATGGGGCAGAGAGCAGCAGAGACCGTCCCTGCAGCCCCTGTTACTGCCTGAGGTCACTGATTCCACAGGGACCCCTTGCCTCACCATGCCTGTGACTCTGCTTGGGGATAAGATCACCTGAGTTCTCCCACACTTAGTTGGAAAAGCACCGTTCCTTTTGACAACATTAATTAATGCTAATTAGCTGACTTCCATTGGTTTCCCGCCTGACAGCAGGACTATGGGGCCACCACAAAACATGACCCAAGTGTAAGCCCCAGTCTGCTGTGAGGGGTGAGAGGTGCTTGGTCCCCGTGCCACCATCTTGCACAAGCCAGAGGTCCAAACTCAAAAGTCTTTTTGCCGGATTCCGTGTAGGAAATTGTAAAGATATCTGAGCAGCAGGAGGAGCTGAGATGCAGCAGTGACACATCTCTACTCAGACAGGCTTCGTGTCACAGAGCTCCAGAGTGAGGACCTGGGGTTTAGGGATCCCCTTCCTTCCCCTGCAAAGAGCTGCCTTCTTCCCGGCCAGCTCTCCCGGCTGCCCCACAGGGACACGAAGGGCAGGATGCCAGGGCTGCCGTGATGCCATGTAATCCGTGTGCTGCCACCGCTCTGCTCCCTACAATGAGCCCATTCATGCGGGCTGGAATGAAGTGTGAAGCCCTTGGCATTAATTCTGCCACCGAGCTCCCAGCTCTGCAGTGGCCTTGTGCCTCTGAGCAATGCTTGGATGGACACAGGAGCCAGGGAGGTCACATAAGGTGCAGTTTAGGTGTCCGGCTCTTCATGCATCTGTCACCACTCTGGTTAGCTGGCTTTTCCTCCCCAGCCAGACAAGACACCCTTGGTGGCTTGGCACCTGCCTTAGAAACCATCAACCCAACCCTGGTGTCCCAGCACACTGTCACACACCACAGGAACAGCACTAGCATCACACACAAAGAGAGAAAGCGGTTTTACATCCTGCACAGCAAAGCCTGCCCAAGCCACCAGCTGTGGCCCTGAGAATCCCTCAGGGGACGTGTGGGAGGAAGGCACAGGGACTGGCAGGTCCCCAGGGTCTGCACCGTGCTGCTGAGCCCTGCCAGCTCCGAGGTGCCTGTCTCTCGAGGAGGAGCTGCCTGGCACCCTGCCTGGGCTGGCAGCCAGCGCCTGCGACGGACGGCTGGCAGGAGGAGCTGCTAAGGTTCATGTCCTGGCCAACACCTTGCTCCAGCCCACATGAGACCCTCTGCCAAGCACACAATGGCAGCTGTGTCATCTAAGCCCAGCCTGGGGGGCCGCTTGGCTCCTTGCTCCTGGTTGCACGCAGGAGCACCCACTACCACTAGCGGCAGGTTCTGCTGCCCGAGGACACGGGGTGAGGAACTTGTCTGCTTTTCCAGGACAGCCGCACTGAGGTATGTGTGGAGCAGTGGAGACGGGCCCTGGGGAGAGCCCTCGCTGTGGAACTGGGAGCACTGGGGAGCCCGCAGGAGTTGCCCAGCTAGGTGAGCGGGATGGGGCTGACCTAGAGGAACTTACTCCTGTTTTTTTTTGTCTTGGCTACGCTAAATGCATCTACCTGGTCTCCCAGGAAACCCCGTTGTTGCCTTCCTGGTTGGGGGCACTGGCATAAACAGGAGATTATCCCCCTCCTCCCAGAAGGGCAGAGGAGGATCTGCCTATTTCCTTCTTGCCCTGAGGGACCCCATGTTCAAGGGCAGACCAGAGGTAAGTTTTCTCCCTCCTCTTTGCTTAACTCAAGGCCACTGGCATGAATCCCAGCTTCCAGCCACTCAAACCCGTTGTGCCTTAGGCAGGACCTTCCCTGGTCCTGCCTGGCCCTGGGAGGCGACGCAGGGTGGCCCTGCGAAGGCTCTGGGTGGGGGCAGGAGGCGAGACCTGCCCTGCTGCCCCGCGTGCTGGCTGTGTCCCTGGACAAACAGCGAGTCTCTCCTTGTCGTCACTGCACTGACATCAGCACCATGGCAGGAAAGGGCTGGAAAATGCCACTGCAGGCACAGCCGGCGAGGGGAAATGTGAGGGTTAGAAACCGCTCGCCAAACAATACTCAGGAGACACATCAGGCTGGAGATTTCGGTTTCCTTGACTGGACACACCTTGCCACCGGCACTTCCCAAGGCGTACATAATGCACCCTCTTACTTAAGGTCGTATCCTTCCCACCAGCGCTGAAGCCACCCTCTCTCGGGGTGACCCTGCTTTGTTACCAGCTGTGGTATTATGTGCTGTAATGCCCCAGGTGTAACCTTAGGGGTCTGCTTAGGGCTGTGCTGCTGCTGGAGCAAGTGCAAACCTGTGAAAAGAGGATGAGGAGGGCACTGGCTGTTTGGTCGCCATCAGGGCATCCCCATTCATCCCATCGCACCACTGGAGGGGAAGGGATTACTGAGAGAAAAGCATAGGAAAGTTCCTGCAGCCCAGGGTAGGCGTTCAGAGCCCGATCTGAGGCTCTGGCCAGGGCTCTGCGCAGCCACTTGCGCTGCCCATCACAGTCTAACTCGTGGCTGGGGCGGCCGCTGTGCATGGGAACAAAGAGCTTCTGGCCAGGGGAAGAGGCCAGGGCTTTGCAATAGAGACTGAGCACCAAAACATCTGTGCAACACGGCTGCAGGGGGGCTGCCAGGCCCAAAAGCAAGGGTTGGAGGACAGCAGAGGAGCAAAGCTACACACAGAGCGCTGTGCTGCAGCCTGGCCCCCGCGAGAAAAGTGCCTCTTCCTTGCAGCCTTGAGACCAAAAGGCTGAGAGCGAACAGGAGGGAGAGGACAGATCCCACGGGAGAGCAGGAACCACAGACTGCCCACTCTGCTCCTCGTAGCTCTATCTGCCCTCAAGTGCTGTGATACAACCGCCATCACCTCTGGGTCTGCCGGGGCCAGATGAACCCCAGCCAAGCTCCCCAGGAAGTGTCCCAGCCGTCCCGAGGAGCCGGAGCATCTTTAACCTCCTCGTGTTGGGCAGCACCCGCCCTCCAGAGCCTCCCGGGAGCAGCAGCAGCCGGAGCAGCACAGCCACCCGGGAATATCAGCAACACCCTGTAGGAAATACCTCAGGAGTGAGGCCAGTGCCTGGTACTGACAAACCCAGCACCCTCCTCTGCCTGGGTCCGTCCCCTGCTGCCTGCCCCGAACTTAAACTCGTCTCCTCTGTCATGTACCTGATTAGCTGGGCTCCTGCAGCGCGGACACGACAAGGGACCCCCCTCCCCGTCAGACAGGAGTGACTGGACAAGTTACAACGCGAATCCCATCAGTCTTGGATACTTCCCTGTCATTGGGAGCTGTTTCCTCTTCTGCTCATGGGTTTTTTCCCCACCTCCGTGTCCCTTCTGCTGCTGCTGCTTTTCCATTTCTCCCTGCTCTCTCCTTCAGTTACTCGGTGTTTGTTTGCTCCCTCCTTGGCTACAAGCACCCTCCACCCATGAGCCTGCACCTCAGAGCGCTCCTGCCCTTAGTTCAACACAAGGGGAAGGTGAGCAGAGATGCTTTCCCCTGCTGTTCCCACATAAGACAGTTCTCTCGCCCCATTTCTGTCCACTGGTGGGTGGCTGTGCCCCCCAGGGACTCTGCAGCCCCTGAACAGGCTGCAGCAATGTTGCTGCCCGAGAGCAGCACTGTTGTCCTGGGCCACCGAGTGCACGGACAGCTCTTTGGCCAGCCTGCCTCTCAGCCCCGTGTGGAGTTGGATTTGAAAGTGCAGCTACAGCTGATGGTTAGTGGTAAAACTGGAGCAAGCTCCAGGTCAGGATGGGTCCCAGAAGCTGACCGGCCCTGGAAAGTGCTAATGCTGCAGGTGAAATTTCATGGCAGAAACAGATTGTATTTGTGGTCTGGTCAGACCGTGAGCTACGTGTGCTCCTGGTCAAGACACTGTTAGTGGAAACAATAGAAACCTGGTGGAAACAATCCCCAAGGAAAACCACCAGGGTTATTGATCCTACCTCCCCAGAACAAGGCAGACGCTCCCAACCCCTCTAACTACAAATCCTTTGCTTACACAAAATACTTCTGCTACAGGACCAGCTCCTTCACGCTGGGCTGCAGCCCGGTCCTGCTGCACACGGAACCAGGGGGAACACAAGATCTAAGGCCAAACTTGGCCAAACACGAGGTGCCGCAGCGCCCAGCCCTGCAAACACAGCTGGGGGTTCCTCTCCGCTCACTTGCCCGCTCCGTGGCACCAAGCAGCATTACCTCCCGGGGTCTGACAGCTTGTTTCCGGATTATTTGATGGTAGTTGTTGTTGGCAACAAAAAAAGGAAAATGTTTATTTTTCCTAAGCAACGTAGAACTTGAAACATTATGGACTGCAAATGTTTATGCTCACAGACAGAATGAAGAGACCCAGGCTCTGATGTAGCAAGAGAAAGCAAATGAATAAACACTGTAGGACTATTTTTATTGTCAGACACTTTAATTATGTGACAGTTTGTGAGTCTAAGTCCATCAACAACACTGCAACCAAGCTCCTGGTGTCACCCGAGCAACAGTTTGCCAGAAACAGGAGTGCTCACAAAGCAAACAAGCCCCAGGATAGCAAAAGGTTTCAAGAGCCCTTAATCTGATGACCTAGAAGTCCCCTTGAAACCAAGAAACCGCTCTAGGATGCGGCACGGTCCCAGCAGAGGAGGAAGGGCGTTGAGATGTTTTGTTCACTGTGCAATTACACCCAAGTTAAGGTGAGCAATGGGCTATTGGTGCTGAGCCCAAGGACACCAGCCAGGACATCTCCCACTGGATACGGCCACCTGGCACAGTGCAGCCCTCTCCAGAACCGGGGGATGTTCTACCCTCCGGGAGTGTGCCCTGCTTGGATGTGCAGGCTGGGATCTCCAGACCCCCAAGACAACCACTGTGCCCCCCCAGTCTCCTGGAGATACCTGGGGGTGGGACCCCCTCCGCTAATTTTCACAGAGCCACTTCTGTGAGACAGAAGTCCCACTGAGAGGAAGAGGTCTGGTCATCTGTGGGTCTCCCCTGCACCAGGCCCCCAGTGAACCCCTGACGTGGTGCATTTTTCATTTCGCTGGACAGCTGTGCGCAGACTTGGCAGCGCTTCCATTCACGTTACAGGCCGTAAGAATATCCAGGGAGCTCCTCATTTACCTGTCTGCCCATTTGGGATCAGTAGGAAAGAGCTGACAGCATCTGTGGTGTGAAAAGTCTCTGCAGGACAATTTTCCCACGGAAGATCCTTTTTCTGAACAAGACCTACACAGTGCACCTCACCTCTGTGGAGCCCACAGGTGACGGTGCCAGGGCCGGGGGAGCAAGTGAATTGCAGCACGAGCTGGAGTGGGGGATCCCCCCAAGTGCTTCTCTCCTCCCGGTTCTCCTTCCCCATTCCCCTTTGCCAGCTGCACGCCCAAGTCTTGCCACACTGCAGGGCGTGAGTGTTGCATGTGAAAGCAGAAACACAACAAACACGCTGGAGAATAACCACTTACATGTGTTTTGAGTCTCTCCCAGAGCAGAGGATAAATACGCCTAAAATTACCCCGACACTCACTGCAGTATTTAAATAGCCAAACCAAACAGTGCAAATCAAACCCTTCCTGCGGGAGCTGCCCGAGCCCTGAGCTCCCGGGCTGTGGGGAAGGCAGCACCGCGTTTCCAGGGGGGATCCTGCCGGGTTTGGGGCGAAAACTGCAGGATACAGCTCCCAAGGGATCACGCTGTCAGCTGGGAGGGTGCCCACCGCTTCTTCGCAGACAGAGAGTTTCCCAGCAAACGGACTGACTTTGATTTCCCTGGGGAGCCGAATGCAATGCAGGAATTCAGCGTCTGCATGTGCGCTGCCCCGCGGACTGCAGATCTTTTGTTCTCAAGTTTTACAGTGGACACCAGACACAGCCTGTATTCTGCTCTCAGTTTTCTCTTTCTTTCTTTAGGTGCTAATGTAAAAGTGAAGGAGATCCATAAGGTTTGCTACAAAGAACACGGCTCCTTCTGCAACTTGCCCGGTGTAGCCTGGCATTAAAATGAATCTGAGCCTTTCATTCCCTCCCCCCTCATTTACTGCTGTTGTGACTTGTTACTGGAGCACCAAATAGTCATGGTGCAGCATCCTGCAGCCCATCTACTGGCACAGCTTGAGAAAGCCACCAACGTCTGGCCTGGAGGAGCCTGAGTCTCTTTTCCCAGCTCAGCCCCTTTGCTCCTTCCTCATGTATCACCCAACAGCAAAATGTGCTGCTGGTAGACACAGGGAAACATCAATTTGTGCAGAGAGACTTAAAGAACCCATGGAATCGAACATGCAATGGCATGGCAGGGATCCACAGTAAGACAGAGCAGAGAAGGGCTGTGCATGGGTCACTGCCAGCCCGGCAATCCCACTTCAGCCAGTCTGCAACCGCAGTGATGCTGGCTTTGCCTGACAGGCAGTAGAATAACTTTCAGAAGACCTGACACCAGATAAGGAACCCCATAGGGCAGCTAATGGAGATGAGAGAACTGCTGTTGGAAAGTATGGGACATCATCTGTCCATCCCCAAACCAGTGCAGCCACCATGTCTGCAAAGACTGAGTGAAATACATTGGTCTGAAACCCCAAGCTCCACATGGCTGGTGAAATACACAACACAAGGTGTTCCTGAACAAAACATACCTGTAAGAGCATCGCCTGGAGTTACTCCAGCCAAGAGGAAACTATTAGCACTCCCAATGCAGAGCACTGCCCGGGATGAGGAAGAAACCATCTCTGGACAGCAAACTGCCAAATGGGGGACCTTCTTCAGGAGGGTGACGGTAGATTAGATGGATCAGGAGCCTGAGAAAACCTGATCCCTGCATTAACTCTATGTTCTCCTAGAAGTTTGGTGCATTCCCCTGTTTCAGGCAGGTCCTTCCCAGCCCACCACTTGCTGCCTTCAGATTGGGATGAAACCTGCAGAGCGGTGTCATAACTGGGGTGCAGAGTGTCACCATCTGAGCGCTTGGCCTCATCTTCCTCACAGGCAGAGCAGAGCCACGCACGGTGACATTTTGTTTAGAATAATACAAGCACTTTGGGGGCTAAGGCTGCTCTGCGCCAAGTCCCAACCCACAGCATATTTAGCAGCCAAGTTCGAAAGTACTCAGATGACAGAGCTGATAATAAAACCATCGACAGAACCTGAACTAATCCCCTCGGGCTGCTACTGGGCATTTGCTCTGTCATTATTTTACAGCACACTAGTGAAACGCATGTATATAATAACCCAATTACGCACGCACACATTCCCAGCACAAGGAGCTCTCTGTCTTCTCCCGTCCCCCGAATCCCTCGCATGCCACTGCTCTTCTCCGGCAGCAGCCGCATCCCTGCTGCTGGCAGTTCCATCCCAGGTGCTGGGATCTGGCAGACGTGTGCAGGAAGAAAGAGCCGTGCTGCTCCCCTGCTGCCTGCACGTTCAATTCATCCCTTCAGCCTCATCTCCCCGTAACACTTCTCAGAATCGCCAGCGCAGCATGAGGGGGGTGTTGTGAGCAGGCAGCGAGTGCTCTGCTGCCTTTAAAGGAACGGGGGATCCCATGTCCTCTCATAAACCCTCTGTGTCCTACTCACTGTTTTTCCTTTGCTTGCTCCACAGAATCATAGAAACATTTGGATTGGAAGAGACCCTCAAGATCATCAAGTCCAACCATTAACTCAACACTGGCACCAAACCATGTCCCTAAGAACCTCATCTACATGTCTTTTCAACCCCTCCAGGGATGGTGACTCCACCACTGCCCTGGGCAGCCTGTTCCAATGCCTGACAACCCCTTTCGCGAAGAATTTTTTCCCAATATCCAATCTAAACCTCCCTTGGCTCAACTTGCAGCCGCTTCCTCCCGTCCTATCACTTGTTACTTGGGAGCAGCCTGTGAAAACTCCCCTTAACATGCCGAGAGGAGCCCGCGGAGCGGGGGCGCCTGGCCGGGGGGCACCGCTGGGGCATTACCGGGCCAGGGGCGGCCGGTGACTCCCGGCATCCCGGAGGCAGCTTGGGGAGTGGAGGGACGGCAGCACCGCGGGGCAGGGGCGGCTGGAGAGGCCGTGGGGGGACACGGAGGCAGCGGGTGGTCCCGACTCACCGGCTTGTGTCGGCGGGCGGGGGCGGCGGGCGCGCAGTGCAGCAGAGCGGCGGCCAACAAGGCGGCGGCGGCGGGGAGCGGCGGACGGGCCATGCCGGGCGGAGCGGGATCGGACATGGGGCAGAAGTGGTGGTGGGGGGTCCCCCTGCTGAGCCTTTTATCCACCCCACCCCGCTCCCGTAGCCGCCTGCCCTCCTCCCCGCGCCTCCTCCCGCTCCTGCCTTTTGTTCTCCCCGAGCCGCGGCTCTGCGGGCCGGTGGGACACGGGCCGGTGGCATCGCGGGAGGGGGGTCCGGCCCGCCCCGCTCCGCCCCCCTCCCGGGGGCGGGACCCCCTCCCGCGCCTGCCCGGGACCAGCCCCGCCGTGCAACCGGATCCCCCCCGGGGCTATGCATTGCTCTGGTGTCAATGCTTCCAGCCCTGCAACTGGTTTCTACTGGGATGGCTTTACACGAGTCAGTTTTAAGGTGTCTGCCACCCCTCCTGCATAGGGGTAGCAAGGACTAAAAATAAATACCAAGGACAACAAAAACAAAACACCCAGCATAATCCTTGGATCGGTATTACACTGTTAGCATGAAGTTCCTGTTAGTCTCATTTCTTTTACTAATTTAATTCCAACTCGAATGTGGATAAATGTAGTAGTTTCACCTATGCTGAAGTTCACGTTAACGAATATACTTGCTTCTAAATGTTCTCTGCATCATGAAGTTAAAAGCAATTTAAATATTCTGCATAATAGGGGCTCTAAAACTTCATACTAGTGGATGTGCTAGCATTTAACTTAAATTTGTGTGGAATGTTATTAAAAGCTTTCCACAAAAAAACCTCCACCATTTTCTGTTGAGATCAGGCATCATCCTTCTAGCAACTGCATATTAAGATTGTTAACAGTTGGACTTGATGATCTTAAAGGTCTTTTCCAACCCAAATGATTCTGTGATTCAAAATAATCCTTAGACCCTCAGGGTCCACTGAGACCTCCCAGTCCCATGGGGAATATCTGATCTCTGGGTTTACCTCTGTCTGTGTCCCTGCTTTGCCTGTGCAGAGCTCTGCTGAACCAGCAGTGTCCTCCCAGCCCTTCACTCAGCATTTGCAAGAAGGCTTTCCCTGTGCGGGATGCTAAGGGAGGGGAAGGAAGGGAACACTCCTCATTTTGGAGATGCCAAGGCCCCCATCCGCTCAGCCAGCTGGAGATGGAGGCAGCAATGCCCAGATCTGGTTTCTTGGTTCCTGTTTCTATGGGAGAAGCCCTGGACTGTGTCAGCATCCCCTCGGAAGACTTGCGTTTAGCTGCAAATTGTTTCAAGAAATATATGCAAATAAGAAAACTTTGATCTCCAGCTGCCGAGGCTGGTGTGCAGGGAGTGGGTAAGGCTTCCTGACATCCCGAGCTGCATTACTGTTTTATTTGTCTGTGATCAGTCGTTCGTGTTTTGTTTTATGGGAACCATACTGAGGATGTAAATAGCGGGTACGGTAAGCAGATGCGAGAAGAAAGAGGCTGGCTGTGGCTGAGTTTGGAAGGTGCTGCCGTGCTTTCTGAGCAGGCTGTTAGCGCAATGTCCCCGCAGCGGAGCCGTGCGCTTGGTGTGTCCCCAAGGCCTTGCTTGTGAGAGGGGAGAGGGAAGGAGGGAAGAAGCAAAACAGAAGAAGCAAGGAGCTGGTGTTCCCAGGGCTCAGACTTCACACTGTGGAATTTACCCTTCTCCTGCTGTTCTGGCTGTGTCCTGGGAATGCAGAAGAGATCCTACTTTCTTGCTTTGCTCTGAGTCAGACAGCTGAGTGCCAGCAAGAAAAGCTTTCCTGCCTTTGTCTCTCTTTTCTTTAGTGTCTTTTCTGTGAACGCTGGTGTCTCTGGGAGCTCAGTGCCTCCCAGCCCGTGGCAGCGGAGCCGGCCAGTGCCCTGGGGGAGCGGGGAGAGGCGTGGGAGCAGCCACGGGGCAGCGACAGGCAGTTTGGCTCATCTTAATAAAGGGCGACTTTGGAAGGGGCTGTTCTGGGAAAGACGGTCCTTGCAGAGATGGGACCACGGGTGAGAACTGCTGGCTCCCGCCAAGGCACTCAGCACAAAAGAAAGCGCATGGTGTGTTTGGGATTACAAATATTTCCCAGACGAGCAAGTAGATGTTTAGCCGCGGGAAAATGGCCTGTTGGGCGTTTTGGGGGCTTGTGTGCTCATCTTCTGCAAGGGCCCTATGCCCAGCCTGCTGAAGTCCTCTTTACTAGTGCAGCAAAGAGCTGGACTAACTCAGCCCATGGATCACTTGGGTGTGAAGCTGCTGCTAGGCACTTTGGAGTGCGAGGAGGTGAGGGAAGAGGTCTCTGATGAGAGAGAAGGGGAAAGGGGAGGGAGGTGACAGAGAAACTGAATTTAAACGGATTAAGCCTGTCTGTCCAAAGCCCTTTGTTTCCTGGCACCTCCCTGGTGTGACTCTCACAGCTGTATTCCGTCCTCTGGGGACCTGGTTTTAGGTTCTCTGCAAAGTCAGCATGAAGCTTTACACCTCCTGGGCATTTCCCTGAGCAGCTGGAAGAGGGTCCAGGAGCCAAATCCCCAGGACAGAGAAACCCTTTTGATTTCTCTGATGTCTTTCCTCTCCTCTCTGTAGGTAATGGCCTCATGAATTGATGTCACCAGCACCACTGCTCAGTGGGTGACAAACGGGGACACATCCACATCAGCCAAGTCTCTTTTCTCACCCTCTCACTTTCAGGATTCCCCTTTTCTTTAGCCCTGGCATCTTGTTTTTCTCCTGGGCAGCCAAAGTGGGTGTTTGTACAGGTGGTGGTAGGTGCAAACACGGCTGGGGTCATGTGCTGTGAACTGCCCTTGTAAATAGCAGCGATCAGGAGTATTGCTTGAAGAGGCCTTGAATTACCTGCTTCTCGTCCTCAGCTGGCAGCCCAGAGCATGGGCATGGGGAGGGGGCAAGGAGAGGATGTGCAGTTTTAGCGGAAATTTGGCCTTTGGTCCTGGACTCACAAGTGAAAAGATAAACTAATACATAAAGTAATATGTAAAGATTTCTGCTGGTCAGCAAAGCGCTTTACTTCCAAGCTCTTTTTAACTTTTCAAATGTTTTTAAAGGAAAACGACTGGAATTGTGCACAGTGTCCTGGATCCAAACTGTGCGCCTTGAAAATGCCAAAATATTTGATTTGTGTTTTCTTTTTTTCCAGACTTCAGCCTAACTAGGCCAACGCAACAGTTTCACTATGAATTTCCAGAAAGTTTTTCTTGACCTTCCACTACTTATTTTGCATTTATTTGGTTTTGTCTTTAAACAAAACAAAACACCTTCCTTGACCTTAATTCTGGGTTGACCAAGGTGGTGCAGAGTCTGCCGAGGTGGTGACCCGCCTGGTGTGCTGCCCCTGCCCGAGTGGGGCAGAGCGCCCGGCTGAGTGCGCGAGTCCCTGCACCGCTGCTACTGAGAGGTGCCCACAGCCCCAGCGAGGTGCCCACGGCCCCAGAGAGGCGCCCACGGCCCCAGAGAAGTGCCCACAGCCCCAGAGAGGTGCCCACAGCCCCAGAGAGGTGCCCACAGTGTTTTCTGTCTCATCTCCTGCCGCCGTGCCAGGAGCCCAGTGCACACAAACAGTGCCAGGCTCCAGTGAGAAGCACAGCCTGCGAGATAAGCCAGGCAAGGAAAACACATCCATCTTCGTGTCTCTTGGCCTGAGACAGGGTTTAATCTGCTGGCATTTTCCTGGCGTAGGCTCAGGGCGCACCACAACTCACCTGAGGAGCCAGTTGCCGGGGAGCCAGCTCCCGTTCCTGGCGAGAGCTGTCAGCCCAATGGGCACAGAGCACAACGGCTTTGAGGAGCTGGTGGTGGAGACATGGGGACGGGTGCTGACCCACACTGAGCCCCTGTGCAGCACGGACCTGGCTGCACACCACCAACACTCGTGTTCATCACACGGAGCACAAGGGCGAGACTCCCTGCCCAGACTCCCTGTGCCCGGCCGTGCAGCCGGCAGAGCCCGGTTAAACACCTTCCAGCCGGGACAGCGCAGAAGTGGCGGGGAGATACAGAGCCGAGCAGAGACTTGACTCCAGCCCGCGGCTGCTCGGTGCCTGATAAGGCGCTGCTAGTGCCGTCTTGCAGCGCTCTCGACCTGCCAGCTCTCTGCAAGGGAAACGTCCTGGTGAAACACCCCCCACCCTTGGCTCCCTCTGATCCCCTCCGAAGTAGAGCTGATGGAATGTCTCCTGGGATGTGATTCCCTCTTGCCTAAGGGGGATTGCGTTAATAAAACCCAGTGTGAAATGCAGAGGCATTGGGGAGGAGGCAGGCAGGGCTGGTGAGATGAGGCTTCTACGAACAAGTCGTGGGTCTGCTGGAAATGTCCCATCCTGTCCTCTCTCCCTCCCCCTGTCCCCGGAGCTGAGCTGTGGAATTCAAGGTGTGGGTCGAGGCTTTTCTTCACGCACATTTCTGCTGAAAGCAACCAAACCCCTCACCTCCCTTGCCCTCCCTCCTCCTCAGCACCTCCCTGGAACAGGTACCGCTCACTCCCTGAGACCTTGGGGCAGTAGCAAGGAGAGAGTGCTCCCCGCATCTCACCAGGACCGGGGTGGCCGTGCTTATATGGGGAAGCAGCTGGGCTGGTTGTTTGGTGCTGGATGAGCAGAATGGGGATCCATGCCCAGCATCAGGGCAGTGTTGTGGGCTCCGACTGAATGAGGCCATGTGCAAGCAGGGAGGATGTGAGCTGGGAGGAACCAATGACAGGAGAGCGAGTAAACTCCCTCCAGAGGAGATAATCGGAGGAGACAGCACAGGTGTGTGCGTTGGGGTTGGTGTCTTTCTTGGCTCCCATCGGGATGCAGAGCAGCTCTCACAGCTGTTAGTTTTTGCGGCAGTGAGGCAGCATGCTGCAATTCAGAGCTCAAGCTGCCCTAGATGCTGTGGGGAAGGATGTGTCTGTGACCCACACCATGTTACCACTAACAAATGTCACTGCGATAAAGTGGCTGCCAGACAGTGGCAGAGCTCAGTTCCTGAGATGTTTTTGCATTTTCTCTTGGACCACAGTTGCTGGACCGAGACTGCATTATCACAAACCCGGTGTAGAAGCCTGAGATCCAAGGAAGCACCCAGAGACCAAACTGAAGACTCCAAAGAACCATCTAAAAGGAGCAGCCCGAGAGCTTGCACACATGAATCCAGCACGGCACACACAGTGCCCGGCCTTGGCAGAGAGCTGCTCGGGCCATCAGTTTTGCAAAAGCCAGAGAAAAAGGTTGCACTGTTCCTATGGAGGAACCGGTGGATGGTTTCTGCATTGAGCCCATCACTCCATGGCGGAGGATGCAGCTGCAAGAAGAGTTTCAGCTGAGGAGCTGACAAGCCAGAGTGCACAACTGGGCTTCCACGGGCATTTGCAGGGGAAACAAGAGGAAGAGGAGATACCACTGGCTTATTCCGCAGAGGAAAGAAAAGACGGGCTCCAGTATTTAGCTGGTGGCTGAGAAGAGATGTTGGAAGCTGACGGCTGGACAGCCTCAGTAGGGCAGGGAGAGCAATGTGGTGATTTAAACTCATGAGACGCTTCGGAGAGCTGAGACAAAGGACCCCAAATGGCAGGTGGCTGTGATCTGTTTGTGTGGAGGCTGCGGTGCCGCACAACACCTCTGGCTGCCGTACGGGCCATGGCTTTGCTTGGGAAGGGGGAGATGGGGGAGGTAGTTACTGTAATGTTCCTGTTCAAAGCAGTAGCTGTTCATGGGTTGGTGCTAACGCCTCCTGAAAGGTCACGGTTGCCTCTGCCTTCCACACTGACCCCATCCTGGCTTCTGTATTCACTCACATGGCGTTTTACTGCAGACGCCTCGGAGCCACCAGCATTCCCGGAGCTGTGCCTGGGGACCCACCAAGTGCACTCTCCAGAGGCGTGTGCTGTGGGTCTGCGGCAGAGACGGGAAACCGAGTGCGCCGGCCCTGCTTCTGGATGTGTGGGTACAAAGGACACCGAACTCCTGAGATGCAGCTGCCACTGAGGAAGAGGAGACTGGGGGAACTTCTCTTTCCACTGTCCCCAGCAGGACATGAGAGCATCCACATTGCACATTTGGTCCCTTCCTCCACCCGTGGGTCACCGGGGCAGGTTTCAGCGGCGCAGGTAAATGCAGAGATGTGCCTACACCTGCAGGGACCCATGGGCATGGCTGAGAGAAGCCTCTTCTGATGGGAAGAGCTCTCTGGGAACCCAGAGCAGCACAGCGTGTGCTCCAGCGCTCAGGCCCTGGGTTCGAACGGGGAACACTCGTGACGTGAATAGATTCAGGTCCAGAGGACCCTTCAGACCGAAAGTGGGCTAGCACGAATGAGTTAAAATCCTTCCGTTTGCTCGGTGAAATTTATTGAAAACTACATTGTTGATCTGCTGAAACTCCACAGCTGTTGAGATTGGCCTCGGGGCAAACCACATCCAAGAAATGGCATGTAGATCCTGGGAGCACAGACTTGAAAGCTGAAACGGCCCTCGGTGGTGCTGCCTCCCCTCCTCGCAGCCCCGTCCAGCCGTCTGCAGCACCTCCACTCAGACGCCGCCTGTTTCCCTTCCTCCCTTTTCTGTCTTGCAGGTCCAGTGACTTCATTTCACAGCATCATATTTTGGCTAAAAAGAGACGGAGGAAGGATGCAGCTCTGTGCCACGCTGCAGGGCGATGCCGTCGGATGTCACCTACCTCTTTGCTACCCCTCAGGGGAACGGCGGTGAGGTGGAACTGCCTAAAACATGCCCCTTTGCTTATGAAAAAAATCTGTGAATTCCTTTTAGTGGTAGCAACTTGCTTGATTTATATATATATATATATGTATTATTTGTCAGTTACAATTTCTGCTTACGAAAAACTTTTTAGGATAAAAAAAGTAGTGCTTGCTTATACCTGGCCTGAAAGCTCCTTATGGACTTCGGAGGCTGGAATCAGCCTCTAGGCACAAGAAAAATTAGGGCTAGACAGAGTACAGAGATTACAATAAAAGCAGGACACAAGAAACCCACTGACTGCACTTCAGTCATAAATGATTCATGGAGTAATTTTGAGTAACAAACACATTGGTAAGAACTGTAGGGCTTTTTTTCTTGTTTGGGAGGAGGGGATTGTCCACAAACAAAAATACTGGCTAATTCATCAGACACTTTCTTCTGCTTTGAATAGTTTGCCCAGATCCCTGAGCAACCACCCCGTGCAATTTGCTGTTAACCTAAATAACTTAAATTCAGGTACACCCAGAGCACTGCCCAGATCTGCCCCTGCACGCAGTAATTAGGGTTCTCCAAGCGCAAACCTGCAGCTCGGGAGCAGGAGGCTCCGGCGGCATCTCCAGGTGGCTCCTGCCGTTGGTGGCCCGTGGGACCGGGCAGGGACACAGCCCAGCGTGGAAACGGCTTCCGTGGAAATGTCCCACTGGAGGGTGGGAAGCCGCCGCCTCGTGGAACTGCAGCCTGGTAACAACAGCTCTGTCCCCGGGTGGAAGGCTGGGGATCGCATTCCTCGCTTGTGAAATAACCCCTTGCCATCCAAACGCTTGGGGGATTCCTTGATCTCTTTGCAGCCACGTTTCAGCTGCGACAGTGTGAGGATTTAAGCGAGACAGACTCTGAAGGGGGAGATGATTGTCTGCTCTCAGAGCAATGGGGACAAAGCAGTTGGAAAAAACAGACCTGCTTTTTACAAACCTCGTCTTACCTGCTTCTGCTCCTGACAGGAGGGAACGCGCAGGCCAGCCAGTGCACCGAGTTATCCAGAAACTACTGTTTTTGAGTAAATCTTTCGAGAATGATTCAGGAATTAGTTACTGTCTTTCAGATTTATATGTCCCGTAATTCAGAATTAACCTTCAAGTGTAGGCAAGCCCTAACTCTGGAGCTATGTAAGGAGGGATCTTCTGAAGCTGGGGAAGAGAGAGAGGCACAACTGAGGCTACTTGATTGAATCCAAGATCAAATCTAGGCTGAAAAATATGGGAATTAGGAAGTTTGGCCAGGGAATTAGTGACAACTGCTGCAGGGATATTTAGATGCCAACCGGGCTGGCTGCACAGCCCAGGGGGAGGACGGCTCCAGGGACCCCCCGAGCAGACGTGGGGTGGGTGCTGTGTGCAGGTGGAGCTGTGTACACTCAGCCTCTCAGACAGCCACAATTCATTATCTCATTAGTGAATGCAGGGGAGCCGGGCTCCTCAGCACATACCTGGCCTCCCACAGCACAGAACAACTTTGCGTCTAATTAATCAAATCAAAGGGTCCCCCAGACGCAGCTTAAAGGGACGCGCTCAGCTTGAAACGCGGGCTCCTTCCGTGAGTTGTTCTGCATGTGGTGGAACTAATGAACCTCCATTTCTCATGGCTGGGGGTCTGACATCCCCTGCACCCGTGCAAGTGCATCCTCTCCTCCCCCCAGCACATGCCCAGGTTCTTCCTACAGCCAGGGACAACCCAGAAGGGACAAAGAGCCTCCATGCGTGGATGGGCTGCAGTGACAGCAGAGAGCTGAGCTCTCACCGGGGTGTTCTCATAGTAAGGGTCTCCTTGAGGTCACCCTTTTCTTCCCTCTTGTCTTTTATTTCTCATGTCTCTAGGTCCTGTGTTTCCCCACAAGTGCTCATAGCTTGGAGGGATGGGGCTGCTCGGGAGAGGGAACTCTCTCCCCAGGACATGTGGCTGGGAAAAGGAACAAATGCAGGTGCTGCTGGTGCAGGGGCTTTCCAGTTACATCCTCCTGCTTTTACAGCTGCTTGGCTCCCTCCCCTATTAGCGGGCAAAAGAAGAGGCAAATGCTGAAACTCAAATGCTGCTGTTCCAGCCGCAACCAGAACTGCAGAGCACAGCTCCCGAGCCAGGCGAGTTCCCTGGTGCTGCAGAAGGAAGGATTTGGGGGTGTTACCCCCTCAGGAGACCCAGGTTGTGTTTGTTTGAGGCACAATCCCGTCCCTCAGAAGCGGAGGAGCTGCAGTGCTCCCCCTGCCCGCCCAGCTCCTGCGCCAAGGGGGCGGCTTGCTTTACAAACGCTTTTCTCTGCCCCTCGTGCTGGAAATCTGATTCTACACAAACACTTACACAGGAGCTAATTGCCAGCCCTGCAGTGACTTGGCTCTCTAATTCCTGCCAGTCAATGAACCAGCCCAAGGAGCTGGTTTTCATAACTTGCTGAGTGTATGAACACAGCCCTGGAGACACAACAGAGCTGGGATTTTTTTTATTTTCCTGGACAACTTATGGATCCTTCTCAAGTTTGGAAATTTCTTTCACTCCACAAGGCATAAGGAACATCCAAAGACAGAGCGGACAACCAGGCCTGTCTCAGGGAGACATCAAGCAAACCAGGACCCACATTAGCCCCAGAGGCCAGCTGGGGTGCCTGGGGAGAGATGATTGTCAAGAAATTGGTTTGAAGGTAAAACTGGCGTCATCCAGCCTGTCTGTTCGTGATTTGAGGGCTCATCATCATCATCTCTCCATGGATTCCTACTTCCCAACAACGTCCACGCCTTGCAAATGTTTCCTTGATCTGTTGGTTTGTATCCAGAGGGCTGCTGCAAAAATTATTGTGCTGGCCAATGGCTTAGACCACATCATTCCTCCCCACACTCCTCCCTGGCAACCACTTTTGTCTGCCTCAGTTGTGGACGGTTCATCTTCCCCCTCCCAGCCCTTCATTACCCACCTCTCCCCCACCCGTCACCTCCCATGCCACAGAGGCCGCATCCATCACCCACTTCCAACAAGCCCCTTCACGCTCTGCCCACACCTGGGAGAAGGAGCCTCTGAGCATTTGCAAAGCCACCGAATCGCCCTCCTTGAAACTCTGCTTTGTCAGGACACCTGCAGAACCCTTTGCAGCAGAGCGGCTGTGTCTGCCCTGCCTGCGCTGCCTGCGCTGCCTGCGCTGCCTGCACCCACTGCCGTTCCTCCAGCCCTGCCCGCACCCACAGAGCTTCGTCCTCCATCGCAGGGACCCACGAGGACTCCACAGCACCCAGCAGAACACGGGCCTTTGGTCCAAAACCGAGCTGAGCCATGTTTGGGACGGTGATGGTAGTGATGGTGAGTTGCTGCATCTGCAGGTGCTGAACGTGGGCGCAGAGAGGTGCTGGGTCACCAGTGCACCCCCAGAGTGTGTGTCTTGTCCCAGCTGGGCTGCAGCAGGGTGGGACAAACTGAAATGCAAAGTCTGACCCGATTTTGGAGGGAGCAGAGCTGTGGTCAGTGTGTCCTGTGGGGGTTAAACCCACCACACGAGTATAAATCATTGCTCTGCCGCTGCGGCCCCTCCGTTACGGGGGTGCACGGCCCCTCCCGTGGCCCCTCCCTTCACCACGGGGCCGTTAAACACGGGTGCGGGGCTCGGGCCGGGCCGTGCAGTGCCGGGCGGGTCAGACCCCGGCACCGGCGGCCCCGCTGGAGCTTGCCGCCCGCTCGGGCAGGGTCAGTCCGGGCCTCTGTGCTTCACTGGGGCGGGGCCAGGCCAGGTGCGGGCACATTCGCCGCCGTTTATTTAGCGGAGATGCTGCGGGTGGGAGCCCAGACGGCGACAGCGAGTCCGTGTGCGCCGGGCAGGGGACGGGCGGCAGCGGGGCCGCCTCGCTCACATCCCCCACGGTCCCGGTTCAGACAAACACGGCGCTTCCGAAGGACACAGACCCCGCAGCTCCTGCCCGTGCCGCTCCCGGTCCCGCCCCGGTCCCGCCCCCACCACCGGCACCGCCGGGCCCGCGGGGCGGGGGCGCCCCCTGGCGGCGGCGGGCGGCGCACAGTCGGTACGGGCGTCGCGGGGGGCGGGGTCTCATCTCGCCCCCCTCTGCGCATGCGCTAGACGGAAGGCCCCGCCTGCCCTCAGAGGGGCGGGGCGAGTGGCTTCGGCCTCTCGGCTGAGCATGCGCGCAGCGTCACGTGGTGGCGGCTCTTCTTAAGGCGGTGCGTGGGGCGGGGCGGGAGAACGGCGAGACGATGGCGCGAGGCAGCAGGAGCGCGGGACGGCGCGCGGCGGCACCAGCCCCGGCCCCCGCCAGGTACCGGGAGAGGGGAGCCGGGTGCCCGGGCTCTCAGTCTCCGTCTGCTCCCTCTGACTCGGTTCTCTCCGCAGCCCGCCCCCAGCGGCCCCGGTGCCGGCGGCGCAGCCGGCGCAGCCCGGGCTGATGGCGCAGATGGCGAGCACGGCGGCCGGCGTGGCCGTGGGCTCCGCCGTGGGACACGTCGTGGGCAGCGCCCTCACCGGAGCCTTCAGCGGCGGCTCCTCCGAACCGGCCAAGGCGGCGGCTCCCGCGCAGGTGCGTGCAGGGCCGGGTTGGTGTCCTTGTCCTGCCCTTGGGGGGCGGCGGGGCTGGGCGGGCCGAGCGGCCGCGGGCAGCGGGACGGCCGGTGCCTCTGGGCCGGCCCAGCCGCGCGGTGAAGGACGCGCAGCGGCCCAAGGGGACGGGGCGAGTCCTGCCGGGAGGCGGTGAGAGGGGTCGGCGCTGCCCCCGAACCTCCATCCCTGAGCGGGCCCTCCCTGCAGGAGCTCCGGCAGCCACCCGTGTACCAGTCGCCGTACGGACCCTGCCACTATGAGATGAAGCAGTTCCTGGAATGTGCCACCAACCAGAGCGACCTGACCCTGTGCGAGGGTTTCAACGAGGCTCTGAAGCAGTGCAAGTCCACCAATGGTGAGGCTGCGCCCGGCTGGGGACCGCTGCCAGGGGACACCCGAGAGGGCTCAGGGGTTGTAGGAGCAATCTGCTGGAGTTATAGTGCCCTTCAGGGCTTTAAATAGGAAGCAGTCCTGCCTTTTTACCCTGGACTGCAGAAGGGAACTGGAAAGGGCAGGAAAAATGGTCCTGACTGTGTCTCCGTGAAGGTGAGGGGGCTGTGGGTGCATTCTCCGAGGTTTCTCTCTTGCTGCTGTGGGAAGCCTGCCGCGTCCGGACTTGATTCCCTGATTCTGTTGAAAGCAGATGTCAGTAGTTATGTCTTGACCTGGTCAGTGTAGCTCAGAGAGTGTTTAACTCCAGCTGCTGGAACATGCACCTAATGCTGAACTTGTGTTTTCTCCCTGCAGGTGTTTCTTCTCTCCTGTGAAGAATCTGCCCCCTTATAGGGATGAGGGGTCTGGTGTAGAGCCCTGCTGTCTGCAGGGAACAGAAGGACGGACAGGGGTGAGCTGGAGGGAGCGGACTGACCAGACAGGGGTCTTATAGTGGTAATTCACTTCAGGACTAGTAGAGAAGGAAAGGAATGGTTGGACCTGTGGGATATTGGAATTTGGATAGTTCTGTATTCATTACAGATGAATAAAGGAGTTTATTCAGACCTATTGCTGTGCATGCTGTTAGTTTAATTCTAAAGCTAAACTACCAAAACGTTAACAGTGTCAGCCACTTAAAGGACAAGGCACAATAGTGTATTTCCTGCAAACAGGAGGTGCAGCCAGCAAGGACTGTGCCTGCGTGACCTGGTGAGTGCAGATCCACAGCTGAGCAGACGCTGGGCTGGCTGCACTCCAGACAGAGGAGAGGCTGGAGATGTAGTCTGAGGTGTGTCCTACAGGGTTTTCAGTGGCAAATTATTTTTTCCATCAATACACTGTTGAGGAGCTGTTCTGACCCCAGAGCGAAGAGACTGTGACTTGCCTGGCTGTGTGACGCAGGTACAGTCGGCTGATCTTACTTAACAGCCTTAGTGTGTTATGCAATGTTCTCAAGGTCACCAGCATCAGGTGAAGTTCGGAGCCGCTTTCCTCCTGCAGTCGCTACAGCAGAACAGGAGCACGAGTGCTGCCTGCGGACTGGCCATCGTTGGGACTCGGAGCTGCTGTATTGCAGCCGTGTCTGCTGCTGTTTGGTGCTGGGAGTGTTTCAGGTTAGGAGTGGGGATGAACATTTTGGTTTGGGGAAAATGGTTCTGAAATGTCTGTCTTTCCACTTCATTTCATCAAAATGAGTAGGCAAAAGCAGAGAGCTGGCCTCTGCCGTTCCCCTTCCACAAACTTGTCCTGGTCACAAAGGGAAAGAGCTGGAGGTCACAGCTGAGTCACCAGAGGATATTTTAGCCATGAACTCTCACCAAGTTTGTGAGGGTTGAGAAATCCCCAGGGCTGACGTATGCCAGTAGTCAGAGCTGGGGATCCGATTCAAATAGCAGAGGGAGCAAAGGCTCAGGATCATGTGAGTCTGGCGGCTTCAGCCATGAGTGTCTGGGGTCAGGCAAAGGCTCTCGGCCAACTGGGCAAGGGCAGGACAGGGTCTGCTTGTTCCACCAGCCACAGATATCTGCTCTCTGGAGCTGAGGGCCAGGAGTTGGGCCAGGGCACTGGGCCCACACATCTGGGAGCACAAGAGCTCTGCTGGCAGCTGCCCCTCTGCCCCACAGCTCTCCTGGTTGTGTCCAGACAAGCAGAGCCCCTTCCAGTGACTGCCCAGAGCTGCCAGGCTGGGAACTCATCCTGCCTCTGGCCTCCCTCCCTGCACTTACAGTAACTCAGCTCTGCTGGGATGGTTGTCCTCTGGGATTCATTGTGTAGGGGTTAAAGATCTGTCTCTTCTTTGAAACAGATGAGGCAAAGGCTGCTGATGTGCCATGCCTGTTCCTGGGCATTGCTGTGCATCACAGGGCCATGTCCATCCCTGCCCTCATGGTGCTGATGAAGATGGTCCAGGTGACCAGCTGGCCCAGAGCAGAGGCAAAGCTGATGCTTTCCCCATGCACCTCTATATATCACCGTAACGAACATGGCACTGCTCTGAATTGCAGACTTTTTACAGTCTTGGGGTGTTTCCTGCCCCCTTGTTGATCTTGTACCTTGTCTAGGCTGTGATGGTGCCAGATCTGCCCACACTGCTCCTAGCAGAGTGCGGTGATGCTGCAAGGGCAGCTGTGGTCTCATCTGTGAGATGCCGCTGGAAAGGCCTTCCTCAGGACCCTGCCTGCTCCCGTCCTACTCTGGAGCACAAGGTGGGGGGTTTGCAGCCTGGGGGGAGCTGTGGCAGCTGTATCTGCGTTACAGAGCAGGATGAAGCCATGGAGCTCAGCAGCAAATGTGGGGTGGGGTGGCAGTGAGTCCTGGTCCATGCTGTGCCCTGGCCTCATGGGGTAGCTGTGCTTGGACAATGATGTGTCAGTCTGGGAGAAAACCTGCTTCACTTGGATGAGTTCCTTCTGTTCACTGAGCACCTCTCACACCTCATGCTGGTGGAACAGGGTGAGCATGGGGCTGGGCTGTGTGGGTAACGGCGTTTGTTAGACCAGCTGACAGACAATGAGGAAAAAATAGGCGAGCTGTTGGGTGCCGCAGCCTGTGCTCAGAGCGCTGCAGCACAGCAGGCGTCCGGCTCGCTGCGGCCTGTGCTGGTGTGATGGTGGTGCTTCAGAGACACAGTGCTGGGGTGGTCTAATGAGACAGAGCTGTGCCTCAGCTCCATTTTCCCGCAAACTCAGAGAGTGCACTGGGCAAGACACGTCAGGAACCCCTTGCCAGCATCTTTGCCTTGGGGACACCTTGGGTGTGGAGCTGGTGCTGCAGGGGGCGTGGAAAGGGCTATCGCTGGATGGTGATGTGGTGGCACTGGGGGCATGAGCTTATCTGTGAAGGGCAGGAGGTACCCGCTGGGTATGTGGCACTGCAGAATCACTGCCAGCCGCCCTGCTGCCAAGGGCTGGGGGGTGACCAGCCCCTGACTGTGGCTGGCTGCATAATTGCGTGACTCTGGCCCTGTGACGGGTGCTAGAGACAGGAGAGGCTTCATGCCCCGTCAGTCTGGCAGCACTTTGCAGTAACGCTCTGCTGTCTTTCTGCACGAGGCACTGGCTGTGCTGCAGCCCTGGCTCGCTGCTCGGGCTCCCCTGGGAGACGTCTCCTGGCAGGTGACTCTGACTGTTTGCCTGGGGCTGCTGGTTCTGAGGTGGCCCTGGCAAAGTGGCAGCTCTCCCAGCCTGTGCCATGGGGCAGCTGTTCTTGTCACGGCCATGGAGCTGCTGGAGAAGGGAGCAGCAGTTTTCCTTCTGCGATGAGACAGCTGCCAGGGGACTCCGGCATGTTCTGTCATTGTCCCTGGTGCCACCACATCTTCAGCAAGGTGCCATTCAGGCTCTTGGCCCCCTGTGCATCTGCTGGCGGAGGGACTGAGGCAGGAAGGACATGGTCAGCGATGCCCTCACACTGTACCCCGTGCCCAGGGCAGAGCGCGGTGGGGTGGGCTGTGTGTGCATCTGTGCACTCGGAGGAAATGGCCAAGCCTGGGCTGAAGGTGGGTGGTGGGTCACAATGCTCATCTCTCGCCCCACTGCTTCCAGCCCCTGCCTGAAGCCCAGCTGCAGCAATGCAAGCAACGCGGGAGCTGGTGTCCCCAAGCCCCCTGTGTCATTTACATACGCCTCGCCAGAGCCAGTGGCACAGCAACCAGGGCTTGTGCAGCACCGCAGACCCTCTCCAAAACAGCCTCCCTTCCTTTGTCCTACCATGGCCCTGGGCTTCATGGTCCTGCTCCTGGCAGGGGCGGTGGGGACAGGTAAGGGTGGTGTGGCTGAGCGAGCTGCTGTCCGGGGGTGGAACTGGGGGATGGTGGGCAGGACTGGGCTGCGTGTGGTGGATACTTGTCTGAGCAGGGCAGTTTGCTCCAGGGCTGTGCGGTGTGATGAGCAGGATGGAGGTTGGGGAATGGGGTTGCCTCAAGGGAGTAGGGGGATGTTTTGGGGCTGGGGGCGATGTGGGACATGGCTCAGCCTGCCAGTAACTGCATCCTTGGTGTGTGCAGCTTCCAGGGCTCAGCCTGTGCTGACCCAGCCACCCGCCGTGTCGGTGCTGCCCGGGCAGACCGCCCGGCTGTCCTGCACCCTGAGCCCCCAGTACAACATCAGCTATTTTGGCATCTCCTGGTGGTACCAGCAGCGCCCGGGGCAACCCCTGCGCTATCTGCTCTACTACAACTCCGAGCAAGACAAGCACAAACCCGCCAACATTTCCGACCGCTTCTCTGCGACCAAAGACCTCGCCCGCAATGCCTGCATCCTCATCATCGCGTCCGCCCGCGATGAAGACAATGGCAGCTACTACTGCTCCCTGTCACAGGCCTTCAAGTGGTTTTAAAAACACAAAAAAAAAACTTTTGGCTTTTCCCTTGCAACCCTGATGCCAAGCCCTCAGCAGGGAGACAGCAACCTTAGGAGGGGTGGATAAAGATCCTCTCACATGCTTGAGCAAGCCCAGCAGCGCTGCGTTGTCCTTTGAGGTGCAACAACGTCCTCTTCCACCCCAAATCTCCAACATGGAGCGCTGGGCAGCCTCACACGGTGTGAGAGCTGCTAGGGCTCAGCCTGGGATCTCCCGCTGTGGTGGGAGGATGACAGGCTCTGCTGTGGCCGGGTGTCCCAGGCTCTTCTGGCACTGGGCACAATGTGGGCTTGGGCTTGTTCACAGCTTTGGCTTCTGCACCACTGGGCTCACTTGACAATAAAGGTTAATGCTCAACCCCACAGCTTGTGTCACTTGTATCACACATGTGGTGTCCCGAGGAGCCATGTACAAAGGATGAGTGTCAGGAGGATGGAGCCAGGCTCTTCTTGGTGACAAACAATGGTAGGACAAGGGGTAATGGGTTTAAGTTGGAACATAAGTGGTTCCACTTAAACTTGAGAAGAAACTTCTTCTCAGTGAGGGTGGCAGACCCTGGCCCAGGCTGCCCAGGGAGGTTGTGGAGTCTCCTTCTCTGCAGACATTCCAACCCGCCTGGACACCTTCCTGTGTAACCTCATCTGGGTGTTCCTGCTCCATGGGGGGATTGCACTGGATGAGCTTCTGAGGTCCCTTCCAACCCCTGACATGCTGTGATTCTGTGATTCTAAGGTGTCGTGCCCAAGGTGCCAGGTCAGCAGGGTGACCCAAGGGTGCCGTGGCAGTGGGTTTGGGGGAATCTCTTGGGGCTGGATGGGGCTGTGTCACCCGCGCCTGGCGGAGACCCGCGGTGCCCTGCCAGGGGAGGTCTGTTCCTCCTGTCATCAGCCCCTGTCTCCTTCCTGTCGCCCTCAGCGGCTCCTCACGTCCCCAACGCTCCCCCCGCTGCCATTTCCCCTCAACCCCTGGTGACCCCCAGAACTTCTGAGAAGAAAAGAACACGTTTAAACATACCGGCATCGGTGGGTACCTTATATTAACATTTTCACGCAGAAAGATAATGCATTTTTGCAAAAAATTGTAACAGATTTCATTGGTAACACGGGGAAACACCCCAATGCGTTCGACGCCCGCACTGTGCGGGCAAAGCTGGCGTTGGTACTGGGGGACATTGGCATCCCGCACCGGTGCAGCGTGTGCCCGTGAAGGTCAAGATAACAGCAAGGAATCTCAGCTAATCACAAAGATCAACAGTGTGTTTTCTTTCCAGGAACACCATCCCTTCACTTGTCCTGATGGATATCGAGGCTTCCACAGTTGTGACTTATGTATATACCAGCTAATCGAGGATGATGTGAAAGCAGAAAGAACTGAGTTCAAGAAGTACTGAATCATGGGCACACCTGCTTGCTGGCTTCTCACCGCCCTTCATTCCCCCTCTTGCAGTGAAGTCGAAGCGGGGGAGGCCGCGGGGGGGCGCTGCTGCTGCAGCCTTGGACTGAACCAGCCGCAGCACTTTATTGCTAGTGAGCTTGTAAAACAAAACCAAACAAACCACCACATCAGCCTTGGTTCGCAGCCAGAACTTGAAACAGAAGAAACTGCTGATTAAGAGAAGGAGGCCCATGGAAAATATCCTGTCTTTAAGGAGGAGCTGCTGTGTTCCTGGCCTAAGGGAGTCACAGAGTGTGGTGGTGGTAGCTTAGAGTTGAACTTATGTAAAATGAGCATAAAATAATAAATCCACGTCTTCATGTGCCTGGGACCTATTCGTTATTCTTCTAAAAGGTGCAGAGGAGCTGGAATGTGGTGTGAGAGCTGAAAGGGACCTGCTGTTTGCTTCCCCATACTCAATCCTAAAACCTTGCAGGGGCTGTCAGGGACCCATGGACTCTAACTGGTCCAGCAGAGCCAACATGCCTCCATCTCAGGGGCATCATGGGCCCAGCGGTGCTGCTGAGAAGCAGCAGGGTCTGTCCTGCTGGCCCCAGAGATGCCGGGGCACCCATGGGCAGTGGGGTGCATGGCTGTCAGGGGGTGCTGGTGAGGAACTGCAGCTTGTGCTGGGCTGGCTGTGGGTGCGGAGAAATGCCCAGGGCAGGAGGAGAATGGGAGCGTGGCTGGAGGAGCTGTGCAGAGGGATGCTCTGAGGGTTGGTGGGTGATGCCAGGGTCGTGGGTGGGCTGAGGTGGCTGCAGAGGACACTTCAGCAGAGCAGGGTAGCAAAACAGTCCTGCCAACTTTTGGCATGTGCCCTGGCTGATGTTGTCTTTAACTAAACCAGATCGCATTTGTGTGGAGCCCTCAATCCAGCTGGTCACAGTCTTGTGGCTCCTGAGAGCAACCCAGGTGTGGTGTCTGGTGGGAGGCTGGACTTGGTGTTCCCAGCCTAGTGACCCATGGAGACAGCAGCCCAGGTGCCCAGGATCTTGGTGCCTCTGGTGGGCTAGAGACCTGCCTGCAGTGTTCGGGGAGCACCGGACCAGGAGCTGCCAGCGAATGTTTGGGGTCCATTTACATGGAGCAGCTGTACCCAGGTGAATGGGGACTTAAGAGGGAGCTGGGGTCCACAGCACAGCCCCATCATCGTGGGGACACAGAACTGGTGGGATCACACAAGGCCTGAGTCCCTCTGCTCCTCATGGTGCTCGACCACAGCTCAGGTGACACCTCCAGACTCACTGTACCCGGCCAGGGACTCTGAGCACAGGGGTTCTGTCCCCATCCCACTGCCCAGGGAGGTCTATATCCATGGGACACTGGCTCACCCCCATCTTCTCCCCTATCTCCCTCTCCCTCTCCAGGTTCCCTGGTCCAGGCAGCGCTGACTCAGCTGCCCTCGGTGGCCACGACCCTGGGAGGAACCGTCCAGATCACCTGCTCTGGGTTTAGCAGTGACAGCTGGTATGGTGCTGGCTGGTTCCAGCAGAAGGTCCCTGGCACTGGCTCTGTCACCGTGATCTACAATAACAACAACAGACCCTCGGGCATCCCTTCGCGATTCTCCGGAACCCGATCTGGCTCCACGGCCACGTTAACCATCACTGGGGTCCAAGCCGAGGACGAGGCTGTCTATTACTGTGGTGCCTGGGACAGCAGCAGCGGTGGCTTTGATGTCTGGGAACAATGAGGAATAGCAAGCAGGACACTGTCTCCAGAGTAAAAGGAAGGTTTTCAGCCCTTCTCCCTGCTGCAGCTGGTGGTGCACCAGGAGCCCTGAGCATCAGGGATCCTTGGTGAGACCAGTGTGCTGTCCTGCCACCTGAATGTGGGGCCATCAGCACCAGTGACGACTCAGTGTAACCCTGGCTGTGTCACCCAGCAGGTGAAGCAGGGTGTGAGAAGCAGCTCCTGCTCAGGGAGCCAGGAGGGAGGTTGGGAGAGATGTGCAGGCAGAATCCAGCCCTTGAACATGGGGTCAGAGTTCCACAAGGGACTGTGCCCTGGCCAGGAAAGGGTTTGAGAGGATCTGCAGCACAGCCCCATCGTCGTGGGGACACAGAGCTGGTGGGATCACACCATGACCTGATTCCCTCTGCTCCTCATGGTGCTTGCCCACGGCTCAGGTGATACCTCGAGACTTGCTGTACCTGGCTGCGGCTCTCTGGGTACAGGGGTCCTGTCGGCATCCTGCTGCCCAGGGAGGTCTGTGCCCCTGGGGCACTGCCTGAGCCCCCCCTTCTCCCCTTTCCCCTCTCTCCTCTCCCTCTCCAGGTTCCCTGGTCCAGGCAGCGCTGACTCAGCCGCCCTCGATATCCACTACCCTGGGAGGAACCATCCAGATCACCTGCTCTGGGGGCAGCAGCAGTAGCAGTGCTGGCTGGTACCAGCAGAAGGTCCCTGGCACTGCCCCTGTCACTGTGATCTATAACAGCAACCAGAGACCCTCGGGCATCCCTTCGCGATTCTCTGGAACCCAGTCTGGATCCACAGCCACATTAACCATCACTGGGGTCCAAGCCGAGGACGAGGCTGTCTATTACTGTGGTGCCTGGGACAGCAGCAGCAATGCTGTTAAGAGTCACATAGAGAGATGTGAAAGTGAGGTATACAGGAGTTAAAAAATGAGGTTTTCTGCCTTTCTTCTTTATGCCTGAGCAGAGCTGTGGGGCTGGGGTAGGTGCCCGTCCAAGGACATAACTGTGTCGTCCTGGCTGTACCATGCTGTGCTGAAGGTCACTCTGGGGCCAGGGGCACTTAGTTTCTGTCCGTACTGAAGGTAAAGCGTTGCCTTGTCCCCAGCCCCACTGCCTCTTGCTCCTTGCAGCTCCATCCTCTTCCTCCTCTTGCTGCTGGAGTTGTGTGGGTGCTGGAATGCTCTAGCTTAGAGCAGGGCTCTGCTTCCCATAATGTGCCCATAACCCAACAGGGTCCCTTTTCCAACTCCGGCCCTAACTGTCCCTGCTTCTGCCCACTCTCCTCACGGGACCGTGGCCCTCTGGCCTTGGGCTCTCTGTGTGTTGCTCTGAGTCTCTGTATGGCATTGGGAGCTTATGGAACAGGGGTCGCATCCCTGTCATGCAGCCTGGGGAGGTCTGTGCTCCTGGGACACTGGCTGACCCCCGTTTTCTCCCCTCTCTCCTCTCCCTCTCCAGGTTCCCTGGTCCAGGCGAGGCTGACTCAGCCACCCTCAGTGTCCATGACCCTGGGAAGACCCATCCAGATCACCTGCTCTGGGCTTGACAGCGGCTATGCTTATTCTGGCTGGTTCCAGCAGAAGGTCCCTGGCACAGCCCCTGTCACTGTGATCTATGGTAGCACCAATAGACCCTCGGGCATCCCTTCGCGATTCTCCGGAACCCGATCTGGCTCCACGGCCACGTTAACCATCACTGGGGTCCAAGCCGAGGACGAGGCTGTCTATTACTGTGGTGCCTGGGACGGCAGCAACAGTGGCTTTGGTGTCTGGGAACAATGAGGAATAGCAAGCAGGACACTGTCTCCAAAGTGAAAGGAAGGTTTTCAGCCCTTCTCCCTGCTGCAGCTGGTGGTGCACCAGGAGCCCTGAGCATCAGGGATCCTTGGTGAGACCAGTGTGCTGTCCTGCCACCTGAATGTGGGGCCATCAGCACCAGTGACGACTCAGTGTAACCCTGGCTGTGTCACCCAGCAGGTGAAGCAGGGTGTGAGAAGCAGCCCCTGCTCAGGGAGCCAGGAGGGAGGTTGGGAGAGATGTGCAGGCAGAATCCAGCCCTTGAACATGGGGTCAGAGTTCCACAAGGGACCGTGCCTTGGCCAGGAAGGGGTTTGAGAAGGAGTGGGGAATCTGCAGCACAGCCCCATTGTCATGGTGAATCAGAGCTGGTGGGATCGCACCATGGCCCGAGTCCCTCTGCTCCTCATGGTGCTCGCCCACAGCTCAGGTGACACCTCCAGACTTGCTGTACCTGGCTGCGGCTCTCTGGGCACAGGGGTCCTGTCCCCATCCTGCTGCCCAGGGAGGTCTGTGCCCTTGGGGCACTGGCTGACCCCCCCTTCTCCCCTCTCTCCTCTCCCTCTCCAGGTTCCCTGGTCCAGGCAGTGCTGACTCATCTGTCCTCGGTGTCCACTACCCTGCGAGAAACTGCCCAGATCAGCTGCTCTGGGAGCAGCAGCTACTATGGCTGGTATCAGCAGAAGGTCCCTGGCACTGCCCCTGTCACTGTGATCTATAACAGCAACCAGAGACCCTCGGGCATCCCTTCGCGATTCTCTGGAACCAAGTCTGGCTCCACGGGCACGTTAACCATCACTGGGGTCCAAGCCGAGGACGAGGCTGTCTATTACTGTGGTGGCTGGGACAGGAGCAGTGACGCTGTTAGAGTCACACAGAGATGTGAAAGTGAGGTATACAGGAGTTAAAAAATGAGGTTTTCTGCCCTTCTTCTTCATGCCTGAGCAGAGCGTCGACTCAGCCGCCCTCGACGTCCATGGCCCTCGGAGAAACCGTCCAGATCACCTGCTCTGGGAGCGGCAGCTACTATGGCTGGTACCAGCAGAAGGTCCCTGGCACTGCCCCTGTCACTGTGATCTACGATAACAACAAGAGACCCTCGGGCATCCCTTCGCGATTCGCTGGAACCCAGTCTGGCACCACGGCCACACTAACCATCACTGGGGTCCAAGCCGAGGACGAGGCTGTCTATTACTGTGGTGCCTGGGACAGCAGCAGCAATGCTGTTAAGAGTCACACAGAGAGATGTGAAAGTGAGGTATACAGGAGTTAAAAAATGAGGTTTTCTGCCTTTCTTCTTCATGCCTGAGCAGAGCTGTGGGGCTGGGGTAGGTGCCCGTCCAAGGACATAACTGTGTCGTCCTGACTGTACCATGCTGTGCTGAAGGTCACTCTGGGGCCAGGGGCACTTAGTTTCTGTCCGTACTGAAGGCAAAGCGTTGCCTTGTCCCCAGCCCCACTGCCTCTTGCTCCTTGCAGCTCCATCCTCTTCTGCCCTTGATGTCCATGACCCTGGGAGGAACTGCCCAGTTCAGCTGCGCTGGGAGCAGCAACAGCTATGGCTGGTTCCAGCAGAAGGTCCCTGGCACAGGCCCTGTCACTGTGATCTATGGTAGCACTGGCAGACCCTCGGGCATCCCTTCGCGATTCTCCGGAACCCGATCTGGCTCCACGGCCACGTTAACCATCACTGGGGTCCAAGCCGAGGACGAGGCTGTCTATTACTGTGGGAGCTACGATAGCAGCAGCGGTGGCTTTCGTGTCTGGGAACAATGAGGAACAGCAAGCAGGACACTGTCTCCAAAGTGAAAGGAAGGTTTTCAGCCCTTCTCCCTGCTGCAGCTGGTGGTGCACCAGGAGCCCTGAGCATCAGGGATTCTTGGTGAGACCAGTGTGCTGTCCTGCCGCCTGAATGTGGGGCCATCAGCACCAGTGACGACTCAGTGTAATCCTGGCTGTGTCACCCAGCAGGTGAAGCAGGGTGTGAGAAGCAGCCCCTGCTCAGGGAGCCAGGAGGGAGGTTGGGAGAGATGTGCAGGCAGAATCCAGCCCTTGAACATGGGGTCAGAGTTCCACAAGGGACTGTGCCTCGGCCAGGAAGGGGTCTGTGAGGGAGTGAGGATCTTCAGCACAGCCCCATTGTCATGGTGAAATGGAGCTGGTGGGATCGCACCATGGCCCGAGTCCCTCTGCTCCTCATGGTGCTCGCCCACGGCTCAGGTGACACCTCCAGACTCACCGTGCCCAGCTGGTTACTCTGAGCGCGGGGATCCTGTCCTCATCTCACTGCCCACGGAGGTCTGTGCTCCTGGGGCACTGGCTGACCCCCATCTTCTCCCCTCTCTCCTCTCCCTCTCCAGGTTCCCTGGTCCAGGCAGCGCTGACTCAGTCGCCCTCAGTGTCCACGACCCTGGGAGGAACTGCCCGGATCACCTGCTCTGGGATTAGCAGCTACAGCTGGGCTCATGCTGGCTGGTACCAGCAGAAGGTCCCTGGCACTGGCCCTGTCACTGTGATCTACTACAACGACAAGAGACCCTCGGGCATCCCTTCGCGATTCTCTGGTTCCTTATCTGGCTCCACGGCCACGTTAACCATCACTGGGGTCCAAGCCGAGGACGAGGCTGTCTATTACTGTGGTGGCTACGACAGCAGCAGCAACTACGGTGTCTGGTGACAATAACTAATAGCATGTGGGACACTGACTGCGATGTCAGAAGAAAGTTTTCATCATTTATCCCTCCTGGCCCTGCGGCGTTGTGGCTGTAGGGCTGAGGTAGGTTCCTGTCTCCTTTGCATGGCCATGGCTGCGAATGTCCTCCCTTTGGTGTCCCAGAGAACTGTAGGTTCCCTTGGGTTCTCTAGTGCCTGAGGACCATTGTTCCCGTTCCTACAGAATTCCCAGTGTGGCCTTGTGTGCCACCCCACTGCCTCTTGCTACTGATGACCATGTCCTCCTCCTGCCAGAGCTGCCCTTGTGCTGGGATGAGTTGGGCTGTCCTCTGCTCCCTAAATTTGCCCATGACTGTGGTCGCATCCATTCTTCTATAACTGTGGTGTTCCATGTACTGGTGCCCAGGGAGCTCTGTGCCCCTGGGGCACTGGCTGACCCCCATCTTCTCCCCTCTCTCCTCTCCCTCTCCAGGTTCCTCTGGGAGGAACTGCCCAGATCACCTGCTCCGGGCTTAGCAGCAGCTATAGTGCTGGCTGGTACCAGCAGAAGGTCCCTGGCACTGGCCCTGTCACTGTGATCTACAATAACAACAATAGACCCTCGGGCATCCCTTCACGATTCTCCGGAACCAAGTCTGGCTCCACGGCCACGTTAACCATCACTGGGGTCCAAGCCGAGGACGAGGCTCTCTATTACTGTGGGAGCTGGGAAAGCAGCAGCGGTGGCTTTGGTGTCTGGGGAAAATGAGGAATTGTTAGTGCTACACAAGGTGCAAAGAGGAAGGTTTTCGACCCTTCTCCCTCATTGCCAAGCAGAGGTGTGGCTGTGGGGCTGAGGGAGGTTCCTGTCCCATCTACAGGGGATCGATCACTGCCCTGGTCCTGATACCACTGCCA
Organism: Nesoenas mayeri; assembly: GCF_963082525.1. Classification (NCBI taxonomy): domain Eukaryota; kingdom Metazoa; phylum Chordata; class Aves; order Columbiformes; family Columbidae; genus Nesoenas; species Nesoenas mayeri. The sequence continues at coordinate 8,719,152 of NC_137565.1, read as the reverse complement.
CTATTCCTGATACAAGCCAGGATACTGTTGGCTTTTTGCCACCTAGGCACACTGCTGGTTCATATTCAGCTGGCTGTCAATCAACATATTTTCCACCTTTCCAGCTGCTCTTCTCCAAGCCTGTAGCGCTGCATGGGTTTGTTATTACCCAAGTGCAGGCCCTGGCACTTGACCTTGTTAAACCTCATAGAATTGGCCTCAGCCCAATGATCCACTGGTCCAGATCCCTCTGTATGGCCTTCCTACCTCCAGCAGATCAACACTCCCACAAAATTTGTTGTCATCTGCAAACTTACTGAGGGTACACTAAATCCCCTCATCCAGATCATTGATAGAGATTAAAGAGAACTGGGCTCAACACAGAGCCCTGGGGAACACCACTCGTGATCAGCCACCATCTGGTTTTGGCTCCATCCACCACAACTCTTGGGCCCTACAGCCAGTTCGTTATGCATCACAGAGTACACACATCCAGGCCATGAGCTGCAGCTTCTCCAGGAGATGCTGTGGGATACAGTGTCAAGGCTTTACTGAAGTCTAAGTACACAACATCCACAGCCTTTCCCTCATCCACTAAGTGGGTCACCTTGTCCCCAATGTCGTGGGGACATGGAGCTGGAGGGATCGCACCATGGCCTGGCTCCTTCTCCTCCTCGCGGTGCTCGCCCACAGCTCAGGTGACACCTCCAGACTCACTGCATCCAGCTGGGAACATGGCGCACAGGGGTTCTGTCCCCATCCCCACGGAGGTCTGTGTCCCTGGGGCACTGGCTGACCCCCGTCTTCTCCCCTCTCTCCTCTCCCTCTCCAGGTTCCCTGGTCCAGGCAGCACTGACTCAGCCGGCCTCGGTGTCCACGACCCTGGGTGGAACAGCCCAGATCACCTGCTCTGGGGTTAGCAGCTACAGCTGGGCTAATGCTGGCTGGTACCAGCAGAAGGTCCCTGGCACTGGCCCTGTCACTGTGATCTATCAGAGCAGCAAGAGACCCTCGGGCATCCCTTCGCGATTCTCTGGTTCTGCATCTGGCAACACGGGCACGTTAACCATCACTGGGGTCCAAGCCGAGGATGAGGCTGTCTATTACTGTGGGAGCTACGACGGCAGCAATGCTGATCAGTGTGATGGCACTGAATAATGGGAAAGTGGGAGAAAAGCAACAGAATCAAAGTTGGGTCTTCTGCCCTTCTTCCTTGTAGCTCAGATGAGTCATGGCTGTATGGATACAAGAGATTCCCATCCTCTCCAAGGACACAGTTGTCAGTGTCCTCCCTTTCACACTCCAAGGCACAGGAAATGAGTCTGGGACTGGAGTCCCCTCATCCCTGTCCCTACCAAGGCACAGTGTAAGTTCATCCCAGTCCCACTGCCTGTTGCTGCTGGAGCTGCCCCTGTGATGGGATGTGCTGGGCTGGCCAGGGCTCTGCTCCCCAAATATGCCTTTAGCCATGTTCAGGCCCCATCCCCACTGGCTCTGGCATTCTCCGTCCTCTCGCTGCTGCCAGTTCTCCTTGCAGGACCCTGGGCCTCTGGCCTTGGGCTCTGAGTCCCTCTATGGAATCACGGCCTTTGGGCACAGGGGTCCTGTCCCCATCCCACTGCCCGGGGAGGTCTGTGCCTCTGGGGCACTGGCTGACCCCCACCTTCTCCCCTCTCTCCTCTCCCTCTCCAGGTTCCCTGGTCCAGGCAGCGCTGACTCAGCCGGCCTCGGTGTCCACGACCCTGGGAGCAACCGTCCAGATCACCTGCTCTGGGATTAGCAGCAGCAGTGGTAGCAGTGCTGGCTGGTTCCAGCAGAAGGTCCCTGGCACTGCCCCTGTCACTGTGATCTATTGGGATGACAGCAGACCCTCGGGCATCCCTTCGCGATTCTCCGGAACCAAGTCTGGCTCCACGGCCACGTTGACCATCACTGGGGTCCAAGCCGAGGACGAGGCTGTCTATTACTGTGGTGGCAACGACGGCAGCAACAGCTATGGTGTCTGGTGACAATGAATAATAGCAGGTGGGACACTGATTCCAGAATCAGAGGAAGGTTTTCAGCCCTTCTCCCTCATGACCCAGCAGAGTTGTGACTGTGGGGCTGAGGGAGATTCTTGTCCCCTCTGCATGGCCATGGCTGTGATTGTCCTCCCTCTCATGGTCCAGAGAGCTGGAGGTGGCGTTGTGGCTGTGGACCATTGTCCTTGTCCCTACAGAATTCACGGTGTGGCCTTGTCTGCCACCCCACTGCCTCTTGCCTCTGACAACCATGTCCTCCTGCTGCTGCCAGAGCTGCCTCTGTGCTGGGAAGTGTTGTGCTGCCTTCTGCTCCCTAAATTTGTCTGTGACTGTGGTTGTATCCATTCTCCTCCAACTGTGGCATTCCCTGTACCGCTGCACAGGGAGGGCTGTGTCCCTGGGGCACTGGCTGACCCCCATCTTGTCCCCTCTCTCCTCTCCTTCTCCAGGTTCCCTGGTCCAGGCAGCGCTGACTCAGCCGGCCTCGGTGTCCACGACCCTGGGAGCGACCGTCCAGATCACCTGCTCTGGGATTAGCAGTGGTAACAGTGCTGGCTGGTACCAGCAGAAGGTCCCTGGCACTGGCCCTGTCACTGTGATCTATGAGAGCAGCAAGAGACCCTCGGGCATCCCTTCGCGATTCTCTGGATCCACATCCGGCTCCACAGCCCCATTAACCATCACTGGGGTCCAAGCCGAGGATGAGGCTGTCTGTTACTGTGGTGCCCAGGACTACAGCACTGGTCAGGATCCAGGTGCCCCACAGGTGGCCCTGATTCGGTGCTCTAGGTTTACTGTCACTATCTGCTGTGTGTGGCAGTGACCCTGAGGGTTCTGCTGGAGCACATGGAAGTGGCACAGGTCCTGGGACTGCAGGCCTGTGGTGTGTCTGTTTGCGCCTGCCCTCCACATGTGTTGTCCTGTGGCCCAGAGAAGCTGAGGAAAAGCCTGCTGTCATCCCTGGGCATCCTGGTCTGGTCCCTGGGCTCCCTGCCAGTTGAGGGCTGATGGTCACCCTCCTCTGGTGACAGCACCTCTGCCCAAGGGTGTGAGGGGCTCTCCCCAGTGGGCACGGGGTGCTTTATTGAGGGTGCTGTGCAGAAGCACTGAAGGTTGTGGCAGGAGCTGGCGGTGTCTCTGGCCTTGGTGGCAGCTGTGGTAGGGGTGAGAGAAAGCGTGGGCAGAGTACTGTGCAGGGCACTGCTCTCAGTTCTCCTGGTGCACTCCCTGAGGGCCTTCTGGTCCCCACATGGTGTCAGTGTGGCCCCACCAGTGAACATTGGGGGCCACATTTCCATGGAGGGACCATGCCTGAGCAGGCAGGAGCATAAGAGGGAGTAGAGGGTCCAAAGCACAGCCCCATCATCAAGGGGACACAAAGCTGGTGGGATTGCATCATGGCCTGGGTCCCTCTCCTCCTCATGGTGCTCACCTACAGCTCAGGAGACACTTCCAGACTTCCTGCACCCAGCTGGGGACTTTGAGCACAGGGGTCCTGTCCCCATCCTGCTGCCCAGGGAGGTCTGTGCCCCTGGGGCACTGGCTGACCCCCATCTTCTCCCCTCTCTCCTCTCCCTCTCCAGGTTCCCTGGTCCAGGCAGCGCTGACTCAGCCGGCCTCGGTGTCCACGACCCTGGGAGCGACCGTCCAGATCACCTGCTCTGGGCTTAGCAGCAGCTATGCTTATGCTGGCTGGTACCAGCAGAAGGTCCCTGGCACAGGCCCTGTCACTGTGATCTACAGTAGCAACAACAGACCCTCGGGCATCCCTTCGCGATTCTCTGGTTCTGCATCTGGCACCACGGCCACGTTAACCATCACTGGGGTCCAAGCCGAGGACGAGGCTGTCTATTACTGTGGGAGCTGGGACAGCAGCAGCAGCTATGGTGTCTGGGGACAATGTGGAGTAGCAAGTGAGACACAGATTCCAAAGTAAGAAGGTTCTCATCCCTTCTGCCTCCTGGCCAAGCAGAGTTGTGGCTGTGGGGCTGATGGAGGTTCCTGTGCCCTCTGCCTAACTATTGCTGTGATTGTCCTCCCTTCTATCTGCCAGAGCACCAGAGCACTGAAAGTGTCCTCATGGTCAGGGACCATTGTTCTTGTCCCTACAGAATTCACAGTGTGGCCTTGTTTGCCACCCCGCTGCCTCTTGCTACTGATGACCATGTCCTCCTGCTGCTGCCAGAGCTGCCTCTGTGCTGGGATGTGTTGTGCTGGCCTCTGCTCCCTAAATTTGTCTGTGACTGTGATTGCATCCATTTTCCTCTAATTGTGGCAATCCTTGTGCCGCTGCCCAGGCAAGTCTGTGCTCCTGGGGCACTGGCTGACACTCCTCTTCTTCCCTCTCTCCTCTCCCTCTCCAGGTTCCCTGGTCCCCGCAGGGGTGCCCGGTCTCAGTGACAGGAATGAGGTGTGCTGCGAGGCACAGCGGGCAGGGAGAGGGTCCAGCCTCTGGCTACAGCCGCCTCTCAGGGAGCAGCTGGGCTTGGGGCTGCACCCCTTGTGTCCCATCCATGTGCTGCAGGGCAGCACTGTCCTGCTGCCCAGGGAGGGCTTTGCTCCTGGGTCACTAGCTGACCCCATCTCTCCCCTCTCTCCCCCATCCTCTCTCCCTCTCTGTGACTACAGGCACAGCTTACTTAGTCCCCTTTGACATACATGTCTCCAAGAGAAAACATCTGTATCTGCTGCTCCAGGATTAACAACAACTATGGCTGGTACCAGCAGAAGGTCCCTGGCACTGGCCCTGTCACTGTGATCTATAACAGCAATCAGAGACCCTCGGGCATCCCTTCACGATTCTCTGGAACCCGATCTGGCTCCACGGGCACGTTAACCATCACTGGGGTCCAAGCCGAGGACGAGGCTGTCTATTACTGTGGTAACTGGGACAGCAGCAGCAATGCTGTTAGAGTGACATAGAGATGTGGAAGTGAGGTACAGAGGAGATAAAGATTGAGGTCTTCTGCCCTTGTCCCTTGTGACTGAGCAGAGCTGCAAGGCTGGGGCAGGTCTCTGTCCCCTCTGCATGGCCATGGCTGTCTATTTCTTCCTGGTTAGTACCATGCCACGCAGGAGGTGACCCTGGGGCTGTGTCCATCCTGCCAAAAGGGATGACACTGTTCTGTCAGCCACCCCACAGACTCATGCTGCTGACAGTGATGTCCTCTTGCTGCTGTCAGATCTCAGGGCTCATGCTGTGGCCTCTGTGTGTGGGAAAATGGGAAAGTACCTCTGTGTCATTAGGACCTTTGGGTGCAGGGGCCCCCTCCCACTGCCCAGGGAGGTCTGTGCCCCTGGGGCAGTGGCTGACCCCCGTCTTCTCCCCTCTCTCCTCTCCCTCTCCAGGTTCCCTGGTCCAGGCAGCGCTGACTCAGCCGCCCTCGGTGTCCACGACCCTGGGAGTAACCGTCCAGATCACCTGCTCTGGGATTAGCGGCAGCAGCGGCAGCTATGCTAATGCTGGCTGGTTCCAGTAGAAGGTCCCTGGCACTGCCCCTGTCACTGTGATCTACTACAACAACCAGAGACCCTCGGGCATCCCTTCGCGATTCTCCGGAACCAAGTCTGGCACCACGGCCACGTTGACCATCACTGGGGTCCAAGCCGAGGACGAGGCTGTCTATTACTGTGGTAGCTACGATGGCAGCAGCAATGCTGATCTCATGATGGCACCGAGCCACAAGCAATTGACACCTTGAATGTCGAAAATGTAAGTTTTATCTCCTTCCTCTCATCCAGAATAAGCCCTCTCTCTGGCTTTGGGGTTTTTCCTTTTCCTTTCTGGTACCCTTCCTTACATGCCCTGTGTCTCAGGGCTGTGATGATGTCCCCAGTGTGGGGCCCTGGTGCTGGAGAAACCCTGGCTGGGCTCCTCCTCACTGCCCAATATCCAAGTGAGGGACAGAGAAGCCTGGGACAGTGTGAGGAGCCGGAGCCTGTGGAGTTGCCCAAGAAAACTTTTGCTGCATTTCTGTTGCCCTGGGCTGAGTCCTGCCTGGGGTACTGTGGCACTGCAGCTGCCCTGGGTCCTGGGGCTGGGTGTGGGGCAGGAGAGCTTCTGCTGCAGCCCCTTGTCCTCACATGGGTCTGGCTCAGCTGCCCGCAGTGTCCCTGAGGCAAACCACCTAGATCTGCTCTAGGAGCAACAGTGCTTATGGCTGGTACCAGCAGAAGGTACCCGTCCCTGTCACTGTGATCTATCGTGACACCAACAGACCCTCGGGCATCCCTTCATGATTCTCCAGATCTGTGTTCAGTTCCACGGCCACGTTAACCATCACTGGGGTCCAAGCCAAGGACGAGGCTGTCTATTACTGTGGTGGCCACGACAGCAGCAGTTACAATCCCATGGTGACACAGTGCAACGAGGAACTGATACAGAAACCTCCCACCATTGCAGGGACCAGTTAGGAGCCTCTGCTGTCCCACAATCGCCCATCCAGGGAGGTCTGTGCCCCTGAGGCACTGGCTGACCCCCATCTTCTCCCATCTCTCCTCTCCCTCTCCAAGTTCCCTGGTCCAGGCAGCGCTGACTCAGCCGGCCTCGGTGTCCACGACCCTGGGAGCAACCGTCCAGATCACCTGCTCCGGGGGCAGCAGCAGCAGCTATGCTGGCTGGTACCAGCAGAAGGTCCCTGGCACTGGCCCTGTCACCGTGATCTACTGGGATAACCGCAGACCCTCGGGCATCCCTTCGCGATTCTCCGGAACCACGTCTGGCACCACGGCCACGTTAACCATCACTGGGGTCCAAGCCGAGGACGAGGCTGTCTATTACTGTGGGAGCACCGACAGCAGCTACAATGGTGACACAGAGCAATGGGGAAATGATACAAAAACTTCCTGCCATCACCGGACCACTTAGGAATCTCTGCTGTCCCCGTTTGATGGTGGGGCAGATCCCTGCCGTGGCCCTGTCCTGTGCTGCAGGTGGCTGTGTCTGGTGTCCTGGCTCGGCTGTCCCTTAGAGTCCCAGGCCTGTGCATGCCCCGATCATTTGGGGAGGAGATATACATCATGTGGGAATGTGCCGTTCTCCATGGCCACATTAACATTAATCCTTGGCACCAGGCTGAAGTTGTCTCTTGCAGTACCAGCTGGAACACCGGTCTTGAGGAGGGTCACAGTGACTCCCAGCACTGCAGAAGGGAAACACAAACCCAGTCTTGCCTCAGGGCCCCTCAGGTGCCATCTGCTGCTGCTCGGACACGGTGGTGGAGCAGCACACGTGCCTGTGACCTGGATCCTGCCATGGGGCACACGCTCTGCTCCAACAGATGCCCTCTTTGCTGCCCAAGAGGAGACAGCTGCCCCACAGCCCTGTCCTGCCTGTGCCTGTGGGGTCTCTGTGCCCTGGGCAGTGTTGGGGGCAGGAAGGGATCTTGGGTGTGGGGACATTTCCCACAGGCAGAGCAGCTCTTGGGCTGAGCATGAGGCTCCCAAAGGCGGATGTGATCCTTGTGCCCTGGGTTGGAACAGGGGTGGCTGGGGGCTGCCCCAATGGCTGCCAGCAGAACTCCTGGGCTGCCACGGCTCTGCATTTGCCCAGTGTTGGCCCATTGGGCTTATGAGTGGCTCGTGGGGAGAAATAGCTGGATCCTGGGGCTCGGTGCCAGGTCGTTCCTGTTGTGCTGAGGAGTGGGTGGGCAGGAAGAGCAAAGGTCTCGAGTGGTGGGTCTGGACTGGCAGGGAAAGAGCCAGAGTGGAAAAGCAACAGAGCAAGAGGGTATGGTAGGGGATTGGGACAACCATAGAAGGGAAAGAGGCCAAAAGTCGGGTAAGAGCTGCCTGGGGATGGCATCATTTCAGCCCCATCACTGGCAGTTGTGAGCACTGCCTGCCCCTGGTGCCTGGCTTTTCCATGCAGGGCTTTGGCACTGCAGCTGATCGGCCTAGGTTGGAGGATAGTGGGGTCTGTGCTGCTGTGTTTTGGGCTCTGAGCTGGGATGTGTCTCTGCTTCATGTTCGAGAACAAGCCCGCTGCATCTGGAGTGGTGGGGCTGGGCGGGGAGCGGAAGGTGTGGAGAGATGCGCGGGCAGGATCCAGCCCCGAGCGTGGGGTCAGATTTGCATGGAGGGGCCGTGCCCGGGGCAGGCGGGGGCTTAAAAGGGGGTCAGTGTCCGCAAACGAGCCCCATCGTCGTGGGGACACGGAGCTGGTGGGATCGCACCATGGCCTGGCTCCCTCTCCTCCTCGTGGTGCTCGCCCACGGCTCAGGTGACACCTCCAGACTCACCATGCCTGGCCAAGGCCTCTGGGCACAGGGGTCCTGTCCCCATCCTGCTGCTCGGGGAGGTCTGTGCCCCTGGGGCACTGGCTGACCCCCATCTTCTCCCCTCTCTCCTCTCCCTCTCCAGGTTCCCTGGTCCAGGCAGCGCTGACTCAGCTGGCCTCGGTGTCCACGACACTGGGAGCGACCGTCCAGATCACCTGCTCTGGGAGCAGCTACAGCTATGGCTGGTATCAACAGAAGGTCCCTGGCACAGCCCCTGTCACTGTGATCTATGGTAGCACCAACAGACCCTCGGGCATCCCTTCGCGATTCTCCGGAACCCGATCTGGCTCCACGGGCACGTTAACCATCACTGGGGTCCAAGCCGAGGACGAGGCTGTCTATTACTGTGGGAGCTACGAGAGCAGCAGCAATCCTGCCACAGTGACACAGAGCAATTGCGAAGTGATACAAAATCCTCCTGCCATCAGAGGGCCAGTTGGGAGTCTCTGCAGTCACAGTTTGACAGGGGGGCAGATCCCCACCATGGACCTGCCTTGTGCTGCAGGTGGCTGTGCCGGGTGTCCCTGCTGTCCTGTCCCTTTGAGTCTCAGGTCTGGGCCTGTCCCTAATCTATTGGGGAAGTGATAACCCCCATCAGCCCTGTCCCTGCCCACCCTGCAGGTCCAAGGTCCCCCACACTCCCCAGCTGGCACCCAGGGCCCTGCCCACGTGCCCCCCTGCCCTGCTCCCTGCACAGCTGTGCCAGGAGCCCCCAGGGCATCCCCCCAGGGGGTTCAGCCCAGCTGAAACTGTGGCCTCAGCATGCAATGGGGGGGATGTGACCTGGGCCAGGCAGCTGGAGGAAAGCTTTGCCTTTGGACCCTAGAAAGGGATGTTCCCCATGGGCACAGCAGCTCCAGGGTCATGCGAGAGGGTCCTGGGGCAGAGCAGGGGTGGATGGGGCTGCTCTGTCCTGCTGCAAGAGGAAACCATGGGCTACTCCAGCATACGCTGTTTGCTCCTCTGGCCCCCTGGGGAGCCCCTGACCCTACGACATGTCCAACCACAGCTCCATGGCAGCAAAGCGCTGCCCAGCAGCCTGACCCCGTCCCTGTCCTGCTGCAGGATCACCTGGCCTGGGGCTACTGCTGGGGACAAAGGTGCTGGCTCCTCTGTGTCACGGGGTGCTGCTGGTTCTCAGCAGTGACATTTCCTGCATCCCAATGAGTGTGACAGGGGAGGCGACAAGAGCTGGGGGTGAGGGTGTGTGATAGGGCCAGGCTTCGGGCAGGGGTGCTGGCCCCATAGGGCTGCATTTGTACTGTCTGTAGCTGCTGTGTGGACAGCCATGTCCCAGCTGGCCTTGTCCCCCAGCTTTGTGCCCAGGACCATGGTGCTGGTGGGGATGGCCATGGCCTGGGGAATAGAGAGCATTGGCTGGGATGCACTGAGCACCCTGCAGTCCTTGGGGTGAGGGCTGCTCTGTGTTCCCAACCCTGCTCTTCTCAGCCAGGCAACATTAAGGTCCCAGGTGCTCATCGGTCACAGATAACATTCAGCTGAGGAGCTGGAGGGAGGGATAGAAATGGGTCTTGGCTCCTGCCTTTTCCCAGTGCCTTCTGCATGGAGGGCCCAGCTGAACCCCAGAAATCTACTCCAGCATTAAGAGCCTGGACAATGGCTTGTACTGCCATCCCCAGCATGAGTACCGGCTCATCTGCTCCCCACAACCCATAGAGGGGATGTTGGAACTGTGGGCGCTGCCTGTCCCCCACTACCTGCCCTGTCCCCTGTGCCCAGCTCTCCCACACCCGCTGGCCCTGCAGCCACTCAGCACAGGCCGGAGACAGTGGGGTCTGTGCTGCTGTGTTTTGGGCTCTGAGCTGGGATGTGTCTCTGCTCCGTGCCCGAGAACAAGCCCACTGCATCTGGAGTGGTGGGGCTGGGCGGGGAGCGGAAGGTGTGGAGAGGTGCGCGGGCAGGATCCAGCCCCGAGTGTGGGGTCAGATTTGCATGGAGGGGCCGTGCCTGGGGCAGGCGGGGGATTAAAAGGGGGTCAGTGTCCGCAAACGAGCCCCATCGTCGTGGGGACACGGAGCTGGTGGGATCGCACCATGGCCTGGCTCCCTCTCCTCCTCGCGGTGCTCGCCCACGGCTCAGGTGATACCTCCAGACTCACTGTGCCCAGCCAGGGACTCAGGGCACAGGGGTCCTGTCCCCATCCTGCTGCTCGGGGAGGTCTGTGCCCCTGGGGCACTGGCTGACCCCCATCTTCTCTCCTCTCTCCTCTCCCTCTCCAGGTTCCCTGGTCCAGGCAGCGCTGACTCAGCCGGCCTCGGTGTCCACGACCCTGGGAGCAACCGTCAGGATCGAATGCTCTGGGCTTAGCAGTGGTAGCAATGCTGGCTGGTACCAGCAGAAGGTCCCTGACACTGCCCCTGTCACTGTGATCTACGGTAACACTGGCAGACCCTCGGGCATCCCTTCGCGATTCTCTGGCACCAAGTCTGGCTCCACGGCCACGTTGACCATCACTGGGGTCCAAGCCGAGGACGAGGCTGTCTATTACTGTGGTGGCTACGATGGCAGCACTGATATTCCCACAGTGACACAGAGCAATTGCGAAGTGATACAAAATCCTCCTGCCATCACAGGGCCAGCTGGGAGTCTCTGTAGTCACAGTTTGACAGTGGGGCAGATCCCTGCCTTGGCCCTGCCCTGTGCTGCAGGTGGCTGTGCCGGGTGTCCTTGCTCACTTGTCCCTTAGAGCCTCAGGTCTGGGCCTGTTCCTGGTCTATTGGAAGGTGATAACCCCCATCAGCCCTATCCCTGCCCACCCTGCAGGTCCAAGGTCCCCCACACTCCCCAGCTGGCACCCAGGGTCCTGCCCACGTGCCCCCCTGCCCTGCTCCCTGCACAGCTGTGCCAGGAGCCCCCAGGGCATCCCCCCAGGGGGTTCAGCCCAGCTGAAACTGTGGCCTCAGCATGCAATGGGGGGGATGTGACCTGGGCCAGGCAGCTGGAGGAAAGCTTTGCCTTTGGACCCTAGAAAGGGATGTTCCCCATGGGCACAGCAGCTCCAGGGTCATGCGAGAGGGTCCTGGGGCAGAGCAGGGTTGGATGGGGCTGCTCTGTCCTGCTGTAAGAGGAAACCATGGGCTACTCCAGCATACGCTGTTTGCTCCTCTGGCCCCCTGGGGAGCCCCTGACCCTACGACATGTCCAACCACAGCTCCATGGCAGCAAAGCGCTGCCCAGCAGCCTGACCCCGTCCCTGTCCTGCTGCAGGATCACCTGGCCTGGGGCTACTGCTGGGGACAAAGGTGCTGGCTCCTCTGTGTCACGGGGTGCTGCTGGTTCTCAGCAGTGACATTTCCTGCATCCCAATGAGTGTGACAGGGGAGGCGACAAGAGCTGGGGGTGAGGGTGTGTGATAGGGCCAGGCTTCGGGCAGGGGTGCTGGCCCCATAGGGCTGCATTTGTACTGTCTGTAGCTGCTGTGTGGACAGCCATGTCCCAGCTGGCCTTGTCCCCCAGCTTTGTGCCCAGGACCATGGTGCTGGTGGGGATGGCCATGGCCTGGGGAATAGAGAGCATTGGCTGGGATGCACTGAGCACCCTGCAGTCCTTGGGGTGAGGGCTGCTCTGTGTTCCCAACCCTGCTCTTCTCAGCCAGGCAACATTAAGGTCCCAGGTGCTCATCGGTCACAGATAACATTCAGCTGAGGAGCTGGAGGGAGGGATAGAAATGGGTCTTGGCTCCTGCCTTTTCCCAGTGCCTTCTGCATGGAGGGCCCAGCTGAACCCCAGAAATCTACTCCAGCATTAAGAGCCTGGACAATGGCTTGTACTGCCATCCCCAGCATGAGTACCGGCTCATCTGCTCCCCACAACCCATAGAGGGGATGTTGGAACTGTGGGCGCTGCCTGTCCCCCACTACCTGCCCTGTCCCCTGTGCCCAGCTCTCCCACACCCGCTGGCACTGCAGGCACTCAGCACAGGCCGGAGACAGTGGGGTCTGTGCTGCTGTGTTTTGGGCTCTGAGCTGGGATGTGTCTCTGCTCCGTGCCCGAGAACAAGCCCACTGCATCTGGAGTGGTGGGGCTGGGCGGGGAGCGGAAGGTGTGGAGAGATGCGCGGGCAGGATCCAGCCCCGAGCGTGGGGTCAGATTTGCATGGAGGGGCCGTGCCCGGGGCAGGCGGGGGCTTAAAAGGGGGTCAGTGTCCGCAAACGAGCCCCATCGTCGTGGGGACACGGAGCTGGTGGGATCGCACCATGGCCTGGCTCCCTCTCCTCCTCGCGGTGCTCGCCCACGGCTCAGGTGACACCTCCAGACTCACTGTGCCCAGCCAGGGACTCAGGGCACAGGGGTCCTGTCCCCATCCTGCTGCTCGGGGAGGTCTGTGTCCCTGGGGCACTGGCTACCCCCATCTTCTCTCCCTCTCCAGGTTCCCTGGTCCAGGCAGCGCTGACTCAGCCAGCCTCGGTGTCCACGACCCTGGGAGCAACCGTCCGGATCGAATGCTCTGGGCTTAGCAGTAGTAGCAGTGCTGGCTGGTACCAGCAGAAGGTCCCTGGCACAGCCCCTGTCACTGTGATCTACGGTAGCACCAATAGACCCTCAGGCATCCCTTCGCGATTCTCTGGCACCAAGTCTGGCACCACGTTGACCATCACTGGGGTCCAAGCTGAGGACGAGGCTGACTATTACTGTGGTGGCTACGACGGCAGCACTTATAGGCCCACGGTGACTCAGAGCAATGGGGACGTGATACAAAATCCTTCTGCCATCACAGGTCCAGTCAGCCATCTCTTCTGTCCTCCATTTGATGCTGGGGCAGATCCCTGCCATGGCCCTGCCCTGTGCTGCAGGTGGCTGTGCGTGGTGTCCTTGCTCAGCTGTCCCTTAGAGCCCCATTCTGTGCCTCTCCCCTGTTATTTGGGGAGGGGATGACCCCATCAGCCCTGTCCCTGGGAGGTGCCCCCCTGCCCTGCTCCCTGCACAGCTGTGCCAGGAGCCCCCAGGGCATCCCCCCAGGGGGTTCAGCCCAGCTGAAACTGTGGCCTCAGCATGCAGTGGGGGGGATGTGACCTGGGCCAGGCAGCTGGAGGAAAGCTTTGCCTTTGGACCCTGGGAAGGGATGTTCCCCATGGGCACAGCAGCTCCAGGGTCATGCAAGAGGGTCCTGGGGCAGAGCAGGGTTGGATGGGGCTGCTCTGTCCTGCTGCAAGAGGAAACCATGAGCTACTCCAGCATACGCTGTTTGCTCCTCTGGCCCCCTGGGGAGCCCCTGACCCTGCGACATGTCCAACCACAGCCCCATGGCAGCAACGGGCTGCCCAGCAGCCTGACCCTGTCACTGTCCTTCTGCAGGATCACCTGGCCTGGGGCTACTGCTGGGGACAAACGTGCTGGCTCCTCTGTGTCGTGGAGTGCTGCTGGTTCTCAGGGTGAGAGCTGCTCTGTGGTTCAGCCCTCCTCCGCTTACCCAGTCAACATTAAGGTCCCAGTTGCTCATCGGTCACAGATAACATTCAGCTGAGGAGCTGGAGGGAGGGATGGAAATGGGTCTTTGCTCCTGCCTTTTCCCAGCCCCTTCTGCATGGAGGGCCCAGCTGGACCCCAGAAATCTACTCCAGCATTAAGAGCCTGGACAATGGCTTGTACTGCCATCCCCAGCATGAGTACCGGCTCATCTGCTCCCCACAACCCATAGAGGGGATGTTGGAACTGTGGACACTGCCTGTCCCCCACTACCTGCCCTGTCCCCTGTGCCCGGCTCTCCCACACCCGCTGGCCCTGCAGCCACTCAGCACAGGCCGGAGACAGTGGGGTCTGTGCTGCTGTGTTTTCAGCTCTGAGCTGGGATGTGTCTCTGCTCCGTGCCCGAGAACAAGCCCGCTGCATCTGGAGTGGTGGGGCTGGGCGGGGAGCGGAAGGTGTGGATAGATGCGCGGGCAGGATCCAGCCCCGAGCGTGGGGTCAGATTTGCATGGAGGGGCCGTGCCTGGGGCAGGCGGGGGCTTAAAAGGGGGTCAGTGTCCGCAAACGAGCCCCATCGTCGTGGGGACACGGAGCTGGTGGGATCGCACCATGGCCTGGCTCCCTCTCCTCCTCGTGGTGCTCGCCCACGGCTCAGGTGACACCTCCAGACTCACTGTGCCCAGCCAGGGACTCAGGGCACAGGAGTCCTGTCCCCATCCTGCTGCTCGGGGAGGTCTGTGTCCCTGGGGCACTGGCTGACCCCCATCTTCTCCCGTCTCTCCTCTCCCTCTCCAGGTTCCCTGGTCCAGGCAGCGCTGGCTCAGCCGCCCTCGGTGTCCACGACCCTGGGAGAAACGATCCAGATCGAATGCTCCGAGCTTGGCAGTGCTGGCTGGCATTATGCTGGCTGGTACCAGCAGAAGATCCCTGGCACAGCCCCTGTCACTGTGATCTATGGTGGCAACCGGAGACCCTTCGGCATCCCTTCGCGATTCTCTGGCACCAAGTCTGGCACCACGGCCACGTTGACCATCACTGGAGTCCAAGCTGAGGACGAGGCTGTCTATTACTGTGGTGGCTGGGACAGCAACAGTGACAGTCCCACAATGAGACAGAGCAATGGGGAAGTGATACAAAATCCTCCCACCATCCCGTGGTCATTTGCGAGTCTGTGCTGTCCCCATTTGATGCTGGAGCAGATCCCCACCTTGGCCTTGCCCTGTGTTATAGGTGGCTGTGCCTGGTGTCCCAGATCACTTGTGTCTTAGAGTCCCATGTGTGTGCCTGTCCCTGGCCATTTGGGGAGGTGATGACCCCCATCTGCCCTGTCCCTGCTGGGTGGCCCACTGCCCTGCTCCCAGCCCAGCTGCACCAGGAGCCCCTGGGCACTGGGCCCCTCCACCCCCAGCCAGTGCTGGTTGTAGCCTACAAAGGCAGTGATTTCTTGGGGCCGATATTCACACAGTCCTTGCCAGGCCAGTTTCAGGATGGTTTCTACTGCAAGGCTGCCTGGCACATCCTACCCTTTGCCTTCTCCTTTCCTTCCCAGCACATCTGGGTGAGCCCTGTGGCAGCAGCAGAGGATCCCTGGTGTCACCTTTGTTGCTCAGCCCCGGCAGCTGGGATGCAGCAATCATGTGTAATGTCCCCAGTGCACCTCAGGACCAGCACCCCCTCACTTGCCTCCACTCCCACCGAGGCCCGTGCCAGGTAGGTGCTGAAGGGCCAACACCCCTGATATGTCCAGCACAGCATCTCTCCTTCTCCTCCTTCTCCTCTTCCTTCTCCATCCCTCCTCCCAAGGAGAAGAGCTGGACTTTCAAGCTGAACATTGTCCCCCTTTATGTCCCCTCCTAAAGTGGATCCTAAACCCCACGAAAGCCTGAGAAATGCTCAGAAGCTGATAATATACAATAGTTGATATCAGCTTCAGTTAAATGGCTTGCATAGACAACTGCAGTGATATTTTTTGGCTAGTTTCAGCCTTATGCACAAAAGCATAAGCCTAACCAGAGCCAAACGAAACCTCTGAAACAGAAAGTGCCTCAGACCATGAAATCCTCGAAGCATCATTTATTTTCCAGTGACTCAGGAGATTCACTGATTCTGTCTGTTTCTATAACCACTGGCACAAACCACAACATTTGAATATTTTTGAGTTCAGGTTAAGCTGGTGCTGTTGAAAGCCAGCACTCCAAGAGTTTCTTTGCCCTGAGCCCAGCCTCCTGTGCCCTGTGAGATTGGCACCACATTGGGAAAACACTTTACAAAGCAGCAGCCAAGCCTTCCCTGGGGAATTTGAAGTTAATCAGTCTTAGCTGAAACCCACGCTGGCTGACCCCTGCCTTGGATATCGCAGCTGTAGAAAGGAATCTGCATCCATCGTATGCTTTTCTCTGCTAATTCCAGCTCTTCCTTTCTACCAACAACTGATGCCTCCTCTCCTCTCACATCCTGCTGGGTCCACCAGGACACCATCCCGTCACCTCCACCCTCGAGCATCCATCAGGGCATCCCCATCCCATCACCTCCACCCTGGAGCATCCATGGGGCCCAGGACTGCTCCTGCTGTCGGGCAGGAGGTTTTTGCACAGCCCTGTATCACTGTGTGGTGTATTCGGCGCAGGGACCACGTTGACGATTTCAAGTGAGTCGACGACTTCTTCTCAGTCTTTCTTTCACCACGAATTTGTGACATTTTGTCAATTTTGGGGGATTTTGGGGTTTTTTTCTTGGGCTTGGCGCTGGGCTGGGGTCTGCTGCCGGTTCGGGGACTGACACTAAGCGTGGCGTTGTGGGCTATGTCTTGTCCCTGCGGACTGAGAGGGCTCTGGTGCGCGCCACAGAGGATTGGGGGGGGTAATTTCTCAACCGAAAAATCTTAAAATTTGTGTCTGAGAGAGCCTATTTCAGAAACCCAGGTTTAAGTCTTTTAGAAAGTCAATTTTTGTCTTTGTTAAAGAAATTAGTCGATAGTCTAAGGTCTAAGTCCTCAACTCTTCACCCTGGGGATTAAGTCCGTCACCCTTGGTGAGGAGCAGGGGCTTCTCTGCGAGGTCCCGTGGCCGCGGGCACTGCGAAATGGCAGTGGGCCACCTTTGTGTTAAAATGGCACGTCCCTGGGATCTTAACCAAAAGTTTTCAGGGGTACCTTAAAGAGCCTGTTCTCCAGGTAAGCCGTGTCAAAAATGAAGATTATTGTGTTGAAAAATGCTGCTGGGAACATTATGTGTCTTTGTCTGTGATTTTTGAAAGAATTTGGCCAAAAATCCCAATCTGAATCAAATTACTAGGGGCGGAAGATGAGGAAAAATGTAATCTCTCAATTTCTCCGGCAGAAAGTTTTTAACAGCAAAGTCCTCCTGGTTTTTGAATAGAGATCGAGATAGAGACATTGTACATTTGAGGAGGCAGCAGAACCACCTCGGAAAGACAAAATCTCTTTTCTTCACCTTCCTTTGGGTGATTTGTAATAGCACTTTTTTCTGAGAAAAGTCTCAAGGTGTCAGAAAGCAGAACTGAGAAGAAAACAGGATGGTTTGTCTTTGAAATTTTGACTTTAAAACAAATTGCTGTGCAAAAGAAAAGAAATTGGTTTATGGCAGCTAACCAGCAATTTTGGTTTATATATTATATATAACATATATGTTTATGTAGATATTAAATATCTAAAATACATAAATACCTATATTATAGATTATATATAATTAGACATATTTATTGAAAATATATGCTATAATATATACTATACATAGTATATTTTATTTATGTAATATATGATAGATATATATGTACATAGATATGATGTATATTACCTGTATATATAGATGTCTGTAATATATGATGTGAACATGCCCATATATGTACGTATAGTATATATCTAAAAACCATATATATAAGTATATATGAGGTGTATGTATATATGTATGTGTATTACATACACATGTGTATATATACTTTTTTAATATATATGAGTATATTTTACTTTTATATATATATATAAAAATATATAACATATATTAAGTTTATATATATATGTGTGTGTATATATATACTTTTTATATATATATACACACAGATATGTGTAAAAATTGTATAGAGAGCTGTATCCCAAATCTAAATATATTATAGGTACAAATTATAACCTCTCAGGCATGGGGGAAGCGCAGAGTTCCTGGGCAGCACCAGCAGGGCAGGCAGGGGCTGTGCTGGGGCACAGGGTCCCCCTGACACCCCTGTCACTCTCTCCCCCTCGCAGACTTGCCCAGGTCGGCCCCTGAAGTCGCTTTGTTCCCACCGTCCACTGAGCTGCTGGAGCAGGGCAAAGCCACCGTTGTGTGTCTGATCGAAAACTTCTACCCTCGCGATGTGACCGTGACCTGGCTGGCTGATGGAAGCACCGTCACTGATGGCGTGAGCACCAGCCAGTCCCAGTGGCAGAGCAACACCAAGTACATGGCCAGCAGCTATCTGTCGCTGACTCCTAGCCAGTGGCAGAGCAAAGAGACCTTCACCTGCAAGGTCACGCATGCGACTGGCAACGTGCAGAAGACCTTGAAGAGAAGCGAGTGCTCCTCCTAACCCTGCCGGGACATCCCGCAGTCCCTCACCGGCCCTGGCCCCCTTCCTCACTGCTGGGGGCAGCGACCCCCTGCAGCACAGATGTCTCTCATCACGTCCCCCTGCCCCCGGCTCCTGTCCCCCTGCCCTCAGTGTCACATGAATAAACACCAACACTGAACTAGCGCTGGCTCAGCATCCTTGTCTCTGTGTCCTTGCAACACACCCTATCCCCCTGTGCCAGCCGACATTGCCCCAGTGGCACCAGTATGGAGGTGGGTGGGTGGGATGGGAACACATGTATGCACGCACACACACACACACACACATACGCACACACACGTTACCAGGGGTGCCCAGGGCTCCCTGCAGCTCTTGCTCACCCTCAGGGATCCCACTGACCCACCCTGGCACTGCCAGGAACAAGGGATGAGCAGCTTGGAGCATCAGCCTGGTCTAAGCTCCCATCCTGGCAGCAAGCATGTGGCCCTGGCTGTGCCAGCCTTGTCCCTCACCTGCTGGCCTCTGGGTACCTTGCAGGGACACGTGGCTTGTTGTGGGGCCATGGCCAGCCATGTTCCTTTGCTGGCCAGCCCTGGCTCTACCCCATGTCCTTGGTCACCCCTATGTCACCCAGGATAGGGGTGCTGGTTCAGCTACAGGGACATGCACCAGTCTGCCCCCTGCACCTTGTGCCACGGCAGCCAGGGCCCCTGCATGCCACATGCCCCATCCTCGGCACAACCCCAGGGAAGTGTCCCTTGCACATAGAGTGACACACAACCACAGCTGTGACGAGCACCAATGCTTAGCTGTGGGCACCCCATCAGAGCTGCACAGAGGACAGGAGCACCTGGCCACGCTCTGTGCAGTTCTGGGGAAGATGCCCCCTCCCCAGCCTTTTGGTAAAGGGGGGACAGCCCCACTACATGCCCCTCTCCAGGCTGCGCCAATGCCAGTGGGATGCCCACCCCCAGCAGACTTTGGGTTGCCACATGTCCCTACAGGTGCTTTCTGGAAACACAGAATCATAGAATTGCAGAATGGTTTGGGTTGGAAGGGACCTTTAAAAGGTCATCTAGTCCAACCCACCCTACCATGAGCAGGGACATCTTCACCCAGATCAGGTTGCTCAGAGCTCCATCCAGCCTGGCCTTGAATGTCTCCAGGGTTTGGGCATCCACCATCTCTCTGGTCATCCTGGGACAGTGTTTCATCATCCTCATTGTAAAAAAGATCTTCCTCATGTCTGACCTGAATCTCTCCTCCTTTATTTTAAAACCATTACCCTCTGTCCTGTCGCTGCCCCGGGAAGGCCGGGGGCCAGCCAGCACCTTCACTGTGGGACGGGCAGTCCATGCCTTGGCCTTGCTTGGGGCAAAGCCTCCAGCAGCCAGTGAGGAGAAAGCACCACTCTGTGCAGTGTTGCTGGCTGTGTGTCCTCCCTGCTGAGTCCATCTGTCCTGTCCACCCCAGTGCCTCTGTCCTGTCCACCTCAATGCCTCCATCTACCCATCTATCCATCCTACACACCCCGATCCATCCTGACATCCCACGGGTGGCGTCTGTCCCTCGGTTACAGGGCACCAGACCCAAGCTTTTCACAGGCTCAGTTTGGGATGGGTCCTGCTGGGCTGGGGTCTGGCTTTGCCTCATGTCTGGGAGAGCAGAGCACAGGCACATCTCCCACTTCGGAGGCAGGAAACCTCACTAATTATTGATCAAAAGATTGTGCTAAATCTTTTCCCTAAGCAACAACTGGCAAGGAAAAAATCTGCTGAATTATAGATCAGTGGCCCTGGCTTCTCCAGGGCCTCCCTACTCCCTCCTGCCTGCAGCACCTTGAATTTCCAGGCATGGTCTTACCCAAGAAAAGCCCTTCAACAGGGCTGTAGAGGCACCACTGTGAATCACACTGAGACGCAGGGCCTGATCCAGCCCTCACTGGGGAGGATGCCTGGGTGGAAAATGCTCATCCTGCCTCCATAGCCGTGCTCGGTGGGGTTTTCTGGTGAGCAAATGTGCTGAGTGAAACCAAAACCCGCATCTCCCCCAGCTGCAGCTCTCGCTCTGCCATCCCCTGTGCTGCAATTTTAAACAGTCTTTTTAATTTTTGTTTTCCCAGCTTGCCATTAATTTTAAAAGGAGGGGGGATCTAATTTAGTAAATTAGATGCTTCAGGAAAGCTTTAATTAGCTGCAGAGAGAGGCAGTGGGTCCCATGGTGAGATCGGGGCTTGGCAAGAGCTGCACTCTCAGGCTGAAGCTCACAGGCAAGGGCTTAACAAGGTCTTCAGTGGGGTTTAATAAACCATGGTGGTTTAAACACTGTTTAGAGGGGCCCCATGGCCAAGACCAGCAAGATGGATGCAGGGATGGAGGCAGAGGGGTGGGGCCACGGGAGCTCTTACAACCTTCACCCCAAAACACCCCCAGCCTCACAGAGCAAAGCTCTGCTCTGGTCCCCAAAACCTTTTTGCAAATATAATAGGCTCAGGCAGGATCTCTCAGCAAAGCAATTTTTTTTAAATAACAGTATTGCAACACCAGGTGTTCTACCTAAAGGCAGGCACACATAATAGGGCAAAAAGCCCCTGCTTATATCCCCCTAAAATCCCAGCCGCAATTTCCCTCCCCTGTTCCCCATTGATTGGGTACTGCAAGGTTTACAGACTACCCCAACACATACAATACCCTTCCCCTTATCAATCTATTTAAGGTATGGATTCCTGGTACTTTGGCTACCCTTCCCCCTGAATTAACTTGTAAATACAGCTATCAGTATGCATACAGGTACCAGTATATATTCCGGGAAGAGACTGTGGTTTACATTAAGGATTCATAGTCCGATGTCTCTCGGTCCTTCCCCCTGCTGGGGTCAGGCACCGGGTCCTCAGTTATGTAAAAACAACAGTTCTTCGTTAAATGTTCCTTACAATTGCACATCACTCGGTGATTTCCGCAGGCCAAGGGGAGCCCCAGCATCTCCCGCCAGGAGGACTTAGGGGCTCCCTGTGTGGGGACGTGGCGGGAGCAGAGCGAATGCACCTGGGGCTGATGAAACACCTTGTCTGCAGAGACATGGGTGACGTGGCGCAGCCGGAGGAGTTGGGGACATCCCGCCTGCCCTCCCCGCGGCAGCTGCAGCCGCCCAAAACAGCCACCGTTCCTGGAGGCAGCAGGGCTGAAACTCGAAAGCAAGAGCTGGGGCTGAGAATAGCTCCAGCCTGGGGTGGGGGAAGCGGGGCAGAGCCAGAACACATTGGGGTGGCCGTGGGAGGACAGCACGAGTCCCCCCACTTTGTTACTGCGCCTGTGCCGAGCTCAGGCCGCACCAAACAGGACATACCCCTGCACCCCATTGTGACAGCCCCCCGCTCACGTAGCCACCTTCACCGAAGGGTTTGGGGACAGGCTGTGCAGAGCCCAGGCTGTGCCCCACCAGCCCCCCCCCAGCCAACACCGCCACACAGCTGTGCAGCCGCGGGGCATCCCCTGGCTAAATTTACTCCTCACCCGCCACAGTCTCCAATCAGAAACTCGAAGGGGGGGCCAAAAAAAGGAAGCGAAACTGTCTCCAGTGAGTGCTGACGTGTGAAGGCGAGTGGGTGCCACACTGACAAGCCTCGAGTCGGCTCAGCCCCGAGATGGTTCTGGCTCTGTGCTGGGACCAGCTTTGCCCCTGCCTCAGTGGGATGTCACCTCGCAGAGCCATCAGCCACCGCAGTGAGGGGACAGGGTTTGGGGCAGCCCAAGGCTGCTCAAAATTGGCAGGGCAGGAGACCAGGGACCCACTGGGGGCTGGTGCCAAGGCTGGTGGGTCTGCATGCCTGTGCCAGGGTACACGTCCCCAGCCTGGAGTCACCCCTCTTGCACACACACAGTGGCACATGTACACACACACACCCTTCCCAGTGACCCCAGTGCATATAGCTGCCCTGACTGGGCACCGCTGACCCCACACACACAGGACCAGGGACAGGGCTGACCCTGATACTGCTCAGCTCATGCCCTTGTCCCCCTGTGCCACTGCCAGGGCCGCCTGCTGCCACCCCACTGCCAGGTCACCCCAAATCCTCTCTTATTGGCTGAATTAAAATAATCAGCCTCTGCCTCCTGCCAGGCAGTCCCTCATCTGGGCTTACCTGTCAGACTGACCTGCCAGGAGATGCATGGGGCAGCCGCCAGGTTCCCACAATACGGGGCAGATTTCCCCAAATCCGTGAAATAAAACATAGGTTATGAATGAATAAAATGCAG
Source organism: Nesoenas mayeri (assembly GCF_963082525.1). Taxonomy (NCBI): domain Eukaryota; kingdom Metazoa; phylum Chordata; class Aves; order Columbiformes; family Columbidae; genus Nesoenas; species Nesoenas mayeri. The sequence goes on along the minus strand of NC_137565.1, from coordinate 8,696,628 downwards.
GTTATAAATTATAAAATACAGGTTATGAATTATTAAATACAATGAAACATCCCCTGGGCACACCCCAAAACAAAGCCCCAGTTGGGGACAGCCACAGAGCCCAAGGCCGAGGTTTATCACCCTGCAATTGAAAGGGAATTAAACGAAATAAATAAATGTTTGAAGCTGGTGTGGCTGAAAACACAACCTGAGCAATCAAGCCCATTTGCAAAGGCCAGAGCATTTGCATAGCTCTGTCAAAACAGCAACCGCCGGCGCGCAGCTGGCATCCGGCAGGAAGGCACCGGGAGGGGCGGCGGGACCCCTCGCTGTGGGTTATTTAGGTGTGTATTAAACTATGCACAATCTGGGGAGAGGCAAACAGCCCCAAAGATAAATACCCGAGCTTGTAAACAGGTTGTAAACAAGCTGAACCAACTCAAAAATAAACACCTTTCAGCTGCTTCAAAATATTTATCATCTCAAATTTAGTGTGATGATAAAATAAAACTCCCAGCAGAGTTTCAGCCCTGGGCTGGGGACCAAGCAAACCCTTGTTTTCTGCTCGTAATTGGTGTAAACAGCCACATCTCCCCAAGCAGGTGTGCTAATGGCGGGGTTTTATCACAGGGCTGGTGCTACTCATCTGCAGTCATTGAGTTTCAGCCCTTGTTAGGACTTCCAAGGTAGGGTTTTTTTAGCTTAACGTTAAGATATTTCTAGATAGGAAATGTTGGTGTCAGGGTGACAGCAAGGCGGTGGCAGTGGTGGCTGATGGGTGTGATGAAGGCAGCCGCTGCAGTCCTCACCATGCCCTTGGAAGGGAACAGAAGGGTTTGACTCAACTGCTTAGAGAGGACTTCAAGCAAATTTGGTTTTCTCCCCTTCTGTGGTCCGCTGGGGTGAGCAGCGCCAGTGCACAGCGCCAGTGCACAGCGCCAGTGCACAGCACCAGTGCACAGCGCCAGTGCACAGCGCCAGTGCACAGCTTCTGCAGCCAGGGCTGGGGGACAGGCGGGGAATGTGGGGTGCACCCCTGGCTGGACCCTGCACTCCAGCCAGTGTCACCCTCCCCAGCAGCCGTCCCACCCTGAGCAAATGTCACCCACCCAGCCACAGCAGAGACCCAGCCCTTTCCTCTTCCTCTGCAGCTGCAGTAGGGGAAGAACATCAGGTTTAAGCATTTCTGCCATGTTTTGGGCACTTTTGGCCCGGCACCCCAGGCTGGCCATGACCAGGAGGGTGCCGATGCACATCACTGCCTCCTTAGCTGAGCCGGTGCTCACCCCAAACAGCTGTGCCAACCGCAGCCCCGCTACTCGGGAACAACTTTTGCTAAAATTACAGCCTGGCCAAAAACAAGAGCCCGCTTTGGCCAAACACCAGCTGGGAGCCAGGAATAGCCCCGGTACCCACACGTGTCACTTGCTCAGCACAAACTTTACAGCACGTGGCAGCCAGAGCATGGCTGCCCAGCTGTGCCATGGGCAGCGCGGGAAAAGTCATTTTTTGGCGCCAATTCAACAATGGCTTTTGTGTGTGGTGTGGTTCCAAGTCCTTTCCCCAGGCTGCCAGGGCAGCCCAGTGTTCCTGGTGGAAGACACAGCACCTCCCCAAATTTGGGGTCCCAGCAGGCTGCACAGTGTATGCAGAGCTCTCAGCTGCCAGGACCCTCCTGGTGCCACTACTGTCCTCTGCCATGGCCACCGTGGCCAGCCAGGGTCGATCCCCAGCCGGGGGGACACTGAGCACAGGGGTGTTTGCTCCCAGAGCTCCTGCCAGGTGTTTCAGCCACCTCCCGCCCTTGGAGAGCCACAGCCTGTGCCTTGATGGACCCCCCTGGGCAGGCAACGTCTGGCCCCACTGCCCAGGTGCCCCTCACACCCTGGGCTGACACTGGAGTAGACTGGGGGGGCTGCAGCCATTTGGGGCTCACCATGGCTGGCCACATCCTGCCATGCTCTGCAGCTGAACCCATCACCAACCTGGGCTGGACCCGGGCACGTTTGTGGGGCAGCCAACCCCCACAGCCTGTGGGTGCGAGCGGCTGAGGCTGGGCCGTGCAGTGGGGAAGGGGACACAGGGGAACTGGGGGAACGGTGGAACGTGGAAAGATGCGGGGACACAGACAGCAGAGAGGACGCGGGCGTGACATGGGCGGAGAAGGGACACGGGGGTCGCAGGGGGAACAGAGGGCAGAGCGGAGGGGCGCACAGGCGGGACGGGACTCGGGGACACGGGTGACAGCGCCGCTCGGTGACAGCGCCGCCTGGGTGCCCGCAGCCGGTGGGCGGGCGCCCCCTGGCGGCCATGGCAGCGCTGCGGCACGGTGGGGACACGGGGCCAGCCGGAGCCCCCGAGGCGCTGGCAGCCGGGGCTGCCCGTGGGCACACGGGGCGAGTGTGGCCCCACACCTGCCGGCTCTCACCGGCCTGAGCCGCCAGCACGGCGGGTACAGGCGGCCGGAGCTGTCACCTGCGCTAACGAGGTCCTTAATGACAGGGCAGCACACGACCCCGCGCGAGGCTGCTGCTTCCAGCCGGCACAAACCGGAGCCCGGCGGGAGTTACCGAGCTGGTGGCCGCTGCCACCACCACACTGGACACTGCGGCAGCACATGGCACCCCACATTCAGCATCCTGTGGGTGCTGCACACCCAAAGACACCCAGCAGCCCAGGCTCTCCTCGCCAACCAGGGTGGCTGCTCCGAGACCCCAGACCTGAGTTCTGGGGTGGCTTTATGGAGGCCCAGCACTCTCAAGGGCCTGCGAGCACCCCAGCATGGGGACTGGGGGGTCTTCAGCTGGGCCACTCCACGCTCTGGAGAGGCTGCTTCCCCACTCTGGGCTTCAGAGGGAGCCCAAGCCTCATGCCCAGAGGATGCTCAGGCCCCCTGCACCCACGGGTGCTGCAGCCACCTCTTGGGCCAGAACCATATGCTGGCAGCAGTTTCCCCTCAGAAATGATGAAAACCTCAACCCGCCCCTCTCTGCTCCCAGATAACAACCTGTGCTCTTATGACCATAACTCAGGAAGAGACGGGAACATGCCTGCAGCTTCAGCACATTAATTATGAACCACTCCATTCGCCTGGGCCCTGGCTTTGCCCCTGCCTTGCCAGGCGGCACTGAAGCGGTGCTGGCAGGTGCAGCTATTTCTGCCAGTGTAAAATTAGCTCTGTGGAAAGGACCATCGGTTCCCTCTGTGCTGCCCCATCCCTGTCAGCCACCCCAACCGCGGGGAAAGCAGCAGGACAGTGTCTGCAGGTACAGGGACTGCAAGGACCCTGAACCACATGCAGGGCCAGGGTTTGGCTCCAGGGATTCATTGCACAGGGAGGACAGAGGAGTCTCACACCAGCCTGTGCAGCCATGCACGAGGCCAGTATCCCCCAGTGCCACCCAGACACTGTCCCCCAGCTCCCTGCCCACTAATGCCACACCCCGGTGGCAAGCACCCTGCCCCAGAAACACCGAAGGGACACGGAACCAAAGAGGCACTGACCCTTAGCCATCAGCAATGACCTCGGCTTTATTCCAGCCCCCTCAGCATCCCCTCCTGGTGGCTCCCACCACAGGGTTACAGGGCCAGTGCAGGGAGGCTCCAGGCTTGCAGAGATTCACCTCTGCAGAGATCCAAATTTGCAAAATCTTCACCCAGCTGAGGTCTTGACGTGCTTTTTTTGTTAATTTTTTTTTCCCATGTGCCGAAGAACCAGGTGTGTTTCCTTCCCATCACCATAGCAGCAGAGCAATGCTCGTGTGGAGACTGGTGAAAGGCCAGGACAGACCCTACAGGGCTGGTGACAAGGGGGCGAGCAGGGCCAGCAGGAGCAGGGGGGAGAGGAGCCGGTGGTGGCCGCCACACGGGGACCCACCGCTGGCCGTGGCCGCCCTGGAGGCAAAGACCTTCCGGCCATGGAGGGGCTGCGGCGGGCGGAAGTTGTTGGTCATTTTTAGGAGCGTGGAGCCAGCGGGTGGGAAGTGGAGGGTGCTGACGAACGCCCGCAGCTGCGCAGAGGGAGAGGCAGAGGTGGCTTCACCGTGTACCCCAGGCCCCCACCCACTCGTGATCCTCCTTTTGTTCTGCCCCAAAGCCAATGGCATAGGACCCATGGCACAGCCCTGTTTCAACGGGGTCCTCCTGCTACCCCTGACTGCCCTCCCAAGCCCAGACCCCAAGGGTAAGTGCCAGACCTGGAGGGTAGTACACGAGCCAGGGTCTTACATGGATCGAGTCGTGAGTTTTAAAGGAGCTAATGGTGGTTCAGTGCCTGTGCTGAGCACTTAAAGAGCAGCTGGCCCATGACACCCTCAAGGAAATACATCTGCTAAGATGCTTGGGTAGCAGAGGAGAACTCACTCCATCAATGCATCCATCCATCCATATATGCATCCACCTACACCGCCTCTTTGTTCCAAGAGTTTGCTCCCATTTGCCTTTCTGAACATCAAGGTTGGGCAGGAGAGCACTACAGACAGGATTTCTCCCCTCTGGCAGGTGGCCATGGCTCCATTACTTAACCCTCATAAAATTAATTAACTGCCAAGTTGCCAGGAACATTATTAGAGATTACTTTCCCTGTGCTCTTGCTTAGGGGTCAGGAAGGACAAGGAGAGGGCCCCCTCAGGGTGTCCAGCCTTTTGGTTGCCGGAGCGTGGGGCTGTGCGTGCTGGTACCTGCTCCTGACCGATCTCCACCAGCTCCTCGAAGAGGGTCCAGACAACGACCTCGCTGCAGTCGGGGGTGGTGAGGGAGCCCTGGTAGCGGTAGTACCTGGAGAGATGGCGGGCAGGCGGCAGCAGGGTGCTCAGGCGGAAGGTGGAGGCCAAATCCACAGAGTCACCTGTGGATAGAGACATGGGCACCCAGCCTGTCCCGTGTCAGGGACATGGCTGGGACAGCAGGGACACCCCACCCGTTTCCCTTCAGCGAGATGGCCCCACAGATCAGCAGGTCTCCCCCACCCAAACCCACCAAAGGGTTTCTCCCCTTTCCATCCCTGGCCCAACGAGGAGGTGACTCACCAGCATGGGAGATGTTCCTCAGCCCCGCCACGATGGTATTGTAGTTGGTGTTTGGGGTTTCAGAGGCCTGTGGAGGGGGACAGTAAAAGGCTGGGGCAGGGCAGAGCCAGGTCACCTGCACAGCTGAGTGTCTGCGGGCAGAGCTGCCCCGACCTGTGTCACCGCAGAGCAGCGGAGGGGATGGATGAGCCTCTTGCACGAAGCCGGCGGCAGGGTCATGGCACATTTCACCACTGATCTTCCCTGGCACCTCCTGGCCTTGACCCGCCCTCGCTGCCTCTCCTCGCTCCCTGAGGACAGCCATACACTGACCGCCCCACCTGCTCCCAGGGCGTCCCCTCCACTGGCAGCATGAGCACCCACAGACCCACCTGGAAGAAGAAGCCGAGGACAGCCAGCCCGTTGGGATGCCCCTTGGCCTCTGCCAGCGTCCGGTACTTGACATTGATGTGGACAATGTGCAGCTGGGGAAAGCATGGAGGGGCCAAATGTGGGCAACTGCCCCTGGCCGACCCCCAGCAGTGGGGCACTTGCCCATGGATCTCCCTGCCCAGCCTGGAGCAGACAGACACAAAGCCGCCCACCACCCAGCAAAGCCCTCCCAGTCCCATGGGTGCTTCCACGGGCGGCTGCTGGGAGGATCAAAGAACCCCATAAAGTCAGCATCCTTTGAAGGAGGTGGGGGAAATGGGCCAGTGGTCCCAGGGCATCCATGAGCCACAATACATAAATTTTGCTCTCCTCTGGTAGATAATTAATATTTTAGAGGCACAGAGCTTTTTTCACTGAGAAGGGTCCCAACGGGTTTGGCACAGCACGCTCCTGCGCACTCTTGCTTGCACACGCTGACTCAGTGTGCAGTCCTGGGGAGGAGCAGAGCCCCCAGACCCTGCTGAGTGCCCCCGATGAGGCAGCTTGATCCACACATGGTAAAGAAAAACCTTGAGTCTCGTGTCAACTGCATTTTAACCGCCCAGGTGCCCTGTGCAGCAGCTGTGCATGTCCCACCATCAGCACAAGGCTGTCGTCACGGGACGCACAGCTGAACCTGCTGGTGCAGGGTCACTGAGCCTGGTCAATCTGCTGTGTGCCAGCCTTGGGACACACCAGCATCACACCTTCCCCTCACACCAAGGACTTGGGCCACCTGGAGAGTGCAAGGGTGCTTTTTCTCGCCTACCTCCATGGGGAGCTGGTGCCCATCCAGGGTGTGCTCAGAGCCGTTCCCAGCTGGGCTGCCCCAGTGGAAGTGGAGCTGCAGTGCCCGGTACCTGCCGGGGAGGCCCCCACTGCTGATGGTGATGTGCTCAGGGACCGACTCGCTCTCCAGGCTCAGCATCACTGCAAAGGCAGCGGGACAGAGCAAGGATGGGGGTTAGGATAAGGGTTCGGATGGGGGACAGTGCTGGCATACCTGGATCTGTCCTCTCCAGGCTTAAGCCCAGCACTAACAAATCCACAGGGCAGGAGCCACCCCAGGACTGTGCAGCTGAGGGCAGGAGCACTCAGGAGAGGAACCCCAGCCAGGACGGTGCCCAGGGAGCCAGGGCAGGGGAGGGTGCCCGGCCACAGCACGCACCCGTATGCCCATCGTTTGCCAGCCTCCACTTGCCCGGGGGGGCCTGGTCGTAGCCCTCGAAGAGAATGTCCCCAAGGCCACCGTCCCGCTGCAGCTGGCGCCTGTCAATGTTCACGGGGGACTGCTTGTCACCGCCGCATGTGGCTTTCAGCTCCTTCCAGTGGCTGGGACCTGCAGAGGAGGAGCAGAGGCACCACAGGCAGCCACCGAGCCACTGCCACCCCCAGGGGACACGAGGCTGAGGGTGGCCCTGAGGCAGCAGTGTTGGCACTGCCAGTGTCTGGGCTGGAGGGTCCTGTCCAGGGAATGGGCCCCCCAGCATCTCCAGCCCCATCCACCCAGGGGACACCCAGTCCCAGGGAGCTCCGGGCATCCATCTGTGGGCACCGCTGGCTCTGCTCTGGAACACATTACTGCTGGGCAGCCACTCACCCCCGCCTCCTGCCCCCAAGCTCAGTCCTGTCTCCTTCTCTTCTCCTTTCATTACTGCAGGCAGCTTTTTGCCTGGAAGCCCCAGGAGCCGCAGCCTGGCTGTGCCACTGCCCTGCCAGCTCCCTGGCATGGTGCTGGCCACACAAATTAGCCAGTGCCTTCATTAGGGACCGTTCCCTGTGGCCCTGCTGTGGGCACACAGCTGGCTCCATGCTGCCCAAGCTGCTTCCTGCTGGTCCTGCTGAAACCTGTCCTGCCAAAATCTGCCCTCACCACTAGCCTGATGAGGTTAAATTGCCCGTGATGCTGAGCCTGGTCCGGCGGGGATAAGCGGAGCCCAGTGATTCACACTTGCCGGCCATGGCTGATGTGCTACAGCAGCTGGGCATAAGGTACATGCACCCAAGAGCTATAAAACTGTTGGGCCGTAACAGCTGATTAAATGCTCCTTGATCCTTAATTAACCTTTTACAAGCTATTTGCATGCTTTGAAACAAAGTGCTCCTGGCCATCCTTCACTTCCCCAGCACAGGCAGGGCTTACTGCCTGCCCAAATGGAGCCCACCCTCCTCATGCTGGGACCCCATGGGCACCCTAATGCCTGCTCCTCTCTGGGGTTGCTAATGGCATCTTCTAAGTTGGGCCTTAATTTTCTTCAGATGAAACAGGGAAGGCTGTTGCTGCCCTGGGAGCAGCCAGACCAGGCTTGCAGTTGGGCTGGGGCTGGGTCTCCCGTCTCTGCATCAGCATGTCTGGGAGTCAAGCTCCTCTAATCACACCCCCTTAGTGTGATATGGGTGAATTCACCCTTCTCCAAGCCACACTCCCCGCTGCTGCCCAGGGCAGCCAGGCAGGGGAAACATAGGGGTCCACACCCAGCACAGCCCCAGCACCCCCCATCCCGCACAGGGCAACACTCACCACATTTGGGGTCCTGCGAGTCATAGCACCACTGCCCTATGGGGAGAGGAGAGCTCAGGGCAGGTGATGGAGACAGGCACCCTCTACCCAAACCCACACACAGCCATGCCCCACCCCGCAATGGCCAGGACACCCCTCATTGCAGCCAGGGGTCCCGCCAGCATTCATTTTCATCCTAGTTATTCTCGGCACTGGTGTTTTCACGTGTTCGCACCCGCTCTGCCTCCCCCGTCTGCTCCACAGGGAAACCTCCCTCAGCATTGCTGCTGCAAGGCAGCCAAACCTCGCTGCTGTGGGGCTGTCCCCCCCTTCCCATCCTGGGGAGCTGAGGCAAACCCTCGCCCCACACCAGACGTCTTGCCCGCCCTGGGTGAGCGGGGAGCTGAGGGGGGGCTGCTGCAGCCCTCTCCCAGTGCTTCCCACGGCTGCCCACGGGTGGGCTGGCAGCAGCAGGCAGGGGGTGGCGGTGGGCAGGCCTGAGCCCACACTGCGGGGACAACGGCTCTCCCCATCATTAGGGACACCTCAGCCAGAGCTGCCAATCTCCCACCAGGGCGGCTGCCTGTGCTCAGGGTGGCTACAGGGACCATGCACTTGATTCAGGTGCCGGTGCATAAGGTGCAGGGATGCCCAGGGGATGCCCAGGGGATGCTCAGGAAGATGGAGCCCAGCTCCTGCTGCCTGCACATCTGCCCAGGGCCACCAGCTCTGCAACGGGAGCTGGGGAGCACACCCCTTCCCTCCTCAGCTCTCCTGCTCCTGGCAGGAGGCACAGAGCTGGTGTTCGGACCCCCAGGGTGCTGCCCAGGGCCACCCTACACGAGTGGTCCATGCTCACGGCTGGAGGGCTGCAGGTGAGCTGAGCCACATTCTTGTGCTGGTCACAGCCGCTCAGACCAGCAGATTGCAGGCAGCCCTGCCTTTCTCCACCTGCGCTGCTCATGGCCCCAGTCTGCAGCACCACATCCAAATCCTCGCTACAGCAGTACAGGAGACACCAGCCTCAGAAGAGAGCCGGGAGCAAGTTGATGCAGGACTCAGAGGCTCTCCAGAGCAGGGACCTTCGACTTTCCTCCCTGTCCAGGCAGAAGCTGAGCTCCCAGGAGACCTTTGGATCTGCACCCACCAGCCCTCACCCAACCACGAGCATCCTCTGGTGGGAGCCAGGGCAGCACTCGCTGCCACCGCTGGCCCAAATGCAGGTGAGCACCCCAGCGCCTCATCTCCGGGATGGCAGCACCAGTTTGCTCAGAGGTTTCATCCTCATCTGTGTTTCCTGACGGTGCATCTGTGGGGCAGATGGACTGAAACCCAAGACCCAAATACCTGAATGTCGACCCAGCCCAAGGGGACCCCAGCACAGACACCTCCTGCCAGGACAGAGTCCCAGGTGGGCTGAGACCTCCCAGAGCCTGGTGGCATGATGAGGACATCCTCCAGTGGGGAGAAGGATGGTGGGAGGGCAGGAGAAGGTTCCCGGGCCAGAGCAGGACCCCCAGTTCCTGCCTCCAGCCCCACTGGCACAGCTGCCCCCAGGACCCCAACTCTGCATCACCCCCTCGGCACATGGGAAAAGGACGGGAATAAGCAGGGCTGGCACAGGTGCGCCCCAGCCCCCCACCCCGCGACCGCCCCTCCTCTCCCACCGTGGGGACCTCCTGGCCCCTCCGGCCACCCCAGATGCCCGGGAGGAGGGTGGGGGGGCAGCGCATCTCACCTCCCGCGGCTGCTCGCACGACGAGAGGCAAAGTCAGGAAAGTTATCCCCAGCCCCTGCGTCCCCATGCCGGCGACAGGGACGGGCAGGGACGGGCAGGCGGCCCCGCCGCGACGCCCCGTCCTCCTCCGCAGTGCGCCCGGGCGGGCGGCGGGGCTGGGGCGGGCGGCAGCTGCCAGCGCCCAGGCAGCCCGGAGAAATCCTCCGCTCCAGCCTGTGCACTGCTGTTAAATATTCATCACAAGGGCTGAGTTTTTAACTCCTCGGCTGCTAGGAAGGAGCGGGGGAGCGGCCCGGCCCCCAGCCAGCCCCTCTGCGCCGTGCCAGGCCCCTGCCCGGGATGTGCCAGCCCAAGGGCAGGCGGCAGGACAGGGCAGGGGAGCGGGGGGCTGGCCAAGCCTGGGGCTGCAGCCCGCTCCTGAGGGGTGGGGGGTGGCCTCCAGATACCATCCTCCTCTCCATCCCCCAAGCAGGGGTTTGGAAGCATCCCTGCTGCACCCCATTGCACCCCCTGCACAGTTTCATGGGGCCGTAAGATGGGTTTCAGGGGGGCTGGCAGTGGGCAGAAGGGGCTGGGGGCGCCAGCTCTGCCCCATCCCTTCCCCACTCTTTGCAGGTACACACCATGGGACAGCCTTTGGACACCCACTCCAGCTTTGGCAACCCCCCAGCCAGCAGTGGGCCCTGCATCCCCCAAGCCAGGAGAGTGGTGGCTCCCGTCAGGGACCCAACCTGGGGTGGACAGTGCTGTGGGAACCCACGGGCTGAATCCAGCTCATCCATGCAAACAGGAGACACACAGCCCCTCTCTGGGCAAAGACCAGTGGGCACTCATAGTCCCTCAGCCGTGGTACCTGCAGCCTCCAGGCTCAGGGCACAGGTGGTCCCTGCAGCTGCGCTATGGGGGACACTCAGCCCCCAGGGCCACCACTGGTGGGTCAGGATCCAGCCCTTTCCCCTCCAGCCGGTAAGAGGCCGCATCATGCTGTAACATCTCAGGCTCCCACAGTCACACAGCACCGGGCAGGGGGGCAGCACCGGAGCACGAGCTGCAGCACCCACCTGGACATCACAGGAGCCCGGCATGGGGGACACGGCCACTCACCTCCTTAACACAGAGACAGCGCACGCCGTCCCCATTGCACCCGTGCGGGCAGGTCCCACAGGAGCCAGTATCTACGCACCCACAGAAGGCAGGTAGGAAGGGGGTGAAAACATAGGAGCGTGGTGTTGACACATTCTCCTAAAATATCGCTGTCCTCCTCAGGCAGCAGGGGAAAGGAGGCCACGGGGCCCGGCCCGCAGCTCCTCTCACCAGCACTCGGCCCTGGCCGGCAGCGCTGCCGAGACGCTGCCAGGATGAGCAAACCCGGCAGCAGCGTGAGGGCAGCGGGAAGGAGCCTCCTGCTGCCGGCTTGGCCAGGGACGGCTCTGGCTCAGCGGAGGCTCTTGGCTGCCATGTGCTGCAAGGGGACAACACACCCACTGGGACTCGTCCTCAGTGGGGGCTCTTTGGGGCACTTTTGTCCCCCCTGAGCAGAGCCAACCCCAGGCAGGTGCCTGGGCAGTGCTGAGACGTGTTCAGGCGCCGGCACGGGGGAGTGGCAGCGCAGGGCTCCCCCAGGCTGCTCTGGATCTGCGCCATGCTTGACGCTTGGCCCCTGTTCCGGGGATGAGGTAGTTTGCAGAGGGCTGCGATCATCCTTCCGGAGCGAGCCGCAGGGGCAGGCAGCCGAGGCGGAGGGTCTCAGCAGGTCTGCAGCCCGCCACTGATCTGCTGGGAAGCACAGGCCAAGATGTCCCTTGAAGGCACGAGCCCACCAAGTGTCACAAGCGCCTCTGCCACCTGCCTGCAGCAGGACAGCCTCCAGTGCCAGACAGCGGGGGGGAAAGCCCAGACCCTTGGGGCTTGGAAGCCAATGGGACCCACCATCCCTGGGCTGTTGCCCCCAGGGCATTCATCAGGACAGACGTACCCCCTCCAGGACACCCTTTTGTGTTTTCAGCCTTCTCCGGTGGTGATTTTTGGCAAGGAGGACAGGAGCAGAGACATCACCGCAGAGGACACATGGCTGGGAGCACCAGCAGCACCGTGCCGCAGCAGGTGATCCAGCACACAGCAGGGCACAGCTCCCTTGTCCCACAAAGAGACCTGCCAGGACAAGGAGTGGCACATCCAGCCTGAAGTCCTACAAGGCCTGGAGAGTCCTGCACGGTTGGATGGGGACACAGAGCCCCAGTGGGGCTCAGCACAGCCCTGCCGAGGGGCAGGAGCAGCACAAGGAAGAGGAGGCAGCACCAAGGTACGTGGGAAGGCAGCAGCAGCAGAGGTGCAGCACCGTACCCGCTCTGCCTGTCCCCAGCTGCTCCTTGGGGTACACCAGGCAGGAGCAACCTCCAGTTTCTATAGGAACCAGACCAAACCTTGAAAGAGCTGCTCTGTACTCGCCGGTCTCTCGCTGCCGTGCTGGTGGTGGGGAGCTCGCAGAGGATCCTGCATCTCTGCGAGAAACCACGTCCATCGCCCTGCTGCCACAGAGCCAGCAGGCAACCGATGTCCCCATAGACACATGTATTCACAGCACCAAGGGCAGGAGCCATGATAGGAGAAAAAATACCGCTGAAAAATAAAAATAGTTACTTAAGCTGCAGCCATCGATCGGTCGTGGGCACAGTGCCACCCTGCTGGGAACCCCCGCCATGTGCAGCGTCAGCAAGTGCTGCACCAGCACACAGTGGAGTGCCAGGAACGGCTCTGGGAGGTAAATCCTGCTCTGACGCTTGGGAGCCCAGCCCAGCGAGCTGAGCTGACAGGGACAGTGGCAAGACAAGGACTTGAGCCACCAGAGCGTGGTTCACCCTGCCCAGGGACACAAAGAATCACAGACATCCAGAGAAGCAAGTGCAGCAGGGAGGTGAAGTTCAAGGGGAATAAACACTCTGGCCACTTCTGATTTTCCGTTCTCTCACCTCCATAACAAGCTGCCTCTAGCGCAGGGATAAAGCCGGCAGTGGGGCAGGGAGCACAGCGGCAGCGGCACAAAGGGGCACTGTGCCCGGCAGATGTGCGCTGGCCACACGCTGTTGCACAGCCCCTTCATTCATCCCGTGCTCCTGCCGTCACCGGGGTCAGCGATGTCACCCCCCGCTCGGCAAGGCCAGCCAGCCCGGCAACCCTGGGGCCACTGCCAGCCATGGCCCCTCCAACCTGTGGCCCCAAGTCCCAGGGCTCTCCCAGGGGCTGAGTGCCCCGGACATGCCACGCTGAGCACAGCTACTAATTACCCTCCCAGGAAAATGCACTGTAAGCACTCAGAGCAGGTGGCTGCCCAGCCGTGCCCCTGCCACAGCCTCCGAGTGTCAGTGGGGACAGCAACCCCAGCACGGGGTGCAGGGGGCACAGCTGTGAGCCCCGGGAGCGGTGGCCACGCTCTGGGCACTGCAGCCACAGCATCACCCTCATCTCCAGATGGGGAGGGGTCAGGAGGGACAGACAAGCTGTGTCTGCACAGGGTCTTGCAGGGTCACACAGGGTCCCTGACACACTGAGCCCCACAATGCTCGTGACATCAGGCAGCTGCTGTAGAGAGACACTTGTCCCCCGAGACCAGCAGTGACGAAGGGCTGCGTTCCATCGCTGCCACCGAACCAGCATGTCCCAGCCTGGTGCGGAGCTGCAGCTCTGGGAGCTGGGGCTGCGCTGGGTCAGACCCGGCAGCGACGGAGGCAGCTGCGGCGGCAGGTGCCATCTGCGAGCACAGGAAAGGGACAGTGGAGCCCCCCATGGCACCCGCGGTGACGATGACACTGCACACTGGATGGCTTTCAGCAATGAACGCATCCTGCGGCCACGAGCCGGGCACAGGGACAGCCCGTTCTGCAGGGACTTGCTCCACAGCGCTCAGAGCAAACACCGCGAGCCCACAGCTCATAAAAACTAGTGAATGTGGCTGAGACCTGAGCTCAGGTCACTGGGGCCAGGTCCAGACTGTGCAAAAAGGAGCTGCCGCTCTTTCCATGCACCCCAAACCAGCCCCTCTTGTGGCAGGCTGCGATCAGGAGGCCAATTTTTAATTATTGAACTGCTACCTCCAGGTAAAGTGCGTTCGACTGCATGTCTCTGGCACACCTGATTGCAGCTCTTGTACTGCAGGCCACCCATGGAGCATTCACCAGGACAGGGCAAGGACACAGGGGCCCTGTGGCACCGCACACACTGCCCGGCCTCCCAGCCAGGCCGGGGCCGGTGCCAGCAGCACAGCGCTGCCCAAACAGACACATCTGCAGCCCACACCGCCCCTTGGAGCGTCCAGTCGTGCTGCTGTGGGTACATCCTACAGGACAAGTCACTTCCACGGCAGCACTCCGTGATGATGCTGAACACACCTTGTTGGGACAGGTGAGACACGGCTGTTTGACTCAGATGTGGCACCACTCCATCCCGTGTCCCCCTGCCAGCTCCAGCTGTGAGCCTGCGCTACCAAACCAGCACAACTGCTTGAAGAGACTGACCCAGCGAGGCCTTTTGGGGCAATATTCCCCACTATCAGCCAGCTTTGTTAAATAGTTTGGCGTTACAGACTCTTTCAGGAAAGGCGGCATCACCTCCCAGCTCACTGCAGGCTCAGGGGACCAGGGACGGGGAGCCACATCCACCCCACACACCCCAGCTTGTTTCGTGTCCCCAGAGCTCCAGAGAGAATTGCAGTGGCTTGAAACATAAAGCAGCTCAGGTTGGTTTGCGCAGAAACGCCATCTGCTGTACAACCCCAAGGCAGATCCACCCTCTGCTGGACAGAAACCCCCTGCACACCCCAAAACACAGCTCTGCGCCAAGGCTTCTCCCAGCAGCCCACCCCAGCGCCCTCCCTCCAGCCCCTGTGCTGTGCCAGAGGTGTAAAACACAGCCGAGGAAGGGCTGCAGTGCCCAAACCCTTCCTTGGAGCTCCAGTTTTGGCAGAGCTGAAGAGGTCAGGCCAGCCAGAGCTCTTGTCAGGCTCTTCCACCAGCTGCCCAGTGCCCGTGGAGGTAACACTGCTCAGTGCAAACCCGTCCCCCTCATGTCACCTCATCTCCCGGTTGGACCGGTGACCAAGTTGCTTCGTTCCCCTAAGCCCCATCACCCCACACCAGGAGTGGGGGGTCCAGATCTGTTTCCCATCCAGCACAACCCTCCTGCCCGGGGACTCAGCACCTTCCCCAGGTTTGGGGAGGGCATCGGGAACAGGCTGCACTTCACCTTCTTGGGTGTAAAATCAAGACTTTCTTAAAATTACACTCATACAGGTAAATTCCACTGGGATCTGTACACCAAAGGACTTCAGCAGCCTCCCTTTTTGCAAGATCCCAGCTCAGAAGTGGGATTTAACAAGACTTGCCTTCGCAACGCTGAGGAACCACAGGGGTGCAGAAATCAGGAGACACTGCAACAAGCCATTTCTCTTACAGAACACAATTTATTTGGCATTTGGATGAAATGTTTCTCACAGCATCTTGATAAAAAAAAAAAAAAAAAACAAAACCCAAAAAAATATTAGTGCCAACCCAAAGAAAAGTTAAAACAAAAAAAGTGTCACAGGGACTGAATTATTATAGTATCAAATTTAAATTCTACATGGTATTTCACAGAATATCAAAATCTTTTATATACTGCCACAGTTAAGTCCAGTCACAAACCAACTACACAGGAGAAGCCTGTAAATGCAGCATCGGCTAAGACTGTTTTCCAGGAGAAGGTAAAACGCAGCGTCTCGTTCTGTCCCGCAGCTCCCAGGCACCCGCCGCCCGCTCCACTCCAAGGTGCACAATACTGGGAAGTTAAAGCTATGTCGTACCGTAGCAGGCAGGCAGTGCAGGCTGTTAGGGGAAGCAGATCTTCCCTGCACAAAGTGTCTATTCCAAAGAGACACGTGTTTCATTTGGAACTAGGGGACATCAGGAGGAAAATGTATGAACTTCAATTCGCCTCCTCTGCACTAATCTGCTCTGATTTTAGGGTCAAGCTCCCAACTTGCACGGGGAATTTAAAAGACGTTCCTGTGTATTGCGTGTTCCTTAGCTAGGGAGAACAAAAAGTCAGCAACTGAAAAAAAGCCACCCAACAACCAGATGTGTTATGGATTGTGTGAGGGAACGTTAAAACTTCAGTGATTTGCCATTGAAAAATCCACATCTGAAAGATAAAAACATCTTTAAAAACTGCTTCAAATTCATTTAACGTTAGATGGGAAAAGAACAGTAATTACTGGTCACAAAAACATTTTCTTCCCAAGTGAAACTCAAGAGACACATGAACAGGCCACCAGCCGTGACCCTGTGCTGGTGGAGCACCTGCCGACCGCAGGGTCAAACCTGCAGGAAACACGTTCCACCTATTTAAATCTCCTAGATCAGTGTCCTGCCGTGAACAGGTATAGTCTGAGGTTCAAAACTAGACAAGACTGACCATTACGCAGACAAGCAATTTGTACATCCGAATGACAGTTCTGAGGGAAACCCACCGTCCTTCCAACGTGACAACACTCTACAACTCACCTAGTCAATAAAACCTTGCTGTGATCAACTAGGGCTGTTTGTGGAGGGACAGCAGGGACCTCAAAATGGCACCAGGGCACGAGGATGGGGAATCTGAGGAGCGGTTTTGTCCGAGGCCACAATGGGAGGCGCGAGTCCTGCGCAGAACCGAGCGCTGTGATGTTACGACAGCCAGAAAGGTCTTCCTCGGGCAAGCATCAACCTCTGTCACCGCGCCGAGGACAAACTGCTTACCAGGGACCTTGCCAAGGGCAAGGAAGGTTTGCTGAGGAGTCAACTGCTGTCAAGAAAACTCTTTCCCAGTTGGTCCAGAAGTCTGAGTAGTTGTGATGTTTTCTGCTACAAAGGCTCTTACTGAAGAGAAAGTACTCAGTGTGAAAAAGCTACAGGACAAAGGGAAAAAATGTCAATTTTATTGCCAAATTAGAAGCTCACCGAGAGGCGTAAATGAGCTGTATCTAGTGAGCTGCTCTGTTCAAGGCAAAATTTCCCTTGTTTACAGTCAAGATGAAGGAGGATAGGGGGAAAGACAGAAAAATAGCGGCCTCCACACCAGTATACAAGCGGGCAAGGCTCAGAAGCAATGGAGAAAATATCACACAGAGGCTTCTACAAAGAAGCCTCCATTTGGAATAGCTACAACCAGGGGCCAGTTGTAACAGAGCTTATTTTCCAATAAAATTCACCACAGAACCAAAAGTAAAATAAAAACCAAAATACCAAACAGCTCCCCGCAGTGTTAGAAGTGTGAGGTAAGGTACCTGGTCACCTCAGCCACAAAACACAGCTTCAGAGACTAAACCGAGCCAAAAGGCCTTTTGTTATTGCGCTAGGATACTACAAAGAACAAATATTCCATCTGCCTTCAAAAGAAATTTGAAGTTTTCTATTTTGCACTGCTACCAAAATATTTTTCAGGAACAGATTGTAGTAGCATAGACTTTACGTCCTACTGAGTGTACAGTATCACAGTCTGTCCTACATCACGGTGTAGCCAGCTTGAGAGAAGTATTAACTATGAGAGCCTAGTTTATATCCCAGTGCTTAGCTGCACCTAGCTGGACGCAGCACAAGGGTTACCATCTACTGTATGTATATATATATATATATATATATATATCTTGCCATCCAGAAACACACACACGCACACACACATTCGTACCTATAAAACTAAAGAAAAATCAGTACATACAATGTATAAAACGTATGAGTGTGCTCAAAAATGCACAAAACCCGCTTTATTTTCATACTTCAGAAATGCTCAATCGCTTGTACGTGTGGTTCTGACTACTGCTATACATCCACTTCACGAGACCAGGACTCGAGCTCAGAGGAGGAGCCGGGGTGGAGAATGGCTCCTCCGTGCCGGTGCCGCTGCGGCCGGAGCGGGAGCAGGACGCGCAGCGGTTCGGCTCCAGGCGGAGAGGCTTCCTAGCAGCAATTCCTCCCACTCGTGTGCCAGCAGCGCGGCCCAGAACCGTGATTCACACTCTCCGATGGATTCGAGATTGTTAGCAAGTATCTGGATGTCAAAACACCAGATAGGATCTCAATAACGAAATTCAGTTTTCTGTACAAAAGGAGTTGAATTGTCAAGACCAATCCCCACGTACAGTATAAGCCTATAGGCAAGACACAGAATAGAAAGTAGCAGCATTTTCAATGGGGAAAGAGTCAGCTGCACTGGGAAACCACAACCGTGGGTTAGGATTTGTCATACAAGTATGATTTCTTATCATTCCTAGAAAAATAGATCACATACACACCCCCATACAGTGTTTTCTTCCTGTCCCTCTAGGCTTGTACCCTTCATAAGGTAACAGGAGAACACTCACCAAGAGCATTCTTTACAAATTCCTTATAATTCACCTTATTTGCTGACTGCTGCAGTAAGTCAGGGAGAAGCAGAGGCAAAAGGAGGATGGGGGAAAAGGGTAAATTATTTGTATGCTGAAATCTGAACTTAAATTTAAAAATCACCTGTAAAGATTATTTTGCATTCGTTATCAAAATCAACAATGCTTGACTTTGGTTTTAGTGTGGGAGCAAATGAATCTGCTTGCCATCTGTAAATTAACGTAAAGAGTTCAATCTGAGGGGGAAATTTAGGATGACATATCAGACTGAAGCAAACTGCTTTATTGATTTAAGTACACTAACCTCATTATAACCCCTCATGGGACCTGAATAAATGGTTTGTGGAGCACAGGGGAAATCCCTAGAATAGGGCTGGCAATTTATGGGACTCAGATAAGGAACAAGAGTCCAATTAGAATTAAACATCATGTATAGTGCATGTTGATCACTGTTTTAAATGGTATTTGTAGAACTGTAAAGAAGCAAAATAGAGGGGAGGGAACACACTTACATGCTAAATATAGCATGCAATAAGAAAAGCAAGAACAATGGTCTTCTATGCAGGCCAGTCCTGTGCAACTGTTCACCATAAAAGAGTTAAGATACAAAGAAAAACACCTCAATCTTCCTTATACAATTATAAGAAACAAGGGCTTCATATGGTGAAGTCAGATGGCACCCACGTTAATTGCTCCCGTCTCTTCCCTAAAGTACTACCTAACACATACGAGGATTCTACTGAAGGGACACAAGCATTACACAGACCTGGTTTTCTTTATGGGCCAGAAGTTTACACAACAATAAAAGATTTTGCAGCTACCAACAAATAACTGCAATTGCAAATCCCAGTTTTCTTAGTACCCACTTGTAACCTATTGCGTAGATCATCCATCCTCCAGTCCCCTATGGCGTTCTGAAACAGCAGGGCAGATCAAAACATGCAAATGTTTTACACTGTGTAGCTCTTACTTGGTGCAGGTGTTTTAGCTCCTCAGTGTTCCCGCTCTGTAAAACAGGCCCCCAGCCCCTTCCCCTGCAGTTCTGTCTTCTCTGCTCTGTCCAAGTGTAGCACTGAAGCAAGAGAAAGCAATTGATTGAATGGCGACTGCTCCCGCCCTCCTTTTCCGTCGTCTGTTCCCTGTATCCAGTGGTATCCAGCCAAATCCAAGCAGCTTTTTTCTGGTGTCGATTTTGTTTTCTCTCAGGTTAAGAAAAAAAAAATAAACAACACTACCCATACTTTTCACCTCCTTAGAAGTCAAAGGGATTCTCTGCACTCTTTTCCACTGCCAATGGAAAAAAAGAGCAGTTATACAATCCATATTTACAAGACAAACCAATTAGTGAATGAATAACGACAGCCAAAAAACGAGAGGCACAATCCTAACCTAGAACATAAAAGCAGTGTTCAAAAAACAAAGTGGAGATTCCTTCTGAAGTTCAAACCACGGATTAGTGTTTGTCTGTGCAAACAGTTGCTAAAACTATTTCTGACTGGCAGTCAGCTTTTTACTCCTTTATACAATGGTATTGAGAGAACAGTGGCTGTGACGGCTGCCCATGAGAGTTTCTGCCGGTGCGTTGTCATTTCGCGGTGTGTCGGGAGGGACAAGAAAGGTGCTGCTGTCAGCAGAGTCTTCCAGCTCCACTGGAGAAGGACCAACCGAGGGAGGCAGCGATCCCTCGGTGAGCTGCGGGGATACATCACAGTTTCCTAGTGACGGAGGACTGCTTTGCACAGTCTGAGAAAGAACTCCATCTGCACAGGACAAAAAAAGAGCAGAATTAGAACGTGAAGTATATCATTTCACATTCCCAAATAGATTTACTATCTGTATTTCTGGAAGCTCAGAGTTTTTCTTGGTTTTGCATTAATGCACAAAGAGATGACACTGCAAAAGAGGAAAATTATATAGTGAAAATAAAACTTCAATGTATAAATAAGATACTTGCACTAATCAGGCCCACTTATCTTGTGAGATATGCTGCTATAAAACCCCAGACTGGAATGATTTCTACAGTATGTGAATAGCACAGCTGCAAAACTGAAGAGCACTGGGTGAATCATTAGAAAGTGATATTTTTGGTCAATTTTTGGAGAGTGTGGGTGGGGAAGTGGGGAGGAGAGAAGACAGTGGATATATCTTATTCAAAATCTCCTGTACTTGATATTTGTTCTACTTTTAATACCAATCTCTACAGACTTATCTCCAAACACCAAAAAAGGTATCAGTGTAGTGGAAATTAGGTAACCAGGTAACCCATCCAAGGTAAGGCTTGGAAATATAGGTATGGGCTAAGACTTAAACTGCTTGCAGCATGGATTCAACTTGTAATTTAGGTGATCCAAAGAACCTTTGGAAAGAGGCAAGCTTACTGATACATTTCAACAAAAGACTTTTCCATCACAGAAATATGAAATTTATCACAAAATATTTTCCCATCACAATCACTAAAACATGCAATTATAGTTAAAAAAAAAATCTAGCCAAAATGAAAAAAGAGGAAAAAAAATAGATAAGTTATTGCCTGCATACCTGGAGTGGAACAAAGGATACTGTCTGGATTGACAGAAGCTTCATAAGGAGGAGGTGGGTCATCTGGATGTTGAATATCTGGATACTTGTAAGCAGTATAGGGTGGAGGCGGATCATGGAAGTGAAACGCCCCACCTTCCCCGTCATCTGAAAGATGCAGGGGAGTAAGGCCGGTTCCAAAACCATCGGGACCATAATCAAAACCAGGCATCCTGCGGCCCAAGTTAAAATGGTGTACTGTTTCAAGAGAAGAAAAAGAAGTGACTTGATCCCATGCTTTCTTCAATTCAAGGCAGGTCTCAGCACCTTTTTCCACTTTTCACACCCAAAGGACTCATGTCTCCTGAAGAGCTAAAAAAGTCAACATAACCCACACAAGTAACTGCAGTGACACCACGATACCCAGGCCCACCTGCTCCCAGCCTGCTTGTCCTGCATCACATCTAAATTGGAATCTAACCTCTTCAAACGAAGGAGATCATTCACACATAGAAGGTATTTCAGATTTGGACCACATACAAACAAAACGTGTTTTTCCATTATTAGCTGAAAAAGTTTGAGGAACCAAAACACACACACAGAGGCACAGTTAAGTGAGACCATTAAATTTCTCATCTTTATTTACATCAATCTGTCAGTAATAAGCACGAGGCACAAGATAAGCATTGATTGATATAACAGTTTCTTTTTTGAATGTGGAGTGGTTCAGAGAAGCAAAGCTTGTACAAATCATGACCAGTTCAGGCAGCCAGTGCAGAGCTACATTTGGGTACAGTACTGACTAGAGTCTATAACCAGACTTCTGATGATGTTTTGCACAGTTTTGTATTTTTCTGCTCTCTTTATTCTGAGGCAAAATACACTACTTAGATAAGGACTCTTTACAGATACAGGCTACTTACAATTTGCTCCAATCAAAGACTCTATGCGCTCTCTTCGCCTCTGGCGTAGCCGGTGGACCATGAAAAGCAGCAGAGAGAGGATGAGGAAGGAGGAAATGCAGCTAACGATCAGACGCATTCCGCCAGCCATTGAATCAAACAAACTGTTGCCATCTGTGACAAAAAATATAAAAGAAGCCTGTTACTGTTGCTCAAGACCTGTTTTTCTTGATGTTCTTTTGTCAGTAACGGAGAGATAAATGCAGAGTGGAGATTCAATAGCCTGGTTTAATACTTCCCTGTATTTCAAAAATGCAAGAAAATTATGATTCATCAGATGATTTATCTGTTTATTGCAAGAAAATCTAAATGTTTCTAAAAATACCTTAATCAGCAAAAGAACAAAATGCTGAAGGCTTCAGGTCCCTGAAAATGGGCAAAAGGAAAGGTTAATGGCATTTTGCAGAGCCACCTGTCTCCCTGGCATGGCTGATGATGTTAAACTAAAGAGGATGGCAACCCTTCTTCTGTGTGACTTCTGGACATCTTAACTTTTAGATTTCCAACAACAAAATCTCTAAACGTTGTCATGATCACCAAGATGTGGTCAGCTGAACTCCATATATCACTGGTGAGCACCACTAAGTGACAGGAACTAAAAATACTTTAAAAAGGTGAATCAACATGATAATCATATTTCAGAAACTTAAGAGATTGAGATAAACAGGAATCAAATATTTTTCCTAGAATCACATAGAAAGCAAGTGGCAGAACATGAAACATACGCAGGAGCTCAGGACTTTGAGAGCTCGATACCATTGCTAACCAGATCCAGACTTGGAAGACTGTTGCGAGCGAATTATTACTGTTCTACCAATGTCAGATATGAGGGGTATTCATTTTTCAGAATTCAGCTAATCACACTTGGTTATGCTTAAGTAGCACATGTACATACACATGCTTTACACAAACAAAAAATGACCTAAAAATGCCCATGCTGTGTTCTTTGCACTAATCTCCCATTGAAGAGCTCTGAACGAGACACGCACCCAGGTCAGGCGCGGACAAGAAACAGATGAAGTGGCTGCACAGCCTTGTCCCCTATGGCTACAGGACACGAGCGCTTGCAGGTCCGGAGCCCTGTCCCCAGCCACTGCAGGGCACCGCACCTCGCAGAGCAACCAGCTGGGTCCCAGCACCCGTCTCTGCTGCGCCCACACGGCTGTGGGAGCTCTCAGCGCTTTTCCTTTCACTAACAGCAGCTAACGCTAGATCAAAGATTCCTTACAAAAGCAGGTTAAAAGCCTCAAAAAAACTGTAAGTACTGACTTGCTACAAATGCTAGTAACAGAAAAATACACCTAATTTATACATCGTTAATGTAAATGGCTAACAGGCTGGTATTTATTATATAACACATTATTGGCAACAGGAGGTTCATTTAATAGTGCACTATGCACAGAGCTCGCATATCACCACCTCTCCAACGCAGCTGTGCGGTACCGAAGCCTCGGTGCTGTCGGACCTTCCAGCAGCTCTGACTGTCAGAGTTGAACCCGCTGCAGTCACACACCTTCCAACCAACACACCACACACCTGCCGCGGCTGCTCCTCCGTTTTATGGCAATGCCGACTCCACGATCATCAAAAATTAGTGCTAATAACTGCCTTAAATACAGTGCCTGAAGTGAAACATCCACACAGGCAAGTGTGACAAAGCCTTGCAGGCAGAAAGCATGACTTCCACATATTCTCTCTAGGCCAGGTACAACTGCAATTCTTGGACCTTCTGGGATGTCCTGAGTCTCTATCCCCTGCTCCCAGCCTCTGAGAGCTCCCAGCAGTCAATACGTTTGCCTGGATAAACCACTGTCCAGTAAAGTCCTAGATTACAAAAAAAGACAAAGACCCAGCTTGTACAGAACAAGATAAGTCATCACAGAGACTTCCAAGCCACGTAAATACAAATAGATTATTTCAGAAAGGTTGTTTTACACCCAGTACAGTAGCAATACCCTGTTAACTGCACCGCTTTAGTCACCAGAAAAGCTTCTGCACCATCAGCTCTTTCAAAGTGTTTTATTTCTTTTATTACCTTTCCACAAATAAGAGTTGCAGGTCTGTCTAAACAAGAACCACACAGAAAAATTATTTTCTACCACATCCATGGAGTGGCAATAGACAGACTACCTCGGTTTCAGCGTTAGAACATGAAAGGTTTTCCTCTGCTATTTATCTTCAACTAAATGAGGAGAAGCATCTTTCAAGGGAGTATAGCTGTGATTGCTCAGCTTACTCCTACCACTGAAAAATTCCCCCACTACCAAGTCCTTGAGTAATATTCGTTATCCACTTGTAATCATCGCTCACCCACTCACACTGCGAGAGCTGATTACCTGCCAACCCAACAGCAGGATTTATTTCCCCGCAGTCTCTCCTTGGGTGATTAATTTAGTTACTGTTGATTAGTAAACTGTTTTCTTTCCTTTGCAACAGAGCTTAGGGAAGATATATGTAAGAACTGGACAAAGATAAATACATGCTGATTAAAGGAAGTAATTCATTAATTTTGTCATCTGGAATAGTCATTTATAAACACCCAGAAGGAAAACTGAAATGCTTAATTTAAAAATTTCGCTGTTTATCACCAGCTGAAGTAAGTTCATTACGAAGGAGGTTTGACAACTGCTTGATGATTCTTCTCTCAAATACTAAGTTACTAAAAAAAAAACCAGAACACTTCAGGCAAGAGTGTAATGAAACAGTCTTATTTAGCATCAGGACAGAAAGAAGAGCTTAAAGATCAGAAAGGATGTGATAAAATACACTCTTCAAATCAGTATTCATGAAATAGTTAAGACCCACAGCAATAAGTAAGGATTAAAAAACACGGCATGAGGTTATCCCAGGCCATCTTATCCCATCTTCTGGATGATGCTTTGCTGACACTGCTTCTGAAGATAAAAAAAGTGAAGGCAAAGTCCTAGCTTTTTGCCCATTTTTTTCACTGACCAACCTGCAAGACTGGCTATGAACATCTGTTAAGCTTAACCCTCAGAACAAATGTGAATGACAGGAAGAAGGAGCCAGTGGCTTTTAATGATTAACTTCTGTAGTTAAGACAAATACAAAAGACTGCAAATTTGGAAGCCAATAAGCACCGCTCTTTTGTAACAGACTAAAATAGAAGCCTCCCATGGGAAGAGTTGATCTGTGTTTTCCATGGGAGTTCAGAACAACAGTTTCTTAGTGTACTCAGGTAAGATTAGTTATTTTAAAATACCTGGTAATAACAGCATCACAGGATGGTTGAGGTTCAAAGGGACGTCCCGAGATCATCTAGTCCAACTCCTGCTCAAGCAGCATCAGCCGGAGCTGGTTGCCCAGGACAGTGTCCAATCGGGTGTTGAACATCCCCACAGATGGAGACACCATGAGCAATCTGCTCCAGGATCCAACCATCCTCACAGTAGAGGATGTAGTAGGATATATATTTCTTTTCACAAGTCTCTTTACAGGAAAATAACCCCTCTCCCCAAATCTACACCCCCAAATGGTGATTGACATACAGTTCAGAGTCAATCAAAGACTTTACTGATCCAAAACAAGAGACTGCACTGAGATGCCAAATCCAATAAGGCTACATGTCTGGATTGTTACTAAAACTCTGTACAATTAATAAACTTTGTTTCCCATGTGATCCCTGCATGCAAATTTCTTCACACATAAATTCTCATGTCCACAAAAAGATGCTTAATTAGTGCTCAAGAGAAAAGTCCTTTCTTCTCATGACAACTAAATATGACAAAGGAACAATGCAAGATGCTCTACTAAAAATCAACAGTAGTGCCAACCTCCACAGAGAAAATAAGCTGCTGTTTCTCCTATATCAGTAGCATCAAGCATGACTAATTATATCTAGCCACAGTCTGAAGTGTTTCATTTCCCATGATTTGAGATTTTTCCCCACAGGGGGGCTGTATCCAGCAATGCCAATGAATTGAAAGGATGCATCATTTCAAACAAAGTTATACCCAAAGATAACCAAATTGAGCACTGAACTCATTTTCCTTGACAAAACTGTAACAGTCAGCTCTTACCTGGGTCTAAACACGTGAATTTGCAGCACTCCTTAGGGTCTTTGCGATACTGCTGACACCCCTGGGGCCGTTCACACAAAGCAGCCACGCACATCTCAGGTTCACCGTTGTGACACGTGCAGCTCAAACAGGGATCATTCCCTTTTGGAGTGAAGTAGTAGCCTTCATCGACAATGTTGTCTTTGATATCAACGCAAGTCTGGCCTGGAACAGAAGCACACATCAATATCCAGGTGTCTGTGAGCATGCCAGACAGGAGTCCAGTTTATTCTGTTACATGAAGCGACTTGTAAACATAAGCAGACCGTGAGTTAGAAGTCACGACTTTGCATTAAGGCAACTTTGAAAAGGGATCTCCAAGGAGTGGGGAAGATAATGGATATTCTGGAGGTGTGCAGGGATAATTTACTGCTCCACATTGACACAGTGAGCTCTAAGTATTTAATGGAACTGACACACTTTCAGGCATTCTCTCTGAGACACAGAGAAGCAAGTGGTCTGAGAAGTTTGAGCATCACTGTCACGCCTGCTGCAGCTCCCTCTGTCTCTCCTGGCACTTAGGAAAAGCTGGATCTTCTCTGGACCAAACCAGAAGGACGCTGAGGAGACGACCGAAAAGGTCATCTTTTGATCATCATTTTGACTAAACACATGTCCTTCAACGCCATACTCCAAGACTTTAATACATCTCAGGGCAGACAAGGCAATCTCCTATCTTCCTAATTGTGGATATTTCAGGTGCAAAAGCAAGCAAAGAAGGGCTGATTGCTCCTCCCTGGCCATTCTGTAAGTCTTTCTCCTGCTTTAAAGAAAAAGCAAACTAGAAAAACTTCAAGAACTGCAGTAAAAGTTCAACAACTTCTTGTAAAGCAGCATCATCTATATCCGTTATTTTAAATATCACCTGAAAATACTGCCAAGAAGTATTTTCCCTCTGTTGTTATAAAGCCTTTGGGAGTAAAGACATGCAAGATACAGAATAAAAGCTCTTTTTTTGCCTACTTTAAGTCAGTAGCTCCGCTTGCCTTTTTTTTCCCCTCCCAGTTCCAATAACCGGCTGGAAATAATTCAACAGAAGTTGCAATATTCAAAATAAAGCAAAAATAAGTTTTTCCTCATTTTCACGTGAAATTAATAATTTAAGAGTGATGGTTACTAATAGGGCCTGGGTTTTTTTTTTTAACCTTTTTTTTCAAGCATACTTTATTTTGGGGCTGATATAGCTGCTTAATAATAGTTTTTTAGTGAAAATCTTCACTGTGGCTGACAACTACACATTATGATGCTCTTATT
This sequence comes from Nesoenas mayeri, assembly GCF_963082525.1. NCBI lineage: Eukaryota > Metazoa > Chordata > Aves > Columbiformes > Columbidae > Nesoenas > Nesoenas mayeri. The sequence goes on along the minus strand of NC_137565.1, from coordinate 8,669,772 downwards.
TATTTAAACCAGGCAGAAATTTAACTTCCCTTCCCACCCGATTTTTTTTAATTAATTGGGCAAAACGTAGAAAGGATAACTAACCAATTTCCCTGTATTTGTTATAAGCACATTTAGACACGCAATATAGCTTACACTAAACTAAACCAAACTTACTCCTTTTGCAGAGGAATGAAGATTTCTCATAGCAGTTCTCAGCGTACCAGCTGTGTAAACCATGGTGCCGAAGGGTAGGAAAAAGGAAACACTGAAGCTGGGCACAAAGGACGTTTTCATTTTCAGACATAGCCGTACCAAAGATAGGGTCAGGGGGTAAAAATACTTCTGAAGAGCCTAGAAAAAGATGCATTGGTATAAGCAGCCTGTGAGTATGCAAAGCTTTAGCAAAGCCCTGTAACGTCACTCATTCCATGCACACCAACTCTGCTACATGGCTACTGTCCTCCAGCTTTAGCTTCCATTAGCAACATCCCTCCAGGGGAAGGCAAATGCAAGAGGTGACTCACAGAGAGAAGAGGCTGCTGTTTGCAGAGTACTGGGTAATTTTGCCATTCTGTACCAGGAGGAGTGATGATGATCTGATATCTCTACAAGTGCTGCTTTCCACAGTCCCAAGAGGTTTACCTGAGAGCAATCACGCCTCCCTTCAAACAGCGCTGAGCTTGGTCACGCTCGCTACTAGTGGAGCAAGAACCCACAGCGATCTTGTACTTGGTACCCCGAGCACCTACCAGTGCTTCCAAAGATGTATGTACACACAAAGATGTGCACACACCTATGTGCATGCGCCTATCCTGCGCAGAAGCCCATTTTATATGAAGCCTGCTTTCCAAATCTGTGTGCCTAAACATTGATTTTTAACATCTCTTGCAGTTAGCATATTAGTCTTCTCACATACTGTTAGGTATGATTTTTGTTTCCTTAATTTTTTAAAATGCAGCTAAGTTCTGGTATCATTTTTTTGAGGGCTTACATTCCACATCTCCAATAACGAATTAAAATTTCCAAGCTGTAAGACCCTAAATCACTTTTCAAACAGATTCTAGGAATTCAGAGTCTGCCTCACTACAAGTCAATGAAGCTTAAGTAAAGATTTCAGAAGCTACTGAATGCTACCCTGTACTACTATGTACTTTATTCCATATAGGTATCCCTTTATTATATAGAAAGCTTGCAAACAAAAGAATACATGGTATTGAGAAGGCTTAAATTTATATCATGCATCAAATCATATAAGACTTAGGATAAAGAGAGGCATCATGTTTTTTCTATCATTAACACCACCCTGGCTGTAAACCGTCTGTCAGCAGATGGCAGCACAGTCAACCTTCCAAAGAGCAAATAAAGGTCCTTTTAAGGAGAATGAATGTTTTTTGGGTTTTGTATGTTGTTGGTGTTTGGGGTTGGTTTGTTTTTCCTTGGGCTTCACAGGGGAAACCTATCGATATAAACACTTTTGTTCAGCCCAGAAATCCCTATTAGCAGAAAAAGTTGGACTTTCCTCCCTCCCTTTCCCCTGCTGTCCAAAAACATCTTTATGTACTTTAAGAACTAATTAAAATGTTCCTGCCTCCACAAAAAGAAGCAGTTTGCTATGAATATTCAGTCAACTGTGCTCACTTAAATGACAAAAGAAAATAATATTTTTGTGCATGGTAGCACAGTAAGCAAGTACCGTCAGTAGAAAGCTCTGCTGGGTTCTACTACCTGCTCATGTGTCAAAGAAGTATTTTCCAAGACCCAACTATTTAACAAAACTCTGTTCATAATTATATATTTTCACCTAATGGAAAATTTTCCTTCCAGATTTTCCATTACTGAAAATGGTATATAAGAAAACATTTCAGTTTTAAATGCTACGCTGGAATTTACAGGATTGATGCTTTAAAAAAGCCCTTTGTTTTAAATTTTCCATTACCTAAACCAGTACAGCATTAAGACATTCAATTCTACATATAAGAGTCCATATAACAACTTCAAGATTAACTAATCCCTCAGTTGAATTACTTAAAATAAAAGGTAGAGACCATAACTTTGCATTTTCAGCAGAGGGAGCTGCTTGTTTTGCAATTGAAATAGTTCAGCCAGGGATGCTGATCAGATTAATGGTCAGTTTTTCATGTAAACTGTGATTTATTTCTGTGATTAAGTATATTTTACCTTGGTTTAAGTAAACTAACTGAAGTACTTTAGAATGAAAAAATCTAGGTAGTTCTGCAAAATTAAAGACTTCTTTTGTAACTATATAAAAACCTACCAATTATTAAAAAGCTAAAACCCCCAAATATCCTACACTAGTCTGTGCAAATACTAGAATCAGGAATCAGCGGTTCACCTAGGCATTCACCAAAAAGAATGAGAAACTGGAGTCATTTCCCTTTCCTCGGCTTAATCAAGAAGAAAGCCCAAATAAATTGAAAAACATGTTCTTTCCACAAAACATCAACGTGAAATACTGTGAAATTCTTACACTTGATAATAAGGCATGTGTATCGAGTATTAAACTCTTCTGCTTCGGTATTGTAAAGCAAAGCAGCTCCCCTACACTATTTCAACACTATCACTGAAAGAAGTTATGTTGTTCTTGCAAATAATATTCAAGTTTTAAGACAGTTTCCATGGGCCATTTAACTATGCAATAATTGGAGCAGCCTACCTTTATAAGCTACTTCCCAGTGCCCTTCTAGAGAGTGATTCCGATTGGTGATCACGTACTGATATCCAACCCAGAACCTACCAAAAAAATTCAGTTACATTCTAAACATACAAGCCAAAAACATACTAACAAATTAAATTACACAGAACCTTCCAATGTCTTTATAGCTAAAAACTAACTTTCAAAACATTCTGATGATTTTTTTCCCCTAACATTTCTGCCCATACGTTGGCAACGTACAGAGACACTTCAGTTTAGGAACAGAGGAAACACTTGAGAGTTTCCTGTTTACAAATGATACCTCATTGTGTCTTTTATTTCTACTCATAATAAGCACCTTATTGTGTTGTTATGGCAGCACTTCAGCATCTCAAACCCAAAAAACACACAAAACAAGCCAGAAGTCAAATCTTTCATAAACATACACAACTTATGTTCTGGATCAAACCACCCAACTCTGCAGAGACAGAGAGACAGCATTGGTGAACCACTGCTGCTGGTCTGCCATGGCAGCCCACGACACTGACAAAAAATGTGTAGGCAAAAAAAAAGGGATTATGTTTGTTGTGAACTAACAGAATGAAATATATAAAGCCACCGGAACATAGTTCTTACAACTCAAAAGGGTTCCTACTTCATTCTTATCTCAAACTTGCAGTCTTTATTGTGGCTATCGGTACTTAGTGGGAAAAAAAATTCTATTGAAAAATGTCAAGATATATTATTTCTATACAAGGTAATGCAGCGGTAAGTCATTGTAAAATCCATCTTCCCTGTTGCAATTCGAGAATACTAGTATGTTGCTGAGACAGCCTGAATATAAAAAGACTCTGCTGATATGCAGCCTATCTATTAATGTTAATTAAAACATAAAATACAGATAGCCATGGCCAGTCAAACAGCATGCTCGTACTGGGTAATTAACCTGAAGTCAATTTTACCATTACATCTTCTAAGCAAATGGAACTAACAGTATTTGTCTCACAGAGAAACCCCTCTCATGTAACACGAGATCTCTGTCCTCCCTGCTCACCTGCGTTGGTCCTTCCTCACAAATGTTTTTTCTTCCAAGTCCCACTCCTGTGCCAGGATGAACCTCAGCTCCTGGTCCGCGGTGAAGGTGGCGAGGGACCCGTTCACCCGCTGACATGTCTGCACGGCGTCCCAGTAGTTCTCCCCGTTCAGATACACTCGGTAACAGCTGGCTGTGCCCTCATAGTGGTGCCATCCTGTTGGGCACTTTCCTAGGAAACATGAAGAATAGAAGGGAAACCATTCCCCCCAAATTAGGACCTTCAAGACGATGCATCCTCACCAGTTTATGACAAGGCAACGCGTAATCACTTGGACATGCACACACAACATACTGTATATACTTCAGCTCATCAGCAGGAGGTGCATGCATTACAGATCACAGAAGATTTACTTGATGACAGCTTTTGATAAAGGAAATTTTTAAAAGATTTCTTTAAAAAGATGCAACTGCTAGTAATGTTTCATTGCACTATGACAGCCCTTAAAGTCTTTAATTCAGACTGATGATCTACTGTGGAAGATACTGCCCTGCACATCTTTACAAATCCAATCAGTTCGATCAATCCAAGTCACAACAAGCAGCAAGAAGCATGCAGGAAAAACCAGAGGTGGCCAATTTAATGATTCTTTCTTTCCATTAGGTGGTTAGCAATATGCCCAACTTCCTGTGAAGTTTTCAGCCTACTTTTACATACAGTCTCAGCAGTATTCACATAATCCTGCTCTCACTAAAGACATGGGGGTTCTGAGGCAATTGTTGTTTGCTTTGGAAAGACATCGCTGCAAAGTGGATCTTTAGGAAATAAGAAGGTGATGCTGTGAACTGCTCTCTCTGCTAGACTATCGCCCTTGCTAAAGGCTGAAACCATCACTTAAACCATAGGCCTAGTTTTCTGTAATTGCAATGAGTTATAACAGAAAATTGCAACTCTGGTTTCAGAAGAGTAGGATTACTACGGGCATAGAGTTCTTTTTAATATATCGGCCTCCTATATAAACTATGCAATATAAAAGGACACATACAAATCTACAAAAACCTTAAAATGCACTGCACACGAATAAAAACTGGTCAAAAAGCCATGCAGGAGAAAAATATATTGACTTCTCCTTAAAAGAAAAATTAGTCTAAATTGCTAAATTAATTATCACAAAGATGGCCCAGATTTCCCAGTCTGCAACTTACTGCTAAAGCGGACAGGCTGTGCCACATTGACAGTGTGAAAGCGGGTTGTCTCCCCTCCTCTCCCTCGATTGTGCCTGGAGTCCACATTCTCCTTCCCATGGTAAGTTCGCTGGTCCCCTGTCAAGCCTGGGGACCAGAAGGAACAGTCAGTACTGGCAAAAGTTGCAAGCCAAGGCAGATTTCATTTTATTAACCTTTCTCTGTGTTTTCATTTAAGACCTATATGATAAGTAACAGGTAAACAAAGATGGTATATCCCTGCAATAACCGCTTGGTCATTTTACACAGTACATAACAGAAATACTTAAAATTGAAAAGAACCAACAAGCCATTACACAAGTCTTGCAGAGCAAGCTAAATATTCTGGCAGATTCCCAACAGCCTGCAGTTGTACACAGGACTCGGTGTTCATCATTTCAGTTGCTGCAGCAAATGCATCATCCCCAGTGCATTTTATCTGCTCCTGTTTACAGAACTACCCTCTCTCCAGCTGCTTCATTTCTCGGTTGTGTTCTCAAGGATATAAGACGACAACTCCAATATATTTTCCAACACATTCTCCAAGATCTAGGACAAAATTAAAACCACGAAAGGAAACCTATCTTCAGCCAGAACAACTAGGTTTTTCATTCACTCTCAACCTTCTAAAGGAAACATTAGTTCATTATTTTTGAAACAAAAAACAAACACCCCCTCATCTCAGTGTCAGGGCTTCTAATGGGTGTACGTGACAACTGGATTCAATAACTTAGGAAGAACGTTGTTATCCCAGAGAAGGAGCTGAGGGGCTCCACATGACTACAGGAGTCCAGGAGGAACACACAGCTCAGGAGATGCTGCGGGATGGGCCACAGCCAGAAACACCAGCAAGATCAGAAGTAGGAGGGCTGGCATGGCGGTGGGGAGAAACCTTTGAGAAAGACAGAGATGAGCACTGAGAAAGATTCATCTGGAAACAAGGGATTAACCTTAGAGAAAACATGAACCCAGGAAGGTAAGCATTAGAAATATCTACTAGTATGTTATTTAATACTACTAGATGTTACTAAAGGTAATGGAGTTTAACCAACACAAAGAGCTATGTAGACATTCATCTCTATATTAAAAAAAATCAGCTTATTTTCCTTTAAAGCTGATTAGCTCTGTTCAGGCCAGCTAAACCAAATAAATAGTCCCAAATACGGAGGAGCCACACAGTTATCTTCAATAGGTTTAACTACATCTGTTTGAAATGTGTTCAAAACTATGCCAATAAAACTTCCTCCTTTCAGACCATCTTTAAAATGCAAGAAGTCCTCAGCAATTTCATGATAATTTAAACCCAGAGCTGGAGACTATTTGGTGTATTACCCGGTGGGAAAGGCACACCATCAGAAAATGCATTCCTTGGAACAACGTGTTAGCACTGAGGAGCAAAAGAAAAATATCAGTAACTGGAGCCCAGGAACAGCAGAACAGCTTTGCATTTATCTGCCTCTAGCAGACCGAGTTTGCCCTGGGCTAATGAGATAAGCAAGGGATATTTAATTATCACATTATCCCAGGAATTACACGTCTATAGAGATCGCCCATTAAGAAATGGCTGTGCATAATACACTCACATGACATTACAAGAATAAAGCAGTGATTCTGCTGTTCAATATTAGAATACACTATTTATCACAGGCAAGAAGTTACTGCCAAGAAATTCAGTTAGTGTGCATTTCAAAGGACACCAAATGGTAAAATAATTTGACAGTGAAGATCAGTGATTATTTTTTATTACTTTAAAGGCTAATCTATTTTTAGCTTTAGAATTCGACTGCTCTTAATCTTAATGGTTCAGTAGCAGTATTTACACTACGATTTCCAGAGTCATACTGAGACACTAAAAAAGCCAATCTTTAATTATAGTAAGGCTTTAAAAATAATGCTAACTAATGTTGAACACTTTATCATAGACGAACTGAGTTCAGCATGGGAAGCTCTATTTTCCCATGGCATTAAATGGTAACAACTAAACCCAAAGAACCAGTAAGAACCAAATGCATGAAGAATTAGTTCCCTTTCCGAAGTGAGAGCAGATGCAACACCATATGGCTGACCTTCCTCAGCTAAACACAACGCCCACGAGGACTTAACAATTTACCTCCCCCGGGAATAAAACAGAAGTTCACAGGTTTTAACATGCAAGGTTAAGAAAGGGTTACTTGGGCTAACATCTTAAACTGACAGAAGCCGGACACCCGTCCCTTCGCCAGCAGCAGCCCCTGGACCCGGCCGGGCTGCAGAGGCAGAGAGCGGCCACACCAATCACCTCTCCTTCAACCCCAACGCTGTCGGCTGCTTAATAAATTGGAGCTCTTCAAATATCAAATTGTTTCTGTGTGACCTGAATTTTCAGTCTCCAAGAAAAGCAACAATGACAAGTGTTTCGCGAGCAGTAAGGAAAGCGACACTAACAAGCCCCTAAGTCCCTTCACTGCCATGAAAAACCACTGCAGATTCTGGTGGCAAAGGTGTAATTAGACTGGTTTGCTATTGTACTGTTCCTATACTCTGCAGAAGAATTCTCTAAGTACTTTGCTGTTCCTGCTTTCTTTATAAAAATATTTTTATCTTTATAAATAAATTGTCACAGACTAAGCTTCAGGATAACAACCTAAGCCAGAAGTTCACAACCTAACCACATTTGAGTGTTTCAAAATGAAAAGGCCATAATTTTGACTGCATACATGCTTAATATTCTGAAAGTGATCAAAACCGAAGCAGTGCAAATGGAACGTGAGCTGAGACCACCCAGAAGTGAGGGCTAGTACCAGGGGAGGCACGAATGGGCTGGAATATACCCACGTGGAGCAGTGCTGCATGGGGAACTAACACAGCCCCGAATGGAAAACCGCGTTCGAAGGAGCTGGAAGAGAAACTGCGACGTGCCACACACAGCAAGGTCTGCTCGGCACCAAAAAAAGGGATTCGGGGAGCTGACCTGGTTTCCAGAGTTACTGTGTCACAGCTGACAGGTCACTCAAGCCAAACCCTTCACAAGGCTGCATGCACTACGTCAAATTATGTCAAAATTAAACTGCTTGTGAAGCAACCAGGTCTTGTCATATCTTACTTGTTCCAATATTTTAGTTGCTCCTGTTTGAAGACAGATTCTCAAAATTTACACAAAAAGTTGCCTTGTCCCCTAAGCGTCACATTTTCTGTCCAGCATATCGAACTTGGAAAGCTTTTAATGCCATTGCAATTTGAGAGGTGAGAGAATTTCAGGATTAAATCCAGTTTTGTGCCTAAAGATTTAGAAATCCAGTTCTGAAGTCCCCAGAGAGGAGCAATTCTTCTGAGATCAAGCAGCTCCACGCTTCGCGTTATCAATTGTATTACGCTAGGAAATAGATGCCAAGCAAGAACAGCATCCTGCTGGGCTGAGCACTATTCAAAGCCATAGATTGACGGTAAAGAGCTTATAATTTAAACACCACAGAGCTGGGTAAAAAGGATGCACCATACAGGAGTTCAGCAAGGGCTCAGAAAAGGTGTGGAAATGATCAGAGGTTTTCAGCATTATTAACCTAGCTTTAGAAAAGGAGATGTACTAAAGTGCACAAATGTCAACCAAACACAAGATCCTTGGCAAAACAAAACACGAAGCTGTTTATGGCCCCTGCAAACCAGTGTCCTGCAGCTGCTGCGTTATCAGTCACTGGCAATACCTTCAGCTGGATCCAGAAAAGACACTGAGCAGACCCAAAAATAACACAGTGTGCATGTGCTGGGGCAAGCGGTCTCCAAGTCTGCACATTTCTTCCTGATACCATATGTGGGGAAGTCCTTAATAATATTATAATGTATAAGCATACAAGATGACATTGCTCCAGATCAGCATTACAGTTCCTAGCAAGACTTTCTGAACCAAATCAGGCTCCCAAGCTGATCTGATATTCTGGTAGAAGCAAAGCTGGAAATCCAATGAGCAATAAAAGGCAAACGGCAGGGCCCTTCCTTCTCATGGGTTTAAATACAGAACTTTTACAGAAGTGGAAAAGTTACGTTACTACTTTGATTACTTGTATAGAAATGTGAGAGGAAGTGAATAGAAATAATAAATTCCAATTTGTAAAAGTCCCTGTTTAAGGAACTGTTTCTACCATTTCACAGAATACACCACTTCAAGAGAAACTATTTTTAGGATCAATAACTGTCGATATGGAACAGTTCACAAACTTCAAGTCTCCACTGCTTAAGTAGAAGAGAGTTGCAGGCACATGCTACATAAACCCTCCCCGCAATTTCTGGCACGCTCACAAGAACAAGCAGCCAACAGCTTTACTCTACCAGAGAGATGAACCCGAGGGTAATCACTGCTGCAGATTCCACTGACATTTGTGTGCCTCGTGGGAAGGGCAGGGCGAATAGCACTTTACACATCGCAAGGTTGGGACTGAAAGGAATTCTGTGTTTTAAAGGAAAATGGTCATTCTGAAAAGAGACAGTAAGAATAAAAAGAGCTATGACGACTGTCTTCAGAGAAATATATGGTCTAGCAAAAATAGGCATTTCATACACTTACTCAGATTGTCAATGAATTAATGTCTTACCTAATTGTGCTCTGAAAAAAACGCCAGAAGAAATTATCCTAACAAAAAAATTGTAGGGTTTGGAGTGTTTCTTGTACTTAAGACAGCATATGGTCAAGAAACTAATATATTAATGATCCTGTTATTTTAATAGGAACTTTGTTACTAACATGAATGAAATCAGGCCTAAAAAATGGTGAACTAAATGGACAGTGCCAAGTAACTTACAATGGCTTTGCATTAAACCTTCAGAAATACCAACATGACTAAGGAATCACTGAAACACCTTCCTCACCACTACAAAACCCCAGTTCACTGCCAATGACCTTTTCCGAGTTGCTCACACTGGAGTGTGCCATTAGTAACACAAAGGCCGAAAAGTAACAAGCTTCCCGACCAAATTCAGAGCCCTTTCTTGTAAGCTTTCTTTTCATGCTTCAGAGAGATTTCATACCTTATAATTTAAAGACATTTTAATTCTCCAAGTTTCACAAGTCCAGGTGACTTCACTAACTAGTTCTTTTAGTGTTCAGCCTGCTTTTATTGAAATTAAGAACATTAATTAAAAAGTATTTAACTTTAGCTGACTCATCTCATGACTGCATCATTCACAGGTATTTTCTAAATTTAAAGCTGCATCATTCCTTGTTAATTCAATGGCCAAAAAAGAAAGTTATCACTCTTGAGTATGACTACATGCTATTATTAGTAGTAGCATTAGCTCCCCAATGAACACCTCAGAACTTAGTCTCTCCTATGACTGGTACACATGTATTGCTTTCCCCAACGTAAGAGAACTGTGCTCTTCCAAACTTATCCTCAGATTCGCTTTCATTCACGCTATTCCTTTTTATTCTCCAGCATGCCATTCACATGCACACCAGCACACCAACCTGTCCTTATCCTTGACAGTTCTGAACAACACATGCCCTTCAACATCCATTTCAGGTCACTACACTATCCCACCAGTTTTTTGCCACAGATATAACAGAGTTTTTACATCCCACGCCAGTAGTTCTCGTTCCTCTGATTTGCTGGCTACACTCCTTGCATTGCTGTGCAAAACTCGCTTCTTTCACAACCACCACACCTAGATTTCTGGCTGTTTTACTGAGCACAGCCTTTTCACCAATTACTTATCCAATTACTCTTTTCATCAAGTAGAGCACTTTCCTTCTCTATGCTGTCCATCATTTTCCCCTCTGGTACTCTTTCTGTATGTATTTCTCCTCTTCCTGCACACAGACATGTTGCAATCAAGTCTCTCCTATCCATCTCCTTTCATTTCTCACAGTTCTTCTCGTCACATTAGGCCAGACAGTCCAGTGAGACCTAGATCCCAAACACAAAAGCAGAAGCCTATCTATTGAGAAATGTTACTTTCATAAAACCCTCTTCCTAGCCATATATCAAATATTCTTTGTAACTCTAGTTCTTGAGTCAACATCATCCAGTTGTATCCTCCGTGCAACAACTTACATTTCAAACTAATACAAGGTAAAAGTACTCTTTTCTGCTAATGTGCATGTTCCAATATTCCCACAAGTGAAGCTTTCAGTGCTTTTTGAGTAAATCCCAACATTAACGCGACTCTGCTTTCCCCAAGCCATTGACTTCCATTAATGTTCAGCACTTTACTAGGTCCTTAGTTTTTCAGCTTTGGCCAAAGTAAGCTAAAAAGAAAGAAGAGTAACAGCACAACTATAAAAGCATCTTTCTTTAGGACATCCACATTGTAAAGAATAATCTTAAACAGAATATCAATGGCACAGCTTAATGTTCAATGTCAGAATAAACTACCCATCATTTTTCCCCCCGTGCTGGAAATCCCTATCACACAAACTAGCCAAAAGCTTTCTAAAAAGAGCATTGAACACATTTTTTTAATTATTTGTGCATAACACACACTAGGGAGATGGCTAACTATAGCACAAGGTTTCAGTGTTAGATTTACTTCTCTAATTCCACTAGAAAATATGAATATTTAGAAGAGCTTGTTGCTGTAAAATACCTATAGTACTGTTTTGTAACACTTCTCTAAAATAGCTCAAAACTCAGAATGATGACAGACTGAATGTTGTGATGGCAATGCCACCAAGTTCATGTCATTCTCTCCCAAGCAAATTAGGTCGTTTATTTCAAGCAGTTTTTGAATTTAATTTAGTTACACTGTGGAGATGAAAGTTTTCAATTATGCCACAGCTGAATTAATGATTTCAGATTGTTCTTAGAAAAAAAAACAAACTACAGGTCCCTTCACTTTCATGACACACAGAAACAGAGTTGCACTGTCAGAATATATGGAAATGTTCAAAACTGTGAGTATATATTCATAATAAAAAAAAGAATTTGTTTGCTTGTTTTTTAAAGACAGCTCAGTATCCAGTAGCTTTAGCAGAGAACTACTGCTGGTGATAAGGTCCTGACAGCATTTGAAGAATAAGTACATCAGCTGGTTTGGCAGAACAAAGTTCTCTACTTAAGCACAAGAAGCATTATCAGAAGAGGGAGCAATAAAACAAGCTCTCTACCTAGGTGAAGCCCAACAACATCACTCAGCACAGTTTGAGTGATACACTCATACCACCAAAACAGTAATTCTGAATTTAACCACAGGCCTATGTGTCATTTTTGTTTAACTGCAACATGACTGTCCTTGTCATGGAAGTCTCTTTTCAGACTACGAACTCTGCTCATCCCCAGGAATCCTACTCTGACTGTAAGAATGGAAGGATAATTCAGACAAGTAAAAAAAGAGTCTGTAGCATTAGTTGCACAAAAGGAAGAGAAGCCAACTCAAAGTTTGTAAATAATGCCTACAGTTTACCAAACAATCTCCACTTTCAAACAAAAACAAGCAAGCGATCTTAAACAGTCAAAATACTGCTTTAAAACACGCTGACAGTGGGATGAGCCATCTTCTCCTCTTCCCTTACCTGGACAGTCAACTTCGTCACTCTCGTCCTCGCAGGTGGGCCACCCATCGCACTGCCAGTTGGAGGGGATGCACTGGATGGTACCGCTCCGGCACGCAAACTGCCCGGGGATGCAGCGGAGCTCTGCGAAAGAAGAAAATTGTGCTTGGTTTGAAGTGTTATTTATTGGTGCAAGTCTATACATATATTAATCATCTGTCATGTAACGTATCACTGAAGCGTAATGGACAAAACCGCGGGATAACTCAGCCTTGTTAAAAACTGCTTTGTTTCAAATCGCTTCCATGTTTTAAAGTGCGTGTTTGTGGTTTTAATAGACAGGAGGGCCGGCTGCCAGTGCTTGGGAAATAATCCTCTCTGACATCCACAGTAAAAACTTCCTGATAAAGATACCATGCGAGCAGCTATCACACAGCGTTACCCATCCACTTCTTGTGGGGCACTGAGGACTACTTGTTCACTTTACTCAGAAGCAAGGTTCAACAAAAATATGCTACGGTAATTAAGTGCTAGATTACGCAGCAAATTCAGAATCCTATTTCCATTCCAATCGCTATATATGCCAGGACCTGCTAGACTTGCGCAAATGTCCAGCCTGATTTAGAGCCATTTCACAGAACTATTTCCATATCCATGAATCTGTTTGCACTTTCTAGCTCAAGCTCTTTTGTAGAATTTCTCCATACGAACACATTCTTTACAAGAAAATGGCAACATCTGCAAACATGTAGTTCCTGCTTCTGTAAGAGTACTGCCTACTTGCCATCACACTGTCAAACCTAATTAGCATTATAAAAAGTACAACTTTTCAAAGCTTTTTTACATCAATTCCATCTATCAAATGTCAGAACCTAATAATTCAGCTTCATTTTGTGTCCCTCAAAACATCTTGCAGGGGAAAAAGAAAAATAAACCACCTGTCTACATAAGTGAACAATTCTAAGCTTGTGTACAGATGGCAGGTCTGCAAGTCACCACGAGCATCCATAGGCTCCCTTTCTCACCAGACCATCGCCACCCATCTTTCTCCTGGATGGTGGTTGTCCATTTTCCAACCAATGTTTTCGAACAAGCTACAACAATCGCAGGTAAGCTACATTCAGAGAAAAACAAACAGAAAATTTTAAAAGTGTTTTAAAGTAAAACACGCTCATCCTTGATTTTGAAAGAATCAAGTAGGTAACTGTTTTGCAGGGAGAATTCTCTAAGAGAAGATTTAAAATACAGGCATATATTCTCTCTTCCACTGTCTACAACCTAAGAAAAGAGCTGTAATTGCAGTTGTTACCTTCTGGAAACACATGTCTATACTAAATGTAGACAGAGGTCACATTTAAGTGTTCAGTCAGCATGACCAGGCATAATATAATAAAACCAGTCATCATGCACTCTCAATAAAAGATGTACCTGTACACATGGTAATTGGCGCAGGATATTGATAATAGGCTTCTAATTCAATGTTAGGCTAAAATCCAGTTCTAGTACCGGTTTCTTTTCAAAAAACAGACCTGCTCTTCTAGAAAAAGAAAAGCAGGCACATCCTCTTAGCAACCGCCTACTCAGAGCAAACGCTCAGGTCAGGAAATGGCCAAGAACTCAGCCAGACCTGCCAGACAACCGCAACAACAGACCCTGCAGCCCGAGGAGAGCGGTCTCACCCATTTTTAGAGTTTTACGCAGTCCAAACTGCTAACACTGAAAGAGCACAAGCAAAATGTGTAATCAAATTTAACAACAAAAAAACACAACAAACCAAAAAAAAAACCCCACACAACTCCAGGTGAAATTTAAACTATGCAAATTTCAAGTTCACAGAAAAGCATCGACTCTTCAGTAAATCATTGCAGTGTCTTTCACCACTTTTGCACAATGTCAGCATGCAGTGGAAGGTTTCTTAGAAAGCTCTACTATCATAGTTTTAAGTACCAAAAATCTATACTGGAGCCTGTGGTAGGTATTTTAACATATGGAAGAGTGTTGCCAGCCCACTTTCGGTTTTCCATTGCATTCAAGTGCAGTTACGGCAAAAGTTAATTCAAAATGCAATGCTTTAAGTAGACCCTTAATTTTTTAACTGCTTGCTTTTAATGGAAGTCACACACACAACCAGCGAAGAAATCTATTCAGCAGCCTGCTGGTTTCACAGGCAGCGGGCACCAGGAAAGCACCACACACCAACGTGCACATGGGAAAAACAGGAAGAAATACTTTTGTCCTTCTACAATTTCATACGTGCAACTACTATTTTATGTACAATTACATATGACTGGTTCAGATAAAGGGATGACTCCATCCCAATATTATGGGCACTTAAAAAATGCCAGTTACATGCCATAATGTCATCACTTCCTGCACTGCAGACACTCCTCGCTGAAGAATGTGGATACAGGGAAGAGTACAAAACATTTCTATGAAACACCACTCAAAACAGCTGAACAGTTGTTCCCAATGGAAACCATGCTATGTCAGATGCACTGATTATTTCTAACCAAGGAACACAAACTTCTAAGCAATTATATTGCGGAGGGGGAAAAAAGTGGCACTAAAAGAAATACTGTAAAATGAAAATCTCCACGTTCTGCAAACACTGCCAATAACACCTCCTGAGTCATCCTAACCCAGGGCACATACCCCCGTGTGTTACTGAACTACCTAAATCATCATGCAGTTCCTGGAAGAGTTTCATCTCAACTGTCCCATTATTGTGGTTTAGCCAGGCTCAGGAGTCCCAGAGCAGAGCACATCACCATACAAAGACTGATGGAAGCCTGTAAAGAACCTCCAAGATACCCAGTCAAGGAATAGAGAAATCTGGGATAGGTGAGGCTGCACAGGATAGGTGCTCGTCTCCACAATCCGGTCAAGTATTATTTCAGTCGCCTATTTTTAAGTCAAAACAGCAGAAAAATGAAAACATTTCAAGCCTGCCTCCTTGCAGCAGAAAAGGCAAGTCAGGCTGCCAGCAGCACAACGCGATTCACAAAGATACACGAGCAGCAGCAATCAACAGGACAACACAACGTAACCAGCCATCCTTCCTGAGATGCGAGTAATCATTTAACACACAGTCAGACTTTGTACTTTTCAGGAGTGTGGTAAACAAAAGCTGCTTCTTGACTCATATAATATTACCAGTTCTTCAAAAGAATAGCAAAGTTTAAAAAATACCAGCAGAAACTTTCTCTATTTTCCATATTGTTAAAAAATATGTAATGGCACAAGTTCAGCCAAAGGAAGCAGAGGCACTGATACAACATCAGCTGACGGCATCAACAACTGCCTAGAAGTGAAAAAAATGGAAATACAACCACCTCCAGCATCCAGGTACAATGTGATGAGTTACACTGTCAGTATTATGATTCACATATGAAATTCTAACATAAAAGGCTTTTTTTTTCTTTGAACAATCAAATACAGTCTTTGCTATGCTACAGGGTAAAACTTGGTAGACGGAAATCTCATTTTAGAGCAATTAAATTCATCTGGCATTTGCTGGGAAGAAGAGAGGCACGTTAAACACTGGAAACAGCAACAACTGTAGGTTTCGAACTATACATAAAATAAGCTTATAAAACATCACAAAGTTCAAGCAGTGTGAGGATGTGAAAACACCCCAAGCAGCAAGGTGCCATTACAGTCTCTCTGCTTTGTTGTCTCCAAGCCTTTCTACAACATTAAACCTCAATCTCGCCAACCGCCGCATCCTCCTGGCCGTGCTTACAACCAAGTACGGAAAAGCTACAGAGCTTGCCAAAGACTACAGATCAGCTGAGCCTCCGAGTAGAAGCTGGCTGTCCTGCCTGTGCTTCCACACTGTCCCAACACCACCGCGTTTCTCCCCAAAAATCCAAGCAACCTTTTGGTTCAACAGCACAGCCCTACCCAAACGAACAATTGTCTTTCAGAAGTACCAACAATTAACTACCGTGTATTCTCACTTCACCTCTTCTCTCTAGCAACAGTTTATGAAGAGCTACACATTGACCAGAGGGAGTTTTATAGAACTTTATCTAAAAAGAGGAAAAGCAAAATGAAAATCACGTTCAGACCATGTATCAGTTCTACAAGCTTAATATATAACCAAGATAAAACCTGGTTAAGCGAAGGCCGAAAAATCCAATACCAATTTGTAAAGCATTAGGTGGACACAAAGTTTTTAACATCTAAATTTCACCCTTATATTTTCAAGGCAATGAAGTTTACAATTACAGAAACCAGTAGAAAAAACCACCACCGCTAGCAGTGTTTTGTACCACTAGCGGTACGAAAACTCTGATGTCTTGGCAATTCACAATTTACGAGGTACTGATGAGGAGCCAGAGTCCTAAACTAAAGCCTCCAAAACATAAACCTTAATTCAGGAGAGTGCTTTAATACAGAGATTAAACTCAGTGACTGCAATCACTGACTATGAAAGTTTGGGTTCCTTGAGTTGCGGTGACTTAACTTCTCTTTATTAGAGAGATTCACCAGCCAGTAAATTCTGATACACTAAGATATTCTTTTGGTAGCTAAGACTACAGATGCATGTGAGATTTTAACATTTACATAGATAGTATAGATTTGAATATATTTCAGTTTTTAATACAAAGAAATGCCACTTTTCATTTGCTACACTAATTGTTTTTTCTTGTCTGCTGAGCTTCATTTGTATGGAAATTGAAATTTGATTGAATGCACAAACTCAGCATTTGAGGTTATTGCAATTATAAGCTATTACTTTGAAATACATGTATTGGAAAAGATAAGGTCGAAGTAGATGGTTTGGTTTTCTACGTAAGCTTTCAATGAACAATGGCACTTTTGTGTGTACCTCACGTGTACTTATTTTGCTCACATTTCTCAAGTTTCAATCTGGTAGACTCTCTAGCATAATTTTTATTTACAGAGTGAAGGAAAACAAAAGACAAGAATACTTCTTGCTTTCTCAGTGTAAGTCACTCATTGTCCCAAACCAGATGAACCAACCTGCAAGAGAATATTCTGTTCAGGTTTGAAGAGGCAATTACAGCTATCAAAAGCTGATTAAGCATTAACAAAAACTCTAACTAAAGTGCTTAGGCCAGTAACTCTTCTTATTCAGATTTGAACTTGCTCAACAGGTCTGTCTTATATTTTATAATACTAAACCTACATACTTAAGACAAGACCTGCACCTACATGTTGCACTACCATATTTTAACACATTTAAGAATAAGTTTACTTATTGCTCTTTTCTTAAATCACTGTTTCTATATAACCTGACCCATGTTAAACCGTACGAGCATGATCAGAGATCCTAGAATTTTCAGCAAGAAGTCTAACCCTGAAGCCCTTAGCTCCTAGATATTTTGCTTAACACCCAGTGCTCAACAAATGCCTGCAAACATGCATCAGAAACAAATAATTAAAGGAACACCACACCCATCATCATCACAAAAACACATCCAGCTCCATATCTTCTATTTACGCTCAAGAGGAAATAAAACACAACCAATATTTCTCTAGACTGGGATTTAACTGATTAACAGAAATTTTAAAATATTCTTAATATTCTCGCTATAACAATAACATAATAGTTTTCCTAATTTAATCCTCGGTAGATATGTGAAAAAACCTGTCCTTAAGCTAGTCCTCTGCAGTTGAAAAGCATTTTTCACATCCTGGACTTCCCTCAAGTCCACAGGTGCAGTTCACCAGAGAAGGCGCCGACTCTTGCTCACGGCTCCTGAAAATCTGCAGCTCGTACAGAGCGTGACGGTCCCGCCTGGCCCCTGCTCAACAGGGCTCTGTGACAGCGTCTGCTTCAAACTGCACTTGAGGATGTTTGACACTGTCTTCGAACAGGTCTTCTTGTTTTTAGCTTGTCTTTGAGGTATCGCTGATCACACATAAAGGCAAGTGCAGCCAGACCTAAATAGGATTTCCCCGCAGCTCCAGATCCCAGAGATGCTTTCACTACTCATCCATCCCCCATCAGGCTACTTTATGCCACTTGGTGAACCTTATTTCCACCACATTTTTAAATTTATCCTTAAACTACTCACCACACCACCCAGTGTAGCAGAGGGAGAACATACAGTACTTTTAACAAAGCTGCAGTAGAAGAAAAAGAGACTATGATAACACCACCTTATTTCCAGAGAAGAAAACTATTTGCGACACTCACAAATCACCATCAGATAATTATCAATTCCATAGATGAAGTTTATTAAAGCTTCTCAATGAAATTCGTTCCATTTACTTTCTTCAAATTAAAGACCCACAGAATAACTAAAATGAAAAACCTACAGAAGAATTAAAAAGCCACAGAAGAACAGAACACTCCACTTTCATGTTCAGTCCTCCAGAAGATAAAATGCTCAGCCATTCACCTGCGTTACTCAAATCACGCCTAAGCACGACCCTTAGGTCACGTAGGTTTGGTTCATCACGGCCCGAGTACATGGAGGAGGGTATGAAAACATAATGGCACCGAGCCCGGGGTAAAAAAAAAGGATCCATGCCACGCACAGAGCCCACACCTGCTCGCAAATTTAATTCCAGCTCCTGAAAATGAGAGATTCTGAAGTTATAATCCCATTTACTAGGAACACATCACTTCCAAAAATAAGTAATACATGTTAGAGCCATCGGCATCTTCTGCATGACCTCAGCATGCAGTTTCATGAAGTAATTAAAACTGTGACAGCACTCCAGCTGAAAACTGTAAATTCTTAATGAATAACTCTAATGAACATTCTGCATTACTCAGTGTTCTGTCACAGTAATTTATGCCGGATGACCCCAACATCCATCAATAGATGTTTACAGCACAGTGAGGAATGGCAGCAGCCTCCTTCCCCTCACATCGATATTATACCTACACCCTGCACGAGCTTGGAACTGACCCAGTTTCTCCTTGCTCACAAGTGTCATTCACTGCAATTCATTGTCTGCTCTTTGTCTGGAGGGCACACTCAATGCCAATAAGGATAAAAAAAAAGCGAAGGCAGTGCAAGAGAGCCAGCATTCAGCTAGAGCAACAACATCAGAGCTGCTTGAATGGGAACCCTGGCTATTATTTCCTAAGACTTAGAAAATACAGACTGCATGCTCTATGAATGTGGACACTTATTCCTAAGACTTAAACAGAATCTTTCCCAGTTCCCCAGTACTGCTACAACCAAACACAAACCAAGCCTTGCTACTTGAACTAAGCCAAAAAAATAGTGTGAATTAGGTGATGCGGTCTTCCAGACTGAGAAACAGCCGTTTTCATTGTAGTGAGGATACCAGCTAAGCAACAGGCTTGCATTTTTTTCCTCCTTGAGAAACTGCTATATTATGATAGTAAGTAAATAGGCAGAAGGGAAAAGCAAAATACAGTACTGGCACAAAGAGCACTCAGCACAAACAAAACCGAAGCCATGGGTACTCAAGAACCCTTTAATACAGCTCAAAATTAAAGTCTGCAGTTTCTCTATACTAACAACCTTGTTCAGGACTTCAGATGTTTTGTACAGCCTTAGGTGGGACTTAAGTGTTTTAGTACAGCAGTGACAAGTGATCTAAACCTGTGCAGCACCAGATTTTTGACCCTTTCCCTAAAGAAGGCCTGATCAGTAAGTGAATCAGCAGAAGTGCCAATCACACCTCACAAGCAAGTTCACTAAACAATTTCAAGCAAGCTTGAGAAAGAAGTCAAGACCAGAAAAATGCAGAGTGAGTTTTGGAAAGCCTAGAGCCAGCACAAGGGAAGGAAACGATGACAGCCTTGAGCTTCAGAGGGCAGGAAACCCCCATGTGGTTTGCACTGCTCAGCAGCTGCCTGCACATCTGTACGGTGCTGCAGTGGGGGGGCTGCCCAACTGGCAGGAGGGATGGGGGGAGCTGGGGTAACCAGACCCTTCCACCAAACCCTACGGGATTCCCATTTCTTCATGCCAGAGGATGTATGGTGGACTGACAGAGGGGACATGGGTTTGCCATGGCCTTATTAAATCAGTGGTGTCAGGCAAGGGTAGGTCCTACATATAGGGACATAGGTCCATTGGATTCCAGGTTTTTTTAAACCCCATTACTTATAATACGTGCTCATGGATGCTAAGAAAACAGCACTATTCCTCACACACTATTGAAATATGGTCTTGTACACAACATATTAATTCTCCAAACAAATGCAGCAACAGAAAAAAGGTCCATTAAGAACAGCATCAGTAGCGAAGTACTCAGCAAGTTGTGGATTCTGTCCAGAAAAAAGCACCATCACAAACAGTACTTTCTCCCCTACAATCCATACACCGAGGCTGGGACAGACAGATCATCCCACATACACCACAAATACCTAAATTCACAGGACTACCTCAGCGTAGCTACTTTCAAGTTTCATCCTAAATCCTCACCTCAAACCTTCACCTTCTCCTAAACACAGCTTTTATGGCAAGATCCTCATGCTCCATTCCATCTAAATCCTCGAAAACATCATATTAATGGACACATACTCTTCTTGCTCATTTGCAATTCTTCACAGAGCAGGGCCACTCTGACCACGGAAAAGCATCAGGTTCTCAGCTCTGCCTGCACAAGTGGGGCTGCCTGCACCTCCTTCCTCCCAGAAGGTGCCTGCACTGGGCTTTCACCAGGTATCATCTCCAGCACATGTCAGAGTCACCTCTGGGATGTTCAGAACGACACAGTGGTGCCTGCAACCCTAGCAGGACCAGTCTGGCAATCAGAAGTATATGAACACCAGGAATATTTCCTTTTTCAGTTTTTGACAGTCTTATGTGCAAGCTGCTTGTTGGAAAGCCTCTGAAAAGTGACCTAGAGAAACTACCAATAAACGTGATCCAGGCAGTACTCCTCTGTCTTAAGCAATTACCTTCTAATTGCCTACCCAAAAAAATCTAAGCATGTGAGATTAGTTCATCTCCTCTTTCAAGTGTATTCTAAGAATTAGAAAAGTACACATCCTATCAAGCCAGCTCAGATCAATATTTCTTTCTATAAGAAACAGTTTTCACTCAAGAAGTATCACCATGGAAAGAAGCTGTATTCCTTTTGACCAAATAAACTGTATGTGTTTAAAAAAAAAAGCTAAAAGAAACCAATAGTCTATAACAGAGTTTTCCACAGCAGAAAGAAAAATTTAAATCCAAAGTTTTACACTACCTGTATTAGTATTTTCTTTAGATCACGTCTCAACAAGAAGCGTATTCAGAGGAAACATGATAACAGCAATTTGAGGACTGTCAGAGCAATGGAGGCTAATGTATAGCCACCGTCAAATTGAAAGTAGGAACTGCTAGATTTCAACAGTATTAGTTAGCAAGCCCTTCTACTTTCAACAATACAACATGTTGCTACTTTGGAGGAAAACAAAAAAGGTTGCGGGGTTTTGGTGGAGGTGGTTTTTTTTTGGGTACAGGATTCAATACTATTTAAGTATATCCTCAAACTTCCAGCACATGAGCAATCCAAACAAATCTGATTAAAATACACAATTTCAGGCCAAGTATGTATTTAGAATACACAAGGAACTGCAATAGTCTATAATGCCAAGAAAACAGGTGACAAAATCCTACCTATGAAATCAGGAATTTTTAACTACTCCACTCTCCAAAAACTAACATAATTTCTTAATTTCAAAACCAAAGGAACATGGAATAAGCTTTCTACATGGCCCTAGGGAGGGTCATGGTCTTAAACAAGAATCTAACAATTCAGGAGGACAGGAAACCTGCACATGAGCACTGCTGAAACGCAGGTCACACTTAAAAAAAAGCTTTTCCTCTTGCTTCATTTTTTTCTTCACACCTTGTACAAGACTTGATGAGCAAGCACCTAGAACACTCAAAAGCAAAAACTCGATATACAGAAATATTCTGACCCCAAGTACGTAAAACCTATTTTATCCTTTGCACGGTAGCTGGTGCAGTGGCTGTCGTGTACCAGACCAAATGGTTCATGCTTTGAATAGCATCCCCTGCTCAGCTGGAGCTGAACACGGCAGGAATGCAGCGATGCCACCACCACTGCATCCATTCACGCTGTACGAGACACCGTCCTTCCTTCTCCCACAGTAAAACCAATAACTGAACAGAAATTTCATATATCGACCCCCTACATTTCATATTTCTATCAGAAGCCAGCAAATACAAGTCCAACCAATTTATAAGAAGTCTCATTCCCCACACCTTCTAACTATCCCAGTACCACCAGCATTCTTCAGCTCTTCCAGCAGCTTATGCTGTGCACCTGTGTCAGGTACTACACCATGAAACTGGATCTGGGTCAATTTTAGCTGTCACATCAATAAAAAAATTACATTCAACTCCATTGTTGCTCAGAAAGACACAGATGAGCACTCATACTACTGCTTCCTTTGACCATTTCTCTGCAGTCTGCTTACTACCAGAACCAGGGGGGGACAGCGCTTCTGATTAAGTTTTTGCACTCGGATCTCGCTCCTGCAAGATCCCTGATTTTGCATAAAGATCTTTCCAAGATCTCACTCATAAAGAACATTTGTGTTATTTTATTTTAATCAATAAGGACTAATTCAAGCATGACAAACAATTTCACAAATTCCATAGAAACACAAATGCAGTTTTGACCATCCCTAGATTAAAAGAAGTTGTAACATGTTTTAGAGGTTTAGCATATACAATGCAGAATGCTGCTTGGGCACAAACTCAAACCAAGCAGGTGTGAGAAGCAGGATTGTTTTCTTTTAGAGTGTATAAAATAGAACATACTACTTTTAAGTTAGAAGAAAGGTTCATATGGAAATCGCTTAGGAAATATTAGCACAGACAAAACATACAGACACCAAAGGACAACACTAACTCAGTTTTATGTAAAATCAATCTCACTCGTGCAAAGGCAACGCCTGACACCCCCCATATCATCCCAGAGCCCGAGGGGCAGAGCTGGGCTGGGGGAGCCCTCGTCGGGCTGGAGCGGAGCCCCCACATGGATCCAAGGGCTGCGCTCACACACTTCAAACCTCAGCTGCCCACTTTGCAATGCAGATTGGAGTGTCAAAATACAAACTTCAGCATTTCAAAGCGACACCTGAAGCTCCCTCAGGAAAACACAGAAACAGCCAGCCCAGAACACGCAGCATTGTTCTGCCAGGAATGACATTTAATCCCATTTTCCTACTAGCTCTGGTTCCCAAATAATTTCCCTGGGTACCCCAAGTAACTGGTCTCATATTGGAAAAGTACGAGGAAGCACAGCAGAGGAGGCACACGAAAGACAAAAACACACAATAAAAAGTTACACAAATGAAAACATGACCAAAAAAACCCAGTAAGTTAAAGGACAATAGAGAAGGGAATGTCTCAAGAGTATTCACCAAAAGCCAATTCTACATTTCCAGCCACTAAGCGGGCTGGCAATTGCCAAGTTCTAATCAATAAACAGAACAGAAGCTAAATTGTTAGATCAACCAATTATAATTTTAATTAACTAGGAAGTTGAATGTTATTTTGTTTAGCTATAGTTAATCAGGCAACTATCAATTTTCATTAAACTTACTATTGTATTTCTAAATAATCTAAACGGTAGGCATCAAACACTGGTAACAGCTTCCTCAGGAGTCAAATATAGCAAATACCATTAAAATGCTGTTCATCAAACCCAGAATTAGCAGGCTGACCCTTTAGTACAAAATCAAAAAGTTTCTCAGGAAACCAGAAGATGCCAATGCATTTCGTAGTTTGGGGAACGAGGACTAAAGGTTAATCTCAAACTCATGTTTTTAAGCAACTCAGTTGCTACAGCTCATCAATGACTTCACCAAACAACCTGTGATTTTTCCTCAATGTGTTCTCTACAAAACCACGGTGCGGAGTGCAACGCCAAAGTGCGAGCCTGCCATGCAAGGACATGAATGGTACATAAACCCTTCCACGGGGTAGAAAGTCAGGAAGGGACGGGCACTGCCAGGCACCTGCCACACTGACCGCTGCTGAAAAAACAGGGGGTCTTGGCACCCAAACAGTCTTGGGACACCAGCAAACTGTTCTTTGTAACTGCAGCACAACAAGCACACATGCACGGTGCTGTATTTAGACAGGGAGAATAAGCTGCAACTGCAGAACGAGCAGCAGACCGGCAGCTAGACTTAGCAAAGGAATCTGGTGTTCGGAGTCTGTGACAGGAAATCATTAAAAATGTGCTATACAAATATCTTCAAGAATTGCCTGGGTTTACCAGATTTTGTTTTGGGACATGAAGACGGATGACCCAATCTCTTAGTGCACTTTCTAGCCATAACTTTCTATCAGTCTACACAGAACAAAAGATTAGCAAGTCTCCTCCCGTCACAGGTTAGCCCTTGAGATCACACAGGCAAAGATCAGCAGTCTCTCATCAAGCTGCCATTAGCCACAATCTGTTTCTTTTCTATCTCAAAGACTTCCTTGTTCAGGCTACCAGTGCAAAACCCCCTCACAGCTTATTTCATTTTAAAAAACAAACTCAAGCAGATGCTTTAACCCATGAAGGGCAGGAGTGACGATGCCACTGAGCTGTTCCCAGGTCCTGCTCTGACCACACTTCAGGTAGCCAAAGTTCGGTGTGGGACACACAGGCTCTGTACGGTGCAATGCATGTGAGCACAACACCAAGTTCTGCTCATCACATAACAAGTTATTTATATGCACCTCATACAATGAAACAAGACCTTATAAAAGTTGCAAGAAATCACCACATAAAAACGCAGAGACTCAGGCATTACTTAAGGACAGACTGTAGAGGTAGCTACTACTCTTGCATTACAATTTAACATCAAAACCTGCCCTAACAAAGCTAATTCCAGGGGACAGAATATTTCATTGAAGTCTTGGCTGGTTTTCTGACATTCACGGGGGGGTTTACGTCTTTTATACTTGGTATCTAAAGTTATTTTCTCTTCAAGCTGGCTGTGCCTCTCCCCCTGACTCCTGAGAGCAGCAGCACTTCCACAGCCGCCTCCTCCTGCTGCAGAGCCTGCAGCAGCGCTCCCTTCTCCATCGCTTCTGCTGCTCTGGCCTCACCTTCCTCTACAACAAAATCACCATGGGGATATAGAAGCCGCATGTTTGCAAACCCTCCAACTCTCCTTCTGGTTTATGACTTACCAGAACAAAGCGTGCAAACAGTTCTCTGCCTACTGACTCTTTTCTTCTCCTTTGTGGCCATAGCTAGTAAGCAAACTCACTCACACCTCAGAAATTTTGCCTCATAATTAATACCAAGAATTACCAGTCTTAAAGTATCAGACCTGCTAATAAGGTCTGATACCTTCTGCCATGTCTCTCTGCTATGCTGAGAGCAGCTGTGAGAAAGACTTCAAGTCCATCAGTCTCGCTCTGCATCTCGTAACAACGGCAAACAGCAGAGCACGGGAACACCAGGAAAAGGGCTCAATAATATAACAATAGTAAGAAAAAAAAAACACTAAAACCAGTAGATTAAGAAGGGGATGAGGAGAGAATATAAGACTAGAAGACATGCCAGCCCTCCTTTCAGCAAAACTAACTGAGGAGTTGTGATAAAAAAATCCTTTTGCCTCTCACACCCTGAAGCCCTCGCTTGGGAATTCAGCTGAACACAGAGCCAGTGCAGTTAGCAACAACACGCAACCAGAGAAATATTACTCGCCACAGCTCTCACTAAGGTAGAAACAGTGAACAAAGACCAAAGTAAGGGCTTCTATTTGCTTACCAATGGAATTCCTTTAGAGCAGAGCAACGCTGGGTCCAGGTCACATTTTACGACTGATATATTTGGGCTTCCTACTGAATTAACTGATAACATTAAAGTAGCCAAAACCAGACACATTCAGTCACAGCAGACAAGGGGATCACCTTGAAACGATGTAGATTGTGGGTTTGTTTAGACTTCAACTCTGAACAGCTCTGCCTTGCATTTAAGACCTACAGCTTTTGAGTAAGTGACAAGAACGAGCTGGCAATTTAAACACACTTGGCAGTTGTGTCAGGATACCAACACCCCACCAGTAAGACCATAACCACCAGCTGCACACAGGCAAGCACCAAAGCGCACAAAGAGTTCAAACTTTAGTTAAAGTTATGGGGCTTTTTAATTGGCAAGTCTTTCTAAGTATTGCCAATTAGGCAAGTTGTGCAAAAATTTTAAAACCAGAACTTGGGTAATGAAATTACTTCCTCCAGCTCGCTTTGAAGTGGAGGAAAAAAACACTGCAAGAACAAGAACTCAATTGGCTTTTAGCTGACTGGCAAGCGCTCTAATAAGAAAGCCTGATGATCTACATTCACAAGGCTCTGTACTAAACCACTATTACAAAATCCAATATAAAGCCTGACCATGTTTAAGTGTTTTCCATTAGCAAGCAGCAGTTTCTTGTTAGAGAAATATGAAAACATGTTATTGTCTTTAGCGATGATGATCTTAATTAATCCTCTAAACATCATCCTGAAACATGTCGTCCCGATCGTTCCAGACTGTTTAAGTTCCGAATGTTACATAAAGACACCAAAACCTTTGCTTTTCAATTGTGCAACGGGATGTTAACAGAAACAGGAACTTCTTACATACTCTCAAACTGAGCTGCAAAACTGAATTCATAACAATTTACATCTCTGATGCTTTTTAGACAACCAACAGAAATGCACTACTGTTCAGAAACTCAGTCTAAATCCAAGCCAGCACCAGCACAGGTTACTGTGACTCAGTTAACACACACACAACCACGGGATATTTCAAAAAGATGGACCCAATTTCAAAGTATTTTGATTTCAAATTGGGGTCCATCTTGCTGAAACATCCTGTATTTGTTCACATAAGAAAACAGCCAGCTAGTCCAATAACCTTTAGTAGTTGTTCTGAGTTGTCCCAGAAAACATATCATTAAGTCAAACCCTACTGAGGTAAATATTCCCAGAAACAAGCATCTGAATACGAGTAAATGTTGAAAGGAAATATTAAGTTAGTCCTTCACTGCACATGTATATAGTTGGAAAAGTTCACATTAGCAGCTTCCAAACACATAGTGAGTAAAACAACTTGAGGAGAAATGCCCTATTTAAAAAACAAACAAACAAACAAAAAAAACCCCACATTTTTTCCCCACAATGCATTATAAAGCAGGCAAGTAGTCAAAACAAGCCACTTATGGTCAAAACAGTTAGAAAGGGAAAAAGGGAAACACTGGGACAAAAAAAAAAATCTAAGTGGAGATTCTCAAGGGCACAAAATTACCACTAAAAGTCCACAGGCTCAGAAAAATCTGGCTGCCTATGGTAGCTTCAGGAAACCAAGTCTACACAGGTAGGGCTGATGTCATGTTATGCTGGATGTACCTGGTGCTGTTGGTGATGGCAGTGACGTAAAACACACGTAACCAAGGTGGAAATATCAGGAAAAGGAAATTCTAGTTAACTTATCTCCTAATTTACTTAAACCCATCTCATTCCAAATGCAGCAAAAATAGGTCCACATAAAATCACTGCCTTTCAGATTGCCTGAAAAGATACTAGAGTTGAGGAGGCTTAAAAGAAGGTTTCATTTATCTGAAGAGCACAGCAAGAACATGGATAGAAAGCTAGTGTCAAATTAACATGGAAGTACAAAGAGATGCCTGATTCGCTGGGACTGAATTGTGAAGAGACCACACATTCATCTCTGAGTACATAAAACCTCCCATCGCTCTGCAGCACTCATTTGATAGCTCCAAGTACAGATTTTAGCTCAGCAAGCTGCAGGCGCCCTTTCTAAACCAGGAAGACAGTTGCTACAATACACAGGTTTAAAGAAGCAAAAAGAAAAACAAACACCACTAGGAAAATAAATTCTGAGTCCAAATACTCTTCTCTTTCTCAGGAAATCCCCCCAAAAATACAAGGGAAACTTCTTCACCATTAACTAAAATGATGAATTTGGTTCTGTACATCCCCTGCACTTTCATGAGCCAGATTTTCCCTATTTGCACCTTTTGTTTTAGGATCAACCCATACACTGTTCAATCTACTAAACAAGTGATCTATTTGAGACAACAGATTGCAGATATTAAATGAAGTAAACCGAAAAGCAAACGACATTGGCAAAAAGACATGAGGCTACACTGAAGCCACAGATTGAGGAAGGAGCTGAACCACCATGGACAGCTCAGCCACCACATCATCCCCAGCCTCCCAGGGACCAGGACAGACCAGCAACCTCCCAACAGAACTCAGACATTCCTCATACAGCGAGGAATTCCAGCTGCAACACTACAACCAGTTGGACTACCTCACATTGAGGTTCAGGAATACATATGGTCCAAGAAAAACTCCAGGAACGCATATGGAGTTGCCATAGAGGAACCCTCAAAGCCAGTGATGTGTAAGCTGAGCAGATGAGTTAGGGCTCATTCTCAAAAAATGATGCTTCTGCCAACGTCGCTACAGCACCACAAATCTCTCATGTAGATACATTAGAGCACCAGTGAAAAAAAATAATTTGCCTTAAAAAAGCAAATCTCAGTGAAAAACTTGTCTTCATCCATCAAGCATCAGCTGCTGACAGAGATCTGATATCAAACTGGAGTGACAAATGTTCTGACAAACCATGGAAAATGCCATTTTCTAATTTCTAGGAGGCTACAATGCTCAACACCAACAGAGTTCAGGGTCAAACGCACCCACCTGTAGAAGTACACAGACAGCTATGAATCTCTGCTGAACCTTCTCAACCAGCAGCTCCGTTGTCTGGAGCACTTAGTGCCAGCTTTGAAGGAAATTGCTTGAAATCAATTTTACATAGTATTTTCTCCCACATAAAAGCCTCTAGCTGTAACACTACTAGGTTAGCAACTCCAAGGTCTTAGGGGCTTTTTTGGCTACTTCAGAGTGTATCATAAGCACCACATATACACTGCACTGCCAAAAAAACAAGCTACAACAAAGCAAGGCACACACAGAGCAGTTTCAACATCTAAGTTAGTTATTTCAATAACACTGCCTACACTGACCCAATTGTGCTTCAGCTGTACTGGGAACTTGCTTAAACACGGTTTGCTAACACTGTTTTATTAGTCTGGGTCATAAAAAGTTATTTTGAAAGACAAAGAACAAGGGGATTTCAAAGCACACCATCATTCTTGCTCTCCTGTTTACAAAGGAGAGAGCATCACCCAGGAGCAATCACTGTGTGATGGGAGGACAGTTTCCAAACCTGCAAAGCTGCTCCAGGCAGCCTCATGCCTGGGCTACTGATGCTGGTTGGCAAGAGCAGCCTGGGATACGTGAGGGCTCTGCCAAGCTCCAGGGGAGTTCAGCACCCAGAAAGAAACTCTGGCTGAGCAACGTTGCTAGAAAAACAGAAGTTTTCAAACAGCAAATATCAACTAGTTCTCCAAAGTCAATCATGTTAACGTTTCAAAGCGCCGTGCCTAGCAGCCACCACACAAACTCCATCACTAAATTATTTCCCTAAAAGAAGCTAAAACAGAACTCGGGAGGTGGCATGTGAACTGAGATGCAACAGGGTTGTTTTTCTCCTTCTAGCATGATCCTATGGCACTTTGAAAGGGAGGTTTTTGTTGGCATCCAAGGCCTGCAACATAACAGCGGGTAAGAAGCACCTGAAAACTCAGTCATGCTGCCACATTTCCACTGCTAATTACCTGTGGGGTTATGCAGTTTTCTACCTAAACTTTCGAAGTGCAAATTAATATTTTTACCCAAACTCGCATCCTCTCAAGACCCCACCAGCCGGCACATGGGACCGACGTTTCACCGCACGGCAAAGCCGGGTCCCATCTCTTTTTAAAAGTATGAAGAAGCGGCAGAGACGCCGCCGGCAGAGCCCAACGCACCCGCCAAGCCCGGACCGGCTCCGGGCCACGGCCACCCCCGAGCGGGACCGTCCTGCCGCCCGGGCCCGGCGGGACGGAACCGGCCCCGGCCGCTCCGCACCCGCCGCTCGTCGGGGCCGCCCCGGCCGGCTCTGCCGCCGGCTCTGCCGCGGGCTCTGCCGCGGGCTCTGCCGCCGGCTCTGCCGCCCCGGGGCGGCCCCGGTGCCCCCGCACGCAGGAGGGAGAACCGGGAGGACCCGCAGCCCCGGCCCCGCGGCCCCTACCTGGCCGCAGCGGCTCGGTGATGCTCAGCACCAGGAGGAAGAGGAGGAGGAAGGTGCCGCTGTCCGCCTTGGGCACCATTTATCCTCCGTTCATCCTCCCCCGGCGCAGCGCCACAAACCCGCGGGGAGGGACGCGAGGAGCGGCGGGAGGAGGGGCCGCCGCCGGGCCCGCGGGGGGGCCCCCGTCCGCACCGAGCTCTTCCTCTCCGCCGTCGCCCCCCGGGCGGGAGCCAGCGGCCCTGGCTGCGGCGGCTGCGGCGGGAGCAGCGCGGGGTCGGGCGGCGCCGCGCTGGGGCCCTCGCCTGGCTCCGGCAACGCACAAGATGGCGGCCGCGCCTCCCCACCGCCTTCCCTTGCGCCGCCACGCCCCCCTCCCCGCCGCGCGCCGTGCGGCCAATCGGCGGCGCCGGGGCGGGGCCGAGCACCCGTGTCTGCACACGCCCCGCCCGCCCGCGGCGGCAGCGGGGCTGGGGCGCCGGGCACGGGAGCGGCGGCCGCGGCGGGACGGGGCGGTCACCGGCGGTCACCGGCGGTCACCGGCGTCAGCCCACGGGGCGGCATCACCAACCACCTCCGTCCATCCAGAACGGCCTCCATGGCTGCCCTCTGTCCCCACCGGGACAGGTGTTCCGGTCCCCTCTGTCTGCCGGGGCGGCCATTGCCGGCCACAACCGTCCCCCCAGGGTGGCCTCCACCAGTCCCCTCTGTCCCTCCAGGACAGCCTGTCCCTGTCCCCAGCTGGGGTGGCCTCTCCCGCCCAGCTCCATCCCCACCAGCCGGCCTTTCCCCGTCCCCTTCCCGCAGCCCAAAACAGCCTCTGCTGTCCCCAGCACGGCCCTTCCCGGTCCCCTCGATCCCTCTGTGACAGCCTTTTCCTGCACTCTGGGTACTTCCCAGCACGAAGCACTGGGATTCCTAGCCCCAGCAGGCTCCCAGGTTCCTGCATCATTAATCTGTCCCCCCTGCCTGCTGCGGGCTGGGGTGGTCCCTGTCTTCACATCTCTGCAGGGTGACACCAACAACCAGCACCCAGCTCCGGGATGTCCCCGCATGGCAGCAGTACCAGAGCCGGCCAGCGATCCCGTACCTCCTGGAAACACCACACTGTGGTTCCCAGACCCAGCCAGAGCAGAAATGCATAAAGAAAAACTAATCGTGCAGCTCGGATCATTGTTAATGGCTCTGCAAATGACAGGTGCCTTCCGGAATTTGACCCTGGGCGTTGCTGCATGGCGGTGACTGTCCCTGCCGGGGAGGAGGCACCAGCCCCAGTGTCACAGCTCTCCTGGTGCTGGAGGTCAGTCCAGGCAGCATTTGGGACCAAAAGGCAGTTTTACCCCCAATGCCCACTTCCCAAATGGAGCTGCAATTTCCTGACAATTGGAAGTGAAGCAGCAGTGTTGGGGCAGCTGACCCACAGTGGCTGCTGGGCTCCGCCGTCAGCCTGCACCTTCTTCTGCAGGGAATCCCAGCTTCTTAGTAAAACCCTATGCAGAGTCGAAGCTAAAACCTGGGAATCCCTCTGAGAAGTTGTAATGTTTTTTTAATGTCTATAACAATGTGTTTTCCTCTTCGTTAGTACAATTTGAAATCTTCGAATAAAGCATTTAAATTCCAATAAGGACCATTTTAACTCAATTTTACACACACTCTGTTTCCCCGTTAATACTCACTATACCCAGTAGCAAACCTCCCTCTGGGATATTCCCAATGGATGTACAGATACTCCTGCTCTCGCATGGCTTCTGCTCCCCCCAGACACTGGCTGCTGACCTGTGGGCAGAGGATGGGGGCTTCAGCGGGTCTTCTTGGGCAATCACCACCTCTGGCCCCACAGGAACTGTTGGCATGCTCAGGCCAGCAGCATCAGGGAGATGCTTTTTCCAAAGCTCAATGTGAAGTTTAATATGGCAGCGGAAATTTGTGAATGCCAAGAGCCAGGAATGGTTGCTCCTCAGAGCTGGGGTAGCAGCAAGTGTGAGCCATGGCCCCATTGCCCAGAGCTGCGAGCCCTGTGGGGCCCCGAGAGAGCTGCACAATGGGGATGTGCGTTTGGAGACCACAGGAGTGCGTCACCAGCAGTGGGGGGCCTGCCTGAAGATTTAGGCCAAAACCCAGTTTGCCAGTTCTCATGTACTGCCAAATACTGTCATGATCCGAGCGTCCATGGGGACCTGAAGCGTGACAACATCCTCCAGTACAAAAGCACGAGTGTCACACACCCCGGCTGTGTTCCTCCCAAGGGATGCTGTGGGGAGAGGCTGTTCCCAGAGCAGCCACACATGCTGACCCCAGACTGATCCAGAACATTCCCTTATCCACCCCAAGCCCATGACACCCCATCACCCATGTATGAACAAAACGCCTCTAGCACAAGAGCAGCCCTCCCCTTGCAGACAGGGCACAGGCTGCTTCTCCCTGGCTTTTGATCCAATAAATACAGACTTTGTTTCCCCACACCACAGCCTGGAGTGCCCCCCAGGTCTGAACAGAGGTGGGTGTGGAGGATTCAGGTGTGCCAGGACACAGGTGTGCCAGGTAAGCACCACAGCCCACACAGCACCTGTGAGCAAACAGGCAATAAACATCCTAGCCACACAGAAGCACAAAGCTGAAGGGTAAGAGGCACCATTTCCCCCAGCTGTGCCATGCCAAGAGCTGTGATGCTGATGGAGATGGACATTATGGGATGGCCAAGGCCCTGGCTGAGCCACCCACAGGTGGGAGGCAGTGCTGCCCCACATACATGCAGAAGCCCTGAGCCCCCAGCACTGGGGGCTGAGCTGGGGGGAGGCAGGGCAGCCCAGTGTCCCGGGTGACAGGGGAAAGGACAGAGCAGAAGAGTGAAAATACACGAGCACCTCTACCCAGGGCATGTGGGAGCTGGCACATCACAGAACTCCCAGTTTCCTCCTGGGAACAAGTGTTTCTCTAACCTGCAAGTGCAGATCACTTGTGCCCAAAAAGCAGAGGAAAAAAGCTGCCATGCCCAGGAGGAGCAGAGGGAAGGGTCTCAGGGGGAGGGCACCTAAACCTGGCTCTTGTCCTGGCCTGAATGAGCTGGGGTTTGCAGCTGGCTGCTGTGGGCCAGCCCCACAGAGCAGGGATTGAGGCAACAAATGCAAATATGAGCAAGTGGGAACTGCTCCATCTCCCCCTCCCCTGAGCAAGCAGATCCATTTCCTTTATTTTTGCAGAGAGATAGCCCAGTCCTCCAAAACAATGAAGTATCTCCAACCAGAGCTTGCCTTCAGAGCTAAATAATCAGAGAAGGAGAGCGCAGTGCAGAGCCCCAGCCCTTACTGGAATGCAGTTTCGGGTGGTTGCAAAGCTGCACCATGGCTGGGTGCCTCCCTTTGCCCAGGAGAATGCTCTTGGCATTTCACCTGAAGGGGAAATGCTCGGGGAACCAGCTTGGGGCTCGGTGCCTTTGGGAAGTCCCGCTGCAGACTCATCTCCCTGTCACAAGACACGGCTCACATGAGCTGCGGGGGATCAGAAAAACAAAGCTGGACTGCAGGCTCCTGCCCCACGGCAGAGCCCCCACGGCTCCCCCGGCCTGGCTGTTTGCCCACAGCATGGTGTGGGGCAACCGTGAGAGTTCCTCTTCTCACCAGACTGTGTTCTGTTTGCCTGCTGCTCAGCAGTTTCTTACCTGCGCTCCACAAAGAAAAGTGCAGCAGTCGTTTGTGGTGTGATCAGTTTTGCTTCTTCAAGGCACCTGAGCTTGCCTTCTCTGTCCTGGTTACAGCAACTCATCCCTCGTCCTCGCTGGCTCTTCACAGCGGTTCTTGCAACTTTCTAAGATTTACATCCTGCTGCTCCCCAAATCAACCACAGTCTCACCTCTTTCCCCTCCACCTATAATAAGAAACCCTTGTGGTCCCTCATCTTCTTGTCCCGCATGGAGCAAGGAGCCAAGGCCCAGGCTGCACGTGGAAGCACCCACAGACTATCAACATCATGATGTTACAGCCCCACATCACACACATGGCCCCAGGTCCACTGGGGCTCCCACAGTTTCTCGCATGCAGCCAGTAACCCAGCGCAGCCAGCCCGGCCACCCAGGAGAGCCCCAGTGCCATCGCCGCTCACCACCAACCGCCTCTGCGGCGTTAGGAGAGCTCCGGGTGATGTTCTGGCTGAAGGATGAAGTGTGCTCAGGCCTGGCACACAGGAAAATGCAGATACACAGAAACAGCAAAAGGAAAATAACCCTCTGAAAAATGGGAGAGGAAAAGGAAAAAAACCCACAAAACCCACCACACAAACACACACAAGTCATCAAGAACCAAGATGATTTCTCACACTGGACTTGAAATGTAAGGCACATTATCTGCTAGTACTGCAGCAGCAGAAATATCCAGCAAGAAAAAGTTTACTGATTCCCTAATTAGAGATAGCAGGGGCTGAAGTGCAGCAGGAAGCAGAGACCAGACATTAGAGCAGGCGTTGCAGGAAGAGCCCATCTGAAGAGCACTACATCCCCTTCAAGAGATCCAGTTTTATAGAATGTCATTGAAAATAAATTACATTCCCAGCAAACACGTGAAGGCCCTTCAGCCTGGCAGAATAGAGGCTGTGAATTTAATAGGGCTGTCTAGGTTAATTCATTTGAGGGCGAACACAAAACCAACACCATCCCACAAGATATTTAATGCAATCTGCTTTTAAGCACGAATTGCACAACTTGGAACAGATATCACATTCCCCTCCATGTTATTCTGGCTACATCTTGATGTAAGAACAACCAATCTGAAATGCCGTGGAAGACACATTCAGCTCCTGACCCACATGTACGGCCCATCCACAGTCACCTGAACGCTGTCCTGCCTTTCCGTGCATCCCGCACCCAGAGCAGAGAGCTCCTGCACCCAGCGAGCAGGTAGGAATCATCTAACAAGAAGATGGAGATCAGGCAGCGGGTTTGAGACACGCACACTGATCACAGCTTGTTTCCAGCCCATATCCTGACTTCTCTCCATGTTCCCATGCTTGTTCTTCTCTAACCCCACCCTTTCTTTAACCCTCATGTCCTCCCAAAATAATCCTCCTTCAATTACTTTTTTCCAATGCATCCAGTCTTGCTACATCTGTAGCCCAATTTGGTGTTTCTGATAGCTCTCACTGGGTCAGCTCCACCTCACCAGGTTCCATGCCCAAGGTGGTCCCTTAGTCAAAAATTTCAAAGAATGGGAGAAGAAAAACAAACAAAACCACAAACTACAAGAAAACCCCCAGTATGGCTGTCAGAAGTACTACTTCTGTTCTCAGAATTACATTGTCAGCCAGCTGGTGGACGAAGCAGGATTGTCCCCAGCCCCTGTGTTGTGATCATCAACATCATCAAGTCTTTACAGCCACACATGTAACAGCTGCAAAAACAAATCTGAAAAAGCTGAAATCAACACAGAGCTCCAGAGGCTGATTACGCTGAGGCAATTAACATGCAAAACAGTAAATGTCAGAGCCCTTCTGAGGAAGGTGTCAGGCTTTATCAAGAACAGCAGAAGTTGAAGTCAAACCATAACTTCCCCACTGAGTCAGGGTTTAAGAAAAGCCAGCTGCAAAGCCCACAACAGCAGTCACTCATCGGAGCTACGCAATGGAGGGGCTGGGTGAACAAGGAAGTGAACTCAAGAGAAGCCATCTCCTTCCCCAAACGAGTCCACAGGGAGAAGAAAAATGATCCAAGACATACAAAGACAACAGATAAAATTGCACCTGGCATAAATAAATATAAAAAGACTTAGGTACATTTTAGGAAAAAAAAAACAAAAACATTTAAGTTACTTCCATCCTGTTTGCAAAACTAAATACAAAGATGATTTTATGAAGGCAGACCTCAACCGATGTCTCTCAGCAACTTGACATTTGGTTTTGCCCTGGCTGATGTCACCCAGTAGCTTTATAAAAAGGCCTGAAAGGTCCTTCCAAGTGCCCCCCACAGGAGGGGGTGCCTGTGACATCACACAGCGGTCGGTGCTGGGGCCCACCCGCCCACCGCCCCAGCGCCAACCACCAGCGCCAGGGCAACCACCATGGTGCGTGGGCACACCACCTGCCACTACGCATGATGCCCGCCAGCACCGCCCCACGCAGCTCCCCCCAGCTCTCCCACCATGGATGATGTTGCGGTGCTTGGAAAGAAAGGCTACACCCTGAAGAAGGAGGTGGGAGAAGGCTCCTACGGCAAAGTGAAATGCGCCTACTGTGACCGGCTGAAATGCGAGGTGGCCATCAAGATAATAGACAAGAGGAAAACTCCGCGGGACTTCCTAGAAAGGTTTCTCCCAAGGGAAATAGAAGCTTTGAAACGTTTGCGCCACCCCTCAATCATCAAAACCTATGAGATTTTTGAGACATCATCTGGGAAAGTGTACATCGTGATGGAGCTGGGGAAAAAGGGAGACCTCCTGGATCACATCAAGCTTGAGGGGGCTATGAAAGAGGACGTCGCTCGCATCAAGTTTCAGCAGTTGGCTTCTGCCATCAAGCACTGCCATGACTTGGACTTTGCTCACAGGGACCTGAAATGTGAGAACATCCTTCTCGATGAACACCTCAACATCAAGCTGTCGGACTTCGGCTTTTCCAAGTACTTGTCTCGGGATGAAAATGGAAAACCTATCCTCAGCAAAACCTTCTGTGGGTCTGCTGCGTATGCAGCCCCCGAGGTGCTACAGGGCATTCCTTGTGACCCTCGGATTTCTGATATATGGAGCCTGGGTGTCATCCTGTATACAATGGTCTATGCTTTAATGCCATTTGATGATTCCAACGTCAAGAAAATGATCTGTGTTCAGAAACAACGCAGGATTCCCTTCCCCAGCTCACAACACGTGACCGTAGAGTGCAAGGACCTTATTTACCAACTGCTCCAGCCCGACGTGTCTCTGAGGATGCACATTGATCAAGTTTTGAAACACTCATGGCTGCAGAATCCAAAATCCAAAGTCTCCTCCCCTGTGCCAACTGCAAAAGAGGGTGAGTGTTCCCAAAAGCCACAAGAAGGAAAGCCTGAGCACAAGCAGTCACCCAAATCCCATTTTGCAAAAGGAAAAGGAGAGAAGGAAACGGATCCTCTCAAGGATGGTTGGTTTTAGCAATATCACAAAATCGGTCTAACCTGTGAACTGCTGGTGCTCAATTTCAGCTTCTCTGGTTCCTTTCAGCAATAGTCCTTGTCTTTTGCTTGACAAAGTATAGTAACAGAAGACACAGTACATCTGCTGAGGTGAATAAACAGCTTAACACTATTATTCTCAAAAGACCTGTCTCTGATATGGTTTAAGGGAATGAGAAGTTACTGTCAAAACACACTGGAAAGTTTCTTTCAATGCTGCTGACACTTAACAGCTCTTATGCTCACGGTTCTCAAGTCCCTGACTACACCAGCTGCGGAATTCACACGTGTATCAACCACATTTTGGATTCAGAAAGTAAGAAGGCAGGTTATTAGAAAGTGTGAACTGATGTCTGAAACTGTATGCATACTGTTTTCATACCAACTCTCCTGACAGGCCAACTGTACATTCAAGAGCATCAGTTTAAACACCGAAATTAAAGAGAAGCCCTCTAAAATTCTGGGTCATGTCTCAATATATACATGTTTATATCCCCTCTTCTGCAAAGTACAAAACCAAATAAGCTTGACAAGCTGGAATCAGTCCAGTTCAACCTTTTAGGAAGGCTTACCACATTTTATAAATAGACATATCTGTGCAGAAATGTATTTAAATGCATAGCCATCTTAAAAAGAGAAACATATCTTAAAAAAAAATTATCGCTGTTTTCCAAGAGTCCAGAATCTTCTCTGCCATTGCAGGAAGAACCTGTTGCTACAGAAGCCCTGTGCATCCCCCCCGTGCAGTTCAAAGGGAAGTAACACCACAGCAGGAGATACTCTGCTTCCAAAAAGCACACCACAGGCTCTTTTGGCTTCACAGTCTGGAGTAGCGCTGGTCCCAGATCTTGTAACCGCTGGTTTCCATTCTGGCAGCTGTATCTAGACACCGCTCGCTACCAACAGTTCACAACATCCTGCCCGCAGACAGCTGAGCACAGCCAGTTCACTATCGCCTTGCTGGTGACTGGAGCATTCAGAAGAAATCAGATGCCTTCCTTCTTTTAGGAAGCTGCAGTAAATTGTCTGTGATCGATGTAGTATCCTGAGAGACCGGTGTCTGAGACACTGTCCTAGATTGTGGGGTGCCTGTGGGTGTGTGAGGCCCACTTGCTGGGGTCTTGTAACCAGGAGTTCCTGTGTGGGCTGGGGAAGGAGTATAGCTGGCTCGCAGGGCTTTGTCGGTGTATTTACTTGCAGTCCTGTTTACTAGTCTTTGCAAAGCTGGTGACATTGCTGGGCTTAGTCCTTTTGGAGTGAGGCTGGAATAGAATGAACAGTTTTAAAAGATTTTACAGTAAAGATCTGCCATTTATCAGAAAGAGCATCAATACTTCTGCAAGTGCGCTCAGCATCCGCTTCCCCCACAGACCTGACCCACTGGCTGCAGAAGTCATTCTGCCTGCAGGGATGTGCATCTTGTCTCTCCAGAGAAGCGACAGAGAAACCTCCTGCATCCCTCCCAAGTCTGGGTGGCACCACCTGCCTTTTTCTTTGAGCCTGTTCTGTCCTTCCCATGATTTAGCCAAGCAAGCTTTGCAACGAGGCAGGACGCAGATGCAGATGCATTGCTGGGTGGCTGTGGGGCAGAGCAGCCATGCTGACAAAAGGGAGTATCAGGGGCAGCCACCAGACACCTTCCCTCAGCAATTAAGGTTTTTCACTTCCAAGAACTTTGACTGTACCTCTTCCTGCTTCTAGTACTCTTATCATTCCTCCCTATCTACATATGTTGATTTAAATCTCATCAGAAAATACCCATCCCCGGTTGCGCTGTCAGAACAGAAGTCTCACCTGGCCAAGTTTTCTGTGACTTTTCGAAGAGCCTCCTGCTTCTTTGCTCGGTTTTTAGCTGCCACTTCATTGGCCATCTTGAGTCCTAACCTCTCACGGCGCCCAGGCTCCAGGATCTAGAAATGCATCACACAGTTCTCTCACCAAGGTACTCATGAGTGCTGCATAAATGAGTCAAAGCACCTTCACAGCTGGATTCCAGCCCACAGGGTCCCAAACCAGCGAGAAGTGGGGTCAGCCCACAGCTCTCTGCTGCTACATAAAAGCCAGAGAGGACACAGAGGGATCTTCAACCTGCCTTAGCGAGTAACAAAAATGGTAAAACCAGTTCAGTGAAGGAAGCAGCCATTACCTCTGGCATTTCCTCCTGCTGTCTGTCCTAGACAAACAACGTCACCTGTGTCTTGCCCTGCCTGGCCTGTACCCAGCCAGCTCTCAGGCAAACACAGACATTGCCAAACAGCAGGAGAACCAGTCAAGGGCTTCAGAGTCTGACAAAACAGAGGCACATACAGCAAATTATACCCTTCTTAAACTAAGAGTCTGAGACAGCTCACATTCAATGACACCAGCAGGAGACAGGTAGCATGCAGGGTCAGGAGCCATTAACAAAGCCAAAGAGCCTTTTCTACTCTCAAATGATACACCTACCCCAGGCTGTGACAGCCAGAAGATCAAGACAGAGGGAAATCCTACAATTTCTACCCATTCATACATTAAAATCAGGGAAATCGGGCGTCTCTTCAGCTTCCTCTGAAAGCTCCTCTGTCTGGGCCCATCATCAAATATTGAGTCTCACTCTTCTGCCAACAGTGTGTTCCACCTCAGGTGTCTCCACCAAGTAGCTTTCATGTGGAGCCACGTTCTCCTCCACCCTCCAAGCAGAATGCAGATTATTAGTCTCAAGGGCTGGGAACACAGCCCAGAGATGTGTCACACTCCCACAACAATGTTCATCTATTAGTTACTCACTTGCCTTTCCCTTAGTCCTTGCACCCCAAAAAGAATGACATGCTGACTCCTGACATGAAATACCTTGAAGGCTGGTCCAGGTGTTC
Organism: Nesoenas mayeri; assembly: GCF_963082525.1. Classification (NCBI taxonomy): domain Eukaryota; kingdom Metazoa; phylum Chordata; class Aves; order Columbiformes; family Columbidae; genus Nesoenas; species Nesoenas mayeri. The sequence continues at coordinate 8,629,368 of NC_137565.1, read as the reverse complement.
TCTCCACATACGGCGTTTCTGACCCTTCTATACGCAAAGGGGTACTTTCAATTTCACCCCATGTCATAAAAGGAGACTCGTTCACACCTAAAATCAAATTTTAAAAGTCATGCTCATGCAAGACATTTGAATATTCATTCACCACAAAAAAAATCCAGAGAAGCAAATTATGAAATGCAGCAAATTCATCAGCACACAAAGGAACCCCTCCACTGCAGAGGAAATTGCAGCCAACGTTAAATAGTAATATATGCTGCCCATTAAGAGGGCACAACCTTAAACTCACAGGATCTCCTGTGGCTGTGTCACCCTCTAGGTTACAATACCCAAGCAGTGTCCTTTCCATGTATTTATTCTTCCATTTGGCAAGCTTTTGCCTAGTGACACTTTCATTTTTTCCTCTATGGCATTAGTCTTCCCCTCTGTTATTGTATGAAAACTTCAACACACAGAACTATTTATAAGCAGGGAAATGGGCAGAGGACTTAAGATACATGTAATAGCCAAATGCACCCTCGGTTCATCATTGAGGGTACAGAACAGCAACTGCACCTCATCTAACAGCTACAACTGCAGAATAGATTCTAAGAGCGTGATTCAGTCACTGGCTAGAAAAAGGTTTGGAAAAGGCATTTACAATGGAGAAAGGAGCTGCGCTCCAAATGCCACCTACAGGCTTTCCGGAGGAAAACCCTCAGTGTGTTCACCTCTTAGCATAGTAACTAAAGACAGGGAAACATGTTGGCTGGTGAAGAACATTTCAACTGGAAGAAAAATAAACAGCTTGTTCTAACTGAAAGTATCCTGCACTGTACCAAAGTGTGTGCAGTAGCAGCCCTCTTACATGAGGAAAAAGTAACAAGAAGAAAACCTTCTTACCAGGGGCAGGAGAGGGGGTAGCCACAAATCCATATCCATTCACTTTTGGAGACTCTTGGGGTATCAGTTCTTTCCCATCTGGTCCTACTTTGCCTTGTTTGTACTGAAATAAAAAGGGCAATGCCATTCATGTGGAGACAGGTGTGAGTCAGCTGTATATAACAGCACACGCACGGTTCTCCTGGTTGATGAACAACACTGGAGGGCAGAGTCTAACAAGGGTTTAGTCAGAAAAGTCAAATTATCCAACCTGAGCATTGAGGGCTGCAGCTTGTTGGAGCTGCGACTTGCTCACAGCTTGGCAAAACGGGTCCTTCACAAAACGGGTGTTTCGATGGACAACTTCCCTGGGCTTCTTAAATACATCATCCTTGTCAGGTACACCTGGCAACACAAAATTTTTAAGAAAGGGCTCCGGTAACATCAGGCAGTGTGCACTATGACACCACGCATTCCTACACAACACCGAATCCATCAGTGATCACAGTGTCTATCTCTAGCAATTTAAATCTGCACTGGATACATGCTTTGTAACACCTGAAATCTATAAATTAAGATCAGATTTTATATATATATATTTTTAAGGAAACAGTGAACAAGACTTTACTATACTTCACTGGTTTGTAGAAATTATCAAATGTACATTTACAGCCAAAAAGAAAACTGCATTTACAAAACGATGTCGCTTTCTACAGCAACCAAGGGACCAATGAGCCCAAGGAGCACTCTGAGCAGAAACAAAGAAATAATAAAGATGACAAGAAAGTGCTCATAAATAAGACCAAACCAGAAAGAGCTTTTGGTCCTGAAAATAAGTACTTCTATCTAACATAAGACATACAATGAGCTTCTCAATGACAAATAGAACAGAATCAAAGTTTGTAATCAGTGGCAAAGGTGCAAGGTCCAAATCAAAAAAAGGAGAAAAAAGAAAGAAAACACCTTTTTAAACAACTTCACATATCTGAGCTTCACAGCAGAAAAAGCACAGTACTATCAGTAAGCTGCTCAGTCACCTACAGTAGTGCTGTAAGCCCCGTTTGGAGTCATTCCCCCGCTCCTGAGCGACCCACGCATCTCACCTGTCGGATAATACATGAGGGTGTTTCGAGCTGTGTACTCCCAGGTCTCCAGTCCAGCTTTCACATTCTCCAGAGCTTGCTGCTCTGCTGAAGGAAGTGCCAAGTTGTCATTAAGTCGCTGAAAGGGCAATGGAAAACATTTAAAAGAAGGAAAAAAAGGTCTGAAACAGACTACTGTGATCTTTTTATTGGCTATACCCAACTTGGGGAGCTCAATCACTAGCTCAGCTACCTGCCCGAGCACGCTTTGCACCTGGCATGGCACAAGCACTCTCTCTGACAAGTGGCATTTGAGAAACTATCCTGTCCCCAGCTGAGCTTGCAAACAACAACCTCATATGACATTCTGGTATAAAATGAAGTGAGAACTAAAGAATTAGCTTCTCAGAAAGATTATGACTTGTTTATTACATCTTGTGACAACACTTGTGATGGCTCCAACTTTTTCTGGTTTTTCTCTACTATTCAAAATTCAAACGAGGCATTCATGGCTAAACAAGAGAAGAGCAACATATGACACATATCATATAAAGGCAGTCTACAAGGCTTCTGCACGTAACCTTGGCAGAACATTTGTACCATCGCAGACTCATGGAAACTCTATTAGCTGAGGCAAGCAGTTAACAAAAGAACAGACACTCCTCAAAAATTATGGAGTTTTCAGACATTTCCACAGGCCGTACAGGTAGGAAAGCATTTGATGTATTCACATTATTACTTTCATGCTGTTACCAGCATAGGACTGTCACTGATATCAACAAGAAACTAACAGAACGCAGTCAGCCACTGGTAAATTACTCCATTTTAGAAACCTCGCACTAATTAAACTAGGCAATGACTGCCAGAAGCTATATATTAAAGGCTGATGTCTTTAGTAGGTGTCATCCATATACATTTAAATAGCAGTATTGTCACTGAACACATTAAATGAGGCATAGTGAAGCTGTCTGCTGCACAAACGGGCACGCTGGGCAGGGAAGTGCAAGGTCTGAGCAGAGTGCTGGCTGACGGGAAGGCACGCAACATCAGCACTGGAACAGCTCCGGCAATTTCATCTTGACCTGAAACAACCCTTGTGCTTTTGGAATGTTCTCCTGCTGCCTTTTAATTCTGCATGAAAGCATTCATGCAAAGAAGATGTGTAAGGAGCCACAAAGGGCTTTTTTATTGTAACAGACTCCAAGGGTTTGCATTAGCTAGGATAAAAATGTAACACTCACAACACCAGCAGTAAACATTCGTGTGTCAGTGCCAAACTTTGTTAAAAGGCACTGCAGCTCACGTCCAGCACTGACACATCTGGTAACAGTGCCAGCTGCTCACTGCTGATGGAGAAAGATTGACAGGGCAGCCCCAGAACAGTTCCTGCACCTCCCTCAGGGGCAGCTGAGGAAGACGGCACAGCCAGCCTTACTGTGTACAGTACCGCACTTCAGCTAAGTGGATTATTACGGATAATAAAAACAGAAGACTGAAGTAAAAAAGGCAATCTAACTGCAAATAATAAAAGGCTGACAGACAAACAACAGGAACTATTCTCAGCTGCTCTCCTTGGTATTGCTCTCGTGGAAGAGTGCCAAGAACTGCAATACTTGCACTTAGTGCAATGCTTCACAGTCTTAAAGCTTAGGAAGTGATGGATCCCCAGTGATTATGTCAACATGGTTGTTGTGTTACAGATGGGGAAAAAACAGGACTGCAAAAGGACGCACTGAGCTGCCACAGGGCCAGGAAACTCAGGCTTAGCTCAGATTTGGATGTGAACACCACATGCACCCACTATTCAAAATCAAGACCTTTCTATTTTTATTCAATAATATGAGTCATTCAACAGCCTAATACAATAGTTCCATGCTCAGAGGCAACAAATTCTCACCTATGTTAATAGCAGAGTTTAAAACCAAAAAGATAATAGACTACTCAATCTAGCAAGCAAGAAATACAATAAAATGGTGTTTCCCTGTGTGTCAGTTTGGGAGAGCAGAGACAGAGGTGAGCCCTTTCCCTACCTGCGCGTACTCCTCCTCTGCACTGTACAGCCAGGCGTGCTTGACTTTCTCCTTCTCTTTGGCCACTTCCATGATCTGCTCAAACGAAGCGTTATCCTCACTGGTGTGTTTTGCCAAGAAGCTGTCCAGATTGGGGAGCGCATCTTTATCATCTTTTTCTGCATCTCCTAGCCAGCGGAGGGAAGAAGCCTGAGAAAGGTTAATACTTCCCTCTCTATGAGAGAGCTGCACATAACTCTAAATCCCCTCTGACAGTGAGCCTTCCATGGACCCACTCACGATTAACACAAAGCTCGGTGAAAAAAAATACACACAGAATGGTACAATTAAAAAATTCTTTTTTGGAAGACATATAATCAACTTTCACAGAAAACCTTTTATGACGTTAATAGCTATTTGTGTTAAAGACAAAATGCCCAAGTGGCAAGCTGCTAGGAGACATCTTTTATGTACTATATGAATAGCTCTGCCCCTACAATCTTTGCTTTCTTACAGAATTAATTTCAAGTGACACAGGAAAAATATACTGCCTTCAAAGAGATAACCGAGTTAAAAATTTACACAGCCATTAAGAGATTCATAACTGAGAATTCACACACATGATGTAAACCATGATGTAGCATCAAGCTCAACTTCAAGAGTGACCATTTTCACCTACTAGAAGGTTGAAGGAAACTGCTTAAACATCTGCTAAATACCCCAAACCCTTACAGGGGACAGAGCTCACAAGAGTATTTTCCTGTTGCTGAAGAACTCAGCTAGAGAAACATTATTCTCCTACCTTCCTCTGCAGCTTTGATGCCAGCTTTGGATTTATTCCCCGGTGGAAGACCACCCGGATGCACTTCTGGGGTTTCAAAGGTGGCTGGAGTGACATCTGTGACAGAAAACAACAAAAAAAAGAGAGGCTCACTTGGTTGGGTGTCGAACAAGTCACAGGAAACATATCAAGAGAAAAACAACTCAATTTAAAAACTATGACTGCAAAATCTTCAGTTCTGTTTTCTCCTGCTGAGAAAAATTCACAGGATAGCCACAGCCCAATACATTTGCCGCCCTGTCTACAGCTTTAACCAACAGAAAAAACTATAATAAGGATTCAAAACACAGCTTGAGATCTTCTCACAGTACAATATTGCACATTACAGCGTGTAACATTTCCTAGAGAGCCAGAACTTGGCAAAAGATGCCCATAAGAAACGGTTATTCAATAGGTATTTTCTCCAAAATTATTACCTCAAGAAGGAATTAGACACCACCACAGAGAAATCCAGTATCAGCCATCAGATACCAGCTACTGCCCAGTCTGGTATACTAACTCACATGCAATGCCAATTTTGATTATTTAAGGTAAGAGTTGCCTGCAAAAAAGTTAGATAAACCAAAGCCACAGTATTAGGTATAAACCCCTTATGCCCCACTGAGCCGGTTCTTACAGGGTGCAGGTGTGTCCCTCGACGATTTGCCCAAGGATGAGCCAAACTTGATAGCAATTTGTCTCATTTTCTCCAAGTCACCGTTTTCTTCAGCCTCCAGATACTCCTTCTGCGCCCGCAACTTCTCCACGTCAGGAAAGAAGTCTCGCTGTATGATTTTCTCTAAGCCCTACAAACAGAAGGGCAGCTGTGAGGCCGCGCTGGGACACCTCGGAGAGCTGGGTCAGCCCAGGGCACACAGCCCACGGGCAGGGACGCGGGGCCCACGGGCAGGGACGCGGGGCCCACGGGCAGGGACGCGGGGCCCACGGGCAGGGACGCGGGGCCCACGGGCAGGGACGCGGGGCCCACGGGCTGGGACGCGGGGCCCACGGGCTGGGACGCGGGGCCCACGGGCTGGGACGCGGGGCCCACGGGCTGGGACGCGGGGCCCACGGGCTGGGACGCGGGGCCCACGGGCTGGGACGCGGGGCCCACGGGCTGGGACGCGGGGCCCACGGGCTGGGACGCCGGGCCCACGGGCTGGGACGCGGGGCCCACGGGCTGGGACGCCGGGCCCACGGGCAGGGACGCCGGGCCCACGGGCAGGGACGCCGGGCCCACGGGCTGGGACGCGGGGCCCACGGGCGCCTCGAGGCGCGGCCGGGCCGGCGGCAGCACACTGACCACTGGCGCCGTAGGAGCGGCCTCGGAACTGCCTCGTCCCCAGGCCCGAGCCGCGGTTCCGCCGGGCTGGGCCGGGCGCCGCTGGGCCCAAGTGCCCGGGGAGCGGGGACTCCGGCGCGGCCCGCCGGGCTCCGTGCCCCCCGCCCCCGGCCTACCTCGATGTAGGCCTCCTCATCCAGGATCTTCTTCGTGCGCCTCGGGGCTGGCGGAGTCACTTCCTTCCCCGTGGTCACGGCGGTGCCCGCGGCGGCAGCGGGGACCAGGGCACCGGAGGACGCGGCCGGAGCCGCCGCCGCCGCCGCCTCCATAGCGCCGGGAGCCCGGGCGGCGGCCGAGCGCCTTGACCCCCTCCAGCCGCCGTCGCGAACCCGACGTGCCGTGACGTCACGCCGGCGCGCCACGGGCAGCCGCAACGTCACGCACCCACCGCCCCCCCTCCCGAGAGAGACGCACGGATCCGTGCGCGCGGCGGCCAGCGCGCCCCCTGGCGGCGGGAGGCCCCGCGCGGTCCCGCTCCGTGCCCGCGGCGCCACCGCGGGGCCGACGTGGGGGCAGCCGCGGGGCGTTGGGCCTGTCCCCCGGCACCCCCGGGGCTCCCCGGGAACAGCCCGCGGGTTTATTGATCTCGCTGCGTTGCAGACCGCGGTCTGTGTTTGTCCGCGCTCGGGCCGCCTGCCCGGCACAGCGCGGGGCGGCGCTGCGGGAGCCACCACCGCAACCTGCCGGTCAGCGAACCCACCCCCAGAAACCACTCCAGATGCCACCGAGCTGCTGGAAATAGCAAACATTAATTTGCGGGGTATTTTGCAAATCTACAGCGGTAGAACAAGCACAGACGCCACCTGCACGGAGCACAGACGAGCAGGGCAGGCTCCCGTTGTCCCCAGGCGCACACGTATCCCCGCACGGCTCTGTCCCCGCGGGCTGTGGGCGGCGGGTTCTGCTGCAGCACCTGGGGGTCACGCGTGGTGAGCTGCTTGCCACGTGAACTGGGTTTGTAAGAGAAACTGGGACGTGAAAGTACCATGTCTGCCTTTACCTCTCCTCCTCCTCTGGGAATCACAGAGATTCCCTTTTGCATCATTAGCTCTTTGGGTTCCCGCCCCGCGGAACCCGCCAGCTACAGGAGATGGGTGCTCTTGGTGTTTGTCTGCTGAGACGCAGCTTATGAGCACTAACAGCGCTCCTCGGGGGGCTTCTTGGTGCCTTGGAGGAGCAGCGCTGAAGCAGATGCCCTCTTCTGGTGCCGCCACTTGGCCCGTCGATTTTTAAACCAAACCTAGAAAGTGCAAAACAAGAAAAGAACGACCCTGGTGTTTCATGTGTTATATGAAGGGGGCAGGCAGTTAAACTGATGGAGTGTAGAGTACAAGTTTTAGGATGCCGCAATACATTTCTTGATATAAAAGTGATACAATATATAATTAGTCCCTCCCTGGCATCCTGCTCACAGACATGTAAAAGCGCACAAGGGACCTGGGAGGCCCCAAATTCAAGTCACACAGATCACATAAATAAAGAATCTACACGTGAGGGCAGGGCATGGGCAGAATTGCGTGTGCCTGTGTGTTTATATAGGTGAATTGAGGAGAGATGGAGTGTGTGAGTTTACAAGACTGGATGCCAGAACAAAGCCCAGCAGAACTATTTTACACTGTTCCATCGCTTGCCAACCTAAACTGTGCTTTGTGAAATACCCAATAATGTTTTTTTAAAATGAGGCCCTGGGTCTGCAGCTCCCGGAATAGTCAGCGCAATGTCCCACTGTGTGCTCTCGAGGGGGCTGCAGGATCTCACCTCCACCCTCTCCTCCTTCAGGTGGATGCGGTTTGCCAGGTGCTCGCGGGTGATGACGTCCGGGTACTGGTTCTGATGGAAAAGCGTCTCCAGGGCCTGCAGCTGGTCCTCGGTGAAGATGGTGCGGTGCCGGCGCGTCCGGCGCTGGAGCTGATGGAAAGTCTGCTGCTCGCTCGGGTTCCCCTGGGGACCCTTGCAGACCCTAACAGCCGAGTGGAGAAGCCACATGGGCCAGGGGAACCGGGCGTCTGCAAGGGGAGAGCGGCAGCGTTAGGGGTGAGGGACTGAAACCCCATCTTGCTCAGGGCAGTTCAGGCACGAGTTGCACGTGTGATCAATGTGCAAGCCAGAGAAGGGCTTATGGCATCTCTTTGGGAGGGGTGTGCAGGCGGGGAGCACTGGCTGGCTTTTCCTTGTTTACTTGATGGTTGCACAATGGCCAGCTCCAGAAAATAGCTGGAAACTCACAGCCCGGCAAGGAGCTGTGTTTCAGTCCTGGCATGGAGGATTTCTGAACTTTCATTATGCTCTTGAACTATATTTTTAAGAGTTTGCTACTTTTGTTTGTTTGTTTTTCCCCTGAAGGACCAGTGGGGTTGCCCGGGGCCATCAGGGAGCACAGGCACAGGTCTACGCATGGACAATGTGACTTTGGAGCCCTACGCTCCATAGAGAACTTCACCTCTGGAAGCACCATCCCCTGAAGTGTTTTACACTAAAACAATAGTATCCAGCAATAAATAACACCTGCTGCTTTTGAACCCCTGGTAGCATAGCAGGTAAGAGTCTTGAGAGCCACGCTGAAATCGGAGCTCAGCTTGCTGGAGCTGGGGTCTGAGGCCACCATGGTGGCAGGACAGGTGCTATATTGTCACTCAATGCCCAGGTTTCCCCCCTCTCCAGTGCTTGCACCAGCCCCTCCATGAGCCCCGAACTGTGAATCAAACCCAAACACTCACCCAGCCAACTCGGCGAGTCCTGCAGGGAACGGGCGCTCGTGTGGGAACAGCAGCAGCAGCTGCAGCCTGTCCCTTCCAGCTCTTCTTCCTCCTCCTCCTCCTCCTGCAGGGAGCTGGCCGGGATGCTCTCCAGCTCACACAGCCCCTTGGGCGCGCAGTCCAAGATGCCCCGCAGGCACAGCGGGACCAGGACCTGGGGACTTGTCTCTGCTGGGCTGGAGAGGATGTCCTCGATGCTGAAGGAATATGGTTTCTTGAGGCCTCTCCTGCTGGCGTCGGCGTCAGACACCGGCTCTGAAGACATCGTTTGCCAGCTGCAGGAACGGGCAGCTCAGGCTGAGCAGGGTCAGCTCTGGAGTGAGGTCTCGCAAGGAAGAAGACAGCTTACGTAGCTTTTAAAATGGACCGACGAAGTCATCCAGGATCGCTGCTTTGTCTTGGAGTTTCAAGTGACTGTCATTCGTGCAGCCGAGTTTTTATTTTATAAATACATCCACTTTCTCTGCCTCTAACCTAGCTGCTTTATGACTGCAGCCACCCTAAACATATATATAGAGAGAGATATAATCCCTTTGGAAAGAAAACCGTAAACCCCCCTGTGAATAAAATAAATTCTAACTAATCTTGGCAGCTTTGTGAAGGGTTAGTGTGGATCTAAGATTTAGCTAATCCCACAAAAATGACTGGAGAAGGAAATCTGATTTCTCCATCTCGGGTGTAGATTTGAGGTGGTTATGATCTCCATTGTGCTGCCGCCTCCGATCCAGGGAAGGGGGAGGATAGCTGTTCCCAGCCCAGAAATGGACCAGAGGATTAGCTCCTTAAAAGAAGCAAATTATCCCTTTCTCTGGCCAAATGAAAGCTTTCCCATCAAAAGAGAGCTGTCATATCATACAATATAAGAGAGGAGAGAGTTCAGCTTAATAAAAAATCATTTTTAATGATAGCACAGCCTCTGGCTGTGCCAGAACTCTCTGTGAAAGTTGATTTATTTCCTGCTGAAAGCAGAGAAATTGTGTTTTTTCTCCTTCCCCTTTCCCCCACCTCCACTGCCCTAATCACGGTGATAATGCAGATGTTTTGCATGTATCCAGCATACTCTTTGCAAGGATTCAAAGTCCTTAATAAATTAGATTACTGGCAGCTCGTGGCAGTTCTGTGGCTTAGCTTAGCGGCATGCAGCCACCTCCTGTCCAGCTGAGCCGTACCCCTGCTTGCGTTGGGACGTGCAGGAGTGTTGCCCACGTGCGGGCAGCCTGGGCAGGAGCTGGTCTCCGAGCCCAGAGCAGCCAGGACGGCTCCCTGGGGCATCCAGGTGTCCCCAAAGCTTTGTCAGTCCAGTTCCCAACTTCTGTCCAGCAAGAGAAACTGCATCCCAGAGCAGTGACATGGGATGGCAGGGGACGCCTGGCAGCAAGGCCTGGCAGGTGCGATCCGTGGGACAAGAGAGGACATCTTCTGTCTTGAGTCTATAACTGAAATGAGTAGCTGGGATTAAAACAGAGAACCTGGGGTTGAGCTCAAGTTGCTTAGGAAAGTGTAAACCCAAGTTTTCCAGTGGTTTAAGCCAAGCTGGGTATCGAGGCTTCGGGAGTTCACGCAGGGAACGCTCTCCTGCTTGGTGTTTCTTTGCAGGGTGGAGAAGACTCCAGTCCCACTTGTGCAACACCAAAGGGACACACAGGTGAGTGCTGTGGAACCAAAGGGCGTCCTGGCACCTCATGGTTTGATAGAGAACAGCCCATCAACCCTGATGGCATCATGCGGAAAGGTGAGCCCATCTCCAGGAGAGCTCCTCTCAGTCCCTTGTCTTTTCTCCGTTCTGCCTGCCCATGCTCACCCAGCTGCTCTCTTAAAGCCAAGAAGAGATGTCCCGTAGCCTCACTACCTCTGACCCTCAAAGCTCTGTAAAATCTTACTTAAAACCAAACCACTATTTTTTTCTTTCATCCCTTTATTTGCCTCTCATTTCAGCTATGCTGATGGCATAACAGAAATTATGACCATGTTCTATGAATCTTCACTTATTTGCTGTAGGTTTGAGAGGAAGATACCTTTGTAGTGACCCAGTCTGGACATGTTCTCTGCTGCCCTGCCAAGGCATCAGCGTTCCAGAGAGGCACTGGGGATGCACAAACACCAGGGATCATCGCAAACTGCTCCCAGCTTTTATTCACATACCCAAATGCTGACACAGGAGGTGGATGTGGGACCAGATTTTGCGCCCCACACTGTGCCAGTCCAGAGGGACCGCAGCGCAGGTGAGCTGGGACATGGGGTGGGCAGGCACAGAATCTGACCCTTTCCTCTTTCAGCTATAATAATCATAGGACCGAAGCGGATTAATTCTCCTTCCCCATCCTTAACAAAGGACGCCTTTCCCTGGCCTCCCCTGCTCGTCCCTGCCTTCCCACCGCACATGCACTTAGCCTATTAGGATCTCTGCTGATTGCTTTCTTTCATTCCTCCCGTACCTTTCACTTCAGAAAATGGACTGGTAATACTTCTTTTATCAAAGAATTATGGGATTTAGGACCCAGATCTTACAAAGAGACTTTTGATAGCTGCTGGTAATCAAATCCCAATCGGCAGACACTTCTCTGCACCCTGTTACCAGGGAGGAATAAAGGAAAGGGATTATTGATGTTCTGTTTACTGAGCCTCCAAGAGATAGGATCGCTGGGCTATTTCATATTAGAAAAGGAAAGGAAAATAAAACAAGAAAGAAAAAAAACACAGACAAGGGAGGACAATATAGATATAGATAAAAAGAAAAGAAACAGGCTCTTATCATTTTCTTATTGGTTAAGGAGATTCCAAAGCCATTATAGAGGATTAGCAAAAAGGTTAATCTGCTTTAGCCATTCGTTTCTCAAAAGTGAATTTATAGGGTTTGAAAATCCTTCCTATGGTGAAACCAGAAAAAATCCCCCCCTCCCTCCGCTGCCCCTCCCTTCTGCAGGGAGATAAGGGGATGGGGATGTGAGCCTCAGAGACCCTAAATCACAGGAGCACCCTCCCTCGCCTTGCCCCTGCCTGGCCGCTGGCACCCATGGAAGCTCCGGTTTGGCAGCACTTTCCCTGGTTCCTCATAACCCATGTGGGGTGGCCGTGATGCTCAGGGAGCAGAGGAGAAGGTCCAAGGGATGTGAGCGTCCTCCTGCACTGCTCTGCGTTACCTGGGGTACGTCCCAGGCTGTTTCATTGGTTGATATTGGCAGCAGGCAGAGCAAACCTGGACTTGTGGTTGGATTTGGGCACCCGTGTTAATTTTAAAGCAGAACAAAGATGCTCACTGCTGGCAAATGTTGTCAGAAACTGCAGGCTGGGGTGTCTCTATCCCCAAGCACAGCGGTCACCCAGGGAGCCGCATCTCAGCATCCTCCTGGTCACTCAGCACAGACACGGGCCCATCCTAGCCCTGTTCTCCTGCACTGCCCGTGTCATCGCCTTGCCCAAGTGGCCAATATCCATCGCTCGCCCCTGTGCCACTGTGAGAAACAGCCCCAGGGAAAAACAATCCTTCAAGGTCAAAACCAGCCAGGAGCACTTTCTTGATAGCTGCTGGATGAGGTTCAGTGTGATGTGTTAGCTGGGAGTCATAACTACTTCAGTAAAGACACAGAATTCATAGACTGATAGAATGGTTTGGGTCAGAAGGGACCTTTAAATGTCATCTTAAAATTGTTCCTGTTGAAATAGTGCAATTCTGTGGCAACTGACAAAAAGAACCCAAATAAAATGATTTGGATTTGATGATAATTAACATCAAGTGCTGTAATAAATCTGTTTCTCTCTCCAAAGGCCATTCCATTCTGCAGGAAGAAGCGGAGTCCCTCCGCTGGCTGTTACTGGTAATATTAGGGGCGCTGGCTAAGAGGGGTGGTGCCCATGGCATAGCAGGAAGGCTGCAGGGACCAAACCTCCGCTGGTGCAGTCAGGCACGATGGAGAGAGACAACCGTTTCACTCTGAAGCATTTAACTTTGTATTTCACAGCTCTTAGAGCGAGCATCGCAGCTGCAGACAGCGCCAGCCTGCTCCTGTGCACCAGCTCCCCGGTTTTCAGCCCTCGTGGGGGTCTCTCTCGCTCTCCCCCTATAGAAACAGCTTCAGATGATGTTGGATTTTAATAGTTAATTTGCAACCTGCTGTGGATGTAGCGTCGTGTGCTGGTGGAGAAGGGGAGCGTCCCTGCCCGGCGTTCGCTCCTGGCTCCCGTTCTCCCGCAGCCTCCAGCACGACCGACGCTCCCGGTACACCCCCCATCCCCGGAGCTGCCGGCTGGTCGGGGGGCACCGCTAGGGGGGGGCGCTGAGCCCGCGGAAGCGCGGCCGAGCTCTATGGTGGCGGCGGCCCCGGCCATGGGAGCGGAGCGGGAGGCGCGGGCCTGCGCCGCCTTCTACGGGGCGACGGGCATCGCCCAGCCCGTGCTCTCCTGCCTGCGCTGCCTGCAGCAGTTTGCGGGGTAAGAGGAAGGGCCCTGGGCGGGGGGACCCCGATACCCCCAAGGAGCGGGTCCCCCGGGAATCCCCCGGTGCGGAGCCCCCGAGCATCGCCCGGGGCGGATCTCGACAGCCCCCGGGCGCGGGTACCCGGCGCGGGTCCCCCGAGGTGTGGGAGGGAGGGAGACTCGACCCGGTACCCGGCAAGGGGACTGAGCCACTGCTGCTTGTCTCCGTTCCCTTCCAGCCTGCTCTGCAGCGGCAGGGCAGCAGCTTTTAGGATTTTTCGGGTCCTCCTGCCCCAATGCCTCACCAAGGGCTTGTGTTTGCCAGAACGGGCTGGGTTGCAGATTCTGAGGTTTGAGGAGTTCCTCCCTCTGCCCCCAGCTGTGCAATGCTGAGTGCAGTTGGGAGAGAGGAACATCACAAGCTGGGGCACTCCAACCCTAACCCCTATCAAGCTGGGGCACCCCTACCCCAATCCACATTGAGCTCAGGCACCCCCACCCCAGTCCCCAGGGGTATTCCCCTCCCCCCACACCAAACCCCATGGAGCCAGGCAGTTCTCACCCCCGTCGCCATTTGTTTTAGGAGCACTGCCAAGAGATGCAAAGACAAGCACCTGGAGGAGGCTCTGCTGCTGTCGCGGGCGCTGAGTGATGCTCTGCAGGCACTGGGTGAGGCGGAGGCACGGCCCCTGCTCCGCTGTGTCCTGGCTTTCCAGATGGAGGCAACTGGCAGCTCCAGCTCCTTCCAGAAACTAGAACAGGTCCGTAACACAGCCGGCTGGGCTGCACATTCAGAGCTGTATTAGCCACAAGTGAAGTGATGGTGCCAGCTCTGCCGGCACAGCCCTGGTGTGGTGCATCCTTGTGGGCAAAGGGGCCGCAGTGATGCTGCAGAGCTGCCCTAAAAGCTCAGCACAGCTGGTGTCTCTCGGGAACCTGGGCAGACAGTCTGACTGGAGGTGTCTCTTGGCAGATCGTGACCCAGCTGGCGGTGGGGAAGGAAGCCCTCCTGGCCCAGGAGGTGGGCGCACTGCTGGCCAGCCTGGCACCGCAGGGAGAGGTGAGAGCGCTGCAGTTGTACGGGGGCTTGGCTGGAGCCCATTTGTGACAGGGACCTCCTGGTATGGGCTTCCTGGGGTCCTGTGCTTCTCTTCCCACCATGTTGGGGGCTCACCCGTGTTTGCAGCTGGTCACACATGGCTGCCCATCAGACCAACCCTTTGCTCATTGCTGGGACAGCTTCTGGCACAGGCAGGACCCTCCTGCACAATGCACTGAGCCCCAGTGTGTCAGGAGAAACTGTGTTTCTGCCCCTGCAGGTCCTGTCTCCTGGGGACCTCCAGTCAGGTCAGTCTCTGCTCCTTCCCCTCTTGGCGCTTCTTCTGGCCCACATCACCAATGCATGGGACACCCCCTGCCCACCCACACCGAGTCCTCTGCACTTGTGGGAGGGGGAGCAGGGATCAGCTGGATCCATGGGATTTCTGCAGAGGTCCCAGCAGCACCCAATGACTGCCCACCTGTCCAGGGTGGCTGGAAGCCAGACAAGCCAAAGCATCCCCTGCATCCCAGCCCTGTTCTTACCCCACTTACTAGCAGCTCAGCCTTTGGTTTAACCAGTGGCAGGGCCAGCTGCGGGCACGGTGCTAGGAGAGCCAGGGACTGACGCTGTCCCCTTGCCCGCAGTGTGCATGTTCGTGGAGGAGAGCAGCCTGGGCCGGCAGCACTGGCGGCAGAACCTGGCCCCGCTGCTGCAGCGCCTGGCCACCACCTTGCACTGGGTGCTGCACAGCCAGCCCACGCCTAGCGGCATGTGGGGCTACCTGGCTGTCAGGGTAAGAGCCGAATTTCGGAGGAGAGGGAAAGGATTGGTCCCTGCAAGGACAGGGACCTGCTAGAGTCCCGGCCGGGCACTGGCAGCGATGTCCAGGAAGGATGAGGCACATGGTGCCATGTTGAATGGGGAAGAACTGCTTTTTGAGAGCAGAGGGATGCTGACAGCCATCCCTGAGGTCCCCGTCCCTTCTGCTCCCCCAGGCGTGCCTCCAGCTCTTCCAGGCACTGCCGAAGGACGTGGCCCCCCTAGTGTGGAGCACGGAGGGGAAGAGTGAAGCCCTGCAGAACCTCCTGGGGCTGCTGCTGGAGGTGGCCTGGGGAAAGGTGTGTATGGCCCCGGAGAGGAACGGGGCATCCTGTCCCAGGCAGCCCCAGAATCTGGGGTGTCTGAGGGACCCTGCGTATTTTCCTGCGTGATCATAGAGGGAGGGTTAAATGGGGTCTGGTTTTCTAATGTCATTTTGAGCCGTGCCTTTTCCCCCTTGTGACTCCAGGCCCTGAACAAGGACACGCGGCTGCTGGTGGGCACAGCCCTGAGCATGCTGGTGAACACAGCCCCGCAGCCCGAGCGCGGGGCCAGCGCCGTGCTGGCCCTCTGCCAGCTGCCCGACCGAGGTGCGTGCTCCATCACAAGCCAGAAATGGCCTCTGGCACAGGGGAGAGTGGGAACAGACATGTTTGGGTGCGAGGGGACAGAGGCCGGTGCCACTCAGCAGCACTCCAAGCCAGACTCTGCTGCTGTGTCCCGCTCTTGGTGTCCAGGAGCTGCAGCTGCCACCGGCCACCTCATGTAGTCACTCTGGGATGAGCTCTCGGAGCAGCATTTGAAACCCATCTTTCTGCCAGGTGCAGGGGAACTGAAGTTTGGGGAGCTGGTGGTGGAGGCCCCCCCGACTCTGGAGACAGATGGGCTGGGGAAACTGGTGCTCACCAGAGGTTTGCTGACGTGCTGCAAGACAGACATCCTCAGCTGCCAGCTGGAGAGCTTCACCCACAAGGTAGGAGAGCACAAACTCAACAGCCTGGGATGTGGGGAACCCCTTGCACAGGGCTGGCAGCCGCCAGCGGGGGCTGTGGTCCCTAGGGGATGTAGCCAGGCTGCACTGCTCTGCACCAGCAGCTTCACGCATCCTGCTGGACATGGCGTGTTAGCCAGGAGCCTGCTTTTTCCAAAGACATCTGAGTGGGGGTTTCCCTCTCCTGGGCATGGCAAGAAGACAGGAGGTGCCAAAAGTAGCCTCTGCACAAGCAAACTGGCAGCAATGTTTGCCCTGTGCTACCACAGCATCAACCCAGGGCTGTACATGACCAACTGCAGCCTCCAGCTCTGCCCAACTCCAGCATTTCCTGAGCCCTCAAGAGCTGAGGGCTTCTGGACAGGGAGCAAAAACTAGCAATAAGCTGCTGTAAGAGCAGAAAAAACCCCAGGCATTGCTCTCCTTGCCTGTCTCGTGGTGGGGAAGCCTCCACCTGCTGTGCTCCCGCAGGCCTGCCTGCTGCTGGACATGGTCTTTCCTGCTGTGTGTGCCCTGACCAAGGAGCATAAGGACTGCCACTACTACTGCTTCCAAGGTAGGAGACGATGACCTCTGCTGCCATGGGGAGGTTTGAAAGGTTCACTGTGCTCATGATGCACCGAGCCCCTGTGGCATTTCATCTTCTCCCAGGGAAGATGCTTTTCTGTATCTTGGTAGCTGTTTGGAAAATGCTATTAATTTCTGCTGCAGCCCAGTGGACACGAACGCTCTTGTGTACCTAATGGGGAAACCACTCCCCTTGCACACAGGGTCCTCAGGCCCAGCAGCCCGCACTGGCTCTGCTGCAGGCGAGTCTGGAGTGAGGGCTGCAGCGCTGCTCTCTGCCCTTGCAGCCTGTGCCCTGTGGCTGCAGCGCCTGCGGGACAGCCTGCCCGCCGTCTGGCGCCTGACGGGGACCCGCGTCCTGGACCAGGACACCGAGCTGCTCCGGCAACTCACCCAGCTGATGTGGGACAATGCTGAGATGCCGGTAAGGCTAGGGTGCTGAAAACCCACACCACGGCAGCCAGAAACAGCCCTTCCTTTGCCTGGCTCAGCTGCTGCTCCCCTGCCCACAGCACACCCCTGCCTGTTTCAGCTCCATCAGCCAAATACAACCCCCTTGCCTGCACCTGCCTGCTGGCAGGGCCACCTGTGCTGCTGAGACCAGGACACTGGTCACAAGTGGCCTCTCCAGAACCCTGTCTCAGTGCTCTGCCCTCCCACACAGCACCCATGGGTGCAGTCCCAGCCAGTCCACACCTGCTGGCTCCCCGTTTGCCATCTCCACATCCCCAGTTCCTAACCCTGGGGTTACCAGCCAGTGCGGAAACTGCACAGCCACGGGAAAGCAAAAGGTCTTTTCTGAAGCAGCGAGACATGCCGGGGAGCCCGCCTTAGCTGCTCCTGCTCACTGTCCTTCTCCCCACAGGTGGAAGGGGTGTCCGAGTTCATCCACAGCTCCTTCCGACTGCTCCTGGAGATCTACCACCTCGAGTGCCAGCACTTCCAGGACCATGAGAGACCCCTCTATCAACAGATGCTGCAGAGGGTGGTCTCAATGCCATGGCAAATCAAAGCCAGATACGTGCCCCTGTGTGCCGTTGTTCCCTACGTGGGCAGCCAGCAGGTAGGGAACGCGGGGGGACAGGGAGGCTCGGTCCTGGCTGGCACTGCTGCTGGGGTGGCACAGCCTCTGTCTGCTGCCTGTCACCTTCCCCTGCCCAGCTCAGCCATGTGGGTG
This sequence comes from Nesoenas mayeri, assembly GCF_963082525.1. Lineage (NCBI taxonomy): Eukaryota > Metazoa > Chordata > Aves > Columbiformes > Columbidae > Nesoenas > Nesoenas mayeri. The sequence goes on along the minus strand of NC_137565.1, from coordinate 8,611,492 downwards.
GGCAGCTTCCCAGCCACAGGGCTGTTTCAGCATGTCCCAAGGGAGAGTATCCCTGGTCAGGGAGTGACCTGCGGCAGCAGCAATGCATCCCCAGGGACTCCCAGCAGGGAGGCAGCTTTGCCTGTTGGTGCCCACCAAAAGCTGTTTGGGGTACCAGAGATGCTTAGTGTCATGGGTGACCACAGTGTGGTCTGTTCCCAGAGCTGTCCCCTGCCATACACAGCCTTCGGTCTGGCAGCGAGATCATAGAGTCGTTTAGATTGGAAAAGACCCTGATGAGGGGGACATCTGCCTTTCTCCCAGGTGCTGGACACCTACCCGGACCTGCCGCAGCACCTCCTGAGTTGCCTCTCCACCAACCACCTGTGTCCCGCAGCCACCGAGGTCTATAGGGCGCTGGTGCGGCAGCAGTGTGCCGAGGGGCAGGACGGGCAGCAGGGAGCTGGGACGGCTCTGGCAGAGCGATGGGCGCTGCACTGGCTGCCCCTGCTCTCCCAGGGACTCCGCTCCCCTCTGCCCATCCTGCAGAGCAATGTCACCAACCACCTCCTCGCCTGGACCCTGCGGCAGCTGCCAGCTGCCCAGGCACCACTGGCCGCCCAGTTTGGTGGCCAGGACACGGCCTCACTCCGGGCTTGGATCTCACTGCTGAAGGCACAGCAGAGTGTGTTGGGGGCTCTGCCGCTACAGGACGAGGTGCTGGAGCGGCTCTGCTGCTGCCTGGGCGCCCGCGAGGAGGGGATTCGGCTGGCAGCACTGGGGCTCCTCTGCTGCAGCCCCAGCACCAACCGGCCCCTCTCGAACACTGAGGTGCGGCTGCTGCGGGAGTTCCTGCCCCTCAACCTCAACTGCGACTCCTCCTCGTTCCGGCAGCTGCTGCAGGCAGCGGTGCGGAAGGCGCTGGTGCGGCTGCGGGACAGCTCGCTGGCACAGCTGCGCGGGAAGGCGCCCCAGGGTGCCCAGCCGAGCCGGGGAGAAGGGCAGCTCGCCCAAGCAGTAGGTGAGTTGGCCACCCCAGCACCTCCACTGCGGCCCCGGGGGATTCAGACTTGGATGCCCAGCCTGGCATTGCTATCTGCCCACAGGCTTTGTGGAGTGGCTGGTGCAGCTCAGCATCGCCTCGCTCAGCCCAGCCTCCAACTACCAGAGGAAGAAGACAGCTCTGCTCCTCCTGGCTGCGGTTTTGGAGACCTGTACAGACACCTGGAGCCCCACGAGGAAGAAGGGGCAGCCCCCACGTGAGTACGGGCAGCCCACTCAGAGCATCACCCCTCAGCTGCAGGGGTGCTCCCCCGTCCCACTGCCCTGTGTCCCCACTGCAGGGACCATGGCCACGCTGCTGAGCTATGCCAGGCAGACCGGCTGTTGGGACTTCTTCTCCCGGCCCAATTTGTTGGCACTGCTGAGCTGCTTGCAGGACAGCACTAATGAGGTGAGCCTTAATGGACATAAAGCTGCCTACCTGGGCCCAAGTGGGCTCAGAAGGGAAGGGTGGTGGCCTTTCCACATGGTGGGCTTGCCCTCCTGCCCTGCCCCACCTGTTTTCCCATCCATCTTTTGTCCCAATTCCCCCCACCTCTCCTGTCTTGACAGATCAGAGACTTGGCCTCAGAGCTGCTCGTCCACTTCTTCCCCCCCACATTCCCCGAGCCCATCACCCAGGCTCTGTTCCAGCTGGCCCAGGATGCCCTGGGCAGCCCACGGGTGCAGGAGGCGGAAGCCGGAGCTGTGCTGATGAAGACCATTCTGCAGAAGTATGAGCTCCTGGCCTCCCCTCCCCACAGTGGCACAGCAGCCCCCAAGAACACATCAGCAGCACCAGTGTCTCACCAGGGGCTGCGTTTACAACTCAGGGCAGTGCTGGCTTGGGTTTGAAATGGCCGTGCAGAGGGGAGCTTGGGAGGGCTGGCGTGCAGGACCCTGAGCCAGGGGAGGAAAGAACTGCACAGAAAACTCCCTCATCCTCACAGCAACCTTTACCTTTTTCCCCAGGTCAGACAGTGGCACCATGAAGAGCCTGACGCTGGAGGCTGAAACATCCCTGACACTGCCCAACCGCGGCCTGTGCTTCGCTCAGCACCTTCTCCACGTGCTGCAAGCCCAGTACGCTGTGGCGTGCCAGGACCTGCTGCGGGCAGCAGCCACTGCACCCATGCACGGTGTGTCCCCCGCCTGGCAGGGCAGCAAGCGGCTCCTGCATCAGGTCTCCTACCTGGGAATTTGGAGCAGGAGGGAATCATACAGGCAGGACTGAGGCCACAACACAGTGCTGGTGCCATGTCCTTGCCTCAGTTTCACTGTATTTCTGCTCCACCTGCCCAGTGTGCTCATCACCTAGGGGCCCTGTTCACTCCGTGCCTGTGAGCCATTCCAGCTGCAGGCTGGGGCCACAGCAGCCACCAGGGTGACCCGAGGTGGGTGTTCATGCAGGAGCCATCGCAGCCCTGCGGAGATGTCTGCTCCAGGTGCCGGAGGTGGCCGCCTCAATGCGGGCAGCAGAGTTGGCGCAGAGCTGGCAGGAGTTCCTCACCCACCTTGTGACCACAGCGAGAGACATCACCTCCCTCCTCCTGGGAGCTCTGCAGAGCCAGCAAGGCCCCGGTTCCAATGAACAAGGTGAGCATGTCCCTGAGAGGACCAGCCCCAGGAAGCACCAACACCTCCATCACAGCTGTCCCGGACCCAGCAGCCCCCAGCCCCCAGGGAAGGCACTTATTTTGGGCTCACTCTGCAGGGGACAGCAGTGGGGATGGGCAGGGAAGGTTGGCCTGGGGTAAGGCCCAAAGCAGGACACCCAGGCAGGGATGCTCCAGGTGTTAGGTAGAGGATCCTGCAAACCACAGGAGCAGAGCAGCAAGCACCTGGTTTGGGGTCCCTTTCTCAGCTGAGAACAGCAGCAGAAATAGAGGAAAAGCATTCTAGCAGCAGCGAGGCGCTTGCTCAATGGGAGCAGCTGGGAGAGCAGGGGCTGGCAGAGCCCCTGCAGCAACAGCTCAGAAAGAGCAGTGGGGCAAAGCACAGCCGCAGTCCTGAGTGGGACACATTGCAGGACAGGAGCTGCTCCCATTTGTGTGCACTCTGAATAGGGACAGCAGGTCTCCTCCAGTAGCATCAGTCTCTTTCTGCCCCACTGAACCAGGCTTTTCCCTTTCACAGCTGCTGCCCCATCATTTGCAGACATGGGGAACGCCATCGGCTCCCTCATCGCACTGGGGAAAGGCCAGGGACAGGAGGAAGAGGATGAGGACGACTCAGTCCTGCTGTCGGAAGAGCACAGCCTGATCCTGACCTGCTGCTGGGTGTCAGTGAAGGTAGGCAAGCACCCACCCCATGGCACCAGGGAGAGGGGCGGCCCAGCATGGCACCCACCGCCCAGCCCAGCAGCTGGGTCCTTCAGCTCCCCTTGCGGCATTCACCCTCCCTGGGCACAAACAAGGGGAATCTCTGTCCTTACCCCAGAGCTGCTGCAGACCATCCTCACCCCCTGCCAGGCAGAATGCAACCACCTCCCTGCCTGCCCTTATGCAGCCCAGCTGGTTCCCAGGCACTAACACCCCAGCTATGGCAGAGCCGGGTTCCCCAGCCCGCAGCTGCCCATCACAGCTTCTCCTCCGCAGCCTGTTGCCTGGAAAAAGGCCATCTCCATCACACACCTCACAGCTGGCTGGGAAACTGCTGTGCGCAGAGCCTGTGCTGACGGGCACCCACCAGCCACGCTGCCTTGTGGCTCAGCAACCAAGTGCCCATGCTGGGCTGATAGCAGCACCCACTGTGCCTCCCTGCGGCAGCGATGGTGGGGCAGGACAGGGATTGGGAAGCCCTTCTGTCAGTCCCAGTGACCTTCTACTTCTTCCCAGGAGATAGGGCTGCTCCTGGGGGGCCTGGCTGAGCTTCTGCTGGACCCGGCGCTGCCCAGTGGATCGGAGCCGCTCCTGCCGCTCCCCACCTTGCAGGTGGCCGCAAGGGTGTTCCAGGAGATCCTGCTGCGGTGCCGGCACTGGGTAAGAGCGTGTCCCACCCAGGGTGGCTCAGCCCCTTGCCCACCTCTCCAGGGGTTCTCGCCAGCGTGCAGGAGGGCGAGCACAGTGGGGCAGGGTCTGCTGTGGGGCAGGACATGGGGCATGGCTGGAAGCCCCCAGCTGGGATTTCAGTGCCAAACCCTGTCACATCCCCACACCATCATGTCTTCTCATTTTCTCCTTCCCCTTTGCAAAGAGGATTCTGGGGAGCAGGGGGGGTTGACGGGTGCACACGGGGCCCTGATGCTGTTCTGCCCCAGGGAGCAGTGGAGGGCTGCAGCATGGGCTTCACCAAGTTTTGTGCTGCTCTGCTGAACCACCCGGACACAGAGCTGCAGGCCATCCCACAGACCATGCTGGAACAGGTACCAGGCTCATTCTGCCCCACATTCCCCCTGTACCCCAAGGAGCCCCAGGGCTCTGTCTCTGTGTCCCCGCACCCTGGGGTGAGAACCCACCTGGCAGCTGAGATGCCATAGTGCAGGGTTGGTGCAGCTGGTCCTTAGCCCTGCAGAGGAGCTACAAGCTCCAGCCAGCAGATTTTCAGACATTTGCTCAGGTGGGTTTTGTTCCTCAGGGCTTAGAAGCGCTGAGCGGACCCCGGAGCAGCTCGATCACACGCCGCGCTGCCGGCTTCCCCATGCTCTTCCTCTGCATCGTCAGCGGGGAGGACCCGGCCCAGGCACGGCCGCTGCTGGCCCGCTGCATCCAGACGCTGCTGGCCTTGGCCACCACGGCCCTGCCGCAGGACTGGGACCAGACCCTCGACCTCCCGCAGGTGAGCACAGCAGGCACTGAGCTGCTGGAGCCAGTTTGGGGACAGGATGATCTGCACAAGGTCCCCTAAAGGGAGCCCTGCCAGGTACCCCAGCATGAGGCTGCACCAGTGTGGAGACCTCGGGGTGAGCCAAAAGCCGCAGCCCTGACTGCTTCGCCTATCCCAGGAACCCAAGAGCTGGTGGCCCCTCAGCTCCCCCATCTCTTCCCACCATCTTCCCTTTGTGCAGAACCCCATTCCCTCCCTGGCCGCTGAGCCCTGTGCACTCTACAGGTGTGTGCCCTCCACGTGCTGCAGACGCTGGTCCGTGGCACAGGGCTGGGCAGCGCGCTGCTGCGGCACGCCACGCCGATGGTGGCCCTGGCGCTGCGGGGCTTGGCCTCGCCATGCTGGGCCATGAGGAACGCGGCCATCCAGCTCTTCAGTAAGTACCGAGGGGCAGGGGCAAGAGAGCCCTGCAGAACTTATGCAGCCCCCGGGGTTTGGAGCCTGGCTGGGGTGAAGTGTGGGTGGTCAGGAGTGGGTGGATGGGACCTGATGCTGCTTTCTGCTCTGTCTGCGCAGGCGCCCTCACGTCCCGGCTGCTGGGCCAGCAGCGGAGCCGTGGGGAGGGCAGCCCGGCAGAGGGGGTGAGCCTGCAAGCCTTCCTGGGGCAGCACCCCCAGCTGGGCGCCGTGCTGCTGAGCGAGCTGGGAGCAGCCACAGAGCCCACGCAAAGTGGGCCGTGCCTGCGCCCCGCACTCCATGCCATCCTCACCCTCCTGGCCCAGCTGCAGCCTGGCCCTGATGGCCCTGACAGGTGAGGGGACAGCAGGGATGATCTGCCCCAGCCAAGGGCTCCTCTGGTCCTCTAGCACCGGGGCTGGCCCTGGCTATCAGGGCGATTTGCACCGGCTGGAGCATCACCACATGGTGCCCTTTTGGCTCCACAGGCCCTCTGCTCTCTTCCTGGAGCCACTGCTGGGGCTGGCAGGGAGTCCCATCTATGCCGTGCGAGCGATGGCTGCCAAGGCGCTGGTGCCAGTCGTCCCGCTGCCCCAGCGCCAGGGAGTCCTCCTGCAGCTGTCCCAGCAGCTCCCCACCGCACCCGGACAGGTCCGCTCGCACAACGCCGTCCACGGGCACCTGCTGCAGCTGCGGGCGCTGCTGGACTGCCCCTCGGGCACTGATGGGTGAGTGGTCCCTGCCATCCCCCTGCCCGTGGCCTCTGTGCTCACTCTCTGCTGAGATGCAGCTTTTTGGCCAAAAAGCAGTGCCTGCCCGAGCACCACGGCCCCTGTGGTGAGGCCACGCATCTCTCCGCAGGCTGTCGGCTGAGGCGCTGCGCCCCGTGGCTCTGCAGCTGGAGGCGCGGGGCTGGCTGCTCACCCCTGCCCAGCGCTGCCCGCTCGTCCGCGCCGCCTTCCTCCAGGTCCTTGCCCTCCTGCCCGCATCCTTCAGCCCCAGCTTCGCCCAGAGCATCCACGATGCCATCAATGCTGAGCTGGGCAGCGTCGTGCCGGGGGCAAAGCCAGGATGCGCCGAGCCGCAGGTACCGCTGCCTGCCAGGAAGATCACGGCTGTGGCTGTGAAGCCGAGGATGGGAGGTGGGGACCCCCACTCAGGGGGCACACAGCCCACTTGAGGCCAAGTGTTGGAAGCAGAATCCTGCTTTTGTTTTCCTCTAGGTGGGCTTGGCCGTTCTTTACCAAACCATGGCCCATTTTGTGTGCAGCCAGGCAGCCTGGCTGGCGGGTGCTGAACACATCAGCGCCGTCTGTGCGCTCCTCCGGCAGCCAAACCCTGACGTCCAGCTTGCCGTCCTGAGCTGGGTGATCACCAGGGAGGGAGGAACGTGTGAGGAGCTGGAGAAGGCTCTCAGGCTGACATTGCTGGTATGATAAAGCTCAGAAGTCACCAAGTAAAGGAGAGGGTCCCCGATGCACCACGCAGACGGGATCCCAGGTGCTCACCGAGAAGCACGGTGCTCCTCGGGCTGAGGGTGCACGGGTGCAGGGTGCTCACCCAGTTGTGCTGAGCTGCCAGCCTCTGGTGCCAAGGCCACTAATCGTGTACCTTCTTTCCCACTGTCAACTAGGAGAGCTTGGGGTCGGTGCTGCGAGAGAGAAGGGACAAAGAATTCCTGAGATTGTACCTTGAGGCTTTGCTGCATCTTTACAGAGACCCTTCGTCGTGGTCCCAGGAAGCTTCCCGCAAGCTCCAGGGCTCCTCGGCAGCATGTCTGGAGATGCTGCTGCACATGGTGGAGGCTGAATGTCCTGGCCCTGACCTCCTCTTCCAGGCACTGTGTGCCACCAGCCTGCTGCTCACCCACTGGTAGGTCCTTAGCACTGCTGGCTTTCTCCACCTGACCCTTCCAGGAGATTTCTCCTTAGTCCTTGCTGAAACAGAGCACAGCTTCTTGCCTATAAATCACAGCTGGCTTTGCACCTGGGTCCTGCTGTCTCAGGGAAGCTGGTGTCATTTGGACCCTAGACAGAGATGGAAGGTGTGACTGAATGCCTTCTCCTTTCCTGGCCTCCGACAGGTTTGAGGATGAGGACAGCACGCTGGTCGAGCGATGGTGCAGGGCGCTGGAGGAGTGCAGCCGCTCTGCTTCGTCCGAACTGCTGCGGCTGGCGGCCGCCCGCTCCCTGCAGACAGCGGGGGCCGATGTGGTGCGGCGATCCTTGCACAACACCCGTCCCTCGCTCGTCCCCGTGGCTCTGCGGTAAGTCCTTGCAGGAGCAGCACTGCCCACAGCCCTGGGCTGTTGCAGGTTAATAGGCTGACCCTGCAAAAGGCAACGTCCCCTCCAAACAATACAAGGGCATTAAAGAAAAGCCCACTCGTTCAAAAATCACTAACAGGTAAGAGCTCGCAGCCTACAAAAAAATCATGGGTGGAATTTTAGTAGAAGCAGCCAGTCCCTTATGAGCAATAAATGGCATTGATGGGTCCCTCAATCCCTGTGCTGGTCCCTGCCCTCTCAAGCAGTGAGCTCTTGAATGGTGGCTGTACCCTTCACAACCCATGAGAAACGTCCTTGGGGAAGCATTGCCCTAGGTGGGGTTTCATCCTTCCCCCCAACTCCAGGCAGGCAGGGGATGCTCTGCAGAACACGGTGGCCTTCCCTTCCCTTTCCCCAGGCTGATAAACGTGGGCATTCACCTTCTGCAAGATGAGGAGCGGGAGGTCCGGCATGAAGCCTCAGGTTTCACCAGTCTCCTGCGGCAGGACCCCAGCGAGCCGCTCCGAGACGGCTGCGTCTTCGTTCAGGACAATGTCGGACTCCTGGGCCTCCTGCAGCTCCTCCTGGGAGAGTTTGGGGACCACTCCAAAACTTTTGACTTGCTGCTGCAGCATCTCCCCATCCTAGATCTCAGGGGCATTGTGGAAGAGCTGGAGGCCAACAAGTGAGTTGCCAGAGCTCTGGGATGGGTATGAGGGAGCAGGGGGAGTCATGGGTCAGCCCTCGGCTTCACCTGCATCTCGGCTGCCCCTCCAGAGCCACCAGCTTGTACAAGGAGGATGAACCCAACGTTTTTGCGGAGCCGGCCATCCTAGCACAGCAGCTGCTCCCTGTCCTGCTGCAGCTCCTGGAGAAGGCACCTGGCAGCAGTCCGCTCCGCGCCTCGGCTCTGCGCTGGCTGGCGGCCGCGGGCCCCGGCGTCCTGCGTGACCTGCGGTACTGCAAGCATTGCTGGAGCCAAGGTACCGTGACAGGCAACCTGGTGTCCCTATCCCCCATGTCAGCGCTGCCTGGGGGTCCCAGCTGTGCTCACGGTTCTTTCTTTGCTCTCTCTGCAGGGGCTGCTGCCCGTGGGGGGATGAAGGCGCTGGGCTGTGCCAAGCTGCACGTGGCAGTGAATGTGCTGCTGGCGAGGGCCCGGCTGGTGGCACGGGCACTGCGGGTGCTGGGGGACAGTGCTGCCGCCGTGCCAGGGCTGGGCTGTGGTGCCCAGGAGCTGGAGCAGGAGCTGGTGATGGTGCAGGGGCTGCTGGCACAGCATGGGCTGGCCCCGGCGCCAAGCCAGAGCGATGTGCCGGAGGAGCTGGGACCACCGAGACTACCGTCCGGGGCTGCCTGATGGCCCCAGGCATGGAGCGGCATCGTGCTGAGCCCAGCAGCCACGAGGCTCCTGGTTCACATTGCCATGTCCCTGCATTTGCTGGATGCTCTGGCTGCCAGTCAGGATTGTGTGTTGGGTGCTGTGACTCAGGGGAACCCCACTTACCGTGTGGGACACACTCACTTCGTTCCCGATGTTTTGTAACTCTCCATCCCGAGGACGCCAGTGCAGTGTCACCTCAGCCCATGCCTGCGCTGCTGCCCACAGCATCCTGCCCTCGGGTCCGGTTGGGAGAAGGGGACGTGCACCCCAGAGCCCTCACACCCCCTTGTGCTGCTCAACTCCCACCACCTTTTTTTAACGAACATTTTGGCTCCTCTCTAATGGCTGACCTGGGCTTTTATCCCAAATAAAGAGGTCAAGAACATCCCCAGTGTTGAAGCCTTTTAATTTCCATGCCCAGGAGGGGTGGCAGGAGAGGGGGAGGGCGCGGCAGGGGGAGGCAACTGGGGGCTGAACACATTGTGGGGCAGAAAACGAGCAACAGCCACCTGCTCAGCCAGGGAGGTTCAAACCCTGAAGCAAAAACAACCCCACAAACACCCCGTCCTGCACCGCAGGGACATCCAGTATTGCTGACCCCAAAGCAGTGTTGCAGCCCCAGCTGGTCTGGTGGGGACAGCAGAGTTTTTAGTGTGAGAGCACCCCGATCCATCCTCATCCTCACCCGCTGCAGGGGCAGCATGAGCACAGCAAAGCCAAAGCACAGGTTCTCTGAGGAGGAGAAATTCCTCTCCTGGGGGAGTTCAGTCTCTGCAAGGACATCTTGATGCCCAAGAGCGGCTGGTACAAAAACATGCTGCCATCACCCACTGGTGTCATTGCCCACGCGCAGACTTTGAGTGCCCACATTTAATTTCCCTCTGCAAACCACAGCACACAGCCCAGCCACTGTTCATGGCTCACCCAACGCCTCACTGCAGTCCGGCTGGCCTGAACACACAGAGGGAGGATGCCATCTTCACCCTCCTCATATGGCATGATGTCACGGCTGAGCGTGACATTATCGTATTGTCCTCCCATGTCACTGCCGCATCATCTTCTCACCCAGGTTTAACCTCAGCATGATGTTCTTCCACCATGAATCACCATACTTTAGGAATACCCCTATTTTTAGTCTTTATAAGCAGGGTTTTCTTCCCATTCTTCAACAAAATACTTAACGAAAAACGCGGGGGGTCAGCTCCAAGGGCCAGCAGCAAGCCTGCAGAAGGGTGAAATCATAAAAGACACCAAGTTTTTATTGCATTCACCCCCTCCCCAGCAAGGAGCAGTGACATGGGGGACTCAGCCCACCTTCCCAGGGGATGCTACACGAAGATGAGGGCTGGCGGGGAGCAGACACAGCCCTCCTGCAGCCCCTCCTGCACCCACGAGCCCTGACACCCCGCCACGGAGGCGGCCACCCAGAATGTCCTGGAAGGGAAAGCCGGTGAAAGATGGAGTGCTTTTATTAATTAAACATATAATAATTAAAGAAAAATAATATTAATTAATTAATGACAATACATTTTTTAAAAGTTACTTATAGTTTTATATATAATAATACATACCGGCAGTTCGACTAGATGATCACCGTAGGTCCCTTCCAACTGAAATATTCTATATATTCATTTTTATATTCTCTATTAGTGATTTATAGTACATATGATTATCTTACAACATATGACATACTATAATATTATAGCATATTATAACATCAGTATTATATGTAAATATATTTATAATTAAGAACATAAAAGGAAGGTGGCTTCAGGGCACAGCAAGATGCTCCTCCATGGGGGGGACATGTTCCCCCCACTTAGATTACCACCTACCTGGCTCCTTGCAGCCCGTGTCCGGTGCAATGGGGACGGCGGTGGGATGTGTCCCCCTGGCACTCGACGCACACCCGCTTGTCCCGGTGCAGGCGGCGGGTCCAGGCCTGCCCGAGGCAGGGGGGGCCCACCTGCGTCAGGCGGAAATAGCCGCAGTAGCTGGGGAGGGGGGAGCTGGGGAGGGGGGAAGAAAAATGGGAAAATAGGGGGGAAAAAGGGTGTGGTAGACATTGCGCTGTTTTCTTGATGGATGTGGGATATAAGGCAGCCATGGGTTTGGGGGTGAAAAGTGGCCATGGTAGGGGGGTGAGAAGGGTAATGTGGTGCTCTAGTGGGGTGCAGAGGGGCCACAGTTTTAGAGGGGTGCAAAGGGGACATGGTTTGGGAGGGGACGTAGAAGGGTAATGGCTTGGGGGGGTGAAAAGGGGCCACAGCTCTAAGAGAGGGTGCAAAAGGGCAATGTTTTTGTATGGGGGTGCAAAGGGCTCATGGGTTTGAGGGGTCCAAAGGGGCCATGGTTTGGGGGCAGCAAGGATAATGGCTTGTGGGGAGAAGGGTGCAAAGGGGCCGTGGCTTTGTGCAGGGGTGCACTGAGGCTGTGCGTCTGGTGGGAGCAAGGGGTTCATAGCTTCGGGGCGGTGCAAAGGGATCATGGTTTGGTGGTGGGAAGGGTAACGGCTCTAGGGGGGTGCAAAGGGGCCATAGCTCTAAAGGGGGGGGTGTAAAGGTGCCATAGTTTTTGGGGGGGTGAAAAGGGGCCATGGGTGTAGGAAGTGGTCATGGGTGTAGGAAGCGGTACAAGGGGGCCATGGTTTTGTATGGGAGTACAAAGGGGTCATGGCTGCAGGGGGGGGGTGTGCAGAGGGGTCACAGCTTTGGGGAGGGAGGTGCAGAGGGGCCACAGCCCCACACCTACCCGGACGGCTCCTCGCGCAGCAGCAGCTCAGTTCTCCGCCAGGGATCCCTGAGGTCCCGGCTGAAGGAGTCAGGTAATATCTTGGCCACTTCTGGCACAAAAGCAGCCGGGGTGGGGGACACGGATGGTTAAAGCCACCCCAGGCTGGGCAGTGGGGATGGTCACGCAGAAGGGAGGTGGACATCCCCACAGGACCCCCATTACCTCTGGCCGTCCCGCAGGTCGGGTGCTCCCCCAGGCAGCCGCGGCGCTGCTTGAGGTCAGGACAGGGCTCCCCTCCGTGCCGCGGCGGGACGGTGACCTGGCGGCTGCGGGCCCTGCTGCCCACCCCGCACGGGGAGCTGCACCCGCTCCACGGCCCCCAGGGCCCCACCACGCAGCCCACCGCTGCCGGGGGACAGAGAGGGGAAGAGCCTCAGGGGCGTGAAGGACGGGAGGAGAGCAGGGGAGGTGCAGCACAGGGGAGAGGAGAGGGGATGAAGGACCAGGGTGACTCCCGCAGCCCCCGCCAGCACAGCGGCATTGTGCTGGGCTTCCGCAGGCCTTGATCCCCACGCCACTGCATCGCGCTGAGCTGGGGCCCCGCTAATCTCCCTGGAGATTAGGGAGGGCTGACTGCTGCAATTGTCTGGGAGCTGTCACTGGCGCCCGCCTGGGTTTGGGTCCCCAGGGTGGGCTGGCTCTGCACCCCCCAAACCCACTGTCCCCGTTTGTCAACCCCAGTTCCCGTGTCCCCATGCAAGGCACTGCCCGTGCCAGTGGCGATGAGGGGCTCATCCCACCCAGGACCCACACCGATGGCTCTGAGGCTTGCAAGGACAGTATCACCATCAACCTACTATTCTCTGTTGCAGGGGCCATGGTCTCTCTTACTACACTGGGAACAACCAGACTTTAGTAATGAAAAAGTAGAAAATTGCAATATTGCTCCACACCCAGCCCAGCCAGCATCCCCAGGCGCATCCCATTACAGCTCAAAGTACAGGACTAACAGAGAAAGGCAAAAACCCACCACCAAAAGTATCAGCTCGGGCTGGTGTCCCCAGCCCCAGGGCACAGGGTCCAGCCAGTGCCATCCCGCCCAGCGCTCACCGGCACGGCGGCACGCAGCACGGTAGTCCTCGCAGCAGTCGCCTGTCCTCTGGCAGTACGAGTCGCAGTAGCAGCGAGCCCGGTGGGCGCCCAGGGCCCAGCAGGCGTTGTTTCTGCCCGGGCAGCACCGCTGCCAGCACCCGCCCGCGGCACCCGCCAGGTAGCCGGTGGCCAGCAGCCAGCCCCCGCAGAGCAGCAGCCCGCGCATGCTGCCAGCCCCGCCAGCCCTGCGGGACGGCGATCGCGCGGCGAGGAGCAAGGGCTGTGCCGGGAGCCCCAGCCGCACCGCCCCTGCGTTGGGCGGGGGACAAAGCCCGTTCCCTTCTGCTCCACTGCCCCTTGCCGTCCCAGCTCTTTGCTCCACGGCCAGGGTGGAGTTAATAAAATTAACCAGGATGGTTAATAAAACGCTGTGCATAGGACAATACAACCCTGCAGTTGCTGGAGCAGCTGTGAACGGGCACTGCTGGGCTGATGTTGACACTCTCCCAGGAGCGCTGGCTCCGACTTGGAGCGCAGTGAGACAGGGGTGCAGAGAGGGACCCCATCCCCAATCCCCACCCGTGCCACAGGAGCTGCTCGCTGCCCACTCAGCACAGCCCTGACACCAACACAGCTGCTAAAGCCAGACTGACTTTATTCAAATTGCGAATGTAAAACAGAATAATAATAAAAAAAAAAAACATAAACCCAACCCTCAAGTGGCTTCAGAGCAGAAAGCCGCAGGTAAACCGTGCCCAGGCTTTACTTCTCCTCCTTCGCCCTCCTGCGTTAAGGCTGTATATGTCACTGGGGACAGGAGGGAGGAGGGACAGGGCAAGCCCCAGCTCCCGCAACCCCCCGGCTCCTTGACGGGAAGTTTGGCACAAATCTGGCATGGCCATGCCTGGTGTGGGGCAGGGCAGGGCTCCAGCCCCATGGCCACGGGGGTTAGTGGGTCAGCATGAAGCTCCGAAAGCTACGGGATTACCTACGGGGCCGCAGCGAGAGGGCAGATGGTGGGAATGTGGCAGAAGAAGGGGTTTGCACGCCCGGCCAAGGGACCAAGTCTGTGGCATGGAGCTGTGCCTCCCCGCCCCGGCCTGTGAACATGTCTCAACTGTAAACAGCAAGTGCTGGGGGCACCTGGCTCACCCCAACCCCGGCCCCACAGCGAGAGAACTAAAGGCCTGGCTGCACGTGCAATTTTGGGCAGCAACTGCTCAGCAGCCCGGGGTGAGTGGGAACTGGGGCTGGGAGGCTGCACCCCGGGGCCCAGCGCTGGCAGGGAGGCGGGAGCCTGGGCCCGCACCAGTGGGTCACTGCCTTCCCATCCCAGGGCGGGCAGGGCTGGTGGGCCCCCCCAGTGCTGCTGTGCAACCCAGAGCATTGCTCCGAGCTGGCAGGGTCAGCTCCAGGAGCCTCTGCCAGCTGTGATGCCTGGTGCACAGCTTGGCCATTGTACCCCAAAGGCTCCGAGGGGCTCTCAACACCCCCAAAAAGTGCTGGCCCCAAGGCAGCCGGCAGCTTCTGGCTGCTGGAGGCCCTGGGGGAGCAGGGCCACTGTCCCCAGGGACACCTCACCCTGGATAATCTTACAGGTGATGCAGGACCATGGGGAAGTGTCACCAGGGAATCAGGGCGGGTATAACCGGGGTGCTGGGGGTCTGGGTGATGGGATATGGCTCCCTCCCTGCTCTTTTCAGCACACAACTGATAACTAAACCTGCTCCAGAACCTGTTCCTAAACATGGAGGTGGCGGGGTTTTGGGGAGGGTGTGGGCATGGGGCAGACCTGGCCCCGGGCAGCTGTGGGCTTGGTCACGGCTCTCCAGCTGCACCCCGTGGGGCGAGGCGGGGGGGCTGCCCCGGCCGGCCCCCTCAGTCCGTTTTCCACACCTTGTTGAGGAACTTGACCACCTCGTCGTAGATGACGAAGACGATGGCCACGTCGAGGCAGACGCGGCCCAGGCGAGGCACCGTGCCCTTGTAAAACCTGCCAGGGACAGAGGGGAGCCGTGGGGCTGGGGGCCCTCGCAGCCCCTTCCCCGCCCATCCTCTCCACTGGCCCCGCTCTGTGCCCCCCTTTGCTCACCCCCACCGCAGGACTTACGCCAGGGGCCCTTCGTATTTCATGATCTGGTAGGCGCAGTCCCAGGTGCTCTTGTACTTGTGCGCTTCCAGCCCCTGCCGGATGGGAAAAGCTGGGTCAGAGGCACGTCCGGGGAGGTTTCGGGGGGGAGGCAGGGAGCTGGGGGTGTGCCAGGAGGAAGCAGTCCCCATGCCCTGCTGCGGGCCACCAAACCTGCAGGGATGCACCCACTTCCGTGCCAACACTACCCAGCACCCCCACAGCCCAGCTGTGAGGGTGCAGCATCCCCAGACATCTCCCGAACTTCACCAGCATTGTGTCCCTGCCCTGGGGGCTGCACAAAACAGCCCCTGGACAGCCTGTGACCCCAGCCTGCTGCAGGCAGAGCAGCCCCACACTACACCCTGGTGCTGTACCTGCATCCTGGTCTTCACCACGTCCAAGGGGGTGTTGCCGAAGACACTTGCAGCTCCAGCAAGGGCTCCAAACACCCCCGTGACGAAGGGGTTGATGACCTTGTTGGGATCATCCCCTGGGAAGGAGGAGAGGTTGAGGGCAGAGTGGTGGGGGGGGGTGAAGCACAATATCCCTGAGGGAGCCCACAAAGAAGGTCTCAGGTCTGGCTGCTCATGGTCAGGGCTGGTGCTGTGCTGGGGGACCAGGGCATTTAGAGGGGACTGTCCAGTGGCACCGGTATCCCAGAGCCCACACAGCACTGGGGAGCCCAGGGTGGGAGTGGAGGTGATGCTCCAGCACTGGGACGCTTCAGCCTCTCAAGCTGAGGCCCCCTTGCCCTGGCTTTCACCTCCCTCCATCGTGAGAGGCTGAGCCACGAGAAGCAAAGGATATGCTGGTGGAAAGCCCAAGCTTGGCTCCCAAGGATGGACTCGGGAGCCAGCAGTGCAGCCGGGGTGCCTGGGGGATGGTGACACCGTACCTTTGTACCAGTTCTTGAGGGAGGTCATGACGAAGAAGCGGATGGCCTGGTTCGATCCTTGCTTGAGGACGGTTGCGGTTAAACCCTGGTAGGTCCCCTTTAGTCCTGCAGCAAGAGAAGGCGTTGGAGGGCAGCACCAGCCTCACCCGGGCACAGAAAAACCTCCCCAGGCGGCTGGTCCCAGCCTGCACCCACTCCTGGCTCCTCCACATGGAAGCCCTGCGGGGGAACAGGACATTGACTCCCCAGGACTCACCCTGTTCCCGAACGATCTCCCGGACGCCGTGGAAGAAGCCACGGTATTTGGGCTTGGGGGAGCACTGGTCATGGATAAACTTCACCTGTGGGGAGACAACACGCTCGTCCTGGCTGAGGTGAGGGGGGATGCGACAGCCCCGAAGAGCTGCCAGACACCTCCTGCCTTGCCCTGGGGACGGTCCCAAGAGCCGAGCCGACCCACGAGGCCAGGCAATGCGGGGTGAGGTCACGGTGAAGCCTGCGCCCACGGCCAGTGGCGTGTTTTGCAGAGCAGAACCCGGGAAACCACCTCTGTGAGTGACTGCACAGGTATTACAGCCCAGAAATGGGCACAGGATGGTTCCCAGGTGGGGGGCTCCTCCCCAGAGCGGGGAAGGGGCCATGGCTGCTGGGTCTGACCTCTCCATGGGGCTTTCCAGCACCAGCTCTTCCCCTACAAAACCAGCCCAAGCAAACCCACGTGGCCCTTGGCTTGCTGGAGAGCTGCCCCCCAAAAGCCCATTCCCAGGGAGGGGTGCCAGGGCAGGGACACCGGCAGCTGCCTCCCACCCACCTTTATGGTCTCCATGGGGCAGACCACCACCACGGCCTCGGCCACGCCGGCGCCCAGCCCGCAGACGAGGCCCCGCGTGCTGTCCAGCCGCCCCTGCTCATCTCTCATCTGGTTGCTGAGGAACTCGAACATCCCAAACCTGCGGAGGAGCCGCCGTGCCAACCCCCAGGCACCCGGCCAGGGGGCTGCCCCCCCGCCCTGGGTCCGTCCCTGGCAGCCGCCCACCTTCCCAGTGCGGGAAAGCACCCGATTCGGCAAAGTGCCGCTGGGGACGTCGAGGCCAAACCCACCCCCACACTTGCTGCCACCCGGGGTCCCCCCGTGCTCACCCCATGCCATGGGGGACACCTACCTGACGGCTGCCTTGGGGATGGAGCCGTACACCAGCGAGCTGAGCCCCCGGTACAGCCCCCGGATGCCATGGTCACGGACAGTCTGCTTCACACAATCCCCTGCAGCAGAGCACAGCGGCACTGCCGTCACCTGCCACGCCAGGGCCACCGCGCTGCCCCCACCAAACCCCGCTCCCCCCAGCGCCAGCCAGGGCCCCGGTAACCCCTGGATCTGGCCAGTGAGTTGGGGTAGCACCAGGCACAGGCTCACCGATGCCCTTGTAGCGAGGAGGGTTTGCCTTCTCGTCCAGCTGCAGCTGCGTCTTCACATACTCGGTGGGGAATGTGATGCAGATCTCGATCCCTCCGGCCAGGCCACCTGGGGGGACAGGGAGGACACTGGGGCCGGGAGCAGCACCATGCCCATCCAGCACCGCGTGGCTGCTGCCAGCTCCGTGACGGCTGAGCCTGAGACCTCTGGCAGCCAGGTCTGGGCTGGGACGTGGTGTCCCTGTCCTTGCCTGGGGACTTCACATAGCAGCAGGGCCCCGTGCCAACCTGGCATTGCTGCCTGGCCATGGTAAGAGCTGGCAAGGAGGTGGGTGAAAGTGGTGGGAAAACCGGGCAAAACACTGTACACATGGTGGTTTCAGCATTATTTATCCCTCAAAGGCACCCCTCTCCCTCTAGAACCCTACACTCCACAGCTTGAGCTGCCAGTACAGGGATTTATAAACCCAGCAGAGTCCCACAGAGCTGCAAGAGCCCTGGTACTGCTCCTCCAGCACCAGCAGGAGCCCATTGGCAGACCTGGCCGTGCCAGCATGAAGTGCAATTATCATCAAGCCCATCCAGCTGCCCAGAGCTCACGCAGTGGCGACTGCTGGGTGCTGATTACACCGGCCAAAGCCTTTCCCACCACAACCTGGGGACGCATCAACACCCCGGCACCAAGCAATGCTGGCTCTCAGGGTCTGGCTCCCCTTGGCGTGGCTGAAGTGCCACAGTCAGCCCTGCCATGAGCTGCCCTGGGGCAGCAGAGCCGACCCCGCTGGGCTGTGGGTCCAGGGGAGCCAGGCTGAGCCCCAGCCAGCCAGAGAATGGCTGCACAGCGCGGTTCCCTGCACCAAAGCGCAGTGGGAGCTCTTTGTGCCACTGCTGGAGGAAGCGTGGGGCTGAGCCAGGCTGCCCCATGTCTCACAGGGCCAAACGCCACTGCATGCCAAGCCAGGAGCCAGCACTGAGGCAAAGACCCTGCCAGGGACCAGTCACTGCACCGTGCAACGCCGGGAGGCCCGGGTGCTGCCGCTGGGGCTGGGCACCCACCACAGCAGCCCCCAAAGGCCTCCTGGCTCCTCGCCTGGGGAGGGCGACTCAGGACCCGGTCTTGCAGGACACAGTCTGGCACAGGGTCAGGTCGGCTGCCAGTTCCCAGTCAGGGACAGGTCTCCCATCGCGCCTCCACCAGCCCAGCCACATCTCAGCGTGACTCAGCAGCGCTGTGGCTCCTGTCACAGCCACCCCCAGCACGCAGCCTCGCTGGCACAACCCCACACCAGCCTGGGGACATGCTGGTGTCCCCAGAGGAGGGACATGCTGCCACCGCGAGCAGGGCCAGCGCAGGGGCAGGGTGCGGCAGTGGGTTATCCTGCTCTGAGGCAAAGTGCAGCCACAGCACAACACGGCACAGCACAGCTCGGCTTATCAGCACCCGCCAAAGTACCCTGTGAGGGGACCCTGATAGGGGACACCCGGCCCACAGCCGCTTCCCGTGACAGCAGCAAGTATCCCCAGCTCTTTCGACCACGGAGGTTTCTCACAAAGTCTTATTTCTTTTGTATGGCTTCCAAATCTACAAGAGAGACCCTTTAGCCCTCTGGCACTGCCTCCAGCTTTCCCCTGCAGAGTGCCACCAGCGAAGCCACCTGCCCAGCATGGGGACATCCCACAGGGCAGGCTGGCATCCCCCAGGACACCACTGCCTTCTCTCTGCCGTGTCCTTCTGGAGGGAGAGGCAAGAAGCCTGGCTGCACTCCCTGCTGCAGCGGGGCAGCACCCACCATACAACAGCCTTGTCCTGGCTTGTCTCCCCCAGGCACAGAAGCAGGGGGCTGCACTTGTCCTCACAGAGCCTTTTAAGCACCCAGCACAACCCAGGATGACGAGAAAGCCCAGTCTCGTGCTCCATGAGCATCCCCTCTCCTCCCACTGGCACTGCAGGGACAGGGACACCACAGCACCCAGCGCCAGTCCCCCACCCTGAGGGCAGGACCCACCAGCCCAGCCTGGCAGCACCCAAGCCCCGTGGGCGCTGGGGCCAGGCAGCAGGCCAGCCCAGCTCTGCCGCAGCACACAAAGGCTCCTTGTTTTCCCCCGTTCCCAGGAAGGGCTGGAGCTGCTCAGCCCGGGCCAGGCAGGCGCCTCCCAGGAGGCAGCCATGGGCAACCACCAACAGCCCTTAGGCCTCTGCAGTACTCTGTGCTGGCAGTGTGGGTGGGAGCTGCGGCCAGGCCAGCTCACGCTGGGACACCACAGGAGAACAGCCACCATATCCCCAGGTTCCCCAGAGCTCTCCTGCTGCCCCCTCAACCCTTTCTTGCCCTTGGCATGTCCGTCAGAGGCGGCAGATGCTGCCAGTCCCATGGCACGGGGCTCGCCGAGCACTGTCATTTCTCCTGCAAATCCAAACAGCTCCTGCAGAGCAGCTGGTGGGTCCCCAGTGAGCAGTGTTATGAGGAACAGCATCCTCCAGCTGGGCACAATGGTCCCCAAAAGCCCAGCACCAGCTGGCACCTCTCCGTGCCACTACACACCAGTGTGCCACCAGCCTCGCTGCCACCACAGCCACAAGAAATCCCAGGTGCTGCCAAGGCCGCTGCCCTCCCTCCTGCACTGCACACCTCCAGTGCTGGACATTTTAAGAGCCATAATTGTTTATTTCCTCTTGCTCCCCCAGCACCAACTGCTACCTCAGCACTTTCAAGAGCCAGACAGCAGGGAAACATTCAGGACAAGCACCAGTCCAGGGGCACCCTGGCTCACAGCACCAAATGGCACAGAGAGGGACGCCGCACCTCCTGCAACCTGCCCCCAGCCTCTGCAGCCACTGGGATTAATGACGTTTGCCCATGCAGGGGAGGCAAGGAGGCTCTGCCCGGCATCCTGCTGGCAAAGTCACATCCACAGGCATCATGGAGCCCATGAAGTGCCCCAGCAAAGGGACAGCACGCCCCTCTTGAGAACTGGCTGCCTCTGGGGTGCCAGGGCTGCCCAAAGGCTGCTCTGCCACAGCACAGCTCCATCTCAGGCAGCCGCACACACACACACACCCCAGGGCAGGGGAACAGGTCTGGCCAGGGAAACGCACCCAGGGGAGGATGTTCCCCCTCGTCCTGCTCAGGGACATGCGCTGCCAGGTCCCCTCCCTGCCCCAGATCCCACAGGAAGGGGCACGCAGCAGGGACTGCAGGCACACTGTGACTTGAGGCAATTTTATCCTGTTTTCCTCTGCCCGCAGAGAGGCAGAGCAGCACAGCCCCTGCCTGCAGCTCCTTCCCTCTCTGGAGGCGAGGCCCATCAGAGGTCCCGCTCTGCTGCCGAGTGTCCTCTCCTGACACAGTTTTATTCCAGCGGAAACCTCATTCTACGCAATAAATCACCCCACTGCCTGTGAACAGCAGCTCCTTCCAACCCCCTCCCTCGCCGGGGCTGCCGAGGGCTTTGCGACCTGTTTACCCGGACTTTAACCAGCAGCTTGAGCTCTTGCAACACCACAGAGTCAGCAAGAGCAGCCGGCAGCGAGCGCTCGGGAGGTGAAAGAGCAAGCGGGGCAGCCCGGCCGCCGAGCCAAGGCTCTCGGCTGTGAGCTGGATGCAGCGGAGCCAGCGGACAGAGCACGTCCTTCAGGGAAGGTCGCTCTGCCCAGCCCCACAGAAGGTGGCTCTGGCGGGGGGATCCCAGTCCTGGCACTGGGAATTGCTCCCTACCTCCAGCAAGCCTGCAAGGACACAGCTGCCAGCAACCCTGACCCCACAGCCCAGGGGGGAGAAGGGAAAAATACCTGTTTGTCAGCCACTTGGCATGGTTTTCCCAGAAAAAGTGTAGCTCCTCTTTGTGGAGTGGCGAGCAGAGTTATCTGAGGACATGGCCACAGCCTTAGACCCCACTGAGGAGCTGGCAGGGAGGAGAAGAGGGTTTGGGGACAGCGGGGGGGTGCTGCCACTGCAATTCTGGCACAGCACGTGATGGCATCGGCGCACACAGGTTCAGCTAATGACCCCAAACCTCGTTAGCAGGCAGCTTCTGGGGACACCACCATCCAGCCCCAGCCAGCCTGTCCCAGGGACCCCAGCTCCAGTGCCCAGGACAGCGTGGGCGCCAAGGGCAGGAGGACACAGCCACCGCGGGGAACACGAGCAGAGTCCTGGGGACCGACACAAACCAGGGCTGCGCAGCCAGGGCTGGCACTGCCACCCCTTGCAAACCCCCAGCTGGAGACAAGCGGCCCTGCAGGCACCCGCCGCCCCGTCTGGGAGCCGCAGAGGGGCAGGAGGTGGCACTGACCCTCTGCCACTCCCGCGAGTGCCTGCGCCTGCAAAAGCGGCAGGTCTCTGTGCAGCTCTGATGAGAAGTGGGCACCTGGAGAGCAGTTTCAGCCTCTCCATTTTAAGGGCAATTTCACACAAAGATACACAAGCACCTGATTTCCATACAGAAAGCTTCTTTTAACTTCAGATTTCACAGCACCCTTTCAGGCCAGGAGAAATTATTCCTAAGGGTCTGGAAGCAAAGCAGCAGAGCTCTCTCTCGCCGAGCCCTCCCCTGGAGCGTGCCCTTCCTGCGTGGCTCAGGGGGGTGGGAATGGACAAACAGGCTTCCAGCTGCGCCCCAGAGCACCAGCAAAAGCTGACCCCCGTGCTCCCTCCTGTTCACCCGGCCCACCTGCAGAAGGTGCAGGTGTATGGGGTGAGCTGAGCCGCTGAGACTCGGGACACGGAGCAGACACTGCAGACACAGTGTGCTGCCTCCTGTGTGCTGTGCTTGTGGTTCCGACCCTCACCAGGGGACCGGCTGCCCTTCCCCATCATCCGATTGCCTCCAGAGCTGGGGAAATGAAAAATAATAAAAGAATCAGAGACCAGCAGGGTGCTACAAAAAAGGAAGCCAGAAATGCCCACCTCCAGCTCATCCCGGTTCTCTGCCGAGGGACCGACCCTCCTGGCAGCCATCCCTGCTGCTCTTGAGCCATCCATTAATAACCCAGATAAAGGCAGTGGAGAAATCCTGCCATGCCTGCAGTGGTGAAACGGGTTCAACGGGCTCCACCCTCCCCGCATCGTCCCACCACGGGCCATCTTGCGAAATGGGCTCAGGGGCAGAGCCCGGCTCGGGGGCAGGCAGGCGCCTTGCTGCAGAATCTGCCAGCACTCTCCCAGCCTTCGGCAGGGCTGGCACCATGGTCCTCACCTGGACACCTCCTCCTGCCACCCACAGCCCTTCACCGCCCATCCGCAGCCCCGTCCTTGAGGAAAACCACCACAGGGGCTGCTCTGTGGAGTAAGGAGTTACACAGCACTGAGACTGGGGAGGGCTGCTTCCCCAAACCAAATTGCCAAAGGATTCCCAGTGTTTTGGTTAAAAGGACAAAAACACATCCTGCAGCAGGCCAGTCTGTCTCAGGGCATCCATCCCCTGCCCTGGGGCCAAGGGCTCTGGAAAGTCTCCTATCTGATGGGGACAAGGCTGGCAGGGGGCACAGGGCTTCAGTGTGTCCATCGGTAAATACACACATGGCCGCTTTCGTCATGGGAGCGTGCTATGGCCAGGCTGGCCAAAGTCTGATCCTCTCAGCGGGGATACACGGATTGACAAACATGAAATGCGCCTCTCTGTGCCCTGTGCCATCGGGTGGGTAAACAGCCCCATGCAAACAGCGCTGCAGATAATGCTGTGGACTGGGATGGAGTAATTTGTCCCTAATTTTACTGGAAACATCCTATTTCAACAGGCTGTCCTTTCACAACCTGCTCATTCATCTCCTCTTTGCATATACTTCTTGATGGGCTAATATTGTAATAAATAATTCCTACATTTTAAACTTCTTGGCTGTGAGTATGATGGCAAAAGCCATTGCCTTTGGTCACAGTCACAGCATCACCTGCCTTCGGTGCTGAATCCACCCTCGGGGACTTGCCAAGTTATCCGTCCCAACTCAACAACTCACCTTCTCGTCACTGCCCGCACACTCGGCTCCCGGCCAGCCCACCACCCGCTTCAGACACCTACTTTATCAGTGCTAAAAACCTTTCTGAAGACGAGCAACAGGGACCGGACGTCAGAGCCCAGGGCTGAAGAATGCTTTCCCCAGTACAGCCCTGTAACTGGGTGAAGGAGCCACTGCTGGGACTGAAGCTTCCCCTAGTCTGGTCTCCTGGCCACCAGCACAGGGGAATGATGGCTGTACCGGGCACTGGAGCACAGGGAGAAAGAAGATACGGCAAGAAACCAACCCCTGTTGTCAGGATGTGACCTGAGACCTCAGGGCACAAGGACAGGGCCACACCGCCCAGGCAGGCTGCATTGGCATGCACCGCGCAGGGCCATCAGAGATGGGAGACGCCGCAACATCCCTGAGCTGTCAGCTCACGATGCTCATCGCCTCGGGGAGATGGATGGCTCCTTCCGATCATTTACGTCAACCCAGAGAAAATGGTTGCCTGCAGAATGTCAAGCAGAGCGTCAGGCACGCGAAAAGCTCAGAAGCTCACATTTTGAAGCTCAAGGTTAAGCCCAGCTCACACAGAATTTGTTCACGCCAAAGAAGCTGGGCACCCCACTGTGGTTTCCCAGCCCTGGGGCCAACAGCCTCTTCCCACCAGAAGACTCGGGGCTGCTCTAGGTTTCCGCACCAGCTGCAGTCCACAAGGGCTCGCAGGCGGGCAAGGACACAGTCATGGCCAGCGTGCTCCTTCCTTGCTCCCCAGGCAGAGACAGCCAGCGGAGGCAGCCGCAGGGGAAACCACAGCCAGGCGCGATGCACCAAGGGCCAGCAGACTTGGCAAGACTGGCTCCCTCCGCACTCGCCAATCCTCCCCCAGAGCCCTGTTCAGCCCACCACTCGCTCC
This sequence comes from Nesoenas mayeri, assembly GCF_963082525.1. NCBI lineage: Eukaryota > Metazoa > Chordata > Aves > Columbiformes > Columbidae > Nesoenas > Nesoenas mayeri. The sequence continues at coordinate 8,587,483 of NC_137565.1, read as the reverse complement.
CCCAGCTCAGCATCGAGGGGGGAACATGCCCCACTCTGCTGTGAGCACCAGGGACCCACCTAAAAGCCAGGGACTGTGCTGAACCACGGCCATTGGCAGAAGCACAACCTCCCTTCCACCCTCCCAGGAGGGCAATGGCCCTGGAAACCCAGGTAGGCTTGACTTGAGGGAAAGGAGCCCTACTCTGCAAGAAGCAAGTCTCAGCTTTCACACCCGGCCCCTGAACCCCTCTCCTCTGCAGGTACAGCATTTCCTAAGAAAAGATCGTATCAAGAGAACGATAAAGAAAAAGAAACTGAAGCTCTAATTACTGCTTTGTCTCTCATGTGATCCTGAGCTCCATGTGCTCCATGCACGACCCTGCAGGCCCCACTCCCTCCTGCCCACGCTCCTCCTGGGACCCTGGTGCACACCACGGCTATTTCCCACTGGCGCTCAATGTCTGTGGCAAACATCGGAACAACAGCCACGACCACTGCAAGCTCTTTCCAAACCAAGCACCACGCAGGACAGCATCCACCCAGGATTAGGTACAGGCAAACAGCAACTGTGCACCACAGCGAGCAGAGGTACCGTGCAGAGAGCAGGGCAGCTGCGAGCTTCTCCATGGGAGGGAGCAGACCCCAGGCTTCAAAGCTGGCTAAAAACAGAGCAAGACTGTACTTAACTCTGGGCAGGGCTGGCAAAGCCTTTCATCAAATGGCCGCTGCTAACCAGGAGCAAAGTTCTCAGGAGGAGGGCAGGGGTGCGGGGGTTTGCCTGCAAAATAGCACAGACCATTTGCACCGGGCTCTAAATAGTCCACCACAGGCTGGCTCGAGCTGACCTAACAGCTCTGTGGTGCCCAAAAACCCAGCATCCATCCCTGCAGGAGGCTGGTGGGAGGGACAGGAGCTCAGTGTGCTAAAGGGTTTGCATGGAAACCACAGCACAGAAGCTGACAGCTATCTGTAGGGAGGCTGGAGACACCGCTGGACTGCCAGGCATGCCTGTGAACAGGAGAACCCAGCAGAAGAGACACGAGCAGGTCCTCAAGCCAGCTCAGGAGTTCACAAGAAAATTATACTGGCCTTACAACAGGTAACTGAGCCAGTAGATGAGATGGAAACACATAGCTTCTGTTTCAGCCTACACCTACATATTTATCAGTTTTTTAACCTTGGTGTCCTACAGCCACATCACTTCTCACCCAGTGCTAGGTCCCCCAAACCTACTGTGTCCCATCAGTTTAGAGCCTGGGAGACTTTTCCCCTCACAAAGTGGTCTAGGAGTTGAACAGCAGGGACATGCAACCACTCAGCTCTGCCCTCTCTGGAGCCCAGTCTGTATGCAGCTCCCCAAGACCAAGTCCTGGCAGCAACACCCACCCAACTGGCCAGGACAGTCCAGCTGGCTTCGTGTGCTTCGGCCACACACAGGGACACAGCCCCGGCACAGCCTGCATGGTCATAGCAAGGTGAAGTGCTGCCCTGGCACACAACAGCTGCTTGGACAAACAAGAGCCCATTAGCAAAATAATTTTTAACTTTGTCTGTTGAGACAACTGAAGGAGAAGAGCTCTTGGCAGCCAGAGCTTCACCTGCACCTCTTCAGAAGAGGCAGCCTAGGCTGCCACCAATCCTGGGGAAGATTGGTGAGTGCGGAGGGAACCAGCCCAGCTGCTCAGGTCTGGGCAGCGTGAGCGGGCTGTGCCCCCCAGGCAGAGGATCCCAGTCACACACAGGGGCTGGGAGCACATACGCACCCCGACGGGGTGACGGGATGCTTATTTAACTCCACCAATACAAGGTAGATGAAGCACAGCAGAGGAGGAATGGTCTTTCTTGAACACCTCCAGCTCTCCAGAAGGCTGAGATTTGGTGATCACAGCCCTGTTGTGCAGACAGTTGAGAATCCTGAGAGCACCAGTAAACCCCTTAAAGTCAGCAGAGGCAGCCACAAATGGCACTGCGTGTCCCCAGCAAGGGGCTGGAGGGCTGAGCACACCGGGACACAGGGAGTTAACAGCAGCTTTCTCCCATTTATGTGGTTCTCTAATACAATTAGATACCACAGAGGCTTGGCTGGACTTCTGCCCGTTAACCAATTACTCTGATTTGCTTTGTGCAAGAAGACTAGCATCTCAATAGGGTCCTTCTTCCAGCTCTGCAGCCTCACACAGACCCACAAGTGCCCTTCCAAGCAGGGGCATGTGCAGCTTTGTGCTGTGTTGCCCAACATGGCACCTGACAGAGGCCACAAGCACCACATGCCTTCCTTTACACCAGAACAGCTTCCAGGCACACCTACAGCAACTTTCCTGGCAGAGGAGAGCAGGACAAGCCTGCTGCAGCCTCCCTCAGAATGTGCTGATAAGCTATCTACAGCTGATGATCCCTGATTACAGACCTACGCAAGGGCTGTGAACGTCTCCTGGTACACTGGCCCAGGCAGTGACAACCTCATGCACCAAATGTGGGCAGTGAGTTGGAAAAGACTCGCTCCAGAAGACTGGATGGGGAGCAAGCTGCCTGTCCTTCCCATCCTAGACCTAGACTAAATCCCATTTAAAAAACCTTAAATAAAAGGGGTAAGAAGAGACCTGAACTAACAACCCACTCTGAAGAGCTGGCAGCACAAACCTTGAAACCCCTGAGGAGCAGAGAACTCTGGAGGAGCTTGGCCTCACCGAAGGTCTCATTTGACTGAGAAGGCACCTTCTGCCTCCTCCTCGTGCCCCAGCCCTTTAGCCGCGTGGCCTGGCTGGCAGCACAGACCCCTCCAGGCAACGTGACCCTCGGAGGCCTCGTCACCCTTTGCACACTCCAGCGCTCACATCCGTTCCCCGCAGCGCTGTCTCGGTCAGTTCTCCGGAGCTGCACGAGGGGAGGCCAATGGCCGAGGCAGGGCCAGTGCTGGCCCGCAGAGCCAGAGCAGCCAGGACTCGGTTCCCGTGCCCAGCCGGAGGGCAGGCAGACCTCGCTCCTCCCGCGTCCCCTCTATGGGAGGCTGGAGCTCTGCCCTGGGAGCAGAGAGTTGGACAGATGAACAAAGGCACAATCGTAGGTGGGGGAATTGGCTGGAAAACACAAAAGCTCTAAACATGCCAATCGTGTGGAGGCTGTGATGGCTCATTTCAAAGACAAGACGTGAATCTCCACTCTGGGAATTGTCCCGAGAGCAGCAGGAGAAACCAGGGAACTAATGAATAGCTACAAAGGAGTTTAACAAGCCTGCAACTGTCTTGGACTCCATTCAGCTGAAGCTCACACCAGCTACAAGTAGAAGAAAGGGCATTAACTCTGCAGTTACTACTGTGCTTGCAGCCTGCTTAGATCCTATGAAAACGGTCAGAACTGGAAAGGAAAACATGCCCAGATCCACGGGGACTGATGCTGAGACACAAAGGAGAGACCAAGAAAATCATTAGTGGAGCCATATCGAAGCAGCACGTGAGACACTGCTAGAACAGGCACAACCTGAGCACTGCCGCTTTAGCTTTCCCCCTTAACGTGTCCGGAGGGTCCATAAGGAGGTCCCCTGCTGCTGCCTCGTCCATCAGTTCAACTCCCTCCTGCTAACGTGAAAACGTGCCCTGGTGAACAACGCAGCTACCCCAAGCGCAGTGTTTACTCCGTTACCGCAGTGAGCGCTCCGGCACCTTCCCAGCCAGGCCACAGGTTGTCGGAACAGCCACACAGCGACACTGTGACCAGGAGCAGCGGGAGCCCGGGAGCCGCCGCCCCAGCTCGGGATGCAGCTGCCGGAGCTCTGTCACTGCCGCCCAAGACAAGCCCCGGTTCGTCGCGGGGCAGCTCCCGGGATGCAGTGGGGTGATTTCCTGAACAACCCTGGGGCTGGCACGGCGGGAGCAGCCCCGAGCGGGCTGGGCACGGGCGATCCCCGCAGGCTGGGTGGGGGTGACAGGGACACGGCACCTGCGGGGACGGCGCCGCCGCGCCCGGGACGGCTCAGGGCAGCCGCCGCCCAGCACGGATGCCCACGCTGGCAGCGGCGGTCGGGTAAACCCACCCAGGGCGGGGCGGGCTCAGTGGCTGGGGGTCGCTTACCTGCCAGGATGGCCTTGCCAGGGTGGGTGAGCTTGGCCTTGCCGGCGGGGGCGGCGGCCGCCAGGCTGCGGGGCGCGGCGGGGGCGGGCATGGCCGCGCTGCGGCCGCGGCTCCTGCGCTGCCCGGCGGCGGCGGCCGGGCCGTATTTCAGGGCCGCGCCCGCGGAGGGGCGGCCCCGGCGGCGTCACATCCTCAGGGGCGGGGCGGGGGCAGCATCCCGGGGCTCGGCCTGCGGGGACCGGCCTCCTGCGGGGGCCACGGGGGAAAGGAGCAGGGGGGCGGCGGAGCGCGGCTTGTGCCTCGGCAGCGCGGGAGCGGTGGTTTCTAGTAGCCCTGCTCCCCAAAATCTATGGCAAAAACCCTCGGCGTGGGAGCAGCACGGAGCTGCCAGCCCCGACAGACAAGGACGCGGCTAACACCGCCTCCTCCCCTCTCAACAACAGCAAGCCAGGACTAGCTGTAAAAGCCACCCTAAAAAATACTCGGTCACTGAGATTTTCACAACAGTACACTCACTGCTCTTGGACAAAGGTAAATTTAGCCTTTACCGGTCTGAATGCACTTCAAACACGTATTTTTGTTCCTATCATGTCCATTGCTTGAATCAATACAGTAGCGAGTAAAGGGAAACAAGGAAACTCCCATTGTTTTAATCACATGTGAATGCCTCATATTTGTAATGAGATGAGAAACCAACACAGCCTCAAAACACCGGCAGTGAGCACACAGACCCTTAGGCTTGTTGCAGATCATGTTTATGTTTTTAAGAGGGGATTTGTTATCAAGTACTAAATAAATAGCCTGTGCAAAAGCAAAAACGAGTAGTGGTGTGTTTATCTGCACAAGTAGGAAGAGAGGCCTTCACTAATACAGCTGTATTTATAGGAATGCCAAAAAACCTTAACTCTTTTCTTTTCCCTTTGGGATTCCACAGAAAGCAGGGAGCTCTGGAGCTGTGTTCTCTCTTGCGCCTATTCCCAAGAGGGAACGTTTTGTGTAATAAGTCTGCCCCAGCTGTGTGTAGATCACACTCCTGTTGAAACTTGTTCTCTGTGCATTTTGTGACATGATTTTTGCTCAACAAGGCTCAGCAATGAGGCCGCTGGGTTCCACTGCCAGCCTCACCTGAACACAAACCCCGCAGCTCCAGCGCAGTGAGACAGCTGCGGCTCCGTGGCTAAACCGTCTGCAGAGAGACCATGTGGGAAACTGAAGCACCTTTGTTCTGCCAGGATTAAAACCAAACAAATTCATACTTGCAGTGCAGAACTCACTCACAGATGAGGCCAGAACTGTACATGGTTTCAGAACAGAAGGCAAGTCTATTGAGGTTGGTCTCACATCAAGTCCACCTCCAGCACAGGGAAGGGGACAAAATTGACACATGAAGGGTACATGGAAGGAACAAAAATTCCAGTTACAGATGCAGAGCAGCTACTCTGTGTTCAAGTTAGCAGTATTAGAATGGCAAAAATCAGATAAATCCTTTCAGAGATGGCAAACAAATGGAAATGCATTTGGATTTCTAATCTCTGCAACTCCTCACTACCTTTCCATCAAATTATCATAATATCCACGTATGCTTGTAGACACATATACCCACTGCAGTGAGGCTGTGGTTACCTTAACAAACACTGGATCCTACAGAGCCCCGAATCAAGTCATCAAGGCCTGTGCACAATGTTGTTCTAAGAAAATACTACACCACATGTTTAATTCTCATCAGCCTCAGCAGGATTCACAGCAGCGCTTACCTTGCTGAACAGGGAAAGGATTACTCATATTTAATCACAGGCATATTGCAAGCCATCTCAGCTTGACCTCCAAGAAGCTGCTAACACCACTTGTCAGCAGAAAGCCCAAAGAAGAGCACCTAAGGAAGATAAGCAACCCCTGAAATACCAGAGCCTGCAAAAGTGCATTTTAAATCCCCTAAGTGTCTTACATGAAAGTAAAGACTTGAGCAGACTTGCATGGTTAAGAGCATCTCCTAGGAAATGGGTGTTCAAAGCATAAAAGAGCACCTACAGTTACAGACAGGACACCAGGTCCTGTATCTCACTGCCCTCACTTCAGGAATTTTAATGGAAACAACCCTCAGACAACCTGAATCCATCTCCCTTGCTGGGCACTGGTGCTTGTTTCTGCTGCCATAGAAAGGTACAAGAATTGTGAAATACATAGTCAGATGTTATTGCTGCCTGAACACCTCATGGCCTCCCTCCAGGCCATAATAATCAGAGTTCAAAAGAGAACTACTGAAGATGGAAGCATTTTCTTAAATTTTTTAAACACAAATGCTGATTGCAGACAGAGCTTTTGGGATCCCATAAAGCATGTAAACAGTGAACCCACTTGATCAGTTCTAACTTGTCCCTCCCCTGCCCCTTCCCAAAATGACTTGTCTGTTTGTTTTAATGGGCACAGTTTGATGCACCCAGCAGCACACCATAGTTTCAGACACCATGTGTCAATATAGAACAGAAAACTTCCTATTATATACCCTTGAATCAGAGAATCTCTTCATTTCACTGAACAGCTGCATTATATGAATTGTTACAACTCATCAACTACTACAAACCTCTCCATGCATTATTAATCCACATCACTTGAGCTCTTATGGTAAAATAAGAAAACTCATTCCCTCTTGGATTCCCTGCCAAGAACAAATCCTTCCTTTATGTGTAACAGATCCTGTGCATAACAGGCTTCAAGGAGAAGCAATTGTATTGAAGATTTGAGTCAACATTCCCCCAGCCTTCAGGTGTACGCAGCAGGAGGTACAGTGACTATAAGAAAGATGAAGCTATTTCAAAACAACCTGTGTGATTCCCACTTGAACACACATGCAAAGAGAGCTCCTGTTGATACTCAAGGTTTTTCACTGAGATTGAGCCTCCAAAGAGCCCAGAAGTCCCTGTTACACAAGCATTTGAGCGGCGTGACTCATCTAAGATGAGCGAAATCCACATAGTGCACGCAGCATTTACAAGTTATCACACTTCCCTCGCAGCATGATACAGCGCTGAAAGAAACTACTCCAGCTGACAAACCTTGTTAGCAGTTTACCCTAGATGAGACCATTTCCCCGCCCTCTAGCTGAAAACAAAAACTATCTTCCAAAATGAAAGCAATTCGAAGATTTACTAACCAGCCCTTCCCACTCCCAGCTTCCCAGCTGGAGACCTCATTGCTGTGGAAAACAACATACCAGATGACTTTGTAATTCCTTCCTTCCGTAACCACTAGGGGGAAAAGGAGAAATACAGATTTTTAGGTATTTTTAAGTCTTGATTAGAACCACAGTGGACAGAAAAAATATTATCCTTGAATCATTGAACCGCAGAGGAGAATGACTGAATAAACTCAGAATTTATAAATTCCAACACATAAAAGCAAGACAAGACTTACCCTTCACTGACTGTATTTCAAATTCATACCATCTTAGTGCTTAAAAGCTGGCAACTTTTTAGTCTATTTTAGCTTGGAAGAAAACTGATGGATTTTGCCACCTTCCTGAAAGATCACAAAGGTTCCAGACTGAAATACATACTTATGCTAACAATTTTGCATCATTTTCTGAGTAAAACATGAGTCAGGATCTGTCATTGCCTTTGGAAAGGTGCCCACAGATAACACATTGTACTGAAAACCAAGAAAGCTATACTAGCAACAAACTCCTTCAAGGCTGAAAGTTTGCTGAAGAGATGCAGCAGAATAAAAAGACTCTAGATCCATTAAGCTGGACTGATGCCTCTTTAGGTTGCTGTAGCAAGTGTGAACTCGCTCAGCAAACCACAACCTAATTACACAGCAGTGTCACAAAGCACTCTGTCATTAAGCATTTTCCAGCCTTACGTTCCATAACATTTTATCACAAATTCAAGATGCCCCAATGAGATTGAAGCAGTCTTGGGGTACTCTGTAAATTGAAAAAAAAATAATCAGCTTGGAAACAAGTGACAAGCCAAACCATTGCAGCAGAACAGGGGGGATCCAGAAGAACTGAAAGAAGTTCTGCAGGTGAAGAATATACCCTATCACAAGGTAGCGCACACACACTTTATAAACTGCTTGTTATGGGAACCTGGTACATGCAGTGGTACTTTTCCAAGATCTGCAAGATTTCTAGCCTCATTTTTCTTCAGTAGATCGCATCCACTGCCACGTAAGAGTTTCTCAGTGTCAAAGTTCCAGCCTGCCAGTTAAGATGTCCCACATTGAAGCGCAAGTATTAACTATAGAGCTGTCAAACAGTCAGCTTTGCCCAAGTATATCAGATGTACTCAAGTACAGAAGTTAATCATGCACATATAAATAGGCTTCAGACAACAAAGGATTTGTCAGTTTTAGAGTCCAAAACACAGAAGAAATCTTTTTTTTCCTGCTGGTTTTGCTAGGGAAAGAAATTTGTTCCTTGTTTCACGCAGCCTTACTAAGGGATCCATGTCATCCTGTAAGTGCCAGCTCACAGCATTGCGGTTGCTAAAAAAAGAAGCTATTAAATTTAAGTTTTGGACCTTACAGTTACTACTGTATCTTTCCTATAATTTGTATTAACTTAAATAGGTTTCATCTGCCTGTAATTTTTATTTTTTAAGGAGCAAAACTACTTAGGAGCATTTACTTCTGCTACACTATCAATTATAGAGCCCTAGAAAGCAGAAGGGAAATGGAAGTCTTATAAAACACTGCATTATGGAGCCAATAAGAAACAGAACTTACCCCAGCAATGCATTCCTTCTGAGTTAAATTCCACTCAAATTTATGGGGGTGGCTCATCTGGCCCATCAGAGCAGACAGGGGCAGCCTCCATCAGAATTCTGCTTCTAGCAACAGCTTTATTCCTGCTTTCACTAGGTGTTTGCACCAAAAGAAACCAGTAACCTTTAGAGATATGAGGGAGCAAAGGATAGTGTGAGGAGCTCAAGTGCTCGCACAGAGTGAGCAGCTGAATGCAGATCAGAGTTTATGCCAAGAGCAGCACATGTCCTTGCAGTCATTCCTGGAGATCAGTTTCCACCTCCATCACAGGACTTTAAAGCAACTCGCAGGCATTGCTGTGCAGCTGCTTGTCATCTCTGATGCCAGACCTGTAGTTGCCCGAAGTGTGGCAGATTGAGGAAGATCCTCCTAAGGTCTGACAAATAGCAAGAGCTATTACATAAGGAAATCCACACTGTTTGTCACAGGAAAAGCATGAGTTGGTTAAAGCCTGTATGTAGGTTCAAGCAAGTTACTATTTGACAGCATCAGAAGCCCAGAAGTTATGCTCTAGATGCTGCACTCTGTACCATGTTCTGCATGAACTGATCATTCTACATGATAGCACTAGCCCCACCTCATGGAAGTGGTGGGAATTAGTGAGGAGCTTAGTTTTAAAGGAGTTTTTTTCTGCAAAACAGAGTCTTACGCAAACTTGCATGGACACTGCACCTTCATAAAGTGGATTAAGTCATCCATTTAACCCACTAAAAAGGGGTCATTACCTGCTGAGAAGGACTTCACTGTTAAAGAAACAGTGAAGTATTCTGATATGCAAAAGTTTGTTCCACATCCTGGGTACAGCTGCATTGGAATGGCTGGGAGTAAGTTCCCAGATGCACTTTAGAATGCAAGATCACATTTATAAAAGCCATTACACTTAGCAAGAGCTTAAGATACCAAGAGAGCAACTAAAACAAGGCTATTCATCAGAGCTGGCAGCTTTGCTTTCCTCAGTCATTCCTGTAATTAGATTTCTAGACTGCAGCTATTAAGAATCCCCAGACTAGCTCAATTCTCCACAGGTCATGAGCTGTTCTAGTATTTAATCAGCATTTTACTGTATTCCACCATCAGCTTGTAATTGTTGCTATGAAGTCACAGTAAATTTTCAAGTTAAGAGGAAGGAAACTCCTACAGTCACATGCATCCTAGAGCTGATCTTCAGTTCCAGCTGCCTCAAATTCCTTTTGACCCACAAGAAACTAGTTACAAAATGTAAGTACTACTTGTCTAAAAAATAGCATGCTACCTGATTAATCCCTGCTGGGAAGAAGTCTGGACAGAGTGCAGATTTGCTTGAACTCATTAGCTGCTCAGTATTTCAAGCTGAGCTGGTGAGTGCTGATCAGTACAGAACTGAGGTGGTTGTGTTACAGCAACACTTGGAGCACTCTGGCCTGTGTCAGGAAGGTGGACACTGCATCTCTAGGTTGGCATTTAAAGACGTTTTGCCCTGTTCAAGCAGAACTCAGTACGAAAAGGTGCAGCTTACCACTACTGCTGCTATATTAATGTATTTTGGTCGAAAAGGCACTACCTGCAGCATCACCCTCAGCACAGGACTGAAGCTTTTCCAGTCCCATGAAAAAAAGTCATGTAAGCACGACTGCCTCCTGCGCCATGACCTCCACTCGTGACAGTGCTGATGTGTCCAGCAGAGAGACCACAACTCCTTTTCAAGTTAATTGCTGAGCCATCCATGTGAGGTGCTTTGGCAGAAGTTTCTCTTTTTCCTGCCTGTCATCCTCAGCTATTAGTGGTAGCGTATTGCTACTAACCAGTCCCCACCCCCAAGATATTAAGACTAGAACCACACAGTGGATACTGCAGTTTTACATTTATAGTTGGACTTTTATAATATTCAAGATTAGCACAAGATTCATAACCATAAATTATACATTGTTATCTAAGTACATAAAACATTAATGATACATGTATTTGAAGAGTGGCACAAAGTAATAATACATCCCTGTTGGCATTCTCAAAGAAAGAGGTGGGTGATGGACAGGCCGTTGATACTACTGCAGCATAGCAGAACTGAGTCACTGCACCCTGTTAGTTCAGGTGGTGCTGACTCTGCCCACCAGAGTGTCAGAACATTGTGTGGCAGGAAGCCAATGCCAGAACCAGTTAAAGGTGCAAATAAAAAGTCAGGATTATGGCCCTCCCTACTGCCTCAACATTTAGCAGTGTGTCCCCCTCCCCAACCCCGACACTGTGCTCTTGCATCTCTAGCACTTTGGCAGCCCATGCACACTTCAATGTTTACTTGCCACACATAGCTGAGGTTTCCTTTAGTACCATTTAATGTCAACAAGTAACATGCTCTCTTCTTGTTAAACAAAAAGGATCTGGGAAATGTTTGCTCTCTGGCATGAGAAGATTTATTTTCTTCAAGTCTCAGATCTACTCCAGAAAATATAGAACAGACTCCAACAGCATTGAACCCCAACAGCATTATTGTCCAGAAAAGGAAACTTTCCCAATATTCCTCTAAACATTCAGAGCACAAATATTAGAAAGCCCATTTTCTTTTGCACGCAAGACCGCAAATAAAATGGGGTAGAGTCAGATGTACACAAGCTTTCAACAATTCATTATTAACGAGATGCTTCACTGAATTGTTAACAACCCTGCTACTTCAGTAGCTTCAGCTAAAGCTTTAACAACTTAGTGCCAGGCAATTTCCCAGCTGCCTTCAATGGGCTTTGCAAAAGAAAGAAAAATATGCTCTCTTCCCCCTGGTCTCAAGCAGTTATTGCTATATGAGTTAGTGAAATAGTGCCTTAACTTCAGACAAGAGTCTCACAATGTCATTAACAAAAGCTGCCCTTCAGAGGTTGAAATGTAACCGGACAATAATCAATAAATAACAGTAACAGGCATCCCGTTGAAGTCTCCTCACTGAGCCAGGCAGCGTGTTCAGCCAACAGAAGGTCATCTGTGCCTTTGGGACCATTGTACACTTCTTGGAGAAGTTAAAAAGGGACGGGAAGGAAGAGAACAGAGACAGTGAAGGTCTGTCAGAGAGCTAGTTACATATTGAAACCATAAACAGGCGGCTGGGTGAATCCTGGTGCTGTGTATCCATATGGGAAGTTTGCCTGGGGAGGTACTGCACTGGGGCCTGCTGTTAGCATCAACTGCTGGCCTAGAAAGCACAAGGAAAAAACAAAACAAAACACAGAGTTAGTTTAAGAACCAAAGCTTCCTTAATGGTAGCTGTACTATGGGACAGGATTATGAGGCTTTAGCTAAAAATCAGACACTGTATAAGCATACACTAGCAAGTCACACCATTACTCAACATGCACCAGAGTGGGCACCCAGGTCAGCTGCTCTTGCTACCAGAAAATGACAAAAGCAAGGCAGACTCTGAGAGAAGTATCAACTGACCTTGGGGGCATGATAAACCTGGCCTGTTTTGAAAAGGCCATACTGAAAACAAAAAGCTCATACTCTTTAACCCATGCACAGTCAGAACTGAAAAGTAAGCATTCAAGCAAATTTTAGGTCTGCAAATAGTTAGGTCTGTTAAGTCTCAGAGTCTGGAGAGTGTTGCAAAAGGCCCAGACATACCTCGACAGATTTGTCTTCCTCACTAAGAACACACATGCCTCATGCATATATTAAATGCAGGTTAACGTTTACATCAGACAGTGAACCAGTCACATCCTTCCCTTACCAGCCACTTCTAGGCACTTGTTAGCAGAATGCCTCTTCAGAAGGGCTTCTAAAATAGCACACTTGAGGTTTTTGCACACGATGGTTTTTGGCTGCACGTATCTTAAAATGGGTGAGCTAGAAAGCCAGTCTGCATCTCTACTTGGAAGAGCAGAAGGCAGACACATTCCTCAAACAGGAATAACAGGCAGAATTTGCATGCGCTCTAAGTTACTCTGGGGTTGTGCACACCTTGCTATTCCCTCTCCTGTTACCATACTGAAAGTCAATTCCTAAGCTAGAGTTCTGAGGCCATGTAAGAAGAGCAAGACTTTAGCTGAAGAGTAGAAGTACCGTAAGAGTGAGATGTCACTTCAACAACTTATGTCTCTGGCACATGAACTGCAACCATTTTACTACCTAGTTGAAACCAGTTCACTTTGACTGGAAGTAGTCATTTAAGTTACCTCCATAAAGAAAGACCAGAGTGACAACAGGTAATCAATTAAAACCAAGTCTTTCACCTACCAAATACTATTGGAGTGGGTTCAGTTACTTGTTCCTCTTCTTTTCTTAGGCTTTCAGAAGCATCAAGTTTATCCACCTACATCGAAGCGAACAGGAGATGTATGAAGGCCTTGTCTAGGAATTGCACCATCACGTGAGGCTTTTCATGCCTGGTATCTCTGCTATCAAGTGTTCCTTTTATTAGTCCAAGCTGGAGACTACAAGAATCTGTGTGTTCCCAGCCAGCTATGTTGTAAACCTGTCCTCCTAATTGCTTTAGGTTTAATGCAATAAACAATAGCTGTCAAATAGAGCTGAGATCATTGTTACCTTCAAGTAAAGCACTTTTGGGGCCTTATTCTAGTCACTGTTAACTCTATGACCCAGAAAACAAGCCCATCAGATTGCAGTTCCAAGTATCATCTCAAAAGGGCGTAATCTACACTTATCTACTAAACCTGTAATCCCTCTCCCCTTCAATGAGAGGACCCAGATATTTGAGAATATTCCAGACCCATGAAGTTTGATCTTATTTAGGACCACAGCCTAACCTGAGCTGCAGAGTACTGGTTTAACTGTATTAGTATTCACATCAGCTTCTTTTAGAGGAAACTCTAGAACCCTTATGGAAAGTGGTCTAGTAGTATCAGCTTTATACAGATCTCAGTGTTGTGCCAAATGATGCTCTGTTCACACTAAACACATTTGTGAAAGTGCTACAATAATGCAGCAGCCCCAAACAACTTCAAATTCAGGGTGGGGGGATTAATCTGAGGAGGCAACAGTACCTTCCTTCTCTCAGGTTTAACAATTTTTATCTTCCATAAAAGAATCATTGAGACTGAAGACTGTAAGGCATAAAAATCACAGCTTTCCATCCAGATATAGGCAGTACTAACATCCTGGCCAAACCTACATTTAGCCCAATGCTGTATTTCAGCTGTTCCTCATCCTCCTTTCCTACTGCAAGAATCATATCTGGTCTGAGAAGTGCTGCAAGAGGGGCTTCTGTTATACTTTAGAGAAGTTACCTAGATGTGGTGTGTAACAGTTTGCCAGACCGTTTGAAGTTTGCAACTCAAATTAATAACTTGAGTGGCAGTAGGTCTTTAACTGGTTCATTGATAGCTGTCAGCTTAACAGCACTTCAGGATAACACTATTTATGTTACAAATGCTATCCATATTACTATGGATCAAAGCAATTGACAGCTACTGCTTTCAAACAAGTTGTATTGCTCTACAATCTGGGATTTCCACTCTGTCTTCAATTAGACTTTCCTGCTTACTGCCCCAAAACAATAATGAACTTCAAACAGAAATGCAGTTACTCCCTCTGTTGGGGAAACAGCAACATGTAAAGAGCAGACAGCCCAAAGAAGGGACAAGCACAGCTCTCCAGGGAAGCCTTAACATCTGTCTGATTTGTTGCCTAGAAGTGAAGTTGTTCAAAAGGTTGACAAGTGAGTGTCATCCTCCTTTGTGCATCTGGCCCCTAGGCTGTTCTATGCTTTAACACCTTTTTATAAGTTCTGGAAGATATACACACCCCACTGATAAAATAACCTTTTTTGTACTTTTGAAGTTAGTTACACAACAATATTTTAGACATACCACATTTATAAAGCCCATTCTCTAATTCCATGTTTTGCAGTTAATTCAACAGACTAAATTAGTTCCACTGAAAACCGCTTTCACCATGCAGATTTTCCTTCTGGCAAGTTATCCCATATTTAGTACACATGATTACTTGTAAATCCAACCAGCAGTTTAAAAACTATGATCTGAGACCTAAATCTCAGATGGAAGAGTATAGGTGAAATTGTGTGGCAAGTTTCTCCTCAGTGGAATATGAGGAGAAAGAAGAGTTTAAGATCTGTGCAAGTACTTTCTTCATAATAATAGGCAAGAAGTTTACAGAAACTTCATGCTACTATTCAAACCTACCATGCCTGAAAGATCACAAACTTCAGTAATTTACAGCATAACAAGCAAATCACATCCTGTTGTGTGGCAACTGCTTTTGTCTACTTAAGAACATCTTCCCTGCCACCAGATATCTATGGTATAGTGAGCAGAAGCCCAAACACTCAGCTACTGCTCAATCACTTGGATTGTATTTCCCATGAAAATGAGCAGAGTCTGGTTGGATTTTCAAGTTGCTTATGAATAGTT
The DNA here is from genome assembly GCF_963082525.1 of Nesoenas mayeri. NCBI lineage: Eukaryota > Metazoa > Chordata > Aves > Columbiformes > Columbidae > Nesoenas > Nesoenas mayeri. Next base: position 8,572,323 of record NC_137565.1, on the reverse strand, counting down.
ATCCTTTCAGCATTAGAAAGTGAACAGGAAATGAGTTAGAGCTAAATTACACTGCTCTTCTGGCAGAAGCTACAGCTAGATTCCTGTAAAAGAATCCTAGGATACTGAGGGACACAAATGAACACAAAGAGCTTGAAATCAGAGTGTCACCTTATAGAACAGCCCATCAACCTGCAAGAAAATTCAGAGGGGAACACTTAACATGACTGATTAAAGGCAACTTTTAGATTACTCATTTTAATGAAGTTCTTTACTGTGATGTCCTATGCAACCCTAGAGCATTCCAAGGAAGTATCTCAGTTTAGTATCTCAGAGCTGGCTGAGAAAATTGAGACAAGCATTTCAGGACCACACATGATCAGAATCTCTCCTCTCAGTTGAGGACTAGTTATTGGCATCAGTATTGTACAGGCAGACTACACATCTAAAGTTCTGTTTTCCATTAAAAAAAATCATCTTCAGCAGTCTACTCTTATGACTGATGTAGTAATACTATGTACTATTAGTTACTCAAAAGCTATGCTCTCTGTAACAAGAAAACAGTATTTTTATGGTTACACAAAGTAGTGTGATAACATGTTGTCCTCACCAAGTCTTCAGCTTCATCAACTATGGAGCTACTCTGAAAAGCATACACAGTTGCTTATGTCCACTGTTAAAAGCAAAAGTTTAATTAGACCTCTTTGAAGTCCCAAGGCATCTATTTATAAATATCACTAGCTAATCTAAGTGATTAAAACCCACTGAACTTTCTAGAAGACTTAGTCTACAAGGAACAAAAATATTCCAAATATATGCAAAGAGGTCTGGTTTACATAATGCTAATCATCCAGGAGACTAGAAGTCTTCACTTTTTAGCCTATGCAATACTTACTTTGGTAAGGTACTCTCTCATCACTTGGATGAAATAAGGCATTGCAAAGTCCATGATGTTATGCCTCCACGCCAACTCAAGGACTACATCTGGGTGCAGCAAGTCGTAACATGTAAAAAGGCAGGCTGCAAAGCACTCCTGCTTGCCTTCTTCCAGGAACCACTGAAGCAGCTTCTCAGCTAGTTCTGCATCTTTGGACTCCGCTGCATACTGCATAGCATCCTACAGAGAACAGCAACAGTTAAACTTGACCCTTGCCTGTCAACATCTTGCTCTACATCTTATGTGCATGTTATCACTAGCTAGATATACCAGGTATTTGGAGTACCATGAAGTTAGTCTATAATAACACCAGGCATGTTCTGTAGGAGCCAACTGAGTATATGTACTGTAGCTTAAGTCCTCTTATTTTGAGGTAACCTGAATACTTGTATTAACACTATCCAACAGGCTTTCTTTAAGCACTTCAAGTGGCCTGATGAGATTTTACTGAGTTTTGTAAAAGATAAACAATCTTTGTTATCCCATCTACCTCACCACTAGATATTAAAGATTACCCAGAACAGAAGAGACTGCATCAACTGCTTGCTACACATCAAGACAGAAGACTATTTACCAGCTCTCCTAGAGAGTAATCAAAAACTGGCCCATGAGAAGTCACTGCAGGCTTTAAGACTATACCACTGTAATCATGTTTCATCTGTATCCTAACAAGGCCATAAGTCTTCAGTTCCAGGGAGGATTTCCATATAGATATAGAGAACATACAGATGCCATTGATTGATATAGACAGATCTCCAAGTATGGAATAATACTATGAAATTAAATTTAAGATATGCATTTGAAATTGTAAACACTTCTCTAAGAGTCATTCCTCAAACTTCAAATGAAGGTCTAAGACTAATTAGAACTCCAGATTCAAAACTAACTAAACACATTCAGCATCCAGAAAATCAATGCTCCATAGCTCAGACTTCTTGGGAGTCAGGGAAAAAGACTGCATTAACTCACCTTATACAGGCGGTCTTTCTTGCATAGCTCCACACTCTGTTTCCAGCGGTTGTTACCCTTATACAAATACGCTGCAATACGCCTAAATTCAATTAGTTCGTGCTTTTCTAGACGCTGAGCCAACGTTATGTTATCAAAGTTGTCATAGGCATCAATGGAAGCTCTCAAACCCTGTTTGAGAGAAAATTGTTACATGTGCTTCCAGATGGTACCAGGCAAGAACTGCAGTAGAGAGGCATCTAAGCACAGTGCACAAGTGTTTAGGTTCTGCCAGCTGGCTGGTAATTCTATGGGTACAGCTTGTTTACCCTGTGTATTTCATGCATCTCTCCAAAAGATGATTTTTAACAAAGACACTAACTTGGTCATACTGACTTCACTTGACAGAAAAGCTATTTACCTTTAAAAGAAAGTGTGTCTTCCAAAAAGCAGCTAATGGGGCCAAAAAAATATATTTACAGAAGTTTTGCCCAGTAGAGTACATACCTAATATAGAGCTTTATGAAGGCTGATGTTCTGAGAAATAACTGTGATATCTGCTTTGTTTGCAAATCCTCAGTGTCTCAAGACTTCTGCCCACAAAGGGTCTGATTCCACCCCCACTACCACTGCATTGTGGAACTTGTCTTCTACACAGGGAATTACTCTCTGTCAGATGGGGAACAACCAAACCATGGCCTCTTTCTTTTTTTGAAGCATCCCTCAGGCCTAGCAATGAAATTTGTGGGGCTCACCTGGTAGTCTTCTTCCTCTGTTAAAAGGTTGTTCAGAGCTTCATTTACTCCTTTGTTGTTGTGGTTCTGGACTGAACGCAGATAAGGCTTTACTAGAAGTAGCTGATTAACCTGCAATTAAGATGATTCCAATACAAGATAAAATGAACATAAAGTATACCAGGTCTGATGCTTCATATTTCTGCAACAGTTCCCGCCTGTTATTACAAGAGCTTGTGCTTATTGTCAGGACCCTTCAGAGAAAGCATCTTGTATTGCCAGCAGTAAAATAAAACAGCCTCCTAGGCCAGTTGTGCTAACTCTTCCAGTGTCTCCTGTATCCAGCTGAGATTGGGCTGTTTCTCAGTCCTTTATACTGGAGCAAAGCCACCTGACAGGTGTCAGCCCTTTTTGCCAACCAGAGACTAGAGTCTCTTAACTTGAAAAAGAGGATTTCTTATTCATCTACCAAACTCACCTTTGAGAAAAAATTGACTGTCCTGGTGTGATCCAGTCGTGGAGATAATACAAGCAGGAGATCATTGATCAGCAGAGGTTTGTAGTCTAAGTAGAACTGCAAGGCTTTGTAGTACAGCTCCACATTGGCCACCTGCATGGTTAGACACTAGTTAATACTTCAAACACAACTATGCCTAAGGTGCTTAGTTTGGATCACTTAGCACAAGCTTTAACTGACTCTTATATTTAATCTTAAGTTTCCTTCTAGACGTCAGAAGTGTTACACTTACATGCAGAATTCTTGTTCAATCTTATAACTACTTCTTGTGCCATCCGCTTCCAGATAGTGAAGTCACAAGCTACCTGGGGTAGTACAAATCAGTTCTAAGCCAGCCACAGTTAAAATATCCTGGCACAAGAAGCCCACTGGAATTGATGTGACCATTTGTTGAACTCCTAAAGCCTACTCCTGTAGTCTTAACCAGTCTTTAACTTGTCTTGAAACCCAGAAGACCACTAGGAACGCCTTCAGTCTTAGATTTTGTCTAAACTATTAACCAATTCACTATTATCTGCGGCATTCATGGGACTGGCCAGTGCAATTCTCTCACTCAAACAGCTGGGAACATTTGCAGAGATCTTTCAGGAACAGTCACAGCCTCAGACTTAAGCTGAGCGCTGTCTCAAGGTATTAAGGAGTTTACACCTCTTGCTTGTGACCTATGCTCCTGAGCAGCCTCTGCAAACACCCTGTGCTAGTTGCTGCCACTCAATAGAATGTGCTGCACATCACAAAACAAAGGGTATAAGATTAGATTAATTCGTGTGCTAAACTGAAACTGATTGGAAAATTTTTTTAAGTACAGTAGGAAAATTGAGTAGTAGCTTAAGCAAGCTAATTTTCTAAATGATGATTCTGTTGTGCATTTTTGCCTCTGTTCTGAAAATTTCCACACTTTGATTCAGTTAACTAGTTACTTACCTTGGCAATTATATCTTTAAACTGCCCTTCTTTCCAAGCATCAGTGGGATGATTCATCATAGTAATTATTGCATTGTCATACTCCTCGTACTTGTCATAGAGGAATACAAGTTCTGCCCAGAGATGAGCCTGTTCTGCAGCTCTGAGCACCTGATAAAAACAAGAAATCACCCAGTTTGATTCATTGACAGCTTCCCAGCTCCACTTGCAGTGTAGCTACCTTACTGCATACCTTTGGAATATTAACTCTAGACCAGAAGAGCTCCAGATGTTCTCTCATTTTCTGAGGCTTGAATTTGGAGTATAAGATGGCCAGTTCAGTAAACATTCCCATGTGAGCACGCTCTAAGCCCAAAGCAGCTTCCAAAAGGGCAATCAGTTCTTCAAAGTAGCCACGATCCTGGATGTTAGGAAAAAAAGGGTTAATTGCAAATTCATGACCATCTGGCACTTTAAAGCTTGGTAAAATGCATATTTACTTAAATTCAACATGCTTTGCTTTTCTATCCAAATGAGAGTGCTTAGACTTGAAAGATATCATTACAGTGAGGTAACAGAATTGGAAAAGAAAGACAGTGAAAATGATCATCCTTCCCTTTACTACATAAAAAAAGTATGCATGCAACTATTAGGAAATGGAGATGAAGAATGAATCTAAAGATCAGCCACATAGGATGCTGAGTTTTATCTGTGACCACTTTACTAGCAGATACAAGTATGCTGTCTAAAGTCTTCTAGGATATTAACAGTGATCTAACCTGATAGTAACTGATCAGCTCTTCAAGCTCATCAGCATGGATGACTATGTGTAGGCCACAGATCTGTGCCAAGCGGAATTCTTTTCCATCCACACAGGCAAAGCATACCTACAACGAGAGTTAGCAAACAATCAACCAGAAGCAGAATACTGCAATACTTACTTAATCTCTGTATATTACAGGACAAATTAATCAGCAAAGCTTTACCAAATTTGAAGCTTACATTCAGTTCCAAATAAGTTTTTCCATAATGCTTGTTCCAGAACTAAAAACTCTGCCGTTCATGTTACACTGCTTTCATATTAAGCTTTGTCTTGGACAAGAGGACAGCTTATAAAGCTACAGACATAGCCTGTAGCCAGAAACAGTTAACAAACTACTATCAGAGCTAGTTGTAGATAGTTATGAATAAACTCCTCTTTAATTTCCACATTACTGACAGAGCAAAGGAGCCCAATTTTGCTCTAGAGCAACATGCTCAGACACAACAGTAGTTCACATTCTGAAGACTCTTAAACCCACAAGTTTAAGTTACCTCCTTCCAAGTCCTTGTGCTGTTGGCTTTGCGGCCACTGTCCACTGCCGCCTGATACTCTCCAAGGTGCACCAAGGTAGATGCCAGGCGAGCAAAGTTAGATACATTGTTATAGAGTAGTTTTGCTGCTTCATACATCCCCTCTTCATAACAGCGATCGCCAACCTGCATTAGGAGCCCAAGGCAAACAAAGGTAACAGCAAAAATCAGGGGTCAGCCAAGCAGCAAGTCATCCATAAGAACTGTAGATCAAGACATACCTGTTGTATATGTGCATTATTAGGGCCACTAATGAACTCTTCCAGTTCTGACAGGCGATTAGTTTTTGCCAAAGCAAAAATAAGTTCTGTCTCTACATAAGACTCTCTAGCCTTCTTCCTGGCCATCTGTAAGAACTTGACAAGGTCCTCCCAGTTATCTTGAAGAGAGAAGAGATAGGTAAGATTTTCTGTTCAGTCATCCTGTATTGCTCACCTTGACCAGCTTAGGAATGCTTTCACTAGTAATCTCAAAGATCTCCTCCACCATGGTAGTAAGCAATTTGCATTTCAGTTAAGGAATTCCCCACTAAACACCAAGTCACCCTCACATGAGGTTGAACTTCTTGACAACTATTCTACAATCCATCTGGCATGCAGTTCTGCCACACAGACCTAAATAAATACATTACACTTGGCTACTTTTTTACTCCATCTTTAGTGTAGCAGCACAGAGAAGCTTGTTGACAGGAATCTCACTGAACACTGACTCATCCATTCCATATACTGGCTGCTCCCATGTCCTCTGAAACAGAATTTCCAAGTCTCCAGAATTCTCTACCGCTCAACATAGATGTGATAGCCTAGCTCGTATCCAAACAATTTTAAGTTTGAGGATGCTTTGCCTTACCATTTCTATTAGCTGCTTGAACAACTTCCATATAAGCAGATGGATCATCTGCTTTTATATAGGAGTCAATGGCTTCTTTCACCAAGTCCTTCTGGAGCTGTGCTCTAGCTAGCTGGCTCCACACTGCTGGCTCATTACACCTCTCTGCAAATTCATAAGCACGGTCTAAGTTGCCAATGTGCTCAATCAGCACCTGTAAGAAATTGAAGTAGCAGGTTAAAAATCGGAGCTTTATAACACTGTCCTTTCTAACAGAACTCCTCAAGTGCATATGCTGTTTTGTGTAAGCAAAATGATGCTGACTGCTTTTAGAACAGCCACTTCTGCCCAGTGAAGTAGAGGCAGGGAGAATAAGACTTTCATTGCTACTATTTCTGCTCTGCCTTACAGAAATCAGTAATGCTGGTCTAAAGACAAATGCCTAGTAGCATTTGCTTCTCTTGCATCTTTCAAGTACAAGTCTCCAAGGCAGACAATCAAATGAGGTGCAACACCCCAGCATTTTGATTATTTTGACCAGATCAGCCTCTTAAATCAGTATTTTGACTTTATTTTGCTATTCTTTGTACATAATCTCACTTCTCCCTGCAATTCAATATCATACAGGAACTGTACTCTTAAGTATCAATGATTTAAGTGACAATCACTCCTTGAAAATTAATAACAGTACATTTCCCATTCTCTTCCTAGCGTTCTATATTGTCATGCAGGAACCAGGCCTCACCTGAATTGCTGAAGTATTAACATCAAATTTTCTGAATATTGCAAAAGCTTCTTCATATAGCTCATTACTGATGGCAATGTTTGCAATATCTGGAGCATCATAGTTATCCAGCCGATTGATGTACTCCATCACACGAGTGCGGTCGGCCTTAATGGCAGTCAGGATCAGCAGATTCTGGAGATTCCTTTCGTTAACAGAAGGGAGAGGCTATAAGCAGCACTTTAAGAGGCTATAACACCTGCTTAAGCAACATGTATTGTACTTCCAAAAAAAATACACCCTTTTGCTGTCACTAGCAATGATTTTTCATCCCCAGATTGAGAAGCATAAATATTTGTCTTCAAAAAGAAATTGCTTACCAATATTAGTGTTCTTTTCTCTGAACACACCCCTGCAAACTGCATAGTGTGAACTAGCTCTGTTCTTAATGCACAGAGCACTTTGAGTGTTGCTTTTACACCTCATTAGACACATTTAAGAGTGCTTAGGTCCTGCAAGCAAGAGGGCCATAAATAACTCAGGTCACTTCACAACCTAAACAAAGGCACTGAAGGGGCTGAACTTGTAGACAAAACTCTTACCTGTGCTCACTGAATACAGAATTATCCAAGACAATTTTTTCCAATAACTCAATCAATTCATTAGGCAGGTCAGCAGTCATGAAAGCTTTCACAGTTACAGAAACCTCCTCTGGATCTTGTGTCTCTGATAAAGCTGTTTGGACAACCTGGATGTGAAAACAAGAAAATATTAAGTCTTTGCCCTAAATGAGATATTTGCCAACCTATTCCATTGAACTACAATTTAAGGCTTCAGAACTTTGAGCTTTGACTATTTTGTCATAGACAGCAAGAAAGAGTTCCTTCGATACTGGATATAGCTATGAAAGTCACATCTTAGATGTGTATAGCAAGCAAATTCACTGTCACTCTATAGGACAGAAATATTCTCTTGCTGGTAGCTAAGTTTTCTGACCATGAAGGTCAGAGTTAATACCTGCCACTCAAATTCTCACACATTTTCATATGGTTGCAATGAGGCCTCAAGGGACCTTGTGGGGAAGTACAGCTACTGTTCCTGAGACATCCTGAGGTCTCCTCATAAAAGTTTAGCTTTTGTGCTGTACCTGGTCAATAAGCTGCCGCCTGAATGGGTTGTTTTCTTCCAGAACATTTGCCCAGAGCTCAGGGTCCTTCCTACGCACCAGATAGCGAGCCTCACTCTTAAACAGTGAGTTCTCATTGCAGACCTGAAGGAGAAGTTACAAATATTGGTGTTAATGTGAAGGGTTAGTACCACAGAACAGGTTTAGCTAGCTATGAATCAGACAGTCTAGAAGACTGACTAGAACTAATTGCTGACCAATGCTAAATGCCACAGACAAGTTCTTACCCAACCTCTGATCTGGAAGGCTCATGGAGGAGGTCTCCAGTAGAATTTCTATAGCTTCTCTTGGTTTTGCCCGACACAAATACTGTGACAGTGGCTTCACAGTAACTATGTGCTTCTGTTTGAAGTGAAGACCTGCAGAAGCCTGAAGAACTTAAGTTTTAAATCTAGAAATGGAGCCACTTTGCCTGGGCAGTGTTAAGTAGTGAACTGAGAAATGGTGTTGGTGCTTAAAGCTAGAAACAGGTTATGTATTTGGTGTCATTAGATTTACACTAGAAGTATTCAAAGTAGCAAGTAGCCTGGATTTCCTTGTTACAGTGTTAAGGGTACAGAATAAATGTGAAATCTCCTATAGAAGTACAGCAAGGAAGAGTTACTAGTTATAATCCTATTTGTGCCACTAGCCTCAATTTCCAACTAGAAGGGTAAAAACCTGAAAACCTATTCCATCTTCTACCAACAGGTTGTGTTTTTGTTAGTATCTGAATTAGTTTTTGGAATCCCACGTACTTTGCTGCAAGCAAATTAGTAGTAGCACAATTTTGGTTTACATTCTACATCAATTAGTTGCAGGAGTTGAGCACTCTTCTAGGAGGCAACATCTCAAGAATCATTCTTACAGGAGGAAGATCTTTTCTCCATAACCAGAAACACCTGCTCAGCATACTAGTTCAAAGAAGAAACTGGTACTGACAGGTTTTTGTGGTTAACCAGAACATTAAAGCTTATCCTAGCAAAAGGACAACTCAGAGCCACCTTCCTACCCTGAAATAAAAAAGCCAAATGCAACAAGCTGTTTGTTTGTTTGTTTTTTTAACAGCTACAGCTGCTTCAAGCTGGAAAGTCATTCACTTCTAGCAGCAATCCTAGATTATACCACCATTCTAACACAGGGTAGGGCCTTGCTGGGGAACAGCATTTCCTTCATTTCAAACAGGCAAAACAAGCTAGTCCTTACCCCTACACAGCTGACATTCTTTGCATACACTAGTGCAAGTGCAGGTAGGAGGAGGATGTTTTCTTTCCCAGCAGCCACAAGCATTACAATCTGGCATTAAGCTCTAGTATTCAGTTTGATACTAGGGATGTGTTTGGAGAACCCTGGGAATGTCACTTGCCCTTGAAATTCTGAGAGAGGTTCTAGGAATCAAAAAGCTTAAGATAGGAGAGGAACGCTATCTGAATAAGTCCTTGCAGTTTGAATGTCAACATTTATTTTCCTCATTTCTATTTAAGTATTGGTGCAACAGTAAGGATCAGCCACAATACAGGAAAATTACAAGCCCTGTTCTAATTTCAGGGAAGCTTTTCCTCCCACTGCAGAGCCAGGCTAGATGCCAGCCTGTATCTTCTGCCTATCAAGTGCTCAAGGCTCAAAAAAAACCCACCCAAACAACCCAAAAATCAAATTAACAAAGGTTTAACAGTAGACGCATTCATTAGATAGGTATGGGATTATTATGGGATATTATGGGATAGGATAGGTACCTATCCCATAAACAGTTTGGTTTTGAGCAAATCAGTGGATGAAAGACATGAATTGTACCTTAAAGCTGCAGAGTTATAAAATTTTAGTTTTGACATATAGCATAAAGATTTCATCAACATAATTCCTATCTCCATATGGAAGAATCCTGCCTACCTCAACTCCTGAGTGAAACTGCAAGACAGGATTCTGCAAGTGTTAGACAAACAACCAGCGAGGCTTCCACTTCAGGCAGCAAGCAGGTTTTTTTAACATGTTTATAAATGCAGTTTTGCTAACCTTTATGAGTTCCAGATCACATTGCCCCCTCTCATAAGCAACGCAGGCCAGATGAGGGTCCCTCTTTTCACAATATTTGCCAACTACACGGCTGTCATAGTAAGGATTCTCACGAAGGAACCGCTCTGGATTATTATTACTGTCAATGTAGATTTTGGCCAAGGCATTATGAGTCGCAGGTTCTTCACAGCCTTCATGAATCCTTGATTCAAGCCATGGCAACAGCAACTTAAGCCTTTGAAGAAGCAAACATTTCAGGTTTATAAGTCAGACTGCAGCATGCTTTACAGCTTCCCATTAATATCTGGCCTTCCCTTCAAGCAAGTCTGCTGGTCAGACCTCAAAGCAGATGGAGACCAGCCAGTTATTTTTAACGAGTCTCAACTGAATGGAGGCCAGATCTGTGAGTTTAACATCACAGAGGACCTGCAGATGCCACTAATGTTGCAATCTTTCCTTTCAACTTCTGTTCTATTAGTGGGCTCTTCACACTTAAAGCCATTTGTTCATTTCACAGAACTAAAAACTAATTACACAAGCTGCTGTGTGCCTACAACAAGACTGTCAAAAGGGTTTTATCCAGATTTACTCCAAATGCACATCCCATGGTTGGCTGTACAAGAAGTGTTCAAAAGCCATGTTATTCATCATGTAGTGTTGTCAGGCATTCCAGTAGGGCCCAAATACTCAAGAGACTGACTAGCAAATTTAAGCTGTTTTTTGATAAAGAAATATAAAACATTATTAATATCGCATTATTCAAAAAAACTGCATCCAATTCAATTTGGGTGTACAGCAGGGTCAGGAAAGCCCAACTCTGCTGTCTACAGATGCATTTTTCTTTACCGATTTCTTTTTTCCACTTCAGCCACCAGCTCATCTGTTGAGAATTGGCCTCTAACCACCATGATCAGGTTCTTAATGACATCTTCAGAACAATCCACATCAAGAAGCCCTCCAACCACTGCTGGTATACGGCTAGGATTCACCTGGAATAAACCACCATCATTAGAATTAGTTACAAGCATTACTAATAATCCACCCCCAGTCTTCCATGTGGGGAACTTCTAGTTAACAATTTAAATATGATTTAGAGCAGTGAATTTTAAGTTACTAACACATTTGTATATACATTCCAGGAAAAACTACACTAACAGGTTTGTAACAGACAAAGGCTTATTGAAGAGCCTCTGCACTAGAAGTGTGAGCATAAGAGACATAGCAGATTCTGCTTTACTTTACTGAAAGGTTAAGTTTCTTCTAAGGAAGGAAAGAGCAAGAGCTTAAAACTGGATTTTCCTTACCTTCTGTACATAGATCTCTATATATTTCTGCAGGTTATTGCGATATAAGTAGAGCACCAGGTCATGAACAAAGTCAAATCGATCACAGACTATGATCAGAGGAAGCTGGTCTGTGAGCTTTGCCTCCTGTATTTCGTGGGGAAAAAAAAAAGCAGCCACCATTTGTTGAAGTGTTTTCAAAGCAGGAAAGTCTGACCACAGAAGTCACAATATGTTTAAGTTTTAGACTGCCAAGCAGATGTAGTGGCATTAAAATCCCATTTTACCAGTCACAAAGCACACAAAGTGTTGCAGTACAGGTTCACTCCAGTTTTAATAAGCTTTGTCTAGCCAATATCCTTATAGCTTCTGCTGAATATTTTACCACAGTCTTTCCTCCTGCCTACCTGGATTCACCTCTTCTTAGGTGACAACATATTCGTGAAGTTGGTACAAGTCAAATGCAGGCCAGTTTTAAAGGAATGGTGAATTTGGGCTTGCTTTCCCAGAGATAGCCTAGAAGAACCTATTATACACCTGGAATATGATCAGACTCCTATTCCAGCTACACAGCAGACTACTCTCAGCCATGGCAGCTAAACCCTGAGTGGTACTCCCCTCCATTAGAAGGCTGTAGTTCTGCTGCTAAGCAAAATATACAGAGTATTTACCTTCAGAAAGTTCTTCACCCGTTCCGGGTTATAGCAGTTACTTTCACGGCAGATTCTTTCCACTTCCTTTATCTGACCAGTCTTGCAAGCTGCCTGGATGTACTTGAAGTGAACATCTGGATCCTGGCTGAAGTTTACAATGGAACCCAAGAAATAGAAGAGTCCTAGAAAGAGTCACATAGTTAGAAGGGTAAGCAAAGGAACTGCAGACTCCTATGGGCTTTGGCTTGTTACTTAGTTCATCCCAGCTGAGGGAGCAGCTTTCATTCAACTGCAGGAACACTCTTTTTTGATTTCCCCTCTTTCAGGTTTCATCTTGCTTTCTGATCCTTACTCAAGAGGGTAAGAAACTACCTAGAACAAAGCTATCCCTAGAACTCACACTGATGAGCTCTGACAAATGCATCCTAAGGTCCTGCCATGTGACAAGTACCTCTCCCATAAAAGCTACAAACCTTACTATTAACCTCAATCAAACAGTGCTTCCAAGTAAGCTGCTTCCCTCTAATACTGTACCTTCATAGCTTTTGAAAGATTCAAAGAGCTCCACAAGAGACTGGGTACCAAGCTGCTCATGGTATTTAGAAGCAACTTGCACACATAGCTGTAGGTTTTGCCTAATGTTGGCTGACAGCATGGCACGTAAACACTCCACAGAGTCTTCAACTGAGAGAGAGCCAAAGAAATTCACAAGCCACTGCAAAGAGAAAGAAATTTTACTAACTTACACAGGATTTGACTGACTTCTAAAAATGTGGCAACTAGGCAGAGTTTCTACCCCAGCTACTAGAGAGAAGTCTTCCATGCATTAAGACCAAGGACTTCAAAAGAAACACTTGCCATCTTTACAACTACAAAAAATGCAGTTTGGAAGAAAGATTTGAATGCCCACCTGAGAAACTGAGGTCAGATTTAAACCAGAAGAAGTACAGATTAAAGTTTAATCATTAACTGCACAAGTGGTCTTGAATCACAGCTGTGTGTGGTACTTCAGGACCTACAACCCATCTTCTAGTGGCTGCAGAGATTTTAGCAGCTACAGAAGTACTAAAGAGTGTTCACTTAAGCTTCTACTTTCTTACTCTGTGCAACAGACTTACCTCAGGATTCAAGAGGTGAGTATGAACAACAGCACGTTTAATATCGTAGAGATCCGTGTAGTGTTCCAAAGCTCGCTGGAGCAAGCCTGCCTTTTCACACAACTGGGCAATATGAGCACGATCATAGTGCGTAAACATTTGGTTTCCAAGAATGGCATCTGCAACCTAGGAGGTTACATTTCATATTCAGACTGCTGAAGAATCATAGCAGCTCATCTTAAAAGCTGTTGAAAAGCCACAGCAATGACTAAATTACTTATAGATACCACTATCAGACATCATATTATTGTGCAAGCCTACTACTGTCTCTTCTTCAGTTTCTGGAAGTACTAGATTAAGAGGTCTCACCTGCGGGGCATGAATCAAATTCATTTCCAGAAGGCGAGTCTGAAGGTGGCCTTCTGCAGGGCGGTTATTTTTCAGGGCATCCAACAGGAAGGACGTGCACTGCTGAATAAGACTGTTCTCCATGAATACATCCACAATCTGTTGAGATTGGTCAAGTTAGAGAAGGGGTTTATACACACACATGCACATTTATGTGTGTACACTCATGGCCTGGCTAGAACACTAGAAAGGCAGCTCATCACAGCACCCAGCACACTACCTTCCCTTTACTTTCATAAGATTACTACTAGTAATAGTGAGACAAGTTTCACACTTTCTTCTTTTTCTCTAGAACATAAGAAGCACACTATTTTGAGCTATTATGCCAGATTTTGCCACCCACTCCAGTTTTAATGCAGTTTGCAAATCCCATCCCTTCCCTCTTGTTGGGATAGTTGCTACAAGAAAAGCTAAGACTTTTTCTACATAGCTTCAATTACTTAATAAATGCAAAATGTTGCCTTATTTTTCTCTCTTAACCAGACATGGCCGCTGGCACTCAGCACTCAACTTACATTTATTTGTTCATCTTCCTGTAAATTCTCTGCATGGGAGGAGTTAATGTGCTCCATAAAAACCAACAGTAGGACAGTAACACTATTGCCTAGACTGCGACTGTGGCAGATTCATTATCAATATTACAGTAATAAGCCAGAAAGCCTCCAAAAGAACTGCAGGGCACACCTGCCTCTAAAGACTTAAAAGTCCCTTTTCTAACCAAGCCAACTAGAGACCTGAACTGGCCTTACCAGTCCCCCCGAAAGGTACTACGCTATCACCTCTGTCTAGAAAGAGACCAGAACTCTTGTTGTAGGCATCACCTGGTTAATGTTAGCCAGTGGCTCCTCATCTTGTACCAGCATCTGAGAGAACTGCAGGCCTTGCTCTGGACTGACTCTCATCACACTTCGCAGTAAGAAGATCCAGTCTGGGGTATAGCCAACCTAGAGATTTCAGAAACAGTCATGCATGGCTGGGAAGCTTTACACATCACTTAAGCCTTCAGATTCTTTATCACAGGCACTATGAACTGCTGTGAGGTTGCTATGCTCATTCACCGTCTTCCAGGAATTCTCAGACAAAAGCACCGTTTGTCTGTTGACACAGTAGTTCAGTATTCACCTACTTAGTAACCGAACTTGCGCCATGGAATTTCTCTTACTAGGTAAGAAAACTGCTGGGAACAAGTCTTTAAACAGTCTTAAGACACTATCTATCAAGTAAGGTCCTAAACTTAAAAGGGGACATCAGGCCACTTTTTTTTCTGGATGAATTACAGAACAAGTGTCTTATGAATTTAAGAAGAATCTTATCTTTATTGTCCAGAATAAGCTTGAGCCAGTCCATTAGTTTCACAGTTCATAAAATTCTGGATGTTCTGAATCTAATTTTTTTGCAGACTGCTCAGACCTTGGCCATACACTATGATTTGCAACATGACAGTGAAGAAAACACAATTTCTCAATCTTTCCTACTTATCAGTTTTAAGTGACAGGAATCAAACTTATCTCATGGAAGATAGCTTGAGAATGTACACATTAAACATAAGATAAGTCTAGGAGTTTGTAGTAAACAGCTTTACCTTTTTAGCATATAGCACTATTTTCTGGAATTGACCAGTTTCAGCAAAGCACTGAATCACTTTGTTTGGCACATTAGCACGAAGATAGACACTGAGTGCAAGGGTTGGGTCGGCTGTCTTCACCAAGTCTCCCAGCTCCTCTGAGCACTCCAGCTGAAGTCAGAAATGATATTTTGTCAGGCAGAAGAATTCAGAGATGTAGTATCAACAAAAGTATTGTTCACACTCAGTTGTTACAACGCAACAGAACTAAGTGTCATGATCAAGCCTACCTTGTCTTCCTTCAGCCACTTCTCCAGAAGCTGCTTGCGGCCCTGCTGTAGGACAGGGCGACAGAGCTCCAGAGACTCAAACTTGTTCAGCTGTCCCTGGTCAAGCAATATTCCAAAGTACTGGAGCAGGGGAGAGGCCTGCCCAGGCTGAGCTGGTACACTCTGGAACTTCCTGATCGTATCACTGGTACGTAGAATGCCCTGAAGAGGCATAAGATGGAGAGAAGCAATGTTTAATTAGTGAAGGCTGAATAGTATTAGTCAAAACCAGGTATTAAGCTATATGCTGAAGCATCCACTCTTAAGCCTTCACGGTGAAGATTTTCATCGAAACAATGACATTCTAGCAACAAGTCAGTGGCCACAAGTCCAGTCTAGGGTTGGAAAACTATACGAGATGCTCCTTTATTGGATATGGGAGAAGGTATTAGTCAGAGCAACAACCAAACTGCAGAGGACTAGTATTGCAGCACTTCAGTATTTGAATGTCAAGTACTGAAATGCAAGTGAGCTAAGCAAATCCACTAAGCTAAGGCAAACGTCCATGACTTCTAAGCTGTACCTTCAGAGTTATTTACCTTCGGTGCAGATGCAGCTACTTTAGCAGCATCTGCGTAGCTTCCTTGAGCAAACAGCGTGTTGAACTTTCTGGCAAATAATTCCTCTGCCCCAGCCAGATTACTACGTATAGCCATACGCAGTCCCAAGTCAGGATTCTGGAGAACATTTGTAGCGTAGTTCACTATGTTGTCTTCCTCAACACATACAGAAAGCACCTGGAAAGGACAAAAGGTATATTGAGAAGTACTGTACTTGCCACAACCACTATGAAATACAGCAACAAAATGGCTATGCAGCCCATCAGTGTAGTAGTAGATGATTAAAAAAACCACCACCAAACACCACCACACACAAAATCAAACCCACTAAGTTCTTACCCATGCAGTTCTGTACTAGGAACAGTTAAAAACTGACTAATCAACTAGTTACTTGCTCTCTTTCATGACATTTGTTGCATCAAATCACTCAATAGGTTTGTTACATTCCATCTGAGCTTTAGAAGGACCAAAACCAGAATGCTGAATTTGTTACCTGTCCTTTTTTGTTCACACCAATAATGCCTGAGGTAGGTTCATGAGGTGCTGTGACAAAGATAGTATCAGCACTAATACGGTTCATGTAGATGCACACTCCAGACTCCAAGTCATACATGTGAATATATCCATACTTTGTGATCAGGTAGATAACACCATGCTTAACTCCAATCTGCCAAAAGATGAGTTTTTATTAGTCAAGACTAAGATTGTAACTGTTAAGACAGCTGCCTTTAGCCTAGTCACAAGATGGTACTGCAGTAACATGCCTTTGCACAGACATCAAGAACAAATATAGCTTCAGGCTTTTTCCTTACAGGCTCAAAGCAATTAACAGCTTTGCTGGCCATTTGGAGCCACAGTTCCACCAAACAGAGGCTGAAAGGAAATTAAAATTCATCTGCAGCAAAGGATATACTCCTCATCCTAATGAGCCAGGCTGAGGGAGAAAGTCTGGGCATAATTAGCATTCTAGTCTAGATATGTCAGTACAAGTTTCTGTTCAGAAATATTAATGAGATAATTCAACTCTCTTCCAACAAGGCCTACACAAAAGCACCAGCAGAAGTTAAACCAGGCTCAGCTACTGAGTAGTCCAGTTTGCCTGTCAAGGCACTTAAACAGGGGAGGCTTGCAAGCCAAAATGGTCTTCAGACAAAAAAAGTATTTTCACTTTGGAACAAGCCTTCAGATGTTTGTTAATTAAGCTTCGAGCTGAAGGACATGAATCCTGCCATGTAGACAGCTTGCTTTATTTACCTTAAGGCATCTCTTGGTTCATTTATGAAGCTGGTCTATTAGACTGGTCAGCAGTTGCATGCTCTGAGATAGCTACCTCCCACAAATCTATTAACACCCCCCTCCCAGAACTAGGAGGAATGACAGCAAAGCACAAGTAGAAAGCATTCTTTATGACAGAGGTGGCAGCTACTTGACAAGCTATAAAGTTGATTTTTTTGGGAGTCAAACATTTACCTGCATTGCTACAGGAAAGTCTGTCTGTGCCTCAGGTGGGAAAAACACATCAACAGCTTTCTTAACAAATGGTTGATTTCCAGTAGCTGGCTGACCTACTTCAATTATGTGTAGCTAGGAAGAGAAAAGAATATGTCACAAGACTGCCTGCAAGTACAGCCACATGAAAGAAGTTCCTCTCTTCAGATATGCTACTGAAGTCATCTGCCACACTTGGCTGATGAATATCCACCCAATCCTAAATCAACACATTCTGAGGAGCTGTGTTCCAGATTCTTATCAGAGGGACAAGTTTTTCAGAACTTCAAGTAAAAACCAGGAAAAGCTAAAAAAAACCAAACAAACAAAACAAAACAAAGAAACAAACAAAAAATCCACCAAAAGCAGACACCAAAATGATGCTGACAAAGTGTGCTATGCACATGGTTCCCAACGTGTTCTTCAGAGAGCATATACTAAACTGGGTGATCACTGAAGTTCTATTAGTACCAAGTTCTGCTACAGCAAAACAGGAAAACAGTTGCAGATTTTACCTTGCCCCCTGCGGGACTCCTCACAGCAAAACAGAAGAGGGTAGAAGGTTTGGCATTTCCCTCTATTTTAAATTCTGCAAAAGCTGCTGCATGGCCCTCTATAGGTTGGGAGACTTTTCTATCAACTGAGTACAGCTGCATTGCACCAACCACACGATTTTGCTAGGAAAAAAGAAGAAAGGTTAGCTTTTACAGATAAGATTTCAAATGTTTACAGCAAGACCTTTGGGACAGTAAACTAAGAAGCAGCAAATGCCTCTCATGCCCTCCTCCAATGCTTTAACTGCATTAAAAGTTGGGTTATTCCTACCAAAAAGAAATTTTTGATTTTTTAATCTATAGGAACCAAAGTTAAGAAACAATAGCAGCTATTAAGTGAAGGGGGGGCATGGCTCTCTAGATTGTTTTCATAGCAGCACAGGTAACTTACCTGTGCTGAAATTCCTATCAGCAGCAGCCATTTCTGGTGTTCATCTGTTCTGTAATTGATGATTTGGCAGCCTGCAAGACTAGCATGCCTGTCAAACATCTTCTGGGGTTGTGATTCTCCCTCCATGCTCCAGTGGTAGACTGCTGTCTCTGTCACCAAGGCAACTGTATTCACAGATATCCATTTCCAGAAGATCACTTCCTCTGCCATCGTGTGGGCTTTCATTTTACTTTTCATCTCAATGTTAAAGATCTGAAGTGTTTTCCCAGCTAGTGTGACAAAACCCAAGAAACATCATGGACAGGTTACCACACTGGCCATCTGTATTCTCCATATTTACAAGCACCCTGTTTAACCCACTGTTCCAGTGATACTACAGACAGGATTAGTGCCCTGTCACATCTGATGCTCCTTTGATACTTGACTCATAGCAAACAGAATCCCCTCCCCTTCCCCAACAGCTCTATCATCCCTGAAACAAAAAAGTCTGCTTCTTATGGACACTTACATGGACATTCCAACAACTGACAAGCATAGACATTTTAATCAACTATAAGTTGTATTCAAAAGACAGTCTAAGCTACAGAGCTTGTGTAAACACTGGTTTAGGTAGCAGCACTGGTATATCAAGTGATAGGTGTCTGCTAGATGTCATTTAGTATAACTAATAGAAAGAATGGCTCCAGTTTGTCAGTTTAGTCGCTGTTGTAGATGACCTGGAGTCCAACAGCGCAAGACTTGGAACAGCTCAAGATAGCCAAAGACCACAGCTTCCATTCTATTTTTCTGTTGAATAAACCGTGCACTTAACTAGGAGATGGATGGGCTCTGTACAACTGTGATACAAGTGTCTGCTGAAGAGGTCAGTCAAAAGTTAAGGGATTTGGAGCTTTACTTCCAGTTAAGGTTGCTGCTTCATCATTTAGGAAACTATATTGCAGGTTTAGCTTGACTTTAGTATTCCTTTTAACTACCAGAAGCAGCTAGTAAGGATAGACTTAAAACTGATGTTAACTGAACAAAGCTATAAAGCATAAGGAACTCTCTTCCTTTCAGGAAATCAGAGTGATGTTTTACTTCTCTGCAGATGAGACAACTCAGCTCTAAGAATATTGTTTTCTGTTCACAAGACACCCACTCAGACTGCTGGAGTATTGGCTTGTAATGCCGTTATTTCAGGAGTGTTTTCCCTGCTAGTAACACTTCTGTCAAACTGGTAGAAAACTTCTCCTGGAAAGTTTTGACAGACAAAGGCTGCTGGCCACTGAGGAATCATTTTCATACTAACCCTGAGTTAACACACATCTCAGACTGCTCTATAATGTTTTAGCATAATTTATACAGTAAATTGATCATATGAGTTTAACACAGTGCCACGAGAGAACACAAGACTTCAGACTATGCATGTTGAGTGCGACAGGATTCAAAGCAGTACAATTTGTTCAGTACGGCAACAAATTCAAGCTTCAGAACTCTAAACTGTAATTAAACTACCAAAAATTCCATTATTTGGATTAAGAAAGCAGAACCTGCTATAAAGTCATGATGAGGGCAAGTGTAAGTTTGAGTCTTATGTGTACTTGAACACTTTTTTGGGCCAAGATCTGAGACAAAAAAAAAAAAAACAGAGTCTTACTTAAGTTTTTCTGATTAAGCTACCAGACTGTTCAATCTACTTAGGACTAATCTCTACAGGTGTAGTCAAGTAAGCTGATTCATTTTTTGAACACTGGCATGAGAATTTACATTTCAGTTCACCAGAGCATGAAGTTTCTCCTTTCCACAAGGAATGGAAGCACCTTGAGTGCTGCATTCTCCACTTACACCAACTGGGGAGTACTCTCAATACAGAGCAAAGCAAAAGAATCACAAACACAAGGACAAAGCATAAACCTTGGTACATCAGGAAAATGCCACATGCAATCCAGAAATGAAATTGTGCATACTGTATTTCAGCTTAAATCCAGAACCATTTCATTTCTTCTTTAAGAGTGGGTTTGTATGTTTATTGCTCAATAATCCTTAGATTATGAGCAATTCCCACTCATGTCACACTGAGTCACAATATGCAAGAGTTTGACTACTGATGCCTCAGTCAATCAGCAGGGAAAGTCTGGATCGACAGACTGATTTAAACCACGTCTCAGTGCAGTTCACTGTACTTCTGCTGGTTATCAGGGGTAACAACATATTGGTTGGGTAGCTCTATTCATCCTCTTTTCTACCCAACACTTCGGTCACTGGATTACTGATAGAAGAAGAGATCATTAAGTGTGCAAGAGCCAACAACATAACTCTGCATGTCAGTATGACATCACTCACTCAACATTATCTGCTCAGAGGACAAACTTATTCACTCTGCAGGGACAGAATGATACTTCTTTTGAGTAAGTCTTACCACTGGCAAGAATAAAGCTATATTCTTCAAAGCTGATGATAATCCATTTAGTTAGTAGGTTAGTTTTAAAACTGGATGATATAGATTCCTTTTAAGGGCTAGATGAAGCTTTGCTACTGTAGAGAAGGCACTTTCCTTGCCAATATGGTTTGTTTAAAGGGGTCCAAGACTACGGATAACTTCAGATTTGTTAAGAGGTTGCTATTTTTTCATTGTTACCTTTACCCACACCCCAGGTAAGGCAGTCCTTGGCCAGATGTATAAGCATCTTCGCTGAATCATAGATTCAGCTGAAATCAAACATTAACACATTCCTTTTCCCATAATGTCAGTATAAGCCTGAGATCAAAGACAAGAAACTACAGGTTTTGTGCCAGTTTCAAGGACAGTTATTTCTTGGACCCCTAAGTAATTTCACTATAATTTTCCACAATAAAAAACACATTTAGGCAAAAATGAATAGCACACAGGACATGCTAGCAGAGGTCTCTCATAAAAATATTGTAACTTGGTTTTGTCTATTGACTGTACTTCCATCACACACACACAAACATAAGAACATACTCTTCTCCTTCATTCTGTACAGTCAATAGTCAAAGCAGCCAGATGGTTAGCAACAAGCCAATGGAGAACATTTGCACTACAATACCAGTTGAGGATTTAGAATCTCCCACCTGGCTATAAAGTGAACTGTCAAACAGCTACCTTGAAGTTCAGTACTTTTTATGAGATTAGACCATTCTGTACTACTGAACATGAAACATCATGACAAAGTTCACTCACCATCTGTTTAGAAAAGATGCAGGAAGAAAAGTATATAGTTATTGAGATTAAATACCAGAAGTGGGTCATTTAATAAAAGAGCCAGAGATATACTATAATTATTTCTTTGAGCTCTGAGCGCTACTTAAAGGCAGTATCAACACCACAGGTACCGATAAGCAGAGGTCTTCTATCTGCAAGATCTCATGCTTGCCAAACTTAACATGCTTGTACATTCAGACTTTCCCAGTTACTGGCAATCCTTACAACATTTTGTTGGTATCTAGTAAGCTCAAAGCTACAAGAAAGGGCGAGGACAGAACAGTGAGTAAGAGTGGCCTTACAGCCCTATTCATCTAAATACATGTCCATTCTGTTTACAACACCTGTTTAAAGGGATAGTATACCATATGTTGACCTGGTCCTTAGTGAGAATAGGAGGCTGCAGTGACAAGCCCAAGGATCTCACACCTATCTGGAGGCAAATCAAATATTACTGAAAAATCCACTGCCAAAAATACAGCATGCAAGTTCAGGCAAGAATTCTTATCCTCATATACATTCTTCTTAGAGAGTTTACATAAACTTTAAGAACATAAGCAGTAATACAGCTAAAAATACTTCATACTACAATAATAAAGGGTTACTCACCTTTTAGAGCAATTACTTTAGAGGCTGGATTCATGATGGCACTTTCAGCAGAAATTGGACGTCTGATGGGTGTTGTTGGATCACTCATGTCAATTATCACTACTTGTGCCTGCTCTCCCACTTTCTCCCTGATGCAGATGAACTTGTCAGATTCCATTGTTAGGGTACTGAATCCAATGTTTGCTGGGTTAATGCCCAAATTTTGGAGCTAGAAAGACAGAAGAAAAGTGCTTTATTATACTTCCCATGCTGAAGGTCTAACTCAAGCATCTGTCTAAACTCTCCTCTAGAAGGAAATGCAAGACTGGCATATTTCTCTGTCAATAATATTTATTAAGGAACTACAACTAATCTTCTGACTCTTGGTCCATAGCTAAAGAACTATACAATTCTAAGTATTCAAGTCCTAAAGCCATTCCAGAGTTGTGTTATTGACGCAAACTAAAAGGAGTTTTAACATAGCATTTATTGTTTAACCTGGTTCTAGCAATGTGATAGGCTGTATACTATCAGTAGCATCCCTATTCCAGATTTATCAAGGCTGGTAAATTTGATATCAAAAACTTATTAAGTGGCAGAACCACAACACACAGTATCAGTGGGTTTTGTGGAAAGAACCAATTACCATTATGCATCCCACTCCTAGCAGCATTATGGAATGAAGTCTACATAGCAGGTATCAAATGGCCCTCTTTTTTTTCCCCAATAGGACTTGTTCATCTTACTTCTTAGAACCTAACTCTTACCAGTGAAAGCTAAGAAAGGTGTTTTAAAATAGTCATTGATTCTCTCCTTGCCCAAGATGTCACACCATTTGGCTCAACCAAGGCAGGCATTTCAATGCAGACCCCCTCCAGCCTTACGCCCAACTCTCAAAACATAACTTATGCTCAATCATATGGCAGTAGGCACAAAGCAGTTAATGTAACAAAGTCATTTTGTGTCACTGAATAGACTGCCCTAGAAGATGGCTATTTCTCATTTTCATCCTCTCATGTTAACTTTGTTTCCATTCACTTCCCGTGTCAGGTGAACAGGAGGAGGCGGCGGTGAATCACTGTTTCAGTTGGTCTGCAGTAAATCAGCTCTCCCTACCAGCGCACCCCAGCTTGGTATGTATGCAAGCTGCATTTTATATAACAGTAACTGTGACAAGCCTGAGCACCTGCTTTATGCCCCAGAGCAATGCTTTTCAAGCAGAGGAACTGTATCAGCTTCACTGAAGCATCTTAAGGCATTAACCTATACTACTTTTCAGTGCACTGCAAGTGAAAAATGACTGCCCTCGAGGAGGCAGGACAGAAACTACCACCAGCATCACAGAGTCATTAGACCTCTTTAATACATACCACCAGGACCTTCATACAATAGACTAAACCCCTTGGGCATCAATCCCATTATAGTGTCACAAACACTGTTTGAGTGTGTTTTGATCTGCCTCATCATGGCTTGTTACAGTTTCTGTAAAGCTACCCACTACATCATAAATTGGGTATGTAATGGAGATACCTACAAGTGCGGTGTGCCAGGACTGTGCCCAAAAACACCTCAGGAATTGTTTGTTTTCTGCCCAGCTTACTAATGAAGAGCTATTCAGCTCAGTAGCTGCTAATCTTGACATACTCAAGTTTCTGTAATGCAATACAAGCCAAATGTACGCATGTGTAAAAAGACATTCACTCCCTTCCACAAGTGTGTCTCAGCAAAACTGAGGCCCATAACATCTCACTTCATAGGAAAAGTCTTCAATATACACTAGTAAACTTGAGTAGGTGCTATTAATTCCAAAAGAGAATGACAGTTTTAGGCACAAGAATATCAGAAGCTGCTTGCAGCTAGAGTTTTGAAAACAAGTCCACTAGGCATACAGCTATTACAGGCTTCTGTGTCAGTACAGAAAGAAGTTTCCATATCAAGACAAACCATGCACTTTTCATACATAATGCAGAAAGTTTCAATACCCAATAAACATGAAAGTTGTAGCTCCATCAACTTCTGTGCACTTGAACAACAAAGGAATAAACAATGGGCTCTTAATTCCACTGTTCTTGGTCACTTGCTCTATACAGGACAATGTCCTCTTATTGTGACAAATTACATTTTCACATAGTAGACACATGAGCACTTTAATGCTGAGCATGATCTGTGTCCACCTACCAAGAGACTGATTGTCACAAGTCTGGACAAGTGATTTAACTGCAGCATAATCAAGTTCCTAACTTGATTTAATTAATCCAAACTCAGATGTATTTCCAGAGTACTGAAGTAGAAACACAGCCTCTTCAAGGTCTCTTGTCAACTACTGTGCTTCAGCTTGACGTGCTCTCCAAGACACAGCCCCCCATCTGCTCATTCTGCATGGTGAGAATCTTGAGGTATCAGCCTACTTGAAGCTCAGCTTTAAACTCAAGGTTATTCATGTCAAAATCTGGCCCATGTTGCAGAATAACAATTTGGGTATCTTCACTAGGATAAGGAAGATTTTGCATCAAGTTCTGGTATTAAGATTTCCTATTTTAACTGTTACAAAATCTAGCCAAGCTTTCAGAAAAGGTAATGTTAAATTATGCAGGAGAATCACTGCCATCCTGATTGTTAAGGAAGTCAGTCATATCTTTTAAAGGCAAAATGTCAGCAGTACCTAAAGGATGGTCACGCAAATGCTGCAAGCCCCAGGGAATGATGACAACACATTTTAGCAGTCTGAAAACACTGAAGACTGTTCCTGTCATCAGGGGAGTGAGAAAGTATCCTCATAAGATCATATGTGCTCCTATAACATGGAAGCAGTGTGTAAGAGGCATATTCTTTATGTCTATACAGAAGAACACGAGCAGAATCCCTGTACCACCAAAAATAGGGACACTAGCCAGCATTGCTTCTATCCTTGGTGGGACAAACCTGCTGAGACAATCTGGACTATGTTGTTCTAAAGCACATTCACCTCAAGCACAGAATAAAGAAAATTTTATTACAGGACACAGCAAGCATTTAACTATGTATCTTAAAAGGCTCCAAGTAAAGGTGCTATAGATCATTACCGAAGTTTTTATATACAAACCAGAGGTTTTGCAGTTTATTTTCATAAAGGTCTCAACATCAAGCCTCTCAATTTTTACTAAATGTTCGTTTTATATTATGCTTCTAAGGCAAGCACTACTCTCAAACTAAGGTTGTCTTCTAAAAGAAGGATTCTTAAAAAGTCTTTCCAGAGAAACACACTATGGGGATAGGCTCTTTGCATGATTTTACCTCACACTTCTGAGTAAGCCAGTTAAACCCTACCAAACACCCCCATGTAGGTTACTGTAAGTCTTGCTGTAAAGGAAAGGATAACATTCTGTCCTACAAGCAGCAGCTTAATCCCTCTCCTACTCTTTCATGCCCAAATGCCCATTATCTACATGTACAGTATAGAACTATCTTCACTTTCAGGCTGAATGAAACAGATAACAGATTTTTGCTTTGTAGATATCTAGTATTACTGCAGGCTGGATTAGATATCAAATTTAAGCATCTTACAGTTATTAAGAACTTTGTGACACGGTAAAGATTAACCCAAGATGTATTATTTGATTCTCAACCTCAATGAAGATACACGAGTCCTACACTTAGGATGAAATATAACTATTAATCTGACATTTAGGCTTTCCCCACTACCAACATGTTACCGTCTCCTAAGAAATGGAGTTATGTTTTTACACAGGAGTTCTACTAAATATTGGGCTTTCTAATGCATTTCCCCTTCTGTGGAACACAGTGACCCAGCACAGACCAACTCAGACACTGGTACTACCAGTCAGTTAAAATAAGTCCATTTCTCTAATGGGAAATACTTAACCCTGACTTACTGTGTGTTCAGTTCTGACACTCTAACACTTGGAATCTACTATCAGTTAAATGTTGAAGTCAGAAGAACTCTCTGAATGGCTCAGTACATATGCCATTTCAGCTCTATGACATACAGCTCTAGTGGAAATGATTTTTAGAGGTGATCAGTTGTTGTTTTTTAAGCCTATTAGAAAAGAGTAAGGCTTAGACAGACGCTGTGGGCATCCAAATACTAAAAACTGCCTGCTAAAAGCTCTGTAAGCATATAATTTTAAGCATAATCCAAACTAAGAACGCAATAATACAGTTTCTCAGAAGTCTTTTAAGCATGTGGCTATATAAAGTTATAATCATGCTCAATAAGGAGCTGTATATCCTGCACAGTTGGATATCCCCTCTCAACTGCCCACCCTCACCTCATCTCCTGCTATAGTTCCCATCCTGGCAGGTGAGGGCCATAAAGGCAATATTCAAGAGCTGAAACACACAAGAGCACCGGCTCACAGGTTTGGGTTGCAATTAGGCTGTCATCTTAAATGACAGTTACTCTCTACACAAAAAACTGTTCTTGTATGTCTTTGCTGAGGATTAATCACTTATTGAATGAGTATCCCTACCACATGTAGGGCACTCCTCAGTACAGGGAGCAGATATGGTCTCTTCAACACTAAGTAGCTGAATCAATAATATTTAGCCCTACCTTTTGAATACAAGTCCAAAAAGTTATTTACAGCTTGCAAATATCCTGAGTGCTTTTAAGTGCACACATCTAGCCAAAGCAAACTCATGAAAGCCATTACACTTCATCTCCATCATGCCTATTGCACAAGAGATAGTAATTCTTAACAAGACATCTCAGACTATCAAATAGAAAGTGTTTTTGTCCAGAAAATAACAGAAGTAAATCTACATCCTTTATGTTTAAAACTAAGATACCTTACCTTCTCAGTGCTGTACCAAGACGCATAAAACTTATGCACCAAGAACAGGTCATACACAAGTTTTTTTCACATTAGTTTACTGTGCTCAAGAGCCTGCATTAGTTATTGAAAGAAAGCAGAACCCTGTCTACAGACCCATGTATCTATCCATCTAAGAAATGAAGCCCCCAACCTAGGAAGCTGAGACTTTTTGTAAGCAAGAGCTTTCTCTGCAGGCAAGAAGAGTTATTTGCTAGTGAAAACTGAAAAAAGTTCGAAAAAGGACAAAGACGAGCTTTTAAGAGCAAACCAATGACTAAAGGAAAAGTTTAATTTTAGATCAAGAACACTTCGTACACTGAATTCCAGTAGTATTGCTCCCAGTCTATGTACCAGTATATTTAGTCTTTTACAACATTTCCATTGTAAACTACAATCCCTTTGGAAGAGTTCATACTGGTAAATAATTTATAATTCACTGCTCCAACAGAAGCACTGGAGTTAAGAACCTGATTAAATCACAGTAGCTTAAGTAGCATGTAGTAGTACTTCACTATAGCAGAGCTGGCACAGTTGGTACTGCTGCAGCTGCTCCGACACCAGACATAAAAACCAAGTCCTTATCTTATTCCCCTCCCTTGCTATGGGGCTTAACTCCGATATTCTCTGTGAGAAGAATGAGCAAGATGCAAGTTCTTTATGAATATGTGAATACTCACAGCTACACAATTCACATCTAAAAACAACTGTTCAATTGCATTAGATGTAGCTAAACAAACAGTAAAACTTCATTGCATTCTCAGCTTGACTACTACCACATCAAGACCTGGATCTCTTTCTCTTACTGCATCTATTCTCCATCTGTCAGCTCATATTAAGACTTGAATGTACAAGCTGTAAGAGTTTCAAAAGTAATGTGCACTGTGACTGGCAGTCACTCCTCTTGCACAGGCTCGGAGCTACAGTTCGGTCAGGAGGATCAACACACAGCAAAACAAACTTCATGAAGAATGTAAACAGTCTGCTGATCCCTAGTACTCCTCTGATTTTACATGGACCAAGATTGCTGTTTCACTTCACACCATCATTTATCTACTTCCAGCTAGAGAGAGTGGGAGAGAAGAGTTCAGTATTTAGCACTGCAACTTATGTTTAATTCTCTGAAGAGCACTTTCTGCATGCTTCACTTCTTGTTTTAGTAAAGCACATGCAACTATCTTGGGAAGACTCTGAACTTAAGTGAAATAATGTTTCATCAGCAACAGGCTGATTGTGGAGTTGGGTAATTATAGTGCTAACAGCTACTCTAACTACCTAAAGCCACATTAATTAAAATGGCTACAGGTATAAACGGTACACAGATTGACTTAAGGTGCAGAAAGATGTAACATAAGACCACTGAAACTTACCACAATTGCACGGTATTTTAACTTTTTTTGATTTAACATCATAAAGCAGCATACTAGATCTGTTACACTAAAGCTAAATATTGGTAACAGTGAAGCACTACAAAAAGGAGTGAAGGCCCTACCAGTCAACAATAAGCACCACGTATCATTTATTCATGACTCGAGATGTTTACAACACATAATGTTAAGTTAGAGCTGATTAAACTGTATTGCAGATATCCAGCCAGAGCAAACACTACCAGTTCCCACATTCCTTCTGATTTCCCTCCCCATTTCTCCTGCCATGTAGAAACAACTGCAGAGGCAGCACTGAGGAGCCTGACTGCATTCCTACTCCCAGCTACTACTAATCTCAACTTCTCTTTAGCAGAACACTGTTTTGGAGCTACTGCGCTCAGGCTGGAGGGAGAGCAGGAGAGAGTGAGTCCTGCAGAAGAGTTTAGTCCTACAGGTTAATGGTGGGTCCCACGTTTTCCCCTTTCCACTATGCAGCCCCCATGCTAGGGAAAAGTCCCCCAAGCACAGGTTTAGTTCTTTCAATAAGATCAAAAGCAGGTGGTAGCAAAAAATAGAATATGACTTCAGTACAAATCCCCTGAGAAGTGGGTAGCCCCCCCACCCAAACCAGAAGTACCACAAGGCTAATATTGCCAGCGTTACAAGACATACTAGTCATCACAGAAACAGTCATTTAACATGCAAAGCAGCACATTACACCTACGACATATTGTGATGTTCTCTCATCATTATTGTATAGACCAAACGCAATTGGCAGGACTGGTTATGTTTGTCAGTTTTGAATTATAAGAACTATAAGCATCTTTCTAAGCAGCATGACATCAAAACACCTTGGTCTCAAGTTCCTGACTCAGCTGCACTGCAGCTCTTAGGAATTCACTTGAGGTTACACTGGTCACTGCTACACTGGTAGGGGGATGGGGGGATGACAGTATAATTCTTTCTTACTATGTTAAACTCTCTTAACCCATGACAGCTCCAAAGAGACAGGTGTGTCTGCTCCCTTGGGCACAGAGACTCAGTATTTCTGGAGTTTGTCAGCCCTATTACTGTTTTTCAGGCTAGGGCTCTTTCTGGAGTGACCAAGACAGCCCTTTCAGTCAAGCAGAAAAACACTTCCCAAAAGGAGCTGGAAGGAGCAATAACCATTTCCCAAGCTGAAATGCTTGAAGTGACACAAAGTCCACCCTGATGGACGATACTGAGTCTATATTTTGAAATGGATGCCTGATTTGACAGAAAGGGGCAGGATAGACCCGGGGATGACTTGCCAAGTCCACTTCCTGTCCTCTCATTCATTTAGCAAATTCCTTTAATTCCTGCTGCAAACTGCATGTTCAGAGACTGCTGCTCTCTCACTCCATTTACAACCCTCTCTCACCACCAGTTCACAAGGAAACAGATAAACCGGTTTGTCTGTGCTGCATCCATTAGTCATGGATCTTTTCCAACGTTGGCATTATGGTTTTCACAGGCTATTAAGAGCAGAACTATGTCATTTTTAGGAAGATATATATTTTTTAATACTGTTATGTTTGGAAGGAGGGACAGAGGCTATGCAGCTTCCAAGTCCAATTGGTTTCTTGCACCTCATCTCACCAATTTCCTCCCAGTTCGCAGCTGCATAGAAAGAGGTTCCCAGAAACCTCCGCAACCGGAGGCTGATGGTCGTTGAGGTAAAGCAGACAAGCCTGGATCCCTCTGCAAGATGAAGGCGCCCACCTCACCGAGGCGGGGGAGCCCCTGCGGTCCCCGGGACCAGCAGCCCGGCCGGCGCCTCCCCCTCCCCGGAGCGGGAGGTCCCTGAGGCGGCGAGTGACTCTGCACAAATCGCGGCCGCCCCGCACGCCGCGGAGAGGCGGCCGGGGATGGATGGATGGATGGATGGACGGACGGACAGCGGCGGCAGCCCCGGGAGCCCGCACCGGGTCGGGCTCAGCCCCGCGCGCCCCCGCGGCGCCCAGCGGGACAGCGGCCGCGCACCGGAGCGGAGGGAAGGCGGGAAGAGGGAGCGGGTCTCCCCGCCACAGCGGCCGCAGGAGGCGCCTCCACGGCCTGGCGCCCCCTCCTCTCAGCGCGCCCCCCGCCCCGCTAGGCCGCGGCCCCCCCGCTCTGCGGGACAGGGCGAGGCAGAGCAGGGGGAGCCCCGTCCCTGCGCGCCCCCTCAGCCCCCCGCTCACCTGAAAATGCTCCTGGAAGCGAATGGGCAGTATCTGGGCCATGGCTGGGGGCGAGCTCCCCGGGGCAGGGGCGCTGGGCAGGGGCCGGCGGTGGCAGCAGGGCAGGCGCCGCTGCACCCCACACGGCGGCGGGGAGGGGGTGGCGGCGCAGGCGCAGTGCCCTCGCTGGAGAGCGCCCCGGCGGGCTCGCCTCCCTTTTTCTGCCTCAGCTCGGGGCCGCTCACTCCGGCGGCGGGATCACTCCGCACCTCACCAGCCTGCCAGGGTCTCCTCAAATAGTCCCTCCCCGCGGCGCTTCTTCCCCCCGCCCCGTCGTCCCTGCCCGTCGCTCGCCCTCACTCAACGCCGCCTCCCTCTGCCCGCCGCCCTCCAATCCCGCTGGGTGGCAGGGCTGGGGAGGGGGCTCCGCGGGGAAGAGGGGCTCCCCCCGCGCCGGTTGCGGTCAGTGGAGAGGGGCGGGAGGGGGTTGTCAGAGCCCGGGTATCCTTCCGCTGCTGCCACACGCACTCACGTGACCCGACCCCCTCCCCGGCTCCCCCCGGCGGCGGGTGGGCGCTGCGGCCCCGGGGGCGCGGTCCCGCCGCCCGCCTCACACGGGCCCCCGGAGCTCCCGCCCTTCCCCGCGGCGGGGGTGGAGGTGCCGGGGGTGATGCTCCCCTCAGAGGAGAAAGGCGGGGTCTCCCAGGCGCTGCCCCGCCGTGCCCCTCAGGGCGCAGGTGGTGGGAGCGGCCGGGCCGGCACCTGCCGCCGGGGCTGGTTCGGCACAGGGCGGCTCTCGGGTGGACACCGGCTCATCCCGGCCGCAGAGGCCTTTGACAGCCATGGCCTCACTTGGGGCACCAGGGCAGCTCGGCAGCGCCTGGGAGCCCCGTGGGCTCGGCTGGTGCTCTGGCCAGACTCGGTGCCCACGGCCCTGAGCCGCCCATAGCCCCGCAGCGCCCTGAGCCGCCCATAGCCCCACAGCGCCCTGAGCCACCCATAGCCCCGCAGCGCCCTGAGCCACCCATAGCCCCGCAGCGCCCTGAGCCACCCATAGCCCCGCAGCGCCCTGAGCCGCCCATAGCCCCGCAGCGCCCTGAGCCACCCATAGCCCCGCAGCGCCCTGAGCCACCCATAGCCCCGCAGCGCCCTGAGCCGCCCATAGCCCCGCAGCGCCCTGAGCCGCCCATAGCCCCGCAGCGCCCTGAGCCGCCCATAGCCCCGCAGTGCTCTGAGCCACCCATAGCCCCGCAGCGCCCTGAGCCACCCATAGCCCCACAGCGCCCTGAGCCACCCATAGCCCCACAGCACCCTGAGCCACCCATAGCCCCACAGCGCCCTGAGCCGCCCATAGCCCCGCAGCGCCCTGAGCCGCCCATAGCCCCACAGCGCCCTGAGCCACCCATAGCCCCACAGCGCCCTGAGCCGCCCATAGCCCCACAGCGCCCTGCCCCAGGTAGCCGTGAGCTTCATGGCTGGTTATCGGTTGTGTTTGAGAAGCCACCCTGCTGTTCTGCCCTGCTGGATTTCTAAATGGAAATAGGGTTCCTTCCCTGGAGTGTTGACATGGTAAATTGGGAAGTTGTCGAATAACCAAGAAGTGGAGGGTCCAACTTTGTCAACACCGTTTTTTTTCTTTACTCCCGCTCCCAGTCAGCCCATTAGTATCAAATGGGGGAGGTGAAGGTAACATTGCTGCTATTATGTTTCTCCTAAATTACAGTAATCCTTGGAGATGGAAACGGATTGCTGCAGTGTTGCTACTCCAGCGGTTCTATGGGGAGCATCGCAGTGTTCGCATTTTCCCAGATCCCAGCTGTGGGAAACACAAGATTAAAGGAGAATCTCTGCTTCAACTTTTTATAAATGAGTTTCTCATGCTGTGGGTTGCAAAGAAAAGCTGAACAAGGGACCCCTGAAGACTCAAAACCAGAAGGCAGATTAAAACAATTCAAAATATATTACACTTTAAAACCTCATTATTTTTACTTAACCTCATTCGTTTTTAACACATGGAGCTGAGAATTACCAGAACTGGGTTAGGTTTCCAAAGGAATCGAAGGTACGGCTCTGCTGAGACACCTGGGCTCCTCCTGGCACCCACAGTCACAGGCTGCACCCCTCTGGCATATGGGGGAGATCTGAAGGTCTCCAGCAGGACTGAGGGAACCCTCAGCAGCCCCTTGAACGGGTGGCAGGAGGTGCTGGGGCTGAGGTGCCGCTCAAGCCCCATCCCTCAGGAAATCGCAGCTCTGGCTGGAGGGCTCACCGCTGGGCTCAGCTGCCCAGGGCCGTTCTCACCACAGCAAGTGAGAATGGAGCTGAGGTGGAGAGAACTTTACGTGGTCTCAGAAGCGGTTTGAGTGGCATCTGCTCTGTAGGTTTGTTAGTAGCAGTTTATTTATGGATGACTGAAGGTAATATAAACCAGGAAAGATCTTGACATTGCTCCTGTCAACTTCTGTGGAAGACAGCAAACTGATGGAGTAGAGGCCACAACACAAATTTTGTTACTATCTGCTTTCTAGAAGAACTTCAGCATCTCAGCATTTTTACAGCATGTGTGAAAAAAGCATTGGCCTCATGAGCAAGAGCTTCCATCCCCAAATCTGGCCAGCTGGGAACACACAGCGGGACCTGAACACCCAAGATTGTGTTGAGTTTCTAACTGGACCACTGCACAAATCAGCAGGTCACAGTTTTTTGGGGTCAGCATTACAGAGGGCTACATGGGCTTCAGATACATGGTATAGACATGCATGAAATACATCTTCTGCACACATTGATTCCTTCCAAACACAAACATGTCTTTCTAAAAGCCTAGAAAACAGGAAATTTTTCCAGGAATCTTAGAATCATAGAATGTACCGAGTTGGAAGTGATCCACAAAGATCAAGTCCAGCTCATGTCCCTGCATAGAATAACTCCATGGCTATAAACTCCACAACTTTACCCATCAGTCTCTAAATGAGGGTAAGTCAACAGTGCTGCAGAGACAAGACCATCCGTGGGACATGAGGGCATGATCTGCTACCAGCCCATTTTGGTGTAATTAATTTGTTCAGTGTTGGCCTCTGTCAACTGGCCTCCTTCACAATCATTTCATGGATGCTCATTATTCATATCCAGACCTCCAACTGCTAGCTTCTGCTTTCTAATTTATAGTAACTAGCTCTGTTTAAAAAAAAAACCCAAGCCACAGACTTTCATCACTTCACAAATTAAATAGAACCTCTTAAGCATTGTACGTAGTTACAGGATATATAATTTTGTATCGTTGATATTTTAAAGAAAACTGTGACAAAGGAAAGAAACAACAGGTTTGTTTCAGACGTGTTTTTATTAGCAAGAACTACAAATGCACAAGAATCACTGTGTATGTGTGTAATTACTCTTAGTAGTCTGGCACTAAACTGCTGACATGTACTAGAGAGACCACTGGCTGAGGAAATCAAGGCTCTTTTAAAGTATAATTAAAATTAAAGGTCTGTTATATTTCTTCAATCCAGTTTTAATAATAAAATGCTTCATGCCCACTCCCAGCTGGCCAAAAACTAATTACAACAACCCATAATTTCTGTAGTAAAAAAAGCATCTCATTTTACATAAAAGTGCTTTGCCACACTTCTGTCTGCCGATGTCTTTCTCATTTGTACCTTCTTTACACTGTTCTGTGTTTGAACATCTGCTCTTTTGAACACCTGGCTTTGCCGATCACGAGGGTTAGATCCTTCACGGGCGTGATTCGCTCTGAAGAGCTTGCTGATAGTATGTGAAATTTTGACACAAATCAAAAAAAGAAGGGAAAAGTAATTTGCCATCTTTTCACCACATTGCAACTACCTGAAATAAACCTGACCTCTGTGCAGTCAGCTCTGTGTAAGGAAGTTTTCACTGAATATTTTAACCTTCTTTTCTATATTTAGTTTGGGATTTCTCAACAGAAAGGCACTACTGGCCTTATTGAAGGTATTTCTCCTACAGTCTATTGAAAGGAAACGTAAAGGCTCTCAAATCTGAATGTTTGCTGTGCTGTCACCCCTCTGATCAGCCAACTGCTGCTCTCTTGCTCTGTCAAAGGCAGAGCCGCAGCACTTAGCGGCTGAGAAGGGTGTAATCCCCAGCAATCCCCTAACGGTGCAAATGGAAAAGCTCTTGGTAAATGTTTCTCTATTTTTCAGAGGTTGCTCTCCTCCAGCTGTCTGGTTTTCTGGCTCCTCCTATGGATTGTAGCCTGATGCTCTTTCTCAGTATTTGCGAACAGCCCTGAGAAGAGCTGTATTTTTGCCTCAGAGGGACTGTTCTTTACATGGAAAAATGTGACATGTGTTGTACATCTTCCTAGTCCTCTTCCCACAGAATCAGCCAAGGAAGCTTCACTGGAAAAGCAACATGCATTTTGCCCAAGTGTTTCTCTCAGTCGTGCTCCACAACATCAGTTCTAATCACCATTTAACTATAAAACTGTTCAACTTGTAAATGTTTGGCCACTTCACTGTTTTGATTAAAAAAAAAAATAAATTAAGAGGCACTAGCACATACTCTGGTCTGTACGAGAGTGTCCCCCTGCTGACAGCGGGAGACCTGCCCGAGTAA
Organism: Nesoenas mayeri; assembly: GCF_963082525.1. NCBI lineage: Eukaryota > Metazoa > Chordata > Aves > Columbiformes > Columbidae > Nesoenas > Nesoenas mayeri. The sequence goes on along the minus strand of NC_137565.1, from coordinate 8,537,151 downwards.
AGCACCAAGTGATGGAGCCTGCAGGCTGGACTTGCACATCCTTGTGGCCGATGGCTGCAAACTGCCCAAGAGCTGGTGCGTGTGGTACAGCACCGAACACAGAACGTTTGATCTGCATCTGTTCCAGGTGGCGTCGGCTGAGCGTCCGTGTTTTCTGCACCAGATAAATGCGCACCTGAGGAATGCTGTGTCGGCAGCACAGCACCAAGATGTTGTGGCGCAGCAGAGTGTCACAACAACTCCAAAAGTTACGATTTGGTCTTGTTCAGAGAAACTTGTCGTTTTGTGCATCTCAAGGCCCTCACTGGCTGCCTTGTTTGCTTCAAGATCCAGTTTGAAATTGAACTCCTTGTTTTTCAAACCACACCCTCACTCCTTGGACTCCTTTCCAGCTTGTCTCCTGGAGACGGTGGAGCCCTCCCCTTTCCTCCTCTGTCTCTTCTCTTTCCTTCCAACAGGCTCCTCACTGCTGAGTCAAGAACTGTCTCCTCTCCTCATCTCCCATCCAGAACTGACTCCTTGTACATGTCCTGCAGCCATTCTCCATTTTAGTGCAAAATTCCATCCAAATAATGTTCTTTTCTCCTGAAATTCAATTCTCCTTTTCCCATCTGTTCTTCTTATTATTGAACACATAACTCTGGGCCACACAAAGCACTCTGAGGCTCTGGAAGGGTTTCTTCTGTGGTTTTTGTAAGTCATTGCGCAAGCTGCTGACAGCAGACTGGTAAAAAATGTAAATGCAATGTTTTTGAAGAGATGATTTGAAATGCAACTATTCTGTTGCAGAGTTGTTTAATGTGTAACTGTTTAATATTTAAATTCCCTCTAGTTCTTTCTCTGGCAGGAGAAGGTGGTTGTACACACTTAGCATTTAAAGAAAATCCCCTGATATGGTGAATTTAACTCCTGACATGTTCTTGATAAAAGGTCACTTTATGAATTTAGTTTGGTATGTGAAGTCCCATCCTGTATTCCCCGTGCATGGAAAGCTCTGCTGGAGATGACAGATTCTGATGGCATTTAATGTGAAAATGAACACAAGTGTCTAGAGGCAGCAGTAGAGCAAGCTGGAGGTCCTCAGATTCCCCACTGAGCTAATGCCATGATGATACATAATTTACTTGTAACTTGCAAACAACATGCCTGTCTTTCCTCCCAGAGGCGCTTCCATTAAAGAAACCATTTCTTTCTTTGTGTGGTGCGCTGACATTCACGCTCTCTGTGTGTTCATATGCTTGTTTGCTTCTTCTCTGGACACTTGTATTCTCCAAGGTTTGCAGCACAGATGCCGAGTTATTTGCCCGGCAATATATATTAGCTGAAATCGCAGCTCCTCCAGCTCAGCCTTGTAAAAACAGAGGTCTGCTGGTCGGTGACGCAAAGCAGGATAAAGGACATGGGAGTCAACGTCTGTCTTCAAAATCATGACAGATGGGTCAGGGCTGCTTGCTACGTCAACCTTTTTAGGAGCTGAATTCCTCCAGAGTGTTTTCTTTGGCAACTCATCCATCAAGTGAATAGAGGGTGAACATGTGATTTGAAAATATAAGTAATGAAAAGAAATGAGATAGCTAATATAAATGAAGTGTGCATCTATTGCTATTTTCACTAGTTCTGGAATGACAGAAACCAAGCTAGACTTGTAAATAGACCACGTAAAATCTTAGCCTAAGTAGTCTGAGTGGTTAAATACCATTTAGGAGAATAACTACTGAGTGTGCATGAAAAGAACACAGAGGAGAAGGCTGGAAGGACCTGAAGGGGTCTTCTGGTTATTACCTCTGTCCTACAGCAAGGCTGAATGTTTTCTAATCCCAAATTAATAGAGTGATTTAGGATATGCCGAATATATTGACTGTTAGGGCCTTTCAGCTATTTCCTTTGAATCAGACCTGTGACAAGGAAACCTCAGTGTTCATTTTCTTTACATTATTATATTACCCAGGAAACAGAACATAGCCAAGAAAAGCAGAAACCCCATTACATTTTAGAGTATAGTAGTAAACCATGCAGATGATAAACAGACTTTTAATTTTCTATAAGACCTTTACAATATATTTCCCCTTCTCTTAATCCTGGAAAGAAGCACTCCCTAAATTAATAAGCTATGAATTCCCCCAGCCCCAGAAGGAAACAAGTGTTTTATGACTGTGTTTTCCCTGCATTTGCCAGTTTCCTTTTCCCCACCATAGAAAGTTTTGAGACCATCGGCCAAATTCAGCCATATGTGATGGGGAGGTCTGCATTAACTGCAAAGATAGGTTCTGAAATCCCCTCCTGAAAACACCATTATTTCCTGAACTATGTTATCCCTTTCAAAACCAGGTTTTTATTAGACAATGTCATGCTATTTTAGGTAACACAAAGACCCTGTTTTTCTTCTATCAGCTTGCAGGATTTCAGGAAGCTGAAGATAAAAGTCATCCTAATTTTCCTACTCACTCTTGGCTCCCTCTGTCTTGAATTGTTTGTGGAACAGGTTTTAATGGAACTTCCCTGCATTTCATGGTTCTTAACAACATACATAACCTGAATATAACAGACTGGCTTTTCTGGAACTTCAGTCTTAACTAAAATTTTCAAGACAAACACAACACAAAGGTTGTTTGAACCTGGAGAGGTTCAACCACCATACATGTGTGCGACTTTTAGATTCTTGAGAAAATAACAAGCAAGATGGTTGAGGTAGAATAAAATGTAACTGAGTACAGACGTACATGCTCAAAGCCCTTATAATGAAATGTCTGAATTACCTTTAAAATCTTCCTACCACTACTAACAGAAGCAACATATAAGCACTTTTGCTGCCTGTCACTATAACAAATTTTGATGGCACCAGATTAAGACAACTGTGCCCTTTTTGCCAGGGCTTTCAGTGGAACTGTTACTACTGGGATGAGGGATGTTAAATACACAGAGAAAACCTCTTGCAGAGAAGCAGCCTTAACAAGCACCAGAGGGAATGTACAATCCTACCTTTCTAGAGATACCTGTCTTTTTAGAAAGCTATTCCTGAACTTAAAGAGTACTTGGTACTTCCTGCTTTTCTAAAGACCCGCGGGGTGCCCTGCAACATGAAAAAGTGACATCGATTTTTGGCAAACCGTGCTGTTTCAGGTACGCGGAGTATCTTCAGCAAACGCAAAAATGGAAGGGGAAGCACGCAAAGTGCTAGTTGAACCATTCATTTAGCATTTTGTGGTCACATTTCTTTGCAGATTTTTGGGCCTCATAATGGAAAAATGTGACCTAATAAAGTACTAATTTTGAAAAGAATGTGTAGAGGTGCAGTTATGCAGTAGTGTTTGGTTGCCTGCCTCTTTCTGCACCGCACAACACTGCATCCAGGAAGAAATGGAATGATTTCCAGTCCCAGTGTCAGAGTTTTCCCTCTTCCATCCTAACTCTCCACAAGCCATTTGCTCTGATTCAACCAGAGTCTACTGTGAACATGTTTAAAATACTGGATCAAGTAAGGCTCTGTAGCCAGGGCACATCAGCAGTGACTCATCTTTGTGTGTTTCTATCCATTTCATGAAGACTGAAACGTAACTGTTCAGAATAATAAGCAGCTCTTTTGTTTCTCTGGTTATACTGGAAGAAGAGAACTGAAGAACTGAGAGAAACAAGTTTAGTGTTAAGAAACATTCACTTCCATGAGCCCTCCCAAAGATCCTTAAATATCTGCATGTTTCTCTTCCAGCTCAGAAAGCAACTGAGACAGCACATGATGTGTTGCCTGATGCAAGAATATGCAAGTTAACACATATTGCCAAGTTTGTGTCTGCAAACAGGAGCTTGATTCGCTATGTCTGGGCTGTGACTGATCATACTCATTCACAAAGCAAGCAAACAAATGGCTGTATAAGTGTCTGGTAAAATCCAGGAAACTCTCTGGAGCTTTTTGATTAATTATTCCAAAACAAGGATGGTAAAATATAGGCCACAGGATTAAAACACAGCCTGAACCCATCCCCATTTGTAATACAAAGTTAAACATTTTGGAATGGGCTGTCCCTTCCCAGTCCACCCACTCTTGTAAAAAAATGCAGTTGGATTTGCTGGTGATCCCAAGATTCTGGTGAGCTACCGACAGGCTCCCTCTGCTTAGTCAGGCTCCCTGATCTGTTTTATTGGTGTGTTACCTCCTCAGCTGTTGAGTTACGAGGCAACAAAACAGCTTTTATTATACTGCTTATCTCAGATATCACTTCCTCTCTATTCATTTCCATTCATAGTTACATACGACATGCGGTATTATTTTCAGCTATATTTGGCCTGCATGTAATCCAACTTCCCAGCTTCTCTCTTTAACATGTAAATACACCAGCAGGGAGAAGCAGCATCTTGTGCCCTTGTGCCAGAAGGATATGCTGAACATCAACATGGACATGTTCCTGAAGACCAAATTGTTTTCTGGAAGTCTACTCACAGATTTCATAATCCATCTGTTTTCTGTAGAATGCAGCTATTTAAAGGAATGAAGTTCACTTCAGGGACATTGTACAGTAGCTGCTGTTTATGTTGATATTTCTGAGGAGGCTCAATATTGTCTATTTTCCATTATATCTCGACACTGCCTTTAATTGCCTTTTTCCACCAGATTTACATATTATCCCTCCCGGCTGTTCACACACAGACTTTACTTCTCTTGGCAATCTTCCAGTCACTCCATAGTACAGACAGAAGTACTAAAACAGCAGAGCAGTTGATGAGAGGCAAAATAAAACCACATTGTTATACTGCATGGCCTACAAATGACTGAACAATTAAACAACAGAGCACCTGAGGCTATCAACAGAAGTTTTCTCCCTTAAGTCCATTTTAAGTACTTTTGGGCAGGTATGTAACAAGGTTGTAGAGGCTTAACAAATCTCTTTACAAATGTTATCCAATTCCATTGTTTACCACTAGTCTGAGGAAGGGTAAGTTGGAATTAATGGTTCTCCCAAATACCAAATGAAAATTGTTCTTATAGGGCTTGGCTTCATAACCCTGACACTTGAGAGACCCACGGAAGCAGAGACATTCCCTGGAGATTCATGCAGATTGTAACATGGCCAGACTGACTCAGTGAGACATCGACATGTGCCTCTCACTGCAGATATAAGGGACCTTAATGGTTTTATGTGACACTCACCATAAATACGGACCTATTTCTTCAGTAAGTACATTCTCGAATTAAGGCTCTGAGTTCTTGCCTTCTAATGCACCCAACCCCATCGTTCTGTCATTACAACTGACTGCAGCAGTCCAATGATACGTGGAAACCAGTACCATGCTGTTGTTCCCCATGGTGAGGAGCAGCTTGGGTTGTGCTGTTCATCTCACCTCACTTGGGCACAGGTGAAGCCCCCAGGCTTCTGGCAGGCTGCCTCTGCAAACCCAGCGCAGCACAGCTTAGCTTGAGTGCGGAGTAAGGCCGGAATATTGCATTTCAAACACCGATCAGTAAAGCAGGCAATGGAAAAGAGTGTTTATTTAGCTTATGGAGATTGTGGAAAAGAAAACAGCTCCAGAAATTCAAAGCTAAAAATGCTAGAGCAGTGAGGTACTTTGGATTCCTAAGAATGAGCTTCCTTCCCACCGTGGTCTGACCACACCATCTTTCTCACTCACTGAGCTGGACAAGCAGCTAAAATGCAGCTCAAAGAGCCATTCAGAAGGGTCAAGAGTGAGGATTCAGGCAATAAAACAAACATCTGGATATGGAAAAATCCTTCATTTTTCCTCCCACATGTTTTGGAATCATAGTGCCAGGAAATTATTAAATCACACAAATTTCAGTAATAAATGCATTGCTTGGATGGCACATGAAATTGCTGAGGGATATGGCTAAGGAAAATAAAAACTTTTCATGTTCGCCAATAACCAATGAAAGCGTATGAAGAAAAGTTCTTCCATTCCGTATTTCTTTCCCATAGGATGGAGAATGGATGAATATAACGGGTGAAAGAGAAAGGAAGCAATTGGTAAAGGCACAGGGAATGTTCAGTGACACAAAATTAGGTTATAGCTTGATTGAATGCAGGGAGACACTAAAAGCCAGGAGTCAAGAGGCTTGACTTTACCTATTTTACAAGATACATAATGTCAGTAAGAAATGGTCTTGAATAAAACCAAAGGAAAATAATTAAGATACATAATTTTTCCTCACAGCTCTAACATGCCTGCTCTTAACTAATCAATTTTTATAGGCAGCACCTCCCCCTCTGTAGGGCTGACAGGCACCCAGCTAATCCACACACACATTCCCAATGGATCGCTTGCTTTCTGCACTCAAGGGTTAAATGCAGCATGGCCCTGGTGGAACACTGAACACTGCTGCTGTCCCAGCTGACCTTGGGCAGCTGAGACACACACACACCGGAGCTGGGCAATGGTTTCTTCTTCCAAGCAAGAGAAATTCAAGTGGCTTTTCAGAGTGCTGACCCGCAGGCAGAGCTCACCATTGGCAAATGACTGCTATCCATTAATGGATTTACAGTTTAGATAGAGGAAAAAGGGTCATCTAGAAGGAAAATGCCAAGGAGGGCCATTGTTTTCCCAAAAATATCCACTGCTAGAGCTGACAGCCCATCTTCTAGAAGGTTCTGCCTTGCCAACAGCAAAGTCACAGCTCATCTAGACTTTTTATAGCTGAGGCAGGGCTCCAAAGTCACTGTATTTAGAAAACCCTGCCTGGCATTCAGGGATCTTCCTGATTTGGCAGTCTATTTATTGTGGGGCACCTCCCTGCTTTCTTTCAAGTGAGCCTTTCCAAGCCCCCAGTTCTGGCCCAAATGCAGTTCTTAACATTTTCCCACTTCAGGAATATGCAATGGATTTATTTGGAAGCAAAGATACCAACCAACCACCTAGCAAAATGAAACAATGGTAGAGCTCCTTTCCAAACCCAAACCTCTCCACGGAGGCGGGGAAGAGGGCAAAAGGCAGGCAGAAGAGTGAGGGTCCTTCCCTTCAACAGCACCTGCTCTGCCTGGTTTTACATACTTGCATGAGCATCTTTTACCTCCACTTTGCCCTCTGGTTTCCCAGAAAGGCAGGAACACGCTATAAGCAAGGGAGTCCTTGAGGAAACACAAGGGGCTTGAAATTCCCAACCAGCCATAAAGAGATCTGTGTGAAGTTCTCCCTCCTGTTCGCCTGTTTTGTTAATGCATAAATCCAGTTTATGATATTCCTGATAACCAAGCACTACAGCAAGGTTACTTTTCAAGCAACATCTTGATTTATTTTATGATCACAAGTTAAAGGTTTGCGACAATAAATGCCTGTTCGCATTCCTTTCAGGATCTAAAGGAATCTACTCAAGAGTCAAGTAGAAATGTAATACCCTCCTTTTAGTCCCAGAAAACCCACCAGCTGCAAAACTATTTCCATTCTGGCACAAACTTAACAGAGCACATCCAGCATTTTAACAGGTCTTATTGTGGAAAATAAGTGTCAATGATGTTGTAATCAAAGAAATGCGGGAAATAAATGCAAAAATCTCCATTAACAATAAGCGCCTTTATTGACCATTTTACCATTCAACACTCATTTCATTTGATCTCCTGAATTGCTGAACCACAGTCCAGTTTAGCATTTAAATAAAAGGATATTTCAATTTGATTTGTATAAAAACTTATATCTGGGTGGCAGAGGATTAAAGTACTATTAAAAAATGCCACGGACACAAAAAATCACTGCCTGTGATTTTAAAAATTAAGCCACATATATTCCAAAGTAAAAATTAACACATAACCTCCAAATTATGTTACGCTTGTAAAAATGCCTACAAAAATCTGTTTGTTCAGAAGGCAGAGTGGTGGAAAGTCTTTTCTATTTCACCATTTAACAAATGACATCACTTCACAAAAACCACAAAGGCAGCAAAACATATCAGATGAATTTCACACATTAAAAACCCCCTGACACCATGCAGTGTCCCAACAATTCCATTAAGCCGGAGTTCAGCACACCAACAAGACTTGGAAGTACAGACTAAAATTCAGCTACACATCACTTGTTGCAATATTTCATTCAATGCTCAGGAAATTTTACAATCTAATACACCTGGGACTCTAGTAGTCAGATATTGCTTATTCCCACTTGTTTTTCACTTGCTGTTTTGAGAGTATGTCTTATGTCTGTGTTAGGAAAGCTATGCTGCTTCCCAGTGTTTAACAGCTCTTCGAAATTTATTAGCAAACTTCCTAAGCAGCAAGAAAATGTCCTTTTATAAAGAAGACTTGAAATATATGTTTTGGGGGCTATCTTCTTCTGACTTTAATATTAAACTTCTACTCACACCAATAAGAAGAAAATAAACCAGAGCTATTTTGCTGCAAGGACACCCGTTTCCTATGCCAACAAGAGTATTTAGGCAAAATCATTTAATTTATCAAGTTAGTGCTTGAGTGTAAATTAAATTTCTTCTGAAAGTCCTATGCCCTGTACAAGGTATATTTTTCAACAGTATCCAAGAAGAAATAAAACTTATTTATCTCAGGAAATAGTAAGAACAGCTACTTCAATCCTTCATTACACATGCTAAATGACATTTCCTGAAAAGGCAAAATTCGTGTGTTTTTTTCCATTGCATTTCCCTGTTCTGCACAATAGAAAGTTATTCCAACCAGCAAAAAAAAACCCCACACCACACTATTACACAACAGTGTGGTCTCCTCATGTCAGTTAGACTTAAGCTCTTTATCAGCATAAAGCATCTGTATTAACTTGAGAAAGGGAATTCAGTTTGTACCAAATTCATTTATTCCCATGAGGTGTGGGAAATGAGCCTTTAAACAAGATAAAACAAAACAAAACCCACCAATAAACAGAGCAGAAAAGCACAAGCAAAGACATACGTTTCTGAGCCAGTACATGGGACTGTTAGAAGACACGAGAAGTTTGACACATCTGCAAAGCTCTCACATGGCCGAGATCCCAGTTTTCCAGTCTGCCTGGATCACAAAGGGTCTCCAAGCAGAAAGAGGGATTTGTTTTTCCCCTTCCCTGCCTGTGTTTTTAAAGGCAAAGCTATCCAGGATGCAGTACACATCTGATAAGGCTTATACAACTTCACTTTGCTCTTAAATCAACCATAGTTGTTTGGATTCAAGCTCCACGTCACTTATTACACATAACACAACTAAATCCCCAGCTACATTTTTCCTCCACTGACCATAGTCTAGTGGAGAAAGTCTCAGCATAACATCCTAGTTACCAAAGTCTTACTTTGGAAAAAACATAGTTGTGAAGTAGTTGCATACAGGTGAAGGTAGATTTCACATTACAAGTCATGCCATTAACTACTATGCAATTTTTTAGTATTCTCTCACAGAATTTCTAAATCCTTTTCAAAATGAAAATGCTTCTGTTAAACGGCATTGGGATAAGAAAACATACAATTATTTTCACCCTTTTCATTAAAAGCAGAAAGCCAAATAAACTAAAACAGGTATAAGCAAAATTCCAATCTTCCTTCACTGAGGTAATTAACATTTTGAAAACTAATGATTGGTATCATTAACTAAATAAACATATCAATCATCTTAAGACATAAAATCTTATTATTCATAAATATTCTAACAGAATAAAAGAGAATTAATCATGGTATACACCCAAACAGGCGATACATTGATATTAATGAGGTTTTCAAGATTCCAAATGAGCATGAGACAAAGTGCAAATTAAAAGGCAATTAAAGGGACTCAATAGCTCTTGTAGTTTTATGTCCCTGCAAAATGCCTGGGGTTTTTTAGGGACTGAAACCAATGACATCAGTAACATAAGGGAAAACATAAACATAAAACTTAAATCTAATTCACTTAAAATCTAATTCACAGCTCTACCTTGCTAGTAAACCCAGGAATATTTTTATTTCCACAATACTATGCCCAAGAACTGCGGATTTTCTAGCGATTTGTTTTTCTGCAAGTGAACTTTCAGCAGACACAGCAAACCAAGAAAGGTTCAAGTCTTCTTTTATCTCCTTAACAATCAGCTGCACTTTGTAGCAAGTGAGCTCAAGGTAACAAATCCCTTTAAAAAAGGAACCAGGACAGTAGGAATGTGATGTTTCTGGAGGATACAAGCTTGATAGCCCTAAACATCAAGGTTTTCTTTTAGTTCATAAGATAATGTGGCACCAACTCAGAACAGTAACTATCTCTCATTAGCCACTCATCCTCATTTGCGATAGCGAGCGCTGCAACACTGACACACATCCCTTGGCCTCTCCAAACCCAAATTACTTGTTTTGAAGACAGCAAGTTCTCATTATCATGTCCTGAGGTGGGAGCGGAATTGTAATTATTTTGTTCTACAGTGACACATACAAAAGAACAAAACAAACTGTAAGGCCCAACTTGTATCTGGAAGACTCCAACATTTTTTGAGCTTTTCTCCATCTGCAGGAACTCTTCACACCTGCTAAGCCAACACACAAGTATCTGAACCATAGCTGAGTGTTTTAAACCCAGTCGCATTACGTGGGAAAAGGCAGCAGCTGCTGAGTCCATAATGACATGCAAAATAAACATTAAAGAATGATCTCCTATGATCTGTTTGAGCAGTATCAGACCAACTCTCCATTTCTAAAATGGAAGGTATTTTTCAAATAACCACAATAACTGAATAAGCTGAGAAAGAGCAGAAAATATAAATGCAGATGGTAACAATTTCTACAAAAGAGTCTTTAAAAGCATATACATTTAAGTCCTGATTTTGTTACCCAGACTTTTTGGGTCACTGTCAATGAGTGTTTCTTGCAGACCATAAGGTACCCTCAGATCTTTACTGAAAACATTGTAAAGGTGATAGCATTTAGTGACCCAAACAGCTACCACAGTTCATGGATCCAGCATGTGGGAAAAGTCATCTTAGTAAAGGGAACACGCACAGGATATTATAATTACTGCATGACACCCTTGATATTTCACAACTTCCATAGAACAGTTCATTCCTTAAGCCCCAGAAATGCCAGAGAACAGTCACTTAGAATTATTTTTACAGCTGGAAATCAGCATTTTTTTTCAGAATTTAAAATAGCTGTAGGTAAACAGAATTAGCAACATTTGTTCTGAACAAAGAAGCACACTCTGTTCCCCCTGCCCCCTCCCCAAAACACAGGCAAAATGTAGTTACTTTTCTCATCACAGCTCCCAGGCCAAGGACACTGGAGCTTTGTAGACTGCAAATTCCTCCACGCACATGACACACTTACACAATCGAGCAGGGTATCCAGCACAAAAGCATTTACCAAGTGTTGAGAGAGTTCACTCAACGTGCGCTTTTCCCATGTACATTAAGAAGAAACTTAAGGTATTATGCTGCACTTAGGATTATGAAATTTTAATGACAAAATCAATAGCGTATCAGAAAAAACAAACCAACTTTGTCCAGGATTTAAGAGATTGATTCAGATAAGACATCCAAGGAAGAACTGACACCGGACAAAAAAAATGCTAAAAATACTTTAAAGTTGTCGGACTTTTTTATCGGTGCTTTTAATATTGATATCTAGTGTCTCTACTTTTTTCGTTAGCCGATCCAGCATATCATCCTGCTCATCTATTTCTGTTTGCAGCCCAAGAGCTAGGTTTTTCAGACGACTCAACCCAGAAGACATCTCATCTGTCAACAAAGAGAGGGACCATAAGGAATCAAAGCAGTATAATGCATATTGTTTAAATGGACACTACCAATATTCTCTCTTCTTCAAAACCCTGGGTTAGAAGATGACAGTTACTGTGTTCTTGAGTAGTGGGAGCACCAATATTTTAACACTGCTTCTGCATTACTACCAGAAATAATTGCTTCCTTCTTTTTTCCATTACAAGTTAACTAGAAATGCTTAAAACCAAATTATATCTTTATAAAATCACACACCTTGTAATAACATGCTTTTTACTTTTCTTTAAAAAATGTATGATAGAACATTTGGTACATCTTACATATTTTCTCAGCTCAATACACACAATATGCTCACTACCTCAATTTGATATCATCAATACACTGAAGATTTAAGCCATTAATTATTCAATACAGATGAAAAAATCCAATTTCCAGATTTTCTAATTTGGCAATAACAAAACTATTTTATTGGATGATCGATTGGTATAAATTCTCTTGAGGCTGGTAGGATTTGCACAGCTTGGGAGTAACAAATGTGCTTCTACTAACTCTTATGATTGACTCTTTCTCTTTGATCTATTGCTTTCCAATTTCTTTCCAATCTCTTCTTTCTAGGTCAGCTAAACAGTGACACGTAGGCAAAGAGGCACTTAGTATATCTGCTACAGAACAAAGGAAGAGAAAGGCAGCTGAATGATTTTTAGAAGTCATTAAAAAATGCAGCAAATTCACAAATTAAATATTTAGTGCCTTTTGATTCTATTTTCTACAAAACATTTTTTATTTCAAAAGCTGCGCACAGTTGTAAATTCTTTGGGTCCAAACTGATGTACAATTTAATATCTGAGCTTAGCTGTCAGTGAAGTTGAACACATCTTTCAATGTAAGTGGTAGGATTTAGACAAAGAGGGAGTAAGTGTCCACACTGGTATAATCTTGATGTTAATCTGAAGCAGTATTTCCTTAGTAATATTACCAATACCTGTTTAATAAAGCTTTTCAGAAGGGATAGATAAGCCTGCTTGTCCCAGTGATACTCCAGTCAACTAACAAGATGATTCAAAGAAACAGTTTCATATCCTGAATGGAAGTGTTATGGATACATCAGCACCATTTCCTCATTCAAATGACAGAGATTTACTGGCATATTCACATCTAATAATAATATTTTTCTTACTGTCAATACATGATCTAGAAGGACTTATGCTTCTGGTGTGGGGTTTTTCTCCCTGGTCTCTTTGCTCAGGGGCCATTCAAAATCTATTTCTAAAGCACAACCATGCTGCAGAAGAGCTGAAGCATTGATGCCAATAGCACATCAGTTTCCACAGCAAATTTATAGTATTCCATGCGTCCTACCCAGTTTGTTTACAGCTGGTTTCAGGTGAAAAGCATTTCTAACTCAGATTTGTTATTAATATTTGCAAGTAGTTGACCCACAGACATGCTGCAGCATTTGACCATACAAATAATGTATGTTTCAACCAAACGTGATTCTGCCATGTAGGTAGTTTTGGAATCCAGAATACAAGGAAATTATTATTTCTTTTTAATGATGAAATTTCCCATGCGAACAAAACAAACCCTGTTCGTTGGCAATATATTACTTAGTAATTTTCTATGGCTTAAGAACCAGAAGCTGGAAATTGTATTACATCAAACAGCTTCAATTTTCTCACTCACCTAAGTTGTTATCAATTTTCTGGTGGTAAGCTCGCAGCTGTTGGTTCTTCGGATACGAATCCCTCTGCACTGAAGAAACTAAATCTGCTTTGCCAAAATCATTGTCTGTTAAGAGTATAAAATACAGATTATAATAATTAAAAAGTTAGTAAGAAGAGGCTTTAGAGTTTTTGAAGGGCTATTAAAAATAAGTCTGACCACAGCTGCCATGTAATCACATAACATATTAACGTGAGTATCAAAATCAGTCTGACACCACTACCTATAGGGTACCCCTCAAGATGACTAGTTATTAAGCTACAATTATTCTATTCTGGGCTGCCTTTTGTAGCTTCACTGAGTATTTGAGGAAAAAAACCCACAACTTAACCAAGAAAGCAGGTAGGTTGGTAACTTCCACCAGCAGTGAGTACTTCGCCAGGACAAGCCACCAGAGAGTTATTTTGGACAGAATTTTAATCTTATGTGGAGTGGAATGGAAATCAATGTTACCAAAAAGTATTTCTTTACTTACAGAACTACAACTATAAGGACACCCTGCTGCTTTCTCACTCTTACTAAACTAAATAATTGAACCTCATTTTAAGAGGGAGCAGTCACGTTGTACACAAAAATCATCACAGACATTAACACATTGTAAGACTGGGGAACAACAGCAAACCCTGAACGTTCCCTTGTGCGGATCAAGTAATGACTTCAGCATGGAGGGTTAGAGTCCATGTTTGAAACAAGAAGGAAAACATATCTGAAAACTATGACAAGTGATGGTTAAAAAGGAGTACAGAGACCCTCTGCATGTACAAGTGAACCTTTTGGCAAACACAGGACAATGCTGCCTACACACCGTGGGGATCCTTTGCTATAGTGTCCTCTGTGCAAACATAAGCACTGGGTGATTTTAAAGTCTTTAGTGGATATATTGTCAGCATAAATCCCCCTGCAGGAAGGGTTAAATAAAATGTGTATGCAAGTAAAATATTTCACATCTTCAGCATGGGTATAATGAATTCTAGGGTAAACAATTCCCTAGAATTCAAAGCCATGAAAGCTGGGATACAAGTCTCCAAGCATTAGGCAGCAATGCAGTCAGTTGGGCAGGCTGAAGGGTCTCTGCCTTCACCACTCTGCAGGTTCACCCTATGTTGATGACAGACATTCAGTGTAAAATAAAGTTAACAAACCTGAATTATCTAGTTTCCTTAAATTTGGATGACTTTCCTGGTATTTTGACTCTTGTTCTTTACTAGACATCATAGCTTCCTTTAATCTGGTAGTAAAGAGAAGAAAAATAAAACATTCCTATAGACCCCACAGGCTTAATACTGAATCTGTTAAATAAGAACAGGTAACAATTTATGCAAAAAGAGCAAATTTGTTAGACCTGATCCAAAATGTTCCTTTAAAATTAAGTACAAGCATTTGTCTTCAGTGAAAGCAGAACTGGTTGCTTTAGTGCTGCAAATAGCATACAGAAACTTTGATATCAAAACCAAAACTATCTTCCATCTTGGAGGCAACCTAGTGCTGTCCTCTAGTGGAGGACGCAGCAAGAGGGAAGGAAATCAATCCGTGCAGCACTACCAGGCTTTACGTGAATTTCTCAGCTGAAGAAAGACAAGTGCTGTAAGACACAGCACTTTCAAAGCAAATCATTTTAATTGCAGCTTTTAAGAGAAGCTAGAGAAACATACATGGAACCATGTCAATGCTACAAATCATGATTTCCTGACAATACTGAAGTAAGTATGATAATTCATAATACTTGTGCATTAATTTCCCACAAATACAAAGTTATTCTTACCACTAAAAACACAAGTATTTTTCTCAAAGTAACACGGGAGCTAGACACCAAATCAGGAGTTTGCTTGACAGAATCAAGAGATCTTTTATTTTAAGTTCTGTTTTTCTGGTGATATCTCAAGAGATGCTGTGGGATATCAGTCTCGAGTAAAATGTTTATTGTACTTACCTACTGTTAGCATAATATTCAGGGGTTCCATTCTGCTCTGGCTTGCTCTCTGGAGGTTTGGCTTTGAAGTAGTTTACCAAGCCCCCCCAAACACTCTTAATGCTATTTATGTGCCTTTGACTAGTCTTCAAGTCCTGTTCCATTTTATCTACCATCTGTTCTGTGCGCTTCAGGGCCTCTCCTTGACGTACAAGTTCCTAACAGATACAGACAGAAAAAAAAAAAGCTAATAAAGCCAAAATAAACTGAAACATCAAACATTTTTACAGATATTCTAAAGAAAAACGACAGTTCCTTCAGCTGTGTAGATTACTTCTAAATACTGCTCTTTCACTCACTCCTCTTCCTCCAGGGCATTTAAGTCAAGAGTTGCTAGTCAGCCACAGCATTAACCAGCTCTAAAATCCTCAGCACTACACAATGTCAGGTTCCTGACACCTGCTACAAACAGCAACAAGGAATTTTATGTACTGGCCTTTTGTCAGGTTGACACTTACATCTGTTCCTGATAGAACAAGCAGGGCATCAGATGGGTGATGTACTGAAAATGCAAAGGTTTATGGCAAGGAAACGAGCAAGCAGAACTGTTTCTAGTTGAGAACGACATTTTCATTGGGAAGGGATACTATTTTCACATTAATGGCATGATCCTGATAGTTTAGAAAGAGAACAACCAAAGGGAATAAATGCTAACAGAATTTTCCCGTACTGCAGGAATGATGTTTTAGCTGATACTAACAGTGCAGGATTTAGTAATTCTGATATGTACTATCATGGGTTTTCTTTTTTAATTCAGCAGCACAAACATTATTCCAAAGTAATCCAAAGATTAATTCTAGCAGGAAAGTTGTCTGCAGCCAACATTAATGCAAAACAAAGAACTTATGTTCATATTCTCTCTAAACTTCAGGGAACTTCAGTGGAATACACTTTTCTTCCCCTCAATGAAGCAGCAAACACATACAGTTCAAGATTGACCATGAGCCCTGTGTTAAGCCTAAATTCTTGATCGCTCCTTCATGCTTTTCTAGACAACACAAGCCACAAGGCTGCAAGTTTGCAGAAGTGGCACCAAAAACCCCCTTGAGCAGAAGCACCTACTGCAGCTTGTGGGTGCTCTCAGGTTAACTGAGGCAATCACATCACTGACATTGAAGGAAACATCCCATTAGCAGGTGACACAAGGGACAGACCTTTATGAGGCATGGCTCTGAGCATAAATACTCTGAAACATGGCCAGAAGAATGAAGGAAATGATTAATCGGGGTGAAGGGAGCACATCACAAGCAACTAACACGCCCTACCAAAAAGACAACTGCCAAAAACTTCTTAGTTGGATGAAAACAGGTATACAGACTGTTAATAAAACTTAGTGAGAATTGTTAACAGGAGTTGAAAACACAGCCAAGTCCTAGTCTCAGTATCTTATAGATAGGGTTTAACTAGGATTTTTTCCTCAAAAAAACCAAACTGTCACCACCCAGAAAAGCAGCCCACAATAACACAGGGGAATACGTTGTCTTCGAAACATTTAATAGCTCTAAAAAGAGCCGTTTCGGGAGACTTTCGGGGAAACAGAGGAAAACAACTTCCCCCTCCGGAGGTTTAATGCAGACACGCCTCCCGGGGGCGGCAGGCGCAGGGCAGCCCCCGGCACTGGGGGAAAAGGAGACGGTTCCGCGCCCAGCTCGCCGCCCTCCACCCCCGACCCACCTCGGAAGCGGCCACCCCGATGCGCTCGGACTCGTAGAGCAGCGAGAGGGAGCGGGCGGTGCTGTCGGCGGTGGCGGCGGAGCGGCGCAGCACCTCCTGCTGCAGGGACCGCTGCCGCTCCGCCGCGCTCGCCTCCCCGCCGCCCCTCGCCGGCCAGGCCGTCGTTTCCTCATCCTCCTCCTCGGCGAACGGGTTGTAGCTCCTCGGGAGGGCCGACATGGTGCCGCCGGCAGCGGGCCGCGAAGGGAGCGCTAAGCGGCTCAGGTAGACGGCGCCCCCACCCTGGCTCCTCACAGACACCGAGCCAGGCCTGTCCTGCCCCGCCCCGCCGCCGCCTCAGGCCGCAGTCTCTCCCGCTCCTTCCGCCCGCAGGCCGCCGCTGCACGGAGCCACCAGACCGCCCCCTCCGGGGCGGGACGAGGCACAGCTGAGGGACCGGCGGTTGCCGGGAGGAACCACCACAGCAGAGAGGAGGAGCGTGCTGGGCGCGCCCATTTGCGGCGCAGCGCCTGGGGGCGGGCAGCGGGGCGGGGCGCCCACCGGCAGTGAAGTAGCTGCGGGTGCCGCCATGTTTGTGGTGTGGTTGGTGTGTTGTGATCTCGTGAGAGCTGCTGGGGCGGGGCGGGCAGCCCCCGGCTTCCCCGCAACATGGCGGCGGCTGCAGTAGCGGCGGCAGCGGCTGCTGCTGCGACGGCAGCGGCGGCGGCCGCAGCGAGCGCGGCGGCGGCTCCGGCTCCGGCTCCCGCCGCGGGCGCGGGGCGGGGGAGCAGCGCGGGCACCTCGCGCGGCTTCTACTTCAACACGGTGCTGTCGCTGGCGCGGTCGCTGGCGGTGCAGAGCCCGGCGCCGCTGGAGAAGGTGCGTGTGTGGGGAGGGGCTGTCACGCGTGGGGAGGTGCCTGTGTGGGGACTGCGAGAGTGTCACGCGTAGGGGCTGCGGCTGTGGGGGGTCTGGCGTGGGAGCCGCGTGTGTGTGGGCGTCGCGCGGTCGGGGAGTGCGTGTGCGCGTCACGCGAGTGGAGTCTGTGTGGAGGGGGCGGTGCCGTGGCGGGACTGGGGCCCTGGCTCTGGAGAGTCTGTGCTGCGTGGGTGGGGAGGCCGGAGAGTCGCGGCCTTGGGTGTTTTGGTGGCCCGGTGACGGCGGGGACCTGTGACACGCGTGGGAGGCGGGTCCGAGCCCCTCACTGGGGCTGCCCCGTGCCCGTGGGCTCCGGCACGCTGTGTGTGCGTGGGGGCTGCTGGGCCTGTGGGACACTCGGGTGGCCCCGGGTGATCTGAACAAAACCGCAGTTGTGATAGGAGCCACTGCCCTCGGAACAGCCCTCGTGTCCTCCCCACGGATGTGGGTCCTCGTGGTGACTGCACGGCCCTCGAGTTTGCAGAGGCTTAAATGACATTAACGATTCCCTTCTAGCTGAAGTTATTCCCTCTTGCCATTACAAATGTTAACCCGACATGGGACGTGTGCATCAGAAGTTATTTTACAGAGCTTATATTTCCTCTGCTGTGTTTTGTGTTGAGCAAGACAATTATTTGTGTTGTGTTGCTGGTCTTGTAATTAGGAGGTCTGGCAGCTTAACGACAAGAATCTTAAATTCCACTGGGCATCCAGCGAATTCTTTTAATCCTCTAGGGAAATATTGGTTTAGAAATTTCAAGGTGGAGCGTTTATAGAGTTATCTAAATAGGAAGTAACTTGTCATCCAAACATAGGTTATTCGGAGGTGTTTATTATAACAGTCATTTTTAGATAATATTTATTAACATCAAGGAGACTCATAAAAAGACAACATGCTTGTTGCGTTAACCCTTTTTTAACAGTTCTATAGGAAAACAAAGTACTTGGGAAATTTGATGTATTCTTTAGACGTGTGTTTGCTGGGTATGGAGTGAAGTAATAATTAAGCAGTGAGAAGATAATATTTCTAGTAACTTAATCTGTTGTGCTAAAAGGATTTAAGCAAAAGTCCTGCCTAGGTGACAGTTGATGGTTTAATGCTATGTATGAAGAAGGCATTGGTGCAGCTGTAACCAAAGCTGCATTCACCCGTTTTTTGTTTATGGTAATAAATATATGTGCATGTGCCTGCTGCATGTTTCTTGCATATCCAGAATGCCCAGTGAGTTAGTGGAAGGACAGCTTTGTTGTACCAGGGATGCAGGAATGAGCTCTGGAAATGTGATGCTCTAAACGGTTTCAGAAATTCTTTTGAGATCTGAAAACAAACAGACAGCTTGATCAAGTGTTGGAGAAAGCTTTTAAATCAGCCCATGTTGTGGTACAAATATTTGACATCTACTTGAGATTTTTCTGTCTTTTTCTGCTTTCTGTTGTTCATCACTCTTTCCTAGCCCTTAGATGCTCTCGTTAAGATCGGTGCTTAAAGTGGAGTCATGTGGCCACCTGTTTGTCTCCCAGAAGATGGAAAGACTCTTGTTCACTTCAAACAAAGGAGATCTGAAGGAGTCTTGAAAACCACAGCCTGTCTGCTCCTTCTCTGCTGTGGAAATATTTGCAGTTGTACTAGAGCTGCCCAGGCTGTTGCTTGTCTAGGGCATGGACACGACAGCTGGGAGCTTCTTGTTCCAACTGTTCTTTCCCTCTGCTGTTTTTCAGGTACAAAAACTGCTCTGTATGTGTCCAGTGGATTTCCATGGCATTTTCCAGTTAGATGAACGTCGCAGAGATGCTGTTATTGCTTTAGGAATCTTTCTAATTGAATCTGACCTTCAGGTATTTTTCTTACTTAGACTAACTCTATTTAACTTGTAAGATTTTGGATTAATTCAAATGTGGTTGTTCAGTGAAGGAAAAGTTGGTATTTGCTATCCATAAAAATAAATAAGAAGATCAGAGGTAACAGATGGATGCAGGCAGGAGAGCACAAGGAAACGAGGGCAGTACTGATGAATGTGATCATCAGTAGTCATGGCACTGCCACAGCCAAACTGCTCTCGTGTTTTTTCGTCATCACAGCTTAAGGAGAGAAAGGAAAGCTTTTCAGGAGGATTTGCTCAAACCATATGTGTCACTGGGTGTTCTTCCCCACATGCTTCTGAATGACAATATGTTCCAACATACTCCTGAACATCAGGTTTGTAATGAGCCTTTTCATGTCTGGCACTAGCCAGGGTAAACACACAGGGCACATAGGCTGTGTTGTGTACGAACGTCCCTTTGTGTCTGTCAGCCTGGCTTTGACAAGCTGGTTTTCTTCTCTTTGAACTCTGGGCGTGGTGGTGTTTTGTGAAGAGGAAAGGGGGGATATACCACGTCCTAGGTCCAAAGTCATTAGACCTCACTTTAAGTCGTTCAGTGCTGCCAGGGTTTGCGTCAGCCCTGAATTCCTCCTGTTTGGTATCTATTTACTATGATACAGCATGCATGCATATTATTAACATTGTGGGTTTTATAGTATGAAGTTTAAATGAGGCAGCTGTATTCATGTTTCTTAGCAATTTTCAAAGCCAGCAGTTACTATTAATTAATCCAGTTCTATGAGTGGGGAAAGTGCTGTGATTTGCAGATGAGGAAGCTGCAGCATTACACAGATATTTGAAGTGACTTGTATAAGGCCGAGCAATGGATCACATGTACTGAATTGGGACTGGCACTGAATTTCTAGTGGCCTTAAAATTATTTTGTGACCTTACTGTAAACTAATAAATTGTTTGAGATGGCTTACTGTTCTGCAACTTTTTTCTCCAACTTTTGTGGAGAACGAACTGTTGCCTAAAATGGAAGGATTTGGTTTATAGCACTGGATTAGTTTACTTTCATTTGCCTGCATTGCAATAAATTTTGCAGTACTTGTGAATCTTGTGGAATAATTACTAGAAGCAAGTTCTGTATGTGGTTAATGTAGTCTTCCTATATCTCTAAAATATCTTGAGATGATATGATTCAGCTTTTCTTCTTCATTTTAAATAGAGTTTTTTTTCCTCTTTAGCACAAAGATAATGTGGTTCCGTACCTGCTTCGACTTCTGAAGGGTCTTCCCAAGGTCCAATGGATAGAAGAAAGCAATGCACGGAAAGGCAAAGGTGGTGTTTGGGTTTTTTGTTCGTTCTCATGGGATGCTGGCCCGGAAATAGAACTAACAAAGGTTACTCAGGAGAGGTGATAGGTCCTGCTGCATTCTTAGCTCCTGACTCAACAGCCTTTATTATTGATTTTCTTTAGAAACAAAGAGGAAGTCAAATAGCTCCCACCTTTCTTGCTTGACTGCTTTGTGATAAATTGCACTTCTCAAATAATCCTACACTCAATGTATTTGGTTACTAAATTGGAGAGAAGACTGTGTAGTAGTTGGATTAAGAGGGTTAAACCCAAGATTTGTATGCTCTACCTTTAGCTTTGGTGCTTAGTTGCTATTTAAACCATTTCCTTTCTTTCTCCCTTAATATCTCTTAAAATTGACATAAGAATACTTTTTCACAAAGGGTGTTATAATTTTTTTTACTGTATTTTTCTACGGTCTATCTCAGAACTGTATGACATAGGAATCACTTCTGTCTTCTTGCTTTATTATTATCTGCTCTATGTTGATTCTCTCTAACAACACGGAAGTGGCTTATTTTCTGTCCATTACTTTGCAGGTTTGCTTCCAGTTGCAGAAAATTTCAGCTTCTGCTTGGTGACATTGTTATCAGACGTTGCTTACAGGGATGCATCTCTCAGAGAGCAGGTAGAGTTTATTTAAGGTTTGTGCTAATGTAGTGCCCAGTTCTATAATGCTGGAATAATGACAATCTAGAGATGAGTGAACTACAGCTGCTTCCTTTCTTGCAAAGGGATGAATTGCTTTAATATGCGTACTGTTGCATTATTTTGCTTGTGTTAGTTAATACTCAGGTATCTAGAAGATACTCAAGTCTGCTGTTACTTCTGGGTGTCAATGTATTCAGGTTGTGATACTGAAATTAGAACTGCTGCATATTTATTCTGCTAGTACATACCAGCTAACTGCAGACTTCACAAAAGCAGCTCTGTAAGCTGAGGCAAGGCAATAGACATTTTTGGTCACAAAACATTTAAAAAACCTTGTTTACAGAAGTGGTTACATTAATATTTGCAAGTTTCATTTGTTATAGTGATCTAGTACAAGATAATGATATCTCTCTACCAAAATGTATTTTTGTATGTTTGTCTTGATTACTTTAGATTTTGGATGCAATTCTACAAGTAATGCAGTTCCTGTTGGGAATGTGCCAGACCCCGCAAATGCATGATAAAGGTACTATTAAAATTGTTGCTATATTTGTAACTCCTGTCCTTTGAACTTCTCTTGTGTTTTCTGATTATCAGGATCACTTCTGAAAAGTGAGCAGCTTTTTCTTTCTACTTCCCCTAGCACATATTTATTCTCTTTGTTGCTGACTGGTTAACATGGAAGCAGAAGTGTATTAGTTTGCGATATTTTCATGATTTTTTCCTCTGCTTGCACAAATATGTCTTTGTAAGGCACATTGGGCTGAAACAGTTCAGTGAAGTGGTAGCAAAACTGTAAAGAGGAAGTTCGAAGTTACTGTTAATATACTGTTACATATGTTTTTCTTTTCCAGAATATTTATGCAAGTATGCAGTACCCTGCCTGATAGGAATTTCTCGAGCCTTCGGTCGCTTCAGCAATTCGGAGGAGGCTCTCCTTTCAAAGCTTTTTCCAAAAATTCCACCGCATTCCCTGAGAGTTCCAGAAGAACTTGACGGAATTCGCCGACGATCCTTTAATGATTTCAGATCAATTCTTCCCAGTTCTCTACTCACTGTTTGCCAAGAAGGATCACTAAAGAGAAAGGCTAGCAGCGTATCTAGCATCTCACAGGTTTGTATGATTTGCTCTGTGTTGGAGTCAGTGCTTGGATGATTTTGTGGTCATGGTGGAGTTAAGACAACGTTAAACCTGGATATGCAGGCAGATACAGAGATCTTTTTTTGCTTCTGCAACTGGGTTTCAAAATTTGTAGTTTCTGAGCTACAGAATAATAAATGACAGTTTAACAACTGTACTTGCCTTCACATGGAACAACTGGCAAGTTCTATCCCTTGTGTTATTCCCATGGAAAAAAAAATGTAATGTATATTTGTGAGTTTGGGAAGCTGGCACTTAATGGCTGAAGTTTGGAGAAGTGCAGAGGATACATGAGCTCTCACTGGTTTCACCAGGAGATGCGGGTGTTCGTTGTCTTCTGGGAAGAATGGATTCAGATGCCGGTTTTGAAACCACAGATTATTATTAGCGTAGTTTCATACAGCACAGGACTCATCATTCTGATCTCTTCCCTTTAGTCAAAAGCACTGAAATAGCTTTTTTTAACTTCCCATTTTTGGTTGGAATTGAGCTGTTAGGCCCAGCAATATGTAGTTCCTATTTGTTTTTCTTGGAGCTGTGTTTCATTATGAAGTGCATGAACCATTCTCTGGAAGACTTTTCCATGTTTTATAAATCGTTTTTGAATTGCAGCTTTGGTGTGTTGTTTCAGGTTAGTCCTGAACGTGGAATTCCACCCCCCAGCTCTCCTGGAGGATCTGCAATTCATTACTTTGAAGGTAAATTATTTTGCAAAGGAACACTATGTGATTTGGGGGTTTTGTTGCTATTTATAGAAAATTGGAAACCAAAATCCTTTTGACTCCTTTCTTTGCCCTCTAGAGTTCTTATAGTAATTTTCTGGTACGTGCCTGCTAGGATGTGAAGAAATTTGGGGGTATGAAGATATTATTGACACTGGTTGTTTCTGGCTGGCTGCTGAGAGAGACGTGGTTTCCTGACTGCTAGGCTGTGCCTAGTACTGGAGAGATTAATTCAATTAGGCCAAAAATATTTCAGGAGATTAGTCTGAGTAAGTTTGAGGAACAAGTGTTAATATTGTGCTTCACTGGATAACTGGCCTGGGATTTTGGAACCTTTGTGGCACATTGTATAAATCTAAAACAGCTGCTGCATTTGAAGTAAGGGGAATGTGGGTCATTGTGTAAGACCTAGTAATTTGCTGAAGTGAGAAATAAAGGACAGTGTAGTTGAGTGCTCACTAATGTGTATTAAACACTGCAACAAAAGGCAGAAATGTGAAAAAAAATCGTGAATATACGAATTCTGAACTGCTGAGTTTTGGTAGAGCTCTGGCTGTGAGTTCTGTGTCAAAGCAGGGCTTAAAAATCAACTGTCCTTCGCTAATCAAGTTCAGAACTAGCTCTGCATATGAGGTGTTTTGGTGCCTCTGGTTTTGCTTGGCCCTTTGAGATTATTAACAGTTTGGGCATTCTCTGTTTCTGGGTCATTCTGCTCTCTTGAGCCCTGGCCTAAATTATTTCTCCCATGTCTCTTCTTTCATGCTATTTGTTGAGGCATCTGTCTTCCTCAATCATATCATGGGATTGCAGGGTAATTCAAATAAAATTCTTAAATTTCCAGTTAGGAAGAGACCTGTTTGTCATCCCTCTACCCTGTTGAACCAACCTATACTTCTTTTCAATTTTATAGTCTTCGTGTTTTGAATTAAATAAAAAAGGGCTCCAGGTTAGACAGAGGCTATAGTAGTAGAACAAAACTCATCTTAATGCTTTTGAAGAAGATGGCATTTACAGATGTTTTCAGGTAAAGGTACATCAGTAGTATGGGAAGACTTCTTGTTAGCAGTGTCTCTGACATGAACACAAGTCATTTAAATTAATTCTTCCATTGTGATTTTACGATCACTTCTAATGTATTTCATCAGTTTTCTATCTTGATTTACCAGTATATTAGCTGAAATGTTCTTCTTGATAGGTTGCAAGTGAGAGGCTTGTGTATGTGGGAAAGAACTCTAGCTTAACTGAACATTACCGTTAAACACAGTTTATATATCCTCTCTCTCACTAAACTTTTATTTGTATTATTTTTTCTTTCTGATCAGGTTCATATCTTCCTGATGGTAGTGCAGTGGATCCCGAGTATTACTTCTCTACGATAAGCTCCAGCTTTTCCGTTTCTCCTCTCTTCAATGGCATTAACAATAAAGAGTTCAACATCCCACTGGAAATGCTCCGCCAGCTGTTGAACATGGTATGTGATGGGCTGCAGTGAGATTGCATTCTGGAGATAGAAATAGATACAGATCAAATTAAAGCTTTTAGAATTGCAAATAAAAAGACTGTGGGTACTCTCAAGCTTTGTGTAATATTATTTTTATGGCTGTTGATGTCATGCTTTAATAGTATTCCTAAAAAGCTCTCATATGAAACATGAAGAATTTGCAAAATCAGATAAGTTTGTCAACTTCTTCCTGTTTGACTCTTGCAGACCACTTGATCTGAGCTGATTTATGTACTGATAGTGCTGAAATAGAAGACTGGGGTTTTTTGCTGTGAGAATGGGACCCTTTTCTAGATGGGTTTAGTTGCTGGGAATTCAAAAAAGTGATATAAACTACTGGCCCTGCAGCAGCTATTTTGGAACAGCACACAGAGGCTCAGTTATATTTATTCTTGTTGCAGCCAGAAATTCTTGTAGCCTTAATTTCATCTGACATTTGCAGTCAAGTGACTTGTGTTTTCTGTGCAAGGGCAAAATTCTATCATCTTCGCATCCAGAGTCATCAATAGGAAACATTTTTTTTGTTCCATAGGTGAAACAGATCGTTGGGGATTCTCTGCTAAAGACCTTAGATGCAGTTATAGCTGAAGTTGCAGAGGTATGTTTTTAAATTCCTTTGCTAGTGACTTGAATACTTCAATTTTTTGTCTTAATAGTTGGAAAATTAGACTTTTACCTATGTAAGATATGCCTTCTCTTGGCAAAACAATAATAATTCCCTGCTTGAACTGTTCTTTCAGTGGTTTAGATCTGGCCTTCAACTGTGTAAAAATGGGGAGGGGTGAAGGAGGAATGGTTTTTTCACTCACATAGAAGGAAATAGTTATTCTCTTAAAAAATGAACCATTTTCTTACTTTAGCTCTGTTATTCTAAATTACAGCACTGGTTGCCCCAAACTGGTTTACTGTCGACTAAGGTCTTTATTGCGTATTACGGAAACATTGGCTTTTTTCACTGAGAATATGTTGATTGTTTTTCTGGCTTGGAAATGACTGCTGCTCTTTTAAGTGTCATTTCTACAAGTTTAATTGTGTTACAGTCTGGAGACCGTTTACTTTCAGACGTAGCACACTGGTTTCTATAGGTCTGTGCTGTTCTGTAACAGCCTCTACCATGTTTTTGGAGGTAACCTCATCTCCTCAGGGGTGCAAAGCTGTGTTGAAAGGAGCGCGTGTTGTGTTGTGTGGGGAAATGACTTTAGTGTTCTCTCCAGCCTTCCTCTGAGTGCTGCCATGAAATGTAGACCTGAGTGGAGACAGCTTCAGGTTCTTTTTTTGCTGTCTCAGTAAAATAATAGGTTTGAATCCTCATTATTTGTTTTAACAACACGGTTAGAGAGAACGCATATGTGCTCTGCAAATGGAAGGAGTGGCTGACTCTTACATACTGCACTGCATGGCTGTACTTTGTCTTGTGATAGAAGTGGGGGGAAGGCTGTGAAGTTACTTCTGGTACCTGGTTTAAACGCTTGTTTACATTGTGGAGGAAAACAATTGCAAGACTGGAATAAAAAGATTTCTTTATCAATAGAATGGAAAATACTTAATTTTGAATCTAACAGGTTGCTGCTTTTCTTTTTCAGACGGGAGCTAATACAGATCTCTATTATAAAACATTCAGTGACCCTCTTTATCTTGCTCAGTTTAAAATGCTGAGAGACACATTATACTATATGAAAGGTATAGAATTTGTATTTTTTTCTTTTTAATTTATACTTCACGATGTTTAGGATCCCCAAAGCATTGTCTGTGTTGTATTGAGTGCTTGAACATTGGGGGTTGCATTTCCTGGAAACTCCACGATTGCTGTAGAATTTGTATTTTGAAATGTTTCCATGTGAGAAAGGTGCTATGGGTATAGAAAAAAATTTTGAGCACTGCTTAAAGGATTAATAGATGACATTTCTATTGTCTGTTTACTGGTGGGCTTTGCTATGGAACTTGTCTTTTAGGTAAAGGATAAACTTTATGGAATAATTTCATTTATAATCACAATGGTTTTATAAATGCTGTAATTCTGATAAGTGACTCCCAACCTTCTAATATAATGCTATTTCCTTTTATTTCTTTAGACCTTCCCAACTTATTTGTGAAGGAAATCCATGATTTTGTGCTAGAGCAATTCAACAGCAGTCAATCAGAACTGCAGAAAATCCTTCATGACGTGGATCGACTGCACAATGAACTGAGTCCTCTAAAACTGCGTTGTCAGGCGAATGCCGCCTGCGTGGACCTCATGGTGTGGGCTGTGAAAGATGAGCAAGGTACGAAATGCTCCTTGGTCTCTCAAATGTCTTTATTTTGAGTTGTAGAAATACTTAAGTTCTCTGAGAGCAGATGATGCTCAGAGAAATATAAAATAAATTTCAGCGTAATACTTTTTGCTGTTAGAATACAGGAGGAAAACTTCCATCAGAAAGTTGTCAAAGCAGTTGGCTGGGTAGTTAGACGTCTCTTCACAGAAACAGAAACATCCTATTGGCTTATCTACAAAAGTTGCTATAATTGCTGCATCACATTCAGCTGCTTATTTTCTAGTTTATTTTATATTTTTACTTATTGCTCTTAGTGACTTAAATGTTTCTCAGCCATTCTTTTAATGAAAAAACAGGACTGGGAAGATCTTTCTCACTAAATCTCTTTGAGGAATTGTGATATGAGAAAAGTGAAGCTGATACATTTTCTGCATTGTTTTAGAAATTCCAGTAAGCATTGTGTTGTGTGTGGCCTAATAAGAAATCTGATAAACATATTTTTTTCTGTTGTTCTTTTTGTTTAAGGTGCAGAAAACCTGTGCATCAAGTTATCAGAGAAGCTGCAGTCAAAAACCTCGAGCAAAGTCATCATTGCTCACTTGCCGTTGCTGATTTGCTGTTTGCAGGTCGGTCTTCACAGTATTTGACGTTACTGCACCAGTGAGTGAGAGTCTGGGGAGTTTAACAGGTCACTAGAACAACACTTTATCTGCTGGTACTTCCAGCAATGTGTTCTCCATTTGGACTTTAGAGGTCCGGTGTGGAAACTAGAACTGCAGTGCATTGAAAATGTTCTTAGCTCAGCTGCTTCTTGAAGAATAATATTGATGAGGTTTTTTCTAACCAGTATTTAACTTCTGAAATATTTAGCCTCTTAGTCCATTACATAAACAGTTAAAATATTGGTACTGTCAGATCACTGAGTTTTGAGACTAAGGCTTGGTTTATTCTAATTTTTCATCTTCTTATTGGGCACTTGTTCAAAGTCTTACAAATATGCTTTCTGCTACATAGCAAATAGATTATCAGGGTTCTCTAAATTATCAGGATTCTTTAAATTTTGGAACTTGTACATTAATTTTATTTTTAGAGAGTGCAGTTCATGTTGCGTAACTCCTGTGAAATCACCCAGAAAGAAAGCAGCAAGGCCTGACTGGCATCACTGGACAATCTAAGAGAGTTAGAGGCTTGAAATGACTAAATCTTCTGCTAAAAATCGAATCTCTTGGAACTGTGTGTGGTTTGTTTTGGTTTGGTGTTTTTTTGTATAGAGCTGAAGTTGCAAGCTTACAGTTGAAATAAACAATTTGTTCTGTTATATTCTAAAGCTATGTTATATTTTTTATTCCCTTTTTTAGGGTCTGGGTCGTTTGTGTGAGCGGTTCCCTGTTGTGGTTCATTCTGTCAATCCATCCTTGAGAGACTTTCTTGTGATACCTTCCCCAGTGCTTGTGAAACTTTACAAGTACCACAGCCAGTATCACACAGGTAAAGGAAAAAAGACTGTGTTCCAAGGATAAGCTGGTGATTGTTTTCCAACTTCTACGGCTTTTTGGGGTGTTTTGTGGTGATACAGCTGTAGGGGGAAATGGAGATGCATTTGTGATTTTTTTTTAGTTATTAATTATTTTCTTCCTTCTTGGAGGTGGAGAGGAGAAATGCAAATCAAATTCTGGTGGAAGTGTACCTAGGGGCAAGCAGTATATATAGATATAACTGTTTTTTATCCCAGCAGCAATATTGCAGTGCCTCTTCTGCTGAAACCAGGATAGTCTTATCTGAAGCACTTTGTCGTGAGTGAGATCACCAACAGCCGTAGCGTGATACTGCAGTATTGTAGGTTGATTGTGTATTATGTGCGTCAACCTCCTGCACCCAATTCAGAGCAGTTTGCTTAGGGCTTTGTCCACATGGACCTCCAGAAACCTCCAAGGAAAGAGGTTCTACAATCTGAGTCAATGCATAATTATCCTCATAGTGGGGGGGGAAAAGAATCCCATATCCAATTGGAAAGTGCCCTGTTTCAAGTTATGGGTGTTGTGTCTCATTCTCCCATGAAATCTGTTTTCAGAAGGCAGCATTGAGTCTGTCCAGAGCTGCCTCTTCTCCAGGCTGAACAAGGCTGTGTTCTTCAGACTCTTTGTACAGGCCCTGTGTTCCAACCCTATGACCATCTTGATGGCACCTGGCAGGCTTTTTGTTGTTTTTCAATTGTAATATCAAGTTACAATTTCCAAGAAGAAAATGTTCAATTTAAATCGCTTGCTAATGCAAAAGCAGTATCGTATTGCCAAAGCAGAACAGGTAAAATGAGAACTGATGGTGATTAAATTTAGGAATAATTATTTAGGAATAGTTAAATGGAGCAATATCTTGCATAGCTAGTGACAACACATGCACTTGCGAAGTTCTTCAGCTCAGCTCTGAGCTGTAAAGCAGGCTGTTTTGAACCCACTTGACAGATATTACTCTCACCTTGGGAGGAAAAAAGCTGTTTCAGATGGTGTTGATTTCTGTACTCTGTGTTCTTAGTCGGTGGTAATGACATCAAGATCAGTGTAACCAACGAGCATTCGGAGTCCACTCTAAATGTAATGCCTGGCAAGAAAAGTCAACCATCCATGTATGAGCAGCTGCGTGACATTGCCATAGACAACATCTGCAGGTAAGAGGGAGACTTGCACCATGTTGGAACCTGTGTTCTTTTTCGCTAGTGGAAAAGTGTTGTGAATGGTTTAGGAGGTGCTGCTGTAAAGGCTTTTCGCCTTTTTTTGTTTGCGACTTCATTTGTCTTCAGACATCCTTTAATTCTGTTTATATCCTAATTGTAATAACTCAGTCTCATTGTTTTGCTTCCCACCTATGAATTTTCTACTTAGATTATCATGTTGAGTGAGCCTATTGTAACGCACTCAAATGTGTGCAGTGTAATGGTCATTCTTCCCTTCTAGAGAGCTCCAGGGAGCTGGAGGGAAGACAAATAGTTGGTGACTAGAAACAAGGGATTGAAGTTTCTAAAGCAGTGAATTCTGAATTTACCTTATTGCATATCCTCATCCTTATTGTTGCTGGAGAAAGCAGCAGTAGAAACTCTGCTCAATTTTTTAAACACATCTGCAGCGTTCCTAGACAATCAGCTCTTATACTCCAGTATAAACGTATTTTCCTTATACCTGGTGTGCATTTACAGTAGTGAAAAGTGAAATGTTTAACTTGTGCATTTTTATCTGGCTGTTCTCGCAAGTTTTCTGTTCATTGTTATTTCAGGTGCTTGAAAGCCGGCTTGACCATAGATTCAGTGATTGTTGAGGCCTTTCTTGCCAGTTTATCGAACCGTCTCTACATCTCTCAAGAGAGTGATAAGTAAGTTGTTGGTCATCAACGCCATTTTTTCCTTCATTTTTGTCTGATCAAATCAGCAAATTATTGGTGAGTATTAGCCAATGTGGAGTCCTAGGTGGAGTGATACTCTCTCTGCTGCATCCCCCAGCCTTCAGCTGTCTTTTATGGCTTGCCACAGCTTGCCACTTGTGGCATTTAAGTTGCCTCATTTTTAAGAGACTTGCCAACCAAGAAACTTCCAAGGCCAGGACCTGTTGTAGCTGGTCTGACTGTCATCTTTTAATGTTTTGCATATCACTTTTACCTCTTTTTGTTGTTTCTAGAACAGTTTGTCCATGGATTAGTGTGAATTTCTTGGATAGTGGATTTTTGTGTTTTCTTTTGAAAACCAACTTGTGCAATTGTATCTCTAATGTTAATGCTGGGAGTAGATGGGTACCTAGAGTGGCAATATTTAAAGCTGTTAGTGATGTTAAATTTAGTATTTGAACTGTTTCTTACATATAATATAACCATGCTTGGAGGTCTTGAGAACTGATGAGCAGTTAAAGGTACTGTTTTGGGGTTTTTTGTTTTTCTAACAGGGAAGCTCATTTGATTCCTGACCACACAATTCGTGCACTAGGCCACATTGCAGTGGCACTGAGGGACACCCCGAAAATGATGGAA
The DNA here is from genome assembly GCF_963082525.1 of Nesoenas mayeri. Classification (NCBI taxonomy): domain Eukaryota; kingdom Metazoa; phylum Chordata; class Aves; order Columbiformes; family Columbidae; genus Nesoenas; species Nesoenas mayeri. The sequence continues at coordinate 8,505,821 of NC_137565.1, read as the reverse complement.
CCCATCCTGCAGATCTTACAGCAGAAGTTTTGCCAGCCACCTTCTCATCTGGATGTGCTCATCATTGATCAGCTGGGCTGCTTGGTCATCACCGGAAATGTAAGGAGAGAACTGGCCACGGGAGTGACCGTTCCTGATCCCTTTCCTGTAGTTAAAAGGAAACGTATTTTACAAACTGCATTTGCAGATGTTTTTTGAGGTTTTTCTTTTCTTCACCACAGATACGTGCTTGTACAATCCTCGTGTCTCTAAAGAAAGCTAATTAATGATGTGTAAGATGCTGTCCCTGTAAAGATTGATCCCTGTAGAAAATAAAGGGGTGTTCTAAATAAAAAAACCTAAAACCTGTAAAAACCCCACCAAACTCAATGTCTTCAAAAGTTAATAAGATTACAAACTTAGCCTCTGTCCTGAATAGGTGCACATTTTCATTTTTCATATCAGTAATTAACTTTCAAAGTCTTTGTACGTCCATAAATTTTAAAGTATAGATTGTCTTCTTCAGTCATACACTAATTAACTGACTTTTTCTGAATATAATTTGTGCCTCCAAGCAAGCAATTATTTGCCAAAACTCAGAAGCCTGAAAAAGTTTTCCATCGGGAAGGTGGAGTTGAAGAACTTAATAAATTTTGTATAATTTGAGCAATTAAAAACACTAACGAAAGCACTTCCCTTTGTGTGCTTAATGGAAGCTGAAGCTGTTGCTCAGGCGATGATTAGATACGTCTCTGAAGAACGTCATTATACTTTATTTTACAGGGTTGTTCTTTAGAGAGATTGCATTCAGTCAGCTCTATTTAATGCTCTGTTTATTGTGGCTTTTTTACAGCAATACATTTACCAGGAGGTGTGGAATCTGTTTCAGCAAATCAGTGTTAAAGCAAGTTCAGTTGTTTACTCTGCCACTAAAGATTATAAGGATCACGGATACAGGTAACACTTGACTGTGTCCCTTGAATGTATGAATATTATATTGAAAATCCTTTATGCTACATCAGAGATTTTCTCTTTTTCCTGGTATAAGTTTTATAACAAGGTTATAAATAGTACTGTTCTTTTCTCGTTGATGCTAAAAAGTAATATATATAGTTTAAAAATAGTTGCACTTCATAATGGAGAGATTCCTAAAAATGTTTTTCCCTACAGGTAGTACTGATTTTTTTTCTTTTCTCCTCTGTGAGGAGTTAATGGTTGTAAATGATAGTTGACATTGATGACTTATGTCATCTATAAGTAGAGTGATTAATCTCTTAGCCTAGAAAAGCTAATGAAGCTCCATTGGGGTGGTGTTTGGTTTGGGGGGGTGTTGGTGTTGTTTTTTAAATGTGATCCCAGCACTTGTTAGGGATTCAACGCAAGCCATTAACAATTTTTCTTAGTAAGCACACTTTTTAGTCCCTGTTATAATTAAATATTATCACTGACTTTGTGTGTAGTTGGAGTGGGCTGGATATGTAGTTCCTATGAGCAGTATGAAGAAAGCACTGAAAATGTGAAATGTGGAGGAATTGCTTGTTCGTAACTGTGTTTTCTTCTCAGACACTGTTCCTTAGCAGTCATTAACGCCCTGGCTAACATCGCTGCCAACATCCAAGGAGAACACCTTGTGGATGAGCTGCTGATGAACTTGCTGGAGCTGTTTGTTCAGCTCGGGCTGGAGGGCAAGAGAGCCAGCGAGAGAGCCAGTGAGAAAGGACCAGCACTGAAGGTCAGATACGCATTTGTGTGCAGCTGTGCATTTATACAGATGGCATGACTAAACATAGCCTTCTGTGTGTCTTTTGAACCAAAGCCACGCTTCCTTAAACCTAAGAATGAAATGAAGCTGTCCGCTTTGAAGATAAGCAGCATTCAATCGTGGATGCCAACCCCTTTAAAGGGAACATGTCTATAATCTGCTTTTTGTGACATCTGTGGTGGAAAATATGTCTCCATAGGTATCACAGGTCCTTTTAACTGCAGATAAGTGAGCTGAAAAGGTGAAAACCAGATTGTAAACATTGCTCTAAGATGACACTTGTGAATTAGGTTCCACCCTCTTCCTTTCAGGGCTGTTTTTCCACTGTTTCCGTTTTGGAATCGCTATGGGAGACAAACTGCTGCACTGACTTAAAGCTGCCTGGAAAGGGAAACGTTGATTTAACATGGGATTGAGCTAGGAGGCAGTGTTTCTTTATTATGAAGATACTGATAGCAGTTTTTATTATATATTTTTATTTTATATCTATATATATAAAAATAATATTTTATATATATCTTTTATTTCCTTCAAAAATATTTAAGGGTCCATCTCTTGTTTTGCTTTATCTTGTACACTACAGGAAAGATAACTAAAATGTGTTTTAGTTGGGTTGTATCATTATTGCCTCATCTGAAGACTGTTTAGGACTCTCTCTCCTCTCTCCCCCACCTTTAGCTCAAGGCATAACACCTGACTTTCAAACACGGAAGACCCTGTGCTGGAGGGGGAGAAAATCCCTTCAATTTCTGAACTGAGGAGCCACCTGAAAAGTTTTGCGGAAGGCTCTGGGATGTGCCCAGTGCTGTGGATCTCTGGGGTGCTCTCTTGGCCGCCTCATGCACATCTTTTTGCAGGATAGAGTTGTTATTGGGAATATATGTTTTCATTTGCATAGACAGTAACAATGTTTGATGCTTAAAATCTGTCTTGTAGCAGGTATTTGAGAAATGCTTCTGTAGGTTAACTGATAATTTCCTTTTTCTTTCTCAGGCCTCCAGCAGTGCAGGGAATCTGGGTGTGCTGATTCCTGTTATTGCTGTGGTGAGTATCCAATGGTTGGGTTGTTGCAAACAATACATTTTCTCTTATATATCAAATATCAGTTCTATTCCATGGTCAAATGGTTTTATTAACAATTAGTGCAGAAGTAAGCATCCGAGAGAACTATAATAATGGAAAATAATATTTCTTGCTTTAAGAGGGGGGGAAACATTTGTTTAGTAATGACATACGTCTTAAAATAATTAATCTTTTGTGATTCAGGGTTAGGTTGTTGCTAGTCAAGAATTTGAGGTTCATGAGCTAAATAATACTACAGGGGATATTTCTTTGACTAGTGTTGGGCATGCACTGTAATAAACGGCGTGTGTCTGTGGCCTGAGGAGGAAAAGTGGAAAACAAAAGTTAATAGAAACAGAGTTAAAAATAAATCCTAGTTTGGCAGCACTGTGAATTCTGCTTCTTAAAAGGAAAAAAAATAAAGAGGGGAAGGGGAGGAAGTGTCCTGTGTCTTCTGAAACTAGATTGGGTTGTCATGCTGAAAGCATTTTAGGAAATGGGGAAGGACACTGGTGTCCAATCCAGACTCATTTATTTTGATGTATATCTGGTTTTGGTCTTGGATGACAAGTTCTTCTGGGGGAAGTACTTTGTTTTTTTTAAATGAAAGTACAGCTACTAATTCAGCCAAAAATTGGTATGCAACAATTTTAGATCTCTAACAGAAAATTGGGTACGTCCAAGCTGGGTTTCCAAGTCAGTAGGACTAGTTGCCCAACTGCTGTAGCTTTTAGAAAAGCATCATGTCTAAAAGATCCCTAGACATAAACTTACTGGAGGACAAAGAGCATCATATCACTTTATCCTCTCCTGAAGCTGAATTCTTCTGTGGGACTTTTCCTGCACAGCTAGTGTGACAAAAGGGGAAAATGTATTCCATATCTGCGGTGGGCATGCCTACTTGTAACTTGCTCATACTGCACATCCATTAATGAGCAGAAAAAAAAATTGGTCATGTCATACTCTGCTTCCACAAACCTCTTCACTGAAACTTTTCAAAGAGCTGAGCCTAAAATTAGCACTGGTTAAAGATCAAAAAGCTGTTCCCCTCCTTTCTCGTCTCTCCCACTAGTTTCCAACACAAGCTCTTCTTGGATTCACTGGTGGTCACAAGGGCTGGATCTTGGCTTTCCAGAACTGTGTTTATAGATGTCTGGGGTTGCTGTTATTTGATAGGTGCTTGTTTTTTGCATGAACTACCTACTCCTGTGTGGAGAGAGATCTTCTAGTGGGTGGTATTTTTCAGCTGTCAGTAATGCCAACACTGATTTGGGTGAAAGCAAGATCATTCCTTGCATATTGAGATAAGATAAATGCTCGTTAGAGACTTAATGTAATAGTTATGAAAGTACTTTTCTGTTTCAAATTTTTATTGATCATATATTTGCTCTGAATAGCTGGTGAGAACTGCATTTTTTTCTTAACCAATGTGACCTTTAAATGAAGTCAGATAGTGCCAGAATCTGAAGCAAGAGTTAATGGTTACATTATGGTTGTTGAGGCAAATATTTGCCTTTCTTGCACAATGTATGAAGATCATGAGTTTTGAGTAGTAGCTGATTTGCTTCTCTGCTTGAGCTCTTTCCCTTGAATAATTCCTGTTACTTAGGTCTCAAAAACCCCATATTTCAGATGCTCCAGCTCATTTAATCATTGATAAACTAATTAAATCTGAGCCAGTGAAAGGGCATTTTGCTGACTGCTTCCACTATAGAAGGTATTGTAAGGATCTTTATGTATTTTACCTGGTCGGCCTCTTTTTGATGCCAATTGCATTGATGAAGATCAGAGAACTGTATTGAAATTATACAAGTTAGGTTGGGGAAAAGCAGTGGATCCCTTAGTATTTTGTTCCTCTGAGACATTTTAATCTCCTCTTATTTGGTGCACTAGTCCATAAGGTTTATTGTGTCTGTCTACTGAATGTTAAATGATACAAGCGAAAGAAAGAATGTAGACACATACTTTTTTTTCAAGATAGATTATGTAAAATACACAGGGGAGATTTAGGTTTCTAAGACTGGTCAGGTATTCAGGATTTCCTTATTCCTTTTTGTTGTAAATAGGCATCCTAGCACAAATTTAGAGCTAAACTTCAAGAATCCAGGTAGTCTAAATGTTTTATTGATTATGTTTTACACACTGAAATAGAGCACAAAGTGTAAGTTACTTTGTGATTTTTTTTTTTAATACACTTGTACCGATACATGGCACTAACCATTTTAAATTGTAGTCAAATTATCTACTGCTGTGAGTCCATTCATGTGAAACTACATGTAGATAACATATTTTCTTTTGATACCAGTGGCTTTTGTATTAGCTAATATGACAATAAAATTTCCTTTATGATACTGGTATATTAACATGTAATTATACAGCCCATGTATCACAGTGTGGTGGAGGTCTTCTCTGCTTTTAAGACTTGGCTGGGTTGACAACTCTACCCATGAACAGAAGGCAGCTGGTACGATGTTCGTAGATCAGAAACAAAAAGGGACGGTCGACAATAAAGCGAATCTGAGTAGAAAGAGGCATGAACCCGACGTTGGTTATTGCCCCGGCCTCCGTGCCTTCCTCATTCACAGTTATTGTGCCTTGATGATTGAACTGTTCAAACAAACAGGGAAAGGAAAACAAACACAAAAAGAAATTGAGGATCTCATAAGTACACTCAAGTGATGTGCTCACAGCCTTCCCGCTCCATGTCCTGCACCGGGCTCCCTGTGACGCTCTGGCTGCCACCTCCTCCGCAGCCGCAATCCTTTGGTTTTGGTTTGTGAGTCAGCCTGTTCCTGACCGACCACGAGGCTTCTGGTGCCTCTGACATCTGATTAAACATGCTCCTTGTTATCTGAATGGACAAGGACATGCAGAGAAACCCACATCCCTCCTAAGTCCCACAGGAAAGGTGATAGAAAATATTTTAGCTTACTGTGTTGCCATGTTTTCAGGTGATATAGTTCAATCAGAAAGGAAAAGAGGAGAGGAGTAAATACCCTGTCAATGGTGACTTTCTCATCTGATATGCCAGAGTAGTCGCCTTTTTCATTGAACAGTTCTTCTATTCCCATGGATCTCAGGTAACCAATCAAGTTATAACTCTTCTCCAGCTTAAATTTAGGCAGAACCACTTCTCTTGTTCTAGTAAAAACAAAAATGAAAAATCAGTGAGGAGATACATATTTGCGTGACTCCTTTGCTTTACAGACCTGCTGTGGTTTGTGTTTTTTGCTGTCTTCAGCAAGCAGGACACAAATATGCAGGACTATTCACTGTACTTGTACTTTCAAATCTTGGGCATCATTAATTTTAAGATGTGCTTTAAAAAATTAATTCATCTCCCAAAACTTGTAGTTACTCAATTTAATATTTCACTTATGATGATTTACATTATTTATGTGTATAAGATATTTGGCTTTGAGCAGTTTGGTACCTGGTTGGATATGCTGGTAATAAATGAAGTGTCAGGTTTTCTGGAGTATGAAATTGGAGATTTGTCACTTATTGTGTACAGTAGAAATAGGTTGGCTTCCTGAATAGTACATCAAATCAACTCTTTATCTTTTTATCAAGCCTGAAGACAGATACCACCCAGTCTGTCATCTTGCACAAGAGGGCCTGTATAGTTTTTTCTGTCCTGTGGCTGTGACGTCCATTGTTGGTTGCTGAATGTGCCTTTGCACAGCAGAGATGTGAAATGCATAGTGCTGACAGTGAGCACAGGCTGCTCTCCATAGGATCGAGACTGTTCTGCACAAATAACCCATTATTAGCGTACTCCTGGTTTTCCTCCTCACCGTAAACTTTACCAGTTAGAACTTTTTCTTTAAATTTGCAGCATTAAATACTTAATAGAAAGAAAATTCTAACAGAGTTCCAAAACTCTATCTCAATCATCCTTGATTTCTTGATGGCATTTAAATTTTGAGAAATCACTGGTCCTGATTTTTGATGCAATAAATCCATCTTTGGGGTGTTTATGTTTTTTACTAAAATATCATATATTACCCTCTGTGCTCTTTACTCACCCTTGCCAATCTCATCAAGAAAATACATTAAGACTTCAACAAGATGTACTTTTCAGCAGATACCTGTTGGTCATGCTCCTCTGCCACTTCTCCACCACTTGAGGTGTGATCTGCTTTTCTAGGGCTTTCATGCCCGAGAGTTTGTGCGGCAGCACGATCAGCATGCTGATGTTCCCCACGAACGGCAGCTGGATCACGCCGCAGTCCAGCTCGGGGTCCGCGGCCGCCAGGAAGTTCCCTTTAGTCTGCATCATAGGAACCTTCATTGTCTGCTTCTCGTTCAGTCGGAAACTTCTCTTCGTTGTCATTTCCACTGGAAACTTATTCTCCCAAGTTCCTGTTAATGCAATGCAGGAGACCGATAAACAAAGCAAAACACCCAAAGATCCTTGTTTAATGAAATATTTGCAGAATAGCAGTTTACATTAAGCTTTGATTAGTGTGAATTGGGAATTACTGTAGGAGATAGTTCATTTCAGTTAAACCAGAATAAGACAACAAGTTTAAAGTGACTTTAAAACTCCTGGCTTTCTTTCTAACTTAACTTTTGTCTCATTTGAATGTTCCGAATTATAAAAGCAGGTGAACACAAACTGTAGATTTGAAAGGGCTTCCCGTGTACTTTATTTTTTCTACAAGGAACCTGGAAATTCTGAAGTTCAAACAGATGCAGAATATTTGGCAGGGTTTGCACCTAGCAAAACCACTGGCACAGCTGTATTTTCTGAGAGATCTGATACTTGAAACCAGACTGTTTCAGTCATCAGAAATGTCAAGATAAGTAATGGCTGTTTTCATTTTGCATAAAAGATGCCGTGCTGAAGGCGTTACCTTGGCCAAGTCCATTCCAGCCACTTAACTTTGTGTTAAGACATCTTGAAGTGTTTGCCGATTGACCTCGCAATTCCGCGCCCCAGTTTGGTGTGATTTCAGCCTGTCATCTGATGCCTTTATGCCCAAAGAATACGATTCAACACGTTTTGCAGCCCAGAAGGCTTTGCCATCATGGTTTGAAGATTCTTTATGTACCCCAAATATTTATTGTCTGTGTAAAGGACTATTCCTTTTTTTTAGTGGTGTTCCTGTTGATCTCTTTTCAGAGCTGAGGATCTGGAAAAAACATTTCTTCCTTAATGGGCAGGCAAAGCTGGAATTTTATAGTGGAAATAGTGTTACTGGTATTTCCTGTTAAAGCTCTGCATTTTAGGTCACAGTTGGCAAGCAAGTGAATGCGGCTGTAGCTGTGTGGAGAGGCTACAAATTAAGCCCTAATTGGTAACCTTTTTTTTAAAAGGTTGCAAGTGATTCTGAGATCTTTATATGAATTCACTGCATTTATTGTGAAGTAACAAAAAAAGCCTGAAGTCCAACCTTCATTTTAATAGTTTCTTCATATGTCGGGTTGATGGGGAGCAGTCTGAGAGGTGCTCAGACTATGATTAGTATTCTGAAGGGAATGGGATATAAACTGAATTGTGCTAATTCCAAGCAAATTGTTTCAGTTCTGAGAAAGCCCAACATCTGGCTGTTCTCCAGGGAGCGGAATTCACCGGCACAGGACTCCCCTGGCTAAAGACCTGGAGCTGCTGTGGGTTGGGGAGCTTTGGCAGCACCGTCATCACCTGAGGAATGGGACGCTTGTACCAGCTCTTCGTAGGAAAAGGGAGGAGCTGGCGAACTCTTTTCTTGAATTCACTTTTGCGGATGGTTTTGTGCTGCGGTAAAATGCTGTTCTCCAGGCGGAGGCACATGGTCACTGGGGTCAGCTGAAACCACTTGGCACTTTGACTTTTCTGACTTTCTGTTTTGAATCTTCCCACCAAGGTGTCTTTTAGATCCATCTGTGGCGGCAGAAGTTGTCTCCTCTGATTGCCTTCTCTCTTGTATTTGTGACTAGAATCTCACAGAAGCAATTTTGGCTCTGTCAAAATTTGTCAGTTATCAAAAGCTGCCGTGATCTACCATGGCAAAAATAGCCAGCTCCTACTTGATAGGAAGCTCATAACTAATTTTTCAGACCTCTGCAGCATGGAGGGCAGATCTCAGTTGGAGATAGACTGGACAGTTATACAAGATAAAACTTGCTTCTTACCAATGTGAATAGTTTCCAATAATTTTGTGATGCTATTTAATATAAAAGGAGCTTGAGACTTAGTGTTTGGCAAGTATCCCATTACTCAGTGTCACTTGCATTGAGCATCTCTGTGTACCTGAGAATGCTCATAGGTTTCTCAGCTCTGAGGGCTCAACAGAGTTTGTCTGCAATGATACAGACAGTGGAAATATTGTGAATAGAAAGACATGGACAAAAATTAGCGTATCTGGGGCTGATGGGGAAACTAGGAAACCAGGAGCAGAACTTGCTTTTAAAAATGTCAGTTCCACTTGAAATGGAGTTACCAGGAGACTGTCGCTGTAAGGTAAAAGAACGGCAGACAGCAGTATAGAATTGATCTGTTTGGTTTTGAAGGTTAGAAATTGCAGCCTTTAGCAGGCAGCACCAAGGCAGTTTGGACATACAGGACTCCGTGAGGAGAAGAAAAAGCCCAAAGTCTTTTTGGTCTGGATGGCTCAAGAGTTCCAGTACTAAAGCTGTGTAATTTTTGGCAGTGTTCTTGTTACTTTGATATAGCACAAGTATTTAATAATTTTAGAGTAAAACAAAAAGGTATTTTAAATTTGACCAAATTGTGAAAAAATTGTCTTCTTCACTTTGCATAATCCTTAGAATGGTGTCATGGACAATAAAACCTTGTACTTAATATGATAAGATCATCAGAGATGTACTTAAGGGTACAAATAAGTCCCTTTTGCATGGTATTTCAGAACAGGGAATTATTTAAATCTTATGCTAATGACTGCTTTGGATCTTGTAAAGAGACGAGTGGCATTATTCAAGGAAGTAATACCTTGCGAGTGGGAAGCGATAAACTTGTAGGAATGGGGTTCCTTTCAGTTCCTATGATCAAATGCTGAGAAGGCAGGTGTAAGAAAGCCCTTGAGGATTTGCCTCCTTGAAGCAGGAACATCATTGGGAAAAAGAAACCCCTTTATAAAGAATGGGAAGGATTATGCATACTTCCAAACGTTGTCATCCTTTTGTGCTAATCTGTCTTTCCTTACCGGTGTTTTAAGTGACTTTAATCTGATTTTCATCTTAAACAGTCAGTATCAGATTTCTTTTTTGTCTTTAGTTCCCCTTTGGCAGCTCCCACCTCTTGCTCATTTAATACCATTTTAAAAGTTTGTGGAAAAAGGCAGATAACTAATGTTGAAAATCTCACCACAGACTCTTAGTTTCAATGTAAAAAAAAAAAAAAATTAAAATAAGGATTTATTATAAGAATATATTATACAGCCTTTACTTCAAGCCTCTTTAACTATTCAGCCTATAGTGATACATGTAGGAGCTCATATCAGCAGACCATTCATGCTGAATTAACTGAAATATTGCAAGTAGTGAATGTGTTTGGTTTTAGTTGTAGAAGAACACTGTGTTTGTTTTTCTCTTCAGTCCCTTGTGTATGCTTATTGACAAGGATCATGCTCTGATTATATAAAAGAATACATACTTTAAGCTGAAACTCATTATAGTCATTCCTGTGAATCCCGAATACTCCAGAAATGTTAAATGTTTTAACTGAAATCAGCCTGTACCATTTCGATGAAGCCAATAACTTGAAGTAGGATTGAATGGGACTGGTGACTCGCACATGAACTAATATATCACCACCTGAGACTCCTACAGAGCTTATGCTTTCTGAGGCTCTTCTGCATTGCTGTCTTGGTTTTTAGTCTCACTTTTAGACTAGGAGGTTGTGGATGCAATAAACATTCACTGTATTTCTACAAGACTCACTAACTCCAGGATATGACTGGAACATCATTGCGCTACAGAAACATGCAAAAATGGGCTTCTTAGTCAGGGATCAATAGACTTTTTTTGAACTGCGGACTGGATTTAAGTTCAGTCTGGGATTTCTAATGAAGTGTGCAGTGAATTGCAAACCAAGAAATTGCTAAGACTGAAATAACAGATTCTTACCTTTAAAGTAAAGACAGTTAAGAATCATCATCAGTGTTGTAGGGTTTACATTCACAAGAGCTTCCTTTATTAATCCTTTGGTCAGCTTCAAGATGCGTTCATTGGTTTTAGTTATGAAGTTAGGATCCGAAAAATCAGCTGGTTGGGCATCAGCGAAGTAGTATGTTTTCATATTGTTTCTGAAATCATTCAGAATAGAAAAGTCCTTCTGAATGTAAAGATCATTGACAGACCTCAGTGTATAACCAAAATTGCGCCTGAAGAGCCGATGAGTGAGTTTGCGAAAGAGATTATGAACAGTCATGAGCTCGTATTTGGTGCTGGCATTAATGAAGTCTTGAAAGCCGAGAGCAGATAAAACTTCCTGCTGAGTTTGACCCTTGAGACCCAGAGAAATCATAGCCATTGCCGTGGAGATGCCAACAGGAGCCATGAGAATATTCTCTGAAGAGTTGGCTTTGTCTGCCACGCTGCGGTAAAGGTTGAAGCCAAAGTTTGCATTGAGGATATTGAGGCGCTGGATTCTCGTTTTGCCGTGGAATAGTTCAAGAATATTTCCTTGCTGAATTTCGGAAACCATGTATGGGCCAGCATCAATAATGTCGCTGTAGTCATCTTCACCTAGTATCTTGTCAAGATCTAGGTAGTCCTCTTCCTCCTCCTCTTCAGCAATCAGGTCGTTGGTGATAGTGTTTTCTCTGTGGAACTCCGGTGGTAAGTTGGGCATATCATAGGTCCCGTTTTCATGTGTCTGTGCATCTTTCAGGCTTTCAAAATGCTCACTGAAGTCCTTGACTCCACAAAATGTGGATGTTATAATGAGAGCAAGGGCAAGCAATTGAAATAAGAACTTCATTCTGCCAGGTCAAAACCTGGAAAACAATGTAACACGGTTGAGAGACCATAGAGTAATTGAATTTTAGTTATCTCTTGCCTAATTTTAGGTCCAGGCTGAATTCTGCCGCAGCAGAAGGTCTCCGGTTACCCTATTCAACAGCATTAAATTGGTGGAACAGAGATTATTTAGATGGATAGATCTGTTTTAGTGGTAATTGGTTTTACTTATATAATACCTCCAGCCTGCCAAAAATTGGTTGGCCTCCCCCCATGGAAGTTGTCATTATCGGCATATTTCAGCAGTAGCAAACTCATTACCTGAAATGTGTGAGGCTATTTATAAGCATGTAGCATTTAAAATGTGAACTGACTGTGTTATTAGTGTGTGCTGAAAATATGACGAAGATAAATGTGAAGATTGGAGCTTGGTGGGAGGAGGAAGCAGGCATCCCCTCCAGGAGCATACCAGAGCACTGAGGTGTACTCAAGAACTTGAAAAACACACATGCTGTAGCTACAACAAAAAATGGGAGTTTTATGGGAGTATTTTTTGGAAGAGCAAAGCTGAAATTTCACGGAATAAAGGAGATCTAGAGATTTAGCAATAAACCTGGAGAAGGATGTGCATTTGCACTAAATACCATTAGTGGCACTGCACTGTTAAAACAATCTTGCTGCAATGTTCATTAGAATTATTTTTTTAATTTATCAAACAATCCAAAGAGCTGGTCTGTATAAGTAAAATGTGTCAATATACCTGTACATCTCTGAATAAAACCAGTGCTCGAAGGAAAATATTTTCAAACATGTTGTAGCAGGACTGAAGCAACTGAACTAACTTGAATTTTCTAATCTCTTCCCCTGAACTCGTTAGCCTGAACTCCTAAAAGCATTTACAGTGATTATCCCATACAAAAAATGAATTCTTTTGCAACAAGGAAGGATCCACAGAAGATGCTTTTAAAATATTCTTTACACTGTGACTGAGTCAGTCTTTTCCTTACTGTTTCTCCATAAATTCATTGCTTTTTTTTCCCCGCCCCCAGAAGTCAGGCCCTTAGGGCTGAGATATTCTGTCCAGTAACCATCGATCAATGTTTTCTGCTTTTGGCATAGAAGAATTTGCTGTCTGTAGTTCCCAGCTTTACATTCTCGTCTTCACTAATGTTCGATTATTGCTTAGCTGCACTTACACAGGCAAAACATTCCCCCACTTTGCACCATATGTACGTCTTTAGTCAGAGCTACCTAAAGCAACAGCAGATGAAAATGAAGCTTACCTTTAAGCCACTGTATGGAAAGGATGTGCGGAATAGCTCAAGTAAGGGGAATGGCAGGGTTTAAATCTGAACTTTGACGCTAGTTTTTGTGTATCTCCCAAAGTAAACATTCCCTAAACCAAACACTGCTAAACTGACTTCGTCAGCCAAAATCCCTCCCTTGCCTGGTGATCTCTGCTGAATTGTATGTTGTTTGTTGAGCTACTTTTATGGCTTTGCAGGTACTCAGTCACTTTTGAGGAAGATCTTTGAGCAAGAATTGGTGTGTCTGTAAAGTTTCAAAGTCAAGCACCCACATAAACTTGACTGTTAATGACTAGTAAAAGCAGCTATTTTGTAATGAATTAGGGGGCACCTTATGGCAAATGTGGTTGAGGCTGCTGTGGTTGTGATGGTCAGGCTGCTGCTGCTTCACTCAGTGTTATGTTGGTGCAAATATTTGTGTTGCACAAGCAGCTTTTTACCATAGTTCCATTCACCAGCTTAAACTCAGATTAATTTTACTATAATAGGGGGAATTGGGTTTGTTTTGGCGGGGTTTTTTGTTTGTTTTGTTTTGTTTTTTGGGTTTTTTTTTGAATGAACAATTTGCCTCATTATGTACAAATATATCCAAAGTTGGCTTTATACAAAGTTTCACTGAAGTACTGTTGGCTTTTATACCTCAAGGGAGTCATTGTACAGTTAGAGAAAATGTCTTCAAGTTAGATAAGAATTTGGCGTTTTCTTAACAAAGTTTATAGTAATACTGTACAGTCAAACTGCAAAAAGCTTGTGGTTCTAACACTTTTTAGGATAACACACTATAGTCTTCGTTATATAAATTCATAGAAAATTATGTATCATGTTTGCTGGGAGCATAAAGTGTGATTCTCTGGTGGTAGCAGCTGTTTGTGCAAGAAGTATCAGAGAATTTTAATAATGCTCTTTTACTCGCTTGTTTAGATGGTAAATTCTTCAGAACTGATGTAATTGTGTGCGTGGGTGCAAACAATAAAAGATCCCCAATTGGTGCCTCAATGTATTTCCACAAAGCTAATAAAGAATAGCAACCAGAAGTATGTTTGACTATTATTTATTTGGTTTTGAGTTCCTTTGCACTGAAGCAAAGCTTCACGGCATTGTTTTCCAGACACTTAAAAGGGCTGTGTGGTCTCTTCCTCTCTGCAGTTGACAGTGCACTAATATTAGGTATTTCTCTTCAGAGGTTACTGTATCAGCATGGTATTATTCCTGTGTAAAACAAAGGAAATGATTACTTCAGGCGTCTCAAATGTTAGCCTGTAAGATATTCTAGCAACATCTAATTTTCTTCAGTGTAACAATAGCAATATAATATTAGTTTTTGTAGATGACAAAGAATATTACTTTTGTAAATCATAATTAAGAAGTTATATGAGTTGATCCTATAGCATGGAATTAAGTTATTTTAACTCCTGCCATTTTCTGATGTTCTTTTTTATATCTTCAATAGCTCACTAGACGCTTGCCACCCATCAAGGAGGCCAAGCCCAGGTTGCAAAAGCTCTTCCGCGACTTCTGGTTGTACTCAGTGCTGATGGGATTTGCGGTGGAAGGATCAGGTAGTGTAAATTCTGAAAGAGCAACGTTGCTCCTCACATTTAAGCTCTTGGTGAGTGTAACTGTATGCAAACCATTCACAGTAGGCTGAAGAAAAATTACAGGTATGAAGACGCTACAAAGCGAACAGCTTCCATTACAGTTCTCTGGTAGGATTTCTTTACATCTTTGCTGTTTTGCTATGAGATGCAGCACAGGTCAACTTGAACTTAGGCTATTAATTTAGGAAAAATCCTTAGTTAAGTAAAGTTTTGATAGCTAGGTTCTTGAAATGGAAAATCAGACACATGGGGAATGGTGGTAATCAGGTAGAAACTTCTTATCCAGTGAGAAACTTCACTTGGAATTACCTAAATGTGTTTATTATGTTTGGAACATGGATTACTTGTTTCGAGCACTTGTGCTTAAGTGCACAAAACATTGGCCCTAGGAAGTAGTGCAAAGCTTGATAATGCTGGTTAACTTAGTGCATCTTAATACTGTTTTTCTCCCTCACCCTGCCTTCTTCTTTATACTTGTGCTCCAGGTCTGTGGCCAGAAGAATGGTATGAAGGTGTGTGTGAAATTGCCACCAAGTCTCCATTACTCACATTTCCCAGCAAAGAACCACTTCGATCTGTTCTTCAGTACAACTCTGCCATGAAGAATGACACTGTGACTCCTGTGAGAATTAGTTTCTTCTGTTATCTCCTCCCATAATGTCTGTCAGTGCTAAATGATATGGTAACCTTGATATATTGAAATAGCACAATACCCCTTAACCTGCCTCCTATTAGTGAAGAACAGCTTTTGCACACTACTCTTACGACAGCCGTGCGCATCAATGGCTTGGGTGTAGTTAATCTGTTGAGTGTTTGTACAGTGTTTAAGCTGGTAGCGACTCAGTTTTGATTAGGTTTAGAAACCAAGTCTATGTGGAGACGGAAGCCCATTAATGATTTTTAATCCATTTTGTATCAGACTGACAAAACTTGCACCAATTAAAAAAAATTGACAGACTTTGGAAGGAAACAACACATTCAATCTTTCAAAGAAATATTGAGGTTTCTTTCCTTTTTATCCTCTGGCTTGGTACTGGTTTACTTCTCTCTGCCATTTGTTTGCAGGACAGATTTTACCTGAGGACTATTTGTGGTAGCGGAGTAAAGCAGATTGAAGAGTTTTAGCTTATGAAATGTCTTTGGCTCCCAAATAATACAGAAATCTGCATTGTGCATGGATGTTTAGTTCTGTGACATCAAAGAAATGCACAACAGACCCATGGAGTTTCAGAAGCTGGACAATGTTGATATTAATCCAACTTACATGCATTTAGTGTAGAAATTCTATTTCTTCATTGGTATGACTGCATGGGAACAAGCAGTTATTTCATCAGGGAGCTTGACTCCCGTATTTAATTCTGTTTAATTCTGTATTTGAAGGATTGTGACTTGCTGAGTCAGAGCAGGTTGGTCTTAGTCTGCAGACAGGAGCATCCTGGCATACTGCTTGCAAAGCTAAAAAAGTAAACAGTAATAGCTGACAGCAAATGTTTTCAGAACACAGACTAATATATAGTACTCCCACTTAAGATAACTTCATGTATTTATCTCTAGGCTGAATTAAATGAATTGCGGAGCACCATAATAAATCTCTTGGATCCTCCTCCAGAAGTATCAGCGTTGATCAATAAGTTGGACTTTGCCATGTCTACCTATCTCCTTTCTGTTTATCGCCTAGAGTATATGAGGTATATATATACTTTTTTCACTGATGAATTGAAAAACAAAGTTATTAAAATCGATGTATGTTCAGGACAGAATTGCCAGACACTCAGATAAATGAGAATCAGTATTTTGAGTCACATTAGCTCTATTGACAATTCCAAGACTGGGAATTCATCTGTGGAAAAATGCTTTTAGGATAAATAAAAAGGATGGAGTGATATAGTAGGGCCCAAAAAATGGGGTCTCTTCTGTATAGAACTGATAGAAGATTGGAAGAAAAGATTCTTCACAGGAATGTCTTTCAAGTGTAATGTATCCTCTGCACAGTCTTGGGCTTGAGCCTCTGAAGGACAGTGCAGACACTCACCTGTTCAGTGAGATTAGTGTATTGTAGGAGCTGAGAAATCTTTTTTGTAGTCTACTTTTTCCCCCCTCAGTATTATGTATTAGACTGTACTAATCAAACATGCTGAATTCACAGACTGTTTGTTTGTTTTTTCTTAAAAAATGTATTTATTACTGCTGGTCAAAGAAGCATTAGGCTGGAAGCTGAGGTGGAGGTCTAGCAGTGAGGAAAGTAGGAAAAAGCTTCTCCATCACAGTTTTACTTTGACAAAAACTGACAACAGGGATGACCATTTCCAGAAACATCTTGACGGTATTTTAGAAACCATTTTTAAACAAGTATTTCCATCATATGGAAATTCAACAAATGCAAAACCTATACAAATGCCAAAGATTGTACCATGTTTATATGTTTGTGGTGATTATATAAGTGCATCATTGTCAGGTTTCTCTCTCCTGAGATGTGAAAGTTACCCTCTCAGTGACGAACAGGCGTTTTATGATCTGAGCCCTCTTAGTTGAATGTGAAAACAGCCATATCATGCTTACTAGAGACTTTAAATTATCATGAAATAAGTCTATATGTGTGTGGTGTGTACAGTGGCATTAAGGTACATAGATTTGTGTTTAAGATGGTTAAAAAGAGGATGAAAACCAAAAAAACTTAAAGCAACCCAGCCCACAAAACTATTCTTTTCCTAGGGTATTGCGTTCAACTGACCAAGATCGTTTCCAAGTCATGTTTTGCTATTTTGAGGATAAAGCAATTCAAAAAGACAAATCTGGTAAGATTACCTGTCTAGATTATCTTGCAACTTGAGTTACTAGGAAGTTACCTCCAGGCATGCAAAACTAAAACAAATAAAGCAACTGTGTAACAATATTAATCATGTTCACTAGATTGCTGTTGCTTTATTCTTGCCAAGAAGGCTGGTTTTGTTTTGAGACAGCTTGGTTCAGTGTTGGCTGAATAAACATAAACACTTTTTAACTGTTAAACAAGGTTTATAAAGCAAACGTAATCTTGATAATCAAACCTGTCACTTCTCTCGATTCCTCAGGCATGATGCAGTGTGTGATAGCTGTTGCTGATAAGGTGTTTGAAGCTTTCCTGACAATGATGGCTGATAAAGTAGGTTATGTGGAAACTAAAATTTTATATTTGTATAAATGCTCTCATTTCAGTTTATGAAAGTGTGCTTGTCTTTTTCCTTAAGAGCTTCATCCTTCTCTTTGGCATGCTTTTTAGCCTAAAACTAAGGAGAACGAAGAAGAGCTGGAGAGACATGCTCAGTTCCTGCTGGTGAATTTCAACCACATTCACAAGAGGATCAGGAGAGTTGCAGACAAATACTTATCTGGTCTGGTAGACAAGTGAGTATAGATTTCAGTTTCCCCTTCTCTTATGCAGTCGATGACAACGGTGGATTTCTTGGCTGGTACTACTGCCAGAACATCTCCTTGAAAAATAACATTCAGTAGCATTTTTAACCTGTGCTCTGAAACCCCTGCTTAAAATCACACAGAATCACAGAATGTCAGGGATTGGAAGGGACCTCAAAAGCTCATCCAGTGCAATCCCCCCATGGAGCAGGAACACCCAGATGAGGTTACACAGGAAGGTGTCCAGGCGGGTTTTGAATGTCTGCAGGGAAGGAGATTCCACAACCCCCCTGGGCAGCCCACGGATGGAGCAAAGCAAAGTGCCCATGAAATAAATGCAATTTCAATTTCTATGAAGTAGCTCTAATTGGCTGGCTCTTCGAGAGCTCTTGGCTCTGTCCTGAGCTGGGCTGCTGCAAGGCATGGCGAGCTTTGGAACTTTGTCCAGCGTGAGCTTATCTGGTGGTGCACATAGCTCTTTGAGCAGCTCTGCTTTTTGCTAAAATAATATCCATCCTCAGCTCTCCATGGTTATTGTGTTTCTGAATCCTGTCTTGCTCTAGATTTCCTCACTTGCTGTGGAGTGGAACTGTGCTGAAGACTATGCTAGATATTCTGCAGACGCTGTCACTGTCCCTTAGTGCAGTAAGTTCCATTTTTCAGTATTGCTATTAGGGAAATAAAATGTATATTTCCATCTTTTCTTTAACAGAACAGATTTTTTTTTTTTTGCTTTGTTTTGCATTTATTTGATACTTATTTGAGTTCTTAATTTGGTTTTGCTATGATCGCTAAGATTGATTAAAACCTTAATTTTAAGTTCTATGAAGTAAGGAGCGTATTTGCACTGCTGTTACATAGGTAGTAAAACTAGTGCTAGAGAGTTGTTGTCAAATGTGGTTCAGAAAGTCAAATTTAGCATCAAGAATAAACCACAGGATTACCCATTGCTGTTGAACTGTCTCATTTGAAATAAAAGTTTGGTGGTGTTTTTTTGGTTGTGTTTCTTAGAGGTGTTCAGATGGATTTTGGAAGTATTAGCAAAAAGGTTTGGTAACTCAAATGTCTTGTTTGAGGGGAGTGCTACCTGTGGTGTTCAAATCAAGTGATGATGAATTTTATCTTATTGAGAATTGTTTTTGTTTAGGACATTCACAAGGACCAACCATACTATGACATTCCTGATGCTCCATATAGAATAACTGTCCCTGACACACATGAAGCCAGAGAGGTAGGTGATTCTCCTTGATCTATCAAACAACAAAATAATCCCTGATTTTATTCTAATTTAATGTCAAGGAGATAAGTGAGCTACTCTGAATTGTCCTTGTCTTAAAAATACTTCCCTAGGTAAGGTTTTTCTAATACAATATGCCACTTGGTATTTATGTTTTTCCAAATCTTATTATTTTACTTGACTTGAAGTGTGCCAGTTTTACTGTATAATGTTGCCACAACCTGCCTTACTCCATGTGTTACTTATTACACCATTAAAACTGGTGCTGCCTCTTAAACGTCCTGTATTTTCCTGATTGTATTGATGCGTTCTAATTCTAGAGTATAGTCAAGGATTTTGCTGCACGCTGTGGAATGATTCTGCAAGAAGCAATGAAATGGGCTCCCTCCGTTACAAAATCTCATCTCCAGGTAATGAGCCTGTTTGTGTGAAAGAATTTGATCTGAGAATTAAATTGTGGGGTGGTTTTGGTTTTGTTCTTTTTTTTCCTCAGGCTATCCAAGTATAATTTTGATTTTTTTTCTGTTGCTCTGAGATGTCCTTTAAAGCATTGACAGAAAAATTAGAGTTTTTGATTTGATGTGACTTTTGATGTAGTCCTAACCTGGGTATCTGTAAAATAACAGATTTGTAAGCTGTTGATCATCCTGGATTTACTTAAAAAGTCAGAATTTGGTGTGATAGAATCATCTGCCAAGCAAAGTTTGTTTAATGCTGGCGCATTAGCTGAATATATCAGCAGGACTGAAACGTATGGTTAGGATGTAAAACTTGTGTCTTGTTTTCCTCTTTGGAAGATGTTTTTTTTTCTGTCTTTGTGGTTTTTAAATACAGAGACACACTGCTAATACGTGAGAAAGCTGTGAACTAGAGACTTTAATTTGAGCGTGGGTGTAGAAAATGCTCACATATGGCAGAGTTTGGTAGAAAGCAGTCAAAAGACCAAAAGCAAAGATTACAGAAGACTATTTATTATGTACTAATAAAATAAATAAAATATCTTTAATGTAAATAAAAAGTCTCATTATAGTAAAATGCAGGTGTCTGTTAATTTTTGGTGAGTAGTTGAAGAAACTCTGAAGTCCAGGTTAGACGAGGATTCTGTCTCAGGGTGCCTCACTTGATGCTGGTAACAGAATTTCTGGGGAGGCTCAGGATCTTGGACACTGCAACTCTACCTGAAGTTCATATTTCCTTCCCTGAAAAGAACTCAAGGGGTTCTATCGCTATGTAAAAGCATAACTAATTATATTCCCTTCTTCCCTGGAGTCCAAAGCATTTCCTTTTGTAAGATTCTTTTAATGAAAATTGATTGTTTTTAAGGAAAGCCTCAGCCTTCAAGTATCTATCTTGATCACTTTATCTTTTACAAAATGGAACGAGTCTTACTCTTTATATATTTAGGAGGATGTTCAGAATTTCTTATTGCCAGGGTATGAATGTCTAAAAGGAACTAGAGACAGCCTATTTATTGTCAGGTATGTGAGTTTCCTGGTAGTTTGCAATGATGCAACATTTGCTTATGAGCTGCCTGTGTTGAAAAACACAGTAGTTTTCCAACAAACACATTGTTTTGTTGGGGTTTTTTGTTTCTTTGTTTGTAGGAGTACCTAAACAAACATCAGAACTGGGTGTCGGGTTTGTCCCAGCACACAGGACTGGCCATGGCTACAGAAAGCGTTTTGCACTTCGCAGGCTACAATAGGCAGAACACCACTCTGGGCGTGAGTATTGGGCACAATTCTTGTTTGTTTGTGCACCTGTATAGCTGTCATATTAATTTTATAACATTCAGTGTAGCCACATAATACAGATTTTCTAATTCACCTTTGTTATGGCACATGAACATTTCTCAGATACCCTATTTCTTTCCATCGCTAACCAAAGTATCTTCCAATTACATTGTTCTGTAAAATCCAGAAAGGTAAGATGGTAACCAGCAAGGAAATAGAACCGTATCTAATGCTGTTTAAGAGTTTTCTATGGTTGATTTTTAATTATTTGAAAGTAATGTATTTGTGTAAGGCTGAAATGAGCTGGTTTCTGGAGTAGTAACGTAGGTGAGTTTTGGGTGACACCTCTTTGCTCCGAGTTTGACGTAGCTTCACTCAAAATGTGTTTTTGCATTGAACATTTCATGCAGTTATACACAGCTTTTTACAGTTCATTTTTTCTCATTTGTGGTTGAAATTTCTGGTCTCTTGGAGAAGCACCCAGTATAACCTGTTGTATCATCAGCCAGCTTGGTTTTTAGCAGCAGCTTTGAAACATATTCCTTTAATTTTTATTGGTCCTGGTACTATTGTACCTAATACTTCTGATACTGTTCTGATTATAAGCATAAGGAAAACTAAACTTAAAACATATATGAAGGTATAAATAGAAAAAAAGACAAATGGTTGTATATGAACAGTAAAAACACCTGTATGTGGTCTGGTCACAGGCGACCCAGCTAACTGAAAGACCTACTTGTGTGAAGAAGGACTACTCCAACTTCATGGCTTCTCTTAACTTGCGCAACCGCTACGCAGGAGAGGTAAGTACAGGGTTTATCGTGAGTGCGGAGTGTCCAGGAGCTCTGGCATGGCTTTCCAGGGGGTGATGTCCCTTCCCACCTGAGCTATTGTATGGTTCTATGTTATTTTGAGTACAGACTCTGAAGTTAAATTCCTTCAAGATGCAGGGTATAATTTTCTTGTGTTATTAAACAGATCATTTTACTGTTGGTCTTGCAAGAAGTTCTTAGATTGCAGATAAAGCTGAAGATTTAGCAAAGTAGTAACAAAAGATGTCTCTGTGGAGTTCCTTAATCAACACGTGACCAATACCAAACTAGATTCCTAAAAATACTGTTCTCTCTTGAAAAACTCATTATGTTTTACAGGTTTCTGGAATGATTCAGTTCTCAAATGCTACAGGACGAACATCTGACCTAAATAAACTGATGGTCAAAGAGCTTAATGATGCTCTTGAATTAGGCCATGCTGAATTCTATACCCAGGCCATGTTTAAGTTGACTGCACTGCTAATAAGCAGCAAAGGTAATGAAAAACAGATGGAATTCTGCTTTCTGGCTGTGAATATCAAGAGTTATAAACTACAAATCTGTCTGTGTTCAAACTCAGTACACTTGAACATGCAGCAAAACTGTATTTTGTTTTTTTTTTTTTCAATTAGCCTTATATTGGGGAAAAGCCTTCTTAAAGTAGAAGCTATTTATTAGGAATTGATTATTATATATTGTGCACACCAAGTTCATGTTGATGTGAAAAGCATTTATTTATTCTGTATGAGAAATCTGAGTGTTTGTTTTCAGACTGTGATCCTCAGCTCCTTCATCATCTGTGTTGGGGACCCCTGCGAATGTTCAATGAACACGGCATGGAAACAGCAATTGCTTGCTGGGAGTGGCTGCTCGCTGCCAAGAATGGAATAGAAGTGCCGGTAGGAAGCTATTTAACAACTCTCTCTCCGCTCCTGCAAGGGAAGGAGAAGAAAATTTTGAGAGATTCACAGCTATTGTGAATCTGTGTCAAGTAAGGATGTTAAATGCCTTGTTAATCACTTTAGCCTACCAGGAAGTCTTTGATCCTGTAGTGTTGGATTCTGAGCAGCCTCACAAAGTGAACTATGGGAAATAAATCTTTCTCAGCAGCAGGAATAATATAGCAAAGGAAATCTGCTAGGATCTCAGCTGTACAATTTGTTTTGCTCCTGAGATGCCTGAGCTGCTCATGAATCAGGTTCCGAACTACTGCAATGTATACAATGGTGTTCTAAAACAAATAGAAATCAATGCCCCTGCTCATCAGTTAGAGCCTTTGGTATCTGGCATTGCATCCTTGCATAAAAAATAGACTTGCAAGAGTCCTGATCTTATAACAGGCTAGAACAGCTGTATTTTGTGAACTGAGGATGCATCTAATAGCAATAAAGGAACTGAGCGTGGTGTAGTGGCAGCCTGCACACAGCTGAGGAAGCTGCCTCTGCTAGTTGCTCCAGTTAGTGAGCACCAAGTGTTTCACTTGCTGGAGATAATCGTCAATCTAAATTTACTTAGGTCAGTTTACATGCACATTTCAGTGTTTAACTTCTTAAGCATCAGTTTCATTTTTTCCCTCTTTAGGCTTCTGGGAAATTTCTTTGTATCTTTTCAAGGAGATCAGATAAGCAACCTTGGTTGTTGGGTCTCTTTTCTACCAGAGGATGCTGGTCCCCAGAGCAGGTTCAGAAAAAGTGAATTATGTGCCATCTCTGCTGTGCCTCAGCAGCAGCTGTGTGTGCTCCTGAGCCAGCCGGTGTCCCGCAGCACGTGAGAACCTGGCACACGCTTCTCTCTGCTGTCCTGGTGTTGGAGGCAGCAAACTCCAGCAGATCTAGCGGGAGGGTGGATGGCACCAGCTCATCTAGCAGTCCAGTCTCCTCAACAAAATCCAGTGCTTGTCTGCTGTGTTGCCCTTAGTCTTTCTGTCAAGAGCTGCACTTCTGATGGAGTCTTTCTTCCCATCTTAATTTAGGATGTGAAGGAAACTTTTTATTTCAGGTGGGATATATAGACCGGTCTCTGCCTCTTCATTAATATTGCCTCAGATTTTAATTGATGGGTTAGATTCTTGTGTGCCCCACGGTGAAAGATTGTGCTTTCCCTATAACGAGACGCTATTGAAACAGGAAACAGTGTGATCTTCCATTTTGCAGTTCATGCGGGAAATGGCAGGAGCCTGGCAGATGACGGTAGAGCAGAAAGTTGGCCTGTTTTCTACTGAGCAGAAAGAAGCAGATCCATTAGCAGCCTCAGAAGAAAGCCAGCCGAGGCCTTGTCCGCCAGAGGTGACCCCGCATTACATCTGGATAGAGGTGTGTATTTCTTCTGATTGACCCGCCTATGGCAGTGTTGCAGTGACGCTGTGATTAAGCTACTCTGCGCTAATTGCTCTTATGATTTTGGAAGAGAGTGGAGTCACAATGGTGTAGTCCTGCTGCCTCAAAGCCAGGATACACACACTTTTATATGAGCACAGTGTAGTCATAGAATAATTCTGGTTGGAAGAGACCCTCAAGATCATCGAGTCCAACCATAACCTAACTATAGCGCTAAACCATGTCCCTAATAATTGAGTCCCTAATAATTTCTGTTTGAAACAGAAAAAACTGGGGTGTTTTTTGAGTTGAAAAAGGTCAAAGGAAGCAAAGCATGTCTTTTGTTCTTTCTCAGTTTTTGGTGCAGAGATTTGAAATAGCTAAGTACTGCAGTTCTGACCAAATAGAGATCTTCTCCAGCCTGCTCCAGCGCTCTCTCTCATTGAACATTGGAGGAGCAAAAGGCAGTTTGAATCGGCATGTGGCAGCAATTGGACCCCGATTTAAGTGAGTAGTGTTGGTTTGGTTTTTTCTTTGGTGGAAGAAATAAGGTCGTAGAGGACTGGGAGGGAAAAATACTAAACTGTATAACTGGTCCTTGGCTTCAGGTGGTGAGAAGTCCTTTAAAAGCCGGGAATGATGTAGAGCCTGAGATCTGTTTTCAAAGCAGAAAGTCACTTTTGGTGCTTCAGAAAACTTAATGGGATAATTTCATCTAGTGAGTTGCCCGCATCATGGATCCAGTCAATGTATCAGTTGAGGATAATTTTGCTCCATCAAGTGTTTTCACTTTTCATGACTTTAAAGCTTCAGCTTTCTATGGTTCAGTAGTCACAGCTTTAGGAACAGAGTGATGATTATAAAAACAGTTTGAGAAGAGCTCTGGAACAGACACTTCTCAAAGAAATGAACGTAATTACAGCTGAAACCGTAGTTTGTATGGTGTTACATTGGTCACCATCTTGAGAATGCCAAAATATTCATTCTCTAACTATTTTTTATTAGGTTACTGACTCTGGGCTTGTCTTTGCTGCATGCTGATGTGGTTCCAAATGCAACTATTCGAAACGTTTTGAGAGAAAAGATTTATTCAACTGCCTTTGATTATTTCAGGTACTTTTTTATTTACAACTACATAACTGAAAGTGTGTGTGTGATTTCCTTGAACCTTCCATGATAGTTCCGAGCAGCAGCTGTCTTTGTCTTCTAGTGATTTAACTTCTTCCTTTCCTTTTTTGCCCATTTTAAGAGAAACTTTTGTGCTTTTGTGTAGTTCCTAAACCATTTCAAAGAGGCTTAGATGTAAGTTCCAGTTTTTATGTGCGGCTTACAAAGTAATGCCTTCAGGAATGTTTCTCTTTGCTTTTTTATTTTGGAGTTTATTCAGTGCTCAAAACTGTACGTAGATTTATAAGATTTAAACAATTGCTATTACAAAATGTGTGGCTGAAATATAGTTTCACTGTTTTGAAAGTACACCCACAATGAATCTGGTGATTTCAACATTTGACATGGGCATGACAGAAAAGAATATAATTGATAGGAATGTCTGAATTTGAGGAGGCCAGTCAGCCATAATATTAGATTTCAAGTGAATCCAAGATGGTGACAGGCTGCTGCTTTATTTTCAATTATGACCGGAAGTTTCTACTCTTCAGTCAGACAAAATGAAGCAATGAGGGTAAAATGTAGTGATGTGCAGTCTCATCCTTGTAGGTTCTGGTTAGAATAAGAAATGTTGACTACATTAGATTTGTTTGTGGGTTGTTTTTTTTTCTCTAATACATTCGACTTCACATTATTTGTGTGATTTCTCTAAGTTGTCCCTCAAAATTCCCCACGCAAGGGGAGAAGAGGCTTCGTGAGGATATCAGCATATTGATCAAGTTTTGGACAGCGATGTTCTCAGACAAGAAGTATCTGACTGCCAGCCAGCTTGTGCCACCTGGTGAGTTCCTTTATGAGCCATTTCACAAGCCTGTCGTTTCTTTGATTGGATTCTACATCAGGTCTGTGCTCTGTTCTTAGATAATCAAGACACCAGGAGCAACCTGGATATCAATGTTGGATCTCGGCAACAAGCTACACAAGGATGGATAAATACTTACCCTTTGTCCAGTGGCATGTCAACCATATCTAAAAAATCAGGTATCTCTTTGATTGAAACCAGCTCATTGCAACCCACTTTACAGCATATTTTATATACAGTTGTTGCTTAAAGTCAATATTTACCTTTAATATTGGACTCTTCTTTTTCTGGCAGGGTATTTAATTACTGGTGTCAAACTTTGGAGAGGGGGCAGAAAAAGTCTCACTGGTAGCAAACAGCGAAGTTTTGAAATTACTCATTTTGTTTGATAAAATGTTCAGTTCTGTAGTGCAGAAGAAATAAGACTGGAGGTCAAGATGTGTTGAAATCCTGTAACGAAATTGCTTTGTGCAAACATGCTCCAGTGCTTTCTGGGGGCAGCAGAATGGCATTACATTGTGGGCTGTGTTTCTGTACAGTTGTAAACTATGTGCTCTTTCTTTTCAATGGGCAGTTGTGTTTCCAAAGTGAATGCATTACTGGCTAAATTGATAACCCTGTAGCTTGTCGTACTCCATATACCCAGAGAACAACCGTACGATGAGTAGCTGCAGTACTGACTTTTGGAAGTCACTCTGATCTAAATTTACAAGTGTCCTATGGTTGCTCAGTTCTTATGTGTTAATGTTGCCAGGTGTGGACAGTTCAAAAGCACTGTTTAACATACTGAACAAAAGCCATTGAAAACATTCTATCCTTTTCTCAAGGAATGTCTAAGAAGACTAACAGAGGTACGCAGCTACACAAGTACTACATGAAGCGAAGAACATTACTGCTCTCGTTACTGGTGGGTCATCAAAAAAACCAGGGAATCTGTATGAATTTCTGAAACGCTGTTGTTGCTGCAGGATACATAAACTGAAGTATGAAACTGAGGGTGTTTTTTCTTCTAGAAAGCACTTTTTTTTCTGTTTCCCTCAGGCTACTGAGATTGAACGCTTAATCACATGGTACAATCCACTGTCTTCCCCTGAGCTTGAGTTGGATCAAACTGGAGAGAGCAGCGTAGCAAACTGGAGGTCTAAGTATATCAGTCTTAGTGAGAAGCAATGGAAGGATAATGTAAATCTGGCTTGGAGCATTTCTCCTCATCTTGCTGTACAGCTGCCTACCAGGTGAGATATTTCAGGAGAAAGAACTGATGTAATTCCTGCTGCCTTAGCAGTAGAGTTAGACCGTAAGTACTGATGGCACTTGTTCCTGTTACAGTCACTTATACAGCTGGTTGGGACCTTGGAAATGGGAAAAACTTGATTACTTAGCATACTCATTTGGCTGAGGCTCTGCTGGAGTCCAGCTGCCTTTCCTGCCACGCGTTCTTCACTAACACTTAGTGTTTTGTTTAGAAGAAATCATGTTTGGTTTTAAATAGCATTTAACCTATTAGCAGGCACAGCATTTTAACAGTGCTAAAAGTAACTTTGAGTGAAGTGTTCCAGCTATATATTGGCTTGCGCTTTAATAAGTATTATAGGAGAATTAGCGTAGTTGGCTCCAGCAGGGAGAGGAAATTCTTTCCCCCTTACAACAGTGACAGTTTTTGCCAAGTCGAGTTCTGCACGCTGGTTTCTGTAGAATCCCAGACAGTATATTTCAGCCAAGAATCCAGTGGTGGGCTAAAATACTAGTGGTTTATACAAAGGCACTGGATGAGGACCAGTTGTTCCCGAATCCCCTTTTGACAGCATATTGGTCCCTCAATGTGCATTATTTCATAGTTGGACTATTTGTTTCTTAAGCAGATACTTTTCTTCCTTTTTCTGTTCTCAATTTCACATAAATAGAAGAAGCTGTCAAAATTTTCTAATATTATCATATTCCTGGTTATACTTAGATTTAAGAACACTGAAGCTATTGGAACAGAAGTGACCCGTCTGGTTCGGTTGGACCCAGGAGCTGTTAGTGATGTTCCTGAAGCAATAAAGGTACTTTTGAATATTTGTGCTGTTACAGGGCCCTAGTACGGCCATTTCATTCAGATGTATTGGAAAATACAGTCTTTACTTCTGTACGTCACCTGTAAAACAGATGACAGGAAGACTGAATCTTCTTTGACTCTTACAAAAGGGCTCATCCTTTCTTCATTCTCCCTGTGCTAGAACTTCTGTCTTGTCCTTTTATTGATTTCACTGACTCTATCTGGTGATCTGGGAGGTAAGTTGATTCCAATGGATAGGTTTCCGTGGGAAAAAACAGAGCTTTATCTAAAATAGCTGTGGTTTTGTTAAAATTTACCATGTTTCACCACAGCTTCGCTGCCGTAGGAAGCTGGATGATATCATTACTGTCGGATGTGAACAACCCCGCCATTATTGGGTGCTATAAACTCCTAACGTGTCTGACCTGCTTTTTCAGTATCTGGTTACCTGGCATACGATTGATGCTGATGCACCGGAGCTCAGCCATGTTCTCTGCTGGGCACCCACGGATCCACCAACCGGCCTTTCCTATTTTTCAAGCATGTACCCACCTCATCCTCTAACAGCTCAGTATGGAGTTAAAGTCCTGCGATCTTTTCCTCCGGTAAGATAAGTTCCAAGTGAACCTTAACACTCCAAGTAAAGTTACGGCCTTAGTCATTGTGGCCACAGGCTTGATTTTAATACCATGGAGAGACATGTATGATAAATGGGCACACCACATTGCAGAGTGTGAATAAACTGGGATGAAAAATTAAAGTCCCATGTAATACTAGCTCATGTACTTGCAGCTTTTTATCATAAATCGCACTAAGCTGAAGTCTTCAGACTGCTCTTCTCATGTTGTTCCTTTCAACTCTTCTTTTGGTGGAAAGGTGTTTCTTCTAAAGCAGCAGCAATCTAGATTTTTAACACTTGTCAGGCTTTTATTAGAATTATAAAATACATTATCATTAATGATGTTTTTGAAGGGAGTAACTGGACAGAAAAGTACTTTGAATTGAGGAGATGGCTTGTATATAGCTTAAAATAAAGAGGCAGTGGTATTTTGCTCATCACTTAACTATAGGGAGCTTTTCTTTCTGTGTGTGACCTGTCTTCCCTTCCAGCTACTAAAACAATACCAATAGAAACCCTGCCATCTTTTCTCTTTCAGGATGCCATTTTATTCTACATTCCACAGATTGTGCAGGCACTTCGCTATGACAAGGTGAGGGTATGAAACAGCTGCATATGAACAAAGCAGATTTTAAAACAGATTTTAGACTTGAAACTGCAAATCAGACAAAATTTTAGCTTAAACTAATGCTGCTTATTATCGTCCTGTACCTAATGCATAGAAGAAAAAATATTGTCCCTAGAGGCTGGCTTGCTTTGTTTACACCTCTTTTATGAACAGGTAAGCTTGAAAAGCTGGAGAGTGGGTAGCTCATCTCTCAGGAAGGAGATTTCATTATAGGAAATGGCAGATGAGGACTCTATGTGAATAAAGCTTTTGAAGGTCTGCATGAGGCAAGCAGTAACAAAATTAAATCACTGTCTTTGATCATTTTGCTGGGGAGTTAACTAGAGAAGACATCTAGGGGTGTCTTGGGCTCCATCGTATATATGAAATCAGATCTTAGCTTCATCTTGTAGAAGCCAGAACTAAAGCTTGACAACCAAGTTCAGAGTTTGAGTTATCTGCCCACAAGGTTTGTGAACCCTGTCAGTGTGTTGTATTCAGGTGAAGTCATCCCCAGCCAGTAGTGTAGGTGACTGCATATAGTTATTCTTGGAGAACTTTGCGTAGGTAAGAATCCTCTGCAATGCAGAGTATGAACATCAGACAACCTGTCTGCTAATATCAGTCAAACATAGAAACATCTACAGACTACAGAAATAGTTGCAACTAGAAGAGAGGGAATGCAATTTCTGGAGGGAGCAGGATTCCCTTGTACACTTCAACTTCTTCTGTAAGTTAGGCTTATGGTCTAGAATTTCTGTGGACCTGTGCCAGCCCATGCAGTTCTTGCCACCACAATGTGCTGATCGTATGACACCGTTTAGATGTCTGGTATTACGAGAGCATTTAGTGAGGCCAAGCAAGACCAGTATTTGTTGCACTGTGTTCTGTGCTGTACTTCAGACACATGCCAGAAGATGCCCTAAGCTTAAAGAGATTTGAAGTCCAAATAGAACAGATAGACAATGGCACAGAGTGGGAAGAGCATTGGTTAGAATAATGGGATAGCTCAGTGATAAAGTGGAAAACAGTTCAGGTCAATTCACTGCCTAATACAATAAACTGTATTCTTCAAAGATTTTTTTATCAAGATGAATGAGAGTGCAGATGTCTTCATCCATTAAATATTTTGGGAGTGTGAAGAATAGCTGTTAGAAGCAGTAATATCAAGTCTGCTAGAGTTGTAATAATCTTGTTCCTAACTGGACTGGATGTGGTTGCAGATGGGTTACGTTAGAGAATACATCCTATGGGCAGCTTCCAAATCCCAGCTTCTTGCTCACCAGTTCATCTGGAACATGAAAACTAATATCTACATGGATGAAGAAGGACACCAAAAAGATCGTGAGTGCTTTAGAAACAATCTAGCTTGACTCTTTTCCCTCTCTCTGTTCAGACTAGATCTCCTTCCTCTATTAGCAGGAGGAATTCTTTCAGCTAGGAAGCTCTCTTACATTTGTAGAGGTAGAGGTGGTTATTTCCATCACCCATATGATTTACCTTTCTGAAATAAGCTCCTGACACAGATGATTCCTTTTTCACATGCAGCTGACATTGGAGAACTTCTGGAGCAGCTAGTAGAGGAGATAACTGGCTCGTTGTCTGGCCCAGCCAAGGAGTTCTACCAACGGGAATTTGATTTCTTTAATAAAATCACCAATGTTTCAGCCATTATCAAGTAAGTATTGCACTTCAGGAATTGAGCTCTTTTGGGGTTCACTATTCTGTTAATTACCAGTTTCCTGATTGAGGCTGAGTTGCTTTTATAGGGGTATTGGGATAGTTTTTTCAGGAAAAAAAACCTTAATTACTTAGATAAGTGCTTTGAGGTAGCAGTCTGTCTGAAACAGCTGTATCTTTTTACTTTGGAAGCAGATTATTCTGAACTTGAACTTTAGTTGTTAATCTTATTTTATCAAAGACATTGTGGTTTGTGATAGTGGAATGAGGTTCCATAGAAAAGTGCACTGAGACAGGAGTGGATTTGGTAAAGTAATTGGTGGTCTTGTCTTAGTTGAAATCCCGTCCGCTTCATTTGTTTTTTTTTGATATGCCGCCAGTGTTCTCGTGAACAGTAAGCAGAGCATGATCCAGGCAGGAAAATCAGCACTTCTCTGTTTAGATCTACCAGCCTGACTGTCATTTTTTTGCATATTGTAACTTCCTATCAACATTTTGTGTGGAATTTAAAACCAAACAAAAAAAACTACCACAAAACCAAAAAAGCTCAAACTGCTAAAACTCCATGAAATTGCCTTTTCCTCTTCTCAAAGAGATCTCATTGTGCAGTGTAATACAAAGACAATTGTTCTTTTTGCATATGTCAGCCTTTTTCCTTCATTCCTAAATTTTGGTTATGGGGAAAGACTTGATGTTATAAACATTTGATTGTTGATCTCTTGAAACTGAACATCCTTCTTAAAGATTCTCACTGTTGGCTGTAGAGACTGCAGTAAAAGATGTAATTTAACTTTTATAAAGCTTGCCAGTGGATGGCAACGGCTCAGCGCACAAGCTCTAAGTCTGTAAGTGTGGTTTCATTGCGTATTTTGAAAACATCCTCTGGTGTAGGAAAGTATTTGTAAGTCATATAAAACGTATGTCCTCGGACATACCTTCTTTAAAATGAAGCTTTGCAAACCACCAGTATAAGGGTGTCAGGCTAAAGGACACATCACAGAAACAGTCAAATATCAGCTGCCTTCTCTGTGCATGTTGAGATGTTTTCACCCAGTAGGATGACTTAAAAGGGGAGTTAGGATCTGAATATCTTGATATTTAGAATGAAATCAATCCACTGTTTATGAATATGAAGGTATAGTTAAGCAACTGATAATTGTGCTTTGCAGGCATTGCATTTTGCACCCCAGCCTTAAAACGAATCTGGTTTTCTTCGTCTCTAACGTAAATGCAACATAGAAGAGATGCTGTTTGCTTTGTAGATGGTATAAATGAATTAAATGTATCATCTGTAATGATTTCATTATTTCAAGTGTTACATTGCTGCTGTACCGCTTAAAACTAGAGCATAAGTAATACTTTCCAGTTGCATACGCCTACACCAGGTGAGAATGCAATTGTGTGACAGACTTCAATGGACGGTTTACACAAATGCCTGTGCAAATTGGGTAATTGCACGTGCTAATCGTTAACCATGTTACCAATTATCCAGTCGACACCTGCAGTCATGCTAAGTATGTGAACAAATTAGGCGTGTAATTGCACAGGCATTTTGCTGGCTTATCCTTTTCCAGTTAGCAGTGTTCCTGTTCTAGAATAAGTTCCACATGGGAAAACTATATTGGTATAATTGTAGTGGTGCTTACAAAGGTGTAATTATGCTCAAATTTCTGTATAAG
The DNA here is from genome assembly GCF_963082525.1 of Nesoenas mayeri. Classification (NCBI taxonomy): domain Eukaryota; kingdom Metazoa; phylum Chordata; class Aves; order Columbiformes; family Columbidae; genus Nesoenas; species Nesoenas mayeri. Next base: position 8,473,124 of record NC_137565.1, on the reverse strand, counting down.
GAAGAGCCTTCATATATTTCCTTCAGTTCTCTTATGCTGTTTGGGTTTGTCAACAACTGTATGCCAAATCAATGTTAAATCTAAAAAGCAAAGCCTATAACCTTCATTAAGATAGGAAATGTTCTGGTGTGGGATTGAGCCTGCAAGTTCTCTAGAGATGCTGCAGTGAGAGATCTTTATCATTACAGGAAGAAACCCTTTTAGTAAAGTTTGTGTAAGTTTGACACAAATTTGAAGCCAGTACATAGAGTAATAATTAGTATGCAGATGAATAAAATATAATTCATCTTTCTAGGCCCTTCCCTAAAGGAGATGAAAGAAAAAAAGCTTGTTTGAGTGCTCTATCTGAGGTGAAAGTGCAACCTGGTAAGAAGTGATTTAATCACATAATAAAGTGGGCTTTTTGCATTCAGAGTGAGTACTGTATTTTCTGCAAGCAAATATGGAAATCTCTGCAAGTGGCTGTTCTTCTGTTACAGTTGGATTATTTCTGTCTTGAAACAATTCAAATATTTTTATCTACCCAATAATTTCTATATGGTGCTTCAAAACTTGCCTAAGAGTGAGGTAGATAACACACATAATGGATAAAAGCATAAATACATGTCTTAAGAGGGAAGAAAATAAGGTCTTTTTCTTCGTACCACCTTTTTGTAAAAAGATGAGACACTTTTGAGAAGTTACGTTATCTCAAGAATGAAGCGTGTCCAGTTCCTTTCATTCTCCTTTTTCTCCTATCAGGCATTCCCTTGAAGTGTCATTGTCTGAAGGTCCTTTTAAATCCCAAACGTGTTTTCCCAATCTGAGTCTTCTCTTTAAAAATGAAGCTTTCATCAAGCTTTTCCTGATCTCTGACAGGTCTCAGTTCTCTCGCCATGAGTTGGTTGCTAAGGGCCCTTTCTAGTGCTCTGGGACATGCTGCCACCTCTTCTTAGGGACTATTATAAGAGAAGTCCTGTCTGTGTATTTTTGTGGCACAGATTCTACAGTATTAGTTCAAAACTGTAGTCTGTTAGTTTCTGGCAATCACTCCCTAATACAAAAAACATTGCATCCCTCGTGGCTCACAGACTATAATCTCCAGTTTATCTCTAGCATTTGATTTAATTCAAAACTATGTATTGAGGTTTTAGGCACATCAGTTATTGTCTGATTGTCATTGTCACACTAGCCAGTGGATTTGTTCTCAGCTGTCTGCTCCATTTTGCAGGCTGTTATTTGCCCAGCAATCCTGAAGCTATTGTTCTGGACATCGATTACAAATCAGGAACTCCGATGCAGAGGTACCAGGCTCTTGTTATATTCTCCCATTAAGTTAATTCCTGGTATGTAGGTATTTTTCTAGAAGTTCTTGTCTGGCTAACTTGCACTCATCATCATCTTTGTTTTTATTACAATTTAGTGCAGCAAAAGCACCCTACCTGGCCAAATTTAAAGTGAAACGATGTGGAGTCAGTGAGCTTGAAAAAGAAGGTTAGTAACTGCATCTTAATCATTTACACTACTAATTAAGAGTGGGTGATTCCTTTAAAATCACTTGCTTTTAGTCACCCGTACTGCTGCAGTAAAATTATTTTCATGCTGAACTTTATCTGCAATGGTGCAGCTCAGAAATGAAACTGAATCAAAGAAAGAGAGAAGAAAAGTCTGAAGGCTTAAATCCTTTTTTTTTTTTTTTGCAATTACAGTCACTTTAGACTAACATAGACTTCGATTGCCTTTCCCTGGTTTTTAGACCGTAGCAAACTCCAGGTTTTGGCAGTTTTTTCTCATGAATTTTTGTGGGATGCTCTGGCTGTCTAGCTTAATGCAGGTCACGCATTTATCATGTAAATCATGAACACTATTTTGATATGTTCCAGTTTCAGTAGAAGAAGGGAAATAGAGTACTCACCTTGCAAGGCAGAAATATCTGTAGTGCACCTGCAGTGAAATGTTGTAGTTTTGAGTGCAGAGGGCTAATGAAAGCGTGTGTCTGGGTTTCACTTTATACTCTTCCTGCAGGTCTGCGCTGCCGTTCCGATTCCATAGATGAAAGTGCAGAAGAAGGGGTGGACAGTAGGAAGATCTGTTGGCAGGCAGCCATCTTTAAAGTGGGCGATGACTGCAGACAGGTACAAAGTTATCAGTTATAGAAGGCAGATTTGTAGGTGACAATACACAAGAAGAAAATAATTTCAGTATAGAAATATTTTTCTTTGGAATTTTGCGAATCTCCAGTAGTTCTGGACTGAGAGTGAGAAATGTGTTATACCACTAGAGAAGTTCTAGTTTGAAAACAAAAGGCCATTCTTTCCAGACAGTTTACCATCAGTTAAAATTCTTTTTCAGAGTTTATTTTTCGATTGAACTATTGGTAACATAGCAGTAGTTTTCAAGGTGGAATCTTGTACCTTGAAGCTCAATTGGTTTTGATTAAGGGGGGATGCTGGCTATTATCCCTGGAGTTATTGGTAGCCCTTTTATCAAAGAGCAATGGAAACGTTTGTTCTGAGGTCAGCAGGTAAATCTTCAGCGTTGCTTGCTACCCACTTAAACAGTATTATCTTTTCCCTTTTTACTTCCCCCCCAGAGCCCCAGTGCATGCACAGGCACACATCTGCAGACCTGCTGGGGTAACTTAACGTTCACTTCAGTGTTCTTCAGATCATTTTTGTAATCTAAGTTATGACCCGTAACCTCTGTAATCCTCATGCATTTTTTTTCTTGTATAACAGGACATGTTGGCTTTACAAATCATCGATCTCTTCAAGAACATATTTCAGCTGGTAGGCCTGGATCTTTTTGTGTTTCCATACAGAGTGGTGGCCACAGCTCCTGGGGTAAGTGGGCAATTAACTGTACTGCTGTAGAAAATAGCTCCTAACTAAAAAAGACTTTCCCTTCCAGCACACATAAAAATTCCATACTGTGAGGAAATACTGCCCACATCACTCATGCCAAATATTTGGAGTACCAGCAACAAAAAAGACTTTCCTCTCCTGCTTCCTGCTTTTCTAAAGCTTTTGGCTCTGAAATTTTTCTGCTTGTGGTTATTCATGTTTGTTGTTTGATTTTTGGGCCTGCATTGTGCAAGTCAGTGGATAGTTACAGAGCATGTTCTACGTTGCATGGAAATCCTAAAAAACTGGATATACATTTTTATGAATAAACTAGAAAGCCTGTATTCAGTGATCTGTAGGCTTCTCCACATTTCCCTCAGGACCTGTATGACTGCCAGGAGCCATGAACAAAATATATTTTAGGAGTGTGCTTTACAGACCTGTTTCTCCTCTTCCCCTTCAGTGCGGTGTTATTGAATGCATTCCTGACTGCACATCCCGTGACCAGCTGGGCAGGCAGACGGACTTTGGGATGTATGATTACTTTACAAGGCAGTATGGAGATGAGTCTACCCTTGCATTCCAGAAGGTAAAATATCAGTTGGCAAGCAGAGCAAAATCTTGACTGAGAAATATTCTAGCTGTAAGAAATAATGACAAATAATTGGATAATGACTACCGTAATGCTGTATCTGGTTTCTGATGCTGATAATCCGTTTTTAGCCATGAGTGAGTTAGCTAAAGAAGTTATTGCAGCTGTAGATATATGGAGAATATCATTGAACATTGCTTCAAACTAATCATGAATGGAAAAAAAGAAAAAAGCTTTGTTCAGCTGTATCTGCTCCTGGGATGGAGAGTTATTAAATTTGCTGTGTTCTTCTGATTTGTTTTATCTTCCTGTTTGTACAGGCTCGCTATAATTTCATCCGCAGTATGGCTGCATATAGTCTGCTCCTGTTTCTGCTCCAGATTAAAGACAGGCATAATGGCAACATCATGCTGGACAAAAAGGGACACATCATTCATATTGGTCAGTCATATGCGCATTTGAATTTCAGTAGTTACTTTTTCCTTCTGTTGTGGAGTATTGCTCATAGAAGATGATAATCCATTTCCCTTTTGAGGTCAATCTATATAGTGACTTCACATTTTGTAAATATACATGGGATTTTTTTCATGTCTGTTCAGTATTGTATGTATATTCATGTTGGCTGCTCCTTTGTAAATTTAGCTTTGCAAAGCTTTACCAGCTTCAGGAAAGTATATACACATGTATGGATGGATTATGCATGTATATGTACTTATGCATACATGCATTATGTTTATGCATATATGTATCTTTGGGTTCCTTTCATCACTGAAAAAGTATGAATTAAATTTGACAAGTAAATTTATATAACTGTTTAAGGCTGTAACCTCGACTTTAGCTTTGTTTTTCTGGAACTGCACAGATGCTTCAGCAAGGAGTTCATTTGATGTCATCATTCTTGCATCTACTCTAATCTCATGGTGATAGTTGTTTGTTAGTGTTCTTACACTTCACCCAAGCTTTTTTCCAGTTGGAGTTGAAATGTTGGTAGAATATATGAAATCTGCATCTCCTTTCTTCTGCCAGCTTTGGCAGTGCTCAATTAACCAACCAAGTTTATGAGGCAGATTATCTTTTGGCACAGATTTTGGATTCATGTTTGAAAGCTCACCTGGTGGAAATCTGGGCTGGGAGCCTGACATTAAGCTGACGGATGAGATGGTGATGATAATGGGAGGAAAAATGGAGGCAACTCCGTTCAAGTGGTTTATGGAGATGTGCGTCAGAGGCTATCTGGCCGTCAGGTAAGGTGTCCTTAACTGCTCAGAAGTGGAAGTGCTTGCATACCTAAAACCAGATGAGAAGATAAATAATAATAAACATTTGTCTGTAGGGGGGCTGGGCCTGTCAGACTGCCCTGGTACATCTTGCAAACTTTGAAACAACTTCATAATCCTGCAGTTTTACAGCCTTTATGGGTTTTTTCGTGTTCTTATGTTATATTTGAAAATTGTATATATTTTGTCCAATTTATAAATATGATGTTACGTTTCCTCACATGATTTAGTATGCTAATAAAGCTTTGCTGTAAGAAACTACAGGAGAATCAAAATCTTTCTTGTTTTCCCAAACAGGACACTCACTTTAGTCACCCGTTCAGCTAGTTAATTAGGTAGGAGATATGAAAAAGTGCTAGAATTTTCTGTTGTAAAATATGCAGGGGTGTTGGTAGCTCAGCTCTTAAGCTGTGATTGCCAGCCAGCCACAGTAAAGATTTGTGACTTCACCTGGCTCCATAGCAAGCAAACAACATTTGCTTTAACATGAAGACTAATAAATCTATATGAATAGGATGTTGCATGTGGGTGGGAGAAGAACAGTGCAACAGAGCCTAAATAAAAGTTCATTCTATCACGAGTATAAAGGATTATTGGTGTTATCTTACAGAATCAAAGTTTCTTCAGCTAGTAGCCCCAAAAGGGGCTGTCTTGGAGTCACGATCAATTTGGGTCCTTGACAGGGAGCAGTCTGGAGGTGGTTTTGTGTCAAGGCAAAATGTCACCCAAGTAGTAGAGTAATAGCTTGGTAGGTAATAAGTGTTCTGAGTGGGAGGAGAGGAAGGAGACGGGAAGATGGGCTGACTATAGTAAAGAATTACATAGAGTAATTAGGAATTAGAAGACAATCTGTTACTGTGGTATTGCTGGTTATGATGCCAAAGAAATGTTAACTAAAGCATTGCTTTGTATAATCCTCCATGAGACTGTTCATCTTGCAGCATTCCAAGTATCTGGTAGTCCAACATAAAGGAGTGAAATTTAATTAAAGTGACAGGTTGCAAGCAATGGTGTAGCTCCACCAGCAAATGAAAGAGGATTAAATGTGTTGATTTAATTACAGAAAAAGGTGTGGTCCAACTCATTGAACTCCTCAGCTTGCCTCCTTTACCTATGAAGGCTGCAGAAATTTCAGTGCTATAACCTTTTTCTCCTCTTTTTAGGCCTTATATGGATGCCGTTGTCTCACTGGTTACATTAATGTTGGATACAGGGCTGCCTTGTTTCCGAGGGCAGACAATCAAGCTGTTGAAGTAAGTCAGCATATGTATGAAATGGAAAATGTATGTTCTTCACAGAATGTGCGCTTTCCACAGCTTCTGCAGTGAGTATAGGTGTCATGCGACTCAAATATCTTTAATGTCTTTATTATTGTAAAAATGGTAAGTTTTGCTTATGAAATATCTCAGACAGTAGGAATTCCAGAGGACTTTTCATAGAGTTAAATTCAAGCTGTTCAATGACTGTGCAAGTACACGGATAATCTTTAAGTTCATAGGAGTAGCAAAATAAGACTGTAAAGATCTGCTTTAATTGAGAGGTAATGAGTTGCTGAGACTGATGTTCTCTGAAATGGTATCGGACTCCAAAGAACAGCATCTTAAAATTTGTTCCACAGATAATACAGTACTGGATGGGACTACGTTGTAACATTCCACAGCTTAGGCAAATACAAATTTTAATGTGACACTTTAAACAGCCCTTCAGGCTTATGCTTCTGGAGTTTTAGCTCCAGGGGGAGCAGAGGTAGCTCAGTATTTCCTGCATTTAAATTCCTACAATTTCCTAAAGATAAGCACAGATTTGTAAATTATGATGGGCTGGAGCTCAAGGGCACTACTAGATACACAGATATTTTAAAAGCAGCAGCTGCCTAGAAAGAGAGACTTGCTGTTCCTATAGTTAGCACTAGACTGATGAAGAGTTCACAGCCTCTGTCTCCACTGTAAGACTAATGGCAAGTGCTTATTAAAACATGAGATAATTTGTACCAGGTAGTCTCACAAGAAGTAGATTATTGGAGCAAATGAAATCAACACCTGGCTGAGCTTGTGCAAAGACACATATTTATCATGCTCAAAGGAGACCTCACTAAATTTACTCTTGCATTTTGTGATTTTCTACGTATAGGCACAGGTTCAGCCCCAACATGACTGAGAGGGAAGCTGCAACTTTCATCATCAAGATCATCCAGAATTGTTTCCTCAGCAACAGGTTTGGCATCTGTGCATTTCTTTTCCCCATGGCCAAATGAAGGTCATCAAACTTTCAGCAGAGCTAAAAAGTAGAGTTTTATCAGTCAGATATCAGACATTTTTGAATTGCTGATATTTAGATAATGCAGGACAGCAGTGTTGCTTCTGAACATTCTGCATCTCCTCTCTTTTACACTGGGAAGGAAGGCTTAAGCCCAGGCTGGTCAAATACCTGACAAGTCTAAAGAATAGAAGGTTTTCTGTCAGAGTGAATCTTTGGCCCAAAAGTTAAGCATTTTGGCTCCTATGTTAAAGCATGCACATCTGTGTATATGTAGTTGTGATATCTCCTTTTACATGGGGTAGGACCACCTCTACAAATATAAAGGGATAAATAGTAAATGGTATTGAATGGTGACAGGAATAGCATGACTTCTCGTCAGAACGAAGAGAGATTGATCTTAAAGGTTGTTCCCTTTAATTTTGTAAAGAGGAGGTTTCTTAAAAAAAAGTATGTATGGTCTGAATGAGAATGAAACAGAAACTGAACTACAGTGACTTTTCAAAATATTTTTTATAGTTGCCTGTAGGCATTAAGTTGCCTGAATATCCTCCTGAAATTCAAAGCTGCTATTCTGTGCAAAAGTGTATTTGACTCTTCTCTAAAAATGAGTTCAAATCTTTCTGCTAATTTTTTCTTCATGTCTTTATGCTACATTAACGTATTAATCATTTTGCTAGACTTTGTTATTTAGTTTATAACATTGGCTAAAGAAAATGCCTCAAGTAGAGAACCCTGGTAATGTGGTTTTTTAATGTCTTTGTAGCCTGGCCAAGTTTGTCATCTACTATTCAGTATAATTAATGGAATAATCAGTTCTATCAGATAATTAGCAATTTAAAAATAAGCTTAATCATCAGCTAGCCATTCAGCTGTAGGTTTTTTCCCTTCAAGTATACAAATAGTTTGGTATCTTGTCTACCTGTGGCATGGTTAGTCTGTGACCTGAATAAGCTCTGCCTGTGGATAATTGAGTTATCTGTAACAAGGCTTAGATTTGTTTGTTCAGTCACTCATCAGAAATGCTGCTATTAATGCTATTATTTCCCCATCCCTTTTATTTTCATTATTAGCATTATCCTTCATTAAGATAACTTTTATTTCCACACAATCCTGTCTCCACACAGCCCTGATGATCTTGCTTCAATCATTATGCATTTCCTTCTCCCAAAACAAGCTGCCAGTGCAACGTGCAGTGCTTTTGGCTTATCCAAACACAGGATCCAAGTTGCTTTTGCCACACTGAGAAGCATGGAAATACTTTTATTTAACCTAGTTTAAACAAGAGCAGGATGTTTTGTGCCATTCATAACAGTAATGGGGCCTTCACAATGCCTTCAAAGCACGTAGGGCTAGTTTTGATTAGCAGCTAATTTCCTTCACCTGCAGTTTGTTTCTGAGAGATCTTGATGTTTGTTTCTGTGACAATGGGTGCAGTGGTTTTTTGAACTTCTACTTACCTCTGGCTTTGCTTTTCTTCTCTAGGAGCAGAGCATATGACATGATCCAGTACTACCAGAATGACATCCCGTATTGAGAGACACTAGAGATTCACTGCCCAAGTGAAACATCAGTCCAAGCTTGTAATCAATAGGAGATGCTCAGTCACACCTCACTATCTTCCATCTTTTGTGTATGTGTGTGCATGTGGGTACGAGTTTCCTGGACATCGCAACAATCAGTCCGATTCATTCCTTTCTCTTTACCAGGTTTATATATATTTCTGGTTTTCCCTGGATTTTTGGAGTTGGGCTGCAATCGCATCAAAAAATTGTGCTACGATTATGAATGTGTGAAAGAGGTAAAGCTGGTGGAGTTTGAGATTTTTTTCATGCAAGGATTTTATAATACCTTTAAAAAATAAATAAAGCCCCTTTCCTGCACAATCCCACAAAATGCCATGGAAGGGAAGGGTATGGATTTCTCTTTGGAAGCAGAAATGTTACCGTGTTCTAATTCCACTGTATAGAAAGCCTGATAATCATCCAAGCTGGTGATGTCTATGTAGCTGTGTTCATATTTTGCACTGTACATGGTCCCTGCCACGTGGTCAGTTATTTGTACATGAAGAATGTATTTTTTTCCTTTTGTGTGTTTTAAAAAGAGAGAACTCTACTGAAGATATATTTAATCTATAAAATGTAATAAAAGACCTTAGACTCTGTGTCTGTTGCAAATGTTTTAGTTTATACACTACATCATTCCGCGCAGTTGTGCGCTATTGTGACCTTTTGACTGGAGAAATTGGGTTTTTCTTCAGCTTCTTATCTGTCTCAAATGCCGTTTTTTTCATTCATAAATGCTTTGTTTTCAGGAACTGAAAGACAGGACCGATGTAAAGCTCCCCCTGTGCCTCATGCAGGGACACGACTCTATGGGGGACAGTCCGTCCCTTTCTACGTGTTTGTGGTTCTCGAACGTGCTCATGAAAACTCAGTCCCTCTTTAGGGGACTTTTTTTCGCCCTGTCCAGTTCCTGCGCCGCGGAGGAGGGGACGGGAGGGGAGGGGAGAGGAGGCAGGGAGGGAGAAAGGGCCGGCGGGGCCCTGCGCAGCTGCTGAGGTGATGGCCGCAGCTGCTGAGGTGATGGCCGCAGCTGCTGAGGTGACGGCAGCACCTGCGCGCCGCCCGCGCGAGCAGCTGTGAGGCGCGCGGCGCTGGGCGGGAACGCTGCCGCAGCCCTTGAGGCGGCTCCACCCTGAGGAGACGCTTCGCCCTGACGAGGGCCCAGCCCCGGGGTGGGCGGAGGCGTCGTGCGGGAGACCCAGCCCTGCGGCGGGGCTGCACCATGAGGTGGGTTCGGTCCTGCGCGGGAGCGGTGGGTGCGTTGTGAGCCGCGCTCAGGTTGTGGATCACACGAGGGTTTCGGCCTCTGAAAGGCGGCCGCGCGTCCCCGGGAAGGGCCCAGGGCTGTAGTTGCCCAGCCCGGGCTGAGGGCTGCCCGGGAGCGGGGCTGCAGCAGCAGGGCCCGGTGTGTGAGGGGACGGGCGGGCTCCTGCCTACAGGGCCGATGGGGGCTGTGCACACATCTTCCCCCTTGGTAGTGTGCCCTTGTGAGCAGCATTCAGCCAGCACTTGAGTCTCCCTGGGTGAGTTTTGGCTTTGTTGAGGGGATCCTCGGGGTGTCCTCTTGGCCCAGGGCAGCTGGAGCTGCCGAGGGGCAGGCGGCCCAACGCTAGGCTGGCCGTAGGCCCATCCCGGGGGTGCAGGGGGTGCGCTGCTGTGCTCAGGGGCAGGAGGGGCATCGAGGGCAGCTTGGCAGTGAGCTGGGGGCTCTGTGTGTGGGGCAGTGAAGGGCCTGGCCCTTTCCCACTGTGGAAAGGCTGCAGTCAGACTGGTTCATCCAAAAGTGGCTCAGGCTTTTGCCACGAGTTTTAAAACGAGTGTTATGCTGCTGTCTTTTGGTTGTGTGGTGGGTGGCTCACAGCAAGGTGCACTCCACACCCCTTTTTTCATTAGCAAAATGAGGAGGTGCCAGTGGCTTTTTCTAGAAACAGAGGTTCACCAGGGAGAAGTAGTGTGCAAGAACTGCTTTAATTATTGATTTAATTTAGCTTTATTATACAAGCAACTGGGACATGGAGTAGTTTTTGTGCTGTGTGCCTGTGGCTACTCGTACCTATTCAGTTTCCACAGGAAAAGGAGCTGATTGACACTATAAGTGGGGTGTAATTCCTCACATCTTTAATGGGGAGCAGGTGGAGTGATGAGGTGTGAAGGCTTCTCAGGGCAGCTGGTGAGGAGTTATATTTTGCTAATTCAAGTTAATGCTTATGTGCATGCATTTTTCTTTCTTGCACCTCAAAATAGATGTACCATGTAAAATGGAAACCCAAATGAATGTCTCAAGCAGCCTTACAATGAGAAGATCGATTAAGTGCTATCATAACTGGAGGTGGCATCAGAAGTTGCTCTCTTGAATGAGTACAGGATAAATGAATGCTATTAGGTGTAAGCTTGCTAACAAATGCTTGTAGTAGTTTTGTTAGAAATATTTGGGGCTAGAAGTGATTATCAGCTGGTGAATAATAATATTAAGAATAATACATAGAGCCCTGCTAATGCTGGACTTAAGAATGTCACTTCAATTTGTGAATCTCAACCTACTTAGCAATTTTTGTGTGTTCTAGTGCAGTTTTCTAGAGTACAATTAGAGCCATCCAGGGTTTTGTATCAGGAAGTGAATGAGTTTAATTGTTCTTCACAGTGCCTGGTTATTTTACCTGCTTCAGTCAGGCTGTCTGGAGAACTGACATGGTCTTAGTTCTTCTGTAAAGTTTGTCCAGAGCAATGAAAGGAGCTGGGGCCGGTTGCTTGTAGAGGTCAGCTGGAGTTATCACAAGTACAGGCTGATTTGTAGTATGCCCTTAAAAACTATAAGATTATTGCATTTGATTATATCACTTCTTGTGCTATGAAGTTTGTGGAACTGTTGAGAATGTGTTAAAATTTCATGTTAGTAGGAATGACAAGATCCTGTGATGTTTTTGTTTCTCATTGTGGTTTTTGGTGATGGTGTGTGCCAAAGCTCACCTGTATATTAAAATTAAATCGGCAGATTTAATTTTCACAAGCTGACTGTGCCCTCTTCCCCTCCCCTCAGAATTCCTACTGCAGCACAGAGGTGGGAGAAAACTCCCCTGTAACTGAGCATCCATTGGTATACAGAGGGGATTAGGCAGTTTACATTTAATCATGCAAGGTAGTACTCTAAAGGTGATTTTTCTCAAATGGGATGTGTTCTGTATATTTCTTCAGGGAGACTGAGGAGGTGAGAATACTAAGGCGCTTCAGAATATTGCAAGCACTTTGGAAACACTGAATTGATGCAGTTGGAGATGGCACAGACTTATTTCATCTTCATCCGCCCACCAGGGAAGGATACATCCTTTGCGCAAGAAGGCTGGCAGAACCTTCAGAAGTCGCTCAGGTACTTCAAATAGAATTAAGATGTATACAAAGGTATTCTGAAGGTTTTTTTTGTCCCTGAACATCATGTCAGACTATGTCCCAATGCCTCTACAGCCTTGAGAGAAAAGAGGCACCAGAAAGAGGGGAAAAAAATGCTCTTAAAAAAAAAAGCTTTATCTAAGAAAAGATGCTCCTATGGTTTCTCTACTCTCAGAAATTCCAGGTCATGGTGAGATACAGCCTTCCCTGGCTATACCCGCTGCAGTGCTTTCTCTTTTGGCTGTGCATATAAAGAGCCCTTAAGAAAGGAGCAAAATTTATAGTGATTCATTTGCATCTGATGGACCCAGGGTTCAGTGCTACTGGTAACTTGATCAGCACTATTCAAATGCTAATCTCATTATGTGTGTTAGAGACTGAAGCGCAGCAATGCACCTCCATCAGCGCAGTGTTCCTGTGCCATGTTCTGGCTGGTACAGGGGTCGTGGGACCCCCTGTGGCCACCCAGCACATGCTGCACAACATCGGGGTTGGTATGGGCAGGGAATGGGAATGCCTGGAGCAAACATAGGAAGAGGAGATAGGGTCCACGTTAGAAAATGCTGTGAAGGGGGAAAGGGATTGTGGCCAAGAGAACAGTTTACATTAGACTTTTTTTCCCTTTCGCTGTAAATATGCCCATCTGTTCCCCTTGCTTCCACGTGAACATTGTCAAAAAAAACCCCAAACAGTAAACAAAAGGATTTTTCCAAAATGTATATACAGCTAAAAGCATGATTAATATTTGTTTGACCTTATGAAAAATATTATGCTTGTGCTGTTTGTTGTTAAGACATGGCATTTTTCCTTCTCCCATGTAGCAGAAACTAAAATCTGCTGGGCAGCACATGGTGCACTCAGTGGCAGCACGCACACGGGGTGTTTCTAGGTGAAGGCTTTCTGACAGCACCTGGTTACTGAAAGCACCTTGAAACGATGTTTGGGGGTGCTGCTGGAGTTTCCAGGCCTGGTGTGAAGGAGACCTATCCCAGGCAGTTACCAACAGTATGGAAGTGGTGGGTTAGTTTGTTTGAGATTTTTTGTGCCTCATCTGCTTTTGTAAGAATTCTACATTGGGGATGTCACAGGAGTTATAATCCTGAAGAAGCACGATTTGAAGGTGACATAGTGTATTTATCAGGTAAGCTACTTAGCTGGCAAAAGCAGATGAGCTCTGGTAACGTGCAGTCCTGGCATCAGCTGGCTTGTTAAACAGCACAGCCTCCCTAAAAGGACTGTTTTTCTGATGGGCTGTTGCAGCTACAGCAGCCCTGTTACTAGAGATGTGTAGTTCTAGGTGAGGCCTTTGTGTTTATTTCTGGTACAATATTAGTTGCCTGATAGCAAAGATAGTGTTTCTGTGAGTCCTGTTATTCGAACACGTCCCTCTCCAGGGTCAGTGCTGCCAGAGTTAGCCTCAATGCTTCTTGTAGCAGTGACAAATGGTGAACATGCGTGTATTAAGGTTCGGGCATGGCTCTGCTGCCTGACTGGGAGAGCAGAAACAGGGAGGATGACCCAGGGACACAGATCAGCAATTGCAGTAATCATGTAGGCAGGCAACAGGGATGTTTCCTTTGGAGACAGGAGTTACTCTTTGCTCAAATTACTTGAGCTGGTGGAAGTGAGGGGTAAAGCTGCCTCCATGGCCGCAAATGAGGGATCCCAATCCTGCCAGTGCAAAGGGCATCTGCTGCCTTTTCTGCCCTGGATCGCAAATGAGAACTGAGCAAGAGTTTGTGAGGAATGCATAGTGTGCTGAGGTACAGTTACCCCAGGAAACAGACGTGTGGCTGTGCAGCCCTGGTGGCAGCAGAGCTGCCACCCTTCTGTCCAAATCTATTGCCTTTAGAGCTCTGGCAGTTCGGCGAGACCCTGAGCCCAGGTCTCAGCTCTAGCACGGGGCCTCTGAGCTGCATGGTGCTGACTGCTGTCTGGCTTTAACCGAGATCCTGCTAATTTTCTTGGCCTCATTAACTGCAGCCTCGCAGCCCTGTGGGCTGGGCGGCAGAGGGCACTCCAAAACAAGCCGTGGTGCCTGGGACACATGGACTGAGCAATTGAGGAGAAACAAATCTGCCTTTCCTGTAAGGCGAGCAAGTCTGGCAGGGAAAACCTTGCCATGACCTTTAGTTGTGACATATCTGTCACGGCAGGCACTGAGTGGTAGAACTAGCAAGTACCTGAATATCAGATATGAAATTGCTCAAGAGCCTGGCAGTTTGTATTCCGGCATGTTCTGCTGGGGAGGTTTTTGACCTTCTAAGGGACATAAAGGAAGTGCGTTTTGCTGACTCTGCATTGTTGTCTTAGGTGAAGCCTTTAAATATATGAGTCTCCTCTGGTATAGCAAGCATGCAGAAATAAATAGTGCATTTATGAAAAAACAGGTTTGTCGTGTGCAGTGCAGTAGTTTTCCTTGTTATTTTTGCACCCTGCTGGATGAGCAGCAGCTGTATTCAGCAGCAGAGGTGGCTGCATTTCTGTGGTTCTGTGCATGTACGTTTTTTGGAAAGCTGCTTTAGGGTGAAAGGTATTCTATACTCAGAGGTTCACGAGTACTTATTGAAAAATATAAACCTCCCCACCTAACAGTAGTTTAACATTCTCTCTGAGTGGTTTGCCTTGGGCTTCACTTTGCAGCAGACATAGTGGGTAGATGGCACTGCAAAGTCTAGAAGCGTCACCGAAGAAGCAGAGCACAGGTGGCAGGATGGGGGAAGAAAACAGGTCCAAGAGAAGAAAACACTTTGGTGCAACTATAAAGAGCTCGTTGCTAATGAGTAATTTCTGTGGTTGCTTTGAGTCCAGGCAAGTAATAGTTTTAAGTCTTCCCCATGCTGTCTGTGGCAAAGGTGGGATCAGATGTTTGGAATCATCTGCCATGAAGATAGCCTTAGTCTGTGCTGTTACCAGGATTAAAAAGGACTGTCTAGGGATGGATCCCAACAGAAACCTTGGCTCTGAAATGTGCTTTCTCCATCTTGCCCCAAGTGTAAACTGAGATTTGAATTTCAATCTTTTTAACATCAAGTTTGGCCTTTAGGCTGCAACCCCAGACAGTACAGAAGGAAGCAAGTACCAGCTACAGCTGTGTTTGTGTCACAGATCAGAGCTCAAACAAAGGGGCACACAAATATACCGTAATTTCAAGCTCATTACTTTGCAGACAGGATGACTAGATCAGAGGGAGGGATTAAATTCTAGATAAGAAGACAAACCTGCAAAGGAAACATATGAGCTGGATTCTCAGAAAGACCTCAGGAACCTGAAAACCCAGTTGGTTTCCAGGACAATGCTGAAGTTAGTTTTTTCCCTCCCTCTCTGCTGTGATCCTTCTTCCAATTTGAAGTTTTCTTTCCTTTGAGATGTAGGTCTTATCGGCTTGTGGGACAAGTGAGTCAGTACAGTGCCTGAGGCTATGGGAACAGGGCTGATGGTAACTGAGTTCCTGCCCATCAGCTGAGCCTGCAAAACCAATCATGTTTGTGTTCCTGCTTTGTCTCAGCTGAAAGGTAAAACTCCTGAGTTTAAATCTCACCAGAAGTTGTTTAAAACCAGAGCAGGCTTAAGAGCTGGTATATCAGTTCCCAGCTTCACCTGGGAGCAGGAATTTGTGTTGCCATAACCCTGTCACAGGGGATATATGATGGGCCAAATCCCTTTAGAAATGCTTGAAGTGAGATGTAGGGAGCTTGATTTCTTCCAAAATATGTGCTTTGAATTTGGGAGCTGCTTTGGCTGCTCAGTTCTTAGGGAACTTGAATCTGATAGAATGGAAATGAGGAATCCAAAAATCAACTGCCGTTTATTGAGATCACATTTGTGTGCCAGTGCAAGGGAGCTCTCAAAGTACAAACTGAAATTGGAGTCCTTTTTCCTGTAATATACATTACTAAGATTTTTGAACATTATTGGTAATACTATCAGTAAAAGTTGACGTTTCATCAGATGCAACTTTTATGCTAAGAATGACTCTCGAATTTAAAACTTGTTTACAACTGAACCTGCGGCCGATTACTGTCCCTCACAGTTACTGTGATTTGCCCTTTTCCCAGGAGACTGTGTCTACTAATTGTATAGAAGTGATAGGAAAAGCAAAGCTTGCCCTTCACTTTATTAGGGTACTTTTGCAAAAAGCTCTCCTCAAGGTGTGCATGGCTGTTGCTGAGATGGTGGGACTGTTCTGCCTCTCAAAAAGCTGATGTACTGTGGGGGAAAGTTATTCAGTGGACCTGCAATTACGCTGATGTTTGGGCAGTGGAGGTGGGGACTGTGTGTGTGCCTGTACAAGGTGTCACCACTAGATGACACCATGACTCTGGTAACAAAGGTCCAGATGAACCCTAAAACCAAGGGCATTTTGCCTGTTTTGGAGGGTTTGTTACAAACTCAGAACTCGGGCTGGATTTGCAAACCTTTCAGTGAACCGGGGTCACGTTTCCCCCAAATGCAGGCTGAGGTTTGAGCAAAATGGGCTTGGTTCCAGGTGACAGGGTGGGATTTACGATTTGGGGTGGAAACCATCTGAACATTTGCCTTGCAACCAGGCTGATCTTGGCTGTGGTTACGCTTGAAGGGCCTGTGTGTGTTTGAAACAAAATCTCAGGCCGAGGTTCAGGGAATATGAGCCTCGCTTGAGCCAAAACCAGAAGGGGTTTGCACGACCCTGCTGTGAACTGCTGTAAGAAGGTTTCATGTGACTTCATAGCTCACCCGAGGTGGGTCAAGGCACGAACCCAAAAGCAGTATCCAGACGTGGTCAGTGATAGCCCCGCTTCCCTTTTAACCCGGTGTCGCTGTGGGTGGTAGGTAACCGAACGCTTGACAGGGAGCCAGCGAGCACGCCTTGCCACGCTGCCGCCACACCGGCAGAGCCCACCGGCTCACCGTGGCGTAACGGTGGTTCAGCTGCTGCTGAGGCAGCCTTGTCTCCAGGAGCACTTTGCTTTCTGATCCACCCACCAGCAAAAGGAACCTGCTTCTCCTGGGCTCTCACCTTTAAATTGCACAGTCTTTGACTCTGCAGCTGTTCATCAAGCAGTGGCTGTTGCTTGTCACTTCTTTCTCCTTTTTTTGGCTGAGTAAATGCTTGGTTATTCCCTAGCCTGAAAAAGCTTATTTGTCCTGTATTTACTGTGTCTGTGCACATACTCAAGGCACTCTTCCATTGCTTTTTTTTTTTTTTTTTTTTTGGTCTGTTTCAGTGAGACTTGGAGGATGTTCACATGAAGCACATTAATAAATCAAGCTGCATGTCTTCTGCTTTTGCAAAGGGTATTTCTGCATCCTAAAGTTTGGCAACTATCGTGTAATTATGTGGCTCCAATAATAGATTCAGGGAACTGATAATCTAAGAGGTGTTTGTATGAAGCACTGCCACCTCCTTTGAAATTCATGTCTTCCCACTAACACCTCAGGACAATCCTCCCATGCAAACTGGTTAAATACCTTGTAGCAAGAGTCAGCTCAGAGCAGGGCATTCACTTGATGAGCACATTGTGTTAAGCTACCCCCAAATGCCTGTTGTCCCTGTGTCCCACACTAGTCATGGCCTAGAGGGACCCCAGAAGCTTGAGAGACATCTCTCTTTGGTAACACTGTGGCTCCCAGTAGTGCTTGGAGATTTTTATTTTGGCAAACTTGTAGTGCTTGGGAGTTTCCTGAGTTATTAACTTCATACATTGATTTTTCATAGGATGCTCAGATGGGTAGCTAAAACAAACTAGCTGTATTAGTACAACAAGTTATCTTATGCTAATTCATTGTTATGTGTGTAGAAAACTCTTTCAAAATAAAATTCATAAATGTTTCATTACTATTGGGAGGTTAAGCATTACAGAAGACTCCACTACAAATGTTTTTGTTTATTGTTTGTTTTTTGTAGGCAGAATAGTGGAGTGTTTCTCTTGAATCATCCAGAAGCTTTGCTCTGGTTGGAATATGTTTTTTGTGGAAGCTAGCTTTTAGGTAAGGCTGGAATTTATATTTCTGGTGTTTGATGATACTGTGTCTTTTGCTATATTCACTGACAGAGTCAGAGAATTCTAAAGAATTAGTTCTAGAAAAACTCTGTTCATAGCCCATCATGAAGCAGCAGTATCACTGTTCCTAGTTTTAATTAATATCTAAATTAATTTACCAGCTTTCAGCATTTGAGTCTCTAGCTCTCCAGAAAACCCTGGGGGCCTTTTTGAAAAACAGGTACACTTGTTACTTTGCAAGGCTGCAACACTGTAGCTGATTTTAGTGAGAGATTGCATATTTTTGTTCACAGTTTAGACACTTCATTCTTACGATCCTACACATGATTAGGTGGTGTTTGGTTTAGGCAGGACTCTAGGCAGGAGAAATGAAAGGCAAACTCTTTCCTTTGTACACTGTGATAGTTCAGCGCAACGTTCTCTGCCACAAGTGTGTAAAACTAACACCAGGACAGCCCAGGGGAGGTGACAGATATGGGTAGGTAGAGATAGGTAGGTAATAGATGTAAAACAAATGAGTACTTTTGGCCTAGAATGTCAGTTGTGGTATAGATGTGTTGTCTGTATCAGGTTGTTCCTGTCCAAGTCTGGAACAGCAGGAATGATGTTCAGGTGTGTTTGTGGAATTACCACAAGGGGAGTAAAGTAGGAGCTCAGTCAGTTTCATGTAATACTTCCCCTGGCAGATTGCCAGGTAACTTTCATTCCTGATAAGCATTACAAAACTCGTTGCTTTCGCTTTTTTTTTTTTTTTTTTTTTTAATTGAAATCTTTCATTGCTTGGAGAAAATTACTACTTCTAGAGCAGTGTGTCACACTGCAGAGATTTCTTGCTGTGTCCAAAGACACAAGATAGAGCTATATCCAGCACAACTTCTTTTCTTCGCCTGCAAAGCACATCTGGAGCAGATATGTGAGGAGCAGAGTGGAGCTGCCACAAGCACCCTCCGGGGCATTTGCAGCTCTGACTGCTCCAGAATTCATGGGCGGTGGTCTCTGTGAATGTTGAGACCATTCTGTTGGTGTTCCTTCTAACCCTGAACCTTTTTTCCTCCACTGCCATATGCAGAGTGTGGACAGGGCAAAGAAGAATTCCTGTGTCTCTTGGCCCTTCCCCACCCCTGCTCTGCCAGGCTCACACTATTCAAGGTAGCTTTCTGCAGGGGTAGAGGGGTGACAGCCTCCAGCACAGGCGCTGGAGTGAGGAAACTCCAAACCTCTGTGCTGGGAGCGCTATACACCTTGGACCATTAAGAAACTTGCACCTTGCAGGAAGCAGCAATGTTACTGAAGCATCATCAGCGCTTGTAGATGTGGATTTCTGATTTATTCTGCGACTAACTTTTACTTATGCGCCTGGACACCTGAAAAGCTGACTCTCCTGAGGAATGTCTGGGAGGCCAAATGGGAACTGTTTAACAGGATTAAATGTCACTGCAGCAAGTCTCTTTGGTGCAGATTCCTATAATGCTTGTAGCTTTCTGTTTGGCTGGGGGTAGGGAATATTTTGTGTGAGAAATGATGCTCTACAACTTAGTGCTTGCTGCCTGCTCGCTTTCTGCATGCTGATGTGATAGAGAAGCGGTCCAGGAAGCTGATGGAGCGTCAGAGAACTGTTGTAGTTTGGAGAAGAGGGGAGACGCTTGTGAAAATCAACATGATCTTCCCCCAGTTCTGCTGCCAGTGCCCAATTGCTTGTTTCCACACAAGACAGCAAAGTGGGTGACAGCTTGGCCTTGCACTGGGTCCACCAGCTAAAATCAGGAGGTAGTGTCAGCTTTGCTAGCCAGATTTCACTAGTCCTTTTTTAACACCATATACTGCATCCATTCTCCAACTAGTTTCTGCAAAGTTAACTTGCAGTGTAAATGTGAGTCCCACAGGTTGCTCATGCAGATAACCTGAGTGGTGCACAGAGCTGGCAAAATGAGAAGCTCTTCTTGGCCATGTCATTTGATGGTCTGCATTATGTTGGGAAGGTCAGGAGAACAGCCTGTGTCTGTTTGCCTGTCTGTAACATTGGGTGATGTGAAGAGCCTCATAGTGAAATTGCTCTGTGACCCCTGGACTGGAAGTGCCAAGGCTTGGCATTTCATCAGAATTGCTGTCGAGCTCCCAGCATTGCTGCTGTTTGTTGGGCCTGCTGAAACCCCAGCAGGGATGGATTTTCATCTTCTCTTTTACAGCTGGGAAAACAGAGGCCTGAGCAGATTTGAATCAATGATGCAGTCTCCCACATGCCCCACTGTGGCCCAAGAGCTGCTGGTGCCCATCATGGAGAGATTTCCAACTTGCAGAACTTAAGCAGGGCACTGAAGCTCTCCGTAGATGTAATCCAGAAGGATGGGGGGGACATTCAGTGGAGCCACAACCTGTGAGTTGTCAGTAGATTGTGGCAGTGTCAGACAGACAGACTTTCTGCTGGTTTAGGGCATGGCGGTGTAACTGTAGGGAATGAAGAAGTAGGCACGGCTTCTTGCTCAAAGACCTGCCTGTAGAAAAGGAGCTCCAGCAAAGGCTGTCACTCACCCCTTTGGTTTTTCTTTCTGTCTCTCATTTTTCCATTTCCCTGTCTGGCCATTTGTGCTGCCTGCCTGTTTGTTTGTTGGCTGAGTGCCTGCTGAATTATTTACCAGCCTGACTGAATTAAGCAGCAGCAAAAGCAGGCGAGTGAATCCCACCTGAGACTCTTCCAGGGATATGGGGGTGGAGTAGTGAGGTGTGCGTGGGGGGGTGTTGATACATAGCGTTTAATTAAATGTACCAGCCCATTCCAGACAAAACCTTGTGGGAGGAGAAACTTCTCTGTTGCCCTGAGACAGGGCTGGAGGAAGCTGAGCGCATGGCTAATGCGCTGGCTGGCTCGGGTGGCAGCGTGCCCCAGCTCCAGGCTGAGTAGGGGTCCTGCTGCTGGCAGTTGCCTTCAGCCCTTGCGAGTGTTGTGTCACACACTGGGCTGTGGCGGGGCTTTAAAGTGGCTGTCCCCTCCACCACATCAGTTGTGGAGGTTGTTTGTGATGGTTGTTGTGCTGCGTGGGGTTAATTGGGTTAATGAGCGCATTGTACATTATTACAGGCTGAATTGGCAATTATGCTAATTATTTTGTCTCCCAAAGTGCCACAGTTACTGAGGATGTTTAAAGCAATGGGGGTTCCTGTACTGCACACTAAATCAGGGCTGAGTATCTGAACACCAAAGGACCTTTCTTTACCAAATGGTAGTGCATGGGTATTTGATTTAAGGAAATGTCTCTTGGTTAACATATCCCTACCAGCAAGAATGTCCAAGCTTAGCACACACCTTTTAAATCTATACACTGTTTCTCTCATATTCTTTTCCCTGAAAGAGTTCTTATCTCGCCCAATTTAGCAGGGAAAGTCATCCATCCACTAAGCAACTTGTGGAGCTGAGAGTGCTGTAGTTGCACATGCACAGTACAGAGCATCTTTGTCCTAGTCCAACTGATTGAGAACTGGTCCCTGTTAGCCCTTTCTTGCACGTACGGATGGATATACATGCTTGAGTATGTTTGGAGAGACTTAACCTCTCCAATCAGCCTGCTTGCACTGCTGTCCCCTGGACTTCTGACTTTCCAGACCCCCCCCTCCAGAATGTGGCATGTCAGAAAAGGCAACCAATGCCTTATTGTCTATAGCATCACTCTACCATGTGAGGTAGAATAGTGTCTCCAGAAGGCAGATAAAGATGGAGCTGGCAACAGCAAGACATGAGAAGAGCGCTGGGCGATCAAAAGCACATGCCTCATGAATTTATAATAAACTAACTCTGTGGGACTCTTGCTACATAAATCAACTGATAATCCACCATGTAAAAGATCATATGCAGCAATTCACCATTTCCTTCCCATTTCTCCTATATCCTTCTTTCTGAAAGTCACTGTGCAGTTGGTGTGAACGTGCTCATGCACACTGTTTCGCTGCAGAGAGAAGTACGTGGCACATCAAGGTAATGGATTTTTCTTGAATAACCTATGCAAGTACTGTCATGTTTTGCATCAACAGTAAGTGATTTCGTATTGCATAAAGCAAGGAGTTTAAAAGAGTTGATGACCCTCACTGGCTTTATTCCAGATGAGGGTCATGTGTCTGGGTTACTGCCCAACCTTTTCCAATAAGTTAGTTCTCACTCTTAGAATTGTAATGGCTGCATTGAGCTGTGCTCCCATCTATAATGATTACTTACAGAAAGGAAAAAGTGTTTTTTCACTGGATACAAGATATCTCATGGGAGTATTATACTCGGAGAAAATGGGGATTAGCACATGGCTTCTACAGTAGAAGAGGGGCTAGTGATGGGAGACTGTACAGGAAGGAATGTCAGAAGAGTGGAATTCTGCCAGCACAAGTTTGATGTATTTACATTTGTTAATTCTACTACTTATGTACAGATTCATTAAACAATATTAGGATTCTGGAGAAGCATCTGTATGTACAAATGTATCAGAGGAACCGAGGGCCCCTCTGCCTTTGTACCCATTGAACGGTACTTTCCTGCTCTAGTCTCTGCAAGAGGAAATGACCCTTTCTGGTGCTATCATCCCTTGCTGTGTTTCAGAGAGATTTACGGCTCTCTGCTCACTGACTGTACTCAGGAGTAGGTATAAAAACAAATACCAAAGGGATGCATGCGTCAGTTAAACTTGTTCTCCCTGATTACTCGGGTTAGTCCAGGGATGGGCTTTTTGTCAAAGGAAGGATTGTAAGTCTGGATCTGACTTCCTTGGGTGAGGTCAGAATTTTCCCCGAAGTCTGCTCCTGTCCGCATGTCTGAGCTTGGAAGGAGTAGGGGATAGTCCTACCTAGCATGTCAAAGAAGAGACAGTGTTGCTGGCTGATATCAATACCAATGTCAGAGGGAGATGTTTCTGTGGCATATGTAACCAAGCAGCTGTATGTGAGCGTCAGGGTCATCCTGCGTCAGACTTGTAATACTCTGTGCAGCCCTCACTGCTGTACAATGGCAAAGTAAAGGTAATTTCTCTGCTTGGCAGATTTGGCAAGGAGATGATGGAAGAAATGCACGTGGGGGAGCAGGTACTTGGGTGGAATGACTGAGGAAGCCCCAGATAGTACAAGAGGGAGAGATCCAGGAATAACAAGGGAGAAGAGATCATGTGGGACTGGAAGAGAGGGAGGAAGATATCCAGAATAAAATGAAAATAGGAGGTAGAATACTATGGGAGGATATAGATAGAGACTTACCTTAGCAGCAGTCAGGAGAGGACGTTTTTATTCTCTTCCTCTTTGTTCTTTTTTTTTCTTCCCAACTGCTACCCTTTCTCATCTTTCCCATGTAGATATCTTAACCAGCTTCCCCCATGGCAAGTGAATCCAGCATGCATTCTGCACAACTCACCTCTCAGTGACTGGTCGATCTGTGCTGTTTCTTTTTGCTGAAATGATCTTCTTCCTTTTCTGTTTTCCCATGTGGGAATTTGATACCAAGACCAAACCTTTGGATCTGTCCCACTGACAGGAGAATGGTGTGTTAACAGGAGAAGTGAAGGGAGCCATCCACGCCTTGCACTATGGAGCCGTTTCCTCTCCTATTCACAGATATTTGCTAAAGAGGTGTTTTGATTTAACTGTAGCTTATTGGATTATGTGATTATGGCATTTGAATTCCTTATTAGATCTTTTCTGTCTTGGTCCCTAGGGTTGAGAGGGACTTGTTTTCTGGCATTTGATGTGTTTGAAGAGTCAGGCTGTTTGTATCACTGCTGCTTTGCTTTGGTCCTTCGACTCATTCTCTGGGGAGCATTCTGATGTGCAGAGCTCAGCTTTGTGTGTGTCTGCTATATGGGATGTGTTTGTGGTTTGGTTTTGTACCAGGCACAAATCACCCCTCCTGCTCTCTTCTTTGCAAGTTGTCATGAAAGCAGGCTATTGCTGACCTTTTTTTTTTTTTTTTGGAAAACTTGTGTTTGCTGAAAATTGTACAGAAAGTTCAGTATTATATGAGAGACACAGTACCTATGCTTGGAGGGGATGAGTGGCATTGCAGCAATACTTGTTTCCCCTCAGCCTCTTTCTGCTGTGTCTAGAAAAAAATTCTTATCATTATAGTTCACTTACCAAAAGACTATTCCTCATGTTCTGCTGTATCTGCTCTTTCCTGATTATTTTGACTGAGGTGCCAGGAGAAGATGACTCCTAACCTTGTAGTAGGAAGGGAGAAGCTGCTGCTCCTGTGCTTTGCCACAAAGCAGCACCCTGTGAGCAGAATATCAGCAGGGAAATTTGCTTAGCCTTCAAGAAAAGGTCAGGCCCAGCCCGGTAAACCCTGCCAAGAAGGGTCAGTGTGGTGAACCAACTTACGCTTCATTTGTCACCTGTCAGTGCTGAGTGCGATGCACTTAATAGCATGGTAGTGGAAAGGACAAAGGGGATTTCTGATGAGGAGAAGCGAGGTAAGCCATAATTAACTAGAACGCTGAAGGAAAAACTCTGTCTTTGAGCTGCTAAGTTTCTCTTGTGACCTCAGATGTTTTCATACATGCTCCTGACACACAGCCCAGCTGCTCCCACATACCCTGCCTCCATGGCTGCATTCTGCACAGTGTGCCATGTTGGGAAATGGGATGAAATAAAAGGACGACTGTACCTTTGTGGACATAGGCAAGGAATGCAGTACAAAGATCTGTGATGCTGGAGCGTTCCTGCTGGTGCAGAGCACAGGCTCAGTCTGAGCTGTTGACTGAGGGAGCAGAGGGGAGTCTCCCAGGCTTATGCTAATTCTGGAATTAACCTCCCCACCAAGTGCGGGTGAAAAAGGGGCTTGTTGGCACCAAGGAGGGCAATGTTGTTGTTAGTGGACATCCCAGCAACAAGAAGCAAGGTGTTCCTGCCCCACCTCCTCCCCTTTCCCTGTAGAATGAGCTAATACCTGTATCTGCGGTGGCTGGTTTTGTATAACCTCTCCTGCATTAATGGTTACTGCTGCATTGCTGCTTTTCCCAACACTGAGAACACACGTTTTCTCCTTTTGTTCCTGAGCAGTTTCCAGCCAGTGCTATGTCCCTGCATAATGTACTCGCATGTACTCCATGACACAGGCTGCTTCAATGTTGAAAGATATGCCAGTTGAAAACAAGCAATCTGCTGACCTCCTTTTCTCCCAGGGCTTAGTTTGGAAGTAGCTTTGCAAGGGCTGCCAGTGCCCAAGCGGTGATTTAGTTCCCACATCCTGCTCATCATATGTGAGAGCTGCTCTTGTTTTGTATGGTGACAACTGGCAGAGCAAGCTGTGAACACTGAGCATGCGTTGTACCTCACCCCCAATACTTGTAGCTT
The DNA here is from genome assembly GCF_963082525.1 of Nesoenas mayeri. NCBI lineage: Eukaryota > Metazoa > Chordata > Aves > Columbiformes > Columbidae > Nesoenas > Nesoenas mayeri. The sequence goes on along the minus strand of NC_137565.1, from coordinate 8,447,930 downwards.
AAGTGGGCCTGAACTATTTTTAAAGGAAACCTTTCAAGTGTTGTTAACAACAAAGTCATAATGGCAGCCTCTGGTGCAGCTGGAAAACATCTGCAAACACTTGGAACAGGTAATAGTTTGATGAGGGCAAAGTTGTATCTGACTGCACATGGCTCTTGGGGATAAAAAGCTGTAGCTGGTGGAGTTAGCACGACCTCTGGTTTGGCTTGGGAGCACATTGTGTTCAGGGAATATTGGTAAATCATGGCAGCTCCTTGCTTCTGGAGAGTGTCAGGATGTACGATACCAAACAAAAAAATAATTTACGTGACAAATGTAACCTTATTTCTTATGGAATTTTCTTCTTGAATTTGTGCATTATTCAAAAGTTGTTGGACTTCTGTGCCATTTTGGAAGGTTGGCTCTGAGCTTTTTGGATTTTCATGAGCTGTCTTTTAAACAGCTGCCTGTGCTTGGTAACTGCGGTCACTGTTTGTGGTTAAATGACAAATGTTTTACATTCCCTAACCTTGAAAATAGTTATGGTGCAGATTTTGCTGGGATTAATTTTGTTGATCTGTTTCTGCAGAGATTTAGGCAAGTGGCTTACTGCTGATGCAGACAATCATGGAAAGTATCTTTGAAGCTTCATTATTCACAGAAATCATGGCAAGAGCACAGCAGTGACAAGAAGAGTGATTCCTATATCCAAATAAATATTAATAATGTTTCTTTTGCTACATTTGCTCTGAGGAATGTGTGTGTGCTCAGGATGTCATGGTTTTTATGTTCCTGCTATTTTGGCTTGAGATCTGTGTGGTGATAGGGAGGCTCTGAGCTGTGAGTCCCACATCATGTTGTGCATATAGCAAAAAGACAGTGGTGTGTTCTGTGTCCACCTGCCACCTCAGGATTACCATTGTCTCAACAGCTTTTAAAAAAAAATCATTTTAGTTGAAATGATTTGGAGATCTAGGTATTTTTCTCATTGTTATGGAGCCATTAAACAACAGTATAGTTGCCTCATATGTGGTGCTATTATTTTTGATGTCAGGAAAGCCAAAAGTCATCTTTTCTTGTCCTCTGCTAATAAGACACCCTTCTCAGTTGAAGCAGGCACACTCAGAGTGTGGAGTACCTCCTAAATATAAAAGAAAAAAGCAGAGTTTCAGTGCTCCAGCTGTGGCTCATGGTGTCCCCAGGACCTGTGTGGTGCTGTTTGGCAGAGCAGTTCAAACTGCTGCTGGATAAGGTGTGCGCTAGAGAGGCTCTGCCTCTCATTTAATTTTATCAGATACTCTTTATGCAGAGTAAATTATGTCAAAAGATCTTCTTGTAAAGACCACAGCGGAAGTTCCTTATCTGCACAGCAACCAATGTGTTGGAGGTTTTATTGAATTATTATTGAATTGGGGTTTACCAGGAGGACTTTACAGGGTTTGCGAAGAGGGGGAAGAGGGCTTGGTTTTTTAAGCTCGGTTAAAGGGGAGAATTCTGTTCAACTGTTTTCTTCCAGTTTCAAATTTGATTTAAGACTAGCTAAGAGAACCGCAAATATTCTTCCTCTTCCTTATCATCTCCTTGTTAAAATTTACTGTAATACTTTAAGTAAACACCTTGTGTCTCACTGTATCAGTCATCTTGAACTAATCCATGAGGAGACTTGTCTATGGGATGTCCACTTGACCTGAATTTAGGCATTCTTGGGAATGAAGCAAGGAGGCGTGTGTCTACCAGCAAAACGGGAATACCAGGCTTCAAAACTTGGTCTACATGCCACTTCCATACCTGCATAAATTATACTGGTATGGGGTGGGGTTCTTTGTCAAAAGCACTGGAACAGCCTCTAGGCTATGTAAAATTATGCAGATATAAGGGCATATTAACAAATGCAGATGTTGATTCATTAACATTATTCTCTTTCCCTAAAGAAAACACTTGCATCACAGTCAGATTAAAGGCAAACATTGTCTTCCAGATTCAGCTGTGCTGGTAGAAGATGTTGCCATCACCAACTGGTGTTACCCTCTGCACTGATCACCAAAAGAGCCCCAGGCAAAGCTGAGTGTCTGTCTTAAGCAGTTCCAGTTGTTGGCCACAGCAAACCTGCTGGCTCTGCCTGAGGAAAATCAGGGAGTGCTCAGCAAGAAGTGTTCCTTTGGTAGATCGGTGTAAACACAACCTCTGTAAGGACAGAGATGGGAGGTGTAAGGAGCAGCTGGGGGAGGTAAGTGCTGCTTCTGGGTAACGATGACTGGCCTTGTCCTTAAACAGCCTTTCAGGACTGGAGTGATAGCAGAGAACTGTCTGCGTGTAGAAACATCTTTTGTTATTGCTTGTAGAGGAAAGTTTCAGCAAATCTTAGATGACTTCTTTACCTGTCGTAAAGAAGCAAACTAGGGTAGGTGTAAGGAGCCACGTTTATATACTTTTTAAGGTACCTGCGCAAAGTTATGTGAAGTCAGTGGCAGTGACAGACCTAGAAACAGAACATCAGAGTCCTGGCTTTTTAACTATCTTCACTAACCATTAGATGATACTTCCTCCAGATGTTTCAATAAGGGGTGCTATAAAAAGTTCTTGACATTGCTGTTGCAATTCCTCATTTCCAAAGGGCTGCCCGCCTTTATGTTTTTAATATCATTGCTTTGAAGCACCATAGCTAGAAGTGACAGTGCCAGAAACAATAATAACAATAATAATCTGCATAGCACAACAGGCATTTTACCAGCATGTAGGAAGACAAAGGTCTCTGTGTGTTTTGTATTAGCACACTGAAAAAGTCCTATTGAGCCTATCTGGAATGCATAGGTGGGAACCTTAACCCCTCATATGCTGAGAAGAAAATTGTATGCAGACCTGAGGGCTGAATTAAATGAATAAAAGGGCACATAAGCTTCATTCCTTTGGCGGTGGGAGGTCTTTCTGGACCATATGCCTTGACAGCCTTGTTCAAGCTTATGTATTTAATATCCATGTGACACCAGAGTGGTTAATTTACAAGTATTTTTCCAGTTTCTTCAGTCATATTTAATTATTCTTTACCATAGACTAGAAAAGACAGGAAAGGAAAAAGCTAATCCAAAGCTTAAAATTATTTTTCCTCTGCAAATTCCATCCTTATTTCTGCCGTGGCCCATGATCAAAACCCGAACAATAAAACATACAGCTGTGACATAGGGGAATTGTCCAAAAAGGACGATTTCTGAAGGTTTATGATTAGGTTTTATATTCCCTCTGTCTACAGAGCAGCACTTCCTGAATGTTTCTGTGGTGGGAAAAGCATCCCAGCCATTTCCCCTTGTGGATGATGGTGTAATTAGAGCTGTAAAGAAAGAACCCATGACACTAAAAGGCTATAAGTGCTGCAGATTTAGGACAACAGGTTTCTATGGAAACTGAAGTGAAAATAGGACCTTAAATGGGTGAATAACAATGATATGGAGTTCTCAGTTTGGATCAGTCTGTAAGTTGCACTAAAATACAGCCTGCCTTTCTGGCAGTTATTGGCATAACCTTTTCCATGGTGCTCTGAATTAAACCTTGCCCCTCCTCCCCAACTCTTAATTTCTAATACAGAAACATTTCTTAAAAGAGAAAGATAAGACTTTCCAATGGATGGCATGCACCCATTTAGAGATGTTATCAAAATAATTCAAACTTAATATAGGGAAATACACAACATAGTAAATTATGGCATCCCTTATCATCATTAATACTACTATGTTGACGTCCTTGGTAGTAGCTGAAAATTTTCCTGCATCGGGTGGAATATGAAGCCTTCTGGTTCAGTGATGATGACAGTGACACCTTTGTAATACCTCTGTGTAATTCACTGTGTGCTGTACTTGCACGTTCTTGGTAACTGAGTGTCTCCTGAAATCCTGCTGGAATGTTCTGCAGTCTGAAACCAGTTCTCCTGACTGCAGTGGGAGATCCTTTCCTTCAGCTCTCTGGTTTCTGAGAAATTTGGAAACAGTCTCTTACTAGCAGGAAACCTTTCCAGGCTTTTCAGTAGAATATGGTGTCTTACATTGGCTGCACTGTGCTTTGAGCAACGTCTGAAAATGCCACTGCTAGAAATGCTCCAGGAAAGAACAAAGGGAAACTTGGCATTCTTTGCACTATGTTTTTTCTTGTTGAACATTTAACAACAGTGGAATAAATGAAACTTCAGCAAGGGAAAGACTGAACTGCTAGTGAGAGATATACCCATATGGTCCCCTTTGTTTCTGTAGAAACAGCCATACGAACTTGTTGTAATAAAGCTACTAACTCAGGGATATTTAGGAGAAAACTATTGTAGATGACAGACTTCTCTGCAGCTAACCTGCATAGACTAAATATATAGAAATGTATGTGTGGAATTATTAATAAAATCAGTGGCAACTGAACTGGGACACATCTGTGCAGTAATTGACCCTAAGAGCTTATCATCCCTTTGGCACTCTGAATGGTTCATGTTCTTTACAGCTTGAAACATGAATTAATTTTGCAAGCAGTGGGCTAAAAGTCGCATAAGCTGCAATTTAACTCCTTGCAAACTGTCCCAGAATAGCCAGCCTCGTAACATGCTGGGTCTCTGTCCCTGCCTCCGTTGGTGCAAAACCACTGTTCCAAATGGGAACCACTAAAGCCAGTTGGTTGCCAGTCATAGAGTCTGAATGAGGATCGTGGTTTGTGGGAATGGAGTCTACAGCAACACCATGTGTCCAAATACTAATGATTTCTGGTCTGAAGCTCATATCCTACCATTTGAGTTTTAGTGAATAATACAGGCTTCGCTGACTCTCCAGGTTTATGTTGCCATAAATGAGAGAGAAACCGCTTTTCTGTGCACGCGTCCAGACTCTCATCGCATGGCAATCCAGGCAGATTCATGATTCTGGCTGCTCTGCTTGTGCAGGCTCAGGGCAACATCCAGATGCTGACGCGCTGGCTCCAGGCAGCCTCCCCACAGAATAAATGCTGTTAAATTCTTGATCTGATTGGCAGCCCTGGGAATTCAATTCAAGTCCCTGGGGAGAGGCAGGAGAGCATTTCTTTTCTCTGGCTATTGTCATGAAAATGAATAAATCCTTCTCCCTCCCCCTCCATCCTCAGATTGTCACTGGCCTGGATTAATTTTGTGTAAATTTTTTGTATTCCTACCCTAGCTGCTTCTTCAGGAGGGGATTGCCTAATTCTCTGAGTTCAAAGCAAAGTCAAGCAACCTGGTAGATGGGAAGACAAGTGACCTGGTTGAAGCCGCTCCAGCCTGCCAGCTCTGAGCGCCTGGTGCCTCAGTTGTGGTACCCCAGGAAAGAGAGAGGCTCATCGGGAGCCGATGGGAGCGAGGCCAGTCACACTCTGTTTCCTTTAGCACATTTTATTGTCATCCTCTTCTTCCTAAGACATTGTGATGTTTTGCCCATGGATATACCCATTCTTCTAGACAAATATAAGTTACTCAAAGCTGAGCTGGGGCCTAGCACACACCCCTCGTCTGCGTCCTATTCATCTGCGTGACATCTAACACGGGATATTAGCTCACGGCGCTCACCAGCGAGGAGAGCAAGCCACAGTGCGGGTTAGGTCAGGCACAAATGAATTGGAGGTGAGTAGCAGCTGGGACCCAGCGCAGGGCCAGGCTGCAGCCGTCAGCCGTCACCCGGTGCCGTGGGGATGCTGCGCCGCAGACAGGCAGCCAGCCCACCATGTCACTGCAGACTGCAGGGACCAGCCCTGACGTGCCCAGCTGAGAAAACCCTGTCCAGCCTTTGTTTCAACAGAGTATTTAAGCCTAGTTAAACTTCAGGCTCACGAAAGAGCTTGCGGGTGAAAAATGGAAAAATAGGTTTTTGCACTGAATTTTTGTTCACTGAAACTTTCTGCTCTGTCTCTTCCCTTTTGAAGGGGAAAAAATGAAAACAGAAATTCAGTTTTTTTGAAAAAAAACTTTTTAATTTTGAAAATGTTTCTTTAAGATCCGATTTATAGTTAAATATTTTAGTGGAAATTAAAAATTCCCCCAGAATGTTCATTAGAAAATCAACTAATATTTCTCAACCAGCTTTGTTTAAAATTACCTACATGCTTAAGCATCTTGCGGAATCAGGACTTTAAAAGACAAACCTTTTCTTATCTTAACTACAATACCCATTTTAACGTATATAGGGACATTAACTACAATAGTTATATGCTCTCTCTGTTATTTCATAATTGCAGGTCTTTAAAAACCTTTTTAAAAAAAGTGTATGTAATTATTATATAGATCAGAGTTTTTACCTTTAAATGTCAGGCATTTGCATAAAAATTTCCATATATTAATGCTAATCAGGAAGAGAAGTAGAATTTCACTAAACTCCTTGCTATGAATTAGGACTCGTGTGTCAGAGGTCGGGTTGAAAAATATAGATGTTGACACCAGCTGTATTCCCCAAATCCTTGTACAATCACAAAATTGTCTGATGTTTCTGTTGGTCATCACTCTGGCAGGCTGGCTGGGAGTGCTGACACGCACGTTGCTGCTGCTGCTCTGTAATGTTAACACCTTGTTGAGCTGAATGAGAAACTTGCACCTCTTTTTAAGGCAATTGGTTTAGTGATTTATAATCTGTGGGCTGGAGGCTCCCAGAGGCTCTTCTGAGAGCGCTGAAGGAAAGTGAGCCTGTTGTCAGGGTACTTAGATTTGCTATACAAAGCCTAGGACAGCCACTGGGAATTTTTTAGGATCTGCAACCTGGAAAAGGTTGATAACTGTTGATTTGGATTGTCAGCAGTCTCAGCACCCAGAGCTGCTCCTGGTTAATATCTGGACATTTCCTCCTCAGCCTTTAACGGGACTTCTGGGTTTGTTCTCAGTCATTCTGTGTTCAAAAAAGCATTATAAAAGTAGGAAGTGTTCAGGGAGAAGTGATTGTTCTTAGAAATATGAGGCAGCTTCCACACAAAAAGAGGTTATTTAGGTTGGAGAGGGGAATAATAATGGAGAGTTATCCTAGCACCACGTGAAATGAGGACTAGTACGATGATGGCAAGGAACTCCCATTTCTGTATTTTACAGTAGCAGAGGAAGGAGAAGTTTGATGACTTTGAAAGGCAACATTTTTAGAACAGCTAAAGAAAATGTTCTGTCACATGCTGCAGAACATCTTGCCAAAAGGTAGCACTGGGCCAGAAGTTCAGCAGGATCCGAAGAACTAAAGAGGAGAATTTTCTGAGGCAGAAAAAAGCTGAACATTGAACTCCTTGTGGAAATTAATCGAATGCTGAACCTGCATCCATGATCTTGAGACCCTTTCATTGTCTCTAAATGCTGAGAAACCTCGAGGGTTGAATTAAAAAAGGATAAGGTGAAATAAAATGGTAAAGCTACAAGAACTATTTACGTCAAGGCATAAACCTCTGACTTCTACCCACTAGGAAGGAGCTTTCCCCTGGGCAGATTGGTCTGTAATTTGCCTGCTGCGAGGCTCCCCACAAACACATCTTTGCAAGGGATTGCTTAACAAAAAGGAAAATGAGCAAAAAAATTCCAGTTTATGAAGCACTGAAATCCCAGAGTGTGTGGAATCCTGAGCCATTGGACAGAATTTCAGGTGATCCAAAGTGGGGCGAAGGAACTGCCGTTCAGGCAGAGCTGTGCTCATCTGGCTGCCCGTGGCTGGCCCACCTGGTGCTCACTCACCCGTGTCCAATTTGGAATGGGAGGAAAAGGTCAGCATGCTTCAAGGGGAAATTATTTTTCTGAATTTTATTGAATGTTGGTGTGCGTTTGTAGGGTTTTGTGATAACTACTTGAATATCTGAAAACTTTTCTTACTTCCGCAGTACTTAAATCCCTTATATTAATAGAAGGATTTCTTTCAAAGCACAGGCCTCTCAAATACAAGCTAAATGAACATATTGTTATCTAGGAAGTCATTAATTTATGTTGAGTAAGGTCTGAAGAGGAGATAGTTAAAAATGAGGCACTGTAGCCAAGTAGTATCAGCATTTAGGTACAGTATTTGTATCTGTAGATAAACAGCAATGCTATGGTAGGATTGTTCTGTCTGCCTGTGTAACATGAGAATGGCACATGCACAGGCAACTATTTGGAAGGAAACCACGTTATTTTCTTTGAGACCTGCCGTTGTACTATTTTAAGATAGCATCATTTTCTAATAGTGATAGCGGCAAGCTTGCTGTGGTTTATAAACCTTTAACTCAGCAGTGGTCCAGGATGGAAAAAGAGCCCACCTACCTGCTTAAAAGTCATCACCCTGCATCTTGCGATTTGAATACTAGAAAAGCAGGGCTTTTTCAGCCAAATTAATATGTAAAAGCTAAGCTATATCTAGTTGTGAGACATCTAAGGCAATTTTAGTGTCAGTCTTTGGGATTATGATTTACACCACATATGCCTTTTGACTGCAGCACAGAATAGCTTTAAAGTATGTTCTGATTGAACACGTGCTACTGCCATCCTTGTACTGGTATGGGCACAGTCGGAATTCACAGGCATCTGGAGCAGAGCTCAGTGTCTTTGTTAGAATGTGCTCTTTCCTTTATGGCTTTGATTTACAATTTTTTTCCCTCTGAGTCATAGTGGTAAAAATGACTAGAATTTTGGATCAGTTATTATTTGTGAGAAAAGGCAAGAAAGTTTATCTTTCACAATCTATAGTCATTGTAAAAAAAACCAACCAAGTTTTGGTACAGATGAGACCCATGTGCATTCAAGAAACATTTCAGGAAGCTCAGTACGTAACGTTAATAGAGAGGAGCACAAAAGGTAGAAGATGCGTTCCATGGCTTCCATTCACAGTAGCAGATCTGATTCAGCAGCCCTGGGTACCAGTTTAATCTGGAATGACTCTGGTTGTTCAGCCGGGGAGAAGTGAGGACACCATCAAGCTCATACCTTGGATGAGAAGGGCAGAATTGGACCCAGTGAATGTTGAGTCAGGTGGAATAAAGCCGGCGCTATATTGCAGGGAAGGTATCTTGAGCTTGAGGCTCCTGTTGACACGCACGTCTAGTTTGTGCAATATACTGCAGAGGTTCTGTTCATGGTTTATTACTACAGAGGATAGTGCATTCCTTGGAAATACGCATTAATTGCTTTTAATGCTCAGTGTTTGATCATTATACTAATTTGCTAGAGCAGTTGTTGCAGATTACACTGGTGGCATATGAACGGATTACTAGGACCTGCAGTTTGCTGCAGGGCAGCAACCCATGTGATAGAGATTAGGGGTCAAATTCTGCTCCCTTGTATACTGCTGTAAATATCAATAATCCAATTGATTTTATCAAAGTAACTCTGGATTTTAACTGGTGTGATTAAGGGCATCTGACCTTGTTGTTTTGTTATGTTTGTTAATGTATACAATACTGTACAGCAGCAGGCTTTGTAACGGGTAAGAGAGGGTCGATAGAAGAGATTCCAATACATTGCTGAGATTTTTGAAGGAGTCTAAATAACTGTATCGTGAACCTCCTATTTACTTCAGTGGTCCCCTGCTCAAATGTCTGAAAATCTCAGCCATTCAGTGTAAAATGGAGATGACGTTATAATGCAGTTTTATGCAACATCCTCCGAAGAGAATTCCCTCATTTCAGACTGAGCTGTGAAGAAGAGCAGTGTGCTGCAGGATGTTGCAGAGACAGCATGATGCACAAAATATATAATGCTGATTAAACAAGATGAACAGGCGATGTGAATGCAAGTAACATTAGTGGCTACTCATGGATTTCGTACTAGATCTCATTGTCACCAAAGCCTGTAACAAAACTTCTCCCAGCTCTAGGGGGAGGAGAATCAAACCCAGTGCAGCACAGCCATCTCATACACCCTGCAGAGAGAATAGTGCATCGTAACACAGGTTACATCGGTTTGCTGCCATGTCATGAAATCTCCTGGTGCCGTGTGCTCTATAATAGAAATGTCACTTAGCCTCCCTGCTTTTATAAATAAATGTAGTTATTTTAATACTACTCTCGTTAAATTCACAGCTGCTAAAACAGTTTCATGTGGCAGGGGTGAGCCAGCTTCACATGCAGCCACCTTGGCAGCCTGCAGGATTGTGATACTTGTTCCTCTAAGGAAGAACAGCAATTTTATTCTCACATCTCCCTCCTGACATTGTGGTTCCCTTACTGAGCAAAAGTTGCAGGGAGGCTTATGGGAGGGGAGTGAGACAGACAAATTTTCCTGCCCTTACAAGGGGAAGCAAACTTTGCCCACTGTTGCCCTGCAGCTCTGCTTCGTGCTTTGCCTCATGGAGTGGAAGAGTCCAGGGACTAGAGTGTCATTTGGCCTTTGGAAGTGGGCACCATCCCTGGCAGCATGGGAGGCTGGGGCTCACACAAGAAAGGGCAGAGCCTGCTGCTAAACCTGGGTCCAGGATCTCATCACCTGCCTAGAGCTGTTTCTGCACATGGGTCGTGTGTGTCTGGTTGCGTCCTGCTTGGGGGCTGTTTGCTGCGTGGGTAGGACAAGGTGGCCAGCAGCCATTGACTTACTAATAACTCCATAAATAATGCATCTGCCAAAGTTTAACTGGATGTCTACTGAGTCCTGTGTCTGACCCCTTTGGGACGGAGTCTTTCTTTGAGCCTTGTAATCTTTTGCTCTTTGGATTTTTGGGTTGCATCGACTGCTGATTCTTCCTGGGAACTTGGTTCTTCTGTAGGTGACCAGCTATCGAAATGACAGTGACAAACCTGAAAACTGATACTTATTTTTTCCTGGTTGTGTTGTACAATGGCAGTGATGAGTGCGCTGACTTAGCTTGCAGGTCTGACAAGCTTCTGTTACCAGTTCCCCCATTCATGAAAAGAAAATCCCATTCATCCATCTTGTACTCAGTTCTACCTGCTGTACGTTAGAGGAATTTAACCTACAGCATTCAGGGTAGGAATTTTGAAGCAGTTGAACTCATTCACTTCCTTGACTGTCCCATCGTACCACCATAACTAGCAGCTATGTCCTGACCTACTAGGACTGTGAGCCCACTGTGCATTCATTTATCTCCCAATTTTCTGCCCTCGAGAGCTAGGCTCTGTAGTAGGCCAGGGAGGTTAGAAGATCCGTGCGGGTGTTAAATGGATTTATGCAGCTTTGACACAACCAGAATCGCTGCTTCTCAGCTCTGTTATTATTACTGTAACAACTTAATTATTTGATTTCCAGTTGCTATTGTATTCTTGTTGAAGGCACTGTATAAACACACAAAAAATGATGGCCTCTCGCCTGAAGCGCCTGCAGTCTTGAGTGCACAAGAGAGCAGACTGAAGCAATGAGCACACGTTACCAGACAATAAAAATTATAAAGCAACAGTTGGGTTTTAGCCTCAGGTCCTCACGGCTGTCAAGTCCTGGTCTTGCGGTATTGTTCAAATTTGCATTCTCCTCGATGCAATGGGGCGGGCTTGCTTGTGTATCATTTATCCAAGTGTATGTACACTTTGTTTTATGTTTAAACAATGTAAAACACACCTTGAATGAGACAAAAAGCCTGAGATAACTGTTGAGGGGACTGTCCCCTGTCAGATAGGGCTGAATGGCTGCTGACAAAGGCCTTTGATGGATAGTTGACGGTTTTCATTGCCCTGTTCCTGTTTCGTTGCAGGATCTGGTTTGAGTTATCCAAATATCATTCCATAATATCTCTGACTTCCTCTCTGGACTTCTGCTGCCTGCTCTGACCAACAGAGTTTAGCTCATAGAGATCATGAGGAAAAGGCGACTCTTGTAGATACTTAGGTTGACTATGGACATACGCAAGTATTCATGTTGAAATAGTCAATAGCTACTGTGAATGCAGGTTTTTCATTCTGGGAAGTATAGAGTGAAGCAGCAAATCCAGAAACATGATCTAGACAGTTAGTCACACTTGGCAGATAATGAACTCCAACAAAGAACACTCAAAGTCAACAGTTGTGGCAAGTTTTTAGCAAATATTACAGATAAGTAAAGTATTCCAGGAAGTATTGCAAGTATTGTGGTCTGTAGTATGTTTGCATAAACCACCAGATAAGGCTGCGTTACACTGTTAAAACAATGATTGGAACTATCTATCTTTGGGTTGGTGTTTTGTTTTTTTAAAGCTTAGACTTGGCTTGAAATTGTAATAATTTAGTTGTGGTTACGCAATATGATTTTTTTGCTTGTCTGGTTGCAGTGGTAAAAAGTGCCAGTACAAAGGCAGGTATGGTGGTACGTAGGTTATTAGTAGGCTGTATTCCAAGGCAGGCAGGTGGCAGTGAGGATGCTGCCAGAGCTCAGGCGCAGCTGGGGGGAATTGCCTTGCGGGGAGGCAAGGTTCAGCTTTCGGCTGCTTCCAGCGAGCAGCCACCAGGCTCCTGGCCCTGGACTCTGCCTTCTCGCAGCTGATGAGTGCTGGTTTGCTTCTGGGTGAAACAGCAGCCCCTGCGAGGTCCTGCCAGGCATTTAGTGTGCAGCTGTTGGACTAGAAAGAAGAGGGGAGCGGCAGCATGGTGGTTGTGCAAAGAAGGAAAAAAGAAGGAAGGGTAACATGCCTCTGCATGTCACCCTGCTCTAGGCAGTGCTGTGAGAGGTGACTGTCCCATTCTCCATGTAGGAATAGCAAAATCTGCATAGAAAGCTTTTAAGACAAGGTCTGCTTGGCTGTGGAAGTTTGTAGGTATCTTGGAATAACAAAGCAGCGCAGCTTTCTAGTGAAGACCTAGCCCCAGGGAGAGCTCCAGGCAGGAGCAGTTGTGTTCGTGTTTGACATTGTGATTTGCTTGTAGGGATGTGGGGAACCACAAGCTGTATGGGCATTTGCTTCCTTCATAAAACCTAATGTGCTCTATGTGACACCAATGAAGAGGGTTAATCATTTCTGGGAGGCAGCTCTGTGTATGTCAGTACCTCAAGGCACTGAAATCTGATGAGAAGTTGCTCTGATACTTGTCTGTTAGTGTCAGTGCTTGGAGTCTGATAGGTAACAGTTGTATAAAACTGGCCTCTCCCATTTTCATGTCTTCTTCCCTTTCTTCCCCTTCTCACTTCGTTTCATTGCTGGCCAAAGCGTGGTCTATTCAAATGCATCATCCTGCACTGGCATACAGTTGTTTCGGCTGTTCTTGATTTCAACAGACTTTGCAGAAGAGGTTATTTATATCACTGAAGCTTGCAGGATCTGACTTGTCTTCATCCATATGTAACTAGTAACTCTGAGAAATTAAAGTCCTACCCAAGTAAGCGTGTAGAATCCCATCATCTTTGGAATAAGCGTTCTTACTCCCTACTTTTGGGAGAACATCAGCAGGAAACAAGTTTCTTTTGGTACTTCATTTAACAGACAAAAGAAACAACCCATACCACCAATCAGCCGTAAGAGCCAATGTTTGTGGGTTTTGTGTTTGTTGTTTGGAGTTGGAAACAGTTACAACAGAAGCTTTTTCCAACATTAAACATCTTTCCTGATGCACCAGCCTGTTTGTCTTATCAGACCTTTTTTTGTAGTCTTGCTGCTTTCATGTTATTTTTTAAGCCCTTTTGGCTGACACTAAACTTTTTGATATATTCTGCTTTTGAAGTACTAGTTATTATTGCCCATTTCTTCTGGCATCTCTGCTGTTTTCTTCTTATTGATGGCCTTGCAGACTGCTATCCACTTGCTTTTAATGAACCTTCTCTCTTTCAGAAATGATGCCTTATAGGCTGTGAGATTACATGTAATGAGGAATCTTTTCCTGTCCAGAGATTTCTTTCTCCATGGGGCAGATCTGTGGCTGGGCTTTGCAGGAATGCTGTGAGTAAGGAGATGGTTGAGCATCTTGGATTTCTGTGTTCAGTTGCAAGCTTTGGTGGGGAAATCGTGGGAGGTAAGTACCACAGCAAAGGAGTGTGTGTGAAAACAGTCAGTAAGCCTTTTCTTGTCCTGAGTTGCATGTAACTGTATTTTTAATTGAAATCAGTGCAGTAGCTAGTGTACTTACACGTGGAATGGAAAAGATGGCAGAACTGGGACCATAATTTTTATCAGAATAGGCTTGAAAAAGACAACACTGAACTAAGCAACCCCTTTACAACTGACCTTTTCAGGTGAGCCTGTGCAAGATGAACCATGCTTCTCAGAAAACCTAATTAGTCCAGGCAGAATGCCATATTAACACAGCTGTATTGCTTCTAGTTCCTCACTAGTGCTGAGCAAGCTTAGCTGGAATTGTCTGCCTGGCTCTACATGGCAGAGATTCATCCTCCTCCCTTCCCACTGCCTTGGTTACTTCTCCTGAGTTTGGGAAGGCACTGGAATGAGTGTGGTTCTTTCTGTCCTAACACATGTTGCTAGGACATCCATCCTGCTCTGCATTTCTGATCCACCCCTCTTGTGAGCCTGGTGAGAATGACAGTTGTCAGCAGAACCTTGGGACTGCTGTGTTTCGGAATGCTGCAGCTTAGACTCTAAGGAAGGCGTACAAAGTGCTGTTCCTATGCTGCAGTTAAAAAGTAGTAGGAATAATTAGATTTCTTCCTCCTTTTCATGGTAGCATAAATAGCTTTCATTTTTAAAAGAAATAATTTTGAATCTGGAGCTACATACTTCATCAGTTTGCCAGGAAGGTGAGACGTAGGGTCTGAAAACTTGGGTGGAGTTGTAAGAAACATCCTAGCAAATAAATGGTTAACCAATAAGGCAGAACATAGAAAAAGGATGGAGGAGTGTAATTATCATGGGATAAGCAAATGATTAGAGTGTTATGATGCTCAAAGTATAGCCCTAGAGTCAGGCGCTTAATTATTAATATTATTATTCATGGATGGGTCTTTATGATGTGGGAAATGAATATTTCTGGCACTGGAAGGAGATGTGAGACACCAGTTTAATATGCCAAGCAGGGCTTATGAGAGAGCAGTGTGCTTCATATAAATTAAATCTACCCGTTAGCCACGTGCTCTCCACTGGGGATGGAGTCTTCCACTTGCTTTCTAAAGCTGCTCATACAATGTGAAATTAGAAAAAAAAAAAAAAAAGATATTGTTTTAATATTTTTGCAGGTAAATCCAAATGGAGGAGAAAAGTGAAGGAAGACATGGGTGAAGGCTCTGGGCTCATGGGAGGCAGGGCCAAGAGCCTGGTCTTGGTGACGAGCCCAGGTCTGTTTTTTAGCTATCGCTGACTGTATTCTCCTTTCATTTATGTGTCTCATAACCTCACAAATCCACACTGTGTGTGGTTGGCAGCACATGTCGGAGCAGACACCAAACAGCACTGACACAGCTTTTGTGCTGGCATAAGCATCAGCTGAAGCATCCCCATGGCCAGGCACACTAATCTTTGTTTTGGAGCTGTAGTCAAATCGGATGTTGGTGGGGGGCGGGGGTTGCATTCCTGTGCTGAACTCCTTCACAGCAAAGGCTTGTTTGTCTGGGACTTCCCTTTACATGGCAGTGATTTGACTCATATCTGTGGACCACTCTGGAGGTCACTGTGTAAAGGGCTGGGTTAGTTCTTATTTGTATAAGAGTATTGACTTGGTTCAAATGAGCATCCCAAGCACATCCAGGAGAAACAGCACATGAGATTGCTGTAGGGAAACAAAGGGAGAAGATTGTTGTGCTTGGCTTCCAGTCACAGAGGGCCACCTTCAGCCTTGGCAAACTCTAGCTTGTGAGCTGTTCCCTCTTGAGCAGAGGTGCACAATATCAATAAACATACTGCTTAGGCATTAGCTGACCTTAGAGCAAAGGAGTTGTGTCCCTGTGGAAAGGGGTGCTTGGGAAAGCTTTGTCTCTAGGCAAACAGTATATAAGTTAGCAGAGGGAGAAGTGGTGTATAAGGTGTTCTAGGGAGTGGAGGCTGTGTGCATGTCGAGCATGCTGTCATGCTTCTAAATGAGTGACGCCTATCTTCCTCCATGCGGGTGTCTGGCTTTCTGGCAGCATGGCTGTTGAAACTGGGTTCATCTCTCACTCCAGTCCTAAAACTATGTGCTCCTGCAAAGTACCTGTGTGTGTGGTGTGGCTGAAGCAGAGTGGGAAGGACGCCTTTCCTCCTTTCCCCTTCTTGTTTGTGCGTTGGTTGATTTTTTTTTTTAAATTTTTTTTTTTTTCCTATTACAATCCTGCTTTTTTGATCTTGCTTCCTGCAATATTATGAGGACTGCAATGGATTGCTATGGCAACTGGCCAACCAGGCCTGCATACTAAATGGAGACACCTCCATGAGGGCTCACAGGGAAAGGAGATAAAAGTATAAACGATGCGAACAAACAGAACAAACTCCCAACAGCAGCAGTAGCACCATTTGGATGTGTTACCCTGTGGAATGGGCTGGGGGAACATAAAGAATGAAGGCCAATATTGCTGGCAGCCTTGGGACCAACACTTTTGTCAGGCACCAACAGGATGGAAACATCACACTCTTCTGCTCCCCCCTCCCTCTGCAGCCTTCACCACAAGCAGCTATCCAGCAGCCTGTAAATATAGGTGGACTGTTATTATAATTTGCAGGGAGTTGCAGGGATGGCTGTTTGAAATTGGGGATGCAAATGTTCAATTGTTGCAGTTTGACAGTGATGAATGGAGAGGGGAAGAGGGGCTGCATGGCTGGGTTCCTCCTCTCGGTACTTCTGGCTGGTCTGAGCTGCATCCCTGTGCCAGTGGCTCTGGGGGGTGCTGGGCAGGAGTGGGGACCATAACAGAACAAAAATGCCTCTGCGGCATGGGGCAGGGGCAGCTGCCAATAGGGTAGGCCTCCTTTATTTAATGAAACACGGCAGAGATGTTGATTCCTAAATATCTGGGAGAGGAGGTAAGAGGGTGGGGAGGCTACATGTTTTTCCTTGGCATGCTTGGATTTATCTCCACTTTCCTCCATCTGCTGTATTTGGTGTCCCTCCAGCCTCCCAGCCACAAGCCCATATGGCGGTTGCCCCTCCCCACAGCTGGAAGGAACCGGCCTTTTTGCCAGAGGAGGGGGGTAGAGTGTGCAGTGGGAGGGAGGGGGAAGCTGGTGCTGCTGTTAGGGCCAGATGGCCCTGAAGAGCCTCCAGCAGCCTGGGCTGGCTCATTGCACGTTGCTCTCTGGCTCCTTTATCTCTGCTTTTGTCCTCCCAGCTCAAGGGGCAATATCTGCTGTAACAGGGACCACTGGAACCTGGCGCTGCCATTAAACGCTCATGGGCACTTTTGTCCTGCTGGGATGTGGGATGAGCAGGTGCCCCCAGGCCAAGGGAAGTGCAAAGGGTTTAGCCCTTTGCTGCAGGAGGGCAGACATGGGGGTACAGAGGAGTTCAGCAGATGTGCATATCTAGTGTGAGGCTGAGACCTCTTAGAGCTTGGCACAAAGAGCATGACAATCAGTGCTTTGCTCATGCTTTTCTTCCAAAGAGCTCTGTGAGCCTTTCCCAGTTTGCCTGTCTGTATCTGTGCTTTACCGAGAGCAGACTCCCACTTGTCTTCTATGGGCTTGTATTGGTGCACAGGGGATGAGGATTTTGCCCTTCAGCAAGAAGGAAAGCTACAGTGTGTTAACACAGCACATTTTTACAGGCAGGGCAAAGTGCCTACCCAGTCACCAGGCAGCTTCTTGAAATCAGGTGCAGAGACATAAGCCTGATAAAGGAACAAGATTCCACAGAGCAGAACAGGTGACAGTGAATGCTATGGATAGAGGCAAACCTGCTCTTCCATAAAACATAGCTGTCTTTATAAATTAATAAACCTTGCTGAAAGACAGTGTTCAATGAACAAAATGTGCATTTAGCAGTACTTTCACCCAGTTTTAATAATTTGGAGCCCTGCACAGAAAATCAAGCAATGTTGTTGTTCTGGGGTTCCAATTCTAGCAGTAACATTTGCAGGCGCTTAGCAAGCTGGTGGCCCACAGAGGGTCCGTACAGTCCTGCAGAGCACTGCTGTGACAGGGCCAGCACATTTGTGGTGTGATTCTGGACACAACATTCTGTAGAGATCAGCCTGCCGTTACAGTATGTCTTTGCTGCAGAATTAATGGCTTTCTTTTTTTTCTTTCTTAGCATCCTCCTTGGCCTGTTTTAGATAGCCACACTGCAAAACTGCAGGTGAGCTGACTCGGCTTTATTCAGCACCAGCCACACTGTGAACTTGTCTGGGCTCACATCCCATAGCTCTCTGTGCTGCAGTAAGATGAACCACTCTTGAATACATTTTCCGATTAGTTTGTCTGTCCTGTTGTGTATGAAAACATTGGAAAGCTATTAGAACTTGAGCAATTCAGTGGATATGAGTTACCAAAATGAGAACACCTGTAGTGTTACATACCTTCCTGGGATCCACAGTAGCTTGTTGCTAAAGGTGTTGTAGAGCTGCTTATGGCAAACTTACTGTGTGTGTGTGGCAAGGAAATCTCATCCCTTTGCTATGTGCACAGCATTAACAGACTTGTTAAATCCGAGATGCTGAGCAAAAGATTTGCACCACTGCTTCTTTCCTCTGCTCCCAGTGGCTCGGGTGTAGCTCACTCATTTGCATTGTATCACTCTGGCCTCGCTCCTGCTCTGTGATCTGTGCCCCAAATGGTTGTCACTGTGGTCTTTCCACCATCCTGTAACCCGGTACTCTTTCACATGTGAATGAAGAAGAAACTTCAAAGATTTGGAGAAATGGCTCATAATGCATTGGTAGAGCAGCATATAGGAGCTAAAGTGGCAATGGAATCAGCCTCCTGGCTGTTTCAGTGATGGTGATATTATGATAGTAGGAGGCATCTCAAATACCCTGATTGTTAACAACTGTATATATAACTAGAGTTTCTAACTGTTTATGAAGTGTGCTAAAGAGGCCAGGGCTATAACAAGTGTTCTATATTAACCTTACTGCTGCACGCAAGCCCCTTTCAGCATGGTAGCTGTATAAAAAACCGAGATTCATCTCTGAACCTCTGCAGAGGCTGCGGGATGCTGATCCCAAGGCGTGAGTCTGAGGAGCTCTGCAGGAGCAAGACTTTGAATGCCAGCATCGCGTTCCCATGAATTTCTACGTCCTTCCAGAAGTGGGCTTCAACTTTGTGGCCCTTCCACAAAATATTTTCAGTTGATTTTCCTTTGCCAGTTTCAATATGTTGTTATTCCGTTTGTGGGGCTGTACCAGGCTCCCTGTGGTTGGTAATTAAACATGCTGGAAATTCTTGTGCTTTCATTTTTGACCAAAGACCCTAGGCTGGCTGGCACAAAGGGATAAGGTTTGCTGACTTTAATGTAGGAGGCCCTGAGTTCAATGCGCTTCCCTTTCTCAGCACTTTTCTCTTTCTAATGAAAACAATAAAAAGAGATATGTGATCAGAAAGCACTTGACAAGTACAAAAATACTGGAAATGGCATGTTTGCTGCAAAAATGGGATGAAGTTAGAATAGGCTGAACCTCAAATTGGGCCAAGTTAAATAAGCAGCAAGTCCTGATAACTTGGCCCGTTTTTTTTAAGGTTCATACACCCACATATGGGATCTCAAAAGGGTGAGCCAATGTAACCCTAATTGTGTCTTATTTATCTTGGCTATTTAAACAGCTCACCATGCTGTAACTTGGCCCCTTCCACAGTGATTGCATCTTTATACAGTTGACCTTTTCTTCCCCCTCCAGTTTTTTTGTATGTGCTACAAGTTTTCATGTCAGATATAATTATCTGAACCCCCGTAGGCTGTAAGGATAAGATTTCAGCCATTTTTGGCAATGGGGTTCTTTCCCAGGGCTGCAGATGGCTTAGGTGAACCAGATGTACTCAGATAAGTTTGTTGCAATTTCTCTCTGGTTTTGGGTTGTGCTTCAAAGGATGGCCTCTGCGCTTAGGGGTTAGTCGCCTTATAAATTGTAACTTATATTTTTGCCTTTGTAATGACGGCATTTTTCATTTCATTGAAGCCTGGCTTAAACTGTCGTGTTCTTGTAGCTTCCCTTCTAGAACTTGGGATGTGACAGTTGTGTGTGTGTTTGCTGGCATGGAAGTGCTTGGACTAAGGTTGAAGAATAAAGTATTAAAAGATGTTTGAGCAGAGGCAGCTTTACTGCCGCTGTGCTCTGTCACCAGCAGTGTGCTCTGGGTAAGGGGCTGCTCTGGAACGGTGCTGGGTGTACTTGAGAAATAAAGATGCTGCCTGGGTGTCAGAAGCATGTCTACCACTGCATGGCCAGCCTGCTGCTGCCTTCCCCTGCTCCCCCACCACCCCCAGCCACTCCTGCAGCTGCATCGGAGTCCGATTCCTACAAATATACTGGTGGGCTGGGAAGCAGACACATTGGTGAGCTAGTTAATGAATTCTGGTTTATTATTACTATTTATACTAAGAGACTACAAAGAGCTGAGATCAGGCTGCCCCTTTCACTAGGCACAAGAAGAGCACATGGTCAGGATGCTTTCTACTTTGATTTGGTTTCTATCTGAGTAAACCAGAGTAGAGAAGAAGGACATATTGTGACCCTGATTTTTTTTTTTTTTAGAGGGGGAGTGGGAGAGATGGCAAATAAGAGACTCTGGCCGAACCATGAAGTAGCATCAGCTTTCCCCAGCCCCTGTGCAGGGTCTGTATCGCAGGGCGTCCTTGGTTCTCACCGAAGCTCTCTCTTTTAAAATTTTTCCATCTTAGTATTTCCATGCTGAGTTACAGCCCCTTTCTGCAACCCTGTCTCTCGCTCTTACCCCATCTCCCTGCACTCAGAGCCACACCACCACTGTCTGCTAGGAACAGCATCCTTTTGGAAGCAGAGCACAAAATGTGTTTCAAGTGACAGCCATTTTCAGCTATACCATTTGTGAGTGCAAAGAGCTTGCTGGCTTCTTTGTGTCAGTGAGTTGGTGTGGTTTTTATTTCGTTTTGGTGTGGTGGGTGGTTTTGCTTTTGTTGGGTTTTTTTCCTTTCTCTTTTCTGCAGATGCCACTTAGGAGCACATCCTGACTTCTGCTAGAGCCCTGTTCCTGACAGACCCACGGGCCACGCGCTGAGCTCTGAGCCCCAGCTGCACTGGCTGAAGGCCGTCAGAGTCCATAGCGCTCAGACCCCTCAGGAATTGGCTCCAGTTTTTTGTTTTTTGTTTTTTTTTAATTTCATGTTTTTGTCTGTTTGGGAGGTGACCAGTGGCACTTAATGTGGGTCAAGCCTGGCAAACTGATCTCCATGGCAACCCTTAATGAATGCCATTGGCTCAGTGGTTCCATCCCTGCATCTCATTAAATTTCAATGACTTTCATGGGGCTCGGACATGTAATTAATATCAAACACATGGTATTCAGCAGGATAAGGTTTAACAGCAGGCAATGTGTGCAGGAGTGGGAGAGTGACATGAGGGGGAATGTTTGAGCTCTGTCCCCAAACACCACAGGGTCAGACAGCCTATGAAAAAGAAGCGAAGGACAGAGCCTGGCAGTTGCTGCTCACAGCCTAGCAGAGCTGTGGACGGGCTCTTCAGCCCTGTTTGCTTTGGTGGAGATTGGGTAGTGGTTTTGTGGTTGGGGCTGATGCCGGCATGTTAGCATGGTGCTCAGTTGCTTTGTGACTGGTGGCCATCTTGCCTGAAGGCACCACAGTCCCATTGTAGGAAATGTAGTTGGATGTGCTGGCTAAAGGAAACTTCTCAAAGGTCAGGGAGACAGGAGGAAGCAGCAAAAAGCAGGAAGACAATTTCAGTTGCAATTCTTTGATTTCATTATGTCATAGCCTCTGTGACATGTAGGAAATTCTCCCCATCCCCCAACACAGCAGCATCACAGAATAGCTTCCAAAACCCTCGAAAGAAACCACTTTGGACTGCGGAAAATCTTGTGCTTATCACTAGGGTTGGGCGAATTGTAACACTCTCTTCAAAATCAAGCAAGAGAAATTCAGGCTGGAGATGCAGCAGTAGGAGCAGCACCACAGTGTCAGCGCAGGGACCGCCTGAGCTTTGCACCATCCAGCTGCACAGCAGGGCCAGGGGAGGCTCATTCTCTAAGGGAGTGACAGATGCCAAAGTACAGGGCGGGGGGGAGTGGTGAGGAGTGATTTTTGGGTTTTGCCAAAATGAATTTGAATTTCTTGGGGTTTGCCTGCCTCTAGTGAAGATCTTGGTCATTTCAGCTGTATTAAAATCTTGCAGCATCTTATCTCCCACAGATTAATGTTGTCAGACATGAAATGAAACAAAAAGGTGGGGGGGAATGGAGGAAATAACCTCTGCTAATTACTAATATGCAAAGTGAGTAATGAGATGAAGAAATAATGTGCTATCAGATACATTCCTGGGGTTTTTAAAACGAATTATTTCATCTTCAGCTGCATTGCTGCTATTCCCCTGGGAATAATATACAATTCCCACAAGGATATGAGGGTGTAATTCAGTGGCAGCTCTGGTGAAGTTATATTCAGTTTAATGAACATCGGTGGGAAGCTAAGATTGAATTATTGCCTGAGTGCTCTGTCAGGTTGCCTCATGTTGTTATGCAGGATATAAAGAAAATTATTATTGACAATACTAAGGAGATTCATTTTGTCTGAGTGAAGGAGGCAAAGGAGGTGTATTGAATATGTGACGTAGTGGGAGAAGGTTAATCATGACTGTAATGTGGGATGGGGAGATCGATCATGCGTGGATCACTGGGATGGGTATTTAATGTGTATGTGACAGGGCAGGGGAAGTTTTACTGGCCTGGATGTGCGGAAGGGAGAGTTGGAGGCTATAACAATAACTTACTGTGTGACTAGTAAATAACAGCATGGGGAGGATGCTGTTTGGGGATCTGCATGCCCACTAGAAGATGCAGCAGTGGGGAGAGAATGAATGGGATTTCCAGCAGAGCTTGGGTAAATTCAAGGCATCTCTACATCTGCAAAGAAAACCCAGGCCTCTGTGTGCTTGCAAATGGCAGGCTGTGATTTACCCAGGTGCTGCTCGTCCTCACTTGCCGTTAGGTGGCAGCATCTTGATGTGCAAAACGTGGTCCTGGAGCATTAACAGAGCCCTTTCCCTCTGGGAGTCCCAAAGGCTTCTCCGGAGGTTTGTGAGTTCTGACTCACATCACCTGTTCACACCAAGAAATCCTGTGCCCAGGTTCCTGATGGGGGCCTGGAGTGCAGAGCGGTTACAGCATGGTTATGGCCTCTAGTTGCACCAGGGGAGGTTTAGATTGGATGTGAGGAAAAACTTGTTCACCCAAAGGGTTGTCAAGCATTGGAACAGGCTGCCCGGGGAAGGGGTTGAGTCACCATCCCTGGAGGCGTTTAAAAGATGTAGGTGTGTAGATGTGGTGCTTAGGGACATGGTTTAGTGGGACTTGGGTTAATGGGTTGAACTTGATGATCTTAAAGGTCTTTTCCAACCTAGATGATTCTATGATTCTATGGTGCTGCAAGTGAATTATGGCAGAACTGGAACCTAAACTCAGTTTTTGCAGGCCCAAGTTGTGTCTTTACTTCTTCTGCATGTTACAGATGGAGACTCCAATCACATTTTCTGGGGGTTTTGCTCACAGCTTTCTGGGAGCGTGGGAAGGGTGGCACTGTGACACAGTGACATGTGGGATGAAGGTTGACAGACATTCTCAGGATATCCCTGTGCTGTACAGTCAGATGAACATTGGAAGCTTTTGGTATAAAGCTGGAGGGCAATGAAGAGGATGATGGATCGTTTTCTGAATTGGCCTTGTGCTTGCTCTGGGCTCCGGATCCTGCACTGGAATGGGATTGCTGTTGTGGTTGGTGTGAGAGAGTACTCTTGTTTTGGGGTCTCTCCAGTAGTGAACAAATGATACTTAGACTCATTTAATGTATCTCATTTTCTAGTCTTCTGCTTGCTTCTCCTTTTCTAAATGCTTTTACTATTCTATTTTGGTGGATTTTTTTGTCCTTTCATTTTGCAATCCACTCTGCTGCTTAAAGCAGCATAGACGAATGTAGCTGGAAGAGATCTCCAAGGAGAATCAAAGTTGTTCTTCTGACTCAGGGCAGGCTCAGCTTTCCCGGTGCCACTCCTGGGAGACATCCAGCCTGTTCTTAGTCCTCCAGGACCAGAGCTTCTGCTGCCCCCCAGACAGTCCAGTCCTATTGCTTCCTTATTCCTTACCATCAGAAATAGCTTCTTGGTGTCTTACCTGGGCTGTCCTTGGTTCATTTTACATCCACCAAGGACTTGGACAATAGATTGCCTTCTCCCGTTGCCACATCCTTTTCTGTGCTGGAGTATTTCTGTCATATTTCTCAGTAGGATTTTCTTATTCCTCAAGAGTATAAACTGAACAACCCCAGTTCCTGTAATATTTGCTTGTAAAACAGATTTGCTTAAGCTCTCGTCATTCTCGCTGCTCTGGGCTCATTAACAGGAGGATGGACGTCAAAACTGTGGTTAGTTAAGCTACATTTGATAAGAACTTAGCTAGCCTTCCTGGCTCAACAGAGCAGTATACTGACAGAGCCATCAGTTCTGGGTATGTTCATGGACATCTTGACTAGAATTGGAAAAGAGATGTGTAAAAAAATAAAGAGTATTTATGTGCAAAACTGAGGAGAATTAGCAAAACCAGTTTTTGCTGAGAAGTCAGTGTGTGTGAGATCTCCATATCTGTCAAATTTAGTTGACATTGGCCAACGAGCTGTAAGTAATAAAAAATAGGTGGTATATGGTATCGTAACAAATATTAATAAATCACACCATTATTAACGGAGAGACTTGCACAAACATGTGCTTACACACAGAGCAGGATTGTATAAGACTTGTTTTCTAAGGAAACCAGCTGATAAGTAATGGATGGTTTGGAAAGAAGGATTTGAATGTTTTCAAACTTCCAATGAATGTTTGCTTAAAAATACACATTAGAAATGCCTTTAGATTTTTTTTTTTTATCAACAGCCTTTCTTATCTTGCCCATTCTTATACAGGAAATTCATGACTTATTTTTCAGGATTTCAGGTCACAGAATTCTAATCAAGACCTCATTGCACACACTCAGATGTAGAGGTCATTCATTTCAGGGGTTGGTTTGATTCCTCAGACTTTCCGTAGTGAAAAATGTAACCTTCAGTTTTGAATACCATTAGGGTAAAGGAATATTTGCATCAGGAGCACTGGATGAGGTCCATCTTCAGTATGGAATAGAGTTGGCACCTATTAGAAGGAAATGAATGTATCAAAGTCTAGTGCAAACTGTTGTAAGCAAAACAGCTGGTTGTCTTGTTTCAGCAAATTCCATTAGCTTGCAAAACAGAATGAGATCTGTCCAAAAATCCTTTTCACATTTTTTCTTGCCATCCACAAACAACTTCAAAAGCGGATTAAATTCAGTCTCCTTGGACCTAGCCACCACATTTCACTTTCATATTTTCTTGGAAAAAAAATCCTGCAGCAAAATATGGAGATGATTGTTTTATTTTCTCAACCTGTCACTCACGGCGTTTGATCTGCCTGTTCAAAGTGCCGTCGGTCACGATCAGCATGTTTCCATTACAGATGGGAGGAATGCCCGGTCCAGACCATCTAGAACTTCTCCAGTGGTGGGATTCAGAGCAACATGGAACATCGTATTGGTTTCCATCTGAGGAGATGAACAATAGGCAGAGAAGGAAATAAATAGATGGAAACAAATTCTCTAATGGCCAAAACAGAACATGTGGTCATGAATCATAGAATACTTCGAGTTAGAGGAAACCACTGAAGGTCATCTTGTCCAGTCTTCTGCTCAAATTCCTCATTTAATGTGTTATAATTTTGAATCCTAGACCTCACTGTTACATTCCTACACTATTTTTTTTGTTATGGCGGGTTTTTTAAGATTTACTGAAGCCACATGGGTAGCTTTCTTCTAAGTACAGTTCTGCTTAGAGCATCTTACATATTTGATAAATTAGAAATGAGACAACTGCATTCCCTGGCAAAAGGCTACTGTAGTTAAATGTGCAGAACCAGTGGGCTTGGGACTAAGAAGAGAAACCAGAATGGGAAGATGCAACCTGTACAGGTGCATTACCCTTCTTCCCAGCCTCGAGTTGGCAGTGAAGGAGACTTTAATTCGCCCATGGGTGCTGCAAGGTGTTTATTCTTTGGCTGCATGGTTGTGCTGAACACAGAAGCTGCTTCCTGACTGAGGATGTGGCACTTGTTCCCCATTTTCCCAGACTATTGGTGGAGACAATTCAAACTCACCTGTCCTAAATCTCATGCTTGGTACCCAGGCCATTTTTTTGTGAGAGAGAAGTACCCACTTTGGCCTGGTAGAAAATCAAGCAGATTAGCACAGCTTTTTCTTGGGTACTGAGGGATGGAGAGGGGTTTCTGTGAAGCTGAGAAGGAGGAGAGTTTCTGCGAGCACTGGTGGACGAGCCCAGCACTGGCACCATCTGATCCATGCTTGCAGCTGGGAGTCTCTGCTGGTGCCTTGGGCATGGCAGTTCCTTTGTTTCCCGTTCAGGGGCACGAAGTTGCCAAAGGCTTGGCATAGATGGGGAGCTGTGGTCACTGAAACAGCTCAGGAGATCTGGAAGCCCAAGGTTTCCCAAGGCTCTGTTCTAGCAAAGGAAGCCTTGTCACTGAAATACAGTTCCAGCCTCGTGTCTGGAAAGGTGGCGAGGCCCTTTTGCTGTGTGCGGACCTGTCTCTCGTGTTATCTAGTCAGCATGTTTGGGGGCTCTATGCATTAAATAGATTTATGTGTTTAATAATTATTAGTTTCAAAGATTTACAGTGCCCTGCTGCTGTTCCTGTGACTCTGACTCCCCAGGGTTTTAAGAAAGTGAAAATCCTTCATCAAGGGAAAGGAAAAAAATTAGAAACTTTAAATCTTCCATCATTTGGAAAATAGGTTGTGGAGGGAATAAGCACACATAACCAGAGGAAGCTTCACAGCTGTTCGGCCACTGTTTTGTTGTGCAGTGGTGATTTCATAGAAAGAAGGAGCCGTCATTTATCAAGAAAAAAGGAGTGGGATTTACCAATAAGAAGATACAGCCTCACTGTTTTATGTCACCTTCAAAGCTGTCTCTTGGTCTCTGCTTGTATCATCTCCACAGCTGGCTTATGCCAGAGCAAGTCCCATTGTGTCAACTGGCCATTCCAGTCTCCTTTTCATGCATAGTGATTATAGTCACTATAAAAGCAAAAGGAAACACAAAGGGGAATTTCAGAACCGAAATGCTTGTACATGAAGCTCATTAACATATTCCTATATGGATTTGGTGCAAAACCAATGCAGGTTAATTAGATAATAATACTAGAGGCATGAGTATTTTGGAATGCAATGTAACAGAAATTCAATTTAAATGACCCATTTTAAAATGAGAATTAGCTTTGGAAAGGAAAACTGCATTGCATGACACAGTTATTTGTAATAGTGAAAGTATTAATGAATTTTGTGTGAATCCTGATTACCTGCAAAAGTTAGAGGTTGCACAATAGAACCTAAGGAGAAGTAGCATGAAACTAGAAAGTGTGTGATGCTTCTGGGAAGTCAAAGTTTAGGAAAAATGTATATTGCCAGAGATGAGAATTATACAGTAAAGAATTATGTTTCCGTAGTTTCCTGAGGCCTGGCGGAATGGCAAAGCTCAGAGAGGTAAGCAAGCTCCATGTCATTTGAACACTGAACTCTGGGCACCTACTCACCCCAGCTCCACATCCTCCTCCAACTCACGAGAAGTCTCCATCTTCTTCCCAGCCCTGACCTGAGCAGTGCCAGTGGCCTCGGAGGAGAACCTGAGCTGTGTGACCTGGTTTGCAGACACAGGTGTGCAGGCTGCAGTCTTGTTACCAGGCTCAGACTGATATGAAGGGGTCTGTGGAACAGTTTCTATTGAAATTTGGCAGCACAGAGAGGCATATAATATTTGAGCGAAGTTGTGAAGAGTTTGCCAAAATGCCTTCAGGGCCTTAGCAAATTGCAGCTTTTGAAGGACTAAGCTGCATTTTTTGCTTGTGATTTAATTTTAAGAAACCTTATGGAAAAATCCCTTTGTCATTGGCCTTGCAACCTTAGGTTGCTAATTCAGATCTGATGAGCACAGTCAAGACAGACTGCCAAACTTTGGTTCGTGGCCAGCTGTTTGGAGGAGCAGATAACAAACAGCCTGCAAACCAGACCCTTTGTATGCAAGGGAGGGATTCCAGCAAGCTTGCAGAGCATGTATGCCAGTAACGTGGCATCTCCACCACCTTCTCCTGCAGTAGCAGCTTCTGGTCCGGCAGGAGCAAGTGTCAGGAGTGGCTGGTGTTGGGGCTCTGGCTGGCAGCTGCAGCGGCTGGGCTGCCCCAGCCTGAGCATCAGCAGGCAGAGAAATCCTGTCCCTGCTCCCGGTGCGGGTGAAGAAACCCTTCATGGACACCACAGTCTGAGTTCACTGTGTCGAGGAGGGTGTTTAGCAGGCTACGTACAAAGGTTTAATGTTGTGCAAGTTGTTTGCAGAGTTTGGGACTTCGTATGTTCTCGTTATACAAGAAAGCTGCTGCTATGTCTGATAGATGAAGAATCGGGAGGGTTGTTTCTAATCTTGGAGTAATCTGTAGTCTGATTTGAGCTGATTTCTTTTTCTACTGCATGCATAGCAATGGGGTCTTGTACTCACAGGCAACTGAAAGCAAGTTGGTTCTCCTGTACTGCCCTGTTCCGTTGCATCCTTATGAAGTGACAAGCTTGCCCCACTACCAGCCTCTTGCTTGTAACTGTGGGCATATATGCAGGACTGGAAAGCCCCTTTTTCTCCTTCACCAGCCTTTGCAAGTGTGAGTGCCCTGTTCCCATGTGCCCTGAACCCCTTCTTGCATGTGTTACATTTTAACACCTCTAAGGAGTAAAACATCTCACTGTGGGGGGGGTGCTCAGGCCTGAAGTGGCCATTTGCTAAACTATGTTTGCAATCCCAAGAAGAGCAAGAACAGGAAAAGGACAAATGGAGAAGAGAGGGGTTTCTGTTAATGGGAGGGGTGGTGTGTGTGTGGCAGTGAAGGTGTGTGTGAACAAACATGCTTGAAGGTCTTCATTGTGTCTGTTTGAATATTTGTATTTATTATGCTGCAGCTAAACATTTGTTTTCTCCTGCTGCTGTTAGCTCTGTTTGCTTTTTGTGCATGTTTCATGTCATTAAACATGCCTGTTGATGTAAGTAGCACACAGATACCTTTCTCTCTACAGCTTTCAAGAGACATATGAAGACATAAGACTTCTCAGCATACTGTGTATGAAATGCTTGCTTCAGTCTTCTGCGATTTTTTTTTAAAGAAGAAAAATTCTGTTGTTTTTTTTTTCCTTTCCCTCTGATCGGTGCTTATTGGCCAAAGGTGTCTCAGCTCTCTGTGGCTGTGATCTGTTCTTCTTGTAGCAGATGCATTCAGGAGAGTGGAAAGGCAGATGAATCGTTGTCTCACATTCATTGCAGCCAGTGTGCTGCAGCCCGTGTCCCTGCCCTAGCTCCCAAATGAGTAATGAACAGACCGATTTTGATTTCCAGAAGCTGGAAGCAGAGGAGGTGCTTTCCAGAATGGTATTACCTAGGAAAAGCAGATTTTTGAGTTGGCTCCTCTTCCTTGTATTTTCATACCCTTTTTGACTACAGTCCAGAGCTGCTGTATCTGTGCCAGACACTCGGTTCCTTGGTGACCCAAGGCTGGCTCTCTGTGACAAGTCTTCCAGCTGCCCGTCGTACCTTTAGAACAGGAGGCAGGAGTCGTGTTTCTTCAGATGTGGCTGGAAGATGGGCAGGATTGTCTGTAGCCCTGGCTCAGCTGTGTGTGCTGTGTATAGGACTTATCTCAGTAAGACCTGGTTTGAAAACCTGGCCCTGTTAAATCAGTGGTATTGTTTCATTTGAGTTACTTCATTACTTAAACCTGTCTCTGGTAAATGCTAAAGATTTATAGTTGTCTTTTCAGTATATTTTTATTGCATTTGCAACACACTTGGAATAGGACTACTGTTTTATTATCATCCTTCTATAATCAGTACAATTGTTCTACTTTTAAGAAAACAAAAATCTATGATCTAATATTTTTAAATGGATTCAATTAAAATGAGAGAGTTGCATTGTAGGCATTATGTCAAGATATGCTTAAAAGCATGTGGCTGCATTTATACATTTCTGCAGGTAAAAAGCAACTTCATTCTTTCAGTCCCAAACAAGAACATGTAAGGAATAGAAGGACAAACAGTAATGTCTCCTAGTAAGACCAGAGCTCTGTAGTATGCTTTGCAGCAGGCTGTGCTGACTTGAGAACAAGACAGTTGCTGTTTACGTAGAAAGTTCATTCATAGAAATGTAAAGACACAATGAATAGCGAAGGAGAGGAACAGTGACAAACTGTCTGTGCTGCTTAGGTTCTGCTGAATGAGTTTCTGCATCCTCTGCTTTTATGAGAACCTGGGATCTCTGGCACTTGCCATTTTCAGCACCATTTTGTATGGTGACCTGGTGACTCCCTGCTGGAAAAAAAAAAGCACTCAGAGGATTAAAAAGGTCTTTTTTGGCCGCTTCCACCTTTCTTTGAAAGCTTTGCGTAGAAAAATGTAGCTATACCTGAAGAGGATTAGCCTGCTATATATCTGCATGGGTTATTATTCTATCACTCTATCTAGAGATTTTCATGCCAGCAGTTTACTGAATTCTTCTGTTGGGCAGTTGTGACAGTGTTAAAAAGTAGGTCATTTGAATGCACTGCTGATAACAGTAATGGATTCACACATCAGCTGGCTGCTCCATACACATGTAACCCCTGCCCAATGTCACCTCCAGAGTGGTTCACTCCCACGCAGTGGAATGTGCCATTTTGCTAATGCACATATGCGTACTTTGCATTTCAAACTAAGGAGAAAGGAGAGCTAAGAGCTTAGAAGGTGCTAGTAGTAGCTGTTTCCTACACGTTTTTTCAAAATCTCAGACCTGGGTTCTGTCACCAACCATTCGCAAAGGCTGCATGGCTGGGATATATGAAGGGATATTGGGATTAGAACTTGCTTAAGAAGTTACATGTTACAGGGAGGCTGTTTAGGAAAAAAAAATAAATTAAAACACCCTGTTTGTCTTTATGGAGTACACACAACAGAGAACGCATGTGGAATAAAGTCTGTGGCTGCTCAGTCTGCGAGCATCCTTTCTGCTTCCCTGGACATGTTGCAGCGTGCGCTGGTGCCAAGGGGTGTGTGGCTGCAGACCCCATAACCAACAGCTCTGCGTTGCTTTGCATGAGTATTTGTTTCCTCCTACTTTCAGGAGAACCTGAAACCAAGTTTTGAAGGTTGAAATCTTAAATACCGTGTGTACTTCCTTCTGCTGTCCCCCAAATGGTGTAAAGCAATGGTAGCGACCAGGAGCTGTGGTTACCTTTATGTGTACTGCTGTAGCTGCAGTTGGGCCAGAGGAAGCAGCACAGATAACTCTGCCCGCCCCAGGCAGCTCCTCAAGGAGCAGCCTCTGAGTGAGGGAGCAACTGCAAATGTAGTGATGCTAGCAGATCAGAAGGGCGGTGGCAAAGGGAATTAGCATTGTCATTTGGCTGCTGCATCCTGAACAAGAAGGGTGACCAGAAACTGAGACATTTAGAGCCTTCTGTAAGCATCGTCTGGTGAAGCAGGCTTTAGTTCCCATGGAGAGGATAGTGAAGTCCATAACCTCTACTTGGTCTCACCTTAGAGAGCCACAATAGTCTTGTGCTTGCTATCCAAAATTAAATCAAGTACAGAAACACTGCAGAAATCGTTTGCTTTTAAACAGGAAGAAGCAAAACAGGGCAAAAGCAAATCTAATCTCTTTTTGGAACCCACTTGTTCACATAGAACACCAGGACTGGGGTAGGTGTACTTTGAAGTACAAGTTAGGAAACCCCAAGAGGTGAACTAAAAACCTGCCAAAATACAATAGAGGCACAAAACACCGAGTTAACTATTTGCTAATTGACTGTGTCATGAAAGGAAGAGGGCATTACCCAGACTGCAGAGTGTGTCTTTCAGTAGTAGTGCTGGGCCGTACAAAATCTTACTCAATACGTGAAAGTAGCCTGGTTAAGGTCGCACACAGCCTTTGCCTTCCCCCCTAGTTCTGTTACAATCAAGAATCGCATCTGTCTTTGAGCTACTTAAAAATACTTTATTGTTGGGTTCGCTGTTCTTGTGTATTCAGGAATTGCTGATGAGACCAAAACCTGCAGCTTTAGAGAGAATGTATCTGAAGAGTCAGCAGTGATACGGTACCGCAGGCTGTTTCTGTGCAAGCCTGCATGCGGAGGTTGGCTTTTCTAGCGCAGCACAGCGCAGAGAGTTGATGGAAAGCTGAGTGTGATGCAGGCTTGGCTAATTGGAGCACTCCTGAGAGGATGTGAATTGCACAGTTTCCATAATGAGTAGAGAGAAAAGATAGTTTACATCCCCTAATGTAACAGCGTCAGGACAAGATTAATAGCAGAACCATGGCAGCGGTGTCTATCAGACACTTCATTATTGAAGAGACTGAGTTTCGCTAATGGTATTTTGCTGGTGGTGGGTGCTGTGAGTCGGTAGGCAAAATCCCTTCCTTAGGTCTCCTCCAACTTTCTTATCACCAAAGCCCAAGCTTATAAAGGATACATGAACACAGAGATTTTTTTCTTTCTGTTATGAGATGTGATTAAATTGTGGTTCAGCTTCCAATTAAATGGAAGTCATCTGAATGCATGATTGTCCATGTATTTCTTTATTCTGCTTCTGGTTTATACAGGATCATCTCAGGAAAGTTAATGAAGAATCATTAATTTGAGGTTAGGGAGATGGACTGGATTTGTGTAAACAGGCCATTTTTCTTCATATTTTGAGCACACTATACACTCTGGCCAGGTTCTCAGTGGTGTTAAGCTGTGTCTCAGCCTAGAGGATGCTTGTGTATGCAACTTGGGCAGCACAGATTTGGAAAGCAGTCACATTTGCTGGCACTTGTTGCCCTGGGGTGGGATGGCAGGGAGTATAACAAATCAGCATTGCATTCACCAGACTTGACTGGGAGACCTTTGCTCTGCAGAAGCATTATAGGGTTAGAAACCAAAGAGGTCATTTTGCCATCATTTCAGCTATTTATTAGAATACAAGCTGTGGTGGTTTTTATAACCAGGAAGGAAAGAGACCTTTGAGTCCCTTCTGCTCTAGGTAAGATGCATTCCTTTTTGCTGCTGGTCTGGGTGAAAATCGCAGTCAGCAATTTCTTATGGTCTATGCTGGCTAAAAGGCTGGACGTTTCTCAGATACCCTGTTTGCAGAAGGTGCCTTTATAACACAAAAACTACTTGGGTGAACACTAGGTAAGTGTCTCTAATCCCAGCATGTGATGGATAAAAGCTAATCCCATACTGGTGAAGTGGAAGTTTTAATACAAATTTAGGTCAGTTTTGTACAGTTCCTGCCTAGATTTGTGTGTCCGTTGGTGTGTGGACGCTCAGCTCTTGCAAGACATGGTGCCGACTGCCCAGGTTCCAGACCCTCAGTGGGGCCAGAACCATTTCTGGTGTTTGATGTGATGATAGCTCTGATAAACTTGGAGGCCCTGTTTTGCTCTGTCCTGTTGTAGAGTTTTGGGGTGCTCCAGCCTTGGCTTGGAAAGAAGCAGAAGGTGAATCTAAAATGCAGTAACTGTTTCTGAACAAATGCCGATAATTAGTCATTGTTCAGAGTGTGTGTAATGGCAGTGCTGCATTCTGTCCAGTAACTAAGAGGGGAAATTTTTGAAGCCTATGTTACAAAAAGCCTTGAGTCTGCCATAAACAATGGACATGCTATCGTCTGCAGAATTTTTCTCTGCAGTTACCATGATTACACACCTATGGAGCAAAGAAACCGAGGGTCTGGGGGTGCTCTGGGCATACAGACATGGTTCCTTGTGGCAGTCCATGTGTGCGCCCCAAGATGGTCACTTAAGCACCTGCCTGGCCTGCTCTTTGGAGTTTATTTGTATCTTACTGTGATTGCTGGGGTCATCTTAGAGTGCTTATAAACAGAGCGTGGTTCCTTCATGCTCTCTCTCTTTTTTTTATTTTTTAATGGAGTTAACCACAACTCAATATTTGTATCATTCGAGCTCAATTAAAAGCACACACTAAAAAGTTCGTGAATAGTCTGCTTCTAATGAAGAGGCATACTTTCATAACAGCCAACGTTCAAAGATGCTTTTAACAACGAGAGCGAAGGATTTACGATGTAAGTATTTTAGTCATTAAAAAATTGGGATTGTTTCTTTGGAAAAAACAAACAGGCTTTGGGCTCTTCCTACGAGCAGTATGAACTCAGCGGCTGGCAGCTAGTTAGCCCCCCTGCAGTATGAATTAATGATAAAACTGCTTTCGTTCAGAAGGGAATTTTATTGGGCAGGATGCCGGGTACCAACACAATGAGGTCTCCAGGCGCCCCTCCCTCTAGGGGTCTTCAATTACACTTCGTAATGAGCACTGTTTCATTAGTGAGGAAAGCAAAAGTCGGCACTAATTAAAATTAAATTAGGACACACTCAAGTTGTGACACACAGTGTGCTGAGATATTAATAAAAAAGAAGCTGCCTCAAACAAGCATGGACCAAAGGGTCAAGTGATAACAATTAAAAATTGGATGTGATGTCAATGCTGGATTTTTAACACTCCAGTTTTGGCTTTGTGTATGGAAAGATGATGTCTGGGCTGGTTTCTGTAAGCTGGAAGAGGCATTGCATCGAGATCTGTCAACATAATGTCTGACAGAACATTTTCCTAAAGCTTGCATACTTGCCAGAGTATTTCACAAGAACACATGCATGTGCACATGTGCCTGCAATCTGGTGTTCATGCATGCTGTTGAGCTGATGTGTGAAAATAAGATGTACATTTTGCGTGAAAACTCTGCATAAACTCTTGCTGACATGCAAAAGGTGTCTTGCTTCAGCACTCGTGTAACGACGCAGTGCATCTGCACTGTTATATATATATATATATATATACATAGAAAATATATACATATACTATGAGATGAACATATATTTTTCGATGTATATACTTCACATGGAGGCAGTAACTTCGAAGAAAAACTGAGTTCTAGTCCCAGCTCTTGTTCCTTTTCTGGGAGCACTAAGACTTCATTTACCATAATACTTGTGGATGCTCTTGACATTTTGTACATGAGCTGCCTTTAGGTTTAGAGCATTGCTGAGCTACCTTGCTGGCTCCCTTTTCACGTTTTCCAGCTTTTGCCGCTTTTGCCATGCTCTGCCTCAGGCCTTCTGCTGCTGCTCCTTGTCACCGGCTGTGTTGGGTGCTGCCGGTGTGCAGCGCGGGCACCCAGGCTGATCCTGCAGAGCAGTCACCCCGCTCCAGCTCTTCAACTGCATCCGTCTCAGCCTGGAGCTGATTGTTCAGACTAGTTGTTGTAAGCATTTTTGAGGAAAGCTCAGTGCCCGATTTAACTGTGGTGTTTAATTAAGTTGGTTCCAAAGGCATTTGCCAAAATATTAAAATATATTTGACCTTCAAAATGGATTAAATAGACATGATGTTCAGTGAGGCAAATTACAGGGAACATCTGTACATACTGTGTTTAAATATACACACGTGGAACTTGTTGGGTTGGTGAATGGATATGGAATATTCAGCACATAGAGATTGTAATCTGGAAAAGAATTTGTTCTTCTCAGTGAATATATTCTTGCGCATTAGTAAAATTGTGGCCAAGGCACTTCATGCAGTGTGCATCTGTTTGCCTATGCAATAATTATTAATGCTGCTCTGGTACAGCAGTAGATTGTGCGTGAGACTTGGGGGGAAAACAGCAGAAATAGCATCCTGCTGTTACATAAGAACCCTTGGAAGTTCAGGCCCCCGACCACCAGCCCACCCAACTGCCCACGTCATTATAAATGTATTTCAAAGAGTGGAGTAGGCATCATCACTGGACCATCCATCTTTTTGTGCGTAAGTCCTCTTTCCTAAGTGTTAAGGCAGTTGATGCCTTTAAACTTGCTGCTTGCTTAAATACCTGCTGTCCTTTCCGGGTGTTTCCTGTTGTGGCAACTACAAACAAAGCTCTCTGTCCTGTGGAGACTTCTCCGTTTATCTGAGGTAAAACTGGCAAATATTTAAGGCCCAGCACCGAAAGCTGACCGCTTACATTTCCTTAATATGTATTTACAAGACAGATCATGAAGCCCGTAAATATGTGTTATAATAAAAACATCCCTAATGCGTAACTGAATGCTCTGCCATAACTGTTCCACACGGGCTGTTACTCGCTGTGAGGGCTATAACCTGCATTGCAATAATTTCCTAATGTCTGGCTTGACAAAGACCCTGACTTCACTAGGTCATTTATTTACAATTCTATAAATGCTCTACCTTTTTAGTACAGTCAAAACATACATTTGTGGATCTTGTGAGGCTTTTGTTTCTTTTCTGGTTGTATTTGATTATAATGACATATATTTATACTATGCTTTCCATCCAGGAGGCACAGATACAGCTCAGATAAAATGCGTGTGACTTCACCAACACGGAAGTTGCTCAGAGGTGGAGCACAGCATCTGCTGAATACTGCACACAGGCCAGTTGAAAGACTTTTAAGAGATGCTTAAAATCCCATGAACTGCCTAGGCAATCAGAGCTAACTATCCAGAGCTGTTGAAAGTGAGTGTTCAGTCATACGAGACCTAATTCTGATTTTAGCTTTTAGGCACAACAGGCTAATGGTTTTGCTCAGTGCTTCAAACTATTAATTAGCTCTTTTGTAAAATCTGTACATGTGTAGAGTCAAGTACCAGCCCCAGTGCTACTCTGCTGAGTCCCAGGCTGCAGAAAATGAGTTTTATAAAGGAAAGAGCAACAATTCAAGCTAGAGTAGTTAGCAATAAGAAGCCACAGACACCTCAGCATGGTTGGTCACCTTAAAGGAAGTGAATCTGGAAGGTCTCAGATTTCCACATCCCAAAATACGCAGAGAGACCAGAGGGGTAATTTGCAATCTTAGGAGGTACCCACAGAGAGGTGCCCAGCAGCTGTGGGTGGATCCATCCCGTGGAGATGGCAGCACATGGCTGAGACGGGGCTGTTCCTGCAGCGCCTGGAGCTGGCGGCCTCTAGAGCCAACAGTCCAGAGATAAAGCTATAAAAAAAATTAAAAGAGTGGCAAGGGCTTTTGCCAATGCATTTCTAGTCAGAGTTACTCCTTGTCCCTTTAACCTGTGCTGAGGAAAGGTACCAGCGGGCTGTGGAGGAGTAAGCAGGCAGCAGGCACACACAGCACCGTTACACTGCCATGCCTGGTACCCGCGTTTCCTGGCGAGTTCCTCTTGCCTTTGGGTTAATTTGCTGGGGATTGCAAAGGAACGTGCTTTTGTGCTTGCTTATATTGTATCACTGAATGATACAGATCTTTGCTCTGTTACCTAAGACTGCCTGATCCCATTCAGGAGCCAGAGCCGTTTCTTTTTGCTGTACAGAGGTACTTGCTTTTGCCTGCTGCAGCCCTTTTTTAATGGTGAATGGAGAGTGAGTGTGTGTGTGTGTGATCGAGCTTTACAAATCCCCTTATACACAGCCCTTTGGCAACCTCTTTTATGAAATTTTTATTAGTATGTTCAGCAATGTGCATGTCCTCAGGAATAACAAACAGCACGGAGAGAATATATAGCCACTCAAATGGTCCAGGGGCTTCAGGAGGGAGGTGAACAATGCTACTTTAAATATTGCAGGATGGTTTACAACCCTGAGGGAGGAGGTGTGGGGGAGGAGAGGGGAAGAGCAGATGGGCACAGTGTCCATTTAAGGTGGTCTGGCACAGTTATTGGTCAGCAACAATGTGATTTATGTTCAGAGGCTGCTTCCAGCTCGTGCTTTTTCTCCTGAGTTTGCATATATGTCTGTCCCTGAAAATGTTACCTTAGATTTCAAGGGGTTGTGCAGCTAAGCTGTGCCATGGTGATTAGGTTTAAAGGTTGAAAAAACATTTCACAGAGTTCATTTTCTGTAGACCCGATGGATGCCTGACTTGGCTGATGTGCCCTGTGTTAGGGGGCTGACATGGCAGGTAATGCTGCCCGCCTTAGCTGCGTTAAGCTGGTCTCAAATCACAAGGAGATGTGTGCCTGTCAATATTTGTGCTGAGATCAAAACCTCTGGTAGGACCTGAAAAACATTCAGAAACATCACTGGCCATTATCCCAAGCACCAGACTGGCTCCGGGCTGTGCAGCATGGGGAATGATGAAACTGTGTTATCCTGGGCTCTTGGCTCCAGGGACTTGGGAACAGCACAGGATCCTTGCAAGGCCTGGGTGTTGGAGTGATCCTTAACAAAGAGCCTCGCGCTGCAAGGTTCTCAGTGTCTGTGGTTTCCACCCTGGTCAGTGGGAGCTGAGGGTTCTCTTGCATCAGGGTTGGAGCTGGGAGGTTATGCTGATTCCAGCAGCCTGGACTTGGAAAGAAATCACCAGGCTGTGCTGTCTGTACATCCCCAAATCACATCTGTATGTTCCTTGCTCCTTTTTGAGTGCAGGAGCCCTGAGACTGGTGAACACAGAGCTGTTACTTTCCTTAGGAGAAGAGGACCTGGTATCTACAGCAGTATAGGTGTCTGTGTACAATTGAGGCCTGGTTTATCTTTTAGTTGAATTTCGCTGAATAGAGCTGTATTTATGTTTGCCATTTCTCCTCCCCAAGTGACCCTTTAAATCTTGTTAATCCCTGCACTCCAGTCTGTTCTACTGAAATCCATGTCTTCCTGTAACTTGCTTCTCATAATCAGCCCATATGCCTGTGGCCCCATCTGAGGTGGAGGACGTGTAGCCTCGTGGTCAGCAAATGGAGTTTACACACTAGCAGCTCTTCTTGGCTTCAGTTTTTGCTCACTCCGTGATCCCCTGAAAGGCCTCTGACTTTTTGCCTCAGTTTCACCATCTGCAAAACTGTTTATTGCATTGCAAGCCTTAATGCAGTAAGGTCATTGAGGGAAATTATATATAAAGGCTAAGGAAGAGCATTTATACTCAGTGTGAACCTTGATAAGAAAATTAGCCTCATTCCCCTGCCTTACTACCAACAGTGGTATCAGACGCCATACTAAACTAAAATTGTCTATGTACGAGTTCTGGTTTACGTGTTTGCACTGGGATTATGCTGTTAATTGGCAGGGCAGCATGGTACAATATCACATAGTAGCATTAGAGGTGAACTGTTTTCTCAGCTTCAGAGTCTTTGTGTATGGAGTGATAGGCAATGATCCTCTAATGGCATGTGGAAGGACCAGTATTTGTATTTCCTTAAGTGCAAGATGATAATACACTATCAAGTATTCAGCTCTTCATGATGCTACAATAATACAAAAGGAACATGATATCACATTGAACAGAGACTGCGAACTTCTTAGGGCAGAAACCATCACTTTTTATAACATATGCACTGTCTCTAGCATGATAAGCTGTGTGTCCCTGAGATTAAGTATGCCATCAGAAAAATGTCACTATTGCCACCACAAGGCTTGCCTGTGTGATGAGATTTACAAAGAATGGTCTGATATTTTAGGGATGTACATGCAAAGTATTCAACAGTTGGCTGTCTGCTGCTTGGAAACCCAGTTTTGTCCTTAAGTGTTTACTTGCTTCAGCTGGTCTGGGGTCCTAGGCCTGTGGCAGGAAGGGCTGTATGACAACCTGCCTTGGTTTGCTGATGTCTGGAGCGTGCAGACACAATTAATCCGATGGAGCTGAGGGATAGGGCCAGGCATGTACACAGTGTGCAGCCACTGGAGCAGTCAGAATGGGTGTGACCCAACAGGAGGCTGGAAAACCGCCTGACACACTTGGCAAGTGGTGTAATGCTCCATTCTCAGAAGGAAATTCTTTATTGAACCCCTCTAGCAATGAACTTTTGGCCTGAAGCTGGAGTTTGGATTGCACAAGCTCAATAAATGTGTAATTATAAATACCAGAGACACACCAAGCACCCCCCATACAAGTAGGACCTGTTTCAGAAGTCGGGAAGGAGCAAACGTGTAGGCAGTGAACCCGCTGCAGGAGCCGGCTGCTCTGAAAGGGAGCAGCCCCTGCTCGGGGTGTGGGCCCTGCAGGAGATGGCTCCTGCCCAAGAAAGTGTCATCGGTCATCCTGGGCATCGCGGCAGCCAATCAAGCCAGCAAAGCCATCAAACTTTCAGCCTCCTCCTCAGGTATTGCTGCTTTGAATTGGCTGCTTGACAAGTGTGTGGTAATTCTGCTTTTACCTGAAGTCATTGCCTAATTTAGAGTTTGTTTGCAGCTTTGCTGTTCAGGAGCCAGAGCTGGATGGGAAGCCCACGGCTGTTGGGCTTTCTCTGATGTGGGAGATGGTATCATGCAGAGGGGGAGAATCTCAGCTTTCATAAAACATCAGTCTTCAGTCTTGGTGTTGTTTTTTTTTTTCCTTCCTCTCTTCTTAAATTAGAGTCACTACAATGTAATGCAGAGATACCAGAACCACTTTGCTGGTAGAAATGTACCTGCAGCAGCTTGAAGCTCAGCATTGGCAGACCTTTTCTGCTCCTCTCACTGCAAAGGAAGGTTGCAGAGGTCATGGTCCAGTGACACTTCCACATCTGTAGTACGGAGCTTGGAGTGGCATCAGGAGGGTCACTCAGGTGTTAGTGCTTATTTGGCAATTTCAGCACAAGCTGCATTTATGATACTCCAGGCTAAGTGTCCATGTGCCCACCAGTCCCAAAGTGAACACCCTGATTTTCAGCCTTATGACTTAAACTGTCAGTGTTTCACATACATCTGTGCTGAATGAGTCACGGCTGGGATGCATGAAAATTATTTACATTTTCATTTCAACTATGACAGTGTGAGGTGGTAGAAGAAGAGTCATCGCTCTTCTTGAGAAGCTGGAGATGTTTGTTTTGTGGGGTTAACCAAAACCATGTTAGCTGTAGCTCTGCCTGCACGTAAGGCTCCTGCACAAACCTCTGCTAGTTTGCACGATGGCGTGCCGAGCCCTCACGTATGGGGTGGATCCAGCACTGAAGTAAGCAAATGAAAAGGCTCTTGAGCACAAGGTTAGATGAACCCAGAGATGGCATATCGAGTCCTTTCTGTAGGCCAGGAAGACCTGTCCAGCCTGCTCACTGCGATTATTAGATTACCAGAAGAACTCAACAACCCTTTGAAAAGTCTACTGTGCATCTAACTCCGAACATCAGAATTGACTGTCATTGAAGAAAATCAGGCAGGGGTAAAAGCCAAAAAAATTGTTACTCTTATGTTAGGTTGGAGAGTGGAAAAAAGAATCCTCATCCTAGAACGTTTGGAGCAATCACCCCAGAGCTGTGGTGCACTGTGCGGCGATGCTGTGTTTGGAAGGCAGTATGATCGAGTAGGGGGTGTGTACACAAATGTGTGCACATACACATATATTTTGGGGTTAGCAAATGGAAATGTTTTCATTTCTACCTGAATATGGATTTATCTTTCAGCTTTAACATACCTACTACATGACTGTTTCAAAACTATACAACCAGTGATGGTTACGAAGCACCGTCAGTAATGACTGTCAGCCAGGGCCCCTGAAGGGTGATAAATAAAACCCCTAGGTGTGAGGGGCTTTATCATGGCTCTGTAAACTTCCTCAGTAGGTTTCTTGAAGCTTCGAAAGACATTAAAAGAGGTTGTGGAATAGCCTGAACGTTCGTCTGCAGGACACTGTGGATCATAGTACAGCTACAAGGTTTCTTGCTGTTAGAGCAGAAAGGGCAGTGTCATTCTAGTTTGGAAGTTTGCTTAGTGTGTTCTTTAGATGTGTATGTATTAAACAAATGTGACCAAATCATTAGTCACTGCACAGTTTGCTTATTTTGTTAACCCTATATAGGAAAGGGAAATCAAACATTTTTGTGACCATTTTAACCATATTGTTTTATGACCTTCCCAGCATCTTTTTCCTTCAAATTCTGTAAAGTGAATTCCCTTTGCCAGTCTTCTCCCTTTTTGTCTTTGAAGGCTGCTGGTCATATAACCTTCTGTTTCCTTTTGTTCTGCCTGTGGACTTCAATTTGTTTTGGCACTTTCTGCAATTGTGAAACTTGAAATTAAGATTTTTCTATATGCTGAATTAGTTGCCTTTGCCTGAGGTGTGACTGAGTAGGAGAATGTGGAAGTGTCATGTACACAGTTCAGCATAATATTTGTTTTAGCTGTAATCATAGTACAGCATTATAATATCAAGGCAGACTGTAGTTTATTATGGTGTACTATTGCAGTTAGTAAACAATGCTATCCGGTGTAATTGTTATAAGACTGCTTCAAGGATCTACCGATGTTTGCACTAGAAAACTAGATTTCAAGGGTTTATAATTCATTCATTATATATGGCCTGAAGGTGGAACTTAACATAGTCTGCACCGATATTGGGGAAATCCCTGTTCTCTCTGTACCATCCACTGGATCAGGGCCTATCATGCTTGGAGGAAGATCTAACCTCCTCGAGCTGTGGAGCCTTATCTTTATGGGTAGGAATCCGTGCCAATCCCTGCAACTGAAGATAGATATTTACTCTCTCCAGCTTCTAACAAATGTATCTTCTCTTTCTTTCTTGATTTGCTATCCAGTTGACTCATTTTACGCTTTCAGAGGAAGGGAGTGATAGAGAACGAAAGAGGGAAATGTTTCAGAGAGAAATTTGTTTCCCAGTCAGCAAAGAGGGGAGAGTAAGAAATTGCTGGAGACAAAGTCCCAGTTTCAGACAGCTTGCTGCTCCCTGACAGTCAATGTTTATTCCCTAATTTCCAGAGGGAAGGAGATGTGATGTACTAGAATTAGTCATACTGCTATCTCCCTAACCCCAGGGTGTGTTCCGGTGTGCCTTAACAAAACCAACCCCTTAACTGCCTTAACCCCAAGGAACCTCAGTGATGTGTCTGTAGGAAATTTTTGAGTTTTCTTTTCAAAAATTGCCCCCTAGAAGATGATCTTTCCTCCTCCTTAGAGCCTGTTGTCATATTAGTTTAGGATGAGGCTATCAGGATCAACATCAATCTTTGCGCCTTGATAAGGAACTCCAAACCCACTGTCCCTTTTTTTATGCCTGTCAGCATCATGATATCAGATACAGGTTTGGGGTATTTGATTATGGATCCGTACATATATTTATTTATTACTGATGCAATGCTTACAAAGAACCAGATGCGAATGTGAGAATAGACGGTGAGTCATAGAGGACATGAGTGAGCAAGGAGACTCCTGATACAGGTGCTGATGTCGCTGTTGTCAATGCCCTGGCCGGAGGCAGCGTGTGCTGCACACACCGAGGGGCCCTGGGCTGGGGAGTTTTGTTGTCAGAGTGGCTGCTCAAGGGAGCTGTGGTCCATTTGTACAGAAACACCAGAGGTGAGGTTTGAGATCCACTGGATCTGCGACTTAGCAGTCATATGTCCTGCAAACCTGGTAAGACAGTAATAATGATGTTAGCAGAGTTCAAAGTGGAAGAATTTCAGGGAGGTCTGCTATGAATTGCATACTCTTGCTGTGTGTTATGTGTGTACATTGATATTGAGGTGTAGGTAAGTCTGAGAGCACAAATCCAGGCACAAACACCAGAGCCGTACCCTTTCCCCGCTCCAAAGAAGAACACAACAAGGATGCGATTCCAGAATGGGAGCAAAATGAAGGAGCTGCGGTGGACTCTGGGAGAAGCAAAGCTCTGCAACTCCTTGCGAGTGCAGGAGCGGTGAGAGCTGGTATGTGTAGAGGTGAGCTGAAACCAGCTCTGCCCAGGTTGATTCAGGGGAATCCTCTCATTCCTCTCCTTTCACCCATCCTCCGTTCCCACAGGTTTCATGTGGGAGGATGAAACCTAGCTTTGCAATCAGAACATTGTCAAATTGGTAGTAATTGGCAATTCTATAAATAATCTGCAATAATAGGAACAAGTGCTAGGGGGAGCAGAAGAGCTGTTGGTAAAACACCCATCATTTAAACAGTAGGTGCTGCTGGTGACTTGCAGCAGTGGTCAGTAAAAGTCTCTATAAAATGTAGAACTAGATGCATCTAAAAGAGAGATTAGTGAGATTAGTGTGTTTTAGAGCTTCCTGACTGATCGACTTTATCTCTTTGAATTCTACCTAATCAGTTGCACTTACCTGCAATTGTAGTAGGCTATGTTCTTGTGTAGGAAGCAACACAGTGTAATGGATTAACTCAGAATTATTCACTATCTAGTGTGGTGCAGCTGCCTCTTGGGTGAAATACAAAAGTTAGTTAACCAACAAGACTTCACAGCAGAGTTTGGGAGGGGCACAAAATGCTGAGATTTTATGTCAGCTGCCTGGTGAAATCTGGAATAGTTCTGTCAGCTGTCAAAGGAATTGTTTGATTTATACCCATGTACAAAATCTAGCCTGAAAAATGTCTCCAGGAGAAACTGCTTCAAAATGTTAGCAATAATTTGGCCAGAAAATGGAGTCTAAGGCAATTTCTGCTGGGAATGCAGTTCACAGACGTATTTAAGCCAGCTGCATGCACTGGCTTGGATTCACATATCTATCTCTAGGCTGCACTCACAGGACAGAGCATCGTATGCATATAAGCTGTATTACTACACTGAAAAGCATTATGGAGCCCAAAAGCAGACAGGACAAAACCTTCTATCTCATCCCAACATCATGTGAGACTTGCATGTACTCACCCAAGAGGCATTCTCCTTTGCTAGTCTG
Source organism: Nesoenas mayeri (assembly GCF_963082525.1). Taxonomy (NCBI): domain Eukaryota; kingdom Metazoa; phylum Chordata; class Aves; order Columbiformes; family Columbidae; genus Nesoenas; species Nesoenas mayeri. Next base: position 8,403,383 of record NC_137565.1, on the reverse strand, counting down.
GCTGGTTTTACCACAGTAGGGTTATGATACTAGCAATTTGATTATGGCGCAAGTGGGGGATTAAGGATTTAAGTTTCCTGTGGTATAATTTTATGATTCCATATGCAGAATTATAGTGATATTATTAGAACTGTCTACAGAAAAGACATTTTAATATAAAAATTTTGGCAACATTTGCATTTTCCTCTTCTTTAGGAAAAATTCTACTGCTGTACATCATTGGTTTGTTGCCTCGGGACTTTCTGAAGAGCAGAGATAGGTCTCTCCACTTGTCTGGAAGTTAATTTTTCTTCATTCTGCCAAGGGCCTTTTCCTTTCTCTATCAAACAGCTCTCAATACCATCCACCTTTTTCTCTTGCTTCCTGCGGACTAATAATCTACCTGTTGCTTCAGTAATCGCTGCCATGTTGACAGTACTTTGTAGATTTGTCTTCTTGTGAGTATTTATTCAGTTGCAAAACACTCTGCATAGCCATAGAGCATTCATTCATTCGATGGATGTATAAGGTAGCTCTTCAGTGACGTGCTAAAAGGACAGTGCTGATCTGAAAGCAAAGCTGCTCCACTCAAAGCTGGACAAATACAGACCAGTGGATGGCAAAAGCAAGTGTAAAACCCATTACATAAATCTTCTCTCAACAACAACTTCAGTCACAAAAAGTGAAGGCCGAGAGAAATTCTATAAATACACCAGGACAGGAAGAAAAGAGGAGGTAAATGCCAGGGAGGAAGAACAACTGCTTAAACTAAAGGCATCATTGTCACAAGAGCAGATGAGTGTCATCTAGGCAGTAGTAACTTTAGGCTGATAATTAGAAGGTTTCTAACCATCAGAGGAGAGAGACTCTGGAGCAGACTCCCAGCAAAAAGTGATGCTTTTTGCTGTATTGTCTTGGTTTTGTGTTGTTGTGGTTTTTTGTTGTTGTTTTTAATTATTGTTGTAAGCCGAATTTAAGACAGAACTCAGTAAGCTGGCATGAGGGATTATATTATCTGATGTACTGTTTGTGTTTGCACATGTCCTTCATCCTGTGCCCCTGCAGTTCTCAGTGAGCGGAAGGAGTTGGGAGGAGAATAGCATCTAAGTGAATGTCAGCCATCGACGCAGTGTGAGTTCATCTGAAGTGTTTTCATCCTTGGGCTGTGGGAGAGGAAATAGCCAAGAGCTCTCTCATGTGTCCCTGTGGCACAAACAATCATTCCCAGAACTGATTCCTGGTGTGTAAGGCCAGAAGACACCAGGAGGCAGGAAAACTCACCCTGGGGATTCTGTCCCTCTACAAAGCACTGCAGAGTGGTCCTCCCTGCTGCTGGAGAAGACAGGCCTGGAGCAGAATGTGAGATCTAAACAGCTATGGGCTTTGCAGCCTGTCAACTCCAAATCTGAGGTTGTAGCATGAGCCTATCTCCAGTGACATCTTGCTGAATTTGAATCACGTCTGCTGCTGCTAATGTACAACAGGCAGATGTGTGTATTCTCACACCCACTGCTCATCTGTGATTCCGTTCTTCTCTTCAGTAATTGTGAAAGTCACCTGATAATTCAGCTAAAAGCCCTTACGAGACATTACATAATGTCCTCGGAGAAACCCTGTCTGCTGCAACGTTGGATAGATTATTATGTAAAACTTTCTCTCTTTTTCTCAGTTGTTTGTTTTTGGGTGGGAACTCAGGCTGGATTTCCACTTGGCTGAACCTGAAAGGTTTCAGGTTTACACTGAATTGCTCCACTATTTTATTGATCTCTGGAGACGGTGCTGGAATTGGCCTTAGCATCACAAGTGAAATGAGTTTGGCTGGGCTCTCTGCAGTTGAGGCAGCACACCTGGCTATGCTCTGAGGTGCGATTCAGCTCAAGTGGTAACACTTACTCAAGAAAGCCCTCAGCTATAATGTGATGATTTAATTAGCATCACTGGACCAGCTCCATGGGATAAAACCTTCCCCCAGTACTCCTTTAGGACCGCAGAGCTTTCTTTATGCAGAAATAATGCTGAAGAGATGGTGCATTGCTTGCAAATGTGGGCAGGAGAGCAGTGGGCAGACCTCTGCTGAGCACGATGAGTACAAGGCAGGTCCCAGCTCACCTGCTGAAACTCCTGCCCATGGCTTCTCCTCCTTGGGTGGCTGTTGAAGGCTTGAGCAAAAGGACTGGCTGGCTTACTCTTCTTTTGCTCAAGACCCTGTGGCGCTGCCTGCTCTAATGAATGGCCCATGGGTGACACTGAGCTCCTGTGGAGGTCTGGAGGAAGGTTAGAATTTGATAACCAGAGCAATGAGGCACCCAGCTGTCGCTCAGCATCCTACCTCTGTCTGCGTCCTGAAAAACCTTCATCCCCAGCTGCTGGGGTGGAGATCAAGCAGAGCTCTACTAGCAGATTCCTGCGCTGAAGCAGTAGCAGACAAGTGACCAGGTGTTAATGGCCATTGTCACCACCACATCATTGCGTGAGTGCTGGAGGAGCTGACTTGTTTCTGTGGGTCTCCAACCTTGTCTTTGTTCTTGCACCAGCATCCTGCCCAGTTGTGCCTGGTGTCTAGCATGGCATAGTTCATCATCTGCCCCAGCAGAGACTGGAGGAGTGGAGCTGAGAGCCTTGAGGTGATGTCTGAATGGAGATACTTTCTCTGAAATGCTGCTTTTGGCTGCATGTTTCAAAGGAGAAAGAAAAATGTTATGTCAGTTCGAAGAGTTCTCTTTGCACTGAGATTTTGAGAGAACTTTTTCTTCTTGAAAACTGAGGTTAAGGAAAGTCAACTGCAGAAAAATTTCAGTTGAGGAATCTATCAAAAAGCGCAAAATATTAGTTTTAAAAAATTCCCCTATTGAGGAGGAGAAAAAAACCCCAGTGATTTTCAACAGCTATGTTTTTCAAAGGGCAATTTTTCCAGCCAGAAAAATATCAAGTATCTCTATGAAAATTGTGTTTCCTCTCTTGTTCACTTCTCCTTTTTCCCTTATTTGGGGCGTCCTGTAACAATGGAGAGTCCAAAAAGTCTTTTTTCCCCAAAGGTTTGCTCACCTCCTTGATGAACAAGCTTCAGGCTTGTCATGAAACCTGAACCCAAGAAAGGTTTCCTGGCTTCAGCTTTCAGTCTGATGTTGCACATGGCTCTGGCTCGAAGGATTGCTTTACTATTGGAGCAGGAATGGGAAATCCACTTGTGCAGAGGTAAAAAAAGATGGAAAGTGTATATGGGCTGCAGTGTGGAAAATCCAGCTGCAGGGCAGCCTCTCTGTCCCTGCTCCTAAACCCCAGGCTGGTGTTATGCTGCAGTTCTCACCAGCTTTGGCAGCTCAGCCGGATTGCTGTGGACCACCTTAAATGTTTTCCATGCCAGCTGAGCACAGAAAGCTGCTGAAATGGGTCTCTGCTGTGCAGTGCGCACTCTCTCTCAGCAATGCCCTCATGGTGACTCAGTCCTATTCCCAGCTTCTTTTAACCCACAGCAGGTCAAGAGTTTAACAAAGTGACTGGGGCTGGGAGCCAAGTCCCCAGAGTTGCAATCTGCAGCCAGCATGCCAGCATCTGGAAAGCGTTTGTGACCAATAAAAAATGAATGTGCAGACTCCGCCAAAGCAGCAATCGTTTGGCATCTCAAGCCCAGATCTTTACAAGATGATTCTTCTGAGGCTTGGAAAGGTTTGCCTTAGTGTTTTCTAATAAAAACAGTTCTGGGCTGGGCCAATAGTCGGGTGAATAGTGCTATGCGTCGCCACATGGGAGACAGCCAGCCGGGAATGGGAAGACGTTGCTGGAGTCCAACCGCTCCGCTGGCTGGGGCTGGGTGCCGCATGTCGGTGATGCTCCCGCTCAGGCCAGGGACGGGGCACTGCGGGTGCCACCGCAGCTGCCATTCAGAGAACACTCTGACCTTGGGCTGTTTTATCTGGTGACAAAGGACTCTGGGGGAAGGGCACACAGAGGAGCGCAGGGTAGAAGATACCCTGCTGTTAGGGCATGAAGCTCTTGGTCAGTTTGACAAGCACTGCCTTAGACTAACCCACAGATAAAGCAGCTTCCAGTACTCATCGGTCACTTTTCCAGCTGGTGCAGCTTAAATGCACCAGGCTGTCCTTGAAGGGTGCAGCTGCATTCCCACCTTTTTGCTAGTTCCATAACAGCAAGAGATCAGGGGGATTGTAGGGAGCAGCTTCTGGACCTTGTCAGGTACGGGGAACAGCACAGGTCCCTGTTCAACCTGTAAGAGACCAAAGAGAAGAGGTTTTGTGCATGTGTGGGCTGGTGCTGGAGTGGGACAAGCCTGCTAGAGGGGGTCGAGGAAGGCGGAAGGTGCAGCATAACATGCACATGCTGCCATTGATAGTACTTGCCAGCAGCTAGCTCATCCAGCCCTTGCTGAGCACATCCAAGAGTCCTAAGGATGCGCTGAACTCAGCACCCTGCTTTTCTTTGCAATGCTCGGTGGGATGTTTGTCCATATGGATGTTCATTGCCCGCTGGATTCCTTCCTTTCTGCTGCTTTATCTCTCTTCTCTGGAGTGACCGTGACTGGCAGTTGTGTACAAGCATCTCGGGCTGTTTGGGCTCCACCACCACATATCCTGAATTCCGCTGTGAGGAAACAAACACAAGTGAGTGGAAGCTTAGTAATTATTTTGCAAGTTGCCAGAATATTTTTTTCTGGAGCTAGATGGATGTTGTTCCTATGGTGTCATCCTTCTGACTGCAGAATCAGTACAGTGCCATGGCTAAAGCAGCACAGCTGGGGTGGAAGAAACCCCACAGCTACACCCCATCTTAACTCTGAAGACAGTGAAACTCAGAGTTGATTGTTCCCCTGATTCCGAGCATGATCTGCAGAGGGACCGCCACAGCAGAAGAGAAGGCTGGCATCTCAACTGCAGGATTAGAACACAGATACAATCCTGATGCTGCATCCTCCTGCATTTGATGTTGCCTTTGAGGGGCATCAAAACTGATGGTTGGGATGAAGATTCCTTCATCCTGTAAATGAAGAGGGTTTATTTTATTTGTTTACATTTTGAACTGCAGATATCTGAAGAAAGCTCTTCTGGGACTGTTAGGGCTCTGCCATTTTACTATGTTTGGTTTTGACTTGGGACCCTTGTTCTCACCTGGGTCCTGCTTGCAATTGGAAAATGAGACAGAGTTACCCAGTTGTCAGCTGCTGCATGTCAATGTGCTTTTTTTCCACATGTTTTCAAAGGGTAGATTAGTGTGGCTGACCCAGGGTAGGTAAAAATGGCATCATTTGAAGAGATGTAACTGGTCTGGGTCAACCTACAGTACTGTTAAAATTCCCCCTTGTGTTCCTAGTCTTGGCAGGATTAACAAAACAAAACCAACCCTCCCCCCGCCAACACATTTTACTTCGAGTTTGTGTCACATATGCAAAATCCCTCCAAAGGAAACTCTACCAAATCAAATTTATTTGCCCTGGTTTGAAAACTTCAGGTTGGGCAAAGTTGGCTTTAAATGTTGAGAGACTCTTGGCCAAAACCAGCCACAGTTCATCTCTCAGAACAAAGAGAAAACCAGATGCATATTTAGTTTTGCTTTGGGACATTTCTTGGAATCCTAAAGTTATTGTCACTTACTCCTGTAGTCATTTAAAATCAGTCCTTGGGCAGTGGCTGGTTCATATCAGCCATGTTCTCCAGAAGTGCCAATTCTTTTTCCTTTTGTTACTGTCCATGTTTTTTTGTGTGTGTGTGAGAGTTGCCTTATTAGCCCTAGTAAGAGATTATTTAGAGCTTGCAAAATATATCTTGTGACTACTCAGCACTTTCCATGCATCCCTGAGCATTGCTTCTATTTCCTCTTGATGGAGACGGGGCCTGGTCTCTTCGCTTCTGTTGTCCACGCAGCAGTTTCCTCACAGTATTAAAAACGTTCCACTTCCTACAGATGCTTAGATACGCTGGCCTGGGGCCGGGTTAACCCCAGCACTGCTGCTGCACTGACGGGCCTGTTGAGCCTCCCAGTGAGCAGAAGTGGCTTTGCTGACAGAGGGGCTAATGCTGCAGCCACCTTGGGAGGTGGTGGGGGTGCTGGGCAGGAAAATCCAGAACAAAAGCATAAGGAAGTGTAGAGCTGTGGCGTGTCCTAGGCACCTGGGCAGTGCCGCTAGCGTTGGTTTGGGTGCTGCAGCTGGAAGGCTGGAGGTGTGGAGACAGGCGACAGTCTGGGACAGCAGCGGGATGCCTGTGTAGTAATGCAGAATATACATCTCAGGAGGGAGGTGCCGTGCATGCTGGTGAGCAACAAGCAAATATTGTGGGCACATCACAAGGTGACAGTGATACACATATGAGACAGTTCTTGTAATGATCCTAGGGCTGGAAATCTTTCACCATTTTGATTTCTGGTGGCTTAAGATCATTAACTCTCTTGCACGCAGCAGGCTGCTGTCTGCGTGGTCACAGAATTCTGCTGTTTATCCCTAAACATGTTCAAATAAAGGTTGCTGCATTGTATCTCGGCATTCTCCATGGTTGCTTCACCGTTGTCCTCTTCCCTGCCTCACTGACAGTGAAGGGTTAAATCCCACTTTTCCCATGTGCCTGCTGATGAACTGTGAATATGCAGCTCCGACCTGTTTTCACGCATATGTCCCCCTCTATAATCCAGTCATCTTCTCCACTGTGGCACAGACCTGGGGGCTCTTCTGCAGCCTGGTATGGCAGGTCTGCTGCCATGGGATAAGGAGCAGTAGGTTGATTTACATAATAACATATGCAAATAAGACAAATCAGGGTCCTTTCATTCAGGTTTTAAGGGGACTCTGTCCATGGGCTGAGAGCAAAGGGATTTGAAAGGGTGGTTTTCTTCTCTTGAGCTCTTGTGAAACAGAGCACACTCTCAGAAAAGTGCTGCTGTTCCCAGATGTGTAGAGCCCAATGGCATAAATGATTAATTGTGCAAAAACACCTGATAACCCATCCCATGCAAATGCACTCTTACCCTCTAGGCCTACATCATCTGTTCCCTCTCCTAGAAGTGTGGACTGCATCCTTATGCAGGAAATGAAAGAAACGCCATCTCCGAGGAACAAAGGGAATTCATCTCTTCATCTGGTGGAACATTTAAAAGAGGTTAAGAGCAGCAACAGCCTCACACCTGTGGCATACCAGATGAGCGCTGGTGGAGACACGTGGGGAGGTCATTTCAATGTGTGCCCTTAAAAAGGCTACAGAAAGTAAATCAGAACACAGCAGTGTCTGTCAGCACTCAGAACGAGGACTCCAAACATTTGTGCTTCTACTTTGTTCGGTTTCTCTTAGTCCCGTTATTACCTCCGGCCTCGTGTGTGCTTCAGGAAAGCTCCCAGAGCACCAGAAGAGAACAGTGTGAGCCATCCATGACAAATTCCTCAGTCAGTTCAGTGATCTTGTTTCCAGCAGTGACCCTTGTAGGAGTTCCCAGTTAATACTCCAAAACAAATGAGGCTAACGAGGTACCTGGTAAGGCAGTACCTGTTCTTGACTTGCGAGGACAGGACAGGTACTAGCAGCATCACACAACTATTTAGCTGTCTCTTGCAGTAGTGGGACTAGAGGTAAATTGGATATGTTAATTAAACATTGAATGAAAAATAATGGCCTTTTGGCAATTTATAGTGCTTTGCCTTTAGAATTCCATTGATTTCAGGGCAACGTGTATCTTGCTGCGTCGTTCTGTCTGAGTGACCAACTCTTCCTTGAACGTACATGGAGCTTTCCAATTTGCTTTAGAGGAGGGAAAATATGGCCAGGTACCCTAGCTAAATGCCACAGATTATGGAAGGGAAGAAATAAAAGCCACATCCAACAGATGCAGTACCTAGGTGCTGTTGACTCTTCTATCCATTATGAATGGATTCCTTGGGTGGTGTTAGGAGGCTCCCTCTGACATCTAATTAAGCCACCTCTGGAGTCTCTTTACCCCTGGAGCAACAAAGTTGCCATAGGTAGGATCAGAGCTGGCTGTTTGGGAGTGTGTAAGCTGTTCCTGTCTGACTCTGCTGTCCTTGCACGCTCCATTGCACCCAGCAGGTCTCTCAGTTCTTCTAAGTCAGTGTCTACTGCAGACGACCAACAGCATCATCTGCAGCAGCAGGACATTTCAGAAGAGCAAAGAACCAAAGATCTTGTGATTCTTCTGAGAATTAACTAGTGCTGAAGAGAAATACGTCTCTGCAATCCTGCGAGCACTGTTGACACAGATAGTAATGAAGCTGTGTCCATCTTTTGCAGCTCTAATGCTCATGCAGCAGCAGTGCTGGGGGTATCCTGTGTTCTCCAAGGCTCACTCCCAAAATGAAGCTGAGCGCTGTTACTGCTGGGAAACACAGCTACTCTTAGCTCTTGATCTGAGTTCAGGCTTTGATGCCTTGGAGATAGGTCCTTACTATTGAGATCTGTTGAATTTGTATAGCATTTTGTAGTACCAGTGCACACTGGGTAGAACTAGTTAAGTCAGGCAGTGCTCTCTTGAGTTCAGTGCATGGCAGACAAGAAATTAGTACAATCTTCTTGACTACGAGTAGATAAACTTAGGTGGTAGCTACTGCCACTTCTTCAGCAAGTCTGTTAGCAGCAGAGGCAGGAAGAGAGGGGATTAAAGGAGGACTGGTAGCTTTTTTCCTTGAAAGGTGAGACTTTCAAAGCGAAGCTGAGTTTGCGTGACAGGCAGAAGCTGGGTGTGCCTGGCAGAGCCTCTCCTGTGGTCTCACAGAGGGTCTGGGTCTGGAAGGCTGGGGCTGCAGCAGCTTTTAAAAGTGTTCAGCCGTGTAATTTGATTCTGTGTTTTGCTTCTACAGTCAGTAGTGATGACTTTGCCATCTCTTGATCCTCGTCCTAGTGATAAGCCTGACCTCGACCACAGGTGTCACCCAGCATCCAGTTTGTCAGTTCTGACCGAGTCCACATTGGGTGGGATGGGGAGCACACTGACCAGCTCTGCTTTTACACACACAAGTATTTGCCATAGCAGAGAATCTTGCAAGTGTGAGTGTGTGTATTTATAGGGAGGCAGATGTAAACCACATTTGTCCTGTGTATCTGGCAGAGAGAGAGCGTGAAATATTTGTGACCCAAGTCATTGGCTTTCCTGCCATTTGTATAAAAATTTCCAGATGTGATTGTTGATGCCTCACCTGGGACCAATTAAAGGAAAAAGGAATATCCAGAACCAATTGTGTTCATGTGGATACTTTACTTGTTTGTGTATGTGCGTGCATGTGCCCATCTCTGTTGCAACGTGTGTGTTTTAAAGTAAAGCAGAATTTCAGTTCAAAGAACTTGTGTTTTCTCCTTCTAGAGCCTTCCTTTTGTCTGGATTATCCTTTCCTCCTCAAATTGTCCCTGTCCCACAAACCAGGATCAATTTGGATTTCTTAGACACTTTCTTTCCTCATATTCACCCTCTCACACTTTTCTCATATGCTTTCTAATAGCTACTCTGTGCCTCACCTTGATCACAGCAACTGTTTGATGCAGGCACAAGGTTTCCTGGAGAAGGAGGTTCCTGAATGCTATAAACTTCTAGAAGGACAGTGTGAAATCCCAGGGAACACAGCAGGGACTAACTAAAACAGGTCTAGCACAATGTTTGGACTGCTCATCACCAAGTGAGCCCTGTTCTCTGGTCTGTCTCCCACCCTCACTTTTCTCACCTATCACTTCTGCTGGCTCCATATTAGATTGTGCCTGGAGATTAATGTCCTGGCTCTCCGCTTCCACGCTGTGTCCACAAAAACTTTATCACCTGTTTTGTCTTCATTTTCTTCACTCTGGAAGTGATTGGAAACTTCTGTCCCTCTTGCTTCTTTTCTCTTGAGTTTCTCTGTACTTACTTGTCCCTCCCCACAGTCCTCCCTGAGTGTATTTACCAAACTACCTCCCTGCCTTAGTCACACTCTGCTGGAAAGCTAATATGAAATCATCCAATTTTCTTCCCTCCTTTTATTGTTGTTTTTGCAAGGGGAGTTCAAACAAACAAACATCCCCCCACCTCCCACCATCTGGTGCCTTTCAGGAGACTTAAACTCATGGCCAGAATGAGCATGTGGAAGGAAGGACAGGACGGGAATCCAGCTAGCTTGCAAAATCTAGGCACAGACCCAAAGACACAGACTTACTCTAATTTAAAGTAACCAAGAACAAAATTTGTACTTTTCTGCTTATCAGTCATCCCTTTTAGCCATGGTCAAACCCATTTTGTGTACCTGCCTCCATGCTTGCTGGTGTCACCCACTTTGCTGTGTGGGCACAAGGCCTTCCCTGTGCAAGCATTGATTCTCAAAGGGGAAGAATGTGGGGTCCCGTGTGCAGCTGGATTCATTGGACAAGAGCTCTGGAACCAGAACTGTTGCTGGAGGGCTCTTCCTGTGTAAGTGTAAGCCTGCTGTGGCAAGTATTAGGTCCAAAGCAAACTTTGCTTTCTCTGTCTCATTTTTTAGCATTCTCCAAGTGGACTTGAGTATGTTTATGCTTCTTTTCAATACAGAGGATAATTCAAATACAGTTGTGAATGGTAGTGTATGTTTTACATACACTTCAGTAAGAAGAAGTTTCCAGGGTAGTTATGTTTTAGCTCAAAACTTTAAGCTAGGATTTTATTCCTTTAGGAGCAGGTATTCATAGCTAGACTAGAATTGACAGTCATCTTAGATGATATGTTAAACTAGGACTACAAGTCAAGTGTAGATTTATCTTTTCTGTGTCTGTTGGGGAGAGATACACATGTGCTCTAACCAGCACATTATAGTCTTACTAAAATGAGTATTTTTGATTCTATGGAATACAATGAGGGAAATTATTCAGTGTGATGTAGTGCTCTGGAAAGCTTCTTTAACACTTAAAATTGTTCTGCTTCATTTTTTACTATTTCATAAGGGACAAACACATTCTGAAATTAAGGATATGGCTGTCATTTGCACAGTGAAGCTTTTAGGTGTCCATATGTACTTGAAGTGGTATTGTTCTCTTCTCGCATTCTAGCTGGCAGGGCTGTAAACCTCTCAGGCTTTACCCATATTACGCTGTCACCATCAACCCTTAACACAGACAACTTCTGCAGTATGGATAGGTGTATTTAAACTTCATTGTGATATTGGGGGTGTCAGGAGCTCCAGCTGCCTCGTACTGAGACTCTCATTCTACGTTGCGAGCAAGTAAGAAAATAAATGTGGTGCTATAACATAGCCCTGTCTGCTGTGTTTCCTTGCACACATTCCAGCTGCCCTGGGCTTTACACCACGCTGTGCCATGGCCGTGTGCTGCACACAGCTAGTCCTGGTGAGGAGGGGTAAAGATAAACTGAAGCAATGAGTTCAGCAATGCATCAGCCAGATTATCTCAGCTTCCTGCATGGTGCCAAAACTTCCCCGAGTTGGCTCTTTGATGCTTGGCCTTCTTGTCTTTAACCCTAGGAAGACCAGAACCGTGGTTTTCACCCTTCCATATGCTGTCAGCCACAGCCTCTCTGAGGAGGGGGTGAGACAACAGTGCCCAAAGGGCAAGTGTGGGAGGAGGGAGGGTGGGCAGCTGGAAGCCAGGGGGATGGGACACCGGCTGCTCTTGGTGCAGCCAGCACTGTGATGGCCCCAGGGCAGCGCAGGAAGACTGGGCTTAGAGGGAAGTTGGCTAAAAAAGATCAAATGGAAGATAGAAGTGTATGGAGAAGATTCCTGGCTATTGTAGAGCAGGGGAGCAGAGTGCTAATATACTGGTGGCATGATCAGGTATCTGGCAGGGTTTGTTTGCAGCGATGCCAAGCTGAATATTCTGCTGCAGAAATGATTTCTTGCTTTGCAGGGGAATTTCTGCCAAGTCCCTTCCTCTTCTGGCTCCCAGGTCTGGGTGTCTTGCCTAAGTCCTAGGGCTTCCAACCAGTTTCCTGGCCCCTGCAGACTAAGGCGATGCCAGTATTTCTAAAAACAGCCTGTGCTCTCTGCTCCTCCTCACTTTGGTGAATTCCTGCCTCCTCCCTTTCAAGCAATGCTTATTCAGCTTTCCTTGCTAGATTCTCCCCTGCTCTGGAGCATACTGAGCCCTGACCTGAGGAGTGGAGTAGGTAATGCAGGAGGGGCAATTTTAGGAAATATTCAGCCTTCCCTGCTATTACAAGACAGGTCTGACTGCTTTGAGCTGCTTTCTACCTTCAGCACTTGCTTATTTGTCCCAGCAATGCTTAAATGGACTCTTTTAAAGCTTTGTGTTTGTTTTTTTTTCTTTCCTATCTGAAGAGAAAATTGTATTGTTTGGGATCTAGCTCAGTTCCTGTGTACGCTAATGAACACTGGGCTGTGCTTTAAACTGTAAGGACTGGGGGACAAAGGCTCCGCCAGGTACGTGGCACCCACTGATGGGTGCTGGTACAGAGGGTGTCAGGGAAAGGGAACCTCAGTTGTGGCTGCAAGCTGGAAAGAGCTCACGTCCCACTGCAGCAGGGCCCCAGTCACCTCTTCCCCACATGAGCAGAGCCATTGCACTGGTGCAGTGAAGGTCCTGGAGGGAGGGGGTCCCCTCACCATGGGGCTGTGAGCTGCTGGCTGCCTGAGCAGCCGTGGGTGATGCGAGGAGCCAGTGGGTGACGCCAGGAGCCGGGCTCGGGGACAGGCTGCCTTAGGAGGCTGGGATGGTGCCATGGGGCTGGCGTCAGCTCTTCCAGCAAGGCAAAGCCCATGTGGGTCGGGGAGGGGGGAGGCCCGTGGGAGAGGAGGGGAGGCGGGGGATGCCTAAGGCAAGTGGCTCTCCCTGTTGTCTTGTATGTCAGACTTGATTAGATTTGGCTGGGGCTAAGGCCTCCACGCTGCGAGGGGTGGGGTCTGGCTGGAGGGGCAAAGGCAGGCCCTCCTTCCTTTATGTGCTGCTGAAAAGTGGCCTTTGTTGTGGGGTCTGCAGGCTTTGTGCCCTCCTGGAAGCAGTGCCCCTTTCTCCTTGCTTCAGCCCCCGAGAAAGATGAGCAACCCTGTCTTTTTGTGTCAGATCTGAGCTCTGCCTTGCTCCTGTGCTTGGGTCTCGCACTGACCCCCAGGGGTCGAGAGAAACATTTTTCCTGCTAGTTTGGAGTTGTTAATTTGAAACTGCATTTGGCAAGGATCCAGCAAGGTGTTAAGCTACTTTCAGTCGGGATTTCCCCCCAGGTCTCTCTCCCCAGGTTTCTTCAGCCCTTTGCGAAAGGCTTAGAAGAACAACTGGAGATAGAGACTCAAAATCTGCTGTTCCAGACCTTTCTGCAAACGTGGCCCTCTCAGCCTGAGTGATCTGCAGTCAACAATTTCCCATAGGGGTTTCCATCTTAAGGTTTTGTTGTGATAGTATTAATTTCGAGCAACATAACAGAATGGGAGTAAGCAGCAGTTGACTTTATGGACCCCTGGGCTCAAGGATGGATAATCATCCATCCCCTACAAACTGCATACAAAAACCTTTCTGTGTCAGAGAGCCACAAGATATGTACACCCCACAGACCAGAGAGCTCGGTGGGAGGGCAAAAGGTGGGTGTTCCAGGGAGCAATTTTTAGACCATGGGGTCACAGGAGTCTTGTTTCTCGACTGTGGGTCTGAGCTGGACTTGAACATGCCTCTGTGTCCAAAGATGGTGCAGTGATACCGCTGCATTGCTTCTCAGTGCTGAAAGCCTGGGTTGCGCAGTGGTCCCTGTGCCACCCCAGTGCCATTACTGTATGTTACCTGAGCTATGTGTGAATTGTTGTTGCGGTATGTACAGCTCAGAAGTGCCGCTGTTTATTTGCTTACACTCCAGTGTATATGCTTCTGTGTACAGTGGGTGGTTTATTTTCAAAGCAGTGTAGAAGAGATGCCCTTCAGGTCACTTTGTGAACATAACGTGCATGGTTGCTAACCAAATGCTGGGTCACAAGTCTGAAGCAGGGAACCCTTCCTAAGGCTGCCCGTCTGCATTCACCAGGGCAGCACCAGAAGAGCTGCTGCAGCCTCGTCAGAAGAGTGGGTAGGTTGCCATCTTGTTGCCCATTGCACCTACAACACATCGGTCTCTACACTATGGTCTTATGCGGGTTTTCAAGCATCATTTTATCTTGTCCAAGGCCAGGTAGCACAAGGGCAGGGAAACAATTTTCAGATGACAAGTGGTTTGATGGTATTTACTATGTGTTTTCATTGCTTTGGTTAAAATAATTTTTCGAGTACAGTAGATGGAGCTCTGGCTATCTGTCTTTGGGCAATGGATCTTTAATATGACCTGTCCCTCCTGCTGTGCCTTTTTGAATCTGGAAACAGTGGCTAAGCTAAAGATTTCTTCTCTGCAGACTAATTCTCTCATTGCCCTGGGCCTGCATAAAGGCTTGGCACTGCAGGGGTTAAATAGCTTGAGAAGGGTGGAGGATTCTTCAGCCAAACCCAAACTGATTGCACCTGGTTTGCTCAACCTGTGTGTAAATGACACCATGGTCTTCCCACCCCCACCCCAGCAAATGCCACAGGGGCTGCCAGGGTGTACGTGCAGGCAGGGCTGTATGAGCAGGTGTGGGGCCCGCAGCGGTGGGAGGCTCCTCGCCCCGGCCTGGAGCAGCCGTGCCAGGCACACGCACACAGGAGCCTTGTCAACTGTAATCGCCATCAGCCACTGAGATGACAGGGAGCCAAAGGAAAAAGTCTCCTTTGTTAAGATTTCCAGCCTCTTGTTAAACATACTTGTCGGTTACTGACGGGGCGTGGTAGGGTCTGCTCCTCTTGAGCAGGAAAAGTGCAGATTTTGTTCAGCGTGGGTCAGGCGGGGTGCTCAGCCCGTGGGTGGCTCTGTGTCTTGCAGTGGACGCGGCTCCGCGTTCCCAGCCAGGCTGGGTTGTGGTGAGACCCGCTCCCTCAGCTGTCCCTGGGGGACAGTGCTAGCTGAATGTGTAGAGGCTGCTCAGACAGGTGAGCATTGCTCTGCTGTCCTGAGGAGGTGATGAAGGGTTTGGCGCCATGGACTTGGGACTCAGAATTTAGTCTTAGGGAACTGCTAAGGAGGCAGTGAATTCCTTATAGGAAACTAGTCTGGAATTGTGTTCTGGGAAACTATGCTTCTTTCAGTGTGAGTGTCTCGTGCAGCTCTGAAGATGATCACTACCATACAGCAGAGAGGATGAAATTATTCACATTTATTGTCTCTTCTCCCACTCTGACTCCGGGGGAAACCTGTCCCTCCTTTGCACACAAAGACCATCATCACTGAATCATCTGGCTCTGCAGTAGCCCGTGATTTTTTACATGTCAATACATTGTTAATTTCTTGCTTCTGTGTCCACCTAGCATAAATTTGTGAGTATAAATGATGCTATCTGCTTATTTTAGTAAAGTTCTACCCAGCTCCAGTGCAGGGAGTTTGGCCCAGAGCTCCCAAAGGCTGACCTGCACTTGGGTTTTCTTTGGCATCGTATAAAGGCTCTGAGGTGAGTGGTAAGGGCTGGGGAGGTTCCATGTTGTGGCCCAGCTGGCGTGTGCAGCCACAAATAATAATTAATTGGCTCTTTAAGAAGTCTTGCAAACTCCCTTTTTTTTTTTGTTTTTTGGTCTGTCTGTCTTAAGCTCCTTTTAATTAACTTCAGTCATGTCCCAACACATCATCTTGGCTGAATCATAGACCTCACTGTGCCAGTTTTTCACATTCCTGAAATACACAGACCGCCAGTGTTGCGAATGCAGCTCGGAGGCAGCGGCTCAGAGGAAGTCGGGCAGCTCTCCTGGAACTCAGAAACTTTCAGGAACTGTTGTGAAATCGAGAAGCTACACAGACTGGCCTCTTTGCTTCAGACTCCCGTGCTGCCCAATTCCCAACAGTGTTGCCGCTTTGCACTTTACCACTGACTCAAGGAGCGGCAATTGTTGCAGGCACCTGTGTACAAGCATCTTTGTGCCTTTAGAAAGCACCTTTATTCAGGTTACAGTGCTTGGAGCGTACAGCTTTTTTTTTCCCCTTTCAAGAGCTTGTTTCTTTGTCACACTTCTTATTGCAAAGGGTCAGCTTTCAAGATCGTGGGGCATGTTAACAAGATACTCAGGCGTACTTAGTCACCAAACAAAGTCTGTGTGGCAACAGGACAAACTTTTGTGTCTCTTCACTAGAAAGCTTCAAGCCTTTCCTAAGGACCTTTTCCTTTAGAGGAATTTGGGGTTCTGGAGTGAGTCTTTATGCACTATGACCTGGCTATTCTCTCACCAATGCTGATGGAAATAATGCCAATGTTTCCATTGACTCAAAGCTGTATCAACACATGTTGTCCATTGGTCTATGTGTTTTGAGCTGTAGACTTCTGCATTTGATAACTCAGAATCAATTTCAGCACCTCAATTAAGAATATGTTTATTTTACTGAAAAGAAGGGTCTTATTGTAATCTCTTGGTACTTGTTTAAAGAGTGCAGCTTTGATAATGGAGTTGTCCAAGTTGGGAAGTCTAATACTAATTTGAAGTGTTAGTATTCAGTGGTTAAAAGCTAAAGCTCAGTAAATTGAGGTGAGAAACAG
The DNA here is from genome assembly GCF_963082525.1 of Nesoenas mayeri. NCBI lineage: Eukaryota > Metazoa > Chordata > Aves > Columbiformes > Columbidae > Nesoenas > Nesoenas mayeri. The sequence goes on along the minus strand of NC_137565.1, from coordinate 8,386,918 downwards.
AGTGCAGCATTACAGTTGTGAGAATCTTTGTCCACTTGAATAGGGTCCCACTGTATTCTTCATTCCTAACCATGTTAAAAATCAAGTTTGGAAATAGTCTCCAAAAGAAAAAGGAATTGACTCAGGGATTCAGGATGCCTCTGTGCTCCATGCTGAGGAATAAAGGATTGCAATTTACCTTCTGCCCTTAATGAGAAAGGAAACAGGGCATTGTGATAGCAGGATCAGGTGGCATGTCCCCATGTGACAGCAGGTTCAGGTGACATGTCCCCAGGCTGTGGGTGAGGAGCCACAAGTTGCCCAGAAAACTCCTTCAACTGTGCTTGTGTTTCCATAGCAGCTCCAGGAATGGCTGCGCCGAGACAGACAGTGGTGCTGTGTTGGATTGTTATGGTGGCCAATTCTGAATAGGTGTGAGGAAAACACATATGGTAGCTGAGAAAAAGCAAAGAGGGGAAAAAATGCCTCAGCCTTTTGGGAAAAGGATAGGAAAAACAGGAAAGGTAATTGCAAGCAAGCACCAGAATGGAGCATGAGAGCAATGCCTGAATTGCTGGGGGCTTTCTAGAAGCTCTGGAGACATAGGCACATTGCAAATGGGTAAGATGCAGGAACAGCATTCGATAATGAGCACGAGAGTAAAACAAAACTGTCACTGATGAAGAATGTCTTGTCATTCCTGTGGAATTCAAGCTAATTCCTTCTGCATCTGGTATATGACACTTAGCTGTGTGTACAGACTCTGACCTTGCTGGACCAGCCACTAATATGATGTAGAATTTCCTTGTGTTGGGGAGAAAACATGTTCGAAGTCAAATAGCAAAATATACTGACAGTGGAAAAGAAAGAGAGCTTCAGGAGCGGTTTGGGTGAACAACTCAACTCTGTTGCCTGTTCTGGAATTAGGTGTCCGCTGAGACACAAAGGATTTGGGTCTTTCCAGTTCCAGCCTTAGGGAAAGACCAGGTAAGCTACAGTGTGGTAGTTAAGGAATATATTTCCTCTGACATACTTTAGTTCTAACTACTTGGCTTTAAGGAGCCTGTTAATCACTGTTAATCACTGCTTCCCAGTGTCCCAGGGAGAACACTGCCATGGATCTGGATGCTGCCAAACCCAAGGCAGCTTTCACTCCAGGTGCACAGAAAATGGAAACCTGGAGTGGGTTGGACCCCAAAAGAGGCACATATCAGAAGGCTGACATGCCCAAGTGCATGGCTGTAACAAGAGTGATAAACCCCGTCATGGATGTTATGATGATATTTTTCCTGAAATTCTTCCTCTCGTGAGTAGTAAATACTGGTTTCTAAAGCATTTACCGGGCACCTGTCCCAGAAGAAGTGCCTGAACAGCAAAATTAAAGCGTGGTGTCAGAGTGAGATGGCCAGACTCGGCCTTGAGCCATTGACAGCCCGTTTAACTCAGTGAGGTGCAGGAAGGAAGAAGGAAAACTGAGTCACTGGTTGTTAGAAATGATGAAAACAATGATCAGGACCTGATCAGAAAGACCACTTGGTAGCGTGGAGGCAAGGCTTCAGAACGCCATCGAGGAGTATGTTTAAACAAGTCATACAGTGATGTAATATCTTCAGCTATGAGTTTCTTTCAACAGACCGCCTTTGCCTAGGAATACTATGAATCTTCAGGTGTTGATGGCTGGAGTGTTTGTCCTGAGGATCTGGTGTCATACCTGTGTTTACAAGCAAAAATAAGTGCAAGTTTGTAGCAGCTTTTACACTACCCATCACTGTTTTTTCTTAGCAGTACTGCTTTTTGTAAGTGAAGGAGTTAATATAGCTCTTTCACACCAGGTGGAGACCCCACACCTCTCAGGGATGCGGGAAGGGGAAAAGCTTCTTGTACAAAAGCTTGGGATTACATGATGTGAAAAGTGGTGGGGAAATAGCAAACAGCTCAGTTAGCAGCACTCAGAACTGTGGGCTGCTGACTGGCCGCTGGTGCCTTCAGAGAGCTGACAGGGCAGCTACAGCTGTGCTGACTTCTTCCAGCTACTCACATAAATACATAAAACAGTTCTTAGCTTTGCTTCCCTGTGTTCCCCATGGCTGTAGCTCCCGCAGGGCTTCCCTAGCGCTGTGTGGAGATGGTGCGATTCACAGTACAGAAAAGGCTGGGAAGCTCCACTTTCCAGTATTGTTCTGTCTGCTTCCACCTCGGAAGGGCGGTTCTCAGATGTTCTGCAGGGTTGTGTACCAGGAGTTTTCAGCCTGTTTCCAGTTCCAGCAGAGTTCAAAAGAGGAAGATACTCCCCTTAATGTTTTGCATGATAACAAGTTAGGCAAGCATCATTTTTGGATGCAGTTGATGGGAGACTGGTTGCTGCCAGTGCCAAGTGGGCGTCTTATTTGAGACTATCAAATGATGTGTGTTGTATTCAACGCTTTGTTGGATTTCCTGCTTGGAAAGTCATGCGTATGCCAGCCAGACAGAGTTTTCTATTTTGGCATTAAACTAGTCTTGGCACCCAGTGCAAACTGTTTACTTTAAAAGCTTAATTTTAAATATAGTTTTGGAACACTTGAAAATGTCTACAAATCAACAGCAACAGAGAGGAGACTAGAGCATCATTTTTTTAACTCCTGTGTCATTTTGAAATACCTTAATCTGCTTTGAAAATACCTTAATAATAATCAGCTTTGAAATACCTTAAACTTTGCTTTATGCGAGCCACTTCTGGTTTATTCATGCAGTGTCTCTTGCTGAATTGGACTGTAGAGAATGGGTAGCTGAAAGATAGGTAAAAACTGAGACCATGAAAGAACATAATGGACAGCAACATTCGAAGTCCTTTTAGTATTGTTTAACCCTTTCTTGTGATGTATCACTGGTGGAAGGAGAACATATTCCATCTTATTGAGCAGTGAACAGAAATAGCCTGTGTTAGGATCTTGAAGGGCAGTCTCCAGCCTGCTGCAAAGCCAGTGGCCATGCTGACATGCAGTGCCATTAATTTCCACCTAGCAGAGAGGTTTTTAGAGTGCCAAGCGTGATGCGAGAGTACAAAACACTTCATTCATCAAAGCCGAAAGTAAGAAACTCTGTGTTTTTGGTTTTAGAAGTAACTTTTTGTACATTTATGACTTTTTCCACATTAAACATCATTTATGGTTTGGAAATTGTTCAGGCAAGAGGTATGTGGTTTCTGCTCCCGAATATCAGCAGCAGTTTTGCTAGGTTCAGTCTCTATTTTATGTTGACTTTTTTTTGGCTTTTCACTATCTTTCGGTTGGACCTCTTTGGAGCAGATTGCCTCAAGGAGAGCCCCTGACCTTCTTTCTAAATGCACACTAAGTGGTCTGCCTAAGGTAAAGATGACATTGGTATATGGAATTTGGGCTCAGAAGCCAGACTTCTGCAAAGTCCTTGGTGAAGAAGTACCTTTCCTGGGATGTTCCCTCATCAGAGCAATTGCTGGAACAAATTGAGAAATAGGAATTTCACACCTGGACTTTAGAGACGTGAGTTGATAGATTTTTCCATAGGCAATGTGAGAAGTTATGGACTAGCTGTTGAATTTTCAGTTAATTCTATTCCTGCTGAATAAATGGTAAAGCGCTGGTGCAAGATCTTGGTTTATGGCCTAGGACATCCATTTTACAAATCTAACTGAGATTTCAAGGGCCTTCTTTTGCAGACCTTTCTATGCATAAGTGCCACATTGGAAGTGAGGGTGGATGGAATTATGTAAATACGTTCTCTGTGCGTGTCAAAGCAGAGGAGACGCTGCGCTGGATGTGCTATTGTTCCTGCAGCATTTTGGATTCTAGTACTAATTCTTTCTTCAGCTGACCAGGCAGGACGGGATTTAAAAGCAAATGCTGTTTTTTTGCCTTTCTATGTTCAATGCTTCATCCAAGAAGAGCAACTTTTCTTTCCCCTGTCGATAAACACCCTTCAAGGGCCCAGTTACTCCACTGACTTATTAATGATAAATAAATGCTGTGGGGTGTCTGAAGGCAGTGGTGGGTGCTACAGTGCACAAACTTCGAGAGCTGCTTTTCAGCCTGGCCGCTGTCAGGGCTACATTCCCCTTGGACTCCCCAGACGCTACTCACCCCTGTTGTCCTCTCCCCACAAAACCCTGTGCTCCTCCTGCCCCCAAGGATGAGAGACTCATTTTCTGTGAGGAAACCGATGCCGTCACATGGGATTCATCCCTCAGATGTACTGGTGCAGGGGGAATCCCTGCCGTCTTTCCAGAGGTGTGCTGCCAAGAAAAATAGCACTGAGTAGACGTCTTATTTTATTTCCTTGCTCCTGCCTGAAAAAGGAATGAGTAAGACATCCTGCAATGTGTTAGGGGAGTTTCTTTCACTCTTTGGCCCTTTGCTTCACAGCCCAGCCACTTTTGGTGCTGGGTGCCTCTGTGTGTCTCTTCTCTGGTGCAATGATCATTGAGACAGAAGTTTGCAAGAGTTCCCTGTGTTGGTAGCCCGTGCAGAGCTGTCTGGAGCATGACACACGATGCCCAGTGCCTCTGGAACTGGGGATAGAAACCTGCTTGGTGAGAAAGGGTGTTGCAGCTATATTTTTACATTTGTTTCCATTTTAATGTTTGATTGTTTTCTTCCTGACCATGCTTATCCACCTGTGTTGCTGAATTTCAAGGAGAGAAAACAAAGCTTTTGTTTTGTTTCCCTCGCTTGGCTGAACTTTTTGCCCGTGCCTGCTGTGTACCCCGGCTGCTTCTGCAAGTCTAACATGCCTCTGTTTCTAAACCCGGGTTCTCCTTCCTGGTGCCCTGGGCAAGGGTTTGGAGTCTTTATCTCTGGCCTCCCAACAGCAGAACAGCCTGGAACAGCCAGAATTCATTCCCGTCCTACCCAAGTCAGGACCACAAACCTACGCTTGGTGGTGCAAGCTCTCCTAGCTCGGTCTGCAGCTTGATTTGTGATGGTTTCCCAATAATGGGAAGAGATGATGAAAGTAAAGACTCACAGATGGGGAAAGATATCTCAGGGCTGCCAGGGCAGCTGTTCGAGGTCTCTGAATCAGATGGAGACAGAACTCCACCACCCTCAGCTTCCCCACCCTCAAACAAGCCTTCTCCCATGTGCAAAGCAAAACCTGCCCCACCCGGGCCATGCCATTTGAGCTAATGGCCTAGTTAATAAATGGCACATTCCGAGGGTAATCCTGTCAAAGCTTTCCTGACATCCCCATTGATAATATTAACCACAAAGTGCTCCCCTGCTCATCTGATTAATACCAGAAGAATTCTACTTGATTAGATCATTACTGAGGGGAAATGTAGGAAAGACAAATATCCCAGGGAAAAATGAGGTTTTAGACAAGGGGAAGATCGCAAGTGTCCACGGTTTGTAAAGTTCTTCACCTGGAGGAGAGGGAAAGGTTTGTGATTGTCTTCTCCTCTCTGGCAACCCTTGCAAGAGTATGCGTGTCCCAGCCTTTCTTCTTTGCCTATAATTCATTCGTATCATGTTGCTATGAGCAGCTATAACCCAAGCAAGTGCATGCATCTTTGAAGGGTTGGAGACTTTGAATGTAAAGTCCCAAGGGCAGAGACCCATGTAATTGTTTCCTTGAAGAGTCTGGCAAGGTCACATTAGTGTGATTGGGAGCTTTGGCACACCGCTGAGAGCAGAGGGAGGAGCAGAGTTTCCTTCTCTATCTCCACCCTGCCATTCCCCTTCCCTGAAAAAGCTGGGATAGTAGTTTGGAGGCTGGGTAAGAAAACCAGTATTTTGGGAAAGATACTGGGCTGCTGCTCTCATCCTTTCCTACCCTTTCCAGAACTGTGGTTCTTGCTTATCTTACGTTGAGATAAATTATAGCTCTTCATGCCTCTCAGGCTGCCTGCAGATTCAGGCAGGCATCGCGTGATTCCTTCCACATGGGCTTTTAAGTATTTCTCACCCTGCAGGCTTCTAGACGTGGTGGTGGTGGGGAGGGGCTTTCTTAAATGAATGTGCAGATTGTGATATGGAGTAGAGCAGTCCGTCAGCCCTGTCTGCTGATGCTGGCTTTGATACCTGTGCTGCCTGCATCCTTGTTTCTTCGTCACGGTGAAGTACAACAAGGTTTGGGCACATAGATACGATCAGAACAGGAGCAAACAAACCTGAGCTGTTGTTATCTGTGTGTGTCACTGTGGCAGCTCCCTATAACTGGCATCTACTTCACTGACCAAAGCAAGTAGTAATGGGAAATAGAGGTGTGGAGGAGAGAAAAGAGCAAGTTTTTGGAGTTGGATATGATTAGCTGATCTGTGTAAATACTGGATGGGAGGGAATAAAGAGGACAAAGCCATTTCTCACTGATTTCTACTGTAAGGGTGTTTGAACATAGGAACAGGTTGCCCAGAGAGGTTGTGGAGTCACCATCCTCAGAGATTATTCAAAACTGAACTGGACAACCTGCTATAGTTGACTCTGCCTTGAGCAAGGGGGTGAACTAGATGATCTCTAGAGGTGTTTCCAACCTCAGAGATTCTGTGATTCACTTGCAAAATACCTGTTAGAGGGTAGTTGTGATAAGCTGGCTTGGGAGGTGAAACCAGCTTCAGAAGTTCTTATAGATCCCTGAAAATATCCTAGCTAAAAACAGGCTATACTGGAACATAGCCTGCAGACTCATTGATAATCACAACTGGGGGAAGGGGTGAACTGTAGTACTGCAGCAAAACTGGTGGAAAGAAGACATTTTTAAGCCAGCTCAATTATTTGAGGTAATCTGGCATCTAGTTACACTTGAGTCCCTGCCCCCAAAGTGCAGGGCTATGCCCTTCCCTGCTAAGATAGCAAGCTTGGCATTTGCCTTAAGGTATAAGAAGAGGATCTAGGAGGTCTAGAAGAGGAGAGCTGAGAGAGCTGGAGGCTCTTAAACAAGAATGAAGAAAGGTGATAACATCATGGAGTAGTTAAGGGCTGGAGGGACAATACAAGTAATACAAGGAGAATGAGTATGATTTGTTCTCCATATCCAGGACATATAGGAGAAAATGTCAAGGTTTTTAACTACAGCAGGACATTAGGAACAAACCTTTATAGCAATAACACTAATGAAGCCCTGGAATAAAGTGCACAGGTGGCTGTGGGGTCTGTGAAGGCAATAGTTAAAACAGAGTGTAAAAATTTCAGTCAGGGGTGGCAGACTGAGCTGACTTGGTTTGGATCAAGCAGGTGGATGGATGAGAAAGTCCTTTACTGTCCTCAGTTTCCGTCACCCCCTGGACAGCGGGAGTTCAAATGCAGCTGAGACCATGCCTATAGGAAGGGGCTCCTCTGTCCTTCGCTTAGATTTGAACTCACAGGGGAAAGCAACCCTGTGGTTTTCTTACCCTTGGACCTTCTCAGTACATGAGATGCACCATCTTGTGTAGCTTTTCACATCCGATGATGTCACCAAGTTCAGAGTTAGTCGTGGGTCTAGCTCCCCTCTTTGCAGAGAAGCTCAGTACCAGAATTGGCCTTTCTGCTGAGCTGAATGCTGGTTGTTTTCCTTCCCAGTCAATAGCCTTTCTAGAAGACCTGCGCACTGCAAAGTTTAAAGCCTGGCAATCATATAACTTGCTGCTAATGTCAGCTTGTGTAAAAATGTCGTTATACACTATGGTGGCTCCTAACACGGAGCAGTTCTTAGGAGAGGGAGTATGGTGGACAGACAGACAATCTGCCTGGAGTGAGAGAGGCAGCCTCTGCTTGCTAACTGATCTTATGGCAGGAGGGGAAATAAGTTAATAAAATAATAAAAGATTGTCCTGCAGAGTAATTTGGGCATCAGTTCCTGTATAAGAAACATCTCTAATCCATTGAAGGACTTTCAGTCCTGATCTGACACATCCACAGGGAATTCCCAACTAAACAAATCTTATTCCCCTCCTATTTGCGCCCTCCCACACCCTGTGACCACAGATAATGTTTTTAGGCATGCTCTGAGTAAGCACGGGGGACTGGACACCGCTGGCAAAGCAGGCGGTTGGGGTGATGAAGCTGCTTGTTTTGAAACGTCTTCTCCAGAACCTTCCTGGCATCAAAACTGGTGTTGGGAATTCACTCGCAGCTGAGCAGGGATTTTCAGGCTTTCACAGGGTTCGAAGTGGGGAAACTGAAATCACTGAGGAAAAGAAGTGTCCAAGTCCCTCCAAGGCTCCAGGTCATGGTACCTTTTCAGACCATTTCCCATTTGTCCCTTCGGTGGAAGGCGCTGGGCTCAGCTGTCTTCTGCTTTTTGCAGCCTGTGCTTTAGAGGGGCCCCCTCAAGTGTGGGCTGGCGTCACGCTGCCCTGGAGAGTCAAAACCCTGTAACGTGCTGAGAGAGCAGACTCTCCAGTCCTGGCATTTCGTTATATTCCAGCCCACAACCGTTCCCTTTCTGAGAAACCTAACCACTTTGTCTCCTTTATTCCCTCCCTCTCAGCTCCCTGGACACGTCTACTGCCAGGAGATGTCTCAGCCAAGGATTTTGAGCCAAGATATGGGGGAAATGGTTTAACCAGATGTGTGCCCATGCCTGCGACACTGAGCTTTGAGATGCTGTTATATAAAAAGCTTGCCACCTCCCCTGCCTCCCAGCAGCAAGGTGAGTAATGGGTGGGACAGCAGCATATCCAGAAAAACACCTCTTTTTCAAGGGGAAGAAAGTGAGGTTATAATTCGACTGTAAAAATTTGCTCCAGGCTGAAAACTTGGCAAACAAAAGCTTAGCTTAGGAGTGATTTTAAAGAAAACAACAAAAAAGCATGAAATAAATCAGGGCAGTCATTTTGGGTGGAGATGAGGGTCTAGCGCTTAAAGATCATTCTTTAGTAGGGGAGGAGAATGAATGGCTTGGAGTCGCATTTGGCTCTCAGCCCTGCTATAACTGAGCCGTTCAAAGCCAGGAGAATAAACTGAATACATGTCCAGTCCCTGGCCTCTCCCTTCACCCATTTGTCAGAGGAAAGCAAGGCCTTATGTACTCATTAAAGCAAAGTGGATGCAGATATGGTGGCACAAACTGAATTCCTCCTATTGTCACTTTCTAAATATGGGTTTCCTTGTAAAATAAATTGTAAAAGCACATAAAGTCACTGCAGCTCATCTTGCCTAGGAGGGGACAAAGAACATCTGTTGCTTTCAGCATTATGGATCTCCTCAGGTTGTCTCTCACTCTGTGCCTCCTTCAGCGTTGCGCAGTGCCAGTCCTTAACAAGCTGAACAGTTGAACAAGAGGATGGTGGCTCCTTGCAGCCCTTACATGGGCTGAATCCTCTGTGGTCCCTCACAAAGCTGAGGAGGAGGATAGAGAGCTGGCTGGCTGCATAGCAGCAAAGACCACAAACACAGAACTTGTCTCTAGAGCTTTCCATACCGTTACTGAATGTACATGGCACACATGGTTGGCAACACGGTTGGCACAGGCCTTGAGAAACAAAGACAGGACCCAGCTACTATGTCTTTTGTCATCTCCAGACCCCTGGGGCCCTCCAGCCTGTGTGCCCATACATAATCACATTGCCAGCTCCCTTTGTAGTGCTGTCATTGTGTGGTTTTCCTGATGGCCTGGAGCCTTCACACATCAAGTTAGGGAGGAAAGTATAATGCTGGCATTTTAGACAAGCCCCTCCGTGCACTGAATTACCTATCCACTTGGATATACGGAAAAGATTGCACAGTGAGAGTGGGTTACACACTGGAACAGGTTGAAGAGCAAGTGTTTGGAAGGTCCATCTTTGGAGATTTTTAGAACTCAATTGAATAAGACCTAGAGCAACCTGACATAGCTTTGCTGCCTCTCCTTCTTGCTATGCACACTTCTAAACCAGCCATCCCCTTGGCTGCCTGATGGAGTGCTTTAGCTGTAGCAGGTTCCAAGGAACTAAAGACTAAATGAGTGATCAAAGGCTTGTTAGATGTAAAGGACCCTTTCTGAAGTTTTCCCTCCCACTGCATGGTTAATGCATGTTCAGGTCCATCAGCTTAAGTGACATGGGCAGTCATAGTTTAGATGAGTTGTGACCTAATTCTGCTCAGAACAGGCTTCCTTTGAAAGGCAGCACAGCTTAAACCTCTGTGGCTTCTGTAACAGGCTTTGTAGTTTGTTCGCACGTGTTTTTGTCTGTGTTCAGAGGTCCTCCCTTCAAGCACCTCAAGGCTGTCTGAAGAACTTAGTGCTCTCCAGCAGCAGACAGTGCCAGGCTTTGCTTCTTATAAAAGAAATGCACTTTAATTCTATCCTTTCTCCAGACTTAATGAGGCAGGTAGAACCAGCCAATACAGAAACTTTTAGGACTAGGTCTATTTGTTAAGAAGTCTTGGAGAAGCTTTGTTTTGTGCTTCTGGCACTTTTGTTCTTGCAGTATTAAGAGATCTCTTACCTGTGCTGGTATACTGCAAAATTTGAGATCACATTGTCAAACATCACCTTTCTGAATATCTTAGTAGAGTCAACTCTACCCAGAATGTCAAGGAAGACTGTTCAAGAGATCTTGTTAAAGGGAAAGAAGCCTCATATTTTAGTCAGCTCTTATGATTCAGTGCTGACACTTTCTGTATTGTCATTTCTAGGGAGGACTGAAGACACTGAGCATGGAATTCAGCCTATCTTCTAGCTCCCCATGTGCAACAAAATCATTTACGGACTGATCTTCTGCTACTTCTCTCAAGCACTGGAATTTCCAGGTGCATGTGTTTTCAGGGCACAAGCAACTCCAGGAAAGCTGCTTCTCAAAAGGTATGTCATGTCTTGTTTAAACTAAAAAAAAAATGAAAAGGGTAAAAAAGGAATTAAAAAAAATACCTTTGGCATTAAAACAAAGTAAGTCTTTATTTTCCCTAAGCTTAACTATGCCTTGTACAAAAGAAAATGAAACTGTAAGAATGACTTAACAAAATGGGGATGAAGGTAAAAGCAAGGTACTGGCATTGGAAATAAGGTTAAATCAGAGTCCAGCAGAACGACCATGGCAGTGGAAGAAGTTTATCAAGTGCACTTTGTGTGCCACTGTGTCATGCTTCCCTTTGTTGCTCAAGAATGTTGCTTCACTGGTTCCTAGGGTGTGAAGGGGCCATGCTGCTGGGAGGATGTGCCCCACAGAGCGTGCACGAGCCACTGTTGGGCTACCTGATGCTCTCAGAAAGGCTGATCTCTCTGAAAATTGTTGTTTTACTTGTATTACAGTTTTGCTATGGGCCAGGAACTGGTCTGGGCTTTGTGGTCAGAGGTCTTCTGTAGTATGATAGTTTGCAAAACAGCTCTGTGCAGGGCAAAAGCATAATGAGAACAGGCAGGCACTTCAAACAAATGAAGGGAAGTTAATATGCCTGTGTAGAAAGTATTCACAGTGGTCAGGAGGCTTGGGAGATACTTCTCTGGTAAGGAGTTCAGGAGACTAAGCTAAATGCCCTCTAAAATAATGGAGATTCCTTTGCTGCCTTCAAAGGAAAGAGTCAGGACAAGAGCGCTCATAGACTGGGTTGTGTGTACACATAGAAAGCAAAGCACGGGAGGAGCCTTGTCGGGAAGCGTAGAGTGCACCACACGTGACAAGCCCTGGCGTATATACACCTCACCACTGCCATCAGCCAGGAGCCAGGCTAGGTCAGAGTTTACACCAAGGACCAACATCTCTCCGTGCTGCCAGTGTTTGTACACATCCCAAACTGCTATTGCACAATCTAGTATGAGTGGCACACTCTGCTCATAAGGGACCCCAGACTGGACGAACAGACAACATCTGCCTGTTGGGCAGGACTGCAGTGCGCTGCACATCTGGGCCTGCTTGCTTTCCTTCCTGTCCTCCAGTTCCCATTGCAGCCGCAGCCCTGAAACAAAGGCTCCCACTAAAAGTGAAGTAGTAGCTGTAGCATAAGATTCCCTGGTTGCTGCCCATGTGGCAGCTTCTGCTGCAGGCTGTGGGTTGTGTGATGTTAGCAATGATTCAATTAAGTGATTTTTCTGAATCCTTCCTCTTACAGCAGTAAGTCCTTTTGTGTGAACACTCTTAAACCAGTTAGAGTGGCCAGGAACCGATCAAGTGTATATTTGTAAAAGGAGGCCAAACTCTGCTTCCCTTCTCCTTTTCTGTCTGTTGCCTCTACCTATTAATAGATGCCCAGCCAGGCAGTTTGATTATGGTGCCCAGCTGATTTTTAGCTCTGCCCCTTTGGGATAACCTCTTCCACCGTTTTTTTCCTGCCCTTGGTGATCTCAAAGCCTGCTCTGGAGCACATCTTTGTGAGCTCTGGGGCTCTTTATCATAACAGCCCCTCCTACCCATTCCAGCCTAAAAGACACTTCCACAGGGCTTTACTGTAAAGGACCATACTTCACATGCAAAGGACTCAGAAAAGGCAAGGTATGACTCCTGTAACAGCTGTAACTCAGCCCTTTTTGCACACGTCTTGTTTTCAGTTAATATAGATGGTGTTAACATTAATGCCTTAACCCTTGAGGAAGCCAGCTAATTTCCAGGTTGATATGACCAGGGAGCTGGCTAATTTCCAGTGTTTTGGAGAGAGAGCCAAGAAGTACAATACCAGGGTGTTTCCGGCTGCTGGTGTTCTGAGGGGAGCACATCTGGGTCTGCGCTTCATCCTGGGCCTCCCCGCACCGTGTGCTGCCCCACTGTCCTCTGCTTGCGCCGTCACACGAGTGTCTCTAATGGCAGGGCTGCAAGTTCCCAGGCTGTAGCTGCGTGTCGGGATATCATCAATCAGAATGCCTAGAAGGGGGACGAACTGGCAGCATACTAACCTAGCCATGCAAGACTGGTGGCTTAAGAAGAGACAGCCACCTTGGTCGAGGAGTTTGGCATGAGTAGGATGTCGCAAAAAAGTGACACCGTTGCCCATGCACCCGCCGTTGTTACTGAAATGTGGATCTAACAAGGAAAAGGCTGTGGCAAGTGGGCAGGAGAGGAAAAGGGAGGGGGGATTTCAAACACCACAGCCCAGAGAAAGAAAACCCTGCGTTCGTGCTTGCGTCAGTAGCCTGTCTGTGTGCTGACCCCAGGCTCACCTGAGCCTTGGCAAAGCTCCCCTTTGTTCTGTGCTGGCGTTCAGAATCCAGAGTTATCCCACAGCCACTTTGTGACCCGTTCCACCCAGACAGCCTGCCCATGATTGCTTCATAAAGCAAGACCCAGGAATCAAAAACAGGGCATGTTTCCTGAGCAGAGATGGAAAACAGCTGTGCTGGAAAAAAGGAGGGGTTTGCTGGCTGAGCAGTGGAAAATACAGATCAAGGCCTGGTTGTGCAATCTTCTCTGGCTGGCCTTTGGCTGCTGCTGTGGCAAGGGGACCAGCTGGGGTTGGCAGGAGGCTGCTGCCAGGCTCGGGGGTAGCAAGAGCCTCTGCTGACAAGGCTAGAAACCCAGAGCTTACTTCTGCACACTTTACAGTTGCCTGAGAGGCTGATAAGTGACATGTGGTGATGCTGCCCTCTCCACTGTGCTGTGGTCAGATCTGTCTGGCCGGTCCCTTGGTGCTGGAATGGCCAGGCCTGTTACTGTAACCCCACATAGATCTGTAGGGTTATGGAGAAGCAGCATCTGCCCAGGTGTGGAGCTCGGTTCCGGCCTGGTGCTCATTCAGTGCTCACAGCAGGGGATGTGGTTATGACGTCTGGCCAGATTCCTGCGTCTGCGTCCTCAGCACCCGTGCTGGGGTGTAGGTGCATCCCAAGCAACTCGGCAGCGCACACACATGCAGTTCAGGGAGGCTGATCAAAAAGCCTCGGAGCTAGTGTCTGTTCTGCTATTGCTGTCCTCTGAAATCAAGGGAAGGCTGTGTCGGGTTCTTACTAGCTTTAGGTGCTGCTTGCTTCAAGTCAGGCTTCTGGAAGAGTTCTTGATTTTTATAGAATTCAAAATCTCTAACCAACGCTAAATGAACTTGTAGCTTTAACGTGGTGGCTGAGTCTGAATCCAGAGGCAAGAGGTGTGGGATTCTCTCTGTTTTTTTAAACCTAATTATTGTTTACAAGAAGGAGAGGATGGACAAGAACATAGAGGGAGAATTATGCTTTCACTTCAGAACCAAATTACCAAAAAAATTACTCGCTCCTGCTGAGAGAGCCGCGCAACATCTCTCTTGTCCCAGTGCTCTCTGTAACTAACCAAGAAACTAAGGTAAGGGGCAAAATGGTGAGAAGGCAGAAAGGCAGAGGAAGTAGGCAGGACCATCAATCACCTCCTAGGCTGTTACATACCAGCCACACTGGCCTCTCTTCTTAGCACCTGGAACAGCAGAAGACAGTATGATGAATGTTTTTCACTCTGTAGTGTTGGAGCTATGGATGCCCTGTAATTGCAGGGAGATCGTGCTTTCTTGCAACTGGCTCAACCTACTGAGCTGAAACATATGGATTCAGACCCTGCTCTGCAGCAGTTTCCAATAGCGCTCATCACTAAGACACAGCACAGCTGCAGAGGGGGAAAAACCCAACCCAAACCAAAACCCGATCACCGCTACAGAGCCCATGGAGGGAAAGAAGGAAAGTGTGATGTGGTGACCTGCAGGAGGGGGAAAACTGCAGAACTGAAGCAAGAGCAGTGTCCAGAGCAGTTGTGGAGGGAAGCAGTTTTGGTAAATCTAGTAGTATTTTTGGCCCTCTATGCCAGGTTTTGTAATCCGGGTACCTCAAAGTGTGGAGTAGGATGGATGTTGGCTTCAGATGCTGGAAGAACACAGTTGTAATTAAATTAAGACCAAGAAACAGTAGTGTTACCAGAAGAACGTGGTAACCTGAGGCAAGCAGTAATGTGCAGAGCTGGGTGAAAGCAGCATTACATTTGCAGTCTAGGGGCAATGGATGCAACCATTGCATTACTTGCACTTTAGGTAGTTTGTTTCTTGCCATAAAGGACCGCATAGTTCTGAGCTGGGAGCTGAAGACCATACCTGTGCCACATGGAAGGAGTGAGGGACTTAATGGCTCTGCTGGGAGCTGTGGGAGCCCCTTCTGTTGGATTCTTGGGGGGCAGCAGGAGGTGGCTCCCACTGGACAAGAAAAGAACAAGACTATGAGTTTTGCACTTGCTTTAGCTATTACTGGTTTAAGCCAGGTCACGCTGAACTTGGCACACAGCAGATTTTGCACAAGTGCACAAAGATCAATCTGTTTAAACCTGGGCAACGTTGTATTGCATCCAGACAAAAAGAGCCCAGATAGATACACAAAATTAATAGTTGGTAACAGCTTCAGCATTCTTAGAGCTGCTGAAAATTTGGCATTGCTTGCAGATAAAACCTGCAGTGCTTCAAAGTTTATTTTTCAATACAAACCAGGATGAAGGCATATTTTAAAGAAATCATTTGCAAAGTGAGGTGCTAGTCTCTTGGCTTTTACAGACTTGAAGTTATTCTTAAAAAAACTGTCCTTCCATTAAACTTCTTAATGAATATCAGCCATCAGAGTTCTCATGAGACAAACATTCTGCGTCTGTATCTAGTCAGCAGTGCCCAGATGGGCCCTCAGCTGTGGCTGAAACCAAATTTCATTTTAAAAAAATCACAAGTTTTGTTCCCCTAGAAAAGTTCCAATTTTGATGAAATTATATTTGCTGCAGAAAAGCAAAGCCCAACCTGTCATTCGAAGGTTTGACCCAATGTCTGTCTGTTCTCCGAGAGGAAGAAAGGTAGTGGAGAGGAAGCAAGTGTGGGTTTGGGAGAAGTCCTACCAATAAATGAGGGCAATGAAAGCAGAGGGAAGAATGTACAAATTCCCAGGCATTCCAGACATATCTGGTATCCTTTACATCCTGCGCTCCACACTTCAGTTGTACATATTTCAGTGTTCTACCGCAGGGGCAGCTGCATTTCACTTGTGAGTTATTATATGAAGAGTTTTGTATAGTTGTCATGGGATCTTATGAGATGAAAAGGAGCTGACCACAGCAAAGAAAGTAAAATAGAACATGCAGTCTATTAACTGTGCTGGAAACCACTTATGCCATGGAGAAATGGGTGCTAGGAGGCAAAAACTTCCAGAAGATATTAGAAATAAAGGAAAAGTCACTGGTAGCTGGAAAAAGAGTACAGGCTCATTACCACATCTGAGCTGTTGAAAAACAGCCCCTGGTTTTCTGTAGCTCTTCATCTGTTTTTTCTGTTCATTTTTGTCCTTCTCTTCAACCTTGCTGGGTAAAACACATCTCCAAGGACAAATAAAAATGATTTTCTTACCAGTGCTGCTGACTTTGCAACCTGTCAGAAAACTGACTAAACTTGAAGCTCCTTCAGTCAGTCACTTTAAAATATAGTCAGCATTGTGCTTAAAAAAAAAAAGGAGAAGAAAGAAATATATTAATTCAACACCAGGTTTACTGTGCTGCATATTAAGGCAATCCAACAGGCTCCCAACAGGAGAAGCAGCAAACAGCGGTGATGAGTAGCGTGATCAAGGCAAGTGTTGCAAAACACTGAGATTGGCTCTTGCATTACGGTGAAGATGCTGAGTTTGTCTCCATTAAATAGGTGTTTTATTGAAGGATCCTTAGGGACAAAAAAGCTGGCCTGGGAACCAGAAAACCCAGAACAAGGAAATGTTAATTCATTTTGCCAGGGTTGGTCAAACTTAACCTGCCCAAGGAAGAATGTCTGGATCTTAACATGTGAGAGGTTGAAACCTGCAGCAGGTGCTTTTGGCATGACAGCCGTCTCCCTGGGAGCACCGTCCCTTTTGACCAGCACCGCAGGCTGATGGAGAACCATAATTTATTTTAGGAAACTTTCCTGCCTCAGCTACTTGTCTCCTCCTCAGAGATGTGCCCAGGGAGTTAGAGTTACAGCCCAAAGAGAGTGGAGGGTTTATGGATCGGCAGGTCCCTCTCTGGCCTCTGACACACACTGCTTTCAAACTCCGGTTGGGACAAAGCAGGGGTAACTTCTCAAAAAGAGCCTCAACTTGCTCAGGGTCACAACAAAAAAGCTGCAATGGTGATTCCTCCGTTATGCGTTGCCTGCACACTTACTGTCTGCCAGCCTGGCCCATGCTGTTCATCCTTTTTATATTCTAATGAGTGTCAGATTTTGGCTTACGAGCAAAGTGCGGAGGTGCAGAAAATAAGTTGTGTGTGGCTCTTCAGGCTGTGGATGTGGGGGGTTCTGCTTTGTGAAATAGCTGGTTCATGTCCCTGGGAAACAATAAATGAGGGAGGAGAAAACACGGACAGAGTCAGCTATAGGAACAAGGTGAACTCTAGAGCAACAACAGGAATTTTTCAATCAAGCTTTTAATGAAAAGATCATAAAATAACAGTTTCTCATCACTGTACATTAAGACTGCAAATTTCTGAATGCTGAGATCATATTATAATTTCTGTATCTTTTTATATGACACTTGAGTTGAAGCCACAACTCTGTGTGGCTCTGACCTGAATTCAAGCTCTTGAAGGAAATGAACAGAACATTGCAGCAGGAATGTCGGCCTTTTCCTTGCCCTCCCCAGGAAACATCCAGGGCTTCTAGACTGACTGGTAGTTAAGGCTTAAAATTAACAAATAAAAGAGAGAGATGCAACATCCCTTTTTCAGTTGTATTTAAAATATTAAAATAAAATGGGGAAAATTATCCAGCCAGCCAGAACAAGATCCTCTCCTTGTAGAAGTTATCCCCAGCCGGTCAAAACTCCTGTGGAAGTTAGAGCAACGGTTGTGCGAGGTGCTTCAATTGGTAACTTGTGAATGAGAAAGCTTAAAAAGCGTCCCACTTCTCAGGGAAAGCAAGCGCTGTGAGGTGTGTCCCCCAAAGGCCAACAAATACACCGTGAGGTATTCTGTTCTAGACCTTCCCCACTGCATCCCACAGGGTCTGCTCCCTTCAGAAACACTGAGCTGGTGGGCCCTGTGTTGTGTGTTCAACACTGGGCTTCAAAATACTTAGGAAAATTGAGGAAGAAGGGGAAGAGGAGGATGATGATAGGAGACAGCTGGACCAAAAAATCAGGACGTTAAAGTATGTAGGACTTAAAACTTTGCAACAAGCTACTTGCAGCTATTGAAAGCAACCCCTAAATCTTCAAGGATATGGCTGGTTCTGGAGTACAAGAGTAAGCTTATGGAAAGAAAAGGTCCTACGATAAATGGAAAGACTTTGTTGATGTTGAGCAAATCTTTAAGTTTAAACAAGAATGAAGAAAAAAATGCTAGAAGTCTCTTTAATTAGCCCAGAATTACAGCTCCAAGCTCATTTAAATGAATGTTTATTCAAAAATGCCATCTCAGTGATGAGCATTTCTGCTGTCTAGGGAGATCTAGATGTTTATGTAGAGCCTCTCAAACCCATTTAAAATGTAGGGAGGTTTTGTCTCTGCTTTGCTTTTCCCTAAACTCCAGCTCATCTGATTGATTGGAGAGGTTTCTGAATTTGGCAAATATCCAGAAATCAACAAGCATCCTTTCTGCACGCTCATTTTTAAGGCTGTAGCAGGTCTGTAACTGCTAACTCCACCAAGACTGCAACAAGAGGCTTTGTAAAGCCCAGCTTTTCCTGGGAACTCCGTGACCACCTTATGCTATAGGGACTCTATGAACACCTTACGCTATAAGGACTCTGAAATATAGTTTGCAAGGCCCATGGCGGGCTGGCACAGAGGCTGTTGGGTTTGGCACGAAGCCTCCTCTACCTGTCTTAGGCATCAGCTCCCCGCTTCTGAGATCTTTATTGCTACCACAGTAAACAGCAAGCGAGGGCTGAAAGGGACTTGAGTAAAGGAGCCACGTCCTGTCCAGGCAGGACAAGGGACTTGTCTCAGTCACAAGCTGCAATCGGGAGCACACACCCGTTCCTCTGGTGACTTTTACCTTCTCCGGATTTTGCCAGCAGTCACCTCAGAATTAGTTTTGTTTCGCTGAGTGCTCTGGATGTTTCCCTGGTCAAGACCCACACTCCTGCTTTTCAGAACTGAAGCGACACGGTAAAATACTGCTAACCCAGACTTTGAACCTGCACTGCTGGAAAACAATGCTTTCCACACACACGAGAGAGAGGAAAAAACCAACGGAACAAAAACAACAACAAAAACCAAAACAGGAATCTTAAGAGAGTGACACTGTAAATGGAAACATTTAAATACAGCAAAACATAAATTCCTCTTCTATGCAAAGCTACAAAAGTCCAGTCTTTGTATTGTCTTCACAGGTTATGGTTTATGGCTATGCTGAGAGTCTCTGAGATTCTTTTTTTTTTTTTTTTTTTAATATATTTTTTTCATTTTTTTGAAATCCTGTAGAGAAGACCCTGCGGACACATCTTTGTATTTGCAACTTTCTGAATTACATTGCAAAACTGTGCATACAGAATCTGAGAAATAAATACATTCATTACTGCACATACATATTGATACAAAAACAACACTGTCAAATAGTGTTTGCACCATCTTTGTTAGATATTAAGACCAGGCAAAATTAATATTTCATTTTC
This sequence comes from Nesoenas mayeri, assembly GCF_963082525.1. NCBI lineage: Eukaryota > Metazoa > Chordata > Aves > Columbiformes > Columbidae > Nesoenas > Nesoenas mayeri. Next base: position 8,367,533 of record NC_137565.1, on the reverse strand, counting down.
CATCAGCCCCCCCTCAAATGTTTGAGGCGGCTTTGGTGTAGAAGGTAAAAGCTACAGAGGGTCAAGACTAATTGTGGGGAGCTTTCTTTAATATATATTTGTTTTTGGGCTTCAGCAATATTTTAGCAAACCATCTTCATTGGTCATCTTTAGACTGTTCTAACATGCAAATCAAGCTTAGGTTTCCACCTAGAAAGCCTTCGGAGTTTTGGTTGGGCTCTTTGTATGTGACTGTGAGGTCTGGAGTGAGTCAATCCAGCTGTTTAATTAAAAGGTGGCTCAGCTCAGGCCCCAGCACAGCTCTGAGCAGGAGGGACAGTGGGGCGCCCCTGCCCTCACCCTCTCACCAGCCCGTTAAAGCCACCCGGGCCACCACAGGGAGATCGGCCACCGTTCAGGGCTGTCCCTGCTCCTCCGCAGCAGCCACAAAGCCTCCCAGAAGCTGCGTGTCAATAGCTCTTTGGTGTCTTCTGTGATCTTTGTGGCTCCTGCAAACTCCCCCAAATGCACAGAGCTGGGCTTTGGGTTTTTTTTTTCTGGGAATTTGGTTTTGGATGTTTTGCAGTAGAGGATTGGAGAGGAGCTCAGCCCAGCTCCCCGTGAATAATGTTAAGGAGGTGTGCTGGGTACAGCAGCTCGCACCACCTTCTGCCAACATCCTTCTCTATCTCTAGAGCTTCTTGCATCTCTTGGTGCCCTCGGGCTCCTCTGAGGAAGAGGTAGGCTGAGATGCCTCCGCACTAGTGCCTGGGTCTCACCCCCAGCAACATCTCTCATGGGTTGAAGACGAACAAACAATTTCTATGTGCCATATTTGAATTGCCCTGCCTCTCGCCCCCCCGAGCAGCGCTGGAATGCAGGCTGGGGTGCGCATCTCCCCTCCCCGGGGAACGCTGCGCAGCCTCCCAGACAAACCAATGGAAAAAGCAAAGATTAATTTTGACTGGCCCCTAGATCTGTTGAGGTCTGAAACTGTAAAAGTTTATGTAAACAATGAGATAAATATATTAGTACTATTCTGAGCCAAGTGAGGTTCCATACTCATTCAAATGTGCTTTGGTTTAAAAAATAGTTTTGTGAATTTGGGTATGAGCTTCTTTATTCTTTTATACAACTTTTGCTATTTTATCTCTTTTTTTTTTTTCCTGTTATTCCGAAAACATTCTGGAACTAAGTGACTAAAGCATATACTTAAGCTGCCTGGCCTCTTCTTTTTTTTTTCTTTTTGTTTGTTTTTAAATTGTTTTATACCTCTTGAGGCTCTTTGTGTATTAAAAAAAAAAAATAAAATAAAAAAACAAGAACAAAACAAAACAAAAATGCAACTCCCTCCCCCCCACCCTAAAACTCTTAAAATCTTAAATATGAAACTAGTGTTTTGCTTTCTCATTAAAATACAGAAAAATGTTTGATACAATACTATGTCGTACAAATGCAGTTGAGCGTTTAGGCCCCAAGCAGGCCTGAAACAGTCCCTGAAGTTTTGAGTATTATTAGTTATTCATTATTACTGTCACAATTTGGAAAATGTTGTTTATACTCAATCTATGGAACACAATTTTACATAGCTACTTGAAAAAAAGAACAAAATTTCCTTTTGTACAATACTCTTGCTGTACACAGACTTTATGTCGTATTGTTTAAGTGCTGGGGAGGGGATAAAGTAAAAATAAAATAGCATTGGGTCCTGAAACTTCAACATGATTCTCAAGGCTTAAGAAGCAAATGAAGAGGGGGCTTCGGGATGGGGGAAGCAGCTGCATCACCCACACCCATGCTTGTGAAAATGGAATTAAGTGAGGGGAAGCAGGTTATTTGCCCACAGAGGAGCTGGCGGGTTCCTCGCCCCTCGGGCTGCTCTGTGTGGCAGCGCCATGTCAGCAAGCTGCCGGGCCACAACTGGGGGACACCCGCACCCCGAACCTGCAGCAGGGCGCAGGGAGCAGCCCTGGCCGTGCCCTTCTCGCTGGGGGAGCTAAAATCGGGTTTGAATACTCTGGTGGCGCTGGGTCCTCGCCCCGGGGCAGCGCGGGAGCCCTGCCATGCTGTGGCCTGAGCCAGCGCGGGGTCCAGCGCAGGTTTGGGTGGTTGAGGGGAGGGAAGCCAGGGGGAAAGTGCCAAGGAACTCATCTTGCACGGCTGTCCCCGGGCCCTGCTGGGACTTGCTCTGAGAAAAAGCTACATGGCAAGGCCTTCCCTGTCCTCCCCAAAGACTATTTTGGGGACATTCTCAGGGGAGAGTTGGCAAGAAATCAAGGAGAGAATAATTCAATATATATTCAAAATGTGGAAGTGCTAAAGACACTAAAAACCCACCTAACCCCCCAAAAGAAAACAGCGCATCTCAGCACAATTAGGAAAACACAAAAGTCCGTGCTCCCCTCTCCCCCCGGGCGGCTCGCGGGGAGCGGAGTGGGCAATGGCACTGGGAGGAGCGCGGGGGAGAGGGCGAGCGTGTTCCCTGCAACGTCACACCGGGCCGGGGCTCAGCGCCTTTGGGTTGCCTATTGCTTGGAGCCTGGATTCCAGTTTCCTCAGCTCATTCAATTGACCCAAAACCTTCTTATGGACTAATCTACCTTACTAAAAAAAAAACAAAACCCAAACAAAACAAAAACCACAAACAAAAAAAAATAAAACCCCAACAAACACAAACAAAAAAAAATCCCAATAGAAAAATGAAGCTTATATTTCTTTGTTTTAGTCAGACATGCTCACTTTTTTTCTTTTTTTTGTCTTTTTTCTTATTTGGTCGAAACTTTAAAAAGTTGGATTTGTTTTTTTAAAAAGAAAACATGAGGTTTGGTAAACCTGACGCATAGAAACTATACTGCTTCGAGTGGAAAAATAACCAAAACGAAACAAAACAAAAGAAAAAAGACAAGTGTAAACCTTACTCAATTCAGAAGGGATGATTCTACTGGCTGTGAATTTTTACCACCACAGTCACAGGAGGCTTGAAATAAGCCATAGCTTTCCACAAGGTCACGCCAACAAAGTCAAGAGGGCCAAGAATCAGTGGGCTAAGTTTAAGTTCTCTGTCTTCTCTCCTAAACCAATAGCAGCTGTTGGCTGTGATGTCTTATGCAGATGTTGCAAGAACATTTTGTTTCTTTTTTGTTTCTTTTTTTTTTTCTCTTTTTTGTTTTTTTTTTTTTTTTGTGTGCGTGTGTTAAATTGTCTAAAAGGGAGGATATGAAACACTTTGGTTTGCTTTTTCCTCCTCTCCCCCACCTTATTGCACTCTGGATTCTAGTAAATTATAGGCTGCTATGCCCTCACCCTCTGTCCTGCCAGGTGTTTACAGACTGACCCAGATGTGCCGGGGGAGTGGAAGATGAGGGGGACATTTTCCCCTCCCCATAGTATCCAGATTCAATAAACAAAGCTGGAAAGGGCCCAGAAAGCTCAGAGAAGTTTTCTTCTTTTATCTCAAAGTGACTACAACCAGCCAAGAGGCGAGTGAGCCAGCCCAAGCAGCCAGCGCAGCCTCTGACTCAACGTACTTTTTGCTTTGTCTTTGGCCGAGCTTTGCTTTAATATTTCTCTAGCTGACTTTTGATGGAAGGACAGGGTGGTAAAAATCCCTTAACTTTAATTTAGCTTCTACTTTTATACATTTAATTACTTACAATAAGAGAAAAAAATGCCTAATCTTTCACTAACCATCTTATTGTTCTCATGAATTCAAGAGGTAGCAAAGGTAACGAGTCTGTCCACACAGACTCGCTCTTTAGTGAGGGAGGAAAGCTAAAAACATACACACACACACAAAAATAAAATTAAAAAAAAATAATAAAAAAGTACCTAAGGAACTTGTAGCAAGTCCAGCCTACATCAAACCCCCTCCCCACCCACCCGCCCTAGAATTAACCTCAGACCTTCCAGTTCAAACATTCACATAAACGTTACAATGGTTTTTCCTTTAATAAAACAAGTACCTCTAAGCAAAGAATATTCATACGAAACTACTAGAAAAGTAAAGACGACCCCCTGCTCACTGAAAGAAATTCCCAGGGCATCCAGTCCCTGTTCAGTCATGGGTAAGGCAGAAGAGGTTTGCGTGTTTTGTGGGAAAAGGTGGCGCGTGGTTACCTGTGCCAAGGATAAAGATCAAAACCAAGAGAGGAGGGAGGGTGAGGAGGCATCGCCATTACTGTAAGTGAAGCACTGGGGCTGGTGCACACCGAGGTAGACGGCTCTCCCCACCATCGCCAGCCCGGGGCAGGGTGGTGGGTTCCACCACGGCTATGGCTTTCCCACAGTATCCCAAGGGGCTGCCAACCCTGTGAGATGGTCCACAGACACAGCTTCTGCGCTTGTTATTTCACAGCTACTTAGGCCACTGAAAAGGTGTACTTCATTTTACTTTTAATGGCAAGAAATGCCCCCACTGAGGTTTGTTTTGAAGAGAGGAGGTGAGTAGAGTGGCAGTAACATGAAGGAAAGAGGCAGGGAGAGGGAGCCAGCGCAGGCTGACAGTTCCCATGGTCCCTACCTGCTCCAGATAGTCAATATGCCAATGAAGTCAATGTGCAGAGAAAGAAGTGACATTTCTTGCCAGATCACCAAGACTTGGAGGGAGAGTTGGACTAAAGGCATCAGCTTGGCTGCGGACCTTTCTTTTTTTTAAAAAAAGGGAAAAAAGGAACTTTTTTTTTAAATGTTAAAGCTACATTTGTTTAGGCCTCCCATGACTGAACAGAGTATGGGGAGTTGCCCCCGTTTTGATTTTTTTTTCTTTTTTTCTTTTTTTTTTTTTTAAGCAGCAAGTCTACAGAAAGGTAAATCACTGCGGATGGGCTCGAAGCTCATTCTGGAGTCTTTGGCTTATGTGGGAGAGGTATGCATTCGCAGGTGGCTGATCAGATTGCGCTGCTGGGTGAATTTCCCACCACACAGTTGACATTCGTAAGGTTTTTCTCCTGAGTGGACACGCATATGCTCTGTCAGTCGGTACTGCCGGGTAAAGCGCATCCCGCATTCCTCGCAAGCAAAGGGCTTGAGCCCTAAGTGGCTGCGCATGTGCCGTGTCATGGTGCCCCGCTGCGTGAACATCTTGCCGCAGATGTTGCAAGGGAAGGGCCGCGTCAGCCAGTGAGTCTTCTCATGCTGCCGCAGCGTGGCCGGATCCTTGTAGCTCTTCTCACACACCGAACACTTGAAGGGCCGCGACTCTGCGGCGTAGGACTGGTTGGGATTGGACAAATCCTCGGCTTCATCCTTGCCACCATACGTGCCTTCCTCCTTGATATAAAGGTCTTCCTCGGTGTGCGTCTCCACGTGGGCGTTGAGCTGCTCGGAGCTGGGGAAGCCTTTGCCGCAGGGAATACAGACGTACAGGTTGTCACCGTAGGCCACTGGCTCAAACCCCTCCTGCCGGTAGACGTAGTTGGCACTAGTATGCCCGCCGCTCTCGCTCTCGCTCTGGCCGCTGTCATCACTGTTCTCTTTACCATTTTCCACCTCATCCTTACACGGGTAGGGTAGGTCTGCACCGTAGGCCCCAGCCAGACTCCGCTCCACAGACTTGGACAAGGGCCCCAGCAGGATGCCGTTGGGCAGCCCTTCGCCCTCGTCCCTGTCATTGCCCCCCTCCTTTCGGTCAAAGGCGTTGTCTTTCTTGATCCACTCCTTCTTGCGGGATGAGTGCCGGAGGCCCTTGCGCTGGCTGCTCTCCGTCAATGGGTGGTGGCACTCTTCCCCCAGGTCCATCTCCATGGGGTCGCTGCTGTCCGCCATGCTGTGAGGGGCTCCGACTCCAGACTCGAACGATGAGGCACTGTTGGCTGCGGGGGCTGAGGCAGATTGGGGAGAGCCGTGCTGGCTTTCGCTGTGCTGCGTGTCATCGTGGGAGGCTGCGATAGGGAGCGACGGGCTTTTTTTGGACAGGTCGAGGCCTAGCTCCTGGTCGCCAGTGCTCCCGTTCGCGCTGCTGCCCCCACCGCCGTTCTTACTGGTTCCCCTGCTTAAGGAGTGACAGTTCTCTTGGTTGGAGCTGCTGATGAAGACCTCGTCATCGGAGAGCTTTCCCTTTGACAGCTCCTTTGAGTGTGAGCCCTTCAACCCCTCATTTGACCCTGAATAGCGAGCTTGGATGACCGAAGCAGTGGAAAGTCTCTGACTCCTGGCAGATCTCCCGAGACCAAGGCCACCAGCCTTGCCAGCAAAGGACTTGCCGTTCCGCTTCAGCTTCTTTCTGCAGAGAGCTGCCAGGTCGTGCAGTTGGAGGTAGCTTGCTGCGGTGAGGAGAGCATTAAAGTTCTGTTCACCGGGCTGGTCAGTCGTTAAGAGCTTACCAGTATAAATAAAGTCCAAGATCTGCCGGAACACGGTGGGGTTCACCATGTCCGTGTCTAAGTTAATCAGGTTGTCATGCAGGACAAGGGATTTGAAATACATGCTGCTGGCTGCCAGGATGTTCTTATGGGCACGAAACAGGGCATTTTCTACCACAATGATCACGTCACAGAGGAAACCTTTGGCTCGTTGCTGGTTCAGCTGCAGTAGCAGTTGTTTGGCATGATTTGGCAGTTCCATCTCCACCTTCTCTTCCTTTCACCTTCACCTTACCACCTGCAAAACAGGAGGATGAGAGGTGTGAACCTGCTGTTCCCACTCGAACGAGTCTACATTTAATAGACCGGCTTAACACGGTACAGTCTATGTTAGGCTTGACACTGACTAAGGAGCTCTGGGTATGTTCAGCCCTGCAGGCTGTGATCCTGCTTGGAATACAGAGAAAATAACTTCTCATGCTAAGGTTTGTTTCAAGTCTTTCAAAAATCAGATTTGTAAGTCTCTTTTTACAAAAGCAGTTGTCATTGGCTGGAATTCCTGTTCAGAAGATACCAGCAGGAAGACAATAGTTCGGTACGGGGGCAAGCTGTTTCCCTTTCCTGACACAAATCTGAGGGGAGGATGGGGGAGCAAGGAAAAAGAAGAAAAAAGAAGCATCTACTTCACTGCCATTTACATATCTGAGCATGGAAAATAATTAGCATAAGATGCAGCTTCCCTGCTTTAACATGTAGTTTGTTTCTTGGCTCTTACATGTTGAAATCTTACAACACCCAGCTGCTCTGGGGTTGAGAAAATGACATGTAGCAACTAAATCCATTGAAGATGAAACTAATCACACTGAGGTGTGAATGGGAAATCTCCTTAAGAATATGAAAGGCTGCTTTAAAAAACACCCCCTGGCAATGCCCATGTCCCAATCCATCGCCATGAAGGGCTCGAATCAACCCCAAACTGGCTGAAACTCAGGATCCTGAGCTCACTAAATGCCACCAAAGGTCTTCAATAATCTGTTAAGTTCTTAAGTTAATTCTGCTCTGCCTTTAGTTTTGAAGGAATTTTGTTTATACTGATAGAATCAAGTAACCTATTTCATATCACAGTCTCTCAACCCTGAAGTATGGAGGAGAGAGGAAAATTGTGGTTACCTCTGTGTAGTTCATGTATTTCACAGACAGTATTTGCTGTGTATTTTAGTTTAGATACTGATATTGGCTTTCCCAGTAGTACGGACTGTATGAAATACCTACTTTGAGGCATATCAGAACTAATTGCAATTGCACATTTGGTAATGCTACAATATACAAAAACTAGAATTTAAATCTGGGGCTGCATTCAGGAATCCAAGATCCATTTTTAAACATTTTTCTTGAGTATTTTTCTTTTCAAGTCCAACTACCACTTGTAATGGGCATTTATCTGCTAAAGGTGATTTATAATAGTTTGTGAGGTTCAAATGTGGGAATTAAACACCAAACGTACAACAGTCACCTTTCGCCTTCCACTTCCTTCCTTTCCCAGTTTGTCATGTTATTGAAAGAGGTTTCTCTTATTGAAGAGGAGCAGGCCGTAAGTCCATAGAAATGAAGAGTTTAAATTTTCCCTTAAAATCATCATCAGTTAATGCTTTCAGTGCTTGTGAAGTCCCATCACCACATTCTATCCCATCAGATTTCAAATGATGAAGCATTAGAATGCATTATCTTCCCTCTGTGTCAAGTATGTGTACACAAGAAATGAGGAGTTACGCTGTCAATATTGAAAACGACCTCTCTCAAACCTGATTCTCATTAACCGTGATAAACAGAAAAAAATAATTTGGCAGAAAGGTAGTAATTTACATCATCCATTTCTGCAAAACCAAAAGATTTTGCTTCATGAAAAAAAACTATGGGAAAGTAAACAAATGTGATTTTTCTTGCAGTGCTGCTGCCTGACTAGCCTGGTACTTATATTTTTACCAACAGATCTGCCAAGCAGGTGCCTCCCTTCCTCCACAGGACACGTTTCCTCGCTTGGTTAGCGGATCAGCCTGGTACTTGGTTATGCACTTGGTAGGATTTTGTGGCCCCTGTTCGGTGCAGCAGCACCTACTTCAGCATCCACACACACCTCAGTGTCTCATTGCCCTGAGCCCTGGCTGGAACAGCTGCTCTGCTTTTCTGTTCTATATTGTTTCAGCAATGGGTGGGGGCCCAAGAAAATGGTGGATTCACCCTGTGCCTTTGTGCACATTAATGTTGCCAGAGGTGGCAGCTTTAGAAAGCGTGGCAGCCAAAAGGAGAGCGCGCCAGCATGCTGTGGTGCTGGCCAGTTAGTTCTTCTCCACCTATAGTGTTTCTGTCGTAGAAACTCAGCCTGCAGCATCACAAAAACGTGATAGAGACAGGGATTACCACCACTGAACAGTGTTAAGCACTTTAAAAAACAAGTTTTGCTTTAATTAGTTACATCAGAGTTGTAGCACGCAGGCAACGTGTCTGCTGCTAGTGGCTTGCTTCCAGAATTGCTGATTAAGAGGAAGAAGCAACAGCACAGAGGCACCAAATACCCACTTTTATCTAGCCAGGCCAGTGAAAACACTTACTTCTGGGTCACTGAGATATAGATTGATAGGGAAGGACAAAAACATGGCTTGCAACATAACACAGTATCTATATATACATATATAAATGCATCCTGCTCAAGAATAGCGAGGGACAGCCTACTGCTACTGTGCGATTGTCACTACAAACATAACGGTGCTTTTTTATGCATATAACATACAAAATCCCTGGATATGATTAAGTGTTCCATAAAGGACAAATATGGGAAAAGAAAGGAAAGGAAACAGCACAGCATTTTTTTTTTTTGCCTAAACAGACAATTTATTTTAAAAAAGTATGTTACTGAAGTACAAGTAAGCTTATTCGCCATTCATGTGGCACTTGAAGCAGAGGTCTAGAAATCTCTGTATACGTTTGTGTAAGCCTTTGCAAAGAGTCCAGGCTTGCTGGAGCTACTAATGGGAAATGGTTTTAGATTTTTGGGGTTTTTCTGGCTTAAATGATATTGAAACCAGGTAATGAGCCTGGAGGGAAAGCCCTGGAAACAAGCAGAATTATCGTTCTGCTTTATACTGACCTTCAGGAGGAAGATCATGTTATTATATTATTAAACCCCAGTATGTTCTGCAGCATAAGAATTAGCATAGTACAAGTTGTTTAAATTACCTGTATTTATCTCACGTACCAAATTTAACAGAAGTATTCATGTTCGGTAGCACAGAAGTATGAGGTAGGTTATTACCTTTAGTAGATTTTAAAAGCAGTGGTCAGGTTAAAGCACTGCATATCAAATTTGAATTTGTTAGCTGAAGTCTAACAAGGATTTAGCAACCCCAACAAAATGAATGTCATAGAACAATGCAGCACAACCTTCAGCCAAGCTTAGAGCCCCATGTTTAAAATTTCACCAGAATTGCCCACCAAATGCTTTTACCAGGATGGCAACATGGGGCAGAGAACACACCTTTGACTGACGTACCTTTGGTGACAAAAGCTTTATAGCATCAACGTGGTTGGATTATCTTGTGCAGTCCTGAACAAAAATAAATTCATTCCACATATTTTCCAGAGGTGACCAGTTACAAACCCTTCTGTAGCAAAGATGGGTTTCGGAGAGGGGGGAAGAGGAGTGTGTTGGAAAATGTGTTAGCAAAAGAGAAGCAGGCATTATTCTTTAATCTGTGGTATTCCTAAACCTTCACTTCTATCTGAAAGCGTGGGACCAAAGACAACTACAAGGTTAAGTCCAGTATAAAATTTAGCAGATCTTCCCCAGCAAATGGCAGGTGCAGCCTTACAAAGGCCTTGCTATCCATGAGTGTGCAGAGACTGGCTCTTAACAGACCCTGAACATTTGGATAACGTCTCCACCACCAATCATGACAACAAAAGCCCCAAAAAGCCCTGAAAACTCACATTGGTTTATATGTCTTGTATCTCAGTATCATCTGTAAGAACCCTTCCTTTTCTGATTTCTGCAAAAAGATAGAAAAAACATACTCCCAATTGAGGGGAGCCCTGGCTCAGAAAAGGCTCAGATGCATTTCTAGTAAAAACAAAACCAAACCTCAGACCTCAAGAATATGTAGATATCTCATCAGGGCCACAGTCGTTGAATTTTGTGTGCAGATTTCACTCTTTTGCATTTAAAATAGGATCACAGAAAGCTTTGGACAAATAGCACTAGACATGGTCATCTTTTCAGACTCAGGTTGCTTCCTGGTCATTCAAGACACTGTTTTCAGAGCAATGAACCTGCTCAAATATTCTTTAGCAAGTCGGGAATGAAGCAAGACTGAGGCTCTCCAGTACCTCCCCCGTATCCATGACACTGAGACACAGCACATGCAAAGACATGAAGAATACAGGGCACAAATCACAGAATACAGTGATGCTGCAAGCAGATGCCACACATCAAACAAAGCTTCGCAAGCTGAGAGCTGATAGCGGCTTCATAAGCAACACTGCCTGAGGAGCTGGTAACTGTGGGCTGCTGTGCCCAGCCTGGGGCACAGTGCTCCCCGGGGCACGGAGGTTGTTCAGGACACGCCGACTGCTCCAGGAGCTGAGCTGCTCTCACTACACAGCAGGAAAAACTTGATTTTCTCTGTTTCCACAAAGACTCTGGACATCACAGAAAATTAGATTGCCAAAGTACAGGAGAAGAGGAGTCCCCTCACCCCATTAAATAATATAAAATCTACATATTCACTACAGATTTGATTCTCTTTAATATCACTAAATCTCTTCCTAAACATAATTACTGAATGAATACTAAATGTATTATCTTAGCAACCTCTGGCAGGAGATGCTATTTGATTTTGTCTCTGAGTTATAGATTGCAGCATATGAATATTGTTTACCTTTTAAGAAGCAACACCAGTGAAGCAAAGAATCAATCAAAAACAGATCTAAGGAATCACTCATTTCACGTAGAGGATTTGTGGATGGATGAGAAGACTAGACACCGAGCACCTGAACAGTGAGCTAACAGTACTGCAGATAAAAACCAACAAACAGATTAGATGCGATACATCAAATTAGATGCTGTTACAGCGTTAGCCTGCTGTGCATGTTATAATAGACCTAGGAAAAGATTGTGGCCCGCTTATTTATTTCTCCACCTTCCCAAGCAGTTGTGCTGCGCTGAGCAAACACTGCAGCAGTGAGCATGGGCAAGAACAAGACAAATTTAAATCTTTTCCCACCACTTTACTTCTGACATTAAAAATGCTGTGTCCAGCTGCTACTGGATCTGGGTGAAACTGAAGCAGATTACTTCTGCACCCTTCAGTTTCACACAAAGCAACTTTTTTAGAGCAGTGGAAGACCCCATTGGGAAGAGAGCTTTCCTGTTGCTCACTGGCTCATCTGATCTTCCTCTCCCTGCATCCCAACAGAACCTATTTCCAGGACCCTCCCAAGGTGCCGTGGGCTTTCATGGCCACTGACCTTCCCCGCAGGAGCTGCAGTTGGCAGGTCATTACCCATACCTTGTAAAGATGTTCACATTCCAGAGCAGCAAAGACGTAGGGAGGAACACAGGATCTGGGTTAGCCCAAATGGTTCCCTATCCCCAGCCCCTGTGAGCAGGCAGACAGCAGCACTCAGAAGCAGAGGCAAGAACATGCACTTTCATCATTGGCAGTGGAGCAGCAAAAGCTCTGTGAGGTGGGCTCAAGCAGAAAACGGGATGCAGCACCCCTGTTCTTCTCACAGGAGTATCTGTCACTTCAAAATAGGCGAGACCAACACGTCAGGTTACTCAGGGAGAGGTCTGCAAAGCTGGGGAAGGGATAAAAAGCAACATGCGGGACAGAGCAGGATGTGCAGCTGATCTTGCAGGTGTAGACGTGGAAAGGAGGAGAATGGAGGATCATTTTGCAGAGGATACCACATCAGCAAACTTAAAATGGCTCTTGTTTAGTTTGTTACATTCCAATTAGTGCCAGGCAGAACTGCCCTCCTGGCTCCCTGCAGCAGCTCTTGCAGGACTCCTGCAGAAACAGTATAGCTTTGCTTATGGGCACAAGCACCTGTTCAATACCTCTCTGCGGCAACATTTGGACTTTAGGTATGTGGGCAATACATGCTCAACTGCTACCAGCTCCTGGCCCAAAAAGGAGAGAAGAAAAAGGTCAGATGATTTTCCCAGTGCCTTCTCTTTCCTGCTCTAGAAGGACAAGGAGAGCCCAACGTGGCTTGTCCCTTCTCTGCTGCGTGACCAACTGCCCAGGGAAGGAGAATCTCCATGGGTGAAAAGGGTAGGGGCCCTGTGTGCATGAAAGCACTAACATCAGGAGAGCAAGTGATTTCCAGTCAGTGCAAGGCTGCAGCAAAGCAAGAACACCTTGCTATACAAGCTGAGACTACGAGCAGTAGAATGCAGATTAACCACTTGGTTGCCGCTTACCATGCCAGGTACATTGGGCTAAAGGCACCTCCATCCAGTGCTGCCCGACGTGCCAGGTACATCCCATGATGTTCCATTGAAATCACAACAGGCCATCAATAGAACGTGGCTGCACAGATGCAGAATGGAGGACCAGCAGGGACGCTGTTAAATGCAATTAAAAAACTGCAATCAAAATTGAAACGTACATTTTAAAATGGCCACCTGCCTTAAATATGTAACTATTAGAACAACCTCCCCTCCACCCATCTCCCCAGAACTGCTCAACTGCCATGGAAACAGGGCAGAAGGCTTCTGCAGGTGTCTTGGTGACTCTGTCTGACCACCTCCATCCGGAACTCCCAAAGGCACTGAGCTTCTGGGGACCAGTCCATATATATCCAAGAACAGCAGATCCCGGAATGTCTGCACCACCTTCCTTCTGCCCAGAAATTCAGACAACTAAATATCACCATTTAGAAATGCGTCTACAGCAAGAAAAGCCTGGCACCAGAGCTTCACGCTCTCCTTCCCCACACAATACAAGCAATAGAAGAAACACTTAAGTGCTGATTCTCTGTGTTGTCACCATTTCCCTGTCCCTCTTCCCAAGCCTTTGAAATCCTGCTCTTCTAGGGAGGTTGTGGCATTGAGACAAGCCGAGTCCTTTGGCTTTTGTTACATCTGTGGTGCAAGCCAGGAAAAGAAAACACTGCATACTCTCTCTTATTTATAATGATGCTTCACTGATAATTTAATCTATGCTCTTGGAGACTGGAGATCAAGTTGATTCATGGTGAACTGTAGCTGGTACAAAAATTGAAAAAACTTAAGGTCTATAATTCCACCCTTCCCTGCCCAAAGGAAAAAGCAACAACATCGTATTTTCTGTGTCAGGGAAAGGCACATCCCACAGATACACGCAGCCTAGGGCATCCTCTGCAGTGTGTATCCTCCTTCCCACAGAGCTCCTGCACTCAGCTCTGGCAGGGATTTCTAGGATGGTCTTAAGGTAGGTGCTGAGCACAGGTCCCTCTCCGCAAGTGCTGATGCTGCCCCAGTGGAAAAAACAGACAAACAGACACACACAGAAAACAAAAACCACTTAGCCAAGCCCACCAGAACAGAATCAAGCCTGCAGCCTCACGGGGATTTAAAATAGATTTTTAGACCCTCATGGCAAAGTGAAACTTGTCACATCGATGGCTGCATGTCTCCAGCTGTGCTGCTGGAGATAGAAATCTTACGTTTAAAAAGTTAGAAAACATTATCATTCCAACCTTAAAAAAGGCAAAATGAAGATGACTTAGAATAATTAATATAGTTGGATGAGAGAGAACGTAACAGAGGACACTGGCCTGGCAAATAGAAAGTGTCTTCATGAAAAGGACACTGAATGTAAGGAGGACAGTTCTTCATTCTTCCTGGACATCTGCTGGGCTCAGGCCCAGGACGGTGTTCCCATCATTCCCACCTGCATTCTTCTCCCCACTGTTCTGTAACTAAATCCCTTTCACACTGAACTAATAGGTGTTTGTATCCAGATCACCCTGTTTTGACTCCTATAGACTGAAGATTTTAAAATCTTGTCAATACAATGAAGAAGTGAAATGTGAGTGTTTGCTTACCGACCTGGGCTCTGCGGAGCCAGGAGCGTTTGCTGAACTAGTCTGAAGGGACCACTGCCAGCATGAACAGCCCAGCCCACATTTACACAGCTTGCGACTTTAAGCATAATGGGCCAGAGCCCCAGGGATTTGGAGCTCCCCCCTCTCCAAGAGATCACACACTCTAGACTGCATACAAACAACATACTACAACGTCTGCCAGCATAAGGACTCTGCAGAACACCCAGCAATACCAGCAATACCTTAAGAAAAGCTGAATGCTGCATAAAGGTATTTCTTGGACAGATTTCGAGAGAGCAGCCCAAATGCAGATTTACACCCAGATTACAGCAATTCGAGTCTTGCTAGTGTGAAGCAAGAAGCTCTTCTCCATAGCTGCATTTCACCTCTAGGGCAGAGATTAGCAGAGAGCTGCTTCAAAGAGAGGTGTTTCCTACTGTTAGAACATCACGCTGCAGTCAGAAATGGAGCTTCCTGCCAATTCCTAAACAGACCCCTTGAATATTTTGTATTTATTTTCACTGCTGACATGAAGGAGCTTAAGACTACCCAAAGCCCTTAGTGGGAGGAGAAGCAGCTCGGACATTGGAGATCTTGTCAGGCAAAGCCAGGCACTAGAAATTCCTGCATATCTGCAGAGCACAGTTGATCTCAGGGACACAGCAGTGGCACAAAACAAGTATGGCCTCAGAAGCCAGGGAGCAGCAATAGACGTTGGGCTCTTCTGCAGCCCTGCAACAACTGAGCAAGCTCAGCTCCCAGTGTACCTGCATTGTCAGTGCTGAAGGCAGCTCTGATGTCCCATGCTAATCTAACGACTCTTTATTGCACTGAAGTACCCACATATTCAGTGGAGTAACTCAGCTTACACAGGAGGAAGGATGCCCTCTACCCACCCACCAGTTCAGGCCCCTTTGGTATGCAAAATTCCTCTGTTTCCCAGCTACCTTTGAGCCTTGATGGATAGAATTCTCCCTTTTTACAATGCAAGAATTTAGGACATGACTAAAGAATTGTTGCTACCTCCCAGCTAATCCTAGAGAGTGTTAGGCAGAATCAACAACTCTATGAATTACATGGAGAAGATGCTTCTGGTCCAAAAAGCTTGCAAGCTGTCCTTCGGTATGGTGGGCCAGAGTCGGCAGGGGTGGCACAGGGTGGCAGCTTCATGCTGGGCATTGCTCTGGGGGCACAAGCACACAGCACCATGGAGAAGATGGAACATTGTGACCCTTTTCCAGCTTTTCCCAGCTCCCTCCCAGCTGCAGCACAGCTTTAGGGCTCTGAGTCACCACAGGTACAAGCTGATAGCTGGGTTGTGAAATGCAGCAATACTGGAGCAAATGCATGGCCCTTTCGGCTGTCCCTGCAACTGGGGAGGGACCTCCAGGACAGAGATGAGGGAGGCAGCTGGGAGTGTTAAATCCACTGGTGATTGTGACTCAGAGCCCTTAGTTACTGGGTTTGTTAGAGTAAACAAGGCCTCAGAGTGCTGGGAGAAATGGGAGAGAGTTTGATAAAGATCTTCCCAATTGGGTTGCTTATTTTGCTTTATTGTGTGGACTCAGCAAACTTTTCTGCAGAGAGAAGTAGTCTGAATAGGAATACCTGAATACGGAATACTGCTAATATTGTGAACTTACTGCAATAGTGAACACTGAGCTCCATGCTGAGGGGTGCAGGAAGGACATGGGTAGTAACAGTCTTGGACCAAAATGTCATCTCTCTCAACCACATGCCAGATGCCAATGAGCACAGGAACAAACTTTGCTCTCTCATTTCTCTGCAACACCAAATCTCATTCCCTTATCTCATGCATACCTGCAAATGCAGGAGAAGCAGTTCTCCTTAACACAAATAAACAGCGCCTTAAATACAGCACCTTTTGCACTTTATCCACCACCTTTTCTTTCTTTGCCAAGACTTGACCACGTACACAGCCCTGTACCTCCCAGAAACATCTTTGTCTCTAAGCTTCACTCTTGTGAAGCCTTTCAACTAAACCCCTGTTTAAGAGTCAGTCCTAGCAGTGTATCAAGACTGTACTGCCTGCCAAATGTCCCTCCAAATCAGCTGCTTAACTGATCATCCTGAACCCTCTCTCATACATTTGGCTCTTTGCAACCACCAAAAAGTGTTTCTGCAAATCTGAGCCTGGGAAACGAGAGGATGCCAGAAAGCCATTATTGCTCTAAAAGCAGAAGAACTAACGGACTCAAAGTTTTGTAAACTGTCTGCATTGCATCCAAATCTGTCCAAGCTGAACATAACCCAAGGAGAAAGCAGGGTTTACTAATTTTACATTCTTCATTTCATTCGCTGCCTCTCCTCAACCACTACTTCACATTTTGACTGTTTTATTCCTCTGTCTTCTTCACTTGACACTTCAGACTTTCGTTAAACTCAGCTCACAGGCTCTAGGAGGTTGCTCTACATACGCTTTCAAAATCCACCTCTTCCCAGCAAGGCTCCCATCCTGCAGCACTGCACAACTGTGGTCCAAGGATGCAGATATGTCATGCGCATTTGACCAGCCTTCTCTGTAAGACCATGTCTCAGCTTTAGGGATCACCGCCCCAGGTGCGCTATGAAAGGCGGCTCAGCCAGGTCAGGGGGTATTGAAAACCTTGCTACAATCCAAAGCAAAGGATCTTCCTCCTTTCCTTCCCTACACACTGTCCAAATCAGGGATTTTCTGGCAGTCCTCAGAATGCACATACTATAGGCTCTTGTCATGAATCAAGACTTAAAGCATCTCTCCATTTTAAAATAGTGGAAGGGGACGAATGAGGCAGAGAGGAAGGTACTTTTGCCCCTGATTTGGTTTTGAAAAGGGAATTGGCAGCCTATGCATGTGCAGGACCCCTAGAAGCATTTTCCGCCAAACTATATACACAGCCCACAGCAAAAGATCCAGCAGCTCTGTGCATCCATTCCAGTCTGCTCAGCTTCTCCTAAATCAACACCGCCAGAAGGCAAGACAGCACTGTAACAAATTAGCACCACTCACAATTTGTTGAAGTTGCTGTTCCATTGTTTGTTTATTTAAAACACACGCACTCGCGCACACAAACCTCCCCAGCTTGCTCTCTGCTGCCATCACCCAAACTCCAGATTTGTTGTCTCATAGAGAGCGAAGCAAAGGCGGTGGATTAGAGCCATGCGGAGCAAGTCACCGCACTGGGACTCCGCCTGGGTTTGGCTTTTTCACTGCAAGCAAAACAAAAGAATGCCTGCACTGTTCCAGCCTGGAAGATCAAGGTGTCAAAATCTTTATTTTGGCACTTGACTAGGAACGTGTTGTTAAGAAAAAGAAAGAGCCACAGGCTTGAAGGGACCCAGCCCTAATAAAACTCTTAGTGCTAATGCTATTTATGAACATCCAAGGGATAATCTGCACCCCTTATCAGCCCACGAGATTATAAGATCTTTAAAATAGGAAACGTCTTACTTCATAAAGCACCGTGTAAGTTTACGAAGCACAATATTAGTGGTAATAAATAATTGTCAAAGTAGAGCAAAGTAGTGGCTGTAAAACCTTAAGAAGTACTGTCATTCCCATTTCATTCTGAGCTCTTGTAATACTGGACTAGTAATACTGTAAGTTGACTGGTTGTTCTGAGTTAGTTTACTGTTATGCACCAATCTGTTTTCATTTTAAGAAATTATTTGGGAAATGTGCTATGCCTTTATTTACACTGGAAAAATTAATGTTTATCGTGAGGTGATTACGACATGGGTGATTTTTAAAAGCTGTAGCAGATTCTTATCCTTCCACCAAATACCGCCTAGTTTGCCAGCACGTATCTGCGTGATTCCTTTACGTCTCCGCAGAGCACCCTGCGATCTGAGCCATTGCTTACCAGTTGTACCATGTACCCTGTAGTGGCAGCTTCTCTTTGATTTCTCTTGGTTTATACGACATTAAGCTCTGGGCCACTGCAGGTGTAGTTTAAAGGACAGTAAAGCAAGTATCATCACCTGAAACCTTTATATGCTTTAATTTATTATTTTAACTTTTGATTTTGTTTTCTGGCTTATGAATGCTCTAAATGTTTGCGTCTTCTGGCTGCTGTATCGTGTGCTGACAGATGCTGCATCATCCAAAGCGCCTCTGCTAGCCTGGGTGGAGCACGGTCTTTGTTTCTGGACAGGTGAACACTAGATAACACAGTTACCTCCGCCAGTCTGACCATAATTAAGGAAATCACTAGATTTTATACTCAGATTGAGACCTCTGCATAGAATTCAATGGGTGCAAAAACAATTAAGATTTTATTCTTCAGACAACACATGGTTTATCAAATGTTTAAATACTTGAGCTTAAGTATTTCAAAAGCTACTGACTTTGCGTTTGTCACCTTAAGTCGCTAAGCCATTTGTGCATTTATTTCCTGTCAGAATTAAAAACCCTTAAAGAGCGCAGCAGAATGGATCTCCCTCCTTCTTTCAGCACTATTAAAACCATCTCATTGGTAATTATTCTCCTCAAGATGGGTGTGGGGGAGTGAAAAGCTGGAGCAGATTCTATTTATAGAAGGTAACCTTGGGAAAAACAGGAGGTACCAGAGAAACAGGCATGAGGGGTGAAGTTGTGACAGTATTGAAACCAGGAGACACAGGTGTACCCGCTGCTTGTGCCAGAGAGCGCTGAGAACACAACCGTGGCCGCACCTCCTGCGAGGTTTAGGCTTGGCTGGCAGGTTTCATAGGCACTCAGATGAGAATTCAGAGACAATTCATGTATTTAAAAGCTTGAGCAAGATTCAAAAAAAAAAAATAAATCCAAACACACCAAAAGGCTATTTTAAAAGTTTGCTGGATCGCTTCCCATAGAGCTCTCCCCTCACAGCAAGGAAAGCGGTTAAAGAAAACAACACACCACACATACAACCCAAAAACCAAACCGAAGCAAAACAGAAAAACCTAAACAGCCAGAAGGACTGAAACCTCGGTTACACAGATGGAACAACTCAGCAGTTTTGTAGCTACACAAATAGGATCAGAATCTGCCCAAAGGAGTCATACATGCACAAACCACCGCTACCAGCCACAACAGACATTGATGCTACACCGTAGACTGGAAGGAAAAAATATAATACTACATCCTTACCACTCATATAACAGCACCAAGAGACTCCCAAAGGATACAAAACATCTGTTTAGCGAGGATATGTTTGGGCTAAAATCTCCCTCCTGCCATTGTGCATCCCCATACACCTATTATCCGGGATGCAGCTGCGTTTGGCCCCTGGCCCTCGGCTGCACATCACGCAGCCACACGCAGCTCTGTGACAGGGACAGGCTGTGCAAATGGTGGCATTGTTACTTCACAGTGCAGCTGGTCAGGACACGCACATCCTGAGGCTCATGAACCGGAGCAGAGCTGTTTCTCTTGCCAGCCATGGGGATGCTCTGGTGCCATCCAGCTTTCTCTGACCCATCAAATCAGTCCATCTAGGACTAATCTACTCCCTTCTCCAGGCATTTTCTTGGCAGGCTCCTCACTCAAAAAATTGTTTTAACAGCAGGAAAACCACCCCAAAACCTAAACCACAGTCAGGTCTTGTAAAGAACTTGAATAAGCGGCATCCTTCTTATCGTAAGGTATCCTCCAGCATGGATGCTAACACAGCTTTCACACACCCTCTTCCTCTGGTGCCTCGGCGTAGGAAGCCTGACAATAATCCCAAATGCCCAGACCCTTCCAGGACCAGTCATTTCACACACAGACCCATTCCAGACAATTAAAGTCTTAAAACAGGGTAGGTAATGTAAAAGCCCATTTAATCTTGTGCAGGCAAGAAATAGCAGGGACCCGCCTGTAGAAAAATTTTAAAGTATATAGTAATTCATCAAATTGATTTAATACAGCCAGCTGCACATGAGAACGCTGGCCCAGGCAGAAATAGTCCCCATAGTCTGCATTTGCGTACAAACAGGCAAGGTGCTTTGGCACAGCTACTGCAGCCTTTGAAAAAGTTGGTTTCAACATGTTGGGAAGGACTTGGGATTTTCCAGCTGTTCTCTAAGCAGGAGGCAATTCAGCGAACACACCCAAGACCTGCAGCAGACACCGCTCTGAAATTTGTCTTCATTATGTTCTAATTTTCACACAACTTTCTATTATTGCCAATAGGCAGAAAAAAGTGCTGATGAAATTTTTCATCTTTCTAAAACGAGAGGAAAGGTCAGGAAAGCACTGTTACACATATAAGTTGTTCTTTCTCTAGCAGTAGCCATAGGGAGGGCTGGGCTGGGGTTTACTGCTCACATTTTCCCTGTTATTCTTAAGCCAACAGATCAAATACGGGTGTCAGGTTTGGTGGGTTTCAAAACAAAAGGTGTATTGGAAGGGGGATTATAATGGGGTTTTCAAAAGACGGTAATTCATAACAAACAGTGACATTGCTGAGAAAATAACTTCTGCTTTGCCATCTTGCAAATATTACTTCTCCCCCCCAGAACAGGTTGAGTCACTGAGAGATACTCGAAGGTTCAGACAGGACCAACAACTGTGCTTTAATTTACTGAGATATCCGAAAATGACTGAGGAGTTTGGGTCTTACAGTGGGATGAGTGGCACAGTAGAAACTCTTAGTAATGCTGCCCTTCTTCATATGTGTTTTTATTATTATTTGTATAAAACTTCCATTATAAAAGACAAAAGTCTGGTTATTAGAAGATCTGTAAAGCACACCAGAACTTCAGAAGGACCCTCAGCTCTGACCATCTCTTATGGAAAAGAACAGGTTATTATTAGAACCCACTTTTTTCTTTAACCTGATTTTTATTTTCCTGGGAAATGTGAGAAAGTTTTTTTGTTTATTTTGGTTTTAACTGATCATATTATTTGAAGGATTTAGTGAGGAATCTTAACAAATCTGCAGAAGGGTTTGGGGGGGTGGTGTGCAGTTAGAAAGAGGAAAGCCTCATAAAAACAACTCTACCCCGCTCCAAACACAGGCTTTGTTCCTCTGCTGCACACACACACTATTGCCCTTTTGCCTCTCCCTGAGAGAAACAAATCCAAAAGATCTGGTGTAAAACGCCTGGAAATCACTGCGCTCAGTTGGACACGTGGTGGGGTGATGCTGGGAAGCAAAGAAGCAGCTGAAATTATACGGGAATAACAACAACATTCACTGAAGTTCCCCCTGGATACATGTCAGCATGTGGGAATGATGGATTAAGATGGAGTATTTGCATTTCCCAGTCAGATGCCAAGATATCAAAGCTGGCGCACCAAGGTGTTCTGGTGTTCCTTGAAGGGAGGCTCCAGCCATCAGCACTGCCTGGGTACAGAACTCTTCTGCTCGCAAGGATCTCTCTCTAACAGCGCGTGCATTTTTCATTTTAAAAAATATGTGATCTAGGTTAGTGCTCATAAAAGTGAAGGATTAACAGCTCCAGTGTAGCACGGGCAGCTGGGCAAGCTCTGCTGACAGATCCCTGCCAACACAGGCAGCCCCAAGTGAATTCTGCACTGTGCTCCCACCCACACGCAGGCAGTGCCACACTGCCAGCTTCAGTCAGCACAGTGCCACATTGTCACCTCTTCTTCTAAGGGCCACCATACTCCAGTTTGATGTTTGCATACAACAGGCCCATAGACACCTGAACAAATAGAGTGCAGCACTGAAACCCCTGTCAGACATCGTTTCTAAAATAGGCTGTAGCACTTCTGCATCATTGCCCTCTACAACACACCTCAGTGCTTTTATGTTCCTTCTCTTTTAAAGCCAGCGTTAACATTGACAGTGGCACATTATTTCCCATTATTTTCGCAGCAGAGAAAACAAAAACAACAAAACCAAAATCCCAACGCATAGAGAAATAGATCCATCATTACAGATGGTGTGATGAGGCATCATGATCTGTTTTAGCCCATCCAAGTCAGGGCCACCACTAAGGTCAGGTCTTGCCCGCTCCCTGCATCAGCCCTTGTCTGGCTCAGCCTTACAGCCTCGTGTCTACAGGGACAGCGCAGGAAAGCACAGCTAAGGATCAGGAACACTCCTCAAAGCTGCCTGTAAAGCCACATCCCTTGTGTCAGAGGTCACAGTAACAACTGAGAATTGTGCTTCAAACTCCTAAACATCCTCCAGTACCCAAGAACGTTGCTGGAAATAGGTGAGAAGATGACGGTGAGACAGAGGAACAATGAAGAAAAGAAAATTCTTGCAAATAATTGCTGGCACTGCATGGTGAGAAGATGGAGCAGAGCAGCACTCAGACCAGGATGAGCTTTTCTCCCACAGAGGAACAGAAAGAGATTCTCCTGACTGCCTATGGGCCTTCGATTCTTCTCTCTGACACCCCAATTTGCATAGTCAGAAGTGTGATCAATACCTAACTACTAATATATGTCTACTTTGTAATGATCTTAATTTCTAGATGCTTAACAGTTGTTGACCTCCTCCCTTGCAATTTTGTAGCAGCCCAGCAAGAATGAAAGTTTCGAGGTTCTCCCAAAAGTCCCCAAGATGCATCAGAAAGGGGAATCTGCTGCAGGGCTGCAATAGGTTGTCTCAGCAGATTCAGTGGGTAACAAGGTCTTCTGAAACAAAGTGTAATATGTGTTTCTGCCTGGACTTGCCAAAAGACCTTAATGCAAACACAGCCCCAGCAGAATTAGGATGGACTTCAGTGGCTCCCTTCCCCTCAGGGGTTTTTTTGTTTGTTTTTTTTGGGGGGTGTTGGGTTTTTTTGGGATTGTTGTTTTGAGGTTTTTGTTTTGTTTTGTTTTTTCCCCCCTCTCCTTCAATCCTGATGAAATTCATTACCATTGCATTTAAACTGAGGTTGCGATTTAAATTTTCCGAAGCAGGCAGGGCAGGTTTGAAAGCCTGACGTATCAGAGTTTATGTGCTTCCTGAAGAGCAGGGGTAGTTGCAGAATCTTCCCCAAGGGGTGCCTGCTTGGTCCCCTCACCCCCTTGACATATTTGCCATCGCACAGGCCACTGGATTCCTGGCAAGTCTAGCAGGCTTGCTCCTTACAGCCAAGCAGCCCCACATTGAAACATGCCAGTGCTTTCCTTGAAGGTATTTACAGTTTACTTTTAGTGCTACTTTAAGTTCAAAGGGGCTAGTAAAGCCCCATTAAGCCATTTACATCAAACTGGTTAGTTAATTATCCTGTTGCAGGCTTTAAATTAGCAATTTATAACCCCTTCCCTAGAGATGCCAGTATTTGGAAACAACTCAGCCAGGACATTTTGCAGGGCGCAGTTAAGGAACAAAAAAACCCACTGAACCCAACCACCCCTCCCTACCAAAAAGCAAAACAAACCAGAACAACCACGCAACACCACCGAAGCAAACAGCACCAGAATAAATGTCTTCAGTTTTTGGTTGGAAATCAGTTAACTCTGGGAGAATGCAGCGAGGACAGGGGGAGGAGAGCACCCCTGTTACCAGCCAGCAAGGACATGAGACTGTGTCTGGGCAGCAAAACACGTTGACATGCGGAGATAAAGAGCTCGCCTGGGAGGCACTGCAGCTAGATGAGGATGATGCTTCCCTCACAATGAGATATTTTGCTGCTTATTTCTAAGCTTTGCTGCTTAGAAAATTAGAAAGGTATTTTCTCATTCTTGTGTACAAAAATGCATCTGCCACAAGGAAGAAAAATGATTTGAGGCTTTGGTGCTGGTCAAACTGTGGATGCCAGTCTACAGGAACTGCAAAGGACGGTGAGCTCTGGTCACATCTGCTCACCCATGCAGGTGGGGAGGCTCTTGCCACACTGCAGCCACCTTTCAGGTGAGGATTGACAAGGTTCGGGTTTATATCCCCTTGCCATAAGGGTCACTGAGCTGCTCACAGCAAGCCTGTCTCATGGGCCAAGGAGCCTCTGCTCCCAGGATCTTCTCCCCTGCTGACAACACTTTGTTTCTGAGAAGGACAGTCTGTTGTCTCCTCAGGGTCTGGTTATTCCAGTCCACCCCACTCAGGATTCAGACCTGTTCTAGAAGGGAGTAATAACAACCTTCTCCCCAAATATCTAACTGCCCAAACTAACCAGGTCCTAGAGCAAAATATGCCTCTTACCCTCTCTTACTTATTTTTACCAGGCATTATTAGTTCTACAAACTATTGGCACACTGGGTGTTTATTGTCAAATTCTTTTCAAAATAAAGACAGGAGGAAAAGATTGCCCAGTTGCTACTGTTTTCACACAACAATCTGTCAGGTACAGGAGTGATCTTGGCCCCAATCCTGGAAGCTGTCCCAGACCAACAATCACTGCAAACCTTACCAAGAGCAGTAATCCATGGAAAAGAAGGGACATGTGGAGTGGGACCAAGGCAAACTGGGAGATTCCACATTTACATCAAAAAAAAGCACATAAAAAAGAAGTTGGAGAGAAAGTTTCCATTCTACTTGGAAGACAAGACAGATGGAATCAACTCATGACAGACCTGGTGATTTTTCACTCCATCTTAATACATCCCCTTTTCAATGACCAAAGGAAAAAAAAGTTATCTTCTACCAAACAAGTCTCAGATTAACTTAAAGTGATAAAAATCTAAGCAAGTTATATTTATACTATGCATATATACATATATATATATTTATACTATGCAACCATGAGATCTATTTTGCATTTGCTTCATTTTTTTCTGCATGGAAAGCAGCCATTTCACACCAATTTCTAGGATGGGGGCAGATGGGAAGAAGAGAAGGAAACACACTTGGAGGTTTCAAACCAAAGGGACAAAATGTTTTTGTACAAAATTTGGTAAGACAACATCATTTTTATGTGATTTACTGCTCCAAATTGCAAGACAGAGGCCTTATAATAAAAATAAAGGTAAACACAACATAAAATCTAAATTATCTAAAGGACTGAAAAACCCAACCCCACACATAGATGACATTCTCTGAATTCTCTGCCCTTTCTTGGGAGCAGTTACACCCAAACCATCACTCAGCCCAGAAGCTGTTCCCTCCCGCTAATCACTCTGGAATCACACACTAAGGTAAAAAAAGTTAAAATGCAAACACCAGGCTGGCCTTTGGAACAGCCCGGTGCTGACAGGCCGTAGGATTGCATAATATTAAGGAATTATAAAATAATGTGAAACTGGGGAGAAAGAAGCAAGCAAAGCCCTCCTGTGGATGAAATGAGAGTCCTTCCCGCTCCACCAACCCTTCCGTTTCCCAGGCACGCGGTGCCCAGGCCTGTGCCTAGAACAGGTGTGTCTCCTTAAATACCTCACATGTCACACTTGTGTCTCATGGACACAGTCCTGCGGGATTATATTAGTACCAGCGCATACCAGCTGTAGCTGCCCCAGGCCGTATCCTGTAACTCCTTGCACGGGGGGAGCTTCTCTCCTGCTCCCCGGGGTGTGCGGAGCCCCTCGCCACATGACTTTGTGCAGACAGACAGCGACCCTGCGACTGCGGCTCCCGAGCATTTGTGCTCTAGGGGCGAATCCATTCGGGGATAAGTGAAAAAACCTCCTCCAAGAGCAGGAACAAGGAGCTGCCAAGAGAAACTGAATGAAGGTCTCCAAGTTTTCCTTTTCTTTCCCTCCTCTGCGTTTATTATCAGCAAATTCTCAACTGATTTATGCTAAATAAACCCCCTGAAGCTCTCCTTTAAATAAAAAAAAGGATGCACAGCTAACAGAGCAAGGTCCACTCAGCCATTCCCAAGCAGAAAATGCTGACAGGGCACCAGGCAGATATGGCTGGTGCAGGATGAAGGAGGGACGAAGGAGAGCGAGCCTCATACATCTCTAAGTCAGCACAGGAAGAGACACCTCTTGGCAATTTCAACCTAATTCTTCACTAAGCCGTGGAGAATACTAGCTGCTGGCCTAAGCAGCTGAAAGAGCCAACAAGAAAATTTTTTAGGGCAGCAAATGCATTAATGGCTTTTTTTTTGTGTCGTATCTTCATGACGGGCACTGATAATAAAACAAGAAGAGCTACTTGGTTGGGCTATAGCTCTGCATCACGATATGATGGTATTCAGCATGAAAAACTGCCCCCATGCCATCCATCTTGGGAAAAGCATCCTGCAGCACTTAGCAGGGAGGCGGAGCACTGATGGATGCACAGAGCTGCTGACCATCGTGCATGGGCTCAGAGCTGGACGACCACAGGGCCCTGTAGGACCCTCCTGTCTTATCTCTCCTCAACAGCACAAGCGCCTTCATTTTCCAGCAAACAATTCTTGCATTCAGGCAACAGCTTTTAGGAGAGGGAGTACACGAGTGAGAATACATGCACGAGTCATGATGAAAAGTCTAATTTATGAGAAATCTACCACATCCGTAAGTTATTAACTCGGATTTCCAGGTTTGAGCACACATCAGGTTTTTCTGCTCATCCCTATGGTAAATATCTGCAGGCATCAGGAGCAGCCGTCAGGGATGAAGGCAGTGCCAAGCTACCTGTTCTTCTGAAGTGGCATAGGTAGAACTTTTTCAGTCCACCTTTGCTTTATTGACCCCTCGAGGATGGGTGATACAGTGGGTTCAGTGAACCCAACTCATCAGTCCAGCACAAGTCAGAAGCGAAGGGGAGTTCTCACATACTCTACATCCCAGTCATCTGTTCATCTCACTGGCCATCTCTGTTCAAATGAATCCAGAATAAGGCCATTCCATGATACTTCATTCTCAAACAAAAGAGCAGGACCCCGAAGTGCTGAGATCCATCTACTCCTAGAACTCTGTACACTTCTCACTACTGGCATTTCTCATTTTCCAGAGATCTCCAGTCTATAGCCATAAAAATAAGCATTAACCGCCAGGTGAACTCTTACTCTTTAACCAACTATTTATTACACTGGGTCTTTGATTACCAGGCAAACATCTGTTGCAAATGCCACTGCATGTTCTCAGACACCAGGAGTTTAAATGTTGAACAGTCTCCCATAACCAAGTTTTAGGCATCTTTACGTTTTCTTTATTCTTTGCCAACCGCAGTGTTAGTGGCTTCCTGGCCAGTTTAGCAGCCAGGCTGCTCAGAGCACTGAACTTCGCACATTTGTCATGAGATCTTTGAACACACACTGTCACGTCTTTCTCAAGCAACTTGAAACCAAATCACAAGAGCAGGTCTGTGTCCCCCACAGGCAAACCGAGCTGCGTTTCATAACTGTGCAATATACAGGATGTGCACTCCCAGAATGCAGAAACAATTATTTAAGAAGTCATTTAAAGAAAAGCCCCACATTTAGTACAGGAGTGCAAGCGTTCATTTTTCTGCAAACAACAATTTCAAACTTTGGGAAAACCAGGCCCTCCGATGGGCAACCAACCTCTCCATGCCCCCAGACAGAGCTGTGTGTGTTCCCACAGGGAGACAGCAGCGTGTGCGTTTTCTTTGAAGACTCAAAGTCTGGATTTCTAGGTGAGGGCAAACCAAAAATAACTCATTTCAAGTAGGAGTAGCTGAGAACAGATCTGTCCGTGAGTCTCTGTACAGGCCTCCGTCCAAATGCTCAACTCC
This sequence comes from Nesoenas mayeri, assembly GCF_963082525.1. NCBI lineage: Eukaryota > Metazoa > Chordata > Aves > Columbiformes > Columbidae > Nesoenas > Nesoenas mayeri. Next base: position 8,339,692 of record NC_137565.1, on the reverse strand, counting down.
CACTCTTGTCAGTACTTGCAAGCGTTTAATCCAACAGAGGTTCCTCACCAACCTCCAGCTATTGGTGACGTGCCTGCCTCGGGGCATCAAATCCTCGACAGCATCCCCTTAAATCAATTGGAGGAGTTTTATGGGAGAAAATGGCAAAAATCCTACTGTCATTAAGAAGAAAATTAGTGATCTAGTGCATAGCAATGATTAACCCAGTAACTATCCTTTTTTATCGAGGAACCAGACTCACAATTAAGATGTTTTCTTAAAATAATACATAAACAGATTACTAGAATGTCTTATACCATTTTAACCAGTGAAACTCCAGAGTTCAAATTACAAGCTATTTCACTGTTGGACTGTCTGCTTCCAGGGTCATAATTAATTTTATTTTTCAGAAGTTACAGTAGCAAACATTGACGAGGAGTGAAATAAGAAAAACCTCTTTAGGGCTCTCTTGCAGTTGGTATCAAACACAAGACAGGAGAACAGGAGGCCGGGTGCACTTATCCTCAGGGCAGCTCACACACCTTGAGGAGTGTGTAAAACACAGCAAATTCAAAATTCACTTGCCCATTTAAATTTTGGGGGAGGGCAATGGGGATGAGATAAAGGGGAAGGAAAAAAGGGAGTAACGTTAGTGACTTAATATATGAACACACCTTTCCCTTACCTGTGTATCACATCATGACAAATCCAGGAAAAGCCATGGCAATGCCATGCCAGCAGCTAAATGTGCTTTGACTCATTCATATATTCAGGTAGCATCCAGTGGAAGAGGAAGGATGGATTGAAATCAAAGTAATTTAAAGCTACCGATTTTAACCTTGGTTTACATTTACATTCTAGTTATTTTCACAAAGGATGACCAGTGGCTGGTCACTACTAAGCCATCTTGATTGACAACTAAATATAGTCTGCTCTCAATTTGGTATTATTTTCTGCTAACCAGAGAGCTGCACTATCTCCAGTTGAAACACTTATTCTATTTTGCAGTTGTTTATCCAGCTGACACTTTTCCTCATTTTATTATTTCAATAAACAGCCAATGACTATTATTAGACATTTTATTTTTCTCCTTTGAATCATACTGCTTGCAAATTCAAAGTGTAACATCCATTGAGAGTTTTCTGGCTTTGTTTTCTTAGCAAGTGTACTAAACATTTAAATCCAAACATGTTTAACATTTAAAACAAACCGTAGCTGATGATTTAAAACTGAATTCTCATTGCCTTGTCCTTCAAAGTGTAGAACTGGCATATATTTGTCTCCCATGATACGTAGCTCTTATTCACCAACTTAGAAAAGGAAAACAAGCCTCCTACATATCTTAGGCTTTCATTGTTTTCTCAATGAAATCCTTTAGTGCATTAAATAAATGAAAAAAGAAAAAATCTGCAAAACTGGCCTCAGGGTCTCCCAGCAGAAGCAGCTCCAGCTTTCAAAAGCCCAGCGCTTTCTTAGGCCCTTGTTCCTCACGCTTAGGGACAGACTTTCTGCCATTGGGCGTTCTGCCTTTTCTTAAACCTTTGGCAGAAGACAAATAGTGCTTGAATAAAGCCAGACCTAAGCTCACCGACATCTATGAAAATCATTTAAGGCAGCTAATGTAATTTCAAGTGAGTGTTTTTTAACAGGTATGTAAAAGATTGTTCAATTCAGTAGCTTTTAGTCACTACATCTATGATGCACTTGAGTTTTGCTCAACATCCCACAAATTCCTAATATAAAGTCAACTAAAACGTGAATTGAAATAAGCAATAATGGGGAAAGAGAACCACTGGTGCACCATGAAAGGAAGAGGTATGTGTCCATTTCCTACAGTGTGCATTCTGCTTCCCATTCTGTGGCATTTGTACTGAAGTGCTGTGATTGTGCCTGTCCACCTTTTATTTAGCAATTTATATGAGAGATAAATCCTTTTTGCCCCCAAAAATCTTAATGCACATGCCAAATGTAAAAAGATAAAGCTTAATTTGCAGTTGGGAAGATGGCAGAGGAACAGACAGACCTTCACCTGATCAGACACAACGTTATGTGAGAAGTGCAGGAGAAACAGGTATCCATGAAACCCTCCCATGCTACTTCCAAATTCATGTTGTCTTCACAATCCATGACATTTCACAAACCATTTCTGCACTAGTTCTTTATTTGTTTATTCCTTCCCATGGTAGCACTCACTTTTATAAAATTCACACCTTAATTGCTAGCACAAACCTGGCTGCCTCTCAAGCTTAGGAAGCCTGAAATGAAAGCTTTGCCTTTGCCTGCAGGGGCTCAGAGCTGGGCAGCCTGGCTGCTGCTGCCATGCTCTCCACAGAAGGTCCGTGTCATTTCTTTAAAGCAAATGCCTCTCATTAAATGATGAGGCACAGCTATGAGCTCACATGCTGCTTCTTGCAAATATGCGCGCCTGCTTGCTTACATGGAAGATTAGAAAGGAATAAAAGAGTCAATACATTTACTGCATGAACGTCAAAGCAAAATGAAACATTTGTTGTTCAAGTCAGAAGACTCTCATCCTGTGAGGAGGTCTGCCTAACAGTTTTCAGTATGTAAAATAAATGCAAATTTCACCCAATTATCCAATGATTGCTAGTAGGCTAATGGTGACTCATATTGCCACTGATGGAACACACCTCAGTTACATTTTGAGCAAGACCTGTTGTGCTTCAGCCAATCTAACAACAGGCTTAACCTGGAGAGGTGCATCGTGCGTGTAGCTACTGGTTTCTGAATGGTGGAGGATCCTGTTCAAGCTCATCCATGAGCACAAGTTCATCCAGTAACCTGACCGACGTGACTAAACCAGGAAAGGCAGCAGTGTGTTAGACACGGTACCAGGTCCTGCATCATGCTGGACAACCTGTTTAGATCATTTACCAGTATTGCTGGAGTTTAAGTTGTGGCTAGATGGCAAATGTGCAGAATGAATCATTGCAGGTTTTGGGAAAAAAAACAAAAGGATGCATTGGAGGGATAAAGCCAATAAAACCTCTTTGCTCCTTGCTGCAAACAGCAGTTGTTTTGCTGGTGTGGAGGGAGAAGCAAGCAGGGGAAGTACAACTACACATCCTTTCTTCAAAGGGAAGATGACTTGGTATGTCAGAAATAGTCTAGTAAGAATACTATTTCCCTTACCTAATGAAGTTCCTTGTCCAGTATTAAAGGAAAGTAATCTTTCAGCAGCATTGGAGCCACCTTAAAGGGCAATTTATAAAATAATGTAGGGGTTTGATGTTTAAACAAGCTTTTCCAGCAATTACTTGTTAATAGCATCCAGAGGCTCCAAGTAAGAAGCAGAACCCATCATCCCAAGCAATTTATAGTAGCAATACATGGAGTGAGACAGAGGACTTGAAGGGAAGGAAAATGCTGGGGGCAGGGAGAGGGGCGATAGTTAAAAACTACAAGTAAGATTGCTAAGTATACATAACATCTAAAAACTGGAATAAGCGCCAGTGCCATGCACCAAAGCCCTCTGGAAATACAAACTAAGAAAAAACCCGAGTCATTACTTCCTTGTTTCCAAATCAGCTCAGACCCAGCAGCTTTCCCGCAGCCTGCGCTTCAGAGAGCTCCAGCCTTTCACTGCCCCTGTGGCAGCCCGTGCCCTGGAGCACTCAGGTGTGCCAGGAAACGACAGCCAACAGGTACCAACTCATCTGCCCCAAGGCTACCTGGCATGCGAACTCAGAAGGGCTCTGAGAGCTGGAAGAGAAATCTCCCCAAGAGAAGGAAGAAACTCTCCCTGTTTTGCCTAGAAAACCCTCTGGTAGCCCTCCTTGGAGAGCCGAGCCGCGCGGTTTGTGAGGTGCGCTATTGCCGCCCGTGCTGCAGTCCGTACTCCTCCTCGGGGCAGGGGAACGCCACGCTGCAGCGAGCGAGCGAGCTCCCGGGTTCACGTGGAAGCATTCCAAGCTACTCAGCTTCTGACAGCTCTCCAACTGCTCCTCCACGCTGTATTGCTTTACATTACATTGCTCTCCCTGCCAGGAGGCACTGCTGTATTACAGTACAACCCTCTAGCAAAATGTACAACTGATTTTTTCACCTGCCAAATACCAACCGACTGTTGCCACTGCAGTCGCAACTGTAAGCCCTGCTCTATAGACTTCCCTGCTTTTGTGCATATACCAGAGATTTTAATATCTTGCCTCCTTTTCAGCCTTCTTCCTCACTTGTTGCTTCTCCCCTCCCTGTTGTGCTCCCCAGCCCTTTACACGGATGGCAGCAGCCTCGGCTTCCAGCCCAGGGTATCACTACTACTTGAGTTAAAACGCCTAAGCCAGCTCGTTAGTGCATTATCGGGCAACCCGACTGGCCGTAGCACCGAACACAGAAAGTGAGAAAAATAACTAGAAACGTTGTAGTGACTCACAACTTCATTACCAAACTCAGCTTTTTGTTGTCAGAATTTTAACAAAGAAAGCAGGCTACAGGGGCTTTTTATAACATACACATTTTTAAGGTATTAGGAGGCATTTGGCTCCTAATTCTCTTCATTTCAGTGTGCTTTTCATTACTCATGGGCTGCAAGGCAAAACTAGTTCCCTGCACTGCAGTGTAGCTGGTTTCCTTTGTAGTTTTGAACTATAAAAATAGCCATATTATAAGAGCAAAGGTCCAGCTCTCTGTCTGTTCTTCAGAAGCAGGCAGAATAGGGCCAAAAAAAATAAAGCACACAGTGGGCAGGGCCAGGGAGGAAAAGCAGTGAAATAGAGTACAGACAGTCTTCTCCCTTCCTACACCCTGTGCAACTGTTCCAGATCTCCTGATCCAGAGGTTGCATCCAGGCCATCACTTTTAATAAGAACTTATCTGTCCTTCATCGATTTTTCCATCTGTTTAGACTTCTGCTATCCATAATGCAGTTACCATGTGAAACTCATTGCCAAACTGTAGCTTGACAGAGCACCTCCTCATTGCCTGCTTTGAATCAATTTAGTTAACATAAGAACCATGAAGAATCACTCCATGCTCCTCTTCCCCCCCCTCCCCATTCATGACAGTATAAAACATCTGCAATTTCTGTAATAAGTCATCTCTTCTCTATGGCAAAGAGAGAAATCACACTGACAGGTTGAGACTCATCTTTGATGGTCTTTTCTGGACCTTCCCTAGCCCCCCACTGTCTCTGAGAGGTGGGAATCAGTTCTGCACACTGTTTAAGACACTGCACACTATGGATTTACATAGCAGCATACGGATGGTTTCTGTTTCATTTACCAGCTTGGGTAAACATCCAGATAGTCTGTTGATTCTTCAGGGAGTGCAGCATGTCCTCCCAGTTGGCCATTAGCCTTTCTGCAAGAACTTTTTGGGGACTCACCTCAGATAGTGCTCTTAAGTAGTCTGCTGAGACTACAGGTGAATTTTTTAATCTCCCAACAACCGCTGCCACAGATATCTCAAATGTTTTTTTAACTAATTCAAGCCAGTTAAACTCCCAGCTTTCAAATCCCAGCCATTTCCCCCTCTTAACATCTTCCCAAAAGCCTGGCAGCTTGCAGCTACTCAAAGCTCACAGCTACCGTCCTTCACCTGTACACCCAGGTGAGAAGTCCCACAAGCCCCAGAACCAGAAAGTACATGGTTCTCCCCAACAAGCAGGGGGACGTATTGTTGCATTAAAATCTGTACTGACCAAGGAAGGAAACTTGATTAACCGTAGCCCACTGAATGTCCCAGTCTGAAGAAATTTCCCAGGCATCTCCATATAGTGGGTGGCTGTCCTGAAGGATCCGTCACACTTGGCACTGGGATGCACAGTTCACTCCCCTGCCTATCTCAAGAGACCTGCTTCACCAAATATAGCTGCTGCATAGAATTGCTTGGCTTATCTCCCCTCTTCTTAGCTGAACTGCCATGGTTCCAAAAGCCCTTAAAATTAATGATAGATATGCTTGCAGATTAAAATCCATCTACCTGTGTAGAGCTATGCACATCACTTGTTCATAATAGCACCATCAGTCAGTGCTCAGCTGCAGCTTCTCTGAGCTTCTAAATAGCAGCTCAGCTACTGCCAAATGAGCAAATGCTGGGAGAAACAGAGCAGTTTCTTTGACCCCATTTCAGAGTTTCTGGGAGGTGGTTGTAACACACCATGAGGAAGATAACACAAAACAAAGTTATGAGCTGAAACACTGCATCTCATCATACCTGACCAGAAAACCGAGCAGGTAATTTGAGCAAACGCAGACTCTATGAACATGCGGTTCACAAAAGTAGCTCAAGACAGCTTAACAAAATAATAGCACACGTTTTACTTCCATAGTTACAAACCTCTGAATTTGAATGAGCAAACTGTAAAAACTTTGTACATCAACAAAATTCTACTACTACCCACAAGCATAAGATAGCATGCAAAAGCTAGGCAAATAACGCAAGCCAGTTCAGCATATTGAAATCTAAACCTTCCTTCTGGGTATCTCATTTTCTGAACATTTTGTGTGCAATGCCTGCAAAAATAACACAGAGAAGTTCCTAGGAAAACTAGTGTGGGATAGAACATCACTTTTACTCAATAGGATAAGAAATTCCACGAAATCTCACACTGGAGCTCTGACAAAGGCAAGTCAAAGTCAACCAGAGACCTGCCCACAGCCAGCACCATTACTTCCCAAAACTGGAATGAGAAGTTGTGTTTAAGTTTTGCACTCAGCCTCCAATGTTAGTCACCTCAATTTTCTCTTTTGAAATATACACACAATACACACACACACATATTTATACACACACATACATAAATCACTTCTGGTATTTCTTCTGAAACCCCTACTCTGACTGTTTTGAAGTGCTGGATCTAACAGATGGCTTCGCCAGTTAATTTACGCCCCGTGTTATAAAACGCTGCCGCCATCCAACGAGGGATCAGAACCCACTAGGAGCTTGAATACAGAAAACACAGCAGTCTGCTCACAGCGAACAGAGAAGTTGTCATTGCAAGGCAGTTTACAAAAAGTGTCTTAAACACTGTTACAAAAAGCAACAGTCCGTTCACAGCTACACCAGGCACAAAAACAAGTTTGAGTCACCAGGCCAGTTACTTGCTGCTCTTCAGGAAGGTGTGTGCAAACAGCTATGGAGCAGGTAGTGTCTCCTGCCTCACACTGGACTCCTGTCCAGGCCTTGAGCTGCAAAAAGTCAGCACATAACATCCCCTTTCTTTGGTAACCAGCTGAGAACATGGTGCTTAGCTTCAGCATAGGAGTCTAGAAACACCTAGTTCCAGCTCAACTGTTTCAGAGAAGATTTAGCTGAGAAGAACAAATATGCCCTCTTCAAGATAGATGTTCTGGCCTCTTGTGGGTAGAACTCTCCCAGCAGCACTTGCCAAATGATAATGTTATTGCAGAAATGCATTTAAACTCAGTTCTGTTAATATGGTCCTCTCCCAGTTGAGACCAGAGGATCTCTGTTCACCTGGTCTCTTCTGCACTTATCCTGCCATTGTTCCAGAAGCAGAACGATGGCTGGTGAGGGCAGGTTACCCATAGGAAGGGAATGGACTCTTCCTCTCAGCTCCAGAAAGAAAACAATGGGTGAATTTACTCTGCAATTTGAGAGGAGTATTTCTTATCATCTCGGACATTTGCATGAAGCAGCTTCCTCAGCTCTTGGTTTAATGAATAAAGGAATCAAATCCTTCAGTGCATGTTGCAAGTAACCACAAAGATTTGCCATCAGAAACAGCTATACATGGCTCTCTCTCCATACACATCCGCAAGTAAATACTTTCCAAGTGATCATCTGGGAGAGTGGAAGTGGGCAGAACTCCATGCCCAGCCAAGTTGACTCTCCAAGGAAAAATTTGGACAACACAATGCTCAGATTCTTGGAAATACTTTGCAGTGGTTCAATATGTTCAGTTTTTCCTCAAACAAACGGTTTTAAGATTTTCTAGCAAGCTGGTAATTTTCCTGCTGTATCAACTTTCTTGATACCTACTTGGGAGAAAATTTAGTTGATATATTAGCATTTGCATGGCCTATTTCTTTGTGCTGTGGAAAAAACCTCAGGGGAAGAGGTGAAGAAACTTGCCCCAAAGTCATAACGGCAGCTGCGAAACTGAAGGGGGACCTCCTGCTGTCACTCCCTTAACTTCTTGTCCCTTTGCAACTGAAGGAAAAGCAAAGCCAACAGGCAGGGAGATGAATGACAAACCTGCGCGGTGATCTGGCCTCAACCGCTTGAGCTAAAGCTGCTTATTACAGTCAGTAGCAGAATCACACCCATCTCTTCTCAATCTGCCACCTCACATGCTCCACTGGGGAGACACTACAGCCCATGGTCTATCCATAGGATCGGGCAGAAAGTGGTATCCAAGGAACTTATGATGGCAACATCTAAATGCAAGTATCAGAGCACTTTACAGTCAAAAAGGTCTTTCCCCCAGGCTGCTTAAAATTTGCGTGTTCCTGTGTAGCACTGAAGATAGCAGCAATGGTGATTCATTAAGATAATGATTTAAGTAGGAGGCTTAAGAAAGTCGGGGTGGATTAACATCCAAAGGGCTACAGTTGGAGCTTCTCCACTCCAAGCTGCCACCTTCCCTTCTAAGGAAAGGGGCAAATTCCACAAGTTGCGAGGACTACGAATTAACAGCAACTATATGCCACTACAATGTATTAAAGCACAAGGACATCACCTCTACTCCAGGCAATCCTCCTTGGCAAGGTCACGCATAACATTTTATGCTGCAGGAAAATTTTCATGGCATTATAAGTTATTGGCTTTTCCTTTATGTTATTGGTTTGTTAGTGTAGGTTCTCCTCGAAAAAAAGATTGTGCAAGTTTCTTTTAAACTATTTTTCTGTCAACCTCAATACAAGTTTTCCTCCAACCAGTTGTCTTTCTCCACTATTGAATAATCAGATGAGTTTGATAAATTGATTGCTCCCACATAATAATGTAAATATACACACTGGAAAAAAAGCACAGAAGTCCTTTCCACACCCCAACATTTAATCAAATTGTAATCAGTTACGAGTTGAAACACGCATTCTGTCCGTAACAGAGTTAATGCTCAGACAGTAACAGGCGGCTCATACTTCATCACTACTGAGAGAGAGGCCTTTGTACTGTGATTTTGATATAATACTTTCAGTTGCCATCTACGGAGACGCACAGGCAACCAGTTCTGCTATTCTGCTCACTCATAATAGTTGCAATAGGGCATCCCGGTGTATGTTGCCCACTCACCGCTAGCTGTGCTTGGTCTGAACGTCTTCTAGGCACTCTATCCCATGCTGAGTCAGTACAGAATAGCTCCCTAGAATGCAATTATAGAAAGAGTAAGGGTTTGTCTTAAAAAAGGATTATTCCAGAACAGCTATTCCTTATTAACTATTGCCAGACACCTCTTAATTAGGATGATGAAGTTAACTAGGAATAGCTCTTCGCTCAGATTTGTAACTTACCTTGATCTGAATCAATGACCCTGTTTAGATGAGCACTTAGTACAGCATCATACAGTCATAGCAACGGCTTCACCAGTGAAAATAGACTTATAGTTGCAATGAAAGTAGAGCTGGTGCGTGGACACATCTCAGCTGAGTTTGTTGTAAGCTGAGCGGAGGAATATGTAAAAAGATAGTTGTTCCTATAATGTTGGATCTCATCAGTACTGCGTGTCACATTTTGTGCTTCACAAGTCTCTGGATGTGCTTTGTTCAAACTTGGTTTATTCCTTAGATATATGGAGACCTTAACAGCAGGGAAATTTTTAGTTCTGTAGGTTCTTTGTGTATTAAGTTCTTAGTTTGCAAGATTTCTCATCCAAAAAATGGCTGAGAAAGTACCTGGCACATCTTGGATGCTTATTGAATATATTAAATAAATCAAACGTTTTATGATAAAATTCCATTCCCCCACACCAAACAGATGTATGTGCAAGTCAAAGAGGCTTGAAAAATTGCACTAAAATTGATTTTGCTCCAGTTTTCCCCAAAGGAAAAAAATTGTGTGTGAGTGGAGACAAAAACATGGAAAATTTCAGCTATCATGAACAACTGAAAAGAGAAATGGAAGAAAGAGAGAAGCCAAAACTGAACTTCACATTCAAAGTGCATAATTTATCCTCTCTACAGTGTTCTGTACTACAGGCATTCCTGGACTTACACGTAAAGTGAAAGTCTTTTCCTTGTGCTCATCGCACTTCTGGAGAAAAACACCAGAGAGCTTGATGCTGGAGCTGCCCAGCGCGCTCCAGGGACAGCACAGAGCAGAGAGAAGGGTCTTGGGTTGGTTACAGGTTCCAAGAGGCTGGAAAAATGATTGGACCCAACATAGCTGAGGATCTCTGTCACAAAACCTGGGGGAGAGTTACTTAGAGACACTTGCCAAGTCCTGCAGAGCAAAAATCTGGGAGAAATCTCAAACACCTACAAGTTAAAATACATACAAAGCCATCTCATGTTGCGTGTGTTATAGAATATGGTTTAATACACCTGCCTGTTAAACATCACCTTCTGCAGGGTTTCTATGCCTGAGGTCTGTGCCCAGGCACTTGTGTTGTGGCGAGGGGCACAGGGCAGAAAGCTTCAGTGAGCGTTTCCAAAGGTGAACTGGCATCCCAAAGGAGCTCTCTGAGATAGGCAGCACAGAACTCAGTATTTTGGGGTGAGTTTCAACTGCCCAACCTGCAAGACCATTTCTTGTGTCCCTGCTGCTCTTCATTCATACCGCACCTCCCACATTCACACCGACAAAGCTGGTCCGCCCTGTACACAGAGTGAATCAGGGATCCTGTGTCAAAAAATAGCAGGTGATCCAGCCTGCCATTACTTGATTGCAATATCTGTGTAACCATCAGTCTCCCTTTGCATGTAGGGAATCTTAGTCCATGTGTGTGATATTTCACAAGCAACTTTTATGGTTCTTTTCCCCATAGGAGAGAAAGAGAGACATGATAGAAAGGGGAAAAGGTAATTATAAATACATGCAAGTCAAATCAGAAAAAAAAACTGAAACCATTTCCAGTCTCTCTCTCCAACAAATTCCACACTCTCATGGTTGCTGGCACAACTTCACAGTAACCCCAAAAGATGTTCACCTGCTCCCACAGCACTAAGAAACAAACAGCAAAACAGGAACAAAGAGGCTCCCACCTAGGATGACCAACATAACCCCCTGACGGCGCATCACGAAGGGAAAACCTTATCATTATAGCAGAAGAAAAACAAACACACGCAGCTCTACTGCTGTGCACTATTAGCATCCTCCTCATTTTCTATATGCATCTAATATCAGGAGATTTATACGCAGGCCAAAAGCTCACGCTGGCAGGAGAGGAAAGTACTTTGGAGAAGAGAGGAGAGGGGAAAGAGGAAAAAAAAGCCAACAGTTTCTTGGCTTGTGCTCAGCAGGCTGGATGCATTCTGTGGAAGTAGGCCAAAGCGTTAGTTATTATATTCAAGAGAACATCTGAATCCCAGCTCAAGGGAGACGAGTTTGCGGCTCTCATTTATGCTGTATATCAATTGAATATCAAACCACATTTTCCGCCTTCTGAATAATAAAGCTTAATAGTTTGGGACTCCCATATGGTCTATTGTTAAAATATTTCCAAACGCTGGCTGCTGGTTTATTTCTGAAATCTTTCCTCTTCAGGCTTTACTTGTTTAAAAGATGTTTCTAGCAAAAGCTAAATATATTCATCTTTTAAATATTTCCAGAGTTTTAAGAAGGACTGAAAAAGGAGGGGATAAGGAAAAGCAAATATATTTTGAAATTGTCTTTTTTTTATAATGTCACATGCAAATGCTCGTTCCAGCAGAAGCAGCTGGTGCCACCAGGCTCTGCTGTGCAGAACAGGGGGTGCAGAAGCTTTCAGAAACCATGAGCTGCTCTAACAAAGGAGGACCACACAGACTCAAACCATTCACAAAAGGACCCAGGCCGATTATTTGACTATTACTTACAAGGAAGCTTGGCCAGTAACGTAGGCAATAAATACTGGAGAAACCTGTTCTGTGCATAACCCGGGTTTGTCTTTTCACAAGTCCTGCTCTCTAATTAGCTACTCATTCCTGGAGGGCATTGCTGATGGATGGAGTGTATCAATTTGGTATATTTAAAAAAAGTTAAGAAACTTGTTAAATAAGAAATGCATCAGCATTATGAACACTCTGCAGCGTGTTCGGAATAGTTTCTAGTGCTCTTTCCCAGTCACATCAGGAAAGATTATTCCTGTTGCTTTTGCCTTGCAGACAAAGACAGTGGCAGGGAGATTCTCTAACTTGCAAGGGCAGCAGCATCCTGCTCAAAGCCTGGATGGGAACTGAGAAATGCTCGACTTTTGATCCTGCATTCACCCCCATTCAATTAGCACGCGAGGACTCAACCGCTCAGTGAGCAGAAGTGAAACCCCGCGGCACGGCCGGGTTGTGCGCTGGTGTGAGCCCCAGCCCCACCTCGCCCAGCCCCTGCCCTCTCCAAAGCACTGCAAGGTCTCTCCAACAGCAGCTCTCACTGCAGCACCAGCTTGTCTGTCCTCCCGTCACTCAGCAGAGCAGACGGTGCTGAGCTGGGCACGGCCAACCGCACAAAAATGTAGCAGCTCCTCTGCTTGCTCTTCTGGTCCAGCCCTTGCTGCTGCTTCTCATTCCCATCTTCTACTTCCCTCCTTCTGCTGTGTGTTCCCCTCCCCACCATCATCTGTCTGTCCCACCATCACCTGCTCTGCTCCTCTGGACAGGTCTTCATAGTCAGCTGCCCTAACCCTGAAACTGGTTGCTCATACTTGTGAGCTGCCTCCTCCCCAGAAAGGAAGAAATTCCAGTATTTCAACATTTGCTCTCATCCCAATTCGGGAGAAAAACTGAAATTAGAGACTCTTTGTAGAACGGAAGTTCACAAGTTTAGGAAAAAAAAAAGCATTTGTGAACACCAGTGCATTTTGTGTCATTTGCAATGGAATATTTTTACATTACTGAAACCAAAGTTGGTTCATTTTGGTTTGGTGACCTGACCTGAGAAATTCTGTTCTGAGTCAGTTCACCATTGAACTGCTTTTATTCCCACAAGGTTGCATTGCCTCAGATGCTGCCGTTTGGCAGCCTGATAACTCCGGCCCCGCTTCTCGGCCAGACTCCCTGGCTGGATGGCAGTTCCCATCGCACACACCGAGGTGTCCCATGGCACAGCACGGCCCCCAGGAGAGCTATAACGCCACATGTAAAGCCAAGGCCCGTGGAGTCCAGCAGAGGAGGACGGGTACAGCAGACAGCAGCTCTCTGAGCAGCCCAGGACTGCCCGAAATCCAACACAGGGGTTTGAATCAATTATGAGTGAACACAGTGTTTTGAACCAATTCCAGACCAGTTAAAGAAAAGCAAAGCAGAGGGGTATTCCCATTCAGGTAGTATAGACAGGTCAATGTAGTATTTCTGGTAAAGAGCTGGTTTATTAATTTTACAGGTAATCAGAAACTTAGAATTGGGCTTTTCTAGGAAAAAAAAATAAAAATGTTTCCGTTTTAAAGAAACTGTATTTTCCCCTGAAAGAGCCGCTCCAAAGAAAAACTCAGATCAGCCTCTTACTGACCACAGCACCATCCTTACAAACTATCTCAAAAATAATACAGTGAATGAGGATCACTCTTACAGAAATTCCCCCAGCAGGGAACTTAAATTATAGCAATATCAGCACCGCTCTGCCTCCTACACAGCTCCTGCTGTGGCCCCCGGACTGTACGTCCGAGTTCATCAGCTCAGTATAACGACTAGTTTAGAGAGTCTGACGGGTATTGAAGAGGTTTTGCAACAGATGTCTGGATGGTCGATCCCGTGCTGCTTCCAGCCGAGGCACAGACATGGCTTTTGTGACAGTTGAGCAGAAACAAGTGCTGGTGGAGCTGCTGCAGGCTCTGAGTTCTGCCCCAAATTTTAGGGGTGCCACTGACTCATCCTCAACAAACAGCTCTTAAAACAAGCGGAGACAACTCAGTGGGAAGATTAGGATGTATTCACAGACAACTGTTTTAATAGTTTTCTTGCAAACTCTATGGTACTTCTCCTGTAATATGAGTTCTTACCTCCAGGTCCATATATCTGAGAGAAGGTAGAGTGCATGTATGGTTTTGATTTACTTAAGAAAAAAAGAAAAAGGAGAGACACTTAGCCTGTAGTTTCAGTGTTCGAAACTGCAATAAACCTCTCCTTTTAAACCCCATAACCTTGTGACTGTTTTATAGTTATAAGAAATCATAACCAGAGAAAGATTTAGCTTAACAGTGATCTGCCCTCAAAGACATTAATCTGTCACATCTAATAGAAAGGGAACAAGGAGACGAACCTTTCCTCTAAGTAATTCAAACAGATGGCGTATGCCTTCAGTAGGAACTTACTGTAAGTTGCCCCTGTAACATGGGTAAATTTGGCAATTCTGCATACCCAAAGATGCTGTTTACAAGTCAGTGTGAAAAATATCTCTGCATGATTTCCTTGTGTCTTGAAACCAGAATTCTCTGTGATCATATCTCACTGCTTTTGTGGTTGACACATCTAACCAGCTTTCCACCCACTTTTTCACCCCCTTTATGCCAGAAAGGTTGAGTCTTGCTTTTGTTTGCAATTTTTTCCTCTTCTCAAAGTAGTTCTTTACTTTTGAGGGATCAGCAGAAGATGATCAAGTGCATCATGCCAACACGTTAAAGCACAGTTTTCTATCAATATTTCAAATATTAACTTTGTATGCCTGGGCTTCTGGTAGCTTCTTTCTTACCCCATAAAGCACACAAAAGTCTTCAGTTTAGTTTCTCTTTTCTTTCCTTCTCCTCGCCTTATATGGGAAATAAAGGGTTTATTTTCTCTCTTTCCCTCTTCTTCCCCAACTTTTCTAGTTTTATCACACGAGTTCTTTTCTTCTTTCTCTTATCCACCATGTTTCTCCAGACTCACAGCAAAAAGCATTTCTGGATTGCCTTGCTCTGGGTTCCTTCCTCTCCTTTAAAGCAGCGACAAATGGCTCCTGGGACACTTTGCTCTGTTTCCTCTCTTGGAAGCAATCCAAAGCGTACCCTTCCTCAGGTCTGCCACTCAGCCCACCCACCCACCTATCCCCATTTTCCGCCCACACTGAACGAGCTGTAAGGCTTCCAAACTTGTCTAAAGAGCTTAATCCTAAATTCAGCTCGTTGTCCTGTAAGAGACCAGGCATGAAACCAATACCAACGCTTAAGAGTTCTCATGATATCTCAAAGCAGGTGAAGACCATTATTGTCGGATTCCTAGCATGCAACAAGGCTGATAGGAAGCAGTGAATGATATGGGGCAGCAAGAGACCAAATTCACATGGCACTGGCAGTCCAGGAGAGCATACTGAATTCAGAGGAGCAGTACACTTAGACACTGGTTTTCCAGACCACTCAGGAGAGGACTAGTGTTAGAGGACCTGAGGGTAATCCCCAGATTACCCTTCAGCACGCTCACAGGGAGCAAATGTCACTTTGCATGGTGAAGCATGGCAGCCAGCAAGCATGCTTTATGTTTCACGTTGATGAGTATTAACATGGAACCCGACTTCCCCTCCCCATTTTTTCTATAATTAAGGACTAGAGTGAATATTTCAATTCAGGCTACAATGGCAACAGACCGCAGCACTGCAGAATAACAGGAAAGGGAGAAAATGAAGGGAAAAAAAAAGAATCCAGGTGGTAGACACTTACTGCTCTGGCCACTGCACGAAATGAAGGCTTGAGTGCACATTTTTGCTTGATTGCATAGCTGTCTCTGCTACCCATCTAATCTGCTTAGAAAACTGGTTTTGAAGGATATGGTTCAGACATACCACTCGCATGGGGGGGGGCGGGGGGAGTGATGAGGGGGGAGCAAAAAAAAAAAGTGCTGCAGCTGCAAAAGATAAAATAGAGACAACTAATTTTCTCAGAGGTTGCAACACCACCTCTCCCCCTCCTCCACATGCAGTCACTGCACTGGCAGGATAAGCTGGAGATTCTCCAGCGTAAGCAAGAAGGCACAATAAGGTGTGCAGGCCCTTCTCCACCCCGATACCCGCAGCCCTTGGGGTACCGCAGGCAGCAGAGCTGACAGCCCGGCCGCGCAGCGGGAGGTGGGGACATTCCTCCGCCTGCTCGTTTCAATTGCGTTACCATTTTTGAGAGGGGGATGTGAGAAACACGCATTGCTGGATGTTATGCCGAGACAATAACGAGCGTAAGGGAGTTGCAGGCTCCTGTTGTACCAATTGGTGGCTGCGTTCTGAACTCTCATTGTGTGATCCGATTTCTCCTGTCATCCAAGCCATTTTTGCAAGCTCCAAGCATGCGTTCGTTTAAGCCATGTGTCCTGAAATTTAAACAGCTGAGGGGGACGGGAGGCATAAGGAGAGAGGAGAACCCCTGGATTGCTGGTGACAGTGTCTAAAATACACATTTGCACAAGGAAGTCTCACTTTAGATAGTCACTTAGCAAAACAACTACAGCTGCTGACAGGCAAGAGGTACAGTTTCAAGTGACCATTAGAAATAAAATAGGCCAAATAAATTACTGCAGTCTAAAGGGGGTGGGTGTGTGTGCTCCCACAAATGTAACAGAGATAACAAACAGATTACCAGTGGGTGACCCACTGTCAAGATTAGCAGACCCAGGTCTCATTTCAGTTACACCGGAGCAATGACATTACCCCAAATCTAGCAGAAGTGAAACCGAAATCAGAGTCCAACCCAGGATGTCAGGGAGGCAGCTGCTTTAGTTTTTTAATGCCTAGAATTTCAACCTAGTTTGCTTTGTTTCAGGAGTCTAAGCTGTCTTTGGCAGAAGGGCCAGCAGCCTTTGCCAGCTGCCACGTGATCTGCAGAGATGTCTTCTAAATGGAATTGGTTTTATTTCCTGAGGTGGGGATGGGGGAGAGGAGATGGGGGTTGTTTGTGATGAAGGCAGACTGCATGAGAAGTATATTAACATCTTTTGTCTCTTTCTTCAAAGATATATTTTCCTTTATTTCCTTTCCCTGCCCACATATACACTTACTCTGTCCTCTGTGCTCTTCTCCACATAGCCCCATCTGTTCTTTGAAAGTATCAAGAACACCAGTTCTGATCTTTGTGGGGTCTTTGAGGAGACATTGTGTGAGCACTTACTCCCTGACTAAAGTATAATACAAGGGGCTTTTACATGTGTATAAATAATTCTTAAGCTTTCCAAATATTAATTGCTTACGGAAATTGAACATCTGCTAACAATGAACTCCCCATACAAATGAGAAGATAGTTTCAGTCTGACTAAAATGCTTTCCCTTGCTAATTGCTAAGAATACCATTTTCTTGTCTTACGGTGGCAATTTCCTTAGTTCTCCAATTATCAAAATATTTCAAGTCCTTTCTCTTTTATGACAGAAAGGGAAAGGTCCAATTCCCATCTCCAACTCAACTTTCAGAGTCCTGCAAAACCAAGTGAGAAACTGGCAACTGTGACTAACCACAAAAGTCCTTGGGGCAGAGACCGATTACATGGGTTGCAGCGCCCACCTGCATTCCTTCTCTCCCCATCGCCCACAGTCCCCCACGAGTCTTCCAAATTTTCACAAGTATTATACTACAGACTACATCTGACTGTAGCAACTAGGTCCTGCAAGTGCAAAGAGGAGCTGAAATGCTGATAATGCGAGAATGCTCAGAATAGCTGGTGCCAGGGAGAGAGAAGGGGCCACCAGCTGAAGTTGCATCACACAAGGAGTCAGTCAGCTGGGTAAAAGCCCCAGATGGCTGCTTGGGAACAGGGAGCTAAAAGGGCTTTCACTGCTTGGAGACCTGCAGATCTCCTCCAGCTTCTCATCTCGCTCCCTGCAACTTGGTGCAGAAACATGACGAAAATGTTCTAAAACCCCACAGTATTTTATTATACAGGAAAAGCCACTAGTCCTTTGCATGAGCATGTTTTCTGCATCTGAGAATCTCAAAGCACGTAGCTACAGTACTTGCCCTCTGCACACCTAAGGGATGAAAGGCCAGGCCTAGCTCACTCAAGGTCAAATAGCAAGTTCAGCAGCAAAAGATGACTAGGACTCGGTTACATCCAAATCCCATTCAACCATTCTACCCATTAGATTGAAGATAAATTAAACACCCTTATGGCGTCAAGAATGACTAATGCTCACTCAGGTCAGCCTGGGATAGGGAGCTGGGAACTCGCACATCTCCTTCCTCTGCCTCCCACTCCTCTATTGCCACTCCAGTATTGTTCCAAAGCCCACGTGATAAGATTTTCCTAATCAGCAGTTAAATAGTTAATGCTTACATTACAGCAGATGGAACAGGAGTTGCTGCAGGGAAAGTATGCAGAGGGAAGAAAAGAGACAACAAAGAGGAAGAAGCAGGCAGAGAAACAATCCTGAAGGAAAGCAGTTTCCCCACTAAAAGGGGTGACTAGTTGACTAGACAATGTAACCCTTAAGACTTTGTCTAGACGAGGATAAAATATTGTTGAAGGCATTTGAGAGGCATAGTGTAGGTAAGGCTTTTGGCCTCTGAGCATGTGGTAGCCAAGGTAGAGACTAATTAGGACATGTTCACTAAGATGTCTTAATGTTCCGCTTTTAAATCCTTTCCCAAGAACTCAAAGCCATGCAAAGCAAAGGTCTCTGATGTTGTCCTAACGATGAAAAAAGCAAAGCTACAGCACAGTACAAAGAAACCAGAATGTCACGGAACCACTGAAGCTTCACATCCAGTATTTTTCATATGCTCATTGAATGCCTATGAACACTTGCATCTTAAAATATTCACCAACATTTTAGTGGACAACCTGCTGTGACATTTTTCCTCTAAAAATCTAATCAAAGCACAAAATGCCAATAGGAAAAGAGACCACAGGCTAACAGCCTATACTCTTGTGAAACTTCTCCTTTTGCTCCAGTATTTGCTTGGGCAGACTTGGGAAAGAGGAGGTGGTGAAAAAGAAGAGGGGACTAAGAAAAGTGTGCCCAGAGCCTTAGCAACATCATCATTTTGGTAATCCATTAGCAGATTTGTAATTAAAATCAAGTCCCACCTCGCTAGGGCAGCCAGATGCATCCACAGAGAACTTGTTCAGAGAGTTGTTACGATAAATACCAGGAGAATTACGAATGTTGTAGCTTCTTCTTAACCCTTCCAGCAGTATTTCAGGAACCGCCTGTCACTTTGAAAGACTGATCACTTTTCCCTCAGCTTGTTGCAGGCTCTAGGTGTGCCCCTAACCAAATAGGCTTACCACTTAAAAGCTTAATTGCACCTGTGGCTTAAACCTTCTCCCAGACAGCACTTGGGAGCATTTGGATTTGGGCGTTTCAGCTGTGGGACTGGCCTGTGCTCACAAACAGAGCCAGGCAAGTCCCAATAGCAGCCCCTGGTAAAAGCAGCCTCTGTGTGCCAGAGAGCAAGGGATGGGGATGACAGAAGTGCTTTTTCCATTTTGATCACATTTATCTGTATTTACATTTCCACAGTTGGGTTTGAGTAATGTCCACCTCCTTGTTTGTGACTGAGGGCAGGTTTCACAGTCTCACATTTCTTTTCCACAACAAAAAGATCAAAGTTTGAGCCACTTGTGCAACTTGGGTGTTTACAGTGAACTGGTCGAATCGCATGGCAAGCCCTCCCTCCCGCTATCAGTCTCACACTGAGTCAATCTCCTTCATTCCATACGCACCAGGAGGGGCCAAGAGGATACAGCCCACGTCTGGCATGATTATAACCCACCATTGCTTCCTTCTGCTCTCACATGGGAGCTGAAATACAGCATGCTAGGGAAGGGGTTAACATGTCCAGGTAAAGGCACATTCAGGGTCTTTTCTGCAGGGCTGACAAGCCCTTTCCAGGTTGTATTTTTAAAGAGGCTTTCTAAGAAAAAGCAAGCAAATGCTGTGTGGAGAACCACAATGAAAGAGCACGTTCCCTTCACTCACCTTCTCAGCATTGCCTGGGTAGTACAGACTCATAGTGCATCCTATTGCCACAGGAAACCTGTGCTGCCCTTTCAGAAGTTACTGCTGAAGGAAAGATGAAGAAATACAGTGTAACAGGAGTGCGTTCCTGCAAGCTTCCACATTCCTGATCTGATTCTGTCTCATGCAAGGATTCACAAACTTTCTAGGTCTCAGTTTTTTAAGCTATGAAATGGAGCTAAATTTTAGGGTTTTGTGAAATTGTTTTAACTGATAATTGGAAAGCACACATCTTCAGATGGAAATTGTCATATAAATATTAATGAGCTCTGACTACTGGCAGTATGCATGTCTCTTAGGAATCATAAGCACCATGGATGGATCAAAGAGAGCATGTAGCTCTAAGAGACAGAGTGGTGGGAGTTGGCTCTGTGTTTAACTATATTTTAAAGTAGATCCTCAAGACTGTTGTGGATATTCCCTATCAAGTTACAGCAGCTTTCAATTAAAATTACATTTTATCCTTAGGCAAAATTCCACAGTGTACCTTTTCATATTAGCCAGGCACATTTTCACTCATGTAGATCTTTCTTCTACACACATGCTGTCCTGTCTTTCTAAATAGGGGTCAAACCAACGGGGAAATAGGGATTTTCACCTCATTCTCATATAAATAAATACTCCTTACCTAATTATGTTACCAAACAACTTCCTGCTGTACTGGGGATGGGGTGGCAAGACATGGTATGAGGAGGTGGCAGCTGTTTGCTCTGCAGTGTTCACAGGCCAGATCAGCCTGGCATCGCTTCAGACACAGACCCATCTTCTGTCCTTTGAATAAATACAGCACAAAACGCCACATGGTAACGATGCTGCTTCTGTTTTCCTGAACAGTCATCTCCTGAGCATGGGCAGCACAAAACCTGGCTCTGGACAGGCTCGATAGGCCAGGGCTCCCAGCGGGGCTCTGGGTGGGTGTGCTGGTGCAGCGAGGGTGCAGCATCACAGCCCGGAGCTGCAGAGCCCCGGCTGCCCATGGAGCTCTAGCTCCCCATGGAGCCCCAGCTGCCCGTGGAGCTCTAGCTCCCCATGGAGCCCCAGCTGCCCGTGGAGCCCCAGCTCCCCATGGAGCCGCAGCTGCCCATGGAGCTCTAGCTCCCCATGGAGCCCCAGCTTCCCATGGGGCCCCAGCTGCCCGTGGAGCCCCAGCTGCCCATGGAGCCCCAGCTCCCCATGGAGCCCCGGCTGCCCATGGAGCTCTAGTTCCCCATGGAGCCCCAGCTCCCCATGGGGCCCCAGCTGCCCGTGGAGCCCCGGCTGCCCGTGGAGCCCCGGCTGCCCCCGACGTGTGCTGGGCAGGAGGCTGCGCGGCCTCCTCAGGAATGCGGGATGGCCGCAGGCCTCGGGAGTGTTTTCCAAAGAGCTGCTTGCATTTGTTTCTCTTAGGGTCCAGCAACCCTGAGCTTTTTTGTTGTTGGGGGTGGTGATGGGGAAGGAGGAAGGTTTGCTCTGTTAGGGTTTTTTTTTTTACATTAGAAGACAAGAGGGAGCAGGGCCTGAAGATTTTTCTTTCCCTGAGGAAAACTCGGTCTCATCAGCTGCCTCCTTGCCTCTCACAGTCTGTAACACCCGTGGCCAGGTTTCTGCCAACATCCAGGGCTTCCTAGGTGCTTTGTGAGCCTGACACGCGGCCAGCCGGGGAGTCTGCAGTGACCTGGCTCCTTGGCGGGACTGTGTTGTTTCCTCAGCAGACTCAGACCCATGGCCGTCTGTCCCGCTCACCCCGGGCACATCCCGTGAGCTCTGCTTTCTGCCCCTGCTGCTGCCTCCAGTTTTGTCTACACTGGGGCAACTGGGATTGATTGCTTAGTGCTGGTAGTAAGAACAAAAATGAAATGGCATAGGCACATTCAGGGTGGTTGTAATTGTGTCCCTGAGCTGCTTGGAGGGAGTACAGCAAAGAGATGGCTTTAAGAATCCTTACCTATACTTTGGAAAAAAAGGGAGAAATTTGGAAGATGCTCAGGACAGACAACATCTTGACAGCTAGAAAAAAGAATAAAAAGCCCCAGAAATTAATTTCCTCCTGGGGTGGCAGTAAAAGACAGGATGTTCACAACATACGGTGAGTGGTGGCTAAAACAATGGTCTAATAACTTAGATCTACTTGCTGTGTTCAGTGCTAAAAGACAGAAAACATAACTGTGTTTTGATACTAAATAACATAATTCTGGCTACAGTGCCAACAATTTTTAGGCAAGAAAGCATGAAACCAAAACAGAGGAATGGGAGGTTCATTTCTTCCCCTGGCCACACCAGGGAATTTTACATCTCACTATGAATAATGTTTTTATAACAAAAACAGGCATCAGTCCTAACAAATACCTCTCTCTAAACTCCGGCCCAAAAGAATCACTTTGGAAAAGGTCATACCACCTGTTCCCAGAGTTAAGTTAATTAGCACTTGTCCCTCTCTGTGTAAGGTCAGGGATCCTCCCACAAAGGACATACACAACCAGATCTTTAAAAGATGTACATATGCCCTCTTAAGCAAACAGGCGTCTTTGTAGTATCACTAAGATTCCCTCTGGTCATCCCTGTAGAAGAACTCTTAATTGGAAGGGAAGCAGACTGGGAGATTAGCGTAACCAGTGCTTTGCTAGGTATGCAGAGCACTGTACTGGTCAACAGAAATACTGGTCTTTTAGTACCAGGTAGCAATCTCGCTCCATCAGGATGACTTTTATCAGGTTCAGTATCAGCCTTTCATGCAAAATGAAATATTTGAACTATGGAAACGTTTTCTTATTGAATTTGAGAGATTTGCAGTGCATTTTCCTCTCCGACACACTTTGTTTCTTCTTATTCCATCCAGGCATTTGTGTCACATATAGTATTGAAGTATTTCACTTCCCCTCCACGTGACCAGCTACATGCATTGGGAGAAAGTAAATCCAGGTAAGACCTGCTATCATTTATATCTGGGTGAAACTGAAGTTTGATCAGCAGTGAAGGTCAACATACTGTTCTGTATTTTCTGTCCACAAAAAAGTTACACAGTTCATTTACTGAGAGAAGAAAAAAATAGCCTAGCCCGTACAGTTCTTGAGCACAGAAACAGTGTCACGTGTTGCCTGCCACGGTACTTACTGCTGGTTTATAACAGTAGTTTAAAAAAAGAAACCCAAACCCAAGTGTTTAATTACAGACGTGTCCATCCTAATCCAACTCTAGCATAGCGTAAACGATGTAGGATGCTAAACTCTGCTTCTTAAGCTAGGAACCTTTCTGACAGACATCCGTGACTGCATGCTCTGAGCACAGCCTCAAACCTGCTAAGCAAGACAGGACTACACCAAGGAGGGCCTGTACAAAAGGGTCCGGAGACTATTTGTGTCAGCTCTCTAAACCACAAACCACAGCTAGCCCTCCCTCTGAAGCACTTGCATGCTGCTCCTTGCAAAGCCGGAGCAAGATATTTTGGCATCCAGATCGTGGCCTTTGGGGGCCCACCCATCCCTTTTGGTCTCTTCCCAGTCCTTATCGCAGACTTGCAGACCCTCTCCCTGGGCAGCGGCAGAAGCCGGGGCACGTTTGCCTGCAGGTTGGGCACCCTTCTGTGTCACCATCACCCTGTTCTTCTGACACAGGGTGCAGCTTACCCGCCCTTGCTGGACTCGCTGATACCAAGAGTGGGGTAATATGTAGAGAATCACATCTAAGAAATGGAAAACTGGCAACTCTGGCATTTGAAAGAGGATGGAAATTCAGGATGTACTTGGCATTTCAACTTTAAACTTTGAAACAAGCAAGGCAAAACTCAGCTGTAGCAAAGGAATGGCTTATGGGCAGCTCAAACTTGTCCTAGACTTTCAAGCCAGTCATTTCCCATAAATACTCATAATTTTAAATATAAGAAAGGGGGAGAGGAGACAAAACAAACTGAGTCAACTGATTACTGCCTTTCTGATTCAGAGTCCTTAGCAGATGTAAGACAGAAAATTATTCTATGAAAAAGTTCCTTTTTATGTATCTGGGACAGCCCCCAAAATTTTTACCAGAGGGGAAGAAGAGGACAAGAACTAAACTGCGAACTTGTCCGCACCCTAGCAGGAATTCACTCATTTTTCACCTCCCACAGGTGTCATTAGCATGCTACTGAGAGCAGAAGAAAAAGCAGCTGAGATCAAACCCAAGCTGGTAACAAAGCTCTTCCTCTTGTCATCCTGCGATGGGCCAGAATTTCTGGCTGCAGCCAGTCTTCTCCTGAAAGGCTGGGTTCCTTCAGGGTCCCTTCTGAAAGAAGTGCCACACTGGGAACGTGCTGCAGCTGCGACACAGAGAGTGCAGAAGGCAGGAAGTCTGACGTTCACACCAACCTCAGCCCCTTCACTCACACCTCTTTTCAAATAGCTTTAGCACATGGAGCCCACATTTTCACATTCTCAGAACTAGCTTTATCTATCATATTGCAAGTTCAAGGGAATTTTTTAAATGGTATGAGTCCCTCTTTCCAAATTCAAAGACTCACTCCACTGAGAGAAACTTTTAAATGGGTTTTATAAACTCTTCTCCTCTCTGATTTTTGCAAGAAGTTGCTACACTCCCTTTTTAAATGATCTATTTAATTTTTAAAAACTAAAATACAGATTGGAACACCATACCAACTGTTGTCACAGTCCAAAAATGTCTGGATTTTCAAACTTAAGTCCACCCCTGTATAAAAGGGCCACACACATGTAGGTGTCAATCAGACTCGGTGGCAAAGCAGAGGGACCCAGGCTGAGATTTCAGAATGGCACAGACTTTCCTGGACAGAAAGAAAGTGCCAGTCCTCACTCAGCTGGAATAATTTTGCATTTTTCAAGGCAGACTTTTGAAATTTGACCTTAAGAAGCCAGTGCTTGATTCTGTATCTCCTGCTTTTCAGTGTTTGGTGACAGAAGCAGGAAGAGAGAAAAATAAAGAGAAATGTATTATTTATAAGGCTGCATCAAAATTAAACCTAATGTTATCATGTTTTTGCAGATAACTCAAGAGGTCTGTTCTGTGCCCAGATATTCTGTAGCTGATCCTGTGCATTTTTATCCCATTCTTTTAAAGAAACATTATCTCCATTCCTCTCCACTCAGCACCAGGATTAAAATAAAATAACATTCAAAGTATTTGTGGGAAATGGCAAACAAATGGCTAGTAAAGCCTGGAGATTGCATGGCAGCAGAAAGCCACATGCAGAAATCAGCTATGGCAAGTAACTAAGCGAGGACAACAAAACCCAGCATTGTCCAACGTTTGGACACTCAGCAAAAGGCTGATGATTGAGGGAAAGAGCCAACCCCACATGATACTGCAAGGGCTCGAGTACTATTTTGAATCAGGTAAACTAATATCTCCTGTACCTGTTCCAAACCACACAGTAATACATGAGCTCTGTTTCTACAAAGTCTGCTGGCTGCCCTCCTCGAAGTAGCATCTATCTTGGAGAAGATCTTGTATTTTCTCTTGGTCTCTGAAAAAGGAGCCCAAACAAGTGCCAGAGACACATGGTTTTGGAAGCCTTTGCATGTTTATCTTTACTGATAAGCCTGCAATCTTTGCTGCAAGCACATCAGTGTGTGTGTCTGCAGCAAAACCTTATTCCAGTCAATGCCTTCCTTGGAACAGCTTCCTCAGAACTGGTCAATGTGTTTAACCCTTTAGCAGCCCATAAAAAAGGCCTTGGTGTAGAAGACTTCTTTTTCCTACTAGAAGATGCATCATGTTTTCATATGTCTTTAAAAAACAAGAAAGCAAGTGAGGCAGCCTTGCTTTGAGACAGCAGTGGTGCAGATTATATACCTGCACAGATACAGGCGGGGGAATTTACCCTGAGAGAGCTCCATCTCCCCAAACAGCCTCTGGTTCTGTGCAGATCACAAGTATTGTCCATTTAAAATAAAGGGATGCAGCTATCTAAACTACAGGTTCAACACATGGAAATTCATTAAGACAACTTGCTGAAATGATTCCAAGTGATTGGAGACTGTCAGCAGGAGCTATTTGGATTCCTAGAACTGGAGAATCAACCATAATTTGAAGACATCCGATCCTTTTCTAGTAGGTTGACTAAACCTGCTCGTGCAGCTTTGCTAACACTTGAATTCTCAGTTGACACACACGCATGCATGCCAAGGGCAAATATCCAGAAAGTCACTGGGGACCTCCCAAAGCTGACATGCCAAGAGCTTGGGCAGCCTGAAAATTACATGTAAGTGGCTTTTCTCTGACAGCAGGTTCCATTTATTTCCTCCCACTTGCTCTTTCCCCATCTGCTTCCTACACCCCTGAGTCAACCTTCACCAGGCAAGTTTCAGTTAAGCATGTGCTTTGCCAGAGGTGTTTTTAAATTATGTTTTTAAAAGTTTATTTATAGTACACATGCACAGTGCATGATGCTCTCAGGGCTTCTGGAGACTGCAGCGTGTCAGGCATGACTTTACCAGGTGGAAGAAACATTAATTCATCAACTCATCCATAGAAAACCACGTCCCTTGTGTTTGTCAGCTCCTGTACTCCAACTCAAACTGGAGTGAAAGACAATAATTTTTACTCATTTATCTCCTACCCATTATTCATCACATCCCTGATCAACATTGTGGAAATTCCAACTGAAACATTTCAGAGGATGCCAACTGAACCTCCCCAGCTGATCTTTCGGCAAAACCAGCAGCCCATGAGACAACACGACGATTCTATGAACAATTTCCCATTAGGGCAAGAGTCGGAAAACAGTCCAATAAACAGAACTGCATGAAACTTGCAGTCAAAGTTCACACGGTCCAGCACTCCTTGCATCTGCAGAGCAGCCAGTTTCATCAAGCCATGTTTGTTCTAAATGGTTATACTTGACCCATGTGACCAGTTTCTCCTTTCATAAGAAAAGTATAACATGACCCCAAGATCATTTCCAAGCAGAAAAGCACATATTTCCAGAAGCAAATCTCTGAGCTGAAGTTCCGACCCCAAAAGCTACTTGTGCTAATGGTTTGGCTTTCCCAGCTAAATGCAATACAAGTCACAGAATCACAGAATCGACTGGGTTGGAAAAGACCTCAGAGATCATCGACTCCAACCCTTGGTCCAACTCTGGTCTGTTTACTAGATCATGGCACTAAGTGCCATGTCCAATCTCAGTTTAAAAACCTCCAGGGATGGCGAGTCCACCACCTCCCTGGGCAGCCATTCCAATGCCTGACCACTCTCTCGGTAAAGAATTCCTTTCTAATATCCAGCCTAAATTTAAGTCAGGTTTTATTGCACAAAACTTAGTTATTGTAGAGAGATCCCACATTGTGCCTCCTGGTCCATATCGGGCCAGGGCAGTGAGTATCCACTGGACAGGCCTTTCAAACCAAAGGGTGTGTTCAGGGCTGGATTTAGGATGAGTTTGACTTTCCTTGTTCTAAAATGACGCAAGTTGCTGAAACATTGTTTCCTCAACTGCACGGCAAATAAAAGCAGAGCAAGGACTCCCAGTAATGGCTCAGAAACCTCAATATTAGGAGGTGGCACAGAGGCGTTCTGGGAGGAGAAGAAAAGGATGTGGTAGACAATTTGCTAATGCCCAAAAACTCTCTCTCTAAAAGAGCCAGCTGCATGGCAGAATGCCCCAGGACAGGGCTGACTCCATCGCTCTTTCCACAAGAGCAACTTTTTCTAAATAAAGAGGTCTTTACACGCAGGACTGGGGAAACTTAATTCAGATGAACTAAAGTAGTGAATTTAAAGTGAATTAGCTAAACCACATTATATCTTTGTACAGACACACCCATTCAGTATTAAAAGGAAGTTTAATTTGGTTTATCTCATTTTACTGAATTAAAAGCGTTTTAATTCTAAGAGAGCCCGTGCAGGGATTAGTGGGTTGAACAAAGGATGAAGTTACATGCTATGCTGGAGTTCAATGTGGCATAGGAAGGCTCCCCACTTTCATGCTGAAGAATGCTCGTTTACCCTCCACTTAAAAATAACTAAAATTATAAATTCAATTATTCTAATTATCCATGCCTATAAATCTCAAGCTGCCTTAAAAAAACCCCTACCTCTGTCTCTGCATTCACATTTTGTTTCAATCAGAGGATATGTGTTCTTTAAGAGTGAAAATATCAGAAGGAAAAAGGACATTGATATCATTAAAAATGGGAAAAGCCAACAGCACATGAGGCATTTGTGGTGTTACTTCACACACAGAAAAGCCAGGCACCAGATCCCAGCCACATCTGTACAACAGTCTGCTTGTGGACCTGGATCAAGATTTGGCCTCCACCATTTCTATGAGCTACCAATCCGACCGCCTACCAGAGAGGACAGTGCTCAGCTTTTAGAATCAAGATTATTGTGCTGTTTGTAAGCAACTGGGTGTATCCCAGTGCACCTGAGCAGCACAGACCCCTTCCGGCATCTTCAAGGGCCATACAACACTGCAATTCAGCCAGTTGCTTGGACACAACCTTTTTTCATCAGAAGGCTCATCAAAAATCATTCGGTAATGGTAAACTTCTAACTGTCATTTAGGAAAAGAGATTTAAGCTCTACACTTCAGTTTGCCTAGGGCTGCTGGGAGACCTTGTGGCAAATCGGAACCACTGACTGTAGAAGTCCAGTCAGCACAAGGGAGACCCACCAACTGCTTGAAGTGAGAGCTGTCTGGTGACTGTGGTCATTAAACTGACTGAACCCAAAAGGTCTTCCCCCCCAGAATACATGCTGCTTTCCAGGCCACCCCTTTTTGAGTAGGAAAGGAAGGGAAAAAAACAATAAAGAATTTTTATTATGTATATATATATATATATATATAAACATCATTCTGGCTCCAGTGCAATCTTCCACAAGAAGGAAAACCAACTTCTCAAGCAAGTCAAGATTGTTAAACAGGAGACAGATGAAAGCATTGCTTCAGAATGCAAGGAAATCCCAGGCTGGCTGCTTGGGAAAAATTAACAATACATAATTGAAAAAGCACTCTGCCCTTCCTCATCCCCAAGGTGAACACAGGTCCTGCATAATATTGACTTCTACATCAGCACCAGAGGATGAAGCTATCACTTGAGGTCTTTCTTATTTCTAGGCAGGCCTCTTTCTCCCTTGCTTTGGATTGCTGGAGGCTATTTCACACCAGTTACCAGCACTGTTCCTGTGCAGCAGGACACGCTGTTCATATGTGCAGCTTGTGATGAAAGATTCAGCCGCTGGAGAACACCAGGAGGGAGGGAACTAGATAGTAGTTCTTATCTTGACATGCAATAGAGGTTCAGTGGTTCCCTGCTGGTGGCCTTGATTGCACACCCATGGAGCCAACCCTCCTGCTCTTGTGTTTAGAAGGCAGGAGTAGGGGAGAGCTCAGATCACACTTCAGAGGACAGAGTAAATCCTGTCATTTGGTAATACTGCCCAGAACACAGTCTTTCAGGATCTTCTCCAGGAAGAGCTACTGAAAGACCAGGAACATCGAGTATATTCATCAGGCCTAACACACAGGGAAGACGTGAGACACATCACAAACTCATATACAGACAGATCCTGTACAGGCAGAGGTATAAAGGACAGAGCAGAAGATGAGATACGCAAAATTGAGCACGGCACACACAGGCAACACAGTTTATGCCTTTAGCACAAGGGACGGGCTGCTGACAACAGGAAATCAAAAAAAGCCAGCAGACAATCAAATTTAGCAAACGAAATAAACAGGAGATGGAACAACAGCTGCCCAGAGTGATCGCTGGTCTACAGGCAACGATATCAGCAATGCACCAGGAAGCAATTTCACACCTTGCTGTCCCTGTCGCTCCAGAAGTTTGAGACTGGGGACCACTCCAACCCGGTGCACAGTGGTGGAGCTGACCTGTGGGCTTCTTTAGCCCCCAATTCAAAGAGTCAGGGAGCCAGCAAGAATGGCTTATGTGTAAGTATGTTGTATATGGTGCAGAACACCCAGCTACACCGAACACCCATGTAAAGGCTAGAAACTCTCTTGCCTTAAGGCATAAGCCAACCACTAACTTCCTCTGTGGGCAAGTTATTCCATAGTTGTTTGTTTTAGGAGTTCTTGTACCTTTCCCTCAAGCGTCTGGTGTTTGCCTCTCCTGGAGAAAGGATGCCAGACTAGACAGACAGATCATGGCTTCTTTCTGGTATGGCAATTACTGCATTCCACCCTGGAAGGGGGAGAACACACTGGGGAAAGCGTGGAATGTTAGATGGCAAGTTCCAATAACACATGGCCCCGCTAAATAGCCTTTCCTGTCCATTGGGCCCTGTGCAGTCATGCCAGGAGCACACGGCAGCACAGCTTGGCCCTTTGCATTCTCAGAGTCCTGTGTTCCACTGCAGAATTTGGGAACAAAGCTGAGCAGGGCTCAGCTCTCGCCCTGGAAGTCCTCACCCATGCAAGAAGCAGGATATTCGCATTCAGTAAATGTGTTACAAAACCAGGGGACAGACTGGAATTGTGGTCTGCAGACCTGCAATATTTAGAAAAAAAACTAGATCTCACTAGACACAGTGGTCCATCAGCATCAGGCTAAATCAGTCATTGTCCTATAGGATCTGTGCTTCTAGGGCTAAAAAAAAAGAGCAACCAAATTAAAAGTTTACCTAAAAAACCAATTCTCTGCAACCTTGGAGTAAGTCAACCCACTTCAGCAGAATAGTAAATACCTGTACCAGCCTATGAACTAGGGGCTCGGGGCAGCATTTATCCTTGAAATGGGCATTTGGCAAGGCCTCTTTCTTCCTTGGCTGGAGCCAGAAGGCTCCTAAGCTCCCCAAGACAACTGTAATCTAGGGAAACTTAGACCTGCCTTTCTACCTAAAAATCCTTCTCTCTGTTGACTTTGGCTCTCTGCCAGTTTAGCCTTCAATTCCAGGTCTCCCAATCTGAGTGTCAGCAGAAATTGCAAGTAGATATCTGTCCAGATTAGCTGCCCAGACACTATCTCGCTTGTGACCTGCTGCACGGATACCCTTCCTGAAAGCAGCTGCCGCGGCTGCTGCTGCATTTATCCACTGCAGCCCTCATTTCCACTGCCCATCTGCTGCAGGGGAGGCAGAGCCACACACATGAGACACAAATGACTGGCAGGGAAGACCTTGCCACACCAAACAATAAAAGCCAGGAAATCTGAAGCCTACACCTACCTAGTAATTCGTGCTGCTTTTTAAAAACAGAAGAATGTGGATAAGCAAACGCATGCACTCAAATGACTTACCTAACTTTAGACAAGTGGTATCTAAATAATGCTATTTTAACTTATTACTGTAACAAACACAAGAATTGATTTAATAACCTAATGTTGGTTTTGGACAGTAGAGGTCTGCATCAATGGACCAAGACAGTAATTATGTTATCAAATCAATGTATAATAATAGAACTTCTTCATGCATTGATGGAACTAAGCTTAGCTCTGCATCAGAAAATAATCCCTCAAAGATAGAGAATGAGATAGTATTTAACAAGAACCCCTTGTGACTGGATGCAGAGTTGTTATTTTCCTTCCTTTTCAAAATATTACTATCTTTAAGGTATCGCATGACAAGAAATTTCCTCTGATAATCTTTTATTGCTTGTTATTTAACCTCTACATCTTTCTGAGAGGTAGTCAATATAATTCTCCAAAATACTTAAGTAAAAGGGAAAGAACTACTGGTGCATATGCAGATCCATTCATTGTAAGCCTACAATAAAGCTTTTTCCGTCAAGGTACAAGCAAAATGACTTGGTGACATTAACTGGCGAGTACTTTGCATTCATATGGTATCTTTCATCTACAGACTTCAAAGCATCTGACAGGCGGCAGGCAGGCATTGTTTCTCCATCCAAGGAAAAAGCTGAAGCACAAAGTGGCAAAGTCTCCTAGAGAAGGTAAAATGATTACAAAAATCTGAATTAACTGATTCTGAGTCCTTAAAAATGAACTACTTTGCTCCCAATACAAATTACACATGCACCAGAGAGCAGAACCACACCTCACCCACACCCCTCTGAGAATTGCTAAGGATTCTTTAAGAATTTAAATTTCATTCATGAGAAACTAAACAAATACGGAGCACAAGAATACTCTTCTACACACAGGGAAATGATCTGAAAGCAATCCAAATCTGACGTGCTGTAGTGCTCCAAGGAGGAGTGCTCCTTGAATGAACCTCCAGAAGCACAGGTCTTCATTCATGAGGAGAGGAAGGGAAACCCCACTGCATAATCTAGCAAGTGTTTAAATAAACCTGTTCAGATGAAGATCTCTCCTCTCCAGAGAAAAACTAGCACTCTAAGAAAGGTTAAAGCAAGTAAACCTTGTTTCAGCTCTTCACCTTATTCTTATAACTGAAGAATTGCTGACTGCCTAGAGGACTCACATGGTCAGCAGAAACTCCTTTTAAACATAAAAAGGGAGAAAAATCCCTGCACAGTCCTATTTTAAAAGAAGTTTATGGATTCCTGTAAGCCTGAAAACAACAAACAAAAAATGATGCTGAGGCAACCTCTGGAGCAAGCAGGCTTTTAGCATTGGTCAAAGAGACGGCAATAGAAATATTTTAAAATGCACTCTCTGGTTATGAGATCTCTCATGGCCTGTGGAGGCGGATAATATTAGAGGCCACTAAAACCTAAAGTTTATTTTTCTTGAAGTTTTCACTTCAAATAAACCTTTGTTTTAAAATGTATGGGGCCAACTGTTAGAGCATTGAGGCCCTGGTTATTAGCCAGCTAGAGCTCATGAATTATGTTTAGTGAGAAGTTTATTGGCTCAGTAAACACCATTCCAGTTCCCCTCACCCCTGAACTGTGGAAGCCAAACCAAGAGATATTCAATGCCATGTTACCACTAGCACCAGAGCAACCATTATCTGATTACAGGCATTTTATTTTTCGTATGGAATTTGCTATTGCATCATTTAATACATGGAAGTCTTTAAATTTACCAAGGCAACTCACAAAGAGTAAGTAACTGTTTGGTCCTGTTTACCGTCTCCATTCTGGAGCAGGAATATTTGTTTCCATCTCGTAGCTTTCCAAGTCCAAGCACCGCAGAAATGCAATGTCTCGAACTCTTAGTAAGGCAGGAGTTTGGCAAGGAATTTAAAACACTGGCAATATTAGAGTGGGCAACCACTGGAGCTTTCTGATAAGACCATCCTGTGGAGCCAAGGCAGAGTACAGGGTGGTAAGAAGCTGCATTTATTTCCTCTTACTGCCGCTTTGTCTCGAGACTCATAGAAAGATATCCATTTTGTGTTCTGAGGGTAGGTGGCCAGAGGTCAGAGTTAGTCTGGTCTGTCTAAGATATTGCTCTTTTTGAGTTACACAGTCAAGAGCAACTTACACCCGTATGACTTACAGGGAGGGCTGGCTGCAGCTCAGACACAGTCCAGGTAGGATGCACGTGTACGCTCGAAACGGAGCGCAGACAGCAACGTGGCGTCAGCCCTGCCGAACCTCGCACCCGTCTGTGCGCAGCACCGGGAACCAGAGGTGGAACAGAAGGTAGGCTTCTCCAGAACTGGCAAGACTTACGTGTAGCTGTGCACATCCAGAAGCAACTTGTACTTGTGTGGCTGGCTTTGTTATGGGCACAAAGCCGTTTCATCTGGTTACCTTTCACTGCCATGAGCTAAAGCCTCATATACAGAGAGTAAGCAATGATCAGTCAGTGTGCAGTAACTCATTTGTGTGCTTGTTGTTCCAGTTCTCTGGAATAGCTAAAATACACCAGAAGACTGTACAGGGACTGTGTCAGTCCTTGAGGCAAGGAAAGTTAATTTAGTTGGAAGAGTAAGGATGCAAAAAAGAGTCCTTATAATAACAGTAGTCTGTTCTGGTAACAAAGTAAAGTGGAGCTGAAGGAGTTTAGGTTCTTCTAGTCGTCTCCATCAGTCACACCACCTTGGCTGAATAATGCATCTTTTCATGCCTCTGCTGCCTTTCTTACCTTTTGCCTATACTGTCCATTTAGACTGTGACATTCTTCAGGGAAGAGATTGTGCTTGTACAGCACCCAGTGACAGCCCCAGGGCTCTGCAGTCCCTCAGCCAAACAATGACTTTTATAAAGACTTTGCTATAGACCAATTTACATAACATCAACTATGAAATCTCATGTTCTCATGTAAACGCTTTTGCTGATGTCCTGAGATTCACGATGCCAAAATCCGACCACATGACAAGGAAGAGCCTTGGCAGCACAGATCCTTAATGTCCAACCGATCCCACAAGGACATGCCAAGGCCATATCATCACACCCCTAATGAAGCACCTCTAGGGAACCAGCACAGTTAAAATCTTTCCACCCCAGTAGTGGTGAAAGACAAGATACCCTTCTCTTTAAACTTAACCCTCTCCCTTCCAAAGAATGCCTGGAATTTCTACTATTTCCCAGCAGAGGCTGGAAGGCAAAGACTTGGCATGGGGCAAGACAGATAAGAGCAGTTGCCTTCTCTAGGTTTTGTTAACTCCGCATAATTGCTTAGGGCATGTGATGGTTAGAGAGAGACACATACACATCTGTCAGAGACAGGCTACAAATCACTAGTATAATTCCAAGCAAACAAAATCTAGTTTACAATGTGGCTGTGGTATATAAAACACCTCTGTAAAACTGCAGTATAATTCAGCTGCTGCAGGTTTAATTTACAAAGTAATGATATAGTTTTCCCTCTGAAAGACTGCCATGTAGGATCACTAAGCTGTTGAATAAAGTCTTTGCTGTCTTCTGGGACACATAGTAAAGGTTGATTGTTGTTGGAAGCCTCTCTAATCAAGCCACATTTTAATACCATGTTTTGCAAAAGGGCCCATATTGTCTTGCATGTGAATCCAAGTTCCTTTACCAGTTTAAAATCTGGGTCAGGGCAATTTGCTTACATTTGGAGTCCTTTTCCAAAATTAATGCTATGTGGGATTTAGAGTTGTAGATACAAGACAACCGGATAAACTGCTGTTATCTGCTTCGCATCACGCGCGTACCATCTACAGTTTTCCTGCTAAGCTTTGTTCACATATACAACCCACTTCTTCAGCAGTTGCACATTCAGCATACTAATGATATTATTCTTGGCCATCCTGTTAAACTCACAATATAAGTTAAATGCACAGTAGGGGGCCCTGCTGGATTCTCAACAGTTTTTAGATGGCTACAGATTACAGCTGGCCAAGGGTGGAAGTTTTGATAAGCAGTCATGAAGTTGAGAGCTTTTCTATTCAAATAGGATGTTGACTAGTGCTGGCTCTATCTGTGTCACTGCTCTGGTGATAACTAGATTACCCAAATGTCCCATGCTTAGGGCTGCAACATCAGCCCACTGCTTGGAAGCTCCAGTTAGCACTACATACAGCTGCAAATTGCTTAGCTGAGTTTCAAACAGGGATCACTCAGAATAACTGGGATGGTTGGTGTTCTGTTGGTTGCACATTGCCGTTCAGGGAGGTCCCTTTGGATTACTGATACGTTGTGTGATTTGAGTGCTGGCTGTCTCAGACGTTATTTATTTCACTGATTCCTGAGAGGCAGTTGTTAGCTGGGTCGTAAGCCCTCAACACACATGTTTAGGTCTCTGATCTGGACATTTTGGTGGCAGAATATCTGCTCATTAGTCCCACCCAGAGCTGGGATCCTGCCCAAATTTATTTTGGTACTTCTTGAAAGAAGAAAGACAGAAAGGAAGGAAAAGAAAGAAGCCCAAAGCTACAACACTGATTTCCAAGTTAAACTTAGTGGCAGAACAGACCTGCAAAGTGCAAAACAATAACAGAGAATTTTGATATTCACAGTTTCTCATATTATTCCTCCAGGTACAGAATATTGTATTTTCTTAATACAAGCCACTTCGGAGTGACAATCAATGAAAGATATTAAATACAATAAAAATATTTGGTTTAGGATAAAAATGTGGTTCCTACCTATGGGCTTGTAAAGGAAAACTCAGCAGTGTCTTACACTTCTCATAGGTAAATTCTGAATTTTCATCCCCTTGTTCGTGAGCCAGGCAGAATAAAAATATCCACCTACACTAAACCAAAGGGAGCCACTCATAACCCAGACACAACCACAACAGACATTCTCGACAGTCCTTGGCTTAATAGAACACTGCTTTGTGGTTATACCCACCACTAGGATTTCATCTTGCAAGTTCTGGCACATTTAATTTATTCCAGGTCATACAT
Organism: Nesoenas mayeri; assembly: GCF_963082525.1. Classification (NCBI taxonomy): domain Eukaryota; kingdom Metazoa; phylum Chordata; class Aves; order Columbiformes; family Columbidae; genus Nesoenas; species Nesoenas mayeri. The sequence goes on along the minus strand of NC_137565.1, from coordinate 8,303,620 downwards.
CAAATATAATATTAAAATTTAAGATGGCATTTGAGATTGAGAATTTCTTTTGCAGTGCGAGTAGAAAGAACAGTTGGGGGTGCGGGTGCATGAGGATATTAATACATAAACACAAACCAGTAGCCATCACTCAAGAAAAACAATTGGTCTTTAAGAGGGGAAAAAAAAGTTGTAAAAAGAATCAATTCCATTAAATAGCTCTATAAATCAATTCCACCAAAAATCAATGGGGAACTACATCCACAAGGTGCCAAGTAACTCCCACACGTCGGGTGCAACTGTCCGTGACGGTGGCCGTGACGGTGGCCGTGCTGCAGCTCTGCCTGTGGGGCCTTGGCCGGACAAGGGCTGGAGCAAGAACCCCCATTGCCCCTCGGGCTGCCCCTGCAGAGCTTCTGCCCTGCTCGCCCCGGCTGAGCTGTGCGCTGAGGCCTCCGGGGAAAGCAACAGCATCACGCATTTCCATGGTTTGCTTATCTGTGTGATGGAGCCAAAAGCGGGAGCAGACCCATGCTGCCTCTCACAGAGGCCACGCAGACCCCAGCGTGCAGTCCCTCTGAAAGGGCTGCAGAGGAAGACCCGTGTTACTGGTTAGAGCCAGGCGTCCCCCATGGCCAGCTCTGAAATGAAGCACGACTCTGGGATTTTCCAGCAGGCTTTGTGCCACATCAAGTGTCCTTCCCTCGCAAAGGGGAGCTGACTTACGCACAGACACGGGGAAGGCAGTAGAGGAAGATTCGTGATATGGGGCCCAGCAGCCACCAGCATGCAGTAAGTCACATACTGGTTAAACAAAACCTTGTTTAAGAACAAGTTCATGATTTCTACGTTGTGTCAGCCTTGACTGTTCAGTGACTCCCCAGTGACTGTGCCAAGCCACTGTCCTCTCACTTTCAAAGTGCAGCTCAGTTACATTTTCACATTTATAGGCTGTGGATGCCCCTTCAGTGACTGGAGAAACCCTTGGGGCTTTCATTTTGTGCTGGCAGCTCTCAGATGACTTCAGAAGCAAACCCCCTGGGGCTTTTGGTCTGTGTGGCAGAGCAGAGAGGGCACAGAAGATTCTGGCTTTGTTAAAACCTGCAGAAAAATTCGTGTCCTGTGTCTTCCCCTTCATGTGCTCCACATGTGCTGTCATGTCTCGGGGCCTATTATAGACAAACACTATTTAAGAAATTCAGACGTAGCATTTTTGCAATGGGAAAACTCAGTGAGTTGGCCTCTGCTATTCAGCACTAAGTACCAAACCCTGTTTTTTCCTGTTGTAATTGAACACCAAGCATAACTGAGTTCAGTTATTCCACACAGGAACACTCATATCTGGTATTATTCATATATATAAATTAGAGAAAGAGTGCATATGTGTATGTGTATAATAAATAATGATCAATTTAATTAGAAGGTTCAAGACTGTCCATGGCAGGGAATGAGACTATGTCCTGCTTCTCTCCAAGACTCTGTGACCCAACTGCACAAGGGATCTGCTCTGCAAATTGCATCTTAGCTGTTGGGCCCAATCTTTGCAATGAGCACCCTCAGCCTACTGATTTCAATAGGACTTGAGAGGATTTGATATCAAACCTTGCATCGGTCACAAGTTTGCCCTAGACATAACGGCACGCAATTCTGGGAAGCAAGACTTTGACTTAGGCTGGAGGTTTGAGGTCAAGAATAAGCGGGAATTGTACAACCAGAGGCTTCAATCTAACCACTGGTATCTAGCAAGACAAAGCAGCAACACATTCAAGTTTGCCTCTTTTGGAATGTTCCTTAGAACTTTATCATATGACTCTTGTGCTCCAGAAGAATCAATTGAACATTAGAATCATAGAGTTGTAGAACCATTTAGGTTGAAAAAGACCTTTAAGATCATCAAGTCCAATCATAAACCCAACATGACCAACATGTCCAGATCCTTTTCCGCTGGGCAGCTTTCTAGCCGCTCTTCTCCATTTTCTGGCTTCTATAGCAGTAGCCAGATTAAGTTCTAGTTGGGGTTTGGCCATTTTAATTTTCTCCCTGCATAACTTCACAGCATCCTTGTAGTCTTCCTGAGTTGCCTGCCCCTTCTTCCAAAGGTCATAAATTCTCCTTTAATTCCTGAGTTCCAGCCAAAGCTGTCTATTCAGCCAGGCCGGTCTTCTTCCTCACCAGCTCATCTTTCGGCACATGGGGACAGCCTGTTCCCACGCCTTGAAGATTTACTTCTTGAAGAGCAACCAGTCTTCCTGGACTCCTTTGCCCTTCAGAGCTGCCTTCCAGGGACTGTCAACCAGTGTCCTGAACAGGCCAAAGTCTGCCCTCCAAGGTGGCAGTTCTGCTGAGCCCCCTCCCTCTCCAAGAATCAGAAACTCTAGAATGTCATGGCCACTGTGCCCATGACAGCCTCCAGCTGTCACAAGCAGAAGGGAAGTGGGAGGACATCATTGGTAGAACAGCCAGAAGTTTTTCCTGCAAGACGCAGGAAATGTTCCTCGTTTTCCCTGTCCCTAAAAGCTTCTGCAATGATTCTTTCTTATTTACTGGGATATCAGTTTCATACAAATCAGGAAAAAAAATATTTGTGGCAAGTGGCCTTCAGGTATTATAACAGGAAGGATGTTTGCAGAGAGTTTTGAAACACAGATCTTATTCTGAAGAGCATCTTCATGCACAAACAGATGCTACACCAGCACGTACATGGGCGTAACCCTGGACTGTTTGGTGACTCTGAAGTTGTGGAGTAGCTTACAGTGAAGAAATTACTGTTACATTTATGAAACACAGCCCAAAACATGGTGCAAAATTTGAGTGGAGACAGAGAAAACAGAGGGGAATAGGCACAGCCCAGAGAATGAAGAGGTTACAGTGATATGGCAGATATGTAGAAATGGTTGGAAAAAGCAAATGTGTATACAACTGAGGATTCTGGAGGAAGCAAAGAACCCAACAGGTTAGACAACCAAATCATAAATAGAAATAAGCAGATGCTGGGGCCTAAGAGTTGAAGCCAGCACAGGGATCCGAAATGTCAACTTGCATTTAAAGACTATCATGGTTAAATCATACAGCAAACTGCATAACAGACAAATGAGATGAATTGAAAGATTAGCCTATGGAAATAGAGAAAGGATTGTAAAGATTTTTATTTTTTTTTAATCCTGCCCCTTCTATACTCAACAAAAAAAAAAATCTTAAATCCCATTTCCTGCCACTATAGGGCTAAAAAGTTAACACCATATTTCATAGTGGTTAACATGAAACAGGATTACTGTGCTGACTTGTTCTTAAAGAGCAAATACATTATAAAAACTAGATTGGGAAGGAGGTAGATTTCTTTCTGCCGAATCCTCTGACAAGAAGCAGAGAAAACGTATTTTTCTCTAAGACTCCTGGGGATGAACAGAATGAAAAAGTCTGTTGCCCTCAGTAGAATTTATGTATTCTTGCAATTGGACTTTTTTTGTTCAGTCATTCACTGTAGAGACTGACTTCATATGAATATGAATGCTTACACTCTTTGCAATTAAAGCAAAAGAAATGCTTTGTTTATCCCTTAAACTTTGAGTTTTTCAAATAAGCCAGAAAGGTCTTATGAGGAGGATCCAATAACCCAATGTCTGAATGCCAGACAACGAGCTGCCTCCTGAGAAAAGGAAAGATTCAAACCCCCTCCCAAGCCGACATCCCAGCCAGAGCCTTCTCTGGAACCAGAGCCTGCCTGGGACTTCGCTCTGGTAAAGCCTCTTATAGGGAGAGCACCTGGGCACCGAGTGTGTGACACATCCAGCAAGACTCCTAATGTCCTGCCCGTTTTCCCTTGAGCCTCTGAACTGTGACCTCAAAGCAAATGCATCTGAGAAGAATATACATTAATCAGACGCTCACTCCACCAGGCTCAGGATTTTTAAACCAGGGATCTGAATCAGCTCTATCGCCTCCCACTTCTCTCCTGATACAATTAGTCAGCATCTGCCCCGGCAGCCAAGCCGCTGCCTCTCAGAGGGGGGCCAAGCAGCTGCAGCCCCCCTGCCCGCTGCCTCCCACCGGGCTGCAGAGAGCGGAGAGCAGCTCGCTGAGCTCTGCCTGGCCAAGGGCAGCATCCCGGCCCTGCGCTGGGAGAGAGAGGAGCTGAGAACAGCCGCCGCTTCCAGCCTCTGCGATTCCTCGCTCCAGCCCAAGTGCAGGTTCAGACGTCTCCCAGCCACACCTCTCCCCACCTTGGGCCGGGGCCATGCCAGCTCCACACACCTGTTGTAGGCTTCCCCACATTTTAAGGGAATCCCCAGAAGGGGATTTGCAGGTGCTTTGCTCTCTTCAAAGAGTCCAGGCAACAAATCAGCTTGGGAAATTGGACCCACAGTATTTGATGTGGCGCTCTGACTTTTTCTACAATGTTCTCAGCCCACCAGGTTGGCAGGACTGAACTTTATAGCTAAGCATTTTGAAAGAAGCATGTGCTTTTAAAATCCAGTTGAATTTTTGCTAGGGAAACTTTACAAAGGCATCATTAGTATATCCGCAGGAGTTTTGCAATTCTAGGTTACAGGTGATTACAGCAAATAAACAGGCATGCAAGTCAGGGTCGGAAGCAGTCTTTTACTTAAAGCCCTCCTCACCAGGCACTTGGAAAATAAATAAAACCCCCGAGCAGTTCTGTTTTACCCAACAGCTATAGGGCTCCAGCCCCACTCCTCAGGCTGGGTTGTGCAAGCTCTTACTCCAGCAGTCACACTGAGTTCAAGCAAAGTGCCTGAGTAAGCATTTGCAGAATCTGACCCCCCCAGTCAGTTATCTATACTGCACCTATTTGTGCCTTGCATTGCAAGCTTTTTAGCCAGGGACATGGTCTGGATGCATATTGTCAGCTGCAACGTGCTTTATCTCCATTTATGGCATTACATCTAATTTTTGGTGCCAAGTGCAGCGTTACCCTTACAATGACTTCTATTAGAGAGAGTTTCCCCTTAAGACTGTGATCTGACCGACAACCAGTTGGCACTGTTCATTTCTTTATTTTATTGCAAAACTACCATGTTCATACTACCTCTCTGCTTCTTTAATTTCAAGCATTTTGTTAAAAAAATAGTAAGACAGGCACTGAATTACGGAAATACTACACCCTGGCATTACAGTGACTTGACTGGCGATGCTGCCATCCTTTTTTCCTGTGAAGGTTTTAAAAACCGGGAACCAAAACCAAAATTAAAGCAACAAACTTGACTGATTAGTCCCCAGCAGTGTGTAAGTTCAGCAGAGGCAGCCTGGCTTTCCCCTGCCAGCATTCCCCATGGGCACCGGCCCCTTTCCCCTCCCAGCGCGGCAGAGGGAGGGCTGGGCGGCAGCGTGGCACAGCGTGCAGCAGCGCCGATGGAAAAAAATCGGCAAGTTCCCCTGAAATGCTGCGTCCCGCATGCCACAAAGGACAGCTGCTACCTTCTCATTTACAAAAACGTGACCCCAGCCAGTCAATCCAGAGCCAACGCTGTCAGATGCCCTCCCACTCACCACTTCTGATGGTCAAAGCCATTGTGATGAAGCAGCTTCCCCTCCATCTCTAAAGGGGATGTGCTTTACTTTTGCTCCAAGGTTTTAGGGGGGCTGCTTTGGGTTTGTTGTCTTTTTTTACTTTTTGGTGAGGGTACAAGCCAAGCTGTTGTAAATAAACACAGAAGTAGCATGGGCCCGTGTGTAACCACAGAGGAAGTGAGCACAAATAGGCAAATATTCAGAATAATGTTAAAGTAGATGCAAATGGGAAATTGCTTGGACTCACCTGGACTCCTTTCCCTCTGTCTTGTCCAACCAGTTCATGGATGGGGAACATCCCAAACCTCTGGCATAAGGTATTAGATGCTCTGGGTGTTAGGTAGAAAACTACTGATAAGTCTTTCAAAAAGGTGCAGCTGGTGTCAAGTAGCCCAGATCCCATTTCATTTGGACTCTCAAAATTTGGAGGGGAGAGGGAGATTTTCTTTATTTGAAACTGTGGTGCTTAATCAGTCATTCGGGTCTGCTGGGAGTGGAAGCTGGTTTGGCTGGCTGTGGCCATGGCTTCTGTTCTGTTAGGGAAGAACCCTTGTGCAGCTTTCAGAAAGTCATATAAACATCTCAAAAAAGGTTACATGAAGATGCCAGACACAGCTATAAGTCATAGATTACTAATTATGAAGGCATTTTAAGATCCTTGGGTAGAAAGGATCTCTTTGCTGGATAGGCAAATATTTTAATTGCATATTCCAGTGATCACTGTTCCAGCAGGACTCTTAAAATATCTTTTACTTCCATGACTGTCCTCTGTTGTTTGTTACACCTCCATGCAGCTTTTAAATAACAGCATGATTTCTAGTACTACAGCACTATCAAATGTACTCGTTTTCTCTGCATTTGGTTCCACTTATAAGACAATGAATTATCAGTACAGCATTCAGCTTGAAATCCTCTTGCACAATTAACAGGGTGAAATATTAGACAGTAGCAGCTACTACTGGTATTTACTGTTCATTAAATGCTCTTGGATATTCAGCCCATCTTCAAAATATCACACCCTTACACAGAGATAGAGAGGTACAGACAGATTAAATTGCTTTTCCAGAGTCAAGCAACAAATCGCCAACAAATTCTCATACTCAACTAAATCTCTGTTTTAGCCACAAAAATAGAGATTGTCAGAACAAAGATAATGACTTATAGTCCTCTCTCCGCACTCAGATCACTTTTCCCTTACTCGGAAGCTGAGGAATATCACTACGGCAATTAAACCCATCACTTACAAGCAGCAACCAGAAACTGGGAGACCCAGCATGACTGGGATAAGCCAGCTGACTCCAGCTACTAAAAGAGGTCCACGCTTGGGGAATACTCAAGACATTCCTTCTCCAGAGGCACCACCCATAATAACAGCCCAACAGTCTCAAACACCTCTGCATCTTGGATGGATATGCAGAACCGCATACATTAAACTGCTTTTCTTGGAGTTCACTTAAGAATGCTGCCAGCAGAGGCAGTTTTGCTGCCAACACAATTTTTACCTGGAGCAAACGGAAGTGCTTTTCCAAGAATCTCCAAGGCTGTTGCGTCATGCGGCACGCTGGCACTGCACCACGCAGAACACAAGCTGCTGCTCTGCGCATCCTGACAGCGACTATTTAGAGCCATTTAGTTATTCCCGGGAAGAGACTGGCAGTGCAAAACAGACCTTCCAAAAAAACCCAGTGTTCACTGCAGGGGGATCTAGTCTCGTTAATATTTTCAATGCTGTAGCAAAAAGTGAGTAATTTTTATAGCTGGCATATTTCAATTTTCATTACCATTCTGAAAGGCGTGTTTGAGAAAGCGCAGTAGAGACTAAGAAACGTAGCATTTCTGAAGGACTGGAGGGCGATTGTCTCTATTCTTCCTTCCCCACTGTGGGTTTTGCGTAATACTAAAGTGTTAGTCCTTTGGCAACTTCAGCATTTTGAAGCTTTATTAGAATTATGTGCATGATGACAGCATTTACAGGCCCTTGCTAAGGTCAGGGTCCCATTGTGCAAACTTTTAAACATGATGAGCATTTATAAATATACAAGACAAACCAAGGACATTGTATTCTCCATACTTTAAAGATGAAGAAAACTTAAGTTGCTTAACTTTCTTCATGACGATAGCATGGAAAATTTAAATCAGTGATAGAAACTGAGCCCAGAGTTCCCTAGACCACACGCTCACCCAGAAGAATTTAATCTGTGCATACATTCAACTACTGCACCAATTCAAGTACTTATAACCAAGTTTTCTGGGTAAAACTTTTCAGGTCGTAAGTTACATTGCTTTTAAAACATGTTCAGCCAAACATCAGTCTGCCAACATCTGAAGAATTACAAAACAACTCTATTTATTGTGCCTTTTGGTGCTACATTTCTGGGTATGTACACTCCATAGATGTGCATGCACATTTATATTTTTAGTGGGTTCCCTGCCATCTACAACTTTGGTAGATATTTTTCCTGGAAGTTCCTGGAACATCCACATTTTTCTTTGAAGACTGGACATAATCATGTCACTAATATCACATTATCAAAGAATATTTGAACTGCTTAGAAAATGAACAAAGAACCTTTTTCAAGGACTTGAGAAGCGTGATGCAAAAAGCTCCACATGAGGACCATTCTGAATACTTTATAAGGGTAAACAGAAACTAGGAATAACAAAGCACATTAAATACAAGCAGCACAAGTTCAAATCTCACTATACATTGGCATAATTTCAAACCTTCTTTTAAATAGGTCTTGTTTAAAAAAAGAAGTCAGTCTTCAATTGTAAGCGTTTGCTAGTGAAGTTTTGAGGAAAGTCAATCCCTAAAGAGAGAAAGCCACTACTTTATTAATAGTTTCATCCAGTCCTGGGCAGTTAAGCTTTTGTATCAGGATCCTTTTGTAAAGGGACAGAGAGGATGGTTTTTTTCAGTTCTAGTTCAATAACTTGTTCTTTCAGGCTGGAGAAAGCAACTGAGATTTGAGGAGGGACAGAAGGGCTGGAAAGCTTACTGCCCTCCAAATCAAAACTAGCTGTTGGAGACTAGTAGCTAGTTCTAAACGCATAAAAGAGCAGCGTAACTAGAAAATAATCAATTCCTTTTTGCTCCAAGAACATTTCCTTTGCTTTGCATTTAAAATGGGGCTGAGTAAGATCACAGATTAAGTCACATAGGAGGGAACCTCAGGAGGCCATCAGAAAGTATTTTGATGAGAAAATATTTTCCAAATATTTTTATTTAACACTTCAAAATACTCTGGTTTAGTATTTCATTGAATTTAATGCTATATAGGAAGTTGCTTGATACATTTGTCAGAAACAATAACATAGTACATTAATTTTGTTTCTGATTTGCATATTAAATCATAGCTTGAATGTGTTAAACCCCATCCTCCTGCTTAACATAAAACAATACCAAATTTACTTTAAAGTTATTTTTAGTTGCACATCAACATGTTTTATTAGGTACGAACCAGTGAGATCCAGTCTTTCCACTGGAGAGTAACTACCCCATAGACAAACAAGCAAGCTTTAAAATCAGGTTTCTTGTGGGCTGATTTCAATTCTCAGTTAAAATCGGCAATGCAAATTACTCTATTCTGCTCTTTATCAGACAAGAGAAAAGATTTCCAAACTGTCAAACCGGCTGGTGGCATCCCGACACCGGATGGAAATGCACTGAGTGGAGTCCTGCGTGGCAGTGTCTTTATGTGACTCGTGGAAAACTGAATCCACGCACTGAATGGTTCTTTATCCAATGGGAAATTAGCCCATATTTAGGGGAGGGAATCTGCCATACACCCCTGTCACCTCCAGCCAGGCCAGGAACGCATGGGACCAGCCCAGCATGGCGAGCAGAGGAAGGTCGTTTACCATATGAGGCCTCTTCCCTGGTCAGTCCATTGTGTATCTCTTTCAAAACTCAGGGCAAAAGACTGATTTGAAGACAATTTCATCTCGCATCGTGTTTGGTTCAGCGGGGGAAGGGAGCAGACAGGGCAAACTGATATATTAATGAAAGCCACCCCCACTACCCAAGGGACTGAAGGACAGCGAGTGCCCCGGGCCAGCAGGCTGATGCGGAAGGCTCTCGACCTCCCGTCCAGAACCTGGGCGACCACAACATCGGCAAGTTTTTCCATCCAGCATCTAAAGCTGGAAGAGCAAGAGGGAGTTGTTCCTGGTTCCTGCATAGATCTTTCAGGACATTTAGCAACAGAAGCAACAAGTACACCCTGTTTTCAGGGTCGTTTTTGGTGGGAGAGCAGCCCTGATGACAGTTTTGAGCACAGAACTCCCTGCCCTTCTCTAAACTTCTCTTACTGCTGGCTGAAGACTAGGACCCTTCCTCTCCCAGCCTGGCTGTCGGTGTATGTGTCTTCTGACACTTTCTGCAGGAGACTCCAGAGCAGTTTGTCTTTTCTACATTAGCAAGAGAACCAGCGCTGAAGGAAGTTTCCCACAATAGGTCCATTTCCAAACGCCTCCTTGAGGGTTTCAGTTTAAAAGATCACTCTTTAGCTCCTTCAGATCTGCAGTGTGCACATCAGAAAATGTGATACAGTACATGTGTAATCCTGGATAAACTAGATTCCCCACCCCTTTCCATTAAGTAAAATCAGTAACTAGAATCCCTGTTTAGGATTTGTGATTACAAGGATCACCCTCCGCCCTGCCCTGGTCAAACAATACGAGCTCCAGAGCCGTCATTTCAATAATGCAAAACCCTGTTGCTTCCACTCCAGAACAGCTGACTTGAAGTGCATGCTAGGCTGTGCTTATTAAGAAAATGAGAAATCTGATATATAGAAAGAAAACACTGTGTGAGGATTAATCCTGGATTGCAGTTTGTGGCCAGCACTGGGCCGTCATCCAAACACAGATGAAAAAGAACAGAATTCCTCCCACCTGTCACTTCCAGCAGGTACAGCTATTGCACTGTTGTAGTCTTCCCCTTACAGCTATTGTAACAACCCCTTTTATATCAGCTTAAAATTCCGGATTGACCTCACTGTTTCATTTCTTCCTTGTTTTGTGGGAGCCAGCACTGGAGGGTGAATTTTCTTTCCAGGAATTACAAGCAAGAAGCGTGAGTAAGTTACAAGTTTGGACAGCTAGCTTGTAATACGCGTACACTTCAAGGAAAGAAACGCAGCTTAAAACTGGCGTCCTGTTGGAACCTGGAGATGCTAACTGAACAAGAAAATACAACTCTCAGGAACACTTGGTTTTTTTTTACATTATTCCTGCCGCTTTTGAGAGAAGTAAGCACACTGTCACTGCTGATTAAAAGAGACCTAAACAAACGAATGCAGTTGCTTTGCCAATGAGCTGCCGCACAGCAGAGATCTCCATTGCAATGCATTGGTCTTGCTCCCAATACTACCTCAAGATAAAAACCAATTTAAGCAGCCCTGGTGGTTTAATCTCTGATGTTCAATCCACACCAAATCAAAGCAGAAGTCATCTTTACTTTTAAAAATATGTTCTCCTGCTTATGGTTGGGTCAACACTCTGTTATTGCAATCCCACAGCTGAGCCCTGTTAATTTTTCTCCGAGCCCAGCAGGGTGGGCAGGTCTGCTGATGCTGAAATGGTCCTCCTTCCCATTGAGCTTTGCCTGTCACAATACAGCCAATATAATGGCAACGTCACAAACGGGATTCTGCTTTCTCCCACTCCAAGACCACATTCGCTGCTGCACTGAAATGCCGCTTTGTGGCAACGTTCTTCCCTGGATGTTGTCAGAAACTGTGGTGCTGTTCACACACTTTAGCAGTCAGATTTGGTTAGAGGATGGAAAACTTGGGTTTTCTGTAGAGAAAACATGACAGCCTCACCATGCCAGTACCTCTGCCTGTCAAACTACGATGTGTTCATCAGACTGGATGAGAGCGTTAAAAGCTGCAGTCAGCACAAACAGGAGTTCTGATATGAGGACAAATGCACCTCAGTTTTCAAACATTATCCTATTTCCCTACATCTATCATCAAAGAAGGCAGCAGGAGCTCAAAGAATAGCCATGTACTATTTTCTATAGAAAGTCAAAGGAATGCACAATGTACAGTTTATGTTTGACAGTTCTTAATTACTGTAGGCTGTAAAGATGCTACGAAACAAGAACTCCCATTGCAAGATCTGCTGTTCACAACTTCAAATTTCATGCTGTGACCACCAATTTTGGGCTGTGGTGGCTATTTTAGGAAGTTTCAACCCATTACGCAGCCATACTGATAAGCATTAGGTTGTGCTCTAGTTGTTTTAAACAACTAATCAAAATTAATTGAACACATACCCTCCTGGAATAAGGCCTCTCACCTTCTCTTTCTCTCCTCTCTCCCCCCACCCCTTGTCACACACTGGCTTCTGCCAAACAATTCAGTACTGACACCACAGCACATCACGTGAGACCAAGTGCTTCGAGCATCTTGCGATACTTATTACTATCTACACATCCATAAGTCATTCCACCCAGCAACGTATGTGAATACTAACATGAGCTCCTTCTTTATGCATTAAAGATTTAGAACTCTCTCGGATTCTTGGAAGAAGCTTTTCCCCCCGTACACTGAAAAATCATCTCTTCCATATATGTGGATCTTGGCTGCATTTCACGTAGATTAGGAAGCATGACATATGACATAAGAAAAACCTGCTATATCCTCGGGTTCTCCCATTCCTCCTGCTCACACCCTTGTGGCCACGCAAGTCTGCTGAGATTAAGCGATGGATTTTAGACGCAAAAGAACAAGGCACTAATGCGGGGTTTCCTTACCCGTGATAGAATGGAAAGTAACAAATGTAAGAGGTTGCTTATTCTTAATGCTGATCTCCAGAGCTAAAATGATATGTCAGTAGCAGGTGGCAAGTTTGAAGACCCCCCTCCCCTCTCTCTCTTTTTTTTTTTTAATAAATATAACAAAGGGCACACAGATTTGACCTAATGGGTCAACCATCAAAAGTTAAACTGATTTAAATAATTAGACCTAGAATGTCAGGCACCACTGCAAATAATTGCTCCTAATGCTTTTAGGATTAGATTGCTAATGAAAAGGCGCAAAAAGGAGGCCACTTGCAGTTGTGGAAATAAGTCAATTTTCTTTCCATATGTCATTTTCTCCATGTAGATTTGCTGTGAAATCCTAAGGAGTCATTTACAGCTTTCTCTCCAGAGCTGCTGAAGTATATACAATAGTTCTGAGTCATAAAAAAGAGCAATAAGTCATCTTGAAATACTCGTTGTTTATACACTGTATTTATCAAGCACAGCAAACATCTGCTCATAGTTCTGACATTTTCCAATGAAAGTGACTATTGCATATTGTTTTCCCCTTTAATTTGTGGAAAAACATGGGAGCCATTCAAATATAAACAGCATTCCGCAATAAATTTAAACCAGTTTTGGTCAAAGGACAGTTTATTAGCAGAATGTCATTTTGATGCTCCTCTTAACTGGTTTCTGGCTGCTCTCTCAGATTTATTCTAACAGCTCAGTAGCATCTAGGATGATTTCGGTAACCGTCTGCTAGAACCCTTGGTTTCATCTATAATTCATTATTTGATGTAAAGGTATACACCCGCCCCGCTCGCAGAGACTGAACGCCAAGTTACCCGCCTCTCGAAGCGCCGAGCCGGCCCGAGTTTTCAAAGGCTGCGGATTTCGCAGCAGAAAGTTTCGAGTCACCAAATCCCCGTGTGTAAATAGGCGCTCAGCCGAGCGGCGGGAGCAGCGCGGCGGGGCCGGGCGCGGTGTCCAGCGGCCGCGGGGCGCCGGGCGGAGCGCGCCTGGCGGCCGCGATAACGGGGAGCGCGGGGGCCGCACCGAGAGCCACCCGCTCGCCGCGGTGCCCACTGCCACCTGGGGCCGGTCCAGCCACAAGTCAATAATTGACTTCGCCCGCCGGCTCTCGCCCCGTACAAACGGGAGCGGGCGGGGAGCGGGCTGGGCGCTGCGGGCACCGCGGCCGCCCTGCGCACCCGCGGGGCTCCCCCGGGGCGCGCACCGCGCAGGGGGCCGCGCATACAACCTCCTCCCACCCCCACTTCCCCGCCGGCTCTGCTTTGCTTTTAAATGCAATCAGAAAAACAAAAAAGCCCGGCTCCCCCCGCCGCCCAGCTGGCACCGGCACCGGCGAGCCCGGGGATGCAGGGCCCGGCCCGGCTCCGCGGCGCCGTTCACCCGGGACCGGGCAGCCGCGGGCAGCGATCAGCCCTCCCGGCTCCCGGAATTACAGTGTTACGCCCCTCGGCAACAATATTGCCAGCCTGGACGTACAATTTAATGATTTTTTTTTCAACCGGGTGGACAGCTCTGCGCCTGGCTGGCGGGGCCGGGGACGCGCGCGTTTCCTCCGGGGGCACAAAGCCGGGCGGGCAGGGTCCTGCGAGCCCCCGGCCGCGGGAGGGTGCGCGATCCTGCGCTCCGTCCATTGCATCCGAGACGGTGCCGTAACAAAAGCCAGAGACCCGCAGCGACGGGCAGGGCGAGAGGAGCCGGCGGGTCCTTCCCTCCGCGATCCCGAATGGCCGAGGGGAGCGGCGGGGAAGGGGGGAGCCGGGGCAAAAGTTCACCGCGGTCCCAGTAGGGCAGGGGGTGCCCGGTGGGGCAGAGGCTGGCGCTGGGGCTGGAGGATGCCGGCCTGGCTCGTCGCCTTGCAGCCCCGCGGATGGACTGCGAGGGGGAAGGAGGCGATGCGAGTCCCGGGAGCCCCTTCCCTGCCCTCTCCTCCACAATGCGGCCGGATCCCCGGCACAAACACGCCCCCCGGCACCCCGAGGCTCCGCTCCCTCCTTTCGGGGAAAGAAAAATAAAATACGGCTCAGTTGCAGTGGGCAAGTGTGTATGGGGAGAAGGCTGCAGCTCCGGGGCTGCTTGCCCGCCCCGCCGGTCACCCCCACGCCGGCCCCGGCGGGCAGCAGCTGCGGCCCCCCGGCCCGAGCCCACCGCCGCCGGGGAAGGGGCAGCGCACACCCGTGCGCACACACACACACACAAATGGCACGGGAAGAGGGGGAAAGTTTCCAGCCGCTTTAACCAAATAGCCAACATTTGCAACCCCCAGACAGGCGCGGTGGCGAATACACCGTATGCTCGCCCCGGCCCCCAAAGCAACGGGGCAGCGCGCTGGGCGGGCGAGGGGAGGGGGCCCGGGGCATGGAGACAGGGGGCAAGGGGACAAGAAAATTATCTGTATTTTTTTCAATGGAATTACCGCTGGTGCCGGGCACGGCTGCTTCAGGGCAGGGAACAAGGGGACACCCCCGCCACCCCGGCCACTCTCCCGGGTGGACCCATGCAGATGGGCAAATAACCGGGGTTGCAAATAAAGAGCGGGGGAGCGGGGCTGGGCTGCACCCGGAGCCCGGCAGCGCCCGCCCGGCCGCCCGAGCGGGACGCGCGGCCCCGCGCCCCCGCCCGCGCCCCGCTCCGCGTTACCTTCTTATTGCATCTGGAGCAGCAGCTTTTCTTCCCCTTCCCCTCTCCTCCTCCTCCTCCTCTCCCTCTCCTGTCCTCTCGGTTTATACCAGCCTGTTCCTCATCTCACAGCCTTCCTCCCAGCGCCATCTTGCAAGCTTGTGACGTTGGGAGCCGCTCACCCCTGACCCACATTTGAATAGAAGCCAAAATGAAAAAAAGAAGAGGAGAGAGAGAGGGAGAGAGGAGAGAAAGAGGGGGAAGAAGAAAGCGGAACAAGGAGAGGCAGGGAAAGCTGCAGCTAAGCAAGTGCTGTGCCAGTGTGGAACAGCATCGGCTCCCGCTCCCTTGCCAGCTACTTTAGTAATAAGCGATTTCCTGCTTTTGCAATAAATGTTGCCGCGGCGGGGCTGGGAGAGGGACGGCGAGCTGGGTAATTCCCAGCGGGGGACCAGGGCTTCCCCCAGCCCGAACCGCCCTCCCTTCCCTGCCACCCACACCCCGAAACCCAGCCCGACCACTGCCCCCCGGCAGCCCGAATACTGCTGCTCCCTCACAGGTTTTGAGCAATGAAAAAGGCATTTATTAAGATTATTTCTCCCATCACTGCTGAGGTCTCAAGTGTTTGTTAAGGGGAATTATATAGATTATAGCTTGTTCATGTATTGGAAGCTGAAATGAGCTTTATACACAAATGAAAAAAAAATCCTCATCTATAACACCATTTGCATATTAGCTTTTTATCACTCCTGTCTATTTGTTAAGGACTGACAGTGCGTTTTGCACCATCCAAGACATAGATGAAGACACGGCCTTTACACCCATAGAATCCATAGAAATCTGAAGTTTTGTTTTGTGCTTTTTTTTTTAGTATTTACTGATAGGAATTATATCGAGGGGAAAAGTTATTTGTGTTTTGCATCCCTGGTCCTGCAAAGACTTTCATGCATGCTTACCTTTAAGCACATCAGTAATCACACTGAGCAAGCAGGGGCTATTCAGATGCTTACACTAAGCATGTACACAGCCTGCGAGCTCAAACTATTATTTTGTAAAATGTTAAGTGAACTGATATTACCTTCATTTTACTGACCATTGCCACAAAGTACGACTCTGCAGAAATCTAAATTATACCTTTGTAGCACTTTCTTCCTTCAGTAGCTAATTAATCTGTAATAACAGGAGCAATGCATATAAACATCTTCATTGTGATCATGCACAGGAGTTCTTCCACTTTCCCATGTAGGAATCACTGCATGAGCTGCAAATGTGAGATGACGTTTTCTTCTGTGCCCTCAGAGCCACCCATAACCAAAACTTTCTGTAGCCTGAGCAAGGTGATTCATTAGCAAAGCTGAGCCTACCATTTAACACATCTCTAAGAATTCCCTAGTAGCCTCAATGCCAGCAACTCTGGCGCTTCCTATGCAGGTCCCTGCAGTTCTCCTGCACCTCAGCTGGGTCCCAGCCTGAGCTGTCCTTCCCTGGTAATAAAGATATTTTCTAGTTGCTCATCCAGAGTTCAAAGTTTTTGCAGGAGATGGTTTCTTCAGCTCTACCAAAGTGGCTTGAGGAGCAAATAAAGATAAGGCAAATCACAACAGCCGTATCAGAAAGGTCTGGACTGGTGGTTTGTTCACAGTACACTCAGTAAAGAGCAGAACACTTTAACAGTGGTGAGAACAGCAAACCTGACTGTCAGCACAAGACCCAGTGAAGTAGATAAGAATCAATTCAAGACTCTTCCCCCACCGGGAAAGTTAATTTAAGATTGGTGGTGCTGCTCTTAGCTGTATTTTAAAGCTAAGTGGCCTTGCAAATAGCCAGGGAGGTGTAGGTAGCCATTTGCTTCACACTGTGCCAGAGGAATTGGTAGGCAAATACACAGAAGTCCTTGTGCTATGTTCTCTAAACAGGGGGAAAATGCATCCTGGAGTTATTTCAGGCAGGTTTAGACATCTTGGTTTAGAAAGACCTGCTTCTTGAATCTGTGTGGCATCTCAAGACCTCAATGCCACCGTCTGCCCTCAACCTTCCTTCCTTCCTTCCTTCCGCTGAATCTTACCACCCCAGAAACAGCGGAACAGTCCGTGTGCCCCTGCCAGTTCACAGACCAACATCTGAGTTCAAACCCGCTTTCATCAGACGTTTGAACAAAGGTGCCAAGGCTTTGCACATGAATGGCTTGAGGCACAAGCATTTCAGTCTGTCTGCCAACTTTGTTAGGCAGGTGATAACTTTTGGGAGTGAAAGTTGGAAAGAAGGGGAGAAACATCCTAAAATGCCACCGCAAGATTTAGTCTGCAGAAAGCTTTAGTTGTATTTGAATCTTCTCTAGGTTTAGGGACAATCGGGTCTGAGCATCCCTAGGGAAATGAAAAGATAGACACATTCTCAGTGGAGAGGAGACAAAAAAAAGGACAAAAATTACGTGTCTGGCACCTAGAAATGATATGGTAGGATGCAGCACTGCATCCAGCTTCATATTAAATGATAATTATAAGGTTGAAAAAGAATTAATGAGAAAGCCAGACCTGGCGCTGTCACTAGGACCACGGACATCTGTGGAGAATCTGATGAGCTGAGTAGAAGTGTGACCACACCTACCTGGCAAACATCTACAGGCATGCAAGGCAGATACCATGATACCTGTAATGTCTCCAAGCAACCACAGCCAGAGAACTTGCCGTCCAAACAGAGGGTACACCCTCAAGTTCCAAGAAATCACACCCAGTGTGGGCACATCTGGCACTGGGTGAAACATGTGCCCGTGTACGTGAAAAGCAAACGCGTTACTGAGGTACAGAGAACAGCGTCGGGGGAAAGGCCGGACTGGAAGGGTAGCGGTGGCACTCTGGTTACAAATGCTGTGGCGCAACGAGCGTGTTCTGAAGGATGGTTTGGGCTAGTGGATACTTTGAAGGAAAAGGCTCTTCTGTTTCCAGCCAGATACTTGTGATTAACTTTGTTTTCAAATTTTGTCTGACTGGGCTTTTTAACATTTATTTTGAAAAGAGCACAGTCAGGATGGCAGCAGCGGGTTGTGCCGGGTGCTCTGCAGACACAATGAAAGCGGCAACTTCCTCCTCAGTGTGTCAATGAATATGTTGAATACAAGGCATCCAAGGCAGCTATGATGAACAGATTTTTGTCCTGACAGTACACAAAGAATTCAGAACAGAATCCAGAATTTCACTCCATCCTTATATATTAACCCTCAGTATCTATTCACAATTGCTCTGTAATGCTACTTTCAGACAGATAAGGTTAATTAACTGTACCCCCCCCCCCCCGCCCCTAAATAACTTAGTGTTTACAAAATACTTAGACTCAAATCAGGTCAGTGGCTGAAACCCAGAAGAATTTCAGGGCTTTAGTTTGTTTTTAGTAATTTTCAACCAACTGGTGGGTTCAGAAGCAGCTCCGGTCCTTCGTAGCTCTGCTAATAGCAAGTTTAAACTCATCATATAAACGGAAGAGGACATGGGTAGAATTGTTATAGTGGCAAACGAGTGCTGTGGATGAGGAATGAAGTAATCTGAGCAAAGAAAATGCCATTGCAGAAAGTAAATAGAATAATGACCAAAGGGTGGCCATGTGCCCTTACGGCTCTTCAGTGCCACCTGCCTTCGGTCCCAGCGCCGGTGGATGGCCAGTGCCATCTAGCAGGCAGAACAGTTGCTTACAGTACTGAACTGATGGGTGAAGCTGGGAGGGAAAAGTTGAAACTAAAAGGGAGAAACTATAATTCGAAGAACAAAGTGAAACATAGGGCAGAGAGTTCCAGTGTATCAAAGTGAAGGCGAGGGCTGCTGATCAGGAATAAAATTAATTTAGCTATAAAAGTAAAGTTTCTTAGCAGAGGTGTGCAGTTGTTATCTCTCCAGGGGCATAGTCCTGACAGCGCCACTAAAAATGCTGAGGACCAGAACATCAGATTGGAGCTGAAACAGGCAACCTCTGAGGCATCGTAGTGACCCAGGAAAACTGTGTGGAATAGTAACACAACAGTGAGTGATAGCTCATGAAATGAAGTTATTTTGTTGTCCTCTCAGTAGAAGTCCACCTCCACACTCGGACATGTGGCTGGAAGGTCTTTTCCAACAGTTGCCAAAGTGTCCATGGAGGAGACTCCAATTTTATGCTATGATGGATTTTGAAGATCTTTTGTCTCCTAGTAGCAAATGCTCTGAATGAATACGCTGTCCTTGGTAAAGCCTCTTTATCATTAGCTGGATTAGTTGGTTCCCCCTCTGCTACCTATGGTCTTTTGACTGCAGTTGGTGGATGGACACAAAGAACATCTCACTTTGACCTTTGTGTTACTTTATCTTAATTTCTTATATCTGTCGCTATTTTTACTGAAAATCAAAATACAGTCTTTTAGGAAAATGATACGTAATCAAGGAAGATCATAAACTGTAAATGTGATGTGAATCCTTAGTATCAGAAATAGCCGCGAAGGTCCCCAATTGGGAGCTGGCTTTCTGCTGCAGTGGCTCACAGATCCACTTGGCTCTGCATTGGTTTGCATTTCGGGTGTTCTGTTCAAAATCATGGGGTTAGAAATCCAGTTTAAAAAAATAAACAGAAGGTAACAGTTTGAAAAATTAGGCTAGTCATTCAGTGTTTGTACAAGGTACTATTTTGTACACTTCTGCTTCTGTTGCATTCTCAGTGATAGAAAGTTTTAATTTCCTTGGAAGAGAAGAAACATAGAGTATTTTTATTGCTACAAGCTGAAGCCTCTTGCTAGGCGTTCTGGCATACACAGGGCTGATGCAAGGGGTTTTGCGGCTCTAATCAGATAAAAACATTGCTTCCATTATAACAAGATCTTTGATTTCTGTTGGCCTGTGAATTTCATTGCTAATATGTTCACTCTGGTACCTATCTACAAAACATCTGTATTTAACTATGTCTACCCTGTTAGTGAATATAGTCTGTGCGATGCATAATTTCACTAGACTATGACAGAGCAATAAAAAGTAAGGAAGACAACTGATGAACAAAACTACTACCTGTGTGTGTTGAGAATAAAGTGAGATTTGCTGAAACTAACTCTGAAATAGATGTCAGGACGAAATTAAAACAAAAATACATAGAACTTGTACTACTATGAAGTGTGTGGACAAGGAAAAGAAGAATACTTTTGTACCCAAAATCTGAGTGAAAGCTTTGCCATAGTTTTTAAGAGAAACAGTGAAGTTCAAGAAGGGAGCAAAACCAGCATGATTGGTTGGAATGAGAGCATGAAAATGGAAGTTATCACAGTAAAAGTGAAAGCACATCTAGAAGAGCTCAAGGTTTTCAAGTGAGGGAAACCAGGTATTTTCCATCCTGGAATTCCAAAGGAACAAGTACCAGATTGGTAGCAAGGATTAGAAATATTTTTATTTTTAAAATTATTAGAAAGTTATCTAAGTAGCCACTGAAGTCATTGACCTCAAGACCATTTCAGGCTTTCAGAAGAGTTTTGAAGAAAAATGTAATTAACAAGAAAAAGAAAAATAGCCAAAGAGAAGATAAACAGGATGAAATGATCCCCCAGTGCTGATTTTGTCGAGTATCCTGAACTATTTCTTTGCTGAGATAACTGGTTTTCTAAGCAAGGGGAAACGTAGTAGATCTAATCTATATGGATTTTAGTCAAGCATTTGATATAATGCCACATGGGAAGTTATTAATTAAGATGGAGAAGATGGGGATTAGTACAAGAACAGTAAAACGCATAAGGAATTGTCTGAAGGAGAGATGCCAATAGATTACCATTGGGATAGAGAGATTACCAGTGATTCAAGACTGAACTTGTTTAATATTCACTATAATGATCTATTGCCATTTAAGCTGGAATATGCTGAAGAGGTTTTGTGATGAAACAGCCGAGAGGCACCGTGACCGACGGGAGCAGAGGGTCAGGGCTGGTGGGCTGGAAGGCAGTGAAAACCGTGAGCAGTGGAAATGGGATGCAGTTCTGTACAAAAACAATGTACATTTGGGATGCACACCTTCAGCCAGCAACAATTAGGCAGCATCTTCAAGCTGGTCATCAGGGCTTCATCTGCAGGCAGTGAAGGACAACAGCTCGAGGGTGGAGGTCTATCCTGCCTCTTGGCTTCTTGATTTAGGATAAAAGGAACTGTTCTGTCAATGTGTCTGTCTGTCTATTGACTATATAGAACCCCGTGCAGAAGCATGAAGAAAAATAGGTTGTCTCGAAGGAAGAAAACTGACTTTAAAAAAAAAAAAAGGGAAAAAAAATGGATGCATTAGTTTGTCAGTGGATGACTGTGAACCAGTACTAGGAATGACAAATGTGATCCTAGACAAGGTTCTTCCAGTAGCAATAGGAAGGCACCGCTGACATTACACAAGGCACCGCTGGACCATCATGTCTGCTGTTGTGTAGGATCTCATCACAGGTATTGGGACAGATTTTAGTCTATCAGGATGTCCATGGGCATCGTAAGAGCCACAAGCTTTCCAACAAGAGCAGGGAGGTGAAAAATGCACCTGCTTTCCAGACAAATGCTGATTGTGGGTATGAGAGATGTGCGGTGTGTTGCTGGTGGAGGCTGGGAATGTCCGAGGTGCCAGGATCTCCTCCAGTCTTGTGTTTCTAATGTTACAGATAGGAAGGTGTTGGTCATCAAAAGCACGTGTATACTTTGACTAGCTTTGGTCCTGGTTTTATTTTTTTATGTTTACTTATAAGTCCATATATATGTGTGTACACACACACATCCATCCATAAATATATATTTAAGTGAAGTTTTACTTCTGTTGCTTATTGAGTGGCATAGAAATACAAAGCTGTATTTTGTATTGTCTGTAATAACCCACAGAGCCGTCCAGTATTTGTTAATGCGCTACATTTCTGCGTATTCCTGGTGTTGACTTTTGAAGTTATAAGTAACCTAAAAATATCTTCCTGTCCTTACATTAGATAAAAATAATAAGAAAAAAAAACCCACCAAATTCAGCTGTACATAAAATCTTTTTGCTTTCTTTGTGTGTAGGTACTTTGAGTGTCAGTATGTACAGTGTGCATAAGTAATTAATGTTGCAAGCTGGAGGAATGAATTATTGTCAGATGGAGGTAAAGCATACAATATGGTCAAGTAAGCAGTTCCAATAATAGCTGTGCTTATAGAAGCAAAATGCAATAGAGGGCAAACTCTACAGGTTGCCAGATTGGTGTCAATGTGGAGCTTTGTTGCCAGTTGGTGACCAGGGACAGCAGAAGGATTGGTTTTAGCTGAATGCTTTCAAGCTGACGTGTTTACCACACGTAATGAGATTGCTTCTCAAGCAGTGGCAGTTAAGCAAAGGGCATAGGTAATTTTAGCTTGATTTAGTTGGTGGAGGTCTAACTAAAAGCCACCTTTCCCTCCCTCCCTAACTTGGCATTTTGGCGTTAGTTACATCTAGGTGAACACGAGCCATGCGCTGTCGTTGCTGGGGCAGCCGGCTCAGGGCAGCATGTGCCCCTCCAGCTGGGAACTTAGCTGAAAAAACAGGAGTGTTGTATGTTGTAAGGCAGCCGGCCGGTGCAAACTCCCCAAAGCTGGCACTGCCCAGGGTGAAGGACAGACCCAGGGAGTGCTCCAGCTTTGGTCAGGCCACAGCAGCGCTTTTAATTAATGTGGTAGAGAAGATGATCACAAGATACAAAGGGAACAAAAAGACTTATTTCCATACAAAGTGGACACCAGAATATTAGGTATGTTGTAGCCCAGCTGAAAACTGCCCTTTAAAGCCAATGGCCCTGCAAATACCACTTTTTATATTGTATAAGAGAAAGAAACTACAGTTCCCTTGATAACATGCACACATATATACGTGTGAGTTAACTGGGTATCCATGGCCTCAGAATCCGTGTCACACACACAGACACATACACACGCTCACACACTCAGGGCACAGCTCCTACGTGGTTTGCTGCCTGTCCTGCATAACTCTTCACAAACAAGCAGAGTTCATTTTCAAGCTGCCCAGTGTGCAAAGATAAAGACTGGCATGGAAGAGCCCATGGGTAGCTCTCTGTACTTACTGGTATCAAAGGTCACTGAATGCTAAAAAATAAATATGTTCCAATGCCAGCAGGGCACTGGTGATCTAAGATAAAAGTTTCTCTACCACCAGAGTGATATTTTCTTGTTTGGTACCAACATGGACTGTATTTACTGGATTTTTCATGTGCTAGTGGAAATATATGGGCGTGAAACATGTTTTGCTTTACGCTGGCAGGGGATCTGCTGCAGAGGCCAGCCTCCTTGCTCTAGCGTATGCTTTGCTGTTTTCATGGAGAGCGGCTTTTGTGTGCACCTGAGCTGCGACGCAAAGAAATTCACTGGGTTCTGATACTTTTCATTCTTCTTATTTTTCAAAAGTGTTGGATTTTTCTACCTGAAAGTGCTTTTCTGTTTGAGTCTGTCTTCACTGGTGCTGGTGTAAACCCAGAATAACTGCACTGGAACCACTGGGATGGTATGGGTGAAAGGGAGAGGAGACTCCAGCCCAGTGCACGACATTGTTAAACAAGTTCATAAGCACCATTGGTCAGTTCATATTAATCTTCTGTGATTAGCGCTGATGACAATGGGAAGCCTGGCAAGTCATTTCATACCGTGTAATGCAAGGTGACTATAGTTCAGCGGACAAAGAACAAGAGATGGGGTTTTTTCAGGAGCAGACAGAAGACTGGTTATGAATGTTTGGAGCGATTTAGTTCCATTGTTTTCAACATCGGCAGCGAGGGTGAGTGGTGCTTGCTTGCAGATGGCCACAAGCAGTACCAGTTTAGGGCTTATGCATGGGAACACAGACCCTTCGCTTCTCCTTCGTCTTTTTAATACTTGCATTGTGTTTTTTTCCTGCTGTTTCTCTGGAGGCACAAAATCTCTGGCAATGTCCTCACACTGTCTTAGCCTGAGGACAATGTATGCAAAAAGCAACATGACTGAGAAAAAAACAGGATTCCTGGTGCTGTTCTGTTGCCCCTGGGCCGAGTGTCATTTACAGCAGCTTTTAGCCTGCTCTAAGCAACAGTGGTGCAGGGACAGGGAACTACAGGTATCATTGACTTGGGACACCAAAGACACCTTGGTGGCCACCTGGCATCACCCACATGGTGTTCACAGGGTGAGGAGGTCTCCAGCACAGCTCTGGGCTGAGTCAGAGCAAAATGTTTGCAACTTTTGCTTAACTTCTGGTGACAAATTCCATGTTGTAAGTTGTGATGCTGGCTCCACTCCTTGGTGTAGTGTTTGCAGACTGTGTGACATGTTACCAGGTAATAAGGTAATAGTCTACTTATCCGAAATGTGCACTAAAGATTGAGCTTGGTACAGAGAGCAAAACAATATATATCATCAACAATAGTTGCTGAAAAGTAGCTTGCCAATAAAAAAGCGGCATTTAGGACATTGCATTTTTCAGTTGCTTTACGAACACTGGAGAAGGATACAGAGCAATCAAATTTGTACTCATAATTGCACCAATAGAGAAACAGACAAATCTTCCTTCCAAGTGCTCAGGCAAACAGGGGCCAGAGGAAAATTCTGGAGTGAAGGACTAGAAGTACGTGGTTGTGAAACAGATGGACACCACTGCCCTTTTCATCCAGTGTAACAGATACTCTGCACTTGCTCTCCCAGAGACAGAAGGCAAGGGATGGCTCCTGAAGAAAATCATTGCACCTTCTTGCATATCAAGTGGCTCATCAGTACTTGCTGAATGAGATGAGAACCCGACACACAGGATGAAGAGGACTGGAGTGGAACAGCCAGACACCTCTGCAAGCTCTTCCCATTCTCCTGGAATCGTTAACAGCACATCAAAAAAGGCTCAGGATTTGCTTTAAGAATTGAAAACTTGCCCAGAGGCTGAGAAACAACATGACGTGCCTTTGGCCGCAGGAGTCCATGTCAGAAACTGGTTAGAGTACAAGCATTTCTGCATCCCACTCCTCTGCTTAGATGAGCAGCCCACGCCTCTGTAAATCATACAGGAGGCACTCACGCTACTCAGGCTTTACGTGCACACAGTAAATCACAGAGGCTGTAGTGAGGGCAGACCCATCTGCCCGCTGGGGGCATTGAGGCAGCGCTGACTCTGGTGGTGGTGACTGAGTTGCCACCATGCTCTTGCTTTATTTTCAAGTAGGACATGGAGCCTTCTGGTGCAGAAAAGGGTTGTTTCTTCCTTGTCTGTTTTTAAGCGTGCATTCTAGCTATCATTCAATCTGTTATGAAACACTTAGGATAAGATCAGTGAGCTGTGGCAAGACAACACTGACAATTTCTGGATACTGCAGATCTTTTTGGCACTTATCTCTTTGATTACAGTCCTGAATATGCAATAGAAACTACATTTTCCCACTCCTTTATAGTTACTGCAGTTTCCTTGGTGAGTGTTCCCAGCCCCTGAAACTCCCGTCTCCTTCATTACCAAAGTTATTCCGAAGTGCTGCTGACTGGTCTGTTCTTTACCTTCTCTGTCCCAGTCTCTTTGCAGCCCCACAGTAGCTGATGGTATCAAGAAACAGCTTATCGTTGCTATATAGGACAAACTTTTTGGTTCCCTTGGTTCTCTACAGGGCAATCAGGTGAGACTTTACTTATGGTGGCTTCGGTAGGGGATAAGACCCCATTTCTGACAGTAATTCTGTTTGTGTGAATCACATCAATCTATTTCTTGAGTGAAGCATCTCACAAGAAATTGATCCCACTAAGTGTCTTCCACTTGCATTGGAACTGAGAATATTGGGTTTTTAGTCCATAACCACAAATGCTTTGAGACTTGCCTAATTGAGACGCTGTGTCTCCCTTTCTGCAGGGATTTCAGCAACAGAAATCAACAGAGGCAGTCTTGACTTAGAGGGGCCTTATTGTTTTCTCCCCACTTCGGAAATTACTTTGTCCAAAAGGGCTGCGATTTGTTGGCTCTCAGAGAGTGAAACCGTGAGCAGTGTGAGCGGTCTCGGTGACAGAGCGAGGAGCTTGCTTGTTTTGTTACTGTGATTGCTTGGCTGGGTTTTTATTAGTCGCAATGGCTTTCCTGGCTCTGCATAGAGCAAAGTAGTACAGGACAAGAATGTTTCCGAGGCACTGGAGAGCCACTTTTAGGGCCATCTTAAAATTATAGTAAAGAGAAGTAGTTAATCTATTCCTTTTATTTTTCTGGTAAAAAAGCAAGAATGAGATAAAATATTAAAATAGAAGTATTTTTTTAAATGGACTGATAAGCTGTTAAAAATGCATGTATGTATGTTATCGTTGCTGCTATTCCTCCTTTAAACAAGTGGCTATATTTTGTTCTTAATTAAGAATTAAAGGGTTTGTAAGCACGTGTGCAGTGCAGACCCCAAGTGATTCGGAGATGAGAGTAAACCGTGGGTTTTTTCAGCTAGTTGGGTTGAAATTACTTGCCACTTGAATAGCATTTGCAACAGCATAAGGCATGGAAGCAATTTTTCTTTTGTAAGAAGATGAAAAAGAAATAAAAAAGGAGTCAAAGAGTAAGCAGGCTGAATGGGCCATTAGCACCAAACTCTAAAGATGCAGAAGTCAAATAGGATAGAAAGGCCCCATAAATTTTTACAACTCCTTGGAGAAAAACACTGTGATTATTTAAACATGAAACCTTGCTTTTCTAAAATGCTTAAAAGATTAATATAGAAATGTCATACTGTGGCTGCTGGAGGGATTATCCTTAATGGGAATGTTCGAAGTTATTTTAATGTAAAGCAAACATAGCCACCGAAGAAAGATCAAAAGTGGAACAAATTCAAGGCTCTTAGTTTCAGGAAAATGAAGTTTGTCAAAAAACTATTTCTACTCTGTTAATTAGAATGAGCAAATTCTCCATAAATACTGTATATATATATATGACATAGAAAGTGATGACCTCATCTAATTAGTCATTACCTAATCCAATCAGTAGCACAAGAGCAGGGCTTAGGTCTCTCTTATGAAAAATATCGTTCTCTTTTTGGCTTGAGAGAAAGTGTATTTTTGCTGGTGCACATTTTTGTGAGGTCACGTGCGTGTGTGCGAGCAGCTCTGCCGCTAATCTGCAGCACGGGCAGGGAATGCCGGTCACACGGCGCGGTGGCGAATGCTCCCAGAGCTTGTGCTCTTTTCCATGCAAGAGCAAATTCTCTGCCTTTTCGTTTTCTTTTCAATCTGACATTGTTGCTGTTTGGTTGGTTGGTTTTTAATGTAAACTGACCGCAGAGAAACATACTGCTTTGGTGTCTATGTAAGCCTTTGAAGTCTAAATCCAAACTTCAGTGTTGCTAATTTAGAGCAAGAAATGAAGTATTTTCTTTGCCGTTCAGGACAGCAATTCAGTTTGCTGGCTGTCCTTGTCTGGCCGCTGCTGCAGTCACACACCTGATTCCCTCCGTCTCCCATTAGCACTGCGAGACTATCAATTCCCCGACTTGTTTTTTCCGCCAACGTGAGGCACAAAACCACACGACAGCAGGCAGCATTCCTCACACATTGCTGTCCTTGTTCCCCCATGGAAGGGCTGGACGTGCGGAACACAGGTTCCTTTAACATTTCTTTCTAAAAAAATCCATCATGCCAGTACTCAGCCTGAGTCTGCTGGTTTGGCTAAAAAACCTTCCCAGAAATTAAGAATGTGCTACATCATTCTACCCCATGCAAAAATTCACTCATTCAAATGTTTAGTGTCATATATGAGAGCAAGCTATTACTGGATAGGAATATTTTTCTTGAAAATAATTGCAAATATTTGTAGGGAAGTTGTGTTCAAATCTGTTGTCTCTCTCCCTTGTTTTATCCTGAACAGAGATATAAACTTCACTGAAATAGTTGTCGGCTTTTACCTGCTTGAAGCCCTGCAAGTAGTCAGCCCGCAGTTTTCAGCTCAGACAAGATACCATCTCCGTGTAGTTACTACTCACCAGAAATTTCACTTCAAGCTGAAATCCATTTTTAAGAGCTCTGTGAGCAAAAGACAGTCCTGACGACAAGGGACTGCGGTGCCTGAGATGTGCCAGTGGAAGGAAGGTCTTAGTTATAATACAAGGATTTAGTTAATTGTCAGGATTATTATGACTTAATCTTCCTTCCTTGACTCTGTAAAAAACTATTCATTGACCAAGCCGCAAGCAGTTTTTGTTGGAAGAAGCTAAAATGTATCCCAGAATATAGACAGTAGACATGGTGAAATGGGGCTCAGTATTTACAGAGTCAAATACTTCATTTATAATGGAAAACAAATTCACATTAGATTGTGCTCCAGAACTGTACCTAGCAACTCTTGTTAGCATTATTTTTACTTTCTGCCAAATCTTTTTAAAATACTGTGAGTTGGTATGTAGCAGCTTCTCTCCATATAGTTCTGGGAAACGCACTGTTAGGATAAAATGGGAGTCCTATAATGTCCTGATGCACACTCTAAAATGCCAAATGCATTACTGTTTTCCTCACCAGTCTGGAGTCACTATGATGAAACCAATGCCATCTATTTTTTTGTTATGAGCCATGGGCTAAGTAGCAAATGACACAAATGAAGCGGCTGTGGCAAAACAGTCAAGCTGTATGTTAAGCAAGTGTGCACCATTCCTAAAACAGACAGAGGGCTGTAATTCTTGCTTCCCCAATGTTCCTTTAATTTGCAGCAGTATAGAATAACACAAGAAAAATAATCTGCATGCTCTGTTCCTTCATTAAAATATGATTATTTGATTATGATGTCAAATGCAGGGTAAGAGCCATTGCACGGAAGCTCAGAATTCGCAGCCTTGCCCAGCAGAGCTTGTGCTCCTGCTCACACATCAGTGCTCAACCCAGAATTCGCAGTTGCAGTAGCAAGTTGAACAGAGAACTTGATTTACAGGGTTGTGCGATCATACCTGTAAACATCCTCCTTCCTCTCTTGAATGCAGTGCTCATCGCTCATTAATTCCCTGCCCTCTCCCATCGCCACACGGTATTGCCAAAAGAACTCATTTTCATAACTGACTTGCCAGCTGGTCACAAGGTTAACAGAGCTGAAACCAGAAATTGTCCAGTAACAAGGTGCCACATGCAGAGTGACAAGGCAAGTGTCCCCGGCTGCTGCACTGAGGAGCTTCAAGTCTGACAGAGCGAGCGTGTATGGGACAGGACGGGGCAGTTTCTGTGTTCAGAAAGAATCATTATAATGTTGAAATTAGTTCTAGCACTGAAGCTCTACAAGTGGCGTCCACAGAGCCTGAGTTTCACCCTTCTTACCGATTAATCCTTGCTCAGCCTGTTGATGCTGCCGGAAAGACCCGCTACCATCTGTGCTTGGCTTTTGGTTTTGGATTTTTATGTGAACATAAACTTGGTAGTTTTCATGTCATTTCACATAAGGACCCAAAAACTAGAAAAATACCTTAAGATGGAAGTTGTTTAAAGCCGTTAAGCTTTTGCAGCACTTTCCATACAGCGGGGTGCAGTTTCTAGTGTGGAAAAATAAGGGACTGACTCTTCCCTGCAGGTAAGTGGCTTGTGTTTCCATTTACACCTGCAAGCAGAGAGGGATCCCAGAGTTATTGATGCAGACCAGTGATGGCTTATAGCCGAAGCAAGGGTATGAAAGTAACAACAGAGTAAAGGACCGGGCCCCAAAATTCACGGGTTCGTTTATAGTTGTGCTTATGCCAGTTTTGCACTTGGAAAAAATGACTTCTTCATAAAATAGTTTCATTCTGCAAGTAGAAGCAAGTAAGTGGCAGTGTGTCGGTGGGAGAGGGAGAGGGATGCAGCAGGTTTCCTTGGAACACCATTCTGGTTTTGATATGACAGCAGCAACTAAATGGGAGTCACTTGGACAGTACTCCGTCAATCCATCAAATAGATATTGGCTACGGACCAAACTGGGTCTGAAGGGATATTTTTAAAAATTGTAATTAGGTGCAATTTTCACAGCGACCATATGCACCCCAAATACCACCTGCTGGAACTGAACCACATGGAACAGCCATCACTGCTTTAGAACCATGCACAGCTGTGCTTAACACGCAAAAACTAGCACAGGGGTATACTTTAAGTATGGGAAGAGTATTTATTCCACCAGCAGGTTCCTGCAGGA
The DNA here is from genome assembly GCF_963082525.1 of Nesoenas mayeri. Classification (NCBI taxonomy): domain Eukaryota; kingdom Metazoa; phylum Chordata; class Aves; order Columbiformes; family Columbidae; genus Nesoenas; species Nesoenas mayeri. Next base: position 8,273,613 of record NC_137565.1, on the reverse strand, counting down.
TTCAGGCATAGCACACAGTGTCTGCTGATGAGAGCATTCACTAGCAAGTGCACGCAGAGAGAATGAAATGCAACTTATGAACATCCCTTTTTGGTAAAGGTGTAACACAGTGTGTTTGGATGCAAACCCAGGCACAGTTCAGTGTAGGATCTTGCTTAGTCTTTTATCAAGAGTGTCTTGCAAATTGCTGTTTTCTCACATATGACTAGTTTTCAGTTTTACATGGGGGGACTGTAAGACTGGTTTCTGAAAGCATGGAGGTGGATCAGTGACCTCGCAGTATGCTGAAACTGCCAAGAACCCTGTGGAGAATAGGAACACAATTAACCAGAAAAAATGAGATATAAATAGAGGAAGCTGCATGTAGGTATATGATGAGTGAGTTAGCAAGCTGGGAACAGGGACTTGGGAAAAGCTATCAAAAGGCAGAGAATGCTTCCTTTCCTTGCTCACACCTTTTCACCAAGAAACAGAGGGGCATGGGAAGGACACAGGTTAACGCAGGGGAGAAGTGAGCTGGGCTGGAAAATGATGGCAGGAGCTTCCAGGCTGCTCCCAGGCCCTGGTGCTGAGTGCCATGTGCAGCAGCAGCACAGCAGCAGCACAGCAGCACAGCAGCAGCACAGCAGCAGGAGCAGCACAGCAGCACAGCAGCACAACAGCGCAGCAGCACAACAGCGCAGCAGCACAACAGCGCAGCAGCACAGCAGCAGCACAGTAGCAGCACAACAGCAGCACAGCAGCACAGCATCAGCACAGCAGCGCAGCAGCAGCAGCACAGCAGCAGCACAGGAGTACAGCGGACTCCTGACATCTTGTGGCTTCCCTGCAGAGTACAGCGCTCCCTCCCCTCACAGCCTCAGGCACAGGTGTCAGCTGGAGCTGACCTTGGCATTAACCGCAGGCAGTGGAGATCCTTATATATAGCCGCATTCCCCTCAGAAATGCAGGGCCACTTCTTTTTCTCTCCTGTGCAAGAATGAAGGATTTCAGGTCAGCCTGGGTTTTCCCCAAGCCTTGTGTTTGAGGCTTACTCTGATTTACACCAAAGTGGCACCAAAATTACACTGAATACAGATGAACTCTACACAAACTGGATCCCACATTCTGCATCTGTCATCCTCCCTTTAACAGGTGGAACAAACCCACCATTCCAAGTCCTAACCTTTGTCATCTAAAAGTATTGCCTGGTTCTTGAAGTATTCATGGAAGTGTTTTGTCTCTAAGTAGCTGAGACTGACTCTGGTATTTGTCTCAGTTACTCAGTTTCAGAACTAGGAAAATTATGAACTACACTGAATTTTGTGAGTGGAGAAATCAAGTCGTTTTCCTGATGTTGACTCTCCCCAGGTTACTCATTACACCCGGCTCTTACTCTGGGCTGGATTTGCAGTGGGAGCGCAGATGACAGTCAGAGCTGGAGCTGGAACTTTCAAACACCATGGCTGGAACTGATGAGAGCTCAGGCTGGAGTTTTAGAGGTGCTGAGTGATGAGGAAGGTGGAGGAAAGGAGCTGCTTCACTTATTTTTTGCAAGTGTATCTCACACATTATGTGCCACAGATTGGCAAAATATGGTGCCGAGGAAAAGACACGCAGCCAGTAGTGACCATTCATTCTCCAGCAGCCCTGCCTGGAGGAGAAACTTCCACACCCCTCCAGTCCCTCCTTCAGGAAATGTGGTTCAAAGAGGGAAGGAAAGGAGATGGAAAAGAGGGCGATCTGATCTGATCTGATCTGGAGCAGCTCCCCAAGGGGAAAGCTGTGGCCGGCATTAGGGTTAGAGAAAGATTATCACCATTTACCGAGATACTTAGCGGGAAATAATGGAGAATGTCATATGGTCAGTTTGTAACAATTAATCCATGTTCCCATTCTCTTCCCTTTTTTTCACAATCTGAAAATTACCCTCTGAGGAGACCTTGCTGCATGGATGACAGGAGGAGACAGAGCAGAGTGGCTACAAAACCCTTCGGGGAGCTGAAACTTCATTTTGCTTCATGTCTGTGGAGATCCCAGCAGATCTGCATCGTAGGCACGTAGGCACACTGCTCTGGTTACCGCTGCGCCCTCTGCTCTGCCGTTTGATACACATCTTCAGCAAGGGCTGTGTGGGAAATTCAAGACATTAAAAAAATCGAGCTGACCAGTTTCAGTTTGACAAAGTATGGAATGGATGAAGTGGCACTAACACCTGAGAGGTTTCTCCCAATCCTCACTATTTTTCAGTGCACTTAAAGCTTGTAATTTAAGAAACGTGCAAAAGAGTGAACTTTCACACACTTCATGCAATGTCTTTGGATTTGTCATGGTCTTAGCTGAAAATAGAAATGGATCTAGTGGACAGATACTGCCCCGACTTTGCGTTGCCAAAATGACGGTGGTGGTTCCTGCAGCAGTGACTGCAGTACAGACATACCATTTCCAGTTCAGCTCTATCAGTCCCTTTGTTAAAGTCTGCTGCACGTAGACAATTGACTACTTGTGCCTTGTGGCTACTCCCTCAAGACAAGTTGTAAATGGAAAGTGATACCAAGTGTTATACAAGGGGGAAACAAGGCACAAAATGGAAGGCATTAAAAACCTTAAAAATCCCCTTTCAAGTGTGTAATTATGTGTAAATGTGTGTGTATACACACGCCCACATGCAGAACCGCACGTATGTGCAAACATGCGTCATTTAACAAAAGAAAAAATATTTTTGAAAATCTATATGCAATGTTTTGTTGCTGCAAACCAAAGTCAGCTGTTTATCTTGAATGCTAAAGAGGGTGAAGGCAGCTGCAAGTTGAGCTGCTCTGCACTGGCCAGCTGGAAGCTTAGAGCCAGCAAACAGGGAGCAGGAGGTGAATTATCCCCACCGTGCTCACTGTGCAGGGTAGCTTTGACATTACAAGTGTTATGATTCACATAGGAACTGCTGGGCTAATACTGTTACATGTTTTTTTAAGACCGGAAGGTGACTGGAAGCTCAGCATCAGGTAACCTCCAGCACCGTACACTGACTCAGGGCCACCTGTACAGAAAGAGATGCATCACTTTTTCCATGCTTCCCATTTGTTTCTCTCAGTTGTATTTGAATTGCTATAGGTGTCAAGATGCTGTAAGTGGTATTCAATTGCAAACACCAGAAGTATGGCATCATCGTTAGAAACTGGAAACATGAAGCAAGTCAGGTCCAACTCCTTACAGCTCCAGTGTCTTTAGAGGGTGCCCTACACTGATGTATGTACGGGAGAGAGGAATCCTACCTTGCTCGGCAGCTGCACGTGGAGAACTGGCACAATGGCACATATAGGGGTCTCGTTTGAATGAGTAACAAGAAGAAAGAGAAGGGAAAGGGGAATGTGATTTATGTCCGTTTCATTATCTTCAATGACAAAATGCTGGATTTAAGCTGGCTACAGCTGGATTTCTCAAGTGAACCCAGGCCCCGGTGTGCATGCAGCTCCCTGATCACCATGTGCAATACCTGCAAGTGTGGACCCTCACATATCAGTGCACTTTAGTAGGAACATGCAACCTATTTGTCACCACTCTGAGTTGGCTGTAGTGATTTCTGTATTTGTCCATTTTCTGCACTCAGATTTTATGATTTCCAAACCACAGTGTAAGAGCTAAACAGCTCTTAACCAGCCATGTGGAAAAGCAGTGTTGAATATACATGCATGCAGCGTGTCTGGAAGCATTGCCATATTTTTCTCTGAAGAATCTGTTTAGGTTACATAAAAGAAACAGGCAGGAACCCGTGGGTTTTCCTTTGGTGGTTCTCCCTCTGTTCTGCTTGGCTTCTCAGCTTTCAATAGATCCCAAGGTCAGGCTGTTATTTGTTGCTAGGCCAAAGTGGCAACCTCCCACCCTAACAATGCCACTATCTTCATATCATCTGAGCTATAGGGGCCACATTGTGATGCTTTGGCCGTGTTGCTAGGGAGGTTGCTAGGTTAGATTGATGTCACTATGTGGGTTATAAATTGCCTTTACCCTGCTGGCCCTGACTTGGCCCCATAACACAATGATCTAGTAGATGGCATCGAAGTGTTCAAATGATACATTGGAGAAACATCTTCAGACCCTGAACTTGGCAGCAAACGCATGTTGTAGCTATTCAGTAGAGGAACCCACTTGAAATCTAAAGAAGAAAATAAACAATTCCATAAAATGAATCAGTTCATCTCCAGAAATTTACAAAACTGATGAAAAATACCTTGTTTCTGCCCCGTGTACATGCACTGAGCACAAAGCTTTCCCTGACACGGCCTGTGTGCCCTCTGCGTGCCCCGCTGTTGAGAAAAGGAAGGAAGTTTTATAACGACGAAAGTGAGAGCTGAGAAAATGAGGTAGGTGAACTGAGAATTTCCCAGCTCTGAGTACGGCCTGTCACAGTCTCAACTGTACTAAAATATACCACCAACGCCTTTATTATCACGTCTGTTTATTCTAGCACGAACGTGCCATGCCACATAGTCACATTATTTGCATGTTTCTGGTTTGTGATCTCAAGGGACATTTTAATCTTGCCTGTTGCAAAATGTAATAATAGCTGAAGAATAATTTTAATTGATTTTTCAATATATTAATTTATCAAAATCTAGAAATTCTGTGTTCTACACAATATAGATGTGTGTGCATGCGTGCATTTAATTTCTTTCAAAAAGGAATAAATAAAAATAGATAAACATGCATGCCCTTCAGAGCTGCTCTAGTTTAATAAGTAAATACATAATTAGACAGGCTTTTCTTTATGCATGATGTCTCGATATGCAGGGCTTTAGCTGCACACCTCTCATTAACACTAATGAAATCTGTGTGGCTAAATCCCCATGCATTGTGTTGGACGTACACCTTAGTATATTTATAATTATTTTTTAAAGACTGCTTTCATTTCAAGGCAGAGCAGAACACAGCTCCTAAAGTGCCATGTGAATCCATAGGGTGTATACATATTTATAAATGTTTTTGAAATGCACATTATATTTTGCCCACAGAGCATAACATCTCTGCTTGCTGGAAAACATGTATTAAAGAAGGTTAAAAAAATCCAGAGGAATTGTCTTTGAAAAAATAGTTAATACACATGGGCTACAGCTGCCTTTTAAAGATTAATTTCTTGGCCATTTACAATGTGGTTTTTATTATCGAAAGCCAATGGACCATATTACAGAAAAACTTGCTTTGTAAATTCCTTTTGTCGCTTCTTGGGTCCGATTCTGTTACAGAGAATTCAGTGCTTTTCTTTCCAGACTTACACGATCATTTGCTCCAAACTGGGCCTGGATTGTCACAGGGTCACTCCTTGCCCTCCTTAGTGGTCACTGCAGTAAACCGGGTTCCTTGTGTGCCTCCTGGTACAGAGAAAGGAAGGCAAAAGACAGAGATCTGAGTCTTTGTTTAAAATGTGGCTTTCAGAGCTGCAAACACGAGCATAACTTTGCAAAGGTAGGTAATGCACATGGGTGTACATATTTGCATGCTTTAAATATGTGGAAGAGTTTACAGAGCAGGAATCATACTTTAAAAAATGTGGTCTTATTGAAGCTGCACTAGTTCTGACTGGATTAGTTATAATTTCTTTCAGTTGTTTGTTTCCTGTAGCATTTGAAAGTGAATTAAGACTGTCTTGCCAACACTTACGCATGTTTTCTATCTCATTTTTCCTTCTCTTGCCCTTCTCCTTTTTTTTTCCTCAAGACACATAGAGTTTAGCTTAGTGCCATGTACTCCTTGAGTTTCAGTGGGCAAAATATACAAGCACACGTGTCTGCCTAACACAGCAAATCCTGGCCTGTCTCTGTTTCAATATATGAGCACCAAAATTTCCAATACACAGAGGACTTGGGAAGCCCATACGAGGACTCTCCAAACTTCCCCAGGCCAAATCCAGACCTTTTCAAGCTCCTTTTAAACCTATAAAAATCAAGGGTGGAAGTGAAGAGGGAGGCTGAAGCTTATGACTGTTAAATCCTGCCAAGTAGTAGCCCAGGGAAGACAGAAGAACCTGCAGTCTCAGGGCTGTGTTAAGGATGATAAATGGCCGTTACTCCTTAGCAAGCTGGGAGAGGATGGAGAATGTGCCGGGTGGATCCCAGGCACGGGCGTGCGTCCCTTCCTGCAGCACAGGCTGGTCCTCTGCGACCTTGGGCAAATCATTTAACCTCTCTCCATATCGCTGTTCTGTTTCTGAAATGAAAATAAACGACAGTAATGCACCAGAAAAGCTAAATGGGCTGGTGATTATGAGAGGCTCAGATGAGGATGAAGGTGAGATAAATATTTTAGACAGATAAAAATAATCCTTCCTCAACTCCTGTGAAACGTTTGTAGATTTAACTCAGCTCCTTGGTCCGAGAAACAGGATGTATCCCTCAATAAACAGGATGGCTTGCATGTTAATTATTGCAATAGAAGTCGATGAGGTTTTTTTCAGGGGACTTTTGTTCTCATTCTGGTGGCAGCGCTCAGTGACATTCCCCTATTTGCAACACTGGAGTGCAGGGCACTCCAAGGTGACTTATTTCAGTAGAGGATTCACTTGCTGACTGGAGCCATTGCTTTAGGTCTTTGTCTGACAATACAGTGTCTGCATTAACATTGAAGTTTTCATTTCTTGGAAAGTGTTAAAATCTAATACATAAATGTTGATTTTTTCTAATGTGCTCCTGGGGCTTTTTCATCTATGCCAGAATTAAGTGCAAAGGGAATTTTTACAGTCGACTTGTAAATTCCTGACAAGAGGAGTTTATAATAGAAGTGTTGACATAACCTTAACTACGGTGACAAGTGAAGCTGGTTTCTTAGGAAAGCAGCAAATAATTTTCTTGCAGGAAGGCAGAAGCTGGGCATAGAAGGTGAGGCAGCTAGATTTTTTTCCCGGAGAATCCCCAGAGGCTATTGTGTGAGACAGCACATGAAATGAGGCTGAAACAAATCGCATAGCAGGCAGAAGAAACACTCTGGAATTTGCTCATTTTCATGAAGGAGAAGGTGCAGTTATCCTCATACAGTTTTTTTTACAAGCTGCGTTTCTCCCCTCAGAGGTAATCACGAGGGTCTGACAGCAAGTCGGTGCTCGCTTTTGGCCTTACAGCTGGCTCTTACTTCATTCTTTGCCCCTGAAAACCTAAAGCAGTCAGGAATGAACTGTGGTGCCTCAACTCCGTGCCTTCAACAGGAGCAGGAGCCAGCCCTTTGTTTGCAATCTATCTGTCTCTTACAAGCAAAACTTTTTTAAAAGTCACAAAATCAGATTTATTTCCTTCTTGACCTGCAAGAATTCAAAACCTGAGCTCTTAAACAGCCAGTAATAGATGGACAAGGCTTTGTGCGGTGAGGTTGAGCCACAGTCTGAGCTGCTGGCCCCATAGACATTGCTGTCACTTAAACGAGAACCCAACCTATTGACAGAAAGAGGTGATTTTAACTGAAATCTGAAGCCAAGGGAGCATATGTAGAGCTGATTTCCAGTGCCTTTATTTGCCCAGTGTCAGCTGTGGTTTGTTTTTGTACCTGTCACTCCTCTCCTATGGGTGAGGGGAAGAGAAGTTTTTCAGATCTTCTTGCAGGCATAGAATCGTCAAGGTGGAACAGAGATGGTACGTGCATCCCCACATCTTTGGGATTAACTTCTAAATGGCAGCCCATTTCCCAAAATGTTTAACAAAGTCTTTCATACATTGTTGTGGCAATGTTTGCGGTTGGCTCCTTGGCAAGCAGCAGGAAGGTTTATTGTGAGCTGGCGCGCTTCATCCCAGCCCAGGACACATTCCCCTGGTGCTTGTTGAGGATTGTCCTGTGCTGGGTTCCCAAGAGGAGCCTGGGGCTGTAGCCGCGGTGCAGGTTAGCAACATGCCGAGCTGCTGCGGAGCTGGAAGTGCTCACGAGGGTGCTGCGCTGCAGGCTCGAGTGCCTTTGTGCTCCGTGCACCCTTACGCTTTTCACAGCGTTAATGGAGATGGCATTTGGCTGTGTGCTCTCATCTCAATGCACTTCAAAATGGAGCAATACTTCCTCGCTTAGATTCAAGGCTACGGGGTGCATCTTGGTGAAATTTATACACATTGAGCCCCAGGTCCCTGCCTCTCACAAAAGAATATGGCATGTAGAGTAGATTTATACCAAAAATGAAATGACATAAAGAGCAGAGGCTACTGGAGATAAGTAGGTATTAGGACTGTGTTTTCTGTTTCGTGTTCCTAGATGAGGGTAGTGACACAAAGCATTGTCACCAACAAATTGGCAACATCCAGCACCGCTGTGTTTTGATCGGTGCTTATGGGACTATTGGGACCGGTTTCTCCAAATAGTCTTTTAGAATTTGAAAGGGGCTGCCTCTGTAAACAGCTGCTGTGTTTTGAAGCACTTATATCAGGATACAGAGCTGATATCTGGTGGTGTTACTCAGAAGTAATGTCCTTTTTCTGTTTCCTTTTAAGCGTCTTGATTTACCTTTCTCTAAAACTGTCCTCCTCACCGCACTGTGTGGAGGAAGGCAGAGGCTCAGGCGGCAGCCCTGGGTTTGCCAGGGGGTGCTGGAGGTTTGCAAGAACAGACTCAGATTCAAAAATCGTTCACCGAGGAAAATGTAGATACATTTGAGTCTAACTCAGAGCAGGATGGGCAACCACAGATCCTCTTCTAGATCTTTGCTACAAGGCATAGGGACTTCTTATGCTAAAAGCTTTCATGTTCTGTCCAGACATTCACTTTCATGAAAAAGATGGGAAATTAATATATTGGAAAGAGCTTTTCTTGAAACTGGCCATCCAGTTCAAACATTACTGGGACAAGGAACAGGCAGACAGCATGACTGCATGATCCTCATTTTCTTTGGAAACCAAATACCGAAGGGTTATTGCAGGTTTGATTAGAATAAGGAGGGGAACTCTGCAGTCTTGTGGCTGTGAGTGTGTCATGTGCTGGCATGTTATACCTGCTGATGGCAGGGAGGAGGGAGTGTGAACCGTTCTTGGCATTCCCCAGCAATCCTGTGTTAAATTACTCCCATGAGACTTTTCACAAACTTCAGTTTAGGCTCTGCTTTATGGTAAGGCCAGCATGGCCTGGGTCCCCCTCTTCAGGCTGTTCTCTCTTCCCACACGTCAGAGCTGTGTCCGGTTCTTCTCTCCACCTCTGCACATGTTCACTCCTTCTGTGGCCCCAAAAACCAAGGGAGGAAGTGATGGGAACACTGACCTGGAGAACGGAGCAGTGACAGGGTCTGGGAAGGCGTGCAGGTGAATGGGAATGTGAAGAGATGGAAGTAAGAGGGAGATGGGAAGCGGGAAGGAGGGCGAAGGAGCGCTAAATATGCCTTTTTTGATTCTTTGTATAAAATGAAGACAGTGCAACTACATGGATAGGAATGAGAGCAGAGACTTTTCCAGAGTGGTGACAAATGATAGAGCCATAAGGCTGGCAGAGACCTGGAGAGATTGTCTAGTCTGGCAGTCATAATTTGTTTTTAATCTAAAGAATGCCCTGGAATTTTAAAAAAAACTGTCTCATTACACAGTGCGAGCACAATAGTTCGCATCTAAAAGCAACCAAAAATTGTGGTTTAGGCTTTAAATTGAAGAAAGGCCTTTGTTGAGCAAAAGTTTTCACAAAGATTAAAGCCAGATCTACTTATACTTTAAAACAGGCATGTGTCCCTTTGTTTGGATTAGTTTTATCCTGACATCAGTTATTTTCATAGATGCTTATAAACATTTTCTTTGCTAGTTAGTGCAGCCTTGTTGGAATGCGGGGGAATTGGGGTGTGAACTGGAGGCGCCACAGGCAGTGCCGCTCTCAGGCTGCAGGATCCGCACTGGAGCGCGTTACTCCGAGACCTCCCAGCAGTGCCGCCAGCTCCAGCCTGATGCCAAACATTACTTCTCTTATTAAATCACCCAAAATAGCATCATACTAGCAGCATTTTTTTCTCTGTTTATTTGCAAGGTTTCTCCATCTGACCAAACCTGCACTGCAACTAACAACAGCAATTCTCACTCTGCACTTAGAAGCATACTGTTATTGGGAGGAACAGTCAGAAAGAAGCCCTGTAAGTGAGGGATATAATTACAGAAGAAAATATCAATCAAAGATCACACCTTTTCCTAATTAGCTCCTATGTGCCCGAGCAGAGGATTGCATTCATCTACCTCTCTTTGGCTCAGCCTGTTGAAATGTGCAGAGGAACACGCCACCACAGCTGCTCCGCAGGCAGCAGAGCGCTAATACAGTTCTGTAATGATGCTGCTATGTGATCATCTTCTTCACATTAACCGATTCATATCCTGTACGTCCAGGAAGCACTGAGCATTTCATTAGAGCTGATGAAGGTACGCTGACCGCTCAAACACAACGTATTCACAAATGCACACGTTACGCTGGTTTCACTTAAGGGAATTGAGGAAGGTAAAGGGGTAAATAGACAAGATCTGTTGTACATAGGCAGTTTGTGCCATCCTAGATTCTGGTGAAATATCTGTCTTTAAAGCAAGAAATAACTACAGCTTTCTTTTGAATAGAAAATGACTGGCTGCTTCTGTGGAAACAGAAGTTTTATGAATATCAGTTTGTCAAATAAGTAGTTAATCAAGTTACCAAGTAGTTGTTCAGGATTCTAATCTACACTAAAGTCCCACCAAAACTTTAATTTGGTAGTCTGAGGATTACCAAGAGAAGACTGAAAAAAAAGTGTCAGATACTTTCTGAGTTACAGAGCATAAAAATAAACCTGAGTTGCTGCTTCATTTTTACCCCGAGCTTCCCTCTGTTTTCATAGCCGAAAGAGCCGTACTTCTTCCAAAATGTAACTCCTCAGCACGTTCAATTTATGATGCAAAGGGACAGGGTTCTCTATAGCTGTTTATATTACAAATGCGACAAGGTACTCCATCTCTGGAAACAAATAGAAAAAAGTCTGTGTGCCTTCAGCTTTGCAGGATTGAGTCTTATTGACAAGTAGGATACTGCAGTATCTGGAATAACTCCAGTGATTTAAGTCTGTTATAGCAAAAGGGGAGGACAAGTTTTAAGTGGCAGCTGAAGTTCCTGTAATTCAGAAAATGACATTTTATCAAGGACTAACAGAAGCTGAGAGAACTTACTGAAATAATGTCACACATGAATGTATACCCTCCATTTGCACATTTGCCCTGTGTTCCCCCATAAGACCAGTGGAAGGCACATCTTCATTGTGGAAACCACTTATTAATTTACCTGGGCAGATCCCCATGTAAAGTTCAAGATCCAAAGCCACAAAGAAGGTAGCGGGTTGTGAATGGTCTCCCATTTCTATGCTGTACATGGCAGTTTGGGGGAGTTTAAGAGCAGGCTGGACCGAGAAATGCTGAGTTCGTGGGAAGCCGAGGGATCCTTGTATCCCACGTGCCAAAATTCTGAACTTCATCAAGTTAGACAGAAAGATCAGTTTCTGACTATATTTTTATAATTACTATTTTTTTCTCCTTCAAATGTACATTTGATCCCCCCCACCCTCCCTTCTAATTGTATATTGCAAAAAGAGGAAAGCAATGTTTTGTCGATACAGATGAGCAACCAATTCCTTCTTACAATCTCCAGTTCAGGATGAAGTAGACTGAGTGCTTCTTAAATCCATTGCCCTGTGAGAAAAGATTTACACATAGATTCATGGATATAATTTGTCTGGAAAAAAATACTAAAACCCTAAACACATCAAACATGTATGTAAGCAAAGCCGCCCTTTGTGTGCTCTCAGGGGGTTTATCCCCTGCAACACGTGCACACATGCACACTCACACACCCCCCGCTGCAAGAGATCCATTTTATAGATTCAAGGACAGCTCTCGCCAAGAGAAGAAGAGACGTTGCCAAGATACCAGATGCGGTTCCATTCAAGACCACTCATAGGAGCAATTCAAGATGAAATCAAATTAGATGTGTTGGTTATACATAGTGCAGCCTGCTTGGGATACTAAATGACAGAGTTTGCCAATAATTAAGTGAAATCTCAGAGATGATGAGTCCCCAGAGCTCTCTAGGTTATGTCGGTCTAATTCTAAGTGTCATCATTATAGCAGCAGAGCAAAATACTCTGCATAGGCCACAGAGCTGGAATTTTTACTGTGGATACTGGCTTTTCCTAGCCAGTGCTACAGGGCAGTACTGAGCTTCATTATGTGTCTTCTGCTATTACACTTGCTTAACCTTTCCCTGTTATAAAGCTCCCGAAACCTGACTCCCACTTAATAATTGATGGTTAGCACTTACTATCCATAGCAGCATTCATATTCAAAGCACTTTACAAAGAGCTCATTAATTTCTCTGACCCTCCTCCCCCTTGAGGTGTCCAGCACAATTACTCAAAGTTTTCCAAAAGGGAAACTGAGGCAGAAAGGTTGTGACTTAGCCTGGGGATAGAGGACAGTGTTACAGCTGACTCAATGCTCAGGTACTTCTTTGTGAGATGGATCCACTTACCACTGCTCGTCTCTTCGCCTAACTCTGTCCTGAGAGTCGGGGTGAGCAGATCTGCTTGGGGAGCACAGTGGGACCCACTTTGCACAAGGATCCAGAGCATGAAACAGGCCAGGATCAGACCCAGTGTTTCCAAAACGTGCTCCCAGGGAGACCATCCTCCACAGCCCCCTCACAGCAGGACTGAGCCCTGATGGAATCAAGTTACCAGGAGTTTTAGTGGTTTAATGGTGCCCATTTCATTGTTACTCCTTGCTCTGACCCCAGAAAACTGAACACCACAGCCGTGTCCAGATGGGTAATGACTGTTTCCAGCTCTGCAAGTGTTCATTTCAGATTGCTTGGAGTTGAAAATGTTGCAACGAATTTGTAATTCCTGGAGATCACCGGCTGAATATAAACTGCCCTGAAAAACAGGAACCGATTTAAGGAGAAATAACCTAAATATTAAAAATAACGAAGTTAGGTGGATATAGAAAAAAAGTCAGTCTGAAGCTAAGGCTTCCAGGAAGGGCTTGCTCAAGATTTAACATTTGATAGGTATAACACAAAGAGAGGAAAAAGTCTCGAGGACTGCGGCATTGACGTTGCTATAACCGCTAGCAGCACACAGGAGAGCAAACTCTGCTGTTAGTCCTGGGCTATGCTATGAAAGGTGGCAGCAGTGCCCCCAGTCCTGATCCCCCCGTGCTGCGGTACTTCTGCTGGCCCTGGTTGCAGACACCTCTTCGATGTGCGTGCCGAGTGACACCCGCAGCCCTGGCCACCCTCCCGCTGCCACCGCGCTGGTGGTGAGAAGCGCTGCAGAGCTCAGCTTGCCATCGGCTCCACCGCACTCCTCACGGATTGACACCGCAAAGGCAGCTGGTTTGTTCACAGTGGAAACACCATCTCCGAGATGACTAGGAGGAAGTTATAAAATTTATAGAAGGTTCCGATAAGGATCTTGGATAGATAATGTTCATATTTCTAAAAGATTCAAACCTAAGAGGCTTTTAATTAAGGACGGGGGCACTCAGAGCTATCTTACCAAAGAGGTAATAAAATTATTGACTAAATCGCTAACAAAGGCAACTGAAGCAAGGAGTTTAAATGATTTCCAGAGACTGTTCTCCAAGTGAAGGTTATAGTGAGAGAGCCAGCAGTGCAATTAAACCAAATGAGGTCAAGCATGTTGGGCCTTAAGGCCTCTGCCTGCTCCTCAGATTTCTTTTGTTCTTATAATTCAATTATAAAGACCCCCCCTCAAGAACCATTTAACTGTCTCATAAAGCAGTTTGTAAACTTTTTTATTTTTCTGTAAATTGTCCCCTAAAAGTGGTTTTCAGCATCTCGAGGCAGTGTGGAGCACATACAGTGCTTCTTGTTCCCAGTTGTGTGTTCCCTGCACATGGGTGTTCACGCGGGCCAGAGCTCTCCCAGAGCATCCTCAGCCCATGCAAACCATCCTTGGGTAGAGGTGGCAGCCGGTAAAAGCTGTGTGACAGGCACCTGGAACAACTGTCACCGCTTTGTGTCTCGCTCTCCTTGCTGCTTCCCCTTGCCCCCCAAGTTTTCTTTATCCCATTTCTATGTGAGGCAGAATGAGGGAAACCTGTGTGTGGCTAATTTCCTGCCCAGAGGGTCACATATCCCAACCCTCAGCATCATAAATGAGCAGGAATGTCTGCTGGCCAGCAGATGCCTGTGTAGATCCATTCACATATAATTAAACACTTTTAAAGTATAGGGATTTCCCTAGCCCCCTTTTTTTGGTAGAAATATGTTTGTAAAACCGAGTTACATGGAAGTTAGGTAGCTTCCAAATGCAAAGCTTTTGGTTATTTTATCAAACTGTGTTTATCTCAATCCACAAGTTTCTCCCTTCGCTTTCAATTCTCTCCCCTGTTTGGGGGTGGGGGACAGTGAGCAAGTGACTGTCGTGGTTTTGAATTGCTGGTCCGGGTTAAACCGCAGCAGAAACCATTCCTGATTCACAATGGTATTTAAGTACCTATTGGAAGAGGATAGAAATCCAGAAGGGATAAAAAAATTTCTAAGCAGTTTAAGCACAAAACGCCTGTTCAGATCATGGCTTTAGGGGCTTAAATGACTCGAGAGTCTTGGATTCCTGTCTACATCATGAGGGGCCTTGATACCTTTGTAAATCAGGCCCAGGGTGGCTGTCTTCAAATGGGTCAGAAGTGAGAGTCTAGACCTCATACCTAGAAATGTTCCCTTTGGAAAGTGAAGACCCACAAGTGGCAGCGTCCTTTCTGTCCCGTGAAGTTCCAAGTGACAGATCTCTGCTCGGAGGTGAATCAAATGCTAGAAGCCACTGCTGTAGCAGGAAGAGAAATTTCTCTTCTTCCTGTCTATTTATTCCTGTTTAATTACAGCCAAGGCAATGTGGCTGAGCCATTGGAAGTAGGACTGGCAGTTTTTCTCAGGAAGCAAAGAGAAAGCGAACGTCTCCGAGGTGCTGCAGAGACTGTGTGTGTTCCCCCCGTGTGTGTCCCCAGGGGCTGGGCAGCCCAGCGCTCCGATCTCTCAGCCTCTGCTCGGTGAGTCCTCGCGAATTTGCAGCCTCTGTTCCCCCAAGGGTACAGGAGCGGGTTTAACGGGGTGACTCCTCATCTCCTGGAGACAGGAATCATTACCCTGTTAGCAGCAATACTGCAATGGCTGCGGGTGTTTGAGATGAACCGAGAACTCACTCTGCGACTGATCCCATTTACAAGGTTAACATCTTGTTTCTCAGTTCGTTCAAATCTTGTGCCTCCTTCCCCAAAGGAAAGAAATGTCAATACATGAAAGAGGAAGATAAGTTAATGCAACATTCAGGTTGCAGAGCTAGAGATTTTGGAAGTGCTGAGGTAAGGTGCCTGTGTCAGTGCTAACTCAGCCGCATTGCACACAGACAGCAGCAGGCTCGTTTCACTGCTCACATGCATAGATTAATGCAATTACCTTTATTAAATGTATCCCAAAGTATTGTGTGTTGCTAATCTGTTGAATTCTAGATGTGGTTGATGGTCGTACAGCGGTGGTATCTATAAGCAGACCTGTAGCACAATACCCAGGAATGCTGTTCTCTCCAGTCATGGGACCTATAGATTTGCTTGTATGCGTCTAAACTAGTTCCAACCCAGTGGCACTTGCTGGATGGCAAAGGAGATTTTAGCTGAGAAAGTGCTTTTATTACTGTAAAAAATTAATGCAAAATGTCAAATATTTCACACCCAAGCCGATACTGGCAAAAAGCCCGAAATATCGTGGTTTCGCTTGGGGTGTGAATATATTTGATCATCTGTAATTCAAAAGCTTTTATTTCAAAGGAAAGAGACAGTGTGTTGCAATAGACTTTGTAGTGATAAATATCAACTGTGCCACTTCTCTCCCAAAAGGGGTTTCCCACAGCTCTATAGTAATATACAGTTCAAAAGGCCATACTGAGATTTATAGAGCTATATATTCGAAAAATGGCATACAAGCCGCTTTGCTCAGCTAAAGTGTGTTTGAGTTGCTTTCTTCACAGTTCTGCACAACTGAAAAAGCAGCCACAGGTCCAGGGTGCCGGCAGGCCCAGGTGATTAGTGAACGTGGGGCAGCTGGGTCATTCAGATTTGTACAAGCAGTTGATCCAGCATCTCCTCGGCTGGCTGACTAGATATTCTAGAAGCTTTCAAAAGTATTTGGCCAGGAGATCTGGTCAGGTCAGAGTGTATGAACAGAAATTCATTTAAATCAAGAGTCAGACACGCTGATGACAGCGGTAAATTTGCCCCTCTCCATGTATTTATTGTTATTACTATTATAAACTGTTCTTAAATTATCCAAAGAGCATCTCTGTTTCTTCTTTCTATTCTATTTCTGTTTATTCTATTCTATTCTAACTTAATTTAAAGCCTCTTTCAAGTTCCAAACCTACTTTTGTAGCAATAGCTTTTGCTTGTGAATGTCCATTGAATGCCCCGAAGTGCTTTCTATGAAGACAGTGGGAAAATTTCCGGTGATTTTATTAGGGACACTGTTGGGCCTTTAATGAAGGGAATTTGTACCGAAAGATTAATTCTATAATAACCTTAGCAAGTGTGTTTGGTTTTGAAATGTCTGGATGAGGCTCCATCTGAGCCATGTCCTGGAGTCATTGCCCAGTTTATACTCAACCAAAGACCAATGGAAGCTTTGACTGAGCAAGGACCGCTGCACTCGGCCTTACCTTGCATTGTTCTAACCTAAGATACCTGCTTTCTATTTGAAAATGAAAACTTCTCATTTTCTTGCAAATTAAAAAAAAAAACCAACTCACAACTTTCAAAGCATATGGATATTATAAAAATATTTCATTAAAATCTATTAGTGAGCTGAAAGTTATTCTTACTCCTGCACAGTTTAAATCTTTGGTAGGGGACTTTTCTCCTGCCAGAAACCACTGTTTATGATGTTGCTTTTTACAGGGTTCTGCAGAAATTTAGAAAATTACGAAGAAAAACAACTTCATAGATTTGCCTACATTCTCAGCTTCATATAAAGAATATACGTTGATCCATTAGTGTGCTGCGTATCTTCTGTTGTTCAAAGATTTACCCTTACAGATAAATGCAGTATCTGTGTGCATCATTTACAGACCTCCCATCAGTTTTAACTGTGTGCCCTGAGGAACCTGAGATGCAGCAGTTCGGGAGCCATGTGGAAGTTTTAGATTTGTTAGATGAATTGTAATTACTAGCAGTAAGTTTCAATAGCCGAAGTGTGAATTCAAGAACCTGTAAACAAAAGCGTGCATCTAGATTTTCAGTCTGTAGATTTTCAGACCTTGGAACAACATGCAGAAGAGCGACAGAAGTTTTGTAATTGAAGAACTTCCCAAGAATGTCATACTTAAAAGACAAGACATAAAACAGGACTGCAGAACATCTGACCCATGAGCGTATGTAGCCTGCCAAGAACTGTCTTTGACCCATCTTAATGCTCTAGTAAACAGATTCCTCTGGACTGCCTGCTTACGCTTTACGATAGCGCACGGCTGGAATGACGCTGCGCCTGCTCAGGGTTGGGACACATGGAGATTTGCTCATTCTCAGCCATTTAATTAACTTTAAAATCAAGAACGTTTTTTCCTCTTGGTTACTTGTGGCAATGCTTCGGTTCTCCAGGAGGTAAATGCACAGGAATGTAGCGGGGAAGTAGCTGGATGGCTTGGAGAGTTGTTGGTCTGCAAAAAGTACATATGGAAATAGAGGGTAATTGCTCAGTTTAGTGCTTGTGAGACTTGATCCAGATTGCTGTGTCTACAGTAGTTCTGGACTCTGCAGTTTGAAAAGAGCAAAACTGGGGAGAGAGATGGGGGCAGAGAAAGAGAGGGAGAGCTGAAGTGATAAGAGATTTAGGAAACATGACCTGAGAGGAAAGGTTGAAAGAACTGTCTTCATTAAATGTAGAAAAGTAGTGAAGGAAGCTACAGGTCTCCAAACATGTAAATGGTGGGTTTTGTTTTATATTTTAAAAGGGCAATCAGTCACTCCTTAGGTTCACTAACACAGAATAAGATGTTAATTCACAGCAAGGGTATTCGGTTAAACAGTAGGGCTTCATTTCTGAGCGTGTGGGTGGCACACGGAGCGGTGACCAGGTGATAACAGCCAGGGGAGGATGTGGATTCCCAGAGAGGGAACATTTTCAGACTAAACCAAACAGTCATTTTCCAGGTCTGAGCTAGTTTTTATTACCCTGTTTCCCTCACTCTCTTTCTCTGTTTGTACAGGTAGGTGGGATATGGAAAACCCCTTGTTGTGTCTCAAGGATCAGCACTGGTCACGGCTTACAGAGGACTCAGGTCGGTGGTATCTCGAGGATCCATCCAGCCCTGCATTTTTGGAAGGCTTTGAAAAATGCCCAGACAGAAGTGCTTGCGATTCACAGGGTGGGATGCCTGGAAGAATCAACAGAGGTCTGCAGAAAATTCACTGATTGTTTAGTTCTAAAATAGTTATTTAAATTGGACTGTTGGGAAGACTGAAGTTTCCTGACCAAATCTAGTGCCCCTAAAATTAAAGGAAAAGCTCAGTGAGACCAAAAATTGAATACATATAGCTGCCATTGCTTTTCCTCTCAAGAAAGAAGAGAAAAAGCAAAAACAAATAGACAAACTCAAACTGCTGCCTTGAGCCCAAATTTAAACACCGTTCTTTCTATGACTTTCAGAAGTTAAACACAATCTCCTATTTCTGTATACACCTTTGCCTCCTGAAACTGGTGAGTTTCAGGTTAATTTATTTTTCGTAAACATATAGTAATAATCTGGGTCTACCATGAATAACATAGTTAAACTAATTCTTACTTTTTAGCTCTCAGATTTATTTATTTGGTTCTCTGGGCTATTTATTGCATGCGTAGGGCTTGCAATCCAGGAAAGCTGAGCATCACCAGCAGAGAGTGGGATGTGAAGCACTTCACAGTTTTCATCTTTGTTTATTTTTGATGTCACTATCTTTCCATTTCACTGAAGTTGGCATCCAGCAGAATTCCTGCTCTTTTAGGGGTTTGGAAACACTTGCTGATGCTCCAGCATCCTATTTTCTAACATAATGAATGAAGTCTGTCATGAAAACCCCAGAGCTATGAGGCAGCTGATGCTCAAAATCGTTCTTAGATATTTTAGAGGCACGTGTCATCCTCAAAACATAGTGAGCAATGCTTTGTCTGCAGCTGGCAGAAAAATTAGGTTGTTTCATACACGTCAGTGTTATGCCATTCCACCTCTAGATGCGGTCACATATCTGTTGGCTTGGCTGACCTATTTGATTGTACCCTATCAGAATCATAAAGATACCATATATACAACACTTGCATACATCACTTGAAAGCATACACACTGATGTTGGGAACAATGTATAAAATGGTTATTGCCATAAAATTGAGCTTATTCCCACTCCTCAATAGCAAATGTTGTTGCAGAAAGTACTTTCAAAAAGCAGACCATGGATCAGCTCTACTTTCACAGTGACTCAACATTTGAAGTCAGTAATTGAAATAAAAATGAAATTTCTTATAAAATTTACTTTACAAATGAAGTTTAGCATTTTTATTGAGAGTACGTTTGGTTGCCAGAGCTATCTTTATTAAAAGCTGTTCAAATACCAAAAATCTAACATTGCAGGATAAATCATATTGGGCACAGATGAGTAATGCATGAGGATTTAAAACAAATTTGCCACTGTTCCAAGCTCTGAGAATGAGTCCTGGTCTGACTGAACTTGCAAGTAAGAGGCCCCTGGATTTCAATGAGATAATAATTTGATCCATGCAATTGCTTCTGTCTCTTTCTTTGATACTGCTGTAATTGCCTCTTCTTCTTTAATCCAAAACAACTCAGATAGAAAGGAAAAGACACATATGTTTTTATAAGAAAAGGGCAATACATAATGTTAAAAAAATGTTTCATCAAAGGTGCAACCATTTAAAATGCAAAACAGATACTAGAGAGGTGGCAAATTCCAGTTCTTTGTGTTTTTATTTAAGATCTTTCAAGTATTCATTCACCAGGAATACTTGTTTAATTTTTGTAATGTATTCAGTTAGCCATATTCAGTTCTCTTTTATGTCCACTTCTCATTAATCACTTGACAGATGGACTTCTACAGGCACATCCCTTTGGGGAAAGTAAATTTTAAGTCATAATAAGAACATAAGACCTGCCATACTGGATCAGAGCAAAGGTCTACCTAGTCCATACCCTGATTCCGGCAGTAGCCAAGAGCACTATATTAGATTTTAATGGTCACAGCTTTGATCTTTCAGTGAGTATTAAGCTGGTGAGTAAGCAGAAAATGAAAAGAAATCCCAAGAGCGGAGTATTCCAAAACTCAGAAGAAACAGCAAGTGAAACCATTTCTTCCTGTGCCTCAAACCCAGCGCAAGGTCAGTGTTGCACAAGAAATAGATGTGGGGCAGGTCAGCCACAGCAAAGGTGTCACCCCACAGGGAGCACTGGAGCGAAAACTTAACATAGCGTTGTGTACCATTGGCATCTATTTGCTTTGTTCTCTTGCCCACCTAGATACGACTGCTTTGGGGCACTATGGCCAGTTTTTCTCTTGCAAAATGCAACATGAATGAAACTCAGAGGGAAAAGTGGCGGCGGGAGGAGGGCAGGATGCAGAGCCAGCACCAGCAGGCCAGCGCGGCGCAGTGTGAATGTTCACTGTGCTCGATACTTCTGCCAAAAGGGATGGTTTGGGTTGAGAAATTTGGGCTTGAACATAGTACACAGACAATATCTAAAACCTCTTCTGGTCTCATTCCCAGGAAGAGAGCTACATTTGTTCCAGTGAGATTGTAGTTAAAAGTTCTCAAGGTTTAACTCATCTTTTTAATTGCCGCTGTCTCAATTAAATTGCATCTGTGATAACAACAGCCCTCCTGGAGACCCAACAGGAACTTGAACACATTGTGAGTAAATTAAATAATTGTGTAAATTATAAAGTTTACATCTACTGGTTATTGCATAAAAACTACCTATAGAACACATACTTCTTATAACCTTCCTGCTTTAGGAAATCTAAGAAAAGAAGGTGTTTAGCCTGCCAAAAACCTACAAGGATCACTGATAATTTGTTGATCAGCATTAGGTTCATTAAATCTATGCACTTCATTATCTGATTAATTCGGAGGCAGGTTTGTAATCAGTGATGAAATGTTTAAGATTCTTCTGCTCTGGCCTCCACAACCTCCTGCAGCTCATTAGAAAAGCTAATCAGATTGAATTTTCCACCATGCTGTTTATTGTAGCCCTAATGGAAGACAATCACTTTAAAATTACACACTTGGCAGGTAATTTCTAAAAGCCATAAGCCATGGAAGCTTTGTTCTCCCTGGGCTCTTTGTCTTTCTTTACTAGGGTGAGGTAAGTAATAGTTATTTCTGTTAGAATTTGGAGGGCTATTTTGCAACATAGGATGCAATGTAAATGTTGTTGAAAAAATATGTTTGTCTTTACTATGTTTCTCGTCACCTGGGAGCCCTTTCAGAGATCATCAGTAACGTGTGGTGAGTTTGTTTCCGAACTCAGATGGGTTTCCTACTTTGTGACTTGATTATTTGAAGCACTAGGAACTTTCTTCACGTGCTCTCATCTTGGGATGAGTTGCCTTGTTAAAAAAAGACCAGACTGGGGCAGCTTTTTATCCTCACTTTTTCACAGGTCAGTTATGAACCCTGTTGTGATGGAGCTTTGTGAACTAAGTTACTAGTATGATCTGAAGGAAAATTATGACAACATTTATTGATGAAGAACCAGAAATGACAGTGACCTAATATAGAGAGTTTAAGTTTTTAATAATTGAACTTCTGTGCATTATGAGAAGAAGTGACAGCAGCAGTTGATAGCCACCTCTTGCACCAGCAAGGCTCCTGCCACTTCTGTGTTTTTCTAAAGGGCGGCTGAATTGGGGAATGCAGCAGGGACAGTCACTGGCTGAGTGGGAAACCCTGCTATTGCATGTACGCTAGAGGAGATCCTTTCCATAAAGTGAGCATGCAGAGCCATGGAGCCAGATCCAAGGTGGCAGAACAATTCCTCTGGCCTACTCTACTGCTGTCTCCATTGTGTGGACAAAAGTCCACTTGTGCTTTAACTGTCATGTCTGTTCGTCTCTTCTGTTAATACATGGAAGGATGGGATTGAAGGCAGAGGCAGCTGCTGCTCGGGTTCTCGTTCCCTGGGCTCTGCTGCCATCTCATGGTTTCAGACCCAGTTCTGCACTCAGGCTCTTGGAATAGCTGCTTTCTGTGCTGCTTTAATAGCAAGTCTTTTATTTCTTTTTTCTTTTTTTCTTCTTTTTTCCATTATGGAAGCCTAGAAGGTGAATGTTAGAAAGAAATGCTGTTACTTCTAATTGCAGAGCAGATTGATTATGTTAGAGCCGGGGTTATGGGCTATGTCTAAGACCTCCATCAATTAAGAAAGAAAAGCAGCCTTACACCAGCGGTGAGCTTACGTTTCCTGTACTCTGCACCTCCCTGTACATTAGCTGTGGCTCACAAGTTGAAAATATTTTTAAAAGCATATTCTAAATTACAAGTGTGTCTTTAGATACTTGTGCAGACAGGACAGAAGTTGGAACAGTTCCTGGGACAGTGTTAATATATATGATATAACCAACCCACAGCTGTCCCAGCATCTGGGAGGTAAAAATTGATTTATCCACAGAAATTGGTAGTACCTGTCACGTTACATCTGCAAAATCCCCCTCTCACCAAAGATTTTCATTTAGGAGTTAGCGCTGGAACCAAACACAATGCAAGGGCAGAATAACTTGAATAAAGTTTTACAAGTTTGTCCTTCACTAAACAGTGGTGTTAAAAGCAAATACTGAAAGAATACAAGAAATAGATTAAGTAAGGCTCTATTAAAATAACACAATGTCCAGCACCCAGGTTTTCAAAAACCAAAAATTTAACTTTAATCTTAGGACAAAAAATGAAATATGCAGAGAAACCAGCAACACTATAAGAACAGTAAACCTTCCACTGGTCTAAACAAATAATAATCTTAAAGAATCTTCAAGTTTAAATGTTTAAATATTCACTTATGTAACAATACTCTACATATAATTAAGCTGTGAGCTGCCCTTTCCAGCATTTATAGTCAGACCCAATCATAAACTAGAAATAAGGCAAGTATTTATATATGAAAAAAATATAAGTTAACAAGTAAAATAGTGTAAGCTTTCAAGCAAACAAATCTATACAGGGAAAATGTTTTAATCAGTGAGAGAATACAGAAGTGTTTTTATTATGAAGTGCATAAAAGAGAACTCTGATTCCGGATGTAATTTGATGCAGGAGAACTTACGCATCTGGGTGGAATTGCTACAAAACTGGATACCTTAGTGCCAGCTGAAAAGAATTCTTCCTTTTAAAATCTGGACTAAAGAAAACTTTGAGTAGAAGTAGCCCTTGTAGTGTACAAAGGTATTTAATTAATGTCTTGGCAGACGAATGTTTTTGGTAGCCACTCCTCTCTGCAGTATCAATTCAGACATCAATATTTATGGTACAAATGTCTGTATTTAGATCTAGAGATAGAAAAGAATTGGTCCATTAATCCTACACTTCAGAAGTTGATGAAAAAACTACTTGGCTCAATTGGAAGAGGATATCATTCACTTTATTTGTTTTCTAAATACAAATATACACTATACACACATCTCATGGGAGAAGAGACATTTGTATGTAGATAGTTGAAGTCAAAGAAAGGTGTGGGGTATTTTTGTTTTGTTGTTTATTTTAAATGAAAGAACACGCATTTGCTAGGTTTCTTCAAGATAAAATTAGCGAGAACATCTGTGTGGGATTTTTTTTCTCTTGGTTGAAGAAAGGAGTGTCTTCCATAATACCAGACTCTTGGATAACCCACCAGGGTACTTCCAATGTGGAGGTGCAACATCTGGCTCTCTGTGCACTGCTATACACAGCACCTGTATTCCTTCCTGCAGCCTTGACTGTCAGTGACAGTCACCTGAGGAGCAGAACATCCAGTGGTGACCCAGGCTCCTGCTGAACACCAAGTGGAGCATGAGGTGTTACAGTTGCGCAGGTGGAGTAACAAATCTCATTGTTGCTGGATTTTGCTCCTGCTTCTCTTGGTTAATGTGCCATTTTATGTCCTTTAAGCCACGCTTTCACTTTTGATGCTGAGTGTTGGGTTGCAAGCTTTGCAAAGCAGCTCAGTAGAGCCCTGCCTTGGCTGCACCACCGTCCCTTTCACTGAGGTACACAGCGTGCACAGAACTGCTTCTCAGCATCCTCTACTCAAACAGGAATGATGCTGCGAAGTTTCAAACATCTTTGAGCTATTTGGAAGTCTTGCTACTATGATTATATGCTGTTTCTTATTTGAATTTCCTTTTCCTGTTACACTTTGAACTAAAATTTGGTGGGTCTGATTTTTTATTTTTATCTTTATTTTTTTAATTTAAGTGTTCAATGACTGCTTAGGTCTCTGAGCTGAATCTTGCATTCTGGATGTATAAGCTGCATTTGGTTTCTACATAAGTGTTACAGTTCTGCACCTCCTCCCACGCAGCGGAGGCTCCTGGCCAATAATAATACTTCTTACAAATTATTTGATTAGAGTGAGATTTCTTGGATAAGGTTCTGCTGCATGATTCACAGGAATCTCTGCGTCTCCTGGTCTATCAGCCAACACAATGACACAGATGCCTTTGTCAAAACCAGCCCTTTTTCCTCCATTGCTAACACTTCTGCTGCAAAAACTCACTTCATGATCTGCATTCTGCAGGAAATCACTTGTCTCAGGAGACACAGCTCTCATCATGTCGTCCTTTGAGACTTCTGTCACGCTAGAGGGGACCTGTCCTCCCCTGCCGTCAGTCAGCTCTTCCTCACAGAAACCATCCTCATCCAGGTCTCAAAGGATGGAAAGCACCAATCAATCCAGCCGCTTGTCAGATTGTTTTTTTTCTTTGCTCTTGTGGATCTCTTTAATGTGTTTTGAATGAGTCAGAATCAGTTTGAAATCTGAACTCTATCTCTGTTCTGCAAACCAGCATGTCCAAGGAACTCTGAAGGTCAGGGGTGTCCTGTTGGAGCAGAACAGAGGTCCATCCAGCCCACCACCCTCCCTGTCCACAGCAGCCGGGATGCTCTATTTAGGGACCAGCATGCGAGCCCACGGTCTGTTCATTGCATGCTCCCAAGTGTCCATAATTATGACCAGTCATCAGTTGGAGATGTTAGACAATGGTTCCATGCCTATTCTCTTTTTTATCTGTTTATAGACCTGTTACCCAGTTTGACTAGTTTCTTTTTGAACCTGCTGACTATTGCCTTTACTACAGCCTGTGGTAGGGAGTTCCAGACGCTAATTACCTGCTGTGAAAAAAGGTGCTGTCTTTTGGCTGTTAGTAATGCCCAATTAGTCTCACTGTGTGCACCTTCATTCTAGTATTCTAAGATCTGATAAATAACAACTTTGTGTTCACCTTAGACACTGCCCTTATGATCAAGGCTTACAAAATCATGTCTTTTCTCAGCCTTCTCCTCTGCAGGTGGAAGCATCACAGCCATTTTAGTCTCTCCTAATATGGCACTATTCCAGCTGCTTAATCACTGTCTGCCCTTCTCTTTACCTCCCCTAATTCCGTTGTATTCTTCTTGAGGTCTGTAGAGCTGTCCCTCTTGTAAGCAAGATGTGAGGGTACTGAGGTTTCATACAGCAACAAAATTCCTACTCTTTCCTTCTCCCCTTCAGTTTTCATCAGTCTTTTGTCTTTTCTTTCAGATGCCCATTTCGTAACAGTAAATAAGCAAGAATAATTTTTTTTCTGATGTTCCTTAAAACAGTGGAAATTTGATTATTTTTATATTTGGAAGTGGGCAGGTATAAATGTTGTGTCCCGTCCCTTTAAGATATTGCAAGATAAGCACTAAGACCTGTATTCTGGACACTCTTGATTGTCAAGTAAACTAATGAATACAACCTGGAAACCACACCAAAACCAGGTTAAAAAATGCAGAACCATTCTGCAGAACTCAGTAGAACTAATGGCCTGGGTCCTGTTGCTAACAGGAAGGTAAGAGGTATAATTGAAATTCTGTCTGAAAGGAAATTCCTGCTGCTTCTTCAAGATTATACAACAGTGTCGTGACTGCTGGTAACTGGCATCCAGGCGAGATCCAGCAATGAGTGTTGTTGCACAGCCCATGGTCATAAACAAGGTATGTTGCAGCATTTACATCCTAGGATCTGCTCTGGATCCGAAAGGATCCAGGATACTGACGGCAGGTAGTAAAATGTGCCTAGTTCTGTGTAAACTTCTCAAACACCCTGCTGTAATAAAGGATTTCAACATTAAGTGGCAATTTGTGAGGACAGCTGCACTCAACAAGGATTTCTTAAGAACTGGCTGGGCTATTGTTAGTTATAGTGTGGGTGGTATTTTTTCTTGACAAAGGACATGCGGATTATCTTATAATTATCCCAGATGCTTCTGACACTCTCTTACAAGCTATAAATTCATGGATTAAAATTACAGATAGTAAATTCAGAATTCCCTGTGGTGTTTCTAGCATTGTCTTTTGTGTGTGGTGGTTATGTGTCTAAGGGCAGGTATAGGTGAGGGCCTGAATAACTCAAAGACATACGGTGGTCTTGGAAAATTATGCAAAGAGGAGATAAGATATGAATAGAGTTTTGGCAAATAAAGAAATGGATTTAATATCTGAAGCTGCTTGGTTCTCATATGTGTAGACATCTGGAAAACAAATTGTAAGAACTGCTCTTCCAAGTTACTATGGTATCAGATTTAGGTATTTCTGAATTTCAGAAGCATATAACCTGAACTAGCCCTTTTATCAGATGTCAGCACTTTTAAATGTTCACCAGCAGTGTCCCGTTTCAGCAGCACCTCGGGAATGCTTGGAGAGTCTCTGCAGATTCTCTTTTCACATACATGCCAGGCAGGTAGATGCTAATTTCTCCAGCCCCTCAGCACACATTTGCTTTACGTCTCTCTGCTACTTCACCAGGATGCTTTGCCTCTTTCATTTTCAGCTTGCCCTGACTCCCTTTTCCTTGAGTAAAATGGATGCAATAATATTTGAGTATCTAATAGGATAAAGTTATCATAATATTAAACATATTTGAAGATCATAATATAATTATTTACAAACAATTTCATAATACCTGTATGAAGTAGGTGAAGAGTTAGTTGGTTCCTGTAGGTACTATATGGCTTACTTCATTGAGTTTTGGAGCAATAAGCACTATATTAGTGCAAAATATTATCAAATAGCTGCTCAGGGAACAATTTAAATTGTGTACTAGCATCTTGTGCTTCATCATTAACAACTTTCGTTTATGAGTTTTTGAAAGCCTCTTACACCAACCACATTTCCTTTTTCAGGTTGTCTGAGTCTGTAAAGCTTAGTTGAGAGCTTAGAACCTTTTCAGGTGACTTCCATAGAACAAGTGAGGTGAGGTGAAGATCAGGTGAGGGCATTAACTGACATGATGGAGGGGGAAGGAGAAATAAGGCCACACATGGGCAGAAAGGATCTTGGAGTAATTCCCAAGTACACTGGGTCAACAGAGGATGTTTTGGGGAGCAAGTCAGGTGCCTGGGCACAGATGTCCGGTGGCATTTTAGGTGTCATGTAGTACAGTAACTTATATCCTATGTTGTATCTGTGAGCCCCATGTCTTGGACACCCAAGGGCACCTGAAATGGCACTGGATGCCTATGGTTAAACGTCTGAACTGCTGCTGCCCTGGTGGCTGGAGGCCAGCTGGGGAGGATCAGGGCTGGAGAGCAGTTACAATTAGAACTCTGTTAGAGCTGAAAAGCACATGGCAAATTACAGTCTTGATTAGTACTGACAGTGACATGATCTGCTCCTCCACAGCTTTCCTTTCTCTAGGGGCGGCAGGGCACAGCCACCGCTCACCTCGGGTAAGGCCGGGGGGACGCTGAGGTGGTTTGGGATGGACTCTGAGGGGCAGGTACCTCTTCTGGAAACTCTCTCCCTTTTCAGAATATTTTAAGAAACTAAGAAATAAAAGGTTGTGGAGGGCTCTGAACATAATGTGGGCTTACTTGGTTAAACCTGTAACTATGCGCTGTTGTCTCTTTCCCCACCTGGGAGATGATACTGAATTTGGGGTGATGTGCAGTAGATAAGCCGAGCCACGCCAGAATTTTTAAGCATTGATCGATGATTAAAAAACACACTCGGACAGAAGCCATCCCCGAGTGCCGGCGAGCGCAGGCAGCCCTGGGAGGGGGCTGCTCCGGAGCCCTCAGCCCCAGCGCCCCGTGTGCCCGCACGGCAGCTCCGGGCCTTCCAGCCTGCGCTGCCCGCGGGACGGGCTCCGCGCTCCGCGGGACGGGCTCCGCGCTCCGCGGGAGCAGCGCGGCCCGGAGCTGAGCAGCGGCTGCTCCGCGGGCTGCGGGGGCTGCCGGGGCGGCTCCGAAGGGCAGCGCTGCCAGCTGCCCGGCGCCCCCAGCAGCGCTGCCGGGCGGCGGGGCGGGCCCGGGGAGGGGAGCGGAGCGAGCGCGCCCCGCCAGCCCGGCCCGCCCTAGGAAGCGCAGCGCCTTAGCGCCCTGCCCGCCGCCGCCATGCATTGTGGGGCGGCAGCAGCAGAGCCAAGATGGCGGCCAGCAGGAGGCTGATGAAGGTAACAGGCAGCGCCGCGCCGGGAAGGGCCGGCAGGCGGGTGGCGGCGGGCACCCCTGTTCGCCCCCGTGCCCCTCGGGGTGCGGGGGGGTCGTCTCCCCCGCCGCGGTGTGGCCGGAGCGGCCTCTTTTCCTCTCCTCGGTGGCACCCCGGGCTGGAGCGACCGGAACAGGAGCAGCCGGTCCCTAGGCCGCGGCCCTGAGGGGCCTCGCTGGCTCCCCCGCCGCCGCCCCGGGCCCGGCCGGCGCCCCGCGGTCCTCGGCCGCCACCCGGGGCTGGGCGGGGGCGCTCGGCGGGCGCCTCGGGCCGCCCCGTCCCTGTCCGTTCCCCTCCCCCGGGGGGCTCCTGCGGTGACTAAGCAAAGAGGAAGGGCCGGGGGGGAAGGAAACGCCGGCACCGGGCCGCCTGGGCCCCCGTCCGGGGCGCGGGCGATGTCCGGGGCGGCGGGAGGGGTCGCCCCGCCGGCCGAGCTGCGGCAGCCGCGGTGCGGTCCCCGGCCCTGCCCGCGGGGAGGGCTCGGCCGGGCGGCGGGGAAGCGGCCTCGCCTCCCTCCCTGCCTGCGCTGGGGGTTCGCCGCTCCTCCGTTCTTGAGGAACCTTCCCGGGACGCCCGGGGTTGAAATAATTCCGTTTTCATTGTTTCGGAGAGTTAGCTCTTCCTTGTGTGAGTAAGAGGTTTATCACACTGAAATATGGACCTGGGTTCAGAAGTTTCCCCGTTGGCTGCAGACGTGCTAGTGTTCTTGTCATCACTGTTTGCTCTGAAGTGCTTGTAATTGTAAACTCGGCCTCAGTTGGGTTTTAACCAAGAGCCTGTGTAGTTTAGTGTAAAATATTGCCTGGGATTATGTTTCTTATCATTTTGCTTAGGGTGTAATGTACTTCTTAGAAAGAAAATTATAACCATTGCCTCCAAAACATACAAGTTTATTTGATGTGTTGTATGTAATTGCCAATTAGCATTACACACTGTGTACAGTGGGGTTTGCTTAGGATGTGCGTACATAGTGGCATAAAACTTAGTCATTTGTAAAATGCTATGGCAATACCCTACAGTATTTGCAGGCAAAGTGCCTGTAACATGAATCAATGAACTTCACAGGCGAGTCCTGTGAAACACAGGGGAAAGACCCTGTAACCGTCAGGTGATGTTTTAGCCTTATTAAAAAACCTGTCCCTGTGGGATGCAGTGTAATCATGCACTAGAACTTAATAGCTAAATGGGTGATTCTGTTTAACTTAGTCTTTTAATAATGGATTTGCAACTGGTTTCAAGAACAAGGACCCTTAATAGGGCTGGGGTTTGACTAGGACATGTAGATGGCAGGTTTTGAAATTGCATTTCCTTAATTGTGCAAATACATAATTAACTGTTATAAATTGGTCATTTTTGAAGAAATCAGCCCCTCAGCACTGCTTTCATAAAGCTGGTTTTGTTGTTTTAAATGTGCTTTGGAGCGATTAAAAATTAAATGGTTAATACGTTGTGTGCAGAGTCATTCACATCTATTAAATCAGTAGGCATAAACCTTTAATTGTCCTCAAGGATCCTGATGACAAGGCAATCATTTGTGTTTCATTTTTGGTAGCTGTTATATTTTGCCACAGCTTTAGCATGATAATCAAAATGTCTTGCTTTATACTTAAATAAGGTTCCCCTTCGTTTCAGATAGTAAACAACCATTTAATTTTATCTCTTTATAAGGCAGCTTTTCTGCCTGATATTAAAAAAAATCCATTTATTATTCAGAAGCACATCACTAATAGTCTGATGGGGAAAAAATATTTCCAATTATTTTTTTGTTTTCAATTCAAAATATAGCATAAAAATCTGAAAGGCAAGAAGAATTGTTCTTAATATCTGCAGTGCCTCTTGCTTTTCAGCACGCACCCCCCACCCCCACCCTGGGTTCCACTATACTTCCAAAACTTTAATCTTTCACTAACATGCCATTAAAATGTATTTTGGTGATGTGACCTCCTCCTTTTCTAGAACGATGGTGTGGCAGTTACATTTGAGAGGGAGTGGTGTAGGGAGGAAGGAGGCATTGATAACTTCCCTCTTGCATTTTTACTTTCATTTTTATTGCCTAACGTCTGTGGGTTGTGCATGTTGTGTCAGTTCAGGAGCTGTGAGATGCTGTACCGCACGACTTGTAAAGGATATTAAATAAGCAGCTGCCTTGGTGGCTTTTGGAGAGTCGAGTCAGCCCAAAGGGCTTTGAGTCCTGCCATTCATCTAGGTAGGAGCAAAGCAGAGCCCTCGGACTGATGATGTAATCTGGGCTGCTGCAGCAGGATGGTTTGAAGGGCCAAACTCACGTGTGTATCAACCTAATATCATTGTTTGAGTTCCAGAATCACAGATCTGTTTTAACAAGTCTTTCACTGTTGGAGTTGTGTAATGTCAAAGAGTCTGTGCTGTGTCTTTCTTGGGGTCACAGAATGATGAGTTGTTATAACTAAAGGAAACAGAGTTTTTCAGTGTGTCACTCAATCGTGTTTTAAATCATTTAGGATAAGCATTAACTGTATCTGAGCTAAATGTGATTTGCCTTTGGTAAGTGCGAATAAACTTTGAACCTTTTATAGGTCACATAAAATAAAGCAATTCATATTTCCTTGAAGTCTTGCCAACATTTTGAAGTACTGCATTTTTTCTGGACTCATGTCATGCATCATAGTCGTTCGTGTTAATCACAGTGGCTCAGAGACTGGATGTAGTAAGTCCATAATAATGTGCTGTCTGTAGAAAACTGGGAGCATGAGTATAGTTTCCACCTTCTGGGTAGAAATGTGTGTCTTTTTCAGATTGTGGAAGCCATTTCTATCTTCAGTTTGAAAACCCACTTGTGAAGGAAGTATTACAAATTGTGCCATTGTACTTGTACAGTTCAATTTTAAACATTAAGTCAAGTTACAGGAAGAACAAGATCGTCTTGTTATCTCAGGCTCTGAGGAAATTAAATTTCATAGGCCAAAGAATTTATTTATGGCCTATCTTTTGCAGAGCTTTGTATCATCAAATAGTCTAACTGAAGTTTTCTCTACTGATTTACAGAAGCCCTTCCCAGGAGCACACCTCAGTTAGTAGAATGTGGCATAAACATAGCTAATGAATCATAATCCAGTGACATTTGAGGTGGAATTTTGATCTGTGAGCCACCAGTTCACCTCCTCACAGAGTCCCAGTTGTCAGATCTTGACTCCTCATGAAATGTGAGCGGTGGGAATAAAGCAACTTTGTCAAGGATATGTCATTATGGACAATCTGTCAGGGTAAAAACAGGCGGATGTGGAGTATTTGTGTTTAGGAAAGGATCTCTGGCTTCTCTTTTAAGGGAGCTACTTTGTTTCATGACCCTTTCTCATAAAAAGCAAATTGCTGGCAAACACGTATGATGTGGAGCATGGATCTCCAAGAGACATGCCAGAGATTTCAACGAGACATTTTTCACAGTTGCCACCCACCAGTGTAAAACAAGCCGTTCTCCGTTGAGATGGCCACTCTTTGTGGAGCAGCAGTGGAAGGGAAGCTGTTTGGGTCGTGGTGCCGCAGGGAAGGCTGTTTGGGTCATGGTGCTTCCCGAGCGGTGCAGCGATGTGTGGTGCTGAGCACACCTTCAGCAGGGCTGTTGGGGCGTGCTTGGGGGGCTGCCCCATCCCAGTGGGGACCTGCTCCCTTCTCTGGTGATCTGCCATACAGTTGAGCTATTTATCAGATCTGTGCTGTTTTTTCCTGGTTCTTAGATGCTCGAAAGTATCTTTAGTATTAAAAATCGAAAATACATTTGAAGCGTAAATAACACTTCATATGAAGTGAGATATGTAGGCAATTATTTTAATCTTACTGGTTTTACTCTCCTTCCATAATTGCGCATAGTCAAACATTTATGCAGCTGTTGAACTCCATGATAAGATACAAACGCAAGGGCACACCCAGGTACCTGCAATCTCCAGTGTGCTGTGGTCTTGTAAACACCATCGCCCTTCCAAATAAAGTGGTTTTAGAGAACTTTGGTATACGAAAAACAATTCTAAATTGGTCCAAACACCAGTTATCGGTAACAAGGGAAATGTGGTTTTGAGCAGTGTGTGATTGTCTGTATACAGAAGTGAGAATACTGATTCATTTTCCCTTTTTGAAACAGGGGATTGACAGATTTTTTTAATCAAATGAAAATAGTTTGTCAATAAGTAGCATTACTCAGTAAATAAAAGGCATGTGACTATACAGGGTTGTAATATTGCAGTCAAAACTTAATAATAGAATCTGGGTTTTTGTTGGATTTGTGGTTTGTGTGCTTTTTGTTTGTTTTGGGTTGGTTTTTTTGTAATTAAATGTACTTTTTAAGGTGGTGTAACACTTCCCTGTACTATATAAGATTCAGAAAGTAAAACTGGGCCATTCCTTATCAGTGGCTTGGAGCCTGTTTGACTTTGTCACACTTCTCTTGGATAACCTCTTTATAAACATAAATAATATAAATTGTAAACAGTGGAGAAACATGGTTTAGAGTTATTTCAGTAGACTTTTGTTTTTCTTTATGCTTTTAATAGCGTTTTGGGCTTGATGCAGAACTTATTGAAGTCAGTATGAGCTCTGACACTTATTCCTGTATTATCAGATTGAACTCTTACAAGTGTTCGTCTTCACTGCATGTTCCTGTCTGGCTTGGCTTTTTAGAGAGGTCCAAGAACTTGAAACACACACGGGCAAAGCAGCTGTGGGGCTTTTAAAATACTACATTTTAAGCGGATGCCACTTTTCTTTCGAAGTTCAAACATTTGTGCTGTTCAAAGCGAAAATTAAATGATTCCACAGTGTTGAAAATCAGTATTTTTACTCCTTATTGATGGTATGTGAGAGGTTGTATGTACTTTTATGACTGCCTTCAGCATTATACTTGGAGATCAGATACCAGCTCTGAAACAATGTTTTCTGCAGTTTGTGTGCCGTGTAGAACACTTTCTCTGATCATACTCAAACTGCAAACATCGCGTCTCAACAGAGCCCCATGAAATAAGACATTTCTATTTACAAATGGGGAAACCAATGCAGCAAGGTCACCCGCAAGGCTGGTAGCAGAGTGGGGAATGAAGACAGATTGAAATCCTTACTGCAGTCTTCTAGCCTTTAGTTACACTCCTCCTGTGCTCCTTTAATTATGTTACTTGACAAAATTAAGGGGCGGAGGACAAGAAAATGAATTAATCTATTTACTGTCTGCCTAGACTCTTAAGTATTATTTTGAAACATATATCTGGACTATATCCTTCTACATCATAAAGTAGTTCTTGTCCCTTTGGGGTTGCTCAAGCCCATGTTAAATGCAGTATTAACTTTAAGTCTATGCTATTTGGAAGTATTTAGTAGCTCATTCACTTTTTTTTAACAATACACTTCTGCTGCAGTTGTGTCTGCTTCTGTAGCTCTGAGGCACTTTCGTCTTTATTATGGGTTTTGGCAGTTGCCAGAAAGAAAAAGTCAACCTCCCACCCTTAAAACTGTGACTGTCCAATCTCTTACCGCTCCTGAGGCACAGACACAAACCTTAAAGGTGTGACTTGTAAGTATAGTATTGCACTGTATTTGTGGGGATACTGGTATGAAAAAAGCTATTTGTAAATAAGTCTAAGGTGGAATTGACTAATTTGGAGTGGCATGTGAAATCTTAAATGCTTCTGGTATAAGAAAACTGATTTGTTTTATAAGTTGGAACCGGTAGTTCAGGCAAGTCCTCTGCTAAGGGAGGCTTGATCCTCTGTGACCTTTGCAGTCCTCCCTGTGTGTGAGGAAAAGAATTGCCTGGTTTATACCCATTTACCCTATTTTTTGGTTGTCAGTTGCTACCGCAGGACCCAAGGCAGCAGCAGGAGAAGCACAGGATATAGTCCTGATGTACTATAGGAATTTACCATTTTGGGGGCTTTGAAAGCTAATTCCTGCAAAGGCTTCATGTGTCAGTTTAAAGACAAGGATGTCCTGGCAAGTTTTCAGCTGGTTCTTTACTGTCTTCTACATAGACTGTTTATTCCCTGTCTCATGTGATGGACTTCAGGGAAAATGAGGAGCAATTTCCATATTTGTTTTAAACTTTCCTTTGTTTTCGTACAAAGTTTTACAGTTTTGTAACGATCTCTGTACTGGGTTCTTGCATTTCTTAATTCAGCATCCAATTTTTTTTAACCTGAATTTAATTATAAAATGTAGGTGTTTAATTTTCCAGCAATGTGAAGCCATGCTTTTCTAATTTGTTTTATTAGCTTAATAACATACCTGAATTATAAAGTCATAGTCGTCCCTTTTTCTGTGTCTGGGTGTTTGTTCCCTGGGCCAGCAGCAGCATGATGCTGCCATCTGAACCGGGGCTAAAAGCTTCTACAGGGAAGCCGCGCTCCCTTTGGAACATCAGGGGGGATTTCTGCCATATGCACAGTGTTTTTAATATAGGAACTAGAAAATTGTCCTTTCCTTTTTTTAGAGTGAAGGCGCTTGTGGTGCATGTTTATTCATGCTTAAATACCTACTGGTTAATTAACTTAATTTGTTCCCAGTGTTTGATGCGTTACGTCGTGGTTTGCCGCGTTACGTTGTGGTTTGCCAGGGCCTCACAGGTGGACGTGTGGGGAGCGAGCGGCTGTGGGGCTGGGGGGGTCGCACTCTGTCCTGGGCACTCAGCTGGACGGCACTGCAGGGATTTGCAGTTTTAGTTGTTGGGAAGCATCTCTTATGCTGCTATAATTTATTTTCTTTTCAATATTTTGGGTTATTCTGTATCCCTATAAATGTGCTTCTTGGGATTATTTTTGTGCGGTTTTGAATATGTTTTCCTGCTTAAAAAAAATAGGATAATCCTCTTACCTTTTTTTTAGGGGAAAAAAAAAGCCCAAACTGTCTGTGATATTGTATAAATCTAGTATCAGTGGAATTTGAGGATTAATCCACAGGTCTAGACTAAATAGTGAGATTTAGTGTCATGAAAATCGTGTTGGGCATAAATTCAGTATCCAAGGCTCCAAGGTTAAACTTCTGTATTCTGAGCATTCTCTTGCCTTCCAAGGTGCAGTGGGTGGGAATGTAAATGTTCATCTCCTGATGCGTGGCTGTCGTGTGATTTTAGTTTCACGTGCATTTGGAAATCTGGTTTTCCCTTTGGGATTGCATTTTATCATGATGCTGGGTTTATGCAAGAGATTACTGCACGTATTAAATCTCTGCCAGTCAGATGCAGAAAGGTTTGATCTAAGATGAATATATAGCTGTTTGAGAAAAAACCAAAAATGGACAGTATAGCACTTGTTCCAGGAAAACTACTATTTTTCATTTTTCAGTGTATAGTGCCTCTGCTTGTAGTTGGTGTTTTTATCATAATAATATGCAGTCTAGTTTTGTAGATGCAAAGAGCGCTGTGCTGGCCGACTGCAACGCTGCTGCTGGATAAGCAACATTTTTCCTGACCCATGTAGACACGCAGGCACGTGCTTCAGTTCTGAAAGCACCGAGAAGTTTTATATTTCACTGTGGATGACTTTTGAATTTGAATTCTTTTAAGTTCTCTTTAAAGATAAAACGGCCGAATGCAACAGCAAAGGGCTGTAGTTGTTATGGAGGGGAAAAAAAAGTGGAACCTTGAGGTGTTTCGGTTTAGGTCTTACGAAATATTCCAGGAAACAGTTGCTATGCTAGGGGCTTATACATAATTTTAAATATAAAAATGCCTAATACTTGTTCTGAATCACTAACTAACCATCGAAAATTGTTTGACTGGTGCAGAAAGATTCCTTGTTCAAGAGTGATCCAGCTATAGAGGTATCTCAATATGTACTGTTAACTTTGGGGTACAAAACACAGACAAAGCTGCATCTTTTCAAGTTATTGGTCTAAATAAGGCTACTTTGGCTTAGATTGATATTTTTCTGAGTTAGCATCAATTTAAGTTGGTCATGCAGATATTCATTATTTTTCAGTTGAAATAATTGGTCCGTTCAGTGACTATATCTGTGTTTAAAACTCTGATGAAGTCATTCTTCCAAATCACTATTTTCCTTCAGACAGGTTCTAAGATGTACTTTGTTTTGTGCTTCACAGAGTTATCAATAGTCTGTTACCAAAGGCACTGATTTGCATTTAAGATATAGAAACATTTTTAAATGTACGTTTTTAATACTTGTACTTCATTGTGTCTGTAATGACCTTAATAACAAGGCATTTTTGTATTATCCTGACATCCAAAAAAATAAGGCTTTTTAATACCTTGTTTCAGAGAACTTTACATCTCACAGGTGCAGAGTTTTCTTTCCTATTTGTGTGGGTTGCCACCACTAAAACCTCAAACATTAACATTAAATAAACCCACATTGACCTTTAAACATTTTGCAAAATGAATATGAGCGTCTTTCTTAATACTGATGTTAACTTACACTTTATTTGCTTTTCAGGAGCTCGAAGAAATCCGCAAGTGTGGAATGAAAAACTTCCGTAATATCCAGGTTGATGAAGCTAATTTATTGACCTGGCAAGGGCTTATTGTTCCTGTGAGTATCAACTACTCCTTAT
Organism: Nesoenas mayeri; assembly: GCF_963082525.1. Classification (NCBI taxonomy): domain Eukaryota; kingdom Metazoa; phylum Chordata; class Aves; order Columbiformes; family Columbidae; genus Nesoenas; species Nesoenas mayeri. The sequence goes on along the minus strand of NC_137565.1, from coordinate 8,236,428 downwards.
TCTAGTAAGCTTTAAAATAAAATGAGGATCATTTATAGCTCACAAATCCACAGTGTAGCAGTGCTGCTGGTGACTGTTAGATACATTTTGCACCCTGACAAAAATATTTCCTCATTATAAAACCTGGCTTTCAGAGTTGTGGGTTTGTGCAGAAGCTAGTTGTTTATAATATAATGTAAGCTTATATAAATCATATTGCAACATCTTAAATGTACTTTGGGCAGTGAAGTGTGGTCCCAGATTTAATTCTTGCCTCTCTTCAGACATCTTGTGTAGTCTTGGGCAAATAATTCAACCTTCCTGTCTCATTTTATTTGAGTGTCTCTTGTGTTTTGTTTTATCAAAGCCTGATAATGTTAGTAGCTGGTTCTTATAACTAATCTGAAGAGAAATCAGCGTGTAATTGAGAGTTGTTCTAGACTGCTCTGATCGATACCTGCCGGGTGTGTGCTCTGGGGGCTCAGGTGGTGCTGGGTTACCTGGGAGAGGTGTTGGAAGAGGGAAGCCAATGAAGTTTGTAGCTACATTCAGCTTAAAGTACAAAATCTACATCATCATAGGAAAAAAAAAAATCGAGATATAAAATATTTTGTTTACTCCTTAATAGATATATTTTTTAATTGACTACATTTATTTCTAGGATAAAATTGAGTATTGGAAAAAGTTTGATGCAAGGAAAAGGTTTGGATTTTCACAAGTGAGCTGTTTAAAACAAAGTCTCTCTATTTAGGCATTAACTAATGCAAAGAAAACAAAACCCCACACTTTTATTTTTTAAAAGCAGTACAGTCTTTTAAGGAAATGTTTAAGTAGATACCCACTCTATTACTCAAATGGAAAGGGAATTGTTACGAAGGGAAAGCAGGAAACACAGCGTAGTGAATTCCTTGGTTATTGTCACTTGAGTTTTCACCTCCTTCATTCTCCACTGCCGTGGCCCCTGCTCCCTGCAGTACAGGAGCTGCTTTGAGGTCTGCAGCAATAGGGGCTGCGCCACCAGGCCAGCAGTCCTGCTTTGCCTTGGGTCCCCAGGCCAGTGTAAACCTGTCTTATAATAAAAAGCCTTGGAAACATCTCTCCAGCAGCGCCTCTGCTTGGCCCTTGGAGGCCATTCCCCAACTCACATCATGCAGGCACTTTAAATACATTTAGTTTACACTGTTTACTTACGTTCCTGCAAGTAATACCTTTGAGTGGTTGAGGCTGCTCTTGCAAATAAAGCAAGCAGGATTTGACATTAAAATTTGACAGATATGAGAAAGAATATGCTTTAATAAGCCACTCTGATATTTGTGGCTCATGTGTAGCAGTTTACTGCTTTCATAATACTTTGAAGCAGTGTAAGGTGGGTAAATATGACTAATAAAGCAAAACATAAAAATACTTGTTTATTCCTGCTAATAACAGCAGTATGTGGTGTGCAGCATCTATTTTTAACAGTTTCTGCTCACCAGAGTATGAGCCGAGTGTGTGTTTTGCAGAGGTTCACAACCTCACAGATGTTTGAACACTGAGGCACTGAACCGCGGTGCTTCGTACCTGCCTTTGGGGTCGTAACGCGTCCCATTTCAAGGGAAATGGCCTCAAATTCACTGCTGGTATAGTTAAGAGGGAATTTTGTAATGAGATTATGTTTCCTATAGTAATTAATAAGTGTACATGTTCAAAGAGCAGTATAGCTTATTGTTTTGAGGATACACTGTGGAAGATGCTTTAGTAGTAGCATAAATGTTTTAGCTATTGTAGTGCTGAAGACGATGAGTTAAAGAAGTGGTGTACAAGCTGGTCGCAAGTTTTTTTGCTGAGTTTTTGAAGTTCTGCATGCTGCTTCCATTTTAGAAAATGTCCTTGCTTAGAGTTTAAAGACATATTACTCATACTTTAATAGGACTGACCAGTTACTGGTCATTAAACTCTATGACCACCCATTAGTTAGGTCAGCTTCTTAATGAAGGTGTGAAAGACACAAAGGTTAATATTTTAAAGAGTGTTCATACAGAGTTATTGTGGAAGATACTGCTTAAAAAATTTTTGTTGTATGTAGCGTATTTTGTTCTTCGGAACGTGTATTAGTTTTTAAGGGTGTTTGCTCACTTGAAGCAAATTGAAGACAACTTGTCAACTTATTTTCCTCTTCTAAAATGTAGAATAAGGTAGTTTATGTACGTAGTGTTGAAAGGGTATGCTATTTGTTTGATTTCAACTCTCAAATGAGACCAGCTATGCCAGACTCCTCATTCTTGTAAGAGGTGGAGTTGGAGTACCATGAATTTCATTTCACTCCATCAGAAGTGCTTGGTATGGACAAACTTTTGCAGAGCAGAAATACCCCAGGTGAATGAGAGGCGTGTTTGTCACTTGTGTTCCAGTACTTATAATTCTGCTTTTCTCCCTGTCAGTGCCAAAATAACAAATAACTGGAAATGAATTGTTTGAATATTCTGTGTTTTGTCTGCTTAAAACATGAGCAGCCCTTTACATACATTTCTGGTTCAATTTATTGGTGATTTATAGTGTTCTGGCTGAGAGTCAAGCAGAAATTGGACATTTTTAAGCCAGTTCCAGTTGACTGAACATCCTCACAAATTCCAGCGTGTGAGGGAGGCAAGAACCAGCCAGCCCTGGGGAAGGGGCACTCACCGCTTACATTGTCACCCCCACCAAAAGTTATTTGTTAAACTTCCAAAGTTTTCAGGACTGCTTGGATAAAAAGTGATTTTTAAAACCACTCTAGTTACCTCTTCCCTTGACTACAGAAATGGTGCTGTGTTTCTTAGAACCACACAACCAGACTTCTGCATATGGATGAAACTAAAATTAAATGTGTTCTGTTGAATAATACTTTAATAGAATGCTCCCCACACCCCAATATTGGTAAACCTTTTTTGACTTCTGGAGTGGGTTTGATTGCAGGGAAAGGTCTGGTTGCTGATGAAGAATGTGTGTGATTGTGCTTTACACCAACTGGAAACTCTTATCTTTTGATTCCTGTTCCCGGAGTGTTTGGAAGGGCTTCATGCCATAGTTACTGTTTTCAGTGCAGAATGGTATTTTCATAAGCTTTAAATGTAGCAATGGTTTATTTTTCTTCTGCCTTTCTTCTATGGTTAACATTCGAAGCAGTATCAATAGCCTTAACAGATTTTCCAAATGAGATTCTGGGCATCATGTTTTGGTTTAGCATGAAGAGCTACCTTGATTCCTTCACGGTTCTCTCATCATGCTCCTTCAGAAATGATCTGATAAGAGTGGGTGCTAGAACTGCTTACCAATTCAGAATGTTCTCATCAGCAGGCGCAGTGAATGTCTATCTTTAGTACCGATAAATGCTCAGCAGATTTTTGTGTAGTCAGCACAAAAATGTTCTTGGAACATATAGGGAGATCTGACTAATCAAATTGCTTTGCTGTTCACACCACCGTGTTGTGAGACACATAAAATAAGTAGGTTTAGAGAAACCCATTTTCCTTGTCAGGTTTCCTGCTTGTATCTCAGAAAGGGTTTAAAATGTTTTTTGAAATACAAAGTTGGGAATAAAACTACTTAATAGATAGGACCTTGAGGCTGCAGTAAATGGGACTGGGTGCTTTCTTACCAGCAGAGATGTCAGCCAGCTTCAGAACAACTGCAATCTGCTTTTTCCAGGGTGAATACAAATGTTGTAGAGGTTGTGTTGCCTGTCTCTTACCCAAGAGGTTTGGCTGTTCCTGACACGCAGATGTGGCAGTATGTGGTGGAAGAAAGGGCCTTTAAAGAGGCCATTTGCTAGATCAAAGCCTGGAGCATGCTTTTTCTTAATTGTATCCATAAGAATATGCCAGATTATTGACTTTCTGCCTTCTTGTTGTAGGACAATCCTCCATATGATAAAGGAGCCTTCAGAATCGAAATCAACTTCCCAGCAGAATATCCATTCAAACCTCCTAAGATTACATTTAAAACAAAGATCTATCACCCTAACATCGATGAAAAGGGGCAGGTTTGTCTGCCAGTAATTAGTGCTGAAAACTGGAAGCCAGCAACCAAAACTGACCAAGGTAGGACTCCGTATGGAGAAAGAACTGGGTATCGAGAAACTCCGTATTGTGTTTCAATTTAAAGCTAATAGCGCCTCAGCTTCTCAGCTGGTCACTGCCCTTACGGTGCGTTCATTGTCTAAGGTTTGTGTCACAAATCACGTGTTGTGAGCACAGTGTGCAGCTCTTCTGGAATCTCATTTTGTTATTGGAAGGTAAAGTAACAACACTGACACGTGGCATTTCCAGCCCGCGAAACCACAAAACTCTTCCCGACTGAAGAGTTTCTTAAGGTGGTGTCCTCGGCATGCTTTAAAATTCTGGTGGTAATTTGTGGCGGGTGTTATTTTGTTTCTTTGTAAACAGTGACTTTTTAAGCTAAACATGTTCAGTACCTTCCTGGATGTTGGAAAGAAAGGGTCTGAAACATCTCTGCCATGCGGTTCAGTGATTTGAACATATGGTTTGAAATATCTAGGGAGTCATAAACGAAACATGAAATCGTAACACGAATTAACTCTTAGATCTTATAACATCGCTGCTGTGACACTCACTGTGTGGAGTGGCTTTGGATAATAATTTGGATATTTTAAGGAAAAAAGTTCCATCAGGTTCTATAGCAGATGGTGATCTAAGTAGGTTTTTTTATTTTGCTGTTGATTCCATTAGTTGTCAGGGTGAGAATTTCCTTTTTCTGGCAGGTAATTTGATATTAAGCATTAAGCATCTATTATTGTATGTATAGAAGGAGCAAACATGCTTGCAAAAACTGCATATTTTTAAACAATATTAATTCAAATGAGCAGCAGTTTAGTCCAGTGCAAGAGCTTCAGTGACACTGAAGTGTCTCGCTCTGTAGAAAGTGTTTCCTTTTTCCAGACTCCTCTTTAAAGGGGGTTGTTTTCAGTTGAACTCCACTCCTAATAGTAAGCAATGCTGTACTTCAGATTTTTTTCCTGTGTACTTCTGTACACTAATAACACTGCTTACAGTTTGCTTGATCTTGCCCCAAAGACAAAATAGGAGAATGGCCTGTAGTTGTTTGAGAAAAGATCCAGCAGTTGAATGTGGGGAGAGCAGAGGTGGCAGCAAAAGGAAGTTGTGAAACTCAAACAGGTTAGTGAAGATCTTATGAATTATTACTGATCTATCCCAGATTATACAGGACAAAGATCCTTGGAAGAGATAAAATGGTAACGGTGTGTGGAAGGTTTCTGTTGACACTGTAGCAATTGTCTTAATCTTACGAGCCTTCTCTAGTTAAGCAGAGGAACAACATGTCTCTGCCTGGCTTGAAGTGCAGGTTGGCGTTAGTTGGAACTATTGAAGTGATTGTTTGCATGCAGGAGAGAGTGTGTCCCTGAGGCACAGCAGTTCCCTTTTTATCTGAGTGAATCAAAACTGCGCTAAAATCAGAATTTGGAACAAACCCTGGATGCCAAAAAATAGCAAATATCTCCATTTCTTCTGTTTTGTGGTCTTGCGTCTTTTTTTTCCTCAGCATGTTAGTGTCAGCCTCTGTTGTTACTGCACCGTTGTGTCAACCTGCAACAGGATAATCACAGCCCTACATAAGTGTCTATTCCGTTTGCTCCGGAACTGTTCTCCACTGAAAAATAAACTTCAGTCTGTTTGCTACTTGTGCCTTTCTCAAGGAGATAATGCAGCTTTAGTACAGCATCACAGTGATAGGTTTGATCAGTCAGGTGTCAAGAAAGTGGGGAGGTTAGGTTCATCATAAATCATTAACTCACCTTTCATGTACTAGACATGCATCTTACTGCTGTACTTTTTATTAATTTATGCTTAATATTACAACAAAGTGTTGTGACAGGGTAGTTTTAAAATGCTGTGGATATCGAGGCAACTCCTTTTGTGACAATCCGAATTTTTTCTGGCTTGTGTGCTAAATAACCTTAATAACACAGTAACACTTTTTCTGTAATGTTTTAGCATGTTTTACTGAGGAAAAAGGGATTGTCACTTGCAGTATTGATGCTGGTTTCACAAGTAGTCATTCATACGATGGCTGTTGTCATAGGAAGGTGACTGTGGAGTGCACTAGCATCAATTCTGCATTCCTTAGATAGCTTGTTGCAGTTTAAGCTCTGATTTGTAGCAGGAAATGTTCCTGTTTAGCATTACAGCGACAGGCGTATTTCTCTGGATTTTGAGTATTTGTTTTGAGGAATGTTCCCCATTCCTGTGAGTGTGAGCATGGGCACACCGATGCTCTGACAGAAGCCACTCTGCTCTTGTACCATCTACTGGAGCGATAAGTGTTGTAAGAACTTACATTGCAAGATTAGGGAGAATCCAGTTCAACTGCTAAGTAGCAGTTTCAGAACAAGCGCCAGACTGGCTTTGTGCTGAGCTGTGGCCTCCCTGCCGCCCGCTGCTCGACGTGTCGGGTGTTTGCTGTGTGCTCCGCTGTGCAACGCGTGAAGTGAACAGAGTTTTGCTGTACTTGCTTTAAAACTCTTGGGGTGCTGCTTTGTATTACTCTGCGTAGCCCAAACTTACCGCAAACAGAATATTATTCATATTGTTGTACAGTGAAATGCTTTTTCTGTGTTCCTGCCTTCTGTAGACTTGCCCAGTTCTGATTTTACCTTTCAGGGGGTGGATATGAGAACTGCTTGTTGTGACCTGTCTGGCTTTAAATGGTCGTGAGCGTGTGAGGAAAATGCAGCAATAAATGTCATTGTAGCGTGCGAGGTTCACTGCGTGATCGTCAAGCACGGTTCAGTTATCTTAGGAATGACATTTCATTTGAAAGTCACAGGGGAACATTGATGGAATGGCTGTAAATAGTGGAGTGAAAAGCACCTGGCAGTTCTTATCCATTTGTTTGCCCCGTGTGTCGCTACTAGAGGATGTGTTTGGTGGTTTAGAATAAAGGGAAGAACTGTCTGCTGCTCATAGGGGAGGAAGAGTCATAGAAAAATAAGTTGAAAATATAGTTTCCAAAAGCAGGCACAGTTACAACTGCATCATTGTCACAGGTGCTAGGAAAAAGTGTTTCATGATGGGAATTCCACCTTTACCCAATTCCTTTTAGATGAACTTGTCTGTGAAACTTAGTTTCTTTCTGAGCCATAGGAGAGTATTTCAGATAGGATGCCAGTTACGTGGGAGATTATTTGTAGTGCATTTTAGTCTATTTACGTTGATTTTGTTTACAAATACGATTTTCTGGTGTTCATTCACAGGCATTGAACACAATTTTAGTGTATTGCTGTAGCTTCTTCATGCTCTGCTTTTGACAAGACCCTAGATTTACGGGGATGTATTTAAATGCAGTTAAAGCTCTTACTTACTGGGGACTTTTGCTTATGTTTGGATGTTTAAAAACTAACCATCTTGGTCTCTGACGGTGTTTATACTTCTCTTGGCAGTAATCCAGTCCCTCATAGCGCTGGTGAATGATCCACAGCCCGAGCATCCCCTCCGGGCTGACCTAGCTGAAGAATACTCTAAGGACCGTAAAAAATTCTGTAAGAACGCTGAAGAGTTTACAAAGAAATATGGTGAAAAGCGACCAGTGGACTAAAATCTGACACAATTGATGTCAGCAACGTATGCTAGAAGATCGGAGCAGTGCATTTGAGACACCCCGTAAAGCAGGACTCTCTGGAAAATTGACAAGTGCCACCTTTCGGTGTTAACTTGTGGCTGTTACTAACTTTCTACAGTTTTCTTAATCAAAAGTGGGCTAGGTAACCTGCAAAGAAAGGATTAAAATTTAAGATGTTCTAGTTCTGCTTTCTTTGTTTAAAAATCACTGCTTCAATATACTTTAAAGTATGCTGTTTTCTTTTTCTCGTCAGAATTTATCAGAAATATCTTAGACTTATATTCTGCCCTTAAATTGAAAAGGTTGTGGCTGTCATTTCTTATTTTTCCTTGCAGTTCCCACTATCTTAAGTTCATTTAATTCTTCATTGAATTTTATCCCCCTCCCCAAACCGATGTCTTAGAAACAATATCCCAGTTCTGGCAGGAAATGATTGAGTGTTTGGCAGTTTTGTTTTCTTTTTAAATGTTGCACTGTGCTTTGTGGGACTTGTTGCAAGTTCCCCTAAACTTCAGTTTGTAACGTAATTAAAAACAAACCCCACAAAAACAATCAGAAATAATGTCCAGGTCTTATGTAAATCTGGCTGATGTTACCACAACATGTTTATTAAACGGGGAAACCCAAGTTTTTGTCTGCGTCATTGAATTAAAATATGGCTTATGTCCTTTTGGAAAACAAAAATCTGTAGCAAATGAGTATTGGAATGTGATGACAAACTTATTTCACTTCTATTCCTAATAACCTATGCAGAGCAGCTCGGGAAACGTGCACAGAACAACATTGCAGCAGGTCAGAAGAGCTGCGGAGACTGGGGACCAAGAGGTACCAAAGTGATAAACTGTTTTTTGAGTTAAAAATCGGTATTTTGGAAATGCTAATTCTGAATTCAATTACTAAATCTGACAGCGCTGCAAGTAATCTTAGAACCTTTTTTCAGCAGAATGCACGTGAAGCATCTATGGTTTATGGGATGGCGCTCGTGCCCTTTCCCAGCCCAGCTGCTGTACAGTTCTCACTGCAAATGGTATGAGAACGGGATTAAGCAATAACCTGTAATGAGGACACTTCGCTGCTACTGTTCCTGCGTTTTAAAACTGCACAGGTTAGATGATTTAATGAGCACTGCAAGTATCATTCTATCATTCTAACTTGATGAGGCAGAGCTGTTTTCCCGTTGCATGTGCTGCTGTTGAGAACCGAGCAGCCTTTACTGTGTCTCTGTTGCTTTTCTCCTGCCTGTCTTTTTCCCCAGTCTAAAGCGTGACCGCAGCTCCGCACTTAAACTGCCACACAGTCAAACTGCCGACTCTTCCCGCCCGTCAGGCTTGGGTATGTCACTGAGTAAATGGCTTTATCTCCAGAAATCCGTAGGTGTCTGGGAGCACATATCGTTTGGATGTGTGGGGAGTTACACAATCCCTCACACCCAGCTGGGTGTCTGTACTCCTGAATTCGATTCTAATGCAGCCTCTGCCTTTGCAACCTTTCAGAGCTAGTGTGTCAAGCGGTAGGTCTCTTTTGGTTCTAATGTCTTGTATATTTGCTATTTCTTCTTTCATCCCTCTCATCTGGCTTTCATCTCCGACTTAGTGCAAACAATGACAGCCCAGTACCTCACCTCTGTTGAAAGTAAATTTTTTATAAGTTAGGGAGCTAAGAAATTTTATGTTTAAGTGTTCTTAGACAGATTCTTTGGCAGATAAATAAACCACATTCACCTTATTTACGGAAACTTGCATTTCCTAAGTGTTTTCAGGCTTGTGAGAGCACTGTCAATTACCAAATTTTCACATCTTTGTGTCTTCATTTGCAGAAAGTTGGTACTGATTTTGTTTCATTCACGCTCACTCGGATTCATAATAAAGTAATGCCAAATTACCTGTCAAACTGAGGTGTGTAACTTCCGCAGCACGAGTCACTGTACCTTTTGATCATGTCTGTTGGCACGCAACTTGCCATTCTCCAAATTCTATTTAAAACAAAACTGTAGTGCTAGTTTGCATCCCTCATTACTACTCCACGGTGTAGTTCTGGTTGTAAGCCTCTCGGGCCGCGTTTCTCTGCCTCGGTGCGAGCGGGGGCTGTTGGAAGGGAAGGGGAAGGGCCGTGTAATCCAGGAGCTCCCACAGGTGCGCAACTCAGCTGCACCAGCCGTCCCAGTCCCATCCGCAAGGGTCCCACAGATATTGCCGTCAGCCCTTCGCGTGTTCTCCACAGTTCAGTTTCTCAGCTGTGAGATGCAACTGAAGCGATGGGTTGTGTTTGTGGGCAGCCCGCTGGGAGAAGATGGAGATCGAATGCTGTACTGTACGGTTAAAGTTTGAGGAGAGAACAAAATCAAAGAACAAAAGTCCTATGTTAACTCAGGAAATCAAGCTCTTGTTCTCCCTGGTTCCCTAAGCCTCACTGAATTCAGTTTAACACCCAAAATAAAAACCAACATACTGCTGAACTGACACCCGGGAGTACTGGTACAGGCTTTATGCAATTCCATTCTGCTACCCTAATAAAGATTGCTCTCAAAGGCTTTGTGGCATGGTTTTATTTTCAGAGATTTGGGGTTTAGACTTCTTTTTTTAACTATCCTGCTACAAAGACATTCCTGGGTCACTGTGGTCTGAACGTGTTTGCAATTTGAACTTGATGTTGTCTTCAAAGCTTTCATAGAACCACTGAGAAACTTTGTTATCTCTGCAGATTTTACGCAATTGAAAAGCTCCTTGTTTAGAAGTCTTTTAGTAGTTCTTTATTGATTTCTCCATTTAAAACTACTTTGAATTGAAAAGAAAATTTGGCCTTTTAAAGCTGTTCATTTAAAAATATGGAATTTGCAAATTATTTTTTTAGCTTGTTTGCAATAGAGAGCTGAGGTAAGACTGCTGTCGTGTTCGCAGTGTGTGGCCGCCAGAAAACGCACACAACTGTCAACAGGTGCGTAACGGTAACGTCCTGCTCAGAAAATTCATTGGTTAGAACGTGGAGCAATTTAAATGCTAAAAATAAGATTAAAAAATACCTATCAAAACACAGTCCTTTACCTGAAGGGCTGAGCTGCTCTCAGATAACCAGTGTGTGACTCCAGGATCTCCAGTCACTAGATGGCACTCGCGGGTCTGCCCGCTCTGGAGCTGCAGCTGGTTTTCACTGTCCCGCTGCAGGAGCTGCTGCTGTTCTCCAGCGCGCTGTGATGCAGCAATTGCACAGTACAGCAGGTGATTTTTAGTTAAACTTGGCACCCATCAAATTCACTCTGTGACACTTCAGCAAAGAACCTAGAAAAATATTTCCTAAAGCATCCTTGATGATGTTTTTCATATTTGTACAGAACAAAAACTTCCTCAGATGTTTCATAGGGAAGCTCAGACAATTCCCACTAGTGACAGAAGGAGCTGGCCCGTGGGCGGTCGCAGTAGGAGCCAACAGGTCAGTGGGTTTAGTTTGTTCTGCCGTAACTAAATTCAAAAGCCTCCTGGAGCATTACAGTAGAAAAGGCCTGAGTTTATTTTTCATTTAAAGAATGATCTTATTGACATTTTTAATATTAAAGGTTAACCAAAAAAATATTGTTAAATAGATCACTTTTGCACAGAAAATTAGTATAAACAATCTAAATTACTTCTTTCCCATGTAAACATTATCCGTGAGTGATAGGGTTACAGTTAAAGGTATCAGTGTTACCAGGGCTTGTTGAAGCTCAAATGCTTTGATGACTGAAATGAAAGTGGACAAATCAAGGACCTTCTCCGCTGGATGACTTGCTCACAGTTGGTGCGCAGCCGTCCCCGCGGGGCCCGTGGAGGCAGCGCAGGAACAGTTGGTGGTGAGCGCTCGCATGCAGCAGTTACTGAAACAGCAGATGGGTCAACAGTTGCTGTTCTTGCAAAGTCATTAAAAAAAATATAAGGGGGCAAGAAAAGCTTCTCTGGAAGGGCTGTGGCTGATGTTGCTTTCCTATGGTGGCTTAATGCCAAGAGCCAATGTAAATCGGAATAGCTGTAATTACTCTGGCAGAGGCTGCATGTGCAACAGGGCTGCACGGACCACTGGGCTAAACCCCCGCTCTGGCTGCTCTGAGCAGAGAGTGCCGCTCCAGCTCCTGTCAGCTGTACCAGCACGTATTACACTGGTACTTGTGTTCTGGCTTCTCTGGACGTGAGCAACTGCGTATCTTCAGAGTACAAATAAACCTATGTGTGTATAGTTATTTACTTAAAGATCTTTGAATGAACAAAGCTGAACGTTCCTGGTTTTGTAGTGGCTCTGCAGCTCTGGCTTCATTAATGTCTGTAGTTCGTGGAGGCGCTCCCAGGACTGTGAGAAATCGTCTGGTCCTTCCCCACAGCCACCGACGGGCGGGACGCTCGGGTACCCTGGATGCACCATCAGTTCAATGGTAACTGTCCTGCTCTCCGGTGGCGGGTGTGCGGGTGAGGGCGCCTTGGCTGTGAAATCCGCGATGGCAGCGTCGATGGCGCTCCAGATGTTACTGACAGACATGTTCTTGCCCATGGTACTCAAACCTATGTAAATGTCTGGCCACCTATAGCCGGAGGAGGGAACACTGATATTAATACTGATGAGTATTTAGAAAAGACTGTGTTATGTCCAGTGGATTAGGAATCAAAATGTGCCTACAACTTTAGGTAGGAGGGGATGTAAAACTTAACTATAAACAAAAATAAAACCAGAACCACAAGTCACTAATGCTTTTTCTCTCCTTATCAAAACCAGAACACTAATTAAAGCAGCAGTTCTTCAGTCTGACAGAAAGTCCCGACAAAGCCCCCATACCAATTTTATTACTATATTTACATATTCTGTGTCAAAGCACAAGGGTTGCTTGGCATCTGTGATCCTACAGGTGCATTTAGTTGGCAGAAAGGGAAGAGCACAGCCAAACTGAGAAATGCATCATTAGCAACATAACTTACTATTGCTAGGCCCATTAAAACCTGAATAATAAACTTTTCCACATAATAACCCTCGACTAAGTGGAAACAAACAAACAAAAATTCTATAAAATGGAAACCACTCTGCCACAAATCATTCTGCTGGAACGTATCAAAGAGTATCAAAAGAGGCTCTTTGAACATGATTCTTTCTTCAAGTCTGGCTACAAACCTCAGTTTGGTGTGTGCAGGCCCAGGAGGGCTCTGCAAGTGTCTGTGAGGGCAGAATGAGATGGGTTTTTGAAGAAACCAAGACTGGGGTCTTCACCTGCAGGACTAAGGAAGAGCTCAGCTGAACATTCAGCTCTTCTTGAGGAGAGTTTGCAGGACTTAGGAAAAAAGAAAACCACAAGTTAACTTTTTTTAAACTGTAACCTGACTTGCTAACGCCTTGTTGCTACGCAGGAAGGGCAGCCCTGTGCTCCGCAGTGTCATGAACTGACCTCCGGGCACTCAGTACTTCCTCACACAGATGCTGAAATTGAGTAGCAGAACTGGTTTCCCTGTGACTTCAGCTGTCCCCGCTCTTCTCATATTCCAGGGCTTCCTCATGTAACACGTTTCTTCTCTAAGAGTCGGTCCCTCTTCGCCTGCCCCGCAGAGAGGACGGTGACACAGGTACAAACGCGCAGGTCCCGGGGTGGTCCTGCTGGTTCCTCCCAGCGGCCGGAGCGATGGGAGGAGGGAACAGCGGCTGCTCGGAGGTAGATCCACAGCACCCCTGCCCCTCCGGCACTGTGGGGAGCCCTGGGGCATGTGGGCTTTCAGCTGAACCCCTGCACTGTCCCTGTCCCGAACCTGCCGCACAGAGGGTCACTCTGATGATGAACCACTCTGAGCTGTGTCCTTCTCTCACTCAAAAATGGGGGTACGGTCTGTGTGCTCCAGCAGGAAAGAGCACCACAGAATTCCAGCCTGCTGCTGCTAGCGTTGAGTTTAATCAATACAAAGAAAAAAAATCCAAGAAAAGAACTTTTACAGTAGACTGACAATGAAATTAAATCTGTCCCAAAGGACAGGTGACTGCAAGAGTCTCAGATGAAGTGTCTTTAATCCATAAAGCACTGTCTGAGCTTTTAAGAAAAGTGTGTTGCTGGGGGGAAGGGCTGAGCTTTTGGGGTTTGGCCCCCGAGATGCAGGACACCGACTAGTCTGTTTGCTTAGAGCAGTGATCTCTGCTGTGGCACTGCAAGCTCTCTGAGCTTCTCCTCTTAAAAACAAACACTTGTTTCTAATTAGTCTCTTTCCTGCCACCTAAAACCCTTTCTCCACTGCTCCTGGGAGATGAAGTGTTGTTTCTTGAAAACCTTCCCTAGATCATACTTTTAGAATTCCAGTGTTGATATAGCACTTCGGCCTCCCGCCTGGCTAATGCTGCTCCTCTAGAAAGGCTGAGAAACATACCCAGAAAAGAACAATCCCTTTCAGGTGAGAAGTGAGTCATCCCTGTTCAAACAAAACTTCTTAGTAGGACCCAGTGGCCCCGGCACTTTTGTACTCCTGAACCTTCTGTGAGCCCCAAAGTGGAAGGAGAAAGGTTGTGTTACATTCTAAAAGATGCTATCAGGAGCCAATAATAAGATCTTAAAGCTTTACTACAAAAAGGATGAGTAATGCCTGTCTTACCTTATTCCATGTCTTGTAAACACATCCACTGTATTAAAAGAATCTTCTTCTACTCCCAGATAAAAGTCCATCAGGGATGGAGGGATCCAGTCACAGTTATGAAGGCCTGGCTCTATAGGGACGCGTGTGTACTTAATCCCATATTCCTCTAACACCTCTGCAAATACGTGCCTGACCTCTGCAAGTGAAAACAGGAATCAGATAACCAGCTCATCATGTCTCCTGCAAGCTGTTAGCACAGAGATGTTTCTCCTTTCCATGTGTAAGAAAATGTAATCCCATTTGTCTTCTGCTGAAACTATTTTCAGATTTGTTGTGAGGGTAAATTGCTGTCCTGGTTTTGATAAAAACAAGACCAGTTTCTCTTCTAGTGAATTCTCCTTTCAGCTAAGTTCTTCTTAGTAACTGCATGGATACATGTTTTGGTAGACATAGCAATAGTATGCAAGGTCGCTGATAAGAACGCACGTCCCGTAAGCAAGGAGGGGCAAACTGAACAGGTGACTAAAACTGATCAACTAAGTATTCCATCCCATCCATGTCATAAGACCATATAAAAGTGGGCGATCACAAGGGTCTCATTCTTCTTCCTCGACTATGGCCGGCATCTGGGGAGGACCCTGTCTGCTGTCTCTGTGACCTGAGGCCTAGTGACAGACTCTGCATCCTTGAATCCAGTTCCGGCTTGCTGCAGAGTCCAACCCAGGACCTGCGGGTGCCTGCCCTGCAGCTGCTGGAGCAGCCTGAGCTGTGCCGGGGCACTCAAGATTGGTTTTGTATATTTTGTATTATTTTCTCTATTTCATTAGTAGCATTAGTAAAACATTTTAAACTTTTTCCAACTTGCAAGTCCTCTCTCTCTTTGCTCTCCTATTGCCTTTCCTTAGTGGGGAGGGGGTTAACAGAGAGCATCTCCCATGTTTTATTGTCACCCTGCATTAAACGGTGACAATTGCCAAGAGCAATGGCATCCAGAGGCAGCTCAGTGCTGGAGTGGGGAAATCTGGATCTATTTTTTCACTCACTCAGTTTCCTACCTCTGTACCACAATGACCTTATTTGCAAAACAGAGACAAAAGATACTTGCTCATATCTCCAAAGCACGCTGAGATGTGCAGACAGATTGATGTGGAAACACAGCTGACAGGATGGAGTTCTTGTGACTACCAGATTTGCAGACTTGAGCATTCCAGTTTAAACTGGCCAGCCTGCTGCTGGCCCTGGTCTGCCTCCTTTCATGTGGCTGGGAATGTGGAATTAGGATGCCTAGAGGAAAAGGTGTAACCTGGGCCATTTGTACCTTGTACTGCTGTGGGACGACCTAGGTCACTAAGCAGCCAATCTGGGCCTGGGCAGGACTGTGTCCCCAGGGCCCAGGTGGGAACATTCAAACTGCAATTGCAGAGCAAGTATCTTAGGGTGAGGTTTATTGCCCAAACAGGGAGCCCGTGGCAAGGGAAGTCCCCTCTGAGCTGACTCTGAGCTGCTGGCCTGCTTGGGGCTGGGAAGAAGAGGAGGCCTCTCTTACCTGGGAGGACGTGGACGTGCTGGTGTCCATCCATGTGAGGAGGTAGGTGACCTGTCAGCTCGTGGAACAGCTCCACCTGGGCCTTTAGCTCCTGCTTCACCTGCACAGCAGAGAGTCAGAGAGAGACCCGTCAGCAGGCTGAGAGCAGGGGAGCGCCCAGGGCTGCTGCAGGCCTTGCTGGGCAGCATGAAGTGCTGTGATGTATAAACAGACATGGGGTGCTGCTGGGTTGCCCAGAACCTCCCCTAGGCATGGGTCTCTTTCTGGTACTGGTGATGTGGATGGTGCTGATACTGGGATTTTCTAAAATACTTAGGATATTTGAATACTCATTTCCCTTTAAAATGAATGGGGAAATGGGTGCTCATATCCTATAGGCAGTTTTGGTCACCTAAACACATTCATCCTTGCTCATGGGGCAAAAACAGTCTTTTCTCTAGAGACCAAAAGCCTCTCACAAGGCAATGAAAAGCCTACTGCCTACTTAGCACTTCTCTGGCATTTTCCCTTTACTGATCTCTAGGTTCTTTCTAAATATCTGTTCCAATGCTGCTTCTTCCCCCTCTAATACATAGTTAACAGGACATTAGTGGATGCAAGCACTGAAGCAGGGAGGACTGAGTTCTCAAAGGCTGCAGAGCCTTTGGCAGAATTAGGCCCAGGACTCAAAACCAGCTCCAGCTGCCCAGGTCACAGCTGGGACCTGGGGAAGCTCTTCAGCTGTTCTGTGCTGAGACAAGTGCAGGCTGATCTCTATCAGGAGAGCAAGTTGCATATTTTTATGTGGCTTTCTCCTACCTCTGACATATTCAGGAGACCTTTTGATAGAGCTGTTCTGAATCCCATTTTCCCATGGAAGAATCCATCTTGGTTGAGCAGAGAAGAATTAGTCTTGAGCACCTCACATATAGGAGAGCCCTCGGAGAGGTTGGCATGCAGGCCTATTGGGATGTTGTATCTGTAACAAGAATGAAGTATCTGTTAAGCTTTGCACCTCTACCTCCCTTACTGTGATCCAAGCAGGATATTTCAGTGGAAGAGCTAGACTGATCTAAAAAGTGGTGCTCTACTCACTGTAGTACATCTTTGTATCTCTGTTCTTCTAGAAAGGAAAGCAGAACGACACTAACCAGAGCAGAATATCTCCAGGTAACAACCCATGCAGTCTGCCAAGGGCCAGTTCACGAGACTCTCAGGCTAAAAGCTGTAACTGCATTAAAATGTTATAGCTGCACTAAATGCTGTAACTGCACTAAATGCTGTAACTGCATGCTGCTGGTAACTGCCCTGCAGTCACTAGCAACTAACAGAAAAATCTGGGCCTTGCAAGCCGTTTCTAAATCACTTCATTAGCCCTTCCTAGGTATTCCCTTGAGTTGTTCACACTATTAAAGATGGTACATTTATGAGACATTTGAGTTTTACTTGACAACTTCTAAAGCTGCCCTTAAGTAGAATCCCGTCACATATAAACAGTGCCCCAGGCAGCTGTTATGGCAACAGCATAGGCTGCAAGTGTAAATACTGTCTGAGTTTAAGGGTTTTCTGGTCCAAGAGGCTGCAGCTGAAATTGCTGGCAGTAGCCAGGTTTCTATCTACTGCTGCAGATGATCACTGAGTGACAGGGCTAGGCTGCACAAAGCAGCATCGCTCTGGCCCACATGAAGGATTACGGCAGGGAGGCTGGCAGTGTAAGTGTAGAGCCTTGCTAAGGAATCACAAGGGTACAATTCATTAACTACTTGCACTCTGCAAGAAACTACGGAGCTAGTGTATCTGCAGAGCTCCTCTCAGCCACACGGCCTTGCACAGTGCTGGTGTTGATTCCCCTACAATAAAAACAGGACCTGTGAGTGCTCAGATTTGTGCAAAGTTTCGTTAGCACTTCTGGAAATCCTCTAGAATCAGTGGCCAAAATGATGCTTTGAAACTTTCTCCGAGACAACCCCTGGCCTCTGGCTGACCCATTAAGCAAATGACAGAACTGTAATGTTGAATCTCTGCCGCCCAGTCTGAGTCATGGTGCAGAGTTAACTTCAAGGCAACAAGTCTGTGATGCTATAAATCCTTCCTGGAACTTCTGCATGGAGCTGCTAAAACTGGGCATGGTTTGTCCCTGTTACAACCTTTGTACCACAAGGAGGAAAACAAAAACAATCTCCATTTAGGCTAAGTGTGTGAAAAACAGATTTTCCCCTTCTGTCCGCTGTGCTGAAGCTCACTAGTGAAGTGCCAAGTTCCTGGAGACAGAAGGACTGAGGATGGATTGGACCAAGTCAGAGTAATTTAGCTCCTTCAGGTCTTCAGGTTTTGGCCCTTTCAGGACTGAGAAGTCCTTTTTCCTGGCTCTTCCATGTCTTGTGCTCCAAGTGGATGGTGTAGTCTGTTGCTAGATACTGCTCTTTCTCAAAGGAGCATGTTATGAGTCGAGTTGTACAGACAGCACTGTGAAACAAAACGAGTCCATGTCTTTCCAGTCCACTGTGTGATTAGGGAGCGGGAATGTTTGCTTAACAGAGCACAACAGCTTGAGGAGAGAAAGGTCCTCTCTGGCTTTTCTGGTTTGGCAATTTCTCTGCAGCAGGGCCTGATTGTATAATAGATGATAAATGTTCCTCTGGTTTTCATACATGGGGCCTGAGCACATGACATGTGCACAAGAACTCCTTGCTAATACAAGAACAGAAAGATGCCACTGGGCGCGGGGGCCCTTCAGCAGGCAGGGTGGCAGGGCAGGAGGCAGCTACAGTGCACAAGGGGTGCTGAGGCAGGACGGCTTCCCCTCCGTTCTGTGACCTGCTGGGTACCCCGCGTGATCCCAAAGGCAGAGGGGGAGCCTGTGGCTTTGTTTGGTGTTTCTTTGTTCATTTGGTTTTAGATTTTGTTGGTTTGAAGAAGTCCACCCCAGATTCTTTATCATGTCTCTGGGAAACTCTGACAGCATCAGCTGATAGCATTATTTGTACCACAGCCACTGCTGTTCACAAGAAAAAGGATTCATGTGTTACCATGAATCAGCAGATGGAAGACTTTTTTTGTTGAGCACTCTCCTTCTCATGTGTTGTGGGAGGGCAAAAAATGAACAGCTGAGCCTCTCAGTGTTGTCTCCCAGGAGCATCGAATGAACTCCAATTGTGCAATGCCTCAAATGCTGCGAGGGAAGCTATTTTCAGGAAAAGACAAGCCTCTCTGACAGGTGTGGGACACCAAGGAGCCAAGCGCTGCACTGCGTAACATTGGAGCCGCTTCTCCGCCTGGGCTGAAACCAGCCCCAGAGCTGAGGAATGTGCAGAATGTGGAAGTGCAGAGAGAGCTGGCCTTGTTCTCACTGTAAGGGGAGACTCTGACTGTAACGTTAGAGCATGTTTCGGAGCTTTGGCTAACACCAGCTGAATATCTTAATAGTTTTCTCTTAGAGTTTGTCCTGACTCGTTTGACAGACTGTCCATGCTAAGGCGTCTAAAGAGGAACTGCTAGTGTTTAACGGCTCTGAGATACAGGGACCGAAACCAAAACTCAAAAGGCGGCACATGAGAAACTTGTTCAGAAATACTCATCTGTGGGAGATGCACAGAAGCAAGCATGCTGGGAGAGCTGAAAGGATATAGGAAGGAGGACAAGAGCGGGCACAGCAAGGTTCTGCTGCTAGCCAGCATTTTCCTGTACCTAAATATGTATGTTTCCTTTGGACTCAATGAGCCAGATGATGCTCCTATCCAGCACCAAATATTCTGCTGCTGGGTGTTCATTCCTAACAGTCCTGACACTTCAAGAGTATCTGAAGTGCAATGAGATGAAAACATGAGCAAATCTTAAAGCCTTATAGTAATTAGCTGGACTGTACTTTGGGATATGGGTTCAATCACTCTCTGTCCTGACCAGAGACTTGGGCTTCAAGACTGAACCAACAGGCTTTTTTCCCCACTAACTACTACACACACTCTAGCTCCCGCCTGCCTCACCACTGAAACATAGCTTCTGCAACCAAAGAACAATGCCAAGGCATGGTGTATTGTAAAGAAAAGAAAAGCAGGGAAAAAAGTCAAGTTATGGGAATATCCTGGGAGAGCCCCTTTTTTCAGAGGGCAGATGACTGTTTCTGCTACACAAACATACTGCAGGGTTGCCCACATCTTTTCAAAGGCTGTAAAGTATCTGCTGTTTTATTGGCTGAAATATGGAAGCGGAGACCAGCAGTTCAAGCAGCTTGTATAGCATGTGATGCCACAGCGAGAACAGAGCTCAGCTGTTGTGGGTTAGGCAAAGGATTGGATATGAGGCCAACATCCTTTATAGACGGGACAGGGTGAGCCCTGCCAGTCATTGCCAGTCAAGTCTAACTGCTAATTGTTCCACCTAAGATTAAAAGTAAAAGGATTGGCACTAAGCTTCAAGCAACAGTTTTGTTTCTGCAGTAAAAGCACCACAGCAACAGCATGTTGCTAACATGAAACGATACTGAGGAATCTGCTTGATCTCTCTAAAATCATTTTGGTGGATGTTTTAAGCAGCAATGGCTGTTCCACAATCTCCAGGGCCCATGTCTAGGTGTTTGCAAGTCTGTCCCACTGCCCCGGAGAATGCAGAGACACGAAGCAAGAATTGGTTCACTCCTGATAAAGCCAGAAGACAGTGTGTGCTCCTGTACCTTATGGAGCATTAGGGTGGGCTACCTGTGAGCTTGTTGAGAAGAGGTTCAGGCCAGTGGCTTCTGCAGCCACTAAGGTTAGTCCATTAGTGAGCTGTTTCACTGAGAAGAAGTTGGCTGTTAAAACCAGTCTGGCTCTGTGGTTCTTTGCTCAACAACCCCATAGATGTGTTGGGGGGGAAAGGGGAGGGAAAAAAAATATATACATATATATATATATATATATATATATACATATACACCTTTACAACAAGTGCTACAAGGACAACAAGGATTTCCGTCTGGAAAGATTTTTGAGTCATCAAGCCCAGCCTAGTTATAAAATACAGAGGAAATACAATCAACTAAACTGCTTCCTTTTCACGTAGCTTGTTTTGCCACACAAGTGCTCTGAACAAATGTCTCTAATGCCTCTGCTGAGGCAATGGGCTTTTGTGCAGTTGCAATCCCTGTTCATTCATATCCTTAGCAGTAAAGGGCCCCTGGAGACTGTTATTATACAGAATCACTCTCTACATACCCACCAGCTTTGCACATTTCTGAGCTGGGTGGATGAGTAACAGCACCCGGGGTCCCACCTGACCATGGCATGGACTCTATGCTGGGAGCAGTTGTAGTGGCTGTGGGAGTATTTGTGATTCCCTGAGCCCAGTCCCAATCGTCTTGCTGAAGGCTGCACGCTCTGGGGTAAGCAAGGCACTTACCCTTTTCCTTGATGGGTAAACAGATCCCACCTTCAGCATCCTGTTTATATCCTTATCTGAGGAAGTTACTGGTTCATAGGGTTTCTGTCTGAGTGTGGTGCAATTAAGCATCTCATGTAAATATCTGTATCTAGACATCCTGCTTCAGTAAACATCCAAGGTCTGAAGCCAGACAAAGCAAGGCTGTGCTTTGTGTGAAGAAGCACACCTCTTAGTTTCTCCATGTTGGCATTTGCATACTTTTTTTCCCCCACTTACACTCTTCAGAAAACTCTCAGATCTAACTGTCTGTCTTTCATCATCAAACAGCATCTTGTCTTGCTCCATTACTGCTAAGGACTTATTTCTGCTGGAAGAAACACTCCAAAGCCTCTGCAGTGTTAAGAACTGGTACTTTCACATAGCTTAGGCACGTGACTTTCTTTTTAATTATACTTTTGTATCAACTGAAGCTCCTGTGTCCATGACCTTACATCAGCAAAAAGTGCTGCTGCCAGAAGAGTTAATATGGTCTGGGATTCTTCAGATTGGACCTCACCCACAATCCAAACACAGTTCAGCAGTGGAACCGTCTGCCTTGTGATTCACAGTCAGATAAAAGAGTGATGAGAAAGCATGAGACACTTCTAGATTAGTCAGATGTTGACTGGGAGGGTCAGAATTAAGTCGCAATTTACACGCACATTTTGCAATTAGTGTTGATGGGAAAGGAAGTGAAAACATAGACAGCAATTAAATGTGGTTTTGTTAGAGTTTTCTGTTAAGTGTACCCAGATGTTGTGGGGGCTTCAGCTTTTGTGTAGCTGATATTCAGCATTTAAACCGAAAATAAACCCAGGAAGACTGAGCCTGTGTTCTAAAATATGTCACCCTTCATCCAGTATTTGGACATTATCATCTGGTCCTAATACTCAGTCACAACAGAGCTGGTTGATAAAAAGGAGGGAGGGAAAATATGGCAGCAACGTAAGGTCTCTCTATTTCTGCTATCTCCATATTGCTAGAGGAAATTAAAGGCACCTATTCACTTCAAGTAACAAAATAACCATTCCAGTCTCTGGGAAAGGCTCTGGAATAAGCACCAGGAAGATGGGCTGAGTTCAAGGTGGGGCTCAATAAGTAGAAAACTGAGGTTACATTTTATGGATAACCAGGAAGCTGCAGTCAGTCCATACCTCACAATGAGAAAAGTTTTGAGTTACTGAAAAATACAATGCAATGGAAGTCTGTTCTCACACCTGCTGTTCTGGTTCTGTACTGCTCCAGCAGCTGCTGTCAATAGGTTTGTTGTTTGGTGGTGAATCAGGCCCCTGCTGAAACTTTTCTTTTGCCTGCAGTGAGTGGTCCCTCCTTTTAGCCCAGTTGTGACAGTGAATGAGAAAAGCCCAGGATCCAGCGCCTAGATGTTAGGGAAAGTGTACTATTTACTGCTTGGTTCTGCTGGTTTGCAATTAGTTTGAGTCAGAGCTGGTACAAAGATCTGCTGACTATTATCACATTTCTGCCAAGGCTTCTGATCAAAACACAGCACAACAGATGGCATACCCAGAAGTCTAAAGAACTATTGTGAAAATGAAGGGAAGAATGAAATTCCAGAGGAACTGTGTTCCTTTCTGAAGGATTCAAAGTCCTAACATTGCAGAGCAGCATGAGGTACTTAAGGAGGACTATCCTGCACGAAAAGTCGTCTTGTTGCTAATTAGCTTTGCCTGTGTCCAATTAACTGAAGACCAGATGAGGAGAGAGAGCTCAAGACCTGCAGTGACAAGCAACCATGTCACAGACAGTTAATCAAGACACACCCAGATAATCTCCACAAGCCACAGAAACAGCCCAGCACTCTGACAATCCTGGCACCATGTGTGCAAAAGACCAAATTCCACAACATTGGAATGCACCACAGGAAAGAACAAGCTACTTTGCTTCTGGCTTCTCCTCTCAGCTGATAATAGATCCAGTCTCCCTGCTTATGCCACTGGTCAAGGCTAAAATGTCTGCTATCTAATTAAGCACATATGCATGTGTGTATATATATATTGTCTGTATCTAGAACTTGCTGTAGGGGAAGACAAACATGGGGAAAAAAAAACAGGGTAGACTTTCACCCCATAAAACACAAGATGTTGCAAAGCCTGAATATTCACAGTGGGGTGGGAGATGACACCAAGCCAGAAGGAAGCAGGAATAACAGTGGAATTACAGTCAAGTAACAGTAATACTTGCCCATTTTCACAAAAGATGAGGACTCAGTGACACTTCTGGTAAGTATGACCTATTAAACATCTGTATCTAAAAAAGGATGCATCAGCCTTTACAACAGAGGAACAAATATCTTGGGGGTGACACAGGAGTTCGTTTATATGCACAGATGCCAATTAAGTGCATGTGTATTAGCAGCACCTGAAGTGGGACTGGCATTAGAACACGACCAATCCCTTTCCCCAAACCTGTAAATGCTTCCCCCATGTGTGGGCAGGGCTGAATACAGCTGCAGAGAGTTACACAAATGGGGAACTGCAGAACCTGGGCTGTTGATCTTCTTTGGGAACAGATGTTCCCAAAGTCACCCTGCTTATATTCTCAGAAATAGATTTAAATCCATTTCATTCACATTTACAATTCAAAACTGCCCCCCAAAATGAAGCTGTCGCAGCAGGTTGCAGCTTCTGCTGTCACCTGCCCTCCACCCTGGCTTTTCACACCAGTACCAGCTGTTAGCACAAATGTCATGACCTGGATTCAAAGATGGTTTTTAAACCTCTGATTACATGGCCTACTTTCTGGCTATGGAAATGAGGCCAGGTGGATTCTATATTTAAAAGCCTGCTAAAGACCACAGCTAAAATAGCTGACAACATTACCACAGCATTGGGGCTTAAAAGGCTTCAGGGTGCCTTTGTGTCTGAGAGAAGTGATGGCTTTATCTCCATGTTTTACATATCATTTGTTTCATTTACTAACAGGAATTTAGGCATTCCAACAGTGTTGTGTCCTTCTGCCCCTCCCCTTATCATCCCAGAGGCAGCTCATCTCTCAGTGTTTGTGTAATCTCTAAACTTTTTAACAGGAGACCAGTTTGCCACTAACACCCCACCCTGGCTTTCCTGCACTGCCCAACATATAAAAAGCTACAAGCAATTTCCAAGTACCCCTAAAATCACAGCCAAATTAGGGAGAGATGCTCAAGGAGAACAAGGACAGTGCAAGTCTCAAGAAACTGTCCCCTGCAGCCTCTGTATTTGGAGTATAAGGTCTCAGTTCTTCTAGTACCATTACAGCTCCTTTCCTTTTCTGCTTTCCTGAATGGTTTCTCAACCCTGCTGCTCTCTTTTTCAGGACATACTCCTGCTTCCAAGTGCCTGCCCACACTGGAGCTGAAGCATTAGCTGGGTTTTACCTTCTAAATACAAGTAATGCTTCCTATTAAGGGATTTGCTGGGCTAGTCCATGAGAACGACACAGCATTTGATTTGCTTCAGAGCCAACTCTACCAGCAACCTCTGAAAAGTTCATGAAGGACCAAAGGTGGTAGGTATAAGGTATTGTCCCTCTTTTTCTGTATGCAGTTTTTACAAATGGATTTATCAAGCCTAGAATTAATAGAAACATTGATGTGCTTTTTCAAAAGGTTTGTGGGGTGGAAAAATCAAGTTTTCCACTGCCCAGATTTATAACTTAGCCCTCGCAGAATCGCACCTTTCCCTGATTCTGCAATGAACCTGGCTGACCCTGTGTTCAGCCTGGCTGAAATGCATCAAATTAAATGAGATTTAAAGACCTTTGCTTTTATGCTCTAATAGTTTTAGGTGTAGCAGCTTGGTCTGGGTATATAGCATGGACTTTTCTTCTAATGGTGTGTGTTTTAGAAGTGTGGGAAAAGAAAGTCCAACAAACACAAACTCTATTAGTCAGGTTGTGTAAGAGGCTTTCTGCCTCGAGTTAAAAAAGGTGTAGTGCAGTGGCTAATAGTAGAGAAAGAGCCATTATGGATATGGTTGGCAGGTCACTGGTTTTACTATCAAGAGTCTTAGTAAATATGTTTTCTTATATCAGCCTGGGCTATGATAGTGTTTATATTGGGGCTACAAAATACTAATTTTACAGGCTTGGCTTTCTGTGGATAGCCTGGGGAGGCTGCCCACAAAGGAGGTAAAGAAAGCAGCTTACCTCCTTGCCAGCTTGGCTGCATCTGCTGCAGCACTTCCGTTGACTAGAAGGGACACATTAGATACCGCACCAGCCAGGAAACAGTCCACGATGCCTTGGTTTCTCCGAGGACAATAGCCAAAGTCATCTCCAGTTACTATGAGCTTCACCTGAAGCATCCTTAGAGGTCATCCCTAGGGAAAAAAAAAAGAACGGAGAGAAAATCGGAACAGTCAGCAGTCTGCAGATCACAAACAGGAAAATACAGGCTCAATGGGGCCGAACCCAACCGTGATTCAGCCCCCGACTAACTCCTCCTGCGCCACCTCAGCCCGCCGCTGTCTCGCAGTTTGCCCAGCAGCCGGATTGGCGTGTGGCTGCCTGCCTGCTCCTGCAGTGAGAGCACCGCAACCTTCCTTTGTTTGCGGAGCAAAAGCCTGCCTGCACTTCCTATTGCTGTCGGTGAGGAGTGTGCAGAAAGGTCGGGGACTTCGTGGGCTGATTTAATCGACTCAGGTTGCGCCCGGGGTTCAAAATCCTTTCCCCGCTGCACGCCCGCGGTGCCCGCTGCAATGGCACCGGTGTAATGGCACCAGTGTGAAGCACCGGAGGAATCCCGCAGCCGTGCCGCCTCTCTGGGCCCGATCCCCGGCCCCATCCAGCGCGGCCGGATGGGGGTGCGGGCCGTACCGCGGCCCCGGGGAGAACCGGAAAGGAGCGGCCTCCGGTGGCGCAGCTCGGGCCCTGCCCTCCCGCTGCGGCAGGGACAGAGGGGGCCCCGCCAGCCCCACCCGGGGCGGTCCGTACCTCCGCTCCTGCCCGCTCCCGTGCCCGGGGCTGCCGCCAGGTGTGGGCGGCTCCGGCCGCCGCCGCTCGCGCAGCGATCCCGGTCGCCGCCGGCCCGGGGGGGATGCTGGCCCCGGCGGCGGAGCTCTGCCCTCGCCGCCCCGCCGCGCATCCCCCCTCTCCCCGGTGCTGCCGAGCAGCCCCAGCCGGCAGCTCACCCGCGGCGAGCGGCGGCGCCTCCGCAGTGCTGCGGGAACCGGGGCGGCCGCTCTGTCCCGCCGGCGGCCCCTGGCGGCCGCGGCTGGAAGCGCAGCCCGGCCCGTCCGGCTGCGGTCGGGCCGCCGGCAGGACCCGAGCGCCGGCGGGCGGTTCGCGGCCAGGGCGCTCCGGCGCGGAGCCCGGGAAGGGCCGCGGGGCGGGCGCTTTGCTGTACCGCCGGCTCGCCGCGTTCGCTGCTCTCAGCAGCGCAAGATGGAGCTTTTCTGCTCAAGCCCTGAGGTGAGACTTGCTCCTGTAGCTGCAGGTGGGATAAGCTCATTGGTTCCTGCAGTGCAAAATTAATCATCCCAACAACGTCATGAATATATAATTCCTCAATCCATTACCTCCGTAGCAGCCACTTGCTTGTTTTTCCCTCGCCTTGCTGGCAGTGTGAACCTGGTGTGCGTTCAGAGATGCAGTTCAGTGAACCCGGGTCAGGAAGTCTCCACAGCTCCTGATGCTGTGCTGGGAAAGGGCAGGGAGACCGGATGAGAGCTCCAGGAAGGGCAACCTCTAAGGTGCTCTTGTTCAGTGCTGGATGTAAGCCAGTTCTCCATCAGGCTATATGTACAATCCTGTTTGTCTTGGCATTGAACTGCTGCTTTTTCTTGCTGTAGAAAAGCTATTCTCAATCTACCAGAATGAAAGTGAAAGCACTGAGTAACTTAGAAATATTAAATGGGTGGTATTATCAGCCTGTGATTTTCACCTGTGGAAGGAGATGAAGTTCTATCAAAGTACAATGCACGTCTTCTTGGTCTGTAGTGTTATCCCCAAATACTCACCCACTCCTACTGTTGTAGGAGAAACAACAAACTGATGCTTGGGGCAGGGAGAGAACTTGCTAAATGATAATTCGAGCAATTCCTGTGGACATTTCCATCATTTCATAGTTGTATGTCTCTGTTACAGAAGAAGTTTTGATGCTCCATAAGGGTTTCCAGTGCCCTTTGCATTTCAGAGTGGATATTTGTGCAACTGCTACTTGCTTCCCCTTCTGGGGAGCCCCCAGGGCTCCACTTACTGATGAGGACTATTACTGTAACAGATGAAGACAGCACAACTCTGAAGTAATATCATGAAGGAAAAACAAGTACCTCCTGTCTTTGCCAATGCAAACTGGGGTTTTCTCTTCTTTCTAGTACTGTCACTGCTGCTTGCCTCTGCACAGGTGAGAAGCACTACATAAGAATCTTAGCCAAAGCTTGGCTTCTCAGCCTTCTTAACTGTAGTACACATTTAATGCTATTAACAGTAACATCCTTCTTAAATATTGAATGCAGTTCCTGGAGGCTTTTCTTTTCCAATTTCATTCCTGTTTATCCAGCTCTCCTTCCTGTGACTGGAAGCAAAATTTCCCCAGCACGCAAATCTTGCCACTGTGCCACATCCCACTCGGATCCCAGCACAATGTTTCCTCTGCAGGCTGCATACCCCAGCTGGCTGCCAAAATAGCCCTTGCAGCCAACCCCCCACACAGTCTGCTGGAAGGTCTCTCACAAATTCAACCTGGAGCTGAAAGGCAGGGCAGGCTTCCTCTGGCTGGTCTCTCCTCTTCAATTAACACACGAATGAGAATATTGGCCAGAGTGTCTGGTGGAGCTGCGTAAGCCAAGATGTGCTAAGCACAGGTTGCATCTTCCAGCTTAATTGAAATAAAACACAGCCCTACCATATCTTTGTCACATAAGTCAGCAGTAGTCCTCTCCATCCTCAAATGCTTCACTGGTATGGAGCTTAAATTTCTTTCCCTTAACTCTGAGTTATTCGGTGGCAGATTTAGAGGTTTCCTGTATTTCACAAAACCAGTTCCTCACAATTAATGCTTCCAACAAGCCATCTGTTGACACAAAAAAATTGTTGCAGTTCCCCAGGATAATCTATAGCCTAGGTGCAAAACTGCCTGGTCAGTCAGCCGGGGCAGGAGATGGAGAGCACTGTGGTGAGGCATAGTGCAGAAAGGAAAAGAAAATTAATGGGCTTTTGTAGAAGTTGAGGTAGATTACATGTAAGAGTGCTGTAGGAACATGTGTTCATCAGCTGTATTTTCAGCATCTGAGTTGAGTGAACCTGAATAGAAGTGAAGAAATGTAACTACGAGGAGAACTGGACTGCAGGTGCTCACCTTTTCTGAAATTCACAGATGTCATCAGCCCTGGGTGAGGCAGAAAGGCACTTCCTCAGTCTTTCAGGAAACTTCGGCGCTGTATGGAGCCGGGGTAGGGATGAGCACGCCGGGTGGGGGGGCAGACCCACGCCCGTGGGGGTACGAGACCCGCCGGTGGGTGCCCGCGCTGCCCAGGTGCGCTCCCCGCACTACAACTCCCAGCGTGCCGCGCGGCGGAGGCCGTTGCGCTTGCGCAGTATCCGCCCAGGCGGTTGGCGCGCGGCGGCGCGGGAAGGAGCAGCCGGGCACGTGGGCGCCATTTTGTGGGAGGGCGGAAGGGGAGTCCCGCACGGGTGCGGCGGTGACGAGGAGCCCGAAGGCGGGCAGCGTGTTCCCTTTTCCCCTCCCTGCTACGAGTTAAAGGATTACCCTGCACAACACATAAGGCCAGCTGGGTGCCGTACCTGTCACCTTCCTTCTTCTGGAATCATCTGAATTCACACCAGCACAAAATAGTGTCAACACCTGACAAGGTGCCCGGTGCTAGCGAGGTGGCTGAACATGGAAGGCAAAATTTGCCCTCATGACCTTGTTATTGACTTGACACTCGCAACAAATTATGGCATACTGTTGAAGTACCAAACTCAAATCCTCCCTGATGCAGCCAGCAGCCCTTTGGTCTTCAGTGAGATGATGTGTTGCTCATTGATAGTGAACTTTAATCCACCTTTTTCAGAGAGCTGTTTTCTCTCTGCTGCATTTCCTTCAGCATCCCTTCTACAAAAGAGCTAGTGTTACCGATGATAACATTGGGAACTCCTCAGCAATGTTACTACACATGTAAATTAATCTGGCAGATCACTTACAGCAGTTGCTGTCTCCCAGTATCACTGGGAGCACCTGGAATATCTGAGCTGATTGAATGGAAATGGATAACAGTCCTTTTGGAGCTCTGAAGGGAAATCCCATCTTCTTGAAGGACTAAGCATCAGTTGTGGTAGCTGAGAGATGCTGGCAGTATTACTGGACACAGATCACCAGGACTCTAGTTCCAGGATGTCCTCCCTTCCTCAAAAACTACAAACAGAAGACAGCAATAAAAATTTCATCAACTCTTCCCCCAGATGAAAAATTATTCAACTTAAGTATGTATATGTTTACACTTTTTAATTTCTGTCAGGTGTCTTCTGCTTATTTACTTACTCTGCTTATTCCTACTTTATATTTAAATCTACTGAATGCAAAAATCTGAATAGCTGATTTTGGGTCTGTAGTCCTTAACATGGGCTGAGTGATAAGACACTGTAATTCTATAAATTTTTGGCAAGTCATCTTTTTTTAGTCATTTTGATTTCTCCCTGGGTGACAGCATTTGATTGTTATTACTACTGTTTGCTATTTGTATTATGCTTAGGGGTCGCAGTTAGAAGAGCTCTGTTTAAGACATGACGAAGGATGCAAATGTTTGATCTGAAGTGAGGTTTATAACCACCAGTTCATCAATGTGGGGTGAAAGGAGGAGACAGAAAGAACCACAGCTTGTTTACAGGCCTGATTCTCTGCTGTTACTCCCTTGATTTCAGTGCAGTTCATCCCTGTTGATCAGTATATACCTTAGTTGTCAGGCACTGCTTTTGTCATGCAAAGCAAACAGCAAGCTTAGCGCATGTTTAGCAAAGGCCAAAATAACAAGATGGAAAATCCTCTTCTATAATGTATTGCTTTTGGTCAGCATATGCCCTCTGAAATGTTCTTGTGCCATAGATTTCCGATTCCTGTATGATAAAAGCATTTGGCACTGCCCAATCTACTAAACCTTGTTTTTCAGGGTGGGCCAGGTTATACCTACAGGCGCACCTGAGTGGAAATGGTAGGTGTTTTCAAAATCCTTGAAAATCGAGTGTGCACAAGGACCACAGGGTTCAGTGATTGAGGGCAGAAAGCATTCTAGTTACATTTTACATTTTCTCCTTTTACAGCACTGTTGAATTATTTTGTTTGTGTGCATAAACAAGAATCATAATGAGATTCCTATCAAAAAAGCTGATGTTTCTATTACCAATGTGCACTGTCACGTAATTTCTGAGACAATTTTACCTGTAGCTTACAGCAGTATACTAGAAACAATAGTGGGCCCTGTAGCAATGAGGTGGCTGTTAATTGCCATGGGTGTTTGGCATTGATGGGGTTCTTTGTTGGCAACCGTTCTAACCCAATTATATTTCTAAAGTAGGACTGAAAAGCATTGTAGGGAGCACCATGTAAATGGTACTAAATGCAACAAGACTGAGCGACCTCCCAGAAAGACAGACAGGTGCCAGCTAAAGCCCCATATGATTGATTTTCCACGGCTAAAATGGCAACCACAGACATCTGGTTTTGCCCCATTTATAACAACAGCAGCAAATGTGAACTGTTGTCTTTCTTAGAACAGCAAGGCTTCTTAGAATGACACAGAAATATGGCATTTGAATATCAAGGAGTGATCTTTTGCTTTTCTATGAGCAAATATTTACTCTTCCAGCACTAGAAAATGAGTTTTTAGTCCTCAGAAAAACACACTGAGTCTGCGTGTGTACATGAGTGTGCATGTGACTGAGTTTAGTACTCGGACTTGTTTTAAATGCAAGCCTGATGTTTAAGTCAGAGATTTTTCTTAGATGTAGGTATAGGTATATAAAATGGGCCAAAGCCAGCATAAAGAAAACGAACCATTCAGTTGAGTGATACCACATGGGTAGTAAAAAGCCTGGCAAATCCAGTACTGCTGACTGGTGAGAGAGTGGGCTGAGCATTTTACAATGTTTCTCCTACCCAGCAAGACTAACATGCTTTCTAAATCATCCTATAATAGAAAGTGCAAGTGCAGTGTTGCAGTTCTTTGCTGTTGCACAGGCAGAACACTACTGTTACAAACACATCCCAAGGCGTATGCCCTTCTGCCTGTTTCCTTGCTGCTGAGAAGTTCAAAACCTTTTGCTCTGTTAAATTACTTTGTATTCCTGGAAGTGTTACACCAGACTCACACCTGACTGACTGTGGTGTGGTATATGGGCCAACCCCATGAGCTAATGGACTGTGTCCTTTGTCCATGGTTGCTTCCTATTGATAAAGGATTTTTTTTGAGGGGGGAGATCTATTCAATCTGCAAAACTGTGCAATGAAGGACAGTATGTATGATAATTTATACAGCTTTTATACAGAATGGAGCTTAATATCTTTTTGTTAGAAGAACTGAAAAAAGAATGAGTCACAGAAGGCAAACTTCCAGATCCAAAAGCAACAATGTGATCACTACAGCTTAATGATACAGCAAGCATTGTTAGTCCTTCTTTGTACAGTATTTATGCCCCATCATCAGAAGCTCTAACGTAATCCAGAAATTCCTGAACCAGTGGTGTGTTACCATGCAAGACAGCTCACTACCATTTGCCTGTAAGTCCCCCAAATGAATACATATTTACACAACTGTAAGAGCCAGAACTACAGGGAGGGTGGGACCTAAATGTGTCACCTGCCAGCTCTGAGCTAGAAGTGGCCTGAATGCAACAGCACACGCTGATTGACCTATTTGTGCCAATTCTGGCTCCCCAAGGCTGTATCTAGACCACTACCTGACTTGTACCTGGGCTAGTAACCTTGGAGCTGGTTTATGTCTGACAGTGCACTCACTGTGAAGATATTTTTTTCCTCCCTGGCTCTGATTATAGTTGATCGACCAGTCCTACTTACAGCGTTTCCTCCCAAGGCCCTTAATAATCAGTCAGTGACGCGGCTGCTATTTTTCCTGTGGCATTAGACAAGAGGGCTATAGCAACCAACCTGGCCTGCGACATAAACCAGTTGTCTGCAAGAGCAAACTCGCAGTGAGAGAAGCAGAAGGATTCCTGTCAGTGCAGCCCCGGGGTGCTCAGAGCTACCGCCCGCCGAGCGCCCGGCAGTGGCGATGCGCCGGGCCGGGCTGCGGAGACACTGCGGGGTGCGCGAGCACAGCCCGCGGATCCGCCCGCGGCGTCGCTGAGGTAAACGCACCGCGATCCTCCTTCGCGGCCACGCCGCTTGCTCTGATTGGTCACTTTTTTCCCTCTGCCCAATGAGCTCCTCCTGCTGGAGGGCTCGTGGTGGTGAGGTCATTAAATTATGACCCAATGGATGAGCGAGGCCCAGCAGAGGGCGGGCGGGGATTGGCCGGCCGAGGCGCTGGCGCGGGATGATTGGCTGGGCCCACGGAGGGTGTGCGGAAGCGGCTTCCGCTGAGGGCGGCGGTGCCGGCCGGGTTGCGGCGCGATGCGGGACGGCTGCCGCCTGTTCCCGCTCCTGCTCCTGGCGCTGCTGCGCGGGCTGTGCCACGGCAGGGAGCCGGCGCCGGGCGCTGTTACCTGCGGCTCGGTGCTGAAGCTGCTCAACACCCGCCACAACGTGCGGCTCCACTCGCACGAGGTCAAGTACGGCTCCGGTGAGCAGAGCCGGGCCGGGGGCGCCGCGCTGAGAGGCCGGGGGCTGAGAAATGGCGGGCGGGGAGTTCTGAGCGGGGCTGAAGAATGGCGGGAGCTGGGAAGCGCTGAGGGGACAGGCAGTGAGAGAGGCGGGAAAATGGCGGGGGACAGGCTGTGAAGGGAGGCGGGGAAGGGGCTGTGGGGGGGAAGTAGCGGCGGGGGACAGGCGATGAGGGGAGCAGGGAGCTGGCGCGGTGGCAGAGAAACGGCGGGGGCGCGGCAACGGGAGGCGATGGGGAAGGAGGAGGTGCCCGGGGTTCTTGTCCCTGATGCGGAGGGACTAGCAGGCCAGGGATGGGGTCGTGGGGTACACTGGAGACCCGGCAGCTGGGCAGGCAGAGGAGGATGCTGATGCCTGGGGCACAGGAGGACATGGCAGCTGTGCCCTGCAGCTCCTGGAGCGGGGATGTGACAGGGATGATTTCCTCTCATCCCTGAGGTGACCCCTGCTCTGTATCTAGGGCCTTAGCAGCCCCTTCCCAACATCTATTCTGACAACAAGGGTGATGGTTTGTTTGGGGACACAAAGAACTTGGTAGTATTTCTGAGAAGGGTGGGATGGTGTGAATAGTATCTGTCATGGATCAGATTTTCTTCTCATGTGTTCACCGTGAACTTTGACGGTTTGCATTATATTAACATGTTTAACTTCTTGAATCTGAAAGGTTATTTGATACCTGCATTCCCATTGCAATAAGTAAGTGGACTGTGAGGCTTAAGCATCTTTTCAATATGAAGGCATGAGAACATTAAAGCAAATTTCTTTAGTTCTTTCAGAACTTTTTGAACTGGGGAAGTGGGTTAAGTCTCTTTCCATTTAATTCTATTCAAACAGGAAGCGGACAACAGTCAGTGACAGGAGTTGAAGCTTCAGACGATGCGAACAGTTACTGGCGGATTCGAGGGAGGAGTGATGGCAGCTGCCAGCGCGGGACACCAGTGAAATGTGGGCAAGCCATACGACTTACTCATGTTAACACAGGAAAAAATTTACATACTCATCACTTCCCATCACCACTCTCCAATAACCAGGTAAGTTGTTTTAAATCTTAAGCTTTTGTATAAATAGTGCATGCTATTCACGATAGTGTTTCAGTTCCTCATGTTTTTGAAGAATCAGGTTACCAGCCGCCAGAAACAGTGTGTCTATGCATATCCAGAGTTAAAGTATATGATTTTCTGCACTTTAGGATAATGTGTTTCAGTTCTTGACAGAGGTAAAATTTAATATGTACCAGTATTGGTGTTTCACAGTAGTTTTAACAAATCTGCTGCTGCTTTTTTCTTTTTTTAAATTCTGCACCATTGCTACTGGGAAGACTGTTCTGAAATGTTTAGATGGTCATACTACAAAAATAATGCCTAGAGTTACAAACTTTCTTGAGTGGCGAAAATCTGCATCAGCATTAGCGTTGTTTCTTTTGAATTTTTTCTTAGAAGGTTTGTTCTGATCTCTGTGCTCAAGTCCTCTTTCATTTCATTTGTAGTGTGTCTTGGGGTTTGTGGGCACTCTTTGCTCGGATTATGTGTTGGAGTTTGGCACTTTGTTCAGATTGTAGTGGTGGAAAGTTACTGCTTCTGGATTTGATAACTGTTGGCAAAGCAGTGCAACAATGCTTTTTCTTTCTTCTCCTCACCTTTAAACTCTGCTGACTTTGTGGCTGATATTTTTGTGTGTATTTGGAGGTGTTTGCTTACATTTTCACTTCAGGAAGTTTGTGTCTCTAACAGGAAGTAAGTGCCTTTGGTGATGATGGCGAAGGAGATGACCTCGATATATGGATTGTGCAATGCAGTGGGACTTACTGGGAGCGGGAGGACGCAGTGCGCTTCAAGCACGTGGGGACTGAGGTGTTCCTTTCAATAACCGGGGAACAGTATGGCCACCCCATTAGAGGCCAGCGGGAAGTTCATGGTATGCCTACTGCTAATCATCACAACTATTGGAAAGCAATGGAGGGAGTCTTCATCAAACCCGGTGTGGACCCTGCAAAACATGATGAGCTCTGAATTGACAGACGATCCAAAATGCTTCAGCTTACTCCAGTGTTCGGAGGTGCTAATCCTTGGTCTCTTATAAGTCCTGCCTTGTCTAAGTGACTGACTTTCTGTGTTACTGAAGGGCATTAGTTCATTCTAGGAATGCAGCACTTCTGTGGGGAATGGCGTCTGCCAGGTTCAGCCATTGAAATTTATTTAGCAAAATTCTTTTTGAATTTTCAAGCTTAATTGGTGAAACTAGTTGAAACATCTGTTAGGTTTTGTTGTCATTTGTTTTGCTTTTTTTTCTTGAATTTGAAGGAAATGAAAAACCTGGAGTAATAAATTTCTGTAGTTCCAAGTACAATAAAATAAAACTTTGTATTTTGAAATCTTTCTCCAGTTATAATTAAAAATTCAGAAGCTGATTTCTACTTCTTAGTGAGAGGATATTATTAATAAGGAATCGGAGTAAATCTAGATAGGGAAAAATAGTTTCTCAAATATGATGTCTTTTGAATGGCTTGAAGTCAGCTATACAGCCTTTTGAAAATTGCTTCCAGTGTCCTCTCTGAGTTTCATTATGTGCTGTGTTGGAAGAATTGAAAATATTTGGTGTGTTGAAATAAGAAGACAAAGTCTGAATTTATTCACTTTCTACAAGAAGTTCAGATTTTCTGGTAATGATGATACTGCTAATTGTCAAAAGGTAAGACTGCTCTGCTCTATGAACTGTTGCAGAAAGCTACTGTTTGTTTAATTAATATTAGAATTTTATAAAATTCCATGTGGTGTGAAAGAACAGTTGAATTTGACTTATGTTGTACTTGCGTGTCACTCTGCAAGATCAGTATGAAAATCCAGATGAGTAAATAGTGGGGCAAATACTCGTGGTGGTTTTTTGTATGAATCTAGAATAAGAGAAAAAAGAACCTTAGACAGTGGTTTGACAGAATGGTATGCTCTGGAGTGCTAGCAAGGAATCTTTATTGAACAAGTTATTAATTTCTGTGTTCCTCTCCTGCTGCAAAAAGAGGAAATAAACCTAATTCTCGAATGAATTTGTTACACAGTGTTGCTGAAAATACTGATAAAAATTCAAAGTATCATATATTTTCTATTTGCTTTAAACAGAAAAGCTCACAAAATGAGTGTGAAAGGTCAGAAAATTCAGATGTTCTTGTCTCCATGTGTAAATAGTTTACTGATTATGGTCTTAATTAGTCAATCAGTTAAAGAAGCAGGAAACTAATTTACTGCTTTTACAGCACCAGTCACGTGCTGTAGTACGAGAGAGGGGTGTCTTGAGAAGTTACAACAGGCAGTTGTAGCAAAGCTTTATAAATATACCTGCTGCTGTGTGCTTCCTACCCTGTGATGCCTTGTGCAGTTGTGTTGTACAGGCTGGTGTCAGGTTTTATTTAAGGGTTTACTACTAGTGAAGATCCTTCACACCAGTGGAACAAGGGACCTCTGTAACAGTTGTTTTGTGTACTTGATTTTTTTTCTTTGAAGAAAAAGGTAAGACTGTTTTTCTATTGATTTTAGTTGCCTGTGGTTATGTAAGGATTACAGACATTTTGGAGAGTAAGTAGACTAGCTTTTGCTGGTTTGTATTAGAAGTAAACTTCTGTGTGGTGAATGTTTCAGGTTCACTGATATTCCTGACTAATTGGTGTTGAAGTTGTAGCTATAAAGAGTAACTATTTAAAAACAAACCAAACCATCTGTATAAACAAGCTGACCTCTCCTTTATTAAAAAGGAGGGCTTTTTTTTGAAGTTGGTATACGAGTAAACACAAAAAGAGTGGTAGCAGTTGGCAGAAGGAATAAATAAATTTGGCGATGAGATCTCTGTCAACAAAAGCTAAATATTTTATGCCTAAACCATATGGGCTTAGTATTTGTGCACCTGTGGAATACTGAGTTGGGTAAGAAGGGGTAAAGCTGTGCGGCTTATCCCTGTCTGTGTGCCAGGTACTGTCCCCACTCAATGTTTATCTCGGCCTGGATGTTTCTGTCCCTAGCAAAGGGAGAGTCTTATCTATTATGCTTGAATGGGATGTCACTGGACCTTCCTCTTTCTTTTCTGGTTTTGAACCAAATTGGTTTGGTGAGGCTGAGAAAGAACTGACTTGTAGTTCTTATTGCTTATTTTCTAATATGATCTCAGGTTTTAAAATATTTGTACCTCCTGTTCCTAAAGAACCAAGCTTCCCCCCACACATATATCTGTCAATGCTTTATTTAGAGACATATTCAACAACATTCCTGTGGCCCGAGTGTCCTTCACTTTTCTGACCAAAGTGTAAAAGTCACTTGGCTTTAATATTTCACTTGTGCATGTGTCACAGTAGATTTTTTTTTTTTTTTATTTTCCCCAATTTTTATCACTATAAAAGTAGTACTGAAGGACTCCTTAAGGTCAGTTAAAGTACATCTTACTTTGGAAGGGTCTAATATAGTACTAAAATAACTATTGGTACTTATAGCATGCTAAATGCAGACTATGTGAGTCATAAGTTAATGTAGGAAGTGCAAAAGCTTATAGCTGTGAAAAATGATAGCTTGTGTGAATGTGCTTTCCTTTCTTTATAACTTCTAGACTTATGATACTTGCATTAGTATCTGTTTAATGATGTATTTTATGCTTTAAACTGAAGTACTGAGATTTCAGAGACTGATTCAGGTGATTTTATTTACTTTGCTTGCAAATCAACTTTTCAGTCCTCTCCCCACAGCTGAGGACTTGAGACTTGGAGAATCCCAGTTTTTATGTTGTTGTTTGTTTTCCATATGACTTATCTGCCTAACATGGGTAAAACATAAAATACTGAGAAATGTAGATCTGAAAGTTGGGAACACTGTTTTGCTTCTTTCTTTCCCTTTATTTCAAGGTGATAAACAAAATTTTGTAATACCTCTTGTCAAAGTCCTCTATACACTTCTAGGCTAAGTGAAAACTATTTATTTTGGTTTCTCATGCTAGTGGAAAATAATTATTTCAAATAACTGACAGGTGCTTTCCAACCTCTTGCTCAGTACTACCACAAGCACTCTTTGAAAAGGTGCACCAATATTATTACTCTTCCTTTAATAAACTATAAAGGCTTCTCAGTGGGAATAGTTACTAAAGACAATCTACTTACTTTAAACTCTTCGCTTCGAAAAAAACTGTCAAACACTGAGCTAGATATATGTGTGTATAAAATGCAATGTGAAATGACAAAGAGTTCCTTAGACATATTGATTCTGGGGGCAAGTGTGTATGTCTGCAAATACACCTGACTGTGTCATCAGCTGCCTTTCAGGAACCCCTGCGTTTGCAGTTGTCGTTAAGCTTTTTAAGGAAACAAACAAACAAGTTACCCTTAAACAGAAATACTCAGAGCTAATGAAGTGAAGATGGTTTGCTTCCTCAAGAAGGAATAAAATGTTCAGCCTTACCAACCTGGCCTTGCATTGGAACCACAAGGCAATTCAAACTTACCTTAGCTTATATAGCGTTTATTCTGTCTTAAAGTCACAAACTGCAATAAACTTTAGGGTTCTAAAGTTATTTTAAATATGTAGAGGAATAAATATTTTATACTTTCTCCTCTCCTCCCGCCAACATTCCAAGTATCTCAGTGCTCCCGTGTTTATGAAAACTTCAGTGGGTTTATACCTAATAACTTTTTACTCTGCAAAAGACTGAGCGGAAGGGTTACCTCCTTCTAATCTGTTTGCTTAATCAGCTTGCAACACTTTCAATTGATTGAGAGACAATCCTCAGTACTGTACTCAAAGGAATTGGTTGACCATCTCCCAATCAATTCCCAGTTCCCAGTACAGTACTGAATTACTTTGAGAGGGAATATAGTGAGCACCTTTAAAGTAGACTCCAGCAGTTACACAGTTCAGTGTAGTTTTTTTCTTTAAATTGCAGCAAATTAAACTGATTATAAAAGCTTTTTACTGGATTTGGTATTGTACTAATTCTGAATTAGCATAAAGTTCACAGTGGAATCCTCCTATGACAGCTCTGATGTTGATTCAAGCTGCTGTTTTATGAAGGGTACAATGTCTTCAATCCCTGGGGAAAATGGTGTCCTGCTTCATTACGGTTACAAGTGTTAGAAGCTGTGTGACATCTCCAGGGTACCAAACCCTCATGAAACACATTACTAATTAATCAGAATGTATGGATGCTATAAAGCTAGCTCATTAGTTTTTGTATGCTTAAAAAAAAAAAACCTATAAAAATAGTGTGGAGCTGCTGGCTTTGCATGGCTGGAGACTGTTGAGCTTGGACTCACATCTAAGGCTCTTTGCTTTATCTTCATGGTGGTCATATATTCATTCACCTAAGTTTTATTTTCTGAGAGTACTGATCAATAGGGGAGGTGTGTGCTGAGCTGAAAAGGGAAGCATTTGGGGATGAATGTGGTATAACTCAAACCACAGTAAAATATACAACCAAATAGGCACCCGATGTTGTTGCTTTTCTTCTGCTGATGCCTTCTTGGCCCCTTCTTTGCCTGCCTGGCCACTGGCGGCTGAAAGGGTCGGGCTGACTGCAACTGCCTTCCCACTGCTCCCTGGCTTTGTGTGTGCCTCACAGAGAGCCCTCATCACTCGGGTTGGTTTCCTCCTCGCTTTAATCCAGGCGACCGCTCTTTCCTGCCTGGGAAACGGCCCTTTAGATGCTCTGTGCAAAAACCAAAATTGAGTAGCGTAGATGCGAGCAGGGACGCTGTGAGGAGGAAGGGACGGGCGCGTCTTCCTCCTCATCTCCGTCTCAGAGCCCGGAGCGTTGCGGGGCGGCGGGCGGGCGGCCGCTAGTGAGCGCTGCTCCTCCGCCTGCAGCTCCCGGGGAATCGAGCGCCTTTGGCAGCAGAGCAAGGTTTCAGCAGCGTAGCTTTGATCGCCTGCAAATTTATACTCTTCAGGGGGAAACAAATAACATCCACTTCCCCCGCGTTACACTGCTAAGGCGATCAACTGCTGTAAGACCTCCTGTGCGGCCGCATCTCGCGTAAGTGCGCTCTGCCAAGTCATGTACTGCTCCGTTATTTGAAGGGGAGGTTTAAAACATTAACGTAGGCTATAAAGCGATGCTGTAGGCGTTTCTGTTCGCTATCTTTCTGTAGGATCGATAAAGTGCGGCCAAGGCTGAAGTCTGTTTGCTTACAGTTGACATTAAAGGTAATTAACTGCATCCTAAAATTAAATACCCGTTTCCGCTCAGTGGGGGAGGAAAGACAAGAGGATCGTTAAACGGGGAATTCTTTTCTCTTCCCGTCATCTCCAACGATCCCGTTGTATTTTGCGGGATCTCGAAAGCAAAAGCTAAAATCAAACGATCTGTTTCTCGCCCGTGTAAGACACGTTGTACGCCATGGTAATACTTACATGAACACATTTTGTCACCGGTGTAACTAGCCCGACTCTCCTCTGCTGTTTCGTGAAGCGGATCCTGTGCCATCCGCCGTGGACTCTCTTTGGCGTTAGGATGAAAGCCGAGCTGCCACCCCTTGCCGAGACAGTGGTCGGTCTGCAGCTGGGTGGCTGCACCCGTCGGCTTCTCCCCGCCATCCTGCGGGGATGCAGCTCCCGCTGGCTGCGGGGGTCGCCCACGTCGCGCCGCGCCAGCCGTCCTCGGTGGGCACCACGGGCTGGCGGATCCAGGTCCCCTCCCTGCCGGCGCAGTCATTGCTGAGGATTTCGTTAATTCGCCAGGTGGACATAGATTTTTCTGCAAATCCGCCCGGCATTGCAACTTCGGTTTCTCAGCATCAGCTGCCTGCCGATATTCCTTATGTCCGGCGGAAAGATGATCTCGAACAAACGCTTTCTGCGATCCCGGGTACCACTATTTGCGAGCCAGTGTCTTGTTAACGGCGATCCTCGGGTGACAGCAGAAGGCTTCCTGCTAAACCCCCTTTCCCGTAGCCGAAACTGTCCTCACCGCATTCTGCCCCCTCCCCTCGTCCCTCCCACCTCTCTCCTCTCCACCGGGCATGGTCGTCATCTCTTTATTCAGCCTCGCCTGCCGCAGCGGGGCGTGGAGGGGAGCGGGGAGGTCCTACCTCATGTTCGCAGCCCCGTGTGTCGGCGTCGCTGTCAGCTTATCACCG
This sequence comes from Nesoenas mayeri, assembly GCF_963082525.1. Lineage (NCBI taxonomy): Eukaryota > Metazoa > Chordata > Aves > Columbiformes > Columbidae > Nesoenas > Nesoenas mayeri. The sequence goes on along the minus strand of NC_137565.1, from coordinate 8,195,482 downwards.
GAGCCCCCGACAGTGGGCAGAGCGCGGGTCCTGGCAGGAGCCCTGGGGAGGACGGGCGCTGCGCGACACGGCACCCGTGGGGTAGATTGTCGCTGGCTGGGCGCGGCGGTGCTTTGCCGCAGGGCTGAACCCCGGGAACGGGGCCACGCTGGGCAGCGCCGCCTCCCTGTGCCCGGTGCGCCGGCGGAGGGGTGGGGGGGGTCCCTTCTCGGTTCTTCCGCTGTCTCCATGCGACTTCCTCTGGCCAGGTGGCAAGTTTAAAGCCCAGTAGCTCAAGAGCCCGAAAGGGTGCAAACAGGAGCTCTGGGCTGGGGAATTACGGGATAGCGGTGCCTCCTTGTGCCGAGAAAACACAGCAGCGCGCCCGTACCTGCCCGGGAGAGGGAGTCGAGGGGCTCATGGGCACTCCCCGATGCCCTCAGTGCTTGTCCCTCATCTAGGACGTGTAGAGGTCTCCGTGCTTGTGGAGACTTTAACTGTGTTGCTGTAGAGCTTGTGAGAGGGTTTCTAGCCCTGTCTCGCTGCTGACACTGTGAGGGAACACGCCTTAGTGCACCTCCAGCAGTTCCCATCCTACTACAAACCGATCTAGCTCGGTGACTGACTTCGATGGGCACACGGAGTGTGGTGTGATAAAATAATTGCGTAGACACTTGTTCAATCACCGGGCAACTCCACTCGTATCATGTCCGCTTGTTCAAAATGAAAAGACTCATGATTCGTGCCCAGCAGCATTTATACCAGGATTGTGTTGTGTGTGCTTGTGACTCCAGCACCAAAAAAAAAAGGGGCTGTTATAACATTAAGCCTGTGCGGCTAAAATAGACATTGGAAAGTGCAGAATGCGAGGCTTCTCCTGAAATTGCACCCAGGGGAGCACTATCTGGCTGTCTCTCTTGCAAATATTATACTTTTAAATGCATTACCTCTTCCTTTGCTGGATGCGGGTGTGGAGATGATTACTGCGAGCTGGAGGCAATTTTCTATAACGCTGCAAGCAAAACACGTTTATGTTGTGCTGCATTTCCTCAGCAATACAAACGCACGGTGCTGAGGGTGCCTTTCAGTAGAGCTTAGAGACTTCAGTTTCCGGGGACAAAATAACTTAAGGTGTTAAAATCTTTGTCTGCCCCCCCTATATAGCCCTGATGAGATGAGCGGCTGTTTACCGTGAGTGATTAACTGAAACCTGGATTAAAAGGTGACTCGAGAGCAGCCTCAGAGCCCCCTGGTCTCGGTTCTGGGGGTAAAGTTGCTTCGTGTCGCCCCTTAGGACAGGTGCCTTTCGTGGGGCTAAAGCCGGGCGCTGGAGGGCGGGGGGAAGGGGGTGCCGCTCAGCAAGCGGGAGTGATTGGACCGGCCAGAATGGATTCATTTGCTTTTTAAGGTGTAAATTCTCAGCTAGAAGAGCACGACTTCCTACCCAAAAAGGAAGAGGTAATTGTGACTTTGGAAGTGGCAGCTGGAGTGGAAGGGACACCTTCCTCCGGGAGAGCTGTGATGGGTAGTGGAGAAAAGCCTTGAAAACCTTTCGGAGACTGGAAGTTTCACAATGCAACTTTTATAGGTTCCTCTCCGGCACCAGCCGAAAGCCCTGCCAGAGGGCGAGTCCGGCTGGACGGTGCTTCCCCGCAGCACTAAGGGATGGCGGCTCGTGTTCTGCGGGAACGGGGAAGTGAGGAGTGGGGTCCCAAATGTGGAGAATATCAGAACAATGTCAACATGCGTGTCAGTGACAGAGAACAAGGGTTTCCGAGCCCGGCGGTCCCCAGCAGGGCAGGGGCGCGGACCTGTAGGCGGGAGGCGGTGGGAGGGGAGCGGGTGGGGGGGGGCTGCGTGGGCCAGGGCGCAGGCGTGGAGGGGACGGACGATGCGAGCTGGCTGGAACAGGGTTCCTCAGCATCCTCTGTCCTACTCTGGGCGAGCCGCTGGCTGGGACCCCCTAGCCGAGCACCGGCAGCGGAGCTCTTGCCGGCTGCGTGTCACGGCATCGGCCTCGCCGGGGAAGGGATGCTGCACGGAGCAGCACTGGGAAGGCTGATGCCGAGTGGGATGCTACATTAAAAGGTGCTTTTGGAGGAAAAACAATAATGCAGAACAGCTCCTCTTTCCAGGCTGTTTTCTGCGCTCTTCTCCATAGGAAAGCTGGGCAGTCTAGACCGTTCTTGCCAGAAAATCACCTTGACACTAGATCACATTTTCTCAAATCTGTTACCTTAAGAAACCGATGGAAATTTATTATCTGTTGTTCGTTCTGAGACACTGTGGTTCATATTGAATGGATGGCTTAATACTTAACCTAGAAAACGATCCATTCTAATAAAGTGTTAGCTAAAGCTGAGGGATCTTTTGATAGGAATAGGTGGAGCTATGCTTAAGGGACCGGACTGGGAGTGATGACCAGGATTCCGTTCCTAGCTGCAGAATCGATTGATCCCAAGCAATGTGTCATACCTCGTTGTCCCACCTGGAAGAGAAAATGGTGTGTTTTCTTTGCCTTGTTTGGGAGCAGTGCGCTGGGCCGCGGGGCCGGTGTCCGAGCAGCCAGCAGGAAGGCTGGGTGACCTGCCCCGGGTGTGCAGATGAACCCCTGCCCTCCCCGGTGTCCTTCCTGCGCGGCGGAAGATCACCCGCTGCCTCCGTCCTATGGGCCTATTCGGAGCAGGTTAAAATGGCGACGGCCACCCTGTTCCTCGAAGGCAGCAGCTTTTGTGCGCCCTGCCCGCCCGCCCAGGGGCTTCGGGGCGACCGGGCGCAGGAGGGAGCCGAGGGCACGGCCGCTGCAGCCCGGCCGGAGGGAGGCTGGGTGCCCTGCCAGGAGTCATCCGCCCTCCCGGGGCTGCTCTGGCCCCTGCTTGGCACTGCGGAGTGACGGGTTCCCCGCTCCCCTCAGCCCTTCCCCGTCCGGTGCTTTCGGCCTTTCCGCTTCCAGAACCGGCCGGCTGCGTGTGGGAGCCCCGCGGCTCTGCTCCGCGGGCAGCCCCGGCGGGGCTCTCCCGGCGGCACCGGCGGAGCGGAGCAGCAGCGGTCTGCCTCAGGCTGGTCCCTCGGGGCATTTATGTTTATCAATGGGTTTACAGTTCAATAGAGAACAGCCAGGGAAGGATGTGCTTGGATTTCGGGGCTATTTTAGGCAGAAATAGTCGGAAACGTGTGAGTGAATAGCCTGAGCAATACTTATTGAAGTCTCTCTTGCTGCGTATCTCTCTCCACACCCCCCAATCTATCTTATTATGTGCCCCCAAGCGAATAAAAATAGTTCGAGATGTCTATGTCGAGAAATGGCTTTAGTCGCTGTCCCCTTTGCACTGCCCTGAGCCTCCAGTCCCCATCTTTCTAGGGGTGGTGGACATGATATTTTTTCTTTTTCTTCCCGTCAGCCTTCCACGGAGGGAAAGGCGGTGGTTTTGAGCACACCTTCCCCCCCGACGGAAGGGCGGCCGCCCTCTGCATCCCTCCAGCTCGGCGAGGGAAGCTCCTCGGCTTGGACGCCTTCCCTTTGGACAGAACCGTGCGAACAAAGCGGCGGGGCTGGCTGGCAGCGGGGGCCTTTCAAGAGCCACGAGCCAGAGACCCTCCGAAATCCCCGTGCAATGCGCTTGCGGAGCTCGGTTTCACCCGGCAGCAGCTGTCGGGCTCGGCCGGCTGTGGTGCACTGGCCCTCGCTAAGCACCGAGGATGAGTCCCTGGCACCGAGACCCTTTCCCAGTGCCGACGGCTCCGCGCTGCCCGTCCCGCCCGCCAGCCAGCCGCTCGGATGCCGCCCGTGCCGTCGGGGCACCGGGAGCGCACGGAACCCGGGAGAATCTCCCTCCGGGGAGCCGCTCCTGCCCTGGTGAGCGCGGCTGCCCTGGAGAGGCACCGTCTTATTTCTTGTGCCAGACGAGGGAGGTAGGCAGGCAGGCAGGCAGGCTGGCTGGCTGGCTGGCTGGCTGTTCGCTTTAACCCACCTGCGAAGGGTTTTTCTCCTGTAGTGTCAAGAGCCATTCAGCTGGTTGAGGCTTTAAAGACGACCCATTACCCCACTGTCTCCCTTAGACATGGTACAAATGAAAAACAGTTCGCCTTCACTTTTCCCTATTTAAATATTATCCTGATTCCCTCCACCTCTATTTAATTTATTTGTGTATGTGTGAGGTGTTCTTTTGGGGGTCGGTGAGTGGTTGGTTTTGGTGTGTTTCTCTTGTAAACATTTACCTTTCAGTAGGGATGTCTGTGCCAAAAGAGGGAAAGGAGAGGAATAAGGGATTTATTCCGATCAGATAATTTGGCCAGAAATTCAACAGGGGGACACCAAAACTTTTACTTACTCCAAACGCTTCTATAAATGCCCTAAATTAATCCCTTGGTGTTTGGGGGTAGGCAGTGAGAAAACCTTAGCTTTGCTGGTATGGTGTTCGTAACTGCTTGCATGTGAAGGTGGCCTCCATATTTCTACAGGGCTGTTGAGAGGTTCCCTTTTCCTTCAGATCAGGAAGTCTTTCATTTTCTGCTTCTGTCAGAGCAGAGCCTCCCTTTTATTTGAATTTTTCATAATAATTTAGAGGTGTGTCAAAAGTGTAACCACTGTAAATGGAAAAACAAACAACAGAACTTTCTGCTGGTGTGCTGTATAAAACTAGATTGCTGTCACCATGAACTTGTTCTGAAATATTAGGGGGGATTCACAGTGGAGGAACAAACCAGTTTGTCTTCTCGTGCTATGTGATGGTGGCTTTCGTAATTGGTTTAACTCCCTTTGATTTTAATTGTGTGAGCTGCTCGTGAAGTGGTAGCAGCTCCTGGCAATGGGGTTGCTTCTCAGCAGATCAGTGTTTGAGGGAGGCAGGGGCCTGCCATTTGTTGTAGTAGTAGCAGGGTGACACTTTAAAATATCCGACTTGTTACACTCATGCAAAATGGTACATTTGAGTTTGCACTACGCACCACAGCTTATCGTTGTCACCTGATTACTCTGTGTGTCTAAGGAGGTTTACAAGACAAGGGCTCACTTGCCTCCCAGGTGAGTAAGCAGGATTTTTACTGAGTCAGTGTTTGATGCTAAGCCCAGGCAGCATACCTAGTTCTGTGCAGTGCCACAGAGACTATTTTGGTTTGCCCCAAGGAACTTCTATTCTCAATTAGCCACCCACCCGCTGTTCTGCTAGCTCCTTATGGCAGAGATCTCTGCCCATGGAGCTTCTGGTGACAACACACTAAAGAGAAAGAGCACAGTTTTAAAGCTCTGATGCTTCAAGAGTCGTCTTCCCATCTGTTTGCTTCTGAGCAGAGGGATGTCTCCTTTGCAAGGACGCATGGCTGTTAGATCCAGGCCTTGCCTGGGGAAGCTTGCTGTTCCCAGAAAGGGTTTAGCTGGAGTCTCAGAAGTTGTGTGCAGACTGAGCCAGGCTTCAGCCAAAAAGCTGGGTGGATAATGCCATTGTCAAGCCTCTAGTGGAGCAGTCTGGCCACCTGCTACTCCCTTTGGATGGGAACAGGATGCTTACAGGAAGGCTTATCAGGAAGAGAATATACTTTCAGGTATCCCCTGTGAATGGGGTTCTCTGGGGGAGTTAAGACTGAATGCTTTTTTCCTAATCAATTGCAGTTAGGAATATATTATTATTATATTTTTTTAATGTGTGCCTCGGCTTCCTTCTCAGCACTTAGTTTGTCATAACTGCCAGAATGTATCCTGTCTTCATTCCGCACTGGGATGAATCCTGAGGACTGGATGTGGAGCAGTGGCAGGATATGCCCGTAAAACCCAGCAGCTTGTGCTTCCTGCAGGGAAGTGGTTGTGTCCAGAGCAGCCTTTCTGGAGGCAGCAGACGCCCTCCACTGCAGCCGAGTGCAGTGCTGACCAGCAGGTTGGGGAAAAAAAAATCTGTTGTGTCTTAGGTTTCAGTAAATATGCTATGAGCTACCTAGAGGTATTAGGTCTAATCATAGGAGTTTTCCCCTCAAAGCTGTGGCTGGATTTATGTTGATCACTTTAAAACAAATCTCACAGATATATTTAGTAGAAGAACGTGTAAAACCCCAACCCCCAAATGGTATTATGTAACCAATACAGTATTTAAGTGCCCCCTGTGTAAACTAACTGAAAAGCCTGCTGTTTGCCTTCTTTGCCTCTGTTGTGTATTGGTCAACCGAAGCCAGCTGCTCTGTTTGCTGTTCTGATTACTATTTTAAAAGGAAAGATCCATAGGATCATGTTATCCAGAAGGTGAAAAAGGCTTAAACTCCACTCACTGGGCTTAGAGAGGGCTCTGGAGCTGGGTAAGAGCCCTCTCGTGGGCTGCCCGGGGGTGTGGATTGCCAAGGGAACTTGTGCCATTTGAAAGCACATGCCCACCAAGGATAAAGCCCCACACAATGTACTTTGTCCCTTTATTTTGGCATGTGTGGTGCACTCGTTCTCAGTGGCCTCTGCAACCTCAGCCACAGGGTTCAGCTGAGCTCAGCAAAGATGCAGATGTGTTAGTGTAGGGTCAAGGAGATGGTGGGAGCTGGTGGGCCAACTGGGAATGTTTCCCACTGCTACATCTAGAGCTGGTATCAGGTAGAAGTGAGAGGTAGATTTCCTCTTGCTTTGAACCAGGAGGAGTTTGTAGGCTTTCCCTTTAATTTACTGTTATTGATCTGCCATCAGCTCCTTGCCCAGTTAAATCCTTTATTCAAGGTGCTGGATCTTAGGAGCACAGTGGTTTCCCATTATTGTTATAATCTTTTGCCAAAGAGAGATTCCCCCTTCTCAGTAATGCACCAAAGTGGAAGTAATCACTCTTTTTTTCTTCTTGCATTTGTCCTTTCCTGTTTCATTCACCGATTGAAAAATGGCTAAAGAGCAGCCCCCATTTCACCTCCTCTTTTCCCTGATTGACTCAGCAGCTCCTGGGACGGAGAGAGGAAAGGGGCCTCGAGGTCATAACCTTCACAATCTTCAAAGCCCCTGCCGCTTCCAGCAGCTGTCACAGCTCTCACTGACCATATCCCCAGAAGGTCAGCAAAAAAATAAACACTGGGGCCCGACAGGTCCCCTTCTCATGCAAACTGGCCATTTCCCTCCCCAGCTCCCATTCCATGCATAGCTTACACATAGGAGACCCCCTTGGATTTGCACAGAGCTATGCAAGAGCAAAATGCCACAGAAAATAAAAGCAGAAGGGCTTCCTGGGCAGGCAGGGTGGGAAAAAGAAAAGCAGCTTCCTGAGCTCTCCATGCCCACCCACAGGCTGCTGCAGCCATTTTGTGTGCGCAAAGCCTGAAGGTGAAGCTGGGGAGGGGGCTGACTTTTCCATGGGAGAAAAACTACAGGGAAGGATTCGGCTTTTATATCTGCTTGTGCATGGGAGAGATGGAAGAAAGAGAGAATCCAAAAGAAATAGGAAATAAGACATAGACAGTAAAAGCCTTTTCATCGGGATTAGATTGCGTCGCTCTCCTACAGTCAGCTTGCTTTCCCCACTCACCTTCCTCTGCAAAAAGTCATGATGAAGCAGAAACAGCGCCAGGGAGAAGCGCAGGTTGAAAAGGCCAGAGTGGAAAGGTCCTTTGCTAAAGGAAATACTCCTCCCCAGCCGTCTTTTACAGAAGTATCCATTTCACCATGGCCACTAATAATCAAAGGGCTATTTCCTGGCCTTCCCAGCACAGCTCCCAGATGCAGAGCGCTGTTCTCATCTCCATTATTGCCCACCCTTCCCCTCCCACCCCACACACTTGCTTCCCTACCCGTTCCCCCTATTGCTGAACCCAGCACTAGGTCATGACTCCAGCCCGTTTTTCAGGCTCCACAGTGTAAGGAAGATGCTCGTTTTCCTATTAGCGTTTTCAGCCTCTCCCCACAAAGACCAAATGGGCGATTAGCACATCGGATCGCTGGACAAAAACCCATCGAGGGGATTTTTAATCTGTGTGTGGCTGCTGGAGAGGCAGGAAGGGGTGGTGACCTGCAAGAAACCCCACCAGGAAGAACAGGCAGCGATAGGGGACGTGGGAGTCACTTTATTTATTGGGTGTTGGCCGGGTACAGCAGAGGGGTGTCCTGCCCCAGGCTCTGGGGCCAGCCGGGGGTGCGCGGCTGGGGGTGCGCGGCCGGAGCCGGCAAAGCAGCCGTGGCCGCAGGGCCGCTGTGCGGAGCCGCTCACCTTGCCCTGCCCCTGCACGCACTCTCCGCCGCTGTGTGTTTAAACAAAGAAAGTTGCACAACCGAAGCCTCCCTTCCCTCCGTTAAGGTGGCTCTCGGGGGCCGGGTAGCGGGACGTCCCGTCCCCGCACGCTGTCACCGGCTCGTCCCCGGCTCTCGCCGCTCCCCGGCGCACTGACGCCCTTTCATTATTGCACTGCTCGCTGCGACCGTGACAGTAGTGCAACAGGGAAAGAGGGGCAGCCCGCCCGGTGGTCCCAGAGCTGGCCCAGCAGCCGCGGCCGCCCCTCGGCCTGCAGCCGGGGCACGGAGGGAGAGCCCGGGGGGGTTCCTGGCTTTGTCCCCGAGCTGGCCGCCTCCCCTCGGAATGATGCTGGAGGGGCGGTTAAACCGAGGGAGGCGGCACGGGCAGCCGTACAACGGAGAGGCAGCGGCACGGCCCCGCCGTAGGGATCCGGGCCCTCCCCCGCACGCCCCCGGGCCGGCTCGGTGAGCCCGGCCGCCGCGGAGAGACGCGCCGCAGCGGCCCCGCGCTGCCCGGGGACCGGCTCGGAAAGCCCCGCGGCAGCGGCTGCTCCGCCGCGCCCTGATCCGGCCCCATGTCCCCTCCCACCATCCCTTTCCCTGGGCCCCTGAGGTCCCGAAAGGGACCGCGGGGACCACCTGAAATGGAAGGCAGGGCCACCCACTCGGCCATCCCGGCTGCTGTCAGCCCCCAGCTGATCCCTCACAAAGCGGAGAGGAGATTTAACACCTCCATCCCTGCTCTGTTCCCACGTACCTCAGTGAACGGCTCCGGGAAAGGGCTGGAGGCAGCTGCCCGACCCCGGAGCAGCCCCGGGTAGCAGGGCCCGGCACGGGAGCTGGCGGGCTGCGCTCGCCAGGCAGAAGCATGAGCTTTGTTTCGAGGTTGTTGGGATTAGAGCCTCGGCCTCTTTGTGCTGTGCACGGCTTCGCTCCACACTGGTTTTTGGGCTGGGATCAGGCACAGAACCAGCAAGTGTGGCTATGTATCTCCTCCCATCCCTTGGTGGGTGTTTACATCATTATGTAAAATAGGCACCCTTCAAACATCTCAGGACTCATACTATTTTAAAATGGAGCCATGATGGGTTTCTCCGGTTTCAATCACTGCTTCTGCATTTTAAACATGAGGCCGTTTTGAATCCTGTGTGATAGCATCAAAAATATGCCCATTACTCACAACCTGAGTCACCACAATAGCACGATTATTTGTCACAAATAACATCTCTGCACAATTACTTGCCTATCTAACAACACTCGGCATTTCACAACTTTTCCCTTAACTCGATGGGCACATAGGATTATTTTTTTCCTGCTGTGGTTTTCTTCTCTCCATGAAGAATAACCCTCAAAAGAAAAGACCCTATAAGCAATATTGCACTACTACCCTGATCACAAAAGCAGAGGCAATATTGATAGGGTCTCATCTTTAAGGTTAGGAAGCTGGATAATGTGTCTTGCGGCAGGTGACTGGAGGGAGCTTCATTCCATGCCTGCAAATGGGGAAGGGGTAAAAAGTTAGAAAGCAGAGCACTACCCTATGGATCACAGCACTGTGTGCTCCTGGGAGGGTGGGGATGCAGGATCAGAGCAAAGCTCTGACCCCACAGGAACTGCACATGGGTGCTACCCCTTTCTCCCAGGACATATCTAACTCCCGTGTAGATCTTATCCAGGTTTCTCTACCTCTGTCCCCAGTTCTCATGTCCTTCTGTGTAAATTTCTCTTCTTTATTAATAACCTCAGTCAATTAGCTTCCTAGCTGCTACAGGCTGAGAAGTGCTATTTATTTGATTAACTGATAGTTGTATTTTGAACCTCTTAGTAACAGGCATCAAGCCCTCAGAGAACTTCCTTTCTAGGGCTGTCCTACTTGGAGAGCCCAGTGTTTTAAAATATCCCTCCCTTCATTGGAAATCATGGGATTAAAGACACACCAAAAATTAGAAAGCAAAACGGGATCTCCAGGGCTGGCCCTCCAGCACCGGCTTCACATTAATGCACACGGATTAAACAGTCTTTGGAGACACACACGTGTTTTGCCCCAGCTCGTTTTGTTTGGCTTTTCTTCTCCTCTCCCCAGCACCTTTTCTGTCCAAGGCTGAAAAGCATAATCTTCGGCTGCGGCTGGCTTAGTGTTGAAGACACCAACAGCCACAGAAATTATTTCTAGGGAGGGGCAGGACACCTCCAGCCTCGGGGCTGCTTTGCCAACTAGACTCTTCCTCTGCAGTCCGGCTCCCAGTTAACCTGCCCCAGTGCATTTGTCACAAAGGAACACTTAAGAGTGCTGAGGAAGAGGAAGGAAATTTCATTCCCAGGCCATCCCAAACCAGGTCACGATTTTGACACTTTAAGCTTCTCTTTCCTCAGCCTGCTTTCCAGTGGATTAAATAGGAGTGTAATGGAGAGACAATCCCCTAATTCATGGATTCCTGGCTAATTTATGCATTCCACATTGATCTGGTCTTTGCCATTAGAGATCCCTGGCGTTTGGCACGCTGGTGTAAGGCAGCCCTGCATCCCCTTTGATGTTGCCTGACTTGCCCAAAGCAGCCAAAAAACAAGGACATGCCAAAGAAAAGGGAACAAGGGAAGCTCCCTTAATTGTTTGTTTTTCTAATGGCCTGATAAACAAAATCTCCAATCTGCCCTAGCCCCTCCCTCTCCCCATCCTTTGTGATGCTTGTTGGAAGCAAACAGGGATCTCTTTTCTGCATTATTTATTTGTATTAACCTTTGCTTGCACTAATTAAAAGGCCATGTTCACAGAGATTGCTGTAAGCAGCTCAGAATGAGTTTAGAATGAGTTTTACCAAACTTCTGTATTCTTGTTACCTTGGCAAAACCTCAGGTTTAATCCTGCCACTCTGCTTCTCAACAATCCCTGTAACCTCGACATCCAGTTGGACTGAGAACATAAAAAAAGACACAACTAGGCTTGGCCTTACCTTTCCATCTATTCCCGTCCAGTCTCTATTTTGTTTATTGTTTACCATGTCTTTTCCACTCTTCAGCCTCGATGTTATCTCAAATAAGACTTACACTTAATATACACAATTTAACTTCTCCAGTGGCCCAAGAGACAAACCCACTGGCGAGTTTACAGTGGAAATGTACAATTTGCACATCAAGTGACATTACTAATGCATTAGTAGCGGGGAGGGAAGCACGATTTGACAATTTCTACATAACTTAAGAATTTCAGTAGTTGCAGAAGCTACAACTGGCAGGAGAGGGTAAGGGATGTAATTAGAAACGTCAGCCACAAGTTAAGTTCCAAGCAAAGGCAATTAAATTACTTTGTCTTTATGTCTCTGGATCTGTGCTGAGTGCCTAGATGTGTCTCAAAAATTTCCTTATCTCCAAGTGGTGCACAGGACTCCCCACGTCTTCCTTTTTTTTTAACATGACAAGAAAAATAAAGACTGAATCTCCAGTAATGTTCCTTCAGTTCGCAAACAATATGCAACGCCTGGGTCATACTATGTCCTATAGCAGGGAGACTCTCTGGAATGTATATGGGGGTTATTTTAAAATAAACGTTTAAACACGAGATTATGAAATGCATGCTATTTATACACCAGGAGGCTCAGCATCTCTAGATAAGTTTAGAAACCTCTCTCGCCTTTAATCACGGTTATAGAAAGTAAATGGAAATGTCACCCAGACTAGCATGGAAATAACACTTTGTATCTTTGTGTGTTGCTCAATAATGGAAGCTGCTTTTCTTTTTTTTTTGGCAGTGTGTGTGTGGGAACCTTTCACTGTAGTGGAGTCATTGCTATATGCTGAAACCCCCTTTTCTGATGTTAGCGGACAAATAGACTGAAGTGTCCTTACGATGAAGCTTTTGGATAAATAAAGTAGTGAGCTGACTCTCTGGAGCTAGGAGGCCTCTGCTCCTTGGGAGATCAGACTTGTTCTCCCTGGGTTAGTTTAGGGAGCCATTTCCCCTTCCCTTTGTTGCTGTTTGTTTTCTTGTTTCTCTTGTGGTTAAAGGTGCCACTTCGGGCAAGCAGGTTTTTAAAATTTTCATCTCGGTTGCAACCTCACAAAACATAGTAGGACAACAAAGCTCCAATCCAGCCTCGTTTCCCTGGTCACAGCCATTTCGCTAGCCTGAGGACAGGAGACCATTTAAAAGCCATCTTGCAATTAAATACATTATATAGTCTACAATATATTTTCTGCAGCGGAATTGACACTATTACCAAAGGTCAGAGCAAACACTTTGGAAACAGCTGTAGGCTGAGGGCTGATTTAGAGTTTTCCATCCTATTTAATAATTTTATCATAGTTGTAAAACTGGGAAGAGTTGCCTTTTTAATTCTCTCTCTATTTTTTTTTTTTTTTTTAAGAGAGAGAGAAAATTCTTAACATTCCAGTCCTGGCTCCTTAAGTCTATCTAGCAAGTTTGTACAAATCCGTCCAGAGAAAAAGGGGATTCTTGCTTCCATGCAAGAGTCAACCTGTCCAGGTGTGAGAGACTCCAGAGAGTAAGGGCTGATAATCCTCTCTGAAAACACCACCTTCCCTAGCACCTTTCACCCAGCGAGCTTGGGGATTCTGTCACCCACAGCCACTTATCAATACATTCCCCTTCTCCTGAAATCAGGAGGGATTACACTCCAGAACATCCTGCCATTTGATTCTTGCTTATAATATTTAGTTTGTGGGTTTCAATAACCCTTTTTTCAGCTGCAACATTTCCTCGGCTGGCAGAAGCCAGATCTGCGTCAGTGAGCTCCATTAAAAGGAATGACAGAGCTCCTTAAACAGCCTAGACTTTGTAACCCCACAATACGGCTTTTCTGCATGGTGTTTACCAGCGCTCTGCTGTCTGATTGGAAAAAAAAAAAAAAAAAAGAAAAAAGAAAAAAAGAGACTTGTGGTACTAAATGCAAAAGCAAAATTGAGCTAAATCCTATCACCTTGGAAGTGCCAATCCCACTTCTGGCCATGTATGTACAGCAGGGCAAGTGAAAGGTCTTGTGGTTGCCTTGGCTGAGGAAGGAGCACATGTGGGGCTGATCTTGGGGTCCCCCAAATAGCTCCTCCCCCATGGCAGGGGACAGACTCCCCTCATGACACCCCCCAGCTGCCCACAAACCGCTCATTCCTTTGCCCGCTGGGGCAGGGTTGCAATTTCCCGACGGGGCCCAAGCCCCCGTGTCCATGGCCGGGTCGGGGCAGCACCAGAGGGGAAGCGGCAGCCCCTGCCCCGCTGCCTCCCTTCCCCAAACCACCCAAGAGCGGCCAGCGCAGGAGCGACCTTAACACAGATCCAGCACTCAATGCAATGACTCAAAAAGTCCCCCTGAAAAAAAAAAATCCCTCTGAAAACTTAAACCATCTGATTTCACTTTCCGCTCCAATTGGTTGTGTAGCCAGGGCGCAGGTCTGGCCTCCTCCACCACACTAATACCCTATGTGTGCTGCCTCCACAGAGGAGGGGTTCTTTTAACAAGTTTATGCAACAACAGGATGGAGGCTCTGCCGGAGCCCTTCCCCCCGCAGCCCGACCTGATTCCCCGCATTCCTCCCGCGCCCTCCCCCTCCGACCCAACTGGAGACAAACTCTGGCATCTCCACACACATGCAAATGGTTTCCCTTGCACAAATACAGACTCCTGAAGGGGCCTTTGCTTCCGAATCCCCCCCCTCCTTTTTTTTTTTTTTCCTCCAGTGCCGCCTTTTTTTTTTTTTTTTCACTGTTACATTCCTCAGCCAGGCAGGGTTTTAAAAAAAAAAAAAAAATATTAAAAAAAAAAGAGAGAGCGAGGAAGGGAGGGTTTGGAATGTGTAACTTTCATCCCAGACACAAATCTGCAGGGAACCCCGTCCTCGCCCCCTGCACCCCTGGAGCCTTCATGGGAGCTGCTGCCCAGGGACGGGTCCTCCGTGGGCCCCACCGCCCTGGCTGGAGCCAGGCGGCCTCAAAAGGTGTCCCCTCACCTCTGCACACCGATAAGGTCCTCGTCACCACACAGACCTTTCCCTGTATCTCACACCTCAAATACCCCCCATGCCCAGGGGAGGTTTTCAAGTGTAGCGACTATCTTATTTTTAAAGACATAACTTCATACATGAAAACAAGTACGCATCTATTCCCCCTGTGATTTCTCCACCTCCAAACAAGGCAGGCTCACATGCTGAGAGGCCATCTTACAGCCCAGCATCAGCCCCACCAAGGCTTTCACTAGCGCTTATTTCGACTTGCTGGTGGGCTCCACAGGCACCCACAGAGCAAAGTGCTGCCCTGCTCCAGGGTGGTGTCCAGCTCCCCACTGCTTCACCCTCCTTCCCATCCTTCTTGGCCAGGAGCAGCAAAGGGCCCCTCACACTTCCACTCTGGTCACCCCTGTGCTCCTATTGATGGCCAGGGGGAAGACAGGCCCCCCCAGCAAAGCCCTTAAGGCTTCACTCTCTCCTACTTTTTAATCAATCAAAAATTAGGAGGAGGAGGGGAAAGTGCCAAAGCTAAACAGCCCTCCCTGTTCCTTAATGCATGTAAAAATGGCAACTGCACTACAGCGCAGAGAGATGGATGAAAAGAAAAGCCCTAGAGAAAGGGAGCCATGGCGGCTCGGGTTACCTCGGCTGAGGCCTGGGAGCCTCAGCCACCACCAGCTCCGCGCCCCCAGTTCGGGTACGGAGTCTTGGCCTTCTCTGGGCGTGAAAGGGAGACAGGCTTCAGCTCCTCATCAGAAACAGAGGGACTGAAAAGGTGTCTTTTGTTTGCTCCCTTGTTCATTGAAGAACCCGAGTGCCTTATTGAGGATTCGGCTTCCCCCCATCCCTCTAAAATGGGACATGCACCCTCCCTCAGTGTGGTCCTCCATTTTCTGCCTTCCCATGGCTCGCTCGCTAGCACACCCTGGCCTGGCTTGGGATGTGCAGTGCAATCTGAAAACGCTCCTTTACCTAGATTTGATTTCCAATATGACGGCTCTCCCCACCCCCACCCTTTGCTCCCAAGGTAACAGCTCAAGGCTTCAGGAAGAAAAAAGAGAGAGGAAGGTCCCATCCCCCAGCCCTCCAAACCCCTTTCTTAGCAGCTGCAAGCGAAAATACCACATCTGCCTCCAACTACACTGAGAGTGACAGTCACCAACATACTGTTATTTAAAGATCAATTCTGAATGCAATATTCCTGTTCCTAGGCCTACATCATCCCTGCGTCTCTCAGACTTGTTCCACTTTGCTATTGGGAAGTGCAGGGAAAGATTGTCTTTCAAAACCTATTGATTATTATTTAGGTGCCTTCTATTTCATTTTTTTTTTTTTAAATGAAAATGAAGGTATCGATATTGCTTTAATCCTAACAGTAATTCCTCTAAAAGTGAAATACGATGGAACTTGAAAAATACATCAATAGGAAGCAAAAATTAAATTGCCTGTGAATGCACGTGTATATATTAAAGTCAGTGAATTCTATAAGCAACAATAACATTCTTAGGTTCATAAAACTCTATTTTTTAAAGCAGTAGCAGGAAAACACTCAAACCAGGTCAGGATATTTTTAAAGGTGGTGATTGCTCTAAAGGAGGACAAGAGGGCTTTAAAATGTGAATAGGCCAGCTTTTTATTTTACAACTTGGGACACACAAACCCACGCTAGTGGCAGAAAGGGCAATCCATTTTGTACACTGAAGCAGTCCAAACGGGGAACAAAACCCAAGGAATTTCCATACAGACCACTCAACCTAAACACAAAACAAACAAACACAAGGGTAGGGTTTTTTAAGGCAATTTCTACATGATCTTGTCATTTTTAACACTCAGTCGAGCCTTTGCGGTGGGGGAGAAATCAGAGTAGGGGGGCTGCTTCCCTTCTAAAATGCATTAAATAACTATAGAATCCCATAATGTCAGGGGCTGGGTGTGCAACAGTAACTGATCATAAAGGATGTATTAGGACTGGAACCAAATGCTTTGACAATATTATTGCACTGCTTTATTTGTGCAGACAGTAGTGCAACATTGTCAGAGCCAGCGATACCAGCAGCCACTGTCACGTTCTGCACAGCTGTCCCTGCATCCTTTTGTAAGGGACTGTTACGTTACAGTGTTAACCACAATAACCTTTTTATGTTTAGCCCCAATAAAACTCTGCATGACAAAGTTTATTTGCAATCGTAATTAGACAAGGTAAAAACCAGAAAACAACAAAACAAAAAACCCCCACAACAACAAAAAGTTAGTTTAAAAAAAAATGACAGAAAGAGAGGAAAAAAAGAGAAAGAGAGAAAGACCACTGTTAGTATGGCTTGTTAAACAAACCATTCAAGTCTTTTGCTACATGCCCAGTATATCTAAGCACGGTACGTTATAAAGGTTTTATACAATAAAATATTTTTCTACAGTAATGGAGAATAAAAGAACAAGGGACATAATTCAGCATCTCCACATGTATGTGTTTCCATTAAAAAACCCAAACTGGTCAGTCAATGACTCTGGACTAGGCAAGTTAGATAAATCACAGAAGGTGCCAGCCCTTTCCTGTGCCTACAGAAGTTTTCTCAATTGTGCTGTGTATTTTATGGTGTTTGACCAGCAGAGATGAAAAGGGCTGATGTGTGTGTATATATAGAATGGTATAAATACACAGTGCTTTGATTTGCTATGGAAAATGTTACAGAAATGATGAGACTTGTGTACAAAAATACCTAGTGTCTGTGCTTCAGTCTCACATGCATCTCTGTGTGTCACCACCCAAAAATCACAGCATAAACATCACAGATTGTTAGAAACAAATCAACAGCATTAAATCCCTATAGACATTGATAGGGACCACCTTAAACATATAGGGGAACGTTTCCATAAGGGGAAAGACTATAAAGCAATCATTATAAAAATTCAATGTAGATATTGTATGGAAGTGTGTAGAAATTAAATAATGAATTACTCACAAGTTATTAGTAAACAAAGCAGGTAATGTGATGCCTTGAAAGCTCCCAGAAATGTCTGGAGCTTATGTTTGAAATAGGATGTGTTTAAATTATTCCAGCCCATTCCTATAGCAAGATAAATAAAAATGTATAACCCAGAATCTCTGTCCTTATTTAAAACCACTCCCACATGTATAAAACCTTATTTCACACACGTGCATAAATACACTGGAGGAGGCATCTATTTTAGGGTTGTTTGCCCACTCTGAAGAGGGTGGGCTGCTAAAGGGGGTCATGTTTCTGCCAGCCAATGCCCTTTTAATATTGCACTGCTCATCATAATTGCCAGTAGTACAACAGAAAAAGGGCTCTGGACAACAGCACACTCCAGAGACTTTCCAATATAAATGATAAATCAGTTAGAAACTTCTCCAAGTGATGGCCTTCAGTTCATGATTTACTCTAAAACAGATTTGTTACATTCAAAAAAAAGGAGTTTCTTCAACAACCACATTGATTCATTGTCATTCTTTAGAAGTAGATTTTAATATTTCACAACTGCATCTTGAATTAACTTCAGCAATAATTTAGATAAGCTTGTTTTGGGGACTTTTTTTTAATTTCTCAATGGTAAAGGTTTGCATTAGAGCATGTGAAAGCAAAGACAAGAATTGGGATTGTCCTTGCATTTCAGCACCCCACTATTTTACAAAAGTAGGTGTAATGATTTAGATTAAAGACACAATGGAGAAGTTGATATCCTTTCTGTTGCTTTCATCTGAATTGTCTGTTAAAATATTTGGTATTTTTTACATACATGCTTGCTAGTAGCTTAAATTATTTTTATTTATTTGCAATTGCCAAGGAAGTCTTGCTGTTTTACACAAGCATCTAAACAAGCTTTCAAAACAGCTGCCATCTAAGAGCGAGAAACCTTTAAAAATCAGCTACTTACATCATTAAAACATTACTATTGTAATTTTTTTTCCTTTTTTCAAAAAGAATATATGGGCAATAAGGAGAAAACATCAGTTAATCTTTACAAATCAGACATTCCAAATAATTTTAGCAATAAGTAACATTTAAAAGTCAACTGGTTAGTCTTTAGGTTTCAAACAGTTTACCATTTGTTTCTCTAAACAATTTCAAACTTAAACCAAGAAAATGTAACTATTTTAAAAATAAGAATCACTTGAGAAATTATAAAATACTTTGACTTCAAACTTCAAACAATGGAAAGAAATTCTATGCAAAGAAATCCAAACTTGAAAACAACTTTCCATTAATTCCATAGACAAGTCAGAATCGCACCAAATGCTAAAATGAATTAAACTAATTCAAGTCTGGGGGAGTTTGGGCTGAGTGAGAAAATGCACTAAATGAATTCCAGTTGTCAATTTTTCAGAGTAGTGTTAATAAAAAGCCAATTGATTTGGACGTGTCCCAATCAAATTAGAATATTAAACTGAAGCATTCTTATCTGCTGGTTTTATTTTTTTCCTCCTTTTTTTTGTACAATAATTTAGCCCTAATCCAGAAACCTGGACTAGTTTGGAGATGTTAAAAAAAACCAACAAAACAAACAAAAAGGAACAAAAAAAAGATAGAGAGAAAGGAGGAAAGAAAAATAAAAGACAAAGAAAACTAGAAAAAAGAATGTGCTTTAAACTTTCGGAAGTTTTTTTTTAATTGCAGAGCCCCAGGTCTGTGTCTGAGGGTACGAGCTTTCCTTACACAACTCAAAGACCACACACTGGAGGGAAACGGAGCGGAATTGGGGCAAAGTGCAAGAATGCCAAAGAAACACTTTGGGCTGTGCACCCTGGTTTATTGCAAAAACTCCGGACTATTTAAGCAAAGCATTAGTTTTACGAGATTTAAATATTAAGCCAATATAAATAGTGGCTGGAGATAGCATGTGACTTATTGCCTTGCTCTTTGGGGGTTTTAAGAAAAAAAAAAAAAGGAAGGGGGCTCTAAAACAAGATCTCTTAGCAAAGAAAATGTACATGGTATCTAGAGAGACAGGAGTTATGCTGCGTTTAAAAACGGGAATAGTATGTTCTGAGGGGAGCTGGTGGCACAACGGGAGCGGCAGACGCGCAGCCCTCCCGCGAACACAACCCTCGGCGCGGGGCTGCGGGAGCGGGCTCGGCTCCGGCTAAAAGGATTTGATTCGTGGGATTGCGCTCAATTTCTCAGAAGTGTTTGCATAGGTGAAATGTTTGAGAGAGGAGGAAAAAAAAATATATATATTAGCTCACCACTATCTAGAGATTTGCAGCCAAGCCTGCCAGCAATCGTCTCTCCCGGCACTTCTGCAGCACTTCGCGCACGGACGATCCACAACCCGCACCCGGCCCCGCTTCTCCCCTCCATTTTCGGCTGACACCGACGGCGGTTCGCCGCTTCTGCCGCTCGCAAGTTTGATCCCCCGCCCCGCTGCCGTCCCAGGCGGCTTCGGCCGCCGGCTCGATTCAACGCCTCGTATCGATCGCACGCCAGAAAGCAAACCGACCAGCGAGAACTTCGCTTGGGAAATCGCTACGCTTAGCAAAGCGGGGAGGAAAAGGCTCCCGCATCCGCTCCGCTGCGGGGAAACCTCTCCGGAAAGCGCCCGGCCGGCGGCGCGGCCCCGCACGGGAGGAGGGCGAGGGGCGCTGCCGGGAAGCGCCCCCCCCCACCGCCCCGCTCCCTCCGCCGGGCTCCCCCCCGCACCCCCGTGCCCTCACGCCTCGGGTGGGGGGCGCCCCTCGGCCGCTGCCGCTCGCCCCGCGGGCCATTGTCAGCGCCGCGGCGAAGGCGCGCCCGCCGTCCCCCCGCGCCCCCCGGGGCCCGCAGCTCCCGCCATTTCCGCCCGGGCGGGCGGATGCGGCGGCAGGGCCGGCGGGCCCCGCTCGCTGCGCGGTACCTGGCGGCGGGAGGGACGGATCCCCGCGCCGCGGGGGGGAAAGTTGCCAAAAGAGGCGCAAAAGAGGCTGCGGGAGCGGCGCGGCTCTACCCCCCACCCCTCGTCCCCCCCGCCGCCCCGCGCCGCCGGCCGCCGCCGCCCCGGGCGCGCCTCGGCGTGGCTCCCTGATCGATCAGAATGTGGGCAAATCCTCCAGTACCAACCTCATGGCCTCCCCGCTCCAGCCTCCATCTTTGACTAGTTGACATTCAGCTCCTGCCTGACCAACTCCTCATTAGCATACCTCCCCCGCCATTGGCTCGCCCCTGCGCTAGTCTTTGCCACCGCCTCCCCCATTGGCTCCCGGGGAGGATATTTAAAAATATTACCCCCTCGCCCATTGGCGCCCGAGTGCTACGTCACGCCACGCTCTTTATTTTAACAATGAATGCACAAACACATTCTTCCATTCACAAATTTTTTTTTTTTTTCAGTAGTTTGCCCGCCTTTTCTCCAACTACATTTTCATTGATTTTTTGTTTCAGCTGAGGGGGTCCCGGTTGTAAACAGATAAATCAAAAGCGAACAGAGGGGGGACCTGAGCAAATATTTTTTTCTCTCTCTTTCTCTCTTTTTCTCTTTTGTTCGGCAGTGCTGGTGTTGGGGGAACAAAACTGGTCCCCAGCGGTCCCGGATCGGAGAGGTGTGGTCGGGGGCGGGGGGCTGCTCTGCCCGAGAGGTTGCAGCTATTTTGTCTCTCTTTCGGTTGCAAAGCTCGACCCTCTTTCCCGCAAGTAGAAAAGCAAGCTCTGCCCGGGCAAACCAAATCGCTACTTTTACCCGATTCAGAATAGTAATTATTGGTGTGGTCGGGGAGCGTTTGTCGGGGGGGTCGGTGGGTGCGCACCCCGGGGTGCTCTCCCCGCGGAGCGGGCACGGCCGCGCTCCCTCTCGCTCCTCCCGCAGCCGCGCTCTGCGCGGGCTGAGCCAAGCAGGGGATTTAATTGTGACCGACTAAAACACACCAGGTCACTTCAGTGCACTTTCATGACAGGAGCTTTTCCTTTTGTACACGCGGTTGAGCTGAAATCAGGCGATAACAAACTTTAAGGACTGGGGAGGGAAGCTCTCTAGTGTTTCTCTTGCCCTGCAAATTGTAAAACACTGGAATCGTTAAAAAATGAATAACAAAGACTGAGAGTCATTGACAGTCTCTCTCACAGAGAAGTGTCTTGGTGAATTTCTTTTTTTAAAAAAGATTTCTGCCATATTGTTAACTTACAAGCCCACAACTGTGCAGTTGCTTCCACCTTTGAAATTCAAAGGAATCAGCTCTTCAACAATTGATTTCAACAGATGTTTGTAAAATGAAAATGTTTTCATACTGCAGTGAGACAAACTTAACAGCAAAGGAATCGGGTGAAAGCTGTGAAAAAGCAATACACGTTTGTAGGTAAATAAGCTTTTAAAAAAACCCCTGTATTTGCTGGCATTTTATTAAGCAATCTGTCTTTGAAAAAGTATATTTCTCTCTAAACTGTTGAACGATTTCAGTTTTTAAATCTTTTTTTCACTTCATTTGCTACCTACCTTCATACCAAATCCAACCTCAAAATATAACTAGTGTGTGAACTATAATTTTACATTATACAAGAAAAAAGGATATTAACTATTTAAAAAAATAAACTAAACTTCCTCTGTATCTATTCTTGAGCTTGGGAGTTGATTCTGATTTGGCTATTTTCTCCATATATGTATGCATGTGTATGTGTAGCCCCCACGCACAAATATTGAACTCCAGTTGTAAAGGCTGGATCTGGGTACTAATGGGTGGAGACTTTGGGCAGTGGATCCCTGGCAGTGTTTTTGGAGATGGGAGAGAAGGGCAGTGGGCTGTGAAATCACACATTCCTGTCCAATGGAGCTGAAATAATGGTATTGTTCTCTGGAAAAGAGGTTGCTTTTCTCTTCTCCATTCTTCCCCTGATCTGCAGGGACCTGATTGTGCAGTTAATCAGCAAAAAAGCGTTTGATGTAAGGCAGGGCGTGAATTCAAAAGGGCCAGGGGGGATTCAAGAGGGATTCTTCTGTCTGTTAGAAAATGTTTTTCTGATTTCAAAATGGTAGACATTTGAAAAGCTGCTCTGGTCTCTCTTCAGAGATCCGAGTTTGTAGTAGGTACTAGCACTAATTATATCGCTTCCTTTGTGTGTTTGACACTTTACTGCTGGAAAAAAAGTAGATATCTCACAGCAAAAAGAAAGATGTCCTTCCTGGAGCAAAGGTGAGCCCCTGTATCCCTGCAGTTAATTCCTTCAGCTTGCTATCAGTCGCCAGAGAGTCTCCTTATGACTGCCTTGCTAAATGTTTAGCATTGCACGATTCAGAGTAAAATAAAGCCCGCGGGGAGCAGGTAAGATCTGAGTTGGTTTTGTAGTTGTGACCTGTGTCCCGAGTGTGACATCCACCTCCCCGAATCTTCAAACATAGAAGCTTTCCTGTCCCACACTGTCTTGTCTGTAAACCCTTCCTTGCCAGCCTTGTCTTGAATGCCAAGAATATTTGAAGCATGTTCCTTATTTCAGTGTGGTCGTTTCCCAAACTTTGTAACAAAATGCTTTCTGCCGATTTCTGCTCTTGTATATACACAACATCCTGCTGTCTTTCCTATGCATAGCGTCTATACATGCATAAATATGTAAATTCATTGCTATCCCTTTACTTAATATATTATTATAACCACACAGGAAATGACATATCCTAGAGAAAGGCAACTGCCTTGGATATTTATGCGAGAAATATGTAACTTTACAGCAAACTCCAAATGGGTTTGCCAGTTTAATTTTAGCCAAACTGCAAATAAAGTGAATGAAAGTTCCCCATGGGCAGCCCTTGGTCCCCAGTGCTTTCCACGGGGCTCCTTCCTGCTCTGTGAGAGGAGGATTGTTCTGCTGTAATGCTGGATTGATTGAATTTTTGTGTTTCAGGGCTGGGAGACATTGGGGAATTATTTGGATTTTGTATGTGTGTTGTTTTGCTGCAAATGCGCAGTTGTGCTCTCCACTTCTTCTGGAGAGAAAGGCTGAGAAAAGACATTTGCTCTGCTGTTAGTTTGCTTTAAGGAAGGGCTTCTTGCGAACGTCCAATGCTGGAGAAGAATGGCGTTTTTATCATTTTTAAACATCAAGGAGGGGAGGGAGAAAAGCAGATTTTTTTTTTTCCTCCAGATCTTGGGGTGTTTTTGCAGTGTAACTCAATCTGATGTCACTGGGGGTGGAGTCTGCCGCGTTTGCTTAAACTGGAGCTGTCTCAGTTCAAGGCCTTGTGGCTGAAAGTTCTTAAATCTGTGGCAGACAGGCATGACTATTCCTTAATGAGACCCCTACTGCAGTAACGCGTTCTTTATTTTAATCAGCTTCTTCATACTATTAATTATGATTTCTTTAATAACACTCATCCCATCTGTAAGGTTAACATAGTCCCGCATGAACAGCCCAGTAACACACTTCACCATTATTGTCTGTGTGAAAACACATGTACAAACTCATCTAAACCTTCTTAATTAGGTCTCAAACATACGTGTGCTTTGTGAATGTGGGTGACAGACAGAAATAAAGAGAAGAGGGCAAGAAAAATTTCACAGAAGTTTCCAAATATATTTACCGAGGCTGTTAAAAATTAACTTTAAAATCCATCTCTGTGGAAGGCTGCTACGTTCAGGAAGGGTAGATTTGATTGTTGTGTGTTGTCTTTTATTTCCACTCCTTAGCTGCAAACATTTGCTCCTGTGGACAAAACTATAAGGCTGGATTCAAAATGAATTGATAAAACCTCCAGGGGAGACTGGAACAAATAGATTCATAAAATGTTCACAGGGCAGCATTGACTGGTAATGTTGAAACTTGAACAGATTGGATTTTTGGTTTGAACTTCAGAAAAAGAAAAGAAAATCTCTACCACTCCTCCAGAGAGGCTGGAAATCAAAGTCACCTCTGGGCTCATCTAAAATTGTAACTCTCTTCTCATTTAGCACAACTACCTTCAGTTTTCATTTTTAACACACAAAC
Source organism: Nesoenas mayeri (assembly GCF_963082525.1). Lineage (NCBI taxonomy): Eukaryota > Metazoa > Chordata > Aves > Columbiformes > Columbidae > Nesoenas > Nesoenas mayeri. Next base: position 8,171,476 of record NC_137565.1, on the reverse strand, counting down.
TTGGGGGGAAAAAAAAGTAGACTCTTTGTTTAAACACTGATTGGAATGATTCTGAAACTTGCCCTAAAATACGTGAGATTTCACCATCCCCATATTTTTACTCAAGTATTTTAGAAAAAAGTTTTATTTGAATGGGCTTCGATTCAGCCACAGAAGAATAAAACAGTTTAAAATTACTCTATGTATGTGTATCTCTAGCCACATACATGTCTACATATCAGCTGAAATTCAAATTGTTCTTCTTTTTTTTCCCCTAGATTCTTATAGGTTTTTAACAAATGCAGCTTGTTAAAGGATTTTTTAAATGAAAAATATAAACAAAAGCACTAATCACAACAAAAAGCCATAATCTGAAATGTTTTATTAATTTAAAAACTGTCAGAAACGATTTCTAAAAGTTTTAAATGCCCCCAAACTCACCTTCCCAACCACGTCTTTATTTAGACGAAACAATCGTTTTAAAGTGATAAAAGTGCCATATTTTCTTATGGACATTTTCCTATCTGCAGCATTGAAAATAAGAAAGGCACAAAAACCTCCTCGTTTCTTTCGCTAAAAAAAAAGAAACTGAATCATTTCCTAGCTATCAGATGGCCAAAAAGCCCTTCCGTGTTTCCATAAACATATCGAATCGATAGCTTCAAAAGTGATTGAATGTAACCAAAATGCGGCCAGCCCAAAGAGCTCCAATCTCTGTTGCTCAGCCCTCTACAAAGCAGGCTCTTGTGCTCGGTTTGACAGTGTCCGAGAGGGAGGGGAGCATGAATGAGAAAAACAGTCACTAAATACAAGTTATGAATGAGGGATTGGATGGGAGGAGGGAAGAAAGAGAAAAAAAAAAAAGGAGAGACACAGCTAATGCAAAAATCAGTTTAATTCCGTAGGTTTTACATCGATGTGATTTTTCTCTCGGATCCCACCGCGGACTCGCAGTCGAACACATCTCTAGCCCAGACCCCACTAACCATCCTCGCTCTAGGAAAGAGGGGCATTGTGCTCGGTGCCTCACATTTTCTTCTCCCCCTCTCTCTCTCTTTACTCGTCCCCCACCTCTCCCCCCTCCCTCTTTTGTAAATCAGAATGAGGAGGTTTTATAGTGAGTCTAATTCTCACTCCCTCCATTTCCTTCCTTTCTGCATTTTTTTATCCCCCTTCCACCCCGCCCCTCCCTCGCCTGCAGCCCTGGTATTGATTAACCACTTCGCTCCTACCCCTCCGCTCTGCCTCCCCAGTCCAGCCCCGCACCGACCCGGCCCGCAGCGGCGGGGGGGACACGGCCGGGGCTGTTCCGGGGCCGGCGGGGGGGACACGGCCGGGGCTGTCCGGGGGCCGACGGGGAGACACGGCCGGGGCCGTCCCGGGGTTGTCCCGGGGCCGTCCCGGGGCCGGCGGGGGGACACGGCCGGGGCCGTCCCGGAGAGGCTTCTGAGCGCCCGGCGCTCCCGCAGCTCCCGGCCAGCCCTTTGAAGTCCGTTGCACTTAATGTTATTTAATGAGGCCGGTTGGAGCGTCGGGACTGCCCGGCCGGCTCCGGGAGCGGGGAGAAGTGGGAGAACAAAACGCTACCGACCCAAAAGCGGGGGGATTTCACGCGAGGGATGGAAGGAGGAGTGTGAGGCAGCCAGGGGAAAAAAGACCCCGAGCACTGAAATAGTTAATGGCCCCTGGATGCATTGATTAGTATTGATGGCTTTGGTAGTTTTAATGGATTTGTTGTTTGTGGGAGGTGGGGAGCTTTTGCCTTGCTTTGAATTCTAACCCCCTGGCTGGGAGCTTGCTCCTAATTGCATGCACAGCATTCCTTCGGAGTGGGTGGTATCACCTTTTACTGCTGCTCCCTTCCACAGGGAAGGCCTGTAAAAAATCCCTTTCATGTGCCCGAAAATCAATACCCAGGGCTCTGGATGGCTGCTGTAAAAACAAAACAAAATCCTGTCCCTCCCTCACCAGAAAATAATAATCTATATATGTATAGGGAAAGAGAGGGGAAAAAAGAGCCCCAAAAGAGGAACCCCCTCCTTGCAGACAAATGCAAGGGGCAGTTGGCTCCCCTTTGCCAACCCGGGGCTCAGGTAGTTTGGGGCTGGTGTGGAAAGAGCCCCTATTTTCACAGCTGCTGGGGGCACTTTGGAGGGGACTGCTGTTGGGAGCTGGAGGTTTCAGCCTGGTTCTGGTCAATAAAAATGGATGTGGCTTGAAAATGTCTGCTCCAGTGGCAGGGAGGACGGAGGGTCAGGAGCAGTGCTTAAAAGGTTAAAAAGAAGTGGGTGAGTGGGAAGTTGCAGAGTTATGGGTGGAGTTACTCACACTTTTAAAAAAAGTACAACAGAGTAAACAACTTCATCTTTCAGTTAGTGTCAGGAGGAAGGTGAGGGTGCTGTGCCTCGCTGCGCCCAGCACGGGGCTTTGGGAAATTAAAAAATGAGGCATTTTCCTAGGAAACTATTAAACCAAGTTGATTTTTCATTCTGCCCCCAAACCGTGCGACAACGATACCAGTCTAACTTACAAGTGAACTTCATGTTCACTTCTCTCTCTGCTGGATCTTAATTTCTTTAGCACTGAGGGGAGAGAGCGCGATTGTTAAGCGCTTAAAAATCCATGCAAAATAAATCAATGTGTTTCTGCCATCTACATTTCAATTCAATAACATCGTTTTCATAGAGCTATTTCATTAGTATGGAATAACTCACCTGTAAGTAATTACAGCTGACTTGCTTTCTAGCAGAGACCAATACAAGTCCAGAAAGGGGATAAAGGTTAGCTCAAAGAAATACTGCAGAGGTTTGGCATGGGTATAAAAGCAAATAACTGTGTTCTCTCCTTAGAAAGCAAGTCATTCTTAGTCATCATTTAAAAGAAAATTCATAGCTGTGCCTTGGAGCTTCATTTCAATCTAAAATTTAAAAACAAAATCTAACTTCAAAGTGTTCCATCAGTAAAATATAATGTCACTGAATTGAACAGAAAAAGGCTCCAAACGAACAAACAACCCAAAGTTCCTATAATAATTGTTGGAGAATTCTGCCTTTCTCAGATTTCACACAGGCTCAAACAGTCAAATAGTTTGTTTGATATTTGTTGTTGTAATTCTGCTTCTTGTTGAAATTGTGTGTTGGCACTGAGTTACATTTGTTTGAAATTACTTTATCAGTCTAACACTAAATTAAGAATGAGTTTACTGGTTCAAAAGTGCACTACTTTGAATGAGATCATTTAAGTGGAGCTCTACGTGGAAAAAATACAAAGATATTATTTTTTCTATCTAATACTAACACTATTAAAATTAAAGACCATGTCTTGATAGATAGTTTAGTGCTAAATTTTATTTAAATCATAGTTCAAATGCTTCCTACTCTTATTGAATGATTTTTGATTTAGAGCAAGCTGCCCAAACTTTTTGTATTAACTCTCACTCATATGCAACACTTAATTCTATCTTGTCCAGAATACACAACAGGAAGGTTTCCAGGACATTTTCTTTTTAGACAACCCTAGTTTTCTTAGTTACAAACAAAATTTTAAATAGAAAGAATTGTTTTCAGGCTTAGCTAATTTCAGGAAGTTCATTCTTTCACCATTATACAAGCTTTCGCATGTACATTTTAAAACAAAATATTCGCAAAATAAAATGCCTACCTAGAATGTGCTCATCTCCAAAATTCTGTGGTTTTGCACCTTAATCTCTTTTTTGGAACAAAAGTAAAAGGGCCGTTTTGCTGTGCCACACAACCCAAATGTGCTCCCAGAGAGGCAGGGAGAGGAGCCAGTTGTGCTGTGAAGGATTTGGAGCGTGGTGTTTAGGAGTGCACAGCACCGACAAAACCTGCCCCTGCAAGTACCTCAGGGTCTCCCTCTTTGTTTTACTGTCAAGAAGAACATTTAGCGTTTGTTTGTTTGTTTGTTTGTTTGTTTTTGTCCTTTTTAAAAATGATTTTTGAAATAACGGTGATTCACAAAACTTCATCAGAAGCAAAACCTGGGATTCAGGTCTTTCTTTCCTAATTTGTTTCTTAGTTTTTTTTTTTCCATATAGCTAAAAAACCTCCAGCCTAAACCAAAATAAAATGTATGACCTACAGTTCAGAGAGCATGAAAAAAGGAGTTATTTCCTTCATTCACTGAATTCACCTTAACAAACAAGTTTAGAATTTCATTTGTTTGAAATCTGCAGCATATTTATCTCCAAGACATTTTAGAACACTAATCTGTTTGACATTCAAGAAAAGTAACTGAAGAAAAACCCCACCTCTTTACCCCCACAGCAGAGATGCCAATTCCTATGATTCTGTGAGCCCTGAGCAAACGGGAGGAATCAGCAGGGTATTCTGGGAGATCTATCTGAGGGTCACATCTCACTTCTGAGTTTAGAATTTAATATGAAGACAAATCATTATAAAGCTTTGCTCTTTCTTCTGGTGTCTGTAAAATCTGTGCTAAACATGAAGATGGTTTTGTGTTCGTTGAGGTGTGAGCGCAGCCTCTGGGCAGGGTGAGCAGAGCTATTTGTTTCTCTGCTAAATGTTGGAAACAGCTTTTCCTTTTTTAACTCTGAAACCCCACCAGTAAACACTTGTGCAGATGCAGTTGGTATATTCTAAAGAACCTGATCAACACAAATGGAATCGTACAATTATGGTTTGATTACCAAACAAATGGTTCAGTTCAAAAGGCTTGTGAGTCTTCAGCTTAAACGTGGGGTTTTTGGAAGGGTGAACGTGTGGCTGTGCTCTTACTTTGGCTATCTCATAAACTGTATTTTCAGAACGAAATATAAAGCTGCAGAAAGAAGTGTTCACAGTTTTGCTTGGCATGGCTACTGAATTGCATGCTAGAAATGAATTGAAAACTCATTTCCATTGCTTTTAGCTGTTAACCAATATAACCTTGTTTTAAGCTTGCGTCCTTAGTGAATGCTTCCAAAGTTAAATTTAATCTCTGTATTGCTCACTAGCACCAATGATGCTTAATTTTAAACAATATTTATTAAAAACTTTGTTTCAAGATTAATTTCCCCTTAAAACTTGTGTGATTTGCTCTTCTCACAAATCCAACACAATTAATATTGGCATTTTCTTAAATTATTTAATCTCGAGCTATATGCCAATTATTCAAGTCCATCAAGGATTAGTGGTTCAATTATATTTAAAATACCACTTGTTAGTTCACATCTAGTTTCCAGGCACCTCTGGTTAACCGAGCAGAGCACCTACCTTTAATTATAATCTAGCATTCCTCATCACTTATAATAAAAGATACTGAGCTAGTTAAGCAAGACTTTGTTGGCACAAGAGGGAAATGAAAATAAATGAATTAACAAGCCCTGAAAAATAACCTTTGCAATTACAGAATTTCTTTGGTTAATATCTCACACACATTGTGCATTTAACCACAGGAAAGTGGCGGGTGCTTAAGGTGTAAAAGACCCTTTAGAAATATTTCAGTCAACACTGCTGGCTCTTGAGCATGTTTATGTGTGCCTTTCATGTCAAGGGGGGAAAAATAGCAATGAAATTTGGGTGTTTATACACCCAGAAGCTGGGAAGTCCTGCTTAAATGCACCAATATGTAGCTGGGAACGTTTATGTGGGAACGAGAGCTTCTTCATGCTAATTGAAATCTGTACCTGGAAAATAACAACCCATGAGAAGAACTAATTTTTCAATGAGAGCTCAAACCTGTTAGGAGCCTGTGACCAAACCCAGGACAAATTCAGATACAGTTCACTATAAACACTCTCTTACAGAATAGGAGCTTTTGCTATTGGTGAAGCTGGAATTTAGATTGTAGAAGTCATCTGTTAAGATCAAACAGATAACGGTGGCTTTTCAAAACATTTAAAAATATGCCTTATCCACAATGTTATCTTTGTGACTAATTGATTTTAGTAAATGCCGCAGGGAATATGACATTAGCTAACAGAGTGCAAAGGGTCCCTGTTTGTCTCAATCCCCTGAGTATTCCTTGTAGTGGACTGAGTCCACATTTAAAACATTCAAATGTGTTTCCCCAAACGACATCAAAGACTGTTTAAATCAATATTTGGATGATCAGGGAGCAAATGTTTGAATTTGGAAAGGAAGGGGCAGATGTTGTCCATGCGTGGTTGCTGTGGCACATCACACACGTGTGAAGGTGGGCAAACGCTGGAAGGCAAGGCAAGGACTGCTGTTCAAATGGTGAGGGGGTGGCTGAAGGATTTCAGGACTAGGCAATTCCACTGGGCAGAGAAAAACTGGGAGGAATTAACAGTGTCATCTGGGAAGGGCTGGGGTTTGTGTGGACAATGTTAACAGGGAACTAGAGAAAAGGGCAAGTGACCGCAGGGCTGAATCAGTTCACCAAATGCAACAATTACAATTGAATTCTTCCAACTAAGAGGAAGACCTGTAGCAGAAACCAGAGATAGCACTTTTTTGGACCTAAGCTTAGAAGGAAGCTACTTTGGTGCTATGAACAGCACCAAAATCGTTTAAAAAATCAAGAATTTAGGAGAAAAATTGCTCTGTTAAGACCTGGCAAAGGAAACTACAGGTATCATTATGCTTCAGGTCAGACAGTTTTTCTCTTTCCCATGTAAAAATTTAAGACAAGGAATGTGTAGATCAACTGTGATTTAAAAAAAAACCAAACGAACAAACCCACATAGTAAGAACACCTTGATAATATTTAAAACAAACTCTTAAGGTTTCTTCCAAGCATGCACATAAGCTTTGTCTAACAGGGGCAGACTCAAATCCAGCGTAACATCTTTTGGCTGCTCACACCTGGCTCTTGGCAGCCCTGTCTGGGGTTCAGTACAACTTGCAGAAGTCACTGGCATCCCAGAAACGACTGTTCGTTAGCCTGTTGGGAAAAACTAACCAGCTTGTCTCTGCTGCTCATAGAGAGGATGTGCACTCTCCACTGTTTCCATTGGAATTAAACTGTTCATTAAAAGTTAAAAAAAAAATCCCTAAAAACTTTAGGCTCATTATGTGACAGAGTATTTGTTTTTAATAGGTGTCTATCAAACTATCCTGATCCAAATAATCATCACGATAACATCTCTTTAAGCTACGTTAGTTCAGATGCTTAAAGGCCAACCTGTATATGGCAAAGTGTGTGAATTAATATGGTAAAGGATGTTGTGCACTTAAAACAGACCATTCCAAAGAGATCATACGCTCTCATCTCATTTCAGTGAAATTAATCAAAATTAAACAAATTCTCAAAATGTCAAAAGCGATTGTAAAAAAAACAATGTGCATTGCAAACCCCACCACCTAAACAGCCATTATGTTTAAAGGAAATCTGTGATCTGCAACCAATTAGGAGCAAAATGGTTGTAAAATATTTAATTTGTGAGTAGCATTTTAAATTCAGTAACAGCTATAACAAAACGGGTAAGTAAATGACATTAATCACTCCTGATACTAAATTATCCCTATTTTGCTTCTAAGACAGGAATCAGACTGGGCGATGTTTTCTATTAGTTAAATACATCCATAACCAAATGAAAGCCTAGGAGGCCATTTAACTAATGGGGATTCCAACATCCTTGTTGTTCCTTTCTTTTGTGTACTTTTTAAAGGTCATATAACTGTTTTAAAGAGTCACCCCGTGATTTCTCAGTGAGGTAGTGAGCGTTATGTTCCTGATAAGAGCCATTTCAGACAGGTAGAGCAGTGTTTCCTGCAGTGAACACTGAACACCAAACTCATTTGAAATTATTTTAACAACTTCATGGCCTAAAGGAAAAAACTGCTCCCCAGCCTGCAAGACCAGTTTTGTTGTGTGTTTTGTCCTTTTTTTTTAGCTTTTCGGGTTTGGTTCAAAGAAGAGTTATTTTTGGAGGGTTATACTAAATAAAGCAATAAAATGCAAGTAGTTGTTTCCCACAGTTGAGCTCTTGTTTCGTTCAAAATCTGGTATCTTGTTTGTTTTTAATAAATTAACGGCAAGTGCAGCAAGTGGGTGCAAGTGCTCAGCTCCTCCATCCCCAACCGCTCCTGCGTGGTGTAACTCCCACATCTATGCGGTCTCACTCTCACATGTTTTCTAGTGTATTTACACCCTCTGGATGTGCATTTCGATTTCTCATTTAATTAAAACTAAAAATCTTATTTATATATATATTTTTTAAAAGAAAAGAGACTCATTTTTAAAGCCCATTTTAATTCGCGGACATCTCAGATCAGATTCAGCTTCTCAAGATGAATTATTTCCTGCTTTTCTTTCTTGTAAATATCTTCCACCAACAACCACCTTCTGCAGATAAAACTTTACCAATTAGTCATTTACAGACATAAACTCACAAGGCAAAAAACAGCCTTTGCAGCTCTAGGCCTCTTTGATGATGATGATGTTTACAAATGCTTTCACTGCTGGGCTGGTAATGTGCACTTTGCCATTAGCTCTCTGAAACTGTTCGAGACACAAAATGTGCCTTTCAGTAAGGCAGATGGTAAGAAAGATTGTTCCTTTCATTATATGCAGGACACTTACAAAATAAATAGTGGCTAGGGTGAATGTACCGATTTCTTCAGACTGAAAAAAGCTGTCTTGTTGCTCAAAATGGTTTCACTGGCTGAACAGGTCACTCGCATACATGTATGTCCTGGTGAGATGAGATTGAAATCCTTCCTTTCTTTGCTGTGTTTTTTCAGTTCCTATGAACATTTGCTGTTCACTCCTCCTTTAGGTGTCAAGTGCATCAGGACATGTTGGTTCTTAACAGCACTGTCAGTTTTACATTTGATGGGGATACAGGAGCTAAAAAGGGTGAAGTCAGGAAACAGAGACATGAATAATCTGTGCTGCCTGAACAGAAGCAGAAGTGGGTTCCTGAAGTGTGTGGCTTGCAGGAAGGGTAAGTGAGAGAAATATCAGAGCCCAAGTAGCTTGCACCGATTCAGGAGAAGAACAGCTGTTTCGATAAAGGAGACAGTGGCCGAAGTTTACACTGTCCAAGCACCACAGGGCTTAGACCCCTTTAATTGTTGCAAGCAGCCTCGTCCAAACAGTGAAGTGCCCATTTGGAGTGAGAGGGAGGATGAGGTTTGTCTGCTCTGCTCCTCTGTGCCAGGGTGCACACCCCGCACTCTGCTTTTCCTTCGGTTGTTGGCTGGGACTGACCTTTCCCACTCCTGGGACTGCTTTAAAGCTCAAGCAAAGAGTTTATCCTGACATAACCAGTTTTTGGCTCACAGGTGACCAGGACAGCACATTGACAGCAGGCAGCGTGTTTTGCTTTTTGTCTGAGTACCAGACACTTACAGAAATGTGCAGGTTGGAAAGATGGACCAGCTATGCTTTCCATTCTCATCCCCACAGTTCTTCCTTGTGGTCTATGGGATTATCTAGTCACCATCTGAGTTTTGGGTTTGCTTGAATATCTACCCAAATATTTTAATAGCTAACTTTGCCATTTCAATAAAGAGAAAGTAGCTAGAATAAACTGGATTAAGTCTTTAACCCTGTGGTATAAAAATCTCTGTTAGGTTTCTAATCACTAAGTTAAAATGAAAGTCAGAGAGATGGCAATCAATTGTAAAAGAATCAAAACTAGGATGGGAAGAGAAGAAAACAAATTATCAGAAAGGAGGGATGGAATCATTTATTCCAGACCAGCCTAAAACCTTTCACACAATTACATGGAGAATAAAGACTTTAAATGTCTCCACAGAAGGAAAGAGAAGGTTTCTAAAACTGTTTTCCTAAGAAGGGGCCAGAACTTGTTTCTCCATCTCTCCTATCCCTCCATCCATCTCCCTGTAGTAGAACATCCCTCTGGCGAGCCAACCACAATTTAGTCACGCACGATCATCCATGTTTGGATGCAAGAAGAGAAAATGATCTGAGTAATACTGGATTCCTCTGAGTTTGTCACTGGGATATTTGCCTGCTTCCTAGAGGATGAAATCACAGACAAGTCTTACCCTGATCGGTCCTGTACTCACGTATTGCTGGGCAAAGCAAACTTCTTGATCTCTATTCCCCACAGCCATGCCACCTGGTTAGCTGTGTGTGGTATACATAGATCTCCACTCTGGAGAGGAAATGGGAGAGGGAGCTGAAGTTTTGAGCATGAATCCTGTGAACTGTCAACAGGAAAATAAATTAGAGGATTCTCAGAACATGGATCTGCTTAAATACACATTCTTAGCACATGGCACTGAGATTGCTGATGATCACAGCACCTTGATGCTTTCTTAATCTGGCGTGTCCTTAGTCCCAGCTTCTTGGATTTCCTTTTGTGTCGTGTTTGAAGCTAATGCAGGGCAGGACTCCTGTGGCTCAATTCCCAGACAAACCTGTCTCTAAAATTTGACTGAGACACTATCTCCTCTGGGGAAGGTAACTGAGGGATTCTGGGTTTAGCCGAGGGCTGGACAAAAATGTGGTCCAGCCTACTTACTGACAGGTTTCCGCTTGCCTTCCCTTGCTTTATGTTGTTTCCTAAACCTCACAGAAGTCAAACAGTAAAACATTTCATCGCGATGTAGAGTCTGACAGTGTCTCCACTGAGGTACATCTGCGCAGTGGGACTCTGGATCCGTACAGCTGCTGAGTCTCTGTGTACTGCTGATAGGAATGACAGATATTTGCTACTCCTTGGGAGGATCCACAGAAACTCCTACATGATTTCTGTGATAACATGTCATCTGAGAAACATAGACACAGCCACAGTACATCAGAAGAGTAATCTACCTAGGTTTCTCCAAAACAAGATATCAATCTGATTTAATGTACTCATAGAAACTAGGGACGGAGAAACATCTCTTAGTCCCTGTAGTCAAACTCCAGCTATTGCTGGGAGGTCCTCTGCACTGAGAGGTGGAGGTTGCTTTTAGGAAATCTTTCAGCAACAGATGGGCATTATGAATGAAAAGCAAGTGCTGCAGAAGCCAAGTTTCTTTTCCCATACTCCGTATGGACTGTCAGGTCAGGTCTGGGAACTGACCCGATTTAGCAGTGACATCCAGCGTAGAGGAGTTTCTATGTCACTATCTGTGTACCAGCTCAATGCTTTTTTGTACAGTCTTGTTTATACACTGTATTCAGAAATGGTTCATTCATCATGTTTCAGGAAGACATAGAGTATCACTGTTTTCACCTCTTTGAACATGCAAGGCTGATTAATTTCTAATTCGGACACTTAATTAAGATTAAGAGCTTGGAACAGTTTCCCTCTGAGAGCAGTGGGACTTTTGCTGCTGGATTTGAATGCAGGTAAAATTACACTATTAGGCTGTGTTGGTGCAGTACGACAAGTGCACCAGAGTGCTAAAGAAATAGACTTTCCGCTAAAGCCCAGAACTGACGTCTGGAGAGCTTCCAGTTCCTATCCAGCCAACAGTATCTTCTGTTGAAATCATTGATGTGGATCAGTGTGAGGATTGAAAATCCGCTTCTGGACACAAGTGTACAGCTTTCACTGGCTCAGCTGGAGGCTGCGTGTGTGTCTCAAGGGAGAGTATCTGTTCAAAGGCACAGGACACTGTCCGCAGCGCTTGCTACAAGAGGGTTCTTTTTTGTGCCGACACAGGAGAGCGAGATATTGGTACCCTATTCCAGCTGGCTGGGGAAGGGCTCCGCAGGAAGGAAAAAAAGGATAAAGAGGCTTAGATCATGCCCTGCCAGCAGGAAGACGGCACTCGCCAGCTCCCAACTCTTGCCACGTTTTAGAGCAGAGTCTTGCTGTTCTCTGCACTATCAAGCAAAGAGACACCTTCCTGCCGCTCCTCCCACGGAGGAAGAGGTCCCCTCCTGCTCCCTGCCACTGTTATCCCTTCAGATCAGAACAGGATTATTTTAGTTGAGGACAGCAAAGCAGCTGCCTGTGCGCCCATCAGAAGCACAGCTCTCAGAATGCATGCAGGCTGGGGTCAGCAGTGGGGTGGCCGGGGCTGTATCGCTGCTCCAAACAGGGCTGTGCTCAGGGAAGGGAGGAATTGAAGCTGCCCCTAGAAATCCACATCAACGAGCAGGCAGGAGTTTGCTGGGACAGAGACTGTTCATACAAGCCAGGCCAGGAGCAAGTACATAAAGATCCACAAAAATGGACTGGTCAGTGATTCCACATATTGGCTTTTCTCTTTCCTGTAAGCAGTGATGTGCCTGTCTTGCCCACACTTTAGGATCACCTGGTGTTAGTGAGCTGTTAATTACAGCAGGCAAACCCCCTCAGCACTTACCCAGCTGCACCGAGTGTCCTGTTATAGGAACTCCCTCCCCAGCAAGCCCAGCTGCACTGGGGTGAGGTTTTAAGTTTGGCAGGTTGAGGCCATTTTACTCTTATTCTGAGGGTGACTGTTCCTTGCTGCAGGTTCCTCTCTACTGGTGAGTGAGTACCTTTAGCATATGTTATTTCTCTGTATTTCCTACTTTTGTTTTTGAAGACAGTGTTTATCTCTTCATAAGCTGTTGTTATCCAAGGCTCTCAAAACACATGGCACTCTGTAATAATACCTAACACAGACATGATATTGCGAAGAGCACCAGCTTGCAATTGTAAATCTCAAGGTACTTTATGAAGGTGATTGTTGCATCTGCTTTGTGAGTGTCATTGCTAAAGCAAAGTTAAGTTGCCTGCTCTAGGACGCATCTTGTCTGTCACAGAACAAAGATTAGAGTTCACTGATCTCAATTGCACTTGATCTGTTTGCTCCCTTGGCCTTATTGGGTTGTGCTTATGCTATGTAGCACAGAAACAGGGTCCTTGGAGTGAGGTAGGGTTGCAAAATCCCTGATACAAACAGATAGCAGCTCTAGTTCATTCTCATTCACAGTGGTGACATGCATGAAGTTCAGGTACCCTTGCAAGGAAAGCCCTGTGCTTTAGTCCTGAGAACTCACGCTTTGTGCCAAGTAGTTTTCTGTTTTTCTCAAGTATTCATTCTTGTGACTCTTAACATCACTGTGGACCTTAGTGCTGTAATTGCTCTACTTCTCCATGTGTTGCTCCAAATTTAGTTTTCGGGTGATAATGTCTATCGGGTAAATGAGGAATGGTTATATGTGTGCAGAGCCTTGTTTGAAAATGTCAAATGGAGCAACGATACCCAGCTGCAAATTGACAGAACTTAGTTTTGATTATTTGAGCATTTTTGTTTGAATGAAAGATTTTTCCAGGCACATCAGCACTGTGAGCAGCAGGAGAAAATGATCGGATGGCAACGTCTGCTCAGTGAAACAGCTGCTCTTTCTATAGCCGTGAGTCAAAGTCTGGTTTACTGAAGAATTTCATTGGAGTCGACTGGAATTTTGCCTGGGTAAGGTGCTTGAGATTTTTCTTCGAGTAACTTTGCAGTTACTCAACATGGAGAATTAGGAATCACGTGACATTCCTAACGCAATATTGTGCTTCCATTCGTACTGCATGAACGTACTTACCTGAAGATTAAGTAGATCTTGCACGCACAAAAGTGCCCGCTCATGCTGAAGGCAGACAAAGAGCGCGGAGCTGTTGTGTCAGTGGAACGCCAGCTATTTATTCAACTGTCCACCATGGCAGGAGTTTTTCTGTTAAATATATAATTCCCCACTTTTTCTCTTAAACAAGAGAACCAGAGGGTGAAAGGGTTGAAGATTAAAATGTAAACAGCAAAATTTATTATAATTACAAGAGTGTTTCAAATTATTTCCTTAAACTGCAACATAATTTACCTCTAGTCAAGGTCTCTATTGGTGGTGAAAGAGGAAACTGCTTGACCTTGGGGTGACCTCTGGCCCCCGGGGGTCAGCGCCCGAGGAATGCGCAGATGTCACGGTTCATAAGCAAGGACAGAAACTCTCAGGTTTCCCAGGCAGAGAGGCGCCAGTTCGGGGATGGGGCCAACATGTGCACCTCCCTTTGAACCGGCCACTCGTACCTGAAATCGCACTGAAAGCGCTGGGCTGGGGACAGGAAAAGTCCAGGGCAGCCCAGGATGGAGGCTGGTTCCAGGAATGGGCAGAAGCAGCAGAATGTAATGGAGGGAAACGTAAAATTTCACTGAAGTGGGCCCATGTCTGCGCTACCTCAATAGTTTTACTCAAGGAACGCTGCAAACAATGTGATCTAAGCTGCAGATCCATGTACAGCACTTGGCAAGGGTCAGTTAGAGGAGCTTTGGCTGCAACCAACAATGCAGCTTGTCGCTGTTGCAAAAGCAAATGTCCGATACTCTTAGCAATGCAAAGAAAGAGAAATTGAAGGATTTATTGCTCATACTGTGTTAACAAAAATGGTGCATGGCTTGAATTAATTGCTGGTAGGACTTTTGTAACATCAGCAGAGATGCTCACAGCAACCTGGGCCTGGAGCTGCTGCTCGGCCGCCTTCTCTGCCCCGCAAGAAAGCGCTTTGCATTGCCAGCACATGTTCTTTGAACAAAACCCACCAGAAACGTAAACAAAAACTTTCATGACTGAGACCAAAATAAAAAAAATACTTCAGAAAATTCTTCTAAATAAAAGCAAATTGTTAAGGAAAGTTAAATTTAAGCGAAAACAAATTGTATGGTAAATATTAAGCTTAAGGAGAGAAAATTATACCCGCAATAATATTCAAAGAAGAAATGGGATGAGTGGAAAAACAAACACAAGGTTAATTTTAATATTAAAATCGTAACTTATGTATCAAAATAAAATTTATATTCAAGGAAATTGTGAACCCAAGGGTTCCTTTCAACTGTTTGCAGCCTACAAACCACAAGTTGCTTTAAGCATGATCAAAGTACTTCACAATTATTTTGGTTTTAAATCACTGTAATTGTCAGCCTAGGTTGTAATCAGAGAAACATTGTTCTGAAGCAGCAGCAAACTTGCCCTGGCTGTAATCTAGGGAAAAATTGAGAAAAATAGTGGGATCTGGTCAGTTAAGGGCAACACGGTGCTGGGGGACAGAGTTGTGTTAGACATGAGATGCAGTTCTGGGCTGACAGACAGCGGCTGCCCTGGCCCGCTGGGACAGACCCGCAGACTGCCCTGCTCTGGTCGGCTCTGCCTCGGTTTCTCTCTTGGGAAAAGCAGGGGTGACATCGGAGAGTCTTCATAAGGTGTAATTAATGAAGTGCTATGAGATACATGTGCTCCAGGTGACCCTGGAAGATGCCTGCATACGTTAGTTGTGGGGATGGCAGGAAGAGGCAGCCGGTGGAATGAGCGGCGCAGAATACTTGGATGGAGGAGACGGCGGGAGCGCCAAGAATGACTGCAATGCGAGTACGAGCCTGCTCGTGCATTGCTCTTTTAATAAAGCTGGCAGCGTGTTATCTGGAAGCTGCGATGGGTTTCCTAATAGATTCCTTGGAAGTTTCAGGTTGGAGAGCTCTTCCAGGGGCTTTGCCAACAGCCCAACAGGGTAGAGGATGAGCTCAAATGCTTTTGTAATTAGAACAGAGTACTTCTTGCAATTAAAATGATCTTCTAGGAATACAGGAAATAAAGCCAGTTTTTGAAGGAACCGTGTTTTCTAGACATTAAAAGGGTAAAGGTAGCTTTAATCTGGACTCTGCTATGAAGAAACTGAAGGAGATTTCCCCACTGGAAGCCTTGAAAAGAGAATTTGCTCGGCAGTACAAATGAATAAAACAACAAGGCTTTGTGCTTGAGGATCTCAAAGCGTTTTCTGCTCTGCACCAGGAAATGTAATACCTCCTGGGAGCTGTGCTAAATTGGAAACAGGGACCTTCTAAAAGGCAGCTCAAGTCTGCTCTGGCTGAGCACAGCCATGCTTCCATCAGCGGTGGTGGAAAAGACAAGTGATGTTTTGACAACTTGAGTCTTCAGTCGTGACTTTTCTACAGGGATGCAGGAGATTAGCAGGCAGCGTAGATTTAGAGAAGAAGCAGTTAAGAGAATTAAATCTGCCACCTTGGATTCTGCCAAGCTAGAGGCTTTCCTTGGCCTCAGAATGACAGAAAAATCATCACTTCAGGTGTTTGTCAACAGTGCATCTCCTTGCTTCCAAAAAATGGGGGTAACCTTGAGGTGGCAGTGAGGGAATGCACTGGTTGAGGAGGCTCTGCTTTGGACTGGCACTTTCTCCACTCTATTTCAGAAAAAAATGCAGAACTGAAGGAAGTTCAAACGTTGGTTTAGTTTGTATGAATCATCTCCTCTGCTGCTGTTTTCTTCTAGTCGCCAAAGAGGCATAAGGGAAGAAATGACTGAACAGTAGCGAAGGGCAGGTGATGTAATGTGAAAGTGGAGAGGAATGATTAGCGGGAGAGACAAGTACTGTAAGGAGCAACTGGAACCTCAGCTTTTCATTTGGGGAAGGTCAAACATTTCCCAATAACCCATTTGGGTTCAAGTGATGCTGAACAAAGAAAGTGCGGGAGGTGGCTGTTGGAAAGGAGGTGTCTGTAACAAAGCAGAGGGGCTCATGGAGGAAGCTGTTCCTGTATTGTGCTCTCCTAGGTGAATGTAAATGGTTTGTAGCTGTCTTTTTTGGGTCTACTTTTGCAAAATAATTTACTGCAACTATTTATTTAAAGAAGTCACAAGTAGAGTAAGTAAAGGAAGGTAATTCAGGTGTCACTGTGCACTGCCAGACCTCCTGGTAACCTGGGTTTTATCCAAACTGGGCATGGTCCTGTGGAATTACCCAGAGCACTTGGTGAGGTCTTTGCTGGCTTTGCTGTGTGACACCTGGCACAGAAGCAGGAAAATGGTGCAGACAGATGTGGTGTAAAACTTCTCAATATGAGGGCTGCCCTGTCAAACTGTTATGCATTAAGAATTCTTAAGCTGAGTTTATATCAAAGCAATGATTTTTATCTGGTTGTGGCTTGTCTGAATCAATGCTAAAAACCTCCTAAGTAGTTTCCACTAGATTACTGTCTTATCTAAGGAAAGATTAGCCTTTGGGTTCTGCTATCAATTTACGTGTTCAGAGGTACATCATTTCAGTTCTCTGCCACAGAGATGGTATGAGGGTGTACCAGTTAAGGTGTGAGATTGTGACTCAATACCACAGTGTTTTTATTTACTTATTTTAGCATGGAGAAAAAGCCTGTTATGCTCTTGCACAATTTTGAGTATCCACACTAACCAATGTAATTGTGAACAAGCCCCAGCAGCGTGTCAGCGATGTGTGTGTTTGTCTCCAGCCTCTGATCATACACCGTTTGTGACACATGCAGACTAATGCATCACTGTAAATCGGTCCTCATATGACTCAACCCACACCAGTCAATAAAAGATAGTCCATAAATCTGGTGGGTGGGAGTAACAGAGCAATAAAGAAAGGAAGAAGAGGTGAACCAAGACTGACTGGTATTATTTTTTTTGTTTCGCTTTTTCATGAGTGGGTGAGCATCAGAGGGAAAGAGGTACAGTCTTTGGGATGCAGTGATGGAAAGATTCTCTCACTGAGTGATTTGACTCAGCAAACAAAATCCTTCTCCATATGGAGCCATGGAAAACAGAGGGCACAGGGGGAAAGAAGTGATAGTAAAGCTGCGCTCAGTCCTCTAGCAGCAGCAAAAACAGATACCGAAATTGTTCTCTGAGCAGATACAACCCAGAGTTGTTTCTTTAGCTTTCCTTTGGCTCCTTTAATTTTTTCTTGCTGTCAAGAAGAGCTGGGTGAAAAGGGTGGGGAGGGGGATGATTTGTGCAGCTCTTCCACTTGAGTGTAGAGAACAGAGAGCAGAAGGTGCAGTGAGAATCCTTCTAAAGTGGCCATAGATGTGTGAGGTCCAATTCTGTTTTCAAAAACGTATCTGCTAGATGTAAGTGCATGGGAGGTCATTAGACCTCTGCTGCCTTTCGGGGGGTGCGGCAGGAGGGAGCTGGGCTGCAGAATGGGAGGGCAGCAGCATCGTGCTGCCGGCAGCGAGAGCCACCGTGCGATCAGCAGCTCTGGCAACAGGGACTAGAGGGGAAAGAGGCTGGTTTTTACTCTCTGCTAATGTAATTGCTAGCCACGGCCAGACACTTATGTTTAAAATCACGCCAGTTGTTTGTGATCGTGTTAAGGGTTACTCTGGAGATGAGTACAGCTAGCTGGCAGGGTTTTAAACACAGCAGTCCCTGTCTTGGGTGATCACCTAACATCCTGCTGTTTACTGGATCTAAAAATAAATGGTGTTTTCCCAGAGCAGAGAATCTAGCCTGTGCGAAAATACAGGTATTTCCAAATTGCTTTCCTGACGGTAGGAATCTTTGCTTCATCCAGCCACTCTCCTCAAATAACTACTCACCTTGGATGGATGGGGACTGGGGGCTTGTCATGTAGTTTTTCATTCAATAGGGGAAAAAAGGTACTAGTAGCTGTGTGTAGATTTATTTCTGAGGGAAAGATAGATGTAAAAGTCTGTGTGAAGGTTTTCTGAGGTTATAGGGATAGATATCCCCTTGGGCAGAAAGAAATGGTCTAATATTCACCCTGCATGGACACAGTGTCTCACCAGTAACCATGCCACTCGCTAATATTAAGATTCTTGTTGCATCTGAATTAATTCATGCTATGTCTGCGATGGGCCACAAGTGAACACAAAAAGGGACAGATATGAGAGATGTGATAGGGTCTCAGTTTAAGGCTGGCCATGGACTGTATATGACATTCTTCTAAGTAAACTGACAGTGTCCAGGTTTATAATAGCTGAACTCCTCAGTTTCCTTTAGGTAAACATTTCACTCTAATGGAACATTATACCCAGGACCGTGCTTCAGCAGACATGCGTGTATATGAATTGCATAAAGATAGACCAATAGATAAATAGATATCTGGATTTAATAAACACTCACATTCTAACACTAATAGGCTGGCGAAATCTTACAGAGAGGGAGAAAGACTGAAGGAAAATACAAAATACCGTCAAGAGTTTACAGACTGGCACAACTGGAAGCACTCAGCATCACAGGCTGAGGGGAGGGAAAGGCCTAGATGGAACAGGCAAACTCTGCATTAATAACGTTCTCCCATCTTGCAGCAAGGGATGGTGAAGGAGCCAGTGGGGTGGGTGCCTGCTATTTCTTCAGAAGTGAAATCATCATCATCCAAATCAAAGCGTTTCACTTATGAACTATGGAAGTAGAAGGATCCAGATATGTTTTCCCAAAGCCACAGGATCTCTAGAAGGTTGTTTTCCTTGAAAGTCAGGTACGTGCTTTTGAAAACGTTCTTTGACTTCTCTTGAAGGCGAGATGCTTTTCCAGTAGGGAGAGATGTTCTTCAGGTTGGTTGTAGCCCTGTATACACTTCTTGATGTTCTCCCCACTATCATTCACCAAAAAAGGTGGTGCGGGGGAAAGGCACACAAAAAAAATCCTCCATTCCCTATTCCCTCCCAAACAAATACCTCTTCCAATTTTTACTCTAGGAACCAAAATCCTATAACAATGGCAGCTCTCTACTGAACTTTTTTTGAAATTGTGTCACTTGACAGAATACGGCCCTGACAGCCAGCACGGAGAGCAGGAGGCTCCTGCATCCAAGAGCCTATGTGAGAGGGCTCAGATAATCCCTGTCAGTTATTTCCCATGACTTCAGAATTCAAGGTAACTAGGTGAGAAGAAGGAAGAACTTTCTGACAGGAAACGAGCAACAAACAAACAAAAAAAGTGGACTTAAACTAGGAAAATCAGACTGTAAGTTCCAGCTTGCCTGGAACTAGCGTTGTCTATTACCCAAGTAAGGTCAAGGCAGCTATCACCTCAGCCCAGACACCCTTTTTCGCTCTGTTTTTATAGTGCCTGGGTTTATTTTTCTTCCCTTTATTTGGCTCCGTGCCACTTAGTTGGCTGGTGTGCACCTTGGCTGGATACACTGAGGAAGGGCTGCTGGCTGCTCCATCTGCGGTGCGCCCAGCGAAGCCCACTCTTCCCAAATGGCTCATGCCATTGATCCCGTCTGCCACCATCTCAACCTGCTGCATTTTGGGGAGCCAACGCCTTCAGAAGCAAGCCCCCGTTTTGACTGTCTTTAATTATTGTTCTGAGCTGGACTCAAGAAAAGATTTCCCTCCTTTGCAAAGAAAAAGCAATAAAATAAAGGGGGCGGCGCAGCGCAGAGCAGCCAGGGGAAGAGCCCAAGTGGAGCCCCCCCACGCGCGGGCGCCGCGTTCTCTCCCACCAGGGATCTGCAATCTTGCATGCATGAGTTGCCTTGCAACGGCCACTGGGCTGTCATTCTGTCAGGCCCATTTACAAATCGCATAACAGGTTTAATTTTGAAATCTCTCTCTCTCTCTCTCTCTCTCTCTCCCCTCCCTTATTTTTGCTGAAATGGATTTACAATGAAAGTATTTGAAAAGGAATAATTATCTATATGAGCAACAGCAACACAATGCCTGCAGCGTGGGGGTGGGGCGCCATCTGAAGAAATGAGTCTTAAATCTGAAATCTGCTTTTATACATGTCTACGTATCTACAAAGAGCTAGATATTTGTAAATACCTATAAAATATTTTATGGATACGACATGATTTTAAATTGTATGTGTATACATCAGGCATGTGAAGCCCAATTTCAGCTTTTGTTTTTCTTGTGCTAAACACCACTTTTTAAAATAATCCTCCAGCCATCTGATTGTGTGCATTTTCTATCTGAAGCGATATTCATCCAGAAATTGGTTACCAAAACCTTAGAAGTGCTTTCCAGAGCATTCCAGCCCAATTTATATTTTAAAAAGGACGACCAACTCGCTCTCTCAAAGTGCGGGAGAGCCTGTTTTATGCAGTAGTGGACATGAAGCTGAAGCTTTTTCTATAGTCTCTGTCCATTTCTCTCAGTGAATTGAATCCAGTCAAAGGTCAAACTGGCCAGAGGCACTTTTATTGTCATGGTAACCATGACTTAATCAAACAATCCTGAGATTCCAGGTTTGTGGGAACAGGCAAAGATCTGAAGAGACTGGAATTAATCAATCAAAGGGGGCAGGGAGGAAAATCCTAAGATATATGACTTAGCCTTCCAAATCTATTACTCTGTCCTTAAACACACAAGAATTATGCCTTGGACAAAGCCTCTTTTCAGATCAAATACCTCTGATTTTTGTTTTCTTGTCCTTTGCATCAAATTTCCTAACATACCCCTGTCCTACAGCATTCAAACCTCAGCCCAGATTTCACCAACAAGAGAGAAAGAGGGGAAACAATAATTTAGGAAAGATGAAGATTATTTTGTGAAAAGCTACTTAAAGGGGTGGGGGGAAAAAACAGAGGGAAAGGAAAACCATGGGCGAATGCAATCAACCACCTTTGATTTGAAAACCTATTTATCTTGTTAGTAGTGTTCTAGTGCAGATCTACAGGCAATAAATGTGTTTTTAAGGTTGCTCTGATTTCCGGCCAACTGCTGCGTGTTCTTGGGATCCCAAGGCTGCGGGACCTGCTCTTGTCTCAGGCGCTGGAGTCACTCAGCATCAGCAGTGCTGAGTCCATCCAGCCCCTGCTCTTTTCTGAGAGCCCCGCTGCTTCCAGGCTGTTTTGAGGTACCTGGCGAGCCCTGGGGGTTGGTTAACCTGGAACTCAGCTGGGGCTCAGGCTGCTCTTCCAGAAGGATATTTTGTACATCTTTGTTTTTATTTCAAAAGCCATTTGCCTATGTCTTACCTGCTGTATTTCGCTTGTGAGTCTAATGGCTGTGTTTCCTGGTTGGAGAAAGAGGTAGACCTGTAGGCTCTACTCTACCACCATATTAATGGAGGGAATGTCTTGTAGTTTTTGGGGCCATGCAAACTATGTCCGTGTGCCATTAAAGCCCCCAGATAATTCTTGTTTTGGCTTCTAATGAAGTTAACCTCTTGCTTTGGCTTCCTCTGCCCAGAGAAGTGATAAATAAAATCATGGGGGTATGACAGGAGCAGGAGGACTTTGCTAAAGCATTGGTGGCAGTAGGTTTGAATTGTTATGCCTAGTTAAGTGGAGGCATCACATGTTATTTTCCAATTTTAGAGAAGAATTAGCAAGAAACCTGAAATACACTTGCTCTTGGAGGCTTTGCTGAAGTCAGGTATCTGGAGGGTGGGATTGGTTGCATACTATGCGTGCTCATTAACACACTTACACAGTCATGGAAACACTGAAAAGCTGTTGGCTGCTCTGCTGTACTGGAAGCCTGGTTTTGTAATGTCATATAGATGTTCACCCTTCTGCTCTGCTCTCAAATGCAATGCAAGCTGAGAGGCAGCCGCCTATTGTCTGGTGACTGCTCTGTCCTAGGGACATTGCTGCTGCAACTTTGCTCTATGAATGTTGTATAAGGAATGCAGGTAATTACTTGGAAACCCCAAACCTAACTATTTTATTGGCATTCAGAGCAAGAAGAGAACTGATTCCATCTTGATGTAGAGGTATCCTTACAACAAAATGTATCTTCTCAATGCTATTTGAGGTTATCTTAGCTAAGAGACTCTAATGGGTGAACAGGGGCTGGAGTTAGAGATATTGGTATCAACAAAATTGAGGAGAGTTTGGATGTTTTTTGATAGGTAAAGGCTTGTCTTCATTTCTTGTCCAGTGTCTCAAATAATCTTTAAAGACCAGGGCAAAGAGCAGTATTGATGGAGATGAATTGCTGCCTCCTGCAGAAGCACTGAGTGCCCTTCCTATCAAAACTGCTAGGAGCAGCAGGCACTCAGCACCACTGTGAAAGAAGCCTTATATCCTCTTTGCTCCTAATCTGTTGATCCTCTCAGGACAAGACTGAGGAAATTGGTGAGACGAGGGACCATGGGCAGGTTACACACAGAGCCAGCACTGCACATGACCCATGCCAAAATGAAATGCAAGTCTGGGAGGTATAAGCCCTGTAAACTCCTTCCCCTTTGCAAAACTATACTCCAAGTTCACTTTAACATTGAAGTACCATGGATCCTGAATGCTACCTTTAAAGGTTAAAGCATTTAAACTATAGGAACAGCCAGGGGCAAGGAGAGGCCCTTTTCAATTTGATATGTTGAAGTCCTACAGGAAAGCCAAACTGGGGAGGTCTCCGTTCTTTGTGCTTTCCTTCCCTCCTGAACCTGAGATGGCTCTGAGGCCCAGCCTGGGCTGCTGTTCAGTATCCTTGTTTCTTTCTCTCTCTAGATTATAGTAAATTAGCCATTTCCAAAAAGCTCAAGCAAGGGGAGAAATTCTCCATCCCTGACCTGCATGCTGCACAGGGCTGCTTTGCAGGAACAGGAGGTACATCAGGAAAGACTTTGGTGCATGAAGAGCTGCACTTCTGCCAGGGGTTCAAAGCTTTGTGGAGATAAGCAACATCTCTCTGATATGTGGGCCCTGCCAGAGGCTGGGGGGCTGGCCACAAGCAGCATCGCTGTCTTCTCAGGGGATGATCATCTGCCTTTTGTGGTAGATTGCAGGCCACTTGCCTTCCCTGGAGGGATTAGGGTCTGTCCTGGAATTCTGTGGTGGACAGCAGATTTTTTTCCAATTTCCTAGCTGTTATCTTGTTCCTGTTCTTTGAGGCAGGTGTAGGCCTGACTCTTGCTGTTTTATGCTGTGTCTAGCAAAGTCAGCCCCACTCCTGGTCAGGCTGTGAGGTGTTACTGCAATACAAATAGCAGGACTGTCCTGGTGTACACTGAATGTTTAGCTTGCAGAGATATGAGAACACCCCGTGGACTTTACCTCACACTGTAATCAAAAGAGTATTCCTCAGTTTACTCTAGCCTAAGCCTTTCTGCAAGCTGCTGCCTTTTACTGAATTATCTGGTACGATAGCAGTGATATTAATAGCAGGAGCCTTCCTTGCAAAGAACAAATTGCAGCTACAGCGTGGCTCCCATTGCCTCCTTGCCTGCACTGCTATCTCTCTGTACAAGAAAACACTTCCAGGTTTACTCCAGCAGTTACAATTAATGGAGATCTCCATCCATTTATCCCGCATCAGCATAAACAGTCCTATCTGTAGGTGGTGCCTGCTGTCAGCTCCCAGCCTCTAAAACGGTGCTGGAACTTCCTTGTGCTCAGAGATGTGAGCCAAGGTCTCCAACACTTTCTAGGTAAGGGCAAGGCTGAGGGTGACTACTGGGGAACAGAAGTATAAAATCTGGGAGTCCTGCCATGGAGAGGCCTTCTACCATTGTGCTTCACTTTTTTTAAAGACTTCTCTTTAAAAACCTTTACAAATAGCTGGAGGGATTTGCAAGTGATCATTTAAGGGATCAGAAAAGCCCAACTACTTGATGAAATTCTTTTACCTTTAGTAAATGAATGTTACTACTGGAAAGGGGCTGTGTGCTCTCACAGGGCTGTCCTTACAGAGAGATGTCTTTGAATAGCTGCCTTTCAGGAGCGAAGAATAGCTGTGTCTGACCAGGAAAGCTCTCTGAGGGTCCCTTCCAAGGCTTGGTCTTCTTCACAGAAGCAGATAAAGCTCTTAGAACAACTCCTCTGTCACCATGATAGACCTCACTCCTCTTATAGCTGTACACAGTCACATGGGCAGGCTTCAGTCCTTTATGGGGTAGGTGAGTATTTCTGGGGGTGAGAAGTCTGAATAACGCTGACTATGAATGCTTAATAGAATACTTTCTGGATTTATTTTTTAAGGGAAATGTTATCTGCAGCATGCAAAGCCCCTAAACTGTATGAGTACATGTGTACCTTAAGAAACTTACTGTCCAAGAACTTGGAAGAGACCACTCAGAGTCCTACCAGATGAACTTCATCCTGTTTCCTATCAGCCATTCAGTATCTCTGTTCTGCCCTTTATGCAGCTGGGGACTGTGGCTTTGCCAGGGAACTCTTGAGTTCCACGAGTTTCCATTTCTGTGTTACTCCGTGTTTCTCAGTGGCATCGTTCAGAACAAGACCATACCAAGATATACTTTTTTGTCAGTCTTCATTTGATTTATAAACTAGCTCTAAATCATCACAAATTCTGATATATAGCGTTGAATTGTCTCTCCAAATAGATCCTACAGAAGTCTGCAACAGACTTTTCTTTGGATGTATGAACGTGTAGAAGCATCATGTGAAGATGACTGGAAAACTTTGGCATTAGGTTTTTTTTCTTTTCCAAGTGATAGATTTACAGAATTTTATTGTTATGAATCTTGAACTCCTTGAGAAAGGACTAAGTGGGTATGTCCAAGATGTCTTGTTAGCTGAGGTAAGGAGAAAGCTCTTAAACTTAGTTCCAACACTCTTGTGCATGGAGGTTGAGGTGGGAAGCACCCAGTTTAGTTCAGCCAGAGGAAAATGACTGATGTGCAAATATAAATCAATTCCTCCTCTTAAAAAAAGAAACATCCATGAAATATTTTTTAGAGAATAAAACTAATTAAGTAATTCTATCTACCTGTACTTTTATTAAAAAAACAAGCAAAAAACCTAAGCCAAACACAAAACAAAAAATACCTTCCAAGCTCACAAAAAGGGAATCCTATTGCTAAATGAAGCCTGGAGTCTTATTCTGACCTCACTTTACAGCATCACATGAATATGGAGTTCTGTAGCAGTGTCCACTTGCGGAGCACGCACGTATTGAATCGCAGCCCCGGCGGTGCGGGACACGCTGCAGGGAGCTGCATCAAGCTGCTTTTGAGGAAATCACATTTCTCAGATAAATATCAGTCAGCTGCAAACATTTTTCTCCCCAGGATATGTGTGCTTTTCTAATGTTTAGAATAAAAATGTGGTGCTAGGAATTGGGAATATAGTTTTCAGATATTTGATTACTTCAGCACTAAAGCAGCGTGATAGTATTAGTGGTAGCCTTTAACGTGAACCTTGTTCTGCAACTTCCAGGCTTCAAAAACTAATGAGGAGTAAAACCGGGGGGAAAAAAGTGTCTTCTGACGAGCTGGTCTTCAGCACCTTTTTAATGGATAACAGATCTGCCGTCATCACATATCACTTGGAATACATTATGACAAGACACACAGGCTAATATAATGCATTGTCTACAAAAGGCTGCAATAAATGAGGGAATTTCTCTTTCACTTGATAGAGAATAAATCAGTTCCTGTTACAGAAGCTTTAGAACAGTTTTCTCTGAAGAACCTCATACCCGAAGTCTCCCAGTGCTGGTACCCAATGTAATCAGACAGCATCAGTTACTTTGTTACGGAAGTTACAAATTGGTCTCTTTACATCTGTGAAATCTGGAAAGCAAAGCATGAAAAGAGTTTCTAACTTCTGGCACTTAAGAACATGTTTTCAGGAAAGCACAGGACGCAGGTAGGCAATAAGAAACACCAGGTTTTCACTGTGCTGAATTCTGTTTCCAGGGAGTTTGATGTACTTCGAGTCTGGCTTATTTTCATTCCCAGTGTTCAGATGTGAATCCTGGGTGGGTGTTTCTCAAATCTGCTGACTGACAGACTGCTGGATGTTTGCCAGTGGCAGGGCAGTGCTTTAGAGAGGGTAATAACATCAAATGTTATTCCCATCCAGGGAAAACAATGAAGAAAGAGATGTGAACTTAAAACTTAAACCCAAATACCTTGTGTTATTGAAAGACTAGTGCATGCAAAACATTTTTTATTAAAAAAGTTTGATCAGCAGAGCAGTATTAGCCGATGTGAACACACGCTTCCCTCAGCAGGCACGACTATTTCTCTAATCAGCTACTGTCAAGACTCCCTCTTCTGCTCTGCTTCTTCCCCAGCTGCAAATAGCAGTTCTAGAAATATATCCCACTTCCTTGCCCTGGTTTTGCCTTTTCAGTCAAGAAAATATAGCGCACACTTAAAACATTTTTTAAAGTACTCTTCAAACTTTTCCTGGTGGGTTGATGGGTGGTTGAAACTGGAATGACCCAGGAGCACTGAGTCATCTGCTGGCTTTTTTTTTCCCCATCTCCGCTTCTATAAGCAGTGATTTGTTTTCCTCCTTCCTCTTGATTAGCTCTATAATACACTCAGATTGTAAAGTGAACTCAATTTTGTGTCTCTTATATTATCTGTAGTGTCTCATTAGTCTTGGTACCATTATAACCCCGCTCTGAATCATCATTTGTATGTGGATGTTTGACATATCAGCTGATTGTCCCCTTTTCTCTCTCCTTTCCCATCTCTTCTGAAAAGCAACGAAGCTATTTCTGTTGATACTTAAACATCACAATTTCTCCCACTAACACTAATAGCATAATGGCATTATGAAGAACCTTCCTGCCGTGCATTTTTGTGTGACGCAATGCAAACAAGGTGAAACTCAATGAAAACATCATTAAAAGTTACCCTCTTAAAATTAATTCAAATAAGAATGAACAAGAAGTTTAGACCAAGCAAATGCTGGTTTTCAGGGATTAACTGTTGAACAAAGTATTCTCAGAACAGTTTCAGTTGGGGCAGATTTGACATGGGAGAAGGTATAATAATGTCGATGTGTACATGACCTAGGCTCTAGTGCATAGAAAACTGGTGTCACTGCAGATAACTGTGTCACAAAACTATTTCTGTTTTCACCATTCTCCTAGGCTGTGGTGAGAATAATTTCCCCAGGGCTAATAAACTTTTATCCAGATTTATGCTAAAATGGGATTTAGTGTCTCTTGCTCCTGTATATTGGACAGTCAAAGTACTCTTAAGCTCCCTTGGGCTTTCTCTGCTCTATGTAATACAGCACGAGAGTCTTGCATGCATATTGCTTTATTTTTGTTTTATTGACACTCATAGATGCAGCCTGTTTTTTTTCTTCTTCTGGAAACTTTTGTACAAGGAGCCGCCACTTTTAAAAAATAAAGTAATTAGAAATATTGTTACTTTTTGTTTGTTTGTTTTTAGTTAACCCCGGATGACAAATTTTGGCAGGTTTTAAGTACTTGATATCCCACAGGAACGAGCACTGTTTTGCAAACGTCCTCAGATTTTCAAGACCTTGTTCCACCAAATATGACTTGCATTTTTCTAATATTTTTCTTTGCTCGGCTTCCCCGTTGTCTCATTCCATGTGGTCTCACTTGACTCTTGCTTTAACTATGATAAGTTCTCTTGTTTTCCTATTCATATTATCTTCACAGCCACATTTATTTATCCTATTCAAAGCCAGGCAAAAATTTCTTAGCGTTACAGTGTTCATGGAACGGTACCCAGAAAATGCTTCTCAAGAAGCACGGCTGATACGTACAAGCGGAGTTCTGTGCACACACAGCAGGACTTGGTTGGATCAGGGCTTTTCCTTGATGCAGTTTTGCAATTCTTTGGAACAGCTGTTTTGCTGCAGCAATGGGATGCTGAGCTGCCAGGCTTTCCTCATTCTGTGGACTCCTAAAAAGCCATATGATTAGGAACCATTGTAGAAAACTACAGTTCTTCACTCTACAAGTCTAGTGAACACTGTGTTCAATTGGTATCCTTGATGCAGAAATTTGTTCTTGCAAGTAAAAAAGATGCCTCTGATACTTAGGGCTCAATTAAGGGCTTAGTTGAGAGAAGCGGTGCTTGGGGATGCCAGCCTGCCTGGGGTTATCGCTGAAAGACCTGTTGGTGCTGCAGATCTGCTGCAAAGCAGCTCGGTGGCCCCGTCAGGCTCTGCCCCGTGCTGGCCAGCGGTGCCCGGGCAGCAGTGTTGGCTGCTCTGCTGGTGCTTGGGGAGGCAACGGGCACCTCTGCAGAAAAATGTACTGCCCAGCACCTGCCCGGCTTCATTCTCCTCTCTGTGTGTCCTGGAGAAAGGAAAAGCACTGACAAACAGGACAGTGGAAGGCGGCAAGGAGCTCGTCTTCCTCTGCGTGCTGTGAAAGTGAGTGGCAGGCTCAGGTCTGCGCTTTTCCTAATGCAATAGTTTTGTCTATGCGTCCCCTATCAAGTAGCTCATTGGGGAGATACGTGTTCTTATTTGGTTAATTAAACATTAACATGCAAGTGTTACCTTGCACAGGTAGGTCAGGACTTGCACAGAAATTAGAAGGCTCCATCAATTGCTTTATTTTAGCTTTTGGAATGGGTGAGGATTTGTTTTCCTCTCCTGAGTAGTTGCGCTGTTATGACTGAGCAGCTGAAGGGCCCAATTACCTGCCCCGTGCTGTTGTTTGTGAAGCCATTAGAACTGACAGAGTGTGATTAAAACCAAGAAGTTATCACTTTTTTCTTGAGGCAGGAGGGGTGACTGTTTACACATGAATACACACCAAATCTACAACAGGAATAATTTCCTTACCCACTATGTAATCT
Source organism: Nesoenas mayeri (assembly GCF_963082525.1). Taxonomy (NCBI): domain Eukaryota; kingdom Metazoa; phylum Chordata; class Aves; order Columbiformes; family Columbidae; genus Nesoenas; species Nesoenas mayeri. Next base: position 8,142,433 of record NC_137565.1, on the reverse strand, counting down.
CCTCTACTTCATTACTGGCTGAATGTATATAGCTGTATAGGTTTTTTTGTGCATGAATTAACACTTGTAGCTAATAGCAGTAAACTCACAAATGGACTATTACTTTTTATAGCCTTTTAGCAGAGTCAGCCTAATGGAGCAAAACTGTTAACAAATTAAGATACATTTGACAGGACTTCAAGCAGGCATCATAACACGGTAGTCACTGTTTGGGATGCAAATGCAAAGCTATTTGTAGAAATAGCCTGTGTCTCAGCTGGTGTGTGGTGACAAGTGCTAAATCACACACACATACACCCCCCAAATAAAGAGAGTTGAAGCAATAGTTTTCTTGGTGAGATTTTTCAGAGCAAGGAACTGACTTCCTTTAATATTTGTAACAAGCCTGTCACATTTGTAGCGCTATAGGATATAAAATAACAATAGTCATAGTAAATAGAAGTCATATTTGTACAATAAAGTTTTCCTTTTGTTCTCCAGCCTAAACACAAATGTATAAAATTTATTTAATTTGAATAATGCTTAAATAGCTGAGTGATTAGTATTCCCAGTTGAAGAGAAAGGTCTGGCTTTTGGCACTAAAGTTTAGAAGGATGCCACACACTTAGGCAAAGATCAAATACTTTGCTAAAACTACGTTTACCAAGTACAGTTCCTTTACTTAGTGGATTACAATGATTTGCAGGTAATTCTTTGAGTGTTGAAAATATCTAACTGGACATTTTGACAAAATGGAAGTGGAAACATCCTAGATTGATCCTTTAGTATGACTTTCCAGTAATGTTTCCAGTAACATAGCTTCATTTGTTTTCAGAACTGAGTAGGTCCTCATATGTCAGCAATTTGTGGCTACTGATGACTACCTGCTTGGCTCTCATTTACCTCATCAAGCCCCATCTCAAAGGCAATTTTTCAGTCAGCTTTAGCTCCTCCCTGGTTTGGAGCTGGCTGATGGGTGCTTCCAGATGACATTAGTTCATTTTCTGCTTCACCTTTCCACAGCTCTACACTGCATTTGGTAAGACAGAGATGCAGCACGTCTTGAAGCTCCAGCATAAGGTGTACCCACCAGAAAGATTTTCTCCAGTGCATTATTATTATTTGAGCTTGTTGACTATATGCAGCATCACATCATGCACCTGCATATATATGCTCCTATTGAGGAGTTCAGTCCATGCTAATTAGTAACTCAAACCTAGAGACATTCAAATTGTTTTTACTCCTCTATCTTGAACCTTTGCCTCCCTCTTTGCTAAAACTTCATTCAACGTCACATGAAGACTTATTCTTCTCCTAACACCTTGTGATATTCTGCTGAGAACATCCAGTGTTACAGTTCCAGCATAATTATATTTCCCTATAGGTGTAAAATGTGTCTGCATCAATAGCTTATTAAAAGAGTGTAATAAAAATTATTACTCCCCAATTCTGCTATTAATATAAAAATTCAGAGCCAAGAAAACTCCCTGATCCTTCTTATGCATCTGCTGTAATGTGGCACAAGAGCAGAACACCTTAAGCCAGTTTAATCCCTTCTTTTCACCCCGTAGCAATATACATTGGCCCAAGAGAGTAACATGAATTGAAGGTTTAATTTATTAATATGCAATAGTGACAATGTCAAAAGAACAATACATAAAACCCACACAGAACAGGATTACACAGTACGTAGGGGAAAGCCTAGAGCTAATATTTAATATAGCAAAACACAGCCAAAAATAACTTCACATTCAAGGGGCAAAAGAGGGAGAGCTCTGCAGATGCGGGAGCGGAGAAGCTGTGGCAAGCAGCCTCTGCCTGCAAGTGCACAGCTGGCCCCAGCCAGCCGTCCTCTGGCAGAGCATCCTCTGTGCTGGGCACCCACAGGGATCGCGGTGCTTTCCATGAGCACCAGCTGGTGGGGCAGCCACTCAAGTTCCCAGCTATCACCTTGTCTGCCTTAAAGTCTCTCGCCATTCCAATTTAACAGTGCACACAAGAATCAGAGCAGCAGACACAAGTGGCACACGTGGAGGACGAGCCACAGCAAACTGCAGCAGAGAATCTCGCAGGTCAGAGCGTTTCAGTAAGTGAAGCATGAGACCAACTGTTCAGCTAAATTGTTCACTTAAGCTTGGATGATTAAACTTTCACCATCAGCCAAAGGATCCTGCAGCCTTAGCAGGGGTACAGATCCATTAACATTTCACTAGTTTTGCCATAAATGAGCAATTTGCCCTATAGTCTTAAACCAGTAACACTTGTGTGAGTGGAAAATGTTTCAGCCTCCAAGGGACTGGCAGGTTTCAAACGCTTTCTGGAGTTTGCTTTCCTGCCTCTTGCCTATAAGAACAACAGAGGAGCAAAGAACAAATGTGAAGGAATAAAGCTCAGTACTTTCCTAGCATTATTGTGCATGCAGTGTACAGCCTCTATCAGGAGAGCAGAACTCACTCTTAGAGGGCAAGCTGAGAGAGGGATGGGATGGGATAGTTGATGCCAGCCAGGACTTGTCTGTCTGCAGGTTTCCTGCTCTGCCATGCATTTTTTGGGTGATGAGCTGAGGTCCAAGCTGACCATCTAGCTGCCTGCTGCTCAGCACTGGCACACCCCTGTACGCACTCTCCAAAAACTGCAATAGCTAGGAATTAGGTGGTCAAAATACGGGACTTACTTGTGTCTGATTGAAGAGTCTGAGTCCGGCAGCCAGGGCTCTGTTAGCTATTGTGTCTGTAGAATCATCCCCCTCTAATTCCTCTTCTGGCATTGCCCAGCTCTGATCTATTTGCTGCCCTTCATTTTGCTGGAGTTGATTGCTCTCTTCATGGTGTAGTCTAAATTAGAAGAGCCAGGTCAGCTCAGCAAAGCTCTGCTGCTTTAAACTAACTCATCTTCTCTTGAATGCCACACAAGATACTGAGCTCTCAAATAGCAATGATCTCTAAAAGGCAGGAGGAGGCTGTGGAGATGAGAAATGAGGGCAAATCAGGAGAGCTACCTCTCAGCTGAAACACCGGCAGCTGGAAGAGTTTGTGCACACACAGCCTGGCTCTGCTGCCTATTGTGGATCAGAGTCCACGAGCACAATGGAAGAAGAGAAGGAGAAGAAAAGCAGTTGAGATTGCCCTTCCAGCCCCTTCTTCCCTGAGAGAGGTAGATAGAAGAGGACACTCGTAACAGCAGTTCTCGTATGAGTTAGCAGTCATCTCTAAAACTTTCCTCGCTGGCGTTTCTCAAGTGCCAGAGCCTGGACGGGTTAACGCAGGTCATAGCCGGCCTGTGCCACGGTTTCACATTGTGCTGCCTGCTCTTATACATGGGGCTTCTATGATTTATTTGATCGTTCTTTTGAAAGCTTTACTTCTAGCTAGTTGGCTGAATCAATGTGTGTGTTGTCATCCAGAATGGGTGACTGTCTGCAGGCTGGGCCCTCAGCTGAGCAGAGGAGGCACATTTTCCTCCTCCTGTGAGGACAGAGAGGTCAGGAAGAGCTGTGTCCCTGCCTGACCACTGCAGCCTTTCAAGGTCTTAATGGTAATCTGCTTTCCTCCTGCGTTTGCCGTTGCTCTGCAATTTCCTGTATTGTCGTAGCTTTTTTGAGTTTTATTTTGATACTCATTAAATGATTGATTATATTTTGCTCCACTCAAAGCTTTGTGTGGTGCATGCCAGGGATTTATCAGCAATAGCCTCTGTGTTGTACTGCCCATTACCCAGGGGAAAATTGGGGCTGCGAGGGGAAGGTTTGCACAAGGCTTTGCATGTGGGGTATGGAACAAGTCCAAGTGTGGCTGTGGGCCACCACAGGACCAAGTCACCTTGAAAGGGTAACTGAGTGTTGTGTTCACGGTAATGCAATGCAGAGTAGGATGAGGGGTCAGGCAGCAGAGATATGCCCAACAGCAGAACTGTAGGGAGCAGAAGACAACAGGTCCCTTGGCCCCTGAGCCCAGGCACTCTTAGGTGACATGCCCAGTCCCCACTGTGGCCTTGTAGAGTGGGTGAAGAAGTTTCTGGGGTGCAGACAGAATGGTTGCACCTGCTCCGTGGCCTCATTGACCAGAGGAACGTGAGGCTGGAGACAGATAAGTGAGTCTCGCTGGTAAAATGAGTTTTATGTCAATGTCTCCCCAGCTGGTTTCTGCTCTGCTGTTAGGTGAGGGGGAAAAAAATTCTGGTTTGCACAGTTTCTGTTGTTTTAAATATCTCATTGTACTACATTGGCCCAATCTGGGGATATGATAGATGGGGTGAAAGAGAAAAGCGAGAGACAGAAAATGAAGAAAGGTCCCATCCTGTGTAGTACAAATGATTCTGCCCTGGGCTGAAGAGGGCAGAAGGAGAGAATGACAGACAAGTGTTCAACCAGCAGTTGGGAGGCAAACCTGACAAAGAGCTGAGAGGAAATAGGAGGGAGTGATTCTGCAATAAAGGAAAAAAAGATTAAGATCTGACCTAGATACAAAGATCACTCCCACCCTGCCCCTCACTTGCGAGGTCAGGAGAGGTGACAAGGAGAGTGAGGTGTCCCAAGGATTGCTACCAAATTCCTCCCAGGTTTGGAGCCCACATAAGGAGGCTCAGCATGAAACACAAGGTCTCTGCACCACGTGGGTGCTGGTGAAGCTGAGTGCAGCAGAAATAATCTTGTTCACGGTGTGTCCCAATTCCTCAACTCTTCACCACATTAGGTAGAAGCCGTGGGACGGAGGATGGTGCATGTAGAGCAACGGGCTAGCATTATGTTAGCCTGCAAGTGAGATGCTTTTACTCAATACCTGGCTTTGCAGCAGCAGCTCAGCTCCTGCTGTGTGCAGATCTGACCTCCTCAGTTCTTTTTCCGTGCTTTTCTCCTGCCCTGTGAAGGGTCAGGCTCTTGCTATCATCCGTCTTGAAATAAGTGGGTGTAGCTCAGCTGAGCAACGTAATCTAATGACAATCTGCCAGCAGGCGAATGGTTTAAAAATATCAAGAGGTATCATGAGAAACAGCAGAAGAGTAGAAATAGGAGTAATAAAGTGAGGTTGGTAAAGGAAGAGTCACCTGAAAAGTCTCCTGGGAGGTCTGCTATGCCGAGGCATGGCCTCTTGGGGTAAATGTGAGCTTTCCTATGAAACCATTCATAAATTATGTGAACTGTTTGCTTTTAAAAGCCTTGTAGCAGAGATAGCCATCCATATAAAGTCACCTGTTAACTCTTGATATTTCCAGGCTCTTTTCTTTGCCTTTTGCCAGTACCTTGATTACAAGGTCTTCTTACACTGATGAGTTTTCCGGTCTTATCCATGCCAGCGAGGCTTGCTCTGTGTGAAGCTTATTCACAAGAAATTCAACAAAAGTATTTCTTGCTCAAAAGCTAAGCTATTTTACTTGGGCACCGATGCCCCACATTCATATCCTGGACGTGAGGTAAATTTTAGAAAGTGTTTGAAGCAACTGTTAAATTTTAGTGTAATTTTTGAGAGTGATTTGGTTACCTCACTCATGGGGAGTTCAACCCATTTGTATTTGTGTCCATTTAAATTCTGGACAAGGTTTGGCTGACATGTTCCTCTGGATGGGCTTGGACCTGTGGTTGTAACTGAATCCAGACCTTTGTGCTCAAACTCTTTAGTGTGAACTGCGAAGGAAGAACACCCATGTGGACTCTGTTGATAAAACCTTTGTGTACTTGTGTGAGATATATTTAAGTAATGTTAGGTGGTGTGTTTTTTTTTTGTGGAAAACATATTTAACATTTGCTTCTTACTGGTCTTCAGAGACTGACAGCAAACACAAAAAACACCACATGTAGCATGAAAATAAATCTTTTATCTGCTGGCTTTCATAACCATGGCACACAATGCTTTTTTCCCACTTCACAATTTGAGAAAACATTGATTTGATCCATTTAAGTGATGAATGCTCACAAAATAAAACCTTTTTTTTCTGGAATGATGACCTTGGGCAAATTTAAAGCAGCTAGGTAAGAAATCCAGCAAGTAGTTATCAAAGGCTTCTAAGACAGTGCAAACTCTAGTGAGTTCAAAAGCAAGAGACTTTTAGTCTTCATACAACTGACAGGGTCATAACGTCTCAAGAATGCCAGGAATCCGTGTGGCTGTTCCATTAAACACCCCTGATTAGTGAACGTGCTGATAAACTCCGGGAGTCAGAGGTCAACATTGTGGAGCCAAAGGTACCCCAGGTATCTGAAAATGTCTCCAGAATTCATGCTTCTCTCGCCCAGTTAACCCTTCCATCACTCCATGGACGCTCAAAAATGGAGAGTGTCTGGGACACTATTTTCCAGAGAATTCTGCAGAGATGTTGAGTAATTCTGAAAACTATGGAAAAATGACCTCAGGCACTTCCCATGGAAATATTCTTGGTGGCTGGTTGTTCTTTGATTTCAGCTTGAGCCTCATAGCTAATATCTGTGTGTAACACCACGTTGCTACTGATTCATCCAGCCTCTCTGCCCTCAGCTCCAGGTGATGCAGTGATGCAGCAGGCTGTGCGCTAAGATATCTCCAGAGCTCTCAAACTGCAAACACAACTGCGGTTTCAAAATGCTCAGACAGGACCAGTCACACCATCTTGTCACCGCGCAGAGCTCTCCACTTTGCTAAGGTTTTGTTGCAAGAGCTGCAGCTCCTGCCAAGTGCCTGTAGCGAGCAACTGGGAAATCCATGAAAATATGGGCTGTGTGCCCGACTGTTGCTTTTGCGGGGCATCGGTTTAAGTGCAGCACAGTCTGGAGGGTCCCAGGAAGGCTGAATTAGCCCAGCAGCTCTTGGGGGTTGTAGCCTGTTTTTCAGGCAGTTGCCCTAACTGGCAAGTCCACCCCAATGCAGTATGGATGTTGTTTCTGCCTCGATCTCCCAGGCAGCAACGCAGGGCTCAGGGTTTAACCGGTCCTGCAATATATGGCTTTTCATTCTGTGCTCTGATTATGAGCTGCTGGAGGTTCTGAGGATTCATTTCTGCTGGGGGCCACAGCATGACCCCATCAGTTTCTTTGAAAATCAATAGGAAAAATGTCGGAGAATGCAAAGGAAGCAGGAACAGTCAAAGTAAAGACAAGTGATGTCCTTTAATGGCTGTAATGATTCTGAAACACGCAAGGTCACAGATAATTAGGAACCTAATTCTCCTTTGAAAGAATCTGTCAAGTTACTTCCCTACCTCAAAAACAATTGCTGATTGATGTTATTTCTGGGCTAATAAACTCATTGAAGGTAGTCTGAATGAAGGTTGTACAGCCTTTACTAGCCAGGTGGAGTTAGGTAGTCACAGCTGTAGAGAAAACACAAGTAAAGCAGTTTTCATTGTTGTAGTAAAATAGTCTTGATGGGACATGTTTCACAAAGGTGCCAACGCTGCTGCATATAAGAGCCATAGTGCAGCAGTTTTGTTAATCATTTCACACTACAGAGCTTTTCCCATTTGGGTGCTTTACTGCGCTGCAGTTGTTCAGAAGTGTTGTGAAGTGGGGACAAAGACATGGGAATGGCTGGAGCTGCCTTGGGACCAGGTAGAAGTGTGCAGAGAGCCCAGAGCAGCTGGGGAAGCTGAGCAGGCACTAACATGAGTTTTATAGAAGGAGCAAATATTTGGGGACTTTTTCTCAGTGTATATCACGGTTAATGCTCCAGGAGAAGGATGCAGAGCTCTCTAGGCTGCATCTGGTAGGACTTTGAAGCCAGTTCCTACCCATGTAGGCTACAAGGTCCTGCTTAGAGCTGCAAAGCAGGAGAGTCAGTAGCTAACACTAAATGTCACACTCCTTCCTCTATACTGCATTTCTACTCGAGTGGTTTTGGTTTTACTTCTAATTGTAAAGAGCAAGGGAAGTGCTGGTCTCCTGTAGGAGAGGTAAAAGGTTTGCTGACAAGCAGTTGGTTGAGAAGTGAGGCTCTTTTCCCTGGACCGTGTGTGCCGGGACCTATGACATGGGTCCAGCCCCAAAGCAACTTCCAAACAGCAGAGATGCAAGGCAAATTTGGACTTCAGCACCAGCGTGGGTGTTAGCTCAAAATATACAACACAAAATTGACTCACAGCTCAAAGGCCAGGGCCACAACCAGCGAAACAGCAACCCCACAACTCACAGACAAATGTTTAGGATTAGGTTAGGTGGCGAAGACCGCCAAGAGAAGGAAGAAGCTATATGAGGCTCTCATGTAGGTATAATTTTAAACACACTGTGCCTGTGAACTCTATTCTGAGAGGCTTCAACCTCGGTAAGGTCCTAGACTTGAGGGGAGACAGGCTAGTATTTCCCAAAGAAAGAGCAGCAGAGCTATGATTGTTTGGATCATTTTGACTTTAGAGATGTGGGGTAGCAAAAAGCCATCAGAAAATGTGGTTGCAACAAGGAGGATACAACATATAAAAATATGATCAAATTTTCAAGTCCTTAATTCTGCCCCTTCCTGGGTCAAGTGAGATGTGAAATTCGGGTGAAGATGAGTTTTTGGCTGGATCCACCTGCATTCACCAGGGGGATCACTCTCAGCACTGAGGCTTCAACACAATGCAAAGCAGAAATTCCAAGTTCCACACCCAGTAAAAACTCTGGTTCAAAAACCAGCTGAGATTTCTGCATAGTGACAGCCAAGAATTTACCTCACCCCTAATTTACACAACTCAAACACTTAGAAAGCAGAAACATGAAAAATTAGGTATACCATAAACATGACAAGGCTGTCTAAACCTTCCTGTATGGTTATGAATTATAAATTACGTATTTCCTCCCATTCAGGTATTATTTTTGGCAATGGGGATGCTTATGGTATGCTATTTTGTTATCTAGATTTGTATCATTTGAATGAGGACTTCAAAACTGCAAATACAGTCAATACTAAGAACAGACAGGGCACAGCCAGAGTGCATGTGAGTCTGTTTTGCCAGACCAGTGCTGGTTTTCTGACAGGTCAACCTGAGTGTCTCCGTGTTGCAATATTATAGTTGGGACTACAGTGTACGGATAGGTGGGGGGACATGGAGCAGACATGAGCAACTCTGTGCATGATCTAGTTCAGCTGGGCAGTTATTAGCCTGGTCTCGGTGCCAGCCCTGCCTGAGCCCCTGTGAGGCGGGGTGGGCAGCAGTAGCAGGTCCTTGGGGTGGGAAATCAGAAGCTGGACACAGAGCAGGTGGAACAAAGCCAGTTTCCTCGAGTGAAGCTCAACCACAGCTGGGACACCCTGCACAGAAGTTGGGGAGCTAGCTCAGCTCCTGGGAAGCTTGCACATCAGCGTCCCTGTGCCAGAGGCTTCATTGATGTGTGACATGAAGGCAGTGTCACCTCCCCCAGGAGCGCTGGGAGGACAAGTGTGCTGAGGCTGTTGATGGTAGGTGATCTCAGGGCACATGGATGCCCAAGTGGTGAGATTGCAACTTATGCAGATCTTTCTACTCAGGCTCCCACGTGGGCTGCACTAACCAAGTCTCAGATACTTGCTTGGAGGTTGGGACTTTGTGTGGTCACAGCTAAATTGCTAAATTGCTGTTAATTTGCAGCTAACCCCATGAAAGCAGCTGAGGTCTGTTCATCCCCCAGCCATACTCATATGTCTGCAGTACAATTACATACACATGGGGACAAGGGTTTCAAATGGTTGCCATCAAGTTGCCTTCAGGTTTCTTTGTGTCTTTTTTTTTGTTGTTGTTATAGCAGACTGCATTTGGACATGGACTGTGTTATCCTACCTGGATCGTGGACTATAGTCAGTGCCAAAGCTGGGCTGGATTATACAGCGGCTTGTGCAAGACCAAAACTGAGCAAAATGCATGTGTTAGGTTTCTCTTGTTCCATCCCTACGGATCCACTCCCATTCACATTGAACCCTTCCACATCTCTTCTTCAATTTGAGGTGACCTTAAAGTGAGAAGAAATGCTGCATGTGCTAAAGGAGCGCTTTAACTCCACAGTCTTTATTTTGATATTTACTCCTCTCGTTTAGTGGGTGATCTTTTGTTTCTAAGCAGTACTGTACTAATTGGCAGATGTACATTAGATATGTATGGGACTGAAGCCTGGATGTTTTCTAACACAAAGTGTTGGTTATCTGTGAACTTTTGCATTTTCCTTTGAAGAGAATGCTACTGCTTGAAGACAGAGTCAAGATTTAATGATATGTCATGAGTCATGTGCATGCCTGTGTCTCAGCAACTAATAGTAACCTGTTTCATTAGCATTCACCCTCTTCTCTCCCTTGTATGATTCAAAGATTATTTTAAAAATTTCTTACAAGGGGCACAGGCATAACTTTCACTCCAGCTCCAAAGACCCCAAGTGCTATTGTCGCTCTGTATGTGGTGAGCTCTGTCTCGTTTTTCTGAGCACTGAAGTGTCTGGAGCCCAGATTTGTAGTCAAGATTTCAGGCACATTTTTGTGGCCTCATAGTTCTTATTTAGTTTTTAATGGTTTGACCTGCATTTTCATAATTTCTAATGTCCTTCCAGATGTGTTTCTGCCTGCCTGACCCTCCTGTCAATACTTATTAATTTCATGGCGATCTTCTCAAGCATGTTTGGAAACAAACAGGAAAAAGTTACTCTAAGGTCAAGAATGAGCCCAGGGAAGCAAAATAGGAACGACCATGCTCCCTGCAATAGTTCATATTTCTGTAGTTTTTTCTATCTTGCTCTTAAATTGGGCTTTACACACACCGATCTCTAAAACATCCCTGAAGAGGGAAGTTGCTACTCAAGTCCTGGAGGTGAGAGGAGGCACCAAGGTGTTAGTTGCCAACGTGATTCAGAGAGTCAGTAGTAGAACAAGGAGGTCCAATGCTCTAACCACTGCACAAGCTCTTCTGCTGGAGAGGGAATAAATATATGGACATCTCAGTCAGGGTGAGAGCTTTGGCTGCTTAAATAACCATCTACCGGAATAACCTGGATGAAGCCTGCTCCAGCCCTGCGGGTAACTGATGTCCTGGCAAACATGGTCTTTTTTCCCTAGAGTTTGTCCCAGTGAGAATGAAGAGCCTCCCAGACCTTGGTACTTGCTGCAGGGGTGGTGGGGTCAAGCAAGCTAATTTTCAGAGCCTCCTCAGTGCAGTGGCAAGTGCTCCTAAAGAAAGGGTGGCCAAACCTGAAACAGCAGTAACACACAGAGGAGAAAAGCCTTGTGAGCAGGTTGCGGTAGGACCTGGCTCTCTGGGGCCAATTCGGGCTGTCGCAGCGGGTGAGAGCTGGTTCCTGGAGGAAAATATGGTGCAAATTGGAACAAAGTGAATTTAGAAGGTCCCGAGCCACAGCCTAGGGCTGCGCTGGAGAAAGTGAGGGACGCTGCAAAGTGCTCCTGCCTCCTGCCCAGGGACGCCGCGGGGTGGCACAGGCTGTGGGCACCCGTGGGTGTTGTCCCCACTCGCCTGGGTGATCTGGTCCCTTCGGCAGCCGTGGGGCTGCTGCCGCTCCACGCCAGACGATTAGGAACGGGGCGAGGCTTTCCCAGCCGCCAAGGGCTTTCCAAAAGTGCCCTCTCCTGGCTGTGAGCGCTCGGAGGGGCTGCAGCGACCTGTTGTCCCAAGGCGCTCCGTGGACCGGGCCGAGGAGGGCTGGTGTCCATGGACTGTCCAGTGAGCAGGGGCTTCTTCGGGCTGGGAAATCGTTGTGTGACCCGATGAACCGGCCCCAAAGGCGTCGGTACCAGCACAGTGCACATGGGGACTACAGGTGCCCAGCTGCATATTGCAGAAACCTGACTGTGCTTTCACAGGTGAGTATGAGCCTGAATTTGCATGTTACATTTCACATTCAAAAAAATAGAAAGGTTGGAATTTGTTGAGGGCTTTTACTAGAGGAAATTGAAAAATATGTATCTGACATATCTGAAGACTTGGTTTTAACTTGCATCCTGATTGTTCCAGATGTTCCCCAGATGTCAAAGGGAACCAGGCATTGAAACAGCAGAACACATTTGTTTTAACAAGTTCTAACTTCAGTATTGCCAAAGAATTAAAAGCCCTGGGTTTGTTTTGATTTTTCTTTCACTGGTAACTCTAATATCTATAATTTTCTACTAATCTAACCGAAGGTGAATTTGTTTGTTTGTTGTTTTCCCCAGACAGTGTGAGGTTGATATACATCCTGATCCTGGCTGCTTCCCAATCTTTTCTCATTGGGTTTGCATGGTGCTGAGTAGCATTTGGAAAAGAAGTGCTGTAAGCGTTGGCAAAGATCAATGCACGCTATGGGGTAAAAAGAGAGAAAAAGAGAGAGCTGAGCTCTGCCACAAAGGGCTTATAAAACTCATCAGCTGGGGCTTCCCTCTTCAGCACTTTCCTTGACAGAAACATTTCAGGGCATGTGGAAGAGTTGAAGGCTGCAGGAGAGGTTGGGAACTGCCCCGATGTGCTCCTGACGCTCCCAGGACAAATTCATTTGCATTGAAGGAGATGCTGTGAGTGGCAGGGACTGGTCACAGTGTTTCAAGCCTATGGAAACTAGAAACTGAATTAGGGACTGTGCACAGGTGTTCTGCTTTCAGTTACTTGAATGAAGTAGATACAATTTGCATGCATGGATTTTCTTAGAGAAGTTTGATTGTATCTGTTTTGTGTGCACCTTTGACAATAACCAAACCTAAAGTGAGGGGAGGCATGTGCACAGCTGGCCTGATGTGGGGCAGTGAGCGCAAAACGTGTCCAGTGCTTCCAGCGGTGGAACTTTGTGCATGGGCTTTCGTCAGGGAGCTGTGCCGGTAGCTGTTGCTGATGTTCCTGTGTTCGGTGACGTATCTAATACAAATTCCTACCCTGAACTCCGGCTTTGTTAAAGCCCTTGGAATAAAACCCGCGGGGACGCGCCCGCGCCTCCGCCTGCTCCCCGCCGTTCCTCCGCGCCGCCAGGGAGCGCTGCCGCAGGCGGCCGCCGGTTCGAGGTGGCGGCGCCGCCCGCCCCCTGCCCGCGGTTTCCGGCCGGGTGACCCGGCAGTGCGGCGGCGCCATGGCCGCCTGCTGAGGTGCGGAGCGGGGCCGGGCGGTGCTTCCCGCTCTCCCTCAGCGCACCGGGCGGCTCTCTCGCCCCTCAGGGAGCGCCGAGGCGGGGGCTCCGCTCGGCCTGTCTCTGCCGGCGGGCCCCGGCTGTTGTTTCCCCCTCCGGTCGCAGCGGTTCCCGGGCCGCCTCTCGGCCCCGCTGCGCTCCCGGGCGGCGGGAGCTGCGGAGTCGGTCGCCGCCCGTCTGGTTTTCGTAGTTACTGCTGCTGGACGCGGTTTTGCGGTAGAGCTGTTCTGTGCTCTCTCTCCAGACCGGCTTCGGCTCAGCGGCTCAGCAGCTCCGCGCCGGGGCTCCCGCGCACCCGAACGGCACCGCTGTCCCTGTGCCCCGGGTCCCACCAGCTGAAGATGAAGACTGTTCTGATGGTGGCGGAGAAGCCTTCTCTGGCGCAGTCCATCGCCAAGATCCTGTCCAGGGGTAGGAAAAGAATTGTGTTGGTTTGGTGCTTGTGCTCGTTGTTCTGCCAGGGGCACATCTGCCCTGGTGAGACCACATCTGGAATATTGTGTCCAGTTGTGGGCCCCACAGTTCCAGCAGGACAGGGAACTGCTGGAGAGAGTCCAGCGCAGGGCAACAAAGGTGCTGAAGGCAGTGGAGCATCTCCCGTGTGAGGAAAGGCTGAGGGAGCTGGGGCTCGGAGAAGAGGAGACTGAGGGGTGACCTCATTAATGTTTACAGATATCTAAAGGGTGAGTGTCAGGAGGATGGAGCCAGGCTCTTCTTGGTGACAACCAGTGGTAGGACAAGGGGTAATGGGTTCAAACTGGAACACAAAAGGTTCTACTTAAATTTGAGAAGAAACTTCTTCTCAGTGAGGGTGACAGACACTGGAACAGGCTGCCCAGGGGGATTGTGGAGTCTCCTACTCTGCAGACATTCCAACCCGCCTGGACACCTTCCTGTGTAACCTCATCTGGGTGTTCCTGCTCCATGGGGGGATTGCACTGGATGAGCTTTTGAGATCCCTTCCAACCCTGACATTCTGGGATTCTGTGAAGTGCTCTGGAGTGCACAGCCCGTCTGGGGAGACACTGTTGGTCACACAGGGGCAGGTGTGGGATGTGGAGGTTGCCAGACTTTACTGCGGGTGAAGTGAGGTTGAGAAACACCCTGGTCAGTTACTTGGTTGTCCTGGAGCAGCTGCCACCCGGGAATGGTGTCTTAGTTTGTAAAATAACTGGATGGTGCTTTTTTTTTGTTATTTTTAATGTACTGATGCCTATTCAATTCAGGAATAAAGGAATCTGGTTTTGATATTTTATGTAGCTGGAGTGCACGTGGTTTCTAGAAAGTGCCAATCAGGTAGCAAGTTGTCATTTTGAAGATTTTTTGAAGCGATAGTATATATTTCTTAAATCATGTGGAAAACAGAGTGAGTTAATTATAACTGTACTGGTCTAGAAAACTAGCTGTATTTTCAGAAGGATTTCTTGGTGGGAGGGAAAGGGTGGAAGAGATGATGGGTAGTTTTAATTGAAAATGAACTGTGCTTTAAGAAAGGTCTAAAGTGATAATTAGCTGAAGTAAAAACTTGATCAGTAAGGAGAATTTTGTGATCAGGAAGCTCCCGTGTCTAAGCTCTAAGAAGATAGCATGTCGTTTCATACCAAATATTTTATTTCAGTTCTTTTTTTTATCCTGTTGATATCTACGATCTTATTTTCACAGGAAACATGTCCTCTCGCAAGGGACTGAATGGCGCCTGCTCTGTGCATGAGTACACGGGATCATTTATAGGTCAGAGTGCCCATTTCAAGATGACATCTGTGTGTGGTCACGTCATGACTTTGGATTTCATAGGTATTTGTTCACAAAACATTTTAACTGATGCAGGTTGTAAAATTGTGAAGGACTTCCAATAGAAAAATACTCGTGGAAATAATTCAGGAAGAGTGTTAGAACTACAGAGGAAAGGAGGGTGAAAAGATCATTTGTGGTCAGCAGTTCTTGATTTCTGTTGCTAGTTCTCTGGCTGATCTCTTGCATAACTTTGGGCATATGTGATTTATGTTTTTTGTGCCTGAATTATGTCCCTGGAAAATGAGAGGAGAAGAGACTCAGTTTGCTAGCCTGTAAGAGTGCGGTGCTTTGATTGGAGAGTGTTTAAGGAGCGCGCAGTCTGAAGGGATATTCTCTGAAGCACTGTAGCGTATTACTGCAAAACAGAGCCATGGTAAGGATCATGTGTAAGGAACCCTGCCACTGACTGGCTTTGAAATGTGGAATTGGGTGTGTGAGTGCTGTACTTCTAACAATAACAACCTCACAAGTTTTGTGAGGACTGAATTTTGAGTTATTTAGACAGTGCTTTGAGGAGGAACATTTTTTTGTGTAGTTGCTAAGCAATATTACTCACAGTTACTTCACAAAAATGGAAACGAACAAATACGTTGGCATGAGAAGGTGACAGAGGGTGCTCCATGGCATAACTGGCTCTAAGTATGAACAGTAAAGCAGACTGCAGTGTGCACATTACATGTGCACTGTGAAAACAAGGAAAAATAGCTCCCTTGCCTCTACCTGTTCAATCAATTGCACAAACAGAAGATGTTTTAATAGCCCATGTTAAAATTTTTGAAAGGCATGTCGTATTTTTTTTTCCTTCATACATTTTGAAGTGTTACCATAATTCACGTAATGCTAAGGGGTCCCTTGAGATACAGTAAATAAGTTGTGTTGTGATAGAAAGCTTTTCAAGGCATATCTTAAAAGCCAAACGTTTTCCAGAGTAATATTGTTTTCTGTTGTTTGGATGTTGTTGATGTTGTTTTTAATGTATATGTAGAGCTCTAGTTAATATACTTCTGTTTTTCAGGGAAATATAACAGCTGGGACAAAGTGGATCCAGCAGAACTTTTTAGCAAAGCTCCCACAGAGAAGAAAGAAGCTAATCCCAAACTAACCATGGTGAAGTTTTTACAGGTATTCTGTCTTCTCAAATTTCTTTGAGGCGTATATTTTCTTTTCTCATTGGCATTCTTTTTCTTTATTTCATCTGGAGCATATTCCGTCTTCACAGATTCATTGTTCCTATTCTTCCTCTGTTGGAGGAAGCAAGGAGACATGCTTTTATCCCATCAAGAAAAATAAGCGAAATTATTCTGCTTCCTTCTCTTTTCAACCATTGTTTAAGTACCTGCAGCCATCCCATCACTTCTGCTGTACTCTTCCAATCCTTTTTGCGCCAAATAAATTAGTACTTTAAGTTAGAAACAAAAAGTATACAGTTAGTGAGGAGATAGGTGGGGGTTTTTTGAGTTGCTGAAGAACTGTGGTATTTTTTCTCACAGGTGGAAGGAAAAGGCTGCGATTGCATTGTCTTGTGGTTGGATTGTGATAAGGAAGGAGAAAACATCTGTTTTGAAGTAAGGTTTCCATTTTTAAGACTTATAATACCACAATGTATTTGTGACATACAATACTGTCAACGTATTGTTTTGTGGATAAACAGTAAAACTCAAACAAAGTTGAATGAAGTTTTAAAGGCATGGAGGGCCTTGGTGGAAAAACTTGTGCTTTTGAACTCCTAACAGGTCAATTTGAGTATAAATCAGTTTTGCAGCTGTTGTTCATCCCAGATGAACAATGAGGTCTCTTAAATGTTCAGACGTTCCAGTGCTTTGAGTATTTCACAGCTGGAGCAATTATTTTACTGACCTTATCAAACTTGATCTCTATTATCTTTTGTATATTAAGCAATTAGACATTTTTTAGCATAGAGGCTGCTTCTAAGTGCAGATTTACTGCAGAAATTTGGACTCTGCACATAAAAGGTATAGAACTAAACATCTGGTGTGCAAAGATGTGATTTTTTTTAACATCCTATTTCCAGAAGTCTACATAAAGAGTATTTTATTGTTTGTTTGTTTAAAGAAGCACTTTTAATCGAGTAATGGTTTTAAGTTCTTTAAAACTCCCCTGTATCATAACTGGGCCCCAGAAACTGATACATATTCACCAAAAGCTTCTGCTGCTGTGCTGGTGAATAGCACTTCACTTCCAGCAGTTGCTGTTTAACAAATAAATCCTTCAGGTTTGCTAATTCTTAACATGCTTCTGAGTGGATAGACAAATACTTCTCTTGCTTATCAGTTAGTATATTGACATGACATCTTACTGAATTAAGGAAGTAGTAACCTATCAGCAAATATTTTGTGACGAGTAAGGTTATTTTCTTTAGAAAAACTGACTTCAGCCCTTTCAAATACTCTTAAAATATGCTTCTCGTCTTCACCAGGTTCTTGATGCTGTTCTTCCTGTTATGAACAAACCTCGTAGCACCGAAAGGACGATTTATAGAGCTAAATTCAGTTCTATTACTGACACAGACATCTGCAATGCCATGAATCACTTGGGAGAACCCAATCGCAACGAAGCTCTTTCAGTGGATGCCCGCCAGGAGCTGGATCTAAGAATTGGCTGCGCGTTTACAAGGTAACAGCATAGATTACAGACCATTTTGTGAAAGGTTCAGGAATACTGCTGTGTCTGCAAAATACGCCTCAGAACTCTAGTAGCTAATTCTGCTCAGCACCAAACTGAACAATTTGATGCACAGACAAAGAATAAGAACTAAAAAATTGTGTTATGGCTTTGAGCTAGCCAAAGTACTATCAGCAACTATGGTATGATTTTGTTTATGATGTTCTCCCACATTTCTTTGGGAATAAACAGCATTCAGTGAGGCAAAGTAACTGTGGCTTAATTAGCTTTAAGAGAGACTTCTCAGAATGCTTTTTTTCCCTAATGCTTGAATGATTTAATAGATTACTCATATCTGTGTGTATAAGTTAATGAAAAACTTGCTTTTCATGGGAATTAGGATATTAATGTACTGTTCCTGTTTGTTGGTTTGGTTTTTCCCTCTCTAAGGTTTCAGACTAAATATTTCCAGGGGAAATATGGGAATTTAGACAGCTCCCTCATCTCCTTTGGGCCGTGTCAGACCCCAACACTTGGATTCTGTGTTGAAAGACATGACAAAATCCAGTCATTTAAGCCTGAGACTTACTGGGTGCTGCAAGCTAAAGTAAGTTTTACAGTGCTTGTTTGTATATGAGGAACATATATTTTTACCAAAGAAATGCATTTACATTTTGTTCATTCATAAATTTGTAGCTGCTGACAAGAATTGACAAAGGCTACAATTTACCCATGTGTTCCCATTCAGTTCCCATGGATGTCACTGCTCTCAAGAACAGATTCCAGGATGTCAGTTTTGTGTTAAAGTGGTTATTGTCTGCTGCTTAGGAGAATTCTTCAGTGCTAACCATCTAAGCTTAGACTCAGCCAAAAAGACTACTTAACATGGTATTCTTTTGTTCCCTGGGGTTCTTGGACTGACTGTGTTGTTAATTTGAATCCAGGAATTAATTAGGCTGCCAACAAACATTGACATTGCTGAGTATTGGAATTCTAAAGCAAATAAAATGCTCATTGTGTTAATTGGCAGTTGAATCCTCTGAATCCTTTGGCGGCTTATGGCAGTTTTGCAGCTTTGCTGCTGTCCACGCTGAGAGGAAACCAACGTGGTTTTGCTGCTTGTGATCACAAGGAGTTTTTTAAACAAATATGGGATAGATGGTAAAAAGTTGCCATTTTTAGATTCTAAAATGAGAAAAATATGAAATCTGGTGTCTACTGTCGTCTGTTTTCTGATGCATCTTGTGTGCCATACTAGGAAATAATTGGTGCCTGTTTTCAGAGTTTTGTGCACTCTTGTATTGCTTGCTTCATATTTATTTTTGTACATGGGTCTTAAAACACAACCTAATTACAGTTTAATACAAATTATTGATTTTGCTAAATCAAAATGCTAAACTTTGAAGTTCTGCCCATTTCAGCCTTTATTGTTCTCAGTACTAAAATAAGAAAAGTATTTCAGTTAACTGCAGGAATAATTCCAGTCACTCCCCTGACCCCAGAACTCAAAGTACTCCATCTTTCTCAAAAGCCCCTGTGAAAAAGAGTAAAACTGCATGTTTGAGGCATTTGTGTCCTACTACAGGTGTTGTTAGGATCTGCTTGCTGGATTATGGTTGGAAATGTGCATTCTCGTGCTTCTATTA
The DNA here is from genome assembly GCF_963082525.1 of Nesoenas mayeri. Lineage (NCBI taxonomy): Eukaryota > Metazoa > Chordata > Aves > Columbiformes > Columbidae > Nesoenas > Nesoenas mayeri. Next base: position 8,123,392 of record NC_137565.1, on the reverse strand, counting down.
AGTGAGTTGGCAGGACTTATTTATTTTTGTCCATTAGGTGAACCCTGAGAAGGAAAGTTCTCTCACTTTGGATTGGGACAGAGTGAGGGTGTTCGATCGTGAGATTGCTCAGATGTTCCTGAATATAACAAAGACGGCAAAAGAAGCAAAGGTAGGAATGTTCACGAAGTGTCAGTAGAGGCATATTTCATATAAAGGAAATACCATTTAATATTTCATTTACTGCACTTTGTTTATTAAAGAAGGGTGTAGAATATCTATTTCTTGTTTTTTACTCCATTCAGCTTCGTGTAAATGAGAATAAAGGACAAGAGAATTTTTAATTGTAGTTCATGTTATGCCAGTGTGGTCATCTCAGCAGAAGCCACTTCTTAATGTTCACGTTGGAAATGATCGTGACTTGTGATAGAAAGTCTTCATTACTAAGACATACTGTTTAGGTCTCTCCAAACAGACTTCTTATTTCCCATTAGACGTTGCATAAATCAGAATTTAGTTACTTATGTGACAATATTGCTGTAGTTAAATTTTTAATCTTGTGTATGGTACAGTCTTTATAGCAAATTAACTTCTATTTCTGCTGTGTTCAATACTTGTTTGACGGTATATTTGGGTTTAAGTGCTTATAGCCATCAAGATTCAAAGGCTGCATGAAGCTTTAAAAAATCTGGATCCTTATAGTTAAGACCGTTACTTGGAATAAGCGCTAAATCCTTGTAGCACTGAAACTACGTGAGGTAGATGGGAAGTGAAGGTCGCAGTAAGTTATCTTGCTGCGTTCCCAGCTGGAGGCCCAATCTGGTCCTTAGCACAAAGGGACCTTAGCACTATAACTTTAGAATTCAGTAAAATAATCTCCAGTCACATTTCCTAAAGTAAAAATATAGTGGTGGTTACTGTTTTAAGAAAACAAAACAGCCATGAGAAGAATGGATAATGTTAGGTATGTCACGTGTTCATAGGCATAACGGAAATTATGTGTTTACCAGTTACCCAACTTCAAAACTTACTGGGAAAATGCTGTTTTTTAGGTAGAATCTGTGAGTAAAAAAGAGAAGGTGAAGCAGAGACCACTGGCTCTGAACACGGTAGAAATGCTACGAGTGGCCAGTGCTGCTTTAGGTATGTGTAAAGTTCAGATTTTCACACTGTTTTAAAGCAAAGTATTTTGGCTTCTCAGGTGAAATAATCGAGGATGTGTCAAATATGGTTTGATACCTTCCTCTCCCTATAATACATCATTTGAGGGAAGGATCAAATGTAGAAAGCTTGTAAAAAGTGACATGTTGGATAAGGTCAAGGTGATGAAAGTCTTATGGAAGGGACAAGCTATGATTTATTTAAATGCTTTGATATGATATACTTTCAGATGCAGCAAACAAATCAGTCACAGTGATATGTAGTTGATTTTTGTTTTCTCCTATCCCATCTTAGGAATGGGTCCACAACATGCCATGCAAATAGCAGAGCGTCTTTATACTCAAGGTTATATTAGCTACCCTCGAACAGAAACTACTCATTATCCAGAAAATTTTGACTTGAAAGGATGTTTGAGACAACAAGCCAATAATCCTTATTGGGCAGAAACTGTGAGTACACAAAGCAATACCTGTACTGGTTAACAGACCACCCTCTAGTTTGTGTTTTAGAACATATCTTACTTGGTGTATTATGATCTATCGGTCTTTATTAAAAATAAATAAATGCACTTTCTTTTATTTACGAATGTTTTATTGTTATGAGTTTGATCTGAAAAGCTTCTTAACCTATGAAGAGAGACATGTTATCCACTTCAGCCAGCCTATTTTCTTTCTCTTCCTTCACCCAGGTAAAAGCTTTGCTATCAGAAGGCATTAATCGTCCGAGGAAAGGCCACGATGCAGGAGACCATCCTCCCATCACGCCAATGAGAGCTGCGACGGAAACAGAACTAGGTAGAGGCAAACTATCCCAACTTAAACTTCTGGTGACAGTGAAGTCCAGAGCTGGTCTGCTGTTCAGTATTTGGTCCTAGGGACCATGGTACTCCTAAGAAAAAGGAATAGCCAACTTAACAAGTTAATGCCTACTTTCTCTGGGAGAGATTTGCCCCAGAATAGGAGCTTCCAAGTATTGACATTTTACTATATTTCTGTACTTGAAAGTCAAACTTCAGCTGCGTTTTAATTTAGTCTCTATGGTTTGTGTCCAGTTTGAGGGTTTAGATTAGAGTGTGGTCTCCAGCGGCACTAAGCAGTATAACATTTTGTGTTCATCTGCCTTTTTTTTTTAAGGAAAAAAAGAAGTGTCTTCTCTACTTTATTCTCTCATTCAAACACATTGCGAAACTGGGAGACAGGCTGGCTAAACTGACAGTCCTTCTCCAAAAGCATCTGCATGCGGTTCATGCCTGTATGACATGATGATTCTACAGACGGGAAATTTTAAAGGGCTTTCGAATGTTGCTTTCTTTTAGGTACCAGTTTTTCCTGTGATGCCTCTGGAAACCTGGTACCTTTTAGTGCAGGACTTGAGTTTTGTGTGTAAGATGTTGTTTGTCCTCAGGTGGAGATGGATGGCGACTGTATGAGTATATAACCAGGCATTTCATTGCCACTGTCAGCGCTGACTGCAAGTACCTACAGACCACCATTGCGTTCAGTATTGGCCCTGAACGTTTCACTTGTGTTGGAAAAGTGGTAACTTCACCAGGTAAGACTAACCAGGAGGTAACTTGATACCTACAGATTATTTTTTTCCCCATTAATACATTGAATGGTACAAAAGTGAATAATATCACTTGCTATTTGTATTTCTATTTTAAGAACCTCTTCCTATCCATTCTGACACTGTGCTTTCATTCAAGGAGAGTATTTACTCTTTTTCATAGATGAGCCTGACTCAAGTTGCGCACAAAATAGATCTGATGCAGTGTAGTGGGAGATACCATCTTGTGATACGAGATTGCCTCAGTACTCCTAGTCTCAGATATTTTCTGCATGGTATGGCAGACAGCTCCTTAACTTTGATCTGTATAATGCGGCCCGTGTTAAAATTAGAAAGGTAAACCATGGCCTGTTGAAAGCTGTGAAGATAAGCTCTCATTATTTTTGTTTGTTTGTTTCTTTACCTCCAGGATTCACAGAAATTATGCCCTGGCACAGCATCGCCTTAGAAGAGAGCCTGCCTCACTGTGAGAAAGGAGATCTTTTTCCAATCGGTGAAATAAAACTGTTGGAAAAGCAAACCAGTCCTCCTGATTACCTGACAGAAGCAGAACTTATCACTCTGATGGAAAAACATGGCATTGGTAGGAACTTGCTTAATTTACATTATCCTGTAATACATTCAGCAAGAGTGCAAAGAGTCTGAATTGTTCCTCTGCACTATCTCTGCTGACAACCTTTCAGAATTCATTTGAATAGGTACAGTAACAATCTCTTTTTTTTCTGTTCAAACCACAGAGCCTGTAGCACCTCTTAGGTGGTGGATTGTTTCTTCCTTCACATTTATTTGCCTTTTTTAACCTTGTACCTAGTTTCTGGCCAAAGCAGTATCCTTCCGTAACACATCCTCTGTCACAAAGAGATGATGTGTGGAAGAATGCGCCTCCCCATTCTTAGGAATGATTTCCTTTGCAGCTTGCTTCAGCTTTGCTACCTCCAGTAGTCCTTATATATCTTATTATGGAATTCACCACAATGCAACTTTTCTTTTTTAATCTGACTTGTTTCCTTTGGTGCATTTTCATAAATTTGTCCAGTCAAAACAAACGCAGTCTCTTGCAGCACCGTGTCTCTCCAGAATAAGTGATTGTGAGAATAGGTGTCTTCCCAATAGTAATTCATTGCAAGAATTGAAATAATTGTTAAATTAAATTGTTTCAGACTTTTCTCAGAACTGCAAAGGACACAAGAGTTACTAGAGAGATAAGTTATCTGCTGGAAGTTGGTTAACAGTAAAAAGGTATCTGAATCTTAAGCAGTCTCAGGAGCACTATAATCTGACATAAAACCAGAGAAGTCAGAAATGAGTAATCTGATGAAAACTTTTTGTTGAGGATGGATGTATTGTTTTCCTTTGTGTGGCAGGAACTGATGCAAGTATTCCAGTCCACATTAACAACATTTGCCAGCGAAACTATGTCACAGTGGAGAGTGGTCGGAGACTAAAGCCTACAAACCTTGGCATTGTTCTGGTTCATGGTTATTACAAAATAGGTTGGTTCAATGTTCTTCCCTTTCCGTGCTCTTACCTTTACCCTTCAATATGTCAAGGGCTGTTATCACTGCATAAGTAGCATTTCTGTCTGAAATAATGCATCTAGGAAAATATTACTAATTCCAAATACTGTAATAATTAAATCTTGTTTGTTTATTTTGATGTCAACTTGTGTATGGAGAGTTTCCTACCCCCATTTTTTGATCTTTCATTGCTGCTTCTCTGTTGCTGTTGTCTCTGGTTAGATGCAGAATTGGTTCTTCCCACGATTCGCAGTGCTGTAGAGAAGCAACTCAACTTGATAGCTCTGGGTAAAGCGAATTACCATCAGGTCCTGGAGCACACCCTTGACATTTTCAAGAGGAAATTTCACTATTTCGTTGATTCTATTGCAGGTATTTTTTTTTAATTTTTTTTTTTTTACACGTGGAGTTCCCTACAATTATTTAATTGTTGCAAAGATGCCAGTAGAAAATACTTGTATATTAGGTGCCTTTCAGAGGTTTAGGCTTACTGACAAGTTGTGTCAGGACTGGAAGTTTCCAGTCAAATTACGTCGCTTTCCAAAAGGAGACGGACTAATTCGTAGCTCCAAAACTCTACTTCAGATTTACTTTGTGAACGTATAGTGATGAGTTCTTGAAAACTTCAGACTAGCTGAAGTACTTACCCTCGTGTGCTTGTGCGTGCTGACTGCAAAATGCTGTGTGTTTAAAAACTCTTTGTAAACAAGGAAGCATGTTGTGAATAAAATATTTTCATTCCCACTTCTTCACAGGTCCTGCGTATGATTTTGTGGAAGGTTTCCCCTTAAGAAGTAGAATTCTAACATCAATGTGGTTGTCTCTTCTGCAGGTATGGATGAGCTGATGGAAGTGTCGTTTTCACCCTTAGCTGCCACAGGTAAACCTCTTTCCCGCTGTGGCAAATGCCATCGTTTCATGAAGTATATTCAGGTAAGTTCACCTAATGCTTATAATTGAAATCTCAATTTCTGGGAGGGCATTGAGTAGAAACCCCTTTTCTGTCATTGAATTTGGATATCATATGTGGTTGTCAAGAGTGCACTTCTGAAAAAAAAAAGCCTGATGGAATTTTTCCATGGGGAACAAACCAGAGAGCAGTCACAGTTAGATTTCCTGTAGGTTTTGAACCCTATTGACACTACATTATTTTCTGGAGATTTGTATTCTATTTCTAGGCCAAACCAAGTCGTCTGCACTGCTCTCACTGTGATGACACCTACAGTCTCCCACAGAATGGTACCATTAAACTCTACAAAGAATTGCGTTGCCCCCTAGATGACTTTGAGCTGGTGCTGTGGTCATCTGGATCCAGAGGAAAGAGCTACCCGCTCTGTCCATACTGTTACAACCATCCTCCCTTCCGGGACATGAAAAAAGGTAGGAATTCTGTAAACATGCAGGGATCAGCCTCACTTGAAATAAATTAGGTGCAGTCTATACAGCCGTGTTTCTTAGTATACAGTGCTGTTCAAATTAGATTACAGATACCTAAAATTAACATCAAACTCGCTGACCAAGATTTATTAGTTACCTCATTTCTGAATACTTTTTTGTTTGTTTGTTTTATAAAATAAGTAAGAAATTACTTATATGCATGCAAGAAATTAATTATGTGCATGCACAGTAGGTGACCTTCCTAACAGTGTGCAGTGAAAGACACTTGAGATTCTGACATGTTGCAAACTGGAGTGTACTTGGTATGGATAGGACTATAGATTAAGACCAGGTCTTGGGAGTGTTTTGTTACTGAGATGGTGTGTCAAAAGCTGTTGAAGGATATAAGAAGGGATAAAAGTTGCATTTAGTTTGTTAGCTGTAGGACCCAAACTTAAAGTAGCGCTTTGAAGCTTTGAGTATCAGGAGCTTTTTGGCTTATTTTTATTAGGATTTTTTTATTTAAAATGTTTTGTACTAACAGTGTATAGTGCAAGTATAGAATAGCAGTAAGTTAGGAGAGCCATACATTTAATTGAAAACATGACTGGATTTCATCACTAGTGTGTCCAAACTGCCTGTAATGTACAGTGACAGTATCTGGCAATTCTGAAAGCCATTACAGAAGAAGTTTTGAGCAAGGGATTATTCTGAGTCTGTGAAAATGCAAGGTGCCATTTGGGGAGCGGTTCCATTCTTTAGTGATTTAGAAAACCTGTAATATACTAAGCTGTCTTTGCGTTCTGTGTCTCACCTCCTCCAAACCGGGTCGTGCGGGTGGCAATCCAAAGGCTTCCTCGTGCTACGGTTTCACTTTTCCTCCACCAGGAATGGGCTGTAACGAGTGCACCCACCCCACGTGCCAGCATTCCCTGAGCATGCTTGGAATCGGGCAGTGCGTTGAGTGTGAGAACGGGGTGCTGGTGCTGGACTCCACGTCGGGTCCCAAGTGGAAGATGGCCTGCAACAAATGCAACGTGATTGTGCACTTCTTCGAGAACGCCCACAAAGTCCGCGTGTCACCTGAGACCTGCGACTTGTGTGACGCGGCCCTCGTGGACGTAGATTTTAACAAAGCCAAATCTCCTCTGCCTGGCGACGAGACCCAGCATTCAGGCTGCGTGTTCTGTGATCCTGTGTTTCAGGATCTGGTGGAGCTGAAACACGCAGCCATGAGGCACCCCATGCACCGCGGGGGACAAGGGAAAAGGCAAGGCCGAGGAAGAGGGAAAGGCCGGAGGCCTGGAGGAAGGCTCAATCCAAAGAAACCCAAGGACAAAATGGCAGCTCTGGCTGCTTACTTTGTATAACGGTCGTACCACGGAAAAATAAACTTCTTATAAAAAAATCATTTCCCTTCAAGTTCATTTTAAAGTATTTTTTGATCTGCATTGCTTTCCTATTAGAAAAGTTTAACACCTTAGATTGTTGTATGCCTGGATTTAATCACAAAACAGTTTATTTTGGAAAAATAACTGAGCAAGCCTTTAAGCTTTGAATTGTAATTCATTGGTGCAAGTAGAGCTCACAAACAGTGGGGAGACTCAAGAAGTCTACCTAGGCTGTTAGCTGTGACTGATAGAAATGAAGTTTCCCTTTTCTGCCATTTCTGGGGCCTTTGTTAGCAATACAAGTACCAGGAATATAAGAGCTGATTAAGATCACTGTTATGCTGCTGTAGTCTTTAGGTGTGGAATGGGACTTGTTTCATTTGACTTTGAATCTTCAAAAATAATAAATGATTAGTAGCTGTCAGATGTTTAAAATTACATCTGCAATAGCAAGAACACTAACTCAAATCTGTCACTCTGCTGTGTAAGAGAATAATGCCTAGAGACATACAAAATTGAAATTATAAATGTGAAGGGGAATATCCGCCTTGAGCAGTGATTTCCAAATTATGGTCTTTGCAGCCAAGTTAGTGTCTTTTGGTCCATTGGCCCTGGTTACATGTGACCTTCTGCAGTTGGAGGTCAGACAGTACCTGTGCTCTTCTTTTCCTCTGTAGTCACTTAGCGGATCATACCCGATCAAGTGTAGTTTGTGCTGTCTGTACCACAAATTGTCATTTCAGTGTTGCTAAGTTGTCAAAAGGAGGGTTTCCTCTTGTTTTTATATGGAGCTGTATCTAACCGCTGGGTGCCACATTACAAAATCTAATTGTACAAATATATAATACTCTCTCCTTTCCTTCCATGTGCACATAGCTGATCATGTCTGGCCATCTGATCCAGTACAGTTTGTGTCATCTAAACCCTCAGAACAGTTTCAGCACCTGCGGTTGGATGGGAAGGTGCCATTGCAGTTGTATGTGGTACAAAGGCTGCCGCAGTGAACAGAATATACAGAGAGCAACTTGGCAACATGAAGGAAAGACAAGTCCCTACAAAAGGTAACGTACAGCTCTGCTGTTTTATTTGGCACAGTGTGTGCATTTACTGAACAAGAGAACACAGTCAAAACACCACAGCCCCAAGGCTGTTCCTCTGATCAAATGTTTATGCAGTTACAGCTCAAACATGAACTATGTTTTAGTAGTGTTGCTTAAAAGACACAGCCATAGGTCGAAGTTTCTTTCTGTAATTCTTGTTTGGTTGTTTTCTTCTAAATATTAAATGTTTTTTTCTGGTAAAAACAAACCATCTTTGCATTTCATATAGCCTGGAGTGAGTAGCTTTTCATGTTTTAAAGGTGGTCTTGCTGCAGTGTCTCAGAGCCACAGATCTTAGCGTCAACTGTAACAGCTTTTAGGGTGCTTGCATTGATTCAGTCTTTCTAATCCTCTCTTACCTCTGTAGCCTGCAGTGGTACACTAGGATGGATGGATGGATAGTACTGAAGGGGTGATCTCACTTGTTCTCCTAAATCATTCAACTGTTTTAAAACTTTTTGTTACTGGAACTGCTGGTAGGGAGTGATCACAGCAGGGAAGTTGCAGGATACAGGCTGCTGTAGTTGAGCATGGGGATGTAAAGGGCAGAGCTGGGATAAGAATCTCCTTAACTGCATTAGAAATCTCTAGAAACCTCAGCAGTGTCTGTTGCTGAACACAGTTAATTTTGTGCTTGTTGTGTCAGTCTGTCATGAATCCTAAACTTGTACGGGGTTCAGCAGGAGTTGGGAACACTCAGATTCTTCAGGTAACTGAGCATCCAACCACTGAATTAAAAGCCTGCTTGAAACAGTGTAATAGTGGCCCTCTCTTTGTCATAGATACCTCACAGAGGATCCCATAAAATAAGTTATCTCAGTATAAAAAAATAAGCAAGTTTAGAAAGCATTCACCGTGTTTCCCCTTTCTTTTCAGAGATGTCTTGTAATCTTAAAAAAGTGGGAAGTATATCGTGTTTGCTAGTATTTCAGTAGCGTAGGGATGGAACATGAGCCAACAGCCTATTGAAGTGAGATTATCTTGGTTTTTTGTCTGTGATAAGGTTTTGTAAGATAGCACAGGTGTTTTGCAGTAAAATATGCGTAGTAAAAAAACAAAACAAACCCACCAAACTAGCATGGCTAGAGAATGGGGAGTTGAGAAGCTTTTTTTATAACGGGCATTTCAGAGGGAATGAAAATGTAAAGGCATTATGAGTAACGAAGGGGGGGATTGTCTCAGAGAATGAGTTTGGGTGCCTGTGCACCTGCCAGCTGCAAGTACCCCCGTGTGTGACCGGTCAGGGCGTGTAGTTCTTTGTAAGGTGGAGTAGAACGGGTCAGTGTTTATTTTAGGATGCAAAAGTTGTGCTGGGGGAGCGTTGAGCACCGGGAGAGCTCGGTGTAAAGATGTCCCTCGTGAACACGTTTCTGTCCCGATCGCTCCGTTTCTGGGTGCAGAGGGTGGGGAAAGGCGGCAGAATTTGCCCCCCGGCTCCCCCCGGGGCTCTGTCCCCGCTGCCGGGGAGGTGGCCCCGCCCATCCGGCCACGTGGCCATCGGCCCCGCCCCCGCATTCCAGACATTGTTTCTGGCTCCGCCCCCTCCCCGCAGGCCACACCCCCGCCTGCCCCCGCCCCTGCGCTTCGCTTAAAGGAGCCGTCACCCCGCATCCTTCCCCCCGCTCTCCCCTCCCCGGCCGGCCCTTCCGCGCCCGTCCCCGCCGGCGCCTGGCCCGCTCCCGGCGAGGCGGCCGCCGGGCAGCGCGGCGTCGCCATGGCGCTGGAAGTGGAGGCGTCCGCGGCTCCCCTGAACTCTTTCCTGAAGGACTTCCCGTCTCCGCTGGGCCCCGGGGAGCCGCTGCCGTGGAGCTCGGCGGGGAGCGGCGCCCTGAGCAAGGCCGAGGTGCCGGGCGCGCTGGCCGAGCGGGCGAGGAGCCTCCTGGACGGCAGGTGAGAGCCCGGGGGCGGGCGGGCGGGCAGGGGGCTCTCGGCGCCCCGCCGTAAGGGGCGGCCCCGCGCTGACACCGGGCGGCTCGGGGAGCGGGGCTGCGGGGAGCGGGGCTGCGGGGAGCGGGGCTGCGGGGAGCGGGGCTGAGGGGAGCGGGGTGCTCCCTGCCCGCCGCGCGGGCCGGAGCAGGTGCGGGCGGCGCTGCCTCCTGAGGAGACCGCCCGGCCTGGGCAGGGCCCGCGGGGCCTGGACGTGCCGGCCGCTGCCCGGCCAGGGCTGCACCAGCGAGATCCACTCAACCTCTCCCGGGCGATTTCAGCTTTCTAAATTATTTTTTCCCCTTTCATAACCGTTTTTGTGAGTACTGTCGCGGGAGTAGGGCTTTCAACACAGCGCTCCTGTCACAGGCCTCCTGCCGAGCTCTGTGCCCTTATAGTAATGTTTGTGTGCTCTCAAAAACATTTCTCTCCCGCTCTCGGTGCATGAGAGATTAAATTACAATCCTGTAATTAGCCTGATAGGGCGATTCTTGTGGTAAAGTGCCAATAGTTTGAATTCAAGTCCCTAAGGGCACCTGTGCGGATCCACTTGGAAGTCTGAGGAGAGAGGGAGGGAGCCGGTGAGTTTGCAGCCTGCCTTTGAGGGCTCTCGGGTGTAAGCAGCAAGCCACCTAGGAAAGAATTCAGCTCCCTTGCCACTGTTCCCAGCCCTCTGGAGTTGTCCTGGTGAGCAGCATGTGCTTGCGTGGGTTTCTCAAGTTGATGTTTCTCTCAAAACTTTGAGAGTGTAGTCACAACACCATTGGAAAACAGCTCCTCTTTCAGTGATGTTTCTGTCATCCCCTGAGTTCAGGAGAGACATCTTACAACCTGCATCCTTATCAGTTTAAATTTCCTCATTAACGCTGCTAAGAATTTGGATGTGACTTGTTTTGGCAAGTTAGTGCTTCACCAGGAGCAAGTTGCCTTGGTCTAACCTCTGGTGTCTCGATGCTCTTCTCTCTCCATGTCTGCTTCCTGACGCACTTCAGCGTTAGGGCCTGCGGGTTCTGGGTGTTACAGAGTTCCCACCATGGTCTGCCTGGTTAAGGTGTTTGTTACCATAAGTCATGAACAAGGATTCTGGATGGTCTAAAAAGAAAAAATCTAGGCAGAGAGCTCTGACTTTGTGATCTGGTACTGGGGGTAACTAGTGAAGAAAGCAAGTTAAAGGGACTGGTTCTGTTTAGGTCTGTGTTGAATGTTACCTGGTTTCTAGAGGAATTTCATAAAGACACAGAAAGCTGTTTGAATTACTTGTCTCTCTCTAGTTACTGTCTGGTGAGTTTATGAACACTTACTAGATTTTGTTGTTGTCAAAAGTGTATGGGTGATTTTTATGTACTTAAATTGCCTTAAAGATCAAGTTACTTCTGTGCTTTATATTACGTAGATGCTCTTGGACATAACATCATTCACTTAAATGGTGTGCCTAAAACTAAAGCTGAGGAATGCGTACCAAAACCCCCTAGTTTTTCAGGCTGTAGTTGAAAAAAATGCAGATGATCATTGCATTACTTAGTTGTGCTTTGACTAAATTGCTCTTGAACAAAACACAGCTGCTGCATTCCTAAAGCATTGTAAATGTGCACTGAATCTCTGAGCTCTTTGGAGCAAGAGTGGTTCTGCATGAGCGCTTTAAACAACAGAGTAATGCCAGCCTTGAACAAAAACCTATCATATGGCAACCCATCTGACACATGGGCCAGAATGATGTTTTCTACAGTTGTTTTGGAGATGCAAGTATGAAGCTGTAGGGATTTGGGAGAGGTTCTTCAAACTGTAGTGATTTTAAAAACAGTGTTTTTCTGGGTAACAAATCTGCTAACATTCTGTTGTTCTCTAGTGGGCGGATGAACAAGTGGAAGCAGGAGTGCTGGTTCTGCAATGCTTTCATCTCACCTGTCACTTCTGGTGTTTACACAGAAAGGAGCCTCCCCTGTCAGAAGCTGCATTTTTCACATACCTGCCCCGCAGCCAGTTCTGATTAGACAGCCTGCTTTGCGGAGCTTCCTGAGGCCTGAGCTGGCAAAAATAAATACAAAGGAAGGGAAAGATAGCTGAAGAAAGCAAAGCAGAATAAAAGTGCAGTAATCAACTTATTTATGCTTATTTTCACAAAATGTACTTGGAAAACAGAAATACATAAGGAAAGCGTTTTTATTAATTCTTGTGGCTGCTCGCAGGCAAACCAGTGAAGCAACCCTATGCGTGAGGTTGTGTGCTCGGGCATAGTGCAGCACACCTGAAGTGTCCAGTGTTAGGGATCCCAGCAGACTTACAGCTCAGTCTTGGACACCTGTGGTGAACAGAAACCTCATTTTGCAGCTGCAAACAGGCTGCAATTTCCTGTTGGATAGGCTGAGTTTGTGCATGTGGAGGAGAAGAGTGGCAGAGCCTAAAGCCAAGACAGGGATGTAGTATTTTGAAAGGGCAGGCTCTCTTCTCATAGTCCATGTAACTAAGGACCAGAACTAGAGTCTTGGTGTGAGAAATCGCCAGTTATGCTTTCTTTCCTGCATTCACTACTGCGAATCGACTCAAAGTGCAGTTTTGAAGGTTAAACTGTCACGGTAACATCCCCAACACACAGGTGGCAGCTCAGTGGAAAATGTGCAGATTCAAATACGACAGTGTCAGTATAACTAGGTTTAACACTATGAAGTTATTTGGATGTACCTTACTGACTTCTGGCATTGATGCTTGTTCTGCATTTCCTTAGTTTGAGACTTCTCTGACACTCTGGCATCACAGAACCTATTTTATACAATGATTAGTAATGATGAAGGATTTCTCTACAGATCAAAGTGTTATTGGGAATCGAGTAGCACACAGTTCTGCTTCTCATTTCTGCATTATGAGATACTTAATCCACACCCACACAGATGTGTGTGTCAATGCCTTGAGGAGCGCAAGCCAGCAAAGGTCCAGCAATATTCTTGGCTCATGAGACGACATATGGTGATGTTTAGCTTGTCCTTCGATTTGCTCACAGGCATAAACCTTTGTGTCTTTGCAAAGAGAAACATTCTTCCTCCACCACCAATCAGCTTTGCTGTTGAGAAGAGAATGGGGTAAGGAATAACAGTTGTTAGGTCCAACAATGAGTTTCTGAATGCTATTGCTTCTCTAAGGCTCCACACTTCTCTTACATGGAAGCAGTTGGATACCTCAGGCTACTGCCCTTGAATGTCTAAAATGAACTATTTTGACAACCCGCAAATACAGCTAGCATAGGCAAACACTAGCTGCGGCGGCCAGCCACTCTCGCTTCCTGGCAGGACTTGCACTTAAATTCCTAATCCGGGGAAGTTTTGCAGATGTTTCTACTTCGAACAATTAATTTAAATCAGTGGAACTGCCTGACTTGTATAAAGCTAAATACTTACATGAAGTTGTGAAGAATTGGGGCAGGCTTAAGTAATCTTGCTTTGCAGAATTTTAATAAAGATACACTTTTGGGTTAGAGCTTATGTGTTACAACAATCTGTGTAGATGGGTCAATGTGAACAAAGAGTCCATTAGTTACTTCCAAAGCTTTAGAAATTACCCTGAGATTTTACTAATTTGTACTGTAACAGAACATGAGATGCGATCAGCCCCCAAATGCGGAAATTTCTCCTTTCCTAGGAGCTAAAACTTGTGTGACCATCCTGTGACACAGCCGTAGAACAATGTGTAATTCCAGCAGCCTTCCTGTTTGAAGAGGCTTTACGACAATAACAGTAGTGAGACTTGGGCTTCCTGTTGTGCCCCCTCCCATTCCCTGTGGTTCAGTTGCCTCAGCATCCTGTTTTGTGTCTGTTTTACACTGTAATGCTTGCAGCCGAGGTGTGGCCCTGGCAGCTTTATTTTCAGCATTTCCCTGCTTTTAGAATAGTTAATTCAGCAGTTCTGATATTTTGATGTATTTATGTGATGTAAGTATGAAGAGGGGGGAAAAAAAATCTTATCTTGCCTTTGGTTTACCCAGTCTCTTCTTAAAATTCCCTTTAGTTTCCTTCATGTGTGAAAGCTACTAATACCCAGACTACCATGACCTCTCATTTTAATAAATTCCATAGAATTTACTCCCTTATTGCTAATTTGTACCATTTAGTGTGTGTTATTGTAATGCACTAGTACTTCTCATTGCTAGGAACATGCTTATAGCATCAGTGATCCATGGGTGAATTTGGAAACAAACTTTCCAGCTTTCATGGGCCCTGTTGTGCTTGGTAGCAAAGCAAGTGTGGGATTAGCAGTAAAGGTTCACTCCTTCAGGAACACCAGTGTTCCCACTGGTTTATGATTAATACTCGTGGAATTAGAAGCATTGATTAAGTTAGCGCACAAGAGGAATGTGGCTCTTCTGCTGTTTACTAGTTAATTTAGCAAATGGTTAACAAACTGACTCTGGTAATTTTTGGTGGTGGCCAAAACTGGTCTGTTGCCTGTTGTGTGTGGTTTGTCCACTGCTGCTTCTGGAGATGATGGAGGACAATATGCAGCTTGAGGGAAACGATGTGCAGCTCACACTGTACGCGTGTCTGGATAATAAAGGTTTTGGTAGTTCTGACCTGCCTCCAACAGTATTTAGAGGCTGGACAAACTGCTGATTTTGTGACCAGTAAATTGCTTTTCAGAAGATATTTCTAGTTTGAAACTCCCAGGGAGTTTCCCCTGTTAAAAGATACTCTCAGTAGTAATTTTGGGAAAGAATCACTTTGCTTTTGAAAAGGAAGTGTATGAATAGGGACACCTGCAATACAAGAGAGAAAAAACTTGATGAAACACTGAAAAAAAAATGAAATCGATATCAAATATCAAAGTGATGAGGAAACTTTTAGAGCTGGCTTGCTGGTGTTTGTATCAGTTTCTTTGGTTCTGCTTGGAAAACTAAAATTCTCTTTCCCCAGAATTGCATATTTTTCTCTCATAATCTGTGTGAAACACTCTTTCTATTGCTGTTTGAATTTGGCATCAAGATAAGAAATACTCAGTTTTGAAACAACAAGTTTAGGGCTCAATTGAAAAGTGGCTTTTTGTGGAATTAAGCCTCTCTGCTGTGTGGTTTTTCTTCCTGCTGAGAATGAAATGGAAGTAGCAGGTGACTCTGCATTGCACATTTTCTGTACAAATTGTTTGATGGTGGCTGAAGGGCCTGAACAGATGGATTCTGGGTCTGAAGCTGCTGCTTCTGATAGTTTCAGAAGAAAATCTGGAAAAAGCTACTTCATGCAAAGATGGAAAGATAAAAGTGTGGAATTCCGTGTGTGGCATTGTTTATATATTGGTTTTGATTCCATGTTGTTTATCTACTTGTAAGGATCTGATGTCATTAACCAAAGAAACAACTTCTGTGCATTGTAGGATGTCAGATGTTCTCAACAGGTATACAATTTGTACTTTTCGGTCGCTGTCACCCTGGGAACTCTGGGTGCTGCTGTAATAAATGTTAATGCTCAGAGCCACTTGAGTGGAAACATTCTGTAGTTGATTACAAGAATAAAAAGGGGGGTGGGAACGAAAAGTAACAGGCTGGGGAGAAAATACTGAATACAAGCAGCTTTTGTTTATGAGGAAACTTGTGACCTGCTATCGTTTTGGCAGTACGAGAGGATTTTTCACTTGCTGGAGAACTGCTGGCGTTTGCAGATCTGCACTAAACCCACTTTGCTGATATAGCTGTAACGTGCTAGAAACACACTCTGAGTCCACCAACTTTGCTTTACTGGCAAAGCTGTGCTGGGTGCGATCTGGAGTTACAGAGCCTGGGTAGCAAATAAGTGCAGAAATATGTCTTCCCTCTTGATATAAGTGAGCTGCAGCTGACTTAGCTAGAAGCTTTTGCTAGTACTTATAGCACCTCTTTGTTTCCCAACATATATGTGTGTGTACATATCTAGATATCTATATCTATATGTGCACTCTGAAAGGAAAAGAGGATTGTACAGTGGTCCTCTGACCTGCAACTGCTGCCTTATTGCTGTGACTTTAGTAATAATATTTAGAAATAATATCATGTAACCTTTTTAATTTGAAAGGTGACAAGTGATCAACAATTTGGCCAATATAGTTAGTAAACACTCTTCTCTTGATACAAACAGATTTCCTGACAGTACTATGGGAGAATGTGTGTATTTGGGGTGGGGGGATGGGAATTATTTTCCTTAAAAAAAAAAGGTAAATAAAAATTTAAGAATTCAGAAGGCTTTGCATCAACACCGGGTATTTGATATGTCCCGGTGGGGCTTTGTGCCACTCTCCACAGCTTACACTGCACTTGCTTCTCTCTGCTCAAGAGCGGGTGTTCTGAGTCTGCCATCTCCTGCACTGCTCTGCTTTCTCGGAGCTGCTGTGGACATAGAGCACAACAGAAAGTGTGTAATCTGTTTTCAAGCCTTTGGGAAGAAGTGTAGTCATAGTTGAGGCTCTGGACAAGATGTGGTGGCTCGACCTCTGATCCGGATGCTTCCTCCTTGCCCCCAAAGCTGTTTAATTCTGAATATACCCTCGTAAATTTGAAGGAAAGAAGAGATGGGGGCATCTTTGAACTGGTGGCATTGTTTGCAACACTCAATGCAAGTGTACTGGGGATTTAATGCCCCAAATAAAACCAAATACTAAGTGATCTTACTAGTGTTTCTGCTCCCTGAAGAAACTTGTATATATTCTCTTTTCTTTCTGAAAGCTGATACTTAAGGTGTCAGTAACAGTGTTGTGATTGATCTGACATATGGATACACTGTGGCTGTGATGGCATGCCAGCTGGGCTTTTAAAGTGAGATAAAATAGAGAACTGAATTGTATTGCAGAAGAGAAACAAGGTGAACAAGAAGAGAAGTAATTTCTGCTCTGTAACCTATGTTAAATCTGAAATATGCAAAATATCATAATTGCTTTCTGCATTTGTGAGTAGCTTTATTTTGGCCCACATGTATGTATATGCACAGAAGCTTTGCATAGCTCCTTTTAACAATATTGTATGTGTCCAGTGGTCCCAAATTTTTCAAGGAGAAGGGTGGAAAATACATTTAAATGTGTTCTTTATTAGCACAAGTATTGCTTTGCTCTTGAAGTTACCACTTTTATCTATACTCAAGTTTTTAAAATGAGGCTTGTATTTTACCACGAAGTGTCTGGAGGATATGAACTCCGTGCTCCAGCCACTGGTGATCTGACTTCAGCTGGTGGTGAAGCTGCAGTGCCTCATCTGCACTGTAACAACACACATTCATTCCTTTTAAATATTTTTATTGTGATCAAAACACAACCTTTTTGTTATCAAAGAAATAGTCTGTAGCAAATAAATGTTAAGTCTGTTTGCTACTCATCTGTGTATGTTGGCACTAGGTAATTAGTGTTGCATGTGTCATGGAAATGGGGCTGACACAGTTCTTCTAAGGCTCTCTTAAGAGAATGTAACATCCTTTTCAGGAAACACACCCCACCAGCTTCCTCCTTCTTCCTAACACGGCTGTTTTCCTGCTTAGGAAACAACTACAGTATTTCTTCTGATGCATGAAGATTAAATTATATTTGGTTCAGCCTGTCAGCAGGGTGTCTTGGGCTTCTTTGGAAGGAAGATTTTAACAATAAGTGACATTCTTTGCTTACAGAAAAGGTTTGAAATTTGTTACAGTAACTGCAGTGGGCTTCTACTTTTACACTGGTTGCCATAGGTACTGTGCCTGCTTCCAGATACTTTCTAGCCAAGTGAGGCCTTGTAACTCTCAACTAAAGAAGCAGTTCTTACTCTTTAACCATGTATTTTGTTAACTCTTGAAGCCTCTGTCCTAGAGGATGAAATTAGAACCAGTAGACATCCAAACTGGATGGAAGATGCCATTGCCTTGGACGTCCATTTACCTGAGCTTGAGTAAAAAAACCAGGTTTACTGATATGGTAGTACTAGTATTAAGAGTTTGTAAAGTAATCGACAGAATGTTGTGTTTGGAACTGAGGTTGAACTGAATAGGTAGGGTCATTTAAAAAATGGCTTTTATTTTATCTTTTGTCAGTGTGACAGAATCAACTACTCATTGTTGTTGTTGCTGGCTGCATAACAAATAAAATCCCAATAAGCAACCGTTTTCTTTGTATAGATTTGAAAAATGTGGAGAGGAAGGAAATGCACAGGAAGCAAAGCTCAATGAAGCAGATCAGTACTGAGGAATCTCTGAATTTCCTTTTTAGGAACTGGGTGGCAACTGGAAAAAGTTGAAGGATGTGACATAATAACTCGTAAACCTTTTCTTTGTTACAGGCATCCTGTAAGCAGAGGTTTATATAGGACTTGTGAGTTATAGCACTTAGTTTATTGCCTTTGGTTTGAGTTTCTTTTTACAGACCCATTTCAGCAAGTCAGAGCTCTAGAAAGCAGAAGTCTGCCAAGTTCCTAATGAAAGGATTAAGCCCTCTTCTGATGGCGAGCTGGAAACCCAGGCTAGATTTGAATTTTTCATCCAGCACAGCAGAGAAATTCTGAAGATGACTGAAGCTGTGGCTCTTGCTGTGTGTTTAAATGCATAGTGGTTTCACTTACTACTTTTTGTCTCTGTTTGTGGGGTTGAAACCTACTTTAACTAAAGCTTCTGACTTTCAGCAGCATCAGCTACACATCTGACATTGTTTATGTGGCTTGTATTTTCTTACTCCTTTCTCTTCGACCTATACAAACACAAACAGGAAGCAGGACTGGGGGGAGCTGCCATATCCGTTTCGGATTTCTTTCTTGCCTGACCTTTTAAAAGGTGGTCTGTTAGTGTCAGAATGATTATAAGCAGGCATTGTTCCTTTTCACTTGGATAGGAAAGGAACCAACTCCCCTAAACGTATTAGCCTCAAAAAGAAATAAAAAGCCAATTTCTGGCTCCCCTTGATGCGGTAGGACTGCAGCTAGCACTGAAAGGGCTGCAGGCACACTGCCGTCTGTTTGAAGTACCAAAGCGACTCATTAAAGGAGCCCACCACCGCCACAGAATGCGTAGCATAAAACATACTTCTGTTCGCAGCCTGCTGACTAACACAATGCTCGCTGTTTGCTGCTGCAGGAGCTACTCGGACATGGCTGGGAGAGCACGACAGGGCCTCTCTGTCAGAAACACAATGGCAAATGTGTTTTGGCTTGCTGTCACTGGGACCTAAAACCTCACTATCCTCCACTCCCCAGTCTTCTGTACCCACAAAACCAGTCGTCTCTGTTGAATCTCTGCAGAGACCAGTTGCTTCCACCATTTCTCTGTAGCCAGCCAGTTTTATGCAAGGCTTTCTAAATGTTTCCTGGCAAAACAAATCTTGTCCTTGACTTGCTGCAGGTGCCTTAATGTGTTATTTGCTTTGGTTGCATAATTTGATACTTTGTGGGTATCAAACACTCAATGAACAATGGATAAAATTCTTTTTACAGACATCCACGCTTATTTTTCATTGTGCTCACAGAAAATGTCTGGAATGTGTGTTATTTACAGTAATTGTTAGTACCTGCTGTGGAAATATAATGACTATAAAAGAGTTATTTTCTAGTAGCCCCATTTTAAATTTGGATGAGGCTTATTTGTTTACAGATTCAAAAGCAGTATAGCAAGCATGTGCTTCCTATAAACATGGAACTTGCATAAAGTGTTGAGTAAAAAGGAGAGGGTGTGTAGATTGTGTAGCATTATTGTCTTCTAGATGCTTACCTAAAAACTTCAGTTGAATCACAAGTCTTGGAGTCTTTTCTTAGCCTGCTTCCCCATGCCAACTCTTTACACCTTCTTCCTGGGCGATTTCTTTGGGGAACTTCAGTCGGGAGAAACTGGGTGTTAAAGGGCTGCAGGTTAGTACTGAACATGAGCTTTTTGTGTGTGCAGGGACACTGGAGTCTTCAGTAACCTCTTTTGAGATTTGTGTGTACCACACTGCAGAGATCCTGATACTGTCTGTGGTGGTGAGACAGTTGACTACAAGCAGGAAATGTTGTGTAGTGAGTAGAAACAAAATGTTTGCATTCAGAAGGTAGATTTGAAGGTAGCAGTTCCCATCAGATAGCTCAAGAGAAGGAGGTACCATCTGTGACTAGAGTGTGAGGCAGCAGTTTGAAAACATGATTCATACGTGTCTTCCTCTTTGCATTTTTGAGAAAGCAGTTGTCTAACTGAAGATCTTACTAAAGATTTGTATGGATAAATATTGAACATATGGTTTCTTCTACTGATTTACTAATGAAGCTGAAATTATTGTGTTTATTGCTTTCTAATTCTGAGGTCACCAACCATAAACAGTGAGGTTGTAGCTCAATTTAAACTAATGCAGTCTATTTTGCTTTCCCTTCCTTTTCTTACCAGCAGAGGTGTTTCACCACTTCTTGCAGCATCGTTAATCCATGCTGCAGTTGATGAAGTTCTCCAAACAGACTTGACTGAATTTGAGCAGCAAAATGTGGAAACAGAGGGAGAAGGAGATGAAGAAAGGTTCACCTGTAAGTATATTTCTTTTCTTTCTGTGGTTTTCCCAGCGGCTGTCTGTTGGAATATTCAGTGCTTTGAAATGTTTCCCAGAATATTTGGTTAGGCTGTCTGGCAGTCAGCAGCGCTCAGAACTTTATTTGCTCCTGCTGGGTATCTGTGGGATGACAGGTAGCTGTGCTGGTTTTGCAGGCAAGATGGAAACGTGGTGTCTGGAGCCCTGGACTGAGCGCGTGGGTTGGCTTTCTGGAAAGGGAAGAGAGTTTCTCTTCCCAAAAATTCTTAATGACTGTGTCCACTGTGCTTCCTGAATTGAACTCCTTGAGGACTCTTCCTTATTTGATAATTTCACTTAAATTGAACTGGTTCTCTTCCTATCTTAAGTTGATAACCTTTTATATTTCCAAAGTGCCCTTTTCTCTTTGGTAGACTGACCTTAGCTAATTACTATGTTTTGACATTGACATCGTCACAATTGCTGTCGTGCAACCACGCTGACACCTTAAATTCATCCATATAATCCATCTTGCTTGTGTTTGTTCTTGAGGAAGAGATTTTTGGACCTGTGGGCCTTCTGCAACCTCAATATCTTGAAACTCAAGATCTTTCTCTTGGCAAGTTTCTCAGTCATCTCTGTCTTTATTGACTATTTCTTCTCTTCCCATCCTCCCCCATAAAGGTGGGATGCTGGAGGATGAAAAACCCGATGCATGTGCGTTCTGCTTGAAGCCTGCATGTTCCCTTATCTAAGCGAATCTGAGAGAGCAGGCCCTGGTGACTGAGTAATGGGTTTGAGCCTCGTGTAGCGGGTGGTCCTGTTGCATTTACACGCTGAAGTGTTTCACATGAGACTTCACCAAACCTTCAATCCCAGTGCCAAGAATTTAAATGGAGCGGGATGCAGGCAGTTGAAGATAAAAGTGGAGTAGAGGTGTCTTAGGCAAACTAGTCTGTCCTGTGAGGGGAAATGCTCACCGTTCCATTTCACTGGGATGACTTGGAAGGCCATTCAGCGTGCCCTAGAGGATTCATCTCCAAGCAGAGCTCTGGGAATGGCCAAGATGTGACACTTTTCCTGAAGACTATTTCAGTATTCATCTACAAGTCTGAAATTGGAGGAGGGTCAACACAATTAAGTCTTGTTGCCCCCTGAATCTTTCAACTCTTGCCTTCATGTTTGTAGCCCTCATATGTCCCAAGAGATGTAGCAAGTTTCCAGCGTTTTGCATGGGTAGAGTTGGCTTCATGTCAGCTTGGCCAGGGTCTGAACAACACGCCCTGGCTCTCCTCCTCTGTCGCAGGAGAAATGGTTCTGTGTTGGCTGTTCAGGGCAGCATGAGCAGTGGCCCCTGGTGCTTGAGAACCAGGAGTTATAAAAAGGAATTCTGAGGAAGCTTTAATGCTAACAGTGTCAGCAGGAGTCAGGATAAAGTAGGAAAGAGTTCATGCATTGCAGTTTTATAGGAAACATGTCAGTGGCCAGCAAATTATTTTTGTTGTATAGATGATCTTTTCAATGCTTTTTGAAGTTAGTTTATTTAGCATGGAGACAGGATTCTTACTCAAGTAACAAAACTTTCAATTATTACCTATTCTGAGAGAGACTGCATTGCAAAGTTAGACGCGATGTCAAACCAAACCGTTCAGTCTGATGAACAATACTTTTGGATTAATTGATCTTTGGGACCTATCCAAAAAAAGGATTTGAGTGTCTGGCCAGAGCTTTTCACACTATGCTCAATGGGTGTTTACAATTCTGCTCTGTAATGAGAAAGCAGGAAAGTGATGGAAATGTTCTTCTGTCCCTCCAGCTCCTACAACCATGTGTATTTAAAAAGATAAAGACTACAGCTTAAAATTCTAATCTGTTCAGCTCAGCTCTGAGTTGAGCTATTGACCTCAGCCAAACATTCTCAGACTTCCTTGTTATTTCAGTGTAAGTGGTTCAGTGGGACATAACCTGACCCAAAGTGAGGCCACTGCTTTTCCAGCCCTTGTGTCCAATACAGCGGCAGTCTCTTATCTATTTATTTATTTAACCTTCTTTAGTAGGGATGTGCTCCTACCACTGCATCTTCTGTATTTTACAGAACATTTCTGTCTTATATTCCAGATAGATTTTGGAGGGTTTTGTTATGATTGTTTGTAATGTAATCACCCACTTGATAAGCCTCTGGTTTGAAAGGGAACTAGTAAGTAAAGAAGCTGCCCTTATCCTTAATGTCGTACTGTTTTATGTTGCAGCTTTCTCTCCACGTTATTCTCAGGAGCTTATTTTAATTCTTGCAGAACCTGTAAAGGCAGAATGCTGAATGTGTGTATGTAGCTCTGAGGAAAGAAACTTGAAGGAAGCATAAGCCAAAAGATGGGCTAAAACAAAGCTTATTGTTTTGTTTTTGTGCTGTCAGTGCTAGATGGAGAGTCATTGCAGCGCTGCTTCTTTAACAAGCTTCGGGATGTCTGCTTTGAGTGGCAGAAGCAGTTGCCACCGCTGCGACCAGTGAAGCGATTCCTGCTCATTTCCATCCACGCCATCCGTAACACTCGGCGGAAAATGGAGGACAGGCACGTTCTGCTCCCAGAGTTCAATCAGCTGTTTGGATTATCCGTAAGTCTGGACAAACTCGGGGAGGCCAATTTGTTAACATTTCAGCATTCCCATGAACACAGTGACCTAGTGATGGGTGATCAGTGAAATGGTAAGAATTTGTTGCCACAAGTTATCTATAATTTCTGTGCTGGAGCAAGGACGTACTGGCTCAGATTGCTCAGGGCTAACTACTGCTCTGATAAAGAAAGATCTTGTGACCTCGAGTTTCATGTCGTATGTTATATGGGGAGACGGATGTTGCTGGAGTTATAATGTTCTTGTGACTGAGGTAACTGATATATTAAGAAAATAAGGGAGGATAACAGCAATTGAACAAGGGCAAGTGCCAATTAATGAAGCTGCAGTGGGACTATGTAACTTGCTGTGTGTTGTTTCAATTCCAGTTTATTTTCAAGGATATTAAATGACTAACAGCAAACAAAGAAAAGTAATTCCTTTGCAAAGCATCTCTTTCATCCATTTTGCACACAGGTTAATTGACTTAAATTACCCTTACCTATGCAACATGTAGAAGAAAGCCCAGAATAAGCAATCTTTGCTTGCTGGTACCAGTCTCTGGGTTATTTTGGTTCTGAACATGGATATGTCTTTCTCTCTCTCCCTTCCCACAAAAGGATGACATTGATCGCGCTTACTTTGCGGTATTTGATGGCCATGGTGGAGTGGATGCTGCCAATTATTCAGCAACCCACTTACATGTAAATGTTGGGCTGCATGAAGACATTGTTAAGAATCCAGCTGAGGCCTTGAAATGCTCTTTCCAGAAGACAGATGAAATGTTTCTTTTCAAAGCCAAAAGAGAGGTGAGTGGGTACAGATTAATTCCATGCTATTTAAATAACACTGAGAACTGTTGGACAACATTATATTATCCAGAAAATTCTAGCAGTACAGTTTCTTTGAATCACTGGCTTATTTATGAAATGATGCTACATGTAAAGGTGTTCTTTGATCAAATTATTTCTTTTTTTGTGAGGAAAAACAAGATGACAGTACTTGCAAGTTCAAGATGAGTGATTGAGAAGCAGCGTTAAGTGATTTAAATGATCCTGACATAACAATTATTTGAGAGAACGCTCTGTTGCCTCTTTGCCTAAATTAGGCAGCCTCTAGATGTTCTGTTGTCCTACCTCTTACCTAGAAAAGATGTTTCTCTCTTCCTGATAATACGGTCATGATGTTCCTCTTTCTTGTTCCACCATTCGTGTCACAGGTGGTTGTAAGATGAAAAATGTATTCTATCTAACCTATTTAAATCAGACTCCTCAGTTCATTAAGCTTAAGCTTATTGATCAGCTTTGAATCAAGTTGGTATGATGAGCATTCTTTCTTCAAGTGTTACATGATGGGAGGATGGTTTATTATACAGTTTAATGATAACTCTTATTGTAGCAGTAACAGAATATAGAAGTAGTCATTGTTAACATCTTCATTTCTGTCAATGAGGTACAAAAGAGAGACCAGCATCTTCACGAGGTCTGACTCTCACTAATCTTTACAGGAAATCAGTCAGGTTCCTGCCTTTGACATCCTCTTTTAAATAACCGACGATAAGGGGATGTACGCAGTGCAAAGTGTCTGTAGTTGCTAGTGGTAGAGTGGAGAATGCAAAAGGTTTGGGGAGACCTGTGTTTGTTTGTGAAATGTTCATACTACTGAAATTCAGATCCTCTTTCCAAAACACAGAGACACATCTTAGACTCCGAGATCAATTGTGGAATTAATAGCAGAGAAGGAAGGATATAAGAGAGGCAGTACTAGCCCTGCATGTGTTAGAATGTGTAAATACTTTATTTCAAGTCTCTCTAATCTTGTACCTTTTTTCAGGTACTTGAATTATGATTGGCAGGTCTACTCTGCTGCATTTAAGTGTGATTAAACCTAGGTTCACAATATTGCTGTGTAACCTAGTAGGGCTTGTTGAATGTTCACCTAACATACCTGCTTTGTTCTATAGAAGCTGCGGAGTGGTACTACAGGTGTAACTGCGTTGATTGTAGGGAACAAGCTACATATAGCATGGCTGGGGGACTCACAGATAATGCTTGTGCAGCAAGGAAAAGCTGTGACATTAATGGAGCCTCACAAACCAGAAAGAGAAGTAAGTCTGACTTGTTTTTTCATCTTGTGCGTGCTGTAAGAATCTCACTTGAAACGTTTTGGAATCAAGCCTTCTTAAGTGTTTGGTGCTTTACACAATTACATCTATTGGATGGTAGGGTTCGGAGAATTAACAGTTTATTTTTTTCCATCTGCTCCTGTTTCTTGAAAAGATTCTCCCTCCAACTGTGCCCCTTTGAAAATACTGGTGGTACTGGCAGTCCTGACTTCAGTCCCTGCCCAGACTGGCTTTTCAAAATTTGTAGTAATTAAAGGCTTTCACAGCACTTTTTGTGTGTGTGAATTTAAAACTGCCTGCTATAAATTAATTTATTAATTTGAGATTACTGTCATTCAAAAGCTAATGGTGATCTAGTATCCTAACTGGCTTAAAGGGTACAGCATTTTCTATATATTTTAAATAGTCAGGTATTTTATTATTTTGTTTGTATTCTACTGTTTTGCAGGATGAGAGAGCACGTATTGAGACTCTGGGTGGTTGCGTAACCTATATGGACTGCTGGCGGGTTAATGGTACCTTGGGTGTTTCCAGAGCAATTGGTAAGACAAACCATCAGAATAAGTATTGTTCAGATTAAATTTGATTTAAAACACACCACCTGGAATTGTAGGTTTACTATAAATGACATTTTGCTCAGCATCAATCAAATATTAAACCACTCTTACTGTCTTTGCCATAAGTCTAGTTTACAGCTAGATAACTCACATAGCTTGCAGCTACATAATCTCACTGGTTTTACCATAAGCACAGAATATTGTTTATTTTATATACTAGCCATAACAGTCCTAATTATTCTTCTAAGTCTTTTACTTCTTATAAATGTCTTTGGTACTGTGGTGTCCTACAGTAACAAATGTAGAGTATTTAATTTGTAATAAGTGGAGGAAGTAATAAATTTTCATCTAGCCTTTATGTGGTTATATTATGGTTTTTTTGTCCACTTTAATATTAATATATCTTTCTCCTGACTGCAGTTCTTAAGTCAAATTGCTGCATCCTCTTTCGAGTCACACATATCCAGCAAATTAGGGCATTTTAATTACAGTATTCCAGAATGTTATTAAATGAGCTTACTTTACTTCTGGCCCATTAGGGCAAAAAAATAAAAGGTCCTGGTCAAGTACAGTAGATAGCTGTAATGTGTGCACAGAAGCAAATTAGTGTAAATGTGTAAATACTATTTGGATCAATAGCAACCCATGTTTACTAAGTATGTCCATATGAAGCTGATTAACTAAACACAATGAGCAGATTTTTCTGGCATTGTATTATTGTACATTTTCATAGCATTCTGAAGGCTGTACAAGAGGCACGCTTGCAAAATGAAGGCCTGACTATCTCCTCGCACAAATGGATTTCAGAGAGGAAAAAAACCTTCAAAAGAATTTTCTTAGTTTCCCTGCAAAATTAGGAAAGCATGAATTAGAGTGACTTCTTAGGAACTCACTGGATTTAGGTAGGTTTCAAGCATTCTTAAAGAAACAAAGGCCTTCCATGTTTATTCCGTAGCTTTTCACTCCTCTTGTCCTGCATCAGATGCCTCTGGAATATGGTCTGGCTGTCCTCGAGGATGCTAAGAGCAAGTGATGGGTGAAGTAACTGTTTACATTTGAAGTAATAAAGCCTTTGTTTCGATTGTTTGTCTTAGGTGACATATGTCAGAAACCCTACATCTCTGGTGATGCAGATGGAGAGTCATTTGAGCTGACTGGTTCTGAAGATTACTTGCTCCTAGCCTGCGATGGATTCTTTGACGTGATCAAGCCATATGAGGTTGTAGACTTGGTCCTAGATCATTTAATGCAAACCAAAGGAGTGGGTCTCAAAGCAGCAGAAAGACTGGTGGCTGCTGCGAAGGAAAACGGATCCAGTGATAACATCACCGTTCTAATGGTGTTCTTGAGGGATCCTCAGGACATCTTGGCAGACTGTCTCAGAGACCCTAAGAACCATGGGGCCGGTGAGGATGCTCGGAGCTCACCCTTTAATTTCCTCAGCTGTGAGGCAGCGGCCACACAGTGACAAAATCTGCCTAGTCCCAAACGTTCAAGTAAGTTCACGTAAGGAACTGCTTTCCACTGAAGAAGCCTCTAATGCAACAGGCAAAACATATTAGGAAAAAAATGACAAATGGACATACTGTTAACAGAAAGGCAAGACTCCTTTTACTGAGTTCCTATTTGTCTTTTCCTTCCATCCCCCTCCCTTCAAAAAACACTGGGCAGATGTTGGGATTTGTACAGCAATTTCGTCTCTGGGAGCAGACTTCTGAAGTGTGTCCTGGGGCTGCTGGTCATATCCCTCTGCCCTGGAGGTGGTAAGAAACCGTAAGATGTATAAGCTAACGGGCGAGAATACCCATTTGTGAATTCTGCGTGAAAATTTAAATTAGTGCTTAGAAAGAATGCTGTATGTTGTATTTAATAGTGATGTTACTTTGGAGACTGAGAGGAGAGAAGCTGTCGCCATTGCAGAAAAGCTTCTTGCTGTGTGTGGTCTGTAGGAACAGGCTTGGTGTGTGAGAGACTGGCTGATGCCATTATGCTGTGTAACTTGCTTCAGTTTTGTACCAAAGATAATATTACAAGGATGGTGTGGTCTCTTTATTCAGAGGCATTTAGTTTTGTGTGTATGGAGTGGAGAAAATGAAGCTGAATGTTCCAGAAAAAGAGCAAGAGAGCTAACTAGAAATATCCCAGGCAAAACTGATACAAAATCAGCTGCTTTGGGGGAATGTTCTGGTTTATAAACTGGAATCCAATATTTAACTGCACTGGATTATTTCTCCCTAACAAACACTCTTTATTGGCTATTTGGCAACCTGAAAAGAAAGGACCCTTAGTGTTGTATTTGACAGAGATGCTTACTGTATATATGCTCCAGCAGTTAAATATGCTCTGTTTCTGCCACTTTTTTGTGTACTATAACAAAAGGAGAATGTTATTTTTTATTCTAAGGGTTTATCTGTTTATTTACTGAATTTACAGTTGGAGTAATTTTTTGCAGTGTTACTTTATTTTGTTGTGGTTTTTATTTAAATTAGAATTTTGAAGTAGTTGTGTCTTTATTATCTGATTTTTAAAACTGACTACCCTCAAGTGCCTTAAATATTTCACCCAAGGATTGCTGGCTTCCTGTTGTATTCTGGTGAGCCAGTTTATAGCGTTTTTAGAATGTGACTTTTTAATTTCATTGATACTAATGTTTAATGCACTTAAATGTTTCATTTTTGTGCATTATTTTAGTGGGAACTAGGTTTCAAGAAAACATCTTGTTCATTGTTGCCAAATCTTGTGGCTTGTAGTAAAAGCTTCACAACACTTACTGTGACTTACCCCCTGCCCCATGCATAAAGCGCGAGTTATTTAATCGTGAAGTAACAATGAGTCATCATGACTTTCATTTAAAAACAAATACACATCTGACCTTCACAAGAAAACTTAATAACACAAACTAGAAACAGTTTAGTAACAGTTTTTGATTAATAGATGGTTAATTGGGCCATACTTTGTGAATAACTATCTAAGGAGATGTGAAACTAAGGTGAGGATGAAAGAATCTTAATGAACATGTGTGTTGTTGTGTGACTGTTATGTCCATTACATGCCGGAGCCTCTGGTGGTGTTTTGTCTTGCTCTGCTGACCTGTCCCACAGGACTCAGCAAGATCTGAAGGCTCAGTGGTAAATGGTTAGTAATTTTTGTACCTAAACAAAAAGTGCTTTACATGTGGCAGCAAGATTGCATGCCTGATTTAGAAGCACATGGCATTGCAATATGTCAGTCCTGTTGATTAAAATGTGTTGAATGCTAATGTTGCTTAGGGAGAAGATTTAGGTAAAAGAGACGAGATGGCTAGAAGGAAGAACAGAGCAGGACTGTTTCTGTCCATAGTGTCTCTGAACCGCTAGCTGGTGTGCAGCAATGCACTTACCCAAGCAACTTGATTTTTGTATTTCTTTTTTCTGGATTACTATGGTTGATTGTGCGGTTTGACACAGAAACTCCTCAGTGAGCTGCCATCTCATTACACAGCAGCTCGGACAGTGACTTCCTTGTTTTGCTGTGCAACAATGGGAGCTTTTCCTCTGAGAAGGTTGCAAGCACTTTTCTATCCTTTATTTTGCTGTCCAAAAGTATTTGTGGAGATCTTTAAGTGATGGCAACCTGGTTAATTTTTGTAGTGAAGCTACTTCAGCTAAGGAAGCCTTCAGACTTGCCAAGTAATCCCTTTCGATTTACCATCACCCATCTCTTTGATTTCTAACCCAGATATTCAGTGTCATGCTAAATTCTTATAACCACTAGTGCCTCTTTGTGTCTTGGAAAGAGTTCTCATTATTAATATAGTAAGAATCATACAAAATTGTTTGATTTCTGCTATCTGAGGTTTATCAGGAGAGGGGGAAGCTATTGTATTCCTGAAGTTTGAAATGTTGGTAAATTCATAGTATGGTTTAGTTTCTGAAATTTGCCAAACTTCCTGAAACATGGAGGGAACTGAATGAGCCAAATTCCTGGTAATGATCCTTTTACTTCAGCCTTTCTGTGGCAGATTTGTATTATGGAGGAAAAAAGTCTTAAGCCTTTCAATGAATATTTACAGCTGTGTGAGAATATCTTTATTTGTTTCGAATTTGATAGGTATACTGTAGGGAAGAAATTCTGCATAGATGTTTTCATTCTGAATGACCTAGTGGCTCATTTCTTAGAGGTGGAAGTGGAGAGGAATAGTCTTTGGGAACTTGTACAGATTTCAGGGGAGATACAAAATATTTCTCCAATTTTCCAAGACCCTCTTACTAGCTTTAAAAAATTTAGTCAGGTCTATAAGAGTTGTAACTAGGTCAAAACCAGCAGTTTGTATCCTCTCAGTGGAATAAATAAATCTTAATGTGTCATCTACAGTAAAATTTCACATACGATTTTGGGGAAAAAATTGTTTTGGAGATGTCTTATCCTCAAAATTTCCTTTTTTTTTTAAACTGAAACCCCAACGTTTCGACTTTGAAGTTAAATCAGTCATGACACAGGATGCAAGAATAGATGTTAAGTGCACTTTGAGCGTTCAGTTGAAAATGGTCATCAGGATGGTCTTACCCTGGGGATGGCAAGGCAGCCTCCAAATTCTGTTTCACTTGTGACCTGGATATTACTATTAGAAGCCGCGAGCTACAATGCATAACACTGTTACAAGTGTCACCAGTGCGGGTGGTGGGGAGGGAGGGAAGGGGCTCCAGCAGAATGTTGTGAAGTTCAACTAAATAGTCCAAAATATGGAGTGGTGCTATGTTTTGAATTTGCAATACTAATGTGCTGCATTAGCTTTTCTTATCTTTCCTCTTTAAAACTTCCTGGCTTTCTTGTGTTGGTTGTTCTGTTTTCCTTCCCTCCTTTGGTTAAAAATAATATGTAATTTTGGTGAGAGAATCATCTTGCCTCTCTGGGCCTTCTCAGTGCCATGTATTAATGCTGGTCTATCTATGTCAAAATGACTAATTTGCCTGTTTAATTGTTGCCTTTCTCAGGGGCCTGCAGCAAAACCAATTCTGTAGTCCAGCCAAAATCTTCGAAGCTGTAGAAGTTAGCTGGAGGATCCAGGACAAATGAAAGTATTTTCATATTTTACTAAACTCCAAATGAATATCTGCTACTGCATTTTATCACCCAGTGTCAGCAAAATTGTTCTTTAAAGGAGCCTGCATTTTTAAAACAGAGCACGCTTAAATCCTTACATTGTGCGTCACTGAAAACTAGCTTCAGTCATGCTGCTTAGTGGGTATCCAACATCTCTTTTACTTAAGGGTAATTCATACTTCTACCTTTCTTTCTCTACCCACCCTCTCCTACAATGAAACATACCTAAGACAGTGAAGTCTTCTGGGTCTGACAGAGACAAGATTACAATTTTACAAATCACATTTTTTGGGGTTTGGGGTTTTTTGAGAATACAGAGGATAGAAATGTAGGAAAATTTTTAGAACAGAGGGAGATCAAGTAAAATCCACCCTCTTGAGTGATGGAGGAGTGAAAGAGAGAGACAGGAATGCATTTAAGTATTATTAACGCCTATTTTAAAAGGCAAGTGGGCTGGAAAATAGCGCTACAAATGTCAGTTCTTTAGAGTGAAATACCAGTGCTTGAAAGAATTAGAAACACACCCATTAAAAAGGCAAAACTCAGATAAGGTAACTCTGTCTTCCAGCAGCCAAGGAAGGAATCACAGTAAAAGCATCTGAGGTGACTTAATGTGACCCCTCAACACTCTCTTGGAAGCTAATGCTACTAAATGGATTTTTCTAAATGTCCTTTTGTATAAGGTAGTGCTAAGCGGGGGAGCATTCGGAATACACAGTTACTGGTCACTGTGCAACTGCTGCCATGAGCAAATGCCGTGAAGCGCGTTAATGAATCGATCCGGCTGGTGAGCTCTCAGAAGATGAGTAATTGGGCACCGAGTGGTTACAGCAGAGTTGGCAGTTGAATAGTGTTAATCACAGTGATGACTTTAATAGCATTTAATAGACACTTATCTGAATTCAAAGTCAGATGAGATACTGCTCTTTTTAAAAAGCATTTCCAGTGTTATTAGCTTTCTGTCATGAAAAGGCACTAAAATTTCCATTTTTTTGGTTGGATGTTGGGAAAAGTGCTTATCTCCAGAATTCAGAAAGCAAGAGGAGTTGGCTGTCTGCACTGGAAAACCCATTTTCAGTTAATAGTTTAAAACCACTGTTTGAGGTTGAAACTTCCCTCCCAGGCAGTCCTTTAAAAACCAACAAAAAGGGGCTTCCAAAACAAGTGGCCGAGGAAGGCAGCTGTTTCTAAATGGCATTCCACAAAAGGCCATAGCTTTAAGAAATTGCAAGGACCCTCAATGTGTAAAGGGCACAGACAGTTGAGCACCTTAAAGTCTAAATTAAGATTGCAGCTTCACTCTTTGTGTAAGTGATACTCCGGTTAGCGGATTCCTGTGAATGCAGGTACTTACTGCACAGCACCAGCCACAGGCTAGTTCTGTTCTTACAGTGAAGTATCAAGCAAATGCAGGGAGCAGGTAGGGAAATGTTAGCCACAACAGAGCAGATTGCAGATGATTCACGTGTGATTGAGCTCTAGTTAGGCCTGAATTAAATTTCCCTGCTTAATTCTATTACTGTCCCTTTTACAATTGAGCCTGTGCCATCAAGCAAAATCCTACTAGGAAATAATGGTCTGTTCCCTTTTTTTGAGGAGCAAACAACTCATGATGGACAAAATGTCATTCAGACAGGAGTGGAGAGGGAGAAAAATGAGCTTTCAAACGAGTGCAAAACTTCCTAATCTATGCTAAGTTATGTATTCTGTCTAAACTCATGTTTATAGCAGGTTCGATTGCATTTGAATAGTTGTGCTGGAACACAGTGGGTTTTCTGCCAAGCCAGTCATGACCTGTAAAACTGACGGCACCAAACCCGAGAGGCTGGTCCTGCCTGCCCTCCTGGACTGGCCACTAACACAGGAGCCCTGGTGAGTGTTCTGCAGTGCTGACAGCTCTAAGGGCTAAGCCAGCCGCTTTCTGCATATGTTTTGGTTGGTTTAAATATATTTATTGGATTTTACTTTATCTAAAGTTATGTCTATTGATTTCAGTCATGTCAGCTGAAAAGTAATCAAATGGAGACATGAGGGAGTGAGTGGATCTGAGCAGGATCTGATCTGTCATAGACAGTTCTTAAAATACTACCGTAAAATGGGCTGATAGGCTCTTGTGATAACCTTATCTCTGAATAGAGCAGGAAAGCAAAATCTTACAAAGAATCACTTAAACCTTTATTGTGGTGTGACCCATCAGAACCTGAGCGCTCAGAATCCTTTCCCACAAGCCATTTGCTGTTGCTGGTTTGATGTGTTTTCCAGGCTGCGCACGCTGCTGCTGGTGTGGACAAAAATAAACAAAAGGCAGCTGTGTTGGCAGCACAGAAAATTTAGCAAGATGCAGCTTTTGTCAAACAGAAGAGGACAAAATCAATAGGAAAAGAAATGTTTTCAAGCTTTTTGGAATGCAAACAATGGAATAATAATAAAAAAAAAGGCAACCTAGAAGAATTGGCAGTGCACTGTCAGCTTAAAACCACTGTTTTAAGCAAATTAATTTGGCTGCTTCGTAATGTCTGCTTTATTTTGTTAACAAATTCCTCTCAGTCAGGATTTTGTGTCTTGTTGATACGTGCTTTTTAGTCTGAAGATAGAAGATACATTTAACGTGTTAAGGAACTGAATGTATCTGGGCTTTGTGACTAGTTAGATTATGATTATCGAATTGTCTCTCAACTGTTAAGCTTGCTTACTGATTCCCAGAAGATATTAATATAGCAAGTACTGAACTTATTAATGATTAAATGCTTCTGGATTTCCATGGACAAGAACTTCCACGGTCTTTCCTGATCTAGCGGATCACTTCTTGAAGTTTATTAGCATTTGTGTGGCAATACATTAGGCATGTGGAAGGTTTGTCGCTTTGGCAAATGGAGCTGGAAGGTGTGACCACCAGTCCCCGCAGGAAGTATTTATCCTTTTATCTAAGGAATGATGGTTCCTTTTGGGTGTCTAAGGATAGAGATAATCACTAGGAAACTAGAGAGATCCTATGGGGACCTTCTCAGGGCAATTAAATACTATGACTTCCTCTTTTTCACGTTGCCCTTTCTAACTTCATTAAAAGGCATTCTGCTTAATACTGGATGATTAATGTTGCTGGTGTTTGATTTCCTGTTGTGTCTTTGGCATTGACCAATATTGGATGTCTAAGAAGAAAATCCTGTTAGTTGCATGTTATTCCATAGGAATACTTACGCTTATTTCAGGTAATAGTAGCTCTCATCCTGAATGCGGGACTTGAGAAATATTCTTGTCTCTGTATTTCCTTGTTCTTGCAGATTGTTTGTGTTTTCAAACATTTACACTGTTTAGAGTGGGGAAAAAAGCGTTCTGACTTCCTTCCCCTCTTCAGTTCTCTCTCTCTCTCTTGCCCTGGTAGGCTGAACAGACACATTGGTAGCGCAGCTCACCATGGGGCTCCTCACCCTCAGTCTGTCATTCTGCAGTGTCTGCTCTGCACGATAACTTCAATCCTGTGCTTATTTAGTGCTAAGTTAGATCTCCGTAACTACTCCTGCTGACTTAAAAGTATGTATTCTTATCAGTATTAAAATAGTACAAGAGCAGAATTGTTGCTTTAGGCACATTTCTTGCCACTGTGTTGGCTAATGAACCTTGAATGAAAGTGAGAGGGCCAGTGACTTTGAAATAGGAATTGTTAGCCAAGTGTTGTAGAATCGTAGTCCTTATTTATTTTGTATGCTAATCTGCACTTGTGACCCTGAGCAGAAAAGCTGCAGTACAGCAGGTTTTATAAGCTGTGGCTTAACCAGTTATCTAGTATCTTAAAACTCTTATTTAAGCTGACTGGTTTTGTGCACAGGTCAGAAACCTGTTGTCATTGATCATTAAATGCTGTGCATATTGTACATTCATTTACACGGATTGTTCTAATAGTGCTTGTGTGTATTATGCTACATTACCATATTTTTATATATATGTATGTATGTATTGCATGAGGTTTAATTGTTGGGATTTTTTTGTATTGTCACTTTTGTATTCACACAGTGCCTCATGTATCTATTTGCATATTGCAAGAAGTTGTTTCAAAGCAGTGACTGGAAACAGGTGGGGATGAAAACTCTCCACTGTAGGATCTGATGTTTCTGAAGTATTAATAAAGTATAGTGAGTTGAAGCATTGTTTGTTTCTTTTCTTAAATGTCTTTTTTCATTCTAATACTACAAGTAGCTGGATCCACAGTGGTCATATTGCACATCTTTGAGTGGTTACCCTGTCACCAAATATTACTTTCCTCCATAGGGCCTTTCTGAGAAAGTACAGTACTTAGCTCACCGGGAAGCGCAATGACCAGCTAACTGCTGCTGCTTTTTCATGACTGTGGAAAGCAACTATGGGAATCCATTGTCCAGGTACTTCCAGAATCCGAAGGCAAATACAGCTGCTCTTTGCTGATAACAGCACAGAGCTGAACCAAATCAGTCTTGTAGCATCTTGGGCACCTCCTCACAAAGGTGTTGTCTTCCTGTAGATCTGAGCCCATTCCAGCTGCATTTGAGAACAGGAGTGGACATCACTATGGATTCTCCTTGGTGGTCCCCAACACTAGCTTTACTGTCACCTTTCAATCAGTAGAAGGTGGAATCAGGACATTGCTGATTCTTGTTGGCTGTGCTGTTTTCTTTTTCATCTAGCAGGTCTTCAGTAGACCGTGTGTTCAACGGGGGCTCGTAGCCAACCTTCTGCTTGGTGATATTAGTCATCTGCAGTCTCTGTTGCTGGTGGGCTTGAGCAAGAAGCAATCAGTAAGCCCATGGATATGAATGTAAAACTTGGATTTAAAGGTACATGAACCTAAACTTGGATGCCATTGATGGGTTTCATTTTACAGAAGCAGCATCCACCTCAATTGTTTGAGCAAGCAATGACAAATCTTCATGTCCTGCTTAACCACTCCTGTTTGATGTATGTTTTTTTTCAAACAATGCACTGTAAAATCAGTAGCCACTTGTTTCCTAGACTGTATAAAGTAGTGAAATAACAGTGGTGGAGAGGCAGATGTTTCTGTTTCATCCTGAATTAGTGACTGTTACAGCACAAATGAGGGCTATTTAATTCTTACGGAGCTGCTGAGTTTACCTTGACTAGTATTTGCTGTTCTTACCCAGGTTCTCTAGGAAACTTCACTGGGGGTTGCGATGCAGAAATTAGTTCTTCAGCTCTACAAATCAGTCTGGGAATGCCTGTTCTCTCCACCTGGGGAATGGAGTGAGCAGAAGAGCTTCTCCAGAGACCAGGAGAACTGTAAGAAACACTGGCTTTCCCCCAGTAATGCAAACTTCACACGTCTCTGCTCTTTGGCAAGGGCCAGACAAAACTTTTTCTGCATCTAGATCAAGTTTGCTATTCAAGTAGCACTAATGTAGATTACAGGCTTTCACGTTACTGTCTTTTTTTTTTTTTTTTTTTTTTTTTTTAAGAAATCAAGCGTAATCTTGAGCATGTCATGCAGAAAGTTGCTTGTGTATTATGTGTAGAGACTGTAATGGGTATTTACCTGTTTCACCAAACTGATAGTGCAGTTTTGGATATGTAACTGTGCAGATGTCTTACAGTCAACATCCCTTATACAAAACCAAAACAAAACAACTTTTTAAAAGTGTTAAGCTGTTTTTGAACTTTTCTGGTTTGGATATCTAACGATCTGTTACCTGTTGTACTAAAACTAATTCTAAATATCTTGTTAGATGCTTTTTGTTACTTGCATGTTGGTTGTGGTGTGTATTCTTTGCTCTTGTTGTTTTTTACTGGAGTTAAAGTGTTTTGAAGTTTGGGTTTGCCCTGTTCTCATGTTGTTGTATTGAGCCATTTGGAAATAATCTGAAGTTCTCATTAGAATGAGAAAATATTGAAATGTTTAAATGGTGCAGCTGTTATCTAGCCTTCAAATACAAGTAGCTCTTGGAAAGAAATATTTTGAACATGCCTTGACAAACATAAGCCTGCTCATTTTATACAAGAGTTCATTGTATGCTCGAGGCATACAGTAAGGCAAAAACAACTCTTTTGCATAGCCTAGAAGAAAAAATTCTAGCTATGTTGCGGTGGGCCGGACAAGCTACACTATTTCAGCCTGCAGCTTGGTGGTGTTCTTTTTGCCTGGAAAAAGGTGGCACAAACGGTAGAAAAGAGACTTATTCCCCACATCATATTCTAGGCTGTAGAGTAAACACTTCCAGCGAGGAGCCTGTGACCTCCTTGTACCCAGCCTGGTTTTTCTGCATAGACCTACAGCTCCCGAGCCCTTGACACTGGTCCTGGCTCAGGCGAGGCAGGAGGGGCTGG
Organism: Nesoenas mayeri; assembly: GCF_963082525.1. Classification (NCBI taxonomy): domain Eukaryota; kingdom Metazoa; phylum Chordata; class Aves; order Columbiformes; family Columbidae; genus Nesoenas; species Nesoenas mayeri. Next base: position 8,086,267 of record NC_137565.1, on the reverse strand, counting down.
GTACAGGCAAAGGCAAATTGTTCTGCAGGTGCCTGAACGCTCCTCCAGGGCTTTGTGTTTCTGCCCCTAGAGGGCTCCCTCTTGCCTCTGGCCAAAGCCAAACAAAAAGCGGTGGGAAAAGTGATGTTGCCTGTTGCCACAAATTGTTCCAAAGAGCCCCCTGCGTATTGTGCCATTCCTGTAATATTTTCGTCTTGCTGGTAGGAACTGGAAGGCTGAGTGGGGAAAATTTCTGTCTCTTCCAACTAAAATTATTCTATGATTCTATGATAATACCTTCCTTCCTTTGCCATATCTTTCAAGAAGTTGCTGTGTCTCTGGCACTAATGCTGTTTTGATTTTTACTGGTTAAAATGCAGGCGAGTGGTTCAGGCTGGGGTGCAGCTGTCTGATACCAGATCTCTGGTAATCCCAACAGCAGTAATTTGGGGAGAGTGCAAAAAACCTTTTATATGGGAGGCAGGGAAGAAGTCGTTCACATAAAGAGGGGGACATAACCAGTATAGCTTAGAAGAATGTTCCTTTTTGCACCTCTTAGACAAGATTTTAAAAAATCCAAAGCCTTGTTTCTCTTTATATAAGATGTAAAAGGTAATGGTGTGTTTATCAGGCTATAAGAGATACCTCTCTTAGTCTAGAGCCCAGTTCCTTTACGAAACCAAGTTCTGGTGTCAGTGTGTGGAAAGAAGAAAAAAAAGAACAATGGAACTGAAGACACTTCAGGCTTTCCATATAATTAATTATAGTTATTTAAAATCTTGTGCAAAGTCTGTGCTTGGAAAAGTTCTAAGTTATAATTAAGTCAAACTGCTAACGATGGATCTAATTGTTGGGTTACAGACGGGCGCAGGTAATGCAAGTTGGGCCACTGACATCAGATATTTCACCCAATTGCTTTCTGTTGATGCAGCTAATTCCACACAACTGTTCCAGCAGCTGGAATGACCGGCATGGGATGAAGCGTGGATGTATGTCAAGAGCTTTCCCTGACAGACTTAACTAGCCAAATGTCTGTGGTCTTTAAAGGTACCGTGTCCTTAGTGTTGGCTCTCAACAGGAGAACAGCTGCTTTAGCACTGCTGCTGTTGCAACCCCTGCTAGCGAGGGACTCGAGATGGGAGAATGAATTAGATGCCGAAATGGCTTTGCCAATTCCCCCTTTCTATCGTATCAGTCACCTGAAGTCTCATATTTTTCTGAAAAGAATCATTGAAGAAAATGTCAAGTTCAACGGTGTAGGCAGGTTTTGTTGTTGCATTGGTGAGTCTGCTTTTGAAAACAAGAAGTAATCCCCTCCCACTCTTCCATGGATTTTCTTCTCTTCAAAATGTTAGAAATATCAAATCGTACAGGGACAGACCTTCCCCTTTACTGCAGATCAGAAGCTGATTCATTAGCTATATTGCCGATGGATGAGGACACTGAAGTAAACGTCAAACCCTAGACATGCAGTATTAAGGTTCCATTTAGAGTCTGAATACAGGGTGTTTGCAAGTGACTGCTTGAACCATTGAAAAACCTTCCAGCTCCACAGTGCACCATGCACTAACTAGAGGATTATGAAGCAAGTGCTTGGTTTTGGCCTGACATTAAAACCCTTGAAAAACCCTTGAAAAATAGTTTAATTTTTCTTTCCCCATTATGTTCTTCCTCCTCAAAATGTCTGAGACTTTTTTTTTAATTGTAGCATTTTAATTGTCGTATCTCAATTAGTGTCTTGGTTTTGTCTGTTTTCTAAGTTAAATAAATTGTGGATCTGTATTCTCAGTCTTAAACCTCTTGGTAACTGGTGGCTGTCACTCTGTTACTGTTTATGTATTTATTGGGCAATGCTAGCAAGAGATTAGAAAGTAGTTGGTTTCTGCAGGGTAAAAGAGACAGGGGAACCAAGAAATTTAGTATTTTTTTACTTTCAAGTAGTTTAGTGAAAGGTTAATGAACAAAACCTTAATACAAATACTAACGAAAATTATTTGTTTCTCCCCCTGACTAATAATCACCTTTTGTAACGGGAAGAGATGCTGCAAAGGCCCGCCCCTTTCCTCAGAAAATTGCCTTCCAATATTTTCTTGTTAATGAAATTTTAAGTCAACAGGCTATTCCCAAGTAGCAATAGGCCAAGGCAGGATGTGCATTAGCGGGCTAATAGCAGGCGTCCCATGGCAATCCTTGAGCGCTGGCTGCATCACTGGGAGCACTTAACGCCGGCTCTGCTAAAGCACTTCTTGTGCTCCCACTGCCTCCTTTGGGAGACTGGTCCACTTACTAATAGATCTGAGTGTTAGGAAGTCTTTCCTGTTTGTCAGTCTTACTGATCTCAGTTCCAATATATATAACTGTAACTTCTTTGACTACTCTTTAATGAAAAATTTAAAAAGAAAGGCAAAAGGTTTTGCATAAAAAATTGAAACAAATCTGGTTTTTCAATCTTCACTGTAAAACTTGTAGAACGTGGGGTTTTAGTTAAATGCTGCCTGCATATGTTTTAGGCTGATGGCAGCAGGATCTGGAAGCTGGCTGGCATAAATCCGCTCATAAATAAAACCAGTGCATCTCAGAATCTGTCAGTGACCAATGTGTGTGTCTGTGACATGTACAGAAGCTGGCAGCTCGTGAAAGCCGAGCTGAGCTGCTCGGGGCTCAAGGGAAGCCGGTGAAGTTACACAATGCGCTAGTTGAGATGTCATGGGGAAGCCGAGGGCTGGGGTGTGGAGGCGAGACCACCGGGGCTGTGTTTTGCAAGGAAAATGGTGTCGGTCCAGCAGCCGCTGCAAAGCGCTCCGGCCGGGGCAGCGGGAGCTGCTCGCAGCCTTCGCCAGCCGCAGAGAGCGGCCGCTGTGCAGGAAGCAGCCAGGGAGAGGTTTTCACAAGGACCTGTTGTTTCGTTGCTCAGATTATATCAGTGTTCTGGCTATTGAGAGGCATTTGGCCTTTGGGTTTTGCTTTCAGCTTTATTTATTTTTGCCTGTTCTCAATTCTCTTTGTGAATACCGATATTCTGAGTCACCCAGAATGATTTCTGCCTTCATTAAAGATTCCTTCCAGCTCCCCTTCAACTGCCTGTGGGCTGTAGCCTGCCCCTGCCTCCCCCTATGCACTTTGCTGCACATATTTAGCTCACAGTATTCCATCACTCGTCAACTCCTGCAGCTCTGGCACTTTGATACCTTCAACCACATTAAACTATATTGTACCTTTGGTTCTTTGCACAACTTGCATTCTTCACCTGACCTGTACTGTCCATGCTGCTTCTGAAACATGTTTGAGATACGGTGTGAGGCTGTAGTTTATCCTACTCCTGCAGCAGCCCTGCTTAGAGCTGATGGAGTAAGATGGTTAAACTGGGCATCCAGAGCCTTTAGTCTCTTTCTGTCACACTGTGTCCTTCTTTGTCACCCTGGATAAATCCATTTACCTATTTGTGTCTTTGTTGCTTTGATATACATCGGGTTTTAAATTTTCTATGGTATCTACACCAAACACACAGGACTATGTTTCCATAAAACCAAAATTAAAAGATGCGATATAAAGAAAAAGTAATTGTATAGTTCTTTAATGGGTATTCCTACATGAATTGCTGAGCTCTGTGGCACTCCAAAGCTTGTGTATAAGAAATTCTACAAATCAATAAAGAAAATAACCTAGAAGGGAGGATGGGTCTCTTATTACAGCACTAAGCGTCGATACTGTAGATGTCTTAATGCTAGTTAATGACCATCCCTAATGGTATTCAAACAATATACATTTGCTTTAGCTTTTTTCAAAGTCCAGATGAGCTGCTCAGCGCTCTCTTAATGATGCGAATTATTTAACGCTCATTTGTATGCAGTATGCTCCTGCTCTGAAAGTGCTTCACAGAATTCAAGCCAAATTCAGCCTTGCAGCTCCACTGTAGTCAGTGCTTGTCTGTGCATCTGTTGGTCGCTTTTCTTTTTGGTTTTGTTTTTTTTCCCTTGAAGAGTTAACTTCTTGTTATGTTCATTTTATTTTTAAAGGTAATATCATCAAGGGGCTTTTAGTCGCCCGTCTTTCCTCCCAAAGAAGTAGCTGTAAGTATCAATGCAGTTCTGTTGATTTTTGTATCTCTCTCTTAACCCCTGCAAAAGGAGGACAGGCTAAGCAGAATATCATTTTTTGTGTGTTATTTTCTTTCCTTTACTTTGCACCTCCTAAGCACAGTTTTGGTGATATCTGGCACTTCGCCCGAAAATCATCCTGCAAAGAATCTCTGCCATCTGATGTATGCAAGATACTGAGTTCCTCTCTGCGGCCCATTTTGGTTTAACACAACACAAACCGATGGAGGCCCAAGTCATGTACGATCCTGCAGGTTAGTTATGCTCAGTATAACAATGTCAGGATTCACTTTTTTTATAGCTGGGAGCAATATGGCATGGGAGCCTGACCTGGTATTTTGAATTTAAGTAGCAGCTGAAAGGTGGAACAGGCATTGTTACTTCAGGTATATACTCATTTCTTTAGTGTTGGACTTCACAACTGCAATATTCTTATAATGTAATTTTAAACTCATCCTGTTTTTAACACACACATACATTGAAAAAAATAAAAAATAATCTGCAATCGTATTATTCACTCCCCCTGGTACAGCACAGACCCACAAACATCTACTGCCTGCATGGAACGGTGGAAAAGCATCCCTGCTAGATGTGCCTGTCCCTAGAACAGGCAGAGACATTTCTTGTCAGCTGTTAGATATTTGCTGGCAGCACAGGGATGAGTGTTGAAACGTGAGAATAATGGGTTCATTTCCAAGCTCCAGAGCAGATTAATCTAGATGCCTTGTTGCCCTGTTTTACGTAATATAGCTACAGTAAATGGCTGCTTCCCCTCTCCCTTTGCTGCAGTACTGTCCTCCGGCTCCTGCCGATGTTCATCTCGAGGTTCTCTGCAGGCAGCTCCTTTCCTGCTCCCCCAGCTCCTCCCTCTCCACACTTGCCCATCCTTTTTGGCCTGCATCCCTCTTCCCTCTCTCCTGCTGGGATGGATGTAATCCCTGGAGGAATGTGGCCCCCAGGCTTCTGCAGGACTTGGGCGTGTGACTCTGGAGAGCCTCTGATGGGGAATGCAAAGCAGGAAAAAGCGAATCTCACGTCACCTGGCAGCACAGGGAGGGAAGAGCTGGGGGGTTGTGGGCTGTTCAGTGTGCCTGGCTGGCCAGCCAGCTTATCAGACAGAAAATAGAGGCTAGACTTTCAGGCTGCATGTGCCATTTCCCTATTCATTGTGTCTGGGTGATGTATTCTCTGCCTGTGGTTTTAATAAATATCTCTCATAGCTTCTTTCTGCTTCAGTTCCCTTTGGGATAGCTCTTTCCAACTCAGCTGCATCAGTGTGCTGAAGATGTTAAGTCTGAATGTGTGGAAAAGAGGAAAGAGGAGGGAGAACTTCATGTAGAGCATCTAAGAAAGCTTTAGCCATAACTCTGTGAAACTGCTCCGTATTACACAAGCCTCACTTGCAGCGTAAGTTGCACAAAACTCTCTCACTTAACCATGTTAAGTCTTATTTCCTTTCCTCTTTATGTGTCCACAGAGCATTCAAGTGTTTGCAAGGAGGATACCAAGCTACTGCCAGGACACATACTTGTGTTTTCAATACGGCTTTGTATATAGGATGTTGCTGTGTTTTAGTGAGTATCCTGGAAATTTCAACAGGGATGTAGGGGGAAAAAAAAAAAGACAATTCTGTGTTTGGAAACGGCATTTTGTCCTGTGTAGTAAGCACTTGTCTTAACCCTGCTAGAGCAGAACAAACCCCCTTTTCTAGCAGAAACCAGAGTTGTTGTCAATTAATGTCTTGCTGAAAACTAAGTCTTTGCCATCTGTTCCGCCCCCTCACTACGAATGCCACTCTGATTATGTTGATTATGTAATTAAAAACAAAAATATATTTTGGTAGAGTGCTGCATAGGCATCTGTGCTGATTCTTCTCCTGTTCCTATTTACCCCCTGCCCCCATCCCACAAGGAAAGGGAAAGGCGACAATTGTTTGACTCCTGGGCAGCTTCATCCTGGCGTGGCGGTGCTGGCTGCCGAGCTGGTGCAGGTTGTGGGAGCAGCTGTTTGAACGCTGCCGCGTTTGGGTCCTTTGAACCCCTGGTTATTCAGTTAATGAGAAATCCGTGGCAGGAACCTGCCCCTTAAACTGAAGGTGCTTTAAGTTCTTGTGAGGGTTAACTGGAGTCCAGGAGAAGCAAAGTGAAAAGAAAGAGTCCTGGTTACTTCGCAAGTGATAGCATGACCTCTGAGATCAGCCAGGCTGCTCCTGTTACAAATATGGCCTCTGTCTATCTAGGGGTGGAGGAAAAGGGAAAGAGGAGGGGTAGCTTTCCTGTAAGTGGGTTAGAGCAATTACTGAGGTCTCTTACAGCAAATGAAGTTGTCAGCGTGAGTCACATTCCCTTTTTTCTCTCACTGCCAAGTTTTAGGCAGTAACCAGACAGAGGGAGGGGAAAAAAAAGTAGGGAAAAGCAACAATGGAGCAAAGTTGAACTGAAACAACCCTTCATTCGGGATATTGTTTGACATTTTAGTTCTGATTGTACGTAGAGATAAAAGGTCTATAAATATCCCGCCTGCTGAAATTCCTTATCACAACATCGCCTGTCAGCTGAACAAATAGGGTAGGTTCTCCAAATAATACATAATTACGTATGTAAATACAAAGTAACTGATGATATCCCTGCAGCAAATGGAATGAAGGCCTGATCGCTGGAAAGGACATTAAAACTTCTCTGTGTTACTGAGAGATGTCCCGGTCTCAGGAAAGCAAATGGCAGATAGGGCTGTTACTGCTGAAAGGGTGGGAGCTCAGAGACGGGGGAGAAATAAGGAAGGAGATGTTTATCTCATGGACTAGACTAGATAAAAGCATCTTCTGACGCTTTTTGAAAGTATCTTAGCATTTAGTTCTGTTTAACAAATGGCTAGAAGCTTTTCTGCTCTGCTTTAGAGCTTTTAATGAAGCATTGTGATTCCCATTGTGGTCAATTGTTTGACACTTTTATTATTACTGGTATGCGTAGCGTTTTTTAATGGTTGACAGCTGGAGAAAGAAGTATTTTGTGCATTCAAACTTTTAGCACAAAGCTGCTGTTTTCTATTCTGCCTTTGTCTTTTATTCTTGCTGATGCAAATCAGGGAACGACAGAACTGATTAAATTACGTTTGTTTACTTTTCCTTGATGATAATAAGACACAGCCTGCCTTTTATAAAAGACAGAAATAGAGGATGTGAATGTTTCTACAGTATTTCTAGAAAGGGTTTTTTTCTTACAATACAAAGGCATTTATTTGTTTCTTATGTCTTGTTTTATCAGATAATGCGCACTTCCTAATGTATGTGCAATAAGAATAGTGCAATGAAGTACAGTTAGCAATGGATCCCATTTGGAAAGCTTCTACCTTGTTATTTTTATTAATTCAACAATATAAATGATCAGACCACATCACAAAACAAACACAGCAAGATACTTCTGTCCCTCACAGTAGGAATGCCTCTGGTTGTTACTACAGCTGTACAAAATCTCCCCTCCATTGCAGGCTTTAGGTTTATACGTACGCAGTTGCCATTGGGTTCCAGCTTCAGGATATTGGTACGATACTGGAAAGAAACAAGCACTGAGAGGCAGGGCTGCAGAAATAGGATACCCATGATTGTTTTGGTGAGTAATGCGCATGTCTCGTGGATTGTGTAATACTTCTTTTTTTGAAGGCTTGTCCTGAGAAGGGAGGCCTGCGTTTGTCTGTCCCGCTTGTGCGATGTGTTTGCAAGGAAAAAGATCCTGGAGCAGGAGTGTGTTTCTAGAGGTCAGCAGCTGCCCATGAGATAACAGGACAAGGTCACCGGGAGCATGGAGAATTACAGCAGGAAGATTTGGGGAGGGCTAAATGGCAGAAGCAGGAGAGGAAGAGGACAAGCAGAAAGAAGGTGGTAAGGAAGTCACTATAAAACTGCCCTCGTTATTATTTTTTCCTGCATTTTTCCAGAATAGAGAAAAGTGCAGCAAAAGATGGCAAAGGCAAAAGAAAAGTGCCTGAAGGTTTCTCAGCAGTGCAGTCAAACCTCCCTGTTTCACAGATGAAACCAGATTTAGGGACTGATAGCACATGGCAGCTGAGTTGAATCTAATGGACTGCTGGTATCAAAAATGACAGTTCTGCTCCCAGCCTTGCTGCTTTCTTTGTACGAGTCTGGTGCTTGTCAGGCCCTTTGATGAGCTCATGCAGCTCAATAAATTGTAAGAAAATGAATTCAACAACAACAAAAACCCCATACCAGCCCAGGAAAGGAGAGTTGGGCACTGTAAGAATGGAGACTGGAACGGCAGTGAGTGGGAGAAGTACAGACATCAGATTTTTGCTGCAGATGTGGGGTGTGCTGGGGATGCCTCGCTGCTGTTCTGCGCCTCACCTCCCACTTCACCTCCCAGGTGGTGCTCCCCTCAAAAGGGCACGAGATGAACGCGGCCTGATCAGGGAGGCTGCCTGCGTGGGTGAACGGACGTGATCTACACAGCAGAGAAGGGAACGAGCGGGACTGCGGGAGCCCGGGAGGATGTTGACATGGGTAAGAGTGGTGGAAGAGGAACCAAGGAGGGAAGAGGAATGTTCAGAGTGACCACAGAAGGTTGTTGCAACAAGCACTGGAAAAATGATTGAATAAAGGGCAATGGTCCCATCTTCTTAATCTAGCTCTTAAAGGGTTTATTCTTGTGTATACATGTAGCTGTCCCTGAAGGAGAAGTCCTGTTTATGTCCCTTATTTAGGTATACATTTCTCCAGATTGGGATTTGATAAGACGACAGCTGCTGCATTTTTATTATCCGCACCCAGCAGCAGTAAAAGCTGTTCAGAGTTCAAGATGGAAATGTATCTGTATATTGGCATTTATCCAGCTGCACTTCACAAAGGTAAACGGCACACGAGAGTGGTACACTGCCCCCTTTTAATCCATTTTCTATAGACAGGGTACTTTGCCTCTCTGCAGAAAAGCTCAGCACAGCTACTGTGCTAATAAACACTCATTTCTCACTGCAGCATATGCGCTTCCCAGACTCATAAATCCAGGTAACTTGTAGTTGAATAACAATTAAATATCCACACACATTTCCATACCATGGTCTGGTGCACAAGGCATAGGCCTAAGTGGCTGGACATCTGCTGTCTGCTCTCCCACACTTACTGTTTGGCAGAGCATAATCACTTAATCTATCCTGCCACCATTAATGGTACCTGTAAAATTAGACTCAGAGCATCATCCTGCAGGTATTTTGCCATGTCATTCAAAAAGAGCAGTGTTCTCTTGCCTTTTATTTTTTTTTAAAGCAGCCTTTATCATAACAGTCAAAAATACTTTTCATTGCTGTTGGCCTTTCTCTCAGGATTTCCAGGCCAGGGATTCAGTTTGGCTCTTAACATCAGTGGGAAATGAGACATCATATTGAATAGTTAGTTGATATGCAGGTTGCTGATAGATCCTCACAACAATTTTGTGTCACTTTTACAAAACCCAGAGACTCAGTAATGCAGTAAGATAGATGTAGTGCCTGATTACAATGGATGTATTGCAGCTATAAAAGGCATCTCTTATCATTAGGCTCTGCATATCTGGAGTAATAACCACCATATGTCAGGCTGGACAACAATAATATGAGCCAGATAATTTTCCCATTGTTAAAACTTTCAAAATCAAAAAAGCTACAAATGTCTTAATCACTAATTCATTTTAACAAGACCTAGCGCTGGTGGCTGGAGGGAACATCTTTCTGAAGTTCAGTCTTTCCTCTGATCTGATAACAGTCTATGTGGCAGAGTTTTAAATGTTATTGCCATTTAAAGGAATAAGAATTGTATACAGTCATCGTCCATTTCTCCCAGAAACACCAAACAAACAGATAAACCTTTTAGTTTGCTCTGAACTTAACAAGCCTCCTCCACTGGTGAAGCTCTGTGAGACACAAGGCTTCTCTGCTTAGTTGTGTAGTTACCTATCAACATGTTTATTCCCTATAGAATTGGCAGAAACCTTGAATTTCCTCCCCAACTCCCACCCTCGTGAGCCTGTCAGCTGCAGACTAAGCTCCAGCCATGATCACAACCACCTCCTGAATCAGCTGCAACAATTTGCGTTCCCTTGCCAAAGTTCGTATCTGCTGGGGGTGCAAACTGCACCATCAAGGTTGCTGGTGTTGAAAAGTCTGCATGCTTCTGCACCTCAGCTCTATGTTTTCAGGCTAGGTTAATTTTTCTGGAAGAATTAATTGAGACAACAAAGCTGTCAAGTGAGAAAGGCCACGCTGTGAGACAGCACTGCGCTGAACATCTGCACAATTTGTATATTTGATTAGGCACCTCAGCACTTGCAGATTATTGTTGTTAGAAGCAAATCTTACTTTTGCCATTTTCGTATAAAGCTCTGTGCAGTAATTCTGCAGATGTTTGTCCTCTGTATACCCACATTGTTTACAAAAATGACAACTGCTGATAGTAAAAATTACATTTGCTCATTCAAACGTCTTGATATTTACACACTAGAAAAATCATGTGCTGGAGTCCGATGATGTAATGAGAGATGCAACATGGACTTCAGCAGGAGGTGGATGGGGCCCTCAAAATCTGCTTCTCTCACACAAACAGTCCCCTGATATATATAATGAAAACCTTCTTTTGTTTATAATGACAGATGCCACAGGGGGTTGTCTATTTGGATATTATTTTTTCTCTAGCAGTGTTTATTAACAAAGGCTTGAAAGTTTTATGATGTGGTGAAAACTGCATCTCTCCTGATAAACAGGAAGCGCTCAGAGGTATTGCATTACCCCTGTAATGCAACACAGATTCTAACGGCTTGGCTCTTATTTTCAAAATACTGTAACACTGTGTCCTTCAAGCAAACTCTCTCATCTGCACAGCTCTTATCTACTATAGATATGCAAAACTGCAAAAGAAATGGTTGTTTTAAAAAAGGAATGATGATTCATCAATTTCAGAGTGCAGAAACGGATGTGTGTAATGTATACAATACCTATTAAAAAAAAAATGCGGTATGGTCTCTTTGGGATCTCAGGTCAGCGGATTGAACAACATGCAAGGAGAAGAAACTGATAACCTCCCTTCCCTCCCCCAGCACAGGGGCAGCTTGGAGAGCAGAGATGGAGGTTTCCCTGCAGGTTCTTGGAGTGTCTTAGCTGTAAATCCAGTGGTGCCTCTTCTGCAGTTCTATCGTTCAGCATCAGCAAGGCCAGGACGTGGCCAGCAAAGGAGGAAAGGCCATTCTGCTTCCAGCCAGGTCTTCTTGTCTGCCACGACCAGCAACAGGGGAGTGAAGTGTGACACTTCGTATGTGGAACCTTATATTCAGAATAACTGTGCTATGGCCTTCAATTTGCTCATAAAGGCCACCACACACTGTGAACATGCGATGTTCACAGTATCACAGTATGTTTGGGATTGGAAGGGACCTAAAAGATCATCTGGTCCAATCCCCCTGCTGGAGCAGGAACGCCCAGGTGAGGTCGCACAGGAACATGTCCAGGCGGGTTGGAATGTCTCCAGAGAAGGAGACTCCACAACCTCCCTGGGCAGCCTGAGCCAGTGTCTGTCATCCTTTCTGAGAAGTTGTTTTTTCTCAAATTTAAGTGGAACCTCTTGTGTTCCAGCTTGATGTTGTGTCAATGTTGGCTGAATTTTGAACCCTGGTGACTTTCATGTGAAAATCTCACTAGTGTACTGTTCCCTGTCAACTGTTTCTCAGCCACTGCCCATCATTTAGACTGAGTACAATGACACAGGCAGTTAGGAAGTATACCTGTGCTGTCACAAAATCATTAGCCGCATGTGTATTTGTGATGAACATCACCCCAGCTGACAAGGCCATGTGAAAGCAAGTCCTGGTAAGCTCTTTTTAGAAGGTCTGGCACCATTCCCCAAACCGGTTCCCCACAAAGGGACTTGTCTGTCTGCCAAGTGCTTCTCTTGCACAAAGCCAGATGCACTGGGGTCAGGACATCACCCCTGCAGCTCCCACCCTGTTCCCATGGCTCATTCCCACTACCTGTTCATCTTACTTTACTTTTACATTCTCCCCGCTGCCATATTCTGTTTTATTCTTCACCATTCTTTCTCATCTGCCCTCACATCAGCCAACCTGTTCATCATAAACACCCCCAAAGTCTTTAGCTATGAGAAGTATTAAAAATGAAGTTATTGCAATATCTGGAGAACAAAACTCCTAATAATCCTGTTTCTACGTTCTTTGACTTCTGCCTCTGTTGGAGGCATCACTTGTCCTGTCTGCAGCTGAACTGAGAACAAGTGTGGGAAACAGACTGCATATTTTAGTATTTGTAAATCATCAGACTTGTGAGGTTTTGTAATAATCTTATCTCTGTTTTTTATATTTTCTTGTATTTGCCTAGCAATCAATGATACCAGAAACACAGTGACCAAGAGATTGATATTATACACTAGTTCAATCTTTTTGTACAAACTTCCAGTGCATAAAGCTTCGGCACAAGAGTGGTCATATACCAGGGCTTTAGTGGCATCCTCAAAAGTCACTGTAATATTCTGTATAAATATTGACCATACGTATGGGTTTTTTTGTCAGTCTTGTAAAATAACTTTTAATCTGGTGGTTCAATTCTCCTATAATCCACAGCTTGTTTAATGAATCCTAAGTCTTGGGCAAGATGAAGCAAGCTCATGAGGAGTAGCTTGGTTTTCAAGATACCAGCTCCAGATAACTGAGGACAAGTAAAGCACACAACAATATTGAAATCACTCAGAGTTTTATTGCAGCTGACTGAGACAGAGTGTGCTTTGAGGCTGGGAAATTTCCATTACTGGAGTGCAGGTCAGTGCCTGGCTACTGCTGCTACTGCAGCTGAAAAATAAAAGCAACTTAATTTTATATAGACAGCAGCAAAATGTCACTATAGTAATTAAAATTGTTGGAATTATATAATAAGCTTTTAAGGTTACTGTAAGATGGATCCCTTTAAAAATATTTACAATATATTAGTGAACTACTTATGCAAAAAATGACTTTGAAAATGCAACTGCATTTTCAAGCTATATTTGTGAACAGCAAATCTAACAAGAACATGATAGATAATACAAGATATCTCCTACAACAGCGACAGATTCTGACAGTGACAACGACAGCCAGTGCAAGGTCAAGATTGCTACTGACAGTATAGTTCTGCAATTAATCATCTTTCGTGCTCCCCTTGGTGTGCACAAAACAAACACAGCAATCTGTTTACTAGTGTTAAGTGCGCTGTATAAGCCACCATAAGCTACTTGCAAAGTCAGAATGCTGAATGGGCAAAAAAGGAAATACTGGGAGGGGGAAAGTAACTTTGTTTTGCATCAGTTACCCAACAATTGAGTGAGAAGCTGTTTTTAACTTCCCAACAGCGTAAGATTGCACCGAGATCCGCATTTTTGTTGAGGTCACTTCGCACTGTCAATGCTGCGGCCAACACTGAAATGAGAATAAGTCTCAAGGGATTTCAGCCGCATGTCACCAGTTAAATCAAGCCCAGGTAGGTACTGACTAAAAGTTATTAGCATCTGATGCTCTTAATGAATCTTAGGATAGTTCCCTGTGGATCAGAGCTCATATCTAAGCAATTTAAGTTTGTGTCACATTCATCACCATGGTTCCTGAGTGCCTTAGAAGTTAAAAGATATCTTTATAAAACATCTTACATGTCTTTTTTCACTCTCTTGTCACCCCCGCACAGAGGCTTGAGGTCCTTTTAAATAATGCTGGGAAAATGTTTTTAAATACATTTTGTTGGGATCATGGGGAGGTTCCGGCCATGCTGAGGTACTCGGAAAGCAAATGCCACACTCCTACAGCAGCTACCAAGAAACCTGCATCTTCTGTGACCCCACGCAAATAATACAAATAATATGATAATGATTTTGGGAAATGTACCTTTAGTTTTAAATTGGCACAAAAAATTGAATAGAGTGGCACAGTATGGCAGCTACACAGTGTTTGTCCTTTGCCTAAACCTGTTACTAAACCTAATACTGTTTCCAGGACTCGTAGGACCTTTCATAGCATGAGATTTACCTTTTTTGAGGGACCTATTTACAGAAGTTAACAGTTCAAGCAGACATGTAACAGGACAGAGAATTTCTAGACCCTGATTGTAGGATGAACTCAGCCATGTGAGTCCCGAACTTGATATGGAGATCGTCGAAACCATGGCACTTTTAAACTGCCCGGTTGTATGGCTTGGCTGTTTCCTGATATCGCTTTCAACCTGAAGATACTGTGTTTCTGCTTGGACAAACTCTTCTCAGCGGTGATTTGATTTCTTTTTGAAATAAAAGGGTTTTCATCATCTGCTATCATTTTTTACTAAGTATCACCTCTTTTCCCCCAGTGTAACCCTTTATTTTGATCTTGGAACTAATAATTTTGTGAAAGCACATTAATGTTCTTTCCAGAAGTGAGGTTTTAATGTCACCTTTTTGAGGTAAAAGACCCAACATTAAGTGCAGGTAATGACAGTGTATTTAAACAGGTTAAAAAGCAATTGATAACACTTCTGCGTGGTCTATCTCGTTAACGGGAGTGCTTTGCTGAAATACATACACTCAGTTCTGCCACAGGAGATGGTTGGGAAAGCATGCCGTAGCAATCTGACCACTTATTTGGGTTTAATTGGATTAGACACCTATTTAAACACAGCACTCAAGGAGCTGACCGTCTTTCCGCAATTTTCTGGTCTGCCTGGTTGGTTTCCTTTTTGATCGCACACATCCCAGTGAAGGTAGAAAATAATCTAGATACACACCAGTTTTTAATTAAATTTGCTATGACAGGTTGTGTTTAAGCTAGATTCTCTATAATCATTTGTTTTGCATTTGCTGATGACAGATTTATTTATGTATGTAATCAGAACTGTAAGCACAACTTCATTTTTAGAGCTAAGAGAACCTTTTAAATAACATTTACTTGGTTTCAGAAAATTTAAACATTTATTCACGTTTACTGCTCTCTAAAATTACTGAGAAAATAATGCTGTGTTTCTGAAGTGCAGGAGAACACATCACAGAAAGGAAAGTGAAAATAAATACATCGGAAGCATTATCCCACTCAAATACTTAAAAACCCAAGCTGTATCATTGAGGGAGTTTATTAGATGATGTTGGTCACCTATGCCAGCTTCCACTCCACCAAACTAGGCTGGGGCTGTGTCTGAAACCCAGACCCCGCTGGGCTGGAGGGAGAGTTCTCGAGCTGCAGTTTGGGTAACCAGCTGCACAACTGGAACCAGAAACTCTTCCCTCTCGACTTCTGGTCAAACAGCCATCCTGAGGCTTCGGGGGATGTTAGTCAGTTGTAATCAGGAGGTTGTACGGCATTTGGAAGCAGCTACGGAAAACTGCAATTGTTGGGTGGATGGCGAAGGAAGCTGGCGCGCAGCACGCAGGGCCAGAAGGTGGTGGAACGCCAGAAATGAGCCGCTGGCAGCTGGGAGAAGGAAAACACAGAGCACAGAGGCAGGGGCACCTTCAAGGCAAGGACAGACATGAAGAAGCAGGATCGTCAGCAGAGATGTCAATGGTAGAAATGGCAGCAGAAAGAGTCAAGAGTAACAAGAGGGCAAAGTACAACCAGTAAGAACCTGTGAGCAACTGGATTGTCAGGTAACAACTTCTGTCTGAGCACTGTAAACTGGAATGCAAAATTAATAACTGCTTCTAAGAGAAAAGCCTGATAGTCAAGGGGTAATCAGATGATTCCACACGGGGGTCTTCTGACAGGCTGGCATGTGGAGACACAAGCATGCAAAGATGTATAAAGATATGTATTTGAACACATTTTCAAAGAAACAGAAGATACAGCACATCTCAAGCAGTGCTGGCAATAGTAGTTAAAGCAGGCAGCAGCAGCATTTCAGATCAGGGTTAATACTTTTTGTCAAGAAGGTTAAATTGTAGGGGAAAAAATAAATCAGAAGTGGTTAAGATCCTTGTGCATAGTTTCTGCAAACGTCCAGATCGAGCAACAGCTATTGCAGGAAAGCAGGACAGACACTGCTGGGCAGAGCCGATGGCACAGCGCAAACCACCAACTGCATCTTAACCTCCTGTCCAAGCCCTAAGTTTATTTACATTTATATGGGAAACAACTAGGAGGAAAATGTAATTCTGTATAAAAACAGCCTGCTAACTAGGGGTTGCAAAACTAAGCACTGAAGTTAGGACATGTCAGAAACAAACTTGCCCTTATTACAGCAATTCAGTTTTCACATCTAATAACCTTGCGCTGCGTGCCATCAGCGGGCTGCAGCGCAGCCAAGAGCCGCGCAGGGCTGGGCCGGGGCTCGGCACGGGGCAGCGCTTCTCCTGCAGCGCCTCACGGCCGCCCAGCCCGCGGGGAACGGTGTCACAGCGCCGTGCGGGACCCCCGGGGCTTCCTCCGGGCGGGCGCCCGGGGACTGGAGCCCTGCGCAGCCCCGCCCGCTGCCGGGAGGGCCCGGGCCGGCTCTCCAGCGGGGGGCGGCGGGAGCGGGACCCCGGCCCGGCTCCATTTCCTGCCTCCGGCTCCGTCACCTGACACCTCTAATGGCGCCGGGCGGCCGCGCGCCCGTAGAGCCGGCACGCCCACCACGTGACCCACCCGTCGCGCCCCCTCCCCAGCGGCTGCGGTTACCGCAGTCCCCGGCCCCGCCCCCGGCCCCGCCCCCTGCCCCTCCCCGCCGCTCCCTCCGCGCGAGCCCCCGCCCCTCCTCCCCTCCCCCCGGCCTGGCTCGGTGCGCGCGCGCGGCCGGCGGCGTCTCCTCAGAGCGGCCGCGGCGGGGACGGCGCTGACGGGGCCTCGGAGCCGGCGGCAGCGGCCTGTGCTGCGGAGCGGGCGGCGCCTCTTCCCATCCCTCCCGCATCCTTCTCCTCGTCCCCCTCCTTCCTCCTCCCCCCGCCTCCGCCCCCCCCCCACGCAGTCACCGCGGTTCCCGGCACGGACAACATGGCGGCGGTGTCGGGGGCCGGGGCTGCGGGCGGCTCTGCCAACGCCGGGGGCCCGGAGATGGTGCGGGGCCAAGTGTTCGACGTGGGACCGCGCTACACCAACCTCTCCTACATCGGCGAGGGGGCCTACGGCATGGTGTGGTGAGTGCCGGCAGCCAGCCCGGCTGGGGCAGCGCCCTTGCCCTCAACAACTCCCTCCCTCCCTCCTTCCCTCCCCGCCGCCCTGCCCGGCCGCAGCCTCCGCGGGGCCCGGCCCCGGGCTCCGGCCCGCCCGTGTGTCGGGGGAGGGGAGGCCGGGGCTCCAGCATCTCTGCCTCGCTCTCCTCAACTCTGCTTTTCCCCCCGTGCTTGTCCCTCCGGCATCCCCTTTCCCCTCCCTCGCTGCCGCCTCCCCCCGCTTCCCAAATTCCTCCATCCATGGGTGCAGCTCAGCGTCTCGTTTCCTTTCAGCCGTGCGTTTATTTCCTTGGATATTTTTCGTCCCCGTCTCTAGAGTTGGTCGCTCTCTTTTATTTTCTCCCTCTCTGTAGTGCTATTGCAGGCGGTCAAAAAGGGGAAGAAGGTAAAATCCTGCTAGCAGCTCCGCGGCTCTTTGTGCCCCCGCCACGGCTCACCTGCCTGGCCCTGCGGTCACGGCTGAGGGAAAAAGTGAATTTGTGCATAAGAGTTGCTGCCCTTACCAGGCTTTTCTTAGGACGTGCTGTCTGTGCCGCAAAGCCTGCCAGATTAGAGTCTAAATTAACATGTATGCAGGTGAAAGTTCTCTTCAGCCGTTCTAGCTTTTGGTTATTTTTTTTGTACCAAGTCTCGCTAAAAAGCGATCGCGTGTGTTTGCTTTGGTTGATATCACTCTTAAAGACTTGGGTGAATTAGATACTAAAGACTGAAAAGGTAAACTGAGCGGATGGAGAGCGTGAGATGGGTTGTTGGTTTTTTTTTCTTTTCAATCTAAACGAGTTGGGATGATGCTCCGTGATGCTACGTGTAGTGTCTGGGTTATAAATCTGACGTGCTCAGTGGCCTCACTTAGGATTTCTTATTCTGTCTTCTATTAGTAAAAGAGGTTAAAAACCGCCTTATTTCTGAAATAATTTATGGGATGCAGACGAAAAACTTCTTTTGTTATTGTTTTGTCAACTTTCTTCCAGTGCTGCATCTGTTTCTTCAGCGTGCTTTTGAGCAGAGGTACTAAATGAGATTTACGGGCTATGACTTCATGGAAGCTTTATCAGCATTAATTTATTTCTCTGATGCTTCATCTTTTGTAAACCAGTGCATTTCTCAGCAAAGGCTCCTCACAGCCTTCTGCTGCATGTTACAGATTTTATAGCTTTAAGTTTTTGCATATAGTCATTGAATTGTGCTGGCCTGTTAAGATGAAGTCATCCCGTATTTCAGGGTGGAAGCTTTCGCCTAGGCCTGATCTGAGCTGGGAGGTGAGCTGCTTGCCAAGTTTTGAGTTGTGGCCTTTGCTTTTTTTGCTGTGGGAAGAACCTTCAGAATGTAAATCAGCAATCCTGTTTACAGTGTAAAAATATCCTTGTTATTGTTTTAGTGCTAGAAATCACAACAATGTATCGAGTCCAAAACCTGTTAATGTAGTTTATGGTACAAGCTGTACTTTATCACTGTGTACTTTATCATGTGGGCTAGGGCAACTAAACCAGTGCAGATAATCTCAGTACTAACTGCACTGGTTTACACTTGCAGTCTGATTTAGGAAAGTACTTGGCAGCCGTGTTTCCAAGATGTACACTCTGTATAGTGTGGTTCCTGTGAAACGAGGTGTTAAAAGTGTGTTTAACAGACAACGTGTTAAAGCTGAAATATTTCGCCACAGATCAGAGATTACAAAGAGCAGTAGGATGGCAGTTGATGCCCTTTTTTGGCATCACTGTGCTAGTGAGCAGATACAGGGGAGATGGGGCCACTTTCTGCCCCTCCAAATGCTACAAGTTTCAGTTATATACTGAAACTGTTTCCCCTCCAAAACTATATAAGGTTATCTTTTATTTAAAAACTTGCTCCAATATATTGTCTCTGCTATGAATGCTGTACAGAATTACTAACAAAAATTCCAAATCTCCAGTTCAGTTGAAATACGCACTTGGCTCTTGTATTTTTTACTCTAAAATTATTAATGCGAAATACTAAATTGGGTATGTTGTGCACTTCATTATTGCTCTTCTGCCTTGGGTGTGAAATGACAGGGAACAAAGTCTCAGTTTATATTGTTATACTTGATAAGGCAAGTGTTGGATGCACTTGTTGTAGTTAAATGCCATAGCAACTGTAAGGTTTTGTAGTGCCTAACATACAAGCTCTTATGATTAAATAAGATTACTTATAAATCAAGGGAGGTATAGGTTATGCAATTTAATACTACATGTTTCTTATCTAGCTTTGATTGCTAATGCAGCGAGGATCTGCAGAAGCCTCTCCCTTGGGGGCGGGGTAGAGGGCAGGCTGCGTGCAGATGGAGATGTTTCCTGCAACTGCAAAATCCATTTACATTTCTGCACTTTAATGAGGGAAAGCAAAGCAAGCTTTGATGATTTTGTTTTAGACCTGCAGCTAATGCGTACAACTTGGGAGATGCTGGTTATTTGCAAGTGCATTGTGCCAGAAGGCTTGTTATACAGAAAACAAGTGACTTTACTCTTAAAATCCTTCACTCTTTTCCTCATTTTTCCTAAGTCTTGTATATCTAGGTTATTGGATTAGGGAGCTGAAAACAATAAAATTCTTTTAATTATATTAATAAAAGGGCAAATTAAGTATTCTTAGGATAGTGCTGTTACAGTCAGTCTTCCATTTTGATTTTGCAGCAGAGAGAATAATGTTTGAGAAATATTGATCGCAACATAAAATAACAGCACAGGAAATAGAGGAAGATGTTGACTGAATAGACTGTGCGCGAATATTCTCTCATCTGGATTTGAAAACCCTTAAAGGCATTGATCTATTTTCTCCAGTGCATTCTTTTTTAACCTAATCAGGTTTAGAGTAAAAATAAACTTAGCAGTGTATTTACTGCTGTGTTGTGGTTGCACTTTCTCAGCTTTGCAAGCAGAAAAGGCATCAGGCAAACCCCCATCTTAATGTCCTCCAGTTAAACTCTGCCAAAATCGTTCATCCTTTTTGATACAGGGTTGCATCTTACTTGGCAATTTTGTTGCTGGAGGTGAAGAAGTTAATAAGTGGATAGCCATGCCAGTGTTCCTTTCTAACCTGTTGTTTTCAGTATTTCTGCATGTGAAACTAGGGGATGACCACAGAGCAAACCAAGTTTTAGCCGCAATCTTCAGCACTTTCCAGGACTGTAGGACTGTCTTTGAGCAACTTAGTCATACTGTCATGTTTGTTATTCTGAATTAGTGTATCCAAATATATGCAAATGTTGTGTTTATTTTTTTCTCTTCCCTTTCTCTTTTGCTTAAGAGTTGTTTTGAAGGGCTTTGGTGGGAAACTCTTCACGTAACTTGCCCTTTCTTTCAGTGATATAGGGAATTATCAACCTCAGAGTCAACTGGGACTGACTTTCACACTAAGTCTGAAAATTTCAGAGCTGCCTTTCAGACACAATAAGTGTGAAAGGTTTGTGAGATTGTCTCCTCCTTCCCAAATGTGGGTGGGCTTTTTTTTTTTTCTTCTTAAAAAACAAATGAACAAAAAACTGTTAACAGGCCATACTTTAAACACACTGACACAGCAAAATAGTAGGATTGTGTTGAGCTTTAAATTTCTGGTGTGAATTGCTCTTCATCAAGTTGGTCAGTGGAAATTTGGTAAGGATGATCATTTGACAGCTTAAAACAAGTCAGCTTTTGGGAAAGAAGTGATGAATGGGATTGTGATAGGGATGTTGGTTTATATTCTGGGTTTTGGAAGTCCTTTTTATAATCAGGCTTATGTGAATGTGAAGTATTGTTACTGCTGTGAATAACTGCATATAAATAATAAACATGAACACAGTTGGAAGAAAACAAACTTGAAGCTCAAATCTTGCATTTCTTGGCCTGAATTTGACCGTGTTGTTATAAAGACATCTTTTTGTTACTGATGTGATATAGAAGAGCGATAATAGAAGTTCAGGTAGTCAATAGAGGGACTTTGAAGTAATACTGAACAAAATATTGAAGCATTTGGCAGTAGTTTTTTCAAAGTTCTGCTCCTTTCTACTGTCTCACAGAAGAACCCTACTTGTAGAAGATGAATAATTGAAAATGAAATCTGAGAAGTGTATTCATGAAGAGGCTTGAAACAGAAAAAAAAATCAGGGATAGAATGATCTGCAAGGTGTAGATATTAAAAGATGAAAATAGAAAACTTGATGAGCTTGCTGATTGTGTAATATTTTCTTTTGAGACTGCCCAACGTTACACAAAAAGGTAGCATTTGCATCCCTGTGAGGGTCAGGTGGGCGGGCTGCTCTGTGGCAAGGATCAGAAACAGCCTGGAAGTTTTTTTTCTGTTAACCATTGCATTGATATGGACAAAGTACACTGTAATCACAGAGCAAGTATAGAGATTGATGTTCCTATTTATATGTGCTTTTAGGGAACACAGGTTGGGTATGGTTGTCCATACCCAGTAATTAACATATTCTAGTCTTTGTCATGAGGAAAATGGGGAGCTGATACAAGTTAGCCAACCCCCACAGATCCTTCTTATCAGGGAGTATAATTGGTGGCTACTTATCATCTTCTGCCCTCTGGGGAGGAGGTCCAGGTCAGTATTTCCCTTCCGTCACCCAAACTTGTTTAATCTGGGGTGGAAACACGAAAGGAGCAATTAGAGCTGCTTTTCTCTCTCTCCCCTGGGATGCGACAGGAGGTCCACAAGCTGTGCAGCAGGTGGCAGGGACGGGACAGCAGCTACTTGCTCGCTCTGGTTGTATCAGAACTGTCTGTGAGATTTATGGATGATGAGAGGTAGCAACTTCTCCCGTCCACCCAAAGTAATGGGATATTAGCTTAAGAGTTGAGGGGTGCAGCTGAGGGGCACTTGCATTTTATAAATAAATACACATTTTCTTAACATAGCCTGGTCCAGCCCACAGAAACAGATAGGGATAACTTGTGTTATTTTTTTAAGCCTGATGTATTAAGGAAATAAGGCTTATGTGTTTATAGTATCTGTATGTGGTTGCATCAGTCTGTCTCCTGTACTCCTACATATGATTCTTGAACCTGTTGCCTTCCTTCTACCAAATTTGACAGATGGTAGAGGTCTTAGAGATGGAAAGTTTCTACAGGTTTCTTAAAAATAGGTATTTTGCTACAGTGAAGAAATCCTGTATGCTGCTCAGCTGAAGAAGAGGCTGTATCAGGAGGTCACGTATGAGAAGTCTGACTTGCCCAAAGAGATGTGACAGATGTCCCATTTTCACGGATGGATTTATTAGTACTCTGGAGATGAGAAATGTGTATTTGTAGGACACTAGGCTCTGTTCAGTGAGCTCCCTGTTTAGGTGTGGGGATCTACAGCCCACAGAGGAATTAATACTTACCAATGGAGTAGATGTACGGCTTAACTTGATTTAAAAACTAGTTCTTTGCCAACATAGTAATTTTTTTAATGCTTTTTATGTTGATGCTTTGCATAGCTTTCAACTCTGATCTAGTGATGAAATTAACTGATCAGTTGGATATTTAATAAAAATATTTTATGACATCTTGCTGTGGAATCTTTCACAGCATAATGTGGGTTGAAAGGGACTTCCTGAGGTCATGTAGTCCAACCTCCTACTCAAAGCAGGGCTGATGTCAAAATTAGATCAAGTTGCTCAACTCGTCCACTCAATATTTCCAAAGTCTCCTGGGTGGAGATTCCACAACACCTCTGGGCAACTTCTGGTTCTAGTGTTAAACCAATTCCCCAGTGAATTTTTTGCCCTTAAAAACATGAGAGTTTCCCTTGATGCAACTTGATGGTCACCTCTTGTCCTCCATACTATACCTCTGAGAAGTGTCTGGGTCATTTTTCTCTGTATCACCCTTTATGTAGTTTAAACCAGTAATTAGATGCTTTCTTCCCACCCACCTCTTTTTTTGCCTCTCCTAGCCTATAGAAATCCAGTTTTCTCTATTTTTTTATTGTATGTCAGGTCCTTCAACCCACTGTGCATCCTAAGGGTTTTCTGCTGGACTTGCTCCAGTACTGGGAGAAAGGAAAACCAGACACAGAATTCCAGATGTGGCCTCACAACAGTAATCCCTTTCCTTGACCTGCTGGCTACGTGCGTAATAACCCAGCCCAGTCCATGGTTAGTTTTCTTGGCTGTGGGCAGGTGCCGCTCATGGATGAAGCTGGATGTTGTTCTGCTAATCTAGACAGTACTTTTACATGCACTTAAAGTGAGGTATTGTAGGAACGTTTCACATAATGTCTGAAAACAAACAAACAAGCCCCATAACATTTTATTAAGCTATTTCAATTGTATTTGATTTTGATTTCCAAATCACTCAAATGAAGCATATGGAGCCATAAACATATTATAGAGTACAACTATACTGTTTTGTGAGGTAAATTAAATTAATAGGATATGTGAAATGCAGCAAAGCGTAGTTTGTTTCAGATGGTTTATTTGTGTAAAACCTAGATTCTATTAATTGTTAAGTCAGTTATTAAAGAGAGTTGTTTGCTTTGGAATGAATCTCCTTTTCAGAAGGGAACTTATTTTCCTTTACGTTATTAAAACTTTTGGGCATATAAAGAAGCTATTATCAAACTCATCTTTTTGCAAGGTACATTGAAAGCCAAATATGCATTGCTTAATCAGCTTCTACCAGGTAGATTAATAAGATTCAGGTAGTAATAAATGTCATTCAAATGGGAGTTATTTGATGAGATTATTTTCTTATAATTGATATTTTCTTTCCATCGATGGTGGACTTGGCAGTGTTAGGTTAACAGTGGATGAAACAGTTTGTGTGTCTGTATATATAGACAGATGGCTTGTAGAAAGGCTTGAATAGAATATTGTTCTATTAGATTTGGACAGAATCTTCCATGACAGTCCAGTTTTTAGTGGAGTTGTGCAAGTGTTTTTACTATTTATCTTGCTTAGCAGTACCTAAAATCACAACAGCCTAAGTTCTGTTAACAGAAGATCTCGTCTCTTGAAGGTTCTTCTTTTGTATTTTAAGAGAATTTTCATAAAATACTGAAATACTCTGTGGTGATTGGAATGCAAATGAGAGTTTTTGTTAACATGGTAGAAAGTAATTTGCCTGTGGTGTGGGTACGTTTTAAGTACCAGCAACTTGCAATTAGACTTACAGTTTATAATATGCAATTACTTCACTTTGCAGTTTTCCTTAAAATTAGCAGCTGTTACTGCGGTGCCTTCTCAGTTGTTTGGAGAGAAGGCGGTTTGCTCCACCAGATATTGCTGATGTGTCCTGTGTAAAACTTGAAGTCATTTGAGCACTGCAAATCAATACTCCCCAAACCGCTTCAGTCCAGAATTTGCCCAATTTTATTGGGATTTGGATGGTGCAAAGTACGCCAAATGACATTCAGGCTGACTTTTATATTGGATTTTTCTGAGTGTTTCATAATTGTGAAATATCTTCCTTTTAGTTATGGGAGCTGACAGGTCTTAACGCCTATACCCTGCCTGAACAAAACACAACTGTTAGTATGTTGAGGGGCTAGAGTTTACTGTTGGCATGTCATTTTAAAAAGATAGAAAAAACATGCAAAAAATGCCTTGTAAGCGGATACTGAAGGGAGGTAACTTCTGATAGTGGTGAGATGCACTGTCAGTGCTGGTGGTTTGGGTTTTTGTTTGTCTTGTTTTGCAAGTGAAGTACTGAACTGGCCATGGTAGGGTGGACAGTAGAGCTTGATTTCTCTGGTGCTTTATGATAGTTTTGATTTTGCACTGATTTTTCTACAGGTTTAGGAAAACCTCTGCTAAGTATACATGGATGGTCTTGTTCAGTGTTTTATTTATTTATTTTCCATTGGAGTGGAATACTGTGAACTGTCTCTTTTGAAGATTTATGTAGCGTGGAATCAAATAAGCTAATTCCTGAAAAAATATCATAATTGTCTGGATTTTTTCCTCTTTCTAAAGCTGATTAGGGATTGAAGTCAAATTAGAACATTATTAGACAGAAGAGTAAACCACACTGCGGGGTTTGTTAATGCGGTTTCACTCCCAGCTCTCTCCCCTCTCTCTAGGAAAGGACGATGCATCCTGCACACATTCATAGTGCTGCTCTGCTGGCAGCAGTTGTTTCCTTGACTCTGGAGTGACACTGCTTGTGGAACTGACCCACCATTGCTGTCTTGGTGGCTTTTTGTTGCCTCTTGAGAAGCCATAAGCACAGGAGGAGGAAGCTGGTGCTTCATCAGCTCGTGTGGAGGTTGAGCTTTCATGACAGTGGGACCTCAACGCTTACGCTGTGGTTTCCATGACTGATTTGTGCTGATCTCGGGCTGTGGTGCTTCTAAAGGAGCAACCTTTCCTTCTGTGCCTCGTGTCGGGTCATTCCTTCCTCCGCTCTTGTGCTGGTGCTTACAGAGCTGTAGAGTTAGCTGTGGTGGGAACCTGGCTTAGGTGAAGTTACTTCATAAAAAGTAAAATATGAAAGTGGTAAGTTGATGTGACTGACACAAAACCCGTCGAGTGCTGACGCAGGAGGGGAATGGGAATATGCAGGTAAAGACTTCTTTACTGTTCCTGTTCATAAGCTGCTTTGACTTTGAGCTGCTTTAGTTCTCTGAACTGGCACAAAGAAAGCAACCGCTCCAAGCAAAAAAGTGAGAAAGGAGCAAGGTTGTCAGGCACAAAAAGGGGAGCAAGCCGCAACCACTCCTTTCAATTCATGGAGCCCTTAGGTTGGCTCAGATGTTGTCGAGCTCTCACAATTTTAGCCTGAAATTGATTCCCACAGGACTTGTCTTTAAGTTTATAGAGAGAGAAGAAAGCTAGTGATACTTAATATCATAATATCTTATCAAAAGCGATGGGTGCTTTTGGAGTGGAGGTTTTTTTTGCAGATAGGAAGAGGACCTTGAAATATAACAGTGAAGTTTGCCTAAATGTTAAATTTGGCATAGATGCTATCGAAGGAAATATTGGCAGTGGAGAACCTGTAAACCTCTAAAATGGGGAAGCTAAGTGGGAAGGCAAGACGTGGAAAAAATAGACTATGTAAAAGTTGTCTGTTTTCTGAAGACTAACTTGAACTGAAGTACTATAAAATAAAGCAGGAATATATGGCGATTGGAGGTCACAGGGCTTCACAGCTAAAGGTATAGAAAGAACAATACATATTAGAAGAGACTGAAAGAAGTGATTGTTTTTTTCAAGCAAGTAAGATTGATCAAAACACCATAAAGTGAAATGACATCTTTAGCCAAACAATACGGAACCTTGGGTGAAATGGCTAATATTTTTCTAATACTAGATATTAAGGTGCGTTTCTGGAATTGCTGTTTTCCATAGTTCTGCTTAGTAGGTGCTAACAAAGCACAAATCATCTGGTCTGCCACACCCTGGATTATGAATTGACTGAGTTTCTGGCAAAAGTGATTTATTTAACAGGCTCCATTTTGCATGACTAACTATTTATTTTCAAAATACTAGGAATGATCTAAGGAATTAAATTATTAAATCTTTATTATGTGCATAGTAAATAGTTTAAAATTGTAATGCTTTGGAACGTTCCATCAGATTTTCCTTTTCAAATACTGAAAAATAAAATAATGCTTTTGTAACCTACTAGAATCATTTGAGTAGATATATGAAAACAAATTTCCTATAGGAGGTTACAAAAGTGCCTTAAAAATTTGTGGTGTGAAGGGCAATAACCTGTAGCAGATCAGAAACTGCCAAAGAGTTAATAACATTTATGAGTAATTATTCACATTTGTCATGGGCGGAAAGAGTTGCCATAATTATGCCAGCAATCTTTAATACTAGGATTGATAGTGAATGTTATGAGAGAGAGAGGACTGAAAAAGTAGGTGGTGAAGGTGAAGGCAGTGCAGCTACATTTTCACGCAGTAAGCTTCAGAAGTTAACTAAAAGCATGATGGAGCAGTCTGCATTGATTACTTGGGCACCTTGCTGTGGACTTGTGATAAAGGACACCGGTTTAGAAATTAGATTATTTCCCCCCTGAATCACACAGAATCCCAGAATGTCAGGGATTGGAAGGGACCCTGGTTGGAAGATAAAAACAAAAATTAAAAAAATTGCCAGGTGAGTTTTGGTGTCTGGTTGTGGGGCCACTTCTGTTTAATCTCTTTATCAATGATCTTGACGAGATTGAGTGTGCCCTCAGTAAGTTTGCAGATGACACCAAATTGGGTGTGAGTGTTGATCTGCTGGAGGGTGGGATGGCTATACAGAGAGATCTGGACCAGCTGGATTGTTGGGCTGAGGCCATTTCTATGAGGTTTAACAAGGTCAAGTGCCGGGTCCTGCACTTGGGTAACAACAACCCCAGGCAGCGCTACAGGCTCGGGGAAGAGTGGCTGGAAAGTGCCTGGCAGAGAGGGATCTGGGGGTGTTGACTGACAGCCATCTGAACATCAGGCAGCAGAGTGACAAGGTGGCCAAAATAGCCAACAGCATCCTGGCTTGTATTGGGAGTGGTGTGGCCAGCAGGACCGGGGCAGTGACTGTCCCCCTGTGCTGGGCACTGCGGAGGCCAAACCTTGAATCCTGGGGTCAGTTTTGGGCCCCTCATGACAAGAAAACCCCTGAGGTGCTGGAGTAAGTTCAGAAAAGGGAACAGAGCTGGGGAAGGGGCTGGAGCACAGTGTGATGGGAGCAGCTGAGGGACCTGGGGTTATTTAACCTGTAGAATCTCTGTAGACCTCACTGTCTACTACTACCTGAAAGGAGGTTGTAGCATGGAGGGTATTGGTCTCCTCTCTCAAGTAACAAGTGGTAAGATGGGAAGAAATGACCTCAAGTTGCACTAGAGGAGATTTAGATTGGATATTGGGAAAGATTTCTTCTCGGAAAGGGGTGTCAGGCGTTGGAACAGGCTCCCCAGGGAAGTGGTGGAGTCACCATCCCTGGAAGAGTTTAAAAGTCCGATAGATGTGGTGCTTAGGGACATGGTTTGGTGGTGGGCTTGACAGTGCTGGGTTTATGGTTGGACTTGATGGTCTTAAAGGTCTTTTCCAACCTTAGCAATTCTATGATTATAGGCTAGTAGTGCTTATCTTCTCAGTCTTCAGGAAACATGCATAATACATACAGATATTTTTTTAATGATCAATGCGGAGTCTCTGTAGCATAGCAATAGATAAGAGAGCGGAATTACAACTTACTTGACTTTTGTCCGAGTAAGATAAAAAAGGACATGGTGCTCACGTTCTTAAAGTTATTATAATCTTTTTGTAGCTTGAAAAGCAACTAGACCCTTAAGGCTGAGGTTTGTTGGGCTTGCTTTGGTTTTTTGTGTGTGTGGTGTTGGTTTTTTGTTTTGGGTGGGGTTTTTTGTTTTTGTTTGTTTGGTTTTTATAATCTAATATTTAGGTAGCTCTCCATTTTCATGGATCTACTAACTGTCCTACATAGTAGGAATTAGTCTGTAAAACTAAAACTTTAATGGAGCAAAGTAAAAGTTGATTAAGATGTCCTTGTTTGATTAGCTTGTTTTCCTGAATTCACAGCTGGGAAGCCTGGGAGATGTTCCGTCACTGAGAACCTATTCTAGAGAAAGCTAGTAAATCAAAACAAAAACTCTGAGCTAGAGATGGGTTGTCTTTTCATAAACTGAGGTCTAGTAAAACAAGGCAAGTATGTTTTAATATGAATAGGTACATATGCCTTTTAAAACCAGGTGCTGATTCAGTAAGTTAGTGCTAATAAAAAAGCCCTAATGAATAATATACTTATTTATCTTCAAAAATATTATGAATAAATGGACAAAGTACACATACTTTAGTAACCATATGTGTTTACAGTTGGGGACAAAAAGTATATTCAGTGGTATAAAAATGGCACATTACTGAATGTCGTCAAATATGAAACTGTCTTTGACTACTTTTATCCTTTTTCCAGGGTTTTTTTGGTAAAAGAATAACACACTGTAGCTACTCTCTGTATTTAATCATCTAAAATCAGAAACTAATTATTCTGAAGAATCTGAAAGGGTTAATATCTGAATGAAAAAAAAAACCAAACCAAACTAAAACCACACAGTCCCCTCCACAAATCAGCACCCATAGCACTACCTTCCTACTTTCCCCCAACCCCCAAAATCATAGTGAGCAGTCTGTTATGGTACTGCTGGTTATTACTACATCATAATACTGCGGGGTTTTTTACAGCAGTCTTAAAAATAAGTTTAAGCTATTTGCATTGTAACTTGATAAACGTCAGCATGTTATAGAAATGTCCATGATTGAGCTAAATGTAGACTGAATGGAGAGATTAAAGATCTTCATAGATCAGCTTGTTTGCTGGGAATTATTTTTGCCTCTCCTCTCCTGGTTGCAAGCAGAATTATTCAATATTTCAGAAAGACTCTTATCCCTGGATATGCCCTTGGAATCTTGTTTCCACAGCAACACAAAGCTACTGATGAAACATCCCTTTTAAACTTCAAATCAGTCTTTTATTTAGAGTTGTAATTAGGATGTTTGCTGGTAGGATCGTGTATTTTAATGCGTATATATGCATGTGCTGAGAGCAGCCTGTAGAACAGCCGTAAGGTGAATAATCCTGAAGTGCTGGAAGAACATCCCATGGTGGGGTGAGCCTTCCAGCCGCGTGGCACAGGAGTGTGCTGAGGACGGGGGTGCCCACAGAGCAGGCGGTTGTTTTTCAATGGTTATATGAAGAAACAGCCCTGTGTGGGGTGTAACTCTTGCCAGGAGCTGGCTCCCTTCCTCCCGCAGCTGCAGCGTGCTCTCACTTGTTCCAGTTCTGCTCCAAAGTGAAACATGTGAAGAATCGAAATGGATGGAAGAACATGCAGCAGCCATTGTGGGTAGAAGGAGCTGAGCTTTGGCGCTTGTCCCGATCTGTCTGGTGAAAAGCTTTCCTGCCTCCGGGAGGAATGAATGGGAGAGGGGCTACATGTCAGAGGTTCCTCTGAGCAATCAGTGTGCAGTTTTCTGCAGGCTGCTCGGAGACCGCCTTGCGCTTTCTGGTCATTGCATTTGGAAGCAGCCCCTTTTTTTATTCAGAAGGAAGATGGTACCGCAGCAATAGGAGGCTAAAACGCTGGCTTGAGAAGTTGTGAGGTGCAACTTCTTGGTTATAAGGGCTCGTTTGTTTATTCTGTACATCTGTGAAAGATGTTTTACATGTCAAATCTTCCTTATGTACTTACAAAAAACTTTATATTAGGAATTATAAACTGTACTGCTAGGCCTTGTATTGATTTTCATGCGATGTTTTAAAAGTATGTAAATAACGGTGCTGTTGCAGGTTGTCTCAGGATGGTAACCACAGCTTGAAATAATAATAATGTTGTGTATACTAGAACTGGGCACTTGCAAAATCTATGTTTAAATTTATCACATTACAGATAAATAGCACTCACAGCTGAATGGTTGCATCAGCTTGTGAAGCTGCACATCATTGGGGTGGAAATAAATCCTTCTTTCTGAATATTTAAAGTGTCAGTAACTGGATTAATCATAATGTGAATAACAGGCAGACTGTTGAAGGAAAGTTCTGTGTGCAATGATTGGTACATGTGGTTAATGATTAGAAACTAAAATCTGTAAATTAGTACTCTAAAAGTTGTTAGTATGTGAACTGTTATTCCCACTTCACAGATTTTTTTCTTCTCTAGAAAATACATCTAGATAATAGAAGGTTCTTTCCTTTAGGAGGAGTCCCAGTTAACTGCTTCAGTGAAAATACCAACAGTTGTTGTGAGATTTAGTAGAAGCCGAAAGTCTAGACAACGAGGTTAGACTGTGCACACCGGGACAGCACTTCCAGGATGCAAATAATCTAAATTTAGGATGTGCAGGGTGGTGAATGGGGTTTATATGCAGAGCTATTCCTTTTTGGTCTGTAGGGGGAGCATGGGTGATTATTAGTTGTAAAATTAGATCTCTAATTCTAGCTAAGGCTAAGCAAGATGAATCCTGCGTTAAGTGATAAGCTGTTATATTAACTGCAGTGAATTAATGCATCGAGGGTTTGGATTTGCACTTTTAGTAGTTGTTTTATTTGTGAACACTCCACATGACATTGTGTGTGAGCAGCATGTTTCTGCAGCAGAGTTCTGGAGGGTGGTGGGTAAATCTGGTGTTGATGGTAGATGCTGGTTGGATGGAGACAGGAAATGCCTTGGGAAATGGTTTGGTCTGACCCGATTCTGTTAGTTTATGGTGTTTCCTAGGTAGTGAAACAGATATTGCTATCTGGTTTGATAGGCCAAATATGTGTCTGTAGCCTATGTGCATGAGAAAACACTACTCTTCAGTTCTACTGAAGTTTGTTGTGATATGTGTGTAGCTTTTACAGTTTTCTGTAGCATGCGTCAAATTGAAAAAGCACATTCTTTCTAAAGGGTTTACTCAAAGCCATATTTGCTTGGAGGGCTGTGACTGAGAATGTGAAATGGTGTAAACTTTAATACAGATTCTCTGTGTCCCTGTATTATGCATGATATTTAAAATACGCATAAGCAAGTGTACTAACTACATATATTATTAGCTTCTTGTTCATAGGAATTGAGATAATATTTCATACGTTTAATCAAGTTACAGAAAGGCTCATATTTCAGAAAGTCTGACAACAGAAAGAAATCCGGTGTTCCTTTTAATGTTACAAGTAGGTGATATTTTGGTTTTGCTCTCCTTAGCTGAGTCTTTGCAGTGGTAACAGCAACGCATGCTTAGCTACACTGGTGTGGTGAGATCTTCTGATACCCACAGAGAAATGACTGTATGCAGAATGTACAGTGGAGAGGAAACTGATTGCATCTTTACTGCAAATAGTCAGCTTTTTTCCCACACCAAATCATGTGTTTTGTAGTCGAACCATCTGAAAGCAAAGTTACCCATCCTTTTTTTAAATAACTGCATAAACCTTTTGCTAAGAAAACGCTTCAAGAAGCATATGTGCTACCAGAGAGCAAATCTTGGTATATTTAATTGATGGATCCAAGTTCATTGAATCTGTGCAAAGAAAGATGCATATTTTTCATCAATAACCAACCTTTGCTTGAGAAGCAATAACTTAGGGATTTACCAAATATTGTAAGAGATTAGGAACTTTTATTTAAGCAGCATCCATTAGTAAATGTTGGCGTTTTGCCTTTTTCTGCTCTGCATAGCTGCTTGTGTCCAGTACTTTGAAAGGAGGTAAGATTCTGCATTGTGAGAGAAAAAAATATGCTGAAGTCAATACGAAGGAGGTAGGAGGTTTGTTTATAAGGCTAAAATGGTCACTAGGACTCTATTTTCTTTCTCAAATACAGGTGGTTCATGCATCAGAATGATTTCTGATCCTGTTTTCTGCTTGTGACTTACCTTACTGGTATATTGTAAACACCACAGGTGATTAACTAAGAAAATTACTGAAGACGAAGTGCTCTTGAAGGCTATGCCAAGTTCCACTTATGGCACTTTATTATTATCTATTTTGGGACTTAAGAACTGCTATTATGTTATCTATGCATATGTAATAGCAACAGTTGTAATGAACACTTGCTCTTAGCATGTGGAATTTCAAAGCACTTTGTGAAGCATTTGAGTTCATTGCTTCTAGAGGCAAATAAATTGTGCAGTCCATCTGTGGTTATGGGCCGGAGTTACAGAGTGATTCCGCAGGAAAATCATGCAAAAAAGATGTCGCTACATATGCACAGGCTGTATGGAGATCTTACTGGTGGCACAAATTCTCTCTCATTTTTAATAATGAAAGTGAGAAATGTTAAGCACTTGCATACAGTGGTAACAGCGCTGTTTCAAAACCACCTCACTGCACCATAAATCTGCTTAGTGGTAGAAGAACCTCGACGTGGCCAGGTATCTGAATTTCTTTTAGGTCTCCTTTTCTTATTGGATTTTCATACTTCTTTCTGATTTACACAGTCACCAGATACCTGGATATCTCAGCAGAGTGAGGCCAGTTAAGAAGTTTTCAAAGAATGTTCTGGGACTCCATTATAGAAAGTTGGTGGAACGTAAGGCCTGCTTGGCTAGTATGTTTATATTTTTATATGAAATAGTTGACACTAACAGAAGTGTTTAAATGTAAGCTTATTTGTTAATTTCCAAACAATACAGTAGTGAATAAAAATAAATTTGAAAGGAACAAGAATCATATACGCACATTTAAATTCTATTTATTTAATTACCATATACTTTCAGTATAAAGAGAAGTTATTATAATGAGATGCTTTGTCATTCGTATAAGCAAGACCATAGAAAACACCCCCAAATTTGTAAGGATTCATAACATTTTTACTAAATAATGACCTGAGTCCAAATTTTAGAAAATTATATATGTTTTACTGAGCCTTTTTACATGGCTTAGGCTGTGGTGTTCTTCATGAATGTGTAGGCATTTCAAACAGAAATACTGCTTTATTGGTATAGCCAGGAATGCGTTCTGAGCTGCTGAGCTCACAGCACTGGAAATGCAGCAGCCAGCGTGTTTGTTAATGTGGGTCACACTCCCGGGTTGCCTGCTCGTCCTGCTGCTTTTTCCGCTTCACATGTGTGGTCTGATACAGCCTTTCTCTGTTACCGTTACCTTTGGAGTTGTACTCGGAAAGGTGTTTTCACAACTTCTCCATCCCTTTTGTTCTTCAATATCAGTTCTTTGTGGAGATGCAACAGTGTAGCTCAGTGGAGTGGCAAAAGGTTGTGGCAACTGGATTACTGGCACGAGTTAGACATAGAATGTGGGATTCTGCTGCTTGAAGGGTGGTTTCCGAAGGTTTTTCTGCGCCCTCAAGTGAATGGGTTAACACAAGATGAACTCCTTGTCTCAAACAACTTATTGATTATAGCACATAGAAGACGACTCAAACTTGTTTGTTCCAAAGGCTGAAAAAGAAGATGAATTCTTCTTTTCTTTGTTCAGATATCCGAGAATCAGCAGACTCTAAGTCAGTTGGGAAAGATGATGTCTTGTAGATACACGATTATGCTGGTGATACAAAAACAGTCTTGTGTGTTCATCAAATTAAAAGATATGTGCCACTGTCACCTCTCTTAATTTCATAAAAATAAATGTAAAACAAATGCACTACCCCCATATTCAGTTGAATTCACATTCTAGCTTTCTGAATTGAATTAACTTAATATTCCTTATAACTAACGTTATTGATTCTCTTCTAGTTCTGCCTATGATAACGTCAACAAAGTTCGAGTTGCTATAAAGAAAATCAGTCCTTTTGAGCATCAGACATACTGCCAGAGAACTCTGAGAGAGATTAAGATCCTACTGCGCTTCAGACATGAGAATATTATTGGAATAAATGACATTATCCGAGCTCCAACTATTGAACAAATGAAAGATGTGTATCCTTTCAAAATTCTGAAGTTATTCTGCAATGTTAGTGATGGTTACCGCCTTCTGTGTTTTGATTGTTTCTCCCTTTTCATCTTCTTCCTTATTAGATTTTAATAAAATTTGGCTTCTGTTTTTGAAAACTGGAAGGGAAGTTCATGGTGTTTGATGGCTTTATAGATGTATAGCTAGATTTGATATGTAGGTGAACACTAGTTTTGATGGTTCTTTTTCAGGGGAAAAAAAAAAAGTTAATTCCTATGTTCCAAGCCAAAGAACTCAACATTGTAGAGGTGATTTTGTTTAGCCATTAATCCTAAAAATATATTTGCTCTTGATAGAGCTATTGTTAGAACTATCTGATTGCTCTGAGGATAAAATAAAATGGTCAGACTCTGCTGTAATTGTCTAAAATGTTCTTAAAGAATAGAATGGATACATCTTGCGGGGTGGGGGGAGGTGAAACACAACCCCTGGTTGTGCAGAGCTGCGCGTGTGAAAAGTCCCAACTGCACATGGGCAGGTAAACATGCTGGATTAGTATATACAAATCTGGCCTTTTTGTTATACTAATTGATCTTCCATGAGAAACCTGGCTTTGTGTAGGTGACTTCATGTGGATGTCTCATGTATGAAGACGTAGCTTAGAGACTCTACTTGAGATACAAAGCCTAGTTTAGAGTCAACCAGCTTAATTTCCCCGAGTCCATGTTCATTGGTTCCTATGGGTTTCGTGGATCTATGCCCAACAAAAGGCATAAGGCAGGTAGAAATGGAATTGAATCTGGGTCAAATGTTTTCACTTCGTAAATGATCAGTATATTATTTGAGTTCAGTTAGTCTTGCGTGGGATTCTGAGCCTGCATTTCTGCAGCCATTTTGACTAACGTAAGTGGATGCTGCCCATGGAACGATGTCCTGGTTGGGTGATCCAGTCTGAGTGCCCAGAGGAGAGGATGGGAACGCCCAACTAGAATGGCAATAGTAGGGTGTTCTCACAAAATCTTATTTTGGTGAAAAGTGATCATGGAACTACACCCCAAGGGTTTTGCAGCCAAATTGAATTAAGAGAGAAGAAGATTTTACTTATTCCTGCCAAAGCAGAAAAAAACCCACCACCTTTTCTTTATATTCATTCCAATCTTAGGGAAAAAAAATCTGACTGAAAATATTAGGTTTAATTTTGGTAAGCAAAGCACTGTTGTGTTCAATGTAGCATAATAAATATATAGTAAAGGAGAAGAACAGCCAAATTTTTGAAGTAGAGCAGTGACATAGAAGCCTGACCAGATATGATCAGATCTTCTACCTTCATGCTTTTATGCAACTGAAAGCAAGTATCTCAGAAGTTTATTACTCATTAAAGTAAAAGGCAGTCTTTTATTTCCTGGCAAGCGGGATAGGAATCTGAACATGTTAAGATTCCAATAAAAATCAGGCTCTAGTGTAAAGAAATAGAGGTTTATGATTATTAATTGGAGAAGAGCATGTGCTGATGCCTCTTAATTTTATAAAGGGCTGCATCATGTAACAAGATTGATTTGAATCAGAACTCATAAAGGAAGAAACAGCTACATAGATTCATAATTGTTGTGAAACAGACAAATTGTTACAGAAGTTTCATCTGGTACTGTATGTTGATATCTAAGATGACACCACATTTGTTTTGCTGCCTTACATCTGATGCCTGACAGATACATTGTGCAAGATCTTATGGAGACAGATCTTTACAAGCTCTTAAAGACTCAACACCTCAGCAACGACCACATTTGTTATTTCCTTTACCAGATTCTGAGAGGGTTAAAATATATCCATTCAGCCAACGTGCTTCATCGTGACCTCAAACCTTCGAATTTGCTGCTTAACACCACTTGTGATCTCAAGGTCAGTTGAAATGTCTTATTTGCTTCCAGGGTCTTCATAATCTGCCTGCTATACACATGGCTGTTACTGGAGATTAATGTGATTTTTATCCTGGAAAGATTGCCAAAACATTATTGGTTTTGATAAAATAATTATTAAGATTTGAGTGACTAAGAACTCACTGTTATGCTATTTTAATGAGTGCATCACTGTTTCCATCTGGAGGCTGACTTTGAAACAGCCTCTTTGAAAGCTGGGTGAAAGTACTTGTCTGAAGCAGAGTTATGTTTACCTAGAAAGGAAACTCAGAACTATACATTTCAGGTCTTGGTTTCTCTGTGTTTAAAATGTTAATTGTTCAGTGTTGGAAAAGGACTTCATATTAGTGGGCAACTAAAATGGCACGTGAAATTCAGTGCTGATTAAATGTGTAGCAATTACTTGGAGAGTGAGCACATTCCTAATTTACATTTCCAGCGCTGGGCTCTGTACGAAGCTGATACTACACAAGAGTGATCTTAGAGCTGTTATGCATCTTGGAAAATGTCAGCTCAATGCTTAGTAGTGTTCAGTAAAGCAAACCACGTGTGAAACAAATCAGAACAGAAATAGAGAATAAAACAGAAAACATGCCATTCTACAGCTTTCTGTTGTTTTGGAGTTTTCAGTTCTGTGTGATCGTAATTATCACACTTCTCCCTATGATATCCTTTTAAAATGAGGAGACCAGGGCTTCAAAGTACTTCCCCTCCGTATCAGGAAGAACTGTGTAGCCTGGATCTGTGCTGGAAAATACTGCTTGAGGGAAAGAAAGAACACAGTAGAATTTGGTAAAATTGTTAGTGGCATAGGGAGGGTGAATAGAGCACAGTTGTTCAATGTCTTTACCTGCCAAAAAGGCTGAGGTGGGGGGAAGAAAAAGCTCAGAGTGAAAGGACATAGTAGTTAACTTGCAGAATTCTTAAACTGTGGAATTTGGTACCATGGAGCGCTGTAGATATTACAGATAATGTGACTTAAAACACCAACCAAATTAATAGAAGAAAAAGCTGTTGAAAGCTGCCTCTGGTTTTACAGTCCCATGGTGGCCAATCCATGGAGGATGAGACTGGCAGAGCAGCACTGTTACGTTCCCTTTGACACGTTATGTTATGTATTTGCTGTTGGTCTCTGATAGAGCGAGATTACGGAGGTTACACTGATGCGATGTGGTACAACTGTGTTTGTTGCACACTGTGTTGCACTTAATTACACTTTGTTTTTAATAGTAGCTCTAGTATTCTCATTTAAAAAAAATACACTCCTCAAAATGTAAACCAGTTGCTGGCTGTTCAAGTTTGTCACAATTCCAAGAAAAGTCCTTGCTGTTCATATGCTGGTCCATTCCAAAAACTGGCTACATGATCAGTTTGCTTTACATTCTCACTGCCACTTGTCAGCGTTTCCTAGTGCATGGTGCTGCTGGACTGGTCATCTCTGACTCCTGCTATGGGATTTCAGCAGCTGTTATTACATCAAATCCCTTCAAGGCATTAACCCCTTCATGAAAGAAGTGGAGTAAAATCTACGATGACTGTGTGACGGAAGCAGAACAGAACAGTTTGAGTGTAGCTCTGTGTTATGTGCATTTAAAGGCAATAATACAATAAAAGGCAATGCTTTAGCACAAGTAAGACAGTCATGAAAAAGATGGTAAGCTTGCTGTATGGCAAAATAATACTATATGGCCTTAGTGAGTATTGTTCCTGTTTCTCTGTAAGGTTATAAAAATGGCACGTGGCTGCAATATGTGCTGCCTGGTGCAGAATGCGGTAGTCTGTATGACAGAGCATATGCTTTTTCATAACCTAAAGGGAACTCTGGTTTTGTATTAATACCGCATCTAAAGTTTAAACAGCAGAATTGGAGAGAAAACTAGTACATGTTAGGGCTTGATGAATGCTGAACTTGTACTAACTCATTTCTTCTAGGGCCGTTCTGCAAGTCTGTGTGTCAGCTATGTATGTGTGCATGCTTACTAATTTGGTTATTGTACATAAACTCAAACCACAGCATACTGTGAAAATGAACCACTTACTTTCTTCCAAAAGTGTGATTTTATGTTCTTCTTCAGTGGTAATGCTGTTGGCTTCTTTCGTTAATGGCATTATGAGAGAGCTGTCCATCTTTTCTGGAGCTCAGAGTCCTACAGGTTATAACAAGAGCTCTTTCTTTCTTCTCCCTTAAACATGATCTTGACTCCTGGATCACAGACTCCATTTCCAGGACGGAAATGTAGGAGTCTCTATTGACACAATTTGTCTGTGACCCCTGTAGCTTGTTCGAAGCAGCTGAAGGCTCAGGGCAGAAGTGCAGAACCTAAAGCTGTTAGTTTCCTTAGGCTGTGCTATGGACTTAAATGACACCTTAAATGTGATTTACCACATGGTGAATGAAAACTTGTGAAAGTACATAATTTTGACTTAACTACTGTCTCTTGTTATATATTTTCAGTGAAAGATTAGATTTGAGAATCCATGAAAACTACTACCTTGGGATCTCTGCCCTGTGAGAGTCCTGGGTAATAAAAATCCTGGTCTTCTCTTTTGCAGTCTGGCATCTTGCCTGTGAATGAGATTAATGTACATACCACAGGCTGGAATATACTCTAAAATAGTATCTAACATTTTTAGAAATACTTTCACATGCTTTCATACAATTGGGCCCATTTTGCAGTTTTGTAAATGGAATAAGTTACATAAACTATCATGACTGTGTAATTTTCCTAGTCTAGTGGCATTAATATTTCAGAAAATGAGGTCAAAGTTATTTTAAACAGATTCTCAGCTAGTATATTGCAATGTTTTCAGTGTACCACTCTAGCTGAGAATCTGTTTCTTTGATTTGTCTAAACCATTAATACACTGTATCAATAAGTTGTGATTTTCTATCTACATAGTGAATACTTCCAAGTATTAAACATGCAAGAATTGTTAGATATTAATACCTTGATAGGCTTGAAAGGAAGGTGATGAGAGAGGCATTTTTTTGAGGAAAAACTACAAGTTGTTTGTTTAAGGATTTTACCAATTACTTTAGAGATGCAGCTGTTTCAACTGGCATCTTATCATTAACAACTACACTTAATGGAAGCCTCTCCTTTTCCTTTTATACACATATATACATGCACAGACTACTTAATGATACAACTTCAAATATTTCAGTGTATTAGTTGCACTGTTGGGTGGCAAGTAATTTGCTTAGTAAATGGTAGTATGTATGGGATCCTCCTAAGTGTTCCCACCTGCTTGGTAGCTTCATCCATTTTTAAGATATATCTGCTTAAAAAAATAAAAGCATACCTGATGCTGACATTGTTTTTGAGAAGGGGAAGCTAAATGTATAAATAAGATGCTGGCATTTTATTTATTTACTTATATAGTGGGGAAGTAATTCCTTCTCTCTTACTAGCATCTCTTCTGTCTCTCCAAGGCATGAAGCACTGACTGACATACCTGGGTCTTTCATTATGCAGATTTTTATTCTCTGTTATGTCAAAATGCCAAGAACATGTTGCCTGTCATTATGTTGCTTTCACAGATTCTTTGTCTGTTTCAGTTCTGATTGAAAGCCTACCTTCTTCTCATGCTTTGACTTCTATCAATTATTTTTTGAACAGGCATAGTGGACTTGGATTTATTTGTTTTCCCTGAACAGGGTGGCTGTTCTGTTAAACGTGCTCTGTTGCCACAGGACAAGCAGTGTCTGCCCTCAGCAGGGTACGGTCACTCTCTGTGCTTTGTCCCTCGCACCCAGGACCTGAGGCAGAACTGTGACCTCTCCAGCTCCTCCTTTGTCCTGCTGGTGCTCCTGGGCAGCGCTGCAGCTGCTGAGAGAGCTGCCAACGGCCAGAAGCCTCTTTCTTGCAGCTTCAGCCTTGATGTCTTTCTCACTAATGGTGTTTCTTCTTTTCTGCTTAACCTGTTTCTGCTCTAGTCAGCAGGGGCTTTTTGTCATTTTAATGAGCTCTCTTGGTCATTAATCTTCCTTTCCATTCCATGTGCATTTTTCTACTTGAATTGAAAGATTCACAGGCACCTTCTTTAATTCGGTTCTTTCTCCTCACTGTGGACCAGAGAGTGAGTGTCTGTATTTTTTCTTAGTAATAACAAATCGTAGCACTTTGCTTATGTGTAATAGTATAATTCTGCACAAGTCCCTTGCCTATAGCCTTATCCAGCTTTTTTCTGAGGTGAGGAAGAAGAGGTTGCAACAGTTTTGTCTGCCTGCATAGTTATTTTCTGAAGTGCATGAAGCTTTCCTCTACAGTTTCTTTGCCTCTGTCTTCACAGGAGTCTCTTCTGATTATTTGCACTGATTCTCTTTATGTAAGCTGCTAATTGCACGCAAGGCAGCTGTTCTGTTTCTATAGCCAGGGAGAACCTTGACGTGCTTAAAAGGGTTCTTTTTGGTTTTGTTTTCTAAGGATTTAGGTTGTGGGGTTTTGTTGTTGTTTGTGTTTTGGTTTTGGTGTGTTGTGTTTGGTGTTTTTTTGATTTTTGTTAATATGTAGCTAAAATCAGAGGAGTCATCTCATGCAGCTTGGCTTATGCATTTCATAACGGCCTTTTCTTCAGTCCCTCTGTTTAACAGTCAGCTGCTGAATCTTGTCTTTCAGATGCAGCTTTTAGTGGGCTGAATCACTCTGAACTGATCTATCAATTGTTTCACAGGCATGTCCTTCCAGGAAAATAAAGGAGTAGGCTGGCAAGGCACTGTGAGGCTTCTGCATCTTTGGCAGGATTATCCATTACCGTTCTGATTGACTACATTTTATTATTACTTCGCATTTTTAATATAATCAGTGTACGCAACTATCAAAGAGTAAACTATTATAAGATGTATGCATCAGCGGAACCTCCTGTTTGCTACTCCTACATGTGATGCCTTGTTTTTCTGAGAGTACATATTCTTTCATGCAAATACACTTTGAGTGGAAGTTGATCATTATCATAAACTGGTATTTGCTTAGTGGTAGCAAAAGCATATGAATGTGTCTCCTGCCATGTACCTTCTGGAAGGTAAGAAAGGAACAGCTGCTGTTCTCTAGAACACTTTCTTCACATTTTGAGTATTAGTTTCTCTCTGGAGAGAGGGCACTAAATAGCTCTGAAAGCCCTGTAACCTCCTTCCCAGAATAAGGAACTCACTAGTCTAGATCAGAGTTTATTTTTCTTTCCACGGTTAGATAAAACTATTTTCCTGATACAAGGCTGAAAAATATTTTCTTGCATAGCATTTGGGTTTGTTGTTGCTGTTGGTTTGTTTGCTTTCGGTTTGTTTTTTTTTGAACTCATGCTTTATTCAGCACCTATAATCTTTCCACTCTACCATTATCTCATGATTGGATGGGATCTCCTGCAGAGATGCATTTATGATGGTAGCTTTTGTAAAAAAGGGTATTGAACTTCGCTACAAATGTGTTAGTGATTTTGTTTTTTGGAAATCTTAATCTCTTTTCGTTTTCTGGTGAATTCCCAATAACAGGTTGGAGCAATATATTTTGCCAGTTATCTGGCAGAGAAGGTGTTAAGTGCAACATCAGTTGTGCACCAGGAACAACTTTTTCTCCCAAACGGCTTATTTTTCCTGGCCCCTGCATGGTCTAATCCGATATTCTTTGTGTTTATGTCCAAAACATGTTTCTTAAGGTTTGCACAATAATTTCTTTCTATAAATAGAGGTTACCATCCCCACATTTGTAGCTGTTACATCATGTGTTGAGGAGCAGTGAATTAGTAATGTTGTAGTATTGGAAACTGTATGTCTAATGTCTAACATGCCTTTTTTTTTAATGTCTTTAAAACCAGATTTGTGACTTTGGACTGGCTCGTGTTGCAGATCCAGATCATGATCACACAGGATTCTTGACAGAATACGTGGCCACGCGTTGGTACAGGGCTCCTGAAATCATGCTGAATTCTAAGGTGAGAACCACAGCGTTGCTCTGGTGCTTCTGTTGCTGGTCATTCACCTGTGAGTAGCAGGTTTGCTTCTACCCCGCCATGGTTTTAGGCTCACTCACGCAGAGCCTTGAGAAAATGCAGCAAAGGATTTGCAGTGTAGCTACTGGCTCGCAATAACTTTGAGATTCCAGATACAATTATTGGCTGCTACAGCTGGGTAATTGTGTGTGAGTTCCCATGTGTCAAGTTTTTTGCCAGTCACGAGACGTCTTTACATCGCATGCTCCTCCACAGAACAGGACAGAAGTACTGACAGTGAGAGCATTTTACTACCGTCTTCATCAAGGCTTCAAATGTTGCCTTAATATTATCTTGACATCTTGATTTAGGTTTAGAATGTATAATGAGAATGAATCTAATTCTGAAGGCATGTGATGATTATGTGCCAATCTTAATTGCATTCCCATAGTGTTAATGAAATCATCTCTTCGTGGTTTTGTTCTGGTTTTGTTTGATTTGGGTTTTTTTACACTTGGAATTATTCTTACGTTCTTCTGTGGCTGTTTTAAGGTGTATCTGGTCCCTGTATGGTGTGAGCAATGGATATCTTTCATAGCCTTTGCATTAGTTTCTACAGCCTTACACTTACTTGCAAAATGCCTATGTGACATCTGTGTCTGTTTTTAAATTCCTCAAAGACTCTTTCTGTAGGATTATGGCTTCACTGGTGGTTGTGTTTTATTTGTTGTGGCAACAGTGTGTCAAATGTGCTTCTAGAAAATAGTCATCTGACCAATGGAGGTTGTTTTTCCTGCTTCTTGTGTTTTAAACTCATGTTGAGGCCATAAACACAGTGCAACTTAACCTTACTTCTGGATATCCATTTACATTTATCAGCAGCTTTTACAAGAAAATATTTGTGTGTGTTTCTTAAGAGGTGGCCAACTTAGAATTTTCCTGGCCTGTAGTGTGAATTTTTTAGAATGACAGTGCCTTGAAAACAAACAGTCAAGTGAAGGGGTCCTGAGAAGCCGGTGCTGAGGTGCTGTGGATTCAGCATTACTGTAGGAGCAGTTGTTGGCAGCTCCCTGCTGGGCGAGAACGGGGACTCCTGAGCTGAACCGGCCCTGCCTTACCCAGGCACTGGTAACACTTTTCTTGTGGCTAATACAGGTTTTCTGGACACATGACAATATGGCCATTGCTTCCATTCTTCATATATCACATGCACTATTGTTGGCCTTCTCGTATCATCTTTACTACTTACTTACTGTTGTGTTTTACATACCAGCTAAAAAACAAGCTGGTTTGCCCTTTGACCCCTTGGATGCTGAAGGCTGCTTGCTGGTGTGGTATTTAGATCCTGTTAGGAAGAAGGATGGCACTTTTCGCATGTGTTTAGCATGCTGTTAGGAGCTACAGAATTAATAAAAGCTTGTTTCCAACATTTGTTAGTGTAAATTTGCTGTAAAATTAGGGAGTCTCAAAACTTTGCAGTTGGTAATACATTGAGCTAGACTTAGAGAATCCTCTCAGAAAGTGTCACTTGCATACTTCAGCTCTTGTTACCTCTTCAAAGTAGCGGTTTTGATATACAGTTCTTAATTATTTCATTCTGTACAGAAAAATCAAACAGCATGAACAAGCGTGACTCATTTAAAAAAAAAGATGTGCATGAACTTTCAAAATTTACTGAAGTAACATGTTGCTGCAGTGATGCAAAAATTCATTTGGCAAGAATGTGGTTTTGTTTTCCTTGCAGGGTTACACCAAGTCTATTGACATCTGGTCAGTAGGCTGTATTCTGGCAGAGATGCTCTCCAACAGACCCATCTTTCCAGGAAAACACTACCTTGACCAACTTAACCACATCCTCGGTGAGCTTTGTAGAAAAGGGGCGTTTCCACGTCTGTCTTTCTCTTCTTGGTCAACAAATAATGTAGGGATCTGCAGGAGTAACATCTGTTCACTGTCAGTCTTGGTGCAGTGATTTCTACAACAAATTGTTGATTTGGGGGCCAACTAGAGGATATTTACCAATTTATTTAAAAAAACCAAACCAAATGTACTCTTAGGTCCAGGCC
The DNA here is from genome assembly GCF_963082525.1 of Nesoenas mayeri. Taxonomy (NCBI): domain Eukaryota; kingdom Metazoa; phylum Chordata; class Aves; order Columbiformes; family Columbidae; genus Nesoenas; species Nesoenas mayeri. Next base: position 8,041,889 of record NC_137565.1, on the reverse strand, counting down.
AATTTTAAAAAAAATATCTGTAGATGGACCACTTAATTTTATCTTTTAACCAGATTACTGATCGTTAGAAAACTCAAATGCACCTGTTTCTTTACAAGAAAAAAACCAACTTAAACCTTTTTAGTAAAGGTTTCTAAAAAAATTCCAAGATGTTCTATACTCTTAAAGCATTTGTCCAAAATCTTCCCAGCAGCTCTAAGTTAGAGTTTTAGCAAATGTGATATAACTGTTTTAATGTGCCTTTCATAGAATGCAGTACTGTTTGTAATTTTTTTTAGGTATACTTGGATCCCCTTCCCAAGAAGATTTGAATTGTATAATAAATTTAAAGGCCAGAAACTACTTGCTTTCTCTACCACACAAAAATAAGGTACCATGGAACAGGCTGTTTCCAAACGCTGACCCCAAAGGTATTTTATACTTTATCGCATTGTATCACATCTTCAGAAATGGAAATGATCTGCTAAAACGGCTGTATAAATCTAATATAAAATCAGAAACCAGCGTGAAACCCTCATACTAGCTTATCTTTTTAAAGCAATTTTTAGTTACTCTTAAGATTACATGTTGTGGTGTTTGGTCTTTAATTTACATGTAAAACGTACATCCTAACTCTTGTTACTGTCTTTGAAAGCATGATCCACTACTCAGGTACTGGACACAGGCATTGGATTTTGACACAGGCATCAAACAAATCTCAAACTTCATTTCTAAAATGGGATATGAGAAAGCTGCTTATTGCCAAACTCAGTATAGTCTGTGCAGGTCAAACAGGATAATTTCAATCCAAGTGTGGGGCCTTAGGTGGTATGACAGGTTAACATTTAATGGGTTAAAAAATTCAGTTATGATAAGTGGAGCAAAAGTTATACAAACAAGGAATATAATTGCTGCCTTTCTTAACAAGGCTTTAGTAAAGGGTAAATATGACTTTGTTTTGCCTTTTACATTCTGCTTCATGCAATTCAGGGGTGGGTGTGTTCACAGCCCAGTGCTCTTTTCCCTGCTCTGACACAACCATAAGTCACTTATTTTTTTAAACTGATATGATAATTTACTTTTAGTGAAAATGATCAGGTACTGAACTGCCATGTAAGAGCTGATTTCTGCAGATGGAACTGCGTAGAGCTGATTATCCTTACCATTGGGAGAAACAGCAGTGATTGATAAGCACTATTATAAAAGCAGAATAAATGTGAGAATTTTTACCGTGGGCTTCTGATGGCTGCAGCTGTAGCCGCGCTGCTGTGCTGAGCTGCCAGGGGAACGTGCAGTTTGCACAGTTTCTGCAACGCCTTCTCATCTCGAGTAGCTTTGACAGCAGTTTTTCAAAAAGCTGTTTGTCAATCATTTCAGTGAAAGCATTGTCCGGGACACGCTTTAGCATGGACTGAGCATGTGAGTTCCCAGTGTTGAGAAAACTGCATCAAAATATTTGATGTTAATTGCTGTGCAAGTTTGCAGCTTTTCAAGCTGCCATTGGATGCAGTGATAGGGCCTGTCTCTTCTGCAGTGCTGGGTATGCATCTCCTCCTGATGCAAAGCTACAGCTACTTTGTTGCAATAAGAAGCCTGTAGTTAAGTTCTGTGTCATAAATTATGTGGTGAGGAAAAGAAATGGAATGGAATTCAGGATATACTGCAGGTATCTTTGGGCTTCTTGCTATAATCGGTCTGGGTTTTTTCTTGAGAAAGGAAAATGGGTTACAATTGAAGTAGTTGAACAATTGCGGTAACTCTGACCTGTAACATTTGTACAGAATTTCATCAGACCTCACTCTCTGTCTTACTGGATCTTCAAGTTCTCTATGGATACTTTATGACTTGTCTTCAACAAATTTTGCCTGAATTTCATGAATATGAACATATTTGTATCTTAGCTGGAGAGTATCTTCTGGGCAGCCAGTTTTGCTGGAACAGTTCATTGTGATGATCTGGAACTCCTAATGACTTCGGGATGATATTTTTGTCAGTAAACAGCCAAGTTTTCTTTTCAGAATAAGAACATATTTGTGATTACTTACTCATCTCGGAAAAGCTCTATCTTGGTTTGGATTTTTGGCACAAAAAATCCAAAGCATCTATTTGAGTGAAGAAAAATCCTGATCTCTTCCATTTCTACTGTAGCTAAAACCAGATTCTACTGTGGGGTTTTATGCATTTCTTCACTTGACATCCATTCTGACACTAGAAGGGTTTTACCTCCGTTACAGCAGATGGTGCCAGAGGCAGCTGTAGCCAAGGAGCTGATGAGATGGGTGAGCGAGGAGACTCTGCCCAAGTTACCGGGAGGAATCAGCTGCTTCTGTTGCTGCTACTACAGCTAGGGAATTCCAGCTGTAAATTGAAATTAGTGCAAAACTTAGGGCAGAGTGTATTTTCTGTGTAATATTGGTGTTTACAACGCTTTTGTGCTTTAGGGTGTGTATTAAACTCTTGCTCACTTTTTTTTTTCCTCTTAGCACTTGATTTGTTGGATAAAATGTTGACCTTTAATCCTCACAAGCGGATTGAAGTGGAGCAAGCTTTAGCCCATCCATATCTGGAACAGTATTATGATCCAAGTGATGAGGTAAAGACATTGTTAAAATGTCAATGTTGATTAAACGATGTAATGGGTTATTTTCTTCATTAGTTTAAGGACTGTGTTTCTGCTGCTCTAATTGAGTTGAAGAATTAATTGCATCAATTTACCAAAATTTTTTATTTCTTGGTCTACAACCTTTTGGAGATGCAACACAATAAATAGATGCTAAGGTGTACTCAGCTGAGAATGGAACTTCTCGGCTCACTATGTTCTTGTTTCATAATGTCTGAGATAAAGGTGGAGAATAACTGAGTTTGCCATCAGATTACGCAGTTACAACCCCTCAATCTGGACCTGCTGTAGTTTAGTATCAAATTCTGAGATGTCAGGTTACTTTTGGAGCAGAAGTAGGGGTGAAGGAAATGAGCTAGTTTTTCTTAAGGGATGGGTATGCTTATTCTGAGAAATTCAAATGTTTCAGGTATTTTTCTTCAGGTAGATACGAAGTTATGAGCCTTTAACAAATATTTTAACTTGTGGTTTAGATTTGAGTATCTACTTACTATGGTTTGACTTAAAATTTGATAAGCTGCTATATAAAGCACACAAAGGACAAATAAAATGAGTTCTTCCTTGACGACTGCACAGTACTAGATATTTTTGTGAAGTGCATTTTCAGATTTTTTTTCCCCCCATACAAGGACTACATGAAATTCCACAGAACAGTAATATTAACAAAAAGTAATGTTTCTTTGTATTATTCAGCCTGTAGCTGAAGCGCCCTTCAAGTTTGATATGGAGTTGGATGACTTGCCGAAGGAAAAGCTGAAAGAACTGATTTTTGAGGAAACTGCTAGATTCCAGCCAGGATATCGATCTTAAATTGTGCATAGGTAAAGTCACAGCAATACGAACCCATGGGGGCAGGAGGAAGAATTTGGAACTTTGTTACCACTAAAAACTGAGGGGTGATCTCATTAATGTTTATAAATAAATAAAGGGTGAGTGTCAGGAGATGGAGCCAGGTGTTAAGACAAGGGGTAATGGGTTCAAACTGGAACACAAGAGGTTCCACTTAAATTTGAGAAGGAACTTCTCAGTCAGGATAACAGACACTGGCCCAGGCTGCCCAGGGGGGTTGTGGAGTCTCCTTCTCTGCAGACATTCCAACCCGCCTGGACACCTTCCTGTGTAACCTCATCTGGGTGCTCCTGCTCCATGGGGGGATTGGGCTGGATGAGCTTTCGAGGTCCCTTCCAACCCCTGACATTCTGTGGTTCTGTGAAATGTAGAACTTACCTTGTTTCTGTTGATATGCTCACAGGTGTCAAAGGAGAGTTTATGCTTAGTCGTTTGACCTCAGTTCTGTCTGTTGCTGAAGAAACTTTTGAAAATAGAGTTTTTACTTAAATAGAGTAACTTCTGTGGCCACTAGCTTGAACATTCAAAATACTATATTTTGTTTATTTAAGCTTACTAGCTAACATTTGAAAACATTTTAATAATTAAAAGGTAAATCTAAGGTTAACACATCTGGCCCGTATCGTTAGCTGTGCATTGCCAATAGAATTAGACCCGGGACACAACGACATGCGTGGTGGTTATTTCCCATCTGTGTTTTCTAAAGCTAATTCTGTACAAGAGGCAGTAGCTGTACATGTACACATTCTGGAAGAAAATGACCTAAATTTTTAGGAGTAAGATGAATCCTGTTACTAATAGGCTGTAGTATGAAGGGAGAGCAAATACCTGACATTGGTAAGTCATAGTTCATGATGTCTCCTGCTTGCCTCTTTACCCAGTGCATACTTACCTGGGTTGTGTTAGGGATTAAGGGATAAAGGGATTGGGGATAAAGATATCAGTGATCCGGTGCTAATGGAAATTCCTGGTTTGCTAAAACTGTTACTTTAAATGTGACTACGAAGAGTTGATGTGGTTTATGTGATGCTGAAATTTAACTATTGTACTCAGCTTGATAATGATATGCTGATATTTTGTCCTAGTCATTTGTGGTTAGAATTATTAGCTATTCCACATCACAACAGGTTAAACATACATAGCTGACATCTCAGTGAAGGCCAGTCCCCAGGAGGTGGCCTAAACCGGACAGTAACGGTCTCTTTCTGTGCCTTTCTGCTCCCCCTACACACACCCCAGGACTTTTAAAACTATCTCAGTGTGTTTATTTCTTGAGATTCCAAACTTCCTCCTTGGCTGTTGTTTTGGAAGTGAGAAGCAATGTGAAAATAACAGATAATTCAGATAAACAAATAATGTACTTCATTAATTAGTTCTGATTAATTTTCCTAATATTTGGAAGATTTAAATTTTCAATTTAAAATGTAATTTACTAATATTCACAGTCTCTGGCGCCTGTTTTTAACGTATATTGGCACACAGTATAGATAAAGCATAGAAGTAGGAAGGTATGCTTGTTGTAAAAGGGGATGTTAAAACCTTCTTCACTGAAATGTGTCTCTGCTCTTTTTTGTAGGACAAGGACTAAAAGGACTGGGCATGCTCAAACGTTGCTGTTCCTCTTCCCAGTTCTTTATTGTTGGTCATGTCTTGTGGCCTCTCTCAGCTTATCCACTAACTCCTTTGAGCCATTCAGGAGGGCAGTTCCTGGTAGTTTTGGCTTCTCATGCTTTCAATGAATCTTTTAAGGCTGAAGAATTGTAATTGACACTCCTATGCGTAATGCCCATTGTTGACCTGTTGCAGTACTGTACTGTAAGTGCACCTACTGCTGGCCGTATTTTAACTGCTTGCTTTCTGGTTTGAAAGATGCAGTGGTTCCTTTCACTCCTGGATCAATATCCAAGAAGATAATTCATTAACCTGTAAGAAGTTTACACCATGAACTATGTTTTTTCTGACTTTACTGAAGTCGCTGGCATTTTTTTTAGAAAAGCTACTATTCAGGGCACTTTAAGTCAGTGACATCCCAGATTTTTTTTTTGCACTTCCTTTTTAAATAGAAATGGGTAGCATCCGGCAGAGTTTATACCATTATGCAATGGATTACAGCATAAGTTGTGTTCATGTTAATCTTGCTTATGCACTTGTTTGGGTGTCCTGTGCTGTACATACAGGTATTCTATACAGCGTAAGAGCCACATAGGAACCCAACTTAATTGAATTCATCTAAGAAACATTTTTTTTTTTCCATGTAGAGACAAAATTTGTACCTTTTTTCCCCTGCCTTTTCTAAAAGATCATTTAAAGTTTAACCATGTTGGAGGCATGGTACTTCCAAAGTTCATACCATGTAGTGGTGTTTATAAGACTTGTGCAAAGAGAATGAGTGGCAGCTCGCCAACTTATGTTTACTCACCGTGTGGTGGAAGATTAACAAAGAACATAATGGCACGATGACCTAATGGCGAATGCTTTTCTCTGTGGAAGGCATCCATGTGCGGTGGCAAGCGAGAAACCAAAATACGATGTTAATAAACTCAATCTACATACTGCATACCAATGAAATGCTTCAGATGAGGGTGATAGTTTTTACCTTTGAATCTAATCACTGACATTCAGAATTCTTGCAGAGAGGAACACTGCATCTTTAAATGAGAAAGTCTGATTTTACTTTTGCTCCTACAGCATGTCAGCATCTCAAGTTCATTTCTTGCAACCTACACTATGGTGATTTGTAATCCAGCCTCCATGAGCTCGTGACATGAAGTACTGTTCTGTTGTCAAGTACTATCAAACTTTTCTGATAATGCTGAGTTAGGACAACCAAACAAAGCTAGCACTAAATAATGTTTAAAATTGTATACCTTTTAATGATCTTTTCAAGTATTTGTTACTGAAATTGTATAATGTGGAGTTTACTAGGTGTTATGTTCCAGTGCAGTGCCTCCTTTTCTTTCCCCACTGCTCTCTGTGGTGAGAAATTTGCCTTGTTTAAAATAATTACTGTGCCCTCGCATGACTGTTAAAGCTTTCTGTGCAAAGATGATTGTCTAAGTGCCACATGCCTATGATTGAGAAAAAAATAATCTATTGTTACCTCTGAGTTGTGTTCAACTGAAATGCTATTCAACAAATAACTTAGGAAAAATAGTTCTATTTTTAGCTTTTCATATCTCTGCTGTCTTTTTCTCATTTTATTTTGGCAGCAGTGAAGAATGGATTGTATAAAGACTGCTTGCTAATATGAACAAAATGCACTTGTAATTCCTGGAAATAAATTTAAATCTTATATCTTCACATTAACATTAAGAATTAGTTTTTGGTTTCCTCTTGGGTAACGTGTTTGAATGGAAATCAGGTTCAATTGCTACTGTAGTATATAAGGACGCTTGCTGGTTAATAACTTCAGGCTCCTCATACCATTTAGTCTGCTCTTCAACAAAATCTAGAAAGCCATTAACTTAGACTTCAATAGATAAGGGTGCTTACAAGATTCCATTTCAAAATTTTCTTTTTCCTATATTTTTAAGTGTTAGTCTGCCAAAACTAATTTTTATTAAGCAAGGGTTCATCATTAAAGGGCATTTTCTATTAGGAAGTTCCTGTGGTACATAAATCTCTGTTGCGGGGAACATATTAGGAGCATTGTCAGGACACTGCGCAAGTGACCATTGAATTGTGGTATGGAACCTATGCTAAAAACATTTCTATGGAAATATGCACTTGACTGTTGATACTAGTGTAGAAATTTCTCAACATTTCTACACATCTTTACCAAAATGCTTTTCTCACTGAGTTTTGAAAAGCTGAAATATTTCTAGAATCTCTGCTACTTGTATGATCATCATTACTACAGGAATAATTTTTGGCATGGTTGGAAAGATGACTGTTACTGAAATACGTTTGCAACACCTCCATCTTAATTTATTAAGAAAGAACTTTTGTCAGTTTACTTCATCTTTCTCTTTCCATTTTTTTTTTTTTGTTTTTTTTAATACTTGCTTTAATTTTGGATTTTTGGAGAGGTGTAGACTCACCCATGCATCGTGTCCCTCAGAATGAGAAGCCGAGGGTTTGCTTTACCCAACATCTGGTGCTTTGGGGCTTTCTTCCTTAGCTATTCTTGCTGAATCCAATTGGCATCCATCAGTATCAGTAACCACATTCACCAATCCTTTACCGAATCCAGTAAACATTGGTGGGTTGAATTTGTTGATGTGACAAATGCAGAAGCATGTTTTGTTTTGGTTTTTTTTTTTTTTTTGGTCAGATTTTGAAAATAGTTTAAAAGAAGGTGCCTATAACAACACTGTGTTAGGTCAGTTATTTCATCCTTTTACATTGATTTTTTTTTTTTTCTTTATGTAGTTTTTATATTTTAGAGTGGAGAACAGCAACTCCTAATCAAATTAACATGCATGTTTCATGGTAAAGGTGTTTTGAGAATAAGGAATGTAAACAGTTCACTGTCAAAAACATTCCAACCTTACAGCTGAAGAAAAATATGCAAACATAAATTTCTCACGGATGCTCTGGCAAACAAGCATCTTACTCTGCTGTCCTGACTGTCACCAGACTCTTCCTCATCAATATCGCACGTTCTATCCAGGCTGAAGTGTCCAACCCGCGCTGGGCTGAGCGCTGCGCTGCACCGGGAGCTGTCGGGCTGCAGTCCTGACGTTGCTCAGCAGTGGCCGAATGAGACCCGAGGAGCTGAGCGTGGTTTTCCTCACAGAAGGAGAAAAAGAAAAACCTGTTGTTGCTGCCCACTGTAATATGCTACAATATATTTATACCATGTCGAAGTTGTTTGCTGAGCAACTGTACTATAGATTTAAACTTTAATATATATTTGCTTATGTTAGTGTAGTTTATATAGTCCTTGGTTATTGATAAATTTATTGTGTTGTTACAGCACAGTGATATGGTATAAATATAGGTCTATGCATACACACCATGTACTCATGAATTTGGTCCCTTGCATAGTACTTTTATATTTGTACAGCTATGTCTTCAAGCAATCCCAGATTTTAGGGGAAATATTTTTGTAAATGCAGTGGTTTAAACAAAAAGTCCAAACAATCCTTTTACTAAGTTTTAAATACATTTGTGGTTCAAAATGGTTTAGTTAACAATTGAAATCAAGACACTAAATTAGTGAAAAGTGCACATTAGTAAAGTGAAGCTTACAATGGTTTTTGTAGCGTGTACTGTGATCAAACTAAGTCAAACATTGGAGGAAATGTAAAGCTTGGACTACCTTTGTAAATTTAGAACAAATTTCTAAAGGTTGCAGCTGGTTTACTTACTATTGTTGCCTTTTCTTGTGTTGTACCAGTGTAGAGCACTCTTAAAATACTCAAACTGCTTCGTCTTTGCTTTGTACTGTTGGTGCCTTCTTAGTCATGTACCCCAAGGTCCTGCATAGCTACTTTAGTTAATGGTAAGTTTAAAATAAAAAAGCAAAGGAAGATTTTATAAAAAAAAAAAAATTCATTTTCTGTATGTTCTTATTCATTGTAACAATTAAACGTTTATATTGTGACAGATTTGTGATTTGGTTAATCTGTATAGATCAATTGTAAGTAGCAAAAGTTTATATTTCGTCTTATTCTTTTGATGTTGTAAACGTATGTGGTTTTCTTTTTTGAATCAGGTAACTTAATGTTCTGTTTTGTTTTTGGCATCTGAATCTTGTAAAAACAAATGCGAAGAAAATCATTAAATTGTGTCCCTGTATTACCAAATCAGCATAGTACTGTGCATATATAGAATGACTGGAATTTTGCTTTACAATGAATTGCTGTTCTGTAAACCATAGCTACATGATGTGTATTACTTTAGCTTATCTAAAAAGTTACTGTCGCTTGAACACCGCAGTGGTGAGTAGCCTACATTTCATATTTGTAAATATTCAAGTTTGCTTGCTCCACTGTATGATTATACCAGCTTGAAATTAAATTAGGGAAACCTTCCAAAAAAACCCAGGTGAAGTTTTTTCATACACATGCAGAAATGTTTTATCTTTGGTGCAACGAAGTTATGAAATCATCAGTATTTTGAACTGTTGAGCACAGAGTAATGCAAACAGATCCCAGCGTATCTGATGATTCACAGGCTTTTTTGACACTCTTTATACTGATATTCCTATAGCTATTGCCTCGTTCCCATGAAATCTTGAAAATAATTACTTGAGCAATCCTTAGAGAGCAAATGTTTTCATTTTACTACAAAAAGGTTTTTTCTCAGGCCAAGGGTTTTAAATGTGTGATTTCTGGGAGCAATGCGAGCGAGCTTACATCACTGTAATGGGCGTTTAATGATTTTTTTTGTAGCCTAAAATCAGACTGTGCCAAAGAACTGAACTCTTAAAAGATGTAGTTGGATAATGGCAGCTAGAAACTTCTCTAATCAATATGAAAACAGAAAATGTGACCTGAAACTGAAGAGAGTTTAGCTATAACTGACAGTTCTGTAACAATTCTGAGAATTAGCTTGTCAAAATTCATCTCTCCATTCCCTTTTTGGCTTTCACAGCAGAGTATGTAAGGTTTTTTTTCCGGAGTAATACAGAATTTCATTTTTGCCATAAATAGGTTTATGCATGTTCTTTCTTCTTAGCTGACTGTAGCTGCCTCTCACTGTCTTTGTTCCCTCTAGCAGAGCGCTGTGTTTGCAATGGCATCTGCTTCCACAAGTTACTTCAAGGTATGACTCCACTGCAGCTTGTCTCAGTGGGGGTTTTGACAAGCTACTGATTGGCTCAACACTCTGGTAACCCTTGTTTAAGTACAGTTAGTGCGAAATATTAATAGTTCCCATATTTCACCACAATTGGACACTGATTCTCTCTATTTGTGAACTTCAAGTATAACAGGCACTCAAACTGTTGGAGTCAAAGACTAGGGCTGGGTGTGGGCTTGTGGCCAGCATGGGCTGGCCTGGTTCAGCAGGAGCCCCCAGGGTGCTCTGGAAGCTGAGCCCGGTGAGGTGGTTGCACTCAGATACTCATGAAGGCTTGTGAGGAGCTACTGAGTACATGTTTATTTCAAGAGATTAGTGTAGGTCTGGTGGCATCAAGCTTTGTAGAACTGATCCCTGGACTTTCTCTGCAGATAGAAGATGGCAGGTTCTGGGTTCTGTATGTTTCATTTTCAGTTTGTTTTGTTTTGTTTTGTTTTTCCTACTAAATTGCATATATGTAACACTTGACAAGCTTCAAAAATAAGAAAAACATTTGAGGTGTGTAGAAGACTTAGAAACTTCATCACATCAATACACATTGTGCCTGTTGACGGTTATCTTGCTCTGATGTATCTTTCCACCACAAATGGAACTCTTCAGCTAGATTCAGAAGAGTTCTGGGGCTTGAACTCAGGCTCTGAAGGTGGCTTTGGTGAGTCTGCAATGTGACATCCTGGTGCTCTGCCAGCACTCACAACCCCTGTCGGAATGTGTTTGCACTCAACATGGTGTTCATGTGAAGTCTGATGCGAGAGTTCTGTAACCCCTCTGTCTTTCCCCTTTGTAAGTTACTCATGCTGATAACTTTTCTTCCAGGTGTTTTCCAGACCTCCGCTTGTTTTTTCACTACAACTTGCTGTTGACTTTTTTCTTTGTCTCCCTATTCAAAGTGAGTCTAAAGTCCTAGTTTAAAAAATCTTTCTTCTGTAGGATTCATGAGCTTTTTGATGGTAAACAACAGATTATTGATCCTGTTAGTGAAATTGTAGATCTACTGAAGAGGTAAGCAAGGAAGTTGGAAAGTCACCTGGGACTCTTCCTCCTGGAAGCACAGCCTGGTATCTGCATGTGGGTTTCTGAGAAGACAATATAAAAAGAGAAGGAGCAGAAAGGAACTGTGCATTTGGCTGAGATGTGGCATAAAACCCCATTCCACTGGGTTTCTTTGCTACTGTTGGGAACTTCTGCCTGAAGTCCAACAGTCCCTGCTTCCCAAGTTTTCTCTTTTTGACTCTAAATCTTTAAATACCTCGTGGATACTGAAATCTTCCTGCTGCCTCCCTGAAGTTGCCTCTCATCTTGCTCTCAAGGCACAGACAGAGCCCTTTTACCTTAAGTTCCTTCCATTTCCATCTGATTAATGAGTGTGGCAAACAAATGTGTGATCCTTCTAGCTTTTCATTTTACTTGGTACAGAGGTAGCTTATGTTTGTACATGAGGACTGAAAAAAGGAGCCCTGAAGTATTCTATTTCTGATTTCCCAGAAAAGAGCAAGAACTATGTTGACAGCATGTTGAGTGTGCAGCATTTTCTCTTCTAAAAATAGGAGCTAAAAAATACTTTCATTTATCTTGTCTTTCTGTGAGTTTGTGCAATGCTCAACTGCATTAGCTGTTGACTGAAATACTAGTTTTCTGTGTCTCCTGCCACTGCTGCCACCTCTGGTTGTGCTGAGTTACTGTCTTCCTGCAACGCTTCTGTTCCTCAGGGTTTTACACTTCCCATGTTGGTGTTTTTCTCCGAAGTCCCTTTGTCTCCTATGACCGACTCAATGACTTCACTTCTTTGGTCTGACTTTATCTTGCATGGCTGTAATTACCTACAGTCTCGCAGGTCGACTTTTGTTTGCTTTTTAATTTTTCCTTTCTGCAAAGCTGAGCCAAGGACACGGTTGTGCTTGTGGAGCTGAGCCCTGGGCCGCTGGTCACAGCCCCTGGCTTTGGGGAGGAAACAGGCAGCGCATGGCAGCTCCTCTCCTGCTGTTGGTCGCCGCAGCGCCCGGGATGGCACCACGGCGTTGTGATGTGACCTGTTCATTCCACCTTACAATTTTAATGCTGACCTTGAATACACAACCCAGAAATAACAATGGAAAATTTTAGTCTTTGTAGCCATGATGCATGCTTCAGCACACCTGAAAACAATATCAAAATTCAGGCTTTTCTAGCAAAAAAACCCCACACAACCCAAAGCTCTAAGGGAATGCCATAGATTTTTTTTTTTTTTTTAATTTGCTATTACTAAAAGACTTGAGATGCACATTTTAGGGGTTTGTTGTTGTTAGGTTCAAGACTAAATGGCTTGCTCTGAAGATGTTTTTCTGCCTTAAAAGTGCAAATGCAAAAATGCTGAACATTCAGAACTTTGGTTTGAGATTTACTGAACTGATTATACCACAAGGAATACAAACAATTCAGAGGAAGGTTTCTTAGTCAAGCCTTTCTTCTAGTTTACCTTTGATTTCAAGAGCTAGTACTTAGAAGGAAATTATGACTAAAAACTTTCTATATTGTAGTTGAGACATAGACTCAGGAGTTCAAACTTCAGACTTTTAAATGCATTCTGTGTTTTTAAAAAGCTTTTTGTTAGTTTTTGTACATGTATATACTTCTGCAGGCTATTTGACTAGCTATGCCACAGACGCGGAGGGAATGCAAACTTTTGCAGGCCAGCTTACACGCTCAGAAATACTTTAATTAATGTTGTTGATGTCTGTGTTTGCTTTCACATGCAGCATAAGCGCAGCACTCCAGGCAAATAGGCAGGCATTAAGGAAGAAAAAAGAAAAACACCTGTGGTTATTTCTTAAGTATTCTTTTATAGCTAAACTTAATTTATAAACTTGTTTTTGAGGGTGTGTTTGGTGTTTTGGGAGTACTGTATTAAGCTGTTTTTACAGCTGACGTGGTGACATTTCTCTAAGAATAATACGCTGTCGTTCCAGCATGGCAAAGGTCTGCATAATTCATGTGTGCTCAGCTTAATCACTGGTTTTCTTCTTGTGACAATAAATGGCATTGTACCAAAAGCAATATATCCTGTGTCTAGTTAGTAGTGGAAATAATTATTACTGTGAAGCTTTTATTTTCATTGTCTTTCCAGCGCCTGCCACTAGCATGGATCATGTGCACTGACAGTTGCTCCAGGCTATTAAAGATGTCTGGGGTGGGGGGAACAGTCCTAAATAATACTTTCTGGAAGCTGCTGCTGTACTTTGAAGCAGAGAAGGGTTGCATCTGATGCTGCATTAAGCTTGTTTTCTGAGTCTTATCATCAGAATACATCTAGATCTCTAGAGTGTTTCTCCGGAATTGTTCCTCCACATTTTTCCTCTTGAGAAAGGCCCAGGCTCAACACCAGCATCGTTAGAGCCAAGGATTATAAGAGAGCGGAAGGGTTTTTTTTTTCCTCTGCTTGATTTTTGGGATTCTGCTAAGCTATGCGCAGCCTTATTAGATCACAGCACTGTAAAAAGACTTGTGGAATGCTGCAACTGGTTTTGCTCACCAACTGCTTAAGACCAGATAAGACCACACAGGCAATATACATGGGAAGTGTCTAGGCCTAAGTTCTGTCCCTCCTGCTTCTCCTGTAGCAATTCCGTGCTACTGGTTCTGCAAGTAAACCAACCCTGGATAAACTTTCCCTTAAAAGAGAGAAGGTTTGTTTTTTTCCTTTCTGGGTGCTCAAAAAGGCAGGATACTAAGACAATCTCCCCACCACTTGCATATGACTGCTAGTGTGTAGTGTATATCATACTGAAGTGTTGCTGTACAAAAATTTTAATGCTGAAGAACTTGGTATTCTTAATGTGTATATTCCTTCTCACTGTAGAAAAATACCTAGTTCCCGTTATAATTAAATAGCTTTTCTGCATTTTCTGTGCACATTTTTCTCTGCTGCCTCCTCCTCTTCTAGATGTGACTTACTTTACTGCTAATGGTGTTATAAAAACTGTAGCACTACAGGTGTCATGTGGTAACTTGTAAATAAAAAGACTGTAAACACATGGTCAAGTTATTTGTGGTGCTACTCTATAAATATGTGACATACCTTAGCTGTAAAGCATAACTGCGCTTTCCTGAAGGACCTATGCTTTGCACTTGGTGATTATGAAGTCGCTGTCTGTGCCTTTCACAAGAAACCTTTTGGTAACTGGCCTCCTCAGCAATCTGGTCCTAGTAACAAGTTGCAGGCAACTACAGCATTGACAGCAATTATTTCTAGGCAGTAACTTTGCAGCATAATTTGCTAGATGACAGCAAATCAACGCTTATGTCAAACTGATTGTCAGTGGAGCAATAATACATTTTCATGTAAATATCTCTAAAAATTTGTATAGTAAGTAGAGAACACAAGATTATTTATGGTTGGAAGCTGATTAGGAAGCTGTTGCTGTGGTAGCGTTTTACCCTTGGAGCCGATCAGCTCTAGCAAAGGGCTGTCTGTTTCCTATCCAGTTGAGAGGGTGGCGGACAAAAGTGGAAGAGGTCTGACCTGTGTAGAGAACACAAAGTGCTGTGTTTTGGTTAAAAAAACAGATACACTGCTCTGCTGCATTCCCTTCGTAGTTGGCATGCTGTCAGAAATGGAGCAGCAAACGCTCTGTGGCTGGCTGCAGGGCTGTGCAGGCAGAGGAAGGTATGGCAGGCACTGCCAGGAGCTGGTGGGGACGTGTTTATGAACAATACTGCCTTTCTCTTCCAGAAAACAGTCCTGAGATCTAATTAGCAGTCAGTTGTTAAGCTCTTCAGAACAATTTGCCTTCATGTATGCATGTGTTGTGGAGGGCTTGTCATTGGTCTGCGTACCAGTAGATAAAATTTAATGTTTAAGGGTTTTCATGCCTTTTCTTTGGGGGATGAATGTTTTAGTCAGCCCTATGGAATACTTTCAGAAAATACTCAAATGACTGAATTTTCTGCAGTGCTGGGGAGATACAGCCTGTCATTCCCAACTACCTGAGGCTCCAGTCAGCTGTATTTGCATATGCAGGTAAAAAACACCTTCTACTCCACACTATGTCAACAGACTCTTTTTAAAAAGCTTGTCTGGGCAGGGGCAGGTGGGCTGTTCGAAATGTGCGGTTCATAACGCTGTTCCTCCTGTTGGGTGCCTCTATGGAATCATCCTCTGCAGTTCTCTCTTCCCTGTCCCTCTGGCTTCATCCCATGGTTTTTCCTGCCAGTGCAGACTAAATGATGTTGCTTGTCAATGTGACTGATAAGATTTTGCTCCCTCTTCCACTCTTTAAGTTCATCTGGAAGCAGAGTTCAGTCCAACTTTAATTCTGAAATCGGTTTTGGCTGGTGGTTTTTGTTTGGGTTTTTGCTTTGGCTTTGGTGGGGTTTTTTTTTTTTGGGGGGGGGGGGTTGGGGTGTGTGAGAACTGTTGGTAGTTATTACAGGGCTGAACTTTTTGATAGGCAAAAGATACTTCCTTGTGAGACAGTAATAAAAACCTTGGCAAGCCCCTTTGCCTATGCTTGCTTTGTTTTGTACAACGGACTTGACAGAGAAATAAATCAGAACAGATTTTTTGCTTTCCTTGTGTATTGTGCTGACAGTCATCAAGAACACACTAATTTGGGAGAAACTGCTTTTAGAAATTGCTCCAGTTTAGCAAACATTTTGTGCATTAATTTTAAAATAATTGTCCTTGTGATCTGCAGTGTGAGTACAGTTATTTGAAGAGACAGGCCGGTGGCAGTCAGGCAGCACGTGCACAACATCTAGTTTTGAGTTCTGAAACTGCCCAGGAGGGGAAAAGCAAATAAGAGGAGTCATAGCTCTTTTAAAAGCAGCTGATGAGCCAAAAATGCTGTTTGATGCTGTCTAATAATGTTAGCTATGTTCAGAGTATAAATAGTGCCAAATAAATGAGCAAAGGACAAGTAATTTGCCCTCTGCTTTCAAGATGTGGACAATCAACAGCTGGGCCAGACTCCTTCATCACTCTACTTCAGACACTGCCAGCCATAGCTAGTTAGTTGAAAGTGGCTCCATTAACACATGTACTTTTGACTACAAATTCCCTTCATACTTTTGTTAAGCAATTAAGAAAATTGCTTTCCATTCAAATTAGACTTTTAAAGTCAGGGGAGAAAGAAATGAACTTTCAGTGTTGCTCATGACTTTAAATGATTTGATATGGTAATATTTCTGCTTCTTGGCTTTCAGTTGCTCCTGTAGTTCTTCACCTCATTCTTCCCTTCACATCTCCTTCCCTGTAACTGTTACATAGTCTGTGGGAGCCTGATTCTTTTCAAGGTATTTAAGTGAATTAAGAGGCAAGTACCACATGGAAACAGTTCCACTTAACACGGATCAAGCTGTTTCTCAAAGCAGGAGCTGTGACACAGTAGCCTGTGGCCTTTTACCATAAGGGGTAATTGAGGTTTATTTACAGCAAGCATATTAAACTGAACAATTCAAAGAATAAACATACTCAAAACAAATACAGCCCTGTTCAGAATAAAATGTCATGTCCATGACATCTACTGAATGGAATCTCTGACAAGACAAACCCAAACAAACAGGTACTAGAAAACAAAAATATCTTGGAACCAATGCTCTTGAATGAATGAAATTCATGTATGTGACAGAGATTGTCTGAAGGTGGTGATTATAACCCTGTCATTTTTTGAGGGCAGAGAGGTGGGCAGCAACAATGAAGCCTGTGGCATTTCTTGTATAAACATTTCTATCTGCAAATTGCCACACACCTCCTCAAACAAAGATAGCAATTAATTAAGCAGAAGAGTCCATTTCAGCTCTTAAGATGCTTATTCCAGATATTCCAAGTATTGCTTTGGCATTTACTTGCTCCGAGAATGGATTAATGATGACATTTTTGTGTTAAATTATTGAAATTTGGCATGTGTATATTTTGGTTTTACTTGAATGTATTAATCACTTGAACACCCAGTAATTTTCATGATGAAAAGAAGTGTGACAGCCTTTCAGTGATCCTGCCTTGCTACTGCCTGCTAAATGTACTTGAATTTGGAGGAGGGGGAAACATTACTTGCTTTTCTTTTGGAATGTACCCTTCCATGCCCTGGAATGTCTTTAGAATGAAATAATCTTCAGGTAGACTAGTGAAAATTACAAACTCTCTGTATGGCCTGTTCAGGGATAATAAATACATCTGTATACTCTTTGTACCTACTTAGGCAGTGAAGAGCTGGTTAATATCTAAAAAGCTTGAGGAAAACAGATAATGTAAACTCAGCTCATGCTCTCCTATAAACACAATTCCTATATCCTGCTGGTGACTAAACCACGGGCTGTCAGTTTCCAGAGCTTGGTAATTAGCAGAAGTCACAATGCTGCTGGGTGGTTTTTCCAATGCCATGTTGTTTTTATTAATAATTTTGTCTGCACATCAAATTTTTCAGCAATAGGGCTATACAGTCTCCAGAGCAGAAAAAGAACACACCTAAAATTTGCCATAGATGTAATAATACTTTTTATTCAGCCTGCCACTAGAAACCTCGCATCCATGAAAATCTAAATAAAAGCTGTTGAAGGAAAAGCGTAGCTGTAGCTTAGTCCTATGTGCTTCATAGCTCTCCTGCCCATTCCAGGAATTGTGGAATTGTTGAACTGATTCTGGCCTGCAGCTGGGCCATCTGCTGGCGAGAAGTTGCCATGAAAATTGTTCATGTAAATAAAAACCTCCCTGAATGACAGTTTGAGGTGATCACTAAAGAGCAAAATTTATAACAGTAATACCTAGAGTGTTCAAAAAAATATTGTGGAAATCCTCTAGAATGATAGTTCCAATGTTTATCAAAGGCTAACCTAGAAACAGTTTAGAGCAGGAACATACCTGTGAAACTGTAGTGAATGATTCATTTTTTTACATGGTAGGTTTTGGGGTTCTTTTTTTTTGTGGGGGTGTTTGTTTTGTTTGTTTTTTGGGGGGCATTTGTGTGACTTTTTTTTTTTTTTTCCCTCCAAGCAGGCTGAGTGTCACAGTGTCTGTGGAATATGACTGGTCAAGGCAGTAAAAATGAGGATCAAAAGAAAATTTTGCTGCCTGGGGACTGAGTTGATAACTTTTCCAAAACTTGGATACCGATTGAGACGACATATTGCAATATTTGCATTTCATCCCTATGTTGCCTGTCAACCTTCTATCCTGGTGCACTGCAGAATGTGAAGCAGCAACATTACCTCTAAGTAATCATTATTGCATACTATGAGATATGGCTGGTAGCTTTTATGCTCAGTGCTGGATGCTGCTGTCTCAAGCAGATGTAGGATGGATGGCCTTTTATAGCTTCCAACTGCCCCTTTTCCAGTAATTTAGAATGTTAACTATGCTGTGACTGAAAAGAAGGGCTGAGTCCTCTTCGCAGCAGCCCAGTCATGCTATTTCTTTCCTGTCCTCTTCCTTGTTCTGCCTCACTGGGCTACAAGCTACACTGGCAACTGTGGCAGGCTCAGAAAATGTTTTGACAAACATGTAACTACCAGTGCAGACCAGAGGAAGTATTCAGTAGCTATACAGCACAGCACACAGCACAGTGTGTAGGTACTGTGTGTGTAGTGCCTTCTGAATAAGCAACACATTTAATGCAAATATTTTTTTCTTGGTACAAAAGCTAGCAAGGAATTCTTCGTATAAAACTGTAGTGCAGCCATAAGCAAATTTAATTTATGAAATGCACATGACGTCCAGCAGAAAGAATTAGACTTTCATAATATTAATTCACTAAGTGTCAGTCTTCTCAACCTGCACTTATTTTCAGATCTCTGAGCATGCCTGCAGGGTATATAAAATGGAATTCTAGATTTGGAATGTGCTCCAGCTTGGCACTTACATTACAAGGTAAGGCTGTTCTGTCACTCACCTTTGGACATCATGGATGCTCTACATGACATAGCAAGAGAGACTGTTCTTGCCAGGCATATTTTGCTGGGGCCTGTGACTCACTGTTGCACATTCTTTGTTTCCATGTCATGTGGATCAGGGGATATGTCTTTCATATTAAGACTGTCAAAATACAGGTACAGCTAGCCTCATCCTGTCATGTACCCGGTAACCAACTCCATACCAGCTTCTGGAAACATAATTTGTATTCTCTTCATCTCTGCCATCTTGCACCTCTGACAATATTTTTAGAGAGATTAATGCAATTTCTGATGCAATTGCTAGAAGCTCTTTCCAGTAACATACAAGCTGATATGCAACAGAACCGAAAATCTTGTATACCCTGTCAGCTCACCGCCTTCCTGCTGCCAACATTGAAGGTGCTAAAAGTGAACTACTTTTTTTTTTTTCAGTCTGAAGAAAATATATAGTTGTGCTATACACCAAAATATGAACTTATATATGTGGGATATGAACAAGGGCCTTGCTGAACTATGTGGTCAGTGAGTTCAGGTGTTGGTGGCCTCTGTAGTTTCTGCTGTGTATTTTGTTCTTTCCTATGCTGAGTTATGGTTTGAGTGGTCAAGCAGTCAAATCACAGCAGTTACTGAATACGTTTTTAGTTCAGCGATGGCAGGAGGAAATTAATTGAAAGGTATCTGCTTTTTTCTTCCATTCAAATGCTAGCATTTTATTTGAGGACAACCACTTGGTTAAGAGAAGAAAAAAAAGTTGCCAAAATAAACAACACACATCTGTGCTTATGTTTTCATAGAAACTCTAGGCAATTCTTCTAGGTAAGTGGCAAGTTACTTCACTGGGCACACCAAGTTAATAGTGAACAGTAACATTACTGTAGGTTGGAGTTAAAAAGTGCTGATAGGTGCTTGTTCTCACTATGTGCCTGGCTGAGGCTTCTCTAACAGTAACGAGGAGGATGTAATCAAATACTATGATTGATAGTGTTACATGAGGAAACAGGCAATGCTTGCTTGAGCTAATCTTGTCTTTAACCAGTCTCCCTATTTTTCTATTACCGGAAACATTTGACCCATTTGTTCTAAAATTTATAAATGAAGTTCATATATTTACTTATCAATATGTATATAAGGATGATGGTAACAAGAGTCAACATGTTATAAAAAAAAATCAGTACAATTTCAGCCA
This sequence comes from Nesoenas mayeri, assembly GCF_963082525.1. Classification (NCBI taxonomy): domain Eukaryota; kingdom Metazoa; phylum Chordata; class Aves; order Columbiformes; family Columbidae; genus Nesoenas; species Nesoenas mayeri. The sequence goes on along the minus strand of NC_137565.1, from coordinate 8,021,646 downwards.
CGAGATGGAGCCAGTGCAGTATCAGGCACATCTCAGCTGACGAGAATGTTACATGCTATTTTGTCTCTAAATCCTTCAGCAGCTTTAAGAGGATTGTTTGCTTCTCAGTTACTGAGACAGCAATGGCAGTGAAGAAAACAAAAAAAAAAACCCCAGAAATACCCAGTAGATAGGGTACAGAATTCATGTATAAATTATTCCAACCCACAAATTAAACTCTTAAAGCTAATCTAATAATGCAAAATAAAAATCAGTGACGCTTCTTTTGTGACTCTAAATAAAACTAGTCTTTAGGCTCAGTTGCATTCTCCAGGGGTTTACAGAATTAAATAACTTGAGGAAAAGAAAGAAGGGAAGATTAAGAGGGAAAAATTAAAGAGTGGCAAATAAGGCTCTTGCATTAATCTTACAGAATCAGGTGTATCTATCTAAGTAATAAAACAGCAGAGGCAGCTCTAGCAGCTACTGCAGAGAATTTAATACAGTAAAAATCCCAGTGAGCAGGGCAAGAAGATGGAGGTTTCTCCATACATTCTATTTCCAGTAATCTTTTTAGACACTTTCTAGATAAGTTATTATAAAGAAATTAATCAGTAAGGTCTGGCTGCAGTGTCAAGTTATAGTATACAACCCTGTGTTCTGACAGTTACAGAATATCTATGTTTTCTTCTTGTTATTACTGTTCTCCTCTTCAGTTTCATTGTTTCAAAGTTACACTAGACTCATACTAACTAAAAGCTTTTCTTTTTGTCCTTCTCTGATAGGAAATTTCCATGGCCAACATTACTTTTTACTTTCTGCAGTCATCTCGACACTGCAAAAAAGAACGAGCTTTTTAACAATATCTGTCTTCACATAATTCTAGAGAATAGTGTGAGTGTGATGCCTTGAAGTTTTACCCTGCCCTGCTTCATTTTGCCCTGTAAACAATGGGCTGGCTACTACAAGAAGTCAATCCTCCTAATCAAAACAGGTTCCTATTTTTAAAAAAATATAATTTCCTAGAGCATAGCTTTACTAAGGAAGCCTGTGTTCTAATTCACCTTTGAAAAAATTTAGGTGACCTGTTGGTCATTCTCAACAAGAGATGTCTCCTAAATGTAGGCAGACTTTTAACTCGTACAGTATGTCTGGACCCAATTCAGGAGAAAACACTAACAAGCTGAAAATGTTTGTACATCAAATAGCTAACTCTTTTTTTTTTTTTCTTTTATTTTTGCTTTCCACTTGCTATGAGATTATCCGTAGCAGAAGTCTTCATTAAAGTGTCAGTGCGTTTATGAACAGGCCAGTCACATCTCCACTTCTTTCAACTTAAGAATGAATATGTTTATATAACATATGATCTGCAAAATGGTACTGCTTGCAGAAAAGAAAACTGAAGTTAAACGTCTGTAGCACTCATTTTATATTTCATATATTGTTTATTCAAACAGCTAACTGTATTAAAATAGTTGCTGTGAGGCTGATGGATTAATAACAGATTAATGGTAGCAGAAAGCATTTTCTTAGCATTGTATAAACTATCATTGTCTAAAAACATCTATAACATGGGGTCTGTGGGGTGGCCTAACATTTTTATTAGACCAATTACTGTGTTATCTCTTCCCAGAAGTCCATTTTGCTTATATTCTCTTAAACATCAGTGATTTTCAAGTCTGTGTTTCAGCAGTTAGAGAAACTTCAGTATATGTTTCTAGTAAGTTATTGAAAGTGGTGTCTCTGATATATCTGAAATGCTATTTGTAATTCAGGGAAGGTAACAAACTAATCAAGATTTTGTTTTCCCTCTCTATAAGGCTTCTCTGGGGTTTAAACTTTACAAATCTTGCTTAGAAAGAAAGGTGGGAACAGGCAGGTATTCATGTTCCTGAAGTGGGAACAGCAATTCTGAAATGCCTTTGGGGATCCTAATGAAGAATCAGTTGAACACCTGGCAATTAACCAAACAGATAGATATGATAATCAAGCTGTCTAAATAGGAAAAGAACAGCCCTGTGCTTGACAGGGACAAAAATCACTGCTGGAATCCACAGTTCAAGAAATCTTTTGATAACTTGGAGAAGGATCTGAGAAGAGACACAAAAACAACTTAGAAACTGAAAAATGTGCTTTGTAAAATGCTATTACTAAAAAGGATGACTTGCTCTTGTATCTACCGTGAGTCCTGTTGTCTCAGTCTTACAGATGAAGGAAAAAACAGCTGAACAATTAAACTAAATACATTCAAGGGAGAAATAAGATGTAAAGATTTGTCAATGAGAGTAATTAATGACTGGAAAAAGGAATTAAAAATTTGTAGAGACAGGATGTTCTAGGATGTTTTCCTAAGGGATGTTCTGGTTCAAATGACAAGTAATATCACCAGTCACATGGCTTCTATCTTACAGCAAGTTGTACCACATGATTACAGTAATCTCCTTGGCCCTATTTATCTGTGAAATGATAGAATATGCTTGTGCTGAATGCCCTAATCTGGACAGGATACAAAATGAGGATGGAAATGTAAGTCTAGGATTTAAAATGAAAAACACACCTCTTGGCAGAAGGGGAAAAAAGAGAAGAAAAAAAAAAAATCAGCAAAACCACAACACAACCTAAACCAGAAAAAGCTTGAATCCCTGCCTCAAGCCAACTGTTTTACATATATAGGCAAGCATATGCAGAATATGTTTTTATAAAACATGTCTCAACAGAAAATTGAGCTCTGCTTTTCTACAGCTTGCAAAACACAGGTTTAACTTCTCAGATAAGTAATAGCTGGCCAACAATTAGCCAGGGAGTCTATAGCCACATGAAACAGATAACAATTCTATAAAAAAGGTGGATTTTATAATATGTATGTGTACATTGAAAGCTTATTTAGTTCTTTTTATTACCTCTTTCTTTTGCCTCAGAGAAATGTGTCTTCTGCTTTCTTTACTGCTAAATACAGACAATACATGCTAGCATTTGCTTTTACACTTTAAATGCTCCAGTCCTCATAAAGTGCAATTAGTTTGTATGTGGTGTTGTGCTGGTTTATTGTGTTCTCACTCCTGTTTGCACGCTAAATTGAGGTTCAAATGTTCCACTACACTGTGCAATTTACTTACCAGGAATAAATAGCTGGAAAACTAATGATGCCATTCCCAGTCTCATGGTAAAGTGAAGTCTGATTCTTGCCTACAGTCTCTATGTATCTTGCTGGAGACACAACCTAGCCTCCTCAGCATTCAGAATTACCCAACCAATATCAGGGGTTCAGAATAGTTCTGTCTTTTCAGTTTTTGGATATGATCTAGACCTATTGCCCCTCTACCCACCCACAAGGAGCTTGGCATAGTTTAAAATAACTACTACTTTTCAGAGATGAGGAGGAAATTATAGTACTCCTGGGTTAGGTTCTAGTTCACTGACAGATGTCCAGTCATATACACCAATGGACTTTCATATCAGAAATTAGATCAAATTACTGAATTCTGAAACAGGTCACAAACAAGTTTTACGACTGCTTACCACTTTTGTCCTGTTTTCGATCTCTAGTATACTTTCACATTAAGTATCAAAATGAGTCTGTATTCGATAGATAAAATGCTTATGCTTATTTGCCATAAAGAGAAACGTGAGGTAGATTGCCCATAGACAGTAAGATTTGGAATTTGAGAGTTAGGACTGAGAGATATAATGTACAGCTCATAGCACTGGCAAAATCTACAATTTTAATTAAAATGGAAAGATCTAATGTATACTTTTGGTACTGCTTTTCAGCCTTGAATCTTCTTTTGTAGCAGTCTAAAGCATATCATAATGAGCCAAAACACTTGTGACCCCAATTTTAGGACCTAATTGCTACTGTATCTCACCTTTGGGTCCTGATCTGTGAATCCTACAGTTACAGAGGTTGTAATTGATTGACTGTGCCAGATACACAAATTGAACAGTTATAAATTCTTCCATTAGAAAAACACTCTTGTTAATTTTATAGAGAGATATGCGCATGCATTCACACATTACAATTCTGTTCTGCTCAAGTCTCTTGAAAGACTTTCTGCAAATCCAGTGACAGCTAGCAGGAAAAGCAGAAACAAGAAGTTGCAGGGCTTCCTCACTTACCAGACTAGGCAAGTAGCTGCTTGCAGTCCCTGTAGCTGCCTCTGCTTTTAAGGACAGTCAGAACTTCATGGATCCAGCATCTTTTCCTCTCCACAGCTTGGCTAGTACAAGAAACAATTTTCAAGAATAAATATGGCTGTCACTTGTTGTTATGATCACCATTTTCACTACTGTGCTTGTATCAAGATGATTCTTTTTGTTGGTCTTGTATTTTTGTTAAAGACCAAAAGGAGTATATAGCAAAACCTGAATGCTTATAGGCTACTACTAGTGTTATCTTGCAGTGAAAGGTCTAGATTTTCTAGTGAAAGTAGATCTTTAAGTATTATAAAACCAAATTCGGGGAGGGGGAAGTAACTTAGCTACTAAGGTTATGTTGAAGGTTGAAGGGCTTGTATGCTGCCTAATTCCCTGATGAACTTACCTACTTCAGATAGGACACTAGTCTATCTGTCAGTCTGAATATCAGAAAATTTTAGTTAACATCTGGTTTTGTTATTTCAAATGTCACATGAGATAAAAGGAGCACTTCCACAGTGATTCTGGGCATAAAAAAAGCAATTCAGATTGTACAGGTGACAAATCACCCTCCAGTGGTGTGTACTTCAGCTAAAACAGAGAACAAAAAACTTTGCAACTCTAGGACCAATAGAGATTTAACATCTTGAGGAACCAAAGGAAAGAAAGATTCTGACATTCTTTCTCAGTTTGGGTGCCTCTAATGGTCCTTCCTGCCTCTACCTGTCCTGTTTCAAGTTTGTCCTGTTTTTGGAATGGCCTTTTATGTTTTTAGATACAAGTCACCTACCAGTTCTACTTCTAATGTGCTAAACCACATGGACTATGACTGCATGCTGTCTCCCTGACTCCCATAACGCAGTGAATTCCAGAACTACAGACCGTAACGTTGATTAGAATCTTAACAAGAAACAGCAACATCCCCCCCTCCATTACAGAATTATATTTAAAGAGAAGTTTCATGATGCAGAGCTCACAACAGGAACATAGACAAGACCTGTCAGTGTCAAAATCAGTCCTATTAAAATGGTGCGCATTGTATTACTGAAGATAATATGATTATAATTATGACACTACAGAGGATTCAGTAGTAGCAGTAGTAGTAGTGGTAGTATGACTTCTGCTTTGCTAGTCAAGATCAGAGCCCCACTCTGAAAGCCAGACTTGACCCTCAGAGTTTACAATCTAAACAGTATAGAAATTAAGATGCAAGCGTTTAATTTCTCCCACACTTCTTAGGTTATTTCACTGTCTCGGTGGAAGTACAGGCAGTACTTCCAAGAACATCACGCTGTATCAGAGGTTTATTCATACAAGCAACCTTAGTCTGCTCCCGAAAGCACTGAATACATCCTTGACATGTCTTTATCATTAAAACAAAACAAAAAAAAAACACCAAACAAACAAACAAACAAAAAATTGAGAAAAAGAGAGAAAAAGATGGTATTCTAACAGTGCAGCTTGTGTGTTTGTTACTAGGGAAACAAACAACAAAGAGAAAGAAACCCTCAGTGTCCTTGTCATTTGGATCTTCCAGTGGTGAAGCAGAGCTTGTGTTAAAACAATGGAAACATTGTTCTGCTTTCGGGATCCTTTGCTGTCCTCACTGAGTGACAAACACTTCTTTCTCCCCCTTGTCCATCTTGTCAGCTCCGAAAAGGAGAGTCACTTCTATATTCAGGATTGGACTGCTGTGTGGGGTTTTTTGGTTTGTTTTTTGTTTTGTGTGTGTTTGTTTGTTTGTTTTTATTTTTAAAATTCCTCCAGTCTATTTTAATGTCTGTTTCTGTGTAACCTGGTTAGTTCCTAACACCTAAATCAAGATCACAGCTTGTCTCTCAAGGTAAACAGAAAAGAGAAACCCTATGTTACATTCACATCTGTAGAAAAGCCTGTACAGCAGCACTGGTAACTCTGAGTTTGTACTTCCAGTCAGTACTGGGACAGAGCATCAGCAAGACTTTAGAGAGGGTGAGAGGTTCTGCAGCACTTGCCACATTTCAGCTGTGCAGCTGTGATCCCTCAGCAGGACTCTGCACATGTGGTATCGTTGCTTTTGAGGCTCAGGGGTTGTGTATCGTGGTGGGAGCTTCACCACCGAGGTGTCAGTCATTGCTTACGTCGACTGACACCTCTCTTTGTGGGTTGGGAGGATGACCTGCAGAGATCAGTGTTATTTTTATCACAACTTTCTGCTCATTGTTTAATATTCCGCGTTTCTAATCCTCAAAAAGAGGACAGAAGTTGGAACTACAGTAAACATACTGTGGTATAGTACTTAGAACCTGTAAAATCCAATGTAAGTATTAACTGTTTTTAAAAGGCCAAAGCAATTACTTCTAAAGCAGACACATGGGAACTTTTTTTACACAATTCATGCAGCTGGCTGCATGAATGGGGTACAGGATCAGCCAGACCAGATGCCAACAGCTGTCCATCTAGTCAGGTATCCTTCAACTTGATAAAGAAGAATGGAGTAAGAAACCTGTTGTAATTTCTCTGCTAAATTATGCTACATCCCTGCCTCCTTCTCCAATTATTATCTTGTTGTACATCTTTATGATACATCTCACCCAACTCATCTGTGGGAACTGGATTGGGAAGCTCGAGTTGGTGCACTCTGAAGTGAGGCTGAACAAACCACAGGATTATCACCTGTCTCCTTTTTACAAGACGACAGCTACCAGCACTGGAGTAAGAGAGATGACAAGAAAATTGCAATAAAAACCCTACAGGAAACACTCTCACAGATGTTTGTTTCCTTCTGTTTTGCCAAAAACATATTTCTTCTTTATCATGCGTGACTTTTTTGTACTGTTCTTCAAGAATGGCCATTAATTTGCCATTAAGAAGGAAGAAGCATGTGACAAAAAAATGTATGAACATGTGAATTACAGTGAAAAATTGATCAGCTGAATAAAATAAACTAGCACATGGTTTATTGATTATAGCCACTAGCTGAATTGTAATGGATTATCTTTCTCTAATATTCTGCAAAGTACCAATGCCCCTTGGGTATTCACTTGATAAATATTTGGAAAAAAATATGTCAGTACTGACAAGAAGAAAAGGAGGCGAAGGAGATGTTATTGATGCTGCATTTATGTAGCATGACAAAAGAGCCCTGCCTTGGGGCACAAAGTGGAAATGACAGCATTGTCACAGGCTTTGTCAGTTTGTATCTCTATACTCTTTGCCCATGGAAATAGAAGTGTACAGCCAAAATAAACTAGGGGGCAGCTTTTATTTACTTTTTTAAGGAAAATAAGATCCTTGCCAACAGACCTCAGATGCTTCAGAAACTACTTGTATGTGAGTTGTATTTTGGTTTTCTTAATCCTCAAAATAGTTATTCTATACCTTAACAACTGTATATTTTTTTTTCTTTATAAGCAATGAACTCTTTCCGAAACTCCCTTTCCAGAAACAAGTGCTCTGACCCATTCTACTGATTTCCCATCTCCAGCTGGGCTTTTTTCCTTAATGTTTTTTCTGCAGCACTGAACTTCTAACACACTTGTGTGATCTTCCAGAGTTTTACCTACTTTCAGCAGAAACACGGAAAACAAATACTCTCCTGTGAGGAAAAAAAAAAAAAAAAGCCTGAGCAATCCTACATACATTGCTTATTACAGTGCCTTCGCATGGAAACCCTTCTGAAAATACTCAGGGATGAAACCATGACCGAGAGGGCTGCTCCGGCTGAGAATTTACCTCGTCTTGGTTTCTCTCCCCGCCCCGGGCAGCTTTTCTCCTCAGCTCTTTTCTCCTCAGCTTTGTTTCCTCCTCAGTTCCTTCCTCCTCAGCTCTCTCCCCTCAGCGCAGCCCGGGCGGGCGACAGCCCTCAGCGCGCGCTTCCCGCCTCGCAGCGCCGCGCGCCCGGGGAGGGGGAAGCGGGGACTGAGGGGGCGCTCTCTCCACGCGCACACGAACACGCGCCCCGCTGCCTCGCGCACAACGGCCCGCGGGGAGGGGGAGCGAAAGGGGGCGGAGCGACAGGGGGTGGAGCCAAGCCGCGAGCTCGCCCCGCCCCTTCCTCCACAAGGCCGAGCGGGGCGTGTGGGCGGAGCGCCGCGCGCCCCCCAGCCCGCGCGCGCCCCCCGCAGCGGCCGCCGCGTCTGTTCCTTCTCCAGCTCCCAAGGGGGCGGGGCGAGCGCGAGGGCGCGCGCGCGCGCGCCGTGATTGGCTGCCGGCGGCGGTGGGAGCGGGTTTAACGGCCGCAGCACCCCCGGGCCGGGGGAAAACAAAACAAAGGCGGCGGCGGGCGGGAGCGGCAGGATGCCTCGGCCGCCTCTCGGCCCTCAGGGCAGGAGACGCGCGCCCAGCTCCCGCTTATGACCCCCGGCTGCCGCCGAGAAGGCACCTTCGAGGCGAAGGAAGCCGCTCCCCCCCGCACCCCCCGCCCCCCTTTGTTTTTCGGTGAGGGCCCGGCGCTGAGCCCTTGCCGGCCGCCGCGTGAGGATCGGGGGTCCCGCTTCCCCTCCTGCCCTTGCCCGCCGAGGGAGAGGGGCCCGGGAGCGCGCTGCTGCTCGGAGTCCGGGCTGGGGAGCGGAGCCGGCACGGCGCAGCGGTGAGTACCGGAGCGTGCGGGCAGCCGGCCCCTCACCCAGTTGGGAATTTTTTTGGGGGGGACGGGTAGGCAGTTCCGAAAGGAGCCCCGTGTTGCACCCCCGGCCGCGGGGGGACGTGGCTTCCTGTGCGCGCGGGGCGGGGGGCCACCAAGGCAACTTTGCTGGCGGGAGGAGGGCTCGGGCGCTATTTATAGCGCCTGGAAATGACGGCAGCGCTGCCTGCCTGCATGTAGCCTCCTCGTTACAGGGCGGGTGGTGATGGTTTACATAATTGGAGGGGGGGGGTAAGGCTGAGCTCGGCGGGCAGCGGTCCGGTGGGGTTCCCCCGTCGCTCCCTCCCGCCCTGCGAGGGCCCCGGGAGCGGTGCGGCGGGTCCCTGCTCGGAGTCCGGCGGCTGGCAGGGAGCTGGTCCGTGTTAGGGTGGCTGCGCACGGCTGTCCCCGGGCTGCGTGCCCGCGCTCTGGGGAAAACGAGCCGTTGTCCTGCGGGGATCGCTGCGAGTGGGAGAGAAAAGGCAACGGCGTCACCCGCCGCCGCGGCTTTGTGCTCCAGTGGGAGGGAGGAAAAGGCTTAAACACGCATGGAGCAGCTGCTCCCTCCCGGCAGGGAAACCGAGGTCTGGCTCTGCCGGTAACTTTCTAATCGCATCTTTTTTTCCTGTTATTTCTCGGTATCGAAAGCGAAAATGAGGCGCCTGTATATCAAATCTTTGAGATTTTTCTCGATGGAGTAATCAAATCGCAGCTTACCGAGAGTGCGTGCGTAGGCATTGTCCGGCTTTGCGGGGCTAGTCAAAGACTCTTTAAGTTTATTTTGTCGTGCCTCTTGTTTTTTTGAGCCCGGACAGAATGACGGAGACGCTAATTGCTCACACATCTTATTTCCCCATACGCGCGTGTGGTTCCAAGCAGCGCTGTGACAATCGCCACGCAGGCAGGGTCGCCGCTTTCCGTGTCTCCCTTGCCGGTGCCCGGCTCTGAGCGGAGCTGCTCTCACCGCCCCCTGCCCAAGGCCGCCCCCCCGCCACGCTTATCGCGGTGTTTGTTTACACATCCGGGAGCAGCGCGGGGCGGGGCCGCGCCTCCGCCCCATTGGTCGCCCAGTGCCCCTCCCCGGTGACGTCACAGGGCGGGGCGCCGGGCGCGCGCTGTCTCTCTGGGGGGCGAAGTGCGGGCGGCGGGACGGGGCTGGTCAATAACGATTCATCCCCCCTCTGTTTCTACACTGGTAGGCACAGGGACAAGTCACCCGAAACATGGTCTGGACAGCCATGTAGAAATGGCTAGGCGGCAGTCTCCGCGCTTCATTTTGCACTTAATACTGCATTTTCTTTCAAATTCCTTAGATCTTCAGGAAACCTGGCATGTGCATGACCAAAGCACAGACTGTGCTGTTGTCCAAGAATAACAAAGAAATGGTTGCCTCAGAGTTTTGCACTGCTTTCCACAGAATGCTGAACAGCAGCTGTGGAACTTGATGCTGCTTGTAGCTATCAGAGTGAAGCAAGGTTGGATTTATTCATCGTTACTAGAACAAGCTAAGAAATTATTTAAGTTTTGAACTTGCATTTAACATCCCACTGTTCTTACAGTGTGTCTTAAACACTTAGGATTGCCTTTTATTAGAAGACAGCAATAGCAAATACAGTTTTATCAGAAGAGCTTTGAAATTCTTCAATTTGTGTAGTTGAAGGACTCAGTATATTGAGTCTGAAAGAGTCCAGATTGCCATTAGAAATGTGAGTTAAAAATACCTGGAAGAAAATTATTTTCCTCTTATGTTCAACTTGCTGAACTTTTGCAAGCATTGAACTCATGTTTCAGTTACTAATGGAAAGGGTCTAATCCAAAGTCAAAACATCTTTGCTTGTGGTGCCTTTCATTCTGAAACCCTGTTGGTTTTTTTTTTGCCACTTCTGTGAATGGAAACAGGATCTGTATATTTCTAACATTAAGAGTTCAAGCTGGAAATTTCAAGGGAACTTCTTTTTAACTTCCAGGATTGTATTTCTTATGTCATCTTTCTTGTACAATCTGTTGCCTCTAATAAATGTGGCTTAATATCTAAGTGTTCTACAAAAGCAATACATTCTTTCAAACACAGTAATCAATCTTCCATTATATAGTTAAATTATCTTGGTACAGTAGGTATATAATATTTGTTTAAATGACTGTATTAATTAAGTTCAGTTCTTCCTACTAAGCGGATTAATACTTCAAATACATTAATGTATCCCTTATCAAATCTATTTTCCTTTTCAGTGACTAACAAAAGCTTAGTCACTGTGATGTGTAGATATGTGCTTTGGATGGCAGCTTGTTCCCATTGTTGCTTTATTTTTTGGTTTGTGTATGTTCTGCTTCATGTCTTGTTTGTGGCTTATCTCTGCCTCTGCAATTCTTTGTATAAGAAACTTTCTTATAGTAATTCCCTCGGTAGTTCTTTAGTCTTCTGCTGCTATCATAAGCCTAAGATATAAAAAAGATTGTGTTAGGCCTGCTGTGTAGTTCACTTTTTTTCAAGAGTACTTTTGAAGCACAGTTAATGCTTCCTATAAACTATCTTTAATTTTTGTAGCTTTCATTATCTCTACTGCTATTGCTAGTACTCTATTGCTAGAAGAGTGGTTAACTGCTACCTGGAGCACAGTTTACAATTGTGATAAGGGTTTTGCATGCTCGTTTTAATAGCTGGATCAAGATACTGTAAATTCTTTATATTGGCTCTCATTTCTGTGTTTGTGCTGTGGACCTACTGTGTCAGTCAGCTGATAGCTGATGACATCAGTGACTCTGCAGTGTTCGTGTCTGGATTGCACATTAACTTGCCACATATAGTGGTAGCTGTGGACCTTTGACAGATGAGTAGATGTTATGAATATTTAGATTCTGTAATTTTCAGGCAAAATCTGAAAAAGGCTTGCTTAGCAGGAAGGTCCAGCCTTCTCACTTTATGCATATAATGTCTCTTACAGGGACTCAGAGAATTAAGAATGCAACTGGGTATTAAGTGTGTAGAATTTACCTTTTATTAGCGACTGTGATTTTGGTAGTAGCATCTGTTAAGACTGTTCTGGTAGAATAGGGAAGTCTCTAATTAGTTTTGGTCAGGACACTAGTCAAAAAGGTCTTTGCCTAAAGGCATAATTCTGCTGAGTTTAAAAGAGGAGGTCTGGATCCCTCAATAGGGTAGTGGCATCTTGCTTGATATTTGACTTAAAGCTAGATGCAATACAGCAAGATTTTTGCTGAAAGCCCAAGTGCAGATATCTGATGTGTGTTTATTGTTGGATATAGCAACTATTTTCCAAGATGTCTTGTCACTTGCTATATTGGAACCAACCACTGGAACTTCAGAGACAATTAAGTTTCTCTAATCTCCTGCATTTTTTGCTGCACGGATGTCCTAAAGAACATACCTGGTATATTGTAGAAAGTGCTCTAGTGTTTCATGAAACACTGTTTGAATCTCTTCCTTCATTAGATATGTGTTGGAGTAGATTCCACTAGCAGAACAGATCTGCTTATTACTGTGTTGAATGGAACTTGAATTGAGCAGCTTCATAGAAAAAAAAGGAGCCTGTAGTATAACCAGGCATTTGCTCTAAATAACACTTTGCTTTGTCTCTAGAATTATTGAATAAGAAGTTTATTCTGGCCTTGTTGTATGCTGCTAATCATTCTGCTCTTTTCACCTACAGGTTGTGACTGTTTCTCTTCTGTCATTTGTGTGGAAAGTGCCACACACACTCCAGAACAACAACGGCTTTTGCTTGCATATTCCAGTGTTTCTTTTGTCAGCGAGTTCAGCAAAGTTGTAATTCTTCAAGTGCCAGCCCTGAGCTGAGTGAGGAGCCACCAGCAGAGATGGTAAAAATGACAAAGTCAAAAACGTTCCAGGCTTACCTGCCAAACTGTCATCGAACCTACAGCTGTATCCACTGCAGAGCCCATCTAGCCAATCATGATGAATTGATCTCCAAGGCAAGTGGTTTGTTTAGAGACCTCATGAATTATTTCTTAACCAAAATGGTTATCCCTGTGTCATTGCTCCCAGTAGATTAGGGATGCAAACTGATGCATACTTCAGAGTATCTTCCCTGAGTTCACTCTTGGGTCATACATGTTGTGTACTGAGGACTGGATATATTCTGGAAACTTCTGAATGTGATGTAAAGGCTTATCTAATATATTCTCTATATTAACAATCTCTGACTACTATCAGGTAGGTACTATTTATGAGCAGTCATATCTGAGAAGTCTGCTAAGAAAATTATCAGAAGAAAGCATGGATATCGGGGTAGGGGTTACTCTGGGCATGGTTATTCCAGATAAAGATTGTTTTTTACTCTATTTGACTGAAGGTCACAAAACTGTTTCCAGAACGTTCCACTGCTGTGAACACATTTACTTCTGCTGTATACCAGTTTCTGAGGAATGTGATTAACCAGAGATGTTCAAAGTAGTTGGACTGCCTAAACCTTAGAGGATGTGTGGATCTTTGAAACAGGCGAGGCCTGTCCTTCTTACCTGTTGCTGGAAGAAACCAAGATTTGTGATGTATGAAATACTTAGGAAAACTTTAAGTTTGGCATAAATACTTGACAGACTGGTTCATTCCTTGCTTCAAATAAGCTACTGACAGATTTGATCTTAATGGCATCCTGGAGAAAACAGTTGCTTTTCAAACCTCTTAATACACATTGCTTTCTATATAACTATTTTGTCAAATAAACTTTTTAGTGGCAAACCATTTTAAACTGACTTTATCTGTTGCTCTTGCCCGTTCCTGTGTTTGGCAGCACTCAGGTGATGCTGGTTTTGAGTGCTGAAGAGATGAGGGGTATTGAGAACGCTGCTACTTCTGAATTGAGGTTTTGTTTGCGTGAGGAGAAAGCATACCTGCTTGATTATCCTTTAAAGGGTTATCAGGGAATAATGGGTCTTCCCTATGCTGCTCTTCCTGTGTTATTAATATTTTTGATCTTTGTTTAGGTCTCAAGACAACTTTTTAAATTCAAATAGTAAAATTTGTAATAGATCTTGGCAGTGTTACTTATTGCTTGTTTATTTGCTTATTTCTGCTCTGTCTTCAGTCTTTTCCCCTAAACAATTATTTTCCTCAACTTAGTGCGTGAGGCATGGCACTGCAAATGTGAAGCAGTGAGCTAGCTACGTATGTAAAATTATGTCAAGAAATTAAGGAGGACTTGTTTTACTTGTATTAACCTGAAAAAAGTTCTTCACTTTCTTTATAGTGATAGATCTTATTTTGTTTTGAGGAAAAATAAGAGAAATATTCAAACAATGTGAATGCATTTGAATTTCCTTTATTTCCACACTGATTTTATTTGAATATAAGGGGTCTTTTTGGCAACAGTGGATTCTAATTTACAAGTAATAATAGCTTCATTATTCACTACATGTTCTGGGCTGAAAACTAGTGGGAGAGGTTGATCTTTCCTGAGCTTCAGGTTGTAGATGCCTACGGGAAGAGAGAAACTTGAGATGTATAAATTCATCAGGAAAACACAATCCAAGCACACGTACTTAATAGCAAACTTTTAGTGGATTTAGATTTTTGCATGTCAAATAAACTGCCAGTTATCGCATGAGCCAGTTGTTCTCCAAGGTCTCAGGAGTTTTGGTCAGTAGAGTATTTTTGAATGCTCTTAAGCAAATCACATGTTCATATTACAGCTTAATAAATTCATTTCAAACATGAAAAAAGTCAAATTTTCAAACAACATGGAGAACTATTTTTAAAAATCTATCTAGTAAAGAGGAATACTTTAAGTTGCTCCTAATGGTGTTGGGAAAAGTGTTAGATATGGATTCTGCTTTTTCTGGCTTCCATAATTTTCAGTGAAGACAGCTTAAAACATTTCTCTACCTGCAGGTTGACCATATGCTTATTTGACAGCTGATCCATATTCTGTCAACTTAAGATTTGACCGTATTTTATTGTCTATATCTGTGTGATAATGAGAAATAAATTTAAATGTGAAGTGTGTCTTTCTGTATCTTTGTAAAAATAAAAAGAAAGTTCTCATCTGTTGTATTTGGAACATAGCCTTAGCAACCTCATCATCCTTTAAGCTTAGCTTGTGTATTTTCCAACATTGGAGAAGTTCTTCTGCTGGAAACAACTGCAAAGCAGTAGTTAGATACACGAATAACTAGTGCTGTCCTGGGCAGTGGTGTGAGGAAATATGTTTCCATTTAAAATAAATCAAATCTTAGGTTAAGCTGGAAAATAAAAACTGAAGAAATCCTAGACAATGTGTAGACAGAACCATAAAAGGACTAACAGATGAGTGTATGTGAACCTTTTTTCTGAAGTTCTCTTAAAGCGCTTTCATTACCCATAGCATGCAATGAACTTAGGTTAATGAGAGAGTTTTTATTTATATTAACAATATCTGTGTTCCTAGTTACTATACCTAGCAGCAGCAAAAATACTTAAATAACCCAAAGTGTAGCAAGTTCATTCTATACAATCTAAAGTTAACTAAGAACAGTGCCATTGCTCTGCTGGTTTGGGTTTATTGATGGAGCAGAGAATTGGACTGTTGACTCTGATTTCCTCCCCCTTCCATGCCTCACTTTAAGAGCCTAGTTAAAAGCTAAGCTCTGGGTAACACTAAATACAATTTTTGGTTACAGATTGTCTCACTTTTTTTCCAAATGCTTGCTATACAATATCACTCCACAACCCTAGTGCTACAAACACTCTGCAGCAGGTAAAGGCAAAGAGTATTTGGCATTTAGCTGTAACTGTTTAATTCGGGTCTTCTCCCCACCCCGCATTTCCTGGGTGCATGGTGATTGTTGCTTTCTTCTTCTGTGTGGTCAGGGAAAAAAAGAGCCAAAGTATATGGTGTACTCTTAATTTAAAGCAGCTACACCTACCTTTCTGATGTGCTTTGAGGTATAAGCATTTGTTATACCTGACACCATAATGCTTCCAACTTTGAATGCTGTGAAATGAGTGGCGTTTCTCTTAAACGTTTATCTGTCAGGGAAAAGCGAAGAGTGCTGCGTATTTCTGTCAATCATCCCTTTGATTCTGGTCCTCAGAATACCAGACTTCAATACAGATTTGCAGTTGTTCTGCTTTTGACAACTGTTGATGCCAATTGTCTGACAAGGATGGCAGTGCACACGAATCACCTTCTCATTTTATTTCTGTTCTGTTTGAGCAGCAGGATCTCTTTCTTCCCTTAGAATTAATCATCAAGCTCTTTTTTTCCTTGTGCCCTTGCTGGTGATAAATTGGCAACCAAGAGTCATGGCAGTGGCTTAGAAATAAGAATGCAGACTAATAAGAGTATAAAAATGTGCTACCTGCACAAGTGAATTCATCATTATCTGTAGTTTTCATTTTTTTCTGCAACTATGAGAGGACTCAACATGTTGCCTTGTGTTGAAATCTGCTTAGTGGTTAGAGCATCTGTTTCTTGGTATTTTCACTCTACAACCTTGTGTTTCCTGTGTCTAGGGAGGAGCTTGTGGAAAGAGGAGGAGTGGGAAGAAGGCTGGTTGAGAACAAGAGTCCCAAACTGGGAAGTCCTCAGAAGTAGAGATGTTGACAGTCTATAGAGCTGAACACATGTGCATGTCTATGAACAGTTGCCATAATAATTTATAATCCCAGTCATTTGGGGAAAACACTCATTTGAAGGATGCACAATAGAAGAAATAACAAACTGTAGATGACTTTTAATTGAAATAAGTGTAATTTTGGCGTGGTGGTAGGTAGCTCTTAGGTACTACTGATTTCCGGTGTTAACAAGTCTACAAGTACTGTTTGTTCTGTTTCTTTGGTGAAGTCTTCAAAGTGGATGTTAAACGTTAAGAAAAACTATTGGACTATACCAGTTTTCACTGTGCTGGAGGATGTTCAGAGGACAGGGAAAGAACCCACAGCTTTTTTACTTTTTTAAAGAAGCAAATGAGTATTTTTAGAATAATATCCTACTATGAGTACAGGCAGAGAAGTAACTTCTACCAGTAAGTAACCACAGGCCTTAACAAAGAGCAAGGCAAAAAGTTAATGCCACAGGAGGCACTTGTTGGATTTAAAATGTTCAAATAGCACATAAAAAGCAACCAAACTGTATATGTTAATAATCCCAACAATTTAAAAAATTGATGTAATTGAGTTTGAAGGGAAAACCTCTACAAGACTCTTTGAAGTCCAATGGAGGTTGCCACTTGTGTGGCCTATACAAAATATATGTATGCTGCTCTTATAGCTTTCTAAAATTAATTTTGTGAAAGGCTTACCTGAAAGAGCTTTCTTCTGGTTTGTTTGTACATGGTAGTGAATGTGCAGTGATTATTAGCAGTAGTGGCATATGTTACGTGAAGAACCTAAGTTTTAAAGCACTTGAGAATGGCTTGTACCCACTAAGTTCCAGTAATTGTTTAGCAATTCAGTCAAGGTCCAACAAATTACAAAGAAATACAAATACCTAATAGAACTCTTGGAAGTCTCGTGGATGTATTGCAAAGGATAATGCTCTGTTACTCAAGGTTGGCCTGCTTGAAAGACTTCTAAATCATCTTAAAAAGTGACTTGATGCTGGGGTTGGAAGAAATTCTGTATTATTTTGTTTAGATGCCTGTATAAATACTGTCACTTTCTTCTGTCTCATTCGTTGCAAAGCATATCTGACCAGAGGGGGAAAAAGTCATATGAAGTCACAGAACAAGACTAGATGTGTCAATATTTTCAAGAACACATTCTGCATAAAGGTACATATACATAACTGTCATTGACCTCACTGGGAAATCCTCGCACCTCATGGTTAAATTTAGTTCTCCAAGGCATTCAGTATGTCTGCTGTTTTATTATTGATGAGAAGGGAAAGTCTTCAGCTTAAATAGATGCCAAAATATTTTTAGCCTTGCTAAGCAATCTGTGTTTTTGTCCTCTGCTGTTTAACTGATGAGTTCAAGAGGATTTTTTTAAGGTTTTATTATCTGTAAGTAAATGTGCTGTTCTTAGCTTGATTCAATTTGATAATCTCCTTTGCTTATGATATAAGAGTACTTGGAAAGACAGATGGGCCTGTTGTATGCTTGAAGGCCATTTTTGTTCAATGCTGAAAATATTGAGAATGGGCCTAACTTTATAAATATTCTGGTGATTATTTTCTTGAAGAGGCTTCTAGTTTTGGGGTTCTGTTTTTTTCTCTTGGGGGAAGAATCTAGTTTTTGGAAGAGAAGCAATCTCCAGAAAACATCCAAGAATAGATTTGAAGGCTTAAAGGAGCTGCAGTGTGTGCAAAGGAAGGGTTCTTCTCTATGGGTATTTTGACATAGTTATTTCTGAAACAGATGATGTATAAGTCAAGATAACTTGTCCTGCCTGACAAAGTCTTCACTTCAGGAAGGATTTGCAGTTCTGAGGGTGTAATTTTTTAAGGTTATTCTCTACATATTGAACTTTATAACTTCCTTTTTAAAAATGAGTAAATAACTGAATGAAAATGTAATTAAAAAAAATTAATACATGTTATGGAGTCACCTTGAACTTGCCTAGGAAGGAGCTGAGCAACATTATCTCTAGTTGTCTGCAGTATTAAGGAGTTAGATCTGAGAGAAATACCAAATGGTACAAATAATTTTTTCTCTGATAATTTTATTTGTCTGTAGCTTGTGTTGAATTCAGTTTTCTGAATTTATTTCGCAAATCTTGAAGTCACAGGATATTCTTACAGTCCGTGGTGCATCTTACTGAGAGGGTAATTTCAGACATTAGAGCCCTTATATATGTATTTCTGGTTTACCTTAAAAATGCTACCCCTAAGAATACTGTCTTCTGAATTTCTGAGTAATATTTCTTTGAATTGAGTATTTGTTCAGAATACTAATTGAGGTTCATCTGTCTTGGCCTGTGAAGTGAACTCTAGCAAATTGAAGGAAACTGAAGAAAACAAAACAACAACCCCTTTAGACTTCTTTAATGTCCATTCTTTATTCTTCCATGTTATGAGTAGCTTGCAAACTGTGCTTAAGGAACATAGTGTTAATGCAATTTTGACTTGCTTATAATGTCTGCAATACCTTTAATACATGAGAAGATGCCAGTTTCGCTGGATGTTTTCTGTGCTGCATGATCCCTAGCTGCACAATCTAATCCCGGCTGTGGGGAATAATTAATTACATAAGCTTTTTGGTAGCTTCCCTACCCATGCCCTTAGGTATGCCTTAGGGCAGTAGATACATGTTCTGCTTAACTGATACTTCCTTTTCTCCTCGGTAAAACAGTTAATCCTGGTGTTAGAGGTAATGATGTGTTTAACTTAAAAGCACAGGTGATACCTAATTCTGCAGATGTGTACTGGTGTATAAGTGAAATGTTGATAGAGTTTCTTTAATACAAAATGTATTGCTGACAGAGGTCTGTCAGGTGGCTTGAAGAGATCATAATACCAAAGTATTGTTGCAGTTGACCTTAGTATAGTTCCCAAGCAGGTACTTCAGGCTGTGCTGAAACACAAAGTTATGGATCTTGTAGATCTTCCTGTAGAATTGGACAACTAGTCAAATACATGAATTTTCTAGGGAAAAAGTAATAAATCACTGCAATATTAATAATTGAGGACCATGAAAAAGCAGACTTAAAGCAAGTTTGTTTTAACTGTGAATCGTTGAACCTAGCTTCAAAGTAAAAATCATGGTTGATGTGAGTTGTGGATGACAGTTGGTCACACTCTTCCACTTTCTTCTAATTCATCTCTACTGGATGGGACGCATATTTAAGACGCAGTTCTAATGGAATGTTCTGGTTTGGTTGTGATTGCTGTATAGCGCTAGCAACTTGGACGTGCCGAACAAACCTTGCAAAGCAAAAGTTTGCATAGCTGATGTTTACTCTTCAGAAGAGCCGTTTGTCTGGAGACTGGTTTGAACAGTTATGCCTGTTTGTCCTTGATGCTGCCATTTAAAATATTCTCTTCCTTTGAGGAGCTGACGCACAGGGTGTTTAACCTGTCAGCCTCTTAAAATTCATATCAGTATAACTAAATCATACAGTGCAGAGTGTGAGAAACTTCATGCTGGTAAAAAACCAAGGGTTTGTTCAGTAGTAATTTTTATTCTGGTTATGCAAAATAACTCAGTTTATAGCCAAGTTACAAGCTTAGCAAGCAGTTCAGGTGCCAAAATGAGTTGTCCCCTTTTTATTTCTAGTAATAGGATGCATCAGGAAGTAGAGCTCTGATAATGAATCTTGCATATACCTGTTAGTAGGTGGACCCTACATATAAATCAGTGTTCTGTGGTCAAGAGAATGCCTGTGTGACAGACGTACATGTTTTTGTGTGGTTCAAATAGTTTTTCTGGGGAAAGGAATGTCCTCAGGTATTCATATGAATAAGAAACTATAACTCCAAAGCTCTAACAAGTTGAGAAATTAATAAGAAAAAAGGCATGGGAATGTAAAAACTGGTATCTTTATAGTACTTCAGTCAGCTATAAGAGTTCCACATGGATGGATTGCAGACCATTAAAAGCTCAGTGGCACATGGATGTTGTGGTTTGACGCTTGTTCTAAAGGAAAACCAGAGTTGCCTAGACCCAGATTCTGTATCTCAGAACACAGTAGCACAAGTTGCCACAGGTTGAAGTTATGTGTAAGTGATGTAAACATGGAGGAACTCGTTTTTCCCAGCTGGACTAAGAAACAGTTGTTCTATCACATGTAAATACAATGTTTAGCCTCTAAACATGTATGTAGGCGAGAAAGATGAATCAGCCAAACTCTATGAAGAAGCAGCCAGGGAAGGGGGGAATGGAGGAGCTTTTCATGGCGGGCTGTGTTTGAACAGATTTTTCTTTCTAAACCCACTCTCCCAGGAAAAGGTTCTGGTTTGTGTTGCTTTTCCCTCTGCTCTACCCTGATAATTCCAAAAATTGGAAGGTAATGAAAGTAGCTGTTTCTGAGGGGAAAAAACCTAGGAGATTACAGGGATAAAACAACCACGAGGGGTGCAGGAAAGTCATATTTAAAAATACATCAGGAATAAAGAAAAACTAAAGCAGTACTTTCCAACCTGTGGTTTGTATTTCATTTGGCTAGAACTTTTTTCAGCTTATGAAACAAGAGAGGGGAAGGGCTCCTTTTTCTGCTATTCCTGGCATCCTGTTACTGCCCTCTGCTTAATTTTGAGAAATGCAGGGTCAAAGGAGAGCTTTTATTAGGTGGTATTAAGTCAAGACTAAACATAAACTTGGCAGAAATAATTGCATAAAGTAGTCCAAAAGGTCTCTTGACTGTTGATTTGTTCTGTAGTCTTTTTCTTTCCCAGCCAGCTGGGAAACTTCAAGTATGGTATATAAGCAGTTTTTAAAGTGATTGTGTAGCACCAGACAACCCCCCCGCCCCACAGTAATTTGTATACGACTGGCATGTGTAATTACATGTAAATACAGAAAGTAGCACATGGTTCATTTAGTAGGAGAGAGTATTTATTGGTGCAGTTTGAAAAGAGATTTGTGAATTCTAATTTGCTAAATAGAGTTTTTAAAGCAAAGAGGAGAAATGGCTGCAAATTTTTAAATGTATGATTTTTTACAGTAGCTTAACCAAAAATAATGGTCGTCGTTGCTTTGAAAGTTCCTTTCCTTAACTTCAGGTACATGAAACAAGGGAGTTATACTTTACTTCTTAGTGAATAAAAGGACCTTTAAAGTGTTTCCTTTGCTTTTTCTTAAATTTTGGGGTTGCACAACTGAAGTTTTCTCTCAATTCATTTATAGCTTACTCAGGCTAGTTATTTGTTAATAGGTGGGTTTTGAGAGTGTATACGCAAATAGTTTTTGTCTCCGTCTGCGGTCAGCGTTCTCTACTTTGTTATCGATTGTGAGACACTGGCTCTAATTTAGAGAGCATCACTTATTCTATAGAAACTACAGATTGCAGAGTTTGTACCATTCTGTCCGTTTTGTGATGTGTTCTTAAGTATCTCAGGAGAACCAAACTAGTGATGGGTGGGTTGGGTTGGTGGTGCGGTGTATGTATTACTTTCTGGCAGAGCTGTTGGGACTAGACTCAGCTGAGTCTCTCCTTTCAAGGTCGCTCTTACCTGAAGTTTTAGCTTTCACTGGACTGCATTTTTTTCCTCACCTTGTGAAAAATAAGACTTGCAGTCCAGAAAAATGGACAGAGCACCTTTCCTTTTGTCTTTGCTGTAGATGAAGAAATATGTTCTGTGCCTCAAAATCTCCATTCAATCATTTTAAATGGTTGCTAAGATAATACTGAAATTTTAATGCTATAAACTGTTAAGTAGAACTTCTCATCTTAAGGTGAGATGTTATGAGTAACTAAGGGCTGTATGTAACCAATTACACTGCCACCCTTGCTACATCCACAGCCACAGGTTTAACATTGTGTTGCAGTAAATAATCTGGTTAATGTTGATCAAAAATGTTCATTTATATACATTTCCCTTTTACATATTTTTTTAGAAACTGTTCTGAGTAAGTAGTTAAGATACAACAATTACTTGTGTTGGTAATCATTAAACTGGCAAAAGATCTATTTTGGTGTCAAGTGACTTCTAATTATATAAGTAAATACATATGAGAAGAAGAATCCATTGCAGAAAGGTCATTTTGCCTATGGTTCCATGCCTCATGTTACTAAAACCGGTCAAAAATATTCAAGTTGAGATTTTTCCTTCCAAAAACCTTCCATGTTGATCTAACACAGGTTTCAGATAAGTTGGTCTTTGATCTTCAATACTAGAACTGCAAGAATTCTTTAAAAAAATGGTACTGCCTCTTCAGCATAGATGAAAATGTTAATTTTCTTAGAAAGTAGGTTAGGGAAGGGAAATTCTGGGGAAAAAAACCCAAAAAACACAGACAAAATTAATACTGTTCAGGTATTTTTAAAATGGAATTCAGTAGGGAAGAGAGAAAAAAAGAAAAACTCCATTTCAGTGTGATCCTGTTTGAATGGGAAATAATGGCTATGTCTGCAGTTCAGAAGGAACAAATCAACAGATAAAAGCAGTGATGTGTCTTACATACATGTTTTGATGTTTTACCTGTGGCTGGATCTGGTCTGCTCATTAAGTTTTGCCGGGATGTTTGTAGCTCAGGCCTTTACACCTTCATTAGTGTTTGCAGAGTGCACAGTGGAAGAGCTGCTGGTTTAGTTTGGTCCAGAAAGAACAAAGCTGTAGTTCACAGGCATTGAAACTGCTCTGCAAACCAAACCAACCCCCATCAGTGTGGCTGATCAGCGGTTTTCTGCTGTCCTACTGCTCGAAACTAAAATATTAATTTAGATTCAGGCAATGAAGTCTAACAGTCATCTTTTGTCTGTAATCTATCAGGAATGTGGGAGATGTGAAAGTATATGGCTGCGCTTAGGTGTTTGATAAGAATAATTGTATTAAAATAAAGCTGAGCTTACAAACTGATCAGATGCATTTCCTGAATACAGTGTGCTGGTTTTATGATTGGTCCAGCATTTTGCCGGACTTGCATCAAATGATGCAATTAAAATGAAATAAAGCATCTTCTGCTGGGTGCAGTGGGAGAGGACAGAGGAGATGGAAATAATTCCCTTTGAGTTAAAAGCAGATATTAATTAGCATGAAGGATGTCCAGGAAAACGAGAATTGCTATCTTGCATTATAGATGTTTGCATTATAGACATCTTACATAGAAAAATAATACTTAAAACTGTTGCTAAAAATGTAATGTGACTTAAAGTAATTCCCTTGAAATAGTTTGTATTATGTTTATATGCTTACTAACATGCCCTTCTGGAACTAATTTTTTGTTTGGGGGAGTTTTTTGTGGGTTTTAACAAATGCAATTTGTTTGTTTGTTTGTTTCAGTCCTTCCAGGGCAGCCAGGGGCGCGCCTACCTCTTCAACTCTGTGTAAGTATGTTGTTATGGTTATGCACACTACATACAGAGTCTAATCTTTTTTTTATGCTTCATACGTGGAAAGCAGTAGGAATTAGTTTAGCTGCACTTTGCCCTGTTCTTTTTAACATTGTCTTTACTCACCAGCAATAGTTACTACAGACCTACCTCCCTCTGCACATATTAGTTTATCTTCTATTTTAAGTAATTCTGCTAATAGCTGAAAGTTTAGGGGAGGTTGTTGATTTGAAATTCATTTTGTGTATGTAATGATAACTGTCTTGAATAAGAGTTGTCATCCTGAGATGGTCCAGAAATTAAAATATATTGTGTGACTGTAAATTTGCTTTAGAGAGCTCTGCCGTAGTCCAAAGAAGAATTTTCCAGTGTGATAGTTAGGTACATTTACAGGTTAATGTTCCAGCAAATTTGGTACATTTTAAATGACCTTGAATATTGCAAATGTGCTAGAGGCAAAAGGTCTCTGTGATCTTATCAAGCCTAATATTTGCAATTTTAGGCACGTCCTACCCATGATATAAAGCTTTTTGAATTTGCTGATAGATGTATTTTAAGTTTCTAATATGCAGGATTGCATTTTTGTCTCCTATTTTTTCAGCAGTTTATTGTGTTGCAGCGTTTTGGAAAAAGAAATGCAGTTAAGTGTCTCAGTCTATTTTAGACCAGAATAATGGAACTATAACTGCAAAGGATTTGATTGCAGATCTTTGAAACTCTTTTTGTAATGTAGTCTTTCAGTGGTTTCTTGGGACTTTTGGTATAACTGTAATAGTAAGAATTGGTAATAAAACCAGCAAAAATGGCAAAATTTTGCTCTCGTATAACACTGTCTAAAAATTTGTTTAGATTTGCCTGATGTTTTCTGCATAGACTCTTCTTCATGAAAAAGCCAGCTTGATGCAGTACTTCATGGGATCTTTTGTTTTTATATTGCTGGTTGTTCATCATGGCTTAGTCTGCTGATCTGTAGCAAAGAAATGTTTATGAGGCTTTTTCCTTGCTGCTATTTTGGAGCTGGTTCTAAATTCAGCTGTTGGTGCTGATTTACTGGTACAGATTTCCATTATAGAGGTCTCAAATTGGTTTTGAAGAAAAGCCCAAAACTGTAGAGGTGTCCAGTTACTGCTTAGTGCTCTGTTCTCTGAAACTTTAACTGTTCAGCCTGTCTTTGTTCATGGGAGGACGTGGGCATCACCGACAGTTTGCTCTTTAGAATAGCCACTTGAAACAAGAAAAAACAACCCCATTTTTTCTTCCTGTCCTTCAGCTCAGTGACACAGAGGAAGTTACTTTTACAGCATTGTAGAAGTTAGGGACTTTTAACTATTACTTGTCCTCCAGAGAAAAGGTGGATACCAGGTAAGAAAAGAAACTCCCGTGCAGTTAACATAGAGTAATTTCTCCTTCTTTTTCAGGGTAAATGTGGGTTGTGGTCCAGCAGAGGAGCGAGTTCTTCTGACAGGCTTACATGCTGTAGCAGATATCTATTGTGAAAACTGTAAAACCACTCTTGGATGGAAATATGTAAGCAATATACTTAAGTCTTCAATAAATGTTTATATGTTGAAGCACAGATATTTGAATAGGCCATAGGGCAGCATCTATACTGATAGTTAGGTGAGTTAGTTGTAGTGCTTTTGTATATATCAGACTCTAACGTAGTTTTGCTTCCTTATATCTGCTGGGATGTTAGAGTAGATAATAACTTCATTCTCGACTGCAAAGCAAGCAGGAGCTAGAGGTGCTAGTACAGCTATCTAGTACAGCTAGTACACCTATTAGAGAGCAGCATAGGGGAAAGGGACCTGGGGGTCCTGGTGGACAGCAGGATGACCATGAGCCAGCACTGGGCCCTTGTAGCCAGGAAGGCCAATGGCATCCTGGGGCTGATTAGAAGCGGGGTGGTTATTAGGTCGAGAGAGGTTCTCCTTCCCCTCTACTCTACCCTGGTGAGACCACATCTGGAATATTGTGTCCAGTTCTGGGCCCCTCAGTTCCAGCAGGACAGGGAACTGCTGGAGAGAGTCCAGCGCAGGGCAACGAAGATGATGGAGTGGAGCATCTCCCTATGAGGAAAGGCTGAGGGAGCTGGGGCTCTGGAGCTGGACAAGAGGAGACTGAGGGGTGACCTCATTAACGTTTACAGATATCTAAAGGGTGAGTGTCAGGAGGATGGAGCCAGGCTCTTCTCAGTGACAACCAGTGATAGGACAAGGAGTAATGGGTTCAAACTGGAACACAAAAGGTTCCACTTAAATTTGAGAAGAAACAACTTCTCAGTGAGGGTGGCAGAGCCTGGCCCAGGCTGCCCAGGGAGGTTGTGGAGTCTCCTACTCTGCAGACATTCAAACCTGCCTGGACACCTTCCTGTGTAACCTCATCTGGGTGTTCCTGCTCCATGGGGGGATTGGACTGGATGAGCTTTTGAGGTCCCTTCCAACCCCTGACATTCTGGGATTCTGTGATGTGATTTCTTAATGTTCACTTAAAAAAAAAAAAAAAAAAAAAAAAAAAAAAAGGCTAAAATTCTCTAAGCAGTGAGAATGTGGAGAGTTCTAAAGCAAGATCTGTCACGCAGTGGATCTGCCCATTCCACCAATGAGAACTTTACTCCTCTTTCCTTCTCGATGCTCTTCATCCTCTCTTTCCTCCATCCCACCCTTGATTTGGTGTAACCGATATGGGATGTTAGCCAGAATGTCTCCTGGCTTGTATTTTTAATGGAAGTTTGATGTTTAAAATACTGAATTTCCCCAGCTTAATTCGGTGTCTTGATTTTTCTTTTTTCCAGGAACATGCTTTTGAGAGCAGTCAGAAATACAAAGAAGGAAAATTTATCATTGAACTTGCCCACATGATAAAAGACAATGGCTGGGAGTGAATTATAACCTTTTTCCTTCTGTTTGGACAATATTCTGTGGAACATGCTTTACAAAGACTAAAGCAAAGGAAGAGCTTGGCTAGAGTGGCCCTGGGAATATCACTGAACTCTGAAACCTCACAAATGAGTAGTGTAGTGTAAGTGGCTATTTCAGGCCATATTTGCCTTTTCTCCTTGTGTAAGTTCCCTCTTTTTGTACGTGTATTATTGTGTGAACAGTTGTTTTGGAACATTTTGGATGACCTTTTTCTAAACTCTCTCAAACTAGAGAAACAGTTCACTAATTGAAAACGGATTTTACTGGTTAGCATCTATCTCTGACCTATGCCTTTAATGCTACCTTCTGCTGTGCATGCTTCTTGCCTAAACACCTACACTCCAGTCCTGTAGAAGTTCTATACCTGAGCAGTCCGAAAGAATGTATGGGATGGGGTGCTTTTTTATATGTAGCAATTTCTGATGTGTTTGGCAGTGAAGAGGATGCAGTATTGTAGTTATTTCTTTTTTTAAATTTGAGTGTACCATAACCTGTGTACATCTTGTAGGTGAATTGGTTAAAGGTACAGTGCTCACCTAAAAAATATTTCAGTTGCACTGACTGAAGTTAGCAGGTCTCAACTTGTTAGGAAAGGTTATGCTAGAGGTTTGGTATCTTAATGAAATACCTTAGAAGGATTTAAAATCAATAATGCTATAGAATATGTTCATTTAAGACCAATATATTCCCTAAGGAGTTTGCTGGATAATAAATTTATAAAACTATAGCTCGCAAGATTAAAAAGGCAAAAAAATATATGCATCTTCTATTTTGGAAAAAAAAAGAAATTAGTCGGTGTATTAAAAAAAAGTTTTGGTACTGTACCTTTGCCAGTAACAGGGACTTGTGCATCAGTAAAGTTTTATGGCTGGTTCCATGTAACTGTATAGTCCTAATGCACTGGACAAAGAGGTTGATATCAAGGAAATTTGCTGAAGTATTCTGCTTCTGCTACCTTTGAACAAAAGTATTTATTTTTGTGAGAAATGGCCAGAGCCTATGACATGAAAATTAATATAGAACCTGTAGAAAAAGGAGGGGTAATAAGAGGGAAGGGAAGTTTGACTCGGTTTTTCATAAAATAACAAGATAGTTTTTAAAACTTGGGGGTGGGGAAGGGGTTTCTTGGTTTGCTGGCTAAATCATCCCCAAGTACCTTTTTAATAGAAAAATTTGTATGAAACTCGTCTTCTCTTTTGTTCTCACGCTGTTTCTTAAATGGAATGAGTTAATGAGAGAAACTTCTGGAAAGTGTATGCACAATATTAGCTGCTGGCATCTGCATGCAAATTCTGAGCAACTATGAAAGAAATGCTCTACTTAAACTTGCTAACTTTATTTTCAAATTAAACAGTCTCCAAAGACCTTTTGTATTTTGCTCCTTTTAATACTTGGGGACAAAATGTTTGGAAAAAAACCCTTTAACACTACATAAGTACTATAACTGAACAATATGGAAGCCTTGCAATACAGAATCATTTTCTCTCAATAACAATTCTAATATTGCACCTGCAAAATTTAGTCATAGGTGCTATTGCTGCTGTTATGTTTTTGGGAATCTCTGATAGGCTTTCTGAACTCTGCTGCACTTTAGAAATTTTGTCATACCTGAAAAATTATGCCAATGGGTAGGGGCAATACAAATCCTTAAAACCAGCTTTCCGGTGTCTTCATGGACAGAGAGAGAAGAGAGTTCACCCATGTTTACGCATTCTCTGTGATGCAGGCTGGCTACACTGCATTCAAGATGTTGTAGTGAACTATACCTAGAAACTAAAACCAGAAGAATTGGAGAAGTAGTTAAAGCTGTTGGTTTCAGTCCGGAGACCTGAGGTGGTACAGCCGTGTTCGGTCTGGATTTTGTGGCTTACATGTTTACTAGTTCACGTTCACACCGTCAGGCTTCAGAGTCTTGTTTTTAACAATGTTGTTGATGCAAGAGATGGGCTTTGCTGTTGTCTGTCTCTTGATCTTTTTGACCTGGAATTCTTGGGACGTTATTTTCCTCTATTGTAATGTGTGTTGCCAACAAAGGTGGCACTAAAACTTCTGTCAACAAAAAGTTTGTATTGGCTTCAAAGTCCAGTTGCAATGTTGATACTTGTGAACACGCTGATGTGAAGTTCATGTCTCTTTGGGCTTTGCTTATTTCCTGGCTACAGCCTTGTTGAAGCAGTACACTGGACTGAAGACAAAAGTAATGACTGCTTTTCAGTAGAGAGCTGAAATTAAAGGAAATATGTAAAGTATTGAAGATTTTTCTCTCTAAAATTGGGGGTTTGGCTATCTCTTGTTAGTAAGTTAATGCTGTCTGTAACACAGTCTGGTTCTTACTTAGAAATTCAACCTCTTTCTTCAGTGCATTATTTATATTTCAAACTGGACATTTTCACCAAAACCTTAATTAACTTTGATGCCAAAGGCTGGGACTTCATCGAGTGTTTAGCACATAGAGCTTCGGACTACTGGCACAAAGAGTTAATGATCTATATCTGATGATTATGGCTTTTAAGAGAACCAAACAAAGCAATATTCGTTTTGGTCTTTTGAGAGTTAATGCTTAGGAGGAGTAAAGAGTAGAACTAACACAATTGCTATTTCATGCTGCCATGTAACAATTCTTGAGGCTCACTCTATTGAGGCTATCTGTGAATTTTCTTCCTGTGTTGTTTGGCAGCATCAATGATTATTTTCTCCCCTTGTAAAGATGTAGAGAGTTCTTGTTATTGGTTTTGGTGAAAGTAGAATCCAGATAGAAATGGCTGCTGGCTGATGTGAAGAGCTCAGTCTGGTCACTGAACCTTCCCGCAGTCATTTGAAAGAAAAAGAAACTTACTTGAAAAAAAATTTTACTAAAGCATTTTCCCTCTAACCAATTTTTGTAATATATTAAAGATTATATTTAAAGTTTGTATGTGTTTGCTCTGGGCAAGTTTACTTCCCCTCCAACTTGAGCACTTTTGTTACTTGTACTGGTTATTTTTATTGTTGGTCTTAACATTTATTTTGTATTTCGTTTTTTATAAACTGTAACAAAAAGCTTTTGTGAACCTTTGTTTCTTGCTGGCTCTTTCTTGGACCAAATGAACTGACTATGAGCTGGCTTAGAAGAAATGTTCATTGGGATGCATAGGAATTTGCTAGCAAAAATGTACATGTATTGAAAGTTGTTTTTTCTCTGAACCTCTAAAGCCACGCCTGTCCTAAAGTAATTAATCATAATTTGATGTGACTTTAGTAATCTGACCACACATGCTCTGTCTAGGTCCAAAGCAATGGCTGTAACAGTGGTGTCCAGGACTGGGTCTGCCTCCAAACACGAGTCATTCTTTGGCTGGTCACTCCAAGTACATTTTGATTAATAAAAGGTGATGCTGCCATCTGTAAAAATTCTATTAAGTTGCAAACTTGCTGTGAAATAAGCTGCAGAATTTGGTGAGAGATTGCGGGCGCATCAACCCAATCACTCTTTGCTATATGCCCAGCAGTTTAGTAATCTCAATGTCATCTGCCAGTAAAAAGGGCCAGAATATTAATTTCCTTTGTTCATTGTAAGCTGTACAATGACGGACTGTGTTAATGAAGTTTGTTATAATTCCATCTTATATTCTCACTAGCAAGGCCCAATGCAATGGCCAATCTGAGTGGTGTGCCTTGCATGCTTGCCATCGCAGTCCATGGGAGAGGAGAGGCAATACAGTCTGTGACATTTCTTTGAGTTCAAGTCTGGCCTCAGAGGTTCTGGCAAATAGGCATCACTGTGCCCATAACCAGACGGTCAGCCAAATTTCTTACTGGTGTATTGAGTTAGTGCAAGAATTCATGAATGCCGTGTACCATTTTTGATGGACTTAGGCTTCCCTTTGACTAATGCTTGTAGAGCTTTTTCTGCACGCTCATCTCAGCAGTCAGATTGCAAGAGTAGTGACCTACAGTCTCGCAGACCAAATTTCGAACATCTCTATTCTTTGATATGGCATTGAGTGGAAGAAGCTGTCAAATTATTGTTAAACTTTTTGGACACTTCATTGTATTTCCTTGAGACTCATGTTGAGCCAACCAGCAGTACGAACACTCAACGCAAAAGGAACAGACACTTCAGAGGTTTCTTTTAAAAGGACTGTTACAAATGGTTTAAGGCCTAAAGCATGAGTCGTAAATGGCGGTTGAGTTGTGCCTCATTGTTTCTTAAACTCTTTACAATGCTTTCTTTTACAGGTGACATGGCTGTGTTGCTGTTTTGTCCTAGCAATACTGTACATTATTTGTTGTTTCACTATATTGTATCTACTTGAGGTATCACAATAAAAGCTTTCAATTGTTTTGTTGAGTTACTTGTTATTTTTGTGATGTCTTTTCCTGCTTAATTTAGATTCTCATGCTTTTTTTTCCTCTCTTAAAGCTTTTAGTTGCTCTTAAAAATCTTAACCGTTGGTTGAATCTGATTTTTATGTGGTTTTAAGAACGTCACTAAACGTTTGTTCTTTTTCCTTTCACTGATCTTCCTAAAAAATAGAAAATTGCGGTGCTACTTTTAGAGCTTTGGCCTGTTTGGAGTCAATCATGGAACTTCTGCAAAGTGCTTTCAAAAAGAGAGTCAGTTTGTGCATACCCCAAAACCGACTTTCAGAGGAACTGTAGGAACTGTGTGTGTTTTCTGTTGCAGTGTCTTGGTCACCGTAGACCAAAGGAGCACTCTGAGCACTGGGACTCCATCTGTTATTTCTGCTTTAGTTGGGAGGAACTGCTATAGTTCCTCTAAACAAATTAACAGTCTTCTCACGTGTTAGTGGAGTTAAAGTCTCCACTGTGAGTCAGTAACAAGGATGTGGTGAAGATGGGTCTTCTCCATCCAAGAACCCAGGTCATAGTGGGCTTCATATTGACTCAGATGTAGGTGTTTTATTTGCAGGAGACACGGTGTGCTGCGTGCATGGCTGTGAAGGGCTCCCACCAACATTCACACATGAACTTTCCCTAGTGATCATGTCAGTACATCACCGTGTGTCCATAGCAGCAGGTTTGACAGTGGCTGTCGGGTTCTCCAGTAGAAAATCTCTGTGTAAAACGGCAGTTAGGGTAAGAAGGGGTTATTAAGTAGAAGGGAAATGATTACTGTGATAAGGTGGCTACTTTACCGCTGTAACCCCTTTGCAGTGAGGGGACACTTGACTCATGTTCAGCCTGGAATCCACTGGAGCCCCCTGGTCCTTTTCAGTTTGAAAACGGAGTCTGTGGCCCTCATTGACCATTTAGTAAATTGTTACACCAACCAAAGTGATGTTTTCTCCTGAAAATTTATCTGTAGATGGTCATACTGATCTTAATGATTATGATTACAAAATCAAACTGGGGCTTTATTATTAAACACTTCATATTTGAAAGACTTCATATTATTAATTTTAAAGACTTCAACCAATACCTCAGTTTAAACAAATCTCCAAAAAAGCTCTGTTGATATACTGATAGTAAAATATGCTTTAAAATTTCTTAAAATTGTAGCAAGGGAATATTGCAGTGGTTTAGTTTACTCTTCCATATGATAACGGGTGTAGGATTATCCTTAATCACATTAAACCATGTGAAATAAATTCTATTCAAGGCAGTGCTTCACATCAGACTTCCTTGCTAGTACAAGATGTAGGTGTGTGTTAGGTAATATTGAAGTGGTGATGAAATTTTCCTGGAAGCTCTGAACTCCAGGGTAGGCTAAATTGTGTCATTGTGATAATTCAATTATTTTTAGCAGGCTAAACCAGTAGGGTACATAAAATTCAGATTAAAAATGTCAGTTGTTTCCGTTTGAACGCTTTGGTTGAACTAGGAAATTAGCAGTAAGGATTCATGTAGGATTTTGGGGGGAGTTGGGGTTTTTATTTGGTTTAGTTAAATGTTCAATTACTGAACATTGGCAACAGTGCATCAAATACGACCCCTGTGGACTGCCTGAGGCTGAGAATGAAGTCATTCGGTGCAGGTTTATTCAGTGTCTCTTCAATAATCCATCATTTCATCTCACAGAGGGATGAGGATGCTCTACATATGAGATCAAACAACATTTCCATCTTGAGGAAATGGAAGATAGCCTGCTACCCTTTCTTTTATTCATGCACTTATAAGCTGTCATCTCAGGCTCCTTTTTTTTCTTTTTAACCTTTTCTTGGCTTTACTGTCTTAGAGAATGATAAACTATTACCAGATCCAAAAAATATATATATATGGATAAAAATGGCATTTTTTGAGAAATTTGAGTATTCATTGAATAAAAACCTAATTTTTGACATGGGTATAATCAAAGTAGCAAAGATTCAAATAACACAGATGTATCTTTCATGTTTGAGATGATCATAGTAACATCCTGTTGAGTTCTGGTGTAGTAAAGGGACTTTAAAAATACCGTCAGCAGTTGGATCACCAGAATGATACTGGCAATGTGAACTCCAGTGTTGTGTCGTAACAGCTGGAGCATCTCTGACTTCCAGATAGATGCAGATGGGCAGATGCCTTACCTACAAGCTGGGAACCTTCCATTTTATGCCTTTTTGCCTCTGTTAAATTTAAATAACTGGACCTTAGTCTCAGTTAAGGGTTTTTCTCTCATGCATGAAACTCTGGTTGTAAGGTCTCTATTTACAAAATCCAGTTATGCTAAACAAGAAAACAGTCACAACTAAAGGGCTGCCCATGTGAGGTTTCCTTTCCATTTTGGTCTCTTTCTCTGCCCCCTCCCATGGCTCTTCCCCATAAGGTCCAACCCATGGAGCGGAGCAGAACACCTGGGCTGCCACTCGCACCCCTGACAAGCAAAGCCGCTGTGGATTAACTGAGGCTGGACAAAGTAATTCCTTGGCTGTGAAGCAGCTCTACTGAGCCATGGAATTGATGAGCATTAACTTGCTTCTTGTATAGTGAACGCTGAGCTAACTTGAGGGTTTGGCTCTGTCAGTTCTACAGCGTTGCAGAATAAGACTTGAGCTGAGGTCGCTCACTGCAGCGCTGAGGGTCTGAGATGCTCTGTGATCCCGGCAGCAGTTTAATCTATGCTCGTGTTATGTATAAACCTAATTGCACAAAGAGTTTACCTTAGTAAAGATCACTCTAGAAAGATAATGTAGTCTTTTCAGTATTTAACAAAATAACGGGCAGTTCTTGCTCAGTCTGATTTCTGTATTTTAGTAGCAAATAGCATAGTTTAACTTCTTACCCAAATAGACTTCAGAGGTTTCAAGCTCAAGCAAAGGCAATGGCAGGACCAAACTAGCCCTTTATTCAAAACTGAATTTGCATCCTGACATTAAAATGTGTACATGTATGCAAATTCCATCACAGCATGGAACATCATGGCTCATCCTCTACCTGCAGGAAGGGATGCAAATGTTGTTTAATTTTCAGAACACCTTTATGACATCATTAGCAATGATCGTCTGCTTTATTTTACACCTGATGAAAGTTAAGTTAGTTTTACAAAATAATTTATGAGCAAAAGCCTCTAGTTTGGGACCTAGAGCTGATGACAGTGCAGCAATGATGTATGAGCATCTGAAAAAGTTTTCCTGCTCCTATGTATCAAGAATTAAAACTTCAGTGGATTAAACAGCTGCTGATTTCGCTAACCTTTCTGTTCTGCATGTCTGTACAATACATATGTCAAAGCTGGTGGCCTTGTCCCTTATTGCATAAGGCAGACTATTAAGGTCATACGAGATTACAGCCAATATCATCTTGGAATTTGGCTACATCCACTTCTGATCACACACTGGATTTCATCAGGTTCCTTTGTCCCTAGAAACAAGAGCTGACCTGCACAGGTACCTTCAGTCCCTGTGTGTTTGGGATGACGGCTCATTGTGTCAGTGTGAGAATGGGGAAGGGATGTTACTGAATGTGGTCAAAGTTTTCAATTTTTTTGAGCTTTGGGTGGAGTGGCATTATCAGCTTGGTTTGAATTGTGATTCAAGTTATTTGTCCATTTCAAAGTGAAATCAAGCTTCTTTCTGCGTGAATGGTTATTCAGAATGTTTTACTACTGAATTTATGACCCGCTCTTCACAGAGATACAACACTAAAAGTGAAAAAACCCTAAAACCTGACTGCAGGAACTCTGTGCATTGTCTGGTCAAACATTTTTCCCCAACTTTCTTTAAAAGCCCACTAGAAGTCAGGGATCTTGTGACAGGGAGCAGGGCTGCCAAGGGTGAGAGGAGCTTGTTTTGCAATTGGGCCTGGGGGGAGAATTGCTACATCTACAAGCCAGGTTGCAGATGTAAAATGTGCTTTTGGGGGCTGGGGGGCTTTCCTAAACAAATATAAAGAGATCTTCTGCCATGCACAGGGGAAACCTGTTGATATTATCACAGTGAGCCTTTGGTCTGTTGATCTGGAGCTGCTGGGCACTGTGAAACCATTTTGAGAGACACAAGCTAAGCACCATAAAGGCAGGTTTGGCAGGTACGTCAGGCGCTGGGACAGGAGGCGAGGGCTCCGATCTCTGCAGCGCTGGGAGGGCGGCTCTGCCCCCCAGGAAGAAGCTGAACCTTTACAAAAGAAGTCTCCTACAACCTGCCCTGCAGAAAGAGCACAAGTGCAATCCAATGGGAAAAGATGAAATTTTGTGACAGTCCATGTCCCCCACAAGCCATCTATCTCTGTGCCTTGTGTTAAATGGCAAATGAAACTCTGCTTTTTGTGCACCCAGCAGAGAAGGGCGCCCCTGCTCCGACCCCCTGCTCTCTGGGGCAAGAGGCCCTTTCTGGCCGTAATCTCCTTATAGGCCTGAATTAATTATCTGTTTCCCACTGGCGGTCAAATAAGCATAATTGCACTGGATGGCACGCTCTGCTTCGTTACACAGTAGAACTGATAAGACTGTAAATCTGCTTGTCTACTTAAATTATCTTCCCTCTTTTCTTCCTCTTTTATCTTCCTCATTTTACCACTTTTTAATGATATCCGTAACAGTCCAAAGTCTGCAGCATTTTGCTTTTTGTTGTTCCTCTTCTTTCCCCTCCAGCATGCAATACCCACGGGGCAGCACTAACAATTCATGGTTACACGCTGATATTTCACGGTGTTTGATTCACTGCATGACCAGGGAGCCGCTGTGTTTCCACCCTGTCCAGCTGGACCCTACGCCCATCCTCAGACCTCAAGGGCAGAGGACAACCTGCTGCTTTGCTACCAACCTATCGCTGCTTTACCGATTAAACTCCTGCACCGAGTTTGAGGCCTAAATACTGTTTCTCTGTCATGATAATCAAAAGAAAAGGAGCATGTACAAACTGCAGCCCCGCAGCGATGCTGTGCTTTGTCACCTCTGCTCCTCCAGGCTGAGGAAGCCAATGGATTTTGCTTTAGCAGCAATATTTTTTCCTTTCCTCCTCTCTTCAATAATGAGAAGTTTCTTAAAACGTAGAGGCTGCAGACACAAATTAATGCCTTTTCATTACCTACTTATAACATACAAAACCAAAAGGTTTCTGATGTCACGCTTTCAATGTTTACTAAAGCAGAGACTTTGCTCTGGCAGACCTCTCCTTCACCGGCCAAAACTCACACTGAAGGTTAACAGCTCCCAAAGTTAATGATTATCTTTCCTTGTTTGCTCAGTGTTTCAGAGTTAAAACATGTAAATACGACTCTCATGTGTAATTGCTCTGGTCAGCCAGCGATGAGCACTGCAGAAAACATAAACACATCTATTAGCAGAGAGAAATTGTACTCCCTGGCCTCCCCGGGCTCCCAGAAGTGTCTGCTTGCCCAGAAAACAGCCAGCGCAGGAGGAAACTGTCCCGCTCGGGCTGGCGATTACACGGAGCCTGCTATGAAAACCCCCTCTCAAAATAGCAATTTCTAATCTCTCCCGAGGCCGTTAATCAGGTTTCTAATCCAGCAAAGCTGTCTGTACTGTAACATGCTGCGATTCCCAAGCCCTTATTAGAAAACCCTCTTGGTTACAGCATTTACTGAGTCAGGGGACTGATGGCAACGTCTGTCTGGGCAGAAATAGCCACAAAACAAATATTCTGAGAGATAGGTCTGAGAAAGTGGCTGATGCCATGACCTGGCTGTCCCTTACCTGTGAGAGCAGGATGTTACCGAAGCCTCATCTGTGTAGAAATACAGCGCAATACCATCTCCTAATCTGAGATTTTCTGAGGACTGAAAGCAATCACTGATTCTCTGGAGACAAAACAATAGCTGGTCCTGTCCGATCACTTTTAAATCAGATAGAAAAGGCCTGAATGTGTTCAGCTTCACAGGAACAGAGGTTTTGCTCCTGTACTTTGGATAAATTCCAGCTGGGGTAATTGCATCTGCCTCTTGCCCAGCTTTCCCTGGGTGGTTCTGGCTGTCTCAGAGGACGTGATGTGTTGCAGCGGGGGAGTGTGACATGGCTGGTGTGCATTCGCGAGTATGTGATATTTGCAGTATTAATGGGGATCCCTCTGGCAAAAGGCACTATATAAATGTAAACTCATCACTCACAAAGCGACCCAGCATCCTCCTGCATGGCTGTACACAAGCACACTGTGTTAGTGAGGCAATGGGCTGTTAAATCTCCTCCTGCTACAGGAGCTTTAAGAGGCTCCCTGTGTCCCAGGCTGATATTTAGACTTTGAGGCTCTGGTTGAAGAGATACAGGCTCCCAAAGGGGCTCAGCTGGAGGAGACTGCAGGGATGGTTGAGGCACTATGACAAGGATTGGTCCTGGTGTTCAGCAGGATCTCAGCTTGCTTCTCATGCCTGCAAAGCCATTTTAAGCCGAATCGCCACCAGTCCCACATTTGCAGGAACTAACAGGAAGGTTTAAAGGGAAAATGTGCCATGTGCTGACACTGCATGTGTGCTGCATCAACACCTCCCTAACACGTAACCTAAGAGGGAAAAAAAAGTTTAGTAACACTTGGGGAATGAATTGTGTGAGAGCCCCAGATAACGGAGCACTGCTAATGCTGGGATGTGCACAGCTGTGTGCCTGCCCAGGAAAAGCCCCCGCCGCCTCCCAGCCTCCTCTCCCCTCGCTGGCCCCCACACAGCCACACATGCTGCAGCAGCCTGTCTGCAACACACGTGCGTGGGGAAGACGATAAATACAGTGTGTGTTGTTTCTTTATTTAGCATGTTCCTCCCAAGAGGCTCCAGGGGCTTGAACTCGTGGTTTTACTGAGCTTGCTGTTTTTCTGCCTGTGCCCATGTGCGCATGTGCGTGCACGGAGGGGGCCTGTTTGGTGTGTGGTTTCCTTCCCGGCAGAGTGAGATCCCGGGGGCCGAGGGGTCTGGAGCAGCCCTGTCCTGCAGCCGATGGCCTGTCAGCAAAGGCTGCAGCAGCCCCTGTGCCCATCAGCCCTCAGCAGCCTCCCAACTGCACCCACATCATGCTCAGATCAGCTGGCCTCCCCTGGGGTTTTGCTTTCGCATTCTGCTGTTGACATTTGCCCATATATTTTAGCTTCATTTTGCTGTTCTTTTTTCTGCCATCCCTCTCCCCTCTTTACCGCTGTTTATCCAGTGCTTGGGAAGTCTCCCATGCCTTGTGAAGCCCAGAGCCCCTGTTGCTTCCCCACACCTTTCCCTTCATATCTGGCTGGGTCCAAACCCCATCTCCCACTGGCAACCCATGCCCTGCCCCATCCCACTGTCCAGCTCCACACTGCACAAAGGAGCTGTGGAAGGGAAAAAAAAGTTATCTGAAGGTTAGCACAGGGCAGGTGTGGGGCTGGCACTGTGTTCCTGCCCCGCACTGTGCATCCTGCCAGCTGGAGCCCTGCGTAGTGTAGCCGAAATGAGAGCACCCACCTCTCTCAGCTGCCCACCCTTGCCCAGATAAGACCCTGTGGGGGCACAGGGCCAGCATGTCCCCAGTGCTGGATGCTGCCGGCACCAGGCAGTGACTCATTTTGCTGCTCAGGGCTCTGGGTGTGGATGTCTCACTTGTTTCTCACCTTGGCAGCAGCAGCTTCATCTGGTCAAGGGCTTTTTGTCCCTGCCCGGCACGGAACAGTGTGGCTGGCACGTATGGTCCTTGTCCCCTACGCAGCATCTGCTCACCCCAGGCCACAAGCTAGAGCAAAAGTGCCTACCTCATCTGTTGGTTTCCTAGAAATCCAGTGGCCATCTTGGCAAGCAGAAACCCAGTCCACAGGGCTTGTTAAATCAACACAGCAGGGACCATTACGAGGAGGTTTGCATGACAAAGTGTTTGCAGCTGTGTCAGAGGGTGGAGAGTGTTTTTTAATCTTTGCTTTTCCCATTTGAGCTATAGAGGCAAAACAGCCCTTCAAAACAGCACACAGGGATGCAGCCTGTGTGCACAAGCTGGCGAATGGAGCCCCAGAGCCCGTGAGGACGTCCTGTGTGCACCCGCAGTGTCCGGGCACGGCTCAGCGGCTGCCAGCCCTGGCGCAGGGCAGGCTAGCGGGCAGCACTGGGAGCTCCCGCTGGAAACCAGCCCCGACACAGGGAAACAAGCTGCCGGGTGCTGTGCTGGGGCCGTTAGATGCTCAGGCTAGCGGCGCTGTAAGAAAAATTATTCAAGTGCAATGAGCATAACCTGAAATGCAGCTGCAGCAATGGGATGTGGGTAGCCATCCTCCTCGGGGGGCTGGGAGCCCCAGGAGCCCTTCTCCAGCCCTGACTGCACCCCCAACCACACAGCAACCCCTCCCCTTGCCACTGCTTTACTTTGCATCTCTTGGCTTTTCTTTCATCTTTGCCTTTTTTTCTGTCTCGTTTTTTCCTTTTTTTTTTTTCTTTTTCCTTTTTTTCCCCTTTCCTCTCCCCTTCTTGCCTCTTGCTGCTTTTCTGCTGTGCCACAATCAGACCAAGTCTGACAGCCAGGAGCAGTTACTGGTTTTGTGAGCCACTAGTGTCCAGCAATACAGTGGCCTGGCTTTGCGGGCTGGTGCAAGATCGCTTTCCTGGGGAAAAGGAGCAGCTCTGGAGCCTGTGGCTGCCTGAGAGGCAGCCTGGCTGCTTCAAGGTGCAACATCCACCCCCTCTGACTGTACGAGCTGTAGTTTTGGCGCCTGTTAGTGAGCATTTACACGCTGTGTTTTTGCCACTCAAAAATCCCAAGGCTTGTAACAAGAGCTGGGGCTTTAACCAGCACCGTCTGTGTGAAGGGCTTCATGGAAACTTCTCTGGTTTCTGTGGATGTCAGTTCTGAAAACCAAGCTTATCTCCTCTGAGCCGTGCAGTAGGTCCCTAATTTGAATTATGTACGAGAGCCGAGGGCGGCAGACAGGCTGTGCCAGCACCTCCAGTTTTCACATCACGAGTCGGCAAAACCTGCTCCTGGGCTGGCCCAGCGGGGCTTCCTGGGCACCAACAGCCAGCTGCAGAATCAGTAGAGCTGCTGGTTACTTCTCTTCCTCATTTTTTTTCCCATTTTTGCCTCTTTGTCCCGTTTTACGTGAAGCCAAGCTGCATAAATATTTGATCCCCCGAGGCTCTGGACCAAGAAGCAGAGGTGGGCTCCATCCTCCTGGGGAAACCTCCCGGTGGTTGGCACCACCTGGCTGCCTAAAACCCACCTGAAAATGTCTGTGCCTGGACTGCCTGCAGCTCCGGGCAGGGACCTGCCCGTGTGTGGGCAGGTTATGGGATGGATGCTGAAGCCACTCAGTGGGCTGGGACATGGAGCTGAGGACCATCCTCTCTGCTCCACGTCGCTCAGCACCCTGCCACCATCCCGGACGATTGTCTCCCCCGTGTGAGTGCTGAGTGGCATCCGCTTTGGCTTTGCTGTTGCTCCCTGCGGCCTCGTTGCACTACAGGCTTGATTTTAATGGAAGATGAAAGCGTGGCAGGGGCACGGAGGTGGCAGAGCCAGCCCCGTGCTGAATGGAGCTCAGGCTGGCACCAATTCCTCGACAGAGTCAGCAGCCCTGCGACCGTGAGCAGGGCGCTTGCAAGCCCTCACCCTTGGAAAAAAACACACACGCTAAAAAATATCAGGCCAAGCTATAGCAATGCATAGCTTGTTTTGTTACAGATTAATTGCTGCAATAAACCCCAGGCACTTTGCTGAACTGCATGCTTAACCTACTCTTCCAATGCCTTTTTTTTTTTTAAGACAGGCACAATGTAAACTGTGATCGTTGCTTTTATGGGGAGCTCACAGACTGCAAAGATGTTTGTCTTGCATCTGCGCATCTCCAGGCAGGAGGCCGGGACCTGGTGGGGGGGAACCACCTCTAAGCAGCCCAGCCCTGGGGACAGGTGACACAGACATGGCTGGGAGCCAAGACCCTTCATTCCAGTGCTGG
Organism: Nesoenas mayeri; assembly: GCF_963082525.1. Lineage (NCBI taxonomy): Eukaryota > Metazoa > Chordata > Aves > Columbiformes > Columbidae > Nesoenas > Nesoenas mayeri. The sequence goes on along the minus strand of NC_137565.1, from coordinate 7,980,858 downwards.
GTAGAAATGCTGTGCAGTGACTGATTAATTCTTCCCTGAGTATCTGCTGTGTCCTCGCAGGGGCTGCCGGAGCCTCCCTGCCCCGCTGCTGCTGGGAGGGCCCTTTGCTGGGCACAGGGGTGCTCAGCCGGTGCTTTCCTTGCTGGAAAGGTTTCAGGTGCTGCCCGGACAGTGAGGGTTTTGCTGAGCTCGCAGCCTGTAATCTTACTCCTGGACTTGAGACACCTTCTGAAGCCACTCCTGGCCCTGTTCCCTGCTCCTCTGTCCCCAGGACAGGCTGTAATCGTCTCTTGGCAGGACAGCCCTGACCTGAGCGCTCTGGCTCCCAGCAGATTTCCCCAGCCTCGCTGAGCATTTGCAAAAAAAAACAAACCCAAAGATTTATTCTTGACAGCTCAGCTGGGTGGAGAAAAAAAACATGTTGCTCTTTACGTCTATTCTTAATTTTGGCTTTTTTTTTTTATAACAGAGGTTGCCAATAATAATACAGCAGGAACAGCTTCTGGCCCCATAACCATCAGTTTTCTACCCTTTTCTGTTGCAAGTGCCAGCTTGGTTTCCTGCCAGCCCAATGTCTGCTGACAAAGTGTCCGGCAGTGATGCAGCCAGGGATTAGGGATGATGTGAGCAAGCTGTGCTCTCTCAGCCCTGGATAGTGATGGGGACAGTAGGTGACATCAGGTGTCACTGGGAGGTGACAATTGGACCCACCTCCAAATAGTTGTTTATGGAAATATGGCTGGATGAAATGCAAAAGCAACACGGACAGATAGGGCTTATAGATCAGCGCTTTAGAATGGGAATTTTCCAGAAATACATTTATTCTGGAAAGAAAAAGTTCCCAACCTTCCTGGTCCTGTGGGATAAGGGCGTTGGAGGGGGCCCAGATGTGCCCCTGCAAGAGCAGACCTGGGAAAAGCCCCCCTGTGATGGGCAGAGATGGAGCTGGGAAAGTTTAACTGAGCCCTGGCGAGGTGGGGTTGGTTTGTGTGAACCAGTTTCCTTGTTTGCAATGGGTGTGAGGCTGGTGAGGGAGATGAGCTCTGCCCCAGCGATCCCCACCTGCAGCCGATGCCACCCAGCATCCCCGCAGACCTGGCATGGATAAGCACACTGTTTGCTTTATGGGGGAGAAATACATCAATGTCTTATAATGTGACCCTCCAGGTTATTCACTATATAAATACATTGTCTCAAATAATCAAAGCTGTAAAATTTAGCTGACATCTTCCTTGTATCTCTGCCTGCCTCTTTGCAGAGCTCTGCAAGGCCTGTGGCCGGAAAGCACAGTGAAAACCAAACTTATACAGCTGAGCACCTGGGAATGATGGGGACCAAGAGACAGCCCAGGACTGGTCCACATGGAGCATGATAGAGAAATCAGGTTTATTGCCTAGGGTGAGGCTGGTGTTGTCCAGGCAGGGGCAGGGAATGGCCAGCACCCAGCCAGGATGCCTGCAAGACCTGGACACGATGCCTCAATCTCCTCGTAAAGAAAAGCTGCTTCCCTTCGTTAAAGCTTGAGAGTCCCATTCACCGACAACCCTTTTCCCCAGCACCCCAGGCTCTCCTTGCCCTCTCTGGGGGTGGCCACAGGGCTCGACCCCCATTTCTATGCCGCTCAGGGTGCCTGGTGGTGGCAGTGGCTGTGGGAGAGGCAAGCGGGCTGGCCCCAGCATCCCGGCGCTGGGATGGCTGAGCCTTTGTTCCCCTGCAAGCCCTGGGCTCCCCGCTCCCCACTGTGGCGCTGGCCCACAAACCCAGCTGCAAACCCGTGCTGTGCAACAGCTAAACACTGGGAAACTGGGCAAGTGCCAAGAACTTTGATCCCCAGCCATGAAAACCTCCTCCACAAGCTGACTTCTCTTGCGAAATAACCTCCTGGGGGGGCTGAGCTGCTGCCTCTGCGGCCCCAGAAAGGGGTTTGGCTGTTCAGTGGTGGCATTGCCTGCAGCCTTGTCCCATAGTGAGGCTGGGCAGACACAGGTTGCACCAAAAAAAGGCCTCTTTTTTTTTTTTTAACTGTTTCCTGGGGTTGCTCGGCAGCTGCAGCTGCCCCAGCTTCAGGTGGACAAAGCTGAGCCCTGCACAACACACACAGCGTCAGCCTGGCTGGCTACGGAAGGGCCACAGGTGCTCTCTGCTAAAGAGCTCAATGAGCCACAGATGAACGATTTCTTTCTCCCGTTTTTGTTATCTTTAACTGCAGTACCATCCAGCATGGTGATGGAATTGGGCCCTTTAGGTTATTTAGAAGCAAAGATGGGAAAGAGGGGGATGTTTTGCAAATGCCAGATTGCAGCTTGATCAAATCAAGGCAAAATGGGGTCTGCGCAAATGTGAATGTGTAAAAAGACAGCAGAAGAGCATCTGGGGCTTCTCATACAGAGGAGACTCCCACTGAGGCAAACAAACCCTATCCTATGGTCCAAAATGCTGCCAGATCCTCGGAGAAGGTGATGGTCCCGCTGAGCTGCTGCAAACTCCGCAGCTTGCCAGGCGGACACGGAAAGTGCGGGACCAATGTTGTGGCAGTCATGGCCAGCCCTGCCGTGAGCTGCTTTTATTCAGTTTTCCTATGGTTAAACCCAGATCTTCCCTGTTCTTGCTTGTCACTTTTATTAGCGTTTCTGCTCCTTTATTTATAACTGCAGCCTTGTCTCTCACACCCACGGGCACACGTGTTAGTAAGACGCCTCTGCACCTCTGCTGATCATCCTGGGATGTGCCTCAATCTGCCACCGTGTCCCAAATCATCCCCTGAGGTGGAGGCTGTGAGGGGATGAGCAGAGGCCAAGAACTTTAGGGCATCAACGCCATAAAGCCTTTAACATCACTCTAGTGTCACCTGGCCGTGGCTCCTTAACCACAACAATAACAAGGAATGTTTTTCCACTCTGCCAAGTAATCAGAATGATTTCCAGTGCTCCCTGTCTCCTCACAGTTGGTCTCCAACATATGTGTTCCTGCCCGCAGGACCCAAACGAGTCCCCCTGTGTTTCAGGAATGTCGGGCCACTACAGCTTCTGGTGCTGGCCGGGACTGTGCAAAACTCAGTGCATTGGTGCTGAGCGGTGGAGCTTGCTGCAGGGCTGGAGCATCCGCTGCCGGCCCCCATGGTGCAGCAGTGGCTTGGCAGCATGGGAGGGTTTCCTTTTTTTATTAGTGAGCACGCTGAACTTTCCCATACTCCCCACAAGTTTCCCATGGATTGGGGTGAAATCAGGGTTTGGCTCTATCACCCTTTGTGCCGTGGCTTGGAGAGTGACAGGCCGGGTTTTGGTCCCAGCAGAGGGGATGGAGGCAGCATCACCAGCACCTTTGCCCTCCCACAGAGCTGGGCATGGATACGGCACCCGACCTTTTCTCTGGAGAAAGGAATTTTTCTTAACAACAACAACAAAATCACAACCCTAAACATGTTTTTTAAGGAGAAATAAAGATTAGAAATACTGTAAGTGGTAGAGACAAAGCACCAAAAATAGCATTCAAAGTTTCCTCCGTGCACTCTCCCTGCAGGCAGCCTGCACTATATTTGTCTTCACTTGCCATTTCTGCTGCAATCAATTTGCAATTGCCATTGGCAAGGAACTCATCTATTAAAAGCTTGACTGAGATCTGTGGTGAAGATGTCTGTAATAAAAAAATCTGGCCATTCATTAATAAAAAATAAAATAGTGTCCTTCTCCGCACATCTTCCTGGCCCCACCAAAATCCACCAAAATCACCAGCAGCCGTGTTATCCGGGCTCAAGAGCAGCCATGGAAGCCCAACACGGGTTTCCTTCCACGTGGGGAGGGATTTGCTCCGCAGCCGCTCAGAGACTTGGAAGCACTTGGCGTTTGTTGCGTGTCAGTGCCTTATCTCCGCAATTTGCTGCAGGCCACCCTGGGGAGGCAGATTCCTCCCGGGTCAATTGCTTTTATCATAAAAACAAATGTTTTCTATCATCCCTTTCATCCTGGGATGAAAGTGCAGATAGAAATCACACGGCTCCCCGTGCTGCCTCGGTGGGCTGTGCTGCTGGGTGCTCGCTCTCCTCCCAGAGAAATGGGTGGGAGCAACAGGGAAGGGAATTGGGAGCCTGGAGTGGTCCTTGGCCTTTGCCTAAAAAAGTAACCCCATGAGGCTGCCTAAAAAATAACCCCACAGGGCTCCCTGTGGGCACACGGCTCTGCCCCGGCCTTCTGCCCTAACGCATCCCAGCCAGCGCTGCCACCCAGTTGGTTTCTGCCAGACCCAGGCACAGACTGGGAGCCCGTCCGAAACCCTCTGCTTGGGGAAGGGATGCTGAGGGAGGCAGGAGGGTGACGGGTCCATTTTGAGGCTGAAGGGACACAGCCTGTAGAGCCAAGCAAAACAGCGGCTGCGGAGGGGGATACAATTGCTGCCTATAAATAGCACTGAGAAGCGAGCATTAGGGAGGGAAAAAAGCTATTCAAGCTAAAGGACAATGTTGGCACAAAAGCAAATAGATATAATTAGCCATTAATAAATGGAGGCCAAAGATTAGAGAAAGTATCTAATATCAGAAAAGTGAGAGCTTGGAAGGCTTTCCAGGGAGAGTGGTAGAGGAGACCTCGACCAGTGTTTAAAACAGGCTGTGGCTATTTTTTTAAAGTCATTAAGTTATGAGTTGTCAAACACAGTCTGCTGTGATTGCAGATGAGCCTTTTTTTCTGTGTAAAAGGGAATATTTGGCCTCTCTGTGATGTCAGGAACAGCAGAAGGGCCTGGGAAGCTGCTCTGTGCACAGCCCTGTGATACAAACCTGGTGCCCAGTGCTTCCTTGGGCAGATAGACTGATCCAGCCCTTCCCAGAGTCCCTCTGGCTGCTCTGCCCTTCCCAGCCCAGCCAGGGACCAAACCTGCCTGGAGGGACACTGCAGTCCCAGATGGGAGGGCTGCCCCTGCCGTGGGGCTCAACCAGCCCCTGCGGCTGGGGTGCAGGCAGCAGTGCAGGCAGCAGGACAGGCAGAGGTGCAGGCAGCAGCGAGTGCCTGTGTCTATACGGGTATGGTGGTGGCAGAGAGAAGGTTCCTCCTCAGTTGCTGTTTCCAGTGGATGAAGTCACCGGGCTGCAGCGCCTGAGCTCAGCGGAGGGTGAGTCAGTGCCGGCCATGCCAAGGCACCATGCGCAGCCCCTCACAGCTCCCCGCAGTCCCCCATAGTGCTCACAGCTCCCTGCAGCCCCCCCAGCATAGCAGCTACCGTGCCCTGCACTAATGCTGCTACTGCTGCCTCCCAACAAAGGGGTTGGGTGTGGGACGTGTGCAGTGTGGTCGCCCACGCCACTGCATGGCCACAACTGCTGCTCATTGGGCATCAGCAGCCATGGCTGGAACCTCCCCAAACCTGCCCAGGCTGCCCAAAGGTGGTGCAGGAGGTCAGGGCTGTGAGAGCGTGGAAGGGACTGAGCTGCCATGGTGGCTTTCACACTAGCACTGGGTAGGGCTGACCCCATTGGGATCCTCTCTCCTCTCCAATCTACCCATTGAGCTCCTTTTGCCTTTTTAGAGGTGTTTTCTGCTGCAGGGTTTAAGGTGCAAGAAGCAAACCTGCCACTGGCTGTTTGTGCTGGGTTGGTGAGCTAAAGCAGCATGTGGGATGGGCAGGTGGATGCTGGCGGCTGGGTGGCAGGGCAGGGGGTGTGATGGCACGCCGTTGTCCCCCCCAGCACTGCAGCCTGGTCACAGCCTTGCACCGCAGCGGGGGTCCCAGTCCCTGTGGGTGGCAGGGATGGGGACACCCCTGTCTGAGCCGAGGGGGTTGGATGTCACTGCCATGGAGGTGTGTGTGCTGGAGCAGCAGGGCTGTGCTCACCAAGCTCCAAGCGCAGCCTTGGCTCCAGCCCCTTCCCTGCAGTCACAGCACAGGGCAGTCAGATCCTCTGCGACTCCTGGAATAACATTCACTTTCCGAAGAAAGAGAGGAAGCGAGAAATCCCTGGCCATGCCGAGCGGTGTAACCCGTTGCCGGTCAGGGCGGGCAGCTGCCCACCTCCTTCCTGCTTGGTCCGATTTAGTTTGTTTGCCTTCTCCAAAGCAAACAGTGTTGAAACGTGTAGGGGGGGTTGTGTTTGGCAAATCCCCCCCTTTTGCTTATAAAAGCTGCTTCCTGGTGCAAGATTTCCAGCATCCTGTTCCTTCCAAACAGCACTGCCGACGGGTGGCGGGGGGTTTCCAGAAACATGTGGTATTTCTCACCCAGTGTCTGAGCACTGGCTTCATCCACCACCTGCAGCAGCACCGACCCACTGGCACCCGCTGGCTCTGTTGTGCTGGGCCTTCCCCTTCCTGCTGAGCGGCACCATGAAGGGATCGGCCATGGATTGGCTGCATTTAGCACTTGAGCCCTTCACTGCTTTTGCTTTACCCCTGGCCGTCTGCTACCCATGTCCAGGATTCAGGTGACATGGAACACGCCCTCAACGCAGCAGTGCAGGCAGCATTAAACCAGCACGCTGCTGCTTTTGAACCGAAACCTTGTACCTCCCTCTAAGCCCATCCACACGCTACACCAAAGCTCAGACCATCGACATCGAATCAAAGGCCAGGGAACCAAAGGGGCACAAATGCCCCTTGCCTAGGCAGGGAAGTGAGGGCTCATCCTGGCTTCTCACTCAGGTCTCTGGGGCCAATCTGGGTTAAAAAACACAGAAACAGAGCTCAGCAGCCCCAGCAGAGGCTGGGGTCAGTAGGTCGGTACTGGAGCCAACACACAGGCATATGCCGCATGGCAGGTGCACATGGAGGCACCAAAGATTGGGAAACCTCTGCAAAACCTGCTAGAAATTGGCCCAGAAAGCCCCAGAAAGCAGAATGTATCCTAGCAGGTATTTGGTTCCCCTCTGCAAGGCTCCCAAGGACACCTGTGCAGGCTGGAGGCACCAGTGTGGGCGGCTGCCTCAGGGCAGGGATGTGCCACCTCTGTGATGCACCCAGTGAGATCCCCAAGCAGCCCTGGCATTTCTCTCATCTCCTCTGCTTTGTCTCCGCTGCCGGTGGGTCCAGCAGCCACCTCAAGGGTCTGATTGCTGCAGCCTGCACATCAGGCTCCAGCAAGGTGTTCTGGCACACTTGGCATCCCCATCGTACTGACCATCACAGCCTCCTCCAGGCTGTCTCTGTCCGTTCATCTCTGCTCTGCTTCTCATACCAACAGCATCCCAAGAGCAGCTGGTCCAGGGCCTCAACATCTTCTCTGTGCCCACTGGTCAGGCTCAAGAGGATATGACGGCCCTTTGCCTGGAGCAGTACCTGGTGGAGGTGTGTTCTCTGCGGTTTTCAGTTCTCAGTTCACAGTAAGAAGTGGTAAACGGGAGTAAATTGAGCACAGATGGGAAATGAGTTGGACTGAATTCTGCACGTGCTTCTGCTCCACCCCATGGAGCCCCTTGCCCTTATGGCTGAGAGTGGCTTGGGCTCTGGGGAACGCTCATTGCTGGGTCCCTGACTGGAGGGAGAAGCAGGATTTTCTTGGAGACCTTGAAACACAGAGTTTGAACACACATGACTCACAATTCATGGCCTCATGTGAGATGGGCACCAGTACAATCCACCACACGATGCTGAAGCAGAGCAATTGCTTGAATGAGCTCCTGCTTCCAGAGGAGTGGGCTGGAACAATTCAAGCCAGTGGGAAACAGGCAAAATAAAACTGAACAACAATATTTTGAGCTTTTTTTCTTGGTAAATATGTAAACAGAGTTTCAGCAATTTAGCCTGAAAACCATTCAATTAGTGCTGTTGCCCACGCAAACAATACTACAGTCCTTGAGAGGCTGGGCTGAATCCACACCAGAAAAAGCAAAGGTGAAGAGCTGAGTCTCCTGTGAACCCCATGTCTTTGTGAAGCTGTATGGAAACAAGCGGTCACAGCTGCCAGCCCACTCCACATGCCACCACCTTCCTGAGGATGTTTTATGCTTGTGGTGGTTGCTGCTACAGTGCCAGATCTCAGGAAACTGAATTTACTGGTCACCCAGTGCCTCTGGTATGGAGCAATGCAAAGTAAGAGAGCGCCGGTGTTATTCTGGCCAAGGCCAGACAAAAGCTATTTCAGTCTCTGGTTAAAATCCTACTTTTTCTTTCTAAGGACATTTACTGGAAAAGTGTCAAAGACAAAGAATGTAAAAATGTACTTACAAATAGCACAGCAGGAGTGATTTTCTATAGTAAAGCTGCACAATTCCTGCCTATTCCTCCAGCCACAGCAGGACCCGGTTTGGTTGTTCCCTTAACACACCATCCTTGCTGGAGAACCAAGCAATGAAAGGGGCAGAAAAGGTTTCAGCAAAGCCTCCTTCCTCACCTTTTCTGACTCACCTAGTGGAAACTCTGCAAGTCACCCAGCGAAGAGCCAGGTTTTGCAAAAGACAGGGCTACACCACGTTGCGCTGCTCTCTGGACAACCACCTTATGTCCCCCTGAGTATGGTTCACCATTTTCATTCATCTTTTAGAGAAAAGCTTGTGTCACATAGTCCCTGTGGTTTTGTCGATTGGAAGATAAGCTGAAGTTAAAACAAAATTGACCACATATGCAAAAATACAGGTGTGGGAAGGAGGAGAAAGGGGGGAATTCAGAAGAAAAATGTGCTGCAGAAGCACCAGTGTTTCTGTCGCCCTGTAGAAGCTCTTGGTGCAAACCTCAGAGCAGCTGCCGATGGGCACAAAGCCTCAGCCAAATGGCTTGAGCCCCACACCCCACTGCAGCACCCTGGGGAGGAACCAACAGCAGCAGAACTGCTGTGAACTGGATCCAGGTCAAGCAGTGAACAGAGGCTGAAGAGCTTCACCCCTGCTCAGAGCAAAACTAAAAGGTTTACACTCAGCCCTCCCTAGAAGCCAGGAAATTGCTCTTTTGTGTCTGATGTTACGGTGGGAAATTGTAATGAAAGGGGCAGTGCGAAGGCCGTGCTTGGAAGGGCAGCAGTCTTTCATAATAATATCCATTTTAATCTAGTAAAAAAAAAGGCATTTTACTTTTAAGGATTTCATCAAACTGGCTATTTCAGCTCTAGTAGTGCTGTGAACCATACGACTCAAAAATGGGTTAGGTAGAAGGGATCAATAGCAATTTATCTGGAAAAGGCCAGTCCAGGAGGAACAAGAGGTTTCAATACAAGAAACTCGGCTTGAGGAAAGTACCGTCATATTCCCTGTTCCAGGAATCAAGTATGTATTATTTCAAACTTATACACTGCAAAATGTTGCAAAACAACCCCCCCCATTCTTCTTTCAGACTAGTCTGAACTTCCTATGATTTAACAAAGATGTAATCATATCCGCAAAGATCCCAGAGTTCCTTATGAGCATCTTAAAAAGTAGGAATGAATCATTTCCTCATGTAACAATCAACTTCGCAATGCCATGATCCTGGAGATGACAGTTTAACAGTCCAAGGCAAGCACTCAGAAGAAAATAAAACCATTTAATGCAAAACATTTTACCAAAAGTTTGTACAGCAATTTAATATAAATGGAATCTTCTCTTAAAACATGAAACCACCAATATAAATGTATTGTTACAAAGCTGATTACAAAACTATCCCCTCAGCCACACAGAGAGGTAGAGAGGGTATTTCTGTCATTTGAAAACGCCTAAGATGAACTGAAAAGTAATGTTCAGGATCTAGCCTTCTATGCATAAGTGATGGCAACACACATACGTTGTTGGATTAAAACACAGATGATACATCTTCAAGCCATCAGGCTTTTACTAAACTTCCTAATAATTTGTGGGTAAGCAACAGAAATATCTGGAACACCTGCCAGCTATATTATATGGCTTTCCCTAACGATGGGAAGCCTGATGTCAGGGCAGACTACAGTGTGTGTTCCCCTGCACGGAGCAGGCTCAGACTACAGAGTGTGTTCCCCTGCACGGAGCAGGCTTTAGGGATGGTTTAAAAAAAAGTAGTTTCTATTCCTGCAGCTGCTCCAGGCTGCACCTTCTGGGACCTGAGGGCAGGTTTGAACTGGTGCATCCTGGCCCCACTGGCTGAGCAGGGGCTCAGGGAAGTCCAGTCATAGGAGGAACAAGTGGTGCAGCCACCCCAGGCTCCCCATCTCAAGTTGCTGCTTCCCAGGCTGTCAGAAAGCTACATGGGTGCAGAGAGAGCTCATTTTGGAGCAAGCGAGGCCCTGCAGAGACTGACAGCTGTCAGTCCCGCCAGGCCAATAAAGAGCAAGAGACAGAATTGGTCCTTGTTGAGAACTCGCACAAGGCAGCTGGAAGGGCAGGGCAGGATGGGCTGGAGCCCTCTCCTCCCCTCCGCCAAGCACTACAGCAGCACAGGCGCTGCCCCAGCACATTCATTTCTTTATTGGCAGACGTGGCCGGTCTGGAAACAATTACCTGTAAAAGGAGCTCTTTCACCGACATAGCTGTTCACTGAAGTAGCGTCCTGCGAGGCTGGGCTCTGCCTGGTCCGCTGCCAGCCAAGCCGAGAAAGGCTCCAGCTAATCCCCAGCGGAGTGGGGCTGCCTGCTCCCAGCTTAGCAAAACAACAACAAAAAGGCCTTCGAGGAAGATGCAGTGGGGGGAACGCAGCTCTTTAGAAAACAAAGCCACATTAACCAGCCTTAACAAAGCAACGGTTTTCTTCTGCAGTGGAAGGGCAGGCTGGTGCCTTCCCTCCCCAGGACAGACTGTCTTTCGGGCTCTTCGGGGACACGTGGGAGGCCGCCTTTTCTTTCTGCTGCGCTGCTCCAGTGCTGGGCTCCCCGCGCTGTTACCAGGAGCTGAAGTCCCCGAAGCCTGTGCTCTTTTTCTCTTTCTTTGCAGCTGTGCTGGTTGAGGGTCCATCATCTTCCATGCTGCGCTTCCTGGAGCCAAAAGGAAAACAACTCTCAGGGACTATTTACTGTTCAGGGGGACCAGGGCAGCTGGATGCCTCTCCTCTCCCATCCCTTATCAATTAGAGAGGAGTACAGCTCTGTGCCAGCATGGGGACCACAGCGGGGTGGGGATGGGGGCCTCTGGCACACCCAAAAAGAAAGAAAGAGTGTCAGTCGGTGGGGATGGTTCAGGTCAGGCTTTTAACACCTCCAGGAATGTGTTCAAAACCCAACACATTCTCCAGGCCAGAGCTGAAGATTTAACAGCTGTGCTTTTTAAGCACAGTCACGATGAAAATGTGAGCCACAAGTTCTTCCCCCACCTTCTCACCTGCATTTGTGGCAGCAAAAGGAATTATGAGGAATTAGGTGTAAAGCAGCTGGGCAAATTTTTCAGATCCTTTCCTGTTTCTTGAGCACAGCCTGTTGCAGTCACTGCTGCTATTCTCAGCCTTTTTCGAGCAGAGTTTGCAAGCCCATGGAAACACTATGCAGCCTGCTCACATACTGTGGTTTTATTGTCAGGTATCAGTAGCCGATAGGGAGAACTGAGAGCCCTGAACCTGCCAAGGGGCTGCTACAGACCAAACTCCCAGTTTCAAGGCAGGCTGCAATGAGTGAAGGACTAGGCAAGAAAATGAGAAGTCCTTTCCATTCTACTTGACCTTTTCCACAGAGCTGCAAACTCTGCCTGGCCTTCCTCAGTAAATACAGTGCAGAATGGCAGTACTTTTAAGCTGAACATAATATTTTAAGGGACAAGCAGTAGTTTGTAACCGACACACCAAACTGACATACATGGGCTAACGCATTTTTCTTCTCACAGGTATGCAAATGCCTGTAAGTCACAAAGGCATATACAAGCTGATTAAATAGCTGTCCAGATCTGTCAGATCTGTGTATGCATAAATACACACCTCTGTGCAGCAGACAGACAACAGCATTTTTGCAAATGCTTTTAGAGAAGCCTATGAAATATCAAATGGAAGGCATTTATTTTAATTTATCCAAAACTCATGCAAAGCTGCCACTCAGGTGGGATTCTGTACTGTCCTTAGGAAAGCAAAGTGCTGCTGCCAATCCCGATGGGTGTACAAAGGGTGTCTGGAAGAGGATGCTTTAGAAGCCTGTACAACCAGCCAGGCACCCTGGAGCTACTCGCCAGACACTCTGTGCTCCCACGGCAAGCCTGGGAACCTGCTCCCCTTTCCACCCATTTCAGTTGTGCTGGTACAACAGTTTGTGCAGCTGAACATGGAACCAGATCAGCAGACTGATACAGGCTTAAGGCAACTACTTCGTGCAGGAGAGGAGCTGCTAAAAGAGAAACGTCTGTGGGACTGTGGCCTTTAGAAATAGCTGCAGAAGAGGAAGAGAATAAAAGATGGTGCAGGAAGTGACACAGTACAGTTCCTCAAGGACTTCTGAGTTGTGCAGCATATCTACAGTTCTCAAGTCAGCACACGCTGTTAAAGACTAACTTGGTCATGTTAGAATGCTAAAAGAAAAGCTCAGTTAACTTATAATCTTGGAAAACAACAGAAGTAGAGGGTACTCTTGACTGTTAGGACTGCATGAAGGTGTCTTTGCAAAGCCTGCTGGCACAAAGCAAACATCTGAGCAGTGGCACTGGACAGGGCCAGCATCCAGCAGGAATGGCAACCGAAACACTCAACAAAGATCAGACGGGCAGTGAACTCACGCTGCAGCCATGTTAATGTATTTTCCAATCCCCTGCCGGTAAGTTTTAGGAGTCTGGACCTCTTTCTTTGGTGGGACCACCTCAGCTTTTGTTTTGGCTGCTTGTTCTTCTAGCTGGACCTTCTCTCTTTCTGCAGCAACCTGTGGGAAGCAAAGAGTGCAATCTGTTGCAAGGACCAGTCAAGAGTAAGGAGAAAATGTCTACAATTCTCTGCAGCTTTAGCGCACTCTAAACCAGCAATCAGCGCTGCTATGATTACAGGGCAGGCTTGAGGAGACAGACCTCAAGGGCCACTACAAACAGGCTGTCTGCAGCCATTATAACAAAACTTCTCTCTTCTCACTTGCAGCCACCCACAGCTACTGTGGGCATCTGGAAAGGAAGCCATTGCAAGCGTGATGGACTGGGAGCTGTGCCAGACTTGGTTACAAGATTCTCCACCGAAAGAGCGGTGATGACCCTGGCACCCAAGGCAATGCCGAATGGCAGGCTTTTACTCTTAGCTTGCAAGCCTATGGGCCCGCGGGCTGCCCATGTTCAAAGAAAAGGCATTAAGTTACGAAGTCCTCCAAAGTAGAGCTCTGGCCTTTCAAAAAAGCCAACCGACTATCCTCACCTGGGCGTCTGCCTCTTCATACGGATCAACAAAAACGGTTGTGGTCTCAATTCTTATTTCTTCCTGGGAGCAGAAGAGAAGAAGAGCAAATCAATCTGCTGATTAAGTTGTGCCATCTCCCCCAAGCTCAGCTTTCAGAGAAGTGTCACACTGTCACACGAGGCCACATGTTCCTTCCTTCCTGCACAGCCTCTGGTGCTCCACACATACCTTGGGACGGTCGGTTTTTGGGTCACTTTCCACATTCTCCATAGCAGTCAGAGTCTCGAAGCCACCAACCACCCTAAAAGAGGAAAGACACAGTTTACAGCTGTCACAAGACACTTAAAACATTCCTGCACCATTATATGTAAAATATCCTATTTATGCCCATTACTATAATAGATTTTACAACCCTGTTTGGAGGAAGGGAAATCAATAACTTTCTTCGGAAGACCTACAATGTCATTCAGTGCAGAAGGTGGGAATTTTTTCTCAAGTCTGGGATTAGAATTTAAAATGAAACAGAACATGGACAAGTCAAACCCTCAGATGCAAAGCGAAGCCTTTTGTCCAGAAACCTGGTAGCCCCACAAACCAGCAAGATAGAGAACAAGTGACTGTGGACAGCCGTCTGTGCAAAAAGACACAAACCCATTACAGAAATGGGTTCACTTGCTCATGCTACATCCATAAATTTGCAGCTCACTTGTTGCTCCCAAGAAGTTTGAAAAACAAGCCAAACGACTTGGTCAAGAAAGCAAATGTTTTTGTTAACTTGTGATTTTTTAACTTTTAAAAAAATGGTATATCTAACCAAAAAGCGTTATTAAGAAGAAAGGGAATTGTAACGATGGCACTACTGGAGAGCAGTGACAGATCTGTCTGCAGGAACAGCAGTAACACAGGAAGAACAGGATTGCTCCTGAAGCATTTCAGGACCGAGGGCTTCTGAGGGCTCTGGGAAAGCAGCAGAGCATCGACTCACAAACACCAGATAACACCAGCACACTTTTCACCGCAGTGTCTACTTAGGATGATGTTAGATCCCTGGCCTCTCGTTTTTCAAGTCAACACATCCAAATACTTGCTTCAAAATGTTTAAGAAAGGCTGAAGACTTTCTGGACTGTTGGATGTTCATTTTCAAAAAAAGTGTGGAACAATGGGAAAGTTCCAGAAAAGGATGTTTAGAAAGGATAAATGGGGTGACCCAGATAATTATAAGCCTGTCATCCTGGCGTCTTTCCCAGCAAAATAATGGAATAGCAGAGACAGGACATGATTAAGAAAGAAAGGAAATAAGTAATGGCAATCAACAAGGTTTCGTGGAAAACAGAGTCTGTCAAACAACCTTCTATCTTTGAGACAACAGATGTGGTTAACATGGATAACAGTGTCTGTGGAACAGACTTCTGCAAGGCGGCTGATATTTTGATTGAAAAACCAGAATGATATGAAATGACCAAAACACACATTCAATAAAAAAACTGTCTGACAGGTGTCAAAATCTAATTTTAAATAGAAACCATTGAGTCAGTACATTTCCAGAGGGTTCCTGCTGAGATCAGACCTTGGTCCCAGGGTATTTAACACTTTTATCCACATCATCATCCCAAATTAAATTTGAAAATAGCTATACTTAGAAAAGCAGTAAATAAAGATGAAGACAAGCCATCGATGCTGAGCGATCCAGACCCCTCAGAAAAGCAGGCTGTAGCTGGACAACAGCTGTTTTAACAGAGCCAAGCCACATGGTCAGGAACCAAAACCACAGCCCATACTAATGGCTGTGGGACAGTGAGAAGAAGCCGTTACTCTCTAAAACACACTCCTGGAGTCAAAGGAGTTTGGGGCTGGGAGCTCGGCAGCAAGGGCAGGATTTCTCCCCTTCAGTCCTCCAAAGCTCGTCGATATTCTGTAATCAGGTTGTAACTTTTAAGAGCAATTAAATAACTCATATGTGTAGGCTAAGAACGGCCTCATTGATTTGCAGCTGGAGATAGGACACTGGGGGAAGCTGTACAGGGCTTGAAGACCCTACATGAACTTTGGAAAGTTCATGACAAAACCTCAGTTTTAAAATCCTCCTCCAGGCCAATATCAGATTCACTTACAATACTGATGATTAACACAGAGCCTAAGATATATTCACTGTGTTTTAATTGCCCCTAAAGGAAACTTTTGATTTAATATTGGAGGATTTTCTAGCCAACAGCTCCATTAATTATCTGCTCATATGTTTTCATTTAATTAGGTTCTGATAATTTGAAATAGCCAGATCAGCTATGCACTGGCAATCTCAGCTGAGTAATCCCATAGCTAGACCTCCCACAATATTAGCCCTAATGCATTTCGGTGATGCTCACGAGTCTTCAGTTGCTATGCTAATTAAACTTTATTTGGTATACTTTGTCACTTTTACATTTTAAAAGGCTGTGATAGACATGGCATGTAAATGACCTAAATAGCCTATTTTGACACGATTATAAAGGGCAAGGGGGAAGAAGACAAAGCTGTTGTGCCTGCAGAGCATGTAATTCTCCTTTGTTCTTAGCTTCTTGTCTCTAAAACGGAAAATTGCTTTCTTTTACATCCCTGGATTCTCTAACATGTTGCACAGAGCATCTCTATGCATATTACAGTGTCAGCACAGTGAGCTCTCAATATGGGTTTATGTCTTTAGACACTGCCATAATACCAAGAAGAAATAACAATGAATTTGAATACAAATCACCAGCTCAGAGAAAAAAGCTCTGACCAGAGGAGTTGGAAATAATTTACTGGTCACTTTTGTTCAGGGAGCACTTGGAAGCTTTGCGAGGATCAGGCCCAGCTGAGGCTGGTGTTTCATCAGTAACAATTAAAATCCAAAAAGGACAAGATCGGATTGCAAACATCACCCATCCAGAAAAACTGAATTACTCACTAATGGGGGCAGTCATGGCTGGATGCAAAAAAACTGAATATTGCAACTTAAGGTCTCAAACCATAAAGGATTTTGCAAACTTTTCTCAGATTTGTGGACGTAGAGAGACAATGTACCTGCAGACTATCAAAACACTACATATGTTTATTGTCAAATCTCATGGTGTTACATCGCAGCACTAAAATCAGGTTGATGCCCATGCAGTGGCATCTGTTCCAGCAATTGCTCCTCACAGAATGAGGAAAGCAGCACACCAGAACAGTTCTGGGGACTCTTTGCCTGTCCCACACCACATATTCTGGGTGTAAGAAGAAAATGCTCACAGACATCTTGCCAAGAAAAAAGCCCATACGAGTTATATGTAGAAAAGAGCACCAGATAAGTACATTAAAACATTAAGAAAGACCTCTAGAGAGAGAGCCACTACTTAATATTATTCTAATAGCCACTAACTTTGAAGAAAAAGAGATTAAGCCTGTTGTATGAATAAATCTGAGTCTCAGCACGAGGAATTCTGTACATCATTTTCATTAAAGCAAAATGCGAACTCGAGAAGTTCACACTAATATCCCTTTATACCCTTTACATGTGTATGTGTGTTACACAGGTGGTGACAGGTCACACCCCCTGGCCTTTCTCATTCCGTGTCACTGGTGCAAAGCTGGGAGCCCAGCAGGGAAGGGAAAAGGGATGAAACAAGTTTAACCCTTTCCACTGCTTCTGGCTCTATTGCTTTTATAAGGTGCCACACATGCTTTGTCCTAAATTGACCAAGTGAGGTTTAAACAGATGTTCCGATGACATCCTGCAGTGAAAAGGATGATATTTTCAAGACATAATTTACATTGGAACAACCATGGAAAACAAGGGTTTGCTGTGTACTTCCAGTAGATGTTGAACAGAGAAATGATGATCTCAACTGTATATTTAGCTCAGCATCCCTGAGACAGCTTGTTGTATTTTTAGAGGAGCTTGATAAATGTTG
The DNA here is from genome assembly GCF_963082525.1 of Nesoenas mayeri. Classification (NCBI taxonomy): domain Eukaryota; kingdom Metazoa; phylum Chordata; class Aves; order Columbiformes; family Columbidae; genus Nesoenas; species Nesoenas mayeri. The sequence goes on along the minus strand of NC_137565.1, from coordinate 7,963,807 downwards.
CATTACATTTAAGCATGGACGACAAGGTAGGTACATTTAGTTTTTTTCTGTTAGCATAGTAATGAAAACAAAAATCTGCCCTTACTTGTGCAATTCTTTTTTCTTGAAAACAGAGCTGAATTAGCACTGGAAATCTTTGCATTTCCAATTAAGAGATGTTATTTAAAAATCTTACTTCTTGTTAAGGATCCTTTATGCAAACTGGTAACCTTGCTTCAAAACCACTGCCAATGTCTTTGCATGAAGCATAAGTAAAATATCTGGAGCAAGCTCTATCCCTTTGCAATACGCCAATGAAATGCTGCTCCCAAAGAAAACTGCAGCTCCCTTGCAGTCTCACAGACGTTCACACACGGACTTCCTATTCCTCACATTTTTGTTTAGAAGAATTATAGGAATCAAGCTTTATGCAATACGGGGGATGGCAACAATCCAAGATGATAGAATTTCCTGGTCCGAAGATGATATAAAAACAATGTCTGGACTTTTTTTTTTAGTTCTTTAAACTAGAAACAGAAACCATAAAGAAACGTTGTTTTGTAAACACTTTCTGCCCTCAAGGTTATTTTTATAAAAAGGAGTACATATATTTATATACTCACAGAGAGACAACAATATATACATGCACAAACAGGTACACTCAGGACAAAATGTTTTCTATGTATACACCCAATCTGAAATGGAGTGAGCAATTCGAACTTGCAACAAGGATGCAGTCGAAACATCTCGATCTGTCATAAAGGCTTAATCCAGCAGGCGAGACACAGTAACGAAGGGCGCTGAAAAATAAAATAACTTGGAAAAAAGCATTTTGAAACCAGACTCAACAGGCGAACCCGGCACGTAAGGACTCCTCTGCTTTGGCACAGGTTCCTCTTCAGAGATCATACCACTGTTTTGGAAATGACAACAGCCCTTGTGCAGCTCCGACAGCCCAGTTCTCATGTGCTACATGAAACCAAGGCCACGGCTTCCACAAAGAAGCCTGGTTTATTTTCCTACCTTGCTCTTCACTCCTCCCCTGGTGCCTGGGGAACAGACACGGCAGTGCAAAATTAGGTCAGGCTCCCTATACAGATTCAACAGCAGAATCAGCTCTTCTGCTGTCACACAATTTCTCCATTCTTCAGATGTATTAAAGCAGAAGAGCAATAAGAACATGAGTTTCCCAGGTTAGAAGCCACTGGGGTTCACTGATTCAGATCATAACAGGGAATGTTACAAGTGGAAACAGACACTGTGCATTATTTAACCGTACCCGGGTAACTGAATAATTCCTGGTAGCTGTTTTACTCTAGGGTAAAAGAGTTACTTTCATTGCCCCATTCTACAGAATTGCAGTAGAAAGCACTAAACAGGTTAAGGAATCCTTAATACAGAGTGATACTTATCCAAGGAAAGAAAACTCTCTTCCACAAAAGCATCTAGCAAGGGAGGAGGGAAGAAAAGACTGAGCTGAGTGCACATCAGCTACTGACTGGTGCCTCCAATGTGACCAGGTTTGAGGTTTCCCAAACCATCTTGTTCATTATTTCTGGGAAGAGGAGAATTGAAGACTGAGTGGCAGAAACCTTGAGAGACAGTTAACATTTATCTGCTTAAACAGATCTGTGCAGCCACATACATAGGGGACAACTGTCCTCCATACACTCAGCCCCTGTCTCGGCTGCCACATCCTTTTCTCAGCTCTTGACAAGCACAGGTGATGCTCTAGTGAACACACACAACGGCTGCACAGATACTTTCCAGCTTTGCCACTCTGACCACAACACTTTTCTCTCCACTCCCTCTATTGCCCTTCTTTTTATGGCATCACATGCTTGCAACGTGCCCTCACTTTCAAGCCCACTATGCCCTCCTTGTCCTAAATCTAACTTGAAATGTTCATCAGCATGGCTCAATTACCTTCCACTATTATTTTAAACATGCACTTTTTCATGTGTCCCTTTAGCTTTGGAAGAGGCTCCCCAAAAACAACCACAAAGGCATTTCAGTTTTTCCTGGGGTTTTCTTTTTCCTTGGTTCTGAAGCAAGTGCAAACCATTGGTGGAAGACAGGCAGAAAGGGGTCACTATCACAACTTCTCTGTATCTATATGCAGTCTCTTTACTACTCACGCAGCTCTCTGGGACAGAAATTGTTTCTATTTCTTCTTACAAAGGGCAGATGTACCATATCTCTGATTCACAAGATCTATGAGCCATCAGAGCAATAGAAAACATAATCATAACCGAATGGGATGTGCTTGCATCTAAATTTCATAAAGCACAGCAGACAGGAACGTGAGCCTATCGCGGTGCCTTGGCTGTGACATCTCTGTAGCTCGTGCAAGAGCTGCAGCCCCAGTTGCAGCACAGGTAATGGGGAGTCCCCTCGCACACAGCCCACCTGCAAATGCTTCTCATCCACTCTGTGCACAGCAAACGCATGTCGGTTGGTTTACATTATTTGAGCTTCTAAATTAAAACTCTTACGAGGCAGCTAGAAGCCAGCAAAAGCCAACAGTTAGTTTTCATGTTAATTACAGCATTCTTTATGTCAGGAGAAATGGTAATTACTAGAAATGGTAATTACTAATTTAATCTAGGCAGCTCTGCTGGAGCAGGAAATCCGTGCAGCCTGCAACACACCTCCAAGGGAAGGCATTCTTCTCTCACTCTCTGCCTTTGCTTTTGCTCCCCATCCATGTCAAATTATCTCCTTTATTTTCAGTAGCATCCATCCTCGTTATTGCCACGGCGGGCAGGACAATCATGCCAAGATACCCTCCCTGTCCTCCAGCCACAGCCGTCTCCTGAGACTTGAACATTCCAGCGCACCAAGCCAGACACGTGCCACCGCTCCACAGCCCCACTGCCTGCAGCTGCTGTGTTTTCCAAACACACTTAACAGCCAAACATCCAACTCTTAATAGCTGCTACTGTGCAAAAATTGTGTTTCAAACCCATGGGGACATGAATAAGATTCAGCTCTCCAGAGGGGAACTTTCCAATGTGGCACCCTACACGGGACCCAAAAAACGGGTGGGAAACAGTTGCTCTTTTGCTGGTTTTCTGTTCTGATCAAAAGTATGGAAAGTCTGCTGAAAAGTTCTATACAAATCACAAATAAGTCATATTCTGCTCTCAAAGATACATATATGACACTCACTAACATGAACCAGAGCCGCATAGAAATAGCTGAGGGTGCAGTGGAGATCAGAGTATTTAAGGTTTTTATATTAACCGAAATAAGTAAAGTCACAACAGCCCAGTAAGCATCCAGTTAAGACAATCCAATTTAACATTCATGGAAACAAAGAATTCTGATTTCATGGGTTTGTTCTATTCTTAAACCTAGATATTATTCCTAGATATGCTTCCTAGATATTATTGTACTATACAGCCTAAGATCAGATATAGTGACCAAATCCTGGAAACACCCGGGATCTAAAATAGCAAACTGAATCTGCAGCTTCATTAAAGGCACAATCTCTGGAATCTTTTGGCTTTATGGCTTTATAAACATATGCAGGTTAAAACAGCTGAAGGATGAGAGAGTACAGATCTTAGGAGCCACACACATCAGCCTTTTATATTCAATTTGTAGGTAAATTGAATTATTCAAATATTCCATTTGTATATTAATATAGGACAACTGGAATGTATCTATCCCAGCATCTTCATTTACATGCAAAAGAGTCCAGAGTAAAATTCGCTTGCTCTGTGTTCAGGTGAAAATGTCACTTGTTTTTAATGCAGGGAACAAATATGATTCTAAACCAACATTTTAAATGAAGTTTCTCCTTTGTATTTCAGCTAAGAATATTAGCAGTGCTCAGAAAGCGGCAACACTTCTTTATCTGGCAACCAAGTTCAGATTTCTGCAGTAGCGAGAATAATTCAAAAAATCAAGATAGTCTTTGCTAAAACCACATAAATCTCTGCTATATACACTTAATCAGATTTACCTGGACTGAAGTAATTTCTCTCTAAAGGGCAACAAACAGCGTGAAACATCATTTGAGCTATTTTACTCGTAAGGTACTTGTGATGTTACGTGTGGTGTAAAGGCTTCTGGGAGCACATTCCCTGCACCACTGTCAGCTCGGCCACTCTCTAAATTCTGTCCTGGTGCATTATGTTAAAAGTGGAGCACATTGGGGAAGCAGAGCAGAGACACCAGAGGACTATAGAGGGTGCCCACTGAAGCCAGGTTGCATCCAGAACTGAAGAACAGTCACATTTTCAGCTGGGCTGTCCTAACACAAATCCTATTTGATGAGATGGGAAGCTCAGGTTAACCCCATTACTGTATGGGATTTAACGGGATTTTTGCAAGGAGGACTCTAATTGTAGCTTAAGTGAAATAGTCTGAAGATATGGGTAATGCAACTCCTCCAAGAATATACTTGCTCTCAGTTTTCAGTATTAGAATTTGCTTTAGTTATTTGCTTTCACCAAATGACAAGGTAACTTTAAATTTTTCTAAGACAGACCAGAGAAAAGAAAAATAAATATATTGCAAAGGGTGCAATTACTGCAGAATCAGTATTGGAACTCACAGCACTAAAATAATTGTTTAAAATGAAACCAGCTTCTGCCTCAAGAACTCACAGGCAGACAATAGGGATTAACTATACCACTTTCACTGTACAGCACTATTGTATGACGTCCAATCAAAGTAAACAACACATGCATTTATTTCAATTGCTGCCTTTCAAATGGATAAGCCATGAAAAGAATCAAAAACAAACCATCATTTTAACAACACTGTAAAACCCTTCGGAACTACCAATGAAGCAGGCTAGTAAAATACCCATTGCTGCCATTTGCACCAAGGCATTTTTTAGAACAGCTATGCATGACTTGTTAAATACCATGTACCTGCAGCAGAGGAGGCAAAGACCAAATCATAATATAAAAATTTTGTAATATCTTCTGTAACAAATACCTTGATATTTATTGTGTGAGGGCTTGACTGTAAAAGACTTGTGCAAGAGACTTCTTTATAAAGAATGAAGTTCCTTACTGTCTTGGCATTGGTATTATGTTTATATATATATATACATAAACATGTATGTATGTACACACATCCAAACAAACATACTGATTTTATACCAATGATCATCGTCAGGAATAAAAGAGAAAAAGAACAGAATAAAAAAAATAAAATAGGTGAAAGGACCTAACCTATGCAGAAGTTCTATGTACTATGCCATGATGAAGAACAGCTTTGTCACAACTAATTTCCTGGTTGACAGCTCATAAGAGGATGAAAGCAGTGTTGAAGGGGTAATCTCTTGTGTCCCAGCAATTAGCATGCACAAATATTAACGTGGTTGGTTACAGGACGGTGATTACTTTGTTCATGACTCCCTGGAGAGCCACCCACAGAAGGGAAGTAAAGCAATTTACAGTGATGGAAGGAGAAAAAGGCAGAGTCTCGTGACTGGCACTGATGCCATGCTGGCCACCTACTCATGACCAGGAAAAGTGGATTGTGAGCCAGGATTTTGCATCAGTTCAATTGCAAGAGTCACTCGACTCTTCTCTCTAGGCTTGAGAGGCACAGGAAAGCACAACTGCTATAGGGCTGCTCACAACGTCCTTCTCTTACCTTCCAAAAACTGTATGCTTCTTGTCCAGATAAGCACAAGAGCGGAATGTGATGAAGCTGGAAGGAATAAAGATGTAACAGTTAGCATATCATCTCATTGACACTCAACAACATCCAGTAATGCTTAGAAACAGAAAGTGTATGTAACAGCCCCCCAATATAAGACAAGCGCCCCTCCTTCTCTGGGAGTCCTGCTGGCCAAACATCCTTTAACTCCCATTTCGTGGGTTTCGTCTTGGATTCCTGGAGCTTTGACTTCTCATTTTTACACCTTACTGACATCTCTAAACGTTACTCCAAGCATGGTGACTTGCACAAAGTCCAAAAACAATCTGAACATCCATCTCCTTCGCCAGGCTGGCCCTGGGAAGCTCACACAGACAGGGAGACGTGCGTCCCACCGGACAAGAACATTTCTCATGCATGACTGCGAGCTTGCATCCAGTAAATACAGTTCATATAAGACAAAAGCCTTGTCAGTGTACACTTCTACCTTTTAGGATATTTATTTTTGCATTTCTCTTCCATTATATTGGCCTGTCAGTGATTCATTTCTCTTCTGGACAGAGCAAATTTGTGCTTTGGATACGAACATGGCAGAAAAATACTTAAAAGTGTCAAATGTAACGAAATATTGTGAAACATGGATTTCAATTTTTAATTAATTGGACTTTCAGTTTTGAGGGTTGTAATTTTAAACTTAAACACAGGAACTAAAACACCAAAATCCAAAGCAACCCTTACTACCAAAACTTTTCTCTGAAGTTTAATGTTTCTTTGGGAGACTTGGACGACAAGCATATGATACAGAGGTTTCCACACTGTGGTCTGCAGACCACGATGGCCCATCTTGGCTGGACATGCCGTGCTGGCTCTCCTCCCTGTCTCCATCTGTTACACTACATTAGAGACAGCTAAAAATATATAAGCATTCCAAAAGCACTTTTCCATATAAGCAACTGCCTCAGGAAGTTATATGATTGTAAATAGGAGGAGCTGCGATCCGCCAGATGATCTATTAAGACATAGCTTACCCTAGAAAAGATTTGAGATGCTGTGCAGAACGTAAACTCTTACACAGGGCAAATATTATAACTTAGCCCTGCGCTTGGGTTCTAGGCATCACTTTATTCACAGATATCTGGTGCTTAAGATTATCAAGTGGTCAGTTACATAGCATTGTAATAAATAAACAAAAAAATTGAACAGCAGCAAATACACAGAGAAAGCTTCATCCACCAGCCACAATAAAAGTAAGGACAAGGGAATTAACGTAGCTCAGGATGATCCCAGAGAAGTCCTGAGCATTACTTGAGCATCACCTTACAGAGAGGACCCAGCTGACTGCTCTGTGGTGCCTGTCACCTATGGGGAGAAATATTCACCCATTTCCTAAGGTCACAAGAGTTGCCAGAAGTGTCTAAACACGGCCTTGGAAGCTTTATAAATACGGGCAGCTGGAGTCTCTCAAGGATTTCACATATAAAGGAACTTTATATTTCATTTGCAGATTTTAGGGAAACACACGATCACATTTACAGCAGCAGATGATGCGACTCAATATGGCACATCACTCATGAACCATCGCCGTAACTTCTGTTTCTAGAATCCCCTCCCTTTTAAAAAAAAAAAGAATAAAAAGAAAAAACAACCTCTGCTCTCCCCTAATGTAGCAACTGAGTGCTGACACTAACATTCAAATCCAAAATAAGCTCTACGGCAACCTGATCCTGCCCAACATGTGCCTAGCTTAAGTACGTGAGTGAGCCTATTGAAGGCCCTGAGACAAGCACTTGTGTTTAACTAAAGCTAACCACACTACTGCATGGTTTACAAGCCATAGTAAATACTGAGCATCATGAAGACCAACATCAAGAACGCCCTTGCCAGCCCCAGCACTGTACACACACTCATACCTGAGGCTCCCAATAAAGGTACAACTTTTTTCCATTGCAGTACTTAGAGAACAACCAATAAATAGCTGGCTCAAAGTGACACAGAACATTATCAAAAGACTGCAGGCAAACACACATATTAATGTTACACATAAAAAAGGTCATTACAACTTCAATATCTTTAAATTTCATTTGTCGTTCTTCCTGTTTCTCCATTTTTCCCTCATTTTAGGCTTCGTTCTGCTTTTGTACATTGAAAACCAAGTCATTCTCAATGCCAGATTCTGCAGTCTGCCACGTCTGGGCTCTACACATTTCAACAGTGCAGAATTGTTCTCATTTATTTAAAATCAGGCAAGTAAAGAGAAGCAACATTTCCACAGAGCATATGTTACACTTCATTAAACCCTTTCAAAAAGTTCAATATAGGCTAAATGTAAACAGAATGGAGAGGTGTAATGATCTTACAGCGATAACACTGCAGGGACACTGACAAAAATGAACAAAAACTTCAAATCATAAAAACAGAAAAGGCAAATTAATGATGATACTATAAACCTACCTATATGTAGGTAGGTTTACCTACACTACTATAAACACACCATCCTGCTGTGCATTTACTTCGCTCTTCGATTGGGTAACAGCAGCTGTATCTCTCCTGATTTCAATGTGCAGCACTCGACAGAATATTTCACTTCACTGAACTTTAAAGAGAAGCTCATAAAATGTAATTTGTTTTCTTAACAGAGTAAGACACAATGTCTAGAGGGGAACAATAAAACACAAAAAGCAAGTGACTACTTACAACTGCGATTTGTTTGTGTTGGGTCCCGAATTGGCCATACTGAGAACACCACGTCCCGTGTGGGACAAATTTGGCTTAAATTCATCTTTGAAAGGTTTTCCCCAGTAAGATTCTCCTCCTTAAAAGAGAAAAGATCACAGAATAAACGTTTTCACTAGTTTCCCACTACATTTTGTAACAGGCACTGACATTAAATTCAAAGTTTCTGGCAGTTCTGATCACTATATGTACAATATATTTTTACCCCATCCTTGTCTCCAGGCTGGTTTTTGAGCACGGCCTTGAAATCAGCTGTTTGCAACTGGCAACACAATTCTGTGCCCCACACTATCAGCTGCAACAGACCAGGCAGTTTATCAACAGCATTAGATATTGGGTGCCGAAATATTGTCAAGGATTTGATTTTTTACTGCTGGTCCATCATATTTTTTGAGTCATTAAAACTTTAAAAGCAGCCTCCTAACAAAACACAGAACAAAGAATTACTACTTTAATTGCACTCTGGATATAGCATTGCTTCCAGAAATAAAATATCAGGGAGATGAAATACATTAATAGAACCAACTAAGAATAGGAGCTATAAGCTCAACTGCTTAATTCCTGGCTAAACAATGAAGAACGATGACATACATTCCTCCAAAATAAAAGGCAAAAATAAGATATTTGGACCAGATAGCTGGAAGATGTAAACACAAATGCAATGAAATCAAAAGGATGATAAAACTTCGCACAAGCTGCACACCCAGCCCTCCTAAACTGATTTATTTTCTGTGACTGTGGATAGAAAGGGGGTCTGGGAGACCCCTCCCTGTGGCTGTCATTTTTACATGACTTACGGCAGATCTGACATTTTCATTTGCACTTTCCTCCAGGATCATTCTTAATAAGAAAAATGAAGGCTGAGATGAGTCATAGTTCTACAGTCAAATCCATAATCTTGTTTGACAAACCATGAAAAAATATTTCACCTTAGGATAGTATTAAAAATAAAGCAAATAAAAGTATCCAAACAGGCAGCGAGACTGGTCCATCTGCAGCACCGGCTCAGGAACCCTCTAGAGGAACCGTATCACTTGCGAAGCAGGAGGTCAGTAAACGGCTATTCGCACATGTAACACAACAAAACAATTTGATGACACAGCTGCACAGGCAAGTAGCAAATAAAACTGAGGGATAAAACAGACTCCTACTGAAAAGCTTATCCAGAAAATCACAAGAGCGCATCAAATGAGAGAAGGGTTTCAGACGATACCATGAAAACGAAGCGTCACAGGTGGACGGCTGCAAGTGCACGTGGAACTAAGTAAGAAAGACATTTTGGAAGAAACTGACCCACTTAAAAACTAAATTAATCATGTTCAAAAGACATATTAATAGAGTTGAGTGTTGCCTGCTCTGCAATTTGACAAGAGGCAGCAAAAGGGGACAAAGCCTATAGGGATTTTCTGTAATCAGGAGTAGAGGAGGAGTGATTACTTCAGCAATCTTTGGCTATTGAATATTTTAAGATCAGCTAAATTACATCAGCTTGATCTCCCATGCCAGCTTCTTCCAGTAGCGGGTGAAAGGGATACGGTACAGCTGCAGCCATCTCTACTGTCTTGAAGTTGGATCCCAAACCCAGCTATTCCAGCCAAATAAAAAATGTTCACCCTATTAGAAAAAGTCTTACCACAAGCCAGTGATTTTCTTTGCTAATGAATCTCCCTGTGTGTTGCTATTTGCTAAGAGAGGTGACTTGTGCAGTGCCTTGGTTACCTGCCTTGTTCAGAAAAACAAAGTTCTTGTAGGTTAGTAAATAAACAAGTTATGCTCAGAATACAGCAAGGCTCCAGGCCAACAGGTGCTGCCCAAAACTAGAAACACACCTGCAAAGCCTGCAGAGCCACAGCCCCGCAACAGCACCGTGCTCTGTGCACCACTGCTCCTTCCCACTTTGCCTTTCACAATGTTCACCTTTGCGCTTGGATCCACCACTGCGGAGCCGTCGCTTCATGCCCTGCACTGCTGGGCCACGGGCAGAGCTCTCTGCACCCCCGTATCAAACTTCACTTTGACTTCCCTTAGAAAAATACTTCATTTTGCTTCAAAGGACCTCCTGAAGGAACTCCTCCTTATTTGTAAAGCAGATGCACTTGCTACGAGTCCTATCCCAGAGGAGTGTCTGTCACCCAGACATGTTCAGATACTACACAAACATGAACACATCCCATTGAGATGGTTCATAGCAGCAAGTGGCCAAACCCTTGGGTCTGTTACACCCTTCATACGCTTTCAGCTGATGCTGGAATTTCAGTGCTGTCAAGATGCAGAAAGAAGGTGGAATCCACCCTGAAGCCTTCACTGGTCGGAAAAATAATTCAAAAGGAAAGAGAAAAATTGTGAATGACAGAGAGACTCTCTCTTTCTGGCACAACAAGCAACCAGACCCGAGAGCTTGCAGACAGGAGCAATAAGCCATGATCTTTAGGTTTTGGAATATTTATTTTTGTATGATTTCATTTCAGATCATACACTGCAGGTCAGAATTAATCTCATATGTACGAAGGGTAACTTTGGTTCATTCCAGTTCTCCGGAAATAAGTGCTAATATTTTAGTAGACAGTTACAGCATGAGACCCAGTCCCTGCCTCCCTCTCTGTCTGCCATACAGCTGTTTCCAAGGCTAATTCTGTCTGCCCGGGAGCTGCCGGCAGGAACAGAGAATGGCCTGTGCAGCATTCGCCTAAAAGGCCAGACGTCCTATAAAGGACATAGCTGAAGTGTCTGCGGAGCCCTGGCAGCACGGACTGGCAAGGGCCGGTGGAGACACTGCAAAGGCAGCGAGACAGCAGTACAGGAATAGTTTGGGGCTTTTTTCTTTTAAAGAAAACCCCCCAGATCTTTAATTTAAGAATATTAAAAAAAAAAAAAGAAAAAAAAAAGGGGTGGGGGGGAGACAAATGCAAATGTATTCTCCTTATATTAAAAATAGCCTGAATGTGCTGTTTGTCCAATTCCTGCTAACCTCTGGAATCATTCCAAGCTTCAAGTATCTGCTTGAAGCAGGACCAGACAGAGCAAGCTGGAAGATGATGAGTTAAATGTATATATTTTTTTAATACTGGAACCCAGAATCACTTTCTCTCTGAAGATTAAGTACAGATCCCTCGTTAGATCCTCATAGATCCCTCGTTACTGCCACAGCAGCACAGAGTCAGCCGGAGAGCCTGGAATGAGGGTTTTAGATCCTTACATTATACTCTCTATGGTAGAGCTCAATGTAAACTTGGGAAAACAAGTCCCAGGCTCCAAACCCACTACTAATAATTATGAAGCATTCAGAAGTATCTAGCAGATTTTACTGTGTTAATTCCCCACATGGCTGGGAGGCACGGCTGTGCCATCTCCTCATGTTCTGAAAGCAGAATGGATGCAGACAGAGGAGGTGGGACCATCTAACTCCAGCCCTCCCATGCTACACTACCAATATATGCCATAAAGAGAGTTGGCTCCTCCTTATATTCCCCAAATCTTCCTCCAAGAGCAAACAGATCACTGCTGACTATATATGGAGTCACAGTGATGCAAAAACATCACCCCAAAGCTGACACACCAGCCTTCAAGCTAAACCCACGGAAAACAAGCATTGAGTCTGGGTGTTAGAGTCACAGTGGGCAGCGCTGCCTGTCGCTTCACCTTCCTCTCAGTTTACTCCCTGATAAGATTATCTTTGGCCACAGCCGAGCCCTGTGCCTGCTGGACATGCAAATGTTTCTGAGATCCTATTACAAAAAGGGCTGGAAAAAAATTCTGGGGGCTTCTGTGCTAAAAAACCAGAGGGGTTCATGCGGCAGCAGACATGGGCCCACATGGGTGCTGGGAGCGCCAAAGGGAGCAGCACTGACAACCCCGCACAAGTGTGTCTCCTGTTTGCACAAGGCTGGAAATGAACTTGGGATCAGCCACGGAAATACACCAGGCCACCTTCTAACAGCAGCATCTACCCTGTGCCTTCAGGAGCTGGAAGGAAGTTCTGCACAATTCTGTAAAATAAAAATCGCACGTCCACCCGGATACCCAAGATTCAAAGCTGAAGGCAGCTGGGAGCCACTTGCCCACATTTTTAATAGAAGACAAAAATTCTCCTAAATTAAAGAGGTATTTACCTAATTCTCACACAGAGATGAAACCAAACAGACCACACACCTCATAGAAAAAATTAGGCTGTATTCATCATTTCCATGGCTCTTCAGAGTGGCAAGATATATTTAGCTTGTAACAGAAGCATGGTTAGTTATTCAGTCTCCTATCTGCAACTTGTGCTGATGGGGAGAAGGTGAATAGATCTAAACTGACATCTGAAGCAATCACACATTAGCGACTACACAGAAAAAAGCCACGTTCTCAGATTGTCTTTTGAACTAAACCAGCTTACTCTTTCATAGTCTTTGCTCCTTCTAAAGACATTTTTTCAGAAAGTTGTTGGGGTATTTTTGTAAAATTACAGAAGTTGTACAACTTTCTTGCAAAGAGCTGAGAGATGCACCTAAAGCTTCAGAAATGTAGCATTCCAAAGCCAGGTGTGGGCTGGGAATCATCATTCATGACAATTGTGATTTTAAATAAATCCTTCCTTTTTCTGGCATAAAAATTGCTAAGCAGCGTAAGGAAGTGGGAGGGCTCTGATTCACAAAAATGATGGCTTACTTTCTGTAATTTTCTTCTTGTCATTTGGAACAACGAGGTACATAATAACATCTGACACTTCTGTAGAGCTTTCCAAGTGAGATTCTTGAATCATTTTGCAAATACGAAAGCCTTAACTCAGCCAGTAAGTGTTTCTTCCCTCTCAGATACGAGGACATGGTACTTTTAACCCCACATACCAGAAGCTGGTTTTTCAGAGGGGCTGCAATCTACAAGGAATTTATTCCTAGATATGAAGGTCTTGCTCTTTTCCTTTTCTTGAGCTTTAATCATGCAAGAAAAGGGGCTCTAAAACTACTTACATTTTAGGAACTTGCTTTGTCAGGAAATCCCATTGCAGAACTGACCAAGTTTGCCCACAGTCCTTTACTATTTACACTTCAGAGGAGCTCTGCCAACCAAAATGCAATTCCCATCTGCCAGTGGTATTTTATCTTGGACTTTTACAGCTATTCGATGCCTCCTTTGTGCCCTTCTGGATTCATAAATGGACAGAGGCATATACATGCAAGCTGATCCGTGAGACTTTCCAACAGGTTGCAAGTAAGAGTAGCTGTAAAAATGCCTGTGCCACTTTGAAAAGATAATTCTTTGCATACAGTTTTCCCTTTTTCATACAAAAGACTTACAATGCTAAACCTATTTTTCCTACATGCAAATTTTCCTCTATTATTTGGAACACTGAAAATACAGAGCAGCTGCTGCACTTGCACTAGCATGAGTTAGACAGAATTACTCACAACGTTCAACCACTTAGTTGTTATAAACAGCAGGAAAAGATACATCAGAAATCTAAAATTCATTTTCAAATAATTAATCATTACAAAGAGTGACCATGACTCAGCTTATTGCTCTGAATACTGCCTCTATGGGTGGTTATTTTGCTAGAAAAGAAATGAGCTGCTGCAGCACAATAAAATTTCTCCCTGTAGCCTCATGAAACATTAAGGTGAAGGCTGTAGAAAATTAGTTTGGTCCTCTAAATCAGTGTCAGCCTTACAGGACTGTATATCTAAGTGTTTTGGCAATGCAGGTCTGCCAGCTAAGTTAAGGTAAAACTCTATTCCCCACTCTTTTCCCAGTGTGGTATCTCAACTTCTAGACACCATGATGCTGATTTCCACCCTCCTCCATCCCAGGTTAAGTGCTGAGTACCAGCAATCATTTGTCCTTCATGTGTCTGCTGGGTCACAGTTACTGTTACGATGGCCTAACAAGGACACGTTGGGGTGCTGAACAACAAATGAGAAAGAACTGAAGATCAGTGCTGCTTACAGACAGGACTGTTCAGCTGGAGTAGCCGTGGCAGCGGACAGTCACTGACAACCAGCCCGGCATTTCACATCTGTGAAATGTTTCCAAAACACACACACGCTTATCTATAATAGGTGAGCCAAGAGCACATTCGCAGTCTGTGTACATATGACACGTAACCTTATGCCACGATGTACTGAACGTGCCCAAATCCACTCAGAAGCTGAACAGTCCTGAGCTTAGTTAGCAATGGAGTGGGTGATCATCGAAGTATTTGGGTGTTGCAACCATAAACCTGACACCTGTTGCTGACCATGGGATGAATGTCAGATGACAGACACCAAATGGTGGGAAGATATCTTTGAACAAGTCTGTTCTAGTTCCTGAGCTGATGAAAAGGAATAATTAAATAAATATAACAAAACAAAAACATACACAGGCTTAATGCACCTTCCACATGTCAGTTTGGACAAGTTTTTTTTTTAAAAACAAACACAAGAATCCAAAACCTCTTAGCCAGAAAATGTCAGTTAAAGCAGAAGGTTCTGTGTGGAAGAGTGAACAAAGGATGTTCTTTTTTTCCTGAAGTCTTCCTACAAAAAGCTCTAACAGAAACAATTCTGGCGGTTCAAAATACTGACATTTAAAGGGTAACCTCCAATTGAAATATCTGGGAAGAAAGCCCTGTTCTACTCTCATATGCTTCTCTGATATCAGAGAAGTCAAGTTATTTAGTCCCCCAGTAAACCCCTAAAGATCATTAAATCTTATGGACATTTTAGCTTTCAAAGATGTATCTGTATTTTTTTTTCCTAAGCAGCAGTAAGTCAAAGAAATACTGAAATTCCTTCCAGCTCCCACAAGAAACAAGAAAGGGAATTTATACTGCAAATAACATACAAGACCTAGGCAAAAAAACCACAAAGGTATGAAATACTGAATCCCAGTGCTTTATTCCAAAGCTTCCCTAACATGAATGCTTGTGATCACATTAATAACATGCAAACAAATGGATCAAAACCTTTACACTACAGGAGTGCATCACCATGTTTGCTGGGTTTTTACCCTGCTGCTGAGCTGGGCCTTCTCTGGCTGCTAGACAGATCTAGTAGCCCACCAGGTTGTCCATTTACAACATTGTCTTGTGATACGATCATATTCAATAAGTGATTAAGCAGGATTACCTGAAGTTCAGCCATCTTCAAAAATCTGCAACGCTCATATCTATTCGAGCATACACTGCCCATTTTATTAGAATTTTAATAGTCTTGACAATTGTTTGCAAGACATCTCTCCTGCAATATGTTCATATTTCATTAAGAATGACAAGGAGGAAAAGAAGATGGAAAAATTAGAGGTCGTTAGACTCCTTTTTTAAAATAAAAGAAGGTACATAGGAGTTTTCTTCTCCTACGCGCTTATTTGCATTTTGCTTCCTACTTGCTTTGCCAGTAGAGCTGAGTCTTGACCTCCAGTGCAGCTGCACCGCCGGTCCTCTGCCTACTGATAATTGTGCTGTCTTGCAATACTTCTCCCATTTGCACAAATAGAGACAAGAATGACACCAGCAAGTTAATTTTCATTCCACAGCAGGATCTGAACTCCACTCTACAAGGGTGAAAGGTGTCTGAGCCAATTCATTACATCTCTCCCATTTCCTGACACCTCTTTAATTTATCATTTTAAAAGATGTTACTAATTATGTCTTTTGGGATTTGAACCAAAGCGTTCCTTATAACAAAATCAAATCATATTACTTTTGACAGTACAAGCATATACAGTGACAAATCCTGTTAATGGGCTTTTGCCATCAAAACATAGAACCTTTAGCTAGCCTCGCATCTTAATGTATACAACTGTGGATTATCACATGCAGTAGAAAAGCTGTTGTGGAACTCACACTAACGTTTACAAAGTAAATAGAGCTGAAGCACTTAACAATGACAGAGACATCTTTTTTGGATGATCTGTGAGCACAGAGAAGAATATAGTGCTTGCATATACAAGTGACACATGTACGAACGAGACTAAAAATGCACAGAACCCCACAGGACCAGGTAAGGAGCTGTGGAGGTTGGCGACATCTACAAGTGGGTAGGTAAAAGGTGCAAGTGGAAAATGAGCAATTTTACAGCAGCAACTAGAGATATTACATTTCTACTGTGGTGGGCAATGCTCTGAGGACCCCTCAGCTGCTACGTCTCCTGACCATTTCTGATACCGTTATTACACAGATCTACAACTACGGGAGAAAGAACAGGCTGAAGAATTTAGTAACAGTGACCTCGAAAAGTCAGAAAAAGCACAGCTTGGGCTTTAGAAGGCAACTGGCTGGGAGAACAGATGGCATCTGGCCATTCACCAGTTCTGAGGCAGGTATTTCATTAACACGGAATTTGAAAGCAACTTTGCATGAGTGTATTTCTTCCTTTGTTCTTTGCCCTGGAAGGCCAACTATAAAATTGTTACAATTTTTATTTATGTTCTAGAAGAAAAAGGAAGCAAAGACCCAACAAGAATTCTACATGGAAGAGTGCCCAAGTTTTAGACTGAGAATATACAAGATGAAATTTGGAGCACAGTTAAAATGGTCATAAAAATACAGTGATAAAATCTCAGTTTTAAAGTAGAAACACTCACAAGGTACAACATATCACCATTTAGAGAATTTTAATCTACAATGTGTCTGGAAAAAAAGTAACAACACAACACAA
Organism: Nesoenas mayeri; assembly: GCF_963082525.1. Taxonomy (NCBI): domain Eukaryota; kingdom Metazoa; phylum Chordata; class Aves; order Columbiformes; family Columbidae; genus Nesoenas; species Nesoenas mayeri. Next base: position 7,946,852 of record NC_137565.1, on the reverse strand, counting down.
GAACTGAAAACACTTTACTTGATTCAAACTCAACCCTACCTGTTCCTGTTCCAGTTGGATCACCTCCTTGGATCTGCAGAATTTAAATAAAGTCAGTAAGTTACATATCTATATCTATCTATCTATCTATCTATCTATCTATCTATCTATCTATCTATATATCTGTATGAAAGACATTAAATACAAGCCATGAAAGCCAATTCTGCTCAATTTTCTTCCTTCTGTACTGTGTCATGTTGACAAGTTAGCAACAAGGAAACCATTACCAGTTATTTGGAGCTTCTTTTATCAGCTGGCTGCCATCTCCTACATTACTTTTCCAAGAGAAGAATGACAGTTTTATAAAAATAATAGGTCTCTTGTGGGTAAACAGGGAAAACAAACAGTTTTGAATGGGTTAACCAGACCATACTTTCTATTATGTGCGGGGCTGTAACTTGCTTTTTAACTGACGATGCACTGCTTTTGGAAATGTAAAGGCATTACATTTTGCTACCAATCTTCCACATGATGGGAAGGCAAGAAATGAGGGAATATGGAATATTTTCTGTAGTTGTATCTGTATTTCCCAGTATGCCCCTGGCTATCTGCAGTTGGAAAAATCCTCATGTGAAACCAATATTTTAGTAACATAATTAATCAGTGTCTATATATGCAGGATCTACAGAAATAATATTCTGTATTCTAATGCCATTGGAGGGAGTGTACCATGACTGTCTTCACAGCAATAGCACACAAGCACAATTTTAATTCTAAGTTTTACTATGAACCCAGATACACAGTCCTGTCAAAAGAAAAAAAGGTAATTTTAGGATGACAGGATGGAATGTAACATTCAGTGATGTCCCCTGCAAGATGTGCACTGCTTTCAGGATCAGGTTGTTAATTCTTCTGAAAGAACTTAAGAGGACAGCTACAGTATCCTGAGTTGCCTGGACTGTACCTACGTAAATAAAGATCTTTGACTACCAAAGTCAACTTTTTGGTTCACTAGGTGTTCTTTAACTCCTTCACAAAGAGAGTCTGGGCACCTAGTCCTGGAGTACACTCAGGAGAGAACTGTCTGACTGTATCCAGCTATCACAACCTGAAACAGAAATTCGTCTGCTTTCTAAAGTTTCATCTGACTGGGATTTCAACAGTCCACAGTATTACTTATCCAAATTAGCATTCCCCTCTGCCTCTCCTTCTGTTCATTAGCCACCCACCCACAGCTTAGGGAAGGTAACAAGAGCTTTGCCAAGACAATGACTCTCAAAGGCTTTGTCTGGAATGCCAGCAAAAGCACTACTAAATGCAGTGATGCTCCAAGTGACAATATTAGAGACAGTTGTCAGTAACAGTATTAAACACAAACCTAGTAAGTTAGGACAAGCCAACTTCTGATGGTATATTAATATACACCTCTGCCAAGTTGTCATGCATGGAAGAAACTAAAATTGAATTAAGCTAAATAAATACTTTGATGACATCAGGTATTGTGCATCACACAGAGTTTGTTCAACACTCACCACAAAATTACGAATTGATCTGTGAAAAATGGTTCCATCATAATAGTTCTTCTTGCACAATTTGATAAAGTTTTCACATGTTCGGGGGGTCTGAAAGACAAACAGAAGTTTGAATTAAGTGATATCTTTAAACAATCAAATTGGTCACTACACTCTTTAAAGGAATAACTTCCCATTTGTGCCTTGCAAAGAAACAATCATGCAGGATTCTTGAAAAGGAATGAGTCTCTGCCTACAGAAAAAATGCAACATAAGCTCTTTTAAAATATACTGGAGAGACACACACTGTGTTAAATAAATTAAACCCAGACCTTCCAATTAGCACAAAGAAGTGTTGAACACTAGCTCAGGTAATGTGAGCTCCCAGTAGACATAATATTGATGAAAGCAGGTAAGCTCAGAGACTTTCAAGTAACTTAGTTCCAGCAGTGTATTATAATCTTGTTCCAAACGGGGACTTCTAGCACTGAAGAAAGTTAATTTCCCAGAGTAAGAAAGAAGCTGACTTCTCTGCTCCACTGTTTCAAAGTGAGCACATTGAAGCTGACTGGGAGAGAAGCATTTGCTCCTCTTCACCGTTTGGAAGCAAAACCAGAACTGACCACACAAGTCACTGCACCACAGGAAAAATAAAAAAGACAACCGGTTTTTAAAAAATAATTAAAAAAAAAAAGCGCTAAATGTATTATCGACAGTGCAAATTAAAGCTAGTTATTTGAACTTATGAGCCATGGCATTCAAACAGTACCTTCTGAAAAGCTTTACTGTCTACCTAATTATCCTTCCACTGTAACTGCACGGATTCTCTCCTCTGCAATACTAAAATACCTTCACATGTACCAATACAAGTACAGAAACAGCCCATTTTCTATACTTGGACATATTTTCCAGGCCCACTGTGGATTAAGTGCATGAATATATTCCGGTTTTACAAAAGAAGACATCTAACTAATCTGAGTCATTTCAGGCGTTGAAAATATCCTTATTGTTGTATGCGCTTGGAAGTAAAGCCCCAGCATGAGCTGCAACGTCTGTAAATGAACACACACACATGACTTGAAGCCTCTTTCTAAACAACACTGATTCACTTTTCATCAGTCTGACATCATTCTCGGTCTGAGAGAGGCAGTGACAGTGAGCCACGCAACCTCAAGTGACTTAGAAGCAAAAAGGGCAAGCCCAATCACAATCATTTACAGACAAAATAAGCTTGATCTTTTTAATTATAGATCCAGACAAGTAGTCATATGGAACCATACAGAACTTGAATTTTCTATAATATTTTTTTATCTGAAACACAATCATTCTCACTCCTCTTTATTTACACTGAAATAGCCCTTAATTATCCAAACAATTCCACCTGCTACTAGAAATTCTTTGAAATGATTCCTCCATAATAAGACAGATATAGATGACAGTTGTCAGTTGGGCCGTAACTGGAAAAATAAACAAATCATAATGCAATCCTACACCAGCTATTATCTCAGATTTCCTTTATAATTCATTACTAGGTTAAAATGGTAATGATACCATAATGCGTTTATGGTAGAATGCCACTAGGACATGTAGCATCCTGAGGGCAACTTGTAAGTGAATATATTCCATAAAAATTGTTTCAAGCAATAGGAGGTTCTCATACAGTTTCTACGTTTATAGCAAATTTGAAAGTTCTTCTTTGAATTGGACATATATGTTTGAAAATATTCTTTGTACATTACATTTCAAGTAAAATTCAATCCTTGGAGAATCATTTGTGCAGGGTATGCTTCCTTTACAAGCCAATATCATAACAGCCTTGATCCAAATGTAGTGCTATTAGTTGTCACTCATGAAAAACGTCAGTAAGGATGAAAATAAGTTTAAAAAAATTCCTTATGAATCAGAAATGGAATCAGCAGCTTTTAGCCTAAGGCACTTTATCTCATGAGAACCAGCACTCTTTGGAGAGAGAGACATAGTTAATAAGTTCTCTGGGGGGAATATAGCAACCTGTAATTAATTTTTTAAGAAAAATGAAATCAGGCGAAAGACTCAGTCCCCTAGGAATACATACCAAACCATTTTAAATTTGCACAACGTTGATAATCCAGCACAGATTTCCTATTTATTTTCAAAACATGATTTGTAAAATATACATCAAAAGCCTGGCTCTAGTAATGTATTTTTTATGCGGGACCTACGCTGACCCTTCTCTCTAAATGGATTTCTAGTTATTATATCTCTTCCCCGAAACAAGCTTTTCAATTGCAACTGCAGAAATGTGTCGTATACATGCAATAATCATTTCACTGCAAGGTTTTCTTTAAATAATTGCCACCAAATTGGTTCCCATGGTCACCTCATGCATTATACAGATATACTTGGCAGGTAAACACTTCCTTAGCAACGTTACCATTACCTTTTACAGTGCTTTTAAGCAGACACAAATAAAAAGGTTTGCATTCAATCAGTAATAAACCCCAGTTTCAGTCACACAGTTGATCTAGAATATCTGGCTAAGATGATCTGATTTATACAAAGCAGTTGACGTTCTGGCCAAACCTCACACTGCCAAGCACATTTCAGGGACTTTTTAAAGCAGCGTCCTGTCCAAAACAGGAGAAAAAAGCTTGAGGTTTATGAGAGAGGTGTTGATCCTCAGTAACGAAGTTATGTTCTGCACCGGCCATACAAACACAGCCAGTCTTTGAAGTCTTTGTTCCAACTACAAAGACTGATGAGGAATACATATAAACAAACCTGACTTTGTTATTTGAGTTCAAGCTCTTGTGGAAGGTGTCAGACTCACAGTCGTAGAATGCAAACCTGTCTACATCTTCAGAAACTCCCTCCACAGCACTTGCCTCACACTGGGCTGGGGGAGGAAGGGATGGCCGGGGCACCTGGAAATCAGAAGCGCAGGACACAACGCCGGTTTCTTTTTGGCTCATTACTGGCAATGGGCTCTAAGCTCGCTTTGTACTTCTGGCTGTTCTTGTCTCCAATTGACCTAAACAGCCGCAGCTAATTTCTCCCTCTTTATTCCTTTTACGTTAAGCAGGAAATGATTTAAATTATTTTAATCTCCTGACTGTGACTCAGACATCTATGCAAGAAAGTCAAGGGAAAAATGCCACTTTAAATCATTAACCTGTTGCTCTGAAAGTCCTCAACAGAGAAAAGGTTATGTTTTAAACCTACTGCAATATCTTCGCAGAAGGACGCAGTGATAGTCCTAAGAAGTCAAATTTTAAAACTCGGGAAGGTTTTTCTCTCTGAAGACGGTGGTGGGACAGCCCTGAGAAATCCTCCTTTTCTCTGATCAGGCTGGGACCCCATAATGATCGTGGTGTCTCTGTATGATGTTCCTCAGCTTAAAGTCACTTCTCTCTTCAAATGACAAACAGTAAGGAAAAAAAACCCAACAAACTTATTTATACCAAAATGGGACTCCTGGTCCAAGTATTTTGTAGATGTCAGATAACTGTTTCACTCTAAGTATTAACAGAGCAAATTTTAATTTCCTTTTTGCCAGCAAGGGTGGCTCCAAACCAGGCAAAATTCATCTCTCTTGCGGCACCCTGAGACCTAAGCGGCAAGACTAACCAAGTCCGGTCACTATCTGATTAATCAGTTTGCAGTTTTATTTTCTCATCAACTAAAACAGGTCATCACATTTGTAAAAGTTACCTGAACTCAGAATTTGTACTGGGCAGCTGAAAAGCCAACCAGAAGTAGACTAAAAACCTGCGGCGCTCCTGTTGCCAAGGTGCAGGGGATGGGAAGAGAGAGGAGCTTCTGAGTCGTTGCCATGACTGCAAGGAAGAGGCTTTACTATGTGAAGAGCTAATCATTTCAAAATGCTCCGTCCCCTGAGGATCTGCATGAACCTTGAAGAGAAATTTCACACTAAGCATTCAGAAGCTGTCATTTGCACATCTGTATAATTTCCTTGTGTTAATTCCACTTCCCTTTTATTTCTTTTTGTCTCTCTAAATTGGATGAACTGTAGTAGCTGCACTAAAGTAGAGCCTTGATATACGCTTATTAACCCTATGTTTCAAAGCAGAAATAATCTGGATAATGAAAAGCTCGTTCCTCCCAAATTAAAATTGTGTTCTACAGCCTTCATCTTATCACACAAATGCCAGAATCCTGCTACTAAGAGGCATGAAATAGTGATGGAAATTTTTAAGGCTTCAAACGAAGCCGGCTTTTTTTTTTGTTACACAGATCTCCTTTAAAATGCACAGTGGATTTTGTTTTGCTTTAGTCCATTTATGTACTTTGTTCTTTTTTACATGGAGTATTTTCACTCTGGTAATTGTTCGTTCTAGCAATGGTTCTAATACCTAAGCCATGCAAAGGTGATTTGGAAAGGTTAAACTCAGTTCTCCCTATCCCTTTCAATCTGCTATCCTTGTAGCCTGCCCATCCCACCGGAAAGAACTCGTCCTAATAAAAGCTTGGCTTTACTTAGGGCTTGGTCAGACGTGACTGTAATGGAGCAGCTTCAGGAATGAGCACTATCAGGTGCAAGTGTCTGGTCCCTCCACTAAGTCATGGAAAGAAACTGGACACAGAAATCTTTCTAGTGCATTTCAAAGCATAATATTTACTAGCAGGCAATTTAAGCTGCCCTGCTTTGCTTTGCACCAAGGGACTAGGAGCACACTCCACTTGTTTCAGAGCAAGAGGGACAAGAAAATCCAAAACTCCACAAAACCCACTGCAATAGCACAGGAGAATTTCACCGCGGGAAGCCCATGACATTTCCCGCAGGAGAAACACTTACTAGAGACCAGAAAAATCACCCCCTGCCAGCTCCGCTTTCCTGCTGACAGTTCCCCTACGTGCGAGAGGGGCTGAGGCGGTGACAGGTTACGCTGGCAAACAACAGCTGCCTAGGGTGGATCAGTTCAAACCCGACACAGTTCAGAGAAGTGACACCATTCTCCATCTGGTCATAACAGACAGCAAATGGGTTCGGATCAATTTGTGACCCAGGATCAGAAGAGCACAGTTCCAGACACAGCAATGGGAGAGATGAAAGTGTCAGGGCATTGTAGGGTAGAACACTTGGTTAGACTCTTACTGGTATTTAAAAAGAATCAGGACAAGCAAACTATGCCTTGGGTAATAGGTTGCTGACTTGAGAGCAAACATTTGCCTATTTTGCTACCTCAAAGCCATTAAGTCCACTTAGAACAAAGAGCAGAACTATTGCATTCTCATTACATAGAAACCCACTATAATTTCATTAGCTATTTAGCAAAGATGCCAGCAGATAGCTAAATTTCACTTTTCAAAGGCATTTCTTCCACAGTACTGACATTAATGATGCTACCAAAAAGTTTTTCAAAGTCTAAGCAAGATGTTCAGCTTAGATAACATGCCAATAAAAAACCGACATACTCCAGTTTTATTTTTCACTTTTTTGCAAATACAGAGACAATCAATCACTTTAGCTGAGCGCAACTCAAGTTAAACAAGGCATCTAATTCACTCATCTAATTTGTCAGTGTTAACTACTACCATTCCAGAGGCAAAGCTGTCATCCCTAGCCACAGTTGTTACTTTTTCCCTAACTTTTATTTATTGCAGTGGTAGAAACGAAAATAATCCTCTGCCCCCCTCAAATCTGTGAGTCACACGAGGGCTGGAGAGCCTGCCAGCCAGCCATGCAGGGCTGGGTGCTGTGAGGATGGAGCTGGCAACCATGATATAGCACCACTATTACAATCTAAATGGGGATGCAACTTTAACTGATTGAGCAACCTCCAGCAGCTGTAAAACCTGGAGTATCACAGGTCCCATGGCAGCTCCCTGGCATTTCATCAGTCTGCGACTGGCACATAAATCCCACCTTTTCAGAAGATGCAACCTGTCAGCAGTTCTGGTAGCTGTCAGCCTCCCAAGGTCACTCTGCTCTCATCAGAGAAGCCAAGTACAAACAAACGTGTCAGAGAAGGATGAAGAGCAGCAGCTGTGTAACTCCAAACTGCCCACCTCATCCTCAGGCTCAGGATCACCAAGTGGCAAACGCGGCTGGCACAGGACGCCTGCACTGTCAAATGTCAAAAAACAAGTGACACAGTTGATTCTCTCCCTCAGATCCAGCTTGCAAGGGAGGCTGAGGAGGTAGAAAGGTCCAAATGTGCTAAATGCCTTCCCACCCATTATCCAATGCCAAAGGCGACCAGGAAACCACGCAGAGACAGCCAGGGGCAGCAAGCCCCGTGGTGCAGGGACAGGTTGACAGGGAGGTGACTGAGCACCCTCCTCAGCCTCATGCTGAACGTCCCATTCAGGCACAGGGTGAAATCAGGGGCTCCCACTTCCCCTCCACTGCTGCCAAATAGCACAATGGCAGTGTCCAGATAAAGCATTTCCTACTAATATCTTGCATGAAAATGTTCCTCCTTTCTCAAGCACAGGTGTTATACCTCCAAAGTTAAAAAAATTTAAAATATTAGCTTCTAGTTAATTAAGAGCAACAACCTGCTAATCGTTATGGCTGCATAGAGCCATTTCGCTCCCAGCCACAAAGAAGAGCACAAGATCTGTCTGCTACTGTAGCGCTTTGAGATAAAAACACACCAGGAACAACAAACATTTTTATCTGGAAAAGGATAGTTTTGTTTGTTTGGGTTTAGTTGCAGCTCTTCCTACAATGACCTATTTTGGTGAAAAAAAAAAACATATGAAACAAGCCATTTACAACCATTCCAAGACTACTGTACTTCATCCCTACAACCGTATTACTGAGTGAACAACACAGTGATAGAACATCAGACAGTTATTTGCCAGATAGTGCCACAGTTCCTTTGAGAGAAAGTGAGTAAAATGGATGTTTAAATCAGAAAGAAAATGAGATTCAGGAAGACTGGGAAACACCATGCCAGGAGGTTAAAGGATTTTTTCAGCAACTAACTTCTTTCCCAATTGAAATGGATAAGAAGTTTACAGGCTTCTGATCTTCAGAACAGTCCCTCACACAAAAGGAGAGACGATTTCAAAGACCAGGGGCTGGATTACACATTTATAGATCATAGGCATATTTAACAGGTCAGAAGGCCTCAAAAGATTAAAACATCAGTGTCTGTAGAATAATGGCTTCTTCAGATAGTTATGCCAAGACATCATCATTAAGCAGAGTTTGGCAGGTCCTAAAACCTCAACAAGCATTTGTGGAGTGCTGGATGGAGCTTTGAAATCCACCTCACATTCTTCTTTGTTATGCCAACTTGCCCTTAAACCTTAAAGTATTAAACCTGAGAGAGGCGAATTTACAAAAACTGCCATGGCAGCTACAGATTAGTATTCAATTACCACTACCAGCCTGTGTTTAACCATCAGATCGTTACTCCACAGCGACCACTCTTACGAGGAGAACTCACACAGAAGAGAAGGGAGATAGTGCACCAAACCACTCGTTCATTGTTTTGACAGGGAATTCTGGAGTGTTAAATTTGTGTATATAATTCCATGGCACAACAACAACAAAATACAAGCACTAAACAAGGAAGCCTCAAAGCAACATAGAGACAAAGGCAGGAATTTTTATTCCCTTTCACAGGTGCACAGACTGGGAGCCTGCTACACTATTCTTAGGCAGGGCTTCTGATTCCAACAGGCAGCCTAGGTTATTTGTGTAGCTGCACTCTACCAATCAGGCATCTACGGTACACATTATTGCCTGGGAATTAAAAATTACGCCTGTTTTTATTGCTCATTGTTAAAATTTAAAAAATGAGATGCCACTGATTTAAAAAAATCTGTAACCAAATGACATAGCCAGCAAGTCCATGGCAAAGGCGCAGAATTCAGGGTCTACCAGCTTCTAGTTCTACACTCTATCCATTACACCACACTGCTTTTCTGCTTCCAAACCCAAGTTAGTTTGATGTCTTGCACTGGGTAAAGCCTCCACCTTGCCTTAAGAGGCTGCTCTGCCACCTTCAAGGTAACTGCATCACTATAGTGGCTAACACAACAGAATATACACAGATGATACAGACAGTTGTTCCCAGCAGCATCCTGACTAAAACAGCTGAAGAACTTGAGGAGACTAGAAAAATCACAGTTAATAAAATACAAGAAATCCAGCAACATTCATTGCCTTTCATCAGTTATTTCTTCATAATTAGTTTGGTAATGTATAAGATGAGAAAGAATAACACTTGTTGGATGCTGTTAAATCTTCTGTACTCATCAGAATTACTTCTGAAAAGTAGAACTTTATTTGTTTCCAATTAGTATATACAACAAAGGTTGCTTATGCCCAGCTAAACTCAGCTTCCTGGAAAATGTCCCTAACAAATGGCCATCTTATTAGTCCCCATCAGGAGGAACATACTGTATCTGAATAAGAAGACTGGGAGAAAAACAAAGCAACAAAGAGCACTAGGCACACTGCTAAGATGTAAAGAGAGAACAGGAGTGTACCTTTCCTCATTTGAGGCACAAATTCAAAAGGGTGGAAAAAAAACTCGAGCTTTTCTTCCAAAGTCTTTATTGGCTTTTCTCAGGTCAATGACTTAAACCACACACCATTCTGGAACACAAGTGAAGTTTTCTGGTGCTCTGACTTCAAACACAGAAAATCTCTGGATTCTAGCCCCATTTCATGCTCTCTTTCTGAATCCTGTCACAAAGTAACTGATGACTTCAATCACACCTGATTTCCTCCCTGAATCAATACAAAATATTTCTTGATTAGGTGTTTGGTGCTAGGAAGAATCTCATAAATATCAATGTTATTGATTGGCACCTTAAAGCACTAGTGTATGAAGATGACTAGATTTATTTTTTAAAGAAAGTTTCCATGGGTACATATAGACTGAACTCCAAACAATCCATACTGCCGGTTCACAAAAAATGGGCAACAGAAGAGCTGCGAAGGGAAAGGGAGCAGGAACCCAAGGCAGGTCCTGAAGGCAAAGAGGATATTGGGTGGACTTCAGCAGCGGTGCAGACCCCTCACGGCACAACTGCAAAAATATTTTGCTTAAATAGGCTGCCCATAGGCATGAAAATACAGTTGAAGACTCAGCAGACATACAATCTAAGACAGCAAATAGGTCACTTGCTGTTGTCTACTTTAGCAAGAAGACTTAACCTCAAAGTGTATATTGAAATCTAACCAGTAAGACTATTTTAAAATGTAATTTGAATGTTTCAAGGCCTACCTCCGGAGACAGGTATTCATTTGTCATATTTATATAGCCACTTCATCCCCAAGCTTCCTAAAGCATTTCAAAATAATGTATTTGCAGTACTGTGCAAATATACAGCCACTACTAGGGTGGTTTCCATAATAACCAGAGCACAGGATATCGCCCAGCAATTAAAAAACAAGAGCCTGTGGTCAGGTCAAGACAACAACCATTCAAGCAGTGATCAGTCTTTAAAAAGAGAAGCTAAGCACCACTGTAGTATGGCTTATAAATCATGTACTTGCTCCTGCAGTTGTACTGCTTGAGAGAGCAGATGTATGAATTCCCCAAATCACACATATTTTGACTGAATTCAAACAGCAATGACACTCTAATACTGCCATTGTCTCTCTCATGCACTCAAGTAGCATAGATACGTGTGTTGAATCCAGAGGTCCCAAATCTGCTGGCGATCTCAGTGAGTATCAATACAGTCCTTTGGGCTGAACTTTGTTCTTCTATTCTTTCTGAAAAGGCAGGGTACTATCCATGCCAACTACATCAAAAATATCACAAAGGCTGAAAAATCAGGCACCAAAACCCCTGTGCAACATTAATTTGGGTGAGCGTTATGACACAGTCCAGTTCCCCCTGGCTGCATTCAAGAACCTTACCAACATTCTACACTTTTGCAGGAAAACCAAATCCTGCATTTAAACCATTTCACTACAGGGTTTCAAGTAGCTCCCAGAACTGGTTCAGTTTGTGCACTGAATAAATCTGAAGAGCTGATAAAAAAACTCAGCCTGTGATTAATTAAGACTATTTCCACACATATTTACAAACAGGGTGAACTGGATGTGTTTAGATAGACTTGATTTTGGCATTTCTCCATTTTCTATGTCTGTCTTTGCAATCTCAATAGATCCATTGTAGCTGATATGTGCATGTGTTTGTGATCTATATATGTGTTATACATTTGTGTTTGCTCTGTCTGCACTGAGCTACCCTATGTACTTAACCTCAGTGTGATTCAGGAAAACCCAAGTTAGAAGCACAAACTCCTTATATAGTAAAAGGAGAAAAACAAGCGGCTCCCGGAAGAACTGATTTAATAGACCTGGGATGATGATCTAAAGTAGATGTTGTGAAAACGTCCTTAAAGCAGCAAGTTTTTCCTACGTATGCTAAATATATATTTTTCCCCTCTGCAGTGCCAAAGGTCTGTTTGATTCACACAGATTTAGTCAAGACCAAGAAATGAAAGAAGCAGATGGCTAGAGGCCAGCGTTCAAGCAGGTCTGGTTGTGTAAAGCAGCGCACACTTCCAACGCGTACATGAGGAAGCAGCGTGTGTGTGAAAGGGAGATGAATAGAAATTCATCTGGAAAAAAGGAAACACAATGGATATCATACAGGATGTTTATAGCGGGCAGTTGAGACTGGTTCGTCAGGACTGAGTGACACTGGTCACACGTGGCCAAAAACCCCATGCTGATAAGAATAGCTGCAGTCAGCCTGCATTAGCCAGGAGCCACTTTGAGAAAATATGGCAAAACAAATGATTCAATGCAATCTGCTCATTCTGCTGCTTCCCCCAAATATTGCTGTACTAACATCCTCTGCTTTTTGCCTCATTACATAGTGTTACTATTTAAGAGCACGGAAAGCACCTCTAGGCATGATGGGGACCTACAGAATTACTAGCATGATACGCCACTGTGGAGGTTCTCATACTGTTTCCTTAGATCAGGTTGAGATGTTGACACACACTGTGCTCCTTACTCGTGTGAGAGGAATGAACTGAAGGGAAAGCCGGTGGGCTTGTCCTGTTTGCTTTTTCTTTCTCCCAGGCAAAAATGGATTCATTCTCCCAGCGCATCTTTGGATTCCACACCAGGCACTGCAGCTCCCAGCCAGCACCGCTGGGTCACAACGAGCAGAGGTTTTGCCATTTAAACCCCTATTCACATCCTTCAATTTCCTAAAATATCTACCTTCAGGCCTATAGTCTCCTGAGATAGAAATCTCAGTAAACAACGGAAGGTTTGGGCTCTTTACATTGAAAACTTATTTCCTTTTATAGACGTGGCTGCACAAATGAATAAGCAAGGACACTAGCAAACAGTGACCTCTGAGACACCAGTGACAGCTGAGACATCAGTGTCACCACAACTCACCCATCGTAAGTCTTGCCATGTTTATTATTTTAAGAGTTACAGATTTCCCCCAGAATCAGACTGTATTGACTATAAAAAACTCCAGTTCATTTTTTTCTTTAAATGAACATCTAGCTCTTAATGGCAAAGGGAAGATGTTTCAAAACTTGAACCTTAAAAACTGAGACAGCAGGAAGTAAAAAATATATTCTAAGGCTTTAATTTGGTTTGTTCTGTAAAGCTCAGGACTGTTTGTTCCATAAAAGGATTCAGAAGCACATCTAACCATTTCTGGGGATCTTGACTACCTGCACTCGGGCTGACAGATGGCCCTCAGTTTCACTGAGGTTCTTTCCCTGGTTCTGTCAGTAACCTGCTGTGTAACCTGGGTTATTCTCTCTTCTCTGTGGTCTTCCTGCTTTTTTCTCTCTGCCTTTCTTGTCATTGTTTGGGTCACTGTAATCCTGACCCTTTGAAGCTCTAAACATGAACCTTGACATGTAGTAAGTAGTCCACTAAAATGTATGGGACTACTCACAGAGAACAGTTATACATATAGTAGTATAATATAGTATATAAAATAATATACATACATTTTACAATGAAATTTTGTGTATGTATGAAAACATACCAAAACAACTGAAATATAGTTATTTAACTGTATCTATTACAACTACACACTATTCCTTTCTTTAGACATTGCCATTGCCAGCTCCTATTCTGTTTGTTGTCTAGACAGATTAATCTCACAGGGCAGACAGTACCATATCACAGTGCAGCTCCAAGTTCAGGTCTCCTTTGTTAGTGTGAAGTCGCACATAGCCCTTCTTCTTCACATATGTGTATCTCACAACATCTTCTTCAATAGCAGCTGTATCAAAGCAAACAACAATAATTAGTTCTCTGAAAGATTACTGATTAATCTTTGGAAATCATCAGAAAACAAGCTGCTAGATTCTATCATCTGACCTCTTCCCCAGGGCTCTGGGTTTTCAGGGATTGTACTCTGCAATTCATCTGTGATAACCTCACATTAATCTCTGTGCAAAACACTTTCCATTATAGAAAACCACCAACTCTTTGAGAGCCAACGATATAATCTCTATTATTAAGTCACAGAAGCATTCAGTATTACACACTATAATTTTAATGTAGTGTCCACCAATCACAAATGTTACTTTGAAACCAAATTTTTTTCTTGTCAAACTTGGAAGCCAAGCAGGTAGTCATCAGTAGCCACAAATTGCTGACATATGAGGACCTACTCAGTTCTGAAAACAAATGAAGCTATGTTACTGGAAACATTACTGGAAAGTCATACTAAAGGATCAATCTAGGATGTTTCCACTTCCATTTTGTCAAAATGTCCAGTTAGTCAGATATTTTCAACACTCAAAGAATTACCTGCAAATCATTGTAATCCACCAAGTAAAGGAACTGTACTTGGTAAACGTAGTTTTAGCAAAGTATTTGATCTTTGCCTAAGTGTGTGGCATCCTTCTAAACTTTAGTGCCAAAAGCCAGACCTTTCTCTTCAACTGGGAATACTAATCACTCAGCTATTTAAGCATTATTCAAATTAAATAAATTTTATACATTTGTGTTTAGGCTGGAGAACAAAAGGAAAACTTTATTGTACTGAAATACACTTTTGTGTAACCATGAAAAGCAATAAATCAAAAGTTATCACCATAAAATTTGCTGTCATTCTAACCAATACTGGGTCAGGACAAAAAGGTGGTAAAGATTCTGTATCCTTATTTGAGGAGAGATTATACTTAATTCCTAAATTTACATAAGCGCATATCCCATTTTGTGGTCCCCGAGCATAGAAAGTACCTCATTAATTTCAGTTCAACATAAGTAACTGCCATTCAAAGCTGAAGCTAATTCACAATTGCTCTGTTATTTCAGAATGAGCTCACTGGAAAACAAGGATATATCTGCTTACGCAACACATTTCTATGGCATCATTACTGACTGATTATCAATGCATTCCTTCATTCCTCATACACGTACGTGTGCTAGGGAGGACACCTTAAAACTGGAAAGTAAACAAACAGCTTGTAGCTAGGAAGTTTGGGTACCTGCTTCGTGGGTCGTTTCAGGCACCATTGCAGTGGAGGTGAAGGAAGCACTGACTGCGCCAGTAGAATAGTGAGCCTGTTCACAGCAGAAAAATGAAGAGAAAAAGACATTAGATCTGAGTTTATCTACTAAAGATACTAGGTAAGCGCCAGAAACACACAAATGTCATCCCTGTGAAAGCAGACTTTCTGCTCTAGCTCCTATAGAAACAAATGCACGATGCAGCGATAATTCTCCATCTGTTACCCACAACATTCGCTGTGATGAAACTCCAGTTAGAGCTGCCCGTGCGCTGAGCTGAAGGGGCTGAGTGCTTCCACTACAGTTTAATACATCATTATGCAAAGATTCTATTACCAGAATGTATTTGTACATCCACAGGTGGAGATATGAAAGGAACACTGCTGGCAAGACATCTGTAAAATTCTCCAACGTTGCTGAGTAAGTGGAAGGAAAATCCAGTGAATCACGGCGATAGTGAGGAGCAAAGCAAACCACCCCCTCCCACACACGGCCCCTCTGCGTGCAGAGACACTGTCCCACGCTTCCCCACGGCTATTTGGAGCTTTGTAATTCTCCTGCAGAAAGGAAATGTGAACGTCACACACAGATTTTGTAGCAAATTACAAAGATCTAATAAACCAAATCTAATACCTTTAGAGGCTCTGGGGCAGTGTCTGTAAAGAATACAGGTCAGGCCACTGCTCTGCCCATAAGGTTACGCTGTGTCCTATACAAGTTTACAGTTATGCCCATCATTAGCTGACAATCTGACTCTCCAACATATGTAGAGCTCATCATTCTTTCTTGCCTCTTTTTTTCCCCTCCCAACATCTTTTGTTTTCTTACAACACTATGGTGCCCTGAAAAAGGGGCAAATGTGATCCTGCTCCTTGGGCACATACGCTCCCTAATCTGTCACTAAGCCGCCTCATTAAAAGCCATATGCTGCACTGCTATTCATTTTTGTGGAAGTGTAATCAAAGCACGAAGACACATACATCCCAGAATTATTAAAGGAAAGAATACTCTGTCTTGCCCTTTTCATACAGCCTTTGATGTAGAAAATCTAGTTGCAAATGAATTGTTTCTCTTGACAACCATGAATGCACGGTAACATGTACCTGGAAGAACATCCTTTGAAATACTACACTAAAAATCCTGCATTCCAGTGGAAAAAAAAATGGAGAAGCAGCTGTGGATGATTTATATATTTGCCCACACCAGAAATGATTCACTTGCACTGCCCTTAAGGTGTGTTCTCTCCACCAATAACTGCAGGAAGCAAATGATAAACAAATTCAAAGCAAGAGATTACAGCTTGGGAAATAAGGTTCTCCCAACATAGCTGTCATAGCCACATCATAAAGATTCCTCCTTCTTATTGTGTTTCATTTTTTAAATATTGAGGTTAATTTACAATGATTTCACAAAGAGAAACTCACTGACACATCCATTGTCTTTCTAAGGAATCCCAATATGATTCTCCTGTTTGTATCTGTGACAAATCTCCATTTAACAGAAAACATAAGGAGAAGTGTCTGTTTGTACTGCAATATGCCCTCTACGCTGAAAAACATCTATTCCTGTTCTTGAGGAAGCCAATCAGTGCCAATCTACAAATTAAGTCAACTTACAGCATTCAGCTTATCCACTTTCTTCTTTTCAGGAGCCTTCATAGTAGCTGCAAGAATATCATCGCCTTTGAATTCCTTATAAAGCTCCAGTAGAGTCTCTCGGGTCTCTGTGTTTGTATTTTTCAAATAGTAAGATGGGTCTAATTTTGCTTTTTCTTCATCTAGATAAGACAAAGTTAAATCATTCAGAGTTAAAACAAAAATTCTACTTTGTTCTCATTCAGTTTATTATATACATAGTAACACTAAAATCTTCCAGATACTATTTCCACTTTTTTTTACACAAAAAGCTCTAGTAACTATATTTATTCCTGCAGAAACAGCAACAAGTAGCAATGCATAACACTAATGACAGTATAACTTGAAATATAGCATAATAAATGCCAATATGAAGTACACCGAAAGAAAAACAACTTCAAATGAACTACTGTAAAAATTTCTTTGAAGCCACTAGAAATGATTTAAGTTCATGCAAGTCTTGTAAAATTTTTTATAGAACAATAAAGACAAGATACAGTTGGATGCAACATAAACTTCTGTCCTTTGTCTCCTCACTGTACAGCCAGGCTTGTGATGCAAAAATCCTAAGGTCAGCTCTTTAATGTGACACCAGGGGGAGGAAAGCTGGCAGACTAAACTGTAAAATATTATTTTCTTTACATTATTTTTATAAATTTCACTTGTTCTCTGTCTTGATATGCCTACTGTTTGTTGTTATTAAATATTCTATCTCTGAGATAATAGCCACTTATTTTTAGCAGGTAAACAGAGAGATGCTTGTTTGTAGAACTAGTAGCTTTTAAAAAACAAAAGAAAAGATGAGCATTTTAAGACCCCCAAAACACACCATGCTTAGAATCAGCAATTAGACCTCATTAGAAACAGTTCTAAAGGATAACACAAGGACAAAGGAGAGATTATTTTTCCCTCAGCAATTTAATATTAGCAGATATTACTAAGCATTTAGCTATCAAAAAAAAAAATCACAAAATAATTGAGAAGCAAATTTCTTACTTGTGATATCTAGAAAGAAAAAGAAAGCATTATTTTTTTAATTATTAAAATAATTTTGGGACTATTTTAGAAAAGCCTGTATCAATCTTTAACTTGGCAGATGTCTGTTGTTACTCAGACAGAAGGATGGGCAATGCCCTGTTAACACACGTGAAGGAGCCTGGCACACAGGTATGGGAAGACGAAGGTTTCCTTGTCTGGTTTCTGGCACAAGAGTAACAGACCTTTTGGCAAATAATTTTTCCTATTCTTACTTCTCTCTCATCTACCTACTCTTAAAGGACAAGGAAACCTTTCTGCTAGCACAGCACTCAACAGAGACAGTTAACGATTACTCAAAGAATCATGTCTTCGCTTCAAAATATATTAACACGTTTCGAGGTGAAAGGGACCGTTTCAACAAGTTATTTGTGTTTCAAAGTTACCACTAGCCACTGAGGGATCTCCATCCAGCGAAAACAGCAACAATTCCATAACATCGTCCTTAGAATTCACATATTTGGGTTGGTGTTTTTTCAGCCTACCTTCAGTTCATCCTTACCTGGATCAATTACTTTTATGTTGTTCTTAACGTGAAAGAAGTTTGAGACATTGAACTTATCCAAGTTTGTTGGATCCTGAAAATAATAATAATAATAATAATAATAATAATAATAATAATATCAGAGAGCTTGGTAATGCAACAGACTAGTTTGAGGGGCAGACACCACCATAATAAACAAATAGGGAGACAGAATAACTTCCATACTCCCTGAACCACAGAATGAACAAAATATAAAGTAATCAACTCCAACCGACATCAGGAATGTGCCAGTTCACAACAGGCTCCTTACGGATCTGGAATTCAGCCCCAAATATAATATTACACATATTTTGCCTACAGAAGTTACTAACAGGACTAAGCTGAGTCTCGCCTATCCTAGTGAGAAGATAGAATGAGGAGCAGCAATCCCCTGTTTTTTTCCTTCGTTCTGTGGTTTGGTCTAAGATCTATGCAAATTCACATTAACTATCTCCTTCTATTTATAACAAGTATGCCTGATTTGCACATGCTCTGCGAACCTTTGAAATGCATTTCAAAATACAAATAAACCTCAGAGCAAGTCTTTGGAGCCAGAACGGGTTTGATTGTTGGTTTTTTTTTGTAACAGTGAAATCTCCGCTTATAGATTTACATTTAAAAATAAAAAATAATAATAAATAGGCAACAAAAAAGTGGTATTATGAAAACTCTGTTGAGTGACCACTCAAGTAAAACAGTAAAAATACACAGTCTATTAAATGTGAGTCTTCATTCTATCTCTAGGCAACTTTATGCATAACTTTGACCTTTTGTTAGAGAGAATAAGACAAGGAATGCCTACTGGTGATCTAGGTTACATTATACTATTATTAAATAGTCTTTAATCTTCTTCTTAGAACAACTTTATGGTTTTCTCCTCGAGCTTCTCTGCAGCACAGAAAGGTCAAAACATCAGCCCAGCACACCCGGTCATTTCTGGAAATTCTGTCTTATAGAAAACAATTTAAAATCTAAAATACCAAAATATCTTATTAATATTATGTAGTTTTAAGTTCAGGATAAAAAAAAAATGCAACTTATTATGCAAAGAACTATGATACTGGCATGAATACTATTATCCCAAATAAATTTAACAAAGCTTCCCAGACCACCGCTGTGAGTAAGAAGTTGTGACAATTCCATCCCTGCTAAACACAATGATTAGTACAAGCAGAGCTGGTAGCTCCATCCCTTATTAAATGATCTAATTATGCCTTTCATTCATCCCTGAAATGCTTCCACCAGAGAGTGCATTTTTAGTTTTACTGCTGGTAGTAAAACAAAACACATTTATGAAATCAAGCTGTGTGATTCTGAGCCCTAACAATGACCTCCTGGCTTTCTGCTGTCCCCTTTCCCAACCACCATGTAACCATTTTCTATCGTCTCCTCCCCCACTATGCTGCTCTGGTAGATCTTCATCAAGACGTGGACTGCAAAAAAAAATTAAAGATTTAAGATCTTGCATTAGAAACAGACCATCTTTAAATAAAACTACTAAGGAATAGGAAATTTGGACCTGTTTTAAAGCATTTTTTGTATCCTCTGCCACCGGCATCCATGTGTCTTCGTGATTTATTCCCTCACATACATGTTTATGTATGAATAGAGAGAATTTCAGCCCTGTTCTCTGACAGTCAACAAGACACATGGAGAACATCTGGAGAAAGGGCTCAGGTTGCCTCCTCCCAAACACTCCTTAGGAATCATGAGCTGCAGCTTTCCCAGACAGAAATCATGGCCTTGCACATAAATGTACCAGCTCAAAAGGTGAAGGAAGTAAGACTGCTCACTCTTTCCAGGAAAGGGAAAAAAACCATTTGTGTATTAAGATTAATAGACGCAAATGGATTTATAGCAATCTACGTGTCTGCTGTTCATGGCAAAGCAGGACTGACTCCTGAAACCAGCTTTACATGGACGGGAGGGAGAGCAGGAGGCAGCAGATGAGCCAGGAAACACCTTCACTATATTCCTCTAAATAAAGCTTCTTGATTTACTGATTCATTGACTGTTTAAAAATAAATAAAAGGACATCACAGCCACCAGTGCTTTATGAGACCCGTTGTTTTGTGCTCAGGGTACCACGAATGCGATTAGTTCAAATTGTTTTCACAGCCACAGTTTGTTCAAACATTTCCCTGGCTTAAGCAGCCGAATTGCAGGCATTGAGCAACTCCGGCAAAAGTGTTTACAGTCCCCTTCTGTGCAAGGGGTTTCTCAAGGCTCTCCAAATCACCACTAACCTGTCCATATGCAATTCACCCATTACGGCACAAAGGACAGCAGAGGCCACAGGGCAGCTCCCTCTCCTTGCAGACCACAGCCACCCATCTGCTTTCTGGGGGACCCAAGACAACCCCAGGCCCCAGAAGTGAGACCGAGGTCCTCTGCACAAGCCTTCATCATGTTCACATGGGCATCTGCTCAAATGGAAACCTTGACAAAGGTTTGATTTACAGTGTTGTCCCTTGTGTTGCTGATTCTGTGAAGCACGAGGGTCACCCCACGTCGAAAAGGCAGAGAACCCATGTGCCTACTCCAAAACCGTTTCCCTCTGTCAGTGGAAAAAAACCCTCAAAAATGGTTCTTTAAGTTGAAATTTGAGCTTCATCTTACACAGGACACCTAGGACATATCCAGTTGACATATTGATTCCTCCCTCTAAAATACAGCATCATGATACACTAGAAGTTTGGAATTAGACAAACGTGCATACTAAGTGTGACAGTACTGCAATAAATACTGAGTTAAACACAAGACATCATTTACTTTTATCATCTCCAAGAGCAGAAATGCACCTGACCAGTCCAACCTGTGCTGCAGAAGACACAGATTGTTTCCTTACTGATGGTACTGTGTCTTACAATACAGGACACACATTCTTTAAAGGTAGGTCTATGGAAATTTTACAAGTGCACACGTTCTTTAGATATATCACTTCAGGAAGAGAACTCTCTAACCATTAATAATTAGCCTGCCAAGTTCTTCTTGTTGCATCCATGACAGTTACTGGGCACAGCATCAGAGCAGTCCTACCAAGACACCACAGTGACAGGCAGATGGACATACCCGCTTCAACAAAGCCTTCAGCTCTAACGAATTAATGGTCTCTCCTGGTCAGAGAAAGGCTGGACTCGCGGGGATGCTCCAACACCTGTTAAGATAAAGGCCTAAAGCCTTATCTTCGAACAACAAAATTTAGAAGTGTAAAAACCATCCTACCTCCTCATGATAAAGCCTGAGTCTGGGCATGTTAAACCTAAGTTCCAAATGATTTTAATAAAATGACATGACCATTTTCCAAGCAATTCCTAAATGACTTTTAAACTTTGAAAACTGTATTTACAGATAAATAGTAGTTTTAAATGCAGCCGCGTCAAGGACTTCACCTGGGCTGGAGAACACCTACAGTTTTGGATCTTCTCTCTGCAGCAGGGCCATACTCTCTCTGACCCTGGGGCTGCTATCGAGCAGTTCAGACACCGACCATGTCCCAATGTGCCACTTCTCAACCAGCCACTCTGCACGTGTGTTGGTGCAGGATCTGCCCTCAAAGAGCCCTCACCCGCCATGGAGGGGAAATCTGCTCTGACCTTCTGTCACACAAAGAGCAAACAGCCGAGGAGTGAAACATCAATTAACAGTGTGCAGTTCAGCTTCCTTCAACTTAGCTCATTAGTTATGCTTCCTGCCACAAACGCCAACGGTGTTTAACAGCTTGTTGGGAACTGTGTCTTGTCCACGGCTGGTTAGGTTGTACAGAAACAATAAAAATTACAAAAGGAAGCACATAACAGTATGAGCCTTTTTTTCCCTATAACAGCAGCGAACCTGTTTCCATTCTACCCAGGCTTTTTGGGTTTTGTCTCTAGTTATTTCTCCCAGGAATCCCCCTCCGTTTCTGTGGTGCAAAGCAGACGCATTTGTTAGTGTGCATCTATCAGGGAAGGTTCTCAGCAGGCTGCCAGCAGAGGACTGTGCCTATTAACGCTGGCACAACAGCATCGGGGGGGTTTACTGCAATTGTTCTAGCGAAGAGGAACAGATCATCTCCGCCTCTGCTCACCTGTGAGAGCCACACTTCTCACACCTCCCCTCCCCTGCCAGCATGCAGCACAGCAATAGCTTCTACAAGGTTCCAAGAGCAGGAATGATTTATTGTGTATCTTCACAAATTTGAGAGCCGTGGTTTCTGGTTTGTGCACAGAGACACAGCAGAGGATGAAGAATTGAAAAGGGAATTGTTCTTATCTCTTCTGAACACTTCCTACCAAACGGGACACGAAAGCAGGGTATTGTGGCATTCTTACTTTGCTTACCTCAGGACCCTCTCCCACCTGTGATAGGAAGAAGTCCCCAGGACTGTCCAAGCCCACCACTGTGTCCAAAAAGGCACTACCTGACCCTGTGCCTCTCTGTGCATCCTGAGCTTAAAACCTTTAAAACAACTGCAAAGTGAAATGATGAACATCAATCTAGCAGAATGGGAAGCAGAAAAGGAAGGTAAGAACACTGCAAACAAGCTTCAACAATACCAGCCTTCCTATTACAGTATAACTAATACATCTCGAAGTACTTGAGCTGTCTGACATTCAGGACATTTGCAAGGGATGCTAAGTGAGGCTGAGCTGGTCATCGTTCAAGGTAAAAGAATACAAATGGGTTTAGAGTTATGAGAAACACAGACAAAATACAAAGGTAATATTCCTTTTAGAAGAGATATGAACCAGTACAGTGGAGAGAAAAATTATCTGAAATAATGATAAACTGCAAGGAGAGAGAAACTTGGACAAAAGTATCAGCTGCAGTGTAGGGGATGGAAAGCCTGACTTGAGTTTATGGCAAGATCAAGCAGCCAAAAAAAAGGACATTTCAACTTGAGGGTAAAGAGTTACAGTCTAAAACAAATGCTGCTATACTAAGACTGCTGGTGTCTAGGAAGGGTTTCACGTTGAATAATGTCATGTGTATTTCTGTCATTATCAGCAAGATATTAAACCAGAATCCATTACATCTTTTGCCTGAATAACTACATTCCAGTTTCGGTAATGGGCCTTGCACACCAGGATATAGTATTATCCTTTACCTCCTGCCCTGAGGGGCTGGATAATATCGCCATATGTTGATGAGAACCTGCCATGCTCTGCCCCAGGACATTTGCATTTCAACAGGGAAAAAAGGAGTTTCTGTTTATGTAAGTGCAGGAAGCACTGTGGATTCCTTTACAAAGAGAAGCATATCAAAGATCTAAAATAGCATCATTAACAATTTAAGTTCTGATTTTGCTTTTTTAAGTTCCAGATAAAAAATAATTTGTCCTTTTTAAGAAGTAAACTTAATAGCAATGGGACACAAATAACTATCAATAAAATAAAAGCAACCAACGGGGATGAGATGATGTTCACCAGAAAAGATAGCAAGGGTGGATTATGATTAATGTTTGACTAACGTTTAGCACTGAGAACAGAACAAAGTATTTTATGCAAATCTCCCTTCTGGAAAGAGCAAATTGCTTTTGTTTTTAATTATATACATTAGGAAAGAGAGGTCAAGATTGAGGTCAACTGCTCTTCCAGTAAAAGGACATCCCTAGCAGCTGTAGGATTGCTCTCTATATATCAAAAAGCAAAAATGTGATCATACAAATAATCTGTTAACATACATTATTAAAATTCTCCACTTACGTTGTATTTCACTACCAAACACAGGTACCCCATCTGATTCTGACATTCAGAGTCAGCCTCTGGAAATGCTGTTTTCCATTGATAAACACAGCTATTACAGACAGTCCTACTCAGTTGTTATTTGCAAAGCAAAGAATGTGGGGGTTTTTTTTATAGCAACTTCCTTTATATCTACCTTTTTGGCAAACAGCAGGGTCAGTGTTCCCAGCTCACTCCCAATTCCAGCTCTCTCAGATACCACCGTACTCCATTTACACGAGGGAATGGGAAAACAAAAAAGTAATAAGTTTCAACACAGAATCAAAAGGTTTTTAAGAGAAGTGGATAGAGCTCCAGAGCCACAAATTGAAACACAACAGATTGCAGTCACGAACTCTGGCTAAGAAACAAAGCCACAGGTGGCAGCGCTTGGCAGCGTGAAGCCACATGCTGCCTGCAGTCCTGTCAATACGACAGCTGAGAGAGGAGACATTGCTCTGTCTCTTCATTTTCATCAAGAAAATACTATGAGAAACTAACAACAGATTGCTATACCACATATACACAAGCAATTTTAATACCCAGACTGGTCATACTACTGTAGGTGGTGTTTTGGGCTCGACAAAGCAAGTCAGGGCAGCACGGGAACAGGAGAAATCAAGTGAACTTGCAGGTTTGCAGCGGGTGTTGTGCAGCGCACGGGACGGCTCTTGGTTCTCATTCAACACCCCAGAGCCATTTTAGCCTGGTTGTTGAAAATCCTTTTATTTTTTTTGCAAACAAAATATTTAAAAACCAATTGGGTGAAGGGTCAAACTTTAGCTGGTTAACAGCACATTTAGATGATCGAAATCTCTTCCAGTCCAACCCTAAGATGGGGGTCACTTGGCTATTTCTAAACTTATTTGAGAAGAATATATAGCATAAGATTGTACACTTCGAGATAGAAACCCTAAATGAACAGAATGAAAGTGAAAAATATTGATAAAAATCCACATAGGGATCACCTAAATTGCTAGTTATTGCACTTTGAGATTTAGAGGACTATAGTATCTCTTTGCTTTTATGACAAAAATCAAAGCTAGGGCTGTAACAGAAACACACTCTTTACACATACATTCAATTCTGAACCTACAGAACACACCAAAATATTTTGAAATGACTGCACATTTCAATTATTTCTTAAAAATAATTTGGTTTTCCATCCTGATGTACAGAAACATTTTTAGTCACTCATGTTGTCCTTTTTTACTGTTCCAAATCCATTAGCAACCATGCAGTTACATTCAAATAACATTCTGTTGGGAGCTTTCAATCTGAAAAAGCTGTGGGTTTTGCTTCCATTGGATTAAAACCATTTTACTTTGTTGCATTAACTTGAACAGCCATAAGCACAAAGGAATAGAGGAAAAATATTTATAAACATGCTGTTCAGAAGGGAGTGGGGAAGGAGGGATCCATTACATTTAAATTTAGACATAAATGGAAAATATTTTTCTATTCAAATTAGACTGTATTAGTCTTGGCTAGTGGCAATTAACTGTTCATGAGATGCATACTAACTCATGACTCCAATAATAATGATCCTTAAATGTTTTTCCCCTATTTTGAAATCATGCAGCTTAAAAATGCTTCATTTTAAAAGTAAGTCTTAGATCTTTTGACACTAAACTTCAGCTGTAAATGGGTATCTGTTACACTCTGAAATTTACAGTGCTGTTTTAATTCCGGTGTTAGTTCCTTTAAAATCAGTAAAAGACCAACATTGGTATCTATTCAGAAGAAAACCATGGCAGGCAAGCACTTAGAGAAAATCTGGTGGATTGCTGCTTATTTAGACAAACTCTAAAAAATGCTTTTCTGAAGCTTTGAGTCTTTTAGGCATCTTTAAAAGAGTAAGATGGACAATCAGCTTCAGTCTTAACGTAACAGGTCAACTTCCTTAAAGTTCATATACTTCACATTCTAAACCACATTTCTTTTGATAACCCAGACCACACGCTGTTGGCTGTCTAAAGCTGGAGAGTATTCTGGATGTCTCTTTCCCTTTCCTCTACCCAATCTTTTCTCAATGCACTCCTGTGTAAGTCTCGCAATAGATCAGAGGTGTCACAGCAATTTTTCAGGCAAGGTTAACAAAACAAAACCAACAAAATCCTATGTGTATTTTCCTGCCTAAAACTTAAAGTTATTCACCAGATCTTCTATTCAGTTGGATACAGTGAAATAGCAACTGCAAATACGTTTGTCAAAATTCTCATTTTTACATAGCATTCTTGACTTTTTTTGGGCACGGCTTTTTTTCTATACTTTATTTCACAAAGTTGAACAATCTGCTTATCTGCAAGGCTCACAATAATCACTCTAGAGATCTGTCAAGCTCTAAGTTATACAGCATCTTTGTGGCGCATCTGGATAACAAAGAAAATACAGCAGTTCACCTTCTACCTGTCTCCAAGACACACACACACACAGAAAATGTTTCTCTGTTCAATATCCCAGATTCCTGCTCTAGCGGTGTACATAGCAACAATCCATCCTCTGCAAAAAAAGCTGTATTGCAAGAAGTGTAACACAGAGCAAAGTTTACCTGCAGTGTCACGATGTCTTGTCGAGTGAAGGGTTCATCTGTTAAAAGATCCTTGTAGCTCTTTGGTTTTATGTTCAGCTGCTCAACTGCCTAACAGCCAGACAAAAGACACAGATTAAAAATTGTACACTAATGTATAAATATTACAAGTAAACACGTGATGCTAATAAAACCCTAAAGTACGAATGATAAAGAAAACAATTTCACCCTTCATTCTCAACTGGCAGCTGCAATATTTTCATTGTGTTCTTCAACAGATGAGCAGCTTTTGTCTTTCATCCCTACAAAACTTGAGTTTTGTGGTTTGGTTTTTGTTTGTTTGGTTTCTTTTAGTTTGTATATTTTTTAAATAATGTTGCACTCTCCTTTCCATAGTTATGCACATCATTTTAACCAAACTCATTGCAAAAGTGCTGCCAAAATAAAAAACTCCTGCTTGCAGATGGTATAGACAGGCAGCTTCAACACAGGGTCAGCATCTCCCCCATTGCCAGCACCCCTGGGAGATACGTGTCCTCTGCCCACCCCAGTTGCTGCACCGAGCCCGCAGCAATGCTGCTCTTCACCTGAGAAAACGAAACGATGCTCAGAGCAGCAGTGTGTTATTTCTTGGCGACAACCAATGCAGAATAAATGTTTTGTTGTTATAAACAAATACATCATGCAGAGAGATGACTGTGGAAGTCTACCTGCACGAAAACTGAATCTTATTCCCCTAAGTGCGCTCTGTTCTCATCAGATGGAAGTGACAATGTTTTTCTAGTACCTCTAGAAGGCCATAAATTAGTTCTGTGCTTATAACAAGCTAATAAATGTTATTGCTCCAAGTGATACACCATATGAAAAACAGGCCCTCTTGGCACAGCTTGTTTAGGAAGCCCAGAATTACAAATTGTAGCAAACTGAGCAACAGTTTTACAATATCAACAAGCATTTAACAAACACCACCCTGAAACTCATTCTTGCCTTTTAACCACAGCAATCACGCTTCCAGAAGGAACAGAAAATACAGTTCATTTTAACCTAATCTTGACTGCTCTCATAGTTGGAATGAAGACAATCCAACTACAACGGAGCAAGTTTTCAATAACTTGATGAATCCAGCTTTTTCCCTGATTGCAATGGTTTCAGCTTGTTCCTCTCAGTATCTGAAAGTCCTACCAGAATCTGCCATGAACAGATTTCAAAAAGCAGATGTTTCGGTGTTCAGAATTTTCACAACACTGGATATGGATCCATTAACTGAAGGATTTATTTGCCAATGAAAAATAATTAAACCTTGCTTTTACAGTAAGGATTATGCAAACAAGTCACAATTAAAATTCTACCTGAGTTCACACAAATGTTCACAAAACACAAATAAAAACGCACTTCAAGTATCCATTAAGGCATCATCTGCTCTTTCCCCAGCTCCAGTTAAAATACTCTTTTTTATTCATTGATGTGAATAGAAATGAGGCAATTTGTGTTTTGGTGATGACTCTGCATCAGAAAGAAAGATGACAGAAGATTTGTCTATTAATTCAGCTGCGGAGCACATAAAAAGTACTCATTTTGGTCTACATGACTCAGTGCATGCAGATTAACTTAGGAAAAGGTTTTAAAAATATCTTTTAAATCATATTCTAGGGATGTCCATATTTTGAAGGCAAAAGTCAAACAATTTGTGACATCAGTTAATCTCCTTGCACTTTAATTTTCCCAGCTGTAGAACAAGAATAAAATGTACCTACCTTTCTAAAGCATTTTGTGATCTTCAATGAAATAAATCAAGTATAAAATATTAATAATGAAATGCGACAGAGAACCTACCTCATAGGCAAACACATTTCCAGTTGTCTTGATGGCCACAATATGGGAGTTATTGGTGAATACAGTAAACAGCACTGGACAGTGGTATTTACCTGATGGAGGGGAAAAGTTTAAATTCACCATGAAGTCCCTGCAACTGTTTTGAAATTGTTGACTTCTATTATCTCTTAGAAGAATATCTACTTCAGTTTTTCATATAACGTGTAACTTCAGTGTATATTTAATGGTGTTTTAACTGCACTTTGATTCTTCAGTGGCAAAAAAATAACACAAGAAATATAAAACCAGAAATGAAAATGCTGGTTTGAAATCTGCTGTTTTCAATTCCCCAACACAGAAATGTGTCAAATTTACTCGATACCTATGAAGTACCGCAATATAGGTGTTATCATTGTAATCAAAGCTCTATTGACTCTAAAGCCTGTACCCTGCAGCCTGCCCAGTGCTCTATTTTCAGTGTTGTTCCCAGGAATAAAAGTTTAGCTTATATCCAACAGAAAAGTTCACAGCAGCTGTTGTGCTTTTAGGAAACAAGAGCATTTTGTATTCAAATGTGGCAAGCAGAATGCCATTAAATCTGAGCACGTTATTCAATAAGGAACCCAGCGTCTGCTCTAATCAAGCTGTGAATTTTCCCAGGAGGGTCAGCATAAATATTAAGCATGTCAACAACAAGCAAACTGATGGAAGGCAACGTCGGAGGAAAAAGAAAAATGCCTGGACCATCTCGGCAGAAAGCAACTAGAAGAAGGTTATTAATACTTGTTCAGTTTGCTAGACCTGGGTGAAATTTTTGAAATAAGTTGGGTCTATTTGGTTCTTTTTTTCCTAATTATCATCTGAAAATCAAAAGCAGCAGGGAGACCAAAGCAGAGGCAGCTCACAGCACCTGCATAGACAGGAGAGACAAACACCTACAGAGGATTTACCGCTTAACTGATCAGCTACAGAGGTTCCCAGGCCTCCAGCGTGCAGAGGCCAGCGAGGGCCGTTCCTGTTAATGCCACCAGAGCTGAAGGAAAAGCCATTGCCACAAAGGGCTGAAATCCAAGAGGAAGTTTAGAAAGGGATTTTCAGAAGTGGCATCAGGGTATGGGCCAAGTGATGGATACAGAAACACGCTGGTAAAATGTGAGACCTCACTCCAACTGCATAAAAAGAGCGAGTCACCGTGTTTTCAGCTCTAACGAAAGCAGAGCTGCTGAGGGCCCACACTTGTTCATCTGGATAGATGGTACCCAGCTAAGGAAAGCTCACTAAATGGAAGAAACTGAAATATCTGAAGACCTTTTTTATTGTTTAGGTGTGAACAGAGAAGATCCTACATACGTAGCAACCACTCTACATGTTATGATTTAAAGAAAAGTTTGCTGATAGACAGAAATGCAACATTTTACTCTTTCTCTTTTGTCGCATCTTCCCTTGATCTATTAATGACACAGCATACACCTTTTTAAGGAAAAGGCTTCAGAGTCTGTGTGGCTGCTGTTACTCCACTCCAGCGTTACGAATTGACTTCTTTAAGGACAGTCAAATATCGCAGTATCTTTCAAAAACCTTGGCCAATGTGACTAATGATAATTTTTTAACACTCTGGTCTTGAGACAGGAAGACAAAGCACAGAAGAAACCCATCAGCTAGACAGAAGCCCTTGTAGTCTATGGACTGTTGGTAAGATAATGGCAAAGACATTTCAGACTTGTATTCCCATCTGATCCTTGCGACTCTTGTTTAAAAGAAAAACCATTATTTGCCTTGCAAAATACTATTTCATCTCCACTGTTCTCTTTTATTCCTGGCACCCTCTCTTAGATGGCAGGTTTTATATCTTTAACCCTGCAGAAATAAATATGAGGCTGCTTTCTTGTGTGCTGCTATTCATAAAATCCCATGTGTTCATTTAAGTTTAATTCATCTTACAAACGAAAAGCTGCTCAAGACCAAGGGAGGAGCAAATAATGCCACAGGCGAGTCAGAAAAACCTAACATATTATGGAAATTCAGCCTTTTCTGAAAAATTTCCCTAAAGTAAATAGTACCTCACTGCACTAGTAGCTATAGTAAAGTGAAGTTGCTGAATAATTTACAGCCCCGCAGTGTAAAGAAAAACAGATATTGAACTTTAAAAGTTGTGTCACTCACAAGCAGCAGTTATTCTACTCAAAAACTAAAAGCCACAATAGAAAACAAACTACGTAACTTAACCATGAGTAAGACAAAGCAGGGTTTATTAAAGCACTCATTAAGAAAAACAAAACACAAACAAAAACCAAAACACACAGAAAATTACTGCTCTTACCTTCACTGTTTTTAGCAAAATTCAGCTTTATAAGTGATTTGGCATCTAGTTTCTAAAGAAAATGAAGCATTAAAAAAAATTAATCACAGCAGAATCTACCCGTGGAAATAAAAGGAAACTGTAACATCAGTGCTAGGATTTTAATAGTACATAATTTATTAATAATATACTGCAAGTTGTCTGAATCATCAAAACCCTGGGAATTTAAGTCACAGACAGCCCACAAAAACAAGGAGCCTGAGAACTGGGATACGATTGTTTACAGTGTTGTAGTTTGACACAGTACAGCGTGAACCAAGTGAACAGGCTCCAGAAGTTGTGCAGCTCTGTCTTCGCACAAATTGAAAGGGGAGTTTGCGTGAAAAGCCGAGGCAAAGATCATTGCTGCTGAGCAGCAGCGACAATTCAGAAGGGACCTCTGATGAAAGTCATACAGCCAGCAAACCATTCTGGCAATCAAGCTCACTACCTTTTCTGAAATAACTGTAATTTTTCTTTTACTTCAGGAAATGTGGAGTCCATAACATAACTAGCCATAATGAAGAGAAATGGAGGCACAAATTCTCCAGAGAGGCGCTTGGGGTGAGGAAAGCAGACAGACCCAGGAGGGATCTTTGGCCAGTTAATCCCCAGGTAACAATAACAATTCCATGGAAGAGGGAACCGAGATGGCAGCCGGGGTCGGGAGGTCCTGCAGGCTGATGAAATGAGAGTGATGCTCTCCCCTGCAGAGGGGACGCTGCAAACTGGGCTGACTCCTGCTCCCCCAAGCTTCATCAGAAGAACGTCTATGGCATTCTTCTGCTGCCCGGAGGGGCCTCCTGACACAGGGAGGGAAGAGCTATTGGGCTGTCAAACACTTCTGGATGATCAGGTTGCTCCCTACCCAAGACATGAAAGCCACAAGCATGCCCAAAATAACCGTGCGCCTTCAGTAACATGACAGGGCAGGCCCACGTATGCCAGTCATTTAATAGGGTCAGGATGTGATTTGGGCACACCATGACTGGGGTCACCCCACCAGCATGGTTAGGTGGCACTTGACTGGGGCACCCAGCTGGACACAAAGTCCAGTCCAGCAAGGTGCAAGGCTGAGGATCTCAGATACAGGAAAAAGAAACAAAACCAAACCCTCTGATTGTATCAGCTGTCAGAGACAAGTTTCACTGCCAAATTGATCCTTAAAAGCACACACAGCACAGGCCTTTGAAAAGAAACAATTGGTTCTCTTCTCAAAACACACACCTGAACAGTTTAGGGAGGTTTTTATAACCCAGACAGCTCTTTAGAAAAAGCTACGCGTGGAGATCTGCCAGCCGCGGTGCCGACACTGCTAGTTCAATCATTGTGGCAAAGAGCGATAACAAAATCATGTGAAACCAAGTCAGTGGACTTTTTCTGCCTAATTGAAATGCATATTCTTGGTTCGGAGCGTACACGTTATGACAGCTGGACTCATTCATTTATAGGAAGGCACTTCTCAAATGGTTTGCAGCCAACTGGCAGGCTCATTTGCTGACAGAAAGGTAACCATCTTTCTAATTCATTAGTGAGAAGAGCAACGAGGGCTAGTAGGAATAAAATAGGGAAGGAAAGGGAAGAAAGAGAGCAGGTTAAATTATACTTAGTTAGGCAAAGGCAGACCAGTGCTGCTGTTTTTCCTTAAGTGGGTTCTCAAAAACAATCAAACAAACAAAAATCAAACAAAAAAATCCCCCAAACACAGACAACAAACCTGCACACTGCTGGGGTATGAAGAAAGACAGCAAAGGCAATGGCAGCTTGTGAAACGACTAAGAGAATGCAGAGCTTTATTCATTTATTCATCTTCTTACTAGAACAAAATTGCCAAAGAAGTAGTAGGGGAACAGCAGAGTTGCCAAAATGAACATATGATCCTGGACAGATCTGTTCAACCTAAACAACTTATTAACACAAAGCAGCATCCATCTGTGCACATGTTGTGCAACAGCCCAAAAATTACGTTCCAGAAAAAGCTTATTTAGAAATACAACTGCTGGAAACATTGATAATTTGAAGAAGGCCTTTAAATTATCTTGCTGGCAGACTTGAGCTATCCCCAGAACACATGAGCGGATCATCTTTAAACGAAAATGGAAACAGTTCCCTAAGAAACAATTTAACATGACTGAAGATTCAGATTTATACTTTGACAGAAATTTAGTGGAAAAGACAGACTAAACTGCTATACAGACTTTAAAGGTAGCAAAAGCTGCAGTACACTGTTTCATCTGTCAACGTGTGATGTATCGTTAGAAGTGCTGCCAAGCCCTCCAACTCTCACTCTGTGCTCAAGAAAATAGTATGGTATTTCAGGTCACATTTTTCCATACTATGGAAAAAGGTTAGTTTTCAGCATCAATTATTCATGGTGCATCAGCTGCTCATGGTGGCATCTGCTCCACACTGAGACCAGCACTTATACAGTCCTATATGTCAACAGTAAATTAAAAAATAGTGATTTTCATATAGGAGTTGAAATACACACACTGCCTGGAGTCATCTTCCAGGATGAGAACTCTATACCGAAGTGCTGCATGAACATTATAAACTTCTATCACTGGAGACCGTCCTCCCATCAAGCTTGTGTTGAAGACATGACCTTGGCATGTCAGCTCATGGCCTGTGGAGCAGCTCTGCGCTTCGGCTCAGCCAGCAACAGCTTCCTATCCAAGCACTCCCATGCTGTATCATGGGGGAACTTCCAGCTACTGATAAAGGATGATGCTTGTGCAATGTATTTATAAGAAGGGATGGAAACAGACTGAGAGTTCTATATGAGAAAATACGTGGGGGAAATATAATTAGAGCACCACCTCAGAAGTGTTTTGAGAAGTTGATTAATGTGTCTTAATGCATGGGAAGACAAGAGGGTGATTTAGTGTTCTGTCAAAGGAAAGCTTTGGAGCACTAGAACAGCTAAACCAGGTGATGATCTGCTACAAAGGATTGCCATGGTCTATAGAGGCTGAGCTCAGCTCAGGAACCTGCACGTGGAACATCCTGAGTCTGCACACCTCAACTTCGAGTAGGTCCAGTTCTGAAAGACCTACAAGTTACACAGAAAACCATGAAAGAATACGATAAAGAAAACCTATATAATTTTTCTCCCCTTTCTCCATTTCACATGAAAACAGGGTTATCTTGTGTGTGGGTAAATCTGCTTTTATTTATTCTCTATCAAAAGTCAAAGCTTTCCAAGCACCATCACAGTTTGTTGCCATGGAAATGACCATTATGTCACAAACAGGAGCCAGTCTTCACGGGAAGAGACAGCATGAGTGAATGAATCCTAAAATGAGTTAAAGCACTTGTTTTCACGTATTGCTTATCACTAATAAAGCATAAGGGAGCTCAAATATTGCATACACAGCTCAAGTTCAAAGCCATTTCCAACCTGATTTTCCCCGACACACATCTACCATCCAGTTTCAGCCAAACTCCACTGAAGAAAGAAAGGAAAAAACGTTTATTACAAACACTTGATCTAATTAAAATTCTATATTTTTAACAAAAATGAAAGGCCACAAGCATGCACCACTTCCCCTCAGCAGAAATAAGAGCTGCATATTCACTTCTAAAAATATTTTATGCAAGAATACTGGAAAGCAGACGCATTTCACGGCATGTAGTGCCAGCTGCTCCGCAGCAAGGAAGGGCTAAAAAAAACCCCTAAACCCAAACCCCATACTAGCTTTTTTCTCAGCTGCCCCCCTCTCGCAGGCACACTTCCACAAAGGCAGCCAAGGCTACTTCTGGCCATGACCTACTTGCTCGCAGCAGCGAGAAGCCCCAGCGCCCCGCATGCTCTCATCTGTCAGCCGACAGTGCTCGTTCCTGCGGGATCTAAAAGGGCAGCACCCTTTATTGATACCCAAAGCAGAGGTTATTACCACACGTAGGTTAGTGGGGCACTGTGGCAGCTCACAGATGAAGTACGCCGATTGTTTCGAATTAAATCATTCTCTGTCATCGCTGTGTGTCTCATGAAGATATGACCTACAATCCCCGTGCATCAATTAGTTACACTCTCTGAATCTCTTTGCTCTGTGGCTGCATGTTCTTGTTGTTAATGAGGCTCTGACCCTGTTAGATATGCACCAGCCTGAAAAGCAATCAAAATGGACTCATTTGATTCTCTACCCATACATGGGTAGAGTTGGTGACATGTGGCAAGAGTTGTATTTAGTAAATACAGACCTTCCCGCTCTATGAACAGTAATTGAGTTAGCGTTAAAATGTTTGATGCCTGGGGATCAAACACCCTTTTGAATGGCCTTTGGCAGGAACATACGATAATCCAGGGAAGCCATCATGGGGAAAAATTCATGTGTCATGTCTGAGCTGGTTGACAACACAAGGACAAAACCATCCAGGGCTGGTGTGGCCATCTGGTAGGTTCTCATCCCACCAAAACAAGCAACACAGAGTTACCTCAAACGGGAATAGAAGGCCAAACCAAACACTGACATTAAAACACAGTGTTGCCTACTAAGTACCAAATTTAGCTTAACAACAGCAAATGAATTCTGTATTAAATTATTTGGTTCCGTTAAAGATGAGACCTGCTACTCTTTGCATATAACTTCACATTTTAAGAAGCTCTCTTATAATATTCCCTGCTATAAAATCTTCAAGAAACATAGGGGTATTGAATGTTTGAATAGCATTGGAATAACTCCATGTATACTGTTACTTATTTCAGATCTTGTAAATGGATTTAATGATGATAAAAGGCACTGGAAATCCTCAGCAAGGCTACACATTATGGGAATATGATTGGAAACATCAGCACTTGTTAAACAACAAGATAAGCCATCTTCATGTAGTTGAATATCTCATGAAGAATTTTGGGGTCAGCAGCCAAGAGGGCAGAATCGTCTCGTGATTCAAAGTATCATTTCTGTGCTCAGTTCAGCAGCACAAATGCTACATATTTATCATATGGACAAGTGTCTACAAAATGCTAAAAAGATACCCTCAATTCACATTCCTGGATGAAGCTGCTGTTTAACTGCAGCTTTCATCTACTACTGGACTGGTATGGAAACGGACACAAAAGATCCTTCATCACCCACTTCCAGACCACAGTTTTCCACATTTAAATTTTAATTAAACTGACACCATATGGTCACCAAAGCCTTGTCCAGAGAATCATAAAGATATGCTTGATAACACACATGGCTCACAGATACTAGCAACAGTGTTGCTCTATCAAAGAGACCATTAACAGAAATTACCATGAGAAAAAGATGTGTAGTTCCATGTGCAAGATTAAACCTGCAGTCTTAATGCAGTCAGAAGTCTATCAATCCAGAGATCCACAGCCAAACACAATATGGTTCATCAAAAATAAAGCTCTGCAGAAGCATCAAAAAGCTAGTCTCCAATTTTAGTGAAAAACAGGCAAGTGAGATTCTGTGGGAAACCTCATGCTGCACCTCATTTAAGGCTAGAGCACTACACAGCTGCTAGTTTTTCAAGTGTCACAAACACAAAACCCCATCCAATGTGCCCACTGCCACCAAAACACGGAAAAGGAGAAAAAAAAAATAAAAATGAGACCATGTGTTCAGTCTGTAAAACCTAGATGTCAATAGTTTTTTGCTGTAAGGGAAATAATGCATTAGGAATAACGCTAGACACATTTATGTGCCTGTGTGCAGAGCTGGCTCACTGGATGAACCACTGTCCATCAGCAGCACAATCCCCACCAGCAAGGTGTGAAGAGGGCACAGCAGCTTGGCCAGTGACTCATGACACTGGAGGGTGTTAAACAGCTCATTTTGACAAAGCAAACCTCATCCTTGCTCTCCTTGTTTGCCAAAGACACAAGGAACTGAAAAATAAATCCCCCTTTTAAGGCTAATTCTTAGTGGTGCTGGGTGCACTGCTGT
Source organism: Nesoenas mayeri (assembly GCF_963082525.1). Lineage (NCBI taxonomy): Eukaryota > Metazoa > Chordata > Aves > Columbiformes > Columbidae > Nesoenas > Nesoenas mayeri. The sequence goes on along the minus strand of NC_137565.1, from coordinate 7,910,459 downwards.
TAAACAGATACAACTTTGGAAGAGAAGCAACCAATTACCCACATATTTGTCAGTAACAAAGGAGAGTGGGCAAGTTTAAGAAAAACCAACATAAAAATCTTCCAGGTCATAAGCCTCAGCAGGACATTCAGCCCCTTGACCCCCATGTGTTTTATGACCATTTCCAGTTATGACACACGACTTTCTGGTTGTTCCTCCAGGCAAGAATCATGCCCTCATATGTTTCTATCCAGGGGCCTTGAAAATTTATGGTCACTAGTCAAATATTAACTCATTTAGACTGTTCACTAAAAGCTAATAATTTCTGAAGCAAATGAGGTAAGACGACACGGCTCAGTTGCTGCATATTGAAGAGTTCATCTCCTTCAAAGTGGATTCCAGGCAGTTGAGCAGCAGCTTGTGTCCGCTGCCCCCAGACAAAAATGCACCTGGAGAGAGATGCTCAGTGATGATAGCTGTAACCACCCTGCCAGAATGACTCTTACAGGCCACAGAAATACAGGCAGCAACATTCAAGTGGAAACAAACAATTAAAAAGGAAAAAGAAAAGGAAAGACCACTGCACATCCTGCTTCTGAAATGACCCAAACTGTCAAGAGAAAATGCAACCAATTATCATATTCTGAAAGCATCATTTGTGTCTCAATGCATATGCTGAAACCGTTTTCTGTCTTATGCTATCACGCGTTATATATCAAAGTATGATCAAAGTATTTAAGGAAGGGATTAGAAAATCTCACCGCTGTACCAGGCGTTCACCCAGCATTTACTGTGTATGCCAAGATTAACTCTGCTCAATGAAGATAAATTAAAATTAAACAGATGCAGAGAAGGACAACTGTGACCATTTAGGGTATAGAGAACTTAAAGGCAAGAAGATCATGTGACAGGAAAATACAAGTCTCAACAAGAAAATGTCAAGAAAGCATTAAATTCCCCTGTCCAAATACACAGCTGTAAACACTATGAGAGAAGCACAATTTTGGCACAAATACAAACGAGACTAAGCTGGTCAAACCCCAGATTTACAGAAGATATCTAACAGACACAAAACCATCAGCAGACCCTCTCTGCAGCCGTAGCAGGAGCAAAGCAAACACGGCTCCGGGCAGAGCACGTGGTCCGCAGAGCAGACTGCCAGGAGCCAAAGGCCTCGGAGAGCCTTCCAGCTTTCTGTTCCTCATCATTCCACCCTTCTTTCTGCAACACACGAAAACCACCCAAGCTGGATTTGTCTGAATCATTTGTCAACAACGAGGCTTCCCTTGGGTTTATTTCTGTGAGCTTTGTTCTCCGCTCTGCAACAAGCTATTACTCACTCACAACAAAGCTGTATTCCCCTCCCCACAAAACGTTTCTTACAAATAAACAAGAAAAAACCTACCTCCTTCACTTCAAATGTACAGAAAAAATATGGTAGGTTTAATAAAAGGGGGAAAAAGGGGGCAGTTGACATTTAAACCTATGCAATATCTCAAGACTTGACTGAGTTGCATCAGACAAATTAAGAAATACACTTCGAATTTCGAAGCTGAAGATGTACTGACTTCTTCTGACATGCATGTGAAAAGCATTATTTAGAGAACAACTACAATTCTCATTTATACATCAGTTATGCTACAGCCAAATGAGACCTGAAGCTACCAATCCACCTAAATGATCCCTCATTTCCAAAGCCCCAAGGAGAAAACAGAAGAGACTACTTGCATTTCAGGTGCTGTGCTCTGATGTTGAGGAAAAAAACCCAATGAAAACAAGATACGTATCACTCATGAATTTTTGTAAATAACAAAAAATATCTTAATTGGTCAAACTAATCTGCTCTTAATTAGATAGTCCCAACACTTCAGATATGAGAAACTGATGTGGAGATAGCCTGCACAGCATTTTCCTCTCAATGTTGTCTGTCTAAAGAAAGAAGGAAAATGCTCATAGTAAGCACAGTCTCTTTGGAAACAGCGAGAGTGAAGAAAACTTTTCTAGAGAAAAAGATGAAAAGTCACAAGGAAATGTGACTCGTGCTGCAGTGCGCTGTCTTTAAAAGACCATCAAAATCCTAAGGTAGCATTTCTACCATGACACAGAAAGGTCTAACCAAGCACTCTGAAAATGCACCACATTGGACATTATCTACAGCTATTACATTTTCCTGACAATGTATTCCAACGGCAGCTACTGCTACGCTGGCATGAGAGAGGTCACCTTTGAAACACAGCTCCTTGCCTGATGACATCCACTATTTGTTATTTAGAAACACACCTGGAATCACACGATTAAAGCAGCAATCTGCAGTAAATTACCACATGGGCCACATGAACCCAGTTAAAAGCCAATATGGATCACATGAAACATGAACTTGTCCTCTCCCCTGTTCAGGCCGTTCCACCCAACTCAGTGTTGGATGAGTTTTGTTTGTGATCTTGATCTTGACGCCTCTGACTCAGCAACGTATGAAGCTCGTGCACACACTCACAGGAACCCGTTCCCCAAACACACGGACCCTGCGCTGATTATCTGATAGAGATGGGGAGCAATTTGTAGTGAACTATAAGCCTGGGCTGGAATTCCACCTGTAGTTTAACATCTGTTCCTACAGTACTTGATATTTCTCACACTCCTGACATGCTGCAGTTTCTTTATGGAGAATATTGCAAAAGAAGAAAAATACCCAAGCCCTCTTTGTCATTATTTTCACTTCTTGGATGAAGAAACAATTACCAGTGCTTTCTATTTCTGTATCTGTGTTTTCAAAATACATACATGGTAAAACCACTTCTGTTTAAGGAAGTTTCACCTTTGCTCTAATTTCTGCATCCTTTTCAGGCAGGATTTCCCTTATTTAGATAGCCAAAGACTTTTTTAGTGCATTCAAAAAAAAAATGCTGTGAGATTGTTTGTTCACTTTTAAAGTGGGATTAATACATCCAGTAGTAAAAAAATAACCGTCTCCATATCCTCTCCACTACCCTGGCCAGCAAGCTGCTTCCACCTCAAGACCAGCAACTGATTTCTATAACACTGACTGAAACATGGTTGATCAAATTGAAAAGAAACCAAGCTTTGACAAAAAATGAAGTAACAATAGCGACCGGCATTTGGCAGAAGAATTCGCTAATAAACATATTTAAGGAATGTATTTGAGAAGGATTTTTCCAAAGCTTTGAAATAACAGACTCCATTGCATTTTTTTTCTTCTGAGGGTATGAAGTGATTGGTTTTGAAAGAGGCTGTAATTATTCCAGTAAGCATCATCCTACCAACCTTATTTCAAGCAAATTATTAAACAATAGAAAAAGGGCACTGCTTATGTTCCTAGTGAGCAGTGCTGGAGCGAGGAGTGTCCTGTGCATCTCTGGGGGCTTCCAAAGTGTGGGTCAGATAGGATTACTGCACGCGGCAGGCACCTGTACTGCCACAATTATTTGATCATATTGGTCATAATCTCACTCCAAGGCATTCTCATTTGGTAAATACAGGATTAAGAGTGTGGGAGAACACAAATATTTGTCTTGTACACAGAGCAAAACTTCGAGGAGAGCTCTATTTTTTTAAGAAGGCAAATGTCCTACTGGGAAAAGTCAGAGATTTTCAGCCTTCTGACTCTGAAACGACTCCGAATTTTCCATGTCAGTGGCTGTGACTTCTGCTTTTCTACATGCCACAAATTCCTTTTTATGATTATCTTCAGAGGCAGCCCAAGCAAAAGGCTTTCTCAACCCTTAAAAAAAAATATCAGAATTTCAAATCTTTCTTCTTTAACCCAGTAAAAAGGTAAAAACCTCATGACACCTGCAAAAAAGCTCTCTCTGGCCTGCAGGTCTGGACCCTAACCTTGCATGAGACACAGCGCAACACAAACTGTGTTCTGCCTCATTCAGACCCGAAACGTGACCCCTAGTCTCAAACATCCCCCACGCAGCATCTTCAGGCCTCTTAACCTGACTCTTAGGCATATGTTAAGCCAAAGCTAAATTAAGTCAACTGAATCCCGTTTGTCCTTCAAGACATACATATGCAACAACTGCACAGCCTCACGTGGCCCTTTCCATGAGGATTGCCTCTCTGGGTTATGCAGGGTCAGCAAACAAACGGATTTTAGTTTGCTCTGAGCCGTGCAGAAAGAATTCACATAGGTGAGCCCTCTATATGAGTTTAAAAGTAGATGCAATTAGTCACAAAATTGACTTTGGACCAAGGCCCTAGAAGCAAACACCAGAGATTAACTGACTTTCAGCTGTCCACAAGAACCTTATTCCCACCGAAAAGTGGGTACAAGGGACAAAGAGCTTAGCCGCTCCAGATACAGGGGAAGAAAGATATTTGCCAAGGTTACAGAGCCCTGAATGGGGCTGAAGTACAACTGCAATAACCTGGGCTGCCCACATGCGGTCAGAATGTCACTGAACCAGAGTGGCAAAATAGGTATTTACATCAGAAACATTACAACGCAAAAGAGAAAAATAGCTCAGCCCACACACACCATATCCATGCAAGAAAGAACAATTTCCTTGAAATTGCTGTCAAATGGCACACACTGATACATCATCTGTTCATATCTGAGATTCCAACAAACCAGACACGCTCCGACCACTCTCACTCCTTGGAAAGTGGTGCTGGGGAGCCCAGCTGGCTGGCTTGTGTGGGGCTGCTGGTCACTGCGGCCGCAGCGCCGCCGCATCAAACCTCCTGGCAAGCTTGCAACTATCTGCAAGCCTAAGAAGCCAAAGTGCTGTTCTCAGTAAAAAGGAATGAGCTAATTATGACCTTCCTCTTTATTTTACGCAATTTCAGTGTAAACATAAGCCAGGGCAGTGTCCTGACAAAGCTGCCAATGCCATCTGACAGCCTGTAGCTCGGCTGCAAGGGGTGCACCGTTTCTTCCAAAATTCTTGAGGTAGTAATAGAGGTATTTTTACCCCAATGCATTGTTAAAAAGGAGGGAAAAATCTAAAGTTACTTTCTGGAATAGCTCATGGGAAACTCAATGGTCAATTGTGATTTCTTTCTCCTAAACAGATATTGGAGTCCAAACTGCACCTCAGGTGCACATTTAGAAAAGCAAGTAAAAAAATAAACCGTAAACCATAAACCATAAGGAAGTATAGGGAAGGAAAAAAAACTGAAATATTTTAAACGTATCAAAGAATAACTGTGATCTTGGCATTGCAAAATTTCTTTGAAAAGCCTGGTCCAATAGTTCAGGACTTGGAAGTATCAGAGAAGCTGCCTGTAGATCAGTTCACAAACATCCAATTAATAAAAGACAGGCACAGTCCGATCTCCTGAGAGCACTGCAAAGATAAATCTATTAATGACTGCAAGGCTCTCCAATTCTCCACTGAGGGGTCTACTTCAGAAATAAGACAGCTAGACAGAATTAGTGAGTACCAAGGGTGCACCGTTAACAACGCCGTTTCCAAGTAGCCTATTGACTTCTCTAAAACATTTGGCCTGTAGCAAACCGTAACAATAGCAGTACAAGCCACAAAGGATTTCATTATTTTTAACTTCAGAACAAAAAAAATTGAAAAATTCTCCAGAGCTTCATCACCAATGACAAATCATCAGCCTTTAAAGTAACTTCATAAGGCACTGCACAAAACACAGCATCGCAGCTAATCTGGCTCAGTTCCTTTTTAAACAAACCCAGAGTCTTAAGTCTCTGTAAGTCACCGACTCACTACAGAAAATACACTTTCTGGTTTCCGCAATAAGCAAGCTGTACAAGTGACAGAAGTGCACAAATAGTGACAGATTAAATAGTGGGCAGTGCAGCCTAGAGATGAACAAGCTCAACTCACTGACTTCTTCCACCACCCACCTTGCCTTGTCCCAGCACCTCCATCTCCTTCCTTCCCAACAGCATCTTCCCACTCCAAAAACCAGAGCTGGTCCTCTGAGAAACAACCTCACTCCCTTCAGCCCACTCTTCCACCTATAGCTCCACAGGGCTGGATTCAGCAGGACTGTTTGCTGTTCCGGACAGCAAGCATCTTTTTTTTTCCAAGTGGTCTGGAACACCTTTGTCTGCTGGAGGACAGAGCTGTACAGCACAATTCCACCACTGGACACAAGGGAAGAAGAAAGGGCTTCCCAAATGGGGTGATACAGAGGAAAAGGGGACACGTGTAGAGGAGAGCGAGAGGTGCATGGCAGATCAACTACAGACGCACAAATCTGGGTAAACTAACAGATCTCAAAGTCAGACTTAATTTGAGCATTTCTGGCTCACCAAGTATATTCTGCACCACCTCCTTTTCTCTATATTACACAAGACCACTAGATACATTACACTTCTTATTTAGCATTTACCCAAAGTAATTTTAAACCACATCATGGTTCACAGTCTGAAATGAGAACAGGGGTCATGGAGCTGCTCCGAGTGAAAAAACTGATCTGGCAACACCCCAAAACTCCCAACCAATGCACAGAGCAGCAAGGTGGTGGGAGGTTGGCAAAACCAAGTGAAACAGCTGTAATTCCATAACTTATCTACTACATATTGGCCTCTTCATGTGTGAAAAAAGACCTTCAATCTTTTCTCCATCACACAAACACACCTGCAGTTTGCTGTAACTGAAGACATTTGGGTCTCAGACAGCCTGTTTATGTTCAGAGCTCGGAATGCTGCATCTGTATTTAGCTTCTCCTCATATCTCTCTGCTGGAAAAATCTTTACTCAAACACAAGATGTTTCAAAGGTAATGTCATACCAGAAAGCCACCTGCAAAACAACCAACAATCCTGTGCAACGGCTGCCACCTAATGCCTGGGAAAGTAACTGCACTTACTGAAGGACGATAGGAGCTCCAGTAGCTCAAGAAGCAATTTATGTTTAAAATTTTCCTTTATGCCCTCACAAACAATGTACTCTCTTTTAACACAACATAAAAAATAATTCCAACAAGGAAACATCTCCAGTACTTCATATTCATCTGGTGCTTTACAATTTCACATTACTACATAAAGTAATCCTTCCATAAATACCATTTATGCAAAAAAGGGAGGAGAAAAAACACTAAGGCACTGATCATTGTGCAAAATCCCAGACCCGCAGTGAAATATCATGACAGAGACAGGTCAGAAGCTTTCTGAAATATATCACCAAGATAACCCAAAAGAGTTTGCAGTTTAAGCTTACCATTCATATAATCCATTAATCTCTTCAGTCTGCATAAAGCCAAATATCCCTTTGGTTAGGAAACATCATTGCAAGCTCAGTCACAGAGGGGAAGGTGAGCTTGCCAGCACCTTGCCCTGAACGGACTGGAATTCTGCTTACACGAGGCAGCAGTACGGAGCCTTCACCACTGACCAGTCAGGCTCTCTGGGTGTCACCAGCAATAACAAACAATCTCATATTTCCATTTATACAGATTTTCATTATGCCACATCTGTAAGAAAGGCAAGATACCCTGGGATTCTATATAAATGAACTGCACGTTTCCTCCGCCACACTACTGGCAATCCAGTGCAAAGAAAAACAAAATACAATTTCTTCTTTCTTCCGTACACACAGTCCAAGGCTGATTATTTTCTACCTCAAAAGATCATCAGCAGGATGACGCCGAGGGGATACCAGGTCTCAAATCTAGAAGTCCCCTTTTTTTCAGCACTATAAAGAGATCTCTAATAAATCTGTACACTAATTTCAGCAAAGTCGATCTCACAAATATCATACTTCAAAATGGCACTCTCATTCAACTTCTTTTGCTTTCACTAAGGCATTTTTTCTCCCACACATTAAATAGGAAACTGAACTTAAGGAAAGCAAAGATATCATGGGAATACACCCATCATTACTTACTTCTCCTGTGATGGGATTGGTTCCATATTTCTTTATCCAAGGAACAATGCTCCTAAAAGAGAAAGGATAAGTAATGAGACAAGTCCCATCAAAAACCTCTATTATTTTTTGATTGGCATGAGTATTTTTGTCAATTTGCTAAGGCCAAATGATGATTACACAGCTGTAATCAAGCAGTTTAGAAAGACAAAAGTAAAGCTAAGTAAAGAGAGTAACTTACAGTATGTCAAAGACTGTCCCATCTGGTGTGCAAACTGGGTATTCAAATGGTTGCAGAGACAAACTAGAAGAAAAAGTACACATTCTATTTAGCAAAATCAGTTGGAATTTGCGATGACAGAAGCAAATAACATTTTGCTGATTCATTTACAAATTAAAGCAAATGAAAATACTGAGTGGCTGCCAATACCCACTACCTGATTCCACAGAAATTAGGTTAACACAAAATCCATGGAAGAAACTGGTGCAGTTCAGTAACTCGTAGCTGTCGGCACTCACAGCCAGAGAGGCAGATGCTCTAGCGCTCCCCAACCCGCTCCCATTGCCATATCGGGCCCCAACAGCACAAAAGACGGTTCAAGTAGAAACAGTCACTTCTTTGCACTGAAACATTCAGCAACCCCTGCAGAGGTTCTGCCATAACCCACACAGCTCTCACCGAGTAGCAGTAGTTTGTAGATATGGATGGTAACTTCTTGAACTATTTGATTTACAGGATTTCTAACCCACATCTACTGAATTCCCCCTTTCACTCTAGAACTTCGAGCAGTAAACGCTAAACCCCCAAAATGAGCATAAATATTGCTTCGATCTATCTGATCACTGCCTCAGAAAGCAAATGACTGACTAAGCATATTCTGGCTACAGGACAGTAGATTTGAGTCCCAATTACACAGATTTGAAAGACCAGAATGTACCCGATAATCGTTCTGAATTATTTTTTCACTTGTGTGTTCTTTTAGCCATCAGATTCAACCTCTGCAGACACCAATAACAGAAGGTACATATATTGTTTTGCTTCTTGTATGTTTTTCTTGCTGCATTACTACCGTAGCAGGGACACATTGATGAAAGTAACAACCTCGGAAGAACACGGCTTCAGTAACAGTTCAATGTCAACCACCTGATGGACAGATGTGTCGTTTAATAATGATAATGTAAATTTTCTGCCTTACCTGCAGTGATCAAATGACAAACGTCTGAAATTAGTTCGTGGAAAGTCTGTTTATGGGAAAAACACAAACCAAAGCTTGATTTTAATAAATATATAGTATTTTAGGTAACAAAGAAACACTTGAAAGTTACATTTTGCTACATACATGGTGGCAATTTACTGATGACAAAGTGAAATGCACTAAAACTTGCAAAACTGTAACTAAAATCAGACTTGTCCTGCAGAGCACAAGTACCTCTTCAATTGAAATTATACAGTCAGAAAAAAAAACACAAACAAAATGAAACAACAACGAAAAAACCCAACAATAGTAACAACCACAAAATCCAACAATAACAACAACAAACCAGAGCTCTGACAGGCCTACAGCATCGAGTTTAAATTTGATGATGAACAGTTTAACTGCCTCCAAGCACACAGTGAATGAGGGGACAACTCCTCTGGGCGTTAAACCCCAATTTCTGCCGGTCCCAGGCGGGTCCGCAGGGCTGGTTTTAGGACCTTCAGTTCCAGCAGGACAGGGAACTGCTGGAGAGAGTCCAGCGCAGGGCAACAAAGATGCGGAAGGGAGTGGAGCATCTCCCATGTGAGGAAAGGCTGAGGGAGCTGGGGCTCTGGAGCTGGACAAGAGGACACTGAGGGGGTGACCTCATTAATGTTTACAGATATGTAAAGGGTGAGTGTCAGGAGGATGGAGCCAGGCTCTTCTCGGTGACAATCAATGATAGGATAAGGGGTAATGGGTTCAAACTGGAACACAAAAGGTTCCACTTAAATTTGAGAAGAAACTTCTCAGTGAGGGTGGCAGAGCCTGGCCCAGGCTGCCCAGGGGGGTTGTGGAGTCTCCTTCTGTGCAGACATTCCAACCCGCCTGGACACCTTCCTGTGTAACCTCATCTGGGTGTTCCTGCTCCATGGGGGGATTGGGCTGGATGAGCTTTCCAGGGCCCTTCAACCCCTGACATCCTGTGATTCTGTGACCCCCGGCTGCACAGCCCGAGGGGTCAGAGGCCATTTCGGGGGGAGCCCAGACCCCCCCGCACCCCAGGGGGGTCACTCCACTGGACTTGGGGGTTCACCCCTCACCCCCGCCCCTTACCTGCTTTCTTGCCCCCGTAGAACTGCGTGTACTCCGCGCACGTGATGTACCTGCCGAGACACGGGGGGAGACACGGGGTCACTCACGGGGGTCACTCACCGGGGCCGCAGCCCCCCCGCCCCGCCCTCCCCCGCTCACATCTTGTCCTTCTGGTGCTGCCTCTTCCCCATGGCGGCGGCTCAGCTCGGGGACCCCCGGGAAGGCGGCTCCTCCGGCCCCGCCGAGCCGCCCGCACCCGGACTCCTGCGGCCGCGGCTCCTTCCGGTGCGAGTGCGGCGGCGAAAGGCCCCGGCGCGGAAACGCGGGCGGCGCGCGGCGTTCCGGGGCCAGACGCCTGCGAGCTGCGCGCCCGCTAAACCCGGGTTTAGTTCAGTCTTTGCTGGAGCTCTTACTGGGTCCTCCCTCACCGGCGCCAGGGCAGGGGCGCCCTGAGGGAGTTTTGACGGGTGTTTTGAGCCACGGTGTACAGAGAACTTCTGATCCTCCCTGGGACCTGCCCCACTTCTCCATCCAAACCATTAATTAATAAAAGCTTGGTTGTTCAAAAGAGCCCGCTCCCACTTCCACGCGGAAAGTGTTCCTCCTTGGGTTTGCTGCAGGCTTCCTTTGATAATGTAACACAGCCTTAAACAGTTTTCAGAGCCTGCATCTGAAAAAAAAAAAGGTGCTGAATATAAGCAGAAAATGCTAAAATATCCAATTTAAGAAAAACATTCATCTTCATTTAAATAAACTTTATTGCGTGGAATTTACATGTGAGATTGCCATAGGAAAAAAAAAAGTAATCCTGTGTCTGTTGGGTGAATGGCAGTGACAGAACTTTCCAAGAAAAAATGGGTACAAAAACCTATATAGTGTCTAATATGGAGACAGGTCTTCATAAAAAGTATTTCAGCATTTAAATTCTGTTAAACAGCATTCATTACAGACTGGTACAAACAGCACAAGGCTGAACAGAGGATGGCCAGAATCCAAACATCTTGCCTTCTGCAGGAGGAAAGAGCCACCTGCCTCACAGCTTGCACTTCTCAAACGTCTCCAAAACAACCCACGCTCGTTTGTTCTTTCCTCGTTAAACCACCATCCTGGCAGCCGCCCACACAGAACCGTCGAGAGTCAAAATCCACGGGAGCTGATAGCCAGACCCCCACAGACCGCACCAGCTCTGGACCAGACCCACCTGTTCCCCAGAACACTGTGTCTATCTCCCATTTTGATCATTTCAGCGGGTTGTTTACCTGCATACACGTGTGCGAGACGAGCACAATCCGCTCTGATCACAGATGTCCCTGCTCGCTGCAGGGGGTGAGTCCCTTCCAAGCCAAACATTCTATGGTTCTATGATTCTGCTTTATGACGAAGATGATGCCAGTTCCCATGAGTGCGGACTAACTGGCAATAGCACGTGAATCTTCTTGGACTATGGGTCAGGGGAGCTTGTGTAGCTCTTCTTATCACCTTCACTTTCCCCATCTGGTACACATGAGATTGCCATAGAAAAACAAAAGTAATCTTGTGTCTGTTGGGTGAATGCAGGAGGCAACAAAACCCTCCAAAGGAGGGGGTTTATTGCCTTAAAGATCCTTCCCTCTAGGATCCAGACAACCATGTAACTTTCAGAGGAAAGATCACCCAGATGGTATTATTTATTTCTAGACGTTTTAACATGATTCAGTTTGCGTTGACATTTCTGGAGGTGCCTGTGCCCTCTGTAATAATTCAAGACCATGTTTTTGCTTTTTGTTTTTTAAACCAATGCAATGTTCATTTATTTTTGTACTTACAAAAAGAGTCACCCCATTGTATCCCACCCCCTCCCCCCAAAATGCCTTTTACAAACATTTAAAAATTAAAAACCAGATGATGACATGTTAATTTGGTAGAATTATTTTGAAACATAGCTTTTGTAATTAGAGTTAAATTTCCTACAAGATGACTTTGTAGAGATAGCCTGATTATTGGCCAAATAAAATTCCATATTACAAGTTAGCAAATTCTAGTACAAAAATAGTCCATGTGTTAGAACAGCCTCTTATTATTATTATTATATTCACAGGAAAGAGTCTATTGGCTGCATAATACCTTAATATTTATGAAATTTCTTTTTACGTGGCTCATTCATCTAATTTAGTGTTGAGCCTCAATAAATCCTCAGGCAAAAAACCCTAAACAGGGTTAAATATGCTGTTCAGTGTACTCTGAAGTACTGTGCTTTTCACAGGACATCCAAGAAACCCCACAAACAGTTCTCAGCTAGTTTTGATATTAAAATGAGATCCAGATCCAAAAGGACCCCCCCTGAAGTACAGATCCACAACTTTCCACAGAAACAGAGGCCACAGCTTCGATGGGGAAGTTTCACTTGGGAAACGGTCGAGCTCATCCACTCATTTTCACGAATCCACTCGTGAGCTTCTTTAAAAACTAAAGCGGGTCACTCCTGAAGCTCTGGGACCCTCCCGACTCTGCTCTCTTCAGGAATGTCCCCACTGACCGGGTTCTCGCTCCTCTTCTGTCTCTGGTTAATGCTGTTCAGCAGTTTCTCTCGGACCAGGCCCCGCAGGGAAAATCTGGGGGAATGCTACTTGTCTCTCAAGATGTCTAGCTGCTCTTGATATTCTGTGAAAAGCCTCTGGAATCGGAGGTTCTGTCCAATAACAGGAAGAAGCTCTTTCAATAGTTCTCTCTTTCGTAAACCCTGCACAAAAAAAACCACAAAAGCATCCTCAGAATGTATTGCTTGATACCATAAATATATTCCATAGAGCTATCTAAGATTCATGCCTTTTCCTGCCTGGAAAGAGATGTGTATTTTATGTTCTTACTCCGGTTACACGACTCCCAGAATAAAAACTCTCTTTACATTTATATACCTATGAACCCGGTGCAGCCTCTGCACTTACAGACTCCAGGCTCTGAGAAGGGAAGACATTTCGGTGGCATGTCACTATTTCAAAGTTGCCATCTGAAGAGTGTGGAGACCCAAACACGCAACTCTGCTCCATCGGTGTGATACTCACGGCAGCACCAGAGCTAAGACTGTGGCAATAAGCCTTTGTTTATGGTTTCACATTAAACAAATACAAGCGCCATGGGAGGAAGCCTGCTTACAAGATTAGAGCGGAGTATGGAAAGGGTTACAGGGTCAGCAAAAATCATTTGTCGTTGCTTTTTTGCCACTAAGTTGAACCATATTTTAAGTTCTATTGTCCATGTTCTGTAATTTTCATGGGAAATTCTTCCTTGTTCTTCGTTAAACTATTATCAGGACTTACCATAACTGTTGATTCCCACTGACTTCCAGCTGAGTAATGGACTGGACCCAGTAAATCCTTGCATAATTCTCGCAAACGATATTCAAACCCTGAATGTTATCAGAAAACAAAGTCACATTCATAAACAGAAACCACTCCACAATGTAACTGACAACATTCAGGAAAGAGTTAAAAGTATAACAAAATAAACTTTTTCAGAAATAAATGTGTTTGCCTTTATCATTCTTCTAACAGCAAATCTTCGGAAAGAGAAGATGATTTGTAAAAGAATTATTTTAGAGTTCCAAAGGGTTTTATTTTAAGTTCTGGAACCCAAAAGCACTACTAAAGATGCTGTACAATAGGGAGAAAAGCTGAAGTAGTTACTCCAGTTTGTTTTTAGCTGCCACGATCTCAACCTCACTGTTCCTCCTGCATAAAGATATCAGCTTAAAACCAAACCCAAACTCACTGGCAAACTGACACTTCAGCAGCCAGAGAACTAACATAGAGGAGATATCACAAGAGCTGGAAAGCTACAAGATGAAAAGCAGTGAAGGAGAAAAGTTGTTAGCTTGCATTTAATAGCAATATATGAATGAAAAAAAAAAAATCAAGTCAGCAGTGGAAAAAAACCAAACAAGAATCAGATATCCTTCTGAAACATTACAATACTACTAAACTGGAAGAGATGTCTGGAACCCTTACTGAAAGAGCTTACAACAAAATTAAAAGGGATAAAATCAATACACACGACAGTTTAAAAAAAAAAAATAGTAAAAGTGCAGCCAGGTTGGTGGGGAGCTTTACCCACCCAAAATCAGAGCAGGGAATTCCCTTGCAAGTAACAAAGTAATCCATCTCAGAGTAACTTGTCAGTATAATAGACTGAATGTGTTAATGGCTTTGAATTCATTAAATGTTGAAATCATCATAGGAATAAAGGGTCAACAGTAGGATGTGCCATTTTCAAAAAGTAGCAGAGCTAGAAAACTAGTGAAACAGTAACATACGTATGCCAAAGCAGAATCTGCAGTGACACCCAGTGTACAGACACAGTGACATCTGTGCAGTGCAACGTGAAACCCCCCCACACAATCGAGAGGTTGTCAATTAGTGAAGACTTTTAAAAGTATAACCGTCTCTTTAATATATGACCCATTATGAACATCTTAATTTCAACTTAGGGAGGACAGAGGGAATCACGAGCAGTTCATCAAGCTCTCTTGTTAAATCAAGTAGGGGTCAAAAGGCAAGAATTAATGAGCTCAATTTTCCTTCTGCCAACACCTAATAGGTGGCCTAACACAAACCATTTTGCTTCCCTCTGAGTAAAACGATTGTGCATGGTGAGGAACGAGGCTGAATTAATGCAATGGGAACTACTAAATTTGGAATGCAGACAAGCAAAGATACAGAGGTCTTTAGAATCCAAGAAGCATGAAGTCATTTGGTTAACCTTATTTAATGTGATTGCATAGATATATATATTCAAATATAAAATACACAAGCAACCTTTCTTGTAGGTTTCTTCCCTCATAGAATTTAACCTATGCAGCTCACCAATACAGGCTGTTGAAATTATAGAATGTAAAAAAAGTATAAAGTGCAAGCAGCACAGGCAGATTCTCTGCGGTTTTACGTGCTCTGGGAGTGTCAGAGAGTGAGCAACTCTTCCTTTTCACATCAGGCAGCGATCGTCAGCTGGCTGAGGAATGTCACATATTTTACATGGTGTTGCTGATTGCCCTGGAACATCTGTAGCTGCTGCCAGACAATACGTACGATATGCCTGACAGACACAGGACTTCTCTACAGTGCAGTTCCTGCTATCGAGGTCCGCAGATGGCACTATTTCCCCAGACCACAATCTGTTCACAATCTGTGTGTCTGAGTACTGAGCATTATAGGAGGTAAAAGCGCTTCAGCAGTTTGTTTTGGTTTTAAGTAAACACCAAGTCAAGAAGCCAAGTGCTGAAAGAAGAACGTTAAGTGCAGTCATACAGAGACATGACATGAAGAGAGCGTTTCTTAAAAACCCATCAGAGCTGCACACAGTTAGCACAGCATGGCAGGTCTCACCTTCATTAACCAGGTACCGTGCATAGATAAGGAGCCAGTGGCGATATTCGTGACTGGACTGTAACGTAAGTGCTGCTGCTATCTGGCTCTCCAGGTATGCAAGCGTTGTTTCTTGTTGCACTAAATGAGGCATGGAGAACAATCTTGCAGCTTGCCTTCCTGAACTACGAGACCAAAGAACAATTAACATGCCAGCCACTAAATCAGGTACTCGTTTAAGGAATATGTTTTTGTAATATAAGATATTCTACAGCTATCTTTCAGAGGCACACAGTGCTCCCAGAGCTCAAGCTTTTAATGACAAAGGCAGCACTTGATGGCAAACTGCCTTCTCTATCACTGGACCATTTACAAGTATCAAGGTCCATGGAGGGTTTTCTGCTCCTGTTCCTTTTCTCTTCCTTTCATCTGCCCTCTGTTTTAAAACATGTGCTTTTCAGTGACCAAGTGCTCCTAAATGTTTACAGGAAATGAAGATGACTGCCTTTACCTTTCTTTGCCCCTCACAGGTGAAAGACACAAAACAAAGACAAGATAAAGACAGCCTGAAGCATTTTAAGGATTTCTTTTAAATATATGCATTGTCATAAGAAAGCTAATTGGAAAAAAAGTAACAAATCACTTCCTTTCTGTGAAAAATGCTAATTCTTCAGTTTGGTATTTTCTCTCTCTCAGTGCTGTTTGTTTAGATTTCAAATGTATTTCCCAATTAATTCCCCTTTCTTTCCCAAGAGAACAACAAAACCAAAAAAAATCATACAGCTTTATACAGTTTTTCTCCTTAAAAAAACCACCCAAACCAAACACAGATGTGAAGGACAAAAAGAGCAGAGAAATCTGCCTGGGAAATGTAATTCAAATCCAGGTGAGGATGGGCTATTAAATTACCTACAGGAGTCTGCTCCAGCTCACACAATTCCCTGATATTTTCAGATGTTAAACATATGCATTAGATGACTAATCACTCATCTTTCTAAAAGACTTGATTAAATAGATCCCTTGAGGACAACTGAACTACTCAAAATTTGTCGGCCTACTCCAAAGCTGGTAAACTAAAAATTAAAATGTAAAGTGTAAGAAGTTCAGTTTAGCTAATCACAGTATTACATGTACAGAATGGACAAATATTTTACGCACCCAATAAAGAGCAGCCTTAAAATTAAGTTTAGAGCATGCTTTCTTATTCCCCAAACAATCTCAAAATAACATTAAGATAAACTATAAATCTGCACAGGTTTAAAAGAAAAAACACTGTATGAGCTACTGATAATTCTCATTCCCATAAACATCTTACGAATCAACTCACTGATTCAAGCACATGAATAAATAATAGGAAAAAGAAGACAAACATGCTGATCAAATGAAGCAATTAAGTGCGTACTTAGACGTTCGTCCCTGTATTACAGCTAAGGGCCCCGAACACTGCATGGCTTCTTGGGATGGTAAACTATTCCTGAAGTCTGCACATTGTGCTAGAGAGTCCTGTTTGTCAGAAACAAGATTCCTGAAAAAAAGGAAACAAACCAAAATCGAGTTTAAGGAGAGCAGGCAGTGATACCAGGGGATCCAGGTCTGTTCCTCCTAAAAGCTCAACTTGTATTTCACAGATAGCAAAAAACTCATCACCGAGGTGCTCAGGAATCCCACAGACACCAACTGTTCCCACTCTGTGTCCAAATTCTGCTTGTCCTGTCACAGAAATGTTCCTCCCACCTCCAACATTAATTGTATAATATAATTTAGCATTGGTTTCGAAGGAAATGAGCTTTCTACTTATGTTACATCTAATAAGAAGTTGCCCCAGAGTGAAGACTGGAACAAAGGTAATGACTTTCTTATTAAGAACTGGATTTTTCCTCATGTTGGGTCCCCCCACCCACCAGACAAGTCCTCACAGATCACATATGTTGACAGCCTTTCCCATACATTGCAGCTCTTCCCGCATAGGGAGGGGGCTGATAGTTCCAGCTGCTTTCCCACCCCTCATCAAGGATATCATTTTCACTGGTTTGAGATACCAAGGGAATCAGTGGCTCAACCCGACACTAAGTTTAGATCTCCAGACAGCTCAGAGGTAAAATGGCACAAATATTTTAAATACCCTTTACTGCTTTATCATGTCTAAATTTGTATGACGACTAAAGGGATTGCTCTTTTATATATTTCCAAAGCTGTGGTACAAACCAACAAATGACAGTAAATTCAGAATTATGGCTGAGTGCCTGTCCTCTGCTCTTTGTTGACTGAGAAAATTTCTGTTTATCTAAAGAACAAATAAGGTGTCTTTTCTTTTCCAAAGTATTAACATCAAGTAGTTGACTAATAGCAATTATTCTAAGGAGGACTTAAAACAATAAGTCCTTTCATCAAGCACGTTCATTACACTAAGTACCACAATTATATTAAGACTGCAACATGGTTTTTTCCTCTTAGAAAGGCAACAAAGAATTTGTTTTGGAAAGATACTGTAAATAAATTAACCATGGATTTTTTTTTTTTATGGGAACTTATGCCTTGACAGAAATAAGAGACTCCATGGGGAAAGCTTATCTGATAAGACACAGACTCTGTGTAGCCTTTCCTTGTGTTTAGGACATCAGTAACGACTCTTCTATGGGAATTCTCTGAGTTACAATGATTTTTCCCCTCCTCATCTGACTTACTACCTTCACTAAACTTTGTATCTTGGAGACACAGAGGTGTCTTCAAATTTGACTGCTTGGGAGATCAAAACAAATATTACGGAGTGACAGGGACTGACAGAGTTGGGCACACACGTGTTCAGGGTTGAAGTGCATAAGCCTTATTTTCCCTGGAAACTGGGCATGTCTAAACTCCCAATGAAACTCTGGAAGCTGTTTTGACAAGTTTTCCCCAACTTTTCCACTCTTTTACATAAAAAATTCATGGTAAGGCTAGTTTAATTTTAATAATTGCCAACTGCTTGGCAGATTCAACTGATGTATATCAGTGGAAGTATATGTAGGTGTACAGTAATAAATAACAGTATGCACCATGTAGGAAAGAGCGATAAAGTAAGCCATAGTTTAACTTTTTTTATTCTAAACATAAAAAAATCATAGAATATAATAAAGCTGAGACACACAATAGCGAACCAAAGTAAAACTAAGCCTGGCGTGTGATCCTACTCAGACTAACCTTCAAAACGTGTAGTGAAACAGTAAATCAGAATACACAACACTTCAGCTAAGTTGTAAAAGTGCAAAATAATATCTAACTTACCATGTAGAAAGAGAAGGACTAAAACAGTATGCCTTTCCATCGGACATGCTCATTACAGGTATCCCATGCTGAGTCAGCAAGATCTGAGAGACAGTTGCATCACTTCCTGCAAGTCGAATCACACCTAAGTATTTCTTTTGGAATCTTGCGTAACATCCGTAATTGTAAGAAGTGCTATCCACCATTATCAGTCGTAGCAATTTTACTCTCAAACACTGATAGGAAGGTCACGACACAAGATAATGACGGGAAACACCGGGCTCAGCGCAGCAGCATTAAAATTACTCTTTTGCAAAATATATTATCAGTCTTGGTAGTGCGATTTATACAGAACATTGGCTTAACTGGAAATGTTCTCCATATCTAGCGGCAATTTTCAGCAATTCTGCCATGTCTTCTGTAACCCAAGAGGCCATTATCTTTTTTCCATTAAGTTAAAATTCTAAAAACCTGCATACTCTGGAAAGTGTGTTCTCTAAGAACACAGCCTAAGTGGGATAGCTGGAGTTTCTCATTTCCCAGGCCCAGGGTTTGTGCACATAACTTCTAATGAAGACATTTGCAAACTGCTAGTACAACTACTTCTCTAGGTAGTTTTGATTAGCACTGTATGGACTAAACCTAAATAAAAGCCAGTGTGCTCTGAGATGCTGCTTTTTTTATATGTTTTGTGCTAGATATTGGCAGGTAGAGAAACTGAAGATTTTGAAATAGTGAATTGGAAGATAATCAGTTGTTATTTATCGTTAAGATAATAAACATGCAAGGCACACACAGAGAAATTGTTGTAATAGCAGACTTGCATCAAATATTTATTTTGTGATCTTCACAACACTGAATTTTCACATTCAGAAGCAAGCCGGAATATAATAAGCTACAGAGCCTTGTACAATTCTGTTACTTGCCAATTTTCTCATCTCAATTATTTCTACAGTATTTCAACACTGCAAGTGACTTCCCTGTATTACACAATCACGAAAGGAAACTATTTGTTTAGGCTTTTCGGTTTTCATAGAATTTCAGCATATTCATAAATAGCATTACACAGTACGAGTGGGCTCAAAGGTTGGTAACTAAATGACCTTTTTCATTACCTGAAAATATTGTTTGCAAAGACTCGTCTCTAACAATGACTGTTCGCTTGTGAACATCCCTGAAAAAGACAAAAGGACAAGTCTGCACTTTACAAACAACTGAAAGCCCCAAAAAACATTTAAAAATGCACTTCTTTAATATTCATGCAAAGCGGGGGTTTTCTGAGAGTTTGGACGTTTGCTTTTTTTTTGTTTTGACATTTTCTTCATTGCTTCGACAAAATTATTTTGGCGAACTCAAACCCCTTAAGGCAAGACAGAAATCAATAGCAGAGAACAACTTTAATGGCTCTTCATCAGGAAACCTCATTACAGCTAAGCAAACACTAAGGATCCAAATAACTCCTTTAGGAGCTCTGACTTGCATGAGACATTAGATTAAATAAATACAACAACTGTAAACAAGCTACTGCAGTTTTTATCTTGGTGTCTCAAAGGCTGTTAGAATACTTCTAACTCTGAAACTCGTGTCCTTTATTGGCTAAGTATGATGGAAGCTGGAAGCATCCATATTTCTCCTTTTCCCACCCTCAATCCATTCCATCTATGCATGCCAAGTCTATCCTATGGAGGCTGATCCTTTATCTTCCTTCTGAAATCAAATTCAGTATTATGGACTATCCTAGAACAGAGAAGAAACAAGATTCAAGTCCTGCCTAGTTAACTCTTCATATTATATCCAAAAGTGGACTTGTGTTCACACCTGATGTGGTTTAAGCCACAGTTTCAACAGCAACGCATTAACACAACTGGAGTTACTTATACAAAGATCAGCCCACCAGCTGCTGCAGCCAAACCTGGTACTTACCAAACAGAGAGCGTAGCAGCAGTGGTGAGAGCCATAATGTAAGAACCCGTGCAATGTAGGGTGGAAATGGGTGTATTCAATACTATAGGAGGAAGAAGGCGACGACCAGAAGCTGAAAATACTGACAATGTTCGTTTCTCGCAGGCCACACTTACAATCTCACTAGGGAAAAAAAAAAAATAATACGGAACATTTATATTTTGTCAAATGCAAGTAGCACAAACCAGACTGACTTCTTAGGTTATCATACAGCTGGAAGAGAAATAGGACATCTTCAGCCAACCACAAAGAATCACAAAAATCCCTAAGAGAACTCATTCAGTCAATCAACTTTTCCAAATAAGTAGAAAAAAATACCTTTAGAGCCCCTACTTATTTGTAAATATGCAGGTTTGGGTCTAATTAACTTTCCGTACTGTGCACTTTTGTACCCTTAGAAATGTTTTCTGGCCTTTGGGATCCTCCTTCTCCAAAAACACCCCCTTACCAGCTTCCCGCTGCAGTGAGAATGCGACTGGTGAGGACCGTCTCCCATTCTTTTCCTTCTCGATTACACTTTAACCTGCTCAACTTTGAGCCTCCCAGCGCAGTCATTTCATTCTCCACTTCAAGGTACATTGATGGATCTGAACTTATCTAAAATATAAAAAATGAAATGCATTTTGGAAGAGGAAGAGAACTACTCAGAAAACCAGCAACTACTATTAGATCCAAAACAACACCATCTTTAAGAATGGATTTAAGTATAGTATTCTCTGTTGAAAGTGGCTTCAAAATATACTGTGGTACTTCAAAAGAAGCAGACCTCTGAAAATCGGTCTTGGCTAGAACACAAGTAATTTCTTTGTATTTGAAGTATAAGAATAAAGAAAGGTTGTGCTAGTCTGTGCTTCCTAATTAAGGGCACCAGATCAAGTCTGGATGTGCCCAGTCTCCCTACAATCTCGCAATTAGAACCAGGCCACCACAGCCTAAACACGCAGAAAAATTATTTCACAAATAGCTAAAGTAATGCTATTTGCCAGTTTCTTTAGATGTAGAGCACCTCCAGAGAGCTCTCAGAAAACACTCTTTTTTTCTCTTCAGCAGTGTCCTACCAACACAACTGTAATAATAACGCAGCAGTTACTCCCATCTGAGACTCTCATATTTACCTCACACTTTGGTTAACCAGGAGGAGGGACTGATGAACCAGAGGTATTCCTCTTGAAGTTTAGCTAGTTCAGAAGTGTCCTGTTTTTAGCTGATTTGCCATCAACTTTTGCCATGTATTCAAACATAATTTATCAAAGGATCTGAATAGTCTAAGATTATTTTAAAAAGTAGGATTTTTTAAGTATTAAGCTTTTTTTTCCTTTACAGTCCACTTACTTGCAAAGTAAACATTTTCTGTGGGATTGGGGTTGGCAGTTTAAGTGCTAATGCTGGTGCAGAGATGCAGGCAGCATCCTTCTCAGAGGCCAGAGTAGCTGGGGACTGGAAAAAAATTGCAATAGTGGTCAAATTATTCCATTTTTAAAAGTCCAAAACTAATATATTCTTTAATACAGATTGATTTGAAAGATTTTTTTTAAACTCCAAATAATGCCAACTGCAAATATTAATATTTTTTCCAATTAGTTGTATAAGTACAATTTTTTTAATATAGCTTCTAAGAATTAAAAAGCCAAAACAAGTCAGGAGTCATTCTTTTATATCCCCCCCTTTTCCAGCTCCGACTAGTTAATGGAAATACTGGTATATCCTAAAATGATGTAAACGCTAAAGCAACTTACTACTTCATGGCTCCTAGGAAATTCATAACCATTTAAGTCATCATATCCAAGTCACTCTCTCGTGCTTGGCCATTCTCCATCAAAGAACACCAAATCCTGACAGCGTTTCACTTTATTCTGGACAGTCATTTGGCATGCTATCGCTGCTTATTGTGCTGGTACCGTTTAGTACATAGCTGCATATTTGTATAAAGGATGGACACATTCGCCACACCATGTGAATACGCTTTTTACAATCTTAAAGTTAAAAAAATAAGTTTAAAGGCAAGGAAGAGGTACGCCTAAAAATTCTGAGACTGATACTATTTGTGTTTCCCTGACTTGATGGAACAAGTCAACATGGGACTGACTTTATTAAATGAACATTAAAAGCCACAATGAATCTCATTTATTTCACCTGCACAGTTAAAGTTACTGGTACAAGTCTGGAGTCTTTTCGAGGTCTCCCTTTTTTCTTCTTCTCTACAGTTTCTCCCTCAAGTTCCAGTTTCCGTTTGGGTGCGCTGAGTGGTTTAGCAGCTGGAATCTTCTCTTCACTGTCACTGCTGCTCTCCAGAATATCCTTGGGCTTATTGTCTTTAATTAAATTCTGATCCTTCAGCCTAAGCAAGTAAAAAAAAAATATATATATATGTTTCATGTTTTATATAAGCTGATTCCAAAAGCTGCCATATACTCTACACACTGCATTCCTGTAGGTAAAAGGTAAATTCTTAGCCTTGTGTGAGTGTATTTCAAAATGTACAAAGGCAAGAGAAGGAAGCTGAAGAGGTATGGCAAGTCCTCTGCAAAAGTACAATGTGAAATATGTATATAAGCTGATCAGACATATTCTCTCCCAAAAAAATCAAACTAGCAGTTAGCAACTGGATAAAGCTGTAAATAACAACTGCATTTTAGCAGATCTTGTTCCCTGGGTTGATACAAATAATTCAGCACTCCGTAAGATGCAAGAGTGGTTCACCTTTTCCTCTCTGATGGACATGACACTTTCTGCTTACTCATGCAGAACTTCAGTGGTCATTCTGTTGTCTGTCCCCAAAAGTCATCATATTCAGTTTTGACTACTGTAAGTAAGGTGCATATCTGCAAACTATGCAAGTAACCTCACTGCTCCATTTTCCATTTCAGGAATATAATACAACTAAGGACCACAAAGTACAAATCCCTGTGAACTCTTTTGTAAACCATTTTACCCTAAAATAGGTCATTTAATCATATTCTTCCCATTCCCTCAAATAGCTGGTTATTAACTCACAACTGTGCTTTGCCACTTATTCCACAACCACTTGGCTTCCTAGAAATATCTTGCATAATCCAAACCCTTTTTCTTTGGCATCTGAATTATGCTAAACAATACACATTTATCCATACTTTACTGACACATAAGAGGCAATTATGAGAGTAATTTAATACATCTTTCTTCTGCATCATATGGTTAAACTATTTGACATTAAAATACTGGGGTATTTAGTAAAAACAGATTTTATTGATAATAAGTTGGGGAACTACATACTTCTTTCTCAAGACTGCTATTTTTTCTATCATTTGTTTTGGTGAAGCAGGAATATTTATGCCATAACACACTATGTCACAAAACCAAAGGCTTTCTTCTATTTTTTTTTTTTTTAATCACGTAGATCCAGAGCCAAAACCCCTTAAAATCAAAGCATCTTCTCTGCATGCCTTCAAGGCACAAAACTGAACTACAACTGCAGCTATTCTGACGATAGGCCATCTGCAGACGTGTATGGTAATTTATCTTGAAGTCAATCTCACTCTTGTACAGAGATGCAGACTGGCTATTTTTATCTTGCAAGGAGCACAGACACATGTAGCACACATGGAGGCACGCACAGCCTCTTGTAACAATAGTTTTAACTCAGTATTTTGAAGAGTCTGCTTGATTCCAAACGCCAGAGACAAAGGTATAAAGAGATAACACCATCAAAGAATTTACCTATTCACAGCTGTCTCCTTCTTTCCAATTGTGGAAGACACAAGACAATTTCTAGAGTGCCAGTGCCATGACATCAACACAGAAAATCAGCATTTTAACTCTCTAGATTACTAGCCTTTTATTTATTTATTCCCCCTGCAACCAGGCTACGTCTTACCTGTCCACAACAGTCTGATTTGTATTTATTACAACAGCAGTCCCTGAGGTGGCTTTGGATCGTTCTGTAAATCTAGAATCAAATGCTTTCATGGGTTCAATCTTGGATGGAGTTGTCAATACAGAGGAAGACGACGCAGGAGGAGCAGTTGAGGCAGAGGTAGCGTTTACACTGTCAATACAAGGGATGGGAAAACAAGGATTGAAAGAAACTTAGTACTGGTAGCCTGCGCGGCTCATAACAACTAGCTAGTATTCATTCTACTGGCTAGAAACCATATTGAAAACCTTTCACTCAAGTACATACATGAACTACGATATGCTTTTTCCCCTTTCATGTGTTATCTTGCAAGCTTTGCATACTCTTAAAAGCTGTTTATGATCAATCTCAGAGCTAAGAGCTTCATGTGTCCCTGTAGATGTATCTAGACTAAAAAACCCCAATTAATTCGCTGCGTATTTTTAACCCAGGAATGGAATTGTACTTTCAGTTGATATTGAAAGGAAAGCATCACTATTTCAAATTATGACTAAGGTACCCAGTTTTACCCCTTGTTCAGGTTACCAAATATTTTCCATTTCAAGATTATACTCCGGTGTTTATCAATCAAACAATCTGGGATGAAAACATTCAAGCCAAGCTTTGATTTTGTTGTTGAAGTATCCAAACTTATTATTAGGCCTTTCCAAGCATAACTCTAAGGGAAAGGAATGTGTTTTCCCCACACTAAAGCATTCCAGGGATCTGCTATTTGAATAGCTGTTTACTTTAGAGATTTTTCACTTCATTCAAACAATGAATCAAATGAAAGAATGGCTCTAAGATAACTGATGTTTGTACTAAAAAGCAGTTAGAAGTCAAATTTCCAAAGAAAAGGAAACGTAATAGTTTAATCTGTCAATCATTTCTCATAGCCTATCCACTCATTTTTTAATCTGTTGCCAATTTCAACTAAATTTGATGGAGTGGTAGAGGTTCCAATGACATTGTGCTCTTACAAATGCTAGAAAAACACATTGAGTAGAAGAAATGCAGTCAGTGCTTACACTGAAAAGCAAGTAAAATTTAGTCGTTCCATAATTAAAGACACACTGGCCAATCAGCACATGTGCACTGACAAGTCAAGGTCACTGTGCTCGCTCTCGTCTGATGGGGTTGTTATACAGGGAAGAAGTATTACCACGTTCACAGAGAGATCTACAGGACACAGGACAGAATTTGATGGAGAACAGGCCTCATTACCTCCACTGCTGGAAAACCTCCTGTTATTTCCTAATAGCAACCCCACAAATCCATAAGCAAGTCAAATTGTTAGAGCATTTGCAATCAACTGTGTACCTCACTGCACTGAAGTTCATTTCCAGAACTATGCACATGGATTTATTAATTACTGATTTATCACTATATAAAGCAACCAAATATTAATAAAAATCTTGACATTTTTAGGAATGTCAGATTCTTGAAGTTTTGCTCTAAAGAAACCACTTTAATAATTGCTTGATTACAGAATTGTAAACAAGAATTTAAAACTAAACAGTGTCATATGAGCAAAAGACAAAACTGCAAATACTGACCCATCTTTGTTGGCTGCATCATCTGTTGGTTTTATACTGGCTGCTGTCGGCTCTACAGAAGGCTTTGAAGTATTAAGGGAATTTGCAGCGTTAGAATCCAATGACATGAGCTGCTGGTTACTTTGAGAAGACATCATTGAGCCAGAGAGAGATCCAGATATTGGGATGCTATTGAAAAATGCTGTAGAAAAATCCCTAAGCAAAAAGACAAACAATAAATATACATCTTGAAAATACTTTAAAATAATAATTAAAAATAAATGAAAAATATTAATTTTAACTATTTATTCCATTTTTCCCTTTTCCCCATGTGGATATTCATATACAACCTAAATACACCACCACCACCTAACCTTCCAGTCTTGCTTCTCATATACAAAGGAAGCCAAAGCCAGTATTAATGTAGGTACAAACATGCAATACATTATTGTTCACTCATCTATAACGGTAAACAATGAGAATTAGCCTGATCTATTAGAACTGGGACCTTAGTGCTACGAGAACATAAGTTGAAACTATATTCCATAAGCATACACAAGGTATTTACAGTAAGTGTTTTAAGATGCCATAAGATAAAAATAAGTCAGAATTCTTAGTTTGCTTCAGAAAAAAAAAGATGAAAAGGTAAGGAGGGATTTTAACAACTCCCAAACGTACCCAGTGTCCAGCTGAGCTATGCAGAGAGGTGTGATTCTTCTCCGACCATCTGCTGTTCGTGTTTCAACTTGTTTTTTTAAGAGATTCTGTTGAGAAATATATTTCATTGTCATTGCTGATTAATAGGAAATGTTTTTTTAAAAAAAATTTTTCTTTTCCCAACTGACAAGAAGAGGTGTATCAAATGAAAGAAGGTCCTCTGTTAAAAAATGTTAACAAAGATTTTTTGCCATGTTGTCTTTGAACCATGCTACTATTGCATAAATAGAATCAATCTACATTTTTATGAATACAAGTGTATTTTAATACCACAACTTTTTTTTGACCAATAGTAGGTGTTTTTTAAATAGAAGTTCATATAGTACGAAGTACAACAGAATTCTGATTCTCTCCACGTTAGAGAGTTAAGTCCAAAGCATTCTCATATGTGTGCACTGAATCCTTCATTAAAAGTTGTTCTCTCTTTAGGAGATAATTAAATAATGCTTTCAACCTCCTTCACTGAGAAACTGAAGCACAGTTCTACAGTTGGACTGTTATTCGCTACCTTCGTCTTCCTTTCTGCACACCGAGAATTTAGCACATATAGAAATATCCGCAAGCGTTTTTCCGCACCATCTTACTTCTGCTTAAAAGCATTCTAACTTTTCAAAAAGACCCAGCAATGTCAGCTGGACCATTCATGGGTTAAAGGTGCCATCCAACACGAGTAAGAAAGCAGAAATTGCTTTTATCATAAGCAGTTTGATATTTATTGGCTTAGTATTTGACACTATAAAGCAACCATCAGAGAACACCTACCTTCCTAATGTCCTCCAGACTCTCCCCATTGACCATGCTTGCCACCTTGGGAGCCGCCGTCGCAGTTCCAGATGTTTCCCTAATTGACGCGTTTTTCTGCTCCACCTGCTGCTGTTGTCTCTGTTGATACTTGAGCATCTCTGGATTCTCAATAATGGTGGTAGACAACTGAGCTTCAGTCATTATTGCCAGGCTTTTTCCATAGGTGGACTGATGAATGTTGCTCTGTGGGCGTTGGAAATGTATCACATAAAAAGAGTGACTACAACTGCCAGTGTGACATCACCAATCCTAATGTAATGGAATCACACAAACCTCACAGGATCCATAAAATGCAAATGCCCTCTGTATCATTTATACACTACAGACTTTTTTTTCTTTATATTTCCAGCTAGCACTACATCAATATGTAAAATAATTGGAATTCAAAGCTTTAGTTGCTAATGGCAATGAGAGGAAAAAAACAGCCAGCAGCAATCAGTTTAAAAAGACTTGCATATATGCAAGTCAAAGAGTAATTTTAAAGTGTTTTGAAGCACCCACTCCTTGTTTCCTTGGCCAAATAATTACTTCAAATGTATAATGATGTGTAAGCAAGTGGATGTGTTCCAAATAGACTTTCTTTCCAGAATAGAAACCAATATGACAAATACATTTATTGACTACTCTTTTTTTAATGATTTGTAAAGCAGACAAGAACACATTTTTCTATAATATGGAAACTGGTCACTACACACTTGTATAAATAGTCCAACATTTTACTTGAATCAATAAAACCTTTAAATATGATCACAGATTCCTCCAAATGCCTGTTGTACCTTTTCCTCCTCACTGAGTGGATCTCCAAGTTCATCCTGGGAAAAGTCCAAAAACGCCACTGATCCATCCATGGAACACACCAGGATACCGAGTCCATTAAGGGTCCTGAAGAAAATAAAGGTCCATCTTTGGTTTCAATCTCCTTCATTGATGCAAAGGGGCAATACAATAAATTATTCAATGAAAATCTTAGCATAAGATTTATTATCACAGCAACTGCTGATGGAAACAAAGAAGTGGGCCAGCAAGGAGGCAGGGTGGTGGACAGCTGGGGTTCATGTGCCAATATTCCTTTGGAGACTGCGCGCAGGAAGGCGGCATCAAACAACACACCTGATCACACAACACACATGATCAGCACCATGCAAACCTTTCTGTAGGGGTAAAACAGAATATAAACTGAAGTGTTGACAACAAACAATGAGGGAAAATTATTTGCTGTGAAAGATGTACAAAACTTGTGTGCTAATGGAACTGGGTGAAGAAAGGGGCCTTCAGCAGATGAGCAACTGATAAACTGCTTTTAAGGCTGTATTAACGAGGTTAACCAGCACTACTCCAAGTTGGAAAATGATAAAATCTTGTTGAGAGTGTTCTGCTTGCTCAGCAGATAAAATTGCTGAGTTCCTATTGACCTCTGGATACAAGCAGTTACTCCATGAAAACATAATAGTGTTCAGATATTATGATGATGAATCCAGGTCTAAAACTCTAAAATAGAAACGAGACAGCTGTAACAATATAGGAGTATCAGATTTCTCTGAATTTACTCAGTCTGTTTTCAGAAAAGAGCATGTTTCTGGGAACATTCTGTATTATTGACATTTTAGCCATACATTTCAATTTGTAAACAGGATATAAAATAACAAGCTTCCTGATGATCCTTTGTCTCTCAAATATTCCACAAAACCATTTCCTCAGAAATTGCTAAATGTTAACCAGCTATTACTCCCAATGACTGTATGCCATGAAAAATGTTCAAACTGCAGATGGAGCAATAAAAAACACTACAGGAAAACAAAACTATTCAAAGCTATTGTACTATAACAATAGCAGCAGTTCTCATGAAATATTCCACTTACTGGATTTCTAGCCCTCATCTATTAATGAAAGCAAAATGTTTTGGTTTTGAAAACTTTTTATGTTGCTTTACTGAGCTTCATGGCAAAATCCACGTGGCACACAGAAAACAGGAAGTTATACAACTGTAAGCTTTAAAATTTACAGCATAAAACCACCCAGACTGTTATAGCTATTAAGGTAGAATTTTGTTAGGAAGAGCTAGAATTAAAGCAACCTACATAATCAGCTGTGTGTCTATCATGAAAATGAGTATTTTCTTGTACAGAACCCTTAACTCGTAGGTGCAGAGTATTTTTTTTTAATACCATTTGCTGAGTGGTCTCATGGTTATTTCTCCCTTATTATTCAAGTTTTGCAGTGAATAAAAAACTATTAAACTCTGCATTTTTTATGACCAAGACTTAGGAAGAAAGCAGGAGAGAAGAGAGCACCACTAACTGCAGAAAAACAAGGTTTAGGACAGCAGACTGCTGAGATAATGGCTTGTCCAATGCAATCCAGATCACTAGAGGTGTCCTGCAGCCTCTTGGGAAAGTTCAGCAATTGCTCTTCAGCTACCTCCTGTGGTTGGCGGATGGGGTGTGTTTGGGTGTAGTAGGTTCATTATCCTTTCTCTGAGACTTGCTACATGATCAGCCTCTGCTACTCGTCAACACAGAGCAATTTACACCCTTCACACACACTGCAACACCACAGTGTAACTACATTTTCACTAAAACCAAAAGCTATTGCATTTACTTTTTTCAACAGGAAAATCCTTCAGGCAATTCAAATGATGAGTGAATATTGCGTGTGTGTATAAATGAGTAAATGTATGTATACAACATAAAAAAAAAAAAAGGACTTTTTATTTTGGTATATTGTGTCCTTAGGCATGATGGATCTAGAAGGTTCAGCTGAATTGTCCACCATGTCATGTTATAAAATACATATTCTATGAAAAAAACCCAACAAAACAGAGAATTATAAAATACCTGTGGAATGAGTTCCTACTTGTTACTGCATAACATTATAAATACATTCATTTTTATTCAGTTTTAGTGTTACACAAATCCCAAGTGAACACATGGTACTTGCTAATGTTACTACCAAAGATGTTGCAGCAGAACCAAAAACTTCAGGAACCAATTATTTGTGTTCCAACAGCTACAGTCTGTACTGTTTAAAGGTATTTCCAGTTAATCCATATATCTAAAGTTGACAGCAACACTTGGGCTTTTGTAACAAATGTCAGAAATCAACTTACCAGGAGATGTCCATGATAGACTTGTCAAACAGCTCATGTATGACAACTAAAGGTCGTTTCAGACACGTAAGCTTAAAATAGAAGAAATAACACTCAAAAATTTAGAAGTTCTATGCTACCACAACCCCATTAATACTCTCCCAGAGTCTAAGAACATTCACCAGAAAAGTTCTGGCGAGGAGACAGCTGCTTGCCTGATGGTGTATCTGAAGTTACCCATTCAACCCCTGGCACAGAGATGCTTTGGAGAAGAGCTGACATTCAACCTCCTCTCCCTTCTGAAACACGGACTGAGTTTCTTAACCAACTTTGCCTTTACATCACAGTCATAGAACACTCTCTACCACTCAAAGAGTAATTCCGCAGAGGCTAAAGACAGCTTCTATTCTAGGCTTTATTGAGATAAGGATGTTGCAAACTGCCAGCACAAGAGGAAGACAGAAAACAGATTAGGTTTCCATGTCCTCGCTCAGACTACTTGTCTAAGTAAGTGAAGCCTGTCCAGAGCAAAGGGAATTTGACTCACAATTATTCTTAAAGATTATTCCTTTACACTTCTAAATCAGTTTAGTAATAAAGAACTGAATAAGAAAATTCCCAGTAACCTGTTCTAAATCAGACATTCTAAGCTCTTTAATGTTAAACCAATGGATTTAATATCTATAGCATATAGTACAAATGAAACGAAGCAGGAGAAGCCAATGTGATCTAGGATGTTACACGCCCATAGGTTCACAGTGTAACTGCAGTGTAGCAGTCATCTTCAGTAGCCATTTCTTCTACATTTCCACAGTTATGTGTTGTGTAAGTATCTATTAAGCTCTTCAGGGCAAAGACAGCCTGTAAATTTGCATCTCTACAATACCTAGTATAACTTCAACAGCCACCCAAAGTGAAACCATAGTATAAATAGAAAGTAAAATACACTGACAGTGATACTTTGATATGGGTATGCACTGGTAGCATTGCCAGAAACAGATTTAGTGTTATGCATTTAGCAATTGATGGATAAATATCACACTGGAATCTATAAATAGTAGATTGCAGTTAGCAATTGGTATGTTCTGGCACATGTTCTCATCACAAAGTTTTCAGGATCAGTTAAATTTACTCCCTGTCTTTTGCAGTTGCCAAACAAACAGTCTTGCATTTATAAATTTGAGAATAGCTCCCTTCTCTTCGCCAGAATAACAATTTTAGTGAAGATTTTAAAGTAATACCCAAACTCAGTACTGAAAGTATACTTAAAAGGATCATTCACTTTCACATTCCTTTCCATAGGAAAGAGAGAAACCAGAACAAAGCACAAAGATGAGCTGAATGTATCTCAGGAACTATCCTGTGCCTGCTATATTCTCCTCGTACCCACAAAAGCGAGACAAAGCTAGACTCCAAGAGTGATTAATGAGTATGTGGCCTAAACATGGAGAAACGGTAAAGTCTCTTTCTTATGAGACTCACATGGAGAACGAGTAAAATACACAGGAAGAAAATAGAGCTGAACTGTGTTTATTTACTGTAGTAACACATTATTTCCCTTAACGGCTCCTCCTTACCAGGGCGCACAGCCTGCCCCTGGCTTCTAGCTGCTCTGGGCTTTAGAGAACTGAACTAACACCAATTCACAGCTAATCCAGGAACAACAGAAAAAAACCCCACAACATGAATCTAAATATAAGACCTAATGCTGTACACATGGCTTTTGTAACCCTCAGGTTATCCAAATGACCATGTTAGTCAGAGGCAGCAAATAAACCACTTACCCAGACAGAAAGAGATCGATCCTTACTACCAACAGCACAACAGCAGTAGGGACAACTTGACTTGGTGGAGCTCCCATTCTTTTGCTTCTTTTTGAAGATCTTTGGATTGAATTTCTGAACAAATAAGATGCCCCAAATTTTATTACAGTAATTACATTTTATAAGAAATTTGCTTTAAAAGTAAGTTTTCCACTTAAAAGTGAAAAAGAAACATTTCCTAGAAACAAAGTCCCTCACCAGACTCTGCATGTGCTTTCTTACGGGGCTTTCTGAATGCCTTAACTGGAATGGCAAATAATATTACTAATGATCACAAACCAAATAGAAACCCAACCCATGGAACAGCTAACAATGGTAGCATTTGGCATTCCTAACATGCTCTTGTACTCCTCCCTCCTATCTTGTTCATCTGTGTCCAGTTCTCTTACCACAGCTGGTTGCTTCCAACATGTAAAGTTGACACTTTTTAATCACTATCATGCATTTGCATTACTAATCTTGACCACCTATCTCAACCTCTTGTCCCAGTTATGCATAAAATTATGAAAAAGGTCACAGTAGAAGTTTTACTTAGGGTAAATTACTACCACTCACCACTACGGTAACTGCCTTCCGATGCCCTACGAAATCCATGTTGGTTTTCCATCCATCTCTCTCAATGATCTGAGCAGTAGGTCCAGAATTATTCATGGCGTGAGCAGAAACAAGATAGTGACCATCAGGCGACCAGCTGAGGCGCAACACATGAGTTGTCCCTCCACACTGACAAAAATAATTAAAAAAAAAAACATACTTGAGCTTTAAAAGTGTTTCACGCACACAGGATTTTTCATACAAACTATTTAAATTTTAGATTTAGGAATATGATTACAAAGTAAGTCTTTTGTGTGTACAAAAGAACGACATCACATACAATCCTCAGCACTTCAGCCATGTTTATACAGGTGATCTAGTGTAACTCATGAAGCCCTATCAAAAGAGGGAGAACTTTAAAGGAAACAAAACGTAAGTCTTTTTGGATACTGTACACTCACTATTCATCCCAGTCCTAGTTAGTGACAGGGCTGCAGCATACCAGCTGCTAACAATGAGACTTGAGCTTCCAACACCAGCTCACATATGAATTTAGGCATTTATAGTGTATTACTAAGAGTAATTGCACTAATCATGATACCATAAGATGACTGCAAAACACTCAACTCAGTAAGCACCAGTTTCAGACCCCAGAAATTTGATCTCTTGGTCAAAGTCATCAGATAACAGTCCTATGATGCCAGACCAAAGATCCCTCCCAAGTACTTATTTCTGATAGTGGCCAATACAAGATGCATAGGGAAGAATGTAAGAACAATGTAATTAGCGTGCCAATGCTTCCTTGGAATAAGCTCTATATTTCCAGGAAACTACCTAATTGTTTACATAAGCCATGTAAACCTTTGGCACCCACAAGATCCAAAGTCAATGACAGTCTCAATTTACTCATGTAGTGTTCTTTTTCCTCTTTTGAATCTGCCACCTGATAGTTTGATTGGATTCGTCACTGTCAATTTAACTACTGTTCACGCAGAATCACAGTTATTCTTACAATTTTCATTCATTCTACCAGGAATTCACTTTCAATGGTCACACATTCTGAAGTACCTCATCAAAGGGTTTTGTGATGCTGGTTTCCAGCTGCCAGTCCATGGTCCGCCACACCTTCAAACTTCGATCATCGGCCTGAGATGCAATATATTTTCCAACAGGATCCCAGGTCAGCCCTTTCACCAAGCCAGAATGCCCCTTCAAAGTGGCAAGAATTTCTGCGCACAAGGAATTGAGAACAGAGAAGAGTTACTGATATCTTCTTTAGGACAGACAGCTGAGGAGATTTGCAAGATCTTTTAGAAATATCTTATTAAATATAACCTCTTTTTAATGTACAAACAACAACAAAATATCAACAAATTTAAAGCAAACTGGAACCTGTGTTTAAGCTAAGAATGATATTAAACAGTGGGAAATAGAACTCTGGACAGAATAAGGGGTGCAAAAGTCTCTATAAGAAATAGATCAGAGCAGGAAGACCAGCAGAGCCCAGGCAGCTCAGAACGGCACTTTCAAGCTATGGAAAGCAGCAGTTTAACCGGAACTTCAGTTAAACATTCACCCTTTCCTCTGTAGCCAAAGATGATGATATGCTTTATGGTTATCACAACAAATTCAGCTTTGTGCAAACATGAACTAAGTCAAAGTTGCGACTGAAAAGACACACAAGCCTGGCAGACCTGGTAACCTACTTTCAGTCAATTCTCTTGCTTATCAGACCATGAGAGAAGAGGCTGAGAGTCTGAAAACTCTGATATCAAAATTTGAAGCAACCCTAAAATCAATGGCAGTGACTGAGCACAAGACAAGGGGAGATTTAGCCTGCATCAAGCTACATGGTGAGAAGCAGCCAAATAAAGGTGGATGCTCACAAACTGCTGCAGACCCTTGCAGGGCACTAAAGCTCCCCGTGTCCCGGTTGCGCCTGCCAGCGCGTCCCTGGGCAACAGGGACCTCGGGACTGTGTGAATTGCCAGCACTGCAGCAATGGAAAAAGGCAAATAGCCATCAAATGGAAGACTTGAGGGCTTCTGCTACTGTGAGGCTCCCTGAGTCCTTTCTTCCTCCCTTTCCCCATGTAAAGCCACATTGCTTATTAAGCAGCAGCATTTAAAATGAGGTAAATAAGACAATGTCAACCCAAAGGCAAATCAACAGAAAGTCTCATAGGTACAAAGGCAACAAGGAAAAATATATGCATAAATAGATGTGATATTAAGCTGAAGTTCTATGTATTTGGGATAAGGTGAAAGGAAATTAAAGTAAAATGAGCAGCACATCCTGAAGGCAGCTGTTGTCTACAGCAGAGTGGTATCCACTGCTCATTGCCATCCAAACTTGGAAGAGGAACTGACTCACCAGATTGCAAGTGTGTCACCTCAAAAGACAGACAGCCCATTCCCACACAGAGATTTCAGACAGCAAAACACACACATGGAGGAAACACCTTGTTCACAAAGCTTTACATACTTGCACATCTGAAATGTAAGAATTCTTACCTGGAAATTTGACAGCGTTCCAGATGACAACAGTGTTATCCACACTGCAGGATGCCAGCCAGGCATCATGCGGAGACCACGCTACATCCATGACATCTGTTTAAAAAATCCCAAACGTTTCCACATAAGACATTGATGGCAAACAGAGAAAATACCACTGAGAAATTATTATCATCTCACTAGAGTGGAAGATGAGAAAGAACATGGCAGCACTCATTGGGAGTGAAGCTCTCCAATTTATAATGCTCAATGGGGAACAAAAACAAAAAATCCAAGGCAGAGAATGCAATGTTCAGTAATTATAGGAAATACTAATGCCTGTATAAAGTACTTTGTCTTGTTTTGAATGAAAAAGCAACAGCAGCTCTTGCAATGCACTTGCTTTATTCCAACACACGTGAAGCAATCAAACTGGTTTCAACCTTGATTTTGATCATAGCTCATGTCAGCAGGTATAAAACGTGTTTGAAATTATTTGGTTTATTCATCTTCTGCATTGCTTTTTAGTTATTTTTTCTAAACAAACATTAATATTCTCTGGTTTACAAAAACTTTACCTTTTGACAACCAGGAGATTGTTCACTGCACGTGCGAACATTTATTTAAATAAAAATATAGTTCAGCTTCCCTTATTTAGATTCATTTTAAAGCTAGAAAATACTAAAATATAGGTCTCTTAGTTGCTATTTTTTCTACTATATAGCTGCTGGAACTTGTACGAAAAATCAGCATTTGATTAAAAATGACATTTTCTTTTAGATTTTCATTGTTGCTCTTAAAATAATGACTGACTTGCTAGCAAATACATACATTTTGAGCAAGAAAATGGGGCACCGAAACCCAATTTTTTTCCAGATACATGCAAATTCATTCAGCATCTTTTAACTCACCTCCTGAATGGCTTCTGAGAATTGATACACACCTCCACTGCTCAACGTTAGTAAGTTTGCTACTAGAACCAAACACAGTGCTAGGTCCAATGTACCTAATTAAAACAGAAACAGTGATCAACAGAACCACCTCAAGTTCTTCAGACTTTCTTTCTAAAGAAAATCAGCTGCACAGCACACTTGTATTTTACGTTCAGTTATTGCTGCAATGAAAACTGAAGCAAAAAATAAGGTATGTTTTAGAGAAAGTAATTTGAGTTGTTAAAAAATTAGCTTCAATAAAATGTACAATTACTACAGATAGAAAAAAAATGGTAACATTTAAGCTAACTCTTGAAATCTCATCAGGAGGTTTTCTTCAAGGCCAGAAGAAAATGCCTCAGCTCCTGGAGAGGAGACAGAAGAGACCAAACCTCCAGTACCAGTGATGTGGGGTCACAGGTTTCGGTTCCTCACCCACCAGGCAAAGCGGTGAGCTTACAAAAAGGAAAGAAACACTAAGAGATGTGACAGAGTAACCTACTTGAACTAAAATATAAAACTGAGAAGGAAGAAACATGCTTACGCAGCTCGTTTCCACACCATAATCAACTTGTCATCTCCCCCTGAAGCCAAGTAAACTCCATTGTTGGACCATCGCACACAGTTCACACAAGCTGAAATGTAGAAAAGAAAGTTTGTAAGATGAAATATGAGAAGAAGAGGTTCTGGAGTGGGGCACAGAGTTTGTAATAAGCAAAAGCGGGCACGAGATGTTTAGGATTTAAGTGTGCTTTTTCCACTCAAAGCAGTTACTCTGTCCGCTTTAGATAAATGAATTGGTACTTATCTTTCAGTAGCAGTTGAGGAACTACTCGCTGAAAAAAAACGCCAAACTATTCCTTATTTAAAAAAGCTTCAACAAAAGTAGCTCAAAAGAAGAAAGATTAATATTGACCTAACAAAGGAAACTGCTTGTGATAAATGAGCAGGGATTAAGAGGCTAAAGAAGAAAAAAATATATCTTGAAGAAGTGGTACAGCTTGTTCAGGTAACTATACTTTCAAATGTACTGTGCAATAAATCCAGGATCATTTAGAACTATAACCAATATACTTCATATGATGTTTCCTCCATACTTAGTTTCTCTCTTGCTCTTTCCTTCAGAGCTACTCGGTTTCTCAGAATGTGCACTATCAGTTACTTTGCGGACACAGCTGGAAAAAGCTCATATGGAGATTTCCAAAGGCATCTATATTTCTCTGTACATTTTCTCACATTCTAACACCACTTTCTGCTGAGTATCTAAAACCGTATATACCCAAAGTATGAGACCACTCTGCTGTATTTTACTGGTTTTTCACCACTGGACAGGGCATGATTTTTGTAATTACAAACATGTAATGCTTAAGTTTTGGTAAATTACCATCAGTCTGTAAATATATCTATTTGTATATATATATACATACACACACACATTAAAAAAGGTGTTTAGATGAGGTGCTTAGAGATGTGATTTAGTGCCAGAGTTAGGCTAGGTTATGGTTGGACTCGATGATCCTGAGGGTCTCTTCCAACTGAAAGGATTCTATGATATATAAAAACCTTTGTTACCTAAGTGATTGTCCATCTGACAAAGCATCTTGGGAATATTTTCATTCTTTTCATCTTCCTCTTTCAGGACAGGGGCCATATTCCAGATCACAACTTTCCCAGAATCCTGACCTGTATGAGAACAAAAAGTTCCTTCTTTAAATACATGCAAAAGAGCTCTTCAACTTAATCTCAGTTCCAGAACAGATGCTAAAATGCAGGCTTTACTGCAGCGGGAACTTTAGAAACAATTGAGTACAGATGTCATTCTGATATAATTACACAGAGACAGAAGTGTTCTATTTTTCTTGAAGCTATTAAAAATAAAGTAATACAGCCTTGTTCAAAAATCATGTTATTGATATCAACTATAAGGATTAATATTTATTATAAAATTATATTTTTAAAAGATACATTCAAATCCTAAACTGCAATTATTGTAGCCGACATAAAATTATTCACTATTGTAATCCAAATAATATTTGTGCACATATTTCTTGAGCTATTCCATTTATATAATTGGAATTTTTTGGTACCAATAGCTCTACTATTTAGCAGGTCAAAAACCCAACTTCACATACAGTTTCTCAAAAGAAATTTGGGCAGTATGGCCACAACTCAATTATTGCAGCTACTATCTCAACGATGCCCACAGGATGAGTACATTAGAAAAAAGTAACTCTGAACAACGTCGCTTTTCAATACATTTTAATGACTTATATATATCTCTAAGAAACAGATAATTATGTAAGGGATGTGTTTTAAAAGGGTCAAACTGATTAAAGTGCTGTGAAGGCACAAGGTTGTTATTATCACCCCAAATTCTGCCTTCTATCAGTACGCAGACGTACCTTGTCCTCCTGTTGCAAACTTGGTCCCATCTGGGTGAATGTCCACTGAAAATATTGGCTTTCCTGGAATTAGAGAACAAGCAGCAACATACTGAATTGTTTTACAGGCAAGAGAACAAAGTAACACCAAAAGAATGGTAACTCTTCTGGCTGGTGAATAAGTTTCTTCTTCCAAAAGTTACAGTTGTAAGAATTACAGCTGACTACAAGAGCTGAAAGCAACTTAATGACAGCCTATTAAAAGTGGATATGAATGTTATCAAGCCGTAATACACCAGTGATAACCAAGGACACTTAATCCAGCAGGACATGCCAAATGCCCCAAAGAAGAATAAAACCACAAAGCAAGTGCCAACGAGGCAAAACCATATTTGAGTCAGGAATTTCTT
Source organism: Nesoenas mayeri (assembly GCF_963082525.1). NCBI lineage: Eukaryota > Metazoa > Chordata > Aves > Columbiformes > Columbidae > Nesoenas > Nesoenas mayeri. Next base: position 7,871,275 of record NC_137565.1, on the reverse strand, counting down.
CCAGGTTTCTAGAGTTCATTAGCTGATGACCTGAAGCAAGCTCTATTCTGGTTTCTGGTTGGGTTTGGTTTGTTTTCTAAATCCTCCCCAATCTCAGACTCCATCTGTTAGTCACACAACTACCTGTCTCAAATTTAGACTCTACTATTATGAAGTGCTTTTACCATAAACCTAGCTTTTATTTTTATGGCTTCCATATAGTCAAAGGAAGACTAACCAACTCTAATATTACTCTCAAATCTTTCCGTTCTCCATATGCTACCTCTTTCAGAAAGAAACTAAGTTTTATGAAAATGTAAACCCTATTAAAAATAACTAACACAGCTGGGGAACAGCTTTGGAAACCAGACAACCCTCACTCAGCCTGTTCTGCTCCAAGCACTGGATCACATACACTTTCCTATATGTTCACACTTCTTTCAACCTTCGCAGGAGGAGAAGGAAGAGGGAAAAGTAAACTCACTGCCTTTCGATGATGCTCAGGGAATTACCACTAAGGATTACTTGAAGGAATATGCATGTAATTTCCACGTTCAAGTAGTTTTTGGCAGCAATTCGAACCCTTTCCAACTGGAATGCTTTTACAAGCCAGATCACATACATGCCAGTATAAAATAAGGTAATTTATCGTAACAGCCAAAAGAACTAGTACCCACTGTACCAAGATTACTCAACAAATTTCTCATATATGTCAATTCTTTCACTGTACCTTCATGGTATGTTAAGACATAAATGACAAAACCTGGAGAATGTATTCAGTGATAGATTTTATTGCAACTGTAGAATCTGAATTCCTTGACACTACACTGCTAACAAAACCCTCACCCAAATACGCAGTATTTCTTACTTTTTGAGGGATAAGCATTTTGCTTCATGTCAACTCTTATTTTCTTTATGTTGACTTGTTTTAAAGTTTATTTTATTTGGATTTATATTGCAACTGAAATGTGATTCCCCTTAAAATTTTTACAGGCAGCCAAGCAAAGACCTTAAGCACAGTAAGAGCACTCAACTTACATTCCTTCCAAGTCCTTCAGACCACATAAAATACATAAGCTGAGACTGAGCTGTGGGTTTTCTTCAGATTGTTGTGCCTGATTCTATCTTTTATTCTGTTAACTTGAATGCAACATACAGGGCTGAGCGGAATCTTTTGAGAAGCAGAGGCAAGCAGCAAACCTTTTGTCCTTCTCAGATGTGGAAGTTCCCTTAAATTATTTGAAATAGTTTAACCCACTGACACTTCTGATCATTCTGGTCACTCCTCTTATCAGCCTCTTTCATTTCTCCTGTCTTTTATGACGTGGAGGGGAACTAGCATTCAAGACAGTGTTCAAACACAAATGATCCATGTATTTGCATAGTAGGATAATGTTTTCTTTTCACTCCTTTTCCTGGCATAAATTTAGGTTTCCATCTAATGAGTGTTGAGCAGATATTTCCATAAAGTATGAGAAACCTTAAAGCTCAGACCTCAGTGGAAGTCATTAGGTCACAGGGCATTATTGTACATGTGAGGTTTAAAAAGGATATGGACTTTGCACTCGGGAAAGGTAATAAATGAAGCCCTCAGGAACAAATGGAGTTTCTTACATGGCTCAACTGTGATCCAGGAAGGGACCTTATTCCACAGGTAACTAATCACACCCAATGACCTAACCCAGTGTACTGCGCTGTTCCTCAGAATTTGTGAATAAGCTCAAAGCACAATGACTTGTGAACATGAGGCCTGTCAAATTAATTTTCTATAGGAGCCACGTAAATATTGTTTCCATCTGATGGATAGTCCCTAATAAACTGGACTAGTTTCTTCCATCTCATTCTCACCAGCAATGCCCAGATGCATCCAGTGGTAAACCTTTAGATAAGCTGCTTCTCCCTAGAAACAGTTTACTAAATCAAGTTCCAGATTTCTCGGAGTTTGTACAGATAAGAGTCTTTCATTTTCCATAAACAGGAAATCTGCCAAACTACACCCAGCCTCAACATGTCACACCCTCTTCTTCATAGACATTGTGCATTAATCAAAATGCAAACAGCAACTGCAAAATGCCATGTCACATACTGGCACAGCTGAATACTTACAAGTCATCCTAGATGAATTATTATTTACAGGTCAGTCTGAATTTTTTTCCAAATGGCTTTGGATACTATTTCCAGATCTGGGGGTAATATAATTAAACACGGACTGTTCAGTTGTCAAGCTTTCATTTCACAACACTCTCACTCTGCTCTTCTACCTCAAGTAATTTTATTAGTGGAAGAAAGCACAAACTTCAGCTGATAAAAGCAAATCAAAGGGGGATGCAACTACTTATGAACTAGCTCAGGACCACAGGGCATCAGGATCTCATCTCAGGACCTGTTGTGGAAGCCAAGTGTGGCCGCAGCTCTGTCTCCATCAACTACTGCATACAGGAACCTGAGCTCCAGCTAAGATCATTCGCATCCATTTTCAGGCAGCAGTAGCAGTACTGTGTGTTTCAGCACCAGAAGGCTTAGAGACTTCATGGGGGTGTAATCCAGGCCAGAGAGCACCTCATTTGGACCCATTAGCCAATCCTCAGAAAGGTGTCGTAGCTTCACAATTTATTAGAAAGCAGCACATCAATGTCACAAGCAAATTCTGTTCCTATCTAGCACAAACACTGCACAAAGTTTCAGGTCAGTTTTGCCACATACTCACATTCAGCAGTGCAGAAATGGGTGAAACACACACAGAGTTGACAGTGATGTGTCCAAAGTTTCAACCTCAGCAGTAAGAGGCATTTGAACAACAAAGCGCCCGCTTGGAAAGGGACATCTCCCCAGTGCCTGCTCTTCTTGGCTAGAGAAACATGCGGCTTGCCTTGACTAAACCAGATTATTTAGATTTTAAAAAGGAATCACTAGTAAATCTATATATTATGAATGTATATTAACTCTTAGACATTCCAGAAGGAATCTATATTTTTAATACACTTCTATGTCCATCCCTTAAAATACAGAAATTCAATAATCATTAGCTTCTTTCCCCAGGTAAACCAAGCCTTGTATTTGTTTCCAACTTCATCAATCTACAGATGTCAAATTATTCAAAAACAAAAACAGTTTAAGTCACCACAGGACAGAAATTTAGCAAGACAAAGTAATTACCAGGGTCCCCTTTCCTCCAGGGTACCTGTATCATGGGAATACCATTTATAGTGGTGGATAATTGCCACAGGCTAAAGCTATGAGACTTGGTCCATACTATTTGTGGTTTATAAATTGATCACAGATACTGGGTTTTTCCTCACTTCCTTCACTTTCTCAAAATAATGGAGAAGGAACCATCATTTGATAGCAACTGCCTCCTTCCCCAGGTTCATGTCTTTACCTGATTACGTTGTTAAATCCTGTCGAAACAAGCCAAAAGGCACAGGGTCCCTGTTTCAAAGTGACTGATGCTTTCCCATGCTCCTAACAGGAGATGTGTTAGATGTCCTAATAGTCATCATGCATCAAAACAAAGTGGTAACATTAAAATCTAACACAGTGTGTTTTAAGACACTTTGCCATCTTGTAATAATTTCTAAAAAAAAAGGTTTAAATTCTTGAAGCTCCCAGCATCACATTGTATGAGGAAGCAAACCAGCTTCATTAAAAACAGAACACATTACGATAGACCAGCTGTCCTGTTAGATTATTTGTTTAAAGAACCCAAATATATGTTATGTACTTACAAATACCAATAATGAAATGCCTGAAACAAAAAGTTCTGACTAAGATAAAGCAAACCCAAGAAGTTCCCATATTTAAAAAAACACATCAGCTGAAGCAAAAAGTCCATTTTAAATATTGCATCATTTTTGTTTGTTATTTAACTTTAGGCAATAATCAATTCAATAAAGACAACTTCATGTCAATTTCTACCACAATATGCATGAGTTTCTATTCATTTTGCTTCCAGCCCATCTGATATATAACATCCAACATGACTCACAAATCAATTCAAATATTTACATTCCACCATTACAGCTTGGAGAGATAATAAACTCCATGCCCATATTTAAACAAAAGCAGGCTCCAATTTCTACAAGTTGTTATATGTGAACAGCACCTTGGGGTTTGCACAGGTTTCTCAGAACGGCAAGGGACCTCCTTTCCCACGGGGCTCGGCGTTCGCCTGCATCAGCCGTCTTTAAGCACCAGGGCTCTCAAACCTTGTGTGCCAAATATGTATATACAGCTGTGGGATGAGTGATGCATCTTTACAGAGGTACCGAATGGAAAACTGGGAGGCAGGAGCAAACCACATCATCTGTATCGTACTGTCATCTGCTCCCACCCCAACCAGTGGATTGCACTTTTCAATATTCTTTCCTGCTCTAAGTCAAAGGAACATAGAAGAGAAGAAAACAACAATAAGGAGAATGCCATGTGTAGTCGAATAAACTCACACTGAGTGTGAAAAGCTTATGGAAAATGTATCTGAAGAAGAAATGTTTCCAATAAGTATTCAGATAAAGAGACATTAAGAATTCCAAGACAAAAACTTGTAGAGCCAAAACATGTTAAAGTGTTTTTACTGTAAACGCACAGCATCTCAGCTGAGCAGCATCCCATTCCCAGGTGTATTCATTTCCCTGCTACACCACTATCTTCTAATATCTGTTATCTCGAGGAGAATGTATGCCTGTAAGCATCATTAAACTCATCCTTGTCCATTCAGTAAAGTACAAATCCCAAAACTGAGTGGGGAGAGGGAAAGGCTGGAATGATAACACATTGATCTGGTGAGTGGAAGGGTCAGTCTGGCTATCGGGACTCCAGTTCACAAACCATCAAGCAGCCTCTTGTGACCGTGAGGAAAACAAAATGATTGTGACAAGTCTCCAGTGCACACAGTAGAAATTATCTTTACCCTCCTTCTGGAGAGGTTTCAGAGCAAATATGTGGGCCCTTAAACAGTGACGGAAGCTTCTTGCATGCAGCGATGCCTGCAGGACCCAGAGCCTGGGTACGTTAAAAAAGGCAGACTAAACTCACCAGTTTTTATCTGGCACTCCTTGCCCCAAGGATAAGAACGTATGAATGTTATATAGTCCTGTATACACTAGCAGACCTTAAAGCATTTTACAAATGAAGCCAGTGATGAATGTCTGTTTTGCAAGTAGTGAAACTATGACAAAGTGACTTGCCCAAACTCATCCCAGCAGGACAGCGGCAGAAATGGGAATCAAATTTGGGACTATCAAGGCCCTGTGCAGTGCATTATCCACTAGCAAAGTATCGCAGGGCTTTATAAATGGAGCCTCACTGCAAAGTGCTTGGCTGAAGACTGCTTTCTGCAATTCACAAATTGATACCAAAATGGCTAGGTGTATTTTAAATTGCTACAGATGTCAAACACACACCCGTACCAAAAGGTGCACCCATTAAAGAAATAAGGAAAGAAGTTACAGATCTAAACTCTGATCTGCAAAGATTTAGGCCAAATGTTTTTATTCAGCTGCTCGTGTGCTCCCATTGAAGATCCAGAGGGACATGGGACAGTCTGCCCACAGGCAGCCACATATTAAGATGTAAATGCTATGTTTGTTTAGATTAACCAAGCAGAAGTGTAAAAAAATATGTCAAATAAAGTACTTCCGTGGTTCTTTTGGTTCACTACTAAGTTTTGTTAGGTCCATCTGCTGACTATATGGCCCCTGGACAGTAGTTCAAGTAAAGATGTAGGCAAATTGCAACTCAAGGCTTCAGTTACTGTTCTTAAAACCTGCAGCATGATTACAAAGACAACAACACACGCGGAAAGGCAGCTGTAAAGTTGCATCTGAGGTTTTTAACTCAAAGCGCACTTCTTCGACTTGAATAAGGCAGTCTCCAGATGGGATTTATTCTAGATACCAATCAGATAGATGAATCCGACTACTGACATTTAGACAAAGCATTTATTTCAGTTGAAATAAAGCTATATGAATGAATTTGAGGACAAAACTTGCATAAACAGAAGTGGGCTCTTCATGTTGAGATTTCTTTGCACTGCTTCACCAGGAACAATACAGGTATTACTCTGGAAATTTATCTTAAGTGGTGTAAATACATAACAGTGATGCTATCCTGTACTCATTGCACTTAAAGTATAGAGCTTTCTGTCAATATTGACACTTCATTCTAAAGTGGTTTAGTTCACAAATCTCTACAAAATCACTAGAGGAGTGGCAGACAAGACACTAGAACTTCAGAGGGTTGTTTTGAAAGAACTGTTGGAAGAATATTTTTCCTCTACGGTCAACAACAGTACAGATGACTTATTGCACTTGGGGGTTTTAAGGCTGGACCTGACTGAGCCACGTGAAACCACCGTGGTGAGTGTTGCACATGGGCACGGGAGGTCTGTGCATCCCCGGGAGCACCCGGCCGCTGCACCGCCACCTCCTCACCCTTGTGCACAGACTCCACTCGATTCAAACTATTACTCTGCGCTTTCACAAGCATCAAGTCGCCCAACATCCGTGCCTGGCAGGTAGAAGCAGCTCAGTCCCAGCGACCCGCACTTCCCCTCCCCAGCAAACGCGCTTTGCCCCGCGAGAGCCGTTCCGGCCGCCGCCCGCAGCGCGGCACCTCCAGCCTCCTCCTGGGGGCCGGGCTGAGCCCGAGTCCTCCCCACACAAACTCCGCGGCTCGGCAGTCACGCTGCTCTACAAATCCCGCTTTCGTTTCCGCACCTCCATCCACCCACCCACCCACCCGCCCCTGCCAGCCTCCCAGCCCGCTGCCCCGCACAAGCGCCCGGGATCCCTGGGGGGTGAAGACTTGTTGCTCCCCGCTCCCACCGCCGCCCGCCCGGCGGCACCTGCCCGCCGCCGCCCCGAGCACGCCGCGGGGACCGAACGGCCGCTCCCGAGGCTGCGAGGCGGCAGCTACAAACGGCTCCGGCAGCCCCGGCTCCCCACCGGCCGCCCCCGGCCCGCGGCCAAACCCGCCCCACGCGTGTGCCGCGCCCCGGCCCCGCCGCCCCCGCTCTCCGGGCCGGCCCCCCCCCCCCCGCCCCGCGGCCCGCTCTCCCGCGCTGTCCCGCCGCACCTGCCCGCCCGGCCCCGCAGCACCTGCTCCCCGGCGGCGCGGCCGGTCGGCCCTCACCATTGTGGTTGACCCAGGTCGGCTTCAGGAGCTTCATTGTTCCCCGCCCGGGGCCCCCGCCGGCCTCCGCCCTCGGGACCCCAGGGCGGCTCCGCCCGGGCTGCCTCCGCGGCCGAGCGAGCGGCGGAGCTCAGCGGCCGCCGGCCACCATGGGCCCCCGCCGCGCGCCGCTCTGCCCGCCCCCTCCGCCGGCCGGAGCCGCCTCAGCGCCGCTCCATGCCCCGGCGCCGCCCGTGCCGCAGCCCCCGCCGCCCGGCTGCATCCCCCACTCCGCTCCCGGCGGCTCCCGGCAACGCCGGAACTCGGCGCCTGGCAACCGCCTAACCGGCCCGGCGGGAAACAGCCGCCCCCGAGCCCCGGCGTTCCCCCGCCTCGGCCGGCGGGGGGCGAGATCCCGCGAGGCGCCGCCGCCCCGCCCCCAGGGCGGCCGGGAGCGGCCGGGCGGGCGGGCGCCCCCTGCCGGGCGGAGCGGGCCGGCGGCGGCCGGGCGGGGCTGGGGCGGGGCCTTCGCTCCCGGGCCGCAGCACGGTCGGAACGCTGGTGCGCCGGAACGGTGGCGCGGGAGCCGGGGCGCGGCCGGCGGGCAGTGCGTTCACCGCTGGCGCCGTGACGGAGCCATGTTGGCGGCAGCGGCGCGGGGGCTCTGCGGGGTCCGGCTGAGGTAGGGCTGGGGCGGCCACCCGGGCCCGCGGGGAGGGAGCCCAGAGAAGCGCCCTTTGCTCGGGGTTCCCGCCGCTCCGGGCCCGGGCCCGTCCCCGGGCGGGCTTCGCTCGGCGGGGCTCCCCGCGCTGGGCCTGCGCTGGGGGTCGGGAGCGGGCCGGGGTGGCTGGAGCAGCCGGTGCGCGGCCGCCTGGGCCGGGTGTCTCTGTCGTGACGTCCGCCGAGGTTTGGGAATCGGCACCTTTCTCCTCCCCATACGAACGGAGGGATTTTACCGCTCCAAAATCACCGCTGCAAAGAGGCCGTGATCGGAGCTTTAGAATAAAATCACTCTAACGTGCTCATAGACGTAAAAACCCGTGTCTGCTTTGCCCCTTGGTGCCTCGTGTATTCACAGAAATGAACAGCCCAAATTTTGGGATTGGTTACCTGACTGAAGAGTTTATAATCTCTAGGCAAACACTTTGTATTGTCACGAATTAAGAAGCCAAAAATTATTTTAAACTCATTATTGTAATTTATGACTGATAAACAGCTCTTGTGTCTTGCAGAACCAATGTGATCAAAGCAGTTTCTCCTCGTGCTGTATGTTCCGTTTTCTTCTGCAGCGCGCGGCTGCCCCAGCCGGTGCCGTTCCGAGGAGGTCACTGGCAGACAACGCTGCTGGCGCTCGGGGCATCGCTGCCCGTGCGGTGAGTGCCGCTGCCATGTGGTTACACAGACGTGTTTTCATCCTTACAGGAACACGGATTTTCCCAAGCCTCAATTAACTTTTGACTATTTTGCTATTGAGTCACTATATGCAGAAGTAGTTAAGAACTCGAGAGTTTAATGGTAACCTACAGAATTATCGCTTTATGCTTGTGTGTAGTTATATTTTTTTCCTCAACCACACAATGTGGTTGGAGATGTTCAGATTTAAGATGTACTCCAGAATTCCCTTTTGAGCGACAATGGAAATGAAAGCCTCGCTGAACCGAAAATACTTTACTATGAAGTGCTGCTACACTAGACAGCCTGCATATATGTGTTACATTCTGGCATCCATGCTTTGATGCAACTGGTAGCTATTGGGTACCATCGGAGAGACTTTCACACCATCAAAGTTGTTTATTTGATCTGCAAGGCAGGAATAATATCCCACAGGTCCACTGCGAGGATTAGTTTGTGTTTATGGAGTGTGGCCTATCTTATCTTGGGTATATAGGATCTGTGTGGAGGAGTACATCAGGGGAGTAACATCTGCAGCCTGAATTTAGTTCCAAATGTGGAAATTCTAGAAGCATGTGTAAATCCACTCACTTCTTTAAGGTGAGATAACAGGCATATTTGCAGATAAACCTGTTACCCGCTCTGCTGCGCTCTGAGCCAGTGCAAACCCATTCCACTTCAACTTTTGTGGAACTTCCTCAGGTCATTCTGATGTTCAGCACAAAATTGGAGGTTTCTTTTCTCAGGCAGGTACAGTTATGTCTGCAGAAAATCTCACAAGATGTGTTGCTGTCTCCTGGAAATCACATTACTTGAGTAAAGCTAATATTTGTGACTTCTGTTAGGGACCAAATTAAGCAACAGGAAGGAGCAGTCCTTAGGAAAGTAAACTGGAAGTGAAAGCTGCTGGTGTTGAATTAAACGACAAAATATCTTATTTTATTCACCTAATTATTTCCCTTGTAGAGCACAACCACAGAAGAAGAAGAAGAAAGTAGATGTAAAGAGAGAGCAAGCACAGAAGGATCGTATGAAAAAGAAGATTAAAAAGTTGGAAAAAGCTGCCCCAGAACTGATTCCAATTGAGGATTTTATAACACCAATTAAGTACTCAGATAGCAACAGGTAAGACTGTCTTTCACTGTGCACATGCATTCATGGTAGAAATGCTTCTAATTTCTTTCTCTGCAAAACTGCCATATAGCACCAGCCTTGGTACAAAACCTTTATCTACTTCTACCAGGACAAAAATTTAGAAAGCAAATTTTATTTGCCTCTGCTAAAAGTAGTGAAAAATAGTAATATGAATTTCCTGTGAGGATGTCTGGAAGACCTCACAGACACTGCATGAATGAAACGTATTCTCTGGCTTTGGTGGGGGTGTTCTGGCTGGTGGTGGGGCTTTGTTTGTTTTAAAATTTGCTCTTTGGGGTGCAGGCTATTTCTCTATTACAATGTTACCTTTTTCTTTTATCAGGGCGCGAAGTCTTCCCCCTCTGTCATTTGAGGAGACTGAAAGAAGAGTTTTACTTATGAAAAAGTGGTCTTTGTTTAAGCAGAAGCAAGCTCAGGCAGAAAAGAAAGCGATTCAGACCCTTGTAGAAGCTCAGCAAGAGGCACTGAAGGAACTGCGCCTTGAATCCGAGGAGCTGTATCAGGCAGCGATCAGACGAGACGAGAGGCTTTTCCCCTTTGAGAGAGATGGACCCGATTATACCCCACCACTCCCTGGTTATGATCCTCCTGAAGGAAAATGTGTTGATATCACTAAAGTGTATACGCAGTGATGGAGGAGTTTGTTGTTCATCTGGGAGGAGCCACTCAGCTGACTGAAGGAGAAAAGAATGGAATAAGAATAAGCAACTCCTTCTGTTGGTTAAAATACTGTAGGTGTGTGACTGTGAAAAAAAAACAAACAAACCCACATTAATGAAGTATCTGTTTGGAGTTTTTAAACAGCCATCTAGGTAATGCAACACCCAACAGAACTACACTACCTTACACTTGTGCTATGCTAGAACAAGACAAAGTATTTCATGGAACACTTTATCCTGGGCTTGAGAGTTGCTGAGATGAAATCCTGAAATGTAAGACAGTAGTAAGAGACCAGAATCAAATTAAGCACCTCAGTTCTCCCTTTAAAAAATACTGGGTGTTCAAATAAACTCTTCGGTATTTTTGGATGAGTACTAAAGTATTGCAGGGCAGCTACAGTTGTGTAATTTCAAGATGACACAAAAGAATAAAGTAACCAGCATAGTTCTGCACTGTGTATTACGTTACTGACCAAATAGCAAAACAGTCTTTCTAATTTGATTTGTCTTCATCAAGTGGAAGGTACCAGTCCGGTGGTGGGCTCTTCCTGAGCTTCCACACTGGAGCATATTTCTGTTTTTCCATGACGCGAGCTCTTTCACTCTTGCACAAAGCTTCCTGAAATACAGGAGAAAAGTATTACCACGATACTGCTGGATGTTCTAGTCTTACAGAACCTATTTCTTGCTGTGACTATTGGAGATAAGGAACAGAAATTTATCATGCTTAAATAGCAGCACCAAATGCTAAGTAAGCCAGGTTACAAGGTTTTAACCATGTAACATTTATATTTTGCCTATGACTCCTCCATTATAAAGACACCACCGCTTATGTGCTATCTTTCCCCTAGAAGCCATCCTAGTTGGCTGAAAGGACAAGTTGTGCTGAAGGGCTCTCATCTTTCAGCCTTATGGGGCTGTAGCCAGGAATGTTCCTGGACACCCCAGGAACACGTTTTGCCTGTAACATGGCAGCTCTTCGTATTAAGAAGGAAATATTAGAGTATATGAAATAAAGAGCTTTTACAGCAGAACGCTGTGGAAATAGCCCCGCTGGAAGCTAAGCCCATCTAATCCACCTCCACCCCAAGCAGCCGCCCGGTTTTCCAACCCCTCCCCGTGGCGTGTCCGCCAGCCGCTCGCTGCCGGGGCTGAAGGGGCAGACGGGGCCCGGCGGTACCTGCGCGGCGGCGGCGCGGCCCCTCTCCCAGGCGCGACAGGCCTCGTAGTCCTCCCGCCAGCGGCCGCAGGCCGGCAGCTCCCCGTGCGTGTAGTAGTGGTGGAAGGCGTGGCGCAGCCCGCGGCAGTGCTTCCACTCCCACCAGTAGTCCTCGCACGACCGCGGCGGCTGCGGACGGACACAGTCCGGTTAAGTCCCGCTGCCGGCCCGGCCCCCTCGGCGCCCGCCGCCCCTCGCCCCGCTCACCCGCCAGCTCCCGCCGCCCGCCATGCTGCCCCCGCCCGAGGGCCACCGCCCCGCAGCCAATCCCCGCCGCGCTTTGCAAGAAGACCGGCGGGTCCGGCCAATGGCGAGGGGCGGCACAAACAGGCTGTCTCGCCGCCCCGCCCCCGGCCCTGCGAGCCAATGGCTGCCTGCGGGGCGGGGCAACCTGGGCAGCACGTGACTCCCACCGCTCTGACACCTCCCCTGCAAAAACCAGCACTCCGACCGACCCCAAACCGCCGGTTTCCCGTCAATTCTCTTCCCAGGGGCGGGGATGCAAACGCTGGGGCCATGAGGCAGCGCCCACTGCTTTTTTTTTTGATCTGAAATCACCACACCAAGGAGACACGCTGGTTATCAAGGAACCTTTACTCGGCTTGTCAGCAGGGAGCACAGGGGTTGCACCCAGTTACCCACCTAAAGCTCATTAACCACATGCCAGCACTCAAAAGGATGCACAAGTTATTACTGACACCACTGTTCTGAAGCATGTGACACCAGAGCTTTGTACTCCCTCCCCCGTACCCACTGGGTCTCACCTCTCCCTACACGTGCCATTAAATTGCTACAGTATGTTACTGTATCTGAACTAGTAAAAGGCATGTTATTAATTATAAATATAAAAAGCAATTACAGGGGGATTGCTTAGAATGATTTATAATCCAAAACCTGAAGCTAAGATCAAGTTAGCCTTCATTTGCACCACACCGAAAAGCTTACCCAGAATTGTGGCAAAATACATATAGAGGGAGGAAAATATCAAGCACAGAGCAACATGAAACCATAATCGCTCAGGGTATAAAAGGGATGGATGTAGTCTAAGAACCAGACGTTTTAGTAAGGTAGGCCTCCTTGGTTTTACTCCTCAGGTTTATCTGAGATCTACTTTCCCCTCCTCACAACACAAAACTCCCTCAGAATTCCTAGAGCTTAATTTTCAACAGAAAATTCAGACAGTCTGACAGCTCCAGTTTTAAATGCAAAACCAAAACCAGTAGAAGTGTTCTTGTGTTGCAAAATGATCTCTCCTCTCAATTGCAATAACTAAGATCCAATATGCTGCAATTGTTATTTTATTTTCCTCCTAACTGACTAAAGGTACCACAATTTAGGGTTTTCTTCCCTTCTTGCGCAGGGACTGGCCTTCTCCTGAAAAGGCAATAAACCGACTTCCAGATTCATCCTGGAAAAAGAGAGGAAAAACAACAACTTGTTACTTCTTTGCTCGCTGCTTTTATGTGATGAAAGCTGAACAGTCATTGAAAAGAACATTCCATCAGAGCAGCAACTGACTGCAGACATTTCACATCCTTAATCTACATAATAACCACTTTCTTCCTGGAAATAAAACACGAGCATTCCAAGGATGCACGGGCTTGTTAAACTTCTATCAGGCCAATCCTTTTACATCAGCAAACAAGGATAGTAGAGGTTGCTTTCACTTATCTTAAATGACATTTAATTACTACCACTTTTTAAGAGAAGTACACTGAAAAATCAAGTATGGAAAGAGGAACCACAAACTTGGACAATAGTTCTAATGTTCTAATTCTGTGCAAAATTGGGAAGGATCCAACTTTATTTACCTCTTCGACTTTCTTAACTTGTGGACGAGAGTTTCTAATGAATGTGATTCTACCAATCTTGAAGTCATAGTTGGGTATTCCTCTGGAAAAGAGTAAAAATATTATGAAAAAAGTTTTCTAGCTACCATCCAACTGAGAGACCTATTTTATGTCTGTCAGTATTGTACCAACTCTAGCTGTGAGTTTTCATTACCAAATAATTCTGGAGTTACACCACCTGATTATTTTCTGAAGGTAGGCACACATTGCATGAAGTAAATAACCTGGAGCTACTGTAGAAGCTCGGCCGTGGGCATGATTCCACATAGCCCATGGTTTCCCAGGGCCATGGACATGCTTTTCCACAAGAGCTGAAGTTTTATTGTAATGAGCATAAATGATAGGACACTACAGGAACTATATCCCTGCACACTTCTGCTAAGTCTGAATTTAGAAGTTTCCTTCTCAGAAAAACACAACAAAACAAACCCCACACAAAACCAAACCCACACATCTTGGCTTTGGTTATTGACACAACTCAAAAAGATTTTACTCTGTGCCAAATTTCACTTCAGAAAATTGGCAGGGTTCTGTCCGTAACTCAATCCAGCCCTGCCTAGACCTGCTCCCTCTCCCTGCTTGTCTTCTGCAGAACCAGAGCTGATTCAGAGTTTTGGCAAAATAGGATCTGCACCTTAAGTAGTCAGAAACATCACAGTCAGTCTAGAAGATTATAGACTATTTATCTTCTAAATGCATACTCGTGATGAAATTAGCTTGTTTATATTGCTTCAGAAAAAAAAAATTCCACTCAAACATTGATCCTTCACTTGCTGACAAGTGAATAAAACATCCATACCTTCGAATGTCTCCTGGTTTAATTGGTGATGGACTGGGCTCAACACCTTTCTTCTTGCCATCCAATCTGTTCCCAGAACCGGAGAATGCCTGTGTATGCACAAGGAGTTTTAAATCTTATACTGGAGAGCACACTGCACAGGGATACTATATTCTGTAAAATCTTTGTATCATTTTTTGTTTAGTTCTTTGATTCAGCATGTTTCTTTTTAGTACATATAACAAGCTGATGAACCTGGGTGTATGCATGTTACAGTCTCCCGTTTATAGGTCACCTCTTTAAGGGCAGCAAGTCATATGATACGGCTGCAAGCACCACAAAACATTCGCAGATACTTGCCAGTTAAATGAACAGCACCTCTAAGAACAGATACTAATATTTTGCAGTCGTTGGAACAACTTTCCCTCACCATTTTACAACATTCAGAAAACAGGAGAAATAGGGGACTTACACGAAATCCCATGTCACTCACATATCCACTATGGTCTGCTTCAACATCCTGTGAGGGAAAAACCAATGACTTAGTTGTGTTCATGTTGTGACATGCAGAACACATGAAAACAGTTCCACCTATTTCTGATGGAACAAAACTAGAGTAATCCATTTCTGAAATCAACAGTTGGCGAACGCCCATCTCCTAAGTAACACAAGCAAAAGTGTTCGTTAATTTTAGTCTCAAGAAAATTTTCCAGGAAAAAAGAAATCATGTTGACACTCGCTGCTCCATCACAAGCAAGGCTGAACGCTAGAGAATGCATTTTTGAAGAAAAGAAGTTTAACTTACTGTGGTCTCTTCATGTTGTGCACTTCTTTCTGGTTCTTTGTACCCCAAAGGAGCATCAAAATCCACCTATTTACATAAGAAGAATGAAAATAAGCATGACTGATATTTTTCTTTCAATCATAAGCTTTATACTACTATTCTTCAAAATGGCACAAACTATCACTTTATTTTGATCTAGAAAGAACTGAGGTTTGCTTGTTAAACATTTGACTCAGAACCGAAAAGACTAAGACTCCCAGGAATGAGTCTCAGCGTGTAAATGAAACAGAGCAGTAAAACTGCACCCCACAATATCACTGGAGTTTGGATCAAGCCAAGGCTGTTAAATAAAACTCAGATTATAAAATACGTTGAACGTAAACATTAAACTAGGCACTGCAGTCACTTGATAGTACATGAAGTGCAGCTCAAGACTAGAGATGTGCTTACAAAGGTACATGGTGTACTCTCAAACGAATCACCTTCCCTATCCCATCCAATTTTACCTTTCCTGCAGCAGAGGTGCTTGGTGTGCAGCGCTATCACTGACACAGGTGCCCTCTCCTTTGGGGAGGACACAGTGAAAGCAGATGTTCACCATCAGCTTTAACTTACATTCATATCGCATTCTATGATGGACACAGCCTTGTCCGGCTTGGTCTCCATTACCCGGAGCTCATAGATCTGAAAGAGTAACAAATATTTTAAGATTGCACATGAAAGAGCTCAACTTATACAGAAGAAAAGCATATGTAAACCTTTCCCTTCAGATACGTTCAATAAAATGGAAATAAGTGCTCTTTAGGTTGAGGACTGGATACTGCCAGGTGTCTAAAGAACATAAGAGCAAAGATTTTTAACTTAGAAGACTGCTACATGCTGGAGCTAGAGAACCTACCTTTTACTGTACCTTGCTGTACTATTACTGTACCTTAATCTGCATTTTTGAAAGCAAATAATGAATTTAGCATAAGTTCTGTCCCTTGACTTGTAAAAACATCAACAGCACAAAAGTTTATTTTCTCATGAGTCAGAAAACAGTTTAAACAGTAGCTCAGGAGAAGACTTAACCGATCTCTTTTTTCCTCCAACAGAAAAATTGTGAAATCTACCATCTGAGATTACTTGTCCACAATACTGCTCATCTCTGTGCCGGACATTGGTGCTAAAACAATCAACAACTGAGCTTAGTCTACAACCCCAGGCTATCAAAAGTGCACGTGCTGCCAAAAATACTCATCTATAAAATCTACTCACAAGATGTAGTCAAAGTACTTACGTGGTCACAATATACTGAAACACAGTGTACTTTCTTACATGGAGCAGAATTTATTTCCTTAAACTGACGGTACCCAAATGAAAAGTGCATGGACAGGTGTTGTATACGGTACCTTTTCATTGTAGTTGATGGCAATGACATCCCCAGTAGTTAGACAAGCGAAGTTTCTCAATGCATTTTCTAATCTTTGGAGTATGTTAAAGAGGAAATGTTACCAATGCAACATCAAACCTTTAACGTCACTACATTTTAAAACTCTGATACTTGGCCTGTCAAAGATAGTTCAAAAGTCATCAGAACTTTAGAAAACCTTTTAGTAAACGTTGAGGTGTAGAAGTTTTTGAAAAGAACACTCCAACTCATTGGACTTTAGGCCAAGATTCGTACTTCTTCATTTCAGGCTACATTTTGTGCCAGCAGTTTGCAACATCTCTGTACATAAACTCTCCTTCTTTTTTATTTTCAGAAGGAGCGGTAGTTATCTACTACTGGAAGAGTATGAGCCACATCTGAAAAACTGGCTCTGCTTCCTTATTCCAATTTGGGGGGGGGGGGGGGAACTTTTGTCCCCTGCTCCATAATTGATAGGAAGGATACACAGCTTTGGGATTGGTGATGTCAAGAAAATCCGGACTCTGTGGCTGAAATTTTGAGTAAGTAGCAACTTGAAGGTTAACACTCTCCACTTGTACCAGGCCTCCCTCTTCCAGCAGCAAGTTCTGCATCATCTGCAAGAATGAAAACAAATACAAATCACTATTAACAAGACAAATGTTTCTAATTCTCTTTCCTTGCATATACGTATTTTCACTGGGGTCACCATCTTCCCTGAATTGCACCAGTTTACCATGTTTTAATTTCAGGATGAAGAGTCAGGTGCATCCTAAAAACCAGCCTGCTTTGCTTGCTTAGTTACTAATTCCCATGGAGGGAAGCCTGAGTTGTGACTGAAAGCTGCTGTAGGAATATGACTAGCAAAGACACACGCTTTCAGGAAACATTCCACCTCTTTAATATTAAGCTGGCAACACAACAATCCTACTCTTCAGGTTTGGACAGTTCAGTACGAGACAACTTACCCAGTGTGGAAGGTAACATATGCCCTCATCAGCCACAAACTCAAGCACTCCACAGTGTGTCATTCGGTCTGAATTTTTATTGGTCAGCTTAAACAGCATTGGATATGTAATATTAAGTCGGCCTGGTGAGAGGGGAGAAAAAGGTTTACTTGCTAAAAGCCACTAGTGCATTTCTGCAGCTTTCAGAGATCAAACTTTAGCAAAAGAATGGGTCAGACTGTAGGAGAGGCTCCTCCTCACACCAATATTCCAACTCCTCAAAACTACAAATCCAGGAGAGAATGCAGATACATGAATACTGTATTGCCATTGCATGTAGAGCTTTAAATGCCTCTCCAACATTTCCCCAAGTTCAAAGATGAGCAAGCAGCAGTGATTATCAGAAGAATATATTATTGTTATGTCCTTGTGCTAT
This sequence comes from Nesoenas mayeri, assembly GCF_963082525.1. Taxonomy (NCBI): domain Eukaryota; kingdom Metazoa; phylum Chordata; class Aves; order Columbiformes; family Columbidae; genus Nesoenas; species Nesoenas mayeri. The sequence continues at coordinate 7,853,579 of NC_137565.1, read as the reverse complement.
TATCAGTTAGCTCCTACCTAACGAATTGCAGCATGCCCTGCCTATTTTAAAATTAAATCCTGAATTAACTGATTTCTCAAAGAAACTCTAAGGCTAAAACTCTGCAGAGGGGACACCCTCAGTTAAAAAGGCCAATAACTGAATCAATAGTATAAATGGTGTTTATCTTTATTCCCCATTTCAAAGTTAATTTTCACTTATTCTGTCTTTAAAACAAATTTTGCTTCAGACAACAGAGTCCAGAACAAGCAGGTTGAGATTAAGAATGTACTAGATTAACTGTAACCATTATACTGAATACGCTATTAATAGTTAATAAACACTGATTCCTGCCTCGGGTAGCCCAACACTTCAGATGTCTGAAGACAGACAGGTCCCATTAATTCTGACAGACAAAATACTTCCAAATAATTTTTTTTTAAACTAACTAGTCTCATATTGTCTGTTTAAATCAGCTTTTAATAGATAGCTAAAATACTGCTTGTATTTCTAATGTTATTCCTGAACAAAAAATTCACTTACTGAGTTGATCCAAAGCTGATGGTGGCATAATTACTGCAGAAATGAGTAAGAAGGTAAGATTAGGAAAAGTATGACTGTACAAAGAAAACATAACATACATTTTCATCATTATTTTCTCTAAAATCTCCTCTAAAATGCAGGAGATTCTGAAGTCTTCTCTAAATTAATTGTTGAGCCAGAGCTCAGTAATGACAAGTACACCTGCTAGCATGGAGGTTTAGAAACTAATCAGAAAAAAAAAATAAATAAGGTTTTACAATACCTAGTACTAATGAAAATGTTTCCTAAAGGCAATTTTATATGTTTGGGCTTATATGTGCTCTTAAATAGAATCCATCTCAAAACAACACAGCCTGAAAATTACGTTGGCCAATCTATTCTCTTTGTTCAAGTTAAGTGACATGGGGGGGGGGCAGAAAAAAAAGAGTCCTTAATCATAGACTTCCAGAGGTTATAATAGATCAAAGATTTTAACAAGAGACTTCAGAAGAATGTCTTTTTCTAATGCTCATAAAGCAGGACTCACTTGTTAAGTTGTTTTGGGTTTTTTTTAATTACAAAGTAATACAATAAAAGATGAACCCTCCCCTTCCGCCTTAAGCCCCACCCAGGAGCTCTTCTACCTCCAGCCACAAACCCCACAGAGGTCCCAGCCCGTTCCACTGCATCCCGGGCCAAGAGCTGGAGCATTTGACACTATTCACAAACACTCTTCCGACAGGTTATTAGTCAAAATAAAACAGGCACATACTCTTCCCGCCTTTCTCCACATCTGACCTGTCATTAGGCCCGGCAAGCATGGACACCGAGAAGCAGCGGTACTGGGTTGAGAAGCGGTTCTGGAAAACCCGAGGGATGGGGTGATCGAACATATTAAAAGAGAACTGGGGGGAAAAGAAGAGAAAAAAAAAAACCACAAAGAGAAGAGTGAATCAACAGGATTCCTACAGCACACCCCCGTGTTACAGCGCTCGCTGCAGTGTCCCCAGGTTCCACTGAACCTGCGCACCGGAGCCGGGCGGACGCTGCCCCAGCCCGGCGGTGCCCCCGGGTCCCACACAGGATTCGCGGGGAGGCAGAAAATGGAAGCGGCACTTCCAGACCCGCCTTAAAGCGCGGCTTGGCCGAGCAGCCAGACCCCCGGCACGGGCGGCGCTTCGCGAGGCCGCCGCCGGCAGCCCGGCGCAGCCCGGCGCAGCCCGGCACAGCCCGGCACAGCCCGGCACCCCGCACCGGCCTCCCTACCCGCCCGCTTCCAACACGGGCCCCGCCGCTGCCGGTGGGCCGCCCGCCGTGACTCGGCACTTCCCCCGGCCGCCCCCTGGGCCTCACCATGGCGGCGGCTGCTGAGGCGCAGAGCGGCGGCGCTCGAGCTCCCCACAGGAACCGGCGGGCACTGCCGGGCGGGCTGGGCCGGGCCGCGTTCCCTCCTGACGGGCTCCGGCCGCCGCCACGGGCCCCACCCCACAGCCCTGCCTCGCCCAGCGTGCCGCGCGGCGCCCGCCTCCCAGGCGGCCATTTCGTGTGAGGGCGGAAGCCGAGATCTCGCACCTGACGATGTGGCCTCTGAGGAACGCTTTTCTGGTAGCTCGGCCCTTCTTCAGGCACAGAGGGTTGATAGGACCCCGCTCGCCTCTTCATCAGACTCACGTAAATAGCAAATCAAACAACTCGCCCGTAGCAAAGATGGCAGATATGGCAACAAAAGCCACCACGGTGCTTCCGGCTGAAATACTCCTGGGATTGGCCAGCTCCATGTGTCACGACTGCCTTTTCCCAATCCCATTGGCGAAGACCCGGAAAGGGTTGGGCAGCTAGCCCAATCCGTTCTGCGACGGAGGGGCAGTCGCTCTTCCATTGGCCAGCGCGCCGTGATGAGCAGACCAATGGGAAGCGGCGCTGATTTGGCGCCCAGTTTGAGGGGGGGTGGCCGGTGGCCGCCGCTGTTTCCCCGCCGCGGCCCCGCCGCCCTTGCGCTGCCGCGATGTTCATCTCCGACTGCCGCCGGGAGTTTTACGATGTGATTGTCAGCCAGGTGCGGGCCGCGACCGGGGAGCGGGTGGGGTCACCCCGGGCATCCCGGCGGCGGGCGGAGCTGTCTCCCCTCAGGCGGCTCCCGGCGGGGCTGCTGCTTTTTCCGCCGCCTCACGGAGCAGGGTTGGTGTCGGGGCGGCCTTGGCTCTGCCGCCGGCTGACGCGCTCCGGGAGTCCTGGGGCCGCGGCGCTGTGGTGCTGCGCCTCCTGGGCTGCTGGGTTCGGGGAAGGCGGCGGGAGCGGTGCAGTCAGGGACGTAACCCCCCGGGCCGCTTTGAGGGGGTGTAAAAAATATCATTCCTACAGTCGCCCCGGGATGTAAAAATATAACGGGGATATGGTGGGAGAGCACACATGACTGGAATGTGGTCATGGATGGCTGTGTCCTTTTCAGGAAAGACAGGCCAGCCAGGTGTGGTGGTGGAGTTGCTCTTTATGGGAGAGAGCAGCTACAATGTATTGAGTATTGTCCAGGCACAGATGAGGAGCGAGTTGAGAGTCTATGGGTGAAAATTAAGGGGCAGGCTGGCAGGAGTGATACTGTTGTGGGTGTCTATTATAGGCCACCAGATCAGAGTGAGGAAGTTGATGAGGCCTCTACAGACAGCTGAGAGCAGCCTCACAGTCACAGGCCCTGGTTGTGGTGGGGGATTTGAACTTCCCTGATGTTTGTTGGAAGGACTACTCGGCCGGCCAGCCACAGTCTAGGGAGGTTCTTCCAGTGCCTTGACGATAACTTTCTGATGCAAAGGGTGGAGGAGCCGACTAGAAGAGGTGCACTGCTGGACCTCATCCTCACTAACAAGGAGGGTCTGGTTGAAGCAGTAAAGGCTGAGGGCTGACTTGGTTGCAGTGACCATGAATTGAAAATTCTGTGATTCTGTGAATGTCCTTCCCGAGCGTGTCTGCAGCATAGGAAACGTGACCCAAAGTTGCGTTGCTTCTATTTTTGCTACAGATTTTTTTTAGTCAAAACTGTTCCAGATGCCATGCTGAAAACGTAGGCCTTTCTGGATGTGATCAGAAGGGTTACAGGGCTGAGCAGCTTTGAACATTCAAACCTATGTGCTGCTCATGGGAGTCTGAATAATTATATTTCTTCATAGCAGGTGATTTATTTTGGGTATGTGGAGTTGTTATTTGTTCATACGTACAGGGATTCAAATTGGTTGATTTTGGTTGCAATGTCCATTCAGAAGCAATCCTCATTTGTACTTGTAAAGATCTCTACCTAAATGTCTCATTTCTGGTCTCATAGTGATCTATGCATTTCATGTACCAACGCATCAACTTTTGTGCCTATGTTAATATATTAATACTGTTATGCTGTTATTTTTGCAGCGTGTTCTTCTTCTCGTTGCTTCGGATGTTGATGCATTATGTGCTTGTAAAATACTTCAAGTAAGTCTTTGTTCATTATCACTGTAGGCTAACAGTAAAAGAAAAAATGCCTTGGGAGCCTTTAATAGTTTTGGACTGGGGAAAAGGTGCAGGTTTGATCTGCTTTAATAACTTATTTTTTCCATGAGTTATGACACTGAAAACTGGGAAGTCATAGTCCTAAAGTTCATGTAGTTTGTCATTTGGGATGTCTTTGAGATAAAGATTTGTATGAAATAGGATTATAGCACGGTACAGTACTGTAGAAGATGTTATTCCCCTCGCCTTTGCTAACAACTCTTTGCTTCCTTTCAGGCTCTGTTTCAATGTGATCACGTGCAATATACCCTCGTCCCAGTATCTGGGTGGCAAGAACTTGAAACTGCCTTTCTTGAGCATAAAGATCAGGTGAAATAATACTGGCAATTTTTTAAGTTGCAGCTAATCTTGTATAGACAGGCAATTCTTCCCTTTCCCCAACTTAAAATGTCAGCACTTAAACTTAAACTTATTATTATTATTATTATTCGTTACCTCAAAACAGTGGTTAAAATTTAATATACCAGTAACAAACTTCTGAAGTTTTTTACATCAGCTCAAACTAATGTGTTATAGTTTTGATAGATTCAAATTAAGTTTCTACACGTTTTGAGATATAAGATATAGTTTTGTGAAGGTGTTTTCAGTCTTCTGTGCTGCCCTCTAATTGAAATAAAAAGCTTTTTTTGTTTGTTTTGTGTTTGCTTTTGATTGCAGTTCAAATATTTTGTTCTTATTAACTGTGGTGCCAATGTTGACCTTCTGGAGATCTTGCAGCCTGAAGAAGACACTTTTTTTTTTGTATGTGATAGCCACAGACCTATCAATGTAGTAAATGTTTACAATGACACACAGGTAAACTAAGCTATTCTTTCATAATAAAAATCTTTGCACAATGTGGTGGTGGGTCATGTAGCGCTTTTCTGTGTTTTGCAAAACTGTTTCCAGTGTTAGCTGGTAGGTAAGGAAGCAGTATTAATGGATATTTGCAATAGTAATTAGAAGAAAATGTCTTCTCAGTAGTAAAATATATACTGTTAGCAGTGTGATAGTTGTCAGTAGTAAGAACCTGTTAGTCCTGTTGCTATAAATCAAACTACTGCAAATCAAAGGACAAACATCCTCCAAAATATAACTTTTATTGTACCTCAAATTCTAGCAAACCTCGAATTTGAGTCTTAAGCACAAATTGTTTGACAACATGCCTGCAACAAGCATAAAAATGACAACTCTGTCAGTAATTCTGTAACAAAATAGCACATTTACTCTTATTGTGTACAAATAAGTATGGTCTCTGTGTTAAAAAGCATTATTTTTGTTATACCAGGAACTGATCAAAGCCAAAATTAATGTTTAGTTTAGTTTCTCAAAATATCTGGAGTATTCTCATTTTAATCACTAAATAAGGTACTTTTTTTCATGCTAGATTAAGCTGTTAGTTAAACAAGATGATGATCTTGGTGTTCCTGCTTATGATGATATCTTCAGAGATGATGAGGATGAAGAAGAGGACTCAGAGGATGAAAGTGAGGGATCAGAACCTTCAGAGAAACGCAGACGTTTTGAAGAGGTGTGTTTCTGCTGCTTTGTTGTGAAAAGGAGGAAAATAAAACAGTTAATACATATACTGTACATCATCACAATAATTACATTTCAGTTTAAAAATTAAGTTCTGTTTGATCACAAATTCAAGTGTAGGGTTTATAAATAATCTACTACAGCTAGCAGAGTTTCACATACTCAAAGGGTGTGTTTATCTGAACTGCACAGGAATATTTTCTCCTTATCAAAACAGGTTTTGAACTTGACTATGCTTAATGCTGTCTTTGTGTCACCAGTGAACTGAAGGATCTATTTCCGATTAGGTGCTATGGGCTTTTCCGCCTAGCAAAACAACTTACTTAGAAACATTTTTTTAAAATAGAAGTTTGAAAAGATGAAAGGTCACAAATAATTTAGTAATACATTTTGTCTGTCCTCGTAGAAGTAAACAAAAGTATATTATGATTAAGACCCTCCTCCCCCAAAAAATCTGGCATATGTTAATAGTATTTGTAGCATATTTTCTATTTATACAATGCAGAGAACCAAAGGCTACCAATATCAAGAGTCAATTAATTGTTAAGACATTCTAAAATTTAATATTAATACTGTATTTTTTTCTACTAACCAATGAAGGGTACTAGCTTAGGAAAAGCTAGTATCAGAAATTCAAAGGAAAATCTATAAATAGTATACACAAAAGCTATTTTTTAACCTGCTAAGTATTGCACAAATATATTTATTTATTTGAGTTTTCAATCTGATTATGCTATTTAAGGATAAATATACAATGCCCTCTTTCTGGTCTTAATTTTTTTTATTTTTTATCAGTATAATTACTACATAAAATGGTAGGATGCAGTGTTGATACTGCTGAAAATACTGTGTAATAGGCCTCTTATTTGTGAAGATGAGCTAAACAAATATTAGCACAGAATGATGCTGTGACTTTATAGAGTGTGTGCCTTGGAAAATAGTTGATAATACTTTTCCTCTTAAGTGCTGTTGATGGGAATAATTCTTCTTGTAAGTATTTTAAATGAAGACTCAGTCATTAAAGTATCTGGATAGGTGCTAAACTACTAGAATATTTTTTTAGCTTATTAACATCCAAATTAATTTACAGGACATAATAGAGAGAACAATGAAAAGGCGACAAAGGCGAGAGTGGGAGGCACGCAGGTGGGGTTTGTTTTTTATTTTTCCTTTTATGTTTTATGTATGTCTCATTCTTTGATTAAAAGCTCTTTGACAATACAAAAACATGGTACCATTCTGGTCGATTTGCAAAATATTTTAGTTCTAGCTATTCAGAAAGTGGAGAGGGATATTTATTATATAAAAATAAAATGTTTAAATGGAGGATTATTGTAATTTATAAATTTGTGTTGCAATATGAACAGTGCTGCAGTTTGAAGTAGCTGTAGTATTCTTATCTTGTCTGTCTTAAGGTGAAATCTGTGCATTTGTTTTCTTTCTTTACAGTCCCATTATTGTCAATAGGAATGAGCAGGAACAAATCAAATAAGAAAATGGGATCTGCAGAATCAATTATTTAATATTTTTTTCCTTTTTACTCTATGAGTATGTTTCAGAGTAGTTGCTACATTTCTTCTAAAATCTAATTAGCTTGCAGAAAAAAAATGTAGCCCAAGTTTGTGGTTCTCTTTTTTAAATTGTGAAAATGAAATTTAAATATTATTTCACAATTCAAGGCTTATATTTTGAGTTGGATTCAATGACCAGTTCACCACTTAGTCACATGTGTTGGGTTTTTCTTCCCTTTTTAGACGAGAAATTCTTTTTGATTATGAGCAGTATGAGTATCATGGGACCTCAGTAAGTATAACCTCACTTGCTATAAAAACACAAGGTGCCAATGTAAAAGAAATGGGATAATATCCTACGTTATAATTATTTAATCCAATATTATATTTATCAAATGATATTATTCATTAAAATAAAATGGTCATATCTTGTTATTGTTATGTTTTATTGATAAGACGTAGGGAGCCTGTTTGCCTTTCAGAGTTCTCAAGTGTCAGGATATTTCAAGAATAATACTTAAGACACAGAACTTTCTCTCATTGACCTTTCTCTCATTTGGCCCCTTTGATTATTTTTGTATTTTGTCAGGTGTTACTTCATATATAATGCAAATTGACAGAACTGTATAAAATATTCTTTCTACACTGGCAGATTGTCAAACTCAACTGTGATTTCTAGAGCTTTAGTGACATGCTAGTATTCGGCACATTTAACTATGTTTTATTTCTTAAAACAGGTGAGAGTTTTGTGTTCATTTATCCTCTTTTTGTTTTTCCATTATATAGTCTGCAATGGTGATGTTTGACCTGGCATGGATAATGTCTAAAGATTTGAACGACATGTTGTGGTATGTTTTCATTAACATTTTTCATAGAGGCTAGGAGCTTGATCTGAGAGTATAAAAAGGCAAGATTTCCCAAAAATATTTGATTTCAGTATAAAGTTCCAGTTTATTTCCCAAGTCAATATATGTCTTGAATTGGAGGGCACGTCTGTGTAAATTAATTAGAAGCAACCGACAGATTTTGCATGGGTAAAGACAGGATGGTACTGTGTGTGTATGTCTGCTCAATAGGGAATTCTAGGTACAGCTGGTGAACACTGTTTCTCGCTTCTTCTTTTACATACTTAGAGGGTTAAATATAATATGCTCTACTGGTATATATTTCATTTTAAATTTTTTATTTATTTCTTTTCTCCTCCCCAATTTTAGGTGGGCTATTGTTGGCCTAACAGATCAGTGGATTCAAGATAAAATCACTCAGTAAGAATAATCTTTTAATTTATCTTTATTACTTTTCTTTTTCTTAAGAGTAACTAATAGCAATTCAAAGAGATCAGGAAACATATGGGAATTAATATAATACAAGATAATTAATAAACAGTGCCATTAAATATTTTAATAAATGAATGAGATCTGATGCCTTCCAAAACCAGGAATATACATCAGAAAGATCTGTATTTTCCTTTTCTACTATTTAGAAATTTTACGTCTTATCTTTATTTTTTCACAAAATTATAAAGCAATCCCTTTTGATCTGGGAAGAAATGGTGTTTAATAGTAATTTTTGTAAATATGACCTTGACACAGTTTTATAAAAGGAAAAAAGTTCTGTATGTTCTGTATCCTTCAACTTCCTTTCTAATTTTTTTTTCTCACTTCGTATTTTGTTCTAAATACCATCAGAATTCTAGTAGTACATGTATAGACCTTAATTCTGGTGGTTTATTGTTGGTAATACATGAATGTCCTTAAGGAGATAAATGTAATAAGTAACTAATTTCAGACTATCTGTCTCTCTGTGTTGGTTTTATTTTTGCTTCAGTTGCCTGGGTGTGTGGCTGAATATAGAAAGAACATTATTTAACAAGTTGGGGTTTTTTAAAAAAAAACGTGTCTGCAGTTGTCATGCTGCTGACTGGCCAGTGTGTGAACTTTAGGAAGGATTTTTGTGTTCTCATAATCAATAACAAAAAAACATTTGAATAAAGTGAAGTGACAAATTTGTTTTTGTTTAAGAATGAAGTATGTGACAGATATTGGAATCCTACAGCGTCACGTGTCTCGCCATAATCACCGCAACGAGGACGAAGAAAATTCTCTGTCAATCGATTGCATGCGAATAGCGTTTGAATATGAGTATCCTTGCGTAAGATCTGGAAAAGCCAAACTTCACCCGGTTGGTGAACCGCAATTGAGTTTATATGTAGGGTAAAAAAATCCCAAGCTTCTCCACTGAGAATGGAATTAAATGGAAGTTTAAACGGTTTGTTGAACGTGAATGTAGCTTATGTAGCTTCAGTTCAGCTTAACCTTCCCAAATTAGTTACAAGTCAGTGTTGCTCATCTTGTGTTACGTGCACCTGTAGCACATAACTGTATCTTACGGAGTAGAGAGATACAAAATACAAGGGCAGATGAAGACTTATACACTAGTTAGAGAGTTCTGTTAGTATTTGTAACATCAAATGATATTTGTGTTTATAATTATTTTCCTTAATTCCTGTTCAGTCTGCGCCTGGCGCTTTATCAGCACTGGTCTCTGTATGAAAGTCTCTGTAACACTTCATACACCTCCGCCAGCCTGAAGCTTTGGTCCGTACAAGGACAGAAGAGGCTCCACGAGTTTTTGGCTGACATGGGGTGAGTTATAAAAATCTGGATCTTTATTAAAAGATCATTTTTTTCAATGAGCTGTGGAAAAATATCAATATATTTTTTCCTTCTGTTTCTAGCTTGCCTTTGAAGCAAGTGAAACAGAAGTTTAATTCCATGGACGTGTCTTTGAAAGAAAATCTTCGGGAAATGATTGAAGAATCTGCAAACAAGTTTGGGTAAATTGTTTTAAATACAAAGTGCTTTATCTAAAAATAATTTTCAATTAAGTTCCAATGTTTGGAGTTCAGGATCTGCTGTGGCAGGAACAGAATTGCTAGCAGAATTTCAACCGTGGACTTCAGCAGGGCAAACTTTGGCCTTTTCAGGCAATTGCTAGGGGAAATCCCATGGTCAAGGCTGCTTGAAGGTAAAGGGGCCCAAGAGAGTTGCTTAGTGTTCAGGGACTGCTTCTACCGGGCACAAGATCAGAGCATCCCGACACGTAGGAAGTCAAGGAAGAGAGCCAGGAGACCTGCGTGGTTAAACAGGGAGCTGCTGGGTAAGCTCAAGTGGAAGAGGAGAGTTTATAGCTCATGGAAGGAGGGGGTGGCCACTTGGGGAGAATATAAGGCTGTTGTCAGAGGGTGTAGGGAGGCAACTAGGAAAGCTAAGACCTCTTTAGAATTAAACCTGGCGAGAGGGGTCAAAGACAACAGAAAGAGCTTTTTCCGGTACATGGCAGATAAAACTAACACCAGAGGCAATGTAGGCCCACTGATGAACAAGGTGGGTGCCCGCGTGGCAGAAGATACTGAGAAGACAGAATTACTGAATGCCTACTCTGCTGGAGGCTGTCCTGAGGAGCCCCGTAGCACTGAGGCCCCAGAGGAAGGCAGGACAACAACAACAGCAACAAAGATGATGAAGGGAGTGGAGCATCTCCCGTATGAGGAAAGGCTGGGGGATCTGGGTCTCTTTAGCTTGGAGAAGAGAAGACTGAGGGGTGGCCTTATTAATGTTTACAAATATATAAAGGGTGAGTGTCACGAGGGTGGAGCCAGGCTCTCCTCGGTGACAACCAATGATAGGACAAGGGGTAATGGGTTCAAACTGGAACACAAGAGGTTCCACTTAAATTTGAGAAGAAACTTCTTCTCAGTGAGTGTGGCAGACATTGGCCCAGGCTGCCCAGGGAGGTTGTGGAGTCTCCTACTCTGGAGACATTCAAATCCCACCTGGACACCTTCCTGTGTAGCCTCATCTAAGTGTTCCTGCTCCATGGGGGGATTGGACTAGATGATCTTTTGAGGTCCCTTCCAATCTCTAACATTCTGTGATTCTATGATTCTGGTTTTGTGTGAAGAGAATGTAACATATTGTTTTAAAAATATGTTTTTTAGATTGACAGTAATATTAGGCCTGTTGCAAATGTTAGGGTATGATTTGTCTTCATGTTCTTAACATCAATATATTGAGGAGATGGCTTGTCAGTGTTGATAATAATGTTGATAATGTTAATAATCTTTGCTGGTTTTACCTCATTTTGCAGAATGAAGGATTTAAGAGTTCAGACCTTCAGCATTCACTTTGGCTTTAAGAACAAGTTCTCAGCAAGTGATATAGTTTATGCAACAGCTTCTCTCATGGAGAATATAGAGAAAGAGGGACCCGAAACAACTAATTTCATTAAAGCTTTGGACAGTCTGTCCAGGTACTGAAAACATGTCTCTTCATTATTTTAAAATTTTATTTAGGGAACATGGAATACATATCTAAAAGACACATTGATACTTCATAAGTCATTGAAGAAAAATCAAAATATCACTGCAAATAGTGTTTAGAGAGGTCTCACTTTTGTGTGAAAAGCTTTATTTTTATGTGAAAGTGTTTAATTTTGTTCTTTCTCTTGCAGGGGTAACCTGGACAAACTGCACCAAGGACTGGCCCTAGCCAAAAAGCAGTTACGTGCCATCCAGCAGACAGTAGCCAGCTGTATTTGCACCAACCTTGTGATTTCTCAGGGGCCCTTTCTCTATTGCTCTCTCATGGAGGTCAGAATTCTAGTTTTTGGCTGTTTCATAGTTGAATAACACTGTTTTCTGAACTGCTTAACTTGTGAAGAATGGCTCTGTCAGAAAGAACCTATTCATCTATGCTGTGCTGTTCTCTGATGGGTCAATATTGACATGTACTCTGAACTTCTCAAGAATCTGTCCTCTCAAAGAGCAGAGGGATTCACTTCAAAGCCAGGTGGGCGAGATGAAACTCCTATATTGTAATGGTTCTTGTTAGTCTTCTCAGAGCCACACAAAACTTTTAGACTTTTCAGTAGATATTAAAATTAAATGAGTGGAACAATCATTCTTGGATTGTAATTGAAATAATTCTTCTTTTCTAGGGCACACCAGATGTGAAACTGTTTTCCAAACCAGTGTCTCTGTGCCTGCTTAGTAAATACTTACTCAAATCGTTTGTTTGCTCTGTAAGTAAATCAAAAGTTTTTGACTAACTAACTTCTGGCCTGTGTAGTAGCTATCATTCTGTTGGATACTTGCAGCTGATTATTAAAAACATTACATGTAAATCTTAGTAATGTTTTTCTGCTAATTGGTTGGACAATTTTAGCACATTTGTGAATGCTGCTTTAGGAAAGGTATCTGTCTGGGAGACTTCATAACATTAGGAAGTGTTTTCATTACTAAGATACTTATGGTCTAAAATCTTCGTGTAAGTTTTGAGGAAGCGTATCACTAAATATGTACTTTGAAAAGTTAACCTGACACAAAACCAGCAATATTACAGGACTGGTAACGGTTATCTAAAGATTTCTATGTCTGTTTAAATAAAATCCTCTAATCTTTATAATTAACATAACTGAAATTATATTGCATTTATATTTTGAGCTATTAATTACACAATTCAGATAAAAAATAGGTTTTAAGATTGAGAAGTCTCTTCGCAGTGAGTACTTCCTAATTTGTAGATGAAATTTATGGTGGTCCACCCTTGTTGGATTGCATCTCTCTGTCCCCATTTTGAAAGCTAGACATGATGGAAAACTGTTCTGCCACTAGGAGCAGGACAGCATTTTTAACTCTCACTGTGAAACATTTACCTTAAGAACAGAACACTTTAAGCAAACTTCTATTTCATTTACTTAAGAGACTAAAAATGACAAAATCTTCATAATTACTTTTGGATTTAATTAAATTACAAAATTTGTTAACGTTACGGCTTACTGCTGCACAACAATATGACAGAGGACAATAATTTCTAGTGAAAACTATCAATATTTTGTCTGTTGTATTTCAACATACAATTATTACTGCAAAAGTTAAGCCCTGTCCAAGTTTTTAGATACCATACCTCCAGCTGTTTTTTAAAGAGCTTTTTTATTTACTGTAAACCATATCTTGTCTGTCTGTATAATTGTGCTAAATGGAATGTGCTAAAATGGAATGCAAAATTCAGAGAAAAATTGAAATGTCTGTTGGACCTTAAAGTGACTTTTACTGGGGATTAAGAGATAATGTAAAGAAACCACCTTCTGTTGAGCTGCATTTTAGCTGTATGTTTAGATGAATATTTGTAACAGTAGCTCACATGGGGAGCTGAAACTAAACTGTTTCCTGAGTTCGCTCTAACAAAGAGGCTTTCTGATTTCCAGACAAAAAACAAGCGTTGTAAATTGCTGCCGCTGATAATGGCCGCACCAATGGATGTCGAACAGGGAACTGTGATCATGGTGGGGATTCCTCCAGAGACAGAAAGCTCTGACAAAAAGAAGTAAGCACATTGTTTAAAAGTTCTTAGTAGAAGTTATCTATAGACTTTTTCTGTCTCTGAAGAAAATATCTCTCATGTATGTATTTAATACTGAATACATTGAATTTCATCCTTCTTAAAAAGATACTTTTTGTATGAGGTACACAGGAGATATTCTGAGAGATGATACAGATGTTCCTCGCTTTCCCTGCAAGTTTTTTTTGCTCCCTCTTTAGCAATTTCCTTATCTTAAAAGAGAGAAATAGTTCACTACAGGACCCACGACTTCATTTCTTAAAGCCTGCAATGTTAAGATTTTTGCACTTGAGTAAGTGAGGTGTATGCTGAACATATGGCATGTGAAAAACCTCTGGAAGACATTTTCTGCTGTCAGCAAGGAAAGCAGTTCCATCCTTCTACTTTAGTAAACGTTTCCTTTTCTGTAATGCTCATTGGTATTTCTGTTCATCTTATAGCTTTTTCGGAAGAGCATTTGAGAAAGCTGCAGACAGTACCAATTCTAGGACTTTACACAACCATTTTGACATGTCAAGTGAGTAAATGCTGCCAATCACTTATTTCATTCACCAAACAGTCCTTTAGGGGTCAGTGTTTACGCAGCCTCCATAAAACCTAATGACTGTAGGCAATATATTCATTTGTGTATGTCGTAGATGCAAACATCTAGGGACCGTATGTGATACACTATTCCTGAGTCTGGTACAAACACGTTATTTGTGATTCTTTTTCTAACTGCTATGTTGTTGTGCAGAAATCATGAACTACAGAGCAGAGGCTTGCGTATCTTTTTGACACAAGCTGCGTTTTGCATGGCATAATGATTTTCATATGTGCATTTAAGTTAAAAATCTGTGAGGTTATCTGAGGGGGATTTATATTTAGCAGCCAAACCAGGTATGGTATAGATGTTATGAGATGCATTCTTTACTGTCTGTTTCAAAAATTAGATGCTTATGCAATGAGATTTGCCTGTCTTTGTATGTCCTTACTAAAGAGGCCGTTTTTAGTAATAACATACTTATGAATACTTCAAGTGTGACATCTAGTATATCTTTCAGTTATTTGCATCTTGTAACAAAACATTTCACATTTTAGTAATTGAACTGAAAACAGAAGACCGGAGCAAATTTCTGGATGCACTCATTTCTCTCTTGTCCTAATGGTAAGACAGTGTAAGGAGAATTAATTCAAAAATTAATTACAAATCAAGTTAGTAATCAAATTACATTTGTATATTATCTGTAGAATGTTCTAAGAAAATGTGTCAATTTCTAGTGAAAATATACATTGAATATAAGAATTTCTTACAAAGACAATTGTTTTTCTTTTGGGGAGGAAGCAGACAAGGTACAAGCAGAGTATTTTTTTTTTTTCTCCTGAAGAGATTTATTTATAATAAGTTTTGTAATCCGTAAGCTTCTCTTCCATTGTTCTTCACTTTCTGTGGGAAAGGGGCAGCTGTTTGTATTGTGAAAGAAATGGAGATATTAGCTAATCGTAGTTGATACTCAGTTACTGATTTTTAATTATGATGGCTTTTTTGAGCTCAGGATGGAATCTTGGCCATAGCAGTCCCATTCTTTGACGTTAATGAGGAATATGCATTTTTCTTTCACAGTGAAGAATGTAGCCTATGTTAGTGTATAGTTTTTATCTGGAATAAAGATGGGGATATAAGACTTCATTTGTAGTTGCAACTATTAGCTTCACATGAGTTTTAAAGCTACTTTAGAGTAAGACAGTTTTTACCGTAGATCTGATGAGACTGTCAAATTGTTGCCATTGTCTTCAAATATTCCCTGCTTTTCAGTGGTGATGAACTATTTTAACTGGTTTGTGTGTGTGTTCATTCTGCAGTGGTGGGTGGGGATAGCTTGCTGTCTCCCAGAGAAGAAGCCAAAGTCTAAATTATTTTGTAAGGTCTGTTTGGACAATCTATCAGACTGTTTGAAAGTATATAAAGTACCTCCTGGCTTTTTCATGCCTAGATAAAGATTTGGTCTTTAATATTAATGTGAGGTAATCTCACAAGATTATCTTTATATATGTGAAAGCAGAGGAGTAAGAGGAAGGCTTTAGCAACAGTCTATGAATGTTGGTAGTCCTAGAAAAATGACGATATGACTTATTTTATCCAATGAGTATCAAAGCTTCACCTTCTTTTGCCTTCCATTCACCCGGAAGTTTGAAGCAGTGGGTCAGTAGCTGCAGTTGTTGTTTGTTAGGCAGCAGTATCATGCATGGCTTCCAAGATTTCTACGTCTGTTTGTTACCTTCTTTAAGCTCTGACTACCAACTGTTTCTGATTGTTTTCTGTCCTTGTTACACAGTGGTGCTTTTTGGCTCCTTGTGCTTGAAGCTGAGGAATGGATGCTCTGAAATTATTTTGGATGTTCCAAAGTTCATGGTGCTGCAACTGGGATGTGTCGTCTTGCTTTGTCTTAAATGTACCGGTACAGGCCTGGACTGTTGTTTTTATGCCTCTTTGGAGGTCAAGAGAATTTTAACCCTAGCACACAGATATTGAACACTTCTTTATACAGATCTGTCTAAAGGTGAAAGGTGTCAACTAGGAGTATTTGCAAATAGGACTTGTATTTGTCAAACCTGCTTTTGTCAGTAGATGTGCTCCTGTGATGTTTAGTTCTTGGCTAATAACAAAAACAGGTTTGGAAGAAGATCTGTATTTATATTACTGTTCTAATGTTCTTTTAGAGTTGTCTGGAATGCTTTTTATTTATTTTTTAATAAGAAACTTTTTGAAACTCCCCTTGAATTTCTGGAGTGTTGAAATTGTTTTTAGTACTCTCAGGTTGAGGTCTTCTACTTTAATTGAAATTACTGTTTTATGAGACCAGTTTTAAGATTTTAGGGTTTTTAAAATCCAAGTACTGAGTAACGGCCAAACACCAAATGAAAAACTGGGAGATTCCTGTGTCAAAGCATTTTTAGCCATTCATTTTATATACTGTGTTGTCACTTATAGCTTGGCTTTGGGAATAATTTTCCTGGAAAGAGTCTAAAATACTATGATAGTTGTGTGTAGATTGTAGCATTTTAAATATTGACAGACTTGCTCAATCCTTTTCCATGACAGAGATTTCATTTCACTTGGTCACATGAAATGGTATTAGCTTGTTAGACTTATCCTGCTGTGTGTTGGGTGGGTATATAAATGCATATGTTTGGAATTCTTTTCCTTCTTGCAATGTTTGCTTGAATTCTGTGCAACTTTAATATTTTTTTGTATTATAGTGACTACGTAAATGTTATATATCATTACATCATACTTTGTCCAGATTTTTAACACAGGTTAATTTAATAGTAAATGTGATTTAAATGTAGCCACCAGAAAGTTAATTAAACTATATATTTTCATTCAAACAGAAGTTTGGGGTTTTTTTCTTTTAATGTTTTCCTCTTACCTGAGTAAAATCCCTGTGCCAAGCTGCAATGGCCAGAAAGTTGTGCTTCCTAAAATAAAACACAATACCACCTTTTGGTTTGACATGTTTACTAGGTAGTATTGGCAATAAATAAAATCCCTCCTTCCCAGCATACTTTGAGTTTTGCCTGTACACAGCATACAGTAATTTTATCTGTTTTCTGAAGTAGATTACTGTATACTGTACATTGTGCTTCTAGATATATCAGAGAAAAAATGGGTACGTGTAGCCATAAATACAATGTGCTTCAGTGTGTAAGATCACCTTCATGTGTACAGAGTGGATAATAAGTGCTGAGTAAAATGGAATGTTTACTTGTACAGTCTTGGTCGGTAAGCACATAGAAGATCTTACACATGCTGGATCTCTGACCTGAGTGCCAGTGGCCATCTACCAGCAAATCCTAAACAAACGGCTAAATTCCCCATTTTCGTCTTGCAGAAAACCTTTAGACAGGGAAAAAAACATTGTGAGGAAGGCATCAAAAAGCATGGGCATGTAACATCCGAGTTTAATTACTGTCTCTGTCTTTACTTACATTTAGTGCTATGTTTTCCATATCATGGAATAGTTTTGATGGGTACCTTAGCAAGCTCTTACCTTTTTATTCTTGTTTGGGGTTTTGCTTTTCCTGGGTTTTTTCCTCCACGCTCTCATTAGAAGCTCTGTATGAACCCCTTCTCGCCTCATCAATTCTCTTACTGCTGTTGTATCCCCCATCCTTCTGAAAATTTATGTATTTGCTCCATTTCCCTTTCAGGGCTAAATTCAGTTTTACTTCTACCACATTTTCCTGCTGTTGTGATAAATACAGATCTTGCCTAGCAATGAAGAAGGAAGTGGAGGGGGGAGAAAGGAGGAGAGGCAAGGGGAGTATTTGTGTGTGTGCTTTAGTAGGTGACTGTCATGTCTTAAAAAATGGACACATTTTCAGGCATATGCAGCCTTTAGCTTCAGCATATCGTGTCATTCTGGGAGGATGAGAAGCGGGAGCCAGTTTTTGTGCTGGGATGTGTTGGTAATTACTGGCAGGCACTTTGTCCTCCAAACAGATGTGTAAACTCAAAGCTGTGGATCTAGTACATGCAGAGTAAGCTTCCCTTGTCCCTCCTTTATGGCTTGCTTTTTCTTTAAAGGTTCTAGTTTTCCCAGGGTTTACTGGAGGTGCCAAGAATACCTTTGCAAATTTTAGAATTGATCAGCTTTTGAGCTCCTTCCAAGGCCATTCAAATGTAACTCAAAATCAGTCAGGAATGCTGAATGCTCTGTAAGAAGAAATTTATCAAATCTAAGTGGAAACTGAAGTCTCTGCCAACAGATAAATATTTCTGCATGCCAGCTTTTTACAGTATGTAAAATAGTATCAGACACTCCTTACATAGTTTATTCTGTGCTACAGAGATTGTAGAAGAATATGTTACTATCACTTGGGAAATCATTGAATGGGAAGATCGAAAATTGTGGAATCCCAGTGTGTGGACATAAAGTAGCTGAGTTCAGCAGCAGTAAGTGGTGGTTTGAATGGCTCATTGAAACTCTGTTGTGTAGGTTACTTAAAATGGTTGCTTCTTACAGCTGAGTGTTGGACAGAGCCTTCATGCCAAGAACTCTTGACATCTCTTTGTGAAGAGATTATTATACTTTTGATTTATTTTCCCAAATAGAAAATGTGGCTCTAATGAGTCATTTTAAAGTAAATAGTTAAAGCACTAAGAAATCGGCTTATCCTCTTAGATGTATGGTGACATTCCACCTGGCCATGTCTGAATACAAATAGAAACATTCCCTAAGGATTATATTTGAGCTGCAGTAACTCTTTTTCTTCCACTGTATTTTCTTGCTGTAATAACAATCTCAATCAATTCTTTAAATTATTTCTGCTGCTGCTAATCTGTTTTAGAGAACAACAAAAGTATGAAACAAAGCCTTTAAAATGTTTTAGTTTTTTTAAGAAGATGAAATAATGAAAATGCTTAAATACCAAAGTACTAAAGTAGCTGAACAAGCTGACTAAGCTATACCATTCCTTCACAGTGATTCATGCCCGTTTCTTTCTGGGGTAATAAATTTAGACATAATTGAAATTGCACAGTTACGACCTCATTTGATTGGAATTAAAGTGAATCCCTTTCCCCGGAAGAATCATAGTGCTTTAATAGATTTGTACTTAACATCGAGGTGGTATAACGGGTAAGAATTAATTCTTACTTCTTATACTGCTGTTCATAAGAAAAAAACCGTTAAAATGAAAAAAGTGTTACAACTTTTTTGTATGAATTAACTACTGGGTCTGTATGACTTTAAACATGGTAATAATAGCCATGGTGGGAGACCAGAGAGCTATTTAATCAGCATCTTGACCTCTATAATATCAAAAGCAGGTGCTAGGGAAGAGTGTAGAAACAAAGCAATTGCATACGATGCTTCCTTCCAGATACAAACACAAGTACTCTCCCAGTCCTCTTGCTCAAGGACACCCTGAACAGGTGTGGTTTCTGTGTATTTGGTAACTGTCAGTAGTGGTCTGTGAACCTGGATAACTTCCTTCGGGATCCTTGTAACATTGTAGCCTGTGCAATATTCTGTAGTGAGCAGTTCTGCAGCCTGGCTAGGTATTGCCTGAAAAACTACAACTTTTCAGCATTTTTTTGCAACTTTTGCTAGCTTATGGGATGCTCTGCATTCCCTACCCAATGATTCTGTGTACTCATTGTTTTGTAAACATGTTTTTATATTCCCTAGTCGTCTCATGGCAGTCTGAAGAACAGCAGCCTAATTTTTCCTTTTACAGCAGCTGTTCTGTATCTGAAAAAGGTAAGTTTTAAAATTGGCCTTTTTTGTACAGTTCTCTGGAGGTGGCTTTGAGTTGAACTGGCCGCTCAGGTTACGCTAGCTTGTAAAGACGGGAGTAGTACAGAACAATATTTATTAAAAGTAAAGTGAAGAAATCAATAAAATATCACAAATGAGGAAGAAATTAACTGTAAAACACTCAGGACTGTTCCCAGGAAAGTAAACTAGAACATCGTTTGAT
Organism: Nesoenas mayeri; assembly: GCF_963082525.1. Classification (NCBI taxonomy): domain Eukaryota; kingdom Metazoa; phylum Chordata; class Aves; order Columbiformes; family Columbidae; genus Nesoenas; species Nesoenas mayeri. The sequence goes on along the minus strand of NC_137565.1, from coordinate 7,833,649 downwards.
TGTTCATTTTAGGTGTCTGTCAGTCACAATGGTTTTGATTACCTCATAGGAGGAATATTCTTGAAAACATTTCTCTGGAAGTTACTTTGTGAGTAAGTCTTGCTTGTCAGAGGAGAAGAAAGCAACAAAATGTTTGTTTCTTTAAATGGAAAAATTGAAGTCTAACTTGGCTCTCGTGTACCATTGTTGGCTTCAAGGTGGTACTGAAAGTTCCCTTTGGATCAGATTCAAGGACTAAGGAAAAAATGTTGCCCAGGGTGGAGCTCTGAAGTGCCACCTTTATGCACAAACGTTTGGGTTATAAACACTTTCTTAGCAGGAAATATTACAAAACATTCACTAGGGAAAGAAAAATCTGTGAGCCTTTATTTCAGACTGGCCTCCCATTCTCTTCAAGCATTTGAGTGTTGATTTTTTGTCATTCAGAATGTGGCAGAATTAGAGAAGTAACAGAAAGGTCAAGCACATTCAAAATAGGCAAGCAAACTTTTACTCAATTGTACATAACTTCTTGTCGGTCCTGGATCTGACAGAGAGCAGAGAATGTAGGTTTCCCAGTCACTGCTGTTGTGTGATAGAATAATTTTTCTTTCCTCTGCCCCCAGGCAGTGGTGCCTGCTGGAGAGTTACCCTGCTAGTAGTTACTTTGACTTGCAACCTGTTACTGAGTCGTGTATCTAGGCAAGAGATGAAGATCTCCACAACGAGAAATGAAGACAAAGAGCTGTCTAGTAATTTGATATTACAAACAAGCATTTAGCAGAGTTGCTGCTGCATGCTATTCTCAATGAGCTAAAGACTCAGAAAGCGTCCTTAAATCAGAATTAATATCAAGCTCTCTGTAGACAGTTTTTCGTATAGGAATTTGTGAGCAAACCTAATCATACCTCATGAACTAAACTAAAATATATGCATAAGCCATATTGTTGCATAGTTCCTTCCATTGCTGGATCTGGGTTTGTTTTATTAAAAGATCTGGGGATTTTGTATACCTCAGTTTGACAACATTCCTCTCTGAAGTCTTTGTCCCTCTTGAAGAACTGTAGATTACTTCTCTGGGTATTCCTTGATATTAACTAGGTTACCTGTGTTACATAAGTACTGTGATATTCAGAGTCTTTTCGAAACCAGTTCTAATTGAGAAGAGACATTTCTGGCTCTTGCAAAAAGGTAATGCTCCCTTACAAAAAGAGGTGCAGTCTTTTTAACTGAATAAAGCACTCAGAGTCACCTCCTCTCGTTGATACAGCTTGTCTGTGTTTTCAGTCTCTGCGGTGTTGGTGTCTCTTTCCACTGTTTAGCTCAGTGGAATTTACTTTCATTTAATCATTCATTTGTAGCATGTCAGTGGAAAATCGGAGGCACCTGCCATTGAATTGGAAAGAATTCACAGGGACATTTGGCGCTTGGTATGTTTTTATTTGCTGAAAGAAGTGACCAAGGGGCTCCTGAAATAAGTATGCCATGAATAATTATCTCCTGTCCGATGTGAAATCCTAGCTGGATCGGTAGCCTATAAGGAACAGGCATGTAAAATGATATTTTCTTTAAACGCTGTTGTGGTAACTGTCCAGTTCAAAGAAAGTCAAAGGAGCATTTGGCTACTTCTAGCTAATTACTCTTTGTGGGGCAATCTATGTATTGGGAGCTTTTGTTTACATGATCTCAAATCTGAAAAGCTGTTGTCCTACAGTTTCCTGATGCAAGCCTTCTCTCCAGGGTGTTTCAGGTGTCCTGCAAATCTTAGAGCATTTAGAAAAATTCATAAATTAATTGGAACAAGATTTTGACCTTAACAGTTGCAGAACTTGTGCTGTAATGTAATTCTGCAACTTGATACTGCAGGTGAGAACTGGTGTTTTACGATGTGCAATTGGGTATGTGCCACTCTCCACTGTCTCAGAATAATTGCCTCCTAAACTGATCTGGAGGTTGGTCAGTGAACTTACACTGTCCATGTTTGACTGCCTCAATTAGATTTTCATTGTTTACTTGGTTAAATCAAAATCCAGGATTAATTTTATCTATAATTGAGGATTCAGGTAACTAGAATCAGTACTAGACTAGTTCAGTACTTCATATTAATACTGATATCTTGCTTAGGAAGTTTAAGACTTCAAAGGCAGTATCTGTCATTTTTAACCTGACTTTCTCACTTGCCAAAATCTTCATGGCTGAAAAGGTTTTTCTACTTTTTCAAAATACAACCCAGTAGGTCGTTCTTTATTTATACTTGTTGCCAGCACAAGACACTACCCTTTAGGGTTAATGGCATCCTGTGGGTGTGCTATCAGAACAGCACCATTTCTGGACTATGTAAAAGTTACATTTTGAAAAATTAAGCACAATCATTTAAAGACATGTGCGCACATATTGTAAAGCACTGGTGGAATTTCTCAGATATGTCTGTTTTAGGGAGGGAAATACTGTCGCTCTAAAACAGCCTGAGGAAGGGAAAACCCAAACCATGTTCAATTTTCCTCTCTGCCTGCCTGTTCTCTCTCCGTGTGAGACTTTTTTTTACCTATGTGTTATCTGTTTCTAATGTCAAGCTAAACTGCCTCTCATTCTCCCTACTGAGTCTCCCCTAAGTGTTTAGGCTTCTTTATCCGGTTATTTGACTGAAGTTTGTTCACACCCACAAAAACAGCATTTGCTCATGCATGGGTGTTGGTATATGGTTACCTGCTTTGCAAAGCCAGCGTGTGCTGCCTCATGAACATGAAGAAGGGGAAGAGTATTGTTGTTTCAGCTGTTTCCGCTTGCAATGTAGCCGTGTAAGTAGATTAGCTGATATCAGTGTTAAGGTCAGAGTAGTTAGAACAATAACTTAATGAACATATCCTCTGTATGAGACGTTTTCCTTGCTAAAGCTACTGAATTCTGATTCCGTCTCAGCAAACTCTCTGAGCACAGCAGGCTCTGTCGAAGGGAAGCTTTCCAACTGCTGCATACACAACTGAGAAGGGAACCTGAAAAGGACTGAAAATGACAGGCTGAAGTACAAAAATAGAAAATAAAGAATGAACAGGAAAAGAGAAACTGGGTAACAATGGAGGGTGAGCAGTAAATCCGGTTTGCCTTTCTAGTTCAGGAAGGTGTCTTGGAATCTGTATTTCAGGGCACCCACTGGGTGGTCACCAGAGCTCTTTTGAGTGTGTGAAATGAAATGGAAAACAATAGCTCAGCAGCAATTGCTTTTTTCCCTCTGATGAGGTGTTCCTTGAATTGCCAGCACGACTCCTGCTTGATTTAGCAGTGAATACAGCCAGGCATTTCCTGAAACGACAGCACTACATGGTGCTATTAGAAATGCTAAGTGAAAGGTTCTGCTGTGAATAACGAAGGAAAGGGAATAGGATATGGGAGTGTGACCCACTAAACTGTCTCTGCAACAAAAGGGGGGATGAAATGTAGCACAGCTGCACAGGGGCCATCTAGCCAGTCTGAAAATCCTCGTCTCTGCACAAATGGATGACAGCAGCCAACAAGATCTGTTTGGAAGAGATGTTTCTTTTTGGAATGGTTAGAAGCTGATGCTAGCATCATTTGTATTCATAACTTTTCTCTTTTTTTTCTTTTGTTTCTTTTCTATTATCTACTAAATGCTCAATTCTATGCTGCTTCACTGAGCCATTTCGCCAGTTAACATAGATGTTTGTGTTCTTGGCCAATGTCCCATTCTGACTAGTTTCCACATACATGTGTATATGCTTATCCATCTGTTCCACTATCTCCAAATAACCAATAAATGTTTCCTTTTTAGAAAGGGTATCTTGTCTCAGCCTTTCAAAGATAGCAATCCTGTACATGGCTCCAAGAGTGCTGCATTGACTTGGCAGAAACTACTTAAGAATCGCTACTCCTCCTCCTCCCTGATTACAGCCCTTAGGAAAAAAATGTGATGACCCCTCATTTTTCCATTATTCAGCACATTTTTGTGGTCTTTCATTTCATTAAACCTCAAACTGTTTTTATTTCTTCCTTGCCTCACCTTCTCCCTTCAGCAGAGCGGATGTTAGAGAAAGTGTCTCTGATTCAAATGGACAAGAAGACCCAAAAAGACATTACTGTGGCAGAACAATTAGTTATTAGGTGAGGAGTATCAAGTCTCATTGAATACAATCTATATCTAGTAACTTGTGCTGGTTTTTATCCAGTGTCCAACCACCCATATTAATTCTACCCTTTTGTTTTTAGAATGAAAAACTTGTACATTGCTGAGATCAGTCTTAGAGACCTCCAGTTGTCCAGGACACCCATAACCTTACACATACAGGTGTTCGGTGTGCTATTTGCCAATCTATTTGTTAACCCCCCCACACACACACCTTCCTATTTTACCTTCAACTTGCAGAATTCATTATATCATTCCTTTTTATTTTTATTCATCTGAGTTAAAATCCTTCATCCTGCCTGCCCATGTCACTGTGTAGAGCAGCGAGATAGCGGCTAAACAAAGAAAACCATTGCTTGTTTTTCTGCTGGGTTTGTTCTCAGCTGGCTCAGTCTCCTTAACCAGTCCACTCGTCACACCACATGTGCCAGTGCAGGGAAGGGGACTGAACCACATGGCTGATCTCTCAAATACTCATTCCCTTGGGTTTCATCCCTTGTGTGCTTCACTTGCTGTTAAGTCTTTTCTGATATAATTGTGTTCCAGTTCTGCCTGGAACCTTCTCTGTAGTTTGGTTCGTTCTTGTGGCTCTAGGTTTTTCCAGGGTTGTCGAGGTGCCAGGTCTGCACATATGTATGATGTGCCAATCTCCACCCCTTTTTTATAGGATGGACAAAACACAGGGTCAGGTCAGGACAGGTCTAAGACATTTTAGTTCAAGAGAAGGATTGCAGTTTGCCTTTTTTCTCATGATAAAAATTCCTGTGTAGCAACAGATACTTAAACTGAAATTCTCAATTCTATATTGTGATGTGGCTCAGACTTAATACTATAAAGGGGGAAAAAACTTTGTCTTACAGTTTACCTCCCCCTTCCAACCTGCCTTTGCTGTGGACTTGTTTTGCACACCCCAGAGAAGCTCAACACCAGCATTGCAATCTACCAAAGGGCCATTTCTGCCAAGCTATGAATACATTTTTCAGACATCAAGCTAGTAAAATCTACAATCTTGTGAGAGAAGCACCACTGATGATCAGTCTTTAGGACAGAGAGCAGTATCTGCTCCAGAGTGTGAAATGAGCCATCCAGGGATGAAGTTGAGATTGCTGTACTGAACTGAAAGTGCAGGTTATAGAGAACGCAACCAGCTTTGGAGGAATCTGGGCAGGGTGCTGTGGGTCCTTTTGGGAGGGACACTATAACGATGATATAAGATGTCTTGAATAGTTGTGATCATTAATAACCCCAAGGAGCCAAGAGGTCTCTTTTCCATATTATCCAAACAACACCATTTTACCCCTACTCTTTCAGTATTATACTTGCTTCTGGGAGAATTCACTATCTGTTGTTGCAGAACAACAGTTTTAATGGTGCCTTTGTTTAGTTTCTTGCTTTACCACCCAATGGAAATAACTTTTTCTCTAAAATGGCGCTCAATCCACATTGTTACAGTAGGCTAAGATCATATTTAAAGGGAAACTCTTTCTGTATTTCTGAGAAGCTACTCTTATTCATGTGTCTTATACCTTTTTGAACAACAGAAACTCCTCTTCCATGGCATGTGCTGCATATAAAAGCTTTGGGAGCAAAGACTTTTATAAAATTGGCAGATAGGGGGGCACATAGACATTCTCTAAAATCAGAAGGAAATGGGAGAGTTGAAAAATAATGTGAGAGTCTAAGAACACAATGGAATTCAGAGTAGATGTTAAGTTCTTAAAATTTCAGTCTTGCTTGTCAACATTTTAAAATGTCAACAGTATAACAAAAATAAGGTAGATGTAAACAGTGAAATGTATTATGTTGCTTGGATCTTGGCAGTCACTGCCAATGAAATAATAGCAGGAAACTGTAGAGAAAAAAACAGTGAAATCATTCTGCAGTCATTGGGTATTCATGTGGGTCTTCTGTGCTGAGATAACACTTGGGTTTATTTGTATTATAGAATGAAAGATTGCTGTTATAATTGGAAACTGTTAAAGGTTTTGTAGCTCAGGCTAAAGGTTATCCAGGCTGCTGCAGCAGATATCCGAATTCTGACAAAAGATATACTGTAAGGACAGAACGTTAGAGCTGGAAGAGTAATCTAAAAATATATATAGAGCAAGAATTCTGCCGTGCTAGGCACTTGCTAGAGCTGATAAGAATTGCGATTGTGGTGGTTTTTTTTTCCCCAATCCTTCAAATATGTGAAGTTATACTGAAACTGAATCATACCATTTTGAGATTTCACATATACTCTTGTCAAGGAATGCCTATTTTTCTTTCCTGACTGATCTCTTTTGTACCTGAGCCTAAATTCTCTTAAGATTTAACCTTCTGTGGAAGTGTTTTGATTACAAGTGCTGTTAATGCTACTGAGTTTTGTATGAGTGTAGCAGAGGGGAATCAGTTCAAGTCAGAGTGTGTTTGAGAGTGGGAATAGAGCCCACAGGTACCCCCATATAGTTAAATGAATTCCTATAGTACCTGGTATGAGGTTGAGATGAACGTCACTCAGACCTCTGTCAGCTACCCTGGTTGGCTGAAACTTCAGGAACATACGCAACCGAAATCCAAAATGCATTTCACATTGCAAACTATTTTTGCTACCAGATTAACAGGATCTGTTCTTATGCATCTCCTGGCTTTTGGTGCATTTGTTCAACTCGTGAAAATCTTCTACTCGTCTAAAAATATAAAAAACTCCTACAGCCAGCAGAGCTGGTGCTATAGGATGCTAAGACCTAAAACTTGCACACATATATCTTGCCTATTTCAGGACTTAGCAATGAGTGATGCATCGCAATGTTACAACTGGCACAGAGTTCACAGCTTGCTCGTTGGATCAGAGTCACTTTTGAGAGGGTTATCTGTTGTTTGCCTGTAAAAAACCCAGCTATTTTAAGCATTTACTTTTGTTCTCCGCTGTAAATAAACAGGAACTGCCTTCATCTCATCTGTTGTGTTTGTGTACACCAGAGCACCTCCCTGTGTCATGCAAACTCTCAGCTAGCTGATGCAGCCTGGAGCATCCACTAGAAGGGAACCTCCCTGGACTGGGAGCTGCGGTGTAGGAAAGAATGGATCTACTGCTGTTGCTGTATTGGTAGCACCAGGGCACTTCAGCCTGTCCAAACCAGGCATAGTTTTTCCAAAAGAAACAGGAACATGTGTGACTAACACCTCAGCTGGGCTTCAGGAACATTTCGTATTGCTGTGAATACTCCGCTAGGGCTTTAGTGATGTGAATGCCCTTTGCCATTCACGATGCTCTGTGGAAGATCAGAGTACTAGATGCAGCTTATTTTATTTTCTGCCTGGTTTCCTAGTTGGTCAGATTCCTTTTGTACTGTTTTGTTCTGGGTGCTGGAGGTCTTCTCTTAATTTACGCTCCTATATTAATTTCATTAGATTGTTATGCCTTGTTCGCGAATCTGTTGGTCATGGCGTGAGGTGTGTTTCTTCTTCCTGTTGTAGGCTGAAACCAAACCAGCTAGATAGTAGTTTCAAGGCTCACTGTTCTTTTGGTTTAAGAATATCTGTACTGTATGTACAGTTCCACATGTTGCATGATCATGTCGCTCTCAAAACAAAAAGCTAAAACCCGTAGTTCAGTAAATGCATCAGTTAATTGTATTCAAGGTGCTTAATATCAAGCTCATTTTTCTAGAGAACTTTTAAACCAGACTCTTACTGATGTGTATTTTCATACTATAGGTGGTGAAGCTTGTGTGATATGCTCCCCTATTATCCCGAGATTCTTTAAGTGATGCTGGTGAGAGTGGCTATAAGATCTACTCAGTTCAGGTGTCTGTCAAAATCTGGATGTACAATACTGCATTTATTTTACAAATTTCTAAAAGACTACATGAAACTCGGTGTGTGTGTGTGTGCATGAAAAACAGGCAGAAAGGATGTTTGTGACTGTATATTGAAGTAATCAAGATCATAATATGTATAAACAGTTGTGACAATTGCTTTGCAGTGCCTGTGGGGTAGGCTTGGCACACCTTCTGGGTCACAAGGACCTTGGGGTAATCAGCAACCCAAACAGTAGGTGCCAGTTTCAGCAAGGCAAAGCCGAACCTCAGGGCGATACAAGAGCAGCCAGGGTGCAGCGGGAATCAAGCATGATGAGAAGATTGGCACGAGCTCTGGGCAGATGCCTTCCACATAACACGTGTGCTTCCATGTGAAGTCCTACTACTCACTACCTGTCCTTGCCAGCTCTTGTTGAAGCTACATGGTGAGCTTGGGAAGGAGGGGAAAGCTCAGTGCTATAAACAAAATCCTAAAATGCCACAGGTAAAGGACACCAGTAAATTGATTCATGGCAGAATTTCTCTATCTGTGTTTAAGAAAAAGAAAAGGTGAAGCAAGGCTTGTGTATCCAAGCAACTGTAAAGCTTTCTCTGTTGCCATGGGAGGTTTTATCAGTGACGCAGTGGTAGAAACTGTCCTCTTACAACTGAAGGTTGTGGTAGGAAGAAAGAAGGGGTTTTCTAGACAGACAGACTGGTCCTGCAGATCGAAATAAGAACAACAGAACTCAGTTACTTTCAAAATATAAATATGAGGCCTCCTCAAGGCTCTGCTTTTGGAATGATTTATCCTCTCACAATCAGTCTATGGGTGAAACAAATGCAATATTTGACCTGAAAAGAGAATTCACCTGCTAACTCCTGATTAATCTAATACAGCAGAAATATTTGCTGTGTCTTACCAGACTTACAAAAGCAAATCCTCAAACACATGTACCTAATTAATTATTTTCTTCTTTAGTATACAAAACAGAAAAAGAATGCATTGTGCATATCATCTGATGCTGAATATTGCTTTAACATATTGCTGAATATATACATGAATATGGCATTTATGCATGGTGTATGGCTTCTGACAGGCAAGATTCTTATTTAGCATTACAGATGTACAAATCAGTGTCAGTTTGAGGAAAGTAGGTTTAAGAGGCTGTTTACCTGCATTTGCGGTTTGAAAGATGGCCAAGGAAGAAGAACAAATCCTTTGCATAATATTTGATCAGGGAATAGATTTATAAATAAAAATCTGGAGTTATGCTGGTTTATTACTCCAAGAATAAAATGTTTCAGTACGTTCTGAAGAGCAGATGGCCAACAAACATCTTTGAGCAGGAAAAGGAAATATTTCCTTAAACATCCTGCAGCAAACGTGACTGATTGAGCTTCCTTTTCCTTCTGCCTGGTGCATTTCCCTTCTTTGCACAAGCAGGATCTAACCAGATTTGCAGGGTATGTATGAACTGCAGGTTACTTTCAAATTCATAACTATGAAATGGTTCGTTTAGCAGGACAAAGGCCAAGGCGGCAGACACCCTTTTTCCAGCTCAGCATGTGCATAGCAATCGGAGGGTGGCAAGGAGCTTTTGTTAATCTCAACCGAGCTGGCAAGAATGCTGCAAAATGAAGTCTTTGAAGATGTTTTTTTCTTCATTTTTAAAGCAACAGTTTGTTCAGAAAAGCCTGAAAATCTGCAAAATATTGAAAGACCTCCCTGGCAGTCATATAACTTCAGCAAATTTCCCCACTAGCAATTAGCCCCTACAGTTTCCTTTAACAGCCATTTTTTTCACAGGTTCTGTTCCGATACAACTGCAAAAATGTTTTTCCCTCAGCTTGAATGGACTTTTTAAAAAAACTGGGTGGCAGAAAGGATTAGGCTATCAGGTCAGGTTGGGGCTGATCCAAGCCGCAGTGGGTTTTTTCTTCCTTTTAGTTTAAACATGAAGGAATTGAAAGCTTAAAGAGCTTTCTTAAAATAGTTGGGACTCACACTCCACTTCCTAATGTGCTCACATCACAAGACCAACCGCTGCTACTTGCTCTTTTGTCCGAGGCTCCAGTGGAGAGCTGAGATGCTGATGGTTCTGCAAGGACCAATCCTTCCTGCTTCCCCAGGGTTCCCCAGCTCTCACCCCAAAGGCAGACCAGGTAAAGGTGCCCTTTGGGCACCGATGTCACACCCCACTTTCCTGAGCCCAAACAACGCACTGCTTTTCACACACACACACGCAAAAAAACAACAAAACAGTAAACCTGTTCAGGGATTGGTTTAGATGTTTTTATTTTTATATGAAATCATAAATACAAAATAAAAATAGTAAACAAGTGCTATAGATTTCTCTTTTTGTCGGGATGAGGCTCAGGCCTGATCCTGAGCACTTCCGAGTCTTAAAGCTCAGGACTAGGTCTGTGCTCTTGGAAAACAAAACATAGCGGAAACCAACTTAGACTTTTACCCTGAAGCCAATGACCTCAGTAACAGTGTTCCCTCGGGTTAATTTTTACAGCACAGCAACATGTAGGCATACTGAAGGATGAGACTGAACATAAAACCATCTTTTTTTAAATTGCCCCCACTTCCTGCCAGTATTGTTGGGCACAGCCCCACCGACCTCAGCAAAACCTTCTTACAAGCAAGTTATGTTTTTGGTAGGACAGTGCTGTGTTTGCTAGGACGTATACAGTGCTGCTTCTTCCAACAGGTCTTCTTGTGTAATTGTTTCAGATTTTGGTTATGAGGGGATCTAGCCCTGCTGTCACACAAAGCTGTCTGTCAAGAAGTTTGCCTTGTTTAAAAAAACATCTCCCTTCTGTGGGTTTCCCTCCCTCTCTCCCAGACACCAGTTTTGATTTGATGTTAAATGCTGGCAATGAACCACTCAGAAAGTCTTTTGGTCAGAGCTCAAAGCCTGCAGCACTTCTGAAGGCTCCACAGTAAAGACACATGCAGGTGTGTCTGTCAGCATGGGGCTGGTTTTTAGTTCTTTAATTTGGGACAAAACAGAGTGAGGTCCAGAACTTATTCTAATATCTCTTGACTGTTTGCTAGGCACCAGAGCGCTGAGTGAAGGGGTAGCGTGTCTACACGCTGGGTGACACAGACAGTTGGACATGATCATTCAAAACAAAAATGAAGTAACCATGAAACGAAGGCACCAAACCACATAACAAGCCATCTTTGTTAATTTCTTGCAAAATATATGCATTTAAACACATTTACAGTTTATAAGGTTACACTGTTTAAAAAAAAAGTTGCAATGATGAAATACAGAATATTTCATTCTTGTACCAGAACTACATCTCACATCACAACAGTGTTATAGCCTTTATTAAAATGCAGACGGTATAAGAACTGCACCTCTTTATAGAACAAAACTGCTTCTAGACGTTTTGCACTGCTCTTGTATTGTCTGATGGGCTCAGCCCCTGCGTGTTTAGCAATGAAAGCGGTTATGTTTAAAAGGGTAAATCATGTGCTCAACATTAAGCATCAGTATTTTCGGGGCAAGGTTTTAGTCTCATTCAGGTCTGTGTATGTCTTGATACCACTGAGGTTTTAAATTTGCTAAGTGAAGTAAAAACATAGTTGATGTAAATCTGTCACAACCCCACAGTTAGGGTTAGTCCATAAGTCTCAGCATTATCAGAAACTTGTAAGAGTTAATGGTCCCTTAGGTGTAGGCTGTATTGCTACATGGTTGTAAGAGACACATGAGGTCATGGTGTTGTGCTGAGGAATACGCACAGCTCATTTCCTTGCTAATTGTTGGCAGAAATCTCCTTATGGCGATACAGATGCTGCCACAGTCTGTAGCAAAATTATGTGTTGATTTAAAAGTAGAAGTAATTTGCATGGAAGAGTATCAGGCCAACCCTTAAGCCCACCAAAGTGTAACATGAAGTGTAACAAAGTGTAAAATGAAGGTGTCTGCTAATATTCCAGGCTGTGACGAAGTTTGGCAGGTGTTGAGCTCAGAATTTTAATGTTGCCCAGAGCACCTTCCTTCTAGTCTGCACAGTGTTACCAGGGTAATACAGAGGAGCTGAGAGCTGCAAGAGCTGTGACTTCACAACCCCTGAATAACCTGCATAAAGTCTCAGTCAATATACTAGGTAAAACTCTTCTAGCCATTTCTTTGCCTGATTTAGTAAATGAAGGCACTTGTTAAAATAATGGTGGGGAGCCAAACAAGTGCACATCCAGCTGAACACACAATTCAAAATTGGCAGCATGTGGGGCTCAGCAAGAAGGCCATGAAAGCTGTCCGTGCCCCAACCATCAGTATCCAACACAATCGTTATGTTTCCAGTCTCCTGTAGTGCAGATGAGAGGACACAGAGGGATTCCCCGCTGGAGCCTGGACATACAAAGATCTCCCAGGTCTCCGAATCTAGTCGTCCAACAATTCTGGCAATAAGTTCATATGCAAGTAAAATCTGAACAGAAGCTGAACAAGGTGAAGGGATGAAGAACCTCAAGGGGCAACCTAGTATAATCTGGTGTGTTCTCCACTAAATGACTGCAACTACCTGAAGTCTCCTTCAAAGGTCTCAAAGACACACAGACCAATGCACTTCTCTGAGGGACTGAAACAACTGAAGAAAATCAAATACCCTTATCCAAACAGTTACTTGCTCACAGGATTAAGGACCAAGGTGGTTAGTGTCATGCTTTAGACAGAACTCCTAGTTTAGTTGCTCAAATAGACGAAGAACAAAAATCTCTAAGCAGTGAAAGCCCCAGCGGGAACAGCCAGATGCAGTTTTTCAAGAGAGACAACGAAGAAGGGAAAGTTCTCGGCGACAGTGCACGTCCGACGGCCCGGTCCCGCCAGCCAGGCTGTGCCCGAGAGGCACCAGCACCAAGGGCGGGCTGTAAAGTACTCACAAGTCTCCGGGTAACGCCGGGGAAGGGCCGGAACCTGCGGCGGGAGCAGAGCCCGCGCCGGGCGAGGAGGCGGCTCCGCCCGGACGGGGCGTCCCGGCAGACACCGCCGCGGCTCGCCCGGGCTCCTCGGTGCCTCCAGCCGCCCCGGCTCGGGGAGATGCTGGTTCGGCTGCGCCATGCGTCCGGGGAGGGCTTTGCTCGCCCCGGCACCGCGGACAGTCAGTACCGGGTCCTCGGCGGCGCCGAGCACGGCGCTGCCCGCAGCGAAGCGGCCAGACCCGCCGGGGAGCCGGGCTGGCGGGCAGCGGGGCGCTGCCGTGCCTAGGACTGTCGCTTCGTGGGGGTCCCGGTTAAGAGGAGGCTCTAGGCAGGGGAGCTCACCGCAGACGCTCCCGGCGCGATGTCCCGTGCCCACGGAGGAGCGCGGCAGCACCGGCTCGCAGCCGCCCGTCCGTGTCCCCGCAGGGCCGGGGGAGCGGGGCAGCCCCGCTCAGACGTAGTTCTTCTTGTCGTACTCGCCGTTGGACGTGGGCCGCCGCGGCGCCGAGTACTTGACGGGGAAGGAGGTCTCGTCGCGCTGGGAGCAGGAGCAGCAGCAGATGAGGCAGCCCCCGAAGAGCAGCAGGGCCGTGGCCGCCCAGCCGATGTAAAGTGCGGCCCCCATCTCCCGCTTCTGGGACGTCGGCACCGTGGGGTCGTAGAAGTCTCTGATGACGATGTTGGCGAACCAGCAGAGCGGGATGAGGACCAGGACCCCGCAGAGAATGTAGATGGCTCCGCCGGCGATCACGATGCGGGACTTCATCTTGCCGGGCTGGATGCAGTTGGTGCACTGCGCGCCCACCACGGTCACCATCAGCGCCACCAGCCCCAGCAGCGCCACGACGACCGTGAGCGCCCGCCCCGCCTGCACCTCGGCCGGCAGCGCCAGGATGGAGTCGTACACCTTGCACTGCATCTGCCCTGTGCTCTGCACCACACAGTTCATCCACAGTCCTTCCCAGATGGTCTGCGCCACCACGATGTTCACGTCGATGAAGGCCGACACCTGCCACATGGGCAGCCCGCAGGCCAGGATCACTCCCACCCAGCCCAGGATGCCCAGTCCCAGCCCCAAAATCTCCACCGCCGACGAAGTCATGGTGCCGCCGCTGCCCCAGCAGAACCTCCGGAGAAAGGACGGCACGGCCGCTCTGCACCCCCGGGCAGCTGCCGAGCCGGCTTGGAGCGCCGCCGCCGGGCAGCGCTATATAGCAGCCGCAGGGCGACCTCCCACCGCCCGCCCTCCCGCCTGGCCCGGCCCTTTCCCGGGAGAGGGTGGGCGGCAGCACGACCCGCGGTCGGGGCCGCAGTCGGGGGGCAGCTCTCCCCGCTGCTCGCGGCTGCCGGGGGTCCCGCCGCAGCCGATGAATCGCCCCTTTTCTCGGCCCGGCACCCTGCTCCGGAAGGAGCTCTACGGGACGCTCCCGGGAGAGTGCGGGGCTGGAGGAATCTCCTCCCGGATTTCGGCCGGTCGGACTTCTTCCTTTTAGTGCTGTTATCTGTATATTTCCCATTTACTGATAACGTCCACAGCCAGACCTTCGGAGAAGTCTTGTCACTGCAGGCACTGAGTAGCATAGACATCCTGATTATCAGAGCCTAACTGATCATTTCCCAAAAGACTGAGCATACTGACTGACCTGCACATCTATCTCTTGCACGCTGTGATGGCAAAAGTGTAAGCAAGCACCACCAAACGGCTTGGCAACCACCCTGAAAATATGGGATCAGCAAATTGTCTGTCAGTACCAATAGACAGATTCTTAATTTGGTCCAGGAAGAAAAACCGCTATTAGCTTACACCAGGCATAAAACTCTGTTTTGATATTGGAGGTTTTGATACTGGAGATCTGTTTTGATATTGGAGATCCAGGTTTTTTACTTAAACATGTTGCCACAAATATTTCAAACCTCACTTCACTGTTTTAGTTGCTCAAGTACATTTAGAATCTTTCTGGTACATCAGTGAATTAAATGCCTGTATCAAAAAGAGTATCTTTGCAAGAGGTTTCGTTCATCAGGCCAGGCGGACATTGTAACTGCTTCAGTCTCTTCATGGACCGCTGGCGTCTTGGATTGTCCTTGCAAAGAAGCCTTGATTCCACCCCTGTGGGCCAGCAGCTCTCAGCCCCTCTGGGCTGGCAGATGCAGCAAATGTTGGTGGGGTGAATGCTGCTGTTCCAGCTGCAGTAGGAAGAGAACAGATTCCACCACCTGCCTCACAGCACTCGCAAGGAGCTGCGATCCAGCAGCTTTCCACCAGGTGCCCTGAGAAATGCTTGTCTTGATTTAAACTGGGATTGGTTTGGTTTATCTTAAATAAGTTTAGAAGTTTTAGACAAAATTGAAAGTTATGTTCACACTGACTTTTTGAACTGTTTTGGCTCTGCTTGGTATCAGTGAACCCAAGGTATCCTCCTAGTCTAGAGGAGATCCCAGAGTTGAAACTAACACATTTCCTGTCCCTATGTAAGTGGTTTTCTCTGTTGTGATTTACAGCAGGTACTAGGGCATGCAGAGATTTGTAATGGAAATATTAAGACTGATATTAATGGATGTCAGACAGGGCCTGACAGAGGCCAATAGAGCCCGACAGAGCCCGACAGATCCTGACAGGGCCCTACAGAGCTATAAAACTGTGGCTGCTGTTAGTGTTAAGCTTTATAGTCTTGGACTTTCTTAGACATGTTGGGATATGACTTAGCTTGGCACTTGCTCAGTGGCCCTGGTACCTTTCTTCGCAAGCCAGGAGACCAAGTCTGACACGATAGCTGACATCGTCAAAAAGGCCAACAGCATCCTGGCTTGTATCAGGAAGAGTGTGGCCAGCAGGACTAGGGAAGTGATTGTGCCACTATACTCAGCACTGGTGAGGCCGCACCTTGAATCCTGTGTTCAGTTTTGGGCCCCTCCTCATAAGAAGGATAATGAGGTACTAGAGAGAGTGCAGAGGAGGCAATGAAGCTCGTGAGGGGCCTGGAGCACAAGTCTGATGAGGAGCAGTTGAGGGAACTGGGGCTGTTCAGCCTGGAGAACAGGAGGCTGAGGAGAGACCTTATCGCTGTCTACAACTATCTGAAAGGAGGTTGTAGCATGAAGGGTGTTGCTCTCTTCTCCCAAGTAGCAAGTGATAGGACAAGAGGAAATGGCCTCAAGTTGCACCAGGGGAGGTTTAGATTGGATATTGGGCTGTTGGGCATTGGAACAGGCTGCCCAGGGCAGTGGTGGAGTCACCATCCCTGGAGGTGTTTAAAAAACATTTAAACAAGGTTCTTAGGGACATGGTTTAGTGCTAGAGTTAGGTTAGGTCGTGATTGGTCTCGATGATCCTGAGGGTCTCTTCCAACTGAAATTATTCTATGATTCTATAAAAATGAGGATGTGACTGATGGGTTAATGATGAGTAATGCCCTGGTTGCATCCTGACAGTGGTACTGATGACTCTTCTGCAGAGGACCTGAGCGCTGATAACAGGATGATGTCAACAAGGTCACAACACACTCGATGTGGCCTTTCACTTCTTTTTTTCCAACCAGAAGACAAACTTCAGCCACAAGACAACCGAAAAAGAAACAGAAGAACATCACCAGCTTGTGAACCATCATAGTGTGGACATACTGACACATGGCGACTGCAGCCTCCTCTTCATTATCTCTGCCTGAGAAGCTGTAAACATTTCTAGCATGGAAAATGTCTTCCTAACGGGGGCTGCCTGGTAAATGGAGTCAAGAGGAGTTATCTCCTCTTCCAGCTGTATATGAATTACATGCAGTTTACTTCAATTATTTAAAACTGTAAATTCCAGTGTGCAAGTCCAGGAGGAATGTGTGACTGGGGCTGTGCAGTCCGTCAAACTGAGGCTGCTTACTATCACTCAGAAAAGTCCCTGATGTCGGGGAGAGGAGAATGTGCAAAAGAACCAGCCACAGAGACAGAGATATCTCAGAGGTGAACAGGAAGAAACCCAGAACACAAGCTGAGACTGAATAACATCTGTATTTATGATGATAATAATGATTATATAGAAAACAGCACAAAAGAACAATTAAAAAAGGGGGGAGAAATGCCAGTTATCTTAGCCTGTAAGCACAGGAAAGCCCCACCCTTGCCACTTGCCTGGGAGCACGGAACTCTGAATTTCCTCTGATAAATGGCCTGTGTGTGCTCCTGTGCGGGCTGGGAGGCACCCACAGGGCCTGCACAGCTGCCCAGGGCTTCGGACTGAAAAAGGAAACTGGTGCATGGCTTGTGTTACCTCTGCAGCCCTCACCCCACCTTCTCTTGCTACCTGTTACCGAGCAACTGGTTCCTACAAATCACTAAATCAAATACAATTATTTCTCTGGGGAAATGCGTGCTTAATAATCACAGGGTAAACAAACCTTTCTGCTTAGAGGCATTTTCATTCTTGGTACTTCACCTTCATCTGTTTGATTCTCTTCCTTACTGTAGAGATTAGCTTTTATCCTGGCCACTGGCAACAACCTGCATTTTTAATTACTCTATTCACTGATCCTGAAAGTGAGCACTTGTTGCACAGTGAGGAAGGTTCTCACTGGTCTGCTTACTTGACTTACTGGCAACTTGACTGACACAGGTACTGGGGGCCTGAGGAGCCTGTCAACTTCAGTACATTGTGGCTTCTGATGGTGTTAATGTTACAACACCAGCAATTAATTTAAACTCCCAGAAATGAAAAAGTTATATTTTGTAAAGGGAAACATGAATCAGCATGATGCTTTTCTTGGGATAAGAAACCACTTCTTAATATATTAAATCCTTGCTGGTAAAGTCTGAATCCCTTTCAATTCAAAAGCATGATGTTCTTTCAGCAAAGTAACACGTTAACAAATGACCATTAATGTCATAACATCTATTACTGCTCCAGCTATGTATTTGTTAAATTATTCTAGGGGGGATACACGGGGGGCTTTGCAGCCTGTGGAAATGGGCGGAAGAGGTATTCAAACTGAGAACAATTGCACAGAAGCCATGCTACAGCAAGAGGGGCTTTGGGATTAGAGGTGATTGTGTTTTCACTCTTTTCCTGACATAATCAGGACAAATACCAGGCGCAGAGCTACCGGGAGGTCTGCTAAGGGGGGTCCAGGCTCCTACCAGCGTTGCTTGTCCTGCTGTGTGAGCCCTGGGCCACGACACAGAACTGCTGTGCCCAGCCTTCCAGTCTCAGCAGGGCTTTGCTCAGCCCCAAAGCGTCTCACCAGCAATGTTGAGATAGATCTGCCTTTCGGGTCCTGAAATGGAGTCTGCAGAGCATGCTCAGTTTATAACTTTTGGAGTGTCCCTTACCTATATGCTTCTGCTCCTTCTTATTCCTCATTAAGCATGTGGATGACAGAGAGGAAATTACATTTGGTAGCAAGCTTATGCACAAACTTAGTATTGTTTGTGTGAAGAAGATACAGAATGAATCAAAAGATGAATTAAAAGCCTAGTGGTCAGATATAAGTAGAGGTGAAGAATCAGGAATCCTATTAGAGCCAGTTTTTGTGCCATATTTTGTCACATAATTAGTGTTGAAATAAAGGCAAGGAGATTTATAAATATGGAGGTGTTAGTCAGGGGCTCTTCTTTATTTAGAAAGCTTGACTTTTCTCAAT
Source organism: Nesoenas mayeri (assembly GCF_963082525.1). Taxonomy (NCBI): domain Eukaryota; kingdom Metazoa; phylum Chordata; class Aves; order Columbiformes; family Columbidae; genus Nesoenas; species Nesoenas mayeri. The sequence continues at coordinate 7,815,181 of NC_137565.1, read as the reverse complement.
GAAGATCACTCCTTTCTGAATCATCCTTTAAAACACAACTGTTTTTTCCCAAGAGAAGTGATTTAGTTGGAGCTTGAGCATACAGACTTTCTTCCACAGTAAGACAGGCCTCCATGAAGTCCCTGCATGTCAGCAGTGCCAACACGTCTTCAGACCAGTGTGACACATCAGAAGACTGGCACGCAGGAATGAGTCTTGTCAAATGAGCAGGTTATTACAAAATGAAAGTGCACCATTTCACCATAGGATTTATCACAAGGTCATTTCTTTTGGAAATAAGCTGAAGTGGTTTTGGCAACAAACCGAGGTGATTAACACAAAATTGTCACTTCCTCATTTAGTTCATCTTTTGAACACAGAGAAGCAATGAATGATTTAAAAGCAGCACCAGAATTTTGCAAGAAGGACCAGTGATGCCCTGTGACTGGTGCTAATGATGTAGAATTCAATGCTTTTTTTAGTACAAGTGTTGCTGCTGCCCTTCAGGATTGAGAAATCGATGCCCACGCTACTTTTCTCCCCCTGTGGTGATGTGACGAGACTCATGTAACGGTTATATGTAGTAGGAAGAACAATGAATGAGGTTACAAATCTGCTTCCAGCCTTCATGTATTTGCTGCTGTATGTCCCTTTCCAAACAAAGGCACCCTGGCCCTGTATCAGTCCCTGTGCTTCACACACACCCTCTGCCTGGGCTTTTTCTCATACCCACTGGCACTGCTGGGGAGCCAGGAGCAGGGGGTCTGGCTGGGCTACGCATGCTGGGAATACTGAGATGATGTTATGAGCCCAGTCCTCACGTAATGAGGAAATCAATTGTTCCACACCTCTCTGCTCAGATTCCTCTCCACACAAACCTCTGGATCAGTGTTTGAAACTTCATGATCTTCACATCTCTGTGTCTTACTAAAGCACCCCCCGACGGGAACATTTCCAGTCACTGTTGTCAGGGCCAGCTGGGCTGCACTGATGACCTGCTGAGCACTTCACTCTTTGGCACGTTTTCTCTGAATTTGGCTTTTGAGAAGATACAGCGATGTCACTGGGCAGCCATAACCCTGTGTTAACGGCCTCTCAGGGCAGGGAATACGGTGACCGATGGCCCTTTCCCAAAGCTCAGAATGTCCCATTGGTAGATGAGCACCTTAAAGAGCCTGATGATCCCATTCACCAAGAGATCACACTGAAGCCATGTCACTTTAAATACTTCTCTTTAGTGCTATGAACAGCTCTTGAGGATGTCTTAAAGCTTAGACAGGCAGTGGGGGGAAAGCTATAGGAAATATGCATTGTTTCATGCCTAATGGTCCATTCTATATCATGTTTCCTATCAGGAGAACTGTAGTTTAATTTTGGCCTCCTCCAAAGTTAGCCTCCTTCCATGGATTGTGGTGTACCAGGATCCAGGTAGATCTCTTTCTTGTTTCTCTTTCTCATTTTGTAAAGAACAGCGTCAGTAGGAACAAATGCCATTGTTTTGAATAATCATTGCAGATGTTGAAAGTAATTAGTAAAGATGTGATGGTGAAGTTACTGAAAATGGTAATTTAGCAAAGCATACTTGAATATTCCGAATCAAACACAAACTTAAATCTTACGGAAATGAAAAAGATTTATGTGTATACTTAAGAATAAGTTGTTTGATCAGGACTTGAGTAATTTTAACTCCAGGGGAGGTTGGGAGAGTTCAAGATGCTCAGTGTTCTACAGCAGTGGCCCAATGAATTGCTCTTATTAGAGCAGCCATTGCAGCAATCACACAGAATTTTAGGGTCAAATTCCAAATATTCAGCTATGTGAGGAACAGACGGAATTGAAAAAAAAATCAAGTTAAAAAGGATCTCACAATCGAAAAAGAGACAGTTTTATTTTGCGTAAGCAGCATATATTCTATTTTGTTTTAATTTAATAGAAATAATGCCAAGGAACACTGGGTTGTTTTGTCTATCAAATCTCAATTTAGTTTTCAGTTATATGGTGGTATTTGTTTTATTGTAATCAGTGTCATACCATTTTCTCTGTTAAGGAGCAGAACGAAAGATACATAACATCTTTTGCTGAATGGATGAGGTATTTCTAACTTGCTAAGATGTGACTCCACACAAAGTTCAGATTTGAATTCAAGGAAGGACTTTAATTGTGCTTTAGAGAATGTAAACCAAAATGTATCAGGAACTCTTATAAAAGGCATTTGAGTTTCCAAGGGAAGACTAAAACAAAATTCTTTCAGAAATAATAATAATGGGAATGGGTGATTCACAGTCATACTGCCATTCACTGCATTAACACTTCTAGACTATTTAGCCATTTAGAAGGAACAGTGTTCTTCAGTGCAATGATTTCTTCCATTCACACCTGTGCTAATACCAGTGTAAAAAATAACAAATATGCAGTATGCCTTTTGTGGCCATGCATTCTCTGTAGCTTTTCACAGTGCAGCATTTCTCAGTTACAGGCAACAAATAGTCCCAGATCTGCTGCAAAGTGGTCCTGCATTCTGCAGTTTCATAAGAAGTTTCATAACAAGTTTCAAAAGTAACCACAGTACATTTTCACTGGGTGCATAATACGCTATAAAACTCATTGTCACAGGATGCTCTTAATGCCAAAAGTTGAGACGAGTTCAAAAAGCAATGAGAAAAATTCATGGAAGAGAAAACTATCGAGATAAAGCTTCTGCTCAGGAAGCTGCTGAGCTCCAGATTGTCGGAAGCCGGGAGGATACACAGACACGGTGCTGCTTTTATCTTTTCATAAGCATCTGCTGCTGGGCACTGCAGAGCTGGGGCACTGCCTAGAACTGACCTTTGCGCTTACCCAAAGTGCCCTTCCTTATGTTACTTTCTGGCATAACAGGACTGGTTTGGGAGGATTGTGACTTTCCTGAACACTCTATGTGACGGTCATCCATCTGATTCAGCCTTGACTTGAGAAAATTACTGGTATGCCTCAATAATGAGACATTTGAAATTTCTGGAGAATGTTGCACCCATTGCACTAAATCCTGCCAAAGGAAAGGAGTGACAACCATGGGAAAGTACAAACTTCCACCAGACTCTGTATTGATGCAAGTCAACAGTCCGGCCTTGTCCACACTAATCTCTCGTAATTTCTTCAAGTGCTAAATAGTTATTTGTAATATCAGTTTATGTGTGTAAAATACATCATGGTGTTCTAATTTAGTGAAAGAGAAATCACCAATGTTTTTTATTTGGTGATAGTACAAAACATCTATATGGATATCCACAGAATAATTTAAAATAAGACAATTTCTAAAGAAGTCTGAAATGCCATCTTTTAACTCCTCCAAGAAGGTACCATATAACAGTACTTTGTGTTATAACATTACACTTTGTCCTAGGAAACGGAACTTGGTTGCGCTTTCATTGGCTTTTGTCTTGTTCTTACTTAGATCACATCAATGCTTGGTTGATAATATGAGCACAATGTGAATTAACAAATAATGCCAGTCTGCCTTCAGCAGCATTTGTTTCACTTCCACATTTTCCTGTTGTGAGCTGCAAGCCTGTTTGCTTAGTGGATGAAAACACAGACAAAACAGAAATGTGCTTCTTGGTATTTAGAATTGTAAGGCAAGAGATTTGCTGCTAGATTGTACATACAAACTGCCCTCTGCAAAATGTTTGGGTGCATCACTAGGAACTTTCTTGAACCTGGTTCTTGCAGCTGGAGGAAGGAAGAACCTTTCCTGAATTCCTGTTGATACTCTGTTGTAATCTTGTCAGCCTTCTATTGAGTGCTTGAGCTATGTAACGCTGTGTTACCGTGAGAAAGGGATCTGGTTCTGTAATCTGACTGCAGGTGTCATTTACACTCTAGGTTTGTGTCTGCTGGAGTCCCTGATACCTCAGAGAACTCGCAGTCGAGCATTCTGCTCACCGCCCAGCGATGGCACTGGCCTGGGCACAGTGGCCCTCACTTCACCGGTGGGAATGCCATGACGAGAGGGAAGACAGCAATAGTGTAGGTCAAACGAGTATGTTGGGTTTTTTTGCACAACATTTGGGAGAGACATTTGCTTGCTTCATGTGTGGACGAGCAGCTGAACCACACAGGCTCATATTACACACTCCATTACAGCCCAGCAGCACAAAGCTTACGCTGGATTTCCCCCTGGCTCTCACATCTACTGCACCAAAAGCTTTTCCACGCCGGGGACTATCACTAAAACCTGCTGTAGGTGGAGGCAATCTGAAACCTCAGCGGTATTTGGGTAGGAAATAGGAATCAAACTTGAGAAGGAGATATTTTAAGCAGAATTGGCTCTGACTGTGTTTCATTCCTGAAGGTTCACTCCCGTGTGAGGCTCCGGGCCGAGGCTGTTTGTACAAGGGCGCCCAAGGGCGCTGCTGGGGGATGTGAAGTTGGGTACCAGGTCAGACTTGTGTCATTTCAAAGTCATCACCGCCTGCCGCGTCGCCATGGCAACGCCCGCCCGCGCGGCACGGCTGGCTGCTTCCGCTGCCACTCAGGCAAGCGGGCGGGGCGGGGGAGACGCTCTATCCCTCCTTTCTCTAGTCCCGGAGCCGCGCCTTATCCTGGGAAGAGGCCTAGACCATAGAGTCGCGCTGAAGGTAGGTAGGCAGGCGCGTAGCCGCGGTGGCGTGTGGGATGCAGGAGGGCTCCGACGCGGGAGGTGTTGTGTCGCGGCTGGAGGCTCAGGTAAGCGCTGGCGGGCCGGGCCGCACCCCGCGGCCGGCAGGTGGGCGCCTCCGCCCCGCACACCGCCCCCCTGCCCGGTGCCCGCGCCCCGCAGCGGGCCCTGCCCTGCCGCCAGCGGGGCAGCGCTGCGGGCCCGGCCCGCTCCCCGGAGCTCCATGAGCAGGCCCAGCGCTCCGGCTCCGGCCTCCTTCTCTGCCTGGGCGAGGATTCTGAAGCTGATGTATGAAGAGAGGGGACGCGTATCGGGGCAGAACCTCCCAAACCCCGCAGTCGGGCCGCGGGCTGTTTTAGGCACACGTTTATTTGTTTTTAAAGCAAGGCCCGCGTTCCTGGGCAAGGCCCCTGTGCTGCCGGGGTCTGCCCGGCGTCGTGTAGCCGGAGATACGGGGCGAGGACGGGGCAGGAAGTTCTGTCTCCATGAGACATTCCTCGGATGTTTCTCCAGTTGCCACATGGAGCCGGGGATGCTGTGGGGAAGGGGGGCGGCACGGACCTGGTCTGGGAACCGCCAGAACGAGTGCTTTACCCCCCTTTTTTAAACTTATTTTTTAGGTCATAAATTATTTTTCACATGTAGGTTAGAGATGGTGTGGTATCGTGGGACATAAGCATGATTTGGAAGGGATTTAAAAGACCAAATTATCACTGTTTGATATGCAGTACCAGTATATATACAATTATAGTTAATCTCTGGGGGTGTGAGGCAGAGCTGCCTATTTTCTGATGAGTGGTCATGGCTCCTGTGTTTAGCTTTTCAATTTAATAAAAGCCTCTACTTTTCACATTTACAGGACAGGTTCAGCTGTATTTTTCTCTGATACGGTAACACTGAGAACATACTGTCAAAAATTACTTGCGTAGGAAGTGCATAATAACTAAAACTTACTGTGAGCAATATTACTGCCTTCTTTGTGCTTTTCAAGTGACTGTATTAATTGAAATAACAATGAAAAACTCGTCTAGAGTAATATATTAACATTGAAATGGAACCTTAAATAAAATGTTTAGGATTAGAGATTAATGCATTGTTTTTTCTAGATCTTTTCCTTTTAAGAACAGTACTTATACAAGGTTTTTCTCTCTTACATGCTTCCTCCTTGTCTTGCATATGAGCTGCTAAGACACAGAAGGACTATTAAAGACATAAAAGTGAGACTAGTTTTGATGAGCAGCAATGCATTCTCAGGAATAACCTGTATTGTGTGTCGTTGGTTCAAACACGTGATCAAAACTAAGTCTGTAAAACTTAGAACACTGAATACCGACTCCAAGATAATGCAGTGGTGTGTACTTGGCTTGGTCTGCCTGCAGGTGCTACAGCTGATTTGGCTGTTGTTGCATTTACTGTTAAATTCTCTGGAAGTGAGAGTCATTTTCCTGAAGAGTAATGCAGAAACGTATTCAGTTGTTAATGTGTAAAAGGGGCTTCCTTCAATTGGTGACATCTGTTTCTAATGAGGGAAATGGAATCACCTGGGGTTGGTGATAGAGAAGGAGTGATGCTTCTCCCTGGGAGCAGGATTCTGAGCATAGAGCTGGGGATGTGCTGCAGACAAAGCATAACACACAGAATAGGTGCTGCTGTTAGATAGAATTGGGTGATTCATGCAACTTTGATAGCATAAGCTACAAAAAAAAAAAGAGGGGGGGAAGTGAATTGCTTTGTATCTGAATACCTCTATATTCAGTTTGGGAATACAGTGAGAACGTTTTTTAATTTTCGTATAACTTCCTTGTTTCTTTGCATGCCAGATGATTGGAAAAGTTCTGAATCTTTTGTTTGCTTATATGCCTTAGTACTTGACTCTGACATGTCTTTATGGGCTTTTGTAGTTCTTTTAATTGGTATTTTACTGAGATGCTCTCAGTGTTTGTCTGTTTCAAGTTTGAAACGGTGACTCAAGAATGTTGGTGGTGTTGATACCATTTCCAGCACTTAGAAACCTACTTAAGTCTTTTCTGCTTTCTGTGGTTCCTTGTTAGACTATTAAATACTTTTTTTAAAGTGTCAAGAGTTATATAATCTCAGATGGAAAGAAAGAGGCCTCATTTGATACATCAGGAGGGCTATTCTGCCTGTAAAGAAGATTGTTAAGGTCACCCTAAAGTGATTATTTTAAAGTGTTGTTTAGTATCCTTATATGGAAGCACTCTGTACATTTTTCATAGCATTTTCTTTGTGCTGGTTCCTATTAAGAAGCTCCCAGACCGCCTGTTCCGTAACAGTTTACTTCTTGCATCCTGACAGGAACAAAGGAAATGACCCATTTTCCTTCCCCTCTCTTTCTCTCTCACTGGAATACTTTTCTTAGCAGAAGGCAGAGGGATAGCACGTTTCAGGCCTCTGTATTTGTAAAGGATGCAGCTGTAACTGAATTTGGTGGTAATTGGTTCTCTTTGATTGCCGAACAGCACATTGTTTTAGGATAAGAATTTGTTGGGATATGAAATGAAACTTTATTACATTATCCACTGTTCAAAAAACTGATTTGAACATAACTATGCTGTAGTATAGTGTCCCTTTTTTTTCTGCTAGACCTGCTAAATGGGGCCTGTGGTTATTTACAAATAAAAGTTTCACTGCTTTTTGCAAGTTAATGCAATTGTATCTTAGCTATTACTTTCTCTATAAATACTTTGCATGTCCTCCTTCGTTTATCGTATAATGATTGAAACAGTCCTTTGAAAATCTAAAGAATACAGAACAGCTGTGTGCTTGCTCTCTTTTGACTTGTTTTAAAAAATTTCATTATGAACAATAGATATGGGGCTATCTAGAGTGTTGTCAGACACTCAACTTCACATTATTTTAGTGTTTGACTCGGTTGAATGGAGACAGACTTCAGGATTTCAGCAGTCACTGATGTGCAGTCTGGTCCATTGACAGCTTATCACTTGTAAGCAATGCTGCAAGTGCTGTGGTTATTTGGTGCTGTAAGATGTAACATATGGTATTTTGCTAATGCTAAGGGTTTGAATTGTAAGGTAATTGAATGGTAAAGCTTTCAGAAGGCAGCTCATGGTCATCTGGGGAGGCTGGTTGAATTTTCTAGGCAACCTCATGAGGGCAGCATTACGAATTGCAAAATGTGTTGAGGTTGAATAATTGAGGAATCGTTTGAACCTCAGTGCCTTAGTTACGTGTTGTGGAACAGTAGTTTTATCTCTATTTTTTTTTTCCCAGCTAACTTTTGTTAGAATAAAAATATTCTAACTAAAATATGGTGGGAGATATCTAATGGGATGCTTGTTGCACACAGACATTTAAGCATATGCTGCAGTCATGATGTGATCAGAGCAGCTGTCCTACAGCTTTGGCTACAGCACCTTTTTGGTCAGGTTGTGACACAAAGTGAATGTGGTTTGCCCAGTAGGAAACAGGCTTTGTAAGTTATGTTTGTGGAGTGATTTATTGTAAATTTAACTTTTGATGAGATGACAGAGTCATTTTGGAGCCAGTTGAGTCATAATCATTTGACAACTTTGACTCTTCAGCTTGTTAATCAAGTAGCTTGGATAATGGTACAATGGATGTGACTGTACTGTCAGTTTAAAGCAGAAGTAATTAGAGAATTTACCATATGTATTTAATTGTTAATTGTTCCCACTTTCACCTTTAACTGTAGGCAGCTGCTCTGTGTGGCTTCTCATCTGGCATTACTGTGAGAAATGGGCCTGAAAGTCTATGTTAGTGTTCAAGTTACAAGTTTTTCTAAACATCTGAGTTATGTTACTGATTTTATAGAGAAAGGTGACAATAGAGATTTCCAAACATAGGAGCAAGATGTGGACAGAGCAATGAGTTACATCTGTCTGTGACTCTGTAGGGATCTGTGATGCTGGCTGGAGGCTGGAAAGAGCCCTTGCAAATTGGTCAAAGAAAAATAGGCTTTGTTTTTTCAAAACCATTCTTAAAGGATATTTCCCAGGCTGTGTTGAGGAATAGCCAATTAGAGACTGTCAGAAGATGATTAGGATCAAGACCTCCCTGTTTTCCAGTTGATTGGTGTATTAGGCTTTCATTAGCAAGCAAATGAACTGGGTATGGGGGGAAAAGCAGTTGGAGAAAACACAACTTCTCTTGCTTACAGGGTGGCTGGTGTCTGCACAGCTGCCAGGATTTGAAATGGCAAATGAAATGCCGTGTGAGCTGAAGACAAGTTTTCTTTAAAACCCCGAGTTGCAGTTACGCCAACTTCAGCTTTAGTCCAAAGCTCGGCGTTTCAGTGCTAGGATGCGACTGTCAAGCTGCCGGTGTCAGCAACTGGCCTGTCTCTTGCCAGCAGGACTCCTGCTCCTGACAGGAAAGCGTTTCTGTGGAACACGCAGGTGCCTGTGGAGGTCACTTCCCGGCCCAGGACAAGGGCTGCGCTGACAACAACCCGGGCTGTGAAGTGGGGAACTTCTGCGTTTCCTGCCAGAGCTCTGCGGCCGCTTTAAATAAAAGGGCCTCGCTATTGCCGTGATAACTAATCTATAGCACAACTAACATCCTTGAGAAGAAGATAAGGGCTTGCCAAAGCCCAGCTGTTCTGGGTGTCCGACACTAAAGAACAAATCTGTTTGATAGTCCTTCAGATCAGGGTGGATGTTTGTGTCCAGTGTGGGTTAGCCAAGTGCCAAGGTTCTGCAGTGTTCCTATTCGACAGGACTTTGAAGTGACTGAAAATGTTATAACCTTTACTTGGAAATCCCATAGGTGTCCTGTTCTCGTGTGAATTTTTTGTATGTGATCATAATTCTCAAATATAGTTTTTTGGAAAACACCTGTTCGTAAACCCTCTTAAAGAAACATGTAGTTCATAAGTGGGAAGGGTGACAATGGAAGGAAAGGGACCTCCTTATGCTGTTCTACATAGGGGGTTGGGAACAGAATATTTGAATTTCAGGTTTTGTTAGCTAATTACAGAGTCATAACTTAAAAGAAAAATCACATCAGGAGTACCATGTATATATCAGCATTACCTTTCAGTAGATATTCTTTCTTTGAAGACAGGATGTATAAGAGATCTTTAGGGATACTGAGTTTTACTATTTTAAGTTTTAAAGGAATCTTTCTATTTTAAAACATTTAAGTTTGTGAAAGTCTGTGCAATTTCTTTTCTGCGGAATAGATTCACAGAAGCCACTATTTTGATGATGGCTTGTTCAGGTAATCTTTGAGTACGTGACTCTTTGTCCCACTAGAATAAAATGTGATTATTATATGCAATTGATCAGTTCAAAATTAAAATGAATATGATCTTCAAGTCAGCTAATATGCATTATGGATTTTATTTTCCAGTGTCTGAAGCTTGGAGTGACCAACCATGTCTCAGTCAGGTGAAAAAGTAAAGGTAAAGAGGTGGCTGCACAGACAAAATTTTGTTTAGAATCTCTTCAACTTCTGAAGATACTTGTGGTTTTATTGGAGTGATAAAATAGTGAATAAATGATGCCTTATTGCTTCAGATGTGCTTCTTAAAAGGAGCTGTTTAGTAGAAACACAACTTGCATGTGCTTCTAGTGATATGCTTTCGGATGTCTGCTAGTTGTTCAGTGTCATGTACGCGTTTAAAATTGTGCCTTTACCTAAGGAAATTTCATTTGACAAACCTTAACGTGCAATGTTTTTGCCCATCTGGGTGGGTTTAAAAGGATCATTAGCAAATAACTAATTGCTTTGGAAGTGATTTCCCCCATATCCCCCACCCACTGGAAGTATGGCTTTAGATAAAAACCTTTCTCATTATAAACTCATCTGTCCCTAGGTCGGGTATCTGCAGTTCTTGTTTAGGCTCCTATTTGGTTTTCAGTCAGTTGATAACAGATGGTGAAACAGACTTTACTTTTTATAGCCCAAATTTCTCTGATAAGTTTTTCAGGCACATTTCTTTTTCCTGCTTTTGTGTTAGAAATTAAACATTATGAAGATAGAATCACACAGAAATCTTCTGCTTGTTAAGCTGTTCACCTATCTTGGTAATCTCTGTGTTACTATACAATGCTCTTGTTTTTTCTACATGTGAATGTATGCATTATTTCTTTTTGGTATATTTGGCAGATACCAAATTTTAACAGATATTTTTGACATCCAGCTTAAAGTCTTTGATTTTTACATATGTTTACACCTTAGGATTAATAATAGCGTGTTTTTGCGAGCTTGCAGGTATTTTTTTAAGTCGAAGGAGAGACTTTTGTTTATGTGTAGCCCAAGTTGCTAAACAGATTTCTATTTAGATCAGACTGCTTGGTAAATTGGCCTGTTTCAAGGTCTGTCTTTATAGCAGCAAAGTTGTTTCATTCTCTATTTTTCCCTGCGCTTCATATACCTCTGCACTTTACTGTATAGAGTCAACAGAACTCTGTTTCAACTTTTTAGGGGGAAGGGGATCTCATTTATACTCAACTGTTGTTTTCTTGTCAGTTTTCTGACTCGGCAGGCTATGTGGGGTTCGCTAATCTGCCCAACCAGGTTCACAGGAAATCTGTGAAGAAAGGCTTTGAATTCACACTGATGGTGGTTGGTAAGTGACTTGTTTAAGTGGTTTTGACTGTTAAACAACAACAGATTTTTCTTTTTTTTCCCACATAGATATATATGTATCTTCCTACTTAGCAAATGACTGTTATACAGAAGAAAAAACTTTGAACCTCTATATGCTCTCTAATTAAATCTCATACTATCTTTTCATGTTGAGTAGGAAGAAGTATTTCTAGTGATAAAGATGATGAGTTTGAGCCAACAGGACATTCTTGCATTCCTGACTCATCATCAGGTGGTTGGGATAGTTGCTTAATCTTTGTTTGACTCCCATTTTCCCAGCTGAAGGCATGAATGCCCATGATGAATATCTTGCTGTTGAAATGGTGATGCTATTCATGTGTTTTCTGCTGTTCTATACTGACTCACTCTGGTATTACAAATAAACCTTTAATTTGTCAGTTCTGTGAATGAGCACCTGTAGGAGTCTTTAGAAAGTGTTTTAGGCACAAAGCTGTTTTAAGCATCGTGTTAAATTATACTTGCATTGCATCAGTTTAATGTTATACAAGTGCAAAGGGAATATGTTATACACCTTTTTGCAGTAGTTACTTTGGAATGACATGTTATTGAAAAATGAAAATGAGAAGAGAGGTGTAACACTTCCTTCTTATTTTCCATGCTCTATAGTACCATTTGGGATTATTTGGTGACAGACCTATTTATTTCACAGACATTGCTGAATGGTAACTTGTGATAAGTGTAGAGTTTTCTAATTCCATGTAGTTAGTGCTAATAAATACAGATAACTTCTCCGTCTCTTAGGTTAGTAGCATCCAAAGTAACATGGCTGATTGTTCTAAGTGCTGACTCCTTTGATTCCTTGGTCTAGGAAAAACGTGACTTTCTGAAATTCAGATTAGTAATTACAGTTACAGGTTTCACTTTATTACTTTGTAGAACAAAATTTGTATGACCTGAAGTTCTAGAATTGTGGAACTTTGCAGGTGAATTTTGCATAATTTTCTGTTTCATATATCCTAGGACCTATGTAGCTGTACCATAAGGGTGCGAAGCTCCACTGCTAGTTTGGGATTGCTTTATTCATTCTCCGTCCTAACAGTGTGCCAGGTTCAATTTCTAGCTTAGGAAAGCCTTAAAGCTCTCGGAAATTCTCAACAGGAGAGTTACAGCTCCTGATTTTGTAAGTTGATATGAAAAAAAGCTTTTATTTCCCCTGAAGTGGCCTATCTCTAGATCTGTAGTCAAAGTGCTGTATGACCTTTCAGCTTTTATTATGAAATCTATTACAGTAAACCTAGCATTTTCATGTAACACTTATAAAAACACTAGAGGCTTGTTTTTCCTGTGTTTTTAAAGTGCTTAGCTGGACCTTTGATGTTTTGTCTCAAGAACTAGGGTGGATCCTGATGAACAAATTTTTCTTCCATACTGTGGGCTTGGGAAAAGGTGCTTTTAAAAGCCTGCAGTAAAAGTGCATGTGCTTAATAATCTGAATTATTTTGTTTGTAGGTGAGTCTGGCTTGGGAAAATCCACTTTAATTAACAGTCTGTTCCTGACTGATCTTTATCCAGAACGTTATATTCCTGGAGCTGCCGGTAAATGTGATTTTGTGGTTCTTTTAGCCCATACCATATGAAATTTCATGTTCTTCCAGTTAACATTCTGATGATAACTTCCCCCATGAGACCCTCTCTTCATGCTGTCTAGCTGTATTTTAATCCTCCAAATTATATTTTGTTGAGCTGTTATTTTCTCATTTATATTTTCTTTCAAAGGTTCAGCTTTTGTTGTTTCTTCATCAATTGTTATTAAAGAGACTAATCCCTCAAACCTTTTAGGTGTCAATATACCTAAATGTGGTTTGGTCTGATCCCTCTTTTCTCTAATGTTTTTTTGCCTATAATACCTTAAATCTTGTTTAGAGGTGTAAATGCCTTTTGACAAAGGATCTAGCATGCTTCTGAGTATTAAAATTTTATTTTTGCATTTTTGTCATGAGTAAATCCCCTTTTTCAGTTCATTGCTTCTTGTTTATTTACAAAAATGTTAAATTTTGACTAGCTAGCTTGTTTTGTTTCTTTAAAACATTTTATGTAACGTAGGTTACAATGCACTTCAGATTGCATCTCATCCTGTGTTGCTCTTTCCTGCAGGGATTTCTGCAGCAGTTGATAGGCATACTAACAATCAAAATGTTCCTTCATTTTAGAGAAAATAGAGAGAACTGTTCAAATCGAAGCTTCTACGGTAGAGATAGAGGAGCGAGGAGTGAAACTGCGTTTGACAGTAGTTGACACACCAGGATATGGAGATGCCATTAACAGCCAGGACTGGTATGTGTGTAAATGCTGCTTTGCTTGATAGTTTGTATCTTACACAAATGCTACTCTGGCACCTGTGTCTCTCTGAACGTAATTGATTGAGCTGGTGATCTTTGGAAAACTCCTACTGAAAGGAAGTAACAAGTTAATTATTCTTAACATTGATGGGGTGTTATCGTTAATTCATAGTGGGTCTTTTCTGAGCCCTTGCAGTTAAACACAGTCTTCTAAGCACTTCTGTGTTCTGGGTGCTCATCTTCATATCATCAGTGACATGAGCATTTAGTTTGTGTGAGCTTTGAAATCAAATTTCTCCTTTTTTGTTGTTGTTGTTTAAAATGCACATTCTAGTAAAATTGTTTCAATTTTGTAACCTTTTCTTATTGCAAGGTTTGGTTAGTGTGCTCTGGGCTGTGATTCTCCTTCAAGATGAATTTCCTTTCCTCTAGGTTCTCTCTGACAACTGCGGTCAACTTTTTTGTCTTCATGGCTGTTCTAATAGGGCAGAATTTTGGTGGAGGGAACTTATTTTGTCTTTTCCTTTCTGTGTCTGCGGCCCATCCAGTTTCTGTGAATTTAAGACAGTACTTTTCATTTTTCATTCCCTGTCCTTTATATGTACTACTAGCAATTTGGATAGAACTGCTTTTTGTTTTTTACTACTTAGCTCTCTCTTTCCTCAATACTGCTGATAATCTTTCATGGCTGAAATAATTGTCTACAGATACACAGGACAACATACATAATTGCCTTAGCATAAAGATTGTGAAGAAAGAATTTCCAAATTGTCATCATTGTGCACTTTTCTTTAACTGTGGAAAACTGATCTTATAATAACTTTTTTCAAATAAAGATGAGATATATTAATGTGCTCACTAGGATGCCTGAATTATTCCAGTGCAACTAGAAGCTCAACTTTCAATTTCCATGTGGTTGTCTTTTAAGAAATGCTAACAGTATTTTTACTTAGCCATTAAATTTCATTGATGTTGGGTTTTGAGGTGGGTAATACGAAGACAAGCACTGTCACTGTGCAGAGAACGGGAGCATAAAGCTAATACTGGTTGATTTGAATTCTTCAGTATAAATTAAAGATCAGGAAGGAGGAAAATAGCTGATAAAATAGACATCTATAATGCCAATAGAATGTTTTGTAATCATTTCTTGATAGAATGCTGTGTTATCTGGAGCATTCTGAAGAACATTGTTATCGGACATAGTTTTTCTTTCTGTTGTGTAAATAAAGGCAGTGAATTTGTATAATATACTAAATGAAAATTTCAAAGAGAAGCTGTAGTGGGATTTTAAATTTTCCTCTCACTTTTCCTACTTTATTAAGTTGAAAAAAATGCACTTTTAGAATAGCACTGAGGCATCTTTCTGGGCTGCAACGTGGTCTTACTTATTTTGTGCACTGACTAGAGCTTCCTTCCGCTGGAGCGAGGAGCTCTGCAGCCTGTATTGTGTTACACAGAGCCCTTCCTGTTGATTGTGTGCTAATGCCCTTTGTTTATTCTGCTAAGATGTTTCTTAGAGACCTACGTGTTCAGGTTTTTCCCCTCTCTTTCTGAAGGCTTGCTAAATAGAGTTGTTCCATGATGATTCAGACCCAGTAGCACAACTTACAGGCTTATACTTAGTTGTCTGTGACAAATCTTAAACGTCAAAATACGTTACGAGAACAAATAGTACTTGGATACTACAAAATAAAAAGATGCAGTTAATTTTAATTGTCTCTCTCTCGAGTCCCGTTTTCTTATGCCACATGAAAAGACTTTGTTTCAGCTGTGATGAGTGTCATTTTGACAAAAGCTCTTAGTCTTTACAGGATGTCACAGGGACGTGGATGGATGGACTCTTTGTTTCAAACTGTAGTCAAGACTAACCCCGGGCAACAACCTTCCTTCCTTGTCCGCTCAGAGGGAGCAGCAGGTTCGTGTTCTTGAACTTATGTTTGTGTTCAGGAGCACTTACTGCAATTATAGTTAACCAGTAGATGGTGCTGATTTTAATCCAAATTTTATAAAGCACTTTTTTGGGAAAGCTGCAGTTTATGCACACTGCCTGTTTTTCAGGGTGATGAATTTTACTAAGGTTATTTCTGAACAGAGGTAAATCAAGCTGGCGTGATGTCCCTAGGAGACAGCAGTTGTTGATAGTGTTTCAAATATCTTTTTCCAGAGTAGGTTTCCTAATGGCTTTTTGTTTCTGTCTTTGCACTGATGAAAGGGCTTAATTTTAGAGTTTGACTTTCAAGGATGTG
The DNA here is from genome assembly GCF_963082525.1 of Nesoenas mayeri. NCBI lineage: Eukaryota > Metazoa > Chordata > Aves > Columbiformes > Columbidae > Nesoenas > Nesoenas mayeri. The sequence goes on along the minus strand of NC_137565.1, from coordinate 7,799,426 downwards.
CAGTGGTGTCAATTTTTATGTATTTTCCATCATAGAATAAGTGCTAGGAAGGACTATGTGTTGTCCCAAATTTGTCCAGGAGGTCTCCTGGATTGGAAGAACAACAATGTTGGATTGGGAAATGAGTTATTATAAATTTAGTACAACATATCTAAAGTGATTATTTTTTTGTTTTCCAAATGCTGTTGTACTTAAAACAGCCTGTAAGAAAAGGTAGATGCTAACCACAGTTAACCAGAGTGATAATTTTTTAGATTCCGTATGGAGCTTTAGTGCTGGCTGGAGTTGTGTATTCTAGAATCAAACTACACCCAGGAATGCTCTTGGCATCTGTTTAGGTGTGTGTTTGGAGAACAGAAAAATTCTTTACAGTGGGAAGTTTGAAGCATAGAGCTCTTCCATGCATAAGGTCATTGGGATTGTGAGAGCAGCATGTCCTTGGAGTAACAGCTTTCATTAGACAGAGAAATGATGTAAGGAGAGGAGGAAAAAAAATTGCTTCATGCACAGGTTTGGAATCAAATCTGACCTCAAAATGATGATTGACAAAAACAGTCTACAGCTGAACTTGTTGGATATTGCTAAACATATGCCTTGTTTCACTTAGTTGCAGTGTCGCAGGTCACTCTTTGGTAACTGCTTTCTTGCTGCTGCTAAGTTTCATTTTTTACTGGCTCATGTTAAGTTGTATTTTGTGTTTTTTTGGCACCTTGGTAATAGTGTTAATTTTCCCCTGGTGGGCTTAAATGCAACACTTGTGTTTGCTGTTACAGTGCAGGATGTGCTATCTCCTCAGTCATGGTCAGCACAGCGCTGCAGGGCAGGTGTTTCCCGGAAGTCCAGGAGGTACAGGACACTGACACCATATTTATAGGGAAAATTATAGCTGTTAGAGCTAGAAAACTGCACGTAAACTAATTACATTGCCAGAGAAATGTGCGATAGTTGCTTTCCCATTGTTTGTGCTTGGTTTCTGTCCTAACGTTTTACGTCTTCAGTCTCATTACCTTTCACCAACTAGAAGGAGACTATCTAAGATTAACAGGAATGTAATCCATGTCCTTTTCCACGTGTAAGTATTAAGATATTAGTTCTTAAGGACTTGAGCAGCACTAAGGTCAAAATGGAATAAATTCCATGTGTTGCTCTGTCTTCGTCTGTAGAATGAGCTAGAACAGTGCAAATCTTGCAAAGACATAAACATGTGTGTATATATATGTTCTAGTATGGATTTATTACTCCTAGACCCAAAAGCTTACTCAGCTTTGGAAAACAAAATTCCTTCCAGGATCTCTTCAATCATTCTTGTAACTTTCTTTCATTACCTTCATTTCAAGCATGCAGCCCAGGGTTGAACTTTGCTGCCTGTCACAGTATTTACCATCATTTTATGGGTTCATTTTCTAGATTACTAATTATTTTTTTGAATTCTCTGGTCTGTTTCCTCCATAAATTTCTCTAGTCAAATTTTCCCAACAACAGAAATACTATTTTTCAAGTTCAGCTTTCTCCTCAGTTTTTCTCCAAGTAGTTTAAGATATATTCATGATGCGCAGTCATCTGCCTAATCTTATCTTCATCAGTGTGTTCGTTTCCCTTTCCTCTGCAGTACTTAATATAAAGTGTCCTTTTATATTAATGTTGTTTACAGGTGGCTACATGGTCTGGAATTTTTAAAACAATCTTCTTAGTAATGCATTGTGTTTTCTTTCTCTAGTCGCTGCTCTTTGTATCTGGTTGATCTATGTGATGAAATTTTGTGTTCCTTTACTTCTTTGAAGGATATATTTTAAAATACCTTGAATTAAGTAGGAATTATTTTTTTCTTTGCCAACAGAGAAGGATTCTGTAAGGTAACAAAAATAGCTTCATAAATCATGCGATGCTTTAGTGTGTAACTTGCAAATCTATTTGTACTTAATTCAAACAGACTAGAATACCCAGATCTTCATAGGTATCTATAGAAACATGGTTCTAAGGTCAGGGTTGTAAATCAAGAGGAAATCCGGGATATGTCATTTGTCAGCTGGTTTAAAAACAAATCTTCACCCTGTACCTCCAGAAGAAAAGCAGAAAAATCCTCAGTCTTGTGTTCCTGTCTGTGTTGTCTCAGCACTGTCTCAGTGCTTTTCTCTAAGCTCACACTCGAACTTTTTATCCAGTGGACCAAGTTAAAAAAGTAGCTCAGGCATGGACACTTGGTGGTTGCTATGAAAATATCTTTTTACATTATCAAAATACTTTTCCTCAGTAGTAAATTCAATGCTAGCAAGTTGAATTTTTGTAACAGAAATGTTCTTGAGACAAGTATGATTCTCCTTCTGTTTTTATCTTTGCGTAACTCTCTTTATTATTTTAAAACTGATCTAAGATACCTCTCTTCCCCCTCATATCACAGCTTCAAAACAATTATCCAGTACATTGACAACCAGTTTGAACGATACCTTCATGATGAGAGCGGTCTAAACAGGCGCCACATTATAGACAACAGAGTCCATTGCTGTTTTTACTTCATCTCTCCCTTTGGGCATGGGTAAGTAAAAGCTCTTGGGCTCTTGTCTTTTAGAGCGTTATATCTTGTTCATAAGTCTGTTCATTACTTGAACTGGAAACTTAATTTTGAGTTACTTCCCACACTGTCACTTAGCCAATGCAATTAAAATGGTCCTTGGGGATTAATGCTCTACTCTGCTTTGTCCGCTTTTTGGCTTCTAATATTGTTTTGAAGCAGTCAGTATTGCATTGTTTATCACCCAGAAACAGAAGAGCTTATAACATCGAATTTATTTTATAGTGACAATTTTAATTTCAATTTAGACTCTACACAACCAAGCTGGTAAGCAAGTGCTCTGACTTCATTTATTCTGAAAATACTGTTTATGTAGATGCCAGAAATAAATAACTCCTAATACATTTGGTCTGTTTAAAAAACAAACAAACAAAAACCATGAAAAAACCCACCCAAACCCCCTCACAAACAAATGAAAAACTCACCTTTTTATTGTTATTGTGTTTTTTTTTCTTGTTGGCAGGCTGAAACCATTAGATGTAGAGTTCATGAAGGCTCTTCATGGAAAAGTCAACATTGTCCCTGTGATCGCCAAGGCTGACACACTGACGCTGAAGGAGAGAGAAAGGCTGAAGAGAAGAGTAGGTCTAACACTTGATCATGAGAACAATGCAACTCCTACAATGTTAAAGCCAAATATAAAGTAAATTAAAACTGGAGAGGGGTGAATGATAGTGGCCAAAGACCTAATCTTCAGGAGGTGTGAGGTGGGAAATCTTCACTGGGGTCTGATGTGCTTTACCATTTACGTTTGCTGAGAATTGGCCATTATTGCTTCATCTGCTGTAGCAAGCAGCGCACCCCTCTGGAGCAGATTTTGAGCAAAACGGTTTGTAATGAGGGCTCAAATCATCCTGCAGTGCATGTAGTGTAGATGTTTCAGACTAGCTCTTGTCTAGTCCAGTGGACTTAAAGCCTATTGGTGGTGGGAGAGCATTAAATGTGTTTCGAGAGTCTTTGTTTAGTTTCGTCCAAAACAAACTTGCTTGCATACTCTAGCTGTGCCATGTGGTTTGTAGGGAAATGTGGCTAAATCAGGGTGATTGGAAACTTGCTTAATAAGTGCACCCATGATACAAATTAACATGCTCATATAGAGGCAGGACAGTTGGACTGATGTATGATCCAGATGCTTTTGGTAGCTCCATTGTTATGGAAAAATGTATGTTGTTTTGTATACATTTTTTCCTACTAGGTTATCTGTTCATGCGAAATACCAGGATGTACTCAGGATTGCATTGGAAAAAGTCTTTTTGTGTTGGAAGATTTACTGGCTGTCTTTAATATATTTTGCCAAACCTAAAACAGGCCAGCCTCTGCCAAATACGACATGGTAGTGAATTCTACAGGAATGAAGTACTTATTTGTGGTTGTAAAACTCTTTCACCTTAGATCTAATTTCCATTTAATCTCATAATAGAACAATCTGCCCAAAAAATGTAAATATTTAATATTTCCTGGTTTATCCTCTTTGATTCAGACTGGCTTCATGCACCACACAAAGAAAGGAACGGGTAGGTGGTGAGATTATATTATGTTGGAAGATGGCTCAGTAAAATTTATTGAGATTGGGTCAATAGAACCTGAGAAAAGTTTGCAAAATCAGTTCATTCACTTGTTAAGCATAACAGATATTTTTTTATTCCTCCACAAATGCTATGAAGAGGTGACAGGTACTGTGGGCAAAACAAAGCCAGATGTGGCTGCTGGCTTCACTGCTTCTCTTCTTCTGTAGCTGTACTGACTTGGTTAAAGATTTTTGTCTGATAGTAGGCAGTGCTTGTGGAGCTGCTACTGTTTATAAAGAATCTGTATTTGATCTTTCAGCAGCGTACTTCAGGCTCGGTTTTCAGAGGTACTTTTTTTTGGTTCAGCATTTGTTAGCAGAATGATGTTGAAAGATTTGAAGCAGGCATTTAAGTGGAACGGTAATCATTTTACAATATAATTCACTGGGAATCTGAATGTTCTGCTTTGTCAGTTCAAGTATATAAAATAAACTGATACAAGTTAGCTACAGTCATCTTTCACAAGAAGCAGCTCTTGGGTGAAATGAAGAGGAACATGCTCTTTCCAGCTTTCAATACTTGCGGTAATTGTTTTGGGACTCCTGTGTGCTCCTTTTATCTGCTGCTTGGTGGCCTTTCCTAGGGTCAAGCACACCACAGTGCACGTGTTGTTTGATGTTCGCTTCTGTGTGTTGTTAACACCGGAGTTCAGCTGAAACGTGGCAGTAGCATAAACGAACATGTTTCCCAATATGAATTTGGAATTGCTTATTTGTCAGTGCAGTTTTGTAAGGGTTGTTAGATTGAGGGTTAATGATGTACATTTATTGTAGAAGATGGAGATGAATCCCAGTTTACATACCCTGTGATGAGCAGATTAATTTAAAGGCAACTTCTCTTGACCATGTTCAGTGCTAATCCTTATGTAGTTATTTCTAGACTTTAAAACAATCTTGACTTACATATATGGACACCACATTTATGCATTGCCTAAATGTAACGAGATGTATGGCACTGAAGCTGTAGTCTGAGGAAGTGGTTAGGAAACAGGTAAACAAGTCTTCATTATTTTTGTGCTGCTGGCAAAGGTCACTCTACAAACTGAGTTTATACTAAGTCAAGTGTATAATGTGGTTCCAAAGCTTTGAAAGTCTAGTTACTGTATATTGTTCTAACTCAAAGCATCTCGGCTCACAGAATCTCTAATCAGGAGTAAGAATCAAAATCCTACTTTGCTGACGCAGCTTGAAGTCCTATTTTTTTTTAGATGTTTCTGCCATTTGGCCATCAATCTGAAGTGTGATGTTTTTGTTTTGCCGCTTTGGACTAAGCAGCAAGATCAGCTTGTGGGGCTTGAAAAGGAAACCCAGCTTGGAGTAATTCCTGTTTGGTCTTTCTGGAATTCAAAGTTATTTTTTAGAAGTCTGGAGTGGGAAGAAATGCAAGGCAGTTTCACAAGCTGTGCCATGCAAGGCTGCGAAGGAAACCTGCTCAAAAGAATGACTTCATGAGAGGGGAACTAATATTTTGACTTTTTTTTTTTTAATTTCCCATGGGAAGGCTAATCTTTAGGAACACAGAATCCTCTGAGGCCAATAAAATTCAGATTTGAAGAAGCAAAATGCTGTTTCATTGTTAGGACCATAAAATACAGTTTGTTTTTATTGCAATTCTTTTTCCTTTCAGGAAAGCACTAGGTTTAACAGCTGTAATATATTATTCTAGCACCCCTGTTGTTGGCCTTCCCGTTATTGTTTCGCTTGCATTTTATCTTGAAGATCTCAGCCAGGTTAAATGTGCTTTCTTGTTTTATGCAGCTACTCCAAGACATTGCACTGTAGTGCTGCCCCACCTGTTCCAGCTGTGCATCTTTTAGTATCATTTGGTGACAAGTTAGTTATCTTCCATTTTGCAAAACAGTAACAACATGCATTGGTTTACATTTAGTTGTGTGAATGTAACTGTTAATTGCTTGTTGGCAGCACTTATTCCCAAACTTTTTTCTTTTAAAAATATTGCTCTCTGTGTAGGTGGGGGCTCATAATATTTTATTCAGTGTGTGCGCGTGTGTGAGTGCGGGGGATGTTTATATACCTGGCAGGGAAACGTTGTCCTGGGAATAGCTGTGGCTCATACATGGTCATTCCTCTTCTAATGGTCTGAAGGATTGCTTTATTTTAAACAGCTGTTTTTAATCAAGCTCTGGTTGGATCAGTTTTATTTATACAACAATACTATGAGAAGGCTCATTAAGGCGTCTCGTCTGTTTGAAGTCTGGTTGTAATTGTGTTATCAAGTTATATGAACAGCCTGGCGTAGGCTTTTCTGACTGTTTTTTATGGTTACCTCAAAACTGCCTCTGGTTTTACCCCAGCTTTGCTGCTGGAGTTTATTACTGCAGTGGTGCTGCTGCTTGGTTCTGGTGCTGGTTGTGGGGTTAACACATGCAAATCATTGGGGAATACTAATCTGGGAAGCTTGCAGATATAACCTTTTCTGCTGAGATATCCAAGATGCCTTTGAAGAGAGTTACTGTGCAGTCTCAGTGTTCTTCATGCTTTCCTCATACCACCACCCCTTAGTGAAAGAAAATCTTGTCAGTGCATTTGATGGGATTTCTGACTTAAAGATTTTGAACAGTATGGCAGTAGAAGTATTATTCCCTTCAGTTTTGAAGCAAGCATTGACTTGTAGCACCTTATGAAACTGCCTAAGGCCTGGCGTTGTGCTAGCTGCTTACCCTGCAGTGATTTCATTAGGGAAAGAATGCGCAAAGGAATACAGATAGGATATTTTTATATATTAATCTCAGACATTAGTGACAATAGAGAAAACTGTCTAGGGATGGTTTTTCTCTTAGTGGATTTTGAATAGCTTTTGTCTTTTTGAATCAAGAGACAATAGGCACTGTCTTCTAGATATTTGTGTCTATCAAATACCCAAAAATATACTTTGGCATGGGCTGCATGGTTTTGATGCTGTAACTAATGAATCCCTTCTCCAAATTCATTGCTTTTACTTGTTTTTTCTTATTAACTTCACTTTGTTTTTTTCTGCGTCTGTATTATGCTCCATGTAAATCTTCAGGTTTTTTAAAAAATTATTTAGTTGGTATGTTTACAGGATATTTGTGGACTTGAAGTCTCTTTTAAATGAAGGAAAAATGCTGGGTTTTTTTCTTCATAGGTAGAATAAAATGAATGCTGTGTCAGATAGTCCTGTTGGACACACACTGATTTGGTAGTACATACACTCAAAGCATAAGTAATGGCAATTTCTGCTAATGATTTTTTTTCTAAGCAGAAGAGCATTCTGATTTTTCTAGATGTGGCAGATGAGTAAATCAGTTGTATATATTTTTAATTTAATACATCTTCAATGAAATAAGAACTTGTTATTCTTTCATTTTTGTAAACTTCAGGTTCTGGATGAGATTTCCGAGCATGGCATTAGGATTTATCAACTCCCTGATGCGGATTCTGACGAAGATGAGGAGTTTAAAGAACAAACCAGAGTTTTAAAGGCAAGTTTCACTCCTAATTTGTTATTTTGTTGCAGTACTTCTTCAAGCCTACAGGATGCTTAAAGGTACTTTATTCCTTTATAACGTGTTGAAAATTCGACTTTTCTTCGGATGTTAACTCCTCTGAATTATAATCCTTTTTATTCCAGTTTCTGCTTCATCAGAATTCTAAATGTAGCGTGTCATGACTTTCCTTTCTCTTTTAAATGTAAGCAACTGTTCAGCAAGGACTGTGATTTGCAGTCTGTTTTCTGACTCAAACCCTTTACATGCAAGCAAAGAGAATGTGCATGTGTTATGGTTACTATACTAATTAACAACTTCCCTCTTGTTAGAGCAGATAATACATGTTTTAAGTAATTTCCTCTTAGTGCTGTGATATTAGCAAAGGTGCTTGAAGAATGTATCTGAAATTCTATGTCTAGCTACTTCAATCTGTATCTGAAGAATGTTTCTGTTGGCTGTTTTCCATGCATGATGTTATGTCAGATGACACATTTTGCCCAAACTGTACTTCAACAACAATCAAGTGTTCCTAAAGCAAAGCGTCATTTCCTTTTGTGCCTTGTGTTTGAAGACAAACTGATCCTAACACAACTGCAGGTGTTAACAATGAGAGGTTGCATTACCTAGAATAGGATTTTGTGGTTTTCTCATGTGGAAGGATTATAGTAGAGTACATTTGTCAGCATTTCTTTTCCCTCCTCCTGTCTGTTACTTAAGTCTTTTTGCTTTCTTTCAAAGAGAAACAAAACATGCAAAAGTAACCAGTCAGAAATCAAACCAGAAATTTGTTTTACTCTATCTCAACTTAGGCCAGCATTCCCTTTGCTGTTATTGGATCCAATCAACTTATTGAGGTGAAAGGCAAGAAAATCAGAGGCCGTCTGTATCCGTGGGGAGTTGTTGAAGTTGAAAATCCAGAGCACAATGATTTCCTTAAACTGCGCACAATGCTGGTGTGAGTAATGGTAAAATTATCCCATCTCCGGTGGTGATGTAACTGTTACAATGACTAGAGAGGTACAAGAACATGAACTCCTGAATTCAAAACAAACTCTAATGGCAGGTACTTTTAGCCCGCTGCAGCTCATTTTGCTGCTGTAATCCTCTGATCTCTGACTTCAGAAAAGATTTTCGGTGTTTTACATTGACAGTTATATGTGACAGTTTACATGTCTTATGTGAACTGATGGCTTTACATATACGTTGATGTTTTCTTATAGTGCAGTGGGTGAGGCAGAGAGGCTTTTAAAATATTACCAGAAGTGATTGATTAAAATGTGAAGAGTGTTCTAAAGGGAAAGCTCAGGTTTCTTGGCAGTCTAGGAAATCCTGTTTTAAACAGGATACCCCCCCTTTATGATTTTAGTTGATACGGATATATTGTGCCTGTGTAGATGGTTTTAAGTGTTGTGGGTATGGTGGGTTTGGTGGGCTTTGGTGTGTGTGTGTTTTTACGACCTCTCCCTGTTGCTGGAAATTGAATTCTGTTGTGCATTCCTGGTTTCAGTCTTTGCTGGGCAGGGATCGCCCTCTGCTGGTCACTCATAGTGGGCACTTCTTTCCTGACAATGTCAGCTGCTATGTGAGCCAAGGAGCTCCACCTAGTTCTCTGTTACAAATTACACCTAATAGCACTTAAGAGGCAAAAAATACTTCAGGAATTCAAGTATCTTTCTGAATAACTGCCTTCTCAATGTTCTCAAAACTGTAAAGACAGGTATGAACAACTCCTGTAGACTCAGTAGTAAACAAGAGGGTGATGACATACTTTGGGTCTTTGAAGAATATTGGTGGGAGGGCGCTTAAGTGTGAATTAAAGAGCAATAAACATGAAAGCAGTGTTCTGGCTAGCTTTACGTCAGCCTTGATCTGTAAGGATTATTTTTCCAGTAAATGCATCCATTATAGAAAAAAAAAAAGAAGATAAAAGGGTGTTTTTCTTCCTTTGACAAGAAGGACAAAGTGTTCAATAGCCCTTTGCATGTTCTAGAACACACATGCAGGACCTGCAGGAGGTGACCCAAGACTTGCACTATGAAAACTTCCGTTCGGAGAGGCTAAAGCGAACCGGCAAGTAAGTGCGTGTGTGCGCCTTTGGGCATTACTGCTCGTGGGTCTCTTCTTTTTCCTCTGTGCCATTGAACTTGTTCATCTAACTCATCTCACCTGTAACTAATTATTTCTCTTGAGATTTCAATCTATGGAGTTGCCGAAATTTATATTAAATGTTCTCCCTGAAGAACAGTAATATTAGCAAAGTGCGGTGCTTACAAACAGCCGTTCTTGCTTTTGTATCCATTCCTTTTTCTCTATGCTTTTAATTGGAATGTACATAAAGAAGCTGTGGGCTGCAGGCAAGGTAGTTTTTTATTGAACGGTGTCTACTTTGAAAAAAAAATTCTAGTGGGCACATTTAAATAGGCCCCATCCTATCTGATCAGGCAGGATATTGTTTCTCCAGTTATTGCAGGGCTTGCTTGTTCATATATAGCTAGAGAGAGAAGTTCAGACCAAACAATCATTTTTGGTAATGTTTGTGGTGGGTTTTTGTGTTTTTGATTTGTTTTGTTTTTTTATTTCTTGGTAAGGTTTCTGTCCTTGGCAACTTCATGCAAAAAATCTGCACGTACCTGTGCTGCATCTTTTTTGATAGCAACTTATTCTTATGTCCACTTCACTTGTTCTTTAAGTATTCAGCCAAACATTTTGATCTTAAAGAAGAAAGGAAATAGCCTACACTGCTTTTTGATGCTTGATTTTTGTACCATGGATACATAATGGAGGGAATCTCTTGATTAAATAGCTAAAAAAATCACTATAGCAGTGAATAAATAAAATTTTAAGAAATGGGGAGTGAATAACAGGAGTGTGAGGTAAAGATGGTGTTTTACAAAAGGGAAGCATGGGTTTAAAAATATCCTAATTTCCCTTGTACGGAAGCATGTAGACTTTTTGTTGTAGTTATATTAACTGAAATATGAACCTTGAATCTGTTCTTGGAGAGTTTTGCTTCTGTATCCTACACACATCAATGTGTTCTCTTGTTCAATAGGCCTGTTGAAGAAGAAGTGGTAGATAAGGACAGAATCCTCCAGCAGAAAGAGGCTGAGGTAAGAGGAAGATTCTAAACCTGTTGTTCTTTAATATAACATGCTATATTTCAATTTCAGTGTTCTATGTCAACTGCCTATGGAGGGTAGGACTGGAGTTGTGAAAAATGACAGACCTTATCTGAACATACAGGTTGCCCATACAAAGTGTTTTGGTTATAGTCACTTGCGTACTGCAGATGGTAGGTAGCACGTGGATCCTTGGTTGTAGGCAGGGTATTTATCACTTCCAGTTGTGCTAATTTTCCATAAGGATAGTTGCTATTTTTTAAGTGTTAAGGTCAATTTGTTTTTCAGCTATATATATTGCTATAGACATAATATGTTGGGGTAGACTGATAGTCTAATAGACAGTCACGTTACCAGTACATTTCTTCTTATGTCTTGTGGCTCTGGAGTAGAAAAATGTTGTTGAATCTTAAGAATCCCATGATATCACTAATATGTATGTTTTTTTTAATCTCGACATGCAGCAAAATTCATAGTATTTCTATTGTACCAGTCTACTTATGGATTGGGTGTTTTCTATCTGATTTCTTACTCAAGTTTCAAATTATTACTAGGCCTTTCAGCTTAACATTTTTATGGTAAAATTCTGAAGATTTAGAGATATTTAGCGCAGTATTTAAATTCAAGCAGTGCACTGCCAATGCTTATGACTGCTTGCATTGTGAAAACTTAAGACCTGCTGCCAGTCGGAAGACAGTGTTTGTTCTGTTTACCATTCTTTTGTCCAATTCAGCTTGGATCCAAGTCCATAAATGCAGGAAAACATGATTTAAAATATAAACACATATATGGAGTGATTTGGATGAAGCAGTAAAAAACTACAAGCAGTTTTGTCTGTTTCTGAGGTGAAAGACTCAGGCTCCCATACATGGAAATTTTTGAAATATAGTTACTTCAATCTGTGCATTTCCTTTTTCCTTTATAGCATCCACATTTAAAAATAGCTAACCCTGGTATGTTGACTTAAATAGTAAAAAATTTTCCTAAAAGGAAATGCAAAAGCAGCTGATTATCACCGTAACGTGTAGTTAATAGTAAGAATTACTGGAGATTAAATTAACTGCATCTTTATCAGTGTATAACTTCATTTCAGTGATGTAAGTGCACTTGATGGCCATGCAGTTATGACGGTGGAACTTCTGCAAGTGTTCTGTGCACAAATTAACTGTCTCCCATTTACTGATGTGTGTGTAAAACAAGAGTAGACCAGCAGCTGATAGCCAGGGATATGGGATGCTTTGAAAACGTCAGAGGTATTTTTTGAAAAGGTTTTGTGGTGTGTGTGTGGCTTTTCTTCTTTTGTTCTTAATGCTTGCAGGATTCTGGGCTTAGAGAATTTAAGTCATAACTGTTTCTCCTGTTACTTGAACTATGTAAATTGTATGTGTCTAGTAGTTAAGGAGAAACTAGAGTATCCTCGTAGAACTATTTGTCTTAAGGTTTATGTCTGAAAAGATTCTCCTGTAACAGTTTCCACTGGAAACTGTTGATATTGCAGGCACATTATTAATACTGGTCTATTCTGACCACTCTGTGTGAATGTGTATATATATGTATGTAATGTATTTTTTTAATATAACATGGCTAAAGGGGTGAAGTCTTTAATTTCTTGAAGGACAGTCTCTGCAAGTTTCCTCTGGGAATAATCATCTCTGAATAACTGCTGCTGAAGTTGCAGAAGATTAGGTTAGAATTTGAAAAAACAAATAGATTTTTAACTTCTGCTTTCTATTGTCCCAAAGAGATCAAGAGGCTTTGCTGAATCTTCTGTAGATAAGCCGGTATGAAATCCCTTCATCTCCGTATCATCCCTCAGGTTCAGACTGGGAAAAGTCTGGGGAGGAGAGAGGCACAGAGGAAATGGGCTCGCATTCCATGGCCTTTGCAGAGAAAACAAATATCCATTTCCCCTCCTGTTTTGCATTCCCATCAGTAACGGTGCTTGACGTTCTATTTACAGTTTTGTGAGGTTTATATAACCTTGGAAGGAATGAATGTTTGGGCTAATGCCAGGATCATCTTTATAAAGGCATCACTTTTGCTAAATGATCTTTTATTATGCCAAAGGATGTGGTCCCCAGTTCAGCAATTTGGAATTTATTGCTCAGTCTGGTTGTGATTTTTGCTCATTTGCAAGTGGTGACCTGTTTTTCTGAGCTGGGATGTGAAAATAAGAAGCAAAGCACCCATGTTCCCAACTGTAAATATACGGCAGTTCAGATTATTTGGATGTTGTGGTGCAAATGGGCACAAACTTAAGAAAGCTTGTAGTATTGTGCCGTACTCTTCCTACTCTGTAAATATCTCATAATAAAAGCATTTCAAAGTTTTGAGAGGCAGTACTTCCAAGAAAAATGTCATTTCACGTAATCATGGTTCTAACAAGGAACAAACTTCCTCTGTTGGTGAGTGGGTTGGTTGGTTGATTTGTTTTCCTCCATGAGCTGCCCCAAGGCTTTGGGCAAATCCCTTCTCTCTACTGTCTTCAGTGAAGCTGGTCAGCAATAGGCTGAATGTAGTAGAATTAATTGCTATGTCAGAATGTTTTTTTAATGTCTTTGCACTTTTAGGCTGTGTTTAACCCTTCATCAGCTGAGCTGAAGAACCCTGGTTTGGTACAGGGGTCTGTAGGGAACAGCGGGGGGGCTGCTGGGCTGCGGCACAGCAGCAGCTTTGGGGTAGGTGAGGATGTGATTGCATGTGGGGAACCACCTGGTGTTGCAGGTATTTGTGTCTTCTGGAAAGACAAGGTGAGAACTTAGATATGGAGAGACAGCATGACTGCTGGTGCAGGCCTGCAGACCTCGGGGAAATACAAACCGCGCTGAAGTTTCGTTTGTTTTGCGGGATGTTGTTGCCCAATTCAGGGGAGCAAAATGCTTCAGACTTCCTCCATAAGGTGACGTAGTCTTAGTTCTGGGAGAACATAATGAGAAGAAAACCCTTGATAAGCAATTAACAATGATAATCCCTTGGGGACCGGAATGAAGACCAATTTTTTCTTTTTTATGGAGTAACTGCTTTCTTTCTGTCCTTTTGAGTTGTTCTTTGAAGGAACAATGTGTGCTGCCTGCGGGGTGTGATGGCTGTGGCCATAGTGACTTCTATTATAAATAACGTCGATATGTTTTATGAAATACATTTATCTTGATTGTAGCCCCTTTTCCAATATATCATAGTAAATTTGTCAGGAATATTTCTCTTGTCTTCAGTTAATGAGATTAATTGTACTCTTTAGTATTGGAAGTATTTTTAACCAATGGCAACTATCATGGGAACATCTCGATTTTAATAGAAAATGCACTGTGCAGTTTTCCATCTCACCCTGTTCTTGCAGCCTCTTCCCTTACGAACTTCCTTCTGTAAAGGCATGGGCTGAAAGAATCATACTTGGTGTGGGGAGGGGAAGCAGGTCAGTGGGAAGCAGTATTGTTTGGTTTCTAACATTTATTTTCCTGTGATATCTGTAGGATTGTCACCAAAAAGCCGCTCACCTTATTCAGACAGGAGTAGTTGGTATCCTGAGCAAAGCACAGTAGGATAGATGAAATCCTGGAGGTAAAGCGGGGCTGTGGATCTGTGCTTTCTATTAGTGACATGGGAACTGTTAAGAAGCTGTAGGGTTCACTTTTAACTCTGTAACCTTGACTCTCATTTTAAATGTTTGTTTCCTTGTGTATTGCTATGGTAGTTATGTGTAGTCATTACCCAGTAGTTACATAATAGTTTGAACTAAATTTTAGTCCTGACATAACCCAGGTATAAACTCCACCTAGTTTACTTAAGTTTACTCTCTTGATGTCTGGGAATTCACAGGACTTACCTACTAGTGGCCATAGGATACAACAACATGAGTAGTTTTTTTAACAGGCTTTATGCCTCAAAATTTTTCTACTGAATTATGCTACAATCACTTCAGAAACTTGCCATTTTTTAGCTAATGGATGAGACTAACACATATCCAGCAGACCCCAAAAACACCACATGAAGAAGGAAAATCTTACCATCTGAACGCTAGAGCAGAGGAGGTCTCGTAGTGCTTTTGTCCTACCTTACATTTGAGTCGCACAGCATCTGTTTTCTCTCATGGTGTGGGCATATTTTTATCAATTAAGGTTAAGAAAACATGAGACTGTGCTGTATTTAAGTCTAAAAATATGACGTTAGCTATTAGCAGAATTGTGTGTTTGAGCAATCACTGTAATACATGTGCAGCAGTATCTTCCCCTGTGATTACTGAATGGTTTCTATTTTGGGGATGTTTCATGGCTCAGCTTGGAGTGCTCTTGGGAAGGCTCAAGTAGGCGAGCTTTCAAAAAGCTGGTTTTATTCTGATGGTAGATCTGCAGAGATGCAGTTGAACAGACCAGGTGTCTTCCAGTTCTACAAGCTGATCTTTGAAACGTTTTTCTTGGGCCATGGAATCAATGCAACTCTCATTTCTGAGATTTCCTGCTTTTTTGTCCTCCTTCCTGCAGCACTATGCTATGTTTTTGATTAGAGGCTTTTTGCTTAAAGTGTTTAGCAGAAAGATGTAGGTAGGTATATAACCATCACTACCAGCTGTATCTCCTGCTGTTCTTGTGTGATTCTCCTTTTGTCCATGTATCTATGCAGCAGTCACAGGAACCTGAATTAGCCTCTGTTAAACCTGTGCTGCTGCAGCAGCAGTTTATAATCCTGCTGGTTTTAAGCAGCCTCTGTAACCTCTGGTTACTCTGCAATCTCTCTTTTTTCCATATTCTTTACTCTTCAGTTTCTTACTCTTTCCCAAATGTGTACCTGAGACCAGGCAAGAAAACCTAATAAAGGCATCTGCAGTTAGTTTTGCCGTGGACTTTCTGGCTTTGGTTAATTTTCAGCGTTTTGTTTTGGGTTTGGTTGTGTTAGTTTTTGGTTTGTTTTTCTTCGAACTTTAACACCTCAACACCACATACATGTAGTCAAGCATTTATTGCATATCCTTTTGTGTTGAATCTCATGAAGTAACTAGTATCACAATAGCTAATGTGGTTGACTGGGTGAAAATACAGTTTAATTGTTTAAACATATAGTGCTTTTTTGAGTTGAAGAGTTTTTCTCCCCTCCCCGTCTCTGAAAATAAATGAAAGCAATTCTGTAATTACTTTTTTCTAAAGGGAAGAAAGGCTGGATATATTATAAAATGATACAATGATTCTTAGAATAATGAAAACTTGCTATGCAAGCCTCAGATTATTACGTGAAACAGACTCTTATTTCATACAGTGTGCATGGAAATAGCAGCCTATTTCTTTTCCGGTTAGTAAGATAGGGCACTTGGCAGTTGTGTATGTGGAGCTTCCCCACCTGCATCTGGAAGGAGCTACCTAGTTATTTGTAAACCAAATCAGAGGTATTTGAATATACATTTTGAAAATCTGTATGTCTCGTATTCTTTCTTAGGAACATTTATTGAAATTGTTATTTTGGGGGAAAAAAATGAATTATATGAGATGGAAATTAGCTTATAAGTGTCATAAGAAAATGCCTTAGGAAAACAATTATTTCCAGGAAAAGTAGTTGTTTAGATGTAAAAATATTGGTGCTTAATATGTTTAGTCTGTCTTTCCCAATTTTGTAAACATCTTTCTGTTTTCCTTTTGAAGTAGCTTTAAAATTCTGTCTGCATGTTCGGCTGTTACTGTTGCTAAAGCTTTGCAGAATGTCCTGGTTAGCCACAAGATGAGTATTCATACATAATATTATGCTTTGAGCACTTGTATCAGAACAAAACTGCTTCAGCTCACTCAAGCAGTGGGTCTCTGTACACACCTAAATGGCGTATTGTCTTTATTGTAGATTGAATGTTGATTCACACGTGTGCAAATATAGCTCGCTCCAAAAGATTTGGTTTTTCTTGCTTAATTGTTGTTATAAGTATCTTACAAATCTTTTGTGAAATTTAGATGTAATACTCTAAAGAATCTGAGACTGAAAAAACCTAAGTATTCAATTATGCAATTTAATTTGCCATTTCCAACTTATAAAGAGGAAAACAGGATCTGCATTCTACCATGGGAGAAAAAGACGTACAGATTCCTGGATTTTGAACTCCTCGTGAAATTGTTCTAAACATGTGGGTGTTTTTCTCTTCCAGCTGCGCCGCATGCAGGAGATGATTGCACAGATGCAAGCCCAAATGAGGATGAAGCCTGGTGATGATTAAGATGCTTGACATCTGGATGCATCAGGTATTACTTTTCTGACTCGTTTACTCCTCTTACGTAAGGTTTTCACAATGATTATTGCTAATTTTTCACTTTAGACTTCTAAAGTACTTATAGAAAAAAAATTGAGTGATGATCTGGGTAGACTAGAAAAAAATGTCTATGCACATGTTACCTATGTAGCTGTTTTTAAGACCTGTAAATGCTCCTCTTCAGTGCCTTATTTTTGGATCATCTGTCTTTGTTTCTGTTAGCACAAGCTGCTCGGAAAATTAATTTGGCTATATATAAACAAAAGTTAGGGTGTTTGGGGCCATATAGGCTGCTGAATTTTTAGCAGTTCTTTCAAAGAGCCAAATGAAAGTTTAGATAAACTGGTTAAGTGTACTGAATAGAGACTTCCTTGATGTTATATATCATATATTAGGTGGGATCCAAGTGAGTGAAGAAACAAATGATTGTAGCAAATATTCATGCTTGCTTCAGAATGCAGCTCTTCTGGTAGAATTTTTCTTTTTAAATGCAAGAATAAAAACACAGAGGGATATGAGGAATCTTGTTGCTTAATACTTCAGTTTAATTCTCCAGTTGTGATTGCTGGTCTTCTGGAATGTAAAGCTTGAATAAAATGGATTATATTATCCCTTATGACCCTGTGGCAGCTGCCAACATTCCAAGCCTAAAATAAGGAGATTTTTTTGTTGCCTTTATTTGAACCTTCGGTCTTCCTGTTTATATAAAGTAAAATAAGAGAAGAAAAAAAGTCTCCTAAGAAATAAACTTATTCACTGGATTCTTATTTAAACAGAAGTTGATGGTTTTGCTGGTATGTGCACTGTGCTCTGTGAGTTAAGTAGTTAAGGGGAAAAAAGTAATTCAGACTCAGGTTTCTTACTGTCACAGTTCCAAGTCTTGCAGATAGAGGAGCCTTCACATCGTGTCTTCCAACTTCCATACTAAGATGTATTGTCCTAGAGCTGGAAATGTAAACACTGAGGGTAATTTTGTGGCTCACCATGCAGTATATGCAATAGTGGTTTCTGACATAAAGCTCTCGCTTTCTCAGACAGGAGCTGGTCATTAAGAAGTCTGTTAAATATTTGACTCTGAACTGAAGGTCCCAGGTTTGCATGGTGGCTTTGTTATCCTGTGGCCAAACTCTGACCACATGTGAAAATGGCTGTTTGATGCAGGAAACTTACAGAATGTAAATTATATTGCTGGTTTTTTTTTTTGCAAAGGAGCTCAATTCTTTCTGTGGCTTACAAATCACGTTTGATCACATAGCATCCTTTAAATGGATACTCTGTAAGGACTGCCCCCCCTAAATCTAACAGGCTTGTCTGTAGCTGTTGCTTGCAGAGCACGGGATGGCAAATGATACAAATATATTCAGAGCTCTTTCTTCAGTTCCTACATCCTATATTTGCTGTGAAATCAGCATCTGAGAGCTGATGGTGTGCAGGATTCCCACTAATGGTTAGCCAGGAATGGCACCAGGTTCCCTGTGTTTCACAGCTTCTGGCAATACCGGGCATGGTATTTATAAAAATGAATTGAAGCATGGTTTGTCCCAGGCTGAATTTGCAGCCATGGATACATAAGTAAACAGAGTTCTGAGCGTCCTCATGTGCATCCAAGTGAAATGTTATTTTATAGATACTTTACATTGCTAATCTGGAATACATCTCGGACCACTAAATGTGTTAAGCAGGAGAGCTTTGCAGATTTAGCTAAGTGTCCGCATGGTCTTGTTGTGATTTAGTTTCAACTAACTCTTGAGAAAATTAATTGGTCTGAAATATTGAATGTGAACAAATTTGAGAAGGATTTGAATGAGTGGAGGTCCTGCTGTTGTTTTTTTGGAATCTGCTAAACAATATTTCTACAGCTGCTATGGAAATCGTATTGTTCAACAGCTTGCTTTCAGGAAAGACTCTTGAACCTTTTTTACCCTTGAGATATTGATAGATAGCCAACAAATTATGCTAAAAGTCTAATACACACAGTCAGATCTGTAACTGCAACCCTGCTGAACCAGAGTGTTGCTGTATGAACCTGTCAGCATGTTGAAGTGACTCCTCACCTAGAACTTGGCCTTAGGGGAGTTTCTCTCGTGCACATTAACTGACTTTGCAGTTTAGGAGGAATGGTGATTTCAGCCTCCAGCATTCCCATCAGATTTATTTGCTGTATTTTATTGAACTCACTATTTCCAGAGAAAGCAAGAAACTTCTAATGAACACAGTGGCCAACAGAACCAAACTGCTAACAAATTTAAATATACTTGATATCAATCTTTTTGTTTTATCACAGCTTATCTTGAGTACATCTCAGGCTCTAGTTTTACAAGAATTTAAAGGATCAGCTCTGCTACTGAAAGCACAGTTTCTCCTCCAACTGCTCTTTTGCACCTTTACTTATCTTTCTCTTGAGAAAAATATGTAACTTTACAGATAGTTTATGTAGAAATCAACATTTTCACTCTTTTTATTTTAAATACGCACTTACTGATTTTCTTCAAAAGTCCCTTAAAAACAATTTCCACTTCATAAAGCACAGATAAAAGGATGTTTTCAGATATTTTGGGAAAAGAGAAGTATGGTGTAAATACCTTAATAGATAAGACCTGGAGAGTGAATAGCAGGATAATGAAATGTGGTAATATCCAAATATGTGAAATACTCCTGTTTTCAGATGTATTTCAGGGTGGGGAGAAGATTGCTGAAAGCTTTAGGGTTTTCTGGGAAGAGTCTGGCATTGCATAATGATTAAGAAGTGCTAAACTCAAATCCTTGCCAAAAAGACTAATGAATCTGTATTACCATAAAGTGCTACACAGATGGGATGACTGGAAGGTCTGTTTTGCCTGTTCATTTTTGAGTAGGGGCATCTTTAAAGGCTTTATGGAAAGAGCAAAGGGAGAATTTACTTCAAGCAGTTTCCTTTACTTTCAAGGCTAAAGTAAGAGAAGCATAATGGGAATGACAAAGGCAAAGATTATACACAGAAAATGTTCAAAGTTTCCAAAGAGGATGAACTGATTTCTTGCTGTAGAGAAATGGAAACCCAACGGGGGTGAAAAAGGGCACTGGTGGAGATGGGCTTAGAAGTAGGAAAGGAAGACGATGATTTTGGAAACAGTAGGGACCAGTGTGCCAGCTGCAGTTTTTGACAAAAGCCTGTGAGTACAGACTTACTCTGGCCCTAACGAGATATGGTAACCTACACTTGTCTGTTTCCTCTAAACATTTAATAGCTTCTGTGTACGAACAATGTGTGTGGAAGTGCTTCTAAGCACAGTGCTATAAAGTATAGGAGCTTATTTCTCTTATATCTGAAGGTTCAAATTGAAGGATTAGAGAGGAAGGACAGGGAGGAGTGGAATAAGTTACCAAAGCAATAACAGATTTAGGTTTGTTTGGATACTCCGATAACAAATGCTTTTGAAATACGCCTGCAGTAATTCCAACAGCATATTTACTAGTTTCTGAACTCATCCACCTCAGATGAGCAATTATTACGAAAAGCTGGACTTATTTTTTCAAGTGAAATGGTTATTGATGGGTGTTTCTTCCTTTTCCCTCTCTGTTTCTGGAAATGTATCTCTTTGCAATCTGTTTTCCTCTTGTTATTCTTACAAATCTGGATTGTCTGTCTTCCACTCTGCTTGAAGATCATACTGGGACAAACCAATAACAGAAGCCAGACTATGGAAAACAGATATAGCCAGCTGGAAATGTAGTTACGGTTAGGGAAATGTGTTCAGAAAAAGAAAGGAGAGCATCTTGCACTTAAAATATCTGTAGGATGTTGAAAATTCTTCTAGTATAGCTCATGATCTCCACAAGTATTTTAAAGCCTCCTGAGCTCACTAACGCTGTTCTGATTCTTGATAAGAACAGTATTAAAGGCACCAAACAACTAGTTCTTTATACCAATGAATTGACATCATTTAACAGAACAACACAAAGGGTTGTCATAGCAACCAGCCTTCTAAAACCATGCTGGTGAATTGATCTGATGAGAAATGTCATTTAGGGAAGATTATGTTGTAGTTTTTGGCAGCCAAAATTGAGTCTAGAGAATATGAAGCTTGGGCAAATTTGTAGTATTTGGAACAACTGCTTGGCACTGCCAGGGGATGTTTCTCTGGCTAGAAACTGGGGGAGAAGACCACCCACCATTGGTCTCCAGGTTCAGCAAACATTGGTGGCTTTTGAAACTCTCACAAATGTGGGATGCTGAGCTGTGTGACCACATGCATGTGGTGCTGGTTATGCCACTTACTGAGAAAGTTTTGTTTTAATGACAAGCTGGAGAAATGTATTGTGTTTCTTAAATGATGGTATGAATTCACATTGTAGTTTGAGGGGCTTATTAAAGCTGTGTATTGGTGAAAGGAGTATAGGGGACTAATGTTAGTCTAATAAAACTGGAGATCAAATTTGTAAAGAATGGTATCAACCTAATAGAAGATATTGTCTCATAAGGAGATTAGGAAGAAAGAGTAGTGGAATGAATCCACATTGAAATGCACAGATGTATTTGCCCAAGTGTGTTCACTGAGCATATAAAATGTGGATATTGTGTTGCTAATATTGGTAACATCAGCGCACAGCTGTGCTTATAAACCCAAATCTTTGTGTTTATTGGAAATTCCAGTCTTTTTGTGGGTCTGAAACATTGGATATGCTTTTCTCTTGAGGGATCTTCTCTCAGTTAGGCAGGCAATGGCAGACATTTAGGGTTTTTTTGTACTCAGAAGTAGCAGTATAGCACAATTTGGTTAGCAATGTATGGACTCTGGCTTTAAAGCCTTAATGCTGGCTTGCTTGTTATGGGACTTGATGGCCTCCTTAAAATGTTAAGTAATTGTGTATTGAGCAGCTGTGAGGATGATGCAGAGCAAAGGACCCTGTTGTCAGCTTTCCCTGCTCCTTATCCCCCCTGTAATCAGCAGCTGTAATCTGAGTGCTTCACTGGACTTGACAAGTGAGTTGACACGACAGTGTTTTCTAGGATATTTATCTTTTCCATCCAGATGAATGTTTAGATTAAGCTATTTTTTCCTATTGGGAATGAGTAGTTTTGGGACTGGAGAATTCAAGGCGTCTCCCAAGTTCCAAATCTGACACAGCTGCTTAAGCAGGGTCCATTTTCCAGGGAAAGCTGGAGTTCTGCTTTCTGTGTAGCAGCCTGTTCGAATGGCAAACAGAGACATCCAAAACTGGTACTTATTTTGGAATTACAGACTGGTATCCCTTCTTTTGACCATATGAATGCTGCTGTAAAAATGCTTGGAAAAAATCTATTTGCTTTTCTGTTTTACCTAAGCAATGTCATAAGTGTGTTCGTGCACAACATCAAACTCCCTGCTTGCTTTTAGCTCAATGTAGATAAGCAGTTTTCGGCTTCCTCACCAGCAGTAACAGGCTGACTGAGGTTGGTTTTTTGCATGTGTTAGTGTTGAGATGAGCTGTAACACATTTCTTGTATCCTTGCAGATGGAGGGGGCTGTGGATGTTTCAGAAATTACATAGGTAAAAATAGATTCTAATTTATGTGCTTGTATTAGACATTCGTGGTAAATATTTGGGGCCAAACTGCCTCTGACTCAGCCAATCTAGTGGAGGTCCCTGAAATGCTGTTTCTGGATGATGCTGCTTTGCTCAGAGGGGCTCAGGCCGCCCCAAACGCTCTGACACTGCTGAGAGTTTGTCCTTTCTAATGCTCTCTGTTTTCCACTTCTGTTCGCAGCAGTATACGGTTCTCTAAGTGGATGGGTGCTCTGTTTTCTTTGACCGCATGGTAACGTTCAAATGCAAAAGCTGGATGCCGCAGATCAAGACCTGCGTTAAAACAAAGTCTGAAGATCGTGTTGTAAAACGGCTCGTTTTATATCTTCAATGTTAATCAAGTTCTAATGTATCTTTTTTGATTCTTTTGGTAACACTGTCTTCATACTTATAAATGTGGTTTTATTATCCTTCCTATACCTTTTATACCAGAACTGATAGAGTACACTGTTTGGACTAGTAATTGTGGTGGGTTTAAGGAGTTAATCATGTATCTGCTACGTTATTCTGAACAGTTTCATAATTAATAGTAAAAGACATTGTGGCCTGTTTACAGTAAACATACGTGTGTTTGCACAGTATCATAACTTTCACTTGCCATTTTAAATCATTGTGTATCGTATGAGTTTTTCATAACTTTCTCTGTGCTTTGGTTGCTTTTGAAGCTTCATCTCTGGTGATGTATATTTGTGTGATGTATGAGACAATGTACAAACCACTGATGATTCACCAGTGATGCAAGAAAGCTGACTTTTCTAAATCATCGTGCCTTAACGTATCATAAACACTACGCACGCCAACAACTTCTGTGGATGCTCTGAAGATTTGTCTTCAGGTCTCGAGTATTGATTGCAAGAATTTCTGTCACAGGCATTTTTATCTGTCAGCTGAGCGATGGCATGTACTGAACTTTTTATATACCACAACACTAATTTTCATTGAAGTTTTGTAATAAATTGTACGAATGTGGAAAATGTTGAATTTTGGGGTAGTTTTTGTTGTTTTCTGGGATTTTGGCTATTTTAAGCTAATCTATGAAATGTTGTAATGACATCATGCACAGTGCATATTCAAAGGAATTTTGACATTTACCCTCAGGAATGAAGGTGTTTTCTAGAATTCGGCTACATACAAACTGCTTTGATTTCATATCAAAACAACTTTGAAAGTGTTTTAACGGGAAGTTATGTAGCAAGACTTTGCATTCACTTATTTTTTTGTTTTGTAGAGTTCATTAGGCGCCTACCAACATCTTTTACATGTGTAAATACCTTTGAAAATCTGATTGCATATCTTAGTTTATAAATTCATGAATGTTGCTGTTTCCTTTATGTTATTACCGAGTGCATAGCTCTCTTCTGCATGCTTTTGTAGTCTTGCATGTATTATATATGCATAAGCTTAAATTATTTTGCAAATATGGGATTGAGACACTTAGTCTTCTGTATTAAGTTAGGGTGTCTTTCGTGGAATGATTACCCCAAATTTGTAGGATTAACAAACAATGTGCATCACAGGGGTGCATATTTGGCTTGTGTTTGGAGTTGAACTGCATCAAATGGACATGACATTGTTATCTCAGTGGCGGCTGTAATGAAGTTGAAAGAAGAAATGAAGTGACAGATTTGTGTTCATCCAAAGTATCTTCAAGTTTTATGAAGGTTTTAATTGTAAGGATGTCTGTCAAGAGGGCTGAGGTGAGAGATTTAACCATAAACATTTTCTCATGGATTGTGTGCCATTGTGTGCACCTTCCTTGTTGTGTTTCTTCCAGAATTTTCCATCATATTTTGTAACCTTCTGAAAATGATGTGCTGTCCTTTAGTGCTTGTGAAAGTCAGGACAGCCACACCCCTCCTGAGAACCAGGACTTGGGTACATTCATTAGTACATGCTGGATTAGCTCTGTGAACAAAGGTAACATGAAAGGTTCATCTTTCGGAGCAAACCAGGACAATGGGGAAGCAGGCTTTCAAAAGCACCTAGTTTTTAATTTTATTAAAATCAGAGCTTTTTTTCCCTCTCCCTCTTTTCAAAGCAGAGCACCTGAAGTCACTGTCACAATTCTTGTGTATGAAGCCTCGGTGAGCAGATTTTTACTAGCAGATACTGATTATTGATTGTCTCTGCCTTCTTTGGGCTTGTGGATTCCAGCTGGAGCACTTTGCCTCAAAACCTGAGATCTATTTTAATAATTGTCCAAGGAGGGCTTGCAGTACTGCTGATACTGAGTGCTTTCCTTTCAACGTACGCTTCATTTTTATGCCTTCTACCACTTCTTTGTTGTTTGATGTTATTATAATCTTCAGTTACGTTTGAACTCGGTTTTGTTAAAATACTTGACAGCTTAATGGGGGAACATATAGTTGTTAAGCCAAGTCTTTGCTACTGTGAAGCTACTGATAGAGGAGCCTGGCTGGAGTCTCATTTCTGATGTTGCATTTCCGTGCCTGTCATTCAGCGGTACTGGGGCCATGGAAGACAAGTCCTTTCTCTGGATCCCATCCCAGACTTCTCAAGGCTCACACTTCCCTGCACTGGGCCGAGGTGCCCACATGTAACTATTTTAATGACAATTCTACAGGATCAGGAGCATGAGATTTAAAACACTGTAGCAGGTGATAAAACAGCTCATGATTTGCTTGTTGGTGCCTTTAATTATGGTGTAGTCTGTAATGGTCTGTGGTGCTCTAGCATTTAAAAACAAGCAAATATGCTGACAGTTACCTGATTTATATCTTTTCTGATGCTTTGAATCAATGGCTAAAAGTGAACTCAGGATGAGTTAATGGGTTTTTTAAAACACACGTGCCTGGGATTGCCAACCTGTGGTTTTGGAAGTGTCTTCTCGTTTTAGTATGAGGCATGTTTTGAATGAGATGGTGGAAGAAATGGCAAGATAAGTGCTGTGGTGACTACAATAATTTGAAAAATTAGTACTGTGGCATCAGTGTCAGTTTTGTGCCAAGGCAGGGGGTTGTCCTGGCATTTGTGCACCTGTCACCATGCCAGGCTTATCCTGTCCTGTGTTCAGGAGAGTTTCAAGTCTGATAATTTACCTGTCCTTGAAATGTAGAAGACATGACCCCCTCCCTGCAGCTGTGGAAGGTGCTGGGTATCCTGACGCTTCACATGCCCCTCTGCTTGCTCCCTGACTGTTGAGCTGAGGTTCCTATAAGCTGTGCTTAAATCATGTGCTATACTGTTTTTGGAGTGTTTAGAATTCATTTGAGTTCTCTGCTGCCTTTCCTTACGCAGTTGTACTGACAGCTTTTACCTAAAATAACTTTCTGTATCACATCTTTAAAATGCTTTAATGGAAATGGGAGCACACATGCCTTCTTTGCACAGTACAGTTGCAGTATGATTCAGGGCTTCCCACTGTATTTTGAGATGCTAAATCTGGAAACACATTTCCTATTTATTCCGTTTGTGTTTGCTTTATTTTTTTTAAACGGTGTATTCCTTCTTCTGGGTGTTGTGTTTCTATCCCAGAGCAGGGAGTGCTTCCTAGTGCGGTGTTTCCAGGTGGGTGGACACAGCCGCGATTCGGGGAGCTGCCGTGTCCGTCCCCCGGGCCCTGGCCGTGCGGTCCGGGCGGCGCAGCGGGGCCGCTCCGGCCGGCGGGCGCTGCGGTAGCGGGGGGTCGGCGCTGCCGCCCCCGGCCCGGCTGTCGCCCGGCGGGCAGGGAGGGCGGGGCCGGGGCGGGGCGGGCTCCCGGGATTGGCGGCGCCGGGCGGCCCTCGCCGCACACACGCTCACACACTCACACTCGCACACGGCGCCGTTGTCGCTCCCGGGAGGGCCGGGCCGCCGCCGGCACCATGAGCACCGGCATGCGGTACAAGAGCAAGCTGGTCAACCCAGGTGAGGCTGCGGGGACGCGCGGCCGCTCCGCCCCGCGGCCCAGCGCACCGCGCACCCCTCACTCTCTCTTCTTTTCTCTCCTCGCTGCCGGCTCCTGCCGCGGGCATCCCGCCCTCGCCGATCCGCCCTGCAGACGAGAAGCAGGTAGGTGGGTCTGCGGCCGCTGCAGCCCCGGCCCTGCTGGCTCTGTGCTTTCCCGTGGTGCTGCGGCAGTGAGGGGTGTCCTGCTACCTGGGCACAGCGGCGTTTCAGCCTGGGGGTTGGCGTGCTGGCCCCTTTTTAGACTGGATCCACCCGGGAAATAGGCATTTTGGTTGCTTCGCGTCCATGGGTTTTGGGTTGGCTTTCTCCTTTTTTCGGTGCCTTTGGGTGTGTCGAGTAGGTTCGGGTGGAGAAAGGCAGCGCAGGGGCTGGCGAAGGCATTTCAGTATGAGGAGCACGTCTCCCATCGCTCGCCCTTCCCTCCGCAGCACAGATGCGCAGGCACAGCCCCGGTCCCTGGCTGCTGTGGCAGGTCAGCACCTCGCCAGCCGCCAGCATTTGGGCGTTGGGGAACGTCTGTTTTGCTTTGCAAAGCTAATAGCTATTTAGAGATGTGCCTTTCAGTCCTGGAGGTGGGGGGGGTGTGATGCAATCGGATGACATCGACAGGCTTTTTTGTTCGCTTTTGGTATTTAGAGGGATTTAGGGTGTTTGACAAGAAGAGGAATCCTCCCCTGCTGAGCTTGAATGTCTAGGTAAGATGTTACCAGCAGGATTTCATGTGTTCCTTAGCACCCATCATCATGATGTAGGCAATGTCTGCTGTATATGGAGGAGGTCTTCTGTCTCACAAAGGTGGGGATGAGGCGATGGTTAACACAGCAAGGCAGTGCAATGGGTCCCTGCAGCGGGAGATAGTGCACCCATTCACAACGCTTGCCTTTGGGTCCAGTCTTTCTCTGTTTGGGGCTGTAATTCCTTAGGCAGGAAACACCTTACTAGCGTAGACAGTGGTACTGCACAGCTGTTCTGGACCACAGACAAGCAAACTAATTTTGTAGCAGCTGGAGCATTCACCTGGTCAGTGCAGGAGAAGGTGTTTCCTTCTGTAGTGCAGACTTGGGCACTGTGAAAAGACACCTGTGCAATTTTTTTAGCCGCTAATTGCAGTGATGAAAGGAACAAAGTAAATCCAGGAGTAATAAGATAATGGGGTCTTTAGGTGCATTTTTCCTAAGCTACTTAGTTTTGCTAGCATTTTGTAGTTATTTGTGAGTATTGATGTTAATTTTTGTTTTATTTCTGGAGGGAAACAATCCAGAAAGTGTTCTGAAACTGTAGAAAACTCAGTGTTAGCTGTGAACACCCTGAAAACATGCTGTTCTTTAGTTAATTTGTTTTAAAATAAAGTGGGAAGCATGTTACGTATAAGGCTTGTTTCTGCTCATTCCCCAAGGGAAGAAGCAAGGTGAAGATCAGAGTAGTCTGTTGTAGATATTACCATAATTCCCAAAGGCCCTTGTCACACCTCATAGGCAAAAGTGGGCTGGAGTCTGTGCCCCAAAGAGCTCGTGTCAGCAGGAGAGCGTAATGCTCTGCTGGGGCAAAGGAGGGTCTTTGGCAATGTGTGTGTGTCCGTGGATCTTATGCTGAGAGTGTAGAGTGGGTCTTGCATGACAGAGCACGGTTCATTATGAATTTGTGCCAGCCATGCTACTTGTGGATGGTGGAGGGAAACCAAGCTGTGAATACAAAGCAATCTGTTAAAATGAAAGTGAATATACAAAAACACAAATGGTCTTTCTTTAGCATCCTTTGAGATCGGGGATTTTCCTCCCGTGCTGCCTTATTCCAATCCACCCTCATCTGGCAGCAGGTAACAATTTAAAAGGTTTACTAAAGCTTTAATTCTTGCTTGAACCAATTTTTCAAAATTTATCGTAAAAGCTATGTTTTATGAATAATTGAGAAATGAAATGAGCTTCTAAGAGGGCACTACAATAGATTGCATGTAGGTAGAGTAGCCTTCACTAAAATCTTAATAATATTGGTGGCTTGTGGAGGCCAAAAAATGGAACAATGTAGTTTCAAAGAATGTCTTCATCTACCCGTATAGCCTAGTCAGGGCTGATGCACTGTCTGGGTCCAGGAAACTCTGATTTGCAGGTTGAACTCCTAATTGGCACCATTTATGAAGAAAAAATAACGGTAGATTCTCCACGTCTCTGATTTCCAAGGAATGATCTACTTGGTGTATTTGGTGTGGAACTCGTGCCCCGTTGAAGTCAGTGAAGGTTTGATACCAGTGTCTGTGTGCAGAGCATCCAGCTTTACAATGTGAAGGGCTGTGGTTTAAGACCCCGGACTGGGGGAACCAGTTTCTTGTTTGATGCTCTGCAGCAGGTCACCTGGTTAGACAAAGCTCCTTAGTCTCATTATACCTTGGTTCAGCACCTCTCAAAGAGGGATGGTTTCTCTCCTGGCAATGTATATACCACTGGAGGGCTGAGAGGGATTCTCGTGGTGAAGCTCAGTAGGCAAAAGAAGCAATGACTAATGTCCCATGTACGGAAGAGTGTGCCCTGTGTAAGGAAAACAGAGCAATTTGTCAAAAGAGTATTGACTTGAGAACCAAACAGGGCAAGTGCGGCAGATGGATGCTCTGCCAAAGCCTGAGGTGTTGCTGTGGGAGGAGTACAGGTGAAACCTCCCAGATACCTGGTTAAACTGGAGTCTCCTGGCACACTCCTGCAGAACATGCCTCCTAGCTCCTGTTGTTGGCATGTGTTTGTTTGGGGTGTTACATGCCGTGGCTCTGAAGCTGGCTCCTGCTCGCTCAGGCCCGTGTCTCTAATGTTCTTTGAAGTCATCGTTTCTTTTTAAATCGAGAGGATGGGAACCTCTCCATCCCAAGTTGATCTCTCCCCGCCCAATCAACTTGCAAAGCTGTTTGGGTGTGGGAGCAGAGACTACCTGGTGGATCCAGTTCTTTCAGTGGGTTTGAAATTACAGGGCTGTGCCTTTTGCATTAAGCTTGGTCCTTTTTTCTATGTAAGCACGTTTTGAGGTGGTCTGCTTGTCAGTAAAAATAGAAATGGGGGGGTACTGTGTGTAGAGAAGATGCTGTGCGAAAGGTAGTTTGGCTGGGGGAATGGTTTCAGCATGATTCTAGGTATGGAGAACTCCTGAATTCATTACATTTGTGTCTTGCTTTTTGAGAATCTGGGGTTTATATCTTAAAAACTCAATTGAAACTCCTTTGCTTCCTTCTTAGAAAAAAAAGAAAGAAGCAGATATTTCCTGGAACAGTAGATATGACAAGAGCAGAGATGTCTTCCATCCTGTGCATGTGGAGAGATAAGCCCAGATGGACTAAAGAGAAATGTTTAACCCACTGAAAAGGCTGTGCTATGCATGGTGCAGAGGTACCCGAGGTATTTCTAGATGCTGCCCTTGACACACTGATGATGACTCCTGATGACAAAGAGCAGATTAAGAGGAGGAAGGAGTGGGGATTCCTGTGTCTTGAGCTGGTTGAGGATGACCTTAGTGTGACCCATGATTTCTGTGTAGACACCTATGTGATGAAAATAGATTGTTTTGTGAAATATGTGATGAAAAGTATAAACAGGTTCCCTTGCAAACTGTACAACAAAGATCAGGTCCTTACAGAATCCCCTCAAAGTGTGCTGGAGCAGCTTGGAGGATTCATACCTGCGTTAAATGTTGATAGTGTTGCCTTCTTTCATCTATTTTCCTTAGGTTAACACTTCTTGTAATGTTGTGACTAGGGGAAAGTTCTTTCTTGCGCTTATGCTTGTGCAGAAAAGCATGAAACTTGGAAGGCAAACAGAGTACCACTCAGAGTTAAACCAATTACTTTATAGTCCTGGTTCTTTGAGTCACTGGCAGTGGCAGGATGGATCTGTGCTCCCGTGCTGTCTGTTGTGCTCTGTATCAATTCAGACAGGGTGGTTGTGGTGAGGTTTTTTTTCACTAGGGGAAAGCAAAATTGTATTTGCAGCTGGCGAGTGGGATATTTCACCACAGCTGGATAGTCTCTCACTGTGTCATAGATCACCCTGGGTGAGGCTGTTTCTCTTTGACTCCCCACGTTAATGTTTCTTCCAACCTCTGTGTTTTCCAACCCTGGTCTTGCATCCTGGCTACCAAGATGCGTCTGCCAGAAAGGGAGTAGCGAATTAGTCACAGCATCTGGAGGTAAATACTGGAAACACTCTTGAAGCAGCACATCTCTGCTTGTTTTTCTGATGTCCTAGTGTATCTTGGCCAGACGTATCATAGGAGTGGAAGCTTTTACTTCTCTGTAAAAAGCTCTCTGTAGTTCATTCATTTTTTTTGGCCCATTTCAAAAGACAACCCTGGTCCCTTGCCCTCTAAGCTGGGCAAGGGCTCATTGCTCAGAACAGTGTCAGGAGCTGGGTGGAACTGCAGCAGGTCAGGAGGTTCAGCCCTGCCTGTCCTTGTGCTCTGCATCTGTGCAAACAGTCCTGCGGCAGGAGGTCCCTGTGTCGCACAGACGGGCTGTTCTGGGCTGGGGAGGGAAGTCCATCCTGGGTACTTTGCCTTTTTTCTTTTTCCTCCCATTTTTTCCTGCTTGCCGCCTTGGAAAAGGGCTGTAAAAGGAGGTCAGCACATGGGCTGCATGGTGAAACAACTGCTGGAGAGCTGGGCACAGAATCTGCTGTCTGCTGCTGCTGATGTCTCTCTTCAATTATTTATGCTCCAAATGGATAAAATGGTCGTTAGTGCAGGGCAGGGGAAGAGGTTGGGCCCTCTCAGTGCAAGCAGCAATCTGCAGTTTATGAAAAGGAGAAGTGTTTCCTGCATGGGGATTTTTGTCACTTGAATTTCCACAAACTGCTCCGCTACTCGTGTATGAGTCCAAAATTCTGCTGCTCTCGTGTGAATTGCGCAGGACCGTTGTGGGCGTGTTAGCCAAATGTGTAAGAGTGACAGATGTTGTGGCCTGATCCTTGCTGATGCTGAGGAAGTAGGAGCAACCTTCATTTAACCCTAAGAGGTGCTTGTGACACTTGCTCAGCTGCTGGGGCATTACAAAAGAGCTCACAGCTGCAGAGCTGAAAATGTTGCTGCCGTCTGAATGAAGGACAAACCCAGCCCCTGGATACCTTTAGTCTGCGAAGTCAAGGAGTTTCTCACATCTGCTTAATAATCTCAAAAATGATACTGGCTTCACAGTGATGCTGTTCTTTGTTTGATTGTTCTAGCAATAAATGCTATGGCAGTTCCCTGCAAAAGCTGAAGAAAGGCAAGTCTAGAGGGAGAAACAGCTGGTGGAGTTCAGTGTCTTCTGGAACCCTTATTGTCCACCCTCAGTTCCAGTCTCAGTTGCTGTTCATTAAATACCCAATAAAATAGACATATTGGACATCCAGGGGAAATTGCACCTTCAGCCAGCTGGTTGCTTCCCGTGCCAGGCCAGGCTGAGTCCCTGCTCTGTATCCTCAGAGCTTTGCTAAATTCATTTTAAGCGTTGAGTCCAAGGGCTTTCCCTGACAGTTCTGGGACACCCCACTGCTCGCAGCGGCGGCTCCTCTGCCCGCGCTGCAGCTGCTGCTCACGTGTGCTGAAAGCAAGCCTGGAGAGCTCTGCTCCATCCTTCATACTTGAAGCATTTCTTGCTGAGAGAACACTCTTGCTTGGCCAAGAGAGTTCCTCTCCCACTTTTCCTCTTCCAGTTCAAATGGCTTCTGTGTTACTTTTTTCCTGGATAGCAGAGCACAAACTGGAGGGCACCTTCTTTGCTTACCTGCACAGCTTTCTTGCCTGACCAACACTAAGCCTTTGTCACCTTCTTGCTCAAGGCAAAGATTTCCCAGAGACAGAGAAACCACACTCTAATATTGATGAAAGAAACATATGGCATCTCTAATAAACTATGTGACTTCAGATTTTTGTGAAGCCTGTGCATGTTGTTTCATAGCATGCTGGAACAATTCCCACATGGGCTGGATTTTGTCTGTGTGTGTGCGCGTGTGTATGTCTACAGTGTGGTTAGCCTCGAAGCGCAGGGAAAAATGTTTGTCTGCTGTTACACATTCCTTTTCTCCCAGAGAACTGTCCCTGGAGCTGTGAAGAGGTTTGCAGTCGTCTTGTTCCCACAAGGGTGTTCGGGAGCTGGATTTGTGTGTGGTGCATCAGAAAAGCTGGAGTCAGATCCCAGAACACGTGTTTCTCATCCATTGTGTGTGCTGTTGTTCGTCCACCACTTGGTATCCCAGAAACACTGTTGAAAATGAGTAGAGGAAGGTGGCACAAAGCACGGGAAGAGGAAGTGTTTGTATGTGCAATGCTACAGGGGCTGGGCTGCAGAGAGTGGAAGAGATCTGTTGCTCCCAACTCAAGTAGGAGTCCTTTCTGTTTTAAGGGCTGAATGGGTTAATGTTCTTAATTCCTTCTCTATTGTCTGTGTATTTCCAGTGCATTAATTGACATCTATTATGGCCTGTTAACATTCAGCTCTAAACTGCTGTGCTGTCCCATGGTCTGTCATTCCCAGACTTTACCCATGGGGCTGGTACCCCCAGCAGTGTCATGGCAGCCATGTGCTGGATGTGGCTTGGAGAAGAACATGCTGGAAGGCTGCAGGGACTGGCTTGCTGATGAGCAAAACTTGGCCAAGTGTTGGCCAAGAGCTGAAGAGGAAGTGAAACCCTGCACAGGCATCTGCAAGGGTGTGATGCCAAGAGGACGAGGAGGGTTTAGTTTCTGGCTTTAGTACAAAACGTCCGCTCCCAAAGTCAAAAAAAAGAGAAGCTGAGGCTGCAGTTCAGCTCTCAAAGAGGGCTCTAGCAGTGTGTGCAGGGGATGCTCGAGAGAGCACAAACGTCTCTGGATGCAGATGCACAGCCTTCAGATTGCACCAGCCCTGTGCCGTGGCAGGGAGGGCTCAGGGATGCTCAGGCTGACCCTGAGAAGTGCAGTGAGCTCGAGCATCTCGGGCTGTGCTTCACACCAGCTTGGGCCTCTCTGGGGTGGCAGCCAGTGTAGTGTTAAGTCAGCCAGAGGTGGGAAGCCCTTAGTAGAAGTTAACTCCAGTTCTTTACTCACCGTGTCACTTTGTCCTGATTTTCTGCGCGGTGGCAGCAGCTGACAGCAGTTTTGGCCATCAGGACCCAAGTGTTGGCTGATGGGGAGGGAGGAGCCGCGCCGTGGCTGCCCTGTCCCCGTGTGCCACTGCGGTGGCCGTAGCGTGCGACTGCTCGGAGCCAAGGAGCAGCGGAGCTGAGGTCTTTACTTGCCAGCTTTGTTCAGCTCAGCTCTTTGCTCTTCCTGGGAACACTGGGAGTGCCCCGTCTGTTTTGAAGCGCGTTATCAAGCGTGTGCAGGGTGTGTGTATGTGGAGCTGGGATGGCCTGTCTCTGCCGGACCTCGCCCGGGGCAGCTGGTGCTGTTCTCCCAGAGTGACTCCTGGCAGGGAAAACCAGGAGCAGGGAGTGCAGGCTGAGCAAATAAACCGCGGGATCCTGAGTGCTAGCTCCTGGACACTGGCCATGGGGACCAAGCCTGTCCCGCTGGCCTCTGGACATTCTCAGTGCAGAAGCAAGGGAGGGGAAAAAAATCCACTCAGCTTGTGGGAAAAGAGGCTCTGAGGGCTTAACGTCTTCCTTCTGCTTTCTGCGAGGCAAAGCCCGTGGTGGTACAGATGTGGTCTGGGCTCCAGTGATGATGTTTCATTTTTCCTCGCAGACCCCTGGTGCTTGGAGCTGTGTGAACACACATGAGAGCACGGGCCAGCCCTTTTACTGCTTTGCTTTGTATTGCAATTATTTTTAAGATGACTTCCCAGGCAAGTCGCTTTGCTTTTAGCCTTTTGTAATGTCTCCTGGCTATTTCCTTAGTGTGGGAACTATTCTAATCCTGCCTGCTGCACTGAGCTCATTCTTGCTGTGATACGTACACACATGAAATCTCTTTAGATTCTGCAGTCTTACATCCACTTTTCAAATAAATTACATGCTACATTAATTATATATTCAGGTGAAGTATGAGTCACAAAGACATCTGCTGTCTGCCAGTCCTATATACACGGTCACCGCGGCTGGGCTTTCTTTTTATTTTAAAGCTCTCCTCAGTCTCTGCCTTGGGTATTAGGTGATATGAAGTCCTGGAAATGTTGATTAGCAGTATTGGAAATGTCCAGCTGGACCAATAGTAATTTCCCTCTGCCCAAGGTCTGCTGTAAAAAATGTCAGGGCTGTTTATGACTTTTAGGATTCTACAAATTCTCAGAGGATCCTGCTGCTCAGAGGAGCTGGTGCCAGCTGGGATCAGACAGCGATGGAAGAAGCATCACAGCCTTCAGGAGCTGGTGTGTGTTTACCCAGTTTTGGAGGCGGTGGGCTGAATCAAGGCAGTGGGGTTAAACTGCAAACGATGCAGCTGGCCTGCAGCAAAGCCTTGCTGCTGTGATTGCACAGTGCCGAGATGAGCAAGAGTGTGTCATCGCGACAGCAAGAGAGATGCTGTCTGAG
This sequence comes from Nesoenas mayeri, assembly GCF_963082525.1. NCBI lineage: Eukaryota > Metazoa > Chordata > Aves > Columbiformes > Columbidae > Nesoenas > Nesoenas mayeri. Next base: position 7,764,566 of record NC_137565.1, on the reverse strand, counting down.
ATGATCTCGCATCTCCCAGCAGCTGCACTTACCGTCTTGACTCTGCATAGATTTCTGCGACGCAGCCGGAGCAGCGCTCTGGATCCCTGAGCTGGAGCACACACAAGGGAAACCGCTCGTGTCTCGCTCCTGAGATTAATACCTTTGTTGCTCCTCCACCTACTTTAAAGAGCTCTCCTTCCCTTAGAAGGAGCCCTTGACAGTGCATGTATTTTTGAAGCAAGCGGATATCAGACAGGACAGTTATTTAACAGGACTTGGTGTTTAATCCAGGCACATGCTTGGGAAGGACTCCAGGTCCACTGAGCACCCAAATGCTCTGGATCTCTTCTAGTCTGCTGGCAGCCCCAGGGCTGGCACTTCAGCAGCTCAGACTAGGCCCACAGAGACTAGAGACATGTTTTCTGTGTGTGCTCCAGTACTGTCACGTTGATCTGTTTGGGATGCTCCGACCATCACCGTGCAGCAGGAGTGTCCTTTTTTCACTCGGATAAGCCTCATCTGTCCTGCCCCACCACACTCAGCTCACACCAGGTTCACGGCATTTGACTTCACAGCAATTTAAATAAACCAGAAGTGACTGGATGGAGCCCAGCGTTCCTTCTCCTCAGTGCCTGCTCTGTTCAGCCTGCTGGTCCTTGAACAGAAAGGCTGCATGCCATCTCGTAGCTGTGTGATGGCATTATTTTCAGCAGCCCTCATTAATGTCAGTGAAAGCCTTTCTGTTTGAGGTGGTAGGGCTGGTCCTTAGCAGCTGCTCGGAGGCTCCGGCCAGTGCCAGGCGTTTTGCTGCCTTGATTGAACGGCCAGTGTCATCTGAACATCTCCCTGCTCCTCCCGTGGTCACACTGTCACAGGCAGGTGTCAGTCAATAGTAGAATTGTTCTCTTGGTAAACAAGTGATGGTGTTATTGGAGCTGCCCTTCATGTAGCAGCAGTGCAGTATGTGCATGGGGTTGCTAACGAGGCGTATCATGGGGCTTGTTAGTCTGAAAGCTTAATGAGCCATCTTCTGTTTCTTTGCAAAGTGTGTGGATGCTCCTTCATGTGTGCTGTTCCTCTGCTCATCTTGCACTCAGGTATGTTTGGTACTGACGTGTGTCCCTGCGAGGCAGAGCTCACAGCACAGATGTGGGTGACTTGGAGGGCTCAGATCTCATCTGTGATGACATTAATGACAATGGATGTCTAGGAAATGTCTAGGTGAGACCTCTGCTCTTGCCTCTTCAGACACCGTATGCCTGAGGGCTGAGCTATAATAATTTGTGGCTCCAGTGAATCTGTGTGTATTGGGCACCCAGAACCTGTCCCCTAGGGGATTAAGGCTTTCCCTTTATGACAAATAACAATTTTTCTTTCTTATTTTTTAAAAAATAAAATAATTAGGGCATCCACCCACCTTTTGGCTAGCACCCTGCAGTACTACACCAGCGTGTGTTTTCTCTGGTGGAGGAAAGCAGTTCTTGCTTTGTATTCGCAAGGCAATGGTTTCAAAATGAGCCTGAAAACTGATTTCCCCACCTATGGCAAAATTACATCAGGAAAGAGTCACATCAAAATTTCTTATAGCTTGGACATGAATTTGGCCTGATGCTGTTGATTTGATCAGGTAGAGTGGGAATAGTCCATTCCAGAGGTGTGCGGGTGAGGGAGCACGTTCCCTTTGTGCACATTATTAAACCAGGCTTCCTCCATCCTTGCCCCGTCCCTGGCACTGCAGGTTACAAATCTTCACATTACAGTTCTTTTTTTCCCCTGAGGCTGGAGATAAGGGAAAAACCCCTTGATTTTCCGTAGTCAGAGGGCATGTGAGGCAATTGTGAGCCAGGCAGACGGCTGTGTTGGGGGCAGAGCCTCGTCTCTGGGTTAGGCTGCTTTTGTTTGGGTTGGTGACTTGGAGTAGGGCTGCCGAGTCTGGACAGAACGGTGTGACATGGAGCATGGCTGTGAGAGGATGGCATGTTCCTGACGGCATGTTCCTGACAGACCTGCGAGGTGCAGTGAGGGGAAATCCCACAGCAAAACATGACCAGAGAATAAATCCCAGAAAATAAATCTCAAGAGATGTGACCTGGCAAGCTGAAGAAAATTCCTCCTTGTTCTGCATGTGACATCGGTTCTGGGATTTGCTTGGAGATGGCTACCCTTGAATTCTTAAAAAATATAACGGTTTGGCTTCATGCTGTGCTGCGGGTCCCAAGAGCCTCCTGTGGGTACCTAACCTGATTTTGCACCCCGTTCTCCTTAAAGGGCTGTGAATGACAAGTCACTCCGGGCCGGCTGTGGCTGTCACTTGTGCTGACGTTGCACGGGGGTGCTGGCTCTGCGCTAACCTACCGACTGAGCTGAGCGTTCCTTGTCCTGCGCCGCTCTCCCTTCTTACCTACATGGCTGTTTCCGTTTCCTCTGGGTTGCCTTGTGGGGAAGCACAATCCAGCAAATGCAATTTTTCCACTCCATTGCTTCCGAGTTCTTTCTAACATTGGGTATTGCTGTGCCTTGTGTGTCCAACAACCACAGTGTTTACAGTCAAATGACTTTCTGTCTTGTCTAATATCTTCTTTAGTCCAGCTTCCTTTCTCTGACTGCCAGAAATCCATTATAATCATTTCAAAGGTGACATTTTCATGAACTCTGCTCATCCAGCACCTGCTGTGTTAGCATTTCCCATCTTATATCTTGCACACTTTACCATTTTTATTATTTTCAGGTGGAGCCCAGAAAGAAGTCGGTTGAATCAGCAAAACCATTACAAAAATCCACAAGAGTGAGGAATTTACAATTATCTGTTCCTTCAGATCAGAACTTTATTAATGAGTTGCTGTTGACAGTTTTGCTGGAGGGCAAGTAGGGATCATATTGATGACTCTGAGATGAACTTTATAGTGGAAATCAAGACTGAAATAGCAGCAAGACCAGTGTCACAGCAAAGTTACCTGCAGAGAACAGATGTTATCAAGAACACAGTTTGTTCTCTGTGATTGGGCTGTGTCCCTGATGCAGTGACATTAGCTTTTCAGCTTGGGGCACTAACGTCTTGTGACTGCTTCCTCACTCAGTTTTTGAGGGGAGGGAAATTGTTACCTTAAGGTGCAAAGGATTTGAGGAGCAGTGGAACAATATGATTCCAAATGTGTGGCCTTCATGACCCTCTGTGAGATTTAGGGCTTTGTTCTCTTGTCTCCTGCAATCCAGTTGGATGCTAACATTTGTTCCTAAGGCTGTGATTTTTTTTATGAGAGTGGAAATGCTTCTCTCAAATTGGGTAGAAAATTCCATCCTGGCTCTGTCCTGGTCAAACTGGGTTGCCTGGTCTGGCCACAGTATCTTATATTAATTATCACTGGTGAAATTTGCCGAATGGCAGAGCTGGGTTGTAAAACCCCCTGTACCTTCTTTGGAAGATCATAACAGCTGCTCTGATGTTCTTGTTCCTAGTGCGAAGCTCAATGGGGCCACATGGCAGAATGGTGGGGATACTGGGTGTGTGCATGGTGGTGGTATCTGTGAAATCTTCTCTTGGCCCTGCAGTTTTGCATTGTGCCAGCCCAGAGCTGTGCGCTGCCCCTGCCCCAAATTAGACGATCCAATTTGCAGCTCCTCTGAGATTGTCGGCATGTTCTGGACTAACTCAGGAGCTGACACGTTCCTCTGGTCAGGGTTGGTGGTGTGGGGATAAAAGGCAATAGGATGAAACATCAGCTTTTCCACAGGGCCATTGTACAATATAGTTATTTTTAAAGGCATGTTTTTAAAGCAGTTTGCAATAATCCAAACCAAGAGCCAGTTTGTTTTAAATATGGATGAAAAGTGCCCGAGTCCTTTGAAACTGAGAGGAGCTGGGCACCTCCTATATTTTCATACATTTGGCTCTGGTGAGCAGCTTTGCCACTGTTCTCCCCCCCCACCATCGCTCTCTCTGATTTCAGTTGCTCTGTAGCATGAGCTTTTGCGCTGTCCTGTGCGCAGGATGCTGCAGAGGAATTTACACACCTGGTGTTAGGGTTAGAGCTGCCTTTCATGTGCTGCGGTCCACGGATTAGGTCCAGGAAAGGGGTTGGCGAAGGAAAATAACTGGAAAAATACTGCAGGAGGTAGGCTTCAGGCTGCTCTGAATGGCCCTTTCATCTTTGTCTCAAAAAATCAGTAAGAGCAGTAGCTCTGTGAAAATGGCTCTAAAAGAATCATGGCCACGCTCAGGAGTGATAGACCCATCTAAAATCTAGGTTTCTTTATTGGAACTGAAACTTTTACAATGCTGCTTCTTTTTAGGGACTTTGTTTGGCAAAGATGCTCCATTGTGGGTTAGTGGTCTTAACATGTCATCCTACCTTATTTCTTTTGAAAGTTGTCCTCTATATCCTCTTCTTTACTTGCTATAGCAAGAACATGGGTATTGACTGGGCTCCCTGCAGTTTGAAGTGGGTGCTTTCCCTTTTAAAATCCATTTCTAAGGCTCTTGTGTAAGCAGTGAAATAGGATCTGCTCCCACAGGAACAGTTTATATAGTTAAATCGAAGTATTACTGGAATAGGAAAATACAACCTTCGTCATCTCTAATTCTGCCAGGGCATTGATGTCCTTACGTCTGTGGAATTCCGTTGCATAGAGGAAGCCGGTTTGCCTGGGAAGAGTGGTGTTTGGTTTTTTTCTTCAATTAGGTTACTTTCTGTTGCTCTTAATATTCTACTGATTTCACAGCATCTCTTTAATATCCTCAGATCTTGCTGTCTACAATATTCAACAGTCCCTCAGTACATCTTTCCAGCCTATAGCTTTGGAAAATATAGGATGTGGTTTTGCATCTGTTAGTTCCTCAAGTACAGTACAGTCTAATTCTTATTAAGCTGCACTCAAGTGAAGCCTTTGCTTTCAGTCTGAATGGCTTTTACCTGTAAATTGAGCAATTTAAAAATGAAAAGCAAACAAAAACCCAGAAAAACAACAATATGTAGGAAAACTCTGTAGGAGCATTAGTGCATGGCTGCTCTCACTTGCAGGATTATTCATTGTTTGCAGGCACAATGGCTGTCCATTCCTGCACACAGGGAGCAGCTGAGCACTGGGAAAGTGTGAAGCTTATAGCAAGCAGGAGTCTCCTGCAAACAGCATTGGTGGCATTTTCCTTGGGAGGGAGAACATGGCTCAAAGCTATGCAGGGTGTCTGGGTGCAGGGTGAAGAGCACAACCCTTTCTGAATGCCCTCCAGCCCAGGATCCTCGAGGGGCTGGCAGGCATTGCTGGCCCAGCCAGGGGTGTTCGTAGTGATGTTCTCACCACTGCTGTTTTGGGGGTGGCAGAATCTAGCCCACAACATAACCCCTCTACATTTCTGTCTGGAGGCCATGATTTTTACGGATATGCAAGAGCTACTTTGAAGAAGTGGCTTCACTCCTCTGTGAGTCACTCACACCACAAATGAAGCTTCCCAGGGGTGATGGAGCCTCAGGAGTCCCCTTAGTCCAAATGTTCGACTTCAGACCTGCTCCTTCCTTGTGGTGCTCCTCGGGGCGCTGGGGTGTGACAACACCCTGCTCAGCTCCTGGCTGTTGGAGCTTTCCTGTTGGGAGCTGGCAGGTGCTGCTCCTCATCTTCCCAACAAGGCAACCTGTCTGTTGGACATCGGCTTCCCCACTGGGTCATCACTATGCTGATGACTTCTGCTGGCATCTTACCAAGTTACAGGTGTGAGGGAAGGTGTCATGCCCAGGGTTGCTGTGGCACACATGAGGCCAAGGCCATGTACATGGGCTGCAGTTGAACTGCGTCCAAACAGCATATGAGTTGCAGTAGCCGTATTTGCTGACAAAATGGCCCCATCCAATAGCTGCCATTGCAATGAGACTGGGAATTCTGAAACAGACCCATAAGCTTTCCTGTGTAAAGCAAAGTCTGGAGTGAGAGGAAAAAACCACAACCGTGTAGGAGGGAACTGTGTGACAGTGATGTGTCTTGGCCGTTACTGCTTGAGGCGCTGTTGGATACTGTGGTCAGTTTAGTGCTTCCAAGAATGAGACGCTGATTCATCTGTGGTCAATGTGTTTTTAAAATGATGCCGCTAAACTTGTCCGTTTTCTCCTCACCAAGTGTGGCCGTTGCAAGTCTCTTTTCCTTAGGGTGGCCCTGTGCTGGTGACCTGAATTTCCATCCTCCTTGCTCAGCCTGGTTCCTCAGGTGTTTGATTAAGTACCACCTGATCTAAGTAGGAGAATGCTGCTGCTGCTTTGGCCAGTGTGGTCACCTGGACAGTGGACTGTGTGGCTGTGCTGGAGAGGCCACAGGGTTGTTTTGTTGGTGCTCAGTGCTGCATGGATAGCATCAGTTGCCAGCACAAACCATTTCCAACACCTTGTGCATGGGGAGAAAGAGCTGTGCTGCTGCAGTGCAGGTGCTGGTGGGCCAGCGGCTGGAGCCGGGCACGAGGCAGAGCGACGCGGCTGAGCTGGTCTGGCAGCACAAGCTGTGGTTTCTCCCCAGTGCTCTGCTTGGGTTGGAGTGGGGGAGCTGGAGGTTGGGGCATAGTCCTGTGAAGCTTGTGCCATATGCTGTTCTTAATTCAAAGCAGTTCTTGTAGGGGAAGGAGGGAGGGTGGAGGGTTCAGATGGCAGCCAATGGGGAGGTAGAGATTAATGAAGTGTTGAGCTCTTAATGAGGAACATGCTCTGTTGATTTAGGTTTCCCTCCCCACCCATCCCACTCTTTTCAGTCTGTGGCACAGTCTTGAGAGCAGCTTGAGAACGGAAGTGATTTCAGACTGGAGGTGACCTCATCTGTCTCCAGCTCCGAGGTGGAGCAGCATTTGGAGCCACGGCTACAGCTTACGCCACTCGTTGAATGATGCAGGCGAGGGGCTGAGGCTCTGGGAAAGCCCTGTCTGTGCCTGCGGCTCAGCAGAGTGCTCTTGGCGTGTATGGGTGGTGAGATGTCACCCTGAGGCCTCCTGTGAGGTCCTGGCATCTCACCCGAGTTACCAAAATTTAAGGCTGCTTGGTGATGTCTGATGTCTGCTGTGGGTGGAAGAGTCTCTGCTGGGATTTTTCTGAGGGCCCTGTGGATCGGGGAAAAGGGGATCAGAGCCCTCCTGGAGGCTTTGCTTTCTAGGAGTGGAGATGTCAGTGGGAGCGCTGAGGATCTGGAGCGTGGGCTGGGAGCCAGCTGGGGTGTCAGCTCCAGGTCCTCGGTAGTGGTGGGGAGCTCAGGAGAGCGCAGGCAGAAGCTGATTGCAGAAACTACCAGAAAATTCTCCTTCCTGACATGGCAAAGGGCCCTTCTTCCTCCTGCCTTGATGTCTGCTGCTCTGAGATGGCCAAGATTTTCTCTTGCACAGTTAGAGCCTGGAGTCCTGGGACTTTGCCGGTGTCCAGCAAGCTCAGCTCCACCCTGACTACTGGAGCTGGGCTACCAGGCGCAGCTCTGAACTTCAGTAAATGACTGTGTGCTCCAGTAAGGACAGAAGGACAGCTTCCAAGTGCCGTGTCACAAGCTGTGTGGGGGAGTCCAGCCACTTCCCCTTGAGCCTCGTTGTCTTCTGGCTCGAGCTCAAGCTGAAGAGATGCTGGGCTGTGGCGGGCTATGAGTGGGAAAATAAAAGCAGTATTTTCTCATGTCCCTGTGTCTGTGGAGGAAACTCCCTGAAGCTGGGTTGGCAGTATTGGAGGGGGGATAAGTTCACAGGGGGAATTCACTTTTCCGTTGGCCTCATCCCAGATGGTATCAAGACTCTTGCTTGGAGATAAATCCCCTCCCACCACTGTTAAATAGGGAGATTTTAATCATTCATAGGATCTACAAAGAGATGTCCCCCAGCCCTCCTGCCCCCCTTCCCTGTTGCACTGGAAGCATGGACTGGAAACAGATCCCATCATGACTTTATCATGGTGAGGACAAGAGTTTATGGTCCCATTTTCCTCCTTCCTGCCTCAGAGTTGTCTCCATGCCTGTATGTGATGGAACAATCCAAAAGCAGGAATTTTGCTCCAAAAATGTCCCTTTTGTTCCCTCTGCTGGGCATCCCACAGCTGTGTGCATGACACTAGAGTGCAGTGGCAGGTGACTGTGGCTGGCTGGGTGACAGAGGAGCTCTGCCATGTCTGTGAGGAGGGGTTTGGGTCAGCGGAACCCAAGGGAGCCTTGTGCTGCTGCCAGCCGTGAAGGACACGCAGTGCCAGTGCTCGTGGCTTGGCAGGGCTCAGGTCCTTGGCAGCCCCCTGCAGCACCCCAGAAAGGGGCCATTGAGCCTGCTGCCCAAGTCAGGAGGGCACAATAAAGAAGATGTGTCCGAGCAGCAGCCTGGAATGGGCTCGTGTGTCGGGAACAAATGAGCCTTTGTACCAGGCGCTGCCTTCAGCAGGAGATTTGTCAGCTTGGGAGATGGGATGCTAATGCAGGGCTCTGTGCCCAGCCCTGCCGCTGGTTCAGGGCTAACCGGCAGCTGGCGGCACACTCACCAGTTCTCCCTTCGCTGTGGGAGGTCTCTGCAGCAGGTCCTGCTTGCCACGGTGTGCTGAATAGCTGCAGGAGACAGGACTCCCCGACCTCTCAAGTGCTGGTGTCCAGCAGCCATGAGCTCTGCATGCGTGCGGGCTCTGTGTGTGCCTTGCGATGCGGCAAGTCCCCAGGAATGGCTTCAGGGTGACTGGGACAGGGCTGTAATGGATCAGGATGGCAACATCACTGTGTCTGGGGCTTTGAGAAGTATATCTTGGAAGAGTTCAGGGCTGAGTGGGACTGCTTGAGGTCTGTCCCCTGGGGTTCCTCTCCCACCTCTGGGTGCAGTATTGGTGCGGAGCTGAGGGCGGCTGTGCCTGCTGGGTGTTGGAGTGCCACCCTCTCCAGAGCGGTGTGGTTGGTGGTGGGGTATGCGAAACCACAGACGGGCTGAGAAGCTGGTGACAGGGTTGGGGCAGTAGGACAAGATTGTATTGGGAAGGATCGCCTGCATGAAGTTGTGTAGGGTGCTCTAGGCTTTTGATTTTGTGGCAGTTTTGTCCATCTGGTTGCTGCTACTTCAGTGTCACAGGAAGTGTGCTGCTGCGGCATTTTATTCATGGTATGTCCTGGTATTTCATCCTTTCTGACCCAAGAGCACTGTTCTCCATGGAAAGCTCCGTTCAGCTCTCTCCAAGCAAGACTACAAAGATTCGTTGAGAAGGAAAGGAGAGTTCAGTGCATGTTCTGCCACAGTTGCAAATGCACCAGACACCAGCTCTTCCAAAGGTGGGGGGTGCTAAGGGGCATTGCAGGGCCTGGGGACAGGTTGGGATGAGCATGACGTCTCTTCTGGCTCTGAAAAACACTGTGTACTCAGAGAGGAAGCAGCAACCACAGGAAAAGGGTAGTTGCTGAACTCAAATTTCTAAGAATTAAGCAACCTGTTTCAAAGCATGAAATCTCCTGTTGAGCAAGAGAACCATTTACCCTCCTGAGACAGGTGTGACTGGTAAAACAAGGCAGCAGAGTCCTGCAGTTCAGCTGACAGACAGGGCAAATACTTCCTTAGCCCTCCCTGCACAGGGTGTCCCCCGTTTTCCTCCCTTCCCTCCTCCTGCTTCTGTTTTCAGAAGCCGACTAGTCACTCCCATACCACACACTACAGTTTCTATCCCTGTTGTCTGCTCCATGCTTTTGTGTGGGCTTGGACTGCTGGCACATCCTGCCCAGTTTTGGGGGAGGTGGGTACATGGTTGCTTCAAGCAGCGCATACATACAAATGCATACATGAAAAAGGAGCCTAGGTAAGGATTGCTTTGCCCAGCGTGATCTCCGTGGGACCCTGATATGGAAAGAAAGAGGGCCTGGTAGCTGTTAATTCTGGGATCCTGGCTTATCAGTGGCAGATGCTTTTTGACTTGGTAGAGGGCAGACCAAGAGATGGGGGAACAGCTTAGTCAACCCTTTGCTGCTGTGGTGCCATGCAGAGCAGTAAGTGCAGCTGTGCTGTCTGCTGGGAGCTCTCTGTGCCTCAGGGAAATGGCCTGTGGGTGGGTGTATGATGGAGCTTGGTAGCACAACCCAAGTGGGAGGGCTGCTGTGCCTCCCAGGTGTGTACTTTGCACAGAAGGGAGTACTGGGTTGCTCTGGGGAGAGTGAATTCAGACTATGTGTCTGTCCCAATTGGTTACAGTTTAGTCCCTCTGTGCTCAGGACAGCAAAATCTCTCTGGAGTTCTTTGCTCTGTAGCTGCTCCTGCAAGCCAGCACGTAAGTGGAAACAGATGGCGTCATCTCAGCGGTTAGTAGGAATATCTCGCTGTTGGAAAACTGCTAATGAAGTTTGGGGCCGCACTGAAGAACACCGAGGCTGCTGTGCTGATGGGGCACGCTGGCTCCTGGCTCTGTGCTGGGGTGCCAGTTAGCCCCTCTCTGTTGCAGAGCAGTGGGATTGCTGAGCAGCCTCCCAGCCCAGTGAGCTGCAGTGTTTCCTGTAACAGCTTCAGACAGAGTGTTCCTCTGGGTACCACAGAGCCATCAGGACATATCAGAGTCCGTCAGTCTTGGTAAATAATCCTTATGGGCGTCCTTATTGTGAGCTCTGGACCTCACACCTGCATTATGGAAGGGCATGGGTAGCTCTCGTATTCAGGACGATCTCTGCTAAGACTCTGAGCCAGATACTTCTCCATCCAAAAGGGTCTTTTGCTCTATTTCTCTACAGGTCAGCATTTCTGATGAGGAGAAGCAACGCTCAGCAGTTACTGACTATTCTTAAGCTTGAAAGAAGCTTTGTTTGCATTCCCTTTGACAGCACAATTTGATTTAGATATTCAGTGACTTGAAGTTTTCTCTCATCATCATAGCATTTAATAAAAATGTGGGTCTCCAGTTGTGCTGCAGGGCACAGAGAAGTGGTGACTTGCGCAGCAAAGGTGCAACCAGGCTTGGTGTTTGCTGGAGCAAATAAATGGGGGAGAAGGGAAGAGAAAGGTGTTGGAGAGCATCTCTTTATTCCCTTCTTTATTATTCTGACAGCATCCTCCCAGACATGGCTTTGGTGTCTGCACTGGCAGGGTGCAAGGAGCTGGTGTGGACACTGGATGGCTGCACAGCCACAGGGAACTGGGGAATAATCCTGGTCCCCAGCTTCTCTCCGTTAACCTCAGCTGCACCAGCCTTGGGCTGTAAAACACATTGATAGCCTTTGAAGTGTGTGGGACTGCCCCTGCCCTTTGCTGCCTTGCAGTCCTTACTTTTTCTTCTTTCGTGCAGCAAACTGCCAGGCTTTACATCTGCATGGCCAGTGCCACAGCCATGTTGGTGGCCCAGCAGGACCAACTCCTCCTCTACTGTCCTCTGTCAGGTGGAAATGGTGTGTCTGCATCTCTGCAGGTCCTGGGGATGCTTTTGCAACCATCATGGCTTCAGGGATCAGCACTGCTTCCCAGAGAGCCACTGCTTGGTGGCAGGGGAGAAGGACAGATATCCTACAGGCTCAGTGAGCATCTCTGCAGATACTTCATGTGAGCATATGCTCCTGTGATGCAGCTTTTGTGTTGATTTACTCCAGTTTCATTGTTCTTCCATTTCTTCCTCAGGTTTCCTGCAGGAGAGTGTTATGATCTTTTTCTGAGAGCATCTCTCACCGTTGCTGATAATCGGGTGTGCTTTTTTAGGCACTACCTGAAAGGAGTGTTTTGCACCACAGCTCATAAATTGAGGTGTGCTGATTAGCTAATTGCTTCCAATTGGCAACAACATCACATTAATTTTCATCACACACATTTTCTGTGTCATTTGGGGAGAAGGGGCAGGGTGCAGGTGTGGGAGGGAGAGCCGTGTTTGCCAGACTGAAAAGGACAAATGCTTCTGCAGCGAAATACTCAAACTGTTGTGCAGCTCATTCTGCTGTTTGTATTGAACCAAGAGCAACATCCAAGGGAGGAAAGGAGCAGAATTTCCCTCTGACTAATGCTGCTGGATCGTACAGAGCTGCGGGGGAACTGCCAGCCGGAGGAACCATCAGGAGGAAAAAGGAAATGGAAAGGGAATCTAATTATCCATCTGCAAAGACAGACACTAGTCATGATGCAGGGCCCAGCCCTGGGCGGGCTGATGTGGGCAGAGAGGTTTGCGCAGACTGGTTGTATGGTGGGGCTGGGAAATGGGCTCCCGGGGGTCCCCTCTGGGGTGGCAGATGGTTGAGCACACGTCATGGGGAGGTGGGTGAGACTGGAAGCCATATAGCTGTGTTTGATACTGCCAGGCTCTGAGGGGTGGCACTTTGCAGCCGGGTATGGCTGCATCTCCTCTCGGTGGAAGAGGAGGGTGAGTAGAGCCATGCAGATGCACAGGGAGGAGGGTAAATGCCTGGTACCTTCCAGCAGGCTCTTCTCCGTCAGCTGGGCTGGTGGTGCAATCCTGAGGGTGAGGGAAGGAAGGTGGAGGCCCCTGCGAGCCTCTGCCGTCTCAGCGAGCGTGCTCCAGGGCTGTGCTCAGTGTTACTGCAGAGTGTCTGCACAGGGACAGGGAGGGAGGGTGAGAGAATGGAGCCTGGGGGTCTGAGCTCTGTGGGGAGACCTGGAGGAGACCCCCTGGAAAGGAGAAGATGCCTCATCCTCCTAGTCATGAAAAGCAGCAGTCTGTCTGTCCTTGAGGGGTGCAGTCTGCAGAGCTCTTTGGGGTTATTCATCACCCGGGCTGGGGCTGGCTTTGCTCTCCTTGCGTGCCTCCCAGGGCTGAAGGTTGCTTTAGAGAGCTGCCTTTTTTTCTCCTTAACTAATGGAATTAAAAATGATCTACTGAGCTAAGAGTGGGCTCATTCTCCTCTCTTGTGGGCATCAGCTACTCCTAAAGTTATGTTAATTGTAGCTCAGAGACCCAAACAGAGGTCGGGAGCAGCCCCAAGACAGTTGGCTCGTGTTCTCCCACTATTGTTTTCAGGAGCCTGCTGGGAGGACAGCAGGATTAAGAAAAACCTCCTTGCACAGCTGGGACTATCCATGAGATGGGTGTACTGGGGGTGAACCAGGAGCATCCCTGCTTGGGTGGAGCATCCCTTTTCCAGCCTTATTTGTCCACTGCCTTGCTCTCCGTGGTCCCCGCTCGGTGCGCTGTTTGCAGGTGTGGTGCCCCAGCCTGGACTGTCTTCCCCAGCGATGCCCTTGGATTAGCCCTGCTGGACCAGGTGTGAGTGTCTCAGGCTGCTCAGAGGCCATGATGTCCTCTTCAGGTCAGGATCCAGCCTCTTTGGTAGACAGGCCTGATCCTGCATCCCTTACTCACGTGAGCAGTCGTCTCTATTTCATGGGACTACTCGGTGAGTAAGGATCGCAGGATTGGGACCACTACCTGTAACTTTAAAGTGGACCTTCTGTAGGATCCTGTCCCCAGCCTTTTGCTGTTCACGGAAGTTAATGTGCATCAATAGCTTCCAAAACTGCTGATGCTCTTGTCATTTGGATGGAGAACCTGAAAGCTGGAGAAGCAGGGCCCTTCCATTTCTGAGGTTAAATCTCCATTATTTTCCATCCTCTCCATCCGAACACCTCCCAGTCCAGCCAGCTTCCATGCCATGAAGCAATGTGTACATGTTCAACTCCGAAGCGTTGCTGTTCCCGGCTTCCTGAGGCTGGCAGGGCTATGCTCTGCCTCTCTCTGCTTTTCCCAGCTGTGGCTTTGAGATGACAGGGAGGGAATCAATTTAAGCCTGATTTGTGCTGCAGAACTGGAGGATGAAGCAGAGGGAAAGATGAGTAGCAGTAGCGCTGAGAGACTTCTACAGGCCTTCCTGCACCACCTGGTTTCTCCTGAACAGGCTAAATTTGGAAACCTCTTGCTCGCTAATGTTTTGAACATGTTTGCAGTTAGAGATGTCAGTGCCTATGACCCTACATGTGGCGGAAGCAATGAGTGTTGCATGTTTGATCTGCAAATTTATTTCTGTCTGTCCCTGCTCAGGGGAGCTGGGGTGGGAGCTCACAGTTCAGAGCTGAGCCCTGTGCCCCACAGGACCTGCTCTTCTGCGGCACGGCTTCTCCCTCGCGTGGAACTCGTCGGTACCGCACCGAGAGGGTCTGGCTGGAAGTGGCTCCTCCTGTGCATCTGCAGAGAGGAGAGCAGCCAAGCGTCTAATGGAAAAGTTCCAGCCAGTTCTACATCTGCCCTATTTGTTACGTTTTGCAGATTATCCTAAATGATAGGCAGAGGAGCTGGGTGTGACAAGAGCTGTGAACTTGCTCCAGAGGCAGTCACGAGTTTAAACAAGTGGGAGGCAATTTATGGCCGTTGATCCTTTTTCAGAGCTGTAAGTGGAGGCATCGGGTGCGTCACATGGCGCCTCTTGGGAAGCGTGAGGCACTTCACGTGGAAGCAGGGGACACAAATACCTTTAAAACGGAATTTGATTGATTTCTGGAGGGATTATGTGGCAAAGCAGCAGTGATCCTTGAGCGGAAATTGAAACTTGACCTGTGGGGTAGGTAAAAGAAAAGGCAAGACATCTGGTTGCTGTGCTGATTGTGCTTGTGGCACTGTATGTACAGGAGATTAATCCTGTGCTTTGGGACTCCTGCAGTGCTGGTATGGTTTCTTGCTTTTCTCTGAGTATCAAAGGATGAAGCCTGACTGAAGTGCCAGGGCTCTGATGCTCACAGTAACCACTTACCTAGAGCCTTGTGTAACAGTTCAAGGCTAAATTAATCACGAGAATTTAGCAAGGCATTTTCTCTTGGGTCAAGTCAGCAGGAGCCTCAGGGTGAATGTGTAGCTCTCCTGGTGACAGAGCAGCAGAGTCCAAACCTTGTGACACCCATGAGATTCACATGTCTGGAGTCAACACTGAGTTCCCATGCAGTGGGAGCAGAGGCAGCAGGAGGAGAAGGTGGGAACTGAGCCATGGAGGTTCCCAGCTGCACACCCGCAGGGGTGCTCCTCAGCCTCCGCTGCCCTGGTCCAAGCTGGGGCCGGGCCTCCTGCCCCGTGCCAGGTTTGCTGCCTGCTGCTGCTGCTGTTTGACTTGAACAAGCACCTCTGGAACTGCTCCTCCTGTCCTGGTAGAAAACAGCCAGGAACCGAATTTCCCTTCTATCGGGAATTCCGAAAATAGCTTTGTCCACTTCAGAGGAAAAAACATAAATGTTGTCATGACGTGACTGTACTGACCTTGCTGAGGCATGGATGTACCAAGTTTCACCACCCTCTACGCAGGTCAGGCCAGCCGGGTGCCTCCCTGACAGGACCCTATTGCCTGGCTCTGTGCTGCTCGAGAGTGTCTGTCAGGACCAGGCTGAAGATTTTCCTGCCACGTCCTGAGCACTCTATGTTTTTTTTTTTTAAATGGGTGTATCACTTCCACATCCGATGACTGTGCAATAGCACAGCCCTGTGTCTGCCTTCAGTTAGTGCTGTTGGTGAAGCCTGGCTCCTTGTTCTGTGTTCCCTGGGCTGGCGGTGTGGAGTGCAGTGTGGGGGTTCACCCCTGCCTGCTCTTACAAGGCTGATGGGCTACTCTTGAGGAGCATTTCTACGCTTCAGCCAGCTGCCCAGTGCTGAATTTCATGTTCTGTGAGATTACATCTAAATACCTGAAATAATGTGTTTTCTCTCCTCTTCCCAGAGCCCATCTTCAGTGCTGCAGGCTAGAAGTTCCCTCTAACAAAAGAAGTAGGACATTGCTCCATCACTGCTAGTGCACAGCCACAGCTCTTCCCACACGTGCTGCGTCGCTGCCAGGAGCAGCCCTTGAGGCTGTGGTCGCCCCACGCTGGCTTTTACAAGCCAAAGGAGAGGGACATTGCAGAAGGATGGGTGTGCAGTTTGGCTCTGCCCTGGCTCCATTGTTAGTAAGCAAGTGCTTAACACAGAGGGACCGGGCTGTGCCAGACAGTGGTCATTGATTATTTTTTTTGTCCTCCTCTTCTGCTGTCACAGTTTGACAAGAAGGGCTGGTCTTTGCGGTGGAGTTGGCTTGGTGCACCCCGAGCCTACCTTTCCCTAGCTGAGTGATCAGCCGGTGGGGACCGAGCAGCGCTCCTCTCTGGCAGTCAGAGCTCTGCATTCTGCTGCCAGCTTCACCCCGAGCTGCTGCTGCCGCCTGCCTGGAGAGGAGGTTAGAGCTGCCTGTGGTTCACAAGCCAGGGGAAGAAACACTTTGGTTTCATTCTAGGTCTTGAAAGGGCAAAGATGTGCATTGCTCTGCTGCACACCAGATGTGAGATGTCCTGTGTGCTATTTTTCCTCTTTCAAGGGTGTCATAGAGGCTGGGGTTTACTCTAGGCATTTCCAGGGACTGCGTGGAAAGGGAGCGGGACAATCAGGAAGGACAGGGGCAAAATAAGGTTGGCGTGGCTGTCTTTGGAAAGTTTGCACACAGACCAACCTGAGCCAGTGGCTCTGGGTGTGTCATGTGGCACATCTGCTGGACACAAATGTGTCCTCTCTGTGGCCTGTCATTTCTGGTTTGATGATTCTGGGTAGGAGAGGAGCCAAGATGAGCAACTGTAGGAGAGGCAGAGGAAGCGAAGTATAGGACCAGTTGACCCTCCTTCAACACTTTGAGAGCTATAGAGTTGTCCAGGCAGTCTTAAGATGCTCTCTGTAGCCAAGACCTGCTCTTCTGGGTTTCTTTTCTTAAACCACTCTCTGCATTCCCAGGCATGGCCTCCTGACTGGAGTTCCTCCCTGGCTGCCAGTCCTGAGAGCGAGTGTGATGTGTGAGAGCTCAAGGCGCTCAGGAGACAGCGGCTCCTTGTTCCTCTCTGCACTGTCAGCACTGCTCTTGGGGCCATGATCAACACTGTGGTTTTGTTGCGACCAAACCATTGTTGACTTCATCTGTGATCCAAGTTCGGAAGAATGCTCTGATTTGGTACAGTGGGCTTGTGGGGACACAGCATGTCTCTATGTACCCATTGAAGATGCTTGTGGTTGTTGGCCATGTGGCCTGTGGTCCCCAGTCAAGGATTTACTAAGCCATGAGTATTCATGGAGATTGGACAGGATTTGCTTGCAGCGATTGTGGTTTATGGTGTGGAAGGACTGGTGAAACCTCTGTGTTATCCCAAGTAAGTTTGGATGCATCTTTGGGCTGCCCAGTGCAGACAGTGTGGTACCTTCATTGCTCCTTGGTCATGCACAAGCTGCAGACCACAGTGGTGAAGTCCTCCAGTGGGGAAAGCAGGGATTAGGGATTGTGAATCTCAGAGGAAAAAAAAACCAGTGTCATGAGCATGGCTTGACCTGCTGATGGGCTGGGAGGATGTTATAGGATTATTGTCTCCCTGAGGAATGGAGCAACACTGCAAAGCAGGGGCAGAGCTGCCAAACAGGGATGTGTTCTGAGAGTTGCCAATTCTTGTCACACCTGGGGCTCAGTCCAGACCCTCTGCTTGACTGTTACAGGCAGAGACGATTGGGAACAAAACCCAGGGGGTGTAATTTAAGGATGCTGCTGGCAGAGCAGGGTGGTTTGGAAAAAGGCTTTGTGCATGTAATATGGCAGGAGTTTTCCTGCTCTGGGATTGTTTCCCAGCTCTCCTCCATTTATTTTTCTCAGCCTTTAGGACCTTGTGCTTGCAACTCCTGAGATCGCCTTCCCTCAGCCTGCAGGATGGCAGCATAGGTAGAACACTGTTCTTTTTCCTTCTTCTTTCCTTTTTTTATCAGCATGTGGTGTGTTTCTAAGATCTTTCCAGTCTCACAGCTGCCACCAATAGGCCACTGGAACCCTTGCAGTAACTTGGTACCTTATAACAGAACCTGGTGTCAGCCATGCTTGGGGTGCATGGTGGAGGCCCTGGGTGGTGGCCTGAGGTGACCAGGGCAGACCTTGCATATCAGGTGCTGTCTGGAGCTGCTGCCAGAGACCTGTGGTTCCCAGAAAAGCAGCAGGAGCTCTGGCTGGGGGTGAGGTGGGAGTGTGGCTGCAGTCTGCGTCCTTCCCTGTTTGTGAGCAGAAAGCTGCTCGGGAACCTGTGTGGCAAGTGGCAGGTTCCTCCAGCACCACCAGTGTTGCCATCTTGTGTGACTTTA
Organism: Nesoenas mayeri; assembly: GCF_963082525.1. NCBI lineage: Eukaryota > Metazoa > Chordata > Aves > Columbiformes > Columbidae > Nesoenas > Nesoenas mayeri. The sequence continues at coordinate 7,746,603 of NC_137565.1, read as the reverse complement.
TTATAGGCGGTGTGATATTAACCCCCTAGTTTCTGGAATCATATGATTATAAGAGATTATCAGCTTTTGTCTGTTTCAAATAAATTCCTGTTCAGTTTCTATGGCAGCACAGAAAAGCGGGAAAGCAGGTCTTATATGTAGGTTCAGAATCCAACCTTGAGATTTAAATGATTTTTCTGTGCATGCTAGGCCGTTGCTGGGCTGGGTACTTGTGCTTAACAAATACACGTATTACACTTATTTATTTTGAAATGTCTTCAAAGCTGAAAAGGTTGCTGTATGGTCCAGAATACATCAGCTGCTATTCCAATTGGATTCAGAGATGAGGCTGCAGTATCGCCTGGACTAGACAACAGATGGACCTGCACCACGTGGAGGCAGATCCACGTCAACCAGGGCTAGGATCTGGGGCTTAAGTTTGGACTCGGCTTTTGGGGTGTTTTTCAGACCCTTTAGACCTTCGCATGCACGACCAGAAGCAGCACGTTTTTGCTGAGAGCAGATTTCCTTGCAGCAAACCTTTGTCTTGGCTGCATCAGTCAGGATGTCTAAGAAACCCTCCAGCTGAATAAGCCCATCTGACAAAAGGAGTCAGACTCATGGCTGGGACAGCATCCGGTACGTGCGCAGCCTCTCCGCGGGATGCTGGCAGAGTGAGAGACAAGAGACATGTCCCCTGGCCCGCAGCCGCGGTGGCTTTTGTGCTGTCCTTGCCGGCAGGCTCCTCCCGCGGCACGGCACGAGTGCAGGCAGGAAATCCCGGGCAGCTGCCGTGGGAGCCATCGCCTCTCCGCTCTCCTCACCTCTCTCCTTGCCTTGCCGGGCTGCGAGGCGAGCTGAGCCAGCCCTGCGTGTGTGTGCATGCGTAGGCGGGGGGGCTGCCGCATGGATTTAGCGAAGGCTGGGAGGGAACACATGGGTTGGGTTTTTTTTTCTTGGCCCGCGGTGGCTGTCCGTCCTGCCGGTCGCGGTTATGGATTCAATCATTATTCAGGAGCGGTTAGTGGAGCGGCTGCTTTCTCCCCGAACGCAGGCACAGCGAAGCCACCCGGCCAAGCTGAAGGTACGGGGATGTATTTATAGCGCTGTGCAAGCCGGGGAGCAGCGGGGACAGGAGGGGGAGGATGGTGCCCGAGCAGACGTGTGCAGCACAAGATGAGACCTCTGAGGAGCAGAGGAGTGGAAAGACACTGGTAAGGGAGAGAGGATGGGGACAGGAGGAGGGGAGCAGCCCCTGCAGGAGCAGAGCCAAGGGGCACGATGGACAGCTGGGAGATGCACGACATATTTTTGTGCGGTTATTTGATGCAGTGATTCCCGACTGAATGGCGTGTGTGTCCGTGGGGGGGCTCGGGGCAGGAGTAAGAGCTGCGTATGTGCTCAGACGCAGTCTGGTTTGTGTTATCATGTTAACACTGTCTCTCACCAGCCTCTTTTCTTTCTGCAGCAGCAAATGCTGGTGGGCTAGTGGTTTTGCTGAGACTCCCATGCTCAGCACCAGGCCTGAGGAAACAGATGTACATGGGAGATGCCCCAGGGGCTGCTTGCGTTATGAATTTATGCAGCTTCCTGGCAATGAAAGGAAGCAAAGGGTCTGCTTCTCCTCTGGGGCTGGGCTGTGCTCGTTCGTGCGGACGCAGATGTGGCGGCTGTGCCTGGCCAGAGGGGAGCGACTGGAGGAAGGGCTGCCCTGGAGGCAGCAACACCAAGAGAGCCCCCCGCAAAGAACTGGAGGCACCAAGATCCCAGCAGAAGGTCGAGAATTTCTGGGATTTGCTCCAGACCTGGGGTAGAGGCTATTCTTCAAATTTTCTGTGGTCCCATGGTGCTTGATTTTAGCCCTTTGGAATATACCCAGCAAGGCTCCATTTATCCTCAGGCTGAAGGGTGAATTCACACAGGGTCTGTATTGGTTTAAACAGTGTGTCCACCAAGCAGGTGAGGAGGGAGGGAGGGATGGCAGGAACGATGAAGGCCATGCTGTGTACCTTGGCTTGGAGGTGCAGACAGCCCTGCGGACACCTCCATACCAGGGATGGCTTCTCCCCTGTGCAACAGATCCCAAATGTTTCTGCCCCCAACAGGAAGAGGATGTGAATCCACCAGTGCTTTGTTCGTTGGCTTGAACTCCCAGGGAGAGCACTGCCTGCCAGGGGGCCTTGGCCACCTCGGCTGGGTGGTGAAGCATGTGAGGTCATGATGTGTTGCTGTGATGTCCAGTGAACCAGCGAGCGTGTGCTGAGGGAGAAGTCAGACATGTTTTGCTTGGCATGGAGTGCTTTGGCTTGTAACAGGGCCCCAAAGATCGGCCACATCTGTTGGTGTCCTCTGCTGCCATGTGTGGGCGCGTTCCCAGGCACGTGTGAGTGGAATGCTGGGGGCAACAAAGGCGTCACGTGGAGGAGGCGACGGGGAGAAGGGCTCCTCACGCCGGAGTGCCGCTGGCTCTGCTGCCCGGGGCCCGTTCCTGACAGCTGGGGCTGGCCAGGGAAGCAAAGTGCAGCGACAGGCTGTCCCAGCCTGTGTCAGCTTGATGGGAGCTGGCTCACAAGGGTCAGGAGCACATAGGAGGGGGCTGTGGTGCCTCCAGGAATTCCCTCGGTCCAAGTCTCTCATCTAAATAATGGATTTTAGCTTTTCACAACCCAGAAAGCCACCTGCATCCCTTAGTAGCCCTTGCAGTCCTCTACACCCTCTTCAGCGCCCCCCATCCTGTACACAGTCACTCTGTAGATAGCATCTGTGGCCCATTGGAGGGAGGCATGGCTGGGGACAGAGCTTTTCCCCGTGCCTCTGGCTGCGTCCCACTGCGAGGGAAGCTCTGCTCTTGGTATCGCGCTCAGCTCTGACCTCCCTTAGTGCAAGGGAAATGACTCCATGATTCTTGGGTAAAGGGCAGTGTCCTGCGCCAGCTGGGAATTGCTAATTTTAAATGTTACGATTCCACCGGGCTATGCAGAGGTAACCAAAGGTACCAGAGGTTTCTTGGTTGGGCTGAGCAGAAACGAGAGATCAGGTTTAGCCAGTTACACCTGGCTGAAGTAAGTGGAGTTGCACCAGAGCTCAGTTCCCTAGTGTCTTCATTGTCAGCCTTTAGTCATCTAGGTTAAAAACCAAAGAATGTAAGAGAAACACGCCCTGAGCCTCAGGTATGGTTTTATTAGCACATTACTAGTACTATTTTGCATATCAATTCAGCTGAGAGAGCAGGTGCTCGTTGTCTTTCCAGTCTGGTGAAGATCCAGGTGGGTCTTTTCCTGCTCTGACACACAACTTGGCTGTATGAGAAGTGCAAGGGGAAGGATGTTGTATATTTGTGCCCCTCACTGAGCAACACTGGTCCTTGCACTGTGGCTGAGGATGCCCAAAGATGCTCACATGGGTGGACATGCAGCCAGAGGCTGCTTAGGAGCTGCATGGCCCACCTGCAGCGTGGAAATAGGTGCAAGTCAGCATTGCCCTAAGCTTGACACACTGAACTTTTCTTTGAGCGTGTGCCTCAGGAATGGAGATAGTTAAACTTAGGAACACAGGTTTTCTGTGCTGTGCCTGGAGAACCAGTGCCAGAGAGCTGTGGGGTGAGGACAGCCATATAGCTGAAGGCATCTGTGGCTGGGTGGGAGCTGGGGCTGGTTTTGACAAACTCCTGCCTCTCTGGATTTGCCTGTGGTGTGAATCCCAGGGGTATGTTTATTTTAAGTAATGTTGGAAAGATGAGTCTTATGATGTCTCTAGCTCAGGCATTTGTGAACGGCTGCTTCCCCTTGGGTCTAGCTTGAAGAGTATGTGAGAAGGGAGTTGTTTACCAGGGTCCATGCCCACACTCCCTCTGTGATGGGGCCTGGCGAGGGGATGTGCTGCTGTGGGGGTGTGGGCTGTGAAGGCCTGGGGTGCTCAATGGGTGGATGGATGGAGCGAGTCAGCTGTGTGGCACACAGTTATGAACCATGTTTGCCTTTTGGGATGTACCCTGCACAAGCATCCAGCAATACCATATGTAAACCCTCACCAAAAGCATCTCGCCTGTGTTCTCAATTCTTTTGCATCTTCCCGCTTCCTGTGCTCCTTGAACTTCTGTCTCTTCAGAATAACACTAGAGATTACTCAGGATTTCCTCTTGCTTAGCCAGGAGTGGCTGTGACACAGCAGGAAATAATCCTGTCTGAGGTCAAACAGAAGCCAAGCCACCGTGCCTTCCTCTAGACATGGCTTGGGACACCATAAACCCAGGCGTGTTGGTTACGGAGAGCTGGCCATCACGTACCACACGTGCCTCTGGAGGGAGGGATGCAGAAATTGGTCTGAAAGACCAGGGGACAGGTGACATTTGGTGACTCTGCTGTGAAGGGACCCTGCAACAGTGCAGGAGAAGCAGAGTGAGGAAGGTTGTGTATCAGTAGCAGCCCCAGATGTGCTCTCTGGTGGGAGTGGTGGGATGTGCCTTTTCCCTTGTGCTCTCCATGCTGGGAGGCTGGTGGGAGCAGCCGAGCAGGGCTGTGGCTGGGAGGACGTGGCCTCCATGCCCACCTGCGGGAAGGGCAGAAGTCCCTGAGCCTCAAGGAACGGTGTGCCCTGCCCTACAGCACTGCCAGGGCAGGGACCAGCCTCTCCTCCACCCCCTGGCTCTGCCTTAGGGGCTTCTTGAGTCAACTCTGTGTCACTGTGTGGGGCTCAAGCAGGAGGGCTGGCATACCCTGACCTGCTCCCATCCACCTCTGCCCTGCAGGACCATGAGAAGCAGTACGTGGGCTTTGCCACTCTGCCCAACCAGGTCCACCGGAAATCCGTCAAGAAAGGTTTCGACTTCACCCTGATGGTCGCAGGTGAGACTGCCCATGGATGCAGGTGGCTGGGCCATATAGTGGGTGGGTGTAGGGGACCAGCTCTCCTCACTTCCCTTAAGTCAGACAGTTCCCTCAGGAGAAACGGGCCATCCCTGACCACTTGTAGCCCTCTCAAGCCAGCACCAAGTGTAGCTTCTCCTCCAACAGGGCAGCTGGTCTGCATGGTGAAGGCAGGGCCAGCCAGGGAAAGAAAGGGGAAGGAGGGTGGAGGAGCTGGGAGATCACATTTATGTAAGGATTGAGACATCTTACAGCAAAAGTCCTCCCACTGCTGGAAAAATATGATGCCCATAAACAGCATCTGACAGCTCATCTCTCTCATTTCCTCTGACTCAGGATTCAAAGCCTTGTTCAGAGTTTCATTTGTAAGTCAATTAGTGGGTCATGTTGCTTGCTTTTTCCTCCTCTCCTTTGCATTCTGTCAATCAGGAGAGTCGGGTCTGGGCAAATCCACGCTGGTCAATAGCCTGTTCCTGACAGACCTCTACAAAGACAGAAAGCTCCTCAATGCAGAGGGTAAGTTGGGGATAAAGGGGAGTGAACAGTTCTTGTGCCTGTGGATCTAGACTGTCCTAGGGACTAGTACTTTGGTTCCTTGCTTCAGCAGCAGCTACGAGCTTGGCCACGTTCCAGCCCTGTTTGTTGCTCTGCTCTCCTTTGGCTGCAGAGGTACTAGTATTTGAGCAAGAAGGCTTTGGCTGTGGGGCTCTTCTGTCCTGTGAAGGGAAGATGAGGCTGCAGAGCAATGCTATCTTGTTGGGTTGAGATGCTGAGATTTGTCTTTTGCTCTTGAGTGCTGTAGTGTGGAAGTGATTCCTCTTACCAAATGAGTGGAGAAAATGTTCAGGGCTACAAGCACTTCAGAGGTCTGTGTATCTTCTTGAGTCTGCCTGCTGGTGTCCTCCCACAGTACCACTGCCTTGAGGCTCCTTAGAGGGTAATCAGGGTTTTTTGAAAAACATGTTACTCCCTGTGCTCAGTGATAAGGAGGGAGCCAGCTTGTGATGGATGTGAGCAGGAATCCCCAGCTTTACTGCCTAGCTTTAACTCATGTGTTCTTGTTCAAAGAGAGAATCAGCCAGACTGTGGAGATTGTGAAGCACACGGTGGACATTGAGGAGAAGGGTGTCAAGCTGAAGCTGACCATAGTGGACACACCAGGCTTTGGAGATGCTGTTAACAACACTGAGTGGTGAGCAGGCCACTGCTGCCTTCTTCCCAGTCCTTGGCCACGTCTGTTTTCTGTGGATGCTTCACAGGAAGGGGATCTGGCAGTGGGAATGGGATGATGCTGCTTCATAGTCCCTAGGAGACACTGACCTGTTAAACGTGTGATCTTGTTTTGATTGAATTACCCTTCCCAGCTGGAAGCCCATCACCGACTACATTGACCAGCAGTTTGAGCAGTATTTTCGTGATGAGAGTGGCCTGAACCGTAAGAACATCCAGGACAACCGAGTGCATTGCTGCCTCTACTTCATCTCGCCCTTCGGGCATGGGTGAGAGTCCCCGCTCTGGGGCCAGGGCATGGTAGGGCTGTTGGCACATGAGAAGTTCTGTCTGGATGCTCTCCCTCAGCTGAGCATCATACCACCTCCCTCTCTGGTGTGACACTGTCTGTGATAGGGCAGAGCTGTTCTCCCTCAGGCCTGCAGCCTGTTTTGGAATTCAGGAGAAATAATGCCACATAGATTTATATCTTCTATCTAGCTAAGCCTGACTGATGGGTAGGAAAGGGAGTTTTAAGCTGTCCTCTGTCTGTGCCCCTTGCTGGCTCATGTGCCAGCCTCACCTGGAGCAGCGGGGGGATCGTGTTGTCTGCCTGCAGCACAGGGCAGCTGGAGGGAGCAAATACCGTGTGCCTGTGTGAGACATTCAGCAGCTAAAATCTGAGACAGGTTTCCTGAAGACACAGCCCCGGTTGAGGGCTGTCCCAGTGCTGCCCCATGCTCTTGTGACAGTGCTGTCCTTTTCCCTTCGTGCTGGGTTGGTGGGGGATCTGCCCAGTTTGTCCTTGCTAACCATGTACCTCCATGTCTCTGCTGCAGGCTCAGGCCAGTGGATGTTGAGTTCATGAAGGCTCTGCATGAGAAGGTCAACATTGTGCCCCTGATTGCCAAAGCTGACTGTCTGATCCCCTCTGAGATCCGGAAGCTAAAAGAGAGGGTGAGATGCTCTTTCTCTACAGGAGTATCCCTGATGTGCTGGCAGGGTTGGGCTGAGGAGGGAGGGGATATATATGTTAAATATATATATATATAGGTATATAGCATGTATGTGTGTATATATGTATCTTCACATTACCTGCAAATATAACTGCAGCAGTGCTCTACTGTGAGCGAGGAGGTGGTGTCTGCAGAGAGGCCAGCTCTAGAAGAATCATCAAATCCTTTCACTGTCCATAGGCTATAGCAAACCCGTGGTAGCACGAACATGGAATAAACCCAGCATTTCTGTATTGTTCAGTGTGGCATTCTTTTGTGTTTGTCTTGCATGGACACAGATCCGGGAAGAGATCGACAAATTTGGCATTAAAGTGTACCAATTTCCTGAGTGCGACTCTGATGAAGATGAGGAGTTCAAGCAGCAAGACAGAGAGCTGAAGGTAAGGAACCTGCTCAGCAGGGGACTGGCAAATTGAGCTCATGGATTTGGCAGTTGCTTCAGGAGCCAGAGCTGCCCTGTGTGTGCCAAAGGCCTGTGCTGCTGATACCCAGGGGACAGCCTATGTTGGCTCACATGGTAGATGGCCTGGAGAAGGTGCTGCTGTCCTTGCTGGTGCCATGAAGTCAAGTGTGGCATAAAGACATGGCATGTCTGCTCTCTCACCAGGCAGTGTCAGTCTTTCCTCAGTCTACTGCAGCCTGTATGTTTAAGATGGAGTCTGGGTTGTACAGCATTTGTAAGCACCTATTTCTGAGTGATGCCATCAGCAAGGAGGAGCACTTTGCGAGTGATGAGGCACAACTGTGATACATTAGTTGCATGGAGGGAGACAACATGATCATACAGACCTGGCTGGAGACCCCAGCAGGCCAGGCTTGACCCTCTCTCAAGCAGAGCCAGCCCTGTGTATGCATGCAGTATGGCCTTGTTTCTCCTGTCAGAGACATGCAATGGGCTTTGACTCCACTCTGAGCGGAGAGGAGCACAGCCTGTACATCCCTGCCTCAACATCGTCTCATTTGCTTGGTGTCTCAGCCTCTCTGCTCTGGCTTCCTTGTAGAGCTTCCCCTCAAAGAAGGGATGCAGGCACCTGCAGAGACACAGCCTCCCTCAGGACAGCTCAGAAGGTCAGGCTGGGAATTAGGCTGCTGGCAGATCCCATGCCTTAGGCTTTTCTCTGCAACTGTGTTGTGGTGTGCTGTGGCACACGTGGATGCCCCCGTGCCTTTCCTACCAGCACCTTCCTCCTCCTGCTCTGTTCCACTTGAGCTTGGCCCTTGGAGGAGGGATCCGAGGGCAGCCCCAGGCTGAGCTGGACTCAGCAATGCCTCTCATTCCAGGAGAGCGCTCCCTTTGCCGTCATCGGCAGTAACACTGTGGTGGAGGCGAAAGGCCAGCGTGTCCGTGGACGGCTCTACCCCTGGGGCATTGTGGAAGGTAAGCGCAGTGCCTGAGAACAGGCACTGTGAGCAAGGGGCCTTCAGCTAAACTGAATCTTAAACCCTCCTGCACTCCCTCTTTCTCTGCTGCTGCTCCTGTACGTGCTGGAGCCTATCCTGATGCACAATGTGTTTGTCTCTATCTTCCTTTCTAAAGGGAGAAATTTCATAAAGCCCATAAGCAGAATAACCCTGGAATGGCTTTTGCTGCTGTTGCTGACTCCCTCATGCTGGCACATTGCTTTAAGGTGTTGCGGCTTTAGATCTCCAATGCCTGTGTGTGCATCCATCGGCTGGTACCGGCTGCTTGGGGCTGCCCAGCTGCTGGCTCTGCCCTCTAGCTGGCTCTGGAGGAGGCTGTGCCTGTCGGGGTGCTGGCATTTGGCAGTGGGATCAACTTTGTGAAACCCTGGGGCTGACACAGCCAGCTTTCCCCAGCCCTGCAGAAAGGTAAACGGAGATCACCATGGCAAGCACACTGCTACTGAGCACAGCCCTTCCACGCAGGGTCCTACTGTGCTGTCTGGAGCCTGGTTCCCCGTGCTAACAGCAGCTTTTTCAGCTCTCCAAAGCTCCCAGCTTTGCCCCTTAGGGTCTGATTTTGCCTTCAGGGGCCTTTCGATCAGTCCTAAGTTCTGAGGACATGAGCAGTTTGCCTCCAGCACTGGCTATACTCACTGTGGTTATAGCAATGACATCCCATGTACCCCAGAGCAGCATCCTCTTTCAAGACTCTGCTGCACATGCTTAATTAATCCTCTTTCTCAGAAAAAGTCCTGTGAACACAGTGACTTCAGCAGCCTGGCCTCAGTGTCTAGAAGCATGGAGCATCAGCAAGGCCAGGGCCAGGGGTGACCCCCAGGCAGTGGTGGGAGGGAGCGAGAGGAGGATGAGGAAGGAGACCTGTGGCATATTTTAGTCTAGCCTGAAGGTGGGAAAGGGGCTTCCTGGACAGGGCTGGTGAGATGTGGCATCCAGGTACTCTCCTGTTGTTGCTTCCACAGTGGAAAACCAGGCACACTGCGACTTTGTGAAGCTGCGGAACATGCTGATCCGGACACACATGCATGACCTGAAGGATGTCACTTGTGATGTCCACTATGAGAACTACCGAGCTCAGTGCATCCAGCAAATGACCAGGTGGGTCCCCACTGTTTTAACCAGAGGCAGCAGGAATGTCTTTATCTCTGTGAATGGGAGGTTGCTGTCAGAATGGCTCATCAGTCAGGAGGCTGTGTGTCTGCTGGGGACATGCTGGGCTGCAGCCTGTGGAATGGCACTGGGAAGTAAAATAGCAAATCCAAGCATGTCTCCTACAGTCTGAACGCATGGAGGGGTTGCTTCTGAGAATCCATCCTCCTGTCTGAGCATTCCCCATGCAGGTCTTGGGAAATAGGCCTGGAAATTCTTTTGAATTGCTGTTCCTAGCACTGGGTGAAATATATCCAGCCTTCATGAAGCCAAGGATAAACCCTTTCTGTGGTGGGTAGTAGCTGTGTGCATTGCAAAGAGGAAGGCATTCTGCAGCCTGCAGTTCTGTCCAAATGACAGCACGACCCTTGGGATGCTGCTGTTTCTCAAACAACAGAGCTCAGGCAATTAGCAAGGCTCTTAATACATCTCCAAAGATTTCTCTGCATTGTCTTCCCATTGCATCTGATTCTCTGTGGTTTTAGTCACAATTATCAGAAAACAGAAGAATGCTCATGGGTTTCTCATTTGGAACCTTTTATTTTTTCCATTGTCCCTTCCATGACTGAAATACTGGTGAAAAATTGTAGGTTTAAGTAGGTCTTGGCTCATCTGCTGTAAACCCTCCCCTGGGCTGGCTGGGTAGCACTGTGCTGCCACGTTGCAGAGCAGAAGTGGCTGTACTTTACCAGGGAGCGGTCCTGCGTGTGTGCAGTGTGTGGCACATTCTGTTCACACATGTATCTGAGTACTTTTGCATAGCAGACGAGCCTGTCTTTTTCAACAGCGAGGATATGGAGTCCCAAAATAACTATGTGAAATGCTAGAGATCTGTGAGAAGTGTCACAGCTGCTCTTTAGGTAGGCTATGTATCTATTAAAAGAAGAACACGATGAAAAAGCAATTGTTCAGCTTAAGCAAAGCTGAAGTTTGGTACCATTTCTCATACCATGGCTAACTCCAGTGAACAAGTCTCAGAAAACGCTGTGGCCACTTCTCGCAATGGGATAAGGGTCGTTGTCTAGAGAGATGTTTTGGGAGGAGATCCCAAGCTCCAGGGCTGGAATTGACTCAATAACAAGCCAGTGGTGACTCCAAGTGGTGAATAACTGCAAGTGGCATCTTGAATTCCCAGTTTCAGCCCAGGTGACTTTGGATACCGCTACCACCACCTTCTCACCTATGAAGAGCTCTGACTTTTGGAAGAAAGTCACCTCTTTTCTCTGTCCCCTGCCTGCACTTATGTGCACCTCCAGTCCTCACTGCAATGCTGCTGTGCCTGTTGTGTCAAATGTCTCTCACCTCCTGACTATGAGGGCCGGCTTAGTCATCAGACTTGCAGCAATTGAAGTGCTCCCTGGGTTTTATCTTCCTGGAAAAAAAAAGAACCATGGTGAGCGTGTGGTACCTTAGGGATGCTGATAGTTTGTGTTGATGCTGTGTATATATGTAAGCATATGGACAGGTGAGCCGAAGTAGACTGGATAAATTGCCTGTACATGTGTCTGCTAAGCTTGCCATTGCAGTTACAAAAGGTGGGCAGAAACATTTGCAAGCCTGCTTTGGGTTTTCTCTGTTAGCTAACCACAGGCTTCTCTTTTGAAAACTTTTACTGACTTCTGTTTCATTCTGTATGCAAGCGCATCCCACACCTCTGGGCTAGATTGCCCCACAGCCCCTCCACCTGGCTGGGTGCATGATGCCATCTTGCTGACAGGTCTGCTATCGTGAGTGACAGCCATGGTGACACTAAAGCCAGCCAGCCTGAACCACAACTGACTGCACTTCTTCCCTCTCTGTCTCTCCAGCAAGCTGACTCAGGACAACAGGATAGAAAGCCCGATTCCCATCCTGCCTCTCCCAACACCAGACACTGAGACAGAGAAGCTGATCAAAATGAAGGATGAGGAGGTGAGACCCCTTTTCTGCCTGGGCCTCCTTGGTGTTAGAGCTGGAATCTGAGGAGTTTCTCCCAGATGGCCCCATAGAGGCTGTCCTGGGGCTTCCCGCTCCTGCCTCCCACCATCACAGGCTGCTGGTGGGGAGGACACACGGATCACTTTTTTGACTATTTCTTCTCTGTCTCATGCAGTTACGGCGGATGCAAGAGATGCTGCAGAAGATGCAGCAGCAGATGCAGGATCAGTGAGAGGAAGGTACTCGGAGGGCAGAGGGAATTCCCCAGTGACCATCTGAGGCCTGGCAAGAGCTGTGGACGTTTAGAAAAGGTTTCCTGTTGTATAGAGACTTGTGGGCAAGAGCTGCACCCGCACCCTCTAATTTATTAGCAGCAATGCTGGCTTTGCGGTCAGCTGGATTGTGGAGGAGGCTGTTCACTTAACAGTTTACTGATGTGTATTTCTTTTTTATTAATTATTCTTTCTTTTCTTTTTTCTTTTTTTTTTTTTTTTTTAAAAGAAAATAGCCTGGGAAGTCTCTAAGGCATCCTAGAAAAGAAAAACAGAAAAGAAAAAGATCTCCCTTTCCCATGTACTAATCTGTTGTTAGGGAATGCTCTGGTATTTAAAGTCCTGGTTTCTCTGATGTACGAACTTGAAGACTATCTGTGTCAATGCACGTAACTGTTTACTCCCAACTGAAGTGCTGTGCTCCCCTCGCCGTTCCCCTTGTCTGGGACCAGCACCAGTGTTGTAAAGGCAGCCGTACCCTCCGGTGAGCGTGACCTGTGCTGCTCGGGCTCCTCAGCCTGGGGCCAGCTCTGGCACAGAGAGCTGGCGCTGCGGCTTTCTCTGTGCACTGACCTGCTCAGGGGTCCTGATGGTTGCCTGGTTTCCTGCTTGAGTTTTTCTGAAGTGCTTTTATTTAATTGGTTGGGGTTTTTTTTTTCTGTCAAGAAACTCCAGGATATTTACACTGAACAGCAAGGGACTGAGTCTCTTGAGGTCAGCTGGAAGAAGACGGCTTTTAATGCTCTCAGTTATGTCTTTCTGGCAGAAAGCATGAGTTGCCGACTGTTGCCTGCAAGGAGATGATGGGAGTGAGCACCTTCACAGCCATGCTTTCCTCCCACAGCAGGCTGGAGGTGTTGGTAGGAGAACCCCAGGGCCTTGCAGTAGCTGAGTGAGGGTATCTCATGGTTTAGCTCTGATCATCCAGTTGCAGTGTCTCCAGTGTCTGCTCTGAAAAGCACCATGGCAGCCAGAGTGCTTGGCTGGGACTGCTTTGGAGGGAGTAAAAACCTGAGGGCTGAAATCCAACCCCAAATGCAGAGCTTTGCCCTACCCCCAGACTTTGCGGTCCCACAACTGCTTTGCTGGCTCTGAGCTTCTCCTGGGGAAAGGGGCAGTTTTTGTAGGCCTGTACTGGAGATGTGCAGCTGCCTGTCTAGGCAGGTGTTGGCTCAGCCTGGCAGGTGCAGGATTGTCCCTGCATGGACAGCAGATTTGGCACTTGCTCCCCTGCCCTTCCCTTGGGACTCAGCCCTTCTCCCCCTTCCCCCGTCCGAGGCTTTTCCTGTCTCAATGCTGGGAAGACTGGTGGATCTGCTGGGTGGAGATAAGAGCACTCTGGGCAGCAGCTTCTGTCCTGTTCTTGCTTCCTGCGGTATTTTTAACTTTAGTCCAGCCAGAGCAGAGCCGCGGGTTGTGATGCCTGGCAGGGCGGGCCTCACCAGCAACACTGCCGCGCTCACGGGGAATCAGGGCTGTTGGAGGGAGAGACAATTGTCTCTTCTCTCCGATCCAGGGAGTGTTGCCATGGGCTGGTCCCTTCTGCTCCTCTGGCTCCTGGCCCAATTCCTCTGTCCCCTTTCCCCCTTTGTATCTTCTCCTCCATCTGTGGCTCTCCCCAGTAGAGCTCCCTGGGTAGGAAGCAGTGTTGGCCAGGAATAGCCAAGCCCTTTATTCTGTTATTAGGTGCTGTGTTTGTCTGATTCCCCTGGTGGGGCTTTAGATTCCTGATCAGAGCTTGTCCAAGTGGTAAATAGGTTGGCTGGTTTCGGTTATTCACTGTACAGAGCCTCTGCTTAGCCAGAAAATGGGCTGCAAGGGGCAGGGGAGAGACACTGGTGGTGCGGAAGGACAAAGCGAGGGTGGAAGCCCCTTGCAGAAATATGCAAGCTGGGCAAGAGCCATGTCCAACAATGCTTTGGTTTTCTTCTTTCATTCTCTCCTGTGTTGGGTTTATGAGTGACAGTGGCAGTGCCAGCCTAGGAGAGGGAAAGGGTTCAGCTCATCTTCAATAACATGCAGGACCAAGGAGGAAATAGAACCTTTTTTTGTGCAATGTGCTTATATGAGCAGTGGAGTAGCCTGAAACAGGAGCTTCCTCCTGGTTCTCTGGAGCTGGTTTGCTGCTGTCTGAAGCAGGAGGACTGCTGAGTTCTCAGCTTTATCCGTGCTAGCATAATGGGAAACAGCTTGCAGAACCTGTCCTCTCTCTTTTCTTACACTTGTCTGTGAGGAGGACGTTCTATGGCGAATGAGCCCTTTCTAGGTAGAGGTGTCCCTCTTTCAAACACGTTCATTTATAGAAGATAAAGGAGGCCCTTACCCTTTAGCATGGCCACGGAGGAGCTGACAGCTTTTATCCTGGGCTGTGTGAAGGTGAGAGCACAGGGTACTCTGGTCACAGGCAGGTGGGATTGCCGAGGGTGACTCTGCCCCTGTCCCTCTGGGTGAGGAAGTCTCCATCAGCTCAGCACACATGGCTCCCACATCAAGTCAATAGTCACAAGTCTGTACTCTACAGAGGGCTGAAGCCTTCGGCTGCCAGCTGGCAAAGATGGTTCAAGTTGCACTTGGGAAAAAAATGCACAGGAGGCACTAGAGACAGCTTCTACTGAGGGACAGTGGTACTGCTGAAATCAGATTCCTGTGTAGAAGGTTTGCTGCTCAGAGCAACAGAGTTTAGGGGCTGCCTGGAAAGGGATTAGAGGTTGGCTTTGGGGGACACCATGGATTCAGACTCTGTCCTGGAAAGTGGCATCTGTTTATTAACATAGGAATGTTTTGTACTGCTGCATTGAGCTGCACAGTAGGCAGAGACTCCTGAACAAGTGTAGCTTGGCTGTTTTGCTCGGGCAGTGAGAAGTGTGGGTAGGAAAGTAATTTAACACCCCCCCCTCACACAACCCTCCACAGCCTCACATGCGACCCCTGCGCCCTCAGGCACATTCCCACACCACTGCCAAGCTTTGCCCCTCTGAGTCACTGCAGGGGTGGCTCCCATTCTGCAGAGCTGTCCCAGGCTGCAGCTGGGGCTGTTGGTATCGTGTCTGGGACCTTGTACCTGACTGGGGAGGGAGCTGTGGCATGGACTCCTTGTGTCCCGCTGCTGTGCTGGTCCTGCCCGTGCAGTCCTTGCTGCCTCCCTGCATGCTTCTCCCAGAGAAGGAGGGAGTCCCACTATTCTTCGTGCTCTGCAATGGCGTTCCCTGCTCCTCCTCACAACCCGCCCCCCCGTGCTTTAATGCTGGCTTGCTCCTGCCATGTGACTTCCTCACCCCCTGCTCCATTCCTAGGCTCTTTGTTTCCTGTCCATCTGTTGGGTTCTTACAATATATATTTTTTTGTAAATTTCTGTTTGAACATTTTGTCATTGTGAACAAAGAAAACTGAAACCTTTAAAAACATATCCATTTTATTAAATGATTATTGTTATTATTATTAATAATGTTTACTACCTGAATTGATCAGTGAAATAAATACATTCAAAAAAAGCAACCTCTTTCTGTTTAATTTTCAGTCCCCTTGAGCAGCGTTGGTGATATGGGCACGGGATAGCAAAACTGACTGTTTCTCTTTTTATCCAATTCCATCAAAGCGGGCTCCAGTCAGGGCTTCTTGCATGGGATTTCTGGCCTGTGTTTATGTCAGAAGCTGGATGAGATGATCTTCTATCGTTAAGCTTCCCCTAGGAGCGGTGTCTGAACCAGCAATGGACAGCTGGGCAGGATCCAGTCCCAGGAAATCCATTTTGTGAGTGGTTAAAGCAGCATTGCAGAGTCCGTGCTTCATGCAAAGCCAGGTTGGGTCTGGCTCTAGATCAGCTCCATGCCACACCTGACCTGAGCACCTGCCTGGCAATAAATGTAGCAGCAGATGCATGAAACAAGGTAAGTTTGCTGAGCAAACTTACCCTGCAATAACCAAGCTGCTCCCAAGTGCAGGTGCTGCAGGAAAAACTGTGTTCATTTGTTAGCCTAAGATCTCTTTCCCACTTTGCCTCCCTGCGACAGTGAAACAAGTGGAATGATCTCCAGTTTACTAGAAACTTAGAGCTTAATTGATTCATTTAGAGCATTAGAGATTTTCCCTTGCTTAGGGCCTATTTCTACTGTTGTTTACACCCTAAATTATGTTAACATCAGCACATTCAGGGTGCTCATGATTTCTGCTCGGTACAATGTGCTCAGTACTAGGGTAATGGAGAGTTGGGCCCAATGGGGCAACAGTTTTGCAATGGAATTCTGGTGGCCTTACCCTAAGAAACGTAGCCAATGCCTTGGGTCAGGCTGATGGCAGAAAAATGTCTGTGAAGGCGCAATGGCCTTGAGAAGACAAGATTCCACCTAAATGTAGTTTTGACCCTTGGACTTATCTGTTCAAGTGTTCATGTAATGCGACTTCTGAATACAGGATGTGGTCAGTCTTTCTCAGTAACTGCAAGTAGCACTTGTTAAGAGCTGCCAGCTCACTTAGCTATTAAAAGAGCGATCCCTCAGAACACTGTCTTTCCCAGTTTGTCATCCTTCCTGTGAATCTAACTAGTTTATTTTGATGTAGACAGTGAAACACCAAGAGTTATATTTTACCTCTATAACAACCATGGGAGGATGCAAGTGCATGGAACATCTTTCTCCTTGGCTCAGCTGTTGACACCAGTGTGGTCACTGCAAGTCCATTTCTTTCAGCAGATCTTCCACTGCTAATTAGGAGTAGATTTTTTTACTGTTTCAAGGGAAACGTCAGGGTCAGCACGCTGCAAAGTGTGAGCTCTCACTACTGTACCAAAAGAGAATCTTCCTGGTGAGATGGGAAACCAAAGGCCAAAGTGCTCAGGGAGTGCAGTACAAAGCAGTAACATCACCTTCCAGGTTGAAATGCGTTTTGAGTTACTACTTTGCAACTGAGACTTTGCAGTGTTTCTGTTGGACTGAGCATGGTGGCCCAGAATCACAGTTACCAGTACTGTCAGCATCTCTCCCAGCAAACATGTTCTTGTGAGCAGTGTCAGCTCCCATTTCTTGGAAGACTTGCTCAATGAAGCCTCATCTTCCAGTGACATGCAGCAAACTTACAGGAAGGCCTCATGTGGGAGGTGTCCCTGGGATGAGCTTGACCCTTATCTTGGCAGCCAGCTGCAAGGGGATTATCCGGGAGCTCAGCTATGCAGCTGCAAACACTCCTGCACTGGCTGGACTGCCTGTAAGGTCTCTTGTAAAGCCAGCAAGAAATCAAGGATTGAACTACTCTGGTAAGTCAACAAAGCTACCTTCTGGGTTTGGTTGTTTGGTTTGGTTGTTTGTTTTGTTGTTGTTGTTTGTTGATTTGGGTTTTTTTTGTTGTTGTGGTGGTTTTTGTTTTTTTAATTTTTATTTTTATTTGGCTGATGGATTGCGCAGAAAAGCACTGCCTTGTTATAGATGTGTGTATTTGTTCTAAAGAAGTTCTAGCAGCTCATGTTCAGCAGTGGTATGAGACTGAAGTACAAAGTCAGCTCATTGACTCAAGTCTCCCAGCATGATCACAGCTCCAGAAGGAAATTATTCACCTGATGATTATTCACCTTCTGGAACTATGTCTAGTGTGGAAAACTCTGCTGACCTACAACCCTGGTGGTCAGCAACCCCCAAGGGTTGGCCAAGGACTGTTTATCACTTGTTTTCAAAACTAGAAAGGCTATTTTTTACTTGTGGTAACAGTAAGTTTATTTCTGAATCTCCTCTTGCAGTTTGCACAAACAAAGCTTTGTTTACAGATGTAATTCACAGCTATGATAAGGCACGAGCAGTTTCATATTCTAATTTTTGATTCCTTTACATAAATTTTCTTAGCTACCCTAATAATGTGCCTCCAGTAATGCTGAAAATTCAAGCAGCTCTTGCATACTTCTGAGTACTAGTGAAAATTTGATGGCTGCATCTGAGCCTCCCAGTAGCCATCTGTTCATATCCTTCCTCAAATCCAGGGTTGGCAGACCAGGGACATTCCTTCTCCTGTAATGAGAGATCAAGAATTTGCACACCTCTCTTAACTCTGTTTTTTTCAGAGCTCTTGTAGGACACCGAATTTACCCAGCTTTGGAAACTCATCCTCAGAACAAGCCAACAAAAGACCTGGGCTGTGGTGTCAGTCCTAGAGTGCGTGGTGTCTACTTGCCTGAACTCCACCTTATCCAGTTTCACCAGGGGGGTGTTTGCTGCTCAAGATGAAGAGTGGAATTCTCTTCTTGTCCCTCCTTGGCTTCCTCCCACTTGTGATACCCACATGCCCTGTGCCATGCAAGTGTGCCACCAGTATTATCGACTGCACGTCAAAAGGCCTAACTGTAGCAAAACTACCAGCTGCTTTCCGTCCTTCAGCTGAAATTATCCACCTTGGTTACAACAGGCTCACCTCTATTCCCAGTGGGCTCTTTGACAACCTGAAGAGCCTCCAGGTAGTCTACCTGCAAGGCAACCCTTGGGAATGCAACTGTGACATCCTCTACTTGCGCTCGTGGCTCCAGTGGCAGCAGAACCGAACCTTATACAGGGATGTGAGATGCAGCTCCCCAGCTCACCTGCAGGACCGGGTCATTGCCTACCTGACAGAAGATGAGATCATCTCCACATGCCAGTACTGGTATTGCAACCTGGCTCTCCTCTCTCAGTTATGCCTCTTCATCCTCCTTTTCCTCCAGGGTATCTTGGTTATCTTCATCATTGTCTACTTGCAGAAATTTCGGAGAATGACTGCTGAAGTCCGCAGTGCCACCCGAGATCTAGACCTGCAAGCAGACACTTGGGTATCTTCTTCAAGAAGTCCCTACAACAGTGATTAACGTCACAAGACTGAAGACCCTCCTTCCCCGTGGGTGATGCTGTGCCAAGGATATGTGGTTTGTGATATCCAGAGGGGGCAATTTAGTGCAGCATCTGATCCTGACTGCAGTCCAAAGCAGAACTTGAACTGATCAGACACTTGCTGTATTTCCAAAGACCTGATCCTTGTGTTTTTTATTGCTTTAAACTTCTATTGCTTTGCTGAGCTGGGCATGGTTCTGGTTTGGTAGACTAAGGAAACCATAAACTACAGCAATCAGAACTGACTCAAACAGCTTATAAACTCATAGGGGCTACAGTGCTTGATCCCTTCTATGCTCGAGTGTTTCAGCCGTACTTTCCATGATGCTTCTGGTTGCATTGGGTCAGGTGAGGGCAGAGACAGGCAGTGAACAGTTCAGGTACTGGACTAGGACAATGGACAAATACAGTTTCCTTAATGCTACCACAGGTTGCCTTAGTAACACTTGAACAAGTGACTTAATCTTCTCCTGACTCAGTTTCTTATCAGGGTAAGGGAAAGGATGTTTCTTGTTGCCTGATGGATCATTTCCAATGTTCTTCTGGTAGGGGGAGAAGGATGTTTGAAAACCTACCCACTTACCCTATCTTCATTCCTTTTAATCTACTGGTAGTTTTAATACTGACTTCAGCATGTCCTGAGTCAACCTGGGGCCTTGAATGTTCATGAGAAATTCACCCTGAAGCCAAGAGTTGTTGAGACCAGAGGCTCTTTCTGGCGATGCTTGTACAGCACCTGGCACAAGAGAGACTCAAACTGCAATACCCACCGATGTGCCTACTGTTGGTTATGTCTCTTAATTATTTTTTGAATGAAGCAAAATTGAAATAAAATAATGATGCATGATGATGTAAAAGGCTTGTTTTTCAATTCTGCACTAGGTGTCTCGCACTCTGTCACCCTCCCTGATGCTTGAGCTTAGAGATAAGCAGAATGAATACTGAAGGCAAATGGATGTGTTACCAGAAGTGCTCCATAGGGTTAAACTTGACAGTTCGCAGCTGCCACAGTGGGTCAGTCTGAATGTGGAGTTCCTTGTTGTTCTCCTCAGCTGCTGCTTATTTTATATGATGCGGGCTGGAAAGCAAAGGGTGTTTCCTGTTGCAAGCACACCTGTGGGGCAACGGCCCTGCTGGCTGCAGGTGAACGGCCCCTGTGCCCTCAGCCCCAGTGCACGGAGGTTCAAGTTCTCCACATAAAAGCTGAGCTTATCCGCAAGACGAGCCCCCGCCTGGTGGCCAAGGCCGGGAGGGGTGTTCAGGGGCTGCCTGAGCAGAAAAAGCGGGTCCTGGGGCTTCTCTGCCTCAGATTGCTTCACCTCAGCATTCCCTGCTGCCCAAAAAGTGTGACGTGCTGCAGTGGAATAAGCCCCTGGTGCCTGGGTGGAGGTTGTGCAGATGGAGGCCGAGGCGGGAAGGTGAGGTCCTGCGCTGTGCTGAGGGAGCGCCGACGTGCGCTGTGGCCGATGGCGTCGAAGGCTTCAGTTCACTCGCCGTGCTGCATGTGCCTGGGCCAGCCTGAAGGGAGGTAAGTGAGACCTGGCTCTGCCTCAGGGGGCTCTTTCCTCCCTCTGCCGTCTCTGCCCCATGTCCCTCCAACAATGACCCGAATTTGAGCTGATGCACCTCTGAGCAGGGGCTGCGATATCCCTGCGGTATCACCAGTGGTCGTGGCCTCCAAGGGGCTTCTCCAGAGGAGCCTGCTCTGTGGGGATGCAAAGACTAACGCTCCATGAGGACACCTGACACTTCAAATCCCTGTATTTGAAGTACTGGGGCTTTTTGGTTTGGTTGGGTTTTTGTTTGGGCGGTTTTTGTTTCTTTGTTTCTTTTTTCCCTAAGGAACAAGCTTTCCATAGGAATACAAAGCCTGTTTTCTGGATTTTTCTCCCCCAGTGTCCTTTTCCCCAAATCAAGTTGCAGATGTCTAAGGAAGTAGCTCAACCTACTGTCTTCCCTTCACCCCTTCCTTCTCACTTCTTTAGATCAATTATACTGTTGTTTTACCTGGTTTATGCCTGTTGTTGAAGTCCATTTCCTTTACTGATACATGCAAAGGATGTGAAAGGCCCTTTGCTCCCCCAATGCTATTTCAAAGTGTGCTAGTGTGGCAGAATGAATCCCTGGTTTTGCCTGCAGATTTTTAGCTGAATTTAGCTGGGTTGGAGGATGTTGATAGTGCACATGGGCAGGTACTGACAGTGCGACAGGCGCAGGCTCGGCTGCTGGGAAGGGCTGGGCTGGGAGTAGGCAAGATCCCAAGCCTGTGATGGCTCAGCTGCCTGCCTGTCAGCACTGCTGGGGGCTGCTGGAAAACCTTCAGGACTCGGTGTGCCCACAAACACACAACAACTGCTGACTCTGGTTTCACTTCCCTGGGGAGGCAGGAGGGGTCCTGACTCTGCATCATTAAGTCTTAGCACATGAAAGGTAAAAAGCCTTTTTGGCATCATTTGCACCTGTGGAGAATGTGACCAGCCATAGCAATGTGATAATGAATTGCGCAGAGTGATTTGTATGCCACGGCAGCATGTCTAATCCATAAATCTAGAGCCTGCATGTCTTGGCTTCTCCTGGCTCAGAAAGCTGCACGACTCGGATGCTTTCCTGCTCTGTTGTGCTGCTGAAGAGAGAACTGGTTTTCTTTCTGAAGCGGAGGGCTGTCCAAGGCTGCACAGTGGCTTCAAAGCGGGAAGCTGCAGGTGCTTGTTTACATGTGATACCTGGGAATTTACCTCTGTTGGTTTAAATAGGCTTTCATAGTTTCTGCACCCTCATATGCGGGATGAAAATATCACATAAAGAACACCTTGTTCTGATCCACTGTAGGGCTTGATCACTGAGACAGGCCAATTCTATGCAACATTTGGAGATTATATGGAGGAAAGTCCTGCAAAAGTGTGGCATCTCCTAGTTTATCAAAATATGTTGGGAGGTATTTATTTATATTCCCACACAGCAGCATTAACCTGAGAGTTACGAAACCAAAATGCCAAGAATGCTCTCTATGTATGCAAAATGATTCAGGCTCTGTAGCACTGATCTGACACCCTCATCTGTAATAACTGATGATCATTTCTAGCCTGTCCTGTCACAGCTGTTTGATGCCGTACGAGTCATCAATTTTGCATGGAAACGCAGCTCTGCTCATTGAAGTCTGTCTCCAGAGCTGTTACCCATACTGACAGGGAACTGGGTTTGCTCGGAAGAGGGCAGCAAATAGCTTTTAATCTCCTGTTTGCTTTGACTAGTGAAATAGACGTGCCATGTGGGCCTGAGAGAGAATGAAGGCAAGTGTTATGTGTGTGTGCCCAGAGAGACTGACAATGGTGCTTCAAACTTAGTTGGCCAAGCAGCAGATGTGGCTTTTTGAACCTATAACTACTAGTTTAACTAGTCCTTTTGTTGTTGGTGTTCCAAAACATCAGGCTGAAACTGAGAGGAGGGGAAGCTGGGCAAAATGTTGCTACGGCTATAATGGGAATAGTATTAGTTCTCTGTGGGGTGTTTAGACCGATGAGCTTTGGAGGCCTGAAATCCACCCCTTGGCAGGTGGGGGAAGAGCTTGCCCATCATCACTGTGCATCTGTGGGTTGGAAAATTCAGAGGCTGAACAGGCAAGCATGTAAGCACCCAGGGAACTTAAATACCCCTGCACTGGGCAGGAGCTGTGGGGAGCCAAAATCTGTATTGAAGTACTGTGAAACAGCAGCATCTCTTGTTAGGAATCACAGCCCTTAACTTGATTGTCTCTCATGGGGTAACATAAGGGCTGTGCCTGTGTTTGGCAAGCTTTTTCCACCAGGGGCTTTTACCTCCGACATTCTCAAGCTCACCAAGAGATGGTGCAGGTGCCCACACTTGCTCAGCATCTCCATTACCTGATCTTTCAACATAGTGTTAGCAAGCTATTTTTTTTCCCAGGATGAGACTTTAATTCGCTCCCATTGATCATGGCCAAAGAAGAGAGCTCAAATGCAGATTTTATTCCAGAAACAATGGCCCCCTTATGTGCTGTGTTGTGCTCTCTGTGAATGAACCTGCTGGTGAAATGAAGGCTTTTCCCCAGGCTGTTTTGTACCTTTCTCAGGTGAATCTTCATATTAGATCAGCTGCCTGGATTCCTGCAGGGAGAGAGAAGGGAGGTAAAGTATAAAATCTTTGTTCCGTAGGGACATGAGACAAAATGACAGTGGGGCTTTGTATTTAGTCTCCATAAATCCCTATGTGCTGTGGCAGGATTGTTGACATTACACCTACGAAGCGGAGGGCAGCTTCCTTGTGCAGCTCTACATGCTTTTCTGCCTTGTAATGCTTCTCGCCAGGTCCAGTCCAAAGTCTCCACCCTGGGCTGGCTGTTCACTTCAAACCAAAGCTGGCATCATCCTTCTTGCCTCATCCTCGGCTCTGCTGTCAGCTGCTGCCTATTCTGTTGGTACCTGCTCTTTCCCACCCTTCCCAGTGCTGTCAGCATTTCTCAAGTTGTACATAAAATATAGCTTGTTACTTTCCCATGCTTGGTTCTTTGCCAGCCAAGCTGCACCAAAACCATCAACCTGATTAATTTGACAATCCAGTGCAGGCTTTCATCAAGATGTTGTTGTTCTCAATCACTTCCTCTACTCTCACCCCCACTGCCACTATCTGTCAAGAATGGTGTTGTTAATGATTCTTTTGCTGCTTTTCCCCCTTGTCTGAGATTTGCAAAAGTACAAGAAGCAATGCTGTCATTTCTGCGGTGCCTACCCCTAAATGAAGTGCTGTGCCTGAAATTCAGCATGCAAATTCCCCTGCAATTTTCTACAGTGTTTCAGGTAGAGTGGTTTATAGCTATCCATTGCTGGTTCTTGGCCTAAGCAAAGAAAGGACTGTAATATTATCTGTTTCCATGTGACAGTGTGAGGCAGATAGAAGAAAACGAGATGTGCTCACATAAGGCAAGGATGGAGAAAAAGAAACATGTGTTGTCTGTAATTTGAAAATATATAACAAGATATATTTTCGTGTGTGCATCTGAAAGCTCTGCATTAAGTGCAGTGTGGTTTGAACTATGTGGTGGTGTTCACACTCTGGGACAAGTCACCCTTTGGGTGCATGGCTGTGTGTTGCAATAAACTGGTGCCCTAGTTTCTTTTCTAGACGTGCGGGGGGAAAAATGATGTGGAGATGCAACCGCTGAAAACTTGTAACTTGAAGGCAATGGAAACAAGGAGTGAAATCCTAGCTCTGCTGTGTTCTGCCTTTGACTTCATAAAGCCAGGGTTCACTGAAGAAGCCTTGGGAGTGTGTAGAAATGTGCTAGGCTGTGCACACAAACTGCCAAGATGAATCTCTTATTTGATGAGATCCACTGCAGGAAGGCACAGCTGTGGGGCAAGGGCACTTGACGGTGCATGCCTTGGTAGTGTGACATTAGTTAGGTAAAGTAAGGCAAGTATTTCTAAAACCACCACAAGTACCTAAGTCCTGTTAGAATGAGAGGAAATTGGGGGGAAAGTTGGGCACTGTATCCCCTAAACTTGTTCCAGTGGTTAATTAGCTGTGGAGAAATTAGCATGTAATTTCAATCCCTGTCTGTAAGTTTCCAGCATTCCTACCTTGCCTTGCCTTTATCTGTAGATGTCTGTGGGGCCCCGTGTGCTAGGCACTCTGCATTCCCAGGGATGGGAAATTGTGAAATCCATGTGGGATGGGAAATTATCTCAGAAATTTCCCATCTTAGGTAGGGGGAAAAGAGTCTATCTTGGAAATGATTCAGCTGAAACCCAAGGCATACAACTTGGTTCATCTTCATGCTCATCATCCTTCCTACTAGCAACCCGCTTCACTTTCTAAATGAAAAATGCCTCTAATCCAAAAATTGGACCTTCAGTATTTGTGGACTGGAAAACACACATCTGAACAAGTCCACTGACTTATATATATACTTTTTTTAAAAAATCCATGTTTTAAAAATAAATACTTATACCCACTGTTCCTTGGTCTTGCCAAGTTGGAGGTTTCATAATAAAATAATAATTCACAGAATGGTTTCCACTTACTTTGTATCTTGCAGAGTGAAGTGGGTCTGTTTGCTGGAGTGTCTTTCCTTGTGTGTGGTGAGACAGCAGAGGAACAAAAAGAGGAGGATGGGTAAATGATCTTTGTTAGTAGGGCTCCCAGTGACTTCATGGCCTAGTGGGCTGCTGCTGTTAAGGAGGTTGGTCCTATCTGGAGCCAAGCTTCTGTGGTACAAATTTTCCTGCAAGGGGATGGATCCTGCCAAAATTACAGCTTTGTTTTTCCTTTGCTGTGCAAGTGGATCCAGCTGATGGAAGCGGAGCAGCACTGACAGCTTTTGGGGTTTCTCCCCTGAAAGGAAGAAGACTTTTGTTGCTCAGAGGCTGAGAGTTTATTAATGACAGCGATCCAGCAGAACTTGGAAGGGGTCCCAGGACCCCTGGAGGTGTTGAGCTACATGTGTTGACACACTGGGTGTCCAGCGCCTGCTGTGTTCCTCTTATTTCAAAGGAAATGTCAGTCAGAAAGGGAACATCTCCTCTGGCGGGAAGCAGCTGGAGTGCATATAAAACAGGAGTTTTTGCTGGGGTAGGAGGGTAGGGCAGGAGGCAGCCTCTTGCATGGAAAGGAAGGGAGCAAGTGGGGATCCCGATGGCTGATCCAGCACGAGGATGTCCTGGCATTAGGGAAGTCAGAGGCCTTGGGTCCCCTGCCCACTGCGAGCAGCCTGCAGCCCCAGAGATGCTGGGCTGACATCTCCTTGGACTGTGCTGTCATGGCTGGTTGGGGAAGTGGGTGGAATGGGATGCTGAGCTCGGGTGCTGCACAGTTAACAGCTGCATCCTGCCAGGTCCCTGCATCCGCCAACATTGGCACCAGCAGGGTGTAAGGTAACTCAGTACTGAGGTAGGCTGGTACAGAGATGGATGCCTGTGCCCAAGACAAGAAGTATGTAAAGCCAAGACATTGTGTGGAAATGCTCTCTTTCCTGCTGTTAGAGCCAGCAGGAGCCTTGTGTAAACTGTGCTGTGGCTTTAATGACTACATGTTGTAAATGAGAACTTACTACAGCATGGGCACTAATTTGTACCCTTCTCTGGAGAACTTCTGAATCCTTGGGCCATGAGTGGATTCATTGGCAGTGTTCCCCATATTGAATGAGATGGGCTGTTCTCCACCTGGCAGTTGCAGGGTTGGACTGATGTGACAGGGAGTTCACCAGGGCTGCAGAAGAGCAACATGGCTGGGGTGTCCTCACTAGCTGCCCAGGGTGGCAGATAGAGAGGTTGGAGAGGTCCCTTGCAGGTGTGTGGGAGCTGGCTGTTCACTCACTGTTGTGAGCTGCCTGGAAAACACTACCTCACTGCGGAGTTCAGCATCAGTGCTACTGATGCTCAAAGCAAGCTGACCGCAGACATCCCTCAGGATGAAGTCTATGCACACGACCAAGAAAACCAACCAGGAGTGGGCAGAAAAATGGGCTAGACCTGATGGGCAGTTTCCTGGCAAGAAGGAGCTCGATCTGGGCTGATCACTGACTATTTACATATGCTGAAGCAGTTGTTGCCTACTAAGCTGGTCTACTTGTATCCTCAGCAATTCCTGCAGATGGAGAATGAGTGGCAAGAATAACAGAGGAGGGAGGATCTGGTTACAGGCTCAGAGAGGAATGCCAGGATTTGCCTGTCTTGATGATGGCTTTTTGCTCCTCCTGCCCTGCCCTCCTACCTTTCTGGCTAATCTAGCCTGGTTCAGAGTCCAACACAGCAGGAAAGGGAGGCTCTTCTGTTGGAGTTGCTGCAGCCATGACAGTGTGTGCCAAGCTCTACATAAAATAAAACATTAAATATATTAGACCTGCTGCACTTATGCTTGCAATGGAAAGGAAAACAGTAGAACTTGTGGACTGCCGTGAGGAATCCTGTAGCTTCACAGCAAAGCAACTTTTGCTGGGACTTTGTGAACAGAAGAAAAAAGCTGAAGTCTGTTTTATTGAGTAGAGTTATCAAGAAATTTAATCTAGAAAGTTAATCTCAGAAGTATGCTAAGTTTGAACATCTGTAAGTGCTTTGACATTAGTAAGTGAAAAATGCTGGGCAAGAGAGGATGTATCTGTGGTTCAAAGCAGGGACAAGGATATACCTCCTGCCTACAGCTTGGCTGTGCAATAACTTCCGAAAAACTATTTCTTTGCTTTTGAAATACATTTGATTACACTAAGTGGCATGGCGCTCTCAAAATATTTTTCTTGGCTTGTCCAATGCCCAGTGGCCTCTATTCCTTCTCTTTTTCCTCCCTATTCTTTGCAAACAATTTTGTTCAAACCTTACTTTACTTTGCTTAGGTTTAGTATTTCCCTCAAATATTTAAGGCTACGATACTAATCTTGAGCAGCAAGCCAAGGAATCACAGATATGCTGTGTTAATGTCTCAACCTCCTTTTGTTGCACAGAGGCTTCCCTGAGCAGATTTGTAAGTTCCCCAGCTGCTGTTTATTCCATCTTAACACAGCATAGAGGATTTGGTCTGTTACCTCTTGGATGATGGGGCACTTTAAAATAGCTCCAGTCACCGGTCAACATTTTACCTACCTTGTGGTAAACCTGCTGTTTTAGGAAGCGCAGAGAACATACTTAGCAAAATAAAAACATTTGTCTCATAGATATTTCTTATCAACAAATTTCAGAGGGCTTTTCTAAGCTGGACACTAATTGCTACACCCATTGCAAAGATGGAGAAACTGAAGCATTTTTGGGACATGCTCGCTCTCACAGAGCAAAGCTGAGATTGAACACCCCTGCGTCTCACACCAGCTTCCTGAGAAGTGGTAGGGAAGCGTGTGCAGCCCAAGGTGGCTGTCCTGCATGTAGCTCTTATTTTCATCTCAGTTTTCACACTGCAGAAGAGGGACCATGTTCCCCTGTTCTTCATGGTTAAGTTAATCAAGTTTGCTGTAGGTTTCAGTAAGTCTGAGGCTGGAAGAGCTGGCGTTACAGGCTGACACCAGGGTCTTGGGGTCAGTGTCTGTCTGCTGGCCCTCTGCTTAGGTGAGCAACTGCTGCCACCTCACAGAAGTCTTGTAAAATGTTGCCATCAGTCTTCTCAAAATATTCGAATTGTGGGTGTTACAGGAATGGCAGAGAACAAGGGCATTTTTTGGAGCATGGTGCAGCTGGGAGTTGCTGCACTGGAAAGAGATCTCTCTACCTTAGGTCTTGTTGAGCATGATATGCATCCCACAGTCTGGCAATGTGCAGAACTAGCGGTAGGAACAGCTGTCTCCGGTCCCAAACACACTTTACTCAAGTGTGCACAGAAATATAGGACAATGTCTTCTCTCATTGTATAAGAAAGGCCAAATCCTGCTTTCCTCAGATCTGCATGGCCTTGGAGTCACTTGATTTCTCTCTGTTATGCCACAGTGATTTTCTTAGCTCCCCTGCTTGTGAACCACAACGCTCACTGAGGGATGTGTCTTCAAGACCCTTCAAAGCCTCAGTTATTTTTCCTGGAGGCTGAGATACAAAGGCACTTGCGATGCTCAGAGAAGGGCAGGCAGAGTGCACGCCTGTCCCATAAGATAAAGCATCTCCACCTACGCCTGGCATGGCTGTATTTTTCTAGCTCTTTTGTGGTTTTGTTGTTCTCCCCTTGCACCCGCAAGACCCTGCTCTGGCTGTAGCAATTGGCTAAATTTTTCTTGTGTTCCTCCCACAGGACCCAGGCACAAGCCCAGCCAAGCTTTTCATAGATGTCTGCAGATGGACCTTTGCCCCTATGGTTTGCTTGGCCCCCTCTTCACCCGTGGACAGGCACTCCAGTGCATGAAATGGACATTTTCCAGCCCTGAGCTGCCAGAGTTAATTAACCTTCTGCTAAGGCCAGGCCGGTCTTTCTGGGAAACCAGATCCATTGAGCTGTGCATTCCACAAGCCCCTCTTTGCCTGGCATCTCATGTACCTGTACAGGAAAAATATGTTTATTCCTCCATATACTTGCATTTTGGGATTGGAGGATGTGGATGCCTGGGGAAGAGAGAAGGTTCACCCCAGTCTTCCTGCTGTCAACAGCTGCCAGGAACTTACCATGGGAGAAAACCAACCCAGAGCCACTGGAGATCCTTCAGCTCTTCCTGGGCAGAAGTTGCACACATGCAGTTTTCCCCGATCTCTTCTGAGAAAGGGCCAAGTCTTTCCTTCCTTGCAGCAAAACTGACTTTGTACAAGGCAGCTGCCATTGTCCTAGGAACTGCTTGGTGTGACTGGTCATAGCATTGCTCTCCTGCTTAGCCCTTGTCCTCTTTCTTCCAGTAGGTTTGTCCCACTTTCAGAGGAAAGCACAAGCTTTTGCTCTGGGCTCTGTTTAATTTATGTGGTATTACTGGTGAAACCCCCGCAGAAAAATGTTTTCAATGCTGTTACCTTTTTGGGCCATGGGACCCAATTCCCTTCTGTACCTTGAGGTTTCAGAGGTCCTGGAGATACCCTTCTCCAAAGAGCCTGTGGAGATGAAGCTCAAACATTGACTGAACTCTCACTGAAACATGCTGGGCTTCAGCGGCTGAGTTCTTGGGGCAAACTGTAGAGACAATTGTTGAATTCTTTCCTGGCTGATCTTTATCTCAGAACAAAATACCCCTTTTGCACTGTGCCCAGTGCATCTGTGTGTTTCCAGGCTCATACCACCTGTGTCACTGTGCTTCATCTCATGATGGGTTAGTGCTGGTGCCGGAGGGAACAAACACTGAGTTGTTCAGTCTCCTGATGCATAAATGCCTGACTCCCTTCAGTATCATGTTGTATAAGGCCATTTATTGCCTCCTCTGTGGGGCAAAATACTCCCTTCCAAAAGGCCTTAATCAAGCAGAACGCTGGCCAGACCCGTTCCCGTTAACTGAGCCTGTCTTTCCTTGTAAGAAAAAGAAATCTAATTGTGCTGTCTTCCAAAAATAATAATTAAAAAGTATAAGCTTGCATGAAAGCATGTTATGCTCTGGAGAAAGAAAGATAGGGACCTTTTTGACTGGTGCTCAGGGCAGGATACAGAGAGTTGTTTGCTTAATGTGAAGAAAGCCAGAATTTACCTGTATGGTCCACTCCTGTTTGCATAGAGGCTGCAAATCCCCCCTCTCCCATCTAGTACTGTGAGTGAGTTGTAGTAAATCGGGACAAGCTGAGAGGGGTGGTGTGTTGGTTGGTTGTTTTTTTTTTTTTTGAAAGAGCCTTGATTGTCCAGCTATTTTTCTCCCTTGGTGCCGCTTCACGCCACTTCTGACTTTGATTAATAGGTCTCTGAATAAAATGTTAATCTAACTAGGGGTCCTTGGCCCAGCCCCCCTGCCCTCCATGCCGTGCTCTAGAAATATCAGAGAAAACACATAGAGGTTTTGTCTCCCTGCAGAGCACTTGTAGCTTTTGATTAATGGGTGGAAGGGCCCAGCTCCAGGTTTGTGGCATCTCTCCCAACTGCAGAAAAATAAGCAAAAAGTCACCAAACATGATACAGAGAAGGAAAGTCCCAGGAGCTGCAATGAGAAGAAAGAATGGAGAGAGAGCAGCTTGTAATTCAAGATGTACCCCACTGTAAGCCCTGGTATTTGTGAGTCTTGAGTTCAGACACTCATCCCCAGTTTAACCTTTCTTTATAATGAGCTCAGACCATGTTGCTAGATTCAGCATTTTCCAAGCTCTGGGATGCCTTAACTTCTAATATCTACATTATGAACTACTTTGCACATTGCCCTGGCCTGACATTTCACATGCATGTGTTAAGAGTGGCTAAGATGGCTTAATAAAAAAAACGAGACCTTACACTTCAAACAGGACATGTTTCCCTTCTTCCCCTTCCAATTCTTGCCCATTCTCTGAATCAAACTGCTTTTGGAGCTTCTGAAATGATCAGAATCATGTGTTTCATTCCTGTTTTCTGGTCAGTATGGAACTCGGAAAGGCAGACCTATGGAAAATTTGCTTGTTCCTTCAAGGTGGATGATTTGGTGGAACTACACATATAAGAAGCTACTAATGTGATGGCTTGTCTATATGGGGCAATTAGACTTCAGGGGGCCAAGGCGTCAGCCTGAGCTATGTTAGTCTGAAATAAGAGTAGCCACTGAAGGGGCTTTTTAAAAAAGCTATTTCTGAGGTAAGCCTTAAGTAATGGTTTGAGACGTGCATAAATTGTGAAGGAGAGTGAAGACTAGCATGGGTACCACCTTATAGTTCTCTTTTCTTGCCACCTTTCTGTCAAACAGTCTGTCCTGCTATGTTCTTCCATTTTGTAATAGGGTAGCTGGAGCAAAGCTTGTATCACTTAGCTGCCGGTCACAGTGCTGGAAGAGATAGGATGGGCTGTAAGGCAGGTGGGATTTCTTGTATGTGCTCAGCATTACAACACTCTAATTAGGAAAAGGCTCACACCACTGAGAAAAAAAGGGGAAAAAAAAATCCCTGAATACTTTGAGCTTGGATTTTTGGTCAGGATATATAAAAGGCTTTAATTTGTACAGCTATGGTACTCCCTTGTGCCAAGAAGTCCTGCATCCTCATCTTCTGAAGAAATCTTTCAATTAAGAAAAAAACAACATTGATATCAAGAGATTTCCACTTTCTTTACCTGGAAGGAATCAATGCAGCAGCATGGTCTTTCCTGGCACTGGTGTGGAGTAGAGTGGCTGTATGGTCTTTCTTCTCTTGGCATCTCCCTGGAGGCTTCGTCAGTCCTTGATGAGCCTGTCATCCTACTCACTCGACAACTGACATGCCTGGAGGATGCAGCCGTTCCTGCTGACAACAGCTTTGTTTCCTATATGATGGATGTCTCTGTGGCCCAAGCCTCACTATTGTCCCCTCGCCTGTGGCCTTGCTTCAGTGATTCTTATCTCTGCCCTGGGCATCCACTCCCTGCAGCCAAGGTGAGCAGTTGCTAGTGCTTCACCTTCTCCGTAGGTGCCTCCCTAGGACCGGGACGGGGGAAGGACAACAAGCATCCCCTCGAGATTGAGTAAAGCCAAGCTGTGCTGTTTACCCCGGCCTGTGTGGCATTCGGCTCTTATCGGCAAGGGGAAGGCAGATAGGAGGGATTCTTTCGGTTAGTCAAACAGTCAGTTGTATAGGCAGTGTGGAAGCGCTCGTGTAATTACCATTCTCTGGCTCTCACACCCCTATCTTGTAAATCACCAATCCATCACAGCCCTCCTCCTTGTATTGTTCTATAATTAACTAGACAAACTACAGGAGCATTGTCGTAGCTCCCCATTTACAGAGAAGGCACAAAGACTTGAAGGAAGATTTCAGTCCCTTTCAGCTTTTTCCGTCCTCTCTTGAACTCTTTTTTTCAATATCTTCTGATCCATCTCATGACTCTAAAGATGTCTCACCTGCTTCTCTGAATGAGCGTTTATTTGCAAACCTACAATCAACACGGAAGGAGTGGCCACAAAAGGATAGACCCAAGGTCTTTAACCCTTCTTGTTCCACTACAGATGTGTGCACATGTGCTCACTCCTTAGTGCAAGGAGCTGCTCAGTTCTGCTGAAAAGGCTTTGGACCCTCTGCTAATGAAAACGGGCTGCAGTTGCCTCATCTATTCCTTCATGATAATATGCTGGGTATCCAGCTTCTAGTAAATGGTCTGCTTATGAGCTAGATGCTCCATAGGGCTGGATTTTGAGCTACAAGGGAGATGGAAGATGTCCGAAGGGTGAGGTAGTACAGTGATTTCAGGAGTTACTGATGTTTTGGTGTTATTGACCCAGGAAGGTAGACAATATATTTCAAGGTTCCATATAGCTCTAAAGGCTATAAAAAAGTTTGATGTGAGCTCTGGACCATGGAGGGAAATTACAGTGGTTTGGGGTAGTAAAGCTGGTTTCTTTTCTGTAGACCGGATGAGTGAGGATGCTGCGCTGCTGGGCAGCGTGGAGAGCTGGTTGAACTCTGCAGGAGGTGGAGGCAGAACTTTCCCTGAGTTGGGTCATCTTTGAAAGATTGTTCCTGACAGCTTTTGGAGGGAGTATTCTGCTCCATTGCCAGTGGGAGAATACAGGGCCATGAGTGGACCAGAAGAACTAGGCTAAAGCTCTGCTCTTCTCGCTTTATCTTTTTTTCCCCTTGCCTACAGAGATTTCACTGCTTCAGAGCAGGGTGTTTCTCTCACTTCAGCTTACAGCACCTAGCATGCTGTGGCCCTATTTTCTGCTAGAAGCTACAGACTCTACAAAGAACAATGGTTTATAGGCCCTCTGTTCTCTTCCTCTGAAAGTTTTTAGAAAAGGTCACAGTTCTCATGGCTGCTGCTTTGACAGCAGAATTTAGTCCTTTGTGTTGACAGTGTCACACAGCCAACTTTGCTGACCCCATGGGCATCCCTTAGAGCAGATTTTGGCTCAGAGGCTGAAGTTCTACTTTTCTTCCTTATTTGAGGTGTCAGGTGGTTCTGCTGGGTGAAATTTATGCCTTCATGTTCTGGTAGGCCAGACCTTATAATAAAAAAAACCAACATTGCTTATTTAACCTCCATCTCTAAAATTTTCAATTCCAGCTCTTGTGAGCTGGAAATTAGACCTGTCCACCCCACGGAAACTCTGGAGAAGTAACCTGAGGCTGACCTCCAAGCCAGGGGCGCTTCTTAGTGTTACCTGCATCCCAGTGACCAGGTCACCTGTATTAATACCTGAGCACATTGGATCCCCTCTTGTGAGGCCACTGAAGCACAGGGTGTCTAAGCTCTGCTTGGAAAAAGGCTTTGCCACATCAGTACCTTTGAATGGAAAGGGGAAGACCTGTTCGTGTTTGTTTTACAGCCCTTTTTATTGACTTGATTTATAGCCTGAGGCTGTGAGTTAATTGAGGTCCAATTCAGGAGAGGGCACCTGGGAAGGGGAGGTGCTGCAGTGCCACTAAAGGGAAAACCCTCAGGAAAGCGCTTGTATGAAGCATAATTTGTTGCAAGCTCTGGCCCTTGCTCTGTGACAGCAAGCTAAGCTCTTGCCACCAGAACTGGTTGCTCTGGCTGAAGGAGCATCCTTAGCTCACTGTGGGTGGCAAGGACCAGGGGGCAGAGGTTAACCAAGAGAAGGTGCTTTTTCATGGTGTGCCCTTCATTAAAGCATCCTCCTGCCTGACTCTTGTGGGTGAAACCTAGTCACCTGTATAAGTGCGACTGTCATCGCCTTCTCTAATGGAGACCTGATAGGGTTGTTCCCATAGCCTGAAAGCAGTTGCTTTGCAGTGTGCACCTCCTGGGCCTGCAGAGAAAATGCCAAGGCCAGCTCTCCTCTTTGGCATCTGATGTGTGGGATGCAGTGAAAGATGCATGTTGATGTGCAGAGTGCGTGCACTGAGTCAGGCAAGGATGGAGGGCTCTTACCCAGATCAGCTGGCTCCAAGACAGGTCTGGGAAAGGGCTTCTTCAGCCCAGTGCTACCCTAACAAATGAAGAAGAGATAACATTGCTGTGGGTGGCCAAGGACTAAACCTGTTGTAAGCTGGGGAGTGGCAGATCAACCTGGAGGGGCTGGTTCACCCTTTTCTGTGTGAGAAACAGTGTTGTGGCTGTGACATTTTGTACAACCTCCTAGTGCAGGTGCCCTGAGCCTGCTCTGGCTGCTCCTGAGCTGTTGGGTATGGGGACAAGCTGGAGCTGAAAGGATGCCAGCAGCTCTGCTTGTTGTTCTGAGCTGGTGGGGTGTGAAGTCCATGTGCTGTCCCCACTGAAGCTGTGCTTAGAGTGCAGTGTTTCTATCCTATAAAATCCCTGATAGGCCCAGTGTAACGTTACAGCAACTTCTCTTGCTAGGCTGGCTCTCCCACAAACACAAATGCCACTCTCTTTCCTTTCAGCTATTTACAGCATGCGTGTATCATAAATAGTACCATGCAGCCACTATGCCCTTCACAGGGAGACCCTTCCTTGCTCTGGGAAGGCCTCTTTAGCCTGGTTTGTACCAGGGAGGGCAAAGGGTCTAAAGATGCTGTCAGATGAACTGCAAAGCTTCCTTTCCTTCCCAGGCTTGCATGGAGCAGGTACCATGAAATCATACCTAGCACTCAGTCACTCCTTGCATGGCTAGTTCAGTAAATCCCAACTGAACAGGATGCAGCAGTCATGTGTCACATGTATGGAAATGAAAGTGAACTTGTTGAGTGATAAATATCCCAATGTCCTCGCATCCCAGTGGCACTAAAACGGATCAGCTAGCCCATCTCTCTCCTTCTACATAATGCTATCCTAAAGCTTGGCAAGAAAGGCTGGGTTTCTAGGGAGAGGCAATATCCTTTTTCAGATAAGCTGATACAGCCAGGAAAAGCAGAAAAGCTTTGGATGCATGAACCCGTCTTAAAATCTGAGTATAATCTCAGTAAGCTTTTCCGTCTGTAGGATGTGTGATCTCATTTCTGGGCCTCAGAGGAATAGTTTGGGGATTTCTTTATTTGTCTTGCACAAGACTGGTACTGAGCACTGTAGATCAAACCCCCTTTGTTTTGGGAAGTTCTGTCCCGAAGGAAGGCACATCTTGCAAGTGCCTCATACCCTTTGCGCCTAGTATTTGTACTGCAGCCCCATGATAAAGTTGTGCCTTGTCTGTTTGTCTGGTTTGAACTACTTTATGTTGCTTTTTGCATGAGCCCCTTTAGAAAGGGGCCTTGTTGGAAATGAGAACCAATTTTGTAACTTAAATTTTGTCTGAAT
This sequence comes from Nesoenas mayeri, assembly GCF_963082525.1. Lineage (NCBI taxonomy): Eukaryota > Metazoa > Chordata > Aves > Columbiformes > Columbidae > Nesoenas > Nesoenas mayeri. The sequence continues at coordinate 7,711,243 of NC_137565.1, read as the reverse complement.
GGTGAAAAGAAATGTTGAGGTCAGCCAGGCCAGAGCAAGCAGAGGAAAGGTCTGGAGTTCAAAGGCTGGCACACCTTTAGCAAAGAGCCCCACTTCTGCTCTCTTCATCCCCTTCAGCAGCAGCAAGATGCTGCTGGACAAGGCAGCCCAATGGGTCCCTGCGGAGCTGAACCTCCCGAACTCTCAGCCTGCTGGCCAGCTCACTGGAGTTCTTCAGCAGGGATCTGTATTCCTAATTCATCACCAGCTGACATGAACAGGAAATAAAAAGAGCAATTTACCCTTCATTTATCCTGTGCAATGAGCCCTTTTCTTTAAGCCATCAGCCTCTTTATCTCATGTCATCAGAGTGGCCGCAGTATAGCTTGTTTTCATCTGTCTCTGGACATCACTTGAACTTTCAGGGCACTTGTTTAGTCCCAGTCAGATAATCCCCTCTTTCACTCCGAACAAACAGAGTGCTCCTGGGCTGTGCTGCTCTTCCCCTGCCCCATTGTAGTGCAAGAATATAGGGGCTGATACACCCCGGTAAGTGCTGAAGGGGCTGTTCATTGAAAACAAACCCACAGATGCTGGTGATTTTCAAAATGCCTGTGGCTGAGACGTGCCCTTGGTGACTGGAGAGAGGCTGGGAGTGGCAGGGATGCTGAGGTTCAGAATGGCACTCACAGTCATCCGGTGTGCATGATTTCATCGTCCCTTTGCAGATGTGTGGCTGCATGGGGTACCTGGTCAGACTAGGGAGGGGGAAGGAGTTTCCTACGCCACGGCTGAGCTGTGCATTGTGTTTGAGTCCTTCCGACACAGGCTGGCAGATGCCCGGGGTCTTTTTCTCTCCCCTGCTCGCTCCCGTCAGGTGTGTCCCGCTGGTCGGCAGAGGGCACCAGCCACCCGGAGAGAGGCCTCGGGATGCGCTTGCTCTGCTGCTTCCACCGGCGAGCAGAGGGGAAAAAAGGAACGTCCTGCTCTGGGGCAGGTTTCTGTGCAGTTCGGATAGAAACCTCCTCCAGCTGGATCTTCCCTCCGCTTGCTCACTCCGGCCAGCCTGGGGTGATGGCTCCAGGGGCTGTTCCCACGAAAGGATTCTTTGACTCTCATCGCCTGCCCACAGGGCTCGAACACACAGACACGACTGTCCCCTGCTCATCTCTGCTGCTGGTGGCCTAAGCAAATGTTGACAGAGTCAGTGCCTGGATCAGAACCTTCTGCTTTTCCTTTGCTCAGTACTTCAGGTAGTCTGGAGGTGTTTTACAGAGAACACGTTCCCAGATCAGGGTGCAGCTCTTCTGCATTTTTGTGTGTGAATTTCCATTAGATCAGGAGAGCCAACTTAAGAGTTACCACTGGCTGTATGAGCACTTCCTACTTAACCTTCACTTGGCTTTTTCAAACTCTGCCTCAAATCTGACCATCACAGCTCTGCTAGGACTGTTTACTGCTCTTGTCTACAGACACAAGGGGAAAAACACACGCTGTCCTGCACTGGCAGCTTTGAAGCCAGACATGCTGCACTGACTGGCACTAATGGCATTCCTTGTAGCTTTTTGCCGTGGTTTTAAAAGCATGTGGCATCTGAAAAGACATACCTTTTTCCTTGGTTTTGTTACATCTGAAGCTCCTACTTCCCTCATGGCCTGCTGAACTTCTTGTTATATGACCTTTTTAATGTAGGCTCTGGCTCCAAGTTAAACATAATTAAGCTGCTTCTGCAAAGATAACCTTATTTCCCTTCTCCCTGGTCTCATCTTTACACTAGATTTAAAGCATGTGTAGTTGCAGGGGAATTTGATAGAAAGCTGAAAAGAAATACATTTTCTTTTTTTCTGCAAATTATTTTCCCAACAGATGAACAGTGGAGAGTGAAGCCATATTCCCTTTTCATTTCAAATTGCTCAGCAGGCGGTGTATAGACAACCTTGCCATCCCTCCGTGTGTGATCTAAATGAAGCAGTCCAACCTTCGGAGTCCAAACCAGTTCTGACTGTCAGGCTTCAGTTGTTTTATAGCACCTCCCTGTCAGAGAGGCATGTGTTTCAGTACACCAGCTGCAGTGAAACTAGTGATGATATTGCACGCCTCCTGATTTATTGTCAGAAGTACCATCTAATCTCAGTTTCATGTATGTAATTCTGGAAGAATGGCACTGATTTTAGCAGACTTATTCCAGGTTCATGTGTTGTAACTGAGGTTGGGGTCAGGCTGACTGATGTCCCAGCTTTTGTTCTTTTGTGGATTTCTGTTCCATTTTAATTCCATCTGTTGCTTTCTTAATTGTGGATGATCAAGGATGAGCAATGAGTCATACAGGAAAGTCTTACGCATCTGCTCATGCATGTCACCTAAATCCCAAACCAAATCTGTCAGGTGTTTGATTTCTTTTTCATTCATTTCTATGTACTGTGGCATTTTCTAGCTTGAACTAGAAAAGTAAAAGAGGCTGGAAGGCTACAACAGAGCCATTCCTTGGAGGTTTCTTTTTCTACATGGAAATGTGGGAAAGGATCTCTATTAGAAGCTATTTCTTTCCAGTGTTCTAGAGTGTTATTCCTCAAACCATAGAAGTATAATGTAACTGACTTTGAGTTATGTGGCTGATTAAAACAAGGAAGGTTTGGCTCAGTGTTGGAAATGACAGACAAATTTGTAACTGTATTGAATTGCTATTGATACTGGAACACTATTTAATTTGTGTAAATAATCTTTGTACCAGCCAGTACATAAATGTTTATCTTAAATTCATTGATTATATATAAATGCTGGGCATCTCTAGGTGTGCTTTTCCAAAACTGAATTGAAGATGCTTTCATATACTCCAGAAGGCAACATTGCTTCTGGAAATGTATAAAGCTGGTGGGTTAGGAGTAGTGAGTTCTGTAATGTGGTCTATATAGATCTACTGGTTGTGGATCAAACCAAGAATGTGTTTGGATGAAGGGATGAGGCACAGAGAATGAATCACAGGTGATTTACATTAAGGTAGGTTTCTCTGGCCATGATTTCATTTCATATATGTTCCTCAAAACAGCTTTGTTTGATCAGGAGAGCAGGTCTTATGTATTCATATCTTCAGTATGCCACTAGCAAAGTCTGTCTATGTGTCTCTTCAACTCTTAGCTTGCTGGTTTTGTTTCTGGAGTTGATTGTCCCAGAATGGTCCAGTTCTTCATTACTGCCCTGATTTCTTTCATCTCCACATAGTTGTCATTGACTAGATTGCCTGTACTGTGGAAAGTTAAATAACTGAGCTTCATGCTTTGGATTTGGCCGGTGAAGAGCATGTGAGCTCAGAGCTGATGTTTTCTGTTGGCACCTGCTGCTCATTCACATCTGGCTATTGCTAAAACTCTGACACAGGAAAGTGGTTTCAGTCTTCTGGGCTGTAGTCAATGTTTAGATTGTACTGTTTCTTCTTCATGGAAAATCTTGGTGCAGGAAAATATTTCCAGGAAACGGTATTACTTCTAGTGCAACCTGGAAAGAAAAATTAGCATATTACCTTTGTGAAAATTGTGTTTCACTCCTGAGTGTCGGATTCTGCTATAGAAAGTGCCTTTTACAAGATAAATACTTCCCAGGATGTGATACTGTCAAAGGAGATTGTCCTTTGGATGCTGGCTGTGGAAGAGACTTCATGGATTCACTAATACATGGTTTAACGCTCTACACCGGGATCCTGTGAGTGAATTTTTTAATCACAGTTTAACACAGGACTGTATAGAAAAGTAAAAGGGTGCTTTTGTTTAACCATCACCATTTTAAATGCTGGAAGTTGTCTTGATTTTATTGGTGTTGCAAAAGCTTTTTAGTTTAGGTGTTTTGATTTGGCATTTAATTTGTGTGTGTAGTCCAGTCTTACAGCATTTACTGCAAAATAGGAGCCAAAACCATGTAAGGATTATGCTTTTTCTCCTGGTTCTGTGTCTCCCTGTAGCTGTGATCTGCCAGGTGCCGCAGGCCCTGGGCTTCAGAAATGTTTTGAATCAAATGCTGTGAACCTTGTGGCTTTCTTGGGATAAATGTCTTCTCTGGTGGGACAAGGTTGATGGGGTTTGGGGTTGTTTTATGGCCAAGACAGATAGTTCCATGTTCAGCTTTACACAGTTTAAAATAAGCCATTTTTTTCTTGTTTGGTTGGTTGTTGTTTTTTAGTGGCGCTGCTGATATAAGAGATGGTGGGGAATACAGAACTCCGGTACAAAGAGAAACCCTGCAATGAGAGCACTGCCCCAAAGGGACTGTGAGGAGCGAGGGCAGAGAGAGGGAAACAGCCCACACCGCTAATTGAAAGCGCATCTTCCCGTCAGTCATGGGACTTGCCCATCAATCATTCTGGCACCAACAGGATCTGACATCAGTAGGGAATTAAATAAGCTCCTCTCTCTTTAGGGACCTGCTGATGGAAACCCATAGGGGGGAAGTGAGCAGAGAAGACCAGGAAGCGTGTGCATGGGGGAGGAAGAGTCTCAGCAGTCCCCTGGGACTGTGCAAGTCTGTGTCCTTCCTCTTTACACACCAGCATGTACAGCTGAAGGGATTTTTCACTGAGTCCCCAAAAAGGTGAATTTAAAGCTGGTAACAGGCTAAGCTCACCTTGGTTTAAATAAACAAACTGCAATAACAGTATCCTGTGGTGAGTGCCATGAAAGCTGAGCGATGCTCTGTGCAGCTGAAAAGTAGTTTTCACTCTTGGGTGAAATTAGTGTTATTGGGCTACAGTAACTCAGAGGTGAATCTGGACCAAGGTGTCAGAGCAAAACACTGGGAAGAGAAAGTGGACTAGAGCCGAGGATTAGAAGCCAAGACTCTGTTTTCTAGTCTGCTGTGGATCTGTCTCTATGGTGAATTAGGATGCAATGTGAATTAGGATATTACAGATGGGATCTGGCTGAAATCGGGGGTCAGTGCAGATCAAGTGACTTGTATCTCCATTGGCAGGGCTATCACCAGTCAGTCGGCTGAAGTGGGTAAGTGTCAGCGTGCGTGCACGTGTGCTTGTGCGGAGGGGCGCCGAGCAGCTGGAAACCATTCGGGCACTGACAAGTCCCCTGATGGACCTCTCCTGACATGGAGCGGCTTTGGTTTCAGGAAAGCCAAAGGGAACCTGTCACTAATTAGACACACAGCTAATTAACGAGAAGCAAACAAAGAGCAGCAGCTTGTGTTTTGGGAAAGCTCAGCTTTAGTAGCCAAGGACGTCTGCTCCTCCTTTTCAAAGCATTTCAAAAACAAACAAAGCGGGGGAGACTTGCATTTCAAAGCAGTGCAAACACTGCCAACCTCAGAAAGCCTTCCAGAAGGGACACCCAAGAGTGGGATTTAGCAGTGAAAGGAAAAAGGGCTCTCCAGGTGCAATGAGACCTTCCCTGTCCCCAGACCAGAACCCTCTGAATCCCCAGTGTGCATCTCTTATCCATTAGCTTTACATTTTTCTTTTTCCAGATAAACACTCCTGTTAAAATTTTGGGTGAGTGGATGGGGGAAAAAGGCAAGTGTGGAAACATGAGCTGCCATTTTGTGCTTTGCTGCTTTCCAGGTCTTACAGAGGTGTGTGTTGTTTCAATTTTAAAACCTTTTTTTTTTTTTCCATTGTTTTTATTGATGTATGCTGCTTTATTATTGCAGGGTTGGCTAGATCATAGAATCATAGAGAAACATAAAAAAAGGAAAAACTACCTAGGCTATATAAACAGATGCTCTAGAGTCAATGAGTTTCAGTGCTAATATCTCTAATAAGAAGTGTGCTTTCAGGACAGGAGGAATCCAAAGCTATGATTCTAGTTATGAGTCCTTCAATGACCCTGAGACAGCTTGCTTTAGGGCCTGATCCTCCAATAAGCCTTGTCAGGGTCCCAAGTGCTGCTCAAAGCAATAGTTTTTGACTGCCTCCATATATACCAGTGCTTGCAGGATTCATTAACTGAGGTTTGAAAAGTGCTTTGAACATAAAATATGGCAAGAATGCCAAGTTATATGCTATTTGGTGTATTTCCTAAAACCATGGATGTAATTAAAGGAGAATCTTAGTTTTCAAAAACCAAGGCAGTTTCTAGTCCTCTTTGTCATAGAAAAAAAAAACCTGGAAAACAGGACTCAAGGCTCAGAAATTTAAAAGAAAACAACAACCTACCAAGTTATGCTATCTTAATACTAATCTTGTGGGTTTTGGGACTAAATCATAAAATTGAGTGCTTGTGTTTGGCATTAAGTTGCTATGCTTTAAATACTTATTAAAAGAAAATGCGTTTTTAATCTTCTCATGCATTCAATACAGGAATAGTTGTCTTTATCACCACTGTCTAACGTGAAAATTTAGCATGGCATTTGCCTTCAGATCAGCCTGTCAGCATACCTTTGTCTATTTTCTTCTTCCATCTTGGAGGAAGGACTGTGTTCCTGGTTGGGGAAAGGGCTGGGAGTTGTGGGTTCAGTCCCAGTGCTGTCAGTGTCTTCCTGGCTGAGCATCCTGTGGTCCTGCTGGGATCAGAGTCCCCAGCCCCACAGGGGTGGGAGCAGTGTCGGCTCTACTTGGCTGCAGAGTGGAATGAACGGCACCTCTCTGCTTCCACGGGCTGCTGCAGTGTTTAGCTCATGAGTGTTTTCAAAGCACTCTAACCCCCTTGGCCAGAAGGAGTTATCAGAGCACCTGGTGTTGCACTGCAGTAGTAGATCACCACATGCACTTACATTAGGTATTTCTTTTTCAGCACTCATCTGATTTTGCTGCTTTATGATTTGAAATTGCCCTATGCTCTGCTATCAGCTTAGGTGTTTATTGCTGTCAAATGACCTGTTCAAAGAATCAGCAAAGCCACAGCAGGATTCCTTCTAACATCATTTTGGGTCAGGTCGCAAACATGTACCAGTAATTAAAAAAAAAAAGAAAGGGGAGAAAAAAAATAAGGCAACGGCTTCAGGTTACAAAAAATAAGGAGCATATCAACTTTTCCAGACACAGATTGATTCTGCTGTGCCTCTCCCCATGAATATCCTTAACTTCTATGAAAAAGTTATTGGAGGCATTCACGTGAAGCGTTTCATAAAGAAAACATTGTGTGGCACTTCAGTTTCTCTTTCTGGGATGCTACTTAGCTTTTTTATTATTGAGATACTGCAAAAACCCAGCAAGGTACGAAGCAGGATAAGAAGATAATGAGAATTTTCTAACCAGACGGCACACAGCGACTGAGGACTGTTTCAGATAGCATCAGGTTTCTTTAGCCTACTCAGAGCTTGAAAATGTGCCCTTGACTTCAGCCCACAGGAACGTGGGCTTGTGCTGCTTTATTGTCTAATGGATCTTTCACTTGTTCTCCTCATACAAACACGTTGAGCATGTACTTGGGTCACTTAGAGAAAACTGAACCCCACTCATGTTCTTAGAGGGTAATCCCTTAATATTGATTACTGTGTTGCACAGGGGCAACAGGTAACAAAATCCATGTGGATTCAGACTGGCAGCTGATCGTCCCACACACGCACGGTTCAGCTGGTGAGCTCTTTGCAGTGTTGGAACTGCTTTGCTTAATCGCTTACCACTGATCTATGAAACACATAAATATGTTGGAACAGAAATACTGGATTGCAGCAGTTGTTCATATGAAGTGAACAGATGCAATGGAGTGTGTTCCTCTCTAGATTTATCTTGTAGGCAGCTCACGTTTACCTTTTGCCAGTTCATGTTAGACCGGAGTAGGGTAACCTTGAAGCCAGTGCATGAGAAAAGTATTTTGTGAAATAAAGGCTAGTAACCAACCATAAAATGTATGGGGGAGCAAAATAATTATTTGTAAAAACAGCTTTCCACTGACCAGAACAACTCGTGATTGGATTTTAAATGTGGTTACGGCCATATCTTCCGTTTCCTGAGTTTTGTTTTGTTTTTTTTGACTCAGTGGAAACCCCGTTCTTGTCTGTGGCTTTTGGGGACTATGCAATATTAATTTGTAATTGAAGTGATTTGTGGGTGATACGTTATACACTTGGGTCTGAAGGGAGATAAGAATCCCCAGAACTGTTGTAGCCTGAGGCTGATTTCTAAATATAATGTATCCTGAGATGATCTGTAATGTTTGAGTGTCTCCTTGGTTCAGTTTAATGGGAGCTCAAATGCTGGAGGTGTGAAATACAGGAAAATGGACTGATGGGAAGCCTTACAAACACTTGAGTCAAGATGAGTGAGTGGTTAAAGCTATGGTCTAATACTTGGTGGTTGCTGGGCTATAAAGGGGCATCTTGTGGAGAGAAGGAAAGGAGATACCAACTGGCTTTCTACTCTGCCTCCAAATATAGCAAGTGCAGATTTTGCACCCAGATGGGTAGAGCTGCACATACAATACTACTCATGCAATAGCCATGCACTAGAGTATGAAGGTGCAATCCAAGACACTCATGGGAAATGTGTCCTTTAAGACCACTGTATCATGTTACTCCCAACAACAACAAAAAAAAGGAGATATGCTCTGAGGTTCATCTTACATGAACCGTTTGCCCGTTCTCTACTGTTTGATAATTAAGAGTGTTCTGTTGAGTCCCACACGCATACCTTAAATGAGCTTGTGATTTCTGAAGGCTATATTCCCAACAAAATAACTCAAATTATTTTGACGCTCTCATTTCCCAACTAGACACCCTGAGACTGGGTTTTTTCACAGCATTTTTATTTGGGGTTGTTTTGGCATGAATTTCAAACCTGAATGCATCAGTATCCCCAGGCTATCTTGAGGATCTGATCTAAGAGGCATCTTCACACTTACCCTAAAAGGTTGGAGATGATATGTGCTGTTAGCTCATGTAAGACCTGCGGGTTTGTAATAGACTTGCACTTACAGGTCACTAAGGATCCCTTACTAGCTAGTGAAAAAATGACCTTGGCTGTAATGCCAAATGCTGCTGAGAATAATTATATCCATCAGGATATTAATGACTTGCACTTATAAATTGTGGTTTCCTTTGGGACAAGATAGTCTCAGGGACAACTGTGTTTGAACATGACAACAAGTGAAGAAATCAAACTCTGATGTGCTGAAGGGGTTTGTATACATAACATTTCAGACTGACATTGCTGGTAGATAATACGTTGTTGCTTAGGGTATGACAGATCTGTTATTAATTATTAGTTCATTATTAGCTTAATCTATTTCTTCACTCAGTTCTGTTGTATTACACTCAGTACGTAATACTTGGGTCTTCATCCAGACTTAAACTTTCCCCCTCTTCTCACTTCTCTCCAGCTTCTAGAGATTATGAACTGAGACAAGGTTTGTTAATTTATAAACCTAGAGCTGTTTAAAAACCCATTTGTTGAGATGCTTAGGAAGAGGAGAGGAGAGGTAAGTCACCAGCCAGCTGGTCATCTTGGCCACCACCTACATAAAAAAGAGCACCAGATTTCATCTAATGATTCTTGCATCAGACCCTCATCCTTTAGCTGACTAATTACTATTAGAAACCAGCATTTACAGAGTGAAGAATCCTATATTTTCTCGGGGCAAAAGCCTTTTTAGTTTGTATTTATAAAGAGAAGTTGTGCTACTTTTTACCATTTTCTGAGCAGAGCAGATGCAGGAGGGCGTTCCATTAGATTTTCTCCTGCTTGAGACATATTCAAGATAAATGTACACTGGCAGTGTTGCAAATGGAGGCTTTGCACAGCTCTACATGTTTTGCTTCTCCCTACCTCTTTCAAAGTTCAAAAGGTGTGACCAGATCAGGAGTTTCGGTGTCTAAGTGATCTGGTTTACACGAGAGCAGCCCAAACCCTGGACATTTGCAAACTCTCATTTCTGAAGCTGCAGTCATATTTAGAGGCTGTTTTTTCAAAGTTTGGCTCCCCTGCCCCCAAATCTTGTTTTTCATGCTGTATTTTAATAGCCATAGTTGGGGCCATAGATTACAGGAATTTAAACTGCCACCTTATAAAATGTTAGAAGAATCTAGTGAGACATTCAGAACATGATTGAATTGGAGCCAGCTGGAAACAGAATACAGGAGGTGGATTTTCTCCTGGAGAGGTGTTAATAATTCCTGGTAAAGATCAAAATGAAAGACAGTTGGGTTGATTTTGGATGGCACATGGCTTTGCATGAAGAGAACCTTTTTTAAGGCACTGTTTAACATCAGGATGTTTTTCACTTTCTAGTGGAGATCCACTTTCTGGTTTGGTTTGCACCCAGGACAGTGTATTTGCAGGTATGTGCTCTCCCTAGGGCATGCCACCTGGACACCTAGAGAATTGCATGTGAGGCCCAGAGACATCAGTTCCAATCCCAGACTTGCTTAGTCATACAGGGTAAGCAGAGCTTTGGAGGGGATCTCAGGAGCAGTTGGCAGCACAGTGCATGAGTAATGTTTCATCCTGTGGCTTGAACCTTTGAGTTTTGTCCCTAGCTGCTCAGCTACTCTTTTATGTTCATCAGCACTGCTCTGCCCTAGTGCCTTGAGACAGGGGCACACCAGCCCTTAGGAGTTACCAATAGATTAATGGTGCAACAGTCATCAGACTCCAAAGCCAAAGACTTTGCCCATTGGTGCAGGGAGTAAAGATCCTCATTCAAAGTCTGACAGGTGAAAATCTTGTTTCACTGGCACAGCCAGCTCAGCAGTATGCTTGGGCATGTGCTTAGCTTTGGCATTTTGCTCACAGGGCCTTAATCACATACTGAAACACTCTTCTGATTTCATGCAGAAAGATGGCACAAATAGTTGTACCACATGCATCAGTGCATTAGACTAATGGTTTTACTGGATGGGCAGGGATGGGAAATCTGTGAAGCTTGTCAGAACCTTAAATCACTAGCAGGGTGGGGAAAGGAAATACATTTGAATAATTTTTGCATTAGTTTAAGGGAAAAAAAAGGTGAATCGATTAGTTTCCTCACAACAGAATGATAGCTGAGTTTGCTGCTGGATCTCTGATGTTTGCCAAGCAATCTCTGTGGCAGCAAATACAGCACAACTGCTGTCAGGTGTGAGCGTGCACACAGGCTGGGTAAGGAAATTTCAGGTATGCAGGATTTGCTACGCAAATATTCACCGTGAACAACACCAAGGAACCAGAACACTGAGGATTCTTCTGCTTTTCTTAAAAAGTTGTAGAAACCCTTTTTTTACAGGGATGAGAAAGATCAAGCACTTAGGTGTCTACTGCTGCCCACTGTGCTTTGGACATGAAGAACATGCCCAGCTGTAGCTCATTTATTTTCCTGGCCCTGGTTGTGCCTTTTCTGATGAAATAAGTAACCAAAGCTCACTAGGTCACTTATTCATAAAAGGAGGAACAGACTTCATTTATCCTCACATGGGGTGCAAAGATGAGGAAGCCATTCCCCAGTGACTACATTGCTCTGGGTTCGGTCATTTTTCTTCCCTGTTACCCCAATCCCTAGTGCACACTGTACATGTCTATAGGATAGATAAACTACCTCCTCTTTGCATGCAGGGTGCCTGCAGGAGGCTTCAAATGAGGTCCTTTTGCTGTGCTTTTAGTGCAGGACTTGTGTACCTGATGAAGATGAGTTATTTCCTACTGCTTTTTTTCCTGCAGTGAGCCTAGTCTGCACCAGTGATGCCTCAGGATGGTGATAATTCCAGGGTCTTTGTTGGATACACTGAAATTCCCTTTCCTCCTCCTCCTCCTCCTCTTCCTCCTAGTGCTGGCTGGCCCTGAGCTAGCTGTGGCAGACGCTAGCAAAGAGATTAATTGCAAGTCCTTTTATCCTATGCTGTTCTATAATGTCCCTGTATATTGCTAAACAGCTTTTATGGTCTCCTCCACAGAAAAACAGTCGTTTAAAAAAGAACTTGTTCAAGCTCACATTTTTCCTTCTGAAGTCTGATGAATGTCAGGTTACCACCTAGTGCTTCCATCCAGAATATCAGGACATATGGGCTACTAGGGATGTGTTTCTCCTCTTTTAGTGTCTTCTGTATGGAAGACACTGCTCTGAAGAGATTCATAGAAGAAGTGTGGCTCTTATACTTCAACCACTTTCCTTCAAAGAATTCAAAGCTGCAGCCATCTGTGATTCAAAGTAGCTCCTCATTTTGACCAGCCTCCCCATTTTGAACAGCTCACCTGAGTTTTATGTACATTCAGGTATATTTAGATGACCTGTTAGGTCGTTTAATGCAAGGCAAATGCCAAACTTTGTGTGCTTATTGTAATGCCCTGGTTATTTCTAAACCTTCAAAATACCTGATGATCTTTCAGGTTGTATTAGCACCTAGAAGCCCCAGAATCTCATTGTCCTGCAGCTAAATAAACATATCACAACGTACCTGTCAAGTACAGCACATGCTATATCAATGTATAGTGTCTAAGTACTTACAGAAATAATCTGTTTGCTCTTTACTCTGAGAAGTTTTGCTTGGTGTTGTCCCTTTCTAAAGCTAAAGGGACATCTTGTCTTTACCAGAAAAGGATCTCAGTTTAAACATGTACGTTTTTCTAAGTTACTGGTATCCATATGTACTTTTTGAGGCAGTGTGATGATTATGCGACAAGATTTCCATTTTTGTTGCAGAAGGCTTTTTGCCAGTTTTTTAAAGCCTTAAGAGAAATTTTTTTGCAGGGGCTTGGTAAGAAAATGTTCTTTATTGTTTCAACATGTCTTGGGACAAATAGAAACTGGTCCTGAGGCAAGACAGTATTCAGAATTAAATTAATTCTCTTAAACATGTTATTCCAAGATACTGTTTATATCGATGTGTTTCCCAAAGTGTGCGTGGTACTGTTGGCAGTGTGTCCCCGCCTTTAATTGTTATTGCCTTATTCAGTTGATTGGAAATGAGAGTAGATGAATTTTACCTTCATTTCATTCTCTTCAAACAGTAACCTGGATATACTTGGTACTTATTCTGCTGCATATGTTTTGCAAGTTTGGATTCACCCTGGCCCATACACCAATACATTGTCATTTATTGAGTGCAGTGCATTAATGAAAAGTGGCACAGCTCAGTGTGGGCTTGGTTTTACTAGCATGTGGGATGAAACAGACCTTGCTTTCTGTAGCTTGTATACTGGGGATGGACATCTTTGAAAAAATTTTGGGGCTGCCTCCTCCTGTTCCCACTGTGGTGTCACGACACTATATGTTTTTCTATGCAGAAGGTGGAACTGCCACGTTCAGGCTGAGACACAGGTTCACAAAGACTGTGACTTGGCCATAATCTCAAAGGAACTGAAAAGAAAAGCTGAGACATAAGCTTGGAGTTTATGCCTTAACCATGCTGTTTCAGACAGTCAATAGCTAAGGTGCAGGACAGGATTCTGAGAGATGAGAGACTTGCCAAAGGCAAAGAGGTCAAGGGTAGGAGGATACTACAAGGCTTCCCAGTTGGTTCTCTGTGCTACACATCCTCCTGGGAAGCAGCACAGAAAAGCACCTGGGTCTTAGCACCACTTGCTGGTTAATCTCTACCCTGTGTGTATGCAGCTGGGATTCCTCAAAAGCACAAAGCACTGAGGAACCGAGGGCTTGGCCAGTGTATGGGAGAGAAAAACACACAGATACCTGGGAAGGGAGAAGAAGTGTCTCTCTGCAAAAGCAAGAAGAGAGGCTGGGAATTTTCCAAGAGGCAGTTCCAGGCTTGCTGACCTGTATTCTCCAGTGTGCCAAATAGCGCTGTAGAAGTCTGTGATTGCAGCAAGGGCTGCTAACAGATATGGCTTATGGCTCTATTCACCTGTGATGCACAAATATGGTACGAAGTGCTGCTTTGTAAATTGGATTACAGGATTGGGAACATTTGTTTGTTGTGTATTGCCAAGTCCCAGCTGTTCCCTCTCATTGCCTCCAGCGGGGAAACTGCTCTGTGGGGACAGTGCAAGTCAACTATGGGGGTGCTCGCCACCGTGAAGTGCTGAATCCCAACCCAGCTGTGGTGCCTCTCTGGCAGAATGAAGCAATGGGGAGGTGGGGGTTAGCTGCTTGAGCCTGATAGTGTCCAGGGGGACACGGCTCTTTGGACGGGCATTTGCAGATTTATGGAGCTAGATAAGCATCAGTGAAGATGAGTAACAATGCCACACAAGGTGAAAGAAAACTGCTTCCAGGAATATGAGTTGTAAGAAGAACATGGAATATAATGTCAGAAATAGTGTCTCTTTGAGCCCTGTAGGTATCTGGCAATAAATATGTATTGATTAGCTGACATTCTTGATAACAGATGCTAACAAAGAGAGCCTGTACTAGGCTGACTTTCACACTGAGTCATGGCTTGTGCATTGGAAATTACCGGAAGAAAACTCCTGAAGTGTTATATCATATGGGCCCTGCTCCTGTTTCTGCAGCTGAGCCTTTCTTACCTGGAAGGGCATTCAGAAAAAGTGATCTACTTTCCTCTTGGCAGATCTCTAGCTCTGCACTTCCCATTCTTGTTCTTCTGTCTTTTGTAGCCTTTGTGGGTTATGTGTGCCTTGCCTTCTAAAGTTTGTGTGTTAAAGAAGAGCCTTTGCCTGGCACTTCCTCTGACCGTGTTAATGCTCAGGTATAATAAACCAGAGTGACCTTGTGCATGGCCACGTCGTGCAGCAGAATGGAGAACTAACAGCTTATGAGGCAGTGAAGGCTGGAGTGAAGTGAATTTTTATTCAGTCAAGGGGTGGAGAAATGATTGACTCTGATTCATGGCAGCAGAACTCCTTAATCCTGGCTGCTCAGCTGATATTAATGCCAGACTTTCAGTTGCATTCCAAAACATTTTTACTTTAATTCCTCTGAGGGATCTGTCTCTTAGATGCCTGAAGTAAAAGCTCAATCTCTATGTCAGGTGGGCTTCTGCTGTTTTATGGGCTTGATGAGAAAAGCAACTCTTTATGGGGAAACAAATCAGAGCTGCTCTCTTGCCAGGTGTAGATGAATTGGATGGGTAGAGAAAAGTGGCTTTTTAATGCAGAGGCATGTGTTAGCTTAAACAAACAAACAAGAAAAAGAACAACTAAATCTGGGCATGAATTATAGCCTGCTTCAGATTTCAGTGTGTCACGTTTTGAATTGAGCTGGAGTACCTATGGCTTTTTTTTTAAATTGCATTTGAACAAAAGTAAATACAAAGAGAAAGAAACCAGGACAGCAAAAGCCTGCAGGAAATTCCTCTACTGTAAACAAAGTCACCTTATGATTGATGTGAATGTACAGCCCCTTGTAAACATGTCTGTTTACTTGCAGGAAACCAGAAAGAACCCATATTGGGCACTGCTGATTTTATCTAGCTTTGCTTAAATGCTTTTGGCTTCCAGTAGTCACTGCAGAGGGAACACAGGAGCGGCGGCTGCTCCCTGGAAAGCTCGAGTCTGCCGAACTTGAGAATTTGTGCCAAATGCTGCAGATGGGCAGAGCTGCGCGGGGAAGATTGATACTAGCACTTTGCGGCTATCCTGAACCGCAGCAGTGAAAGCTTAGTAATAGTTATGTGAAGCATTAATCCTTTGCGAAGGAGCTCTAGTTTTCAATGCACCTAATGAGGGAATTCTATACCTTGAAAAAAGTAGTAATAACCCTGATCCTAAACTCTGAGGTTCCTGCAGGCTCCCACTGAAAATTCATTGTTTTAACAAAGATTGTCAGTGATGTTGAGGTCGATGAATTTTGTGTAGATAGAAAATTCTATGATTGTTTGTTGATCATGTTTATTTTATTATTATTATTGAATGTTTTTCTTTCAAAAACAAACATTTAAAAAAATACCAGCTAGATCATCCTTTAGCCATACACACAGTGAATCCTTCAGAGATCTCTAAAGGATCAGTGGTGACATTTTCACATATTTACTCATGCAATTAACTCTGTTCCTTAGCATAGTTTCCACCAATTTCTTCAGTGCAAAGACCAAGTTTAAGTACTCAAATTCCAGGATCACCCATAACTGCGTGTTTTAGCGAGCAGACACAGTGCCAAAAAACTTAGTTCTACATCTTGATTAAATATGACATTTACCTACCCTTTGTGAAGACAATCAGTACCCCCCTACAATTTAGCAATCTATTTTTGTACTTTTTGAAAGTCTCTGAACAAGTTATAATCAGGGTCATCAGCTTGATGGGACAGTTGAGAGAACAGTCCTAATGGTTCCTATGTAGAAATAGTAATGTTCATAGACTGGGTTTAGAGAAGAACAAAATCGTCTTTGAAGTTGCAGATTTATAAGGCAAGTCCAAAGCCTGAATATTGGCTCTGGGGCATCTGCCAGGCACAGGAGCCACAACAGCCATCCCTGGTTCCCTTCAGGGTAGTGCCAGGCGTGAAATCCTTGCACTGCTGAAGTCAGTGTTGTCAGTAAGAGTAATGAGCTGAAAGTAAAAGGGGAATTTTGGCTAAATACAGGGAAAATGATGCATGTCACAATTAATATAGACAGACAGACATATTAGCTGAAGAAATGGTTGTCCAGAGGCTGACAGAGATTTCCCTCCCTAGAAGGGAACTGAAGTCAAGGTCTGTAGGTGCAGGGTAACTTTGCTGTCTGTATCGGGACGGAACCAGGTCCTCTGAGCAGCAGCACTTTGGTTCTGGGCAGTGCTGTTTCAGAGGCAGCATTCTCACTTAGGCAGAAATATGCCATTTTCTGACTACCAGCATTGCTGACCAGCCTTTTGCATCTTCAATCATGTACTCTTTTGGTTTGTTAAGATGGAGAGGACAGAACAAGAGGAGAATTTATGCCAGACTGAGAACAAATATTGCCTCATGTGGGTGGTTTTATACCTTGGAGGCCAATCCCTCAACTTTCTGACTTGTTTGCCCCCTTCTTTATTTCTGATGGGAAAACAACCCAGAAGGATGTAAATCATGATGCAAGGCTCCCCACCCCATATAAAAGTGAGAGAATGGAGCAAAAGGAGCTGCCACATACGTGCCAAGAGACAGAAAGGGAGAGACAGCAGAATGAATTTCTTCTTAATAAATTTGACACAGAGACTGGGAGCGTGTTTATAAAACCCTAACTGAGAGTAGAGGAGGGTTTGTATCTTTGTTTTTTCAAAGTGCGAAATCAGGGCTGGTTTATTGGACCCTTGGGATTGGACAGTGTGTAGAAGGCCACCCATCTGGAAACCAGCTGATCGCTGCTGCAACTTTCTTCCCAGGCTCCTTCCCTGCTCTGACAGGGTGCTGGGGGTTTATGAGAGGGCGACAACAAGCCTTTTACAGACCGTAACTCCTTGTCTCAACAAAAATTGCTATAAATTAGCTGGAGAAAGGACCTGAGGGGTTTGTCCCAATCTGGTTTGGGGTCCCAAGTCCAAAGTCAGCAATTTTAACAGAATAATCTGAGTTTTCAAATCAATTGTGTCTGAAAACAACCTTTATGGGAAATGGGTAAGTGGGAGGTAGAAGGAGACAGTGAAAGGAAGGGAGTGAGAGATTATTTCTAGATGGTGAAAGTGTAGACTATGTAAGTCTCTTTTCCCCAAAGACTTTTCAGGGTTTATAAAGGAAATCAACTAGTCTTTGGCTCCCCAGGAGTCCTCATTTCCTTCAAGCTGAAGCAGCTTCTATATAGAACTTGGGCTTGTGCTCTGAGCCCAAGTATCCAAAATTTTATACGTATTCATAAACTAAGCTTGCGTATGACCTTCACAGTGGGTCCCATTTTCACAAGAACCTAAATCTAATACATCTTGGAACACTCCATTCCCCTCTGAAAGATGTGGCAAAAAACCTCTTTCTTATCCAAATAACCAATCCAATTCTAGGCTTGTATGCCAGAATGATTCCACAGTAAACAGGTAGTTTCAGGATGGAAAGAGATTATATTGAATGACACACTGAACACAGCTGAGCATTGTGTCTGGTCCCGTCAGCTCTGCATGGAGTGTGGAATCAGTGGGGTGATGTTATGGAAGGGAAAGCAACTGAGGTTCTGCTTTTCAAAACAAGGAAGTTAAGTACAAGCTAAAACTTCAATAAACACTAAAAAAACTTTGTTCAGGAAATTAAGTAAGTATTTTGATACACTGTGGACAAGTAGTTACCCTATTAAATACCCAAGCAGTATTTCCAGGTAAGTAGATTGGATACATTCTCATGAAAGCTATTTATGCCTAAGTTTGTTCTGGAACTTTTGAAAATAACAATGAAATAGAAGAAAAAAAATGCCATTAAAAAGGATCAGAGAGCAATACGCTTAGGTTGAGCATAAAAATTGCCACAGCAAACTTTTGCAGTGTACTTTCATATTTTATGGTAAACTGGCTGACCTATTGCACAGAAATCTCATTATCTTGAATTTTGCTTTTCGGAGTGGCTGAGTGACTGAGCCAGGTGGTTGAGGAAGAGGATGGAAGCCACTTGGACTTCTCTTCTTGGATGGAGGAGGATAACGTCTGAGAAATTTAGGGAAAATACTATTTGTGACCAGGGATAACTGTAAGAAGCACTTCTAAGACAGAAGACAGAAGGAGAGGAACACTTAACATCTTGCCTGGATGTTAACAGCACCTAATGGCCATGTTCTGTCTGGAAGAGACAGCTGGTCTGCAAAATGCAGTGGACAAGAAAGCCCTTTGGGATCCCTCTCTACTTGAAGACAGGACCAGTTAGGCTGGAGGGAGATTTGGGTGGGACACTGATGGCATCTGACTTTGAGGATGCTCTGTGAACTATGGAGTTTTCTCGCTCATTTCACAACGTCTTTGTCTGAACTTAGTCTGGTGTATCGAGTGTGAGCTCAGTCTGTTGTAAGCGGTGGCATTTGGATGTGCTGATGTTGGGCTCTGACATGGTATGAATCAGTTGTAACTAGGACATGTGGTTTTAAGGTGCTTCTTCCCCCATTCATAGCAGTAATGTCCATTCTGCTTTTATGTGTAATGTGTTTCACTTGTGGATCCAAACACTGATTGAACTGCAATAATTAATTATTTCCAAGTTTAAAATCAAGGCTGGCTTACATAGAAATGTTGACAAAGACCCATGCCCCAGGTACAGCATAAACCAGAAGGGCAATATCTCCAGTTGGTACTATCCTTGTATGATCTTTTGGGTTTTAGTAGGTGTATGTGCTTTTTGCACATGTTAGAGCACAGGACTGTCTTCCACAAGATACAGCTGGAGAAAAGATATGGATAGCAACCCAGTGCAGAATTTTGGACGTGCAGAAATTGCAGCAATTAGAATTTGGAATAAATTTCTTAAGCCATTTGCAGGGAGCCTGGAAGGCTCTCAAATTGTCAAAGAAAATACACACTTCCAGTGTGTGCAATGTCCTGGCAGAAAGCTTGGGACAAAATTTCAGAAACCAAACCAAAACTTTCACCAACTTCCACCAGCTGGAGCTGTTACTGTAGCTGCCAGCCTGCCTTGGTTCAGAAATTGCCTACTGCTGGTTGATCTGTAGCACTGCTGCGATTGAAAGATAGAGTGAAAGCGAGCTCTTTGAGTTCTCAAAATATATTGTGTGTGAAAACATTCACATATACATCTAATTTAAAACAAAACTGTTGAGAATCAGAGGGTTTTTTTGCACTTTGCAGGCATGCAAAGAACTCTTCTTTCTCCTACAATAGCTAATTCTAGAACTTAGTCTGACTGGGGCTACTCCAACTCCTATTAAAAGCAATGGAAAGCTGCTGGTGGAGGCTGGATTGGGCTCATCTGGTGCCCTGTTGAAATCTGTGGTGATATACCAAAGCAGAACAAAGATAACAGGCTCGGACTGTAAATTCATTGGGGCAGGGACTCTCTGTTTGTATGTGTTGTATAGTGTTGAAGACATTTGTCGACACTTCAGAAATAATGAATAATGCCAGTGTGAGGAGGAAATCTCTCCACTCAACTCTAGGTGTTTCTGCTGCTAAGTGTTGAAAGAGAAACACAGAGCACTGAACTTTGAAGACTTGGCAGGTGAGGAGAAGGAAAAATCTTTTCACTTTCCATTTAAATTCAAGCTTAATCTGCATTTGTTGGTTCTGGTTGAAATATCTGAGCTGTTAATTTAATGTTGTTGGTCTTGGGAAAACTTTTTGGGATGCATGGCATGAAAGCACCTTAGATATGTGGCAAGGTTTTGATTTAATTTCTGCTTTCATCTGTTTTCCATTATAAACCAGACTAATTGCATTAAGATTCTCTGTGGCAAAAAAATACTAAGAGAAGTGTGAATTTGGAAGTTTCCTCACTTCGCAGTAACTGTAAAAACAGTCAGCAAACTGCTTTTTAAGTTATTTAATATGGGAGGGTGCAAAGCCTGGTTGTCTTCATAGCAGCACTATATCACTGGCACTATCAAGTTTTCAGAGCTCTCAAACTCAACTTGTTCATAGTTATACAAAAGCTACTTTGCACACTTGGATTTCATTTACTCCTGTTTTAGAGACTTTAAAAATCTAGCACGAGCTGACATGCCCCTGGTGGCTGAAGTGCCCACGTTAACTGTCCACATTTTGCTATTAATCAGTTGATGGATGGGTGTGCTTGTGAAAGAAAAGTGCTTGTTTAAAAAAAGATTTTAAAAAAGGGGGGTGTGTGGGGAGGGAGGCTTTAAGCAGTGAAGAGACTGAAGAGTCCCTTGGCACGGTTTTGCCTCACCCCGTGTTCAATAGAGTTTCCCCAGGGTGGTGTTGGCTGTGTTCTCTTGCCTGGGCACTGGCGGGGTGGGCTGGTGTTAGGCATTGCGTGTATTTCCCTCTGCTCCCTCTCCCAAACTGCTTGTGCTATAAACCTGGTCATTGAATGGTCCTGACTTTAAAACAAAGCTCCTATAATAATGCTCCGGGAACAGGATGCAGCAGTGAAAGACAAGGATATCTCCACTGCCAAAGACAGTGTGCCGTGAGTTTATTGCCTCTGTGACACTTTTCTTTGGGTACAGACTTGTTGCAATTTCGATTTTATTTCAGATAGTGTTTAAATGGGCTGTCCCAGAATTTTTGAGCTGCCATGATATGAAACTGGCATTTAATGTCTCCACTACAAAAAATAACATTTGGTTTGTATTTGTGCTTTATCTTGCTATTAGGTTTTTTTACTAGAGAGATTCTTAAGTCCACTTTTGCACCAAGGAAGATGAAGAAACTGAAACCCAAGAAATCTCTTAAGAATATGATATTTTGCTCTGATCTATCCTACGATAGATTTGGAGGGAAAGTCTTATAGGACTGAGATAAGCTGTCATTATGTACAGATTTGGTAGTATATGCGCGTACGAAATTCTGGCTTGGAATGTAAACATCACAGAATGTGTATATGTATTCGGTGTGGTGAGGTGGCTGTGGTCCTGCTCCTTCCTTCAGGTACAGCAGAAGATAAAGCCCCTGGTGACTGTGACGACTGAGACACAGCTGTGGGACACCTCAGTTTTCTCTTTTAGAAAGCTCGGGTCTAACTAACTTAGCTTTCTGTTTTGCAATATCTGCCTGTATCATTTCTAACCAGTGATCCCAGCAATATCCAGGACCTATAACACAAAAGAACAGAGCAATAAATTCTGGCTCCCATGTTCCCTTGAGAATTATTGATTCTTTACATTTTTAAATACATGCAAGTCTCTTTTTGGGAATAGCCCCATGGACACAGGCTTCTGTGCTCTTTGTGCTTATCAGCTCATGATACACTATTGTTCTGTATGTGTTGACATCATTTGTGTAGCTGTTGAGAGAAGCAGGAAGGAAACTGAAATGCCAAGTGACTTTCAAAGTCGTTATCACCATGTGGAAGAGGGACAGTTGTCAAGTGAAAAGTGACAGAATTGACAGAACTGGATCTTGTGGCTTCGTGTTTCTGAAACACCAAGTAAACAGCAAAGAAGCAGTTGAACAGAGATGTGGAAATATAGGGTGTCACATTTGCCATGTCCATGCTGATTTGGTAATCTAGGATCCCAGGTTCACAATGGATGCTGCTGATTCTTTTAAAAAATCGATTCTGCATTGCACGTGCAGAAACATGCTGCTCTTTTTGTAGTCTCTGTGTTCATGTGGTTGGTTGAACTTAACGTTTTCATGTTAAAAAAACAACTACTGATCTTTATGTAGTGGAAAGCTGGGTCTGAACTGTGAAGCGTGAATACATCTGTGGACATTTCCAAGATTAGGGATTCTGTAATTATGAGGGTTTGGTCTAGGCCTGTGTCTAACTGTAGCTGAACTAAAACCTCCCCAGTGTAAACTTCCTTTTGCAATAGAATACAAAACCCCCAAAGCACATAAGCCACAAAAAACCTCTCTGAGTGACCTAGCAAGTTGTGAGCAGGAGGTGGTTCTGCACCCTTGGCCCTGCTTCTTGTATGGTTTGGCCTTAAGCTTTGCCAGAAAAAAAGGTATTCTTTCTGGTAGTATTTCCTATATCCTGAAGGACAGAGCCTCTCAGTTTGCTGGATGTTAGGCCCCTTATTTCCCCAAAGAGTTAGTCCTCATATAATAGGGAATAATGCTAGTCTGCCGGTGAACTAGATCAGCTTATCGAGTAAGACCTTTCTGTAGTGAATCTGTGATGCTGCTCTACTGGAATGTGCCAATAAATAGTTATGGGAAAGAAAAATTGCACTGTTTGTTCTGGAGATGGGCAGAAGTAAAAAAAAACCCAAAACACATACAAAGTGATCTGTGTATATGTGTGCACGATAAAGCAGAATACTTTTTAGGCACATGAGGTATGTGATTACATTAAAAATCCTTGTGTTCCCTTTTTTCCCCTTGCTTTTTATGTTGGATGTGGTGCTCTTTCTCCTGGGTTGAAGGGTGTAGATGGGGTGTTAGATCTTGAAGCCTTCTCTAGAGCTGAACAGGCTGATCAGCCACTTTTTCATTTGCTTCTAGGACAGCCTTTTTTTGTGTGCATGTGGGTGTCTGTATGAGGTACAGAATTATCTTCAGGTTAGTAAGCTCCTGTGACCTGACTGAGACGGGTTCTTTCAGAAAGAGATAAAGACTAGACCCACATAGGAGATAAATGGGGAAGGAAAGGATATTGTCAACTTTGCTTTTTTGTTCTTTGGGGTCCTATTGCCCTGATTGTAAGGAGTGAGACGTGCATATCAACTTCTCATTGGCAGATCTTCATCCTTTCCCCTTCTTTGCCTGTCCAGAGCAGGGATGTACCAGATTCCATCCCAATGCTCTTTGAGCTTCCGCAAGAGCTGCTTGTTACTAGTTTTGAAATCCCGTGCTGGTTACAGAACCTGCAGAGATGGGAGCTCTGCTGTGTAACACGCTCTCTTCCTCTCTGTGCTCTCTTCTGTGGCTCCACTTGCCAGCACAGAGGATGTGGCAAATGTTCTTGTTTCCACCCTCATGGGGAGAGCTGCTTGTGGCTAAGATGATTTGCAAGTGTGGTGTTTTGTTGCAAGTGTGGTGTTTTGTGGCTATGTTATTGCTTCCTCCTGTAATCCCACATGCTCTGGCACACAGGGTGTTTAATAGCATCCTCAGGTTGACTCCACAATGACTGATCTGCTCAGACCGCACAGACTGTTCATATCCTCTGGTAAGAGGTTGAGTGGTAAGGATTGATTATAAACTTCAGTGTAGGCTCCTGCAATATAGCCTTCACTTTACAATAGAGCTGGTGTGAGAGACTAGATATCCTTCAGGTGAAAGCAGTAAGAGAGTTTGTGCTGAGCAGTGGCCTGCATAGACATCTCCAGAGTGGGCTATCAGCAGACACAACCTGGCTTGTGAGCTGTGCAGATTGTCAGTTCTCCACTCCTTGATTCTCCAAAGGGCTCTTCTATCTAGGATAGTCATCACATTGGCCATTCTCACCACCACAAAGATTGCTCATTAGACAGCATCCTGAAAACGGCTTGTAACAGCAGGCTGGGCAAGCCCTTAGACCTTGTTATCCATGCTGCAAGCCCAGCAGCTTGTGCAGCTCTCTTCAGGCTGGTGCAGTGGGGCTGGCACTAGTGAAGTTTAAATCAAAAGCACAGGAACACATGCTGCTACCAGCTGAGCTGTGTTTGATATAGCCCACGTCTACATGAAGTGAGAGGCTATGATTTCCTCTGCCAGCCTAGGCTGGAAGAGAAACACAGCCGGGCTTACCACTCTCTGCTTCACTCCAACAACACTCAGTGGCAAAATGCAAATACAAAGGCCACTTCTGTCTGCAGAGTTTTCCGAGTGGCCGAGAGCACATTATCCTTCAGCAGCCCAGCCAGAGTCCTTCCCCTCCCGCTGGCAGATGGATAAGGAGGGACTTTCTTCTTCCACTATTAAGTGCTGCTCTGATTTACTGCAGCTCTTCCTTAAGCACTTCCGGAGGTCAGAGGGCTGCAGACATTAGCCCATAATGGAAGACCCGAGG
This sequence comes from Nesoenas mayeri, assembly GCF_963082525.1. Taxonomy (NCBI): domain Eukaryota; kingdom Metazoa; phylum Chordata; class Aves; order Columbiformes; family Columbidae; genus Nesoenas; species Nesoenas mayeri. Next base: position 7,687,001 of record NC_137565.1, on the reverse strand, counting down.
TCATTTGTAACCAATACCAATGAACCCGGGTGCTGTGCAGTGCAGCTGGGGGTAAATAAACCTGTCCCCTGACTTGCTTTGTAAAACCTCTCACTAATGTGACACAGAGCGGAGGATGGAAGAGTAATGGATGGCTCTCATCAGGAGAAATATAGTGCCCAGTGGCTTGCGAAGCCTGCATGTTTATCTGTTATTCTTGCGGGACGCTACCCCACGGTGCAGCTGTGCTCCCTGAGGAGGCTCCGGTGCTCAAAGTGGAGACTGAGGGCTGCACTGCTCTTGCCCAGGCAGCCTTTTCTCGACCTGCCTTGCTTCAGCCTTGTTATTTACCATTTATAATAGAAACTGAGAACATTTCTAATGAAAATATTACCTTTTAGTTCAAAGAGCACTAAAAGAAATCCTGCACCGCAGTAACACTGCTCTGTATATGAAGATGTGGGATAATAACAGTCAGTACAAATTAATCCAAATTAGGCTGGCTGTAATAAAATTGCTGATGGTCTTTGCTCCAGCAGCATTTGGAAACTGCCCAGCTGCAATGACTGCTGATAGAAGGAATTAAAATTGTGGGTGCTGTGCAGGCAGAAGTCCTGGTGGAGGTAACTGAAGGGCCATGTGCAGGGAAGCAGTCCCAGACAGCATGCATTGCTCTATGTGCAAATGAGAAGACTAATGCTATAGGGAACAAAATTCAGACTGGAGGAAGTAGAGAGAAGGCCTTCTAAAATGATCAGGAAAATGTACTCTTTGTCTCATATACAAAATTTAACTTATTTTGTGTAGCATAATAAATAAGAGGGGGCTGTGGTTGTGCTTTTGTACACTGGGAGTAAATACCAGGGAAGCAGATGGTGTATTTACAATAAAGATGGTGCTTTGTATTTTAGTTAAAACCTTCTTAAGGACACATGAGCAAGTGGTAGACAGTCCTTTGTATGTTTTGTTTTCACCTTTCTGAGCAATTCTCTAAAAATCAGGCATATTCATGCCCCTCTGTTCTGCAGAAAATTTACAAAATGGAGTTAAGCAGGTTGCCTTCCCCTGTGCACTGAGCTTCTCTGTTGTGTATGCAATTGGGAAAGCAGCCCAAAAATCCCATGAAAATATATTTGGCTCAACTGCGCAAGATTTTTACATCTGAAAATGGGACTGCAAAAATGGGAAACAGTCTTCTTAAAACTTATGATTGAAAACAATGGCCATGCTTAACACCTCCATTCATCCAATAATCCCACAACAGGACCTGTCATCAAGTGATACTCAGACCTGCTCGTGTCTACTCCAGCTTCATTACTGGAAATTAGGTCTATTTATACTGCTTTGAATGCTCCACGCAATTCAAGTCCCGAGGAGAAAGACAAGCTCAATAGCTCGAGCGGTGTTTGTTTGCCTGGTTCTATCACTATCAGCAAAGGAAGCAATTTTCATAAACAGTGGGGAGCGGGGACTCCCTACCCGGTGCGGCTGTTGATCACTGTGGTGGCTGTACCTCGAGCACCCTGCGGAGCGCTCTGCACCTGAAGCCTGCCCTGGCGGCACGGAGGTGATGACAATAGGCCTCTAAGATAAACAAAATAACTGAATAAAAAGTGCTGAAAGCCAGCAGCAGGTGAACTGTTAAGAATAAACCCTGCACGCCCATCACCCCACCTGCGAGGCAGGCTGAGCTATGGCTAGGCAAAGCTTATCATTTAGGTTAACACACAGTTCTTTTCCACCCCTTGCCCCAACACCTCCCTTCCCAACTTTCAACAATTGTTTGATTACTTGTGTGATACAGCTTGAGAGAGAAAATAATTAGCTGGCCCTCTTCCTTTTCCATAACAAAACAGAGAGGAAGCAGCTCAACTGGGGCTTTGTACAGCAGCCAGGTGCTGCTGAGTGGCTGGTGACTGCTCTCTTCAGGAAGGTAAATATTGGGCTAGAGATGATTACAGCTGTGTTCAGAGGAGCACCACATGGGCAGCAGCCTTCCTGACATACGGGAACCCATGCTCCAGCATGCATTTGCATGTCTCCCACTGAAGCAGGTCTTGTTGGTGTGTCTTCAGCAGTAATAGGCTCGAGCCTTAAACAAACGTTTGGCTCTGTTGGTTTGCGAGAAGGTGCACATATGGAGGTACTCTTTGTGGGGGCTGAAGTGGTGTTTGTCTTTTGCTCCAGCCTGGTTGAAAGCAGCTGTGTTAGTAAGCAAGTAGACAACCCAGCTGAGATGGCCTCTGCTCTAAAGAGCAGAGGTGTCACCAGGACTCTGTGCGCTCCGGCAGTCTCTGGAGCATATTCCTCTCCTCCCACATGCTTCCATTTGCTTCCTTTACTTCACTTTCAATTTTTAGGAAGTGAAATAGAATGAAATAAACTCTGGAAGTTTTCCTTGTGTTAATATGCTTCCTAAAGCACCTCTTGTCTAAGAGGCCAACAGCACCTTGCTGCAGAGGCACTGGGCTCCAGCAGGAGGACTTCCCTGATGTGGAAGCAGTGGTTCTTAGAGATGAGATGACAGCAACTGGCAGGATTTGTGTGTCATGTGGTTTGTGTTCATGGGTGGTGACAATGTCTGTACTTGCTCTTACCAAGTTTCACTGTCTGCTGCGGAAAGACAATCCCTCGCCCCATTGTGAAGAGTTGTGCAAAACTGGCAAATGTTAATATTATGACTAGAGGTATCAACCCCTGCCTGTGTCATCTGTACTAGGCTTTAGCAGACATACCCAGCACAGAGAGCTGACAGGATAAACAAGGAGTCCAGATAAAGTAACGTGAAAGGAGCAAAGGCACAAAGAGGTGAAGTAACGTGGTCAAGGTCATGCAGCAGGTCAGAGCTGGGCCAGCCTCTGGGTCTCACAAGTCCCAGGCCAACGCACTGTCCTGTGCAGGAGGCAGCCTCTCACACTCTGTTCTACATCAAATACAGGCATGCTCTGGGAAATAGCTTGCTGTTTTAACAGCTGCAAAGTTTGCATGGCATAGGTTCAGATTATGTGATGCCTTCTTCCAGCTTCTTAGTAGGAAAATCGAGGTACCACAATGGAAACTCAGGATCTTGTTGGAACAGCTTACCGTGGTGGTAAATCAGCTTTCTACTTGAGCAGCCCTGTTCACACAGTCTAGAATTTCATGAAAGCCCAGCAGGGCCACTTCACGGAAAGCCCTGTAGCTACAGGAAGAGGAAAGTAAATCTGGGATACACAGAGATTTTTAGGGCTTCTGTCAAACCAAATGGAGCTCAGAACTGGCAAAGTAGGGAAGCCTTTTTATATTTTGTCCCTGCCAGATATTTGGGTGGTACTGTCCAAAGATGAAGAGAGCAGAAGGTGACCCATTTATCATCTTTTCTATTTTCTCTTTGTATTTATTTTTCTTTTAAAAACACATTAGAAAAATTAATTTAGTGCTGGGGAAAGGTGACAGATTAACAACCCCAGAGATTTCAGCCTTCTGTTTATCCTCTGACCTGAGTGCTTTATGCACATTCTCAGTGCTGCTCCAGCACTGTGCCCCAGCTATGACCTCAGGGACCAGCTCCTGAGAGAGCAACTACCCCATCCCTCCAGCCCTTCCAAGCCGCTGGGTGGAGCAAGGAGTGCTGCTCGGAGTGTGAGTCTGTGCTAGGGACTCCTGTAGTGTTAGGTTAATGATTGGACTTGATCTGAAAGGTCTTTTCCAAGCAAAATGATTCTATGATTCAAAGTGAGGAAATGGATGATGATGCACCTTGTAACTCTGCATTGTGTTGCATGGTCTCACAGCTATGGTGAGGCCACTCAGCAACAAGCTGTGTCTATGCAGGGCAGCTGTGCAGCTGCACAGGGATGTAGCTCCAAGTCCTTGGGGCCAGGCAACACACTTTGAGGTCTTGCTCCACCTTTCTTTCCAATCTTCAGTCCTCTCTCTCCAAGGAGAGGAAAAAAAGCTAATCCTATGAAAGCACAGTAGAAAAGGCCTTTTGGATAGCCAGATATCTCTGGATGGTGCTTTTCACCTCACTGAAGTGCAGAGTAGATGATGTTTTCATACCAGCCTGTAGAATAAAGCAATCGTGTAACTATGGTGTGATTTTTGACAATAGTCTGTGCATTTGCAGCTCCTGCTGGCTTCTGGAGAATTATTAGATGTTCTATAATCATGTGGTTTTATTTAGGGAATAAACATGCTACATGGATCCTAGCATTAGGTGACGAACTTTGAAAAGGTAAAATTCATCTCCCATCCCTCCAGTCGTCCTCACTGACATACTTGGTTGGATTTTGTTTGATAATTCTCACTGTGGATCAATTCAGATTCCTGCCATAAAGGCCTTCTGTAGTTACCTTTTCATCAGCTCTGTTGTTTAGAATAACACTTTGCACACTAGGCATTTCCCTCTGTCATAAAGCTGGAGTGTTTGGCGGAAGAGAGCATCCTTCACAAAGTAGACAGCGTAGGTCGGGATGGGGTGGCACAGTGGGGGGTAAGGCTTCCTGATGCACACAAGCAATACCTCCTTGCAGTTAATAATGCCGCCACTGCCCTCTTCCCTCACTCAAGAAGTGACATTCCAAGACACGTATTTGGTGTTTGAACTACCCTGTTTCCCAGAGCTAAGGGACAAGGGTTGGGACAGCTCCGTGGGAGGCCCCAGTGTTGAATCCATTTGGCTGGTGTGCCCAAGGGGCCTTCCATCATCACCTGCCTCTGTTGGAGTGAAGGCGTCTGCTGCACCAGGTGGTACTCAGGAATTATATCCAGTGAGTTACTCAGGGCAGAAACCCCTCCTTTGCTGTTTCTGCCTGTGGTATCCAAGGGTTGACCCCATCCCTCCCTTTTGCTGAAGGGGCAGAAATTTGATAATGGCCATAATTATGTCTGAACATTAAACGAATGCTCTGGATCATCACTGCTCTATCCACTTGTCCATAATTACCAGCAATAGACATGGTGGCTTCAAAGGCCACCCAGTTATCATTTATGTTTACTATAAACACAGCAGCTGTTTTGGGTTACAAGGGTGGCCATTTTGTTGTAATTTGATGAGCCAGACCCTGAAATCCTCACCTAACACCAGCTCCCTCCCTCTTTCAGGAAGAAAATTCAGCATAGGAGTGTTCTATGCCACTTAAACATGGAGCATGGATGGGCTGTGCCTCATACACCCCTGGGAATTGCAGTTTCCCCAAGCTCCCTCCGAATCCCAGGGGGCTGGTCTGTGTTTATGGGGCTATTTCATGTTTGCTAGTGCTGTCTCCCCCTAACACCACTGCCATCAGCTTGAGGACTCCAGAAATGTAAAATGGTAATGCCAGAACAGCAAGAAATCTTAAGGTGTTAACCAGGGCCTCTGCCTGACAGAGCTGCAAGCAGGGGTAGTTCTAACGGGGAGGATGTAACAAACTATGTAGAGATTTAACTTTATACGCTGCACTGCAGAACGGAGAGGTTTCTGGGTCTGAAGGGGGATGTGACCACTGGCTTTGGTTGCAGCTGTCTGCTCCTATGGGGCAGTGCAACACCTCCCTGTGGGGGGCACAGCAGGCACAGGATGGAAGTGTGGGGTTCTGGACCTTCAGCAGTGGTAATCAAAGGATAAGTCCAGCAGCTGTTGCATTGTCTGGGTGGGGAAGATTCATTTCTTCTTCCACGGGCTCCACAGACCCTCTCAGTGCACAGCCTATTTATCATGCTATGGACTGGGCCAGGATTTGAGAAGGTTTGGGATTCGGCCAAACTACTAAAGTGTTAAAAGCTTCTGCTAGCTTTTTTGATTCACTTTGCAAAATAGGTGAAAATCCATCTTGCAGTCATAAGAACTGATGTGTTTTGTAATGTGCAGCTCACAGACTCCACATTGCTGTGTGCAAAGTGGAGCTCTGGATTTTGGAGTGTGGCTGGTGTTGCTCTGGGCTATGCTTGTTTAAAAGGGGACATGCATTATAGCTTACCTGTGCCACTAGGAATGACACTGTCCTGTCATAACTCAATGCAAAGGGTGTTAAAAAATTGTATGTGTGCTGTTAGCGTGATCTGAAACAAAAGGCAAAGCCTGCTGCAAGGTGAACAAAAGAGAAGAAAGCTCAGACAACTATAAAGCTTTGGAGATTTTGAGAGCTCAGGATGGGTGATGTTGCCCATGATTTTTGTGTAATCTCTACAAAATTATGAGCTGGGAAGTCATGCCTAATGGCAGCAGCAGAGTGTAATTTATGAATTGCTTTGTACTGCCTTTTTTATTGGTGGGTTGGAACTTAGTCACAGTGATCTGACCAAAAGAGATGGGAGTTTTCCAAGTTTTTCTCTTAATTGGAAGTTTTCTGTCTGGCGTGGGATTTAAGAAATACCATCAGAGTGGGTTTTTAAACTAATTTTTTGCTTATGTGTAATCCTTCCTGATTTTTTTTCTTACTGCTTTTTTTTTTTATATCTGAAAGAATCTAAAGTTCAGCAATTAGAGGATGGACTGTAAACAGTGATGGACTGGAAGGGAATGAAATGAAAGCAACATATTTTGATGCTATGATAGCACTACTTTACAAGCACTGAGTTATAACATGGGGAAATATCACACCACTGCTGGGGAATGAAACTGCCCGCGCAACAGTTTTGACACCAAACACAGGTTATTTCTTTGGGAAGAGAAGACACAAAGGAGCCACCACTCTGCAAGGCTTATGCTCTCAATGAGTGGAAATATTGCTCTCAGCCTCACCCCACACCTTGGTTTGAAATGCCTGGGAGCAGCACAGCAGAAAGGCTAACCGTGATGGAAAGGCTAACACAGCGGCAGGGGCAAGCGGGCTGGAGGTGTGCGGTAGGTAGGCGACAGCTACCTGAATCCAGGTAACGTGGTCTGACTTGGTTCTTCATATTCACTGAAAAAAAACCGATGCTTCATCTTCTCTCTAAAGGAAAGAGCAAATTAGCTGGTGTCTGCAGCAGATAACACACATCAGGGTGATGTATTTATAAGGGGAGGAAAGAACAACACAGTCAGTGCCTGTTTATTTATTGTTTCATGAATTACAAAGGCTAAAGAGACTAAACACTCCTTCATTTGAGAAAGAAAAGCAATGCCAATATGTGTGATTGAGACGTTAACCCTTCAATGAGGTCCAAACCATTACAATGTTCTCCTATCAGTCAATAACTGAGATAAATACATCTTATCCTCAAACAATAATATTCATGGAAAAGCCCTGGAGACAGAGCTACAAAACCAGCCTTGTGACAGAAAACCCTTCTTTAAGACTTACTAATAGATACATTAGCTGACGTTGTCATGCTATGGCACGTGTACATGTTCTGTAATGTGTGGCATGCAGATTATCAGCAGTTTGTGGCTTGTCAATATTTGCAAGTGAATGTGTTGTGTAAATTGAGAAAGATCTGTTACACATCCAGAATGCTGCATCGAGTCTCCTGCACACTCCAAGGCTTTCTAGCTGGGCACTAGAGCCAGTGACAGTTAATATTTTCATGTTCTCAGGGTAAAGATTTCAGCAAAGTACCCGGAGGATTAAAGAGGGATAAACAATGCAGTGCTCTCCTGTGCAGATACAAGTTCAAGGAGTATAAGGAACTGGGAGCTGAAAGTATTGATTTTAAGATAAAATGTTTTTTTAAAAGGTGTCTAGCAATACTGTACTGAGAAATGAACTTACAGTAGGAAGGAAACATCAGGAGAGAATATAATGATACAGGAGGATTCATGGGGGGAATTCTCAAGGAGGAAATTTTAGCCTGCATAGCAGGACATATTCCTTAAAGCAAGCTACACAAGACTGGAAATGGAGAAAGCGAAAAGTAGCTTGGGTCATATACTAGAACATGTATCAGAGGCATATTCTGCCTTGGTGGCATGAGAGAATGGTCACTCAAATATATATAGGGGTTTTTTACAGCTTTTACAACAGCAAAGGGCCAGATCAGACGCATGAAATGTTGTGCTTGTTCTCAGGACCTGGCCCATCTTCTCTTTAGCCATCAGCCCTCCAGCCCTGTCAAACTGCGAAGGACCAGCTGGAGCAGGTGTCAGCAGAGATGTATCAGCGCGGAGTTTTGCTAGGCTTTCTCAGAGCGAGTGGCAGGTTCTCTTTTATCACGCTGAGACTTCTCCTGTCAGAAAAGCAGCCGGATGAAATTTCCTTCTCTGGAGACCCCCTTTCTGTTGCTGTGTAGCCAAAGGATTTTGTAGGCTCTTTTACTGTCTTAATTCTCATCAGATTTGCATCATTATTCAGGCCTGGAAAAAAAGAAAAAACGAAAAAAAGAAAAACGACAAAAAAACCCCCAACACATAAGGCCAGCCTTAAAAGAAAAATCTCTCCACAAAGACCTCAGACTTCTGACTTTGACGTGTTCGAAAATGTTTTGGGATGTTTTGCTTCAGAGCATTGGGAAAGTCTGGACTGACGTGTTTTGTACTAACTCTTACAAATGCTGAACATCTGGATCTGGTGACATTCAGTGTAGAGTGTGTTTGAACTCATAAAGAGCAGAGGTGTTTTCTATATTTCAGTAGATGCTCTTAAAATGCAGAACAGTGCTGGGGGTCCTGATTTGGAATGATCCAGGGCAAACCCGGAACTAGAATTTCATTTCAACCCTCTATGAAAAACGGGCTATTCGGCAATTCTGAACAGTGTTTGAGTTTTATTTTTTTAGGGCTTTAGTTTGGGGATGCTTTACTCTGGATTGTCTTAATTTCCTACACTTTCAGACAAGGACAAAGATTGCCCAAGCATCAAAATGCATTGTACGTGAGATTTAAATCCTCACCCACAACCTTTGTTCTTTCTCTCAGGTGAGGTTTCAGAATTTACATGGCAACCAAAGTCCACATATGGGAGGAATAATGAATTACAAAACAGATTTGGCAATTGACTTTAGAGGGGGAATGGATAAGACACAAAATGTGGAGCAAGGGTACTTCTCAGGTGCAGCTTTTTCCTAGGGTGCTCTTCTGTTGTTACTGTCACTGTAAAGCAAAGTAGATGGTTTATTGGTTTATACTTCTTTACAGACATAGTTAAATACCAACAAAAGGTAAGAAAAAGATCACGTAAATCAGAAAGGAAAGCATCTTTGGTGCCTTGTGGTGGTTAGATAGCAGGAGCACTCTGTTTCAAGGTTATAAAAAGAATTATGAGATCAGGAGGACTGAGATAGTGTTTCATGGATTCTGCCCTGCCATACTTTGGGATGCTGAATTGCATGTTCATGTTGCAACCATTGCTAAAACGTGCCACAAAAAGCATATTGGCTACTTCACAGGACGTTAGGCCTGGATGGAGAGAGATGAACTCCCATTTACAAGATTGGATAAGTCTGGCATACCTGGAGGATTATCTATTATATAATCTAAGTCCAGCTGTGCATTGGTGGTTGCTGCCCACACAGTCTTGCTCCAACACCACCAACACAGTGTTTGTCTTGGGGAGCCATTGCAGGGCAGGAACCCCTGAGCTGTTGTATCTGTCGCATATAGGGCTGCAGCTGTTCAATAGCCTTTCGTTCACAGAAGTCCAGCGGATCCTGCAAGGACAGGAGAACTAGGAGGAAAGCTGGGAGCTCCAGGTGACAGCTCCAACCAGGAGGCAGGCATTGGCTGGTATTCATTTGATTTATTGTCTTCTCTTCCATAATGTAAGTTGGGAAATTCTGGCATTGATTTAAAACAAATAAACTTTCCGTACTGAGTGGGAAACTCAGACTAGCTGAATCTTCGTCCAGAGCTGTTATTCCAGACAAAGTAATTGCTATTTGATATACAAAGGTGTTTATTAAACACTTCTGATGGTAAGGAAATTATGAACAATCTCTATCTGTAAAAAAGAGATGTTACACCATAGAAGTTGTGAAACATCACATAAAGGAACAGTCCCACAGCCAAGCTACAGGCACCTTTGCAGCCCAGTGTCAGTGCAGTCCTTTGAAATGCCAGGGTTAATAATACATAGATTTCATTCAACTTTTTTATTATAACTTAAAAAAAAATCTTAGGTTACAGTAGAGAAAATAAGGATGGAGGAATGACAGCAGTTAAAAAGAAAAAAAAAAGGTTTAGCTGAAGCATAGGATTGAGGTATGTTTACTGGGCTCTATGAGACCCGTCCAGCTGGAATCAGCATCAGCAGTCACATTGACGGGTGCTATTCAAGTGATGTCTCTATTCATACGGGATTAGACGGCTGTCTGGCTGCTGGCTGAAAAATCATTATTTTTAGTGCCGTGTCCCTCTAGTTGGTTTTGTTCTCCTACTGACAATGTCCAGTTGGAATACATTTTGTCTTCCCCCTCCCCTTGTACCAGGTTTTGAACAAATAGAATTCTCTTTGGTTGTTAAGCAGTCTTCTCTGGCCCTTTTTTCTCATTTCCTACCAGAGAATGATGGATTTGGTCATTTCTAAGGATCTTCCCAGCTGTTTTGGACATGAAGACGAAAACAAGCTTGGAGAGATTCATTGATACTATGGAAGATTAGCCTGGGGGTTTAAGGATTTGTTTCAAAAAGAAAACTTTTTTTTTCAAGTTTGACTCATCCCTGGTATGCATGACTAAAACACCCATGATACAGAATCAGTGCAAAGACTGAGGGATCTAATCCTCAGCTGCTGTAAACCAGCATTGCCCAGCCACATTCAGTTCAAGCTATCCAGGTTTACACCTGCTGGCAAACCACCCGAGACAGACGTTGTGCGTCTGTTTGGGGCAAGGTGACGCACAGCATGGCATTCCCTCTCTGATTTTTCATCAAGAGACAGCAGACAAGAAGAGGACAACATATTTTCTTTGAGCCAGGGGTCTGACTGTGGCAGCTAACTGGTGGCATTTCTTTTTCCTCTGTCCTGCTCCTCCCTTTCTCCTTGCAGAGCCGGGCAAGCTCTCCCAGCAGCACTCGGTCTATGGTTGGAGGGCATAGCTGTCATTCCATTAGGCTTGGCTAGGCCTGCGTTAAAGCGTGTCATACAAATTGAGGGGATCCAGCGTATTGACAGACAGATATTTAGCATGTAATTGCACTGAAAGTGCAGCACAAAATCTCTGGGAGGTAGGAGAGTGGAGGATTTGGATTGCATGAGATCTAGTTGGAGTGAGGTTTGGACTTTTTTTCCAAAGCCCATTTGAGCTCCATAACAACAGGTGTGATGGTAAAGCACAAATACATCATCCCACAGCCACTGGGGCACTGTGCTAGCCCTCCTCCAGCCTGCCTTGTTTCCCTGAAGAAATCCTGTTTGAGGCAGCATCTGTTACAGAGCAAGCAAAGCCATCCCATGGGCTGCTGCACGGCTCTTGCACGCTCATATGTAGATTCATTTCTCAAAGAAAGCTGAGCTACATGTCTCTGGCTCTGTCAAAACATGGCTTCCTGCCCCTTAGCCTCACCCATACAGCAAAGAATCTCAAATGCCCCATGCACCATAGGTTTTATATTATAAAAATGGAACATAAATTTAACAAGTATTTGGCAATAGAGAAAAAGGATCATTTTGATTGCTTGGCTTTAGCATTGGTCATTAAGGACCAACTCAATTTCTGCTGAAACTCCAGCTCCTGCCTCCACATGCAATCGTGTTGTTTGTGGTTTCATGCTCTTGGGGCTGGTCTGCACCCACCCTGTCCTCATGTGGCTTCTAGGAACCAGGGCTTCAGGGCAAGTCATTGGGTCTTAGAGTCTAAAATCCATCATCAGTGACTTTTACAAAGGCAGCTCATGCTCCCAAGTCATGTTATTTTTTAAAAACCTTGCACTGAACAGCTTGTCAGCCAGTGGCAGAGCTGGGACGCGGGTCCCAGGTCTTCAGCTGTCCTGGGTGCTGCTTTCTCTTGCACCTCCCATTCCTTTCCTACAGGTGTTCTGAAGGATTGAGCATCAGTGTCTGCAGACACTACGAATTATCTCAGGCTGTAGCAGAGCTACTAGAGAATAAGTCACAGAGGGACTTAAGAAAACATATTCAAACTGGAACACACCCAAATAGCCCCTCAAACACCCAGTGGTGTGAAAAGGGGAGAGGAGTTCAGATGTATTTGTTGATCATGGTCATATGAGGTGATTGAAAAAAGAAGGAATCTTTGGCTGTTAAGTCTTCGCAGGCTGACAGGTTGCAAATTGAACTGCTTATGTCAACTAATGGCAAAATAGGTGTAAACTAGTCACTGGTTTCTTTTGCTGAAGAAAAAGTGGCCCTTGCTTCAGGGACATAGTGTTCACTAAGGCTTTGGAGACTTCAAGGACAGTGACTAGGCCATGGAAATCCCAATTGAATGTATTAATTTGGATGAAGAGATTCCTTTCCTTAACTTCTACAAGCAGCCAAGCAGAGGCAGCATTTCTCAGTGGTCAGACCCCAGGACTGGATCTGGAGCTGTGTGTTAGATGTTGTACATGCATGTAAGAGAGAAATGTTCCTGTCACTGTGCAGCCTACATGAATGATATAATATTTTAAGGTGCTGGGTGGAATGTAACAACAAGCAGTGTGATTGATCATTGATGATAAGCTCTTGTCATGTTCACTTGATTTAGATTGTTTTAAGTGTATCATTTACCAATGTACCATTCACTGTCTCTGTGAGACAGTAGATCTCACAACCAAGGGTTTTTGTAAAAAATTATGTTCAGTACCTGCATTTTTGCATGCACAAACTGAGAAAGTTTAAAGGGATTGGATTTCTACAGTCACCAAGTTGTCCAAAATAGGAGGACATTTGAGGATCTAGGTCCACAGATCTCTTTCTTGTTAAAGCACAGCTTTTCTAAAACTTGTGGAAGAGCTGCAAATGAAATAAGAAATGCAGATAGCGTGTGTCCATATGGGCACATCCCAGGGAACAGGGAAGGTGTAAGCAGTGATGGGATACAACTCGGTCCCAGCTTATGCCAGAAGAGTTTGCAGCAACTCCGTTCACTGGGATGGCAGGACTCAGCTTATTCCAGTTCAACTGAGGTCAGAGGGATAGTGGAGGATTTCTGTGGTGTTTTGAGATCATCCAGAAGGAAAAGTGCCGAGCAAGTGTAACATGCACATTACTAATCAGGGGCTGCTGCTCTGCTGTTCACAACCACACCTGTATGCTGCTTCTTTGTACAGCCCAGGTCTAGGTCGCTGTCAGGCAACATGATAAAGGAATAAAGCTGCAAGTGGGATCATGTTTCCTTTCGCTCCTTGTGTGTATGTGTGTGTGTGTCTTTGTTTTTTCTGTGCTGTAGCTCAGGGGGACTCGTAAATCTTGGAGACGACTGCAGTTTTTTTTCTTCTCCCCCTGTATGACTGATGGTGCGAATTTATGTGTGGTATTTCTCTCTCCCAACCTTGTTCTGTTAAAGTGAGACAGGAGGCCAGTAGATTTGTAGTAGTAGCTATGCAGGGTTGTGGGTCCCTCGCCCCGTCCTCTATGCAGCCTGAGGGCTGGTTGTTCCTAAGAGATAGTGATTTGAGGGTTTCAGTGGGAGGTGAGATGCTGTTTACATCATTTCATCTTGCTGGATGAGCATGCTTTGACCCTCTGCTTCATCACCAGGTGGTGTTGAAGAGAAAGGTGCTCTCAGGGGAAAGATATACTCTCCTAGGTTAGTATCCAGTGTGGGGAACGGGAAAATCTTGAGGTGTGAGTTAGAACAAGGTATCCCAGACCAGAAACATGTCCAAGGACACAGTCTGTCACCTCTTGCCTCTTCTAACTGCAGAGACCAAGCTAAGAAAAAGTGTTTTAGTGTTTCAAAAGTCTGTTGTGTTACAGCAAGGAGCAAAGGTTTAAAAACTCTTTTTAAATTATGTAATTAGAATTCTTGTGTCGGCTCCTAATTCCTGAAATATTGCTGAAGGGGGCCGTGTCTGTGCCCCTTTTCCTGAGATGGAGAGATGCCCCGCACCCAGGCAGTGTTTCCTGCCTTTCCTCCGGCTGACTTTAGCTCGCTTAATCCCGCATAGCTCACGCTGTGACCGGGAAATCCAGCCTGAATACCACCTTAAGTTTGAACTCTAATAGGAATATTTCTCTTGAAAAATTAGTTATTCTTTTCAATGCACATTCCAGGTTTGTGTCAGTGATAGTGGCTTAGCAGCAGGAGTGAGACCTGGAAGTTTTGACTCCTTGGCAGATTTGGTCAGGAATTTTGCACAGTATAATCTGAGCCGGTTCCAGCCTGTGCAGGAGCAGAGCAAACTCTTGTGCTACTGCCCAAAGTTCCAGGTAGATTGTCAGGGCTGGGCTCCACCTGGGACAGCAAGGAACTGGGTACACTGGGTGGGACAGGGGAGGGAAGTGAGTGCCTGTGAAGTTCGGGCTGGGGCACTGGTAGCTGTCAGGTTATACAAGGAGGTCAAATAGCACTGTGCTGGTGTGTTCATTTTATTTTGTTCTTTCTGATTTGGAAGTAACAGTGGTTCAGGGCCATAATCCAGGACTTCTATCTTGTGGGTTGGTGTCTTGTTCCTGCCATTAGGACACACAATAAAACTGATTAAACAAACATTATGTTCTATATTAAAACACCAGTGTGAACCAGAAATGTGGACACAGCCTCTCACAGATGTGTCTCTGTGTCAGCCCAGTGTGTTGTGTCTGTAAAGTCCACAGGTCAGATTCTTGTCTTGGCTCTGCCCTGGGTCTGTTATCAGACTTGGGTCTGTCCCTTAACCCTCTGGCTGACGTTTTAAAAGGCACTTAATGTCCAACTGCAACTAAACATCCAAGGAGAAGTGACTGCCCATGGCAGCTTTCAGCTCCAGGGCCTTAGCTGCCGCCTTGAAAGTATGCGGATAACAGTGCTCTCCGGCCAGGCCAGACTGAGAGAATGCGTCTGAGCTCTGTTATCCTTCCAGAGCGTGAGGCTCACCTACCCTGCGCAGTATTTGGTTGCTGGAAGGACCATCCAGACACCCATAAATCTTAAGGATAACTCTGAAGCAGCTTTGCTGACAAATTGGCACCCACCTCCTCCCCCACCTCGCAATGTGCTTCTCACACTCAGGGCTGCTAAGAGCTATTTCAGGCCCCGGAACAAATGAAGTATTTGTCTCCCCTTTGCCCTGGCAGTTGCCTCCACACCACTCTTTCGCCTTCCCCCGAGCTGAGTGCTTTAGTGCAGATACCCTAAGTCAGCTGTGGCAGCTGTAAAGGACAGGAGCAGTCTGGATGATTGTCACTCTGGTCCCTTAATGTCACTGAGCCCTGGCCAGGCACCCTTCCTCTCCATGTCCCCCCGCTGCTTCGCAGCCCACCTACTGCTGCTCCAACCCTGGCTAAGAAGTTGGGCCCGGATTTCCTCTCTCCTTGTCATCATTCTCCATTAACAAACCATTCCTTTTATATGGCACATGACCCAAAAATGTCTTGACTGCTCTTTGGGTCTCTTCCCATTGGCATTCACCAAGAGCAGGGGCACCCAGGGACTATCCTGTGACAGAACAGGGTGCACATTGGTAAAGGGGACCTAAGAGTTATTGAGTGTAAGGTGAGGGGTACGCGTGTAACAGATGCACAGAGAAAGAAGTGATTATATGTCATCTTTGTGCTCTATGCCATGGTGAAACAGCAACTGCTGTATAGCATGCAGAATAAAGACAGCAGAGACTAACTTTCTTTGAAGCCTTTGCTTTAGCTATATTTTTTTTTTCCTTTTATTGTGCCAAAATGCTCTTAGACACACATTTGCCTTAAAACCAACAAGACAATCTCCTCTTCCATTAACTCAGTTAAAGGTTTTTCTGCAAGCTTTTCATTTTGAAAAGACAAGGAAAACCAGAGAAAGAAAATGAGCTCAGAACAGTCAGACATATGGCTCTTGCGACAAAAATGTAAATTGAATTTTAGTTAAGAAATGTGAGAGATTTAGAACAATAAAGTTAGTACTTAGTGGAATAGCTCCCTGACAAGCAGGTAAGACCAAGGTAATCCTCCATCAGCATGTAAAGCAGACACAGAACAAGAGCAAAGAAAACAGAGAGTAGACTCTTTCCTTGACAATTTAAATCCTAAGGGTACAATAGCTATATAGAGCAGAATCAGACGCACAACAGTATTCCTGAGTGTGTGTATAGTAACTTTTGTCATGGGATGTGGATATAGCCTATCTCATGCCAGTCAGGGCAAATGTGGATGAGGCTATAATATAGACTTATCTTGCCAGTGCACCTGTGTGTGTCTTCTTACTGTGTGGCATCAGCTAAAGCTTTGGCAGACCTGGGGCAAATGGAACTTTGCAGAGAAGAGCAGGAGCAGGCAGGGTTCCAAGAAGCTGGGAGTGTTAGTTGTGGTATTCACCATTTTTTTCCTTTTTCTGGAAGCAAGTTATGATTTAGAAAAACTGATGACCCGTGTCCTGGAAACCTCTGGTGCAAAACTCCTCTAAAGCTTCATTCTCAGAAGTCACCTGGGAAAAATGTATTTGCTCTTATAGGAAGCTGTGTGTCAGGTGAGACAGCAGAATTACTGCAGGCCTGAGCAAAAAAAGTGTCTCCTTTAAAGCTAAAGAGTATTAAAGAATTTCAAGCTCAAAGAATTCGTGATATAACCAGGTTTATTTAGCAAAAATGTATTTGCTTTTGCAAAGAAAGCACTGCATGTCTGCAGTGTTTCTGAAGGCCAGGTTCCCAAAAGGGGAACCCCAAACTAACTCACATACTAGCACATAATTGTCTCAGCTGGATGATTTTCTACACTTGCCAGTCATTCTAAGCCTCACATATTGCTGGCTGCCTTTGTCTTCCCAGAGCCTGCTTGTACAATGAGAATTACCTGTTGTGTTATGACAGACAAGTGATTAAAATGAGAAAGACAAGTTGGATCTGGTGCTGAGCTTCCTGCATATCTCCTGTGCGTGGCCTCACAGATGCTCCTTCAGAAGCAAAAGGGGCTGTCTGTGCTCCTGGTTGCTCAGAGAAACACATTTGTGATGCGGTTTGACTATTCCTATGTTGCTACAACTGTCTTGCTGGACTTTTCTGTGGCTTTTTTCAGTTATTTTCATATTCAGATTATTTCTACAAAGACACGTGCTTTCATGAGTCCTCTAATTTTCAAATTCTTCATCTAGATCCATTGTTACATTCCATCTTCTATTACTCACATTTCTTTTGTTTGTAATGATGGTACTTTATACCTCTTATCCAAGAATCTACAGCAACATTCACTTAACTATTTAACAAACTAGAAATCAGCCCTAATGTCCACAACATCATGTGTCATCTCTTTTTTAAGAGGCTAGGAAGCAAAGGAAAATAAATTAAAAAATCAGATACCAAGCAAAACAGTCTCGAAATAAGAGCTGAGGGCTGGCATCCCATCCCTCGCAGGCACCCACTGCAGCGTTGTCTGAGCCCCTGCAGAGCTGCAGCGGCGGTGGCACCTGCACAGCTCCTCACCGTCCCTGCACAGCCCACGTCTCTCCTCCCATGGACCTGTGGGATGCAGTGATGGAGTTGCCATTTCATTCAAAACAAACACCAGGCTGTGGGAATAGGAGCAGCTTCCTTTTCCCTCCAGCCTTGTCAGGCCATTTTGGTGGCGGCCGCGCTGAGCGGTTGCGCTGCGAGGCAGCCGGAGCAGCCCAGGGCTCCCAGGCACCGCGCCGGCAGCCGGGAGCATCAGGAAGTCGGGCAGGGGCAAGGTCACCTCTTGACCTCCCATTCGGCAAAGAATGCAACTCGCTGTCAGGCACTAGGGAAGGATCTTTTTTTCTTTCTTCAGCTCAAGATCCCCGTGGTTTCTGATGGGAAGAGGCTTACAGCAAAATTTTTATTTTATTTTCTCAAGTGGTTTTTAAAAGGGTAGATGCCAATGGAATGGTGTAATCACCAGAGAGCTTTGCAGAGTGGCTGTTCATTCGATGGGTATGCAAGGACAAAATGCTATGATTAGTATTTCGTTATGCCATATGAAGCACTGAAGTTCATTACTGATCTCAGCAGAACCTGACTTTAAGCTTTCAAAATAAAATGTTGTAACAAAGAGGGAAATCTCTGAAACACCTTTAAATACCACTAATCTCTCAAAAAATAAAAATTATACTCCACTTCTTCCTTAAAATTATGTGATTCCATTGCCACGTGGGTTTTGTACCCATATAAGTGAGAATAACATCAGGTCCCAGTGGGTGAGTCTTGATTCATCTCTTGTGATTGGTTTGTTCCATTGTGTCTCTTGTCCCCTGGGCTGTCAGACCGGGCTGGTTTAAGGGAAAAGGGGGAAGCATCTCATCTCTCTCCGATCATTTAAAAAATATAATTACAAATCTGTCTGTTGCAAATCTATCTTAATAGACATGCCAAACTATCACTATGCCTTTTTCAAAGATGGGAAAACTGAAGCTGAGATGTTTGTCGTGACCAGTCTGGGTTCACGCAACTGTTCAGTCAAGGATACAGTCCAGGTCCCCAGTGTTCTCCTCCCGTCTTCCCAGCTGGAGATAGTTTTGCTGCTGTTGTAGAATGAAAACAGGGCTGTGTGCTTGGGAAGATGCTGTTTGCTTTTCCTTAGTGAACTCACTGCCAGTATTGGCTGGAGGAAAACTCTCCAGTGCAGCCATTCTTCCCTAGTGTCTCTTTATATCCCACTTATTTGCCTTTTACTGTCAAGAAGCAGTGACATAAGTAAAAGGATCTCTTTCTAACTCCTTTTTCAGCAAAAAAGCCTTCCCTCTGGGTCAGTATCTGATACTATGTCATGGCTAGAGAACAGTATGGTCAGACCTGTCCCTCCAAGCACTTGTCAGCCTGTCTGTAAGTTGTTCTGTGCAGAAATATCTATGGCCAAGAGGCAAACAACCTGATTTGAATGGAAACCTGCTGAAGAGCAAAGAGACAGAGCAGGATTCCCAGTTTGTGAGCTGGATGCACAGCAGAGATAACGTGGAAAGTTTCTTCCTAGTGGTCATCAGCTCCCTGAAAAGAAAGCTGTCAGCTTTGGGTATTGTCTGTTTTCCTATGGGAAAGTCAAAATATAAATAAAAGGGCTTTGAAAGTATATTATTCCTTATGCTGGTGTAAACCTAGAGCATGTCTAACAGGTTCATGGATTTGCTCCAGATAAAATCTAGCGTAACTTTTAACAAGCTTTGGCCTTGGTCTAATTTAATTAGAGAAATTTTAGGGACAGAAGAGACCCGCTTTGTAACTAGAGACCAAGGGACTTCTGGCAAGAATTCCAACAATATCTATGGACCTGCAACAGCTCCTCTGCTCTAGTGCAGAAAGATCCTTGCTTCTACAATTTAACAGTGTGAGTGATGGAGAAGCCATCTCTGGTCCAGTTGTGAATAATACTCTACGGTTAGAAAGGAGTGTCTTATTCCTCATGTTAATTGATCTACTTTGAACTTAGATATTCTGAATTTCAGGATGATTTTTCCTGCAAGAGTGAAAAGCTAATCCAATTCTCTGACAGTGTTAAATTGCTTTTAGTAAAGATAGCTGTGAAACCAAACAACCTCCTGGTGTCCTTCACCTTGCTCTGGGCAATCACTAAGAACAGGACAGTCCTTGCTCCCAGGGAGGGAGCCTAGAAGATCTGCCCCATATTTAAACGTACAACAGAGATGGCTGAGTCAGGAATTCTGTTCCTCATGGAAAGAGCACACTCCTTTAGATGCAAACTCAGTAACCCTTTGAATGTCTCAATTTCCCTCTCTGGACTAAGTGAGGATGACGGGAATGATTGGGCTGGGTGGATCTGCGGCTTTGATCCTCCGCCGGAGATTAGAAAGTGTTCCTCCAATGGGCTGGGTGAGACGCGCAGGTAGGCACAGCCCTGAACTTTGGGAAAGTTCATACCTGAAGTTTGCATCCATAGCCAACCTGTCCTGTCCAGACGTGCTCCAGGAGAGAGTTTGGTCAGCGCCTGTAGGGCTTGGGTGGGAGTGGGGTGAGGAACTCTTGAATAAAATGATGATTAATTATTATTTCATAATGAGGGATTATCACAGGCTTTGCAGATAAATAACACAGTACTTAGCATTTCTGTGCTGTGGCACTGTGCACGTTCAAAGCGCTGTACAAACAGCAACTAAATTACTAAATTAAAGAGATTATTTAATAGGCTGTGTCTTTGTATTTCTCAGGGAAGGGTGGGGAGTGTTTAGAAACTTGCCCTGAACATCACCATACAGTAACCTTCTAAGATTGTGGCTCATGTTGCCAGGCCTGTGATGTGTCTGTTTGGCTTTTATATTTGGGATACTGTAGTTATGAAAATAAAACTAGTAGGCTTGCCACGTACAGAGCTTTGCAGTGTTCCCCCTACCGCCCTGCCATGGGTGACTGGGTGCAGAATGCACAGGGCGAGCTCTTTGCCCCAGGAAGATAAAATGTCAGCCTGGCCTTAAAGTCTGTGACCCTCCAAACATATTTTGACCCAGCATGTCCTGCTCACTCTCTTTTGCAGAAACACCCTGTGCTGCCAAGTGGTATCAGATTATCTCTAGAGATAACAGTTGGATCCCAATTCAGTGTCCTGCTGCCTCTTCTGCAGCAGAGTTCTCCACAACTCTCACAGTATTCATTTTTATAGACTGCACTATTGATAATTCCTGTTTTTGTCCTGTATGGCATTGTATTCCTCGTCTTCTTAGAGGGAAGGACATTGTGATTTGGATTTTTTTGTTTGTTTTGTTGGTGGTGGTGGTGGGTTTTTTGTTTGTTTGTTTTTACCACAATCCTGCTTGTTACAGCGGCAGCATCTTCCCTTTTGTTTAATATGAAAACCTTAATGGGGAAGAAAAGGTTTAGGATATTCCATTAAATAGCTATAGGGACTGTTGGTGGGCCCCATGTTAGCAACGTGCATTTGTGCAGACACCCTTTTGTTCAGTCAAGCTGGTCTACAAAGCTGTTAAGGAAAAAGAGACTTCCAAAGCTGCAGCTCATTTGTTTCTATGTCTTTGGGCAGACAGGAAAGTTTATTCCATCTCATTGTTTGTTTTTCCTATCTGTGTAGTGTTTAGGTCAACTCATACCATCAGTATTTAGCCCCAATTTATGCAGAAAACCTACAGAGTCAGACCATATTGAAATTTCCTTTATGAAGTTTCTTCCACATCAGCTGATTTGGGCTGGGTTACTGTCAGCAGAGAGAGCAGGAAGGCAGAGAATGAGCTCTCCAGAGACCTTGGCAAAGTCAGGTACATGGTCAGGAGGAGACCATGTGTGAGTGTCCCAGGCTTACTCAGAACAGGCTTCTGTAAGAGGAAGCTATTGTATATAAAGTCTATTGCTAACACGTCACCCCTTTGCTCCCTTCCTCCTGAACATTGCATCATCAAAAACCATACAATCATAGAAACCTTCAGGCCATCACAGAGCTGAGCAGCACATTACCTTCTTCAGCTCCTTCTCTTGTAGCAATTCACCCTGTTACATGATTAGCCATCTTCCATGGATGCTGGGTTTTCTCCTCAGTACTTCTCTTCAATAGGCACTGAGCATAAATATGATTTTAAGGCCTGCCAGAGGGACCAAACTGTGGTAGCTGCAGATAGGATGAGTAGGAGAGCATACTGCAGTAATACCTAAAGCGATTAGATGTAAACCAGCTTGGATTTGGATGCAATAAATCTCAGGGTTTACTAGCTTGTATGCAGTGCTGAGCTCACACAAAGAGTGTATCACGGCATTGGAGATGCCGGTCTGTGCTGAATCTGAACTTACAGCTTGTATCTCTGTGGTCTCCAGCACTCTGTTTCACAGGGCAAATGTGCCACAGGATCCCAACCACAGCTTAGATGTGTGCTGTTTCCCTCTGTAAATCTCCAGTGCATTGAATTACCTTTTGTTAACTGTATTGCCACACATTAATTACTTTGGCTTGCATGGGGAGTGAGAATCATCCTTACGCAGCACCTGCGGTAACTACTCATGACATGGTGCATCTGGCTGGGCTTGTACCTTTTCTGTATTACATCAGTTTGTAATCGGGATTTTGTTTGACACTACCATAGCTAACGTATTGACACAAAAGTTGAGACATTAACATAAAACCATTGCCATCATTTCCTTCTTAATCCTGACAGTAAGATGTCATCAAAAAATGATTATTTCAGTGCCACGTTTCAGGGGATTTGGTTGGCAATTAAAAGTGTTTCTTCCTTGTGGGTTGTTTTTTGTGGGGTTTTTTGTTGCTTTTTTCTCTTTACACAGCAAAAGGTGCAGTTAAGTTCCTGAAATGCTGCAATCTAGCAAAAGTGTAGGATCATGGTATTTTTTTCCTATGAGGGAATGTATTTTCAAACTAATTCTAAAAAAACTTCTGAACTTGGCTGATAAGTAAAAGTATTAATTGCTCTCTAATGAGCCTGGTTGCTGTTGTACGAGCACACTGAGGCACAACTCCTGATGCCTGTTGGAGTGAGAATAAGCTGCTAGGTGCTGACACAAAGGCTGGATGGCTGGCTGAGCTCCTGCGAGGTGTTAGGAAAAGTCCCATACATGTTTATTTTGGTGGGGATTCATACATTAATTCCATCTGCTCTTGGGCTTTTCAGAGGATTTGGCTCTCTTCAAGTTCCAAGGCTGCTGGGGGAAGAAAGGTGAGGTTACACCTTAGCTCTGGGCACCAGTTTCCCCAGCTTCAAATTGTTTCAGCTACTATGAGCCATTAGTACTTTGGAAAGCCCCTTGTGCCTCAGTTTCCCCATCTACAAAGTGTGTGCGTATGTGTCAATGCCTTTGACAGTTTAAGAAGATAAATCACTTTATAAGTACTCATTATGTACTAAATGCAAGTCAGAAGGTAGCACAGGGACTGTGGAAGACTACATAGCCATTGGAAAAAACAAGGCATGCGGTTTCCAGGACAGAAATGTACTATTTCTAATTCTAACAGAAAAAATTAACCCTCTCTGTAAATAGCACAGAGAAGTATCTTGTAGACAAGGTAAGCTTCAGTTTCAGAGTTGGAGATTACCAGTGTATCAATATCTTTAGGAAAATCTAGTTCTTACTCTTGTGTAGACTTGATAATCTATGAAAAGTAAGAGGAAAATATGAGAAACATAAATGTGGTCCTGTGGCTGGTGATAATTATTATTTTGTTTTGATTTATCGTTCACAGGAATTTTTTTATGAGAGCCTCACAGGCATAATTCTTTCTCGTGCATAGTTTATTTTTTGCCAAAACGACAAGAGGACAGGATATTTAGCAGAATATGTCTGATGGGTGGGTGGAGAACAGAGGGGATTTGGACTTGCGCCAAACATTGGGAAGGCAAAAGAATGAAAAGAACCCAGCTTACTGCAATAGTATATTGCTCTTTATCTTGGAAAGGGGTATTTGCCTGAAGTGGCACTCCTAAGTCATCATGGGATTTTATTACAGATATTGGTCTATACTCCAGCTCAGATGCAGCTTCAGACGGCTCTTCAGCCATTTGCATAATTGCAAAAACTCCAGAGATCAAACTGTATGCAGCAGGCCAAAAAATGAAGAGTTTAAAAATACAATCTTCCTTTTGGCATCTGAGCCCTTAGGATACATTTGTTTTGCATTTTTAGGTGTTTCCCAGTAACCATGAAGAGCAACAAGATGCTCTGCTGTTCAGGGTCTTCGATCCAGCAGCGGAGCTTTGGCACAGAAACAAGGGAATATCATGGCAGCTGCAAAAAAGTCACGAGAGTTTATAACCCATAGTTGGGCACAACAGAAAGTTGCCAGACATTATTAAAAAAGCACAGAAGTGACTACAGAGATTTTTCAAAGGGGCACTGCTTGGTGCTGAGTGTTTTGGAAGGGCCGTTTCTTATTTTGGATATTAAAATAGAAGTTTTAACTTTTGGGAGTTATTTTGAAAGTATTCCGCTTGCATTTTAGCAGAGGGCAGTGCCAGCTGTCAAGAGCAGGAACTCGTGAATAAATTGTCCCAATGCCAGGTGAAGATTCAGCTTTCCAACCACAGCGTTGTGGCTACAATTTCTCACCTTGAAAAGGTTTTAATCCTGTGTATGAGGTGCACAGGCAGTTATGGGATTTATGTATGCAAGAAAATTGTGGGGCCTGCCCTTACTTGCAAAACCAGAGGAAAAACCATATGTTCTGCTCAACTGCTCCCTGATAACACAGTGACCTTAAATCACTGAAAAATGATCATGTTCATTATAACTACTCATCTATCCTTTCTCCTAAAGTGGAGTAGGTTTGCTGGAATGAGCTCAATTCTGTTGGTGGAGCCAAGTTTGTGAATGAGTTTAGGGAAAACTCAAGCAAATTAGAACAAAATCGGGAAACAAAGTATTGACTAAGTGGTTTTGTTCGATTTCTGGTTATGTAGATATCTTTGTAGTTTTCATATAAAGAATTTTTGCCCTTGATTTCTGTATATAGTCCTGAAAATGAAGCTGAGAGCAGAGAAAGCATAGCTCATATTTTATGAAGTATTACCAGCAATTGCAATAATAAGCTGTTGTCACCAGCATGCTGGCAAATCCTTCCCAGGGTTCCCATCTCAAAGCATTTAGGGAAGCTGTGAAGCTCCTCTTGGCTCTCTGGGAGGGAACCACAACTTGCAAAGAGTGCACATTGCCCAGAAGCATTAGAATTGCAATCAGCTTGCTGGCAGGAGCAGGCATGTTGAACACATCACTTCTGCACACAAATGTCACCTCCAGGCATGGTCCGTTGCATGTTTAGCCTCAGGAGGGATTTTCGCTCTGACATCTGAGGGCCACCACAGTGCCCAGTGCCTCAACAAGACGTAAAGGTGTTCAGCACCCTCCAGACTGAGCTCTGGGGCCAGGCTTCCAGAGGTTTGCAATGCTGAGCACCTGGGGGTACTGTACATTTCTGAAAACATGGCTGTTTGAGAGATTAGTAAAATACTCTGCAGGAAATGAATTACATTTTGAGGCTGTTAGTAGCTTCTGTAGAATTTCCTCTATTGCTCCCATTGGACACTGAGTCCAGAGTCTCCAGAGCTCTTGCATACCTGACCCCAAAGCGAGTTTTTACCTTCACAACAATAGTTTTAGAGTAGGAACTGTGTCCTGGGATTCCCATAGGGTTCCTCTTGGGCTCTGAGAAGAGATCAGCAGGATCAGCTGTTTAATCTAGAGTAGAAAGACAGAACAAGAACAGCAGAAAGCTGAAGCCAAAGAAATATAAAATTTGGCACTTTATTTTTTTCTTTTCATTAGTGAGAATAACTAATCATCAGAACAAGGTTAGGTGTACATTTTTGCATTTATTGCTTGT
The DNA here is from genome assembly GCF_963082525.1 of Nesoenas mayeri. Lineage (NCBI taxonomy): Eukaryota > Metazoa > Chordata > Aves > Columbiformes > Columbidae > Nesoenas > Nesoenas mayeri. The sequence goes on along the minus strand of NC_137565.1, from coordinate 7,661,841 downwards.
CTTCAAGTCAAAAGAAGATGCTTTTCTGGAAGACACACAGTGGCCAAATACACGGTATTGAATGGTATTCAGAGATATCTAGGTGAAATGCTGGGGTAGGGAAGGATTCAGATTGGAGCTTCTGATTCTCAGCTGGATTGAAACTCTCCAGCTTTATAGAATTGCCATCTTTTGAAACATCTCAGTGCTCTACAGCTGTATTTCAAGCACAGTGCATGGATTTAAGGTGGAAAGAAATGCTGCTCAGCAGCATGGAGCACTGAAATGAAAACGGGCATGGCTCTGCCTCACAGAGATGGGAAGGCACTTGCACAGCTGTACAGCCTCAGAAATTCCTGGTGATTCTGCAGAGGTCAGTCCTTCACTCAAAAATGTGTTTCTGATTACATTCTGCCCCCTTGCAGATAACAATGCGGTCAGTGACAAATCTGGGGGGAAAGAGGCTTTTGGAGCAGCTACCATGCATTTGCCTTCCACTGGGCTGACACAGCTCATCTGGTTTAACTTCTGCATGGCAGCCGGGCGCCAATCAAGCCTGTCGCAGGGTTCCTTGGAGAGTGCAGTTCTCCTCAAAACCAGAATGGCTGTTCCGCTGGTGAAAGGATCTGCTCTTCTCTCAGTAATACAACCATTACTTATAATGACTGATGTCTAGGTCAGACAGATAGGAGAACTCTTTTGCAAATAAGCAGTGCTTTTCCTCTGCAGCCAAATCACGTACTGTACTGAGCAGTACAGAACGAAATGGCTTTGTCTCAGAGATCTCCATCTGATGTTTTATAAAGCATGCCTAGGCCTTTTTAAATGGGGCAGAAAAGCTTGGCACAGACATTTATGAAATGCAGCTGGGCCCAGTGAGTCTTTTACCCTCTTTCCTGGGAGAAAACTCCTGTCCTGAACAGCTGTGGATGGAGGAATGGATGATCCAGCAATTAAGACCCTGGTTGAAGAACTCTGTGACCTGGATTCAATAGGTCAGATCTTCTGTCTGGCTCTGGGCCAGCTGCTCTGATTTGTTATGCCCCTGTTTTCCTGTTGAAAAATGGGGACGGCAGGATTAATTTGTCTGGCAGAGGTACGGGGAGATAGGTGATCCGGGGTGCTGGGTTATAAAATAGAAAAACTGAAGAGTTCTCAGGAAAGCAAAGCTGCAGCCTCTGCTCCAGAAAGCTTTTGGGAGTCTAGAATCCAGCTGACACAGGGAAGCAGCCCCACAACAAGGGAGGCTGGAAGGTCCAGGCAGGGATCTCTGCACAGCCCTTCCAGCAAGCCTGCCCTCTCCTTGCCACCATGCTTGGGTGACAATACCAAGGCTCCAGTGCCAGGTTTGTGCCTTAGCCACTGGCCTCGCAGAGTCAGCAGGTCTAGGACAGGCGCAGTGCCCTGGGGTTTCTCCATGGCTTGTGCCAGCAGACTGGCTGCCAAGACCCAGAGCTGGACTCCCTTCCTGCATATGTTTCAAAATGTTTTGGTTTTGCACTCAGTTCAAAATGTAATACCCAAATCTTCCGCAGGGGAACATTAGCATTCCCGTGCTGCTCTTCTAGATCCCGATCAGCTCCCAGATATATATCACTTCCATTTATAGTACTCATTCTCTTTTATTTTTTCATTCACAACTAATTTTATCTGGAGTTTAGCCTCAGAAAGTCACAAGTTTTGTTCTAATTACAGGTGACTCTGAGCCAAAACCTCAGATATTATCATATGTGAGCGGGTAGGAAAGTCAGCAGGGAGAGCAGCAGGCAGGCTGTCACCCAGGGCCAGCCTGGGGCTGGGCTGACCCTGACTCCCCACTGCCCTGGGCACAAGGCTGCAGAGCCAAGCTGCTTGCTTGGGTTTGGGCCATGGTATGATTGCTATATTTTCATGCCTGTAGCTTGCACTTCAGGAAGAAAGTTCTTTGAAAGTAAGTCCTTAGATAACCCAATATCAGGTGCGGAGAGATATTAATGGTAAGAAGGTTTGGGAGAAGCTGCTGAGAGAGAGTCTGTTACAGAAAGAGCAAACTGGGAGCTGAAGGCCACGTGGGATCAGGTCACACAAGCTTTTCATATCAATAAGCCTCAATTCCCTCTGGGTATTCTCCATCCATTCCCAGCTATCACATTTCCTGTTGGATCTTACTTGAGTTTTTTTAAACCTTTTTTAAATTTTATCTGCTGTAATTCTCTGCTGGAAAATTGCTCCCTGCCTTTGGCCAGGCTCTCTGAGCCATCAGTTCCCTGGACTTTGCCCTGCAAGATGATAAAGGTGGTTGAATGCATCAGGGTGGCTGATGCTGTTTTATTTTCAGTCTTCACTGGTAAAAAAAAAATAGCATGGAGAAGTGTATGGAGCGTGTCTGTGGTGGTGACTAATGACTATTAGACCCTTATTGCTGTCAGGTGAACTAGTAGCCGAGCCTCAGACATGTGGTCATTGTCAAGAGGAATTTTTGACTCTCCTCTTAGGAGCACCTCCTCCTCCCCTCCCCAGCCATTAATTACTTCCACCATCCTTCCAAACTGCCAAGGAGTGAGGAGCAGCAGAGCTGGAGATGAAAGGAAGCAGCGGCTGCCCCGGTTTCCAGGTCTTTCAAATAACCAGTCTGTAATAACTTCCACAGTCAAGGGAAATGGGCGAGCTGTGGGAGGAAGGTCAGCGCTGAGGGGAGGAAGGCTCTCGTGTAGCAATGATGTAGTGGCTCCTAATGGAAGAAACCTGTGGAATTAATCAAGCACCGTGCCTCATTTGTTAATGACAGCACGCCTTAAATGTGCACTGGCCTCTCTTGGTGGGTAGCTGGGCCCTGGAAGCTTGGGCAGGCTGTCAGCATGGCGACTGGGGTCTCAGGGTGATGGACAAGCCCAGTGGCAGTGGATGCTGAGAGTGACGGGGTGCTGGGACGGGATGCAGCTGTCTGCGTGCCGCCTTGCTCCAAGTCGGCTGCGAGGGAGCTCGGAGCTCGGCTGGTGTTGACCTCCCATGCTCGGCTTCCAGGCTGTCATGCGTGAAGTCGGTCACGCTCAGTTTCCCCCAGATTAGCGTGGGGTATTGAGATGACATTGTTCTGGCTTGCTCACTGCAGAAAGCAGCAGCTCTGTGGAACCAGTTAAGGCGGTTTGGGCCCAGCTTCCACCTTTTCAACCCCCACACACACTCCGGAGTTTGGCCTTGATTTCATGGGCCAGAGATGAACAAGAATCAAAGTGGAATAATTACCGCTAGCATATGGCCCCTCACCCCCAGGCTGCCTACATAGGCTGAGCACGCAGACTCGGCAAGCGAGGTGTGCTAGGAGAGCTGTTCTCGCATCCTGGAGGGGGTGCTGGCAGGCAGAACCCACCAGAGATTCTTGATTTATGGGAGAAATTGCTGATGTGGTTTTTGGGGAGCATTTGATGTTTGCACCCCCAAAACCCTGTCTCTACTTTGCACATGGGTATGCACATCCTGGGGGCAGCAAAGACACTCAGAGCTCCTGAAGGTTCCTGGGAAATGGTGGTCCTCTGGGTGTCTGATGCAGTTAACGTATTAGGGCTATGTGACTCCATAGAGAATTGCAGGTATTAATGGATAGCAAGTGATTATTCTTCTCAGATACTACAGTCTTCCTATGATATAAAAAATAATGTACAGTCTCATTATAGGAAACATATGTGTTCTTTCTCCATAGGCTGGGCAGATTTCTGTTGGAAGAAATGACAGTCTGACCAAAATGCCAAGCCCCATATAGTATCACATTACACCCAGGAGAGGGACTGGATTTTCTGAACCTAAGGATCTTTTTAAGCTCCAGTCCCCTTCAAAGGAGTGCAGCTGCACACTGCCTGGTGGGGAAGGGTCTTCAAAATATCTGTGAGGTCACTGTCTGATCTTGGATTAGTCATTTACTACCCCATCCATACCTCAACTTCTCCACCAGTAAAATTGCAATAATACCTATTGACCTTTCTGAAGATTTTCAAGACCAGTTGCAGAAAATACTACAGGGCAAAACCACAATGTAAGGAAATATAAAAGGGCAGATTTTCTTATGCTTGTCAATACTCCTACTTCCTTTTTAGGCAACTGCATTGACTGATGCAGTGAATTACAAGCTTTGAAAAGTCAAATGATGGAAAATTATTTGCCTGAAAAATCAGTGCATGTGGGGACTCTTTGAGAAGCTGTAGTTAGAAGAGCCATAAAGCTCACTTAATTGTGGCACGAACATCGCTATGTAATGTTAGCACACTTGAAAACCTGGAAGTGAGTTTCAGAGGCTTGGGGTTGTATTTTCCAGCCACAAGAAATGCCAAGAAGTAAAACATCCCATTTGAGGAAGGTGGGAGGTGCTGAGCTCTGAGCCCCATAAAAGCTTGACCATGAAAAGCCAGTCAAATGCCTTGCAGCATTCCTGTCACTGCACTAACACTGGGCAGGGCTGGCCAGTCCTGTAGGAGCTGTGGGCCATGTGCCAGTGTCGGGGTGTCTTCAGTCACACACCACCCCGAAAGGTCAGCTCACGGGCTCAGAGCCTGCCCATTTGCAGGTCCACCAGGACACCTCCAGACTCATCCCTGGGCTGACACTGTAATGGGAGTTGAGCAGCCCAGAAATGGTGTTTTATCAGCTTAGAAGAACTTCTCCAGAAAGAGGCAAAGGTACCATGCACCTTTTAATGAGATGATCTCAAGCTATGCATATGCTTTAGGCAGATAATATGGAAATGTGAAAAACCGCAGATTTTCCCGTGTTTGCAGTGCACTCTGACTGACAAACCTGACACCCTGGGATTCTTTCATAATTGGCTGGTGTGCCTATGTGCATATCAGAGTGAGCCCTTGTGCTTTTTTTCTTTTACAACCCAGTGATAAACTCTTTAGTCCCATTAAAGTATTAAATTTTAGCTAAGTCCTTAATTAAGCCCTCCTTACTTTAATTAAGGCATTAAGATTTAATTAAAAGTTAACACATTGGCAAAATCTCCTTTCTCTTCTTTCTTAACTCTGGAGCAGGTTGTCATCCCAAATGTCAGCTGATGCTGTAAAATCAGGAGAACCTTTCTAAATGTTTTCCCCGCTGTGCGTGCAGACTGCAGCACATGCCAGCACTTGTCAGCAGGGCCCTGCGACTGACTGGTGCATCCAGATAGCTTTTCCCACTGCACTGGGATGGCTGCAGTGCACTCAGCCTCTTGTCCCAGCTCCTTTAGTCCATGAGGCAGAGCCTATCTGATCCACCACTCCGGGCAGCGTTCCTCAAAACACCACAGGGAAAACCTCCATGTGCAGCTTTGTCCACAGCTTGTCCAGGACAGTCATCAAGCACACATTGACATTGCTGAGTCTTGTCTTCAGGTGCAGATTCTGGTCCCTACACTGGCCAGGCAGATAAGTTTCCAAGAAAAAAGTTTTCAAGACAAAAACCTTGTCCCCTTCAAAAACAGGTTGTTGCTATTTACTTGGGCACATCGAAGATCTTGGTTTTGCTTCAAGACCTGGAATTATTTGGCACTTTTGTTTGTTTGTTTTAAATGGTGTATTATAAACCAGACTTTTGGCTGTGACAAAGGCTTACATTTGGAGCAGGGAAGGGTCGTCTTTCAGCTGGCCATGGGTGGCTTTGTGCAGCTCCCATGGAGGTGTGTGAGGGGGAATCAAACTTGGAGGAAAATCCCACCCTTGGTGCAAAATTAAAATAAAAGCAACAGAACTTTTAACAGAAAAAGTATTAATTCTGGAAACTGGCAAGCAGGTGTGAGAATCTGCCTTGTAATAAGTCCACTACTTGAAAACTACAGCGAGTTAGAGGAGCTGAGGATAACAGCCAGGACATGGTTGGCTCGATTCCAGGCTGGTCCAGCAAGAAGCCCAGTGGGAGAAAATTCTGGTTTATTTATCTGAACAAACTTATGCCACATGCCCTCCTGGACTTGCTGGTGCCTTGCTGAAATCCAGCATGGATTTCTTGACACTTCAGTGCACCCTGCCTTGGTTGTTTCAGAGGAAGGTAACGTACCTGGGCATGGAAGGCAAAAGCACTGTATTCTATCTTAGTCTTTTAGTCATGTTTCACTTAAATCTTCCATCAAAATCTGCATACTCAGACTTGTCAAAACCAGCTCATCCCAGCTGTCATTGCAAAAGCCCCTTTCCTTGAAGCAGAATAGAATTGGCAAGGAGAAAACTGCATTTTTAATAGGTTGCGTTTCTGCAGCACTTCTCTTCCAGGGACCATAAAGATCTCTGCAATGCTAATGACACCCTTGCAGGTCATATATTACTGCCTTGTTTTCAAGTAGAGGAAACCAAAGCGCCTGAGTAGAGCAAGCTCCCAACAGCTCCTTAGCATCAGAAGTCTTGGCTATCAGCATGTTGTTTTCACAGGGACCCTGGCTGCTCCGCTGCAGAGGTGTAAGTACAGCCAGTGCTGGCAGCAAGCACGCTCTCTCCCCAGCCACACAGTGTGTGATCACCTTGCTCTTTGGGGAAAGAAATAGTGTGTCCCACGTGGTTCTGGCCAGATGTATATGGATGATGTACAAACCTGTGTGCCCTCTTCACCGCAGGAGAACTTCTCAGCTCTGACAGTGTCTTGCATCATCCCTTTTCTCAAACATTAAGAAGGAGAGCAGCTTTTACACCCGTTCTGTATAGAACAGAAGGCTGTGCCAGGGTCACCTGTGTTTTGGGCTCCAAAGCAATGACAGCTTCTTGAACACCAACTTTGCGGCATCTGCTTTGGCCAGCAGATTTCAGCTTTTTCCTGCCCTTGGCTTTCTGCCCGGGTTGCCATGCTGCTGCTGGGCTTTGGGTGCCTCTGCAGGCGACCCACACACTCATACACTGCACCATACAGAGATTTACAGCTTTGGCCTTTCAAACTTTGAGATGCTGGGTCCAGCACTGCAGGCATTTGCGCTTGGACAGCGGCTTTTGGGGCCAGTGGAGCTGGACAGGGAGAAGGAATCTGGCACATTGTGTCATCACAGCTGCCAAGTCCTTCCTCAGCAGAGATACTGTGAAAATTGTAGTGCTTTTTACATTATATTCCTATGTAATTGCTTTAAAATTCTGACAGAAGTAATTAAAGGTTGCGTTTGAACCGGTACAAGATGGCAAGGGACCTGAAACCAGATCTACAATGGAGAATTTTTTCAGTGAAAATGGGAAAAACCCCATTCTTGGCAGCAACTCTGCAAAAACAGCTCTCCTGGCCTCCCAGCACTCCGAAGGAGGGAGGCAGAGCTCAGCCCGTGTGTCCCGTGAGCCGGGCACCGTGTGCTACCCGGCGGCTCCGCGGGCACCGAGAGCAGCGAGGGGACCCCGCGGTGGCACTCGCGCTGTGCGGCAGGGTGGCCCCGCTAGATGGCGCCGTGCGCCGAGCAACTGTCGCCGCGGGGCGAGGGGTAAACGGAGGGGACGGAGCGGGAGCGGTGCCGGGGGTGCTGGGCTCTACCTGCGGCTCTTCAGGTTTGAACACACGCGGTTCCTTCGTGTAGAACGAGCGGTACGAGGCGGTGTCGTCTGAAATATTTCTTGCAGATGTAGGCTGGAAGAATAGGAGTTAAGCTGAGCCCACCTTCCCTCTCAGCATCAGGCCTCTCAGCAATGGGGAGTGAGCTTATCTCTTTCCTAAATAAACTGGAATTCATATAGAAACATATTGAAGTGCTGGCAGCACCTTTGGGAGCCCAGCAGTGGAAAGCAAATGAGAAAACAAGTAGCTAACAGCATTTGGAGACAGATGTTAAACCACACAGCCTGTTGTTGGCTGATGACCTGTAACGACCAGCCCAGATATCTATGCATAGCTTGTATCCACCTCTATGCATCATGCATGGGTAAAAATGCCTGGAAAAACTCCTGCTCTTTGCAGGCTGTCTCTGGGTCATTAAAAGAGTGGTGGCTAGAGCCACAACAGCAGGGAATTTCACAGGTCTCATCTCCCTGGGGGAGGAGAGGGGCTGCGTGACTGCGAAGGCTGGCAGCCTCATCCTGCGCAGCCGGGGAGGGGTGCTCAGTCTGTGCTGGAGGCCCCACACTGGTTCCCACTGGGAGATCCCAGGAAGGCCAGACGAGATGATGAGATGTGGAGTCCTGCTGTTCTGGACTGTGCATATCTGCACCAAGGTAGAAGGCAACACTACACACATGGTGCTGAATACATAGATACATTTTGATAGCTATTCCTGGGGAAGACGTTAATGCTCAGACACTCTCATCTGAACTTGATCTAGAAAGATGCTTAGAAACTGTGTCATCCTTGTGTAGCAGCAGAGCCCATGTGTGAGGCTGTCTTATACTTCACTGCCTTTCTCAGTGCTGAAAACTGCTGGGAATCTGGTCTGACATAAATATGGGAGCACCTCTTGGGAGCCTGTTGAGTTAAATGTGTCACTTTTGAAAGGTTCTTCCCGTATTTTGTCATGCCTCAGGCACGGTTTGCCCCAGGATGCCCAGCCACCCTCCAGCAACGTCCCAGGTCGGAGCAAGGGACCGCACACTCTGCAAGCACCTGCTTGTCATCCTGAGGTGTCTGGGCACTCACAACAACTGAGGAGAAACCTGCACTTCTCTGCTCCCTCTTTGCATGGGATACATGTGATGATAGGAAGTGGGAAACTTGCCAGGGTATGAAAACATCTCATCCTTAAGGAAATAAGTCCCTGCAGGGAGCCATTCCTGAGGAGTGGGCAAGACAGCTTGGGAAGTGAGTCCAGGAATGCGGGACGCCTGCTTGCCAAGGAAGCACCACGTCTGTCAGCTCAAAAGGGAGGAATTGCTGGAATGTTTGGGGGATCCAAGCTATGTCATTGTGAGATAGGAACTGACAGGATTAGGAATAAACCGTTAATGCAGAAGGGTTACAAACTCCCCCCGGTTTGGTGATCATGGGAACTTGGCAGGCTGTGGAGGAGAAGAGCCAAGATTTACAAGTGATCTGGGGTGGTTCGGTAAGTTTGGCACCCAGCAGCAAGGCTGTTTTAAAGGCCTGAGTTGTGTGGTGGTACTCAGGAAATCACACATTTTTATAACATCTGAGGTGAGCCCCTCTGCCCCAGCTCACTGGAGCAGCCCCCCAGGCACAGGGGCTGTCGTGCCCTGGTTGAGGTGCTGGATGATGGGCAGCACAGAGGCAAAAGAGCCTTTTGCTGGTGGTTTAGCTACATTTAAATGAAGTCTTTGGTCAGCGTTCTGTGTGACCTGAGGTTTTTTTTCACGTTCAAAACCAGTTCCTTGGTGCTAGTGCTATGTCCCAGGGTATGCAAAGTCTGGGACACCACATCACAGCAGCTTTGGTGAAACATTTCCAGCCCCATAGCCAAAAGAACCAAGAAAACATGTGTTTTGGAGTGTTTAATATGTGACCAAATACTAGGACAGCTGGATGATGAATTTCTTGAATTGGGGGCTTGGTTCCTAGAGCCTCTTTTTCATGAAGTTGTGGTGTCTGCCTGGTGAGCAACCTATTGTACAGGTGGAATTTGAACCAGAAGGCTTTATAAGATGTTGGATTACAGAGCACCAGATGTTAGGGAACCACAGAAACCATCTTCTAACACACTGGCATGTCCATAGAAATTCCCACTCTTTGGCTTTTGGAATTATTTTTGCTCAGTTCAAAGACTGCCTATAGAAATTGAGAGGGACAGTTCCCTGGGAGCAGAGGCAGAGAGGTTAAGAAGGATGGGCTCTGGGAACAGAGGACAGACAGACACTCTCTTCTGCCCCAAGAGCTGTGAGCAGGAGACAGATTGGGGGACATGTGAAGCATGTTGTGTTCCTGGAGTGTAGATGGTGCTGGGTAGAGGCAAAGGGAAAGCAGGACATGGAAGAGTTAGAGGGGAAAATGGACGGCTTTCAGCAGGCTGTGACTGTCAGGCTGCAAATATCTATGGGGGAAAACAGTCATAGGAAATTAACTTTCAATAGCCAGGTTACACTGTAAATACTTTCCTACACGGTCTATAATTGCCCTGGTTTCCATAACACACCTACCTTCTCCACTGCTTGACGTCATCCTGGAGCACTTTACCAAGGAGATAGCAAAATTCCCAGACCTAAAGCAAACAGAGAAATAAAGTGACTCACTTATATTTCATCAGTGATTCTCCAGCAGGTGATGTGGGATGTGAATCCAGATTCACAAATACAGAAATTTTATTACATATGTTAATCGTATGTATTAGCATAATTCTATGTAGTGATTCTGTGCACTAATGACTATAAAGAAAGACCCAAAACTATTTATTTTCTTGAGGTTTTCAAAGAAGATTGACTAACAAAAATGAAGTTTGGGCAGAAGGATGTGACCTCTACTTAAGAAAGGTTCACCCAAAGACTAAAATTCTTCAAGTCATGGCCATCTTGAAGCTTGTAGGGAATGAATAAGAGAATAGAGTTTGAAAGAAAAAAAAAAAAATCCCCTGTTTGTTAGTTTTATTAGGAAGGCATTTTAATGATAATTTTCCCCTCTGTTCTTTCACAGAGCGATAAGAATCTCTTTTCTTCTTGTTTCTTGGAGGGCACTGGAAGGCATCATGGGTCAGCTAGACTGCCCTTTATCCTCTCCCATCCATCACGGTTCTGGCTGGTGATGGGTTCAAGGTGTTGCAGGTTTGAGATCCTAAGCAGTTCCTAATGCCTCCTCCACACTCTGAAGCCTGCCTTGTTTTTTCAGTAATCCAACCTTTCCCCTTCACCCACTAGAGAGTTTAAAGCATCTGCTACCACAGCTTTCTGAAGAGAACGGAGAAACTGATAAAGAGTTTTCGTTGTGCTTTGATTTCCAGGGGGAAATATCATCCTAGTAATAGTGGCACACTGATACCTTTTTCTTAAAGGGTAAAAAAGAAGCATGAAAAATCCCAAGAAAATAACTTATAGCTGGCTTCAGTGCTATTATACTGTTCTAAAGGATAAGTAGGGTACAATCATAAACGTGCCCAGAGATTTTGTTTTTCAGAGTCACAGATGAGACATGGAAGCTAAATTCCACCTTGTGCAGCCCAACAATTTCGATGACTTGTCAATGAATTGTCACATCTTGATTCAAACCAGGACTACCTCTATATTTAGTTCAAGGTGTTTAGCAACCAAGAATGACATTGTCAGCATATTAGCACCGAAGTTGTGAAGCAAAGCCTAAGGCTTCCAAACACTATAAGACAATTTTTTACTTCCCATGCATTGCTGTAACAGCACACACAGTCTGGTGTAGTAATAGTACAAGGCGAGGGAGAGCTACACAGGGGCACCTGGGAACACTAGGGAGAGAATATCATCCCTAATTTGTTCAATGTTAGGCATCACACCCTTGCCATTATTTAACTTTACCTGATCTTTAGCGGGATAATTGGTGTTTAACATCTGTATTATACATCCTTCTTGAGAATGGTGTTGACAGTGCAGCCTCTGACACAGCCTGAATGGTAAATATGCTGTGGGGTGCCCTGCCCAAGATAGAAATCTCTGATCTTTCCTCCAGCCAGATTTGCCTGTTTCCTCTCCGACTGAGGTGTAACTTTTGAGTGAGCTGTGAAACTACAGGGTTGCTGCTGTAAATGTTAACAGACAGAAACATGTGTAGATGTTAAGCAGGGAGAGCTTGCCAAATAGATCCTTATGCCTCTGCCTTGACAGTGAGATTATAAACCGAAGTACTCCAGACTGCAGGGTAACTCTTTTGGGACCAAGCATACTATGTCTGGATCAACCTGGGCTCAGTTGATTTTTGTGAAGGTATGGTTGAAGATTTTAAATGCAAACCATTGTAGGGACAATGATATTGAAACTCCTCCCTGTTCCTTGAAACAATCCCTAGACACCAGGCTGCTGATGGCCGAATCTGGCAGGGTCTGAGCCATGTGCCTGGAAAGGCTCCATAAATCTCGCTAGCACCTTCGAACTGTTCCTCCTGCTCTCAGGCTGCAAAGAGATCTTTCTGCGGGATCCCTTTGTACAGAGTACACAGACAATGACATTTTTGTCTTGGTTTTCATTTCATATTATTGCACCAGTTGTCCTGGATAAGATCATAAACTTGTCCTCACTGGTAATGTGCTTTCACAATGTCTGGAGGAGGCAGGGAGAGTTTAAAATTAATGCACCTCCTAGCATGAAATTATTCATGGTTCAACACTTGTAATTACCAGGGCCAGTTTTAGGAAGCCCATAGTTATGAGGAATTTGATATTTTAAGACTTAAAACAAATGTTTTACAAGCCTTATCTTTTACCCACTGCAGAACACATTATGGTCTGGTAAAATTGCAGTGTATGTGTACCATCTCCAGCCATTCCCATCAGCTGATCACACCTGTCAGTCATTCATCACCAAACCATTGCCCATTAGATAATAAAATTCAGTTGGGGTGGGGAGGCAGGTCAGCCCAGCCATTGTGCTAATTCCCCACCAAAGCAGCGGCTCCTGCAGGCCCAAGGCATCTTGTGCAAAGTTCAAAGCTTTTGGAAAAAGAAATCAGATCAGACCAATTAGGGCCTGTCTGCCTACACTGACAACTGTGTCAGGAGACCCGTTCACCCCATTCCCTCCTGGGCATGCCCTGACCGCATTGCTGCTCTGGCTTCAGGCTTCTCTCGCCATCCCAGGCTTGTTCTGACATAACTCCGTTGCAATTCCTCCTCATTCCCATTAATGTAGGAGCAGAATCTGGCCCCTGCTGCCATTTTATAGCAAAGAAGGGACTGACTGTAGGCTGAATGGGGAGTAGGGCTTTATTCAATATTTAGACCATGTTCTTAAATTGTGTATCATATTACTACCTTTTAATTCCCTTTGTTACTCCATGATTTGTAATGTGTTCTGGGAGACTCCCACACAACTCCTAAGTGCTTCTGCAGCTGAGCCAAAGCGATCCTGCTTTCATTGGAGATCGAAATGCCACGGACCCCCAGGGTCTGTGTGGGTGCGTTTTCACACCAGGATTTGCAGTTTCTTTGCCCCGCAGAGCAGGCAGATGGCCCAGCTGGTGCCTGAGCACCCATTGCCACTAGGTTCTTCTCCCACCAAGTAGTGCCCCTCCACTTCCATCTCCCAGCGTTTTGTTCAGTGAAAATGAAAATGTCTCAGACCTGTCTGTAGAAGTTAGTAAGTCAATTTTGAACAGCATGTTCTGGGTTATTTGAACTTTTGGCAGTGGCTGAAAAAGGCACCCAAACTGCGTGGCATGTCGGAGTTCGTTTGCTTCATGGTTGTGATTTGGGTTGTGAAAGGGAAGCAGGTCAGAGCTACTGTTCCTATTTACGCATCTGGGGTTCTTTGAGGAGATCCAACAAGCTAGAATAAATGGTTCCTCAGACTGCGATATTATCACCAAAAAGAAAATCTAGTTGTATTTTGCATTTTCTATTTATACATACAATGTAAGTTGTTACTAAATGACAAATAATAGGGCAGCTGATTGTACATAGAATGTAAGTTGTTACTAAATGACAAATAATAGGGCAACTGATTGTTAGTGATCATTGTAGTGTCCAAGAGGTCCTTCAAAACATTTGGTGACATCTTCCTCTCATCTGGTTGTAACCATTCATAATATACCTTATTTATATGTATAAAATGCATGGGTTTAAGCATTTACATTCTATTTAGAAGTCATTTATAAATAGGACATTCATATGAAGCACAGCCAACATGACCCAGTATTACAGCATCACAAACCAAGCCAGTATTTATGCAGAAAGCACATCCACTGACAAAGTCAAGCTTTTGAGGGCTGCATGGTTTTTCTGGAATGAAGAAGGAAACCGGCTGGGTTGCAGAGCGCAGCGCTCAGGCACTGCCAGACTTTGCAACAGAATAGCCCGGCTCTGCTCCTGGGGAGAGCCTGTCACATTCGTGATTTATAAGTGAGAAACTCAGCTGATCAGGAAAAAATGTCTTTCTCTATGTTTTGCCGTTAATTCTCACAAGCATAGGCCTCACACATGCTATAGGATGTATCTGGATACAACAGAAAAAAAATCATTAAAACATATACTGATGAAAAGTCAGGAAAATACAACAATATACCAAACTGTTAGTTCCCTAACAAGCATAGTAACGCAGCCTCTCATCAGACTGTAAGTCCAGGCTCCAGTCTGCCAAAACAGCGTACATGAGGCATTATACACCACGGAAGGGAAGGAATTAAAAGTTATTCAAGACAACATGCCAGACTTGGGCTGAGGCACTTTGAGGGCAGCCAAACAGCATCACTCAGAGATTGATGTTATTCTAGGAAGGACAACTCCTGGAAATAGTGAATATGAGAACCACAGGGGCAGACACAGTTCCATCCAGACATTTTGAATTAGTGCCATGGCCTAGTGTTTGGGTTTTAAAATGCCTGTCCCAGTTTCGGGCTACCACATGCCAGCTCCCATCTCACCAGGAGCAGGACTTGACCCTTCGTAGGAGGACCTGTCAAGATCTCTGCTTTAATCATCCCAAATGGCCAAAAGAAAAATCAATCTATCATACTGAGAAAAAACTTTTAAGATCACCCCTCAAGGAGGATTGCAAGTAATCCCTGTGCAAAGGCCCTGTAAAGTGATCTCCTTCAAAATCATATGTATGAAATTAGTTATAATCTGCATGGTAACGACCCAAATTTTCAGCTTGACGTGCATGGCACGATAAGGAGAATACAGATGGTTCTAAAGGGGGGTTTTCTGCATACCGTTTAATTTGGTCATATTGAAATCTTTGCTGCATCTCAAAGGCTGTCTCGTGAAAACATGCACAATAAATCGAGGGTGAAAGTGTTTTTCTGGTAGAGCCTGACCCTATGCCCCTTGGAACTAGTGACTAATCTCTCACTAATTTTAGTGGTACAGGATCAGCACTTCATAATTTAGGGCCTAATTTTTGTTTGCATTAAGGTGCTTTTACATTTTCAGAGTCATGAACCCTAATGTCAAAAAAAAAGAGCATATAGCAGGGACTGTTCAAGGAGCTTGCCTTTGCAAGTAGGTTAATGGAGAGCTCCTTGATGCTCACTAATTCTTTGAATTTTATGTAATTTAAAAAAAACAAATTTTTAACTGACATTCAGAGTACTGCAGAGGGACAAAGTATGGTGGGGGATATGATTTAAATAGGGTACCTGATACAGAGGAATGATATTCCAGTGCCACGGGCAGCAAGAGGCACAGCTCTGAGCTGCAACTGGGGGTATTTGCAGAGGAAAACATGAAGGCATTCAAGAACAGGGATAATGATGAGAAAGAAGGAACTTGGGGGATTATTCCACATGCGCAGGACATGGGGGTCTCTGGACAGAGAAGAGATTGTAGTCAGACTGGGATCACCCAGTCCTGGACTCCAGGCCCAGTTCTCTACTAGCTCATGTCTCATTGCATATGGAAATGACAAGGAAAGGAGAGCTCTTTCTAACTGTTTACCTGTAGGCAGGAGCACACCCTTCTTTTGTGGTGGAATCATCCCCTGGAAGTGCACAGAAGCTAAATCATGAAGTTGCTCTTTCCCAAGGTCTATACAATCTATGTTAAATTATCAGATAAAGAATGGAGTTTTGGATGCTGCGCAAATTGTCCCATTTGCTGCTGTCACTGTCAAAAACCTATCCCCTAGATGAGCATCTCTGTAGAAAGAGAAGAAACAGAAGGCAAAGGACTGCAAAAGAATGCAATCCAAACAGCCTGAAACTGGGATGAAGAGAGAAAAATGGATCAGCCAAACTGAGCGCTTCAAATGGAAAATCCACTTACTGGAAGAGGAAAAAAGACAACCTGTTAAGAAAATGGCAAGTGAAAATAACCTGTGCAGGAAAAACAAAATGCTATCAAATCTGTATATAATATTATCAGAAAATTATAGTAACAGTGAGGGAGACTTCATATAAGAGCTGATAAGTGGTCTATCTTCTCCACTATCTGATTGGAGCACCAGCATTATGTTTTTGCTAATAACCTTATCTCTTGTGGTCTAACGTCTCTGATAAGAGGTAGAGCAAATGCTGTGTTTTCTCTTGTTATGTTTGCAGTAGGCAAGCAGCTTGCTACGCTTTTCCCTGTTCTTCCACAGACCTCAAAAGTGGGCATCTCCCCAAGAGGAATGGGGAGAGGCAGAGGTGCAGCTGAGGATGGTTAAAATAATGTGAATAGGTCTTGCAGCACCTGAGGGCCTGTCCCTGGTTCTGTCCCAGACCTGCTGCGTGACTTCAGCCAAGTCTGTCCATCTCTTTGCACCTGTATTTGCCTTCAGTTCATAGCAGAGACAGTTTCTGCAGTACCTGACAGAGCAGGGCTGGGCTCTTGCAAATAATATATCAGAGGTATACTTAGATATCAGAGGAGGGCCATGGGGTAGTAAGGCAAGACTACCACAGTCCTGTGTACCATGACCTATTTAGCAACTGGAAAGAGAACCCAGGAGTCCTGCTCCTAAGTTCCTCACTTCTACAACACTGGAAATATTTTGTGTACAAACTCATTAATTAAAACTTTGCTAGTAGACACTTGAAGTAATGAAAACCAATACACACCTGCCAGGTCTAAAGACATTTTCTTCAGAGAAACTATTAGATCAACATACACTAAAATCTGGCCTGTAAATGTTTTGGCCCCAGGGCTTTTCTCATAGTACATTAAAAAAAAATGTCAACCCCAGTTAATCCTCCTTCTAACAGTTGGTAGATACGGTTTATCTGATCAAAACGACTGGCTTTATTTTCGTTATCATTAAAGTAAATGTTTTTGCATCTCTGAAAAAAAAAAGTTACTGGAAACTTATCTTGTGCTGTGGAATAGAAACTGTCCCATGCAAATCCTGATTCAATATTATTATACACTACTGTAAATAGCATGCTGTTGATTCAGAGAGATGTGGGGAAGGTATATTTCAGTTAGTCTGTTCATTTGTTTCCAGTTCCTGCTGGGGCAGTTGGATTCCAGCTGCTGGCTCTGCTAGTTACACTCCACTTTCCCCAAGCCTGCAGGCTCTAAGTTCAAGCAGCACCATTAAGGACATTCCATGTACCATGGCTGTTGTCTCCCAGCCCGTGGTTTGTAATCCCACCTCCTCCCACAGGAAAATACAGATAATGAGACAGTGATACTAATCTACCTTATTTGTAGTGGACTGAGCTGGTCCTAAGTATAAATTTAAATAGGTACATTCAGCCCTGTGCAGGAAAGAAAATATTACAGGTAGGTGAAATAAACCACTCAAGCAAACCTGTTGTCAAGAGCTATGTTAGATAAGAGTAGTCCTGCACAGTACTGGCCTTGCTAAACAGTTGCATTTCCACACTTTGCCCTCATTAGGATAAAAGTATGTTACTAATAAATGAGGGTCAAAATCCAATTCATTCCCAAAATGAGAAGACAAGGTAACAGGCAGCTCTCTCATGAGAAGCCTGTTCAAACAAGCCTTGTATTTGATTACACCTTGAAGTAGTTGCCCACTGCCTTCTCTTTGCTAGGATGTCACTGCTTGCACAGCTACACCCAGGGATTAAGATGTTAATCCTCTTTTCCCATTAGCACTGGCCAGTGTTGAATATATCTTCCAAGACCTAACACACGGCTGTGCGATATATCCAAGGGCAAGAGCCTACCCTGCTTTCCTGTTGAACAGAGCACAGCTAAGTAAAACATGAGAAATGTTTGCATGAATCTGTGCAAAGCACAGGCACAGAGGGAAGAAATGGCCCCAGACCTCCTTTTCATAGCACTACTTCTTGGCCCCATAAAAAGGGATCATTGACTAAAACCCCTTTGCCTCCCAGGCTTTATCTCTCTATAGAGCTGTATTCAGGAATAGAAATGGGATCTGGCAGTTTTTAAAGATTCAGATTCCTTAATCATTCATGGTGGGAGAATGTCACTGAATGGGGATCCACACATAAGCCCCCAAGATGGAAAAATATGGGGAGCTTTCGGTTGCTAAGGAATAAATTAGGTTAAACAGCACACGTATCCTTTCCTCATGCAGTGCCTGTCTGGTGGGAATGAGAAGCCCCGCCTTTGGTATGCACTAGTTTGGTGTCTCTAGAAACATCTGGATGGCAAGACAGTACTGTGACTTTGAACATTGTTCTGCACATTTCTTGCTGCAAAGCCCTGTTTCCTCCCGTACTGTCATTCCTCTCTCTGTGAAAATACCTCTCCCCATGACATGGTGGGGCAATCCACCTTCCAGTGGGTTAAGAGATTTATTTCACAGCAGCTGTGACAGAGGTGTAGGTAGAACTTACTTGTGCTATTACAGGGCAACAGAGCCCAAAGAGCAGCTGCTCTATACACACCTGCTATGAGGATGTGAGGGAGGCCAGTGATTTATCACAGTATCACAGTATGTTTTGGATTGGAAGGGACCTCAACAGATCATCTAGTCCAATCCCCCTGCTGGAGCAGGAACCTGCCATCATCAATGGAAAATAATATGTACCAACCAGGCATAGTCTTCCTCTCGTATTTTCCAGGTCTTCCATGAAGGCTACTCCCTCCTCCCAGTCTCCCCCTTGCTTTTAGCCCATTGCAGTTTGGTTTTGCAGGATGTGAAGCCACAGTCAGGTCTCCATGACAAAGACCAAGATGTTTAAATCCACTAGAGGTATCCAGATGCCCTGCTGTGGAAAGCGGCTTCCTTCCCATGAGGATCTGGATACCAAACACGTGCAGTGCTATAGCAGGAACTTGGCCCATTTCGAACCCAAATGTGCGGATCAGATTTCTGCTTAGAAATACTTAGATGCAGAAGAGCAAGCCAAAAATGGTGGTGTGGAAACAGGAGAAGCAATACTACAACACAGCCATCCTTGGGGCCTTCCCTTCAGCTTTCTCTCGTAGGTTTGTCTCCCTCATTCTCTATGTAATCTACAGCTGTCTGAGTCTAATGAGCTAAATGAGTGTATGAGTCTCAGTTGGGTGCCCGTTGGCTTAGCAGCTACAGCTGCACACAGGGAAGCAGCAACGTGTCCTGGGACGGCCGGGCTGTGTATAAAGGGTGGCACCAGCTGCAGTTCTCTAACTGTGGGAAAGATGTGTGGGGAGGGTGAGACTGCTCTGGCTTGTGGCTCAACAGAGAGGGACTCTCAGGACTAGCAGCTACATATTGTTAGTCCTCTTCAGAGCCTGCATATCCCCCTAATGAGGTTTAGACTTCCTTTGATATAGCATTACTTGATAGTAAGCTGTTGAGCGAATTTTAGCCATTTGTCAGGCTGAGGAAGAGGCTGGGTGAAGTGAATGTGGAATCCAAATGCAGGGTGAAATGTTTCCCAGTTTGTGGGAAATGGCTTGAGGCTACGGCAAATATTCATCCAGACTTTCACAAATTGGGATTTACTCTTCAACAAGGAAAAGTGTTCTGCAGCATTGCATGCATCTCTCTGAATACAGAATGTTATGTACACAGACTGATGATGAGAAAGCAACTTCAGTCAGCACAACCTAGTGCACACAGGGGGCTTACACAGTAGAAGGAGTCAGATGGCAAAATGGAAAGTAAGTTTCGTTATAGATTGAATGAAATGAGCTAGAACTAAGCTTTCCAGGGCAAGCAGGATCTGGTCTTCTTTCTTACAAGGCTTGGGTGCACCCAAGAACTTGATGAAAAAACAGATTGGCACGTTCTTGTAGATGGATAGCAACGTTAGACATAAAATACACCAGCAATATTCAAAACATATGAAGCATAAAAAATCAAATAGCAATAGTGATTGTAGAAAGGCTACATCAGGAACCCTGTCGTTTAAAATGCTACAAAAAGTAATTAGATGGGGGCAAAAAGACTCATTAAAAATCAATTCTGTTTTCACATACTTTAAAGGTTTGTTCTCATTTGCAAAACTGAAGCAATAGCATTTTCCAATGTTTATGAGAATGGGATTTATATCAAGAGCAAAGGGATTTTTCCATGTGCCAACCATTTACAGGATTTTGAAAATAACCAGAACTGAAGAGATCCTAATATTCCAGATAAGTTTTCATATCAATGAACACTTTGCCTTAGTGAGGCCACATTTATAAGAACATGTAGGATTATCTTGTAACCTAAGAACATAGTGTATGTGGAAAGGTTACAGTTGGAGGTTTTTATTCCCACCTCCCCCCTGCTGCAGTTCAGCTGACAAACACTCAGGCAGCTAATAGAGCAGAACAGTGCTGGCTGTTCACAGTGTGTTCAAGAATATGAATTGCAACAAAAGACCAAAGGCTGGATGTTGAAGTATTTATTTTAGTGACTTCAAGGCTTTAGACACTATGTATGACCATTGGTACATATGTAATAGTCCATATGGATGAGATTCTACATACTCTGATAAAATTTTCTCCCCAGTTATGATTTTCAGCCTCAGGTGTTCCCCAGGACATAGGTAGGTAGGTGGGAAAATCTGATGACAAGCTCACTGGCTTCACTTCATTGTTCTATCTGGTGTACTGTCCCACAGAGAGAACTAGGGGGGCTGCCAAGCAAAAATTGATGAAAAGCACTGGATGGGATTGATAGGTATAAACACTCTGCATCAGCTGCATCATCAAAACTTGACTCTTTTGAGTTAGTGTGTGTTCAGCAGCATCAATAAGAGCAATTCAAGAATAGGTATAGGGAAACAAATTATCCACTGTAAATTCCAGTGGGAGGCAGAGTTTCACCAGGTTTGAGCAGGTGGGTGAAGCTGGTGTTTCATTAGAGAGGAAAGAACCATGGTAAATGACCCAAATGGCAGTGCTAGTTTAAAGTTAGAACAAGCAGGTGGATGCCTAGCCTAAGAAAAGTTATAATGAGCTCAAAAGTCAGTTAATAATCACAAAATCTTTTCTATTAATATTTAACTGTAACTCAGTTTAAAATTAGCTACCTGCCAAATGAGGACTAGAGATTCCCCAATATGTGTAGTGAAGTTAGGATGAGAGGGTGGCAGAAACTCTCCCCATCTGTCATTGAAAACCAGCTAAAGCCAATTCAGAAGTCCACCCAGAAATAGCTCTTCCACAAGCACCATTACCTGAGCTTCAGAGAGGTTGGTTCTGAAGTTATTTCATGGGAAGTGTCTTGGATGCTGAGTCGGCACTGCCACTTCTGGTAGCCTTAGGTTTTCCTTGGATGGTTCCTGTGGGCTGAACAATACTTGTTTATCTGCTACAACCCAGCTCAGTACTGCAGGATTGCAGGCAACATGAAAAATAAACAGGGGATTCTAGCAGCATTATGTCACTCAGGCCGGCCCAAACTCTATAGAGTCGCTGCCAAGTTAGGTCACTTAAGCAAATACTTTGAATAGGTTTAAGAGACAGCTAGACATTTTTATGAGAAGAAAGGAGATTTGCAGATGCAAAGACAAAGCAAGGAGGTGCGTTTGAGATAAATTTAAAGGGCCAGGCTCATTGGGGCAAGTGGCCATTTCCTGCCTTGCGACTGTTTGCTTCCTCACATCTATTTACAGATGAGAACATGCTGTGGAGAGCCAGAGCTCTGAGATATGCCTGTTGCAGAGCACAGAGTGATCATTATTTATCAAGAAAAACACACTTCATGGAGGAGGTGGCTGAAGATGGTCAGTAAAACAGTCCAGATCCAGTCAAGGTTGCTGCTCAGATTAGGTTTGACTATCTCATGAGTAATTTAAAAGTTCCTCACTCTCTGTACTAGAGCAGACAAAGACAAGACAGCAGGTAGGAACAAGTCACCACACTGGTGAGCCCCTGGAGAAGTCGTTCCTCTTGGAACATACTCAGCTGGCTCTAGAGAGACAACATTTCCTGGCATGGTGGAGAAAGAAATGATGGCACTAGCTGCTTGGGAGTGTGTAGCTCCATCAGGGCCACCATGGAGTACTTGGTAATGGTATTTTTCTAAATTTATGAAGTATTCTTAACTTTATGAAGTGAAATGTGTAATCAATCATCAAATGCAGAAGTTTCCAAAAATCTTCTCTATGAAATGTGGTAGAAATCTAGTTCACCGCAGGAAGGAAGTGGCATTCTTGCTATATACGTTTGATGAAAGGAAGGAACTTACTTGCAGAACTCAATTTCTTGGGACAGATTCTGGATCTCCACTGCGTCTAGCCTTGCTCATCTCACTAGAAGTCTGAAATATGAGATCGTCAGGCCGCTGAGACCTGTCTCCTTCTAATTCCTTTTCACTTTCTGGATGCTCTCAGAAGCACCTACTAGCCTGAGGCAATGAACTCTCATAAATCATACCTTTTTCTTAAGATTCACAGCCCACTTTCTAGACAAATGTGATTCTCGTCCAAACCTAATTTCTTAAACACCCATTTTCCCAGCCATAATAATAATCAGAATACTTTGCATCAAAGAAATTCAACTCACAACATCAACTGAACCTTACACCCCCTTGCCATGACTGCTCACATAATTGCATCAGTGTCATTTTTAAAGCTGGCAGTGGAAAGAAGGCATACCATTGGGATGTCTCAATTTGTTTGTCATTGCTGCTGCCCTTTATGTCTGGCAGAAACATCCAGGCCCAGCCCACAGTGAAGTCTCCCAGGTCTTCAGCTTCTTCTTTTTGTCTGGTAGGAATGATTTTGTTCTTGTTCCTGACCAAAAGTTCTTTCACAGTGAAAATGGAGGAGAAAGAAATGATGCAGTATAATGCCATAGAAAATAAGGGATACACTCACTTTTTATTTCTGTCTCATGTTCATGTCATTGTCTGCTGACTTTATAAACATAGGTCTCCGTAACTTTGGAAAAAGGAGCTATGACCTTCTATTTTGATAGAGAACCATCCGTACATTGACGACAATCTTAATAATTTCATTTTAGTAAAGCCAGAGCTTTTCCTCTTCACTTGAGCTATGGGTACATAGCAATATCAGTCCTGTTGCTAATACTCTTCCTAGGCAAGGACACATACAACAGCTTCTGCAAGAACAACCATGGCAGGCTGGTTATTTGTGTCAGCCTCCCTGCTGGCCCAAACCAAAGGAGAAGGAACCAAACCTGCCTTCAAGTTTGGGAAAAAAGTTTAACTTTCATCTTCTTCCAAATCTTGTTCACTGTGTTAGGTCTTGAAATAGAAGACTCAAGGGGTTCTTTTATGGTCCCTCTGTCCTGAACAGAGGAACAGCATGAAAATACTGGAGACTCCTGGCAGAATCTGTTTCCAAAGGGATTTCTGGCCCAACCTTGTAGGCATAGGCAGCTCAGGTTTTCAGAGTTTTATGTCTCCTTTTCTCCAGATCTCTTGTGGATTGTCCCATCAGTAGTTTCCTGTGTGAGAAAAATTCAAAGCCATTTTCCCCAGTGAGCTGACCCAGCTGGGCAGTCGGTCTGTACTGACACTGTTACAGGTTCTGTCGTCCATTTTTAAGAAAAATCGTTTCTTTTGCTCTTTGAAAATAATGAAAAATTTGTTTCATGTCAGAGTGAAGGTCACATCTTGGAGCAGTTCCTGCAGCTCCAACAGAAAAGGACACATGTACACACACAGGCAAAATGCTCAGATGAAAACAATTAATTACACAGCTTTCATGAACTCTCTAACTTTAAGCTCCTTTATCTTCTGAGCATGTGTCTCCAAGGCAACCACTTAACTACCACAGCTTTTCCAACATGCTACATTTCACATAATCTATCTATTTTTCGAAAGTTCAAGTTTAGATACTTGCCTAAATACCTCAGAACTATTTAAAGAAAAGAAAGTCAAGAAAAAGAAAATAACTTGCTATATATTTAGCACACAAGCAGTACTGACTTGCACGACAATGCTGAGATATGCTAAAATTCTCTGTAATCACTTGGATAGAGGTAAATTATTATTGATGCAGAGCAAAAGACTGGAAATAATTGAAATAAATGCTAAACTTATCTGACCCATCCCCTTTCTCTGTGTCTCCTGGGTCTTCAAACTGGGTTAAAAGTCCCAGCAAGACTATGTTTCTGTTACCCCTTGCTTCTGATTGAGCTACAAATACCTCAAGTTGAAGTGTGTTGCTCTGTTTGTTTTTATTCGTATTCTGTTGAGTTAATAATAATTTTATTCAAATGTTCAAAGTCCATAATGTAATTAATATTATCAATTAGAGAAGCTGCATTTAAGAAAACCCAAATTTGGAATGAGTATATAAGGAAAGCAGTCAGGGAAGTGACAGTGTGTTAGGCCAAACAGATTGTCAAGACAAGACTCCCTTGCATGCTGAGTAGCAGCTCTCAGTACTGCAGAAGTGCAGGTGTTTGTCTCTAAAACAGGAAGGATTTCGTATGTTATTACCATTAAACTAGAATTGTGTTGTAAAGCTGGGATGTGACTGCAGTCATCTTTCTCTTCTTCATAAAGAGGAAAAAAGGCACTTTAAACAATGGAAAAGCTTCATCTAGGCCCAGTGGATATAAACTTTATGTACTGTAACAAGCTATTTAACCTCTGCAACCTCATCTATCTGGAGACCACTTCACATAGTATCCATGAAATGATGCCCTCAGGAGAATGGTTTGTTGAGTGTCTGTGCAGACTCTCAGATGTGCACAAAACATCATGAGACACACAAAGGCATAGAGAGCAGAAATGGATTTGTAGAGAAAGGGACAGATCTGCCAAGCCTCTGTCCTGGGACAGTAGAAACTCTTGTAGACATAATTTCCTTTTGTACGAATAGAGACTCTTTTTGTTACACTTACCTACCAAATGTTCCATAGTGACTGAATCCAGAGGAGTTTGGTAGGGAACTAAAGGCAGACACTTTTCATTCTCCCCTATGTTCTTACTTGGGCTTTTCCAACCACCACAAATCCTTCTTTGCAGATCTGACAAGGCTGGGACATCCATTAGCTGAAATCCAGAGGGGATTTTTGATCAGACAGACTGGTTTTCATTGCTTGCAGAAGAAAAGTGGTGGTTGGTTATCTGCATCTCTTGTTCATATTTCAGTAATGTGAACAACGGAAACAAAATCTTTCACCTGACTTTGCAAGCCACCGTGTGCTGCTGGTGGTGGTTTCACAGGGTAACAACTCCCAGGGATGCAGGAAGTTACTGGTGTTATGGGGAAAGATGTCAGAAGAGGAGTCTACTGCAAACTGGGATCAGGTTTAGCGGTGGTGTGCAACTGCTTCTGCTGCCAAGCTGGGTGCAGAGGCGCCCTTAGAGACAGAGGCTGCAGTAACAGAGCCCTTTGCTGCCATTTGAAGCCACATGGTCTCCACAGGTGGTTGTGGCAGTAAGGGAGAAGCTGTAGCCAGACGTAGGTGGGGGAAGTGCATCCCTCAGTAGTCACTGTTGTTTGTGCTCTCAGGGAGACTGTTTGGAGCTCAGCCTTCAGAGTTTTATCTTAGAGCCATGAGCAGAGCTGCTGGCCTGGCCAGCCTGGCTGCCCTCTGGGCTGCAGAAGGGCATTTGCTCAGTGACATCTCTTCATCTATACTAGACTGCACTGCTGGGGACATTGCAGTGGGTGGCAGATGACAGGACAATAAACTGGCAGGATTTTTGGTACATGCTGTCAGAGTGTTCATCTCTGCCCTTTGCTTTCATGCACTCTGGTTTTTGCTACATGTGGGGCAGGTGTTTTTGTGATCTGGAAAGGTCTGTACTCAGCCCAGAGTCGTCCTGCAGACACTGAGCTAGCTGGAATGCAGGAGGCAGATTCCTTTCAGTTGCCAGCAAGCCTCTCTCAGGGAATAACATTTAATGGACTGCCATTATTGGTGGCCACTTCCACAATCAGTTATTGGGAGCCACCAGCAGCAGCTTTTGCAGCAATGAGAACATCAGCGCTGTGTGCAGAGAAGCATGGCAGAACCCCCAGCCAGCTGAGCCTGACAAAAATTTAAACCAGATCCCTTTACAAATGGGAAGAAGTCATAAAATCTGCTGTGAAACCTTAGTCCTAGCTTCAGCTGTTAGTGACTTTAATGGCAAAAGTGCCCTGTCTTCATTATAGGAGCCCTTTACTCCATTGTGTAATTCCCCAGGGCACTGGGAGTGGATTGATCCCACAGTAGCACTTCAACTAGTAGCAGAGCAATAAAAAAGGGGGAAGGAATAAGAAAAAAATCCCATGTGCTAAACATCAGCCATTCTGCTTCTGGCTTTCAGCACAAGCAGGTGCTTATGGGGTTTTCAAATCCCCTTTATGGGACCACTGCAGTAATATGCTCCTCTCGGGATGTGCAGAGCCCTCAGCCAAAGGAGGACCTGCCTCTACCTGTAGAGAGGAAAATAATTCCTACTCCTCAGTGACAAGCCAAAATTCTTCACAAGTATGTACTAGGAATTAAAGGCCCAGCCCTATTAAGAGCAATAAATTTGTACCAGGGATGGTCTTGGCCCAATAGTGAGAGTAAGTTGACACTTTCTGGCACTGTAGCCTCCTGCCAAAGGGTGGGAAGAAGTAACCCAGGTAATAGTAAAGTGATCTCAAAGGCGTTTTTTTTCTGCAGCCTGGCTTTTGGAATGAAAGCCAAATTCTAGCCTTGCGTGAGTCTCTCCAAAGTTTCTTGGAGCTAAAATACTGTGCTTCATTTATTACATGCTGATCAGAAGTGCTTCTCGATCCAAAATCAACACCCTCAGAAAGGAAAAGGTAGAAGGAGGGAGCAAAGAGCTGGAAGGGAGACAGAGCGGCCACAGACAGGCATGTGCTCAGCACACAGCACTCTGCACGGGCTGCGGTGGGGACTGCACAGAGCAGGGCCCTTCTGTCACCTCCTGGGGACTGAGCCCATCTGAACCTATAGACAGAGTGTCAGAGTCACAGGCTGGGGGACATGTCCAGTCCAGCTGATGTATTTATGCAACATTAAGATTTCCCAAGTGGCAGCTGGGAGATGTGCCCTGGCCTTAGCTGCCTGGAAAAATAAAGAGGCACCTACTAGTAATATGGGACTTGCTGCATCTTCCTCATAAACTTGTGCTAGGAGAGATACCTCCACAGCACTGCATGTGCCTCATATTAATCTCCAGTTGTTTTGAGAAGGAGCTGTTCAAATATTTTACTGGGAGAAGTTTTGCGGGTGTGAAAACACACAGCTTGAGGAAGGTGGCAGGGCGCTGAAGGCTGAGTGATGGACCAACCTGCTGACAAGGGACTGGAAGACGACTGACAGGTCCTGCAGCCTGAATGGGGCAGGCACAGGGGAGCAAGCATCAACATCCTCCTTTTGAGCAGGGATTAGGGAAGAGACACTTCTCCAGCCTGTGCCTTCTTCAAATGAGCATTATTGAGACTACTTTTCCAGAGGGCTGAAGACTCCCAGAGCCCCAGCAGCTGAAGAGCAGAGACTGGCTCTGCCCTGAGACCTTTGCAACTTCAGGGTACTGCAAAGGGGTGTTTGGCTCTCCAAAGGAGACAGCTGGAAGGGATGGAGAGAAGCTTTGAGTCTGGGGTAGCTCCCTCTGCCCCAGTTTGTGTCCAGCACTGCCAGTGCCCACCCCAAGGGGCATGCGGGGGGCTCAGAGCCGGGTGCTACATGCAACCCAAGGAGGAGATGGGCTCTCACCCTGCTGAGCAGTGTGGCTGGGTGTGCTCCCTCCTCGGGGGGCTCGCACAAAAATGCTGGTGAAGGGTGAGGCAAGTGAGGGGCTCCCGTTGTGGGAAACAAGCTGCTGCTGCTCCTCAGCCTCAGCGTCAGCCAAAGTTGGGAGCCATTGGTGATGCCTGCCTGGTGACCCCAAATCCTGTCTTTGAGGTTGGTGTTTCTAGCATCTCCCTCGAGGGTACCATGGTGTTGGTGGCTTTGTTTTTGCTCCCCTTTTTCTGTCTGGGGCCAAGTGTAGCTTTAGCTTCTCCCAGCCGTCTTCAGTGGGTTGCTTTGCTCAGATTTGAGAGCACTATGAATGCCTTCCATGCACAGAAAATCATTTCATGGCTCAAGAAAAAACATAATTTTAATGATATAAAAGTGCTCTGTGAAAAACCCATGGAGAGGACCCAGCAGTTCCTGAGGGATAGAGATGTCTCTTTTACTTCTCTGCCTGCCCATGTGCTTGATTCTATAATTATTTATAAACAAATTCCTGAATTGATGGAATCACTCTTCTTGTGTAGCACATAACATTATAGATAGTTACCGAGACACCAACAGGATCGATCTCCTGTGCAGGTGGAGAGGGAAAGCAATGTTAATTTCAAAGGAAGTTGTTTATGCAGGCTTGGCCCGCTCAGACCTCATGAACGGAGCAGGGGGAATTTGGTGCCCTGGGAGCACCAAAGGAGGATGGTTGAAGTACAGCAGCCTTGCTGTGCTTGAGCTTCTTTCCCTGGCCACTCAATGGGTGACAAGTTACTGCTGTCACAACGCTTCTCCCTTGGAAGAACTGTGGGACTGTAGTGAAAAATTGAGCTTGTTAGCCGTGGTTGCTCAAAGTGTACTCAGAGCTCAGATAATGTTGCCCAGCCAAGCACCAGCCTCACGGCTCCTCTAGGAACACATTTGCAAGAGGCGCTGTTTCTACCAGCTGTAGCTTTTCAGGACACTAGTTGTGGCTTCTCTGTGTCTCACTCTTCTTGTCTCTTCTCCATCATCAGATTTAAAGGTCAAATAATATTTAGGAGGCTTCAAAACCAGATACTTTCATGGTGTGAATAATGATAGAAGGGATAGTGCAGAGCAGTGAGGAACACGCTGGACCAGGACTGCTGAACCAGCAATCTGCTGTGTGACCTTGAGTATCTTTCCACCACTCTCGGCCCTGGCTGCCTCCTTTACTCTTCATCCATCTTCACCGTTTAGGGGTGAATGAGTTCCTATTAGGTGGCTGTATAATCCCAGGGTAGTGACATACAGATTTTTAGTGGGGCCTCAAAGTGTTACCAAAGTAATTAATTTCTCAGTGTCATTGATGCTATTTATTAGGCTTGTATGTAAACCACCCACAGCAGCACTGTTTGTTTCTAGAGTGCACAGAGGACAAATAAACATCTTTTGCTCTGCTGTGAGGCCTGCCAGCCCAGACAGTGCCTTCAAAGACCAAGTACCTTCAGCAGGGCTTGCTGGAGGAGAAACCATTCCTTTGTCACCAATGTCATAACTCAGCACGGTTGATTTATTGCTTCCTGAGTCCCCCTCTCCAGTTCCACAGTGTTACCATAGGCTGGTTGTGTTGTACGCTCTCTGGCAGGGTGACTTAAACCAGGACCTGTTCCTGTCACCTACGTTAAAAGGAACAAGATCGGGTTTTATTAGAAACAGCACGTGGACAGTCTGAGCAAAACCAGCGTTATGAGCACGCCGCTGCCAGCAAGGAGGACGAGGTGTGCAGCCATGCGGGCACACTCTCACAGCCTGAGCGGGACTGGGCAGGATAGCTTCAGAGCCAGGCCAGTTCAGGGCACAGGCTGGGATTACATGATGCTCAGCACTGTGAGTGAGTGGAGAGGGAGAGCCAACAAAACATGGAATGGATCAAACGTTTTACCTTCATATTCCTTTAGTGGAAAACAGACTCTTTTCCCTCTACCTGGAAATCCCCAGAGGCAACAGCTTTTTCTGGTTTGTTTTTTATTCTTGCCATCAGAATTTCCCTCACAAAATATTTGCTCCTCTCCCATCACTAAGAAGAATTTTTTTTTAATCAAAGAAAGATTTTAAAGAAAACAGAAAAGTATTTTTTCTTGGGCAGCAAATCAACTTCCTAGCAACTTCTAAAACAGATACTTTTTAAAGCCACATTTTTCCTCTCGGTACAGAATACATAATACATATCTGTGCAACAGCACCAGTGTGGTTTTGTGTGTGAATGACGTTCAGTGCAAATGCAAGTAGAAATCTCATCTCCAGCAGAAGAGCTGACAGCTTACTGATATGTATTGGACTAGATGATCTTTCGAGGTCCCTTCCAATCCCTAACGTTCTGTGATTCTGCGATCTCACTCTCACTAGGGTTTGTCTCTATATTCCTTTTCTTGGAGCAGACAAGTTTTCCTGATTGGGTGTGGAATGTGTATTTATTGGTCCTGCTGCCCTAGGGACTTTCATTTTGGCAAGGACAGCAAAGAAGACGCCAGCAGACAAGAGGGTCCAAAACCACTCCTGGTAGGTTTGAAGGGATGAGAAGCATAGTTATTAAAAGTTAAATGGTTTTATATGACAGGTCTGTCTGTGATTGCAGAGGACTAGACTCAACATGCAGACAATCTTTCCAGGCCTGGTTGCCAACTTGGGCATGTCATTCGGGTTCAGCTTCAAATACAGCCTGAAGAGCCCTTCTCCATACTAGTGTCTGCCACCAACCTGCTTGGGCAAGTCCCTTCCCGGCTCAGAGATGCTCAAAGAGGAAGTCGTATTGGCTTCAGTTGAACTTTCTTTTTATAAACTAGTATGAGCTACCGTGTTGACAGCTCTGTTTCAGCCTATTTCAGCATGACCTGTCTCCCAGGGACATCCACACAAGGAGCTGAGCCACTTTGACCTCAAGTGCAAAGCGGTACCTCAGGTTAAAGTAGTGATGGTGGAGACGAACTCTTCAAAGCCAAATCTTCCCCACCTAGGAGCCATCCATTGACCTGAGCTGTTGTGTATGGGGCAACTCCCACTGAGGCTTTGCCAGGCTTAGGCTTTCTCTAAACAGCTATTTTTAGGATTGATACCATAAATCTTGGTCTCTCCCTGTTGCTGCTGCTTCCTATCTCCTTAAATCATGCATAGTAGCAGCTGCTTGGCTCTACCTCTGACTTCTCCCTCCAAAGGGAAGGGAAACTATTTTGAAATGTAATCCTTTTCCTCTTTCTTTGGCTGGGAAAGACCTGACCTGCAAAATGTGGGCCACTGAGTAACACCCCGTTTCTGGTACCACAGACCTCCAGCCCTGCCATGGGGTCAGGGTGAGGATGGTGATTTGTGCTGCTCCAGGCAGGTTCCTGCAGAAGACGGTGCCAGGAGCAATGGCAGGAGCAAGCTATTCACCAGCTCGTCATGTCTGCTGAATGCAAGCAGGTTCCTTAGCTGGGACACGCTGTCCTGACACCTTACAGGCTAACTGGTTGGCTGCACCGCAAGCTTGCACAGAGAATGCTCACCATGCTGCCCAGCTTTGATTTCCTCATCTCTGCCCTGGTCCCTTCCAGAGGCCCAGGGGCAGAGCAAGCTCTCAGCACAGGGTCTATCAGGCCAGGCTGGGAACCTCTGGTTTTGATTGTTGAGGTGTGAAGGAGTTCTGGGGTTTTGGAGGATTCACGACACACGTCAGAGCTTGGCCTGCTGCATCAAGCTTGCTGGCTCACTCTGGATGTTGAGGCGGGTGCTCAGGTTTTGGGCCACGGTGGCTTGTTCCTTTTGTTGTCAAATTATTTATGATTCATGTGTTGCCATGATATCATTTCCCATTAAAAACCTGGGCTAGTGACCCAGCTTGTCTTCCACCAAAACACCTGGAAAAATGCCCAGCCGCTTGTTCCCCTTTCACCAGTGACCTGCATGCTGACAGTATAATTTGCCACCAGCCCCTTCCTCGCAGTCTGGGGTCCTGATCCAGGTGCCAGTGGCTTGAGTGGCTAACAGTGTCTGGTAGTCTGAGAGAAGAGACCACGGCTGGGTGGTACCCACAGCATGCTTGGGAAGGGGTTTGTATGCCTCACATGAACACGTGTACAGTGTTGGCATACGGACTCACCAGGGTACGGCTGTGGGTGGGAGTGTAGGTGCATTTTTGCAGCTCCCTCTGCTACTGTTTGTTCAGCTAACACAGTTGCTTTCATTCAAGAGCTAAATCACACGGGGATAATTTGCAAATAGCAACTGTATGTTAAATACTAATTTGTATGTACATGTTTGGGTTGCTTTCTGAAGTCCATTTATCATCTCAGTCCCCCTGCATCTGCTGCTAGGAGGCTTTCTGCCAACTCAGCAGAATGGGAATTCCAGCTAACCCTGCTCACACTTGTCTTACTCCCAGCACCTCCGGATGAGAACTGAACATGGCTGGGTCTGATATGTGATGACCTAAAACAGTGCTTGGAGCATTTTAGGCTTTCTATCCAACAGAAAATGCTACACACGTAAACTTTATCTGGACTTGCTGGAGTGTGTACACATCTCCTCTTGTCACTCTTCTAAATTTGGCAAAACAGACCAGAAAGTTTATCTGGTAGAAACCATGGGTTTCTCCAGATCCATAAACTTGGTACAGATTCTATATGTATGGAGGAGGCTGATGCAAGACTCACAGCGTATGCCAGTACATCAGCTTGTGGATTTGCAGTTCTGCTTCTTTCCACTGGAGCTCCCACCAAAAAAGCACGACTCCATGTCGTGCACAGCACAAGCCCAGATCCAGCCGCTTGCCTGGACAGCTTAGGTGCTGAGTTGTATCTGGACCAATATTTAATCTGGGCAGGTCTAAAACTAACCATGAGAAACAACAGCCCTGCTATAAACCAGATGGAGGTGAATTTACTACTATTTCCTACAAACCATTTAGGATCAAATCAAAACAGTCCCAGCTGCCTGGGGGTGCGCAGGTGGTGAAATCACCGGCACCACCAGTTGCACAAAGCAGATCAATACAGCTGAGTCCAGAGCCCGTTTTCTGGATAGACTGGCATTGTATGTGAACTGGAATTTCCTGTAAACCAAGTGCCCCTGCAATAGAAAGAAATGTCCCGGAAACAGCTGCACACATGTAAAGCACTTTTACTACTTGTATGATGTTTTCCTCAGCATCAAGTTTTCTCTTCTTTTTTTTTTTTAGTGCTTAAACCCTGTGCAAACAACCTTTTTCTCACCGGCTTCCTGCATGACAGTAGCCAAGAGAAACAGCTTCATTTGGGGTGATCCGTTTAAGCCACACATCATGTTGTCTGGGAATATGGGGACCAGGGATTATTCAGTAGAGGCTGAAAAATGTTAATATTTTATCAGCCACAGAGTAAACAGATAAAGCGGAAACCACTTTCTATTTTTCTGAAATGTTAATAATGGGCTGATAATCTCCAAAGCCTACATACTTCCTGTGATTCAAAAGGGACTGCATGTACTCGACATTCACAGTGCGGACCTGGCACAAGTTATACACCCTCTCCAAGAAAGGATATTGTTGGTCTGGATGGGAACATGGCACAGAAACCAAAAAGTTGCTTTGTACAGTTTCTTAATGAAAATTGGAGACCCACAGGGAAGAGCAGAGAAGGTGACTGGCAACCCTAGATACCTGCCTGGAGCCTGACCCACATATCTCCTTAGATCTGGGACCCAGAATCGCTAGTTTGAATCCTAGAAAGTCCTGTAAGTGGCTTGACACCTATGTAAAGGTTATCTTTAATTACCTTTAATTATTGAATTGTGGAAGGACTTGAAGATTTGAGTCAATCCTGAGTTATTAGAATGAGATTCTCAATGAGGCTACTGTAATGGGCAGCCATCACACATCTGCTGCTGTTTCGTGTCTTCCTCCTTGGCGCTAGGCCACTCCAGGACATTCCATCAAGACCCCATGCACTGCTGGGCTGGAGCCAACAGGCCAACCTTGGTCATGATGCAAACATGGGTTTGCATCCCACACTTAGTCCAAACAGGGACACTGATCCCTGCCCACTGAGAAAGCAGAGAATACACAAAATACCATCACATTAATCTGGAGAGCACTTGCATGGGGAGGATAAAAGTGCAGGTCACCTTTGCCTTGTGCTTAAAGACGCTTGGTCTCCAGTTCCAACATTCTAGTTCCTGAGAGGTCAAATTAGACTTTTCCCAAACATCAGTCATTATAAATCAATGTATCTTTTAGGTGTATCTTAAAAAGGAGGCTTATGTTGGTGCTTATATGCTACAGGTCGATCTGAGTGCAGAAATATAAGATGTGACTTTTCATACCAAGAATTATTTCAATTTTAGATTATATCAAGTGTCTACAAACTTATTCAGTTCTTATATCCAGAGTGACTATATTGAAATTGAAATCAAATTATTGTATTTGCTCTAGATATATAATTTATCTGGCTTTGTATCTGGGAACCCTGATGCTTTTCTGGCAGAAGTTGAAAGTTTCTGCCATTTACAGACCTGTGCAAAACCTGACAGGTATAAATTTCCTTTCATATGCCAACTTAATGCCATTTTTCTTTTGCAATCAAGGATCTAAACACACACATATTTTCTATTAACTATTGCCCAAGCCTGGGGTGGGTGTTGTAGTCTTGCCTTTCTCCAGGGTTTCTCGGAGACCTGGCATTTTTTGACGAAGGGTAATGTCATACTGAGCAGAACAAACCCTGCAGCCCCAACTGGCAGCACAAGCTGACCTTTCTTTCAGGTTAGACTTTTCCTCAGGTCTCTGCATGCACATCCCTGTATCTTTATTCAGGATGCATCCATTGCCAAGTACAACAGATAATAAATACTCCTCACTGTATTGGTGGCTCTAGATATCCCTCTTCTGCTTTCAACAACAGAAACAAAGGACACTTCCCCTAATGTGTTGGTATATATGAAGCAAAGAATATTTCTTGGACATTACAGTCACCACATTTTTTGGTGTTTGTTTTTCAAATCGAATATAACTCAAATATAAAACTTATAAGCTTTCCCATGTCCTTTCTTGTAATTAAAATCCAGTATTTGTCATTTAGGTTTTATTATGCAGCAGGTACATATTATCAGCAGCAATTTAAATGAAGTTTAAAAAATGCTAGGGATTTTTTGATATTACTCACTGAAACTTCATTTGTAATCAGTGTTTCATAGGTCTTATCAGTAAAGTCTTTTGAGTATTGTCTTTTTGTTGTTGCTGCTTTTTCATTGCAAGTTGCATATGACCAGGAAGGTTGGGAGCCCCAGAGCTCCATTGCCTATTTGCTGCTGGTGAATGGAGATCCCTCTAGCACCAGAGTTACATAGCTTTAATTAGAAACACTCTAAGGAGATGCACAGCCCACAAGCATCACATGCATTTAAGCAGGGCAGGGCAGGGCAGACGCTCAAGCTGATGTTAATGATCACAGCTCCTCTGTATTCATCTCCAGTATCTAATCTAGGAAGCCTTTGCACTACACCAGTTTGCCCCTGCAGATTTCACCCATGTGAAAGCAGAGGAGCTGTGGGGAGGAGCTGCATCAATGAATGAGAGGTGTTATATTCTTCTGCATCCAACTCAATGGGCCTCAGATTCCTGCATGTGTCTCTGGTCCTCGCTGCCCACCCTCAGCTCTGACCCAGCCTGCCCAAGGCCCTAGCATCAGGAAGGGAATTCAACCGAGGGGAGGTCAGGCTGCCCTGTAAGCCCTGCAGAGAAAGAGAAGCGGTTGAAAACACAGCAGCTCTGTTGCAGCGTTTGTCCCAGGCAGAACTTCCAGGGAGCTGTGCACGCACAGAGGATGCTTGATGGGATTTCCAGATGTTCTGGCTCCCACTTTTGCCCACAACTTCAAGTAAACAGTTTGGTACCACTTCCCTTTTCAATTCCTGTTTCCCTTTGCAGGCACATAGGCAAAATGAACTCGCATTCCTGAGTCAAAACAGGCAAACAAAGTCAAATCAGTTGTGCCTTAAAATACTGTTTTCTGTTCTTTCCTTCCACTTTTTTTTTCCCCTTTCCTTTTGCGCGTATGCTGCTATTTCCACAGCAATGACTAAATATTGACAGCAACATTCACCAAACAAGAAAAACGAGCACATGAATAAATATGAACTGAAACAGAGGGCTTTCCAATGGCAGGGCTCACAGGTCTGCTCCAAACCAGATGGTAGCAAGAAAGCACCTACCACCCTCCACCCTGACTTAGGGCAGTGGGACAGGCCAGGCTGCTGGCAGCACTGTATGTGCTATCACTGTGAATTTAATTCTGGGGATGCTACTGGGATAAACTGTTCATCAGGGAAAAGCCTCTTCCCCTTTATCCCTAAGAATCTATGTGAATAGTGTGAATTTACAGTATTTGCAATTGTCTCCATCCCTCCGCTTGCCTGCATTCCCCAGCAGGTGTTTTCACTGAGTTACGTTTTAGAAATGTAAAGCTCAGCCAAGATGCAACATCTGTTTTTCAGCAAGATCTTGATTTTTTGCACATTTCTACAGCTGGACTGGAGGCTGAGAAGGTTAAATGACTTGCTCAGGTTCAAGATGCTGGGCAGGGGCTTAGGTGGGATTAGAGCCCAGGATGCTCCCAGCTTAGTCCTCGCCTTGTCTAACCACTTCTCAGCCACATGGCCTCTTTGGGTGCAAGGAGAAATTGTTCATGACATTAGGGTGTGTAATTCTGTAGCTGCACACACCAGCAAATGATTTGCCTAGAAAGAAATGTAATCAATCTCCAGTTAAAATTCAGCTTCATGTTACCCTTGGCATAGGATTCACTGGAGTTTAGGATCACTGTAATGAGAACAGCTCAGAGAGCAGGAGATCCATTTCACGAAAGATGTCAGGTTTTAAAATTTGGTTTCATTCCAAGTGAAAATGAACACAGAAAATGTTACAGCTTTCCTCAAACTCTGTTCTCAGCTTCTCCTCAATGAACTACGTAGATTACATTCCATAAGCCTTTTATTATCTGGCGTAGTTTCCAAACCTTGTCTCATTCAGATAAACATTTTTGAGTGCATCCCAACTTTTTCCACATCTTTTTGAAGGATAAATCCAAAAGCAGGACAGAATATTCTTTCAGTGGCCTCACTATTTCCTTAGGCAAAGATAATATCATTTTCATCTTCCCCTGATAGTCTCTTCTTTTTGAGTTCAAATGCTCTTAGTCATAGTTTTACACAGATGTTGTTGTACTCCCCAGGTCCCTTCTAATGCTTTTAGGGCTTCACATTTGGTCACATTCAAGTGCACATTGATCAAAGGATCCAGAGCTCCACAGCAGTATATAGAGCTGCTCTTCATGCTTGTTACCAGCTACCTCATTCACCTGTTGAACCACTACTTAAATTTGCATTTGGTTCGATATCCTTAAGAAAGAAACTGCCTAGTATCAAGGGCAGTGCCTGCTGGGATGCCACCAGAAACAGCTCCATATCATCACAGTTCCTCATTTACATCTATTTTGTGTTCTACCAGTTGCCTAATTATAATCAACTTAAGAAATGCTACAGTGCTTTGTAGAGTGCTTACTATTTTTATCAGAATGTCTTGCAGACAAACCTTGTGCCTTACAGGAAACTCTCTGTATTGTACCAACACAAGCGTTTTTATTAATGAAGCTTATAATTCCATCAAAAAACAATATAATGTTCATTTGGCAAAACCTATTTTCCATTGAACTATGCTGACTGGCATGAAATATGTTACCTTTAAATTCTTCAGTGCCTGTATCCAGTATCAGTCTTTCTACAACTGAGCCCAGAATCTAGGTCGGATGAACTGACTCAGTACCACCTGGGGTTTCCTGCCTACCCATGTCCAAATGTTGGCATAATGTGTAATTCTTTTCAGTTTCATGGAATTTCCCTCATGTTCCAAAATTTCCTTAAAACCAACAGTAACAGGTTACACAGCTCCCACTTCCCCTGATCTTAAAGCACTTGACTGTTCCTTTGTAAAGTTCTGCCTGTTTTCTGATGGATCAGAGAGGATGTCATTATCAGTGAGAGATGTAAATATGCCTCTTTTCTTTCTTTTCAAATTCAGAAAAGAAACAGGTATTTATTAGTGCTTGCTGACTGAGGGACTGGTCATACTTAGCTACAATGGGGTTAATTACTTCTGGATATGTTTCTTAGTTTTCCATTTATATACTTACTTTCAAAGGCAGTTTCAGTTTCCCTCTCACCCCAGGTAAGAGTGGTTATCTTAATAATCCCAGTTAACTGCACTCTTAAGCAAATCAGACTGAAGGGGCTTAGTTTCCATTGCAGTTTGTCTTTGAATAGCTTAATTAAGCCTAAGTTTAAGTACTTAATTAAGATCTGTCTTTTAACTCCAAAGCAGGACACCACCAAGTGTCAAGTTCTCATATAGAACAAGTTGGTTCTTTCTGCAGAACTGAGTGTCCAGTGTCTGTGCACAGTGTGATGATTATTATCTGATCTCCACTGTGCAAATGCCACCCATGGGCTCTGGGAGAGCCAAGACTCCATGCTTTAGTTGTTTTCATTGAAATACATCTTGCTTTATATAGTAAATACTTTATATGTGCCACTTCAAACTCTTCATTTCAGGTACAGATGTTTGTGAGTAAACATTTTGCCTCGCTGCCAGACCTGTAAGTTTAGACAAGTATGGAGGGCTGTAAGTAGCATCTGGCTGACTCGCAGAAACATTTCTTTTAACCTGATAACCGACATGGAAGCCCAGTATTTAAAATTGGGTTCTCTTGAGTGCAGACAGTAGTTTTCTGTAACAGGAAGTTTTTGGTTTGCCAGCCAAGGAAGCTGTCTCGAGTTTATCTCATCTGTCTGATCATACTTTTCACTGAAAAAGACATGATTATCTTGTCAGCTCATGCCATGGCACAGATATCCAGAGACTTTGAGCAGCACTCATAAAAGTGAACGAAGAGAGTTGCAGCTCGATGCAGCTTTGCATTTCTGTTGACCACTGCTATACACAGTGCCTGTTGAAGACTTACCAAGGCTTTGCAGAAGTGTGAGCCCTTTTCTTAATCTGTTCCTAAGCAGAACCTTTGCCTCTTGCTAGTATTACCCAAACAAATCTCTGACTATGGGTTATTTGCAAATGATAGCATGTGATTTGCCACCTTAGGCCCAGATATACATTTTGCTCTGGCATTGTTTCAAAAGGGAGGATATCCAGGATTGTTTGCTAATAAAAGTCATCGATAATCATGTGTGTAAAGTTTGTGAATTTCCTGACACTTGCCAGTGTTTTCACGTTAAGCCAGAGGCTGTCCAAATTCTTGTAAGTAATAAATCACATGCCTCACCCTCCACACAACAGCAGAGCCAAGTTTACTGAATAAAATACTCACACAGTGCCTATTCATCTCCTTGTGGTTAGGACTCATTCAGGTGAGCACAGACATCCAGTTAGTAGCTGATGTGCTGTTTGCTGCCTCAGGTGAAGGCAGCCCAGTGTTCCCACTTATCGTACACCCTAATGCCCAAACGACAATGGTTTCCTTGATGCCTTTGGGAGTTGGTTATGTACAGGGCAGAAAGAAGACAACAACCAACCTAAAACTGCCTTCTGTACCTGCCCAACGTGGGTTTAGGCCATTCCTCTGCTTGCAAAGATGCTATTACCAGGGTGTTCATCTCAGACTGTAAGTCCTCTAGTCCTTTGTGTGACTCTGTATTCAAACAAAGCAAACTGCTTGCTGCATCCCATAAGGCAGACTGTCACAATAAAGATTTAACAAGAATATTAATGTCATTGGCTAGAAAGAAAGATGGTGTCTAAATGATTATTTTCCTTGAGTATTTTAACAGAAGTTTTAGTTCAGCATGAAGAGCAGCTTTGACTCCTTTTGTAAGA
This sequence comes from Nesoenas mayeri, assembly GCF_963082525.1. Lineage (NCBI taxonomy): Eukaryota > Metazoa > Chordata > Aves > Columbiformes > Columbidae > Nesoenas > Nesoenas mayeri. The sequence continues at coordinate 7,622,563 of NC_137565.1, read as the reverse complement.
ATTGGCAGGAAGAGGTAATATTTTAGCTGACGCGTAATCTATCTTGACTCTATTGCTTTTTTATTGTTTGTCAGAAAGGCCCTGGGGGTAAACATTATTTCTTTGTCTGTTTGGGCCCTGGATTTGTGCCAGGGATACATTTCTCACACCCTGCATGTTTCTGCATACCGGTGGGGGATAGACTGGGTGAGGACAAATTACCAGCTCTGCACATAGTCCTCTCAGGTGCCATTTATACATCTGTGGAGAGGTCGTGGGACTCGGAGGGTGTGAGAGGGAACAGGCTGCAGGGAGCTTCCCAAGCTCCTCTGGAAGCTGTCAGCTGGCGGTGTCAGTCCTCCATCTCACACCTTGCTCCCAACACTTGCGGCTGAAGAGCTGCAAACCACTCAGCCAGCACTTAGGGAGGCCAGGGAGCCAGACAGATACTCTTGCTGTGTGTATAGATGAGCCCAGGCAATGACTTATTAGAGTAATGATTTGCTGATTCAGGTGAAACAAATTCTCTCACTTGATCTCCTGCAGCATTTGATAACGGAAGAGCTGACATGCACTCTCAGCAAAGCTCTTGAGCTTTACAGTTTGGAGAGCTCATTTCCCCAGGTGTCAGCTCTGGAGTCAGTTTTCCTGGGATACCAAACACACAGGGATGTCTAACGCATTTGTCTAACACAAATGTCTAACGCATTTGTTATCATCCACACCTAATAAAAGCTTATAATTTTATGCCCTCCTCTGTCCCACCATCTCCCTATCACCTCCTCTGTCAGTTGTTGAGATGTTAAGTCTGTGCTTTTCTGGCCTCTTCGTCCTTGGGGATAGTATGGGCAGTCCTCTCTCTTAAACTGAATGCGAACATCCCCAAGGCAAAAGGTTTCCCATCCAGGAGATTACCATAGCTCTGCTGCTGAAATCCAGCCCAGTTCTTGTCTATCACTGCTCCTACCACTGAGGTAGAGACTGTTTGGCCTGATATGACCAATGTAAATACTTCTCTGTGTGACAAAGCCAATTGTTCTCACTGTTGCCTCTTGACTGGTTTCTAGACTAGGTTTGTTTTATACCTATTGTCAATACCAGGTCAGTTCCTGATGTCACCCACCGGACTCATTGATGTTACATCTCTTGTGCTTGGTTTCAGCATCTGCTGCGCACAGAACGGTATCATGCAAATGTGGGCTGAAATCCCAGAGAGCAAGTCCCCAAGAATGTGTCAACCCCCCGACCTTTTCTGTAGACACTGGATCTCTGTACAGCAGAAGACCTGGAGCAGAGCTCTGATTTTACTAAATGTGGGATATTGACTGTTGATAGTTTTAGCCCTGGACAGAGCAGTCTCGCTTTCCAAACGAACAGTTTTCTGTGGAACAAGAGATGATGCTTTCCTCATTGAAACAGGCAGTGATGAGAGTTAGCAGGAAATGGGCCTTTACATCAGAGGGTTTTCTTATATTTCTTCTACTACATCTATTGACCTTGCTTCCCCCACATCTGGCATGTTGGGGCCTTCTAATCAGCTATAATAGAAAGAGTGGAAAATGAACTGAAATTACAAAGGAGAATATGCTCAGAGCTCCTCCTTTTGTTGAGTTTAAAGCAAGGAGAGTGAAGCAGTAACAGACATTAACATATTTGCTCTTTCAGGGATGGGTGCAAGTACTGGGCTGTTGTTTTTGTTGAAAGCTCTGGGGGCAAAGGGGTTTTTGTCAATGTTTTACAAGTCTCTGGTTGGCAGTTTGAAACTGCAGCAAGAAATGTGATTCCTGGCTTAGCAGACAGGTTCTGCAAGTCAAGCTTTCTGTTTATTTTAATATTTCAGGGATCCTTCAGTGTGTGTCACATGGACAAAAAAGAAAGGGGGAAACTCCTCCTCCTGCATGAACAGGGCCACAGAATTGTCTTAAAGGTGCCAAGTTCCTGCAAGCTGCATACCAACACTCACTGTCCTCTCCCCAGTCAAACCATCTCAGCAGGGAATTCCTGCTGTGCCCAGTCGGATCCATGTATACACCTGACTGTGGACATGTACTTATGCTAAAACTAAATAAGTTAATAAACCATAAGTTAGAGTTAAGGTTTAGGATTGGGGTTAGGTTAGAGTTAGGGTTGGCGTTAGGGTTACGGTTATGGTTAGGGTTAGGGTTAGAGTTAGGGTTAGGATTAGGGTTAGGGTTAGGGTTGGCGTTGGGGTAAACCATCCAGCTAATGTGTTCTAATCATCTTCCAAGAGAAGTGAGAGAAACCCCTTGTCCAAAATGTTTAAAGCTGAGGGCACCATTTGCACATAGGACTGTAAGGAAAGGGTCTGTACTGGGGAACTTAAGGGAACACACAGAGTGTCTTCTCCATCTCTAATGTAGATGATCTCCTGAATCAACTACATAAGGATTCCAAAGCCAATGGTAAGAATGTAAAAATATATAAATTTCTATCTCTATGTGCTTCTGTCTGTTTCTAATGGTTATAACTTGCAGTTGCTGTGAGGACCACAGAATTTTTGCTCTGGTAGCTGAGGCTGCACTATAGAACAGCATGTTATCCTAGGGATGTATTGCATATCTGTGGTCATCCCATCTTTGCAGTTAATGTTCTCTCGTGCATATTTTCTGGAGATGCTCATGAAGGCCGTGGTCAGATGGCTGTTTATGGTGAGCCACATAAGCCAAACTGGCCAAGCTTTTGCTGTCCGGATCCTTGGATTGTTTTAACAACCGAGAAGGCCTGTGCTAGGGATCCCAGCCTTTTGGTTGTGATTTCTCCATATTTATGGTTAACTGATTAAATTGATTGACTGATGAGCTGCTTCTGAAATTCTTCTGACTTAAAAATGACTTTCAGAAGTACGAATGACATCTGGGCAGTCAGCTGTTGAGCCTGTATTGCAGTCAGAAGTGGGAGAGTGTATTTTCTGAGGAACTAGTTGATTTTTGTAAAAAAAGCTTTCCCCGGCTCTAAACTAAATCAGCTTCTTGAGTTATGTGTTGCCTGTAGAGTTTTATGTCTCTTTTACAGCCCTTCTTTTCTTCCTCATCATTATATCCAGTACACTTTAATCTTCATCACTGAATTTTGAGCATATTTCTTCCAAAGTAGAGCTGTTTGCTTGGATAGGCTATAGACTCTTTTCGAACAAAAGAAAAGGATGTGGTGGAAGATCCATGTGCTATAGCTGATGCCACCTGAAATATAGAGGAAAGATAGGAAGGTTGTGCATCATTCCCAGAGAAGAAGGATGAAAATGAGGCACAGACCTCTTAGACAGGAAGGACAAGCCAGTGAAATTATCATGAGGTTCCTCCACCTTGGAAAGGACATTTGCCAACTCTGATCATCTCATTGCATTCCTGTGGAGGAGGTTTTACTTTTGGGCTCTGAGCAATGGAAGGTGCTACAGTGACTGCAAAGGGAAGGAAGGTAGGTGTGAGTCAAAGGAAGCACGCACATTGTCCTCGTCCCCCAGCCAAGCCCATTTCTCTATGGCAGTGAGTGACTGAACAGCTCTATGATAAGGACAAAGGGAAGTTGCAGTGTTTTGAATAGCAAGCAGAAATGCCTTTAGCCTTGATTAATCTGGTTGAGTTTGAGTTCCCCGTTTGGAAGAGAACTGGAGAGCAGACCTGGCAATTTCAGTCAAACAAGGGAAAAGGAATCCTTGTTCCCAACAGGTACTTAATTTAATTGTACAGGAATGTTGATACTTTGCACCTATGAGTGCTCCTTCATAGCCCATAAAATCTTCCCTGTTACACAGATGGTTTGCTCTTAGGAAAACAAAGGAAAATGTGGTCTGTTTGATTAAAATAAGCCTCACTACTGAGGGGAATTATGGTACAATAGAGTAGAAATCTGTTAAACACATAATCCATAACCACTGAAAAGCAAGAAGCTAACAGACCTATTTGTCCAGTAATTTATTTTTTCATTGTGTGTCATGTTTTAATGTATTAGCATCCTTTCTAGAGGGAGCCAATGCTTTCATTTAGTTTCCAGGTTTGGGGACAGTTGAACAGTTTTGACATGAAGTCATTAGACATATCAGGGTTTCTTGTCTAAGCTTCACAGCAGAGGAAAATCCAAAGGGACCAAGGAGTCTAGAGCTTAAGACCATATTCTCTTCCCCCAAAGCTATATAGCCCTGCTCTCACTTTGCTTGTCTAAGCAAGTGCAATCAGAAGACAAATACAAAATAAAATGAGGGAATAATAGAAAAATCACAGTGAAAACTCCTCAAAAGAGCAAGACAATGAAGTCACTGGAGTCTTATCTGCAGCTGTTTTGGGAACATTGTGGCATCTGGGCCTAGCCAGAAAACTGCATTCACCTGGAACAAGGGAGGAGAAAGATCTAACATCTCCTCAAAACAATGAGCAGATTAGACTGGTGTTGCCCATCTCTCTCACCCTGAGTCCCCGCAAGTTCATATGGAAGGTGCTGAGATCCAGCAAATTGTTTGCAGACTTCAAAGAGAAGAGTTTTACACATCAGCTCCTGGAAGAGGCTGCCAAGAACAACACTCCAGCTCTGGGATTTACATACATATCAAACCATTTATAACACACCCCTGCACAGATTAATAGTCTATGTATGACTGAATGGGTGACAGGAGAGCAGGTACCACATCTGGTTCTCATGTCGAGGTTCTTCTGACAGCACTATGAAGAATGGGAGGTGTTTTGAGCAAAACTTGCATATCCAAATAAGATCAAGAGAGGATATTTAAGGTCAGGCGAGAGGATGGGCCCACCTATGATACTCAGTCAAGCCCAGGGGCTTGGCAGCCAGCATGGGTTAGATCAGCCCAAAGGTGGCTTCAGTCTGTGTCAGAACCAGAGCAGTCTCCGCATTCTTTGAGGACTACGAGCATGCAAAAATGATCCGGCCACTTTGTGCTCCAGCTGCCCTGGCTTTGTCGAGCCAGGGGCTCTGAGCTGCAGGACCGAGACACAGGCTGTCTAGACTGCACGTGCAGGATCACAGGCTCTGATCAGGGAGTTGGATGACAACATTTAATAGAGGCAATATTATATTTTCTCTGTTGCCCAATAGCAACGGCTCCATGTTGGGAGGACCCGTGTGGGGGCAGCTGAATTCCTGTGGGGAAAACTGCTGAGCTGCCTCGGGGGATTTCCCGCAGCGTGTGGGAGCTCAGCAGGCTGCCCAGAGCCCAGGATCCTGCAACCACGGCCCGTCCGTCAGCACATTGACCCATGTGTGATTACAATGGTTTTCACCACCCTTACTCCTCTCTCTCATGTGTTTATAATCACCGCCGTTATTCTAGAGTTACAGAGCAGAAGCATCCTATGCAAATCAGCGATGCCAGAGTCAGCTAATGAATTGGTTACACGCTTTCTTTCCAAAAAAAACCCAGCCCCTTGGAGAAATACTCCCCATGTGCCATAAGGACACAAATGCAGTGGTACCCATAAAGAGCTGAGTCACTATTTTTTTCATAGCACAACTTTGCCCTAAACAGCTGAGTTTCAGATGCGTGAGTACGCTGGGTAGCAGTGAAAACATTTCAGGAAGTTTTCCTGAGAGCTGGAAGGAAGAGGAGTCCTACATCAAACAGAACATGGCTACCGATAGTGACATGCAAGCCACTTGCTAAAATGGCACAGAAATACCACCCAGGCACCTGAAGCCTTTCTGTGGCATCTACCCCTTGCCATGGAGCTCAAAGACATTGCTCCGGGGTTCCAGCAGTGATGGGGCCCTGGCCCCACTGGTGCATGTCCCAGTGTAGACAGTCAGTCAGCAGTGCCCTGCCCTGTGCCTTGGTCCTGTCCCACAGCGCCTGGACATCTCCTGTCTTACTGCCCAGCCAAACACCAGTGTGACAGTGCAGGCAAAAGTCACCCCAAGGGTAGCATAAGTAAGTCTGTGGTCCTGCTGCTGATGCAGATAAAGCAAGTTCCTGTGCGACATGTTGTCTTACCGGAAAAGGTAGGAGACACTGCTCAGAACACATTAAACACATGCTCCAGTTAATTTATGTGACCTGGCACTCTGAAAACTAATAAAACCAGTTTATATTTTCACTTGCACATGATTAATGGCAAAGGTCCCCATCATATATCACAGACCATGCCCTAGCTGGGACAAAAATATACAGATTATGGGAGAAATTAGGAATTAACAAAACAGCTGTTAACTGAGATAGAAATACTCTACCAGAGTCCCACTGTAAATCAGAAAATGACTCTGTGACAGTTCTCCCTAGCTCTTTATGTGTTGGGCTGTTCGGAGCAGGACAAACAGACTAGAGCAAGAGGGTTTCTGTCTCCTAGGTTTCAGGCTGGCGCTCGCGCAGTGCATGGTGCTGGTTGGACCCATGGTATCCATATCGCTGTCCTCAAAGAACTTGTGAGCACAGCAGGGTAAGGCAATGCCACCAAGCTGCTGAATGTCTTCCCTGTATTCACTGGGCAGGCTGGTTTTCCTCTGGCTAGCAGTTTGGTGTATAACTCTTAGAGGACAATTAATTGCAGTAATATATAATACATCACCAAAGATGCAAAGAAAGAGAGCTTCCCTTCCCAGGATAGGCAGGATGCAAAGTGCAAAAGTTAAATTAAAAATATTATGGTAAAGGTCACTCCAGACAGATGCAGGTTGTCAAGACGGAAGGGGTTAGCTGCTGGGAGTCAGCAACCTGGAGTCACTCTGGATCACAACAGCCGGACTTGTGTGAACTCAGATTCTCATAGCGCTTGTCCCAGCTGACGCACAGTGCCCATCTTTGCTGTGGACATTCAATACAGGCAGCTTGATAAAAGCCTACCTTCCTGCCACTTTCCAAATAGGTTTATTTCCTGACCCAGGCAACATCACTGGGGCGGCAAGAAAAAACACTGGCAAACAGGCACATCCTTTGCCTGATTCTCAAAGGGCCAGAGACAGAGGTTGCCCAGCAGGATGTGGGGAGCCAGGGCACTGCAATTGGTCACCTGCCTCCAGCAGAAACAAAACAAAAAAGATGCTTCACAATGGTGAAAAATAAAATAGAGAGAAACGAGGGTATTTATGTCATTTCCTGATGGGCCATCATAGAGCATGATAACAGGAAGGGGTCCCACTGTCAGTTCCGGGATAGCTCAGGCTATTTCCCATAACCCCAGTGACTAAATAGTGCCGTGAGGGGAGCCTGAAGCTGTGATGCATCCTGCTTCCCCGTGCAGATTTCCCCAGGCACCGCAACCAACACCTGGTTCATGCAGGAAGTGAGGAACCATCACATGTGCCCTGGGAACCACTGACTTTGAAAGAGAGTCAAGAGCAAGTAAAAACATCCAACTTTGGGAGTATTTGCCCTGCAAAGTGGCCTGGAGACCCTGATTCCCACCCACTGCCTTTGCTAGTCCAGACGTTGGCAAGGTGCAGGGAAACAGCACTGGATCCAGCCACAGCTCCACCAAATCCCATCTCTTGCCTTCAACAGTGGCTCAGCAATCTGTGGCTCTCTAAATGCCCGACCCAGTGGTTATCTTCGTGTAAACTGCGGGTTTTCTACTTGAATTATCTGAAAGGCTGTTTAAGCGTTTTTGGAATTGTTGTGCTCTAGGTAAAGCTTGAAGAAGGGAGCCCCACTTACTGATCATGGGCAAAAGCAACCTTTTTTGTCTGTGTACAATGAAGATGGCCACAGAGAAAGATGGTCCTTCACATCCACATCATTTTAGGAGCAAATGACAAGACTGTTGCTATGGTCCTAGCCAGAGACGACATCAATCAGGTGACAGACAAGTCTTCAAACACCTGCCGGTATCCAGCAGAGAATTTATAACCCCTTATTTTCCAGTCCCATTATCCTACTTGTGGGTTCTTTTTTTCTAGTAGTTTGATGGCAGGGAATTGCAGCTCCATTCTCTTCAGCCGCACTGAGCTGTATTACAGTAGCTGGAGCCCTGGGCAGGGCAAGAATGTGTGGAGCAGTTGAAGTAATGCACCAGGTTCAGGGGCCCATAGCAGAGCCCTTGCTCTCACAGCAGAGTTGCTAAATGGATCATCTGGAAAGACAAACCCCCTTAAAGCTTTCCAAGTATTCAGACAAACCTCTTACGGCCCATCCGGGCATCTCCACTTGATGTATTCCTCTGGGTTATGTGTTTAAGTCATGATTTGCTATCCCCACTTTCCAATTCTGTGACTTGATGCTGCTGCACCATCCATCCTTAGACAAACCTGCCTGTTTGCTCCACTGAGACCCCACAGTTTCCTTTCACAAGTGCCCATGATGAGCCCTTCCTCTGCTCCTGGAGAGCCTCAGCCTGCACAGAGAGCTGTTGCTCGAGTTGTTTTGGGACCACTTGGCCGCTGCCCAAGACATGCTTGTTGCTAGTTCTCAGCAGAGCGATTTTAAAAGTATCTAATTTCAGGTAGAAGTAGCAGATATAAACATCATTTTTGCATGGACTTCACAGTGTCTAAAATAGGAACTTCCTTATGTTAAGACATGTCAGCCATGGTTTTAAAAGGTCTGAAGTTATAATCTGGTGTTTTGATCATCTGATAATGCTTTTCTTCATTTTTGACATTAATGTTGTTTTGAGGTATTAACTGAAGGGGAATGAGGCACTATTTCAGTCACACAAAAATTAGCTGTTTCAGAAATGTGTACATATCCCTTGTGCTCCCAAATCACATAGTTCAATATACTCGTAAAAATTCACAGCTAGCTGTACAGCCTCTTAGCAGTAACAGAAGCCCTTTACTAGCAGCTTTGACATTTTAATAGCTGTAGAGATACTAGTAAAAAAGTTAGAGAGTATTTTTTAAAAGTTGTATTTCGTTGTTCTGTTAAACACTGTTCTCCTGAGGGACAGGTACTAAAGGACTAATGAGGTGGTACTAGTTATGCCATTAGTATTATTCAGCACTGTGAGACTGATGTCTTTATGAATTAACACATCTGTGTAGCGCAAGGAGCTGTTAACTTCAGACCAAACTTCCCCGCTCATAGAGGAGTGGCAGCAAGGTCCCTGGGCTGGGCTGCTCTGGAGATCACATCGCTTCAGCCTCCCCTCCGCTCCAAGGCCATTTCTTTCCAAACCTGATTCAAGCAGGGACCCTTGGTACAGACAGGTGGGTCCTGCCAGCAGCCCAGAGCCATGTCATTAAAGCCTTGTCCTAGAAGTGCAGTAAACACAATGCAATCATCCCTGATGGGAATGATCTCCCTTGCCAGTGATAATGAAGAGAGGGATGAGTGCTTCCTTCCTACCTTGTACTCTTACCACTACAGACAAAAACAGCTGGTCCAAAGCAGCCTGGTTCTTGGTCAAAAATAGCAAAGAAATTTGAAAACTGCTTTTACCGAGAGAAAACAAAGAATAAGAGACAGTTTATTTCTCCATCAAACCAAAACCAGACTATCGGTTACTTATTTCTTTCTGTGCCATATGCTCGGACGAGCTACTGTGCAAAGAAGATGCTTCGTTAGCCTTGACCTCCACCAGCAGCCCTGAGCTTGGGTCCATCGGCAGCACTTGCCCTGCAAAAGGATTTCCAGCCCTTTGAGAGACAGACATTTTTTTCTTCATAGATGATGTAAAATCAGTTTCATAATACAAGCAAAATCTATCATAATCTCTTCATGCCCAGTGCTTATTTCAGAGCCAGCTGCAGCTGTCACAGCCTAATACTCTCTGCTTAGGGTCCGTGTGTGCACAGCTGGCTCCAGCCCGAGCACCTGCCCTCGGCCCTCAGAAGTGAGCCAGGATCCCCCCATCGGGTCTGGGCTCTGGTACTCGACTGCTGGTTTTATTTTGAAACCCCCCATTAAAAACGTGCCGAAGGGTGGGTGCCCTGTTCAGAGACAGCCTGGATGGATTATTTGGGCTTAGAGAGCAAAGTGTCAGGTTTGTGTTTAATGAATATCTCCATCAATCATCCTGGCTGCCCGTGGAATAATTACCTTGCAGAGCCCACAGTGGCAGGTAAAGCACTTGGCTCAGGACACAGAGCGGGCTTTATTAGAAGCCCCACTGCAATGCTTGCCTTTATTATCATTTGCCTTCAATTATGTTCATGGTTGGTGCTTTGCAATAGATGGCTATTTATTCCTTCTCAGGGGCTGCTTCAGCAGGTACCTTGCATTCCTGTGGTGTCACAGTCCATGGGTGCTCACGCTGACCTTTTAGGCATATAAACAAAATTGCCAGAGGTGTAAGCTGTCTCCCTGGGTGCCACCACATTTGGTGAAGTGCAAACTAAAAGCACTTCATTCATGTTCTTTCAGTGATTCATCTGCACTGACTTGTAGCCTTACATGCTCACATGTCCACAGGAGGATATAACTAGCCCTGAGAGGGTCTCGAGAGCTGCAAGGAAGACAAGCTAGGATAATTTTACAAAGCTAATGGTTAAACAAAATGAAACTCATTCCCTGTGTAAGCTGCAGTGCCTGCTGTCACCTCAGCAGTGGATTTGGCCCCTTTCACCTCTGCCCTTGCTGGCCTTTATCCCTAAGCATCAGTGGGATGAAATGCCCAAGCTATGGGCTTTAAAGGACTTTACAAGTTCAGTTTACAAGCTCCATAAAATTACAGATTCTCCCTCCCCAGTGCAGAAGCACCTTGTAAAACATGTCCTGTATTGTTTCAGTCTGACAGGTCAGGCAGCAAAAGCAAGGCAGTATGAGAGTGGCAGCAAGCAGTGGAGTGAGCACATCTGGTACTGAGCAGAGTCTCTGGCTGGAGAGGAGAAAGCAGGAGGTGGATATGGTCAGCAGCAAATAAAAATAATTCTCTGCCTCTGCCTCATGCTATGGGAAAGCCCAAGGGCTAGTTCCACCTTCTGTTTCTCCTCTATTACTGAGCAGTTGTTCGCAACCTACATTTTGGTCAGTTTTCTTCAGCATGTTCAGAAGCATCTCTGCAATGCTTACATCCTAACCCAGCCTCAGCACCCAGGGCTGGACCAGGGCTGGACCTGGGGCCATGTGGCTCAGCCCTTAGCTAAGCATCTGCCACACTGGAGAAGACTGCAGTGACCCTCTGAGGCAAATGCCTGGCGCTAACCTGGCACCAGGGCAGTAATCCACAAAGCCCCCTTGCCTCATCTCGGATAGTTCCTGCTGCTGACTGTATGCCACAGGTCTACAGAGGTCATGTGTTTCATCTTTCTGTGTTTCGGTTTGGGTTGCCTTGAATAGCATCAGAAAATGAGCAGCAATCCCAGCAGATGCCTGTAAAACATTTTCACATCTTACACACTGGAGCTGGAAAAAATACTTGAAACTTGTGGCCAGTGTAAGCACTATTGCCGATATTTTTAACGCCAAAGGAAAGTGTTAGTTGAAGAAGAAAGCAAATAAACCCTCCCAAACCATCCCAACATGAAAGTCTGCCAGCAAAAAATGGAAAGAAAAATTCTGGGTTCTGCTGATGGCCTGTGCCAATCCATCATATCCAGAAAAACACTTGAGGACCTGTCAGGATGACTGGGCTGTGCCAACACACAGTGCCACTCATTCAGGGCTGGCAGGGAAGAGTGTGGGGGCATTGTGCCACCTGTGACAGCAGGAGATGGCAGGCAGCTGAGGCATCTCCAGAGGGAAAAGCCTGAGGGAGCAAACAGTGTCCCTGGAAAAAGCTGTGGTTCAATTTACTCAAATGCACTCTGGGCGATGTACGAATGCGAGCCTGTTGCTGTACACAGTTTTAAAGATGTCTCTTAAAATACACTTGGTCTGAGAAATGATGACAGGTAACACAATCTCAGGGGCATCCTGAGAAGGAAAAGAGATAGAAAAAGCTTTGCCAACAGACATGGCCTGCAGATGCTCCCCAGCCCTGTTGTGCCCAGCACTGTGGCCCTTGCAGCCCTTCCTGAGAGCAACAAGCTCTGGCTCTCCTAGAACAGCCACACAACGGGACTGAGCTCTCACCGCAGCCAGGCCATATCAGGCTGTATAGAAAAGCAAAAACCTTTCCAAAATCCTTTATGTAGTGATGACAAGATTTTATCCTCCTGCCCCCATTATGGTGCAGGAAGTTTATTGGCCTTTTTCTGCAAGTTTTCTCTTTCTTGATACAAAACTCTTCTGGTTCTGAACAGGTACTTGTGATGAAAAGAAGGACAGGCAGAGACCCAGGGCCTGTATCTTGTTTTGAGGAGTGGATACCATGAGGGTGTCAGGAGCATGGGGAGAGGGGTCAGGGTTTGGGTTCAAGCCCAGCTTTATGCCACAGAAGCCTTTCACAGAGGGACAGCAGGTTTTCCAAAGTGCTCGTCACTCTCAGCCTCCTCAGCACTTACCCACCCTGCAGCTTCTTGGCTCCCACCACTCCCATCGGCTTCTGCCCCCTTCCTTCCCCAGAAAACATCCTGCTGCTGGTCTCTACCTGGCCACAGGCTCTGGGATGAATTTCAAGCAGAGGCAGCGTGTGCCTCCAGCAGGCAGGCACCTTGCAGGGCTGTCTCCCCCTGTCCCGCTCCAGCCTGGCTTTGTGTCTATAGGCAGAGGCAGGCACAAGTGGCTGCCTGGTGGCTACTGGCCTTTTTAGCTGACTTCTTAAATCTGCTGTGACAGTGCCAATGTAGCTGCAACATTTTTCAGATGTTCAAAAAGACAAAGTTGATACGTGATTCCCCTGCTCACCCCTCTGCTAACTTTGGATGCAAACTGTTTACAAACAGCTGTTGTAACATCCCTAAGGTCCAATAGGAAAATACTCTCTTAGAGAAAAAAAAGATCTTAGCATGGACTATGTCCAGGAATTTCATGAACAGAGCCAGGAGCTTGTTCAGATGTTTCCCTTCTAGGCTCTGAGTTAAGAGCGTCTGTAGAGATGAGAGGGTTTATCATTCATAACAGCTGTGAGTGTAGAGGGGCTGTGATATGGTCTGCTCCCACCATCAGACCATGCAGCAGGGGCAAGCATGGTCCACGGTCCCCAGGATGCCACCAGGATCCTGCTCGCAGCAGAATCCAGCTGCCCATGCTGTGCTGCACCAGGGTGCAGTGCCCTGGCCATCAGCTGCACTGCAGAGACATTGCCTATGCCTGTGCCACCCCTGTCAGGGGAAAGGGTGCTGCACCCGTGATCCCAACACCAAGACCCCTGGGCACGGGAAGACAGGTCTTTTCTCCCTGTGGAGGATAAAACAGTGCAAAGACAATGTAACCTGCAACCATCAGCGCTATCTCTGCCCAGCTGAGCCCTCTCTGCCTCCACTGCCAGGCTGGAGGGACCATACACCCATCCGGCTCATGGCTGGGGTGCTGGGCACAGGACCAGCATGGGTGCTGGGACCCAGTCTGCTGCCTCCCTCCTCCCAGCGTGGGGCACACTTGCTCCTCAGGCTGCCACACCTCAAGGGTATCATCCCCCCTGTATTTAAAATAGAAACCCTCCTGTCCTTCCATCCCTTTATTCCATTAATCTCCCCGCCACTTGCCCCACTGTGTTCACTTTCCATCAGCAAGATCAGCATGAGGAGCTGCTTTCTCGCCCTGTAGAAAACCATTGCTCAGCCACACAACAGGGAAAAAATAGCTTGTGAAAAATGAAGCAATCAGATCCCTTGAGCTAAAGTTTAATTTTCTTTTAAAGAATCCCCCTTTCTGGAAGCAGTTTCCTGCTTTTCTAATTGGTGTTTCTGAAGGGAGAGAAAGAGGTCCCTGTTCCAGGGGTATTAAGCCCTTTAAAGATGCTTTAACTAACAAAGCAAAGATTAGAGAACACGGATCAGATGTTTTTCCTATCAAAGCCTTTTCTTTTCTTTCTTTCCTTTTTTTTTTCCCCGCTGTGGATGTTTTGAGTCTCCTCTGGGCCGAGCTTCATTAAGGCTGTTAACTTCGTAGCGCTGATGTCTCTTTGCCCAGCTCACAGTTTGGGTGGCCTGAACTAAAATCTCCCAAAGGGCTCATTACAGGTGGTAGGCAGACAGGGCTGGAGCCTGGGCCACACCACATATCCCTGAGAGAAATGTGTTTCCCTGACCAAAAAAGCACAATATTATATTCTTAAAACATTCCAGCCCTGTCTGGGTGTTCTCTGCATGCATTCCTGTACGTGGGATTATTATTGTAGAGAATTTATAAAGTCATTCATTTCTCTGGAAGTGTATGACATGGGTTTTGGTTGAATGGGCCCAGTGCAAACTTAGAGCCATGTGGTGCTATAAAAACACAACAGTAAATAAATCAGCAGGGAGAATTTACACTTCAGCCTTCTGATTGTTTTTACATTCGGAGGCTCAGACTCAGAGCCAGAGTGTAAAATAAATACCTGTAGCACCGAAAATGCAGCGTCACACTCTCGCCTGCTAGCAATCAAACTGGTGATGCTGAAGTATGTGCAAAGCAAGGGTGTTTACAGCAAGCTTGCGGTGACCTTTTTTCTTTGGCTGCTTCCTATTTTTCTTCGTGATACCTCAGATCTTTATTATGGCATTGCTGGTCCTAGTGCTCCTGTGAGTGAAGGTTGCGTCAGGCCTTCAAGAGTTTCAGTGCTTGGTTTTTTTTTACCCAGGGGTTATTTTTATCAGAGTTCTTTAGAGAGAGAAGAAAAAAGTAGAAAAGAAATCACTCCAGGCTGAAACTTGCCAGCTCCTGGGTGTTACCAGGAGGAAATCGTGCTTTTCATCTGTGAAAAACAGGAATGAAAGGAGCCAGGAGATGGACATCCGGGCTGTGTGCTTTCATGGTCCTGCCATTGCACAGGGAGATCAGGGTGGGAGAGCCAAGTCCTGGGAAGGAGCCACATGGGTCAAAGCCCCTGTCAAACCTGCCTTCAATGGGAGCCAAACGGCGATCTGCTCTATCTGCTCTTTACACTGACAAGGTGACCCTGCAATATAGAGCTCCTCGATCGGAGGAATTTCTGCTGCACTTGGCCCTGCATAACGTGAGAATGTCAGTCAGCTGCAATTTCACCCGTGAAGAGGCTAAGGGTGGAATCATCTTTGATGACATCAAATTGTTTTCGGAAAACCAAAGCTATTCTGAGATGGGTGGAACTTTCCTATACTAAAGTAAAGCTTTTCCGGGCACAAAAATGGATCATGAATCCTGTGAGGCAGTAAAACAACCCCTGGATTAACCCTCTCCCTGGGAGCACCCCAGCATACCCAGGTTGCTCTGGTTGAATTCTCCTCTGCTGACCATTGCACAAAACCAGATTTTTGCTTTACTGCCAAAAAAACACTGGGGTTATTTACCACCTCAGAGCTGGGAGCACTGCCAGCTCTGATGGACCATTTCTCATTAGCAATTAGCATCTATCTCACCACCAATGTCTCCTCCAGGACCGATCTGTAAAAACGCCTGATTTTACCTGTCAGGCTGAAATCACCTCTTCCCACACAAAACAGATGCATGGGGACATGTGCCAGCATTGAGGTGACTCTAGGTGACCTGTGGCCATGTAGGGCTTTTGTAACCCTCTGACTGCCTCTGTCCCATGGTGAGGGACTCTGTGGCAGCCCACTCAGGGGCAGCAGCACTGACTCTACCATGCTTTCTTGCTCTAAGAGTCTGTGATGCTTTTTGCACGCTAGACAAAATAATGCTGCTGGCGAAGGTGTCTCAGAGCATAAGAGAACGCAGAATTTGGCTCAGTTAAAGGAGCATATTACCAGCATTTGCATTTTCCATATTTTCTTAGCGCTGCAAATCTCTGGTCTGCTAAAAGGATGAGAATTAAGATAGTGTGGCTCCACACCTTTGGTAAAAAGTTGTTGTTACACACACACACACCTCAACTCCCTAGCATATACATGGCCAAACGGGCCAGCTCTTAAGGCAAGTAAAGACCTTGAGAACTCTACTTTGGTGGCTAAGATCAGATTTAAGCCTGCAATGCAGATGCACATGCAAAAAAGTGCACCCAAACTGTGTGTGCAAGAGAGCTTATCCCCACCATCATTGTGGCTTTTAGTCCCTCTGAAGGTATAGAAACACTGAAATCTGGAAGCACATCAGTCTCTGTGAATGCATTATACAAGCCAGATTCCTGTTATCTTTAATAAGGGATTATTTTTGTTAGCCAGGCAGTAGAGTTATCGGATAGAAAAATGGAAGTATTTTCCTCTGGTGGGTCCCAGAACGCTGCCCTCCAGGAACAGCTCCCTCCTCCTCTAAGCCCCATCCCCAAGATCGTCCTCTGCTGTGCATATACTTTTCATGGATGAGGAAGATTTTGTTGAGTTTTTGGGTAATGGATCCTCTATGCTCACTTGCTCTCTGTTTGGATTGTGAAGGAGCCTTTCTAGCAAAGCAGTATTCAGTGGTGGTCTCCAGGAAAAGGCATTTCTTGCATTAAAAACAATAAAAAGCCCAGTGTTTTACAGACAGATGTCCATCAACAGCTGGCGCTGGAGTGAGAAGAGAACACCGGATCTTCTCCATCGTCACAGTGCTGGGGCTCTGCGCAGCCACTTGTTTATTTAACAAGCTACATTATTAAACTGGACCTTGGGTTGTGAGTAGAAGCTCAACTCCCTGAAAAGCCACACAGATGCTTTGATCATTTATAAAGACATATTTGAGAGACCGTGCACTCCACCAGGGCTGCAGGGAAGGAAAAGGGTGAAGTCTGTATTTCACCAGCTTTCACTAAGCTGGGCCATTGATTCAGCTTGTCTGTGACTCAGATGTCTTTGGACTTGGTCTCATTTGCAAACTTAGCCGTATCAAAATCATGTAGTTGCAGTACTGTGCTCTGCAAGGAGCTTGGTCACCCAGATGGACAGAGACCTCTATCCCTGTCCCAAACCAAGCGCACCACTGCAGGCAGTGCTCCAGGCAACCAGGGTGCCCTACCCAGCCTCACAAATCCCACTTGCACTTGGCTTTGAACCCTTCTCTATCCCACTGCTCCCTCCCTAGCCAGACACTGGTTCAAGCTAAAATCTCAGAAAGGCTCCTGGGGCTCCCAGTGCACAGGCAAGCCCTCTGCCAGGTACCTGGGCTTGGGCGACCATCACCATGGGTACGTCAGTCCTCTCCACACAGCAACTGCCCCCAACTTTGTCACAGCAGCTGTTCCTAGGACACAGCAACACTTCCAGCTAAGAAGGGAACATTTTATCCAGCTGAGACTGTCCGGCAGTTTAAATGGGGAAATGTAATTACCCACACTTAAATTTGGCCTTGAGATGGCATCTGATATCTCCATTTGCAGTGAGCACCCGTTATGCTCCCTGTCAGCCCTCCCTTGGCGGGACACCTCTGCTGCCGTTGGAGGCACCACAGGCACTTGAGTTGAAGAGTCCCATGTCAAAGATGCCCTGATAATTCAAGGCAGAAGTTAAACCAACACTTTCAGAAAAACACTGGAAATTTGTCATTGCCCCAGGTTGTGCCTATTCTCCCATTATCTGCAGGGAGGGGCTTGTGGGGGAAGCACCGTGCAGGCTGCAGTGGGACCTGTTCTGAGGTGGTGCTGCCCATGCAAAATCAACATGAGGCCCCTCAATTTGAGCCCCAAATTAATCCCACAAAGCCTTGTTCTCTTCAGTCACAGCCACCCTTGCTTTTGCTTGGGCATTTGTTCCCTGGATTTCCCTTGATTAAGAAGGTCTGTAATTAAAGCTGGGATCAGCTGAGCAGCTCTTTGCTGTGCCCTCCCTGCCAGACCCCTGCTTGCAGGAGCGCAGCACATTGTTCCAGGGACAAGGCAGGGTCTGCTCCCCAAAGCTACTAAGCTTTTTCTACTGTATATGTCTGTAAAAGCAGGGCTTTCCTTGGTTCTCGGTACATGCTGGAAGTCAAATTTGTCTGGGTCATCCCCCCACAGACACTGTGAATACCTGCCAGGTGCCTGCCAAACTCGCTAAGCCAAAATCCCACTCTCAGTGTCAGCAGCACCCAGCCCATCCTCCCCACGTCTCCAGGCCAGGCTGTTCCCCCAGGAATCTGACACTTTGACTTGATAGCATCAGTCTGGCCACCTGCTAAAGTCCAACTTGCTCCACAAATTGGGCAAGCTAGGCTGATGCCCAGGCTGCCGCAGGGACCCGGAGGTGCTTTGTGGCAACCATGTGCCTTGCACAAAAGGTTTTGCAAAGGGACAGATTTTCAGAAAGGAGCCCAAAGCTGCCTCTGTTTCCAGGCCAAAGGGAGGTTTGTACAAGCCTTCGGGCGTGCAGTAGCCATACAGAAGAGCTGTCCTGCACCACGATCTCCCTCTGCACACAATGAGATCGAGCACTGCACTAAAAGCTGAGCATGTTCTCCTGCCTCCGTGCACCTTCAGAGCTGTTTGCCTCTTCTGATACAGCACAGCACTTCACCTCAGACCAGACCAAACTCTAGTAGGTTTGTCAGAGCATGAAATAAGGTGGAAATCACTATAACCTGGTATTGAAATGGAAGTGCTGTCAGCATAGCAACACCGAGAAGAGCAGTTTCTGCAGATTATTTTGCAACAGCTGCATACTTTGATCATTTCAAATAAATTTAACTTTTTTTTTTTCTACTTAGCCAATTTATTCTTTGTCCATGTTTTTGAATAGTCTAAAATCACCACAACACAACTCAGCCACCAGGCTGAAAATGTGATATTCCCAGAGCTAGTATGTAGTCCTAGGTATTTTGGACTCTACTCCTGACACAAGTAACAAAAACAAACACTTGGAACAGATATGTAATTTTAACTAGAAGCCAATCTAAGTTTTAGGATCATAAACAGCATAATCAGTATTTATACTTGACTAACTAGTGTTTCAGTGAAACCTAAAAGTTTCTGTTGTGTGTTTGCTAAGGTTGTAATTTCAGGTTGGCCACAACATGCTTCAACTAAAGAAAGCAAATGGAAAATAATAAATTCCGACTCTGACAATACACTGAGGCAGCATTAGATTCAGCATTAGAGACAAAGGCTGTGTTTACTCGCTCTAAGCCTGAAGTTAATCCTGTTCCATATATTGGCTGCTGTACTGGAAAGGTTACACTGGACAATTCACTTTATTGGATTAACATTGTGCATGAAGAGCCACCAAGGAGCCCTGTTCTTGGGAATTTCCATTATTTAGCACTAGACCTGTACTGCACTTTCTTATAATCCCATATTTGTCTTTCTATAGTTTTATTCATTATGAACAACTCTCAGAATATACTTGATCTGTTGAGCAGCAGGCACTTGGCGTTGTTTCTCCCCCCATAGGTTCTTTCTGCCAGCAGCAAGGACTTCAAGAGCTGCTCAAAAGTGATGGGACTGTTAACAAGATGTGCTCCAGCACCAAGCAGGACAACCTGGTGGGGAAAGGAGCTTCCCAGTAGCAAAAGGCTGAGAATAGACAAGGAATCTGGCACAGTCAACATACAAATCCCCTCCCACCAGCTGAGCTGCTGGAGCTGCTTTTCACACTTCTACCTGCACCTGGAGGTAATGTACTTCAGCTGGACCCTGAAGGAATGCATGCTTCTTGGCTGGTGTTTCCAGCCCTGATTTAACAGCATAAATCCCACTGAGTCAGTGAGACCCAAGATGGTATTTTCAAGACAGTGCAAGCAGTTTGGCAGCCTGCATCACATCTGCAGAAGTGTATAAGGATTCCTATTTAATGCAGATAGTGCATAGTGAAACTAATAAACCAGTCAAGAGGTCGGGACCACTATTGCTCTGATTTATTAATCTTTACTGTTCTTTCTCTCCGTCACTGACCAGTGCCTGGATACCTTCAGATGGCAAACCTATGGGTACTCAGTAAACATGCACGTAAGTACTTTCTCACCTTTGAAAACAGGGCTCCACCTCCTAAACCACGACAGTCTTGTTGGGAAGTAACCCATCAGGTACAATAAGCAGAGCCCCTGCATCTGTGTGGAAATCAGTGCAGCCTCACTGACTCTTGACAGCTTTGGCAACCTTTATCTGCTGTCCCACATCAGAAGCAATATAATTATCATAATTTCTGCTGTCGAGCATTTAATATTGCAGCCAGACATGGATCTATGTGAGTTTATTGCTGCATGCTCTCTGCACACTGTTTTCTCTTCCGTTTCAAGAGACCTTGCTGTACCTCTAAGAAACTCCACCTCAGAGAGCCCTGCAGTGTCTGTCCCTGTCGTGAGGTGGGTTTGCAGCTTTCCCCAGTGGCTGAGCTGTTAATGGGGAAATCGTTTGGGCTCAGTCTCCTGACAGACTCATGTTTCCATCAGCAGACACAGGCTGCTGCAGACTCCCCGAAGCTTCAGGCAGATTTTCCACGCGCTGTTCAGCTCTCACATAGCAGAGTGATGCCACACAGGGGTGCTAAAACTTCTTCTATAAAACATCTTCTTGCAAGCCCCATTATCTTGCTACGGGAACCTGTCCCTCTGTCTGGAGGGCAGATCCAGCAAAGCCACTCCACGGAGACTACCCCTGACCACCCAGGGCTTGCTTTACCCCCTGTTCTGCAAAATTATCTGATACGTCTTAGACCACAAAAGTAGAAATAAGGTGATTAGTGGGGAGGAGTGTGGTGAAGCAGGCTTAAAAGGGATGAAAGGGAATTTTCTGTTTATAGAGAGATACGATATTTTTTTAAAAGGAATACACACTGTCTCCAACTTGGTTTTCTCATGAAGCCGTGGTTAGCTGGTGGGTTAGAGATCTATTTGGATAAAAGAAAACTTAAGTCATTCAAACCACTTGCTAAATAAATGCAGGTCTTCTACAGCTATTTCAGAGGACAAACACAAGCCGGATAGAGGATTTTCCTATCTTAGAATATTAATAATCCAACAGCAAGTGTTGTCTGGTTGTGAACAAGTCCGTATACAATATTGCATGTACAATAAGTAGAATTATTTTCACTATAATATGGCTCAGGGATATTTTACCTGGATCAGTTACAGTGTAGGGCTGTATTCTTCATTATCTTAAAGGGGGAATTAATCTCCTCACAGCTGTCACCAGCTTGTGGACTGTATCGCCCACCATGATGCTCTTGTTTGCTGCCAGGGAAGGACCAATGTGTTTTCCCAGCAGCAAGGGGGAACACCGTGGCTACCCCAGCCCCAGGGTCCCAGCCTCCAGCCTTCCTGGGAGACATGCTGGCCCCAGAGGCCACTGGGCAGCTGACCACTACCGGAGCAGTAACACAGGCCCTGGCAATGGCTGCAATGTAGACAAATAGTAATAAATAAGCAGCAAAGCACTGTGACTTGACAAGCCTTGGGCATCCCTGGGGATTTGTAATGTGATATGGAGGTTTTCACCTCCCGGTCTCTGGTTCACATTTAAAATCCAGCCCTGCTCCAAAGTGACCAAAGGTCATTGCCAGGCTCAGTCGCCCGTGTGAAGACATAAATGGCCTCATTTCTCTAATTCCTCAAGCGAGGCTGGAGGGAGGTCTGGATTTGTTTGGTTTTTATGATCCTGGTGGAACAGCCTAACAGCAAGGCTATCTGTGCGTCTCTCCACCCAGTCCCCATCCTGGCAGCTCCCGGCCACTGTGCCTGGCCCCAGCTCCTAAAGCAGAGGGGCTGGCTTTGCTCTAACTAAATCCTGCACCTTATTTTACTTTTTCCATCTATAAAGCTAAGAAAGAGTGTGCATTTTTGGTGTCTCTTCTGTGCAGGGCCTGGTAGATTTGCAGATCCTTCTGCAAGTGTGAAACTCCACTATTTAACTGCAGATCCTCAGCCTGTCCCCAGGGCTTGGTCCTGGTCTCTGTGGCCCAGATGTTATAGGAGGGCAGCAAATGGGTCCTTCTCACCAAACCCTGTGTGTAAGGGGATGGCACCAGCTGCACTCTTGCCCCATGGGCAGTCCTGGGGAACCTGGGCATGGTCAGGCTGCAACAGACCATGCTGGCTTCGGTTTCTTTAGTAACATCTCTTCTTTCCGCCAAGCACCAGGCTGCAGCTGGGATGAGGGGAAGACCATTTATGATCCCCATTCTTCCCCTGCTTCGCTCTGCTGGCATGGCAGTGGTGGGGGCTGGGATGTCCCTGCCCCTGTGCCCTTGCAGGACCGCAGTGCTGGTGCTCACATCTTGCACTGGACTTTTGCAGTGGCCCCTCCAGCCTGCACATTTCTCATATCATTCGATGGCGTATAAGGTTCATTTTCACGTCGTGACGATCACAAGAGTGGCTGGGGGCTGACAGACAGACCTCTATAGGTTTGCAGATTGCTCTGGATTCCTAGGCACGGAGGTGTTTTATAAATATCCCCTATTATTACGGTGCTCTATTAATAACTACCTTGGGGAACAATGGGAGCACGCAACAGCTTTGGTCATTCGATGCCAACCAGCCGAGCCTCCACGGGACCATGGGACATTCCCAGAAAAGCATCTATTTGGGGAAGCATAGCATTTACACACAAGCCCAGGGGATGCGTGAGGCCCTGGAGGAGGCTGGGCTGTGGTGTCTGCTCCTGTCCACACACTGCCAGGGAGCACGGATGCTCCTCACCATCCTAGGCCCTCCCTGCACCCACCATGGGGGTGTGGCGGGGCCCAGCTTGTCCGCAGACCCCACTCACCCCACAGTGAGGGATACACCAGGGCTGTGACCCCAGGAACCAGGTCCTGCCTTTTCTCTTCCCCTAGCTGTGCCAGACAGGCAGGGCAGGCAGAGAAGGAACATGGCTTGTGGTAAATTTGGTTCTGCCCAGACACTCTTGCGATTGCAGCTCTTGCAAAATTTGATGAATGCTCCTGGGGACATGTCCTGCACATCATCACAGCCACAATGCCTGCATTGACATGAGTGGTTCAGGATGAGACAGCTTTTGAGCAGCCTTGATGCTCAATTAAAAGGCTTTTGAGAGTGAGGTGGAAAGTTAAAGAGTGGAGTGACCTAGCATGTGTACTTCTGCAAGCCACTTCTTCCCACTTGGGACAGGGATGAGGAGCTCATTGGGGACCCCTTGCCAGCCCTTGCTGCTGCACATGTCCCCAGTGTGCCCAGGCAGGCTGAGACATCTCTCCTTGTTGTGCTGGGGACATGGCAGCAGGGCTCAACAAAGGAAGCAGAGGAAAATGAAAGGAGGGAGCCCAGCCCTTGTTTGCCCATGAGGGGCATGAGGGAGCCCTGCTCCTGCCAGGTGTTATGATCCCTGCTTGGGATCCCGCCAGGTTCACCAGGGAAAATGGTACTGGGCTTTTTTCACATTGTTCCTGGTGGATGGGCACTTCCTGAGCCTCTCCAACATCGTGCGGAAGGGGAGCAAAAGGAAAATGGAGCCTTTTTTTATTTTCCTTCCTTTTGTAATTTCTCTGTGATCACAAAAAGCCATATTGCAGCTAATTTTCCTGCCTCCATTCACACGGGCATTTTGCAATGGCACAGGAATTCCTATGAGGGACGTGGGTTCTTCTGATGCCCCTCGGCCGGCACCGTTCCTCCCTGCGCTCCCCGAGCAGCTGACTTATCAGCTTCCTGCACTCTGGAGCTTGGGGTGCAGTGTCGGGTCCCGCATCTCGCCCACTGCCCTGGCCTCCAGGGTCGGGGAACAGGATAGGGCTGAGAACCAACATAACTCACTAGGTGCCACTTGCAGCTGCTGTAACTGCAGATCTACTGATCCCACTGACTCTGCGCTGATTTACCTGGCTAAGGAGAGGTCTAAAATTATGAAGGGGAATAAAAGTTGCAGAATTTTGTGCTCTCTATTAATGACCGCATCACTCAGCAGCCATATAAAGAAGTTGCAGAGCTCAGCAGGTACCCAAGGGGACTTTCTGTGTGATATGAAGATGAAAAATCTTTCAGTTCATCACTTCTGGAAAAACAGAGGCTTTGGCTAACCTGAATGTCTCCCAATGGGAGAGCAGTCTTACCCTCAGTGCAGGCAGGATGCAGCACGGATGCTTTTGCTCATGAGAGTGTGTGTGGCCACATTGCTTCCCTCTTGCCATGCTGCAGTTTGTCGGCGAGGAAAACCCAGTGACCCCCAGGGTGTTTCAGCAGGATCTGGGCTGGGAACAGGCCTTCTTCTTGCCTTGAGCGTGATCAGAGCTCTGAGACAAGCAATGGGACCCGGCTCCGAGCATCCACCACCCCCTAATTCCTCCCCGGTTCAGTTTTCACTTGCTTTCCCTTAGTAAGGACATTCTTTTTCTCTTTACCAACTGTAAAGCTGGGGAAACCTAATGCCAGTATTAAGAAAAATACTTTTCAAATTATCCTTTAGTTCCAACAGCTTAATGTCCTTACACATGCTTAGTGTGGAGTTTTAGCTTCATCTGTCTGCAGCAGGACAGCCTGCCCCGGTTGGGAGCAGCAGGACCCCTTTCATGTCAATGTGCTGGTCCCCCAGCCAGCTGCAGGGACAAGAGGCCATGTGGAGCATCACGCCCTCCCAGGAGAAGACTCCTGAGAAGGGCTGAGCACAAATAGCTGGTTAAGTTTTTGAGGTTGTATCCATCCATGCTGGAAAAGATGCAATGGGTGGGGTGGTCCTTTCACCATGGGTGGTGCTGAGGGTTTCTGCAGCTCCTGTGCTCTCACATGGCTTTGAGAGCAGGACCTGGTGCCTATTACTTCGGTGTGGACATGGCCGTGCTTTGTGCTCTGTGTGTGCACAGCACCAAGTACAGGGAAGGACTAACCCATGGCATGAGCCTGGGGATCTCATGCTTGCCTGGTGAGGGGCTCTGCCATCATCCCCTCGAGGTGGGAATGTGAGTTATGAGCCAGAGGAGGCTGTGGAGAGCGGAGCAATCGAGGTGATGACATCCAGGGCATCTGTGCTGGCACAGGTGGTCCTTTTGGAGAGTAGCAGGACAGGCAGGAGCCAGGCTGCAAGGTGGTCTGCTGCCAAGCCCTTCCTACTTCCCCACGCCACTGGAGCCTGGATAAAAGCAGCTATAAGCTGGTGGGGATGGCTGGCAGCTTGTCAGGTGCTTTTCCAGCTGCAGTGGTTACAACCTGTACCTTCAGATCCACACTGCCTCACCTGTGCAGCTTCTCTGCACGGCACAGCCACCCCGGCTGCCTTCCCCAGGGTTTTTTGGGTGAAGGAACACAACATCCCAAAGCAGGGTTGCCCTCCACCCCCTTTCCACTGCCCCTCCTGCCCCCTCCCGCTCCACAAATAAACAGGGAGGTGCTGACAGCTGCCAGGTTTGGTCAGAAGACTTTTGACAGAAAATTGAAGCCCCCACTGCGAGGAGGGTGAGGCAGGGGGGCTGTGTGCTCGCAGGGGAGCCAGGACTGCAGCTGGGCTGAGGAGGCTGCATTTTCAAAACTAATTCAAATACCAGCCTGATGCTCACCTGAGCAGGGAGAGCTGTGAAAGCCCAGCCCAACTTCTAATTTCCTTTTCTCTCCTTTTTCTTTTTTTTTTCCCTGAAGTAACTCATACGTAACATCTGGCATTCATCTTTTCTTTCCTTCACATGCACAGCAGAAACCCTGGTGTGAGTCATGTCCATTTAAATATGGAAGCACATCATAAAACCTAATGGAGAGTCCAAGAGGTGAGCTTTTATGTGGTTAAAACTCATAGAGAGGTCAAGATTGTTTGGTTTAAACATGGGGGGTTATTCTGTGCATGAAGGTGGTCCTCTAAACCTTTAGGAAGGCTTGTTTGCTCAGTGCGAGAGCTCAGCTCAGCACCCCGTGGTTTTACTTTCTGGCTCTCGACAGCACTGTGATTGCTGCAGGGAGAGGCTGTGTCACCACAGCACTCCTCATCTCCAACAGAAGGGAAACATGGGGCACAGGCCACATCCCACAGGTGTGGGGACCCACGGCCCCGTGGAGGAGTTCCCAGCCAGCAGCAGAAGTGGGAATTGAGGCTGTGTCAACAATGGGGTTTTGTGGTTGTCAACTTGCTCCTGGCAAAAGGCAGCAATGGTGATGCTGCCTGTCCCACAAAGCCAGGGGAGATTTGCATTCACCCATTGCCTGTAAAACCTGACATGTTTTATAGGACAGGGAAGAGGAGGAGTGTTAACAATTCATTTCTCCTTGTTAAACTCCGTTTTTGTTTTATTGACTCTGAAATAACTTTTGGTGACCATTTATTACTACTTTATTGGCTAGTTTGTTGTGACTAAACACATGATAAAGCAAACCTTCTGTTCAGGGCTGGCACAAACATGCTGTTTGATCTCTGAATTCTTTTGCCTGATGCACATTAGCCTGAGCCAAAACTGGGGATCTGTTGCCCATCTGAGGTCAGACAGTCCCTGCCTGTCCCTAGGACAGAGTCTGGAGACTGTCCCAGCCATGGCCATGGGCGTGAGTCCCAGTCCAGGGAAGCAAGGGCAGCTCAAAGCTTCAGGCTTCTCCTTACTGACCCCCTGGACAGGGATAATTTTTGACTGTAAACAGACAAGTCAGTCAGGGTTATTAACCCTGGATTATATCAATGTGGATGATGGGTGTAGTCAAGGTCACGTATAACTCTATTCAGCACAGTCTTGGTTGTGGCAGGCACCAGAGTCAATCCATCCCATGTCCTCAGACACCTGCTCTGACCAGAGGCTGCAGATTTAGGATGCAATTAAAATAACGACAGCCAGGGGCAAAGTCCCTGACAACTTAGAGGCTTTGAGCACTTAGGGTCTGCTTTGTGGTGCTCCCTCCCTCCAGCCTTGTTTCCATTACCATAACAACACCTCTGTTTACTGCTGGTGTCCCTGGTCATCTAACGCTAGCATGCTGAGTCTCTTGACTCATATAAGCCCCTTCCTCAGCTGTCTTTTGAATTTTCCACTATTTAATCCCCAGTTGTCAAGTTTGCTCTGGACTGGATGATTGTAGCCTGCACAGTCACCTCTGAGAGTGAAGGAGGTTGACGGTCCCTGTTCGAGACTCTCTCTCTGCTCCTGGGCTTTGCTCCAGTATCATATGACCACAGGGGCCAGCACAGTTGGGTTTTGGTGTGGGACCAACCCTTGAACAGAATCGAGGAGCAGTGGCTGGTCCTCATGATGGCGGGAAACCTCCCAGGTAACTTACCAGCATATCCTGCTCCTGACCTCAAAGTTTCAGGTCTGATCAGCAGAGGCTGGAGCCCTCCTCTGACCTCAGAGATTCTGGGGATGCTCTTCATGCCTTCTGCTCCCTTCCTGCAGACCCCAGGGACAGACAATACCCTCATCTCATGCCGACCTGCTCTGTATCCGCTGCGCTTGTGTTTATTCATCACATGCCAGGCTGCTCGCAAGAACAGCGTAGTGAAGCTGGGTTTCTTCACTCTGGTTAATCTGCGGTTTCTCCTCTGCTGAAGACATTTAAGTGCTTGGAGAAGGTGCAATTTCATTTAACATCGCTCTGTCCTGTCTCTCGCTGCTTCCTGCCAAGAAACTGTCAGTTCTAGCCGAGCTTCCCGTTTCCTTGTTCTTTGCCATACCATGAAGTCTGGGCTCAGTTTGTAGCCCCTATAACTGCAGGAAAACAAATCTATCCTGCTCTTACAGCCCAGGGCTATGCCTGAACTTCCCTGGGCCCTGTGTTTGCTCCTCCACTATTCCTTCTCTTCCAGCCTTGCCCCTACTTGCTGCCAAAAGGCAGAGAAAATGGAATCTCATGCTAATAAACAATCAAGGTTGAACAGTCAAAAATGCCCTCTGTCCAGCCTGACGTGCAGCCTTTCACCTTGCCAAAGCTGAGAGAAGTGGGGAAGAGTGTGTTGAACTGGGCTGCTTTTAGACCCAGACTCATGCAGAAGAGAGACAGACAGCAGGACACTGACACCAAACCCACACTGCTCTAGGTTCTCAGCAGGGCACAATGATGGGACTTATCTTGTTCCCTCAGCCCCGTTCCCTTGTCAATGTCTCCCCTGCCCTTTTTGATTTTTCAGGTACAAGGTCTGCTAGTCCTTCCAAAGGGTTTCCGTGCAGGTCTGGCAGAGACGCTGCCGTATGTTTTTCATTTTGATAACTCCCCTATGGTGTCTGTTATCACCCAACTCTCTATTAAGATTTATTCCTGTTATTGTAGCAGTCATTTTCCCCAGTACATATGCATTGTATTTGGAGAGAGTCATAACCACTCTCCACATCCAACAGATGCTGTAGTCAGAGAGACTCCTGCTTCCATTTACCAGACCTTTCTACTAATATGGGATTTCACCAGTAACCACAAGCACTGTTCGCTCCCCAAGATTTCCGCACTGTCATTTCTTGACTGTGTTAGTGGCAAAGCACCGATCAGAGCTCTAGTTCCTTGCAAAGTGAAGGTTTTGCTTGGCTTTGCTTTTCAGCCACTTCCCTGTTCAAAGCAATGGGAGACTCCTGCTCCTGATGGCTGGAAGGCTGAACAAGGAGAGGGGTGCACAGACCCAGGATGCGCAATGGCCACTGTGGAAGGATCAAAAAGCTGGTTCCCCTCACTAGCAGAATTTGATGAGGGTGTGTTGGGGGAGGGCATTGGACCCGCGGGACCTGCTACATGGATTTAAGAAGGTGCAACAGTACCTTACATGGGCCTGGATGCAGTGGGAGGGTTCAGGCTTCTCTGGCATTGATTTGGTGGTGCACTTCGACTCTCCAGCCTCACCTCCTCTGCCTGACCAGCAACACTGAGAGCAGCAACAGACAGCAGGCCTACAGGAGCTGCCTTGGTGGACAAGCAAACCCAGGGGCACATAAACTGAGGATGAAACAGCATAACCTTTTCCCTCTGAGTCACCAGCTTCCCTCTCTGCGCCCACAGACTTCTCTAATGTATCTCAAAATTGCTGAGTAAAACCAGTTATAGGGCAGAATAGTGCTGTAACAGTGCAGAGGTGAAAGCAAGGGGAGTGAAATGGTTTGACTTGGTCCCAGTATCAAAGCACCTGGGCAACAACCAGAGAGAAATCACAGCTCATTTTTCATTCTCAGCCTTTGCACTGGGACACAGGCACAGCCAGGAGCCTGCGAGCCAGCCGGGGATGCAATGAGGCCCAGCAGCACCGCCAAGATGAGCAGAGGGGCGATCTTGGCAGTGGCCAACCTCATTGCTGCTCTGCCTCTTGGCAAGAGGGTATGAAAGAGATGTCTACCCATCCACCCTCCCTGGGGCCTGACAGTGACCCCAGCCCCATGGCTGCTTTGCTCTGGTCCCTATCACAGGCAGCAGAGCAACTTGGGCTCCTAAGGGAGGCAGCCTGCCCACAGCATCCACAGACCCTTCCAATTTGCCCCTCTTTCATCCTGTAGCAGTTTGGGCAGCTCATACGGAAGAAAGGAGCTCCAAATGCTTTCCGGGCCTAATAATATCCATCAAAGCATTTCCAGGGCTGAGGCGAGGATATACAGTGCAGCACGCAGAGCAGGAAATGGGCTCGGGTTTTCCAAAGCTGCCTCTTCCAGCCATAGCAAACCACAAGATCACGGGAGGACAAGAACACTGCGCTCGTGGCTTTGTTTGCCCCAGAAGGAATTGATTTGATGAGAAAGGAAATTGGCTTTCTTTAATCTGTCCTTGTGCTAATTCCGCAGAGGAAGGCGTGAGTCGGGTTGCGCTGGCAAGGAAAAGATCCGGCACTGCATCGGCAGTTCCCGAAACTGAACCACCCCCCAATGCCAGTCGGTCCATGCTGTTTGCGAGGATGGTGATGCTTCCCGGGCCATGGCCCACTGGAAGCACCCATGGACTGCAGTGAGCTGTGCATGGCAGAGGAGGAGAACCCTTGCTTTCAGGGCCAGCAGGAGTTTGGGCCTGGGTGTATTTAGGTCCCCTTACACATGTATCACCCTCAGACCATGCACGTCTCACTACTGGCTTCACTGGGGCCAGGTTTTCTCCAACAAAAGCCAGGAGGAAGGAAACAGCTGTGCTGCTTCTCATCTCTGGGGAGTCTGACCATACACCTTCACATCTCTTTTCCAAACCCTGTCCCTGAGCCCAGTAGGACAAGGAGGATGTTCCTCATGCATCAGCTATGTGTGTGAGAACAGGTTAGATTCAATCACTGTTTTCCATTGAAAATACTCTTTGAGAGAATCACAAAAAATGCAAGAAATCCATGGGAACGTAGATTCCTGACTGGTTGCAGGCTGGCATTTCAACAAAAAAGGGAGAAATTGAATTAATGAGTAGGAAGAACAAGAGTTAACTAAGATGACATCAGAGAAGAGCTAGAAATGGTGCAGTGTTATTTTATACAACAAAACCTAGAAATACTATAAATAAATTATACAAAAACCTAAGCCAGGATTATCCTGGATCCTTTTCAATGCCAAACAGCTTTTCCAAGGTGACTAAACATCATCACTGTTGCTTGCACAGAAGGATATTGGGATGCAAATAGCAAAGGGATTTAAATGTGTCAAGCGACCCTGGGTACCCCTGGTTGAACTTGTTTGAGACATCTTCAGGCATTGCAGAGACAGGAATGGGAGCACTGAGCCTTGCTCTATTCTGCTCTGCTTCATTATGCCTAGTTAGTTTAGTAACACACCCTTAGCAGGGCTTGTGCAGGGATTACAAAGCCTATTGTAAGGGCTTCCCGGTGTTTGATGAAGTCCCTGCCCCTTCCTTTCCGTGAGATGCCTGTCAAGCGGTACTAGGTCTCCAGCCAGTACTCCGCAGGCAGGAGCACACAGGGCACATCGTGCCTGTTGGCAGGGCTGGTGCTGTGCCTGACAGACCCTGACCACAGTGGTTGCCTACTCCAGTGGCCTGGAGCTCCAGCAGAAACAGTCTGTTTGTCCCAGCACCCACAGCAAAATATCCGCCTGGATTGATGGGTGGTGAATGCAGAAGCCAGAGCAATGGCCTGAAATCCTCAAATTCCTTGTGCCTGGGAAGAGGGCTGTGCTGTCAGTAATACTGATGCGGGTCTGCAGGCAGAAGGGATCACTGCTCCTGCCTGACCTGCCCCACCACAGTGCTCCAAAAAGGGACGAGAGGTCCCCTATGGCACAAGGAAATAGCAAGTGGAGCTGCGAACAACCCACAGGTCACAAAATGTCCTGAAAACAGGCACGTCCACAAGTGGGTAAAGTGAGAAAGAGGAGAAGGAGAAAGAGGAAGAGGAGGAGGAGAAGGAGAAGGAGAAGGAGAAGGAGAAGGAGAAGGAGAAGGAGAAGAAGGAGAAGGAGAAGGGAATTGAACAGGCTGGCAGAAGCAACACTGCTCTTTTGTAGGTAAACAAGGGCTCCAGGAAGGGTCCTGGACCTGTCTTCAGATCTGCTCTGTGCTCCCAGAGACTGCACTCTCCATATGAATTTAACATGCACGAGCTGATCTCGGTGACAGTGCAGAGCCCAGTGCTTCTCAGCTGGATGCGTTCCAGAGGGTACAGCTCCAGCATTGACGCAAGAAGAAAAATCTCCAGGATGGAGTTAGTCAGTTTTTATGCTGTATTGGATTTGAAGAAGCAGGTGACGTTGCCTGAAGCATCCGTTTCTCATGGTGCTTGGGTTAAGTTTGCAACGTGTCTGATGAAATACCCAGCAATGCAGGGAGAGGATTTATCCCAGGGGAGCCCTGTAGACTGTGCAGCCACCCATTAGCATGCTGAGCCTTGTGGTTTACTGTTAGTGTTAATTTGTTTGTGCTAACATACTGTGCTGTGTTAGTGATTAATATATAACATCATCTGCCACACCAAATCCCCATGAAAACATGAGCTTCAGAACAAGTGGTGTTGATCTCTTCTTTGCTGTGGCATGGGACAAGGTGGGAAAACAAGGAATGTCAAGGGTATTTTTCTGGCCTAACAGAAAAGGGAAAAAGTTCTTGCAAGGAAAAAATGCTTACAGTATGGTTTACAGCAACTGCAGGCAGGGAGCTTGGGAGACACCTCATTTCCTGATGGACTGTGCCCATCTCACTGCAGCCCCATGCAGGGTGGCACCATCTGGCCCCCCCTGCATGGCAGCAAACCCCCACACAGCCAACTTGCGTGGCTGCAGCAGCTCCACCGGTGCAAGGCGTCTGTGTGGGTCAGGCCTCAGTGACTGCATCCAAACGAGAACCAGGCTGTCTTTAGCCAAAATAAATGTCTGTACAGGATGCTGCTGTGGGACTGAAGGAATATAAAGCTTTGGTGCAACAACCACAATCGAGTAATGGAGAAATGCCTCCCCTTCCCTCTAGCGACTCGGTTGCAAGTAGATGGCTTGTAAAGGACTCTCTCTCCTCAGAGAGGATATAGCAAGAAGCAGCAAGGCAGCTGCTTTCCCTTCAGATGCAGCGCAGTGGTGGAGTCCTCCTGAACTCTGTGAGGCTCCTCACCGCTCTTCCCCAAACTGGTGCTGCAATAAGGAAACACGCTTCAATTGAGCCATTTTTGGCACCTCAGTACTGGGTCGGATCCTTCTTTCAAACTAAAAGCACCTTGTTTCCCTGTAGCTGCAGCCCCTTTTCCCTGCACATTCAGGGAGCGCAAGCTGGGCAAGAGCTTTCCCCTCCTTGCCAGAACTGGGGTCTGAGTGAGGAAAGGGCCAGGGCAGAGGGGAGCACCCACATATCAAGCACCCACTGTGTGTGTCAGCCTCAGGCAGCAGAGTAGCAACCCCTGTATAGAGCTTTTTGACAGAATTAATGAGCATTAGTGAGGAGAGCAGTGGCAGAGAATGAGTGGTTTTAGGTGCAGCTCCTGGTGCACTCGAAACCAGATAAGCTGGTGGGTACTCCTGGGGAAGCCCCAGGCAATGACCCCAACTGCCAAGCTCCCTTGCCCATGCCACTCCAGAGCTCCCAAGGGAGCTCTGTGTGCTCCGGGGGTGGGTGGGGTTCCCAAAATCTCCACAGTCCCAAACCGTGTGCCACCTTAGGCAGCTGCATTGCAGGAGAGCACAGATGTCTCATTGGAGGACCACGAGCAGTTGTCGGGGTGGGGTGGGAGGGAAGAGGAGAAAATAATAAAAAAAAGAGGGGGGAAAAGGGAAAAGAAAGGGAGAAACTGCACCGGCTGTGTGCTGGAGGAGACTGGCTGACAGTTTTATTTCTGAGAATTTCCCCGTGCGTGATCTCTACATTGGGATCTGCAGGCAAGTGACCCCATGAAACCAGCCCAAAATCCCCATGGCAAATAACGCGGAGCCAAGACTGGCAAGCGGGAGCCAGCGGGGGGTGCGGGGAGTGCGGGGGGTGCAGGAGCCCAGCCCCGCTCCCCTGAGCCCTGCAGACCCCCATGTACAGCCACAGATTCCCCGCCGTGCCTGTCTGCGGGGTCAGGCAGCCCACGGAGCCCCGCAAAACCCAGATTTCCCATTCGTGTGGGAAGCAAGAAAACAACTGTTTTTCATTAGGAATGTGTTGGTTATAACAATAATTATTAATTATTGGATGCTTTCTTCCTTAGGGCTTTTCTCTCTTCTTTTTCTTTCATTCGTTCATTCTTTCTCTCTTTGACTTTTTCTCCTTGTTTCTTTCTGCCCCTCCGTCCTTTTTCTTCTTTCTCCTCTTCTCTTCTCCTCTCCTCTTCTCTTCTCTTCTCTTCTCTTCTCTTCTCTTCTCTTCTCTTCTCTTCTCTTCTCTTCTCTTCTCTTCTCTTCTCTTCTCTTCTCTTCTCTTCTCTTCTTTCTCTTCTCTTCTCCTCTCCTCTCCTCTTCTCTCCTCTCCTCTCCTCTCCTCTCCTCTCCTCTCCTCCTTTCCCTCTCATTTCATTTTCGCCTTTCCCAGCCCCGAGTCCCAAACGCGCCCACCGGCGGAGCACGGCGCGGCTGCCGAGCGGAGCGGTGGATGCCGGCGGCGGCGGCCCGGGCAGGAGCCGTTCGCGGCGAGGGCTCAGGTGCCCGGTCCCGGCCGCCTCCCCGGGCTCCGTGGGCCCGCGCACCTGCCGCGCTGCCGCCGGACGGGACGGGGCGTTCAAATCCCCGCTCAGCACCAGCGGCGGGGCCGGGCGGGAAGGGGGTTGCCGGGCCCGGGCAGCGCCTCCCGCTGCCGCTGCTCGGGCGTCCCGGCGGCCAGAGGAGAGCTGCTCGGGACGGCCGCGGGGGCTCTGGAGGCCGCGCAACGGGGGCGAGCGGGGTCGGGGTCCCCCGGAGAAACCAACGAGCTGCAGCGCGGGAGTGAGCCCCGACAAGCACCAGGAGACCCCGCGGGGCCCCGTGCAGGGACGGCAACTGGCACCGGGCTGTGGTGCCAGCACCCCCAGCCCGAACCGCTCCGGTGCGGAAAGCGGCTGGGTAAAGAGTCTCCGCAGAAGGCGGCCGCCCCCGGCGCGGTCTCGCCTTGTCTTGCCTTTCGTTGGTCTGTCCTGATCGATCTGGCAGTCTTTACGATGTCTTTTCCTATATTTTTCTTTTTGCTTTCTCTTTCTGTCTTTGCTTGCTTTCTTGCTTTTCCTTTCTTTCCTTCTTTCCTTCTTTCCTTCTTTCCTTCTTTCCTTCTTTCCTTCTTTCTCTTTCTTTCTCTCCTCCTTTCTCTTTCTATAATTTTCTTTCTCTAATTCTTCTAATATTTCTCCCTTTTCATTCTTTCTTCCTTTGTTTCTTTTTCTGTCTTTCTATTACTTTTTTTGTTTGTTTCTTTCTTTCACTCTCTTTCTGTCTGTCTTGTCCTACTTTCTGTCTTTCTGGGTGAGACCTGCTTAACACACTTGATTTTTGGATTTGAGAGGTAGATTCGTTAATTTCGGTTCGTATAGTTCAAACGTCCGTTGCAGAATACTAACAGTCGCCGTAGCGGGAGTAATAACGAGAATTATTGTAATTATAATAAGAGTAGTCATCGATAATGGTCTCAAATTCAATGTTGGAAAATCCCCCGTTTTCCAGAACCCGTGGGAACTGCAGGCTTTTTTCACCTGCCGAAGTTTCCCTAGTCTCCTCTTTATCTCCCCCCTTATAACGGATCCGTAAATGTTCGCCGCTCCCGTTAGCTGAACTTCTACGAATTATTATTATTTCCCCAGCAGCATCGCTACCGGCAGCGTTAGCCTGCCCCGTACTGTGTTTTTCCATCGCTCGCCGCTCACGGGCGGTGCTGCCACGGCGAGCGGGGAAGAGCGGGGTCCGCGGAGTCACCCTCCCCTTGCCCGGCCGTAGGAGCCAGCCCCGCCGCAGGGCTGTTCGTTTGGGAAGTGTGCGGAGAAATAAGCATGTGCGGACGTGTGCGCGGGGTGCGATGCCGACGCCCCCGGCCCTGCGTGGCCCCGGCCCCGCTTGCTGCTGCTCGTTACTTGCTGCCCCGCGACTCAGCGGGGAGCCGGGACTGCCGTGCCAAGGCCAAGCCGGGCCGTGCGGGGCCGCCCCCAGCTCCCCTGCAGAGTCTGCGGCCCCCCCGCAGCCCGGGCTCACCGGGACCCGTTGGGGCGCCGGGGCTGGGGGCGGGAGGGGCGCCGGGGCCGGGCAAGGGCCGGGGGAGCGGACAGAAAGGAGGGATTGCGGGAGGGACGGGAGAAGAGATGCGGGCGGAGGGGTGAGTGCAAAGGGCGGAAGGAGGGAAGGCGGCGGGTGGCGGGGCTGTGTCCCAGCCGGGCCCCGGGGGTGCAGGGACACCTGCAGCACAGCCTGGGCTCAGGGTGCGCGGAGAAACCGAGTCTGGAGGACACGGGCGCCTCTGCTGCAAAAGGGCCGCGGCTTTGGTGCAAGCACGGCCCCGGCGGTGGAGCGGAGCGGGGGTGTCCGTGCCTGGGGGCACTTGGTCGCGGGGAGAGAAGCGGGTGGGAAGGCCCCTGCGAGGGAGGACCAAGGCAGCAGCCCGCGGTGTCCACCCCTGCCTCTCCTGAAAGGTCTGGGGTATTGCGGGGTGCGGGGCCCAAGCTGGGGAGGGGGTGGCAGCGGATACCTGCTGCGGGGAGAAGCCTCGCTGGGGCCAGAGGAGGTGGCGGGGCGGCGGGGAGGTGGCGGTGCTTGGGCCCCGGGGGACCGCGCTGGGACTGGGAGCTGTCTTCGGCGGGGAGGCGAGAGTCGTTGCAACGCGTTGCTTTCCTCGGTGCCGCCACGGGCTTTTGCACCGCCAGGGCCCGAGCGTTTTGGGGTAAAGCAGATGTGTGCCCGCGGAGAGGGAGGGCATTCTGCCTTTATTCCCCATCGACCTCTCGGTGTTTCCGCAGCCGGGAGCAGATCGCGGAGGAGAGACAGCGGGACAATCCCGACCTCCCCTCCCACCTACTCGGTCTAGGTGTAAGCTGGAGGGAGAGAGAAACGCCCCTCACCCTCTACCTCGTGCCCTTCCGACAGACTCCGAGCTTGATTCATTTCTTCCCTGGTCCAGGGAGGCCGGGGACAGAGCAGTATTGCTAACAGCGGGATTAGCAACCCCTCGTCGAGGCTGGATGCGCTTTGCAGCGCTCTGGCGATGCGGGGCGGCCGCGGAACGGGAAAAGCACCCGCGGAGCCGGGCGAGACGCCTGGCAAACGCGACCTCTGGGTTTAGGTCCTTTTAGGGGTGCAGAAGAGGGGAGGACCCCACTTGCAATGCACTTCCGTGCTGCCGTGTCCCTCGGGTTTGCTCTGCCTCTGCGGGGTTCGCTCGTAGAGGAGAAGCCGGGGATGATTTCTCCCTCCTGTCGTCTCAGCTCTGCCCGACACGGCTCACTCGTGTGTGAACCCCGCGCGGCCTACGAGGCCGGTCAGGGGGTGTGGGAACGGGACGCGGGAGTGTCCTCTGAGAAACCTGGGAATTCGGGGCTGCAGCCCCGCGACTCGGCGGGGACCCGCTCCGCTGCCCCCGGCTACCAGCTGGCAACGATTCCCCGCAGGTCCCATGTCCCCGGCAGACACCGCTCAGCCCCAACCTCGCCGAGCGGGTGGACAGGTCGAACGGCCCGTCTGCTGTCTCCGACGTGATGCCACGTCCAGCTGGGGCTTTACCTAGGGACCGAGTATAAACCTGGGAAACGGTGCGAGCAAGAGAGGCAAGGGCAGCAACCTCGAGCTCGCCGACTCTGCTGGGGAGCTGGAATTGAGGTTTTCCTTAATTTCCAGAGGGAGGAATATTTTCTTTGCTCCTGGGGCGGGGGCTACCCAGAGCCGGGCATCAGCCCCTGAGCTCCTGGAGGCGGTTTGCAGCTCGCACTCGGGCTCCTCGTTTTCTTCCGATATTGCCCCGAAGTGCCCTAACGAAATCCCTTGCCCTCCTCTTTGTATTGCAGCCAGGTAAGCAGTGCCGATCAGCACCGAAACACTCTTCTCCGTGGCGTGTCCTGAGCTCGGGGTAGAAACTGTCCCGGCCGGGAACCCCGCTGCCAGCAGCAGCGAAGAAACAAAACACCGATCGTGTCACGTTCTGCCCTTATGCCGTTAGCTGCAGGAACATATGCTCAAATATGTAAGAGTAGTCTAGATTTTTCTCTGCAAATATTTTTACCACATCCAAAGATAATATTTCAACAGAAGAATCAAGCCCCGCAGGCTACAGACAGGGCAGCTATATATAACCCGCTTGCTCACTCCGATCTCCGCGCATCGCTCGGGTTATGCAACCCCAATCGCGGCGGTAGCGACCGGCGCGCCCCGGCTCCGCCCGCCCCGTCGGGGCATTTCGCCCGGAACCTCGGTGCAGCCACCCGCTCGGAGGAATCGGCACCGGGACTGGGATCGGGACTGGGACTGGGGACGGGACGGGCCCGGCGGGGCGGCCGCTCTGCCTCCCCCCACGCCGATGCGGAGGAAGGGCCCGGGAGACGCCGCGGCGCTCCGAGGGGCCAGTGCCGGGCGGTGAGTAGCGCCTCACCTTCGCCGGAGCGGGGAGGGGAACCAGGGCGGCCCTCCACGGCGGCGAGGGGAGAGCGGCCTCCGGCCCAGGCGGGCCGTGCAGGTGCTGCCGACGGAGCGGGCTCTCACGCCGAGCCGAGAGAGGGCTCGCCGA
The DNA here is from genome assembly GCF_963082525.1 of Nesoenas mayeri. Taxonomy (NCBI): domain Eukaryota; kingdom Metazoa; phylum Chordata; class Aves; order Columbiformes; family Columbidae; genus Nesoenas; species Nesoenas mayeri. Next base: position 7,584,963 of record NC_137565.1, on the reverse strand, counting down.
CCGCCCCCGCCGGTAGCTTTCTCTTTTCACCGCTTTTTGTGGCTAAGGGAATATTCAAATGCCGACGGATACTTGGTGGCCCGGGGCTGGGGAGTCTCATCCCGCTCCAGCGAGGCGACCGGCGGTACCTGCTGCCGCAGTGCACCCCGACGTGCCCGGCCCCCGTCTGCTGTGGCGGCTCGGGCTGCAAGTCCCCGCGGTCGCCGGGCAGCGCGTCCGGGACAGGACAGCCCTCAGCCCCGTGGTGGATGCGGACAGGAGGAAGGGAGCAATTCCCCCTCTCGGTGCCGGACATCCGCAGCCTGAAGCCGGGCTCGGCTCGGCTGGGCTCGGCTCGGCTCTTCCCTTCCCTTCCCGCCGGCCGGCTCCCGGCGCCGTGATTGACACCGCCGGCCCCTCCACCCGCCCCGCAGCACATCACATCCCTCCCCGCCGGCCGCTCGCCGTGCCCGGGAGGCGGGGAAGGGCCTCCCCAGCCCTTTGACACCGTCTCGGCAAGAGTTTCATCTCGCTTTCGCCGCCGTCGCCGCTTCTGCAGGCAAACACCCCCGGCTTCCATGTGACGCCTCCCAGCCGTTGAATGGGGAAAAGCGCCTATAAGGGAGCCACTTTCCCTACGTGCCAGAGAAAAGGAGGGGACGGGGGGTAGAAACAGGAGGTGGTAGTTTGGGGGAAGGGAAAAGAGCAAATAAATTAATAAATCACAGAGAGCGAAGCTGGGGGGAGAGAAACTGAGACCCCGGGGAAGAAATTCGTGGGGTTATTTATTCCCCCCGACTCCGGCTCCTTCTCGCTGACGGCGCTCGATCCGGCTGTTGCCGTGCTCGGCTCTGGCTGCAAAGGGCCCCTGGGAAGTTTCTTGCTCCCCAACGCCCTTCCCGGGGGGGGGACACCAGAGGGTTTGGGTTGTTTTCTGTTGTGTTGTGTGGCGTTTTTTTAAGCTTCCCTCCCCCCTGTCTGGAAGGAGGGGGGGTCTCTCTCGCACCTCCCTGGATGGTGCGGTAGAAAGGAGGGGAATGAAGGGGTGGGAGGGGGGGCTCGCGGTGGGAGGCTGCCGCGGCTGCTGCTCCTGCATTGGTGTCTCCCCTATGGACGAAAACAGCCCTCTGTCTCCCAAGGCAAATGCTTTCAGTATCGCCTCTCTGATTTCAGTCGCCGCCGCCGCCGAGCAAGCAGGGAAGGGAGCGCTGGAGGAGCGCAGCGGTGGCCGCAGCGCGCCCGCCAGCCCCGGCTGCCGCCCGCAGAAGATGCACTTCAGCACCGTCACCAGGGACATGGAAGGTGAGCGCCGCGGTCGGCCCCGCAAGGCTGCGGGGACGGGACCCCCCGCCCACCGCGTCTCGGAGTGTTTTCACGCGTCTTGGCCCGGCGGCAGGGCCGGGAGGAGGGCATGGAGCGCGGCCTGCCCGCGGGGCCGGTCGGAGGGGGCTTTGCCGTGCCCTCCGCCACGCCCGGTCTCCCGCAGCCCTCCCTCGGAAAACAGGGCTCTGCCCGTGCGCCAGTGGCGGATTACACCGGCTCTGCCGCTTGGACCCGCGTCTCCTCGGGGGTGCTGGAGCATCCCCTGACAGCACCGGCCGTGCGCCGGGCAGCGGCGGGCCGGGTCTGGGCTCCGGCCGGCTCTGCAGCCCCTGTCCGGCCTGAGGGCCGCGGTGGAAGTAGCTTAAGAGACCCCCAGGACCTCGAGAAGCCTTTCAGCATTGGTGGGGTTCCGAAGGAGCCGTCCGTTCCCCGGGGCGGCCTGTCATGAGCCGCAGGGCCCTCTCGGGCCAGCGGCCGAGGACTGCGCGGCCGAGGCCATCCCGGTGCTCCTCGACGCGGACCCGGAGGTTTGCTCTGGTCCCCGTCTGTTCCCCTTCTCTCAGCCGGGGATGAGAAGAAGGGGGGATTGCCAAACCAGATCCGCCTTTCGTTGTCAGCTGCGGCGCCGCGGCCCCATAGCAAGGGATGTTACCTGCAGCGCCGTAGCTACACGGAAATAAGAACTGGTTTCTTTCTTTGCGTGCCCCCCTCCTGTTTTTTTTGGGGGGGAGAGGGGAAGGGGGCGCGGGGAGCGAAGTTTGCTTTGTCCTAATTCGTGTGCAGTGAGAGGCCTTCTGCAGAGATAGCACGGGCTGTGCACCGCCACGGCTCTTGGCAGATCTCTCGGGTTTGCAAAAGAAAAAAAAAAAAAAAAAGAAAGAAAAAAAGAAGAAGAAAAAAAAGAGCCCAGGCAGGCAGCGGGAGCAGCGAGAGCAGCGAGAGCAGCGAGCTCCCCGCCTGCCCCGGGGGGAGCGGGGCTGGGGCCAAGCAAAGCGGAAAGGGGGAGGCGCCCCGCTGGGCTGGGCGCGGGGCAGGAGAGGAGGCGGAGGGCACCCCGCGGAGCCGGCGCGGAGGCGGGGGCTGCGCGGAGCGGCGCGGAGCTGGGGGGGAAAGCGGGAGCCGGAGCGGAGCCCTGATCGCCTGTTTTTGGAATGATTTCAGCTATCTCCAGCCCCTGGCTCACCCAGCTGTCCCATTTTTGCGATGTTGCAGCTTTCACGGCCAACAGCCTGAGCAGCCTGAACGCCTCCGGGGGGTACCACCTCTCCCCCTCCCCGGGGGACCCGTACGGACAGCATGAGCCGCCGCACTACGAGCCCTGCACGGCTCAGCAGCACCCGCACCCGCCGCCTCAGCCCCAGCACGGCTACTCCTTCGGTGGGGCGGCGGCGGCGGCCGGGGCCAACCCTCCGGCCCCAGGCCCCGAGCCGCCCGAGGGCGCCGGGGGATCCGCCGCAGGGCCGGCCGCCGTGTCGGGCTGCTCCACGGGGGCGACCGCCGCGGCCAAGGCGCCGGTGAAGAAGAACCCGAAGGTGGCCAATGTGAGCGTCCAGCTGGAGATGAAGGCGCTGTGGGACGAATTCAACCAGCTGGGCACCGAGATGATCGTCACCAAGGCCGGCAGGTCAGTGCAGAGCCCCCGAGCGGCCCCGGCTCTCCAGCCGCTCCCCACGGCCGCGGGCACCCAGGCTAGCCGGGGCGAGAGAGCCCGGTTGCGGGCCCAGCCGGCGGCGATTGAATTCACGGTTTAGGGGAAAACTGAGGCCGACGAAGGGCGAGCTGCGGGACGTCCGGGCCCGGCGGTTGTCGTCATTCGATCTTCATGCTTCTCTCGGGGCGAAATCTCGGAGCTCTTGCGGCCCGAAGGCCTCGGTTGCTTCAGGGACAATCCTGAGGCTCCTGCGGGCTGGAGGCTAATGTGTGCGGGGGGCGGCGGGCAGGGGGGCCCGGCCCGGGGGAGCCGCGCCTTGCGCTCCGCCGCCGGGTTTCGCTCCCGTGGGAAAGGGCGCTGTGCTCCGCCGGGCGCCTTCGGCTTTCGGTTACCCCGCACGGGACTTAGATCCGTGTTTGCGGAGGACACTGTGCTCCCGGAGCGGACAGCAACGGCACAGTGGGGGAAAGAAAATGCTTACAAACAGCCCCGTGCAATACCTGTAACTTTAAAAAAATTTAGCACGGGAAGATATTTTCCTTCCGGCGGGGACGCAAACAGACATTAATTCTGCACCTTGAAACGTCCTCCAGGACTGTTGCATTTCCCGACTATCGAGTAACGAGCCCCGCTTAGTCCAGCTCTCCTCGGCCCTGCTCCGGCAGCGGTTCCACCGGTGGCTCGGCTCGGCGGGCCGGAACCCCGCTCCCGGCCGGGGAACAAAGGAAGCGGCTGATGCGACCGTGTTAGAAACGAGCAAAACATGTGGGGAAAAAGAGTACCCCCAATTACGGTTGTTAATTACTGCATTTAATTGCGATCACTGCGAAGTTCCGTGGCCGTTGGGGCAAAGCTGCGGAGCTTCCCCCATGCAGTCTCCTGGCAAATGGGGCGAGCCCATTGCTCGGGCTCTGGTCTCTTCCCTTGATTTAAAGCGATCTGGCGAATGGGAAAAAAAAAAACAACAAACAACAAATTAAGAAATCCCCTGGTGCCTGCTGTCAGTTAGCTCCGAGGAAGACTCCAGCGGCGGCAGATGGAGCCCCGGGCATTGTTGCAGCCCCTGTCGCCGGGGACAGAAGGGCACAGGGCGGCTGGTCGGGCTCCGCTCCGAAAGGGCCCAGCAGAAGCGGGTGATCGCGGCCGCGCGCTCCCACTCTCCCTCCAGTGATTTCGAGGGTCTCGAAGGTGCAAAAAATTAATTACATTTCTATATACACAGTTGAATATATATATTTAATTAGCAATATACTAAAATAAAAAAAGAAGCGCGACGCTCGCGGAAAAGCAGCCGGTGCAGAGGCCGGGACCCCGGGCGTGATTTCCCGCAGACGGTGCCTGCCCCGGCGCCGGGTCGTGCAGCCCGCTGTCTCCGGCCGCGGCCCCCGAGCCCGGCGCCGAGCTCGGCGCTGCTTTCCTTAGCGGAAAAGGTCGTTCAGGCTCTAGGCGGAGGCTCTCTGCAAACAGGAGCTCTTCGATCTGGCTTTCTTCGCTTTCCCAGGACAGCAAAGTGACTGCAAATACCCACTCCAAAAGGGGTCGGAAATTAATCAGCTCGATGTGAATCAAGGACTTTTTCCCTCCCTCCTCTTCATTTATTTTATGACACGGATAAATCTTCAGGCAGGCGGGTAAAAAGAGGAGAAAACGGGGTGAAACCAACAGCAAAAGGCTCAGGGAAGGCGCTGCGAAACCTGTTGTCTCCCAGCTTCTCTGGGCTGGCCCTGCTGTTTGTCTAGGTGGGTCTTATAATCTCGGCTTGTTTGTTTTAAAATTGTTTTAAAACAAGAAACACCGGAGCTGGAGCTAATGGGGGGTTTTACACCTTTAAAAATAATAATAACAGAGTGAGCGATTGGAAACGTCCTCCAGAGTTTGCTAAAGCGTTACAGAGAGGGAGACGCAGCCGCTCGATTCTGATACTGCCCAGCAGTGCCGGGCCCGGACTGGAAGTAGCTGCGGGGCGATAACCCCGCTGTCCCATCGCCCTGGCCACGGTGAAGGCGGGCAGCCTTTCCTCTGCGCGAACAGCGGTGCACAACCAAAAAAGCCCTGGAAAGAGGCAAAGCAGGTCCGGCCGTGCGCCCCAAAAATAGGTCGGGGGGGTGCTCTCGGTATCCGGGTTTGATCGGGTTGTTTTTTCAGCGGGAGTTGGAAATTTGGTTTTTCAACGGCTGCAGACCCCCTTCCCTAATTGCCGCCCGCTGTCGCTCGCTTCATTTCCTACTCGTGCAAAAAAGAAAACGTATCAAACATAACCGAAATCATAACGAGCTCCGACGCGAGGAATCGTGCCCTCCCTTGAGCCTGGGACATGTGCCTCCGGCTTGGCCTGGGGTCCCCGGGTGTGTCTGCGCGAAGCAGAGCACTGGGCACATCCCGCGGGCCGACCTGCCTTGCCCGGGGCTCCTTCCCGTTCTTCTGTCGCCTCGCAGAGTTGCAGGGACCGGGAATCCAACTGCGCTCTGACAACGAAGCGGAGCCGAGACGGGACTTACTGGGACATGCCCATTGCCCTCTAGTCCCTGCCCGCTGGTGGGGTGCGTGTGCCCCTCCGGGCTGCGAGACGTCTTCCGCTGGACCCAGGGACCACGCTCTGCCGTAACTTGTGTTTTAAAACTGGCGCAGACTGGGGGGGAGGGCAGAAACTTCAGAAGTGGGAACTCGGTTCCCCCGCGTTGTCCACAGGAGGTTCTAGACGTGTCCCCCAGGCTACCCGAGCCTCCCGGGGCTCTGTCCTCAGCTGGAGTGTGAGTGCAGAGACGGGGTAATGCCTTGTCAAATGAGGTCGGCTAGAAAGATGGGGAAACCTCAAGGAAGAAATTATTTTCACTTGTGTCTCCCCGTGGCAAAGGGGGAATTTGTGGCGTTTATTGCTCCCTAGCCCTTGCCTACTTGCCGTGGCCCGGCATTTGGGGGAGGCCGGCACAAGCGGCTCAGGAATCAGTGGAGAGACAGGTCTGCCCAGTGCTGCCCCAGCTCGTCCTTCGGGATGCTGCCGAGGGCCGGAGGACATGGCATCCCCTATTCTCACGCTGCCCGGCCGTATCTGCCTTTTCCTTCCGTTCCGTACGGCGGTTTCTGCGAGGGGACCCGACATCGCAACAGTGCCGGGCATCGGGACAGCTGGAGGGGAAGGGCTGGGAAGGCTGCGGGATTCCCGCACCCGCCCGTGAGCACTCCCGAGGCGAGGAGGGCGCGGGTGCCCGCAAGGGCCCCTCGGGGCTTCCCGCTGCCCCTCAGCTCAGCTCTCCTCTCTCTCCTCTCTGTGCCAGGCGCATGTTCCCCACCTTCCAGGTGAAGATATTCGGGATGGACCCCATGGCTGACTACATGCTCCTTATGGATTTTGTCCCCGTGGACGACAAGCGATACAGGCAAGTAATACCGTGCCCACCCCGCGGTGCCCGGCATTGTAGGGGCTGGTGGGCGCTGCCCGCCCCAGCCCTCCTCGGGCTAAGGGATGCGCCCATGGGTCCGACAAGGGTCGGTGAGAGACCAGCAGGAGATGCGGGAGGTGCATGCCCTGGGATCGTTTCCTATCGTAGCAACGAGTTTGGGGCCGGGAGCGGCTCCCCTCGGCTTTCGCACAAGGCTCGCAGCGGCCGGGGTGGGCAGAAGCACGGGTTACCGCGGGGTGGCATGGCAGGAGCTGCCTTGTCCTGCCCAGAAAAGCCCTCCACGTCCCGCTGCTCCCTGTCTCCACCGGGCAAACGCCCATTCCCCTCTAACAAAAATCCCCTCCGTGCTCTTCGAGTACTGTAGTGTCTCGGCAGGGACACTACAGGGCGGCCCGGTGATGCCGCCCCCTCGGGCATCCCGTTGCTGTGCCGTGCCCACCGGGGAGCCTGCTGGGTGTTTGGGTGGAGAGAGCGAGTTTTCTGCTCTGGAAAGACACTGGCCGACCGAGTCACAGAGCCCTACCCTTGTTTCCAGCGGCAGCATAGGAAGGCCTTGGAAGCTGGCAACTCGCAAGGCAGCGATGCGGTCTGGTTTGCAACCCCTTTAATTTAAAGACAGTGAAAGGCGCATTATATATTTAGCTTCAGATCAGGACGCCGAGCAGGCAGCCCGCATAGGAATCGCAGGGTCCGATATATAAATATTTAGACAGATATCCAAATTCTCAGGGCGTCCTAGAAATGTTTGCTTGTCAAGGGAAGTGGGATATATAACATCCAATTGAGTATATCTTTAAAAAGTAATGTTTCTGCTCGAGTCCAATGGTGTCTAATTCCCCCTGTGCAAACACTGGCTTTTAAAGTAAACACGTGTATAGAAGATTGGTTTCTCTGTTTTAAATGTTACTGTTGAATAGGTACTTTGAAAAAAAAAAAAATGAAACAAGGCTGCTAAACTCTGGACGTGCTATTAATCTACACATAAATTTCCACTCTTCACTTAAAGCCAGAACATTACTGTATAGAGGGCTCCCTTTCACCCTTTTTTTTTTTTTTAGAGGAAGGGGGAGCTTTTGTGGCTTCTTTCCCAAGTCTGTGCAGGCAGCTATAAATTTCTTCCATCCTGCAGATTTCTCTCCCACTAGTTCCACCGGTGACCTGATAAAATATTATTTTCCTCCCGCGACGACTCTGGCTGCAGAGCAGAGCTCGTTCCTCTCGTTACCGTGGGAAGCTGGAATGATGGGGGAGGCGGCGCTTTGTCCTCACTGGGCCGAGGGGACCGTCCCGGGCCAGACCCTGCGAGACCGCGGGGGGCGGTGGCGGGAACCCCCCGGGCCACGGCTGAGGGTGCGCTCCCCTCCGGCAGGTACGCCTTCCACAGCTCCTCCTGGCTGGTGGCCGGCAAAGCCGACCCTGCCACCCCCGGGAGGGTGCATTACCACCCGGACTCCCCGGCCAAAGGGGCTCAGTGGATGAAGCAGATCGTTTCCTTCGATAAGCTCAAACTGACCAACAATTTGCTGGATGACAACGGGCATGTAAGTGTTCCTGGCGGAAGGTGTCAAACACGGGGCTGCACCGGGAGGAACTCCTCGCGCCGTGATTCCCGTGGGGTGTCCCTGCCCGCACCCCTCCCCATGGGCTCCGCGCCCCCGTCCTGCCCAAGCCCCGTGGCTGCCTCTGGGCAGGGGGGGCCGGCAGGGCCGGGAGCTGCGCTCTCATGTCTCCATGCTCCGCCTGGATCAGTTATTGTCTCCTTGCTCGTTTTATCATTCAGATCATTTTGAACTCCATGCACAGATACCAGCCGCGTTTTCACGTGGTCTACGTGGACCCCCGAAAAGACAGCGAGAAATACGCGGAGGAGAATTTCAAAACCTTCGTATTTGAAGAGACGCGCTTCACAGCCGTGACCGCCTACCAGAACCACCGGGTGAGGCGGGAGCGGGGCCCGGGGCAAAAAAAGTGGAGGCTGGGGTCGACCCGGAGGTACCACGGGTGCGGGCGCGCCCGGCGCTGGCTCAGCCCCTCCGCCTGGGTGTCGGGCTGAAGGCCGGGGTGCGGGGGGCGGCGGGGGTGTCTGGGGGCATTCCTGCCTTCTCCTCCCCATCTGCTAAACCCATTCCGGGGCAGCGCAAGGAACCCGATAGCCGGGGAGCTGCGCAGAGCTGCATCACTGCACTCCGAGGGAGCGACGTGAGCTCCAGCCCCATCGCCAGCTTCCCCCCACCCGGGGAGACCTCATTACCTATGTAAACCCGAGACTGGGGCTAGTTGGGAAACTACAGGCTTCCCGCTGCGAAATGTCACTCACAATTTGTCTGGATAAATCTGCGATTTTACTTCTCTAAACTCGTAGCTGTCTGTTCCTTGCCAGAATACAGTGATATGTTAAAAAAAGAAACAAAACGAAACAAAACAACCCACTCCCCCTAATCTGATGCGGATTGCTGGGCAGCAGTTAATCCAATTGCTTCTTTAAATCGTATCAGTGTAATGTAAAGAGCAGGAATCCCAGCCGCGAGTGCAAATACGATTTCATAGTGGGGGCTTTTCAGCGCTGCTCCAAACCGCCCGGCTCCGTGCTGGTGCCGCAGCCCTCACTGGGTCTGGGTGTCGGGGCTGTCCCCAAGCAGCTGGTGGCGGTGCCACCCTCTGCACTGGCTCAGAGCAAATCGCCCCGGGGTCCCCCCAGGATGCTGCCGTGGGGCTGGAGCAAGGCTGTGCCTTTAAGGGGCTCCGGAGTCCCTCCCCGGCTGGCATTTGCCTGATGGCTCCGGACAGCTGCTCTTTCTCTCCTGCTTTCTATCAGTTTGACCTCTAAGGCTGGAACTGTCACTGAGGGGCTTAAAGTTTGTTTTTCAACTCATTCCGGAAACTCACAATCACATACTTTATCCGTGGATTTACTTAAATATAGAAAACGTCCTGCCTTCTCCCCGGCGAATTAAATAAATACATAAGTATGATTTATCCAGTGATTTGTCTTAGCTGCTCCGGTGGTGACCCATATAATGTGGCATTTTCTTACAAGTGCATTTACACAGCTTTTGCAGCCAACTTGGGCTGCCTCTCTTTTCGCCTTGAACTCGTATTAGATAGCACACTAGACTGCATTTTGTAACAGAGGGAAAGCACATGTTTGTGCTCTGTGGCAGAGCGTGCCCCGGCTCCACCAGCCACCTGGGCCCTCTCTATTACACCAGGCACCACTGGCTCCCAGAGCCTGCTCAGAGACACCCTTGCTGTCTGATGCAGGAAGCCCCATGTATGCTGCTTTGAGACATTTCCCTGCTTTTCCTTCCAGATCACACAGCTGAAGATTGCCAGTAATCCTTTTGCCAAGGGATTCAGAGACTGTGACCCTGAGGACTGGTAAGGATGTGTCTTTATTGTCTGTGACTACACTCCACTCTCACCCTCAGTTTAGTGTGCACCTTCCCAGTTTACAGTTGCACAAGTCTTGCATGGAGTTTGGGGTACACTGGGTTGACCCCCATTTGCCAGCTGCAGCACACAGCAACAATGCTGCAAGTGCTCATTCTCTTCGAACACTGGCTCCATATCTCTTCTTCTTCCAGGCCCAGGAATCACAGGCCAGGGGCCCTTCCTCTGATGAGTGCTTTCGCCAGATCCCGGAATCCAGTGTCTTCCCCGGCCCACCAGAACGGGACAGAGAAAGGTGAGAACCCTCAGTGCATGCATGCTTGGGGCCAGTCTTGCTCACCATGCTGGTGCACAGCGGGCACAGCTCCATTGCTAGCAAGCTTTGCACTACCACCTATTTTTTTTTAAACAAAAATAGTCACCTTCATAGCCTAATTCATTCTCCTTAGGTCTAAACCACTGTTGTTCTGCTTAAGCAAAATTGTTGCTTTAAAAAACACCGCCCTTTTTCTTTAGTGTCCAATTTTAGACTTTTCAGCAGCAAAGTCAGCTTTTCAGGCAGGGATGCTGTGAGGGCTGCTGGCTCCCGCTTGCGTTGCCCTTTTAACGCCCCTCGGCAGTGTGTCCAGCACCGATCCGCTCGCATTCAGGAGCTGCAGTCAGGTCGAACAGCACCTCTGCCCATTGACTGCTTTTCCATTACGCAGAGCAAACAACTGCAAAGACAGCCGAGAGCCTTTCTTCCAACACACTCCGGGCCTGCAAAATAAAGGGAAGTCTGTATTTGTTTAGTGTTACACAATTACAAAAATTTCAGGCGTGTACCAGCTTGTCAGTCAATTCAGCTCCATTTATCACAGTCAGGAGGTCCTGTCCCACAAGCCCGGTTCCTGCTGCATGCTGCTGCACACTTGGCTCGCAAGCCGCGCTTTTGCCTTCGTGCACCGCGTTTTGGTTGTTTAAGTTTATTACCGAGCGGCTGTCCCATCGGTGCTGACGCGGTGTCCCCGCAGATGCTGCCGACAGCCGGCGGGAGTACGAGCGGGAGGCGGCCGGCGGGGCCGCCCTGCACGCCGAGGCCGCGCACCAGCAGCTCATGTCCCGCGTGCTCAGCCCCGCGCTGCCGGGCGGCGGCGGCGGCCTGGTGCCGTTGGGCGGCGCGGGCGGCGGCCGGCCCAGCCCGCCCCACCACGAACTGCGCCTGGAGCCCCCGGCCTCGGAGCCCCTGCACCACCACCCCTACAAGTACCCGCCCGCGGCGGCCGCCGCCTACGACCACTACCTGGGGGCGAAGAGCCGGCCGACCCCGTACCCCCTCCCCAGCATCCGCGGGCACAGCTACCACCACCACCACCATCACCACCACATGAACGCGGCGGCCGCGGCGGCGGCGGCAGCTGCCAACATGTACTCGTCGGCCGGCGCGCCCGCCAACTACGACTACGGGCCCAGATAACGGCGCCGCCCGCGCCCCGCGGAGCCGCCGACGGCGCGAGAGACTGGCGGCAGCCGCGCGTGCCGCGACTGCTAACCGTCCTCCCCCCTTCCCGCCTTTCCCTCTCTTCCCGCCTTACGAGTGAGCTGATAGGCCAGCTTGACCTGATCGACAACCAGAGAGCCCAATCGCAGGAAGCCGGGGCCCACCGTCCTGCTCCCCACGCGTCGGCGGGCCGTGAGGGAGGGCGGCGGGTGCGGCGCGGGGCCGGAAGGTTGTGGAGGCTGGCCGGGCCGCGCCGGGTGCTGCTCATCGCGGTGTGACCCGCAGCTGCACTTTGATAAATGAAGCCATATGTGGTTATCTCCCTACCCTCGCGCCTCCGTTCCTGCGGGTGCACCCACCTGCGCCGTGCGCCGAGGATCCCAGGGAAGCTGTGGGAGGACGGGGAAGCGGCAATGGTGAGGTGACCGACTCTCTTCGCACCCGCGCGCTGGGTCTTCTGATGGAGATTTGGTGTTGCCACCAGTTTTGGCGGTGCCACGGGTGTTCGCTGGCTCAGCAGGACGCGTTACGTTAGCGGCGGGCAGGGCGGGCTGGCCGAGCGCTGCCGGACACCGGCCCGGGGACGGGCGGTAATTCTGCGTATGGGATTCAGTCTCTCTTACCTCGGGGATGTTCGGCCTCGTTTACATTTGGCGCAGGTGGTTCTTCGAGGAGACTGGCAGAGGAGGCAGCGTGTAGCTTAAAGGGACATTTTGACTCTTCACTGTCAGAACTAATTGTCCACTTCTCCCCCGGTCCTGACCTGCCCATGAGTTTTGAGGCTCGTTGGGGCAGCTTCACTCAACAGCGTTTTCTAGAGCTGTTGAGAAGAGCCCATGGCTAAGAGCACAGCCATGTATAGTTTCTTGTTTTTACAAGAACGGTTACAAAGGTTTAAAAACCAGCCCGGGCGTGGAGGGAACACCCGCAGATTTTAGGCTGTGTATTCTCAGCAATAGTTGGTAGACTTGCTACTTCCCAGGCAGCCCCGCAGTGCTGCCCTCCTGCATCCCTTCCCGAGCTCTTGATGCTCTCCTTTTGAGAGGTGCCTTCTAGAGGAATGTCAGGGTTTTTTCCCCCCAGAATGCCTTGCCCCTTTTATTTGGCAAACCCAAATTGCAGTACTCCCAAAGCACCTATTCTGCATCTACCTGCTTGCTGCCATCTTAGAGGTGGTAAGTACTTTTTTTTCCTTTAATATCTTCCTTCAGTAATTTTTCCTTCTTGTTGAAGAGATGGGCCTGTTCATCACAGTTTCTCCAATGATGTGATTTGAGTAGTTGGCTTGTGTTTTTTGTTAAATGCTCATCAAACGGCAGTCTTTTTGTGTTCGGAGAAGGTATTGAACAGCTCCTCAGCTGCGTTGGTATACAGTATTATGAATACTTTTCTGATTCTTCCACGCGACTCCATGAAAAGAAGGTTATGTGTTTGTTTCTTTGTGTGTTGTTTTTTTTTTAAAGTCCTCTATTCATCCATATTTGTGCATTTTCACTACAAACCTTTTAAAACATAATCTTCCCCTTGTGCAGGTGGCAGTGTTAATAGCAATGTTTGTTCTGTCTCTGACAGTGGGCTTTGGGCTTCCAGAACTCTTTGGAAGGGTTTAAGAAGGGATGCAGGCTAACATGAGTATTTTATGTATTTTTTTCTGTTATAAAAAATATATCTGGATCCATGAAAAAGACTTGTGCAAGAAATATGTATTTTATTTGACATTTGCAGTGAATTGTGAGATTCTTAGTGTCTGACTAAACCATAATTAATGTTCTCAGAAAGGTTGATGTAAAATAGCCTTGTGCTTATTATTAGTCAGTGGGAAATGGCTCTCAGCTGTGCTCCGTTGCTTTGTGGCTGTTTCAGAGTTTTCAATATGATTTGTTATCTGTAAACTGATTAGTGCCAAAGCTTTGGTCAAATGTTTAATGAAGTTGTTATATTTATTACTTCTTTCAAAGATTATACAAATACTTTTTTTTTTTTCTTAATAGTTGGAGTGTAGGAAAAAGGTGAAGAGACAACCAAAGAATCATATCTGCAGTGTAGATACATGTAGATATTTGTAGATATATGTAGATAATCTTATTTCATTTAAATTGAAAAGACATTGGACAGTGACATTTATAAATGTTTTTCCTCTTCTTTCTTCCTTTCTTTCATTTCTTGTTTGATTACTTGTGTGTGTTTGTCAGTTTGTCTGCCCCAAAGTCTAAACCTCCCCTACAAAATGACGTCACTTAAATAAGGTTACCAAATGGGAGTTGTTCAGTCCAAGCAAGTAATGGATCTCCAGAGGTGGTTGCTCCCTTCCTTCTCTTTCCCTGGTTGCTGGAGCTGTTCATGGTTGTAGCAATGGATCATTATGCAACAGCCTGCATGTTTGTGGTCCCAGGTGGAAATGGATATGGTACACTTCTGTGCATGTTCATAAGCATCTCTTTTCTTTAAACATGCATAGACTGCTGCAAGAAGTGCCACTGGCTGTCACTGCAGACTGGCCACATACCTTTTAAAATTTACTTTACTGCACAAGAGCTGAGAGGACTGCATGGCTCAAGATGCCAAGACTAAACTGTGCTCTTACAGAAAGTGGCTCAAGGTCCTTGCCTTGATTGTATAAATTTTAATTTATCTCCATTAGAAGAGAAAATCACAGAACATCAGCCTAAGGCAGTGAGCCCTCAGGATCCTCAGTCTATCCTTTGTGCTTGAAGAACCACTGCAGAAGTGCTGTGTCTGAACAGGAAGAAGAGACCATGCAGATGTATCAAGACTACAATTTTAACTATGAAAATGGTATTTCCAACCTTGCTTTCAGTCCACCAACATACAAGGTGCTTTATATATGTTAGTATTAAGGGTATTAGCAGTCAATTTCATGTCATGTTTTAATCCTTAAATCAAGCTTCCTTGGGGCTTTGGCTGATGTTTCCTCCTTGTATAGCTATGCCTGTGTCACTGGACAGGAGTGTTCTAGATATGGAAAGCAAGCAGGGTTATTCTTGTATCACAACAAAAAATTCACTTCAGACGAACAAAAACTCCTGCAACACTGCGCATTGAGTAGTAAAAGCCTTTTGAAAAATCACAGAAAAGCTGTAAAACTTTAATTTCATGTTACCCATCAGCTAGTTAGTCAAGGTATATCATGTACAGGCCATGCCTTACCTATATGTATTGTAGTTTCATTTGAAAAATGACTTTATATGATTCGGTTACATGTATGTTTAAACTTCACTCAGTACGTGCCATTGCCAAGGTCCAAGGTACATGCCAAGAAAGAAGGCTTCAGCATTTCCAGACAATACTTCCACTTATGGTCGCCTCAATTCACACTTAACACTGTGTATTTTAAAGCTGCTGGTAAAACAGGCCCAAGCACAGTGGTTACAAACACCCTTTGTCTCTTCCAAGCAGGGCTAGAGAACAAATTAGCCATGTGACTCCATTTTCCAGAGATACAGGCTGAATTTACCAGTTGCTCCAGAGGTCTAAAAACCTCATCACCTCAGTGGATAAACATAGGATTAGGCACCCACAGGTAAAACAAGGGAGGTCTTTGCTTGGTCACTTACCCAAACACTGAGGATAGCTTAGTTTTTCAGGAACAGTTTTTTTGTTGTTGTTGGTTTTATTTTTTTCTTGCTAATGGATCTGGCAATTCAATGTAGGATGGGAGGATGGGGACGAGATTTCTGTGTGCTTATGGTGTTCATGTATACTGTTTACACGCACTTAATGGGTGTTCTTTTTAATCTTCCTGCTTAGGGAGACCCTAGTACTGCTTTGGGTGGAACTGTGAAGGTGGTCCCCAGTAGATGCCTCTCGGCATCCTGGGTCCTTGTCGTCTCTTCAGTCAATCTCAAGCATGAATATGCATGGCCATTGCCATGGAACAAGTACTCTGAGGTTTCTTCCATGCTAGAGTCTGTGTAACAATGGGTTGCAGTGTGGAGAATGACCTAAAGGCTGCAGTAAGCATTAAAATGCATTTTGTGGCCACTAGGCCACTGAGTATAGACAGTATAGGTCTCCCATCAGCTGGGGGCTTCCTAATGGATCCCTACAAAGAGCCCTGGCTAGCAGAGCTGCATGGCTCTGGCCACCTCGGCTACTGTGCTGTCCTGCCAAGCTGATCTCATTATCTCCAGAAAAATGGGTTTCAGTTTGTGATGCCTGGATCCTTGGCCAAGGGGTGGTCGCACCTTGATCTGACCTGAAAGGAATAAGGGAAGCAGGTTCACTTGTGCTGTGCAATATTCTGCCTATGTGAAGGGCAACACATTGGGCACCCATGGGTTAGGTTTGGGGGCAGAAGCTGAGCCCTGCTGCCTGGAGGAGTGCTGGGAGAGCTAACGCAGCAGTACTTGCAAAGCAAGTTTTAGCACCTTGGTTCAAGGAGCTCAAAAAAGTTGCTGTGACCCTGTTGAACATGGCTGGGCTGGAGGGTGGGGAACAGCATATGTGTGTCCACGTACATTTTCTGGTTCTTGGTGCTTTTCCTTCTGTTGCTCAGTTTCATGATGGGCTGAAAACAAACGCAGTTTTGCTGGCTGAGTGCTGAGACAGCGGGTGCGGTGGGCAGACCTTCCACTGATGCTAAACCCAGGGGACGCTGTGTTGCCCCGGGAGGGTTTGGGGGCACAGGCGGGTACCGCGGCTCCAGCGGCCGGGATGCTGCCTGAAGAGCAGGCTCCCTCCGGAGGGAGAGCTGGGCATCGCACGGGTTCGAGCACGCACACACAGAAAGCGAACCCTTACAGGGCTTGTGCCCGAGCTGGCAAATGTGCCACCTGAGAGAAAAATATAGATTTGTTTTACAGAACAAAGGTTTGATCTATGAAGCACACAGGCATAAATGAGGAAGAGCAGTAATCTGTGAGTTAGAATTTGAGGATAATCAGCCACCAATAATACAGCTGTTGCCATAAGCTGGTATTATGAAGATTCCAGTCTACTAGTGTAGAAGCTAGTATGTATGTAGATGACTTTTTCTAAACATATGCATTTTTTTTCCTTCATTTAATTATTCTAATTCAATTTATATTTAGTTCACATGGGTGTTTGACACAACTAGATGAAAGTGACCATACCCAAAGCTTTCTATTACTGGCCATTATCAGGTGTGTTTATAAAATGTGCTTTCTATTAAAGCAAGAGACACCCATTGTCTGTGGGAATCTAGTTAGTGTATCAGAGGTTTGCTAAACTCCAAAAGGAGTTTTTCATATTTTTTTTCTGCCCACTATGTTGTACACAGAATCAATGCAAAAAACAAAAGCTGGATTTGAAGATGTCCATATTTTTCAAAAATTAATGTATATGTCCCACCTACACTATATATTTACATCTACAAGTCTGCTTTTCAAAGGTCTGCATCTCTTCGGGAAATCTATGTAAAGTACTATATGTGTTGCATATGCCAGAAAAATGCACGCATTCCCCCCCATTAATAGAAATTACCTATTATAAATTTACCAAAGATATCATAGTTTTATAAATTGGCCACATATGTCTGTGTAATATATTTATTATATCACATTTCATAGCATTTCTGTTTTATGAAATTCAGCCTTGAATATGTCACATATGTTTTGCATATATGTGCAACAGTCAGCCAAGTATATCTGAGTAAAGTATGATAAATGTGTTCTTTCCATATGGGAAATTAAATGTTTTTCCAGATTTAAAAAAAAAAAAGTTTATGAAGAGCAACCTATACAAAATAATTACAATAAATCACTTCTATTTAGGTTGAAATTATAAATTTGAACTACTAACAAAGTGATTAAGAACTAAAACCCAAAAAGTCACATTTAGCACCTGATTCTATAAGGAGATGGAGCAGCATAAAGGGAAAGCATACACATTTTCAAGGCTAGCTGCTACACGGTGTGAAATCATGCAGACTTGTATAGCAACTTCCATCTTAATGTTCCCAGAGTGATTCTGTAGCTGATAAAGGACTCTCACTGCCTCCCTGAGAGGGTGAACATTTAATACAGTGCCTCACTGGGAAAGCAAGTGCCCTTTTATGTCTGTTCTAGCCTAAATTCTGGTTACAGAATTTTGTATTTTCTATATGAACAGCTCTTAGTGGTCACTGGTTAATGGAGAAGGAAAGGGTGTTTTCCTGCAACTGAACATGCTCTTGCTGGAGAGCTAGTTCTGGTTACTAATGGCACCCCTGGTGCCAGTGGGCAGGGCAGGACACTCCTGGTGCTGTTGCTGTGTTCTGTACCAGCCTGTAATAGGGGTAATTGCACAAGTGCGTAGGTACCCAGATTGAGGTCCTTGTGCTGTATCTGTAAATTGCAAAGTCAAATGAAAAAGGGAATAAATCAAAATGTAAAACTTATTGAAGCACCTTCATGTAAGGTGTTTGCACTATTAGTTTTTCAATGGTTTTAGCTTGGCTGATGGACAAGAGCTCTGCATTTGTGTTTGCTTTTTTACTCTGCTTAGTGCTTCCATTGTCTCTCATTAAGAGGGCAGATGGTTCCCCTCTCCTTTGATGCCCCAGCTGCCTTTTGCCTGGGGTGCGGGCTCCAAGAGTGGGCAGTCAGAGCTGGCACTGCGCGGGGGTGGCAGGTGAGGCTGTCCTGTTCCGATCATTTTAAAAGAGCAGAGGATGGATGGCGAGAGTGGTGGGCAGTGGCCCTCCTCCCAGGCTGATTTTATTTGAGCACTACCTTACACATTTATTTTATTTCAGCCAACATGAAGTGAGTTTTTCATTCTATTCCCTTTCCTGCGTGTTGTCAACTACTTCAAACCAGATGGGCTCAAGAGATAAAACTATAAAGACTCAATGTCTCTATCTAGTGTGATGCCAAGTCTGCATGTCATCAAAATATCTGAGGCAAAAAAATCTGAAAAGACAATACTTATCATAAGTATTATGTTAAAAGCAGCCTAGATTTTTTTTTTTGTGAACACAATGTATCCATGAATCACTGAGATTTCATATCCACAAATTTTTTTTATTACCATCAAGACAAATACCATGTCCACATTCTCTGCCATGTTTAAAGTTATTATGTAGACCCAACACACCAGCCTTCCCCCTACCTATGTCAGCACATGTTTAGAGCAGGCAGTGCCATGGGTGTCTGGAAAATACACCTTTGCATGCATGAGATGCCAGAGCTGTGGAGCAGAATAATGGCTCAGCATTTTAACATCCCCCCTAGATTCTCCAATCTGGACGTAATCAGGATCAATCAACCTTGCAGCTGGTAGGCAAGAGATCATTGATGTCCAGAAAGTGCTAAAGGATTTATATAGGTTTTTTTTCTGCCCTAATTTATGAATTTACACGTACTATGAATAAAAACCAGGAGGAAACAGCATCACTGTAATCTCAGTCTAATGTAACTTTTAATTAGAACTTCAAATTGTAATAGACAATTTTTAGAATTAATGATTTTTCAATGCCGTGTCACCTCCTGGAAGGAAACAGTACTGCTCTGGGATGGCTCTTCTGCAGTGCCTGTAGCTGCTTCAAGACCTCAGTCCATCCCGCTGCTGTCTCCAGTGGCACTGTAACATTTGGCATTATGACTGTTCATAGTAGAGAAATAAATATATGCTCACTGGTGAGCACAGGCTTATTTAGAGGTGTAGGCTGCAGTTTACAGGATTTCCTAGTATTCCAACAGCTTTAAAAAAGGATGGTGGGGATGTAAAAGCAAATACTTCTGCAACTGAAATGAGCTGACGCACAAGTCTAAGACAGACCTATCACTGTGTGCTTGCTCTAGGTACTTTTCCACCCTGCCATCCTTGTCCTTTTCCCATAAGGAATCTGGCACCTTGCTGGAGGATGTTTGCTTCAAGGCTCTTCATGCTTTCCAGAATCTTTATATCACTTAACTTACAGGGCAAGTTGCTGCTTTTTGATTTGCCCCTTCACCTTCTCTTTCTCCTCCTCTTACAATACCAAACTGCAAATCAAATTCCTCTGAGATCAGTCAGAATAAAGCATACACAGTGATGCTAATAGAACATACAGACATATATCATGGCATTGATCAGATGAGCAAAACATTCACAACGGAGAAATTATGTTGCTACAGTCCCAACTGTGTGGTTTAATAATACATTATAGTATCAAAATTTTTGCGATGGATTGTATTGAAGGAGAATAAACCCCTAATAGCTAAAACAAAATTTACCTCAGACATGAGCATTAAATGTATTTGGGGGTGTGTATCAGTACTACATGTATTTGGGGGGGTGTCACTAGTTGAGAAGAAAATTCTTAATAGGCTCAGTAAATGCAGCTGGTAACTTTAAAAATCTATAGGGGAGCAGATGGCTCAAGCCAAACAGACCTGTTATTTTGTGGTGTTTGATAGGGGGGAGGGGGGTGGTAAATAAAACCATACACAAGAAGGGCTGCCTGACTAACCAGCCTGAACTCTGGCTGCGAGTCTTGTCTTGACCAAAAGGGATGACAGTATGTCATAAGATCAGGGGATAAAGAATTTGGTGTCCAGAATATGGCTACTTGCTCCATGCTTACTTTGATGTTGTTGGCAAGTTTCACAACTGGTATGCTTCAATATAAGTCTATTTTTAAAAGTTACATTTAGTTTATCTGCTGTATCTGATAGTGCAGACATGGGGGGTTTTGCATTTAATTTCATACTGTAAGATCCTTAAATGAATTGCCAGAAAAGACCCAGTATGATGTTAATTCTCGATAGTTTTCTTCACATAATTAAAGAAATCTCTATAATTCCCTAGAAGAGTAGGGCATGCATTTAACACAGCCAGGTTTACCTGGAAAACTTACTCTGGTAGGGGGACCTGGGCTGGAATTTCAGAAAACCACAAACAACAGAAAAAACACGCCTTCTTCCTTAGTCATTGCCATCACTTTCTTGGTAGCACACTAGTCATGTTTAAACATCAAACAACTTTTGTCTCAGCATTGCTTTAACATTGTCTAGTATTAATCCAGGCAGTCATGTGCCACGTTTTATGTAATGATCCATACTTTCACACCACAGACACACAGCCAGAAAAATAAACACATTGATTTAGCACTCGGTAATCCTTGTTTAATCCTCAGTCCCTTGGTTTACATCACTAACATGGCTCCTGGAGTAGTCAGTGTTCTATCTTTGTTCTTGGCAGACTGAATTAAAGGAAAGATTTATTAATTTGTAAGTTGGCTTTGTAGATGCATCTTAAATGTGCTAAAAACTAAAGCAGTCCAGAAGCCAGTATTGACTTAACTATAAAAATCTGTTCTTTAAAACTCAAACCATTGCAACAATCCAAGTCAAGCTGCAGAGAGTAATTTATTGGTTTACAAAGCAATTTCATTGTGTACAGCTAAATTTAACAACTGTCACACTGCAGGCCCTCAGCCTACTTCCTTTTTCACTCATTACGATAAATACAATTGATCTCCTCTTTCCTTGCTCATCTAGATCTAGAACTGCAATGCTTTACGGCTTATGAACTGATAAGAGAAAGGGGTTGGAACTAATGGATTAATCTGGAAAAAATGTTAGAGGGTCAGAGATCACCATTAATTCCAGTGGTGATAAATATTCCATGTAATTGCTGCACAAATGCTAGTGTTTGGGATTTATTTCTATTAGTTTACAAATGCTAGTTGCTTTCTTCTCTCTCATAGTGCCAAGGACAGTGATTCTTGGGAGGAAGCCTTTTGTAATAATTTAGCTGTCATCACCTTCACTCCTGAATCCTCTAGGCCAGGTACAGGCTAGCCCTGCTCCTTTCTGGCAGGTGAGATTCCAGAGCTAACTCCAGCAGCTTAAGGTGGCTCTTCACTCACAGCCTTCCTGCTAGCAAGTCAGCTGGAATCTTGAGTGATAACCACGCTCATGTTACAATTGTAAAGAGCTTTAATTTTTTTTTTTGTAGAAAATAAAGAGTTGTTAATTTGCTAGATGCAATCAGTCAACTGTACTTTACAGTCTGTAGCAATATAGACTGTCCTTCCTGTTGGAAATCATTCTGCTTTGGAAAACTCCAGGTCAGTTCCTTAAGCAAATAAACTTTTAGAAGACTGTAGTTCACATTTAAACTATGGCATTTAGGTTTAACTCTAAATCAAAATAATGTTGTCTGGTTGTTCATTTCAAGGAAACTATAATATGAAAAAAAAAAATCCCCTTACTGTTTAAATAAAATCAGTAGTGATATAAAGCGTTAATGAATTCATTGTTGTAATGTGCAAAAGTATCACATGGATAGTGCTTTGATAATGGGAAGTAAATATAGGATGAGTCTGTTCTTGCAAGCAGATCTGCAGTGTGTCCTTCCTCTTAAAGCTGATGAAACTCTTTACCTCTGTGTCTGTCTGCTAGGAAGATTACAGATGCAGTTCATGCCCTTATTTTCAATTTGTGCTTGCATGATTGAGTTTATTTTTAAGTTTTTCTAGTCAGATAAACATAAACATTTAACCCTCAGCAAAGGTGCTGTGTCAGATGCAAAGGTACATAGTAATCTTTAGAGTATCTTCTGAAAAACCTGTTAGTAAATCTAAATACCCATTGTGAATCTTCATAATTACTTCAGACATTGATGTTGACTGTAAATGCCATTTTTCACAGAAAAGAATATACTCAAGAGTTCCTAACTTTCAGGCTCTGATCTAATAACGCTCTTATTAAGACATGGGGTATAAATCATTCTCCCTAGGGGGCTGACACTGTGCCAATATCATAGTATTTGCATCAAAAGTTATTTCCTACAGTGGATCTAAGATGCACAGGCCTTCATTAAAGATGCAGTTGGGTAATGCTTTGAGACCTGAGGTCTACAACATGGGACGAAAATACTGCATGGGGTTGGCTGTGAGTCAGCCCATCAACCAGGCTTGGCCCTTCTCATTTCCTACTGGAACTGTTTGCCCAAGGTGAGTGAGCCCTAGATTTCCTTTCCTTTTCTGCTGGATGAGCATTGCACCTACAGCTCAAATCTCTGCAAATTGCACAACAGTGTAGGCTGCTGTTTGCCGTCACGGAGAAGGGGAATGCTTGCACCCTCCAGGCCACTCCCTGCTCCAGTGCCACTGCAGAGCAGCTCTCAAGTCTATCGGGAAGAAGGGGGGAAAAAGGAACTTTTAATAGCTGGGATGTGAAGTTGAGAGAGGAAACTGAATGTGGGTTCACAATGCAGGGACAGACTATGTGTCCTGTGGGTTGGGTTTGTTGTTATTGGTTGGTTAGGCCAAGCAAACTTAAATTTTGCTCAGCAGCTAAGTTTTTCAGGTAGTCTAAAAGCATGTTGGGCTACCGCACTAAGGGGTCCAGTGCCTGTTGAACCATGATGGTAGCAGCTGTGCCTCTAAGCCTGTATCGGGGCGGGGGGGGGGGGGGGGGGGTAGATAAAGTGCCAGTTTTTGAGACAGGACACCTAGAGCCATGCTTGAGGAGATGCAGAGCTGTTTTTTCACCTTCCAGGATTCTGCCCAACCACCAGCTTGACAGTGCTTTTTAGGCTACGGTTAATCAGTTCTCACTTCTAGCTTGTTGAGTAAAAAGGTGCTATGATTACACAGGTTAAAGCACAGGGCAGGACACTCTCCTGAGCAGATGGAGACTAGGGTTCTACCACTTATTTAACTTTTTTATTTATAATCTAAGTGGAGAGGAGACTAAAGCCCAACCATGTATCCACTGGGTCACGTCTTTTTAAAAATTGATTATGAAATTGTTCTCATGCAGCAGGATGTCACTAAGTTCTGATTGCAGAGCACCACTCAAATGGGAGGCACCTATCTCAAGGCTGCCTGATAGGCTTCATATATGGTGTAGTATGAGATGGGGCAGCAAAAGAATCTCTGCAAATTCCCTATCATGGGTCCCTGGACCACACAATGTTTTCCATATTTATTTGTTTATGTCAATTCTGACCTACTTTAAGAAATAGAATAAAGAAGTTTTCTTCCACCAGCAGGTTTGTGAAGAAAGACCCTGTTTCACTCCACAAGGCTGCTGGCCTGGAGTCTCTTGTAGGGTGTAGGAAGCTCCTGCTCTGTGTGGGAAGTGGATGATGGGTGGAGATGGAGCACTTACCATCTATGCAACCCTGTCTGGTAGATGTAATGAACACCAGCACCTCCCACTGACTCAGTCTCATTCAAAATTAGGCTTTAACTTTGAACTGCAATGTGATCCTCCATGCAGCTACTGAATAGTAAAGAAATAATCAAAGAAATGCATTATTTAAAATGTCATCATACTACAAAACATGTAAGGCCAAGTTTTATTTAGAAAACCCTGGCAACAGTATCCTGCTCTTGTGTTTTAATGGCAAGAGCATGGGACCTGGTGCTTGAGACTTCTAGTCCAACAGTATTCTCTGCCTGTGAAGCACAGCTGGATAGCAGACCCAGACCTTAATTCGCTTGTGTGTTTTCCATGAAATAATTTCTAAAGTCTTTTCATACTGCTGATCACTACAATTCCAGTGACTTTTTATTTGATGTCCAGTTCTGTACAGAGGCAGAAACAAGTATTTCCATTAAAGTATCAACAGTGCACAGCCTGGACACAAACCACTTCGGTTTATAAAACTGAGTTCTGGTTTGCAGGCCATCTATTTTTTAACAAACTGGCCCTTGCTAGTCGCTTCAGTTGGACAGTTGTAACTGCAGCTTTGTGATTGAATACACTAGTAAGATGCCTATGAACTAAGTGTGGTATGTCTAATATGCTGTAAAAGAATGCAAATGCTGTTTCATGATTCAAACAAAAAAAACTTAATGAAGGAATTTCAGCTTCCATGACCATAGAGATGACAAGTTAATGGAGCCATTTGCACTGTGTGGATAAGTATTTATCTATGCAATTCCTCTAAACGTTAATGGGAGTTGTGTAGCTGAATACCAGACTTGCCATGCTGAAACTTACCCCTAACTCTCCAAGGAGAAGGGCGCTAATTGGATTGCTGAGTTTAAATCCTTCAGCTAGTCAGTCTATGGAAGGGATTTAGCACTGGCTCTGTAAAAGGCTTTACAAAGCTTTGCAGTGCAGAGCAGGGAAAGATTTTTCCCCCTTTCTTTCTTGTGATTAATTGTGAGGCTTGAGGTGACAGGAGACATAATGAAATTCATAAATGCCAAAGGCCGTCCCTAGTCACATTCCTGGCTGTTGGTTTAAGTTAAAACTGACAGAAGTGTGAACAAATCAAGGTTATTCCAATAGCCTTTCACTTACAAGGAAGAAAAAGTAACTGACAATGAGAAAGCACTGGAGGTGGTTTAATGGGTATAAATTTTCAAGAAAGAGTGATATTTCACACTGATTCCGATTCTTGGATACATAAATGACTTACAAACAGACATATTCTGCCCCCACTGCAGTCTGAGGGATTCCAGTCCTTTTTCTCAAAAGATATTGGCACAAGTTATTTAAGCAACCTGCCAAAGAAAAGCTGTTGCAAAACCTGTAGCAGAACTCAGGGTGTCTTGTTCTGTGCCTCCGTTGGTGACTGGCCTTGCTCTGCTTGTTACGAATCTAAAAAATCCGCTTCCCTCTCCGGAAAACAAAACTTGTAGCTTGAACAAGCAGCATAAAATTTAACCTAGGACTCTAACTTCAGCCTAGAAATACATCCTGCTCCTTCTACACATCCAGGTTTGAATTACAGTGTAAAGAACTGCTTCCCCAATCCTGTTCTCCTTGTCCATGGCAGTGCAGAACATGTCATGTCTGAGTATATATTGACCAGATACTGATGCGCTGATCTTTTGAGCCAGCTGCGAGCAGTCTCTCGCTGGGGTTTTTGTGATCTGAGAAGGACACACAATGGACAGTTGCTGTGTGGTAGTCCAACACTGCTAAGGGCTTCAGTTTTTTCCAGCCAAAGATCCTGATGCGATGATCCCACCCTGCTGTTGCTAAAATCTTCTTGTCTGGACGGATGGTGATATCAGATATGCCAGCGTTGACAAGTTTGTGTGTTTTGTAAACCTGTGTGAGAAAGTTATAGATAAGCTCTAATTGTTTAAAACAAACAGAAGAAAAAAGGAACCTTTGGGGATTACAGAAGGTGCCCACTCATATACCCTGGTATCTCACAGGTACTATGGAGCTTTTCATCACATGGTGGATGATGCTTTAGTGAGAGATGGAAAAGACCTTAGCTTGAGCCTAGCTATCTCCAGCACCATCCTCTAAAAATAAAAGCATCCCTTGTGTGTTTTTACTTCATATTGCATTTGAAAGTATTTATATTCTGCCACTAATGAAGTTCTGAGTCAAGGTGTTGAGAACCAGACTACACAGCTTTGCTCTTCCAGCTATTCTTGCATGAGCTGCAACGTTCAGAGCTATGGCCATATATTTTCCCTGCTTCTGCAGTATTCCCATGCTGAGATTCCAAGCTGCTGTTTAAACTACCTGCTACTTATTTCTACTACTGTGGCCCCTCACAAAAAAAACCCCAATAAGCTGTGGTAGCATTTACCAGTCTTGAGAAAGGAATGCTTCCAGGAATTAGGTTACAGTGTCAGGAAATCTGTATTTCTAGTAGTCCTTCCCAAGAGACTTTTATTTACACCAAATTCCAAGAAGGGGATTATGAACAAGTTATTGATTTCAGTTTTGGAAGCCTTTTGTTAATGTTTGGAGACTACTAGGGCACAAGTTTCTGAGGGGCACAATTAAATTGGAAGGCATTTAGGTTCCTTCAGGAGGCACTGGGGCTGCACAGGACTTAGCCCTTGGAAAGACAAGTTTTCACTTCACTGACATGAGCTCCCCCTGAAGCACAGAGGAAAAGATCAATATAATACACTTTTGCTGTTCTCACTTCAGGTAATTTGTATTACTCAGCAGTCTACCTCCAAAACACATGCAGTATGTACACTGGAGTGTGTGTGTGCACTCATGTGTGTTGAAATAGCCTCACTTTTGTTACAATGTGGAAAACACCTTTTAAGTGTATGCTGACTTTGAAGTGATGTTTGTTATTTATAAGCAGAACTGGAAATGATGCATTAATGCCACCATCTAGTTAAGACCGAATGTGTAACTATCTTGTATCAAGGCTTAATATAATTCAGTGCATGTTTAATATGCTGCACGTTTGCTGTTTTTCTGAGGTGAGGAGGGACTGAAAAGCATATTACATCTGAGTAGTTTACCTCCTTGAAGGACATTCCATGATGCATAATTAGTACAAGATTATAAAGAATGTATTAATTGCAGATAATTTTAACTACAGTGCTGGTTGTAAAAAAACTACAATTACAGAAATGCTGATCAAAGTTTGTTTCAGATGCAGTTGAACGCATCTTGGAATCTTACAGTCACAAAGCTATAAGGAATTATTTTTCAACTAATAACTGTCCAGCTACTTACTTAAATAGCAAGAAGGCTAAATGAGACTTGATGTGCTTCTTGCTTGCTCCCTGCATTGCTCCTTTAAATAGTACCTGATGACTGTGTCTACAACCAATTCAGAAGAGAGGACAAGAAGTTTTCATCAAGCCTGGTGAACAGTAGGAGGCTGTATATGGGCCTCCTTGTGGTGCTGCTACTTTAAAACCTGTGCTTTCTGCCAGTGCATATGCGCTTCCAAACTCCCTGGTTACGCTAATGCAGTGTGGCTTCAGTGGGATTTTTGTTGGTGTATGTGTACTGGCAAGGGAAGGATTTATTACTTACATCACCAGCCTGGCAAATGTAAGATGGGCCTGACTCTGTAACTGAGATTATTAGCTAATGGCTATAACCAATCCTGGGTGTGGTGCTTCCCATCATTACTGTCAATTACGTGGGCAAGATCCATACAGCAAAATTAGGGTGACTGGGAGAAATTGCATATCATCAGCAAGCTACAACTTGAAAATGAAGCCTGTAACGGTGATGCCTTTTGGCTATGGAACATGAGGGAACAGTGGGCATTTGTGCACGATCTGCAAATACACAAGGTGAGAGAGAAAAACAAAACAAAGTAGAACAACTTGCTCAAGGTATATGCAGCCAGGTGAAATCCTGGTGCCAGGATTTGTGCCATCCAGTCACTTACAGGCAACTACTGTAGTTAAACGCATACCAACATCATTTCCTAACCAGAAAAGCCACTTGTAATTAAGGAAACAAAGAGGTAAAAACAGGTGAGCTGCTTTCAACCAGTCATGACCAAGGACACTGGCATCTACTAGCAGATGCATTAAGAAATTTTGACATGCTGAGGCCAACAGGTATCCACCTCTCTTTACACATGTTAGCTATGATTTTTCTTTTTTTAAATCTCCCTCTTCTATACCCAAGTCAAGTCTTTAAGCCCTATTGTTATTAGAAAAATAGCCAAGATAGCAGCAGCCTTAGCTTCAGCATTTGGGGGAAAAACTTAAGCAACCCAACCAACAAAACTTTTGTGCTTACTTACATTACAGTTTTTTTTCTTGTCATATATAAAGGAACTTCTGTGATCATCAGATTTCTTAGTTTTGCTTTGTTTATTCACCTGCAGAAGCTGTTTACCCCCTACCTTCTACCACAAACATAATCACATAATTACACTATCATCCAAATCAGAAGGCTCATAACCAATCAAGTAATTTGCTGATGATGATTTCAGCAACTTTCTTGTAGAAGACAATACACCAAACTTTCCTCATAGCAATAAACTATGAAGTTACCTTCATCAGCTATTCATTGACACACTGGAACATTGCCACTTAAAACAGAGCTGAAGTGCCATCATTGCATCATTATTTCTCCAATGGCAGATAGCTATGCACCATGTTTACTTATTACAACGTTTTAGAATAAAAATAACGTGCCATGGAGTGGCTTTCCAACGTCTACCATTACCTCAGGTACCTGGAATGTCAGGAAAAAAAAATCCCCATCTGGTTTATATTATTAATGCAATAGTGGAAAAAAACTTAATCTATGTCCTTGACAATCTCTAGTGCTCATATGAAAGATGCATTTTATTAGGGCATTCACACTATGCATGAAGCACAGAAACAGTTTATAACGTAGCATTTAAATTTCTTCTGAGAAAAGCTACCATCTCTCAATGGGATGTACTGAAGATGTAACTAATCCTACATCTCCTGGGAATGTGAATACCTTGTGGAAAACAATACCTGGAATATTTCAGGTGAACAACTGTTTATTTTACCCATGAGTCATACCTGTACCCCTGTATTATGGTTAACTCATAACTGAAATGTGCTCTGGAGAACAATGTTTTCATTGAATTCAGCAAAAAGCTATGCTGTAATTAATATGAAGGAACAGCTTCCTCTCCAGCACCAGAGTATCTGAAGCTTTAAGAAGTCTGTCATGATGTCAGATTTCCGACACCTTGGCCTCAGAAAACTAGTCTCAATACTAAGTTTTTTTAATGGGACTTAACTATCATCTTCCTTCTCCTTCCTTGACTTAAAGACACCAGGTGCAGATGTGTGCCAATAGTGACAGAAAGGCCAGGCAAGGGGGAGAGCAAATATGACCAAAAATACCAAACCAAAACCAAAACTGTGACAATTGTGTACCAGCCTTGTTAAACCTCTTCTTTATCTTATTTGCTTAGAACACCTTTGCTACTTATTTAGAGCCTAGAGTGCCTCTTTTACTTTGTGTCTTATTGCTTATTAAAGTTCAGATGTTCTCCTTGGTGAGCAGTGTGCACAACTCCATCTCAGTGGGATGGATTTACACCAGCTGGATGTCCAAAAACTTGCTTTTCTTCCTGTAACACAGTTCAGAAAATAATATTAACTTGCCATACTATCTAAAAAATCTCCACCAAAGCTACAAGCTGGAAGAGCAATTATTGTTCCTCCATGAATTGGTGTATCCAGCAGCTCTCTTCTAAAGGACGCTATGGGGACATACAGAGGTTGGTTCAGGTCCTCTTCACTGTGTGTTTGGGGACAACTGCCACTGTAAAAAAGGTTAAAGCACTCAGCAGTGGAGAGGCTATGCATAGGCCATTTTAATGTTCATGAGCTTTATTTATGCACTTAATTCCCACACCTAGTTAAAACCTACCTAACCCCTTGGCACTGTTGGAACACTTGCTAAAGTTGTCTAGATTAAGCAATATTTATTGCTATTCACAAGCATAGCCTGCACTGCTGCTTATGAGACCTCCTTCTAAACCAGCCCCTCCAGGAATGCGTAGCTCAGACACAAACCGATATATCCAATTAACTTATTTTCCCTGTCTCAAGCTAGGGCTCTAAGGGTGCCAAAGGAAGGTGGTTGCCTAAACCTCATGTCCCCTTTGTGCTAGCTGGGCTGCTCCTCTTTTTGTTGGTGAAGTATTTCATGGAATAGTTCTGTCTTTCCCACAGTGGAAAGAAATCTCTAGCCATTCAAGCAGAACCTTTGGTAAAGCAATCCTTTGTTTCTCATTTTCATAACTCATTTATAATGTTTAGGACATTAACGTGATAAATGAAGATACAGAGGCAATGGCTTGAGTAATGCTAGGCTTGTGTGCCTGTTGCAACTTTGGTAAAACCAGAAACATGTGAGAGAGGTTTGGGTTTTTTTTTTTAAATCCTCACCATCTTTTGCTAAGTCTGGTCACATAGCACAGACATTCTAACCAGTCTGTGATTAATTAGCTAGAGATCTGCAACAACTCCTCTTCATGACTAAATATTTTTTTAGTCTATCAAACTGTTAGTGCAAAGTGGGATAAATGACACTAGAGGGCCAATGATCCTGACCTGGAGGTTCTGTTGCTCATTGAGGCTCCAGATGCTGAGCACCTTTTCAGATGAGCCCGAGATCCCCTTGGCCTTCTCCGAGTCAAAGTCAAGGCTCATCACTGGCTCCTGGTGGCAAACAAGTTGGCTCAAGGCTTTTCCCGTTGACAAATTCCAAAGGACCACTGATCCATCTTCATAGCCAGCCAGAAGCAAAGGTTGTGAACCACAGCTGAGCTGATCAAGAGAAAAGTACAATTGTTTGAAAAGTAAATAGTCTGTTAGGAAAATTGTCATCCCCAAGTAGGTTTCAGTCCAAGCACCAAAAAAAATAAATGAAAATGCTGACTGGTGTAGAAGTGAAATGTTCAGCAATCTGAATGTGAAATCCTGATAGTCCTTCCACTTACAAAAACCTTTACTAGGTAACTGCTGACATGCACTTACGGTTTTTATATCTGCATATAAAATTCTCTGTTTTTATATATATATATATAAAAAACACATACATATATACACAAGCATATATATAGAAAATTTCTCACTGAAAATACAAACTATTGCCCTCTACAACACCTGAAAAAAAGGCTGCGTGAAGTTTTCAGCCGTTTTACTTCCCGTATGGACACTGAAAGAAGTGCCATGTGTAAAGGTTCCCGTTTCACATTGCCAAGTGTAGGGTTACACACAGGGAGCGTTTACCCAAGTGCACCACAGTACTTAAAGGTAAACACTGAACCTCTCCTCAGGAATCTCTGGGTGAGTCACCAAGGGGTTAACGGGCGCCCGAGTCCCACTGTAACCAATTGAAAGCTATTTTGATTAATGATGTCACAGGCCAAAGGGCATGGCACCCTGGGCAGACACCTAATTTATTTAAGCCTCTGAAATAACTCAAAGAAGGGAACATTACTGGATTACATGTCACACTTAAGGAAAATATTCATCATTGCGCCAGCCAAAAGACTAATGACTCTGTGAGCAGTAACTGGTTACGTGAGTGAAGATGCAAATCCCTAATGAAAAGCAACTAAGAAACACGAATCTGTTAATGCCAGTTATTTCTTTAATAGGAGAAGAAACACCAAAATAGCTATTTGGTTTGTGACCACAGAAACCACAACTGCAGGGACATCTTACCCTAAGAAATATATCCAATAGCTTATTCAGCTCTTTCCAAGCACTGTCTGACCCTAGAAGATACTCAGTTCAAAATAAAGGACATTTATAAAGAATTAATTTTTACTGGCATGACATTATTGAATGAAATTCTTCAGATTTCTGTCTGTCAATGTCATGATACAACCCTGTAGTGGCCAAGGGCTCACTGCCTCTGTTAATGGTCCAGACTGGTCTCCCACTGGTTATTATTTGTTCTAGGGGGAGTTAGACTAACAAGAGATGGGTGGTCCAGGTAATAAGACTGCTGAGTAAAGGCCTCATGTTCTTCCTCAGATTTATTCAGCATAAATAAGTGTTTAAATGAGGAATGGATCTCACTGAGCAGGGAAGAAAATTGCTCCTTAAAAAAAGGAAACCAAGGGGAAATCCCCTACGTCACCTTTCTGAACAGTTCTGCCCACACCTGGGACCTGCAGGAGCCTCGTTCTTTGCTTTAAGATCCCTTTTCTTTTGAAAAGGTAGGGAGCATGCCCTGGCTAGAGAGGCCTGCAAAGAAGGTGTCTCACACTGCCCAGAACTGTGCAGGATTTTTCTGTCAAACTTTTGATTTGCTAAAGTAGTAACATCAGAGCAATGAATATATGTCAAAAATATATTAATTAATGTTAACTCATCAGGTGTTTTGGATGAAGAGTACCTTGTTTTTAATACTGGGAAGAAGTTAAAAAAATCTGGTTGAAACCAACATTCCAGATTTTATTTATTTTTAATAAAAGATAAAACCTTCAAAGCAAAGCAATGTATTTCATAGGTACTTCAATTACGTTTAAATAAGGCCCCCAGTTTGGGCATAACCCCCCAATTATTTGTACTGCTCTCCTATGAGCACCCGACTCCCCCGGAGCCCTGGAGCTCTACACAATTCATTCATTAGCTGATAAACAAGATTGGGGTGGGCAGGGTCAGCCCTCTGCCTTGTTCAAAGGTTGTTTGTATCTGAGCTTATATTTGAAAACCAGTAATTTGCAGGTGAGATCTAAGACTGGTATATTTAAAAAATAAAGTATTGTTTTCTATGAAATTAAGGTCTCCCACACCTATTCTTCCTGACTTTCCCTAATCTTACAAAATGTAATATTTCAATGAGTACATCTACTTGAAATTAAACAATAAAAGCTATTGAAAGATCAGGGGAGCTCTCAGTCTGATGCCTGGACTCACCAAGCCGTGGTTCACAAGGGCCTATTTATTTCAGTTCCCAATCACGGACACTTCTGGTGAAAAGTCTTCACCATTCATGTTTTGATTGCAGTGGAAAAATTAAATTATAAATCATTGTTCTTCCTAAGCAGAACATTTTGTTGTTGCATTTGGATAACTGTCAAGGAAGGAAGAAAAAGTGATCTGCTGTCAAATCAACAGGAATAATTGCTATAGTTTATATAAAGTAATAACTCTGCGTTTCCAGTTTCTACATGTATTATACCTTTTGAATTATTTTGTTTGCACCATTACGCAACATGATGCCTTCCTCAAGGAGTGCAAAAAATTTAAGGGAAAACTATCCTTAGTTCTGCAAATCCTACCCCACCCAATTAGTAATAGCAGGAAGGTGTGAAGCTGAAGGGACAGTGCATTTAAGAATGTGAATTTTCACAAAGCAAAAAACCCCAGCATTGAATGAACTAATGCACCTAAGGACAGACCTAGTAAAATGAGAAAAATGTTTCAAACTAACAAAATAAACAGCTGCAAGCTTTTAAACTGCTTAGGAGAAGTGAGGCTTACTCTCCAAGCCTAACCTAAGCCTCGATTTCATTCTGCTCTACAGTGAAGTTTCTAATTCGTGCTGCTGCTGGTAAGGTGCATTGTTGCCCTGATATGTGGATCTTTTTTTATTGGTTTGCGAAAAAAAAAACGATAATACATGGCTGCGGCCCCCAAACACATGTTGGCCAACAGCCCTGAGCGTGCTTCCTTCACACCATTGTGTGGCTTTCTCTATATCAGCTTCTGTTTCAACTTGTTAATTTACTGTGCCATAAGCAACGTCAAATGCTCTCTTAGGCAACACGGTGCCCACAAGCGATAGGCTGGGGAGTGCTCATCTCCTGGGTACGTCTCTATTGCCCAATGCAGTGATGTACAAAGAAACCCCGGACGGGGAAGGAAGGAGCACAGCTGGGTTAGCTCGCCCTCCTCTGCTGCTACGGTTTCAGGGTTACTCAGTCACTTCCAGCAAAACCATGAAACAGAACGCAGAGCATCACTTCGGTACACCACGGATAATTATTTGCCCTGAAAAGCAGCATCCTCTCCCATGCATTTAAAATGAGTTGCATGCAAATACAGCTGCAAGACTGTAAGGCATTATCCATCTTTGCCTGTTGCAGTCTAGGAAGTTGTGGTGACTTCCCAAAGCCAGAATTTACATGGAATAATTTACCTCTCCCAGTTTGCAGTCCTCTGCTTTATCCTCAGTGGCAACAAAATTAAAAACTACATAAAATTAAGACTCTGCACCTGCACCTCCTTCCTAGAGGAATAGCGATATTAATGCATGTAGAAAATAGGGCAAGACAGAGGACTTTTTATAAAGGCAACAAAATTTTCAACACTGAACATTTCCTCAGTTATCTTCATCTTATTAAAATATGTTCAGGAGACAGAAAGCCCCATTCATTTCATTGAGTACTGAACACTGATTGCATTTTTAGGAGAAACTTGCTGTTTAACAAAGGTTTGATCAGTCTATTTAATTTGCCTTCTATTTTTCTTTCTAGTTTTTAATTACACCATGGGACTTGAACGGTGGCCTCTCTTCCTTCTGTCTGAAGTCAGCACCTGACCTCCTCTAAACTTCAGTCAGTTCAGGACCCAAGGCCTCAAATTCACAACCGATTGATAATTTTTTCAACTGAAACCAATACAAATGCTCAGATGAACTTGCAGGAATAATATACTTGAAATCAGCTCTGGAGACCTATAACTCTATGTGGTCAGGGGTTAAACTGGAAATCACCTTTGTCACCAATTCTTTGGAGGTTTAGAACGGATCACAAAAACTCCTTCCTCCCTCTACTGCCACCTTTTTGTATTACTTGTCTTTCACCGGTGGCACCCCAGAAACAATATTTGCTGAATACTCTGCAAATGTGTTTTTTTCATTAACTGCTTTTATTTACCTTTTTGCCCAAAGTCAATACAACCATAAATATTTTGTTCCTATTGTATGTCTGGAATAGAAATGTTCATAGAGTGCTTCCTTGTCCTGAGGGCACTGCAGTGAATGTAACCTGCCATTAAAATCACCGTTTTTTTTTAAGTAACTCAATCATTTCTCATCATTCTTAATGCAGCAAGAAACCATATCAAACAACGGGCTTTGGTAAGTCACTCATTTTCCTCTTGATTGATGCACAAACTGTATCTATCCTAAGGATACAAAGCTCTCCCTGAGCATTTGCAAATCTTCCATTAAAGCTTGGAAAGCTCTGAAAGTTACATTAAGGATGTTCACAAATCTTTCCCCCCTTTAATAGTATAATTACTTGATTGGTTTGATAATAAATCAAAATCCAAGTGAAGAAAGATTCATGTGCTGCATATAAAATGAATCACAGGGAAAACATTTCACAATTAGCAGGCGCTCTTGCCTTACCTGCCATAGCTTCAGACACATGGGCATGCCCAGCTTGGCACCCGCCTCTGGCTTCAAGGTACAGACTGACGTCTTGGATGGCAGCTCCAAAACCTGAACCTGACATCAGGAAAACAAGAGTATTTGGTCAGGCTCCAGGTCAAAACTCTGCTGTTAAAAACACAAGTCTTTTAGGATGATTAAGGCTACTATAAGCTCTTCCAGTAAAAACTGTCTGGAGGAAACTGAGGAATGCATATTAAGTTGGAGCTGTAGGGGAAAATACAGCTACCTAAATAAATGCATTGTGTTAGGAAAGACAAAACTGCTAGAATGAACACCTCTTCTTCTTCCGCTCTCTAGTTAATCTGTATTATGGTTTTCTTTCTGTACAGTAAATGATATTGTGCGTTACGCTTCCTTCTTCTCCCTTTCCCCTTTTTCCATCTCTTTTGCTGATTTGTTATATTCACTTGTGGACACTTGCATTGTCTGTTCTGTCTTGGTAAAACAGAGCTTGTTGTAGAAATATAGGAGATATAGATATAGATATATATATATATATATATATATATGAGGTGGAGTTTTTATTTACTGGCTGACTGCACTAACAAGATGTAAACCCTGAATTATCTGCTAATGCAGGCTGGAGCACTGATGGCATGCAGGTATTTTTAACCCAATATTGTCTGACCTTATTCAAAGCAGGGTCAGACAATACTGTGTTAAACACCTGCTCTCTGTCTACACAGCAGCTTCCACTGTTGCTTGCAATGATGGTAGAGAACTATGGATCTGATTTTTTTTTTCATTAATCACTGGGCACGTCTTTTCTCTGCCAAGGAAGTAGCTCATTTCCACCTCAGGATGATGCAGGCAAGATGAGGGGAGTCTGACTTTGCAATTTGGCACTGGAAGGTTTTGAGTCTCTTGATTGACATGGAAGTGCTTCATTCTGGGCTGATTCTCAAGCCTGGAACTGTGGAGAAATACAAGTTCCTAGGTATCAAAAACTTGCTGCCAGGAACATCGCTGTTTCTCAAATGAATACTTAATCACTGAGGTGATCATTTATTTTAATTAAATAAACAATGGTCTGCATTATGTCGTAAAATTGAAGGACTTCAAACATTTGATAAATCCAGGCTAGCCAGCCACTCTAGGCTATTTCAGAATGTGCAAAAGCCCAGCAGTGCTGTTGGACAGCCCCCGTCATGCGGATTTCCTTGAGCATCTGAGATGAGGTATTACACAAATATGGCTCCTCTGGGAGGGATCAGTCAAGACCACGGCAGCTGTGATGGCGTTCCAACCCCAGACCTTCAGTTTAAAGCTTGCCAGAACATCTTCCTATTTCTACAGGTTGCGAGCTGGCCTGCCAAAAGCCAGCTGCACTCCAGCACTGCGAGTTGACAACGAACTAAACACAACATACACAACACTTCCTAAAGCCACTTAGCAATGGAGCAGGAAACTATTCCCCAGATCTGAGGAACGGCGACTACAGAAAAGAGCCGTCCCATCTGTAGACCCAACCTATGAACAAACCAAAGTTTGGTCATCTGGGAGTTGTGGTTCTTTGGAGCTGCACTCTTAACAAAAGATGCTTTTCTCTTGGCACTTTGCTCACTATCAACTTAATGACCAAGTTAGCTATTGCAGGAAATGAGCTATAAATATGAAGATGAGCTGCTCCCATCTTTCACCCTTCATCACTGGCCCTCCAAAGAGGCTCTTGGACAGGACTGAAACTGCAACTTTCATGTAATAAGGAAAGATAAATTCACTGTGATAAATGCACTTTTGCAGGTTAAAAGACAAAAAACCACCACCACTAAACCTCCTTTGCTTTACCTTGATTGAAAACGGACAGTCTGGTACAAGAGCTCACAGAGGACAAAGAAAAAAAGATGAGAAAAGCTTTTTGCAGGAGGCGGGCAGGACTGACAGTCCCAGAGACCGTCTGCACGAGAGGCAACTGAGCCTTAGAAATAAATACTATTTCATATATTTTGACAACTGTAACCTAAAACTTGAAGTTCTGTGTTTATATTGGTTTTGCTTAATAGGAGAAAGATTTGCCTTTGCCTGAGGTTACTAGTGTTCCTGGGTGGCTAAAACTGGCCACAAGGAAACACACCCTTTTTCTTTTTCACATTAATAAAGCTTTTAACGTGTTTCTGGCAAATTGGCAAGAGAAGTGCGTGTAACTCATAATTGGTGATTTAAATGCAATCATGAACAAATAAATGCCTGTTCAGATCTCATTATTTATGGACTGAACCTGCTTTAAGACAAAATTACTCTTTTTTTGGGCACCAGCCAAGCATAAACACTTATTAAGTCTTAATTTTAATCATAAGCTGCAAATGTACTGTGTCTCACACACTGCTGCCTATTTGGAAGCACTATATATTATGGGAGCTTATGTGAATTTATTGAGACCTGACACAGTTCTAATGTAAAGGTTCGTACACAGAGTGGAACTCTTTTACCTCAGGAGACAGCAAATCACTATCAGTTCACAGGGTGTAAGCAAACAAATGAAAATAAAACAGAGATGAGTTGTAAGAGCCATTGTGGTGAATGTCTTCTCTTTGGATCAGACGATTGGTTAATTCTGACCACAATGTGTGTGCACACTCTTTGTCTGACACAAGAATGCACTTGTCAATTTTGTTTAACTTAAATATTATTGAGCACTGCTGTAAAATGGAGAGTTCTTTGTTTGATCAGAACAACATATGGGGCTTAGAATGGTTGTATTTGCTGGTACAGTGGTTGTGTCTACAGGCTTACTCTGTTCTGTAAAAGGCTGAACACTCTGGCTGTGAGCCAACAAAGTACTTAAATATGTGCTTAACTTCTGAATAATAAAAACTTCACGTTTTCTAGCAATTCAGGCACCATTCCCGCTTATTACTTCATACATAAAATATGCAACTTCCAGTTTTAAGGTACGCATCCTGTAGTCCAGATAACCATGTGACCTTTTATGTTCATGAACAATTTGCAATTAGCCACAGTATTATTTTCATATTTATGTCAGTTTTAATATTTTTTGTATTTTGATGTCCAATATTTGAAATAATTTATTTTTGTGTTATGTCCTCCAATAGTCCTTCAAAGAAAACAGAAATACGATTTCTACAAAGCAGAAGTGGAAACTGCCAACAAAGCCGTCAGTCAATGATTGCTGTGACAGCGGGTATTAGGTGTGGACTTACCCAGTAGGAGCTGAAACGGACCCTACAATTATCTCACACTGAGCAAACCTCTGGCCGTTAATAGTAATTCAACTACTTCCAGCCAAAGTACCAGCAGAAGAATTAGCCTGGGGTGGAAGACCACATATCGCATTACAAATCACCTGCACCTCCCCTTCTCTCACCAGACACGACTTTCAGCTTCAGGAGGAAGATGAGTACCCCCATCTGATGGCAGAATTTCTGACCATTAGCTCTCCAGAAGGACTCTTGTTCCCCTGTAGGAGCATTCAGCAGCACCAGAGGAGTTTTCAAAACTCCTGCACATGAAAGACCACCAGCAGCTGCAAATACTTAAAGGTCAGACAAAGATTGGGGTGGTATCCTTGTTATTAGAGCATGAGTTATATAATTCAGTCATCTTTCTGGCAGGTAAAATTAGTGATTAGCAACCCCAAAGGTTCCTTGTGCTGCCCTCTCTTGAGCTGGACCTTTGAGAGCAATGATGTTTTCCCTTCTGAATGATCTCATTTCAAAAGTAAAAGCACCGAAAAAGAGACACTTCTTACCTCGTCTGTGGCTTTGGCTGCCATGGCCATGAGCCAGCGCCCCTGCGCCACCTTTAAGAGAGAGCATCTGCAGAACCCCACATTCTCTGTGAAGACAGAATCCGTCACTGAAGTCCGTCCCTCTGCTAAATCCCACATGCAGATCCTCTGGTCGCGGCCCTGACTGTGACAGTGAAAAGGGTATTTGTGAGCACCAGGTCTTAGGAAGTCTGACTTCCTGCAGGTTAGTATCTCTAAGTTGTGCGTATATATTAATGAAGTGTCATGAGTATTTGAACATCTTCATAATAAAAATACTTAAATTTTACCATTGATTAGACCTAATTTTAAAGGAAATAAAAGTATCCAGAGAATAATACATTTAGCACTCTTTCACCCTAGCAATGAAACAGAAATGTCAGGCGTGTTGACAGCTGAAAGACAAATAACAAGGCAACAATAACAAGACGAGTGCATCAAAGATAAATAAAAAGCTACAGTTATTCAGTGGTCAGCTTCCCACAGGCACAGATGACTGTTCTGATTCTGTATGTGTGGAGACACACATACAGTGCAGTGAGTAGCAGGAATTAAACAGTGCAACGCTGTGGTTATATCATCCGAAACCAGAGAACCAGCGGCTGCATCACAGATGCACTAGTGCAGCTGACACAGAGACCTCCCTGCGAACTTCTCCATCCCGCAAAAAGCCTGTGTGTTGGTCCCAGACAGCAGGACCAAGGAGGCCAAACAAAGGGCACAGCATTAACTGCTACCTATTTACGTGCTCCCGCTGGCTCTGGAACAAAGTACCACTGTGGAGAAGTTTCCAATCCACAAACTACAGTAGCACAGGATTTGTGTCCTCATGTTATCACCTGGGACAAGGACTCATAAAAAATCCTTTATCCACTCCTTATTTTAATTAGCAGTATTACCTGATGGAAGTATGAAACCAAAACAGGTAGATGCAAATCTACAGACTGTTGGGACTTCTTCAGCATCAACACAGAAACTCTCATCTGCTGTTCAGCAGTGACAAACTGTCAAAACATTTAGAGCACTGGGCATACAAACA
Organism: Nesoenas mayeri; assembly: GCF_963082525.1. NCBI lineage: Eukaryota > Metazoa > Chordata > Aves > Columbiformes > Columbidae > Nesoenas > Nesoenas mayeri. The sequence goes on along the minus strand of NC_137565.1, from coordinate 7,545,472 downwards.
ATGTGGTACTGCAAGCAATTGTGATTTAGCTTTAGAACAGAGAAACAAAAAATACAGGTAACTGCTGTCCTAAAATCGCACTTCTATGTGAACTGTTATAAATATACAGTAAAAATAGAGGTATGGAAAAACTTTACAATCATACAAACAATGCTTTATTTAATATGATTTTATGGGGTAGTGTTGATAATTGTACTTAAGCAGATAACAAATATAAATGCTAATGAGTTCCACTGCAAATTATGAGATGTCTTCTCCAGATAAACATGTCAGAACACCTCCTAGTCATACAGACACTTTGGCATCTACTCTAGATCACTTGTCTAATCCAAAGTACACAAATCTTCCCAACCTTCCCTTGCTAAACAAGAACAGAAGGTATTTTGCAACAAAGCAAAGGTGCAACTCGGCATTCTTGCTCATTTTCAGTCTTCCATTCTCCATCTCCGATTTTTCTTTCCTTACCTTTTCTCCCTCTCCTCTCTATTTATAAACCATTTATATCAGTTTTGATCTTCCCTGAGAACCAGTTGTGAAGCATTTGTCAACTTCAAATCCAAGTGTATTTCCTTTACCCAAAGACCTCACCTGATCCCAATGCAGTAATAAAGACACTTTGGACTCCAAGTTGTTGTGATGTCATCACATATCTATCATAAATTAATTAATTGTATATTTTTTCCCACTTTTTGTTCTACAGTTTTTCTGTACTTTTGTACTTTACATTTCCATATGTGTTGGAGAGACTTTCAGTGACCCCAGAAATAAGACTTCTTTATTTCTTCTTCAACCATGTACCTCACAAAACCAAGAACCATTTCACTGTTTGTTGCCCGCTTTGCTAACCTGAGGAGCGTCTCTTTACCACCCATTGTCTGCACACAGTACACAGATTTTCTTCCATGGCCATCCAGTGCTGCGTCCACTCTGTGTGTTTTCAGGTTCCAGATGTGGATAAACCCGTTCTCAGACCTGGCAGGAAGAACAGATGCTTTCAGTGTGACCACTGCAGACAATCTGATAAGAGTCTGATTCTTCTCCTTTTTTTCCAGAATTGACACAGTTGCACAAAGGTAACACACACATCATTTACCAACCATGCATTGTTGTTTTCTCCAGATACAATTTTTCTAAATAATACACTTTGTTTTTAAAAGAAAATGTCCATATGATGCTCAACTCAGCCAGAAATCCTAGTTTACTTACCCAGAGAAAAGAACGGGGACATCAGGTTCTTGGCCTCTACAGGAAAAATGCAGAGTGTGGACTGCAGCGCTGGTACCCCTGAGAACAAACTGCGGATCCGGAGGTGGCAGAGCCATCCGAGCAATGGCCTGGGGGAGCGAGGAGAAGGCACAAATATAGCGGGTAAGGCAGCCTAAAGTGAAACTGCAACTTTAAATATATTCTGACCAGGATCATTACTTTCCTCTGTGTATTATCATGAGTGGATGTTATTTCTACTCGCCATACAGTTCAGTGTAACATATTTCTCGTTACCATCAGTTGATCAAGCGGCTGTCAAATCTGCTTTGTGCTGCATTCCTTTTAAAGCAAGGTAAGTGCTGAGCTGACCATGTGCGTGCACCACTTGTATGCTTGTAAATACAAAACTATTCAGCTGTTCTCCTTGCTGAAGAAAGGAAGAGCTGCAGAACGCAAGAAACTGGATACCCATAATTTCAGTGGGCAAGCAATTTATCATTCCACTTAGCCCCTTGGCAAGTCTTTTCACTTCCGCCCCATAAAAATACTGTTTCTGTGCTTTCCACTCACAAACACAGAAAAGCATTGCAGTGAACATATCAACTGAAAAGAATTTCAGATGAGATTAGAGTTATGATCATTTTTACACAAGAATCCCATTACTCCCAACAATTTTTGGTTGCAAGCACCATTACTTGAAAAAATAAATGCAGTATTTTACACGAGCATAGTGACTACTGCATCAAACATTTTATTCCAAGGGGTTTGTATTCCCCAGAGGATCAATAAAGAGAGATGGATGCTTTCAGCTTTATGTCATTGGTTCAAATGTGGCCCAAGTCAGCAAAGAACAGCGCATCAGATGGCGAAGCATGTTGCCCTAACATGGGAAATGCGAAGGACAATTCATTATGAACTGACAGAGACAGTTTGTGTGATCTGATTAGACACACTCCTACTGACCCAGCACATTCACTGTGTATTTCCATGCACGTTAATGCCTTTGCTGGCAGTTGTATGCAAGCACCAAAGGACAAGGGCAACTTTTCTGTGTCAAATGACCCTCCAGAGCTGTGCTGGGACAAGGCAACCAGCAGCTTCTTTGACTGTAAGCACAATTTGCAACTCATTGGAAAATGCATTATAACAGGCATTGCAAGAAACATCTTAGCCATGAACAGTTTTCATGGCTTTCTCTGTGACATTACTGCTTACACTTGTATTCCTGCTTCTTCCTTTTTGACCTGACTTCATACAGAAAATGACACCTTTTGCCACTACAGACATCAACTCTCATCACTCTTTCTCATTTATACATATATTAGACCGGATTAAATAACACATTTTCTAAATTCAGTAAGGGAAGATCAGTGGGTTGGTTCACAGCAGGGCAATTGCAGAGAATCAAAACAAAGTGCCAGAGCTACAAGTTACACGGTAAATTAAAACAGCTCAACTTGTAATTGTCATCTCACCTCAGTATCAGCTTTTGAGTTGTGTTTAATGGATGCACTTGCTATTGCACCTCATTTGCAGGTATACCTTGAATGTTTATAGATCAGTAATCGTCATGGTACCTAGGGGTCCTAATTAAATACAATTATCTTTTAGGATTAGTGGTGAAACAGGATTCTTCAGCACAATGTGCAATTCTCCCTCAACAGCGCTGTGTAATTAGGTATGAAAATAATGAGCTCAGTGGATAACCCCCATGTTTTAGAGCCCTGACTCATGTGTTTTATGGTGTTGTCTGATGATCTAGACTCATGATAGGCCAGAGTGAATTTTCAGATGATTACATGATGCACAGGTTCACCCCCATGGTGAGATCCAGCTGTTACAAACTTGTTAGACTAAGGATTTTGTCACCAAAGGTCACCCCTTTGTGACAGCACAGCTGCATGCTGTTGCCCTCAGAGGGACACTGTAGAACCAGGTAAATAAAACAGTACCGAGGCGGCTTGTCAGAGGAGTGGGGTCCCTCTTCAGGATGGAACCATCCTGGGTTAGTACACTGAGCAAGGAAAACAAAGCAGAAGTGAGCCAACCCAGAGGCGATCTGGGATTACAAGGCAGGTTTTTAATAGTATTTTTCTAATTACTGACACAGAAGTTTTTGCTGACAGACAGCAAGTGTGTGCGCGGCTGTGGGAAGGGTTTTGCCTGGCATGGAACAGACGCTACTAATGCATGTCTTTACAAGGACAATATTTCAGAACAACCCTCAGACTGGCTACAGGAAAAAAAACAACTGAAAATGTACTTCCAAGCCACAAGCAAGTGAAGGGACTTTTTGCTCCATGAAGGCTGGCTCCTTGCTTGCTTTTTAGCTAATCAGATATGTGAATCTGGAAATTTGGCTTAATATTATACCTATGTCATTTTTTATTTGGCATATAACTCCTTGTTACTTCCTATCGTGACTCAGCAGATGAATGGCAGTGTGACAGTATTAAGTGTCTCATTTGTCTTCTAGCAAGTCCTGAACTATAAAATTGCATCTGTGCTGTCTTCTTCATCCATGAGCTCGGACTTAAGACCAAGTCACTTAAGACCAAGATTTAATTAAAAGTTCTTAGGTACTTAAATCAACAGAAATTCCTATGAGGTCACAAATAGATGGGAATTTGGTGCACTGGTGCCTTAAAACCTCCAAGAAAGTGTCTGGCTGTTCCTGGTGACACATAAGCATCCTCCAAAACATGACATTTAGCCTCCCTTCAACTCAGCAGGCAGCTCAGTATCTCTGCTTCACTTACAGGGATAATGACATACATTGTGGTACACTGATACTAATTGATAATGGTTATACCGTGCTTTGCTAAGCACACAGCTGCAAACATGCTAAATATGATGAGTGTGCAATGGTTAGAGCCCCTGGGTACATTTTTAAAAGTGCCTAAGTGATTTAGAAACCTCAGACTCATTTTCAAATGAATTTTCAATCCTAAAGCTCTAGGACTTTTGAAAGTTTCACCTCAGGTGTCTGCAAATGAGTTCTCTAATTAGCACAATATTTATTTTCTTGTTAACTCTGTCTAGCCTCAGGGAGACCAATCTGTTCTTGTTAACTGGGGATATCTGCAGCAAATTTAATTAAATTAATTTGCTTAGTATTTAGGCTGGTCTGAGAGCAAAATCTGGCTCAAGGGCTTGAACAAGCAAAGTGCAACCTGTAGAAGAAAGTTCATTTCAAAGCATCGTAGGGTTAGACTATATGTTCATGCTCATGCTATGGCTCCTGCCTCCTGGGAAAGGACATTTAAAAGATACGAATCACTTTGCTTATGGCATTATTTGTTTGCAAGAGGGTATCACCAGTAAGAGATGCAACACCTCATCATCACATTCTTATTTATTAAAAGTTGTTCCACGTTTAGTGCTTGTAACAGCATCCTCCTTCAGGGGCTGAACTGCGCTCTGGGATGAGACACACAACTACAAGTATTTTTCACAAGGTGCAGCGCAAACCCTTGGGCGCCTGCACGGATTATATTTGCTATGCGAGCAAGGAGTGGAAAACCCAGATGTTCAAATTAGTGTTTTAATTAGCAAACGGCTACACGCACTGCACATTAGGTACTAAAAAGTGTTCTGTCTAAAAAAAAATGCTGCTACTAAATGCCGGAACAACTGAATTTCCTTCAAAACGATGTTATTTTAAAGAAGAATTCACTATTAATATCCCTCACAAAACTTATTTTGTTTAGGTTGCGATTAGAAAAATCCTCAAAACCATTTCAATGTCTATGCAGTGGTATTCCAGTATCATCACTTCATCATTTGATATAAAAAAGTTAAGCTTTTATTTAATGAGAGTCATTTAAAATATGTAAACGTCAAAAGGATTACCTTGGAAAAATCTCTCAGAGAATTAGAAACATTAAGAGATTCCCACAGGAAAAATTCCCGCAGAATTCAGCAACTCTCCTGTTCCCACTCCTGTCACTTGTATTTCTATCACACATTGAAGCAAAAACAAATTGCTATTAAAATATCATCCAAACGCCCTCCTCCCCCTACAAACTCCGCAGTTCAGTTTGAGAGACCAAGGGCTCAAGCAAAGACAAGAAAAAATCCTCCTCTTTTTTCTTTAGGCTTATTCAGAGCGGTGAAAACTCAGTGGTAAAAGAGCATTTTCAGGTATAGGAGAAATAAATCTCTCTAGGCATGTCTGGCAAACTGATTTGGGACTGAAACCAGCAGGTGTGCAGACATAATTACTACTGCAAAATATTCGACGCATCCAGGTGTGCTCACAAACAGATATATGAAATCCCTGTTATTTTTTGAAAATTCCTCACCTACCAGGTGCCACCCTTCCCAAAGGAAAACTCAGAGGAAAGAAGGAGTTGAGAAAGATGGGAAGAAATTGTTCTCCCCCCTTCTTAGGCTTTTTCTTTTTTATTAATACAAAAGCCCCTTTTTATCCCGCACTTCTGTGCCTACGTGCACTCACTGGTAAGTTGGGTGACACCTGCCATGCTGTATAGCGTGTGGGTGTTGTTTTCCAAGCGGGTCGCGAGCTGTAACTGCAGCGGAAGTCAGTGCACATAAACGACTCCCTCAAATTAACAGTGTGAAGCAATTTTGTGTATTCCATTACGTTTACAAGCTCCAGTATTAAAATACAGCAGGCAGCCCCTGCAGCGTGAGCTTTCCAAACACAACACTCCCATGTTTCCAGCCTCTAACCCACTGCAGAGAATGGGGTTTCATGGTGGTGGAAATGCCCGGGTGCGGCGGCCCTTCCCGCACAACAGCGCCTGCTTGGCCTCCCGGAATTGAGCCGCAACACAGCGGGACTTAGAAACACCTCAGACATCCCTGGGTGATGCAAAATCCTGCCTCGCTATACGGCACTTGTAGGAAGCAGAGGAAAAGAGTTCAGGGCTACAAGAAGCCAATTCATGAGCAGCATTTCAATACAGCCATTTAGGTTAGAATCCAAAATCAAAAGCCAGGCAGCCTGCTTCTTCCTTTCTTACCCCAGTCCCCCCAAACACATGGTTGTGTGCAAAGACAGAAACATGCACTAGTAAAAGGAAAATCAGTAGAAGCTTATACAGCAACTGGCTGCACAGATCAAGAGATGTAGGAGTGCTGCACAAATAGTTGCAAAAATCAGAGCCCCAGAACACATGAAAATTCACTCATCAACTAACACTGCGGCTTTCAGTCTAAAGCTCCCTTTGATATCTTTGGAGCTAAACTGAGACATGAACTGTATTGTACTTCTAGGATTTCTTTAAAGCTAATTTAAAAAATAATTTCTTTCAGGTGGAAATTAAAAATCAGTAGAAATCTTTTAAACAAGAAATGGATTTCAATCCGAAACTAGAATCAGGAGAAATTTCTGGTTTTAACCAGTAAAATGTAGTAATAAGGCACTCTTAATTTTCAGGAGTAAGGATAACCAAATGCTTTCTCTTCAATTGATTATTTTTCCTATTACTATCTACCTATGACTACCAAGTAGAGAATAAGCACAGTGATGCATATTTGTATTTCATATGTGACTTCAAAACCTAAAAAAAGAGAAAATGCCGAGGGTGGAGTGGGAGCACTCATGAGCATACTTGTGCTTGCACTGGAAAACACAATATGTAGATAGTGTAGACAGATTTCTAGATAGAATTCTCTTGCTTGCAAAACTTGCTAGTTAGAGACACATCAGTGTCAAATAGAAGGCGATGATTTATGTGACCTACCTATACAATCCTTTATCAACTGATATCATAAACCTGTTGCCACACAGCCAACATTACAACTGACAAGTCCTTCCTTTCCAGGTTGGGAACGCTAAATGCTGTCAGAGCTTTCGCTCCAAAGTCATCAAATAATTTCTAATGACTAGCAATGACTGCTCAGAAAAACACTTCAAGAGTGTCATTTTGAGAAGTGCTGAGAACTCCATTTCCCATTGACTTCAAGGGAAGGCAGGAGCTCATCCTCGCTCGAGAGCTCCCCAAAATTACCTTCTCTCCTGACATTTAGACAATGAATGATAGAAGTTTCCACATTTTAATTGCAATAGTCAATGGACAGATAGCAAACAAAATTGCTTATCAGCAATTGGTGATATGCCAAGAAATGCGATGGGAGCGGAAAAGAGAATTACTAATAACATCATGCAGCGCAACACATATTTAATGATTTCCACTCAGATAATGGCTCCTCACAGCGTTAGCACCTTTTTTGTCTCTAAGCATCCCCTAAGTGAATGAGGTTAAACCACAACATATTACAATTTAAAGTAATGAAGTTTGCAAGAAAAAATACATATAAATGTCAGTGTGTAACCTTCAGGAATACTGAAACCAGGCTTGTGTCCTGAGGTTCACTTTCAAATACTTCCATCTGCTATTTTTTAAAAAGTCACTGTACAATAATTATTTTCTATATGAAAACATAGATTCAGCATGGGAACAAAACTAAGAATGAATGTAATTATTTGAAAGACACTGAGTTAGCATATGGATCTCATTGCCACTTACACATTTTGGTCACTGAAACAAAAAGCTATTAATCAATATGTAAAAGCCATAAATTAACATAAACATTAATCATTCTAATACTCCCACTGTGTCAGACTGATAATTTTTTCTAAGTCTTTCATTCTGACATATTCGCCTTCGGCTATCAGCTGGTTGACCTTTCTTGACACATTTAAACATTTTGGGCATTGCAAATCTTACTGAAGTAAACATTTTGGAGACAGCCAAGTATCATGGATACGTTTATGCCAAAAATACGGGGTCTGAAAACATGAGCACCCCTGCCTCACATGTCATTGCATTGGCTTTTCATAAGGGAGTCTAAAATACAGCATGAAATACAGCTGAAACAGATGAAATTCTAGTGTTTCATAAACAGGTTCATTCTGCAGATGAGGGAAAAGACACTAATTTATTTTACTTTCTGAAACCATTGCTTGGTAAAGTGCAATGATATAACTACAGGCAGCCTTGTTTGGAGAAAGAAAGGAGGCATAAAACCCATAGTAGTTCAGCCCTGCAACATGCTCTCCATAAAATTAATGAAACAAAAAAAAAGACAACAAATGCTGCATCACTTTGAAAAATTGAAGAATATGAAAATGCACAATAGAAGTGAAAAGAAGTATTTATGCAACTGTCTCTTGGTACTGAATCATCAGACCTAAAATGAATTTAAGTTTGTGCACTTGATAAATCATTGTAATCTAGCACAAAATTGATAAGGCAAGGACCATCAGAAGATTGTTTTGAGCAGGCTCCAGTTCAGCCATGCAAGGCAATCTGTCAGCCACGGCGCTCTGCCTGCCCGTCCTCCTTCATTAGGTGCTGCACGGTGCTGCATCAGCTACAAATCTTTTGGTTACAAGAGCTAATAATGTCCTCAGATAGCATGGGCTTAATTAAACAACTTCCAGACATTTTAGCAGCCATTTCCTGCAATAATCCTGTTTAGTAACAAACTATTAAAAAGAATTGACAGAGAAGAAATACATCAAGTTGTTACAGCAACTGAAGTTGTTTGGACCAGAATTATATGTCTGCAATTAGGGATTCTGTAACTCTGAGCAATTAAAATATCACTTTATTTGCAAACTAATTAATTCTGAACACATATTTTTCCCATTACAAACTTTTGTGATTATTTAATTTATTCCATTCTAATTACACTTTAATTAATCTACGCTCATATAATATTATACTGTTATCCTGGCATTTGACCAATGAAGACAATAAATTGATTGCAGTTCCGTTGCGCAAGAGCAGAAACTGTCATGCCAGTTTCAACACCGCGTTTATTTATTTGCCTGTTCTATTACTTTTCTTTTCCTCCCACAGGGCATAGGAACATGTAACACAGCACAAATCAGATGACTTTTTGTCTTCTATACTTTTTTCTTCAAAGCGTGAAATAGAACTTAAAGAGTTTTTAGTATTAAGGAAATGTATACGTAACATGATATCACATAATAAAAATATAACCTATAGGAAATTAAATTACACTCCTAGAATAATCACACAACGACTTACCAATTGATTCCTGATGTACAGGACCATGTCCAGAGCTGCTAGAAAATTATTTGCTTCCACTGCCATTGGGCTCTGCTGAGGATCGAACTCGACACAGCCAACAAGGGGGAAAGAGACCACAACCCATTTTCATACTTATCTTAAAATTACATCCATTTTACTATCTCAGCAAGTTCTACAAGACACTGCATTTTAATTCTGCATCAGGTTACCTTAGATTCATATAAAACAAAAGCATATAAGTTCTTTTCTTACTCTATAAATATTATATTTGGATTAAATTCCAATAAAATAAATATATACAACTATTTTATTACCCATGGAATTAGTAATGTTGCCTTTTATTTTGCTTTGGCCATACTTGAAGTACAAATGACTGTCATTTACAGTCAGAAGTCTTTAAGTTTCTTTGAATATGAATGTCCCTGAAATTCACATTAGGTGGGAGGAGATACTGAGTAGTGACTTAAGAAGACACAATGAAGCAATCTGCTTTTCATGTACTTTTATTACTTCTGCTCATGTTCCTGGCTGTATGTTTTCTTCTGCTTATGAAATAACCCCCTATTGTATACGCCTTACCAAAAGCGAGACGCCCAGCAGAGGTAGGCAATTCAATTAAAGTGCACGGCAAGCTGAGCTCTGACAGTGCTTTCCAAAATATTTCCTTTTACTTAGATCAGACAGCTTACATTTCATAGATTTAAAAATAAAAGCACAAAATATGGTCACAAAATACATATTTGTTAAAAGAGGTAAAAAAAAGATTCTGCACTTAACTGAACGGGCTAAGTACTTTACCTGCATCGCCATAGTGGGAGATGCATTTATATCAGAATATTGTACCTGTTTCCTACCCCCATGTTTATATTCTCAGCGTTTGTTTCATGGACAGTACTTTGATCTGCATCAATTCAGTAGGCTGCAACTTTAAATCCTTATTCAGGCCAACTTTCAAGGTCAGAAGCAACCATGTTTCAGTACAGACCATATCATTTTGTGCATACATTTTAGTTTCTCCACAAACCTTTTCAGTACTTTTAAAAAGGGAAGACTTTGTGTTACGTATATCACTTTTAAACAGGAGTCAAACTTGCAGATTACAAACTATTTTTATGCTACTAAATATCCCTCAAAATTCAAGCTTAATTACTAATAGTGTGTGTAATTTATCTATTTAGGATTCTCATCCAATGCAGTGTAAGTATTTGGATAAGCCAAGTTATTGGAGAGTAAATTAGTCCAAGAAATCTAACAAGGATGACTATAATTCCAGTGCAAACAGGAGTTATATTTACAAGGCAAATATCACCTGAATATAATTTTTTTAAAAAGTTTATTTTAACAGTTTAGGCTAAGCTTACACTTTAGATACAAACCCACAACTGTTCTTTCCTGCCCATTTGATCACACAAGCCTACTTCCATTTTGCATGAGCATGTAGGATGCATTAATTATCTTCATCTACAAGGTTCTGAGATGAGTAATAATATGTTAAACAGTCAAACTGTTAAAATTAGAGGGATATTAATAACAAGCTGGCCCCACATTTCACAGCAGTTGAATACTGGTGATGCTTAATTCCCAGTTCCTAGTACTATTCCCTGTCTCCAACGTTCTGACCAGTCAGGTTTTCTACGGTTTATGGAGTAACGTGAACCACTGTTTAGCAAATAGAGAGAAATAAACCCAAAGTTACAGAATAGAGTTACATAGTTTACACATGTAACTTCAAGCTTCACTCCTCTCATCCAAGATAAACCACTCTTGACCAAAAATGTAGTGAAAAATGCAAAACTGTTTCATCACCTTAATTTGAAACTTTGAACAATTCTGCAGTACCTGAACTTGAACTCCCAGCCTTTGAATGTGTGTGAACAGCCCCCTATTGTACCGCACTTTTATGCTGGCAGGAACTGAAGTGTCAATCTCTCATCAGATAATCAGATTATGTCATGTTCTGACCAAATTCATTAGGAAAACTTTTACCCACCCTATTATCTCAAACCAGAAAATCTAGATCAAAGTATAACCGATTTTACAGCACAATAAAACTGTTATAAATATTTAAACACTAATTAAAAGGCCTCTTTTGTTAAAAGTAAATAAATAATTGAAAGCCACCTCTCTTCTTATAAATGCTATTCAATGCAACCATATTTATCTCACGGTTCTCAGAAAAACAGGACCTACATATGGTGGAGAGGGGAAAAAATGCACTTAAAAGCAGTCATTTGAGAAGACGCAGAGGTTCTAGACTTTTAAATCATTTGCCTACGGTAAGTCACACTGAGTGCCCATTCCTAAATCCATTCATATTGGACCATTGTCTCTCCTTTATGCAGATGTGCTGGATGCACACTACATCCAAAAGGAGAGAAGAAAAACTTTTTAAGGAAATCTTACATCAATTAGTAATTTCTCAGTAAATACAATTATATTGTAATATGTTCTCTTCCTTAAATGTGCAAGATCTTCTATCCTAAAAAGGTAAATAGCTGAAATTAAGTTGAGCTGATGTATTTTCTGCTTTTTGAGCAGATATGCCATCTGCATAAAACAAATACTGAATGTGAGAATGCTAAATATCTTCCCTTGTCTCCTTTTCACGTGGATAGCAAACATGGCATAATAGGGCACAAAATAATTCATATTAATATAATTAACAGCAAGGAACTGAGTTTAGACTAATTCATGAGCAGAAGCAGCGACAAATAACAACAGGACAGTCATCAATATTGATTTCACATCTTTTTCAGTACTACAATCAGATTCTCCATCTGTAACTCAAACTTTAAAAGTATGATAATTTACGGAAAGGAGATTAATTTAGCCATTTTGAGTCAAAGACGTATTTCATAGCTTCATCCCAAATCCTGTATATTGTTAGGATCCCTTTCCCCTTTGAAGACTTAGTGAATGATTGAAGCTTCTACTTTCTGAGAAACAGATAACACAAGACTAGTAATCTGACTCTAAGCCACTGGATAAAGGCAGTTTGTTTCCTCTTAGCCCATCTGTCAACACCTCTTCAGTAATTAGTCCTAATTATTACAAAGGGCTAGCCTCCCATTCGCATTATTAAATCAGAAATAGTATCATAGCCAGGTATCTTTCAACGCCTACCAGACTGGCGACCTTCGATTTCATTGAATCTTCTATCAGTATCCGCCTTTGGAAGAGCCTCGGCAGTAATTTTAGCATCAGCTTCAAAGATGCAGATCCCACAGTGGAATTCCAGGGATGCATTCATATACACACCCACGTCATGTGACAGGAGAGCAAGCAACACAATTGACCTTTGCATTGTTCTCTAAACTCCCATGATATAAACCACACATCTCTATTTTATACAATAGAACTGAGTTTTTGCCTGTGTGCTTGGAAGTTCTCCTTTGAACTAAATGCTGATAGGAAAAGTAGCAAAACTGCGCCTATAAAAATGAAGGTCGAATCTTTGTTAAGAAAACAATACATCTGAAACTTTTTTTCAGATCAAGATAAAACTGCAAGAAGCAAATATTAACCAAAATATGCATAAATGTATTTAAGTGTGAAGATTTAAAAGGTTTCTTTTGTTTATTTTTTTCCTATAGCTGAAGTACTTCCCGGGAAAACAAACACGATGACGGCACTGAAAGTCTCACAAAACTAAAGCTCATTAGCTGAGGCTTTAGTTGGACAGTTTTAAACCCTTCATTTGTGTTAACATTTATTTAACTGAAACGAGGAAAAAAAGATGCTCTTAAGAACCAAACACTCAATTTATTTTGATTAAAAGCCAAACTTGTTTTCCAGTAACACATCTGAGACCACTAGTGTGGATTTGTGTACACTGGATTTCCCATCAACAGCAGAGCACTATCAGTTTTCCTCGGACACGATGAACCAACCTGAGCTGCACTGGTACAGTTTATGGCTTGTGTCGGTATCTCTACTAAAAGTTTCTGCCTAGAGCAGAGCAGCTACATAAATATTCAAAAGGCTCCACGTGAACAAAGCCCACATCCTCTAATTAAAATAGAGAATGTTTATATCAATATACTTAATGTTTAAAAGAATACAGCATACAAAAGACTAATTCAAAAAAATTAAAGAAAAAAATATTTTAAAGAACTTTTCTATCTCCTCTATTAAACTAGTGATTTTTTTTTTCCATCTTTGCAGGTCTCCTCTAAATGCTACAGATCTGGATAACTAACAATATCTAATTTTTTTTAAAGAGATAAATAATAAATGAGCTAGCTACTGTATAAGAAGCAGTAGCCTAAATATTCAGGCTCTTACTGAGCAATCAGGATTTGGGAGGCACTGAACAGGGTGCATGGGGAAGATGCCCCAACCCGCAGGGATGTCACTGCAGCTCTGTGGTGTCACTAAAGCCCAGTGCTTAGAACAGGGACCACGTGCCAAGTTCTGGGCCCCTGACCTGTGAATGTGATCACCCAAAGTCCCTCTTGTGTCTCATTCTCCCAACTTGGCCTACTTGGAACTAGCACAAAGACATCTCAGTAGAACACAGTACTGGAGCATGAAGAAACTACTCCGCTTCAGCTTCCTGCATACTTGTCCTGCATACCTTCCTGCTAGAGCACTCATGGCACCATACAGCTTCACTGCACCTGGATGGCTTTCCACTTCAGAGATAACTATAATTCAGTGCCAAGAAAAACAAGCACATAAACTTAAAATTCATTTTCCAAGTTGTACATTTTCCAAATAAATGCCATGTTGGTAACATGCACAGTAACAGGCAGGCATTTCACTATCACTGGATCAGACTTTAAAATATTTCAGGTGTCAACAATGCAATATTAACACACTTGCTACCACACTTTCCAACAGTGGCATGCTATTTAGAGATGTTATTTAGGGAAACAACAGAAGCCTGACTGCTTTTGCAGCACATTTCCCCCCATACTCCTCCATGCTGTATTAGTGATGTTACAGGGCATGTAATTTCACTCTCTGTTTGTAGTCCTGTTGTCTATGAAATTGTCTAATCCCTTTTGAACCTGCTGATACCATTGCCTTCACTACCTTCTGCGGCAAAAAATTCACTATCTGCAGTTTCAGAAAATGAAGGAGTTATTTTATTTTGTTTGTTTTAAACCTGATCTCCTCCTAGCTTCACTGAGTGCTCTCTAGTTCTTGCATTGCAGGATTTGGAGGGCTAATTTCACATTCAGCTTTTTCATCACTTTCATGATTTTGTAAATCTCAGTGACAAATACCTGTCTTTCTCTGAACTAAAGAGTACCAGCCTGTTCAATCTCTCCTCACACGACAGTTTTTCCATTTGCCCTGATCGTTTCAGTTGCCATTTTCTGCACCATCTCCAACTCCACTAAATCCATCTGGAAAAGCAGAAAACAACATAGCACTTCAGATATGAATCCACTGAGATTTTCCTTAGCAGCAAAACGACATCCTTGATGAGGTAAATCTTCACTGACCTCAAAAATCACATCACTTTCAAGAGAGAAGTTACTTCCTTCTGCAACAGATATAATTACAACTAATACACCTGGCAAAGGAAGTTATCTTTGCTCTCAGTAGTTTATGATTTCTGCTGCAGGGCAAGCCAACGGAGAAAAGCCTAAGTGTAAGTGTACTGTCCAAGGATCTACATCCTGAAGAAATAGAGTAATATTTTAATAGCACTTCCTGAAACACCTAGGCTTCCTGGAATTACTAATTAAAATCCCAGGGGAAATGATAATGTCCTCTGTCCATCCAAGCCTAGCAGACTGCTTCCCTACACCACTGTGTATCTTTGGCGGAAGAATTTTAAAGGTCCTATCCACTCTAAATGCTTGAGAGCTTTGGTCCATGTTTATAGCAATAAGCCCTGCAGCTTCTCTTGCTGACTTGAGCCAAAATCCCTCTAATACATCAGGCTAGCAGCTGTTTCTCTCCATTCCCAGCTATGTGCATTTAAGTGACATATTTTACAGTAAACCAGATCCTTCCCTATTTTAAAGTTACTTTGTACTATGTGGAAA
This sequence comes from Nesoenas mayeri, assembly GCF_963082525.1. NCBI lineage: Eukaryota > Metazoa > Chordata > Aves > Columbiformes > Columbidae > Nesoenas > Nesoenas mayeri. The sequence continues at coordinate 7,530,234 of NC_137565.1, read as the reverse complement.
TGTTGGAGTTTCAACAGGTTGCTTTTTCCCTTGATTTTCATTTCATGTCATTAACTTTCAGGGAAGTAAAAGTGTTTGGGTCAAAAAGAGGCAACAATTATAAAAGCATATGTGCACACTGTAATCTCAAAAGGAAAAAGAAATCAGACCCCAGCAGAAGGAACAAAAGGAAATATATCTTTGTTCCAGCTGCATGAGCTGCACAAACCCTGAGGAGACAGCACTGAAATCTCTCCAAGACTGCACACAACATTGCAGCAATGTAACCACGGCCCTACCTTGGCCTTGCTTCTACCAGCACGAGTCTACAGGGACACAGGGGCCACATTGCCCTGCCGTCACCCAGCAATGCCTCTGTCTCAGAATGGCAACGAGATGGATGGATCCCATGACCTTTATCTGGCAGTTTTGCACAAGTGCAGAGAGGAAGATGAGGACCTGTGTTCCCAGCACAGTCCTGGCAGAAGGAAATGAGATCTGGATTTCATGACACTACTGGCAAACTACCTCTGCAAAGCAGATATTAATTTTTAGATATTATACATTAGAATGTTTTATGTAAATGTAGTTCTGCAGCTTGCTCCATTCCCACTAAGGTCCAATATACTTATATACATCAATAATTACACAAAGGTAGTACCACTAAATTAACACTGATTTTAAAGAGACAACTCACTTAGTGTTCACACACATCAGCAACAATCCACAGAACATTAACTTAGCAATTGATTTCAGCTCTCAAACAAAAAAAGTCTTCATAATAATGTGTTTTGTAAAAAACCAGACTATATTTTAACCTGCAAGGTCTTTGGTATGTTCCTTTTTGCAAGTCTGCAAGTACTAGTTTCAGGGAAGAAGTCTGTGCCAAAGTATATTATACCTACTATGGCAATAAATTCTTCATGGATGAGGTTTTATACATAAATTACCTTCATTTGCAGTCTCTTAATGCTCTTCTAAATTTTATGGGATAATATGAATTATGAGCACCCATGTATTTCTTCTAGGTATAATGTGAGACAGATCTTTTTCGACTACATGCAAAAGATTATGCAAACGAGTTGTAGTCTACACTTCTCTCCCCACACCCGTGTTCAACAAATGTGATAACGCAGAGCAGTCAATTGCTTATGAGAGGTGTACAGCCTGCTATAATGATACATATGTATGAATTGGATCTAACTAGGCTTAAATATGAATCACATGGTTAAACAAAAGCATTAAAAAGATCTGAAAGGTTTTTTCTAAACTTTATAAACTGAGATTTCTTAATCTGTTATTTCTTAGTTTAGTTATTGGTACATTTATGGTTTGGCAAAATAACTCATTTTAAATAAATTGTACATTTAAAGTGCACAATTTATATTTAATTGAAGCTACCATTGTAATCTTTACAAAACTTGGCTGGATTTCCGTGGCTTGGCTTTAGGTATTTTGCTGGTTCTGCTGGATTTTTAATACCCTAGAGATCTGGGAATGGAATGAGTCTGTTCACTGTTATTATTAGTCTCTATAAATACTGTTGGTGACCCACCAGAACCTAAATCCTAGCCATTCTTCATATATCTGTTGAACACTGGGTCCTTTGGACTCAGTTAATACATAGCACTTGTCTCAGAAGCAAAGTTCCAGGTTTCCACAGGAGCTCCAGTTTCAGGAATCACTAGGAATGTGAACTGGTAAACAGCACTCAGACCCCAATTCTGCAAATTGTTCTACCCCCAGTGTCTGAATCAGCTTAGTAGTTTCAAAGGCTTCACAAGGACAGGTCCAGCGTCAGCCATTTTTCTGCAAGGACACACTCTTGGTCCACTGTATTAAACAGCAACAACGCTTCAAAATGCACCTACTCACAGCCACTGAAAACAAGAGGCAAACCAGCAGGAATGGTGCAGATGGTATGGGAATGCTTGCCCTTCTCCCCTGACAGCAAGGGAAGGATCAGGCATGAAGGCTCATCAACAAGATCAGACAAAAGAGAAAACACTGAATCATATTAAAGTAATTACCAGAAAATAAGACTTCTGTAAAATATTTGCAATCAGCTAGTTCAAGCCTTCAGGCTCAGTCTTGCACGGGGCTGCATGTAGCGGCACCACCCCAGGAGGCGCTCCAGGAAGAACTGGTGACTCAGAACATGGTTCCTCCCTGGCTCCCTTCCTCTCACATGGGAGAACAAACAATTTCACCCTGTCCCAAATGCAATGTACTCCCACATTACGCCTAACTAGCTTGACAGTGCAAAAAGCCATGTCTGTGCCCTCCCTCTGCTTGCACTACTTACATGCCAGTGAGGGAAGGATGAGGCAGGAAGACCCCATGGTCTCTCCATCTCATTGTCTCTCCCATATCCTCACACCCACAACTGCTGTCTAAAGAAGCCATATGGGACACATTTACTTCCCCACTCTTGCCCCGAGGTGCTACTAGGGACAGGAATAATCTAGCATGGAGATAGTATCAGAATGAAAGAGAAGAGAATTCTTGTTAGGAAGAACATACGTCGTCACTAGATAATGATAACCACATTTAATGGGCACCAGCATGAAGGCATGAATTTCAGAGATTTTCCCCTTATTTTAAAAAATATGGGGTTATCACAAAAGTGCCCAATTACATTGTCAGGCATTATACAATATTTATGGTATAAAATCACTATAATTAAAAGCTAAGTGCTGATTTCAATTATTTAGCAGTGGAGCAATAAAATAAGCAAGTGACTTTAAAATGTTCTTTTCACACAGTAATCACAGAATACAAGAAAAGCTAAAAACCGACCTGTCAGGACCTTAGACGTCCCATGGCAAGACATGAGATTTAAGGTGCAAGGATTCCCAGGCCCAGTATTGCAATTAACCTCTGCATCCCTCAGATCCACTTTTTTGCTGCAAATTTACAGTGGAGCCAGTATATGGGAAAAGAGAAGAGTGAATTCCTGCCTTGACTGGATTAGAGTTACCATGTCACATTAAAACTAGTCACTTGGGAAAAACAAAGGCTTATATAGAGGTTAAAGATATTGAAGATCTGAAATGGTGAGGTGGTTCAGTCCAAAGTGGCCATGTCTGCATGTGTTTCTCCACTGAAGGACATGGGCTGTGTTCATTAGTGTTGGAAAACCTTACAAGATTATATCATTTTAATAATTTTAATCATTTTAATTGGGAAATTAGTTCTAAAACAAAACCTTCATTGAGAATATCATTCAAAACATAGGAAACAAAGGATATTCCCAGTAGATATTCTCAATAAGTTATCTGTCATGCAGAGGGAAAAAGACTGCAATACTAAATATTACTAATTTTATTTTGGAGCTAAATAACAATCCTGAACAAATGGTGATGAAAGCATTCAGTAAGCAGGAGTGCAGCCGTGGTAAATCAGATGCTGCAGTGTCCTTACGCAGGATGCAGTGTTTGCTGTCCTGAACAGGGACACCACTGTCAGCCGATGAAGTGGAAGTGGCCATGCCGCCTCCTTCCTCCTTGGTGTAGCTGATGTTGCTTAAAGGAAAGACCTCCAGCACAGCTCCAAATCTGCAAGGCTCAAGTGCTACCAATGTGCCAGAATCAACCATACAGGGCAAAATAATGGGTGGATACGGAGCTCCTAAACTGCTCTCAGCTCAGCTGTGATCCTTGCAGAAGGTGGGATGGATGACACTTAAAAATTCTTCACATTTAGCATTACATTAAGGGGTTTCTTTGGTAAAAAAACAGAACGCAGCCCACTCCTGTTAATGTTTCTTACAAACGTTTGTTTTTCTAGGTAGATTTTTCAGCTAATCAAAGGCTGAGCTGGAAATATCCAGTTCAAACTAAATGTCTGTAAAGTAAATATACCTGATTATTCTTTGCTTCCTTACACACTTCTCCTTTACCAAGAACAAAACACAACTTGTTGAAGAACACATTTTGAAGCAGAAATGATGACATTCCCAGCCCCACAGCCCCAGTTTTATTATAAATTAAAAAAACCCCAAAGGTCTTCCATTAGCTTCAGTGGTTGGGAGTGGGAAGAATAACATGTTCGGCTGCAATGGAGGAAGTACATACGCCAACTGGAAAAACGACTATAAAAAGCTTTTCTTACATAAACACAGGAGGAAGTAACCAACACCCTCAATTGTTGAAGTGAAAGGTGGGGGGCCTAAACTAGGGGGAAAAAAAAAAAAAAAGTAAAAATTATAAAAGTCCTGAATGTTTCACATGTTCCCAATTACTCTCAAACTTGAGAGCCTTGTTCAATAAGGTCAAACTGTTACTAGCAGCAGATCTGGCAAATCTCTTTCAAAGAGCATAAATGCTGTATAACAGCACCAGACTGGAGACCATTCCACAGTTAAGACCCTGTGTCACCTGTTTATGTGGCACAGCACTATGGACTCTTTCTTTCTCTGCAACCTACTGCGAGTTGGGTGGAAAGCCTGCTGCACCTGGGACAAGGGATCAGAGTGGAAAAGAAAGGCCACAGAGCTGTGCTGCAGGAAAAGTGTGCTATCACACCAAGCTGCTTCTGCTCCAAAGACCTCCACTAACCACTGATGTCCCCAGCTGCACACCAGGAACGCAGCCCCTCGTCACACAGCAATATATATGCCCAGCTGGAAACCATTGTGGCATCATCTCATCTGTCAGAGGACAAAAGAATCAAAGGGTCTAATGCAGGTGCAAGAATCCAAAGTACAGCTTCAGAAGGCCAAACAGCCCCATCACAGAAGAGAAAATTTATTAGAGCTAATAGCTAAATACTGGCAGGCCAGAGATGCAAATTCTAACAAAGCAGGTTGAAGAAAAAGGAGGCAGATGGTGAAGTAGACCACACTGATTATACCTCCTCCAGAGAGTGGCTACATGGGCCTTTGCAATGGGCAACACCCAGTGGGAGCCAGCCATCACTGGTACAGGCTCGTATGCTTCCATGTCCCAAGCATCAGTCCCATACACCAAGTATTCTGATCTCTAGCAGACATGAGGTCTTTGAGAGAGATACAACCAAAAGAGAGCTCCCCTGATGATCTGCTGCCACTTCAGTAGTCTCATATTTTGCCATTAAGGTAACGTGGCTCATAGAAATTAGCAAAGTCATAGCCTTCTAGTTAGAGAACTTGAATTTCTCAACAATTGTTTAGTGAGTGCTATGGAGCCAGGTCAGAACACAGATAATCAGCACAAAGAATCTACTAGTTTTTACTGCCCAGCCAGTCACTGTGTAAAAGGACTCAAAACTGACCTCAAATTAGGCAAAGGTTTTGCTTTGTAATGAACCTGTAGCTTCAAGGTCATTTCACTGAAACTTCTTACACAGCTTTGAGCATCTACCATTTATAAATGACTACAAATTAAAACCAGAGAAGACATCGCACAATATTCAAGTGGAAGCAGATAGCTCTGATTCTCTCCTGCCCCAGAACATGTCAAGTTGTTTTGGAATTTTTGAAAATAACAATTAGAAACACAGACCAACCAATCTGGGATAAAATTGCATTCTTCTTCCTCTGCTGCTTACTTAGCATATGTGTTAGCATTGCTTTCCCAGGACAGCAAAGACAGCAAGCTTTGGCCTGGCTTAGCACTTTAAACACCAGGAGAGTCAATACAGAAGAAACCAATCTGCATTGTCTACGGTATTAATGGTCAATGCAAAACAGACCAGGATACTGGGTTCTTGAACTTGTTTTCTTTATTCTGCACAAATGAAAAACTTTTGTGATAGGCCATTCTCGTTATTTCAAATTGAGAATCCACGGCTTTACAGAGGTCTGCACAAACATGGCTCTGGGCAAGCTCGTTCCTAGATGACTCCTATTCTCCCACTTTCACATCTGTTCTCACTTTATTAATTTGTGTCATTGTTTTAGGTGGGTTTGGAGTGGGGGGGACACATTAAGTGTGCCCATGGGTCTTCTCCACAGCTCACCCTGTGTACACTTAAAATCCTTGATGTATCTTGTTTGCAGCTCTACCTCTCCCACCTCCTAACACTAACTATGACTTTTTTCCCTCAAATAGTTTCACCACTTTCTCATGGCAAAATCGGCACTGCAGACTGCCAACTGATTCCTGACAATTTATTTACGTGTTGAGCATCATGGAGTTCCACAATGTGGATTAAAAAAAAAATCCTCAGATGCTTACATCATTCTCCTGTTTCTAGTTCTTAAGAAGTTACTTTCTTGATATTCAAACTCAAATCCTGATGACAGAAACTTGCATTGTAAGGAGAAGCAAGTAGAAATTTCTCATCAACTGAACAAGTTGAGCTATGCTTCTGGGTACATATTACAATATCTTTTTCGCATCACACCTACTCTACTAAATGTACAAAATGCTGAGCAAGTGATAGTTTTGTCAGCCACCAGCTAATCAAATGAAAAATTATTAGGCTTACAAAAATAATAAAAGCAGAAGCCAGCTGTGCATTTGTTGGATGAAAACCCCAGTGTCTCCCATGTTAGCTCATGTGTATTTCAGTTTCTGGGAAGAAAATAATGGGAGTTTCTCCACCCTTTCTCTTGTGAGCCATAAAACAGATTTATTACCTAGGATGTATTCTGTGTTTTCTCCTGAGGAAAAAAGAAAGTGGTGGAACAAGTTCATTTTTTTCCCTTCTACAACTAGGATTTTCTTTATAATAAACACAGAGCTTAATTTTGGTATCATATGGCCCTTCTATTTAATGCTCTGGTCACACTTTTTACCTTTCTAAATCTTGAATTGTAGCATTTTCATTTCAGTGGGGAATCTACAGCTGCTCCAGCTGTCTCAGTGCAAAAAGTCTGTCCTAAGGTTACTATCTGGTAGGTTTTAAGCAGAATCCTTCCCTCCCCTAAATCAAAGAAGTTTAGCTTCCACTGAAAAACCAGGGAATAACTAAAAAAAGCTAGACGTTATTTTATGTTTCTTTCCAAATAGTTCTTGCTCAGCTTTACCTTATACCCAACAGTCACCCAGCAGCTCTGGGAAACTTAGGCTGGTCTAGGACAGGGTTGTATCTCATCTGGAAAAGGTTTTCCTGTACAAATTACTATTTTTTGACTGTAATGGTCACCTTGTGACATTTAAAAATAAATCATGAAAGAGAAAATTTGCTGACTAAAAGATTTTTTGCTCCGAAGACTCCTAATTTGCTTACAATGTGATGTTACAAATCTGAAGACCTGTGCTGGTAAATCCATTTATAGAAAAGGTGGATTTCCCCTGTAACTTTCACTTTTGAGATGTAGAAAATACTGATTCATGTTTTAAATGCTTCTGAATCATGACATAGCCTGGGTTCTCCAGCTTAGTGGTCTGGAAACTTTCAAGGCTAATATATGCCTTTTTAAATGACATCCAGTAATACTTCTTTTTTAAAGTAAATCTGTTGACTCTTTTAGATTTGTAGCCTAAACATGCCCTACAATGTGCTCTTGATAACTAGCACCTATTGTTTAACGAGTCACTTTTCTCAACACAGCAAACCTGACATCTCTCAAAGTTCCAATTCTTTCAAATAATCCTATGACACATGAGCGTTTACGCTAAGTCATAAATGCCACCGAAACAATTTTTGAAATGGTGAGTTATGCCATCATTAGCTGCATATAATTAAAATGAGCCATAGGAAGTGCATTCATTACAGTTGTGAAATTATTTTTATTGGTTATGAAAAGAAAAATATAATCAGTTTTTTAATCATACAAGTGTGCCAGCACAGAGCTCAGAAGGAAGCTGGCTTGCTTGTGCAAAAAAATGTGCAGGTTTTTTCATAGATTTATTTATTCTCATTGCTTTGTAATCATTTTTACTACCCCATAGAGACCAATAATTTGGAAAAAAAAATAGCAAAAAGTTTTCAAGCTACTACTAATCCAAACTCCTTCATTTGTCCTACCAAGTGTATTCTAGTGCAAACTGCATTATTACAAAGAAAGCATAAATTTATCCACACAGGTATATTTGAATCAAAACACTGCTACTAGACTTACCTTTTTTCTTTATAGGGACACACATAAACATATAAAACTGTGCTGAGGTTTCAAGTTTGTACAAAAGTAACGTAACAGCATTACAACTCCGAAAAGGTGTTCAAAAAGGAAAGTTCAACCTTTTTTTTAATCATTACTAATTTTTTCTTTGCAATCCCAGAAATGTCACTGATATACATCTATAATTCAACATAGTTACAACAAAACAATAGCTGTTTTCCCCAATGAAGACAGTGCTTCATAGAATATAATTTCGGAAAACCATAATCTTCAGCATTCATTCTCCCATCTAAACTAATTAGCAATGACTGGTTTACAGTTCTTACTGTTCCAATGAAATAGTATGCTTTTATGGCTGAGCTTGCAGAGAAATAGTGTTCAATTTAAAAATAAAAGGTATGTGAACAAGAAACAAAATACAGCCCAATGTACTGTGTGATAAAGAGTCAAAAAAGTTGTCTCTTTAGAACGTAAGAACATATACGAGCCAGTAGTTAAGTGGTTCTTCGCAAAAAGAACCTCACAGTTTTCTAAAATGGTCAATGGGGTTAGAAAAGATGTAATGTACTTAGTACTTAGTCAACAGATCCGCTCCCAAATGTGTTACAATTTGAATACTGTAATTCTAATACTTACAAATAAATCTTTGCGCAAATTAACCAAAACCAGACTATTTATCTGATATTAGAGACTGGCATCTATTCCAGTGCACGCACCAACATAATTTCCATCTGCAAAATCTTTATAACTGATAATGACACATCCGAGCCAGCACATAGATTTCCTGATCACAAGGATATTTTTTACAACGAGAAAAAACTAGTTTACCTGTAAATCAATAAAAATGTTGATAGGAATCATTATAAAACAAGTGGTTATTCCAGTAGTTTCTTTAAAACGTAGTCATTTAGCTAAAAATAAATAAAATGCCCTCTATACTCCATATAACTTATGCAGACAGAACAAATTATTAATTAAACTCTTCCCAGTCACGGAGCCCTCTCTAAAAGCCTCACAGAAATTCCACTAAAATTGGAGGCTGGTGGAAGGAGCTTTGGAAGAATGACAAGTCACAAAGAGACTGTGCTAAAAAGCATGAAGTGCCCTTCAAAACGACTCCCAGTAAAGGAATAAATGTTACACATAGATTTGCATCTCTCATTTCTTCTATTTTCTCCAGAGCACGCACCATGTCTGTTTTTTACCTGGTTCATTTCAAAATGAAGCTATTGAATTTGGACATTATTTTCTAATGCATAGTGGCATATAAAGGAGCTGTAAAAGGCATTTTCTTCATTTCAAACAGCCAGTACTATTGAGAAGGAAAATACACAACAAAAGAAGCGTGGAATACCTGGCTGCAGAATCAGACTGCCAGTAGAGGGAGCAAAAGCAAGTAAACCCCGCTACTCTAACTGAAAATACCACTGCAAGGCTCCGTGAACGAGAGGTAGCACACGCAGGTTATGTACTGTGAAGACAAATGAGAGGTGTCGATCTTTTTCATTCCTCTTCAATGAATCAATCTGTGAAATATCCATTAAGGCAAGATTTCCTCCATTTTCTGATAATAATCAAAGTAAAAACCTACGGCTTCGAGTCAATCTGTTGAAATGAGGCTAGTTCTGTAGATTTCCACAGGCTATATCTGAATAGAATTCGTATTATGAGATAACGGTGTGCTAATTATGCAACCACAGAATCATTCTGGCTGGAAGGGACCTCAGGAGTTCTGCAGTCTGATCTCCAGCTCAAAGCAAGGGCAGATATGAGACCAGACCAGGTTGACCAGAGCTCTGTCCAGTTGATAAATACAATATTTTTTTTCATATTACTGTATAATTAACAATAATATGTTTTATTTTGTAAATGCTTCCAGCTGAAGGATATTAAAGCACTTTTAACTCTTCCTGAGGCAGATGCAGCTCCCTGCCTCACCCTGGTCTGCTCAAGCACTGTCCACGCAACCTTGTTTACTATCACTTTTAAATACCTTAATAACGCTAATTTCTGCTGGCCATAGAAGCACTGAGATTATTCCGAGACAGCTGTAAAATTCACTATGTTAGAATTGTAAGCTGCATTACAAGCAAGTTTGGTATTTATGGCTCACTGATATTAAATATTCGATCGGGTGTATTCTGAACTCCAAGCATATCAGTATTACAGCTGCCAGAGGACACAGCACAGAGGCTCTCCAAGCAAACTGCCTCAGCGCAGCTTGACCGCAATTAAGTAGATGCAGACTCGAACCAAAATATTACTTCTACCTAGCGGAGGCCTTACACCAGACACAGACGCGACATCTCCCTCAAGCATTCGTCCCACCGGGGGCGTCGCTGCTCCGGCCGGGACAAACTCCGCGTACCCGCTGCAGCGCCGGTGACCGGCACCCGCCACAGGCCGCGCGCTGCCGCCCGTGACAGGGAATAACGGTCTCCCGGGCACGCGCCCCGCGCGGGCTGTGCCGCCAGCCCCGCACGCGGCGGGCCGAGGCGCGCGGCCGCTCCGCCGTTGCCGTGGCGACGCCCCCGCGCAGGCGCACGTTGCTCCCCCCGCAGCGCCAGTGCCGGGCGCGTCCTCCCCCGCTCCGCCGCCGCCTCCGCGCGTTGCTCGCGCCTCCCCAGCGGCCAAGCCGGGAGTTCCCCGTGGCGGCGGGGGTGCAGGGCCCTCACTCCACTCCCCCGCCTCCCCACCGTCTCTCACCGAGCGCCGCTCCGCCTGGGGGAGGGAAGAAGCGTGACAGCGATGATTCGGCGATCCTCCTCCCGGGAACCAGGCAGACACAGAGGAGCGCCGAGCGCGATACTAGCGGCCCGTCCGTGACGTCACGGGGAAGCACGACTGCGCGCATGCGCTGTCGGCGCGGCGGGCCCGCGGCGCCGTTAGCCCGGCCCGAGCAGCCCCGTGACGGCCGGTCAGGGTGTCCGTGGTACCGCCAGTGCAGAGCCGGGACGGCGGGAGCCAGCGCAGCCGCAGGGCCCTAGGGCGGCGGGGGCTTCGCCGCAGCTCCGGCTCACCGCCCCCAGAGGACTTTGCCATCACCGGGCAGCAGGTCCGCGCGGGACGTGAACCGTGTCAGTGCTCCGTGGGGCCAGACGCGAGCGCCGGAACGTGCGAAGAACAGCGTCTGAGAGCAGAGGGCTGCGCACGGGCGGGTTGTGCCGGAACCGGCTGGGAAGGCCCTGGCTGGGCGCTGGTGTCCGGCGTTGCCGTGGAGCGTGTGCCCAGTTTGTGGCTCGGGTGATTCCCCAGGGCTCACTGCAGCCCACAGGCGGGGGGCACGCCGGGCAGTGTTTCAGGCTCTCCTCAACTCCGCTTACAGAGAATTCATGTACCTGGAGCTCTGCTGAGCACGGCATTACCGCCTTCCTGAAGTCATTTGTCTCCTTTGGCAACCGCTGTCGATCTGGATTTGTTCTGGGATAACAGACCCAGGTCTTTCAGTGCAATGTAGCCACACTTAGCTTTCCACATGCTGTCTTGCAGGAGAGCCTCTTCAGGAAACAAAGTCACCTCCTGAAATGGTTCCAAATTGAAGTTAATGGTTTGGTGTCATAATTGGATTAAATCAGGCAACAGTTAAATGCCACTATAACAAAAATTCTGCTATGTGGGATTGGAATTGCACCCTGCTAACACATCCATCTACCCTCAGAGCAGTGATGGCGGGCTCAGTGCATGTTACATGACAGCACTGCAGAAAGCCAGAGTCTTCCCCCCGCTAAGTGTCCCCTGTTGCTCTGCAGCTACACCAACACTTGCTCAAGGAAAGCAAATAAACCATCATTTGCTTGTGTTACCTGGCTAGGAGATACAAGCTTTGTAATTTAGCTTCTCAGAAGGCTATACTGCTATAATTACAGCTAGAAAGACTGCTACCCTATAAAACTACTGCTGCTCAGCTTTCCTGCCATTTTCACCTATGGAATGAAAGAGCCTTTGAAAACTAAATTACACCTAAAGTACCACAGTGCTGTTAAATAATTGCTGTTCTGTTCCATTTCTGTTGATGCAAACAAAGGCGTGGAGATTTTTCATGAGTTTGTGAAGGTAAATCTGGGGTTTGTTTATTGACTCAAATGATATAAAGTCATCAGTAGGGACACTGGTTCTTAAATCCTTGCTCTAAAGGGCTCTTGAAATGCTGTCGGTGATTATGAAAACACAGTACACTGAGGTAGCTATGCTTCTCATTATTAGGAATGTCCTAAGCACAGATATTTCCAGTATTGAATAATGCAAAAATATAGCCTTGTATTTCCCTACATGTTTTACTGAAATGATTTGAATGAAGAGATTTAGAGCAGCAGATCATTGCTATAAAATGCTAAGCATAATGTTACCACATGTGCAGTATACTTTCAGGTCTTTAATTTGTTAGGACCTAAATATTTATTAGAATATGGTACAGCTAGTATTCCCTGCAGTCACCTTGGAAAATACCCCTTTCACAATACAAAGATAATGAGTTATATTGCAAGACAAGGTGGTTACCAGAATTCAGGAATGACAGAATCCAATTAATTTAACATGAATTAATGCAAGATCAAATTTACTACAGTTGGATGCAATTTGTAATTGAAAGTTCCATTACAGTGCACGTTTTTACATGTTATCTCCCATCAGTAAGATCTCAAAAGAGCAGAGCCTCCATTTTGAACCACAGTGGTGTATTTATTGTTATCACCAATAACTTTTTCCTTAGGTGTTTGCTGCAAGGAACTTCAGGGACCAGCAGCCCAGTTGTGCACCAGGGGCTTTGCTCTTGCTCTTTCTCAGGGAGAGCCATGGCTGAGGCTTGAACAGAAGCCTGGGCTTCACCTGCCTTGTTACTTGTAGATTCCTTTCCCATTTTTCACTCTTCTAGGGGATCACCCCTTTTCTTTTTTGGGTGGGAGGGGTGAGAGCAGCTCTCTAGTCAAATAAACCTTTCAGTCTCCTATCTCCAAAATAAACACTTTTATTGTGGACAGTCCAATCTCCTTAGGTAAAGCTTTAGGTCTCAAATCCAAAAGATACACTGTGTCCTTTTAATAATTTCATAGTGGAAACCCTTTATTTGCCCATTCCTGTGGTGTTACGGAGGTTTTCAATGATTCTGGTTTAGGTTTCGGGATTAGGTGAAACCAGAGTGCCTTAAACCTCTTTAGAGGTTTGGGATTAGGTCTGCATCAGGCCTAATACAGCCTTTCTGTGCAAGGCTAAATTAAATGGCAGGAATATTTGTTGTGCACTGATTCACAGGTGTTTGGCAAAATACCAGGAAACATAAAGGAACCACTGGAAGAATCATGAAGGCAAAGCCATCGAAACATGAGTATTAGCTAAGTACTGCAGTATCACTTGCAACTGTGGGGTCTTTCAGACTGCTTCTAAGTGATTTTAAGCATGGATATCATTTTTATGTGTCTCTTTCACATGAATGTGAGTAAATTGAAGATCTGTCGTGCAAATGGATCATGGATTTTTATTTGGGTATCACATTCTGGTAATTGCTGCCTGTTTTATAGCAAATGTATATTAAAGTTCGTCAAACAGCTGATATCACTGAAGCTCCATTGTTTTATTGGACACATAAATTCTACTCCTTCTCTGGGGTATGCATTGCCCTGACAGAATATGCTAGGTCACGAGGAGAAAAGCACAATAGATTTATGCCTATTATTAAAACACCACCCTGTCTGGCTCAGGAGGCAGAGACGTTTGCCTCGTTGATGACCATGGACTAATTGGAGGAGATATTTTCATTGTGCAGGCTGTCGACTGTGAGGCTTTGCAGCACTTTTCATTAGCTTTGTCTCTAGTAGGGATATTTTTTCCTCTATGTGCTCAGCTCCATGGTTTGTAATACTGGCATATACCCCTAAGGCACTGTCTGAGGTGAGCAGATTTCATTAAGCAGAACGACGAGCAGCTCAGTGCTACAGTTTCACGATCTCTGGAAACTGCAGCAGCTGTTCTGGCTGCCTTTGTAGGGAAAAGCAGAACCTCAGGTGTCTGGTCATCAAAAGGACCTAAATATGTAGCTATGGGGCAGCGATGCACTGAGCCCAATGGGTTGGTTCCTACGATTGCCCAGAATCAGTTACTACCTGAGCATAACTATCTCGTCATACCAAAGCATTCCCTTCACTGATTATGTACCTGTCTGGCCTCTCCAGAAGAGCATATTTTGAACACATTTCTCTCCCCAGAGAGATTTTAATTTCAATTGTAGACTTGCCTGTATTTAGGAAGTTGATTACATCTCAGAATTACAGGGCTTCTCTGGAGTTTTTTCCATCCCAACAATTGGTTCTCTTGCAGGCAAGTTGTTTTGCGTTCCTATGGCAAGTCTTCAGATCAACAATGCATACAGCCAGGTCCTGTCTTCTCAGGTCTGCTTGCAAAAGCAAAACAGAAATAGTTAAGACAAGTTTCAATATAATATGTCCTCTCTAATCAGATGAGCTGTAAAAGTAAGAGGGAGGCTAACTAGAAGAATTTAATAATCTTAGAATCTGTATAAAACATTATTTATGGCTGAAGAGCTACACAGGGTTTGAGCTATAAATGTAAGTTCTTTCCCTCCTTAATGGTGCATGTAAGGAAGAAGAAAAGAGAAATGTACCAGTCAAGGACAAAACCATAAAATAATGAGCAGAAGAAAAATTATATAAAAGTATTAGGGGCCAAGGGAGGCTGTGTGGGAGTTTGCCTTCATACATGATTGATCTAAACTTGAAAAGAAAAAAAAAAGACTCCTCATCATTAAATGAGATGGTTATTTGAGCATAAATAACAGTCTCATGTCAAATATGCTGCTATTTCCAATGGAGTCTTTTCATTACAAAACCACAACATTCTCAGCCCTAATCTCCCCAGATAAAACAATACGGCTGGTGGCTCTGAATCAGCACTTTGAAACCAACCTTTGAAAACAGCAACACGTGCACAGTGAAGAGAAAGAGAGAAGACACAAAGAGCTGCTGTTTATAGAGCTTTGCAAAGTGAGGCCCCACCTTGCTTGCTTGGAAACATGCTGTAACACCCAAGAATTGTTTTTCTCTCTGGGTGGGAAGTCCTGCTCCATGCAGGACTTCAAGGGACTGAAGCTATTGATGTATCTGTGTGTTTAGTCCCACACCAGACATAGCTGTCACCAAAATAAGGAGCAGTGAAACACCAAAATCCTCCCGGATGCTTCAGCCTTGGATCATTTTACCTTTCATAACAACAAAGAGCTCTGACCAGAAATCTGAAGGGTTTTTGCATTTTCAGAGCTTGTGGAAGGTGATGGGTGATCCCAAGCAGAGAGAGGCGGAAAAAGGGCACAACAACATCAAATGAAGACTTGCTCAGCTCCAGCCTGGAGAGGAAGGGTGCGGTGAAAACAGCTGGGCTTTCTGTGCCAAAATGAGCACTCTTCCTTTCCCAACCTATTTGCAGCCACACGGCCACGTCCCATCCCCTGTGCTGACCCTAGCACTCACCTGAGGACCATCAGGAATGATGCAAGGCAGAAGCATGGGGTCAGGAAAGGAGAGGGCCTGGGAGGGACAGCGATCACACTGGAAGAGACCTGCCCTGAGTGGTGGCACCCATAGGAGCAGGCAAGCTGGGACCCAAAGGTTTCCATCCAGAAAATGACACTTCACCTTAATCAGGAAGCTCATTTGCCTACACAGCCAGCAAGGAAACACTGTGGAATTCACATTTTCATATGGGTTTCAGGGACGTTGTCTACAATTCAGAGAAATTCCTGATGATGTTTTTGAGCACTTCTCAAAAAAAAAAGAGAAATGAACTGGACATCATTCTTCTCAAAGGGATCATTGAAGAATGGCTTTTGGAGGCATCAGCTGGACAACCACCACACCAGTGCTACCCTTGCAGCAAAGCTCCAGAGGCCAGATGAGAGAGAGATGCTGACGGGATGCCAAACCCAAACCCTCTGGAGCCAGGCAGAAAAGAGGACCAAGAGGCAAAGCTGTGTCTGGGTCCAGCTGCAAAAGCCCATGCTTTCATTTACTCTGAACAAACATCTTTGATCCAAACATCCCCACTTTTTAGGGATTCCAAACTCGAGTGGAAATACAGTGTTTTCACCCTAGGTTGAAACACAGCCTCACACCTTTGATTTCTGAGGACAGATCATTTTTCTTGGGGTGGGGCACGTGGACAGCAACAGATACCTCCTGTCTGGTTCAGACAGACAACCAAAAGGCTTAAGTAGACACACACACTACCAGCAGCATGTGACAGGATTTAGTGCGAGGAAATCGAACTCTCTGCCCCACCTCCTGAGCTTATCCTTTAAAGACCAGTCCTGTGCTCACAGCTGGAGTTTATGTGAGTCCTGCCTTATTAATTAAGTGTAGCCAGTGCCTTTTTCCCCTGCATTCCAACAGAAGCAATTAGAAAACAGATACTTCACACATAACAGCTGGTTCATTTAACACCCTCCCCATGCTATTTGCTCCCCTCCCCCAGCCAACTCGTGTCCCCCTTTTCCACCCTTTCATGTAATCGAGAAGGAGAGTAAAATCAAGGTGGCAAAAACAGAGGGAACAGATAACCATATTCTTATTAAAAATCACCTAGTATCATTCTGAAAGCAGAGCAGTGTTGTTGAGAGAATGCTGCTGAGCAGGGAATCATAACACTCACCTAACAGATGGGAAAAAGAGCTTTGGCCGTCTACTATGTCCTCCTTAAAAGGAGATCTGTATCAAAGTAGCAGCATATTTTCTTCACCCCTGCTGATGTCATTAGAGCAAGTCTCATTTTTATTTAACGCCAGAGTTAAGAGTCACATAAAATTGGCACAGGTGAAGGCACCAGGCCCATTAAGTTGTGCAATGTGACTCTCTGGGAATTTTTTTGAATGTCTGTGCACCTCCAATTTATTTATGCTTGGGCAAGCCAGCCCCAGAGCTTCTCCTCCCTTTTCCCAGTATGAAAACAGCCCAAATCCTGCCATTAGACCTGTAAAAAACTCACTCAGTCCACTAAATTTCCCCACTCTCAGGGAAGATCCAGTTACAGGAAGGGCAGTCCTGCCCCTCTCCGTATTACACGTATCACTGGGAGATGCTATGGACATAAAATTAAACCCACAGCAAAAAACACCCACTGTAATACTGAAAGTGAAATTTGCTCTGGCCAAACAACACTAAGTGCAAATTCTGCTTCCAAACAGATACCCTAGAGGCCAGCCCTTCATTTAAGGCAGGTAGAGCTTTTTGAAGGGAAACCAAGAGGAATGGGGATTCATTTGCCTCTACAAAACACTTCTGAAGCAGGGAAGTAATTCTAGTGTATTTGAGGCAAACGGATGCTCAAGAGTCACAACATTTATTTTCCTAGCATGGTTGGCTTTTTTTAACGTGGAACTCATGGGTAAAATAAGAGACGTGGTCCCACACAGAGTGTCTGCTCATGATGTCGATGGGAATAATAACAGAACAGTAGACAGCCAAAGTACCTCAGTGCTCTGATGTTTTTCTGCTAGGTGATTCCTCACCGATCCTGAAAGCAGGCAGCATCGTGAGGACATTTTCTGTTATAATATGGAGAAGATTTAGATCCAGCCATAAACTTCCCATCTGCCTCCTCACAGAGCTAGTGGAGAGGCTGCTGTTGCAGCTATCCATCCAGATGTTTGCCTTCTTTATATCAAATTTTCAGGAATCTTAGAACACTTACATACTCCACAGCTGCCTGATGAGGCAGCTGTCTAATACCTGCGTTACAGAGAGAGAGAACAAGTTAGGAGGGATTCAATGATCTGCCCAGCTTCCCACAGGTGTGGCTAGAAAGCAAAACTCCCAACTTCCAATCTTTGCTGTGTTACAGTAATATGTTTATGATGTAAAAAAAAAAAGGTAAATCATAATTTCAGTAACGCGTTTGTTGGTAACTAATATGAGTACAAAACAGAAAGATCAGCAGATTCTAGAAAGTGTTAGAGCTGATCAGTCAGCTGAGCCCCCTTTCTTCCTTCCCAGATCTTTCTAGAAGAAGAAAAAGAAAAGGGAAAGTCATCCCTTGATACCTGCAAAGGCTTCAGCTAATGAGAGCAGAAATCACATCTTGTATTTTGGCAGTTAGTAGGAAACACTATTATTAAAGCTATAATAAGATCAGCTAATGTTGTATGAAATATTAGTTATGTCTGAGCACAAAGTAGAGCCCCCATTTCTTTAGTTAAAATTAGAAAATGATTAACAGCCCAATTAAAAACATTTTTGTTTTTGACATGATAAATTATACTTTATCTACCTATCTGTAGATATAATTGATTATTTTATCGGTTTGCTGTTGGCTGTCATTAAAAAAGACAGATACCATGGCTTTCTGGCCTCTCTCCCGCTGAGAGAAAGAACAAATCCTGCTATTAACGACAGACAGCATCATTATGAAAAAATTCTATTTGCCACTAGGCAACATAGCTGAGTTCCAGTAATTATTGTATTAGTCAAGCCGTTGAGAAGTTCCATAAAATTGAGAGAGTTTTTAAGGAGCATTCAATGTTATTTGGCAACTTTTGTGATGTAACAATTAAAACCATGCTCCAGGCCCCAAAACGTGCTGGAGATTGCCAAAACCAGATAAAACCCTAGAGGGCCCCTAACTTGCAATGAAAAAAAAAATCAAACTGTTTACTTTTAGAATCAGACATTCATCAACATTTGGCTTTTGTTTCAACCAGTGTCAGATAATAACAGCACCACATTTTCGGTCAGCTTCTAACAAAGCTCTACACAGTTTGATGTCAGGCCTCGGAGAGCTAGCCGAGGCTGACAACAGCCTCTCCTCAGGAGAGGAAAATCTTATGGGAGCTGATTCTGCCAACCTAGCTTGGCAGAACAGACACCTGGGAGCACTCAGCAGTACCTCCTGGAGTGATTCATGTCTGTTCTCCACCAGTGAGCATCAGGAAATCACTGAGGAGAAGTGCAAGTTATTCCCTCCTCTCACATATAGGAGCTGAGCCAGGCAACACCTCCAATTGTCAGGGCTCCAGGGGATAAAGCAGAAGTCTCCTCTCTACGTACCCCATTAACCTGTCAAGGAACTGTTAAAAATAAAATATTTTTTAAAAATCACACTTAAAACTGCTAAGGGAAATTGCTACTGAACCAACTTACGGCCAAGTTTATCATCTACCTGCTTCTCTGATGAGTGATGTTAAGGAATAATGATTTACAGTACCAGAAATGAAGGCAGAGTATCAGGCTTGTGCAGCAGAAGGTGAAGTTGGTTACAAAACACAGACCTGATTTAGCCTAATACAGACTATAGGAACCCATTCAAGAGCACATCTGTTTGCAAAGAAATTAAAAGGGATTGATCTCCCTTCCCAGAATAATGTGCCAAAGTCAGGAAGTCTCCACATATCAAAGAACTGTGATGGGAGCAGTAGTTTCCAGGGCAGTCAAAGGGAGCTGGGATCTGAACACAGGACGAGGAGCCAAGATACTGCTGCTGTCACCAGGGAACGGCAGTAGGGCAGGGTTTAGCAGTAGCACCCTGCCAGTCTCCACCTGGAACATGCCGTACCAAGTAGGACAGATAAAAAGATACACTGGAGCCTGCCATAATATGGCCTTTCATCACACAGCTCCCAGGTTGGAGATGGCTGCCAACTGTTAGGGCCTGCTGACCTATTTAATAAAAGAACCAAACCCACAACCCTTAGCAACCGTGGCTTCTGTCTAAGTGGGAGCAGCAGCACAGCACTACAGGCCAAGGGCCAGGCACCTGTGGCACATGGGCAGCTCTTGAACCACGTGTCACATTGCCAAGGCAAAGGCAGGAGCTCAGACTTGTGAGTGAGAGAGTGTGTGAAATAAAAGCTGCTCCTTTCTCTGAGCTCTGAGCCTTCTCTATGCAAGGCAGGCATGCCTGAGTCCCACTAAGCTCAGGAATCAGCAAATTTTGGAAGCTACCGCCACATTTTCCAGCACATTTAACCTCAAGTTTGGGTCTGGCAATTGGTAGGGTGTGGTGAGTTACCTTCAGTTACTAACTAGCTGCTTTTTGGGAGACGGCATTGCCTTCCACATTTCTTCAGCGGAGCTAAAGGAGATACTGTGTTAGTATTACATTTTCTTGCATTTGGAGCTGTCATCTAAAGTGAAGTATCCTAGGTCAGCTCAAGAACTTAGGTCAGTATCTGTCAGTATGGAGAATGAATAATTTCAGTTCTTATTCTTGAATTATATGAATAAATTGTGCCAAATCTTCAACATATTAGACCAGTGCCAGATGAAGGCTTAGGAAGTTTTTTTAATATATGTTCTTTATTAGCATTAAAACTTTTATTATTAAAAGCATTATGTTACAACACACATGCACAAGATCCATCTAAACCTAAAAAAAAATCATCTGAAAAACTACATTCCTAATATTTTTTTTGTTAGTCCCTTTGGCTTACAGCTCATCTGAGCCGGGAGTGAGGAAAATGCAAACCCCAGCACACAGCAAAGGGAACTCAGCGATGAAAAAGGGAGAGCGGATCGACAGCGCGTTGTTTGTGGGTATTGCTGAGAACAAGATGAACTCATTGGAAAAAATGAAAACTCTGTAGTGAAATTGTGGAGACTTTGGATCAAGGGCTACAAAGAAGGCTAAACTCTGTGATTCAGCTAACTCCTCTCAGACCACTCCTATAGTTTTCCTATGGACTGCAGGAACAAGCCTGCACAATTCAACCAGTTTCCACCCCAGCCAGGCTGTTTAGACTCTAGTTTGTAGGTGCTTGCATCTGCCCCCAGCTGTGCCAGCTGGCTGGTGTTGTTGTTCAGAAGGATGCCAGACAGCTAGAACTTTAGCCAACCTGAATTCCAGATGACTGATTTTTGTAGCTACCACTTTAATTATAATAAAAAAATATATGTAAAAGACACAAGTTTATCACCTGCTAACACATGCCATGGCTGTCTCTCAGTCAATTGGCATGCAGCAGAGGCTCAGACTTCTCTTCCACACCACCAGTGGCTCAGACTTCTCTTCCACACCACCAGTATCCAGAGGAAAAGGGGTTAGTCCATCTGCTAAAGCTATCAGGCCCTTTGTGCTTCATTCTATTAATTCCTATTTATAGGATCCAGTGCCCTCTACTGAGCAGAACCAAAAAAAGCAAGAATGTGTCCCAAGCTCTGCAAAGTTACTGGTAAGGTACAGCAAGCAGTCTCAGAGCTGAAAAGCTGGATGTCCACTTCTCCCCTCTGTGCCCACACATGCACCCACTGCCCCATTTGCCATCACTGTTTGCAGGTTATTATAAAGCAACACATGGAAATTATCGAGGAACTTGCAATGGCTACAGAGCTGTCAGAAGAGTAACATGTCACTTTCTGGAAGGAGAAAATCCATGTGGACATATGGTAGTTGTGAAAGGAGCTGGACTAGCAACCTTGGCAGGATTGAGTCAAACAGAAATGTTGCTGCTTTGCCTTGATCTTTATTTACAATAAACGCCTCGGCTCCAGCTCAGCGTTTTATCTGGGAACAGCCGCCGGCGTTTCTGTGACCATGTTCCGTCTCATTGGTGCACTGACATATTTACATGCGGGCCGGGGCCCGGGCAGCTGTGAATAAGGGGCCATATATCAAGAGAGGAAAAAGGGATGCAAAGATGAATTTTATGAAATATTTTCCATTTTTCTTTGACTTGGTTGTGCATTTTGCTACGGCCCATTGGGCACTCACTCAGCATTTGGACACTTTGCTCCATGCAGTCTCGCCTATGTTTCTAATTGTGTCTACACACCAAGCCTAGCCCAGTACCTAAGGCAGCCCACAGGGAAATGGAGATTCAAAAAAAGAAAGAGGTAGGTGGGGGGGAAATTTCTTGCACTTCAACAGCAGGTACCATGGGAAAGAGAAGGATGTCTTGAAAGCCACCAGTCTTTTCTGATTCCTGCAGGACACAGGCTGTTGCATTTTACATTTGAGTGCCAAAGTGAGAGGAATTATTTCCACTACTTTGTGAAAGAAAACAATCAAGTCCCTTTTGCAATTTAAGGAGGTCATATAATCTTTGATGTCTTCTTTGGGCAACCGAAAGGGTTAATTCTTTACAGTGTTGACTTAATCCTTTCCTTTTTCCCTGTGGCTGACTAATAGCCTAGATGTTGACTCTGTTTAAAAGGACAAGCTTTGGACATAATATTAATGATATTGTATGTGCAATAACATTAGAAAACAAACACAGAGGCACCTGGGGAGTCTGAAGGCATCTTCTGGCATTTCTGGGCTGACAGCACAGAGTGGCCCTCCAACATTTCCATGTGGAAAAACATTATCTAGCACAAGAGAGTTTACTTTGCATGACCCTCTTGCCCTTCAAACAATGAAAAGTCAGGACCATTGTGAAGCTGAACACTTGTTTCATAAGAACAGGCCATCGCTCAACCAGCTGAAGAGGGGAAAAAAATAAAAAAGGAACCCAGAGAAACAATTGGAAAGAAAAACTGTACATTTGAATGGAATAACTGCTGGTGTCTTTCCTCTGGCATTGACAATCTAACAAAGGGTGTGAGAGTTTTTTCCCTTTTTTTTTTTTAACAAGGTGCAGATGAGAAGAGTGCACTGTTTGTTTATTCATTTGTCTTAGAGCCCTAATAGCATAAAACAAGTCACCACAAATGCATATACAAGGCTCAGTTTCATTCCATTGTGATGCAAGAACTGCATGCTCCCTTGATAGCCTGTGTGAGATCCAAACCAGCACGTGGAAGTGCTTATTTCCCTGTATTGTCGATTTAGGAGAAAGAAGCATAATTCCAATTACGTCACCTTGGTATGATCTGAAACTTATGTAGGCCTAATTGATCACTTGTAGATACTACTTAACACAGATGTGTACGAGGCCTTGGTGCAACAAGTATCAATTTAAAGACGTGTCAGGCTTTGTGCAGATGTCCCATCCTAAGTGTCATAGTACAGGCAAAATAACTAGATGCCCTACTGATACAGCTGTGCTTAAATGGAGCTGAATCAAGGCAATCTCACCTTGGATAAAGGGTCAGCAGCCCCATGAAGAGATCTTTTCTGCTGAGTAAAACATCTGTCAGCACTCTTGAAGAATTTTCTCAAATGGTTTTGGAACTCTCCTCTCTGGACAGTTTTATTGCCTGCCCTGAAGCAGCTGAAGTTGCACTGGAAAGGAGCACTGGAGGTCCTCAAGCATGCTCAGAGCTCAGCAGGAGACTGGCAAGGGAAAAAAAGACAGTCACTACTTGAAGCTAGGACATGGGGATCATTTAGTCACTCACTCAAGATCACACAGATGATGCTTACAGCGAGAATTAGACCCACCAAGCCATCCAGCAGCTCTGGATTGTTCATTGAGGATTAGAGTGCATTCAGGAGTCCATTTCAATATATAAATATAGGATTTGGAGCTGTGATGGAATGGCAGGTTAAATACTGAGGAGTTTGTCATATCTCTGTTCAAAGCAGGCTAACATTTCATGTAAAGAATTACATGCTTCAGACAGTCGCAATCATCTTCTGCACAAATAATTTAAGCTTACTTTGTCTGTTGTATTCCGATTTAAATTTTTATTGGAAATATAAATACCTATGTCGGTCACCAAACCAAATAAAACAAACATATTGAGTAGGGTCTATTATAGACTAATATGGAAACAAATAATCTGCAAGTCTGGTTTTATTTATAAGCTTATTTGAGTTTTTACTCTAGGCTTATATTAATCGCATTTGTGGTTTCCACATCTGTACTGCTGATGCCCAGTGCAGACAGCATGCCAAGTTGGACCTGGGCATCCTCCAAACTCCAAATGGAAAACATATGCTTCAACTCTAGCTACCTCAAGACAAGCAGGGCAAGTAACCTACCAAGTAACCACAGCGGGTGCAGCAGGCAGAGCAAAACTCTGGGGATCTTTTGGAGGTGCCTGCATGCAAGCTTCTTGCTTCTGACTTGCTCCAGGGGCAGCCAGGCTGCCGCCTGTATTATATTTTCTCTCTCTGATGATCAAGAGATACCAATTCCCTTCACAGCCTCCCTTTTCCTCTTAGTTGTAGCTAGAAATTCCCAGACTGGACCAGTTAGTTCACAGTGTCAGCTAGTAATACATATTCTAGAGGAAGATGGAAGAACTCCTGCAGATGATGGCAATGCAGTATGAATTCTTTCCAGAACCCTTGATTATTTTTAATATTTCTAAAAAGAATTCTGAATGTTCACAAGAGTCATAAATATATATAAAAAAATGCCCATGCCCCTTGTCAAGGCAAAATGGATCCAGCTGTTCTGCAGTGCTGGTCTCTGATTGCAGAGAATCCCTGTATTAATGAAAGATGTATAAAGGGAATCCCAAACTAGAAATATGATCTCTGCTAAAGACTGTTCAAATCAGCTATTAGAGAATATTTCAGGGAAGTATGTGAATACAAAGCTGATTTTCAATACAGCTGAGATCCAGTCCTGGATCCTCCACAAGGACATTTGTACTGCTTGCAGACACTTTTCAGAGCAAACTACTTTCAGACAAATATCTCCAGAGTTCTGCGCCACTAGAACTGCATCACTGCAAACCCACCCACTAGGGCCTGACAGAGCCTCAGCACAGTACGAGTGCCAGAGCTGCTTCCTCCTTGAGCGCAGGAGGGAAGCCGGTATGCAAGCTGTAGGAAAATGCAATATATGACAATAGTGAGAGAAAAGGAAGGAGTATTGCTGGTATAAACACTAGAAATTTGGCAGAAGCAGCTGAATTTTTTCCCTTTATACCCTCTGATGCTCATCTGTTAGCCTCTGTCACCTGTAGCAATTATCTCTTTCCTAAAAATTTTGACAAAAGTGATGGATAGCAGTGCCATCAAATATCATAGAATCATACAATGTCCTGAGTTGGAAGGGACCCATAAAGATCATCAAGTCCTTCTCCTGTCCCTGCATGTGACAACCCCACAGTTCACACCATGTGTCTAAGGGTGTTGTCCAGTCTCTTCTTAAACACTGTCAGGTTTAGAGCTGTGACACCTCCCTGGGGAGCCTGTTCCAGTGTCCAGCACCCTCTGGGTGAAGAACCTTTTCCTAACGTCCAACCTGATCTGGCACAACTTCCTGCCATTCCCTCAGGTTGGTCACTAAAGAGAAGAGTTCGGCACCTGCCCCTCCTCTTGTGAGGAAGCTGTAGAATATGTTTCTTTCAAGTTACTTTAGCATCATCTGTGTATGTTGTTCATACAGCAATGCCATGATTCATTTTAAAAATTCAAAGCGGGGAAACGGGGAGTATCGGGGGGGAAAAAAACTTAACACAACCTCAGTGCCACAGCCATGTCGAAAGGAATCGCTCTATCATCCATCATTCTCCTGCTCAGAGAACTGCTTTGCCCACCATGGCTGCTCCACTGGCTCCCATGCAGAAGCAATTGTCATGAAGCTGAGATGGCAGAAGAGCAGTGCCTGATAACGGAGGGGCAGATCTGTCATCAGTCCATCCTTGTGGCAGTGGCTAGAGAAAAGAAGATGCAATTAACAATAAGCTTCGGTAAGAGAAGACAAAACCCTTAAAACACAGTTTCTACTGCAGCAAATCAAGACACAGACTTAGGAATCAATGGTTCAAAGTCTTGGTTCTTGCCTTCCTAGATACACTATAAGATGAAAGAGAGAGTGAATTTCTCCTGCCACTTCATTCTGGCTAGCTAAGAACTGGGGCTTAGCCATGGAAAAAGGCCAACCTTGCAACAGTTACAGGAAATGAGAATAGCTTTGCAGCATTTCCAAGCAAATCTAGCACACCTCTGGCTTTGTATTTTAGGCACAAAATTCAGGCTTCTCACCCCCAAAAACCAAAATGGAAGCTTTTCAGTGGGTGTTGCGCTATCCTCCCCTCCCACCCTCCCCTTGCAGCTCCCCAGTTAGAACCAAATTCACACAGAGCTCTTCAGTATCAAACAGGCTTTGCTTTCATAGGTGTGACCTTGAAGTTGCACCCTCCTCCCAAATATTGCTAATGGTTCTGGAAAAACATGGTCATGTCTGTTATACTGTTTATATACACAAACTGAAGGTTTACCTACATTGTTTGCTTATAATCAACTCTCAAACACTGCTGTGAGTGCAGCCCTGGCAACAACTGACCCAAGAAGCCATGTCCCCAAGCAGTGGGTCTAAGTTACGCTGTAGAAAAAGGGATGGATCAGAGGCCACCATTCCTAGACATGGGTTGTACATGTATTACCAAGTGCTGCCTTGGAATGATGGACTGGATTTTTAGCTTAGAAATTCCGGCTGTGGTTTAGATCTGTTGGACTTCATTTCCAGCAGAGACTAGGTCTGTGTAATTCAGATTAGCAATTCAGACAATGACACAAGCCAGTACTTGAAAAAAAAAAAAAAAGAAACAAGATTTCTTCCAGTTTTTTACTGAAAGTACACTTGACAGATGCAGTTTAGGCACTGCTTGGTCTGCATCACTGGCCATAGCTGCAGGTTCTCCTGGAGCACCTAACTATGGCAAGCCCCACGAGCAGGGTTCTGGCAGGGACACATCTAGAGATGCTCAAGGAATATCATCCACTAATATATACTTAAAAGCACTATTTCTGGTGCCAAGCCAGTTATCTTCCTCTCCCTAAGACAACTTGGGTGACTAATTAGGACTCTCAAATGATGTTAAAGAACTATCTCGTTCTATGATTTCACACTCCACAGGTGCAAGAGACCAAATCCAGCACAGACTACATGCCTAGCTCAGCATCCTTGTACAGCATTGCCACCCATTCTCTCCTCCCTTCTTCGCGATCACTTTTGTTCTTTGTGCCCTACAATAATTTCCCCTTCTATTGTCCAGTTTCTTTTTTTTTCATTTGTCCATAGCACACTACAAATTATTTGTGGTTGCAATGATTAATTTAACAACTCACACCTAATTTGACCCTAATAACTTCGGCTGTGAAGTGGCAAAAGGGACAATTCCTTGTTGATCCAGACAACTTATCACCCCATGAGCACAATAAAAAGGCGGAGCTGGTTATCAACAGGGAGATGCCCATTAGTATTTTTACAGGCAGAATGTCTGGAGGTCCCTTATCAAGCACGGAGCGAGTTGGCATGTACTCCAGGCATGTGGGGGGAGGCAGACCGCTTTCAGCCTGCAAGGCCACACAATATGGGAAGTGGTCGCTTGAAAGAGGAGTGGGAAGAATGACAGATGGTTTGTGCCTGTGCGTTTTTTTAGAGGACACCGGGTTCCTGCCATGGGAACAGGGTGGACAGTAAAGGCAGCGACTAGACGTGAAGAGTGACAAAGCAAGTCAGCCACGGACGGCCCGTGGGAGGCCAGAGGAAATGCACCATTAGTCAAAGTTGGAGGAAAAATAAAATGCGATGACAACTGGGCTATTCATGTGCTTCCCCTTCAAGGACTGACCAGACCCTTCGCAACTCAAAAGACTCAAGTATCAGCTTCTTTTTCTCTTCAGCCAGGCTAATGTACATCGGCACAGACTGAGAAACTCCCTTGTCACTTATATTAATTCTTATCTTGTTGTTCTTGGCTACACTTCACTGAAGTACAGTGAGGGAGAGTGCTTCAATCAATAATGTAGATCCAAGTGAGCACTCCCCTCTGCTGTTCTTAGGCAGCAACTCAATAGCTTACAGCAAATGTTCACCCAACTTGTGAACCTGGGAAATGTTAGGACTTCCAGAACTAGAGTGTTAAGACAAAGAGGTGGCATCACAAGGATGTTGAAGACCCACACATGGACAATCTCATCATTCCAGAGTAGCTTTCTGTGCTCTGAGAATTTGCTACTTGATACAAAAACAATGCAAGACCTTAGAGCTCTTAAGTAACCACAGTGACCAAGAAGGCGGCCTTGCACTTCACAAGCAGGTTTCATTGGATGCTCCACTTTGCCACTATCGTGGAAACCCTGAGGCGCTGTTGCCACAGCTTGTGGATCTGATGCATTTTGTCATTAAGGAAAGATGATACCCTTCAGAAGGTCCAACTGTAAACACTTCAGTGGTTGGTCTCTTATTCTTCAGTGGGGTCTATACCACAGCTAAGGACAGGCCTTATTTAGAACTGTCTCCTCTGGAGCTGTGGCATTTCCAGATTTGGGAAATAGAAGGGAGTTAAGGAAAGATGCAAACAGAAAATGCTGAAATGCTCCCTTAAGAATACATTTGTCTTCTACCCCATCTGAAGGGAACTCACTGATTGATACTTAAATAGGGCCAAAAGAAACTAAGTAAAATAGAATGATCATCTCACAAAAAAGCAGAGCAAGAAAAATCCAAAGAGCAAAGAAGAATACAATTAAATCCCTACTTAAGGACAGGAACCAAAGTCCTGATCTAAAACCTCAGGGTATCCTGGATATAGATAAAATGAACAAGGCCAGAAATAAATGCAAGCAAAACCTGAGGTGTGAAAAAAATTCTCCTTATTTTTCCTGCATTTGAAATATGTCTAAGAAATAATGAGAATTAAACAGACAAAAATTGAAAGCGCTCTTATGATTTAATTAGATGCTGCCTTGTGTAAATTAAAGGAGTAAAAAAAAGAAAAATCCCTTGACAATATGAGAGCCATTTCTTAAGTCTCCAAAGTAGCCTGTATTCTTTAAATTGCTTCCTGTTATATGGGTAATAATTTCTGCTTTCTACATTACTGGAATCATTCATCTGAGGTAGCCAAACTGAACAGTGCTATCAGAGCATGAACATTCTGCTGCCTAAACCGTGCCTAACAATGTCTTCTCAATTATTCAGGAGTCTCTTGCCAGCACAACATTAGTTGACTCAATTTCTCTAGGAAAAATGCCTGTGTTTCCTGATGCTTTCAGCTGTGTTTGTACAACTTGCCTTCGTGTGAAGTTGAAAATCAGTGCACTTCCTCTTGATCCTTTGAGAGAGAGACAAAAAGGAAGATTATCAAGATTAAATAAAAATGCCAAGGCTCAATCCTTTGTTGCTGTTGAACAAAGGTGTTTAAATAAAGATTGCTGTGCATCCCTAATTGTGTTACAAACTAAGGTGTCATGTACAACAGTTCAGCCTCCTGCATAAAGCTAAAAGCTGCTACGTAACCTGTTGCTCTGACATAGTGTGAATAGAATATTGGTTGGCTGCATTACAGTCCGTTCACACTTTATAAGAGACAAAAATAAAACAAGCTTTCAATTCAGACTCTTTTGCTAGGAGTACAAAATGGAATAGTATATTTGGGGCTTTGCAGGGAGCCTGCAAAAAGGGAGCGTATTTATTTATTTTCTCTATTCTTGTTTAAAGCCTAAAAGCTGTATTTTTAAACTGTTTTCTTTCCCTTGGTATTTTGTTTTATTAGAGTCACATAATATTCTAACAGACAAAGATTGAACAGGTATCTGGAGTCCTTTTGGTTTAGATTTGAGTTATGTTACCACCTTGCTAATTCTAACTCCTCACACAGCCTTGGGTAAAAGAAGTCTCCTTGTGAAAGATTTAAGAAGAGGGATCTTAGTGTTTGGGTTTCTCCCAAAACTGGGAAGAACAAGCCTGATTCCCACATTGCTTTAAGGTAAAGGGAAGATGGATGGAAAAAACTCAACAGTCTTTCTGGTCTTCATATGATCTGAAGGAAAATTGAGGAGGAGGTGCAGAAAGGGTGAATATCTTTACAGTTCATCTTTCATGGAGTATAAAGGGTTTCCTTAAATTATTGTATTAATATATTGGACTTACTCTACCACAAGCTGCTGAGACTTTTAGCTGGAAAAATTTCCCCCACCCCTTCCTTGGAGATGCTGGTTCTGACAGGCTAAAACTCCCAATACCTCTACCCAGCTAACAATGCAAAGCACCTTGTTCAAACAAGACTGGTCTCCATTTCACATCACCCCCCCAGGGAATATCCACTTTTCTCTTCATACTATATCTTTCTGACTGATGCAATCAGATTTTGGAAACCTGCTTTATTAGTTTATATTCCAGCTTCTTGGGAATGATGTTAATTTTCCATTGTGGGACCAGAAAATTTTAGATGTGCTAGATCTTGTCTATAAGAAACAACAAAAATAATGGCACACACAGTAATTAGATGCCATGCTTAGAAATGGACTTCAGCGAGCAGCACACCTTGCAGAGAAAGCCTAGGAGTTAAAAAAAAAGATACTCTCCTAATTCCAACAGTGCTTGACATTAGGTATTTTACAATTACACGATGAATAAATAAATACGCATTTTCTTACACGTTCACATGAGATACTCTGCTTCATTTCTGCACCATCCTAATTGTTTTTGTGATTTAGTACTAAGCATTTATACTGTGATGGCCAAAGAGTTCCATTATACCCATTAAAGATTAGATCATTTTCTTTTGTTTCCCACAGCAAACAGGATCCCATTCATGTCCCAAACAGAATGTCAGTAATTGGAATGGAGTTTTCTTAAGGTGCATATAAGATTAAAGACTGAAATCAAATGCAGTGTTGCCAAAGCCTTTGTAATATGCATGTTTTTCATGGCAAGATGATTGACAAGAATTGCAGTAAGGTGCTGAAGGGGATATTTCACCTGGCCCATCAAAACTCAATGTAGAGGATTAGAACTAAGAAGAGCTGACAATATTGACTTTGAGTGCCACAACGGAAACATAATTAGCTCTTTGTCATGTAGTGGACAGAAATACTCCATTTTTAAAAAATCTGTTAGAATAATTACACCATATCTGTTGCATTCTGCTCTGGAAAAGAAAAAAAAAGGTCTGCTGTTTCCTCTTTTTCCAGTAAAATTTAAGTTTGGCACTACAATAAATGCATGCAAAGCCAGCCTTGCTGCTGGAAGGACATCAGGAAAACTTTGTGCATAAAACAGAAAAACCTCTCTTAAAAGAGAGCACACGCATCTGAAATAATGAAAAAGTCAATGAATTTTATACAAGTTTACTTATTGCAAAACAAACTGTCTGCACTATGCTTATTAAAGGCATATTTCATTGCCTAATCATAGATGTCTATTGTACCTTTTATGTTTGGAATCATAATTGCAGGCTGTTCCCCAACTGTAACAATGAAAGACATTTTGGCATATGCTTATATTGATTCTCCTTTAACAAAGCACTTAAGACACATACTTGCATCCCACTGAAATTAATGGCTAACATTAACTTTGACTACATTGATTTCACTGGGATTTAGACAAATGGCAATTTACATGGGCACAAAATTGCCTACATTGTTGGACAGGCATGAGCCTCTGAAGAGAAGCCTTCAAACTCAGAAGTCTGAGCAACGCGCAACTGTTTTGGTTAGAAATAGATTACACTACGGCATCTACATTTTTATCAGAATAATTGCGTTGGGAAAATAAATCTGTTGTACTGAAATATTGTTTCCAGCTCCTGGTCTAGAATAATCTAAACTGCAGAAACATTTTCCAGTAGGTATAATGGCATACAGCGTGTGCATAAATGGGAAAAGGCAAAACTTAATTGTACATAATACCTCAGCATTGAGAACAAGTTATCATTACGTATAATATAAGTAATGGAGTATATTCAGTTCCTAATTTACAAGGATTGTTGTCTATATGCTTGTCTGTTATTCTTGTTTGCTTCAGGTTAAGTGGCATGTGAAAATAAGGAGGGAAAACCATCAAGAATTATGCTTACCTTATTCCTTTTTTTTAGCCACGGTTCCTAGCTATTGTTGTTAGAATCTGCAATGAAATATTCCAGGAAATTAAAACAGATTAAAATGCAGAAATAAAAATGCCTTTAAATACAATAAAGTCAGTATTCCTTTTCAGCATCAAATCCAGGGCAAATACTGAGGTAATATTAAATTAGCCTCTTTCAGCAGCTCAGTATCACCCGATAATGGGAACTTCTTATAAAAATAAGTGGATTCAAAGAAATAAAATGGAGATAAATTCAAACAATGTAGTCCCCTTCTTTTCTGGCAGAGAAGTTTCTCAGAGTTTTAAGATATATTTTGCTAGTAATTTCCTAATTCATTTTCCAGCGTTTTTACCTAGCTGTCCCCACAGCTACTAACTGGCTTTGCTGCAATGCATTTTCCACGCTACGTGTTCTAGTTTAAAACCCAAAGCGAATAGTTAATGTAGAATAGTTTAGCCTCGTATAATACTGTGACTGCACTGTATTTCAAGGGAGTTTCCTCTTGATGAGCTTTCACGAAGCACATCAACACACAAGGACTGTGAAAATACCTGTTAGACTTCATTAGCTGGAATAAACAGGAGAGTATTTGAAACTGTACTTACCAAGTCCAGAGGTTCTGTTAACTTAAAACAAAGTCATCCAGACTGGAATAATCTCCATGGCTATTCAGTTTACACATCAGAGACGGAGAGGTATCAACATTTCTTTATTAAAAGGTCTGAGTCTGTCTACTTCTTTGTTTCCTTAATACACACCTCAACCAAGAGAAACAGCATTAAGACCAAAAAATAAATCTTTTGTTAGCAGAAGGCATATGTGCAAAATCAAACAAACACAAACACTTAATAGAAAAAAAAATTCTTTATTAATTCATCAATTCACAAGAAATAAATATTTGCATCACATACATAAGGGACCCAGCAAAGCTCAGGCTTGTTTGCACCATGGCACGGTTTGACAAACAAGCCCTCATCAGCTGGCATCTCGACAAGAAGCCTGACTTCTTTTTTTTTAACATTTTCACATATAATCAGTAATTCGCGGTGTAAGTAAGTAATTTAAATTTACATTAGTCAGGCTTTTAAAAACAATTCTTAAGGACCATCCCCAGTGAATCCTTCAGGAAAAAAACCACAATCACAGTAGTTGTCATTATTCTGTCTTGCTGTTGATTCTGATATTAGGGTAATGTAGGTGTGAATATGTGTTTAGTTTTATTTCATGAGGGCAACAACATTTTCCACTAAATGAGGAACAGAACCATGCTGCTGTTCAAGATACAGGATCGATTTTCATGCAGTCCACTCAGCAATTCTAAAACCAAGCGAGTTCTATTACTTCTGAGAAAGATTACGTGCCTGAGTTTTACACCCCATGTACACTGAGGACACATTTCCTTGAGATCTCTTTGCTTGTTATCGCAAATAATTATTTTGAACTTTATGATGAATGAAAGTAACTCATCTTTCCATTTGCCTGTAGCAGCAAACAACTCCGTCTGCTGGATGCATCGGTAGGACAGAGAAGAGAAGCGGCTTTCACATGGCTAAACATCAGTGTTTTCTTTTATGTGTGCAAAAGGGACTGTAAGTAGAGACTAAGAAAAAAAAATTGCATTGCAGTTTAGTCAAAGGTGGAACGTTTCTTACAGCAAAATTAGACCAAGATGCTCAGCATCTCAATGTTTTGAAATATTAAGTAAAACATTTTTTTAAAAATCCAATTTACTATTAACTTCTTTTTTCCTTTCTTTTTTTTTTTTTTTTAACAACTGGGAATATCAAGTAGGGTTTTTGGCTGTATTATACTCATAAGACCTTTATTAAAGGAAACAGGAACTTCTGAACGTGCACGTATGCACACATTTATAGACAGATATAAAGTTTTCATAATTTCTTCTAAAGGCAGTTGCAATATTCAGACACTTTCAACTATACTTCCACTCAAAATATTTCTTTTCAACTACGAGCTTATGGATGACTTCACTGATGAAAAGTGGCACCAGCAGACCTGATAGGGAATGCCACTTGCAGTTGAACTGTATCATTCCTTCCTCTTTTACAGACTACAAAAATTAGGAAACTTTGTAAAGAAAGCTTTTGAGATTTCTTTTGCTGTTGTTTAAGTCAGAACAAACCTTTGAAAATGGAGTATTCTAGTGTCAATGGGAGCATTACATCATATTTTAGAAGGAAAGTCTGATCGCTTTTTGTCTAATAGCTTCTCTGACAACTATAATTCTCATGGTCAAAAAGATTTCACACTTGAAACAAACCAACCCTTTGTCTGTGTTGCATGCTGCAGCAGTCAAACAGCAATCAAAGAAAAAATAGCAAAGATATACATGATCATCAGGCTATTCTTCCAAGCTGTGCAACAAGCAGAAAGACACCTGTGAAAATACCAAATTCCATACACAGAAACACTGATATAATTCATTGCAAAAAGGATACATTTTGTTTCACCTCAAGCTGATCTCTTCCTACATTCACTGTTCTGTAAAGGGTCGCTAAGTGACAACGCTACCGAAACACAGGCCGCTGCAACTTGGATGGAAATTCAGTGCAGTTTGTTTTGTGTTTGCCTTTGTCAGGCTACATGTTTGACAGGGTTCTGCAAAAGAAGCTTCACTATCAGATGTCTGTTTCTTTATTGTCACAAATTAGCCAGCATCTCCCCCTTCTGGATAGCAGGAAAATAAGCAGAAATTTGCAATAGCTAAATACTTTCTTACTTGGCCAATACTCCAAACCCCAAAAGTTTGCAGCTAATTATTTTTTATCTTTGTTCTTCTGAGCAGGACCACTTCTTTTCTAGATCACTGTTCAGTATAGTTCCCTTCAGTAACATGTTTTATTAGAGCCAGACCTAAATTCATTCAGATGCAGTATCCAACTCATCAGTGACAAAAATCTTGAAAAAAACCCCAACTCTGTCAGCCAGATTTCTGCATTCTATAAAAAAGAAAATGCTGCATGAGTTGGATTATTAATGGCTTCGATTCTACTTGTCAGCATTAGTTAATATATGGTGTTCAAGTAGTAATTTGTGAGATGTGTCAATTTAATTTGAACTGAATGAGAAATGTCAAGAGTAGGCAGAAAAGTCACCATAAAATTCACCTCCTTCTTTAGCACCTCTGAGCTCATTCATTCTCGGCCATCACCATACTGGTATGACCAGGCTGCCACTGATTAATCCATTGGGATTCATCCAGTAGCAGCACAGCTTCAGTGATAAGTGATTTTATATTAAATTCCTGTGCGTATTACATTTTAAAGAAAAAAACCCAAAGATGTTTGCTTACCCATTGTTACACACTCTGGGAACTTGTTACTACTAGTGAGTACAGAGTCTCAGTGTTCAAGATTAGGATCAGTAATGAGCTATCCAGATACTTAGGAGAGAATATCATCACCAAAATTCTAAGGGACGCCCTGTCCAATTCCTAGCACCTGTATGAACATTACGTGAGACACTGCTGTTGGCAGTCAGTCATGTCAACAGAGAAACTCAGATGACAGCTCTCTAGTTTGGAGATGGCCTCAGATGTCACTGGCTTCAGTTATATTTACATACATAAAACTGTGATTATTCCCTAGCTCCCAGTTAGAGAAGAGCTATACGTACTTCAGAAGGGAGACGTTTTTTTTATAGCAGGATTGCATTGGTTTTAGAACTGTGATGGTGTGAGGACAATTTCTTTGATTAGCTGTGAGAACGCTGTCTACATGGAGAACGAGAAAGATTCCTGGAACTTGAACCATTAAAGCTGTTTCAACTCTATGTGCCCCTTTTCTTTACAAATATATGTTGTGCTTTTTTCCTTCTTCCCAGGGACAGTATTTAACCTCAGCAGCCTGTGACTGTTGCATCCAAGCCAGAACGCTTTGTAATGTGCAACTTGGTAATTTCTTCAGCACAGGTAGGGTGAATGCCAATTGTCTTCATTAGCTGAGGATATGTAGCACGACATCTACCAAAAAAAAAGAACAACCAAGATCCACAAAGTCAAGCACTATTAATCTGAAACATGTATAAGGTTCTAAAAGTTCAAAGTAACTTTGTGCTCGTCCATTTTATCAGGCAGAGGAGTTGCATTTTTTCTTCAAAAAGTGCTGTCTCTTATTTCTCAGGCACTTATACAACAACATTTAAACGCTCAGCTTCAAAACACTGTTAGGTAGGGAAGAATTGTCAATAACAGTTGAGACAGAGAGAATTAAGCAATTCATCCCAAGTCACAACTGAGTCCATGGCAAAAACACAGGACAGAACTGCAGCCTTCAGCTTTTCTTGTACATACATGTGTGTTTCACTAGCTCTGACGGCAAATGGAAAAACACACACATACACATAAAGGAAGAAAATCTTGATTAGGACTGCTGGCAAGAATCTGCTGAAGGAAGTAATACCAGAACATTCTTCCATGATCTTAAGAGAAAGCCTGGTGCTTACACTGAAATTATCAATGTTATAAGCAGGAGGAAAAAATCTCTCATTCGAAAAAACAAACCACCACCAAAAAAAACCCTTGAGCTAAAATCCCTCTTGCTTAATTCCTTTACTTATCCAATAACATTCTTAGACTTGATGACTTTCCTTTGAGCTGCTATTCCTGGCAAGTCATGCTGTAAGAATAGCTGAAATGGCCCTAAATTTAAGAATTGTTTCAAGCTCTCTATGGAATAATGTTCTCTCCTTCTACAAAATACAGAGAAGAGAGCTGTAGATGTCTTCTGCTGTCCCCACCTACAAGAAAAGAGCACCAACGAGCAAAAAATAGTTGCTGAGCACAGAGTGCTGAGTGAGGAGGGAAGGTGGAAAAGCATCCTTTGGAGAGACTGAAGACCTAATATTTGACAAAGGAGAACAGCATCTCTTACAGTGCCTGTTCCACATTGAAAGCTCTGGATTTGTGAAATACAATAGAAACCAATACAAGAATCTGACCTGCTGGAAAACCTCTTACTGTGGCTAAAGTTTTAATTTCCCTCAGGCAAGGCAAAAAAGCACTCCAGTTTCATGTGCTTCCTTTTCACTGGTTATTTTGGATAAAACTTCAAAACAATGACATCCTAAAAAATGTAGTTCTAGAATCTATACCACTGGCAATTAATGGACTACAAACACATGTTGAAAATGTGTACTGAGGGTACACTGCGATCAGTGATTTCCAAGATATTCCTCACATGATACTTGCGGTTCTGCCTTCTTAATAATTTCTGCTTTTCATTTACGCTAGTCACTCACACTGTAAGACTAAAACTGCAATAAAACGGTGATGATATTTAGGAAAATGAACTACCACCACAATTCGGGGTGATTTCTTGTGTCCCAGACTACTTTCTTCAAAGAGAAGTTAAAAACTATAATTAAGTAAAGTAAATATACAAATCAACATTTCTGAAAATTTGAATCAGCAATAAGAAGAGAAATTAAAAGAAAAAAAGACATAATTGTAGCACACATAAGGCATAGCAGGAATTTTCCATTTAACCAGAGAGGACCCAGAATCACTCCTTACTCTTTCAAAGGGAGGACTTCTATATTAATATTTAAACAAAATATTAAACAAGATCACAAAGCTTCGCCTGCTTGGGTAAGTTATTCTTATTGCAATTATCAGATAGCTCCAGAAAAAAGTACCTCCCCTCTCCCATCATCCTACAGAGGTTTCTTTCTTACTGTACCATATTGTGGTTAGCTTATACTCCAGAAATAAAAAAGTTCATGCAAGTCTTCACTCAGCTTTTGAGGAGCAATGGCTGAGCATATTTAAAGATGAGATTAGGAAAATAAATGCTTGGCAGGTGTAAAGAAAGGTTTTTATGAAAAGCATAAATATCCTTTTAAAGAAGTGACTTGCAAAACTATATGGTGATTTCATATCCTGTGCATAGACTGCAAAAGAAGCTACACTGAGGAAACCAACATTAGTAAGTTAATGCACAATTTTATTCCTCACTTTAACTATATCAAGCCAACAATATATCTTCCTCAGTTGTTC
Source organism: Nesoenas mayeri (assembly GCF_963082525.1). NCBI lineage: Eukaryota > Metazoa > Chordata > Aves > Columbiformes > Columbidae > Nesoenas > Nesoenas mayeri. The sequence goes on along the minus strand of NC_137565.1, from coordinate 7,492,607 downwards.
CTTAACTATATCCAGTATTACAGTAACTAAATCCAGTACATCTTAATGAAGAACTGCAGCATTTTTAGTGAAAATATGTGCAATGCTACATAAAAGTAACAAAAAGCATGGATACTTTATAGTGTTGCCAAAACTAGGCAGCTATCTTTTATAATCTTACAATAACTTAAAAAGCAGGCTTTAGAAGCTAGAGACATTCTTTTGTACTTACTTGATTCCAAGAGCAAATCCTTGAATAACTTCGCCTGCGTTTGGTCCAATGAAATGAAGGCCAAGTATTCGCTGCTCCCTCTCTCGTAAGCACACCATCTGAAAACAATACATTACATAGAGATCTTTTCTTAGAACACCTAAAGATAAGGCATGAAGTTGAATTAAATGAAATTGAAGTGCCCTGAAATCCTAGTTCAGGTGTTTATTCCCCGTGTGCCAAGAACTTACGCACTTGCTTAAATCTTACTGACTTCAATAGGTCTTATGCTTGTCCTTAAGCAGTTTCCCGAATCAAAGCTTTAGTAGTGTACATTTCAGACTTGAGGGAGCCACTGACAACAATCATTTGTGGTAAATTGAATACTTTGTGTTTGTCATTTTTATGAAATCCTCAAAATACCTTCTGTAGTCCAGTAAGCAGACCAGTGTTATTTTGACACTGAATGGCCACCTCAGCAGTTCTCCAAGCCTGTGCAGTTGTTCTCAGCAGCTAATCAGCTGTATTTCTGAAGATGACAACTACCAGTTACAGGATCTTTTGTGCCTTTGTGATTCAGTCACTTACAGCAGCATGTTTGCTGAGATACATTTACCACATCAGCCATGTAACCTAATGAACAGTCAGGCCTTGGAAGGAGGCAAAGATGAAGGTGAATTAATAAGTATCTGGGAGGGCCTGAGTCACTGCACACTTAACTTTTATTAGAGATCTTAATGAAAACTTTAGTTCCTTTAAGGACACCATCTTTAAAATTATGAAAAGAGAGTCAGTCTCTCTCTATGTCCTCCCATCAAGCATTAAATCATCACTAATCTAATAGGTTCTGCTATTCAGTAAAGGCTTGGATTCTTTTATTAGGAATCGCAGGAAGAGCAGCAATGCTGACGTGGTACTTTAGATATTGAGGAGTTTTAAAGAAAAAACCTTCTTGCATTAGAGTTTGAAACACTCGAGTTTAATGTTTGTTCATGTGTTTTGGGAGTTTAGTAAGGACTATATTCAATATAACCCAACAACTATTATGCTATTACTACTTTACTCTAAAATATTTACTTTCATTGTTTGTGACAGACCTACAGGAGTTACTACATCTATTCCAAAATTATTGTTCCCTGATACTGAGGAGAAAAGAAAGAAAAAGAAAACTATGATATATTCTATCAACACTACACTTCATTTTATTAAGATCTAATATGGGTAAGTGCATCAAAAACCTTTTCAAGACTGAGGCGACTGGATTGTTTAGGAAAGGACACATTTCAAGTGCAACACTTCAGTCTAAACCAAAATTTTCATCAGTAAGACTGACCAGTTGCTGTAGTTTTGTAAGCCTTGTGCTTAACTGTTTTGAAGGTAATATATTTTCCCCAAGAGATGGCAACTCATACTGCATATAACTAAGAACATTGCTGGGGGAAGCAGAGATTCATCTCTATAGAATTTGGAATATTTTTTAGGACCTTAAAAGCTTCTCAAAGATAGTATCAACCAGCAGAATGTCAGCTCTAAAAATTGGTGATATCTGTAAAGCAATTTCAAGATGCAATAGCAGATATAATGAATATTAAACATTTGAAGCAACAATAGAGAAACAGGCTGTCAGTAAGAGTAACTTTCATCTATCTTGAGAGAGATTTTTGCCAAACAGTCCTCTTTAAAGCTAGCTGTACCGTATCTGTTGTTTTAAGTTAGAGGCAAGTTAAAAGCTCACAACACTCACTTTCATATAGCATTGAGTTGCATCCCTTTCAGCTACTGTAAATTCTAAAGGTTTATAATACGCATGGTATACCTGGTAAGGAAAAAAAATAACATTTTGTGTTAAGAGAGTACTACTATGTCAAAACCTGCTATTCAGTATTATAACAACTACTATTACTACATATTTATGATATTGTAGAAAAAAAAGATTTATTAACATTTATAACCTGTTCATTATTTTAAAGAAAAATAGGGAAAGCACAGTAAGCGTTTAACACAAACCCTTCTTAGAAAACCATTACATTAAAAACAAAACTGAAAAAAAAAAATCACAAATAATCACGTTACTAAAACCAATGCCTCAAATTAAAAATGTAAGTATTGTTCCTTTAAGCTTCTCCCAAAAGTTTAATACCGTGTTGACTGAAAATAATGAAATCCAAGCAGCTTTTCCTAGCTATAATGATGTACACCATAAGAAAACCCAAACTGTCATTTTTGCATTCTAAATAGTAAACGCCTATTTTTTCACAAGTGATTTTGCCTGGGGCTCCAAGCTAAATCCATCAACTGAACTTGCCCTCCAATAAATACATGACATCAGGATATTACGACACACACACATCAATTGGCTGCCTTAAACAGATGAGAACAATTGTGTTACAGTAATTGACATCATTCTCAATGGCATTAGCATCCAGAAACCCAGACAACAGTTCTGGAACAGATTTTTGAAGTATAAACTGCATTTCAGAATCATAAAAGACAAAACTAGTAACTGACTGGACATTTCATGACTTGTTTGAATTTTGTCTTACTGTATACTGACTGTGAATTTCTCCATCATTAGTACCTTGATCTCACTCCCTGTATCAGAGGGCTGTGTGTGAATACATGCTATAACAGATTTCTTCCTCACTATGCAAGGCCCAGATACATTATATCAATATATTTTAGCCACGAAGACACTTAGCAGCTTGTGTGAGTATTTCTGGGGACAATCCAAAAATTTAGGCTAAAGAACCTGACCAACAGTTCTGACAAGTTAAAAGGAATATTGTCATTATTTAGTGATGTTGCACATTATAACCTATTAGAATGGCAGCTGGTTTAAAGATGCCACATATTATGAATAATTTTAAGGCCACCAGATAACAGTTTCCATTGCAACCTGCTGCAATATTTTTGAAGTCCTGAGCTTTTTGGAAGACAGCAGCTCCCTCACTGCAAACATAGTATTTTGGGCACCAAAAATTTTGCCTGCTACAACAGTGAAACTTGTGTCTTTTCATAGTGCAACTCTCACACCAAGTATAACATTAAAAATGTTTCCATACCTCAATATTATCTGATCCATAGCATTGCACAGCTGCTTCTTCTGACAGTCCAACACAACCATATTCTAAGGGAGTGAAAACTGTAGTAGGTACCTGCTTGTGAGGAAACAGAAAGTGTCAGTGTTGAACCATCTGAAGCAGCTGCACGGCAAATACAGGGGAGACTTTGGCATGACTGAGAAGAGTAGCTGTCACATACATCTACTTTGACTGCTATTAAAGCTGGATTCCAGATGACAAAATGCAATTCCATTAAACACTCTTAAGAAAGAAAGTGTAATATTTGGTTTTTATTATCGAGAAAAGAAATAACAACTCACATTGTCATAGTCCATCAATTCTGAAGACTGGCCAAAAAGACGCTGAGACAGCAGTTTTCCTGCAGCTATTGCTGTGGGTGTTAATTCAGGACGGCCCTAAGAAGAGAGCACATAGCTTTGGTTTAACTAAGAGAGAAGTAGCATCCAAGGATTTCTCCTGGGACAACAGTCAGAAGGCGGCCAAATCTTTGGAATTCCAGCCTAGTAGCCAGGGCTTCAAATAGAGGAGGCAGTAATAATTGCTGTCCAAACACGCTTATAAGTCTCTGAGTTTAACATTTGTCTTGATGGGGGAAACAAACACCATCAATGTGTCAAAGCCTTGTATCTTATCATGTCACCCCTTGAAAAGCAGAGGATATCCACATGCTAACCATTCACTTCCCCCTTTCTTTCCATACTAAGTCATCAAGAAATTTTTCAGATGATCTTTTTAAAGCAGGAAAAGCCTAGTATAAAGCGAGAGTGTTTTTTCAACAAAAAGTTGTCCATCACAGTTTTACAGAGCACAGGCACAACACTTAGTTAGTTGTGGGCACTGAGTTCCTCTGTTGGTCCTGGAGAAGAGAGAAGACTATTCTGCTAACACTGCAACCTATAGGCATTCCCCACCACACACATTCAAGTTTTTCAAACTTTGTTTTTCATTATCCTGATTTTTTTCAGCATTTATCGGAATCCATTCCTCTTTCCCAGCTTATCTTTTCTGTATGTTGCTAGATAGATTCAGCACATGGTATTAGATACCATTTCAATTATCTGCGTATTAACATGCATTTATGTTAATTATCTGCACTAATAACCACTTAAGTTAAAACTTCCATTGCAAAAAAAACAAACTGAAACAATGCTGTCTAACCTGATAACAGAAACTGCAATTCTAATTGTTAATGAAGACTAATCTATTTTTCCCCACAGCTCATGACAAATCACAAAACTGCAAGTTCACCCTTTTGTTCCCCCTAAAATCCATCAAATCGCAGTTTTTCAAATCCAGCATTTTGACTCTCAAGTCTGTGACGAAATTTGCCATTTGTTGTTCCTTATACACATTTGCCTGAAACATGGCTGCCAATCACTTTTGTAGCAGGAAATACAGATGTTGTTTTGGCATTCCAGAAATGAATAGAAGATTAGAACAAGAGATAAAATTGTGAAAGCACTGCCATGCATTCCATAAAACCCAACTAATTACTAAAACATCCATGCAGATAAGGCCCAGTTTCTCATAAACAATGAACTAAAGGCCTTCCCTGGTAAATATTTGACATGAACATTCACTTTGCAGTCATGTGTAGAACTACTTTGCTGATTATTATGGATACGAATTGTTCATAAGAATCCTCCAATGTATTATACATTTAAATGAAATGGCTCCTAAGAGAGTTTTAAAGGCTTTGAAGTAATGTGTATTTGTTCTAACACAACTCATTTTGGTCTTATTTCTCTTCAAAGCAACATGCTGTACATTCCACCTTCTCTACACATCTTTGTTATAACACCCTTTGAAATATGACAGATGTATAGCAGCATGACCATATGATAAACCTCCTCTGAGAGAATTTCTTTATAGTGTGTGCCATGCTTTTCAACAAAATACTACTGGAGGAAGAATTTTAACACAGAGAGTTTATATCAGCACTGAAAAAATTTTCAAACTAAAATTCCAGCTTGATCTTTCTCATCCTGGTTACACAAGATGAAAATGCCTAAACGCATCCTGTCAGTTGAAAATAGTATTTTGCCAAGGCTTGAAAAACTTTTTTTGATAGTTGACAAACTGATTGACCTCTGGAAGGCTGGGGTTTTTTTCCCCTCTTTTCTCCAAATGAACAGCTTGCATAACATTAGGATTCCATTTGCCATACAAGGGTGCAACAAGACACCCATGTACACATAGTTTCCCATTTGTACCAGCTGGGTATGACTCCCAAATGAAAAGAGTCGTTCTGAGCATTTCAGGAAGCTCATCTTTTGCCTCTCACTCCCGCTTCAGGCAGGGAACCGAATGAAAACAAAAACATAACTCTTGTTATTTGGTAGGAGTTCAGTGTCTACTTGAGGTGGCATGTTAAAGAAAGGAGGAGCAGAGCTTGAGAATTAGTTGCATGAGCAATAGCACTTTGTAGCAAAGAGACTCTGACAGGGAGAGATTGGAGCAAAGAGAAATCCTGAGCAGGAACACTGGAGAAAAAAAAAATCTTATTCTTATAAGCAGTATTAGGGATCATTGATGCTCATTCAGAGAAAACAAGATTCCCCTTCCTGTGTTTTTTTGGTAGGTCTCACTCAGCAAGTATCATACACCAAGCTCTACAGCTTTGTGGTTCTTAGCAGGATGCACTTGCTTGTTCTGTGTGTACTCTTTGAGACGTGCACCAACACAGAACTTCTTCGCTGCTGGTTCCCATGCCAATGAAATTTATTATCCAAACTAATTCTGCTTTAAATAAAAGACAAAATTAATTTAAGTATTCAAATAAAATAACTTCATTGCTTAGCGAGTGGAATTATATGGCTCGTGTACTGGAGCAGATAAGATAACAGCAATAATTCCTTCTATCTTTAAACTCTATAAATGCATGACTACTATACTGTGATTTCTTTGATTCCCTATATTGAGCCCATATGCAGATAAAAACTTAAGAGAACACTTCTGTACAGCACTGATGTAACTCCCAGTTTTTGTGTTGTTGCTGTTTTTAACACTTACATTTAGAAGTGCCTACTGAACAACTTCAAGTTCAAAAACATGCACTAATAGGACAAAAGCAGGAAAAGGAAATCCAAGTTTTAACAACAAAATGAAAATGACAAATAAATGAAGATCTGATTTTTTAGATCTAGAGTAGGAAAGAAGAGGGCATCCTGCCTCCAGCTTTATACTTCTTTCTTAAAGGAAATGACTTGCCCAAAATAACACTGCAGATTGGCAGCAAAATGAGCAACAGAATCAAAGGCCCTGCCAGCATTGCCTCTAATAACTGCTTCTTGGATGAAATTAAAAAGAAAAGTTTGGAAAGCAGGAGGGTCAACCAAGGCATATGTCAGAGACAAGCAGGTGTGGGAGGCCACAGTGGGCAAAAGAGGACTGTAGGAAATAGCCCAGCGCAAGATGTGACAAGTACAGAGGGAACCTGTATGTGAAGTGAGAAGAAAGGAGAGGAATTATGTCCATAATCCCAAAGCTCTGAGTGACTGGACAGGACACAGAAGCTGTGGAGAATAAGAAAAGAATAAAAAAGGAGAAATAGCTGAGAAGGGAAGAGTTTTAACACAGTTTAAAAGGAAATGGCAAGTCATTCAGATGAAGATGAAGACAGACAGGAAGAAACATATGTCTACATAGAAGGGGAAGAGGTCAGGATTGGTTAGCAGATTTCACAGAATCACAAAATGTCAGGAATTAGAAGGGACCTCAAAAGCTCATCCAGTCCAATCCCCCCACCAGAGCAGGAACACCCAGATGAGGTTACACAGGAAGGTGTCCAGGCGGGTTGGAATGTCTGCAGAGTAGGAGACTCCACAACCTCCCTGGGCAGCCTGGGCCAGTGTCTGTCACCCTTAGTGAGAAGAAGTTCCTTCTCAAATTTAAGTGGAACCTTTTGAGTTCCAGTTTGTACCCATTTCCCCTTGTCCTATCACTGGTTGTCACCGAGAAGAGCCTGGCTCCATCCTCCTGACACTCACCCTTTAGATATCTGTAAACATTAATGACGTCACCCCTCCGTCTCCTCTTCTCCAAGCTCAAGAGCCCCAGCTCCCTCAGCCTTTCCTCATAAGGCAGATGCTCCGCTCCCTTCAGCATCTTCGTTGTCCTGCGCTGGACCCTCTCCAGCAGCTCCCTGTCCTTCTGGAACTGAGGGGCCCAGAACTGGACACAATATTCCAGGTGTGGTCTCACCAGGGCAGAGTAGAGGGGAAGGAGAACGTCTTTGGACCTACTAACCACTCCCCTTCTAATACACCCCAGGATGCCATTGGCCTTATTGGCCACAAGGGCCCAGTGCTGGCTCAAAAAAAACCCCAAACATCTAAACCAATTCAGGAACAGAAGCCAGACACATTTAGTATTTGCAGCAATGACTTTTTGTTTTCTAGAGGAAGACACACTTGTCAGAAGCATTTTGTGTCAGGCAGCAGATATTAGTCTTGTGACTAATATCAATTAAATCCCCAAATAGTAAAAATGTAATTACAGAACTTGTCACAGTCATTCTCAGTAAGTGTATTCAACTCCAAAAGGTAAGAACTGCTTTCAACCAGCATTCACAGGCAGTATGAAGTCATATGTCTGAAGTGCTAAAAACATTATTAGAAAGATAACTGAAGTGATAAAGACATTACTAGTAGCCTCTGACCAACGATGCATTCCCTGATAAACATCAGTAATAATCTCTAATGCTGAGATACTTCACAAGATCCATGTGAAGGAAATTACTGACCCAGGTGGCTGGCACAAACACTACAGCTGTGCAAAATGAAAAAGAGCAAAACACTAAGATATATGCTAGAGCATGACGACATCTGAGGACCAGTTATTAGTCAGGAACAAGGTTGGCTTCCTGTTATTGTAAAATAGTTTATGTAGACTCAGTACCTCTGTTATGTCTCCAATTGCATAAATGTGTGGAACAGAAGTAGCTTCACTGGCATCAACTATGATCTTTCCAGTTTCAGAATTAATTTTCACTCCAACTTTCTCCAAATTGAGAGTTCCAGTGTCAGGGGCTCGGCCTTAAGGGGACAAAAAAAAAGAAAAAGGGAGGGAATTTAAGTAAAAACTATTGGAAAACTTCAGCTGTGTTAATCTAAAAAGCTGGCATCCTCCACTGCTGGTTTCCAAGAAGTTTGTGCTATTTGATAGTCCAAGTAGAAACATGACAGAGCTTACCTCACACTGAAAAAGCTGTAAGGGTAGAAAGAATGGATACGAATGTCTTTGTGAAGGGAGCTCTACTACTATTGCCTTTGCTCAGCCTATTTCAGAGAAAGTTATCCTTTAAAAATGTGCAGGACAACATTCACTACAAAAAGTGCAAAAAAACCAAGATGGTTTAATATTTATTGCACATTCTAAATTCAGTTTTTTAATGTAGCATGAATATACATAAAATAACTAAGCAACTTCTACACTGAAAATTTCCATTAAACACTAATCGAATGGCACTCAATACTAACGAACAGCCTCTTGTGCACACTTGCGGGTAAACATTATTAATAATGCTGTTCAACGTGAAACATACCTGAACTCCTCTTGCCTTGTTTTCTGATACACTTATTTTAAGGCTTTTTTAGTTCCCACAGCTTGGATGAAAATGTTTCCCAACTTTGCTCTCAAGTCCTTAATGCTGAGTTATTTTGCCCAAACTCTGTATTTGGGCTATTTCTGTCGAGTTTAGAAACACTATTCCTAGAGTCTAGAAACACTTTTAAAAACAGATTTAAAAACAAATGAGGCAAATTGTACCAAGCCTAGATTTTATTACAGCTCCCTCTTCCAAAGATTTTTAAGCTATTTCACCTTTAAAAAAAAATTTTGTAGTATTTTCTGCATAGAGTTATCACTTAGACCACCAAAGTCCTGGTAGCATTACACCGAGCTGTCTGTAGAGTATTTATCAAAGCCAGAAATTGGAATCTTAAATGCTATCCAATTGTTCAAATGTATTTGAAGGTTAATAAGCATAGTGAAACTATCAGGCGCTTCCAAAATTTGCAGGGACACACAGGATCACACAGAAGAGATTACCTGAATATCTTCAAATGAAGCAAATTTTATAACACTGCATCCATTTTAGAGGCTATAAATGAATATGGATATATCTACACCTACATATATAGGTCTCTTTTGTGTGAGTCATGATTTTGTGCTTGATGTTAATACAGAGCTATAGCAAAGCAAAACAAAAAGGGAAATGTGTTTTCTTTATAAAAACAAGCTCTTTGATGTTAATGTAGGAAATTATTAAACAAAAGGAAAACTTGGCTTGTCAATACAGACCTAATTATATGTAAACATATGATTCACTGCTTTATACATCTGCCATATAGCCAGGCCCCCCAAACAATGTCACATCTGAATGCCTCTGTAAAGACTTCTGTGTATTAATTTCATCTGGTGAAACCAACACTTCCTCTGGGAGCACTGACTGAAGCTGTCGGCACTTGGCTATCTGTCTGTCTTCCCTTCTGTTGTCCCCATGGGATGTTGATCTGCTGTTCCTTCTCTGCCCCCTGCTCCCCAGTCCTGATGCTATCAGGCAACAAAAATAATAAACCTCCAGGACCTTATCTTGGCTCGGATGTGAAACAACTTCCTACCGTTGTATTTCTTTGTGTATTGAGAGTAAAGCCTGGATATTCTGCAAATGGACAACTAATGGGGTTTTCTAGTTTCCCCTTTTTCCTGCCAGGCAGAGCCAAGAGAAAGCTTAGCACGCAATGGCAGGCACTGAAAGAGGAAAAAAATAAAAACCATCAATAGAGTCATTTAAAGACCTGTGACAACAACTGCTGAGTTTATCAAATCTGCAGGATAACACTTAACCTTTCAATTCCAATCTATTTTAACATGTGTACAGTTTGGTATTAATAGCTAAGAGTTAAAAAAAAATGTGTCGCTACGCATAGTGAAATTTCTCTCTCAACTTTACTGCCTAAATATTATTTCTGAAAGCAAAATTGAAACTTTAAAAAACTGAACTAAATCTTTATTGGCCTTCAGCCCCACGCTGGCTCACCTCCATAAGCCAGAATTATACTCACTGATGTTGCTTCACCTCAAATTCAGTAGCTTAGGTTCATGATTAGCGAATATGTCTTGGTAAGTTTTAATGTCAAATTCAGGAAATTCTGATATTTCCCAGCATTCACTCGTGTTAGAGCATCAGTTCTCACAATTTCTCAGTACTATTGGTTCAGAAGGACATTTCTTTCATACCTATAACTCCTAAGTTTTTTACATTTACAGCTTCAAGAAAGCATGAGTTTAGAGCTTATTTCTAAGATTCAGAGGGCAATACAAAACTATACCAAATCCTACCAGACACACAACACACGTGCTGTTAGTTTGAAGATATCCACTGCCCTGAAACTGCCACAGGACAAGGAGTTCATGATTGTATAAGACACAAGATTAGATTTAGCTAGATTTAGATATTATACTAGACATCTAGCAGAAAGGTGCCAATTCAAATCTGACCCTTAAAAAAGTTACCTGACTCCTGCACTTTTAATACCACATCATAACCTCATCTTTAATAGACTCACATAATAACCACACAGCTGTGAAAACCACAAAGATCCCTGCTCTCAGGACCTGCCCCCATTTGCTTTTAACTTTAAAAAAAAAAACAGCTTTGTGATCTGTTTTTGTGAAATCTAATAATATGGCTTCCTAAAGGAGTTGCCAGCCAGCTTAGCTACAGAGAGTGACAAGACACTCGTTAAAGCGCCTGTCTCAGACACAGGCCAGGCTGATCATATTGCGATGTGGCATTTCTGTCCCATAATATGCTGAGGTGAAGGCAACATCAGGCTGCTGTGACCTTCAAGTGCAGGACTGTCGACAGCGGAGACTGAAGCAGCCAAACTGGGAAGAAACCATAGGAATAGGCAGAGTCAAATAAGCAGCAGCAGTAAATGAGTGACAGCATACTCTTGCATACAGTAAGATCTCCCAGGGTGATAAAGGTCCAGCTGACAGCAGAATTCTATAATGGGTCTTTTGCAGTTTCCTAATTGCAGAAACTGGAATGTCTCTTCGTCCCTCAGCATCTGAAAAATCCAAACTAGAGCCAACTGAGCACTTTATTACCAGGCATGATACTTCAGACGGCCACAGTGAGGATACTGCAGGGAGACAGGATGGCTCTTCTGGCATAAAACTTGAGTCCAAACGTCTTCTCCACTTCATCCCTATACATTGGCATTTTGACACATCACTTCATAACGTTACTCAATCCAAGCTCAGTTTGACCTTAATCAAAATCCCATCTGTGTTCCCAGTCTTGGTGCTCTCTCTTGACTTGTTCTGGGTCCCTGACACACTCCCCAAATTAGTTTCAAGAGCACCACCCTTTCCTCCTTCAAATTCCTTCTCACAAGGTGTTCACTAAAACATAGCCAGCCGATAATGACTAGTAAAGACCAACTCAGTGTAACTAATGTTCAGGTTACAAGAAAATATTGACTAGGGTGAGATTAACTAAGGTAAAAAAAAGTTCAAAACTGTTACCACATTGACAGCAGCGTGCACCAATTTTACAAAGATGTTTTTGAACATTTTATTCATTACCGATAAACCTTCAGCACGCCTGCCACAATTTGAAAAAATTCTGACTGTTAGTCAGTGCTCGGGCAGTTACTGGTTCTTTGCCAAGTCTGCTAAACCAGAGTGTGCCTTGTATTGTTGAGTAGTAATACTTATTGCACAAAGGAGTCACCTCTTTAGGAAGCTTGTGGCAGCCATGGTGCAATCATTAAACTTGGGCATCACCATCCATTGCACATCCGAAGTTACTTGCGTCTGGACACATGTCACTTTGGTCCTACCCAAACAACAAAAACCAACTCTCACATGCAGATTAGTGGCATAGCCTAGCACCTAACCTTTCCTCAACATGAAGAAGTCTTACCAAGACACTAATGAGTTAAAATTAATGAGAAAGAGACACTGGAAGTTCAGAACAAAGGCTCAGAGCCTCAGCAAACCACATCACATTAGCACTAGCAGTCTTCTGAGATCAACCAAGATGGATTATTTTTCACGGAAGAGTTCAAAGGTTAAAAAACTGGATGGCAATTTTTTGTTTACAAAGATGAATCTAAATCCCATCTCCTTTCTATATGGGCTGGCACAGATATGGTCACAGGAGATCACAGCAATACAGGATTTTTGAAAGAAAATCTCCAAATAAAATTTCTGTTTTCTTAGTTAATCCAAACTGATTTGGTTGTAAGACGTGAAGAAAACTACTATAAAAAAATGTTATGTACTTAAGCCTTTCTTGATACTTAACAGCAAGGATCTTATTTTACTGCACTAGAAAATAAATCTGTCAAGCATCCAGTCTGACACAAAGGACAATATGCTTGATGGCATATGATGTGCAACACCTGATACCTGTTTAGCCTTACACTGAGCTAAAGTCATAATTCTTTTTTATAGCGAAGACGATATTATTTCAAAGACACAGCGGCTTTAAGCTTATAAATGCAAAGGACCTTGAGAATGCTTGTTCTGTTGCTCTCAGCAGGAAGAAAACTTTTGTAAAGCTAAACTTAAAATCTGGTGCTGGTCACTGCTCTTTCTGTTTAGAATTTACTAGCACACTACCTCACTTTCTCTGTCAAATGAATTCCAGGATAGTTTGTAAACACCTGCTTAGTTTAATCATCAGTTCAGTGTTGCTCCTCTACACAGTAAGATCCCATTAGATATGTAGTAGCTCAGTATCCTTCCTAAGGACTTTGTGAATAATCTGGACAAATTCCAGTTACAGCAGTGATCTTTTGCCATCTATTGCAAATTAAAATGTAAATACCACTTTGCCAATTCCTTTTATATGTTATCTGTGTTGTGGCTAAAGCATTCAACCCATAGGTTTCATTCCTCCAATAGCTGAAACAAACCCACTTGTGGCAGATGCAACTTTGCCCTGCAAATCAATCGTTGCATCTGTTTGTAAAGGTGTCAATCTCCTCTGCTCTTTTCTTTGGATGAAGACCGTATGTTCAGTCTGCACATGCACACGCCACTGCTTTGTCACTCAGGTATATCAGGCACATAACATATAATTTTTTGCGTGTCCTTAAGGGCAGGGGGAATACAATATGATATTAAAAGTTTATTGGTTCCATATCAAAAGAAAAACAATTCTTAAGAGCTCATAATTTCAAAAGAATTTTCAGAAAAGCAAAACCAGAGGACTAGTAAAAGACAGAAGGACATTACAGGACTAGACAGGCAGAATCAAATAAAGGTCAAGAAAGAGCTGTTCCACTGATCTGGAATATAGTATAGTCACTCAGCAAGGTTATACAGGCCCATAATAGTTACTTATAAAAGCTTTAGATTGAAACCTTTAAATTACATAAAAGGGTATCAAAATGAGATATTTTTTTCCCCTCAAGTATTTTGACTGCTAGAAAATTAAAGACAGCATTGTGCTTGCCTTTATTGGCTTACATGTATAAGCAGAAAATCACACATTCCAAAAGATAAAGAAAACTCTTCATAGAAACACAATGTATTTTTTTTTGCAAAGGGCCTGCATTAAGAGATAACATCGTAGCTTACCGCACTCAAACTATGTCCCACTGTCAGTAAATACTTTTGACATTATTCATAAAATCCTACTAAACGTCCACAATGCGCTTATAAAAATTAAGAAAATACCTACTATAATTCAGGCTACAATCAGTTAACCATAGCGGCTGCTTTTTAAGTAACTCTGCAAGCTGACTTTCTTCAATCAGTATTGTAACTGGCACATCTGCAGACAGGAAATCCTCAACACTACCAAATTTCCCAGCCTATTATCTGAGACACCTGGTGTGGGTGTGTTGATACAGAGCAAAACAATGAATCATACCGACTGCACATCAATTAACCAACGTTAACTGTTAATGCGTTTAATCCTTAAAGGTGGAGTGTCAATTTGAACACTAAAAAAAAAAACCTCACCACAAATATCCCACTCTCTCAAGCTGTTCATTTTGCAGTTTCTAAATATGGATTGTAACTCAAATGCATGACAAAAATTATAATACATGTAGTTCCTCTGTATCAAAATAGCGAACGGACCCACATAACAACTGAGTTGCAATAGTATATCATGCAACCTTACTCCATTATAATTAACAATAAACCAAGATTTTGTCATGTTATTTCAATTTAATAGCTTTTTTCCACCTCTGACAAAAGTAAACAAATTGACTTGAGATTTCACAGGTGTGAGTCCCACTCAGTGTGCTTTTACCAGAAAGCTTGAGAAAAATCAAATACGGCATTTAGAAATCCACTTTTTTGAAACATTTTCATCTCACCTCATGAATATTTTTCTACGGTTTTTAGGACTGTCGCATCTCCATATAGCATGACCTTTTTTTGCCCTTGGCAAACACTAGTGTCTTTGATTGGTTTCAGTGAGCATAATCCATTATTATAGGCTGTTTCCACAATTTATAGAAGACTATTACACTTCTAAGAGAACAGTAAGCACAATAAGTGAACAAAAATGTTTGTCACAACACTCAACCTGCTCTCTCTTTGAGGTATTAGGAAGATACAAAGATGACTTAACCAGGGGAAGGGAACAACAGGACAACAGATATAGTCCACTGGGCAAAATAAAAAATGCTGTAAATGATCTGTTCCTGTTTCCTGCAATGGATCTATTCTATGACCACAACCAGCACAGTTTAGAAAAATTCCTAGAAAAAATGGTAGCCTCTTGAACAGGATAAATAGGAACTTGTAGTAGCTTCATGAATAAATCAAGAGCACAGACTTAAAGAACACTACCTGCACCACAGATGTTGCTGGAATTCATGCTCTCACCCTCTAGTAAATGTGAGGAAGATTAAATGTTGTCCCATTTATTGCAGCTCATGCAAAGGTAGTTACCATGGATTCTTAACTTTCATGTGTTTTTAGACTGTAAGTGAATAAGTCAGGCAAGCAAGAAAATAACTAAGAAACTGTAAATGTTTAGCTCACTAAATATTTAACACACACACACACACACACACACACACACGAAAGGAAGGAACTGTTTGGCCCCATACAAGATGATGAAGGGACTTCATTTTCAACATGGAAAGCATTGCAAATAAATGTTAAGATAATCAAGCTTACCTACGGCCCACATCACTGTGTCAAAGGAATCGGTTTCTTCTGTGCCCAGGTCAGTATTTTTCCAGGTCACTTGTAATCTGTTGTTCTCCAATTTTTCTACTTTGGTTGGGAAACATCGCTTTAAAAATTTTGTGCCGTAAGATTCCATGTGCTCAGTTACTAAAGATGCCATTTGCTGTTGAGTAGGGGAAAAAGATGTTTATTCTAAGATACATGTAATGTAAACCCCTCCTTCAGCTGTCTTCATGAAAACTCAGTAAATATACTGTGCATTTCAAATGTTCTTTGTCACTTACTTACTATGGATTGTCAACACATGATAATCTATTGAGCCACTATAACCTGTAACTCTATTACAAGAGTCATCTACATCTGAATATTCATTTTCAAAAAAGTAAAACAGTAGAAGAATAAAATGGTTGCTTTTATATCATTTGATGGTCATACAAAAATAGCATCTAGAGCATGTTCAATTTAACGTTACCATAATTACCATTTTCTGACAGCTTGATGAGAATTAAATACTTCCATAAAGGTAAGGAAGAAAAATATTTCCCTTTGCCATGACACCTGTCATTTCTCTGCAATGACTATGAATTACTAGGGTTCCCTGGAAACTTCTACCACAAAAAGGAAATAATGCTTTTGTCCTAAGAGCCTATTTGAAATAATGCCACACCACAGTCAGTCAGTGAAATGTTGCATTGACAAGTTTATCCAAAGATGTCATTGCTCTTGACTGCAGTAATTCTGGTTGCACTTTGTCAAAAAATATGTTTATTACTTAAAGGATATTATTACAAAACCACTCACACGGAACAACTACATGCAAGCTCTCAGCTTACAATACTTCATTTTCAAAGTTGATATTAACTAATATGAAGGCAACAGCAGTGTTATATCTTCTCAGAAACATGATAGCTCACTACCCAGTTTCCACCAGACTCAGGCTACAGACTGAACATAATTATTTTATGTCTATTAATACTTTATTAACTTTGAAATGTCCATTGTGCTCTTCCTGCCTACAAAGCATCACGTTCTCAGAGAAAGCCCTACTGTGTCTTGTGAAGTGCCACACATACACACTCTTAACACTATTCCCTGTTTGCTCAGATCTCATGCTGTCACAGGTGTAGAATTCTTCAATGACGAGTGTAAATCTCAGACACATTGTCATATGATGCTTTGCAAGCTCTGGTACACATACTACTAGTTTTAAGGAAGCCACTTCAAAGGGGGAGTGGCTGGCATACAACCAGGACCTGTCACTACCTGTTGTGGCATCCTGGGGTGGATTAGACGGGGGGTGGTTAGTAGATCGGGAGAGATTCTCCTTCCCCTCTACTCTGCCCTGCTGAGACCACATCTGGAATATTGTGTCCAGTTCTGGGCCCCTCAGTTCCAGAAGGACAGGGAACTGCTGGAGAGAGTCCAGCGCAGGGCAACAAAGATGATTAAGGGAGTGGAGCATCTCCCTATGAGGAAAGGCTGAGGGAGCTGGGGCTCTTGAGCTTGGAGAAGAGGAGACTGAGGGGTGACGTCATTAATGTTTACAGATATATAAAGGGTGAGTGTCAGGAGGATGGAGCCAGACTCTTCTTGGTGACAACCAGTGATAGGACAAGGGGTAACGGGTTCAAACTGGAACTCAAAAGGTTCAACTTAAATCTGAGAAGGAACTTCCTCTCACTAAGGGTGACAGACACTGGAACAGGCTGCCCAGGGGGGTTGTGGAGTCTCCTACTCTGGAGTCATTCAAACCCACCCGGACACCTTCCTGTGTAACCTCATCTGGGTGTTCCTGCTCCACCAGGGGGATTAGACTGGATGAGTTTTCGAGGTCCCTTCCAACCCCTGACATTCTGTGATTCTGTGGATCCAGTAACCCATCTTTAACCTAAACCTGCTACACTACCTTCCATTGTGTCTTTAGACAGTAATACTCTTTACACAAATTCTATATAAAAATCTTTTGTTTGTTTGTTTGTTTTTGTTGCCTTTTCTTGTTGTTATTTCTAATTGCTTGTATTCTCTTCACACAGGAATGGGCTTCTGGCCAGAACTGTCTTCTGTTTTGTCAGCACAGTTGTGACCACTCACATTTTTAAATAAAACTCCTCAAAATCTTTCCCAATTTTGAAAGAGTTTTCTCTCTTTAAATTCCCTACTTGAAAGCTTTTGCTTTATTTTCTACAGTTTAGGGTTGACAGTTCCACTGAAATCACTATATATGTTTTTTACCCAGCTATAACCACTACTGTTTTAAAAGTGGTAAAGTCAAGATTCCCAACTCCCATTTCATTAGAAACTTTCAGCTTAGTGATTTATTTATATTCATCATAATGAACTCCACATTGAACTGCTTCATGTTAAGTCCAATAATTTATTTTAAAAGTAATTATCTGTAACTCCTAGAAATTCAGGATTATTTTAAAGATTGTCTAATGTTGTTAGCAGTGGCATAAATCCCTCCTCTGCTTCCCAACATTTCCTATCTTGTTTTCGGTTAAGCAGGAGGAAAAAAGAAGATTTACTTTTCTGAGTACAGTATCAAGAGACATGAGAGGAGAACAAGAGCTAATATTTCTTAGCTTCTTTTCAGAAAGCACATACTAGGAAGTGTTTGGAAAAGCCAATGACACTTTTTCTTTAGGAGACAAAATAACCAAATATTCTTTTAAATATATTTGATATATAAGGAGATGTGAAAGATTCCATACTCACCTGATCAAACCCACGAAGTGGGATACTTCTCATCATGACTGTAGTGTCCAATCCAATGCCTGTAAGAAAACCAGCACACTCAAGCGAAACATCTGGTGAGGCACCAGTTAAGGAAATAGAAAAAATAATTTAATATAAATGCAATATAAAATGGTAGCACACAAGTGGGCTTTTTACCTAGAGATATCAAGTTCTCCTCACACAGACCATCTTCAGCTTGCTTTTGTTGCATAGAATAAAACTCCAAAGCCTTAGAGTATTTTCCTCATAGATAACACTGTTTTTAAGATCCTGAGAATTTATCCTCAGCTGATCTTAATTCACACAATGCTACTGCACAAAAATGATTACTATTCTACTACTAACTCAACTACAGGGCGCGAGCAAAGGAATTCCAAAAACTGAGCTTTCATAGGAAAGACAGCTATGCTGCTTACAATCATAGATCATCACAGCTTTTTCAAAGGATACAGCTGGCTCCAACAACCAACCTGTTACATAAAAAGAAAAAAACAGTAAAGCAGTGGAATGAGCTTGTGTATATTTCTGCACAACCAAAACATTATTTTCTGAAGTATGTATAGTTACAAAATTATAGGTTTGAGGAGTGGATCTGATGTTGTTAGATAGGAAGAAAGAGCATGGCTTGTCAACTCCAACAAAGACAACATTATAATGTGGGATTACTTTGTTAACAAAATTTTAAAAAGAAAAAAGAAAAGAACAGGCTATAAGACACAAGGAATTGGTTTTATGTTGCAAAGAGACATTTAAACATATGCTCTGAAACACCAAGTGAAGAAAGCCGTGAAAAACTCAGAGAAACTAGCAAGGGTAAGAGGCATCACAAATATTTCAATTGTGTTCTACGATATTCCTCCATTGGAAACACCTGAAGTGGACACTCACAGGGCCTATTGCTACTGATGCCTCATCTTTACAGGGCATCTCAGCATCATTGCCTCTGGGACAGCAGGCAACATGTAATCATACAGATATGCAGCAGTCTTGTCGTAATTCAAATATACCTCAACATTTCTAGAGGTATCTTTATTACCAAATAGATATATTTAATTATTTTTAAGGAAACTTAACACAATAAGAATTTAAGTATGTTTGAAATTCATCACCTCCCTATCAAATAGATTACAGTTCCCAACATAACTCCTTGCTAAATTTCATTTTGATTTATAACCATCTGCTTTTTAATTATCTTATTTGTCCAAATGCCAAATATTTGCCATTCCTGTCTTTAAAAGTTTGTGTGTGCTGCTCTATAAAATCTCTTTAATAGATTTACCTAGGCTAGTATTCACCAAACACATCAATTTTAGATCTTAAATAAAACTTCAGCTCCTATCTCTTCCCATATTTCACTCCATTTCAATCAAGAATATCACTCAAGTTGTACATCAACACTTTTAATTTATGAGGTGTATCCGCTTTCCAGCACAGCACTTTCCGTGCCTGTCCTCAGCTGCCCTGTACACCACAGCATCCCCTCCCTTCCGAGCATTCCCTCGGCTCCCCACGTCTGCTGGTGCACAAGAGGCAGAACAGCCCATCCCTGGGCCAGAGGTGAGAGTGGGTCCAACCAGCCGGGTGCTGACACTCAGCTGCTGGACAGGCTGCACTCACACCCCTTCGCTGTTCACATATTCTGCAGACTTGTTAAAATCTCCCGGTTTGGAGGTGCATTCCACGCGGTATTTCCACTTGCAACGAAGTCTTTTGTTAAGTTTTTGAATCAAGAAAAAAAAATTGTCAGGGATCAAAATTTCTAGTTACTATGGGAACAGTGGAGAAGATTAGGCTCTTTCTATGATTTTCATCCATGGAAATAGATGTTTTACAAAAAAACCTTAATTCCCATGCTTTATAAAGAACTTGTAATCAAAAAACAGCACCACAAATGCACAGTACTCAGAACCCAACTAACTATTTTGCACATTTTTTTCTGTTTATTTTTGGCATTTGTTTAAAGCAGGTCTCTCTCATACTGCCATATAAAAAAGTTAAAAAACAAACAAAACCCACAAAACCACCACCACCAAAACAAACAAACAAACCCCACAAAACCAAACCTTTGGAGTTTTGCATATGGAAAAAGTGGTTTGCTAATTGTGTTTTGGAAAGCTAGAAATTTTAGACATTTACTTTAAAACCTCAAAATACAAACTCACATAATCACAGAGTTTATATAGGTTATTTAAAGTTAGGAGGATAAGCAAGGAAGAACAAGCATTATAAGCATAAGCCACAGGACCTTATCATACTCTTTTACCCACATCCAACCTTGTTTAACTGTTTTGAGGAAGATAAATTTTAGCAACATAAATGATAATGCCAGCAGAGAACAGTTGCATGGAAATAATCCATTAAGTAAAGACCTTTTCTCTCAGCAGCTGTGCCTTCATTAATTCAGAAACTCTGAGCAACAAAATAAAGCTGTTTTGACAAAAATACGCTCTGAACAGGTGAAAATTCAAAATAGTCAGATCACAGGAAGGAAAAAAAATGAAATATCAACCTGTGGCCTATACATCCCACACTGTTTTGTACTCTACACTTCGCTTGATTCCTGGCCAAAGTAGCATATGCTAGTATGGTGCTTCACAAAATAAACATAAACCCTTAAATCCATGGAAAAACACACAAAAACTGCAGGCTATCACAAAGTGGTGCATGCATTGCTGTATCTTTATAAGGAGGTATCATTCATCAGTTTTAGTTAAAACTTATAAAGCAGTGACCCTTCCTCTACTCTGTTAGCAGGAAAACTACTAGTACACATGGCTACAAAGATAGAAATGTGTTTCATAGAAAGACACTAGGAACCTTACAAAATTATAATATTTTATATATGTGTACACGCATAGCAACTGAAATCAAATATTAGAGGCATGATGGAACTCTGAAGACAGCAAACTTGGCTTCTCTTTTTAGCCCTGCCACTGACCCACCATTTATCCCTTGGCATGTTGTTATTCCACAGTACTGTGAGAGAAACAAGTCCAATACTTGAAAGCTCTTCATACACAGACTACCCTATGTTAAGAAAGCAGAGCAAAAATAGTAGGTGAAACCAATCTGTGCTATCTCCTAGTTCTAACAGAGATGCCTTTAAACTGCTGAGAAGTGCAGACATAAGGTCTGCTGCTCCACAAACCCCAGGGATTGCAGAGTCAGTACAACATGTTTTCCTCACAAAAGACCCTAGATAACATCTAGCTATCCTGTCATAAAAACATACAATTTCTGAAGGTGTACACAGAACAGGTTGAGCTAAAGAGATTAAAATCTGCTAGTGTGGGTTTTACGTTTGGCAAACAATTTAACATAGTGGGAAATAGATTTTCCCAGCATCAGGGCATCTGATTCATCTATGCATGGATGAGCACCCGCTCTTTTAGCATGTAGCTCCTGGAAGTGCTGCAAAAAGCCACACACTGCCCATAAGGAAACATCTACTGGAGATTCAAGATTCACAGGGAACAGAATGAGAATATGTGTAATCTGGGCACATGTTTGCTCTTCTTTTTCATCAGGTGAAAAATAGATGCCAGCTGGCATTCATTCATAGTATCAGCAGGACATTATTCACAGTTTCTTCCACACAGTAGAGGGTTCCTGGGCATTGTCAGCGTCTAATAGAAAAGTTAAGAAAGCAGAACCTAAACTCCTTCACACCTGCTCAATCTCTCACTCATTCTGAACATATTTCAAGGCATCTTTTCTAATCCACTCTACCAAAACTCTCCATCTCAGTAGTGAGAATTTGCTCATGTTTGTATATCTAAGAGACTTCTGAGTTAGTTAATGGTTTGGTCTTTTTTTCTTTTTTTAATATGAATAACTGCAGGACTGACAGTTCTATAAGCCCCAGGCATGTAATTTGTAGCTGAGATATGTACATTTGGAGAAGGAAAAAAGAAAGAATAAGTACAACACAGCTCAGACTAAAAACAAAAGGTGTTAAACTGAACCTTGGGAATATTTATAATAGAAACAAATCCGACAGAAACAAACCTTTAACTGCTCCCTCCTTCATTTGCTAGGACACAGCCTGATAAAGCACAGAAATGCTACTGTAGCCCCTGCAGGCTTATTTTGACTAAATCTCAGGAATGCAACGTATAAACACTAGACTCCCACATTACACTGTTACAACTTGCATTAGCAGCAACTGGACAAAAGCCACATTTTCACAGAAACATCTTACAGGGATAAATCTTATGTTCAGTTTTTGTGAGGGGTTTTTGCATTTTTTTTTCTTTTAAAAACAATTTCCTTGCATAAATCATGCTCTCAAAATTCAAGAGGGGACTGATATACTACAAACAACCGCAAATTTACTTTCCTTTTTAAACTCTACCCAGGACTCTTGTTTATCCATTTGATGTTTAGGCTAACACAGTGCATTTTTATATTAGAAGGTTACAGCCCAAAATGGCAGCTCTGTTTTCTTTCAAAGCACTAGTTTCAAGCCTCTTTTTCTTATACATACTTTGCTTTCTCTAGAATTGCTCGATACAGAAAAGAAAAAAATAGTATTAACTGACTTTCATGCCAGCAAATGTGTATTTCTTATCAAAATAATTTGCATGAGGAAATTGCTCTGTAGTGCAATGTTGACTCTGAACCTTACTGTGCTATGTCCTGTAAAGAATAAAAACTATGGCATTTTAGTATTTCAATTAAAAACACTTTTTTAGTATTTCAGTTAAGCAACAGCTCTGAAAGCATAAGAAAAGGCAAAACTAACCCAACTGTCACATCATATTTTCTTTTGTTATCAGAACTGCTAATTATGTTTGAGTTTCCTTCCTAAGTGAAAAGCATTTTCACATACGCCCTTAGCAAAGAATAAGGACAGTACAGCCTTTGTTTAAGTGTATGCTGCCCTCTTGTGACTTCCCCATATAACTGCTACTGCAAACAAGTCACCTCAGCCTAAGACGGTGTAAATTCATATTTAATTTGATTTAGAATGGAATATAGTAAGACTGGGAGGGAGGGAACTCTATTAGTTACTAATGAAAGTTGGTAGTGTGATGTTGATGCATAGCAAAACAAATTCTGAGAAGGAAACAGAAGGACAGGAAAACTGGTGTATAAAAACCAATTCTGAACATTTTTCACCTTGCCATAATGAAAAAGCACAAATGCCAGTATCTATTAAAGCCATGGTAAGGTAACTTACGTTTTTCCAGGAGATTCTTTCAACCAGAACAGATCGTCACTTGTGATTCCATACTCCAGTGCACCCGCGACCTATGATGACACATGTAAGATCTTGAATCTACAATGCAAGTCCTGGCAGCAAAAAAAGCTAACGGCAACTTGGGCTGTATTAGCTGCATGTAGCCAGCAGACCAAGAGGAATGCACAGATAGGTTAGCCAGTCTTCATCTCTGAAGATTTTCAAAACCTCACTGCAAAAAGCCCTGAGCAACACTATCTGACCTCACAGCTGACTCAATAGCTGACCCAAACCTTCATGAGCAGAAGGTTGAACTAGATGATCTCTAGAGATCCCTTCCAACCTGAGTTATCCTACAGCTCTAAGCAACATCAACATACTAAATTGATGCAAACTGTCTTCTACGGAAATGTTTTTTTTTCTGAAAAGACTGTGCTTTATATAAAAGATATTTTTACACATGACACAAGTACAAAAATCTCTTGTGTGTTACTTTATATTTACACCCTTTATCCTCCAAATATTCATTATTATCTACAACAAAATCAGTAGAGTCATTGGAGTTGTTAGAGGGCAAGTGTAACTTACATGCATCGGATATTTTGGTCTTCCTCCAGTAGCAATGACAATATTTTCTGCTGTAATAATAGTCTACAAACAAAAATACAAAATCAAACTCAAGCATTTGAAGTCCTTTTTTTCTGTCTTTAGATTTTATCTATGTACAAATGAGTGATAAATGAGAAAGCTGGCAATACCATCTTCTATTTACATAACATAATAATCAACAATGCATTAAAAAAAAGGATGCAGATACAATAAACTAACACATGCAAGAGTTTCTCCTACACATTCTCTATCAGTTTTTCTTTGAGTACTAAGCTTAAAATTATTCCTACACTGGACAAGATTCAGATGACTACGTGGAAGCCACAGTTGTATACAAATGGTAGCGTTTCAAAATCAATTTTTGCTTATGACAATACACAGAGATTACAGCAAATGAATTCTGCCTCTAAGGCCTGGAGTGGCAGGTTTTTAGGAAATGCTAGACATCTACCCCCAAAAACTTCTGCTTTCTCAAGCTGATATTAATCAGTAACATTGCACTATTATCCTAAACATGTCTTAAAATGCAATAATCCTTACAATTCATCTGAAGGAGGAAAACATCTCTGACTGATCTAATACTCAGAGCAATAAGGAGATACTGGTTATCTCTGCATCTCTCTAAGAATCTATCAAAGCAGTATGACTGATCCAAAAGCAAAAAAAAATTGCCTCAGCATTTCCATCTACAAAGAAAAAGTAATGGCATCAAACAGGCTAGAGGCTAGGGACTCAGCAGCCAACAGGCAAGGTCATAAATATCTTCTCTAGGTGAAAATCACAGATCTCCCTCACCAAAACAATAATGAATAGCTAAGGCAATTTGCAAAAGTATAATCTAGTCCCCAGCTGGTCTGAAAACCAACACATGAAGACCTGAAATGTTTGAAGTGAATGATACTGTGGATCAGCAGAGCAGCTCACCTCTTTACCTGCTTTTGTTAAACCACGGATTGTATGCGGATCAGAAAAAGTCCCTTTCATGTTGAAATATTTCACCTTCCTGTTTAGAAGAAACCAGCAACATAAATGCACACTTAATGAAGAACAGGAATGAAATATAATCAGCTACTTTTTCCATATCTGAAGTCCTAAAAAGGATAGCAAACTGGCACATAAAAGTAAAAGGAAGAAAGCATTTAATTTCATAGAATAGTTTGCAGTCCTGTCACATAACTTAATTCACTTAATTCTTGTGTCAGGGTTAACTCCTCTGTACAGCAGAGTACCTAATCTTGTAACATTGTAACTCTGGGATCAGATTACTGACCCCTTCAAATGATACAATTTCCACTAGTCATAGCAATACTATTACTATCTATAACACAATGCCCATTTGAGAGCCTACAAAAGTGACTCAGCAGGAGTCACAAAACTAGTACATGTTAAATTATATATTAATATAGTTTCCTTATAAAAGGAACTGCATGCTGAAAAACTTGGGACCATTTCTGCACCAAAAGCAAAGAACTCAGCTGCTCTGGTACAGTGTTATTTGTGGGATTGCATGGCATATAGACTTTGGTGGACAAGCTTGAAATTACCTTGAGAAACCCTGACTACTTCATTCTAATGCAAAACCTCTCCAGATTGAAGAGAACATTCTCTGATAACTACGCTGTTAGAAAGCTTTTACATATGGTCACGCTGAACCACTATTTCCCAGAAAAGAAAAGGAAGCAAGGGGACGAAATCACTTACATTGGCAAGGGCACTTACAAGTCCTGAGCAGGCAGCACTTACAAAGTCAAAATACTAGCTCTAGTGAGAAACTCCAAAGGCAATTCAGTAGCTCTACAAGGCGAAGAGCTCCCTGACTATGGAAAGAAAGATGAACTTCAAAGTCTTATTTACTTGTCTTGTAGTTGCACTCTGTGTCCCCAGTTCAATGATTTCACATAATTCTGAACAGCTTGTGCCATCACAGACCTATCACAAAGCAAGAAACTGAACATGAAGTCATCAGCTTACAAATTCAGCTTATGCAACTCAAAGATACAAACAATTGCTAGAAATTAGGAATGTCCTACAGTACTTTCTATTATAAAAGTAAATTATCAAGTCCAAATCAACATAAATCTGCTCTGATAAACCAGTAAATACAGATTTGTGTTTTAAATAAGGAGCTGAATAAAAAGCTCAATGTAAAATTCACTTCCCTAACTGTCCATAAATAAACATAAAATGGGAAAAGTTGCTATGGATTTGCAGCACACAGGAGTGGATATGGGCAGTAATCTTTACCAGGTATGATGAACAGGTTGGGCTATATTCCAGCCATAGTGTTGGGCATCTTTAAGGGCGCTCCCTAAAAGGGCTGCTTGATGCATAAGCTTTTTAGGAATGCAACCAACATTCACACAAGTTCCACCAAGTCCCCATTTGGTTCCTTCATTAAAAAAAAAAAAAAAAATAGAAAAGAAAAGAAGAAAAAGTAAATGCATCAGGTTAGTGTAACAATCCACTTGGGTTACTTAAAGAATTAGGTTGTTCATGCAATCAGTTAAAAAGTTCTCAAACACCACATAGTTTACTGTCTCTTACAGATCAGTTTCTAACTCTACTTATGTTCATCTGTTTTGACACAAACCACCTCTATATATTTTTCTTTTAAAATTCAAACCATCTCAAGATGTTTCTCAGAGCTCTGAGGAACCAGTTCACATTCACATTTGCTAGTTTGCATTTGCAGATCTTATTTTACACATTGTATATGAAGAGCCTCAACACGATGCAACTCATAATTTTTAGAAATTGTAAATGACACTTTGATGGAACAATATTCTCACATATTTCAATCCAAAGTCTATTAGAAATGGTAGCATCAAAAACTGCAAATAACCTCAATGTGCGGGGGAAGCAGGCAGAGCTGGGATATCATCGAATGGAATAAGCAGCACAGCAAGCTGGGCTTAAGGACTTTTACCACAGGCAAAGCAGGCAGAATGGCTTTGGCCACTTTGCTGCCTGGAGCATCTGCTCTCCTAAGCAACCATTTTGTACACATGCAAAATGTTATCCTAGTATTTCTCTTCCATACCTTGTGGAGAAGGTTCCACATAATCCAAAACGGCCACTTTCCTTCCAAACTGAGCAGCTTTAAATAAAAAATAAGACAAGGTATTTAGAGGAGGGAGAAACACACGAACCTAAACATTTTTAGTAGTACAGGCACAGATTAAGAGTACAGAAGATGAGAGCTGTTGTTTTATACTGTCTAAGTCAAGATGCTGGACTAGGGACCTGGGCTGCCTATGTAGTCAGCACATTCTCCAGAAAGCACTTAATAGCCCAGACTAGAGTCTCCAGCTTCCACTGACCCTAAAAATGTGATTTGACCCTAAATGAGATGCTTAAGAACCTTGTGGTTGTTGAGAAAGTTGCAGAGTTACAAAAGGGCAAGGTTCTATACAGCAGTTTGTTGAAAACAGTCTGAAGTGACTGTTGTTTCAACATAGAAATAAGAAACAGTACAATTAAAAAAATACAGTATCTATGGAGGCACTCAGAGTATCTTACAATACAGTGAAATAAAAGCTTATTAGGTTTTCCCATGACAAAAGAAGAAATATTTTCAAAGGGAAAGTCACACAAAATGACCGTTTCTAAGGGTGTGAACCAATTTGCAGATTAACTGTATACACCTGAGTTAATGATTAATGTGTAGGGATTGAAGTATACTATATTTCCAAAAAAGCTTTAGCATTACCAATAACACTTCTCTTAGTTTCCACAGACACAACTACTACTAAAACAAAACTTTTTGTATTTATACATACCAACCTTCTTTTGCACAAGCAAGGCCTCCAGACCCTCCGCCAATTACCAGAAGATCATACTCATTCTTTCCTGTGAAGAGGACGTGCAAAAGGGAAGAAAAGAAACAAGTAAAACAGGAGAGGTACGTAAAAATATCAAAAGGTATGCTATTTTTTACAATTGATTATTGCTGATTTGGGTTTTCTTTACCAGAGTACTGTGTTTTTTTCGGCGTCCCAAAGCATTCTCCAAAAATTGTTAAGCTATCTAGTCTAGTTTTGTGAAGGAAATACAGAAAACAAAGTAATCCAAAAGAAATGAGGAAATGGATTACATTTTTTACACAGCATCCCAAGCAGATCTTTCTGCATCATTAGACAGTTGTAACTGGACTCAAAAAGCTTCAGGGATAATGCAGGCCCTGCAGGGGAATGGTGGGGCAGTCAGAGGGAAGCCCGTGCATTCTGCCACCTCAGGCTCCCCACAGCTCAGCCCAGCCTCCCAGAGCAGGTCTGAAGTGGCAGGAGAAGCTCACAGGTGAGCAATACCTCACTTATTAACACGGGCATCAGTATAAGCCCTGCTTTTGTGAGCAGTACAGTGTTTGAGGGAGGACAACCAAGGCCCATCGTTGGGGTGGCGGACTTTTCCCGGCAGTCGGACTGGGAAGGCCGAACCCCCCCGCTCGTTGCAATTACGCCTCGAAGAAAGGGTTGGGTGTCTCTCGGGCTACCCCAATACAGGGGCACAATCCTTGTCGGCTTCGCAGCCATCTGCGGCTCGGGTCTCCCTCAGAAACACAGGGCCGAAGGACGGGCTCCGAGAGAGGCAGCAGGGCGGGAGAGGCTCCGATAGCCGTTAGGGATGACGGCAGCCCGGAACCCTGCCCGCCGCGGCCGCTGAGGAAGAAGAGGGCGGGAGTCTGCGGTCCCCTCAGCGCTCGCTTAGGTGAGACGCCCGCGGGCCTCTTCCCGCCGTGCGGGTGCCGGGAAAGGCTCGGGGAACCCTCTCCACGCGCTCTCGGCGTCATTAGGAGAGAACAGCCTCTTCTAGGCCCGAGCCCAGCAGGCACCCCGTACCTGAGAGGGCTCGTACCATACGACGCAGCCCCGACACTCCTAGGAGACGCTCCCGCCTCCGCCACAGCGCCGCCATGCTGTACGGCAAGGGGCCTCCGCGCCCAGCCAGGACCCCTGCGAGGTGTCCGTGCAGCGCCTGAGTGGAGGGCGGCGACGCCGGGTCGGTGAGGGCAGCGGAGCGCCGTGAGGGCGGTGAGGATCGTGGCGCGCGCCAGCGCCTCGGGGGTGCGGGCACGAGGCCCGCCCTGAGCGCGAGGCTGAGGGGACCAGCTGCTTCCCGCCCGCAGAGCGCTCGACCAGCGGCCGCAGCTGCAGCTGCTGGAGCCGCTGCGGAGCCGCGGGAGGCCTGGTAAGAAAGCGGTGACAGACTCTGGCGTTAGAGAAGCGCGTTTGCGTTAAAATCAGACGCATGGGATGGGAAAAAAAAACCCCTTCACGTTACTTGTCTGGCTTCCCCCCGAGTCGCTGCTGCACAAGGGGTTCAGGGAAAACCTTTTGGGACAGAAGAGAAACACGACGACTGGCCAGAACCTTTGCCGGTGTTCACAGCCCTGTTTTTTCCCCTCTGAAACCACACATCCATTTGTAACAGATACAGTGAGAGGTGGGATTCACAGCCCCTTCCTCAGGTGCAGCGTGGAGACTGAGAGTTAAAAACCTCAGAGAAGGCGGTTTGGATAAAGCTTCTCCCTTCCACGGGGTATTACGGGCAACATGTGATGATACCGTTTTGGGTTCCTGTGGCTAAGATAAATTCAACGGTGAGAGCAAGCACGAGGGACTCGGGTCCAAGAGAAGAGGCTTCTTCAACCGCAATGGCGGGGCCAGGCCTGGGCTGCACAGGTTAGTGAACTAGACCAGCACAGATGTCTTTAACACGTTATTTAACTGTGGTGGTGCAGAGATCTGCACTTGTTGGAGCAGCTGTGATGCTTCACAGCCTTTGGCAGCTTCCCTGTGCCACGTGCCGGCTATCGATTAAACGAGGGCCATGCTGCTGACCTGCTTCGGATGGGAATTGTGAGAGTTGTTAATGCTTGTTATGTATGCTGGCAGCCTAAGGTAAAAGGCCTCAAAGTTGGCATTGATCAAAAAAATACCACAGGGAACAAGTTCAGGCTGTTGGCCTGTACTGAAGCGCAGTAGTGACCCTGCCCGCTGCAGTGTGTAGTGAGTCGTATCTGGTGAATACCACCGTAGCCAAATCAGGGTTTGGGACAAAGAATCAGCTGCTTTTTCTTGGGGAGAGGAAGCTGATGACAGAAAACAGTTTTAGGCAGTCGTGGTTCAGGTGCCTCTGGAGCAAGGGCCTGGCTCACAAGGGGGCAGCATCCAACCATTTTGTTTCAGAAGCCTTCAATCCACCGTGGAGGAGAAATTGCAGGAAGTTAAAATGCACAAAATAAAGTTTTGTAGAACTGACATCACCACCAGTGTAACCCTAGCCCAAACTTTTTACCCTACATGAATGTTTGAAAATACATGAAACAGGAATTACTATCACTTCAGTAAATGGATGACAATTTGTCTAATATCAGTGCTATTTAAAAAGAGGGGGGGGGGGGGTGCAACCCCCCTCCTCCTGCAGCACTAATCAATAAATCACTTGAAACACTCTTATCCACTGCAGCAGCAGTAAAAAGATGTGACTGGAACATACTAAAAGGCCTTTGAATTAAAGAAACCTCAAGCATATTCAGATACTAATCTTTTATGCTTTTCAGGTACATGCATGCCAGGTTGGTTTGGCTGTTAATTTTAGCTACTATCCTGAATTGAGTCAAGCAGTGTTGACTGTATGCTCTCCACACAGCATTTAGTTCAGATGCATATAGTTCAGTCTTCCAAAATCTAGAACAAGTTTAGATGAAGAAAAATCCCTGCAGCATTATGGCATTTTGCTAATATGGAAACACATTAAATATAGCAAAGCTGTTGGTATAAAACATTACCTTTAAACAGCACAGTGGCAATTTAGGAAAGAATTTATGATAAATTTGAAGTAATGCTTCTAAACTCTTTTAAGGATAAGATCTTGACCCAGTGCCTGTTGTAACAGCCACATCATACACTGGCATTACCGATTGCTTTCATTATTTTAGAGCTTGGAGTCTAAGTGAACCACAGCCCATGCAGCAATGGTGAGATTGTAGCTTCTTTCACATGTTTGTGTGTTCTCAACACCTCAGCACACACCCTCTCTTTCCAAGCTTGACAGTGAGTCAGTTCCTTTCCCTTGGCATCCTTCTTAAGTCATCTGGGAACTCAAACTGTTCCTGGCTGCTGCTGTGCCCCTGGCA
Source organism: Nesoenas mayeri (assembly GCF_963082525.1). Lineage (NCBI taxonomy): Eukaryota > Metazoa > Chordata > Aves > Columbiformes > Columbidae > Nesoenas > Nesoenas mayeri. The sequence goes on along the minus strand of NC_137565.1, from coordinate 7,461,495 downwards.
GGCAGTGTGAAGCTTGGGTGTCACCAGCCCTCTGGCTGTGTCTCACAGGTAAAGCCTGTGCAGTTCCACAGGTCAGGGCTTTCCCATCAGGACTGCCATCTTCAGCAGAATGTACAAAGTCTGTGTAACACTGCTCTGCTTGTTCTTGCCTGTTCTCACAGTCTTGGTCATTGAGACCGATACAACCAAATGTCAGTAAATATCTTATTTTAATTATTTTGTGATTAGCATTAAGATGTAACTAATTAATTAGTAATGCACATATTTAAAAAAATACATAAAATAAATATATTTTAGTTTCTTGTAAGAAAGAAAGTGTTAAGCCCTTTAGTGGCAAATACATTCTAGTATCAGGAAGCATTCACATGAAGCATTGTGCTTCTGCAGTGAAAATGTATTTTTTTTGCTTAACTTGGAATTTAAAAAAACTTGCTTACAAGATAGCTATCAGACTTAACATCATATTTCCACAGAACTTTGTCAGTTGTAGCTAGTCATATTTAAAATAATAAATTAACTTGATACATTAGGTGTGGTTTGATTTATTTCCAGGAGGAAATGTTTATTCAATGCACTGTAAACAATGTGAAAAGGGCAAAGGAAACACCACTGGAATACATTTCAGAAATGTATATAAATCCGTTCAACAAAAATAGGGGGTTTGTAAGGCATGAGTTTGTTCTGTTAACAGACAGACTTTCTCTTGAATTTATTGTAAGGGCAGCTTGGAATTGTGTACTTCTTACGAAATACCTTTTGTTACATTCATCAATGGCTTACTTGAATTCTTCCTCATGAAGACAACCAGGGCCAAATACCTTTTCTACGTAATGTTTTAGGATTTTTTACTTTTCAAACACATCTTCTCATCTTTCTTGGTTTTCTGGCATGTTTTTCTTCATGTCTTATGTTCCCTGTGGCTTGGCAGGGTGGGGAAAGAAGAGCAATGTCAGGTAGATACCATCTTTGGAAGTCAGCACGTAGTTTCTTTTTTAGTGGGTGGGGTGGGAAATGGATTATATCAGAGGCTGCATTTTGTGCCATGACCTAATTAACACTTCACAGGAGTGTCAGTGAACTGTAGTGGATCACTGGTTTGAACTAAGAGGTCTCTGCAGTGAGGGAAGACTTTTTGGTTTCTTTCCATCACTTTTGTGATTGATTGTATTTTTTTTTCTCCTTCTTGTTCCTCTACTGGTGTGTAGCATGTTGTCCTTAGCATTAAGGAGGAAGGAGAAGGGGAAAAAAACCCAAACATATGGAAGAAAGGTGTGTCAAATGGTGAATACAAAAGTGGAAATAGTGACATAGCCATTGGTAATCAAGAGAACCATATCTAAGAGCTACAAAAAGGACAGAATAAATGGCAGCAGGGGAAGGGTGGTTACAACTCCTTAGACTTTTTCTCAAAGCCAGGTAAAACCTCGTGATTCAAATTGCTAAATGTATGGATAGTATTCTAATGTGGGGGTTATGCTGACAAGTGAGGGCCCTTGTTTGAAGACACAGATCTTGGGTAAACAGATGAATTTTTACAGCTTTTGTTTGAGGCTTCTTATCTGATCTGTGTAGCAAGAATTTTCCAATATTACTTTTTGATGGGCATTGTTTTGCCTTGTCATGAAGGAATCTGTGGCTGTTTACTTACAATCAAACTCGGTTGTATTTTTCTGCATTTTTGATATCTGCTTTTAAGAGCTTTGACAAATCAACTGATAAGGGAAGAAAATTACTAATTTTGGTTTATGAGATCCAGGTAGTGATCAGATTTCCCTGTAAAGTCTACAAAGTTTACAACATTTTGCTAAAAAGGGATAAGTATCATATCCCATTAGCTAATACTTTTTAATGTAAAGTCTGTCAATATATCTAAACCAACTACATTAGAAATGCTAAGAAAAATACACACATCACAGAATTACTCTAAATCAGTTAATAATTTAAATCCTATTTAAAAACATAATTTTAAAAGAAAAAAACGACCATTCTAACATATGCTAAGTGCCCCAAGAGGACAACTCGTTACAAAGAATACAACCTTTACATCCTTCAGCTAACAGTCTTTCCTGTGCTGGAAAAATTTGAGCATAGATTCATAAATCAAGAGAAATGGTTTCACTTTTCAGCTTTGTTGCTATTTCCTCCCTTTTTTGCCCTTTAAAAAAAAAATATTATTTTCAGATGTTTTTCTGAAACTGGGACTTGTTCAGAATTTAATCTATGCCATTTTATTCCTTCCTTCCTTCCTTAACATAGAATCGTCTGTTCACAGTTTGTCCTAAACAACTAATTGATAGCGAGAGGAAACACAGCAGAAACAGGTGAAGCTTCAAGTAACACAAGTTCTTGACTTCATTCAAATGCTTTAACATATATTAGCAAAAAAAATGAGGGGAGAAAATACAGCAACGTGGTAGGCTGAACTGAGCTTCAAAGTTTTCATGAGCTGTTATAAAGTCTTTAAAAACAGGAGGTTTTTTTCAGTCTACATGACAAGCTTTTAAGATGCATGGTAAACAGAAAATAATCTGCTTGTATAATCTGTTAAATTTAAGAGTACAGCTTTGCTGGCCATCTTGGTTTTTGGCTGTTTCCTATTTTAAATATCTCCAGACAGTTTCCTGATTCATACATGAGTGGTGCTTCCTTTCTCCTAAGTTCCTCTGTTGCATGTTTCTCAGCAAGAGAAACTAGTTGGACTGTTTAAAACAGCAAATTCACATAAAAGAAAATCCCTCCTGCTATTCTGAAAATGCAAGCTCAAAAGAATTTTCTTCCACTCAGTGTTTCACATGATCTGTGGGGTTTATGATAATGTGCTAGCTCTTCTGTCTCCCTTTGTTTAGGCTTTTAAAAACCAGTCTTTGGCCAGGATTATTAGAAGAAGGGAATGCCATTTGTTGTTATGCCAGGCATGGATTTACTAGGAAAGCTTTAGCGCCGTGCTATGCACAGCAAGTGGGGACAGCACTGCCATGGTGCATCATGTGACAGCAGCTTACAGCCTCCATGTGAGACTGGGAGCTCTGTACGTGAGCAAGTCTGCTCTAGTTTGTGCAGACAGATCTAAGCTTAACTCTGTCAACTGTCAGAGCGAGTCAGTCTGAACTAGCCAGTTATTCTGACCTACTGCCACTCATGTGATGTTGCTCCCAAGCTGAGACATCCTGGGTTTACGTCTTCCCATAGATGTGCCAGATATCCTGACATTCTGCAATACCAAATCCATCTTTTAAGATCTTGTCCCCACAAGAAAATTGTATTACACCAATACATTTATTGCTCTCCACAGTTCTCTAACCTGGATGTGTTAATATCAGAGTAAATTTTACTATCTAGACAAGAATAAATCCTGTGAATAGTGTATAAATTTATGCACTCTGGAGTTTGTGGCATTGTTATTATGTTAGTAAAAACTTACAAAAATACAGCTATAGAGACCCTGTCTTGGGCAAAACAGTAAATTAAAGAAAGGCATAAGCCAACATCTGACAGCCTTCCAAAGAAACATCTATTGGAGAAAAAAGTTATCCCATAATTACTTATTACAAGATTTTAACTTTCTGTTATTTTGGAAGCAACTTATGGACATTGTCACACAGTTTGGGTGTTTAACTAACTGAACCTCTGGCTTTATCTAGTTTGCAGATATTGCCATTCACCATTTTTACCTATGTGATCTAGACAACAGAAAGGGTTACTTTGCAGGCATAGCCTTTATCATACAAATAAACAGTTGTGGTCAGGCAGAAGGTAGTTTGCTTCGCCCATGCTTCTAGCCTGAACAATATGATTCAGCCCAAAGGTAGAAGTTCTTTAGAAATTTTGTCGTGGGACACTGCTCAATGTGGTAAGTCTAGGCACTAATTTATCCTTACTAAGCCAAAGCTGGTCTGATACTAGCTGTAGTTAACTGCCAGTACGTCTCCAAAGAATAGCTGTATGCTTACAGAATCAGATCAGCACATAGAATAAGTTTTACTGTTTTAAGCTTTTTTCTCCACAGCCCAGCAGTAAAATAAATTATCAGTTTAAAATTAACTGTGGGTGGCATTACATAACCTGTCATAGATTCACAACCAGACAGGAAATTACTGTAAGTAAAGCTGGAGTGCAGTATTGCTTATTTAGTTCTTTGTTCAGCTTGATGTCTGGATTATAAAAAAATATTTGTTGAGCTAAAGCTCTGTTATACATGGAAGAGATACTTCAAAGTTATTCTGTATTGACATTGGGTACTATGCCATATTGCAGGGTTTTAGTTTTGTTTAGAATTACTAAACCCACTTTGAACTTCACCTACCTCTTTTCCCCCAATTATGTATTCAATTCATCCACTTAAAAAATTTATTCTTCTCTTGTCATGGTCTCAGGTTGTCCCTAATTCTTTCAAGGACCTCTCCCCTCATATGACAAAGCCTGTTTTCAGTTCTTCAGCTCCTGTTTCTGCCACATTTGATACAAACCCTTTCTTTGAATATTTTAAAAGTTTCTAGGTTACAACTTCAAACACTTGCTGACTAGGTCTGAGTTTTGTAGTGAGAATACAGCAGAGGACTACTACCACAATGTGTTTGGTTTTTGGTTTTTCTTATTATTTTCTTTTATGGTGCAGTTTAATTGCAGCTTGATTATATTGTTTCCACCTGGAAGGAAACAAGATAAACAGTCAAGCTGCGAACAAGGTTTATTAGAATAAGCCTCCTCTTTTACCTTAGACCTGTTTGGAGCAGAATATTTTTCCAACTAGAAGCTATAGAAATTAAAATGTACTATTTATAATGTATTGATTGCACCTCCTTCTGTAGTGGCTGTTGAGCAATTTGCTATATGTACCTCTCCGCCCTCCAGCAGCACTCTATATTAAACTCGCATGCCTAGGTCCTGTTTTTACAACTTCTGTGCTGGCTCTAGCATGCCACGTCTGAGCTGAAAAAAGAACTAAATCCCTCGGGCCAAATTCATTCCTGCAGTTGCTTGATTGAACACAGCGCGTATACACTGAGCACAGATTTGGCTCATACCTGACTTTGTCAGCATTCACTGTGCTGTAACTAAGTAACAAGAACACTGTCATTAAGGGACTGATGAACAGCTTTCTCTAAGGTTATTAGAGCACTGAGCACCTTTAAGGAGTGCAGAAATCTGTGAAAGGAGGAGTTGGGGAAAAAGACACCGCTCCTTTTAGAGTCTGTAACAGAACTGATAAGCTATTCCTGTGGTGTGATCGAATGTGACTGAATACTGCAGGCTCTTGGACTTCTATTCTCTAAAATCCACATCAGAGCAGCACAGGAAAAGATCGGAGGGAACAGCTTCTGCTTTACTGAGAAAGGTACATCTGTATATTTTCTTATTTCTCAGAGTTGACATGATTTGTTATGTTAGATAATGTCAATATTTTAAACGGGTGAATATGAAAGAAGCCGTGTTTTCCATGTTCTGACTGGTATTCATTGTCAGGAAGCCAGTCCGTGGGCAGCAACAGCTTTCACGGAGAAAGTGTAGGACATATTTGTGTGTAATGCATTTGTACTGTATTGTAAACCTTGACAGTTGAAAGAAGTGAGATGAGATAGCCCTGACTAAATTGAAAGTGTAATTTATGGCTATAAATATGCTGGAATTTGGTACTCATTTGTATTCAAGAAAAAGCTGAATGCAAGTCAAGCTTCAGTTCAGTCATATTTGAATGAATAGCTGCTTTTATAAATGTGTTGTTGCAGCTATAGTTTATGGTGGTTTTCATTCTCAAGAGGGAGTTCTGCTACAGCAAAATGTCCGTGAAGAACAGACAAAAAGCTAGTACTTTTGCTTTCTAGCCCTGTTGCTGCTTATAAAGTATCTTTCTGATGCCCTTTATGGTAATTCTTTACCATCTGTTCTTTAAAAACAAACTTGTATTTACCAAACTGTCAACCACATGTCATATCGGTGATCTCCATAAACAACCTTTACTTAATCTCTGCACTTAAGCTTACTTTTTTTCTGCTTACTCAGCCATGGACTCCTCTAAGAAAGCACTCCGATTCAGAATCTCATGGATTTGCACAGCACTGCAGTATTTAAATGCAAAAGAAAAATTTCCTGATTTACAGCTTTAGTTTGTTTCAGTGAAAAAAGAGTTTAACTACATTAATACTGCAAACAATTTACTTGTCACTCACGTTTAGCAATATTCCTTAGCAGCGTGCAGCTGGTATCAGATTTGTCTCTGCCAGTCCCACACTGTTGTCTTTCAGCATTCCTTCAGGATCACTGGAATTAGAACTGACTGGGAATTTTCTGAAAAAACATCATTTTGGCAGCAGTTGTTGAAATCAGATCTTAATGTGTGTGGCTGTCCATACCAGTTTTTTAAAACTCTCTCAGGAGAGATTTCTTACAAAGCAATTTCTAGCTAAAATAGAGACACTCTGTGCCCACTCCAGCTACTTTTCTGGGGAGGGCATTTGCTCAGTATTTGAGACCAAGGTGTCTTGCCCTGCTTTGTTTCATGCTGCCTCTTCCCACGCAGTGCTTTGGTTACCTGCTGTGCTGGGGTGGATCCCACCTTGCCTGGCCTGTTAGAGCTGTTCATTTCCATAGAAATAAACCATCATTTTGGCAGTGATTTCCTTCCTACTCTTTCAGATCCCTCAGTGGGTGTCCTCGCTACCAAGTTTCAGTCGTGCACTCCCTCTGGTCTGAAGAGCAGCTTGTGGAGAGCAGAAAGCTGTGCTGGCAGAGAGACAAATTTACACAGGATTAGCTGGTAGCCTTGGAAGCAGGGCAGGAGCACACAGTAGGGATCTGGGACACTGAGGATTCACCCCTTGATCTTTGAGAGATATAGAGAGAATGTGAAATAGATCTGTCACAGGTGATTATGCTGAGGACAACTAGCCATTTTTGTCTTTCCTCTTCCAGCTCTTGCTCCCTACCTCAATTTGGAGCAAGATCATTCAATGGGAGGTTGTTTTACCCCCTGGGGAACATGAAAGTCTCAGAGGATAAATTTTTTTACAGACCAGCTCCTATTGTGCTGACAGGGTAGAGCACTTTCTACTCTTAGCAATCCATTGAGGGGACAAGGTGGGATTTGTACAATTCAGCCGAACTACACCAACTGCCGTCTCAAACACTGGCACAAACAGTACGAATGCATCTAGAGTTCTGGTGTGGGAATAAGGACTGTCAGAAACAAATGCTTCCTAGGGGTACCTGAAAGTATCTTATTCCTGAAAAGCTGTCTTTGCTCAAGGCCCAGCAAAGTGCATGTCTTATCCTTGAAGAATCCTCTCACCTCAAACTCTGGCTGTTGTTCTACTAAGCCAGTCTGGATCAGAACGCTACAAATCCACACTGGCCTGCTTGTTGGATGGAGATGAGGCCTCTCTGTGTGGCCAGTTTATCCTAAAGCCCTGCTCTTTTTTTATGGGGCACATAGCCATTATATAAACCTCTTCCTTTGGGTGATAGCACTGAATACCGCTTAGACAATGGCTACTGTGAAGAAAGTTTTAACTGTGTAGCAATTATCCTAACTGAAGTCTCTCTGGGGAGAATGGATTTAAACATCCTTATGAAGCTTTGTTGATGGGGGTCCCTAGTAGGCAATAGGCACTTTTCTGTTCTTTTCCTTTCAGTTAGTAAGAAGAAACCTGTATTTGCTTCCTTTCAACCTGAGAAGTGGGAAAAAGAAATAAGAAAAGGCCTAGGGGAATAAAAAAAAAAAAAAAAGCAGAACTCTACATTTATAAAAGTCTGAATTTTTATAGTCATGGTAGTGGAGCTAAATTGTAGTAAGTAATTTGAAAAAAAACTAGGAATAAGGAAATTTAGATTTCATGCAAGAAGTACTTAGTGAAAAAGTCTGTTCAGCTTGTTGTTATGATGTCAATGGAAAATCTGAATGTCAAACTCCAAGACTGTTTCCGTTGAAATACAAGCTACTCACATTTGGCAATATGCTGATTATTCTTCACAGTGTTGCACTTATTTGAAAATACATAGACAATAATGAACAAATAGGAGGTAAAAAGATAGGGTGTTTTGACCTTTAAAGTACTAAAATATGAAGCTGTTGAATTGTGTTGCCTACAGCAACAGGTTACAACATGTTTGGCAGGAGTTAGTTTAGACTTTCTGACCAAAATGCTCTGCCTTTCTTGCTCTGGAAAAAGATCAAGAAAAGCAAAATGCCAGACCCCAGAGACTGCCTCATTCAAGACAGTGTAGGACAAAGAGTCGGGAACTCCAGTCCCAGCTGTGGCGCAGCACAGATCTCTGGCCTAGTGCAGAGCAACAGACATTGTTAAGTGTATGCGTAGAAATTTGCTGACTCTTCTGCATTGTTTTTGCAATGCTTTTTCAAATAGCTAATATATCCTTACTAGTATTCAGATCCTCTATTCACTGTAGTGCATGAGATACTTAAGGGCATAATTTCAGCAGAAGTTTTTAAAAAGTTTGAACTCAAACATTTTTAAACCTTTTCTAAAAATAGAAGGTACCCTTACCTTTTTCACGCAGGTATGGGAGGGTTTAATCTGTTAACTTGTATGACCTTTGTAGAAAACATCTAGAAAATTGTTTGCATTATAACATTCTTCTCTCTGCAGACTTTTGGCAGCAGTGACTGCAGTGAGTTAGGCCCAGGTGTCCCCAGGCACTCTAGGCCATTTCTATTATCCTCAATACTATCAGACTGATGGAGAGATTCTTTTGTAAAAAAGGTTGAATGGTATAAATTTACCAAGCACTCCCCATTCACCAGGTTATGTGAGCTAATAAAGTCTAAATTAGATTCTAAACCCTTTAGCTCAGAATGCTAAAGTACTGTCTGGATGCTTGGAGACCCATAATAAACAAACAACCAACCAGTACTTGGCAGTTAGATTAAATGCATGAAAAATTATAGCAAGATTGGATGTAATATCATCTTTCCTCAAAGGTCTGATTTGTCAGCAGGCTGAAATCACTTAAGGAAAGTAGAAGCACTGTTTGTCTCCACATTTTCCGTGTTGTTCATAAACTCAGGAATAATAATGTCACATAGGCATTTGTTGTCTTGGTCTTTCAGAACTGACCTCTTGAGTTAATGCAGATAAAATCACTTTGCCTTCCCTCAGGTGTTATCCACATATCCATAGTAGGGACTTTTCTGACAAAGATTAATTCAACTTTACAGCATCTTGAAAGTTAAAGAAGTAGCAGTGACTTTAACTTACTCTTGTGGTAACAAAGATGTAATTAAGACAGTTCACCCAAGATCAGATCAGAAAAATATTGCCCAAATAAGACTCAAACCTCAGTCTCCTAACTCAGAATCTCAAAGTTCACTCACATTCCAGTCCTGGAGAATAGTGGTCTACTGTACATGCTGTGTTTGTAGAGATTTTTTGTGATTATGTTTAGGACTTCATTTTCAGTAGAAAGCAAAGCAATATCAGTTTATCCAAGCTAAAAATGTAATGAGAGTTTCTATAATTAGCCTCATAAGGATTCACCTTGATTAGAAAAATGTCCAACAGTTTTTAACCCCCCAAATAATTTTAAGTCATCTCTTGTTTTTGTACCTGTAGGAAACAAGGTCTTGTTAATTACTTGTAATGTAATGAACTAAGTTTCACAATAGTGAAATAATAAAATTTGATACTTTTAAAATCCACTAAGTGTGAAACTTGCTAAGGCGTATGTCCTTATTAAAACTCAGAACATTTGAAGGTACTTATATTCAACATGTTCATTTTTCTTCTCAGTAAATATAAGCTTTTAGAAGGAGGTTGTTTTGCAATCTGAGAGAAACAGTAGCAATCAGTAGTTTAGATCAAATCTCCATACATCTTCCTCTAACAGTGTTATGAAAACTTCATACAATTTTTATGAAACACAGAAAAAATCTCAGTTGGAATTCATATGGTTACTCAGAGTTACCTTAAAAAATTGATGTTACTAATTGCTCTAGTCCTTATTTTTTCTCTTCAGAGAATTCTGAGATCAATTATTTTTTAACAATACTTGGGAAAATTTACCAGAAGGACTGATAAATAGAATTACTAAAAGATCCTTAGTGTAACCTTTGGTGAAATGGCTAGAGTTGCCTATTCAAGAAGAACAGGATGTATCATTTTGTGCTCCATCACATGGGCATTTTAATGTTTTTAGATAAACTGGAGATCATATAATAGTAAGGGGATAGTGAATCCCCTAGCTTAAAAACTATTGCCATAATAATAGATCCCCAAGTCTGTTCCAATCTCTTGGCTGTTGCTATTACTTGGATATTTTATCTTCAAGGGCAGATAACTCGGGGCAGCAGATTCCAACAGTTGGTGTTTGCTTCTCTCTTTGAAATTACCTTTTTAAATCTCTGTAAGCTGAAACAGAGGCACTCCCATCTAAATGCTGAATGTTTCATTATGGTTTGCATCAGGGGAAAACTGCTGAACTACATTATCAAGTTATGATTCGGTCTTATGAAACCTGCCAAAATAAGTAAGATGAGATGCATAAGAAAATAACCCAGTGCTTTTGAAAGACTTGTCAGTAGTTTGACAGGCTTGGGCATGAAATTTTAATATGTTTTCTTTTAAACTCTGTCCTCTCAAAAACAAATTTAGTGATACATGTTATTAATTCCTTGCCACAATATTATCCCTCCAGTTTTCTGTTTATTCCCTTGCTCATTTTTTCATTTTGTCTACTATTTTCCACCTCAAATTTTACCTTTAAAGAGAAGGCTCACTTTGTCATGGTGTTTCTAATGCACAGAAGAGGTTGCTGTGTATTTGGAACCTCAGTACAAGCATTAAATAATAAGAGCAACTGTCTTGTAATAAGTGGTTATGAGAAACTTGACTGTGTGCAAGTTCAGTTTTATTACATATTTAATGAATCTCATGAATCCACATTAAAGCTAAAATTACAGTTGCATTTTCTAGAGCTGTCATCATATGACTCTCTCTTAGGTAGTGGTACTTTTAAATTGGTTGAATTATGCACTTAATTTTCATATCAAATGATTTCCAGCTAAGAATATGAAAGCAACCACCTATTTTGGTACATTTTTTTTCCCCTTCTGGGTGCATGACCATCACCAATGCATCTTGCTCTTGGCAGTCTACTGCTACCACTAGATTTATTTTCACATCTAAGAAGACAGAAATTAAAAGACAGACAAACTTTGAAAAAGAAACTGTGTTTGGGAAAAAAAAAAAAAAAAAGGAAAAGAAACAAGATATGTCTGCTTTGCTCCTTTTAAACGTTACCTTCTTTGGAAAGTGTTTTTCAGGATAATTGCCTCCTAAAGGAGTTCTGCTAAGAACAACCCATACTGCCAGTTTATGAAGGTGCTGGAGTGTTATACAGCAATAATGACAATAGAAAACCCCCAATAGTTGAAAAACTTTCCTTGATACAAGCAAAACTGAGTGAACTTGTCTAGGAATGGAAAAAAGGTGGCATGTACTATATAAGGTGTTGCTACCTGTGAGCAACCTCTAAGGATCTGTGGAGGCACGTGTGGCAACATTTGTGTGGGACTCAGAGCTGCACAGATCTCACTGGAAGAAATGGATCCCTCTGAGCACTTGACCATTGGTCAAGCTGAATTGCTTCCTTGCTTAAGTTTTAGATCTAAGATCATTCCCAAATCACACACTTTTGAGCTTGAATTTATAGGGGTTTTTTTTTGTCTTCTTGAAAAATATGTTCCACAAAATGTGTAAACAAGCCAGTGCTAACAGCAACTCACCATCCTAGGTCTGAAGAGACACAAAGATAAATGCAGATCAGTATTTTTGCCTTCAGATGCTATCTCTCCATTTTAAGAAATCTCACAAAATGGTCTCGTATTCATACTGAGCAATAAAGAAGGAAAGCCACCTAGTTCTTCCTGCAGCTATCATCCATACTTGCTGTCCAACAGGTCTTTGAAGGGCAGCCCCAAACATGCTGGCAGAATCTTGTAGTGTCAAAGCAACAGTTGGTGGCAAGTTGTACTCAGAGGATTCCAAAGTATGTGTTGTAACCAGAGGATTATGTCTGGCAGTATGAAATAATTCTGAATGCCAACAGTCTTCAGTTCTAGAGGGGCCTGAATACCGTTGGACTGCCAAGTGAGTCACTGGTATGCAGGGCTCACATGGTTTCCCTTGTCCAGAGGCAGGAAGCTTAGATACCTGCTGGCATCAGTAAATGGTTTCTGGGCTCTATGCATTTATTGCAGAATAATTATCTCTCAACTATGTCAGTAATCCAAATCTGTCAACTATGACCATACAAGCAACTAAGCCTGGAAAGCCAAGTGAAGACAAGCCAAGTGAAGCTAGAGAGAGATTTTTCTGTTATGCTAATGACATTTTCGTAGTCCAGTCCAAGTTCTCAGTGGACAGGTAACGTGGAACATCTTCATATAGAAGAACTAGAAAAAGCAGAAGTCCCATCTGAAAAGTACAGGACAATTGGGTCTGATCTCTAGAACTACTAGTGCATAGAAGGGAAGAAGAAAAATTGGCATCCAGGCCTTCATGATCCTGTTGAGGTAATGAAGCAGGTTCTTATTAGCTAGGAAACAAAATTCAGAAAGTCCAAGAAGCAAGGTTTTCATGTGCTATGATGCTCAAGAGCCCTGAAAGGAAATGTGTCAGGTCAGACTTTGCAAGGAAAGCATTAAAGCTTAAGTATTAACATTGGTGACTACTTAAAAGCAAAAGTAATAGACTTTTAACTGCTCCAAAAAAACATACTTGCTGTGCAACTAAGATAAGTGGATGGGTGAACAAAAATCAGCTGTACTGTAGGTTGAGCATATCTCCATGGAAACTGAGTCATCTTCTGAACTCAAAATGTGTTCTGTATGATGATTCAAAATTTAAAGCAGTGGGGTAGATTTTTCCCATGTATGTGCCAAGTCCCACCACAGAATGGAAGTCTGACCACCTATACAATTAGGATTTTCCTGGGACAGTTTTGAGGGAAACAAAAAAGAAAGGGAAGCAAGAACAGCTAGGACGAGATCTGGAGGAATATTTGGCTAATCATATAGCCCCTATACCTCTGGTCTTGGGCAACTTAGGCAAAGTTTTTGTGGATGCTGTAGCTCCTGTTGGAGTAATAGTTTTGCTGAACTCCAGGTACATGGAAAATGATTACAGGTGGAAGCTGTTCACCATTTTTAGCAAGCTGAAAGAGACTTAATAGAAAGAATCAGAGACTAGAAAGAATTTAGTATTATTTTATTTAAAAATAACTGTTCAAAAACCAGTGCAACTCAAGCCAGCCTGCTGAACTAAGAAATCAGTTCAGAATCCTTCAGACCTGTGTTCAAATGCCTAATTAGACTTAACAAATTAACTTGGCGTTCATTCATCCCAATACTAACCGGAGCATGTTCCAACCTGTGTTCTCCTCCCAGTGTGCAACTCTCAGCCCCCATGTGTGGGAAGCAGGAGTGGAAAAGTAGGGGTGTTATGAGCTACATCATCGGAAATTAGTTGTGTTTTGGGCTGTACAAGAGGAGCTTCACATGCAGAGAATCTGTGGGCAAATCACAACTGTTAGTTTGGCATCATCTCAAAGGCTAAATCAATTCCTTAATTTTAAGAACCCTTTCTTTATCAGATCTTTTATGCTGTGACTCCTGCATAGAAGTAAACACACCTCCCTGTATACTGGCTTATCTGAAATCTATTTGAGTGGCTTTGATGGGATTTATTCCTTGAGCTGCACAGGGTGACATGCATCCCCATCTGCTGAGCTCTGTGTTCAGATACCTTAAACTCATGAACAGAAACACCGCCCATGCTGCATATACATAGGCATCTGCAACTATGACATGAATTTCAGGGGGAAGAACAGGCACAATCCCATCAGGTAATTTGAGCTGGCCTGTGAGAGATGTACAATGTGCCTTTTTGTTACATCTCTTCAATTTCATGAGCCTGGGGTCTTCTCTGATTCAGGAATTCAGCTTTATGTTTTTTATAATCAATGAGAAAACATCCCTTCTTTATAAAAGGAAATATATCTTTTGTTCTCAGATGCATCAGATTGATGACTCATGTCAAAGGTTTCATAAGCAGGAAAAAAGCTACTCTCTTCTGTAAAGCATTCCACCTGGCTACCTTGGCTGCAGGCTCTGAAAAGAGGGAGGCAGGTTGAGTCCTACTGAACCATCAAGCACAGCTTCTCTGCAGAGCATGCAAGGAAGGCAGGTGCTTGCAAAGAGGTCTGCGTGCAAGGTAGTAACTTGGCACCTGCAGACTGCTCTGAAACAGAACGTTACCTGACAGTGCCCAGTTTCTGTCGATACTGTGCTCAAAATTAAAGGGGGAGATGTACCATATTTTCATATCAGTGCTGGCTTAGAAGTTTCCCAGTGTTCAAAAAGTAGGAGTGGGATCACGTGCAGGCTCTGATTTAAGAATTTGAATCATTTGAAAAATGGTTAGAACAGCTTTGATGCTGAGAGGCTCCTTGTGCAGTGGCACGCTTGGAGCCAGGATGGAGCAGCTGTGTGGGGGAAGGGAACAGAGCATTAAAGAAAGCTACTTGTTGACTGCCTGTAAAATTTGCTTTTAAAGGGTGTGCCACAGAGCACCATCCATTACGAAGTGACACAGAGTAATTTTCAGGTACTCTGGACAGTATCATAATTAAACTCTGTGTGTTCTTGTTCAGTATGGTTAGTTGTGGGTTAGTCAGCTTAATATTTACAAAAAAGAAAGCTCTCTCCCATGCCACCTTAACCCTGGGCTGTTTTTCTCTTTCCTTCCAGATGCTGGAGAGCTCTTCAGTCCTTTTGTTCATTGTCTTTGTCCTGATTTTTGTTTTGCTGCTCTTCACGGTGCTCATCGGGAAAAACGCTGCTGCTCTTTCCCTTATCTGGCATGAAATGATCCGGGAAAAAATAACCAATTTCATCATGAATCAGAGCAAAGAACAGAGGATTTTAGATTTCGTGCTGCAGAATGCAGTCCGAGGAGACCCCCGTAGCGTGGTGGACACTATAGATAAGTACTGCTCCGAGAAAGAGTGGGCCATGAACGTGGGCAATGAGAAAGGTAATTGCAGCAGGGATCAGCACCTGACAGATCCTTCAAGACTAGCGAAGTATAGGACATCTTATTATATTCACATGGTAACTTCCTTCTACTGCTGCAAAAAAACCACAACAGCGTTGGGGTCAGCAGAGTAGTTCTGTAAACAGTAATGCATGCTTGCGTAATGCAAGCGTAATTGCGTAAACAGTAATGCTTTGAGGAGGGGTATCCAATGAGTAATCCAGGAAGTCATAGGACCAAATCTGGGTTCGTATGTTGTGTATGTTGTAAGTGTGTAAGCAGAGGGTGACAACTTACGGGAAAAATCTAGGATTTCATTATACCTCAGTTCCTATAAAAGAGTGGCCTTAGGGCATAATTCATTATGCCATGTACCTTCGGATCCTTAACGAAAAAATAGTAAATTGAAAAAAAAAGTCTTTTGAACTGTATGAATTTTGTATATGCAAACATAAAGTATAAGGTACTGTTGAAGGGAGTAATCCTACTCATATAATACACAAAAGCAGCTATCAGACACTGTTGCTACTTAGTGAATAAATCGTCGTCTTCTTGTGTCTTAAAGGAAAATATGTGAACAACACATTTTTTTCTTAGCTGCAGGAAAGTTACAATCTTTTAAAAAAACTGTAACAGCAAAATGTTAACATGTTCCCCTGTGAATTAGACACAAAAGTACCTCTTGCTGGGAAATTGCAGGGGAAATTTTCTTAGTCTGGGATTAACGTAGCTAATGAAATACAACTGTAAGCATTGTAATAAAAATGCTTCTCTCTCATGGGTACATTTTGTGAAACTTGTTCCTCTGCATACCAGGCTGGGGTGCTTAGGGCAACAGAACAGTAGGTCATGGCTCAGTAGGAATTCTTAGAGCTCTAAAATTTGATCATTTGGGGTTATATTCTTAAAAAATTACTCTAGTTTTACTTTGACAAGATGACCTTTCCTCAGATAAGAGCCACCGAAGTTAATGTATTTTTAGTTCCTAAGATTTTGAAAGTGACCACATGATCTTACGATACAAGCATCATTATCACACTATGTGTAAACACATGACACCCAGGAAAATATCAAGTAATTTTATATGTGTATATATATATATATATATATTTACGTACATTGAAAAATTCCGTGGCTCAGAGTAAAATCTCTTCAAATACTTTTTCAGATTAATTATCTAATTTCTAGCTGTACAAGTAAGAGGACACAGTTTTCTCACAAATAAATCCCTTTTTTCAGAAGGACTGAATATAGTGCACTGTCACTTCTTTTTGGGAACATTTTTTGTTGTTAAGAAGTGACTAATGTTTTCCATCCCACAGATTCATCTAGCGAATCCAAATATTTCGCAATTTTATAACTAGACTTTTCTTTTTCCCTTTAAAAACAAGTAGCTAGAATGAGAATTTTTGTATCAAACTATTGCAGGTGATGTTTGCAACAAATATATAATTCCTGAGTTTCGAATGCTCATATTTCATTAATATGGCCAGTTTTTGCAATAAGTTATTGGAAAAACTGCTGCCTTTGCCCTTGTAACACTATAAACATTTTAGTTAATCAGGGACTGTCTTACTCAGAAATGTTTATATTGTGAAACTGAGTAAGACTTTTTTAGTTGAAAGTTTGCAGCTTGAAACTTAGAATATCCATGATCAGCTTGATCACAGATAAGCCAATTTGCAAATGAAACAGTACAGAATTTGACATCACCCCTTAATTTTTTAATGTTTTAATGATGTTTAACTTGCTCTTCTGCATGTGAACCTGTTTGTTTTTGTCAAAAGTTAACCTATTTCCATTTTATGCAGGTATAATTCTAGACAAAACAGTGGAAGAGGTCAATCCATCAGTTGCACTGGAGCTGGGAACATACTGTGGCTACTCAGCAGTTAGGATTGCTCAGCTGCTGAAGCCAGGAGCTCGTCTTCTCACTGTGGAGTTCAACCCAAAATTTGCTGCTATAGCTAAACAGATGATTGAGTTTGCTGGAGTACAAGATAAGGTAACTACAGTTTGTCTCTGGTTGGTATGAGGAAGTGATACATGGAGAGTAGGACTTGATCTGCAGAAACAGCAATAATAGGTTTAAATTTGTTTTTTACTTGTCAAGCAAATATGACATCCTAAGTGCTTGGGAACATGTAGAGTTTAACCATCAGGCTTGATAGCAGGGAAAAGTTACCAGCATCCATGCAGAGGACCAAGGTAGTCTGCTCTTTTGTGAGCTAAATTTGTTAGCATCAGTCAGAGGTCCAAGTATGATGCAGACCCAGCTCAGAGTCAGGGCAGAGCTTGAGGCTTGTCGAGATGAGTGTGTGTGACCAAAACAATCAGGGCTGTTCTCCAAAGTTCTTTGCAGTGTGAGTCAGGGTGAAGACTCAGAGGGGCAAGACCAGAAACAATCATACACATCTGTATCTCCTTAACATTTTGAAAGCATTTAGACTTCATCTTCCAGTTTGGTCTCTTCACTATTCAGTGCTTAGTACAGGAAACAGGCCATTTGCTGAGAGCTATTTTCAAAACCCACAGTGAGTATAAGAATGAGACAGGCCTGGAGGGAGGCTCCAGAGTCAGTTATTTCACTTACAGTCACAGGACATCAGTGCACACAGTCTTTTTCATAAAATTACTAACAACTATTGCAAATCTGGTTAGATTTACTGCCATTACCGAACTGCAAGACTGCCCCACAGATTCCTCCTGATAATCACAAGCCTTTCTGTAATTTCCATCCAACGTTTAGTCATAGACATTTTGTAGAGATTTTTTTTGTACTCACAGTCCATATTAACTTAACCAGCTCCATGCCTAGTTACAGTCCCTCATCTCTCACAGCAGTACAGCTCTCTTGAAGAGAACCTGAAGTATTAGTGATATCTAATATTGCATTTTTTTACATTTGATGTAATCTTCTGATCATCTATCAGTCATAAACCAGATTTCCTCTACCTTTTTTCCTCCATTCACAGTATATAGCACTTGCTTAATGAATCAATATGCAGCAGTTTCTTTCAGTTTAACAGTACTTATGCCAATAAGCCTGTGAGGAAGATGTAATAGACACTGTCCTGTCTCCTCCCTCTGCTGGCCATATTGATTTTACACAGTGTATCCTCCAGCTTTATATTACACAAAAAAATGTTCGCTGTATTTTCTGCTTCCCTTGGACTAAAAGATGCAACTGAGATAAAAAGTACTGTTTTCAACAGGAGATTGGCATGTTTCCAGTAAAGAACCACATTATCCAACAGGTCACTTTTTCTGCTTTAAAAAAAAACCAACCAAACAAAACCACCCATACCCATATTCTGGAACATAGCTGAGTTGCTTTTATCAAAAAGAAAAAACATACATTTGATTTAACTCTATGAAATAATTCAGCTGAGCTATATTGAGTTATAAACAGGATTGCTGAAGTCTGGCCACAATTTAAAATGAGCTAGGGGTATGTGCTTTTTCTTAATGGTTCACAATTCATCAGGTGGACTTGCATTTCAGGTAAAAATCCTAGAAGGCCCATCAGAGGAGATTATCCCTCAGCTGAAGAAAAAATATGAAGTGGATACTCTGGATTTTGTCTTCCTGGATCACTGGAAAGACAGATACACACCAGACACCATCTTGATTCAGGTCAGTTTGCACAATTCTGATCTTAAAAGTAAAGTAGCAAATGCCTTGATGTCTGTGAGGCCTATGGTCTTTATGAAGGAGCTCACTCTCTGTAAAATGAAGAAAGGAGGCCAAAATAGCCACCAACCACTTCCTGACCCTTGCTTGAGGACTAAAACATAATTTTCTCATCTGGCCTTCCCTGTTTTTTAATTTCGGCCCTCTCCTGTCCTGACAGCTGTTTGAAAAGGAAATTTGTTTGTGGTTGTGAAAAGCCAGTACTGGATTTACACAGAAGTAGCTGAAGAAAATGTTCCCTCCCTACAGCTATGTTGTACCCAGAGAATGTTTTCTTTTAAACTGGCTGTGTAAGGATGACTAAGCTCTTTCCACTGGGAAAATATAGTGCATCCTTATCAGAACTTAACCTTCGCAACACAGCCAAGACAAACAGGTAGTTTAGTTCCATCTTAGTGGTCAGCTTGATGCAACTGTTTCACAAAGTTGCTTTGCTTAGAAAAACCTTATGAAATTAAGAGAAGAAAGATGAAGAAAAGATCCCCATATTTTCTCAGATGTTACAAACCCTCTATGATGCAATTTTGGCATGTATTGCGATATGAATAACAAAAATGAAATATGAATATAAAATGTTCAGATTATATATATATTGAAAGTGGCCCAGACAGCATTCCTTTTCATGCACTTCTGAAAACGCCTGACACAAAGAGCATCAGAAATCCTGCTGACCAGCGGAAAATGCAGCATGTTGTCACTTACAGGCTTCTATAAACTGCACAACAGACCAGAGGATATTTGCCACATCTCTAAAATTCCTTCTTCTGTGCTGACTGGTGTTCAGTCACCAGAGGCAAGAGCAGTAACCTAAACAGCCTCCGCAGCACACTCTTCAGCAGGACTTCTCTAACGTACTGAGAGCGACAAAACCACCCCATGTTTTGGATATAATTGCTGTCTGTAGCCGCAGGATAACCACCAGCCTGATTAACTACAGACTGTTTTTTAACAGCCGGTAAGCTCAGATAAAGCAACTTCTACTAGACAAAAATACCAATAAAAACTAGTTTTGTAGGCTTACAGAGGATAAACATTGCATTTGAAGTGAATATTTCAAGTTCATTATGCGTTGTGGAAATTTGTCAGTGATCTTCATTGTGCACAAACCCTGCTTCATACTCAGCTCCTGAACAAAGTGGCAGAAAGTTGTACAAGATGAAAGGAAAAGAAGCGCAGAATATCTTTTATTCATTTGGTGGTTTTGGAGTTTGACTGAGACTGGCCAAGGCAGGCTGGTACATGCCAGTTTCTCAGATGACCTTAAGAGCTACTAGAACATTTTAATGCTCTATTAAAAAAAAATAAAATATTCAAGCATTAGGCATGAGAGTCAAAAAGAAAACCGTCTTACTGATCATGTAGACATAGTTGGAAACAATCTGAGCAGCAGACTGCACACCTCCACTGCACTTGATTTGCTGTTTCAGAACCTGAATTGACTCAACGTATTATCAGCATCTCTAATGGTCTACTGATTGTGTTAACAGAAAAAAATCAGCATATTAAACATGACCACAAAGGATCAGAGAGTTACTAAGCTTCTCCCATGTCTTTTCTTCTCTCCAAACTCATAGTACAGTGGAGGTTTTGGATGCAGGCACTTGCATATAATGTGATTAACATGAAAGCACACTACAGTCCAGCCAATGTCTGCTTAACATCCACCATGAAGCAATTTCTCTTCTTTCTAGGAATGCAACTTGCTGAGAAAGGGCTCAGTTCTTCTGGCTGACAATGTCATCGTCCCAGGAGCTCCAGAATTCCTTAACTATATCCGCAAAAACCCCCGTTTCCAATGCACTAACTACCCATCTCATCTGGAATATATGAAAGTGAAGGATGCTATGGAAAAGGCTGTGTTTTTGGGATAAGGAGAGCCATTAATACTCAGTCTTTGTTTCAAATGATGTAAATGCAACTGCACGTTAACTTGTCCATGCTTTACATTTTGTTTTGGTTTTGTGTGTGTTTTTTGGTTTTTTTTGATTTTTTTTTTTAAATTTTGTAATGTGGAGCCTATTAATTAAAGCAAGTGCTAGTGGAGATCATTTTAGAGCAGATGGAAACCAAGATCGGAAGTAAGTAGAGTAACTGCTCAAAAGTCTACTCCATTGTTTCACATAATTCAGCAAACCCAAGGTGCTGCACATTGCCTTGCCTTGCCCAGCACATAATTGAACAACACAGTCTGTTACTTTGAGCTCAAAACTGAACAACCACAGTTTGGGCTTAAGGTGGGGTGGAGAAAGTCACTGCAACTTCTGAAGGCTTGTGCCCTCAAGCTAAACAGATTGATCATTATCAAGAGTGGAAAAAAGCATGCGTGTTGCAAGAAAAGACCATTTCAGGAGCCCCAATTTTGCTAAATTACTAGCATGCCACTTTATGCAGTGAAGGCTCCTGTTGTGATATCAGATACAATTTTGCATTGTTACTGCGTTAATCATCTCTATGCTAGAGAAGGCGGCATGCGCGGAAAGAAGAAAGACACAGCAGCGCTGAGAAAATAAGGCCCATGCAGAGGCAGGGAAAACTGAAGTAGTAAAAAGACTAAAATAAACACAGTAACAGCTAACAAAAGGAGGCGGCTCTTTCTGAAAGAACACCAAAACTACGTTGTATCAGAGATCTTGAGAAAATGCTGCTTATCACCTCATATTTACTATCCCCTCATTATAACATGTATACATAGTGTGTGCTTCTTAGGGACAGTGCAAGCTGCTTACTCTGAAGTGCTGTGTAAATTTAAGATGCTGTATAGAAATAAGGACCAGAAAGAATGGGTTTTACCAGGGGGGCCTGCACACCCTGGTTAACCTCAGTGTTATTAACACTGTATGAATAGAGAGGGCTTTCACTGAGAAGATACAAAGCCAAATCTGAAGTCTCTAACTCACCTGACCAATGCAAAAATCCTCTGGCATTTCCTAGCATATCCTGCTGTGATTATATAATGAGACAATGGTCGTATTTATAAATAAAAAGTAAAAAACAATAGAGCAGGCATGTGACTTCCTTTGTTTCCCGTGAATTCCGCACTGCACTTGGGATTTCCAGCCTTGGAAGAGCCACAGAAAGATCCAGCAGCTGAAAATCAGAGTAAAAATCAGAGATAACCATTCTAATCCTTCCCTTGATGGATTCTTTCAGACCTGTTAGGAGCTTCTTCCTTTTATGGCCCATCTCACTGAAGTGGAATGTACCCCGGCCTGTGTGCTACAGCAAATCCATCTCCAGCACACCAATAATAAGCATAACAAAGAATTGACCTGCAGCATAAAAGAAAACTGTGACAGAGTCAGTTTAGAAATGGACCAAGCAAAGCATTGTGACCCAGACAGCTTGGAACATGTACATTTCACAAGGATATGAACGAGAAGGCAACATTATCAGGGTTTCTTTAGCAATTTAAACTCTGTCACATTGAGAAAGACACAAGATTTACTATGCTGGATTAGATTACACAGAAGCAGACCCTTGTGACTCTCTTGTGCTGTCCCACATAGGAGCAGACCGAGTTCTAACACTGCCACCTCACACTGGGAATGTCCCTGATTTGTAAGCTTGCTTAGCAGCACGTCCTCTTGGTATTCAGGTTCAACTCAAAGTCACTGGGCCAAAGTCTTTCAGGTGATTCCAAGCAATTTTTGCAAAATTTGCCCATTTACTGGCATGCAAACATTTCTAGAGCACATTGGAAAATCTGGATACATACAGCTGACCAGAATTTTTTTCTGCACATCTCTTGTTTCTAGCTTTAAACACCTTTGCACCTAGACACTCCTGCCATAGCAGGGCACTTAACACATGTATAACCCAAAGTCTCAGATATATGGTGAAGGATGCTTAAGAGTAAACAGGTAGGCTGTTCTGCATTTTACAGAAGAGGATCAAAACAATATATTCCCACTGCTAGTTAATGGCCAAAATTACCATCTGAGACACCATCATGAAAATTAGGAAAGGAGGGAACCCATACTTAGCATGGATATTTCAAAAGATGCATTAGTGAATCATGCACATGGAATAAATGTGTAAAGATAACAGCCACCCTTTAGTATAAAGAAGGTATTTTAATTCATTAGAAAGGATCTCCCGCACAGCAAGTTGTAAAAAGAAACACAGTGTCTGTATCATCAGATTATTTACAGAATTCCATATGGAAGAAAGATTTTTCCACTTGACCACACTTCTGAAACGCTCTTAATTATTGGTGGCAAGGGATGAAAAAGAACTCTGCATGACTGACAATTTTAAAAAAAGGCTTTTAGTCAGTTGAGCAAATACGACCTGGAATTGCTGACACAAATGTGAAATCTCCCAGGGAGAAGAGTTACTTTTCAAAATAAAGTCATGCTTTGAGTTCTAGGAGAAACAGAACGTGGACAGTGGATCTTATAATACAAACATAGTCTAAAAACCCACTGAATTGCAACATCAGCCTGTTGCAACCAGAAGACAATCTATTCTTGCACAAAACACGTATGGCACTGTGCATCTGGAAGCACATTTAAAGGCTGCCCACAGAAAGCACACCAATAGAAGGCTCTCAATGGAAGGAACTCCTCCAAACAACACACAGCTTTCAGCCAGTTCCCACAACTTGTATCCCAAAATGTTGATGCCAACGAATACTGCTAATTGAGATCTATTCCCCTAATGACAGCTACTCTCTAAGTTGTCTTAGTGATTCAGGCAACACGTGAAAGTGAGGTCTGGTTTCTGCCAGAGCCTCTGTTACCTCAAATGTAACGTGATGTTGTCTTTCAAAATATTGAACTGAGTCTTTAAACAAGTGTACAAGAGAGGAAGAGGATTTATGAGGAAGTGAAACCCAGCACTAGCCCCTTTCGCTTCCTGATTTAATACCAAATTGAGCATAACAGCACCCATGTAGCAATCCTTACAGCAGAAATTACTCATCAGAGCAAACAGCAGTCATCATACATTCGTACAGGAGCTAGTGCTTCCTCCTGTTGGTATAAGGAAGGGAAAAGCACTCCCTGAAGAATTTTGAGCAATGATTCAAACATTAGATGCAGTGAAGAGAACATACATAAATATCTATAAAAGCAGCAAGAGAGAGACCACCGAGATCCCAACTCTCCCACGAGAGGTGACACCACCCTGACAGCAATGCGTGCTTATTTGGTTAAGTAGTCAATCAGTCAGGAATCAATCAAGGTATCCTATGAATAACAGCTGGCTATGTTTGCTGTGCATGCAAACTAAATGCAGTAAAAGAGTTTCAGTCTTTGCCTCTGTCTCTACAGCTCAGTTAATGGTCCCATTATGAAACAACCTCCCGTTGTAAAAAATCCCCTCTGTCAGCTCACACCAGAATGAGATTCTGCCATTGCTGTGCACAGTTGCACAGAGACCTTCACGGTAAGACACTGGGCAAGAGACCCTTGAGGACAGAACATTCTCCCAAGACACTGCTGAAACCTGAAACATATGAGGGCTGTGATATTTTTTGCCTGTTGTTACCAGGTTAACCTTTCACCTGCAGGACTCACTGCTTCCATTTGCCCAACCTGTGATAAGCTGGAAATGAAATCACTTTGGCAGCTGTAAAAGATCAGTTGTAGAAACAATGTACCAGGTTTAGCTCAGTACCTCACCTACAGCATCTGCTATTCATTGCCATTTTAGTGTATCCACAAGAACAAACCAGATTCCTCCTTGCAGCAGAACACTGATGATACCTAGGAGCAAGATGCTAAGTCCAGGTGCTCACATCTTACCACAGCACTTGCAAAACTAGATCATCCAGCTGCAAGAACAGATTCTGGAGATGATTTTACAAAACTCCTGGGGATGCGTTCAGGACATCTGAAATAAGGAGGGAAGGCAAGCTGAAGATGACCTCTCAAGTGATGTTCGCAAGCACTTGCAAGTAAATGGAAACTTGTAGTGCTGTGAATGGTACAATCAGCAATTAACATATGGCAAACTCTGTTACTGACAATGGTTCATCAACCTTTCACTCACAGAAATCCTGACCTCCGCTCTATCTGTAAGACCTTGCGGAACACTCGTGTAAAGATTTCCTGGGTTTTGTCATGCTTCATGAACACACGGTGCAAGTATGATGTATTTAGGTGCATCAGTCTCCCTACTGATCCTATCAACACAGATGAATGTGCCAGGGAGAGGCAGTCCTGAAGATAATTAAGAGCTGCTGGTAACTGACTGTTACATGAAATACACAATTGACTTTTCAGTATCGGGATTTTTCTCCCCCACACAGCAACAATTGTACATTATTTGGCACATCCCCAAAATAACAATTTCTCATCTCAACCAAGCCTCATATATTGCTATAATAAAGATTTTCTGTTGTTCTTACTTTATTTATGAGAATACTTGCACACATTTCAGAAAAGAGAAATCTTTGTAAAATTACATGGATTTTATGACTACATTGGAAAAGGTTAATAACTTCCCAAATGGAAAAACCATCAGCAAGTCAGGCTTGTGGTCCCAAATACGCAAGCCTTTGAACAGTGATGCAGATGTCTTTCCCACAGACATATGCTTTTATATTATAAAGGAAAAAAACCCCATGATCTACAGTCCAGGGTACTTACAGGACTTCATGCTGTAACTCCAGCATATGGCAATGCTATACTAGTTTACAGGATATTCTAATTGCTCTCATTGCCATTGACCTTTTACTAACACACAGTGCGCTGACCTGAGCCAGGGCTGAGTAAACCCCTGCCACAGAAAATGTCTGCTGAAAAGCCAAAGAATATTTGAGATACCTGATGTAACAAAAAGATAACCAATGGCACATGTATTCTTTCCAGGCATGGTTTATTGAAAACACACCAAACTGTTATCCTACATACCTGGTTTCTAACAAGCATTCTACTTGTCTGCATTATGGAAAGATCCTATAATAGTAATACATTCTGTCACGGTAACATTTGTTCTATGAAAAGCATGTTCCACCTTTTTTTTTTTCCTCTCCATACTTGTAAAATCAAACCATTCTAAGTGTTTCAGTTTATAGTACAGTGTAGATACAATGCAAAATCCCACCAGTCTAAACTACAGAGAGAATGTTGAGCAGTATTACAGAAAACACATTGTTGATTTTTTTTTTTTAATTCTCCTACCATGAAAATTTTAAGGCACATGATAGTTACAAACACATTAGCTACTAATTATCAGTAAGCTTCTTAGTCTAGTTATTTTGTTTTTCTGAACAGTAAGAACCAGATTGGCAGGCCTTGTAGTATCTGCGCTATCTTCCTTCTCACACCTTGGACTTCAGAACATCCTACCCTGATGTAAAACTTCAGACAGAAAAAAAGGTTCATAATACCTTCTCCTTAAATGCACTAGGTTAGTCATTGTACCAATAAATCAGAGAATTTCTCTGTCAAAGGAAACACCAGATTTTAGGGGCATCAAAACAAAGAAATTTTGCAAGAAACAAAGCCTATATAAACCCCTTCAAAAACTGTGAGAGCACAACTCCACCCCAACAGCACAAAAATGCTGGCTGAAGTTATTGGCACACTGTTGTTTTCACCGAGTGGGCAGTCAGCACAGAGGCTGTAACCGCTGCCATATGCCCGTTTGGCTTCCAAAGCTTTGCTGCCTCGAAGGGTTTAACGTGCGCCTCTCTTGCAGGCAGCTGAGCCGACACACTCGGCTTTAAGGCAAATAACAGAAGGTAACTCACCACCTTGAGTCTCATAGAACTGCTCTAGGAGTGAAAGCTGCTTTGCCTAGCAGAAGCCTTGCATGCTAGGAAAAAAAATAAAAATCACTGAAGACTGCTCCTCAAGAGCTGGCAAGAACTTGCTCATCTGCTATAACGAACATGCCATCCCCTGCTTTCTTGATGTGTCACAGCAAGTCAGTTCCTACTCCCCAAGTTGGTCCCTTTTGTGATGTCTTGGCAGAGACCAGATTTGTTTTCCCAATACATTCAGGATTGGTGTGTCAGAGTGCACAAGAGCAGAACCAGGCAGGTGTTTTGGCCAGAAGACACGGAAGATCAGCACCTATGGCTGCCCAAGCTGTTCTCTGGGGAACATTTCAAGCTGGCAACACATCTTGAGTTGTCAAGTTACACTTAAGGCTAAATTGCTACTTAAATCCAAGACAGAAACAACATGTCCTAAAGCCTTGCATTTCTACTCTCCTCCTTGAATTCTTCAGACAGACCAACCCCGGATGTTGTAAGCACAAGTACAATTGCTCATGTACTCAACAACAAAACTTGATGCTTCTTCAGGGGAGTCTTGACACACCATGTTTTTTTTTAAACCTCCACAGCTTAGTAAAGATGCTTGGGTGATATGCAGGCCACCTCCCTGGGAAGAAAGTTCTGCACTAATAACATGCCATCAGATGTCTCCCTCTACCCTGTGTTATCTCAGCCCTCACTAGGCCATCAAACTGCCTCCTCCTCTTCATCAGGAGTTTTGCAACACCATCACTTCCTTCCACAACCATTCTTCCCACTAGAATTTCTGCAAGTAGAAAATCTTTTCCATCCCACCCCTTTGCAGGCAGATTCCCTCCAGTTTTCACAGTGGAGCCAACAGAAGGAAGTCACATACCTGAGCCCTAAAAAGCACCGCCTGCCTTTTAGCAGACTTTAGACCCTACTGCAGCTTTAGTCACACACACTGCCGCTTTCCCTTCTTGACATACAGTCCCTGCTGCCAAAACACAACAATTATGGGTTCATCCACCCACATCCCAGAACAGCTCAACCAGTCAGTCAACACTTGTGCCAGCAAGGGGGGGGGTACGGGCAGGCATCCCACCAGCAGGCTTGTGGCCATGGATAAAAAGGACATCAGATCACCTGATCTGGTTCGAAGTACCTTGCTTTGGACTTCAGCTGGTGGGCTGATTAATATAAGGCAATAGTCTCACATGCAAGTCACCCCCCAATCCATTTTCCTTCCTCAATATCCAAACGAGTTTAGTGAAAAGAAAAAAACACAGTAATGTAAGGGTTATTGCTACATATTTGGGAATTCATCATTATTGTAAGGCATGGGAAGGGAAGGGGTAAGACGTGTGATTTCCAGGGGAAGTCTTAGCCCATTGACTTGGTATTTGACTTCTTGATGTACCATCCTTTGCTTTTCTGCAGCAATAAACCATGTTGTCAGCTCACAAGTACGCTGGCTGCCAGAACACTTGCCCCCAGGAAAACGAAGAACAGTTTGCTACAATGACCCTGGGCAGGCAACACCATCTAACCTGACAGGGAGGTTTCTTTATCACAGGATGCAGTGTACATACAAAAAGGATTTTTGGGGAAAGTCACATGGGGTCGAATTTGCTTCTCAACTACTCCTCGGTGTTCTTAGCCCACTAATGACAGAGACCAAAGTAGATGCCAATCCAGATTTTGAGTGTCCCTGTAGTGCCCACTGAGAGCCATGGGATATCTGGGATAGGAGGTCATGGACATAACTGGCCCCTAGTCACTTCAATTCCCCTTTCCTACAGTTTTCTCTGTTAACCTCTTGCTGGCTTTAAAATATCTGTACAATAACTAAATCACAAAGTCTTAGCAGAGACTCCTTTCAACAGTTAGGTTTTTATTTTAAATGAACTTTTGCTCAGACTCCTTTGGTAAATATATGGTTTGAAGTAGATCAGGGACAGACTGACAGCATGGCCCTTCTCTTACACTGTTCTAATCAGCTACAAAGCAGGTTCCATTGCTAATTACTTAACGTTTTTAAAAAAATCCTTTCATATACAAAAAGAATACACCAAGTACATAACCAAAAGTGATATAAAACTCTTCTGTGTAGCTTGGTTAAAAGGGTCTCCGCGTATTGGCAGAACAAGTATGAAAAGAGCACCATTGATATAATATACAGTCAGACTATGTATCTGGTTTCATTGTCACACTTGATGTCTACACATAGAGAGACACTGCCCCGACACAAATGCAGATAATCACAGATGTATCTCTTCGCTTCCCTTGATCCACTGAGCATCTTTGGCCCAACAGGACTGTCATGCAGGTGAAAAAACAAACCTTTGCTATTTTCATTTGCTCCAAGCAACTTGACCTTCCCCAGGATCCAGAAGTGACCACTGCAACATACCTGGAAGATGAGTGTCAAAAAGGGAGGGTGTGAAGGAGCACATGTATCATCCAAATCACTGACAACTTCTGGCATCAGTCTTTTTCCCTGAATCAACAAATGCTTCCCTCTCCTGCAAACTACTTCACACATGGTTTTGTTAACCTATCCTCTGCACAACAATATATATATAGATATATAGATTTTTTTTATTTATTTATATATATGTATTAATGTCAAATTTTTTATATACTCAAGAAGATACAAAGCTCTTGGTACTTGCCTTTTTTTTAAGTTTTAAAATATTTTTTTACAAAAATTTTAGATGTTTACTATTACAATAATATTTTGGGGGAGGTGAGGTTGTTGGGTATTTCCCCTTTTTAATTACAAAGGAAATGGCAGGCACTGAAAACCGCAAATGATGTTTGCTAAACTCAAAATGTGCTTTCCAGTCACACCAATTTTAGGAGCTTGTTTAAAACTAAATGTGGCAAAGAACAGTGGCAATCAAACAAAAATCAGCAAAAGTCCTCTGATGTTACTACGGAGACAATCTGCTTCCTATGCTCATCTTGACCAATGCCTGGAGAAAATCAGTGATCTGAAGTCATTTAGTTCACGGCATTACCAGGTACCATATATGCAGAGTACGTTCTTGTGAGGTAAAAATTCCCCCTTACACAGTGCAGGCCTTGGCATCTCAGACGAGAACTGTTGCACGTGGGTGATTTTCACATCAACTGAAATATGTAATCTTAAAAGAAAACCAAAGGAACACAGAAATCACGATGATCATTTAAAAAATGCCAAACCAGTTCCCTTTGTGGCACTTTTCTTCAGAATCTGTAGCCCAAAGCAAACATGGATCCAATAGTGATAAATTTACCATAAAACATAAGTGACAGACCCATTTAAAATTATAGCATGTTCAAAATAAGACATCCTACAAAAAAGCTCCTATTTTCTTGCAATGTGTTAACAGCTATGGCAAAAGAAATTGTTAATCATCAATGCAACACTGGTACATTTAAAATGCTCCTTATTGCAATCTTTGAGAACAAGAAAATAAAAAGCCAGCCAACTCCATTTCTCAGCATAGATTTCTGAACCAAGGACACTGAAACCTTCAATAAACTGCTTTTCAATATGTGGACATAAAAACAGAGCCATTACAGAATTCAAAAGGCGGAAGTATTGTACACCAGATTATAACGATAATATAGCACTGTGATTGATATAGCTTACTCTAAAAGCAGATTATACAGCTTGCATCAATTTTGTCATCCACTCTCCAGTTCACTTGACCAGCGTTTTTGTTCTGCATTTTTTCCCTTCATTGAAATCCAACAAACCCACTCAACATTCCTGCACTTTCTGTGGAAATAATAAAGAAAACTTGAACATTTTTCAAAAAGCCTTTAAAAATGTTAGATTCACAGTTCAAAAGAAATCCCCCAAAAAAGAAAAATAAAACAACGAGCCCCAAACCAGAAAAGTGCTATTATCTTCATGGCTACACCTATGATATCATTTCAAATATTCTGCAGTCTCTCTTTCATTTGTGAAGCCATCTGCTGCCACACGACCTTCACTTCTCATACTTGGCACCATCCACATGTAAGAGTCACTGCCTAAGAACGCAGCCAGCTAGATGGAAGCTTGGATTTCTTTTCTTGCTTGCTTGCTTCTTGCAGGAGTGGGAAGGAGGGGGAGGTGGTGGCTATTTCTGCTGGGAATGTAACTGAATTAAAAAGCAAACTGTGTCGCTGTAAGGCATGGTGCTCCGGGTTGGCAATGGCAGGCAGTCGTGTTTTCTCCCCACGTCCTCCTGGAATCTGCAGCCGGTCAGTGATGCAGCGCCCTCCAAATCTGAATGGCAGTGGTGACTGATGAGATCCTCTGGGTCAATTCAATGTTTATTTCTCCCCCTCAATTAAAAAAAATGTGTTTGGACTCTAGCCCTGCAAAATAAAGTCAAAACTGATTAATACCAGAGAGTAACATGACCTTAGTGATCTCCATCACCCTATGGTAGGGCAGTGACTGTAAACATCAACCTATCCCCAATGTACGGGTTCCTGGGAGAAAAGGAGCTTTTCAGTCCGTCTCCCACCTGTAAGCTTCACTGCTCAGAGGAAGAGAGCAGGAGTGCAGCATATGGGCACTACACACAGCTGCTTCTCCCTGCCCTTTGGCTGGGCCTGCAAGGCTGACCAGTGCTGACCAGCTGCAGGACACCAGCAGTGCCAGCATCAGCTCCAGCTCCCTGTTGAAAACTGCCCTGAGCAGGTGCTTCCAACCCAGGGACAGACACAGTCTGTGAACGCTCAGCACTTAAATGAAGGAGGAGGAGAAGAAAAAAAAAATAATCCACCACCCCCCCCAAATTCATACAGAGTGTTCTCTCCCACTAATGCAAATGTTTACCATGTAGAATTATAGGGGTGGACGATGTTTTAGAATTTGGGCCTTAAAGGCCTATTGTTCACTCTGATGGGAAAGTTGCCCAGTGCACAACAGGCACTAAGATTTTCTGTTAGTCATAGCCAGGGGCAGAAAACCTGCTGTTCCAAACGTAGCGTCACATCTCATGGAGCACCAGAAGGTAGAACCAGGGTAGAGGGCTGTCTAGCACGACAGCAGGAGACAGATTAGCAGTGGCAGGAGAAAAGAAAGGCCAGTGACATTACTGAGGAACCTGGCATGTGACAAAGGCAGAGAACTAGAAAGCAGCAAAAAGGCACCTTTCTTTAGCAACAGAACAAAAAAAAAAGGAATTGAGAAATGGGTCATTGTTTACTGTGTAAGCAAAATCATCTCTCCTTGCAAAGTAACTTGTGTACAGCCAGCAGCTTTCCTGCAGATGGGCAGGGCTGTGTAATGCATGTGAATCTCAGGGGACATCCATAAATAGTCAAGGATATGCTTTTCCTTAAGTCTCAGACTAATCCTTATAATGAGCATAGAGGGGAAAAAATGGTTGGAAGCAGGAGCACACTATTCAAATTCATTCCCATGGCCTAACAGCAGCCATTTTTCACATTTCAGCTGACAACCAATCATTCATGATATTAATTTTCTGTCTGGTTATTTGACAGGTTATTTTTAATCAAACAGTGCTGTTTGATTGCATTTTATTAAAGATACACTGAATAATATAAAACTCACTTTTTTTTTCAAATGGATTTTCATTTGTCTGAAAGGACCCAGTTAGCAGTTAGCCTTGAAGAGATTCCACAGTGATACAGATAATGCACGAGACAAGTTAATCACTAGCACCAATTACCATTAAAAGGACCTACCATGCATGCAAATTAGACCCAGGAGTCAACAGGCTGGGGTTTAATGTCACGGGCATCCACCAGATTCACCGAAGCCCTGTTACTCCTGTTAATGTTTTTCCTATTTGTGTCATTCTGCAGCACAGGGTGAGGAGTTAAAAGGCAAAACAGAGCGGATTAATCAAACAAAACCACCAAACAAGTCAGCTTAAAGGAGCACAAGGGAAAATTAGTGGTAGAGAAAGAAACAAGATCAGCAAAGGCACAATACTGACAAAAGCATCTGCAACAGCCAAAAGGTTGCACTTCCCTGCCATCGGTATTCACAATTCTCATCCACTCCTGTACCTCAGAGCGATAGTTATCAAACTGTTCACAAGCCAGCAGACCCCACTGATATATTTCTGTTTCACAGCACATGGAGAAAGATAAGTAACAGCTATTCAGCTCTGCCCAACTGAGGGCAGGAGGTGTGTAACAGGCTGAATTCAGGTTACCCTGTCCTTAAAACCAAAAGGCAGCACAGACTATGGGAGACACATTGTCAACGTGACATGTCTTTTCTCTTTTTCTCACGAAAGCAAAGCAGCTACTCACTGAACTCCGGGCTGTGCTTCATTTCAGACACACACTGGAGTTTGGGCTGCTTGATGTGATTTGGAGAGCTGCATTGGACCACTTCGATGAATTTTGAGTGGCAAAAATAACAATTTTCCTGCCTTAGCCTATTTTCCTTAGAAAGACATTTTCTGTCAAGCTCCTATTGATCACATTCATATGCCACTTAGTGCATCCATTCCCACTGCATCCTTGTAAAACCTACTCGAACTGTGATGAGGGAACTAGAAGGTTTATTTTGTTGACACTGGCTCGAGTGGGGCCATCTCTCGCCACACTGGAGCAGGGGGACACACTCACAACTTGAGTATCAACTCTATTTTATCAGTTCCAAAACCAAATGAAGGAGTACAAGGACCTCTACCAAAAATCCAGCTGCGTAGCCTTCAACAGGGTACAGCTGTACCCAAAACTGGCAAATTGAAGAGAGTGATCTGTGCTTAGAAACATCTGTCTAGACTGAAGCCATTCTGCTGGGTAAAGCTTCACAAAACGGCAGGACACAGTAGGATATGAATGACCAGGCAGGTTACTACACACAGACTGATGCAGCGGCACATCGTCCTTATTTGTGATCCAAGGAAATATTTTTCTCCAAATCACATTTTTATTTCCCTTGTTCAATAACAGTGGGTTTTGCTTTCAATTGACCGAAATTTAATTTTTTCCACTGAATGTGAATCACCTGGCTTTTCTGATATTACCAGCACTATGCTGAAGGTTATTAAGGACAGCCTTCTGCAGACTAACAACAGCATTTTCTACCACTGCCTCTTGCTTCACTGAATCCTCCTCTTGTCCCTCAAAATCGCTTCCTCAGGGGAAAAAAAGAGCTTGTTTTGAGACCAGGGAGAACTGACAGCCCCAGCGTTAAGCGCCTCCAAAAAGGTCTGCTGAAAATGCATAGCAATACAACCAAAGTTACACAGAGCCTGCTAAGCCACATTTGCACACAGCCCACAATACAAAGAGCTTTCTGGAGATTTTTTTTTCGTTATAAAGTTGTCTCCATTTGTTTTTAAAAGGCACACACATAACGATGCACGTGTCTCGGGCTCCATCTCCTTAGCCCATGCCATAGTCCATTGTCAGGACCGTGAAGGAGCGCTGGGGACAGGAACAGTGTTCGCCAGACTGCTGTACACAGACACGCGAGCTCACACCTACTGCTCATGCTGAAAACAATAAAGCAGTGTGACAGTCCAAAGCGACTGCTCTAGGAACAAAGTCTGAGCACACTTACACACTTCAGGGCTAGGGAATGCTGCCTGGATGAGGGTGACAGAACAAACACTTTCTATTTTTACAACCTCATTCATTTACAGTACAGTGATTGCCTGTATTTGCTCCTGCAGTAGAAAGCAGCATTTTGTTTTTATTTCTAGTTAGCCAAGTGCTAAGTTACCAAATAGTGTCTTTATCTAAAAAAAAAAAAGCCTTTTATAGCCCCCTGGTGAGTAACTACTCTGTATTTCTTGCTGAGGATACCAGGCTTCCCCTCTTTTAGAGGCACTAAGTAGCATTCAGCAGTAAGAGGAAGCTCACTTTTAAAGGTTCTTTCTCTGAGGCATCTCCTGTGTTATCACTGGTCTTGTATTTGCGCTCCTTGTCCCGGTGATCGATGGTGGAGTACCCATCTGAGGAGAAATAACACAACGGTCAGGTGTGAGGCACTAGGAAGAGCAAAACCAGAGCTGATGCTAGCAGAATTCTTCAGCAAAGAAACAGGAAAATAAACCATCACAACCCAAAGATGCTGGCAGCCTGCTTTTCACATGCACTCCAGCTCTGAAATTTCATTTTTACCAGCTTAAAACTAAAGAGAAAATCCCTCTTTTTATATCACTGCCAGAAGCCGGCACTCATTAGCAAACAGCACTGTTTTCCTCCCAGCCTGCTGTGCCTTTTAGTGTGCCCAAGGAAAGCAGCAAGTTGTCATCTCGTGCCCTGTGGCTAATGAGCTCCAAATTCAGCCCAAATCTTGTGTTCCTTGCTTAGCAGCCTGATTAATTGGCTGTGTTCATTCCCTGAATGCTCTGCTGCATGCTCCCGCTCTTCCTGAGCCTGACCACTAGCAGGACAGGACAATCATTTGGAATAGCCCTTTTCAGAGCACTGAGAAAAAGGGCCTGGTGAGTTGGAAGAAATCCCGATGCAAACCCTGCTGTGCTTGGACTGTCTTTCATTACAAAGTAGCACCTGTTGGTGCTTTTTCTCCAGACAACTAAGAGACAATATGAAAGAGTGATGAACACAGTGAAGAAAAGTGTAAGGAGGTTTTATAAAGAAATGGCTCTAATTATTTCAGAACCTTTGCTTTGCATCATTGTCAGCCAATACAGATCTTAATTTATTTTCCTGAATGCATCAAATTTCCCTCATTATCAGTGACAAATAGATCCTCTCCTGCTCTGCTTTGACAGCATTGTAATCTGCAGTAAATGACACTCAAATTTATAGCTCCCTGTAGGCTTTTGCTTTCCCCTGTGTAACTGAGGGTTCATTAATGTTTTCATGTCCTGACAAAGTGGGTTCTTAGTATACCACGAAGAGGTTTTGCAAAAACTTCCAAAACGCTTCTCTCTTGGTTTATTACTTGCCTGCAACAGGCTGGTAAGAAAAAGTCAGTCATATTTTTGTGGCACTTCCATGGCATAAAGAGGCACCGTTCGCCCACATGACAAAAGCACACACAGCTACAGTGGCTTGTACCAAACACAGTTGCAGAGCAGAGCCCTAAATAATGTCCTTGCTGCCCACAGCCATGTTAGTTTTAAAAGGGCTGTAGTTGTCCTAAGTATCTAATGAATCAAAGTGCACACAGACCTGCAGCAAGCACCTGGAGTGTCATATGTTTATGGAATCATGGATAATACCAGATTATTTAACCATGCTGCCTAAAAATAACTAAAGAATTTTTGAGCTATACATGTAGTCACAGATCCTAAAACCACGAAAATAATTGCAACACAGAGATTTACTTACAATTCTTTGATGACAATGAAGATGCCTAACATTCTTGGCTATTCCTTTCAAACAAAAACCAAAAAAACCTAAAGCCTACCAGCTGCATCCAGCTACCCAGGCAGCATTTGTGGAGGAATGCATGACCAATCATTCTCTTTCAAATGACAGCCATGAATACTGCTAGTAAGTAATATCCTAATCCGAAGACTCATAATCTATTTATGAGTAAATAGTTCACATAGGCATGTAGTTAAATGGCAGAAAGGTGCTGACTCCCCCAAAAAATTAAACTCACAACAACTGAGCAGCAGCTTTTTACAATCTAGTATTAATTATACTCACAAGGATGCAATGGATCACTTTGCATTTTTGCAGTGCCATCATCATGGGTGGTCCAGAAGCACTGAATGGCCAAGATACAAAGAAAACCTTTAACCTATCCCAGAAAGCAACAGCTACTATGTGAAGTATGGAAGCTCTGACACTTCCCAAGGAGCAAGGCCAGAATTAAGGACTGTAATCGCAAAAATTAAAAGCACAACAGAACTTGAATACTACTAAAAGCTAAAAAACCCCATACGTAGCTAAGATAGCAGCAACAGGAAGATCAAGCTTTTGCACACTGGCAGTAATCTAACAACAAAGAACGGTCACAAACTTTGTTCTTCATATCTAAGTTCGAACGTATTTTGCAATTCAAACTGTCAGCCCGCGGTTGTGCGGTCTGCATGCTAACGGTGCTGCACACACCAGCACTAATGGATTACGTGTTTCTAAAAACCACACACTGCGCTATGACTCTGTCAAGATAAGCAGCAGCAGAGATAGGAAGTTCATGATCTGACCTAATAAAATGAGAAGTAGCTTGAAGGAGGCTGAATCAGAGAAGAATACCTCGGTGCCCCAAGGACCACAGCTCTCCAAAGAAATTACAAAGTACTGCTTCTTCCATGTTTCAGATTCATTATAAAAATCAGAATTAACTCTGCTTCTGTGGCATAAAGGACACCTATACAGATCTCACTGCTCCAAGGTGTAAGTGCGTTTCTCTGAGCTAAAAGAATCCAATGTATAGAAAAAGTTATATTGGTCAATAGAGGCCCATCTAATTATTGGCTTGTTTATTCCTCTCTCTCAACTTTCTGCTTGTTTTCTATATTGCTTCACTGACTATCTCCCATTCACTCTGCAGCAACATTTTTATGTCATCACAGATTAAAGGACCAAATGCCTGCTGAGTGTCAGTCCATCTGTGCCCTCACACAGCTCTCAACTTACAAAGATCAAACCTCCAGACCCATCTGAAAGGAGAAGGAGGAGAAAGGAAGAGTTATGCCTGAAGATGGGCATGTATGACAGGGGCACCTGAACTATGTGTCTCTGGTCTGAACAATTCTCAGCACCCAGATGCTTTTCTCTGACAGACTGTAGCTTAATTGAGGCACAGATAGAGTTTTAGAGAACTCACAAATTTGGCATACAGCCTGGAGATCACAGGTCTGCTGCTTCCACAGACAGCGCGGGTCACAGCCACCCTCAGGCAGCACTGTGACAACAAGCGGTGATGATCTCCAGATGACTCGGTGCAGAGCCACTTGTCTGGAGTTGATGAGATCTGACAGACCTGAGCTCTCTCTGCACTGGGCTGTCTAGTGCATCCCACACCAACTCATAATACATGTTTTCTTCCATTTCCCAGGACATCCACCCTCTACTCAGGCCCGTTGTGCAGACAACAGGAATGTGACTGGACCAGTACTGCCAGCTGATAGAGAACGTACCTTTCTGCCTCTCTAGCCACACTGACAGGGAATTAATTTCCTTTAGAGAGAAGGATGACGCCCCCAGCATTAGCAAACAAGCTGAGATACCAACAGCAATTTTCTTTTTGCGATTTTGAAAAAGAGTCAGCATGGGTTAACAGTAAAGGCCCAGGCAGCAAGAGAGCTGAACCCTGACAAAGAGAGGCAATAGCTGAGCAGCACACAGGTGGAGATGTTCTGAACAAGCAGCTTTGTACACTGCAGGGGAGCAGGATGAACACCCTGGGCTGGAAGGGTCCGGCTGAGCGGGTGATACCTCTAACACGTGTGAAATGGAAACCCACTGAGTTCTGCACTGTCACACTAATGTGTTTGAGGCAATTAAAGTTCCGTACCAAAGCAGTACAGTAGAAAGATAACTGCAACTTGGAAGCACAGGAATTAAATGGACAACACAAAGCTGGAGGCAGATGAGAATTCTCTAGAAGACAGTGAATATAAAGTAGAAAGATCTTAGGGCAAGTAAAGTTCAAAAGAGGAAGGCAAGGGAAAAACACACAACTGAAACCAGGGCACAGGACGTTCAGCAATAAAAAGAAATAAAAAGAAATGAAAAGATAAGCTGCGATGTTGAAAAATTTTCTCTGATATTTTATCATGCATTTTCTCTGCAAAAGTAAATGACGTCAGTCTCTCCTAGAGGCTCAACATAGACTGGTTGGAGTATGTAGGGATACAACCAGACTGCCTACTGCAGATACAAACCCAGAGGACTGCACTTCGATGTTGTGCTCCTTGTATCTGAAAGTTCACTCCAGAGTGGAAAAGGAACAAAACTCCAGAATACAACAGTTCACAATGGAGTT
Organism: Nesoenas mayeri; assembly: GCF_963082525.1. Lineage (NCBI taxonomy): Eukaryota > Metazoa > Chordata > Aves > Columbiformes > Columbidae > Nesoenas > Nesoenas mayeri. The sequence continues at coordinate 7,423,175 of NC_137565.1, read as the reverse complement.
AAGATCAGAAAATATAGTCTAGAGGAGCTCCACATGTATGTATGCGCGTAAGACAAAAACCATATGACATTTGGAACAGCCTGAAGGAAAGAGATGAAGTACTAAGTTGTTATTTCAGTTCCTTGGACTTAAGGATAGTAAACTGGATAAATTAATTTAGTTCCTTCTCAGTTGTTCTCTGAAACAGCACAAAATTATACTCATACTGGAGTTAAAAAGCCCTCAAGAGCTGGGGTCAGGAAAACTTGACAGATTTCGTCTTCTAATAGTGATAAAAGGATCTGTCTGACATTGTACATATGCTGGTAATTTGCATCTCATTTTATACTCAGAGCTGCACCAGTAACTCCTGAAAGCATAAGGCAACAATTAATATTGAGACTCTAACCTATAAGCACTGCCCATACTGCAGCACCTGCTATCACACACTATCCTGCCAACAATCTCCTCTGAAGTTATTTGCTTTCATTGTGAGAACAAATGTTTCAGTGTTCCCTTATGCAAAATGCATACAGACAGTTGACTTATGGCAGGTGGCATCTCATTTTTCTAAGATACGAAACGTAATACATACCTTTTATTTTAAATTCTGAACATGCTTGGCTTTCAGCTTGGTTCTAACTTGCTATTTTTTTCAGCTACAATCACAGATAGCAGTATATCAAACTGTTTGATCCGGAGGCATTAATATAGGTATTTAAATAAAAATGTCAACTGGAAGCAGTAAAGCAAATTCCAAAGAGACCACACAGCACCTTGATCTACCTCAGTAAAGAAAAAAATCCTCTACAAGTTAAACTACAGAGCTTATCAATCTCAAAGCTCTTCAATGACAGCAGGTGGCTGTTCTCAGTCTACAGGAAAAGCCAGGCTTGGCTAGATGCAGGTAAAGGAAAAGCGGAGCCAGGAATATCATACATATTAACTTATTTCTGGTGTTACCTACAGAAAACAAAGGCAGAATGCATTTAAATGCAAGCATTACATTGAACTAAATTTTCAAGTTTTTTTTTTAACTTCCGAATCCCCAGATTTCCAGATCTGCAATAGGGAATGCAGCTGCCTCAAGAGCTAAAGGCGAGACTGAAAGCTAGGTCTGTATATCTCCAATATCTGCTTAAAGTACTGGAGAAATCGATATGTACACTCTACATGTATTTAAAAGAAGAAAAAAGACAGGGAAAGAAAAGAAAACAAAGACGACGACCAATCTTTTGTAAGGTAATGTTCTGTTTTTAAATGTCAGCTTTATCCATCTGCAATAATACCTCCTAGAGAAATAGTTGAACTTTCCCGTGAGTGACAGTGTGCTCTATTGGAACAGACAGAGGGTTTGATCTATGACTGAATTTACCTGGGCCAAGTTCATCCATAGGTATCATGTCACGACTCCCAGCCTTCTCGTTATCTATAAAATAGGAACATATGACTTAAGTTACATTTGCTTTTCTCAAAACCTGGTAGTTTTACATCAGTCACACAACCAGAGAAGTCCACAAAAAACTGAGTGCAGAGACTATTGTAAAGAATCCTCAAACTATTCAACCGTTATATCCATTCAGAAAGGGAAGTTTGATTTGAGTTCTCCAGAAAGCACAAGTAATCCTTATATTTTCTGCTTTGGCACTGCAATGTAGAACTCCCTCCAAGTGATAACAGAAACCTGCAATTCTGCTTTGGACTACCTACTGCTGTTAACAAGCTTCTCCCTGGTCTTTCCAGAATAAAAGAGAAAAAATAAGTAAGGGTGCAGCCTCACAAGGCACACAATCCAACCCAGCAGCCTGCTGAGCCAACAGAAAGCTAACTCACAAAGAAAACAAGAAGTTTACTGTCACATCAGCAAACTGATCCAAGTCACCCTCTGTCTGCATGATCTACCAGAACTGATCAAAGACAGGGCAGTGTGGTGCTGTCTTTTTTGCAATAATCTGCAGTTAAACCAGGTAAAGTGTAACATGGCAAACTCTGTCACAGGAGACTAAAGATTTCTGAAAAGGAATGTTGACATCTGAGCGTTGGAAACTAGAACCAGATTCTGAGACAAAGCAATCCCAATGACATTAAAGCTGGAACTACACCAGTGTTGGTAAGGCTGCTTTAGGCCTCATGAAAAAGCACAGACAGGTTTAGCTGAGCTTGGATAAACCCATCTCCAATGGAAAAATCTGCACAGTGGATGAAGAGGGACTGCCAAAACAGGCACGTTTACTTAGAAAGGAAAAGATTCCCATACTTAGTAGGGGCAAGGCCCAGTCCGCTGCCTGGCTGAAGGCAAGATTTATTAATATATAACATTGTCAAACAAGGCCATTCTCCTCTTTCGAAGTTTCAACTCACATCTATCCCAGATTCTCTCAGGAAGATTTAACTGATTACATTGCATACAAGCTGAGAAAACAACATCAGTAGTGTATATGTCACAAGGGAAGGAACTGTACACATCCAGCTAATTGGACTGACCATTTTGGGACTGAGGGGTAAAAATCACCACAGAAATAATACATTTTTACCTCCTTACGCAATAACACAGATGTGACAAATCCAGAAAACAAGCAAGCAAACACAACAGAAAAAGTGCTAAAGAGCAGAACTGACCTTGACTTTTATCCACCAGAGGCAAAGTGCTGTCATCATAGCCAGACCTGCCAGCAGTACCTTTGGAACCCTTTGGAGTTGCAGAAACAGACTATGAGACAAGAATCAAATAAATAATAAATTGATACTCAGGGAAACTGAACAAGAAAAACAAACAAACCAACAGTATGGCAAGAGATTCTGGAATGCTGTTGAGCCCCCCCTTCTGTTGATAATACGGCACTGGAATATCTTTTATTTTAATATAGATTTGCTGGTGGAATTGTTTTCTTGTTACCTACATGGCAGCATTGTTGGTCTGTGAAAGGAGCAAAACCTTTTCACAAGGGAAGATGAAGAGGTTGCACGGTAAGAACAGGCGGCTGCCCTACGCTGCTAGATGGAATGTTTCAAATGAGATACAGCTAAGACAAGACATGCTAATTCCTCCTCCTGTAAAGCACGGGCATTTGGCCCATATGAAGTGGCATTCTTCCAAAATCTAAAAAGCTGCATTTCACAGGGCATTGAAAAGCACACCCAGCAAGTATTTGTGTGATGCGGTGACTGAACAGAATACAACACATTGCTCTGTCATCTAAAAGAACAGAACCAAAGCCCACAATCTATCAGACTGTAATATTAGACTAAGTTAGGACATCTTCCACTCAGGCATTTCCATAACTACATCTAAGACCCCGCATCTTTACCTGGAAGTGTGATTTGTTCCACCCATCCTTCTGCAGGGCATTCCGTAGTTCTTTATAGCTCCAGATCATCTGAAGAACGTGAGATGCTGCTTTTGTTTCTCTGGGAGACTGGCTGAGTTGCAAGATAAAATTAGAGCTTAAGTTTCAAGCAATGTAAGACTATGTTGACCTCTTGCACCAAAACAATATCCAGGAGATACCTAGTACTCCATACAGCTGTTCTCTGAACCTATAAGCTTTCAGATTTCTGGGTTTTCACGTGTATTGCTTAGCAAGCACTGAGACCATGGTGACCCTTTTGTCATGTAGTTGTCATAAACAAAAACCAGACATATTCCATCCTGCCTGGATTTGTTTGGAAAAAGAAATAAATCAAAACAACAAAACCAAACAACAACAAAAAAACCAAACCCAAGCCACCACTACAACAAATCCCAAGAAACCTAACTCCTCCCAAACTCAAGTTCTATGCCACTTTTCAAACCTTCTCCCCAACTTAAGCATATTCCTTACAATTTAATTAAGTTGCTTCATAGTTCAAAATACCTTACAAAGCAATTTAGGTCAGCAGAAAAATAAGCTATTTTTAAACAGAAAATAGAAATTTTATCGATTCCTTACTAAGTCAGTACACAAGCAAATAATACAGGGCTAGATTCTTAGTTGCCTCTTATATTTTGTAACAATGCAACCCAATAAAGTCTTTGGCTACTCTCCCAAAAGTTTGCTGAAAACACACCTATAATGTCTACCTGGCCAAACTGTACAACACAAACTTTCCTCTAAAGCAGTCAAAACACAGTTTTCAACAGAACTGCAGAGTGAAAACTTGTCACTTCAAATTACCACCACCAGCCCTTTGGCCATAACAATTACTGCACATCATTAACCATTTTACTTAAAAGAAACAGATGTCATCACTGGCATTCCAGGAATGGAACAATGCCACAGGAAAAGGCCTCCCACACTAAAAATAAAGATCACAGTTTCACTGCAAATGGTGTCTGCTAAATACATACATGGTGCTAATATGTATCTGACAAAGAGTACATGTCTTAACCTGACTGAAGTGACTACTCAATTCACTGTTTTCTTATCAAGCAAACCTGTTAAAGGTGCTGACTGTTCTTACTGTGCATATATTAATTACTCTGAAACTAAGGCTTCTGAAAGGTTAGGATGCTTGAATACTTTCACAAAGCAAAAGCTGCTGTTCGCAGTGAGTTCTTATGCATTTTGCTTTCAACGGTCACTTACCTTGACTTGCTGATAGCTACCAGCTTCTGAATGCCCTGTGTCTGGATCAGAGACCTTGCATTTTCTGAGCTGTCAGTAATGATTTCATGGATGGTGTTCAACACTGCAACCACTGTATCCTCTTCCAGGTTCTTTGCAGATCTCTGTTGCCTGCTGGGCAAATTTCTTACCAGCTCACCCATGGCATAACTACCTAGGGTAAGGGGAAGAGATACCATTAGTCAATAATAATTTCAGCTTCCCATCCTGAAAAATAAAACTCAAGGGTGTTTGCCAGGTCAAAAACCTTACAATGCACATGTTTTGAACCTTTAGACTGTAACTTAACAGTTCACTTATCATTCATTATTTCCAGATGATTGAAGGTTGATATCCAAGACAAACACCTTCATCACAAATGCTAAAAGGTATCAAGGGGGAAAAAACTCCACCCGAACAATCTTTATTGAGAATTTTACAGCCAGCATCTATCATACTTTGCAATGCCTGAGGAAACAGCATCCAATAGCTGCTGCTAATGCCACGTATTCATGCTAATACACGCACAAGGCTTACTCAACTTAGCCTTGTAATAGGCCTTGTGGGGCAAGGTGTGCAGCCATGCATTCATTAACCTTGCCCCAGCAAAGGTAAGAGTGGTTCCTCGGGGTGTAGTTAGCCTTCACAGTGTGTAGCACTGAAGAAATAAACAAGGAGTCTGGAGTTTATCATTTCCAGGTGTCTGTACCATTTGCTCAGCTACACCTCTGAACTATTAAAAAAGAACCTGCTGTATTAAGGCAGAATCCCACCTTGCCATTTATTAGTATCAACTTGGATTACAGCCCACATATGTGACTGATATTTACTAGCCTGACAAAGCTCTATTTTAAACAAATACATCAGTTAAATACAGAGGCACCCAGAGGTGCTCAACTCACAGCTGAATCTTTCAAGATTCCTTCTAATGGGCAAGTGAATACTTATTTACCCACCCTGGACAGGAGCTAGGGAACAATGCTGAAGAACTGCCACAGAGACTAACTTGTTTGGTGTCCAGTTTGACAAGTAACTACCACCCAACATGATGAGAAGGGAAGGAGGAAGTGAGAAAGAAGGGACAACTTTAGAGCCCACTGTGCTTCCCCAGGCTGGCTCAGCACGCCAAGGGGAAGACTCCCATGCCGGTCTAAAGAGCAGGTCTAAGGAGCAACATCTCTGTAACCACTGGGAGCACCAGTGCCATGTCAGCCAGAGCTAAGGAAGAGACAAGAAACCTCTTAACCCACCCAGTCCTCTGCACACCTACAAACACTCTCCTCTCCTGCAAAAATCTAGAGCTGTTTTTACTCCTGAGTTAGAGATTTCCCTCAAACCACAGCTTGTTTGAATGGGCTGGAAATACATTCTGAGATGACAGCCCTCCGCTTGGTGGCTGCAAGAGTAATCTTAGTGCAGATGGAAACTGCATACAAAATGAATCTTCAGCACAAGTGACAGAAAATGTGAGGTGTCTCAAGGGTATCCAAGATCTCAGCCTGGTTAGAAAAGTTCAGAAGATACCTATAAGATCCTTATTGCGACGATCCATGGAAAGATTTCTCAGGGCAATTGACACAGCCCTCACCACCTTGTCAGAGTCAGACTGGAGCAGCTCCACAAGCACTGGTAAGCCTCTCTCCTTCCGCACTGTTGCACGGATGTACGTGGACCACTGATCAGAACACACAAGGGAAAAGAAACAACACAAAAGTATTGTGAGTTCATACACCTGCCCTTTCCTTGTCCCTGGCATTTCTTTCAGTGCTGCAATTCATTTTTTTTCCCTGTAAATACTAGTTAGACTTCATGTGTTGATGCATTTATAACTTAACCCATCATTCAAGTTCATCAAGCACCGAGGAAGAAAGGATGTAGAAGTTCATCCTACAGCTTAGCAAGCTGCCAGGGAAAGAGGTCAGAAATAGAAGTAGCATCATCTGCCAGCATCTGTTCTGTACACACCTCAGCTTGAAAATGCATCCCCCCCGGATTAGGAAAAAAGAGGTCATTTGGAGGGAACAGTACAGCATCCAAAGCATCTGTTATCTTCCCCCACCTCCAACTTCATGCTTCTATTCCATTTCATGTTTGATTTTAAAATAAACTAGACAGCTGTAAAACACCACCCTGCAGATCAGTCCCACTTTGCCAGGCAGTTCTAGAAGTGATCTGCACACCTTTGAGAGAACTGCTTGATTAGCCCTGCAGATGCTTCAGGGAAGATATCAGAACACACTTTAGAGTGCAGTTTCCTGAGCAATCTGACAATCTAATGAATTAAGTACTCAGGACACTTAATCATCTAACAACAGGCATTTCTAAATGGACAAAGCAACGGTTAAGTGGTTTAAGTAGTAAAACCTGCTCATGGTTAAATTGTGATGAGCTCAGTGATGCTTCCACTACATAAACACCATCTGTCCTGAAGATGCAAAACATCTTAAGTGGGCAAATAAGACAAATAATTTCTTTGAAGTTCTCACCTCCTTCCTTTTTATAGGAGATGTAAACGCACAAAGTAACAGCACACTTACAATGGGACATGACTTTGTTTTTACTTACACAAAGGCAACTAAAGGCAGTAGACTGCACTTACCATCCAGTTGCCAGCACTGAGATTCTGCAAAGCCCCTGCTGCAGCTTCCAGAGTGTTGAAGTTCTGACTTTCGGTGAGGATGGAGAGGTACAGTCGGACCACATCTGGCTGGTACAGCAATTCAAAGCCTGCAGGTGGAGGAAGAGGAGAACAGAAGCAAGAGAAGCAGAGAAGGCAATGCAGAATGAACAAATAGCATACCTTTATTTAATCACATATGAGTACAGCCAAGAGAAAGCTACACCACAGAAAGAAGTGCTGCTGTCACATCTAGGATGCTTTCTCCACAGTTGCTGAAAATGCTGCACACGGGAACTTAGGCACAGCACATTCACCTGGGCTGAAGGTCCCCTTTGCCTGTCTTCAGGCTGACAATTCTTTCTGAAATCTGTGCTATGCTACGTACTGCCTAGCAGCCTGAGTGTATGTGTGTGACGAGAGAGGTGATGAGAGACAATTTTTGTCTGCAACAATTCTTACTTTGCATCTCTAGACTGGGTTGCAAATTAATCTTCTGCACTCCTGTTTTCATTCAAATCTATCCCAGTACCTTTACAGACACAAACAACAGGGCCAAGGAGAACAAGTGACACAACCATTATCAGCCACCCCCTTCTCACATCTAGGTGACAAAAGATGCGAGACGTCAAAGTGATAAGAATCCCCAGTTGGCAGGGAGAAATGCTGACTCCAGTTCCAATATGAAGTAAAGAAATACACCAGCATCGTACCACACTGGGAGACTGCGACAGACACATGTGGTAACTAAACATCCCCAGAGTGACAGTATCAGCTTTGCAGTTTAAGCGTGACAGGAATGAGAACTATTCCCAGCTCTGCCACGGATTTCCTTTTGTGACGCTGCGTAACTGACAGGAGCATCTGTGTCTTGACTTCCTCATCCACAGGATTAGGATTTATCCATCTACCCACATTAAAAAGGGGTCTTAGGCAAGACCTCCATCATTCCAAGTTGCGGTACAAGCACACTGCATTGATGAGGGAAGAGTCTGCAAGCACCCACTTAAAGGACTTGCTAAACAAACACAATCTCAAATATCACGGTGCTGTTCAGATTACATGAACAAAAAACTAAACCCACTGAAGTGTTTTGGTGAGTGCAGGAAGGCACAAGCAACCTGTGGTCAACACTGACTCATCTGCAATCACTGTAGCTGGAACACATTTCTCGATTGGTAGGTTTTGGGGTGTTTTCAATAATAATAAGTAAAGTTTGGCAGGCATTACCTAGGAAAGGAGTTCTAGAAAAACATGACATGAAAGAAAGCATAAAGGTGTAAATGAGCTTGGGTAAAGAGGAAACATGAAGCTTGCTTTGAGGAGATTATTTTGGTTTTTTATTATTTGTGCACATGAAAAGAATGTTTTTCACATAACAAGATGCTGTCCTAGAAGAGCAGCATAGTAATTCAAAGCAAGTTTTCCCCCAGCAAGACGGGATACCTACAAACACAGATCATTCCCTCTCTTCAGTAATTTCTCTTCAAAATCATCTACCTCCAATATACATATTTTTCAGCACGTATCACCGATTACTGTATTTCAGACATCTCAGATCAAACCTAGAAGCAAGAAAACTGAACAATACTATCAAAGTAGATATCACTTTTTCTTCTTTTTTCTTTTTAAAATTCTCCGTTGCTAAAGGCTTTCTGAAATCAAAGCCTTACGTTTCAAACGTTTCTCCACATTTTTTGCAATAGTTATTGCTGTGGGACTACGTGAGTCAAGACAGCAGAACTCAGTACTTTAAACCTTGTATAACACTGCCCATAGACACAGACCATGTTAACTTCCTGCATGTACAGGGCTTATTCATCTCACTGAAAGCAAGAAAACAGACTTCATTAGCCAAGCATTTCTTTGCTCCATATAAAAACCTGATCTATGCATGAGGATCCACAAGCTCCCATGTACTGGCTCATCCTTTCCCTGCTCAGCTCCTCACATGCAACCCAGCATACTTGCATTCTTCCCTAACAACTGGATAGTTGACCTGATCCATGTCTCTAACCAGTTTTAATGCCACTGCTTGCTTGCTACATGACACCCTACGGATACATGCGAGCTGTGACAGGTGGTGATCCCCAAAGGCTCCCTGCCAATCCATACCACTTACTTTCCTCTTCTCCAATGTCCTCTCCTTGTGTTGGGATCATTGCCCTCTGCATTGAACGCTGAGAAGAACTGTAGTTACTCAATACATGAAGCATGAACAGTTGTATAGCTCTTCTCCATTCCTCAAATAAGTTTGCGATTATCTGACTCCAATATGACCTTCATATCACCTTTTTCCTCTGCCACTTCACAAGGTGAATTGGCAATCTAAGAACTCCTCAAGAAAAAACACCACTGCCTGATAAGCGTGCAGTAGTTCTTTCCTGAACACTAATGCTTTAAAAATCTCTTAGGATAGAACACTGGCACTTTTGCACTGTTATCTTTTGACGAAACTTTGCTGAAATGTAAATCAGATCAGCAAAAGAGATGAAGGCAGGTTCATTAACAGATAATATTCATACAACACATTGACCGCTTCTGTATTTGAGCTCAGACTCGCCTGTGGTTGGATAGCATGCAATTGTTCAGCCAGTCTTCTCCAATGACTTTGCTTTGAAATGCCTAGTCATTATTTCGGCATAATTGGAAACAGCCCCACACCTTCACCCCTTGTGTTATTTGAGTGTGGTCCGCAATGTGTCCTGTCAGGCTGTACATTCATTCTTGGCTGGACTCTCCCTTCTCCGCAGCAGCTCACTGCGTGTGAATACCAAGATGCAACAACCCCCTCACCTCAGCCTGGCTCCTGGGGACAGAGCTGCATTCCAGTCACGTGCCTCCCACCCGCTTTCTGTCATTACTCCTCTTCATGCATGAAAGCCTCTCCTTTTTCCTACTTACTAATGTGAGAGCATCTCAAAAATGTCTTCACCTTCTCCCTTCAGTCAAGCACAGCATTTCCTCTCCTCCAATTATCAGCACATTTCTGCTTTGGGCCATAAGCCCACAGCCAGTTTGGAGGATGATTCCCACTCCACGCATCCCCACTTTCCAACTACATTTATGCCTCAACGCCACTAGCATCCGTTTTAAACAGAGTCTGCAAGCGCTACACACCACATATGAAACTCTGTCCTCCCTTGTGTTCCCCCCTCTCCTCAAAGGCTGCAGATTCCAGCACTGCAGCACCTCTGTGCCAGCCTGGCTATGCCAGGAGAAGGCAGGAGTTGCTGAAACAAAGTAGTATGAATGCCCCTCATGGACAGCTGCTCATTAGCAGAGACGAGAACCTAATAGTGAGAAAGTTACTGCTGCACCAGAGGGTTTTTCCCTCATTGACAGCAAGCTGACACTTTTCATAAGCGTTACAGTCCCTTAAAAAGAAACAAACAAGTTTTATATTTTCTCCATCTGCCTCCTGTCCTAATGAATCCAGCTCTGCTATTTATAGGATGCAATTTGTCTGAATTATTATAAAATTTCCTTCCAGTGTTGTGTGGAGGCCTGGCACATTTTTCCATGAAGCGCTTCAGGCACGTTCCTGGGAAGCACAGCTGGTCTCACCTCCATTAAGCACCTGCTTCTCTTCAAAACTGATTTCCTTAATTTCAAGATCATCTTAATTATTTTTTCAGGTAATGCTACTTTTGTGCAATATACGGCTAATTGCTTATATCCGTTTTTTTAAATGGAAATGAGAAAAGAGGGTCATTAGTGATAGGTAATACATCAAATGAGAAAAACATCCACTCTTCTTTTCTTTAGAAAGCTGTTTTAATTATAGCCAAGATTCAGCACTGCCCTTAAAAAGATAATTTCTTCCGGAATAAATGAGGCTTTTCCACCAGTTACAGATTTGTGCTGAGTTGCAATCTACACAGTTTCCTCCTAGAAAAGCATGAGGATAAGTCACTTACTGCTTTTTTTCATTGCAGAAAGCAAAGTAAACAAGTTTACTATATTAGCTTTTGCCTTTTAGAGAAACAGAAAACGCCTTGGATGCTGATGTCATTCTGAGTATCAGACATTTCACAGCACCTAAGCATTCCCCCAGCTAATGGCACGAATGTGCAAGCAAGGGAAGTTCTTCCATATTAGACACATCTTCACCAACATGCAGTGGCCTCATCTTCTGAAAAAAGGAAGATCAGCTTCTTTGCAATTGCTCAAAATGGGAAGTTCACGCTACCAGGAGGCAGCAAGTGGATTATCCTTTATTTGCCCACAGAACAGTGACAGCACAGACAGCAACTTCAATCCTGACCAGAAAACACCTGAGGAATTAACAGGGGGTGATTAGCCATCTCAATCCACTCAACCCTCAGTGTCTGTGCCGAGAATGATACAGCAGTTCCTCAATTATCTCCTCCACAAACTTATTGGCTTTCATCTTGGCAATGCTGATTCTGTGCCTATACTTAGCTACGTTCTGGCAATAACATTACATACTGCACCAGGTGCCTATCTCTGATACGCCAGCTTAATCCCAAATTCAGACAACTCTCTTTGGAGCAAGGCTGCCAAATCTATTCCCCTTCATTACCCATCCCGTTCAGGATTTATCCTCCCCCTACAGGCATGGGAAATAATACACATGTGGATACTGCTCAGATGACAGTTCTACTGCTGTAGCAGAAATGTGCTCCTTCATTTTCTATCCAAACAAAAACTCTGCACTGCTGTGTAAAACAGAGGCAAATTTCATACAAAGCTGGAAGGAATTTCTGTTAATCCTAGGGAAAAAAGAAAAAGATCTCTAAAACAAACTCTGATAGCTATGCATTCCTGCAGTGTCCATAGGCATGTTTACATTAGTGTTTCATTCAGACCACTTTTGAAGTGAATTTCCCACTTACTGTACTTCGGTTCCCAACGCAGACAAGTGGCAGCACCACCTTGACTCCTTTTGGGGTGGAACAAAACCAAGAGATGTGCTCCAGGCCCACAATGCAGGTGTGCAGAGCAGAAGGGAAGCTCAAGGGCTCATCTGCCCATATTGAGCCGCTCCAGCGGCTACTCCGGCATCCGCCACACTGGCCCATTCCCAGCACGGGCTGTGACAGCCGCCGGTAGATGGAGCGAGAGGAGCCCAAACGGCAGCTTCTCTGCAAGGTCATCTACTAACAGACTCTATAGAATAAGCAAGCAGCTCCCCAAGCAGCTAAGAAACTATCAGCCAAGAGGAAAGGAGGGGGGGGAATCATGTCAGCAAAAGTAATAAACAATTTGATTCTGCAAGAAAGAAAAGCTCCACAGACCCTGGACTCCTGCCCTCTGCCGACAGCAGGCTGCGAACTTCATTACAGCCTGTGTAGTTCATTGTTTGCAAGTTAAACAGCTGTAAACCAGAGTTCAGAATTATTTGCTACAGAAACGTTTTCAGAACATGTAAGCAGCAAATCAGCCCAGCAGTTCAGCCCTTCTCCCTCCCAGGAATGCCGAACCCCGCAGTATGGTTTTATAATAGACTACACGAAAACCCCAGAGCAGGCAGGGGGCAGGCAGCTGGTTACTTTTATAAAACCAGTAATCAGATCCTTAACAAAATCAACCCATCAGCTCCATTCCATCTGGATGCTGTGCTTCAGCACCCAGTGCACAAAGCAGCCTGAATGCCAACATAAACTTGCAAGATTCTTCTAATTGAAAGGCTTAACAGTAGCGAGAATGCAGCCGGCTCCGCCAGAGCCAAATGCTTGGCATAAGTGACAGAGAATGCAGCCCGATGCAGATACTCGTAGAATACTGTCATGCAGAGGCATAGCAAACTTCTACAACAAACCAAGGAGAAATAATAGCTGGAAAGTTCTGAATAGTCCCTGTAGCTTTCACTTCAAGGTACAAGTCAGGGCAGGTGTTACGCTTACTGCAGAGATTCAATCAAGAATGCAGCATCCACCACTGAGCAGGAGCTATGAAGACAGACAGAACAGCCTCTGAATACTATTGAAAAGAACCGCCAGAATAATATGAGACACACGAGACTCAAATCAGGCTTGAGAAAATGTTGAAGAGAAGTTTTTCTATTCAGAAAACGAGCACCATAGTGTGTGACCTTTCCAACTAATCTACTAAGTCACACACAAGTTCTATAATTACATAAACTCTTCCCAGCTTAGCATGTACTCCCACAATGACAGAAGCAAAGGCATGTCAGTTAAAAAGGGATGCAAGCAACCCCCCAGCCCAAAGGATGTAACAGGAATGTTACCAGCACTACCCAGCATAGAGGTATGCAAAAAACAACAGAAGAAGCCAGGCTGACTGCAGGGAAAACAAAGGCAGCAAGGAAAGCAAATGAGAGGGCAAGGCAGTGCAGGAGAAATAAAGATGCCGGGGAAAGCAAACTGTCTTTTGCTTTATTCTTATTATTCTTTACATTTCCCAAGCTCTGCAAGCTGTCAAAGTAACTTCTCTTACAGAGAGTGCTTTGTAAGAGGTCGGTTAAATTCCACTTCATATCCAAAGAATATGCAATTCAACAAAGAGATGGCTCAATTAAATACAACACATTTTGACCTTGTGTGAGTTCCAGCACTTCTGCTTTCTGTGAGCAGACATTTTAAAGCTAATACAGTTTTCCCTTTGCAAAGGACCTGCAAGCAGCGTTTCTCCCAACAGTGTTTGACACGCTGCCCAATAACAAAGGCTTTTTTCAAGCATATGCAGCGAAGTCTCTTGGCAACTGGAGACGTTCCGTTAACAACCTTCTCTCCTCTGTTCGCTAATCAGCAGCAAAGGCTCTGGAGGACCAATACTTAATAAGGATCTGAAAGTTGCTGCAGATAACTAGAGCACTACCCAAGCTACTTGTTCAAAAGAGAAATGTGCTGTGCCCACAGGCCGGTTACTGCAGAGCAGGAATTACCTGGAGCCAGGCTGGTGCAGAGCGGGAGAGCTGCTCAAGGTCTCCTCTGAAAGCAGGAGGCATGCGGGTGAACTGCAGCACATACAAGCATTTGTAGGTCACCTCTGGCAGTGCTTTTTGTTTGTTTTTGAGAAACGTCATTGTTACAGGCAACAATGCTTTGGACCCAAAGTTAACATTAAGCCCTTTGGCTGAATGATTAAAATGGATGGCTCATGTAAATGGCTCCCTTTACCCCAGTCCCAAAAGACTTGCATCTGACCTTGGAGACTTTAGGTACAGTACATGAAATGTTAACACTTGCTCTTTTGCCAGTTTCTCTGATCCAAAGTTATTTCTACTTACTTCACAGTTGATAACTGAACATGTTTTCCTTTAAAGGGAACAGGACAACCATGTTATTCCAAAAGTACGTCTGTTGAAATGCAATTTGTATCTAAACCCCAAATTACATTCTCTCCTTCTCTCACATACACAGAGAACATACACTGGAGTCTCTGCTTTGTGAACTACATATCACACACGATCTGTTTGGAAGTACAGGTTCCCTTTTTCCCCAAACAAGCTTCCCATGGTGTGTGCAAGCCTCCAGAACACACTCCAGGTCCTGCATCACCACAGCAAAAACTCAAATGGGACTTGGTTCAAAATGCTGGCTCACCTACCCAACTGGCAAGTAATTCTCACCAAAGGTCTGCCAGCCCTGGAGGGGGTTTCACAGTGTGACACTGGCTTGCCCTGCAAGGGTCCTGTACTCCTGCCAGCCCAGGCACAGCTGAGACTCTAAGCCAGGGGTGAACGCTCTCTTGCCTGGAGAAATTCTGTGTGTCTTCCATAGTCTTGCAGGTTGTCCCTTACTCTTGTCTCAACCACTACAGTATTTTAAGACAAAAGACAGATTGGGCTTATCAGGCTGGTGATCTCCCTGAGAGCGGATCAATAAGCTAGGAAAGCAGCAATGCAAAGGCTCCTAATGCCGCAATCTCGGCTGCTGCCTCCAGGGAAGCTTTCAGGTCAGACACATGTCCCTAACAGCTGATACCAAAAGGACGGAGGCACAGGGATGATGGGCACTGCACTGGGGACTTCTTAAACAGACAGCAATTTGACCCACATACAGAAGATCAATACCTAGCATGTCACTGATCATGCTGTTTCCTTGGGAGGGAAAATCTGAGTTTCCAGATGCTGTCTGCTACATAACAGGAATATTAGAACAACAGTGGACAAGGTCAAATGTCCACACTTATTTAAATCTCAGTGCTGCTGGTGCTACTATTGACTCTGGATGCTTCTGACGCGTCTGTTCCTGTCCCTGCGAGAGTCCGGAATTACACGACTGACTTGTTTTCTTTGTCCCCTCTGGAAGGACCCAGATGGCAGTGCTTGGTGACTGCTCACATGCCCTCAGGGGCATCTCCTCGTGCGTGGCACCGAACAGCTCGATTTTGTCACCCTTCCTTTTCAGTCACAGATCGCAACTGCAAGGACTGCAGAACCCACACTACAAATAAGGACATTGCCAAGCCTGTCTGGCTTCTGGCATTTGGGCCAGTTACACCAGTACAAAATGCAGAAGCTCAGGAAGGTGTGAACTTAAGGCCCTCAGAACTACAAGCACAAGCCAAGAACTTGTGGGGATGCCACAATAATCCAAATCTGTAGCACAGCCAAAGATCATTCCTCATTCGTAATTCTGGAAAGACACAGTAATGAGGTGACTGTACAGAAAGCCTCATTTGATACAAACAGGTGTGAAAATGCACTTTTCTTCTTAATGGGGAAAGCTTTTAAATGGAGGAATCTCTAGGCTGGAACTTGCTTACTCTCTGCCTTGGTAGGTCTTGAACTCACTGCTTTTTGGAGCATATTGCAAGCCTTTTTCATTTAGTTAAGCTGTCCCAAAGGAACAAAAGGAATAGAGAATGCTGGAAAAGCTAATGAGGACTGGGAATTTGAGGAAGATTATTACTTTTCACGTTATATAAACAAATGTGGTTTTACAACTGTACATTCATGTACACGTGCCAGAACATATGTGTTTTCAGGGACTTTTCCTTAAAAAAATAAAACCAGGTAACAGCATTTTCCTTACAAAACCCACATACAATTCTGCAAAGCATGCTACTGCTTTTATGATCAGAGCTGCCACGTGAGGCAGCCAAACACACCTGAGATCTAAGACAGAGTCTTCTCACTGCTGTTAATAGTGCACATGCCCAAACACTGGAAGGTTTGAGCTTACTGTATAAAATGTGTTTATTCAAGAGAGAGATACTGAGTGATTCCCTGATAGAAAGATCCCATTAAAACAACAACAAAAAAGATCACACCACAGCTATGTCCAGTAATAAAATACAACATGCTGCTGTTAGTATCTTATCAACAAGTCCAAGAGCCTCATAACACAAAAATGTTTTGGAACTAGAGCCATCACTGAAAATGAACAGCACTGTTAAGGGACTTCTTCCTTCAACTTGTTGCTGCCTAGACCTACCATTTTCTTTCCTCTCATCGTTTGTGTGTGTTTAACCAAGGATCATGTGTTCCAAATTGCCCTTCTTTGGCCTCAAGGCCCTGTAAAACTCAGCTTTGCAGTTCCAGATGCCAATCAGCTGTTTTGACTCCAGGAAGCTAACGAGCTTTTAGCTTCCCCCCAGCTCAGCAGTAGAAACCTGTCTGCAGAGAAAAGCTCACTGCAAAAGCAAAAATGCATCAGTTGGCTCCTGACATTACTCAGAACTGTTTAGCTGTTGAATGGCTTTATAAACTTACTGTCACAAAACTCCAGCACAGAAAAGGGGAAGAACACTACAGAAGACAGCTGCAAGGCACATCAGGAAAACCTACATGGTAATACTTATTTAGTTGAAATATTGCAGCAAGTGGCCACTGCTTTGCCTGGCTGCAGTAGCCGCACTGCCCTAGACCTCCATGGACGCTGTTTCTCTCCACCAAGTCCGTAGAAAGTCAGGGTGTGTGGGGGGCCCACAGCACCTTGTGGGATCAGCCCTTCTCTGCCTTTACACACTGGGTGCTGCACAGACTCCTAACCAGCAAGGCAAACCCAAACGCTCCATCGCCCAGGAGTTTACAGAAATGGGATTGCTTTGCCAGGTGTGGGGCTGTGGGGGTTTTCACTGACTACGCTTCAAAACACTGTCCTGCTGCTGAGGGACTTTCTGCTCTGGTTTGAAAGCCCACACACTCCTGACAAGCATTTGGATGTATCAGCAATGGGCGCTGCTTAGAGCTGCGACAGACAGTATTTCCACTTGGGCTGGCACCTGTCAGGTTCTCCCCTCCGCAGCCTGTCTTATCTTCAATGCCGAGAGGAAAACAGCTTCAAGAAAAACAAAACAAACAAAAACACACACACAAAATCTTTCAGAGCTCATGCACACTCGGAAGCCAGTTTGAAAGCTGCTTTCTGGGTTACTTATGCTTCACCAAGTCTACTTATACTTCCACTTCTCATCATGATTTTTACGTAAAGTCTCATAAATGGTCATAAGCCATTACACAGGTATTTGGTTATTCATTTCAATTCAGTTGCTTGTTAGAGGCCTGTCTGCTTAAGGCAGTGAAAGGCAGCAGAATTCCACAGCCTGAATTCCTCGAATACAAAGGAAGAATAAATTCTCCAGTGGATCTACCCCCACAGAAACATCAAACACTTCAAAATCTAAATACTTCCCAGAAGGAAGGAAATATTTGGATATAAACAACCTTTTTTGGGCAAAGGTTACTGGAATCCAAGCTAAGAAGCAGCTAGCAGGTCCAGTCTCAGCCCGGAGAAATGAAAGGTCAGTGATTCCTAATCACCAGCACTGATAATAGAAGTCTGTTTGGTTCATGACAAGCAGAGTCCTGCAGTCTTGCCTTTATAAGCATTTTATAATCAAGTGCCATATGGAAAGACTCCCTCATGTTATTAAATAATTTATTATACGCCAACCCAAACACTTCCTCCGATCCTGTTTGTGTCCTGAAATTGCTAATTAGTTCCTGCTACAGTTTCCAAAGTCAAAAGTGTGTTTCAACTCCTCTCTCCATCTCATGAAAGCTGCCACATGCACCCAAAGGCAGCCCAGTGCCTCTGATCTGTCTCCATTACAGTCACTATGCTGCTGTCAGGCGATTCAAGTATCTCCCAAGCATCCAAGTAGAAGAATTTTGTGTTTTCAATGTCAAGTTAATGTCAGGCCAGAGTGGAGGCAGCATGAATAGAAGGTTTCCTTCAACTTCTCTAACAAAAAATAGACCTCGCAGCCCAGGTTTTCAAGGTACAGTATTTGGGTACTTAATTCTCATGCATTTCAGCATAAGCTAGAAACCTTAATTTGCCTTCAAGAGCAGAGGTTTTCCACCCATCCTCAAAGCACCATGTCCAGAGAAGGGCTACAGATGGTGAGAGGCAAGAGAAGACGCTGCTGCTCCTCATCTGAACTGGGATGTACCACATCGAAGGGATGGAGTGAAGGGGAACTCTCCTTTCTGCCAACCATTCTCTGCAGCTTTTTAGAGAAATAGGAAAGTTCTGTTAAATGTAAACATGTCTGCTGTTTGATGCACTGACTATTTCATATCACAGGCAGCACTGACACAAAACCAGCTTTGCCCATTGAATTATAGGCTTCCTGGAAATATACATCTTGCTATGAAACTTAAATTTGGACCAAAATGGGAAATAAGATAAACACGATCTAGAGAGAAGTAGCTCTCTGAAGCTTTAGCCGTCCAAATACATGCACATTTTACAACCACAAATAAATCTATTTTCAAGTAAAAAAAAAGAAAAGAAAAACAGAAAGACTGAGGCCCCAGCTTGTAGCAATGAATGAGAGACTTAGTTGAAATGAATAGAGGAAGCAAAGAGACATTTTTCAAGAGACAAAGGGGAACATCACACAGCATCCAACTGCAGACTGGCCTCATCTTTACCACACTGCAGGAATGGCCTATGTTCACAAGACACCAGAAAGTCATATGAGAAGTTTTACAACAAAGCTACAGCAGACACTACCTCAAAGCAACTCTGACAGCTGCTCTGAAACAGTTTCATCACTGTTCAAATGGTGGAAAGATCCCTAACCTAACAGCCACTGTACTTAGGACAGTTTTTGATTGCAATGCAGCTTTTTTACGGTAATATTAAGCAATTAAAAATTCAGCTTAAAAACACCCATGAAAAAGATTCCAAGCAGAAGCAGACATTTACCATGGAGTTTGTTCATGCCCATAGAAAACTCTGAAAAGATCCGTGTGAGTAAGGTGGGATCCTTCTTCAAGAGTACAGTTTCTAATCATTCATATCTGCAAGGCAGTGTTATGAATGCCCTGACAGCTTGTCATGGGCCATCTGAGTCCATAGCTGGATCTACAAACAGGCCTTCAGACTGCATTGAGGGGAGCGGCACCAAGTTTTAAGCATTTCAGGGAAGCTGGGATGCAACCCCATAGAAAAGTTCTAATGCATTTTCATTTCAATGGGATTAATCTCAGTATCACCTTCAGCAAGTAGATATGTCTGGTTTGGAAAGGACCCGCTTGCTAGGATTTAACTACGAAGCAAAACCTTGCAGAACTGCTGAAATCCGTAAGTCACACGTGCTTTTATCAAGTCTTAAGTTTTGGACACCTGCACCAACCAGAAGGGAAGGGCTTCCCTGGAAGCAGCACTCGTGTAATTGAATAAACGGGATTAGATTTTCTGTTCCTGACACGCACACTGCCTCATTCCTTGAGAAATCCCAAACACGCTGCAACACAACTAACACCTCAGTCATCCTTGACACATCTCTCCTCTTACACATCTGTAAGTTGCCTTTTGGGCTCTGCAGCGATCACTAGCACGTTTTACGACTCAACGCACAAAATATCCCCCAAAAGGGAGCAGGAAACCTGTATTTGCAAGGAACGCAGACTGCAGTTTCCTAAGTGCTTGAAGGTCGTTCAGAACACTACAGTTAAAGCAGATCCCTTCTCTAGATTTGTTTTTATATTTGTCCCCTCACATTTTCAATGTGTCTTTGGAGATGCTTCTCTTGCTCATAATTTTTTAGCTCTCAGCATGAAAAGATGCAATTATTTGCTTAATCATGTTTGCAGATTTGCTGGTTGTGATTTTAGAGGTCTCAAAACTCATTAGGTTAAATATTCTTTCTGGCTTTGTATGAGAGGGACCAAAGTGACATTTCCCAATGGAAAGGGCTTGCTACCTGGCTTGTTAGCATGAGCCAGCAAGAAAGACCTTGCTTTAGGAACTGGGAAACCTCAACTCGGTCCCCAGCTCTGCCACTGAAATGCCATGTAACCATACAACTCACTTCAGCTGCCTGTGTCCTGCTCTCCCCTCCCACTCTATTTCTGTCCTGCCTATCTAGACTTGGCCTGTTCAAGTGGACTGTCACAGCGATCAGATACTTAAACTTCACTGAGGCTTCTGCTAGAAGAGAATATGATGTTGTTCTACGTGTCTCCTGCAAAAGCAACAGTTTATTCAGTAAAGTAAGGAGACTGCAAGGTATGAAAAACATGCTTGAACTGGATACCAGCTGGAAGGATTGCTCTTCACATATCCTTCTTCCAGATAAGCCTGAATCGTGGTCTATTCCTAAACACACAAACAACATTTCATGCTATTACAGACTTCCAGCTCTCCTTATGACTAAGACACAGAAAATTCAGGGCTGAAACTAATGGTGTAAGAGGCTGAAATAAAAATGGTCTCCTTCCCACCATGTACCGGTCAACATTCACACTGATCACCTGAAAATGCCTGGGTCAACAATCAAACTCTCAGCGGGTCCAGAGCAATGAAAGGCTGGATTGACATTGCTTTCTAAACCACGCAGAGCGAGATTCCCCCCTCCAGCTGACAGGTAAATTTAAGTGTCTGCTTTACAATGTAAAATGTCTGCCTCTCACTTCAAGGTCATTTTTCTTCAATCTGCAGTTAGAGGTATATGGCACATTAAGTCATATCATTCCCCTGTCATGTCAGAGAAGGGGGGAGCTTTTAAGCCTGTGCAGAGCACTCAGGGTTATAGAAATAAATATGGCTTTACATAGCGGCTTTCACATTCAGGATATCTCAAAGTGGCTTACAAAGTAATGAGTCAGATAATAGCACTGCAGCAGCTGTGCAGGTAAACGCAGTAGAAATTAATGCTGAAAAAACAGAAGTCTTTCTTTTTGATTTGATTTGCCTTCCTGCAACACATGACCAGAGCTTCAGTCTGACTAATGAGCACCACTGACTTCTCCAATTTAGAATGCACAGGCTGACAGTCCAGTTTATTTTAATTTTCGGATTAACACCATGATTAAAGCTCTCCATTAACTCTAATAAATACTGCTCAAGCAAAAGCAGAAAAAATGCTAGACATTTTACTGCAGGTACCTCCCCTGTCTTGGCTGCAAGATAAGGAAGGCCACCTTACCTGATCTCTAGTACCTCAATTTGCAATCAGTTCAGAATCACACAACTATTTCATTTTTATTCCCCTTTCTCTCCCCAATCATTAGCTGTTACAAGCTCACCCTCAAAGACTGATTAACATCGTGGTGCTATGAGTACTCCATGGATTATTATACTGACACCACAGAAAGTACATATTGTAAGTAAAAATATATTTGTCTTTTAAAAAGCCATGCCTTGGGGGAAAAATAATCTAAAACATAATAAACCTGAGATCCAACAATTAAGATTCATTTTGCATCTATTCTCATTTCCCAGGTTCCACGGGCAAACGGGTTCTCTCATTCTCATTCCCTTCTGAGTCACCTAACCAGCTATCATAGATGAAGCTGTTTTGGAAAAATCTTGTCCCTAAAATGTGCTGGATTTTTTTTTTCCTCTTCTCCCCAGACACTTTTTTTTGAGTTTGTAATCAGTTAATGAGAGTCACACAAAACAACTGAGTTCAAAGGCAGTGTGGGAGGTCACTGGGCCAGCCTCCTGCTCAAAGCAGGCTCAGTGCTGAATTTACACCAAGTTATTTATGGCTTTGTCCAGTCAGATCTGGAAACTCTTCAAAGACAGAGAACCCTTCAAAACCTCTCAGAGGAACCTATTCCTATGCTTAATTACAGGGCATCAGCACGCATTTTTGAGGGCAAAAGAACACCAGACGGGACAGTCACGAGTATTCCAGACAGATGCTTTAAGTCAGACTGAAGAGGTGTCTGTCTAGCGCTGAGGTTTGAAAGCATCTGAGTCCCACAGGCCTCTGAGAAAGCGATCCATGTTCCTGTTGCTCCTAAAGGTACAGCCTTCTCAACACTCACCCTGAGCTATAACTACTTACTTTACTTATGCTTACGCTATTTCTGGAAATCTGGCAGGGGATTTAAATCATCATTACACCATTTTTCTGCCTCGGCTGTTCTGAAACTTTCTGCTGTTCTCTTAACTTGGCAAGTAGCTTGGTCAGCAGAACTTCACTGCGGTACTTTTGATGGACATTAAAGACAACTGTAACTTTGTGCAACGAAGTTTTTGTAATTGACTTTGACAGGAAATTTCATCTCTAAATTCCAACAGAAGCTGCATTCCTCTTCCTTGTGCTTCACGATAACACTGGCCAAGGCAATCAGGAAAACTTTCTGATTCACACCCCTCTTCAAAGTACAATCTCATTTTATACGCTCTTGCTGAAAGTGGGGAAAAAGACTGAGCTTTCATTGTTGTTTCTTAAATGAAACTGACTAAGTGGTATGGCAGAAATCTGACATAACACAACAGCGATGGATGGATGGAATTTTTCACTGCAGTGATGAAGTCCCAAGACAAGGTAGTTACAGTTATGTGGGATAAACACCTCCCACCAACTCCTGCTTTTATTCCTGGAAGACTTTCTTGGCACATTCTCATTTTATAAAAGCAGCATCTGTATAATGAGCTATGTTCTGTAATAACAGGCATTCTATTTTCAAGTAACAATTAGAATTGCTTGTAGAATAGAAATGCTAAATGAGACATGCAGAAACATGTACACAAACCAAAGGGTGGGAAAGAAGAGTATTAACCGCTCTTAGCTGGGGCAAACAGTAAAAGGAATGCTGTGAAAGGAAAAAGATATGACTGACAATTATCACTCTCCAGTATTAACCATTCTATCATCAGAAATGTTAACCAAGTATAAAGGATGTGAAAATCCTATCCGTGGTTGACAGGTTAAGATCCTGCATTGCCAGAGAGCACACATTGCTGTAACTACAGTAAACGTTGTAGCTGGGCTGTAAAACTTGACAAGATTTCATGTTATATATTGGTTTCTGTATATACATATCTATATAGAGCATCATAAATAATACAGTTGAACTTCTCCATTAAAAATACACAGTAAGTGTAATAAGCACAGTAAGAATACAAAGCAATTCATAGTGCTACATATTTTCAAAATACTCTGTACAACATGAACTCCTCAAGTCCGTTCACACAATATCCCTTTGGGGTAAGCCACCACCATCCACCCTTAATGGAAAATATGTTCTTATTTAGTTTTTCTATCACTGTGGTGCTAGCAACAGTTGTGATACACAATACTTTGCCATAATTTTGCTGGTTTTACAAATACATCACGTATACTACATCTGCACTGCTTATCACAGCCGCAGTGAAAATACCAGTAAGTATTCTAGTGAAGGCAGTGGAAGCAGCAGACACTTCATGAACGAGTTCTCTATAGCTCCAGCATCTGAACGCAATTAACTTGCCTCAGGCCACTCAGCACATCAGTAGCAATGCTGGAATGCGAAAATGAGACTCTTGCTTCCAGCTCTGTCTTTTGCCGAAGCCCCAGACCACTCCGTCTCCTTAGTAGCTGCTGTAATTACCATGTGCTTGAGTGGAGTTCCTGCTGTTTAGTTTTTCATAGGCTACTTTATTATGCAAGTATATATAGGCTGTTCTAGTTTAAAAGCTTATAACCACATGCATAAGTCTCATTTTCTGTGCATTTATAACTTGGCCACAAATTCACATCAAGCTGGAAAGGGAATTTACCACCCGGGATTCTTGTCTTTTGAAGATACTGCTAGTTATGATAACAGATCTATATTCTTGGGTGTCAGCCTCAGGCAAGAAGGAGCTGGGAGCTGACTACTGGAGATGTTTTACAGTCCCATGAGAGTCACAGGTGAAAGAACAAAGTTGGAGAGCGAGAATCTTGTCTCCAGCTGCCCTCTGTTCTGAGGAAGACTGAACATTCAAGAATGCAAGAGAAGGATAAAGAGAAGGAACCACTGTGGCTGTTCATTCACCATTTCCAGGATAACCAAAATACATTATAGGCAAGTCAGATTTTTCTCATTCAGAAGGAAGTTTGAAACCATTCAGGAAGAAAGGTGTCTTCCCAACTCATCTGGCATCTGACCTCTAGCTGTTAAGACAGAGGTAGAAAACAAAGAGAAAAGGAGGAACTCTACAGGCAACCAAATTATAGCAGAGCCAAGAAGTTATCAACAAGAACAACCACCCTATGACTTCATCAAGAGCTTCCCATTCTCAGTCCTGCATAAACATAGAGCTGAATGAAATTCTTGTATCACTACAACCGCTCCTCCTGCTTCCCCTCCCTGCAGTTGTTTCCCACTGCTTTAAGCTCCCACAGCTTAAACTTAAATCTATAAAACCTAAAACTGAAAAAGACATTTACACTATGAAGTGTCCATATTGGGGGTGAGGAGATATTAGACATATGTAACTATCACAGTTGAAATTTCTCCTCCAGTTCACATTGGTAATATATCCCCTCTACGTAGCGGAACTCTTCAAGTTCCCATCTCAAATCTTCCTGACACAAAAGTAGATCTCCCTTAACTGGGCAATTTATAGGGCAGTCTAGTCACACAAACGTTGTATTTCCCCTTGCTACAGCTGCAAGAGCTTTTCTGCTCTACAGATGCCACTTCACCTCTGCCAGGAATCTGTCCCATCTCATCCGTAAACGCAGCTCTTGCCTGGATGTCCCCATGGACGATGTGAGGGAGGACAGCCCAGCTCAGAGCTGCGACGCTGCACCGTTCCAGAAGCGCAACAGCAACCATTTCACAAACGTGGCAGCAATTACCAGAATGCAAAGCCAAAACTATTCTGCACATTCCTGAGCAGACAGATAACACCAGAGTAAGAGCTGGTCCTGTAACCGTCTCAAATGCCTCTCATATGGTTTGGTGGAATAAGTGAACCCCACACAGCAGAGCTGCGAGTCTCAGCAGTGTCACTGTGCACAGTTACTGGGGAGGGTTTCAGTTGCACCTTTTCATCTCTGCAGATGAGTCACCACCACCCATCACTGCTCACGCCACTAGAGTTTACCCAGAACTGTAAACTCGGTGAACAAAACCTCTCTAAAACGAACAACCTTCCTACTGGAAGGATTTTCTGCTTTAAGTAAGTGTTATCAAATTAACTACTGGTGACAGAGTTTTGCACTCCATTTAAAATCCACACTGAGTAACCATTCAATGCTCTCTGTATCCAACTGGTGCCAGAAACTCACACGTCATTAAAAGGCAAAGTGTCACCGTGTGTCAATACAGGCTACAACTCTTATAGGCTACAACTCTTCTTACAGGCTTAGGCCAATCTACTTGAAATGAAAATAGCAACTGTTCTATAATACACTTGCCACTGGTTCAAGTTGCTTGAGTTGTCAGGTTAAGAACAAGAAGAAGTTATTTCAGACTCATTCTTTTCATTGAAAGGAGATACGTTAGGGTAGAAACAAGACAAAAGACTCCAGTACTCCTGTGCTTCCAATTCATGTTCCAGTTGCATCTCTCCCTATGATTTTTCAAACCCTTCAGTTCCAGCCCTAAACTTGTAATTTGTGTTCTACATAATCAAATTTAACAGACCTATAAAGATCACAAATAAGAGTTTACACCTGTAGAGCACAGCTCAGCAGGCCAGGAAGCAACTGGCTGTCTCGGCTCCGCCCAGCTTTGAACTGCAGCGCGGCTCAGCCTAAGAACCGCAGAAGATTATGACAGTAAGAGCAGAGTATTCTAGAACTATTAGCAGCCAGCTAATGGAAAGAATGTGTATGCAAAAAAGGAAAAAAAAACACAGGTACCTGCTCCAAATTCCTTACAGATGTTGGAGAGAAAAAAAAAGAATGAGGATTTACAGGTACCAGGCTGGAGAAGTTTGGCAAGGGCAGGCTCCATATGGGAATTTCCCTACTCAAGGTAATAAATTTTCTCTGACTCAAAGCCCTGGAAGACAGATGAGAAATCTTTCACTGCTTTGTAAATTATGAAAAACACACGGGAGCAAAATGAACACTCTACTTAGTAAAGCAACAGAAATAAGAGATACTTAATAATTCTGGTAGGAATTCTCAACAACGTGCATGAAATACTTGAAAGATGTTAATACAAGACCATGTTACTTGCTCTCACAGAGAAGATCTTCCCAGTCCCCCACTTTCCAATGGCGGGCACAGGATGGGTGTGGATGGTGCCATTAATCAACCTGTTCTACTCACTTATTCACAATACGACAATCAAAATTAATGATTGAAGGGAGCTGGAAAGGGCGGGTGAGTGCTTGAGTCAACTTGTAAAGGTTTTAAGAAAGCAAATTAAAATGGCAGTGAAATGAGAACAGCAGCTAATCTTAATTACAAAGCTGAAGTCAGAGTAAAGCTTCACTGAAGCTTTTCTCTCCCCACACTACATGTTGCCTTTAGCTGAAGACAAATTGTCCACATTTTTGTAATCTACTAAGTTAAAGTCATTACCCTGACAGTGCCAGGAAGTCTAATTTCCTGGAGCAGTAACACAAAGATTTATAAGTGAATTTAAACACTCACCTTCTGGAATAGAAAATCTATCATCAGCATCAGGCTACATGGAAAACAACCAAGGATTTCAGATAATGGAGAAAGAAGAAAATCACCTGCTGACAAGTTCACTCCAAATCTCATTCCCTACCTACATAGGCTGCTGACCAGGGTAAATCTACACACAAAGTTGAGCTTTCAAATAAATTCAGCTGCAATGGAACAGACTTGCTCAACTATAAGCAGCTTTAGCACTAGTTCAGTATTTCTGCTTGACTCTCCTCAACTTCTGTTCCCATTAAAATGGAAGTAAGCTTAAATAATCAAAATGGGAAAGATAAATTAATAACCACTTCAATAACAGCTTTAAAAGAGAGAATGAGTTAGCTCATCCACCATGCTGAAATGTATCTGCACATGTCTCCTTACGGCTGAAAACTCTGAAGTCCCTAATGAGATATACTGAATCCATAGCTGAACTTCAACACCCAAAGCACCTTAGAGCATCTACTTTTATGTCATTAGATGTATGGGTGCATAAACAAGAAGCCAGAAGATTTGCCTAAACCCAATACAGCACAGAGGTCTGGATTTAATGAGGAATAACCTGCTGATTCCATATAAAAAGCTGTTTTGCTCTTCCGGACTTTCTCCTGCCACGTTCCAGCACTGACGAACAGAGGCAGACAATCCAACACCTTCACATCAGGAGGATTAAATGTTACAACTTTTATAACATCTTCAGAGGGCCGACACATATCAATGATGATTCTTTTCAGAAAAGCATATCAGAGTCTGCCATCTGAGACATCGCTTTCCACTGCACAGATATGATTAATCCTGATCTTCCCCCCAATGCACCAGCCTCCTGTCACCATTCCTGCTCAGAAATAAGGACTCTGCAAACAAAGCCAAGGAATTGCACTATGCTATGTATTTAATGTGCACACAGGAGAAATCAGCATTCGCACTGTGGCAGTGCAGAAGAGGATACGCTGCAGAGAGAGTCAACACCACTGCCAGTGACCTACTTTATATTGGGGAAGGGATTTCAGCAAGACTTTCCTTTTTCCCCTGACAGAAGCAGGAATTTTTGTAAGTACTAAATTTAGCAAAGTCCTGAGGACAACATTCACAATTTCTTGTCAGTGCTATCCCCTTCTCATAGGGCTCTACGCAAGCTCTCATCACTATCAAAGAAAATTGTCCTCTCTCTCTCCAACTGTCAGAAAAAAATATTCTCCTTTCAACAAAGAGGGAATGAGAAGCTTCTCTTCCACAATATTTCCTCATGAGGACAGCAGAACTCTGGACACTGCCAGAGCATATATACTTATTTGTTAATATCGGACAAGACAGCTTCTGAAAGCACTGCAAGCTCTCCCATCTGACATTATCCAGTTTGCCACAGATAACAACCCTGAACTGGAAGCTTTCCCCTGCCAGAATGCCCGGCACGTAGGATTGTTAAAGCCTTAGAAATGGTTTCAGGGCTGCTCAAATGGCGTGCTGCAGCAAAATCTGATTTCCATTAAAAAAACAAGAGCAATCAGAAGAGAAGGAGACTCTAGTTCATTACTTTGAACAAAAGATTTGCCTTTATTCACCTCTCTCCAGAGCAAACAAATTCCAGGAAAAAAAATTACTAGCATTTAAACTAGGTAATAACTCACAAGACCCTTTGGACTGTTCAGGATATGAACATGTTCCTAAGCTGTCTTAACAAAGACTGAGAAAACCTCTGCCTCCCACACAGACAATAACACCCCCAGCCCCCAACCAGAAACTATGAAAGTTTCTGGTTTTATGATGTTTGGCTACAGGACAGACAGAGATTCCTGCAATTAAAGTAATTTGGAGACGGAACGAAGTTTCCAGAGATGACAGAAAAGAGGTTGGAACTAGTTCAGTGCTTCTAGTTCACGGTTTCTCAAGCCATCACAAGCACACTACCAATTAAGCATAGTGATCACACCTAAGAGTATTTTATAGGGAAATAATGATGTCAAGTTACTGAAACCTTATGTTTAGATCCACCAGATGAGCATGATCAATGCTGACTGTAAGATTACAGGAAATTTAACACCACGACATCCCAGTATCTGTTAACTATCACTGCGTTCACTTGCTGCATTGCACGAACAAATCTTACTACTGCAGCTTCATCTGCCCACAAAGATTCCAGCTGAAAACTCACTTTAAATATGGCTTTAATAATACATGAAAGACATTAATCTATAACTGTTGATTTTTGAAATAGCACTTCATTGTGTCACTCAAACTGAGTGCTTTTGATCATTAAAACTTGCATGATTTTTTCAATCTTAGTAATGAGGCTCTGCTTCAGCTGAGAGCTGATCTCATCAGAACCAATTATACACTATGGCATAGATCTGACCGGAGCTTTTAAAGGTTTTAAAAATGCAATTTCATTTTTCTTATCTCACCAAACAATCCAAAGTCCTAGCAATCTTGTTACAACATTTAGGATCCAGGAACTCCTAGGAGACTACTAGTAAAAACATAAACAAAAAATGCATCACTGAATTTGGTTTTTTACTCTTCACACACAAGTCAATAGTTCCCTGTGCCTTTTTCCATGTGAAACGGCTTCTCTAAAATGCTGTGGGATTAATCTCCTGACCTCACTTAGCATGAGATATGTCATCAGACTAAACTCTGCTCTGCTTAGATTAAATGGGGGTATCTCAAAATTATCAAAGAAAACCTCTTCAATAATGTGTGATTTCTAGCAATTGAATATGATAACGAGCTCTGTAAGCTCAGAGAGATGGACACATCTCCCATCAGATATGCCACAATGCTTCTTCCATTGACAGACACACAAGCAAGATTTTCATCTTATTTTAAAGAAAGTTACGTGAGACCCATTTCTTTGCAGAAATCCTTGATTTCCATCTTTTCCCTTTAGCGGTACCTACATTCCAATCACGTTTAGAAAGGTAGGAAAGTGCTGAAGCCCTTGCTATATTTTGCGTTCCCTTCTTTGTCTGCATCCTTAAGACGTCTTCTCGCTCTGCAGTGTAATCAACGCCCAGCCCCGGACTGGTGACATTGCAGCGAAGGCTGGTACGAGAGGGTTCCTGCAGCTCCCCCAATACTATGGTGTTGCACCTTCTAAGAGGTGCGTGAGTATCTTGAGCAATAATGCACCAAATGAAAATTAGCATTTAGACATTAGCCTGGAAACTGTACACATTGTCAAAGGTGTCTGTAAATAGATTAGATCCATCTATATATTAAGATTAGTTTGCGCATCATCACTGTTTCACTGCCCGTGAATTTAAGTGAGAGCACGGCACTTCACATATAAATCATTATACCATTACTGACTATCAGCACATCTCTAAGGATGTTAGATACGGCCTCTGTTGTTGCCTTCAGTTAACGGTAAGGAAATTGAAGCACATATTAGTTAATTTGATCAAGGTCACTGAAGTAGCACAATTCAGGTCTCCCAAATCCAAGGATCTCTCTTATTGAGTGACACTGCCTCTTTATACTCTCCGAAATTGCACAAGTGATGCAGGAAGAGTTTAAGGCTTTCCGTCTGAAGAATCCTCAGCTAGTTCTGTGTATTGACAGATCGTTAAGGTGAGGGTGCTGTGGGAGAGCTTTCCCCGCCAGGCTGGGTTGACAGGGTGGCACCGCCGCCACGGTTGCCATGACAACGGCCAAATCTTTGCAATGACATTGCACACACTTCGAATGAAAACCTGCACAAGTCTCAAAACACCATCCAATGCTGTAAGAAGTCTGACAAGATCCCAAATCATCTCCTGATCTCCAATTAAAGAGAGAACCACACGTGCAGGAAGAGAATGCAGATTGTTTGTGAAAGATTTCACCTCTGCCAGAGCTGAAACACAGAAGCACAATGCAGGAGAAGTTTTCTGTGAACCTCCCGATTTTGGAAAACTACAAGTACTACTCACTACAGAGAGGGAAGAATGCTGTATTTAGGAGAAGAATGACTATCAGTCGAGACAAAAAACAAATGAACTCATCCTCTGCCATCACTCTCCAATTCGTCAGAACACTGAAGAACTACAGAGATGCCAGGGAAAGAAAAAGGTTAGTGGTAAAGCAGCCTAATGCATTTCATAACTCCTTACATTCACATCTAGTGCACACAATTTACAAATGGAGTTGTAAAGGAAGAGAGCATGTACTCACTCCCCTCTGGAGTTACAATCACCTAATGCCATATCAGATGGGCGAGATTCCACCAATTCAGCAGCTTTATATGAAAGCTGGTTATATCCAATATTGAATACTAGATAACAACAAGCACTGACATATCTATTATTTCAATTAACTGAATACAAAGGACAGAGATCAGCCCAATGCTCACATCTCAAGGCCCTTTAAAAGCCTCCAACTCCCAGGCTACTTGTTATTTCCAAAAGCACAGATATTAGCATTACCTTTTGCTGCTTCGGATCGCTTAGGCAAATCAAGTGTATCAAAATTCCTGTCCAAATCTCCATTCTTCTTTCCTGTGCAAAAAAAAATAAAACAACAGATGGAAAGGACTGTCAGCATCCTGACAGGTAAGTTACTGTCATGTGCATCTACAAGATGAGAGAAGATATAGACTCAGAATATAAATCGCAGACTATTACCCATATTTGCACAAATCTAACTTGCAATCCAGCTGCATAGCTGTGGTTTTAGCATGAGCAACTTAGGGGCAAAAAATCTGTGCTACTTTCAGGTTGATCCACAAACACGCTTAGCACTAGCATTTCAGTGGGTCTTAAGAGTGCTTAAAATCTTGGAAAATTGTGTCATTTCCCTTCTTGGCAAAGCTATGCCCCTCCCTCAGAAGCCCAGTATTTACTTGTTATTTTTTCAGAGGTATTTTGACCCGAAGCTTAGCTGAAGCAGAAGCCAACAGCAGAGCAAAAAACAGCAGGCTTTTGATTTGCAGCCTCTATTCTCATTGCAACCATCAGGCAGGAAGGCTTAGATTTAATACACTGTACAAACAGCAGCCAACAACTTAACCTTGAATTACCCTTCAATCAATAAAGTACCATTTTGACTATTTATTAGAAGCTAATGCAAATAACTCCATACTTTTGCTAAGAGACACTTTCAAACCATTACATCAGATTTAATTTATACGATGCTTCATAGAAAGCAGAAAAAACCCCTGGATTTTAGTTTTAGTTAGGTTGAGAATTCAAGGTTAGGTAAACAACTGGAGAGGGAAGGGTTATTTTTCATCCCTTCCTCTCCCCACAAGGAGACACACTGCCCTGGGTAAGGCAGGGATGCTGTGGGATAAGCAGGCACCCTGCTGTCAGACGAGTACTGACAGCACAGAGATTATTCTGAAGTGCAGGAATCTACGTGGCTTCTGAAGCCAGCAATGTACAATTTACCTTTCCCAAATTATTTGGGGGGGAGGGAGGAATCAAATTATTTAGTCCCTCTCCCTCAAGAGCAAGGGAGGCAGGTGCAACAGGATGAATTCTGAATAATACAATTTAGTCTTCCAGAGGTGGCTTCTGAACAGGGGCTCTACCAGGCTGCTAACGGAGGTTTACAGGAAGTGCTGAAAGCTCTGCCGGTCAGAATGCCTTAAAGTAAACAGCAAAATCATCCTTGAAAGTGTAATGTGGAGATCCAGCTGACTCTTGACTGGGAATAGGTCAAAAAACAGGAAAGGCCACTCCCTGTTACAGCAGAGATGGTGCAGCTTCTGCACAGTGAATTCAATGGGCCGCTCTAGCTTTCTTCTTGACAAATGGATAAACATATGCAGTACTATACAAGGAAGAAATAGAGCTTTTAAATACCAATATGAATATTTTAAAATAACATCAAGAGAAAAACAACCCCTCAAGATAGTATTCCATTCTCTCCCTTTCTTTGGAAATATCACACTATTTTGTTTTGAACTGCCAACACAGAATATCAGCCAACTTTAACTACTGTGCAAAACAAAGCATGCAGCTAGAAATTCGGTTCACCTGAAGTAATTTGCTTAATTACACAGAGCATGAGAAAGCCCATCTAAGCTGCCAAAAGGTCATGCAGCCAGGTACCATGCCATCCTTTGAAAGGTGTCTTTTCCAAAGGAAGGGACAGGAATTAGCTGCCCTTCGCAGCCCTCCATCAAGTTTTTGCTCCATGAAAGAACCAGAAAGATGTTTCTTGGGGAATCAAATACCAGAAAGAAAAAATGAAAGGACACTGCATTTCATAAAGGCAGCTGAACCCAGTCACTGGCTGCAAACCCTTGACCCTTAGAGCACTGACAGCAAAAAGCAGGGCAGAGGAGGGAAAAAGCATTGAAGGAAGGAAGTCGATGTTTAGGAAAGATTACAGACTTAAGGCAGGCCAATAAATGTGACTCCATCTTATCTACAAGTAGGACAAACTGTTTTTTTCACATGACCCCGAATTTCATGTCTCTGGCATTAGCTAGTTTGAACCTCAGAACATTTACTTGGAGAGCCAGACCTCATTCAACACAACTACTCATTTCAGAAGTTCTCTCTGTAATTTAAAGGCTGGGGTTTGGTACTTCTATTATCCCTGCATAACTGAAATGGCCCAGTAAAAGTTCCTTTCTTTCCAGTTCACTTTTAGTCAGCAGTGTTAATTTGTGCATAACTTTAAGGAAGACACTGCCCAGGAGCGCAGTGTTGGCTGCTACATCTTTTGAGCTAGCAATGCAGAAGCAGCTGCCTATTTGCTAAGCCATCTCTCACCACGACAGCTCACTCCACCTGCACTCTGTGTCTTCAGTCCCTGCCTCTCAGTTTCTGGGCCAGACTGCAAATACTGTCCGTATTCTGTGAAGCCCCTTGGCTAGTTTGTCTCTCAGCCCTCTGAGAAACTAACCCACGTCTGCTTGAACCAGAAGCTG
The DNA here is from genome assembly GCF_963082525.1 of Nesoenas mayeri. Lineage (NCBI taxonomy): Eukaryota > Metazoa > Chordata > Aves > Columbiformes > Columbidae > Nesoenas > Nesoenas mayeri. The sequence continues at coordinate 7,389,424 of NC_137565.1, read as the reverse complement.
CCAGCTGTTTACGAATTGAAGCAATTCAGAACACAGAGCTCTGACCAAGGGGATTTCAACTCTACAAATTACTTGTTTAATCAAATTGAGCAATGGCCAGGTTCAGAAACACCTGAAGCAGCTCCATTTTCCAGGGCTTTCCTACAGAGGGAAGGTGACCAAGCTCTAAGAAGACTCCAAAAGAAATCCATCTAGAAGGCAAAGGTTTCAAACTATGGCCCAGCTGGTATTTTTCCCAATTTGATTTTCACAGGTCCCACAAATATTGGTTTGGAGTTTCTAAAAAGGTGACCCAATTTAGCAAGGTGAAGAGCCTACCAGTTACAAATCTCAGCCATCCCCTGGCCTGACTGGTGTCATGAGAGAACCAGCTCCACCACTAGCCTCTGCAGCTCTGGACACCCCTCTGCCACTCGAGCCCGTCAGCAATGCCAGCGCACAGCGGTGCTGCAATGGCCGCACCAGCAGGAGAAAACAAGTTTAAGACCCTGTGTTTGTGCATTTAAATTTCTGCCCTTCTATGCATCTCTCTGCTCCCCAAGTTCTCCAGCCCGAGGTACGCCAGAGAAAAGATGATGCTGTTGGATCAGAAGCATGGCTCTAAACCTTGCCAAGAGACAGACAGCTCTGAATATGCCTGCTGACAGGTCTGTTTTATGAGACCTGGCTGTAGGAATTGGCCCAGGACTCTCATTTGGGAAAATGCCCGAGCCTTGCGTGTGCAAGATGCAGTTTACAGTCTCTGAAACCGTGGGATTAAAATTCTTTCTCTCCCCCCCGTGCTACTTTTCATTATGTAAGGAATAACCAAAACATGACCTCCGGCATTTTCAGCCTGTCAGAAACTCAGTATGGATTTTGAAGTACGACCCAGCGTTATTAACCACTAATGTTGCTGCTGATCTTCCTCAAATATCATTTTGCTTTAACGGATAATCAAAACAAGTCTTCAGCTAGACCATTTTTGCTCAAGGATTAACCTCCCAAACACTTTTTTTCTGGTTTAAAAAAAAAAAAGTTGAAGGGAAAGAGATTCTTCTTAACAACCCCCCTTGTTCTCCCAAACAGTCAATACCGTGCTTGTTAATACAGCCGCTGAGCCGGCAGAGCGAGGGCTGAGCTCTGTCCTTCCAACATGTCCGTCCTCCACAGGCTCACAGTCATACTCTGAATCAGCGTCTCACAGAACGCTAGTGAGCTTCATTTGTTGGGTAAAGCAACTAGATTTCACAGACACACACACCCCAGCACCCCCAACATTTCTCCTGTAGCTCCGTCCTGCAGAACCCACTGATCTGAAGCAAGTGTTACAAACTGAAAACAACCCTGCCGTTATCCCCAAGTCAGTCTCAGTAACACAGTGGAAGTCTGTAGGGCGCTCACAGCAAAACAACTTCCCAGCCGAGAAGCAAGGGAGGCAAACTTCAGTTTGTGCATTCCAGTTGTAATTGCACCTGTTGTGCCAGGATGAGAAACTAAAGGGCATATCCCCCAAGGTGCATCACCTAACCAGTCCAGTGCCAGCAAGAAAGATGCAGCAGCCCAGATGTGCATGCCCAAGCAGACGAGACACCAAGGATCCCTGAGAATACACATCCAGGCCGCTGAGTCTTCATGGCTGCTGCTGCCTAGCCAGCAAAGCTGTTCTTGGACACCACAGGGCTGGGGAGGCAACCTGCGTGCTCCAGTGTTCCCTCTCTCATGGATTTTCAGGCCAGTTACAAATCAATTCCCCTACTGCACTTACACCAAGAGTGAATAAAACGTCGTGTTTTCTATTGGCAGTGTGGGAAGATCAAACTGAAAACACTGTCTCCAGCAGAGGATTTCCCTGCCTGCTGACATGAACAGGAGGATGCACTGGGAGAGGAGAAGGTGAATGAATGGGACCTCGATCTCAGCTCTCAGCTTTGCATGTGAAAGTTGAACAAAGCATATTATGGCGATGATGAAAAGAAAGCATTGCAAAGACTCACCTTGATTGAACCACTCCTCTAATTACCAGAAAAGCAGCAGAAGAAAAACAAAAATTTACAGAAAGGAAGAAAATACAAAGGAACAGTCACAAAGAGGCAGAATGTCACAGAACAGGTTCAAAACCTGAGTATTACAAGAATACTACAGAACTTTCATCAATTAAAAAAGCAAATCAAAACAAGTTATTCCACTTTCTCCCTTTTGCTCCTGCTGAAAAAAAAAACCACCCCAACAATCTGCACAGCTTTTTTGTCTTCCTCTTTTCATTAAATGAAAAGGTGCTCCCAGCACTGAGGGGACAGAAGGCTGACTGGCCCTTTTCAGAGGTGTTTGAAAAGCTGTGATCAATGACCATGAAATAAAACAAAATAAACATGGAAACACTGCAAGGTTAAGTGAACAAGAGGGGGAGATAATGGATCTATTTTAAAGTCCTAGACTGAAAATATTAAGGCAGGTTCAGACCAGGTATTCAGATAAATGTGAGAAAAGGAAGCTTCTCTTTATGATTTTAAAAGCACACATACTAATGGATTTAATTTTTATTTTTTAAACACAACAGTTGCCTGTTCCCCTCTATCCTTCTGATCTAAATACTACCTGCTGCGAGCTCAGGATTATTCCCAGTTTATCTCCCTCTAGAGAGCAGTACACTTTTTATAAAGAGCACAGCAGAAAGGAGGAAAAAACCAAGTTAAAATATACTTTGGAAATTGTCACTTCCTGCTGAAGACAGAGCCAAACTCAAGCTGTCGCTGCGTGCCTGCACTGCTCGCGGAAACCTGTGGGTTCATCCTCAGTGTCAGATGATTTTGAGACCAATTTATCCAAAAAGACATGATCAGATGCTTCGGCTGATAAACAGGAGCTGTCGGGGCGTACAGACACAGAAGGTATCCCAGGTCGGCCCCGGCGGCGAGGCAGAGGCTTGGCAAAGGACAGCCACCCGAGAGCGCTCGCTCTGCGCTCTGTCATCAAGATGACGCTGACAGGTCTCAATTAGCAGCTCCCCTCCTCCCACTGTGCACACTCACAGCTTTTATGTCTCAAAATGTTTTCACTGACTGTGTTGCTCTCAAGCAGCAAAACAACAGGGCCCACGAGTGGCAGGAACAGGCTCGAGTCAGCACACGTTCAAGGTTTCCAAAGGATATCGCACCGAAGCATCAGTGATTCGCTGTGAAAACAGGCTGGCCAGGCAGGTAAAATTCTCTCTTCAGTTTTTCCCCCAGTCATTAAAAGATTCCCATCATTTTTTTCCTTTTTAAACACAATTTACATCTAGCTGATGACAGACTAGTCTGCAAAAGCCAGGTCACACTGTGATGACTTCCTTGACACATATGGAGACATAACATTTTAATAACACGTACAGGTCAGATCAAAGGAAGAGTAACATGCAGCACACAGTCCATCAAATTCAAACAATTCCATACCAGCTCTTCTGGACCAAAACCTTCCTCAGACCTGGCTATAAATAGTAAGCCAGGATGTGAGTACACATGAATGAGGATAATGGAGCCTAGACAGAAAATTGAGTTAATTATCTCTGAATTCAGTCTAGAATAGTCATTTCTCTAAAACAACAAAGAAAGTGGATATAATTTGAGCCTCCTTCTAAAGGAAAGATAGAAGGGGGGTTACTGAGACTATTAATCCTCTCTTGTAATGAAACTCATTTGCAACACTCGTACCCCAGAGGAGAGAACAGGTCTAAAAGTGACTGACAATTAAAAGCTACAAAATCATGTTTGCAATTTAAATTACTGGAAGAGTGACAGAATTGGGAGGTTGTGTGTTTTGGTTGTGAGTGGGAGGGCAGGTTTTCAGCGTGTTTTCAGATGCGAGTGACCGGAGGCACGGCAGCCGCACAGGCAGGACATGCAGGGGTGAAGCCGTGCGGGCGCGGGTCTCGTGCTGCGTGGGCTCAGCGGAGACGTGACGGATGCAAGAACACAGCAAAGCGGAGAAGAGGCAGACACATCCATGTTTGGCCAACAGCAGAGAGTCACCTGTCAGCATGCACCACTCCTGTTCAAAGCCAAACAAAACTAGAGCAACCGTGGAAAAGAAATCCCCAAATATCTAGTAGTAACGGAACAAGGGAGACGAACACGTGCCACGACACCACAAACACGAACCTCCGCAAGCTGCACTGCGCTAAACTCGCATGATGAATGTGCTTGCGAGAGCAGGCCTACGCAGCAAAATTCCCCCCCAAATCCATTTACAGTTCTGAGCTCTCTGCAACACGTACCTTTGGCTTTTTTTCCACCAAAACAACCAGCGTCATCTTTCTTCTTCTTCTGAGAGCCTCCCGTGCTTGTTGTCTGACTGGCGTCTAGTTCTTGGTACTTATCAGCTCCGGGGACCTCTTTATGGACGTGATAGGAAAGGTTCCGCATGATGCACACGCAGTTCTCCACAGACTGTTACACAGAAATGTATGTTGTAGTAAGTACTTCACCTTCTTATTTGCAAACTGTTATATTATACAGTGAAGGGGTTGGGGGAATTTTAAAAAAGCCCATTTGCCCCAGGAAAGAAGATTTAGTCAAGACCCCCTAAATTAAGGTTTGTTCTTGCTCTAAACCCAATTTTATTCTTCCAAAAGTGAAGTTCTTCATAAATAGCACCCATTCAAAATGAAAACTCTAATCAAAAATACCAGTTTGATCTTACATAAAGAATACAATTCACCAAAAGATCAAACACACAATGGAAAATGATCATATAAGGATTTTATTTTAATACAAACCTCTCACTTTTCCAACCTTTACAATCCCCAAGGGGCCCATTTTGTTACATTTTCTCTGGGTCAAAACCCAGGCCTTGTGAGGATTTCAATGAGAACACACATTGTCCTACAGTAATATCTAATCCACAGCACATCAGGTTCTGACAAGAGCAACGCTCTGCAGGCTGCAATGGAAACCACCAGGTGGTTACAAAATCCACTTCCAAAATTATCTGATTAAGTGACAGGGCTTTAGAATTCCACCACACAGTGAGACTCAAAAAGCATGAAATAATGATGCTTTACAAGCCTCACTGGTGTTACAAAGCAATAGCACACTCCTTTCTCAAACAGGCTAAACTTATGATATTCCTTATGCATATAAGTAAACATTTAAGCGGCACAGGATGAGAAGACAATAAAACCAGATTAATCAAAATCTGCACCTAAAATATAATCACAGCCACAATGAAAGTGCTGCAGGTCTGAAGACATATCTTACTATCTAAGCACTACAGTCTTTAGAGATGGTGCTGAAAAACTCTTTAGAATGGGAACTGACTCCTTTTCTGGTATTGTACAAAGCACAATACAATAGGACTCAATTCTGATTTGGAGACTGCACTTATAAATGTCAATTAAGTAATGCAGAGTAATGGCAATAACGTCACTAACGATAATAAAGGACCACTCTCCCCACCTGTTACAACCACTTGCCTTTGCTCACCTCATCAGCCACACATGGTAACTCAGCAGCATCGTGCTGATACCCCAGCAGCACTACCACGGATATCACAACAGAGATGAGAGGAAGATAATTATTATATTTTCTGAGGCAAGCATAATCCCCTTCTGAGACCAGCAAATAGGAGTCAGATCCCAGTGCAACACTTCAGCTTAAATTAATGGAAACATCCATTAATTCTTAATACTCAAATTCACCTTATTGTCTGTATCCTTCTTGCCAACTGCAGACTGGAGGGCGTGCAGCAGAGCATCCACCAGGCCATCGCACTCGCGCAGCCGCCGGCGCGCCTCTGCTCCGTCTGAACTCACATTCCTAGCAGGAGAGATCGGAAAGAAGATTTAGCCCTCTGACCTGCACCATGAAGTTGAAGGTGCGTCCATTTATATCACAATTATCAAGAACTCATTACACATTGGATGAACAATTGGGAGGTGAAATAGTCTGATAAACCTATTACATCTCAGCAAAATATGGGCAACGCACATCTGCAGCTCCCTGAGTCTGAACGGAAAGCGGAAAACAGTCACAGAGGTGTCTACAAACACATTTTTCCAAATTGCTGGCAAGTGCAGCCACATGCCTTAAACTGAGCAGGAGGTTTCAGGGCAAACAATACGCAAACTGAAAAATTAATTTCAAAGCCAGAACTTTTAATCTGAAAAACATTTTCGCTACCTTAAGAAAAAGATACAAAAACCACAAAACTACTCAGCAGTATTAATGGCCACAGAAACCGAAAAAAGAAAATGGTTAAAACCAGGCATACAATAAGCTGTATTTTATTTAATCAATCTGTAAATAAAATTAGTCTTCACTTTCCCTGGCCACCATCTGCTCCAAAGCAGTCAGGCTGGCGGTGACCCCGTACCACTGCTGTCCCCTTCACTGCTCAAGGTTTTGTCAAATCCATTCTGGATCTCCAGCTTTCTGACTGGAAGTTACTGCTACCCAGTTAAAATCCCGTGTTTTGACATTTAAAGCCCACCCTGCACAGCAGCTTCAGCCCAAAGCCCGAGTCAGTCACATTTAAGAAAGTAAAAGAGGATAGTTTGTATGTTTATATGGCTTTAAGTTTCTTGAAACAAAGGGAATCAAGTGACAAAATGATTCTTAACATTGCTTGCTGGCAAAACTGACATGGAAAGCTTTCTCAGAGTTGAAATGCACTAATTTTGACACCACCACAGTCAACATTTCAGCTCTCAGGCTTCAGTTCCACAAGCCCGTGCAGGGCTGGCTCTCAGAAGCTCAGGACACAATCATCACCTTCTGCCGCCAGGATCGTGCAGCCAATTCTTTTTAACTAACTAGAGGGACTGCCAATCTCGAAGTAATTAACAAATCAATCACGGTCCCCTCTCCTGTCCCCCATCATCCAGGCAGGCTGGCATGTTAATGGCATGACTAGGAAAAAAACACATTTTCTTAGAGACCTCTCAAAATCTGAAGACACTTAATTGTGAGCTGGTTGCTGTAACAGCACATTAACTTTCAATTAAGAATACAAATTGAATGCACAGATAAATGAATCCTTTCCCCAAATCCTAACACACGGTCTCACCTCTAGCAATGGCTGATACAAGGCAGGTAAAGTGGATATTAAAATACGAGTCTACAGGATATATGGAAGAGAGAATTCTACACGCTGCTTTTTCAGACTTCAGTTGTACTAATCCTTTTGTATCAAAAGCTCAAATGTGAATTTTAATGTCAAGTCTTTATGAAACTGAAATTAGAATTCAAATTCTCTGTGAAACCTTTCAGGAGTTACAACAGTAAATGATAGCAGCTCCACCTCCAAGCACATCTATTAAAGTGGAACATTACTTCTTAAGCTTGAGGGTGACAGAAATGCACTAAAAATGGTTGTATCTGGAGCTGTGTATCACGTTTCTTATTCCCTCATTGAGTCTTAGAAATGCAGAGCTAACATACATATGGAACACTTGCAGACTTCAAAAAAAAGCTTCACACCTGGCCCACAATGGCCTATTTGTAAGAGATATTTCTATGGTCCATTTGTGCTACCACACTTGTAGTGCATTTGTTTTACTGCTTTGGTTATCAACAGCATCACAGTATTTTGTATTCTGCTTTCTTATTTATTGACCTGTATTAGGATCAATGTTAAGGTAAGCACTGTTTAGGCTATAATTTAAAAAGTTACTACAGAAGTGCATCAGTAAGAGCATGGTTTGCTGGTATCGCTGTATCTTCAACTATGGAAAAATTTACTGAAAATTAATGCCTCAAGAAAAAAATCCCACATTTATCACACATAAGTAGGCATGAAAACTGTGCAGGATGAAAGTAATAGCTAATTAATGCTATGAATAAGTTATCCAGACATCAAACTTTGCAGCTTTAATGTTGCAACTAACACATCAGAAAATGTATCCGTATGAGCATCTCATGCAGAAACATCTGCTCTATGAACACCCAGCACTCCGGGGATTCTGCTGGTCCTCCCGCCTTGGGTGAGGAGGTTCCTGCAGCCCACGGGATTTATCCAATATGGAAAAACAAAACCCATTTCCCTGTCTGTAGCTCTAACCCAGACCTACCGGAGAGCTCAGCTCATGTTCTTCTCCACAGAAGCCTGGGCAACAATGGGCTAAGAAAGACCAAGCCCAGGGAGATCAGGACCAGCTCTTTCTGCTGCTCCAACACTGCAAATACAGCAAAAATCTCCCAGTTCCCATGGGAATATTTGCATTTCAGATACACGCACAAGCACACCAAACATCCCTCAGCACTAGGCAAAGGCGGGCACAGTTAAAGTGAAGCCGGTATCCTTGGAGTGAGCTGTCACAGGCAACCCCAAGAGAAGAGCTCCCAGGGCTGGTCTCCATGATCCAGAGCAACCTTCAAAAGCTCAGGCAAGCGCCAGGTTCCATTTCTGCCTTGGGGTGTTAAGATTCTGTAGCATCTACCTCCTTGTAAAACATCAGCTGGTAGTCATCAGCCAAATTCACATCTTGGGTCTTCAGGGGGATACGCAGCACGGAGACAAAAGTGATTACATGGACTGGAGAGCTAGTGCTGTCACTGCAAAGAATGGAATCTGCAGCCTGGTATCGCACTCCACTGGCCAGCCAGGAAAAACCTCTTCCAATTTCACATCTGCACTAAAACCATTCTTGATGCAACTTACAGATTTATTACACATTATGGAACAAAAGAAGTAACTAAATCATGTTCCAAAGGAACCTTTCAAAGCAAAGTTTCTAAACACCCATCTTTGAAGAGTGGTAAAAAAAAATAATCAACAAATAGGTGAGAGATTCCAGTAGATGTAACCAGAGGATTTGTAGCTGTCATACACAGGGTGACACTCCACAGAAGGAACCCAAAGCCTTGACTAGGGCAGAAACTTCCCCAAATTCATGCAACAGATAGATTTGCAACACATGGGAAGTGTATTTGGATGGAGTGTTTTGCTTTTCACTGAACTTTTCTACACATGAGACAAGCATTGCTTTATGTCAGAAGAAATGAATCCTTCGGTGGATGGAGCGTTTGACAGAAGACATCAAATAGAGAAGCCAAACCCCTCGCTGAGGTGCTTGTTCACTCTGTCACCAATGAGCCAGGCTGCCATGCATCAGATGGAACAGCCCAAAGATTCTGGAATTCAACACATTCTCTCAGTGACTTGCTTGCCAGGGCATCTTAATTATCAAGAACTTCTACAGATGAAATCAAAGATACTTTTTAAGCTTGAACAACTTGAAGCAGGAACTCTGAAGGGCTTTTGAGGCACTGATGATGGGCAAAATCCTCTTATAAATGAAAATAAAGTTGACTGCCTGTTCAAATGGGTGGGAATGGGGAGGAGGAACTACCGAACTGCTTTTAGATAAAACAGTGATAAATGATACCTGCCATTCACGTCTGCTTCCCTGCCTTGTCTCTTCACCCCCAGAGAGGCCTCCGCTGCTTTCCAATACTTTTCCAAGAGTCCATTTAGTGAAAAATGTATTTAAAAGAAACCACAATAGTATTTTTCTCACGTCACACTAGGGTGCTTACTGTACATTTATACAATACACTCAAAAGAGCAATTCTAGGAGCAAGACATGGAATTACTGTCCATGTTACTCAAATGCACAGGAAGGAAAGCAACTCTATGACTGATCTTATGTAAAACAGAAAAGCTCAAATCTCATTCCAGATATTTTAAGTCCCCAGCCTTTAGCTGGAAAAAGTGACCTGGATTCTTCCTCAAATTCTTGGGGTCCAGACTGCAGACGGGACTAGAGAAAGAGGATTTGTAAGGATGTTCAAATATATGCTCTCCCTGGGAAAACAAAACAGAGGAGCACTAAGTAAATGTTAAATAAAAGTAAATACCTACTAGCACAGAAACACATCAGACTAGGAATCCAGTCTGTTGGTATTAAAGACTTCAGAAAATGGTGGGGAATGTGCTGAGAAATCTGTTCATGCTTTAGATAAGGTTATCATTACCACCAAATAGTTGTCTTAATAATATGCAAGCCTGAATGTAACATTTACATCTGCAGAACAGAGTCGGTATTCATCATCTCTAGGATAGGTGAGCTGTTACTCCCATCTCTGCCACACGCTAAGATTGTCCTCAAGAGAAAAGATTTTAAAGTAATTAAATGCATGGCACTTAATTTGCACTGTTTCAATGCAAATCATGTAGCAATGTCCCCACTGTGCTTTACGTAACAACCTGAAAGATAGAGTGGAGACATGGAGAGATTGCGTGTGCTTTTTTTGTTTCCTTCAGATGGTAAAGAAAAACTTGAAAATATAAGCATCAGAGAGATACGCTGTTTTCTCCGAACATTAGAACTAGTATTTCCAAGACCATTGCTGTGTCTGCCACCTGGCTGGAAAGGGCCATCAGTTGTTATCCCGCAGTGCTGCAGATGCAGCTGAAAGCCAGAGGTGAGAGTGTTACTGAACACTTACTACCCCACTTCAGTGTAAAAACCACTTTGTTTAGAGACCCAGCTGGGGATGAAGACAACAGGTTGGGGACTTTCTCATATAGAGAGAAAGCTGAGCAGGAACTGTTTAAGATACTCTCCTGGTAACATTTCCACCTTTCTCTGGAAGAAGCATGGACGAGAGCTGAAGCCGAGACAGCGATGAGCTCTGACCAACAGCCTCTTGGTGCACACACCAAGCTCTCGGACTTTACTGTTGTAAACAGTTTTTACTATTATAAACAACCTCCTAATAGCTATTTTTGTATTGCCAGGCTAAAAAGTAACATTGACTCCTCACTAGACCTGGACTGACAACCTCACTGAGGCTTCGCTGTCCAGACACTGAGTTTTATGTACTTCAGCTGACAAAAACTACAAGGTTCTCACAAGTCTAATTTAAATGTATTAGTAGTTGTACTCTGACAGTCAGAACCCTTCCTATAAAAACACCCTTCCACACCCACACTTTGCTTCACTATTAAGAAATTTTTATTTGGATATCAGCCAACAGAGACTGATAAATAATAGTTGCAGTAAATGTACTCTATTTCCGAGCATACTTCTAGGCACTGAATGTCCCAAAGGAGGAATATGCAGCATTTTAAAATCATTCCATCACTTCATGCAGAAACAGAATGAATTCCATACTTCAGTTCACATGAAATATCAGAAAGTTTAATTGGTATTAAGTTCATTGTTCTGCAAATAAGAGAGAAAAAGAAAGAAGCTGCCTGTGACACAAAGATAGCCCGGTGCAGGCAGCGCTGGTCAGACAGCCCTGCACAACACGCCGGAGCTTGGGAGCAGATGGCTGCATCAGGAATCAAGCAGAGAACATGGTGAAGAAAACAAGCCAAAGTCCAAAGAACTGAACAGAATGACAGGGGAGCTCTACTCATGGTGACGTTACGTGGGGAGCAGTCGTTCAAATGTGAATCAGACCTGGGAGGAGATCCACTGGAGATTTCTGCTCTACTTAAGCATCCACTTACCAGCTACACACGAGAGAGAAGCTGCAGAGCAGCCCAGGTTGCTTTGCATGTAAAACTCTTCCAGCTATTTGAATAAAAAGATTTGTTTTGTTTAGTTGGTCAAATGCTCAGAAGAGGACATACCAAAAATCACCCCTGAAAAAGGACTTCCCAAGCTTAGTCTGTGCTCCAGCAATACTGACATAGAGCAAGAGACGTGCCAAGCACGCTGCCACGTGTCTCATATTCATGTCAGCAGTGTCTGCAAGAGCTCCCTGCAGTAAGCAGGGGCTCAAGAGCCTGCAGTGCAGTTTAACAAGGTACAGATGTCAAGTCCGTCCTTCATTATTTGTGGCTTTCTATATCCAAAACATCGCGTAATGCCTTCTCAGTCAAATGCTGACTGGTTGCCTGCTGCACGACCTACTTGGAGGGCTCGCCATCCTGCAACACAAACGATGCAGAAGTCCACTACACAAGAATTCCTTGATGCCCAGCAACTACTTCGCTTCCAAATCACTCCAGTCCCTGCTCAGAGGAAAGGCCAAGGGACTCTGCTTGCTGTATCACGCTTGCTTGCTGCAATGTGAAAAGAATCTCAAAAGTACAAAAATGAAGCAGTATTTATCTAAGAAAGGGTTATGGCTCACATGCATTCCAAAGAAAACTATGTCCATTACAGTGACGGCAGCGAGCTTTGTTTCAGTCTTGCTCTTCATCCCAAAGGGACAGATGTTTTTGTAGATTGCCTTCACTGACAGCCAAGGGAGAAGGGACCTAGATTCATTCCTAAGGAATGACAGAAGGCAATAAGCAAGTGCACAGCTTTAAATTTATACTTCAGATTCGATTGTAAAGCATTAAGGTTGCATGTAACTAGGTTATGTCTCTGCTGCTAAAATCTATGCATAATTTATTTATATTACAAGCTAAACATCAGGAACTGTCAGGAGGAACCCTAACAGCTCCTTTCTAGCACGAATTAAACGCTCTGCTCATCATATAAGCCCCAGGACAGCCATATGCTGTGATCCTGCACAGTATCAGTAAGCTAATTAAGAAACTGCCTTTGCTCACTCCTCTCTATTGTGTGGGTTTTTAATTTGAGTTGGTCTTTTTCCAGTCTGGGTTGGGCTGATAAGCTTCTCCCTTTTCCATTCTGCTTGCTGCCTCCAAAATGAAGATTCACAGGCTAATTTCTATTCCGTTCTTATCTCCTCCTAAAACTATTCCTTTGCTGAAAGTCCAGTTCAAAAGTACCTGTTAAATAACAAAACACTGACAGTATCGTTAGCTCCAGTTTCTGGAGCAGCAATCACCCAAAGGCTGAACCCGGCCTGAAAACAACACGAGCGCACTGGCCTCCGGGCACGGCGGGCGGGTGGGTGGATGGAGACCTGGCAGCACCTGCCCTCATCTCCTGCGGCTGGGATTGGGGCTGCCGAGCTTTGTAACGGGTCCTGTCCAGGCCTCTGTGCTTAAACAACTGTCCTACAAAAGCTCACAAAAGGGCTACTTGAACTACGATATGGGAGCACATAGATGAAGAGAAAAAGTCAACCACAGGACTTTGACAATGAATTTTTTTTTGGCGTGAGGGAGAAATGTAGATGCTACAAACTGGACTCTGTACTAGCGCTAGTTACTAATTTGCTGCTGATAAAAAAGAGAAAATAAAAGCCAGCACCTGAAAAGTGCCCCAGCAGCACTGGCACAGCTCTACCTCCTGCGCCCTGCTCCGCACCAGCCAGCGCTGCCAGCTCACGGATCTGCACTAAGTGCCTCCTTTCCGCAGGCAGCTGGAAACGGAGCCTGCCTCGAGTATATGAGAGTGCAGGTAGGACAAATATGATGTGACTGTCACCACATACTATTAGCATGCCTGCAGGATTTAGAGATGGATAGAACTTAGAGGTAACTCGCTTCAAAAGCTCTAATTTCCAAGCACTTTTCTTCAGAGAAAAGCCATACATTAATCATTAATAAGAAAGGAGGGTGTAAGCACCTGCTTTGACAGCCTATCTTCCTTTCTTTCCTCAAATTCAGCATGCAGAGATAAGAAGAAATGGACACACCGGTATCACCGAGACACTCACATAGTTGTTTCCAGGGTGGAGAGAACCTTTCTGCCAAAACAAGACCACTAGTTGTCTTTGACAAACCTCCTTTACCTCCGTGTGCCTCACAGATGCACACACTCCTGCTATAAAGCATACATGCTATAGGTGTTTGCATGTATACATATGTTCACAAGTACATAAAGACATTAGGACTCAAGGAAAGAGTCCATTACCACTAAGCAGTGTTATGTGTGACTGAAGCACCATAAGTTACATATGCAGGAGATGTACATTCATGTACGCTAATCCTTTCTGTCCTCAACAGAAAAAGGCTTTAAACATTTTCATATAAAAACCTCTATTTGGCACATCCTGAGTATTAATGATTTACCATCAAGCTCCCGCGGCCCTTTTTCCTCTGAAGTACAGAACAGTACCAGGAGCCTGCAGATACTCATACATCACTTCCCAGCTGGTGGAGTATGTTTTCTGCTGTGAATCTACCAAGTCCTTACCTCAAGTCTTCAAACATAATATCTCACACTTATCATAACTCTTAGGCTTTGATTCCATGGGACTGAACTCTTAATTTATACCTACAGGAGGTGCTTATTCCCAGTTGTCGTCTCTAGGACCAACCAGTTCACAATCCTTGGACTACTGGTGTTTACCAGCTTCAGAGGCAGGGTAAGGACAGAGGTGCCAACCCCACGTTCAAGACAGGAAAGAGAAGATCAGTGACCGAAGTCCAGACGCACTCAAGCACTTAGAAGCGCGAATCCAGTCACCAAAACCAGGAGGAGACGGGCTATTAAATATTAGACCATAAAAAGGTTTATACCATTAATCTTCCCTGTAATTACGTCCGAATAGCAGCAGAACAGCAATTAAATCCATACTTCTCTGGTCTCTTGTTCCAGCTTTAACCACCAGCTTGCCCCTTCTCAGGAGCTGCTGCTGGACAAGCTGGTGCATCCAATTTTGATGTGAAGAATGCATGTTTTCAGGGGAAGTCAAGTGGGTGCAGTTGTGTTCCTACACCTACGGCCAGGTCTCTGAACCCTGAGGCTACTGGTGAATGCAAATTTCTGTGTACTTGGAGAATTGACAAGGAACGCTGCTACTACAGATGGTACTCTGGAAAAAGGAGCACTTCGCATCTGTTTGCTATGCAAATTGATTCATTTAACATTTGTTGACAGCAGGTCAGTTTAGCACAGGAATCAGGCTAGAAAGCTGGCAATTTAGGAACTGAGTTCTACTCGGTCCTCTTAGAAATGAAAAAATCCAAGGGAGAATTAAAAGTAATTAGGCATAAACCAGCAATTAAAGCCAGAATGAATTGCATTTTTAAACCATTAAAATTCTTGCTGCTTCCAGAGAACTAGGGACCATGGTGGGTATCTACAAAGCAAACACAAAAGAGAACACGACTGCAGCAATGCTTTCTGACCCACAGACGCGGGACATCCCCCCTAAAGCACAGAAGGACCTCGGGGGAAACCTGGAGATACAGCGAAGGTCTCTGGCACCGCCTGGGTGCACGTGAGCTCGTCTCAGCTCCATCAGTCCTGCAAATAATTCAGCTTGTGCTCTTCTCCTAGAGCATCTTCACGTCTTGGTCGAAGTTGTGGGAAGGACCATGAAAGGGCCTGGTTAAGATGCACCAAATCATTACGTTATTTAAACTGCAGAGAGTACAATTTAAAAACAAATGCTTCTGGATTGAAAATCCCAGGAGGGATTTTGGAGTTTAAAGAAAAAAAAAAAAGACAGTAACTAGAAGATACATTCTCCACATACCTAAACGAATAAAATATAATGCCAAGACATGAAACTTGAACTGCAAAGAAATAAAGGAACATCTGTACATATTTAATGATTCTCTTGGAAAATGTCTTCCTTACTTCTTCTCCAGTCCTACTTTTCCATAACCCAAAATCTACGTAATTTCAACACATTTATATAGTTATGCTTTTTACTGTTCCTTTCCAGATTTATCTCAACAGGTTCAACAAAATATAATATAAAATTACAGCCAAGGTAGCATTTATCACAAGGCTCATGACCATTTTAAGTAGTAAAATTACTATGGACATAGCAGATCCATTCATCATATTGGGTCTGCCCCTATAAACAGAACACAATAATGGAAGAGGAAACATATTTTTCCTGACCTCAGGATGAGAATGGAGACAAAATTATCATCACCTGCACTAGTTCCTGAGAACTTCACTGTTTCTTGGCAAAGATTACAGAAAAAACACGCAGTAAATTTCATTACCAGGTCACAGTTTGCAAATTGGCTGTGCTGCCAAGTCTTTATTTTTCAAAGGGGAATACAGGATTCCCAAAACGTTTGTTTGAAGAGTTTTTGGCAAGCCAAGTGGATGCCACAAGAGAAACCACTCATCATGTTCCAGGATGATATCAGGATCCAGAAGATCCCTGCAACGGCCACAGTCCCAGGAGAAGGTTGGACTTTAGAAGGAGCCCTTCAAATAAACACCAGTCTTCATCGTCAATATAAACTTCAAGCAGTTGAGTTTTCTTCCTTTGATTCTTACTGGCTCTGTATACGTTGTCACCTAGCTACAGTTGTGTGGATGGACACCACCAAGTATCATAGATAATCAAGAGTTATTTAATTTAGGGCAAAAGATGCAGTGTTTAAATGGCATTCTTGATGCTAAGAAGCATTTTAAGAAGATGTAAAGGCAAATAAGTGTGTGTTGTTTTTTTTTTTTTTTTAAATTACTTGTTTTCAATTATTTTGAAAAAGTGTTTCAAAGGCTCCACATTATCAAAGGAAAGACCTAGATTAAGAACAAAGCTTAAAGGAAAGATCAGAAAGCAGTGTTAAAAAAACCCCCACAAATAATTAACCACTGGCAGTTCACCTTGTGAATCACCAAGTTTGAAACAAACTCACCCACATCTGTTAATAAACTTCATTAACTGAAAATATTATACTGAACGGAATGTCATCTTGTGTGCATAATGCCTGTCTTCTGCTTGGGCATCTGAACTGCAGAGACATCGGAAACCTCAGAAGCTCAAAGATCCCCCCAGGTTTTTTGGAACAGGAGGCAGCACACACGTGAGGCTGGCGCTCCATCAGGACTAACCTGCCAATTAAATATCACATTGGTCAACAGTTTGCAGTCTGCAACAAGCTCCACTCGTGGAAAATTGAATTTCTAGGACCAGTTACTGTGTCAATGAGAGAAGAGCAGGCAAATGGGTTTTTAAAGACTGACGTCTGTCAGACAGATGGCTGCACCAATTTATTCGCTGCCAGTGTTAACTACCTTGCTCGTGATTTTAAGGATGAGCTGCAGAGGACTTAAACAAATAATGCAAAATTATTTCCAACAGTAGTACTGATAGCTACATTTAACATGTCCATTTTTATATGTAGACCTGGAAGTGCTCTACAAAATGTATGTAACATGACCAACACTGCAACAAGAAGTACGATCAACTGGAAGACAGGTCATGTCTCACCTACTCCTGCATCGTTGTCTCTTGTCCTGGACTCACTTTGTCTCACTGCAAGAAGTCAGGAGACAGCAAGACGGTTCCCCCCGCTCTCTGTGCAAGAGGCTGCTCTAAGGCACAGCAAGAGACATGGACAAACTACCTTTCCAGACTGCCTGTCCCAGCTAACCTCTGCCAACACGTCTCCATTTACCTTAAGCAACTGCTTCCGAACATGGAATCACGTTGCCTCATGTCTGACTGAAGCTCCAAATTTTCCACAAGGAAGCACATAGTCCCATGACACTATGACAGCAGAGACTACAGAAGACAGGACTGAAATACACTTCCCCCTTTCAAAACCAGAATCAGTCACCACTCACTGGCTGCTGTTCTAACGCATCTGAAGTGCAGCAGGATCACTTAAGAACCAAAAGTTCAATTCTCTAATATACCTCAGTACTGCATTCCACACATCTCTTCATTAGCCCGAAGAATACAATGCCCAAAGTGGCACATACAAGCTTTTCCATGTCCTGTAAAACCAGTACCTTACTTTGAGATTAGAAAAACCCACCAAAAACCAACAAACAAAACCAACCCAAAGGTATCTTGGAATGTAGAAGTTGAAGTGGATCAGGGCACTGCACATACTAATAAAAATGTACGATGTGGATTAGGTTGGTCTAATAATGATCAATTTATTGTCTACACTTACTGGAGAATCTCATATTCATACAGATAATCCTTTTATCCCCCACCATGACTAATTTCCTCTTGCAGAACATCATTAGAAAATGAGACACTAGTAAGTAAAGCCCTATGATGTCTGGAGCCTACTTAAAGGACCTTAGTTTCCAGTGGGACCGCAAATAATTTCAGTAATGGGCCCTTTCAGAACGCTTTTCATTACTTTCTTCATTTGTGAAGTTACTCGGGGGAATAGTTATTGCAATTTAGAGACCACAAGCCCAGGAAACAGAAATGAACCAACTTCTGAAGATGCATTAATCAGTAGCAATCTGACAGAAACACACTTCAGAGCAACAGAAGGTATGATGCCAAATCTTTATTAGTTTTGTTCAAACTAATTGACTTCATCGTGAAGCTGAAGAATCTAACAGGGCATCTCCACTATTTTATCTCGAAGAAAATAAAAAGTGAAAGACTGTTTAGGGAACATTGGTTTTTCAGACTGCATTAGGACTCCTGACTCCAGCTTCTAGCACCTTCTGTCCTGCTGCCAAGGTGCTTTCAGAAATGCAAATACAGTTTCTAACCAGAAAAGTCTCCTTTGCAAGGAATATTAGAAATACATTCCTAAACAGTCAGTAGGTAATGTTTTTAAATTATTTCCCATGGGTCCTTATTCACTTTAGCTTAAAAATAGGAGCATGCCCACAAAAGGGTTTGTGGCTAAAACTGGATCCATGGTTCATGTTCAGCGTAATTCCATGAAACTACTTCCCTGGCATCTGCAAAACGATGCCTTTTGATAGCAGAAGGCCTAAAACCAGTAAGAAAGTTGATTGAAAACACTTTTCAGATACATAAAAACAGCACCACTAAGGGAAGCAGAGAAGGTGCCCAAAATTTGTAGACGCAGCCCACTGATCGCAGTACAATCGACAAAAGGAAGGTGATTGTCAGTACAAATGGCACAGTTTGCATTGCAAAATGCTCTTTTTGTACTTCTCTTGGCAAATAACCTTACCTGGGTGACTCTCCATTGTATTATACACCTCCCTGTACTGGTGCACTCCCCTAACCTGGATAAATAACCCTCGCACAGACCCACACTGACAGCCCTGCAGCAGGAGAGCGCGTAGCAGGCAAATACCTCCAAGCATCGCTGTTGTGGGCACTGAAATGGGGATATTTGTGCAAAAATGAAAGATATGCGATCCTTCATTTTGAATCAAATTAATGTTAACAAAATCCTAAACACGGGATGCAGTGAAAAGATGAGTACTCCACAGTTCTGTCTTACCGTAAGCAACCAGAAGTGTTCTTGAAGACAGTTGTCCACTCAGCATCGCGAGGCTTCGAGTCCTCATTGGGCTCGCTCTCCCAACCTGAATGGGGTATGATCACCTCGTTGGTGAGCGTCTGCAGGCCGTGGTTGATGATGACCATCTTCAGGGGCTCGTAGGAGGACAAGTTCCACAGGGTGCCTGCAGGAGAAACGCTGATTATTAAACAACAAGAGAATAATGACTATTTTAAAACTCTAGATTAAACAGAATCACTAGAAGGTTAAATCATAAAACTAAATGAAAAGTAGAAACTGCTTGGTGAGATGCCAGACTAGCACATAGCTCGGGGAAGATTCCACCGTCGCTGCAATAGAAGCATTTCCAAAAGCACTGAGGTACTTTTGTCAAGACATGGATATTGTTGAAGACAAGTACACAAATGTGATGTGCAATTGGAGATTGATAGGGTTTTCCTACTAAATACAAATTTTGTTACACTTTTAAGTCTAGCTATGCTTTGAAAAGTAAAAATTCATCCAGTGCAGCAGCCACGTATATATTTATTGAGGATCATTGATCTTATGCTTATCCTCTGCACAAGACAATATTTCATTCTAGACTCCTCTCTATTATTTACTTTCACATTTTCCTGTTACAGGCAATATTGGTGTTCAAATCACCTGGTGCCACAAGCATGTCATTCCGTGAAGAAGCTCAGAACCAAATCTCCCGTGTCTTTCCATTTTTTCCTTAATTATGAGCCAAAATAGACAGAAGTCAAACATCAAAACAACGTAACAGGAGAACAGCCTTACAACTGTAAAAATACCCTGTCTTAGACGGGTGATACAACTTAGCAGAGCTGCATCAGTGTCCTGATATTGCTCATTAGGTTAGGGCTGTACCGGGACAGTCACTTCAGAGATAATTTCTCCACAGGCACAGCCTGGTAACGTTTAAGAACTACCAGCAACAACACTCAGAGGGAGCCAGATGCAAGGTGTGTGAGAAGTGTAAGACTAGCAAAGTTTCAGAGAGACCGAACAGAGAAGCTAAATTGCCCAGAACACACAGGAAATCTTTCTTAGGTGGATACAACATAAACCTTAAGCTCCCTGTGTTAATACAGCTGTGAATCTGTGCACATTACAGTGCCAATTGTCAACACTCACCTCTTAGTATACACGTTTAAAACAAAACACAAAACAACCAAGGTGCAACCTTCTGTTTCAGTCATTTCAATCACTCCAGGTTTTAAAACCTACAATTTTCAAATTTTAAAAGCGACTGGGCAAAGATTTTGGATCTATTGCTTCTGTCGCAGGTCTGACACACGGATTTGCTGGACAGAGAGTGAAGACCCCTCAGGGCCACCACGGGGATCCCCTAGCAAAGGCAGCTCCCGCGGGAACACCCCTGCACACTGCACTGCTGCACGAGTGGCAAATGCCAAATGTCCTGTTTTAATACCCGAGTATTACCCATACAGGGTCATGACAGGTACCAGGTTAGGACGGGAATTTTATCTCCGTGTGAGTGGTGAGTGGCACTTGGACAATAACCTCAAAGGCTGAGGATTAGCAGAGCCAAGTGCTACGGTGTCCCCTACTCAAAGTGATCTTCACACAATCCAGGCATCCGTTCAGGCCGTATTAATTAATAGACTCAGAGGCTGACAACAGAATGAACACCACAATGTTTCTTCCAGTCTTTTTCTAAAAACATACAAAAATACTGCTTTTTTTGGCCTGATTCCCTTGCTGTTAATAAACAACACACTGCATAAGAGTTTCATGACCCACTTTTTTAGCTTTCAAACAAGACTGTATAGGTGAAATAGGAATTATTTCGCTCTTCATACTCATCACAATTAATCACCCTTTGCCACTGCGAAACACCAAACACAATGGACAGTAAAACACAAAACAAAACACCAGAAAATCAAGCAGAAAATGCTATTTTTCTTTTAAAGTCTTTACTTTTCAGAACAAATACGCATCAACTGAGGAACCTAGTGCGGCTTTTGTAAGGATCCTGCATTTCTGTTCTTTTTGAAACGGCAAAGTATCGCAACTGGAAATTGTGTGGAGACTTAAAATCATCTCTATGTGGAAGAGCTAAGTTTGAAAATCTGACAGCCCTTCATATTTAAGAGCTCTTTAGTGCACATACGGTTTCTGCACCTGAAATGAGATGCTGCCTTTTCCTCTTTCCCGGAGGAGTGACACAACCTGTTATCTCTGGTGTGAAACTACAAAGGCAAATTTCACTGCTTAAGAAGAATGAGGCAGAGATATACTTAAAAAGCCAAAAATACCTATCTAATTTCCAAGAGCTCTGATATTACAGGATTGTACAAGTTTTCCAGTGCTCAAATCTTTCGCTTGTCTTAAGACTTCGAGATTTGTGTCTAGATTTCAATACTTCCAAACCCAGTGTGCAAAATGAAACCATCACCTCCAAACTCCCTCTTCTCCTGTGTTCTCATTCACCAGTAGTTATTTCAAGAGAACAAACACAACTGGGATTCAATCACATTTTAACTGGGTTGCAACACCAAAAGCAGCACAAACCTGCCCCTCTACCACCCGCAAGTCAGCTTTGTGATAGCAGGAACCCCATCCAGAGCAGGAGAAGCACTTGCCCCTGCAAAACATCTCTTGTACATACTCATCCAGAATTTTTAGTTAAGAGGCTGACTGCAATTTATGAAATAAACCATTTACAGCAAACACATTTTGAGTGTCAGTCTCACTGAGTGCCTGTCAGACCGGGAACCGAAGGCCTTTCCCTCATCTTCTTTGAAGGAAAAAAAACCCAACACATTTCAAGCTTTTCAACTTCTCATCTGCCTCCCATCGCTCAAATATTTCATAAAAAACATCAGCTAACTGTAAAGAATAAAAGACGGTCTTACTACTAGAAAAAAAATATCAGAAAGCTCTTCAAATTCTTCAAAAATGTCAAAGCACTTAAATGTGTAATATTGTCTTTGAAGGCTGCACAAGGAAAAGCAGAATAATCCCTTTGTTGAAGAGCGTTCGGTGAAGGAAAACGCCCTGCACTGAACAGAGAGGTGGCCCACGATCAACAGGGCTGAAGGAATCTTACAGTGCCAAAGGCAGAGGAAAAATTCAGATTCAAGGCTGACTTCATTGGGAAAATATTCCACAAGAAGGGATACAGAAAATAAAGGGTGAAAATACATTTCTCTTATTCAAAGTTATGAACCAAAGTTATGAATCCAGCATCCTTTCAGTTCTTGAGAAAAAATAATCATCTAAAAGATACTGATAGTTGCAGCCACTGAAGCTTAAAAAAAAAGAACAAATTCAGATGAGACTGGAGGTTTTAGCACCGCAAGACAAAATCAAGCTACAAAAAATAAAATCCTTGCGAATTTGACATTCCTCTTTAAAAATCAGTCCCTGACTGTATTAGCATAACACACTAATGATCTAACAAGCTGGAAACACTGGCTTTAAAACTCTAAGTTTAATCAATTCAAATGAACAGCACTCAAGAGAAATCAAGTCACTACCACAGCAGCATAAGGGAAATGAAGTTATCTCCATTTTCCATGCACTTGCACTGCTAATATTGGCCTTTTGGACCACAGATCGCATTCATTTTAGGACTAGAGAAAGAAGATGAACTACAGCTTTCCAGAAGATGATCACAATTGTGATCAATATTTATTTTATTCATAAACACGATTTGCAATATACATATACATTTCTAACTACCAACATTACTCCTACTCTTTCAGCATGTTAAGCAGGGACAATAGCGACAAGTTTTTGTTTCAAAGTACTGATTATTGTAAAAACATATTAAAAATTACTGTAAGCTATGAACATAGCAATATGATTCAAGTAATATTAAAAGTGATTATGGCCACAGGCATAATTTCCTAAGTCTCTGCCTCCTTGGAGCTGTGAAAAGATTGCTAAAGGAATTGTGATAGAATACACACAGGCTGTTATCTTCTGAAATCTAAGGGAACTGTGTTCCTGCTGTGCTTGCTTACTAGCAAAAATCCAATGTCACCAAGAAATTAGACGAAGCCGCTGTTTAACTCTTTATCTGTGGCCCACACTACATCATTTACTATACAGGACAATAAAGCACTCTGCATTATATTCACCGAGGGCTTTTGTTGCACGTTGGTGCTGTACGCATTTATGGACAGACTTGTTTGATAATTCTAAGTTGTGAAGATTGGATGTGTGCTTCTTCAAGCTGAACAGTGGCCAGGCTGAGAACCTCGACACAACGTGCCGGAGAATACACCACGGAAAGGCTCCATCTTCTGACAAGCTTTCTAACAGAAAATGGAAGGAGTAAGGTCATCTGAAACCTGAAAGCTCAAGACAGCCAAGGTGCTTCAGAGACACGTTAGTGCCAGATGAGCTGACAGATCTCACACGTGAATGCCCAGGTGTGAATTCCGAGCAAACTGATCCATCTGCAAGTTGCCATTATAGTATTAGATCAAAATATCTCCTCTGCAGAGCATTTTGAAGGTCAATCATTTTTCAATTAAAACGAGTTTGGCAACATACACATCAGAAAAATCATGTTCTGCACCACTTAAAATCAGTTCAATGTCATCAAACAACAAAATTACTTCCAATGTTCGCACAACGAACAAAATTATTCATTAAAGCTACCAACTTCTGATTGCTTTTCAAAGAATGTAATAGAATTTTGGTCTTGCATATCCAATGGGAACATTTGCTTCACAAAAACACCCCTATTACTCAAGAGAAAACTTTTGCAGTTTTCATAATCAGAACAGATTTAATTCCTTATCAGCTGAATCCTTATTTCTCTGTTTCTCAAGGAAATGATACACTGAAAGTTCATTAGTACAGTTCCAAGACCAGAAAGGGATGCAAGGGAGAATTCTGTGGAGTATTTCTCACCACAACTCTACTCATGATTTACTTATGGACACTAACCATTAAATCGATCTTTTCTCAGAGCAGAAGAAGAGACACACTTTGTAATGCCACACTTTAAAAGACAGAAAATTGTGATCTGTGGCATTTTATGATTGTATCTTGAGTTTTGAAGGTATTTTTACAAACCTGATGTATCTGTCTTACCTTGAGGGACATGTTTTAGTGCTATTTGCAGATACATCAAGAATGTTTGGTAAAACAGACATGGCATTAACCCAGAGAGGGTTTTCAAATTCTGCTAAAACCAGTGCTATCTGAAAGGAAAAAAGCTGTAGACTTTGTTAACGTGGTAGTAGTGTTGTATCAAGTGTACTCAGCCTCCTTCCAAAGCTGCACACCAATGAGTTTGCCTAATCGGGGTTCTCCAAAACGTATATTCTGGGAGACAGTCAAGTGAACACAGTTCTGGTTGCCCTGATTCCAAACAGAACGTCACACCCGCCGTTCCCCTCATGCTCCGCTGCCACCACATCCACCTCTCACATGTTTCTAACCCGGTGCCCTGGCTTCTTCCCCCTCCATTAACCCACTGCCCAGCCCCGGCTGTCTGCACTGGTTCAGTCTCTCCTGGACACCTGTGGCTGCTGCATCACATCACCAAGTTACCAAGAGCCCATAGAGCTGTACTGAAGCAAATAAACTATTTAGAGCTCTCAATTCAGATGAGAACGACGTTCTGCGCTAAAGCGTGCTCTCCAGCTGCAAACAGCATCCCTTACTGAATGCTCCGTGTCCTCCTGTCCTGCAGGCAGGTCCCACACCCAGAGAGGCAAAACTCCAAGACTGCAAGTGCTCTTGAATTCAGACATCTGAATTATTTAAATGTCTTTAAATTATGTAAATCTCTTATGGACAGCAGGATTATTTCATCATTCACCCACATCTGGGAAGACCAGCTGATGACGACTATTCAGCTTTTGAAAAGCAGCCAGTATTGAGTTAAAGGAATATTAAACCACAGGGAAGTCAATGTGTCATTCCAAACTTGAATTTGCAGCCTGTTAAAAGAAATAAACAAGCAAACCCTGTACACTGTTGTCTTTTCTTCCCCCCTTTTCATTGCTGCAGAATCCCCAGAGACTTCACTCCAGACAGAATGAAAAACTTTCATGGCAAAGGTAGACTCTGGTTTATTACCAGGGAAAAGTACCCAGATAGGAAGTCAAGATTTCTACCACGACAACATCGGAATTGTGATCTGAATTTCTGAGCCTGCAAACACAGCCCTTTTGTAGCAGCCACGGCCAAACGCTCCCTTTGCACCCCACGTTGGCTCTTGTTTCTCTCTGCTGACTTTTGGAGCTCATTTTTCAAACAGACAATTCCCCATTATCAGCTGAGGCTTTGAACACTGACTGCAAGGACACCAGCACCCGCCACAGAGGCATTGCTGGAATACTCTTCTCTTCTATATTGATGCTTGAATGTCTCGCACTGGATCTGGTAATATCATCTTAGACGTAGAATGAAATGATGCCTGGTCAGGTGGAGATTAAATGCACATCACCTGTTACTGGACATCTGTTTAGGTTAATGCCCTCAGTATTCCTGGTGTTGCTCAGTAAATGGAAATAAAGAGCTTTAAACAGCAAAAAGCAAAGTGGAATGAAAATACTGTATTTAATTAGCAGGAGCTACTGTCAAATAAAATGCATTTGAACTCTAAAACTAATTAATCAACTGGAGATCAAAGCAATAGCCATATAGAGTGAAAATGGAAAACACTGAGTTTGTTTTTGTCATCTCAAAAGTGACTGATTATCATTTAGCATTATAATGATATTCCTTCAGAGTAAATTATAGACCGGTTTCTCCTTTCTTGAATCTAAAGAAACGAATTTATTCCTTCTCAGCACTCCAGAAATGAGTTTTGGGTAAACTAGAACAGTGCATAAACAGATGTTATTTAAAAAAATAATCATAAATTTAGGTCAGCCATCATACTAAATTACTGCAACAAATGGAATATAACTACTACCTATAGAGTCTCTGGGTTAAGAGACAATGCACCAACAGCAATCAAAGCACAACCAACACACTACTCAGAGGATCTCTGACAAACCAGCTCACTGGAGAGGGACTGAAAAACACCCCTGCTAGTTTCCAGAGACTATATTTAGACCTCATTTGCTAAATATCCTATAATGACTGCGGAAGAGCAGTTGGAACAACCAAGGCCACTCTTCAGCCCAGAGAATTATGATTACCAGTAAAAACTTGGAGAGCCTACTATAATTGTTTTGAAATTATGACAGAATTATGATGTTTACTTCTCATGGCTTAATCCACATTCACAACAGGGCCTGCCTGGAGAATCCAACACTGATAAGGTAGCTGAACAATTGCAGCCCTCGACTCATTTTTGCACTCACAAAACTTTCTGAAAAATTATGTTCTGGCACTGAAATTCGCTGCAACTGCCCTGGTCTCCATCCAAACATCCTCCGCTGCTTCTGAGAAGAGAAAGGGAAATCCATTTCATTCCTCGTGAGTTATGGGAGACTGAAGAACAATATATTTCTCCTTAGTTTAAGAGCTGACATACTTTTCCACCCTTTTTCCACTTAACGGCTGAACTTTGAAACTTGGCATATACTTTATTGCTCTTTTTGGATGATGTCCAAGACTAAGTTCAAATAAAAACCAGGTTGAATAAAGGAGTTATAAGTGCTTGAAAACTCCTTGCAAAGTGTGCATGAACTCATTAACTTCAAAACTTAATTCTCCCTCTTCCGATCATTGAACAAGCAAACACTATGTCCAGAGCATCTCAACAGCAGACTCCACACTCCTTAAAACCTGAGTTTTCCAGGTCAGAAGTGCTGTAGCTTCACACACAACCTCAGAGTCCTCAGCAGCAGGGGCTGGAAGTGTTCCTGAGAAGATTGTTCTATCAACATGAAGTAGTTGGGACACGGCAGTAGAATTGCTTTATAACAGATTAACATATCTTACCTCATGATCATAAAACGCTGAGGGCAAGCACACAACAAATTACCTGTCAAGGAAGTCGCTATAACTCATTTAAGTTTCAATAACTCGACCACATGCAGTTGCATGTGACACCCAAGCGGCACCATTCATCTCCCAGCGGGCAGGGAAACCCGAGTGTGACGCACACACTGATAATCCCGATTTCCTCCTGAAAGGCACGTTAGCCTCTGGCTTTCTCACACCACACATGTGGTGTGCTAAAGAAACAGCTGCAGCCAGGGGTCTAAATCGTCCTCTAGTCTCCAGAAATTCTTGTTCCTGAAGCTGAAAAGAGTCCTATAAAAAACAATTAATTACAGAAACTACAGATACTGACCTGTAATTAGTTCTCTGACTTCCATGTCATTTGTTTTTCGCAATAGTCTGATCAATGTAGGGATCCCATCACAGTTCTTTATAGCCACCTTGTTTTCATTATCCTTCCCATAGGAGATGTTTCTGAGAGCCCCACAGGCTTTACGATGGACCTCTGGCTTTGGATGATCGAGTAAGCCCACCAAGATGGGGATCCCTTTGAGGTGCCTCACGTCCTTTTTGATTTTATCGTTCTCGTAGCACAAGTGCTGCAAGTAGGCTGCGGCGTTAGACTTGACCGGGTCGATGGGGTGGCTGAGCATGGCGATCACTTCGGGGAGGTCGGGGTCCCTCCACCGGGGGTCTTTCCGAATGCTGTCAATGGAGGGGGAGCGCTTCCCCAGCCGGTCAATGCTGGCCATGCTGCCTCTCTCCGGCTGTGCCAGCGGGGCCGCGTAGCCACCGTGAAGGTAAGGGATCCTCTCCTCCACCATCTCTGTCTCGATGGGGTCATCGTAGCCCCTGTAAGAAGCAACAATACCAATAGAAACGACAAAAAGCACACAAACCACATTTAAACACTGCACCTCTGAGTCCGTATGGAGATTTCAGCTATGAGCAAGCATTTTAATATCACAAACTTTTTAATATCACAAACATCATTATGGGCCGCATATTTACACTTTCAAATAATTTATCTGTAGTAACTTGCAAATTAACCATAGCTGAGCACTCAGCAGTGAGGGGACTAGAGCACAGTGTTTGTTTGGCAATGAAATGATGACAGGAACTGCAAGTCATCAAACAGATTGCTTTCATTTCGGTCACTTAGCAAAACAATTAGGATAGAGCTGGATTATATTTAGTAGGGAACTCTGAGCTTCATTAATGCTGCTCCTTCTGCAACAACTCCAAACTTTAATTAAAGGCATTCAAGGCCTGAGCAGAGACCACAGACACTTCTCACCAAGTCTGAGAAGTCCCACTACATTTCCATGTTGGTGCTCACACAAGTACACCAAGCTCATCAATATACATAAGAATATCAAAGATGACGGAAAACCTAAGTCCTGAATCCAGGTATGTAATAAAAGTCCCTCTTGTACAGAATCATTTGGAATACAGATAAGAGGCTGATAGTCAAGAGACCTGGGTCCAACTATTAACAGCACAGTAATTTGCTGGACATCCAAAACAAGTGCTGTACTCTGAGCTTTCCTCCCCAGATCAGCAACTAACCTGGATGTAAGACACTCTGAAAATAATTTACAGCACTAGAGTGAATGTCACCCATCTTCTTGTGCTGCAATTCACTGCATGAAACTGAAGGTCACTCACAACCATTAACACATCCATTCAGATATTGCTGTCCTAGTTCACACAAAAGGCAAAGTTACAACCAACGCAGTTAAAAACACTCTAACGCAATACATTCTTACGCTACAAATATGCATAATCTTTTAAAAAAAATCAGTATTTGACAAATACTGCTTCTTTAACAAACACTGCTGCAACTATGAGCTCTAACCTTCCGAAGAAAAATTCCTCCCCTCTAGTTACTTCCTACAAGCACCTGCTAAAGGCAGAACATTTCTGCAAGAGATTTTTAAGGAAAGGCATTGCCAACTTCAGAATTTGGTTTTGAGATGCACTGATATACTTTATCATCCTTTATTCAAAGCGATACCTTTCAGCCTCCAGAACGTGCTTCGGTGCAGCCACCTGCGAGGTAACACCGGTGCAAGACCCACCGCTCAAAAATTCTTCCATTTTATATGTGAATAATCCCACAGGGCAATAAAGCGACTCGTACCTAACAGCTATGAACTCCCACAAACACTTGCAGTCGTACAGTCTCTCCTCTCCTGGGCTCACAGCAGCTCGCTAACCTGGCTGAGACAGAAGCTGAATCAAAATTCCAATTAATCCTGTTGTTTCAAGCCTCAAGTCTAGAAGATTTTCTTCCTCATGCTGCCTCTCCTCTAGTACTACTCTTAGTAGATGTTAACATAATTTGATTTTTTAAATTATTTTTTTTAAAACAATTGCAGCTTTTTGCCTGTTTTTTTTTTTTCCTGGCCAGATTAGCTCCTATCTTACTACTGTAGTTACCTCAGTCAAGCAAGTAGTTTTAATTGCTACAAAATCATTGTTGAAAACTTTCATTTTAAGAACCGATGGATGATTCCTTATGTCAGGCTGAAGAAAGTACAGACCATTAGAACTCAGAAGAAAATGGAGCTTGCTGTTATCCTAAAGGGACTGGTAATTAAACCAGACTCCGGGGAGAAGAACAACTGGAGGTGGAGGCTGAACTTGGTCTTGTACAATTAACGCTTTTAATGTTAAAAGCACCTCTACTGACTTTAAGTTACTCTAATTGCTGAATGAAAGGATAAAAATGGGCCAGTATCCAAAACTCAGAATGAATCTGAAGGAATCCTTTTATCGATGCAGCTATTTGTGTATGTATAATTCAGTACTTGCTCTACACAGTAATTTACAGTGTCTGGACAGCCGTTGTATTTTCTGTTACAGAACAAAGCTGATTCCATCATTCCAAGAACACAGTAACAACACCGAAAAGATTTACTTTTGTGCATATACACACAGCAGAAGTAAAAACAAACCTCCTTAACTGTTCCTCAAACAAAATTCTGCTTTTCACATATGCAAATTTGGGACAACCAGCATTATAACTACAACAGAAACTCATTTCTCAAACTCATCCTCATGTTAAATTCTTATTGACTTCCTAAAAGAAAATAAGCAGAAGATTAATTTTAATAATTGCCCTCTGCACAGCTGTTGCTTGCTTGACTTGCTAACTCGCCATTCAGCACGTCTCACTGCTGCGAGCTGCCCACAAGACAACTGCACACCACCCCAATTACACCTGCACAATTAAGCTTCTCTTGCCTTCTGATCCATGCAAATACACAAAGATAATTACTGTCTTGGGATGCAGTTTGTTTGCATTATTTCCGTGAAGCTGTCCAAACAGAACCACATGGATGGGCCCATCTTCCTCGTGCTGTATTCTCTCCCCCGTGCCACACAATGCTACTCAGTTTCATTACATTTGCCCAAAATAACACTTCAGTTAGGACATTGAACTGCAACACTGTCATGACTGGAGAAAGGACCACATAACTCTTATACCAACAATGCTACCTTTTAAAATATTATCACTCATTAAATAGGAATGTGAATACTTGAGTGAACAATCAGTCATTTTGAAAAAATCAGAAAAAAGATCATATCTCAACTTGCTACTTATTAGAATGAGATTTTTGGTTGCTGTTGTCCATTGGTTGGGTTAGTTGTTTTTTGGTTTTTCTTTCTTTCTTTTAACATAAAGGTTTTTTCTTCCATCTTTCTGATACAAATCTACTGATCCACCCAAGACAGCCAATAGGCTTTAACGACTCTCGCCTTTGACGATCCCTCTCTGATTAAATCCCCAGGACACAGGAACACGCTGTTTCAGGGAAGAGGCTGCGTTCCCAGCGCTGCGGGTGGTGGGGAGGGCAGCGGTGACCACAGCACACGGTGCTGACCCCGTCCCCACAGCAGCAGCAAAGCATCCTCCAGGAAACACACCCTGACCCATAAAGACACTGGGAAGTGACTTGTAAAAACTGTTGGTATTTTCATACAGTCCTGTGCAGGACTAGCGAGAGCTTCAGCACACGCAGCCGTTTGTGCTCAGGAGGCCAGGAGCTCTTTGCCTTGGGACTGAAGAGACCTGGTAGTTGGCCAGAGTTGCTGAGTACAAGCATCTTGCCTTCCATCTGTTTGCAGCAAGGCAGCCGAGTTTTCAGGATGCTGTGGGTCTCACTAATCATCTGTCTCAGGGAATTGATCAAAACACACTCTAGCACAGATAAAAACTGGGAGAAAGCTTGTGGATTTATCATCTTCCTTGTGGCTTCAACACAGGCACATTTGAGTAAACAGGTGAAGGATTTACACATTAAATCCTCAACAATTTAGACAAGTGTTACATTCATCACAGTTTGCAGCTGGTGTCTGCTCAGGATAAAAGACCAGAAAGGCTTGGGAATTCAGTAGGGAACTTTGTGCCAAATATTGAAGAGGAAATCCAAGGACCTTGCAGAATGAGGTCCTGCTTTCGCCAGCCTCTGTTCCCAAGAGGAGGACACACGAGAGGATTCAAAACTAGACTGAATTTTCTGTTGAGACAAGTCTGAGTTACAGGCCACATGGTTAAAACACCAAAATCCCTTTGACTGGAACTCCCTACAAGCTGGTAATGGATGAGCTGACACACCAACCTCAGCCACACGTCAGTCTTCTGCTACCAGATGATCACCCAACTCAGATCCCGTTCACTCTATGGAGGAGTGTCAGGAGAAAGAAAGAAAAAGGTTTTTCCTACACCCCATTCTGCCCAGGCAGGTCCGGAAGCTCCTGCCCCAAACTGGACAACAGCCCAACACTGCCACCATCCGGGTATTACATTAACGCTTGGTCAACCAAAGCGATTCTATGATTGAAGCAGAGAGGCCGATGTCCAGCAACAGGCACCGGCCCAACCCCGAGGCCACCGGCACAGGGGCTGCCGAGATCACCCTTGACACAGGGGACGTTCGGCCAGTGCGGACTGAAAGTCTGTCTAAAACTGCAAGCCTTTATATTCAAGACTGAAGAAAGACACCTGAGGTAGATTGTGGCTAAATGTATGTGATATCCATATTCTTGCACTGCCTATACATCACAGAATCAACAGAGACCTAGTGTTACAGTTATTTCATCTAAAATCTGGCTTGTTTCCTGGTAATAAGTCAGAGTATGAAGTGACCACAAAATACAGTCCCAGCCTCGTAGATCAGGCTTCTGCTATAGGAAATTTAACAGCAGAAAACTGTTTTGTTGTTGATTTAGTCAATATTAAAAACTCATATCCTCTCTAGTCTGGAACAGTAAAACTGGAGAGAGCTGCTCCAGAGTTTTTAGGGAAAAAAGAAGTGCCATGAATGCTCGTACAAGTGCAAACTCCAGAGGTTCATTCTAGGAAGAAATTAGCCCAGAGGCAAGTAATAAGAAGTTGAAGAGAAGATCATTTAAAAAAATAAGATGCATTGTGACTTGCCTTTTTTTTTCCTGCTCATTTGTGTTAACTTCAATTTATCGATTAAAAAAAACATTCAAATAATAGTAGGGATGTTTTTTGTGAATGAAAAAATATTCATTACTTCCTGCTTCTTCTTCCAAAAGGACTGTATGTAAAACATCTAGGAATGCCATAAGACTACATATTTTTAAAGACTATAATAAAAAATCTCCAAATTTAATAAAGCAACCTACCAAATGAAGAAAAAAGGGCATAAAACCAGTTACAGATGTGTAAATATGTTCACAAGTAAATCTGAGTAATGTTAAATCAGTATTATACACTCCAAATGCCTTTCACCCCAATTTATTACACAATCTGCCTTAAACCAAACCAGAGCACATGCTGAGGAAAAGAACATTAAATACCAGGTATTCTTCTTGCAGAAAATAATACATCTTACAGCAGAGACTCAGCATAGAAGAAAACAAGACACAAACCCAGCCACAAGCACTCAAGAGCCAACAGAAGGAATTTTTGCCTTTGTGCACTTATCTGGATTTATGGATGTTTGTGAGGAGGCACATTTTTCCCCAATTTAAAATGAAATAAAGGCAGCTTAAAAAGAGGCTGGCGATGACAGAAGGAGAGCACAATAGATATTTGTGTCTGTGATCAAACGGAGCAGGCAAGGGATGGGAAGGACAATCTGCGCTGCAGTCCCTGGGCTGGGACTCACACCACAGGGTCAGGTGAGAAACCCGCGTTCAGTCCCCCCAGAACAGCATCAAAACCAGGAACCAATAGCAAGGATCCTCTCAACTATTAACGAAGGGGCAGCACTTACTGGGAAGAAAATGAGAGAATAACTTAAGTTTCCACATCGAGTTGGCAAACAGAAGAATTCTGTTTGTGACGGGATGAAGACGCCCAAGCTGGAAGCCAGTGCTGAACCCCAGCCGGTGTCACAAGTGTTATATTCAAAATGTTGTTATAACATTATATCTACTCTACACACACTCCCCTTTGGAAATCAAAAGTGCCAGCAATTTATCACATTCATTTAATAATTTTCACAAGGAATAACTTGTTTTAAAAATGCTAGAGATGAATAATCAAGTAGTAATTACCCTCACCTAGTACAAAGCACTATTTGTAGTCTTTAGTTTCTTGAAGATCAGTAGCATATCTGAAACGTACATTTATTGAATTGTTCAAGTATTTCTTTGAAATGTCAACAAGTAACTATTTATGAAGAGGCTCTCATACAATCTTCTTACGTTCTCACTAGCTCAGGTTTGCTGCCACAGTCAGGCTAATTACTTGTCAAAGCCTCTTGATCATATTAAATATGGAAAAAACTCACAACAAAAGAAATGCAAAATAAAAACTGTGAATTGGTCCTTTCCAAACTGCAAGAAACAATAAATCAAAGGGATGTTTAAAACAAAAAAACCCACGCAACAACAACAAACTTAAAAAATGCAAATAGGTAGGTTCTAAGAAGACGTTTAATTATTCATTGTGCATAGAGTTTGAAAAAATGTTAATAAAAATTTTAAAAGCACTGTTGCCTGTTTTTATAACAAGAACTGTAAACTTTTTCAGATGCAGGAGAGCACCAATTAAAGTTTGATAGGTTGATCAGATTTTAATCTGGCTGTAGTTATTCCCTTTAGCCCTATAAAATGCTGATGTGGTTCCACTTCTTGGTGAGCGTGCAAGATCAAAGATGTCACTGGGAAGATCTTCAGTGAGGTTCAGCACAACGTGGTCATGCAGCTGAGGGTGCGCGGTCAGCACAGGATCAGGAGCTGATGCTGTCAAACGCCTCCCCAGACAGGGCGCCCTTCTCCACCAGCTATCAGCTCCCCTGCAGCCAGCTGTCCCAAATCTGTGCCTGCCACATGTGCACATAACCAGACCTGTCAGAAGTCCCATGGATTACAAATCCCTCTTTTCACCTTGCTAGCAGGGGATGGCTATGGGACAACACAATGCAGTCACAACTCTCTTTTAGGAAAAGGAAAAAAAGTAACTTAGCCCTCTTCTACAAGATCATCTCTTTCTTTCTAAATTCAACCTAAACTAAGCAGCCTAGAAACACAGTGAAAGGTTCTTGAGCACTACCATCATAACTCCCTTCTGTATTTCCCATGAGTTTTGCAGTCATTTACATGCTAATGAACTGATGGCTTCCACCTGTTTTTCTGTCAAGTAATTCCACAACTTACTAGACCATTAAGAGTTCACATAAGCAAAAGCAGATTAGCATTGTAAAAAACAAGTGGGTTTTACCTTCCTTTGTGAGGTCTTCCTCTCTCTGGCACACCTGCAGATGTCCTCCGGTTCACAGTTGAGTAATCAGGATCCAGTTCATACCCTTCATCGTCTACTCCAAGGCTGCGGTTATCATCTTCCAGGCCATAGGGCTCGGGCTGGAAGCGTTCTGGCTGGGAGCGGTTCAAGTCAACGTTGCTGCCTACGGGCACCTGAGGCTGGGCAACGGGACCATAGTTATCCCTTCTGCCCGGCAAAGTGAAGCTACCATCATCTGGCCTGTAATTGCTTCCTGGCACGTAGGCGTAGCGAGGACGGTAGTTGACGCCACGAGACAAGCTGCCGTAGTTATCAGATAGGTCACCGTAACCATCATGACTGATATAAGGGCGATACTGGCCTTCGTGGCTTTCAGGGTAAGAATCATTGTAGTTGTTGTAAGATCTGGTTAAGGTGGATGATGCTTGAGGTGTGATGTACCGCTCCCCGTTCTTCATGTACCTCCTGTCTATGGAGTCTGTGTAGCTGCCCATGGGTGACGAGCCGTCCATCGTCGGCAGGCCGTCAGGCCCAAGCGGCACCTGCCGCACTGTTCTGGTCGTGACTGTTTTGACCATTTTGGTCACCTGTGAGGAAGCAGTAAATGAATGTGTTAATTTTCTCCTTGCTGCATGATACA
The DNA here is from genome assembly GCF_963082525.1 of Nesoenas mayeri. NCBI lineage: Eukaryota > Metazoa > Chordata > Aves > Columbiformes > Columbidae > Nesoenas > Nesoenas mayeri. Next base: position 7,354,220 of record NC_137565.1, on the reverse strand, counting down.
GGGAGCTACAATAGTGAAATGGGGAGAGGGCATCACAAAGCATACTACAGTGATGTGCCTGCTGAGTAGAAGCACTGGTGTACTCAAGAGTTCACCTATCAGGTTTAGGATATAGTAGTGGAAAAATACTTCTATAAAAAGCCGAAAAGACAGGTCACAGAGCCAGAGTCAAGTGCACTCTGGGGCTCTTACTACCAAACAAAAACCACTGCAGCCACGTGACAGCACGAGGAAGACACGCAAAGTCATTACCCCAGCTCAAATCTGCCCTAAATGTTTTCAGGAGGCATCTTTCCTAGAGCAGACTTTGCGATGTTGAAGAGCCACAGTCTGTCCTCCCATGATCAGCATAAATAAAACATCACATTCTCTAGTTCAACAGAAATACAGTCAGACGCTCCCACCTGATCTGTACCACTGTGCAATGCGATGGCGCTCACGTTCGGCAGTAATATTTAGGAAACCATGATCTCAAAAAGAAAAGTTTCGGGCTTTTAGACAGCACAACTACTTTCTCTTCAAAGATACAGGCCTATATTCAACCACCACTTGAAAAGCCCCACAGGTGTCATTCCATTATTTTGGTGACATTGTTTGGCAATAATGAACAGCAATGCCACACATCCTTTACAGTTGCAACTACCCTAATCATACTGGGCTAAACAAGATTGTTTAAAACATTGAAAAAATATCTGTACACAAACACATCTTTATCTTTTCTTCCTATAAATCACACATAATTTCAACACATAGTATTTCACATAACTGACCAAAACTAGCAATTTTAAGTGTCCGGAGGACACTTGCGTTCAGGGATTTTTGCTAAAGGGGAAGAACAAAGACTCCTCAAGAGTTTCCAAGAACATTCTGTCTCCATGTGAAAGGTCTGGCAATCTGCGTAAGACAGTGTCACACAAAAGCAACTACTGTTCACAAACTCGCAAAGGACCTTCTGTTTTGGTTGGTATCTGGGGTCTATTGACTTCTGTATTGTCTGCCAGAGTGACCAGCAAAAGCTGTTTTGGGGAGAACACAAAGTCCAGCAGAAGTCAATATATCCTTGGTTATCCTAACCCTAATAAAGTTATTTTAACCTACAAAAGTTAGCCTAACCATACTAAATTCTGACTTTCAGCCCTGTGTTATTAAAAAACCCAACCAAGCAACAAAACAACACACCCACAAATATGAGACAGAGACTCAATCCACCAGAGAGTTTTGCACACAGGGAGGAACACAAAATCGTTAAGAGATATTTTGGGTTTCTAAAGTGTTATAAAGGTAAATAAGCATCAGCAAATTATTTTTCTTCATGTAAGCCACAGAATGAAATGCGTACATCAAGAGAAACAGTAACTATAATGTGTATTCCTGTGGCTCTGAAGTCCACATTTTGACCTATAGCCTCCGATCTAAACATTTAGATTGGCACCAGCTTAACCAAGCTGCTGCTAAAACAAAATAATTAGAGTACATATCTTGAAGTAGCTCCAGACATGTCCTCTAGCCAGATGTTTTCACACAGAAACCCCAAACAGCGAAAATTCACCCAAACAGCATTTCTCTTCCCAGAGACATCTGTGAGCAAATGATACTCCAGCCTAATGAACTAATGAAATCCTGCAAGACTGAAAGCAGCGCAAATGTCTCTCCACCAAAAGCATCATAAAACAGCATCATGATGCTGAATAAAGTCTAGCCAGGTACCAACATGACTGTCGTATCTAATTGGGGTGAGAGCTGACAGAATTTTCCTGTTCAACCCAAAGAGATTTCTTTCACAAGTAAACTTTGGGAAAGATGTTAGCTTCCATGCCTCCTTTTTTTCATTTTTTTTAAAAAGCACACATTTTAATAATGAAAAGAAGCTAGAAACGAAACATTTATTTCATGACATAGAATCCAACAGCGGTTGTTTACTACCTGTGCACAATACTTCTGCTTCCCACTCAGCAAATGATTGCTGTCATGGCATTTATAAAACCAGACAGCATTTAGTGAACGGAAAGAGCTGGCGTAGCTTACAGTAGCTCTTTGTGAACTGGATACACACAAAGCAACACAGCTCAGTGTTCTCCTACTGAAGCCTGAAACAAAAGTTTTATTCAAAGTAATATGTTCATAAGTCATGTTCTAAGAGTAGAAAAAGCAACATTTCTCAGGCCTGAAACTGGGGGGTTTTGCAAAGCAATGACAAAACCGGACACTGCGCCTTTGCGTTCTTCAACTTGGGAACCAGCAACGGGAATAGCAAGAAGGTGGCGTTCCAACAATGTGATGAATCAGAAACTGATACTTGTGCCCGGCGGGGAACAAAGAGGCGGCTTTCTAGATGCCAGGACGAGCACTCGCATCATCTCGCAAAGTGCTTCCAGTGCCGCTCAACAGGAGCAGGATATTTTAAATCTAATTCCGAGTTTTGCTTTTCCAGACATATTGCCAGCCATGCAATTGTCAAGCTCCGATGATGCGGGTTACATAACACACCAGGTCTGGCTGCAGCAGTAGTGTGAGAGAAGGCAGCACCCAGCGCTGGGCTCTGCCTCTTTTTTGACTATTTCAGGTTTTTTTTTGGAGAATCACTGTTATTGTCAAACAGGATGAGGTAACACAACCTCAAATGTTGTTGGCAAGGACAACTGCCTACCAATATTCAGTACATCTACACAAAAAATACAAAGCAGAATCTCAGAACACTTTGACAATCAATTCCTAGACAATTTGTGACCTACCAGCTACACTTAATGAATTTTCCACCATGCTCTAATACTCTTAAAGAGTATTTACAGATATGATTTTTTCATGTGACCAACACAGAATGCAGGAGATTAATCTGCATTTTTTCCCATCTTCCAGACTGGCACAGACAAGTTTCCAGTGGCTGTGGCTAATGAAAAAAACCACTTAGCATCAGCCAGCACATGTGAGAACAAGTTTACAACGTCAGCACAGCTTCATTTCCACCGTTTTCTGAATGCTGCCCCTATTAACGAGTGGAAAGAATCAGGACAATCAAAACTCCCTTGTCAGACACACAAAAAGGAAGGTTTCTCTCAAGCATTAAAGAACACGTTTCTCATAGCAGAAAAGCATGAAATGCTTTTAGCAGAAATGCTAAAGGTGTTACGGTGGGGCAATCAAACCAAGTCTCTTTACATTTCGAAAGAGGGGGCGTATTTGCATTCATACCTCATTTGTCAGTAGTAGACATTGAGACAGAAGATTTATCACATGATAAACAGACTTTGTTGCCTACAGGACAATAAAGAGAAGCTTTTTGGAAGCAATTAGCCAGCAAACAGAGGAAGATCCATTTATTAGGTTTCCAAGCAATAAAAACAAACCACCAAAAACCAAAACAAACCCACAAGCCAAATGTCTTTATTTCAGGAAATCCAGCTAAAGGGAATCTTTCATTTATAGTTCTTCAAAGAACAGAGGCAGTCTCGAGCAGCCTGACAGCACAGTAATCTTCTCTCCCAACATTTTTGTGGTTTCCTTAATGCTGCTGCAGTAGCCAGAGAGAACAAAGCTCTTCCAAATGGGAGTCCCAGCACATCTTATCTAAGAGACACCTGATCCTCCAGATGCACCCAATCTCGGAAAGATTTATTAGCATGTACTCCTCGCTGCGGATTCGCTCTAATGAAAAACCTGGAGGTACCTGTTACTTTGAGAAAGCGTAATTTGACATCCTCTGTTCACTCCCCATCTCTGAAGAAAATCTGCTCAAAGAGGGGGTTTAGCCCAGTTACATATCAAAGGTGTTCAATTGCTTCAATGCTACAGTCTCAGAGCATGAGAAGAAATTTTCCAATTACTTTCTTATGAAGAGGTTGTCTTCAAATGTATTTGCAGTTCTTTATCCCCTGTAAACTATATTAAGGCTTCTAACCACGGTAAAACAGTGAAAGGTACCAATATACCAGGTTATTCAGCCCCTTTGCAACCAAAATCCTATGAGACTGCAAGCTGGTGTTTTCACTGCTGTTCCCCCATCCCAGAATATAACTGTATTTCAGGTTTACTGACCTTACCACTGTTCTCCCTGCCAGAGAGTAATTATTCTGTTAAATAATTCCCCTGCAGGCCCCATGATAATGTCTTTGCTAATTCTGTGTCTGGAAATACATTTACCAACAGAACACAAAGGAAATATTCCCACACATGAACCAGCTTCTGTATTGTTCTGCCCCTCATCCTTCTATAGGTCTTGAAGGATGCGAGAATAAACATGAAAGTATCTGAAGACTGGACTTGCTGGCGGCTTGTGCAGCTGGTCCAAGCAGATCCCTCCCAGCACACAGCACTGAGAGAAGAAAAGACAGTACTGAGATTTCAGCTGAAGCGGGTTACCATGGGCAAATACAGCCCTCTCAACCAGCACCTACAGCGCTGCCTTCCATTTGGTTATTGAGGTTGGTTTTGTTTTGTCCCTTTTTCATAAATTAAGTGCACTACGAAAGCTGACGGGGCTAAAAATTTTGTTGAAACTGTCGTAAAACAAAAACCAGATGGGAAGGCATACGTGGGGATAAGAGCATTCTGGCATTTCTGAGGGCTTATTTTTGAACTACGGGCTGTAAAAACTCATCAGCCCAAGCAGGCTGAAGCTATCACCTTTCTATTAAACGCTGTGTAAGAACTCGCCCCGTAGGTTTTCAAAACAACAGCTCAAATTTCTCCCCTTCAATTTTAAGCTTAAAGTTTCACCTTTTCAAAGGTTCCTCAACTTCGGCTGAAATCCATTCTTGTTACATTACTTAATTCCCCAAATTTTCTGCAAAGTTTGGAAGAACATCCCAGGGTACCCAACACGGCCACAACCAAAGAGTTTCGGTCACAAGCCCTTTCCCATGGCTGGTGCTGGAAGAGCGAGCAACGTTTCATCACTTTCAGGAAAGATCTGGCCTTGCTGAGTATTAGAAAGCACAAGGCAAGAGGAGGGACTGGAAATGAACAAATCCAGTGTGTTATTGGAAAACATCATTTTCAAAGAATAAGGGTGCCTACATCACTCCAGCCTTTTTGCATTTCAAAGACAGAAATTAAAGGTGCCTGAAGAAAGAAAAAAGCAAACATTAACACAAGCACACGCACATCTCATTTGCTTTACCGGGTTCTCTCGAGCCCCTTCTGCAGGCGGCAGCGTTCCAGCCGCCAGGCGAGAAGTGACAGCCTGCTCCCCAAGGTGACATTCACCGCTTTAGCACCAGGGCTATTCGGCTTCCAGAGAGATTATGAAGTTGAAATGAAGTATTATCTGCTACATCTTTTGTGCAGTGAATGTTATGTAGGGACTTAGTATAGTACTAAGACAATAACAGTTTGGGGAAAATTACTCAGAGATATCTCATTTTGTAGAGGCAGATGTTCTCTATTTAAAATATGTAAAATATTAAATTCTATTATGCCTTCTTCCTGCCTCACTGCTACAGGCAGCTTTTCAAAGGCGTGAGGAAAAGCGTAGAGAACCGTCAATGTTTCTGGATTAAAGCTGTTTACTTAATACACTATTGAAGAGAATAGCCTCTGTAAATTTTGGTTTTGAAACAACAAGGGGTAAAAATAAATAAAGGAACAGCAGCATACAGGAGCATTCCTGTTTACAGCCTTTGCTACGCTCAATTTCAAGAGGAGGAATTTCACGCACATCACTCTCCAACAAACTAAAGATCATAAAATGTAACTAAAATAAACAACAACTATAAAGATCCAAAAATACATACTAAATAACTAGGTTGAGTAATTCCCACATAAGCCATCCACCAAGCGTACATTTGGAAAACCTCTCTGGTCTCTCTGGCTTTTAAAAAAACATGACCTTCTTTATTTACTTTGTCAGAGGAAGCATCTTGTGCTGCCACTTCCTTTGCAAGACAAATAGCTGGAGATCGAGCCTGGCACTGCCCACACAGTCTTCTAGTTACAGAGGCAAGAAAAATACGTTCTAAACCCTTCCTCATATAAGCCTACAGCAAGGTAGACCATGCAAATGTTCATTTGTATGTCGTCCTCACTACCTTGATTTAACAGATGACTGAAAAAAGAAAAGAAGCTAAATACGAACCTAACCCCTCCTTAACATTGTGACTATCTCAACTTCAAACATTACTCTTATTTAAGTAACAGATTAGACATTACTGAAAATAGATGTGAGGGTCCCACCACAGGAAATGCAGCTCGTTTACAAGGATGAGCGGTACCTGCGCACTACACGCACACCCAGATTCGTGGGGGTTTTCTGTCAGGTTTATTTATTCTTAATCTGGGAAAAGGCAGAGAGACAGAACAGCAGTTTCTGGGCTCAGCACGGACCCCACCGCTGCACACCAATGCCCAGCAGACGTGTTCGCACCTCTCGTCCCACAGAAATGCTTTATTTCCTTTGCTGTCCTCATCTGAGCTGCAAGGTCACAATTCTTCCACTGCACAGAGGTACCAGGAAACTTAATTTTCTCTGTAAGGCTCTCACATGTAATAATATGACCTATAAAAGCACTGTGATGATACCTATTAGAAGTGATAGTAAGTCGATGCCAATTAACTGCAGGACACTTAATTGACGCTACAAAACCCCAGTGACAACAGTTTTCATTTTCACATTCCGTGTCAAAACAAAAAGCAAGTTGAAGAACGACATGATTAAAAAAATTTCGAAAAAATCTGACCTCAGATTCACATCTTCGAGCTGTTCAATCTACACCACATTCTCCCAGCAAGAAAAAGTCAAAACAAAACCGTTTCGGAGACAACAACCTCAGCAAAGTCACAGCAGCTCTTCTGACCGCCAGGGCTCAGCCAAGCCCATCTGCGTTTGCACATTTCAGGATCATTTTTCTCAACAACTGGATTTTTTTAGATTATTATCTTTTAAGAGCTGGACATTTTAGCAATTAAATACTAGGGAACACCTCCAGATGGTAAGTAAGTTATTTGAGGGTTATTTGAAAGAACACAACGGCAGAGCAAGAGCCACGTGCCCTGCTCTGCTCAACACACACTGCAGCGCCGCGGATGAACTGGAGAAAGCGGAGAACACCTCGCTCTTCGAAACCCAACAGTAGCTCCAGGCTGGCTGGTTTCCCATTCTCTTCTCCCATATGCACACACAATGCCTGTTTTGGAGCTGCCGCTTGTCCCTTTCTGTGGGAAGGCAGAAAAAATAGCAGGTACGCCACACAGAGGAGAGAATCGCGCCTTTTACGCGATGACAAACACGAAGCTTTATCAGTGGCGTGACTATTTCAGACAAACTATTTCGTTCCATGTGGTCCCGTTATCTAGGGACCACTGCATGGCCTCTCCTCTATTTTTACAGCCGTAGCTATCATTTCATTCCCTTGCATAGCTGCACTTAGAGTCTCCTAAAACCATGTGCTATTAGAGCATATAAAAAGGTGTCCATCACCACTGTAATTTTATCGCTTCCTTCCTGTACATAACAGTTGTTGCTGTCACTAGAAAGAAAACAACATTTCTTTCACATAAATCACAGATAAATACTTAAGATTATTGGAAGAGCTAATAAAAATTAGGGGTTTTTGTCTGCTTTATTTTTATTTTAAGACCTTCACCTCCTTCCAACAATGAGAAAACAGGCCGGTTATTTTTATCTTCTAACAATCACAACAAATATTAAACCAGATACTCAGTTTATAGCAGTGCGTGCAGGCCCACTGACCTCCGGAAACCAACATGCGTTCACTCCAACCTGAGGATCTGATGTCCTGAACAGATATCTTAGAGGATTGCAATGCTGGAACACCAGTAAAAATAAACACTGATTGATGCAGTGACCTCTGTTCAACTCCTTTTTAGACAGAAAGCAGTTGAACAGTCTTTTTTAATCAGCGCTGTTCAGAAGTTTTCAGAAAGGGAATCACTCTTAATCTTTCAGAAAACCAAAACCTAACGAAGATCTCAGCTCAACTTCCAAGACCCAAGCGTCAATGTATATTAGTGTTCCAGTGGTACCCAAATGCACGTGAGGCAGCCAGGAACACACAGCGTCTTCTCAGATGGGACTGCAAAATTATCTCACACAAGGGAACAAAAAGACATCAGGAAAATTAGAACATACGCAACACCTATAATCCAGCAGACCCTGAGGTACAGGTCACTTGAGAACACTCCCAGCTTGCCCCATGCAGCAGGAATAAAATTCCATTCACTGAATTGTTGCAGAATTTAAATGCTATGGTGTTATTTAAATAGAATATTTCTTGTTCTAAAGGACAAACACATAATTGCATACTGTTATTACAGATTACAACTAATTCGAGGACGTATTTCCAAGCACATTTTCCTCAGATGCAAATTTACTCCAAGCCCCATGAACTCATCTGTTATAGTTTTCATATCACTGTATGTGTTTGCAGGACAATGCTGTGAACTGTATCAGTAAAATAAAGTGATTCTTAAAAGAACAGTCTGGGAAGGGGGTCTAATGTTTTTGTTTGGTTAACCTGGATAATTTCTGCTGTTCAGTTCACAGCTCCACAAACAGCTGTAGCAGCACAGCTGGTCGGGAGCAGACTAGACATGGGTACAAAACTGGAAAAGCCCTGAACTCAGCTTTGCTAGCAAACAACATTCAAAATCACTGCGGATCCCAACAGCACAATTGTCCTCACTCAGGCTTTTCCCCGCTGGTTTTATTTTGTGATCGGGTAGTATTTAGTGATTCTCCTCATTGGTTATTAACCTCTCACCTTGGTTTCAGTTCTCCTTGTGGTTCCATCTTCAGAAGTGACAATAGACACATGGGAGGTGGGGGTGCCTGGGTCTTCCTCCACAGTAACTGTCTCTTCCACCATTTCTTGAGGCTCTTGCATCATTGCTATTGATGTCTGGTTACTGGGGCTTTGTTCCTAAAGAAGCAGGTAAAAGAAAATAAATTAACTTTCAGCTTCTACCATCATGCTCTAAACCGTTCTACTGAATGCAGCTTTCTTGATTGAAAAACACCTTTTACCCAACAACTTGCAAGTAGATATTCAGAGAAAGAAGTACTTACTGTCTCAAAAAAGCATCCTGCAACTATGCTGGTATGGCCGGGCTCAGCTCAATAAATGGAAATCATGTGAAGCATCTATCAAGCCCTTCATATTTATGGGCAACTACTACAGACTAGCAGACTACTACCTTGTATTTAAACCTGCTTTAAGCTTTCTCTTCAACGCCCAGCGTAGGAGGAATGGAATTTTTGTCTGTAAAAGCATTCATTCTGTTCCGCGGTGAACAGGACCATTGGCTTTCAGAACGGTTAATCTTACACAACATTAAAAGTTTATTTCTACTTGATAAAATACACTCAGTTGCAGACTACAAAAGGCTATAAAACCTCAAGACCTACTATTAAACTGACACCTTTCTCAAACCGTCCAAAGCAATGATAATTTAAAAAAACCCTGATAGCTAGAGATTAATAGCTGAATTATGTGAAATGCTACCCGTCTGACATCTTCCCTTCGCTAACTCCACAACATCTAACCGGCTATAAGCTTATTTAAAATTTATAACAGACAGACAACATAAAGAAACACTAAACAGAAAGAAAGTAGATCAAAGGCTGGTTCTTGCAGGAACAGCGCCCAAAGAGAACGCTTCTGCCTCTCGCCAGCACCAACGTCCAACCTTTCCTCCTCCTTATGTGATTATGTGTCTCAGCATAGAAATCAGAGAAGCTCCCCTTTGGTAGATGAATGTAATTCAGAAGTTTCACAGCAAGTGGCCAATAAAGAACCGACTTACATACTGAGAAATAAGACTTTTCCCCAGCATTATGAATCCTCAACTACATAGAATGAAATGACAGACTGTTCATTTCGTTATATGCCCCGAAGGTATCGGCTACACAAGCCTCAAAGCCAAAGCAGGGTTTCTATTTGCACATCTTGTCAAACAGGCACATAAAGAACATCTTTTATTAAGGAATATATATATACACACGCACAAATATACACATGCAGACACACCTTTTTTCATTTAAAAAAAGAACAGAATGACACAGGGCCCTAAATTGCAAAGTGAACACACTTTCCCTAAAGAAAACACCATAGGCAAAATCAGTGTACCTTTCACATCACAGGAAAACAAAATGATTGGGTTGAAATTGCTGTCATGCAGGTGCCGAGTCTAATTATATAAAGGATTACATACTCTCTACCTGTGACCAGCCCCATCACCAGGGAACTACAACACTTTATTTTGTAACATTTTAGTTACAAAAACCACATTTTTCTCAGATGCTCCGGATTGCCCCCATTACAGGGCCATATTTTGTGCAAGCCCCAAGGGATGTTGTTCTTCCGAGGGACTTTGTGCTGCTGAGCAGGAGCAGGGTACTGAGTCTCATTAAGCTCCATAGGGAAGAGCATCATTTAATCCTTGCGTGATCTGTAATTTGCTTTGAAACTACCTGAGATGCCCCTGTTCAGTTTTCTTTATTTACAGCTGTATTCTGACATTCTGGAACTGCTGCTTTCTCTTCCAGGTAAGCACTGGTATTAACCAAGCCCATGACAACAAGCCTCAGGCAATTATCTCAGTCAAAACGCAACACGAACAGCCTTCAAAGACAGGTTGGACCACCAGAGGTGATATAAGCAGGGACTACTTCCATTTCCATTGAAACCACACAATAACTCAGGCTACAGAATCAACGAGAATGAAGCTTCTGAAATCCTAAAGAAAATGCACACCTTCCAGTCTACACTGCTTAATCACTAAGGCAAATAACTTGCTATACACACCGCAGCCTTTATGGAAGGGTTCAGATGTCAGGTTGTGCCTTCCACCCCTGGTTTCAGAAGGGAAACTAGCTCCTGGGACAAATATATTAATCCTTTCATATTTTTCTTGAAGATACTATATTCTAACTGCAACTCCCTTTTCCCCACCCCACAGTAAAGCTTCCCTCCAAACAAAGATTTACGCACTATTGCAAAACAGTGAAGACTCAGAACTTCTGTTCGTCTTCATGCAACCTTGCCACCAGCAACGAAACCAGTTACATGTAGAGATTTTTTCCATTACACCTCATTCACGTAAACCGTCTCGTCATCTCTAAGGCATCAGTTGCCAAAACTGCTTCAAGGTGGGAGCTTCTCACTCCTCTCACATGCGTTTGTACAAACACACACCTCATCCATCATCCCCGTTTCCAGCCGCACCTTGAGGCGACTGAATGTATTTGCATCTCTTCTTTCCCCTCTAGATTCTTCCGAGGCAAACTCTGCTTCGTGATAATAAACCCGAGGAGATGGAAGGTGGAAATAAATATTTTGTTCCTTGAGCTTTTTGCAAAACTTTTTCTTTATGAAAAAAAAAGTCTCTCTTTGTATTCAGACTGCCTGTGGGCAAAGGAAACCTTTAAAGTTGGGCACTTAAACATGAGCAAATTGCAAACCAGAGCATATTGACTTTAAATGAGCACTGCACTACTTTTTATCCTCTGGCTGCTTCTAAAATGAAGATTCAGGGAGATATAGTACAGATCTGCATTCCTGAAATTGAAAACTATTGTTAGCAAGAGACTGTCCTAAGTATCAGAAAGAATTAAAGCTTTCCAAGGTCAAGGTAGATATTCCAACACAGACAACTAACAAGACGGCATCTTCTGGTGTTTCCCTTCTTATTGTAAGAGCTACGGAGGACAGCATGTGAGCAACAAGGACAGCACATCATCCAGCTTACTCTTCCCTGAATTAGTTTAAAAGGAGGTGGTTCTTTGATCTCCAAACCCAGTAGTTTCTCCACATCGCTAACTTGGAGCTGTCACGAGATAACACTGATGTAGAAAAGATGCAAAGATTTTGGCATCTGTTTTTAGTTTCCATCATTAAGGATTTTAGGTCACCAGAAATTGCAGAAACTGGGACACATTACCGCTTTTCAACCACCTTCCTCTGTGCTCAGCTTTAAGTCAGTATTTAGGATGCTCTTTTGCTAAATACATTTCAGCATCTCAAGATTCCCATCATTTGGCAGGCAAGCCTAATTATTCAAAGTAAAACACAAGTTGCCAGATAGAGCTGGAACATGACACCCCTAATGAATAATCCTATCAGTAGTTCCCTGCCTGCTAGAGATGGGAAATTCCAGTTTGGAATAACACTCGCTCACCTTGCTGCAAGGCTTTAAAAGCGACACCAAGCAGACAGTTCCCCTTCTCCTACCACACTGGCCAAGATCTCATGGTCCTTCCCACACTGCCAACCAAGAGGGTGTTCTCTGCACAACAGGGATCTGCCCTGCCACAGCAACCACCATCAGCTGAGCTTCTGGGAAGACCAAGTCTAAAGGAAGCTTCTTTCCAGCCTGTTCCCATGGGAGACCATCAGGATCCTTGACAGTTTCTTCAGGCTGGCTCCCTCTTCCTCCAGGGACCCTCCCTTTGCAACACTGAAGGCACAGCAGCCAAGCTACACCAATTGTGTCGCAGGGAACACCAAGGGCCAGTGGTTCCCTGGGGGATGTGGTGCTCAGGGGGATCCCCAGGTGTTTGGGCAGGGCTGGGCCACTGTCACATCACCCGAGCGGGACACGGCCAAGTTGCAGTATATCACGGTGACAAGGCCAACCTGGGAAACAAATCCACAGGTCAGGGTTAGGATAAGGTTCAGTGGTAGCCAGGCAAGCCCACAGGGACAAGGCAGCTCTGAGGCCAGGCTGGAAGTCAGTCTGCACGTCAGGGTCTATGGCCAGACACAGGCATGGCTGGAGCTCAGCTGGAGACCAGTTCTCCTCCAGTATAGCCCAGGCATGGGCTGAGGACTCAGGGCTGAACTTAAATAGAGGTCCCAGGTCTCTGGGCAAAGCCACTGAGGTCTGTCAATGCCCTCAGGGATCCCACAGCCCCTCGAAAATGGCTGTAGGAGTTCTCTTGCAATAAACACACACATATCAAAGCAATATCCCCTTCCCCAGTTGCTAAGCATTACCCATTAGGTCCCTTCCAAATAATAATCTCTGACTCCTTACAAGACAATTACAAACCAACATCAAGTTATGACAACAGAATCCAATCCAGTTATTGCACAGAGCATCAGCAGCCCCAGCTTTTCTCCCTGCTTTTTTGAGTACCAAATGAATCCTGCCCTGTTGATCTGCGCTTGTATATTCAGCGTGCTTTTAAAAAGCCAAGCTATTTAAAAAGCAAAACAACAATCAATTTATCCCCAGCCCCTAAAAGTTAAGTGCAGATGAAACAGCTAAAGACCTTGTAAAATAAGCAAGAATCATAAAATAACAGTAATTCCTGTTTTGTTAAAAACAGAGTGATTTACCATTTAGGGCACATATCTCCTAGGGCTTATTTTGCATTAGAATACTACAGCTTCTATAATCATCACCATTCCAATTCCTAGAGTTATGTTTCCATCAAAGCAGCTATTTTATATCTTTTTTAATAAAAGAATAACCTCCCCCAGGAGGATCAGACATCCTACTTTAAAACAGTAAACAAAGTTCTTTATTCTCTGCCTATGAAACAATTTAACACAGCCTGGAAATAATATAAAATTGCAGGAGATTATTACTTCCACTAAAACAGCCTCTCTTCAAAACCACTGAAAACACGTACATCGAACCATCATTCTCCCAGAGATACCCTTTGTTCTGCGGTTTGCAATGCAGGCTATTCAGGCTACCGCTTACTCCAGGCTACTGTCAGATACCAAATTTGAAGGTTTTTGCAAAGCACAAAGGCTGAATTCTACACCAGTGGACATATTTGTCCTCAACTGACCCCAGCACAGACAAAGCTCAAGTGTATCAACTCCTGCAAAACACAAGTCTGGGCATAATTAATAGCACTGGGCAACAATGCTAATTGAATTAATTGTGGATACCCTCTCCTCCTCCCCCTCTTTGTTTAAATTACTTCAATCTCTGCAAAGCATGAGATTATTTATAAGTGCAAAGCAGGGAAACATGGGTTTTGTCAGAGTTGAGTCTCAGGGAAACATTGTGCCTCACTGGTCTCCTTCCAGCTCCGGTCTGCACGTCCAGCCCCGTCCTGTCCTCCAGCCCTGATCTGCTTCAGCACGCGGAGGAGAACGGGGAGAAAAAGGGCAAGTCTGCAGGAACACGCCAATCCAACAAGTCTTGAGCTAGTCATGTTCCTGCTTTGAGCATCAGATTGGTATCCCCATGGGACAGCAAAGAGCAAGAAAAATCACCGATGGAGTTTGTAGAACTTGGTGTATTTGTGGCAGACCTTTCTCCAATACAAGATCGAGCTCCTCCTGCCTTGTCACAGCTCCTGTTCTTTCACCACGGCCCAAAGATCCCTGCTGTGCTAACCCTGGATTTGTCCAGAGAGGTTTTTTGTGCACCGTAGTAGTGCAACAGCTGGAATCCAAACCAACCTGCACGTGCACACCACTGAGCCTGGATCACCTGAGAGGCAGCTGTGCAGGGGACTGTCTTATTGATTTAAACCATGTTTCAGGAACGGGGGAACAGATAAGCCCTTCCATCCAGTGGTGCCTGCACCTCCTGGGAGAACACAGAGGCCTTGTTTCCAAGGGCTGCCACATGCTGCACTCCTCCAGTTCAAAAAATACAGCAAGGTCCAGGTCCTCAGCACCAAGCTCAGGTGCTCAGCCACACCTGTCCCAGCTCTTCACGGCCACGGGAAACTCTGCTGAGATGGGGACATGTTATTCAGGCAAAATGGCACTGGAACAAGCAGCACACGGACTAGCCCATATGGGAACCTATATAGTGTATAACATTGGAAAGAGAGTTTGCAAGAGAGACAATCATTTTAAGAGGGGAATACATAAATATCTACTTTGCTGCAGATAAACTGATCTCCACTTAGTAAGCCTACTTCTCCGGTCAAATGTTATGTGAAACAAAAATGTGGGTTTCATATATATAAATATGTATATGTATATATACAATAGATACATTTCACTTCAGAGTGAACCCAAACACATCAACCTACCACAAGGTTCCAGCGCTCTGTTGGAGCTCTCACACAAGCTCTACCCTGAGGCTGGTCAGCTCAGAACATAAGGAAAACGTTAGCTGGAAATGAAAGTAGGCTGTCCTGGCATGGGGTACCAGCATGAACTCAGCCACACACCACAATGCACCGACTGTTTCCTGAACACTTACACACTTCCTTTGTCCTTTAGAAACACACACGACAAGTGACTAACAAATAATGCCAAGAGCTTTTAAAGCACCAAGGTTAAAAAGGAACATTGCAGCAACTGAAAAAACCCACCTCAACTACAGAAGTTTTGAAAAGCCACAAAAAGCAGCTTTGTTTTTGCAAGCAGGCCTGGCAATTCACCATCTGAAGGCATCACACCTTTCAGGGAAAGCAAGAGGCGGAGGTGAAGGAGAAGGAATCAAAACCCAGACAAGGCCTGCAGTGGTAATATTCATCCCTCAAGTACCGCAGGACACACTGGGGTTCTGTTCAGCCACGCGGTAACTGCCCGTCAACGGGGAAATCCACAGCGCTTGCCCAACGGTCAACAAAGAGGCCTTTTATGCCATTTTAAACAATCTGAAGTGTCTCAGTTAATGGAAGACCGAGCAATTGGCCCTCAACTATTTCTAATTGACTGGAATGATGGATGAAGCTAAAGGGAAAGCTGACCCACTGAACTTTTCCATACAAAGCTGGAAAACTGAAGGAGATTGTAAACAGTTTATAAGAACGAGAAGTAGGAGAGGCAGAATCCCAGAGGCTTTGCTCCTCTCAACCTGCTGTTGTTTCAGACCAAGGAAAACAAGAGAGCTTCGACTCGGAGCAACAAGCAACAAAAAATACACGGAAGGCCTAAACAAATAGGGTATTTTTCCCATGCTCTCCTCCCCTTTCTCCAGTAGCTACTTAGCTCTGCCACGCAAGCTGGTCCTTTGAATCAGAAAGGGCAATTTGTCACTTTGACAAGTAAGATGGCTCTCAGGGCTCTGTATTGCCTTGCCCTGCTTTTCACATTGACTGGGTGTTAACCAAAGATGTCAAGACATTACATCTCAGTCAGCTTCAACAGATGTGATAATATATACTTAAAACTTAGGTATTAATCAGTCCCACGGCAGTGAAGTTAATGCTCAGCAAATCACACATGCACATTGATTTTCAGAACAAAACAATCACTAGTTGCTTTTGTACTGCCAAAGGGTAACGCTGCTGCAATGTGATGGAGCCGTCTGCTGACCTAAATAGCTGCTAGGGGGGAAAAGCAAGGAAAAAGCATCTATCTGCAGGCAGCTAAGAGAGGTATCTAAATGCACAACAACTTAATTCTTCCATTTCAGTCAAATAGAGCAGGAGCTTCAGAGAACAGTTCAGATTTTGCACAGACTAAATCGCCTCCTTGGACACATCCAGTTCTTGCCACTGATTCTGCAGGGAAATGGCATCAAGCACTTCAAGAAAGCATTAAAGGTAGGGGATGAGTCCAGACTCAGAATCCTGATGTAAGAACTCTGCGGTAGAACCCAGGTGTACCACAGGGTATCACAATTCATCATTCAGCCCCTCATCACAAGTCCTTTTCCTGCCCTGGTGGTTCAGCAAGATCAAGTGGTAAAAAACAAGCATCAGCCACTATTTTCAATATGAAAATGACAAAGGCCAACAAAAAGACAGAACACATGGCACACACAGTGTTAGGGCTAGCCCTATTTCTTTTAGCTGTCAACAGCATGGCAGCAAGTGTTTATCTGGAAAGTTTGCCCACTAGGAAACCATACTAAATGGGCCAGGAAATGACACTTTCTCACCAAGATTTGTACAGAAAGTTCACGGTTATTTGCCAAACTACCTCCCAAAGACAAACACAATGCAAATCTGCATGCCTAATCTTTGACCAAACCCAGACCAGATCTGACTTGCTTCCTCTCTGGAGTCTTTTAGATGAAGTAACCAAGGCTAAATTAGGGAGAGTTCTAGTGGGATGAGGTTACATCATGGATTACAATTTTCCAGCAAGTTTTTTCCTTCATCTCCACCTGCTGCTTCTACAATACTGGCATTAAGGGTGGTGCGGGATGACTCATTTGTACATTCCTTTCTGCAAGACAGGCATTCAGCTTTCATTGCTTCTGGGCCCCACAGTTTGGGTCATAATTTAAACTGATGCGTGTATTACTAGGTATCAAGTCTGCAAACTTACATGTACATAGGAGTCAGAAGTACAAGCTAGGTCCTGCATCTGAAACAAAGAATAGAACCGTCAGTTTGGCAGAGTACAGCAGCAAGTTTCTTTAGGCAGCCTGTGTGTCCCAGGCTCTACCCCCGCCACTTAAAGACATCACTCCTGCGTTAAACCGAGATCTGCCAGACTCAGCCTGTCACTTTTAGCCTAGCACATGCACGCCTACTTGCGCTGCTACAAAGCTACCTTAGGGAATTGCTTTTTTAATTTCAAGGTAGATGTAAACCATCTCTGCATTCCTTGAATTATGACCAAGACCGAAACATTATTTGGGTGTCCTAGCAGCCGTATCGGATCAGTGTTAAATTTAACTAATCTCCTCACCCACCCACAATCTTGCCTGTAGATCTGAACTACGGAACAAAAATGCTTTTTGTGGCAAAACACACCACCACAACACATAAAGAAAAAGAAAAAGCTTTTATAATCTTGAGGGAGACAGAACAAACAGATCGCTGATTAATTTTTAAGCCTGCATTCCAAGAAAGCCATTTCTTCAATAAATTCTCTCTCATTCTAGGGAATACAAAGTGATTGACAATAAATCTAATCACCCGCCTCATAAGGAGTGTGCTTGCCAATGTCTCCCACTATTAAGCACCAAAGCAGGTTTGCTTGGCACCAGGACAGCAAGACCGCTTCAGTCCAAACAGCTCCCCAAGAGATCACCCCTGGGAAACCACATTCTACTTCTTCCCTCTGCATTTCACCCCCTGCCCCGCACCAAAAGCCACCGACTACACAAAGCATAGCAGGGAACGTGTGAACGGCCGCTGACAGCGGCCCGGCTCTCAATATTGTGTAACCCCGGAGAGCAAAAATGTGACAGCAGGAAAGAAACTGCGCGGCAGGTCTCGGGATGACTACAAGTCCATTTGAACACCAAAAGACACAAACCAGCCAACAAAGCCAGAGGCCGCTCCATCTGCTGTAAATGTTCCAAATGGAAGAGATTCCAGCAGAAAGACAATTTTCCCCAGTGCAATGCAGTTACTGTGCTATTTCAACTACCCGAGAGAGTTCACCAATGGCTTTTTTGTCCAGTAGCCCATACGTCACACATTCTCCGTTTATTTTGTGAGACTGAGCTTCCAACCCTTAAGTGTACATGGGCAGTCTTGACAGACTGGAAAGACAGCAGGTAGACTTGTTAAGCCAGTGTTAAACTAGCAATAAACCATCGAAAGAGAAGAAAAAAATAAATGAAAGAGAGCACTTGGATATTAGGAAAATGCTGAATAACTGGCATTTCATCATTTCTATTTGTCATCTGTGTGGTCACTAGTGGGATGACCTGTTCAGGGCTCCTGCCCACAGCTGGGGAAGGATGCGACGCGCTGGGCTCAGAGAACGGCTGGCACAGCAGCCACGGAGAAGGATCGTCCAGCCCAAAGGCCCAAGCTATTCACCTCAAATACAAGGTCACGGGGTGATCTGATTACAGTTCAAGTGCCTAAAGGTGTAATGGAAAGTTGACAGAGAACCCTTCAGCCTCACAGACAAAATGTTTAACTCATCCTAATGGCAGGAAGCTCAGGGCTGACAAGACACACACATTTTGTTTTCATTTTTAGACAGCAAGCATGAACAGTTCAAGTATTAAGAACTTACATGCTAAAATTCTGCTAACCACTTAACAGATTAGACCTAATTATTTTTAAGAAACATGTTCCTATTTAATCAGAAACCTGGTAACGGAGAGGTGCTCATGTGCATGCACACAAGTACTCCTGCTTGACTACTATGTCACTCTGAAGATTTTTTTCAGCCTAAGAACAAATTATTTAAAACTTGTGAAGGATGGCCCCCAGCTCGCCCTAGCAAATCATACCTGAATGCAGCAAAGGGATTTTTGTCACCCTAACGAAGGTTCCCCATTCAGCAATTGTTCTGGCTTACGAGTCTCTTCTCTTGCCACCACCGAACGGTGAATCCCCTCCTCAGCTGGGCCAGCGGTACCTCCAACAGGGCCAAGTTGCAAACCAGAGCATTGTGTCAACTAAACTGACAAACCACCGTCACCAAATAATGACCGTCTGTTCTGTCCCCCAACCTTTGCTACCTATAGCACAGCTCCCAAACCCTGTTGTGCCAGCATAACAGAGCCGGCTGTATAATGGTAGGAACCAGTGACTGAAGGGAAAGGAAAAAAAGAAGAGATGAGGACCATTTATCCAAGCACTATCACCTAGAAAATTCAGTGAGAAACACTGAGTCCGTTCAGTGTCATCATAAGAATGCTAAATATCGACAGTCAGGCCATACATGGACAGCACAGACTGCTGTTACTGTATGATGAGCATGAATCTCAGAAAGGAAAAGTAATTTAAGATAAGGTGGAAATCACTTGCCCAGAGGTAAATATCTTCACTAGCAAAATAGCTCTCAATTTCTTAGTTAAATGTGTTTGGCTTTTTTCATTTTATATGAGCTGTGGTTAAGTGTTCCACATGCTTGCTGGAAATACGCATCTTTCTGTGAGCACCCTATTGGCACTGGGTATACAGCCTGTACTTCTGGATTAAAACACTGGAGCTGTAAAATCCAGTCACACTTGCCAACCACCCAATTATTTACATAGTATCTCTTTTGTTATTATGTCTGATGTGCTTTTGTCTGGCACTTCACAATGGAATTCAAACACGACAAAGATTAAGACAAGGCACAGCCCTAGAGCCAGCAATCTAAGCCACTTTTAAACAGGATCTCAGAGGGTTTTTCAGAGCGCCATTTCTTATTTAAACACACACAGATAACAACAAGCAACCATACGGGATGAAATTAAGGACTTGCTATTAACGAGCATCAGTCAGAAAACGAGATTCATGCTCTGAATGCTGTGCTTGCCTACAGCTGGCAAGCCAAGCTGCAAGATCGCAGTTTCAACCCAGGGACAGGACAGCTGTGTTTCAACTCCCACTCCTTGTTGTTGTTCTATGCCAGGAAAGGGAATTGTTTAATTTTTGCAGAGGAGCCCTGCCAAGATGAAGCTGCAAATAGGATACGGTGTGCTAGTAAACACAGAGCCAGCTTGCTCATACCCCGGCCACAGCTCTTCCAAGTGCTTTGTTCCCTATATACATGCTGGCAGCAGCAACCCCCTCGCTCTGGTGCAAACCAGCCCCCTGGGTTAGTCTCCCTTTGTTATTCGGGATTGCGCATGATGTGCCATTTTAATCTGTTCTGGCAAAATGTGGCATCCAGGTACCCAGCGTTGGCTTGTCTCCTTTATATAAAAGGAACTGCTTCCATAAGATCCCCCTCCACTACTAAAATTTTGGCAGAAATAAACCAGCCCTAACAGTGAAACTCCCGTAAATGCGTCAGAGGAACAAAGTTCTCCACAAAGCATTAGCAGTGCTGGTATCATCTATACACACAGCTGTCCTTCTCAGAGTTCAAATGAAGCGGTTTTATTTTCCTACCGACTCTCCACAAAGAATCAAAGTACAAACAGCCAGTCCTCCCACCCACCCTTTTTTCAACAGTTGGGCAGACTCGTGTACAAATTGAGCAGCACTGAGCCCCTGCCAGCGCTAAACCCCCTGCATGGGCACCGCTCCTGGGCATCGCGTTGGAAACCCCACAAACACACCCCAGCAGGGCTCATCCTCCGCTGGTTTTCACCTTAGGGGTTTACCTTGTTTCTAAGAGGAGAACGGTGCCTTTTAATCCCTTTCCAGAGTCCCCAGCAGCACAAAAATACATCCCAAAATGTGATGCTGAACCCATGAGTCAGGTTTGCTGATGTGGACTAACCCATCATTCATGATGTTGTTCTTAACAAATGAAGACGTCCTCGAGAACAGTCTGACAGATATCATAACACTCCACAGGTCCACTTGTTGAATCAGGGAGTACAATAGTTATTAACAGATAAAACATAAGCATGGAAGAGAGAAAACTTGGCACAAAGAAGACGAAAAAGCAACACTTTTAATCTATTTTTTTTCTGGCATGAGGTGGAAGCACAGCAGGGAAAGACGGGCAGAGGAGAAAAGCATTACAAAATACACGGGTCTGCCCAGGGAG
The DNA here is from genome assembly GCF_963082525.1 of Nesoenas mayeri. NCBI lineage: Eukaryota > Metazoa > Chordata > Aves > Columbiformes > Columbidae > Nesoenas > Nesoenas mayeri. Next base: position 7,332,993 of record NC_137565.1, on the reverse strand, counting down.
GGGAAAAACAAAACAATAAAGCATGGCAGGGAAAACGGAGGGGGACAACAGGGAAAAATGAGAAAAGACAGAATCCATAAATGGAGTGTCACGTGGAAACCAAATGAGTGGGGTTTTTTTACATGAAAAAGAAGTGGTAGTAAAAGGGGAGGTGGGGAGAAGCATGATAGAAATATTTCAGTCTTTAATTTCATCCTGTTAACGCTGCTTTAGTTCACCATATAAATCTTCTGATGAATACCAGCTCTCTCCACACATGGCAGTATATTAAGGTTCTTTTTCAAGGCTTTCCAAACAACGCAATGTCATTCTTTGGCTTTTTATGTGGTTTGCCTAGACTATGTTTTTGTTGCTAAGCTCTCATTAGATCTGTATCTTTCACTGGTACTTACTGACAGGGAAGAGATTATAAAATACAAGAAACCCGAACACAAGCCCAGCATTCAATTTCACACAATTCAACTCTCACAAGCAATGCACAAGGCCTTGCTCAGGACTTGTGGATCCTTCTAAATACATTGAGGATGAACCAATTGTGCTCAAATTGTTCCATACTGGCACGCGAGCAATTCTCTGAGGATAGCGCAGAAAGGGTTGTTTTGCGACCGTCTGGAAGAGCACAGCTCCCCAAATGTAGCAACCCAGCTACTGGGTGTAACACAAATATATCCATCCTGAGCGGCTAATTCTGTCCAACACCAATGAACGCTTCACACGCCACAGGCGGAAAACCAGCCTGATTCTACACTTAATTCAATTATCCACGTCAACAGTGACCAAACACATCAGTATTTACAGCTTCCCACACGAAGAAATTAAATCAACTTCTGAATAAGGAATCACCAGCAACTCTGGTCACAGAACAAAAAAAGAAACTATTTTTGCCAACATGTTTAAACGGAGTACAGCTCCATTTAGAAAATTAGAAGAAACCTAAGAATAAGCATATAATTCACTTAACAAAAGCCACCCAACATATTGTAACAGGCTCTTAGTATATATCTAAAATACGTTTGGAAACCCAGCAAATATACTGGATAATGTGCACTGTATATCCTCAGCAGTAGACGTTACAGCTATTCTTAATCCTAGCTTTGTAAACCTTATAGATAAAATTCATTGTGGTTTTGGATCCGTACTATTTTGCAAAGCACTGCAGTTTGCTGGCTTATAAACACGTCCCGCCAGCTCACGGGCAGAAAGATTTCTGCTGACTTCATGTATCATTTCGGTTGCGCTCATCAGGGATTAATAATTTTTCCCATTTAGGATATAGGCTGTGAGTACTAAGCAGAAAATGTTATGCGTGTGTCTGAAAAAGACTGGTGACATTTTGACAGCTGATATTTGACTACACCAATAAAAATATTTAATATAAACTGTACTAATGAAAACCAGGGTCCTTCATTAAAAAGTGAAAAGCATATAAACAACCCAGAAGTGACTGAATACTGCACAGCACTGCTTAGAACATTGAATCGTGTTCTGAAACAACCAAATGATTTCTTATTTATTAACTATTCACTATTTATAGGGGTATTCAGAGAGTTTTTCCTTGCGAAAGGGAAACAGGGCATGCGGCAGCTGCTCTGACATACTGATTTATACATGAACACAGATATTCAAACATTAATAAAAGATGCTTTATTCTCAACTAATTAATTTCAAAAATCTCGAAGTTTTTGACAGGCTGCTGAAGTGAGTGCTTCTCTAAGCCAGAGAGACGCTGCTCCTTAGAAGATGAGACATTTAACTCGGAGCTCTGTGATTTCTCTGCCCCAGGGGCAGCACTGGGGTCTGCTGGGGCAGGGACACCACCAGGCTACACTGGGAAATACATGCCCAGCCCTACCGCCTCCATTCCTTCTGCAGTTCCAATACAGGAAAACAGTCGGGTTCACAATTAATTTTATCCCAAGAGGTCACGTTGTCCCCTGCTAACGATGGTTTGAAAATCCCCAAAGAAAAGCTGACAGCAAAAGCCACATAAAGCAAACAAGCACCCAAGAGACACTTCGCTGTTTCATTTGTGAAGTTCAAACAGGATATTAAAATTTCCAATCGTTTGGAAATTTTAGTGCTCTTTAAAAGACATAATTGATAGAATTGGTCATCGTAAATGAATTTTAACTCCTCCCATAACTCCTCCATGAGGAAGCAAGATAATCAGATATGCCTCTGTATTCTTTGCAGACTTTCATGAAGAAATTTCTCCTCTTTTTCACATAATTGCACACAAACCACAAGAAATAAGACCACTTTTAATAAAGAAGAGAGTATTCATCTAATGAGAAGATCCCAAGAAACCATAAAGGGAGACTAACAAGCATTTCTGGCTCAATCCGCTACCAACAAGGTCACATCTCAGCACAATGCCAATTCTGAAGCACTGCCATATTTTGCAATGAAGGTGATTTTTGATCATAGGGTGTATTTGCATTCCAATAATAGGTTTCTGTCTTTATACTCAGCAGGAAGTAAGCAAATATCAACACAAATCCACATAATTTGTTTAATGGAATTTTACACAGTTAAAAAAAAAAAACTTCAGAACAAATCACTGAGCAAATTGCTTCAAGAACATTATCTTCACACCTGCACCAACACCACAGCAGAAGAAATCATCAGTGAAATCCATTGCTTACAGCATTAAGCAGCATTTTGCAGTTTCAGCAGTCAAGCAAGTTCAAACAGTCAGTAGCGAAGAGCTTTTGTAACCTTTGTTATCTTGTTACTACTAAAAAAGACCCACTAGAGAACTTATTTGTTGTCAGGCCCAGGTGGAGAGATTCTAAGACCGTCACTGTCAATCCCCACACCGCAACACAAGCATTAGTTTACTATTCTCAGAGCTATATGATCTTGCTGACAGACCAATGGACTTTTTTCTAAAAGAAGATCAATTAAATGGAGGCTTGTAATTCAGCTAAATTACCCTGCGGTGCTTGTTAACCATCGGTCTACAATGCTCAAGTCAATGCGGTGCCACATAGAGATGCAAACCAAGCTGTACGACATTAAGAGGAAGGCACTGCCAATACGCCACCCATTCACACAACCGCTTTTTTTTTTCCCCGCTAGCGTATGTATACGCTTCAGTACAAAAATAGCTATATTCAGAGCTGATAATTCCACATGCACACCACTGCTTCTCAAAACAAAGAGACCATAGACTGCCCGGAGCTGGCCAGACTCAGCAAAGCAAGTCCACAAGGCAATGGTGAAAAACGACATGTGTTGACATCAGTTGTACGTGAGAACGCTGGTGGCTGAGAGACAGCTTAAGCATTAACTGCGTCTGCTCTTGTAAAGCCTGGCAGCGGCAGCCGGGAGGAGGCAGTCCCCGGCCCGTCAAGGGAAATAACAAGTGACAATTCAGGAAAGCATGTTCACTATCCATTCATGCACGCACGCAATCTTGGGCCAAAGAGCGGATGTGCTAAAAGGTTCTCCCCAACGGAAAAGTGTTTATTAATTAATATCTACTGAATTAATTGGTTCCACATATGCTCTGATGTGTTTTTAAGGCTGCAGTCCTACTGATATTACTGAAAGGTGTCAGGTGTGGTGACTACCCAGGAAGTTCATCAGGATACTTGAGTCAATCCAGAAACTTAATGCATGTGTTTCTTTTCACCAAATTCCGAGTGTGCCTGTTTATGCAGAAGTCTTGGAAAATGCATTTAAAAATCACCAACCCGTAATCACTTGGGAAAAAAAAAAAAGAAGAAAGAAAAAAAGAAAGCCAACACATACCCTTAGTTAAGACACAAATGTGGCACATAGCAGAAAAACAGAAGGCAGATGTTGATCTGAGGCCACCAGCTCATCTCCTGGCCTGTGACCTGCAGTAACCCTGGTGCTCCTTTCATACATCACACTCCTTACACCAATCTCTTCCTAGTAGGTGGTGCCACTACTACCAAACCAATCTTTACATCTACCATATCCTCTCCTCCTACTCCCTTTCATCAGGGCAGGACAGGTATTTTTGGATTCTGACTACATCTGGCATGAATCTGTATAGTGACATCATTTTTCCAATGTTATCAATCTCATTGAGAGACTTGATCCATCACACATTGGTGTGAGCCAGCAGGGCCCATGAGTCCGGCCATTCTGGTACAGTGGTCATCGGTCATCCTGGGTGAGCTCAGGCTGTAGCAAGGAAGAACAGTCCTACAACCATCCTCCTGTAAACACACACTAGCACAGGTTGTGCCTTCTTATCCACAAGGACAGATCACTCACCAAGATGTTCTTCCTCCATTGCAATGTCACTTCTCGCAAACTCCCTGGGTGCACCTACACAGTACACAGCCCAGCAAACCCTCTGTCAGATGGAGGGAGGACGAGCACCTACCACAGGAGGCTCTCCAGCAGATTCAAAGGCCTTTGATATCGATTTAGTCCAGGTCTACAGTTTCAGCATTCCCTCACGTATGCAATACCCATTTAGTCCGATTCAGAAACCTGAACACCAACGACTAGAATTACCACACCCAGAGATGAACTCAGACTGCAGCAACAGCATCCACGATGCAGATGGAGCTTGCTGCCCCAGCGCCCTTCCAGAAACACTCTGAAGTCAACATCTAGAATATGAAAGCACTGTTCCAGCCAAATTCAAGCACTGTGTTTCAAGGCTTTACTACTGTACCACCAGCACACCACCACACTGCCAACTGCAAGCTGAACAGGCCCAAGCACCAGATGTTTGACCACCGTTCAGACAGAAACTGCTCTTGCAACATCAGCAAGGTCTTGGGTGCAGCCACAATACCATACTTAAGACCTCAAGATAATGAAGCTGAAAACAGCCTGGCCGTAGAACTTCAACAAGACCATTCTGCTGCAGGAAATGGTTCAAGCATGTAATGAAAGAAACATTTATCGGTATAGACAGCTGTGATGGTAATGCATTCAAAACTAGCTTCCTACAGAGAAAGATGCCACCAGGTCATGCTGGTAAGAAACAGAAGGGGCTGTAGAGAGGCTTAACATCACATTCCTAAATCAGAGGCCATGTTAATAATAACTTATTTACAAGTATATAATAACTAGAACAAAAATTAAAGCTACCTTCAGAGAATAGTGTTTGCTGTGAAGCAGGCTGCAAATGAAAGTCAGCAGGATCTACACAACCTGTCTGGCAATTATATTTTCATTTTATACCAGGTGTATGACAAGCCAGACTTTTGAAGTGATCAGTATAAAACATTAGTGCATAGTGCAGTGCTAGGAATGCAGCAAATGGAAAAGGTGGGAAGACCCCTCCTGTCTGGGAGAGTTGTTTCTGCAAGATTTGCAATGTGCCACATGGAACCAGGTACAGCACTTCATCTTCCTGAGAGACGGCAGGTCTCTCAAAGCTATGAACTGCTCCTCTTTAACTCAGAATATCTGCCCCAACCAATGATTAAACCCTTTGACATTTCATTTAGGAGGAAGTATTTCACTTCCAGATGCTAGTAAAAAGCATTCAACAACAAAAATGATAGATGTTTGGTTTTCAGCCACTCTGATACAGCCTAAGCCTACACAAAGGATGTGAAGCGGCGGTAACCGCAGTACCACAGCATCACGTCAATGTAACCTCAGTGACCTCCCCGTGCACACACTGAGCTGTTCCTAGAGGCAACTCTTTGCTCTTCAAGGAGTCAGGCTGCAGGGGATCTTTTCCATGCACTTCACTTTGTTTTGGTTCACTGCTCTGCATGCAGATATGGAAGACTTCATAACACATTTGCTGTCCACCTGGAAGACATTAATGATTAATTTCCAAGCAAATCAAATATAGACAGCTCTTGGGCTTTCCTCTTCATTGCTTTATGTGAAGAAAAGAGAACAAGCATGATGTAAAATCCAGCCAGAGATATTAAAAAATTCCAGTATTTTTCAGTCTCAGCATAACTAAGGAGTCTAAGGTTTTAATCAAACCCCACGGATTAGGAGAAATGATTTTAAATACACAAAGTGCATGCCAGATCAAATCTTGTCTTCTGTCAGATGAGGTAACCATCGTACACAGTGAATTAATTTGTAAACATTATTTTAACCGGGTTTTATATAAATCAGTCTAGGTGAAAAGATGTGAAGCTGTGATTTGTCCTGCCAGCTCCAGCCCTGAGAGCACAGACAGTGAGGCGCGAGGCAGGAGATACACGAGGTCCATGGCCAAGGGGCCTTTACATGCAGAGACCATCCCGTTGGTGGTGAACGATGACACCCACCATGACTTCTCGCCCAGCCCTTTCAAAGATGTCATGTTCCTTCTCATGTCTGCAATGCAGCTCTGGGGAATGGTGAAACGCAGCCCGAGAGGCGCAGAACCAACACACACTTGCTCCATTAGCACCAGCACACAGCTCTTGCTCCAGAGACTCAAACAGGCCAGGAGAAGCTGACGCATCTCAACCACCAAAACACGAAAGCATCTGACAAAGGGACTGGGGAAATAACCAATTAGGGATTAGTGAAAAGGGAAAAAGCCACAGCTGCATTTTCATTTATCTATAAACCCACAGTCTGTGCAGTCAGAGGAACCAAGCCATTGCATTTAGATTTACCTCACCTTTCAGTCTCTACGCTTGAAAAGGAAAATATTGTTCAGGTTTTTCAAGACAGAGTTAAAAGGAACTTCCTGCCAAGCTTTCCCCAGACAAAAAAGCGCTAGTGACTTCTTGAAATACACAAATATACCAAAAACTCTCAAAAAGTTTCTGACTCCAACTTCTGCTTTCACAGTACAGGTTGTCAGATGAGTTCTTGATGTCTTTTGTAGTTGCACGTTACCTGGAGGCTGACTGCAGGAAAGATACAGCTACAGCTTCCCACAGCAACTCCTGATGCAAATACTCTGTCCTGAAGGAAAAACAATGCTCTTTTGAAATCAAATTAAACCACTGGTAAAGAAAAGCCCACACTCTGGGGTGAAGCCACGTTTAATAATAAGAAAATCCATGCAAGGACAGCTGCAATACATAAAATTTACACTGGAATAGACTGCACAGATCAGCACAGCTACCTTAACGCATCTTAGTCCACATTCAAAGGATTTTTTTCTTTAGTATAAAGCCTTGTAATAGGAATTCGGGATAATCTTTTACAATTTGATATATAGAACATAGAAAATATCAAAGAACAACAACAAAAATCAAGCAGCAGCTTTATGGAGTGTGCTTAAATGCTTTGCTTCCTGCCTGAAATTTGCCTCCTGATTGAACAATCCACAACAAACACTGACAGAAGTGTCTCTCCCATCCAGTTACCATCCCAGATCTCTGAGATGTTATGGGAACAGCAGGAGGTAACAGTCTCAGCAAAAAATCGCTGGATGACTAGACAATGCAAAGCACCAAATGGCTGGACTGTTTTAATAGGAAGGGCCAGATGAACACATACACATAGCATGCAAAAAAGACATGGAAATAAAATTGCCTTAACTGATCTAACACCACTGAAAAACAAGTCAAAGCCAGGGATTTACCAACAGCATTCTCACAAGTGAGGCTTCACGTGGCAGCTGCATTTTGTACATCTGGTAACACCTTTAAAAAGAAAACCCAATCACATATACAGAGCATAAAGCAGCATCCACTCCCAGCGCTGCTCTGTGCAGTCACTCAGCTTCCTCAGTCTTTTGTCCTTTTTTCTTTAAAAACAGAGAAGAGGGGGAAGATTGCATCTGTGACATACCTGTAAGTATCAGAAACTCGGTCAGCTTTTGCAATAATCTGAATCACTCCTCTGAATCCCCTCGCATTTTCTCACAGAATACACGAGCCTTACACAGATAGGATGCTGCATTACAACAGATAAAGAGCAAACCTGCAGAATTGAGGTCAGGGGTTTACGCCACTGGTAACTGCTGTTCTTTTTCATTGGGAAAGTCAGCGAGCTACACATGGCATGTGTAAAAGAATGAAAGCTAAAGCAAACAGCTTGCAAGTCCAGTTAAATTATCTGTACCGGGTGAGAATCATAAAAGCCACACAACATAAAAAGAGACTATTAGGTTTGGTTAAGCTGGCATACAGTGGTCAGGAAAAGACATCAGTACACTGCTAGAAGCCCGAGCATGAAAGATCTCCAGTTTAGGATGCAGTCAGCAGGTACAAAGTATTTGAGGTCCTAAAGCCGACCAGAGGTTACAAGAAGAATCCACGAGCACTCTAGTGCAAGCAACTTGGCTGCCTGACGGCTCAGACCCAAAAACTAATTGAGGAAATAGGAGTTCAGACAATGGCAAACTTGCAGACCGGCTTCTACATATACTTGAACAATACCTAGAAAACGGTGTATAATTCGACAGTAAGACACGTACCAACACTTGATGAATTGATGATCTCTAATAACATACCCAAGAACTTGAGATTTTTTTTGACTTTTAAGAAAACCAAGGAAGTATTTGTGGAAGTTGCATGTCAGTGAGTGTCTGCCGCTCCCCCTCGCAGGGAAGCAGAGCACTGCGCTGTCCTTCCACCGACACACACCGCGTTTGCTGTTTGTGGTGTTTATTCATTAAAGAGAGAGGGGGAAAAAAATCCTTTCTGCTAGTGCGCAGCTAATAGGAGAAAGAACTACCTCATTCATCTAAATAAAGTCAGCTCTAAAACCTGCAATAACCATTTAAGTGCCTAATTTGTTAATTATTTCACTGTTTATCTAATTCATTATGAGCATCTAAATAATAAGCTCTTTCAGCATAAACTGAGATCAGAGACATTGAAGACACCCATTCAGGCTATTCAATGTTCTGCTCACCATGGGTCTGTCCCCTGCAGCTTCACCCAGCAGCTTTATTGGGTTTCTAACCCCCTTGGGACTGTTCAATCACTCCACAGCTCAATACAGCACAGATTTATGAAAATTCGGTCTGTCTCTTCCACCATCAGTTCCCTACAGCCTTTGTGTGGACTTTGGGGATGGTTACTTCGTATTTTACTTCAGGAAAAAAGGTCACCTTCCAGCAAGACAAGGATAACACTCCCCAAGGGAGAGAACATGTGAATTGCTATATTATTAACCCACTTTCCTTTTCCTCATCTGTTGCTTTAGAATTGTTTATTTTGCATACAGCTGCAACAACACCAGTTCCTCTGCAAATCACTATTTCTATAAATATATAGTAGTGCTCACTTAGGAAACAAGTGCAACACACCTTTAAAAGAGCACGAGGAGTTGCAGTTACACCTCCCACGTGCCCTCCACTGAACCTGCCACCCACCCCCTTGCATAAACGCACCGCACTCGTGATTTCCTAAAGAAGGAGACAAAGTGCATCTCACCCTTCTATGTTTCATTTCAGTTTGGCATTTATAAAGCTCAGAAGATACTACACCTTTTCTAGCACTATTAACATGCCATTAAGTGGGCCTCAAACTGGGGTACTACCACCTTTCTCAGAGATGCTAAGCGAAGTAAGCGCACGCCCTGGCCTGAGAGGTTGTATGAGCAGCTCAAACACTGTTCTCCTCCACTCCTGAGCAGGGATCTAATCTCCGGGTGGAGTGCAATAGCGGGAGCCTGGGAGAAAATAAAAACGGAGAACTGACCACGAGCCTTTTACTTGCTGGCCAAGCCCAAGGCAACTTCACTGCAAGGGGCCGAGCACAAGCGGAACAAATCAAAGGAAGGCCCGGCCACGCTCGCGTTCCTGCCCGGGGAGGGGTGCTTTCCTCAGCTATTTCCAAACAGCGGTCGGTCAGCGAGGGTGGGTGCGGAGTCAAACCTCAGGGCAAACTGGTTATTTAAATAACTCCTTTTAATTGTCCTTCCTCACATCGTGGGTTTTAGCTACGGAATGGCACCCTGAGAAGGGGTGAATAGGTATCACTGTGACTGCAATTATAGCACGGTTACTAACACCAATCTCTTGATTTCTAAAATAAAAGCTTCTAAGGCTAATAATGAATTGAAGCATTAAAAAGTAGTGAAACTGATTTTCCATTTAGCAATAGTAGAGGAACTGCCAAACAGTTTACTCTTGATTGTCTACTGAGCACCTGAAATGATGCGGATCGTTAATTCCAGTAGGCACCAGCAATGTTAACCTGATTTACACAGGAGGCAAAAAATGATACTGTAATAGAGCCACAAAAATGCAACCGTACAACGTATGCAGGCTTTATATAAAACAATACACTATTCTAAGAAATTACAGTAATTTGGATGTGACTTAAATCTGGCCAAATATTATCAGGACAGCCAGGGTGAATTTATACAGCACCCCAAACGCCAATTAAAAATGCTAAAGAAAAGCCAACCCTGTTGATCTGTACATTTTTGTCTCCCAGGTGCTGTGTAGGCACATTATTTAGAGCAGCTGTGTTTTTAAAAAAAGGCTCTTCTGCACACACACAATTCTGTGCAGACCTTTGACCATGCACTGAAGGATGCAGTGTATGGTTAGGCCAGCAGAACCCACTTGATTAGCGTCCCAGATTTAGCACCAAGAGGAAAATTAATCTACAGCATAACTCTATTAAATGAATGTGGCTTCTTTTAAGTCAAGACCCAAGTCTGGTTCATGCAGCCAATGCACAATTAAATATCAGGCGAGCAAAATGTTGGAAGGAAGAGAAATTTCTCAACTGAATGTTATAAACCAGGATAAATAAACCACAGTGAGAAGGGGCATCTTTTAATTGTAACTCCATCATAGCTAAGCCACAGATTCTCAGCCTTTTCAGAAAACTGAGGAAAAAATGTGATCGCTTTCCATTTTGGCTCCTCGCTCGTGATCGCTCCTGCACCCTCGCAATCATTCCTACCTTTCCAAAAACTAATTTTTCAGGCATTCACAGGATTTACTTTCAGTCTATTGCAATCTCAAGCAGCCCAACTCAGGCCAATACCACAGCAGCTACATTAACATTAAAAGCCCAACCTGAGCAGAAAGCTTAGTGATGCAGGACACCTTTCATCACCTTCAGTCGTCACAGCTCTGCTAAATCCATGCCATCACAACAGCACAAATGAAGGAACACATCACTTCTGCTGGGATAAAGACATCGGAAGAAAACAAAAGCCAGAGGAAAAAACCAAAATCCAACTGGAAGCTTTTATAATTTTTTTCTTGAGTGTTCTACTACTCTCCCCCACCTCTGAAAGGGTTCAGGAACTCACACAAACACATTCAAAACCACATATTTGAAAAGACAGAAGCACACAAGAGTTTGTCCTGGAGGCAAAAAACAGAACTGGGTCAGAAAATTGGGTAACATTTGACTTGCTCAGGCCAACACAACCAGACAAAAAATGAAGTTTAGATTGGATTATGGCCATGCTGGCTCGAAGCAGTTATCTCCTGCGCTGACTTCAGTACTAAACGCCTTAAGCAACGACACTATCATGTTCCACATTTTGAAGAGGATGTGCTGGGTTTCATCCTTTGACATTTGCACATGCACAGCGTCCCTTCCTCACCCAGCAGCAAAGAGGAAAAACCTTTCATAACCTTCTCCTGAGCTCAACTAAAAATCAGCCGGTACATGTCAGCAGCAGCAGAGCAGACAGATGCCACCCTGGAGCCAGCTCCCGAACCGCCGCTCCTGCTGCGCCCAAACTGCCCGCATAGGCTGGATACGAACACAGCCTGAGCTTTCTGCTTCTCGCCATTTAAATAAAGCCATTTTGAGTACCACAAGTGTATCTTAATATGAGCTGGTTTCCAGAACGGTTAACCCTGCACTGTTTTACCTATTACAAAATTAACACTGCTTCTCCGCTGCTAAAAAGAGTCCCATGGGTATAAATTTTCAGGTCTGTTGCCATCCACCATTTCTCTGTAATGGGCTTTCTAGTCCCTCCTATTTCTCTCCTATACGAGGAAAGGACAAGATTTATTCCCCTAAATTGCTGAATCAAGACAGCTGCATAGAGCAAAAACTAGAAAGCAGCAGGCGGGCAGCAGAAGTGGATAAACACGGAGGTGAACGCCCAAGGGTGGGACCCCGCTGGGAGCCAGCGCAAGGGCGATTAACACCACGCAGGGAAAACCGTGTTTAGACAAACCCTGAGGATACACATCTGGATGGTGTTGACAGAAGTGACCTTGCTACAAAGTAGGAACAGCAACAGCTCTCCAATACTGCAAGCAGGAGATGTCCCAACCAAACAAAGGCCTTGTTTTCATTCCTATTATACAACTTGAAATAATTCAGCCACCTTCCAAAAATATTTTACAGTTCACAATCACCACCTTTTTTCCAAGTCCTGAGACGTTTGAAACCAGCATTCATTTTAAAGGCTATTTATTTCTTAGAAGAGGAAACCGAGGCACAGACTACCAAGAGGTTCTGTTTTTCAGTGCCTTGAATTACGCTGAGCTTATGTGACACATTAGTTGGCAGCAACAGCAAGTAAGTCTTAAGTGCATCAGTGTCTGACGGACTCCCATCTCTCCCATCATCCAAAGAGAAGGCTCCAGTTCTTTAACTTTTTCGGCCACTGAAGAGTTAGGCTGATAAAGTTTATTCTTTTTGTGCAGCAGATTTTGTGACATGTCCCACAAATGGCAGGTTGCCTCTGGAACTCATTTATCAGGAATTTCAGCAATGCCCTGCACAGATGTTGCCTATCACTGTAGGCTCCCGATAAAATGCAAGATGTTGTTGGATTCGAATATGAAGGATTAACTCCAAAGGACTTTAAACCGCAGAATTCCCATGAACACCAACAGCAATTCCCTCTCATAGCAATGAGAATACACCAGCATTAGACACTGAAACAACCAAAGCAAAAGAAACCTCTGCTGTCCTCTGGAGTTCACTGGCACGATGCGCCTGGCTTAGGCCCTGAGGCCTTTCCTCATCTGGTCCTCTTTCTCTCACACCTTTTTTTCCCCTTTAATTTAGCTACAATTCAGATGGTTTTGCTAAACTTCTCATAAGTGTTCCCCACACCGAAACACTTGCTGTCCTCAGTATCTAGTCAATTTTCTTAAATTCTCCATATCAGCTACCGTTTCTATAGCACAGCAGTTCTAATCTCCTTTGATATGTTCAAACAGTATTCTCTCTCTGCTTCTTTATTACCCATCCTACCTTCGCATCTGATGCCCAACATCCATCTCCTTCAGCATGTGCCTGAAGCACTCAGCCTCCCATTCAGTAACTCTGAAAAGCCAGCGCTTCGACCAATACATCAGCGTGAGCCATTTCTTCCTCCCCTTTCACAACTACCTTTTACAACCATCAAATACAATTCACAGCAGCTCTGCCTCAGGGTTTTTATTACCAGCCGCTTTCAATCAAAGGCACTGGGCCAAAATAAACCACCTCACTTACTAGTCCTACAACCTACTGTCCATCACAGCCCTTCTCAGCCGCCTAGGTCTGCTTTGCTCTGGGATTGCCCATTTTATGAGAGGTGCAGGGAACAGGACACTGAAAGGGACATGCAACTCCACCAGTGGCATAATGGGGAGGCTGGGGAACAGGGGTGTACGGCAAATCACCCAATGGCATCCTTCTATAGAGGCAAATAGATGTATTTATCTTCTTTACGAGAAGCTTTATGACCTGCAAGTGTTCATGTTATTTGTAGAGCCTCAGTTTCAATTCCACAACCTCCAACCTCAATTTTCACCCGAAGCTGCTCTATTAATAGCAGCTTCTTTCCTCCTGGGAAGTATCAACACAGCCATCTCTTGGATTCTTTCATATGGGTTAACAATAAAGTAATGCAAAAAGCAATCAACAAACGAGACAACAATCCAGCTTAGAGAAGTTCTTACCTTTTACTTTGCAAGAAAGTGAAAACTCCACATCTACAGAGGCAGATCCAAGTGCTTCAGGAACACTCCCTGTCCCACATTTCTTATTCCTATACACCAAAAGAAGCCTTTTCCATTGGATTAAAGTTCTGAAGTCAATAGCAACACTAATATAAACCTTTCAAGTATTTTCTCCTTTTGCAGATCATCCACGTGCTTTTTAAAAACCTTTTTCTCAGAAAAATAAAAAAGTTCTCCTCTACTCTCCAAATTGAAGCCAGCTCTATATATACCCACAGGTCAAATCTCAACGCTATTTCTTTACATTGACATGAAGAAAAGAGTGGCTGTTGTAACAAGTACAAACCCTGAAGAATTCTCCCAGGCACGTGAACATCAGTCCTGCTTAGATGAACAGTTTGAATACACAACACTCTCTAGGTTTGATAGTCTTACAGCCAGTTTTGACTGCCCGATGTACACACACTTACATGCGCCTCTCACTAAGTGTCTTTACCTCTTTCTGTAGCTCGCTCATTCCTGCCTTTACAGCGATCCGTCCAGGGAAAACTATTTTTTCTTCTTTGCATCCTTGCTACTGATCTGTGTTCATTAACCGATAGCTGTGGCTCAGGATCTGCGATCCTTCCTTGTCACACGCGGCTCTCCAGGGCACCGCTCGGCCCATCTGCTCACTGCTGAGGTGCCTTTGCAGCAGGATCTGCTGGCGGCTGCGAGGCCGGCGGCCAAAGAGCTGCTGCCCTAACATCATCATCATCCTCCTTCTTCTCCCGCAAAAACAGATCTACCGTTCTCCAGCTGAACAGCCCAGATCACCCCACTACCTTTGCATGAGGAGATATCCCAAGCTTTGAAACAAAATGTTCTTGTGTTTGAAGGTGTCAGGGTTGCATTAAACCTACCCAAATATTTCCCTGTGTGTGCGAAAGCCAAGCACAGAGCAGCACCAGACTGGCAGACTAACAGGCCAGGACCAGTTGTCTACAGCAAAAAGTCATTTTGTTGGTCAAAAGAGGGGCTTACAAATAAGTTATGTAGAGGTTGAATGATGCCCATAAAACTTCATTGGATGCTAATTTGATGCAGGTGAAATAAATCACAAGGTAACCCTAGTTTTACTGGCTTGATCTTGTTTCACACTTAAAATTGTTCGTTCTTGTTTATTGGGTAACATTTCCAGAAGCACCTGAGTTCTGCTGACACCCAGTATTTCTCCTACCAGCGTAGCAGATGCACATCTGGCAAGAATACAACCCTTTACAGTCCAAAAGCATTGTTTTGCTTCTAATAAGCAACTAAAGAAACCTTAGAGTAATAAGAGATTTCATCTCCTGTGCACAGGAAAGCGCAGATAGGGCAACCATGGTCGAAGGAGGTGACAAAAGATGGAGCAAAGCACTTTGGAACCAACTTCCCCAAGAGCAGCCTATAGGGACCTTTGTGCACAACCCAACGCGTGGCCGGACCAGCAGTGTGAGCTATGGATGGCTCGTGCTTCAGCCGGCTTGGTACGAACACAGTCAGCAGCAAACCACCCACTGGAATGCACCATCATCTCTGGGTGCTCTTCACCCCACAGGGGCCAGATTCCTCAATACAGCAATGCAGAAACAGTACAGAGCACAATTACCTTAATACGATTGCACCAAGATGATACAGTATGAAAATCCTATACCTTGGATATTTTGTCCATCAGTAACACAAAGTACTTTCCATCAGCATAAGGACAGTCTTTCAGTAGTAGAGTAAGATTTCAAGGGCAGGGGGAAGCTTTCAGTTTCTGAATGGGTTTTAAAAAAGGCATTTACAGA
Source organism: Nesoenas mayeri (assembly GCF_963082525.1). Lineage (NCBI taxonomy): Eukaryota > Metazoa > Chordata > Aves > Columbiformes > Columbidae > Nesoenas > Nesoenas mayeri. The sequence goes on along the minus strand of NC_137565.1, from coordinate 7,317,441 downwards.
TATTATTTTGAAAAAGGGCAGTTGAGACCAATTCCGTTGTCTACTTTGGAGGCCTTTAAAGGACATTTTGTAATTTCAAGCTAAACTATAAGTCTATCATGGGGAGGGAAGAGGAAGAAAAGGGAAAACAGTTTAATTTCCCCTGCTCACCTGAACGTGGATCAAGCGAACCTTTCAACAACCTCATAAAAACGCGCAAGGCAGACAGAAAATGATTTAGGATGCGTTTGGAATTTATTGACTTGGCCTGGTCATCTACTTGACAACGTATCTTGCTTTTGGTATGACAAGTGGGGAAAACAAAATTAAAGCTGGTTTTTGGAAACTGGCTGTCCTAAATTTAATTTTGAATATACTTGCAAGAAGGGGCTGGGGAAGAAGCCTCATGTTGCAATGAGAAGCTTTTTGCCTTACAGCTAAAGAGAAAGCAATCCAACTATTTACAAAAAAATAAACAAGGCAGAAAACAAAAACAGTCAAAAGCACTTGAAAATGATTAAGTATAGTGGCATGTTGGCTCTATTGCTTGATTAAGGACAAGGTTTTATTGAGAAAGCCACCACCTCAGCATTGTCAACAGCCCAGCAAAGCCTGATCTGGGTTCAGCGCTGAAAGGTGCCAACCCCAGCCTGTCCCACGGGATTATCTTTGTAGCCTCCTACTCAATGCTGTTTAACACACCACAGCACACATTTCAGCTGCTAATTCAACTCTCCAGTCAAAACAAGCAAGAGAAGCAAATGGATCATTTCTCCTCAGACTTTGGTTTTAAACCTACAATCATTATTTATATACAGCAATGTTCACACATCCATCCCCGGGAAACACAAATCTCAGTAACCTAAAACAGTTATCATGAGCCTAGACACACAGATTGAAGCAGGGCCCATTAAAAAAAGTGCAATTAATAAACTACAAGGGAGAAGCTGATGTTTGAAGGCACGTAGTGAGGCTCCCCGGCTGATCAGTACACCAGTTTTTCAACTGAGCCGCAACTGAAAATCCAACTGAATAAATATCTCTGATTTCAACAGGCAGGACACCGCCAGGCACCAAGAAATGTCACAGCTCAGCAGAAAGATAATGCAGTGATCATCGGGTGGGTATAATAGAGGGATTACTTTACAATTACAGCAACAATGCAAAAACAATTTATACAGTAACACACTGATGTACTGGCAAGCGCCTGTCCAAAGGGATTAAATAAAAGACTGACACAGACTATAGACAGAAGAATGTCTTTAACAAGAGGTTTATGAACATCCCTAGACAGTCATATTTCTCTGAAATGTCCTTTAAAGACAGTATTTTGCATTTAGATCTGTTTAGATAACAGAGGCACAACGCACAAATAAGAAATAAAGAGCACTTGGAGAATTCTTATTTATTTACAGAAAAGCAGAAGCATTTATGAAAAGGATAGGTCAACTTCTCATTGCTTCAGAAGGTCACTTCAGCAGCCCCCAAAACACCTTTAATGCTTGGGTTACAAATGGCCAAGGAGCCCCAGGGGTGACACTGGCAGTTTTGGGGCAGTTTTGGTTTGACAGGAGCAGGTGTGAGCAGGGCACACCAACAGCGACCAGCAGAGAGGACAGTGAGCCCAGAGCACCGCGGGGATGCAGAGAATGGCTCACAATGTCCCATGTTGCTGAAGCAACACCCCCGGTATTCTCTGAAAAAGGTCCATTTAACAGAAACAACTTGCAAGAATGACTTGCGGGTAGTTTGGGCACCTTTCCAGAGCAGGGAAAATCCAACCGAGAGGGGGAAAAATGTGTTTCAGAAGAGAGATTCCGGTAGTTCAAAGGGAGAGAAGATGAACATTTTCACAAACCGCAGAGCTTTTAGCTCTGGTTGATTTATTAAATGGGTCGTCCTCTTTTTACTATCACTTCAGGCAACAGCTGAATTATTCAGTGAGCTCCAGTTGACTATGTTGTTTCTAAAACACTTGGGCCACCTCTGGGGGAGAAAGACAGAAGGCGATGGGAAATAAAAACACATTTAAAAGTTAAAGAATTTAACAGAAATGGGTCCTATTCATTTATGAGAAGTCTCTGAGGCAGAGAGGAGGTGTTTCCGTCAGCCTTCTGCTCACTGGATTTCTCTCCCATTTCTTTCATCTTCTGTCTCAAATCAAAATGTTCCATTCCAACTGTTGCACTGTCTTGGGAACCTGATTTGCTTTTCCTGCTATATGCTACATGGTTTTTACTACAAAACAGGCAAGATCCTTTTCCAGATATCTTTTCGTTATTTCTTCCTGGGTCTTGATCTTATTAAAAGTTCTTCCTAGCTTTTTCTTCGGTAGCCATTTATCTTTTGTCCAGATGAAGTCTGTCCGTTCCAGCAAATCCCGGCTTTCTCATTACTGCAGAAATAGCACTGATGCAGGAATTTCAAATATGCGGGTTTAGTTTGTGCATGCTCATTGTGATAACTACAATGCAGTGGAAGAATGACTCATTACAATGATTTCAAAAGGATATTTTAATAGACTTTAAGTAAAAAAAAAAATCAAGTTTCTGAATCACCTATGTAAAACAATCAAATCTGCCTCTTTTTTTTTTCTTTTTTTTTAAACTAATAACATAGTCTTTTTGTTGTATTCCAGTAAAGCTGCTTCATTGTAACCACACATATTGCACAATGCCAGTTTTCAGGCTCCAGTGTCATGGGGAAATTCTCACTCGAGTAACTTCCATTCAGTCCCAGCCAAGAGCATTAGAATATGTATTAAGCCGACATGCCATTACCCAGAGAACAGCACCCTAACCAATCCATTTCAAACAATCAATGAAGTTCATTATACAGACCCAAAATTCATTACTGAGGACACATCTTTGAAGTAATCTAGAATATCATTAGGGGGAGAAAATTATTTACTAAAGTCACTTTCTTTTCTGGTTATGTTTGGTTTTTTTTACATAAGCAAACAAAAATTATGACAAACTATGCAACAGACTGAAAAGGGGCTTATAAAAACTAAGTAACGCCTTCTGTTTGCAACAAGCTGACAGCATTTGGTATTTCTCTGTCCTCCTCCTCTTAAGAGTAACCTCCCAGTTGACAAATGAACATTTAGAAGAGATTTGCAGGTAGCGAGTCCCTTGGTGCTGTGGCCACTCATGTCAGCACCGAGCAGGAAAACTGACAGGACTTGGTGCAAATTTAACAGTGAACAGTTCAGAACCAAATGCTGCCTAAACTTGCACATGTTCTTTTTATTTTTAAATTTTGGAACACCGGGGGCATAGAGAAGAGCTATGCAAGCTTGAGATGCACCAATCAGTCAGTTTAATGCAACCTAAGAGGATTTATATAGACTTTATCTTCAAATAACTACTTGTCTTGGACTTCCAGAAACACATCACTCCACCACCCAATCTTGAGACAGCCCCATAAAGATGTCTTGTGCTCATCAAACCCTGCAGCCCCAGCAGATCATCTGCCTTCACATGGGGCTGCTAACAGGTTTGTTGTGACCAAGAAGAGCATACAGGCAAGAATCTGTTCAAGATGAGCGACCTCTCCATCAAGACCCTCTCTACAGCCCAGTTCCCTCAACAAGTGGGGTGGTCATGTTGTCCTGGTTTTATTAAAAACAAGTTTTTCTTCTAGTGAATTTGCCTGTCAGCTAAAGCTTTCATATTAGCTGTATTTTCCTGAAGAGCCAGATAAATGTTTTGGTAGACACAGTAATGGAATGCAAGGTCATTGACAAGGAAGGATGTACATCTCGCAAGAGGGGCAATGAGAAACAGGTGACCCAAACCTGACCAACTGAAGCATTCCATCGCATTCACATCATACTTCATATAAAAGTGGGAGATCACGAGGATCTCGTCCCTTTTTCCTTATGACTGACATTAGGAGAGGACCTTGCGAGTCGTTCATGTGAACTGAGGCCTGGTGACAGACTGAATCCAGTTCCAGCTGGCTGCAGAGTCCAGTCCAGGACTTTGGGTGCCGGCCCTTCATTCTGCCGGAGCAGTTGCCGGGTCTTTCAAGATCTGTTTTGTATATTTTGTATTATTTTTCTCTATTTTATCAGTAGCATTAGTAAAACATTTTAAATTTTTCCAACTCTCTTCTCTCTGTCCTCCTTTCCCTCCCAATTGCCTGTCCTTAGTGGGAAGGGGCGAGAGGGAGGGGCTAAAGGGAGGGAAGAGGGGGTTAACAATACATCTGCCACGGTTTTATTGTCACCTCGCAATCAAACCTCGACACACGTTTTCTCCTGCTGGTCAGCAGCAGCAGAGTCTGAGCCCACGAGAGAGCCCCACAAGGGCAGTAACCGCTCCAGGGGAAGGTGTCCCACACCACCTGGGAGCAGAGGTCACCTGCTAGAGCTCCTTGACATCCACACAGGAATCATCAAGATCCACTTGCAGAGTGAGCTGGTGTCCCCACAATGTCTACAGCACTCACGCTTCTCCTTCAAACTGCATTATTCAGGTAGCCAAGGGCTCCAAGCAGCCAGGCGACCTAACACAGCTACATTGATTGTGCTCACAAAGCTGCGGACACTGGCACTCTGATGTATGCACACTACCAAATAAACTACAACAGGAGAGGACAGAGGTGCCACAGGTTTTCAAAGGAGATCTTTCAAACAGCAGCCAAGACAGCAATCTGATGCCATCTCCAACAAGCTACTTTAGAACACTGTCCAGGAACCATTCCTAAGGGTCATCTCCTAAGTTTTCACCAGCATTCAGGTGATACCAGCAGCTTACACAAGGTCTGCTCTCAAAGAGCTTCACACAAGACAGTGTGCAACCTGCTGGGGAGGGACTGTGACACCCCCTCCTAAGGCCAGCCTAACTCCAGCTCCTCCGTGTCCCCTTGCCCTCCCTACCACTAAGTCTCCAGCCTTTCTGATGATTATCAATGTACCAAGTAGCAGTAAACAAGATTCCCCTTCTCCTTCCTCCAGTGACAAATCATGGAGTGTTCTTACGCCAAAAGACAGAGGAAGATTCTGAGGGGAATGCAGCAAGTCTGATGGCTGAGAGAGGATGAGCAGGGGTTTTTATTATTTATTTTTTTAGCATCAGGGAGAGAGATCTGGCAGAAGCAGGTAGGAGACCTTGCTGCACACAGACATCACACATTTATCTACAGGTTTCTCACATGCACTTTTTTTTTACTGTTCAGCAGAAACAGGTCAGACTTCAGCCCAACGTATGTGCAAAAATTCCTTACAGCTGTGCTTTACGGGCAGCGTTTATTACATATGTTCCACTTGCCATGTCTCTTACCACCTAGTGAACAAACAGGGATAAACATCTGGAAGCATCGCTGTTGCTGGCAACACACACACAGCTGAAGCTCCGATCTGCAGCCCTGGAGCCGCACACACACGTCACCTGCTTTCACCTGAGCCCATAAGGGGCAGGTATTATTTACTCTGCCAAAATGTTCTGAGACATTTAACCTGTCCAAGGGCTGTCCACTTGCCTTCCTACAGGGAAGGGGACAGAAATTAATCATCATAAAGAAAGAACAAGAAACCTGACAGCTCCTTTTCCTCTGTGCTCTGTGAGGAACATGCCCAGCTGAAGAGATTCTAGCAGAAGAAAACACCATGAACCCCCCAGAGATACCAGAACAGGGGGTGAACAAGGGGCATCCATCTCCTGGGCCAGATCCCTGAACAGATTATTACAGGATGCCCAAATGTAGCTTTTCTCTTTATATTGCTACTTCATGTTATCTGAGAATTCTAGAATGTTATCTAGGATTCAAATCAGCAGACTTAGTGCTTGTATCATTCTCAGATTTTTCACAATAGAAGTCCTGAAAATCATGTCACTCACAAGGAAAGAGAGCACAATTTTTGTTTAATTTATCCCCAGACTTCAGAGAGTAACTTTTTCCTGCTGTTCTCTTCTCATAGAGGTGGTCAACAAACACACAGGACGCCAAATTATTTCCCCACAGCTCTACTGACAGACTCTTCTGTAACGCACCAGACCAGGGTTCCCCCAAGACAAAAGCCAGGACCAAACCCTTCTTCAGCCAGACAATGGGCTCGCAGAGCTTGTGCTGACTCTGGGTAGTGAGAGGAGCTCTGTGTCATTAAGTATCTGTGGACTTTTCTACACATTTTTTCAATCTAATAAAAACAAGCTACACAATATGGAAGGTGGAGAGAGGGAGAACAAATCCAACAGCATAGGAGGCTTTTTTCAGATTCCTTCTTTAGAAAAATAAATAAAACCAGGGAATCTTACGACACAAAAGGTTCTAAATGTTTTTTGCAGACCTTCCAAATGGAAGAAAAAAAGCTCACCACACAACACAACATTAATCCAAGTGGTAACAATGCCAGGGACCACATTCCAAAGGCCACAGTGCAGTTAAGGTACCTCACTGCTACATGGACACCACGCGACATCCTCTTCATGGCAGAGGAGACACGTGGACTCGGAATGATTCAAACCCACAGGAATTGAAATCTCACATCAATTCCAGGAACAAGCAAAAAGTCTTATATTTATGCACCTGATTGGCATCTATCACATTTAAAGGAAGACAAAAAAAATAACCCTTAAGATCTGGAAATCACCCAGGGAGCATTTCCCCAGCAATGATCCTCCTACACTTGGCTAACTGGTTTGCAGCCATTCCAAATGCCTCTGGAAACATCAGCAGGATCCACATACCTCAATTAAAAGCTGGCGTGTACTCAGCCACACTGCTGCACCACCAAATGTTTGTCCTGAAATTACTACACAACAACTCCCTCTGCAAAAATGTCCCTCCAGCACTGCATTCTGTTTGGCAATAGGCAAGTCTGGAAGTTTGCAATAGTTGTAACTAAACCTATCACCTTCTGTACCAAAACAGTGAAGCTTTTCTAAACATAGTGCAATCAATTCATCCCTCTTACTCACAAAAGCTTTTTAAACCTGTCTTCAGGGCTCTTGTGTCACTCCAACTGCCTTTTACTGGATAAAAGTAGTTGCTAAGAACTTAATTTATGTCCTTCTGGTACAACTGCCTCATCTTCATCTCCCACACTCTAATGTGCTAGATCAGACACCACCATTAACTGAGGCCTCATCTTCAATAAAACCCACAGCATGAAGACGCAGAAATAGGTAACTCAGTAGAGGGGCTTCACAACCACACACAAAATTTGCACCCAATACGTAGACCACGTATGGCAAAATAATGGTATACGAATATGCTCAGCCTTCTCCCCAGTGCTCTGCAAATCACTGCTCGCTCTCACAGCTCCCACGGCTCACAGCAAACACCTATTCTGGAAAGAGCACAGAGTAGGACCTTGGAAGAGGCAGCCAAAGGAAAAAATCAACTATTTCTAGTGCTTAAGCTACATAGGTGGCAGAGACAGGGCCCCCACTGCAGCTGAAGAGATGTCTTCCATTTTCCTGCTGTTACTGAACTCTTGTATTTTACCATTACCACAATTCCAGGTTATTTCACAAGTTCCTGCTGCTATGCCCTTCCCCAGTAATCTCTAAATAAAGAAGTACTAATGGCAAGAGAGCTGCATCCTGCCCCTGTGCGCTTACAGCAATTCTGATCCAATTTCAGCTTTAGTTAATTTAATTGAAACATTTCTGGACAGAAAGGAAGATTGATCATTCGCACAGGGCTCCGGGTTTCCAGCCTGAACTCGCACTGACCCTGCGGCTGAAGCCCCAGCGCTGCAAGAACCCACCAAATCCCAACCGAGGAGACGGGACCTGAACAGCCTGGGGAGGACAAAACAGGCTCAACATGACCGATGCTCACGCCATAAAAGAGGCAACAGAAAACATGACTTCAGAACCTCCTGGTTAAAACAACCACCAGCCTTTTCTGACTCCAAAAGACCAACAGGTCTCCTACCAGGCAGGTACAATGCAATGGATTATGCTACAATAAGGATACACTGTCACTGTACAAGAACAAAAACCCCGGCATCTGGCCTTAAATCATCACTGTCATGGATTTAAATCAAACTCCTAATGTCAGTAAGGCTACTTCAGAGCTAAAAACTCAAGACTAATCTCCTCTTAATTCTTTCTGTCACTAAAAATAAAAGTAGGACTTAGCTTGAATTTTCCATCTTTGCTTCCAACTGCACCTCACAGCTCTGTTTTCCAGTCTGCTTTGGTAGAAGTGAATCCAGATTTAAAATTCTTTTTATCTTTCTCTAAAAGAGCATGTAAAACATTCAGTCTTAATTTGGGAGGGAATCGAGAAACGGGCACATACTGGTTATCCATATTCCAGGGAAAAAATATTCCACTTTAGACTTTAAGATACTGATGACATCCAGCTTCACAGAAGGGAAGCCACTCAATGATTAAATTTCCTGATCAAGAGTGAAGCACCAACCTTATTGAGTATGCAGTTTTATTTTATTTGCCATCTAGATGAAAGGAAGTAAAATATAAGAGGGAAGTCTACACTTCACACCTTTCCCCTGCTTCTTATTCTGCTGGACTAGAGAGAAATTTCAACTTCCTACCAGAAATTATAATTAAAATATATCTCCTGCAGTTTTTCCAATTTAGTAATTTAATCTTCCTACCTTGCTGCTCTTCCACACACCTACAAACAGTTACTGAGGTTCCCCATGCCCCTGAATTAGCCCTATTCTCTCCCCATTCATAGCATGCAGGGAAGAAAAGAAGCAGCACCACTGGGGCTATTTTGCCCCTTGGGGCTGCACCGGCAGGTACAGCCCTTCCAGACAGGGCCAGGTGCTCAGAGCCTCAAACGCAGAGATTAATTAGCCCCGGGGGGCGCTTATTCCTTTCTGCTAATTAAGAAGCCCTCAGGGCTTCCCAACAGGCACAGAACACCCACCTACGGTTCTAGGGTTCTCAGTTCAGCGATTCAAGCCCGACCCGTCCACATTTCTTTTTACACACAGCGTTCAAAACTTCACTCCCTTTAACTGAAGAAGTTCCAAAGTGCAGAAATTACAGCCTTTTTGTGATTCTCAGAGTGGATGTGCTAAAAGTAAGGTTGTTTGCGGTTTCTCTACAAGATCCCCACAACTGCATCAAGAGAATTGTGGAATAAAAAGCTAACCACATTTTGCAATCCATTTATTTACATCAGATTTCCCTGAACAAGCAACATTCAAATGGAAACCATAAGCAGTTTACATGAAAAGACAACAGGCAGCAGTGAACTATAACATCTCCTAAAAGCTTAAGTGGACTTGCCTTGCAACCCTTCTCCTTTGAGCTGGTCACTGGAACAGAGGGGATCTGGAAACAAACAGAACACTACTGAAATCAGTATTCCGTTTGCTCCCAGCTGCAGGCAATAAACATGCATCCTTCTGAATCAGCTGATTGGTTTGAACAGCATCACCTGAGCTTAAAGTGTGCATGTCTATCTATTTTTTTTTTTTATTTTGGCATACTCACAGCATTGTTTTCCAATGTTTCAGACCAAAGGTTATTGTTTAAAACCAGCATCTAAAGGTATGTCCAAGTGTTTTAACTTCAACAAGTTCAGCTCAACAAAGGGAAATGCAAAGTCCTGCAACTGGGGGGTGAACAGCCCCCAGCACCAACACATGTGTGGCCATCCTGCTGGAAAGCACCTTGGATTTCTGGTGCTGGTGAACACCACATGTGAGCCAGCCTGGAGAATGAGAGGGTCAGGGGGATGCAAATAAACACCTGAAGGAAGGGTGCAGGGATGACTGAACCAAGCTCTTCTAGTGGTGCCCAGCAACAAGACACGAGCGATGGGCACAGAGTGAAACGTGGGAGGTTCTGTCTGAACATCAGCAAACGCTTTTTCACTGTGAGGGTGAGCAAGTGCTGGCACAGGATGCCCAGGGAGGCTGCAGGATCTCCATCCTGAGAGATGCTGAAAAGCCATCTGGACACAGTCCTGGGCAACAGGCTCTAGGTGGCCCTGTTTGAGCAGGTGGGTTGGACCAGATAATCTCCAGAGGTCCCTTCCAACCTCAACCATGTGCTGATTCTGTTGTTCCATTTTAGCTATAAAAATACATCCCACTGTTTCTGAAATCATAAATCTGCATTCTAGTTCCTCTCTAGACACTCCCAACCTTAAAGGAAGTCACCAAGAAAAAAGAAAACCTCAAAGCCTTTCTGAACTGCCTCCCCCACATTCAAATCAGTGGCAGCTATAAACGCATGCATAGTAATTGTCATCTTTACTCGGGGCTAAATAAACACACTTCAGTCAGCACTGTCTTCTTACTGTGACACAAAAGACCATGAATTTCCTTTTGCTCAGACAGGCAAATACAGATATAAAAATAAGACTGGAACATTTCAGAACAGTTTGTCTTCCAGATATCTACTCAATCCACAACATGTCTGTCCAAATAATTAAGTTGGTATGTCATAATGGGAAGTGATACAGATTAAAACAAGAAAATTACTTGAATACCTGTTCCACACTGTTTAAAGCATATTTCTACTTGTCCTATATACCTTCAGGTACAGTCTGAAAGTTAGATTTCTCAAACGCCAGAAGTACTGATGTTTTCCCTCAGATAACCCCAAACTTACATTCCCTCATTTCTTCATGGCAGAGCACACATCCAGGAGCTATAACACGCTTACCTTTATCTCAAAGTGTTGACAATCCCTCCAGAATTCATTCCCTTGGGTGAAACAGCTAAAGGATCTTTCAAAGTTACCTTCAGCAGTTGCCCAGGAAGGCGGAGATGTCCTTACAGCTGCTCGTTGTGTCTCATCCCCACGCTCCCCAGCAGCAGCAGGTGGCCAAGCAAAGCTGTCTCTGCACACCATCAGGCCACCGGGATCCTGCTTGCAGGACTGCTTTAAGAAGCCAAAGCACGCAAACGTACGCTCCACAATCTCTCCTGTGAACAGCTCCTTGAAATCCAGCTCTTCAATCATCATTATGCACGCTCTCCACTCCCTGCCTATGTGACCCAACATTCAGAGAACAGGTTTCTGAGGTTCCTGTCCTGCAAATCAATCCCCTTGAATCAGGCACCTTAACCCAGAGTTGGCATCATTCAATTAGAGAGGCATGTTCTTCACATCTGCAATAAATTCTTAATACTATAACAAACACCTGCTCTGTCACGCTTCTGTGCTTGCTTAACCTTTACGTCATTGTTTTGTAGAATGATTCCCCTACAATTTCTAACAGGCTGTCTCCATGGTATTGACACATCTCCCCATATTATTATATGTGGACAATCACAGCCGCTTCACAAGAAAAAAAGTCCTTGATTAGATTCTAAATCAGCAGCCACAGTATGGTGTAATGTGCTTCTCACTAACCTGATCCTTGCTATTGTCAGACACAGGAATGCAGCTCATACGTTGCACATAATCTTCATTCATCACTTTTCAATTAAACCTCTCTAATAAGGAAAGACTGAATTCAAAAGTGACACCATTATCACCTGATGGCTGATAGTTTAACTCAGCACCAACAAAAGTAACTTGCTGTGCCAACACCCTCCTCTTAACAGCCTCCTGCTCTTACTTTGGTAGCAACAGCCCCCAAAGCAAAACAACCTGAAGACAACACACAGCCTGGATCTAGTCGCACAGTTTATATGTTTAAGCCACCTACAAGGCCTTTTGGGCAAAATCAAGCAAAAGGAACTTCCTCAAAACATCCCATTCCTCGAAACTCCCTAAACAGCATTCCACGATCCTGAGCATGCTTCCAACATACCCTTTTCCACCCAGCAGTGATTTCAAAGCATACCAAATGGTGGTGCTTACCACTGGGCATCTATTGCAAAGTCCAGAACAAAACTGAGGAAACACTTCTTCATACGCTTCATCATTCTACTTCACCCCTTCAGAGAGACCCCCGAGATGTCTTGTCAGTGCTGCCGATTCATTTGCTTTCCAAAGACGACCCCATAGGAGGTCCAGCCGACTCTCCTGGAGGGTCACACCATTGCCATGGTCATTCCTGGGACACTGCCACTGAGTCTGAGGAACAGCAGAACCTCCAGGCCCCAGCACCATGGAGTACTTGTGTACTCAGGTGGATGACTTCCAGTTCTGGAAAACTATAAAGGAAGGTGAATTTATCAAAAGCATATTACAACAAGCCAGGCACCCAGTAGCTCCCAAACCTTCTGGATGGCTGACAGCTGGCTTTCTGCACTTAGACAAGCCCAATGAGGTAAAGGAAGAAATATTTGGCTGTTTGTACTGCATTGTTGCTCAAAAAGAAGTAGTACCGGGCTACAGAGGTTTATCTTCTCTACATCTTATGTTACCTCAATAGACAGCTAAATATAGTAAAAATGGTGATTATTCAGCACATCTTTAAAGCAACAATTTCCCTCCCAATTAATTTCCAGTTCCTCAGATTAATTATCTACTCAAATTTTCTTGATGCACACACTGCAAGAAGCTGAATGTGTTTCCTGTAAATTAAATTGCCTTCAGAGATAATGATGCTCCTAGAAGAACTAACTTTGACTAAGCAAAGAATCAAAAGCCCATGCTGCTGCCTGGATGGGTGAAAAGCAGAAACCAATGTCTCCAGACAGTGAAACCCCAGAGCTTGAACCTGAACAATGAGCTGCTTTCACTTGTCCTCAGGGTAATGACCCTAACATAATAATGAGAAGCAGCTTTTCATTGGCCCAAACAAGAACAAAACTCAAAAAAACCCAGGGATAATCACTATTGTTCACAACTTCAGCCACTGTGGACCTGTACTCAAGGAGTCTTGATGTCTACCAAGCCTGCAGATGGTCCAGACCTAGTTCTGTCACATCTAGTGACAAAGCTCCTGTAAATGTCTTCAACACCTGATTGGAAACTCCAGGAGAAAGCTGAAAGCAGAGTTCAGAGATCAAGTCCTTTCCCTCTGTGTCAGGCCAGAAGGACCAGAGGAGCAGTTGCAACCGCACGCTGCTGCACTCAGGAGCAGGAAGAAGAAAGCGCATCTGCCCTTCTCCACCCAGAGCCAGGAAAAGCAATTCCAACAGCTCTGTATTTTTTTCTTGGCATTCCTTTATTCTCCTACTCTACCACCTGATCCTGGAAGGGGCAGCGCTTGAACTCCTAGGAACAAAGCAAGAAAGTTGTTCAGTACCTGTCAAATTGCTTTTACTAAGAACAGCAGTTATATTAAAACCACTTAGTGGAACAGAAACCGCTGTCTTTCCAGGGAGGTGACCAGCACCAGGGCCACTTCTCCATCCTTGTGCAAAGGGAACAAAGCTCCCCTGTACAGCAGAGCACCCAATTCTGCACGGGGTCACTTCTGGACCCTGCCCTGCTCAAACCGCAATAGCAATCAAAGCTCAGTTCCCCTATCTAGTTTCTCATCATCTTTCTTTATATTGGTTCACTATTAAGTGCTGGAGTCCAGTTCTGTGGCCGTATGCTCTAACCACGCAGCACTGTGCCCTGCCCGCCCTGCAGAGCTTTCCTGTCCCGGGCCGTACTGCTCACCCAGCCGCAACGGGACTCACGTTGAAGGACCGTCCAAAACCTGCCTGCAGATTTTATCCCGCTGGCTCGAACCTGCCTGGCTTTGGCTTCATTCTGGAGGCACGAGGGGACAGGAGACACCCTTCGGTACAGATATGAGTTTACTGCAGCACTGTACGCTCAGAATAGGAAGGGAAAAAGAAAGAAGTTTCTTACACCTCCAAGCTCTCATTTGAGCACAACAAAGGGAACTTCCAGAACAAAGCGTGTCTGAAATCAGGTATCTGTTAAAAGCTTACACACTTCAGTCTGTCTAGATTACTAATGAGGTGTAAGTGGAAATGCACAATCAGACAACAGAAAGAAGGCAGGGTTAGCATACAATACACTGATCTTATAAAATATTTAAGCAAAGTATGTGACCGTTCATAACATGCACCCTGACTGAACAACAGGCTGCACATAAACAACTTTTCTCCTCCCAGACTTTGAGTGTATGGGTATCTGTGGAGGAGGGCTGAAATAAAAAACCAGCTGAAGAAAGAAAAAACACAAACACTGAGACAGCACAGCCCCTGTAAAGCGTGTTTGTAATATTATGCATTCTAGTTTAGAAAGAGACACATGTACACACTAACAGATTCTGCAGCCATTAGGTTTTTGAGGAAACATCCACAAGAGGAATGATTCTGCTGAGAACAAAGCTCTCGCACCCACCTCCAGTCTGCAGCTCCAGTGAGCCGTGTCCTGCAGGACAAGACCAAACAACGCTGTGCTTTAGTAACTGATAGTCCCCACCCCAGCTAAGGCCATCAGTCAGCTGTATAAAAACACTATATTACAGTATTTTAAATTCACCTCCTTAAAATTAAATAAATAATCTTTATTTTTCCCAAAAGGAAGTAAAATATCAAAAGAAGACAAGCAGGTAAGGGACCTAAAATTAGTTTCTCTTCTTCTGGATCACACCCTTTGCCAGCTCACTTCTACTTTATCAAAGTAGTAACAATGCAAACCTACTTCCTTTGTTAAAACACAACACATCCCATTTATGCTTGGATGGAAAAAGTAAACACTTAAGAATGCACCATATCGTGCCCTTTTTCCTACTAAGTCTACCTACATTACCACTCATGGATTTTTCTGCCAAAGGTGAACAGTGGCCATTGTCTAAAAAAGTGAGAGGATTTCAAGTATTGTCTTTAAGACTGAAACTGACCCTTTGTAAACTGAAACATTCTTGTTCAGACACAGTAAGTCATCACCATCCAAGCACTACATGGTTTCTGTGATGGTGCTGGTCTTATGCAATAATCCATGAGCTAATGATGTCTCTGTTCTCCAGAATCATAGCTACTATACTTGTATGCCAGCAAAATCCCATACCACCCAGAACAGCTAAGACGACAAAGAAGATAAATAACAAAAAACATAAAAATATAACTAGAAACCAATTCTACTCTGGAAATGCATATTTTCAAGTCACTTAGACCTGTAACACCAATCCTATCCATTATAAGATAGAGTAGTGGTCAAAGTCTACACTGCAGTGAAATGTTCAGTGTTTCCTGGTGAGTAGACTTGCCTGCAGTTGTCCTTATCTGCTTCCCTATAGATTAAGAACAAATTAAAACACAAGTTGACATTCTGAAGAACAAGTTTTCCGCTATGTTTGTGACTACTGTGTGAGTTTAGACTCTGCCGTTTGCAAAGTGTTTCTTTAAACTCATGCTCAGAGACAAAAACTACAAAAAGTTAATTAAGTTCTGGGATAATTCCAATACTGGAAAATCACACAGGTTATTTGGAAAAATGCAGATATAAAATATTAAATATTTTAGGCAGGTATCTTTACTCCCCACAACTACTACAGGATGGACCTACACAGTTCTGCCACTATTGCTGGGTATATAAATAACTGGCTTTGAATCAAATCCAGAAAAAGAATGAAAAAATGATGTTACACCAGAACAAGTATTTTTTTGCTTGAGGTTTCTTGACGCCGCTATTAAAGCTCAAACACTGATGCCATTTTTACAACCACAAATAAAAGATTAACTTCTCTGATCCAGAAGCTGCCCAGGGTACCCCTGGCACCAAGGCAAGAGGCCAACACTCCGTGAAAACATCACTTCTACCTTCCAGCAGGTACCCATGGTGGGGGAGCAGGATGGAAAAAGAGGGACAAGGGGGCAGGGGGAAAGGAGCAGGGACAGCTGGTTAAGCTGAAATCCCAGGAGGTGACTGGTATCTTCTTTAGGGAAAGATGCAGTCAAATTTCATAAACGCACTGAGCGAACAAACGTAGGCAGAAAGGATGCTGGTACCAATGGGGAAATTAATGATGACCTGAATTTAAAACACAGGAGTCGCCCACACGGAGACACACCGGCTCACAAACATCCCCGTGCTGTATGGATCTGTGAGAGAAGGCTGCATTCTGGGACACGTCAATTAAAATTAAGAATGAAATAACTCTGTGCAGCGGTGCTGAATGGCATTTTCTCTCGAGAGACCACAAGTTCAAATGGAGATTTCAGTTGTGCAATCAGATTTCCACCCTTAACTCTTTCATTTCCAATGCAATTGATCAGCTCATGAGAGTCTTCCCTTCCCTTCAACTCTCTCCTAATTCCAAAGACATTTCATAGAGACCCGTACCTGCCTGAAGCCCGAAGCCCGGGCTGTGGCAGCCCTTCCACCAGCATTAACGAGACACGAGTTCTGCCAGAAAGGAAGAGCAGCTCTGGATTACCATGGGTGCCATCAGAACCCAATCTAGAATTTCAGGCCACACTTTACAGAAAGCTCACAGCCGTGCCTGCTCGGGACGCCCACACGATCCTATGGGAACCCAGCTCTGCATTCCCACCACCACCACATGAAATACAATCAAGCAGAACCACAACACTATTTCTACTTGAGCTATACTGTATGACATGCCCAAAGCCATCCTGACATTCTTCCTCAGGAGAACATGGAGTTGAACTTTAAGAGGGAGGAAAAGTACCCTTTTCCCAATTCATTAGACACCCAAAAATATCTTCTTTGTAATCCACAAGAAACATTAAAAGCCAACATAGTTTAAGTAGTGTGTTTCCATCACTACCTTAAATTTTAAAGGCATCTTTAAAAAGCAGTTATCTATAATTTATACCCAGGAGAAAGCTAATTCTGCCTGGCCCTTTAAAAGAAAGCTGTGGATTTTTTAGAATAAAAAAACCAAAACACTTATGGGAATTTTAAATACAGGAAAAAGGGATAAGAAAATGAGGGAAGAACTCAGTCCTCAAATATTTTTGTGACTCCAGTTGCCGATCAGTATCCACACAATGTTCCTCTGCCAGGTTTCTTTGAACACAAGAAAATCCGAAGAGCAACAATTCCTGAAACACACCCACACATTTCCAGTATATTTATACAAGCGCACACAGCACTTCAGCTGCTGTGGACATGACTCTTCCTTCACTATCTCACTGTACACAGCAGATGCTTCTTTTCCCAGTGTCTCTTTTTCTGGAAAGTCTCTGGAATCCATCCAAGCTTGGGATGCGCGTTACACAATATCTGTTCTGCCTCTTGGTACAGGCAGCAGAGGAAGAAAATGACGTTTGAGTATTGAAAAGTTTGCGCTGGCAAGCTGGAATTTTAGAGTGGCAGCTTTGTAAAGGAAAGGAAAAGAAAAATAAACTGATCCCATGTAAATGAGACACAGAGATGGTTTTGACTTTAGCCTCAAAAACCAAGAAGCAGAAAAACTTATTGGATTAACAGTATGTCACAGTAGATTTAAAGCAACTTGCAGACAGGTGCTTCCAATCCTATTTACACACCAAAACCAGCAGCCGGATTTTCAAATTTGTACACTGGATGGATGGATCACTCTTCAGTTGATCTCGAATCATATTTGGAGTTGGCGTATACCAGCCTGAAAGGTTTGAAACTCTGTCCCCTCATTTTTGGGTTGCCTAAATAGCATCAGTTTTCTCTTTGAAGATTTGGCAATTGAACAAATAGTAGGAAAGAATGCATTTTAAAATCAAATATATTAAAAAGGGCCATAATCTTTTCAACAATAGACCCAAACAACATTCTTCCTCTCACTTCACCTTGTCGTAGAGTTGATGCAAAATACTTATTTTTGTATGTTAAAATACAGAAGCCACAACTGCAAATACAAAGGTCTGTCTGTCACTATTACACAAATAATGAATTACCACTTTTTTGCATCTCCTTGTACTGTTGCAGCCAGGAGAGAAGGGTGTAATGTCACCTTCTGTTTGCTTCATATTTACTGAATGGTACCCACAGAAGCCTTTTTTTGCTATCTCTTACATCTCAAATGATTGATGGCTGATGTTTTTGATGTAATTACAAATGGCTCTTCCCTCCAGAAATAACCTGCTCAAAAGAGTATTGTACATTATAAGTAAAGTATTACCCTTAAAAACTGCCAACGGTATGCACTAATACATAGCCCTGGTATTGCTGTGCCATGAGCTGGTGTCATGACTGTCACTGACAGATGAAAAGCTGAATAGGAAAGAGAAAAGAAATGGGATGTGATAAGATCGCATCATAAAATACAAGATAAATGTGTCACCGTGACCAAGATGCATTCTAACCTCCGGTAATAAAACAACATGTCATGGTAGGAGTAGAAAGAATGACCCAGATGAGATGAAACTGCTAAAGACAAATGTGAAATGTTCCTCGTCTAGCATGCTTTTATATACATTTACATATGCTAATATGAGAAATATAATTTTTTAAAACTCTTGTGAACATACTGTAGTTCATTCTTTTTGGGTAAAGAGGAGAAAAGAAGAACCAGAAAGTACAAGATTATTAAAACCCTGAGCCAGGAGCAAAGGGGAAGAAAGAAGCTGTGCCATAAGATTCTGACACTCTTATTGCTGGGACACAATCTCCCTGCAGAAGTGGATCAGAGCCATAACTAGCAGACTTGGAGTTTCAATATATTTTATTAAATATCTACTAACTTGCCTGCCAGTGCTAGAAGGCAAGTACAGGCTTTCCACACAACTGATTCGTTGAAATTTCACCCAGAAAACACTGTGCTTATCTCCACCCGACCACCGGTGCTGGTTGGCACCTGCTCCCAAGGCCGAGCTCACACAACTGTTTCCCCTCCCATCTGCAAACCAGCCACAAGGATCACCTCTAACTGCGTATAAACTATGCAAAGTGCTTTTGAAGCCCTTATCACGGCAATGGAGATTTCAACATGTGTAAACCAAGGCACTATGCATGTCTTGAATTCTTAAGCGTGGGGAATGTTTAATTACTGCCATCTTGCTGCCCCAGCATGGGGAGAGGGTCACAGTCGGTCAGGAACGGGGTTGGCAAGAGCTGCTTTAGGAGGGGCTTCCACCCCCTCGCTTTCTTCACCCAAAGCAGCGACAAGCGTGAACACCCAGAGGGAAATATCTCACCCATCAAGTCCAGTCACCTCTCCCATGAGCATTCAAGAAAGCTCATATGACATGAAGACCACTTCTCCACAAATATTAAGACATGACTGTATTTACAAGATCTAGAGGCAAAAAATTAAAAGAACTAAATGGTAAAGAGTTTCTTTTGCAGTTAATTTCAAAGTATTACCAACTCAACAGAAAAAAAATAAGGTAAAATAATGCACAAGCCAAGCAGCATGTAGGGGAAGTAATGAAAAGAAATAGCTTTTGAAGTTACCAACACAGAAATAACTCTTGCCTTTTCATTAAAGGCAACTCTTAATATCATCCATTACTCTTAAGGAAGTCTGCCAGCAATCCAGGAGTTCAAGGGTACATCTCAAGGCCAGAAGCTGTGAAAGCTGTGAGAGTTACATTTTACAATAGTAAGCAGCATCTACACGCACTTTATAAATAAAATGTACCATTTACAAAGTCACTATACATTCATAGCATCTGGCATTTAAGTTGATATCTTTTACAACGCAGGAGAAGATTATTTATAAGTGTTCTCTCATTAGAGCATCATAAAAAATGATCTATGAAGAGCTGCACTCTGAAGGTAGTGAAAACCATACTTAGGATTCATCAGAGGCTTAAAATGGCAGAGAGATCACCAAGAAAGCCCAGCTGGGCAACACTGGTCTCCTAAAACATATTGCTGGATTTACAGATGAGCTGATAACCAATGTAATTGAGGCCAGTAGCATAAAGCACCTGCTGAATTAAGTTTAAATGGTAACACATTCCTCCTAATTTAACGTGTGCGAGCAACAGGAGAATTACTCTGGTCACCCTTGCTACCGTTAGGAGGAATGTTTAAGAAGGACAAAACAGTAACAGAAGTCAGTGAGGTGACTGGGACTAAACAATGTACCTGGGAGAATGTCAGCGTGACCCGACGCAGAATCAGACAGTTCCTATGGAATTCACGCCAGTATGAGACAGGTGCCATGGAGGAGCTTCTAGCCACCATTTCAATCTCTAGAATTGGGGTCTGGTTTGTTAATCAATGAATAATAAAGATTCAGGAAGTTCTTGATAGAGAAATGCAGCCACCTGCATAATCTGTTTTATAAATAAGTCATTTTGTCCATTCAAAACAAAGTACAAGTGCAAAGTACAAGATATAGCCTTATTTACTGGTTTCCTTATCAAACCTTTTTTCACAGCTCCTCGGAATTCAACATAACCTGGTGTTTATACCAGAACTGATGCAGAGATGAGAGCTTTCCAGATTTGAGTGAGACAGAGTTTAATACAGGCTATTGAGATTAAGTCTGTTAAATGTGTCACAAAACCAACCAGCTAAGGCCACATGATGCCACGGCTGGAAGGCAAAAGGGCCTTTATTCCCGCAACACCAAACTCCCCTGAGAATCATATCATCAAAAGAGAGGGATGCAAATAGCTCCAGATGCAAAACTTGCTAAAATAATTTGAAAGAGTTTACAATTCAAACCACACAGGAACTGTTTCCATCTCAGGGCTCTACCACCCATAAACAAATTGTGCTGCACATCTTTCATCAACTCCTTAATGAATTACCAGTTTCTAAGTAGAAAAGTCTTCTTACTGTTCCAGGATCAGTGTTGCACTACGTACAGCTCCAGAGTAATGCTACTTACATTAAATCATCTCCTCCATATATATATATTTTTGCTCAGATATATATACACACACATAAAAATACATTCTCTACAGTATAAAAATAAGCCCTCACGTTCTGGTTTCATTTTCTGCTTTCAGGAATCTCTCTGATCATTACAATACTCTTGCTGTGGAAGTTTTACTAAAAATAGAAGTTTTGAGTGATGCCAAGTGATTTAGCTTACAGAGGCAGAAATTCCCAAGCTCAACAATTCTCCAGGTTTATTTGGAACAGTTTTCACCCTATTTTTTGAATACCAAAAAGAAGCGTTGCGATGCTAAGGATAGATGTGTGGGATGAGCCAAAAGGGAAAACTCAGGCATTTCAATTTCCTGCTGTGAGCAGGTGTGGGCTTGACTCAAAGAGGCAGAGAACACCGCGGAAAGTAATGAATTTTCACATTACTGCAGTATACAGGGAGCACTGTGGAATCACAACCCTTAATGAGACAGAAGAGAACTTGCCACCCATTCAGAGATACAAAAGATAACAGCTCCTCAGAGAAAGGGAGATTTTAGCCCCTGTGCTCACAAGGTTCTCTGCGGTACAGTTAGCTGCTCACTGCTCAGGCATGCTGACAAACAACAACATTTTTTAAAAAATTTAAAAATCCCAAAGCATAGCTGCAGCCTAATGAGACACAAAGGACACCGACACTTAAAACTATCATAGTCTGAGTTTTGGTTTTACTTTTACCCAAGAATTTGAAATACACTCTCTCTAGTCCCCGGATTTCAGGGACTCCATTCACTCTTAACCCTCTCCTCTTGCTGTTTATACTGTGGTTGGAATGCGGGGAGGAATCATCACATCCCGCTCATCCTTAAAAGGAGAAACAAAAGAAAACCTACTAAATCCTACATTCCATTTCCCACTAGGAACAAAACCTTAGAGCACAAACTAAACATCACCTCTGCTATCCCAACCTTACTACTATTAAAGCTACTGCAATTAATCTCCTTATCTCCTGTAGCATAAGCAAGTCTGTGCAATTCTATGAAAAATACAGATGGCTAACATGAAATGATGAAGGAGACTCCTATTAACCAAAATACCTTGGAAGGCAGAGTTAAAAAGAAGCAAGTTCCCATCCACTATCCAGCCTCATATGCAGCCTTAACTACTTCTGTCATTGCTGGGCACAGCTGAGCTTCTCTGGACAACATCAGTACGTAGAGGATGCTCCTGAAACAACAGTAGTTTTCAAAACCATGAAGAACAGGGTCTTCGTATTGCTCCCCTCTGTTCTCAGGAAGATCTGAACAAACCGAACATATACAGAGCTCCCAAGCCACGTTATTTGAGTTACAAAACCCCTGTATGGTCTGGATGTTGCTTCACCAGCAAAAGCAGTTCCAATAGGTCCTACACACACCTGTTCACTCCTTGTCCTTTTCTTCCTCCCTCTGGCCTACTTCATACAGAGCCACTTCTCTCCCTGGATCAATTAACTGCTCTTGTCCACAGAACAGCCCTGAAAACGTGTGTTTGCATAACCAAGAGGGCAACCTGTTGCATAATTTGGGAAATCAACAGCCAGCAGCAGCAAAGGATCTAAGCCTGTTAACCCAGTGAAGCTGAAGCTCCCATCTCACACAACCATACCCACAAATGTGTCCAGAAAGGTGAACAGGCAGTGGTGGAGTCTGGAATTGTAGTTTCCTTAATTAAACCCACATTATCTTAGGAGTATTCATTCTGTGTCTCAGAGCGGTATCTTGGGGGGCGAGGGGAGGGAGTAACACCTCCTTAGACTAGCACATGCAGTTCAGAAGCTTTGGGGTGGAAGAAGTGGTGAGTGAAGTATATTATGGTATGTTCCTTACACCTTTATGGCCTACATCCAATGAAACAGAAGCTTTTCAGAAGTTGCACAATTTTGCTATCACAGGGGAAATTAACTAAGAGCAACTGGGGAACAGATGCAGGAACAGGTAAAGACAAACTGAGAACATGCTAAAATCCTCACAATCAGAGAAACACCTTATTATCTAACACCCAAATATAGAGACACAACCATTTTCTCGCAGTGGCCCTGACCCTACTCCTACTGAAGTCAGCATCAAAACCTTAATTTAGTAACAGAGGTGAATGAACTCAGAGAAGGATGTTTGAAAGTAAATGTTTGTGAACAGTCATGTTAGAAATTTCCAGTCTGCACAGTTCCAAATGTGACTGTTTAACATGCTTTTTCCCCACCCTGTTTTCTCCTCCATAATTAGAATTTCTACATTATGAAAGACCTTGATGTACATAATTTTTAAAAAAGGCAAAAAAGCTTTTATTTTTAGTAACTGCAGTGTAACTTAAGCAAAACAATGCAGCCAGCTGTATTGTCCCCGTACAGCAGCTCCCCTCGCGACCTTTGGGACAGGTGGTTAAGCACCAGCCTGGGGAAGCAGATCACTGGAATGTCTTCCTCAGTATGTCTATTGCTGTTAGAAAGCTGCATACGCACAAACTGGACTTTACAATCTCTCATATCCCAACACACACAAAAGCACTTCTAGAATAATACAGTTCTTGCAATGCCTTTTTCAGCAGCAGAGCACCTGCACTGCCATAACCTACACAGTGCGTCTTGCTGCAGCCCAGAGCATCTCGGTCATGGTGAGGGTCCCCACCGTGTACATCCCCACACCTGAATTCCACTGTTACACAACCGAGTTAGGCAGTTACTGCCTAAAGAGTTACGACATCCACCCTCCCAGGGGATTCCTGCCTCTGTGGCAGAGCGAGCAGAACGCAACATGTGCCTCCACTAAGGTGCTCCAGTTTGTAGTTCAACATCTCAGTAACTTAGGGCTGAAACAGATAGATTCCCTTTGCCCAACGCTGCTGCAGAGGTCACAACGGCTGGCAAAGGCTTTATTTACTTTGGAGTCGACGTTGTAGACTGCTGTATCTCTTCATCCAGGGTTTCAGGGCACATTAGAGATGTTCCAGGTCTATACCCACACGGGGCAGCCCATCGTCTGTGAGAATCTGTGTGTGACTCCATATAGAGACCCATGTTAAAAATCAATCTCCCTCCGCACTTGTTTTTTCTAGTATGACTTGCCCAACTGTTTGGAAATGATGTTGGTTTTGCATGCTGCACCTCCATGAACATTTCTTCCACAAGATTTCCATCACCAGTATAGAATCACATCAGGTATATCATTAATGCATTAACTACTTTTTCATCCTCCCAGATCTAGAACTTCACACTCTCTCACATTAGTATCATCCCCTAGTGAAACGCTCCAGGGACACAGCACCGAGGAAGAGCAGCCTTACAGAGTTCAGTGCCTGAATGGTAGTAAAGCATTTTCTGAAGCAGAAATAACAGAACTGAAGAGTTTTTGCCAAAAGCCACTTTAAGTGACTCCTTTCTCCTTCACAACTTCATGACCCCGAGGCAAGCCAGCACCTAAGGCTTCAGCTACAGATCAAAGCTGTATGTGGTAGAATAACCAAACATATTTCAACAGTTCCATGCTTCAAGATCCTTCTGAATTTCATGAACTCTGCACTTACATTCAGGCCCCTGCTGAATGTCAGGCTGCAGGTACTCAGCACAATCTTCAGCAGTCTCCGTTGCCCATCAGCACAAGGGAAATGGCCAAGGGTGACACCAAAAAGGTGACACCTGCCCTGCGTGCTCGCAGCCACAAGAAAAGCGTGTCCTGCATCTGTTTTTCTACCAGTGCTCCCAGGTACAACGCTGCTTTTGTGGCCCCGAATTGGGACTATTCCCAGCAGAAGTCAAAAAGCATAGTTAAAAGTTACTCTTGGTTCTTTTTAGTTATGATTTCATAACTGTATTTACTCAGATTTTAACATGAAGAGTCTCTAAATACATTATGTGTTTAGTTAATGTGGCAGAAGTCTCTTCTCGTATCTCTCCCATTTTTGTCTGTATGGGTTGTATATGCTTGCCATTCACCTTCAAGCCGCTTATCCATGTAGCTTAGTTTTACTTAACTGTGATCATTAAAACTAAAAGATTACTTTCGAAAGGCTCTGTAACTGCACAATAAATTTCTCTGACAAGCCATGGTTTAAAACTACCGCCTTTCGTTAAACAAAACATTCTCTAATCACTGTTGTGGTATCAGCCTCCTCAGTTATACTGCAAAAAGACCTCAGAAAGAATCAAGAACACTTGCTCCATCAGAAAAGATAAAACACCATCTCTGCCTGGTCCTCAACTACGACAGGCAGCATAAAAATTAAAACCATGCGATTTTTTTGTTTTGATTTGGAAGAAGAATTTACAAGTGAACTGGAATCCATGACCTGAAGTGATTATAGGCTTTCACTCTCACTCAAGCTTTTCCTCCTATCAAAACACAAAGCCCAGAAGACAAGAACACAGCTCAACTGCACAGGTCAAGAGACATTAAACACACCTCTTTTTTCAATTAGCATTCTGTTCCTTACCTCCAGTTTTTTTCTTCATGTATTGAAAAACAAAAATCCCAAAGAGCTACTAATTAGATCTATTTATTTTAAAATCAACAACCCATTGCACATAATTTAACAAGTACAGCAACTTCAGATCAGGCAATATGAACAGGACCACATACACAAATGGAATCCAGTTCCTTCCTAAGAAGTCCACAGGCAGGGTGACAAACAAGCACCCCAAAGACAACCAGGATTGGGTGACGTCCAGCAGGCAGGGCAGTGACAATGGGGACCCTCTCCAGACCATTAAATGCTCACTCTGAGGCCAGCTGAAAGGGACTTTCCTCTCAAGACAACCAACATCCTATTTGCATCAAGAAACGATTCAGCCTTCTGTTATGGAGATGGACAAGTTGAACACAGCAGGATTAAACCAAACTGAAGCACCTCTAACAATTCCAGTGCACTGAACCGAAGCAAATTCACAGATGTATTATCAGTGACGTATTACTGTTGCATTTTCTTATGCTAAAATACTCTATTTTAAATTAAAAAGGCAGAGAAGAAAAAGGAGGGCTGAAGAAGACAACACCTCACCCTAGTTTGAGGAGCAGCTCTACCCTGCCACCACCTGAATTTATAGGGTTTCCTGAGGCTCACAAGGAAGATGAAGGAGGTTAACAAGGTAAGCACCTATAAATTACAGGGATCTGACATGGTATCTATTTATTTAAATCTAACATGCAACTGCTTTACCCTGCAATGCCCAATGACACTCCAAGGTAAAGAATAATATTTTAAATATTTTTGCAGAGAGCTGTAAACCCATTAAAATTATTAAGATGACAACCAAGAAGGCTTTTTGTTTAAGATAACATTAGAGTGAAAAACTGAAGTTCTTTCCCTGGTATGTTCAACAACTAAATCAAAGAAAAAGCAATTGAGCAGTGTATGGGAAAAGCAAACATTTAACAAAAGGACAATAGCAAAGCTTTCTTTTTAAAAAGCACTATTTCTAGCTGTTCATGTCAAAGAGCTCCCTAGATTTATTGAGCAGGATAAGAAGGTCAAATAAAACAATAGCTTGCTTTTTTTGGGTGTTTCACCAGTTAACACAACAGAGACAAAAGCAAAATCTCTCTGGAATGCTCTGTTAGAAAGAGAAGCTCAGCTTTTACTCTTAGTTCTCGGCTAAAAAATGAAAACACAAGTAAACAAGCCCTTCCAGCCCTGACAGCCTCCTCCTTCCCACACACCCAGGACCACCGCACATGCGGCCGCACAGAACTGCCGGAGCCCGGAGGGAAGGACACAAGTTTCGCACTAACCTGTTTGAGTTCCGCAGGCATTGATGCAAGGTGCCAGCTTCGCAGTCCCTAGCAGAGAACCCCTCCAGCCTCCTGCAAACCCTCTGCGGACCCAGCCTTCTGCTCCGACCGCCTCCGGAGCCTCTTTCCTCCGCGAAGCCCGCTCCTTTTGTAACCCCACCAGCAACCTCGCCGCTCCGCAGCCTCCCCGCGGACACAGCCCATCCAAGGAAACGAGACCACCAGGCAACGCCGCTCCGAGGGCACAAAACACCCCGCGGCGGCTCCCAGCCGGGACGCGCCGCTCTCACATGGCTCTTCTCGCCGCCGCTCCCGGGAGTCTCGGTCCCGGGGGGCGGAACTGACGGGCAGCCGCAGCCGGAGCGGGCTGGGGCGCGGCCACGCCCGGCGCGCCGGGGGAGCGGGAGCGCCCGGCGGCTCCGGCCGCTCGGTGGGAAGCGCGGGCGGCTGCCGGGGGGGCGGCGGGAGCGGGCGGAGGCGCTGCAGACGGAGAAGCGTCTCCCCTCGGCCCGGCGCTGCAGGGCACCGAGCCCCGGAGCCCCCCGGGGTTCCCACGCTGCCCCGCCCGGCTGGATCTCCCCGCTGGATGATAAAGACAAAGAGGGAAAATGTCACTCGGCAGCGGTAGCAGCGTCTCTGGAAGCGCTGCCCCGCTGGCTGCTGAGAGCCCCTCGGACATCGGCTGCACTGAGAGCGCAGTTGCCGCCTGAATGGCAGGGGGGTCTAACGCAAAAGCACAAGAAAGAAAACGCTCCCGTTTGCTTACTTGGTGCACTTCACTTCCAGATTAATGCCAACCCTAATGCACCAACGCCAGAGAAAGATGATCTTCCATCACAGTCTCCTCCCTTTTCTATTTCACACAGATGCAGCGAGGCTTAGAGCTCAAAGTACACCTGGCCTCATTTTTTAAAACCATTCACCTGCCCACAAACCTGCCCCACATTCATTAAAACATTGTCTTGATAAATCACTCATTACCAGAATGAATGCCAGATGTGCTATACCTGGCATTCAAGAGACTCCGCAACAAAAACTGGGACATGGTTTTCACATCCATTTGTTGTTAGTAAACTGGAAGTACCCAGCTTTTAACATTCAGGCTTCGCACAGGCTGCAAAGCCCCTGAAATCCCTGGGAGGGATAAGAGCCTCCTATACTTATTATTCTAGAATCTAATCCCTCTCTCTGCCTTTTCCAAGAAATGGCAGAAAGGGTCTGTATTAATAAATATATTAAGACATCAAGTGTAATAAGACAGAGACCTAGGTTGGTAGGTGGTATAAACCAACCTCAACTAAACCTGAAGCCCCCCCGGGCGCAGTCCTGGGGCAGGAGGACACGCTTACCCAGCACTGGAACTAAAGCCTGGCCCTTGGGATGGGCACAGACCAGCACGTCTGAGGCACCGGCTTAGTCCTGTGCCCAGTGCTAAACACCCAGCCCCGCTGGCAGCACAAGCCAAGGGTACTGCCTGTTCAAACCCTTCTGTACAAGGTTCCTGCAGCAAACCAAAGCAACAAATAAATCCACCGCTGTAACAGCTGGTGGCTGAACAATGGTAATTAGGGACTGAAAGCTACTGGAATCAAATTAGAGACTATAACTGGAAAACAGGGATAGTCGGAGACAGTGAGACCAACTATAAAGCAGAAAGGAAGGCACATCACAGTTTAATCTTCTGTAATTATCAGAATAGGCACCTTTGCACAAAAGAGTCTTTTCATCCCAGCTTCAGGTTCCCTGAAAATTCTAAAACATGCTTCCAGTGTCAATGTAATTAACATGTTAATTAATATCAGTCCTACCACATCAACATGAAAAAGGTGGCATCTCCTACTATACTGACACTGAAGACCAGAAGAAATGTTTTAGACCTATTTAATCCTCATTTCAGCCTTACTGCCAGTGTCAGAGTTCCTGCTGAATATCAGAGCTGCGGCTGTGTAGTTTAGGGGCAGAGCACAGAGCAGAACTACATTACCCAACTCTGATCCTATTTTGTTTAAAACTAAATGCTGTAAAGTTCGACAAGGGCAATGGTAGATGTTCCACAAGATTTAGCTGAAGCAAAGTATTTGCTCCACTGGAGGAAAAAAATACGCTCTATTTACAGTGGAATAATTTAGAGGCAACTTGTAGTGGCCCTTAATAAAATACTAAGGCGCCAAAGCAAAAGGAATGCATTTTGTATGAGTCTCCTGTACTTTCGTACGGTGCTCTCCCCCGCCTTCTCCTTGTCCAACTTTTCTTCAGTTAACAAACTAAAATAGCTCAACTTTTGTTGAGGCCAGGCTGGCATAGGAAAGTACCATTCAATTTAGGCATGCACATGGATACGTGCCAGACCTTTCTATGCTGTCAAAGAGGAAAAAAAAACACACTATAAAGCCTATATCCATAGGGCACTGAAGCAGCAGGTCTTGCATGCAAAATGATGAAACTAAAACCTTCCTGGATAGATTTGTCAGTTCTTACTGACCTAAGAAGTCTCTCATGTTGTAAACCTACATGTATTTGTGCAAGCCATGCAAGGCTGGCATTGGTGAATTCTGAAGTCCCATCTTCTGGAATCAGGTTGTTATTTAAGAACATAGTTTTCCTTTAAAAAAATATGATAAATGCTTGTAGGCTTTCTGGTTGTAAAGTAAATTTTGAAAGAGTTTTGACTTAAAGATTTTTTCAAAATTATTATTTAAAAGTCAAAATACATTTCAAGTCCTCTTATTTATCAGCTGCTTGCAATATTTTACCAGCTTACGTAATTGTGAATACTGGGATTTGGCAATGCTGAAGTAAAAGAACTAATTACCTAAGTAAGAGTTATGGATTAGACCCTTAAGGTTATACTGAACTTCCAAATTCTGGCAACAAACATTCTATCCATTAGTACCAGACTGCTGACTACATTGCAACCTCCCCCACTCTTATTTTTTAAAATGAACATTAATTTCTTAATCTATCACATTTTTCCCAGCTGCAAAAGCATGGTGAAAACCTCCTTTCTTGTCTCTGAGAAATTAAACATTTATGAATAGGAAGGGATTTAATTCTCTGGAAGATGGAGTAGTAGAGTATCTGGGCCAAGCACTCTTTTTTATATTTTCTCCCATTATCCTTAAAAAATTCTCCATCACTAGTGCTGCACTGTAGATTGATCTGCTCTCAGAGGCAGTAAAAGCAAAATGGTTTACAGCTCTGCCTGGAAATATAACATATGGCTCCAGTGATATGTACCTTCCATAAACCCAACAGAGCAAGCAGGCCCAAGATGAATCAAGAATCCCAGCTAACCATAGACGATCACCCATGACAACTCCCGGAATGAGATAGCCTATATTCATATCCGTGCTGCCATGCCAAAGGTATTTTATTTTTATCCTGTGACTTTCATGAAGCAAATAAACAAGGTAAGGGAGAGAACTGAAGAACAGTAGACCAAGATGTGGCAGGGTGCCCTGCTGTAATGATTGTAATACAGACAAATGAAAACAGAACATTCTATCTCCAAGATGAACTTTGAAATATTTTACTGTCAGTATTCCCATCATTTTAAAATATATTTGAACTATTACACGAGCCCTTGCAAAGCATCCATACTTCAAAATGGTTCCAAGACTAGAAGGAGAAATCCAATGAGAATCTTCTAACATTTCCATCAACATGGTTCTGACAATCTTTTTGCTTTCATACCGCAGGGTCAGAAATGGAGATGAAGGGAGATTGCCTCAATTGGGGAGCAGTTTGTGTATAAATGGAGCATGACTTCATGTGTCATCCTCGTTTAAGAATCCAGTATTAAGAAGAGGTCTAGAGGATGACAAGGCTGAAGAACAAGATGGCAAAGAGGAAGGAGACACATTCTGGAGAGGGACACCATGAGGCATTTCCGTGAGCTCGGGGGATTGTCATTTGTATACAAACACAGCTTCCTTCTTCCTACAGCTCCCATCAGTCATCTCCCTTTCATCCGAGTTGTCATATGACAGGATGGGAACAAGGACGGTCTGGTGACAGCACTGCTTACATTAGAAATAAAGGACAGAGGACAGTACATGTCACTGCATATAGGTCACAGTTAAATGAATGACCTATGTTTCTTCCCAGCAGCTTCATTTAGATAAGAATCAAGTACATTTTACCAGGATAAAAATAGAAAAATCTCCTCTAGTTTAAGAAAAAAAAAATTACATTTATAACAGAATGACAAGAGCAAGGAAAACAAATCAAATTTAAGGTTGGTATTGTGACCATAATTTCATACTGTAGTTATTGGAAAGGAAAACAAAGACACTCAAATGCAGGAAAGAAAGACTGAGCGTTGACCATTTTTCATGTCTCAGATTTTGTTTCAGTTTTTGGATTTTCCAGGTGATTTGTGCTGTATTTCAAGACGCACATTACAATGACTTGCTCAGAAGATCCCAGGTTAAACATGCCATTCATTCGGAGGACAAAAACGTGATTTTCCGCTGGACTGATAGCTGTCTGTACTATCAACTGATTTCTATGGTATTAACTATCCTCCTCAAACCAAAACCCAAAGCTGTTTTGGATTTTCTTCTGAAGACCAAATTAAGGTCTCTGCATATGAAACTTTATTACAGAGCAAGTTTCTTGTATTTGAAACACTTTCATAAGAAAGTAAGATGGAACAAAGGAATAAGAGCTAACAGAGATGAATTAGGAACACAGACACTATAGTTCCTTTCAGCCTTTAACTAGAGTATTCTAAAAACACCACTCTGCCAGAAGCTAAAGATACATCTTAGATTAAGTCCCTAAAATGAACCCAGACGGTATTCTACAGCATTTCCCAGTCACCACAACTATGCTTAAAAGATACTCTCTTCAGCTAGCAATTTGGTAGCTTAAAATGGGAAGCAGTTTTGCTTTGTTTTTAAATATATATCAAGAAGAAGCCCTGCCATTTATTTAAACCAAAGGCTTTAATTACAGCTGGCACTCCACTCGGGCTGCCCATGGCCATCCTGGCCGTGCTGTTCTCAGTCACACCGATGACTTCAGTGAATTACTCCACGGTTGTGACAAAGCAAGCGAGAGCATCATTTGAACCATTAACAAGACGAGCTAAACTGGTAAAAGGCTCAGTAATTCATCAATGTCATCATAACCCAACATTCATTTTGGGCTCTTTCAGCTTTAGTTCAGAAGAGCTTAGAGATGGCTGAAATGGAATAGTAGAAAGTTTGGGGGTTGAAGCCTTCAGGTCCAAAGCTTAAAGGGCTGAGGGGAAGAGGAAATCACCTGTTTGTCAGTTTTAAAGCTTCTGCAAAAGATTCTTGTGGCTCCGAGTGGATGTGCAAGGGCAGAGGCTCACAGAGGCCTGAGCAGCGCTCACAGGGATGAAGGTCCTGTATTAGCAACAACATCTCTTCATTAAATTGAGTGATATAGTGCAAAAAGCTTTTGTGAAGGTTTAAAGTCTTTCCTCCCGAACATCCCAGCTGAACCACTGCAGTAGTATGCTTGGAAAGTAAAGTGTAGGAGAATTAAAATCTATAAAAGCCAGTACAATTAATTGTGTTCTGCTGCTGAGCTGAGAAATAAGCAAGCGGCAGAACACGAAAAACAAATCACGACTTTATAACGTAAGATGTTTTCATGTTAATTATCTGGAAGCAAGTGTGCTAAATGTGACTAGAAGGTTGTTTTTTAAAAAAATCCTGTTAAACCTGCTTGATATTACTCTTTAATGTTTGAATGTTTACATCTGAATGTTCCTGGTTTAAGACATTTTTAATAATTATTTGGCAACACTCAGACATTATGCAAAAAACAACCTAGACAGCCCTTTACATAATGAAGTATACCCAGAAAGCAGAATTCACTTTTAATGTGTTTCTCTTATATGTATTTCTAGAAAAAAACATAGTTTTACTAGTAAAGCAATGTAAAATCATGGAAGATTATTACAAAATGACAAATTTGTCATTCAAACTAAATCATTTTCATTTACACCTGGCACAGTTCCAGGTCAGAAAGGTTAATAGTTGTGGAAAATTCTTCTTTCACGAACCTTGGCAAACAAAACAAGACAATCCTTGCTTTTCAGTTGCTTCCAAAACCTCATTCAATAAAAATCCACACAAAACAAAAGCAGCTGAGACTTCCAAGGCAAATGAAACTACAAAACTATTTCTGACATGCTCGGGGTAAATGTGGCCATTACTTTGCACTGTTACAATCATCAGCAGAAAGCAGTTGCTGTCCTGCTGACAAACATTAGATGGCACTTTGGAATGTAGCAGCTCCCACAGAAAGTTGCAGAGCACATAGTTTGAATGGTGAGACGTGAGGTGCTGCTGATGGGACAGAGAAAAGCGACATTTCTGCAAAGCCACGGACCTTTCAGCTCAAAGACGCATTTTCAGCCCGCACATGTGAAACTATAAACTAGTACGTAATTACGTTTTGAAAAAACAAATCATTGTGTTAGAAACATAAACTAGTTGTTTCCTTACCAGGCAGAGAGGGGCAGTTTTTCAGTTGCTGGGTTCAATTTTTTTTTTAAATGAACTATTTGGTATCTACTCTTCAAACTATATTTGCCAACAAAGTTTTATACCAAAATTTCTTGGATAATGCATCAGATTTTGAGTGGATTCTGCTGCATGCCAGCAGATCTGAGCCCCAAATAACCCTAGTAAGTGGGGTTTAGATGGTTCACTTATCAAATAAATCCCTTCTGGAAAGCACTTCACAGCATCTGATGAAGTCGGTGCTGAAATGGATGCTGATATAATATTCCCATTCACTTCTGTATCCATGTTATTACCATTTAAGGCCTTAACTGAAGACTGAAGAATAATCGTAGGGGAGAAACTATAACAAGAAATAGAAGAACCACAAAATGTGAATTCTCCAAGGTATACTACTTTAGTCCATCTTTCAAAAACTCTCATTTGATATATATCACGATGCCTGTTGCGCAAACTCTCATTTTCTGTTAGCCTCGTGCTATCGCATTCCTCCTGCAATCCAGGAAGCAGGTTCTAGGATTTCTGTTGGAATTCGGGTAATCCCAGCAGAAAGGCAAACAGCAGGAGGCCCCTGAGCCCACAGCGGCGCAACGGGCCGGCCTTCCCTTTGGAAAGTCTCTGTTTGAAACGCCTGCAGTGGTTCCAAGAGTGCCGCTCTGCCCGGGTTCCTGGAGGGGCAGGCTGGCTCAGCACCCGCTTCAGCCTCTTCAGGGATGTGGCCCTGAGAAACATCAGGTCCTTGCTTCCAGCTCCTGCTGGAGCTGAGTGGTTTACTCATTGTAAACCAGGAGTTGATGCCTTCACAGAGATGGGAAAATGTTAAAGGTAGCAAAAGCTCCAACCTCCAAGCCAAACTCAACTGTTACCATCAACACGGCAGAACCCCGGACAGGATCATACCTCCCACATGGGGAACGTGTCTTTCTGAAAACTGGCTGAGTAACGGCTTCTGGTCCAGTTCCAAACCGTGCTGGGATTCACAGGTACTGCAAATATCTCAGCTCACACTGAATTCTGATCTATGAACTGATTCCCTCATGGGAATCATATTCCCAAGTCTCCTCCCTCTGTCCCCCCGGAACCTTTGAGTAATTGCACATACGCAGAAGCTGAAACCTGACCCAGGCCATTCCTAACAATTCCGTGGGGCTACTCATCCGTCCTGCATGTCCAGGAGCAGGCGGAGGGCACAGCCCGTGCACGTGTCACTGCACGGGGACCTGTGGGCCCACGAACCCAGGAGCTGAACTGCAGAGCCACCACCCCACTGCACCACAACTGACACTGCTGGGGTTTCAGCTGGTTTGCTAAAGGAATTAGGGCTATGCCTGGAAATTCTTTCAGCATTCTGCAGTCTGCTCAGTACTAGCAGAACTTGGGTTAACTATCAATGGGTATTTGGCAGTGTAACACCAGGCAGCTGTCATGAACCGACAGCCGTGTTGTCTGTACCTGACCTTACCTGTAAGGCACAAAAAGAGGCATTTTCCATGCTGTCAGTCCCTTAAGCTGAGCACAACTGTGTTATATAACAAAGGAAGCCAAGAGGCACTACAAACTGGAACGAATTACGTGAAACTTCACACGGTGAGCAAAGACAGAACTGCATTCTGTATGCGATGGAGAGGGGAAGGAAAGGTACGCTGATGGCTCGGCGCAGCTCAGAACCCATTTTTGCTTCTTCTGTGCTTATGTTCAAACATACATCCAATATTAATGCACCCACATTCTTACTATTAAAGCACTGCAAACAGTCTCCACATTCTAACAGCCAGCACCATGGCAGTGTGGAGCAGAGAATCTTAAACAAAAGTAATGAAATACAGACAGAAGACTTATTGTTGCCCGAACTGTAACTCAGAAAAGTTAACTTGATGGTATTTTCTTAGAAAAGTAATTTGAGCTAATCTTCTTGTATTTTTTAAAATTCTCACCATGTGTTCTGCTGTGCTTTAGTGTTCAACCTTTCCTTGAAACTGACCCTCCATTCACGAAATGTCATTTTTGGCAGAAGTCACAGGTACCTCAGATTAACATAAAGAGTGAAGAATATTGGTTCTTAATTATGGCTACAAAATACCTGCCTAGAAATAATGTTTAAAAATATATATTTGCTAATTTTTAAACAGGTGGTTGGTTTTTTTTTTTTTCCTCTGGAACATAAGTTGAAATAGAAATGATCTAAATCACACCTATGGAAGTGTTCTGTAGCTTTTCTCCATTAGGCGATTTCCTGTGAACAGCTCTAATCACATTTGCAGAGTAAAGAAATAATGGATTTTATCAACTTGTTTGATTACTGACATTTCAAGGTGGCCTTCTGGGGTGTTATTTGGTGGGAGGGGGTTTGCGGGTCTTTTTTGGAGAGGATGTTAATAGAAAAAATAAAACAGTATGTGATTTAAGTTTCTTCATTCCCACTTATCTCCCTCCATTTCAACTCTGTTTTGTTAATACCTTGGTTAAACGCAAAGTTAGGGAATACTTGGACCCAAACTGTATATCAATGTATGAAAAAGCATGGTCAAACATGTACCAGGCCTGGAGAAACAGATGAAAAAGTTCTTATCAATTAGAGGTAGGATGCTAATGAAACCCAATGGAAAATTTTGAGCCTGTGTTTATTACCCTACGTCTTCACAAATGAAGAATCATGGAAGCAATAAAAAATAAAACTGACTCAAAAACCTCATCGCTTATTTACACTGTGGTTTTTTTTCCTAGTTTGTATTTAAACAATTATTATTGTGTATATTTCCTTAGTTCAGAAGCAACGGCTTTTGCATTGCTTCAACTCCACCGCTTTCAGGATGATCCTGCGCAAGGGGAACAACCCCCTATCAGCATTTACACAAGATACACCTGTGACAGTGGAACTTACCATACTTGCCATCATAATTATTATATTCTTAAAGTCTGAAGAAGAACAGAGAAAACAAAAATCCAAATCTGTAGTGAAACAGTTAATCTAGTACAAAATGACTGGAGAGCAGTCTTCAGTGAATCATTAATAAGCCTTTGTAAACGGCGCAATCACAAGCCCTGTTGCAGAGAAGTCTGTCTCGGTCACGTCTAAGGAACCAAATTATTGCGCCCGGTATTACAAAAGGCACAAACAAGGTCAGTTCTGCCTCAAACACCGTATTCATGCCATGTTAATACCGCAGTTGCACAGCCATGCACAGGGCGGGCTCTACACGTGAAAACCTGCGTAATAATGGATATTAGTAGGTGTAATAGCTACATAAATACAAGATATTACGCTATATTAATCGCTGTCACCTCATGCTGATTCAGCTTGGATTATTAGAAATTTCAGCCCATCAAACACCCTCGTACACTCTTCTATTAAGAATCTCAGCAAGCCTGACTCTTACATGGAGCTCAACAAATTGACAGGATGAACCTGTGAACATCTAACTCTGAGTCAAAAAATGATCAGTGAAGTTGGCTGGATTGGAGTTAAAAGTCCAAACATGATTCAAAACTTGTATTTTACTTTTGAAAACAAAATAAGCTATTTTATCACTCCTTTTAGGGGAGGAAACCAGTCACTAAAACTGAGTTAACTTAGAGTTGCCATCATAGGTCTCCTGGATCATGTTGTTGACAGGCAGAACTGTAGAAAACATCCCATAAACCCTATAGCCATTGTTCAGTCACTATTTACTCCTTGTCAGCATTTACCAATTCTGTGGCATCAGGACCACAACGAAGGTTCTTTCATATGGGAACTACTGTATGATGTGTAAAAAGTTTTCCATAAAGTACAGCAGAATAACACTTGCAACAACACCACCAATTTAAACAAAAATAGCATTGAAGGAAAAAAATGCACAGAATGAATTTATGCTGATAGGCTTTTTTTAATAAAAGGCTTTGTAAAAAGCACGTGGGAGTATCTATATCTATATTATACTAACATATATGCATGCACACAATCTCCATTTTGGGTTTGATCTATTCCAGTAGCTCCTTAGCCAAATGTACCAGATAATATATCTAAAAGAGTAAATGTATAAACATGCCAACAAACTCACCTTAGGGAACCTAAAATAATGGAAATAACAGTTAAATGAAATAAGTTTTTCATTATCGGATTATTTTGTCAATGCAAAGTCTTTGCAGATGAACTTATGTTAAGTCTTGCAAGCGTAAGAGTCAATCTGGTAAATTAAACTCTGCACCAGATGCCAGGGGCTGATTTCTGGGGAGATCTGGCAACTCCTACAGCTTTTCTACCTGTCCGAAGGGGGACACCACCTGCCTTTTGTGTAAAGGAAGCCCCTTCCAAATCCCTATAGGCCACTGCAAAGATCATTCGAAGTCAAAGTATCGTTACAGTGTATTTGCTGGCAAAACAGGTTTATTGAACGCTGTACTATATTTTGGCTATGAAACATTAACAGGAATGGAATTGTCAATGTGTACCAATGAGGAAACGATCTTTGAATGCAAACACTGTTGTTGAGCTCCCCAGCTGATCAGACTTGACAGAGCTTCTCTGAAACGCATGGAGCCAGGCCAACTCAAACCAGCTCAGGATATGGCCTTGTGTTTAATCAGCTTCACATGTCTGATGCCTTAATAAAAGTTTAAAACAAGAAAAAAAGATAATATTCTTCATTATTAAAAAGTTATGCTCTGAATGGTTGGCTCTGCAGCAATAACACTGCAGCTTTGTGCATTCAGCCCACTGGAGTACAAACCCTACATGTGCACTTTTGGAGCTTCTCCCCATCCTTCAGTGCCCTCTGTGAGGAGCAGCAGAAGGCTCATTCGAAAAGTGAAACAGAACCAGGTGATTAAACTAAACACCTCACACATAAGGAGCGGCAAGATTTATCAAGCTGGCACAAACATTTTTAACCAGATACTTGAACGTGTAGAAGACGCATGATAGGTGCCACTCATCAGTGACTTAGAAGCTTAGACTATTTAATTCTCATTAAAGAGCAAATGTCAGCTATTTCTAATTAATTCCCGAACAAACCATTAACGACCTGTTTAGATTGTCTAAGTAATCAACTTCTCCCATTAATAACAACTTTAAGATACATTTTAGAAAAATCTGCCACGCTTTCTTAATGTGAAATTAAGAGGTCTAGGCGCACTTTTTTGGCAATTACAGCACATCCCTGACCCCATTTGCAGATCCAGTTACTGCTTGGCAGGGGCCAAAAACCACAATGCCATATACACTCCCACTAATGTCAACCAGTGCACCACAGCTCACAGGGTCCATTCGAGTGTTCTCAATTCACGCTGAACAGGCAGAACTCACCAATGATGAAGGAAGTGACTAAATGGGCTGCCAAGGAGCTATTGCTACCAATTGAGTAGCAAGTTGGTATTAAAAATAAATCAATAAATAAATAAATATCCAGATCTAATTAATTAGAATCAGTATCTGCAAAAGAGCTTGATTTTGTCTTTTGAGGACTTCAGAAAACTGTTACACTTCTGACAAATTGCCTATATACTATTTGTCCTTTTATATATTTATTTATTTATTTATTTTTAAGCATTTCATTTTCTTTACCAAGAAGGGAGTTTGGAAGCATATATTACAAAAAAGTACTGAGACACTCTGTTAGCAAAGCCCTGACAATACACATTTCCCTAACAGATCCCTTTAACAGACTCCACTTTGACAATCAAACAACATGGAAAACTGAAGCCTGGTTGTGGAAATCATTAAAGATTATTTGCCATTCTCTTAAAATCGAAGTAAGCCTCATTTTTGACCAAATTCTTCTTCAAAATGACTATATTACGTATACTCACCTAAGCAACTTCCATACGGAAAAGCTACAACTTATTTTGTGTTATTACTTATAACAAAAGGTTGAATGGGTGATAAGCAGAAATCAGGCAGTGCTCACTGAAACAGCTTCAGAGATTGTTGCATTTCACTATAGTGTATGAACAATCCTTATAGACAGCAGAGTATAGAGTGACTTTTGCTTTGTGTACTCTTTAGCAATGAAATGCAATATATAATACTAAAGATGAAATCATCATATATTCTGCATAACACTGAATGTACAGCTTTCAACCTTCATTTAAACACTATTTAATTAATTCTAGTAAGGCAGGGAAGAATTTGGCCCTCAGTACATTTAATGAAAATTCACTACAAATAACCTTATATTAATTCTTAACTGTGCATATTTAGCTAATCAACCATTCTATTTCATAGACAAGCTACTCTAAAAACCTCAGCACCAATTATTTATGAACTAAAGCTCCTCTCACCCAGTGGCAATGAGCTGAGGGGCTGTTTCTCCATAGGAGTCACGTAGGCCCTAGTACCCTAAACTCTTTTATTAAGTTTTCTTGGAAGTGGTTAGACCTTAAGCCATAGCACTGCAGAAAACTCATGCTTCATCAGTTTTGTGGATAAGGAATTTCATTCTGGAGCTGTTCATCACGCACTTTGCACAAAGTCACTCAGAGGAAGTGAAGGTGAACTTGTCCTTGTCTCAAACAAGTGTGTAAGCACATGTCCCCAGCCCTGCTGCTGAGCGAGGGCATCACAACCCACAGCTCCGACCAGCACCGCCGTGCTCTGAGCCCGACCCACGCAGGCTGCTCCTTTACGTCAAGTCCCATATTCAAGCATTTACATGTACAGAAACACAGCAGCTGTTAATAGCAAAGCTGTGCTAATGTAATATAATGTAAGTCTGCCTGAGTACAGCTCAATGCAGGTATAATTGTAAAACAGTCTGGCATAATGGGAAAATAACTTTTAGAATCCCTACAGCCCAGAGTTTCTCTCTGAATGGAACAATGTTTTCTTAGGAAACAGACCTTCACAAATGGTACTATTGCTTCTGCATGACTTACCTTGCATGGCAGAGCGATTTGCTAGCTTAAATGATTTAGAGATGCAAGTAGTTTATCACCGCACATTTAAACAGTTAAAGAACACATATCAAGCAAAACAATGTTTGGAAATCTAAGGCTACCACAAAGCCAGTTTGCATCATTCAAATAAAGTATATCAATTCAATAAACATGAGAAACAAATTATGAAGCCCTTGCTAACTCAAACAAAAAGACTTTGCAGGAGGGAAATCCCCGCTTTTCATGCCGTTCCCTCTATTCAAAGTCCAACTATTTCTAATGGAAATTTTGTTTGCTATGGAGATTGCAACTCAGCCTTGTTTTTCAATCACCAGCACATCACCATACTTGCAGCAAGCGTGCAGATGTAGAGGAGGGTATGAAGATCTCTTCTAAGGTTTAATGCTTGAGGATGCATGTGCTTTTAGAAGTATGCCATGAGCTAAGAGGAACTAAGAGCAACTTGTAAGCCAAGGCTCTGAAGCCCGAGCTCCCAATCTGATCAATGAAGCAATCCGACCACGGGATGTCAGCACACAAGCTATGAAATGAAATGCTGACGACAAACGAGATGCACCCGACTTTCGGGAATGGGAAATTGTGGCAGAGGTGAACTCTAGCGAGAGGTGAAACGGGCAGGTCATTACCTGCAGAACCAGCTGCTGCCAGGCGGTTGCCAGGGGCTGACCATTGCCAATGTTGCAAATGCTCATTCGCTCTGCGGGCTGCTGGGCACGCTCAAGCTGCAAGGAGACATTGCGCCGCTCCTCCTCGAGTGCGCGGGTCAGCCGCTCGAATCGAGCTTCTTGCTCCTTAACAGACGCTAAAATGCTGGCGGCAGACCTGATATCATAGTCATCCATGACTGTTTCCAAATGCTCCTGCCTGTTAATTGACCGGGGCAAATGGAGAGGGTTAGGTAGAGGGGTGGGGAGGGCACAGGTCAGAGGTTAAGAATAGAAATGCACATTGTTAGTCACCCTACTAAATACTGGTCACCTTAAGTAGCAAACTGCACTGCTCTTTGAAAATACTTCCTTTCCATCTATTGATTTGATTTTACATTAAAAGTAATTAATCCAAGGCTTCCCTCTTTAAAAACGAAAAAACCAACCAACCCATACATGCTCACTTTTGAGAGAATTTAGATTTAATTCCTTTGATCTTTTTGCTAAAATTGCTCTGACAGGGGTTTTCATCCCTCTTGCAAAGCTAATTTCACTGTGCAAATAATAAAGTACTTAAAAGAACTATATTAAACAATATATGGCTTTGGGGGGGGGATGAGGAACAGACCCTTTATCCTACAGACACCTGGAATTTTTGTCTTTAACAGAAACATTTTTAAAGACAGAAACTTCATGGTACAAGAAAACAGTTGTGTCCATTTTTTCCAAGTGAATCAAACAGCACCCCCCCCCCCCCCCCCCCCAATTATAGGAGTACACCGTAAAATGGAAAATATTTCTAAATGCAGATAGTGCAATTGCAGTTGAAATGTGCTTGATGATTCCAGCATGGTAGCCAATGAAACAGTCCTGCATGCAGCTGTTCGCTAATAATGCAAATGAAAAAGCCAAAATCAAACAACTTCATGGAAAACACACAGGACTGATTGTCTATCGGTGCAGGAAAAAGAACTCAGAAACCAGCTAGATGGGATATATATCTTCTGCCTTATGTCCTCTCTAGTAGGGTTATAAAGTATTCTATTTCAAACCCGATCTCCATCTGTATGGTGCATGCAGCAAAACTCCCCACTGATTCCACAGATCTATCATGTGAATATCACTTAACATGTTTTCCTAAGAGTATAAAATCAGCATAACATAAGCTTAAATGGTGGCTTCAACAGAACCCTTTCTAAGC
This sequence comes from Nesoenas mayeri, assembly GCF_963082525.1. Taxonomy (NCBI): domain Eukaryota; kingdom Metazoa; phylum Chordata; class Aves; order Columbiformes; family Columbidae; genus Nesoenas; species Nesoenas mayeri. Next base: position 7,275,960 of record NC_137565.1, on the reverse strand, counting down.
TAAACAACTAGTTTCCTACTGTTTACTCCTCGATTACTAACAACCTCTGAGGAGCACAGAAGCAGAATTTTCTCCAGCTCCTGTAATTCAAGAACAGTTCATATTCTGCGCTAAGAGTTAAGTCCCTAGAAATTGTCCCTTGATGTGCAAATCAGGAGTGACACTCCCTGCTGCCAGACATTCTTTGCTTCCCATCTATCAACACGGATTTCCATAAGCACTGGCGGTACCAAACCCTGGGCTCTTGAAGCTTTGCATTTCATCCCTCGGTGCCTGCAGATGACACACGCTCAACCGAGGCTTTTTCCATCACTGGTACATTTATCAGGTCTCCTGTAGCTGATGATAACGAGGCCATATACTGTTATGTTCCCAGAAGAGGGATGTTAGTAGATATTAAGCTGCCTGTTTTCACAAAAAAACTCGTAAATAGGCCTGAGGTCTCCCTGCTTTTGTTGAACGTGGTTGAAGTCACCCAAGACATCCAAAAGATGCCAGGGCAGAAGTAACAGACCCAAACCCAATGACATACACCTTGACTTCAAGGGAAATAATGTGCCAGTAGCCCTGCGGTTCATTGTTAACTCCTGGGGAGTTGCTTTTGAAAAGAATTGGGGTGATAAGAAATCACGTTGGAAATAGTATCAAGATAACCATGTAATAATCTCATAATGTTTATCTAGAGCCATGATTTCAGACCAGTAAGCAGAAGTGACTTTTCTCATTGATGCATTGATTTAACTGTAACTGAGATTCTGACAGAAAACCAAAAACCACCAAAGGGTTTTCCAGATGTCGCAAACCAGTCAAACGCAGACCAAGCTGTCGACCTCAGAGACCTTCCACTCTGAACCTTGTTTTGCTCGATTATTGGAAGTCTATAAAACCTTCAGGGAGTGCGTGGTTTCTGCAAAGGAGAATCACAACCATCTCAATAGTCTGGCTCCCGGGAAGCCCATACAAGGCTGGACAGGACTGCGTGACTCACCTGCTACATGTCAGCGTGGTTTAGCCCTGGCACAGCTCCACGCAGACACAGCCAGGCCTTCCGGACCTAAGCTGCCTCATGTGCAGCCGCATGTTTCTGCTTTTGTGCTTCCCTGCGTGGCACAGATGGAGACAGCCCGGTCTGCTGTCTGCAGACATGCTTGGAGACTCCCGAGAGTGAGTGTGAAAAAAGTGGGACTTCACAGACCCGGGCACTAGTCGTGTTTTGGGAAAAACATACACTGGGGGGGTAGGGAGGCATTTCTAGCTATATATTCTTAAAGGCAGCTACCTGGTTGCTAATTATCAGTGCCCTTGTGCTAGAGCACAGGAACAGCCTGAATGACACAGAGGCCCAAATACACCTCAGATCAGGGGATGCTCCAAGCCCAAGGAAAAATAAGAGAGAGTCAGAATGGTCCAGAGGTGAAAGAATGGAGACAGGCCCCTCAGAGGCGCTGCAGGGCAGGAACGCGGCTTTCCTCAATGGCTCCTCGCAGTGGCCCATGCTTCAGCTGATTCATTGTCGGCAGCTCAACCAGCTCCTTCTCACATGTGACTATGTTATAACACAGTCTTTGTCTTTTGGGGACCAAAGAGACTGGATACTTCTATGGACTAACTTCAAAAAGTTAATCACGTAGCGATGTAGGAAGAAGATGACAAGATGCAAACTACAGTGACAAAATTTAGAAAAACAGGTTCCCTATAGAACATATAATGCAATTTTCTGTTTTAAGGAAAAGCATTACCAGTAGCAGCATCAAAAAAATAAAATAAAGAAGCACCTCCTCTCATACAGACTCTGAAGCAGGAACAGCTTTAATAATAGAAGTCACATTGATGGCTGAGCTGGTGTATAACTTTCAAGTCACATTCTGAGAATGTGATAACAATCCCATTCAGAAAATCCTTAATGAGCTATAAGCACTTGATGCCACACAAGAGAGAACCTAGAAAATGTGGGTTCTGTAAATGGTGCAAATCTCTAGAGAGCTACAGCGATCTCCATGCAGAAAATATAACGTTAACCTCGTTACAACCATAAATATTGTGCTTCTTTTCTCTGTGCAAAGAAAAACACGGGCAGAAAATAAACTGTATAAATTTTCAGATGTACAATTGGTGGCCATAAAACCCCTAATTGCTATGCAGAAACAGCAGCAGGACCAATAACTGCCTTTTAAGAACTGCTGGACAAAGACAGACTTCTGCATTTCAAATGTTTTATTAGCAGATAAATACTCGCTTGCTGTTGATTGCACTCCCAATTATTTACCCAGGGTTTCAACAATTTACATTATCAGCAGTCTAGACTGGAGGAGAAAAATAAAAGTACTGACTCATGAGTTAGTTACTCAGGCTGCCACTTGCAATTTGCTACCATTTGTAAATAAATTAAAGTGCATTGAAAAGGGTACAAATAAATGAAAATATTAGACCTGTAGCAGCCAGGTAAAGATTATTCCTTAGGCTGCACTTCCAAACACAGCAAACACTTGCCTACAGAGTGTCAAAGGCTACGCTGACAGCAGCAAATCTCTCTCCTGCCTACGTGACTCTAAATATATTAGTGTTGCATTAGAGCAAAGTAAGCGGATCTGTTTTTTCTGACTGTTCATATGAAAAACTAATGCATCAAAAGGCCTCCTATAAGTCAATACAGCTTAAGTGCTCAATAGGGATGAAAATCACCCCTGTGCAAAGAGCCAAAAAGGGGGTTCTACACACTGCTAACAGCCCAGCTGATGCCCAAGTTTGAAGGCTCTTTGGAAACATGGACGTGCCTTGGGTCACTTGGTCCTTGGCCAAAAACGTGAGTTGACTCTGCACACTAATTTTGCTGATATAGGATGTAGCTGATAGTCAAGAGCTTGTAAAGAACCCTTGAAATTAAAGGGGGGGAAGTTCCATGAGATATGAGCATCTAAATCCTAACAGTCATGGAGAACCTTAAACCCCCTGCACTTTTCCATGTATTCTGCCCGCCTAAGGCAATCAATGACTGCGCTGTGTTTGAGGAGGGCAGCGTCCCCCAGCTCGCTGCCGTACGTGGCAGAGGCTCCTCTTGGTGCAAGGGGACGTGGCTCTCGGGGCACACAGGGGATTTCTCGGGTCCAACAGTCTGAACACGGGGCATGGCTGTCCTAGTACTGCTCTCTGCCCACCCAGTTCAAGCCCGCCAGGTCCTACTGACAAGAAACAATGGTGCAGTGAGCAACAAGAAGCTTGTACATACAACTGTAGGAGCAAAAATGAAAGCCTGTGGGCATGCATGGAAACGGTAGCAATGCGCTTCTGCAAGGAAGAAAATCATCAGAATAAAAGCAAAAATGGGGCTTGAATCTATGGAACTGAAGTGTAAAGCATGCTAATTATATTATCACCCTGAAGCGCCCCGAGAGATGAGCAGCATTAAATGACCGTTGTCCCCCATGCGGTGCTGGAAAGCATGCCGAGAAAACCAAGCGATACACACCGAGTGGGTTACCGGGCTCTGAGCGTCAGAGCTGCTGGGACATCACCCACTAAGACTAGAGAAGTACAGACAAAGCAGGAGAGCAGCCTCAAGCAGAACCAGCTACGAGAGAGAGGAAAGAGAAGAGAGTTAGTTAATAAGGCATTACAGCTTCTTCTGTACACAGTCATCTTCCCAGGTTCTCCTCACTATGTTGTATAAAATACTTATTATACTGTTTTCCTCCTAACTTGGAGGAAAAAGAAGCAATATTCAGAGAAGCCAGTCTTGAGACAAAGGAAAAAAAACCCGACCTGGTTAATTTGATTTGTTACCAATCATCAATACCTGCATGTTTATGTGAGACTTACTGCTGTGTTCTAAATCAAGGAAAACTCTGGACTAGAATGAGGATTTTGAATGCTACAAAACTGGATATTGTAGCCATACGTCTTACAAACACAGAAACCTAACATGACACTCTGAGAAATGAGAATAACTATATAGGCATGAGACTTCAGGCCCCATGTATGATGAATGAGCCCCCAGATGGCTCTAGATGGTTTCACAGGTACCTGTCAGAGAGGGCAGAGTCACTGCTGGCAGATGCACAACAGCTCCCAGCCACTCAGTTCTACCTGTCTGTGATCTAATCCTACCCAAAAGCCAAGCCAAAGAAGCTTTTGGGATATTAGGTTGTCCACATAGCTTTGTAAATCTCTGATCTGTTTTGTCTTAAAACATTTAGCACCAAAACTTCTCTGGGTCAGCGACTGCAAATTTAGTACCTGTTTTTGCTGGAAAACGTACAGAACAGAACCCATTTCGCAAAGGCACGGTTCTGTAAAGCAGCATATCCAGTTTTCAGCTACCACCACATCAAAAATGCTGCAACCACATGGCATGAAATGCAGAGCCAGTACAAACTTAATTTGCTTTAGAACATTTTCAGAGAGTAATTTTGCCCCAGCAGATTTTATGCTTGACCAGGTACGGTCTGCCTTCCTGAAGCCAGCATAAACACCATTTCTTGTGTTTCAGCCAAATTACCAGAAATGTGATCCTTTCTTTGCATGGATCCAATCTCAAGGGGCATGGAAATATCATACAAAAATACTCGTTTTTCTTAAACTAACAGAAGTAAGTTGTATGCTCAAAACTCACTAGATACAGCGAAACTATGCAAAGATATGCCCCAAGATGGAAACCGGGAGGCAGAGCGACAGAAAGACTAATTCTGAAGTAAATGACCAGAAGGCATAAATTAAGCATAATTCAGTTTCTACAGAAAATAAGAGCAACAACTTGCAAAATAAAATATAGTTGTATTTAACACATCACAAATACTAGATAAACTGCTTCTCAGACCTTATGGCAAAATCTGTCTTGAGCTGGGCTCCTCTTCTTGCTGCTCTGGTTGACTGAGCTCTAATTTGACCCTTATGTGACAATCTCCACCAATGAATATCAATGAGGAGTTCACAAAGAAACCTATTTCAATATAGTTCTCTTCTAGGCACAGACAGACATACTGTGTTGGTGTCAAAAGAAACAAAAAAAGGCTGGTTGGGGTTTTTTGTTCCTTTGGACAGAGGCGGCCTGTGAAACAAGGAGAAAACTGGGGACGAACAAGCGCAGCGGAAACGCTCCCAGGGAAACTCCTGCAGAAGGAACCGTGGATACCAGGGACATGGCCGTGAACCAGCAGCTCCCCAGTGCTGCTAATGCAGAGAAAGCATCCATGTGGAATATTTGAGGTTTTGCACCAGTATGAAATTTCATCCGATCATCCAGCAGGAATCATTTTGTAGAAATAAGTAAATTTTGCAAATAAATCTGCAGAATATCATACTATGATCTGGGTTTGGCAACGCCAACAAAAGAATCCAGCCACGCACACATCTTGTATGTGCAACACAGTTCCAACACCATTCTCTGTAGAGCTGGCTCTGGTCAATAGTACCATAGCACCTCCAATCTTACCATCATGGTTCCCAGTCCATTTAAAAAAGATACAGTTCTCAGCAAAAACAAATTCAGATTTTCTCATATCTCATACAATCTCTCTCATGGATTAATCGGTGCATGTTTAAATGACAGCAGTCATCTTCCTACAGCTTCCCTTTGGTGGCGGTTCCTCACTTCAGCAATTTGCTACTAGGAATTTCGCGGGTTTTCCTTCCAAGATGTCATGCAGTGTTTTCAGGGCTTAGTGATACCGTGTGCCTACATGGCTTTAATTATACTGAAGCACTATTTCCCTAATGAGATACATTTCAATTGCTACACTGTACTCCCAAATGGAAAGGAAAATAAATTAGAGCAATACGGAACACCTTTATAACAACTGCATACATATAATAGTATAAATAATTCAGTCATGCATTAAACTTCAAATTGAAATATTTTTACAAGGGCAATTTTTAAAGGAAATGTTTTAGCCTATGACCAGTTTTATCCAATGTAAAAAAATTCCATTTCTCCTTGAAATGTATCACTTATAAAGCAGAAGAGTGTAAGAGCACTTTTCTGCAGCAAGGCTCCTGCTCGCCACAGCCTAAGAGTTTGACTGCACTCCAGTCACAGGGCGCTCGTCACACCACATTCCCTTCAAAGATCAGTGTTTGTGTTAATTAAGCATAAAACAGCGCAAAGTGACATCACGTTACCCCACACCTCCTAAGTGTCCACACTAAGGTTTAACGGGGTATGTGATAGTCTATAAATTCACACTGTGCACTGTAAATTCTCTGCATAAACAAACACTCCCCATATCTTTTGAAATGAGCGGAATTTTTTTTTTTTAAATCTTGTAAATATTAAAAGACCGAACAATGTAGAGATGGCTGAATTCCGACTTCAGTACGTCTGCTGAATTTGAACTTGACAGCTAAAAATCCTTTGCTATTGTTCTGTCTCAATAAGTGTTAATTCTGTCAACTCAGCCACAACCATGAAATATTAGCATCATTAATACTTCATTCCCTACACAAAGAGAATCACTGTTTTATACAACTTAATTTCTGTTTACCTACTTTAGTTGGCTATCACTTGAGACAGCACTTCCCTCCCATAACAACAAGCCAAGTCTGAAGTCACCAGCTGAGCTGAATGATGTGCACAAATCTCATGGGAAATTCAGAATATTTTGATGATTTCAGCAATTCCTTTTGCTTAATACTGTACATTATAATGAACAAGCCTTTGTTTACATATACCCAGAAACTTTTATATTTTCCTTTACATTTTTCATTACATTTTTCATTCATAGAAATAAAATGCAACTTGGAAGTTAAAGCAAAAATGAACAATATCATGCTTTGCCATTTCTTTTGGAATACGAACACTAAATTTGCTACTTCTGAAACCTCTGACACCTTTTCTTCTGCCTTGGAACTTTCCCAACACGATTGCCACTAGCTTGATTAATTGATAGGCCCATCAGTTTAACAGCCCAGAACACATGCCGGTGCATCCTGAAGTTGCAGCATGTCATTGATTTTTCAAAGGTCTCCCCACTGAAATCAATATGGAGCTCTACTTCAAAATGGATTGCACTTTGTGGTCCCTTTCTGATTCATGTATATTCAGGCTTCTAAGTATTCTCAGACCCGTTTGGGCAGAAGCTGCATCATCAATGGAGCTTCACCACTTGCGCTGACCCCAATCTGATTCTCGCTGACTTCAACAGACGCTTCAGCTGCGAGCAAAACAATCTGGGCAAACTTCTATCAAGTAGAAAATTCCGCTATCACCATTTTACTAGAATACTGTCTTCCAGGCAGATAGAAAAAGCAAAACAAAACCACAGCCCAACACTAACCTTAAGAAGTGCATCTTAGTGACTGCTGGATAGTATCAGGCATTACATGAAGTATCAAGGAATTGCTGTAAGGATGGGCCGGGTCTCATCTCATTTTCAACAGAAATACCTCCTGGCTGCGGCAGCTGCCTCGTAGGCACAGCCACCAAAAATCAATACATCTATTCTTAGAACAGGGCTATTTTAATGAGAAAAAGATCAAAGGCAACATAGTTCAGAACTTCACTCCCTGGTTCTTTCCCTAGTATTTTAAAGCTTGGCTTCATTAATATCCAATCCAATTTGGCCACAAATAAACCAATCACATCAAGAAACTGTTATAACCTTTTACAATTACTTCCACAGAATACTTGAAGTATTTCACTAAGCAATATACAACTGTCCTCATTTACCTTGGCTTCTAAATATTTTGAGTTTTGGTAAAAGGGCTTCCATTTGAAGAGAAAATAACGAAGAGGAATGCAGTCTGAAACTGGCTGTACATGGGGAACTGCAGCTCAGAACAGCCACACATTTACAAGCATTAAATCTCCATTTCACAAAATGCAGGAGCAAGGGAGTCAGTGGGGAGGCAGCGATTTCCATCATCAGACCAGTTTCTCATTGGCAAAATGGAATAACTGAAATATTACAGCAAAGCTGGAAAATCCTGCAGATGGTCATAATCATCCCTTCATAAACGATATTATTGTGCTATCGTCTAACAGATAAAATACACAACACAACGGCAAGTAGCAAAGATGAGGTCAGCCCTGCAGTGGGGCAGACCAACAACCTGCTCCATCTATTCCAGATCCCACGGTAACGGTGTCAGAACACTGTGTATTCAAACCAACTGCCATTTCTTAGAAAATGGTCATTTCGCTATAGTTTGAGAGGAAAAAATCCAACTGTGACCCCACAGAACAGTGCGTGTTTAAGCTCAGCAACAGATGTGTCAAATGACTTATCCCAACCACGAGGAGTTAATTGATGCTATAAATAGTACTCTGTCAAAAAAAATGAAATCCACTTAATTCTTGTATCCAGAGCACACAGTCTTGCTTTGCTTATCAGTGGAACTATTTTCCTTTAAAGACGCAGGCTGGGGTGTTTTACATGTAGATTAACACAGAGAGATAATTTGATTTCAGGCTATTGAGACATTTCTTTCCTTTTATGTTTCAGAAGAACACGGCTGCATGCAGCTAAATGAGATCCATAGATTACAGTAGAGGAAAGGCTCATAAAACTGCACAGCTACATTCCTGGTAATAACAAATGGGTTTTAATTCTAGGGCTCCAATCTCAGGGTTTATGAGGGCATTTCCAATTACTACTTTTAAGATTAATGCAAATAAATGCATCAAAACGAAACACATCTTTTAACCCATCTGAATTAAATGCTTAATATCTCCCATAGCATTGTACAGCAATAAACAAACTGGCATTGCTAGGGAAAAAAGAAGAGTCACAGTTGTGAGTTGTTCAGAGCAAACATCTTCCCTCTGGTTTTCTTATTGTTTGCAGGAGAGAGAAGAAAAATAAAACCAAAAAACCCCGAAACAAACCACACACAACCACAAACCAACAAACAATCCCACTTCTCCTGTTTTTCTAACCATGTGTCTTGTTTAACTTCCACAGCCATACATAGTGGGCTGTGTGGCTGCTCTATTGGGTCCATCAGTGAACTGGAAATATGAGTACACAGTGTCAGTATTCACCTTTAATTCTTGAAGCTGCTAAATCAAATGAATTTTATTAGCTGCTTACCAACCAATCCTACTGCATTGCTCTCCCATATTTCAACCTCATTAAAAACAACCCGATTTCAGCCTTACATTGCTTTAAATCAGGAACAGTATCAATGAAGAGATTAAAGCAAGACAAAAAGAGGGAAGAACCAGCATGAGGCCCACGAGCTCTAATTCTCGCCAGTAACATCTGTCTCATTCTAAATCAAGCCTTTCTTTCACCAAGCTAAATCTGGAAGTCTGAGGCACTAAGTAAACCCACTCTGTGAGACCAAAGCTGTAGATCAGCTTCTGCAATGGTACGTGCAGACGCCGAGATGGCAGCGATAGACCCTTCACTGTTTCGGCATCTGTAAATTTAAAACGCAATCCAAGTTCATTTTACCCTTGTGAGTTTAGGCTGCAATCCAAGGTTGTGTTGATTAACACCACAGCTTTTTTGTGTTACAAGGCAAATGCATTTGAGAACTAATAAATAATATCTGAGCAAAATAAAAGTATTTAGCTCATCTGATGTCTTGAGTAATCATCCAGTTCATGCATAAACATATAAAGGCAGGAAAAACAGATACATTTTAATGACAGTCTCGGAGAGACTCATCATTCCATATGATGGATTCTGGCACACAACATCTCTCTAACGTTGCCAACAGAACAGTCTTTGTTACGCACTGCAAAACGTCCATCTCCGTGGTGGCACCGCCTGCTGGAGGGGCAGGAACGTCACACTGCCACCTTACCCTCTGTCTGCAGGTGCGAGACGCGGCTGAATCTTCAAAGCAGATATATTGAACACACAGAAGTATTTTCTGTTACACTGAATCACAGAATGGTTGGGTCGGAAGGGACCTCTGGAGATCATCCAGCCCAACCCACCTGCTAAAGCAGGTTCACCAGAGCAGATCGCACAGGAACGTGTCCAGGCAGGTTTGATTGTCTCCAGAGAAGGACACTGTTCTATTAGCCAAGCATATTGGTGTCTTTAGGGTTAACCTAACAGTCAAAATAGCCCTCAGAGAATAATGTTCAGGACGTGCCTTGTTCATATCCCTGGGTAAATCAAGATGCCATAGTAACCACATTGATTAGTCCAGACTCAAGTGTTCTTTACTCATTTAGATCTTCACTTGCATGAAACAGCAACGCAGTGCTGTGCTTAGTCTGTGAAGTGTTACATCCATATATTTATCAAAAATTATTTTTATTACATCACTGCAAGTAGAAATTTTCACAACTAGGATCTCAATGCTTTTTGTAGCTTATATTCAATCAATAATATCAATCAATAATATCAATAACATCAATAATATTTCTTCTTTCCAGGAATGCACTTATCACTAGTACCTGACTACAGCTGTTTGGAAGCAGAAATATTTCTCCTAAATCACTGAAAATCTGTTCCAAGAACCAACTTTCCATTCCAACGTCCCTTTTTAACAACGATTCCACTGATAACTGTGCTGAGTGGGAAAAATAACTTTGCTTTAACTGTCGAGCCACTTCAAATGTTTAAAACAAATGAAAATCCTGCACTGTACCAATAAGAATATATTCCAGCAATAATAAACACTTTAAACTCATTTCATTAAGACTATATAAGTAACAGAGGTAAGTAGCAAACGATTCAGACAGTACTATGTAAACTCTGACAATCCTTCATACAAACAGCCCTGAAACTTTTAATGGGCTATATACACTTTCAGTTTTGACGTATACAAAAGGGACAATGTTTAATCTAAAAATAATCAAATGAAAATGGAAAGAACTTTATAAAAATCAGTAACATGATACCTGTTATTCAGAGGATTACTTTAAAAAAATGCTTGGCTAGAACTACAGTCCACCTACACAGAGAAAATAAAGCAGTACACAGAAAGGAGTAATATTTCAGGAAAACAAACAGCAGAGTACTTAGATATTTAACTCTGTTATTCACCACCAGGCCCCCAGATCTAAACCAGACACACTACAGGACTGAGGTGAATTCACAGCAGCTGAACATCCCTGTGATCACCCCCGAAGCAACAGAAGGACTGGCCTCTTGGTCTCAGGAAAGGCTGAGACATGGTTGGCATGAAGGGAATGGAGAGAGGAAGACGCGTCTTAAGAGCAGGATCCTTCCTGCGGGGAGACGGGACACAAGGCACAGCCCCGGCCGTTCATGGAGCCCCTTCAGGTGCAAGAACACCCCATGAAAGCAGGAGCACGAGCTGGGCATGGGGTAGGAGCAAATGCTGGGAGCGCGCCTGCTGGACACGTGGCTGTGGGAAGAGTTCACACTGCCAGAGACATTCCCTGCACTGCCAAATGTGGAAATCAAACTAAATGATCTTCATGGTAGACGAAGAAGGGAAACATGGATCAGAAATGGTGTGAAGTCACAAAAGAGAAAATTGTCATCCCCATTTTCCTCAGCAAACACTTGAATTATAGCCTTGCCAGTGCCTCAGCTCTCAACACAATTTAGAATTAGAGAGGTTCCTATCCCAGTTCCACAGTTTCAAGATTTATCAGGGGTATTTCCTTACTTCTGCCCCTCAACCATTCTACCACTATTTTAAAACAAATTTTAGTAGGCCTTCAATAACATGCAAACTATTGAATTTCTGAGAGGTGTAAAGATAATTTTTGAAAAGGATAATTATATAAGAATACACATAATGACAAAGCTGCAAAATACTCAAAGAGATTTGGTAAACAACTGCAGAAACACAATAAAAACACAATACCTTTTATAGCGTTCCTTTCCTGTATTGGCTTAAGGTAGAAATTCTCCCTTGGTTCGATGATAACTCTGTCAGCGAAACAAACATAACAAAAAAGACACATTTTATTCCATCTAGTAGAAGTAGGAAGAGGGTAGTATTTTTAAATTATTGATAACATTTAAATAATACAGTGGAAATCTATTAGTTGTATCTCCCTTTGGTATTCCTTTGTATCCCTTCTTGAGTCACGCTGGTGCACGAAACAGTTTTCACTCCTGACATCTATTCCACCATCATCTGAGTCCCCAAGAAAATCCCACAGAACTGGAGTATTGAAAGTAAACTCCATAGCAAGAGCTTGCTTGGCTAACTACATATTCCAGTCCTCTCCATTTCTGTCCCAGTGCCACCCATATGTGCATATATCAAACATTTCCAGACTTAGAATTCAATCCAATATATAATTAACTCCCCATTGATTCATAGATTTAAAAGCCAAAAATGTTTCCTTCGTAAGCACACACCACACAGCATTTTCAGTCATCCAGGTCTAAATACCATCTAGTGACTCTCAAAATGTCAACTGTGGCTACATAAACACACCTCATCCCATCTGACATTTTTTCTTCTAGCAGCAGGAAACAAGAGAAATTAGGGCCGAAAGACATTCGCCTTTGAAAGGCAACAGAAGGAACCCAACATTTTTCAACCTCTCATTGTTTTTGCCTGAGCTTCAGGTAGTGTTGCCATTACGGCATTTCTTATCCTAGGAATTTCTCATCCAGATAACAAGCAGGATGCTTCTTTGCCTCAGATTCCCGATCTCCTCCTCTCTTTCTGAGACCAAGATTTCATCTCGGACCCTTCCCCTCCTCTCCTCCTTCGGCTGGGGGCACAGTAAGGCCAAATAAATGTATCCATGGTCAGTAAGGAAAACCACTTCAACCCTGCAGATGCAAACAGATGCTAAAACAAAATTACAAATCTGTGGTGTAAGATGAGGGTTTTCTGAAGACTCATTTCTTTTAGCTTTTGTCTCATAACAAAAGTACAACTGTCTCCTCTAAGTAGGCTAATTTTATGTATTTTATTAAAATATTCTCTGTTTTTAAGGAGAAATAATTCATGATTTATATTTAGTGTCATCAGGAGCAGACAAAAAACACTGAAAAACACTTTGCTTGATTTTTTCCTTCCTCCTTTTCCACCTTTATTTTTTCTTTCGGTTGATTCAGAGTCAAGAAGACCAACAGCCTAAGGCATTTGTCTTGAATTGGGAACATCCTGGGTAAGACCCAGATCCACTATAACCTTCACGTATGTCTGTGGGCTATTTTACTCTTTTCTATCATATCATCTGGAAAGCAACTGCATTTTCCTATTTCAGAAGATCTCATTAAATATATATCTAAAATACCACAAGGTATCAGGTACTACTGCCTTGTGAGCAACAGTCCCTGATGGTCTGTCTGGATCAGCTAATGCTGACAGACCAGCCTGTTCGTATCTCCACGTGGGTACAGTCCAAGTGACACTGGGAGACAAGTGTTGGTTTATTTTGGCTGCTGCCAGCTAAGAGCTTGAGCCCCAAATCCTGGGCAGCCTGGAGCTCCCTGACATTTATGGCTACACTGCAAAGTCCCTTTTTCAGCCTTGGTTACTGTTTACCTGCTAACGTGACCCGGACAGGGAGGAGTGAAGAACCCACCAGCTGGGACCACATGACATTTACTAAAACACCTGTACTTCATTACAGAAATGCTGCTTCATTCCAGTCATACTTTCATCACTGATTTTAATCAAGTATCTTACAGCTCTCAGATGAGAAAGGTGGAGAAAAACCCGTAATGCCTTTTCAAATTGCTTGTTATCTCTCACTTGTAACTAATTACCCCAGTCGCACTGTTAGAGATTCTGAGCAGTTTTATGTTCACTCACCAACAAAAGAATACAAAAAATGAAATAAGACAATTAGTCTCTAGCTATAATAACTAATTAAGATAAATCTTTTCAAAATGAGGAACTTAACAGAACATCAAGACACTGACAACTGCAAAGTGCATGTGAAAGTAAAGCATCTATCAGCAAACAATTTCTTGCCATTCAGCAAGATCCACAATTACATCCCAACCACCACTTTGTTCTTTTCCTACTCCAGCAAATGTAATTAGTTATTAAAATGTCTTTCTAATGTGGTAAGAATGTGAGCAGTTTATGGGGCTATAGGAAAGCTTAGGGACAAATTTGGATGCTGCACCATCGCAAGTGCTCGCAGTACCAACAGATGAGCATTTCTACACAAATGGCATGATGGAAAGTCCTGTAGCAATCCATCCTACCGTTTGTTTTTTCTAATGTCTTTTTTCGCATCATCCGCTAAGCCTGGACTGTGCAAGAAGCTCATACCCTCCAATTGCGTGTTTTCCTTGGCAGGGGCTTTGTCACATATAAATCACCACAAGTACAGGCAGAGCTGAACAGTTTTCTTTGAGCTGTGTTTTGCATCTGCTGTGATTTACTTTTCCTAACCAAGAAACAAGGAGGTGAGGAAAAGGAATTTTTTTCACTAAACTCCTTCTTCTTTCACCTTATATCCCTATTTGCTAAACTGCTATTTTATTTCACAGAGAAATGTAGGATATTCTGACTGACAACATAGTTCTTTCTTTATATGAGGTATCAGACGGCAAACGTGAGGTATGTACATTATACAGCTCAGTATATGGGTATATACTCTGTCACAACTTGCATCAAAACCTATTAAACAGTCGTGGGAAGAGAGGTCTCTCCACTTAGAGATGAGATGCAAACACAGCTACCACCTACTACACTGAACAGCAACACCACACTCAGGATGAGGCTTTCCATCAAGAGCCAAACTACAAGCTGTTAGATATTCTAATATTTACACTCAATTAGCTTTAGAAATGTATTTAAACCAGCATTATTTTTGTGTTACTTATGAGCTTCAAGTTCCCTTATAAACTCCTACTCATTGTTAATTATCATGTAAATCAGCATGTTAACGTCAAGCGGCTGTTGACTAAACCAGCTCCTACAAACAGGGTTTGGACAGAGCGGTGGCAAAACGCCCGGGACGTTACAAACCCCAACAGCTCGGTCACCGCGGTGGATCCACAGACCGCTCCAAAGATGCTCTAACGGCACTCACTGCCACTACATTTTATATAAATATTACAAAAGCGGTAAAGAGCCCATGCATCACTACACAGACATATCACAGATAAGAACTACGGCTTTTTAAAATGTCAGGACTGAAAACGTACAACAGTCTATAAAATGTTGCTCAAGTCATTACATGCTAACAGCAATATAAATTATTTATTAAGGAAACGATGGCTGAACTAACTCTGGCAAACTAGATGCACCTATTTCCTTGACTACGTTAGTGTGCTGATAAAGACATGGCATATTAAACGAAAATTTATGAGACAGAACACTACAAAAGCCAATGTACAGTGATTCATTTCAATGTGCTATGATACAAGCAAGTGAAATTAAAGCTAATCCTTTCTGCTGAAGGAAATGTCACAGACTTTTGTGTGCTTGCTAAATTAATATTTATAAGAAGCCCAGACAGTTTAGTGTTTGTAATATAGAACTAGGATTTTCTCCTAAACATCAAACAGAGAAGTTGCATTTAAACTGCCATTTCTTGATTGCCACAAACCTAAATGACAGTATTTCCAAGATGTGTTTTCCATCACGTCATACAGATTAGCAACTGTACACAACAGGGAGATTTGCAAAATCCACAAAGTAGCCATGAATTATACATTCCTAACTCTTTAAAGTTAATGCGTAATAATCTTCCTATCAAGAGCCTGCTGACAGCTGCTAGTACTATTTTCCTAATATTTCTCATTACAGACAGACATCTAGGAATGGAAAAACAACCAGGTATACACAGAATCTAATATCACACCAGTGCACATACATATTACATATATATGTAATGAGTGAGACTTTGCCAACAACGTTGTTTCAAGGAGTTAAGTAGCAACAAAATTGTCACAGCACTTAATCACCTTTTATGCAAATTTTGAAAAAATTTTGTTATATTGTATGCTAATATGGAGTTTATTTCATTTAGCTGCTTAATTACCTACTTTTGCTTTCCAGTACATTAAGGATATCCCAACCAAACATGACAGCTTTTCATGGGGTAACCAAAGTCACCTTATGTGTATTACAGAAAGAGGAGAAATATATTCATTTTAAATGGGAGGCAAATGTGATCTTCCAAAAGTTTATAATGAAATTTAAGCTTGAAAAAAAAGAACAATAAACCCCTGGTTTTCATGCAAATACAACATCGGTGCCAGTCCAGTTGGACAACACAAGAAGAACCGCAGGTGCTGGTGACAGAGTTATATTGAAGATAATGCTTTAGGTACATTATTGTAAATAAAATTCTGGATTATTTTTTTAATCTAAGTTGAATCATCCACCAAATACAGATTCCAGTAAGTAACAACTCCCAAACCAACATTTTTGCTTTGCAAGGATCGGCAATGAAAAACCATTTCTCTTGCAAACACATTTGCTGAAGAATATTGCACTTAATACAGATTTTGATTGAAAGAGTCAATCGGATTAATTTACCATTAAATAAGATCTGAGTATAGGTTTAATTTCTTTTCTTACAGCTTACACTTTTTCCTCCCAATGTTACATTATACACCAACTTGTTCAACTCCAAATGTAAGCTTCACATTTAACTAATAAACTTGAATTTGTGTAAGAATTATTTCAGATTTGAAAAATGCGCTCTGTAGAAGAGCTGTTTTCTAAGTAAAACAGCAGTTTCTAGTGACTAGTAACTGTATTCTCGTTACTTAATAACTACATCAGACAGTGAATTTACATGATGACATGTAATTTTAATGTTTCCAAGTGATCATTGAAGTGGCTTTAAAAATATGAATGTTCAGTGCAGCCATCCACAACCATCAAAATCATGAAAAGCCAAATGATCTTTGCCTGTTAAAGACTTTTAACTTGAGCATGACACAGTGTCCCAATCAACCAACAAGTCCAGCTAAGAGTGTGGAGATGAGAAAGAGCTTCTGAGCTTGATTCCCCCATTCCAGGTCCCTGCCCCAGTGCCGAGGCCCTGCAGGCCCCAGCCCCAGCAGGACAGACGGACAGAGGACACCAAAGGACAACAGGAGAGAAAAGAAGAAAGGAGGAGTCTCAAATGAAAGGGAGAGAATCGGAAAGAAGCAAATTGTTTAATTTGTGGGTGAACAGCCACGTTCAACACTGACCATGAGACACAAAACACAGCAGGCTCCAGCTGTGCATTTAGCCAGGGGTTTGTATTCGAATTTCCTGAGGTGATCTATTCAATTCACTGTCCTATTTATTTGAAATACTAGATGAAAAGAACCAAGAAATGAAGATCTTCCATTTGGCCCCTATTTGAAAATGTTTTGATGAAGCTGAACAAAAATGGGACGTTTAATACATATGTGTCATGGATACTCTACCAGGTTTTAAACTCACTTGCTGTACAGTCAAACTATAAAGTTAAGAGTGTCTTTAAAGAACTCCCTCAGCACAGATTTCCCAAAGCAAGATGGAATTTTTAGGTGTAAACTATAAGAAGAAAATCTTTGTTGACAATTTTAATTCAAAAAAGAAAACGTCAGTTTACCATTCATATCTTACTGTACCCATACAACATAGGTTAGCTGCTATAAAATAGATTAGCTGCTATAAAACTGCACAAGGCTGTATCAGCTCAGTGATGATGACGGGACCCAGGAGCACTGTGCAGTCACCACTGTCAGATGTTTCTGTGTCGATGGGACATCATTCCAGCCCCATAATGACGCTGCGCTGGCTGCCACGGGCTGGCATCTCCAGCTTGGCAACCCAACTGGCAAGGTCTCAGCTCTGAACAAAAAGCATATTTGGTCAAGCTAGGAAATTTCTTATTGAAAATATGTATTTGAAAATGGTCCATTTTTTTCTGAGCACACTCTCAGTGCACAAATGGAAGAAGAAAAGCAGCCTGAAAGTTTCACAACTAGCAACATTTTGCGAATAAAATTGTAGGGTAGCCTAGCTTAAGAACTATATTTTCTCCATAAATCTGTATTCATATGCAACAGTCTTACTAGTCCATGCTGACAAGTTGAAGTAGTCACTATTACAACGGTACCTATCTTCTGTAACTGGCATGACCTTCAACCATAGATACACAGATGACCATTACATGCTTACAAAATTAAATGAAAGGAATGTGAAATACAGGTAAGATTGAAGAAACCACATAGAGAACAACAATTTGCTGAAGGTCAGAGTCATGAGTGAGAAGCCCATCTCCTGAATCTCAAAACTAATCCTTAACATAGGACTAACACCTCTCATCCTTAGGAAGGACAGATGACTGAATGAGGCCTCAATCACATCATCAGCTCTTACTGTTATTTACATAAAGTGGGATTTTTCATATTTTTTTTAAACAAGAACACAGCTTGAAACAAATGGAACCCCCATGGCAAACCCGCAGGATGCACAGTGTTCCCGAGGACAGCAGGAGACGCACACAGCTTCCAGAAAAGAGATCAGGTGGATGCATGTGCATGCAGCTAAACCTGCTGAGCATTCCCAGACTAAGAAACTGCATACAAATGGGTAGGAAATCAAAAGGTACAAGTAGTCGGATTATTTCAGATGTGCTTGCATCTTTTTTTTAATTTTATGTTCCACAGCAGCATTGATTTTACCAATGAGGTTTTGATAGAAATGGCACGGTTGTGAAATCTGTCACCCAGGTGACAGTGAGAAAGTGTAGCATGTCTTGCTTACACTAAAATTATGTATATTCTATTTAATTGTTCAACAATGTTTCCGTTTGTTGAAAAATAATTGAGTAAGTTCTATTTATTAATGATGACCTGAAGCGAGAAGTTAATATGAAGAGAAAAAGCAGGATCTCTACCCAGTCACGCACACAAGATAGTGTTACATTAGCACAGATTAAGATCACTAATACAAATTGCTTTGATAAAGCAAGGTGAAAATTAAAGGTGAAGTGCTGTAGCAATCTAAAATGAAAAACAATTGCCAGGGAAAGATATAAATAGCATCCACACTCATTGCTCTGTGAATGTAAAAGAGATAAGGAGGAAGAATATCAAAGGATAGAAGAAATCAATCATTTGTAGTAGTTATAGATCAGAGCTTAGTAACCTTTCCTAGCAAACTGGGAATTCGCTCACAAAGCAGAGACAAAGGAAACAGGGAGAATATTTGTATTCCAAGTCCCAGCACTCTTCCAAACTGTATGCTTCATGTTAACACACTCAGGCTACCAGGCAGTCATATTACTTCAGCTCTTTATAGACACGCCAACTTATTCAAATACTTGTCTATACATTTTTCAATTTCTAGGACAAGGGCAGCTAAAATGTATAATATTCGCTTCCAGAAGTAAGTGTTGCCACGTTCACAAAAATGTTATGTAAGTACCTATAATCTTATGTTAATTGAAACATGGTAAGTACATACATTTATTAACACAGCTTGTTTCCTAGTGCTTTCAGTTCATAAGTTTAAGGACCACAGAACCGGAACAGTTTGCTGGGTTTAATCTGGTCTTTAGACACTAAAAACGAATTCAGCCTCTTATTTTAAAAGGATTAAGATGTGAAAGCAGTAGGAATTTGGTTATCCAGACACTTCAGAAGCAAAAGCATTTGCTTTGCCACATTGTTTCCTTTTTATGGTATTTACATTCTAATCTCTTTTTCATGTACTACTGTAGCTCTTCTGATACAGAAAAGTTATTACACTTGTGCTGTAAAAGAGTTGAAACAATTTATTAGACCCGCATGGTTTTATATTTATCTTTAAGGTCAATGAAGGAAGATTAAATTAAAACATATTCCTAAAACTGAAATATTGCTAATTTCAAGCAACTTCTTGTTGCTTTTCCTAAGCAATATTGAGGGGGATGCACTAGAGAAAACCTCAACAAGAAAGTGTGTTCGGATTCTAAGAGTACAAGGTAGATTAAAAACAAATTTAAGAAGTGGATTTATCTCAATAGTTGCCTTTTCCTTTTTAAACCTGCAGACACAGATGACTAGAAATTCCGCAATTGCAGTAAATTGGTTAATATGGTTCAGTGACAAGCTGGCCTCACAGAGTCCCAAATTCTGTATTTTGTTACTAGTGGAGACACAAACAAGAGACCAAAGACGTCTCTGAAAGGCCAAATTAACCAACTAAAGACAGCAGTGGTGGTACTGAAGAGTGCAGCACATGCTGGAAAGCCCAGCGGTGAAACATGCTGCCACCAAATAAACGTGGGAGCGGGAAGAACACAAAGGCAGAGACCCTGGCAAGGGAAGGCGCTCACGAGACCCACATGGCCACTGCAAACAGCGGCAGCAGTGCCAAGTGTGAACTGGCAATGGGTGCCAAGGGGCGTGGGGAGCGAAAACCGGCCAGCTGGCAGCGCCTGGATCACCGCATCCAGCCCCCGCTGCATCCAGCCCTCTCATCATATGCACTTCACGTGGCTGCTGTGATAACCTGCCTGGACAAATACTAGGAGGTATGAAATAGCAACAGACTCATTAATATTAATTAGTATTCTTGATACCTAATTTAGTGTCTGTAGAGAACTTTCTTTGTGGCTAGGCAGAGGAAAAACAAGGAGGGGAAAAAAAATGCATGCAAGCAGGGAAACAAGGCAAGTAAGTTTAACAGTGAAGATGGCACACATTGAGTCTGGCCTGAAGAGCTGCCACTTGGTCAGGAAAGGGAACAGGTATTTAAGAGAAGAGAAATAAACAGGTAAGCCATTCACATATATTTGCACCACGCTATAGGTCTTGCTATTCATGGTGATAGTAGGATTAATATACATTCCTGGTAAGATCAGGGAGTGTGGAACCACATTGCTTTTAAAACATATAGATTTATCAGTCTACATTTGCTATACCTGTTGGATCAGTGCTTCAGTGCCACATAACCTTTCTCCTTTTGCTCCCACAACAAACAGAACTAAAAGGAGAACAACAGAGCATTTGGAAGTGTGATTCACCGGGCTGCACTCTTCATCTCGCTGCTCTCTTCATCTCGCTGCTCTCAGATGTAATTGAGATATCGTGCCTTACAGAACCTTTTTCTCGAAGCACACTGCTCATTACACTTCAAGACGACATGGGAAAGCACAAATCAGTACAAAAGCTGGCAGATCTAATTTTAGTTCTGCCAGCCTGGGCAGTGTCCTCTTAACAAGTACCAAGTGCGATAAAATTGATGAATGAGCCTCACTGTCAAAAACATAGAAGCAATAACTCCACCGCACAAGTCTTATTTGCATCTTAAATATTTATAATCTGCAGATTTAAGAGACAGAATATGGCTGCACATCTGTTCCTTTAACCTGAACGTGTGCCTTTCAATGTGAGCAGCTCAGCAACTGCCACACACAACACTGCTGGGACCCGGCCGGGCAGCTCCAGGCCGACTCCAGCACCGGACCATCGATGTTCGGATGCCGGTTTGCTCCTCTCTCATTATATTGTTCCTCCTGAATGATTCAGTGAAGTCTCTGGTTTCTGCGGCATCGAAAAAGCAGCAAAGGATTGATGCGGCCAAATATATTGGTCTCAAAAAACCCCAGCTTGACTAGGTATTTATTAAGAAAATATATTTCATACAAGTAATGTGGAAATCAGCAAGAAACCTTGATTTCCAGCCACAACGGTGTCACAGGCTGTAGGTGCTTCTTAGATCTCAAAAGATACAGAAATGAAATGGATCCTATTAATATAATATCGGATATAATGACACCATATCAGCCTTGCAAAATTGCACAAAGATATATTTTGTCTGCAACTTGATAGAATAATAGTAGTAAACGAACAAATATTTTAGTTGACGTCAAAAAATGTAATCACCATGAGCAGGCTGAAAAAATTTGCAAAGCTTCTATATATTAAGCTGCTCATTTAATGCTGATACATCTCCATGATAAAACAAAACAAGTCACTATGCCCTCTAGGTCTCACCTAAGTCTTACTTTTTGGTCCCTTAGAAGGAGAGGTGGACTGTTCTGTGTCACCCAGAGGTCACCCAGATGCTAAAGGAAAGCACAGGGGCAAATATACTCTCCACTGAAGCCCTGCTATTAACTTACGTTGATTAACAGTACCAGAGTTTCAATAACATAACATGAATTATATTTTATTTCATAACATAAAGTTGCCCACCAAAATGTCCATAAGTGTTTATACATTTTGGTAAGTCTACAGCATAGATTTTCTTAGCGTTGGTATACGCATAAGCTCATTGTTAAAAAACCAAACAGTCTCTCCAACTGTTAAGCACACACGGATCTGTATGAAGGCAGAGGAAAATTAGATTGTCCAAGAACTACATAATTTCATACTAGCTGGTAATTAAAAGAAATCACTGAACCCACAGAGGTTTAAATCAATATATGAATAAAAGTTCACATTTAGGTGGGATCAAAATCTAAGGCAAAGCCCACAATAAATCCTAATATTACTCTGCTGTGTTCACTGGTGTCGAGACTTAAAATTTCTAATACCTTCTCTGGTGGAAGTCACAATCTAACATTCTTTTAATTAAAAGTTGTTTAAGAATATGATTGAGCTTTCATTAGGTCTCTGCAATTTACGGTTTTGAAGGGCAGGTTTTAATTGTATGTGTGTCAATCATAAACTCATCCGACTGTCATGGAAACACACAGCCATTCCGGTGAAGAGTCAGATGATTAACTTGGCTGTTGGAACAAAACTTTTATTGCTGCAATTTACTGAAACTGTCTGGTTTGCATATATTGAGCTGAAGGGAATGGCAGTAATGGCCATGCTGCTGGACACTGTGTTCTGCCAAGACTTCAAATGGATTTGGTACTTAAATTCTTCGTAGAAACATGCATTATTCTGATTGTATTCTGTATTTAAGCTAGCAGGACGTTACAGGGTACACTTCAACTCTGTAAGACTCATGTTTTTGTCCACCTTCAAACATGACTAATTAGGTTAATTGGGTCAATTGAGAACTTAAGGCACCAGCCAGGCATATGTTGGGATTTGTTTGTTTTCTGCACATTGCCTCTACCACATTATACTGGTTTTCTCAAGTAGAAATTGGCAAAGTGACTTAGGACTTTTTCCTCCTTCATTCCACCACCACGACACTGAGCCCAGAGGTCCCTACATTTTCCTTCTTAATCTTCTTCTCAGTGTTGTGTCAGAACGTCCCCAACAACCTGAGAAGCCCAGCATTTTCAAAGAGAAACGTAAGGCACATTTTGGAGTATACAGTATTTTTAGTAAGCTAAACAGAACTAAGCCATATGGTCCCACATTTTCATGTGATGTAATCTAAAACGACTTATTTTTTTAATATTTTTTTACAAGCTAAGACACTCGTAGTCTTTACAGTATTTTGCACTTCAGATGGGTCTTAAAAAGCTGTTTTGCCTGCAACCAACTTTTGATAATTTGCTCTGGATGTTGTCCAGGACAAGAAATAAATGGGTGCACTGCAGTGTCAGGCATCACCTGGGACCTTCATATGCCAAAAGAAACAAAGTCCTAACCACATCCCTGACTGCCGCACACTTCACCATGGATTAAACTCATCTAAGGCACTCCCCTGTAATACGTCTTTATATTGAAACAAGTGAGTCCTCCTGCTGCTGTAAATACAGAAGAATCAAGTTTAATTAACTTGACACAGAGAGATTAAGTTTGGATCACAACTCCTAGCCAACTTCAATAACGATTTCGAATCTCCAGACCTATTTTTGAAAACAAAATGACCAAAGGGAGATTTAAAAACAAAGCAAACCAAAAACATATTGTAATTTTTGTATGCTAAATCACCTGATTTTTCAATATATGTAATATATATCCATCTTAGGCATTGTCCAAGATATACTGGTCCAAGCAGGTAAACATTTGAAAACTATGAACTTCTCTTCTATTTTTGCCTGTCATTTAAAACCTTCCTTGCTGTTTACTCTGACTCTCTAAAGTGGGGATAACTCAGAAATGTAATGCAACAGTCCTTGCGAAATCTTGTTTGATAGACAGTACTTTGAAGATACAAAAAAAAAAAAAAAATCCCAAATACCATTTAACCACCAGAATTGTCTAGTTGTGAATAAGCTACTGCTACAGAAACAGGCAGCAAATGCCTAGAGCAGGATTTCCCTTATTCGGATTGTTTACTAGAGGGATTTAATTGACACACCAGCAGGTTATTCTGCTGATCTCGTTGCCTGTACTCTGGTTCCACTCACAGATGAATCAATGATGTTCAAATCTTGTTACCTGAGTCTGTGGCTTCAAAACATCTGACTGTGCAAATGATTATTTTATCCCTTTTCATTTGGCAGGCTAGCTGTGTTATGCACAATATTGTCATAAAGAGATATTATCTTCTCTTTTAGCAATTCAATACACCTTATAATTAAGAATTATTTATTAATATCCCTGTACCTGTCAAGCCATTAACTCCACACAACACAAATGAAATTAGATCTGCCAGGAACCCTGTTAAGACAGAGCAAGACCAAGATTAAAAACTCTTGCAGCCAATCTTAAGGTTTCTCTTTTATGGTGGTCGCTTAACATTTTTGGGGTAAACTGCCATGAGGAATGTCAGCCCGGAAAAGCAAGTAACCTAGCTTAGAAACGGGGAACATGTCAAGCTTGCTTTGTGCTTGTGCCTGCAACTGCTCTGGCCCTGGGGCTGCCCATGGTGTGTGGCCAACTGTGCCCCCCCCAGCAGATCCCAGCAATGATCCATTGGGGCCGGTGCCCGCCTGGAGGAAGGAAAACTCGTCCCTCTGCTAGTAACAGCAATGGACATCACCAGACAGTTTTTATTATTATTTTTCTAGTAAGCATTCATGTATGATGAACTGTTCTTACTGCTGTAGAAAATAGGCTGAATTTGTATACTCCAAATAACCCGGCATTTTTCAAATAGGTCTGACCTTGCAGTATAGGACAGCTAACAGATACTAGTCTTAGTCATCAAAATGTCCATTAGAGGACCAAGACAGAGGAAAAAAAGACCTTGTCTTGTTTTAAATATTTTTAGTTAATGATGGGCATTACTCCACAGGGTTCCTTTCCCTACCTCGATGAAGAAGATTTTCTATTATTTAATTCAGTATCCATCTAGCTCAGCTGAAGGGCTGTCTCCACAAAATTCACGCTGCTCTTTCTCTATAGAATTCTGCCATTCATGAGCAGACAGAACAGCAAAAGCAGGTTGGGGCCACGAATCCACTCCTGCAGAGGGACATGTTGCTCTGAGGCCAACAGGCCAAGAACCGGCTCCTGGCAGACGCTGAGCACTGTTCACTCAACACACAGCAAGTACCACTGCTGACACACAATAACGCTTCATTATGAGTTTTTGAAGTGTTATTGCTTTTTCCAACCAGCACAATCCTTGTTTTGTGTTCCTTTTTTCCTCCCTTCACTTTCCACAGAGCACCAGAACTAACTCCGTAACATTTTGGTTACAGGAGGTGTCTTGTTCCAGGCTGGTGCCAGGTTCTGTACCACCCATCCATTTCACCCAATCACTGCTTTACAATCCTTTTCCCAGCTTATTTGCCCCAAGGAAAAACGCAAATGACAAAATGATTCTTGCCTCATCTGTTCTGCATTGGTGCAGAGCTCTACAGCTGAAATGCTTATCAGAGCCAAAAGCTTGGGCATGATTGAACTTTAAACAAGCTAAACATCAATTGTTTTGATTTATAGACCCAGGAGACCAAGCCAATCACAAAAGACTAAAGTAAAATTAATTTGCTATTCAGAGCTGTCTATAAGACATACTTAGCCTGAGAAATATAAAAAAAAATCATTAGTAAGTAGATTGTGTTATTGTTTCTGTTGGACAAAATGGCTTAGATTTCCATCTTCATAGTGGTCATATACCCAGAACAGCACTTGCTCCATCTAGGAACTGAATCTAGGATCCCCTCCCCACCCCACCATTGAGTACGACTCACTTAGACCAGCACTGAATATACAGCATCTCCGGCTGTACCAGATTTATGATATCTCTATAACTGGACTATCTCTGGCATCTGTTTGGGAGGCACAGCATAAGGCAAGTTCATCAGTTCAAACTTGGTTTATAAATAGATGCTGCAGATGCATTTCAGAGTAGATATTGTAGACAAATTTTCCATTTGAGAACTTTGCATCTTTTAGGTAATGCACATACATAAACACAGAACATTAACATAACAGCTTAAGAGATGCAATTTGGTATATTTTAAGCTACACAAGAATTTGCAGTTTAATGACAGCATCAAGATGGTTGTTAAATGCAGCTCATGTGGAACAAAAGGTGAACTGGTGAGTAACCCTTGTCAGCCAACCCGCTGAATGGCACTGACACCACGGTCACCCACCTTTCTGCACTCACACTGCTCCCTGCACCGCAAACAACCAACTCGCTTCGCAAAACTAAACTGCTTCATAAATCCCACTCATTCAATATTGTAACAGGGAATGAAGCGAGCAGGAAGAGAAGGCTTATTGTAAAAGGTGAAGTTCCCTTCTATATTGAAATCTTTTTGTTATGAATAACAGACCCAGAAAGGAAGGAGAACTACTGATGAATCAGTGATAGAATAAATCATTCGCTGAGGTCATTTAGTCTGTCAGTATTTAAAGATCAGAAAGTTTCTAATTTAGTTCTTCACAGAAGCAGCTCCCTGCTGTTAACAACTTCACAATGAATTTTCAGCATTTAACTTCAAACCGAAATCAGTACTGTAGCTTAATACTTCTCTATCAGGTACTAAGTCAAACACAAAACTTAAATTCTGGGCAGAAAACATCACCAGCTATTTACAGTTTAGGCAATTTCTGTGTACAGACAATAAAAGAAAGAACATCTCAGTCTAGCAACTGAAGTCTGATTACAGAAACAGCTTTAATACTAGTTTATGCAGTGAAGTTCCAAACAATATCTACATCAATCTCAATCAAATATCTGGTTTACAGATATTATTTTAGGTGTCTGCTTCTGTTTTAGTAGGTGTAATGAGAACTGTGGTCACGACATTATTCAAAAAGAGAAAAAATACAGCTGAGTTTCTGCAATGACACAGAATGCAGTCTGCTAACACCTGATAACTTCACAGTGTCCATAAAACATATTACTATGTATATGTGCTAGAAACATCCATATTCTTGGCTCCTTACTCTCCTGTAAAACAGAAGAGTGGAATTGCTCTCCTAAGATTCATAAAGAGATTCTGATTTCATGCAGGAAAACCTCCACCTTTCTCTTTGCAACAGAAAGTTCTCCCACCTCAACCTGTTGTTCTTTGCAGCTCCAATATAATGATTCATGGCTTTGTGAATAGTGCTCTAAATTTACACCACTAGACACAAAAACCACCACACCATGGCAACTAAGATTTTCTGAGAGCTATTTACAGCCTGTTAAGAAATTAAGATACACATATTCAACAAGTGTCTCTTTTTCTTTCTTATGGGTTCCATGAAAGATACTTCATTTCACACTATATATTCTGTGTATAATGCCAGCTCCATAAGCCCTGACTCAAAGAGAACAACTTCTACCAGCCAAAGAAATCAGCCCTGGCCATGCTCTGGGAGATTTGCCAAAGAAAAACAAGCTCCATGGTGAAAGGTCATTAGGAATAAGAGACATTCTTTTTGCTGGGCTGGGTAGAGAGACTAATCTACTTCTTTTGGTAGGAAGTACACAGGTAGGGGACGAGCAAGCTTTAGTTCCGGACTCCTCCGCTCCAGCTTTTCTAAGTATGTTCAGGGAACCTACCATTTTGACCTGCTTTTCTTTTGGTTTTGATGTCATGCGCTGCAAACCCCAGCATTATGCTTACTCGGACAAATCTATTGTGCTACGCTGGAAATCCTCTCTAATAGCATGGGGGATGCTGGCAGTAAGGGCAGTAAGTCAGCTGGCTGCTGTTATCATCAATCAAGCATGAAGGCCCTGCTATTCTGCGGCCCAAATTCTTTATCTAACTGATTAGTCATACAGTCCAACTGTATTACAGTATTGCTTCCCAACTCCCATTACAGAACCTCTCCATTTGGAGTATTAAAAAACCCAGCTGATGAGCTCAACTTTGCATGAAAGATGCTTTGGAGAGGAGGGAGGGGAAGCAAAGCAGTAGAGGACAGAGACACAGTCCCCTCATCCCCACACATCTGCATGCAGAAATGAAGGGAGGGAAACCTTGCAAATCAATTCAGAAGCAAATAAAGCAACAAGAGGCCACCAAGACAAACACCAGAGAGCTATTTTAAGGTTCAGACTGAATTAAATACACAATGAAATGAAGCATGGCAAGGAAACGATCTTACTGGCAGAATTAGCCTTTCTTTTCCTGTTTGTTGGACAGCTGAGAAAGGCATTTCAGAAGAGTATCAGTAACATGACTAGGTTGAATTTGCTTTTTGTTGTGCTCAGGGAGGTTTTCTATTTCAATAGCCCTCCTAAGAAAAAGAAACAGACCCCTTAAAAAACACATTCCCCTGTTATTTTCTCTATCACATTCTGTACTGTTCCCCATAGAGACTGAATGTCAAAGGTGGCCTCTTTTGACTTGGTAGAAAAGTTACTACTCAGCTATTTCTCCCATCCAAGAAAAAGAAAAACACCTTGCCCAAGAATCCGATTTCTGGAGTGTAACCTGTTTGACTCTTTTCCCATATACCCCTACACGTGCACACAGGCCTGCTTGCCAGTAAAGCATTAATCCAGGGACTTCACCAGGAGCGCTCCTATTTTACCCCAGAATCGCCCTGCTTTCTGCCTCCCTGACCTACACAAACCTATTTTATATGCTCATGCAGTTTCCACTACATTTTTCTTTTTCCCTTGAAAGTCACACTTTGTTACAAAAACCTTTGAACATAACAAAGTCCAAGCATATCACAGCCAACAACTTAATCTAAAAGGATGAGCATTTACCATAATAATCTCCACACTGTACAGCTGACAGGCACTAAAATAAGATCCTTTACCCATAAATGTCTACCTTTAGATAAATGTCTCTCATCTTACACCCTTGCCAAGCAAAATGTTTTGATTTATAATTACATCCATCTTGTCTTAAAAGCAGGGTTACCAATCCAGAGATTTCTGTTTCCTTTTTTCCCAGCACCTGGCACCACTCTCCTGTTCCAGAGCTTCTGCACACCCTGAAGTCCTCAGCACTTGTCCCTAACAGTTGTACCCGAGTGCCTCTCAAACAGCTTCTCTCTCCAGTGCAACATATAGAGAGCCACATATTATACACTACACCAAGTGTCTCTTCTGCTGTTTAAAATATTCCATTCTCACCATACCTGCTAGTTTCAATATTCAGTAGCTAAAGCACTGCTGAGCAGGCACCCAGTGGGATTTCAGAGTAGAATGTAAAGAGGAATTACTTAGGAAAGAAAGCCTGCGGTGATGGAGTCCTGCAGTCAGAAAACTCTCCAGCTGCAAAGGCCTCTCCCACCAAATGCTGGGGGTATGAGAGAAACAAGAAAAAAACGCAGATGGGCGTCCCCTTGCATCCTGGTCAGATAAACCCACCAAATGCATGTCCAGAGAATGGATTGTAGTATGTGCCAGATAAATAAAAACAAATCCAAGTACAATCACTATCAATATGCAAGGCAAATAAAACAAGCATGCTCTCTAAGTGGCTATTCTGTACTAGAATGCTCTGCTGTCTTCTACCATACATTGATAGAGGTAAAGACAATTGCAAACAGGAACAGCATTATTTTGCACTCCTTGTAACAGGAGCTGACTTTTTTCAGTTTAATATGCATCCACAGAGACCCAATCACAACTGTCATCACAGCTACGTTTCTCTCTAGTGGGTTTCTTGGGAAAGGACTGACTTCATTTGCCTCATTTGTACTGTGCCAAGCGCAGTACGGCCTTAGTCCCAGTTGAGGCCTCCAGGCACTGTCACAACATAGTCACCAGACGAGCCACTTGATGTGCTCAATGCAAAATTCCTCGCATTTAATAGGCAGCTTGAAAGATGCGAGGATAAAGCACTGCAACAGTGGTAAACATGACGTGAATGTACTTTTTAAATAAAGCTGCTAACTCCTGCTTTTTACTGCTTACTCTTCCATTCCCTCTCCTGCTTCCGTTATTACCTCTACCTGGGGATATAGTTTACATTTACTGTTTGTTCCAAAAGGTGCTTAGGTTACCCCAGGAATAGCATAAAAGAAGAAATATGCATGGTGGGCCACAGGGTTAAAATGACCCTTTTCCTTTCTTTGCCTTTTTTTTTTTCCCTAGCATTGCTGAATAAAAAGGCTGAAACAGTTATTTTTCAGCCAGTAATGATAGGATAAGTGTCAGATGTAACCCAAAAAAGTTTCACTATAGCTCTCTGCAGCTAAAATCCCTGTTAAATTTATTCATATTTGATTCCACCCTCAGAAAGCCAGTTCTCTTCTGTCTTTTATTGTTTATATTAGATAGAGTGAGTCACGGAAATAAAGTGACATGAAACCCCATTTACACTAAAGAAATCATCCTACATCTTTTCAGATTCTCTTTCCTGCTATTTCTGTAGCATGCCTTCTATTGAACCTGTGAGACTGATTACCCAAGCAAGGGCTAAGAGCTTATTCTTGACTCCAGTTAAAACGTTTAGCTGCTCACGTTCTCATCTTGCCAATTCAGGGACGCATTGTCCATCAGGTACAGAATCTGAATGAGTGTATACAGGACTATCTATCTGACCACTGCCTATAAACAACAAAGTGACAGTAATGCTAAGCAAAGATAACAATCTAAAAGTACTATTACTTTCCTTTCTTATGTGTGCATAAGTTATGAATACCCTAGAAGAGATGGTGACCTCTTGTCAAGGGCAACCAAACATTTACCTTAAACACCTCGGCCATTATGAATGCAGAGCAGAACATCTTCCAGAAACTGAAATTGGTGCGTTTAAGGTATCAGGTTGGCCATAGATCATAAGGAGGAACACATTCTGCTTTGCGCTTTTGTGATCACTAATTTTTCTAGCCAAACACTATTTCCAATCCAGTCTCCCTACTATGACAGAAGACGAAGGTGACTTATGCTTTCAGTGATTAATTGAATGAATTAGGTGACTACGCAGCTGAAAGAAGAAGCTGTCTTTTGCAAGTAAGATCCTTCTGCAATACTCCAGATGCGGAAATCAGTATTAAGTATTCAATTTATATTACTTTCTTCACTACAAAATGGTTCAACGACATGAGATGCAGCCCCAAATATTCCACACATTTAAAAGAATGCAGATTTAGCATAGCAACTTGCATGCAAGAGCTGACATGCTTTCACTCAGCCACACAGTCAAATTGTAAACCTAACACTGCCAGGTCCAGCACTAAACCATGTTCCAAAGCATCACATGTACACGCCTTTTAAACACCTCCAGGACTGGTGACTCCACCATGTCCCTGGGCAGCCCGTTCCAATGCCTGACAGCCCTTTCCCTGAAGAAATTTCTCCTAATAACCAATCTAAACCTCCCTGGCACAACTTGAGGCCATTTCCTCTCATCCTATCACTTGTTACACAGAAGAGACAGACACCAACCTCACTACAACCTCCCTTCAGGCAGTTGTAGAGAGTAATAAGGTCTCTCTTCAGCCTCCTGTTCTCCAGAATAAACACCCCCAGTTCCCTCAGCTGCTCCTCACAGGACTTGTTTTCTAGACTCTTCAGCAGGTTTAGACTGACAGGCCTGTAATTCCTGGATCCTCCTCTGGCCCTTCTTGTAGGTGGCCAGCACACTGGCTAAAACCTCCAGTCAACTGGGGCCTTCCCAGCTACCCACGTTAAATGAACCCTGATGAATGAAGACAACACAAGACAAGAACTACTCAGTGGAAATGTGTTTAACCCATTAAGAGCTCAAATCAAGGAAATAGCTTTGCCAGCTAACACACGATCCTCAGTATTGGAAAGTCACACTGCAAGGCCAGTGAAGTTCTCTTGCTTTGTTCATCTAGTTGCCCCAAGTGGTACCAATAAAATTTGGACTCCACCTTTGATATGCTTCAAACTATTTATAGTATTCATATCAAGCAAATATCAAGTCACAGCTGTCCAACATTTGCCATTCTTAACTTCATATAACCATAAGGTCACCATGGATTTACTGTATCTTCACCAGCAAAATACCAGGGTTGCCTCATAATGTTCTATACACTTAAAAATTAAAATTTTTAGCTTTCAGAAAAGTTATGCTCAGCTAGTAAACTTCAACTCTTTTTATCATATACATCAGAAATTATTCCTGTGCATACCTTCCAAACATATAAATGACATTAAAAACAAACAGATCAAGTTTTGCAGTAGCTACAACTGCAAATGCTGAGAGGTATTCCGCATAAAGCAGATCTATAGTAATCTTAAAGCTATTCACCTTCACGGGAAAGAGCTGGTACACCCTCCTAATTACAGTTTTAACAGGAGGCTATGAACATTTTTACTCAGAACTAACACAAATACTGATCTCTCTAAATGTAAAAGACAGAATGAGCTCCCCCTGCTTTTTATTATACAACACTGGCTGTTGTGAAGTTTTATTTTAAAGCCAGATATATAAAAGCAAGATGAGACAACAAGCAGTTTCAGTATTGTTAATTCCATGCCTAGGCTGCATAAAGTCCAAGCTGATCATTCCTAATTAACTTACTTTACTGCAAACAGCAGTGTATGATGGTTAATACAACACATCAAGCAGGAGGAGTCCTTCCTAATACCTTTTAATCAATATATTAATATGTAATTAACTTCAATCTGTTTGCAAGTCTCAAAGCATAGTACGTATTTCTAAAGTATTTTTGCAATTGCAGTGCACAATTAACACATTCTAGTTCCATTTATCAGATTTCTGTGTGGAAACCCCAACCAGGGTGAGCGCTGCCCCACACTGGCCACCGCACAACACCCTCCAGGTTCCCCTGCCTGTGGCTGCGAGGGATGGAGATCAAAACCAGAGAGATGGGAGATGCCTATTCAAAATAGTTCCGGCCTTAACAGAGGCAAAGGCTCCTCTCTCTCCGGACTCGCTAAGATCTACATCACTGAGATGAAGAGTATGTTGCCAGCTTCTCAGACAAATTGCTCCCATGAAAGACACTGCTGCTTTGGAAACTCCACAGGAGAACATAGTTAATCTCTCTTTCTCACTTAGGGGTTGTTTATTCGCTCTGAACAGGACTTAACGTGGCAAGCGTGAGGAGGCTTGTGCTTTAGGAGAACCTGGGAATTGTTAACAAGTTCCCTCTTTATTTCTTTAAAACATTTTGTTCTTTGTTACAGAACACCTAAGAGAACAACTTCCTTTAGACAAGAAATAAAATGGAAAAGTTCCATTCTGCGGCTGCTTCTCCAAGTACCACAGGCAAGGTAGAAAGATACAGGGTAGCTTCTTGCAGCTAAATTCCTCTGAATCACAGAAGAAGAAATCAGATTATATGCATTTTTATCACTGGCCCTGTTACCGATTGCCATTGCTGCTTCATTTTTTATTGCTGTACATTAGTTCTCTCATTTATAAAAGGGAACACCACCCTTTTAAAAATCAAATCTACTTTGATTTCTATCACAGGTAGATGATACTTTCTACTTTCCTGAAACAATTAAGAGCAAAGAAGCTAACAAGCCGTGAATGGTTCCAAAGCTCTGTGAATGCACCAGATCCCAAACAGAATTTGCTCCTGAATGTCCTAAAAAATCAAGTAGTCGTCTGACCGTACTGTGAGATGGTAATGTTGTAACATCATGTTTGATTTACTTATTTAATAATGCTATGAATGGACAAGCAAAATGTTTCTGTTTGTGTTGTTTCCAGGAAAGGAACCACAGAAGTGATTGCCAATGGTCTCACTAGTCATGTTTAGTTACAGCCCTTCAGATATCGCCCGAAACAATCTTCAGGGCAGTAAATAACCATTTTTTTGGTCATTATCAATGAGCAGGAAAAGATCTTACACAGCCAAAGCAAGTTCTGGAACAAGTTTTCAAACTCTAGCTTTTGAATCAATAAAGATAATGCAAAAAAACTCAAAAAAAAAAACCCACCCAAAAAACCAACCACCAGTAAAACAACACAATATGGATCTGGGAAAAATGTCAAGTGCTTTCCTTGTATTTTCAGTGCATAATTAATGCTGTGCAGAACTTTCTCTGCAGCTGGGATACGCTGTGACATCTCTGAAGGGGTAATCTTGGGAATTGAGCTTTTTATTAAGTCTGTTTAAGAAACATTGTAATGAAATAAGAAAATGTAAAGGCTGAAAAATCTGAACATGAATTATACATTCCCAGTAACTCTGATGTAAAATAAAAATGTTTGTTCTTGCTGTTGGATTTCACGTACCGCTGCACAAAAGCTAAAGGCTAACAATATATCACTCTTGCTTTTATTTGGCTCCAAGTCTTGATGCAACAGATACACCTACCCACATGTATAATCCTCATTTATTACACTCCTGTACCAATTTACTCCACTTCTGTGGGAACAGCTTATCCTAAAGTGATGAAGGAAACTGTTCTAACCGCACCTCACTGCAGAATGTCCTCTTGAATTCTTCGCTGTTTCACTACCTTCAATCACCCTTGGAGTGACTTCATGCTTTCAAACAAGCGATTCTTTACTCCTCCCAACCACAATCACTTCCAATTCCACTTGTCTACTTCAGACCTACACAAATGGGGAATTACAGCTTGGGACCTCCTGACCAGGAGATAACGCAACATAGTCCATGATCAGGGTTTGTATTATACTACAATACAAATACAATTACCAGCAGGAACAATGTTAGTTATTCCACAGCATTTGTGCTTGAGTGTACGTTAGATACAGAATCTTTTTGCCTGATTTATTCTCTTCAAGTTATATAACTTTCTATTAAAATCAAATTTTCTTTCAGACGTGTATAAAGTTATGTTGTCAGGTAGCTGGACTCAACTCCAGCTTCAGGTGCCCCAGGGCAAGTGAAATGCCAGTACAACACAAGGGGCTGAAATTCCTTTTTCAGCTGCCCCAGAGGAAACAAAAGAAGCCCAGAGATCCCATGAGATCTGAAAGGTCAGTAGATCCAGTCGAATAGACCAGTCCTACAACCTAAGCAGGACCAATAAACCAAGAAAATGTGTGGCATTTTTAAGGCAAAGCATTTATGTTAGAGTTCTTTCAACCATTTGCCTTTAAAACTGTAGAATCATGCAACATGTGAAGGAAGAACGGCTAGGGTGCCTATGGAGTCTAAATTACAGTAGGAGGAAGCAGCAAATTAACTTATTGGTATAGCGACCTAAATTACAGCTAAGCCTGCAGAGGCTATAAAGGATGCTATATCAGAAGTCACTAATGACTTATGGGCACAGGAAGAAGATAACACAGTAAAAATCCCGAGAGGCAATGGCCACGATGCACTGACATGATACAAAAACCACAAGACAAATTTCACTCACGTCTTGCTTCAATAACCTGTTTCTTAGGAGAAGAGGCTCCCTTCACCCTTCCTTTCTCTCTCCCCCCGCACTCTAAATGTCCTACAGCTTCACAGCCCCCCCGGGAGCCCTGTGTTACAGCTCCCTCTGCCTTCCCCAAGGCAGATGGCATTCCCTTCACACATCCATCAAACCCTGCCTGCAGGGAAACGCTTCTGAGGGACAGGCAGCACTTTCTAGCTTTTCTTGGAGCTAGCAACAGCTCTGCAGCAAGAATATATTCTTTTGATTAAGAGAAAAGCTCTGGTACTGAGCTGACCAGGTTTTGATTTCTTCCTCTGGTTTATCATTATAGCTGGAGATAGGCAACTATTTCAAAGAGGCACAGAAACAATTACGTCCTTGGTATGCGAGTCCCAGAAGCATCTATTGCTATAATTTTCTTTGTGACACATCAGCTTTTACTGTAACGAGACCTTGATTTAGAGGAAGGAAAAAAAAGGAGGAAAAAAAAAAATCAATAAGGGTAATTGAAACTCTGCTGTGGCCAGATGAAGTACCAGATTTCACTGGCAGCAGTGTCATACCACTTAAACAATAAAACACTACCTATTAAACCAAATCTGCAGTCACAATGGTCACCATTCTGCTTACACTTAATTCTGTGAAATCACTTATTTTTTCCCTTGAGGCTCAGAATATGTATTTTACCTGGCACACAGTGAAGGTGGCTGTGCACACAGGACTCTGCAATCACAGCAGTGACCCATCAGGTACTAGAAGAGAGAGAACTATGGGCAGAAGCAGAAAATAAAGACCACAAATTTGATTTTATTCTTGTTAAGCCTTCTCCATTTTTCAGCAGATCCACTTGAATTTCCCCTGAGTTCTAGAACTTCAGTCCAAAAACGCATCACTGCAGAACCCCCACAATTCTCCAGGGGATGATCCCTTCCAAGTATGATACACTTATTGCCCAGTCACTAAATGCAACCATCCTATTCACGTAAACACTAATACAAGCAATTGCCATATACACAAAACCTCTCTCATCCTTTACACTGTAACACTGAGGCACCAGGACAATATGAAGAATTTCAATTACATTTCCAGGGTACATTCAATGACAATGAGAGCATTGGCATAATATTGCCATGCTCCACAAGCAGGATCTGGCAGTTCCGATGGTCAAGGTTTACAACTGTTGTATGTGTGCAGTATCAGGAAGAGTGAAGGAAGGCATCAACTATATGTTGATTCCAGAAATAAAATAGCATCGACTTGTATTTAGTTCCATTTTGAAAAAGACATCGGCAGAAAATTCTGATCAAAAACTGATTTTTACCTTTGCAAATACTTTCTTCTAATAAAACCCATGTCTACATTTACCACTGAGAAATCGATAAAAAGTAATTGTAAGGAACACAGAGATGTGTACGAAGCCCCTGCGCTCCCTGTGCGCTCACACTGGTCTCTGCCCACGCTCACCACGCAGCAGCCGGACCAGCGAACCCTCAAAGCCGGCTCCAGCTGCACTCACAAAGATGCATTAGCGAGGCTCAGTGCCACGCTAAACACGCCTGCAAAGATTCCAGATGCCGCCCAGCTGGCTTTGCCATCAAAACAACGTACAGTCTTGTGTTAAGAAGCCTGTGCAGCAAGCAGTATGCTACTGATGTTATAGATTATAACCATACACAAAACAAGCTACAAATAAAAGCCATGTTAATTTTGAGTCTCATGCTTGTTTCAGTAGAACATCAGTATACAACTAATTTCAAGCTCTACTGGAAATGCAGGAAAAATCACAAGCCCTCTGAAAAGCAGAACAACGCAGAGAATTGGCCTGCCAAAGAGGTTTTGAATAGGCAGGTTTCAAGGGTCTCTACAAGGACATCAGGTGTCAACACATGGAGAATCCTTCTCAAAAATTATGTCCAAAATGGTATGGAGTAAAAAACTTGAGAGTTAAAAAATAACAGAAAGCAAGACAACTTAATGAATGATAATGTTCTTACACTTATATTTTCATTCCAGAGGATCCAAATATAAACAACTTGTGATCCACAAAAGGAAGAATATAGACACTGTCTTGTGAAAGTGATTGCAGCAAGCTAATACTCAGGCAGCATTACCTGATCTAGAGATAAGTAAAGCTATAGGTTTCCGCCACTGATACCGGCTTCGCTCTATGCAAAACTGTCACCGATAGTATCAGGAACACAACTGAGCATGAGGTTTCCCACCCGTGTAAAAGAATCAGGGTCACTGACAGAGTAGCTCTGCGGGGATTATTTGCAGAATTCATGTCTGTCTCTCATGTCAATACTGTAAGTTTAAGACCAACCTGGGACTTTTTATGCATTTCTGCATAAAATAGAGGGGAAGAGATCAGATGCTGCAAAGACAACCATGTTTTTTTATTGAGGAACTGACCATTTCTTTCTGTTAGTACAGTAACAGGGACATTATATACCATTGTCCAGTTATCTATTTCTTACTACAGTATTCAACAACATAAAAAACAAATCAGTATGTTAGCCAGGTAAGCACAATTTTAATATTCAAATGAGTATATTAACTGAGTGGAAGCATTCTTATCTCCCTGTATGAATAAGGTGAATAAGAGCCAGAAATTTACCTTGTACTAGAAAAGTATGTCTTCATGCTGTGGAATAGCTTCTTCTAAATGCAAGCGGAATATAATGCAATAATGGACAATTCACTTGAAATGCTGCCTATCTTACAGGCAGTGCCCTACAGCAGATTCCAAAACAGAAGACACGTCAAGTGCCACACAAATGACACAAATATTCCAACACAGGTAATTATATAGCAACTATGTCATATATGTCATATACCTCCAATGACTGCCAGTGGGCACACAACCTTAATCTTTAGCATCAAAGCACCAACACAGCTCATTTGAGTTAAATGAGTAATTCTTTTAGCTGGAACTGGTAGCAGCCCCTTCTTTGCTAATCAGATCAGCCAACTGAGAAATCACAAGACAGGTCTCAGCAGCACGTTCCACCTCTGGTAGTTCCAGCTGGAAAGAGCATCCTTGTTCCCTGCCCTCAGCTACGGAGTGGTCCTGCTCTTCAGCAGCTTCTGTGCTTCACCCAACGCTGGGTGCGCTTCAGCTGCAAATCAATGATGGCTCTGTATGTTTTATATATCACAGGAATCTTAAAAGTTTAAAAAAAAAGGTTAAAAATTACAGAAATTGACTCAGTACCCTAGTCATTTTGCCATTTAATTCTGCTTACTATGAAATGATCCATTTCCCGCAATGCTACTAATGTAACCAACCAGCAGCACTCCAGTAAGTTCTAAATCACCTGGATGGCTACAAAGCAGAAGTAAGGTTTTAAACATTTCTATATTTTATATGCTGATTAAACTGTAATTACAATTATTTTTTACAGTAGTCATTAACTATCGGATTTTTATAAGCCAAGAATTCTCATGTCATAGGTCAGTCACTCAGTAAATTATAAGATAAGCACATTAAGTGATTACGCATGCATGCAAATGTCCATATTATTTTTATAGATATTGGTGCAATTAATCAGACTCATATAACTTGAATATCTTTAAAATGGAGTGACTGAAATACTTTAGCTTTTGCAGCAGGAATCTCTCTGTGTTACTGACTTTAACCTGTAATGCATATATTTACATACAATATAGACACCACGTATTTCTCATATCCATAAACAGTCTAGTGAGACAATCTTAAATGATAATTTTTTTACTAAGAGATTTGACAATCAGATATTAACATAAAACCAAGATTAGGATAGAAACCTTTAACAATTTTGCATGATCACTCATTTTAAATCAAATGCTGCAGTCAGAAATCAGAGTGGTGACTGTTTAGACTGTTTAGAGGACTTGGACCTCTAGAGGATGAAAAAGGAAGAACCCAAACCCACACCCACCCATGACAAATCCAATACTACATTTTCAGTAAAGTTGCTTGATATCAGTAAAGACGGTGTAAGAATTGGACAACAACTGTAGGGAACAAAGAATTCATCGAATGCTGTAGGCAGGTTCAAGAATGGGTAGCGGCCTTCACAAACTAGAGAACAAGCCAAATCTCATTTAAAAATGCTCTTTACATGTGTTAAAAACCTGTAGCTAGTATCTGCACTATATACTTGGCAGTAGTTCTTTAACTAGTGCATCTGTTTCAGATAGAGTACACTGCAAAGAAAAGATCCTTTTCAAGAATGGAGTTTCAGCACATGGTTTGCATGGCAGAATTATGGACTGGAGACCAGAAATGCACACCCAGCCACAACCTGAACAAGAGGGTTAAAGAGCTCTTCAAAACAAGCACTGGTCCAGAAAACCTACACATTCCTTTTTTCATTGTCATCTTTACATATTTACACAAAAATGGTACATGCAAGTTTCCATGTACATCCTCTAGTGTAACTGACACCAGAATGTCACAGGCCTTACACCAGCCTTACTGAACAACCGCATTTACAAACTGATGAGCCACAGGCTCAGTAACTATAGCAACGTGCTTGGCTTCTCAGAAGAATCAAATAAGATAGCCTGCCCTAAAGTAGATGCAAAATAGCTGGCGATGCACGTGTGGGGTTTCAGAGACACAATACAACTACCAAAATCAATTTTTTTTGAGTGCACAATGCTCCCTTTTATAGAAGTCGAAAAGCTACCCCACAGGCAGTGGATGCAAATTCAGTCCAATTCCTTTACTCTCAGTGTTTGAAAAGTGAAATCATTTATCTCAAAGCTTAATTGTGCCTTTTAACAAATTAGACTTCATTATCTGTTTTCCCCACTTGTTGTTACAATTCAAAGGCAGCATCTGTTAAAGAGCAAAAATGAACCATTTTCCCCTCATTACGCAAAGAGTAAAAAGTCATCCCAAGTTCACATTACTCCAGAAGGTAATTTCTGTTCATCAGAACAATTTGCTATGTGTTCATTCCTTCGCATCCAGTTTCGCAGGCTAATTTCCTCAAATATTTAGACTTAATTTGGTTTGCAACCATTAACTGTTTAAGTTAGCATTCCACATCAGTACTGCTAAAAATATTCTCTGGCTACTGTCTTTGTTATTTTGTGTGATCATTTCCTCATAAAACATTACAGCAAGAAACACAAAACCCAGCGGTCCCCAGAATCCTTTCTCCAGTGCATTTCTGGGAAGCATATACGTACACAGAGATAGTAATGACAGCTGTACAGGAACAACAGGCTGTGCGTACCCAGGTACATTTGACATGGTATATTTTTACATGTTAGGAAAAATTTAAGACCATTCTTCCTAAATATAGAGCACAGGCAACCAGGTTGAAGGGCAGCTTAATTTTTTTTCATATCTAGTACTTATTTTGGCTGAAATGTTCACAGCTAAAGGAGGAGGCTATTTTCTGCAAAACTTAAGTCTGTTTATCAGTTAAACATGATCCCTCATTAGAAACTCGACAGATAACCAGGCCCTGTAATTTTACAGTCTTCACTAACATATTCTGCAGCCAGGAAAAGACAGATTATCTTATGCTTCATGTTAAAAATAGGTTCCCATATTAATCTTTCAGTTGTGCTGCACCACGATCTCACTGCTGACCTTGCTGTTATTCCAATAACATGTCAGTCCTCGATGTTCTCCCTGCTGAGAGTCCAACTGTGGGAACTGGTTTGTTCAAAACATGTTGCTGGGAGGACAAAACACACTTTTCCTCCACAAGCTAACACGCAAATGTGCTCCAGAGCAGTTACTCCAGTGTCTAAACAGTATTTCTTCTAGGGACACACTGCATAGCCTTAAATTTTCAGTTCATTAACATCAGGCATTGGTTGTAGTTGCAGCAATTCCTGCAGGGTTTCTACCCTCACAGTAGGCAGGGACTTGGCAGACTCTTCCCTTCCTGCTCAACACGGCCCTTTCTGAGCCAAGCAGATGCATGTTTGTAATAAATCAGTTTATGTTGCTAAACATATTTGTTTCATTTTATTCAGACCACAATTTTTTCCACCAAAATGAACAGTGTAATCTTGAAGTTCAGATCAAAAGACCAACTTCAAATTCTCCAATCTTTTGCAGAATACTGTCTATCTTCATAAAACTTGCCATTTAAAATGCTACTGAAAGCATTTTAAAACAGTTTCACAGAACATTTACCTTGGTCCAGAAACCACTGCTCAGATCCTCAAAATGTAGAAGCTTCAGAAACCAGTTATTCAAGAAAATGATTCCAGGATCTGGTAAACTAAATAGGGCTGGGTTTGGTCTAGATTTAATGTGAAATCTTCTGTTGGAATTTTAAAAGCCTATGTATGATCTGGCTTAATCAAGTCCTATTCTTAACAATATGAAAACACAAAAGAGATGTTTAGATCTAGCATAGAGTGCTTCCTCATTTGAGTTGCTTAGAGGAATTCATGCATGATTTTTATGACTCCACAGGTTTCTTAAGAGAAGTATGAGCTTGTATTGAACTCATTAATGTTTATAGATATATAAAGGGTGAGTGTCAGGAGGATGGAGCCAGGCTCTTCTCGGTGACAATCAATGATAGGACAAGGGGTAATGGGTTCAAACTGGAACACAAGAAGTTCCACTTAAATTTGAGATGACACTTCTTCTCAGTGAGGGTGGCAGAGCCTGGCCCAGGCTGCCCAGGGGGGTTGTGGAGTCTCCTTCTCTGCAGACATTCAAATCCGCCTGGACACCTTCCTGTGTAACCTCATCTGAGTGTTCCTGCTCCATGGGGGGATTGCACTGGATGAGCTTTCAAGGTCACTTCCAATCCCTGACATTCTGGGATTCTGTGATTCTGTATTTTCAATTAATTTACTGAATATGCAGTATTACTATGTAAAAGTAATTCTTCTCTCTAATGACTGACCAAATAAATCCCAACAGCTGAATTTGCAAATCTGTTTCTTCATGTCAACAGCCTTGTCATGTCAATAAATCCAGCACTAAGCCAGGAGCAAGGATTATTAGCCATCTTCTGCTGTCACCCAAGCAGAGCCACATAGCTTGCCTGAAACCATCAGGCAAGATTTACACTCAGCAGTCAAGAGCAGAAAGCACCTAATGTATCACAGCTGTCATCAGGTAAATGAGAAGAATCTACCATGTCTTGAAGAAAAAAAAAATATCCCTTTGGAATCA
The DNA here is from genome assembly GCF_963082525.1 of Nesoenas mayeri. NCBI lineage: Eukaryota > Metazoa > Chordata > Aves > Columbiformes > Columbidae > Nesoenas > Nesoenas mayeri. Next base: position 7,233,548 of record NC_137565.1, on the reverse strand, counting down.
CAGGAATATAATCTGTAATCTTGAAAGTTTACTGTAAAGTGGACAGAAAACCTTGAGAAAGTAATTTTGAATTCTGAATTAGTGAGGTGATTTCAGCAAAGTTTACTGTCTGTCTGCAAATTGACATAGTTAAACATAATTGCTGGCTTGAATGGATGGGTTCCAACAGAGTGCTGTCATCCTACCAGAGAAATTAAAGCATCTCGCCTCTGGCAATGTAGACCATTGTGATATGCATGACAAGATGTGAACTGTTTCCTCAACATCATGTAAATAGGTTTTAGCAGAGATGTGTCAAAGTCTCACACTGAAACTTAGCATCAGAACAAACTTTTGTATTTTAGTCTCCGGTGGCAAATTAAGAGTTAAAACTATTCTGGAAAAAAAAGCCACAAAACTGAAAAATATTACATTTTAAATAGCCTTAATCTGTCAGCAGTAGACAATGTCCAAATTCATTTTCATCTAAGAATGTCTTTCAGATTTTGTAAGTACCTTACTGTGTACATAAGCTATCGGTACCTGTCATATCAAGAGCTGGTATTTTAATATTCACGCGTGTCCTTACTTTTATGTTCCAATGGTATTGCCTTGAAGGCAGATGAAGTAAAACACGTGGGAATCTTGAATAAAACCTTCTCCACAGGCAGAAGGTAGTATCATTACTTAATATGTGATACTAAAGCAACATGCAATGTCCTACAGAGAAGATAAAGATGTTGAGCCAATGCCGTAGATCTCGGAGTTTATTTGGTATAAAGAAAAGCTCAGCACAGTGCGTACTACTGTGACGAGTTCTTTTGAATTCAATGAGATCCTCTGGAAGGGTAAGCAGTGCACTCACTCTAAGTACAGAGTGTTACTATAGGCACCTGATATAATGAAATACTGAAATAGATGAAAAGAACAGAGGCATATATAGCGTGCTTGGAAACATGTCATCTTCCCAAGTTGTGTATTATAATTATTTGTCTATTTTCAAAACTATATAATCATCAGGCTGGACATGAGTAAGACATTTTTGACACTGAGGGTGGTGAGAGCCTGGCCCAGGTTGCCCACAGAGGTGGTGGATGAACCATCCCTGGAGACATCCCAGGCCAGGCTGGACGGGGCTCTGAGCAACCTGAGCTGGTGAAGATGTCCCTGCTCATGGCAGGGGTGGCACTGGAGGAGCTTTGAGGGTCCCTTCAGCCCAAACTATTCTATGATTCTATAATTCCTCATTAAACCTATACTTAGCAGAGCTTGCAAGAGGGGTGCAAATCAAGTCAAAAAGATGGATACTCAAGGTAAGTACTTACGGGATTTGGACATTTGTGTCTGAAACTAAAGAAAAAATAAAATGAGCATCCCAAGCTCACTCTTAGTATTTAAAGCGGAAAACCAACAGCTGCAATAAAGCAAATTTAACTTAGAATTTTTAACCATTATGAAGCTGTACTTCAGATTGGGAAACTTCAGGCAGAGTGACACAGAAGAAAGAACAACTAGCTAAGGACTGGAAAAAGCTTTTGAAGAAAGTGTCTCAGATAATTTACCTTCAGATTAATGAGCGCACCAGAAAGATGGAGCTGCAGCAAGAAACCTAAAGGACTCTTCCAGGGTACAATCAAATTTAGACTGGCTTATGAATACATAGAGAGTAAACTTACATCAACAACCCACACACGTTAGTGAAGAATTCTAATGATTTTATGCTCGCATAGCTCTCTCTAGAATCCTAGTTGTGAGTACTAAGGAGAAAAAACTCCCCACTTAGCCTGCCAGATGGCTTTGACAAGCCTCACTGGTACCCTGGCTGCTTCTGACAACCTGCCTGTACTGTCTACCTGCTTCTTGACAACTATTTTCTCCAAGTCAAATGCAGCCAGGTATTTAAGGGCAGCCCTCTATTTCAAAAAGAAAACTGCCCATCTGCTGGAGTAGCTGAGAAACTGGACTGCGGATGTCCTGCTAGGTGCGCTGTTCTATCATCACAATACCAAAGAAAGAGACACACGTGTCAAAAGATCTTTGTCAGTGCTATTCAAGCAACACACCTGAGCAATGATGCTTACTTTCAGACTAACAATTTGAGACCGGAGAATCAGTGTCCCACTGACACCAGAAAAACTCAAACATAATGTTCTTTAAATAAAAAAAAAAAAGAAACGTGAAATGCTTAATTTCTAGTAAAGGAAGTTAATCTTATTTGTAATATTTATTTTTGTTCAAATGTGATCATCAAATTCAGAAGATCTGAAATGTAAATTAGGTTTATTCAACAAGCCAAGGCATTGCTGGAAAGAAGAGCAGCGCTGCTATTGCTGCCCTGGGGCTGACCGCCCACAGATCCAGGGAACTTGCAGCAATATTGAAATTTGCTATCAGATCGTTCTGTGTGTTTTCAGGTTAGAAGTGGCTGATTTACTTTTCTAGGATCAGAAGACACAGATAAGGAAACAGGTTCTAACACAGAGGATCGGAGCTCCTTATCACACACACTTACACCTGCTTCCTCTATACAAATCAGGACGAAGCCGTGTCAGTACACCACCGATACACGTTGTTCAGCATTAGCCCCGTTTAATAATTCCACTTCAGTGTTGGCTGTCAGCCATCTGCCAACAGGGAAAACACACTAAACATTTTTATTCTAGTAATACTATTGTGTACTTTTCTATTCCTGGTACACAAACATCTAACTAATTATGGCTAGAGTACACAATAACAGACAATCTATAGAGTAGTTTTATCTACCCTTAAATTCCTCAGTTTATTTGGAAAAGAAACTGGAATTGATACTTTCAGTTACATTTTCCAAAGTAGTACATTATATCAAGTATGTTCTGTACATTAAAGACATGTTCAACCTATTTTAAGTTCATTGACTGTTTAGTGGCTGAAGGCTTCTTTCTAGAAAGTAGAATTCTATACATAAAACACATAAAGACTATTCTATTTAAGTTAAAGGTTGGGGTAACTTTTGAACATGTATTATAAAAAAAGCATGTACTATATAGTTGTTTTCCACTATGCATTAGAAAAGTGCTTTGATAAAATCTGAACTCTTCATTTTCCTATCACATAATTTAAGACAAGAGACTGTCCTGTTTGTGACTGGCACACACAGCACAGCCTCCCAGCAACAGCTCAGCCCAGCTCAGCATCCCCTCCCTGCTCTGCTGCTCCTGGAGAACAACTGGTTTGACTTTCTGGGAGTGAAGAGCAGACACGGTGTCCGGGGGGCACCGATGCGGCGTCCCGGGGGGCACTGACACATCCCCAGCTCTTGACCAGCGCACCAAGGACACTGTCCCCTCAGCCCGGCTCTTCCAACATCTTCCTACCACAGCCTTTCCCAGCACAGAGAGGATGGCAGGGAAGCGCTGTCAAGGCGAAGTTATTTCATGGCTTGGTTGGTGTGGAGAAGGGAGAGGAGGGCAATTAGGTGCAAGCATACCCTGAGGCTTTGCTCTATGCCATGAGCAAATCCTGCCTAGTAAGTAATTAATACCCTAAGGGCAGGCGCAGTGTGCTCCAGAGTGCCGCACTCTGTTCCCCTCATTAACACCGACTTCCACTACGTTCAGAGAACAGATACGTAGTTCCAATATTCCCATATTAGTTTGAGACAAAGAGCCAATAGAAAATTCTCATTTATGCCTGGCTAGACATAACTATCATCCAGATAAACTAAGACTCAGGTTACCCAGCCAAGATAAGTTGCTTTTGGATTCCAGCATTATGGCAATTTCTGTGTTAAATAATTATAGAAAAGCCAAATAGAATTTATTTTATTTCAACTAAGTTTCATAGAAAAGAACTCAAACACTCCTGTCTGCATTGGGCTACAGCTGCTTCAGAAAACTGAGCAACAGTTGGACATGTGCTATTGTATCAAATCACTAATAAGGAATTTGGACACTTTTCAGAGTGGGAGTTTTTAAAAAAGGCCAAATCCTGATCTTTACTGCGTCACGAAATAGTCTGAGAATCCCAGAGTCCATTATTTCCAGTGGATTTCTGAACAAATTTTCCTTATAACCTGCTCCTTCAGTTTATGCATAATGTGTACTTATATAATTACAGGGTAAATTGTAAATTCTATTTATTTGCCATAAAACCATATATGGATATTTCTAAGTTGTTGTTATTACAATAAAAGTGAAATATGTGAAGTTAGTCCTTAGAAGAAGTTTTATACTACTTAGCTTCATTGCTGGTCAGCAGTTTTGTTTGGAAAACACCACAAAGCCTGCAATGTGTGTAGGGTTATGTGCACAACTTAAATTTACCTCCATTGCAGTTGCCAGCGTTTATGACATAACATCCCCGAGTTCTCTTACATAACAAACCCCTGAATCCCAATCACATTAGCTACGTACCACACATTTTTTCCACATAACTGCACAACTGACATCCGCAAAGTCTGGCTGAACAGTTTTCATCTTCTACCCCTATTTATTTGAAAATACATACCGCTTTTCAACATTCACATTAAGTCTTAAAAATATACTTCTGTTTCTTCACTTCCTATTTTTTGTTATGCCTAATGTAAATTAGTTTCTAAATCTGCTGTGTAGATCATCTCATTTATGACAATAATATATCCATGCTCACATGTGTATGTGATCAATACATTCTAGAGAATATAAAATCCTAGCATCACATTGCTTATGAATCTCCTGAAACACTGTGGGCCAATTACATCTATTTTTACATATTATATATTTGTTCGTAGGTAGTCACACATTTTCACCATGGCAAAGATATCGTTATAAATGAAGAGTACAACAAAATTAATGTTTTGCTTTGCTTTGCTTTCCTGTGTAATATAATAAACACATGCATACATTCTTAAAGAAAATTATAAAGCAAGTAGGGGGGGAAAAGCAAGCTGTTAATTACAGGTTGAGAGACCAAATTAGTTATATACAATTAAAAATCCCAGAAATGAAACTGAGCGTTGCCATACAGAAGAGTAAAACCTGCCTTCAAACAGAGTTTATGTTCCACGCACTGTTAAACTAGGGGTTATAGACTCTATGGCAGCAGCTCACGACTCTGACACTGATCTGTAGAACCATCCACCTTTTCAAAGCAGCTGCCAGATATGGAGGGTTCAGATCAAGAAGCTCCAGAGCACCTATTTGAATTCAGTAAAAATTCTTCAGTAACAACACTCTCCAGCTTATTGCATCATGCCCGAATATTCCGAGATGAGTTCTTTTCTTGCCTCCCCTTACTTCCACCCCAAAATGTTCACGCTCAACTGGGGCATAAAAATAAAGCTGAAAACTCCTTCAGTGAACTGCAGGCATAGAAATAATTTGGTGTAGCCTAATTTGGCTGCTGCCCAACTCAGGAACAAAAAATACGTGCTTGACTTAAAGTACCCAATTCAAACACTGTTAAATTTCAGGGAAGTTTCAGTCCTATCCCAACGGCTTTAACATAGTCAGTGTCCTTATGATTGAAACACGATTTAATTCTAAGACCTGCTTAACTGCAGCCAGCCTCACAGGAGAGCAAAATCAGTCATTTAATACCAACGCAAAAGAAAGACAAGTCTTCTCTAGCAAAAGACTTTCAAGTCAATGCGCAATATAGTGTTCAAAAAAAAGGAAGAGTAAGACCATTCTTCTGTTACACAGTTAAAACAACACTATGAGCAAATTTCTCTACAATTTTACTATGACAACAGTGAAAGACCTCAGAGGCGGGCATTCCGGAACGTGACACTCTCAGCAGAGTCTTCTCTCAAGGCCGTCAGAGTTTATTTTTATGTAAATTTGCAAAGAAAACGAAGCACTAGTGTACGCATGAGAAAAAAGGCAAAGACTAAACTTAATCTGGAAAATTTCGGACGCATGTAATAGAGAAACTGATTACAAGTTTTAGTCACGACAAGCAAAATAATAAAGCAATTGGATGCTAATTTTAAATTTGCCCTGATCATAGGACATGTATTTCTCTAAATACCTCAGTGGCTAAATATAAATTGTACTTATTCAAATAAATACCCTACATTTTAAGATGTTAGGATCCTGATAATTGTCCTATTCTCTCTAGAGGTAGCAGTATAAGCCAAGTTAAGTTAGAGGAAGACTGGTACACTGCAAGATCATTTTAACACCATCCTGTAGCTAAATTTGTCTCTTATTCACGAGTCTAAATCACAAGCTCTTCGAAACAATCGACAGCACAGTAAATTGAAAGAGCAGAAAAAAGTGGCCTTCCAAACAAATGCTAACAGAAAGCAGTTTAAATCAAGGCAAAAACATCATACATGTTTATATATGAAATGCTTTTACCAAGGAAAAAATAAAGAAAACCACTACCAATTTAAATTTATAACACCATGTACTAAGTTTAGGAATATTCATCCACTTTTGAAAAGGGGCCTTTCAGAGCTAGTGATAAGGGGAGACAGGCGTACAATTGCTGCTAAACAATAGTATAAAAGAACTATAGCTTTAGGGCAGCAGACAGGGACTACAATTTGAATTCCCACTCAATGTGTGAACTGCAGTTTGGCCCTGGTCAGTCTCAACACGCTGAACACCACTGATGTACCAACTTCCAATAGAATGGTAATACACCACTTCCACAGGCAAGGACTGCCAATATTCTACAAACTTAAATACATAAGATCCTTGAAATATTATTAAAGGAGTCATTTAGCCATCACTGCTCTCCAGATTTTTCTCCTGTTTAAAAAAAGGCGTCATTAAAGGCTCCCACTGCATAAATGAAATGTGTAATGCTGCAGGAAATCAATAGAAGAGCTGGGGACAGAATGCAGAGCTCCTGGCACTAAATTATTTCTCTCATTTGTTAGACCATGTCTCTGACTTCAGCAAGTTCCATTTTATACTTTAAACTAAAATCCCAAACACTTGTTAATTCCTCGGGCAGCAGGTTCCTCCACGGCACAGCCACGAATGGCAAGTCTGACCGTGCACTCCAGGAACAGCAGCTGAACGGGTGGACACGCCGCAGGAGTTACAGGGTGGACTGAACACAGGGGAATTCAGAAACTCAACGTCCGGGCAGCAGTTCAATCACGGCTAATGCAGCACATCAGGATAACACAGCTGGACACTGCTGCCTCCCTCCCCTCCGGAGATCCAGGCTAATATTTACAAAGATACCAAGCCAGACTTACCCAGCCCAGGTCCTGTTTCCTTGAGTTCACTGTCTCAAACCCTCCCACTCACCTCTCTCTGTCTCTGGAACCAACCTGTACCAACAGTTTCTAGGGTACAAGATTCTGTGCCAGGGGCTGTGATTGTCCTGTCACTGCTCAGTCACAAAGGAGGCTCTGGGCACTCGCCAACAAGCCATCACAACACTAAGCAGTCTCAACAGGCTGGTTAAGAACGCATGTTCAAAGGACTCTGGCTTGCCCCTCAATAAAAACCCCACCTTTGTAAAGTCTTCAGTTATCATCAGTCCAAAGAAAGCATTTAAATGCTCTTAAATCAGACTTTCCGAGGTATTCAATGCAGTAATTCCTCCAAATCGCTTTTTCATTGAGAGACAAAGTAAAGTTTATCTACTTCTAGAAGTTCTTCAGATAACTTTGGTAACTTTGAAATGTCCAAGGTTCTACACTTTAATTGGGTAACCACTGGACATCATCCAGAAGACTCAGCATAAAACACCTTGAACATTTGGCATGAAGCAGAAATTACAAGGAAGCTGGACTAGCAGCTGTTCCTCTTCTCCCCAGTCTACTACAGGATGGAAGTATAAAGCCCGAGCATTAGAAAAATGTAAATGTCTGCTCCAATAAAGCCTTTTCTCTAAGAGGATTTGAGCTGTCCACATGAGGTGGCAAAAACTGCAGAAAGCATAGCCTTGCTTGAAACTACATCAAACTCTCCTATGCTCCAAATCAGTTTCCACTAATGTGAGCTGGATCTCAAGGTAGAAGTGGCTTGATTGTATCTTCAAATCATTTAAATTAACAAGTTCTGTAGCTTATCCCATCTTGTGCATTTGTGATAATCCTGTAGATCCAGCTTTCCTGTTGGGTATCACTTACACATACCAAGGGTTGTTTAGAAGGAATGTTCAGTACGAAGTTTCTGCTCAGTTACACCACCCTGGCTTCTCTTTTTGTGATAATAACATAAGAGAAAGCCCAGGACAAAACTTGAGAGTTCTGGTCAGGTTTGTGGGGGTTTGTTTGTCATTTGCAGTTTTTTGTTTGGGGATTTGGTTTGTTTTGGTTGGTTGGTTGCTTTGTAAGAGTAAGTTGATTTACTTTAAGAGCACGCAAAAGATGAAGGGTGCATCAGTAATAATATTTTGCTTTTCCATGTACTTAACCCCGCTTATCTTTCTTTGCACAATAGGTTGCATTACCCACAAAAACCACGGCCTTGAAACTCAAGACAGACATTGTATTACTGTCACTTCTCCAGAAAAGTCTATACCAGCATCAGAACAGGGCCATTGTTTTCTGAGATGGGGGAAGATGAGAAAAGCAAGTGAAGGATTGATCAAACAGCAAAAAGCATTCAAAGAACAAAACCATTCTCAGAGCAAAATGAAGTACACGCAGCCTTCGGATCACATTGGGTTGGGGGAGGATACTGTTGTGGTCAAAAACTAAATAGCTTCCTCCGGTTTTAGAGTAAGAGAGAATGATTATTCCCTGAAATTCAAGGACTATTCTCCCAAAGAAACTGTCAATTAGCATAACTTCAAACCCAGCAAAACTCTTTCCGACTACCAGATGTAACTATGGCAACGAGATCCAGGAACCTACAATAAATATGATAGAGTGTCAATAACCCAGCCTTTTGCATGGAAATAGATAAAGCACAAGGAAGACAGAAGACCATTTCCTGTCCTTTAGATTCGATTTTTAGATCTCTTCAACGCACATTCCAATGACTAATAAAATAAAGAGTAAGAGAAAACCAAAGGGAAAGAAAACCATACATGTCTCATGGAAAAGCTATATAGAATTTAAGAAAAATAAAAATAAGACTACATTTGTGGACCTTTTCCATTAAACCTGGGAAGTTCTTTAAACAGATATAATCTCTATTAAATTTTGCAAATAGGTTTGAAATTGTTTCAGAACACCGACTTGGTTTAATGAATAAGTGATATCTTTCTATTGGAATCTTCAAGTCAATCCTAAAAATAAAAGAAACGGAACAAAGCTTTTTAATTCTCTTATCTGGCTACATCTCTCAGTTGCATCTGTAAAGGTAAAGCATTTTCATTTATGGGAATATTAAGTCATAGCTTTATACAAAAGCATTTAAAATCATGAATCATTGCCTAAACATAAAATTAAGCTCCCCCCTCATTCATCATTGTATGGAAACTTGATGGAAAAGCGTAACACTCTTCCCACCCCACAACTTCCAAACGGCCGACAGACGAACAACAAATCAGCATCCAGAGAGTATCTGGATCTTGGAAACAAATGAAAAACAACGGCTTCCTATCACCTTCTCTGAAAACTAAAATAACACACCACAACAAAAAAACCCACATCCACTGACTAGGAATATTAATATAACGCACATAAGGGCACAAGACATGTAGTGTTTTCAAAAAGTCCTAGATGAGAAAACACAGGATGATGTTGCGAGATTGAACACAGGGACAGGCACAAAGCCGGAAACTAATGAGGAAGCTGGAGTGAAACTGGCAGGGAAAAGACTGAGAAAAGTAAAAATGGAACAAAAAAATCCAGGAAAAGGGACTGATGACGGAATGACAAATCCCAGACAAGATGCAGAAGTGACACCAGGGAAATAAAGTTTCATTACAAACAGGAGAGTTCTGAGCTGTAAAGCTATAAAGCCACTGCCTATCTAAAGGATCCTTATCCAAATGCCATTTCTGCCTCCCTATCTCTCTCTCCAGTTGTGCCCAGTATGATGAGCTTACTCCCTCCTATCCTAAAATAAATGGCTTGAAGCCACAGTACTAAATCCCAGCAAGAGCCCAAGACAGATGCTGGCCTGGGGTAACTGAACGGAGACAAGAAAGAGAATTCTACCTCTAAATAGATGGGTCTTCAGGAGGACAGTCAGTCACTTGTCACCCCCTTGCTGACTGCAAACATTTCTAAAGCATCTTTGCATCCACTAACAGCCTAAAAGTGACCATTAGAGTTGTGCACTGACTCCAATTAATTGCTGCACTATTTTTGCCTTAGGTCAAATATTCCTTTAGGGTATGAATTGTCCAATGCAAGTCAAAATATATATAGTTTAGGATTTTTACATTTCTTGCTATTCAGTGACCTACAGATTGTAGCTCACTGATGGGCTCTGGCTCTGGGAGTCAGAAGCATTTTCCACAGGTGCTGTGAGTCCCACACCCCAGCCCTGCCGCGTTTCATTCACATGTGTCTGCCTGCCATGAGATCCAACCTCTGCAGTACATTACATGTCCATTAAATACAAGTTACAAAGAATTAACACAGATCTTTTTTTTCCAGTACAGCACATAGAAACAAATAGGCTATTTCTGAGGAGCAAGAACAACTATAAAATTAAAACTGTTCCGCACTTCTGTCAGGTTTTTATTCACGATGCCCAAGCTGATTATCTACAGCATAACAGCAGTGTTTGGGACAACAAAGAAAGCACTTTTCCTTTTAAAAATTAAGCATAAGCAGCAATTTCTAAGAAACTCCAACAGCCTACTATGTAGCTTACGAACAGTTAAGGCAAGTACGATCACGTTTTGCCAAATTAGATATTGAATTTATTAATAATTTACTGGAACTTTTAGTACCATGGTTAAAAATAGCTCTCCTGTGAGCTTTTAGTCCGTATCAGATACTGTGGTAATTATCCTCAGAATCTAAATCATGACAACAAAAACAAAATAACCAGACTGAGCAGAAGCAAAGCCAAACTTTATCCTTCATGGGTAACATTTCTCACTTGCATGCAAACCCCTGCATGTTCATTGAAGGCCATCGAAACAGAGCTAGTTAATTAGAGATGCTAGTCAAATTAAGAGAAGTATCCATGGAAAAAGTGAGGAAAAAGAGCCATCTCTAAGCCTGTCTTTCCACATGAAGGGTTTTAAATCCCCTCCCTTGCTTTCTTTATAATCTCTCCTGGTTTTGTTTCTCTCTACGCTGCCTCCACCTACATACGATCACTATGGAAAATAAGCTCATTATAGTGCAGCATGGGTGAGCAACTGCAGGCGAAAAGGAATTGATTGATCCAAAGCTTCATATTAGCAGCTGCTTTTGCAAGCAAAGAAGAGTGGGATGGCATCCCCTGCACACAGGGACCGAGACTGAGAACAGATCCAGGTATGTGTCTTTGTGAGCTTTTGCTACCACAACAAATGTCTTCCAGGTCATCTTGCCACTGTTTCCCTGCTACAACATGTTAATCTCAACTCCTATGGTTTAACACCAGATTATTCTATTTCTACATTAAAGTTGGTGACATGAGCAGTATGGTTGAGGACTTTATAATCACAAAAAAGTCAAACTCATCAATATCTATGCACTTGTCTTCCCTCCAGGAAGTGTTCGCACATTAACCCCTTCAGTTATTTTAGCTTTGTCTATATAGACCTAACTGACAAGAGGCCTCTTTGCATTTCTTCATATTTAATTTTGTCAAGGAATCTGGACATGACCCAGCTGAAGTCGAGAGGATGCAATTAATACCATTTTGTCTCAAGTTTGTCATACGAGATTTATGTTGCCATAACAGAGATTTATCCAGTAATAAAATTGTACTATTATTAAACTTTCTACAGCATATCAGTAACAGGGATTACACAAATCATCTCTTACAGGTGAAAAGCAAGAACTGCTATACGAATATTTCTAGATAGTAAGCATTTTAATGCAATTTCTAGATCTTTTAAATAAACAATGCCCATCTCAATTATTGTGTTTTCATGCAGCATTCTGTGTAAACCAAGAAAATTTGGACCTTCACTTCTTAAGATATGGTCAATATATTTGTTATGTAACAAGTATCTGGGGAAAAATATTTACCTATGAGTGACGCTGAAAACACGAATAACTTATATCTATTAAAACTACCTTTTTCCAGCCTTTAAAATGCTCTAATAGATTTTCCGTATTCACTCCTATATCCCAAAGAATTCCAAAGAGGTTCACAAGTTATGTTTTCAGTACATCTTTGCATATCTCCCTCCCATTTAAAATATATCCTATTTCAGACCTTGGCAAAGTCAAATGATAGAAATATAAGGAAGGTATCAGACCATGAAAAAGAAAAAAGAGCCCTTAAGGCAAGTTTAATAGGCATCTTTAGTGCTCTTTAAGATCACCCCTGTATATAGCCGCATCTCACAATAAACTCATGTAATCCATTGGATTTGTGCCCAACAAAATCCAGCCCACTGTTAAAATGACATGATTATATGGAAAATTTACTTCTTGGTACGTCAAACTTCCTCACTTGTGTTGCTGTTACAGCAGAAAACTTTATCAGACTGTACAAAAGAGAAACATCTACTTTATTTAGAAAACAGATCGTGATATCTTTATTTCATAAATTTATTGCAGAGATACATTAAAAAAAAAAATCAAATTATTGCCTCAAGCATCCTCTGATCTCAAGTTTAGACATTGATTTTTGTGACAGGGTTGACCACTATGATCAAAGCACATTTGCAATCTAGCATACTTGCTACCTAGAATTAGCAAAAAGGAGACTGCAACTCAGAAAGGGACAAAGATAAAAGGGAGCTCATATGTAAAATTCCTTCCATTCCTCTGGAATGGTTACCCAGCCTTTAGAAATTGTTGAGCCTCTGGAAGAGTCCAAACCAAGATTCCCAAAGGGATTAAGAAAAATGAGAAGAGAGCCAGCAAACTGAAGACAAGTTTTACGTACCAACCATTCTCTTCAATAATTCACAAGGCATGAAATTGCCTCACATATTATTTGGCTTTGGCCCAACAAGTCTAATTTGCCAATTCCAGGGAAAAGCAAATCAGTGTATACAAAATTGACACGTAATGCATGTATTTCATGGACTTCAAGATTAAAATATGTAATTGCTTTATTCAGAAAACACGTTAAGCCTCATGTTAGTGAGCCTTTTATTTTCAGCAAGGTATGTAATTTGCTTCCTTCCCAGAGACCTATATGATACGCCACGTCCTATCCTTCCCACTTCATGTTTCAAGCCACATGCACAACCCCGCATGTCCTCTAATTTCCATAGAAAATCCATATCCAGAAGGCACCAAGTAACAGATATGAATGGAATGAAATACCTTTGCATTATTTTAGCCGATCATAGTGCAGCACCACTACTACAGTACATCAACTCAACTAACGTATAAACCAAGGCCAGTGTTTAGACTGAACTTCTCTCCCACACGTGCTTGGCTTCTCAACACGAGTACTCTACTTTCACAGATTGATTCAACCGTATCAGGGAGGAAATAACCCCAGGGAAAGCACTGGAGAGAAAATATGCTACTTGGTGAGCCAACTGTGATATGTGGAAGCACGCGATGCCATCTTCGTAACACTTCCAAAAGATGCTATTATTAACTATTCCAAACACAGCCCTGTTCCATGTTAATGTGGTTTCCTACTCTGAAAAGTGTCTAAAGATTGCATGGAATTTCATGTTTACTGCTTCAAATTGCCAAAGCAAATTTTGCTTACTTTGTAAGCCAAAAGACTGGTTGTTACAGCTAACAAATGTTATGGCAAAGCCATTTCTGATTGATGGACTATCATAATACATGTTTCATATATATACATTATCTAGATCCATAAAATATCCATATAAAATAAATATCTAGTGAAAATGTGCTTACTTATACTACACACCATTGACAGTTTAAAAGACAAGTATCAAGATATTAGTCCTGGGGAAAAAAAAATCTGACAGATCTTGCCTTTCAAATATATTAGTTTTATAATAGAACAGTTTCTTAACTTAAAAGTTAAGATCTTGAACCATTCGCATAACAACCATCACGCCTCCCTTGCATTTTGCTTAGTGTGAAGGCTATGCCTGCAATTATCTGCAGAACAGGCATTCATGTTATTCCAAGCATAAGGTATTATTATCAATGCAAACAAACTTCAACATCCCCCTCAATTTACACTTGCTATAGCATAAAAATCAAAATAATGCACGGTGAAGCACCTTACTTCAACCAGTGAGGAGAGGTGCAACAAACAGGTCTGTAACATTGTGGCTCAACGTGTAGGTAAAATCAGCAGACTAAGATAGACACTATATTGCTGGATAGCTGCAAGGGCAGGGCCGAGAAAAGCCTTTCACACTGTGTAGTTTTGCTACTACCCCACTCAGCTTGCAGAGCAGCTCCAGAGAACAGGAGCGCGCGAGTGGTGCCCCAGCAGTGGGCACTCTGCTCAGTGACCCTGTGGGCCCAGGGCTGCCCCGCTTCCCCATCCTCAACCCGAGGGCTCATCAGTGGGTTCCCTGACAGATACCAAGCCGCTGGAAAAGGTGGTGCTGAAAAGAATGAATCCCTTTTCAACCCACATCCTTCACGCTCTGAAGAGGCTTCCAGCAACACCGGGGGCCAAAGCAGGATGAAATCTGGGTGGCCAATACACACAGTTAGTCTGCAACACATCATTTAGACCAACAGCAACAGTCACATATATTTCATTTATAAAGAATCACAACCAAAGATTTTCTACTTTTTAATTTATTTAATGCTGATCACCCACCCCCCTTTTGGTTTTGTAATCAAATTACAGTATTACAGGGTTGTAATATCAAGGGTATGTCAAGACGCAGCAGCTTGCAAAAGCAAATCTCATGACCTCCAAATGAAATAGAAGTGCTGTAGTTTCCTAAAACATAAAAGTCCTTTACCTATTTAAGAAAATACCCAAGGTACCAGCATGGAACTAAAGACCATTGCTATTGTAAAACTAATCAGGATATATTTTCTCATTTGCTACCAGGTAAGGCAATTCTTTTCTTTGTAATGATCATCTTGAGTGCCTCTAATTTCCTTTTCAGTGTTTTTTTGGCAGAAATACTTACAGACGCAAGACACAGAGAACACATAAAAGAGAGAAAAACATGCATTTCAAAGTGCAACCATACATCTTTAAACAATTTATCTGCCAATTTTAAATACATTAAGACCTTAAAACAAATTTATTAAAGGAATAAAAAACAAGTGGAAATCAGTCTTCATTCACTGGCCCAAACCAGTTCTATTCTAGCCTTGTTTTGATTCAGTTTACTCTGAGGATACAAAAAGCACCTGCATAGTGAACATACTCTGTGACAATACTAAAATGAATAGTTACAACCTAGTGGCCTTAACTTGACTCATCTGTTTGGATTTAAGTTACATTAACTGCATTCTGCTGAGGAATATCTGCATGACCAACAGAATTAAACATCAGTTAAATAAGTTATCAGTCTCTAACAGTGTTTTGAGCAGTGACAACAACTGAACAGACACATGAAACAAAACCTCTTCTCACCTGTTGCTTAAAATCTAAGGGAATAAATTACTGAGATTTAGGAGTATATGGGCTTTGACACTGGAAGAACGGGCAACAGAGGTGCAATTGCAGCTGGGAAAGAGACTAAAATACTCATTAATATGTAGCAAAGTGAAAATAAAAGGCTACTACCTGGAGCTCTATGTAACTGCCAAAGAGAAGTGTGACTATGTGGCTTGATAATTCTCAGATTACTGGATTCTTTACCTCCTGGGATCCTTATCTTTCTCCTTCAACTGCCAGCCCTTCCCAGCAGTTGTTCTTCTTGACCTCACAATCCACGAATAAAACACAGTTTCAGTCTTGCACCCTGTCATCCATTCATCACTCTAAGTCCCTTTGCTGGCTCTGTTTCCCAATTTATGCATCGTAAAATTCCGTACACGTTTAACTGAGCAGCAATTTATAAATAGCTTTTATTATACAAGGCAGGCTTGATGCTCAAACAGGAGCTCAGAGATACTGGCACTTCATTCTTAAAGTTTTCCATTCTGCTTTTCCTCCCAATTTCTCACAATTAGCTATCCTCAAAGAAGAATGTTAATGTTGATTTGTAATTATCTTTTCTCTTTGAGCCCACTTCTTTAATAGTGGGCAATATCTCCTTTTCATATGTGAAATATTACCAAAATTAAGAGCCCGGGCAGTTATCCCCACACAGAGTTGTAAATCAGCCTTAGTTCTACTACTTTGCAAGTCCAAAGCACAGATTCCCAGAGCAACATATGGATCCTTTATTATAGTATCATTTTGCTCAGATAAATATTCTGGAGATGGGAGAACCAACTGTAAACAAAGCCAATACGCTTCAGCAGTGGACTGAACCGGAGCAGAGCTACTGAAACAACAGGTGAAGCAAAGGATCAGTGCAGGGATTTCACATCTAGAAACCACGACTCTCAACAGCCGTCGTGTATCCATCTATTATGGCCTCTTGCCAAAGGCAGTTCAAACCTACCACTTTCTGCACACCAGAGAGGAATAAAGAACATGCTTAAAGAGCTACAGGGCTGTGACTGAGATCAGAAATGATGCAGGGTGCTGGAACTGGTGGCTCCAAAAAAGTCTACATATTTGTATGGGCTTTCCCCTGATTGGTGTCATGCACTGGTGGAATTCCCTAAATTATCTGAGTAATGGTAGAAACGAAGAGTCCACAGGGAGAAAGAAGCTTTATGCTCTTCTTGAGAAGATCTTTCTAACAGTCCTTAACAATCACTTCCTCCCCTCCTGGCTTGGTTCATTCTCTGGCTCCGATTCTTTGTGCAGGTATTGCTATATTAAAAGTTTTCCCCACAGCACACCAACCTATCACTGTGCTTTGTAAAATTAATCAGAAAATGAGGTTCTACAGTGAAATTATAAGCAAATTGTAGGGAAAGCTGATTAAGAAATGTAAGAACTCAAACCCCTTGCTACTCAATTACCACCTTCAGTGCTACCGAAGACCAGTTTGTTAAGACACCTACTGACAAGAATATTTGACCCTGCACTTACATATTTAAATCTTTTTAAGGTTCACAGTCCACGCGTCTCCCTCCTTGAGGTACAATCTGACACGCAGCCAAGAGGGAAGGCTGTTTAGAGCTCTAATAGCACAGAAATCCATTTGCAACTGCTCTTTTCATTTGCCCTCTACAAATCAGTCAAGGACCCAAGCTCTTGACGAGCTAAACTGGACTCTGGTATTACTGCGACTGCTCAGTAATAAGGCTACAGGTGGAAATAATTCCCAAGGACTAAGAAACTTCAGAGCACCTGAGTAAAAAAGACTGATAAAGAAGAGAAAAATGTCAAGAGAGCCTCAAAGTGGTTTGTGCTCAGCCGGTCTCCCTGGGCTGGTCAGTGGGGAGAGCTGGGGATGCTCCACAAGTGTCTCGAGCCCCATCCCCTGTTGCGCTGCCCTTGATTTGCATGTTCTTCAGTGTGTGCAGCAAGAAAGTCACTGCAGGGCAAAGCAGAGAGCACCCAGATGGCTCACAAAGGGTGTTATCAACACCACAGGTCATGTGGGGAAGTAGCAAGAGAGAAGGCTATTGTGAGCAAGTTCTACCAAAACTCAATTTCTCTCAACAGAGATGAGGAACAGAGAAAGGCTGCAGGGACAACAAGGTCAAGCATCATCAGGTTCCATTAAAGTTCTCACTAATGGTTTTATTTAAGAGTCCTCAGTCTACTGCTTTGGAAAGAGGAGCTATTTGTGCTAACAGTTTTGGTGGAAATCAGGACGATTCTACCCATCATAGGAACAACATCCTGAAAGCATCTCCAAATCAAATAAAGAGGGACAAAACAGAAACACTAATTATTTTTTTAGGAGGAAGCTTGATACATTCAAATACATAAAACATTGTGGTTGTAACAGAGAAGAACTGCGCATAGCAACTCCTTTCTAATCAATTCCAAATTGAGGATAACTACGCTAGAGTGCAGATGTAAAACTCTTTCCCATCAAGAGGTCACATATTAAAAAAGGCACACAGTGTAATATTCTTATGTAGACCTACATTAGTCCAAAGCTTCGTCCCAATTTCAGCGTGATTGGCAGTACACAGCACACAAGCTAATGCTTCCGGAGTTTACTGCACCTATTGGGCTTTTGAAAATGCTTGGTAAGGTCTTCATCTACCAGGAGCACAAGTCTCTGAACATTCTAACTTCTTCCCAGCACATTTTAATTCTTTTAGGACATGCATTTATTGCTGGTCTATTCTACTCACTGATACTGCAGCCAGTAGAATAAGTATTTGTAACGACCTAGCAACACTTTCTGTAAAGCAAAGCATCTCAAACACTTGACAACTGTCAATTAAGTCTTGTTATGCAGAGATAGTATTTTTGTCATTTGGTAGATTGTGCCTTTTCATTTCTTAGAGAGGTGGAATAATTTAGGAGAATTTGTCTACTATAGGATTAACATGGAGCTGCTGCAATTGCCGTATCCAGAATCTCTGCGCACCTGACAAGGTTAAGCCTCATAAACACGTACATGGTATTTGTTTACTATTTTGTAAGTGTCTCTTTCTACTCCAGAGTAATATTCCACACACAAGACATCTTCATGAGAAACATGATAGTGTAACTGATAAAAACCAACGGAGATGAGATCCAAAATGCAGGTTCCAGGAGGCAAGAAAAGCAGTAGCTGAGATTAATTCCTTAGTCAGAAAAGTGCAGCGATTATATTCAAATACGATGAATGCCGTAATTATGACTTCAGAGATAAGCAGAAATATTTTGAGAAGCAGTAATTCAACTAAAGCCATATTTAAAACAAAGAGTGCTAGACTTTAGCTACTATAAAACAGTCTTAAGGGATTAACAATACTTGTATATTTAATTGTTTATGTCTAACACACTCTTGGCTACAACAAGTGAAGAAACGTCAAGGAATTTACAAGAGATCACAGAGAGAAAGGTACAAAGTGCAGGCACAACCAGTGATGCTTTTGCAATTGAGAGGACAGTTTGCATTACAGAAATAAAAATGAGGCACTAGCAGAAAGCAGAGGGTGCCTGGGTGTTAGAAGCAAAGACAAAAGCACAATGTTATACAACTACAACAACAAAACCACCCAAACGTACAGCCCACACAAAACCCTGAGGATCCTAATTAGAGAGAACGGGGCTGACCCAGAGTCCTGTTTTCTTTCATATATTCAGCCAACAAACTGCAGAGAATTCCAGCAGTTAGAATTGACAGTGACATTTTAAGTCAATGAGAATCTATTTTACTCTTCCTCCCACAACACAAATGAATAGTAGTGTTAATGAAATTCCACTCCTATTATAAATTGACAAACACAATCCTTCATTTATCCCTTCCAGCAAAATGTGCCTTTTAACAAACTTGAACTGTTCTGAAATACCCTTCGGCCACAATATAACAAAACAAAATGCCACTCTCTCCTGCACTGCCCTTTTTCCAATTAACTTGACTTTAGTGGACCAAGATAGATTTTTTTTTTCTATTGTATTTCACACCCACAGTTTTGGATTAATCATATTAAAATTTACAAATTTAGTCACAGACTTCAATACAGTCTGGGTATTTATTTGATCAAGTGTTTCTGACTGAGGATGAGCTTCTAATTCATCACACTCAAACAACTTGCTTTTAAAAACCCACTGGCTTCCAGTGCTGCCTTCTCCAAAATGTCAAGTAATTACATTATATGCAGAAATAAAAATAATTGATTGGATTTTAGACCAAGATTCAAAATGTAATCTGTGTGCATTATTATTCAGAAAAATAAGAGAAAATATTATTATTCCTTTCTTTTTAAATTAGTTTCCTCAGAAATGCTAGATAACCTTTTCCTATTTAATTGTGATATACTAGGAAAGCAGCTCTTGATATCTCTCAACCAGAAGAGTACAGAGAAATAATTCTATTTCTTTCACCATGAAAAACCTAGAGAAGCTCTTTGTTAACCACAAACTCATTGGCAAAGCTCACCCTTATATGTGATTAGTACAATAGCACAGGTGTGTTTACTGCAATTCAGCAGTTCCAAGGCCAAATGAAGAAATGCATACCACAGAAAACCATTTCAGAAACATACAATAGACAACTTAGCCACAGCTTACAGCCTTTCATTACCTGTAGTGGGTATTATTGCACGTTATTCTGATACTCCTATCTTTCAGAAAGTCTGGACTCTCCGGTTTCTCTCAAAGGGATGACATGTAAGCACTACTAGCCTATGCATTTTTTAAAAATGATATCTGAAGATAGTATCAAAAGAAGATAGCACCCCTTTACCATAAGTAGTTAATTCAGGATCTATAGATCAAAGCAAGTTAAGTTTTGCAGCAATGTCATTGCAGCTTTGCCTGTAGTCATGTTAGTAAAAAGATAATAAGGATTAACAAGCAGTGAGGATAACACCACCCTTCCCATCCCGTTTTCCAAGACTAAAAGATTCCTAGAACACTCACCACCCTGTAAAGTGGTTTTCTCTTTCTTTCTGAGCCCCCAAAAAGGAACACCTGGCAGGTCCATGAACAGTTAGGCACCCATAAAAGAGATCAACTTGCAAATTTTGGCACAGCCACAATCATTATGTTGCAAATCTTAAATAGCATTTTCACAAACATTCAGCTTCAGTGACTTGGAGAGAGACACCAGCCAAAGACAGAAGTCAATGGACAAGTTGTATTTACATTTCCACCTGCTGGCAGAAAGTGTTCCCACAGCAGTAGTATGCTTTTATAGTGCTTTAAGTCTGGAATAAATCCAATAAATTGGTGGAGTTTTTCTTGGTTAAAAAAAAATCAATACAAAGCCACATTTATCCTACAACGTCACTGGCACACAAATATTATTATAGAAAGTCTGCTTTTGATAAGGCTGTGTACCTCCAGATCTGAGGCCCTAATGTTAGTCTAACTGATGTATAATATATATATATTTAATTGCTGAGTGCCACTAATGCACGTGACAGTTTCCCAAAACTGTAAGTAATCAGCTCAAATTCCTAAACACCAAAACATGTTATGATGGTGTTAATGAGGTCCAACACTTAGCAAAATAAGTTATTTTTTCAGTTGATGTTTATCTGAAATTAAAAGTCAGGAGGACTCAAAAGAACGAGGTGGTATTCAGCACATACCACTGAATTGCTGTAACTTCCACAACCTCCCTGGGCAGCCTGGGCCAGTGTCTGTCACCCTTAGTGAGAGGAAGTTCCTTCTCAAATTTAAGTGGAACCTTTTGTGTTCCAGTTTGAACCCATTACCCCTTGTCCTATCATTGGTTGTCACCAAGAAGAGCCTGGCTCCATCCTCCTGACACTCACCTTTTATATATCTGTAAACATTAATGAGGTCACCCCTCAGTCTCCTCTTCTCCAGCTCCAGAGCCTCAGCTCCCTCAGCCTTTCCTCATAAGGCAGATGCTCCACTCCCTTCAGCATCTTTGTTGCCCTGCGCTGGACTCTCTCCAGCAGTTCCCTGTCCTGCTGGAACTGAGGGACCACAACTGGACACAATATTCCAGATGTGGTCTCACCAGGGCAGAGTAGAGGGCAAGGAGAACCTCTCTGACCTACTGACCACCCCCCTTCTAAGTCACTAGAATTGTGTGGATAATAATGAAGGCAAAATTAGGACTCGGAAATTCTGGAAGGTTTGTATGATCATTAACTAAAGATAATCACATAGCAATAAATTCTCAAATATACAAACACAGAGTAAGTCAGACTTAGTTTGTAAACTAATGTCATACAGAGACAGTAGCAAAAGTTCAAATTCAAGATAAATAAACTCGAGGTACGATAAAATAGCAAAATATTTTCCAAGAGCTACATATGAAAACTCACTAAATAACACCCACATATAATGTACATGACATGGAGGGGAAATTCCTTTCTAAAATTAGGTCAGACTTATTTTATGCTGCAAATGTTTACAAACCAAAATGTTATCTTTGGGTCACTTGAGTATTTAGGTCGTATCTTGCACTTCTCCAGTGCGAGAAAGAATCAGACATGCCCGAGACTTAACTTTTATAATAAATTTAACTACAGACAATTTTTTTAAAATAGCTTACTCGCAAGAAATATCTAACATATTAAGTACGAATTTGATTAATCTATAGCAATCCATCAATTAAACGACATTAATTCATCATTCTTGCTTGTTCCAAAAAAGATGGTAGAAACACAAAATAAGCAGCCATTCATCTATGAGCAGTGAATTAGGGGGAAAAAAAGGTTTATCACAGATAAAACTACATGTTCTGGATGGCTCAGGTCTGAAACCTGGCAGCCTCCAATGTCTTTCAAATCAAGCCAACTCCATTTTACACATTACAATCAAAACTGACCATTTAAACCACACAACCACAGTTTGGGAAATATCTATGCAGTATTAATTTCTGAAAAAGCAATTATTTTTAATGTTCCACAAATCACGTCTGGGCAACCATTAGCTAGAGGCTTTTATGCCAAATTCACTTGTAATAGCATCTTCCTAGAGTGCAACAACACCCCAAAACATCTATTCACAGAATTGCATGCTTTCTCTCTAAACTGGATTCCCTGTTTACATGACCAGTGATATCTATGATTATAGAATTTAGGCCATGTCTACCATCACTCCAATAAGTGTTCATCCTGCAATTTTCCTTCTTGCCTCATGAGAAGGAACTCCGTCTGTTCAGACCTACTCCTTCATGCAATGTAATAAAACACACTGGATGATACAACCAAAATAATTTCAGATAACCAACTTTTATGGTACAATGACTTTCAAAGCTGTAGGTATTAAACAAAAAATCAATACACTAGCATAACAAATGGTTAAAACTTCTTTTCCTACTTAGGAAATACCTTTTTTTCATAATCAAGTACTATAATAGTTACTTAGTTTTCCCGTAACACTAACTATAGCAGACTATAAGCATTTTTTGAAAGAGAGGAAAAGTCTTCACATTCAGGCAGTATAACGTTACTCCCACTGAAAGCCACAGAAATTCTACTGCTGACCTCAGCGGGAGTTTCAAATGGCTCCAACTTTTCAGATTTTCCAAGACGTCTATTGCAAAAAAATGCAATTCTATTTTATCATTAAAAGCCACAAACCCAATAACCAAACAAAATAAACACAAAATTGTTTTGTAAGTGAGCAGCCTCAGCCAATGAGTTGCACTTGTAAAAGGAACTAAGCAGCATTCTTCAGGGCTGACAAGCAATAAATTGAAAGCATCATCATTCTGAAAATGTATGGCGGTGCTGATTGAGGGTGACATACTCTTTAAAGTGAGTACAGAGCATACCTCACTTCTGAAACAAGGAGATCAGTCTTAGTCATGCACTCTGTAAAAAAATCTCTTTGGTAATGATAGCACAATTACTACTGTTTCTTCAGTGTAGATGGAGCAGGAACGTTTGCAAAGTTGTACATTCACAAATATGCTGAGGAAAAATAATAGGTTGCTTGTATATCTACAAACAACATCTCAGTTGATCGCCTGCTACTTTTTTCCTGATTTTGAACAAGTAGTGAGGCTGTTTGGTAAGAGATAACTCCTAGGTCCTATCATCTTATTCCCTTTCACCCCTACAATTATTTTCCCTTGCTCTAAATACTAGACGTTTCACCTCAGGATGACTGTTACATTGCAGACTCATACAAATTAATACATTGCTTGGTCGCTCTCTATGCTGACTGCCCTGTTCTGACAAAGGCCCTACACTTAAAACCAATAAATTGGTAGAAGAGTCAAATGCTGCAGAAAGTCATGGATCCCATCACAAAAGCAGATAAACACTGAATTATTATCTGTGTTACATTCATGTGCCCCAGAGAGCTCAGAGAACAACCTCCCCTGGAGTCTGATGGCCCAGCCAAACACCCAACAGAGCCATGGGAAGGGGCAGTGAGGAGGTGGGAAGCCAGTTCACCTCTCATCTAAAAGCAGGACAAAACATATTGAAAAGGTCCATTTATAAAGTTTTGGAAGTTTCATTATTACTCACATTATATGCAGTTAATTATTCTACATTCAGATTATAGAGACATTTGTTTTTATATGGTGGTTTGCTATTCCAAGCAAAGTAATTCAAACTCTTGCATACATTAGCCATACTCTGTTCAATAGTCCTACTGTTTGAGAAAAAGGCCGCTAAAGACTATTATTATTAAATGAATTTAGTCTATCACTTTATTGAATGTCAATTGTGAGACTGTCCCTAACAGTAAATAGCAAACATGGATTGAATTAGTTACAATTTTGCCTTCTAGACTTCATAGGTATGAACATGTGACATCAGTAAAATAAAATATACGTAAGGAAATTCTGACAACTCTTACCACTCGTTCAGACGAGTTGGTAGGCCCCTTTTCGTGTTCATAAAGCACAGCTCAAAGTTATGGATACCCCTGAAAAACATAAGAAACAGATCAAACCCTGAACAGAAACTCCATAACTAATGTGACTAATGGCACCTCGACCTGAGAAATGGGTTTGTTTCCGAACTAGAAATACATCTGATTCAATACATACACTGCAAGCTGGAAGCGGCACCTTCATCTAATTCGGAACATTAAGACCCAGCAGCATTCGGGTTAAAAGAAAGAAAAGGATTAATTTTACTCTGACCTTAAAATCGACAAAACTTTAGATCCTTGACTTCTCTAAAGAATTTCTAGAGTTAAGAAAGAAGCAAACTGCTCTTATATCTTGCCAAATAAGCATTATGACTTAACGCACAACAACAGAGAGAAGAAATAATGGAAATAATGGAAAAAGAGCAGTTGATCTAGTGCTGTATCATAAGCTTCAAACAACTTCTTTCTGCCAGCCCAGTTATAGAGAACTAACAAGTATATACTCTGAATAACTGCAGTAAGGCCTATCTTAACAAGTCTCTTATAAATGTCCAAAAGACCCACCATATTGGCAGTTCTAAACACAGTCGAGGGGGAAGGTCTCTTAAGGAGCAGCTCTGAGCATAATGCAACCAGTTCTGACTGGAACCTTATGCTGAACCAACGCTGGTTGACAAGGGCACGACCTTCTATTGATACTGAAAATGACGACTTCATTGCAAAATTATTTCATTTTGCTGCCACAGATTTAACAGCTCAGACTTTGCCCCCATGAGATGAGTAAAACATGCTCATTGGGTAACCTAGTTCTACAGACATGGGATTTTAAACAAGGGCCAAGCACCTTTATTTTAATATTTGAAATATGCCCACAAGGTGCTTTAATGCAGACCAGTTACAGAGGTGAAAACCAAGCACAGATCCCTGGACCCACAGGACACATTCCCAACAGGAGGAATGCACTGACAACAGTTACAGGTGACATTAAATATGTCAACAAAAAGCGATGAGCACTGAGCAGAAACCCAGCCAGATAATCTGCCACAGCAATTCTGAGCATCTTCAAAAATGTGCATCAATAAAAGGAAAATAATTTTTGCTTTGTTTATCCAGTCTTACAGGCAAGACAATTACAAACTATTTTAGAACTTCTTTCAGCTTGTCCAAAATAGTTACTGACCATTGTTTTCATCTTACTAGTTACAGACACAGCAATGTCAGACAATATTTTTACAATCAACTTGGATTTACTATCCCTACATCTACATTAGGTCTAACCAATAAAGTAATGCAGAACAAAAAAGGGGGATGAGAGGAAGAAGGGAATCAGAATACCACAAAGCTAAGCAGGCAGTTATTGCTTATTCTGAGAGCAATAAAAAGAAATCTAGAGGCCAAAATGTTCCAGCTGAGCTAACTATGGCTTCCTGCTGCTGTTACTAACATGGTATCGCAGAAAAGTAATTGCAAATATTACTCATGAAGTACAAAATACAAAACAGAAATAAACAAGATAATGCAAGAAACATCTATCTACCAGCAAAGCTAAAACTCATCAGATTATATTCAACACACTTTGAAGCCAGCTGTATAAACTGACAGTGGAGGCCTTCAAATTTAAATAAACATTTTTAAATTCTTGATTTCACTAAAGGCAGAAGTTTGACCTTAAGTGTTAATTTAAATGGATACAACTAAGTTGGTTAACAAAACCCAAACTGGAGTTTCATAACCACAGCTGCTAATGGTACCCTGGGAGCTGCAGCCACATCCCGGCCGGGCCTGAGCTCCGTCCATCAGCTGTCCCGTCACCCCCCCCATGCGGAGCATCACTGACAGCGACACCCACTGCGGAAAAACACAGAGATTGTCCTGCAACACTGAAACTCGTTTCTGGACCTTCTGCCCTCTGCATCATCAGGATCCTTGCAGCTTTGCTGCTGCTTGTAGAAGAGAGAATAACCTGAAGAACATTCAATTATTAACCATCTTATTTTTCCATAATCACAGCTGAGGTTGGAAAGGACTGCTGGAGATCATCTCCTACAACTTCCCTGCTCAAAGCAGAGTCAATTTCAAGAAGTTGCTCCTATTCTTTTCCAGTCAGGTTTTAAAAATCTCCAGGCACATAAACTCCACAGCCTCTCTGGGCCATTTGCTCCAGTGTTCAGTTCACCCTTACAGTATTTCTTTTTTTCCTCAGCGTTTGATTGAAATAAGACTTTTCCACGCTGTACCTATCAGCATATTAGGCTGTACTGCCTGCTGTCATATTCTTGAACAGTGGGATCTGCTTAAATCAATGAGCTCTGAAAATGACAATGAGATGCACAACCATGAAATGCACTGAACAGGCCTGTGTGCATTAGCAGGGACACAGTGAGGCTTCTGGGGCCACTTAATGCCAAGAGCTGGGTTCCTTCAGCTCCCAGTTACTGCTCCCAGTCCCCCAGTCACACCAGGACACTCAAAACAGACACACGTTCTGCTCCAGGATATTACACCTCCTTTAAAACAGTTGGGTTTTGTCCTATTACAGTACAAACCTGATAAATTTGTTTCAATTTCATAGTACCAAAGATATTTTAAATGAGTTTATCACAAGAATCTACTATTAACATTCCTTGTCTCTAAAGGCAAGCGGTTATTCTGAGGTGGAACTGGGAGAAACCTGTATGAACTCAATGCTCTTGAGATTTCTATCAGAAATCAGACACTTGATTTCATGTGAAATGACAAGAATGCACAAGCATATTTTTTGGTTCTTTATTACAGAAGTCTCAAGTGATATTTGCTGTAAGAAAGACAATGTTAACAGGCAGCAAAAAGTAAAAAGTTTCCCAAGGAGAAGTCAATGCTGCTCATGATTCTCCTCTTAAAACACAGAAGTAACTCAGGTCTATTCAGTCAAACTACACCTGTATGAAGAGAGAAATGACTATCAAGCGATTAATCACTAATACTAAAACTGTGTAATTGTTATATTTGTGCGTAATTCCTTTCTCATTTTATATTTTCTAGAAGAAAATGCCTTCAGAGATTTCTTTTCCCCATTAGAATTCTCCATCTTGCTGTAAATATTTTATATCTGTGCAGCTACTGAAGTCATTAAATTATCAATCTTGTACTCTGAAATAAATCAGCCTGTTTCAGGGCCTTTTTTTTATGTCCCTCCTTCATCACAGCTATTTTCATTCCAGACTCTCCACACACTTTGTGCACATGTAACCTGTATCTGCATTGTATTAACAAGATCCTCCCAATTAGATTTAATTTCTTCAAGTGAGAAAAAAGTGACATGCTAATCCTGCCAGTTCTTTGAAAACTGTCCTAGAAGGTCAAATCATGTGTATGTAAGAGCTTTGTGACCTGTTTGACACCAGTAAGATAAGGTGGGTCAACATTCCAGATTCCTTCAGTAATGTAAAGCAAAGTAACTGGTATTGATTCCATTCACATCAATCTCAAAATGGTAAACAAAATAATTATATTCTCTGTATAGCAGTCTCATGGGTGCATGCAGATATACTTAATAGATTACAGACAGTACAAAGCTCATTTAAAAATAAGACACTATGGAAAACTCTAGTTTTCTTCGTCGAGCTACTATGCAGACAGTGAAGATACTGAGATCTGTACAACACTTATCCTTATGAATTTAACCAAAGTCAGAAACTCTCGGAAGTAATAATATAAGGGCAAAACAATATGGGAAAGGAAAACATCTTAAAGGACAGGGCTTAAGACACTTACAGTTCTCTTGTTCAATATTAAGGTAATGTTGAGAAATCACATCCCTACCAACATCACTACCCTCCTACAGAGAGGGAAATGAGAAGAATTTGCTAAATATAGATACAAGTGTTTGGAAGGATGCCTATCCTTATTTGTGCATTCATCTGTTTAATTGTGGGCAATATAGTCCACTAGACAGCCTGAGGCAAGCAGGGATGTTCAATATTCCCTGAGTTATACAGGCTCAACTGGAGACTGGATTTAATTACACATTTTACAATAGTACAAATGGGAAAAACTTATTTTGAAACTCTTCAGTTGTGAGAACCTCTGGACTATTTTTAGTGGGGTTTGGGAAGATACTAACTGCCTGTGTGCAGTTTTAAACAAGCATGGTGAAAGCGGAATTCTCATCCCATGAACTGCAGTAGATAAAGAGATATCACAAATGTAGACAAATATACATTGATATTTGGACAACAAAAATCTCCTAGAGTAAGCCACGTTAAAAATCAAGTTCTATGCTTAGTTTGGTAGCCTGAGGAAACTGGCATTTTTCTTAAATTGATCTGCAAGTGCATTTTTAAAATAATCGCAGTAATTTAATTCTCTAAACATACTTGTCAATACATCTCACCAAATTAACCCATCTGTATTTGAAAATAAAGCTGAAACAATAACATAAACCTAGAAGAAACAAGTCAAGGTAAGTTTATACCTGTGATCCAAACCTTTGGAAGGATTCCTAAACCTATTTCCTTTTGTTTCAGTGACAATATTGTAAAGAAATAGAATGGAATTTAACAGGAACTCTGTGCCTAAATCCCTCTAAGAATTCTGGCTTAATTTTCTAAGGGATCACTGAAGGTCTCGGCCAAGGTACCAACTTATTTATCAATCACAGAGAGGTTCTCACGTGTTCTTTTTACGCGGGATCCCATCCCCACTGATGTTCCTCACAGGACACCTGAGCCAGGCCGGCTGCAAACCCCATCAGAGCTCTCTGCTCCTTCTTAGCAGAAGGTCCAACAGCTCAACAAATTCCTTAAGAGAATTGTCTGTCCTCTCAGCAAGGCTTAGAGAAAGTACAATGCTAACTGCCCAGAAAAATCAAGATTTTCCATTGGGAAGAGAGTGTGTGCAGTCAGGAAGGAAAAATCCCTGTGCAAATAAACCCCTGTGTTATCTCCTGACCATCTAAATGCAAATACTCGCCTTGCATTGTGAAGAGACTAACCTTTATACAACTAATAATATTCAGAGTTTAAGTTCATTTTCAATGTAAAAACCACTGCTAAGATACAAAACAAGAATGTTGTTACTGGGCTGTATGTGACTAGATAAGTCACATTAGATCTTCGTGGAGAGCTAAATGAATAAAACAAGCTTCAGTTCTGTTTAACATTAGTTCTTCGATCCCTTAAAAACTAAAGTTCCTGAGATTCAGAGGTATACTGCTTCTGTGCTTCAAAAGAGAGGGAAGTGGTTTGTGGTGTCACAGATGAAATGAGGTGGTTATCCTTGAAGGGATAGATGAGCACGGGCTGGGATTCGGAAACCCCACCACGGATGCAGTAAGTAGTCTGTAAAAGCTGAAGACTGGTTATCACCTACTGGAACATTCCATCGTGACACACGGGTGAAAAAGATAACATAGCAAGTATTCTTCCAAGCAATACCCTTGTTTTGTACAGGACAAGATATCAGCCCAAAACATGTTCTCAACGACAAGCAGGTTAACTCATTAATAGTATCCTAAGAAAACTGTCTGGGGAATGCTGTTCTGTCTGGATTCTTATCTGTCATACTTTGGGAGTTTTATCTCAGCATTAAGCAACAAAACAACATGTAATACACTATTACATAAAAAAAATAATATAATATCCTACTTGAATTTGATCAGAATTAGTTCAAGCTTGGTATGGAAGGATTTCCCTAAACAGTTCTGATGCTGAGATTCTTAGTACCAACTCTTGAACAGTTAAAGCACAAACCACTCCTTTTATACTGTAATTGTTCCCACAGCAGATAGAGTTTTGATATAATGCCACTAAAGATGGGCAACAAAAGAGATCTAGACGTTAACCAAGAACTAGGATTTTATTTAATAACCTGAAGAACAGTAAATTTCAAGACATGCATATTTCTCTGGACTATACAGATTACTCCTGCTGAAAAACTGCAGGTATATTTGGATATAAAATGGTAACACCATCAGAAATAGAAAGCTGTATATGTAAGAAGCTAATATGTGCAATACTCGCAAATTTAAGTTTTCTGTTTGACATTCAAATCAAGAATAAAATCTACATGAATCTGTATGAACAACTGAATTTGAAGCTTTACATAGGCTTTACATATATGAATTTGAAGCTTTATGTAAGCTTCACACACCAAGTTTATTTGTGATAAATTGTTGAAGTTTTCTTATCACACTTAAAGCTCAACAATAGATTTTATTCTATTCAGTATAAATACACAGTAATTTTCCATTGAACTTGTAGCTAATCATCTGACAAACAAAACAACCAGAGAGGTGGCAAATAAGGGAATAAATATGTGTCTCCAGAAAGCTATGTACTACTTTCAAGGAACATCACTATTCCCAAATTCCTGGTCCTAATCTGTACCTTCTGTTCAATTTCACTGACTTCAGGCTTGGAAAAGAAAATCAGAGGATGACATCAATCTTTTAAATTGTGTTCCTCTATTAGAGAGACACCTGAAGATATATCAGTATTAAGAGAAAACTATATTCCAGTTTAAGGACAGAACTAGAATTAGGGTTAGTGATAATGATAGAAATTCTATCCAGGTTTCACATTTATGGTTTATACAACCCAATAAGCTTTCATCATCGTATCACACTGAAAATAGCGCCTTACCCTCCACCTCTCAAACACCACCTCGGGACAGGGAACACAATTTTTCACTTCCATTATCTTCCAGCCCGCAGTGAGGAAATGCCTTGGTCCTGAATCAGAACCCACAGGAATTTAGCAAGTGCTATTTCTGCTTGTAGTAAAATCTTCAATATGTAATTTACATCTTGATGTGTCATCATTTCTTGGTATTTAACTTAGTAACAGCTTCTCCAAAGTAGAGATTTTATTACATAAATTATGAAAGTACCAGACTGGGTGTAGTAGAGACAACATAAATTCCTGAATCAATACAAAATATGTCCCTGGTAGTAGTTGTTATTCTATGCAGGTGTGTTATTGATTACATTCATAATGGTCTCACTTTAGCTGCCATCAATAACTCACTACTTGTATTGTCACACTGAATTACAGAAGAACCAGTCTAAAAAGATGTGGAGAAGTTTTACCAGCATGGCATGACCCAGCCTGTGATGCAAAAAATCAGAACACTGCCAGTTTCAGTTAGGATTCGTGTTTGAGACTTCACTTGACATTACATTGATAAAATAAAGTCAAAGGTGCTACTTACTCAGGCAGAAGAGATCATGTCTTAAACATACTGGAAAACTCTTAAATTTATAGCAACTGCATGCAATAAAACTGTGCTTCTAATACCTTGGGACCATTATTGGCGTGCACTTACTGACATGCAAAACTGAATCCAAGTTTTATGGATGGTTATTATCATTTTACTGATCAACAAGACCAAAGCTTCCTTGCATCACATTAAGAATTGTAGAAGGAATGTTAGATTATTTCACTCTTTTAAATGGAGTTCATTTCTAAATCAAAACTTGACAGCAATATAGACAGTGGAATACTAACCATATGCCAAAGATTCATGAAGTACTGAAAAGTTAAGCATAGATAATATTATCCCAGTTGTATGAAGCACGTCATTAATATTAGTATATATAAGCATTTTTCTTGTAAATATCTCAGAGCAGACACATAGCAAAACATGAACACTCGCTGCCACTGCCCCACCAAAACAGAGAAGCAGATCCAGGGATGAGAGACAGAAGTCTTCCTAATTGCAGTAATCTGATCTTTATGCCATTTTAACCCACTGTAGAGGATTAACAAAATATTAGGATTATATCTCAAAGAGTAGAATATTGTTAAAAATGTCCACAGGAATAATTAATGTTCTGCGCACATCCTAGACAAGCACGACAACATTTCATAAAACCTGCATTTCCTTAAAAACAAAAACCACCATCATTTTAAAGTAACACTTTTAATTATGCACTTCAATTGCATTTCCCATGTATCCTCAGTTGCTATTAGAGGGATTCTCCTTGACAAATGCCAAGATAAGAAGGCAGGTCATGCTCATGCCCCCCTTTCTCTGACTGTGTAAGGCTGCCCTCTCTTCCCCAGGTACAGCAAAACAGAAACAAACTCCTACAGCAGCAAACTTACTGGTTCTACTGGACTGCTACTGGTCACATTACATTAATACACATCACAAGAAACTCAACCCACCATCAACAGAATCCTTTAAAAGTTCCGACAACTGCACAAAATGACCCAAACTATTCAACCTCATAGGTGAGGTCTATGAATAGCTGTCTAACGAAAATTCGACCCATCGATGAGCAATTAAAATACCCACCACATGAAAGTTCTTAAAAGTTTTGATGTATACATAACAATAATATTCATACTGTCTCATTCCCAGCACCTGACATACGTGCTTAATTTCGGAAGCCAGTCTCCATGTACTATCCAGATTTGCCACTCAGCAGAGTCTCCTTCAAAGTGCCACTTAAAACACTCGATTCAGACTCGTAGACTGAACCAACCCCCAGAGAAGTCTGTCTGTCTCTCCACTGTTTTTATTTGCGGCCATAAGTCACTGCCCTTTCTAACTCAGGCGTCTAATTCACATGCCTGAAGTTATTTTAACTACCCCAACTTAAGTGTCACATCTCAGATTCTCCTTCCCCAAGATAGTCCACGCTTTATGAACCACATTTGAAGACACTCTGCAATTTGCTTTCCTCTGGGGAATCTCTGCAACCTTTGCTACTCTGCATACTGTCAAAAAGGTTGTTATTTCTTCATTTAAAACCAGAAAATAATATGCCTACCTAATATCACTACATAGATCCAGCTCTCATCAAGCTGTGAATCCAGCAGACATAGACACTGTTGATTAGTTAAACACTGCAATACAGTTTCTTAGCCATCAGAATAATCCAGTAAAAGTCTGTGTGATTGCTTGTCACTGTTCTGAATAGCAGTTACTTAAAATTTTATCACTACATAACCCAAATTAAATAGACAATGTTTACTGTAATGAGAAGGTCCCATGGAGGAATTGTGCTGATCTGCTTCCAGCTCATGGATGAAAACTCCATTGCTAGAGTAGATGAGGAGCAGGCAATTAAATTACTGGAAACAGTGGCTCTAGTTTCATTAACTTTACATTGCGATGAATGTAGATCCATACAGAAAAGATTTTCTTACAGCAACAAGTTAAGGTAGCATTTTTGTGTACAAAACCCCCATGATCATTCCTTTTATCATAGCAGAAATAAGAGGAGGAAAAAATTAAGCTTAGAAAATAAAAAAGGTACATGTCATACAAAGCCCAGATCCTGTAAAGATTTTTTTTTCTGGCCAGTACTCCAAATTAAGCTACTGCTTGGCACCTCCAAGTCAGTCAATACTGCTGCACCTGTAAGGATTCTTACAGGGATTACTTCATTAGATAATTCAAAATACATTCAGCTAAGAATGCAGGTCTTGATATTGGTCCCCTGGAAAGTCCACTCTGAAGGATGACTGTGCAAAGGAAGCATTGATGCCTAATTATATACTCCTGAATTATTAAATTCTGAAAGAAATAATGAAAAGAAGAAATAATTGGGGTTTGCCATAGCTACACAATGTCAAGACTGGCCCCAAACTGATTTACTCACTTCTTCCTCCTCACTTGCTTGCAATGTTTAAGCTGTAACTCTTTAGTAATGTATTTCAGAAGACAGTAAACGCTTCACAACTCTTAAATAAACCCTAAGCAGCTAAACTCTAACTGTTCTGGAGGACAAAGGCCTGTTGGCAAGGCACTAGAATTCAAGTTTCCATTGGCTTATGACAGCAATAATAAGGTAAACAAAATAAATAATAAAAATGAAATTGTGAAAGATACCTTGACAGTGTCCTTTTAATCTTCAGCCAACTTGAGATGTCATGTACGCACTGAAGCAGCAAAGAGCTGATACTGCTTCGACAGCAAAATCTCAATTTCTCCCTGACCTACAAATCATAAGCTAATAGACTAGCAGTGCACTGGCACATATCTGCACAGTAGCTCATGGAAACCCTGTTGCAGCTCCTGAAATTATTGGCATGTGCTCTGAGATGCAGGAAAACCATAATTATAAACAAAATCAACTGAGGCATGCACAGAAGACTTCAACACTGCAGTCAAGGACCTTATGGAACAAAGATCCTCAATTGCCTAAGCAAATTGTCACATCTGTAAAGAGAAAACACGCAACATGTGGTTCAGAAAGGTCTTCCCAGTGCAATATAAACTGGAGAGTGAAGCAGAGAAGCACAATCCCACCCATGTTTGCCTAATGGATCTTAGTACCTTGTAATACTGTCAGCAGCAGCATCACCATTAAACAAATGCTGGATGAAATTTACTTCCTGGGGATACTTGGCCTGGAATCTGTGATCTGAATCCTACTATTTTGTTCTTCCTAAATATATTCTATATTCAAAATCACTCAGCTTGTCTCATAGTAACTAGCATCAGCTGATTACAGAGGATTAAGACTTGCAGAACCAGACCAAGAGATTCTTCACAAAAAGGTATTTGGAGAGATGCAGAACTGCACATCCTCAGACTCACAGGTTCTTTCCTCAGTGTACTATTGCTAGTAAACATCTTCTATCTTGTGCAAAATCTCCATGCTTGAGAAAATACAGACTTAAATACCTACAGAAGTACCCACTGATTTTGTTCTTCTAGGTTAACTCCTCAGAGGGCCTGATTTTGAAAGATACGATTAAGCAGATCCTTCAACATTACTATAGCCAACTCCTTAGAACCAACTTTAGATACCTCTTACTTGGAACCAGTGATATTTCAGTTTTATCTAGATTGGACAACAAAAATAACCACATAGTAAAATACGAGGATATAAACAGAGTATCAACTCTTACAGAATTTGATCAAGTAATCATTAAAAATAAATAAATAAATAAAATCAATAAAGCCAGTCATGCCAGGGGTATAATGGTGCCTTACTTAATTAAGATTCACTATTTTCAGAATGAGACCATTTGTTTCTATAGTGGTGCGCTCCCACTAATGACAACTATTGTAAGAACATATGTGGGTTTTAATCTCAACAGAAATCTCACTGCTCATTTCCAGGTGACTTATTTGAAGTCTCCATAAAAGTAACTGCATGCAACACATCAGATAAATTCCTCCCCTATCCATAGTGGCGTAATCCTAGAGTTGGGCTTTTCCTCCTTCTGTGGAGACAGGCAATAAAGTAAAAAAAAAAATGACCTAACCTTTCTGCTTTGAAGATTGCTATGATGGCTTTAGGAACACAATGCACTCACAGTAGACAATATACTGTCATACTCTGGTTAAACTGTAAAGGAATAAGCTAACTGTAATCTCACACTTAGCTGCTACAGCATGTTTACAATGTCTGTGTCAATGATTTATACTCACACAATAAAATATTAAGCGCAACAAATTATCAACCTGGTAGCACAAGAATTCTAACAGGTTTTCCTCTCAGTGTATCAATTCTGACACCAACCAAGATCCACCCCAAAGCACTGCAGAAATAGTGTGTTACATTACATAAAAATCAAATACAGAAGCTTAGTTTTATATAACTGTAATATGCATGCAGATGGTCTTTGGGATAAGATATCATCTCTAAACTACAGTTTGTACTAAATTTGAAGTGTAAGCAAAAGGCAGGAATTTTACCATTTCTAGTGCAGTGTCCTAACTCAATGTAATGGGAACATGTCTCTATTTGTAACTCTTACCAGTTCTTCCAGTATTAAAGAACTGCTGAGACTGAAATCCATTGCAGAGATTTTGAATGAATAGATGAAAATCAAAGAAGGGAACTATTTTTCATCCATTCTAGCTAAATAGCAGGTAAAATATATGGTTATATTAACTGAATCTCAGTTATTTATGTTGACAGCAACT
Source organism: Nesoenas mayeri (assembly GCF_963082525.1). Classification (NCBI taxonomy): domain Eukaryota; kingdom Metazoa; phylum Chordata; class Aves; order Columbiformes; family Columbidae; genus Nesoenas; species Nesoenas mayeri. The sequence goes on along the minus strand of NC_137565.1, from coordinate 7,197,354 downwards.
ATGGCATAAAAATAAAATCAAAGTCAACTTTTAAAAAGATCACCAATGTCAAATAAAATACCTTCTATGCATCCCTGAACAATGCACGGAGATAAACTATGCAGTGAAACCATGCAGTCAAACTGTATTGTTCTTCTAAACCTTGCCCTCCTAATACATTCCTTTAGCCAAGCAATGGGAAAATAAACCCATTTGCCTAATGAAGCATATAATTCAAATATTTCAGACAAGCCTTTACAGAGATGTTGCTTAAAATAAATTTAACAGCCATCCATCCAAATATCTTGCACGATGAAGATCACAGCATAGTTCACAACTTCTTTTTTTCTGTAGAAACTCCAAACTATCCAGCCCTTTCAGTTATTTTAGTCACCATTTATATCTTGTACTACTTTTTTATAACAAATCTTTTTTTTTCCCCACAGCAAATTCAATATAAAGCTGCAATTTTACTCTTTTGCAGTGCCTTGCAACACTCCTAAAGCCACTACAATTTCAGATTTTGCTACTGCACCATGCAGTCCTGCACAATTTCATAAACAAAATATGTTTAAATTTATGGACGCTTAAAGGGCTGATGTACTTAATATAGACTGCAGTACTTCATCCACAGGAAGATACAATCAGCCAGTGGCAACATTCTGTCATTTAGAATCATGGTTTTTAGCATAAAGCATTCCCATTAATAGAAAACAGTGTGGTTTTTCCCCACAAACTTGTCTCTAGTGTTTAAGATATCATTAGTATAAACACGGTCTTCACTTGATGTAATAAAATCATCTAAGGGGTTTTGTAACACACTAAGATGCACATTTTGTATTGTGACCTACGTAAGGCAAAACTGTAGACTGTAAAAAGCAAAGTACATGTTATAAGAATTCCCCCTTCCACATACACAAACAAGTGCCTACATTAAAAAAAAAAGACAGAAAAGGGAAAGATGATGTTTACTATTTGCATGCTAGAAGTGAACATTTTAAAGAGTTGATCAAGTTTTGCAAACATTAGATTTTAATCATGTACTGCAGGGAAAAGAAAAAAACCCTTAACTTTGGCTTTTAAGTCTGTAATGGATTTCAGATTTGTCAAGAAATAGGTTAGTTTGGTTTGGTCTTTGCTACAAAGAGACTCATCTCCTATGCATGCCACAAATAACCTGAGCAATGACTTCCCTCCATGACAAGAACTGCCCATCATATTGCAGGATTAATACAATATTGGTCTGTTTAGAGGTTGCTTGCGTATGTAATTTTAGCCATTCATATACATCAACTCCTCGTTGCATATCTCATAATAAACTGATGAGCGCTGTTAAACCTTAACCAGCAATCTTTAGCAAACAAAGAAGACTAGTCTGCAATCGTGATGCAAAATCATCCCAAACGTACTGCACACTGCAAGAAGCTCTCACAGAAAATAGCCCGGCAACCTCATTCATTCCCCCAGCCCAATGATCTGCTCACCATCTCCTCAGTCTTCTCTTGTTTCTCTGTCCTCAGCTTATTTTCTGTGCTTCTGCTGGCTTCAAGGAGGCGGGTGTACAAAAACAAAAAAAAAAAGGAAAAAATCCCCAACTCTTCAATAAAATACTCAGCAACCGCTGGGCAGCATATCAAGGAAAGCCCCTTATCCTCCCCTCTCGCTTCCCGTTCCCGGGAGCCGGAGCCCTCCCCGCCGCTCCCGCCCTCCCCAGCCCCGCGGCTCCCACGGAGGGCGCGTCCGTCCCCCGCGCGTCCTCCCGGGAGAGCCCCGGGCTGCGCCGGCCCCTCCGCCTGCTCACCCACCGAGACAACATAGACGGACTCGGGCTGATTTTCCCCTCCCACCTCCACATTCCAATTTACAAAGGGCATCCAAGACCATCTTTATCCAGCCGGGGGGAGGAGGGGGAGGCAATCGTTAACCCTTTTCTTGCATTTACCTTTGCTACTCTGATTTTCGGCCGCGTTTTTAGGGGGCACAGGGGGTTTCTCCTCTCTACAGAGCACATGAGCTCGCTGCCATCAGGCCGCCCGGTCCCCGCTCCCGCACGCCAGCCTGCCCGCTCGCCACCGCTGGGGGAGCCGGGTCCTCCCCACAAAAATAAATGAAAAAATAAATTTAAAAAATCCAAGGGCAGCGCTAAAAGCCGCGCGCCCTTCCGAAACTACATCTCAGGAAACAACCGCCCTCAGAGCTGCCCCGGCCGAGAGCCGCGACTCAGGAGAGGCCCACCGGGAGGGAGCAGCGCATTGCCCCGGCTGCCGTGTAGGTACCGTCTTTCCAACTCTTTTCTCTTTTTTTTTTTTAAGGGGGGGGCGTGATCACCCCTCAACATTCACACCTGGGGGAAGCACCAGCGGAAGGGAAGAGCGACCCCCGCCCGCCCCAGCGCCGGCGGGCACAGGCAGCAGCGCGGGCCGCGGGCCGCGACCCGCTCCCCCCGCCGACCCCTGCCTCGCGCTGCCTGCCTGCGGCCGGCACGCAAACCGGGTCGCTGCGCCCGCGCCGCGAATTTTTCTATTGGCTGGTTCCTTTGCGATCGCGCCCAGCAACCAAAGCTTTATTGGTGCGTTTCCGCCTCCCTCCGCTCACTGGTTGGCCGCGCCGCGCGGCATTGGCCGGCCGGACTGTCCGTCCGAGCGGGGCGGCCCGGCCCTCCGGCGGGCGTGCGGGGCAGCAGCGCGCCGGGCGGGTCGCGGGAGCGGCCGGAGGAGCCGCCGGAGGAGCCGCCAGAGGACGGGAACAGGCGGCCCCGCTGCGAGAGCAGGGCCGGCGCTGCCCGCACGCCAAAGAGCGGAGCGCGGGGCACTGCCGGTGTGCGGGAGCAGCAGGGACCGTGATGTCACCTCACTGGGTGGGTACGCGAAACCGCAGCAGCCGGCCTGAAGCACAGGTGGAGGTTTTCTGCTCTTGGGAAGCTGTATGGTACTTTTCACAGCTGTAGGTTGGAAGATTCCCGGTCCAACCGACGTCTGAAATGCGTGTGTGAGGGGCTGGTCAGGTGCACTGCAGCCAAGTGGTGCGGGCACGTCATCCCTGTGCACTGGTTGAACTTGAGCTGTTCACCGTTAGCACTGTGACCGAGTCACCTCTCAGCCCTCTCTTTGAACAGCTCAAGCTTCCTAAACCCTATTTTATGTCTTGTTATTTATCCCTTCGTTGTTTTCACGCTCTTTTGAAATATTTCTAGTGTTTTTCCCTAACTTCTCTTTTGTGGATGCCACAAAAGCTGTGGCGTTCCAACATCCCTCTCAGCAGTGCTGTGGACAAAGGCAGTAATGCTTCCCTGTCTCCCCTGTATATTCTGTATTTTATACATTAAAGGATTACATTAGTCCAGTTTACCACAACATTACCCTGAGAGGTTGTGTTGAGACATTTATATATATAGTAACATCTAAATTATTGTCTGAAGTACTTCTTGCCAAACTAGTCCCCATCCACGCATTCTTTATTTCCAGATCCATTTGCTCACATTTTCTGACATTAAGAATCTGTTTAATTGGGCACATCACATGATTATGTAACTCATCAGTCTTGTGAATTATCCACTCAATTTACTAAGCTACAGATTTTACTAGTAAAGATCTTACATCATCTAGACAATTGATGCTCCGGCAGGGGGATTGGACTAGATGATCTTTCGAGGTCCCTTCCAATCCCTAACAATCTGTGATTCTGTGAAAATAAGTCAGTAAAAACTAACACCATCAAGTTTTAAGCCTGTGGACATTTTTCTTCTTCCCACAGATATAACTCCTACTGAAGGTATGCAGACATATCATCTGAAGGTTTTTAATGGGTATCAAGCATGAAAGCTAAATAGTATTTGGTCACTGTGATGAGTCTATACATTTAGAGACAGAACGGCAGCAAAGAACAATAAATTACCTTCAATGTGCATGTATTTTACCAATTTTAATGTAATGGAGGTTAAGATATTTGTATAATTTGTCAACTTATTCATCAGATAACTGTTTTAAATAACAGCTCTGTACTTGAAAACATAAATATCTTTTACCTTTACGTGTATGAAGCTTGATATGTGTGGGTAATAACTAAAATCTATTCTTGTGTTTCAAAAGCAGTAGTACAAATAATAATAAACTCACCCAGCACTTTTCATCAGTAGATCTCAAAAGACCTTGCAAAGGTCAATGTTATCATGCTGTTGTTGATGATGGAGAAAGAAAGTATTGAGATGAACTTGCTCAATGTCATGTAACAGACCAGTGGTAAAGCTACAAATTGACCTGGGGTTTTCTGCATCCAGGATGAAAGGTTTTGCCTCACAAGTCATGTTACATACTCATATACTGGTGGGTGTTCTTTTCATCAGTGTTCTGTATCTTGTGTGTGTTTATTAGTGTAAGAATCGAGAAGTGCAGGCAAGGCTCTTCTGGTCTTCTGTTAGAGGCTTCACCATAGAGCATTTTTAATTTACAGGCTCCACTGAATCCCTCTATTGCCACCAGTCAAAAAAAGTCAGAAATAAAGTTTCAAATCTTGTTTCAAAAACCCAGGAGTAAGTTAATATGAAAGGACAAAAAGGTGGCACAGATCCAATTGCAGCCTTAATCTGCAGATCTAAGTAAAATTACTATATGTGTAATTATCAGTTTTAATCATGCTGAGCTTAATAACCGAAGGCAAACCTGACTTTGTTACCAGTGTTTTCCTGAATCCCTAGGAAAGCTGCCGTGAATTTACACCATTGCCGGCTCAGGGCTCTGGGGCCTGGCAGGGGGGTCTCTCCTCAAGGTCGTCATGCTAACGAGCATCCCACACCGTGGCCTCATCCCGGACACGGGTGAGTAGCTGCATCCAAACTCACAAAGACTGTCAACAGCGCAATGCTGGGTGTTCCAGTCCTCAGAGGTACGAGCCTTGTGAAGCTCAGATCAGGCCTCTGATGTTGTTATTTCACACCTTGAAACAAAATATACTGGAAATAGGCAGAGGCGGCCAAGCAGCCCATATCAGAGACAACTTCTTTAGGCTCCTCTGGTGGAGATGGGTGCAGGGCTGTGCGAACGTGGTGAGCTCTCCAAACAGCCCAGCCCCTCGGGCAGTGCCCGCCGAGCAGGAACCTTCGGCCCCGGCCAGTGTGGGGACAAGGGGAGGGCGGTGCCCACCGGGCACCTGTGTGCGAGCCAGCCAATGACAGCTCGAGGAGGAGAGGCGGGGAATACATCCCCCAATAGCGCGCTGGGGGTCGTGGCGCCCGGAGCCAATAGGGGCGGGCGTTGTTTTGAACTGGCTGCGCTCCCGGAAGTGGTGTGAGTGCGCTGGTGTCCGCAGGGCGCGTTGGTGAGTGCGGAGGCTCTTCCGTGTGAGGGGCTGTGCGGGCCGGGTTCTTTGGCTTCGGGGGCTCTGGCGGAGCCTCCGCCGGCCGGCGCCCCTCCTGGGTCGCGCTTGGGTGCGAGGGGTGGGGGCAACGCTCAGAAACGGTCACTTCAGCTGTCCCGAGTGGGGAGCCCGAGCTCGGGCGCTGCCTGGCTGGTGGTGACGGGCCCGCGGGCTGTGGGCGCCTCAGGGGAGGCGGGGGGTGATTCGGGGTTCCCTGCGGAGCGGCCGCCTCCCCTCACAGCACGGACAACGCTACTCCCGGGTACCTTTTGTGCAAGAAACATTTTGTTCTAAATTCATCCAACAGCAGCTACTGGAATATTTTAAACTGTCAACCAACGTGTGTTCTCTTTGGTTATGTGATGGCTTTTCATTTTTTTCTGTTGGTGGCTCCTAGTTGGTACCTGTGTCACACGCCAGAGTTGGATAAAGTCATTGTTTCAGCCTGTGGTGACCCTTTGATGGCAGTACGTCAAGAAACGGTCACAGAAAGACACTGGAAATTATCGCCATTTCAGTTTGTAGGTTTTGAAAGCACTGAGGGTTTTTTTGAGATATTTCTTTTGTAATTATATGAGGTCAGCGGGTGCAGGCTGCTCCGAGACTCAACTGATTACATGCTCACTCTCGCTGTGTATCATGCTGGTTTTAAAATTCAAAATATATAACAGAAACTTGACTTTTTTTGCTTAAATTCAATGACTTTTTTTTTTAGCTGAGTTGTTTTCAGGCTTCCCGTAGTTCTTATCAGCACTTTGCAATTTGACTGAATTGATCCTGGCTATACAGAGATTCAAGTATTTCAGCTCTAACTGAAGCCAACTTGCTAGCTATCTTCATTATAAATTCTCAGTTAATATCTTAATTTACTATTAACATATATTTCAATATAAATTCTCAGAAGCAGCTATTTGAACACAAAATAATAAGCTTTGATTTAAGCTCTTGCGTTGCAATGGTCATTTGGTATCTATCTTGAAAGAAATTAATGTGTTTTTTTTTCTCAAGCATGGTTGCAGCACTTCTTTCATCTATTTAACTGCTGTGGGTTTGTAGTTTTCTTAGTCCCTTCCTCCGCACCAAATTTGTAGGGTGTCTGTGACCCCATGGCCACTCCAAGTTTCATTTAGGGTTGGTGGTAAGCTCAGAGTTACTGGAGATGAGGTGGGAATAAAATTTGCAGCCCTTCCCTCACATAAAGTTAAGCTTAGGAATATAAACTAGACATACTGGGTCAGGTCAAAGGTGTGTATAGACTGGTATTCTTTCTCTGGGAGGGTCTAGGGAAACATCTTTAGGAAAGAAGGTAAGAACAGAGAAAGTATATTTCATTCTTCTAGTAAATATTTCCTCCAACTAGTTGTAACACAGACTCTCTATGAACAAGAAATGGAAAATGGATTTTATTGCCCCCAGAAAGGGTTTCCTAACTGCTTTCTCACTGAAGAAAACCTAAGAACTGTGAAAGCTAAAAGTAGCAATCTTCGCCTGAAAGGAGGAGAAAGTCCAGCAAAAGCCTCTGGGTCTGAAGAGTTGCGGCAGAGGAGAACAGTTGCTGGCACTCTTGAGAAACTGGGGAAGAGGCTCTTACTTGGTCTTTTGTGAATGTTTTCAAAACATGGTGTGCTCAAAGGGGATGTTTACTGGCCTTTGTTTCCCTTGGGAGCTCTACAGTGGACTAGTAAGGTGCCAGATGGAGAAACTGGGGAGCTGAAAACAAAACTACCTTGTTAAACTGGAGAATGACATGCACCTTACATGTTGTTTTTTGTGTTTTCATAAGTGTTCCACTTTGTGTTGCTGTCTCTTGCAATGAAGACTGACTCTCCCCCTTGGTAGGGTTACAAACCCGCAGTTAGTTACAACTTGGCTTTATATGGAGCAACCTCAGAGGCATCCAATTATGGTTCCATATATTCCCTCTCATCTTTAATGATTAAATATTACTACACAGGAGCATGTGCTACACAAGGGAACTGCAAAAGAAGATCAGTAAAATGCTTTAAAAAATGCAGCTGTGAGACACTTTTTTTTTTTTTGGCAGGGGGAGTAGATTACTTTTAAAAACTAATCGAGCATCACATATTTTCCATCATTTTAAAGTTCAGTATAAAAAAATCTGACTGCACTACTGAAAGAAAATGCATCCAATTTTATTCTTTTATGGGCTTTTGACCAGTGTAGTGTGTTCAGTTTCCTTTGGACAAATTCAAAAAAAGCAGTAAAATGGTTTTAAACTCTGCTGACCATGAGTTGTTGTTGTGGTTCATAAAACTATCAGAACTGGTGAGTAATGATCTTCAGCTGTCTCTTAGAGTGCACCTAAACAACAGTTTTGGATCAGTTGAGAAGCAATTGAGATCGCTATGGTAACTGACAGATGTTATTTATGATGCTTCATTTGTGAAAACAAAATACATAACAAATGGCTTCATTTTTCAAAGGCTGCTACCGGGAGTTCTTAAGGGTAAAACGGATTTATGCCAAATTGTGAACTGATTGCTTCTAATCAAGCAAATGATGGTAGAACCCTATGAAAAGAACAAACACAATCTATCATGTTTTGGTCTCTTGATAGTCCCTCTAAGTGCTACCTAATGCTGGCGTGTATCCACTCCGGCTTTTAACAGATCGTTAAAGTGAGCAAAGCAACACACTGTAGTGTCTAGCAGAGTACAGTAGCACAGAATAAGAATGTTGGTTACTCAAGTGTCATTTCCAAATCAGCAGCGCCATTTGGAGCAGAACGCTTAATTACAGGATGTTTGTGATTCCTGTCAAGCTGGTTTGTGTGCACTAGGCGTAAGTTGGACAGCAAACTAGAAACATGTTACAGAAATAGAAGAGTGTTGCTGTCATTTCCTCCTTGATAACTGTTGTCATATTGACTAGGAGTAATCAAACTAGAGTTTATAAAAGCTCGTTATCCCGAGAGCAATAAGTGTTTCACTGTCTCCACCTCACAGTAAGCTTTTTCCCCCCATTCTGCAGACCTCGTCCTGTTGCACGGTGGGTGTATCCTGGCTTGTATTGTCTTCAAAAAAGAAAACGAGAAGGCATGTGTTGTGCCACAACTTAGCCTTTTTTTAACTAAGCAGTCCCCTGTGTGTCTAAGGATAGTTCTGAATACACCTTTTCTGCTGAACTGGAGCTGGAAAGTCAGCTTTTGATCGAGCTTTGGATTTGCTGTAGGGTCAAGTTACAAGTGTGAAGCCAGTGCTGACCTAATCCTTTTTCATCTTCTCCACTCCTTGATCATGGGAGACTAGAGCTGAATGGCATCTGCTCTGTGGTGGCAGCTCCATGCGATACGCTGCACTCATCCCCGCAGCACAGCACCCCTGGTGAATGTGAGCTTGAAAAAATGACACCTCTGTGAATGTTTTTTGATATGTCTATGACATCCTCTCTTAATTTTTTTTTTTTAAACTCCTAATGTTTGTTAGTTGTCTCAAATTTTACAATATCCAAATATGAGTCTGACCTACAATATGTTTTTGTTTAAGAATTTTAAGGCTAACATCCAGCCCTGGGCATAAAACCACAACAGGTGTTGCAAATGCAATGTCAGCTTTGATTGATGAAGGCACCAAAATGCATTAGTTGCCTCCTTTGCCAATTAAGTATTGCTGCTATGATTTTAAGGGGTAGCTCTGTTTTAGCTGGCTTCAGTGCTTCTCTCTGAATAACAAACAAGGTTGGACTGTTTATATAGGGCCTATAAACACTTAGGCTTGTTTCTAGGCCAGCAGGTGGAGCACAAGATAGATAATACTGGTTTGATATTTGGAGATACTAAAAGCACAAATGTAACTTGAAGAACTGTAATAACATCATGCAGAGTTGATGGAGTGACAAAAAGATAATTCTGTTGAATCAGCAGAACCAAATACTAATGAGTATGGATTTTAGAAAGGCAAACAGGAAAATAGATGTTCCATGACAAAGCAAGTGTCTGGTGGCAGAGTGTGTTTGGAGGCAAGAGAGGACATAAAGCAAGGCAAGAAGGTTCTGGACTGAGACAAGAGAAGGTTAAAAGAAAGGGAGCTGGTATAGAATAAAGAACAGCATAGTGTTCCAGAGGGGACATCATGAATAGGAAGCTCTGCAATTTAAATCCTTTCTGGTAGAAGAAATAGTAACCTGAAAAAGGAACTGAGGAAGAGTATGGCAAATGGATACTGCCTGGATATCTGGATAGCATCAGAAATTTACAGTAAAAACAAAAAGTATAAAGGCTGTCAGATGTACCTAGAGCTGTGTTATATTTTAATTATATTACCTGGGAATGGCACTGTGCTCTAGCTCATAAGCTGTCTGTTGCTCTAGGAAATTTGTGCTCTGTGATCTGAACCATGACTACAGTTTTGCTTTGCTTCAGTTTCTTTTTAAGAGTTGAAGTGGAAGGTGTGAACAGGTCAGTGTTATTTATGCTTAATGATATAAAGCAGCTGGGATACACAATCTCGAGTTTTGTGAAAAGCTAACAAGGTCTGTATGCAGAAGATCCAAGTCTTCCAGAATTGGTAGTTTTGTTTTATAATTCCAATATGACTGCAGTTTATTGAAAATTCAGCAAGAGGAGTGCGAGAAGGGTGATAAAACCATCTTAAGACTGATTAGGTTTTTCTAAATAAAGCTGCCTATGGATCTTTTTAAACACCAGGCTACTAAATCAGTTATCCAAGATTCAAGTCTGCATCTTCAATTTCTGATTAATTTCTAAACCGATTATTTTGAGATAGACTGTTTAGAGGTGAAGAAACCCAATGATGTGATTGAATTCTGTTTTGTCTGATGACTTATTATGTAAGCTGTTAAATAGAAAATAGTTTGGATAGCTAGGCTATTGCTGCTCTTAACTTTGAGCTACAGATATATCTGTATGCACGCACTCTCTTGCGCTAGTTTTCTTTTGCCTTTACAAGTGTGTCAGGAGTGTTGCACCTCTTCTGGAGTTATTTCATTTCCTGCAACAGAGGAGGCTCTTTGCAGAATATGAGATTGTAAGACTGAACTTGTGCCATGACAGTGCCAGCAGTTGAGTTGTGGTGCTGAACCGTGACTTAACAGGAGCCAGCAGCGACTGCCAAGCTGTTAACTGAAAAATCTGTATAAATGCTGCACTTGTAGCACTGCTTCTGGTAATATGAAGTGTAGTCAAGATCATCCGTTTTGTGATACCTCTCAAGGTAAATGATGTGGAAATTAAAGAGCAAGAGAGACACTTTTTATGTACTTGGAAGTATGGTCAAAAATCCTACATTTTGTACAGAAATTGATTCAGTCCCGGGTTGCTCAGATGGTCTTAGAGTTGTGGTATTGAACCCTGCCTGTCCCCTTCCCCTCTTCACCTGCCTTGAAAACTTCAGCATGGAAGAAACTCTCAGTAGCAGTAAAACATGGTTATGTGTGGTTCGCTGGTAACATTTGGGTAGCTATTTTAGCAGCCACAAAAAGTGGGGATCAGGCTGCGGTTTTATTCTCAGAAAAATTTTAATTGGGGCAGCACAAAATATTTGAACACTGTTATATGCTTTTGAAATAGAAAGCACGTTTGTTACGCCATGTGACCGTGGCCAGAATTTTAAACATACCACAAGCGCTGGAAGCTACTCAGCAGAATGTGCACTCTGCTCCAGTGTATTTTTGTTTGTACCCAAAGTTTGTCTCAGTGATAAACAATAATACTTTCTCCTGGACTTTAATAATAACTTTACCTAAAGTATATTTTATTTACAGGTTTGGGAATGTCTTTGATCAGGCTTTTTCCAGCTTTTGCAACAGTTTGAGTATTACTTTCTCCTTTATTCTAACAGTAGCATTTTGCCTTAATTGTTGGGGGGGGAAGTAGTGGTACCTTATTGGTAATGATCAGAAAATGACATAGGAGTCTTAATTTCCTGTATTGTTAGCACTCTAGACTTTGTCAGTATTTTTCTTATGCATTTTTCTTTCCCAAAAATCTGAATTAGCCAAGCGTAGCTTTGAAACAACCACTATAAGAATTTTGGTAGTAAGCCATTCATTGAAACAAATCTATTTTGGAAATTCTGCTTTATTTATTTATTTTTATTGAGCTATATTAATGAGAACATTGCGACCTTTAAGCTTCAGCATAGAAGCAAGGTTATCTTTTTATAATTTTCAGTATAATAGATAATCTTCATTTACTTTGTAGGCAATTATGGAATGAGATTGCACTGAGCCTTTGTGGAAGAAGCAAGATTTAAACGTCAATTCTTCAATGTGCATCCTTCTATTCAAATTCGATCCCCGACCAGCTTCAAAAAATGCATACAGGTAAAGATGGTTCTAGTTAAAACAGACTTGTTTCTATAATTTTAATACCATTTATTTTTGTAGCCGATGTTTGAACCAGAAACTCAAGCCAGTGTTAGGTGCTCAATTATGCTTCTGTAATGTTTACCTTCACGACTTTGCCCACTGGAGGACTTGCTGTAACCCTTTGTTTTCAGACTGTCAGAAGACTTGGGCTTTGCAATCATGGACCTTTTGCTGGTGGCCTGTTATGTGGTGTAGGATAAATCCTTTAAATATTGTAACCCCCACCTTCTACTTTATCACTTAAACTAAGGGGAATCATGTTTATTGGGGCATCACAGCTGAGGTTCAGGAAAAGATGCAATTTTTTCAGTAGGGTGGATACGTTTGGGGCTTTCAGTTTGAAACCAACAATTTGAAGTCAGCCTGGAAAGTAATTGAAGGACAGTGGAGCAGAAGTATTGCAGTTATTGACCACTGTGTATCATTGTGCCTTTCATTGACTTGTTTTTCTGGCCTTTTGTATTGAAAAGCAGATGCAATTCTATAGAAATAAAGGAAATGGGAACCAAAATGACAATTGTCCCTAGAGTGCATTCCTTTTTGCATCTGGAATCTGCCTAAAAAGGGCTTTTGTTTATGATGTGACTGGTGCTGAAGTAATATATCCATTTATTTGGTCTGACTTTCTTTGTGTTGCTGGTTAGCAAGGGACAGATGCATCAATTAGATACCTCTTGGGAAAATCCTTTGGATGTAAACTGCAGTTGCTTGCCAAGTGAACTTTCTGCCTCGATCAATATTTAAAAATAAAACTTACAGTAGTTTGCTTGCTATAAAAGATTGCATTGAGATTGAAATTATTGATTTATAGCAGAAAACAACTTGCTATCAGTGTAAAAATAGGAAAACACTTTTGAGATGTTTTGGGTCAAATTCAGGTGTATTTAATTGTTTAAAGTTAAATCTTTCTTGATACCTATTGTTAAGCAATGTCTCCCTCTATACCTCTGAGATAAATTACTCTGAGCCACCTGTTTCTGTGATAAGTGCCGGGCCACAGTGTTCTTGGTGTCAGATGTTCACATCAGATATATAACTTCAGTCCCCATTTGTTTTCTTCAACACACCATAACTAAATCTTTTTACTTCTCTTTATTCAGAAGAACATTGAAGTTCTTTGTAAATAGTTCCTAAGGTTTTTCCGCCTTTCCCTCAGCCTTCCGAAGGACACGGGTCTGCGTATCAGCTGGAAATGGTCCCCAGCCCTCCTGATTCCCTGAACAGCCAGTAGACCAAGTCGGAACCCTCTGTACTAGTCTCTTGCAAAGTGTAATTTTTCCAGGCAACTTGTCTATGTTACACTGTGCTATAGTTCTGTTTATTTCATTGTGAGGTCTTGGAACAGTTTTCCCAGCCAAAAGGGGGTTCCTGTACCTGCAGACATACTAATTTGTCTGTACAATTAATTTTCTTACTATTCTCTATTTTGTCTCTCTAACGAAGAGAAAACATCAAAAATAGGCATTAAAAGTTAGAAAAGACACACTGCATATCATTGGCTGTTTTCTTGTAGCCAATAAACTTTCTCAAACTAGAACATGTTGTCCATAACATGAGAATTTTCCATCCCTAGGCCTTGGTTTCGAGCGCAGTACATGGGCAAAAGCTTACGGTTCACCTTTGTGATGCCCTAATGAATCTCTAGCTTCCTGCACCCTGGCAACTTGCTCTTCTACCTTTTTTCCTCCATGTTCTCTCTACAGGCCTATTTATAGTAAAGTTTAGTGTGTCGTAACAAACGCTTTACTGTAGTCCATTATTATTGTCAAAGGTAACATGCTGCCTTTCCATCTTTCTGAACTTTACTGCGTGCATCTTACAAATAAATACATGTTTCAAGCTTCAAAGCTATAATCACATAGTCTTTTTATGGAACTGAATTACATTGTAGAAAATTGCTTTAATGGAGTGATTTCTCATGTTTTCATCTCTCTGCCTCAACATTGAAATAAATCTTAATATGTAAATCCTAGTAGAGTTGAATTATTTCAGCTATAAAATAGCTGAATAGGCTTTTTGCAATTTATTAGAAGATGAGGGTCACTTAATATTGCTCCTTTTTGATATGATTATGTTTCATAGAAGACAAAATGAAGATGTTTTGATTATAGCAATCCTGTATACTAGCCTTGTGCTAAATTTAAGCACCTGTGTATTAAACTTGAGATGGAGAATATTCAATCACACCAGAAAGACTTCATTTATTTTTAATATTTACACACTATAAACAAACCATGGGTTTGTGTCAAGAATTATTGAAAGCAAAATATAATTGGAGCTTCAGCAAATGAGAAATGCACTTCAGGTCAGGATGTTCTACCAATGAAAAACACCATTAAAAAAAAAAAAAGATAAAATAATTGTTGAAATAAGACTGCTGGCAGAGCGGCATCAAATGAAAGCTCACCTGCAAATCTGAAACTGGCAGTGTCTGAGGGCTGATTCTCAGCATACAAACCCAGTAACTCTTCTAACTCAAGCTTTTATTTATAGATACCCTGCATCTACCTGATGTTGCAATAAGTCACAGAATCCCAGAATGTCAGGGATTGGAAGGGACCTGGAAAGCTCATCCAGTGCAATCCCCCCATGGAGCAGGAACACCCAGATGAGGTTACACAGGAAGGTGTCCAGGCGGGTTGGAATGTCTGCAGAGAAGGAGACTCCACAACCCCCCTGCGCAGCCTGGGCCAGGCTCTGCCACCCTCACTGAGAAGTTTCTTCTCAAATTTAAGTGGAACCTCTTGTGTTCCAGTTTGAACCCATTACCCCTTGTCCTATCATTGGTTGTCACCAAGAAGAGCCTGGCTCCATCCTCCTGACACTCACCCTTTGTATATCTGTAAACATTAATGAGGTCACCCCTCAGTGTCCTCTTCTCCAAGCTCCAGAGCCCCAGCTCCCTCAGCCTTTCCTCATAAGGGGAGATGCTCCACTCCCTTCAGCAGAGTAGAGGGGCAGGAGAACCTCTCTCGACCTACGAACCACCCCATCATGAAGTCATGAAATTTGGTTTCTGATAGTGTCTTCCATTGCTTTTGAATAACAGAAGATATGAACTTCCAGAGCAGCCTAGACTTTGCTTTCCAGTGTTCCAGCTCTACTGCTGCCACTGAAGTAACAGTTGCATACATTCAGTGAGGCGTTTCTGTGGTCTGTGAGGGAGCATGCCAAACAATTTGCTGTGCTTTAATAACTTCCGCTGGATGGTATGGACAGAGAAACAGTTTTTGCTTTTCAAAGCCCAAGAACTGAGACTCTTCTGAACTCCTCTGCAGCTGTCTGCCTGTGCTGACTTTTTAAGTCTTATCTGCTTCACATTCAGAGCCTGACTGACTTGAACTTGTGTTATTTGAATTTGACTAGGCTGCTCTCCTACCAAGCCTGCAACCTTTAAGGAAGACCTGTCCTATTAATATCTTATATGTCCGCTCCTTCTTTAATATCATGCTAAACTTGGTGTTTCAAACCTGCAGGTGCCATTTGTGATAATTATCAAAGTACAGAGCAGAGGGAACCAGGCAGCGCTGGCAGAATCTTTGCTGTTGTTGCATAATAATGTCTGGTGGTGTTTAATATCTGTTTGTTTCCTGAAACTATCAAGGTTTAGATGGCATATGAAGAGCAGCAGCATGCTTTTTCTCAGGACAGCACTTGGTCTTGCAGAGTGATGTGTGTGTTTTAAACAGAAATAATGGATTTCATCCAGCAGCGTTTTTCAGTTGCATATTATTTTTCATCACTTCTGCCTCCTGAGTAGCCTGTAGAGCTGCTCGTAGATTCTCTGCTGCAAGGGCTGACTCTCATTAAAGATTCAACTATTTTGTCCTGCTGCTCTGGTAGAACTCATTATGGAAGTAGCTACATATGCAAAAGAAGCCTCGCAAAACAACAAAAAAACAAGGGGGAAAAGCCCCACCAAAATACCTCACTTGTTACAAACCCCTCTGTCTTTTCCCTTTACTTTTCTACATCCTTGCATGCTGTTGTTTCTTCAAATGAATTTCAGTGGGGCTGGACCTTTGAGACAAATTTGTCTCTGTTCTGGGTACTTAAAAGACAAAAGCAGCTGATTTGTATCTTTGAACCATGTAAGCAGAGCTTTAGGTGTCAAAGTTGGATTAAAAAATACTGTGACTACAAGATCCTGAGTAATGATCCACTAAAAACACACTCATGCTTCAGATTTTCTTTTATAAGTTACCTATAAATCTGTGGGTTAACTTTAATATATTTTTTTTAATTTAGCTGTAACTTCACATGCTGAGGAATCTCAAGATTGCTTATGAGATCTTAATTCAATCTCTAGCATTATTCTTTGAAAGTGATAGTTGCCTCTTTATTCACACAAGACGACAGACTTGCTGATTGTCTCAAGACAATGAGAAAGCTGCTGCCAGATGTCGTTCAACCTTTGCACAGAGTGATAAAGTGGAGATGGGAGGGTAAAGAACAATTTTATACTTAAAATGAACTAATGCTATGGCAAGAATTGGACTCTGTTCCTGCCCGTACTGTGATGTTCTTATTGGTAAATAGTAGTATCTCTTTCTTCTTATGTTCTACAGGCTTATTCTAGCAGCTAATAGAGATGAATTTTACCACAGACCATCCAAACCAGCAGAATTTTGGGACAGCAGCCATGAGATCCTTAGTGGTGTGTATGTCTTGTTTTGAGTGGCTTTCATACAATTTATATGGGGATTATGGCCCAAATGATTTGTTATTGGGGTGGTGGTCACAGAATCCCAGAATGTCAGGGGTTGGAAGGGACCTGGAAAGCTCATCCAGTGCAATCCCCCCATGGAGCAGGAACACCCAGATGAGGTTACACAGGAAGGTGTCCAGGCGGGTTGGAATGTCTGCAGAGAAGGAGACTCCACAACCCCCCTGGGCGGCCTGGGCCAGGCTCTGCCACCCTCACTGAGAAGTTGTTTCTTCTCAAATTTAAGTGGAACCTCTCGTGTTCCAGTTTGAACCGATTATCTCTTGTCCTGTCATTGGTTGTCACTGAGAAGGCTGTCGCTTTTGGGGGTCCCCCTCCTCAGTGCAGATTACTGTTACCAGACTCCATGATTTGTATCAGTTACCTAGCTTACTCTGTTTTCTTTTTGCTTGTGAATTTAAACTTGAAAATGACATTTTAATATTTTTTACTTTTGAGGTAACAAGCATCTTGAGGCTACTTTAAGGTTTTATATGAATTTAGCAATAGACGAAGCTTATAATTTTGCTTTTACACTTAATTTTCTCATTATGTCTCATCTTCTCTTGCAGTAGCTTGGAAAATATCGTGTAGAATCAGAGGGTGGGTAATTGAAGTGGACTTACCTTGCTTGTCCAGAAAGGCAGGCGGTTCCACCTACTGCAAGATGAGGGATATGCATTAAGAAATTCTGATTTAAGCTTGAGATTTTTTTAATGAATGTAATAGCCTAACTCTTACTTATTCCATTAGGTCTGGATATGGAGGAAGGAAAAGAAGGTGGGACGTGGCTGGGAATCAGCAAGAACGGCAAGATGGCAGCCCTGACAAACTATATGCAGCCAAACGTTGACAAAAATGCAAAAGGAAGAGGTATGAAGGAGTAGAAATAGAAAAAGGAGAAAGTGGACAAACAAGCCTGAGGGCCCCAGTAATATAGTGATGATTACAGTATTAATTTTTTTAACCCCACTTTATGGATAAATAAAATGGCCATGTACTGTGAACAAGATCAGTGAAGTAAAACAAGGTGTAGTGCTGAGAGCCTGAAGTTACATTCTGAACAGAAATGCAGTACCAACTGTCTTCTCTTGACAGTGAGTCCAATTAACAGAACAACTAGACAAGCATTGAGCTAGATTTAGACTTTTTAAAATTTGCATGTTCTTGTTCAAACACCTAAGTCAGGGAAACAGCAACTTGGATTATGCTGGAAGTTAGTCTGAGAGATTGCGTAGGGGAGAAGGTACTACAATATCGATAAATCAGAGACGAAGAAATAATAGGAAAAAACCAAACTTCAGAAAGAGCACATCTGTGGTGGATTTTGTTTTGGTTTTATGGGTTTTGTTTGTTTGTGGTTCGTTTTGTTTTTAGAAAAAATAGGTCTGCAGCTGTCATATGGAATTGCATTGGGAATACATTGCAATGGCAAGCATGTTATACAGAGAAGCAAATAAACCATGTCATTTGTAATTCATTTTAGAGTCATATCAGGGAAATGAAACAAGACAAGAAAGAGTTTGGGGAGATGAGAGGAAAGGAAAGGCACATCCGGTATAGAACAGTTAGTAAATAAAAGTTCTGTTGAAATTTTGACTGAGAGTTTTTGACTGAGTTTTTCAGAGTAAAAGTCAAGCAAGCTCTTAATGTGAACATGATATGATGCTGTAAGACTTTTGAAGGCTGGTTTGTTGTTTGGAGGTTTTTGGGTTGGGTTTTTGTATATGTGTGTGTTTTTCACTGTTATACCCTGTTAACAGGAATCTTGTGTCTTGCTGGGTTTTTTGCAAGCCTGTCAGAGTAGTAGGTTCACACGTCTGAGTTGCTTTATGTACTTCTCTTTCTCAGGTGCTCTTGTAAGAAACTTCCTGACTACAGATCTGGACAGCTACTCTTACTTGAAGAAAGTTTCAGAAGAAGCGCATCTTTACAATGGATTTAATTTATTAGCAGCTGACCTGAAGTAAGTGTACAGAACATCACAGTTCAAATGTCAAAGGGAGAGATATAATAGCAGTGATGTACATATACTGCTTAGAACAGAAGTGTAACTTCCTGCCAGAGTGACTGTATCATGAATCAGCACATAACAAATACCTTCCTCATGTTTCTGTAGCTGAAGAAAGGACCTTGGGTAATTGATTGTAGTGCGTGTGGTTGGCACAGCCCTTCCCATTGTGCATGTGTGCACACAAGTATAAATCCTGATTTTTTTTTTTGCATTATGCCTGATTTAGAAGAAGGGAAATCTAGGGCTAAGTCATCTCCAGGCTATGCATCAGTCTTCAGTTAGATGCGTACTTGAGGACTATAAGCAGGTATCCGTGACCAGGAGCACGCTGCTGCTTTGGCACGCTTTCTGCAGAAGCATTAATCCTATTGGGCCTTGCACCATCGGGTGACTGAGGTCTAAAAGGATGGATACAGAAAGGCAGACATATCCCACCTCTGAAGATACCAGAAGTGTGTCTCTGGTTTGGTGTGCCTGCTTAGAAATCAGCATATAGGTTATGTTTCCGGAAGTTTAATCCAGAAGCAAGTTAGGCAATTACAGCGTTTGCTGCTTTTCT
The DNA here is from genome assembly GCF_963082525.1 of Nesoenas mayeri. Classification (NCBI taxonomy): domain Eukaryota; kingdom Metazoa; phylum Chordata; class Aves; order Columbiformes; family Columbidae; genus Nesoenas; species Nesoenas mayeri. Next base: position 7,178,397 of record NC_137565.1, on the reverse strand, counting down.
CTTATTTTTACTCTAAACTTCACAAAGTTCATTATCCTACCACATACTTGCATAATTATTCTGAAATTAATTTTTCGTATGGTCAGAGGATTTGAGGTTTTGTGCTCACTGGTGCATGTTGCTGCCTGGCCAGCTTTCAGAAACTGGGAGGCTATCTGTAACTGAAAAGATAACAGGAGGAATAGTCTTACCAGATTTTAAAGCAAGCATGACATTCAAGGTGTGAGCTAGAAAGCAGTAAGTATGCTTGAGTTTCTTTTTTCTAATTTAGGTAAATGGAATAGTCATAATGGCTGCTAGTGTAATGATATTAAAGTAGATTTGATTTACATTATTTGTTAAGGCAATCATTCATGTGTTTCCTTTGTTTGTCTGTTCCTGCGTACTGAGCTGATAGGGAAGCGTATGCTCAACGGAATAGTCTCTGTGGTGATGCAGGTCGTAATTCCTTGCTGAGTATCACTGGGAAAGCTGTACGTGTTGATTAACTTCTCCATTTTGACATGTCCTTAGCCTTGGATACTCTGATGAAATGAAATTCTTGGCAAGTTAATGATGCAGAGCAGTTTCTATAAGATATGTAAACTTGTCATTTTAGGAAATTAGAAGTACTCCTGAGAGAAATGTACTATATAAATGGAAGCTACTCTTCTATGTAAATAGCAAATGTTATTGCAGTTGATGCTATTTTGTTGGGCCGTGTTACTGTTCAAAGAAAAGACTGAAGACTGTTCTTTCCATATTCTTCTGTTGTGTAATGAAGTGACTGGCTCTGTTAGAGTGGTGGGAAATGGAGGGGAAACTAAAATTGGAAGTGGAAATGAAGCACTGTTGGGAGAGTATGTCTGAGCACATGATATTGCTGACTGTAGGCATCACGTTTAGAGAGAGATCTGGTGGCTGAGTTTTCAGGTACACATTTTAGGGAAATAAATTTTCATCTTCTGTCTGTGTTCAGATGATGACAGTATGCTGGATGATACAGGTGCAATGATGTGAGACGGAGAGTTGGAAACCACCATACGGGTTGTAAAATCTTGTTTATTTCCACAGCTTTGTGTGACTCTTACTTTAAACACACATGCGTTTTGACACTTTTAGTGTAATCTGTTTGCTCTGTGGCATCTCATTATGTCAATTTAAACTATTCATTTCTCTGTGTTGGAAAAAGTACTTTTAGCTTTCTAAACCCTTCAGTTTATCATCTTGTTCTACCCGCTGAGCATGAGAGTCATGAAAACTTATCCTGTTATGCTAAATGTACCTTTATGTTGAATGTATAGCATATAAGAAACAGTGTTTGGAGTCTTGTGTGGCTGCAAAATTAGCTTCTAAGAAGGCCGTGCTGCTACTCCCACAGTTGTGACTATCCGTAGGTCTGATTAGAGAGGAATGAGGTTCTTGGAAGCTGGATGGGTCTCTGAGAAAATGTCTCCTTAAGGTTCAGAGCAGTTTTCCTTCTTTCCCTCTTTGTGGTAATATCTAAAGTCAAGTGAGCTGCTTTTGTTGATGACTGAGACGGTATTTCTGTCTTGGGGAAACCTGTGTTTATGTCCAACTTGTGTTGGGGCTGTTGTGGCAGCATCTCACTTGTGTTCCATACCACCAAGCGTGCAATACAGACTGCCCTGAAGGACAAACCAAAGTGGCAGCTTCTTGTCACTCACCCAGCAAGTTTAGAGTCTCTGCCAGGTTGTCAGTCAGAGCACATATTGTTTATGTGCAATAAGATCCCTGTGTAATAGGAGTGAATCATTTTCTCCATGAGGAATAGATGAATTGTCTCTTACAGAACAACTCAGCTGCAGAAAAAGGCCTTTCATGTGAGCTTTTCTGCTCTCCCCTGTGACAGGCACTTTTCAGTCCCCCCAGGGGAAATGTAGTGAACTCTACCATCACCTGCATCAACTAATTTGGTAATGTACTGAAAATAGTGGTTATGTACTAGGATGTAATCTTCATGTTCTGAGTGGAGAGTGAAGTTTGGTTAATAACAGGTTTTATCCTTGATGTGATGATGGGTAGGACTGAGTTTCACTTGAAACTGCAGATCCCCAAAACAATGGGGTTGGTATTGGGGCGGATACCTATAAAACATATATTTCATGTTGTATATTTGTAAAGTGTTTATATAACTTAAATATATACAGTCTATATATATTTATATTTTTTTTTTAATGTGTAAATCTACAGGCAGTTATGTAGCAACATCATTGAGATAAAAAAGACAAACTGAAGAAAAGGTGTTTGGTGGAAGAATTAATTCAACTGTCGATAGTGCGGGGCCTCGTAAGATCAAAACAACTGAACACTGTGACCGGGTTTCAGAAACACGGGCGATCTTGTTCAGTAGGGTTATCAAGAGGAGGCTACGTGAGAGGGACCTGATTGCTCTCCTGAGATAAGACTTAGGAGCTTTTCCAGTGAAAAGTAAGATCGGGTCGGACTGCTGGTGTATAAAGAATGTAGCTGGTGAGTTGTGGTGATTGATGTTTCTTCTCCTGCACTGTCTACCCCAATAGCACCTTCTGCTGAGTACATCTGTCTGGCCTCCTTGTGACCCCCTCATGAAAATGAGGTGTCCAGGTGCTTCTCTACCGTGTTCTCTATGACCCCCTTTGAAATATTTCTGCATAGATCCTCAGGCATTTGCAAGTCTAATGAGATGGACAGTCCAATGTCAAGAGAAGGAAAAAAGCTTCTGCAAAATCTTTTTATCTTATCTATTTCTTCTGGTGTCAGCTTCTGCCTGGCTCAAAAAATTAACGTAACACCAAATAAATGTTTAGACACTGACAACAAAATCAGACTAGTGCTTTAAAACAGACTTTGTATGCTGTGAGTACCTGGCAGTATTCTTTTCACTGTTTTATTTGATGGTAGGTGATATATGTACAAAAATGTTGGGGCTTTGTAGTTGGTGGTTTGGTGTGGTGTTTGTTTTGTTGTTGTTGTTAGTTTGGTTTTTTGGCAGGTATTTTTTAGCTTCAGAACAAAAGAGTTTTCTGATAAGCTCACGAACACTGAAGAAAATAAGATTAAGCTGTGATGGTTACTTGGTTGAAACTACTGTTCACCATTTCAGGCTGCCAATTTCATCTTTTCTCCTTGCACAATTAGTACATGCACACATTATTAATAAAACAATCTAATGGCCTTGTTTGTCAAATACCCTGTTAGAAGATGAAAGCTCGGTGCCCAGAGGAGTGAGCACTCGGTGATAACCACACCCTGTGCAGCTTTATTGCCTCATTGCTTTTCTTCTTCTCCTTTCTGTTTATAATTTTGTTGGACAAGACTTAAAACCAACTTGAAGGGGAGGAGAGGGCAGGAGAACAGGAGGGCATTGCTGACACTTCATCAGCATTAGGAAATCATTCTAGCCAACTCTGCCTGGCTTTCATGTTGCTGTGAAATATCTATTACTATTGAGATTTATGCTGACCAGTATATTTCCTAGAATATTTATTATTGCTTACGTTTGTTGACAGAATGATGTATCTAAGAGCATAATTTTTATGTAGTTTTAGTTTTTTCGCTTTCTGCTGTCAGCTATGGCTGCGATTTTAAAAAATGTGTCTACTGGGTCCTATTGTCATCGCTATAATTATGCCTTTATTACTTCTCCAGTGAAATTGGTGTCTGTACATGTAAAGCTGGGAGGGAAGAGAATCCGAGTCCGAGTCAGGATTTTGAGGCTATTGCTGTGATCAGGCTCAGTGTTTTTTTTTTCATCTTGGCTTCTGCCTTTGTGTTCAATACTGAGTGTCTGTAAACAGTAGGAAGCGAATAGGCAGAGCCAAATGATAAAAGAAAGAGCAGCTGACTGGCACACTGAACTCGATTTTTGGAAGTATCCCCATTTCAGAAGCCTCTTGGAAAGGCTTCAGTCCTCTCTCGACAGCAGCAGTGTTGCAGTGGAGGTAAGTGTAACAGAAAACACACATCTGGGGGCATGTGGAATGTAGAAACAATGCAATACAGATGTCCTGAATTAGCCACCCTGCCGTTTGTATGTATTCCCCATCTTTTTGTTAAACTCCAGGGGATCTTGTTACTGAATTTCTCAGTCACAAGAATCTCTGAACAGATGCTAGATGATAATATTCTTTCACATAAAAAGCCATTGCTAAAGGAAGTCAGTAGTGCCTACTTATCCAGCACATGGTCTCACTGATGGCAGGAGTTGCCATACAGCCGTGTTCAAGGGCTTGCTTGGGCCATTTGTCTCCCTTTGCATCTAAAACTCTGTCTTTTGAGACCTCAGGTGATAACAATTGTTCTGATCTTTTCTCTTCATAGACCTTCTACAGCAGATACAGGCCCAACAATTCGAAAAGAGAGTATTTAATGCACCGATAAAATACTTTGTGTAATTGCTGGTGTCTGAACTGAAAAAAGCCGCTATAATGACCTTAATGATTTTGCTTTATTTGCTTAATGCATAAAATGCTTGTAGTGTGATTATAATTGCTACTGTAGTTTTAAGGTTCTTTTATGACCCGAGTGTTAATGTTTCAGTAGGCCATTAGCAGCCAACTTTTTTTGCCTGTTTTTTAATATTGGTTTATTTGTTCTGTGCTTAGTCATTGACTGCGTTGTATTAATTCCAGCAGGATTTTATTTATGCATTATATCTTTCAAAGTATTTCTTGCTTTTGAGATACCATATAAACAGTTTGCTCCGCGAAACGCACCATTTGAGCAACTTGAGTTGACCTAAAATACTTCTCTCAGGTATTGCTTTTCCTATGCCCCTGTTCATGGAAAATGGAATGTGCCACCATACTCTTAGATGATTTTTGTCCTAGTGTGTGACTGGGGTCCAGCAGTCAGCCTGGTCTATCAGTGACAGCTCAGCTCAGTGCTCTCCTCTTGTAGCTGCCAAGGGATTCTTTCTAGTATAAGTACTAATTGTGTGCCAGCTCTAAATGTGCCCATCAGAACCAAGCTTGTAGGAAGGTGTGTTATTCAAAACCAGAATTTGCTCATTAAGCCTGGCTACTTTCCATGCAGCAGTTCTGGGTTTTTACTGAGTTTTACTACAGTTATGATTAATAATGGTGCTATTTGACAGTGGTACAGCTAATACGGTATTTTGAGAGGAGAAGAGTAATAGAATTCATGAATTATCTCTGGGCTGTGGTATCATAGTGGTAACAGTGGGAAAAACATCTTGCTGTGTTTGAAGATTGCATGAAATTAGAGCATAATCAAATATAGAAGCTGATGGTTTCTCAAGGAGAAATTCTTATTTATATTTTTCAGTACCACCAAAGGAGATGTAATTTGCTACTATGGAAACAGAGGAGAACCAGAACCTGTTTTCCTAAATCCTGGTAGGTTTCTTTTCAGAAAAGTCTGAATATTACTCTCTGTTTTACAGGAGTCAGCATGTAGCTGTATTGCTCTAGTAATTTAGCTATTTAAGCATTGTCTTCACTAACTTTTCATTTGCATTCTTTTACAACAACAAGCCGCCACCACCAAACCAACCAAAAAAAAAACCCTCCAAGCTCTTACCTGTCTTATTAGGTGGATTGATTTGAAATATTTAAATTCTAGAATAGTACTCCAGAATTCATCACCAAAAAGCCAGTTTAAGTGGACAAGGATTGACAGAAGGCTTCAAGCAGTGTAGCTAGTTGATAACAGTTAATGGCAGTGGCTTATTTTCCCTGCTTAGGTTAATGGTCAAAATGTTGGTGCCAGTAAGCAAATAGTCACTGCAGCAATTAGAGCATACATTCTTGGAAAAAAGCTGTTAGATTTTGTACAGCTAGAAACACAAAAAAAGGTTTTAATACAAACATTTTTAAAAAATCAAGGTGCTTGTAATGAGAAACCGAATCACAAATTTGAAGTATCTGCAGACTGTAGCAAAGGTAGTTCTTGTCTCTGTGCTTCAAGAACTAATTCCTCTTCTATGTACACGTCTGCCTTTAGGGACAGCTGGGGTTTGGTAATCTTTGTGCTTATTCATTAGGGTTGTGGTGAGAAATAAAGGGTACATCTAAAGAGAAAGGTCCTTCTTGTCATCAAATGTTGCTTTGCAGTGTTTTTCAAGAGTGAGATCAGATTCAAAAATAAGTGAATATAGCTAAACTAGAAACGACTAGACTGCAAAAATGGTAGAATTCTGTTGTACCTTTTTCATCATTTAGCAAACCAGATCTTAAAAGTAACTACTGCAGATATGGATTGAAGTAAATCTGTGAAACAACGTACTGAATATCAGCACAGATGCTTAACGCAGCCTTGTATAAGACAGATGCCTGCTGTGGTCTCCCGTTTAGGGATGGGGTGTGTGTTTCATAGCATACCTGCAAATAAAGATTAGCTCAGGAATCACTTACATTGTATTAAAACTTGTGAAATCTGTAATGACAACTGCAAATCACCAGAATGCCCTTTCTGATTTAATTTATCCCTCACCCAACATTATTTAGTAAGTATGTAGATATTGTACAGGTAGAAGTGGTCCACAGGGACTGGTCTGTAGACATTTGATTGTTATTGCTTTTGAATCTTAAAGTAATCACATAACCTACTTATTATGGATTTAATTAATTTTATGACATGTAAAGGTTGAAGGATTAAAGTTGCTTTACAGCAATAAACTCAATAATATCAGGATTCTGAGATATTTTGTGCTTAGGTTGTGTAATACCCTAATGTTTCTATTAGTGTTGTGTTCTGGAGGGAAAAAAAAAGCTTTGCCATCTCACCTGATTTCACACCATGGTGTACAGTGTGGTGTGAACAGTGCTGAATACCTTGAATTTAGCTAATTTTAGTAAACTTAAAGCAACGATGTGGGTGTTGGGGCGGGGGAGGGAGTTGTTGTGTGATGGCTTTGTGAGGTTTTCCCCCTCTAACAAAACAATCAGAAATAATTGTCCAGAAGAGCTGTTGAGAAATGGTTAGGTTATTTTATTATGAACTATACACCTAAGAGACTCTTACTATTGGAAGGGACGTTGTATTTATTTTGTCGCATGATACACATCTTTGGTACATAACTATGTACCTCACTTATTTTGGAAGTAAAATGAAAGCTGGCAATAGGATGAATAAGCAAATTATCATGAGAGATTAATGATGAATTTGCTGAGGGCAGGTTTGTATTTTGTCCCTCAGACTGTGTGGGATAACTATGATGGGGGGTTTTTTGCACAGAACATAAGTTAGTTTTATTTGCTCCAGAGCTTAAAAAGTTGTTTGGGTTTTTTTTATGTCTAGGAATATATGGATTGAGTAACTCTTTGTTGGATACGCCATGGAAGAAGCTTCAATATGGGAAGCAGCTTTTCACAGAAGTGATCGAGAGAAGTCAAGACCTTAGCAAAGAAGACTTGGTGCAGGAGCTTCTTACAGTGATGAATAATCAAGAGCCGTAAGAACATGATTGCCAGACTTTACTCAAAAAGTGGTATGACTGGTGTAAAAAACTGCATGTGGAAACAATTTTGACAGAAAATAAATTTTTGCCTTATATTAATTGCCTAAAGCTGGGTCTTGAAGGGCAAGAGTAGTGCTCTTTCTCTCTGCAGAGACTGACTTCTATAGATTTTTAAGCAGCAGACCCAGTAAACATTATTATTGTGGTCTTAGTACTCATAGTCTGTACAGCGATTTCTCTGTGCCCTTTTCTTTTAAAGATTTCTCTCCTCCTAGTAAGGGTGATGTGTGCAAGACAAGGGATGTGTAAATTGCTTGCCATAAACAATTAAATTAATTTTTAAACATTATTTTACTACTTCTTTCAGTCAATTACCAGACCCTGCAATTGAAGACCAAGGGAAGGATTATATACGTCCTGTACTGAACAAGTACACAGCTCTATGTGTTCGTTGCCCAGGTTATGGAACAAGGTAAAAAATTCATAGTCAGAAATAGATGTGTATTGGATCAAAACATATTTCAAATCAAAATTATGCTGCTCTGAGTTTTAACTCTATAGTGACTGCTTTAAATGTGTTCAAATATTAACCAAGTATAATTGAGTAAAGTATTTCCTTGCTCAGTACTCTGGTGTCTTAGATTTGCTACTGATGAGCATTTTAAGTACACATTCTGATTTGTCTTGGGTGAGCAGTGTGACGCAGCTTCAGTTTGTCCAAGACAAGATAATACAGTTCTGCTGGTTCCCCAGTGTTGTAGCAGCTCTGACCACCTCTAATTTTGATCTTGTCAAAACATTAAAAGCTTTGAAATAATTCTGTTTCTTTTTTCTGCTAAAAAACCATTATCTTCTACATCTGAGGAACTGCAGAACACATTTATCTTCCAAGAGCAAGAATAGTTCTATTTGCATAGTTAACTAAGTTAGAGGTTTCTTTAGGCATGTCGTTGTAATATGTAGCTGCCATCTTCACACATTAAAAACCTATTATTCAAAAGAATGTGTATTTCCACTTTTTGCCTAACTGATGTTGCTATTTTTACTGAGAGATTATAACTTTCTGCTCAGTCTCTTCTACCAAAGCTGCAAGAAGAACAGAGTAATGCAAATAGGTCTTGCATTTAATCCTCAGTGGGACAAAATTCTAGGTGAACGGTGTTGCTGCTGGTAGGGAATTCCTGCTCTAAAAGACCAGAAGCTATTTTGTCAGATTGGTCTCTGGCAGTGTCAGCTGTAGCATTTCCACTATAGAGACGTAAAAAGCAGAGAGCACTCGTTCCTGCAATTATTTTAAGTTGATATTCTGAGAAAGAAGCCACTGCAAAAACTGAGTATCTCTATAAAATGTATTCCAAAAACATTTTAAATATGGGATAATGAAGGCGAAGTAGTAAAGAAGCATTTTCCTCCCTTTGCTTCACAGTTTGCAGTCTGGCTGTGTCAAAAGAAACAGGAATAACTCAATAGAAATACCAACCCCTTAGTGGTGAATTAACACTGTGTTTCAAGACTTCCCTGCTACTATAATTGTATACTCACACTTATCGTTCCCTTAGTGACATTGCTTAGTGAATAGACATTGTTAATTAGGCCTCAGGGTATTCTTCTGAGGAAACAAAGCACTTTTTTATGAGTGAACAACTGTGGAATGACTTGTGGAAGGCCATCACATCAGGATGGTGGAAAACTCCTGCTCCTGTCAGGCTCTCTCAGGCAGGGGGCTGCAATGTCCACCTTGTCAAAGTGCCGTGGATGCAGGAACAGAATCTGCCTTTCATTGAAACAAATTTTCCCTTTGGAAGGTTCCTAAAGAGAGAAAAGTTCTTCTCTGATGATGCATCTGTGTCCTCTGATGATAATAATGAAGTTTAATTCTTAATGGACAAAAAATTTGAAGGAATGCAAGACTAGCATTGATGTGAATAACCCATCAGGGTACATGTAGGCTGTCAAGAGAAACTTGGGTTTTATGCTACTTCTGAATGGAACACCTAGCACTAAAATAAGTTTAATCTCTTGTGTGTCAGCTGCTGCAAGCGCAACGGGGAATTGGGGCGTGAAAATGCCTGTTTGAACTTGCTGGGATGATTTGTGCCCTGTTTGTGTGGTGATGGTGTGGTCAAGAAAAAAAAATGAGTCAAAACCTTTAGGGATGATGTCCTGCAAATGTCTATAATGGACAGTTTGTACCCCTGTGTTGTTTCAGGACTAACACAGTCATTCTGATTGACTCGGAAGGATGGGTGACTTTCACCGAGCGCAACATGATCGATGTGGATCTCGACCAGTGGAAAACAAGCACCTATGAATTCAAACTGCACACTTAGCAGCTTTCCATGTGAATGGTTTGTAATAAAAGCAATGAGAGAACAAGCCATAAAGCTCTTGTAAATGTTTTGTGTCAGCCTCCACAAGCTAAAAATAGCAAGGAAAGCAGAAGTTTAAATAAACAGGTAGCATACCCTATCATGCTCATAAATCCTTTGGATAAAACCAAAAGAGGAAAATGGTTTTAAATTAAGTAGCAACTGTTCAGAAAGAAACTTCTAAATATCACCCTGTATCCAGGGCAAGGCCACCTTTGCCTGAGACAAAGCAAGTGCTTTTTTGTGGGTGGTTTGTTTGCTGTGTTGGGTTTTAAGTAGACTCTTGAATATGTTTTCAGTTCTGAGGAGGTGAAAGATTTGCTGGTTTTATTGTTCTATCACAAGGTTTTACCAAACTTTGCTTTCCATTTAACATACACTTTTAAGATTGTATAGCTGATGCCAGTGTGCATTAAGTGACTGTATGCCGTCTTTGTAGCATTAAGTGCTTTAATAACACAGAAACTTTTCAGCAGTGCCGTGGTGTGAGGTTCTGCCTGGGGAGGGCAGAGCGGGGGGGGGTTCTTTATATTTGTTTTCCTATAGACAGTACAGCAATGTGTCTTATTTCTAAAACTTGATTTGAGAGTAGGTAGGAAATTTAGCTCAGACTTCATTCAATTTTACTGAAAAAATAGTGGGAGCAGACTTGCTTATCTTTGACCCTAAGAAAATGGTGTATTGTGACGACATCTTTCCTGATAGTTTAACTGGCAATATCGTTTTTCTTATTTTCTTCCCCAGCTGCCAGGTAAGGAATAAGTATCTGTTTGCAAACAGAAGCAGAATATGAAGCTTACTTATATCGGCTGGTTTGTACATGTGCAATTTTGGCTTCATTTCTTTATTGGTATAATATGTTAAAGCCTGGAGTGACTGCTCATAAATTTTTAGTAAAAATAGCTATTTGTTGTAAGGTGACATTATTGCAGTCTAATGTTGCTGAAAAAGTTTGATTTTAAGATGCATTTCTTATGTTCCAACATCTGTGAATTAAAAAGCTATTTAAATGCATGCTTTTTCAATTATTCAGTGCTAGTATAGGTGATAGAAGATTCTAGCTGAAATCAAGTTATTTTGCTGCTATTGGTGTTCTGTTTTGACTTATTTTGAATGCTGAATATTAAGTTAGTAATGGGTAACTGCTATTTTTTCTCTATATATGCTGAATGTATTATTTTTATAAGCCTCTGATTACTGTTATTGCCAAGTAGCATGATTTCCGATTCTCTCCACAAATATGTGCCACTGTTCTCTACCTCAAGCTGGTATGTTCAAGCATTCTCGTGTGTGTTTGTAATGGAGGCAGCAGAAAGCTGGACTTGCCGTTGAGGTGAAATACAGTGAAAGGCCATTCCCAGGTTTCTAGTTTTCAGGATAATTGTCTAAAGCACCATTTAGTCAATTATTGCCTTTGTATTTGCATATTTAAGTAGCTTCTAGATACAAGGACTGCTTGCATGACTAGTCACAGGTGGTTGATTCAGTGCTCTGTGAATGACTTTTGACCACCTTAATTGCAAGAGGATCGATTGAGTTGTACATGATTTAGAACTCTGAGCCTTCCAGACTCTTTCTGAGCTGTTGGAAGTGGTTAGCCCTTTATTTTGTATGGTTATTTAAACCATATATTTGTATGAATAAATGGTATTTTTAGATGTAAAGAAATAGCCATAGCTGTCTTAAATTTGAATTTGGCAAGTGCATATTTTAAAACAAACCTCTGCTTTGATGGTTCCACTTACTGAGACTTTACGTATCAGCCCTTTTTGTATGTTATGAAAAAAACTTAGCAGTGTATTTGAACAAGATAGTCTCCTTGAAGACATTACCTAAATGACAAGCAAAATGCTTGCATGCTGTTCCATGCTAAAAGCATTTAGAAACCCTACTTTTTATAGTAGCCCTGTAATAATGAACATTTATTCTTATTTTTTATGTATAGGCAAAAGAAAAGCAAGTGAGAACATAGACAGAAAACCAGGTGATAATGTATTTTGCTTTGCTTGAATGAAAATCTTAAATCTGAGATTTTCTTGCAGTCAAACAGTAAAGAACCAAAAGCTCTGTTATTCTTTATGTTAGATTAGTTAAACTTTTTAAACTTCTTTTGACGCTTACGAGTGTTTTGTCAGTAGCTTCAGTGGAAACAGGATCAGGACTGCAGTGCAGATAGCGGCAGATGTTGCTTCTCCATAGAAACGATCAGGTATTTGTGAAGGGCATAATTTACTCTGTGCAATTTGAAGTTGCAATGAATACACTGGAAAAAGCAAACTAGCTAAAGGTAACAAAGTATTTTATTTTTGTAGAAGTATTTTTAAGAATAAAAGGGGATTTTACATATCATTTTTAAAGGAAAAAAGTGTATATAGGAAACTATTGCATGGCATTAAGTTTGCTTATATTTTAACATTATTTCAAAATCATAAATTTGCAAGATATTTTTATTTCCTGTATTTTTTCTACCAAAATGGTAGTGGAAGAAATTTTTAAATATCTGTGAAAACTCAATTCTATTTTTTTGGTTGCTTACATGTGTGTTTAAAACTAGATTCAGAATAAAGCCAATTTGGTGACCGGTCTTTGTCAGCATTGGGCATTTTTGCACATATTAATTTGTCGGTAAATGTGTGTGATAAGATGAAGTAAAATCTTTCATAAGTATTAGAAGTGAAAGAGCTTTAAGTTAAATCTACTTCAGATACTTAATTCTTTTTAGCAGAGCTGTATTTTGCAGGGGGTTTTGACTGTTTTTTGTTGTGTCGTATGGTAGTTTCCTTAATTCCGCGCTGTTGCATAGTTATACTTGTCTTATTCAGGTAAGAAATTGGAAAATATTTATTTCAAGTTAATAATCCAGGTTTGGGGCATTGTGCACTGTTTTTCAGGTTAATAAACAGAACGTTTTGACTGGAATGTTCCCAGACCAAGTGTCGCAGTGATCAAGTCTCTGAGAAGACAAGGAACTGGTATTGTCATTGTTATGGTGGCAACTCAAATGAAATCTAGGGGAATTCCCAAAATCTGCTTTATATTAACTGATGAGCCTTTAAAGTGGTCACTGCCAATTCTTGTTTATGCAACAAGATAAATTTGGTCTGGATTACCGGTCCTGAAATTAAGTGGTTGCATCCAAATGTCCGCGATGGATCCGTCCTCTGCCAGTCCGGCCCTCGGCGGCGCTGAGCCAGCCTTGGTCAGGGCCCCATCGCCTTGTGTAAACGCATCGATTGCTTCTGTTCTGTGGAAGAAACCACATCGCTTTTCAGACATTAATTAAGATAGATTAAGTAATAAACTGGAGAATATGTGGAACCAATAATGTCTCTTTTTGTGGTACAACATTATAATTAGTATTCAATAACCGAGGCTTTTGCCTCTTGTTAAGAGAATATGCTCTTCCAAGAAAAAGGTGAATGAGGGGGCTGGTGTTTTCTCTCCCTGCACTGGCTCTGCTGTGAAGAGCTACTGGAAATAACCACAGAGCCAAGGCCTGAGTCAAATGCTTTTATTCCTCTCATGTTTGTCATATCTCACTTGAATGGCTGGCATTTAGAGAGGAATTAACTGTCCTTTCAATTACAGATGGGTCTCCATTAGTACCTTAGTTTGATTAGCAGCGCCCTTACATAATCTTTCTGATGGTCCCTATTTACTGTGCTTGGGCTCACGTTTCAGGGCAACCTTGTGACAGGGACTGCGCTCTTTTCAGATGGAACCGAAGGGGTAGATGTGCTTCAGGAATGCGCTGAGTGTACTCCAACAGGTAATAGGTTTAGCCTGAAGTAAAACTGCCTGAAACGCACATAGCATGGAGATGAAGGACTCAGCACCAATTGTTTTGCTGCATAAATCTGCTTGTGTTGGTCTGCTTTACTTACAGATGTAGTGTGTGATAGATGTGTGGTGTCTGTATCCTTGCAGTATTGCAGTTGCAAATTTTTCGGTTTTCTGTAGCAATATATTGTGCCAGTCAAGTCTGAGTGCTCTCTTGGTATAATATGCATGTGTTTAGACTGGCAAAGCAATCCCAGAATGGCAGTTACATAAAAAACAGCCATACCAGCACAATTGTGCTTTCAGAAGCATAACTTATTTTGCCTCTGTTGGGGAAAGCAAAGGTACTGACATTTATGGCTTTGCTCAAGTAAGTGCAACTATACCTGGAATTTTGGCAGCCAAAGATTATGCTCCTGATTCATTTCTGCATGCCACCAGCATTATGTATGTGAAAGAATCGGAGCAACAGTTTCTTAGCTGTAGTTCACAGCAGTCCCATGGAACAAAAAGGCATGATTTGTTATCACAAGTTTGAATTTAAAACATCGTGATGTATATGACTCGTGAGAAAAATTGCCACTTGACAGAAGTCACTGGCTGGAGGAGTTTAGGAGAAGCCAGAATGTCAAAGCAGTAGTTGTCAATGGAACACTACTGCAGCTCTTGAAAAGTAACTAGGGTTGACTTGCAGGGTTAGTTTAACAACCAGGCAGTGGCAAAGGGTAGAGATGCATGAGGCGAAAGCAGCCACAAGGCTGGCTCAGAGGATTTTCTTTTATGCTTAAGTTTGCATACAGCAGATGAATATTGTCTGTTCTAGAAAAGTGTTCTGAACCATTTAGATGAAAGGGCCTACAGAAAGCACAGAGTGAAGACTCTCATTCTGTCTCCCAGGGATGTTGTTTAATTTTTTCTCTAATATTCCCATAGATAAATTGAGTGCATTTAAGAAAAAGAGGATTTTTCAGCCCTAGGAACAAGTTTGTTCTGTGTATCAAGAACAAACAAGGGCAGCCTTGGTCACTCCATGATGGCACCAACCCAGGTCCAACTGGCAATTGCAGAGAATATTACTTACGAGTGACTTGTGCAGTCCAGTTGCTAACGTGAAGGTCACCTAGTTACTTAAAAATCAGCACTTTTTCATAAAAATTTAGAATATCTTTTAAAAAAAAGAAGTTAAACCAGATTGGTCAAAGGCAGATTATTGAATGTGGAGCTAAGCACCCTCCTCCTGCAGTTAGAATTGCGTGGCACAGTATGCACATTCCAGGACAGATGAGAGAGAAAGAGCCTTACAATGGCACTTGTCCCATCTTTAAACTGCAGCTGCATCTACCTTGTAAATTTTGCACCAAAGTGGTAGTGGATTTGATTGTTAGAGTAACTTGGCAAGGTCACTCAAAGTATATAGCAGGCAGGAATTCTGATCTCCAGCGTTGTGCCCAAGTGCATTTATCAGAAGAACATTCCGTATATAAAACATATTAATATAATGGTAATTTAGGTGGGAAGAAAACCTGGAACGAAAGATGACTTGTGGGCTATAACGGGGAGGAGTTGTTACTTCCAGTAAATTTCCCTCTAGAAACCACACAGAATGTGCTGCAGTCACTGGCATTGGAACTAAGAATATGAAAAAGACACTGGCTCCACCTAATTTTCAATCTGATTAATGCAGCATGTTAACTTCATTAGGAAACTCATAGTTGGCTTTCTTAATAGGCTTATTTTCTGCATTTTGCATTGACAGCAGTTGTTTCTGTCCAGCCTTTCTTTATCTTGCATATGAAAATCTCATGTCATTAGGTTTGCTGATCATAACAATAGTTCATTGTAAATCCTGATTTCGCTGTGCAGGTAGACCAGCGTACTTCTAATTCAAACTCCAGATGGAAGATAAGGGTTTTGTGCATGTTTGACAAGTCTTTTGTCAGAATTCTAAGCGATCAACATTTTCAGGTGAATATGCGTCTTGTCAGGTAGCAGATCAGATTTAGTTCTCCAGAGGTCCTATTAGGCCTTCTGGGTTGAAAATTCAGCTATGATTTTAACATTGTTTTGCTGAAACCATTGTTTGGCTGCTGGATTGCTATTCTTTTGTTAATGTTAGAAGTACATTTCCCTGCAGTGTCAGTGTCTCAAAGAATCTGCTGTTGCATCATTGCTTTAAGTCATAGTAGTATGATCCTCTGAAAACAGATGCACAGGGGAAAAACTAATACACTGGTTATTTTTCTTTCACTTTCAAAGCACTGCAGGCATTTTAATTCTTCCAACTTGACACAAAAATCTGTGTTTGTGCCTCTTCTGATCCCTGGACGTTGCTGTTTGTGTACACACACAAATTTAACCTGTTTTCTATGATGTGCAATACTTCAATTACACCATCACATAAATGGAATGCAAATGAGTCATGATACTTGCACTTCCATATACCCTTTGAAAGGGACAATCTTCTGTCACAATGTTAGCAATTTATGAGGGGACAGCTAGTTTAGAGCAAATGTCAGCATCAACTCCAATTCTTTACTTAATCATGAGATTTTTTTCCCTCAGCTTTGAAGGGTGAAGCGTGATGCGAATGGCTGCTTTGCAAACCATGGATATTTATTAAATGTGCATTCTGAACTGGTTCATTTTTAAATTAATAAAAGCAGTCATAATTTAAAAACCACTCAAAAATAATGACTTGAGTGCAGAAGCCTGTTATAAGGAATTAAAAATTAGAAGCTGCTTTCATTTCTTGAGGGCAGCTTGCAAAGATTGAAATCAATTTCAGTAACCTTATCATTGTGTTGATAGAGTACCATGACATCATGTCCCTATAGATTACCACTGGATCATTACATATGTTGGTCCAGTGAAGCACAAAGATCAAAGGCCCAGCAGAGGTCTTCAAAAGTATTATTTTAACATATTATTAAAATATTGCTGTTATTTTTTGTAACACTATTTGGGGACCTCAAGGATGTGAGTGAAATATCAGAAAAATATCATATATGGAAACAAAGAAAATAATAGTTAAATGGTGTTATACTGTAGGTTATTAAACCAGTGATGTATTATGGTAATATTTGTGTCTGATGATTTAGAAGTAACTTTACATAAATTGTGTAAGATGTTTCCTCTAGTTATTTATAAATTGTGTCTAAATGCTCCAGTCACGTTTGGGGCTTGTTCTGAGAACTGCTTGTTCCATACGATAGGAAATACGGATCTATTTTGATGTACCCTTTTTAAGTAAATCGGTTTTGAAGGGGTAACGCTGTAGTTGTGCTGTTTCAAGACACAAAGCAATGTTTGTAGGAAAAAAAAAAGAAAAAGTGGCATCTTTTCTTTAGGGAGCCTTCATCGAGCCTGATAAAAATCATTAACTTCCCCCAGCCCCGGGTTCCCGCTCGGCCGGGTTGCCCTGGAGATGGCGCAATGGCGGCGGCGCCGGGACCGGCCGGGGCTTTCCCGGCCCAGACAAAGGAGCCCGCCCTCCGCGGCTCAGCTGCCAGTCATGGCCAGACACACCCTCCCACCGCCTCCGTCCCGCCCCCGCCTCCCTCCCATTGGCCTGATACGGTGAGGGCGTATGCCTTTCGCGTCTCTATTGGCAGAGCGAGTTAACATGCCAGGGAGCTCACCAATCGCTGTCGAGATTTCAAATTCCTGACAGCAGAGACTGGGAAAGCAATTGGTTTGGCGAGCGCGGAGTCCCGCCTGCGGGAACCGGAGCGGCTTGAAGCAGGCGTTTAAAGATGGCGGCAGCGGCGCGGAGTGGGGGACGGTTTTCCTGAGGCGGATGAGCTCGCTCTCCCCCCCACTCGCGGAGGAGCGGCCGGGACACCGGGGATGGCCCAGGTTGGTTCTGGCCCTGCGGGGCGGCGGGAGGGCGTGCACGAGTGGGCCTGCGTGGCCAGTAACCCCTCCGTCCCCACAGGCCGCGGCGCCTGCGGGGGCCGCCCGGCCCGGCCCGCCGCGCTGCTCGCCGCTCGTGTCGCGTGGTCCCCGGGCCGGCGCCGTCAGGAGCCTCTTCCTGAGCGGCCGAGGCACCGACATCCCGTCGCTCGAGCGGGCGGGGACTGCGCTCACTGGCGGGTGTTGCCGGAGCCGCTTCCCCCGCCCCCGGCCGAAGGGTCCTTCCCTCAGAACCCGTGTTCGGTTTTGTTCAGGGGGCCTGGGGGAGGGCTGGGCTTGGCTTCTGGTTTCCCGCTCGCCCCCAGCCATTCCTGCTCGCTCCCGCCGTGGGAATGCGTTCAGAGTAGCAGAAGGAAGAAAAACGCCATGGTTTTCTACCCTCCGCACACCTCCCTGGCAGTGAGGTGATGGGGAGCAGCAGCTCTGGCGTGAGTTTCTACACGGCATCGTGTTCTCAAGGGAGGTGAGGGGGCGGATTTCCGCTGCACACATGCAGGGCAGAAGAGCGTGTCTCCCTTGTGCGGAGTTCGGGAGGAAAGCCAGCCCGTCACCCATGCCCCTCCACTTTTTGTAGTTCTGGTGCGTTGGACGGTGAAGATAAGGTGGTGTGTTTGTCCGGAACTCTCAGGATTCTTCTTCATGCATTCCTTCTGTTAATAGTGAAGTACAGTTGTATCTTCCTCTAAATTATCCTGTTACAGACTTAAAATGTTTTTTTCTCCTAACTTCCTTCACCTTTTTTTTTTTTACTAGAAAAATATAAGTCTCTCTTTTGCACCTATTTTCCGTACGTGTCAGGCTTATCTATAAGGTCCATTTGTCCACTGAGAAGCCAGATCCCTCTGACATCCAGGCATCGCTCCCTCATAAACTGGGATTGAGGGCTTACTGGGTGAACCCATTCAATTGCTTTACTTCCTTAGGTTGAGAGTTACAGATATTGGAGTTAGAGCTTTAATTTTTCTTTTGTGTCTCCCTTCTTCCTTCTGTTTAGGTAACTGAACTTAAGGGCTTGTATTTTTAATTCTGGACGAGAAGTTAGGTCACTGGTTCTTTTGGGCAGCTCCTTTTGACTACCAGGATTACTCTGCTTTTTTAGAGAATGTGAGGGGAATCTGATTCTATGTCTATCGTTTTTCTTTACAAGTAAGAAGCTGTTAGTGATGTGAAAGTAAGATTTTCTTTTTTCTTCTTCTTCCTAGGCCCTGATTTGTGTATTTTTAAAAAACGTTTTGTGGTTTTCATATTTAATTGAATCCACGTAAACCCTGCTAGAAAACTGGTCAAAATATAAAGGCAGAAATTGTTTTGCTATTTCTGATGGTGCCTTTCCAAAATTATGTACTGTGCTTGTTCCAGAATGGGATGAGGTCTTATGAACTAGAGAAGTTCTTCAGCCCTGTGTGTATTGACCACTGATAATGGCTGGGCCCGTACTGCCTTTTCTTAGACTGCTTTGATCACTTACATGAAGTGGTTGTTTCCTTCAGAATCTGTCTATTCTATAGACTTCCTGTATGTAGTAGTTAATTTACAGACTATTTTTCTTTTGAGACTTCCTGTTCTGGTTTAAAAAAAACCCCAAACTGAACAAAAAAACCCAAACAAACCCAAGAAACAGTCTCCTTGTGTTGCTGGCTTGTTTGTTTGCAGGGTGTTTTTTGTTTGGTTGGTTTTTTTGTTTGTTTGTGATTTTGGTTTGGATTTTTAGCAGTTGATAATAGAATTAAATTATTTTTAGGACTGTGTATATCAAAAAAGACGATTATAATAAAAAGAAGGTAGGTGATTGTGAATGAGTAATTACTTTGATAAGGGTTAAAACTGAGTGGACCTTTAGGGATGATCAATACCTCATGAAATCTGCTCTGCTGAGTTGCCATTTGGAGCTGGAGGATGAGGAAGACTTTGTGTTTGGAGAGCTAATAAAGAGAGTTTGCTCTGAGCCACTCTTCCTTCTGGGCTCCACTGAATGTGAAGTAAGCAGTTTCTGACAAGTCATCCAGTTGCTTTTTAAAAGCGATTTTTGAAGAGAGAGGCTGTGATATGCTGTTCCTTGTTCCTGGTTGCAGCTACAGGTATTAATGAAGAAAATATGTTCTTTATTGAACTGACTTGTAAGATGGCCAACATGCTACACACTCAAGGGAGTTCCTCTTTGAGTTTGAGCAGTGCTGATTACAAATTCTAGGATTCTGGTCTTGTCCTGTCTTGACCAGAGATACCCTTTTTCTCTCTGTACTTCCCCCCGCCATCCCCGATGTGCCTGTTCTGATTGCAGGAATAGGCAGTGGTACATATTAAACAAAGAACTGGTTGTTGCTTTTTTCTTTCTGCCTTCAAAGAACATCTATAAAACAACCAAGATACTGGTTTTGTTGGGAGCTGTGCAGTCTGTTAGATACATTTTAGGTGCCCACCATATATCAGTTTCTTTGAGTTTACTTTGTGGTATAAAACTTTTTCAAAATAAGAGCAAGCAGTTAAAAATGTGACATTTCCGTGTGTTGGTGATCTGCAGAACATGAGCTGTGCGTTTGTATTTCCAGCAGTTCATCCAGAGTTCCTTCAGTGCTTTGTACTGGCTGTTGCAGATGTCAATGGTATTCTGTTT
The DNA here is from genome assembly GCF_963082525.1 of Nesoenas mayeri. Taxonomy (NCBI): domain Eukaryota; kingdom Metazoa; phylum Chordata; class Aves; order Columbiformes; family Columbidae; genus Nesoenas; species Nesoenas mayeri. Next base: position 7,158,320 of record NC_137565.1, on the reverse strand, counting down.
TTTTTTTTTTAAGGAATCCTTATGGAAACCATCGATGGAACTTTGTAGACCCCTGGAGAATAAAATCTGTTCTTTCAGGGCAAGTTTATTAAGAATGAGAATACACAGACTAACTTATGTTGCATTCTAATATTATATAGCCTAGTATGCTGAGTCTGTTTTACACATGGTTGTTGGCTTCCCTTGATCTAAGGTCTGTTGGGCTGTTTTTAACCTACAGGCTCACCTAACTCATCCTTTTAGGTTTCATCCCTCTGTCTTTCTTTGAAACACCTGATATCTAAGGAAAAATCCTTATTGGTTTGGGAGGTTTGTGTGTGGTTTTTGCTTTTGTTTTCTAGCCCCTGATATAAAGGGTGTATTGTAACACAGTTGGCAAGAAAGTAGATGGGAATTGGACTTGTGTTACTCCACTTCTCCCTGGCTTTTTGTAGCTCATAGGAAGGTATTGTAGCCCACTGTAACTGTAAAGCTGCCAGACTCTGTTATCTCACCCTAGAGATGTGGCAGGTTCATGGCTAGCAATGCAAAAGTTGTTTAAACTCATCTTGGTCTGGTACTTTTTCTGGCCACGGTATATGTTCTGATTATAGCAGACAATCCCTGGCAGTGATTTCATATGTTGTTCGTTATTTCAAGGCCAACAAAAATTTCATTGTTAATAGTGCTTGAATATAATAACAAGACGTCTTTTCTGCAAAAAAGCGGAGGTGTAGTAGTATCATCGAACTGCCAAAGCTAGGCAGGTAAAGATTAATTTCTTGTGTTTTGACATTAGTGTTGGTAAAACACTCTTTAGCGTAGGAGCAGAACGTGTATCGCTGATGTGGAAACTGCATTGACAATCATGTCTTATGACTTGCTAGAAATAGTCTTTCTGGTTGGACCAGGTAGTTCCTTGATCATACTGCTCTTTCAGATTCTAGAATACCAGTTTCAGTGTTTCATTTCTATGTAGTTTACTTCTGTTTGCTCTTTTAAAGAGTCTTTTGAAGACTCTAAGGTGGAAAAATTAGATTACTTAGGCATTTAGTTTCTAGGAGTTACTGAACTTGTACTGTGACTTTTGATTCTTCTATTTAGAATTAACAATGAAGACACTAATGATTTATTGTGAAGAACTTAAAAATTTGTCATTCACCTTTTTGTTTTCTTTTTATCTAAAGATAAAGAAGGGGGAAGGTTATTAGGCAAATATATTTCTAGAGCTGTTCTGTATAACATTAGGTGTTTCAGAACCTGTTTGAAGAAGAAGGAATTGATCACGGCTCAGGTGATTGTATGATCATCTTATAGAATGGGCTGAATTGAATTATCTAGAATTTCTTGTCTTACTGGTGAATGAGCTGTTTTTCATTCTGGAAGGTAATATGTTTGTATCACAAAAGATGGGATTATTTTAGAGCTTTTATCAAAATGGAGTATTTTTGCATAGTAAACCTACAATGCCTGTCAAGCTTAGTGTTGAATGTGCCAATTTTGAGTATAATAAACAAAAAACCCAACAAAATGAAACCTGTTCTTCTGCCCCAGCAAAACTTTATTGCCAGATGACTAAAATAAGAGTTTGCTCTGTTGTATATTTTGTTTTCTTACAGCTTCCAGGTAGGTAGATTCTGTATGCTGTTGAATTGTAATTGATCCCACCATAACTCCCAATTCCCAGCTTCCTGCCTTGCCCTGGTTGGTGTTTGGATATTGCTGTTTGTTTGTTCTGTCTGTGCTGGTGTAGAGACACATTAGAGAATTATATTTGGCTTCTCTAAGTCCCTCATGACAACCCAGACGTTCTGCCCTGTTGCCTTCGAATGTTATACAGCAATGTCAGGACTCGAGCTTATCTTTCTGGAATATTTGAGTAGGTTTTCTCTGCTACCTGGAAGCACCAGCTGGTTGTCTTGAGCAGAGTAACGCTGCTTTATTTCTAGCTCGTAGGAAGATTTAAGGCCAGTTTGGGGTGGTATGGAGGGACTTGGAGAAACCAAAATAGCAGGTAAGAAATTATCCTTCCTTTCCTCAGGTGCTTATGGTCCTGCACAGATTACAAAAGTATAATTGAAGAAGCCATCTTAGATATGGTAGAAAGAACCCACTTATGTAAAAAGACAAACAAAATAAGACCAAAACAAAATCCTACACCCCCACCTCCTGTAAAATTTCATAGAGCGATTGAATCTTTTTGCCAGAGTCAGTTACTTAAAACACTGGCTTCTAAATGCCCTCCAGAATTAGTCTGAGCTTTTACTCTAGACCTGAATTCCTCAGACATACAAATGTATGGTCACATAATAGTATAGAATATAAGATCTAATGTCTAATATCTGGTTATCTAGAGGTTAATTTTGTGGGTTTAGTAAATTATGAGATTTCCTGTTAAAACTTCCAATGAGATTTTAAAAGTACCTAATAACTTAAACTTTCAAGAAGCTAGAAGACTATAGTTGTTAAAATCTTGTTGACTTTGCAGATTGTCTAACTGTAAGCTAATTACCCTTTCTGCTGTATGGGTAAGTATGGCTTGAATACCACGTTATTTTAAATAATGGGAGAATTCTCCCCAAATGCAGAGTTTTTAGTCTGGTGCCTACAAATGCCATGCTTAATGCCCTGCCTGCTAACTAAGCAGAGATGGTGTGTCCTGGTGTACAGATCAAGCAGTAAAAACAATCTAGTTTGAGCCCAATTTGAAATGGTATCAGGGTGCCCTGTTTTTTTCCACTGTAAAAATGTCACTCTTCTAATTGAAATTTATGCCAGAAGGAGTGACACTTTTTTCTTTTTGCCTGGAATACTTTTCCCTGTTTTTTTTCCTGACAAAGATTTTTTTCTTTTTCTTCTTGTAGGTTGAAAGAAGAAAGGGAGATCTGCTTGGCCATTGAAGATGCAGTCTTAGTCTTCAGCTATTTAAGCTGAATGCATTGTGATTTCCAATAATTGAGACAGTGATTCTGAAAGCTGTCTACATTAATGAAAAGAACAATGTAGTCAGCTTAACTGAATCATCAGTGTTGCATATTGAATAGAACACGATAAACCAATCTTGATGGACTTATGCGTGTTAGGAATATAGATATAAACATTTATTAAATCATTGCTTTTTTTTAAAAACAGTAGTTTTAAAAATGGATCAATATGAAAATGTACCACCCCTCCCTAAAGAACCTGCAAGAGAAATGAATGTGGAGAGTCACACTTGTCCCCCACCTCTGCCGCCTAACGAACAGCCTCCACCACCTCCCCTGCAAACGTCCAGTGACGCAGAGGTAATGGACGTTGGCTCTGGTGGTGATGGACAGTCAGATACCCCTGCTGGGGACACGCACAGTATCTGCAGAACACAGCTGCTCACAAAGGGATCTGCCTGCTACAAAAGTCGTCTTATAGTAGACCCTAATAATAGCGACCAAAGCCCAAGAACTGCTCGTCATGCACCTTCAGTTCGAAAGTTCACCCCAGATCTTAAGTTACTTAAAGATGTAAAAATTAGTGTTAGCTTTACAGAAAGCTGCAAAAGCAAAGATAGGAAAGTTCTGTACACTGGAGTTGAGCAGGATTATAAGGCAGATACAGATTTTGGTATTAATAATGTCAATGGGGATTTGCATGCTTGTCCTTTTGGTGGTAGTAATGGTAAAGCTGTAGGAATAGGGGGTGAAAATGATGACAAGAAGGATGACGAGAATGATATTGAGCAGGAAAAGAGAGTGGAATATGCAGTTCTGGATGAGCTAGAAGATTTTACCGACAATTTGATGGAAATAGATGAAGAAGGAGGAGGGTTCACATCTAAAGCAATCGTTCAAAGAGATAAAGTGGATGAAGAAACCTTGAATTACTCGTATGAGGTAAGTAAATCCACAGGTTTTTAGTGAGCAAGAAGTTTCCGAGTGTCTAGGAAAAAGTGTGTAAAGATGTTCACTGAAACAGTCTCTTCCACAAATGTGCCATATATTAGTAAAAATTCAGTGAAAATTAGTAGAATTTTCAGAGGCAGAACTTTGGCTGAAAACTTGTAAATTATGTTGGTCAAACTTTTGAGCTGTGTGGCAGCTTCTATAGTCTTGTTTAAGAATAGCATTTAAAAGGCTTCTTATACAATTGCAGCTCCTCTCATAGTGAAAAATACCAGTTCTCACTGACGAAAACTTATTTTCTTATTTTTCAGTCATTTTACTGGAATCATTGGAAATTTCTAGTTTCTCTCTGTATGGAAGTACATAGATAAAATGTACACTTTTTCTTTGCAAGGGGAAAGGGAAGTTAGGAGACCCAGAAGGATGGTGGCTGATAAAGTCTCTTTCAGGATGACTTTGATAATGATGTGGATGCTCTGCTGGAAGAGGGTCTTCGAGCACCTAAAACAAGGAGAGTAGAAAATGAGAAATACGGTGGTGAAAGTGATCACCAGTCTGATGGAGAAACAACTGTGCAGCCAATGATGACCAAAATTAAAACCGTACTTAAAAGTAAGTTATTGATTACTAAATATCTGTAATTTTGTGTGTGTGGCTTGTGTCTTTAGAACAAAAGTGTATCAGCAAGCAAAGTTCAGGATAGCAATTCTTGTGAAACAACATGTTACAGAATTGTAGTGTTTGAAGACTTCTTACTATAGGGTATGACTTTTCACATTCCTGATTTTTGTGAGTACTTTTGATCTTCATTTGCTGTATGTAATGATAATGTATTGTAGTGTGTGCATTTGTGAAAAATTATGAAGGATGCTACCTCGGCAGTGGGGAGGTGAACAAGGGTGACCTCTTCTTTTGTCTCCATTACTGTAAAACTGTCGTAGACTGTGTGTGGCAAAATGAACAAATAATTCTGTATCAAAATTACCGCTGCTACTTCTTTTCAGTTGAAAATATAATGGAATCTGTAATTTTGCAGAATTTAATGTGGGTTAGAAACATATGCCCTTTTATTAAAGCAAAACAAAATCTTTCTACGAGACCTTTTTAGTCTTTTTTTCAGTGTCGTTTTATTCATTGAGACAGAAAAATCAATAAAAATAAAAGCCTTGATTCATTATCTGTTTTTCTCAGCTGTCTACCCAAGTTTCAAGTGATTCTTTGCTTTAAAGGTCGTGGCCGCCCTCCTACAGAACCTTTGCCAGATGGATGGATCATGACATTCCATAACTCAGGCATTCCTGTATATCTGCACAGAGAATCTAGAGTTGTTACCTGGTCTAGACCTTACTTCTTGGGCACAGGAAGCATAAGGGTGAGAGCTGTCAATTATTTAAATGCTCACTGAGATACAAAAATCAGTTGTGATCCTGCAAACAGTTGAGTATTTTTCTACATTAGTGGGCTTCTTTCCAGTGTTAGAATTAAGATATTTGAAAACTAAACCACTCTGTTTCTGAAAATAAGATGGGACTTTTCTTACTGTGTTTTATTTTTGCAATGACTAAATAAAAGTAACTTCCATCTTGATTGCTTCTTTGTGTTTTGAGTTTTGCTTTTGGTGAGCTTGAGGTACTGAAACCTTCTGTATTATTTTATTATTGCAGAAACATGATCCTCCACTTAGTAGCATTCCCTGCTTGCATTACAAAAAAATGAAGGAAAATGAGGAAAGGGAACAAAACAATGACATAACCCCAAACGGGGAAGTATCACCTGTAAAGCACCTCGATAAATCTTCAGAACTGGACTGCCAAACAGAAGAACCAGACTCTACTGCTGCTGATTCCGGGCCTTTAGATGACAAGGACCCTTCAGGGGGAGATGCAGCACAAGGAGCCTTAGGACAAGTTAAGGCCAAAGTTGAAGTGTGTAAAGATGAATCTGTAGGTATGTATGGAAAGTGGAATCTTTTCTTGGCTGGAGGTGGGTTATTGGCATTTGGGATACATATGCTTTATTCCACACTTGGCAACTGAATAATATCTTGCATGACATCAAGCGGTCAGTTGTCTTTCTGCACTGGTTTTCATATGCAGAGGTCTGGAGAAATAGTCCAGGATTTAAAAAATCAGTTCTGATTTTAGCAGGAAGATAAGCGTACAGTGGAGATTTTTGCTGAAGACTTGAGAGTCCACATGCAAAGGAAGGTTTTACACACAAAAATGTGAAAAATTTGGAAGTTTAGTCCTGTAGACTTTACATCAGTTTAAGAATCGAGTCAGTGTGTACATATGAATTGCTGTTGTCAGGTGTGTTTGTGTGACTTCTTTAAATAGGGTTTTCTATGCAGTCTCTATATTGGCTGAATTATATCTATTTTCAGTATGGTCTCAAAGAAGATAAATGTGATGCTGAAGATAAATAGTGCAGTTTAACTAGATGTGCTTATTTGTACAAGTCTAGCAGAATAAGTTATACAAATATATTTGCACTCATGCCAAAGGGTGTGATGCTCCATTATTTTGTTTATATAAGTATGCTAGTTTTTGTATAAAAGGCTGCCTGAAGAAGTCATGCCTAAATCATTGCCAAACTTACGGAGGAACTTGGAGAGAAAACTCATCTGTCACTTAACACAACCTGAGAGTACCATCCATGTAAATTACTGCTACACAGAGTACTGGTACAGAGTATAGCCTACCACTTATCTTTGTAGCGTTTGAGCGTAGAACTTGTCATTACATGTGTCCTGATCTGTCTGAAAATCACACCAAAAGATTAAAAGAAAAAAAAAAATCAGTATTTAGCAGCAAAACTAAAAGCAGTAAGCACTTATTTTCTACATGAAGTTCACCTGTCTATCTCTCTCTTTAAATAGGATCTGTTCTGTTACTGAAAAAAATAGTGAGTGGTCATGTGTAAGTGTGACTTGCATTTGGAATTCCTTGTGGAAGGAAACAATGCAAGCTCCTTGCTTTTGTTTCACTACATCTTGGGATGCTGCTATTTATTTTTGCCGATGATATCTGCCGAAGTATCCTATGAAGGAGAAGCAGCTGTACTTGAATGGGGCAGTCTTTCAGTACTCTGTATGTGAAAAGAATAGTGTTAAATTATGTTTAGAGGACAGCAGGTATTAATGGAGTTCATGCAGCATCATTATATAGAGTTTCATGGTACACTGTTCAATAAATAGGCAGCAGTAATCAGTTTTGGCTTGAGGAAATTTGAGGCTAATAGCATAATTACTGTTATTCACTGTATGCCTGGCTTCAGGTAACAAGAGGGTGGATAGTTGAAGTAGAACAAATATTAGCACTTTGTTACAAATTCTGTTGGATATTATGCTGGCTAGGGCTTAGTAAAATCTTCAAGTGACAGAATAAAATGGTCTTGTATTTTGTTTTCCAGTTTGCACAAATATTTTTGCATTTGTCCTAGTAATGGGAAAACTTGTAATTAGTTCTGTTAGTATAAAATAGCATCCCAACAGTGGAAATAGCAAACTTAATACTTGCTCAGTGGTAGAGAAAGTAACTTGGTTGTGTTTCTTAGATCTGGAAGATTTTAGACGCTATCTTGAAAAACGTTTTGACTTTGAACAAGTTACTGTAAAAAAATTCAGAACCTGGGCTGAGAGACGGCAATTCAATCGCGAAATGAAGCGGAAGCAGGCGGAATCCGAGCGGCCCATCCTGCCTGCCAATCAGAAACTCATCACCTTGTCTGTGCAAGACGCACCTACAAAGAAAGGTTAGTTTGCCTACCTGGAGTTCAGCTATTCTATATCAAAGACTAATTACAGTTCAAAGCTTGACCAACAAAAAAAAAATCCTGTAATAAATCCACTTTCTTCTTGTTCTAGAATTCTGTGTTCTTGGATCCATCGTATCACAGAATGGTTGGGGTTGGAAGGGACCTCTGGAGATCATCCAGTCCAACCCACCTGCTAGAGCAGGTTCACCAGAGCAGATCACACAGGAATGTGTCCAGGCGCACTTTTCCTTCACTGTTACATAGTGAAGGAAAAATACTGTCAAAATATACTTCCAATTAAAAAGAATAATTGCTAAATGAAAGGATTTTTATTTAAGGTTGCAGTCCTGGTAACTGGTTACTGCCTTCAGCTACTTGTTACTGTTCATTGTCACTGAAAACCCTCCTGCCTGGTCACTCAGTGCCACTGCCGCCTTGGTTCTATACCAATTCTAATTTATCCCAAATTAAGGACTGGTTACAAGTGCCAAATTGATCCAGATTAAAACCTACAATTAAAAATATACATTTAAAGCAGTTAGATGGAAACAGTTTAAGAACGAACTGTGTGTGCAGTTTTGTCCTGTGATGTGAGGAGTGGATATCGTGTCTGATAAGATGCTGGGGTAATCAGCTCTTGCCCGTGTTGGCTGTGATGCCATAAGAGTATGTTTTACTGCACTCTGATGTTTAAAGTGTCCATAGACCAGTGATTTGGGTTTTGTTCTTGTTTTGTACATTGTCAGGTTTCTGGGTTTCTTCTTAGGAGAATTAAAGCTTATGTATTGAACATTCCCTGTTACAGGGAGGTACAGTTGCATTTTTGGTTAATACACTTTATCTTAAATTCTGTAATAAGTTTAGAGCCACATTGAAATCATCCAAATTAAGGACTTACTTGCACTTTATCTGTTGAAACCTTAACTTTCTCTCCCATACTGCTGTAGTGCCTGCTCAGACGGTGTTTGTGCTCTTGACTAACAGTACTGTTGCAGCAAAAAGGAAAATAAAATGGGACTTTCAGATAAAAAGAGCGTGTTCAGGGTAAGAGGACAGTGGTCTGATTTGTGGCTTCTAAACCAAATTTTGTGAGGGGAAAAAAAATGGAGTGATTCTGGTTTGTGGATTTGAAGTCTCCATGCCTGTTAGAAGGAAGATCCGTGTTTAGGAACAAATTAGAGGTTTTCTAATTGATGCTAGCTGCCAAAAATGCTGTCTGCAGAGGTCCAGAGACCATGGGACTGCAACCATTGAACACATTGACTTAGCTCATAATTAGTGCACTTGCAGTTGTTAATAGAACTTTCTCCGGCTCATTTCTCAATACTTTTCTAGAGAAAATAGACTTTGAGGTCCATGTCTGATTCAACAGCATTGCATTGAATTTAAGCAGGCACTTATCCCTTGGAGCTTGTCATTTATGCATTTGTAGTAGACATTGTCTTTTAAAGACTGGAACTACTGAACTGTCTTCCCCTCCCTCTTTTTTTGTAGAATTTGTCATTAATCCCAATGGGAAATCTGAAGTTTGTATACTGCATGAATATATGCAACGAGTCCTAAAGGTTCGCCCTGTTTACAATTTCTTTGAATGTGGTAAGTCTGTTAAGATTTTTTTAATCGACCACACACTGTTTTGAAGGGCTTATCTTATGCTTGGGTATTTATTTTAGGTGAATGTTGTGGGAGAATGCACTTGATGCTTAATCAGGAATCTAAAAATATTACATTTATGGCAAATATAACTGGAATGAAATTAATGTTGGCATTTTTTTTCTGTAAATTCCAGCCAGATTGCCATATCTAGCTGCATTTGAGATTGCTTTACAAAGTGGTAAAGCATACATTCCTTGCATTTTTGCTTTTGCCAGGCTTTTCTGGGGGTACCTTATGGAGGAGGAAGAAATTACAGCTTTTTGAGCAGCAGGCTTGAAAGGATTAAGTCCTGCAGTCAGCAGCCAAGGAATTACAAGTTGGGCATCTTAGTTTAGTGTGGAATCTATAATTATTTGGAGTTACGTTCTTCCTATATATGCATTACATAATATAATTGAATTTTCAATGTGAGAATGTGTAGTTCTTGTATTTACACTGTGTTAGTGATGCAAAGATTTTGGAATTAACCTTTGGATTCTGATAGATTACAAGTGGCCTCTTAATGTAAAAGTTCTTCATTTGGAAGAGTGAAGCACATGGTGGTAAGTCTCTGTTAATGGAAATCTCTGTTAGTTTTTCAGATATCGGAGTAAGAAATTCTTCAGTCTTTCTGCAGAGTAAACTATTTCCATCCCTCTGCAAGTTGAAATGAAGAAAATGAATCTTGATAGCAGTGCCGTTTCATGCTCATGATGAGTATTGTACACTGGGAATTCTTAAAAACTGTCTTTTTCTTTCCTCCTCCATTTCCAGAGAACCCAAGTGAACCTTTTGGAGCCTCAGTGATCATTGATGGAGTGACTTATGGGGCAGGAACTGCCAGCAGCAAAAAACTTGCCAAGAATAAAGCTGGTAACATTTTTTCTTTGTTAATACCAACTGCTGAATTGTTTATCTGTTTTCATTTCTGCCTTGAAGATGACACATTTGCAATAGTAAGTAGGAATTGTTTTGTTAATAGCCAGAGAAGGTACAGTCCTGTCTTTTTGGGAAAAGTGATATTTCTAGGGGAGATGTGAGCCTTGCTTAAAGAGTGCTTCATTCTGCTGGTTTTCTTTACAATCATTGTTTAAAATAAATGTAATCAGGGTTTTTTAATCGTTTTCTGCAGCTCGAGCTACACTGGAAATCCTTATTCCCGACTTCGTTAAACAGACCTCTGAGGAGAAGCCCAAAGACAGTGAAGAACTTGAGGTATTGAGCTCTTGTTTGCTGGCTGTCACTGCTGGAGTCTGTTTTTAAAAACGTTCCACCTTCACTGTCAGAAATATTGATGAACATTTGTAACATTTTTCTCAGATGGAAATTAGAAATTCTTCATTTATAGCAAGGTCTATAGCAATGAAAGTACCTTTATTTTTTCTATCAGAACTGATCAGAAAATTTACTGTCATGCGGAGTCCCTTGTTGAAATATCAGGTCAGTTACTGAAGACCTGAAATGTTCAAGCCCCTGGGCTGCCTGTCCTGCCCTGGCTTCCAGAGTCCTCTGCTTGATGCCTTGAAAAGTTCGGAGCTGACGCTTTCTGGTTCTGTGTGGTTGTCTTAGAAGACCAAGTGAGAACTAAAAGCGCCCAGGCTTCTGAGACATTTTCACTTGGCTGTGAAAGCCACTTATTGCCAAATTGGACAGCTCAAATTTCAGACTTTAAGCAACGTCATCTGAGAAAATCAAAGGAGAAGTTTCTTTAAGTGGTGGAGGGTGTGTGCTATATTGGAAACGTTAAATAGCTAGTTGATCAGTGAAATGTTCGCTTCAGTTCAGCACATAACAGACCATCAGTGAGGAGTAAGGGAAAAATCAGTGGTCAGCCTGGAAGGAATGCTTTAATTTTTAAAGGTGTAGAGCACAGAATGAGTTGTTTGTAGGCTTGTTTTAACTTAAAACTGTGGTGTATGCCCTCCGCTCTTGAAGTGCTCATTAAGAAAAGGCAGAGAATGTTCTCCGTTTTTTAAAATACAAAATGTTCTGATAGCTGTTATGTTTTCATTTATTAATTTATTATTTTGGTGAGTAGAATTTCATAATTAGTTGAAACAAATAAAATAACCTTGTCCTGAGCGAGAAAGGATGACAAAGGGTTTATAAGATTGTATAAGTGGGACATAAAAATGACAACGTCAAATTGGAGTTAAAAGAATTATTTAAATTTCTGTCTGCAAATACATGATTAGGTCTTACTGGTGTTGGTAAATACCTCCCATTGTGGATTTAAAAACACTTTTTAAAGTATTAAGCACAGAGTAACTGAATTTGTTTAATGCTACAGAGGAGAAATGAGGCTTAAGAACAGCATTAAGGTCTTACTTGCACAAAAGCTCAAGAACTCAATAATTCTTTTTGATTGCTTTGTAGTATTTTAACCATATCAGTATTGAAGACTCACGGGTATATGAACTCACCAGTAAAGCTGGACTCTTGTCTCCATATCAGATTCTCCATGAGTGCCTTAAAAGGTGAGGCTGCGGAGTAGGAGGTTTGGGCTGGGACGCACTGGTTGCTGGTACCCGCTGTGTTCCACGGTAACTGGGATGTTTGTGGGCTGGCCCGGCTTCACTGTAAGGTGTGGTGTGGCCTGAACTGGGGGATGCTGGATCTTCCTTTAATTCAGATTTGCTGTTTAGGCCTCTTATGGGATTGGGACATGTATCAAGGAAAAACAAATTTATTTGCAAGCTTACCTTTCAATTCAAGTAAAGTTTCTGATCTAAAAAATAAATCTCTATTAACGAATGTCTTGAAATCCCAGAATCCCAGAATGTCAGGGATTGGAAAGGACCTCAAAAGCTCATCCAGTGCAATCCCCCTATGGAGCAGGAACACCCAGATGAGGTTACACAGGAAGGTGTCCAGGCGGGTTGGAATGTCTGCAGAGTAGGACACTCCACAACCTGCCTGGGCCAGGCTCTGTCACCCTCACTGAGAAGTTGTTTCTTCTCAAATTTAAGTGGAACCTTTTGTGTTCCAGTTCGAACCCGTTACCCCTTGTCTTTACCATGGGTTGTATCTTATTCCATTGCAACAACTGTCAAAGATAACTGAAACCACTTCAGTGGTTTGTAATTTTGCTTAATATGTAATATTGATTTTGTTTTTGCTTAAGAAACCATGGAATGGGTGACACATCCATAAAGTTTGAAGTGATTCCTGGTAAAAATCAGAAGAGTGAATATGTCATGACTTGTGGCAAACACACGGTGCGAGGCTGGTGTAAGTACAGTACTTGGTATGACCTCTGGTTATATCTCCCTTTTATCCTGTTCTCCTATGTTGTCAATTTTGTATCTCAATTTTGAACAACACAAGTAAATATTGGTGTCCGTGTAATGTGCCAGTATTGACACGTTTTCGTAATTATTTTACAGGCAAAAATAAAAGAGTGGGGAAGCAGTTAGCTTCGCAGAAAATCCTACAGCTACTGCATCCGCATGTGAAAAATTGGGGCTCTCTTTTGCGTATGTATGGTAGAGAGAGTAGCAAGATGGTTAAACAGGTGAACATGATTTTGTTTGGTTGTAACCTACTTTGTGGTTTTGCTTTTCTGTTTTTCTGGGGTTTCTTATTTGGTTACAAGAAAGTGGTGTCTGGTTTGGCAGGGTAGTGCTGTTCTGTCACGGTGAAGGCCGTGTGCATTTTATGAGAAATTCTCATTCTTTTGAATTGGTTCTCCTACCTTGCTGTTGTCGGAATATAGATGGCGCTTTCATTGCCTATAATAATTCTAATATCGCATCTTCCAGATTGAAATTATATAACCTATTTAATATTTCACCGACTTGTGTAAATATGTTATTACTTAACAAAGTATAACTAGCACAGATTAAACTTCTGCTCCGCTTTTGGTGGTTGTTTTTTTCATCAAAAAATCTCATCTCTTGTTGCTTGTGGTCCCATTGAATAGGAAACGTCTGATAAAAGCGTGATAGAACTTCAGCAGTATGCCAAAAAGAACAAGCCAAATCTGCACATCCTTAACAAGTTACAGGAAGAAATGAAAAAATTGGCACAAGAAAGAGTGAGTATCCACGCTTCTGTATTTCTAAAGAGGCAGAACGCCACAGTTCAGAGCCACCGAGTAGCAGAATGTAGAGAGATTTAGAGATTTTTCATCCTGTCTTTTAAACGGGCTTCTAACTGAATTTTACCTACTTTGGTAAATTTCTTTTTAACATTAGAACAAATTAGTCTTGCACCAAGATTGACATATAAATTTGGCTGAAATGGTTCAAAATTTTAAAATGGTGCTTTATTCTACTCTATTTCTGATGCGTCATGGGGTTTGTTTCCTATCCTTTTAGGAGGAAACGCGAAAGAAGCCCAAGATGACGATAGTGGAATCGGCTCAGCCGGGCAGTGAACCTCTGTGTACCGTGGACGTGTAAGGAGGAGATTCACAAGTGGGAGCAATAACACACAAATGGAGGAGCTAGATTTTCAACAATTACTTAAAAATTGTTTGCTGCAGAATGTGAGATAACTTTTAAAATCCAAGCTGCTTCAGTTACGCATTGTTCTTTTGCATCGTCAGGGCAATATTCAATATGACTTTTTCCTACTTTGTTTTTCTTTTCTCTTTTTTTTTTTTTTTTTAATACCTCTGAGATGTGTACGTTTAAAGAATTGATCCTGAAGATCTTTACTTGGGCAAATGCACAGAGGACAGGCATGTTCACACAGGATATACTCCATTAAGCACTTTTTCCTGGAAAGCCATCCGTGTTGTTTGCAATGGATGTGTTTTAAGGATGGAATTCAGATTATCTATGTACAGGTCGAAGCTGATATTATATATATACACACATTCATATATATGTATATATAAAAGAAGTATATGTACATCTCCTTGTATGAACATGCCTCAAACTATTTTTGTGAAACGTTTTGTTGCATTTCAGCACATAATAATATGCACTGAGAAGACACTTTGGTGACAAATACATGGAAGTGATGAGCAATGTTCCTAATGCCATAGGATTAGGCCAGTAATGCCATTTCTTTTGTTCTGGTTTTTTTTTTGTCTCCTGCCAGGCTTAGTTATTCAAGACCACAGTATGCAGATTTTTTTATTACTTGAAAAGAACAAGTATACCTGGTAGTGTTAAGAGCAACAGGCTGGATATCCAAAATCATTGGGTTTTACGTCAGTTGAAAAGAGCCCGTGTTAGTTTACGGATCAGTTGAAAGGGGGAAATGTGGCCCTCTGTATTTGATTAAAATAAAAACTGTCATTTGAAAGGCTGTTTTCAGAGCTTGGAGCCAAAACACAGCTGCCCATGGTCGACAGGCTGGAAATCCTTTGCCAGTGAGGTGTTTAAAGACCTTCCACTCCCTTCTCCCAGCAATAAAACAGTTTCTCATTTGTTTGGAGTCAGAACACGTCTGACTTGCTCAATTAAGTCTTAATTAATGTGCACTGTAAAAGCAAAGAATTGAAAAAAAAAAAGAAGAAGAAATAATAAAACAAACCACAACCTTGAGAAATCTGAAATAACTGCAGCAATTCAGGTTTTTTAAGAAGTTTTTGGTTTTACTTTTTTTAATGACATTTTTAGTTTTTAAAGAAAAAGTGTAACTTCTGCAATGTAAATTAGAATGTAGATTTGCAATATGACTTAGAGTAATGAGTAGAATGAGACCAGAACAGGTTATAATGATAAATAAGAAAATCACAAATATGCAACTATTATAAATACAATCTTTGACAAAACAGGCAGCGCTCACTGTGTCACCGGAGGCTTTGCTTTGTGAAACAAGGCACGGAAGAGAGAGTTGCGGCCGCGGTGCCAGCGCTGCTCTGTGGGTTCTGTTCCTCTGGGTGCTGGCAGCGAGTCTCCCCTTGGAGCCATTGCTGTGGCTTCTTCAGTTTGTTCTCCAGGAGGAGAGGGACCCCCAGGCTGCTGTTCTGGGGGCTCATCCCAGCCTGGTGCTGCTGAGGGTCCCAGTCCCGCTCCCAGCGCTGGATGGGCAGGTTTAGTCATTGCTGCAGCTCCTGGGACCGGGACAGGGAGCTGGGGCTTGCGGGGGGTTGTTTTGTTTCTTGGGTTTCTTTGTTGTTTTTTACCATGTTAGACATAGAGTGCTGCAGTATAATGAATTTAGTGCCTACTGGATTGTAACAATATTGGCATCAGTATTGTAAGACCTCCTTTTAATGTCACCCGTTATTTTGGATTCGAATCTGTATTTCAAACTAATGTTCTCTAAGATGTCGCCTATAATGTTTGAGGTTAAACGGGAGGACTCTTGGAGTCTTACCTGTTTCTGTGTTTGAAATGCTCAGAGGTCTCTGCAAATACGAATTCACCCTTTTTTATTGCTATATTTAGCTTTTCAGTTCCACGAGTTGTAGTCCTGTTAGAACAGGATACGGGTAGTTGGAAGGACTATACATGAACTATTATTTAAAGAAGTGGCCTATCTGAAAAAAAAATCTCCAGGAAACACTGCCTCTTTTTTTTTTAATAGCTTTAATAAATCTCCATCTTTCGAAGGGTATATAATATTGGTGCAGTAGTGACAAGCAGTGATTACTGTTTGTCTCTCTTTTTATTGTTTTGTTTTCATAAAGACAGGGCTTATATCTTCTATGCCTAAATATATTACTCTCTTAGGTAGGTTTTACTTCAGCTTATGTGTTTTCAGCAGGAAAATCTGTACTTGGATGGCACTGTAAAAGACAAATCACCCGTGTAGATCTTTTCAGTTCTCTGAAATGGGAATGTCGTTGCATTTGCAGGTCACCTGCACAACATCCGTAGATGCCTCGCTGACAAATTTGCTTTCATTATTTTTCAGAGGATCGCTGTATTACCTCAGTCTGCCACTATCAGAATTGCAAGGTGACCATTGCCCTTAATTAAAACATACAGAGATTTCATTGTGAACCAAAGCCTAGAACGTATATTATGCATTCAAAACAAAAACAAACAAAAAAGGATGGTATTAGACCTTGCTGCAGCCTTTAACTGGAGAGATGTCCAGAAAATAGCGCAATAACTGCTGGAACAAACAACTTTAACTGCTGTCAATGTCATTGTGAAGTATTGTGTTTTAATGTTTACTATTGGTTGGAGTGTAACAGTCTTGCATTTGCACATAAGCACGAGCTGCTGTGATAGAGGATAGATCATTGCATTAACTTCAGCTTCTGCATGAACACTTGCAGTGTGATTCCAGATGTATCCTAAACTTGTCGTGTAACTCTTGTGTGTTTTCTAGGTAATCGGCTGTAAAGGTTTAGATCTTGATTGTATGAATGCATAAAACAACTGCTGCTTTTGTCACTGGTATTTGTTATTTATCCCCTCTGCCTCCAGAGGAGGATGGGTATTTTTATAGGGATGGAGTGTATTTTGTAAGAACTGTTCCATCCTTTGGGAATTAGACAGTTTTTGCTTTGCATATTATGTGCTTCTCGACAAAAGTGTGGTATATTGACTTTAAGGATTAAATTAGTTGTGCATTCAAATCTTTATGGTACTGATGGATAACTTACTGTGACTTCCAGTGAATAGTCAGATGCTACCTATTTAAACACCAGTCATCCAGCTTTTTCTTAAATATTTATTAAACAAAACTGATGAAGTAGTCGGGTACTCAGAAGTTTGGAAAGACTTATGCATAGACTTAACTGTTGTATGTAAACTTCCACTTTCCTGCGACGCTGTTAGGCTTTATACAAATATCTTTGTAACATCAGAGTATTGAAAAGCATCATGATTATCTTATTAATTCTCTAGACTGTACTTTGGTCCTGGGCTAAAATTCAGGAAGTGAGAGCCTCCTGACTTTCCGTGGAAAGAAATGTGAAGTGCAAGAAGCCATGCTGTTGTTAACCAAATAAAATGATCAATTGCAGTATTCTGATGTGTATCTGAGAAAGTGGGAAAAAAACCCAACAAACCACCAAAACAAAATTCATTCTTATTGCCCAAGTAGGTACCAGCGGTTACTGTACAAGTTGTATTGGGTGCAGTTGCTTGATGCCAGTGCTGAATTGGTACAACTATAAAGCCTCATTTTCACTGAGCCTCTGCTTGCTTTTTTTTCTGCACAATCATATAATCCTATGTGTTTGGTCTTTGAGTACTACATGTGTATTTTTCAGACAATTAGTTTTGAGCAATAAAGTTTGATATTATAAAATGTTCCAGTGTGATCAGTATTACAGTAGCTTTAGGATATTTAGAAACTTATTTCCTTGATTACTATAGGTATTTTCAAATAGAAATCAAAACAGTGAAGGCTCATTAGTTATGGAAGTATTTAATCACTTTTTTGGTAAGGAACTGAATATTTACACAGTTAGACATCACCTGGAATTGAACTGAATTACAACTTTTTCTTGAATGGTAACAGTTTCTGGAAGCGTCTCTCAGGAGTTAAGCAGATCCCCCCCGTTGGGTGCAGGATCAGCCCGGCTCGGAGCGGCGGCAGGGCTGGTACCATCCGAGCGCTCACAGTCTGCTCCGGCTGCTGTGACATGAGCAGCATCAGGTGCTGCTCCAGCACAACTCCCGTTCGCACAGTCGCCCCTCTCAAAGAGGATCAGCAGCTCGCAGTGCCGGGTCTGAGGGAACAGATCCACGGCCAGCGCTTTGACGGGACGGAACGAGGCTCCTTTGACTCTGTTGGAAGGGGCCCGGCACAGACTTGACGGGAAAGAAAGGGGAAGAAGAACTGTATGAATGTTCCGGTACGCTGCTCATCACTGCTGCTCTTCTAAGAAAGGCTTTTCTCCCCCAAGCCTCAATTCTGGGATAGGGTTATTTATCACCCCTAATATCTCTATTGCTACTTGCTTATTGCTCAGTGCAGCTCCATGCTTGCTGTGGAGCAGCTGTCAGCTGTTTCTAGTGCAACGTAAACCTCAATGAATATGGCTTAAAAATGCGGTGATGCTTCCCCTCCCCAGGAAGCACGTATTTTCCTCTTACCACATTGACTTAGTCAACTTAATGCAAGAAATACTCACTCCACAAAGTTATTCATTGCAGCTCTGGGGTTGCAGGATACATAGATCAGCTTCTTCAGATGCTCAGCTCTTCTAATGGCAAGAATCACCTTGGAATCTAGATGATCAAAACCGAAACAGCCGTTTACCAGTTCTGTGTGGAACAGACTGGCACCAGAATTCCAGGTTATACTCCAGCACAAACAAAACGGCTGCAACACTCACTTGCTTCAAGCTACACCTGAAGCCTCCCGCTTAATTTATTCCATTGGTGTTTTCTTAAGCTTTACCACCAAACCCCAATTAGCAGAACAGACTTAAGAGAAGGTACTTACGCAGTCCAGCTCGTGGCGGATCTACGATAGTAATCAGGTTCTGAGGAGCTAATATGTTAATTAGGGAAGGAACAATATCTTCAGCCTTCCCACAATGAAATTCGATATTATTCAGTTCTATAAAAAAATGAAAAGACGTTACCAGAGCACTTATCCAGTCAAAGCATCTTGCAGTACACTCAAGCTGGGTATTAAGTTCCAATGCCTTAGAAACTACACATTGTTTGGTCTACCCGGACATCAGTGTAACTTAAACAATCACTGGTACTTCAGATCATTTAAACAACAGCAACTTGAGCACCTTCCATTATCTGGACAAAAGCAAAACTCCACAAAAAATTGATACTGTTAACATTTTATCTATTGGGGTAACTGTGGCTTCAGCTCATTTTTCCGCTGAAAAGTTTTATTTTTTGGAGAAAAAAAAAGCAGCAAGCTGTTAGTTAACAGGAAAATAAATTAACATGGTGGTTGTTCTCAAGAGAGAGTAAATGTTCAAAATGGACAAGATTACTAACAACATGGAATTCCAAGCTGCTTAGATAATGTAAATAGAAACAACTACTCTACTCGTTAACAAAGATCTTTGCATTTTAGCTGAACTAACCGTTAATCTGGGCGTTCACTTTGGCATCCTGTACAGCTTCTTGGCAGAGTTCAATTCCAATCACTTTCTTTACTTTCTATAGAATCAAAGGGAAAAGATCTGTCTGTGGTATGTAAATGTGACTGTAACCATTATTTACATCATCAGTAATGACTATATGTGAACACTGACTAGTAGCTGGTCAGAGAATTCTTGCCTTGCAGCCGAAAAAGGGCTGAGAAGGAACCTGTGCTAATAAAGAGGGACTTGTAGAGGCAAATTGTGGGATGAACACCATTCATCCCAAACAGCACGTGACAGACTCCAGTTAGGCTGGCGTCTTCCTTTTGGGGGGCCAGACTTCCTTCCTTACATGCTGCAGCAAGCACCGCTCTAAAAATTAGGCAAGAAACGTGAGTGGATAGATTCTAGTAAATTTTGGCTCTCCTGTAGAACTTCTGCCTCTTTGCACTGAATCAGTTCCCAACACAAGGGTGAGCTTTCACAATGACTTGGTAAAACAGCTGTGGGCAGTTTAATGAGTAATTAAGTTTAAAAAAAATAAGATACGATGTGTTTAATTTCAAGTATACCAAGTATTTTCTTTCATTGTAAGCACAACTAAATATCTGCATCTGTTAAAAGTAGATGATATCCAGGAAGAGAAGTTACCTGTGCCAAAGAAATCCCGATAGTTCCTGTACCGCAGCAGATGTCGAGCACCGTGCTCTCTGGGCTCAGCTGCGCCCACTCCCCAATGGCCGTGTACAGAACTTCGGCAGCTTGTGTGTTCACCTGGGAAATGATGTGTCAAACAGGTCTGTTTCTCCATAAATATTAAATGTGTTTTAATGAGTCTTAGGAAAAATGTTTTCTTGTTCCCAAGAAACAAGTCAACTCCACATGTAAGTTAAAGTTGCATATACGTGACCTAGACCAGCACGTGTTAAGACATCATTCCATGGTTAAAGTCTCACTCAATTCTCTCTGACAAATAATGTTTTATTATCTATGTCCTAGTGAAAACATGACTTGTTCTACAGTTTGGAAGCTAGAGGAGACAACAAATAAAATAATTAAGCAAAATGCTTGCCCAGGCTTTAAAGTGTTGAAAGGCAAGAAATAAATTTTGGAAAAACAAGCAAAAATTAGTACTACAAAGATTCCTGAACTAAATATTCCATATTGTGTATACATAAAGGCTGCCGTTCTATGGGGGGCAAATGATATTGAACCAGTAAAAATAAATAAATTTGTCTTCAACATGCCCTTGGCAAGTTTACACTCGTTCACTGTTTTACAGCCAAAGATAATACTCAAATCACAGTAAATACATCAAAGATTACATCTCTAGGTATATAATATCTTGTTACACAGTATTATCCAACCTTAAGGGTATTAATGCAAATCCAGTTAAATTAGCAACTTATGTCATCCTTACCTGAAAAAATGCATTAGGAGAAATTCTAAATTTTAGGCCAAGAAGTTCTTCATATATGTACTTGTCACCAGCCACATGCTCCAAAGGCAGGTCTTCGAGATTGGGAGATTTCCTGGAGGGCGCAGGGAGGGCAAGGCGTGGGGACGTGGAATAAAAAGGAAAAGAAACCCAAACAAACCATGTTACCATTTTTACCAAAGCAGTAGTCATCTTAAAGATTGTAGTACTACATACTAAGCAGTAATCATTTTAATAGTGGGCCAACATTTATCATATCCTTTTAGAGACCATCTTCTTGGCCATTTTTTATTACTGCCAGCAGTAGGACCTACACTGTCTCTAGATGGACAGGGTGTGAGCCTTGTGCTCTGTGGCAGAGGAGGGGAGATTAAAAAAAATCACATCAAATAGGCAAGAAAGGAGGGAGAAGTTACTTTTTGATAATACTAAATATCTATCTCCTGCAGCAAACACTTCTACAGCTTGACAGGCAACTAGTAGTGAGTGGGCTCACTCACTGAAACCCCCCCTGTCTTTATCCAGTGAACACTGCAGGAGAACAGGAAATTTCAGGAGTCTCTTGTGAACAGGGTAAATAACTTCAACAAGTGAGTAAGGCTGCTGCTGCCTTTAGGAAACAGACACAATGACGGTGTGGAAGTGCCACCACCACAGCGAAGTCAAGTCCCTCACCTTTGTCCTTCCTCCACGAAGTACAGAGACGTGACGCCGCTGCTCTTTCCCATCCCTTCTGTGAAGTATTTTGCCAGAGAGATTTTCAGGTCAGCTAGCTCTTCTTTACTTAATTTCTAAAGGTTTCATTTGAAAAAAGGGAGTATAATCATCTTAGTGACTTAAAGATATGGTTTTCTGTATGCCTTGTGTAAGCATATTAATTGCTCATTTGCATGTATCATGTAAACAACACCAAGTAATCATTCTACTTCTCTTTTGCATGCACTATTCATAAATGTATATAATTTTAAAGCTATGTGTCTGAGCTGCACATTATAAATCAACTTAAATACCTGCGGATTAAAATAAACAATTGCCATAACGTGGCCGTTCCTGCTGGTCCGAACCGTGAGCTGTTTCCAGTGACCTTCGTAGGTTTCAGGGCTGTAAACTGAGTAAGGAGTTGACCTGCAATTTCCAGAAGCTCAGTTATTTAACAGAGAACTATTTTATTACATAACATTCAATAGTTCATTGAAACAAAAGAAGTTCATTGTGCAAAGTGATGAAAAACATTAAGTATAGAGGTGACATTGATCTGTCAAGAAAATAATGACTTGCACATCTGAATTAAGAAGCAAGAAAAATGAGACTGATGCATAGATGCCATCTCCTAGTGCAAAATAATCTGTCCCTGCTTCTCACCATCCTCTTGCCCATTTTAACCCATCCAAAATTATCGACAGGATATAGGCAGCTTCCGCACAATCAGAGAATGACACTTTCTACTATGCCTTAATTGGATCCTGTGCTCCATACCAAGTTCAAACTTTCAATCTTCATTATTCTTCTGAGATTTCCATTTTTTTAAGAAACCACTCTTTTTTTCTAAAAAATATTGTTGCTTGAATTTCCTACTTTTGTTTTATTCCTTGTTGTAGGATGATTCTTGTCTTCATCCAATGAAGCAACTGACCTTTGTTATTCAAATTCCTCTTTTAAAAAGCCTTTTTTCTGAGTATTTCTTTGCAATTTGCGGAAGAAGCTCTAAAATAACAGACACTTCTAATTGCAGACTTATACACCTCATTGCTTGCAATGAAGCTGCGTTCGTCTCACAACAGCTGAGCAAGAGCAAAATACCCAGCGATCCAGGCACAAGATGTAAACATTGAAGAATTGCTGAAAATTGAAACTGATAGATCTTAAAGCTCAAAAAAACACTAAGCTTTCAATGATATTTAATTTTATAAATATTTTTGAGTAAGATATCAAAACCTTTATGGAGAACTCATTTTACTTATGCTCACCTTATGTAGTCTTGGAAAGCTTTTACTACCTTTTTGGCAATAGCAGGAATGTGAATAGTATCAAATGGCTCCACTACAGCACATGTACCACCCTTATATTTGCCAAGACGACAACCCACAGTTTTGTCTTCTTGATTTACACCAATCCCAATCAAGAACTCACATTTGTTGCGATATTCAGTCTAGATTCAAAATAAAGTTATGTAAGATATTTACACAGCACTTTTTCGTACATACCAAGTTTCTCCTGAAACAACCTTCATGTGGTTAAATGCATTTGCAAAGGGACACAGGACATTCAGTTCATATGGATGATATTAATGGATTTTGATGCACGAGAACTAACAGCAATGATTTAAAGTACTAGTAAGTGTTCTTATTTAAAGAGCAAAATATTCCCTCTGTTGAAGAATGTCTGTATTAGCCTGTTACACAAGCTTATACGGACAGCATATTAATTTAAAGTTAGAATATCCAGTTAATTGTAACTGTTCTGCTTTCTGTAAATATTTACACACAGTATTTAAACGATAGGCAACATCTGAAATTTATCACTCATTACAACAATAAGTCAAATACGCAGTTTGCCTACTGCCTCTTAAGACCAACTAATTGAACCCTGAGCTCATTAACCCCATTCCACACTTTACCTGGGATTACTTTACCTGTAATGGTGACGCTTTCACTCCCTCTACTGGGCAACACAATTTATTATACTTCTGCTTCTGCAGGAACAACCAAGGTAATAAAGCTCTGTTGTTATTTCCTATTTCCCTGGCCAAATCAGAAATAAAAATTGTAAAGTATGCATTTAGAAAAGCTGAGGTTAACAGTTACATGAGACATTTTTTTTGTACAGGGCATAACGAAGTATCAGATTATCAGATCAAGATTATTTCTTCCAGAGGGATTTTTAACAGGCAACCCCCTCCAACTTTATAAGAGCTGTTATCTGAAAAATAAGAGTTAACTGTAGCTATAGAGGTCTGTACTAGATTTACCAATCTACCTGTGCATGAAAAGAACACCAATTTTATCTACATAAGTAAGGCAAGAGATAGCAGTGAGATATTGTTCTATGAAGACCAGACATAAAAATTTTAGAGGATTTCTAAAGAGAAAATCCTAATAGCAATTTACCATCTCTATAGACTGATTACCTCTTAAACCATTTGATGTTGCCACTTTTTATAAGGACACAAACATCCTTCTGCTTAGGCCTATGGAACAACAGACCTTAAACCAATACCCCTTCATTCACCAATCTTTCAAGGCTGACCAAGTTTTGCCAGCTGGAACAGTTTTTAATTCCCAGCATCCCAGACTATGTTTTCTTTACTTCGCCAGGGGATTTGGGTTTTGACCCAGCTCTAAGTTACTTTAGAGATAGCAATTTGTGCAGATTAAGCTATAACCCATCATAAGGTCAAGTCCTATGAACATTACAGTAGCTTTACAAACAGGAATTACTTTGTCAGCTTCTGCAGCACTTGCTCACATTCCTGCTTCTTCTGGGCCAGCTGCTCCTCATAGGGCAGGTTCCAGAGCGGGGTCACCACGTCCGCTATCTGCTTGCTCAGGGGCTCCTCTCCGCTGGCCTTGTGGGGAGCCGGTCGCTTCACCTCTCCCTGCTCCGTCTCCTCTTCTTTCTTCCTTTTCTTCGCGATGGGGTCAGCTTTGGGCTTGGCGAGCCTGACGCTGAGGTGCCGGCTCTTCCACAGAACCCCATGCAGGACTCGCATGGCCTTGTCCCTCTCCTCCTCGCTCTTGAACGTCACGAATGCGAACGTCTGCTTCCCGAAAAGTTTGATCTTATGGGGGTTGAGCCCATACTTGGCAAGGAACTTTTTCACATCGTTAAACCCGATGTACTTGGGAAGGTTTTGTATTTCTACTTTATAGATCTCGGAGGTGAACAAGTCCCCCTTGATGTATCTGTACACGTCGGGGCTCCCCGCGGGGTCACCCCCGGCCTTGCGCTCCGCTCCGGCCCCACCTCCAGCCTCCGGCACAGCGGCCGCGCCGGGCTCGGGCTCGCTCGGACCGCTCGGCTCCGCCATGCGCCCGCCAGCCCCGCGGGCACGGCCGCCCTCAGCGGCGCCAGCGTCCGCTCCGCCCGGCCCGCGTCAGCCCGGCCCGCGTGTCCCCGCGTGTCCCCGCGTCAGCCCGGCCCGCGTGTCCCCGCGTGTCCCCGCGTCAGCCCGGCCCGCGTGTCCCCGCGTCCCCTCCGCCCCGCGCTGCCTCGTGCCGCGCTCCTGGGGGCGGGGCTGTGGCGTCACCGTAGCAATAGGAACGGGGGGTAAGAAACGTTTGTTGTGTTGTTTTGTTTTGTTTTTTTAATGTCTGCAGCTCAGTGCTCCCGCTCTTCGCGCGCGGGATCAGCTGCGACGATTAAAAGTAATAATAACAGCGACGAAGATATTACCGCCGTCCGTCACGCACGCGGGCGCCATCTTGGGTCCGGACGCGCGGCGGCCGCCGCCATGGCCGCAAGGGCTGATGGGAAGCGTCTCAGGAACGGGACATCAGAAAAAGCCTCGGCGGGGGCAGGCCGCGGCCGGGATGGGGAGCGGCGCTGCGGGCCGGTGCGGCCGGGGGTGGCGGGTGCTCGCTCCGGGCCCGGGCCCGGGCCCGGTCCCGGTCCCAGCAGCCGCGGCGCTCCGGGGCGGGGCGGGAGCTGAGGGAAAGTGGGTGTTTCCCATCGGGCCTTGCGGCGGCGCGGGCTGCGGGAATGAGGTAAAGGCGGGAGGGGCGGGCGCGCGCGGCAGGAAGCGCGGCGGGCGGGCAGCGAGCGGAGCGCAGCGAGCCCGGCCCCATGGCGGACACCAAGGTGAGGGCGGCGGGCGCGCTGCGGGCCGGGGGGCTGGTGCAGGGCGGGAAGAGCTGGTGCTGAGGGGGGAGGCGGGCGGGGGGAAGTAGAGGAGGCAACGCAGGCCGGGGAGAGCGATCGGGGCGGGAGAGTAACGGGAACAGGTGGGGCCCGCCGGGGGCAGAGGGCCTGAGCACCCCTGTCGGGGTGGGGGGGCGGCTCACGGTACCGAGGGGCTTAGGCGGGCGTGGGGACCTGCGGTCAAGCAAGGCCTGGGGCCGGGAAGGACGCGCCGAGGGCCTTGTCAGGGGGCGCGAGGCCCCTCGTTCCGCCCGGCTCCGCGCGGCCGTTTCCGGCGGCCCGGGCGCGTGTGTCCCCGGGGCCTGTCCCTTGGCGGCGCCCAGCGGGGAGGCCGAAGCGGCCCCGCTCTGCCCGGCCTGCGCCGGCCCCTCCCCAGAGTACGGACCCCTGAGCCCCCCATGGGCGCCGCAGCTTCGTCTGCGGCTCGGGAGCCTTGGAGTGAACCCTCTGCCCGTTTCCCTCCTTTCTTCTCCTCCTTTCCCTCCCCTCCCCCAGCCCCGCGGCCCGGCCGGAGGAGCAGCCCCACGTGCTTTATATCGCAGCAGGGCGGGATCTCATCGTGATAGCGGGATCTGCTTTTTCTTACATGAGGCTGTTGTGAATTACGCGTTTCTTATGGTTTCTGTAATTAGCTGGTCAGGCACAAAACGGACGATGAGTTTCACTATGGGATGTGCTACTTACTACTGGAGGAGACAACGTGTGAAAGTTTGGCCAGTGTTTCTTTTCCTGTTTCTGGAAAACAGATGTGTCTTAATATCTTTCTCACTTTTTTCTTTCATACTGGAACACTAGGGACATAAAGCTGATGATAACTGGTGTGATGTTTGAACATAACCAGAATTTATTTTGCAATTTTTCTTACCTAATTCCTCCTCAGCCCTTTATTCTTGTCCTTTTTATGTGTGTTTTTTTTTAACTATTTAGTAAAAATAGACTGCATCATTTTGATTTGCTTTATGCATGTGTGGTGTGTACCTGCTCTGTAAAATATATTCTATGTAGAGCCTGTAAGAGTGGACTCCTTCATCTGTAAAGTGAAAAAAACGTTTAAATTTTTTAGATGCATAGACTTTCTCTGCTGTTCCAACAACAAAAAAACCCAAATCCATTCTCTTGACTTGAGGTAGCTGTTTGTGGTCTCAAACTTGCAGACAAATCTTCCTTCGGGGCTTCTCTAGAGAATGCTTCTTAGCAGTGCGTATGTATGAAGTATTATAGCTGTTTATCATTTATTTGCTAGTCACAGCCTAAAAACAGTTCTTAAGTGTGTCCTTTAAGCTGGGATAGGTGTTTGCTTTGATGGAGTGGTTATTTTCTTTTTTCCCATTAATGATAGGTCACTAGCCACTAAGAAATAGTCCTTTAGTAGCATAAAATACGTTATATAGAAAAAAATAGTTAAAGAAGTTATTTTTCCATAACCAAGAGCTATTGCTCCAAGGCTGAGCTTCTGCACATTCACGAAGAGTAGTAGGACTAAAATATCTAGTACTGCAAGACCACACTTTTTTTCTCAGTATAGCTGTATGTTGACTTCAAAGCAGTTTGTTTTCAGCTATAATAATTTTTCTTAAAGGATACTTCAGTTACTAAAATCTAATTGCTGAACAGCCATAACTTTTCATTTTAAACGTAGATATGAGTACTTCAGGTTTTAAGTATATAGCATGTTTTGTGGATTTATTGTTTTCTTTTTTTTCTCTCCAGGAAACACATGAGGAGCTTGATACTTCTACTGAAAATGCTGATGATTCTAACCACGATCCTCAGTTTGAGCCCATAGTTTCACTTCCTGAGCAAGAAATAAAAACTCTGGAAGAGGATGAGGAAGAACTCTTTAAGATGTAAGTACAGTCTTTCTGTATATTATCTAACTGTTTATTAGGGTTAATCTTGAATGGGTTCATAAAAAGCTAGGTAACTTGTTAGGAATCTCTCTGTATGAAGTGGTCATCTGCATTGGTTGGTATTTACTGTGGTGACAGTGGGAGGGTGATTGATGATGATAATGCCCCAAGAAACTCTGAAGTCTGGAACAATAGAAGGCAGCTGATATTATGAATGTGGCTCTAGTATTGTTTAGCCTAAAAGAAAACATTAAATTGGATTATGATTAGAGGTTTGAAACTATGCAATATACTGAACTGATAAAAGCCATAGATGCAGTACAATATTGGGGCATTTCTGGCAGTACTTTTCTGTTGTCTTAAGCATAGTTTTATCCGTAGGTAGAGCTTACTGTACAGTTGGGATAGCTTGCCTAAGATGTATGATCTTCCTGAAGAAGCATGTAGGCTAAAGGCTTAAGAAGTGTTTTGAATTTGATCTGCAATGTGTTTGCTTTAAATAGGTTTTAGAAATACTAGGTGTAGTTAATTGCAGAAGGGTATTATTCATCTGGAAGAGATACCTCAGTTCTTATACACATTCTGGTAAAAACTGAAGTGACAGTCAGTTTCTGACAAGCAGGGAGGTGATATCTCTGACCATGAGGCACATGTGATGGGCAGTATCAGATGGAAAGAAGAAATGATTTTATTTAAAAAGGTGGTGCGGGGGGGAAGGGGATAGTAGTGTAAGTTCAAGTGCTCTGCCTGTAGAAGGGTGAAGGAGGAAAATAATCCTTTTTTTGGATGTCAGTTGCTCTGATAGCTAAATTTGGAGGAATCACCTACTGAATGCCAGCTAACTTAGAAGAAAGGACTTGCTTTGGACCAATATAGTTGGTCTGCATCAGAGCATCTGTTAGAGTAGCTTGCTCCAACATCTGACACGCTCTCTTGAAGCACCTGGCTTATTCCAAGTCCCTATGCATTGCTCTTTTATACAAGAGAATGTTTTTACATCAATCCTGTAGTGTGAGCTGATACTTCCTTTCTTATAGCAATGTCTTAAACTCCTCAGTAGCAGAACTCAGGCTGTCTCTTGGGTCAGTTTTGACTAATGTCCCAAACTACTCCTGTTTCTCTTTTGGCACACTGGCACCTTGGAAGATTAAACAGTGATGTTCTAAAACAGGTATGTTGCACTGCAGTGCAGCACTAAGCTTTCTTTGTTCCCAATTTAGGAATAGCCACAGCTACATTTTTAGAGTTAAAAGGAAATGAGTGGCTTTAGAGAATGAAGCACCTTGTTAATAGTTGGTCAAACACTGGGCTTGGGATTGCACAAGAGTATTTACTTAGTCTCAAGCTGCTCTGTTTCTTGAATTAATAAATACTGCAGATTAGATGTGGCTGTTGCATTCATAATATGTATAAGAACTCTAGCTAGGGCAAAACCTGTTAATTAGCTACCTTAATTAAAAAGTTGTCTAGACCAAATATGTTTATCATGCCCTAAAAGTATGTACAGAATCTGTTGAATTTTTAGTATAGCTATTACATAATTCCTAATTATTATTAAATTTGAATTTATCGCATCAGTTTCTAAATTTGTATGCTGAAATAGAACAGGGAACCTTAAAAAAGGAATTGTTTACTTCTTTATGTGGCTTTTAAAATAAACAACTGCACTGTTCAATTCAGTATGCTGTTCTCACAAATGTTTCTACATGCAGGCTAACTTCTTAAATTCTCTCTTCTTTAAGGCGGGCAAAGCTATTCCGGTTTGCATCTGAGAATGAGCTTCCAGAATGGAAAGAACGAGGAACTGGTGATGTGAAACTCCTGAAACACAAGGAGAAGGGAACAATTCGCCTCCTCATGAGGAGGGATAAAACCCTAAAAATCTGTGCAAACCATTATAGTATGTTATACGTCGCTATACTTCTTATTTTTGTTTTTAAAAAATAAGCTTGTAGGATTGCACATTGTAGATAAGAGCGCAGTGGCATTTTAGTAGCAGCTAGAGAATTGCTCTATGTCTTTAAACAGGCATCAAATTCATATTAGACTGCAAATATAGTTGTTCCTCTGCCCACAAGGCTACAAGCATCAAAAACATGAGTGCTTATTTTATTAATGGAAAGAAGCTGCAGTTTTTGGAGATTTCCTGCAAGGCTGAGTCTTTAGGTTATTTTTTTTCTTTAGACTCTGATAGTATTCTAAAGATAAAATTTAGCTGGAATAGGCAGACATTGTGATTGCTGCCAGTGTGCATGTGGGGGCGATTAATAGAGTGTAGAAAATGTAGGCCTTAGTACTGTTTAGCATACGAAATTAATGTATGCTGGCTTGTTTTCATAAAAGAATGATAAATAAGCAATCTTGTAATTTACTACTTTGAGCTAAATGTCTGAATTAGTAGAACCAATTGCTTAACCACCAGAAAATGGATGCAGAGGTACTTAACTAATCTGTGGCTGCCTTTCTCTGCTTGTGATATAAACTGAAATGAACGTGGTATATTCAGCAAACTCATTCAAAAAGAATGTGCATTGAGAGCTGATGAAGCAGGAGAGGTTTGTTCCTTTGATCCTCTTTGAATAAAAATAACTGTGAAAGGGCAAGACAGACTTGAAAGTCAATATAACTAGTAACGAGTAGACTAATTTGATAATAATTTGTTGCTTGCTTTGGCAATACTCGGGTTTTTATGTGAAGAGTATATAGTATTCTATGGAGTTTATCTACATTTGAATAACTTGAAATAACTTGTTTGAAGTAGCTTAATACAAATCTGAAGCCAGAAGCAATAATGCTTTTCTTAGGGTAAATCTCTTCAGAAAGTCAGACGACTCAGAGGGCACAGGTTTGTCCTGTTTAGTAAATGAAATGGCAAATACGAAAGCAGTGTAGTCACCAACTAATAAGAATAAACCTATTGTTTAGGAAAATAACTGTTGCACGTATGCAAAACAGAATTGATAAACTTATAGTGCTCATTTTGAAGTTTTTTTATCCTAGAGAAACTGTTTTCAGCATAGATTTCTTTACTGAATTTGTGCTGACTCACAGGCAGACAAAAGGACTCTCTTCATTTTTTGAAACATTAAATGAAACAAAATATAATTTGATATCTAAATTTAAAAAATGCAAGCAAGTAGGCTCTTTGGGTTTGTCCTGAACTAAATAAATGACTCAGAGGTTGGGGATTAAAAAAACCACCTGGCTTGAAGTTTGCATGTGTGCAATGTAGAAGGTCTTAGAGTAGTGTGAGAAATAACGTTCCAACTTCTCCCATCAGTCAGGTGAAGTAATTACAGTGTCTTGGAGGGAAAGGGCTCCATTTACTGGGAAGGAACAAACGGATTGAAACTATGCTGTGCACATCTTGCAGCACTGCAGAATTGTGCAATACCTTATAATAGAGCTTTAAACTGATGGGAGAAAAATGAACCTGATTTGATGAGTAATTGTAGGAATAATGGTTTTTTAAGTAGTTTTTTGTAGTATGTAGTATTTTCAGTGTGCAAAAGAAAAATGAATGCTGTTTGTCTGGGTGTCTCTTCCTTCTAAACTATTTGACTGTTGTTCAGAGTTGTACTTAATGATGTCATCTCTTAGTATCACAGTTGTCTGCTTTAAACAAGAATTGAATCAAGCTCTGTGTCTTCACAGTAAAGAATCTAGCATTCTTCTATACAGCAACGATCTTACATCATCTTCTCCATAAGTAGTTCTGTATGAAGTGCTTTACATAAGTGTCACAGTCAGTTGTTAGTAAGATTTATGGAGGCTGGTGTGAAAAACATTTACTATTGTGCTGTGTACATTTTACAATGCTTTCTTTTCAGTCACACCTTTAATGGAGCTGAGGCCTAATGCTGGGAGTGACCGGGCGTGGGTTTGGAACACACATGCTGACTTTGCAGATGAAAGCCCCAAGCCTGAACTTCTGGCAATCCGATTTTTAAATGCAGAAAGTGAGTAGACTGGCAGTGAACTTCTGTTGATGATGTACTGTTACGTTATGCTATATGTCTCAACACTACTGTAAACCACTGCTGTAGATACACTGTATCTTACCACTACATGGTGGTGTTAGCTAATGACTGCTTTAACTGAGAGAAGTCAGTTAATCACTTTACCATATGTGTTGACAGTGTAATAATTTGGTCTCCAGTAATATTTATAGAGCTTTCTGCCCTAGGCACTTAACTTGAGCCATTTCATGCAAGCGTAATGCCAATTAGAATAAAAGCAATAATACTGTGGGGTGGAGATTAATACATGCAGCTTTCATTGATCTCGGATGCTCAGTTGTATTTAAGATGACCTTTTTGCATTAGAAGCAAGAAAACATTGAGCGGAGATTTCTGGTCCGTCTGCATTAGCAGAACATACCTTCTCCGTGAAAAGTGCTTGTCAAGCCCAAGTATCCCACTAGTTGGCAGGGTTTTTGGAGTGACTACATTGACTACAAGAACAGAAAGCAGGTCTGTAATTACATACGGATCAGCTAGTGGGGCTGAATGACAGTGTAGCTTTCCCAGCTCCTTGGGATTAAATCAAAGTGGGGGGGGGTGTATATGTAAAGTGGCTGAATATTTTCAAACTAGATTGATTTACCCACATCTGTGAAAAACTTGGTATGTTTTGCTTGATTGCTTTTCCTCAAGTCTCCCAACAGTGTCTCTCTCACAGTGTTTAGTGAATCTTTCTGATCCACCTGCTTACTATTCACTAAAGGGTTTTTGCTAATTATTTGCTCATCATTGAAATGTCTTTTGCTCTTTCTGGTAGAGGTTGTTCAGCTTATTGTTTTCTCTTGAGGGGGTAGTCCTCTTTGCCTCTTTACCCTTGGCAGTACTGACTAAGCAGATGACAGGGGAACACACCTAAGTATGCCCTTCAAGTATCTTTCCTTTTTGAGAGGCTTGGGAAGGAATCAATACAAACAGTAGCTGGACTAGTTTCATAGTGGCTTCTGAATTCCTGTGGGGCAACAGTGACCTCATGTGGTCAGTCAGACCAAATTCGCACACAAAATTACTTTCTGTGTAGTTCTGGTGTTAGAAAGTACCTTGCCTGATCTGCTTTTGTGTCCTGCTGCTTGTATTCCTTGTGTAGAAACACGATTGTAACTTGATCCTCAGCTTGGAATGACTGTTGGACCAAAACATGAAGGTTATGCTGCCTTAGCTGTTGTAGTCAGGCATGGCTGGAGTCCAGGCCTTTGGGTATTGAATCAGAAAGCTGTACTGATGAAACAGACTTTATCTTCCATTCTTGGTGCTAAGAACCTTAAGTTATGGTAAGGATGTGGAGGTCTTTTAGGCTATAATGCAGCTGACAAGGATAGTAGTTCAAAGCTCATCTTCAGTCTTTTCCACACAGATAGTTAAATTAGCAGTCTCTGATATCGCACTCTTATTCCTGTAGGCCATGGACAGCTGGGAGTTGCAATAACTACAACACAGCTCCTCTGGCCCTATGTTTTAAATATTTTGCAAAATAAGCTGCTTTAATAGACTTGCTAAAGAAAATTAACTGTTTCTGTACAAATATGTGGTTCAAGAATTTTGCATAGTATCTTGTATGATTTTTAACTAGATGAATTCCTAAGTGCCCACAAGTTTTGTTTCCACAAAACTTCTCAGGTATCTTTTCTCAAAATTGGAAGCATTGAGTGTTGTGAGGAAGTGAAACGAATAAAAAATATTCTGTCTTTACTGAAACAGATGCACAGAAATTCAAGGCAAAATTTGAAGAATGCAGGAATGAAGTAGACAAGAGAGCAAAGAAAGGTAAGGTTAAAACTCTGCAGTACTGTGCCACTTCTTCTAGATGTTCGAGTGGTTATAGCCTCCTGGAGTATTGCTGTGTTTTAGCAGACTCACTCTGTCCTGAACTGCAGCCTTCAGTTCCGGTGCTTTTTCTGTCTGCAAGAGTAATAGTTCACAGGAGTGACAACTGCCTTCTTTCTTGTAGAAGGTTGTTACTATTGCTGTCGGGACACTGCATTTTGAAAAGACTACTAAGGAAGCATTTCTGATTTACAGTACACGAATGAACTGTGAACACTGCAACCACACTGCTATTTCCTCTTCTAGTTCCTCTTCGTAAATTCCACAAATATATAGTCATGCAAGTAGAG
Source organism: Nesoenas mayeri (assembly GCF_963082525.1). Lineage (NCBI taxonomy): Eukaryota > Metazoa > Chordata > Aves > Columbiformes > Columbidae > Nesoenas > Nesoenas mayeri. Next base: position 7,124,881 of record NC_137565.1, on the reverse strand, counting down.
TACTTAATTTTTATAGTTGTTAATGTGTATGAAGTTGTAGCATTTCTTCACAGGTCTCTCTTTAATTAATAGATTAATGCACAGCCTCATAGAATTGCTTATGTGACAAGTTTTCTCACCATGTAAAATAAACACTTCCATCTTTCTAAAGGACGGATTACCAGTGGTCTGTAGTCAGTGCTCTTCAAGATTATTTAGATGAGAATTTTTAAGTCTTAAGAACTTCCTATTCTCCAGTTTCAAACTGGGGGAACGTGACTTTTGGTTAAGATAGGCAAGAAGCTGGGGACTTGAGACACTTGGCTGGACAAGGTACAGGGTCTATTACTGAGAGCAGCAAAGCTGACCAAATGTTGTGTGTTTCTCAGTGATTACAATTAGGCCCTCATTATGTGATTAAAATATGCAAATGGTATTTCTTGAATTTTGACATCTGAGGTAATTACCAAAGGAAAAGAAATGGAATTAATCACTCCAGTGCTCAGTGGAGAATTTATTTACTTCTGTTCTTATTCTAAATACCAGCTGTATTTCCCCACCCCGCCTTCTCCACTTCTCTTTCCCCTGTAACAGGAAAATCCTTTACTGCCTGTATGTAACTTTTCTTCTAATCAATCTCTTAGCAGGCACAGACAAAAATGATAGTGCTGATAAAGTTGCTGAAAAACTAGAAGAGCTTTCTGTAAAGGAAGAGAGCAAAGAATCTGAGAAGAAAGAGACCAAGGAAAAAAATGAAGAAAAGCAATAAATCATCCTGGGCCTTGCAGTTTTTCCTTTACTTTTATCTTTCTTTTTCTTTTTTTTTTTTCTTTTTTTTAATTTTTACAAGGGACTTTATAAGAAACTGAATTCAACGTTCAGGTTGTTTTTTCTAAACTTCCACCCTTTTGAAGATGTCTTCAGAAAATCCATTCCCCAGTCATGAAAATGTACTGTGCTAACTTTCTTTTCCATAGTGGAAACACTTATTTATAGTCATCCAAAAGAGTGAATAAAGCAAACTTGAAAACAGCATCAGAGGACAGAACTGAGTTTTCTATGTACTTTAAAAGCTTATGAATACACTTGTTTCGTTGGGTGTTGAGATACATATCATCATACCTGTGGATTAACTAGGTTAACAGACTTCGCCATCAGGGAAGATTGTGATTACATACGTGTTTCTTATATGGCTTCTCAAACTGTAGTACAACAGACGTTTCACATTTTTTTCTGCTGTGTTCCTAAGCAGAGAACGTGCCTGTGATTCTCAAAATGCAGCAGACTTCTGGAATCAGGTGATAGAGCATTCCTGGCACGCTGTTAATGCTGTTTCATCAGACAGTGGCAATAAAGGTGGGGGAGAAAAGGTTATTATGTGAGACTTAAGATGTATTTTCCTGTTAGAAAGCAAAATCCACACCCCCCACCCAATTTGTGAGTATTATGACCATTTGACTCCAGCACAAAGTTGTTGCTGTGGTCCCAGATCTTCCATACTGATGGAAGGCAGTAGCAGCCTATTATACTAAAGTGTATGCAAAGGAATCTTAACTGTTTGAGTACCCTACTATGAGATTCCCTGTGTCAGAATATCATGAAAGTTGTACTCAACATTTATATAAGTTGTTTTATTTTCAGTACTTAGGAACTTTCATTGTTTTTCCCAATTGGAGGGGGGTTGAATTTGTCAGAAGCGTGGAGGGCTGCTCTCCTTGGAGAGTGACAGTCTGATATTCGCTTTGGAACAGTTAGTGATGTTGTACCCACTTGAGGAGTATTCTCCTTGCCAGAACGGGCAAATTGATCAGGTCTCTTCCCTGCAAATGTTTTTTCTTCAGCTGGTTTTAAGTTAGTGCTAGAGAATCGGAAAATAAACTACAGTAAGCAATAAAATCCACACTATTTTAAACTTTGATAGATTAATTGAATTAACCACTAATACAGGGATAGTGTTAAGATAGCAATGGAGTTGTGTAATAGAACTGGACAGAAGTTGCTAAACTTTAAGACTGTATTATGTTAGTATTGGATAGCAAGACCTCTGTATCTTCATAAGGAGGCTCTGTAGGTGGATCAGACCCTTGAGTCTACCTGAGAAAAGAAAATATAGTTTTAAAATCTTGTATTTCTACTTAGCACTGCCTTTTGGTGCTACAATGAACTAGTCTTAAATCTGGAACTGTAATTAAGGTACTCAAAACAAAGTAATTCCTTTGGTGTTGTGCGTGTTCCCCTTCAAGTACAGCAGATATCAGAAGTCTGTTAATTAACAAGGATGGTCGAAAGGCAAAATAAAATGCTCTTTAGTGTTTCTAGTTTGGAAATAACAAGACAAAGCTATTCTGAAGTACTTCACATTTGAATGTAAAAGCCAAATCTTTATCCGTGAGTCACTTGTAAATTCTCTGATCTGATAATGTCAAACAGTGTGTCTCAATTGGTAGAAATTACATTTAAAAATTCAAAATAAATTTAAATTTTCATTTAAAGGATTTGCTTTTTATTTGAAGAATTCTTACTGGGAATGCATTTTTAGCCTGCAGGGGCAAAGTGATGAAGGCAGCAAAATGGATGAGTTTGATTTTCCTGTCAAACATGATACAGAAGAGGGGAGGAAATACTTCAATTACTTAATTTGTTTTAATCTTACATATTGACAAGTCATGCTTAATTGTATTACCTTATCTTCTTCCCCTCTTTACTTATTTGTGCATGCTTAAATGATTTCAAGACTTTTCCACTCCTGTTTAGGTTAACTGATCCATGTTTACCGTTCACGGATTCCAACCATCCTTAATGCAAGTCTGCAACCCAAAGAGCCAAGTTATGAGGGGCCACTAGGAAAAATGATTTCTCTGGATAGCATTTGGCTGAAGAAAGTCTTAGCCTTCTAAACTGAAAGATTATTAGTCAGTGTCACTTTAGAAGCCGTAGGTGTAATGTTCTACAAGTTAAAAAGCAGTAAGTATTTTTTAAAGTTTATTTCAGTTAAATAAGGCTTTGGTGTAATAGTAAGCTTTTTCTACATGTAACATAGACTACCAAGAAATGTCTTACTGTGTATTGAGTATTCTAGAGTTCTAGCTGATGGCGTTTTGTCTTGTCACCCCTGCCCAGGTCACCAGGTGTTCACGCTTTCCCACCACCCTCGCTGTTAACAGGGGTACTGAGATGACAGAGCCTGACTTGTCAGACAATAGAGAATCTTAAAATGATAACTTGGCTCAAAAACGGAAATAGCCCTTTGACAAAATAGTCCTTCCTGAATTTGTGGGCAACTACTAAAATATGTCAGTTGCCTTGTACTTGTTTCTGATGTGGCAATAACTTCTGTGTGATTTAAACACCTGAACCTGTTTGAAGGTGTTGTGTGAAAAAAAAAGATAGATAATGCAGAAACTTTTCTAATTCATTGTTCAGACACGGTACAGAAATGGACTGAATCTTTAATTTCTATACTTCATAGGGCTGTGTTGATCTTTAATTTGTCTCTAGAATTCTAGAGACAAATAGGATTCTAGGCTGTTTTGACACCTGTAGTTGAACAGTGGCTGCTTTCCTTTGTAGTCCTCGTGAGGCAAGGTGACTCCTGGCATGTTTAACTGGAGACTAAAATGATGGGGAATATAGTTAATGCATCTGGCTAGAGATTAAACTCTTTTTAAGCACTTCTAACTTCAATAACAGCATTGAGAATATGGCTGAATCTCACAGCAGGTACAAGTGAAGTTTTTAAAGAGGTGTTAATTCATTTTCAGTAAAAAATGGAAACTACAATAGGATTCGTAAAGCATTGTCAGGTGCTACAGTCTGTAATTTGTACGAATTCTGCTTTGAGTGCAGAAAGATGCTGTATAGCCAGGCTTAATAACCCAGCTTTTCTTAGTACTGATGGTTTTGTGTGCATAAAACTGGATGGGTGAGTGTCTGAGGACACCTGAATGATGAATTTAACTTAGTTAAATTTTGCGTATCAAAATCATACTTTCTTCATGGATAGTTAAGGTCTTAAAAAATAGGTTGTTTTTTTTTAATATGAATTCAAAATAATTCTCCCTAAATACCATGTTAATTATTTTGAAAACTACACTAATAGTTCGGGTTTTTTCTCCAGGAGTAAGATTGTGTAACTAATACTGTATGTTCATAAATTGCAGACACCCAATTTGCGGTATTTTAACACTGTAAATGATTAGATTTTTTTCCCGTGTAATAAGGTAGCTTGTATCAAACACAAGTTCTCTGTGATACCAAGAACTCAGAAAATTAAAAGTCATCTCAACTCTGTGGAGCCATGAGAATGTTGTGAATCTTTGTTTGATGCAACATGCTCGAGAAATAACTATGTAAAGGGCAAAAATTTGAGTCTGAATAGTTCTTCCGATTCTGTTACTGAATATCTTGGACCTTGTTTAATTTAAGCATTTGAAGGATTGAGCTGATACATGAGGGATTAATTTGTACATACAGCTTTGTGATGGCAAGAACTGCACACAGGTGGAGGACAGCGGAGGTTTGCAGCTGTACCTTCTCTTTTCTCACCTGGTGTTGGTGTAGATGTGTGGCCAGGTATTCGGTTCAGAAAGCAGCCACAGCCTGAGCAGCACTTCCCTGCCTGTGAAGGGGCATCTGCAGCCCAGACCAACTGTACCAGCTGGGAGTGTGGATTTCCAGGTGGGGAATCTGCCAGGTCCGGAGGCAGATGCTTTGTGTTATGGCTAATGACCAGTGACACTGAACTCCAGCTTCCCGCAACAGAAATGCTGTGCCTTGTGCTGCTTCACCTCTTGATGCTTTCCTTAGAATAACCGAACAAAAACAGTTTAATGTTACTAGAAACTTTAAAGACAAGAGTGTCTGATTCAGAGTTCAGAAAGCAATCTGATACCTTATTAATGAATTGCAACTATTTGTGTTGAAATGGAAACTGTGCGGGAGATAACACTATAAACTACTTCTTTTTGTCAACTGTACAGGTTGCCATCAGCTTTCAATGCCAGGTACTTAAACAGCAGTGTGATTATTTAAAACAAACCCAAACTTCCCTCCGATTAAGTCTGTGTACCTGTCTTTTATGCCCTTCTGTTCCCAGTACATCTGTGTGTCCTCTACACCTGTCTGGGCTGTTCCAGCTTGTTTCTAGCAAGCTGTATTTTCTAAGCTGTCTATGGCAAGTTAGTGTCTTAATTTTGATTAGCCAAATGGATTTCAAAGTGTTCTTAAATGACTGAGGTCTTGTCTATGTATAAACTTGACCTAGTTTAGTGAAATGTTTATATAAAGGATTTTTTAAAACTTTTGCTTTTATGATCATTTATTTAGGATTTACTTGAAAGGTCTTCCTAATCAGATTTAGCTAGAATTACTCTTTAAAATAGCAATAAGAGGAATTACCGGTCTTTTGCTAACCTGAACTAAATCTCTACCAATGCATCATTTGCAGAGTCAGGAGATGATAAAAACTAGCTGCTACAGACCAGGATTATTTTGCTCGATGAAGAAAAGTTTGAAGTAGCCATAGAGTGGATTGTGCATGCAAGTGAATTCTCAGACTCTAGTTCATGTGAAAACAAGGTGCCCTGTCAAGTAAGCAGCATGTACAATTATATAATAAGGTAATAATTCTTAAAGTTGTGAAAACTGACAAGCACAGCAGCAAAAAATCCCTACTTAGATTTAGGAGTCGAACAGTTATTAGTATCTACAGCTATGCATCAGATTTATGATCACTGGTGTATTTTTCCAATATGTAAATTTAAGTATGGAATTTCTTTATCCGCTTCGGTCGCATTAGATATTAACCACTGACTTTGAGACGTGTTCATATTTGAAAGACTTGTGTAACTCATTTGCTGCAGTATCCTAGTGAAATTGCAACTTAGGTTAGATCCTTAAATAAAGTACGTTTGTAGAAATACTTGTTTAAAGTATTAATGGTGAAGCTAGGGTTTGTGGGGTGTAGTTTGTCTCTTATGTTATTAACCAATCTAATTACAAATGTTTTAATTACAAACTAGGTGCTAGCACAATTCTGGATTAGATGCTACATACACCAAACTTTTTGTGGAAAGTATCTGACTACTCCAAGTACTTAATGAACTTCAGAGTCTTAAACTTGTTTTCAAGTTTCAAGCTTGAAAAGTTCAGCTTGTTCTTGTTCGTCAGGCTTGACTCTACAAATTTACATCAGCTGATTCATCGTATTGTGGATATTAACTGTTGTATCAAGATGTGCAATTTACTTAGGAGTTAACAGAGAAGCTGATGGTGTCACAAGTTCTCGCCTGTTCGTGTTGTGCTGGCTGTCCTCATTTCAAGTACGTAATGTATAGTTTGCTAATGCTGTTTCTCCATAAAAGCAGTAGTTATGTAAATATCAAAAAAGATGGATTAGACATTAAAATGACTGAATATTTTGAATTCTTTGGAGAATATTTCTCAAGACTATTCTACTAGATATAATTAAAGTTACATTGCTTCCTATAAGTAGTGCTTATCAGTTTTAATATCTTGTTTATTGGTACATGAATCACTGTTGGCTTTCTGAGTTTCAGTAGCATCATTTAGAGTGATATTCCGTCCTAGAGGAGGAGAATTACACTTTATTAATGGTTTTCAACAGGATGGTTGGTGAATCTTCAAAACTATTGAGGCCTACATTATTTTAATGTAAGTACTTCCTTGTGGGAGTAGTTTAGGAATTAGTCTGTAGGTAAAGTAATCATAATAAATGCAACTTGACATGCCCCATCACTGCAGTTAGGAAATACGTTACATGAATTCTGTTCTAAACAAATGCTATCTATGAACAATAACTTTTGGAAGAATCTAGGAAATTATGTGGGATAACTCTTTAGCTACTGAAAAGTCATTATTAGGCAATAATTTCTTGATATATCTAGTAACAAACTTGAACAACTAAATGAAAATTGTCATATTAAAGTTCCAGTGGGAAACTTAGTAGGCCTGGCTTGTACCCAGAACTGCCTCGCCTTGCCTGGACTGTTTGCCAGGACTGTGCTGCGTGTGATCCAGATGTTCTCTGTGTGAGCACTGCAAGTTGGAGGGAAAAACAGCTTTTACTGAACACCCAGCTGCTGATCCTTCAGGGACCCTGAACAGTTTGTAGGTCACTGGTACTACGTGGGCTGGCAAGTGCATTTATTGTATTAAGAAAATCCAGTAGGAAGAGTAGAATTATTTATTCTGGTCATTGTTTAATGACAACAGCTAATACAACCTAGGAGGTAAACTGCCCAAGTGACCAATAAAATATTCCAGGGATTTTCACTATTCCCACGTGTGCAAATTAAAAGAATTTTCTAAATCATGCAGCTAAGATTTCCAGGTAACGTTAGTGCCATGATTTTGCATGAAAATTGCATGGCAATCAAGATTTCTTGATGCTTGCTCAGAGTCTCCTTTCATCTTACCAGCTCTGCAAATGGTAGCCTGGCAAGTGGCTCCAACACAGCTTCTGTGGTTGGCCCTTTTTTTGGGGTAAAACCTCAGAGTAAAATCTTGCAAAAAGACATGCAATTACTAGCTATACTCTGCCAGATTATTTTTAGATTGTTCTTTGTAGCTGTATTAGTTTGGGTAGTCATTAAACCTTTTCCTAACTCATGCCGCCATTGCTGTTTATCTCAGTACTGCCAATATCTTCTGGCACACTGATCAGGTAGTGTGAATCCAGAAACTACAGTTCTTGAAATAAAGGTGTTTAGGAGAGCAACTCTGAGATGCCTGCTCTGCTTTAGGCAAGTCCTCCTCAGATGTCCTTACTGTTTGAGTGGCAAAGTCGTCTCATACTTGCCTGTTACTAGTGAGACTGTGTGTTGCACAGCAGTGCTGCATGCTGTCTTGAAAACAGACTGTTCTTGAGAACTCGACTGTTAGTGGGAAGGAAATGAGGTGAACTGGGCGAATGGTTGGACAGCAGATTACAGAAATTTCCTGCTTTCTGACAGGTAATCTGCAACGTGCAGCAGAAAAAAAAATCTCAAAACAATTCCGTGTAACACCGTAGCCTTGTCCCGTGGAAATGCTGGTTCTGCGTGACTGCACTGGTGCACCACAGAACTATCTTGATCCACAGGATGACTGCAGCACAGAGCAGGGTGCCAAGCTAACTCATGAACTGCATGTGTTACATGTGCTCCTAAAACTGATCTGCCGGCTTAGCTTTGTTGAAAAGGAATCCATTACATACTTCGAGACCACTCAGCAATATGCATCAAGCCATGGTAAGTGATGGTGGGTGAGAGATTTGCACCCAAAGTGCACTTTTCATCCAGCTCAATAATGCTAATGTAGATGTGCTGAAGGCTTCCAGATCAGTACACAGAGATTGGTTCTGTGTAAAGTTGTTGACCTTTAGATTAGTTACAAGGACTTTAAGAATCATTTATTTCAATAAGCTGGCATGACAGGGAGTAGGAAGCATAGGAAACATTCAGTGTCCCCCAAGCCTTAAAAAATTTAGTGGTTGTTACTCTTTCTCAAAAGCCTAAGAGCTGGAGTTCATTTCAAGTTGCCTTTAGGCCCTTTTTGATAAAATCTAACACTTTCCAAGTTGTTCTCGGAGGGTTAGAGAATATTCTCTCTTTTTTTTTTTTCCCTTCCCCTCTGTTTGGGGGGTAGCAGTTGTTAGCAAGAGCTGGGATTTCACATAACCATATGCCTTCAGGCTGGAACTTGCTGGATTTGCTTATATTAAAGCTGATGCTCGCGATTTTATTGCAAACTGCAAAGCTAAGGAGCCTTACTTGCTTTTTTGCTGGGTTTTACTTGTTCTGTTTTTAATACCTCTAGGGCTGTGGAGCTCACCTAGTCTCTTAAATGGGAAATGATGCCTTTTCACAACAGAACTAGAGTATATGCCTTCTAGGGCAAGCTTACTTTTCAGAACATCCAACAGAAGCTGCAGAGATGTGGCTTTGCTGTGTTACACAGTGGTTACTTAATTTGCATGTTGGCGGCTGCAAATCAAATAGGGGATTAGCTGGGAAAGAAAGCAGGAGTGAGGGAGCGAACTGCGGCTCCTGGTTGATTACTGAACTTCCACATGGCCTTGAACCCTCCCTCCCTCTGAGCGTTTAGTTCAGACTGGGAAGAGCTGCTGGGTGCTGCCCCCTGAACTGGAACAGAGCAGCAATTCACCCAGTGCTCCTCTGAAAGCTCATCTGGTGAACTAGCTGATGTTACCTTAAATTACCTCTCATTTCTGCCTGCTGATGCTAAAGGATGGATTTAAAAAGAACAGATAGCAGTGTAATTCCAGTGATGTGTGCACGCAGTTATTAATCTTAGAACTAGTTAAATTCGGCAGACTGCAGCAGTTCCCTTAATACTGTGAATCGCGGTTTAGTTGAATGAAATGCCGTGTTTTGTTCACGGAGCTAGCAGAGCACAATTTGTGTCCAGCCGGCCCGGTTCTGTACGTGCTGCCGGCCCTGCGCCTGCATCCCCGGCTCCGAAGGACCCTCCCGGGCGGCCCGACCGCGTTCCGCGGGGGCTGCAGCACTCGCAGAGCCCAGATTTTGCAAGCAAGCTCTGGAGCGCTGTTGTAGAGCGAACTGTGAAAAAAGCGTTAATGACCCATTAGTGTAGAGCTCAAGAAGTAGTGTGGTTTGGGTTTTTTTCCCCGGTAAGAAGGAGAGCACCGGCCCGCCCTGTCCGCCGGCGCCGCTGCCGCGGTCGGGTCGGGTCGGTCCCGCCGCCCCCGGGAGCTCCGCCCGGCCCCGCCCGCCGCTCCGCGCCCCGCTCTCCCCGCAGCGCTACCTTAAGGGGCTGGTTGACATCAGCCGAGCGGGGCGGGCGGTGTGGGTGGGATTTCCTGTGCTGGAGGTCAGCTGCTGCTGCCCGGCCCTCTCCCGTCCCTCCCTGCCGCCCGGGTCCCGCTCTCCCCGCGCCGGAGGGTCCCCGCATCCTCCCGGCTCCCTCCTCTCGGGTTGGATTTACATAGTGATGTGTAAACTACAGGATGCCCAGCAGCACTGGCAAGAGGTTTAAACCTACTAAATACATCCCTGTCTCCACAGCAGCTGCCTTATTAGTGGGTTCGACTACTTTATTTTTTGTTTTCACGTAAGTACCGCTCTGGCGGAGGGGGCCCGGGCGGGGGGAGGCGGCGGGGCTGTCAGCTCCCCCAGGCCCTGCCGCTGCTGGTCCTGCTCCCCGCCCGCCTCCTGCCAGCCCTTCCCGGCTTTGCTTTGCAGAGGCTTCTTATCTCTCCGTATCGTAAAATGTGTCTGACAGTCAGATCCACCATTTCATGGCACCCAAACCCTATCAGGCTCCTGCAGCTGCCGGCTGGGGACATCAAAGATGCCAATTAACCGCAGCCCCGCGCTCTGTGCAAGCAGCGCTGGTGTACGGGAGAGAAATGCATCTCCAGCCACAGCCGCCGTGCTGCCGACAGCCGTGAATCCAGCCTGTTTTCTCTGCCCGAAGTCTCCTCTGGTTCAGGAGGCAGCACTGGCCTTTTCCATGAGTCTCTCGTGTTTTGGGGCTCATCTGGCAGAGCCGTATGAAGTGGAAGGAATCATATTCTGAGCATTATGGATTCTACATATCTTTATGTAACTGTCCCTAAAAGGCTGAGGATCTAATGATCAAATTGAGATTTGCTTTAAGGAGGGAGGGGGAAACTTTTTCCTCCCCTCCCTGTTTCCTCTTCTCTCATTCCTTTCTCCCTTAAAAGCAAAATTGAGCTCTGGCGGTTGGCTTGCAGATCTCCTGTAGTTATATTAATATGTGAGTGGTGTAGTGCTTTAGCTTTCTGTTTCCTCTCCTTTTATATCAACTTGAGTTATGCAGCTTGCTAACCCTTCCTATGCTGGGGTAACGGCAGCTTCCCTGCAGAGGTGCTGGTGGTATTTTGAGAGAGATGCCTCAAAGCGGCTCCGAAATGAGCTTTGAATAAGCTGCTTGTTAGGAAGGTGAAAAGATTGCTATTGGATGTCAAGATTTATTGATTCACTTATTTTGAAACTCTTTTCCGTATTCTCCCATTGCTATTTTTGACGGAGCTCAATGAAGCTGTTAGAAGCAGAAGGGTATATAACAGTGGGAGTATGTGTCTATGTCTTTATCCTTCTTGGCTTGGCTGTGGTATTCTCGACGTTTCAAAATGCTCATTACTGCTATGGTGCTCTTAATGGAGGATTTCGGAATAAAATGCAAATGTTTTGTCTAACAGTTTCTTAAATCAGAATGTGTTTTGACACTGAGTTCCGCTCTTGACTTAATGTGACTCGATTTCTTGTTGCTTTTTCTAATGCATTTGATGTGAACAACTGGTAAATCCTTTCAGGATCTTACACTGTTTCAGCCCTTGAACTGGTACAAGTATAAGCCCATCATTCATCATTTGGGCATCTGATTATAGCTTGGCGCTCGCAGGCAAACACAAGACTGAAGTTGGCTTCTGTGATGAACCTGGTTGTCACTGGTGTTGTGAATATTTTTTAAATGCTTTCATGATCAAAAAAAGGGCTCTTAATGCCGGCATTTACTTTTCCTGCATATTGAGAAATGGATGTATGCAAAGGTTGTTTTGGAAGCTGTATGTTTGTTTTCACATGATACTTCCAATGTAGAGCTACAAATTGCTTGGTGATCTAAGACTTCCCTGGTAACACAGTTGTTGTTGAAACATCATTTTGGCAGCAGGACATCAACTGAGATGTTCATTTTAGAACTTGTTACTGAATGGAAGAAGCAATTTGCTTTAGTCTATTACTGTATTTCAAACTTAATTCTGCTCCCTCTTTTATCTGTGAATAATTACATGCAAAATGAAGTATTTTAGGATCTCTCCATATTGTAACTTGGCCTGTGCGTGTTGAAGTGTTAGTAAACTTCTGAGGACTGTCCCAGACATACGTTCCTGGCTGCTGCCAAGTCTTGCATGTACTAAAAGTAACACATAATTGAGCAACTGTTGTCAGGCAGTATCTGAAGCCCTGTCCATTCAAAAATACTCAAATACATTTGTATGGAATTGCTGTTGTGTTTTTCTTTTTTATCCTGGGCAGTTTTAGTAAAATCTTTGTCTTGGAATCAAATCAAGTAGTGTGCATGAGATTGGTGTCTTGTGTGGTGGTGGGCTTCCTTCCCCTTCCCTGAGCAGCTCTGTTTTTTCTCTTTTTCCACAGGCAGGGTTTTGTGTCCTGAAGATCTTTTTGTTGTGATATGTTACTCAAGGCAGAGATAGACCTGAATTTCCAGGGGTATTGATTTGCACCATTCTTTTGATGTTAGATAGACCTCTGAAATGCAGCTGTTGAAACACTGGCTGAAAATTCTTTAAGCACTGGTGTTGGTACAAATCCATGCTTGCTTGTCATAGCACAAGAGCGTAATCAGATGATGTACATGTGTTTATTAATTCTTCATTTGTGTCATTAAGCTCTAAGGCTGCTGTGTCTGTTAATGAACTAACCAGTGCATATATACATGAAACTGATGATGGATTGGACTCAGATACCAAATTCTGTGTGCAGATCAGCTCAGTGGGGCATCAGGGACTCAAGCAACCTCAGTGTGGTGGGACTGGATAATGGATGTTAGTTATTATGTATGTGGAAAAATTTATTAATAACTTTTTTTAACCACTTAATAGAAAAAAAACATCCTGTTAGGGTATGCAAACATTTCTGAGTAACACGCATGAAGAACAGAGGCTCTGACTCTGCTTTCTCCTTAGACGTGTTTGTGGGCTCAAGCCACATGTTATGAGCATCTTCTGCCAGATAAAAAGCTCTTTGAACTTGAAGGCCAGGGTTAGCTTTTTAGCAATGTAGTCTTTATCTTTTAGCTTTCATACAAACACTTTTGCTAAACACCAGGAGATAAAGAATGTTTGAAATACACAGTATCCACTATTGGTTCATGGTGGTGATGATCAGTGGTACTCTTTAATTTGGAAAAAGTCCATTAGAGATTCTCCTTTATTCTTTTTTTCCTCAGCTGATTATTTAGGATTCACTATATTGCTGTTATATTCCTTCTGGTTTTTTTAGGGGGAACTAAACTATTTAGCTATCAAGATTATTGCCTGGAAAGGCAACAAAATATTGCAGTTGTATTATCAGAGGCTTTTAGCTCTCCATGTGTGTTCCTTGAATAATAAATACAAGCATGTGAGTGGGTGGTCTAATTTGTCACAGTAGGAGAGTAAACAAGCATTAAGTCTAAGCACTATGAAGGAACATATCAATAATGTTATATATAATGATTAGGTTAATTTACTTATATGAACAAATCAAACGGCATAATGAAGGAAGAAACAATTCTTATTAAAGTGGCAAGAACCCAGAGTGATTCAGTTGTAGCGCACCTGAATTTATTTCTACCAAAACCTTTTTTCATCTTTATATTTCTCATAGGGCTTTGTGTTAGAGCAATGACAATTCCAGTGAAGTCTGGGCTCTAATGCCTCAGACAACTGACTGCTGTGATTTAAACCGTGGTGTGGTCACGCAAAGACCGAGTTCTGAGAACATCCCACCTTCTTTTAGATTGCATAACTTCAGTGTTAGACAATGCAGCTCAGTTGTCAGTAAGTGTAATTCCATAAAACATAACGTTACCTAATGAAATGTTACAGTTGGACTCTAAGATCTTAAAGGTTCTTCTCCAACCTAAATGATTCTATGATTTTTCTAGAGATAATAGTTTTCTTCACCTGCCTCAGTTGCACTACATACTGTGGCTTTCAGTGCTAAGAACCTCTGAGTTAGTTCAGCAGCATCTGGACACAGCAAGCTAAAACAAACGGCTTTAAGGAAAAACTGTGGCTCCTTTTAGTGAGGAGAAAAAATACTCTTCATTTTTTAATGTATATTGTAGACTAGAAATTTCTGTTAAAATACCCGTTTTCAGACTGTGTTTTCTGTAGCAGTCAGTCACTTGAGCATCTTTGAGGTATGGCAGAAAGATGTCATTCATAGCAAAGATCCAGGTGGCACTGCTTCTTTGATGTAATGGTAGTAACACCGCTGCATATTGTTCCCTTAAATGGGGTAATAAAATAGATTCTTCTCTGAGTGAAATGAAAGCAAAAGGCAGGTGAAAACTCATTCAGCCAATACTGAAAATGAGACTTCAACTTTGTTCTTAGAATTCCTAATGGGAGGTAATCATAGATTTACACCCCAGACACATGCGGTTGGCACTCTAATGCAGTCTGCAACACGGGCATTTCATATCAATAACCCTCAGAAAACAACTGGGGAGTGGTAAATTGGTGCAAAAGAGCAACTGAAGTCAAAGTCGCAGTAGGGATGGAAAGAAAATAGAGAAATAGCCTATACCTTTGCTATTGAGATGGTGGAAGGAGTACTGGGGAGGAATGGCTGGTAGACTGAACTCAGTAGCAGGGCTGGTGGGTTTACCTGAGCGAGGAGGAGAGCTGGGCTTCACTCATGAATGTTTAAACAAAATCTGATATTTCCCCCCCCCTACTTGTATATCATCTCACTGTATTTCATGAACTAGAAAGACTCAGCATTTCTGCAATGGCTTGAACATATGTATTAGCTGTATATTAATTCAGATGCATTTACATTATGATATATACACTTCTTAAATCTTAAGAACACCTCTCTGCCCCCAGTTATATGTTCCTACACTGGAATAGCTCTGATAAATATATAATAGCATTTTAAAGTTCACAAATACGGTAGGCTCTCTGGGTGGTAGTTAATGGAAGCATAATTATATGTGTACCTAAAATTCTTGAACTATGTATTAAATCTTATCCTCCAATGGCTTGTAAGTGTTCATAGATCAAAAGAGAGGAAAGCATCATCTGCTTTTTCAACTTGGGTTTGTTCAGTCACTAGCAAAGGTCAAGCTAATAGAAGATCATCTTTGCTTTAGTGAATATGATTTGTATCCAAAGATGTTTTTCTTACCTAAACTATTTTAAGGACTTCAGTGAACTACAGTTCCAGATGTTCACTTCTGCCAGTTCCGTGTTCTGATTTCAGTCAGAACAAATGATCAAATATGATTTTAATTGCTGAACTGATAAGGGACCAGCTTCACAAAGTATGCATTCACTGACAGCTGTGCAGATGACACTATATGGAGGAAAAACGTGTGCAAAAAGTGTGTAGCAGTTCAATCAGGTGAATTTCAAAATAGACTTGACACACAAACACTGATTTCAAGTAGTGCAGTTTAGCCTCCTGAGTTATCTTAACATTTTCCATCTTAAACGCCTCTTTAATGGCAGGTTCTCCCTGTCCACTCTACTTGCGATCCTGATAAGGTGAGACTTGCCATGTTGACCTGGGTCATCTCAGTTGTCATGTCTGTCAGCTTCTGAAAAATATTTGTTCTTGTTATGACAAAGAAATGTCATTTTAAGCTATGGACATTTCATCTTGGTATATAATTTTTGTAAAGAGAAAGAGAATCTAGAGAAACATGTCGCGCAAGATAAAAAGATAGGCAATCTCAACAGGAAAGTCCATTGAACTCAAGTGTGAAAAGTCTCTTTTTCGCCCACTGAAAGACAGCTCAGTTTTACTGTTTTTAACCAGTTGATTCTCTCATTTTTGCTTCCAAGGGGACCGGTAAAGCTGTCAATATAGGACACTTCTGAAAGCTATCGAAATTCATTCATTTAGGAAGAAAAAACCCAATATTTATTATCAACAGGAATATTTGTTCTTCTTGTATCATGGGAGAGGGAAAAGGAGAATCATCGTTGTTGATGGCAGTAAATATAGACTTCTCCAGCTGCGGGCTGCACAGATATCCGCATGCAGCCCTCAGTGGTGTTTCACCACTCACCGTAGATGTAATTTTAAAGGCAAAAGAGCTAATGCAGTGAAAGTTATTCCTGTTCGTGGGCCATCCATAGCTGGACTCAGTGTGTGACTTCTGCCAGTAGCAATCTCCTGGTTTTCCTAATGAGGAAATTAAGGATGTATGGAAATAGGAATGAGAGTGTCTCAATTAGATGAGGGTGGACCTCTCAGCCTTGGCACATGAATATACAAGCAACTTTTCTATTTTTGCTTAAGATGCTAATTTAAATACTGTCCAAGTTTGTTCAAGTATGCCACACATGTATCCTTTTATAATAGAAGCAGTCCTTCCAAAACTGTTCAAACAACATGGGAACTAAATTGGTTTGTTAATAGCATGAACTAAGGGATGCTACTGTTCAAAACAAATACACTGAGAGCCAGATACACTTGGTGACCTTGGAGGTCTGGGTTTTGAGGTTCATTATCTGGGACAATTGCTAGTTATGAACTTACAATTTTGTGTAAACAACTTGTTCTGTTACTAGGTGTTTTTTAGCTGAACTCAGCTGCAGGACCCCGTGGTGTAGGGATCTGTGTGGAACCTGTCAAAGACGACCTAGAACAGGCTTTCTGTTCTTACCTTATTAGTGTATAAGCTACAAGGAAACTTTTCAAGGCCTACAAAGGGAAACTATGAGTTTTGTTTATCTTGTATTAGGAGATGTTTGGAATACAGTAATAAAGTGGTATAAGCCAATTTAGAGCATGAAACAGATGCATACTGGAGAGTATAACCGGTGCAAAAGTGGAACATTGATTTACCGTCCTTTGATTTGAGCCAGTAGATACGAGACTCTTCTCACTAATCCAAAAGTAACGTTCAGTTTGGCTGCCCTGTTACAGAGCTACTATTAGTTGATCATTTGTCAGTGAGAGCTGCTAATGAAATTGAAAGGAAGAAGCATGGGGCCTGGAACAATAATGCTGCCGTTTTTAACGGACATTCTGTATTTTTCTTTTGCGAAGAACAGCATGGACTGGAAAACCCTAGTTAGCCTAGATCCTGTTTTATCATAGGAGAAATAGTTTTGGGGATCCTTGCTTGGTGATTGCAGTAATTAATTCAAATGAGTACACCACAGCATATTGCATACTATATAAATCTTCAGCCAGTAATCTGTATCCAGAAAGAGGATTTAATTAGTCACTGCTTGTTCTTCTGCAATTACTAATGCAATTTAGCTAGACTTGTTTCAAAGCTGTCCAAAGCGCCCAGAATTCTGAGCTGTCAACCTGTAATGCAGGCGTTAGTGGGTACCTGGCTCTTTGTTTTTCTCAGGATGGATATTATGGAATAAATGCTACAGTAAGTCATACGTCAATATATTGCAGTGGTTACCATGGTTTTCTGTTTGTGAAAGTGTAAACGCAGAATTTGTGGACTTTATGTGTGAAATCCTTATGAAATATCTGTACTCTGCCGTTGTGTGTTGCGATCATCCAGTAACAAAGGACAGCGGAGCCAGGTGCAGAAAAAAGACCTCTTGAATTTTAGATCTAAACACCAAAGCAGCTGTTTCCAGTGTACATGTGCACCATTTTATTATGTACTTTAATACTGTATAAAGTCACAAAAGTAGGAAATGATGTCCTGTGTTGCAAGAGGACAACAAGCTCAATGGAGCAAGGCAAGCAATAGGAAGGTGGGAATACATGAAGTACAGGTTTTTGTCTGGTCACATATAAAATTATGTCATTTTTTGATGAAGGGAGGCATTCATAGAAGCTGACTACTCAGTAATTCCCACAGAAATAAAGTTTGTATGTGCTGCTTCGAAACTTCTACTCTACAGAAAACCCCTGTATGCATTCAGACTAAACTAATTGCAGAATATTCTTAAATGAACAAATTACTTTTTAAGTTGGAGCCTCACAAAGCAAACTTGAAACTACTTAAATATATAAGGGCTTTCATAAATAAAGTCAGACAAAGCCTTACTCTCCCAGGATTCTTAAAACTAAATTGCCATTTGGGTTAGCTCTCTTTCATGTCTTCAGGGAAATAATCCAGCGTAATATCTATATCAACACAATTTAAATACAGTGCTGGGAATAAGGAAAGCTTGGGCATTTCTATAAACAAGCATCATTTTAATTTAAACTTGGGTCAATCACAGAAATGCTTCAACATGGAAAGGTTCAGCTTAAAACTCTTCTGTCTCCTCTGATCCCAGTCAACTGGGAGAGGCAGGTATTTTCTTATGGAAAAACACTTCCTCTCCCTCTTTTCAGCCAGTTCAGTTACAGAAGTTATTTGGGATTATTTTCATGGTGTATAACTTCCCTTTCATTTATTTTTTTCCTCCTGAGATCTCATTTTGCGTGTTTAGCTTTCTCTGAAGATGAATGTTTGCCCTAGCAATAAGACTCTCCAGATGTGTTATGATCTAATAACGCTGAGCGCCAGTGGTTAACCCTTGTCTGCTGTCAGCAGCCTGCTGAACCACCGCCTGTGTTTTACTAAACCCAGAATTTGATGATGTAGTGTCTTGGCTCCAAGTGACAGGAGCCATCGGTTGTGTAGGTGGGTGCGCTCGCCCTCCGTGGGGTTTGTGCTGCCCAGAGACCTCCCTCTGGAACCACTGGTAACTTGGCTTCTCCTGCAACATCCCAAAGTGCAGCGGTGGAATAGGGACTCAGGGCTGTCTGTGTAATCATCTTCATGTGGTCAGAGCTGTGACTTTGACCAGTTACTCTAGGAACTTGGGAATTTTTCTTTATTATTTTAAAAATTATCATCTAATTTCTTCCTTGTATGGTACATATGTATTCTTTTCTCTTTGAAGATCTTGCTGCAGGCCTTGCCTTATTACCTGGCCACAGGGAAGCAAATTACTTTTCTAACCGATCACTCATTGAATGTAGACGGAGGTTTGTGGTTCAAGTTGGCAATCTGGGTTCATTTTTAGGAGTTGTACAGATATTAGCTCTGTCTTTGTGCTTTACATCTGCGGCTCACACAGATCTCTAGGATGGGGTTGGGATTTGGCTGACAGGACTGATTTTCTTTGGGTATTATGTGACATGCAGTCCTGATGTTGCCTTGGTTAAAACTGATTCGCAAGACCCCAAAGGCATGAACTCTTTTCTGTATACGTGCATTTCTGTTAAAGAATCTCGTCTCCTTTCTGAACTGTGATCTAGGTGACAACTGGAATTCACCACCGTCACAAATTTTAGTGGATGAGAAATGTTATTCTGGTCTCTACCTCCAAATCAATTCTATTTCTTCCCCATCTTCAGCTGTAGGTTGGTATAATATATATCAGCTATAGAATGTAGTTATAATTTAGTATCCTAATTCACAGGATCATTAGTTTTCATCATATTCATTAACTCTATTTACACCATAGGCTAATTACTCTGCAAAAAGCCAAGTACAAGTGTGTGCAGTAACACAGCTCTCAAGAAAGATTTCATACTGTGCATTTTAAAAGAACGTTGTGTGAAGTGACAGCCTCTGTCTATAGCTTTTAAGTTGATCAGTGCACAAGGAGGCTGGCTGTGCACGTCTCACATTTGATGTAAATGGCTAACAAGTCTTTGTGGTAAAACCAATAAAAGCATCAACAAGCACTGGATTTTTTTTTTCAAATGGCCAAGTTTTGATCATTCTGTAGGAAGAGGAATATGAAATGGCTGCTTCCTGATACATAGTCCGAGTCGAACAGAAGGAGATGTGAAACCAGTGAATCTGCTGACGTAACTCCTAATTCATGTACAGAAGTTGTAGCATCTGCAGCAGCCAAGGGGATTAATATTTGCCACAGAAACGTCAAAGTGCAAAGACAATGCAAGACTGAAATAATAGGAGTTGCTGGGTGTGGCCATTAAGTCAATGTGATTTTTATTAAATTGTGAAACAAAACTTCTAGTCCATTTCCAGACACATTTCCAAACTGCAAGGACCACCTCAACTCCTCTTTGCAGAGCTCAGCTGAGAAGGTACCCTCATCTTCCATAATACATTCCTTTCAAAAGTTAAATTTTGAAATAAAAGCCTGGCTACATGAGCAATGCACTCAAGAAGCTGGGGTAGGGTAGAGGAGGACAGATGGACAGAGTTTCTTTGTAATAACAAGAGGGTTGGTTGCTTGGCGTGGGATGGTTCTGCTCTTGTCATCTTTGTGTGTTTTCAGAAAATGGCATTTGACAGATTGCAGTGGTTATGAGATACAAGGTCTTACACGTCATAGTGAATTTGGCCCTGATTATGATGATAAATGATGTTTTCAACAGGTTGGGAAACATCTGCTTTCCTTCTCTAATGCTTGAGCTGAAGAAGACCAGATAAAATATAGCATAGTGATGTTTTGTTTCCCATTTGGGCCCTTTCTGGTCGGAAGCTTTGAGTGTGTTCAGACGCCGCCTTGGGACCCGTCCTGCCCTACACAGGGCCATTTGTGATTCTCATTTGGGAGCTGCCCAGGAGACACCATGACTCACTCAGAGGGCATGGCCGTAAAAGACACAACCTGGAAAAATGCTGGTGTGTATGTGTATGTGTATGCATTTTAAAATAATTTTGTGTTAGTAGTATTATTAGGGCCACTTAATGCCTGGGCTCCGGTGTGAGAGGCACCGGACAACTGCTGTATTGGTGTTTAAGAAGTTTCACGTGTATGTGCCAACTTCAGACTTGCGCTGTGTCAGCCCAGG
Organism: Nesoenas mayeri; assembly: GCF_963082525.1. Classification (NCBI taxonomy): domain Eukaryota; kingdom Metazoa; phylum Chordata; class Aves; order Columbiformes; family Columbidae; genus Nesoenas; species Nesoenas mayeri. The sequence goes on along the minus strand of NC_137565.1, from coordinate 7,104,410 downwards.
ACTCAATGGTGACCATTCTTTCAGAGAAGGCTTCTGAAGATATGGTTTATTGTAGAGTTTCTTCTCCATCTAATGTCAGTTTGGGCTATCCCCAAATGCAAGGGACCATCATGCAACAAGACTTTTTTGTTTCTTTAACACTTAAATCTGCATGAATATATGAATATGGAGATACATGTACTAAAGCTTCATTGTCTGTCTTTAAAAGTTTAATGGTAACACTGTAGTCTTTAAACTTTAATTTGTATGTCATTCAACAGTGGCTAATTACTTTTGCCAAATTTTTCTTGCATTGTATTACAAAAGCTAGCGGGATAGAGCTAATCATGGTATCTGCGGTTCAAGAACTGAAAAATTAATGATTCCTTCTCTAGCCTGTTGTGTTCGTTTTATAATTCATATCTGCTAAAACAGAAATGCACTTCCGAGTGAGCTGTTGTCTCTCCATTTACTATCTAGGGTTTTTTGGTTTTTGTTTTTAGTTCTTCCCTTGGCCCTAGACAGCTCCTGAAGAAGGTGGTTGCCAGACGCACATTTTCTTCACATACCATTTCCTTCTGACTCTTTACCCTTTGTAGTATCTGGCCCCAGGACTTGCGTTGATCCCAAACTGTGTACCTGTTCTTGCAGACCGCTGCTGTGACCCGTGACTTCCAGCAGAACCTGAGTGCAGGGTTTACTCCTTCAGAAGCCATGGAGAAGTGCAGGGGTTTTAAGCATCATAAGCAACTACTTACAGCCACTCTCCATCTCAAGGAGAGGCACAGATCTGGACTAAGCACTAACCCCTTTAGACAACAGATCTTACATTTTCTATGTAACTTCAGAGTGGTCTTTACAGTCACTCTGGGTGTTCCTGGGCTATCTGTCTCTCTCTTGTCTGGCTCTCGTGCTGGGTGTTTTTTTGTTGTTCTCAGTCTATCTTGACAGGTGATCTCCAGATCAGTCAGTTCAGGTGGACAAAGCTTTTTTTCCAATACACACACACAGGGTGATCCACTGCTTGTTTACATTCTTCTGAAATGCCAGAGTACAGAAAAGAGATTCAGGGTTATGAGGTGCAATTGAAAATCGAGTCCCATCTGTTGAGCTGGAGTCGCTTTTATAGGTTGATGCAATGATTTTTCTGTATGGAAACTGCAGGTGCTGTCAGTGGGTCACTGTCTTTATTGTGACTCTCACACACTTGGTATCCACTCCAAAGAGGCTGACCAGCATTTCTATCTTGTTCCCCAGTCAAAAGTTCTGTATTCTCAGTCTAACTTTACTTCATCCAGAAAAGCAGGCAGGGTTGGGTCTGGTCAGAGCTGTGTAGCGATTTGCCAGTTACATTGTCCCCTTGTGAACACAAGAGCATAGTGATGCATTCAATCCTGCTTTTTTTTTAGTGATGAATACATTTCATGCTTTTGTTTGCATCTTTCAGAGTAGCATTATTTATTTGTCTTGCTTCAACTGCTTTGGAAATGAGGAAAAGCTATTTTGAGTGTAATATCTACTTGGCATTTTAAAAAGTGTCTTTTCTTGCCAGTTTTCTTCTTGGTTCCCCTAGAAATACTTTTCAGTTGGGCTGCTTCTGCCAGTGTGTATCTTGTGAGATGTCTCCAGGCCCGCACTGTGTGATGGGTGGATGGCTGCACGGCTGATGGGGGATTCGTTCCCCTGGGCAGGCAAGTCCTGCCAACTCTTCAGTTAGAAAACTTACGGTTTTAATATACATTCTATCTTCTAGTCCCAGTTTGGCCTCTTCTTTTGGAAGATGTTTCTTTGGAGCAAGGAATGATATACTGTGATTTAGGTTTGGGTGTTTTTTTGATTTAAAAAAGAGTTTGCACATTTTATGGTGGTTAATTAAAAAGGCTGCATCTAATTCAGACTTCTCCCCTTAGTTCCCATCTCAATTTTCTTACTACGCCTGCCTAAATAACTGGATTAAATTATGTAAGAATTACACAGGTGGGATGAAGCCCATCTAAAGCTAGAACCTGATTCACACCTCCTGACATGCCAATTAAAAATCTCACTGCAGAGTGATTATTCCTGGGTGTTCAAGTGACCACATGCTTGCTTTAAATCCCTTGGAAGGCAGTTGGTCCTACTGGCTGATTGTGTTACTTCAGTTTCAACATGCACATTAGCTTTCTTTTTGTGCTTATTTAACTGTACCTTGGAAATAGCCTCCTAAAAATATAATCAATAAATGAGCACAAGATGGCTGCTGCACTACACACTTAAAATGCTGTTATGTATTTGAAATCTAAAATTATTTATTTGAAATCAAAGAAAACAGAAAGAAAGAGAAAATCAGAATCCCTAAGGGGAAACTAGTGCATGTTGAAGTCTCTTGTCATGGCCTATTTTATTTATAAATATAAAAAATGTTAAAACTATTTATGTTCTAGAGCTATGGCTGGTCCAGTGTTCTTTGTCATTCTCCCACAATGTGACAATAATCCGAAAAGTATGTTTCCATGTGGATACTCCAAGGTTTCAGGTGTGTTATATTATAAATGTGTATCTGGAAATAAACCGCCAATCTCTGGTTTTGGGTGAGCCAGACTCTCCTCAGATTCCCTGGGAGCTGGCGGAGCCCCAGCTCCACAAATTAACGCTCAGAAGAGGCTGTTTGTAGGGCACAAGTCTCTGCAATTTGTAGTGTCAATTTTATTTGTTTTTTTTTTTTAATTAACACTTCTTAAAGTGTGTCAGCAGAGTGCCAAAAAGACAAGACATGATTAGCTAAAACATTTTATTGCAGCATATGACGCTGTTCCATATATCATGGGAACATGGCACTTAGATACAGCAATGTTGTGTGTTTTTTTTCTTACTATTGTTCATTTTGTGGCCAACAGCAATTTAAAATACTCTAAATAGCAGTTCCTGTCAGGAGACCTGCTCTGTGTGGGGTCCCCTCCTCCGGCCGCATTTCCTTCAGGAATTATCCGCCATGGGATCTCCCCCTGCTCTGACATGGGTGTTCGCAGGGCTGTTCCTCACACTTTTCCTCACTCCTTGTGCTGTTTTGCCCTTTCTTTAAATGTAATATCCCAGGGGTGTCTCTCTGCCGTTGGAACTGGCGGGAACTGGCTGTGTCCGGTGTGGGGCAGCCCGGCCTCTCCTCACGGATCAGCTCCCCGCCAACTCCTCAGCTCGTAAACCCAATCCCCACAAAGATAAACATTTCTATGTAGATGTTCCAGCACTTCTACATGGATGTCAATCTATATCACAGGAGAAGGAGACCTGGACAAAGTAATGATAGTGACAAGAACAAAGTCAGTCCTTTTGACCTTCATCATCCCCAGTTGCACCACCGAGGTCAGTCCAACACATTGTGAGGAAAATTAATTTTGTTAATTTTTTTCTGCATATGAACTACTTGGTTTTTAGTAGCTTTGGGTTTTGGTTACAGGGCTGCAATTTTTAGGAGTTTTCCAGAGAGTATCTGCTTTTCCTCGAGGGGCAGGAAAAGGTTTAAAGATGAAGAGGCCACACACACTGGCGTCCATGTAGGAAAGGGACAAAATATGAAACTTTCACCAGTTTTCCAGGGGTATGTCTGAATAACTTTGCAGTTGTACCGAATTACTGGAGAGGAGAGCACACAGTAAGGGAAAAGGAGGAATAATCATCTTCTGTCAATGTCAATAAGAGTGACTGGGTCAAAAGCTGTGAAGAATGGAGTTTCCAGAGCAGAAATACTGAAGTTTCAGCCTAGTTCACAGTTTTTTCTTTTCCCAGCCTGAAGAATTCCATCATAATTGCCTTTACTTGTAACTACACCTGTCAAGAGATGACACTGTTATGCATTAAACTCAGTAGGTGTGATGGCAGTGTGTTTCGCCTGGCCAGAATGGAGGTGGCATGTGTCCATCTTCTAGTATTTGCCCTGCTCTGCCAGCTTTTTCCTTTTCCAAACAGTAAGATTTTAACTTGTGTGCATAAATACTGGCTAAAAATACCTACTTCTTCACAAACACTGTATCATTCAGGAAACTAGCAGAAGTCTGCTATGGCATTCTGGATTTTTTGAAACACTTTTACTTTTTGTAGCCTGGATTCCTAAAGAAATGAGACTTTATTATGTTTGTTTGTCTGTCCATTCCTTCCATTCTGAACTTTTGAAAATACATACCCATTTCTATCAAGTTCAATAAGGGCACCAAAACCTTTAAGATCATAAAATAAATTCGGTGAGCACAGAAAAGAAGCCATGGATTATTGCGCTGTTGAGGGAATAGCTTTCATGTGAACTCAAAACTTACATCTGCACAGATCTCCATCCACGTTGGAAAACTGCTCAGCCAGGTCTCAGGTATGATTTCCCTTGTTTGCCTGGTAGGGGAACATGAAGGGAAAATGGAAGAAGAGTTTCTTCAGGGTTATGAGGTAATAGTCTGACGGAGAATGTAGAGAAGGCTTTGATATATATATTTATGTATACAGAGGCAATATACAAAGGAAAATGTCAAGAGTATGAGCAGTGATTGCTCGAGTGCGGTTGATGTTACAGAATGATTCAGGATGCGTATCCATGGGAGGCATTTGTTCATCTGCTCATGAAATCTGTTGTTTCATCTTAATATAGAGGAGTTCTCAGATCACCTCCCTCTATAATTAGAAAAACCACATTGAGTGTAAACCCAATTGACTGCCCTTCCTGGGCCCCTTTAAAAATACCGGAGAACTGCTTTTAATGCCTCTGTTTATTTTGGTACAGTATCCAGACTGCTGGAAATATGTTTATAGCACAGTCTAATGAGCTGAGGCTCCTCTCTAAGATTCCAGTGCCTCATGGCTGGATAGAAAAAGCTGATGCTCTCTAAATATGTATTTATGTCAGACCGGCTTGCTCTACAGTTAATGCCACGAGAAACTGCCTATTTAATGCCACCTAAGCTAAGCTTGAGCGGGAGTTGTTCCTCAGCATATCCTAGTTACTGTGGCATTCATTTACTTGTGTGGTAGTCAGATTTATCAACACCAAGTCTGTGCTGTGAACATCACCAGTTATATTAGATCATCTGTATTTAAGCTTGATGACTTCATGGGAAACCATTTTAATTTGCCGACTACCTGTGAAGCATGCGTTCCAGGTCAACTTTGAAATCTGGTTAATGTTTTAGATGCAAGAAACCCAGGTATATGAAAATAGTGTTATTTACATTGGACTGGAGTTATAACTCTGCTGTGAGCGCCTGGAGCAGATTTAAGTGAGGTATAAGCTGCTCTTCAGCATGCTGACAGGCTTTCTACCCACTCAAATGCAGTGGTTTTAATCTCTTATTCTTCACGCTTTGTCTTTTCCGAAAGGAAGTGCATTTCACCTGATGCACAATGGCTTCATTAACTGGAAGAGAGTTTTGGAAAGTGCACTTTTTGATGGAAATGTCTTCCATAGCAGGGAGAAAGATACTGAAGCCAAAAATAAAATAAAAGTTTATTGTGAAATGCAAGGATTATGCTTAACATTGAACAGATAATCTTAATAGTGAAGGATTGGAGTCATTTGGGTCAAACTTGCTGCTCGAAGTCACAGCGGGTTCCCAAATGGTTTAAAAAGCCAGTCTGCCACATCTACTCCCACTGCATGTGTGAATATCACCCTGCCTCAAGTTACTCGTGGCTTGCAAGGAGTTGGTGATCACTCTCCCTTTTCTATCCAGGCTCAGACCATTGGACTGGTCAGCTCTTTCTCCCTGAAATCGGGTGATACGGAAAAGCTGGCATTCTCTTCCCATGCTCCAAATCTAAAACCCCCTGCAGAAGCTTTATTGCAGTGGATAGATTCTGGTGGTGCATTTAGCGTAGACAGAGCATGGAAGTGTTTGCTTCAGTGCACGTTGGAAGGAACTGAATGGCAATGTTTTCCACTGTGCCCCTGAAAAGTGTCTATTGTATGTTCACTTTTAAATCGCATGCAGTCAAAAAGCTAATATTAATAATGAACTCTTCAGGTTGGATGGAGAAGAGAATTGATTTGGGGTATAGAATAACCTTTCTGTCAGTGTGTTGGCCAGCCCTGCTTAATATGATTAGTAGTTAAATGCTTCTGAATGTCAACAGAATTTAGGCATTTTAAATTATTTACAGGTCTTTGAAAACACTATTCTCATACAATGACAGCATTTTAAGGAACTACTTTTTTGAATTGTAGCTGGAACCAATATCTGCTGAAGCAGTAGCTCTTTCAGTACATGGGGGAGTTGTTGCCAGGAATATATTGAATATTTGAAGTCCAAATTGGATGTAGCAAGTCTACTTGGCTCATTCAGTAACTTGTTAGCAAAGCATAAAAATCCTGCTGGAGCAAACTCATCCTTTGCTTTCGAAGAACATTCCTGTTCTTTATTGAAGCAGTTTTGGTTTTTTGCAGAGGGAATCTCCTTGTGTGTGTGTACTAGCGGCCTTTAATAGCCACTGTCTGGTTGGGGCTTTACAGTGATCAGCTGTACAGTGCAAAGGGCTTGTCTTCCATATTCGACTCCTTACTTGCCTTTTTACATGCTGAAATTACTTAGAGAGCAGCAGCTTCTCCGAGGCACAGGCAGATGGCCGGGCACACCTGCTGGAAGGGAGGGCAGCACTGCGGACAGATGACTCATCGGCACCTTAAAATTATTCTATTATAAGCAGAAATTGCAGCTTCCTGAAGCAGGCAGACGTGACCCTTGCGTACCCAGCTCCACTTCAGGCATCTGGCCTTTTTTGAGCACCTGGCAATTGTCAAGGCTGCTGTCTCATCCTGGGATGCCTTGAACTATCCCTGCTGTTCACTGAAGTGGTTTTTACTTACACAGGTAAGGCCCAAATGACCATTCGGTATTTCATCTGTGTTCTTTTGATGAGCTGACAAGCAGTGCTATTCCTCATACCAGTTCTTTTTGCTGGTTTACAGGGCAAACTTGCATAGGAGGGAGGAGGAGTGAGAGGTAAGATGAATCTGAGTGCTTTGCTCGCTGTTCTGGGTGTTCATTTGGCATTGGCAGTTTCAGAAAGGTGCTCAGGGGGCTGGCAGGGAGACTTTGCTCCCCAGGAGTGATGCCTTAGAGACCTTTATTTAAAGTCCTTGGGCAGCAAGAGGGAGCCTGTCCTGTTTTGTTTCTGGGGAGAAATATAATCCAGGGTGAGCAGAAACAGGTGGACTGTGTCAGAGGTCCAAACGAAGAGGCTAATCAAAATTCAGATCCAAAGGCTTACATGTGTTTTACACATGTGCCAAGCTATATAAAAAGCCTGGCCTGTATAAGCTTTTTTAAAACACATTAGAAAAATTAAGTGACTCTCATGCATCTCTTGCTGACTTCAGTTCTTTCACTGGACAAGCGATTTTATTGATTTAGGGTAGTGCAAAGGAGTATTTGGAATTTTAGTAGAACTGATGTGTTTCTTTGTGTCATCCTGAAAGAATTATGAAGTCTTGAATAAATAATGCAAAGGACTGAAGTTGTCATGATACTGATATTTAATACAAAGAAGATATCTAGTTACAGTATAGGGTTTTTTTGCATACCTGGTCCGTAACTGAACAGCCAATATGTACAGAACACTTTCTGGCCTGTTTTCTTTCATCTGAAGTACAACAAAGAAAACATAAGTGATAAACTGCAGTATGGTGATAACCGGTCTCATTCCTCTGGCTGTGTGAACAACTAAGCTTCTGAAGTGGGTGCTAGTATGGATGCAGACCAGAACTAGGGATTCCCATGCTGTAATTTGTAGCTTCTTCAGTCACTAATGTGTACTGCATGACACTTGTATTCTAGTTACAAAATTTCAAAATGCACATCCTCAAAAAGTTATGTTCTTAATGAAAAATGCAATTAACTTGGCTGGAACTTTGTTCTTCTATCTGCTTTGTGGTGAAAGGGAGCAAGTACTTGGCTTGATAAGCACTTGTGCCAAGTGTTCTTTTGAAAACAACAACAAAAAATATTATGGCCCATAGTTATTTTCAGCAGGGCCTTGTTTGGAAAGCAAATAGGACTTCAAATTAAATAATTGCTCTCCACGGATGGAAAACATGTGGTTTTTCTTCTCCCATGTGTACTGCTCAGTGCTTCAGTGTTATACTAAACTCTTTTAAGAGCCAGGATGCTGTTGGGTTAATCAATGAAAATGGTTTTCATTGATTGCTGTGGAAAGAACCAACTGGTTTAATTAAGGCAATGCCATGTGGATCTAGAAGAGTGACTATTGCTCTGCATATTTTTAATTAAAATAAAGAGCTTGCCAGTTTTGTAAAACATAAAACGTTTACTTTTTTTAGCTTCTCTATTTTTTGCTCTGTCAAAGTAGAGCAGATCACCTGTCCAAATTGGAGCCTTCTATGTTGACACAAAGGCTTGTAGAGGGCTGCCCAGCTTTGGGATGCTGGAATTAAAAAATAGTTGTAATGTAGTCAAAAGCAAGTACTTTCAGATGCTTTTGCAGCTCTCAGTCAGTCTTTCCTGTCTCTTAAACTTGCTTTCCTTGTTTCTGTGAGAAAAGCTTCCAAATGCAGGGAAATTGAACAAATATAAATTACAGTCTATTCTTCTAATATTTCCCGGCCACTATGTGAATAGGAGGAAAAACATGGCAAAGCGAGACTTCAAGGAGTACAACGGTTACAAACCTGTGTGTGTTGAAGACAGAAGTAAGAACTGAAATTACTAAAAGCTGTAATGGTTGTTGGAGGTTGTTTAATGATGGGCAGAAGCTGGCTTACCCTCTGCTGCTTCTGAAAACACCACCAAACCTTCTCTCTTGTCGTGGGCCTCTGCTCCTGGCTTGTGTAAGCACTGGTCTCCTGTGGCAAAGTGGAGCTGGTTTTCATCCAGAGGGCTTTCCCCGGTTCAGTTTGCTGTGTAACCAGTAGCATAGAGGGCTGGACTGCGCTCTCTGCGGTTGCCACTGGCGTTGGCACAGAGTTTTTGTGAAACTATGCCCTGAGCCTCCCTTGTGCATTAAATTACTGTTTTGTCATTTAAATTACAGGTTGCAGTGGCAAGCTACCTTAATCGTAATTATCCCCAACACTTCCATTATAAGACCTTAGTTTTTAATTCTGTGAAACCAGGCATTTAGGTCAAGAAATATTCTTCACGCTGAGGAATTTTGTGTGTGCTTATGCTAAACCAGAATGATGTTAAGAAGAAATGGTTTGCCTCTCAGAAACTTGAAGTTCAGAGAGAGCAAACCTTAGGGACTTGAAATGGGACAACAGATTGGCTTGTGCGCTGGGCTTTTTCTGTCCTTGTGAAGATCTTCCTGAGCTTGGCCAAGGTTTTAAATCTCTACAAAGAGCAGTGGGGTTTGTATTCGGTGCCTGACTCTTAATGCTTCACCCTGGTGGAGCGTGGGCTGCTGGCCCTGGCCTGGGCTGGCAAGTCTGGACACTGTGAAGGAGACATGGGGTAGGGAGGGCACTTTCCAATGTTGCTCCTTACCCAGCTTTGGAACTTGCTGCTGTCAGAAACAAGAGCAAAAACATTTCCTCGTGTCTTTTCCCAGTGCTTCTGCAGTGGGTGATTAGGGAGCAAGGCTTTGGGGGTGAGGAGATTGAGGCAAAGAGCCTGAAAGTAGCTAGGGGAGCTGTTTTCAGATCAATGTGTGATTGCTGTCTTGTTTTTTGGGAGAGCAATGTAATATATGTGAGACTTTTAGCTCTGAGCACTATGAACGTCGTGTTACGTTTGCATTGCAGCTTTCACTGACTGCAAAATCCCAGGGTCGCTGGAAAGTCTGCTTCTGAGGCCACACAACGTTTGGGGTTCCCGTCTGCAAAATCAGACTAAGATGGTGAGGTTATAACAACTCCTAGAGTGTTATAATGATAAACGCTAATGTTAGCAAAACATTCATATGAACTTAATTATAACAGAGCATCCAAGAAGGAGAACAATTCTCTATTGAGTACAGAATGTGCGTAGCATGCAGCAAATATGGCCTGAGGCCACACGTTGACGGAGTACAAGGAAAAGAAATACTTAAGAGCTACCTGCTCAGTGAGCATGCTTCAAGTAGCAGCAGCCCTTTAGGGAATATAGGCAATAAAGAGATTAAATTTGGCCTTCTTGTTACATGCAAGTGACTTTAAAGATTCATGGACAGTTTTATTCCAGCAGTCCAATTTTCTGAGCGCTTGCCTTTATGCCAGGATTGTCACTTCAATGTTTTTCAAAAATACAATGATGAATATGAACTTTCAGTGTCAAGTTGCAAAAGCAAGAGCTGGGCTTGGGGCTGGTTTTCCTCAGTCAATTATTAGTTTGAGGAAGGTGAGAAATCCAGTAATATAGATATAAAGTGGAAGAACTTGAAGGTTATTAAGAAATTTGGTTTGCCTTGGATTGCTCTGGGTTCTTTCAGTGTATTTTTTCTCTTTATTGTTAAAATCATCACAGCTGATCTTAGAGTAAGAGATGTTACTGCATGCAGAAATATTAGGAAAAATGCTTCTTCCCCCAGGAATTATGGTAAAGTCAATTAATCTTAGACACAGCCTATTTTTACAAATAGAATTATGGTTTTCAGTTTGTTGTGGTCACATTTCTGCAAGACTAACTTGGATAGTTCCATCTCTCTCTTCTAAAAAAGGGGATTGTGTGATGTATTAAGCAGTAAGTACTATCATAAATTGAAGTCTTATATTTTAAGAACAAAACCTTAGGCCTCCTTGCATTCTACAGGAATGTTTAATATTTCACAAGTTTTACTCTCTTACAATCCTTTATGACTTTATAAGTTGTGAGTTTATGGATTTGAGTTCATTTTTTTTTTCTTTTATAACTTCATATAGATTGGGTGAAAGCAATTATTACTCTTTGACATAATTACAAGCATAGCAACTATTTGAGACAGAAATAACTGGGGTTTCAAATTCTTGCATGCAAAGCTATTCATCTACTAAATAAATCAGTCCCTGATGGAAGGGAGGGAAGGAATAATCACCATGATTTTGTAGCACAAGAAACAAGGGGGATATTGTGTCCTAAAAGCATGACTGCACAGATTTAAGGTATCTTTTTTTTCCCCCCTCTAGTGTTTTTAACTAAGGCTTAGCAAAAAAAAAAAAAGCCAAACTGTATGTCTCTTAGGCTGTGAGATAAGGATAAATAACTTCTTGTTTTAATTCAGAAGGGGGTTTAGAATTAAAAATATAGTGTGAGAGAAGGCTAAATGGGTTAAAAATTTGGTTTTGATGACATTCTGGTTTCTAAAGGTGATTAAGAAAGTTACTTTCTTCCTGCAAGAATCAAATGAGGGCTGGTGGCAGCAGTGGGACGGGTGGACAGGAGTGGGATGGGAGGACACGCAGCTGGGAAAGCGGTTACTGTTCCAGTCTGGCATAGTATAATCAACATTTCTTTATTCTATTGCAAGAGCGAGCTTGAGAAGACAAGTAATTAAATTGTTTGGTATTTAGAGTTCTTTACATTCTCACATTTGTCGGTTTGCATTCTGAGAACTGTGGGTTTCTGTCTGTACTGACGGCTGTCGCCTCTGTGTCTCCCCTTTGCATGAGCAACAAACCATGTGCTTAAAGCTTGTGTGTCCCCAAAGGACAGAAGGAAATGTTTGAACCATTTATTCTGAAAGATAATTGTTGCTCTAAGCAATCCCTCAAAGTTGACACTTAAAATTGACACTATTACATTGATTTGAGTGTAAACATATGAAAAATGTTATGATATTGGAAAAAAGAACATTTACACTAAGAATGCCAGTTGTGAAACAGTCATGATCTTTAAATCATGCTTGCTCTTGTAGGTGTCTTGTTTAGTTTTTCTGTATAAATATGGTTAAAGAGTTCACATTTTGATTGTTGGAACTCTAGCGAGATGAACAGTTAGGGGAGGATAGTTCTACCATAGGACAATTCTGAACGTTTCCAAATTTGCTTTTGTTTTATGGGAAAGAAAAGTTTCAGAATGAAGCCCAGTGTTGCGTGAGGTGCCAAGCCACACTGGAGTCGAGAGTCGTGGGATGTTCAGTAGAACCTCCTGCATGTCTGGAGCTCAGTTTTTGCTTCACCAGAAAAAAGCAGAACTGGATTCGGTCAATGTCATTATGATCTCCAATACAAAACTGAGCTAAACTAAGCATTGCCTTGACTGCAGGAAGGTTCATAGTAGTTTCTCATAGTTATTTCTTGCTCTCCTCTCTCTAATGTAGTTTATTTGTCGAAATGTCAAAGCCCTGTAAGTGTTGAATCATCTCATCAAAGAAAAGCTATTCTAATCTCTTTTGACAGTGGAAGAAGAGGAAAAGGGAAGAAAAAGTCTGTGTATTCTATGCTTAGGAAAGGAATTTTTTGAGGAATTTTTTACATTCTCAAACAAATGGAAGCATACAGATGGATGCTTCTCTCTGCTTCCTTGTTCCATGTTGTGTACTGTACATGTAGAGTTGTTTTAAAGTTCAGCACTGCTTAACCCTCCCCACCCCCTTTAATGCCTTTTTTTATTAAGTGATAATTCACAACAGGATATGATGGTCTTGTCCGATCTGGCCACACCTAATCTGTGCTGGGACACACTGACTTCATTCATTTGTAGGTGTGGTGATTATTAGACAGTTTGTCACCACACCCTGGAGTGTTTTATTGCAATCATAAAGTAGTTCAGCTAAAGGAAACATCCTTTTCTAGAGGGAAAAATGGTAACTTTCTACTTCTAAAAGAACTAATTCCAGGAATGTGTAGTGTAACCGTTTCATGGCCTGAAATAATATTGAGCTGCTACCAAATATACAGAGAACTGCATGGCTTTTTCCATTGAGTAACAGTGTACCTCAATATTTTAAAAGAGTTTTCTTGGTTTGTATCGTTCTGAATTTTCATCAAGTCTTGTGTAGAATGGCTGAAGGGAGGGCTCACGTTTCTCTTCTTCCTCCGCCATACAGAAAGGCTCATTTTACTCTGAACTTCTCTGTGGGCAATCCACAGGGAAACTGCCGAGCTTTAGAAGTAGAAATATTTTACTTTTTTGGCTGGGAGGCTGTTCAAGCCACAGAGCAACATTGGAGAATAAGAATAGAGTTCATGTGTATTTCTGTTGAATATCAATGTTAATTGGGTATCGAACATCAGTTCAATGTACAAAACTTTCTTGCCTGCTATTAAAAGAAGCCTCTAACTTAATCAGGAATGATAAAAAAGGCTGCTGTGCCTCGCAGAGGACCGGAAGTGCAGCTGATGAATGACCAGACTGAGGTATTTTTAAATTCAGCCTTGCTGGAGGGAGCAGGACTTAGAGTCACTTCCAAGTAATTCAGTTAGGAGGAAGGACCATTTTAGAATAGTCTAAGGGATGAACCATATCAAGACATGCCAGTTTCTTGTTGTGAATGCCATTATGCTACTGAAATGATTTCTCTTAGTTATAACTAGGGAAATCGGTTGATACTAATCAGCGGGAGGTGTGTATTTCTTGTATAAGTAGGAGAGGACATAAAATTCACTTTAAAGCTGGCTTGTGAACTTGAGGAAAACAAAATGAGCCCAGTCATAGAATTTTGGAAGTGAAGAGATGCTCATGTCAATCATACAGCTACCTACAGAGGGTATTTTCCTGGATCTTTTTCTCTGGGCTTCATCCGATCTTGCTGCTAAGTCAGAGCTGACTTTCCAGAGTACAGGGCAGCTTGGCAGCAAGAGGCTGAGTCTTCCTAAAGAAAACTTCCTAGATCTGCCTTAACTGTGTTCAAAGCATGGCAGTCAGGAGGTGGGGGATCTGGTGGAATTCAATCGATTTGATAGTCCTGTGTTTGTAGAAGAGAAAGGAGAAGGGAATGATACTGTCCCACAGAGCTGAGCTGGGGTGCTGGTCTTCCTGTGAAATATTCTGTATCCTTGTCATAGTTTTCTCTTTCAGAAGGGGCTGGCAGCTTTGATGATGGGGAGATATTTTATTTCATTTATTGCTGTTAAAGGTCTGCTTCTCTTGACACTATGCTGAATATCCTTTCCCATGTCCTTAAATCTATAGTGTCCTTTCCCAAAAGCATTAACACAGGAGGGAGAGCATGCTGATGTGCAGTGCCTTGCTGTTTGTTGTACATCAGTCCCATTTCCTCCTTTTTTGCTTATAAAATTAAATGTAGAAGCCAAATATGTTTGCCGTGCACATCTAGTGTATTTAAAAGGCTATTTTTGTTATGAGTGGAGGAGTATAAAGAAATCATGTTTGAAAATGTAAGGCATTTAGTAGTAGCATTTATATGGTGTTAATTTCTCTGCATCTAAAGTATATCTACATCATGATCGAGGGAGTGGTTTCCACCACTGCCAAGCCTCCCTTTTCCTTGCAATCAGTTGTTCCCAGCTGCCAAGCTGCTTCATGTGTCCCTATCCATGGGAAATCCCTTTTCCTATGAAAAGAACGTAAAAGAACGTAAAAGAAGCCAAGTTCTCCTCCCCTTTCTTCCAGCCATAAGGCCACGTCCAGCTCCTCAGCTGAATTCTTCCATCAGAAGCAGGAAAGTTCTTTCCCCGCGTGTGAGTCTGCCAGGCCGAGCCTGCGCTGAGCACAGCACAGGATCCCAACCGCCGTTCCAACGGCCAGTTTTCTTTTCAGGAATCTTGAGTGGCTGGAGGAACTAAGCAAAAGATGCTTGCGTACATCTGGAAGATAAGATCTATTGGGTGCTGCGTAGTGATTTGGATGACTGCCACTTTTTAATGCTGCAGGTCCTGTAATGCCTGAGCCTCAGGCAGTTTGATTATAAAATTAACTCTTGGCAAAGATGACTCTCTTCACATTAAGTGTTTGTGCTACCTAACTGTAAATCATAGACATTTCCTGAACTACTGGCATTTAGGATAATTCATAACTTTGTTTTATTTTTTCTTAATAATTTTGTACATGTTATTTCCCCATCAGTGCAAAAAATATTGTCCGAAGAGCAATGAAAAAATCAGGGGCCTCACTGTGCTTGTATACAGTAAAGCAGGAAATGGACCTCCTAAATGTGCATGCAGGTGTGACCATAAAAATGCTAGAATGCCATTCTTCATTTGAAATGAGTTATTCTAATGAAAACACTGGAGTACTGGAATATTTTGGAACCAAGAAAAAGCTAAACTTGGCAGAGTTATGCTTCACAGACCCTACAGTCCCCTGCCCCTTCTCGAGCTTGTTTCTGTTCTGTAAGGTAACTGATGCAACTTTTTTCCTCTCAAGTTATTGAAAGCGTTGTGGACCAAAGAGTGCTCATCTCTTCTTTCCACTTGTGAATTTGACTCATTAGGAGGCAATCAGATAACTTTATACAAGTGCGTGACTAACTTTGGACCCTTTTTCGTAAGCCTTTTGTCTAGAGAAACAACAAAATAATACCTTGGTCACAAAAAAAGGCAGGGGGGCGGGGGGGGGCATGTCATTCTGTTTGCTTCTTTGCAGTGCATCCCTGTAAAGGGCTTGATCAGAGGCCAGGGAACGATCTGTGTTATTTTGCATGGCTATTCAACAGCATAAGTGTGGAAAGGAATTGATTCTGGTTTTAGTGAAATGATCCCCCCCAAAGTTGCCAAAGCTGGCTGGCACAATCTCCCATTTGGACTTGAGGAGCCTTTTGAAGATACTTTCTGCTGCTGGACATGCTTCATATAGGTGACAAATCAAGATGTCAGTCTGTGTCACCCTGCATCTGTGTATGGGAGAGTTTTGAACTGGTTTGAACAGCTGCACGAATTGTGCAGGTAAGGAGCTCTCCATCTTCTTGAGGCTAAATCTGAGTATTTTGTCCATGGTAACAAGGGCTCTGTAGCAAGAGCTGTTTCTTTTGCAGGACTGTAGAAATAAGATAACTTAACTAAAAAAACATTTCAAAAAAACATTTTCTGGAGGGAAACTTCATATCAACATTTATTTATCTTCCTCTAGGGGAAGGACTGGAAGTGGTGCAATACTTTGCTGTTTATTAACCAGTGGAAAAAATAGCTTCACTTTCATATTAAAGATGTTGTGTTAGTATCACTGAGACCATGCACCTCTGTGCCAGCCAGTCCACTATGTGAAGCTCACTGCACATTCTTATGGGAACTAAATACTGTTTTCTTTTATAGAAGGATATTTTGTCTAGTTTTGGCATTTCACTTTGTGTTGGAAATGTTTCTTCTTATGGCATGCATGATTTACAGTGATACCCTATTATTTAGATATGGGAGCACAATGAATGTGTTTGCGGAAAAAGGCCCTACTTTAGTAGGACTGTAAACTGAGTGAATAGGTGCATTATAGGGAGCCTGTTTTTTCAAGATCTTCACCAGACCATAGTTGTAAAGCTTTCTAAACAAATAAAAAGAAAACCACTATATAAAAATGGAGCCTTTTGTCCAGGTTACTACTTAGAGAAATGTTTCATTGGGGTAATCCAAATATGTTACTAATTAAAAAGGATTTTTAAAATTCCAGGTTTTCAGAAATTTTATTTGTATTAATAAGTTCTTATTTATTGGTTCAATTTAATGACAACAGAACAATGAATACCTTCAAATAAAAGATACATAGAGACTGTGTGTGTTCTCAAGCTATAGTTCAGGTGTACCAGTAAATCGACCAATAATATGTTGCTTTTTCGGTAAGAACTCCAAAGAGATTTAGAAGCTGTTCTACCAATAGAAGTCCGTATTTTTAAAGCTCTTTTTGAGCTTTGGTTTTGATCAACAAATGCTGAGCTTGCTTTTGGCCTGACTGAAGATCTGATCTGAAGCCTACTGAATTCCATTGGAGTGATTCCAGTCATTTTAAGACGTCTGGATCTGGCCCATATTTTTAGCAAATAGATGATGAAGGGTGGTAGTTGAGCATCTGTCAGTTTTTCCTAGCAAAGCCACATCTGGATTCCCTTGTGTCTTGCCTCTTCTTTATTTTAGATTGGAGTCCCACTCCCTGTGGGCCAGGTTCTGTTGTTTTTCATATGCCCATCCTTCCCCTCATCTTGAACAACCATCATTAAGCAAGCGTGACAAAGTACGGGTGTGGAAAACATAAGATCTGCCAGACTTTGCATGTTTTGGATTTCTTTGTGTGTTTTCCTTCAATTTGTTTTTGCCAACATCTGCCTCCTGTATCTCTCACGTATTTGCTGTTTTTCTGAGATACTGGAGGAGCGTTTCAAACAAAGAACGTCACAGATGTAGCTACACAACTGGCAATTTACTCCGTTGCTGGAAGAAAGCTATGAAACAGTCTGCCCAGTTAAGATGCTAGGGGAATGATTTATCCTTTTCCTTAATATCAGATTGTTTTGCAAGTTTGTTGTAAATGGCAGTATGTTTTTAGGACAAATGTTTTAAGAAAGTGTTTTCTTATCTGCATAGGCCTGATTAACCAGGTCAATTTCATATTCCTAACAGTTTCTTTACAATCAAGTAGGTTTGGGTCTGAATAAGTGCATATCTTCAAAGTGCATCTGAAAATGTGAATTTCATAAGGTTTGAGTTGTATCAGAGGCAGTGCTGGAACACTAGTGTGTGTTGTCACATGTGTCAACTCTTGATTTAAACAGACTTGGGTGTAAAATTAGCTTATAGATGTGTTGGATTGGGGAGTCAAGAGCCACTGATGCCTCACTCTGCTGACAGGCTCTGAATGCAGAGGGCTTGTGAACACTTTATATAATGCTCTTAGAGGGGAGAACTGTTGCATAAGCGCCAGTACTTCACATTGCTGAAGGTTATTGCTTTTGAGTCACTCGTTGTTCTTAGTAACTTGCACGAGAGTCTATTAGGTAGGTTTAAGATGAATGTGGCTTTGTGATACGCATGCTGTTCTGCTGCTGGGATGTTTGGAGGAGGCGGCTGGGAAGGAAGGGGAAGGAATGCAGAAAATATCAGAAAATACTGCAGGGAAAAATTACTGCAAAATTCATAACTGTCAAAACCTTTAAATAGCTTGCTATGCCAATAAAACATGAGTTGAAACACATTGCTGCAGAGCTCAGTTCCAGGCAGCCTGTCTATTACTAAGAAATGAGGAGTGATCTTGTCTCTCATTGTAGTATCTGTCACTTAAAAAGGATTGCTCGATCCATTGGCTGAGGTTTAAATGGGCTATGAGCAGGACTGAATTTCTTGCGTTAACATTTCTGGAATCAGAGCACTTTAAAAAT
Source organism: Nesoenas mayeri (assembly GCF_963082525.1). Taxonomy (NCBI): domain Eukaryota; kingdom Metazoa; phylum Chordata; class Aves; order Columbiformes; family Columbidae; genus Nesoenas; species Nesoenas mayeri. The sequence continues at coordinate 7,086,308 of NC_137565.1, read as the reverse complement.
GATATTTTAGGTGTCTTTGGGTTTCCTGGGGCTTGCAAGATGCTTCAGTAAGGCTCTAAGGTGACTGGGTAGAATAGCAGGAAAATCAGCTGTGGTGTTTTCAATTGTTTATACAGCACTAACATACCTATATACCTGCACGCAAACATATGTATTTATGTATATAGGCAGACACTCAGGAAACCCATAACATGCTTCATTCAGAAGCGTCAACTATTTGTTTTCCTCATGTGCAGTTATAAACCCATTGCGCGTGGGCCTGCATTTCTCTCTTTCTCTCTGTTTCTCCATCGCTATAGTTGACCCAGCACAGCTTATTGTCCTCTCCTCCTGTGGCACCTAAGTGATCTTAAATTATTTGCATATGAGAGATGTGTAAGTGAAAGCCACGTCCAGACAGGAGATAGTGTTTGAACTTTTCAGGTGTTTGACTAGAGTATTGAAACTACTCCAGAATTTTGTTTGATTTGGAAAAGGAAACTGTGTTTTTTTTCTCTCAGTAACAACATCTCTAGGGTGAATTTGATGGCTGAGGTCTGTTTTTCTAAATTTAAGCATCAAGTATGTGTACCTGAGATGTGCTTGGCAACAGGCTTTTTAAGTATTTGGAAGAGAACGGGTCTCGATCTTCTTGTGTCCTTGAGGAGTGACACATGCTGTTTATCATGGCTCTGTTGTGTGAAGACTGCGAAGTCACTTCTGAAGGAGGAGAAATAAATTCTGGCAGACACGAACATGTAGTGTACGTGCAGGAACTCTTTAGATATGTAAAAGAAAGAGTAGCGGGAAGTGCGCACCTGGGACACATCTTGGTGGTATTCTTTGTCAGGTAACTCTTAACACTGTGTCATCTATCAGCATGTGCAATGGCCTTTGATTTAATTGTGCAGTGCTTGGTGAAAAGACAGGGCCACTGACAATGAGCAGAAGCAGAGGAGGCAGCAGCGTTCTGGGCTGCGCTGCCAGGGAAAATCCTCTCCTGCCACAACCAAGAACCTGCCCAGCTCTGCCCTCAGATGGAAGGGCTGCTTTTGGGCTGCTGGTGAGTGTGGAGGGAATATTTCATAGTGAGGTGGGGCTCTGGGAAGAAGATGGTTTCAACTCTTAAGCAATTCTTGCCCTATCCACAGGAAAGTGATACTCAAGCTTCTGCAAGAATTGAAATTACCTATAAATAATGGGATAGGGTCGCTTAAATCAGAACATGTATTTCTGTGCTGACAATGTACAGCATCTGCTTCTGCTTTAAGCTGAGACTGAAGAGACTTGGCAAAAAAACAGCCTTTGGCATCACTTGCACGGGGAGCTAATAAAAGGCTATAAATTGAGCAAATACGAGGGCCTCTTCACATTGACATTTCCCTTTGAGGAAGCGGTTAGGGATGGGGATAGGGATGAAATTTTAAAGAAAACACATGCATTGGGAGACTTTGAGTGGATCTCAAACAACAGAAGAGCAAAGAATGTATCAGTACTTTCTTGTGGAGTATAAAATACTCCAGTCTTTAGTGATCAAGCTAGAAGGCAGAAGTTTTGCCCCAGACTCTGCTGCCTGCTTGACGAATGGCTTATAGCCTATGGTATGTCTTCCATTTCTGATGAGTCTTTGAAGTGCACAGTGTTGCTGGATGAAACACACGTTTTTTTTTTTTTTTACAGCAAAACAAATACTGTCTATTCATATGCTTGGACACTAATCTTTTGAAGAGAAAAACAAAACTCAGACTCAGCCATGATAAAATCTTGGCAGCAAAGCAGACGCAGATGAACTGCATTTTGTATGCAGTACAAGAAAGCTTCAGTTTCTTCTTCCCCTTCTCTGGCTAACTAGCCTTAGCTCTTTTCTGTGGATAGTTTGCTTTTGCTTTCTAGCTATTTCAAAGGCTGTAGTTAGTTTTGTGCTTACATTCAATACTGCATTGATGATAAAATTCCCCTGATGGTTATAAGGACAGTCCATGCATGCGAGATGCTACAGGACAAGTAAGCAGTTGAGACTTTTAAAAAGAATCACCCTTGTCTATTTTTCAAATTGTTTGCAGTGAGTCCTAAAACACTTCAAGACTGTATATGCTTGTACAGTGCCTTTCTCAAAAGGGTATTGCTTTGTAAGTGGTAATTTCATGCCATGAAAATGGTTATACTAGGCAAAGTTATAGCTAGAGAAAAATCTGTGCAAGATTGATGTATCCTTTCTGCTTTGCTAAGAGTGTTTTTGTTCAAGCAGTATCTGAAACAGCATTGAGTAAATGTGAACTTCTCGGGACCTGGTGGTAGAAAAGGCAGACAGAGTGGGAAATGGCTCAAAAACTCCATGTATTCTCTCCTGTATATACCTGAGGTAGTCAAGGCTGTGAGCTGAAGTCTTGATTTCTAGAGGTAGCAGTTGTTCTAGAGGTCTTGTTCTGTAGTTGGCTTTTAGAATGCCCTGGAAGGCTAATGACACCCTGAGAAAAATAACTGCATTAAAGGAAGGTCTCTGCAATGCTTGTGCTTCTTGTAAACTCTGACTTCGGTTTGCTTAATTCTTTGGTGTGTGTTAGACCCATTAATGTGAGTGGGATTTAAGCAGGCTCTTGACTCTAACAGCCAGGCTTGCTGGCCTTTGGTTAACAAAAAAGCAGGAGTTGAATTAATATCTTTTCGTAGAGTGTGCAAAGTACCCAGAGAGTTTGTACAGGCATTAGCAGTAAATGGCTGGTAATTACTCTTGCTTCCTAACCCAGCAGAGACCCTGCCTGCTATATTAATCTTCTGATTGTGGAATGAACCAGAGGAAGGTGTGAGGCTGTGGAGGCTGCAGTGTGTGTAGCCTGAAACAAATCTCAGTCAGTAGATCGTCATAACCAGCTGCTGCCTTTTGATAAGAAAAAAACACAAGACTTAATTGACTCAATAGCAGGAAATATATATTCTGATTAGGTACCAAGTAATGTTATTTCTTCAGTGGATTTCTGTAGATATTTGCAGTTTATACTGCACAGTACTGAAGAGCTAACTCAAGGACTGGTGTGTTTACAGACAGCTGTGTCCTGGGGGCCAGCACTCCAGAAGGTATGTTTGAAAAGGAGCTGGTTTGAAACTGTGCCTTCATTCTGGCACTGAAGTTCTGCAGAAGGGCACAGGATGGTGTGTTAGTGGGAAGGGTTTTGTTTAGCAGTGCTGACCAGCTTTGTGATGTTTCAGCCCTTAGTGCTCACGAAATCAAATGTACGCTTTGTGATTTAGCACAATAGAAGTTGTATATTAATTTGATAATATACTGTGCAATAAAGGAATAGGAATTTTTATCTACAGGGGGTGCTATTCTTAGTGAAGCTTAGTACTTTGAAACATACCTGTGGATACTTTTTAAAATCTGCACGCTTCATGCTAACATCTAATTTTACTATGCAGATTACTTGCTGGCCAGGGGATTTTTTGCTGACATGTGTGAGACGGTTATTTGGCAATGTTTAGTTTTAACTGCCTGGATGGCTGAAAAGCTGAGTGCTTTATTACACATCTCATACTGGGACTGGTCTCAGTGCGACCAGGGGCGTGTCAGATTTTCTGCTGTTAAAGTTGCTGGTAAAAGTCCTGGAGCATATTTTGGCCAACTAGAAAGCATTTGAAAATATCATCCAAGAAACAGAATAGCGCAATCTGTTATTTTTTGTGGGATGGTGGGTGGATTTACAATGCAGTTGAACAAAACAAGATCTTGCATAGGTTTCTGAGTCTGTGTAGTAATTCTGTTTCCTTGAGAGCTGAGCTATTATATTGCCTTTTTGTAACCATTTCAAACAGCTGAGATATAAAACTGTTCCTTGTATGGACATTATCAATTTAGATCTGGAAAAAAATGATCAGGCAGTAAATTGCTGTCAGCCACTGCCAGTGTGTTCAGACCAAAGGCTCTGACTGCAGAGACATAGACCACAGGGTGAGAGATCCCAGGTGTTGCAGAGCTGAATGGGTGATGCATTTGGAGTCACAACTCCAAAATTATCACTCATTTAGCTAGCTATATATGTAAATAGAGAGATTTAATTTTGAAAGCAGATAAGAGGGAATTTTTGGCCATTTTCCAGTGATACTTCAGGCTAGCTGGGCGAGATTTTACAGAATATTGCATGTGCTTTTGGATAACGATGACAAATGAAAAACTTGTGTTTTCTCACTTTCCCCCCTCCACTTACTGGACTTGAAATCAGGAAAAGGGCTAAATAAATCCCTTTTCACATCTCAGATGCTCTGAAGCTTAGTCCCAAACGCTGTGTTTCAGCCTGCTGGAGAACTCAGAGCGTTCATCAGTTCCTCCAAAGAGGATCTCTATCTCTGTACTTCATTCCTGAAAGACTGTAAATCTGCTTCTAAAACCCACAGAATACCTGATGGGCTTTCTTTGACACTAAATATCGATCGTACGCATAATTGAATGTTCTACTTGTGGAGTTTATACCTCAACCAATATAGAACACAGTGCCTTACTTTAGCATTCAAGTACTACATTTGAAACTACAAACTACATTTGGCCTACATTTTGAAACTGCAGCCCTTATATCCCATGCAACCAGGCACACGAGTGCTTCGTAGCATGTAACTTCCTAGACCCCATAGGGCAGCCAAGTAAAGAGTGCTTAAACCTACCAGTGATTTGTGTCCCTTCCTAAACTGAAATTCTCAGTGTCAAGCCTTTTAGCTGTAGAGTGATCAGAAACACCTTTATTGTAGTGTCAACTTACAGTTTCAGTCTCCTAGAACTAAGCGCTTCCCCCCCTCAAAATGCAGGTGCTATATATATGTATCGATTTATATTTGAATTAATGACTTTTATTTGTCATATATTAGCTATCTAAGTCAATAAAACAGCTAAAAGGACTTGTCCAAAGTCTTTAGGGAGCTTGTTTAATGTCTCACATAAATATTGACTTACAGAAATCCTTGTCTTCTACATTAAATGATGACTATAAAATAACTAATAAACAGATTACTAGATTTGTGATGCAGTGGCCTGCTAAAAGAACATAAGCTTTTCATAGAGCTTGACTTGCTGCATCACAGGAGCTAGAGATCCCAGTGGATGGTTTATAAGAGAGTGTTTAATGTGTGAGTGTGTGCTTGGTGCAGTTGGATATTGACAGGGTGAAACAGTCAAAGAATGCAAAAGAAATATCAGTAGGCCTTGGAAATTTAAAAATGGACTGAACTTTTAGTGGCCTGAATTTGACAATATCCCTTTTATAATACAAGCATTATTTATCCCATGATGTACAGGGCGTAACATATGCTAAGCAATACATAATCTTTACCATATGCTAAGCAAAATATAATCTTTACCCTGAAGAATTATCCTGTGCTTAATGGATGTAAAGCACTAAAGAGAGCCATGAGAATGTCATTATTGATATAATGTGTGAAATAGATGGGTTTTGAAGATGTTCAAAGCACTGTAGATGTCATGACAAATCCATCTGCATAAGCAGCAATGCAATTAAAGCAGTTTGCACCATAAGATCCTGATGATCAGAATCTGCCTGGAAACACCAGTTTAGAGGTGTCAGGGAGTGGTGACACTGTGACACAGCAACTACCAATATCTCTAGGTTCAGGATACAAGAAGAACAGAAGAGAGAAACTCCTTCTTTGTAGAAAGGGTAAAAGTAGCTTAATAAACAGAACAGCTGCCAAAACAAGGTTTGTGATTGTCTGCTCCATGCTTGACTGCAGGTAGAAGGCAGCTCTGAGGTCATTCCGAGAACAGTCAGATCTTTGTATATTTTTAGCTGCCAAGTGTGGTAGAACTGAAGGGGAAGGAGCTGAAATGAAGGGATGTTGGAGACAATTTTGAGCAGCGTAAGATGGTTAAGACTGTGGGAAAGACACTTAGAGAGGCTGTAAGAATGTAGTGGCTTGGGCGCTTGAAAACCTATCGGGAACACATCAGCTGTGTAGATCTGTTGTAATTGTTTAAGTAGAAAGTGGCTGTTTGTAATTATTAGTATCCCTTAATTGTACTTTGCTTCCCAAAGACCTAAACCCCATGTACGTTGGAGCACTTTGTGGGAGTTGAGAGCATCAGAGAGCAGTTGGCGGAGAGTTTTTCCTGGGAGCCTGGGCAGAAGGAGAAGGTCAGAATTCTGTTATTCCCCCTCAACGTGATCCAGATGCAATTGCCATCTCTGCTGCCCTTCTCCAACGGATCTCATCCCTGGACTGTGCACACCATGCTTCTCCATTTGCGATTGTGGGAACAGCATTCTTTTTAAAGCTGAAGGCAAAGATGAGTGAACGCTGCTCCAGATGGGAACTGACAAGTTTGAAAACATGTCAGCGTGTGTGTATTTTTAATTTCAAAGGCGTCACGCTAGCGTTAGAGAGTTGCTTTAATTCTAGAAGCAGCTCTGTAGAACTAGACAATCCCCGAATGTCTCTACTGTAGCACAAGCATATTGGCAAAAATACAAGTTCCTTTTGGCCACTTAGTTTGTAATCAAGGTAAAATACTCTTATTCCCGTCTTTTGGACTGGTCAACTACTTAATGAGGATGTTGTTCTTTGAACTAATTCTGACATTATATGTACCAATTGCAGAACACTAAGGAGGAAAAATCTGTAATGGAAAGCTATATGATACTGGCTTTCGAAGTTCAGTCCATAGAGTTCGGTGAGGTTGAAACTGAAGATTATTCTAAATTCTATTAATAGTGATGCTGCTAGGAGACTGAGTTCTCTGTACAACAGCTGATGTGTCTTCTGAAATATGTTTGTTGGTGCTTGAGATGTAGATTTGAAGGTGGGAAAGATACTTAATGCAAAGTTTCGTCACATGGTGATTATTTTATTTCCCAGTTGATTCTACAAAATGACATTGTCTTCCAAGGCCATTGCTTGTCAGTAGGGATGTCAAAGGGCATGGAGGGTGTGCGTCCACTTTTGGTGATGGGAGTCAAAATATGGAACTACTTGCACCTGCTTCTCACTTCCACTGTGCAAAACTGATACGATAAACAGCCGCTCTGGAGGTCACATCTGCTGTGTTTGTCTGTTGGCAGGAAGGCAGTGAGAGGGAGGATTGAGTGCTCAGTGCCTGCGGGTGTTTGAGACCTCTGGGAATTCTTTAAGCATGTCAAAATGTAGGTTACAGTGAGGTATCTAAACAAATAAACATCTGGGTTCAAACTTCCCTCCCTACCCACGTCCCACTTGCTGAGCTGTAAGCTAAAGTAGAATCTGAGTGCCTGATACCTTTCTAAACTACTTCTCTCCTGAGCTTGCATCTTTGTGAAATGAAAATGTTAAAATATTTGGTATTGTTAAACAATATCCTAATTCATGGCAAAAAAACAAGCTTTATTTTTTTCCAAATGGCATTCCTAGACAAGGGATTGGTGCTGCTTCATCACAGCCTTCACTAAGAATGATTTTTGTTTCTTTGACATAGCTTGTCAGTGTATCTATTACTGCCAGACCGTGGGTTTACGTGCCATAAGCCTTAGAATGATGACCTGTGATAGTAACTGTGCAGTACAAAATGTTTCTGCGCTTAATCAGTGACTCCATCCATCGCTTTCATCTTGGTGAAAAGAATAGAAATAGCATCTGCTGAAGTGATGAACCCAGGTCCTGCAGCAGCCGTCCACTTGTGAACTCCTTGCACAGTTTGGCTCACAAGCAGCATCATTTCCAGGGAGCACTGGGCATTGTTTCGGGTGTGCGGAGAGCAGCAGAGCTGCCTGATTAGTGGCCTCTAGCAATTAACAGTGGAGGGCTTTGCCTTGTTTGCTATGATCTTTTTATTGCCTTCCTGCCTGAGAATACTGAGCTCTTAGTTCTGACACTTATATAAATATTAGAGATTAGACCTTATATAAATAGCCCTTACATAAAATGCAATAGGATGATAAAGTTGCCTGATCAGCAGCATACAAAGCAGACTATATAATTGCATAAGAAGTGAAAAGTACAGATGAGAATACCTGGGCATGCTGTGTGGTGCTATTTTAGAAAGCCTGGGTTTAGATTGTATTTTTTCATGTGCTTTATGTGTAATGTAAATAAGCCGAAGAAACCTGAAAACTCTTCCTTGAGCACGTTGTAATCATCTGGTTCTGCAAAAGAGATTGAACCAAAGTCCATCTTAAAAGAAGAACTATACTAGTATTATATTAGCCTGGCTTTGAAATAGCTTACTAGGTTAGGACAAGCTGTGTCTGGTTAGATACCGTTTGAGGATGAAGAGCAGCCTGCCAGAGGTCTAACAGTGAAAAACACTTAAGTGTTCTGGTTGGAGCTTGGATGCTGTTTGAATGATTCAGATGTATTTCCCAACTTCCCAGATATCTGCAAATGTTAAACTCCTGGTTGTTGCTTTTTAAAAAGCATTTATATTGGGCAACTTCTTATCTGTCTTTACTATTTTCAGTATTCAAACCAAAGATGCCCAGATTGAATCTGAATACTATATAAGGGTATTTATTAGTTTTAGACTGCTTCCTAAGGAAATGCCAGGCTTCTGCGATTGCCCTGTCAGCTGCATAACTTGGTCAGCTTTAACCACATTTGAAAAGAGAGCTAGAGTCCTGGAAAATAATTGCTGTCTCTGAAATGTGTGGGAAGAGCTGTAAGAAATACCTGAGAATGTTGAATGGATCTGACAGAGAGAAGGGACTACCTGAAACCTGAAATAAATTTCCTCTGAAATACAGCTATGATCCTTGGGTTGTTTTTCTTTGGGGATCATCTGACTGCTTGAAGTCAAAGTAAACAAAGTGCTGTGTGATTTGATATTATTGCAGAGAGGAACTTCATGGGTCATCAAATCCAGCTCAATGAAAAAAGAGCGTTCAACCAAAACCACAGTTGACAGATGTACCGGCCCTTCATCTGATGTCTTGAACTGCTTCAGATTTCTGATAGTTTACATGTCTTGCTTTGAATGTGAATGAAAGATTTTATTGTTGGTGCTAAATTATGATCTTGCTAGTTCTGTCTGCCCTGAGCTTTACCATCAGTGATGCAAGAGTGCTGGAATAGATAACATGTGAGGAATGAGTAGTTCTTATGGGTGTTTTTTTCCTAAACATCTGCTGTTGGCGACTGTCAGAGACAGGAGCCTGATCCTGCTGAACTTGTGCTCTGATATGACCCAAATGTTATTTTCTTAAGAATTTTGAAAATCCTCTCCCTTTGAAGCAGAGGAGAGGGAGAAGGGCAGTCCTGTGTGACGGGGCTGCTGTGACGCGTCCTGCAGGGGCCGGGGAGGACGACTGATTTCTAAGCAAAGTGTTCATGTTGCCTCCCTTTACCGAAGGACTGATGGCTGCACATCATTCTTGTCCGCCACACACCACTTGCCCTTGTACTGGCTCAGGCAAGCAGCTTTGGCAAATGTTTTTCCTCTGTCATGCTCACGTATCAGAGAATATCTGTGGAAATGAGAAGCTAATCAATCACACTTGTGTTTTAAATGAGAACTGGAAGCTGTGCAGAGAAATGGATTGGAGGTTCAGAACATGCCAACTTTGAAACAAATGTTTGTTCTTATCTTTAAATTTGCAAAACAATCTGCCGCTTAGCCAGAGATTCTGGTTTTTATTTAAAAGGCATGACTGGATGTAAAAAGGGCTGGATCGGGACTTATGTATTGAAGTGTAGAACTGTAAACACTTAAATCTACCATCTGCTTAATATTTAAGTTTCTAAGTGGTCTCTAGATTTCACTTGTGCAAATGTGACAATTCTGAATACCTGAAATTGCAAATAAAGATGTCAAGCTTGGTGCTATGACTACTAATGTTTTCACCAGTAAATTGTTTGAGTTTGCTGTTGTATTGGTTCACTGCCCCTCCTCTCTCCTTGATTCATTTGAATTTCTAAAGCTTCCTGACTTTAACATCTATGAATTTAAAAAACTTGATCCTAAAAACACTTGCACAGACATACAGGGTCACTTCAGCTTTTGACATTAAAGCCTCATGAGCAGCAAAACAATTGAAATAATCTTAGTGTGTCTGGTTTTAACTGGATGATGAGTCCACTTCTGATTTAATAAGGAAATGGAGGGAAATAGTGTTTTGTGCCTGAATATTGTGGGCAGATATGAGCGGTACAATCTCTCAAGTAAACTTCTTTTTTTCCTTTGTAAATGTTCCAGTTTAGTACGCTTGAGCCTTAAACTTTTCCATTACTCCTTAAAGGATCATATTAGATGGGCCTTGCACAAGGAACATATGGTGACCTTTGATATTGACAGGTCTTGAGAGCTCTTGAATAGAATAAATGTATTTCTGCCCTTCTTAGAGATGGCCTTTTTGCCTTTTTTAGAGTTTGGATCTAATCCAAGGAAAGGTTAGGAATTGGCTTATCTGCAAACAAAACCTGACTACTTGCCTTGGCTCCTGGATTCTGAATTGAAATTTCATAATGGAAACTTGAGGCCAAGTAGTCTAAACATAAAAGTTGCTTTGCTCTGGTTTTTGAATGAGTACAGGTAGTTCTACTGTTTTTCTTCTGTGTGACTTTTACTTCCCTTCCCGTTTCATTCTTACTTATTTTAGTACCTGATTGTAGGTGTACAATGAATAGAGCAAAATCACAATTAAATGGCTATGGTACAGGAAGCTTTCCAAATGCATGTGAAATTTGTAAAACATGTAGGTATTTAACTTTGTGTTTAAATGTTCAGTGTGATAAGTATTTAAGGAAATGACTGCAAGTTTATGTATATATATACATAATACCAAACTAGCTTTTAATCCCTTTTTTTCCTGAAATGTTCAGGGTAAATTGTACTATTACATCAGTGATTCCCAAGTGGCAATTTTGGCTAGAAAATATCAATATTAATTTAAGTACTTAATGTTTGTCCTGTCCATCTCATCATCTTAGCTTTGACATCCTTTTTTTCGTTCCACTCTCAGCTTTAATATTAAAGTAACTCAATGTTTATATCTTCTCCGTACCCTCAGCAGAATGATAGAGTCCTGCATGCCCATAGGTATACCAGAAACTATGTGTAGGATCAGGTTCAGATGCAAAGAAGTTACAGTTGGAAGGAACCAGTAACTGTCTTGTCTCCCCATCTGTAGCCGGCAGGCATTACCTTTGCCTTGCAAGGAACTCAATATCCTGCTGATTAAAAGTACCTTTTTATGCAAAGCTTGTGGGTTTGATCTAATGACACCAGGTGAATGATTTGCTGCCTCACTTCTTCAGTTTTGTTCCAGTAACTAGCTGGCCTCACCAACAGCTTGACTGGGATTGAGCCCCATTGTGCCTTCCCTGCCACGCAGAGTCCTTTAGGATCTCCATAGGGATTGTTTCCTCCTGTTTATTATTGTCTCTTTTCAACAGAGTGTTTAAGAACTCTCACACAAATATTTTAACCCTCAAATTCTTTTAATAGTGGCTTCTTTTCTGCTACTTTCAATTCTCCAGTACAAATTTAAAGACTTAGATGCACGGATTTGAATTTAATACAGCAGTGGCACCACTGAATCACTTGCTGACCTCCTGCTCCCTTGTTTCAGATAGCTGCATTAGTCACTTACTCCTTTTGCTGTGGCAGTGACAAAGCGAGCTACTCAAGTCACTTACTGCCCGGATGCTGGAGTTCTTGAGGACTCGTCCTCTCCTGTGTAGCTGTTACCTGTGCTGTGTTATTCCAGGCGTAGCTCTGCCTTGGGCTTCACCTACTTTAACTGCTGTAAACTGAATGTATGGACACTTTTGGACTTCTTTGCATTTTTATTTTTTACATCATTCTGCTCATCTATGTGTTAGCAGGACATTTGTTATATCTAGATTTCAGTGTTTTTATGGAATTGGATGAGCATCTGGCTAGCTCTGATTAATGCAAAACCAAACTAAAGCAATTCTGTTCCCTGGTGACTTTATGCTGTCAGCTACTTTGAGATCTGTCAGCTGGCCAACCCTTAATTCATTTAACATGTGCTTTATTGACACACGAGCCAAATTTGTAGTCAGAATATCATGTGGGATAAGTCATATGCCTTGAAAACCTTAACTACTCAACTAACTTTACCACCCAAAACAGTGATTTCAAAATCTGAAATAAGGTTTGTTTAAATACCAGCATCATAAACCCCTTGAGATTGCCATTAGTTGCATTCCTGTCCTTTAACAGAAACCTGTGCAAATTTTTCAGTTTCAGTCTGGCATTGGACTTGGACAAACAAGGCCACAGTTGTCTTGTTATTCTACTTTTAAGTGTTGGTGTGAGGTCAGCAGTCACGTCTTCTGGGTACCATTGGAGAAGCACATGCAGCTCACTGTGAGATTTACATTTAAGAATGAAATCATTGCAGGCTGAGTATCTGTTGATGCTGTTAAAAACTGTAAACAGACTGGAAAATATGGAGATGATACAATATGTGTTGTATGAGGAAAGTGTTTAAAACGGATCACAGGCTGCTGGCTTCCATAGAGACATGGGTGACTCTTGTAATGCGCTTCTGCCTTCCAAGTGCTGCTCAGAGGTCAGCATCTCTGGTGAAGACAGTGTTTGTACTTGATGTCATTGTTTATACATTTATTCACAAGTCTGGTTTCTTCTTGTGTTTTCTTCAGTGGAAAGAGATGTTAATAAATGTTTCCAGACAGGAATGCTCCTCACAGCTTAGCTAAAGTTAACATGCATTTCTTAAATCTTCAGAATCCTTGACTAGTGGAGAAACTAGCCTGGCCTCCTAGTCAAATATTAAACTGGGCTCTTGCAGATTTCAGTGTGATCCCTTGCTTTAGGTTCTCAAGTTTAGCAGCTGTTTAGCAGCTTCCTAGGACCCAGTATCTTGGGAAGGGGACCTCACTGTTAACTTCACACACCTCGGGGGGTTGGGAGGAGAAGCAGAATTGATCAGATGAGATGGCTTTTTCTGCTTGGAGGATAACCCGAAGAGGCTCCAGAATATTCCAGGGCTTGCTTCTTTGTAACTTTGTATCATTGAATTGTAATTTCGGAAGAAGAATCTATTATACTGAGGGAAGATCTGTCTGGAGTTTAAAATCAAGTCTCTTTTAGTTTTGCATAAAGCCATCCTTACTGATCTTAATCTGTCTTTATTAATCTCGCTAGCCTTTAGCAGAACTGGGAAGGGCTGTTCTGAACTCAAAATAGTACAAACTCATGTTGAATATCACTTTGTGAAGCCAGCTGGTGCAGTCAGCACCCTTTACATGCTTCTGATGGAGCTTCTGATCACTTGAATTACCCATTACTGATGTCTTTATCAAAGGAGCCACGCGACAGGGGTGAGGAAGAGCCATCTGCTCACAACAGGATTAATTCAATTGATGGCCTGTGTGTTGCTTCACCACGTATCTGCTTCTGTGAGTGACAGGAGATGCAGTTGCTGTTATATCACTGTAGAGACAGGTGTACAGCCCACCGCGCTTGAAAAATCCATAGTATGCTCAATATTATCTCAAAATTGAACCATGGATTAAATCTCCTTTTTCTTAAGGAGTATATTAAATATTTATTTGGTGGAAATGGGAATGTCAGCAGAACAGATAAATACGAGAAAAGTTCTAAATTCTTTTCTTCCTTTTGGTCCCTTTGACGCTTTCCTTTAGGGTTTCATTATTAACAATGAAATAGCAAATTTGCTCAAGGGCAGAATTGTGCTCTGAGGATCATAAGTGTGGTCATAAAACCAATTTTTTCCTCCATGCTATGCCAGACAGCTTAAATTTTAACCCTGTAAAGCAAGATCCATGAATTGTGCCATATGAATTTTTGCTGATAGGGCTTTGAATTAATCCCATTTTGTACAGACCTGCACTTGCAGAAGCTTAAGGAAATTCATCACAGTCGCAGATTGTTTTCCAAGTAACAACCTCATGGACTATGAAGCCTGTCCTTTTATGATAGATGCACAAAGGTTTTGCTTAACTTCATCTTTCAGCCACTCCACCTCTAATCTCCGCTGCTCAGTTTTTAAGTAGGCTTTGGCAGAGCCTGGCTGAACTACGATAGTGCTGACATTGAAATCACACAGCACGAAGTGGGGGGGATGTCAGAGCAGGTTCATGTAGATACAGCTTGGATTTTTCCTCCCCTTTGATAGAGCTGAAACTCTTACTTCCTGCACAGACAAGCAGCCAGTGTGAGCTTTGAATATTTGGGTGGAGGATAATATCCAGCAAAGTAATTCAACGGTAATCCATAAGGATGGGATAACAAATAACATCCCTGCTGTACAGGCAGCTGGATTTATTTAGAAGGTGTAAAGGGGCTTAATGTTCTGAGGAGCTGCCTTTATAGCTTGCTTTTGAGTAGGCACATCTGTAACTTTGCAGCTGGAAGGACGGGCAGGCGGAGCCGTGGCTGCTGGTCTGTTCTGTGCTGAGGTGACTCAGCATCTGCAGCCGCTGGCAGGTGTGCCCAGAGCTGCAGGTGCCGCTCCAGGGCCGCCTTTGGCAAACACTCATTTGCTTGCACTGATCAATGCGTTGTCCTCACTTGTCTTTCCAGAACCATTATTGTTGAGAAGATTACAGCATTAAGTAAATATTTTTATTTATATCAGTGTTATTACTTTTTAATCTGACTGGGTAAGGGAGAACACCAGTAGCTCTAGGAGGAGCTTTAGTAGAGAACTTTCTCTGGTGTGCTGGGCACGCAGCCATTCTGCTCTGGGTGGCTGTACCAGCATTAACAGTCCAGGGCTGAAACAGGGGCAGGAAGGGGGACATTTGGGCTGGCATTTACAGTGCAGCTTCCAAAATCTGGACTAAAGCATGAATGGTTTTGAAAATCAATATTTCTGTTTCAGACATAGTTCTCTCTTCCTTATTATAGCAGTGGATGTTAAAGTTTGAATTTCTCCAGATTCAGCAGCTATCTTGGGATAACTGCAAAGGGGGAGGGTTGTGTGAAGAGATACTCACAGGCTGTTCTTGTTTGTGAGTACACCTGAATGGAGAGCTATTCAATCATTTTTTTGTGTTATGTATCTGTCTCTGAGGCTGTTGTCTCCAGTTGACAAGCTTTTACTTAAAAAAAATCCTTAAAACTTACCTGTGTAGCTGCATCCAAGCTAATGTTCGTTAAAAGTGGCTATTGCTTGTAACTGAGTGTGTTGACGTTGTTTCATAGTTTGGATTTTATAACCAGTAACGTGGTGTTAACCCGTGGCAGAAGCGGGCACACACACAGTGCTGGCAGGTACCGGCTCAGGCCTGAGCGGGGTTTCCAATCCATTCAGAATCAGATGGCACAAACCCCCCCAGGTTTAGTCATATTTCTTCAGGTTTCTCTTTAATCCCTCACTTCTTGCTGTCATCTAAGTTAATGTGTTCACAGAATGGAAGCTTACATACCAAATAGCAATGAAATTAAGTCATATGCAAGTGGGTGCTGTTAGTTTCAGTTACAGTCATTGAAAATGCTTTGGAGAAATTAAAAGGTTTGAGGTTTTGGTTTGGTTTTTTTTCCCCTAAGAAGGTATAAATGAAAAGTGCACCTTTTAAACAGATGGATGTGTGAATGGTGAGGAGGTAAACTAATCTATAAATATCAATGGAACTTTGTCTACTTATGGCTTCAAGCCAAAAAGCATTAGGTTTAAAAATAATTTTCAATTAAAAAACTCTGCTTTAATTTGAAAATAGTTTTGCTTCTGAATAGAATATTTCATACTGAATGACCAGAGAGAAACCTTTAGCCTCGTGAGGCTCTTGATGAGAGTCGCTTTTCAACTGAGCAGCTCTGTCAGGCACGAGGATCTGAAAGTCACAGTTGCCAAAGTTCTGCAGGCTAAATATTCCCAGTGTGACACCTAAAAAAATTAATCTATGCTGATTTGTACTTCCTTCTTACAGGGCTTTTCTTTCAGCTATTACTTCAGCTGTACTGGGTCCATCTAGCCCTAAATCCTGTCTCCAACTGTAGTCAGTAGCAGTTGCCTGAAGCGAAGTGTTGGAACAAGCCAGAGGAGATGCTTAGCCAAAATATTCTCCTTTTTTCCTATGACTCCAGTCCAGAGTGCTCTTAAATCAGCAGCAGTGTCTTTGCACAATGTCAAGCAAGGGCCATGGAACACATTGCAGAGAGTGTGGGCACTTGGGTCTGCTGACATTTGGCTTCTTGCATGAGGAAACCAGAAGATCCAGCCCCAGATATCTCCACGGGGAAGCTGTGCTGCTTACCAGGTTGGAAGGGACAGTCTGCTCAGACAAGCGTGTGGCTTCTTCTTCACCAGCAGGTCCTGGGCAGCAGTCCCACACCAGAGCCAGCTACTTGGAGTGGGTCTGGGAAGAGAATTTGCCTTTTTGAGCTTAAGCAATAATATGTTCTGGGCATAATTGAAGGAGAATGGATTCTGATGTAAACAGTTATTGTAATAAGGCTAAATAAGTTAACACCACCTTCTGTAGCCAGAAACTATTTATCCGAAGTGGAGACTTGAAATATGCAGAGGAGAAGCCTCCTCCCGAAAAGCAAAGGGGCACCAGATGCTATCATAGGCTGTTCTGCTATCTTGGGAGAACTGATCCCCACTTTCCATTGCATTTTTAGGCTGTTGCTTTTCTTCCTGAAGTTCATTGCTCCTGAGGAGGAGGCTGGAGGTTCATACGAACTGTGCTTCCTGCTAACAGCCCCAGTGCTGGAAACTTGGAGAGCTTTTCAGTTTGCCAGACTTCTGGTGAAAGCCTCTGATCTGCATTACACAATCAAGCCTCAGTTCACACTTGTTATGGAGGCCGTAGCTGGTAACGTGTGGGCAGGCTTCAGTCTGCCTCTGAAAGGGGTTTGTTCAGTGTGTGCCTCTGCTTGGCTCGTCGGGCCCTTGCATTTTTCAAAATGTTAAGTATTCAGCTCTGCTCCACTACATTATCTCACAATTCTTCTATTGTTGGCCCTTTTCTGAAGAGCGCATTATGTGCCCTGGTGTGAATGGTGGTCAAGACGTATATGCAACACACACAAAGGTGCTCTGGTCTTGAGCTGGTGCCACCCACTGTTGGGTGATGTGGGACTCCCGGAGTCCAGGGGGCTCTGGATTTGTTCTTCCTGGCTTAAACTTGTGAATGAAAGCATAAAAGTACTGTGGATTTTGTTCAATGGAGACAGGCAGTGATAGGTACATAATGCTCCTATTCTTGGAGTTGTCAGACAGAAAGGAGCTAATATGATAACCCATAATACTTTGTCTTCTGTGATCTTGAGAGATAGCTGTGCTTAAACATCTGATTTCCAATAGAGACGGTTGGAGGAAAAATCCAGTCTAGCCAAGCTGCTGAGTTTTCATCAAAAGCAGGAAACAGATGGACGGGCACAGCTGCAGAAGGTGCTGCAACCTCTCTGGAAACACTGCCCAGGCGTGTGCTGCAAGAGGGACGTCAGCACGGGGCTGCTGCTCCGCACGGGGAACCGCTCTGTGCCGGTGGCTGGACGCTCTCGCAGCCCGTGCTGATCGTGGAGATGCCATTTCAGGGAGGAACCCACCGGAACCCACCTGGCGTTGCTCCCAGCGATGTACGCTCGCCTGTTCCCAGGGTCTGCTCACTGTAGTAGAACAAGAAAAATGCATCAAAGACTAATTATGTTCTTAAATTTTACATTTGCAAAGTATGCTGTGGGCCCCATGCTGGTGAGCTTACCCTTACATCCTTTCCCAAAGGACCTCATTGCTCTGTCTCCCTGCTGAATTCTCAATTTCAAGCAGTGTCCCAGGTCTCTGCGCAATCACTCATGCAGAGCTAGCCTGATGTTCCATTGTTGCTCAAGTGCAACGCTTTAAAAAGTAGTCAGTGCATATTGTTCACCTACTGTCCTTGACTACACCTGTTTACTTGAAAGGTGCAAATATTTAGATCTCTTCCAGAACAAATCTGTGTTATTGTTGTTTAGGAGATTTCTTTTCTTAAAGCAGTTTGGTGTTTTTTCTTCTTTTGCAGAAATTAAAGATTTTCCAAGCAGGAAGCCTGTGTAAGCACAACTGTGTAGCAGCGAGAACGTGTTTCTCCGCTTGCTTTCCCTTTTCTAAAGACAAAAGAGCCTTATTGAAATGTGCTTCCTTTCTGACTGCTAATGTGTTTTCCTTCCTTCCTCCTTGCAACGAGCTTAACATTCTCCCATCCTGTTGGGTATAAATTTCAGCTTGGACTGTTTTCCCTGTTGAGGTGTTGAGTCACTGGCCTTGAATGGGAACCTGTAATGAGACAGGGAGAAGTTTGGGCTTGGAAAGCAAGAGGTTTTCCAGCAGTTTGGAGGTAAATGGGGTGAATTTTTTAAAAAAGTGTAGGGTGCTAATCATTGTTGCCTGGGTTGCTCTTATACTCTTTTCCTAGGTTCATTTCTGGATGCTTTCTTATGTTGGATCTTGAAAAAAATTCCAGGACATTTTACACAAAATACCTAGAGGAAGAGCTGGTTCCGGCTCAATAACAATGTTCCATTTTAAGCTGTCTCAGGTTAAAGGGAAAAAAACACACCACCATGTCACTGGAGTTGGTTTGTCTCCTGGAGGAAAGATACGGAAAGTGTTGCTTCAAAGGCTCTGTGTGGGAATTCCGTCCTGGAGCATGGATATTCTCCAGGGTTTAATTGGGCTTATTCATAGAAACACTAAACTTGATGACCTGGACAGCAGACTTCGAAATTTGGCTCTAAGTGTGGAGAGGGTATTGTGTTTTGCATACTCTGATTAACAACACTGGGCACAGACATACACTTTGGAATAATTAGTAAAATGGACAGGAATTAAAGCAAACTTTGATCTGAGCACAAACCAGATGAGCCAAACCAGCCGTCTATCTGAATTTCCCCCTTAAGTAAGGTTTCATTTTGTGTGGTGTTGGGTTATGTCTTGTGAGGTATATCTTGTATCTCTCACCCCACAGAACTTCTTTCTGGTCTAAAGTCTACAGTGGCAGATTGTGGGATAAAAATGTGCATCTCCTCCCATGTCAAGAAAACAAGACTGAGCAGTGTAGTTAAACCAGTGAGCTTAGGTTACCGCCTCACATATGCTTTTGCCAATCTCAGAGAAATATTAATTCCAACTATCTTTGTTACTAATATTATCTACGTTTTGGAGGTTTCTTTTGCAGTCCCCCCACCCACATCCAACAATAAGGGTGAGAAATTAACTTTTAAAATTAAACCCCAAATTGACATTCTTGTAAGCTGAGCTTGTATGAAAACAAACTATTGTTTAGTTGGCTTAAGCAAAAAAAGGGTGGTTAAGACTTCGAAACCAGCCAAAACCAATGCATACTGTGGCTTTCACAGACTTGTGGGTTTGCAGCCCTACCTGGGGAGAACCAGCAGTGCAAGAGGCTCACTGAAGTGTTTCAGAGGGCTTTTTTGGTTGCTTTGTTTGTTTTTTAAATTGCTCTGCTTTAATTGCAGATAAATTTATAAGGGATAAGATTCTTTTGTAATATTTACTTTTTAGTAAGTTCCTGTATGAATGGAACAGAAAGGGTTTGTTTGCTGCTGGTTTTATTTTGTTTTTTAAGAGCTCTTGTTTCTGGTATTAGTATCTAGGTATTAGGAGATTTTTTTTTTCTATACAGGTTTCAGAAAAAATGTTGAGTGACTTATTTTTTTAATGAAACTCATAACATTTAGACATGTAAGAATATAACTGCATTTTAAGATACAGAATAGCTCCATGAGACTACTTAGCTGTCTGTACATGACATCCTTTAGACTTCTTACCTAACGTTTGCTTTGTTAGTGAGATGAAACACAGATTTGAAAATGAAAGACAGTCATGGTTTGGAAGAGCAATTGTTAAGAGTGAACTTCTTTTCCTACAAAATGAAGACCACAGAGCTGGTAACATTTTCTTTGAAGTACTGGGGTCTGTTTCAGGCAGCCGCAGAAGGATTTTGATGATCAAGGATCACTATGTATTTCAGTGAGCTGTTTCAATCTCCATCCTTGTTGGCAGGTGCGCATCTTCCTCCTATCTGTGCTGGAAAAATCATCAAAGAACCACTGGCTGGAAAGCAGCTAAGGTAACCTGGACTAAAGAGGCGGCAGTTTGGGAGAGCTGAGGGTCTCCTTACCATGGCAGTTGTCTACCCAAGCGTAGAGGCTGAGTAAAGTGTTGTTACAGTATTCACAAGTCTCATGGTTGCTGACCCAATATTGGAAGATTTTAATCTAACATAGAATAAATACCATCGTGATCTTTCATATCTCTGAAAGCAGCATTGTGCTTAGTATCTTTTGTGGGTTTTTTTTTTCCTGCAGGCACATTCAATGCCTGTCTTACACCCTGTATCCTGCTTTTGAATTTGCAGTGCAATATCATAACATTTAGTCTTTCAGTGGAAGAGCCAACTTTAACCCTGAGGTTTTTACTACATTTCATCCTACACTCTGTATCTAAACTACTTTAGAGATCAACCCATCTGAATTTTAATGTATGGAAGAAAGCTTCCCATGCTGCATTTGCACTGGACACATTTAGGGAGATTTGGAAGAGCTGATTGTGAAGTGTCTTAGGCTGATTGTTTTGTTTTCATGAAAATTTTGCCTGTGAAAGCCCTTAAGGACATACTAACGAGGAAAGAGGTGAACAGAAATAGACCGCAGGATTCTGAACCTACATTGTACCATATAGCAAGAGACTTTGTAATTCAATATAGTGAACAACTCTATCCAAGCCTCTTCAGAGCTGAAATGCAAAGTTCAATGTTGTGGTGCTAGCTTATCTTGAGTCATGTGTCCATTCAAAAAATCCAAGGTCAAGAGAGACCCAAACTACCAATCACTTCCTTTTCTGTTGGGAATGCTTATAAGATGGCTCTTACTTTTAGTATCTGACATAGGAGATGGGAACCGGAGTGGGCGAAGGGATGGATGTCCTTGCAAAAAATACTAGACCAAGTGCCAGTGCAGTTGCACCCTTGCAGCAGGACACAATGGTACAGAGCTGCCACAGAGTCCTGTGCAGCGGCTTGAGGAGCAGTGTCTGTGTAAAGATTAGTGCTGTGGTATTCCCCTTCTATACTTTTTTATCAAGCACAGTTCTTTGGACAGAAGTAATTTTAGCAAATCTAGGAGGGTCTGGAAACTTTCCCCTTCCCTCCCCCTTGGCTGAAGGCTGTGGTTCATCTGAAAATGCCATTTAAACAAAAAAAAAAGAAAAAAGGAAATCACAAGCCTCTGTGACAGGTCTCTGATCTGTCCTTGAGGAAATGGCAGTGAGCAAGAGGGCAGGTCTGGCATCTGGGCAGGCAGTGGGGACAGGGCTGTGGAGTCTCATCGACTCCCTGGTTAATGGCGACATATTGAACTGTCAGGCAGGCTCATTAGGGACACGCTGTTAATTTGGTCAGGCAAGCACTGTCAGGCTGCATTGTGTGGAGTTAAGCGTTGTGAATAGAGCCCGTAAGCAAAGCTGCTGGAATCTGCTTTTGTGTTCCCTTTGGGTGGCTGGCCTCCGTTTTTGGCTTCTTTTCCAGTTTGGAGGGGCCACGTGGAGTTTTGGCACTGTTGGTGTTGCCCAAAGATTGTAACCTAACTTGTGCTGAGATGAGTTCCTCTGCTTCTCAGCTGGTTTTATGCACATACATTTGGTTGTAATGTCAGAGCCA
Source organism: Nesoenas mayeri (assembly GCF_963082525.1). Lineage (NCBI taxonomy): Eukaryota > Metazoa > Chordata > Aves > Columbiformes > Columbidae > Nesoenas > Nesoenas mayeri. The sequence continues at coordinate 7,064,744 of NC_137565.1, read as the reverse complement.
GAGTGTCAGTGCTCTACTTCTGATGACTTAATTTGAAATTAATTAAGCCCTTTCTCTTTAATACCCAATTTGAAATGCCGTAGTTATTTTCCTTATCTCCCCTGCTCACATCTGCTAGGCACGAGCTATATGGCAATTAAAGTTTGCATTTCTTTCCTACTGTCGAAAGATAAGCATTTTCCCCTCCACTTCCCACAAGTCACAGAGTGCTGCAGGTGTTTTTGGAGGTGTGACCATGTGTGCCTTCCAAATCCACTGCGGTCCCTGGGAGAGCCCAGCGCTGAGCTGGAACGTCAGGGAGTGACCCCTTTTGGGCAGAGAAGAGGGAAACCAGTGATGGGGAAAACCTGCCTTGTGCAACCAAGCTGGGTGGGTGTCCTGACTCCTTGTGTGATGGACTGGAGTGATTCCTCATGTGATTGTTACGGTAAAAGGTTGAGCAAGGGTAAGAGATTGTTTCCATCTCATAAAGGGAACAACCAGATCGTCTCAGCGCTGTCTCTCCCCAGCGTGCGTCAGAATACTCTGTTAATTTAGGAGCTGGAACCCAGTGGAGGATTTTCTGATTCTCTACCATGTGTTTGCCTTTATGACTCCAGTTCCTCTCACATCCTTTGGGGATGTTTTTCCCTGACATCTTCGGTCTTATAAAAACTTCTTTTTGTTTCTGCCTAGTCTTTTGCCAAAGGCTGAAATTAGTTAAGTTTCTGGTAACCATTTTCTACATTTTCACGTGATTTATCTGATTACGTTAAGGCTGGGTCAGTTACTCCATTAAGAGTTTCAGATGCTATCAGAACCGAAGCAGAAGGTTTCCCAGGAGATGGGCTATGTGTGCCCTCGTGGAGCAGGGAACTGGGCTGCACAATTGCCCTGCAGAGCGCACAGCCCCAGCACTTCTGTCACTCAGTACCTGGGCTGATCATTAGTTGTGAATAGACGACATTCTCCACCTGCTGTGTCAGACTCTTTTTATCACATTATGGTGCTGCCCTCCTCCCCAGAAACAAGGAATTCATGCCTCTGCCCTTTCAGATAGAGGGATATCTATGTAATGCACTGCCTCATTTAGTTTAGGGAAGTAAAACAGTGTTTTTTCCAATGTGGAAAAACACCGTGCAAGAGGGAAAACTTCTTACGAACAAGCTCTGAGTTTCCTCATTTTACTTTATGAGGGGTTTCTATTAGAATAAGGCTGGAGGAGGGAAATTTTCAATGATTCTGGGAAGCTTTGACTCAGAAACAGGAGAATGATTCATAAATTTTTATTATTGTTATTTATAAAAGAGAACAGACCATTGGACCTATTTTTTTACTTATCTTTCTCTTGGAAAACTTAAAGCACTTTTGCAATGACCTCTAAAGAGTTTGTGGGTTTGAACCAAGGTGTTCTGGCCAAAAAAAGCGCAAATCCCAGCTGTGGGAGCTGGCGTACAACCATTTTAAACTAGATTTATTCCTATTACCTTCATACTTGATAAGTATTTTTATAATGAATCCTCAGCGCATCCCTTCCCTGTGTGTGAAGTGGGGTGGTAAACAAGTTATTAATGGGAAATGGGAGCAGCAGAGACACTTTACAAACCTGAGATCTGACACTTTCCGTGCTGTGACAATGGTCACTTTATCTCTGCTTATTGCCGGAGTCTCAATGTAAGAGTTTGTTCATTCCAGAGTCGTTCTTTGGTTTTGATGGGGAAAACTTGATTATTGATAAGAGCAGCTTGTTTAGTAGAAACCTTTTTCTTCTCCTTATTTTGGAAGTGAACATTTACATCGCCAAAAATGATTTTGCAGTTAATAATAAAAATATAAGATCTGTCAAAAGGTGTACATTAGAAAACCTTTTACACTCCAGCCTAATATAATTTTAAGGACTATGGGGTGATTTACATTTATTTTTGTGTTCTGCTACTATGAAAAGAAAGCTTAGTGCAACCTTAACTATGTTTTAATTAAAATGTGGCCAGAGAATTTTAATGAAGCAAAAATCAAAACTTGGCACAGTCTGTGTCACAACTGTAATTTCATTCTTATACTTCAGAGGATAATTAACTAGATGGGATAAAGCAAATATAACTTAATCTTTTAGTTAATTCCTTAGGTCAGTTCTTTAAAGAGTCAATCAAACTAGATTCTGTCTAATTTATAGAAGTGGCCCTTGACTGTGGCCACACGGTCTTTTCCACTTATGGTATCATATTATAAAGGCCCATACACCACTAATACTTTTGAGTGTGCTATGTCAATAGCTTTTAATTTTCTTTTGACTTCTTGAGACTGGAATAAACTTCTTAATTATCCTCCTGAAACACAAAAAAACCCCAAACCTCGGTCTCATCAGATCTCAGCTACTGTCTGGAATTCTGCTCTTACTGTTGTCTGCTAAGCTGGGTGGCAGCTTAATCTCTGCAGAGATAGAGAATGCATGCAAAGACTCTTCTAGCAAGAAAATGGTGTAGAAAGGACAGTCCACCCTTGTCCCAGAAAGTACAGATATCTGAACGTGGATCTGTATTTTGCTGCACTGGGAAAACTAGAAGTCCTCAGCTTCCAGAACTGCAAAGCAAACACTTCTGACCAACTCAACACCTGCCTCAGAAGGATTTCCTTGTGTGAAATAGGCTCAAGAAAGCTGATTTATGTCAGTAGCTGTAATAAAAACACTGTGCAAAGTTAAGGAGTCTCCAAGGCTTGCGATAATCAACAGAAATCTTAATTAAGTTCAACCTCTGCTAAGAACTGATCAGCAGTTACAGACATTTAGTTGACCTATAAGCAATTCTCTAGGGTACCCAAACCAATTTGTTGGTTCATACTTCTAATGCTGTTGAAACTTTTTTTGCTTTAAGTTCCGAAGTAATGTCAGCCACATGGCAGTGGATGAGATATGATAAAGCATCAGAGTTCTATCGACAGTTTCGTAGCAGAGCTGCAAAATAAACTCTTCAAATTTTCCTGTAGCCAGCGTTTATGCCTGGAATGAACTTGTCCTGTGTCCTGTCAGATACTCTGGGTAACTGTTTCGATAGAAATGAGATATCCTCTGTCAGGATTGTTAGTGTCTTCCAAAAGTGAACTCAAGAAGTGAGCCATACAGTTAAACATCAGTCTGTATGGGTAAAATTACCAGGAGAGTCTGCGTAAGAGCAAACATATGTCAGACATAAGGTGTAGGCTTCCTTCTAATGGATTTGGGCTTTGTAGCTCACTTAAGTTGCCAGAGTCAAACATGATATACAGTTTGTGTCTTTTCTGTCTTATTTCTTAATGCAATGTATGATGTACGAGTCATATGCTACAGCAAAATATAGGGATCCATAGCAAGTGGCCTGTCTACTGTCCTTAATTTGACCCTCTGGTGTTCTCCTCGGCTATTCTGATCTCCCTCTCCAAATTAGCAATCTCTGCATAGAGAAAATGAGCATCAATGTCAATTGCAGCAAGAAGGATCCTCATAATGAGACTAAAGGCTCCATTTAATGGAAAGATTTTGTCAGTCACCAACATGCTAAAATCCACAGTCCAGGCAGCACATCCCAGAGATCATTATTAAGGAATGTGGTTAAAAGCTTTTTCCCTGGGAGTGATTTTGCTGCTTGGGCAAATCTCTCACAGGTGCAATTTATTAGGAAGACCAGACTGCTGCTCAAAAGCAGCAAGCAAGAACGATCCAAAGAATAGGTAATGATCTGTTGCCTTGCCAGCAGGGAAAGTCCAAGAGATGACTGCAAATTTTACTGGAAGTAGAATTTTTGGGGAAAAAATCCATATTCTGTAGTGGGATTTTTGAAAGGAAGTATTATTCTGTACAAAATTTTCCAGTCTACGGAACTGATAGTTTTAAGAAACAAGCAGAAAAACCTAAAGAAAGCTCAAGCAACTTAACCTGGTTATTGAATGCATGTTGCCCTCTTTTTGTATAGTGTAGATGGGACTGACAATAGGTTTAAGTCATCTGCTGCGCACCGTGATTCGCTCTGCTATAGCCCATTTCAACTGCAGCAGCCAACATGGATTGTTCAAATGCGGTGACGCCAGCATTTGCCATCTGAGATGCAGCCCCCAGTTCCCCAGTTCTCTTCTTCTTCTTTTTTTTGAAGATGATCAAAAGAATCAGAATTATAGAGACCTTCCTCACCTAAGAGGCGCAGAGTTAGGTAAGTACGTACTTTTGCAAATTCTCTTACCAGCACCCCCAGCTTCAGCCTGATGATCCAACACTGATATGTCCCTCTTCTCTCCTAGGAATGAGAATTCAAGAGCCAGCCAGAAGGTGAGCTATGTAGTTAGTTATAACAAATTCCACATGCATTCCAAAAAGATTTTTCCTAGAAATCCTTTCAATCTGAAATTCAAATATTCTTTGAAGTCAATTCTCTTGCAAAATTTTATGGTCCTTTTTTTTTTTTTTTCCCCTGTAATACCTTAAAGTACATGTAGAAATTGATAATTTATTCTTTTGTTTCCTTGGCTAATGAGAATTCAGAGTTTCATTTTGCTTTGCCCCTCTATTTTGAGTGATTCATCTTGCCTTCAGAAATGATTACATGTCCATCAATCCAACCACAAACCCTTTTGGAAAGTTCCTTGCCGCCATTATATATACTGAATTAAATCGAAGCCAGACTATCTCCAATTTATGCTTCTGTGACACAATACAATGATTGCGAGGATTATAGCTGTTTGTAGCTGGAACTGAGAGCTATTTCAGCGTCAAACAAATAAACCAAGCAACCTTCCCCGTCCCTACCCCCCTCGCTCAATCCACTGAAAAGTGTTTATAACCTGTATATGATCTTTTTCTGCAGCATCCAGAGGAGCCTGCAGAAGCAACCACCTGAAACAGTCCTCTCAGCACTTTCCACCTGCAGCCTCATGTACCTTATCTCCGAATCACTGCATTTGGGCTTCCTCCTGGCACTAAGTTGTGCTTATTGTTAAACATTTTCCCATTGGTTTTTGACTCCACACTGAATTTCTCCTGGACCCTGAAAGCGATGAATAGTTCTGTAGGAAAGTGACCCAAGTGAAGCAGAAAACAATTTGAAGAGCCTTCTCCATGGAGCTGCCAGGTCTGGAAGCCTCCTTTCAGTTGTCTGCTCGGGTCAGCAGAGCAGGTCTCAAGTGGCCACCTTGGCTCTGGTTTTGCCACAGGTTGTTTTCACTCCTCGTCCCTCAGAGCTGTCACTCCTCCTCAGCTACTCATTCTCCTCTCTCACTCAGGTGGTGTTGCTCTTTTGTGCAAGCAAACATCTAAGTCATGGGCGTTCTGGTTCCACCTTCTGCTCTTTGAATATTAAATTTCACTTTATTTTTAATCAAACCACATCAGGCTTCTTTTGGGGTCACAGGCACATGTTTGGCATGTTTAAGTTTCCACTGTGAGGTTCTTCTCCAAACAGAATTCAAACCATTATGTTACAATCTCTACCAAACCCTTCCTAGCAGCTGTGTTTATACAGCTCCTAGTAAAATGGGCCCCTGATTAGGATTTTTGAATAGTTCATTCACTGAAAAAATGGTGTTTTGAACCAGCTAAAGCTATTTTAAAAATTGGGATAATATATGATTAAAAGTTTTGGTTTGAAGAAATATCAGTGGCAACACCCTGCCAAATTTTAAGCCCAAAACATCATCACCATTAGTTTTACAACAGTTAAGTTACTGGAATTTAGTTGGGCAAGAAGTGCTTGTTTAAAAAAACAGCTGAAAAATTCATTTAATGGAGACTGAGAAGTCTCAGAGTAGTCACCCAAAATGGTTGAAGTCTGGTAAATTATATTAAACTGAAGACAGGTTCTTTATCCTGGAATTGTCGAGCAACAGTAATTTTGGGGCAATGTGATCCAGAGTAAGAAACTGAACATTAGAGCAGTTCTGGGGTTATTTCACAAGACAAACTGTTTGAAAACCAAACCCCATCCTCTGTTCTGAGTGACACTGGCACACACAGACCCTGCGTGCTGGACAGGTGGCAAATACCCGTTCTGCTCCTGCCACCCTGGGCAATCTCCTGCTGAGGCTGGAGAAGCCATAGCTGGGGTGCCAGCAGTAACGTCATCTGGTGTGCAGGGAACCCTGCAGGCTTCAGAAGTGTTAAGGCTGGAAGGGAAAGGTGCCTCAGCTGGACTGGTCCCCACTGTGGCATCAGCAGCTGCATTCCCAGTATTCCACAAGTGCAGTTACCTGCTTTCTCGCTGCGGATACTGGCGTTGAACAAAAACAGTAAGTGTACATTAAGGCAGCGAAACACAAGTGCTGCTTCTGCTCCATTAAACTGGAACACATGATTAAAGGACCAAAAGCTACTTTGGCTGACAAGCTCCACACTTAAATGTTTTTTAAATCATAAACTAAGAGCAAAGATTTATAAGTTTGTGTCATGATCCATAAATCTAGATCTCCTCTTGTCCGTTTACTCTAGACAAATGGCTTGTAGAGGAAATTGTAGTGGTTTGGATAAATCTCGGTTTCAACTGTCAGCCTTCTTAGGTCAGACATGTAAGAAACATCTGTAATTGTGTGAGGAATTTGGCAGGCGATCTTCTACTTAAATCACATTTTCCCCCTTGAAAGCTGGAAATGTCTGTGTATAAATTAGAGACACAAACCACATACCTCTGCACTTGTAGAGAAGGTGTCAGCTTGTTGTTACCTTGCAAATCCTACTGCAAGATAAGAGCACGTTGATACCCTGGTATAGTAAAAGAGACCAACTCAAGGTTCTGTAAAACTCTGTACCTTTTTTGTGCCTCAGAATAAAATCTCCTTGTTTTAAGGGGAGTTGCCATTAAGTGACAGGATACTTCAGTGTTCAGCATTTGCCACTTGGTCTGGATTTTGACTGAAACCTAAAACCTAAAATCAAAAGGCTCTTTGAGTAAAATTATAAAAAGCCACCTTTCCAGGCAGAATTGCTAAGTAATGTGCATAGTTGTCACATATGGGGCCTTTGAGTACCTTTAGCGTACAGTTGTGTGTAGTCTGTCTAGAATAATCTCATCCTGTAATGAGATCATGTGAATTCAAAGCATATTAAATTTAATCCTGGTTTTCAGGATTATACCCTGTAAATTTAAAATTGCAGAGTATAAGAAAGGCATCATGTTCCTGACTGCTTGTTACAGAAAATGAGGCCCAGCTCATTGTGAAGTCTTTGGTTCTGCCACTGAAAGCAGGGTGCGGTAAACAGACTTCAGTGGGAGATTCAAGCTGATGTCTGGTGACCTTTGTCAAGTGGAACAAATGATTGCTATGTTTGCTAGAATTGTATTAGTGCCGGATGCTTCTGGTCCAGCACGAGCAAATGAAATTTAAAAGTCTGGCTGTCTATCAGCAAACTTTGCCTTCTGATTGAGTCTACAAATGCTGTACCATAGACCCTCTGGGCAGAAATTCGAGACCCTGCTGCATTTGATGCCAGGTCCTTTAATAGTTTCAGAAAGTGATTTTGCTTGTAATAGAAAAGCATGATGAAAACAGGCAAAATCCTGAATAATGTGTTAAAATCAATTCCTGTGTGTCACATTCCTGCATAGCATGTCCTTTGATGGACACGGTAGTTGTCTGAACAACCGGAGGAAGAGGGTGTCACCCAGATGCTGCACACAGGCTGCATCTCTGTGTGTTCCAGGTCAGGAATGACAAATCATAGCTATCAACTATTTAAGCTTAGCCCAGCTCTCAGTGGACAAAGAGCCAAAACCAGGCAAGACACCCCTCAAAAAAAGAAAAGCCAAAATTTGCAACTTCTCTTCATCTTTTTTGGTATGAATTACCTATAAGAGTTAAAGATGATACTGATGATTCAGAGACTCATTTGTGATTCTGACCCTGACAACTGAAATGCTGCTAAGTTTACTGTGGCAGTGCCCTTGGTAACTTTGAGTTGGAGGGTGTACGAGAGCTCTTCCTGGTAGCGTTCAGTGGGCAGTCTCAGGTGATGCCCCCAGCTTTCCACGTTCAGCACTGTGCTTTATACTGACAAGCTTCGCTGGTCGTCAGTAGCCATTGTGAGGCAGGGACTTGTACTGTGCTGAGAATCTGACCGAGAATCACACTAGAGGGAATGAAGGTGGAAGAATTGTCTCCCTTGAGGCCATTCCTGAAACAGAAAAATATCCCTACTGTCTTCAGTACATCTGTTATACTGTAGCACCATGGAAAACAGACTTACTATTTTCTTGTAACACTTTTTGCCACCTGCTTTACTCATTTTCCTTTCTGTCCTCTATTTTTTCCTTGATGCTCCCTCTTCTACAGTCAGTATCTCCCTCTGGTTTTGCTTATTATTCCTTTACACACTTAATCCAAGGCAGTCAGTTCAGCGTCAGCATAGAAAGTGCAAAGCAATCTGGCATCTTCCACAGCTGTAATTTTTTTTTCCCCGTGAAGAATATAGGTTTCCTTTTCAGGAAGATTAACCTGTTTGGAAGATACTTTTCACATCTTCAGGGGAATGCACTGTACTGTTTCTGCTGCAAGCCTATCTCAACCACTTCAAGAAGTTGCAGTGAGTACGTTAGAGCTGATTGACAGTTGTCAGTCACTGGTTATACATCTGTAATGTTTATTTTAGGCAGGCTGAACTGCCTGATACAGCTTTCTGGGATGTAGCAGGAGGCAGTGCAGCATTTTCATTTAATTGCCTGTGGAGATAACTGCGGGATTGTGGTGTCAGAAAATATTGCTACATCTCAGGGGATTTCTTGGCATTGTGTTGCCACAATAGTTGTCACAGTGGCTTAGTACAGCCACAGAATATATGTACAATTGTTTATGCAGCCTGAAAATGTAGTGCAATAATAAAATACTGTATTTACATATCTGCGACTTGCATTCAATTCTTCTAATGCTATTTTTTTCCTTTGCTGTATTATTTAAATGCATATTCTTGTATTTGAGATTAATAAGAATGTTAAGAAGAGTTGTATGCTGTCAGTCTGGTCACATTTTGCAGCCAGTCTTAAATATGATCCTACACATGGGTTTGTGTCTCTCAGTTGCCTTTATTACCTAGGCATGTCAGTTTTGTAAATCCATATTTATAAGGAATTGGTTCCACAGTAGAACTGCCATTGCATTGTTAATACCAAGATGACAAGTGGCCTGCAAATGAGGTGTCGAGCAAGCATTGAGGGGTTTTTTGACTGTCCTGAAGCTCAGCCAATCCATGGTGTGGAGTGATTGCAAAGTGAGCTTAACGCAGTGCAGAGCTGCTGCTGAATGACAGGAAAGCGGTTACCTGAGACAAAAATGAGATTGCTGTGTCTCTGTCCCTCCCGCAGCAGGTCAAAAGCCAGCTTGCTTTGAGAATGGAAAGGTATCTGCTTTTCTCTGCATCGTAGTTGACATCTCCTTGTTCAGGGTTATGGTCACTATATGCAAAGCTTGAGCTTATAGCAGGAGTGGCTTTTTCCAGTAGAAATCATCTTAGTTGCGTGACTGTGAAAAACGCTTTCTCTGTATTGTGTTTCTGAAGATCCTTTTCTCACACTATAATCTTTGTGTCTATTCCTCTTGTCTCCTGTGAGATGTTTCAGTTCAAGCATTATGATTAAGTCAGAAGGGCATTCACCCTGTGAACAACATGAAGAATGCTCCGATTGCCTTCTTACCTGCATCTGTGGGATTAGTCCATGAACTCCTTAGCTGGGAGTGTTCCTGGCAGGTTGCTCATATGCACTGTCATTCTGGCCCAAGCAGCGTCGCTCACATAAGTAAAAAACCTCAATGTGATCTTGCAATGCTACTTAGCAAAGGCATAGGCACATTAGTTGTGGTAGAGGATTACTGGAGGAGCTTTCCTAATGCTTCTTTGTGCTTTTACTATTTCCATTTGTCATGGCCTTGGTGCCTCTCACTTCTGTTTTGCTTTTTGTTTTTCACTAAGAGCTTTGTTTCTCTGTTATGATACATTTGAGAATTCATTGCTTTTTCTCCCAGAACTTAAACTGCAGAGAGATTTTTAGTATGTCCTATGGAACGCATCTGAAATCCAAGCTAATCAAACTAATCTGATAAAATGGGGTTTAGAATTAATCTAACACCAATCTGCTGCTCTGTAAAAAGCATACATAAGCAGTATTTATTGTCTGTAGCCACAAGAGTGGAAAAAAAAAGGCGCACATGTAGGATGGCTGCATTCAGCTACTGCAGCAGTAAAGAATTTCCTAACAACACTGAATATGGTAATCACAGTCCAGTACATTAGACTAAACTTGCTAATAAATGTATGTATACAAACCCAGCCTCTCTGAGAAAGTAGAGATTGAGCTGAAAATCATCCCTGGAAGCCTGGAGGGCTTTTAAGGTGACTGGGGAGAAGAGAAAGAAAAATGTGATTTTCAGGCTGTAATGAAAGATGGCCTTGCAGAACACGTGCGTGTGCATGGAGCCTGGGGGAGGAAATGGAAGATAGAAAATTCACCGTCTTTGAACACTGACAAATCACCCAGCTATGCTTAATGATCTGACAGCATCTTCTCACTGGCTGCATCAACATTAGGGCTATTCATCACTTTTATAGATTCAAAGCTTTAGGTAACACAACTTTTCTATCAACACATGGTTTTTCATGCCTGGTGAGCTGAGGAACAGCTTCGTATGGTTACTTCAGCAGGGGAAGCACACAAACAAGCAGGTTGTAGTCTATTTCAGGTTATGTGATTTATGTCTCAGAACCATTTCTATCTGCCACAACCATTTGAAACTTGAGACGTTGATTCCAGAAACGTATTTTGCTATTCATCAAAGGTTTGGTCAAAGGTTTCTTCTGATAAAAGTATTTGTGTCTTCACAACCCTCTTTAGTGAGACTGGCTCAAAGTAATAAAACATACAAAGGGAGAGGTTTTCATAGAGGTAGCATTTGTTTTGGGAAGCAGTGGTATCTTCACCATTTATTACTGGGAAGTAGCTATGTCATCACACTTGTTGGGAGACAGCTGTATACAGCTGCTGGATGGAGCTGATTTTTAGAAGGCTATTTTATAATAAGCATTACTCATCACACTGATCCACGGGGAGGCCTTAATGCTGCTAGAAATTAATGGGTATACTGTAACATCAGCAACCATATTGAAATAAGAAAATATAATATTTGGGGTTTGGATTTCTTTGTATTTAAAATGTTTTTGCGTGAAGGTGGTTTTGATGGGTTTTGTGATGATGGTAGTTATATTGGTCATTCGCAGGATTTACCATTGGTGATAGCTTTTTGGACAAGGAAGGACCATCCAGTGCTTAGGCTGTTTAAGAAAATATTTAATGTATAAAGTGATGAGATTTTGTGGTCAACTAAAGAATGAGTGGAAAGCGGGAGAGCAGGACTGGAAGAGGGGAAATTCCATTTGCAAATAACAGAGACCAAACCCCGCTGTGTATAGTATGGACTTTCTGTCACATTCCTCTAGCACGATGCTGGTCAGAAGACATTCAGAAGTGCATTCTGATTTGACCGTACTAACAAGCTTTCTTGTTTTCACTAAGTCTATTTGCATATTTGAATTTCCCTAAGGGAGACCTTCTAAGCAGAGTTTAAATTTAACATTTGCCGGAATAAAAATGAACATTGTGTAACTGCTCACAAAAACTACAGTTTATGCTCGAGTGCAAGTATCAAAGAGGACTTTGGCATAACTAACACAGTATCCTATGCAAATATTCATAGTTGAAAAGGAATTAATCCCTCTCCAAAGGACCAGCACAGATCTTTCCATGGCACATAAGCCTGCTTTTGAGGGAGCAGGTGCCTAGCAAGCCCTGAGGATTCAGATTTCAAAACAGTCTGAACTCTGCATTGACACATGCAAATATCTTAAAAGGGAATTTTCAAAATCCTATTCTTTTTAAAATTTGCTATAAATTATATATATTGTGAATTTCACTGTAGCTTGCATGGCATGCAGGAAATTCTGTAAGAGCAGGATGTTGATCATTTCAGTCTGGAACTGGACAACATCACTTTAAGTTGGGCTAGAACAACGCTGTAATTGATGGTTGGCCAGGTCTTTTTGCCAAGCTGCTCATTTTGATCATTCATAGCAAGAGACCCTTGTTTTGTAAAAAACCTTTTGTTGGTGAAGACAGCAGACAGGTTCTGTTCTGTCCTTGGAGAGGGTGGCACGATGCCAGTGTCAGCAGCCAGCAATCCAAAGTGGTGTGTTTAATCACAAGATTAATTTTTCCTTTTATTGGCTTTTCCTTTCAGTATCACCAAGCATGACATGTTGTAAAACAGTAACACTAGTTGAACAAGGCTTGGCTAGCGTCTCGGAGCCCCCTGGCTATGTTGATAGCAAAATGAACATTTGGCTTGATGTGCAGCCAGTAGAGACTCCCGGGGAACCAAACCGGGAAGACACACTTGTCAATGAATGGGCCACGTGCCTGGTGAAGAATGAAGGAAGAGAAAGCAAGATGCACCTGGGAATAAGATCCATACTGGGGCTCACGTTCTTTTTTTTCTTACACATTTCAAGCACCTGTAGTTTCAATAGCATGTTAAATACCTGAATTTTCAAGCTGTAGACCCAATCCATGTTAGCTTCTAAAAGGAGATGGCAGTAGATCCAGATCAAGTTAAAGATTTGTATTTATCCTGCTAAACACACTGAGTGTAAGAGGTTGTGCCTTGCATTGAATCATATAGGAAAAAAAACGTTTATATCCTCAGAGTTTCCAGCAGTGACTGGTGAGCATCCCCAGCGTGCCATGGGATCATGCAGAAATCTGGTCATAGGCAGGAGTGCTCGTGGTGGGGAAAAAGACAGGCTAAGTCTGTCTGCTCCTGTCTGCAAACAACCATGTTATTCATCTTCGTTCAAGGGACCTCTGTGGTCTTGGAATGGAAAGTTTAGGAGAGTTTGGTGTGAGTGCAAGAATGGCTGATTCCCTGCTTTGCAAAGAAGGATACGTGAGCTTTCAGATGTTTTAAAACTTAAATAAATATGCTCCCACCTTTCTGCAGTCTATATGGTAACCTATGAATATTCTAGTCCTAGTGGTCTGTGCTGCCAAAGATAGAGGATAGAACTTTACTGTATACACAGGAAGATAAGTGTACTTACAGGGTAATGTCCCTTTAAATTAAGATTTCTGTTTGTGGATTTGACTTGTTTTACTGATATCTTCAGCATAAAGGCACAGATTTGCATGTACCATTTTCAGCCAAAGCTGAGTTTTATTAGCTTCTCACAATCAACAGGTAGGGCGAACAATTATCAGTTAATTTACCATATGAATAATATAGCTGCTAAAAGATGAAGGACATGGTACAGTCAGATGCTGATGCTGGTTTGTCACAGCTGAATAGTAGAGTTGCTTCAGTTATTGACCTTAAAATACTTACGTGAACTGCCTAAATAGGCTTCTGCATCTGCATTGCAGATTTGCACTGATCTAGTAGATCAATGTTAGGCTGGGCTATGCTAATGGAGTTTTTCTATGGGACTGCAGTTAATTACCAGATACGAGCTTCCACCTGTAAAGGTGGATCCGCTCTGCAGAAAGGAGATGCTTAAGGAGCAAAACATTTCAAGGTGGCTCTCACAGTCCAGCCTCCACTTGTGAGCGTATGATACAGGAAAGTTCATGGAGACAATTTAGCAACAACTGATTGACTAAAACGTGGAAGTGTGGAGGCTAAAAATCGAGGGCAAGGTAAACTGAGTCTGTGGAGTCACACTGCAGTTTGACTAGATGTCAAGGCAAACACAACTGTTTGTAATATTGCTTACACACAAAGCAAGGTGTGGTGTTACAAGCAGCTTTCAACACGAAAGCACATGACAAACAATATATTTCACTACTCAAAAAAAAAGTGTTGGTTTGTTCAGCAAACAACTTTACTAGTTGAAAAAAAATAATGCCTGAACAAACCATGTATTTTTCAATAAAGCTTATCCAACAAGTCACACACATTTTTATCAGCCTGAAGAATCAACTTGACACAGTCATTAATTCCTAAAATTTTAGATCAGATGGTAACTGCTGGACTCAAACTCATTTAGGACCCACTAGCACAGCCACGTGGGATTGGCACTGTCACCGTTAACATGGCACTGTCGCCGTTAACACAGCTCTGTGAGGCAGCTGCACATCATTTACTCTGTCTCCTGAGTCACAGTTTAGGAACCTTTTATCCAAACCAAATGCTGTACATCTTCCCCTGTGGACCCGGCAAAGTCATCCAAGCTGAAGACGATTGGGAAATTACAATAATTTGCAAGAAAGATGTTTCAGAGAGGTTCTGCTTTTCGTAACTTTCATGCTCCTCACTCGGTGAGGAGAAGCTGGAGATTTAACTCTCTTGCAGACAACTGCTCAGAGCCTGCGTGCAGAGCTTCCCTGGAGTTTCCCAAACGGAGCTGGTATGTGTGCATCATGGAGTGGTGGAAAAACAAGTCAGGCATTGCCTAGCCTGTCACCATAGGCTTTCTTCCTGTGTGCAGGGAGCTGAGCACTTCAAGTTCTTTTTGTTGTCGCTGGTTGTGCTGTCATAAATGAGCAACACAAGATTATACGTAATTTGGACAATTCAGCACCTGTGTGTTTGTGAAAGCGAGAGTTCGGAGTTGAGTCGAACACGTAGGAAACAAAAATCCTGGTAGAAAGTGAATCTGTTTCTCCTCGCCGGCTCCTCCTGCTGCTGCTGCTGCCTTTCCGCCAGCAGCGCACACCCAGCCTGACTTTCCAGAAGGGTGCAGCTTTGTTGGGCTGGTTTAACTGTCCCTCGTCCCACTGCGCCCGGCTCCTGCAGCGGGGAAGGAGCAGGTTCAGGACGGGTGTTACACACAGGGGCTCTGATGGAGCACGTGCTCCAAACGCACTCTGCTTTGTTTAGGTCTCTTGAAAATTCTGGATTCTAACTCCTTCCATGTCTTACTGGCATGAATAGTGAAGAATTTAAAACATTTCCAGTTCAAGGCTGGGTTCTGCTGTCTTGGCATCTGTTACTCTTCAGAATGAGGATACTTGTGTTTTCCTGCTGGCTGTGTTCACTGTATATTTAGCATAACCATATCATTGTCTCTAGCCTTCTTTTTTTTCCCAACATTAACAAAAGGTCCTTGAGGAACTAAAGCCATGGTTATGTGAATTCAAGAGAAGCAAGAGATGCTAACGGAGCTGCTGTCAATCAATTACTAAGGACACAAGGCAGATGCATTTTCTCGCACCATTAGGACAACTGATGTGGAGCTTCTGCTTTTCTTTTTATTAACCTTTTGAAGGCTATTTTCTGTATAGCCCTTACAAGCAGAGATTTGCGATTCAGAAATACTATAAAGTCTTAAGTATTTATGAATTCAGCAAAGACGATTTCTTTTGTTTGTGGCTGGAAGGGATTCATTCAAACCACAACCTCCAGATGTCCCATAGACAGTGGTTTGCCATGAGGAGGGAGAAGGGAGAGTATGATGCTTTAGAAAGTAAATACAGAGTGAAGGTGGCTGGATGGGCAGCGTGCCATTTTGAGGGAAAAGGCTGAATCCAAACCACTCTTTTGTTTCATTACAAAAAATCTAAGCAGAGCACCATGAAAAGCAAACAGATTTATTAACTTGTCCATTGATTGATATGATGTTGTAAAAAAAACCAGAACCCTGCTGATAGCAGTGTTTAGTGTTGAACAGCAAGTGTTGAAGAGTTGATAAAATGTGTCACTCACAACTGAGGAACAAACACTGTAAAAGGCTCTTTTCCTAACTAAAATGTATGGAAACAGGCCTGCGAGCGTGCCAGGAAATGAGGGGTAACGAGCACAAGCGAGAAGCCTCCTTTGGGGGGCTGCTGTGATGGAAGATGAGGAGGAGGATGGGCCCCCTCCCAGTCTGCACCTCCGTGCCCGACCTGCAGCAGAGTAAATCTTTACTAGTCTCTTACTAATAACCTCTGATTTCAGCCATTCTTTCAGTAAATCTCTGTCTATCCCTAACTGGTAAACTCTTGAGACTGGCTAGAACATTTTCCAGTTAATTGTTATTGACGTATCTTTGTATTCTTCCCAACACAGCTGAGGGAGTGCAATTAATGTTAAAGGCGAGGTGTTCCCAGGGTAAAAAAAATTACTGGATTGTGAAATATATAAGCAAACTGGTGAAAAAAATAACCCTTGACAAGGTCACTTACTCTACTTGACTATACTTCTTCAGGTCAATAAAAAAGTCTTTTTTATGTCCAGTGGGTGAGTGAAAAAACATTTTTTGCAGGATTCAAGTGTGCATCCTGGAATTAAGATACGAAAAAGGGACTTTTTTGGCTCTGAAAAAGTAATTGCTTTTCATATTCACCAAAGGGTACTTCAGGGATTTAACTTCCCAGAATATGTTTCATTTTTAGCATGTTATGGCCCTTTGGAGTCAGGTACAGTGTGCTACATTTTGAGAAGTTATGAGTTTTCCTTTCAAGTTTTCTTCAGAATATGAATAGTAAAAATAAAACCAAAAAATCCTACCAAAACATTTGACATTGACATATGAGACCAGGAAGATTGGATCTGTTTGTGTTATGGAACAAATGTATAAAACAGCTTCAGAAAAGGACTGGAGTGACTGGGATGCTCTGATTCCTTTCTTCCTTTCTTCCTTCCTGCCTTCCTGCCTTCCTGCCTTCCTCCCTTATGACTCTATCTGCTGTTGAGGAGGAATGTAAAGGAAAGTAAGGTATCTCAGAATTTAATATGTTTTCTAGCATAAACCCAAACTAGTTTACTTGTGGCATATGATTTTCAGGAAATATTTGAGGGAGGAAGGGCAGGAGGGGTGAGGGTTTCATTCAGAAAAACTGATCAGTAAATTGTTTTCATTACACTGTGACGGCTGTTTAGCAAGAAAGAAATGTTCATTTCTTTCTGAAAAGCAAAATTATGGTCCCTACTCTTTAGATTAAGTCAAAGGAAAAAAAAAAAGCGTGAATTATGAACTTCAGCAAAGCTCAGGAACAAATGGGTATTTAAAAAGTACGCATACTCATGCTGACTATTGCTATTGGAAGCAATGGTAGAACTCCACAGACAAAACATCCCTCAGTTCAGATCTCTATCCAAACCTCTTGCTTGAAAGTTTGGCCTGGAAATTTCTCAACAGTTAAATCATAAGATGCTTGACGCTTCTCATTCTGGTCCCAGCTGGGAGTTTGGAAAGTGTAATGCCTAAGACAAATACTCACTTTGATTCTTGGAAATGGGAACCAGTTTCATCAAGAAACTGGGGAGGGGGGGTGGCTTATTTTACTTTTTCTTTTTCTTCTTTTTTATTTTTTTCTTTTTTCTTTTTCTTTCTCTTTTCCTTTTTCCTTTTTTCCTTTACTTTTCTTTTCTTTTTCTTTTCCTTTTCTTTCCTTTTTCCTGAATTAGTTTGCCTGTTGCATATTGTTAGCAGATGGTGACACATATGCCATTTCCATAGTCTTCTATTTTGGTACAGGAGCTGCTAATCATTCCATTTTTACTCGGGAGTGTATTAAGGTAATCGTAATCCT
This sequence comes from Nesoenas mayeri, assembly GCF_963082525.1. Classification (NCBI taxonomy): domain Eukaryota; kingdom Metazoa; phylum Chordata; class Aves; order Columbiformes; family Columbidae; genus Nesoenas; species Nesoenas mayeri. The sequence continues at coordinate 7,047,261 of NC_137565.1, read as the reverse complement.
GGCTTATGTTCCTGAATTATGGCAACAGATCTGGAAGATTTTTAGTTCATCAGGCCCAGAGCATAATTGTACCTGTTCTGATAACTTCGTGGTTCTTCCAAACATACACCCCTTAAAATCACAAACCCATAGGCTTTTAGTGAATACTGAGGTGTTAATAGGGACCAAACAGCTACCCTGGGTCCACTGCAGTATGTGAGCAAGCTTTAAAAATGATGGGGTTTGGCGTAGATCAAATAATTCACAAGTAAAATAATGACACTTCCCCCCACCAGCGTGTGTGCTGGCGAGACCCCCGCCTCGCTGCACTCGAGAGTGGAACTGGCAAGAAACACATCTGCGTACCCGCTTGAATCCCATTTCCCTGCCTCTGTAATTAAGATGCTATCGTCTCTTAGGATGTTTTCTCAGCAAAGTAATTTTGTTTTCTATCAGCCTGAATTAAATACCCGTGCACTAAAGCAGCCCCTGCAGCTCTTTTCAATGCAGAGGTTTAACAAGGGAGCTTCCTCTCTGATCCAGACCCGTGCTGGGCACCCTGACACCCAGCCTGGCCGGGACTAAGCCCAGACACCTGGGCTGGCTCTGCTTTTCATCTTTGTCCCTGCAGCCTGGAAAGGACATTATGTTACCTGGTTCTATGCTAATCCAGTGAGGACATGATCACAGGGTTCAGAGCTCATACTGAATGTTTCTTATGCATATTGGCTCATTGTTAATTTAGGTGGCACATACTTTAATGTAATAGATGCTGTCTTTTAGTTAAGTAATTTCTCCAGTAGCTCTAAAGGGATGGTATCTTGTGAAATTTAATTTCTACTGAAGCTCATGTGGAAAAGGAATATGTAAAGCGTCATATCAACTTTTCAACAATGGTAATATAGGCTGTATCTTTTCACTGGTGTCAAAGTGTGTTGACAAGGACGAGAACAGGGGCAACACTGGAGAACAGCCTTCAGTCGGGGAGGAGCTATTCTCTGCATTTTTTCCATCAGAGAGGAATGAGATCTGGCAAGTGCAATTCCATCTATCCAACAAAATTCAGGTTACAGATTGCTGAGGGGTCTGGAAGGGTCACTAGTGGTATAAACCCCAAATAAACTGTGTTCTTCATTACTCAAGGAAATGGGACTCTGGTGAGGGGCTGTCTCTTTTTAGCACTGCTGTAGTAATTGTGGTATTGATTTAATAATTCTGATGTTTACAAATTAGAAGCACAAATTGGCATTCCACAAAGCATCTTCAAAAATAATCCAAAAACCTCAGCTTGTGTAGCATATGTATCCCTTTCATATCTTTCGACCTCCCTGGACCCTGCGCTGGAAATGGTGTGCACGGGAGCACAAACTGAGGGCACTGCAGCCACATGCATCGAGAACTCAGCTGTGTCATGAGTTATTGGTTCATACACCATCTTTTGAAAGTAATTCTCCGATTTCCCATTTAGCGAGGTTTCTGCGCCTTGATAATTCCCTTATGTGAATTTTGGAACTGGCTGGAAGTCATTCAGCTGTTGCACTGCAGAGATGCTGGTGACCAGCCATATGCAGACAGAACTGCAAAGGAATGTTACTTGGCAGCGGTTCCTTCTTTTTCTAACCAAATGGATTTAAAACTTTCAGTGTGACAGGGCAACTGGTGTCTCTCCTGCTGTGGTTATTTTGCAGTGACTCCTTACTGTCCTGTCCTTACCTCCTGTCCTTACTGTCGTGACCCAAAGAACACCCATAGACGCAGCTCTCTATTAGCTGCTGGAAAAAGCAGAGTTCAGTTCCAGCTGTTTAGCATGGTACTGATAAAAGGTTGGTGCATGTTCGAGAAGCCCTGGATTACTCTCATCCTTGCCCCTTCCAGCTTGCGTGGCATTTTAGGCATTAGGTAAAGTTCAGACCTGAGAAGGCAAACCCTGGGGTTTCACATAAGGGGGTTTGTGTCTGGATCTGTGTGCTCGCTCTGTAGCCTCCAAGTGCGCTCTGATCTGTCCATGCACGGGCAATCAGCTCCTTCCCGTGAGGCGCCACAGGGTTTACTGCTGCTCAGGGTGAATCTGCTTGCGGCCCATTAGGTGCTTGAAGTGCCATAAAGACCTACTGTCTGACTTTGATGTGAGCATTATGCTTCTAATATCAAAATGTTATTGTATACTCTGAAATCCAGCCTATATACATTCTACAATCAATACGCAATGGATGCCTTCAATTTGAGGCGCAAATCAAAAGCTGGGTTATTTTCCAGTGATGCTAGACTATTAGAGCGTGTTCCTCTACGGATACATCAAAACAAAACCACTGCTCTGGGCTTTCATATGTGTCAGTCAGTGCTAAGTGGCTCTGTGTAGGTCCTTAATTCACTGCAGGACAATGCACATTTCAAAGCACTGTGTAGAGAAGGATTTTGCTGTTTTGATCTCTATTTGCAAATGAGCCCAGCCCCTGCCTCCCTAAGCCCTGCTGCTGTGAGCAACTGAACGCAGCTCCAGGCAATAACCGATGGCTTTGCTGCTTTTATGGGTGCTCTGCCAGATTTCTGGGCTCCCAGCAGGTACTGAGCATGCAGAGCATCCCCGCAAAGCATGTGCTTTTGAGTCCAGCCCTGTCTGCTCACTGTGCACACGATGTGAGGTCACATTGTGTGTGTAACTCGTAAGAGTCTGTCCTGCCCACTGGCTGCAGGGTCCGTCTGTGCCTGTGCAGCAGCTCTGCGATGGCAGGATGGCTTCTGAGCTTGAGGATGATGATGGATATGTTTACCTCTGTGGTTGTCTCAGAATTCATTGCTGGTATTCTTGTTCCTTCTCTATATTTCTCCCGCATCAGTTCACATGACAATAGTGTCTTTACTCAGTTACTTGGAGACTGTTTAAAAAGAGAGGAAGGGAACACGCTCCAGAGCTTTTGAGTAGCTTTGTGAAAAGGATAGAGTGTATTTTACTTTGGGGTCGATGTGTAGCCCAGATAAGACTTTTCACCAAGGACTATTATATCTCAAGTAGACTTTTAATTGATTTAACTCCTCTGATCTGTACATTGCCAGACGTGAACCCCTGGCCTTTGGACGGAGTCCAGGGGTGGTGGAAAGTTCACTGGAACCCCATCAGCTCCTGTTAAACCTGAGTGAATTTCAGCCCTTGTGAATAACTAAACACAATTAAGCAGGTGATGGATTGAACCTCTGTCTCTAGTGTTGAGCTATATTTCAATTAGGAAGGGGCTCACAAAATTCACAGGCGTTTTGCTGGTAGGTTTTGGGGGATTTTTTGCCTGTTGTGGTGGATAACTGCACCTGGAAGCCCAGGGCAGATGTTCTGGTATCTCCCACATGTCACTGGCATGAGCTGCTCCATGTAGCACTCAGCTCTCAGCAGTTTCTCTTTCTCAGTAGTAAATTCTCCAGTATTTATTTCTGCTTTTATCATATTTATGTAACATTCGGAGTTGTTGTCTTTGATATCCCTTTTTATCAGTAAAACTGCTGTACTCACCGTGAGGGTGTAGTGCTATGGCAACTATATTATCTGCAGTCTTGCCAATGAGTAAGCAGTGGTGCAGAAATTAGTTCATTTATCAAAATCTGATGTGGCAGAGCTGAGCAAAGGGCCTGGCTATCCTGACCATCCTGCTATTTTCACAAGACCTGCTGTTCTGTTTTATGTTAGTTATGACACTCAGATACATTCTCTCCTGTTTCCAGTGAGTCCTTGTTAAACCTACAGATGCCTTAGCACCTTGGAAAATATTTTTAGACGTATAATAATCTCCAAGCTATCTTGGGTAGTGACAAAAAATGGAAAATGAGGATTTTTTTTTCTTCTGTTACTATTCCAGAAAGGTACTTTTCTGTGATTTCAGGGTTGGAAAGAGCATATAAATGGAAAAATCTCACTCAGACCAGGTTATGTGAAAAATGTGTTAGATTTTCACTGCTTAAAACTAAGAGAGTTCTGCCCTTCTCTGCTCGGTGGTGCAGACTGGGCGGCGTGCAGCCTGAGGATGCTGGCTCACACCTCTTCTGTCCTACATACACACTGCTGAAATAGTCTTTAAGGTACAATGTTTACATCAAGTTCCAAATTCTTCTAAAATGTGGGTGTTCAGAATCAGTTTACGGTACTTTAATTTATAGTCTAGCTAGTATAGTTGATACCTAAAATCAGCAAAAAAAAAATCTGGGTCCAGGTCTCAGGGCTGCTGGGTATTGGGGTAATGTCAGAAATGTTAAATCTTTGGTCAGATCTGGTGATGATTAGAAATTGTTTATATGGATTTTACAGTACAGAAATTGGTACGTGTTCTTAACAGTCAGGGTTTGGCTTGGAACTCTTGGGGAGGAATCAAACCATGACAGGCTGCTACAGAATTATGGACACAGTTTGAACGTTTTCAGTGAAATTAGTACCAGTGCTTAGTCAAATTATATTTGCTTGTTGACCCCTCTTATCTAATTAGTCCCTATGTCACTGAGCTGCTTCTATTTGCGTGCACTGAATCAGCTATTTCATATTACTGTTTTACCACAGTAACGGTGGAAGAAGTTTATCCAAGTTAAGAGATGCTTTCTTTTCTGTGTTATAAAACCATGCCTTGTGATTCGTGCAGAAATAAATGGTTTTGTTGCGTATCAGCCATCTGTTTGAGACTGAGGGGAAGGATGTGTGGTAATCTCAGATCAAATATTTGGTGCAGCTAAGCAGCCAAACAGAAAATCCCTGGAGTCTTCTTATTAGGTGTGGGGAAGTATCCAAAGTTTGGCTGCCTGTTTGTACTCTTGAGGTTCTCACATCTTCTCTGTGCACTACACAAGCAGATTTCACTGTCTTTGTGTTAGGAAGAGAAGGGTTGTAGCGTCCTGCTCCACGTTCTGCTCCCCGTCTTTGGCCTCCAGGCACCCAGCACCCCAGTGTAAAATGAACCACTGGCCCTGTTTACTGGATAAATCACAGACACATCCTCGCACAGCAGCCCGGGGCAGGAGCGCTGTGCCTCACCCCTGCCCAGTTCGGGAGATGGGTGGTGGGTGCCAGTGCTGGGCTTCAGGGAAGTGAACACCAGGGCCACCAGCCTGGCCCTAACACATGCTTTGAGATCTGCAAAATCAAAGGTGATCCCATCTCTGTCCTGCAGTGGGAAGGATGGTCTGTCAGTAGTTCACCTCTCGTTTGTAAAAGGCCTAACTGGGGTGGAGCGGGAAGGGGATGTCTTTCAGTCACTCCACAAGCCAAAGTCAGAGCCAAGACTAAAACCCGATTCTTGCAATCCCAGGCTCCATGCTCTATGGCTTACTGCCTCTCTAAGCATGTGTAAGGTCTTCATAAAAACCACCAAATATTAATTTAGAGCAGGATTCAAGAAAATTGTCCTATTCAATTACTTAATTGTAGGTGAACTATAATTATAAGACATAAACTTGTCTTGCTACAAAGCACCATGCAAAGAAGCAGAAAGGATTATTTTTTGTTTAACTTATCAGAGGAAGGCAGCTGATGATGCGTAAGTCTATCTGACACCTAGCAAGTTGTGTGATCCTATTTGTTAAATCTTTTTAACTTTTCACTTGATTACGATAGGGTTTCAAGAGCAAATAAAATGAGATTAAATCTGCCACCCTGAATTACTCTCCTCTGAGTTATGAGCAGAATCACTCTATGTCAGAGAAGTATAATTATGAGGAAAATGCTGCCTGTGTAATTGTGTGCTTTGTTTGGAAGAATTTGAGATCCATAATTATCCCCAGTGTGCCACGGTGGTGCGTGCTGGCTCTTAATTTCTGCAGTAAACAAAACCATTGAAGGTTTCTCTTCTGAGCAGTTCTTGGTGTAACGGGGCTGGTAACCGCAACAGGAGCAACATTGTCCATCACATTGGCTGGTTCAAGTGAGGGATCCAAACTAGCTTGGAACAGAACACACCATTTTACATATAATTTCATAGCTAACTTAAATGTTGATTGTGCAGTGATGGCCATGGGGAACAGAGAGTCTTCTGAGGTGTAGATTTGTGGTAACCTTCATGCCGTATAATTCTGCTGTGAAGTTAATTAAAGACACAAAGACTGTAGCTTCCTGAAATTTTGGGTTCACCAACCAAAGAAAGCTTTGAATCTGTGTGTCATTTATCTAGATTTGTAACAGCTTCTATTAGAAAAAGCATCTGAAAAGTTCGGGCAGATTTGTCCCATAGATCGGCATTATTGCTGCTGGAGAGAGGATATGCACAAAGTAAAAAGAAACACACCACAGGTCCTGCGCTGACATTTCTGCAGTTCCTCCTCCAGGCAGAGAGCGCAGAGGGCCAGGAGCCAGACATGATGGATTAGTGATAAAACAACCTGCCAGACTTGGATTAGAATTTCTGTTACTTTGCCTAAAATTATGTGTGCATTAGGGGAGAGGGACAGGGAAGATGCATCATTTTTGGGGAATCCTAGAAGCAATTTTATTTTCTTTTTCAGACCTTTACACAGTTACAAGCCAGGATTTGATCTCCACATCTGTTTTTATCAGTCAGTCTAGTTTACAAATGAGGCCCCTTTTGTCCCATCTAATTTTATGTAATCTGTGATGCTGCATAAAGATTCTGGGAAGAAAAAATAGAAGGACTGTGAACAGACCTTCTGGCTAATATGCACAATGACTCACTCTATCCTTTATTTCAACTTCCATGGAGTATTTTCAGATACACTATTTACCCATTAAATGAGCTGTTTAGTTTAGCTTATGGCTAAAGCTTTTCCTAGTGTTTTGATTTATTTGTTGGGAACATGACAAAGTAAATCACAAACGAGAATGTTAGCAAATGCTTACATTAATCATCTGAGATGGTCTGTCTCCTAATCTTGTTCTGAGTCACTAGTTATCTGTAAGAAAGAGTTTCCTGTCCCTTGATTTGCCAACTTACTTGACTTTACCACCAAGGAAATCTCTCCTCTGTGCTTGACAAGCAATGGGCAACTTCATAACTTTGTGCAGGCAATTACTTCATGAGAAGAAGTTAAGTCAGTCATGCCCATTGCCTAATGTAATTTTACTATAATCTAGAGGGAAGAACCCTTTCCTGGGTAGAATTCCTTCAAAGGACCTGGCAGAAGCTGTCAGTGACAGGCCTGCCACTTGCTTGGCAAGGCCACTGCAGCACATTTCATGGCAAGCGAGAAACTTCTGCCTTGCCTTGGTTTTCAGTCATCGGCAGCTGCTTTGAGGGAAACTGAGCGTGGCAGCAAGTCACGATGACCTTGCTGGACGTTGAAATTCAGCATTTGGGGAAAATAAGGATCTTAGGGTGTCTCATGGAGGCAAGCAGTCTTCAGCTGGGGCTGTCTGAGGTAGTTCATCTCCATGAGCTCGCTCATCTGCAAGACAAGCTCCTTTATCCAGGCTCTACAACCACCTACAACAACAGAGGATTTCAGCTCTCCTCCACTGAGCTCTCAGCCCTTTCCTGTTTTCTTAACAGGTCTTCATTTCCTGGGCCTTTCCCTGCTCAAGATCATGCCCAGGAGAAACTCCATGCTTCTGCTCCCCCTCGGAGGGCGGTAGCAAAGCCTCCTTCCTCTAATAGGTAGACTATTTTCCTTTTTCCCTGCTCAGCCGGGAGGTTTGGCCCCAGCCGCAGACACCTCTTGCTCTCAGGTTTGCAGTTCATTCATTTGCCCATCTTTTCCTCGCTGCAGGCTGGGCTGATTGAAGCACACACAAGGAAAGGTCCTTTTAAAAGCTGTTTGCAGAGGAGCCGTTTTAGAAGCCTGGCTGTGAAAAGGAGGGGAGCACAAACCAGTATTTTCTGCCTACTCACAACGAAATGGGAAGAGAAAACGTGGTGCCCTTCTAATACTGGCCACATGAACAGGTTTAACAGTATCTCTTCAAGGTCAATAACACCATTCTCAGCTGTTTGAAACAGCATGTTGGTAGCAAAACCAGTGCAAATTAGATTTGGGAGAAGGCGGGTTGTTTGATGTTGTTTTTTCTTTCTCTCGGCAGGCTCCAGCCTGGCAGATAATAACATTCAACTGTATATGTAATTCAGGCAAAATACAATCCAGAATGTGTGGGACAATGTATGATTTATGCTAATGGTGGCAAGGTATTGCTGCTGAATACCTCGCAGCTTTGGAGGAGTCCCTGGCTGTCAAGGCAGGTGGAAATATAAGGAGCTCAGTCAGGGGTCTTACTTTTTTCAAGGAAATTCTTTGTCCCACATTTTTCCTTTGTTATATTTGCAAGATTCATGAGACTGATCAGATTTTTCCCCTTAGCAACCCTCTAACACCAAACAAACATCTTTATGCAGAAGTAGGTTTGGTCTAGTGTTTAGAGATAAGCTTTAGAGAGGTTGTAAATGGCTGAGTGAATAAACACTGCTTTTTATTGGGTAAAGTTGACTGTAAGATGGTATTTTCTGCCTTGGTCCTGCCCTCCTCTGCTGGTGGGAAGTGTTCTTTTCTGCAGCTGGAACCATTTTCCTGTAACTAAGAGGCATTTTCCATCCTCTTTCCAAAGTCTCGTACATTTTTTCCTTTACCCTTTATCTTCAGTTTCTCTCATTGACATTTACTGGGTAGGCAGCAAGCCTTACCAGTGTTTCTGAAAATGCTCACGTGACAAATGCCATCCACTTTCTTTTTGCTCTTGCATTCTTACACTCTGCTGACACCTGCAGAGCCCGTGCTCGGTCTGACTACACTTTTCCCCAAGGAGAGGTTTTGCAGCATTGGTTCGGAGTGTTCCTTGGGGTTGAAAACCACTCAGGGAAGCACAGTGAGAAGTGAGTGGGCTTCTCTTTGTATCTGCTGTGGAGATGAGTGGTTCAAGAATGCTGTTTTGCTTTACACCAGTGAAAATTAACAATTACAACAAGGATATATGGAAGGTAAACAGAAATGCAACAATGGGATCAAGGTTTTACACAGAGAAGCAAATTGCAAGGTTGCAAATACGGCAATAGGGTTTCAAAGCCCTATGAGCCATGTGAACAATTGGTGCTTTCTGTGCTATGGAACAAAGCAGCTTTACAAAGGGCGTCTGCACTGTACTTTAGATGGCTCTATGGAAATTTCTGTGGCTAAAATTGCAAATTCAGCCTTGCTGTATAGCTGGTGGGAAGGGGATGACACTACTTCTCTATGTGATGATGGTAGATGGGAAGAAACTACATGTTACAGCCAAAAGAACTCTTACCTACAACTTTTCTTTTCCACAGGTGCCCCTGGTTGACAAAAGCCATCTCCCCAGCCATCCCAGTGTACAATGGGCTCGTGTTCTTGTTTGTACTGGCAAACTTCAGCATGGCAACTTTCATGGACCCTGGAGTTTTCCCACGAGGTAACAGAGAATGGGACTGTTGGCGGGGGGGTTGAAAACCCAAGCCAAAGGAGGTGTCAGGTATCCAAATACAGTTTGCTGACTAGTCCCCTTTCTTCTAGTACTCTTTCCTGTAGACTTTAATTAGTTATTTATTATACTCAGCTGGCAGTAGAGGTGGGATGGTAATGAAATGCCGGATACCCTCTGTCTTTCTTCTGAGCTGGGTGTCAGTTCTCCTTGCACTTGCTCAGCCTGGCAGTTGAGGGCATGGGGTTGTGTAGAACGGTTCTCCTTGAGCAGCTCTCCTGACTGATGTGATTGTGCCATTCCCTGTGTCATGCTGGCACATTGGATTTAAGTCACTGTCTTCACAATAGGTAGCAGAGCATGGTGGAGGGGGGAGACTAAACTTTCTGAAACAGCTTCATCAAAGCAGACCTTCAAAAAAGCCTTAAAACAAATGCAAAAGTACTGAACGCTAAAAAAGATAATGACTAAGGCTTGCCTTAGAGTGTCTAAAAATGTATACGTTTAGTAAGATATGCCTGCTTAAATTAGTACTGATTCACAGCTGATTAAATAGGATAAAGATCCCTCAGCGTTTGTAATGAGAACCACAGTGCAGCTATCTCTTTTAACACATCCTAATGAGAGAATTATCACCTCATTTGATCTGTCTTCCAATAATTATTCACATGCAGTTTGCAGCAGAGGCTGCTCTAGGCAGTCTTGCTAAAGCAGTGGGTCTGTGCTGCACTTTCTCCCCTCTATTCTCTGACTTCAATATCTATTTTGAATTGCCACCCGACAAGAACAAGGTACCTGTCCTGCTGGTTTCCCTGAATAGCAAGTGCCGGTTTTCCCCAGGTAGCAGGGTCTAATGATGGGCATCTGTCTGCCATTCCTTGCAGCTGAAGCTTTTGAATCCCTGATTAAGCGTGGCAGCACTCCAGTTAGGGAAATAATTGTGTGTAAAGGCAAACTAAGGCAAAGGCCAGATTCAGTCATTTGTGCAAGATTAAGTCATGCAGTGTTTAGGTGCTTAAAGGTACAGGTAGTTGCTAGTGAGATTTTCAGAAGAGCTTTAGCACTTTGAGCTTTTACCAAGCTTGCTGGACTTTTTAATTCCTCCATCTCAGCAGAGATAGCAGTGATTAAACATGCTTTGGATGCGAGGCTATCAAAGGCATCCATGCTCTTTGCCTGTGGAAGGAGGTGAGCAGGAATAAGGTTGTTCACTTTAAAAAGTCTCAGTCTGGGAATCTGGTATCTTTGTGCAATGTGGCTCCTTCAGAGCGGAGCCTGCAGCCAGGTGCTCACCAGGCCCTAGGAGGGATCAGTACTGAGTGTGTTAGAAATTCACACCTTCACTTCTCTACCTTCCTCTTGCAAACAAGTTCTTTGTTTTGGACTTTTCAAGGGGAAAAGCACCAGGAGATTAAATGGAAGCTTCAAAACTTCCTTTGCTTTCCATCTCCCTTAACACAAGGGACTCAGGAGCAAAGCAGGAGGAGAAGTTTCCCATAGCTCACCTTTCTTCTGTCTTTTTCTCTTCATTTGTGGCCTTGGCCTTATATCTCTATGCTGTTTATGTGCTTAGTCTGGAAGAGGCTGGGAGTGAAGTGAGTGTGGAAAGAACGAGAAAAGGGATGAAAGTCATCCTGGAAGAAGGTGATGGAGTAGGAGTTTAGATGTGTGAAGAAAGAAAACTGATAAGGAGAAGAAAAGATTGTAAATACCAGTGCTGGGAGGAAAGAGGAGCAGATGTTATTATATTTCAGATCACAAGTGTGCAAGTGAAAAAAGCTATCGCCACCCCACGCCGCCCTCAGAGCTGCCGGTGCAAGGAGTTCAAGAGTTGTAGGAGTGATTTAAAATGAATATACAATAGAGCTATTTGCTTTCTGTTATTGGAACTAGGTTTAATCTTCTTGATTTTCAAGCTTTTTAGCACATTTCTGATAGTTACAAATTTACTTCCATAAACCAAAACAACAAATAAGCAATACAAAAGCTGAGACTAATGAAATCATATGACTCCTTTAAGGAAGCCACCAAAAATCGTGCTATGTTATATAAACATGGAACTTGGCTGCCCTGTGTCACTGAATCAGAGTATGAGAATGTTTTTAGTATGATACGTTCTTCTACCAATGTATTCTTCTGCTCAGATCACTGGAAGATGGAAATAAACACATTTCTAGCTATACTGTATAAGCTCACAGGTTCTGTGGCAGGTAGAACTTAGTCTATGCAGGGAAGTAAATCCAGCTCATTCCAATATTGTTGAAGAGGACCTGAATCAAACTCCCAAATCCATTACTCATTTTTTAATAATTTCTTAATTTCGTAGCTCTCTGAATGTTTTTGGTATGAATTGGGACTGGCCCTGTGCGAGTTGCCAGTAATACACCAAAATTAATGAGAAGGAAAGGAAGTATTAAGTAACTGAAACTGGGGCTATCCTGACAAACCTGATTTACAGTTTGGGTTGAGACTGGCAATGTTCGTTGCTGGCCAATTATAGATACCAGCTACAAACTGCCTTTCAGTATTTTTGATGTGAATCTATGCAAACTCCTCAAGTGTGCGTCAGTTCTGCAAGACTAATGTGTTTATATACATGTAGGTATATACACAATGTACAGACTTTTTATCTGCATAGTCATTTTTTTTACAAGAACTTAAATAGTTTGACCATTCTAGTGTGCTGTTTTCACATGCTCACATGTATTATGTAGCACGGGCTGGTTTATAATAGTATTGAAGAACCTACAGATTGTATTTATGGAAGTGCCTAATGGATTTAGAGTCCAGCTCTCACTAAGGATCCCACTGATCACTTATGAAGAAAAATTATAGAGAATGGTGCCAGCACAGCAGTCTGCTTCCACAAACATTAATCCAGAAAGTGCTCTTGCAAGGTAGATACTGTAGCTGAGCCAGATCCCAAGCTCATCTAAGGGAGAAACTCCCTCTGAAGTCAATGGAAATGGGATCATTTTTGTAGTGATAACACATCTAGAGAAGATTTAATATAGAACTAAATGACAGTGATTGATGCCCCACTGGGACAATATTATCAAATTCCACCTAATTTGGAGCCAGTCAACCAATGCCAGCTGCACTATAATGTTTAACCAGGCGTTAAATAGATGTGAACTTCTCAGATTTTCTCTGTCAAAAGCAAACAAAGATCATAAGAATCTAGAATAAAAGATGAACTTTCATGAATATCATTCTCATTTTTTCCTTTCCTTCCCAATATATGTTTGTCTGTTACAGACTGGCTTTTACTTTGTACATTTATTTTTAAATGACCTCTTAACTAGAGCAGTACTTAGCTGAGATGTTAAACCCTCTGCCCTCCATGTTGTCCGTAATAAGATGACTGCCATATTGTCACCCTCATCTTACTAATGCCAAAAGGAGGCTAAATGACGAGCTCAAAGCCTGACTCCTGGTCCTATGCTCAGACCAGTAGACCATGCTGCCTTTGAGAGAGGTGAGATATTCCCAGTTTGTACTGTTACTAGAGCAAGAGCATTCTGGGTACGCTCTGAAGAGATGAGCACAGGTTATACTGGTGCAAGGGCTCATTGTGGGCGCACAAATGGCTTCAGAATGGTGTATCGCACTGTGGCATGAGACTCCCTGGAGCAACAGGCCTTTGGGTGATTGTGAGCTGATGCCAGAGTGCTGAACAGATCGTCGCTAACGGTCATCTGGGTTGATTTGGGGTTTGAGCCAGTACAACCTTCCACTCTCTGTCAATATGATTTCTTTCACTTTTTGTGCTGGTAGGCTAGCACTGAATTAATCCCAAATGCATGTAGCAGAAATTCTCACAAGGGCTTGGGTGATTTCCATCCCCTCTTTGACTGTAGTGTGTAGCTTATCTTGATCGTCCTGGTTGTAAATGCTGGCTAGGACTCAAACACCTTTGTCCAGGGGCTGGTGAGTAAGCACAGTGCTCCTACGGGAAGTGCTACAATGGACCGGATCACTGCAGTGTTCTGCAGCATAGACAACCTGTTCTGACAGTCCATCGCTTCCACCACTCCGTTATTTCTTTGACAAGCCCAAGAGCCTGTGCAGTGCACCTGTATCCAAGGCACTGGCTGGATTAGCTCTTTTGTCTTTTCCTTGTGTTATTTCTACTAACTCCTGGTTTTGTATTGAGCAGCAGATGAAGATGAAGATAAAGATGACGACTTCCGAGCTCCACTGTACAAGAATGTGGAGATTAAAGGAATCCAAGTACGGATGAAATGGTGTGCGACCTGCCACTTCTACCGTCCTCCGCGCTGCTCTCACTGCAGCGTCTGTGACAACTGTGTTGAGGTAACAGTTCTGTGGATTACGTGATCTATTGGCTTTGTCTCAGTGATGGAGCTGCATGTACTACTTGGAAACATGCAGCTGGGCGCTTCCCCCAGTATTGCAGTTCTTGGAAGTTCCCAGCTGTAGCCTTGTTGATGGACTCCTACTAGTTAGTGCCATTTGAAACATGGCCCTCAGTTATGATGCATGTTACCTATGCAGTCGTGTTTGATGCCAGCTTTGTTGCCAGTGATAAAATGTGTAATGCTGGCTATGTCTTCTTTGAAGTAGCTAAGGGATCATGAATGTAAAAAAGGAAGGACTGCTGTATCCACACCAGTGTGCTTCCAGGGGGGATTTTTTATTGCTGAGATAAAACTTCCACTTCTTAAGGATCATCTCTGCTGCAAGATCTGTTTGTTGTGTTGTTTTTTTTTTTTCCAATAGAAAGATGAAATCTTTAGTATGTCTAAAATATATTCAGCCCTGCCATTAAAATGAAATTAATTACTAATCAGAAAGGGAAAAAATACCAGAGTCAGCTGGAATGCTGTATACACCATTTTTGTCCTAATCCTCTTTGCCATAAGCAAGGGAATGGTCCCGAAGAAAGCAGAGCAGTTACATGTGGGAGGAAGGCTGCCTGGCTTTTTCTGGTGTCAGTCATTTTCTCCTTCAAGGCAATATATATCTAAGTTTTAATTATCTGGAAGCAGTGCTGTGCCTAGTAACTATCAGTAAATAGGACAAGGCTGTCCTGTTGTGGAAGGGCTTAGACAAATGTAGGATTTGAGAAGATGGAAAGTAAGGAGCTGCCAAGGTCCCTGGGTAGAGAGACATAGCCACAGATAGTCCTAAGTTGTGTCACACAGTTTCTTTGGACTGCTGAGAATTGTTGAATAGAACTGGTTATTTTTGTAAAAAACCTAAGTTGTGTATTCCTAATTTTAAAACAAAAATGTTTTCAGTAATTCTAGATCCCGAGGATTGTTTAGATGATGGTAAAGTCTCAGTTGTCCCATGGAATTTCTTTCTTCTGCCTTCCCCAGTGGCTCAGCATGAAAATTCATTTTCAACAAATGAAGTTTCCTCAGGAAAAGATGCTCAAAACTCACCACAATTTCATGCTGCCATGAGGCCTCCATGGGAGCCAGTTCTGCAGCAGAAATTAAAATGGGATAGAATCCAAAAGTAACCTAAATAAAATAGCAGAACACAAGGTGACTCTGCCTGGCTCTCCGGAAGTTTTATTCATGGTCAGATCAGTTGAATGTTCGTTACTATTCTGGTGGGCAAGTAAGAAGCTCTGCTTGTATAATTAAGTTATGACTGCTGTGGAGGAATATAGGCAAAAAGCAATAATGACTTCTGAATCAATAAACCATGGTTTTAAGCAGCATGCTTTATTGATTCTTGTGATGCTTATTTCCCACTCACCTGTCTGTTCCAGAAGAGCTTGGAGGCAGCAACAGGAGTGACTCTGCTGGCTTGTCCGTGTGGAGCCCATTCAGGGTTGTAATTCACATAATTTCACTTTTAGTCTAGAAAATGCAATAAAAATTCGTTTCCCAAATGCAAAACTTTTGAGTTAATTTCCTAAAAATGAATGAACAACAAAAGCCGACAACACTTACAGAAATAAAATCAGTTAAAACCTAAAGCCCGCTGTGACCAGAGGGACCCAAAAATGAATCTGTGACAAAAGTAGTCAGATTTTTGTTTTCCTTACTGAAGTGTTAGCAGTGGATATTTATATAGTTTCATAATCCATAGATATTTTGGGCTGCATACAACCAGATTTGCATAATAGACATATGCTATGTCAGCATTTCAGATATAGCCTGAAATGATCTTTATTAAATTGCCCCTATCATCTTCTGATGTGCTTTGAGAAACTCTAATCCTTTTCTTGTATTTTGTAAATTTTTGTAAATACATTGGGCAAGTAGACAAGTAGATATACATGCTGCTGTGTAGAGGCACTTGAAAGGTGTCGGTGGCTTCCCCTCATTATTAAATCTCCTGTTAAAAGGGACTTGACTTTTTGATGTATTTTGAACTTTTGACTGAGACAAATAGTTAGGCTGGGGTTCAGAACTAGTAATGAGCTTGTGCAGAACTTTGCCTGTGTCTTATCCAGATGTTGCTTTTCTTTGGGAACCTACTTGGCAAAAAAAGTATTTTTCATGTCCGTTGCTGAAAGTGGATTCGTTAAGCGATGTATGAACACAGAAATGGGGGACAGAGAATTATGCAGCAGTGTTGCATCTTCAAAACATTCTAGGTGATGGTAACTTCATTGTAATTGACTCCTCATGCTAAGGGTGATAAAAAATTAGTGCTGCTGCTAGTAGATAAATAGCCTGTCTTTCATTTTTTTTATATCCTCTCTTTGAACCCTATAAACACTCAAGTACCTCTCCATCCACAGATACAGAAAACACTTGGTCCTAAGAAGAGCCTTATACAGTCTAGCGCATTGTAAAGCTGTAGAACTAGTCTGATGTAGTTTTACATTATGATGGTTCAGATTTATCTCTAAGGCAATGTATTTCCTTTAACCATTTGGATATTGTTCCCTATCTCTCCCTTTCTTTACAAGGATTTTGACCATCACTGCCCATGGGTCAACAATTGCATAGGACGGAGGAACTACCGCTATTTTTTTCTCTTCTTGCTGTCCTTAAGTACGCACATGGTTGGAGTGTTCACCTTTGGACTCATCTTCATATTAAACCATATGGAGAAGCTGGGAGCAGCTCATACCACCATTACGTATCCTTCTTTTTGGTCTTTCAAGACACAAGATGGCCTTGAGGAAAATGTCCAAGAATTAATCTGCAGGTTTGTCTTCCTGGAACTGGTGGAGATCTGTTCCTCTCCTGATCCCCCATTGCTCTTCCCTGTAAATGTTTAGTGTAGGTTTTCCTCTGTGCCCATCTCACCTGTATAACAATTGATCACCCCCAAAACTATAGCTGACCTTTTGTCTATCTCTGTGCCATGACAACCCAGCAGAAGGATATGCTGCCTCACCAAATTTTACTTCCAATTCGGTGTGACTCTAAACTGTTGGATGCTATTTACTGTATTTAAAACTCTGTTACTGCATTTTAAAGCAGAGTTTGCCTTGGAAGCAGCCCCCCTGCATGCTAGTGTGAAACACGAACCCCTGGCTCTGAGGGCTGCTACCCCTGTTAGCAGATCAGTGCAGAACAGTCTTTGCAACATGATTAGAGCCAGAATCAATGAGATCACATTTTTCCCCATCTCAAGGATAAGGACCCAGGCTAAGGTGCAGATGGATTTAACTTTGAGATAAAATTTAGATAGCCTCTCTCCTTCCTAACCTCTTTTTCCCTTCACTCATGCCAGTTTCTTTAACTCCTGGATACAGAATGGCTGTCATGTGCGTGGCTGGGTTATTCTTTATTCCAGTCATTGGTCTCACTGGCTTCCATATTGTGCTGGTGGCCCGAGGGCGCACAACAAATGAACAGGTAAGAAACGATCCTTTCTCTGTGTTTGAGGCTATAATGTTGAGTTGGGAAGGAAAGTCAGCAAATCAGCTTGGGCAAATAAAAAGATGAGGCACATCTTAGCAGTAACAGTCTTACTGGAGCTTTTGTGAAGATCTAGGAAGAGTGCCTAGTTTTTCATCTTCGGATTTTTTCTGGAGTGCACTACAAGCAAAGATTTTCCCCTTCTCCTAACCACAAAGGATCACCCCAGGCTTATTTACCATTTAAAATCTACTCATAGCCTTGAAATAGGTTTTATGTGGTGAGTATCGTCAACCCCAGAAGTTCAAACTTTATGAGTCAGACTGAACAAATCATGAGATTGAATGAAAGAAAGAAAGGAAAAGATTAAATCATGCTTTCACCCTGTCTCTTGATATTTTGAACTCCCCCAGCTAACCCACACTGTGCATAACAAGGTCTGAGCTGGCTCTTTGTCTGGCTTCCTTTGTCTCGCTCTTGTTTTCATGTGTATGTGCACAGCTCACATAGAGGCTATTGGACCTACTTGTTTTGCTTCTTCAAACAACTGCCAACATGACATCTTGTGCCAAAAAGCCTGTAAAACTTCAGTTCCCCTGCAGTAACGCAAATGTGTATAATCCACAGCCCCTATGTAGGCATGTATGATCCAGACCTGTATGCATGTGCATATCAATAGCATGATATAAGATCTTGACGTGGATTGATAGCATGCCCTGCAGTTCATAAGAGGGAGCTGATTAATTGTGTGTATTCTAATGCTTTACCCTTTCACAGCTCCAGCTTCAAAGCACCCTTCACACAGCTGGCATTTTTTAACTTTTTGTTCCACATCACACTTCTTTTTCACTTTTTCTCTTTGAAATAAGAATTTTTACTGCATTTTTACTGCACTTGCATCTATGGGCCATCTCTAGCCCAGGCTGATCAGTGTGCTGTTCTGGCTGGTCTGCAGGCTGACGGCTTCATGCTTATGTCTCTTGTTAAGGCTGCTGTGCAGATTGGACTGTCTGAGGCCAGGCCTTTGTAAACTGGGATGAGATTGTCTCCTATCTCACAAGAGACAATCAAACCTTTTATCCAGAATAGTGTGGGAGTTTTACATAAGCAAAGAATCTGAAGTCATCCTGAATTGTTGCCTGACATGGTCTCTGAACAAAGCAGGCTTACCATAGCTGTAGATCTTTAAATGCTTTTCTTTGCTCTGCTTTGAACCAGCTGCTCTTAATTTTGATTTTGGCCATGTATTAGGTTTGATAGTGCTTACAACAGTAGCATGAAACTCAAGGTGTTTTGGTCTCAGCCCATGACTTGTCTCTGTGCAGAGATGAAAACTGCCCATGATAATTTTAGGCAGAGGAGGAAGGAAAAAATTAAATTAAAAAAAAAAAAAGTAAAATCTAACTACTTGTGCTTGTGGCTGCAGTAACATTGAGATAGGTTGAGAATTTTGCATTTAACTTGATTGAAATAACTATTGGAAAATGCATCCTCGCTTGATTTGGTTTCTTGAGCTACCAAACCACTTGAGATTTGTTCATCTTCCCATACCATTTTCTGAAAATTAAATATAATCTAGTCTTAACTTCTGTTTAGTCATACACACTGCCTTGCTGTAGCTGGAGGATGCATGTTCCAGGCCTTCAGGTCTCTTTCAAAGGAAGCACATCTAAGTAATTAGAGCACCAAGCCAGGAGCGGTGGATATGGGATCTGCTCCTGGCTGGACCACTGCATTAAAACATAAACTGTTCTCCTGCAGTCTCAGTACTGATTCACTTTTCTCAAACTGTTAGTTATCTGCTCTCAGCTTCCCAGTTACAATATGCTCAGCTGTACATCCTCTTTTTATAGGCCACTGCTACATACATTTTTGGTGGTTTACTGTAATTTTTTTGTATTTGTTCATTCTGGATTTTGTAGGCTTTGAGCATTAATAGTCGGCAGACTGTGATTTAGGAGTGCATAGTGGCTGAGTTTAGACGTTTGTGAGCCTTCTGAATGCCTCTGAAAGTCTTTTATGGAATCAAAATAACCCATAACCCAACATCTGCTCATATCCCGGTATTTTTAGTTTCTGAATGGAGTAAATAAATATCCTTCCTTTTGAGACTGCTTTCTATCAGAGGACTTCAAACTACTTTAGAAACCAAACTGGTATAATTAGTACTGTAATCTGCGAGTTAGAGAAATTTTATTTTCATGTTGTGTTTGAGCAAATGGGCACAGAGATATGAAGTGCTTTGCCAGCATCTGGCACAAGTCAGTTTAAGTCCAGGATTGAACGCAGATGTCGCAAGCCATGTTTTAGTCATCAGATTACTCTTCCAACACTCAGAACTTCCAGCATTTCTCTCTTGGCCTTTTAAGAGTTTAATGTCACATCAAAGAGGCCAGCATAATATATTGCAAAATCATTTAATCGTCGTTATTTTATGTGCAAGTAATTAAAGTATTTCTGGTACTCTGTAAACTTGTTGCTAGATCAGAACTATGAGTTTATTAAAATGCATTACTTGCAAACAGCAACAGTGATGGTTTTAATGGCAACCACTATTAATCTCCCTGGCTTTATTGGTATTTATCCCCATATGGTTACTTTCAAGTATCTGCCTGTAGAGTACAAACCCTTTATAATGCTTATGAAGCTTTGAATGGATCCCGCCAGTCTAATGAGGCTTGGCTTTTATTAAACTAGCTTATTTCCAAGCAAACATCATAATCACCAGGGCGTTCCTGGCACCCTCCTGCAGAAGGCAGTGGTTCCTACTGGGATGGGATGCTGATAGAGAGGAGACATTGCTCCAATCCAGCGTTATGAATGTTGGACTGGCATTCCTGTTTGTTTGGAGGGAACTTGCCAAGGCAGAGGAGTGAAGTGACAGGGGAGCGAAGGGGATCAACCAGGATGTCTGGCTGACAACGGGCACGACTCTAATGTGGGAGCAGCATGGAGAGGTGAACCTGGCCACTTGGACACATGGTCACATTGAGCTCACTGCCTTTTGGGGACAGGATTTGAGTCAGCCTGCCTCCCAGCCAGAAGCAGCTGATGCTGGTGGTGCGTTAGAGCAGGAGAGAGGACGTGCAGCATTCAAAGAAAAATGATTTGTTTGGGAAGGACAGTGGGTCAGAGCAAGACATGCTTTTTATTGGCTTTTTGAGAGTTGGATGATGACTTTTATATAACCAGAGGTTTGAGCACCGTCCTGAATATGTTTCCAGGTGACAGGTAAATTCCGTGGGGGAGTGAATCCTTTTACGCGAGGATGCTGTGGAAATGTGGAACATGTGCTCTGCAGCCCCTTGGCTCCCAGGTAAGAGAAATGTTGTCAACTCAGAATGAGGGAGGTACAGTAGTTGTTGGGACAGAGGAAGAAAAGGTGCTTGGCTGGTATCACAAGTGAAAGACCGTTGGTGAAATGACAGAGAAGTAAAGCAAAACCTTCATCCCAGAAATGTTTATTTGGAATGAGGATGTCAAATTAGATCAAGATCTATATCCTCGTCTTCACTAGTGGATTTCTTCATCCAGTGGATTTCAGGAACAAGGTAAGTTTCAGTATGTTACCATATTCCCAACATGACTTTTTGCACTGTACAGTTAATGGCCAGGTGTTCTAATCTGCTGGAGAAAAGGAAAGAATCTAAAATCAGCCTTTCTCCTTAAGACTTAAATCTAATTTAAGACTGCTGTGGTTTTCAATCTCACTGGCACTTCCATTATCATAAAACAGATTTTCAATGAGGTCTACATCATGGAACTTGGAATTTTATTTATGGCTTTCTATTTTGGGGAAAATGGATTTATCGTTTCACATTTTGAAATCAGGGGTTTAATGCAATAGATCAGATGAAGTATAAATATCCTGGGTGCTGAGCTGTCCAGCTTACAACCATGTTAATGATGGTACTACAAGAAGACTTATTTGAGCCTTTTCAGGGTCTTGAGCAATTCCAGCCCCTGATATTATTATCTGCCTTCTTCTTTTCCTTCACTATGCAGCAAATACGTCCTAAATGTCTGTTACATGTATAGCACTGGTATAGCTGATTCTCAAACTTACCAAAACTTGAAAATCAGGTCTAGATACTTTAAGAGAACCAGATATTAGAAGTTGGGAGACACTCCTGTTACGAGAGGGGTATGAGTAGAATCATGGCTGTTTTCTGACTCTTAGCAAGCAGAATGTTTGTCTTTTGTGAAGACTTGTTGAAATTGTACTGTATATTGAAAGTCACTGAGCCATCACTCCTAGAGTGTCCTATTTGCTAGGTGAAACAGAGAAAGCTTGTGCATGCGTTGATATTTATGCATTGTACAGCCACTGCCCAATTGCACTTAGAGAATTCTAGTCCACTAGAAAGAAGTTAGGTATCTAAACTCAACTACTTCCTTTAGATTTGTTGCTTCCCATAGACCTGTCTGTTTCTTTTACCTCCATTTATTTGAACACTCTAAACACACTACAGAAACGAGTGGCTGTGTTGTGAGCTAGAACTGACAACGCATCTTCTCCTTGTTAACTCTCCATGTGCTGGCTCTTTATTCCCCTTGTCACCATCTTCCACCACAGGGAAGATGTTTCGTGTTCACTAGGTCAGATCTAGTAAATCGCTCCCACTGGTGGTAGGCCTCTCTTCTCTCTCCATCATCTTGTCCATCAGTGCTTCAAAAATTGCTTAGGTTTTTTTAATGCTTCATCTCCTTTTACTCACTACAAAAAACATTGATATTTTTATTGCTTGTTAATTATTACATCCATTGAAATAAATGGAGCTTGCTCACCTAGATTCTGACACATTCTTAAATCATACCCTGGAAGCAGGAAGATTTTCTTGTCTCTATGCCTTGTTCTTAGGTTATTGCTTATTTTAATTATGATTGTTAAACCAGGTACATAGTTGAGCCCAAGAAAAAGCAAGCGGTGAGTGTGAAGCCTCCTTTCCTCAGACCTGATTTGTCTGAGCGACAGATCACAGTGAAGATCAGTGACAATGGAATCCAAGCCAACCTCAACCGGAGCAAGGTAAGGCAGCCTTCAAGCGCTGCTTCTGAAGAACGTGGGTTAAGCTTTATCAAGCCTGGGAATTAGTTTGACATTGAAAATTTCTTTGAGATGATGCACTTTTTGGAGAAAATTACAGGGGTTGAGTCCTTACCATATACTTCATCCTCTGAAAATAACCCGGGTTCAGTAACAGCAGCTCTTGATCCAGTAACAGCCCTTCTGCAGCACTGTTATAGAATGCCTCTGCGCGTCTTTTGGAAGAGGTGGTTGTTCTTTGCAATAGTTACTTTCTGTCCCAAGAATTGCCACCTCTTGGTGTTCAAATTAATTTTAACTCACCTAACACATCACAGGAACCCTTGTACCACCAGGTCAGCCATTTTACTTCAAAGAAGGTTTTGAGCTCCCAGACTATAGTGAGAGGAACATTGGACGTTCAGCTGAGCAGCTGAATTCTCTTCTCTCCTGTTTTTTCAGTTTCTGCTGCCACGAAATAGAGAGAAGGACTTTTTTTAGTCCTACAAAAAGCAGTGGATTCAGAAGAAGCCACCTTGAAAGATTTTTGTGGATAGTCATTTGTTACACTCTTTGCAGAGTTACTCGCTGAGAGCTGACTGGAAAGTTGACCAAAAAAGCTAGAAAACACCATTGTCTTCTGCCACATATTAGCTAGTATGATGATAATGTTATTTAGCATAGCCAGCAGAATAGGATAGTGCCTTTAAAATTATACTGGCTTGTTATGACAGTGCTAATTTTACACATGACAATCCTTGTCTGCAGTGGATGCTAAATCATGTTTGCCATTATAGGTATATCTGTTCTGTGGTACAGCCAGCACTCTGACACAGGCTGTGACTTAACCAAGTTGTGGGTAATGATTGATTCTTTGGTCATTTGCAGTCTAAAATTAGCCTGGAAGGTCTGGAGGATAAAGGTATGGATGTGCAACCACCTCTGCCACCCAAAGGAGATCCAAGCAAGTACTCGGAGCTAAAAGGGCAGCTGGGCACCAGTGAAGGTATAGTTGCATCATCAGTGTTTTATTTTTATTAATAAGAAAATATTTCAGCCTCTTTAAAAGGCTTCAAGTATTTTTTCAAAAAAGTTAAGGGATCCAGGTGAAAACAGGAATAAACAGCAGGAAAGGGAGAAAAAAGTTGGCTTGAAGGTGTTCATGCAAGCCTAGGTTGGACATTTAATTTCAGTTTCACAGAGTTTTTAAACCCTTTTAAGCCCCTTCTTAAACTTTTGATCAATTTTTAAATTAAAATATCATTTTGAACTGAGGAATCAGAAATATTAGCATTAAATGCTTAGACATTACAAACTGAATTATTTCATTTAGAAAACTGTGAGATTATAGCTTTGATACAACTAAAAAACCTCTTCCTCCCCCCAACAAAACTAGTAGCTGAATTCAACCCAAATATTTAATATTTCAAATTATGGCAAAATTACTTCACATCAAAATATGTTACCCCACTTAATACATGATACCTTGTTTCTATGTCTCTTTAGATTGCTTATCTGGCAGCAGTGTACTTTTATTTCCACAGGGGCTTCATTGATTTTGGTGGAATTCTGCACAAAAGGACTGCAAGTTTTGTTCTTCTCAGAACCGATCTGTTTGCAGAGGACCGTATATAGCGCGGAATTGGGGATGATAACATTCCATCCACACATTTTAATAGAAAGTCCTTTTTTAATCTTTTACAGAAGGTGGCCTTTCTCCCAAACTGATCAGCCCTCCTACACCTGCCATGTACAAGTATCGACCAGCTTTCAGCAACAATCCCAAAGTCCACTACCACGCTACAGCTGAGCAGGTGAGCGAGCCTGGGAGAATCTGCTCCCAGATAACACCAGACAACATGGAGCTGGGGATAAATTCACCGCCGGGCTCTAGTGAATGTCAGAGTGTAGAAGTAAATAACAACACTTGGCATTGTTGTGCCATAGTGTATATTTTCACTCTGCTCCTTATGAAAACGTCTGCTTTCGCAGCTTTCCTCTGTTGAGCTTGACAGGCCTGTCCTGCTGACAGGCATGCGCTGCTGCTTTTCTGTGTCTCGGCCTGATCCTGAGGTGCCGAGAAGTGTCACCTCCCATCGGCTTCTCCTGACGCAGGTGCCAACTCCCATTCACCTCAGAGAGAGCTGGACGTGCTTAGTGCTTTTCTGGATCAGACCCTTTAACCAACAGATGACGTTCTCAGTGATTCCTTAACACATCAGCTTGCAAAACAGAAACAACTTTCAAAGCATCCCAAGAGATATTTTAGTTAAAATTAATGGCAGATTCCTCGTGTGTGACCTTCCTTAGCACTTTCTCAGTGCATTTGGGTTATATAATGGAAAAAAAAAACAAACCTCCTTAACACTTGGCATCATTTCCTCCTATCAGGAAAACTGAGGTCCAAATAATTAGAGACTTGCTGTGGAATGTTGACTGTTTTCTGTTTTGCTTAGGAGTTTTTAAACAGTTTACACTGTTTCCTTTGGAAGCAGAGTGCCTATCTAAGCCCACTGCTAATAGGCTTGTATTTCTCACGTATTTCTCATGGATTTGCTGCAAATGTTCCTTGGCCCCCCTCACCTGGGAATAGCAGTTTGAAAATTACTGGTTTAACTTGTATATTTACAATACGTATCCAAATCTTCACATACCAGTGGAGATACCCTTAAAACACACATACCGCACACAATGCAGTTTTCATACAATTAATTTCATCAGCTCCTCCAATGTCACACCTACAATAACAAGAAAGGGATGATATAAGTAAGGAAAGGAAAAATGGTAGAGATATATAATTGACTGCAGCAACACTAGAATAAGACAGAATGTTCCTTAAATGGTAAAGGAAACTTTTCTTGTATCCTTTTCATTTTGAAAACACAGATGGTAATAGATGGTGGAATTCCAGCTACCACCGAGTTTGGGGTTGAGCCTTCCTGCAGTCATTGTAAATCTTGTTCTCTGGATCTGTCTGGAGAATGAAGAAAAAACTTACGAAAGGGAACATAGGGACAACAGTGTGTTCACTGCATCAAAAAAATCTGATCATGTTGTCTCTTCTGTGTCTGTTCTTCAACCAGTCAATATAATTCTGCTTTTAAGCAGTGAGAACTGTTACAAAAGAGGGGTTGAGGCACAAGGATACATAGCACAAATATACTTATAGGCTACACCATTGCTTTCTCCTCCTCCTTTACAGGCTGTCACTTGGTCTCTTTTTTCCAGAGAAGGCCAAATTTAGAACCATGCTCTAGAAGACAGTGAGCTGGTTTGCATATTTTCCTATCTTCTAGCTCAAAGAAAAAGAACCTGAAGAAAAAATTAGAATAAAACAGATTTTTGCCAGTTAGGCTTTTTTAGATAATGCTCCTTTAAAAGAAGTTAGATAAAGAACAAACGGCATTGACTGTATTTCTGATTAAATATGTAACTGATGATAATGCTTTTTTGCAGAACCAATGTAGCAAATTTATTGTGCAGTATGGCAAAATCTGTAAAAAAACCAGCAAAAATTATTTGCTTAGCACAGAATGGCATTTTATGTGAACACAACTGTAAGCAATCTTGCATAGAGTGAAACAGAGTGAAGTCATATCTGTTTCCAATGCACATAAATAAAATGTGGCCTGTTTCCTTCTCTGATGTGGCCATTTTCTCCTACACAGGCAATAAAAAAAGGAGAAGATTGCTTCATTTTATTGTCTAAATGATGGGTAGGAGCCTCTCTGCTTTAATTAAGCTTAGGTGCTTAAAAGACCTATGACTAGAAATTCAGAATTACTGAATATTCATAGCTCCGAGCAGAGCGGATAAGAGCGTGCTAGTCCCCAGTGTGTTGAAATGAAGATTAAAGAATTTCTGACTCAGCACGCAAAACCAGACATCCCTCAACTCGAGAGCTATTTGCAGAAAACTTGGAGAGCTTTTTCCAAGGGCAGTATTATCAGATTGCAATCTGATTTACTTTGACTGAGACCTAAGTCTCAGTTTAGAAAATCTCTCTTCTGTGTTTTCAGTGTCTGTGTGTTGACGTATTTATTACTGTCAATATTATTTAGCACTTATTATGGCTTCTGAGGTGCTTAGCCATATGCTGAACAGGAGTTAGGGGATTCCTTACAACAAACCTGTGCCATAACTGGGCTGAGAGTCTGAGAGGCCTCCAGCTCTTTTCTTCCCATGAACTCACCGTGGAGAGCAAACCTGTACTTACATATCACTGGCTTCTGTTTCTCGTGTTCACCTCTGTTTTAGATCACCATGCAGGAGGGACATAGTCAAGGGGCTCTGATAGAAGAGGATGGCAGGAGCCTTGATTACCAGTCTGAACCCAGCTTGGACATCCCCAGCTACCGGAAGAGCTCCCTCCACAAGACCTATCAGTCTTCCCCACTCCAGATAGATTCCTTTGCCATCAATTCACGATCCCTGAGCCTGAAATCTGCTGGCAGGAGAGGGACAGACAAAGTGCCCCTTCATCCAATAAAATCTGAAGGGGCGGCTTCTACCCCTTACAAAAGCATCTTTTCTCCCAACTCCCTGTCAAACAGAAATGGGAGTCTTTCATATGACAGTTTGCTAAACCCCATGTCGCCCTCGGGGAGGAAGTGCATCGCCCATTCTGCGGTCAGCTCCGTTGGGTACCACTCCCCATATTTATCAGCCAAAATGTGCCACCTGCGGGGGAGTGAGCTGCAACGCCAACCACCGCAGAGCTTCAGCCCAGTCCTGGGGAGTCCAGCTGCACATCAGCGAGACCCCTCCCCAGTCCGCTATGATAACCTTTCCAAAACCATTATGGCATCCATCCAGGAGAGGAAAGAGATGGAGGAGAGGGAGAAGCTCCTCCACTCACACCCCGATTCAGTGTTTGCAGACTCAGGTGTCTACGACACCCCTAGCTCTTACAGCCTTCAGCAAGTCAGCACGCTCTCTGAAGATCCGCGCAGCATGGCAATGAGGTATGGATCTAGAGACAATCTGATGGCTGCTACCAGTTTTAGCACAAGGAACCCTGTACTGCAGTCCTCAGTGTCTTCACTCTCAAGTGCAATGACAAGAGCACCAAGGACTTCCACAACCTCTCTGCAAGCTGATTTAGCCAATAATAATGTCCAGTCCCATCAAGCACTACAGGGCAGGGTGAGCAATGGCTCCTACAAATCTCCAGGCCACCAGGTCCCGTCGTCCCCCACAGGGATGCCTAGGTCACCTTCTTATGGAGGCCCGAAGGCTGTCTCGTTTGTAAACACTGTGGAAATTACAGAGGTGCAGTCGGTGGGAGCACAAAGGTATGTACTGCTTTAGGTGCTGCTCAGCAAACAATCTGTTCGGAAGCAAGTGCAGAGTGCTGCGCTGGAGGCAGGACCCTGATTACATGGTTGCTGGAGGCCAGTGAAGGTGGGAGGTTTCGGCTGTTTGGGGATACAGCAGCATTTTGCAAAACAACTTCGGGATGAGACACATTAAGCTTTAGTGTGTAGTGGCCTAGATCTAAAAGAACTTCTGAGGAAAGCTTGTTGTCCTTGCTCCCTGGCAGCAGGTCATAAGAGATTAAATTATTTTAAATGGTCCATCTGGTATATGGTCTTTAATTACAGTCATCCTGGAGTACTTCCTGACTTGATTCAGTTTGTGTCTTCGGTCATAAAGAAGTCTTAGGCTTCACTTCTCTTATGTCTTTCAGAAATAAGCAACATCATTTTGTTTAACTGGATATTTAACTGGGAAGTTTTTTTCTGAGTATTTTATTTCTGATTATAAGACACAGTTTGGCTTAAGGTCAACAGTGGTGCCAGTTAAACCCGCCTGCACCCTACACATGCTTGCACAATTAGTTTGGTTCAACAAAGCATTTAAGCAAGCAATTAAATTAACAAATATTACTGGGGTCTGATCCACTAACCTAATGGCCAAATCAATTCTCTCATTTCAGTGGCTTTTCATCAAGTATATTGGCTTCAACCAGGTTGCTCTCATGCTTGAATATTTTGCAACACTGAGACTCATGGTAACAGGGATACTTGTTTATCCTGAATGAAGCCATTCTGCTATCACACTTTAGCCACTCACATTGCATCTTTTGATATTTCTTTTGATGCAGGGATGACATGCAGCTGAAGACACCGCACAGTAAAATAAATGGACAGCCCAAAGGAATATCCAGGTTGGGTTCATCATCAAGTTCCCAGGGGACGCCTGTCAGCCCTGCTAGACACTCAAATGTTAAGAAGGTGTCTGGAGTTGGTGGAACAACCTATGAAATTTCAGTGTAAAATAAAATTAATTAAAAATAAAGAGCCATCCACTCAGCCAGCCATGAAGCTAGGAGCACTGTGAAGACTCAAATAACAACAAAGAAGGAGCAGCAGCAGCCGGCCACTCTCCTTTTCTTGTTTTGGGTTTGTTCTGTTTTCATCTTTCTCTTTTGGCCAAAAACCAGCTGCAGCCTTATTCTTGAGGGAATAAAACTGTATAGTCCACCAGACTCTTCCTGAACTGACAGGTGGGAACTGGCTGCAACCTAGCACCACAACCACCGACCAGATTTCTTTCATGCAAGAGAGCGCTAAAGCCATTGTGCGTGTGTCTGTCCAACAAACCTGTTGTGTACCAGTTGTGATGTGAAAAAGTACAGTCAGTCCTGGATCATTCATTTTTTCCCAGTTCTTCTGGCCAGCGATGTGTCCGGCAGGAGTCAGAGGCCCAACTGCTGTTTTCCTACCAACGTGGAAAGCCGGCTGCCCGTGCGGCCAGTCTGCGAGTGCAAGAACTGCTCCCTGTCTCCCAGGCCTCGTGTTCCTCCTCCAGGGAAGGAGCAAGACAAGGGCACCTGGGCAATGAACGCCGTGTTGTCTTTAAAAACCTCCCTGCTCCCGGATAGGGGCAGGAGAAAGGATAGTAACAGCTTCTCACTGTCTGCCATTCGCCTCCCTGTGTGTGAAACTGTGCGTGAGTGTGTGCGTGTGCTCGTCTCTCGTGGAAAAGGACTGCAGCACCAGTAAGGGTCTTCCACCGACCTCTTGCTCCCTCTGGTTTTTAAAGGCTTCTCTGACTCGGAAACAAAACCAAGCTGATAAGAAAGAAATGTTTGGATGGGAACATATTTTAAACAGCCGTGAGCTGCTTTCCCTGCACCCTCCTTGTTACCTGTTGGATTTAGGCAATAACGTGGTTTACTGCCTTGCCCTGGTGCCATCTGTGTAATCCTGCAGCAAGGTTATCATGACCTGTTGAATTTGCAGTGTGTGTAACTGAGCCAAGCGTACATCTAAAGGATATAAATTTTCTGTCTGCCTAATTACTAGCACATTCCCTCTGGTCTTCAATACTGTTAGACAACGAATTTTCCATTTGGATTTTTTTCCCTTGGGGAACAACTTTTTAAAATAATATCAGTCAAATCTATTTAACATTCTGAGGTTCCCTTTTCCTCTCTTCAGAAAACTACATTTGCTTTGTTGGATTTAAAGACAACTTTACTATAAAAACCAAGAAAGGGGTGCATTACTTTTGTCACAAATACAAGGACTCTGGCAAAAATAATTTTGGGACAAATGGAATTATTTTCTCCATTCCTTATCTCCTTTGGCTTCCCATCCAGTTACCACCTCAGAAGTCAAAAGTATCTGGATCAGTGCTAACTAGCCAGATCATTTATGCAATTAAGAATATCCTGAGCGACTGCTGCCAAAATCACTAGAAGTCATTATTTGTCACTGAGCCAGTCAGTGTACGAAACCTCTGCTTCCCACCTGGTTCTCCGGGTAAATAGTTTTGACTGGAGAGCTAAATTCATCATTTTCAGGATATTTGTTTCAAGGGGTTGAATCCTTTTCAGTCCTTGACTATAATGGAGAACTCTCCAGATATTTGGTAGCAATTCAGAATGTGGTGATAACATCTTACTTGTTTTCATGTATGTTAAGATTCATTATTCCAGAAGCCAAATATTGACTTCAGTTTTGCCTGGTTAAAATTTATATTTTGATTTGATAAATCTTGACATCTGCTGCAATACATGCTTATTATGTCCCTTGTATATCACGTCATTTTTAGAGAGGAAGGTTGAAGAGAATGTAAGAAAGTTAATAATCTCTCTGTGTAATGCTCCATGTTGCCTGAAGGGAGAAACCTGGAAAGCGATGCAGCTGCACTAGGCCAAAGTGTGCATTTTATTGCCTTGCTGATACTTCAAATGCCTACTGTAGGGGCATTGCAGAGCAGAGAAGCAATAGTCTTTCTATGCAGATTTGCTCACTGGCATGCAGAATATTGTCTTTAGTTGGAGGCACCAAGGTACCAGAAAGATGCTGGCAAACTGGAGCGGGTACAGACGGAGCAATATTTTATATATCAAAAGACTGGACGGGCTGGCTGATGAGAAGATTTAAAGGGCTAAAAACGTGTCACTGGCTAAGCAATGAAGTGGAAACTAAGTATCGTAATTTTACAAATGCATTAGTTGAAAGATGTAAAACCAAAGGTAAATCAGAGGGTTGTGACTGGTAACCAGTGGTCTACATTCAGGACAGGCAGAAAAGATGGAGGGAAGGGGCAGTGGAATAGTCTTCCAAGGCAGAGTATTGGAGACTAACGATTTTGGACAGTAGAACTATATTTGGATAAGTGATTAAAAACATTTCTGTAAGAGATGAGCCTGCAGGGGCAAGGGGCTTAGACCAGATGGCCTTACAGATTTCTTCCATCTTTAACTGTTATTAATCTGCAACTCTACCCTGATGTTAACTCCTCAGGAAGATGCAGTATATCCTCAAGGACTGGAATTCACTCTGGTGCGTAGAGTATCACAAGACTTACTTATTTTTAAAGTATCATGTATGCCATATGTAAGCCCTGAAAAAGAGGGAATGTGACACATTGAGTTTGGGCCAGGGAGCTAGACAAGGGCACATTTTATCATGTATCTTTGAATATGTACATGAAATTCATGCAAGCAAGGCTGAAAATTTGCACCAGTGTAATATTTGAGATTTGCATCCCAGTGATGCTCCACTTTGATCATTCTCCTGCATTTATAAACAAAAAAGCTACTGAGGAACTTGAAGGGCCAAAGAGCCTTTGAAGTTAACTACATTAGTTCATGAGAGAATTTCTCAGTAAGACTAAACACAGTATTGTGTGTATAAAGCACTAATATCCAGGGTTATTTTGACATAGTTCACAAGGGGTAAGGGAGGAAAGAACGAATGCACTGTGTCATTATAGGTTCAGATATAAGGATTATATATTTTGTGAGTAGTTTTGCCCACAGTTGAGAGACATTCGACTTGTTAATAGGTTTACAATGGTACCAAAGTATTTTTTTTTTTCATTTTGAGGTTTGCATATAATTCAGTGCACATAGCCTGGAGTAAATTATTCAAATCTTCTGAAATCTAAGCAGAACTGTTAACAGGAGATTGCATGCAGCAAATCCAGCCTCATTTCCATCCAAGGCGCTGAACCTACAGCTATTTTCTCATCAATGTAAGTGTCTGCTTCCATAGCTCCCATTGCGGGACTGGGGACCTACTTAGTAAGTCTAATTTTGGAGCAGAATGCAGCCAATGTTAAAGTATAGATCCTCAAGCAGTTTACAGATTAGCGGTAAGGTTCTTCTGCCCAGATAGTCTCAGTTTTTACAGGCACTGCAGGCCAAATCATCAGCTGGTGTAAACTGGTGTGGCTCCATCAAAGCTCCTGTAAGTGATGCTAATTTACAGTAGGTGGGGATCAGCCACGAAAATCCAGCACAAGTTAACACATCTTGTGAAGTAGCTTCTTTATTTTTGTCATGTTTATTTCATGTTTCAGAAGTCTTAAATCTTTCCAACATGTTGTTATTTTTAGCTGTGGATTGTATTACTTATTTAAAAAACAGCAATAGTTTTTGTTTAGTTTATGCATCAATTTTCATCACATATTGCATTTTATTAGCCGTTCATTCCCTGTTCATACACTCCCATTAAGCCTCCAGGTTTTCATTGTAGTACAATCTGCCTTGAAAAGTTGGATCTCTGTATCTTTAATTGTATAATATATTGAGTATTATGAAATTACATGTACCTTACTACATGGGTGGGAGAGAGAGGAAATATTTTTACTTGAAGCCTTAATATTTTCTTTTTTTACTACTTTGTTTGTTGACCTCATAGGAAAGTCTGAATAGCAAAGACTTTGAAACTCTGGGCCAAATACTGCACTGATATACAACCAGGCTTTGGCCCCCTATGTCAAAACTGGATGCAGACACAACCTGAAGTGAACAAGGGAAAAAGCCTCAGGGTGGCATCTTTCCTGAAGATCATTAATACAGTCTCAAAATGTGTCTGTAAGCAAGTACATTACAGAAGTCTTCAAGTCTTGAATTTTTAAGAAAGGTGATAGCGGGAACTGCCCTAATATCTTACATTTGCATTTTCTTATTAAATTAAACAAAACAAACCAAATGTAATTGCTTAGTTTGGTTGAAGTCAGCTCCAAGGGTTGCACAGAGCTATGTGTTAGTAGCCTTGTGCAGCAAATGAACTGTGTTGTGTTGCTGTTCTAAAATTGCTAACCAAGCATAACGTTACGTCAACTTGGCCTAAGATAATCACCTCACGGGCGTTATAATGGACGTTCCTCAGATAATGCCTATTCTCCTATAAGCCTAATGTGGAAATTGCAATGTGGTTTTCTTTGGACTATATCTGTGGTCCAGACTAGAGATATAGATATAGATACATATATATATTCGATATTTTTTTTTGTGGGGGAAAGATGGGGTCAAGGTCACTGTCTCTGACAGTCTGGAAAGTTAATGTCAAACCGTTTTTATGGTCTGTATTTCACCTGTTCTGCCACCTTGAATTGTTGGAATGTATCCGTGCAGGCTTTGTGGAGCTCTGTCTGTAACCTTTTTTGTGGCTCTCGTAATACATATATATTTTTTAAACCTTTGAGTCACTTCAGTATTTTCAAGTGTCTGGTTTCCCCTCATGAGTTACACCTCAGATACATTCATTTACCGAGATGGTTCATGGTGCGCTGCCCTTTTTCACTTCCACTTGTGCAAAACGCGAACTGAAACAGTAGAACTGGAAAGGCTGGTTCCAATGTGAAATCCGCAGGTGACAAACTATTAAAAGAAGTGATTGCAAGTTAAATCTCATTTTCAAGGTGCTTATAGCACAGTAGAAAATACACTGAGTCTTTTAAAACTGTCTCCTAGTTGTGACCGATGGATCATGCTTGTGAGGCCACAGCAAGTGGTCCAGGAAACACTAAATGAAGCTTTCTGTACTGCTTTTTATTGGATTTATGGGGCTAAGAGGGATCCTGTGGTCTGGCACAATTGCAAATCATTGCTACAGAGTAACTGTGGAAAAAATGTTATATTGGTATTTGTTGAAATGTTCCGTCCAGGATATCTGGATTTACACATCCCAAAGATGTACAATTTCTAGCCTATCTTCATCTATCTATCTATCTGTCTATCTATCTATCTATCTGTCTATCTATCTGTCTGTCTTTCTATCTATCTGTCTTTCTATCTATCTGTCTCTATCTATCTATCTATCTCTAGCCTTTGGAAATAGGTCCATTTGATCTGTAAGGCTGGCTTATAACACGCACAGTTGCCAAACCCTCCTAACAGCAGCCGCCGCAGGATTTCTGGTGCCATAATTTGTATATATAGGCTAATTACATTAAGCAAGGATGCACTGAATCATGTTCATTAAAAATGCCCATCATATTTGTGTGCTATCATATCTTCACATGGCAGAGATTACCTTATACCTTATATGTAAAATGGCCGAAACCAGGCTCAATTTATGTTGACTATGTCAAACAGAATTATGTAAGTTCATGGTCTGTTTTAGTACATTTTATTTAAAGACATCTTGGCTTACAGTGATTTTGGCTTTCATCTCTAAGTAATGGATAAATTATCCAAGTTTGTATTCACTTTTCCATTATTGTTATTTTTCATTCTGCAGGACAAGTTTCAGTTCACATTTTGGAACATAATAAGGAGAGACAAAGGAAACTATTTATACAGGTGACTATATCTTTTAAGAGAGGAGCAGTTATGTAAGAAATAGATTAGAATTACTGTCAAAATAGGTTTTGTTAATCCTGTCACAATAACTTCAGTTTTAAAGTAAGGCTTATTTCACAGCTGATCTCTCTGTAACACTGAAACATTTTTAAAATGTCTTGGTTAGATATTTTAAATTATATGAAGAAATATTATCTACTTCTACAGATTAAAAACAGCCCTAGACAAGTGATGGTACATTTTACAGTGCCTTATATATATGTGTATATATACATAATGCCTATATGTATATAATGTATACATAAACATGTACATATATTCAAGTAAAACTAGTTACAGGTGTCCTGGCAACAGTGTTTGTGCTGAGGTGCAGGAGGGGCCAGGCTTTCCTTCAGGGGGGGCTGAGACCTGAGACCAACCATCAGAAATCGGCCTTGAGAAAACTGCCTCTTGGCCATGACAACAGGAATCCTTCAGCCCCACCGGCACCGATGGTATTTCACCAGTTCTTTCAAATGAGAAAACTGATTCCTTCCCCCCAAGTGCTTTTTTTCTGAGCTGAAAGGGATGCAGTCGGTACTCATGGCTCTGGCTACAGGGACTCTTGCAAAGCTTTGGGCAGTGGGTCTTACCAAGAAAGAGAAAAGAGGCTTCTGTGGAAGGGACTCTCATCCCCTGACTGTAAGAAAGATTGTTCATGTTTCCTTTCCCTTACAAATTCCATCAGGCTGTGTTGCCATCCTACTCGCCTTTTACACATGCCTCTCTTGTGTGGATTTTTCAGACACTAATATTGCCATTTATTTGCAGGGAATATAAAGCACTGAGATAGTCTGTCCGTGTGGTTTTCGATTTAGAACCTATCTAGCCTGAGATGGACAGCATACGAGGCTGTGTGAGCACTGTGGGCAATGCTGAGGTTTACCTGTATTTCTAGACTGTGTTAAGATATTCTATCAACTCCTCATTAATCAAAATAATTTCTGCATTCGTGGGCATAGACTTTGATCAGACTATATGCACAAGTGCACAACATAACTTATTCAGCAGATTCTGCCAGTTCATGACCTTTTCCAGTAGTTTAGTGGCATTTTAGAATAACAGGGGTACCACAGGTAAGTCTTGTCTTTTAAAAAATATCCCTTTTCTGAAATAAAAATATAATAATGTATATGTAAAGTACTGGCAGCTTTTTCTCTTGTACAGTCATTTGAAGAGCTGGTGAAAGGGGTTTTGTTGGGTTTTTTTAATAGAAATACAAACCAATGTTACTTTTTCTTAGGAAAAAAAACCCTCACCTTGCAGAAACTGCAGTGTCTGAGTAAATTCAGTGAGTAACAGCACAATCCTTCTTTTGCAGCTTGAATGTTATGAATCCATCTGGCCTTGGGATCAGCCATTATAGTCTCCTAGGAAGATATTGAAAATAACAGACTTAAAAAAACAGACAAGTAGTTATAAATAGGTGGTACTTGGCTATGACTAATTTTTCAGACACACGATGACATAATGCAGACAAACTGCTCTGTTGTTGGCCACAATCTCCTGTATCAAAATGCACATGCTTTGCACAGCTATCTCGTTGGCAGTTTCCCAGTGCTAAGCTGTGGTTTGCAGTAAGATGCACCAGTTAGATGTGCAGCTGGAAACATGCTCTGCACTTAAGGCACAGGAATGGGCTTTAGGCATTCTGGCACCCATTCCTGGCTCCACTACAAATTACTGCTGACTCGTATGTTTTCTGTGCCTCCTCCCTCCACGTCAGATGGGGATGTGACTCCCTGACCTCAAAAATGTATTGTTTTTGTGAGAGGCTCAGACCCTGTCATTCTGTGATCAGCTGTGTGGCTGGGGCCAAGCGGATGCATCCCATAGGTATCCAGGCACAAGAGGGCAGATGTGGGGCATATTTAACCTCAAATAAAGCATAATTTCAGGTCATGTTCTTGGGAAGGATGTTTGGGGTGTTTGTGTGATGGGTGTTGGTCTTCTTGGTGTTTCGCACAGACATTGGAAAGCTGTTTCAGGAAATATATGAAAGACATTTCTGCCTTGATCCTTCCCTTGACCTCCTGCATATTTCCTTACAATCCAAACCCTCTGCATAATACCCACAAAGCACTATCCTCATTCCAAGAGACCATATGCTTCATTGCATTCAGCGATTCTGCCCTTCCCTGCCTGCTTATTGGAATTGGTGTGTATATATATAACTAAAATTACTGAGCAGAAATACAGTAAAAGAAACAGCTGTAGGTTGGGGTGACCTCAGGAAGGGGGGACACTGCAATGTGCTGTTGTGGCACAGAACACAGCGAGAGACGAGTTTTGCAGGCACTGACATGTTGTGGGCTGCTGAGGAAATCCAGCTTTTCACTTCTTTTCTTGCGAGCAAGGACTAAGATGCTGTGCTGTCATGAGAAAGCTGTTGTTAATTCCTGTCTTTTTTGTGTCTGTTTTAATGTTGTACAGAAATACATCTATCTTTATCTACAACAGCTTATTCATAGCACATGAAGTTTATCAAAGAAGGAATAATGTTGTTTGTTAGCACACAAAATGATTATTTTGCTAGTGTGGTCTTTTACTCAGTACTCCCTTTCTAATAAAAGGGCAGGAAAGAGTTAGAAATTACTAATCATTGGGATTTTTAGCACAGGAAGGTACATCCTGCTTTACAGAGTAGGAAGATAAGTCGTGCACATGTGTAAATAGAAGTTGCATGAATTTATTTAACTGTAAAGGCTAAATAAATATATTTATTTCATTTCTGCTTATGTTGAAGTACAGAATAGCTACATTTTTCAAAACCTGTAAAACCTTCATAAGAAGATATACCATGGTAGTTTACTGTATTTCTCCTTCATTTTTACAGAATTTATAATAGAATTCTTTATAGCTATTTTCATTCATTTTT
This sequence comes from Nesoenas mayeri, assembly GCF_963082525.1. Lineage (NCBI taxonomy): Eukaryota > Metazoa > Chordata > Aves > Columbiformes > Columbidae > Nesoenas > Nesoenas mayeri. Next base: position 7,010,145 of record NC_137565.1, on the reverse strand, counting down.
GAAAATAAATTTTTTCTTGCATCATAGGTACACAAATTCAAGAGATATCTACATAGACTCTTTTAATATATATCTTAAGCCCTTGATGCTGCAGAATTGCTTTTCAGCACTGTGTCACAAATGATAGAGAGAGTCCTTTTTGGGTACCAGAAAGCTGGGGTGCGCTATACTTGGTTTTGGTTTATTCATATATATTCCCACAGAGAGTGTCCACCAGCAGGAATCTGAGCATCCTGCTGTTCCAGTGTGACACAGAAGTTGAGAACCTCTGGATTTCAGTTGCTAAGAGATGTGCGGTGTTGGGTTGTGTGGCCATTCCTTGTGGCCGGGTCTGAAATCTGCCGGCAATGGGGCACTGGTTGGTAGAGGCTCTATGGCAACCATATAGACACTTGTGGCAGAGGTGTGGGACTGCATAGAGCATTCTCGCAGCTCAGGTCAAAGAGAAAACAGGGAGTGAAAAGGGAAAAGTATCTTCGGTGGACATAGAACAGTGTCAAAAGAGAGCGAAGGGCTGTTGGGTTTATAGCTGGCCAGGAAAATTTCCTCCAGTTTCCGTCAGCATGAAGCGCTGATTGGATCAGCACGTGCTAAGTTCCTGCTGCAGTTGGATTTCCATCATTATTTTGCAGAAAGAAGGTTATAATGTAGGCAGGGCCTTGGTGATGGCAGGGGTATAGGGCAGAGTAATAACATACATCCTCAGAGCCCTGCGATAGGTTTGTCTGGGGACTGAAAGCAGACTAGCAGAGAGAAGCTCAACTGGAGCTCTGTCCTCACATGATAGGCGCTCGTTTTTGGAAATTTCCCATTCCTTTGCACTTACCTTGGAGGAACAGTTTTAGTACAAAGTCTATTTTTTAATTTTAAGCAGCAACTAGTCTTTCAATGCCATGTGTCTGTCAAACGCGCTGTAAAAAAGCCAGAGTGAGGCATTGTAAAAGTCATTTCCCTTCGCAAATTGTTGAAGTTGGCAAGAAGGAAACATTTATAATTTTTTTCCCAGGCCGGTTTACAGCTCGAGGTTATGTTTTATATGACATATTAAATTCATTACAAAACGTAAATTCAATTTGGAGCGACGGTAAATTGCTTATTACTCTTCATTTTGCAGATATAAAATGTTATAAGAAGACCTGAAACGCGGATTCAGAAAACTTGCATAAAATGTATACAGTGTATTTCAGCTATTGCTACCGCAATGGCTGTTAAAAGTGTGTTTTGCCAATATTTTTTAAAGAATTCTGCATAAATTCCTGCTTATAGTAACAATTTTTTAACTTAATGAACCTGTAGTTCATTTCAGCTAAGTAATTTTCATACATTCCTTATTTTTGAAGCAAAGTCACTGGTAAATCACACCAGGTTATAGCAACAAAGTGGTAGTGGCAATTCAGTTGGGATAGAAAAACAATTCTCTTCAAAGAGTTTCTCTCTGGAGCATCTGCCATCAAAAACTCTTTCTTGAACCCAGTTGATTTAAAGCTGATAAATGACATAATTAATGCCATGGAGGAAGAAAATAAGGAATTAATATCTCTGTTTCCCACAGGACAAGAAACAGTGAGCACTAAATGAAATTACCAAAAAGCAGAATGAAAACACAAGGCAGAGCTTTTTCTGGAAAGCAGATTAAATTGCCACAGGATGTTGTGGAAACCGTATCACTGGATGAGGAGAGGAGCAGCAAAGGTATCGCAGCATTAACTCTGCTGCTGTTGTTAGCAATCCCCTGCATGGGGATGTGAAAGCAGTGCTTTACATATATATACACATATATATATATGTATGTGTGCAGATATTTATAAAAGCAACCACAGCCTCTCAGTTGTGTGCGCTGTGATTCATCAGCAGCAATGGGTTTTGGCAGGCACATAATTTCAAATCTTCCACTGAGGATGCCTGCCAAAATGTTGTTGGACAGAGATAGGATGGAGAAAGTTATTTATAAATGGGGATAATTAGGTCCTGTGCTTATTAGTGTTGGGAATGAAACAGAAAGACGACGTGTAGTAATGAGTATTGTAATATGAGAAGATGCTCTCCATGATCTTCTACTTGTTGATCGAAAAAATTAAATTCTCGGGTGAAATAACATCATGTTCAGATTGTGGAGGAGTGTGTCGTGCTGTAGGACAGGTCTCGGTTATGCTAATGCAAGTTTGGAATATTTCCACAGGATCCAGGTGCTGATTGTTGTAACTGAGATTAGACTCTTGTTTCCTCAGTCCTGAACTTTGCATTTGGTGTTCAGGCAAAAATAAACACAGGACAGACCCAGGAACTCTACTAACTCCTCTCATTTGAAAGCAATGGCTCTGGACTGCGCTGCGAGGTGACAGCGCTCAGTCCGATGCTGTGCTCATCATCTCTCAGCAGAGGCAAAGCTATTTCTGCGTCTCAGCAGTCACGTAGATGTACGTTACATCCCTTTTTTCTTGAGAAATACTGTCACTGGGACAAATTCATCTTTCCATTGGTGTTCGCCCTAGAGGTATAAACACAGCACATGCAGTGTGAAATTCATCCACATGGGTATGAAAGGAGCTTGAGCTACTTGAGGCTCTGTAGAGCACCCAAAACAATGTTCTCAGGCCATGTCTTACTGGAGTGCTTGTCACACAGTAAATCAAGAGAATAGCAATTAATATTTGACAATTCTTAGCTCCTGGCTTTATACCAAACGTAGTAGATAGTGTGACTAATGTGTAATAAGACACTTAAGCATACAGCTGTATTTCAATAGGTGAATATCCCATTGATTTTTCTTACTTCTCAAGCTATTTGGACTGATTTCACAATGCTTGGGGTTTTTAAGGCCCCATGCTCCTGAAAGTCTTAAGTAAACGTTTGCTTATGGACGTTTCTGAGTCCTCACTATGAGTGAGGAAAAAAAAACCATCTTCAGCATTGCAGAGAAAAGCTTGAAATACAAAAATCCTACTTCTCCAACACTCCCCAAATCTGAGGAAAGTAAGTGTTGAGCTCATTATTTTTCCTGAAACAGATGGGGTTTTTAAACACTAGCACAATACTGACAGGGTCCACTGACTTCAGAAAGATTATTCATGTATTTAAAGGCAGTGCACTCCAGGTGCTTTGCTTGGTCTGGACCTTCATCTCTCTGAAACGGGGATGGTGTTGGGAAAGCTGCTCTGGCTAAATCGGAGCTGCAGCTGCTATTTCTGCTGTGTCGCCAGCAGAGAATGTCACACATGTGGTTCACTATCTGGCATGTTCTGCAGACCGGTAGTTAGCACCCCAAAACCTATTTCATCCCAGGGTTTTGCCTACGCAGCCTCAATGCAGCTTGTGTGTGAAAATGCTGCATTTAAATGCTTGTTTCCAAAAAAAGGAACAGCGGAATTTAGACAGCCTGTGCCAAGCGCATCCCTGGAGTGATACTGCTGAAGTAAAGCAGGGAATATCTGCAACAGCTCCTGACAGAGAGGTAGGAAAGAATATGCATTTGGGGGGAGTTCGAATTTTGCCTTTATATTTATTGTAAATAATTAAATGGATTGTTAAAACTAGAAATCTCCTAGGTTATGTAATTGTGTACATCACAGGACCTCAAATGATTCTGCAAGCAGAGTGCTTTCTCTCCTGCTAAATGAATTTTGCAGATCAGGTCTTTTAAATGTTTGCCAATGCACCTAAAAGTAGAGCTGGGGTTAGAGCCTACACTCTGGTACCTAAATTAATACTGAAGAACTAACAAATGCAACAGAGCTTATTTTCATTTCTAAAACGGGAAAGAAAAATAGAGAGATCAGTTCAACTTTGCAAAAGCAGCAAATGCTATTGCAAAAGCAAATTCTCATTTGCTAGTCAGGATTATGAAAAATGCCTGAATTCTGTCATGTTGTCGTGAGCCATCAGCAGCACCTGTGCTTCGTTAGTGAAATAAAAGTTTACTGTTCTCAAAGACAAAAATGGGGTGGGAGGAGCAGTCCTTGAGGCAATAATATAAAATCCCCTTTTATTTCCTGGATAGTGATTACAGTAAAGTACTTTGCTTATGTTTCCATTCCTTAGACCATCTGTTTCAAGTTAAACCCTCTGGCGTGATACATCATTATTTATTAGAGCGTTACATCAGATAATGCAGTGTTAGTTTTGCTATTATAAACCCTTAGTTTCATGAATATGACTTCAGGGGCACCACTGAATGCATTTACTTAATGAAAGGGCTAGAATGTATTAATAAAACTAGTTCACCAGTTCTGAAATTACTTCTTTTATTTAGGTCCTTCCTTTCAGAAATATATTTTTGGTGTGTCTTTTGATTTGTAACTCTGAATGTTTGTGTTTGGTAGAGTGAAACCTTCTGGTTTTAAATGACTGAAAGCTGAGATACTGAGAAGGACTTGTTGATAATAAACTGAAACTGTCAGACACCTAAAGGTGAAAATACATGATGGGGTGCCCAAATACAAACAGCTGCTTCAAAATCTTTTATTGCTTTAACTGGGCGAGTCATACAAACCAAAGTTCTTAAAAGCAGTATTCTCTCTTGCTCTATTAAAAAACATATATATTAAGTGAGCTTAAGTAGCATCATTTTACAAGCCCAAATTTTAAACTAGTGTATCATTTACATTTTGCTGAGTCTCAAGCAGGCCAGTATGACATCAATATTTCCTTTAAGAGAGCCAGCAGTAAGTCCGTAGTATATGTCTGAATACATTTGGATGACATAATGTTTCCTTTTTCTCTATGTCTCTTTTGAGAAAAAATTACCATTTTGTTTTTCTTTTTTATCGATTGGGAAGGTGATACACAATACATAAATGTGCTTGTGGCCATGGAAAAGGCCTTTCAAAACTACATATTCCTCATTTCAAACGTCCTTTTGTTACTCTAAGTGTTTTGTTTAAAAAAAATGCCTGAAAGTTCATAAATTTTGCTTGCCAGTTGCAGGCTAGAGACCTGCCCTTGCTTTCCCTGGAGCTAATGGTAAAACATCCAAACACTGACTCATCCCTGCAGCGATCCAGGTCGCGTACAGAAAACAGGTGTTTTTGGTGTGCCGAAGGGAACTCTGAGGCTGCCGCTGCTCCGGCCAACGCGACACCTTTTGTCAGGCCGCATTTGTACAGACTTTTCTGCCAATCACACTGGCTTCCTGACTTCTGGTTTGCTTTGCTCTGGCCACAACACAGGTAAGAGGCCACCCTAACCCTGGGCACCTTGCTTGAAGGGATCTCTCCATCCACCCCCAGGAATCAGCCCTGAGCGTTGCACCTGGAGCATCAGTAGCACAAGCAGTTGCTGTTTTAGCTAACAATAATTCCATTAGTGGGTACCATCAGTACATGGTTATCCTCTTAGATGGATTTTCTGCTCACAGATGAAATACAACACAATAGAAGCAATTACAATAGTAGCAATATGAATATATATAGAAAAACAAAGAGCAAGAAGGAGTTGCTAATGTAATGCAGGACTGTATATTCAAACTAGTGGTAACTTGCAACAGATTGGAGGTTTTTTTAACCTAATTAAATTGCAAGTTTACCAAATAGTAAATATAATCTAATTAAAAATAACATTTTTTGATTGAGTAAAACCTTAGATAATCTCAAAAGGCTTTTGCACATGAATTGTATAAGTGAATTAGTGCCTAAGCCAAGCAAAAATAAACTGCAGATTGTGAGCATATGCACAGAATATTTCTGATGGTGAAGTCTCATTGCAGAAGAATGACACCCAAAATGCAGCATTGAGGCAAACAATATTATCTATTTTCATTTCTAGCACAATGAGATTGCACAGATGTTCAGCAATACATTTTTTGCTGAGGAAGCAATTTTGATGATTGCCCAACAACAGCCTCAAACTTTTCTGGGTCGGAGCTCTGAGTCGGAGCTGCTGTCATGTGCTTAGGAAGCTTGCCTGTGTTTATACTGGGATTTTGACCTCGAGTGGCAGATTATTTGTGCAATCAAGGCCCCTTTAATAACACCGAGATTTCAAGCAGAACCATATGATTTTAAAATCCAGTTCAAGCAATTAAAAGATTTATCATGAATTGCAGTATTTGTCCCACTCGACTTCAGTCTGTCCCTAAACGCGTGATGGTATCTGGTACAGGTTTTTCCTTCTTTTGTGAGTTTTTGGAGGTCAAATACAACAATGGGGGTTCAGGTTAGAGGGCGGGAAAGGGTAGGATACATGTGAGACAGCGAATGGAGAATGAGTGTTATGAGGGATAAAAGAGAAAAGGCATTATGGAGGGAAAAGATTTAGAAGTAATTTGCGGGAAGCGAGGAGTCTGAGACCTGGGGGAAAAGAGCTGTGCTATTTATGAGGAACTGGGTGTGACGTTTTGAAAAGAAACTCTTTCCTTCTGGGCTTTTACTATGAAAGAACATACACAGTAGAAATACACACACCTGCTTCTATGATAAGGGCTAATATTTCCAAGGTAAACTAAAGAAAAATAATAAAATTAAAATTTTAAAGCTATACAGAAAGAAACAAAGCTGAGTACCTTAAATATAGGGAATGAGGTGCCAAGAAGGATAAAGGACGGGAGGAAAAAAATCCAGTCTGTAGCAAATTTTCATTAGGGTCTGTGATTCACTTGTCTGTCCCCTGGGGCCACTGTTGATGTGTAAAACGTCTTGGAGCCAAAGAACTGTACTACAGTCAGCTCTGTTTCTCTGTCTGCACCGTCTATGTGTGAGACAGAGACACAAAGTGGTGGACAGGGGAAAGACACTCGGCCGGGAAAGCTGGAAATGGTTTAACTTCTTCAGCAGAAGGACAATTTTCTTTTGGGCAGGCACAGCGTCCTTGTCCCACAGAACAAAGGAGCTGTAAGCACCACAGCTCAGCAGAACAGACCCCTGTGTGCTTGGGGGAGGGAACAGACTCTATTTTCAGTTGTTCTGGAGTCACATTGATTGAAATCTGCTGTTGGAAGCTGTGTACCCAGCTGGCGTGTTGGTGGGATAATGCAAATAGTGCAATTTGTGGTGTGGGGAATGGGGGTAGGGAGGTGAAGTTTGAACAGGTGGACAGGAATGATAAGAATGTGTAATTAAATGTGCAAAGGCTGAGTAATGGAATCTGGAACATCCACCAGTTCCCTGCAAACTGCTGAATTTAACAGGTAGAAATCAGTGCTTAATTTCAGATGCTTCTCTTTCCCCAAGGCTTCTGTTGCAAGGTTATTATGGCAGTACTATTGCTGATCTAACGACAATTAACATTCCAGTTTGACCACATAGTTTCTTCTGTACGATGTAATGCTGGTGGAGCTACCCTGAGATGTTGCTTCTCAAAGGAGTCTCCTTTGTACGCTGTGAGGATGGGAATGGCCGCCCTGGTGCAGCCAGTTCTGCTGCGGGCAGCTGACTGATGGGCACTTGTACTTCCCCAAACCCACATTCTGTTTCCAGCATCAGGAACCCATGCAGACTGCATGAGACCAATTCCTCTGTAAGTCAACTCAGGGCTCGTAACTAAATATGATGTGTCTTTACCCATGGAAGTTGCAGCCTCCCATTCGTGCAAGCGGAGCGCTCACGCTGGCACCCCCATTAGGTGGTTAAAACCAGGCAGGGCTGGGTGTCATAGAATCATAGAATGTCAGGGATTGGAAGGGACCTGGAAAGCTCATCCAGTCCAATCCCCCCATGGAGCAAATGAGACACCCAGATGAGGTCACACAGGAAGGTGTCCAGGTGGGTTTGAATGTCTCCAGAGAAGGAGACTCCACAACCTTCCTGGGCAGCCTGGGCCAGTGTCTGCCACCCTCACTGAGAAGAAGTTTCTTCTCAAATTTAAGTGGAACCTCCTGTGTTCCAGTTTGAACCCATTACCCCTTGTCCGTTGGTTGTCACCAAGAAGAGCCTGGCTCCATCCTCCTGACACTCACCCTTTATATGTCTGTAAACATTAATAAGGTCACCCCTCAGTCTCCTCTTTTCCAAGCTCCAGAGCCCCAGCTCCCTCAGCCTTTCCTCACACGGGAGATGCTCCACTCCCTTCAGCATCTCGTGGCTGCGCTGGACTCTCTCCAGCAGTTATCTCCCTGCACAGCCCGTACCGGGCTGCCCGCCACCAGGCTGGGGCACAAAACAGCTCTCGGCTGGCCAGGCAGGATCGGCCGCTCCGACTGGACGCCTGAGCAGCGCGGCTGAGGGAGGCAGAGCTCAGGCTGCCCGGAGGACAGGCCCAGGGCTGGGGCTCAGCCGGGCTCAGCCCCCAGGCGCAGCGAGAGCAGCTGCCGCTCCCGCCGCCCGTCCCGTCCCTTCGCGGAGGAATCTTGCCCCACGCCGCGCGCCGTCCGGGGCGGGGCGCGCGCTGGGCGGGTGGCGCGGGGCTGAGGGGGCACGCGGCCCGCCATGTCGTTCCGCCGCGCCCTGGCGCTGGCCGCCTGCGGGCTGGCCGGCGGCTCCGTGCTCTTCTCCGCCGTGGCCGTGGGCAAGCAGCCGGCTCGGGTCGGCGACGCCGAGCCGCGCCCGGGGGGCTCTGCTGCTCCCGCCGCCGTTCCCTCCGCGTCCGCCGCGCCGCCGGGTTTGCTGCTGCTGCCGCCCGCCGCCGCCTCCTGCCCGCCGGCCCCCGGCTGGATCGAGAGACCCGCCGGGACCGGCGGCTACTGGGACAGCAACTGGGACAGGTGAGCGCCGCGGGGCTGAGGTGGCCGCGGCTCCCTGCCCGCCCGAGTGGGACCCGCTCTCGGGTGGGACCTGCTCTCGGGTGGCCGTGCCGAGGGGCCCGGAGGCACCGACAGCCGTGGGGCGGCGGGAGCTGCCGGTGGACGCCCCTGGGAGCGCGGCTGCGGGGGCGAGCGCCCCGCGGCGGGAACAGGCAGGGCCCGGGCTGCCCCGCGGGAGCGGCCGGAGCCTTCACCCGCGGCCCATCCGAGCCCGGGGGCAGAGAATCCACAGCACCCTTTGCCAAGTGAAATCTGAGGTGCTAGGCTGTTCAAAGCAGAATGCTGTTGAAATTCTTGATTCTCCTTGAAAATTCTTGACATTCTGGGGCACCTGTGCGCTCTGAAGGGGGATGCCCTCACTGTGTTTTGCTTTAGGTAGTTCAGAGACTTTCCCCGTGAGAAGATGTGCAGATCCCTTCGTTCTAACGCTTCCATGCAGTGAGACTGCAAAGCCTTAGCTTGTGATAAATGTGTAGATGTGCCTGTGTTTTTTTAAACATGGGTGTTAGCCATATCTCAGTATCACTTTATGTCTGCACCAAGATTTTTGTGTTCAATAGGAGCACCCTTGTGGATGAACAGCATTGCATGTGCTGGGCGTGTGTCAGGCCTGCTGCTCGTGTTGGCCGTGACCCTGCGAGTTGGTGTTTGTAAATCCTTGTAACGTTGATTTGAACCTGACTTGTGTTTTTCAGTGTTGAAATACGTTCACCCAAGGGTTAACTACATTTTTTTCTGGTTCTTTAATTAGGATGTACAAATATCTGTATTGAGGTTTGGCTCATTTAGCTTCTGTCTGGTAGAATTATCTCCCCAGGGACACATATGTCAGGCTCCAGTTTAATCGTAGTAAATCCAAACTTAAGCACTAACAGATTTTTGTTGTATAATGCATCTTGCTTTGATTTTTGAGATGCTACAGAATCAAATGCTCATATAAATAGGACTATGTACACCTTAATTATAAACCAAGGATTTTCTCTAAATAAGGTTGTACCTGGTTAAGCAGTTGTACAGAGGGAGGTGCTAAAGCTTGTTCAGTTGCAGATCCAGGCCTTTCAAGTTCAGCAAAATGGTTGATTTTCTTCAGGGATTCTGAAGTACTTTCAGACTCATATAACATTTTTTTTAGCTAATTCAGGAAGTAGAGATTGTGGTATAAGTGATGTAGCTGTCCCAAGTGCCTGAACAAATACTGCTAGATAACAAGTTACTAGCAGTTAAAGTTAGTGTAGTGTATTGCCGTTTATCATAGTGTGCAAACAGTGGAAATGTATTATGTAAATATATTAGCACAGATCAATTTTAGTTTTCTGCTGTGTGGTGTCTACCAATTGGTTTAGTGTGGCTTTGGCCCACACCTGGTTGAAGTCTTAATATTGATTTTTGGATGATGTTGGCAGAAACACTTAACATGTAAAGTTATTAAATGGCTTATAGATACACAGAGCATCTGACCGCTTCTCTTTGGGGGCGAGGAATGTTTTACAAAGTCAAATCAGGAGCAAATAAGCAGGTATTACACTATTAACGACTGATGGCTTTTCAGGTTTGAAACAAAAGAATGCAAATACCTTGTTTTCAAACTTCCTTGATCTGATATGATGCTACACCTAGGATGTTCCATTGGTCTGTGCCACCTGCACAGGAATTGTACAGCTCAGTTCTTGGACAAGACTAGATATAGCTTCATTCATGTAAAATACTTAGTTCTAATAAAGCTTCTGTTCCCTGGAAAGCTTGGTGTGGGATGGGGTAGGGAGGCTTTGAATTATTTTCTAAATTTCTGGGCTGCATGTACCTTCCTATATTTTCTGAATGGTTCTTGTAATTAGTTTTCTTAGAAATAAACCTATAAATACCTGGATTTCAAAGTATGTTACCAGAGTGAAGACATTTGTCGGGCTGACTAACATGTTTCAGTGACACGCAGGTGAAAAGGGGGTTGTCATGGATTAAGTGATACTTTTATTTTAGTTGGGTTTAAATGTGGTTCCTGACACTGCCACTGCTTTTTAGCGAAGTTCTGTCCAGCTACAATCTTGGGTGATTTTGTTTTTTATAAGGGAATGCAGAAAACAGAATTTGTCAGCTTCTGAGTGTCAGCGGCCTTAAAGAACCTACTGAAGTTAAGTCTTAGTAGTATTAAAAGTTTTCCTGCTCATAAACTTTCTAAAACTAGCTTATGCTAAAAATATTGTTAAGCTTGGTTATCTTGTCATGACTCGTTAATGCAGCTGGTGCTTTTCAGAGCACATATTACCATTGAATAACTTCTGAGGTGCCGGAGGGGAGAGTGCAGGATTTCCACTCAGGCATGTCTTGCTACGTGTTCCTACCGTAGGATGAGTTAATCCCTATGTTACTTTACAAATGTGCTTGAATTTTTCAGACATTTTTTCTATTCTCCTAATGGATCTTTCCAGCAATATAGTTTCTACTGAATCAAAAGAAGTATCCCATGAAATAGCAATGAAACTTCTTGTTATTTGACTGTTGTTTCATTTTTAATGCCTCACTGAACGGTGTTAACAGCCTGAGGAGTGTGTTGAGCTTCACTGTTTGACAGAAATCATGTCTTTGCTAGAGCAAAATGGATGCAGGGCTTTTAAAAAACAATCTTGTGGTGAACTGTAGAAATAGGTATGTGAAGCAGCAGTTTTCTATGACCAAATTAGTTTGTCTCAAACTGAGTACAAATTAGGTTCTTGATTGAAAATCCATAAACAAATAAAGTATAATTATTATAATGGAAGAAGTGACATCTGGTATGAATTAAATAAATTAACTGTTCTTTAGCTATGAGATCAAAGGAGAGGATTTATGCTCTGAGCTGGGGAGACATAGCAAAAGGATTTGTATTAACGGGGTGGAGGATCTGTATGGGGGACTAGAAGACTAATCCGTGGGCGATTTGGGCCGGATTGGTGATGATAGTGCAGTGTTGGTGTCGGCAGCAGCAGATCTGTGGCACTGATCCATGACACCGGAGGAGGGAGGGGAAAATCCTCGGTGCCTCTTGAGGAGCTGGATGAGCTGTCGGGGCGATGTGCGAGAGGGAAGGTGATGGGGTGCAGGGGGGTGATGGGGTGCGGCCTGACAGCATGGAAGGAAGATTAAAGTGGCATGAGGGGAGAGAGTGATGAAAAAGATGAAAGGGTAAGTGAACGCTCCAGGCTGAAAAATAAATGTTGCTGGAGAGACCTGATGTGACCTGGTTAATTTAAAACACAAAATAATTCTCGGCGTGCACTGCAGAACGTTGGAGTCTTTCTAGGATATTGTTTGGTTTGGATTTTTTGTTTGGTTTTTTTTAGTCATTTGATGTAAATGCAATTGATGAAGTGCAAATTTTTTAGGTGTTTTCACAGGGCCTTTTAGATACAGAACATTTCCTTACCTTTATGATCAGTCAACACCTCTTCCTTGCTTCCTCAGCATCATTCACGGTTAGTTTTTCTTGTCAAAAAGCCTACCATTACACCTGTGACAAAATCAATGAAAATCCAAAGAACAACCATTGAATCGGCAGGAATTTGAACATAAAGTCTCTGGTAGTGTTTATGATCTTGTCCAGACAGACTTCAGCTTTCATGTTTTAGTGTACGCCATCAGTTTGCATTATGATTTTTCTGTTGTGTTTGTTGCTTTTTTTCCCCAGGAGTGAACTGAGAGGTGGCTGTTACTGAACAGCAAATTTGTCTGTGTCAGTAACGCCTTTTAACCTACAGCATTAACTGTTGTTTTTGTTGTTGTTTTAATTGAAGCTTTTTTTTAATAGCTTTTGCACAATAGTTTGCATCAGTTTTGTGATATAAATGGCTAAATAGTCAATTTTAGTATTTCAGCTATAGCCAGAACTAAGGGAAGACTACCCATCTGTAAATCTTCTCTATCTAAAAATGACATTTAAATTGTGTTTGTTTAGACGTGAACCACTGGCTCTTATCAACCTCAAAAAGAAAAATGAAGAAACCGGGGAAGAAGAACTTGCCTCACGCTTAGATCACTGCAAAGCAAAAGCCACCAGGCACATATTCCTTATCCGTCATTCTCAATATAATTTGGATGGCCGGGCTGATAAGGACAGAACTCTTACCCCACTTGGTATGTATAACTAGAAGCATCGTACTTTGCACTTTGAGAAAATCATTTTTCACTTGCTGCTGTCCTGATGAGTACAGGTTGGTAACTGAGCTCTGCTCTGGGTCTCACTGCCAAACCTTAATCCACTTCATGGATCCTCTGTGGCAGAAAGGTGTCATGAATAAGTTTGCTTTTTCTATTTTTGATCTTCTAAATCCAAACATTAAAACCTGCTTTACCATGTTCTAAACACACTCAGTTATAAAGAAACTTCACAAAGGATATTTTCAATTATCTTAAGGTTGCTTGAGCACATTTTCTTGCTAGCTGACATAATTCCCCAAGGCTAAACTTTTAAAGTTTGCTCCATGACTAACTTTGGGATAGATTTATCTTAAAAGGTGGTTTGTGTTTCTGTTGTTAATTTTGCTGATTTATTAAAAAAAATACCCCTGACTTTCCTTTCAGTTGGAGTGTTTATAATTAAATACGTTTCACATTTGCTACTATGCACTGTTCCTGGGAATACAGCTAATCAGTTACATGAAATGAGGATAACTTCTGTCTGTCTTAATTAATTGATCCAGCGACTAGGTCTCAAATGTTAATTAGTATTACTTCAATAGTGTGCTTGAAAAGCAGTGGACACTTTCTTGATTCTATGCATGCCAATACTGTTCTGAGAGGGGAAGAATTGCTGTGCAGTGCTGCTTTGAGTTTTGGAAGTCTGGTGTCAAATGTTTAGTAGAAAAGTCATTCTTTCCCCCCTCAAGTCTTAAACACCAGTGTGCAAACAGGAGGGAAATGCTAATTTTAGGACTAAGATGCTATCTTAAGGTGATAACAAAGTATAATCTTAATCCTGTCTCATCCTGTGCCTTGGATAAATTACTTAAACTGTCTGCTGTCTTTTCACCTACCAACCTGAAAAACGGAATAAAGCCTTCCCTAGGGTATCCACATGCTGTGGTTCTTGACTGTTCCAAGGTGATGTTGCCTTTATGAAAAAAAGCACTGTCAGGTCTGAATGGATCTGTTTGACACGGTCTCCTCTTCTGTGCTCCCGGAACAGAGAGATGGCAGATGGCTTGGGTAGTGCTGGCTTTGATTGGAAGTGGCTCCCTTGGGATGGGGCAAGCAGGGATATTGAATACTTCAGTGAAAGGCTCTCAAGGTTTTTATGTATATATTTTAAAATAAAACAAACAAACAACCTCCAGAACGAACAACCAAACAAAACTCCTCTAACTTTTCCTGCCGATAGAAATGCAACTTGAAATTATCCAGCAGGTAAGCTTGATCTGAATAAGTAGTGACTCTGGTAAAAATGTTTTCTGATTACTTTTTGAAAGGAACAAAACCTGACATCAATGGAGACCTTTTATTTCCACCGTACAACTTTTTTGGTAGTTTGTGTGAGGTGTTTACGTGAGTGTCACCAGTTTATATGATGAATATCATTTTTAAGGTCGAGAGCAGGCTGAACTGACTGGACAAAGGCTGGCAAGCTTGGGATTAAAATTTGATCAGATTATCCACTCCTCCATGACTAGAGCAACTGAAACAACTGAAATTATAAGCAAACATCTCCCAGGTAAAGTTACTTCCTTTAATTTTTCATTGTTTTCTGATCCTTAAAACTTCATCCAGTAGAATTCTAAGCTTGTCTTTAAGGTTGAGATGTTAGCCAGATTCTAGCCCTGTGTGAATATGAATTTGCAAAGAAACTGACAACCCTAATTCTGCTTATTTCCAGTTTATCTTGAGAAATACAAGAGGGATCTGCCCCTCTGACTGACTCTCAGACAGAACTCTGCTGATTGCTCTGCATGGAGGCATTTTGTAAAGCAAAGACTCTCAGAGATCAGCAGGATTGGCTCAGTCCTCTGTCTCGGGGGCAATAGCACAGGGGAGAGGAGGATCATACGCTCCAGTTCTTGTAGTGATGCTGGCTGGGTTAGTTAACAGGCCCTTCTGTGTAGCTTTAGCATTAATTAGCAGTATGCACTAGCTGACAAACAGCTTTAGATTAACATCCTTGCAAGTGTGTTTCTTCAAAGAGCAGCAGACTGGGAAGACTCGACCTGCTGTGCCAAGCTGGTCTGACTGTTCTCAGTTGGAATAAACTTTGTCTTGCTGACAACAAAACAGTTGTGATGGAGAGTTTCACACCCCTTGGTAGGAAGTGTGTAGATTAAAATGGTCTTTAGGAAGCAGAGGAAGACTTTCTTGAAGAAAGAATATGAAAAATTTATTGATTGTAGAGTTGTGGGCCTGTTTGCAGTGGCAGGAGAAGTAAGAACTCCTTTCTGAATGAATATTTAATATTTCAGGAGTCAAAAAAATCAGCACTGATCTGCTGAGAGAGGGAGCACCTATAGAACCAGATCCTCCAGTCTCTCACTGGAAACCAGAAGCTGTGGTAACTTTTTACTTTTTTTTTTCTCTGTGTTGGTTTTGGTTTTAATATACTTTATATTGACAGTGGCAATAACTTGCAGTGTCTGAGCTGATGCTTTTTATCTTAGACCTTAGATAATTGCATACTCTTCTCCTCCCTGATAAGTATACAGAACAGTTAAAATCATTTACAGTCTTTAAGTATTAGTTCAGCCTCAAGCGTGCATCCCTGTCAAGAAGGGCTCTTTAGAGGCTGCAGCCCATCTGCAGATGCAGAGTGGCACACACTGCTCTGAGCTGTGTTTAACTCTGAACTCTGTGCCATTAGCAGTATTACGAAGATGGAGCTCGAATTGAGGCTGCTTTTCGAAACTTCATTCATAGAGCTGATGCGAAGCAGGAAGAAGACAGCTACGAGATCTTTGTCTGCCATGCCAACGTGATCCGCTATATCGTGTGCAGGTACGTGTTGGATCGCTTGTCCATCTGTGTTCTTTAAAAGGTTTTACTAAGTCCGCGTTGGCGTATGGCACTGTTAGCAATGTGTGGATTGGGCTTGTTTGATGTGGTGGGAGATCTGTGCCTGCACTGTGAGCAGATGCTTCTGCAGTTCCATCACAGGACTGAATTGCAGATAGAGGACAAATCTGAAAATTGGAATATTTTCGTGCTAATTCTAAAGTGAAAATGGCTAAATCGGTGAAAATTGAAACCTTTTTGTACATCCGAACTGTCTCTTTAGTACCATTTCCTTCTGCTTTCTATAAACCTGAGGACAATGCCTGTTGGAAAAGAACAAGTAGAGCATCTATCTGGATGTGTCTTTCTAGAGGTGATGTGAATCTGATCTTATATAATGAATGATTGATGTAGTTTGGGGAATTCTTTACTAATGGGAATTTTTGTATTATGTTCAAGTTCTATTAGTGTGTTTTTTCAATAACATCCAGTATTGGATTAGAGGGGAGAGTGGATCTTTCCACCATCATCAAGGTTGTTCATGAAGGAGAGAACAGTTCTGGATCTTTGCCTGTCTCTGTATCCAGTCAGCTGAGTCTGTTTTATTCCTCTTCCCTATCAGCAAAACTCTGTCTGTAATATCATTTGTCTTGAGCAGGGCAGATGTGATTAAACTTTAATCTGATCAATACCTACAACAATTTCAGTGAGCTTTATTTAGCTGAGCTAGTTAAATGCTAGCCTCTCTGCTCTGTGGCCTGCTTTAGAATGCTTCAAAATTGCTATACTTAAAAATATTGATCAGGTAAACAGGAAATTCTTTGCTGTGCCAAGAGAGATCATCTTGCTGCTACCTAGGCTTTTTCTGAAATAGCCATGTGCTTTTTGCTGTTTCTTCCCTCTTATTTTTAACTTCTGTGCCTTCCATTCCAGCCCATCTGATATCACAATTGGCCACAATCCATGTAGTGTTCCCTTTGAACCTAGCTTGACTGTAGCTGTTTGTTACTCAGTTTCTTAGCCTCTCTGAAAGACTGTCAGAGAGCCAAAACCAAGTTATTCCTCATTATCTGAGGCAAAATATGTCTGAGACAACTTCATATTTTCTCCAGCTGTTTACTAGAATTGATTGAGCTGCCGAGGCTATCCTGTTAGGAATTTTAGAGTAGCTGGAGACTAGCTGTGATTCTGTGTTTCTACAAAAAGCATGAGGTACTTTTCCTTGCCACTACTGGGGAACAATATAGCTGATGAAGAGTACTTCTTGTGAATTTATTCCATAGGCATATACAGGCAAGTACAAGGAATTCCCATCTGCCTCCTCTCTGCTCTTGTTATGTACCTGCCCATGTTGACAAGGCTAAAATAGTGGATAAAAGCACGCTGTTTGCCACTTAACACCTGTGTTCTGCGGAGGAGGCCACTGAGGTGCTGCCGTCTTCTCTACCGGTCCTGAGCCGCACAGGGTTTGTGGTGCTGCAGTGAGCCTGTGCTGTGTGTCATCCTGTTTGTTCCGAGGTTGCTCAGAGTGCTCCCAGCAGCCCGTCTACGTTAGAGTTTCCACCTTCTGTCAGTTTGAATTAATCCTGTCTACAATAATCATACCCATCTGCTGGACTCTGCTTATGCAAGTGCATTATTGGCACTGGTCCAGTTACCAACGCTACATTTTCATATCAGATGCACAAGAAAAATCTTTTTCCCAAGGCTGACTGGGGGATCATTTGCATGCAAGCTGCAGAATGACCAACAGTTTTCTTTGTTTGCGTTAGCTGGAACAGGAGGTGATGCTGTGAGTGGCATGTTAATATAACTGCTTATGAATGAATAACTTTTTTATCTCTTTTTTTTTCACTAGAGCATTGCAGTTCCCCCCAGAAGGCTGGCTGCGCATGTCTCTTAACAATGGCAGTATAACTCACTTGGTGATACGTCCGAATGGAAGAGTGGCACTTCGAACACTGGGTGACACAGGTTTCATGCCCCCAGATAAAATCACGCGCACCTGAATGAGCAAAACTGATGGCTGTCCAGGAGCTGCCTCTAGTCTCTTTGCACTAGTACATTCAGCTACAGTACCACTAGATTTTTATCTGTTATGTTGGGGTGTGATGCTGTCTTAAAAATGTCCTTTAGCCCTCTTGCCTCCTTCATACATGCTCATATCTGCCTTTCAGCCCAGAAGAGAAGAAATCTTTGTAAGCCTGAAGCTGTCCAGTCCTCAAGTATTCCCCAGAATTCAGCTCTGGAATACAAAGAGATTGAATGTCTCTGTGCTCAGCAGTTGCAGGAGCACTGACTGTTGTCCCAGCCTGTGAATTTCTATAACCAAAGCTTGCTCCGGTGGATATTTTTCTTGTGCAGGAAAGCAATTGGTGTGGGAACTGAACAGCCTTGTATTGCACTGCAGGTAAAACTGAAGCCGATGGCAGCTTGTTTCAGCTCTTGCAGAAGAAGTGACAAACAGGGTATTCTGCTGTTCAGAGGGGTAAAGCTTCAGCTTTTGTAAGCTGATGAAGATGTATGTTTGTGTGGTCATTGTTCCCCTCAGCCGTCTGAAAAAGCTCTTGTAAACTGTGCCTGGATCTTGTAAGCATAAAGCGAAGAGGGTAAAAAAACCACATTTGCCTCAGAGCTGTGGTGCTAGAATTAACTGCTCCTTATGTGAAGCGTTCCTCCATCCTCAGGAAGTACATAAGCTATTCTGGACAGTGGTTTTCAGTCTCATAAAGCATTTAACTAAAACTTGGGCTGTAGAGGGACATAGGGATGAGTTTGTAGCAGTAAGATGGAAGGAAAGCAGCAGTCTTCTGCATGTGCTTCCAGTTACTGACTCACACATTTTTGAGGAGTAGAGTCTTTGCTCCCATTGATTGGTAGATGTCAATATCTTCCTTTCAGAGTACAGAAATAACACCGCTCAATTCCAGGCAGTGATATTTCACGTCACAGGTTCTGCAGTAGTGGAGCAAACTGCTGCTTAAAACTTGCCTAAATGGTGAAAAATATCTGTGGGTTGGCTTCTGTAGGCCAGGGCACAGTACAGCTGCTGCGCAGAACGCTGTACAGCTCCAACATCGCGGGACTTGTGCTAGGAAAAAGGGAGTGGCTGAGAACTAGGGTTCAGTTACGAAGGGAGGGCTCAGAAGCGTTTCATGTTAAGGCTTTTGGCACCCAACCTGGTGTAGTAACTTACCTCACTTAATAGTTGGAATGTTGAAAAATGTCACCATATGCCTCACGTGCCTTGGTGCCAGAGCACATACCACTATAGCAAATGTAAGTAACTGGTTTGGCCGGTTCTCTTAGCACCAAGGATGTTGCTGAGACCCTGTGCTGGCTCCTGTCAGAGCTGGATGAAGTGAAATCATGGCACATGCCCAAGACAAGGTTTAAGGGCTTGTTAAGGACTGCTACATCAGGATCATTGCAAGGAAAATGGGGCTAGTAGGGAACAAAACATGATCGTTGTGTCGTGCAAGTTGTGGGGGCAAGAGGAAACCATCATGACGTGTCTCTCATTGATGCAACGAGAATAATTTATCAGTTTTTGTCTATTAACTTTTAAAAAGTTTTGAATAAAATAACTGGTCTGTCTTTCTTCCTTGTCTCTCGGGTTGGGCAGCTGTGTAACTATCTGCTCCAGAACGTGTGGCTGAAGTGCTGCTCAGGGCCTGCTGTGTCTCTGCCAGCCAAGCTGTCTTGGGATCCTACATTGACTGGGGCAACAGTTCATTTACCAACTTTACATTTCAGATATTTGGAGTTAAAAGGAAAAACTAGTAAGTTGTTCAGAGTTAATTATCATCCACAGAAATGTGTACGAGCAGCTCACAAGTGGTGGCAGCTGGGCTCTGGTCACAGCCCTTTGTGTTCCAGGGCGGTTTCACTGACCGCACATGGCAGAGGAGCACCACAGCTGCTGGGGTGAAAATCCCGTGCATTTTTATTTACATGGGTGCATGCACATACCCTCTCACATCCGTACTCTTCTCCACCTCTCCCATGCCAAGAAATAGGTTCTTAACAACTCTTTGCACCTGTACAGAAATGGATATTTTCTGTGGCACTTAAGTTATGGCGAGAAAGTATGAAATTTAATTTTAAATACATAATTTTTATAGCATTCAGACTTCCTTTCTCTTACACATTCTAAGACATTCAAGCCTTCAGTAGTGTTGTGCACACACTCCCCAGATGCATGTAGGTGTGTTACTAAGCCCTGGACGGATGTCGTGGCATCAACTCAGCTATGTACAACTGTGCCCCATACACTAAATGGTCTGACGCTTTATTTCTGAATAGAAAGCAAAGTCATTCTGTATTTTTAACATGACACTTGGCTGATAAAAAACAAACCAAAACCCAAACAGCTAATCTTCAGCACCTTTAAAAGTGAACTTTTGGCTAAGAAAACACGAGCAATATCAATTTAATGTAAGGTGTCTCTACAGGCCGTATGTGGAAGAGCTTTCTTCACAATCATGAACGATCAAATTGCTACATAAATTGCTATTTTTTTAATAGCTAAAGCGAGCATATTGTTAGAAAAATGACATCTTAAGATGCAGTACAACTGGACTAATGCACGTTATATAACACGGTTAAAAAAATGTTCTCTTGACTGC
The DNA here is from genome assembly GCF_963082525.1 of Nesoenas mayeri. NCBI lineage: Eukaryota > Metazoa > Chordata > Aves > Columbiformes > Columbidae > Nesoenas > Nesoenas mayeri. The sequence continues at coordinate 6,989,901 of NC_137565.1, read as the reverse complement.
ACCGAAACAAAATTACCAAGTGAAAGGCGGGGGTGGGGGGAGTGTGTGCCATCTGACTACATACCAGTAATATACATTCAAATACTCTTATTTAAAAAAAGCACAGCATAACAAAGGTAAAAAGTATGAAAATAAAGGAAAAAAAATGTGTTAATGTCAGTCTCCTGGCTCTAATGAACTCTTACCAAAGGGCACTGGCCACACAACAGCTGAAGGAGCAGGGTGGAAAACAGCAGCTGCACACCCAGCAACTTACATGTGAATTTGACTTTAACATGGTATTAGGCAATTAAACATCTGCACAATTTATCCAGAATGACAAAGGCATCATTTACGTTAGGCTTAATTATATAGAAAGAGCTAAATGAGCCTTTTTAAAAAATAATTTCTAAAATAGGAATGCTCTCCCCCAGCAGTGACCTATTGCACCAAATAATCAAACTTAGAAAAGAGAGAGGCATTAAAATACATTCTGCTCAGAAAGCCCAGAAGAAAAACTGTATGTGCCCATAGTAAGTGGATGCCACTTTTTAAAAAAAAAAAGTCTAAAAGAACAAAAAAATATTAAAAAAAAATGTTACAGAAGGCACTATTAGGCTTGCAAAAGCATTAAGTGACGTTTTTTAGGTTTGCGCCACATCATGAACCTATGGCAGGGTGTACGGTGTGCGAACAGTCGCTGCAATGTGCAGTGCACTGCAGTACCCGCTGTGCCCACAGGCCGGCAGCACTGAGCCGGGTGCAGTACCCGCTGTGCCCACAGGCCGGCAGCACTGAGCCGCCTGCAGTACCCGCTGTGCCCACAGGCCGGCAGCACTGAGCCGCCTGCAGTACCCGCTGTGCCCACAGGCCGGCAGCACTGAGCCGCCTGCAGTACCCGCTGTGCCCACACGCCGGCAGCACTGAGCCGGGTGCAGTACCCGCTGTGCCCACAGGCCGGCAGCACTGAGCCCCGGCGCGTTTGCTCTGCTGGCCGACAGCACCCGGAGGCAGCGTGGTTACCCCGCGGTGTCGCCCGTCTCCTCGGCCCGGCCCCAGCTTTCCACGGCTCGCAGCAGCACGCCACGTTTTTCCTTGACCCGCTTCTCGTGTCCTACACGCAGCCCCACGTCCATCTCTCGGGTGCTGGCGGCCCTTTCCCACTCCAAAAGTGCTGCCTATGATGGCCAAACGGCGTCTCCTGCTACAGGAACCACGTGGGAGGCGACCCCCCCCGCTCCCAGCAGCAGAGTGATTTGGATATTGGGCGCGACTTTTTGTTCTGTTCTCTTTCTATTCGAGCCCATTGATTTCGATTTAATTTCTATTCCTCGGGTGTTCTATTCCCGTAGTCACGCCTCTTATTCCCATTCTCCTCGCCCCATCGTCGCCCCGCCTCCGTTCCCCATGCGTCCCGCCCCTCACGGTTCCTCTCGCGATCTGATTGGTAAGCTCTGCATCTCATTTGCATTCTCCCCGCCCATCGTCGCCCTGCCCCTCGTTCGCGTGCACCCCGCCCCCCTGGTTTCCTCTCGCGATCTGATTGGCACGCTCCATATCTCTTTTGCATTCTCCCCGCCCACTCGCCCGAATCTCGAGCTGATTTGCATATTCGGCGCGAGTTTTTGTTCTGTTCTATTTCTACCCGAACCCACCTATCTACTGCTGTTACTATTATTTCTATTTCTATTTCTATTTCTATTTCTATTTCTATTTCTATTTCTATTTCTATTTCTATTTCTATTTCTATTTCTATTTTATTTCTATTATTTCTATTTCTATTATTTCTATTATTTCTATTATTTCTATTTCTATTTTTCTATCTATTAATTTCAATTTCTTTTCTATTTCTGTTTCTTTTCCCGGCGGCCCGTTCAACACTGTTCTTCTGATTTGCATGTCCCCGCCCTTAGCGGCAGCACGGCGCACTTTTACAGAGCGGCACTGCGCATGCGCACCCCCCGGGGCGCAGTACCGCAATCTCGCCAGCAGGAGGCAGCAGCTACACCCGGCGGGAGCCCCTTGGGTGGGTTTTTCGCCCACGTTGTTTATTTATTTATTTATGTATTTATTCCTCGCCCCCCGTTGCAGACCCCGATTCAGGGTGTTTGCGGTATTTTTGTGCCGTGGCACCGGGTCCCACTCTCTGTGCAGGGAAAAGCCTCATTTGGGACACCCGGCCCCAAACCTGGGTGGGCAAAGTGGGAAAAGAAGGGAGAAGAGGCAGCTCTGGACAGCGCTTGTGTATCTTTCCTTTCTTTTGAGAGAGAGGTCTATCGTTGCCGATGAGTGATTGAGGGCTCTGCCTCCTGCAGAACAACGTTCAACCACTCACAGCAAAGCGACTGGACAACCGCCTGCAAATTCTCAGGCGTTGGAGTTCGTAGAAATCAATAATTGAACGCAGCAGCACAGCTGCAGGGCTGCGTCCATCTGGTACCTGCCCAGAGGTCCCGCCACGCACAGAAATCCCTGGGTTTTTACCTCTTTACAGACCGTTCACACCGTGGTTCAGTCCGGTAGCACCAGCTGAGTGTGGGGTCTTCTTGCTTCTCGCTGGATCTATCCCACTCATCTCATCTTTGTTCTGTAGCTGGTAGCACACAGGCTCTGCCCTGCCGGAATATTCCTGTGGCCCTGCCAGGAGGCTCTGTAGTCCATTTCATTGTTCTAGCATCATGGCACCATTTTCAGTTATACCTTCTTCAAATCTCTTTTTACCTCCATCATTTACAGCCCTCCTGCTGGCGCATACTGTGTAGTAAATGTGCTTTCTTGATGTCTCTTTATCTTCCGGACAAAACTGCACTGTCAGCATCTATTCTTTATTGTTCTTCTTACTGATAACTGTTTTTCATTCCTCCAATAGAATTAAAACATACACCTTGGCCAACGGCCCTGTGGTCTTGAACTTTGGAGCAATAATGCTTGTAAAAAGAACGCTCATCTCCTTCAATTTCAGAAAAACGTAACTATGGAAATAAGGTGTAGTTCTCCTGACTGCCTCCCCCGCCCCCCCCATCTTTTCCTGCATTGGAGATGACCTTTGAAAAGGAGCATCTCCTTCCATTTGTCTTGCTTCAGTGATTTACAACAAACCTTTGAACAGTGCGAACCTTGTGTATTTCTGGACACATGTTTCTGTAAAGGCCATTCCCAGCCAGACACAGGGCAACCGCAACCAGCCGTCCCGACCCAGCTGGACAAAATATGAAATGCATTGGCACAAATGTTTCTTTCTCCGTTCTCTTCACCTTTGCTGCTCTTTGTAACGCAGGTGAGTGACTTTTAGCTGATGTGCTCCTGTTTCAGAGAACATCTGGAAAACTTCAGTAACGTACCTCATCTTGGTTTTTTCTTCCTTTAACAAGGAGCTGAAGACTCCTGCGCACACCGGTGTGGGGAGCTGCTCGGTACCTGCTCCTGCCAGCCGACGTGCCAGTCCTTGGGGCTTTGCTGTCCTGATTATAAAGAATTTTGTCTTCAAATTTCTCCATACTCAGGATCTCTGATGGGAGGCAAAGACTTCTTGATTGAAAATACAGCTCTTAATGCCTCTTCTGTGCTAACGTGCAGGTAGGCCGTGATTTTATGTTCCTCTGCCAAAAGGGGGTGAACTTTCCTAATCTCGCTTTCTGACAACAGGTAATTACCACAAAACGACTTGTGTGTATAGCAGTGAAAACTTACTTTGTGAAGTTGCCAGAATCCTGAAACACACAGAGGTTCTGCTACCCCTCACCCTCAAGGGTACATGTTGCCTGTACTTCTACAGAGGATCATTTAATTTGGGTCATAGAATCATTGTTCAATACAATCATTACTCTGCTAGTACTTCCCTTAACATATCAAAACAGTGACTTTTCCAGAAGAGCTTGCTTTCGGCCTTCTTTGTTATCAATATTTTTTTGGCATCTCCATTTTGTCAAAAAGTATTCATTTCTGAATCTGAGTGAGAAAGCAATGAGAATGAAATGTAAGTAGGATACCTAATCTCTTTCCTGTAAGACAAGCCTCCGGATCCTAAGTGTGTCAGCCTGTGTCACACTTGGATACATGTGTCACACGTAGGGTGCGCTGAATTTTACTGAGCCCGATGTCCTGACAGTCTTCCCACAGAGGTTGAGTGAGATTTTGGAGTCCTTCCTATCTGGAGAGCAGCACCCGAAAGGTTTTTAGTTCTTCATCGGGAAAACCTTTGACCTGAGCATTCATTCTGTAGAACACAAGTGTGTGCTTTGCATTACCCACACAGTTGAATTATCATGGCCAATACAAACCCCAGTGCAGACAAAGGCACCACTTCCTGCCCCCACTCCTACCGTACTCGGAGTAGCTGTGCGGTCACCAAACATCAGTCCTGGAGAGTCACGGGTGGGATTATATTTTTGCACACTGGGCAAAAGCAGATGGTTAAATAGCAAGCAGAGAGTTCTGAGTTAATCTTTGCAACCGAAATTCTAGAACAGCATGAAATTACTTTTGTTGCATTCGCAGGACTTACCAGCAAAAAGCCCTCACAAACCCAGAAATTCGCAGTGCCGTTGTATCGTGGTCAATGTTAACTGCCCTGTGATTCTATCAATCCTAAAACATCACCTTTGTCTTCCTGCTGTGCTTATGTTATTTGTTGCTAATTTATCATGCCCTCCTCCCCCAGTAATTAAATTGTAAATCTAAGGCTTACAGATTGCTGTGTATTTGTGCAGTGCATAGCAGAATCCACGCTGCTGTAGTAAGCACAAAGTACTTTCCAGTTTGTATTCACTGCTACAAGCAAAAGAGCCATGGGGCTTGGAATGATCTACACATGACATAAGGTTGCTTAATGAAACACAACTGAGACATTCAGAATTTTCCTTGTCTCAGCAGTGACACTGAAAAGTGTTTTCAACATCAACAGGTTCAAGCAGCAAATCCAAACCATTGGCTATGTTGCTACGGATGGACAAGCCCACTGCATCTCCCCATTGCTGTATGAGACTGGTTTCATCCCTTTTGAAGTTTCTATAGATGGTGGTCTGACGTTTCCATACTCTGGAACTTGGTTATCAGGTTACTTACTTAAATCTACAGTGTTATTTCTGTATTCTTGCTCCATGGATGCAAGATTATATAAGCCTTTCTGTTTTTATCACTTTTCTTCTTCATTAACATGCTGTTTGACCTCAGAAAAGTCATTCTTGCCGCGCTCATGTTCATTCATATTTTGAGAGATGAACCTTCACAACAATTAAGTTCTGCTGCTGGACAGCAGCAGCATTAACTCCTAAAAAGTCCAGCTTAAAAATGAAGTTGACCAAAATAGTTCATTTTTTGTAGCTACTTCTATTGGAAAATAACTGCATTGTGGTGGTGTAATCTAAGCACTATGGACATTAGTAAGGGTTGGATTCTCATAGCTTCAGCTTACTCTTTTTATATCATGCATCCTTTTAGAAACATACACAGGGGAAATACTGCTAAATCTTAATACAGTGGCACCTTTTCAGAGCTGTGCAAAGCGGAAATGTCATTAATCCTTTTTTTCTGTTCTGTAATGCAGTACATCACAGCAAAGTTTCAGATAGAGAAAAATGCACGTTGGTCAATGAGACAAAATGGCAATACTATGGCACCCCCAACACGGATGGAAACTTAACCCTTACCTGGACATACCAGGCACTTGCAGCAACCCACATCAACATAGAAGTTTGGGGATACCAGGAAACAGGTAAAGTGACACTTTTTGTACCTGCGCACAAGCAGCCACCACATGTGTAACTTACGTGGAGAGCTCTGCAAGTATAGACAACTCTTTACAATAGTGTCAGCTTTTCCTCTTCATTTACGTATGGCTGGAGACATCTAATTTCAATCTTGCCGTAACTGTTCTTTTCCAGCATCTGAAACGATTTTCTTCCTCTGTGTGACAGGTGACAGTTACTCAGAAAACTGGTTGGCTGAGTGGAAATATCTTTATACTTTGGCAAGAGAAATCCCCAACACTGGGATGTTTTCTTTCATTCCGGTACCTGCTACAGGAAACTACAGTACATGGGACGTTGGGATTTTGAGAATTATACCCAGCAGCTATTCTGATGGGCAGAGGCAAGTACGCCACAACGTTCATTTATCTCAGATACCGTATTATTGCTTCCTGTGTTAAAGCTGCTGTCTACTTTGACATTTAAAACTGGGACTCAGGCTTCGTTTAACATGAAAAAATGGGGAGATAATTGGCAAGGTAAAAGTGAGGAAAAACTCATGGGTTGAGATAAAGACAGTTTACAAAGTAAAGAGGGACATGGGCCCAGCCAAACCCAGTGCCCTCGGCAAACCAGAATCTGCTGATTTATTTTATTGTCACAACTGTGGAGGAGGCACTAATAGTGGAATTTCTATTTTTTGGCTCTTTATTTTTTTTCCAGCAACATTCCATCGATCTGGAGTTCAGTGCATGCACTGGCCTGGCACCTCGGAGAAGACTTCCGAAGTGACCCGAATGCATGGGCAACGGCGAAATGTATAGAATGGGACAGAAACGAGGAGAAGCTTCCAAACTTCCTGGAAGAAATTATAGATTGCCCTTGCACCTTGGCACAGGCAAGGGCTGACACTGGCAGGTTCCATGTAAGTTATTAATTGACCCTCTCTAGCTTACTATGGTTCCAAGTAGAAGGGAATCCCATACTCTCCACACAGCCCTGTTGCCTCTCTAAAGGTCATTACAAGGAAATTAAATTGTATTTAAATTTGCACAAGTAGCATGTCAAAAGGCAGAGGCAGCTTATCCAGGTAGTCTGAATTCAAAAAGTGCCTGTAGGACAGCAGATGAAAATCACCTTCAAACAGGGAATTCAGACAATAGTTCCAGTGGCAGACAGAAAACACTCAGGGAGGAGCTGGGAACAGGGATGAATTCTTTGAGATATGTTACTTCCTGTAATTTTGTTACTATTCTTTCCTGGTTATGAACCTCCAACATGATGTGTATTTTAAATGATGCAGTTAAAAGCACGTGGAGAAAAAAACATTAGATCTACTACACTGCCTGTCTAAGAACACAGGAGAAAAGTTAAGTTTAGTGTGGCGTGACCTGTGTTTGTTGTGCACTTAGAGCTGAATTCTCAATCTGCATCTGTTCTTCAAGGGCTATTGTAACAGACTGCAAAACGCCCAGGTTAGACTAACACATTCCTCCAATCATTTCAGTATTAAATTCACTGTTTCCCGTCATTCTGTCCTACTCAACACACAGCTGCAACCAGTTCATTCAGACTTTACACACATGTCAGAGGCAAAGGGTGGGGAGAGGACATAAAAAGAGGAAGGAGAATGGGGAAAGCACCCCATTAAGCCTGAGCATTGATCTTTTTCAGACAGATTATGGGTGTGACATTGAACAGGGGAGTGTGTGTACTTACCACCCTGGTGCTGTGCATTGTGTCAGAGGCATTCAAGCCAGGTAAAGAAAACTTTTTAAAACCACTTTTTTTTAATGACTTGTTGCACCTCAGAGATAGAAACTTCACCAAGGTCTCTGGACTCTCAACTATCAGGTTCATAGCAACCATTGTTTCCCTCTTGTTCACCTATTGGCCCTCATTGCTGATGAAGTTAAGGCCTTATATTTAATAAACAATTAATTGCACTGTGCTAAGCCTTAGGATACCTAAATAAGTGCTAATGTCTAAAAGATATTTGGTTAGGCCTAATTAAGCCTTTCCTATATTGGTCTGTTTAAGCTGAACAGGTTGTTCTTTTCACTCTTTCTATCAGAAACATTTTTAAAGAGTGCTGTGTTCATGCAGCTATAAGGCTTACAGAATGTTCTTACTGCCTTAGTTAAAAACCTCTCCCTCCCTATCCTTAATTGGTCTAATTTATAAGAACAGAGTGGGTTGAGGGAGATGGGGTCTAACTGGGAGGTATAATCTCTGGGCATCATATAAAGCTTGGATATCAAAACTTTTAGCTATATCCATAAAAAGGCAATAGATAAACTCTAAAAATGAATTGTCTTCAAAACCTGAATGATGACTTTATTCTTACTTCTTTTCTCAACCAGCCCCCAGTACGCAGCAGGACAGCAGTGTTGCTATGACTCCACGGGGACCCAAATCCTCACGTATGACTCCACAGGAGGCAGCACACCCGACCGAGGCCACGACTGGGGGTCACCACCTTTCCTCAAGCCTCCCCGGATTCCTGGCTATTCCCATTGGCTTTATGATGTTATCAGCTTCTATTACTGCTGCCTGTGGTCTGATAATTGTCAGTTCTATATGAAAAGGCGGCCCTCCAGTGACTGCAAGACGTATCGCCCACCTCGAGCTGGTAAGGGCTTCAGAATTCCATTCCGTAGGGTAGCTTTTTGGTACAGAATATTTATATATGCATGTATGTCAGCTGGCAATGGTGAGAGTACAATGTCCCATGGAAAATTTCCATTGAAGTTTTCAATTGATCTATCAGTGGTGAAACCTGGATGTGGTTTTTAATTGTGGTCTGGGCCAGTGATGGTAACCAGGGTGAGACACAGTCCAGCGATTGTCAGGCAAGTCCGTAGTGACAAGGCATGTTCAAGGACAAGCCAGGAAGTCAGTCACGGCTCTGTGTGCAGATCAGCAGGGTTCATGGCTGTGCTGGAGATGCAGACACCTGTGACATAGCTCAGGCAGGAACTGAAGGCTTGAGCCTGAGCTTAAGCAGAGTCTGTGGACAGAGGGTAGGTAGAGGGCTGGGTGGGACTGGTCAGTGCAGCTGAGGCTTATGAGCGTGCTCAGGGCCCTGGCAGTTCTGCTGGGGGGGAAAAAGGCTACAGCGTGCCCCTCTTAAGCAAAGACATGTTGATGAAGGACGTGAAGCACGTGGTCTTGCAAAAAGATTCCCAAATGTACTTATGCCATTAGATCCATCTCTCAAACATGACAAAAATTCATTATGCAGCTCTCACTAGACACTACAGATGCTCACCTTTCTCCTAGAAAGTAAATGCCAAACTGCCTGTGCTACCACACAGCCAGGAGAGTGTTCATTAACCTTGAGCGAGCCTAAACATCAGAGAAAGCTAACCCTCAAAATGCCACAGAACCCTCTGCAAAGATCTTAATGCCAGAAGTTTCTCGGAGCGTGCCAAAGATGGATGTGGTACAAAATGAACTGAAGCAAAAGAAGTCGCCTGCCCTGGTACTTACAGAACTCTCCTCAAACGTGGGACACTGTGCTTAAACACCTCATTTGCCCAACGTGGAGAAATTACTTGAACCTATCATGCAGGGGAGGCCTTCTTTACCGTGATTTTCTGTTGTGAGTGTTGGTTTCCTACGTGTGCTTTGGTCTGAAAATCCCAAGTGAATGCACTAGCTGCTGAGGAGAAAAAAATGGGCCTTCTTTGCCTTGGTCTAATGAACCTGATATATGGAGAGGACTCTTTCTCTAGAGAAAGACTGAAAGAGATAACGATCTTGAAATACCTGACAATTAAGCAGTTAAGCATGTACTTGCCACATAGATATACTTAGTCGTTGAGTCATACCTCAGATAAGATGACACAACTTATTTTACTGGAAGTGAGAGGGACCTCTGACACTTGTGTCACTTCCAGCTACATTGGGAAGCTCCCTCGTGAGGTACTTGTGGAATGCGATTGTGTCCAAATCTCCCCATACACTGCGAATCAGTCTTGTAGTCTGATAGTGGGGATTCTGGTAGGGGGTTTACCAGGTAAGCATTGCTGCCCATCACAGCCTTTTAAAGTGTGGCCCTAAATGTCGTCCGATGAATATGAGGGTAACTGGAATGACATTTCTCACTATTCCCACAGTGCTGTTCAAGGTGGTCATGGCTGTTATCATGTCATGTTTACCATGGGTTGGCCTTGCATTTTTTCCTTTGTTTAAATGCCATTCTTTGGATTACCACAATGAGATTTTTTTTTTCTCATGAATCTAAGAAGAGGAGTAATGGGTTGTGTTTTCGCTTGTTCTTATTTCTACTTCCGCTTTTAAAAACAGCATCTGCTTTTGGGGATCCGCACTTCTTCACATTTGATGGTCTGAACTTCACCTTCAAAGGCCAAGGAGAATACACGTTGGTGGAGTCTGATCTCACATCCCTGAGGGTGCAAGGGAGGACACAGCAGGTGCACTTTCCAAATGGTAAGTTGGTAAGTGAGGAAGCAGTGATGACAAATAATAGCTTCTGGAGTTGGTTGATTTACTCTTCGTAGCATAACACCTATGTTCTCTAGTCTTCTTTTTTGGCCACTTATGAAAGGTCAACATTTTGAAGCTAATCATAAGGCAGACTAAATGTTCAGGAAAAAAACAAAACAAAACAAAACCAAAACAAACTTCCTAATCAAAGATTATTTGATGGTTTTATTTGGTACGAGTAATGGAAGCATAAGGTTTTCTATTGTGTTTAAGAGCTCAAGAAAACAATTCTCCTTTCCTTCCATGCCCTTTCCCATCTATAAGGAAACATAAGGTCAGTTCTAGGAATCAGTTAACAGCTCCCAGCTGCTGCATTTTTACTGTGTTTGCGGTAAAAGTAGCACGAGTCACTGAGCAGTTAATTCTGAAGATCAGTTTCTTAATTTTTTGTTCACTCTGTTTCCTTTTTCTGTTGTGCCCTCCCTGAAATTGTCCTCGATTTTCCCAGGCCTTACTTACAGGACAGAATATGCAAGAAGATCAACCACTCTTCTTCAATGGCTCAGCCATTGCCATTGGGATGAAGAATTTAGAATTTAAAGACTTTTTTAGCATTAAACATTCTGCTTTCAATATATTGTACTTGTAGGAGACTTACACTGTGAGTTTTTACGTGACTTACATGCTTAACAATTCCCTCAAATTTAAAGAATAATATTTGCTTATTTTTAGGAAATATCTGTGGGTGGTTTTGCCTATATCATTATAAACTTCCATATTTACTTTAAATCATGTTGGGCATTTTGGGGGGTTGTTTTTTTATTTGAAGGAACTGGGGCTCAGGTGACAGGCTTGTCTGCAGTGGCCATGCAGGAGAGCGACTCTGATGTGGTTGAAGTGCGCTACTCGAAGGATTCGAATCTGGAGGTCCTGTTGAACCAGAAGGTTGTCAGCTTCTCTGAGCAAAGTTGGCTGGACCTGAAAGGTTAGTTAAACACGTTAGCCTTATAAGCTCTTGTATTCTGATGGGGTCCATGTATAGTTAGAAACACCTCTAGATGCATGCATTTCAACTCTCTTTTCAGTGTCCTTTTGTGAAACAGGCTGCAGGTCACTCCAAAAATTATGTAGGGAGTGAAAGAAAGGACAGGCAATGTCCTAGCTCATTAGAATTTATCTTATTACTGCATTACTTTCTTCAGTTCAGTTGCTGCCAGTTTGAGGCAAAATTAGTGGTAGTGCATGGTTGGCAAGGCCTTGGTGAAAGAAAAACAATTGAGAGCATGAGCATTGATGAGCATGACCTATCAGGAGCTCTTTTGATTGGTCAGATGTTGTTCCTCTATTGTTCTGCTGAAAAGACTGTGAATAGTTGACTTTTTTTCCTCCACGGGTGTGATCATTTTATTTGTTTGTATAATAATTTGGCAAACACTCTAAGCATTACTAGAATTTTAACAGTAAGCCTCCTATTCAGCAGAGGAAGCTTGCTGGGGCTAGCTTTAGTATTTCTCGAATGGCTGGAAAATACAATGAAGAGCAGAGGGAAGGCTACATTGACAAGGAGATGCAGAAGCAGAGAGATGCAGGAAGGGAAAAAAAAGAAGACAATCAAGAAGCAGCGGATACCTCTTACCCCTGAGAGCAGTGCTTCAGGTCACAGCCACTATCTGATTTAATCACTTAATATCTTAAAGCTCCTGCTCTGGGACACTGGCAGAAGGCAGAGGAACTTGTATCAACTATATACTACTCTGTAGAAGCCATCTTACCACCGTTGTAGGTATGAAGGTGTGGCCTCCCTTTAAATCCTTCTTAGAATGTAGCCCAGAGTGGAAGGGAGGAAAAGCTTTATGAAAAATGGTTAAAACTGATGACACAACAGTCTGTTCTCTATGAATTATTAGCTATTTTGTCCTCTTCTTCTCATTGTTACAGGTCTCTTTCTCCATTCTACAGCTGATCAGAACATCACAGTGATGTTCTCTTCTGGGTCTGGTGTGGAAATAAGGGGAAGTGGAGGATTTCTGGTTCTTACAGTTCTGCTCCCAGAGAAGTTTATGAACCACACACAGGGTCTCTTTGGGGTAATGAATGGCAATACAGAGGATGAGTATACCTTCAGGAATAAAACCACGCTGTCAGTTCATGCAAGTCCCCAGCAGTTGTTTGAGTTTGGAGCTAACTGTAAGTCATTTTTCTGATCTATTATTGCATTTTCTTTACTCATTGAAGACAGCTTGTGATTTACAGACCAGCAAATGAAGTCTGTGCTAAGCAACCTATACTGGGGGAAGAGAAGGGAGTAAGAGAAGTATAAGTATGCCCTCCTCCAGCCAAGTGGGTAATGTACCTAGGCGAATGATTGCAGACAGAATCACAATGGAGCATCCTGCACTTTGGTCCGTAAAGAATCAGAGTTCATATTTCACAGCTTCCACTTCCCAGAATTCTGTCTGCTCTGGTCAGCTAAACACAGCATCACCAGACTAAAGTGTTACAGAAGTATAGCAATATCTAGGGTCAGCTATCTTTTTCCAGAATATTAGCAATGTTTCTATCAAGTACCATGCTGACAATTTTAAAAAATCATTTATTAAATCACAATTTAATAATAGTCCCTTTTAAAATGAGGGTTTGTGGGGGTGCGTGTAAAAGAATGGCTGCTTTCATTTAATGAAAGTGATTAGGCTGCTATATCTAGCCTGCAGCATTAGACTGGTCAGCATTCCTCCTGACATCAGGTTGGGAGATAGGCCAGAACATGATGCAAAATACCCTCTGGCTACCAGTCGATCTCTGTATGAAGCACAGCATAGCTGTACTCTACAATTCAGATCATACTGAAAAGCCTCACTGCTCCTACTTGAGGAAGCTTCTGATTTAGCAGAGTGAAAACAAAAAGCAGGACCATGGCAGATACGATAAATTTAGGGACACGCAGGATCAGGATTTGTGTTGCTTGTAATGCTTGGTCTGGTTAGCTCTGTCTGAGGTACTTCTTTATCACCATTTTGCCAGCAGGCATCTAAAACAATCTTTATGTAAAATAATAGCTACACAATTATTTGGATCTAATTTTAAGTAATTGATCAAACACCAGGTTAAGCAGACACTAACTTTAGTGCTAAGTTGAAATGCTCCATATGAAAAGAAAAATAATCTTGAGAGGAAGGAAGCTGTATGGCTTCACAGATTTCTTCCAGCTGTAGCTACATTTATGTAAATAAGCCCTTGGATTAGTAGCAGAAGGTGGTATAAGTCTGTAGGCAATGTTCCATATGAATCTCTCTTTCTTTCTCTGTTTCCCAAGGGGCTGTTGAAAATGGAACTTCCCTCTTTACTTATGACACAGAGTTCTTACTCAACAACTTCTTTTATGAGAAAAAGCACAATGCTTCCTTTCTGCCCGTGTTCTTTCCTGATGAAGACCCTGCTGATCCCTTGGTGAAAGAGATGTACTCGCTCTGTGACTCTGACCCATTCTGCAGATTCGATGTCCTGACAACAAGAAGCCTTCAAGTGGGAAGTTCCACAAAACTATCTCATCAGAATCACAAGCTGCTGGTAGAAAATCTACAGCCAGGTGATGCAACATTCCACAAAGCGTCCATCACTACAGCTCTTTCTGCAGGGTATCTATGTAGTTAACACTGTTCAAGGGGGCTTTGCTCAGCTGTAGGTTCACGGACCTGTAAACATGGCTGTTGGGAGGAACTGTCCTTGTACCAAGAAGACTCTGCACTGGTAGGATACTTAGAGAAACACAAAATAAATTTCTTTCAGTTGGCCTACAAATCTTTGTCTTTCCATAAGTTGCCACTAAAGTGCCATTTGAATCATTGTGATGGAGACTTGCTAGTCCAAATCAAAAATACTTTAACTAGATGTGTTTCTTTTACTAGTGATCTCCTGTGGCTGGCTGGATCACCCAGTCAATGGAAGAAAGAATGGAACTGCCTACCTGCTGGGCTCAACCATCAGTTTCATCTGCGATGAGGGCTACGAACTCACTGGGTCAAAGGAAAGAATTTGCCAAGTGACAGGGGCCTGGTCTGGAGACACACCCAGTTGCATCCCGGGAACAGGTCTGTTTCCTTTTAAATGTTACAAATTGACATTAAAAATCATTTAATGAACAAGGCAATCTCAGTATACAATGACAGCGCTTAACAAAAGTAGCTTCTCTTACTTGGGAAGACATTGGACATGAGATTGCTGGGTTTCTAGGAAGACTAATATTCAAATCTAAATAACAGGTGGTTTATGGTGTTTGGTTTTGTTTTTATTTATTTCATATATCTACCCTTTCTGAGTGTTTTGGGCTACATGCTTCCCTTTCTCTAGGTTTGGCTGAAAAGAATTGGTAGGCATGCTTCTTGAGTGGACAATGAAAAATAAATTTCAAACTCAATCTTATAAAAACTGGAAAGCATAATACTTAGCTAAGAACGATTCATAACAAAATGTAAAAGGCTACAAAAGAATCCTTATTTGCAACATTATTTTAATGTAATTTTCTTATATAAATGTAATGTTCTTTCAGCAGCTTTATAAATATATATTCTATGCATATACATAGAGAACTGGAGATTCTTGAAATCCTTTAGTATCCGAATAATTTGAGCTATTTTTCAAGTATAAATAATGACACAACCCCCAGCCATTTACTGTCACCCTTCATTCTGTCATCACTAATACAGTTTTAACTGTCATTGCAAGTAACTGGGGCAAACGTATACCCAGTCTGAGCCATCTGAGGGGTGGGTTATGAAGTCACATTATAAAATCAGTGCCTGAAGAGAAACTTTGCAGAAAAATACCTGAGGCCCCTGCAGACACCTGGCTGAACACGAACCAGCAGTGTGTCCATGCAGCAAACAGGGTTCCTGGTGTCCCAGCCTGCATGAGGCAAAGTATTGCCAGCAGACTGAGGGACGTGATCCTTCCCCCCACTCAGCACTGGTGAGGCCACAACTGCGATAGTGTGTCCAGCGCTGCATTCCTCAGCACGAGAGAGACACGGACATGCTGGAGAGAGTCCAACAAAGGGCCATGAAGCTGATTAGGGGTCTGGTGCATCTCTGCTATGAGAAAAGGCTGAGAGAACTGGGAGCTGCTCATCCCAGAGAAGAGAAGGCTGAGGGGTGGCGGGACCTTGTGTACAAATACCTGAAGGGAGGGTGCAAAGAGGACAAAGCTCCACTCTTTTCAGTGGTGTCCAAGCACAAGAACAGAAGTGATGGGCACGAACTGAAACACAGGAGGTCTCCTGTGATAGGATGAGAGGAAATGGCCACAAGTTGCGCCAAGGGAGGTTTAGGTTGGATATTAGGACAAACTTATTCATGGAAATGGTTGTCAGTCATTGGAACAGGCTGCCCAGAGAAGTGGTTGAGTCACCATCCCTGGAGGGGTTGTAAAGAAGCATAGATGAGGTTCTTAGTGCCAGTGTTAGGTCAATGGTTGGACTTGATGATCTTGAGGATCAGTTCCAACCAAAATGATTCTATGATTCTGTGACTCTTCTGAACATCAGGAAACACTTTTTCACTGTGAGTGTGGTTGAGTGCTGGCACAGATTGTCCAGAGAGGCTGTAGAGTTTCTCTTCCTGAAGATATTCAAAAGCTGTCAAGATGCTGTCCTGGGCAACTGACTCTGGGTGGCCCTGCTTGAACAGGGGACTCGGGCAAGATGACCTCCAGATATCCCTTTGATAAGAGGAACAAAATAGGAGCCTTTCCACCTCAACCATTCTGTAATTTTAGACCAGACACAGCTCATGCTTGTTGGAGACTTCCATGCTTTTGTTCTAAAGGATTATGTTATCTCCTAATGTATTATTCTAAACTAGTAAAATAATTCTGCGTGATGTAATAGTATTCAATATAAATAACAAATTTGTTACCCCTCTTGTGTCACTACTCTTAGATTATCAATGGGCCTGGGACTGTTTGATTTGTAGCAGTTAGGCTGTCTCTATGATTTACAAGAAATTGCCCAATATTTTCTAAGTTTCAGCTTCATTTGTACACCACCTCTTTCACTCCAAATGTCCTCAAGATGGCAATGTTTCAAAGCACCAGGGTGATGCAAGGGCACATGGTGTGTTGAAGCACTTCTAGTGCTGAGTTAATTGTTCCCGAAAGTGCCCTTCAAATCATTCATATCAACAGATTCTCCATTCTGAGCATCTTCCAAAGAAATGTGGAAAGTGCACAACACATCAGCAATGAATTCTTGGCCAACAGACAGGTTTTATCGGCCTTTGCAGGCCCACACCAATTGCTTGTTCATTTCCAACGCAGTTCTGCATGTTTAGTAGTATTTAGGAGATGAACTGCAGTGAGTTTGGGCAGCAGACTGTGGACTTTAAGATAAAGAGTAGTTGTTGAACATTTGCACATACAAAAGAGGGAGTATTGCTGAATTTTAAGTAGATGAGTGAATGTTCATGGAAGTTTTCTTGGACCAGCCATTGTTAATAATCAATATACATCTGATTGTGTTCACAGGGGCCAGTCTCAGTAGTGATGCTATTTTGGAAAGACTGAAACTAGCGGTATTTCAAAACATTTCTGTTTAATATGATAGACCAGAGCATATGGAGTACTTTAGTTAACTGTTGAAAATATGAGAGATTCAGAAGTTTAGCAGATAATTTAGCATGCTTCATAGTTCACAGTAATAATAGATCATCTCTCAAAGTCTGGGAAGAATGAGATCTTTGCAAAGTAAGGCCAGATCTTAAAAAGTCAGTGGCAAAACATTTTGCCAAGCTGAAAGCTAAGAACATTTTTCCATTGCTGCCATCAACCACATACATACTGGACAGGAGCCAGTCAGTCTCAATAAGCAAACTGGATGCTGACATTTACACTAGAGAAAGGGGGGCAAAAAGCCAGCCCTGAGAGAGCCAAGGGAAGGAGCTGGAAGATAGGCAGAGATTAACTGTGTTTGGAATGACAGAGTTATGCCGCAGCTTCACGCACAAGCAAACAAAACCCGCAATGCTTTCCAGCACGTGGTTTCCTGAAAGATGACAAACAGCAACAGGGTGTGAAAGAATCGTATTGATCTGATTGTAACAAAGACCTTCCTTACTATTTGATATTTGGGGTTGTAGTTCATTTGTAATGTGAGCCAAAAATGATGGTTTTCGTCAGCCTCAGGAAATGGGAGTGTGGCAGTGCTGCCCGTAGCAGCAGGATCCTGACAATACTGACAACTGATTGAGACTATAAAATACAAATTGCCTACTAGTTCTTCATTCTTTTTGTTTTTACTGCTGTGCCCTAATGATGGCATTCATATCTAGCTTTGTTCCTCCTTCTGCATCATCAGATATGCTGAGGCGTATCAGCCTCTGTCTGAGATACAGCTGAAATCCAGTGCCAGTTTTCCTTGTGTTGATTCTAAATTCAGCATAAGTACAGAAAAAGTCTTCGTGTTGTCGACATTTGTTGTTACTGAGATTGGTTTTCTTCACTGTTTTCCTCTTTGCACAGCAGAATGCTGCTGTTTCACCAACACCCGTTTGATCGAGCCCTGTGACGGGGGGCCTTCGCGGTGCCAGGAAAATGCTGACAAAATTAATGGACAGCACTTCCAAATTTCTGGGCGCCTGAATGGGTGACCACTGACCTAGCCACTGTGATTTGTGGTCACATTTTTACTTCCAGCAGGAACTGTTAAAAAACACTTTTTCAAATAATTTATTTCATGCTGGTCAAGGACACGGGGCTCAGCCCTCTGGTACTGCCAGCTTCCACGAGCTCTCCGTCACCGCGCTGTGCCCATTACACTGCTGCAGCTTTGTGGCACATCAAATTCAAGCCCTGTATTGCAGATCACGAAGAGTTTTTAGTTGCTGTATGCTTCTGTTTTTCAAAAGCTAGAACAACTAAAATAAAGGTGTTAGATCTATGAAAACTGGATAGGAAGAGAGACAAAACCAGGAAAATTGAAGACGAGTTATTCTGCAAAATCCATTTCTGTATTTGAAGTTTCAAAGGCAAATTATGCTGTTGGGCCTACATATTGTTGCTTTTGAGTTTTCCTTCCTTGAATTAAAGTTAAGTACCATCTGGTTTTGTCTGTCCTTTTTGCTTGTTTGTTTCTGTTTTTAACCCCTCCTCTTCCCACTTTCAGGTTTCATTTTCCAGGCTCAGGCTCTGTGTAAATTTCCTTTTGAAAAGTTGTCAGAAATCTCCTTAGTCTTCTGCACTTTTTTTCAGATGCAAACAAACACTAGGTCTTCTTACTATGGAATTGCTGTCTGTCTATCGTTCCCAGGAGACTGACTGCAAAACATATTAAAATCAAGAAATATAACCTGAGATTATAAATTACATACAAAGATTTCACAGTAAAGGCAACTCATCCCTGGACCAAACCACTGAGGCCAGGGTATCTGCCCGTAAGGTGTATGTAAGCCAAATAGAAGTAGCAGAAGTCACTGGATGAAGGACCAATGTCTGTGAAGCAGTTTGTGAATCCCAGTTCTTTCCTTAAGCTTCAGTATAAACCAGATTGGAAACTAGATTATCTATCGTAGGATCATGGACGTACCTGTTACATTGCTCTGCCATCACTGTGTGCTGGGCTGTAGTTTGGGCAGGTCTTCCTGCAGGCGTGACAAGGTGACGGAAGGAAGGGCTGGCAGAAATCCAGCCCAAATACACTACAGCTCAGATGCACCACTGCTCACATATGTCTAGATAAGCTGTGTGCTCCATGACACATGCATGTAGTAGTATCATTAGGTGCAGGAAAAAGATATAGCATTGAATCTACATTGACCTTAGGACACCTCAGTGTCTCAGAGCCAAGGAACTGCACTTGTTTGACTTGCTTGACAGTGAACCTGGGACAAAGTTGATCACACTGGGACTTGAGTTTTTCAGCAGTGGTACTCCAACAGGTGTTTTCCTTAAAGGATACAAAATTCAAGCAGCATTGTTTCTCCCTGACAGTTCACTCCACATGCTGCATCTCCTAAAATTTTACTAATCCTCTTGTGTCATGAAAAATTCATTTGCATGATATCTTTAGCTTCCGTTGCTCAGCACAGCCACACAGCGTCCTGCTAGAACTGCCCTACATCAGCAGGAAAGTGACAGAACTGGTAACCTGCAACTCTTTAGTAGAATAAGAAAACAAGAGGAGATTTGTTAATCAAAATTTGTTTAGCGTCTGGTTTCTTTCTATCTTTCATGTGTCCTTATTATGCAATCACAGAATTAAACTGACAGTTTTAGTGTGTCTGTACTGTCTGATGCAGTTCATCATACCCACATCAGAACAGTGACTTTTGGGGTCTTCTACCTGGAGCATTAAGCAGCAGAGGCAATTGTGACATTTTCCTGCCAAAATAGGGACAATTTTTAAAGCAATCAAACTGTATGGAAAAAGGATCGAAAACTTGTAAGTTGTTGGGATTGACAGTTCTACATAAATATTGTACATTCATGATGTTGACTACGTATTAACCACTAGCCATGCTCTCTTTGTGTTACAACAGCTTTTGCTGCCACCTGCCCCGTCACATGTAGGAACTATGTGACCTCCTACTCTTTGCCAGTTTGTTCCACAAACACAAATAACAGTAAAAATTATCATATGTGACTATATTCAAACAGATATGAAGAAATGTATCAATGTCTTCCTGTTTTGTTGTGGCTGGTCTCTGTCTTGCAGATATCAAACAAGTAATTATTCTTGGCTGTATATTTGGAATAGTCGGTCTTGCAGTCCTGGCACGTCTAGCTTTCTTATGCAGGAAGGAGAGGTAAGACTCAATTGAACTGAAAACATGAATGAACTTGCTAAAGAAATAGCAAGTTTTTTACCTTTTGAATATTTTTTCTCAATGACAAAGAAATCAAACATGGTATTTTCCTGCTGCTTTTATGTAAAACATCAAATCTGAATAGTCTTTGTGTCCTGCTGGGAGACTGTGAAGCAAAGTTGGAATTGTATTATCAGGACAGGTAAATGTGATTGATTGAGAAGGAACAGACTTTTTGGTCAAAATAATTTATTTGTTGCGTGCTAAGGCTACCTGATTAAAAGTGTTCTGTTTCAGAACAGGTGTGCTCGTGATACCAATAGGTAAATTTGATGTATTGTCTAAGGAGTGCATTGTGTGATACTGGAACTTTCCATGTGTCTTTGAACTTATTCTCACTTTTAGATATGCATGAATTTGCCTAGGGAATGCTTATATGTCTCTTGTGTCAAAGAGGTGAATAGAACTTGAAGATACATCAGTTTGCTGATCGTCATGAGGGTTGCTAGGTAGTTGCAAATGTATCAATATTTGGTGATATGTTTCTCTTAGCGAAAAAAAAGCCAATGTAAGGTCCAGAATTTACCAGTGAATCCCATGTTTCCTGCTTACACTTTTTTCCTCCGTCTTTTTGTACTCGAAACCCAACCTGCTTTCCAGACCCTTCATTATCAGTGATTTCAAATAAGTGACATTTACCCAGTTTCTTCTTTTGCTCTTATAACTTAGACCATTGTAGTAGAAAACAGAAATTGATTGTTGCACAGAGATAACAGCAAACTTTTAGTATTCTCTAATTTCATCACAGGTTGCTCAAATAGAAGGATTGCTACATATTTAGTGCTAGAGGTAGGTTAGGTTATGGTTGGACTCGATGATGCTGAGAGTCTGTTCCAACCGAAATGATTCCATGATTCTATGTCCTTGAGTCACTACTTTTGGTAATTTAAATATTTTGAATCTTCAGTAGTGTATGACAGGGAAAGGATATTGTTCCTTGGGGGAGGTATGTGCTGGAATTACACAGAATTAGTACTTTAAAAATTGGTGCAACATCACTATTCCACCTAACGCAATATTCTTCTCACCTTGATCTAAGCAGTGTCATTATGGTAATGACTTTTAACAGTCATCTCTAGCCTTTTTAAAACAAAACTTCTCCTTTGTTTTTATTTCCAAAGACACAAAGGCAACCAGAAACTTGTTTCAGAAGTTCCAGTTGTATCTGAAAAAGAACAATGAAATTCCAGAAGAGTTTTTAACGAAATACAGAAGCAGCATAGCATAGGATTAAATCATCCACAGCAACGAAGACAGACTTTCCACAAACAATGGTTGTATATAGTATGCTGTCATTTGATTTCTGCTTTCAATATAATGAGTATTGAATTGTATGGGAAACGCTAACCAGCTCGCTGGGATTATACCATGGCAGGCTCAGCCTGCTGTCTGTCGTGAGCAAAGGAAAATGCTTCTGAAAGGATCAGTCTCAAAGTTACAGGCATTATTTTCTTCTAACAGTCACATTTCTACCGACAGAAGCAGAGTTCTGACAAAATCAAGAGAGTTAATGATTTCCGTGCACTTTTCTTCTTTCACTTGAAAGCTGGTAAAATAAAAAGATTCCTAATCTACCATACTGGTCATTATTGAAGAAGCATTTGCCTTCTCTGAGGCCATGTAAGGCTGATCTAGATAGACGTGAAAGTGGCCTTGTGGTCAGATGGACTACTGACCAGTCGGGTTGAATTTGCATATTGCTAGGGTTTTTTTAGTAGCGAAGGAGAGATAATGAAGGTATTTAAATGTTGCATTCTTGCATCTTGGCAAGTCTCTGAATACCCACTCAAAGTGGCATTGTGGTTTAATTTCTGCCTTAATTTTGAAAGGGTACAATTGCAGGGGGGGAAGTGGAAGTACTCAGAAAATCAAGCCTTTCATTAACTTATAATGATTTTTCAAAAATCTATCTTTATTCAACTGTCCAATTAGAATCCATCTTCAAAACAAAAAAATCTGTTACCTGCACTGGAAATGTTTTGCAGAACGTGCAATATTTCTGTAATGTACATACTGTTTCTATGTTAATATATATCTGTATCACAGTGTGTTTCACTATCTTCATTAAAAAGTGATTTCTGAACTACTACCTTGTACGGAATCCTTTTGCCTACATTCCAAAACTTGCTTTTGCCTACATCCCAAAAGACTTGTGAAGTCAGTTCTGTATTGCGCAACTCTTTTTGATAGTGAAAGAATTACTAACTTCTGCAGGTTATTTGGTCTTGTTTTCCAAGGTCTTTAATTCATAAACCAGCAGAAAATCATGGTGCTTTCAAAAAGCAAGGACAAAGTATGTAAGAAATTTACAGGAAAACTAAACAAGTGAAACAGTACAGATTTTACATTATAATGGGAACGAGACAAATGGAAAGAAATGCCTCAGACCATGTATTACGAAGTATAAAATTATTCATTACTTATAAGCTGCTGCTGCTGTTGCCGTTGTTGTTTGTAAACAGAGACCCCAGACCACAAGCAGAAGAGTACAAAATGAGGAGTGATCTTGAATACAGTAGGTTGAAACAAGCAATTCTGTACAACAGAAAGAAAAAAGTCTTGTAAAAAAGAACTTTGAAAGAAGACTGGGGAAGGATCATTGGCAACAAACTGGCTGTCAATTGCCAGTGTGCTACAGTTTAATTTAAAAAATGATGTAGACACGTGTATCAACTGTGAGTGCACCTGATTAGTGGAGAAAGTGAGCAGCAGAATGAACGAAGGTGATTTTGCCTGGGAGTGCTGGAAAACTGAACTGGCCTTTTAAAGATACATAAAGTTGATTTTGTGAATTTCATTATCAATACAGTGTTAAAAATGTGTAAGCTTTCTCTTTTCCAGCGTCCTTCAGGAACAGAATGCCAGATAAAATGGAATGGAAATTGGGTGAATGGGTGACACAGGGAGGTCCCAGTCCTTGGGGAGGACAATGTCGCATGTGCTGTTAGACAGCATGGACAAGGAAGGGCTGCATGAACAATGACTTGTAAAGGAATGACAGCAGCACTTGATGTCAGTAGCTCAGGCTGGGAAGGGAGTATATGGAATTAATTAGAATTCTGGTCCTCCTGAAAAAAAAAAGTATGTTAAATTGAGTCGATTTCTATGAATCACAATTTTTGGCTTAGCCCATCATAAACAAAGCAGTAGTAAAAACAAATACCCACCACAAGCATTTCCTTCTGGTTGTTCTTGGTAACTCTCCCATCACAGCGATCTCTAATTCCTTATTTATATACACACAAGCATGCACATGTGTGCACACAGACACACACACACACGTATATTAACTGGCAACAAAATCATGTGCACTCTTGTGCAACCAAAATTCAGGATCAGGAACTTCAGCAGAATATTTGTAACAAATAACTGAACATACTTATATATTGTATCTGTTAGGAGGAATGAAATAGTTCTGCATTTACCATCCTAAAGTAAAGCATAACACCAAACTAAGAGAACACTGCTATTGTTTTTCAGCTTAAAAATTCTCCATTCACTAGGAATTCAGCTCAAATAAGAATCTGGCACATTATTATGCTGTGATATTAAAATACACATGTAAAGCCATGCTACTATGTAATCCTTTTTCTGCTTGTCATATATATCACAAAGGTCAAAAGAAATTTAAGCAGGGCCCTCACATCAAAATCAGCCTCACAGCTTTTCATGATGGGAGGTTTCTGCACGCTGAAGGTGAGATGTACCACACTGCATATGGATACAACAGCCAAGTACAAACTCTACTGTGTTCCTTCCTCTTTCATAGTAGCAAAATTGCTCTCTCCCTTTTAGATGTTTGAAGGTGTCACCCCATTACAGAGCAGTGGTGTAAAGGTGCTACAAGGACAAGAACGTTTCTCCTCCTGCTGTTCCTGGCAAAGCAAGTGTAACTTTCTGTGATTTTGCTGATGTGTTTTGGTTTGTTTTATTTCCCCTGTTGGTTGTTTTTTTAGCAAAGCAGCACTGCCATTGCTAAAACGTCTCACAGGTCACCACTTTGTAGAAGTTTAGACAATAGCTTTATAATGTACCCCCTTGAGGGTTTTTTTTCGGTCCTTTGCTGTCAGCAAGTAGATGAAAAAAAAAGCAGCTGTCTTTCTGCATTCACCATTCTCAGCAAGCAACGCTGCTTTTCCTTCCGGTTCCACGCTCTGTTTCTGTGTCTCTTTGCACGTTTGTGTTGCTCTGGGCACGCGCTCCTCTGTCCCGCGTGGGTGCCCGGCTGTGTGGGTGCGTGTGTCCATGTCCGCCCAGGAATGTCTCGTGTCTGTGTGTGCGTGGGCGCCCCTGTGTGTCCCTGCGTGCCCGAGCGCACCTGTGTGAGCCCCGCTGCCTGTGCCGGACCCCGCTCTGCGCGGCCTCCAGCTCCGCCCCGGCGGGACGCAGCCCGGGGCGGGGGTGCGCGCAGTCCGGCCGCAAAGCGGCTGTTCCTGCGGGGCACGGGGCGCACCGCCGCGGCTCCACCGGCCAGTCGTTGCTGTGGGGCGGACGATGCATTTCCACGGCTTTAGAATGACGTCCTAAATGGCGACGTGCGGCACTGGCACCTGGCCGCCCGCGTCGCCCAGCAAGGCGCTGCTCGCTCGCAGCCATCTGGCGCGCACCCGCGGCCCCACCGCGCCCGCGCAGAGCGGCCGTGCGCGGGCGGGAGCCGCACGGGACTACTGCAAAGTTCGTAGCGTTTTACTCCTGTTTACCCCCCCGCGCTTCACGGGATAAGAGACGCGCCGCACCTGCGCGCTCCTGTGTGCTGCCCCGCGACCCCCGTGGGGCTCCGGCCTGGCGGAGGGCGAGCGCGGAGCCGGGAAAGGGGCCGGCCCCAGGCAGAGCCCCAGGCTAGGCCGTGGGGTGGAGGGGCGCCTGCCCGGTCTCTCCCACGGCCACAGCGGCGAACTGGGTGCGGGAGGGCCGGGGGGAGCGAGGAGAGCGGGGCACGGCTCGCTGTGGGGCGGCCGAGCGGGGCGGAGAGGGTCGCCGGGCCGCTGCCTCGCTGACGGCGGCTACGAGGAGCCGTGTGCCGGCCCCGGAGCGAGCCCTGGCAGCCCGAACCTGTCGGTGTCAAACATAAAAGCAGAAGTTGTGCGGTCCCGCGCCGCAGCAGGTTGGGATGTCGGTCTCTATCCTTTCCTGTCACATGGCTGGTAATAGGATCCTTCATCTGCCACTCGGCACCTCGCCGGGGCGCAGTTACAGGACACATGCTGTAGGGCCTGCGCTTCCCGCACTTCGCGCTCGTCCCGGCCGCCCGTGACCGTCTCTGCCCCCGCAGCGCTGGGGCTGCCGCCTGCGAGCGCGGTGCGGACCGGCGGCCGCTGCCCATGGAACCTCCCGCCCTCGCCGCCGTCCTGGCCCTCTCGGGGCTGGCGCTGAGCTGCTGCCGCGAGCCCGTTCTCTCCGGTGAGTGACGCGCCGCGGGGAGCGGGAGGGGGGCGCGTTGGGGGCTGCTCCGCGACCTGCTGGCAGCGCTGAGCGGCGGCGGAGCCGGGCAGCGGCTCCCGGACTCCGCAGCCTCCCGCGGAAGGGCTCTGCCGCCCGGCAGCAGCTCCTCGAGGTCGCGACGACGTCCCTTCCTGCTCGCCGGGCCGGCGGACGGCTCGAAGCCGCTCATGCGAACATGCGGCGTGCGCCGTTCGCAGCGTGGGGGTGTTTGAGGGTCTCCTTGAGCTTGCTGAGCTGGGAGCTCGGAAAACTACATGAAGGCAGGAGATACGAGGAAGATGAGCAGCGCGTTTTTTTTATCAAAGTGGTTTGGTAGCTGGCTCGGTAGAACAGGGGCATATGCAGGGAGTGTGGGGTTCGGTTACACTGGGGAATGAAACGAGTGATGGCAGCAGGACAGCACCGGGGTGCAGTGCCGGGGCTGGGAGGGTGGTCGTCCCACCTGGCTGAGTGTGCTGCCCTTGCTGCCTTCCCTGTCAGGCATGGACCCTCTGACCCTTCAGGTTCTTGTTCAGCCAAGAAATCTGGGAAGTCTGAAGCTTTGCTACCTGTTAGGATGATTTTTCACTTAAAATTTCTCTGCATCCTTTTGTCCTCATCTCAGTTGATACTGATGATTTCAAGTACCACAATTCTCCTCTCATAAATGTTGGCCCAGCTTTGCAAGATCTGAAGTGGCTGTTCCAGATGATCAGCGTGTCAGCCATCAGATGTGTGGTCCTCATGTATACATTTTGCTTATTCTAATATTTGCTATTTTTTATAACATAGAATTCGCTCTACTTCATTTTGCCATGAACAAATACTTGCTCATCAAGATTTCGTAGATGCATTGAATTAGGTTTGGAAAATACTTACATAGACTTTATTGGGGGAAAAAAAAGCGCCTTTTACCGGAAAGAGAACTCAGAAGGTAAATTTTGTAACTTCTCAGAAGTTACCTGAAGTGAGTAAAACATGAGAGTATTTTGCGATAAGCATGTGGAGGTTTGCCTAGAGGGGGACATACCTAGACCACGTCTAACAGTCTCTTCCCAGTTGCATTAGGACATTTGGTGCATGCAGTAGGTACTCCTTCCTTTGCTTAAGTTGAAGATTTTCTTCTTGTAAGGTTTCTGAGCAGAACTGCAGACAGAACACTCTGTGTGTTACTGTGTCAGCAGACAGCATGACAGCAAGTGCAGGATGTGTCCCACTGTGAATGTTGGGTTCATAGGCTGCTGAGAGAGTTCTGTTTACGCACCTGCACTTCCATCCTCAGCCACGTTCTAACTGCAGGCACTGGCAGCCACTAAAGGGGACAAAGATGCCTGAGCACAAGCAGCTGGGGCGGGGTGGATAGAGGAAGAATATATAATGCAAAGGAGAATCGATCTAGCAAGCACTGCCACCTGTGTGTCTTCTGCTAAAGAACCTGGCAACAGTGCAAATCTACATTTCAGCAAGGACCTGTAATTTATATAGCATGTACGAAATGTGCAGAATTGCTAATCTGGACAAACCATACCTCAGAATCAACTTCTTGACCGTTAGTCCCACAGGACCGAAACAGGATCAGCTGGGTCAGGTTGCACTTGAAGCTAGCAGAGTTCTGAAATGACAAACATAAGTATTTATTCTGTAAGGCAGTTTGTCATATGGTATGATCTAATAACTATTCCCGTTGTATCAAATGCATGTCTTATGTTTCTTGTAAAATGCGGTCAAAATACATCACAGAATCATAGAATCATACAGACTGCGTTACACTATCATTTGCTAAGATAGGGGAGAAACTTTAACTTCTGGAATTGCCTTGTGAAAAATTACTCAAATTGTCAGAAATTAGAGTTAACATTCATTTGTGCAGGTTGTACTGTGTTACTTTTCACAGAATGTTTCTGCTTTGCTGTGTGATGTCTGATGGTTTCTATTAATCTAAACACTGACATTTGCAGCATTCAGACTTCAGTCATACTGCATTTCTCAAGTGAATCAGAAATCAGAGATGGATTGCCTAACATTAAAGGACTGTCTAAATTGGATGAGTTTTGTATTACAAGGCCAGAGAGATAGAAATGCCTTTGGCAAATTTTAGTTTCAGTGAACAAATGTTATTTTATATACTCAGTGCAAATGTTCTCACTTCTAGTTTCTTTATTTTTAGTGTTAATTTAGTTTCCCCATCAGAAATGTAAATGGTTATCAGCGTCTTTCTCCTTTTTCTGTTTTCTTTCCATTTAGCAATACTGGATCACCATGTCCTTGGTTTTCTTCCAAGCTGAGTCTTTCCTTTGAGCTGCTATCTCAGCCTGCTCTCACAAACCTTGTATCTCTTGTCACCTTTTCCTGCCTATCTCTTGCTGATTCAGGGAGGCACTTCTACTTGATACACTTTAAGCAATCATCATAGAAATATGAAAAAAACCCCAAACAAACCAGAACATTTCTAACCAGACAAAAAATGCACTACTTAGATACTTCAGCATATCATGCTTGTACATGCACGGAGCGTAACTCAAAATCCAGAGTTATGTGAATGGATTTAGGCAGGATGGAGCCAAAGAAGTGGGAGGGAGGCAGGGATTACACGCTGCCAGCTGCAAAATTTGCATTCTTTGTCATATCACACCATAATGGTTGTGCAATTGACCACTCCCTCCATCCACACAGCGGCCATGGCCCATCCTGATAGAATTTCCGAAGGGATTCAGTCTGCCACGCTTGACAATGGAACAACAGTTTTAAAACTTCACAGGGAAAGAAAACAAATGGGTGTATTAAGGAACAGAAATTCTTACGGGGCCACATCATGCATTCTTACTTTCAGTGATAACGAATCACAAGACAAGCGTGTTTGCATCTTGTGGCTGAGGACTAACCAGCAGCTGCAAAGCCGTGGCTAATATAGCATGTTTGTTTTGCATGAATAAAAAGAAAGAGAGGTACAAAACACATACTTTTAAGTATTAGAAATAATGGTAACTGCCTCTCATGCTTATATCCTAATTTGCCTACTTCCAACGTGGACCAGAAAAGCTCTAGCCAGTCAGATACTGTTTATGTGTGTATATATATATATATATATATAAATAAAAAAGGAGACGTGCTGAAAAAGTGGTGAGATTGAAGGTTAGTAATCAAAGTTTTACAAGAATAGCAAGTTCACATATATAACAACTCACATACTGCTGGGGAGTACAAGTATGGAACTCTACATGTCTGTACATTCCCAGGAATGTACATTCTTACAAGTAGCACTTGAAGCTAGCTTACAGAACAGATCGGTGCTTAAGTCGAGCTTTGATTGAATGTCATGTGAGTACTCACTATGACTAGTCTCTGGTTTGGACCAGTGCTAAATAAGACCCTTGTTCTGACCAGCAAAAATAATTGTATTTGAGGACTTTGAAAAATTACTTGTGTATGTCTGTGTGTGTGTTTGTGTCTCTGTGTGAGAAATGTTACTTTTAAACTACAGGCAGAGTACCCCACACTGCAAAGGAGAAATGATCAGCTAATCGAGTGTCCTTATAGGAGCACATCAGAATTTAACTAGCTGATTTACCAAATGGGGGTTATTGTCTAGCAATTCTGAAAATTGCAGTTTTAAAGAAAGATTGATCTTTCCTGAGGTATTTTCTTTATTTCCTATCAACTGTTGTGTTGTGGGTTTTTTTTACTGTTACTATGTAGGTACCCAAGCCTGATAGTTTTGATAAGGACTTTTGATATATTAGTATTAATTGGAATAGTTAAGTATTGACATGTGAGAATGCTACACTGATTTTTTTCTCTTGAGTAGGTCTAAACCAGCCTTATACTTCCCAAAAGTATTTATTTTGCATCATAACAATGCGGACTGAGATTTTTTTCCCCTGACCAATCATAGGACGGTATGCAAATGAAGCTTTGATTCAATCGATAAAACTGCATCTTCAAAGAAAACCATCGCACTGCTAAAAATATTTTTAATAATGACCACAGAAGCCATATTTGTCTCTTTGATCTCCTGAAGCTTCTTCTGGTTTTAATCAGTGTTCCCACATGAAGAACTGTGGCAACCTATGATAATAGAATCCCTATTCGCATCCATAGGGAAACAAAACTGTTCTCATCTGAAGAAGGTAGTTTGGTGTTGTGCCCCTTCCACCCGTGGGCCCCTGCCTCTCTTACTGCTGGGGTATCTTGGCGTAACTTAAGTGGTTTCTGTCCTTTCCTCTGTGCGTTACTCTCTCATTGAAGTGTTTCTGCTGTCTAATTATACCCTTTCAATCAAATTAGAGACTGCAGCATCTGGTTAGTGCCTGTAACTGTTGCCATCTGCACCTAGATACAGTGCTTTCATTTAAGGAGGAGTGCTTAAATTGCAGGCTGTGGCAAGAACTAGGAGAGCACTTTAGGTAGGCTGGAAATGACTTAAAACTCTGCTTAGAACACTATGTGAGCACATGCATCAAGCCACTGACACCTGGTCATTATCGGACCTGGCACCTTTGGTTCCGTATCCTTATATTCTGATTAAGCATTTTTCTGACTCTCCTGAAAGACTCAAGAAAAACAAGTTAGAACTGAGCAGGCACTTACAGCATGTAAATTCAAGGAACCTTTATTTCTTGCTCCAGCTTTACAGGACATTTAATATTCTGGCTATCACACCATTGTAATGAAACACAATATTTAAATAGCTCCCATGTTCATTTACCTTTCATTAATCTGCAGATATTTGAAAGAAAACTTGCTTCTTGTTTGGCAGTTTTCAGTGAAATAGTAACAAGTTTGTCATTTCACTCTCAAAAGCTACGTACATGCCCCAAACTTAGAAAAGCACTCTAAGAAGTTATTTAAACCACCCTGAAACCTCCATCTCTTCAGTTTGCAATTTGTAATGTCATTAAATGTATGTCTTTGTAAAACAGGGACTGTGAAGAATGCTCAGGACATTTAAAAGATTTCCCACTTGTCAGCCAGAAGAGTGTTTGACAAGGAGCTAGTTGGTTTTGTCTGGTTGGTTTTGGTGGTTGTTGTTTTGTTTTCATCTTATTGGTACAGAAAGGGCAGCAGATGAAATTCAAATGTTTATATTTTTTCTGTCCCTAGTAATGTGGCACAAAATGAGAGTTTCTCAGGTAACTGGGCCTCTGGCCATTAAGGACTTAAGAGATTAAACCCAATATTTGGAAGTCCATCTTAGAAAATCATTGGAAGCCAGTGCAGACTCTGAAATGTCAGTGTTTTATCGTCAGTGCTTCACTCAGTCAAAAAGTCAGTCTGTTATATTCTGCACTACCTTAATTTTTCAAATGATCCTAAAGTGGCGCCCATGTGGAGTGCAGGCAGCCATACAGTCCCAAAGTAAAAAAGGCATAAATGATCATTGTAAGGTCCCTACATCGAAGAAGAAACCGAGACAGATGGAAAAAATTTCTACTACAGCTGCTGTTTGATCTTCCAAATGTTGATCTGGCTCTAATAAAACTAATTGTGAACCTGTATCACACACTGAGCATTCACTCGTAGTGGACAACCATCCCCAGGCTTATTTTCTGTTTTTTCTTTCTAGCAGTTGCCACTCAATACGTACTGACCTAGACTCAGGATTCATTTAAAAATAGGAGTTATTTTTCTGTCAGCCATGGCACCTGATGTGTTGAAAACAAAACAGCCGTGACAACACACTGCTGCCCGTGTTTTCTCACTGAGGCTGATAAACGTTATCCTTAACAGGACTTGTTGGAACCCTCAAGCTTTTCATGGCTAGAACGACTGCAGTGGCTCTATTAATTGTGTTTGCAGATATCCCCACGCAGCAGTAGAAGCAGCAGGGTCATTAGGCAGTTAATAGAGTGAAATCATCACAGACGTTGATTTCGGTCACAGATTTGACACAAGCCTCCACTTCAGACTATGTCTGAGACCCAGCTGACTGGGATCTTAGAAACATGAGGAGGTTGGTGACTTCAAGATTTGAATGATCACAGCTTTCTCCATGTCCTGTCTAAAACTGTAGTGATTTAATATAGGCTTGTGGTTGGTGGGATAGTTTAAACTGAGCCTTGGGTGCATGAACAGAAACCAGGTGACAGATCTGTCAAGCTCGAGGAAGCTGTCAGCTCTGGCCTCCACAAAGCGCCTGTTCTTCCCGTGCTGTCTGCTGTTTGCAGAGGGCTTGGGTACAGTGCAAGTTCTGTCACAGTATACCACGGTCTTACAAATCTTTAAGGAACGAGGCTTGATTAAATTCATAGAACTGGTATTAATTTCCTTGAGTCACAGTTCTGATGTTAGATTCCAAGCAAAGGGCTTCATAACCTAAAGTAACATGTCCACCAATATAAGGCAATTGGGTCCACTGGGAGGCAGAAAAATAAAGGAGAGGTGGCTGGTTTTAGTAGTTTTATCCTCCCCCTCCCCAACCCCTTTTACATAATCATAATCTACCGAAGAGAAATAAGGTGATTTGAGGAATCCCAAGAGTTTTACCAAGAGCATTCAGTCCAGTAGTTTCTGACTGTTTTATTTAGATGACCTCTTCTGGATTAGTTTTGTGCAGACAAATCTGGGTGACCTTCTTTAAGCTCATCTTTTCATAGAGTTATTGCACCAGTGATGCAAGAGGAAAAGAAGGATAGAGGTTCTAACCTCCTCCAGAATCTCTTAGGACTTTTGTCTTTGAAGAACAGCCTATAGATTTGAAATGGAGAGGACAATGGTCCGTCTGCAGATGAAGCATCTGCTTTGCACCTTCAGCACATTGGGAACAGTAATTTCATAGTGAGATCACTAGGGTAGTGTCTTGGCTGTCGTGCAGCAAAATATGATGAAATCACTATGTATGATGAATAGAAGAATTGATCCAAGATATTGAATAAGCTGAGATGTCTGTACCTGTGTTACTAGGAATTTTATAGAAAACAGTACAAAATTTATCTCAGCAGGTCTCAAAGCTGATTGTTCAAGATAAAAGATTTGATTTTTTAAACGCCAATATTTACTTGAAAATATTGCATGCCAATGCTATGGCAAAATTATTAGTAATCATTAACAAAATGAAAATTCCATAGCAAATCCTTGCACAAAAAGTGTGTGTTTCATTTGGTAACAGCTGCTACGTTGCAGAACTTAAAGTTTTAATTTCAGTTTTTCTGCGATAATCAATGATTTAATGTGGTATCTCACTGCCTCCTCCTTTCACATCTCGACACTAACAAAGCCAGGGGAGCTTCACTAAACCCTACTGGCACATCTTTCCTGAACCTCTTGGTAATGCTAAAGGACACAGGAGGCACTCTTACAGCTCCCTGTTGTCTTGGGAGCAAAGAACTGCAGCTAGAGGAATGAAGAGAGCTCTGAGTCTTGTGCAATGAAGTTTGAAAAAACCAAAATATATATATATGTAAAAGCTGGCATGAAAATGAAAGGCAGTTGCTACTGCAAGTTAAAGCATGGGCCAGTCTTAGCAGATATTCAAATGGGCTGATGTTAATTTCAGTTTAGTCTGTGTGCCAGGTTACATTCAGGTATTGTAGCATTCCTTGCATTTCTAAGTAGATGTTAGTACATATTGCTTCTCATTTAGAATGGAGAAGCAAAAAGGTAATAGCACTAAGCTGAAGTAGGCACCTTTTCTGGATTTATTTATCCCTTTTCACAACTGCTGCTTTATACTGTATGTTGTTTTGTGTATCCAGTTTGATTATGCTTTCCTCTCTCTTCTGCCAAATTCACCAGCTTATATTTTTCAGCTATGACATAGAAAAACTTTTACATTACCTGCAAAGCAAGAGAGGTGTTGAAGAAAGTTGCAAAACTGTGGTGACTTCAAAGTGTTGTTTTTTCATGTGCTTATGCAAAGATCTGTGGTGGCCTGAGTACTGAAGACCCAGATTTGCATTTGAAAGTAAATGTGTGTAGTTCACCTGCATGGCTGAGGCAGCCAGGTAAATTACAGTAAGGAGGAGTAGTGACTTGAAGCTTGTTTTTGTAAAATTAGATAGCTTTCTGTCCGTGAATGATAGCAGTATACATTAATGGCTGTGCAGACACCTATGTGCCTTCAGCAACACAATTCCATTTAATAGAAATCCCAACTTGCCTAGGCATGAAAACATGCAGTGAAGGCACAGAAACATCAGCTTTCATGTGCTGTGTAATAAAACTGTGAAATAATCGTTATAATTGTACCATTCTGCTGTTTGTGGG
The DNA here is from genome assembly GCF_963082525.1 of Nesoenas mayeri. NCBI lineage: Eukaryota > Metazoa > Chordata > Aves > Columbiformes > Columbidae > Nesoenas > Nesoenas mayeri. The sequence goes on along the minus strand of NC_137565.1, from coordinate 6,956,309 downwards.
CCCAGACTAAACTAATTTCAAAGGCACGGTTTTAATAATACATCTCCCCTTCTCCCACAGGATTTCTAAATAAATAAAAGAAGGTGTACTGTTAATATCAGGTTTAAGCAGGTCTCTGTAGCCTTGTTTTCTGAAGAACATTTAGTGCGGGACACCTGAGATGAGCACACTCCACTTCAGAGCGCGCTCCCTGTCCCCCGGGGCAGCAGAACATCTCTGCAGCTGTTCCTGGTTTCTGCTATCAGATCAAACAGAAGGTTGCACAGCCTGCAGTTAGAAAGAAGCATTTGTGACTTTCCCCAGTAATGCTACTCAGTACAAATCAATGCTTATATATAATGAGCAGTTTTAACAGTCATGAACTGTTGTATTTGAATACTATTTTAAAAGCAATGCATGGATGATAAATCTTACCAGCTATTAATGATAAACAGAATGGCCTTATTTATTACTAATTACGGTGCGTGCTTCTGGAAGATGATCACAGAATCACAGGCTGGTTGAGGTTGGCAGGGACCTCTGGAGCTCATCATCTTATTCAGTGCCTCTCTCAGGCACCATCACCTCAAGCAGGCTACCTAGGACCATGCCCAAATGGCTCTTGAATATCTCCAAGGATGGATTACACCCTCTCTGGGCAAACTGTTCTGTGCTCTGTCACCCTCGCAGTCCATAGTTTAATTAAAAATGTTTTGCATTTTTAGTAAATGTAAATTTTTTCATGCATATGAATATTTGATCAGAAGATGTCATCAATAAAACACTGCAAAGCCAGGCAGCATGAGATTTGTAGTTCAGTTGGGAAGGGGATAGTGTACTTAATGACTAGAGAAATCATTCTCTGCTTTGATTTCTGACTTGCTGAACATTAGGAAGCTAGGAAAACAAACATAAATGGGAGAAAATGTGAGGCACAGGAATGCTGACCTGTAAGTTTTAATCTAAAAGCATAAATGCTTTTGTAGCAAATCACAGTATCATGATTATACTGTACCGAAGGAGGTCCCTTTCTAAGGTAATTCAGGCCAAAGAAAAAAATGCCTAAGAATTTTTCAAAATCAGGATGTAAATGTTTGCAAGATCCATGCCTACAAAGTCTTTCACTTTATAAAGTTCAGATATTCACAATTTTAGTTAAACTGGCATAAGATTATGGGTATTATGCTGACAAGTGGCAGGCTGATAACATCATCTAAATTTATTCTTTGAAAATTAACAAGATACAGATTTATTCTAATGAGTAAAACATGGGGAAAACAGTAAAAATGTAGTATACTTGTCCAGAAAATGCATGTTAATTGTATTAAACACTCTTCAGACCTGTCTTATACATTGCTTAGTAAAGTAATGAAATCATAATGTCTTCAATAGCTGTTTGAGAGAAAATTTAGATCCCAGACAGCATCTTTAGTTGCCTAAACAATGCAGGAAACATATTAGTGAAAGGAAACATGGTCTTTTGGGGAAGGGTTCGAGGCTGAGGGAAGAACAACCAAAAACAAAACCTACATTCATTCTTTCTCTTTGTCCATTTCTTCCCAGAATGTTATACAGCAAACGGGGCTGACTATCGTGGCACTCAGAACCAGACCTCCCAACATGCGGGGAAACCTTGTCTGTTTTGGAATGAGACCTTTGAGCATCCTTACAATACTTTGAAATACCCCAATGGGGAGGGAGGGCTTGGAGAACATAACTACTGCAGGTAAGAAACATCTCATTGCTACTAATGTTGCCAGTATACTCAGTGTTACTTTAAGCAGTTGACACAAAATTAAGAAACTTCCTGTTACACAGTGAAGAATGTCAGAACCATGGATATCTAACAGGTTTTGGTTTACCCTGGATCTACAAGAACCATTAGTAGAATAACTTTTTCAACCCAGCTCTAACTCAAAGTCCATATCATATATCCAATCTATAATTTGGCATGATGAAGAAAGACTAGAGATTACTTAAATGAAAAGGTGGAGATAATTAAAAAAATGATCCAAGTCAGAAGTACGGAAGCACTAATGGGTGTCTGTAGAAGTCTCTGGAACATGGTTTTTACCCTTCCCCAAAAGCCTGGTTCTGTTATACACGCTGTTTCCAAGTCTTGTGCTTATGAAAGTCATGTAGTCACTAAGAACTCTCAGTGAGCATAAGCTGTTTATTACTTGAATTCGGAAGCTCAGCTGTCAGTGGTTACAATACCAGCTCAAAGCAGGACAGATCCACTCTCATTTCCTTGCCTTCTAGAGAAGTTCTCTGTAACTAGGGATAGAACTCTGAATGGAACTTCAATAAGAACTTCAGAATTTAGAAGCCAAATAAGACCCTAACTTCAGAGATGTTTAGGCTCTGCAGGCTATTTTCAGCCTGCAACATTTAACTTTGTTGTGCCTCAGGAAGTGACGTGCACTTCTGCCTTTGCAGGACTGACCAGCTAGGTTTTTATGCCCACCTGTACCCGCTATGGAAATAGGTGGGGAATAACGTGGTAGACACATTCCTTAAACAGTGATAATCATCAGCTCATCTAGGATGCACAGAAAGTTAAGTGGTATCTCTTGCTTACTGGGTAATGGGAGTGGAAATGTTTAAACCAAGAGATTAAGACTTGAGTTACCTGGGGCATAGCAATAAAAGCTCTAGTGTTTCCTTCATGAGAAGGTTCAAACACACCCCAGTTCTCCTGGAAGATGCCTTTACTTAGCAGGTTATAGCTTTCTAGGGTGGAGCCTATACACTTGCCACCTTCATGTTGAAATGGTTTCACTGTAAGCAGTATAAATCAGGATAAATGAGGCAAAATTAATATGGAGGAGTTCAGCACAATTGCTGTGTCACAAACATAGGGTCCTACTTCTCTATTCAAGAACTTTTCCGTATTTAATTGGAAATAGACATTCCAGAAAATCTGACAGAATCAGAGCCAGCCAGTTCATGGAGCGTAAGAAGGCACAGAAAAGAGGTCTTGTGACATGCGGCAGGCAGGTGACCACATTGATGACAGCACTCAGTGGCACTTCCAGTCTATCTGATGACTCAGGAGGGTATTTCTACTGAAGAACACTGGTGAAGGACAGGGAAGAAAAGGACTTACTCGGGACCTTTTGCAGTGGCTATGGCAGCGCTTCAAAAATAACACTGTTCAGTGTGTTGCACCAGCGGATTGTTTTCAGTCATAGAAGGGGAAAGCGTTATTGCCAAGCTCTGAACTGACCATCTTTTTGATCAATTCAGCATCTTACAGAAGCAAATAAAAACACGCCATCTACAAGACAAACTCTGTAGAAGCTGGGAAATCTCTTTAGAAAATGGCCTGGAAAGCAGATGAGCCCATTGAGCTGCCTGGTATCAGATCCAGATTGGCACGTTAGCTCTGGGAGGACTGTCTCCCTATCGAAAGCATTTCACACCAGCTTCGCAGCCTGCCCATGTCCAACACCACCAAATGCGTAACAATTCTCATGGCATGGAAGGAGCTGTGTCTCTCAGTATGCTTACTAACACAGCTTTTTAACCTTCATCTGCTAGGTGTTAGATTATCCTCTCTGAGATGGAGTTTGAGTGGAAGGTTCACCATTTCCTTCCTTATGCTATATCACTTGGCCCAGGAATATTCTCACAGCTGTATGGAATGATGATCCTAACTACCAGATGCTTTTTAACTTCACATTCTGTTGGAAAAAAGGCTTGGAAAGTCACAGTTTTAAGAGTGTCAGAGCATATCTTTAGCGTGCAAACCTTGTTGAGACCTTTTGAGTGAAGATTGCGCTGTTTTAGCTCTTTCTCTGCCATTCATTTGCATGGTGACAACGGACAAGTTGATCTTTCCTTCTCTGAGGCAACACATATCTCACAAGGCTTTCTTAAGGCATCGTGCATTGCTTTGAGGCTCAATTTTAGGGACAACATTTGAACAATCTAATTTTACACTTAAATCATTAATCAGAAGCACATTATCTCTCCATGGGTGGTCATTACTTGTATTACTTTGTTTACTGCAAGACACCCTGTTAAGATGGAAATGCCTCATAATGTTCCACTAAACCTCATTTCAGCCATAACAAATCTGTGCGGACTGAAGTTTTTGGAGATTTTGAAGGATGCTCAGTTGTTTTCCAACTTACATGCTTTTGAGGTTCAAGGCAAAGTTCTCTGCAATTTCCTTGCATTTTGTGTGGAGTTCCATTACCTTGATGCAATTACAGACATCTGATTTCTATCACACAGGTGTTTTCCATGCAGGTGTGTAATTTCCAGTACAAGCTTTCCTTGATTTTAGTCTTTTACTTTCTTTAGCCACTGGAAGCTCTGCCATTACACCTAAATTCCTAGAACACTAGTCTGAGGCTTTCCTCCTTCGCTATTTTTACTAGTCTGTTTGAAAGCGTAGCCAGCAGCGTTTTAGTCAGCTACATTGAATTCAACTCACCAATTGTCTTCAACATTCTGTTATTTGACCAAAAAAACATCCCCAGCAGTTCTGAAATGGCATCTCCCACAAAGAGTTGTTAACGTGCCCAAATGACAACATGCAGCTGAACTGACACTTCGGTGTAGGGGGGGTCTCATTAATAGAATTCATGCCAAAGTACATGATAAAAAGATGGCAGTTGGCTCTAGTTACAAGAAGAGATTGCATTTCAACCCGATTGGCCAAAATAATTTATTCTCTTAAACTGATATTTTCATTGTGAATAGTTTTCTAAAGTGTGTGTAGAAAAATCTTTAAATAACCCAATGACTAATTAGGAATGATATAGGAATGTAAATGATGCTGCAACAGCAAAGAATAGCTATGAACACGTAAGGAATTATCTCATCCATCGATATATCAGTTCAGTGGAACAGATTTATTTAGCTTTGCTGAAGGAGAAGAAAAGACCTCAGTCTTTCCCAGAAGACTTTCTGGGATGAGGAGTCTGGACTATTTTGTACCAAGCCAAAAATGAAGGGACCCGTACACAGGATGTGGGGCTGAAAATGTTCCTTTCAATGCTGTCCAGATAGCTCCGCACCTTTAGACTTAAAGAAAAAAGAAGTTAAGTTTCAGACATTACTAGCGTTTTATGCTTGGTATGTACTGTAATAACCAAAGTTACCTGAACTCCCTGACCACTTTTGCATTTTTCTTGGTATGTAAGTCCAACAGGTTAAATATTCAATAGGTATTAGAGCAAAAATAATGATGACACTGAAGCTTACTAAGATTTATTTTTATGTGGGTTTTGACAGTATTTGATGCCTTTTCACTCACTGTCTCTAATTTTTCTCTTTTAGGAACCCTGATGGAGATGTCAGCCCATGGTGCTACATTGCAGAGCATGAGGATGGAGTATATTGGAAATACTGTGAGATTCCATCCTGCCGAAGTAAGAGCACCATGCAGGTTTTTTTAGGCCTGCATCTCTTTCTAAGGGATAACTTACATGTAAACTGTTAAGCAAAAGAGTAGTTGTCCTTATGTAGACATACTTCCCATTGGAAGAAACATATTTCTTACTTGAGATTAGGAAAACAAAATCAAACACAAATGAATCTAAAGTGACTTTTTACTTTGCCTACGGTTTTCTATTTTCACAAATGTGAGGTTGTGATTCACATTTTACAAATACAGAAGCGGGACCTTAAGTTGTTTGACTTTCACCTAGATGTAAATACAGATTAAAGAGTCTAATTTAAATAACACAAAATCATTCAACACTCTGATACTCATTGTTCAGAGGACGTCTTACTCTGATTTTTCTAACATACCAGGTCCTATTTAGGAAACATGACCCTCCTAATTAAGAAATTTATCTTGGTCTAAAATGAAAGAATTTGCATTTTCTTTAAAGACCACAGATGTTAACAAATTCTCTGGATATGGCACCAGTAAAAAAGCTGAAAGGCAAATTCTCTCCACTCCATTTGTTCTACACAAAGGACCCTTTTAAAAACAGCCTCACTCATTTTCTCTGTGGTGGGGAGCAGAGGATTTAAACTTGGACACTTACTTGCACAGATAATCCAGACTTATATTTACAAAATGTCCTTTTGACCAGTAGCAGCTGCTTCAAGCATTGCACTGAAACTGGATACTAGAAAAAGGAATTGCAGCAATTTAGAACAAACTGTACATAGCAAGCCCATCCAAGTCTTAATACAAACCTCATGGCTTATGAAGCTGTGTAAGTAAAAAAACTTGTATTTTTTACCAGATTTTCTGTTTTCAGTAAGCATGATGCTAAATCGCAGGACCATCAAAGCCAACTTGTAAAGTGCATTCTACAAAACCCACATCTTGTGATGGAGCAAGAAAGCAATTTTGTAAAAACATCCTATTTGAAATTTTTAGAGAAGTAGAAAAGTTGTGTTATATAAGCTTGTTTTGCATAATTATATTCACTACTAGAAAAGGCAAGTATCTGGAGCTTAATTTACCTATAAACTATACCCACATAATACCTCTACAATGCAAACAGCATGAGGTGTCTTGATTGCCTGGACAGATTTGCATGCAGTGATTCACTCTAGCAATAATGAAGAATCTACAGTCAAGAGTTTTTTGTGATGAGTATGATTTCACATGATTATATCATGTGTCTCGTTCACTAGTATTTATACATAACACTAAATGTTTCATTCAGAAATGTGTTCTGGCATTCTGCGTGCGTAAACACGCTATACAGAGTTCAGCAGTGTTAGAGGAGGATGAATGGGCACAATCACAGCAGACAGTGGTAGTTACGGGAATGGACATAAAATAAAAGGCAAGAAGCAGCACTGAGTCCTAAGAACATGTGCGTCTCACATGGAGAATTCAGAACTGGATGCTTTAATGGTTTGTTTGCAATGTTGCAGCTATTCCTGACTTTTTTTGGTCTCTTTGTTAGTTAGGTTAGGTTAAAATTCAAAGGAAATAACAAATTATGCTCCCAAAAGGTAAACGATAGACTTGCTGTCCCACTTAATTGCATTTTCATGTTTATGTCCTGCATGAGTCTCCTATTATAAACAGATTGCATTACTGGAATAGTGTTTCCTGCGTGGAAAGCCAGGGAGGTTATTCAGAGCGGCATTGGTCACCCTGTAAGATTGACCTGTGTACATTTTAACACCAGAACACTGAGGGGAGCTTGCACAATGGCTACTACCAGTGCAAAAAGCTAGGAGGCTCTTGAAAGACAGCTGGATGAGCATGGCTGGAACAGGGTTTTGAGCTCAAAAGGATGAATTCCCTGATTTAATACATGTGCCTTAGCATATATTATGCAGAAACTCTGATGTTTGCCAGGACCTCATTATGTCAGATGCTGCTTAAATGAAAAATAGCATGTTTGCACAAAAGAGTTGACCTTTTAAGCACAAGTGAACAAATAGATACAAATGGGTGAAGACAGTGTAAGAGTAAACCATCACTAATCTGTGTGAACAGTAATGGCAGAACATTGACTATCTCTTTTGCCAAACTTCTTTTATAGGCTAAACATTAAGAGCAAATTAAGGCAAAAGATGATGTTGGAAATTTTAAAATCCCAATTTGGTTTGATATAGTATGAACGAGGAGAATTTTATTCTAACATACTAAAATATTGTTGAAAAAGCAGTAGTTTGTGATTGCTGTGGATCTGATATAAAAGCAGCGTTTGCCAATTAGATCTTCTCCAACTCAGGTTACAAATGATCTCCCCTCTACTAATATGCTTTATACTATAATACGTACTCTGATTACTCTTTAGTAGCAACTCAGTGGTGTCTTGGGTTCAGGACCAGCCCACCAGTAGCCATACGAAGAACCGGTGTATCAAAAATCACAGGAGTAATTTTTGTTGTTTATTGCTCCAGCTCAGAAGAGTGTTTAATCATATATTTGATGTGGGACTACTAAAGTGCTTTTAGCTGAGCATATATCCTTGGGCTCATGTAGTTTATTGATTTGATATCAAGGTAATTTGAAGAGCTGGGCACTGGCTTGGAATGTACTGTTCACTGTTGGACTAGATTGATGCTGCTTCTGTTTACTCCCAATCACACGACACTAATTTTGTTTGCTAGAAGTGAGAAAGTTGAAATGATACTGGGACACCAGAGAGACTAATTAGCTTTGGGATGTACCCAAATGGTATGCTTTAGTTACAAAATGTAAGAATTTTTAAATTACTCAGTCTGGTTTCTTAGCATGGAACATGTTGAGGTACTGATCCCCTGGAGACAAGGCTGAAGGGTCTCACCAGCTCACTTAAAAAACAACAACAAACCACAACCCCCCCATATAATATGTGTTTTTAGGAAATCCCAGGTCTCCTAGGACAATGAGCTAGGATGGTTCACTAGGAAGCTTTTCTTAGGGCTGTGAAATCACTCACTGTGCAAAAACTTGAGAAACTGAGCTCTGTGAGAGAGATCTGCCCAGCTGCGCTCAGCTGGGCTGGGGCTGCAAGTGGGGATTTCCAAAGGTATGTTCCATCAGGCTGCGACTTGAAGTCTCAGTACTTAAGACTATGTTGCTTCAGGGTGTATCCAAGCTGTAACTCCACGCAAGTATTTATAATTGACATTGTATCATTCTTAGAAACCAAAATTATTTTATGAGCAATATTTGAAGCAACAGTATCTAATTATTTAAAAAATATACATACTTGAGTATTCTTCCCAACTTCATTAACTCTTCTTCATAGTACTATAATCATCCTCCTTGAGAGTGTAATCATATACATGCCAGTATATTTGCTGGTCACTAAGAGATGTGCTGACCTTCTTCCTCAAAATAAGGAAGCTGCCTTAGGCAACTCAGCAAGCTGTCCAACAGACCTGTGAACTGCTCCAGATGTCAGGCTGATTCACCTTTTAACGGTGAACTGACATCAGTTTACAAGCTCAGTATATAATATTCCAAAAGAATGGGGATGACACCATCTCTGTTAGAATTAGACATATAGAAGTTCTGAATTCAAGGCATTATTTCAATGGCTACTGCACATGGACATGTAAAAAAATGCCAGAAATAGGCCTTCCAGAATCCAAAGAGGAGATGCTTTCAGGACTATGGAATACAAGACTGCTCAGAACAAAAAGCATAATTGCATTCTAATTGTATTTATGTGAAAGTATACACAAAAATACAGAAGCAGTTTACTAACACACAGGTTATCTGATGGAGAAAAAGGCCACCTGTACAAGAGATGGCTAGTTCAAAAGGAGCCCCAAACCAGCTAATCCACATGCTATTAGGGATCAGAGGCTGCAAACCCCCAAACACAGCATTTCTGCCCCCTACAAACTATTGGTAAATCAGAAACCTGAAACAGTGCTGTGCCACAAGGTGTTAGCAAGAGAGAGTTCTGAGTTTACTGGGTACTGAAATAACAAATGCCTGAATAAGTAAAACTCTGATATAGTGCTCTGACTGCATCACGTTATACAGAATTGTGGAGGTTAGGTGGACAAAGAATAATCCTTGTCAATCTGGCAAAGGGATAAAAATTATCTGACCACAGAGCTAGTAACAGATTTAATTTGAAGTACATCAACAGATATGACAGGTAGGCAAGAGATACTTTTATGCCATTAGTACAGCACTATGTTGTACCCCACATCCTCTCTCTTGTAGTCACAGCTAAATTCCAGTGGTTCGATGAGAACTGCAAAAAAACCAAAATATAACCAGAAATGAAATTTTATGCATGGAAGGGGGAAAACTCTGACCTCCCATAGTGACCCAGGAGCCTTGAAGTGTTGTATTAGTAGAGTATAAATAGATGTTTTGTTAAAAAAGTGATATTGCTCACTTTGAATCTCTTTGTACATACCTTAAAATATGATACTTCGAGTTCATATCAGAATTTGAGGTTCAAATATTAGGAAATTCCCCTATATAAGTATGTAGTCCCTCCCATGAAACTTGCCAGACTCCATCCTAAACCAGTTTAGGTTCCTTTCCTCAAATATCCTGTTTAGAAAACTTCCAGAACCTCATTGTTTTGAAGATCAGACAGAAATCACATTGTTTCATTTACATAGTCATAATATGCATGATCATAGTCAAAAAATCCCACAAAACCTCTGAACCCACTGAATGCCTTTTTTTTTTCCAAATCGTCTCGATGAAGAGAAATAAAATGGGTATTTATCCTGACTGTATTAGTGCAGCTTCCAGAAACCAGCTACAGGGTATTGCAGTTATATTGCTAAGAAGATAGGATGCCATTTCACCACCTGTCATTTATCCCTGGGCATGTTTGGAAAATATGACAAGGAGGTAGCATAGAGTAACATTTCCCATACTGCAAAATCAAGACAAGAACATGTAGAGAGCTGCTTAGTAACCAGGGAGAGCATAAAGTGGTCTGTGTTTTGGAAGTTTCCAGGCACACCTTTAGAATGACTGTTGTCTATTATTCTTGCCAGTGCCGGGGAACCTGGGGTGTTACAAGGACCATGGGGAGCCACCACCTTTGACTGGCACCAGCGAGACCTCCAATAAACTGACTATCCAAACGTGCATCAGCTCCTGCCGAAGTCAACAATTTAAGGTGATTTCTTTTATATATATTTACAAAATGTTTTCAAAGACAGAAGATGGCACTATGCCTAAAGCTCTCTATCTTATTTCTCCTGCTGCTTTTTGTTACCTTTAGGAAGCCTAAGGTCTCACTCTTATCCTAGGGGTTCTAGCCCTCCCTCTGCATCTGGAGAAATCTGGGCAAACGAACAATGAATAATGCCAGTATTGCAGGAGAAAGTATGCTTGCTTGCTGCAGATAGGAGTGATAGGATGCCCTAATTGCCCTCTATTCCATCTTTCTCAGTAGTCTTAAGTAGCATCCTGACAGCTCAAACAAAAACAGTTTGTGGTGGGACCTCTGACCTCTGACTAATCATGCTTCTTCAAAACACACATATTCTGCTGTCAGCTTTCTTGCTCATACAACCTCCTGCTGTCATTCCTTTAAATATTATCCTCCCCTTCCTTATGCATCTTTGTTGTCAAAGTTTGCAGGCATGGAATCAGGTTATGCTTGTTTCTGTGGAAATAATCTTGACTACTGGAGATATGGGGAGGCAGCCAGTACGGAATGCAACAGTGTTTGCTTTGGAGACCATACTCAGCCTTGCGGTGGGGATGGCAGAGTCATTCTTTTTGACAGTAAGTATCGAAACAGGCTCAATTTTTCCCAAAGGAGGGGCCTCAAATGATCAGCAAATTAGGGAAAAGGGTTTAAATGCAATGAAAACTGTTGCACACAAACCAGCAAATACCCAAATTCAGTATAAAGTAAAGCTACTTTCCCTTTATGCATAAAATTGCAATCCATTAATAATGGCTGGCAGGTGCAGGGAGGGGATTGTCCCCTCTGCCCTGCTCTGGTGAGACCCCCCTGCAGTGCTGGTCCAGCTCTGGGTCCTCAGCACAGGACAGACATGGACCTGCTGGACAGGGGCCAGAGGAGCCACAGAAACGATCCGAGGCTGGAACAGCTCTGCTGGGGGACAGGCTGAGAGAGCTAGGGGGTTCAGCTGGAGAAGAGAGGCTCTGGGGAGACCTTATTGTGGCCTTTCGGTGCTTAAAAGGGGCTGATAAGAAAGATGGAGACAGACTTTTTAGCAGGGCCTGATGCGACAAGGCAAGAGGTGGTGGTTTTAAATTAAATGAGGGGAGATTCAGGCTGGACATGAGGAAGGAAGTTTTTACACTGAGGGTGGTGAGAGCCTGGCCCAGGTTGGCCAGAGAGGTGGTGGATGAACCATCCCTGGAGACATCCCAGGCCAGGCTGGACGGGGCTCTGAGCAACCTGAGCTGGTGCAGATGTCCCTGCTCATGGCAGGGGTGGCACTGGGGGAGCTGGGAAGGTCCCTTCAACCCAAACCATTCTGTGGTTCTATGTGAAATAGCTCTTCCAAGAAGTGCCTGCTCAGGCAACTGAGTCATGCTCCAGAGGTTGTCTCTTCCTTCCCACAAATGGTACTAACTCAGCCATTGTAAACAGCATGTCACGGAAAGACTCATTCAGAACTGCTCTTACCAGAGAGCAGATACACGATCAAGCGAGGCACCTCAAAGAAAATTTCAATTGACATCAACTTGTTTTTTTTTCTTAAACCAGATGAGACTTGCTACAACCCAGTTAATGCGACACAATGCAGCGTAGTAGAACTGGGACAGGGAAGGAGTGTACTGCAAAAGTACAAACAAGATAGGTTGCTATTATGATCATCGCAGATTTCATAACTTCTAATACATAGAAATTCTCCTTTCTGCCCTTCAGTATGCACACCAGTGCCAGCTGTGTAACCTCACAGGTTGATGGTATGAGTACCCAGCTGTCTGGCTGTACTACAGGCTCCCAGTATAGCTGGGAGTAGTGGAAAAGTTCATAGTATGCATGGATATATCATTGCTTCTCAGATCTCAAACCCCTCTGATGTAGAAGCTACCTTTTAAGTTGAGTTATAAGCTTTCTGGAACTAAAAGCAGCATCATTTTTCCACCTTCTGAACACAAACTTCCCATCTCCTTACTCTAAAACTCTGGTTCCTGGATAGTAAGACAGAAAGACATCTTAGTCGAGACAGGAATTAGTCACTCTACTTACTTCCAAATTCTTCCCAAGATATGAAAAGAAGGACTTGCATGTTGCTTTCAATGTTGAGATAGCAGGTAGCTTCACACTTCAGCATCCTCTGTTTCTGCTCCTGGTCTCCCAAATCCTTGATGGTTAAAGACTTCCTTTGTAGCTTTCATTTTCTGGTATGACTGAGGGCTCAGCGAGATGTTACCCTGAGGACCTGCATCTTCTCTGGTAAACAGCAAGGGACAGAGCTATGGCCAGGGGAGAGAGGTCATCCTGGTCACTGCCACCTGTTTTCTCTTGGTGATGAGCAACACCTGCTTACCTCATTCCTCTTTTCCACATTGCGTCACAGCCCCAGAACCTTCACCCCTGATCCCTCTGTGTGTGTGTGTGCAGTCTTGCTATCTCTATCTCTCTGTCTCCCCCCCCACATCAACCTTATGTGTTTATGGGCTACTATCATGGCCTAAAGCTGTAAAATTCAGACCCACAACACAGAACTCTGCCAGCTGTGGAAGGAAGTGAGAGGGAAAGCATTTCCATTCCATATGGGCAGTGCTGTACTTTGTTAGGCATCTGTGGAGCACTAGTCAATGGCATTCGCAGTTAGTATCGCTGGTTTGAAGAACATCTTGTGATTCAGTACTTACAAACAGCAGAGCCAAATGCAGCAATACCTGTAAGCCAGTTGCAAAGAGGAGATTTGATACCTCAGTGACAAACTTCAATTCAATCTATTCTACCTTTTCAAAAAAATTCCATCTATTTGATTAAATCGCCAGCTCTGTTAGCACGGAGTAAATGCCAAAGACAAATTCCTCTGTGAGGCTTAGGACCTCTGTAGAGTCTTTCACATTCTTTCTATTCTTCTTTCATATTCTCTCCTCTGTAAGTCTTCCGTGGTGCAGCACTGAGATGTGAGGTTTGCTCAGGCCTTGCTCCAGAAAAAGAGAGAAATGTTTTCACATGATTTTTCTGGCAGACATGCTGCTGCTTGTTCTTGTTCCCTTTCAACTTCTGTTTATTAAAGCTCGTTCTCAGAGGCCTGTGAAAACCGAGACACTTCAAAACACTTCCTTTATTTCCATTTTCACAGGCCTCTATTACAGGGCTTTAATTAAGCTTTCAGAGAAAAGAATTTAACTTTGATTCTTCAGCCTATGATATGGGGATTGATGACTCTGATCCAAACAGTTTAGTCATGAAATACATTATTTTTTATATATATATATATTATATTGTGTATTTAGGGATATATAAAAATACATACATATGCATATTCCAATATACAATACATTTTTAAAAATATATATGTTTATATATAGATATGCATCAAATCAGTTGGCTGGCATTGGAGTTTCTCTCTGGATTAATTGTTAAATAAGTTTGCAATGGGTATCTGGATAGTTGTCAAGAAATATAAAGATTTAGTGGGCATGTACTTGTTTTGAATGTAAAAGGTAGCAAAAAATGAAAAGATTTTCTTTAGACTTCATGACAGGATCTTTTTCAAGTTACTTAGTGAAGGTAAAGTCAAACATTAATTGACAAGATCAAAAGACACGATACTTAAGAAGCGCGTATAAATGGCCACAAAGGTGATTAAGGGATAACAGCATCATTCACACAAGGAAAGGTGGAGTGATCTTTGATTGTTTAGCCTTGAGAAAAGAAGGCTCAGGGGGAATCGTTTCAATTTGTATAAATGATTGATGGGAGGGTATAAAGATGAAGCCAGACTCTCCTCAGTGTTATCTAGTGAATAGACAAGAGGCAACAGGCACAAACTGAAATACAGGAAAATCCATTTAAACTTAACAAGGAAACCCTTTTTTATGGTGAGGGTGACACTGGAACAGGTTGTCCAGAGGGGGTGCAGAGTATCCATCCTTGGGCCCGACTGTCTCCAGGGGTCCATTCCAACCTCAGCCATTCTGTAAAGATTTCTTTTTTCAATTTGATAAGGCTGTGAAGGAATTTCAGTCCTTCACCACTGAGAGGTACAGTCACTGATCCACTTGTCTGCCTGATGGGGTGGAGTGGGAGTTCCTGAATCAGCTTCTGCCCTGGTCCTGCAGGGCTGCAGGAATGGGAACACGGTTACATACAAGGACAAAGGGTAGTCGCAGTTTCAGGATTAAAACACAGGTCTCAGAGCAGTGAGACAGGAGCGTACCCCAAGTAAATGCAACTGAACAGCTGTGCTCCCAGTGCTGTGGGAGGTGGAGAACACCAATCTGCCAGATGTGCAGCCTGCAAGTCTGTGCCTGCAAGTCAAATTTGAGTATTAGAACACAAAATGCTAAAGCTGTGCATAATGAATGTATAACTTTTTTTTTTTTCCTCCTCTCTCCTCTTCTTTTCACAGCCCTTATTGGTGCTTGTGGAGGGAATTACACTTCTGCTACAGCTGTGATCTATTCCCCGGATTTTCCCGACACATATGGCACAGGCAAAGTCTGTTACTGGACCATACAAGTTCCAGGAGCATCTCAAATCCACTTCAGCTTTGCCCTTTTTGAAATCAAAGATGCTACAGATATGGTGGAATTGCTGGATGGCTATACCTATCATGTTCTAGCTCGTTTTAATGGAAAGAACCGGCCTCCCCACACCTTTAACATCTCTTTGGACTTTGTCATTTTGTACTTTTTCTCAGATGAAATCAACCAAGCTCAGGGATTTGCTATCAGATACCAAGGTAAGAGGCTAATGTTGCTGTTTCTACCTTTCAATGAACTGTTAAAGCATTTAATTCACACAGGAGATTTCTGAAGTGGGGAAAAAAAGAAAAAGGCGTCAATATTTTAACTCGTGCCTACAGGTGTTTAATCTGTCTCGTTGCCACTGCTCAGTGGGTAAAAACTTTGCTGAAATTTCTGTCAATTTGGAACACTTCAGTTAGCTATGTCATAATAACACAATTTAAATTTTCAGCTATTCAGTCCTATACATACCTGCCTTTAAAAACAGATTGGAAAATGACAAAGCTGAAATGAACCAGTAGTCCATTTGCATATTGGTTCATCTTGGCTCTTTCCAACAGTCTATTCCACTCAGATCAGGTGTCATCAGGGGAAAACATTTTAGTCCTTGAGTTGTATCTCCTGTTATGATGAATAATTCGGTTCCAGGAACCTCAGCTTGGTGAAGCTTGGCTTTTTCGGGCATCAGACATAACTTGATTATTTGACTTCTCTAAGTAAACCAGAGAACAGCACGTCTGTTTGCAAGCACAAAACGAAGTCCAGTTACACCTGTTCAGAAATGGTTATTGTAATCATACTCTTGTGTTTTCAGCTGTGAAGGACAATGTGCATCAAAACAAGATTCCAGTGAATCAGACCCTTTCAGAGAAGATAAATGAACAAGCAAACCTCAGCATCAATGCAGCCCGGTCATCAAAGATACTTTATGTCATCACAACCAGCCCAAGTCATCCTAGTAGCTCCATGCCTGGTAATACTACAAGAAAACATGGAAACGGGAAAAATGTTTTGCCAAGGCACAATCTAGAGTCACCATTTCTTTTGCCTCCTCCTCCACATTATCTGATCCACTGTGCCTCTTTAGTATGATTCATTTAGTCTAATTGCCGCTAACTGTGCTGTGCCCTCATTACTTTTCAAAACTCACTTCTCAGCATAAATAGTCAGAAATAGCGTGAAGATGCATATCGTTGCAGCTGGGCCTGGAGCACAGTATGGATGCTGCAATAGTTCTATAGTGCATTCCAAACCTGGAGTGTGAGGATGTGATTGCCCATGAGCTGCGTGTCCCCAGAGCAGCCAGGCTGCAGAACCGCCGAGGGGTCTGTGTCCATGTGCTGGCACTGGGCCCGGGCTGGTGCCTGAGTTACCACAGCTACGTTTAAGCTGCCTCGTGTTAAGCTAGCTTGGGCATGCTGTCCTAAGATGAAACTGCACCCTTGGATTTTATGCAATTATGGAAATACTGTTAAAATGACGATGAGCAGTCAATGCCCTGATGAAGGGGCATTGGGATGGAAGGAACTTAGGCTTCCTTTTTTTGTTCCTTTGAGCGTCATCGCTTCTGAAGGTGATGACCTTTATTCAGTTCTCATAATTTGAGGTCCTTGCAAAGCTGCTCAGTGTGCTAAATATCTCAGAGTTACATTCTAGTGCTGTCCCTTTTCCCATCTTGCCATGCTATAGCCTCCCACTGCAAGATTATGAAAGTCCATGGTGAATGAAAAGGTAATGTAATGTAGAAATCCCCTCCCTCTCTTGTCTTTTACAGAATGGACAATATATAGTCTCACAGCACTGCTCATCCTAAGTGTTACAGCCATAATAGCAAAGATATTTCTCCACATAACCATGAGGTGAGTATGGACCAAAACTGTCCCTGGAGCCCTGACGTCTCGGCTCTGTACCAAACCGGCTACACTTCATTCCTCTGCCTTCTGATAGTGTCAGATTGGTCATATTCAAAACCAGCTTATATATTATGTATTTGTGTCCTCCTAAAAGATACTAAATAAGCACACTTTTAAACTTTCTAGTCTGAGAGGATAGTGTTTGCTGCTAGAATATCATCTCTTTTATTCTTGTTTTGACCAGATTTGTTTATTAAGGAATAAAAAAGCTTTCTCATACAGATGATGTTACATAGCAAAGAGGAAGATGTAATCAGACATCTAGCTTTGGTGGGAAGAGTTCAAATTATGATAATACTTTGTGGGAAAAACATTAAAACCTCATCCCAGATCAGGGAAATGGGAGAAAAAAGTTAGTTATAGGCTAGTTAATACTTATTTTCACAAAAAATCACAGAAACTAAAATCTGTATTATGGTCTGACATTTAACCAGTTTGGGTTTTTTTCCTGCCTGTTAAAGCTAACATTTTATTAGTATATTTCTCTACACTTATACCAAGTAATTTTAATATCCTCTAGATAGATACTCATTGAATGAAATGACGGGTGAGTTATCAACAAACCATAAGTGTTGAATATTATATTTACATACCACAAACAGGTTTAAATGTACAAGGAAATTCATTTATATTAACAGCAATTAGTAACAGAATATGTACAGTCTTGTTAGATTGTCACTGCTTTCATTAGAATAAGCAACTAGTCTAGCAACAGAATGCCTCTTCATTTGGTCAAGAAACAAAAACAAACACACTAAAACTTTACATAACTATACAGGAGGCAGAAAGAAGAGGTGTCAGACATGCAGTGGAAGCTGCTGGCGTTACCAGTGTGGCAGGAATACAGACACACTAATAACAGCAACCAGCACTTAACGGTGAATTAACACTTGTTTCCTAGATCGCATCAGATCCCATCCACAACTGAAACAGACGATTCCAGTGAGGTTACTACTGCTGGCGAGATCTGGAGTATATTTTACCAGCCGTCCACATCAATATCCATCTTCAAGAAGAAGCTTCGAAGTCAACAAGATGACTGCAACCCGCTAGTGGGAAACTGAAGTGTCTTTTATTTTGCAAGAATCAATCTTCTTAAAATCAAGGTGACTTGGGAATATTTTTTTTCTCCCAATCTCATACTTCTGTTCCAAAAAGTCCATTTCCAAAGGCCTTTGAGTGATTATGCTTATGTGTATAACTCTGGGTTGTACAAACGACAACAGATTTAATTGTGGCAATAGTTTTTAAATATCTGGTGCTCATCAGATCTGTAGGGCTGTTAATGACTGCCGTTAAACCAATGCACTTAAAATACACGTAAAACCTGTAAAATTCAAAACATCCCATACCCCTGACAAAAGTAATTTGAAAGAGGATCTGCAGGTCAAGGACTCATTGTGTTCTGCTTTCCTGTACCACTGTATTGTATCTGGCTACCTTAGTCCCTTTATTCTCAAGGCCAAAGACAGAGGGAGATACAGGTAACTTGTTCAGCTGCCACAGCAAACAGAGCTTATCTGCCTTAATGTAAACATGTCTAAATGGTACTATACAGTAAAATGGGAGCCAAAGACTTTGAGACTGCTTGCCCAGTGCTCCACTGTTTCTACATTTTCTGTTCTGACAAGCAGAGATGTACAAATAAAAAAAATCAAAACAGATTCAGGAAGCAAATACTCTGTGGAGCATCAGCTGCAAATGTGAGTTTCGACGGAGTAATGGTCACCAAGTCAAGGTCTGCACAAGCAATGAAGACTTTTAAATGACTGTGTCTCTCACCCATTGATCGTGGTGATTTTGTTCATATTCACAGTGATCCTGAAGTCCTGCATTTGTTCTGGATGTAAGCCTAAGGCTTCTTAAAGGATTGTGCAAAGAAATTGTAAATCCACCGCATATTTAAACAGTGAGGCTGACTAACACAGATTCTTACTCTGAAGTTAAAGATACTGACCTCAGGAGCCTGAACTATTTTCCAAGTTGTAGCCTGCAATCAACAACTCACCTATTCCAGGCTGCGCATCTGAACACATATGTAACACTTGCCTTCATACCTGTGAGAAAAAAGAAGCATCTCTTGCCTTCAAAATTAAAGCTGAACTGCATTTTTAAGATTAATGCCCTTAATTATCTAAGAATTAAAACATCAGAGGGGATCTGATGTGTGAAATAATTTCTCTTTGATTGCAACAGGCAGCATTAAATATTCTTCTCTCTTTAGTAGAATATCTGTCCACCCACAATGCTCAAGCTTCTCATCTGGGGATCAACAGTGAGTCTCTCAGCCTCGGCAAGTCCAGACTAGCAAGATAGTTAGGAAACACTGACAATACACAAGTTGGATAAATTGACTGGAAAAGTTTACTGCTAAGTTAGAGGAAATTCAGTGAGACATTGAAATACAGTAATTCTGGTTAAGACAAAAGGGATAAATACCACTCTAAACAGAGACCAATGGGCTGTGTACACCAGACCTGCAGTCAGAGAACAACTGTTGAATGCATCTGCAAAAGATGAATACGAAAATTGTCACCGAGTTTAAATTCATTATAATATCTGCCCCTCAGTTTTTAACATACAACTCTCTCCCCTTCATGAGGTCTGTAGATTTCCTTGAAAAAATAGGGCATCTGAGAATTAAGTAATGTAATACCGTGCCTTACTTGCCATTGCAGATCCCGTATTTTACCTGAATTGAATTCATTCCAGCTCCATTTATGTACCGCGGATGAGTGCCAGAGACAGCTGAACAGTACCGCAATAAATGCTTAATAGAAACAAGACTTTACTAAGCCAGCAATTATGGAATTGTTTATATGAAAAATGGAATCTCATGGGAACATCTAGTACTTTCTTGCATGAGCTGCTGGAAAGAATACAGGAAAAGATAAAGGCAGTATTGCCTCAAATTGAGACAGGCCAAGTTGTAAAATACACTGGTTCTCTATTACATGTCATCAAGCTGGACCAAAAAAAAACATTATCTGTTTTAGACTCAATGAGAATTTTCTAATTGCCTTTTTAACAGTCAGGTTTTGCATCATGCTGTGTAGGGAAAAAGTTTACTTCACAGACTTGTTATGAAACAAATTACTTTGCTTCCTAAGCATACTTAATATGGTTTACTAATGGAAAGCCAGGAGGGAAGAGTCAGTGTAAAGCTCGATCCTTAGGAATTGTGACGAACCTTTGTTTGCTTGCCTTACCAAACGTTCTTGGGCAGCTAAACATATACAGGCAAAGGGACATTCAAAGAGTCAGCTAATGCTGATAAACAGAAAACATCAGGAGCACTCCATGACTGATTTCTATGTACTGCAGAAGGAAAAAATACAGAACTTTTAAGCTTCTCTTCTTCAGTAAATAATTTATTTTAATTATAAAATAAGAGAAAGCCTATGACAAACAACAGCAAAAAAAGACTGATGCTGCTGATGCCAAATCTAGAGAATTTAGAAGCTGAGATTTTTGCATTGGTCCCTTAGATCCTCAACTATTTTTTAAAGAGTAAAATCATGTTTAATGGGCCTTTCTTAGGGAATGTTTATCCTATCCAATTTATGTGCAAAAGACCCATAAAACCAGCAGTTACAACAGATTAACTGGCCATGGCAACAATGAGCATGACTAAGCATAAGGTATTGGACGGTGCACAGGTAAACACAGTAATAAAAGTGTAGGGGAAATGGTTATGTCCCCCCCGCCAGATCTTCCCAGATACTGCTAATACCAGGGAACAGTAACAGATAGAAATGTGTGGACAGGGTCCCTTAAATAGCACTTCTTACTATGCAGACCTGGGACCATACAAAGCACACGGATCTCTGCTGTGGATCGTTTCGCAACGTGGTCCGGTTGCTCGCGCTCCTCGCACAGACCGCAGCGGTACGGTGGCGTGTGGGATCTGTTAACACGGCACTTTATGGCCTTTGCTGTGCGGGTTTGGGGAGAGAAAGAAGAGAAGTCTGACGCACAACTGTTGTAATCCCACATGATTCAACACACAGAAGCGCCCCATGGACACCAGCAGCTGAGTGCTGACAGCTGGAGGGCACCCACACCTCCAGTGTTCACTGCGTTTGCTTCGACACACTGAAAATAACTGCAGAACAAGAATTTGTTTGGAATTGTATCTGAATGGCCTTCCGACCGCCTTAACACGCTGGACAGGCTGCAAATATGACAATGGCCACAATTTCAAAAGCAACTGTTTTGACAACAAAACCGTCATAAGGAGCTGCCTCCTCGCACACGCGCATTCCAGCCCCTGCTCCGGCCCCCTCCTCGCTCCGTTGTGCTGGTGATACCGGCTGGGTGGTGGTGCAATAAACTGATCAAGTTAAAAATTACCATCACTTTTTCTTTCCTGAGTTACTTTGAACAGAGATGAGTTTCTGATGTTGTTTATCGGGCGGTTGCACAGAGGTGAGCGAACGCAGCCAGGCGGGCAGTGAGCCACAGCAGAGCCACCGCTGCTGCCCAGAACAGCTGCTGGTGAGACCGTCCCCATCGCCAACACGTCAGTTACAATAACCCGCCCTGTACCTGCGCCTCAGGTGGAAGGGGGCCAGCCGGACAAGTTGCCTCCCTAATTCCAAATCTGAGTTTAAAACTAGTTTAGTTTGTCGACTAAATGATTTTACTTTTGTCTTAATATTGTGCTGGGGGGGGGGAAATAGAGACTGTGTTATTTAAAAATATGTGTGGTATCATAGTAATATATATTTATATATGTATAGGAAATGCATTATTTAATGCAGCAATTTGTGCTTGTATCTTGCTAACATTTTATAGGAAGAAAATATGTTAGTTTACATTCTGGGAAAAATAATTTTTCTATACACTGTAACCATAAGAAAAAAAAAAATCACAGCTAATTCATTGGTATATATGACAGAAGATCACAGAGGTAACTCAGTTTTATGGCAGAATAGATGCTGATGAAACAATTGTTTTAAGATATACTTTCCTCCTTTGAATCTTATTTCTAGCTTGTAATTGTATTAAGCTGTTTATCAAATTCTGCAAAATCATGTGCCTGTACGCTCAGGACCATTTTAACGTCAAACATGTCATCTGTGTTTTTCAATCGAGCATTAACATTGTCTTTTTTAGGGTGTGCGTCTGCCAGATTTCCTGCAGCAGTCGCCGCAATGCTGAGGAGGTTATCGCGCTGCTCTTGCGGACAGCGCAGTGTTACTGCAGAATTACAGTCTCTGTATTCCAGGCTCCTCTGGCAATAGCAGAAATGGGAGATTCGTACAGATAGTCCTGGAAACTGTACTGAATCTGCAGGCTGTGTGACTACAGGCGAAACACATCAGCAGACACTTTGCCACCGAATGAGCACGACTGGCTATTCCAGTTCCATCTTCTGCTTAATAAGCCTTCCCAGGCTGTGGGCAAGGCTGCCAACAGATTTTTCTAGCACACCACTTTGCCTAAAGGAAGGGTGAACTATAATACAAAAACAGCTCTTGACAAATACTTGTCCAACTAGTTCTTAATACCTTGCAGCAGTGATATTTCACAATCTTCCAATGAACCGCAGTCCAGTGATAGATATTATTCTAGACGTTTGTGAACAGTCTTATAATTCTGCCACCTTGAGATCTTGAGTGAAAAATATAATTACCTTCAGACCATACAATTTTTTCTATAACAACACCCCCCCCAACATACATACACTTCATGCAACTCATACTTTCTCAACTGTACTGAGCACCTGTGCTTTGGGATGAAATCTGGCATTCCGAATTGCAGTCTCAAGACCATTTATTGTAAATCCAAAGGCTCCCGCATGAACCAAATAAGACTGACAAGAAAACCGAGTAGATCAAACTCGAAATGAGTCACCACTGAAATATGCGCTGTGGTTATATGTGGTCATCCTGCATTCAGCAAATGGCTGTAAGTAATAATTATTTTTGAAATAAGTAATGAATTTCTGCAGGAGTTCAGTTGGTATCGCTGCAGACAAGCACTGAATAAAGGAGGCAGAAACCGCGGCCATTCACCAGCCGATTACAGCAGGACTGGCCACTGTGGAGGTTAGAAGATAATATTTGAGCTGCAACTCCCAAGAATGATTACATACGGAAAATATTGCTCTGAGAAGCAATTTCTGGGATAACAGCAAATTGAAGTTTTAGGGTTTCATGTTTTCAAACTGTTAGAAGCAACTACAACAATTCTTTCAGTGTTTTCTCTACAAATTGCAGCAACACGTAATGCTGTTTCTAGTTAGATCCGTATTTCCTTTCACTAAGTCCTCCTTCTGACCAAAATAATGCTGCGCTCTCTCAAAGAAACCTTGAGTTCACTTTATGTAAATGTCTGAATACCAGTGTCAGACACCAAAACTGTCTCCAGCTTTTCATGTCAGGACTCACTCACTTTCTTTTAGAAACACGAGTGTCCCCAGGGACTGGCCTCTCCTTGCACAGGGCAGCTCACTCTGCTCTCCTTTCTTGCCATTCAAGTTACGAGACTCCTCTTTCTTACACTCCAGTTTATTCTGGGAACTGTAGCCTTTTTTGTTGTTGTTTTTTCCCAAGCAACAGTTTCATTCTCCATTAGGGAAGTGTATTCTTTATTCTGAAAGAAACTCTTTTCACAGAAGCATTTAAATAACAGGAGCATGGCGCTTCCATTGCAAGATAAAATATCTGGTTTCAGGCTTGTCTTTTCTCCCTGGCCAAAGGCTTAGGCCAGCCTGGCTCCACGAGGTATGAACACAGCCATCCTTTTAAGGGCACTTCTCTCTTCACACCAGACAAGTATAACCAATGTTACCTAGCAGCTGTCATAGGATTTGACAGATGCACCAAATATTGCTACAGCAAAAATGAGATAGTGTTACAGAAACACCAAGTGTTACCATAAAGTACAATCTCATTGAGAATAGTCTGCTCCTGCTTTTCTTGTTTGACCACGGGGAGGATTCATGCAGGTTTATGGTGCCCACAGGACTCCCATTTTGCCACAAATTTGTCCCTTATATATCGAACCTCAAGAGTAAAACAAAACTCCCTTCACAAAATACAAAAATATTCATTTTTTGTAGAAAATGTTTACATTTAGTTATTAAAAACAAAAAAGCCACAACAAAGAGATAATAGCACACAGGCAGACACCCCGCTGAGCAGCACTGGAGTTCAGGCAACATCCCACAACTGCCTTGTTCAAAGAGACACAGCAGGGGGGTCCCTGGTTATTCTGTGGGACAGCAAGGGCAGAGGTACGTCCTGCTCGTAAAAACACAGTCACCTCGTGGTTTTCTTCAGCACAAGAAAGGAGAAAACAAAACACTAGTCAGCAATGGCAAACTGCGGGGGCGGAGAGAGGGAAAGGGAGACTCAGATGTGAGCCATCAACACAGGCGCATCAGCCAAACACACAGGGCAAGTTTTACGCTGTTTTCGACAACAATAGTTTAATGAGCTAAATTGCAAATAAAACACCTAATTATAATCACTGGTAACTGCCAGGATTCTGCTCACCGAGTGAGAAAAAAAGGGTCACAAACTATGGTTGGGAAGCACTTGCTGGTGCTGCCAACTCGCAGCCTCCTGCTCCTGTTCCACCCTCATGTCTGCCCCCGGTACAGACCAGGCTTGACCCTGGTACCCGAGAGGAGGATTAGAACTGATCCTCGTGCTAGAGAGAGTCCCGTGCAAAACGATACTCAACAGTCTGTCACCACAAACATGGAGTTTTCACATATGAAACAGAGCTGGCTCATTTCTTGGCTGAATTCTGAGGTGACTGAATCACAGCACCCTTGAGCATGGACCAGAGGAGAGGAAGACCAGGGGATTACCAGGTAAAAATCCTTGGGAGAGGGGAAAAAACTGGAGAACACTGGAAAGGAATGCGTGTGTCTGTCACTGGATGGGAAATAAATAAGGTATGAAGGCAAACTGTTTACACAATAACATATAAACACATTAAATATATACATATGTATGCATGCAGGTTGCCATCCACATACCTCCAAGCCGCTCGCTTGCTGTCTGCGAAAACATTTTTGGTCACATTCTGCCCTCTGCCGACACAAAGAGAATAGCACAGCACTGATTTTCAAGTGAGAGCAGTGATTTCATGGTCCAGTGTAAGGACTCGCATATAGCTTGATTGTTCAAGCTATCCAGTTGCATCCACCTGCATCACTCTGCCTCAGGTCTCACAACAGTTTTATATATTTTTTCAGGACAATAAATTATACTTACCTGACATTAAAGCAGAGTTAAGTTCCCCTGCTACAAGGGACACTCAGGTTCCAAACCAACGAGGATCCCTCACTCCTCATGCCCTGGAGGCCTCAGGGACTGTAAGATCCCGCCCCCAAATCACCTGCAACCCCCGTCAGGTGCTGTCCTGCTGCTCCCTGCAGAGCACCTGGGCCAGCGCTGCTCTCCTCACCTGCTCGTCCTGCGTGCCTGGTGTCTCCTCTGCCTCCCTCCCCTCACGTGGTTTTCTGCACTGAAGGTCTCGGCTTGACGCTCAGCAGCACCAGGTGTGCCCAGGAACGCTGGAGCCACAGGGTCCCCCCACAACACCCTGGGTAGACCCCCTGGAGCTGCATTCAGGAGTCCAGCCCACACCAGACAACACTGGGGAGACCAGCTGAAAGCCCAACGGTCCCGAGGCAGAACGAGATGGGTGCCTCCAGAAGAAAACCCACTTTTAATCGCAATCATTTCTGTTAGGGTCTCTATGTGTGTGTATGTATATATGTACCTATTTTTTTTTTAAGAAGGGAAAATATATCGTTGTTTATGACAGTTCATCTCAGTGTATCTAAGACAGCACAGCTGTCCATGGCTTTTCCCCTGAAACAAGAAGGACAACGTCCACATGGATATGCAATAAAACTGTATTTTTGTGTGGTTTTGCCTTTTTTTTTTTTTTTTTAATACAGACATTTGTACACTTTCTTACAAAACTGCAGGAACTACAACTTTTCTTAAATCATTTTTGGTCGGCAAGTACTGTAAAATCTTTGTGTGCAATTATCATGTATTTACAGGGCCTCATGTTAGTGATTTTCAATGATTATTACAATAATGTCACACACTCTCAACATAAGACATGGCTTAAGATAAATATATTAGTAAATAAATATTCTGAGAACATATTTCCATAAATGAAATGTGCTGCTATACATATACAGAATATATACAAGATGTTTTCTAGCTTTTAAAACATTTTTAAAAAATGGTAATGAAGGAGAAAGAGCCCTTTGACCATATTACAAATCTTTACAGCAAATTTTATACAACACAATTTTAAGTGCTATAACTTTAATTAAAAACATTTTAAATAGTGCCTCATGAGCCAAACACAATGACAACTGTTCGTTTAAGTAGTAGAAAGGCATTTTGTTATAAAAATCATCTCTCATGGCCAGCTGGGCTGTAAGTCTGTATGGACATACAGGCAGCAGGGAATTAACTAAATGTTCAATATAAAACCAAACACTGAAACCAAGCGTAGGGTAACTCTGAGGTCAGACCTGCAGAGACTTGTACCGGCAGAGATTTCCACGACGTGTGAATGAGACCTGGACAGCCAGAAACACCGTAAGCCAGAATATCCAAATTTCTTTTGCATAACCACATTTTACCACAACGTGCTGTGTAGCGATAGAGTACAATGCATCTTAGGTGGCCTCATACAGTGCCTCACGTGACACCAAGCAGAACAACCAAGGTAGGACACCACAGATTCTGCAATGCGTTTCTTTTGAGTGGAGGAAGAAGGTGAGACTTAAACAAAACAAAACAACCCCAAACCTTTAGAGTTTATTCTCCCAAAACATACCACTTACTCCAGTCATTCAGAGAATGAGTTCGTTCTCAATAAGCTTTATACACAGAAAATGTGCTTATTGGACTTTTTCTTTTAATCTTATACCCAGATATCGCCTTGTATTAATTCTCTGAACAGCTGGATTTTGGTGTTGGTTCATTTAAAAAGATCTAATGTGAATTCCTTTGAGTCGAATTATTTCTTCCTAACTTACTGAGTACAGAAAGTAAAAGTAAACAGGTGAATGTATTTGTTAGTTCTTAGATGTTTGCTTCTTTTAAAGTATTTCATTTGGGACTACAAAGCAAACACGTTAACCTTGCTGGTTCTCACAATTAGCCCAGTGCTGTCAATGACATTACTTTGGCAGAAAATGTAACATGACGTGTACACCTCTTTTTCATGTCTTTTTATACTTTTAAGTATCTCCAAAGTGTCCTGAACTTCGGACAAATCTTTTCAGAAGGCTGGCATTGTGGGCATTAAATAACTAGTTTCCCTTTAGGAGAATTCCTGCTGTGAATACACCAGACAGGATGACACTGTGTCCTCAGGCACATGCAGCATGACAGGCAATTTAAACCATGCTATGGTCGCCTCTTACTCAGAAGCCGCTGTTTCCACAGGAAACAATTGGTATCAGAAGTGACGACATGTATTATCTCATGATAACAAACATCCCCACTAGTACAAGAACAAGAATAAAAGTATGTGCCCAGGCTAATGGGGTACAGAGAGCACTCTGTACACAAGACAAAAATGAAGCACAACTGGCTGGGCCCAAGAAACCTTTAAAACAGATCGATCTATGGAAGCTACATCAACCACAGCAAAGAAGAAAACAATGATTAAACCCAGTCCCTCACTTTCCCACATGAGCAGAAGGTGACAAGCACTGCTTCCCTTAGGCATGCTTGCGGTCTACAAGGAAACAAGCCACCTTCTGACCTGGTTCCAAAACGAGCCAGCCAAGCCGCACACACCCTGCGAGCTGTTTTCCTGCGTACACCAGCGTCCTCACAGCCGTCTGGGCTACAGGTGCCTGAAAAACTTCCTGTGGAAGGCAAGGTTCATGACCTGCATAGGTATTACCCTTCCTAAGCACTTCCTTCTAGCATCTGTTTGAGGGAGAGGTCCCCAGCACTCTTCACCGGTCAGAAGATACAATGAGGTCCGTGGTTTAGCAGGAAGTGAGGATGAGAACATTTTGAGCGAACAGCTTCCCTACTCCCACTCTGTCAAATCTAATCACCATGGCAGGAGACCCTTCCCAGCCAAATCATCAGAGCAGCATGAAAGGAGGAGGAGGGAACAGGAGACAGTCCGATGTGTCACCTCCCTCAAAATCGCTCATATAACTTGCTGGCTACTAGGATTTGCTACTAGGATTAGTCAGGATCTGAGCATCCATTCAGCAGCTGTATCCCTCTGGACTACTATATTTCAAGGTGCTATCTGGTTTCTAAGGCAGATGTAGCCCTGAGCTTATCAAAGGCTGGACTCCTTTAAGTAGGAGATAACATAGCCTGGCTTATTTAACACACCATGTTACCTATCAGCAAGAGCTGACACAGTCACTTCTAGAAAGAAAATATAAATAACACTTTGTCGTTAATATAGAAATGGCACTAGAGCTCAGAAATGCTCCACACCATGTCCCACGTGGGCTTTGCACACAAATGGAGGCCTGAAGGCTTCAGGCAAGAGCGAGAAAGGAGACAATCAAGCTGATGTGGACACAGAGGAAGTGGGGGAGGGACTTCTCCACATTACCACTTTTGCGTGTTTGTCAAAGCTTAAAAAAAAAAGTCCATCAGAATTTGGAGTCTCTGATAAGCTCCGCTTCTCCATCTGGATCATCTGGTCTAGTCACCGATTTGGCTCCTCTCCAAGGGATAAGATCCAGCACCTGAAGGATAAAGAAAACTAAGGAACATTGCATCTAGAATATTGCATCTAGTTTTGAGGCTTCCAGAACATGACGCTGACTGACTGGAGCGAGTTCAGCAGAGAGGCAAGATGCTCAGAGGGCTGGAGCACTCACCCTGTGAAAAGAGGCTGAGGGACGGGGGCTTGTTCAGCCTGCAAAAGAGAAGGCTTTGGGGGCAACCCCGAGCAGCCTTGCGATACCTACATGGAGGCTGTCACAGCGATGGAGCCAAGGTCTTCACAGGGATGCATTCTGGACAAGTGGTAAGGAGCTTAAGTTGAAAGGTGAGATGTTCAGACTGGATGTAAGGAAAACCTTTTCACCATGCTGGTAGTCAAGGACAGGAGCAAGGGCCCAGATCCCGAGTGTGCTCTGTGTCCCTGGAGTCTGTCATGGCCTCACTGGATAAACTTGGTCTAATTTGACAAACTAATAACTTGGTCTGCTTTGAGCAGGACACTGGACTGGATGATGGCCTGAGGTCCCTTCCAACCTATGATTGTACGAACACCCTTAAAAACAGCCCTAGCAAGGCACGTAAGGAACATTCCACCAGTGGTTCGCTTTTCCCCTTGTGTATGTCCACAGCAGAGACTTTCCTACTTATTTTCCTTCTACAGAAATTCCAAGTTTTTCACTCTTTTTTTTAATCCTTCAGCTTGTTTGTCCCCTCCCAGCACTCTGTCCTTGGCCACTGAGGCAGCTCATCACAGCTGCCATGACTGGGACAGTGTCCCTGGCTGCAGGAGCTCCGATGGGGGGCTGGTACCAGCGGTCACCTTTTCCCCTCCCCACAGAGGATGAGCATGAAAGCTCTTATAGGGTTAGCTAGTAAACTATCACCTTCTGTTCTTCTAGCTATGACCAAATGAGCACAGGTAACAACAGAATAACACTTCGGGGTGAATTATTAGTCAATAACCTCCTCTTATGCAAAAGATGGCAGTTAACCTCTATGGCTGCAGGCACCTGGGAGGCTGGCAGCATTTCATATGCTAGGACAGAAAGGCAGTGAGTAATCAAAAAAAGCACATGTTACCTGTGGCCTTTGTGGTCATCATCAGCTTCTGGGAGTTCAGAGTGGGACTGGGAAAGAGCATTCTGGCTTCCTCCTTCTGAGAGTGGTTCTGCCGCAGGAATGACGCTGCCTCATAGCACACCTCC
The DNA here is from genome assembly GCF_963082525.1 of Nesoenas mayeri. Lineage (NCBI taxonomy): Eukaryota > Metazoa > Chordata > Aves > Columbiformes > Columbidae > Nesoenas > Nesoenas mayeri. The sequence continues at coordinate 6,926,455 of NC_137565.1, read as the reverse complement.
CTCTCGTCCGGTACCTCTCCTATATCTTGGCAGTGCAGGTAAGTATCTAGCTCAGGTGTTCCATCCCAGGAGCTACAGCCTCCTGTGTGGGTCCCTTGGCACTCTGTAGGTAGGATCAGCTCACAGTCTCTGTCTTCAGGAATTATGGGAATGCGTTGACCCAGATCACAAACACCCTTACAGCAGCTTGGCAAGGTGTCATCTGGAAGCGTGTACTGCACGTTCACTGCATAGTCTTCTGTATAGCAGCCACTGCCTCCACTGCCACTGTTGCTACTACAGGCTACCTGCTTCTCTTCATAGAAGCAGCAGGGCAACCCCTCATATTTTACTCCATCTGTCCTATGCAAGTGGTCTGAGTTAATACTGTACAAGCCTGGGGTGCTCCCTGACTGTGGTTCTGTTCCTGGGCCACACGTCCCCCAGAGCGGAGAGCTAAGGAAGAGTGCGCTACAGTCAGCTGTGCCACCACCAGGCTCCAGGGCAGGGTGCTGGAGTTCAAAGCAGCACGCACACGCTTGCTCCATAAGAGGCCCTGCTATCTCTGGATCCTTCCAGTTCCTTTTAACATCCAAGGCAGCACCAGGAATGGCCTCATTTCCTCCCTCTGAGGTAGTGCCATTTGGATCCCTGTGCTCTAGCGAGGAATTACTGCTATAGTTCATATCCATGCTGCAGTTAGACAGTTGGTCCCCTGAGGAAGAAGCTGGCACAGGCCGACAGTCAGCACCCACCAGACTGTGACTGTGAGCTGGAAGCTCATCCTGGTGGGGGCCCTCCAAGAGAACAATTGCACCCCTGTTTGCACCACTAACCTCACCCGCTCGGCAAGGACTCTTACTGCGGTAAACGTACGGGTCATAGTCACTGCTTAAAGAGCTGCGAAAGGTGGAGCAGCTCCCATAAACCCCTTGGTTGCTGACCTCAGTGCAGTCAACCATGGAATCACTAGAGGAGCAGTGGCACTGGCCAGAACTGCTGCTGCTGCTGTCACTCCCAGGGCAGTCAGCCAAATATCCACTGCACACTGAGCGATGACCATGATAGCAGCTGAAGCTGGAGGTACTGCAACTCTCCAAGCGGGATGAGGGCACTACGTGTACCACAGGAGGGAAAATCATGCTGCTACCAGGCTGGAAGGCACGGGAAGGACCCTTTGAAGAAATGCCAGCTGGAGGCTGTCCATCTTGCTCAGGGTAACTAAGGCCTTGGAAGTAGTAGTGCTGATACATGGTCTCATATTGGGAAAAGCACGCTGCTTTGGAAAAGTTGCGTCCACCAAACTTGGGTCTTCGGAAGTTGTGAGCTGGAGAGTAAGCCCGATGCTCCAGACTGCAGTGATGCGTGTTTAAAGCATGGTCCAAATGAATAGGCTGATAACTTTGGATATAGGCTGGGGACTGGGCTTGGTAGATGCTCTGTTCCCCATGTCGCTCAACTGTAAGGACTGTGATGGGGTTTCCGTGCGGGTCCATGCTTGTCCGGGTGGGATATGCCGTTATCTGGTTTGCTCTGTGCACTCGGCCTGGGTAATGCACGGGCAGAATCACCCTCTGCTGCCGGCTGCGTGCTGGGTTGATGGATTCCAGACAGACTGGACCTGCGCTTCCCTTCTTCTGTTCTGAATGAGAGAAATAAGAGTGGAGAAGCAGAAGTAGGAAGGAATAAAAAGGAACATATTTTAAGCAAGAAAGAATGATATTTTGTTCTGAATTTAGTTACATTACACACACAAGAGGGGTTTTTTTTAAGAACAACAACTTTTTACACAGAAGAAAAAGTAACAAACCAAGCAAAATCAGTCAAGAGCATGAAACACTCGATTATATTTGCTTAAAAAGGAAGAGAAGCAAAGTGACTTCAGATGCTGTTCTCATATGTGCAAAACCCATTCATACAGCATTCCATTTGCAAAGAACTTACTCCTAACTGTATTTGTAGGGTTACGTTACAATAAAGACTACGGGCTCTATGGAGATTTACAAACAAGTGCAATTTGTTTCATTTTGCAAAGTCTGACACGGATGAGAGAACAGAGCACCAGCATGGCAGGACTCACCTATGATGTTGTGGCGGCAGTGAGGGCAGGTGTGATGCTGCAGCAGCCAAGGATCCACACACTTCTTGTGAAACCGGTGAGTGCAGGGAATGACACGCAACTCCTGCAGGAACACATGAAGGAACATGAAAAAGTTCTCCTTCCTAACAAGTGAATTTTTCACAGTTTTTTTTCAACCTAGCTACTAAATGGATCGGTTACTAGTCTCAAAGTAGCAAGAAGGAAAAAAATGACATCTGTTCCAACACAGCTGAAAGCACAACAGCCAGTGATCAGCTGTTACTAAAAGAACAGTCCACAAGCACGTTGGAATTCCATGCAGATATACTACATTTCTTTAGGACACTTTTTGCTGTGTGTCCCTATGACCTAACACCTTGAGAGAGTCCATCATTAAAGTGAGCATCTTGGCTTTTACCAGGAATAGTGTGGCCAGCAGAACTAGCAAAGTGATCTTCTGTCCTGGGCACTGGGGAGGCCAAACTTTGAATCCTGGGGTCAGTTTTGGGCCCCTCAGGACAGGAGAGACCTTGAGGTGCTGGAGCGAGTTAAGAGAAGGGAACAGAGCTGGTGAGGGGCTGGAGCACAAGTGTGATGGAGCGGCTGAGGGACATGGTGGGTTCAGCTGGAGAACAGGAGCTGAGGGGAGACCTTCTGATCTCTGAACTGCCTGAAAGGAGCTTGGAGCCAGGGGGGGTCGGGCTCTGCTCCCCAGGAACAAGCACCAGGAGCAGAGGAAACGGCCTCAAGTTGCGCCAGGGGAGGTTGAGGTTGGATCTGGGAACAATTTCTTCCCCAAAGGGCTGTGGGGCATTGGAACAGGCTGCCCAGGGCAGTGCTGGAGTCACCATCCCTGGAGGGGTTTAAAAAACCTGTAGACATGGTGGTTAGGGACATGGGTTAGTGCGACTTGGCAGTGTTATGTTTACGGTTGGGCTCGATGATCTCAAAGGTCTTTTCTAACCTAAATCTTTGATCACTTTGTGACTGCCTTTTTCTGAAGCACTTTTATTTCCAACATACCTTTTGTGAAATGAGACCAGAAGTGCACACAGTACTCAATGTGAGACCATGACTGAACTTACACAATGCTGTAACTATATTTTCTGTTCAGTTCTCTAGACTCCCTCTTCTCATTTCTAATATGTTTTCCCTTTTTGACTCCCAGAAAGCATCAATCTCCTTTCACAAAGCTATCTAAATCACTTCAAGATCTTGCTCCTGAACAGTAATTCTCACCTCACAAACCATCACTAACACATGTGAAGCTCTTCCCTACATATATCACTTCATGCTGAAGTTCATGCATCAATTTCCTGTCCAAGTCAGTTTGGTACAGCCCTTCTGAAGTTCTTGTCTGCCTTCACCCCTGCTACTCTGAACAACTAACTTCAACTAACAGCTAACTTCATTCATTTCCTGTTTGTAGCTTGTAGCACTCAAATAATGCAGCTGGTATTTTCTATTGCCTTAAAAATAGTGAATCTTTCAGGAAAAATTTCAAAATAAAATCTCTTCAAATAATTTTTTATATGGAAGTTTAAAGCTGTGATTGTTGACTGCCACTATTCTAAGGAGCCTATTTTCTATTTCATCCCTTCATTGCTTGCCCTGGGTAGAGCTGTGGCACAGAAGGCAAGCACTGCAAACAGCTCCTGAACCTGCTGGCATCTCCTCCTTCTCCTCCTCTGGTTTCCCAGCAGTGCTGTGTACTCGACATTTGAAAGAGAAGGTGCCACCAAAGCTTGAGAAGCAAAAGACAGAATGTATCCCTCATGTCCAACAGAGCTTGCGTGCACCTTAGCATGCAACTTGTTAAAAATACCCAGAGAACCAAACGCTTAGTGCACAATTTGTTAAAATACTCAGAGAACTGAACGCTGAAGTAACCCTGACTTCTTTACAAGTTCTTATTCAGAAAAGCCACCTGATGGAGGTAGAAACTTGCAGAGTGAGATCCCTCACCTCCCACTCGGTGTGTGTGGAAAAGCCTTTGAGATGTGTTTGAGAGCTGCAGGATGCACTGAGGCTGAGCTGGCTACTCAATGTAATCAGTCTGTCAACAGCACAACCTCAGCACCCGGCAGTAAACCCAGGGCTAAACCAAACCAGCTACATTCTCAGCCCATGCTGAAGAAACCATTCAAGCTTTACCTCCCCATCGATGTACTTCTCCAAGCAGATGGCGCAGTCAGAGGTGGAGCTGCTACTGAGTGTGTCCAGCGCTCCGCAGCTGCCTTCCCGGTGTCCTTTACTTTTGGATTTAAACTTCCTGGTCTCCATTTTTTCCAGTGCCTGCACTGCAAGCCTGTTCATGGAATTCTACAAAAGAACGAAGAAAAAAGAAAAAGGCATCGCTGCTGTGTAAGGGACTGTAATCTAGTAGGAGAGAAACACCACTATATCAAATTAATCTATCTTACCAAATTATGTCAGGCCCAAACTAATGTACAATTTCATAAATTAAGCAGAGAGAAGGATAATTAGAATTTAGATCAGAAGCCTCACAAAAGCAATGTATAACACATGCAGCAGTGAGAATGATAAGCTATTTCAAATTTAAACAAGGTGAAGGTGCTGACAATTGGGATACACTGCAAGTGCTCAGTTAACAGGCAGCAACTATTTAATGCAACATCTAAGGCTCAGTCGGGACCTTTTTCTGAACTGTCAATATTGACTGTAATGCCCCATTAAGCTATTACCACCATTTCATCAGAAGCAATACTTGAGAGAGGATTAAAATGAAATGTTACTAAATTAGCTGTATTATTTCCCCCTCTGCCTGAATTTTATCAATAGTAGAAGTCTAGGAAGGCAGTGGGTTGTTTTCATTTTACTGTAGAATTTATCATTCCCCTTTTAATCACTATTTTTTAACACTGTTGTTGGCTCATAACATCTTTGGATTCCTACTCAACATGTCCAAACCAAGAGTCCTAAGCATCTACAGAGCTTTGCATTCCTCTTACATGTATATACTGGACAGATTACAACTACAAACTTCAGAGTCCATTAGCCTCTGTTTGCTTTCCCTTTCATGTTTAACAGAACAAACACAAAAGTATCTCACCTAGAATTTCTCCTAACCAAACTTTTTACCTGGCAAACCTCTCCCATTAAGAATCAATAGATGTTATTCTATCAAAAAGAGTTGCAATTTATTTCCAGTCCTGATATTTTCTTCACAATACAGCAACGAGAGCTTGGACTTTCATCAGTGCTACCTATAACCTCTAAACAACGAGAGATGTTACTCTTTCTCAACGGCTAAATGGACTGCTTCTGTTCTCTTTTCATGTAAGGATTTAACTGAATGAACATCGCAGGTCAATGTAGGTCTCCTTAAAAGACATTTCCGAATTTTTCCAAAGGCCTACACCCATGGATAAAAACATTTCCACAAAGATAAGTTCTTTCTAAATCACCAAGTGGCATTTCCAAAAGCAGCAAGTTCTAAGACAAAGTAAGAGAAACCAACTTTCAGCATTCAGTGAACATCCCACTGCTGCTCTTACCTGACTACGTCGCTGTTTCAGTTTGATCTTGACAAGAAGAATGAGGCAAACAAGAGACACAACCACAAAGAAGGCCAGGAAAATTCCCATATCAAAGTACTCGGTGGGTTGCTTAAAAATTAAAACAAAAATATTATTTTTCTTTTCTTTAGATCATACTCAAATCTACTGTTCTTTTCTCTTATCTACTTTCTCAGTGGTTACTGTCAAATGTACACAGCCACAATGGCAAAAGTTGAAGTACACGCTCTTCTGTTCATTAACGAGGATTCTATGAGACAAAAACCTGGGTTACACGTGTCATTGCAAGTGAACGAATACACAGAATGTCAGTCACAGGATGTCAGATTTACAGTGTCTCTGAACTAATCCCACAAACCTCAAGTTTTTTAACTGAGTGAATCACACTAACACAAATTTTCATGATTTATTGGTTTGCTTGTATGCTTAAGTGAGTGAAAACCAACATCTGAATTCTCAGTGAATAGCCCACTTCTCAAATACATTTATGAACAGAAGAATTCCATAAAAATACAACAAAACCAAAGCGGTAACTGGGACATGGATGACCTCTAGCTTTGTTCTTCTATAAACTAAATGTAGAGAGTGCTAAAAAAACTAAGCCATATTTAAAATACCACACAGAATTATTAGTTAACATAGGACAGACTACCTTACAAATCTGAACTAGCAGGTGTGTGCAATAACTAAGTTATTTAATTAAGAAAAAGGAAAACTTCTATGATATAATTTTTTTAGCTATTTACACATTCAAAATAATCCTTACAAAAGACAGCAGATGCTGCATTGTGGATTCTATGCTTATATCAAGTGTAGCTGCTTGTCCACAATGCAGTTGCTCAATTTATTTAGGTCAACAGAATTTCACATGCAATAATGCTCATGGAAGCATCAGAACATCTTCACACTCAGTGCAGTTATCAAGCAGTGCATGAAGTAACAGCAGCGTAATACCTAGATACCGTTTCTTAAAGTCTCACCCGTGGGGGGCGATGCTGAATCCTTGCTCGCGCCACTTTCTGCTTGTTAACGATGTTCATTAGCTTGACAGCATCAGCACCCTTCACGTACACCACCGGTCTCTTCAGAGGGTCCTCTGCGCCCTCGTTCAGCTACAAGAAAAAATCATCTACTCAAAAGGCGTGTTTCAGTCAAACGACCTCTCTTATGGATGATGGAGAGAAGAGTAAAGGAATATGAATGTTGAATTGATTCAAGCATCGATTTTTCTCTTCTAGCACAGACTTTCACTTAAGTATTCCACAGAGTTAAACCTTAATCAAACTTTTGACTTAAGCTGTCTTTTTTTACTGACCAAAACAAAGACTAAGGATAAGCGAATCTTATTTCTGAACAGCAGTTTTAACTGTCCCAGTGCACATACCAATACTGTAGTAAGATAAACCACAAGATGAAAAATAAAAATCTCCACATTCCAAAAAAATTGGCCTTGTTACCTTTTCTGAACCTGTTGTTATTTCAACTTTGTAGTCATATTATTCCCATACAAATTTCTTTGGCTTTCTGAACAATCCCATGTAAGAGTCCTGTCTTTCAGGCTCTTTGTACCTTCCCAATTTATTAAAGTCTGTAATTTCTGCTGTTTAACTCAGCAAACTCACACAGTTATTTGGGTTCTAGCAACCACTACAGATATAGCTTCCAGTATGGGGGCCTCAAAGACTTAAGCATATGAGTAGACAGCTTAATTCACCCTGAAACTTCCTTCCACGTGCAGCTAAAGCCAAATAATAGAATCAGAAAATAATGTGGGTGTGAAGGCACCTCAGGAGCCCAACCTCCTGGTCAAGGCAGGGTCAACGGTGCCACCAGACCAGGCTGCTCAGGGCTTCATCCAGCCAGATGTTGGAAACCTTCAAGTGTGGAGACTGTGTAACTGCTCTGGCCAACAAACCCAGAAAGGGGAATAACAAGAAGAGAGAGTTGTTCTGGTACAAAATGGCACCAACATGATAAATTCATACAGCTTATTCTGACCCACAAGAAAAATCCTAGTACAGAGGCTGGTTGATGCAAAATAAGCAAGGCACTGAGAAGCAGATAGAAGTGGTGTGGGGGAAAGGAATGAGAGGACAGGAGTGTGAGCAAACTGAACAAGAGTAGCGTATGGTAGAGATACCACATCTACATTGTTGATATCTGCCTGTTGTTTCTGGATAAAACATGTAGAAATTACCAACTGACTGTCTACCATCCTGCTTACAGAGTACTCAATCTGTCCAGATGATGGTGACAGATTTCACCGAGACCTTAAAACAGGATCTTCCTGGTATTTGACAGGACTTCTGAGAACACCGATAAAACTATTTTTAAGGCACATGTCTTGCAGAGCTAAAAACTAGCCAAAGAACTTGAAACCAACTCAGAGATCCCACATGTCTACAAGGCTCGCTGATCTGAGGCCAAATCCAGTCACTGTCCCTGCATTCCCAGACACAAATTCTCTCTCAAGCTTTCTTGTCTAAGAATTCACCTGATTCCTCAGTATCTTTTGCGCTGCCAGACTTTTGCTAAACACGGTGCTCTGGGTGCTGTTACTCCTCTTCAAACTATGCAAAAGTAAAACTAAGAAACAAATCAGACTTGACAGAGCATTTCTAAAAGCTTCATTCTTAGTCGACAGCAAAAGACACTAAAATCAACGGGAATAAACTCCACAATGTATGTACGTGAAGCCCTTTCATTTGGCAGCAATTCTGCTACCAAATTGTCCGAGGACAATTCTCCTGGTCCAGCCTGGTTCCTGTTCTGGTCTCTGTCAGGGAGGATTGCCACTCTCAATACTCCTCCCACCCAAAGCAACCTCGGCTGTTGTAAGGCTGGGTAACAAGCATCCCTGGGAAAGCTTCCTGAACAGCTCCCCTCAGTGTCTGAGGAAGATACTTCCATTTGATTCAAAGATACTCCAAATTAACTCATGTCCGTTTTTCCTCCATTGTTATCCATCTGTCGTTGCTTCCCACAGTTCCATTGAGAGTGCCAAAATGGTATTTATTTTGAAGACAAATTAATTAGTATCCCGTGATGTCAAGGGTTCTGAAGACAATGGTTGAGAATGAAAGTGCATGAAATAACAGTGTTTAGAGCAGCATGAGAAGGGAGCAAATCAAGTCACTCCTACACTTAGGAGTACGAAAGCCAGCTCTAGTCATTTCCCTCCTGTTTGTGAGTGTTTGCCTCGGCTGCTGCTCGATCCTTTAGAGCCTATTTTGCCAGTTACTGCACTAAGCCACTAACATCTTTCAGTTTACCGGTACAGCCAAAATATTAATTCATCCACTAGACCAGTTTCCCAGCTACTGGGGACAGTTGCACACAATTTATTATCAAGAATAAAGGAAGGACAGCTGTTGCTGGTAGAGGGAAGAGAGCAAGAGGCAGTAACTCAGCTCCGCAAGCTGAGAGCAGGGTGGCTAAAAGTAACTGGAAGCTGTAATATAGAGAAAAAAATCAGGAAAAGACAGATTACATCTTTGTGCAGATATTTTTTATGTGTGTAAAAAGGGAGAAAATATCCCTGAGAATGTTTGCAAGATCAAGGCTGTAGCCTTGATGCACATGCAGAGCACAGTCCTCCAAGCATCCATTGCACAGAGCCTGCGTTCCTTTCTCCAACAGATGCTCATTTCAGAATTAAAGCCAGATTTTCTAATGTAAACACTGATGGTGTCTCTTTCCCCCAAGAAATTCAGGCTGCACTTACAGACATTCAGCTTCACTTGTTTCTGCTGTAGCAGAAACAGCAGTTTTGTTTCAACACAAAACTAAACCAAATGCAGATTATTTTTGCCCTTGTTATGTTTCTTCTTTCTACTCAAATAACTCCGAATTGGCTGCAAGGATCTTGTCAAAGCATTTCAAAGAGCTATTACCTCACCCACTCCAAATGAAAAGATGGAAGTTGTACCAAAACCTCAAAAAAAGAAAAACCCTGCTTGTCCACAAAATACATAGGCCAGAAATCATCAACTGTGAACGAGAAAGAAATGTTTATAACTTTTGTAAGAATTTTTTTTTAGAACCAGGTTTGAAAGTCATTTTGCAACCTCCCAGAAAGCAGCTGCTCATCAATACTATCAATCACAAGCTGGGTGGGGACAAACACCCTGTGTCTTGTACACAGATCTGGGCAAAGAAAACCTCCTCGACTACATAAAGGGCCACAAAAAATTTGCCTCCATCTTTTCTCAGAACCTTAAACCCAGACCTGGATTCTGGACTCTAGCTAAGGCTAGAAGAAAAATGTAACTCCCCAAACTTTGCTCTTTCTACATCTCAACACCTCCATTGCTTCCTGCCTGCCAGCAGACCGGCAGGAAAACCACAGCTACCCATGGGCAGCAGCTGCGTGCCTTAAGGCAGGTGTGCTCAGAGATCTGTATGCTCTCAAGTCTTGCCTCAGCAACCCTAAAAGAACCCAACGGAGGCTGTAATAAAGCCTGGCTCCCTTCTTCATACCTGATCAATGGCATCTGGGTTTTCAGAAACATCAAAGATGACCGCTGTGGCTCCTCGCTGTACTGCTCGCTTTGCCTGCAATAAGAAAGACAGCATCCTCAGTCCCACCCTAAAAGATGACTTCTTACCTCAAAAATTACTCCCTCTCCTCATCTCCAGATAGCAAACTTGACAGTTTGTGTTTCTGTGTAGTTAAAACAGATGAGAAAGTAATTACAAACCCAGGAGTTCTTGAACCAGCATGGAATGTAGTTAAACTTCACTATAGCTTCTACAATCTCTACCTATTCTTTCTCAAACTCTTCCTTCAACAAGCTTTTAAATAAATTAAAATGTGATTTAGACCCTCTAAATCCTTTAAATATAAGAATTTAAAAGTTATATTATTTTCCTCCGTGTTACTTGGAAGTGCCATTAAAAAGAATCTTCCCTGTGATTTGGGGTGGAGAGACAAGCTCACTAGTGTAGAAAATAAAGGTGGACCAGGTTCTTTATATCTCTCCAGTGTCATTCCCACAGTCATGACAAACTCTATCATATCAGAATCCTGCGAACAGTGCCTCAGAATACTGCTCCATCTGGCCATCAGAGGTCAGAACTGTTGCATATAACACTTCTTATGCAGATAAGATCCGACCCACGGCTTTTCATCAAACACACGGTCCAAACCTGCAGCTACCAACAGCACAGAGGAGATAGTAGAACACATTAAAATCCTCTGGGATAGAGAAAACACTGAGGCTAAGACAGGGAATTTTCACCAGTTTCTGTGTACGTCCTGTCCACACGTCGCTCAGTGGCCTCACAGAGCAGACATCCCCAGTAACTTTTCAGAGCTGTTACTGCCTTTGTTGGATGCAAAATACAAATAACTATTTTTCCAAGCGATGACATCTATCACCATCACGGTACCAAACAAGAGGACGCTGGCTCTTCACAGAGACTAGCAGAACATGAATTTAAATTGAGATATAAAAGAGACATATGAAAGCGATAAATTATGGAAGATCACTCTGTGTTTCCCAAGAAAAATATTGGCTGGTAGAGAAATGTTAGTCTGAACACCTATGGGTCACTTTCTTTGCTCTGCTCTTGTATCTTTTTACTTTCAATCAAGCCCATCAGGCAGCGCATGAGGGAACCAGCTCCCAGACGGGGTCTCCTCCTCAGCCCGGCAGGTATTTGTCCCCTTTGAAGTCAGCACACCTGGCTAATCACTAACTGCTGTGGGGAAGCAGAGTTAAAAGGAACCTACTACACCTTCTCCACTGCGGTGGCCCCGAAGGGAAAAGCTCACCCAGGTTTCCCTGGAAGGCACCTTTTACAGACATACGGTGTTTGTAGGGCTGTTCTGGACACTTAGATTGCTCTTTCAGGGCGGTCGGTCAACACGCAAAGCACTTTCATCTCTACAGATATTTATAAAGAGATTTTTCAGGTTGGCTCAGAAAAAAAAACACCTTTATTTTGTGAACACGCTGAATGAGCAGTATACGCTGCGCAGTTTCCACAACCAGGATGTAATCTGTGTTCCTTGTTTTGTATGGCAAAATCAGGTGTTAAGAGATGAAAAGCACCAACCGAATTCAAAAATCGTCCTAGAAAAGGTACAGCAAGCGGGGTGAACCGCCTGTCCGCTCCTGCAGCCTCGCTGGGCTGGTTTACCTCGGACCAGCCGCAGCCAGCGGCCTGTGCCGGGCTGCCCGTGCTGCCCGCGCCCTCCGGCCCGCCAGGCCGGCCCGGCCCGGTCCGGTCCCTTCCCGCTCCCCTGCCCCGGGCCGGGCCCGGCGAACCGCCCCGAACACACCCCCATCCCCGGAAGTGACGTCCAGCCGCGGGCGCGACCGGGAGAACTGGGAGATGCGGATCTTTCAAAGACGGATCTCCTGGAAAACGCGCCCCCGCCACCAGGAGCCTGGCCCGGGACAACACCCGCCGCTGCACAGACCTGTTCGCACCAGGGGACCTCGGCAGCCGCGGCCGGTTGCGCGGCCACCCCCCTCCCCAGCTCCCGACCCCCCGCAGGGGTCCCGGCGGGCGGACAGGCGGTGCCGCGGCGGGGCGCTCCGCGGAGCCCGCTCCAGCGCTGCGAGTCCGGCTCCGCGGCTTGGCGGCAGCCGGCCCGGCTGGCGGGAGATCAGAGCGGCCGCCGCTCCCGCGCGTTGTGAAACCTCCGCACCGGGCCCGGGGCCGCGTTCCGCCGGCGCTGCCCTCGGCCCGTCCGTCCGTCCGTCCGTCCGTCTGTCTGTCTGTCCCTCCGCTCCAGGTGGCAGCGGGGCTGGCGGGCCCCTGCGTCACCCCCACACACGGTACGGCACTTAAAGCCAAAACGTGTTTGAACACATCGCGGCCGCTACTCGGTAATCAGAGCAGCTCAACACTCAACATGCGAGTCCCACGTAAAATAATGACCGTCTGCGACAGGCACGGGACGTCTTCATTTTTGGCTGTTCAGCATTTAAAGACTGCCTCTAAACCACTTACAAGCAAAGTGTACAAAACCTAGGCGAAAAACAAACGCTGGATGAGGGCAGGGAGGAAAAGAAAAGGCTGTTCTGGTACCCGCTTTACAAATCCCACTGCAAACAAACAGGCGTTTCCCAGCTCAGCTCCCCGGACACGGGCAGAGCAGTGAAGGTGCCAGCACAGCCCTTCCCACAGTCTCCTGCCGTTTAAAATAAATGACTATCACTACATAGCTGTAGTCTTCCTTTTTTGTAAAGGGTAATAAAAACCATAACTAAATTACAGCTGCACTTTTAGCAATTTGGATTTGTTCATGACACCTCCCAGTCTTTTTTGGCATCGCGAGCCTGAAAACCTGACACTGCTACAGAGCAATGGGCTCCGACTGCTCGACTACATACAAACACCGCTATCGTGACTTTTACTTGTTCTGTAAAGTGCTCCCACATCTTGATTAGAGCTCCAGGGAAACAGATCGGCAGCTAACTATTAATATATATCTGACACACAGAAACGTACAGCTTAATTGTGCAAAACCACTCACATACTAAGCGTGCTTTGGTCCTAGAAGCAGGACTGGAATGACAACAATCTTCAGCAAGCCCTGTATTGGCAATTCAAAATTTGTTTGTCCTTAGGTACAAACATAATAAAGAGTTTTGGCCGTGTTAGGAATCTTTTCAAATGACACCTTTTCTTTGTAAAGGAGCAGTTAAAAGAGATCCACCATTTGCTAGACTTCATTCAAACACCTGGTAGACGTTTGACTATCTTCTTTAGTTGAATATTGGATGTAGATGCCTCTAAAATAACCAAAATGATCAAGGGATAAAAAGCCCACCTTTGAACCCACCCTTCCCTAAACATCACCAGCCTAGGACCTTATCAGAAGCCCTCTGCTGAATAATACGTTTGGCTACTTTATACTCGAAGAAAAATGTAAACAGAAGGTTATGGTGTGCTTATTACGCATTTAAAAATACTTCTATTGCAAATTAATAATATTGTCTTCATCTGTGTTTCTGTAGTGTTTTAATTTGCACAGAGATTGACACAGGTCAGGGAGATTATTTTAGAGTGTATTTTAGACACCTACTTGTTATGAACTCACTGTTAATAACCATTATCAATAAGATGCACATTAAATACCGTCTCAGGTTAAAATGTGGAAGAATTTACTAGACCCTGTGATCTAGAAAGAATGAGAGGAAACATGTATGACCGAAGTGTGAGAAAAATATCTCTTTGTATTTCCAGGCCTGGGGACATTTTAGTTATTACCTCAAAGAACAACAGAAAGATTTCATGAGCTCTGCGCTCCCTTCCTGTGGGCCAGATCAATACAATAAGGAAGCAACAACTTCCTTGATGAGACAAACTTTCAACCCGAGGGACGAGATGATTATTAAACGGGTGTACTGCTTCCTCTCATGAATTCAAATCAGGTAGGACAGCAACAATTAAACCGGTAAGGAGGTCAGCCACTTGCTGACATCTAGAAGGACCTTGCACGGTTGTAGATATGAACATTACGAGCATCTCGTGCTCTGCTTTCTAGTATGGCCTCGTTCCAATTGATATGTCAGTTATTATGCAACAGTGGATAAACCAACATAAGAAAAACAACTTAACAACGTCCCCATTCAAGAGGAAAATCATACCAACAACATTAGCCTTTATTCATTGCATTTACTTCTTTGCCAGAGTTAGAATTCCCTCTCAATATACAGCTCTATTTACATATGAGGACACGACACTAATCTAACGGGTTGCAGAGGCTGCATAAATTGCAGCCGAGAGAAGGACTACATATCTGTCTCCTGAATTAGCTTCCTAGATTAGCTGGATTGTTCATCCAACTCTAGGGATTATCTTATTGGAATTTAGTGGACTGTAAATAACAAATGTTAATGATAACTATGGTATGTAGTACATGAGAGAGTTGATTTATTCTCTGGGTTAAGAACACGGTAGAGATGGAGAGGAGGGATCCGGCAATGGTTTAGGTAGTAACCAGTACAGATGACAGTAAACTGCTTTTAGCAAACTATCCCAACTCTATTCCATCAGGTGCCAGCATGTACTATTAGCTGGTCCTCCAAAATGAACAAGACAGGAAGGAGAAGAGTAAGGATACAATATGCAAAAGACAGTCCTATGGATCTCAAACACAAAACACTGCTTTCCGTCAGAATTGAGGGAAACAGTACAGCTCCAACAGGTATAGCCAAGGCTTTTTCTTCTTCCCTTTCCTTCTCCTTCCCCCCATCTCATGCTTTTTGAGGCAGAAAATATAACTGGGTTGCTCTAACTCTGTGCAGAGTTAATTGAGCAGAGTAGTTAAGAAAATTGGTTTAGACACCCTTATTTTGCTGAGAACTGAGCCAGCCTGACCAAACTTGCATTCCCTCTGTCACTTTTTGTGGTTTTCCCCCTTTAATTTCTCTATGACTAAAAATCATGGAACTTGAGGCGTATTTTCTGTTTAACCCAGCCCATCCCAATATTCCATGTCAGAACTCTCCACATTGTGGAGTCAGTGGTCATCAATCTGCCAAAGAGTGGGATTATGCAAGTGTTGTGAAGTTGAATCTCATTTTTTTTCTTTTATGGCCAATTCTTTCATCAGCTCTCTTTGGTCCTCTGAAATAAGCGGTCAGTCTCTCACAAAGCATATTGGTAACTTGTACGCAACTCTCAGTAATAAGCAAATTCCACACTTTGTGACTCCAAGGAACATGATTTCCGTGAAAAGGTCCAGTGTCTTGTTTTACTGCTCTGGAAAGGCAGGTCAAGGCTTTCAACAATCTTGACTGCTAGGGAATACAGCTGAAGGCAGGGGGTTTCCATCTGCAATGTTTCACCGAAATAACTGATGAATATAGCAATTCAGTGGTCAGAGTCTTCTCTTGAGCAGACTCAAAGTGGCAAAATCTGTTCCAATCACTTTTAGCGCTCATAAACCGATTTACACCTGTTTTCTCCTTATCAAGTGAGTCCACAAAGATGTAGACAATATTAGCAGAGCTATGATACAGAAAATGCAGGACTGGGTCCTAGAATATCAGCTTTTCTAGTTGCCTTCTGCCAACTTGCCCTCTTTTCATTCTGTTCTATCAGCAGAGGACAACCTTGGTGCTGAGTTAAGCACCTGGAACCTACGTTATCTGGGTTTAACCTCAGCAGAGACTTGAGTTTTAGAGGTTCCAGTTAAGTACAAACCTGGACAAACCCAGTAAATTTAATAGAGGAGAAAGATCACTGGTTCTCACATAAAATTAATGATGAATCTGCAGGTCTGGACAAGCAGATGTTGCCATGGCCAGTTTTCCCTCCAGTCAGTTGAACAGTGTTCTGACCCTGATGTCTCAAAGCCCTTAACTTCTGCAGAACAGAGATACACCTTAAAGAACCCTATTAAACTCCAACAAACAGCTCAGCAAAATTTGCCAGCATGTTTAAGAACAGCACTATATTGGCTGCTAAAAGGTCAACTAGAGTGGGTATTACTATTCAGATTGTTTTGAAAATACATCTTGTACACTGTTTCCTAAAATAAGCAAGGACGTGTGTTTCCTATTCACATTTGACTATGCAGAATATATTCAGTTAGCAGCAGCTACTGCTGGGGAAAATAAAATTATATGTCATTAGCAGAATAAACCCCATTTCTAGCGCAGACTCACAGTTGTACTTGCAAAAGCACGGAACACCAGCCACAGGCAAAGACACTCCGGTCAAACAGTGTGCTGCACCCCATCTTGCACAAACCCCACCGCATTATGTCAAATACACTTGGTCATTACAGATGTCAAACCGCAAAATCTCTTTTTCTCTCGGAGCTAGAGAGAATACAAATAACACCTGAACAACCATCCCCTCTCTCCTACGCTGCCATTGGGCTCAGTCACCAAAGCCCCTTGAACCACTGCTGGAGCCAGCGAGCCCGAGCACAGGCGGGTTTGCAGGGCAGAGAAGGAGAAAAGGACAGCATTTGCTTTGCAAACACAAGTTACAAATTAACCAACTGACGCCTCAGCTCTGTTAATGTACAATTCCCCAGTAATCCCAGAAACTAAGCTCAGCCAAGCATAAGCAGGACGCCATTTCAAACCTCTTCTGAGATAACGAGAAAGAAGCTCTGATTTCTGCCTGAAAGCAGAGGCAGTGAGATCCTCCTCCCCCCTGTGTACTTCAACAATCAGCTCGGGTAATAAGTTCAGTAGTAAAAAGATGCACGGTGGGCCAGTATTGCAGTTTATCTACCAACTTTCTATGGGCTGGCTAATATAAGATGTCATGGACATTCTTTCAAGCAGTGATCCTTGGGTTTTGGATTAAATCAGTTTCAAGGTCTGAAATGGTGGTGGGCCCTTGTTGTTAGTTTGTTTATTCTTTCGGGGGGTGGAGGGGGGGAACTAAAAAAGGTAGAGGATTTTTGTTATAAAGGGAAACTGGAAACTTCTCTGCACACAAGCAGAGACATGGCTGTATTGCAGAGGCCTCGGGGTAAGGATTAAAGAAAAACAAAATAGAAACCCTTCCATCTCTAATTAGGGTCTTCATTTGCCAAAGCGCCATTCCACAGCGGGAGGAATTACATTCAGGCCGTTGCTTGGATAACGTCTCCCAGCAGGTTGGCTCCTCAGCGCAGGCTGCTCTGAGCCAACAATTTCTGGTTACTCGGAGGCAAGCAGCCTGCATATTGTTTTAACTGGCCTGGCTTTTGCAGCCAGTTTTGCTTAAGAACAATCTTCTATTCAGAATGCAGAGATAAAAGCTTCACTCGGTTTGAATTTGTCCCCAGTTTCTTTCTCTCTTTCTTTTTTTAAACACGGGAATTATAGGTTCTGGAGTTTGCATTATTTCTCTTGTAGACATCAATGTTTTTCCCCCTCTAGCCACTTGATTCTTTGCCAGTGAAGGCTGCTGTCTGGAGTCCAGCCATTCATCAGCCCCTACCTCATCATTAACACTGTGGTGCTGGCGGTCACAGCTCATTGCTGGCGACAGGAAATCCTAACTTGCAAGAGGTTAACCACAGCCCATAAACAGCCAGGCTGGCTCATTAGTCCCGTGCACTCCGCTGAAGGGACCCTCTGGGAGTTTTGACGCCGTTCATGGACTCAAGAGGTCTGGTGCATCCTGTGCCCTTCACACATGCTCTCCCCGCACCTCCAAAAAGCTCACTATATGGATCCTCAGGGCTAAGGGCCATCTCTTTTTCCCATCCAAACCTGACCAAGTTCTTTGAGCATTTTGAAAAATGGTGTCTTGTGATGTATTCTCCTGGCTTACCAACTCAACAAAACACCAACGGGCCAACAATTGAGGCATTAATGCACTAGAATACCTACATGGTTTTGATATTTGAAATAGTTTTGGTGAGAGTTTCATATCTATATTGATCAATTTTAAGGCAAAAGCTATGCAGATGCTGATAATATATACCTAAGCTGTCTAAAGAATTGATACCACAAATATGTCCAGCTCTAATCTTCAAGAAATAACCTGCCAGAATTGCAAATGGCTTGATAAGTGCTCCATACATTGACCTAAAAGCTCACTTCATACTCATTGGGAGTTCAACAGTATGATCACTTGACTTATTTGGAGTTGATTCCTTGAACCTAGAACAAACATTAAATCATCATGTCATGCAAACAGGCACCTCTAGATAATATCCACCTGGACATCAAGAAGACAAAATGTTTAGAGCAGAAAAACGGCTTCTGGCCAATTATCTCAAATGAGTCAGATATGAAGCACAATTTATGTTTGATTTCTTTTTCCCCCTCCTCTTCAACCACATGAAAATCATTGTAAAACATTCCCACTTTATGTCTGCAGTTCCTTAGGATCCACTATTTTCTCCCACTGCTGATGGTATCTGCCCATCTTTTACTCTGGATATGGGAGTCCCCCTGATGCGGCTCTGGTTGCATTCTCCAGTTCTCTAATTTCTTTCAAAGCCTTCTGTCTCTTAATGCACCAAAATTAGGTGTGTCACTCAACTGTGGAGTCCTAAATAATTCCATTCTCTGCCTCTATATTTCCTCCTTATTTTTCTTCACTTTCTGATCCATTTATCTGATTTTGCTTGCCTTCTTTTGTGTTCACGTCTATACTCCAACATAAACTGCACTTACTTGCCCACTCACTTTTCTGCTTTCAACTCAATTTCTGAGTTCTTCCAAGATGTTTGCCGTTGTGCATTTCTCCTGTTAGAGAAACAGGTAGATTCTACATGTGAAATAAAAATGTCTCTCAATGTAATAGTATTGTACATAGTATTATTATTTGTATGTGGGGCATATCTTAAAAGAAATGTTTGTCTTTATTCAGCCTGACTTCCATTAATTTCACAGGGAGTTCTAACTGAGCAAAGACTCCAGTAACACATGTTGTGCAACAACAGCTGCTTCTTTAGCTTGAAGGAGAAGCAGCTGTGTTCCACAGTTGGCTGGAAAGGAGTGAAGATGGTGATGGAGACTGCTAAGGACTCAACTCTAAAAGTAGACGTTTATTTAAAGTAATCAATCCAACAATAGCAAATCTAAGGAGTGCCCAGAGGGAGACACGTAAGAGACAGCCTTTCTCCATTAATAGCTGTTACTCTTCATAACTGCGCAGACAACACAAGAAGGAAGTTGGTAAAGTAACACAAGAACACATTGCTGGCACTAGTTGCCGAAGGAAAGAGCCCACCAGCACCCATGAATTAAAACCTGACAGACCTGCTCCTTCTGAACTAACCTGATGCAGCCCGTATTTGTCCATTTCTTTCATACTCCTCTCTTTGTCCTTGACCCAGCTCCTTTCTTTTGTTTTACATCTTTTGCTGTATGATCCGCACACAACACAAACCTTCCTCTGTCTCCAGAATTTAATTGGGTTGCTTGTCAGTTCCCCCACCTGTGGGCAGCCTCTCCCTTCTCCCCTCAAAGGGGCTGCTGAAATTAGGGTGCAAAGTAGGCACACAATGAGAGGATTTAAAGATGGAAAGACATGAGAAAGGTACATATGAACTCAAAACTTCAACTATAGCGACGAGACTGTTGCTTCATTCCATGTCCCCATGCTCTCTGCAGCCAACAGGCTTGTTAGAGTATCGTCTGTGAGGGATGGATAAAGAGGCAAGGCAATGGGAGGCAGAAATACATTGAGCTTTTGGCATAAGCATTTTGGCTCTATGTGCTTTTTTTGTTGTTGTTGTTCAAAAATACACACTTGTCCCTATCAGGAAGATTATGAGGACTGATTATTTCTGTCCATCACTACCAAAATCCCTCATCTTCCTGAAAAACCATATATTATCCCCTCTTCTGTCCTCATCTATGCAATTTTGCTGGAACTCCAGAAGTCATTATGTCTATATGCTGTAGAGGTCTGATCACACTGCTCACACCGGGGAAGTGAGAAACAGGAATTTCACAAGATAAATGACACCAAAAATATTTGCACAAGTAACAGTATCACCTCAAATATATATTTTTTAAAGATGCTTCAGGTATCCTGAACGTTATAAATGATAATGAAGTGGGGAATAACAAAACCCAATCAGTATAATATTACAGCACTTATTCTTTGGTGCTTCGGGAAAATTGTAATAGTGTTTCTCAACATATTCTTTAGAACAAATACAGTAAGAAAAACACATACACGGCATGGATTACAATTATATATACTACCTATTTTCACAGTCAACTCTAATTTTAGGCAGTGCTAAGACAACACGTCATGGAAATGCAGAATTTAAATGCCAAGTTAATGGAGACTCTTAGGGAACATGACTGATTCAGAAGCTCAGTCTCCAACACTAGCCAGAGTGCTGCTTCCCCAGCTCGAAATGCATAGTTTTTTTTCATTACAGAGTGATGAGATTGATAAAAACTGCAGTTTGTGTTTTGACCAGAGTTTTGGCACGTTTGCCATGTGTAATTTAGATCTATCAACTAGTCCAAAGGAGTCGGGGCTCTTCAAGAAACTTCTGCTTCAAAACAACTTCCTTCCTAACACAAGAGTTCAAAACAACCGATATTAAGTTTCTACTGCTGAACAACTTTTCTCAATCTATAGTCTAATATGGACCTATAACTGTATGCTGAGTTAGGCTATTGATATAAAGGTGTCAGTTGGCTTTGTTTAATTTGTCTTTCTTTTTTTATTACTTTCAGTAACTCTGAAAGAAAAGGATTAAAATTGACTCCTCACAGGCCCTCTGGCTCCTCAAGTCTTACAACAGATTACTCTCTATTCAGCAACTGAACTACCAACACAGCCCCATGATTTCTCATTTGACTACCGTATGAGGATCTTTACATTTGAACTAAATTGACAGACAAAAAGTCAGGAATCACAGTTGGCCTGTTTAATGCAGATTCCAGTTATGATTATTTTGGCCCCAACCAAGTAGTATTATTGTAACGATGACATGGCAAAACAAAACATTCTCCCAGTTAGCATTTCTGTAAATAAACTCCTAAAAGAGAGAAAATAAGTGAATTAATACTGGGAGAATTGTTAGGAGTTTCCTCATATTACAGATTCCTTTGATGTGAAGAAAACAGGAAGCTGTAGTAGCCGGGACATCCTCTCTTTGTTGAGTTCTACTCAGATGCACATCCTCAAATATACACAGCCTATTAATACAGAAGAAAAGTCCCTTCAGCAATCCCTGAAAGAGAAACAAGAACAAAATCCTTCCCTCCGGACTTTCCAGACTGCAGAAAGGGAAGAAGTGCGACTTTTAAGCAAGTCTTCAGCATGTTCTCACTACCTATCCTGCTGAAGCATTGCTGGGTTGTATTTCACTGTCATGACAGATGTCATTTGGTTCAACGAGCGTGGCAGGGGAAGAACGGGGCTCTGCAGGTCGGAATGCGCAGGACACGCAGGTGCTGCCACCTCGATGCCGCGGGGGCCGTGGAGCCAAGTTCCACGCGGGAGCACGTGCGCAGGAGCAAAGGAGAAGGAGCCTCATTGTGCGGCACGCAGGGGAGGCAGGAATTCCAGGAGGGGAAAGGTTCCCTTTGAAGCACATGGCATGAAGAGCTTCCCAGTGACCATGGCAACAGCTCAGTGGGTTCCCAGCCTGAGAACCGAGTTACTACAGCCCTGCCTCACACACAAAAAAAGTCTGAAAGAAGGAAAGAGGGAGGGGGAGGTGGGGTCGGGGGCGCGGGGGAGAGAAGTTGGGGCAGAATTAGCCTGGCAGAAACTGAGCGGCTCCCTGGTAGGCAAATCCAGCCAATAATGCTGGTCGGGTTCACGGGGTTTCCTTTTCATTTCCAAAGCTTTCTTCTTCCTCTGTCATTCCCCTTCTAGCCCTATTCAGGAGCTCATGAGATCAGTAAAATCCAGGCCTTTGCTTTGCCTGCACGCAGCATTGCCTCAAACAGGGCTGCACTGTGATCAAAGGCGATGGTAAATCACAGCTGCCACACACACCCCTTCCCAATCAGGGTCCAGTTTTCACGGCCACTCTAACGGGAGATACATTTTTTTAAACTCTTTCATTTCCACTACACCATATAAATCTGACTAAGAAGGATGAGCAATTAAAATAAATCTATATGGAAACAGACACATTAAATTCTGTACAGCTACCGATCCCATTTAGCACACGGATAAACAAGTGGAGTGAAGTTCTGAAAACACAGACCAGGGTTTTAATAAAAACAAAACAAAAAACCCCAAACCAAAATACCCCAAATCAAAAAAGACCACAACAACTAAAACCAACAATAAGAATAAAACCATACGTCTTTGTACTCAATTTGTGTCATGGAATTCAGCTCTACAAACAGCTTTTAAGCAGTCTCTACATTCTGCTTCAAGATATTCTAAACTTTCTGCAATATCATCTCTATTTTCATTCTTTACTATTTATTAAAGTAAAAAAATCATAATTTATTCCTTCATATATGCCTGCATTTCACCATACAGACACAAGCAATATTGGTTTTGTTTCTACTACTGTATTACTCAACACTAGTTTTAGCAAAATGAGTTTAAATTGGCCACCTCAAAACAGGACTTACAAATTCTTTAATGGTTTGAGACTGAGCTTTTAAACACATTCGTTTATGATAGACTTAAGCTGACAAGGTTATCTATTCCTTATGTACATGAGAAAGATGGACAAAGTCATTCTCAGCTGAGCCAGGGTAACTCTCCATGTGCATCGTCTTAGTTCACAGCAAAGATGAGAATATCCAAACTGGCTTTCTCAGTGAAAAGTGTCCACATGAAACAGAATTGCCCACGTGTGCCATAGGCTGGAAAGGGAAGCACATACACAGATAACTGCCCTGGTAGCTTTTTTACATTGCCCTGAATTGTTGAGGCAGATTTCCAATGACAGTTTTAAAAGCAAGCAAGTCCTTAACTTCTCTCACTCTCCTGGCATCAACTTTATTCCTACTATCAAACCAATAGGTTAAATTGATCCAACCACACCACTTTCCCAACATAGAAGTTTGGCTTTCATTTCACAGAATGGTTTCTAATGGAATTAAGCTCTAAGAATAGATACTACAAGATCCCAACGGCAATTCCTACGTTAGGAAATAAATGGCAATGGAAAAGGGGAGATACATGTGCTTCCAGCAGGAGGTATAATTGATCACACAGTCAGACTTCACTATACAAAGCAGAATTCCTACGGTCTAGAATTCCAAATGCCCTGTGTACTCCATTTTATGCACTCTGCTACATCTTCTAAGGAGGTAAGAATATTCACATTATGTGAAGTCTTATGCTGCCCACCTGAGCCATTCACATGCATGTGTGTAATGGGTTGCTTTGCCATTTATCTCACTTGCATAATATCTGCAACACCAGCAAAGCTGAAATGCAACACTTCTATCCAGGAGGCAAGTATATTTCTGACATGTTGCATCTTGCAACATCCACGTTACCTCTGCAACACATCTTGCACTTTAACAGGCCTACTTTACAGAATTTTGGGAAAGCAAGAGCTTATCACAATTCTACCGAAAGGCAAACACAATATTTGTCTAGAAGATCAAATACTGCAGGACAAGCCACCCTGGGGGCAGGATAAATCAAATTAAATTAGGAACAAACAGTAGGCTTGCATTACTTGATTTCATCCTTCTTTTCTAAATGAGAGAAGTTCCATTTCCCTTCCCTGTTAAAGGCCACCTCCCCTCATTTTATTTTCTTTTCTCTTTTCCTTTTCCCTCTCCTTTCCTTGCCTTTCCTTTATCTTTTTCATTCCATTTCTCCTCTCCTCTACCCTCCCTTTCCCTTTCGTGTTTTAAGTGAAACAGCTGCCAAATCCTAAAAACAACCAGAAGAGACATGTACACATGCAGCAGACTTGATACTTACCCAAGCAAAACAGGTCACAGGACAAACTGAATACTCATGTAGCCATTTGCACCAAACTGCATGGAAACTGAACTTTTCAGAGATGGAGACAAGGGCAATGCGATTTGTTCCCACTGGAAGACAACCTGGTTGACTTAATTGCCAGGCCTGCAAAGAAGCTCATGGCTGATGCTCCTGCTGCCATCTGCACTCAGCAATATTTCAAGAATTCTGAGAAGTACTTCTAAATCAGGATGTAACTTCAGCATAGGGAGGACTGAGAAGAAGGGTTGCAGAGAAAAGATGATGAGAAACTACATCAGGAAGCACGAAACAAGGAACAAATATTTCAGGAAGAGAAGGAAAAATGGCAACATGAAAATACAGAATGAGGTGCTGCATTACAGCTACTGAGAAGCAGCTATTGCCTAGAACCTTGACCAGTCCCTTCTCACCTGCTAAAATTACTGCACACAGGGAAGTTTGTGCCCAGGCTCTCTGGACACACACCATGCAGGATGCAGGAGTCGTATCACCATCAGTATGCATCAAAGTAGATGCTACAGAGCTCCTGAAGCAAAGCCAGGCTCTGCCCATCAGCAGGCCAGGCTTTGGGAAGCTCGGATCAGCAGGTACTGCGGTGTTCTCACACCAGAGATCAGTGTGGTTTCAGGGACATGGGATGGGTACACGATGGGATCTGGGTACACAGCAGTGGGTCAGACAAGCAATGTCACCGAGTCAGAAAATACAACATTGTTTGTGCAGGGTATCTATGGTTTCCACTTCTTCATCCATTTCACCTACTTCATCACATGCTTTTCAAGAGCCTGACAGATGGGACTAAACAGATTCCTTCTTTAAATGGCCTTCCCCAAGACGCAGCTTACTCCTAGAGTTTACTTATGGATTGCTATGTATCTTTCAGTACCCAATCTCTAACTCCGATCCTCACAAAACCTTATCCTCAGATTTTCTCCTAAGAGCGAAGAAGCATCAGGTGGAATTTCTGTGAAACAAAAACAGTGCTCCAAGCTCAGAAAAAAAAAAAAGAAGTTGTATTATGCTGAAATTCAACAGAAAGGGCAGTCACTTCTTAGGGATATGTTTCTCACCATGTCCCACAAGCTAAACTTGCAGCAAATTTTAGTGAAACAGATGGTTTCACATTCCCTACGAAAGGCGGGGTTTTTAGAAGTTTTGTTTCTAAATATACAGACACAAGTTTTACCTACAAAACATTAACCTAGGATTTAATTTCTGCCTCATACACTACATTTGCACCGCTAACCCGAAGTCACCAACACTATCCTTCCACAGTCTCAGCAGCTTGAGCCAGCTGAAGAACAGGACAAACTCCAGAGACTCTATGCACTTCCAACTACTCAGTTACTGGTAGAACTCACGGCCTATGCTCTTTCACACTCCTCCAACTACTCGAGGTGTCAAATGTCAACATATAATAACATCGATCCTCAAAGCCTCGATAACATACAATAACCAATAACCTCAATCCTCAAGCCGAGAACAAGAAAAGGGCAGCTTTCTCCTTTCGTTTTTAACGTATCTGGCAGCAGTAATCTGACTTCACCCATAAAACAAGGGGAGATGTTTTGTAAGGAGTTTCGATTCCAGAAGCTGTATTCCACAGGGAGATTCCAGCAAGATGAAAATTTTTGCTTCTTTAACCAATACAGTAAGAACAGACTCACTTATTATTAGATATATTTATCCTGCAATTAAAGCTAAGAAATCTCTTCTAGGGTTGAAGATGAATCATCCCCGCCCGCAAAGGAAATTAATCTATGCCTTCTGAGAAAATTGCACCTAAGGAAAATCAATAAAATGCTTTCATTTTGACTGACTTGATAAGAAGCTTCCTTTGATCAAGTTAGTATCACACTAGCAGTTCACTCTTTTCTACTCCAATACTACTGCTGCAGGAGTCTTTGTTAGGTTCCTACAGAGCTCAAAAAGAGAACGTGTGCACTCAGCTCCCCCCCACTATCTCTATCAATTGAGTTATGACACTGTCTTTCCCTGAAGCACCTAGTGTGAAAACAGGCAAAACGGGAGTATTTTGTGGAGTCAAGGGAGTTTTCTCTTGTTTCATTTGTTGCTGATTTTTCTCAGAAATGAACTAAGTGTTCCAAGAAACAGTTACATGCAGCATTCACCCCAAACTGCCCCCTTACCTTTCCCAAGACAGTCAGGCACGGCTTGGGCTCCAACTCTGGCTGTTCCAGTTTCACCACCCCTACCCAGCCATACTCATACAGGTCTTCCTCATCGTTGCTATTACACAGTCCAAGCGGGTGCATCTGGAAAAGAATCAGAAAGAAACCTTTAATCAATCAGTGGAGCTCAAGAAACATACAGATTGCTTTTGAATGCCTTCATTTGTGACAAATACACTTTTACTTATTAAGGTACATCAGAAATACTGAAACATAAAGCTGCATATATGAAGAATTTATTATGTTTCTGAAACACGCTATGAGTACAAAATCTTGGAATGTTATGTGAGCTCACTGTCTTTGCTTATGAAAAATCATTCAAGGCTCACAATCAGATCTGATTGTAAGTCCTTTTCTCAGCATCTGATGGATAAACTATTCAGCACAGACATAAAATCAGGAAAGGGAGTCAGGCAGAGTGCTCTCCCCAAAATCACCAGGGCATATATTCCAGCATACTCAACCCCGAAAGGAATCCATGGGATCCTTTAAGTGAACACAAAGCTTCTATTAAATATCTAAAGAAACAGAGAACCACTCCCTTGATGTAATTCCCTTAACGTATGCTGTATCAGCTGAGCTTTGAAATCATAACCCGTATACATGAAGTTTCTCATTCAAAATCCTTGAAATGTGCTGGGGCACTTTCCACATGCCTGAAAGGGCAAAACTGAAACCACGACTCAGGTGCTTTCATCCAAGGTTAAAAAAGTCTGTATACATTGCTGAGGGTTTAAAATAACTTCAAAAAGAGCCGCACAAACTTTAAGTGGCTTAGTGTTACAGAGCAGACACACAGTGAACCGACAGAGGAGGAACATTGTACTCTGTAACTCGATTACCTCAAAAAGTCCTGATGAATACAAGAAAACTTCAACCTTTTTGTCTTTTTTCTTTTTTCCTGTCTGCAAGGATAATAGTGTCAAAACGCACCATATGAACAGCTCAGGATCTTTCTATACGCTGTCACGAGATGAAAACTCTTGGTCCTTTTTTCCCCAACCATACAAAAAATACTGTCTATACCCACTTTAGTCTAGAAAACATCTTGGAAAAAGGCCAAGGAACAGAAAATTCTTTCAGCAGCCACTTTCCTCCAGAACAGTGTTATTCCATAACAGCTTCCAAGCGTGAATAGTTCTTTAGATCACAGTACCAAGCACATTCTGCAGTTATGTCCCTGGAAATCAGGATAAGCCAGCGCACAGAAGACTGAAGTGGGGAGAAGACTGAAGTTTATTAAACCATCAGACAATGGCAGAAAGACCTTGCAGATAAGAAACCTCAAACCCAAATGCAAAAATCAATGCAAGCGATGAGCAAAACTAACAGGGCGCTGCAGGCTCTGTGCTGGCAAATGTGGAGAACATACCAGGTACATCTGCAGGCTAGAAACTCCCGGGGAATTTGTTGCATCACACTGGAATCTCACCAGAGTAATTAACAAAACAAATTATATTATGGCAGCAGTACTCCCTCAAAGTCTATACGTTTCAAGAAGGGACAATTGACAAAAACATGGCACTATTCAATTAAAAACACGTGCATTGCAAAGCCGAACTGTTCCTAGACTATTTGTTCCAGTGAATCTGAGGCTCTGAAGATGAGGTTCAACAAGGCCGAGTGCAAGGTCCTGCATTGGGGTTGGGGCAACCCCTGGTACCAGTGCAGGTTTCACATCTCAGCCAACAGTATTTCACATACACTTCACATGGGGGGTCCAGTGGCTGGCAGGAAAGCCAGCTTCAGTTGTTCATTCACGGGTGTTTTTTGTTTGGTTTGGTTTGTGTTTTTGTTGTTGACGGTGCTTGGTTGGTTCTCCCAATCCACACTACAATTAAGGATGCCAAAGGCCCTAAACAAAACAAACTAATAGAGTACATTCACACCATGCGAAGATCACAAGTGAGCCTCAACCTTCAAGACACTAAATCCATATGGCATATCATGCCACCAAATATTTATTGGTTTGGGTGTAGAAGCAGGACAGTCATGTCCATACACACCAGGATGATCCCACTACATTGCTTCAGGGCCCAGGCTAGCTTGGATAAATCCAGGCTGGTATTTCTGTGTCTTACATAGTTCCAGTAGTTTGTAAAGAGACAGAGCATGTCAACACTGTGAACACATTCCCTTATTTCAGTACCACTGAAAACAAAGCAACACAACCCTAACAGATCCCAACTCTTCCCCTTTCCTGCCAAGTTATCAGTTCCAATAAATACAAGCCAGGTGTGGATAACGAGACCTGGACAGTCTTAAAAACTTCAATAACATGCCTTTAAGGCTCAGCATTACCTTCCCAAACTTTCTTCTGGTTGAATTCATTATAAATTCAATTCCTTACACCCCACAAGTCACAAAAGATCATTTGTTCTCCTCCACCCTTTGAGCGAAAAGCAGCTAGGAGCTTGTCCACGAGACACGCGCCTTCGCCCAGCAGCTGTGGATTTAGCGGCACGACCTCTGCTGCCCTCTGGAAAGGTCTCCTGGTTCCGAAACACAGCAAGGCACACACAGAGTTTAGAACGTGTGCTCGATCACAGCAACACGAGATCTGTAACAATCAAATTAAGCAAGAACCTCTTCACTAAAAGTACCTATTTATCCTTCCCATTCTTTCCTTAGGTGAATTTTAGGCTTCCTCCCAATCACGCTGCCAAAGCCTCCCTCTGTGCTTAATCCCCTATAATTAATCAGGTGTTTTATCTCCTGACAAACAGTAAAAGAAGAGATATAAGGCACAGATATTTTTCATTCATTTTTGGGTTTTGAGGTTGACTTGATTTTTTTTTAAAGACAAAACATGTCTCTGATTTAGTAAGTCTCCTAGATACCTTTTGCACATTCTCATTGTTCCACTGAGCATTGTCATCCAGCATTAATAAGACCCCTCCAGAAAGAAAAGTCTCAGGATGTAGCTTCCCTGTATCAGCAGATAAGCAACCCAAAACCACAGAAATAGAAAAAAAGTAATTAAAATTAATACCAAGAACTAACGAGTAGTTAAAAAAAAAGGTTAGGAGTTGTTATTGCCTTCCAGCTCAAGTACAAAACTTCATTAAGACAGTGTATTTTCACTTTCAGACTTTTTTTTCCTTTTTGATTAAGAATGTCTTGCCAACAACCGAATCACCGCAAAATGTAACATTATAGGACCTGAGCATTCCAGCGGTGCGCTTTTCTTGGCTATCGGTTGTGACCATGCGGTTCAACCCAGCGGTTACCATTGAACCCACAAGTGGCTTCCACTGAGCTTTCTCTATAGCGAGAGTATCGAGCATTCCTGAAATCCTCTCCCAGTCCACTTTACTCCAGGAAGCATGCCAAAAGGAATGGCGAAAAATCCAGTCTATGCTGTAATTAAACGCAAATACAGAGATAGGCAGTTGAACACATCCACCATGCAGAAAAGGCCAGTAAAATTGTACCATGCAGACAGGCCAACACTCTCCAGTCTGCCAGATCCTGTGAGAAGGAGCAGGAAACTCTGAAGAGCAGCCAGAGCAGGTTTTGCTAACTCGGGAACCAGACCTTAGCACTGATCTGTTAATAGTTCAGCACACCCATCACCTGAAGCAAGCAGCAGCATCCTTCCCTTACTCCTTTGACACAGGGATACCCAACCTGTGACTCACAGTGTATTTGAAGTGCTTGTGAGCAGCTCACCTGTGCCACGGACCAAAGTCAAATCCATCCCTCAGGAGAGGAAGAAAAGTACCAGCTGAAAGAGAGCAGCGTGCTCTCAGACACCCTCTTGCTGGGGCTGCCCCAAGTCAGAGAGACGCTGCAGATACCCACAGTACACGCACAGCAACAGATGCGTACAGAACGCCAAATTCAGCACATCTGCATCAGATTACCGCACAGGCGGAGATCCAGCGTGCTGCCCACGCCGTGCAGCCGAGCGACCTGCTGCAGCACAGCAGCTGGACACTCATCATTCCAAACACTTTGCAAGGGAAGCTCTCAGCCCATTCAAACAGAAAGCTGGCCTCTCCGTCCTTCAAAGGGTCTCAAATGCAAAACTCCATGAAAAGATGTGCATACCCAAGATAATTTGAGGGTAGATTCCTTCTCTCAAGAATTTAAGTGCTTTGATTACACTGAATTCTCCTACCACAGTACTGACAGAGCAGAGGGGAACAAAGTCACGGTTACAGTTGTGGTTTCTTTCTCTTTAAATGGGTGGAAAGATGCTGGCAAATGATGCAGGCACAATGCCACTAAAGATGGGGGAAACTGGAGGGAAAATTAGGAGTAAAATGCTACCTTTGTAGATTACTTTGGCAGAAGAAGGCTGCCAGTAGCTATATGATAAAACAAAGAGTTCTGGCCCTATACAGAACAAGACAGGCCCTAAAAATGCAGTAATGGCCAGAACTTTAGACATAACCATACCTGGCCGGGAAAAATAGGATTATCTCACATCTCATGAACAACTACATTTGTTCCATAGCACTCAAGCGGGGACTTAAAACTGGAAGTATCAGCTGAGTGACTTACAATCTCCTTGGCTTAAGTTAAAGGCCTCATATGCAGTTACAACTTTGCAAG
The DNA here is from genome assembly GCF_963082525.1 of Nesoenas mayeri. Taxonomy (NCBI): domain Eukaryota; kingdom Metazoa; phylum Chordata; class Aves; order Columbiformes; family Columbidae; genus Nesoenas; species Nesoenas mayeri. Next base: position 6,895,778 of record NC_137565.1, on the reverse strand, counting down.
TTTTCCAGCAGAAAATGAGTAGGTAGTATGAAGAGAACCTGACAAACACTGTAAAACACAGCGAGGTCTATTTGTTCAGCCCCAGCGAGCGTCTGAGACCCAGAAAGAACGAATGTAGCTATTCAACAGCCAATAAACCCCCAGTTGACTGAAAGTGTTCATGTAAGGAACCCTAAAAGAAATTGCCATTTGCATTCCCTTGCCAAAAGCACACATGATGCACACCTAGAAAAGGAATGAGATTGTCATGAGGGTTGAATATTCCAAGAGTGTTAGGAAGGAATTAAAAGGCAACATGCACGTGTGCACGCACCAGGGAAGGTAGCATTTTATTTTACACAAGCATAGAACTCTGTGAAAAACCTCTGAGCTACTCGATTTGCAGATTGTATTTTAGCAAGAAAGTTCAGCAAGCAGATTGACAGATCTCATGCTGACCCAAAATTTCATAGCACTGTATGCCTCTAGACTGGTAATGACTGTTCTTTACATGCACAGACTGATTTGTGACTGATTTCCAAAGTCAGTACAGTTCACTTCATCACATTTCAGGCAATCTGGTCCAGACCGTGGCTTTCCAGGAAGTTCTTGATGTTACATGGAGTGTGAGACCTGACTTGCTTCTCCAGAGTCCTCTAGGACCCAGGCAAGGGAAGATATTACCCTGTGTATTTTGCAGTAAACTGCTAACAAGCACAGCTGGTTTGCTGGCATTAAGAGTGCTAAATGAATCAAGAAAGGTAGGGAAGGAGAAAGACAAGGTAAAATAACACAAAATCATTTCTGAGGCATCCCTTAAGTTTTGAAGAAATGGATGCCATGCATCAAAACAACAGGCATACAACAGGATTCATAGAACTACTATGTCTGGCTGACATCCTATGCCTGGACTTGTGCAAAGCATTTGATGCTGACACACACAGCATCCTTGCCTCTAAAATGGTGACACATGGATGTGATGGGTGGACCACTTGGCAGATAAAGAATTGGCTGGATGGTCACACTCAAAGAGTTGCGGTCAACGGCTCCATGTCCAGGTGGAGATCACTGATGAGTGGTGTCCCTCAGGCTTCCACTGGGACCAGTATCATTTAGCGTCTTGGTCAGCAACATGCACAGTGGGATTGAGTGCATCCTCAGCAAGTTCCCAGATGAAACCAAGCTGAGTGGGATGGCTGATGCTCTAGAGAGAAGGGATGCTATCCAGAAGGACCCTGACAGGCTAGAGAGGTGGGTCCACATGAACCCCATGATGTTCGACAAGGCCAAGTGCAAGGTCCTGCACCTGGGTTGGGGCAATCCCAAGCACAAACACAGGCTGGGCAGAGAATGGATTGAGACCAGCCCTGAGGAGAAGGACTTGGGAGTGTTGGTTGATGAGAAGCTCAACGTGACCTGTCAGCGTGCGCCTGCAGCCCAGAAATCCAACTGTATCCTGGGCTGCATCAAAAGGAGCGTGGCCAGCAGGTCAAGGGAGGTGATTCTCCTTCTGTGCTCTGCTCTCGTGAGACCACACCTGGAGTGCTGTGTCCAGTTCTGGGTTCCCAGCACAGGAAAGACATGGACATGTTGGAGAGGGGCTAGAGGAGGCAATGAAGATGATCAGAGGGCTGAAGCACCCCCTGTATGAGAACAGGCTGAAAGAGTTGGCGTTGTTCAGCCTGGAAATGAGAAGGCTCCAGGGAGACCTTATAGCAGCTTTTCAGTACTTCACAAGGGTCTACCGGAAAGATGGGGCAAAGGTTAACAGTTTTAAACTGAAAGAGGGTAGATTTAGACTAGAAGTTCTACACTGTGAAGGTGGTGAGCCAATGGAACGGGTTGTGGACGCCCTCTCTCTGGAAGTGTTCCAGGCCAGGCTGGACGGAGCTTTGAGCAACCTGGTCTGGTGGAAGGTGTCCCTGCCCTTGGCAGGGGTTGGACTGCATGAGCTTTAACGTCCCTTCCAGCCCAAACCATTTGGTGATTCCATGCCTGGACAAGAATCAGCTCACTTAAAATAGACAAGTTATAACAGGAAATGAAGGAAGAAGGAGAGAAATGTTCTCGCACAGGCTGAAGGAAGACTAAAAATGAAATCCAGTAAATGTCATACTTTCAGAGGAAAACAGGTATACAGCAACTGCTAAAATGGATTAGACTACACCACCCACACTAGCAGCCCATAGAATACAAAGCACAGAGGTATAATCTGCATGGCCTACTTTTGCCCAGGTTGTGTAAGAGCAAACAAATTACATGAAGGTAGGTACTGAAAAGACACATTGATGTTTAATTTCCTTTAGAGAAGTAGCAGAGGGAACACAAACATACCCCTGCCCTTGTGCCACGAAGTCTCTTATTTCCAAGGGAATAATCTATTACTACCTTACGTCTTTGTTTACTGTTTCTATCTGGGGTGAAAGGAAAGAGGCTGGCTTTGCTGGTTGTTTTCAGAACAGAAGATAATATTTGGAGATCCAATTAAAACGCAATACTCTATATAAGAACAAATTATTTACATGCAGAGATCACAGCTACCTTCCCACATCTTATTCTTCTAATTTGAGGTGGTATGCTGCACTGAGGCATTGCAACTTCTTCATTTTTGCTGTAAAATATGCTGTAATGTGTAACTCCTGACCCTATTCATCAATATTCAATGCCAATGTCAACTGTCACTCTGCCCTCCACATCCAGACTTTAATAAAGCCTGAGGAAACCTCAGATTGAGTGCTGACACAGGTAGATTAAAGTGATTTCATCATTGAAGAAAAAAGTGAGAAAGGAGATGGTAAAATTTGTAAAAGTGTGTAAACACTGTTAGCTACAATGCTCTGTAATAAAATACCTCACCTGTTTACCTTTTGCTGTCGTGAACCGGACATTTATTCCTATGCTTTGTTTGACCCCTGATGATACCCTACTTCTTACCCTACAGCTACTGTTTCACTATAACACTCTCATGAAGGATTTTGTCAGTATTTAGCAAAGCCTCGTTGTTTGGATTTCCAAAAGTAAGCAGCGTCCCCGCAAAATGTGACCCAGCCCCAGGGCTCTAGTGCATCCCTTTCCATGTCAGATCAAACCTTCATTAACAAGGTGATATATTTGGTGCTGCCTCTGAGAAGGTGCGTTCACTGAGGCCAGAGGGAGGGAAGGGGAACACTGAACATGCACACAGAGAAAGGGTGCCCTAAAACCAAGAACAATATTGTACTTAAAGGAGAGATGGGGGAAGGGAACTAATGCGAATAGATTGTTACAGGAAGAATGTAACGTCCTCACCAAGAAACTCATCAAACTTCCTTTGCCGCATATACAAATGCCAAAGAGAAACCGTGCATTTCTGCCATAAATCGTTTTCCATACGTAAGACAACATTTTACCCATATAGAGCTAAAAGCCAGAGAGAAAAATCAAAAGTTGAGAATGCAGAAATAAAAGTTGAGAAGGCTTTAAACGCACAACACACCACCCCATCCCCCTCCCCTCATGCCAACCTCTCATCTATAATCCAACACAAGAGAGACAACAGGCAAACAGCAAGAGGTCATCTTCAAAGGGCTGGTTGCCAAGGGAGGCCGGTGGAAGGAGGCAGGCATGTCCCCATCAAAGCCCAGCAGCTGTGAGAGCCGCGAGGTGCAGCGCCCGCGGCTGCAGGGAAACTCAGAGATGGAGGAGAGCGCCGGAGCTACGCTCGCCAGCACTAACACGGGCAGCTTTGCACTTTGCAGCACAGAAAGAGGAGGGTTATAATATCCTAACGCTTCTCTCCACCCGTTTTTGCACTTCAGATACTCGAACTACTGTTTAAACTCATAAAGATATATCACTGCAGCAGAAGGCGGCACCAAGGATTAGTTCAAAATTAAAACCAGCTCAGTTGACTAGACACAGAACAGACACGGAAAAGGTACAACAGATAATGCACAGCCAGCTGTAGTTTCATTGCTTCTCATAGAAAATAAAAATACATCAGCACAGTTGGAACCTGGGAGACTCACCCACAATAAAAAACTGCCTGCAAATATTACCCAACAAAGCATGTATAATTTTTCCTGGAGAAAGTATGAGATAATAACACAGACTCCTAGATACCTGCAACGTTTGCATAAAAAAAAAAATAGAAGCCAACACATGAACAACCACAGACTCTGGTTCTCAGAATTCTCATAACTTCAGGTCTTTGTATTAAATGAACACATGATGATCGCACCGAAGAATTAAACTCGTAGCCCTCAAATACAGGAAAAGAAGCTGTACGTGCAGCAGTGAAATCTAGCAGGTTAAGTAAAATCAGGTAGGATAAAAAATAATTTTTAAAAAATACATTAAATAAATAAATAAAATAAAATTCTGACTTTTGTAGCTCCCAGAAGCCAGAGGCCACTCTGTTTTAGAAAACTGACTGTCACCGTACCCTGACAAGTGGCTTAGTTAGCCAACAGAACTTCAAAATACAGTTGTTGAATTATCAGGTAATGGTAGGATAGAAATGAATTCATCAGATTTACCTCCCACCTCCCCAAAACGCAGGAAGGAAGCAGCTGGCACCCGCTAAGGATGAAGAGACACAGTCCTTTAGCAGACATTTTGGAGCGTGAATTCTCAGTTGACATCAGCAGAGAACAACAGCTGGAGTGAAAATTCAAATGGCACAGAGTTACATGGTCTGAACAGACCCTCTGGGTTGCAATACAAAGGTCGACAGGAAGGAAGGTTCTACTACTTAGAAAGTTTTTGGTTACCACCTTGACTTGAAGACAGTCTGGAAGCACCACCAAGGAGGCAAAAGACACATCATTGATACAGTATTAGAGCTGCATTCCTGTTAGGCAATGTGAAAAAGTTTTTCAAGGATGAAATATAATAGTTCATAGCCTAAAGATGTACCCTATTTCTTAGGTCAGCATGTGAGCTAATCTTTGAATATTTTATAAAGAGTCTTTCAAAATTCTAGAAACCATACAACCTCCAGCTAACAGAAGTTCCTTCAGCCTGTGCCTCAGAAGATGCTCTCAAAAGTTTCTGAATATGACAAAAATACTGATGTCCTCCACTATGGCAAGGCACATTAAACAGCCTAAACCAGACCACTGATTTTGTGTCTTTCAAAGTGATGTGCTAAAGTTGATTAAAGAAAGCAAGCCTGTTGTCAGCAGACTTAAACTCAGTACAAGTGTCTGCATCACCACCAGAGGGTTTTAAGAGCCTGAAACCAAGGCCATGTTGAAAACCCTACCTACTGGACACTTATTCAGTTTCCTATCTCTAAGAGCAGAGCACAGTGTAAGGAGTTTGCATATGCACATACAGCAGAACTGAACTCCACCTATTCCACACAATGCGACGACCAAACGTGGAGCTGTGGTGCTTACCTGGGCATCTGTCACCACGTCTTCAACACACTGAGTACCTCAGAGAAGAACTTCCTTGAGAACTGAAGCACTGTATACCAGCTTTGTATTTTTCTGTGAGCACTCCTAGCATGGCTTACTCTCTGGAAAAAGAAAAAAAAATCACCATCTCTTGGAGACTGTGCTTCACAGATATGCCCTCAGCTCCGTGCCGGGAGGAACCACCTCTCAGCTCCCAGAGCAAGCAGCACGTCCCTGAAGCACAAGCCCAACAGAGGCCAGACTCTTGCATCTGCTCCTCTCACCACCCGCACTACACTGTCCAGCACCCACTCTGCTCCGCATTCTCTCAGTTGCTCCCACTACTTTGAGCTGTTTCCAAGGAATCTTATTTATTCCTCTGTCTTGATATGAAGCCACCTGTGCCGCATGCTCCGTCCACTCTTTCCTCACTCCCCTGCCACAAATCACTCCCTAGCCCTGAGCGAGGGGCGGCTGTTCCCCAGTGGCGAGCGATCCTGGGCTATCAAGTCTGCAAACTCTTTAAAATTTGCCTGAAAGAGAGAGGATTGGGTTACTATAGATGCTGTTGGAAAGCTGCAGGGATGTGGGTTCTATGATTCTATGAGTTCTATGATGCTATTTGGTGTATTTGGGGTTTCTTTTCCTGCTCCCTGCCCCAGCAACTGCCTCGCTGTTGGAAGTTTTGGGCTCTAGCCTGGGGAAGCCCTTGGTCTCTGCTCCCAAGGAACAAGCAACAGGACAAGAGGAAACAGCCTCAAGTTGTGCCAGGGGAGGTTGAGGTTGGATCTGGGAACAATTTCTTCCCCAAAGGGCTGTGGGGCATTGGAACAGGCTGCCCAGGGCAGTGCTGGAGTCACCATCCCTGGAGGGTTGGACAGACGGAGATGAGGTTCTCAGGACATGGGGCAGTGCCAGGGCTGGGTTAATGGTTGGATTCCATGATCTTGAGGGTCTCTTCCAACCAAAGTGATTCTATGATTCAGATCGAGTCTACTGCAAATCCCTTCACGCATCTCTCATATGACAGAAGAGGAAGACAAATACCCAAATCAGCTATGGGTATTATGGTTCTTAACTACACATTTTCCTTTGTGATGCTGCTACAGAGTAAAACTATTTTGGACACCTCCCCTTACTTCTTACCTTTGCATGAATTTCGCTGAAGCTTAACCTTCAAGTTTTCTAGATTTATAAACAGGTGACTCTCAGGTCACCTATGACAACTATCATATGCTCGTATTGAATTTTATCATAAATTACAAAGTACTCTCCCTACATTTAAATTTAGCTTACATTGCAGCAGTCAAAAAATGCTCAAGAAAATAGCTGTAACAATTTTTACAATCTGAAGATAGAGAGGTCCATCTTAGTTTCTGGAAGCTTACCTTTTGGTCAGATTTGTGTTTACTTTTTATGAGCAATCCTGGAGCAACACACAAACAGGTAAAGCTGTCATATGCCTTCTCATATCTCAGTTTCCCCACTTTGCGCTCCAAATTTTCCTCCAAGACCTACCACTTGACCTCTCTTTCAGTTCGACAACACAGTATACTTCAAGGGATTTGTTTCCAATTTATGACTTCTGCGCATCTGAAAACATTTAAGGTGTTGGGGAAATTTTAGAGGGAAAGGAGCCAACTGATTCTTAACCCACAGGTCTCCAAACAGGTACGGCTTCCTGTTTGTTTCTAGACTGTCTGCTCTTCCTTCAACATCAAGTTCTCAAGAAACGACTTTCAGACTCCTTCATGCTCTGCTTTGCGCTCACACTCACTGGGCAAAGTCCAAACACCACATCTACTTTTACATACACTTCTTTCCGAATCATAGCATCATTTCAGTTGGAAGAGACCTTCAGGATCATCGAGTCCAAACATAACCTAACCTAACTCTAGCCCCTGAGAACCTCATCTGAACACCTTTTAAACACCTTCAGGGATGGTGACTCCACCACTGCCCTGGGCAGCCTGTTCCAATGCCTGACAGCCCTTTCCATAAAGAATTTTTTCCTAATATCCAATCTAAACCTCCCCTGGCACAACTTGAAGCCATTTCCTCTTGTCCTATCACTTGCTACTTGGGAGACCAACCCCCTCCATGCTACAGCCTCCTTTCAGGCAGTTGCAGGCAGCGGTAAGTCCTCCCCTCAGTCTCCTTTTCTCCAGGATAAACAGCTCCAGCTCCCTCAACCACTGGATAATGGAAAGTGGTTTAGCAATCACTTTCGTCAGCTCCATCAGCACCCTTGGGCACATCCCATCTGGCCCCATAGACCTGTAGGTGTTCAAGTGGTGTAGCACATCACTAACCACCTCCCCTTGGATTACTGGGGCTTCATTCTTTTGCCAGGTCCAACAACACAACAGACACCAGCACAACCTCTTCAACTTACTTAAAATGGAAACAGAGGTGAAGTCAAAGCCTCTGCTGCAACTACAAGAGACGAGGCTCCAGAATAGGTTGTCCGTAAAAGACCATGATCTCCTTCATTGGAAGGTGACTTTCTCATCGTGCCTTGGCTCATCCCACAGCAGAAACTGGATGCGTTCCCTGGTCTCCCATGAGATCCCTCCCACCCCACGGGTCCAGGACTCCCTCAAGGCCACTCACTCCAGTTCTGAGCCCCCAGCTCTGAGGGGAACCCCAACCACCCTCCCCTGGTGGAGGAGAGAACAGCCCGTCCTGCCCGCCAGGACTCACCCCAAGGGGATGGAGGCAGCTGTGCTTCTGCTCCAGCAAAGCCGCTTCCCTGCCCGACCGTACGGAAATCATTCCTTTCCCCCTCTGCTTAACCTCCTCCTTCACAGCACAGGGAAAAGACGCTCCTGCCCAGAAGGGAACTGAGGACTTGAAAAAACAAGTAGTGGGCAGCATTATGTCATATAAATCAGGTGCAAAGAGTTGTTCCTGACAACAGTTTAATGGTTTGCGGGGTTTTGCGTGTGTTTGTTTGTTGTGGGTTTTGGTTTTTTCCTCAATAAAAGAAACTATCGGGTACACTGGGTTCCCAATTTCACATAGACTAATGAGTAACTGCACTGTTTTCAAAGTCCTCTATTACAATAATTCAGTGAATATTGAGACCGTCTATGTTATCAGATGGGAAGAAATACTCAAATCCACTGGGGAAAAAATGCCCTTCTTAAAAACAGCCACCTGATGGCAGCCTGTGGCTTCAGTCCTATTGTTCCAAGTGGCAACTGGCAACCATTTTGAGCGAGATTAGCTCTACACTGAGTCACCACTGAAGAATGTTCTGTAGTAGGGAGAATGACTTCAAAATAAAAAGCTATTCTTAATTCTAATGTAGCCCATCGCTGGAATAGTCACTGCAAATATTTCCATTTCACACACTGTGAAAATCTTCTTCCCTCTTTCAGCCTCAATTTGTTTTATTTTGCATAGCAAATAACCAACTTGGATGTAAACCGGGCTCCACAGCTCAGTCCAGTGCACTATTAAACCACTTCATCAGCATACGAGGCTGCCTGATGTACAGTCACTCACTGCTTACAGTCTATGCTTTGACATCTTGAACCAGAACGCTACTCTGCACTCAAGAAATTATCAGTCCTTTCTGCTTTTCCATCTTTCAAAGGCATTTGTAGAAACTTAGCACTTTATGTCTGAAGGATTCATTTTATTTTAAAGTCAAGAATAATGAAAGTTTCTGATGTTCTGGAGACCCGATGCACTCCGCTTTTGTTATAAAGAGGTTCATTCCCTGATCTAAGAGCAAAATTCAACTTCACTTTGAATGCAAAACTGCAAAAGTGAACTATTTAACAGACCTGTAAAACAACATGGCTTTTCTCAGCTTCCTCTCTGACACCATATCAATGTACATGCTTATCATACTGAAGCACCCAGAATTTTCTAAACAAAATTCTAAAATTAAAGATGTACCTAAACTCTCGTGTCCAAATAATTTTATCTGACATTGCTGTTCTACAGGTTCCTTTGTATCTAAATTATACAGGAATGCTAAGGCTGGAGTAGCAAGTGTTTCATACCTTAGGTGTGAGAGATTTAAGGTAGCCCAATTCAGCCTTAGTTTTTGATAATTGTGCTGTATTTCCGGATACACCACCAGCGTTCCCTCCTCCTTTTCCCATCTCTTTCTGCATTCCTCCTTCCTATGGCCACTAATCTATTGCCTCATCTCCCTCCCAGATTACTCCTTCACTTCTCCTCTTCCACCCCACCCCCAGTTTTTCCTATTTTTCCATTTTTAAGCCAGCTCCTGTAGCACTGGCACACAGCCCATGCTAATAAGTCCAGCAATGCTTATTGGCTTGGGTTTAGCACTGTGTATTTACTGTTGGCGCACCTCACCACTGAGGTATGCCTCACTGATTGGGAAATTAATAGTGTAAACTGTACTCCAAGAATGCAGCAGTGTGGGGCGAATGAGTGCTGTCTGCAGGACATTTCCCTCACATGTTAGAAAAATTGGATGGTGCAGTGAATGAGGTAAGATACTATGAGAAAAGAAAACACAGCATTGCGGTTATAGCAGCTGAGTGCTTCCCAAGAGACTGGATCGTTTCCTCTGCCACGGAGCTCCTATGCAATGTTGGGCAAGTCATAAAAACAGCTATACAGGGTGTGACCAAAAACCCAGCCAGCACAGTATCCTATCTCTAACAGCGGCCAACTGCAGAAGTTTGGAGAATAGGAAGAGCAGAACAAATAGAGAACGATTATTCTTTTGATACAGCCTCTTAATTAAGGCTATCAGTGACTAAAAGACTTCCAGAGCTGAGACTTCACCCAGAACATCGCATTTAACAGTAAACAACACATTGACACTCCATGATTTTGCCTAATCCCTTTGGGATGACATCCATACTTTTGGCTTCTACACCATCCTACAGCAAGTAACACAATTTGCTGTTTTAAAAACACACATTCTTTCGTTAACTTTAAAGCTACTACATGAATTACACTGAGAACGCTCTGATGGTCCCTGTATCACAAGGAATAGCCAATAATTGCCCCTTGGTCACCATCTCTACATCAGACTTTACTACTCAGTCTCTTGTCAACAGCCTCTTTTCCAAGATTATAAAATTCAGCCTTTTTCAGTGAGCATCACTGCACTACATGATCCACAGCTTGTGATCTACCTGTTCCTTTTCCAGTCTCCCTTTCCACTTTTTCTGCTTTTCTCTCTGGTCCCTCCCAACAGTCTCATGGAATTTTCACTGTTACTTCTATCAGGGCAAGTTTTTCAGAATACACTTTATTCTTAAGAAAGAAATCTTAGCTACAACTTTCAGAAGTCTTTTGTGATCTCTCTCTCTATTCTTCCTGGTGCCTCCCTCCAGCTTGCATTATAATTAACCAAAATCCTTCCCAAGATCAGCAGTGATATTTAACCTACTGTATATACAGCTATGACTTGTTGGGAAGAATCCCTTTAACCAAGGTCCTTACATGGCACATTTAGCCAGAGATAAACACAGAGCAGGGTCTGCAGAAAACATGACATATGCAAAAATAAAAACAAGGTCAATGGAATCTGTGCCTGATCACAAAAATAAACAGAAAAGGGTAGGCATTGTAAACACAACAACCGCACTCACAAACACATCACACTCCTCTGCTAGGGACCTTCTACCTTTGTTAATCAAATTTAAATAACTGTCAGTGCTAATTTTAAAAAATACCCTTCCCTTCATCAGGCATTTTGAAAATAGATCCGTTGTACATCTACAGAAAGCCAATAAATATTGCAGGCACCAAAGGGCACATGAAAATAGCAGCTGTGTTGGAAGAGCTGTGGTGAGGATGCCTGGGTGACTGTCGTACCCTGTGCAGCCTCTGTCAGGTACCTGACACAGACAGAAGTATTTACCATCAGTCTTCAGACAACCTGGCTCGAACACCCTTTACTATATTTTGGCTTCTTTTTCGTATCTAATACGACAAGACAGCATGTTTTGTTTTGTTTTGTTTTTTTCTTTTCAAAGTCCCTCAAACCATCACAGCTACTATTGTATTAAAATAATGTATTACTGACTTCAAATTTGCCTCTTACTGCTGGAACAGGGAGTAACTTCAGGCCCAGGAGCCTTAAGTGAGTGAAGTTTACTTGACATTAAGGAGTCAGCCCCTGACCCCCCATCCTTCTTGGAGGGACATCAGCCCAGTACAAGCATTCAACTCCCTGTTCAATACATTCATCCAGATTAACAGAAGTTTTCTGTGCAAGATCACATTACCTTTCAGTAACTAACTTTATGAACTAGTTTGTTATGCTGGAAAATAATACTGCGCACTGTGGACACGTTTGCTGGTTCTTCAGCTGATAAGCTCCTCTTGCTGTCATCTCCCAGTCCAGAAGAAAAAGGCCAAGACCTCCACCAAATCTAATGCTGTGCATGTTAGGCTTTAGGGATGTATTTTGACATCAGCCTGAAGTAGTATGCTTTAAAACCTGTGTGTGGAGGAAGAGCTGGGCAGATGAAGCTCCCCCTCTCTTCGTCCTCACCACACTGCCACCTGAGGTGCCATAAGTATCTTCCCCAGCCTCTTTAGGATGTGTTTGAATCTGGTTTGTCATAAACGGGACAACAAACAAGAGCCCACCACCTCTAATCAAACATTACAGAACTCATTATCACAAAAATAAAAATACAGCTATTCAAGTAAACTTCTCTTTGCACAAAGAGATGACAGACAGAATTCCAGGATTTGTATCTGCAATACTGTTGTTCAATAAGAAACGTCAGCATATTTTTTCCAAGACTAATATTATTTTCTTTTAATATGTAATATTTTCTTTTAATATTATTTTCCAGTTTCCTTAAACAAAGGAAAATTTGAATGAACAGATCAGACACTGTAGTTGACAGTGGTACAGCTCAGTTCCTATATAAACTCCCTCAAGCTGGAGTCTGAGTGAAACCTGTTCAAGATCAAACTCATCTGCTCACTATCATCATCAGCTTCCTGTTCATTCATCAGTATATGAATGGTTACAATAGGGCCATCGAGACAAAAGATGGCTTCAGAGGGAATGTCTGACAGAGGAAGAAGTTACATCAGCCTGACGCTCCTTTGTTCAAAGGGCTCTGAACATTAATAGCAGCTAAAGACCAGGCAGCTGCTGCACAGAATTAGAAAGAGACAAAAAGAACAATTACTTCCTGGCAACGTTCTTTCCCCTGCAGCTCAAAAAAACCTCTACAGATCTTACGCTGAACAGTAAGAGAATGAGAAAAATTCTGGAGATTTAGTCATCTTCCCTCCATTCCTGCTAGGGAGCAATTTCAGTAGGTACCTACCAGACTTGCCAACAAAACTGTTTTTCTAGACCTCCTGCACTACGTGCACCAACTGTGACTCCTTTGCTATCCAAAAATAAGGTTAAGTATAACGCCACAGTACGCAGCAACCTGCACAAGGGCCTCAAAGCCGAAACAGATCTTCCCTGTGCTCTCTCAAATTCAGGCAACCAAGTTACAGGCAAAGTAACGGACTGGAAAAAAACGTAGAAGAAAAAGCCACCAAGGGCTCTCATGCAACTGTTGATGCTGATAGGGAGTCCTAAGGCACAAGCCAGCAGAGCCTGGAAGCATGTACTGCAGCACTCTCACCATGCTGCTTGCTCTAATCTTACTTTCCTTCACAAGTATCTGCTACCAGCTTCTGCCAGAGAGAGTCACTGGAGCAGAGGAATTTTTTGGTTAACTTGGCATGGCAGTTGTGCTAATTCACTTGGTTACATGAATCAAAAGGCCGTGGATACTGCTGACAGAAGTGGCCGCACGAGCTCAGCAGAGCATACAGGAAATCAGCTAAAACCTCTTTTTTCATTCTACTGCTCACTAGAAGCAAAAGCATGGGAATGCCATAGTGATGGCAGATCCCTCCAACCCACCTTCTTCTACGGGTAGAGAAACCTCTGCTTTATTAACTGCTGTCTGCTACAACAGACTGGAACAGCCTGTCCCACACATATCTGGGTGGGATTCCCAAAAAGGAAATATTTTAAAGCGGATGCACGAGTTCCCAGAAAGCCATAGTAACTGCTAGGATTCCCATCCCAGAATTTTCGTTTAGCCTCTCCATATCATGAGGGGAAAGTGCCTGCAGCAGTAACAAAAGTACATGTCAGAGCCCATCTCAGAGCTCTCTAAGATGTGCAAATTTCCTGGTGCCTGAAGGTTTGGTAACTAGAAACCAAAATCAGAGTATTTCAAGTGTATCAAAGCTCTTTCTACTAGTGTCAAGTATCAAATCAGACACATGTGTGCAAGGAACATGGCAGAAGAGAGATTCAGGGGGGTGGAGGGAAGACGTTTTGATGCCAGCCAGCAAAATGGAGAGATTTCCACATGAGACAACACAGGAATGCCAGTATCATCCCACATACTCCACAATAAAGAGGATGCATCCCTTTTTGAGCAGCAACCTCTTATTAAGGTAATAAACTGATTTAGCAGACTATAAACGTAGCTTTGATCCCTGAATGAAGCATGAAAGTCAATGATCTAACAGTCACCTTTCCCTCATGACAGATTTTTGAGACTTCAGAGTGCCGTGATTTTGGGTACTAATCTGAACTGCACTGCAAAGTGTCTCATGTCTATGGGGGAAGCAAAGCTGGAGATTTTGCCAGATAGACATAACCACTGTGGTTTCTGGCACCCTGGAATACATTTTGGGACTGAGATAATCCCATTAGATCTTTCTTCCAAAACAATCAGTAAGTGAAAAGATGCATAATGGTGAAGTCTGCTTTGCTCACCATCCAAGCAGAAGAGTTTGTTCTGCCTGAGCTCCAAACATGTACAAAATCAATGCATTAATTAATATACGTTGCCTCTCTGGTAACACTCACTCAGGCACCATGCCATGCCCACAAGGTCGCACAGTTTTTGGCTATCAGGCTGTACCAGCTCAGGTCACCTGCAATACAGTGCACAGACACACCTGTGGGTGGAAAAGCTGCACTACTACGCTCAAAGGGAGGTTCAGAAACACACTTCTGCATCTGCAGCACAAAAAGAGGAGCGAGGTTTGTAAAGGAGATTGTACACTCCTTCCATCCCTGCACATCTCCTCCAGAAAGTCACCTCTCCTTCCTCCTTCCCATGGATACCAAGGGGAGAACAACTGTTTCTTTCCCATTCAGAGTTTATGCCCCAACAAGGGGTAAGGTTTATCTCTGCCCTCCAGCTCCACCCTGCCTGTGCTTCACTTCTTTTCATACAAATCCCAGATATTTTTAACGGGAGTTCTCAAAAGAAAACAAAATAGTTTCCATTTTAATAAGGAAGGCAGCCTGAAAACAAGCATTCCTTCCTTGGCCATTTTTCTACTTCAAGCCACATGGACACCACAAGTGCGAGAATACCACACGCACAAGTCGTGAGAAGTAAAATAAGGAAAACTGCAAGTTCGCAGTTGCTTCAAAATGCTTGAGCTCCGTGCTACCTATGAAAACCTTCCATATACCCAGGTAGCCCTGCACTATCTCTGTGGCACATGCTTCACCTCTCTAAACAAACAAGGACTGTCTTTGTGTCTTTGTTTAAATTAAGAAAAAAAAAAAAAGCAACCTGTCTCACAGGCTGTGATTACATCAGCAAGAGCTTTCTCCTTTTCTCTATCAATCCTGCCTTACTCAGGCTTTGAAGAGACTCTGTGTGCTGCTGCCATGTGCTTTGATCTTTCTATTTTATGCCCCAGGGCCAGCGCTGATAATATCTGCTTTGCCTGCGCAGTTTTGGGAAAGGCAGTAGCACCCATTCCTGTCCAAGAGCAGCTTTGTTAACACGCTGCAGCGGCATGTGTGCCCCGGTGACCCCAGAGACGCAAACACATAAAAACACACAGTCAATGCACATATGCCACTAGAACAACATTTGGACAGACTACATTTTTCCTCCTGCTAATAAGTAGTTGAGTGTGATAACTTATTGTGAAGCCTTTCAGCTATGCAGAGCAAAGTCACTGCACGCCAGCCACACAACCCAGACACTCAAAGAGCTCTAGATTCTAGTTTTGTTTAAGATAATTTAATATTTATTTATTTAATAATAACACAAAGGCCCATCAACTTATGTCTCTTGTAACACAGAAGTGGAAAACATCCTTGAAATCAAACTGAAGCATGTAAGTTATCACGAATCATCCAAGGTGGCAAATGGACTGGAGGTTTTCTTTACCTCCTGCCCTTGCAAAGCCAAGCAAGAAGACCTGCCCAGCCAACACGGAGGGAGCCAAGCAACTCCTCCTGCAACCAGAGATCTAACACAGGTAGCGCCTTCTTGAAACAAATAAAACAAACTACAATAGCCCCCAAATCTGCTCTGGGGCCTTTTACTTTCACTTCTGCCATGGCACTAACCCACGCTTTCTAGAAAATGAATGTGTTGGGTGTAGATTATAAGTGAAGATTTTCAGTGACAGCTGAGATGAAAGAAGATCATCTTGTCTGAGATTCTTAGGCCTATATTACTATACATTTTCCCTGGCGCTTGAATTGTTAAATGGGAAAACAAGGTACTTCAGGTATTAATAAGAAAATGTTTCAAGGACAGAGCCCTCTATATAACTCATGCAACAGCAGAAACCCTAGAGGAAAATTCTGCTTATTTTAGCAACTAAATTTTTGACACTTTTTGTGTTCACAAAAAAGGCAGCAGTAGAAAGCTAATGAGTGAGTGGCAGAGCAGCAGGGAAATAAACCTGGAGACCCTGCCAGCAGCTAAGGCTTGGATGCTCAAATGAGTAAAAATGAAGGGACAGGACTATTAAGGCTAGTTAAGATAAATTTAACTTGAAATTTGGAGATCCACCATCCAGCACTAGCATCATTTATTCAACAGATACAGCCAGGCATTTTAACGTTACCCCTCATTAGCTGGTGGGTAAACTGCTTTTGATCGTCCCCTCAGTGGCACTGATTGCTAAAAGGAAATTGCTTTTCCTCAGTTCCAGATAATGGCAACAACAGCATCTCTCAGGTTCAGACCTTCCCAAAAAACACATACGAATATTGTCAAGAAATTATTACCAGGAGGTAGAGCATTACCCTAGAAAACCAGAGAGCAGCTCCAGTTGCTGGAGTTCCAGTGCCGGCAGTGGCAGGAACCACTGGAGCCCAGCTTGCATCAGGTTTCGTCTATGAAAAGATTTGCTTTGAAGAAGCCGTATCAAGCGATGTCATTCACAGTTACGCAGCACGCTGTACACAATAGAGGAGGCTGCCAGCCGTACAGCACTATCAACCTTGTGGCTTTTCTTACAAACGTGCTGTCTCCTCATTCGGTTTCACCCACCTGGGGCAAGTGCCAGAACTGCCACCCTCCTGCCAGCTCTTTTATTGCCAAACTCAGAGTTCAACGTGCCTAAGGTGCAGCGTCAGGTCTGAGAATTCACAGGTTCCAGCAAACTGGGAAAAAAAGGACTTCTGAAAGCTCTTTCTGGAACACACATTGTCTAAAAGAGTCCGACCTTCCCGTCGCTCGGTGGAGGTGAATCTCTGTCACCCCAGCAGCAGCACTGTGTACTTCACTATGAGACCAGATCAGAAGCAGCCAAGGAACTTCCAACAGAACCCCTATATTTGCCCTGCCTTTGGGGGAAATGATATTTTTAATTTATATTTCCTGCAACCTGTCCCAATCCAAGAATTTTCCGAGAACTAAACAGCATTTGAAGGATTTCCAGAAGAAAGCCCTCGCACTGAGACAGCGAAAGGAACAAAGCCCGACGCTGGGTGGCTGCTGGGGCTGAGCCCCGCGCCCTGCGCCGCTCCAGGTTTTACCCTCAGCCGCTCCTCCCAGCACTTCAAAGCAGAAGTATTTTTGTACAGCCCAGCAAGGAGTGTAAACTGCCCAGCTGCTTCCAAAGCAAGAGCTTTAACCCTTCGATACCCACCGCGCTGTGCCCTCAGCAGGGGATGTGTGTGGAAAGAAAATTAAAAGTTAAAAAAAAAATCACCAATAGCTTAAAAATTAAGTTTGTTGTGTTCACGACTTCACTGAAGTGACAAAACAATATTTTCTATTTCCACTCCCTCTTTTTTTTTTTGTTTTTTTTTTGTAGGGGAGGAAGAGAGGAGAGAAACTAGAACTTCGGAAAAAAGTTTATGAGAATCACACAGATACTTTCCGTAACACATCAGAATTTCGCTTATATGGCTAGAAGACCCCACATCCCTCAATAATGTAGAGTCGGCTGTAAGTATCTAAATACCATCTCAATCTGGACCCTCAAAGGATCCCACGAATTCAGTGTTTTTTGCTGCAAACCTCAGTAGATTAACTGCCCCCTTGGCCTCTCACTCCTCACAGCAGTGACAAGCTGGAGCACAGGCTCCCTCACAAAAGAAGCTTCAAATAACTCTTTGCCGAAAATATCAAAATGTCCTGGATGTCTTTATGCTGGGAGACAACTGGAAAGGTAGAGGGAGGCACTGAATTATGTCCTTCTTACTGGACAATGGGATCAATAAAATACCTTTCATGCTGGCGCTCCTCCCGAAGTTTGAGTTTCTGTGCTCTGCAGTTATTTCCCCACCACTCGAGTTCCCTGGGCTCCCAGTTTTGTTTCAGGGGTTCACAGGTAATTGGACACAAATAGTTATAACCAGCCTCCCACCAACAGAGACCCAGGGAAAGGAGCTCGCTCATCTTTATGTTCACTGGTGATGGGTAAACTTTGATCTCAAACACGGGGAAAACATATAAAAACTGTCATCTTACCCCAGAAACTAATCTTATCTCAGATCTTCTACAAAAATGTGATGCACCATTTCAGTGCTATGGCTCCAAGGGAAGACAAAGGACAGACACCCCGTACTTCTGCACCTCTGGAAAGCTGGGCATGGGACCGTTATCTCAGAACATTCCCCCACATGCCATAGCACCTACTGATCTGTAATCATTATTGCTGAGAGTCCTCTTGGAATCAGGGCAAAGACCTCCACCATGGACATGTTCAAGAAAGACCTTTGACAAGGAATTTCTCCTTTGCATTGTTCATTTTTAAGTATATTTTTAGAAGCAGATTGTTTGAAAACTCCAAGTTTTCACTTCTCCAGCTTTCCACAGCAGTGCAGATGGTAAGACAAATGGTTTGGAAGGGTTTTGAGTTATTAATATAAGCTTTATTTTCACACCATGTCACAATCACAAGAAGCTTAAGGTTAGAATACTCCCCCAATCTAAACAAACAATGCACCGCTTACATACGAGCGGAAGCTTTACGTACGAATTTACATTGTTCACTCATATGATAGGATTCAGTTCTGCATACTGCTGCCATACCAAGCTTGCTGCTTTTCACTTAGACACACTCTAACAACCCCTTGAAAAGGGGAAAAATTAAGATGGGTTTGAGGACATAGCAACAGCATCTGCTGCCCTGTGGAGAAGCTGCTTCAGAAACTGTGCATGCGACTTTAGATCGTTTTTTAAGAGCAGCAGCAGTCCCACCTGAGCACGACCTGCAGAGGACCCAGTGTGGCTCAGAACAAACCACAGCACGGGTCCAGTAGATGAGCAGCTGGCTCTTACTTCTTCACTATTACAAACTTCCCATCTCACTTTTCCCAGCACATAACCAGAACCGCGGCTGACAGAAGGTAAATCAGGGTACAATTCCTGTACTCACTCGCATCTTCAGCTAAGGAAACACTCGTCCTCATACCCATGATCTCCTGACATGCAGCAGTTGCCATGTCAGTATCAGTCTTGTATCCCTTTCCAACACATAAGCTAAGAGAAAACTTTCTCTTAATACTTTCACCTCAGATATATAAACTCATACCTTTGTTCCTCACCCATTGTCCACTGTTCCACACTCCCTATCACCATCCTTTCTGGACAGCAAGATCCTCATTTAGTCTAACAACTACTGGATTTCTCAGCCTATTTTCAGTGAACAGGGATTCCAGTTTCCACTTTTGTTGTTTGTAGCTCTTCAGCAATGTCCAAATCAGACACACAGTGAAAAACTCTAGGAGTGGCATTACAGCAGAGCTCATCCTCCACACTACTGCTTGCCCTCCTCCTCCCCTTCACCACAGCCCTCGCAAGGGCAGTCTTGGCTCTTTATATTGTCGCTTAGTTAGTTATTCAGCTAACAGACTAGCGCAAAGGCACAATAGCAATCTGTAAAATAGAAGCGCGGGGTCAAAATGCTAGGATCGTGAACTTTTAATTAATTTTCTACCTTGCAAATCCATTTCACCCTGGAGTTCAAAGACGGTAGCGTGCGTTCATGGTAATGCACTGAGATTCACTGAGGAACACGAAGGAATCAGAAAGTGAGACATCAGTAGCAAGAAAAAGACACCAGGAAAGAAATCAGAGGTCAAGCCCAGATCTTTTTTATCCCTTGCTCACCTATCCTCATTTAACATCATCCACTCCTTACCCATCGGGGTTCTTGTAACCGCCCTGCAGCGCCGGGAGCAGCACAGCCCCGAAAGCTGCTCCCGCATCCCCCGCGCCCCGCAGCACAACAAGGGCTCGGAGGACGCGCTGGGTCTCCGGGCAGAGCACGGCAGCTTTGCCAGCACTAGCAGCAGGTTTTAAACAGCGTGAATGAAGTTTATTCACCCACTACCTGCCTCAGTAATGGAAACAGGATCCTAGAGTCTTAACAGCAGAGATGCAACTCCCTGCCAGCTAATGAGACAGGAACAGGCCACCATCAGAAGACATATCACATCTTCCTAAAACAGATAGGCAGCACAAGCTCACCCGTAGCAAAGCACAGCATACATTTTGTTCTAACCCATTTTGTTCATCCTTCTAATAATCCACCTCGTTCACAGTTAGAAGTCATCGCCCAGCATCTCCAAGGACGTTTCACTGACAGGTTTCTAAATGGACAGGCAAAAAACCCAAACCAAACAACCAAAACAACAACCAAAACCACGGGTACCCATAAAGTCCCAGTCAAACAGCACATTCTTAATTGCTTTCAAAATGGCTATACACTTACAAAGGTATTCTTTATTCTTACGAAGCTGAAGGCAAGGCAGGGAAAACACCTGCAATTGTTCTGAAAAAATAACTATATTTGTAATAAAAATGTAAGTTACTGTATTTCTAAAGAGCTTTTTTTAAAAAAATACCATATTCTTCTAGCAGCAGTCTCAGTTTGAAAAGTTAAATAAAACCAACTCCTCCTCCCGGAGGCACAGTTTGTGGTGTTAATTCCATATAAAACGAACAGTAAAAAAATCTGTGAATTCACTTGCAGATTCTCTTCCAGACTAAGAAATGCTATTCTGTGCTGAGAAACAGAGCACTATGGTTGGGCATGGCAACGCCACATTATTGTACTGATACAAAGATTAAATTCTGCTGCCATACAGTCCATGAACCGTTCCTGAAAGCAGGGGAGCCACAACCAGCACGCCTCTGAAGGCAGAAATAGTGTGAAAGGGTATTCTCCAGCTGTTCGGTTTTTACAGCTTGTTATACACCCAGGGACTACGTTAGGATGGCTCCCTTCTAAGCCTTGTTCAGTTTCTCTCCAGCTTTCTGAGCATCTTTTTATTATTCTGTCTCTGGCAAGAATGCTATTAAAAAAAAAGTGAAGCCCCACAACCTTCCCTTGACAGACATTCAGAACTCCTACTACTTTTTTCAGCCCTTCCTAACTAAACTAGTCCTAACCTAGGTCAGAATTCTGCTGCCTGAAGAATATGTCTGGCATCACCCTCCAGAACAGATTAATTAGTTTGTGTATTCTGTTTTGAAGACTGCAGTGTCTATTTTATCTGGAGTATGTTTATAAAGACCAGATTTCAAAATTCAGCAGCACTTGCATAGTACAACTGCTAAAAAATATAATTCAGCTTCCTAGGCAACGCAGCCTAGCCTGACAAAAATCTTATCTAGGAGGTTACTCATTAGCAATACCCTTATCAGCAACAGTATGTTGTATTGCTTCACTAACTCCAATTCAAAGACAGCAACTGCAAGTTAAGGACTGAAAACAATTTGTATCTGATTTGCAAAAATTCTCGTTGCAATAGGACTGAATTAGATGTGTGCTCCCGCCTGCTACTTCCTCCTAATACAAAAGCATGAGAGAGAGGGAAGTAGGGTTTGAGAGCCTACTTAAACTTGTTTGAGAATACCGGGATTTACACTATCAGTCCTGACCCACAGCATCTCAAAATATTCTAGTTTTGGGTCCCCACGGAGCCAGGACAGCGCACATCAGGGCTGGCATAAGCGCTCCTAAAATCCCAGCCAGGCCCAGAAATGGGTACCCCTGTGTCCACACCCCTCCAGGCGGCACAGAACATCTTCAAGGGAAGCTGTGACCCTGCAGCTTGTGGATTACTCTAAAAGGATATCAAAAAATTAATTAATAAAAGGAGGCTTAGTGCAGATAAGCTTAAGCTTGACACACTGAAGCCCATACCCTCACCAGAAAAAGAAGTTTTAAATCTGTAAACTAAGGTAATGTTAGAAAACACCAAGGCAGCACGTGTTCGATAGCCTTCTGACCTATTCATGACAATGACACGGCAGGGAAAAAGGTGGAAGGAGATAACGTTATGTCAAAAAAATTATCACACTAAATATGAAGGGAATAGTCTAAGCAGAGCCGACCAAATGCATCACATCCGAAAACGCACAATTCTATCACATAAGTCAAAAGTCACATACGATCATACTTTGAATTAGTTTAAAATGTAGTAAGTTTAAAGCCCAGGACAAAAAAATCATTTATATATGTACACATTATGCTTTTCAAACTAACTTTTCTCTAATCATAGGAGATGCTCCACAGCCTTCATCAGATGGAAGTAACCCCTTTCAAAGTAGAAGCATTTTCCAAAGTCCATTCTTTCCCTAAACATAAGACAGAATGACATTGGTCAAGCACAGCACATGATGTTTATTTCACTTAAAGGGTACAACCACACAAATAACCTAAGAGGAACAAGACTACAAAGCTGTAGACTCAACCACAATGGCTCCAGCTACTGCCTGTGTTTATCAATGACTTCAGACCACTAAATGTCACTGAAAAACATATTCACTAAAGAAACAGATTTGGAAACCATAAGAACAATTAAACAGCAAGAACATTAAGTTCTCACTTGTGTCAGTAACTAAATATGGATGCGGACAGGACCAAGGTCTCTTCTAGTAGCACAAAAATTATTCCTCTCCAGCGCAACTCCTGACAATGACAACTGCACCTTGAGACAATAGGGGCACAATCACAATGCTCCTGCACAGAACACCCCCTTAGTGCCTCCGTTCATTTAAGCCCATCCAAACCCTGGACACTTGATACTATTTCAACCCACTTTAGAAAAGGGCTGGAAAGGAGCAAGGAAAAACAGATTTTCTACAAACAGAAAGCCATCCCTTCTCCCCTCCTTTGGGATGTCACCTGCCAGAAGCCCTCAACAGCATTTGGGCCCTTTTAGCAACTTTCCACTTGGTTTTGATGACTTTGGGCAAGATTGCTCAGCAATGAGGGACCAGCACACGCCTGTGCAGGGGCATCGTCTCCATCACGGAGAATGAACAGCGCTGCTGCTGTGACCCATGACACACGCAGAGGACGCGATCGCTGTGAGAAGGGGCTCGCTCGTTGGCAAGAGGTGTCAGCACAGAGTTACTGCCGCCAAACTACATTTTAAACTCGCAAAGCCCTTTCCAGAGATCTGAGCTCAAGTAACCAAGTAAATACTAAGAAAAAAAAAGTGGTGGCTTCAAGATGACATTTTACTCTGCAGCTGGGGAAGAAGAATGAACATGTATGTGACATGCCAGCGTCCCAGTCCATGGGGGCACCTTGGTGCACAGCAGCTCACATTCTTTCATCTAGGTGGTCGTAAGACAACAGTTTATCCACGGGAAAGCCTGCAATGTAGAAGCAGCTGTTAAGTACAGGGACACACCAACAGCAGCCACCAGGCCTGTAAAACCATCTTAAACCAGCAACAGTGAAGAAATCATAAAAATGTAAAACCTTGCTTCACAAAGACCATTTTTTTAAAATTTGTCTTGCAGTTTCATCTTAGTATAGATATGATTGTTATTAACTTTGACGTTAAGCAGTGATAAGGAGCAAAACGACCCTCTCCTTTCTGTCTACTATGCTTTTAACTGAACTTTCAGTACTGGGTAATCTGGAATGGGAAGGGGCATACTTCAAACCTCCTCAAGGACCTTATTTCAAAGGAAGCTCCACTCACAGTCTTGAAGAAGTATACTAGTTTTCACATTACAATACACTTTCTGTTGACTAAGATAGTTGAAAGTTAAACTTCAGGCTGAGATGACGTTCCTGTTTGAGTCACAACCTTGGTACTACTTACTGCCCACTCCTAAGCGACAAGTTTGGAGCTGGTTCTTTAATCTTAGTAAGTGGGTTTGCCAATAGACTTCCTATCCAGGTTGTGCAAACATCCCAAAATGTTTCCAGAAGTTACTGAATCTAAACTCACAGTGAGATGTGAATTCTACATGGACAGTAAAGCCTCAAGAAACCCTAAACACTCAGGGGAATCCCACCCCCATCACGAAAAGGTTGCAGAGCTGGTTAAAACAATCTCATGTCTGTAACACACGCTGCTTGTCTTCTGTTTCTTTCCATTTCTTTAACTCTTATGGACGTCAGATGGGGGATAGAGGGAAACTTAGCAAAGCATTGCCTTAGATCACTAGGACCAGCTTTCTACTACAGCTCTACCCAAGCTCTAACAAAACATATAAAGACTAAACTGTGTTTGTTGGATAAATCCTTCCCAGAGACAGAAGCATTAAGTTATTTCCACACTTCATAAATTCTCCTGTTTCACAAGGATATTGCAGGGTATGTAAGGAGAAGGAAAACTGCCTCTGTCAACAACAGTTCGGAGGAGGGTACTAAAGAAAAACAAAGTCGCAACCCCATCTTCCCATCTCTAGACGCAAGCACTGAAACTGCTCTCCAGCAGCCACACCGTCAGACTTCACATCAGCATTAGTGGAACGTGCACCAACACTCAATTTCTGAAGATACACACAGCTGCTTCACCTCCTAAAGAAGTTCTCTCTTAAAATTAACTGTGACAAACTGATGTTTTTCTTTCTTCTGGAAGAAAGAGTGCAAGATCTTTCCCTATTTTTCTTGTTACTAAATTCTGCTTATTGGCTTATTTTAGAAACTGTCATTGCTACATTAGTAAGTTACAGGTCTCTATTTCCCTGCTGAATTTCCGTAGCAAGACAAGCCTTGCTCTTTGAGCAAACTATTTACATCAGATAGACAATCAAGCCCCTTCCTCCTGTGGTTGCTTCCCGGCACTATTTAGCTATGTAGGCAGTGACATAATTGATTTCACTTGCTGAACTAGAAAAGGCTGTACCAGCAAAGAAGTGCATCCATAACTGGAATGTCTAAACCCACAAACCTTTTCCACTGTAGGCCAAATTATCGCTACTGAAAGACCGTCTTTTTAACAAAGCGAAGCCATTCAAATTAATACGCAAAAAATCTGCTGCTTCAATAACGGAGTTCCAAATAAGCCTAGAAGAAGAGAATTCGAGTTAGGAGATCATCACGTAATACGAAGCGTATGGAACTTCACAACAAAACCCAAGCCTAACAGAGCGGGATAGAGAAATCTGCCTGAACCGCCAGCACCCACATAGAAAAAGTCTAGAAAAAAGAACAACACGGCTTTGCTGTCCCAGTTGGTCACGACAAGGTCTCTCTGGGATGGAACATCCGCAGCACGGTACTCAGTCCATGCAAGATCCACCACAGAGGGCTGAGAAGATAAAGCAGAAGAGAAACATGGCAGAGAAAGGAGGAAAAGAGAAATCTACCACGAAAGCTGGTCTGAGGAAACACCTCCATCAGACACGGCACAACCAAGGCAAAGATTCAAACCACAGCCAGGCCTTCCTAAAATACCAAAACTAGTGACTTTAAAGTGGCAACCCCCATCATGTCTGTGTTTGGGAGGACAGCGCAGCTCGCGGGCTGCGGGCACTTTGGAGCACAGGCAGAGGGACAAGGCTCCACAATATCCACATTCTGCTCAAATTCTGTTTCCCTGCATCCATCTCCTCTGCAATGTGTCTGTAGGGAGGCTCAAACACGGAGCTCAGATGCAGTAACCGGACCACCCCCAAGCTGCAGAAACTAGAAAGGAAATCAAGCGGTTCCTCCCACAAGTAAGTATTTGAGCAGTATTTTTGTAACATAAAACCACTCTGATGACTGCAAATCCAAAAGAGACCCGAGAGTAAACAGAGGGAAAGCAATTCTGTTGTGTGAGGAGGAACTTCTGCTCCAGTTGAAAAGAATACATACTGGAGTGATCTGAAGCTGCCTATAAATATTCGAGAACATCAAAGCTGGTCCTGTTAAATTAAAAACGCTGTCACACAGATAGGAACTAGCCTCTAGCACTGCCAGCTTCAACATGTGAGCCTCTGATCTGAGAGGCACAGGCTCAGCTCTTCAAGAAATTTTATTCACCATAAGAAGGAAAAAAAAAAAAACAAAAAAGCAAACCAGCAGTTGAGTTTAATAAGGATATTAAATACCTTACGAGTGAGCTAATTAGAGCTTAACTCTTTCAGGACAGTTCAGCTCTTTTTAATGACAAAGACGGTAGTTTCTTCCCATCCTATTTCTACAGCTGGGATGGCTCCAGAACATTCCTGTCCAAGCCCCTGAAAAACAAACGCTTGTGCAGCCTTCAGAAACAGAGAAGATCCTGTTGGTTTCATCTTGGTGTAACCTCAGTCATACTGCATACATCACACATACATCACACATAAGCACACACACACATACATTTTGGCTGACTATTCCACAACAGGGATCTATGCTTAATACTAAAGCTGTCCCAGCAGACTTCAAATCTTCTTCATTTTCCTGTAGTTGCCTGAAGATAAGAAGCAGGGTAGACAACAAGGAGACCAGATCACTCCATTTGACTTCTGTTATTTGAGGAGATTCAGCTCCCAGTGGCAACTGAATATAAACAAAACACGCATGGTTGAGAAATTTATCCCAATCTGCAGCTGCAACCCTATTATTTTGCTACAGAAATATCCCTGTAAATTCTCAGTATGAAACCTACAAGGATTATCACTGAGAGTTATAAATGCAGGGGGGCAGCAAGAACTCCAGCAGTGCAGCTTTCTCAAGTAAAATAGCAAAAAATCCAAATAAAATCACACCTTGGAAGTTCTTTGCATTAACTACACTGCAATGTCTTTTCCTCAGATAAAATTCTGGGATTCAAAAGATAATCTATTTTAAATAGGCAAAAGGCTGCTAGCTAGCAGATTGAGGATAACTTGCCTCTGAGCGAAATGAGGTCTCCAGCCCTTGGCTCCCATTAAATCCTGAACTCAGTAGCATCTCCTGGCTCTGTTTCACGGGTTCACTTCTCGCTCCCAGCCTTGCTACACATCACTCAGGACATCTGCCAGCTTGGCATCCAGACCACGACTGTTCCTCTCCCCTTTATCCTCACCGCATACAACACAATATCTGCTCAAAACATTTCTAAAGAAATGCAAAACAGTTATGAGAAAGTATGCTGGACCCTCATAAAATACAACACGATGTTTGAAAGAGGTTCTTCTCCACGACCTACAGAGCTTCAGAATGGACCTATCAGTGTAAAAAACAAACAGAATACCTTCTACAATGCCAAGTCAGTCCCCCCAAATCCACTTTTCTTAATCTGTCATCAAAGCGGACTGTTTAAGGCTGGAAACTTTCAGTTCCAAAGGTGGACTCAATGGAAAGTTTGGTTAGAGTCTTGCATGGGGGAGAAGGGAATGGATGAAAACAGAAATGAAGGAGAAGGACTTTTGCCACCCACACGTAATATATTTTTTATTGTCGATTTTTTAAAGCAAGCAAGCATCAAAAGTCTCAAAGTAGGAAAACATATCTTGGCACAAAATAGGGTCTTTCCTGAATTAAAAGCAGTTTTTCAAACACTGCAATCAGAAGCATTTGAAAGTTGCTTACCAAGCACACGCAATAAATTCACAGTAGGAGGCATGTACTTGCAACATGCATCCCTGTATAGCTAATTAAACAGATATCCTCAAACCATGACTGCAGACTCTAAAATATGCCCCTTCATTCTTCGTCAGGCCAGTCGCCTCCTCGCTGATTCTTCAGTTTGCTTTACTATCAAAAATGATGCAAAATAATAAAACTGTTTAAACGCAAGTAAACTAACAGAAAGCTTAAGCTGCCCAGTAGCTTTAGGAAATGACTTAAGTCCTTACATTAATGTACGGAGTGCGATGGGTCTGGGAATCCTAGAGAGTCTGCATTAAGCTACATATTTAAGGGTGTACTTGTGTCTGCAACATAACAGGCACCTAACCAACCTTTGTAAACTGGCTTTTCATCTTAAAGCCAAGTGCAACAACAGAAGCCTTTCAAACCAGCATGAAAAGAAAATAAATTAAAAAAAAAAAATCAATGAAAGCAATTTGTCACTATGAAGAGGACACCCTAAGCCACCAGATCCCTAGTTTCCTGAGCACTGCTACTCAATCCTAATACAAACAGCTCTGTCGATGGGATAGGTGCAGTAAAGAGCAATTTTCGGCTGTCTCTACTGGGTATCTGCAGATCGCACTCCTCTGGTCACCTCTGGTTCAAGTGTCAAGCTGGCAAGAAAAACAAACAAACAAACAAATATAGTTTTTTACATTAATCTTCTGTTGCCATTGTAACAATTTCAAAACATGTCTTTGTTTAAAAACAATCTCTTTTTCCTTTGCCAATCTCCTTTCATGTGAAGGGATCTCCCTTCAAGCCAGGAAACATGAGAAATAAGGCCAAGCCATTCAACTTGCATTCATTCCGTTTTCATATGTAGGCACCACAAGCTCTGGTCCGACCACATTTGAGCACGGAAGCGCAGATGCACAAAAGAAGACACAGTATGTATAAGTTAATATTTAACGCTTCCTAAACCAAGCACTTCTAATGCACTAAGTGTATTAATGCACATCCATGTACCGCTTACGTAACTGGGTAGAACACACAGCAGATTATGGCCTCCAGACCTTACCTCTCCTTAACCAGTAAGGTGCTGGCCTCCTGAAAGCATTCACACTCTTAAAAACTATGTTTATGGAAGTTATTTTGGTCCAGAAGGGCCTGACTTTGAAATTCCAAAACAACGACTAGAAGACTGTAATAAAAAAGGGAGCATTTTTAAATACACGCTCCACCACAAGATGGTATAAACTGGAAGAAAATTACTATGTATCCTAATCAACGGTTTTATACAACTACTCGAGACTTTCCTATAAGATCTGCTTGCAGCAAAGCTGCCTGTGTTTCTTCCTCACCAAGTTATGCCACAACAAATCATGACCCCTACATGCTCCACCTGGAGTCATTTCAAAGCCCTTCAATAGGCAGAGCAATTAATACCAAGTTACCCTGTCCCATAATCACATCCACCAGCCGAGTGCCCAAGGGAGAGCAAGTGCCGGCTCTGTCCATGGGCACAGCTGGCTACAAGTGCTGCAATTATATCTAAACCATTAGAGTCACACAGATCCAGTCTCAATATAAATATATAGAAATGAAAAGTTCTCCAAATGGCTCCATGTTTAACAATTTTTGAGCGGCGCTCCTCTCTGGGATCTTTTCCTAGCTCCATCTCCCAAACAAGCCAAAGGAACACATAGAAAAGGAAGCAGTCAGCATCCAGCCAGCAAGGACAAGGTTTTCAACAGCACAGACCTTAAACATCTGTGCGGAGATTTAACTAAACTTATGGACTATGTGGAAAAATTACCTGAACTCCCACAAAGTATTTTTTCCCAACTTGACTCCCTACCTTTATTTGGAAGTGAACAGAAATTGTACTGGTTGGCCTGAGTAGAAGAGCCAGTGCTGTATCTTTCTGCTGCTTTCTTAACCTACTTTATTCTTATTCCCCTAAATAGGTCACATCAGTGTTTTTCGCTCTTTCTATTGTACCTTCTCCTCCATACTTAGGTGTCTTTTACCTCATTTTCTTACACTGTGCCTCCCACCTTCTCCACAAGGGACCATCTCAGCCTCCCGCGCTGACCAGGCTCTGGCAGAAGGACTCTGGTGGTGTTGCGAGTGTGTGCAAATACCACAGACACCGGAGCTTCCTCCAAAACCAGGAACCCACCACTGAATTTGGTACCTTATCTTTGGAACAGCACTCTCCCCTGCTGTAGTGTCTAGAAGCATCTATCTATTATTGCCTTAGACTCATTTGGAAACAGTTTGTACAGGTGCCTTCAACTCTCCCTTAGTACATTATAATGTATTGTAATAGCCTAAAGCTTGAAAGTCCAAAGTTTTAAACTAGGTAAATACGATTTACTAGCCCTTAAAATTCCACTATAATTTGAGGGTTATGTTAGCTATTTTCATAAGGTGTTTCTTTTTCCATAAGATATGAAAGAACACATAAAACTGTCCAAAGGAAGGAAAGAGAAGGATGTTCTTGCAGAAGGTTTAAGCAGCCAGGTGCCCCTTCTCACCATGACCTCTGATGTGTGTGTCCCCATCATTCTTAAAGTGTTGTCGCGTACTTTAACAGGATGGTTTAATCCTAGAGATAGGTTATGGTTGGACTCCATGATCTTAAGGGTCTCTTCCAACCCAAAGGATTCTCTGATTCTAGGGCTCAGGTACAGGGTTCTCGGGGCAGCTGCAAGCAGACACCCCACAGCAGCCAAGTCCTTCCACACCACGCCAAGAGACATCTTGGGTATTGCAGTATTAAAGAATTAATAAAAACCAGGGATCCTTATTTACAATACTGCATTCGGAAGCCAACGAGAACAGGCAGCTCCTCGTGAACTAAAGCAGCAATGATGTGGCTGGGCTGGAGCTCATGGCGTGAAGACAGCGCCCAGTGTCGAGGCAAAACAAGAGGACAAATGAACACTTGGATGGGATGTCTTCAACCCTCCCCATGTACTACCCCACACCATGGCACATGAGGGACTAAAGCATGAGTGAAACTTATAAACAAAAAGGAGAGGAGGAACAGAGGGAGAGGCAGAAACTGGGCAACAGATTAATGGGATCAGAGATCAAGCCCAGGATACCTCTGCTGCAAGCAAGCTGCTTGTGCATTACACACTCTGCAAAGGCTGTTCAGGTACAATCACTGTGCAAGTCTTTACCTCAATGATCTCTTATTTTAAATGTGAATTATGCTTCCTTTATCATCTGGGGCTTCTCCTGCAGAGGACCCAGACCTGCAGTCACTTGTTGCACTCCCAGAAAAAATGCCTTTTACAGCACAAAAACCTCATCTGAAACGTGGAGTAGGGGACCCCAGGCCCAAGAGACACCAGGCAACTCTGGGCATGGGCAGACCTCATTCTTCTGTCAGAAACTACTGAAGAACAAGCACAGATCAAGCTCAGACCAGGCACAGCACACCGCAGAAACTACAGCAGAGGAACCTCCTGTCCAAAGGACTAAACCTGCCTTTTGCATCTTTTTTTCCACCTATCAGCTCTCTCCCATAACAGAGAGGATTAACCAGCCCAGCCAACTCACAGAGCAAATTGAAATCTCCAGTTCAGGTTTCAAAACCTGCAAATACACTTTAAAGAACTGAGATTTTGGAAAATGCACGACCAGCATTTGTAAAATATTTCGCTATTCTATGCATAAATCAAGCCTGTAGTACAGAAGAGTCGTGTTCCTACCAGCCAGACAGTCAAGTCTTAATAAAATGATAGTCAGAAAACAAAAGAAAAACTGAAGCTTAATGAGATGAGGCTTCTGATCCATAAAGCAGCAAAGCAACACATATAGAAGTTACTCACTGTTCTGACTACATAACACCAGACACACACCTGATGCTGTTATAACCAGAAAGGAGCCGCCAGTGACTTGCCGTTATTAGAATAAGCATTTTTTAAAACAGAAAATAAGCTTTCAAGACAGCAGCAATGAAGTCTCTTCCATTCATGATTCGGCCTTGTTATCAGTTTAACACAAACTCCTTAACTTTCGGCAGGCCTGCAGAACACTGGTGGGACTCGTGGTTCTGTCTGACACAGCTCAGGTGAGAGACTCGAGCAGGACAGGGCTCGGATCCAACAGCTGAAGATGGACATCTCACTTGTCTCCCGACATTTGCCGGTTGTAAGCATTTGTTCACAACATCAAAGACCGAAGATCAGAGAGGACGAAACCTACAACCTGGTCCCACTGCTCCTACAAGACAGAACAGACACGTTCCAAGTCTCCTATCTTCACACCAAAGCACCTTCTCACCCCCCGCTCAGATCCGCAGGGCGTCAGCTCCTTGGTTTCCATCAGAATGAAAGTGCTTCGTTCCAACAGCAGCTCAAACTCCAAGAAACTTCAGTTTTGCTTTCTCATTGTGTCACTGAAGACCCAAAAACTGGTACTAAGAACTCAGTTTTACCAGAGAAATGTATTATCCCTGATGTCCTCAGGATCATTACTGTAAGCCACAGCTTTACAGTTAAGGTATGGAAACTAACACAAACCCAATCACAGGTGTGTTCATATTCTAAGAGGATAACTAGCTAAGAAAACATTCAAGAAGACAGTGACTCAAAGCCACAAATAATTCCACTTCCTCTATTTGAATGGCCTTCAGGCACTCAGCTCAAGCAAGAAGACACGGTTGGTCCTCTTGGCTGCCAGGGACACCGTTGGCTCATGTTCAACTTGCCGTTAACCAGAACCCCCAGACCCCTCTCCACGGAGCTGCTCTCCAGCATCTCGTCCCCCAGTCTGTCTGTACAGCCAGGGTTGTCGTGTCCCAGGCGCAAACTCCGGCGCTTGCCCTTGTTGAACTTCATGTGGCTGGTGATTGCCGAGTTCTCCAGTTTGTCCAGATCCCCCTGCAGGGTCTCTCTGTGCATCCAGCCCAGCACAGCCAGCCGGGCGGGGAGGGGATCGTCCCGCTCTGCTCTGCACTGGTGCGGCCTCACCTGGAGCACGGTGTGCGAGGCTGCGGACACAGCATAAAAAGGTACTAAGCTAGTAGAGAGCGTCCAGAAGAAGGCTACAAAGTTGGTGAAGGGTTTGGAGAATAGCAGTATGAGGAGTGGCTGAAGTCACTTGGTTTGTTCTGCCTGGAGGAGACTAAGAGGAGATCTCATGGTGGCTCCAGCTTCCTCACAAGGGGAGGAGGAGGGGCAGCCCCCAAACTCTTCTCTTTAGTGACCAATGACAGAACCCAAGGGAATGACAGAAGATGTGCCAGGTGAGGTTTAGGTTGGACATTGGGAAAAGGTTCTTCACTCAGAGGGCGCTGGACACTGGAACAGGTTCCCCAGGGAGGCGTCACAGCCCCAAGCCTGACAGTGTTCAAGAAGGGACTGGACAACACCCTCAGACACACGGTGTGAACTGGGGTTGCCATATGCAGAGAATGGAGCTGGACTCTATGATCCTTGTGGGTCCCTTCCAACTCAGGACATTCTATGACTCTATGAAACTTAACCTGCCTGTTCACAAAACAAAACAAAAAAACCAAAACCAACACACATTTTTGTTTTCCATTCTCAGAGGACACCAACACTCCCTTGACTCAGCCTCCTCTGACCATTGCCAGACACCCATATCCCTGCAGGGCTGTTTCAAGTCACTGCTTTCAGTGCCACTAAGATCTCTGCCAATGCTTCAGAGCGTGAATCCTACCTGACAGATGTTCACAGTCTCCAGCAACTTTTGCATTTTGAGAAAACAAAGGTTCAGAGCTATTCAAGTAAGTAAGGGGCGAGAAGGAGATGGAAGGAAGACACAGGCATACAGTCCTGCATTTGGTTCTAAGTCTCCCCATCCTCTTCAAGAGAAAGAAGATGGGCAATATCAGCGCTGCAAGAAACTGCCATGCAAGAAGTTGGGAAGTGTTGCACATCTGTTTTCCTCTTGTAGCTTTAGAACACTGAGCTATGCTTGTTCTCCCCAAACTGTTACCTTTTGAGCACAAAAAATATATGCAATTGGAGGTTATTATGTAATCGACGTATCACTCCAGTTCAATGGTTACATAAAGTTCATTATTCCCCTGCTGGGGCTTCCAAGCAGAAACAAACCAACCAAACCCCAAACTTTTATTGCACAAGAAAAACCATCATATTCCTAAATCTTTCCCTCCATGCTGCTTCTCTTCAAAATTGTACATGTTGGTAACCCACCTATAGTACCGTATTCAGCAGTGTATCTAAGGCAGGAGTAGCAAAAAGAAAGACTGAGAGAATTAACAATGATGAATGTGTATCATTATGTGTTGGAGTTCTTAATGCAATCTAAAACAAGCGTTAAATTTTATCCTCTTTTCCCAGCACCTCACCTGAGCAGTGCCATCACCACCACAGCTTTATAACAAACACCACATGTGATGCTCCACACCTTAGTTATCGAGCAGAATAAACAACTGGAAGAGAATCTTGCCAAGTGCAAGTAGAATTAAGATACATAATCCCACTCCAAGCAAAAAAACACTGCTTGTCACATCAGTGATGCTTACCATCCTCGCACTGTAAGTCTGTGGCTATACAGCATCATTTGACACAGAACTACAAACGAGCTTTTGGTCTGAATGCTACAAGAAGTTTCAACCATAAGGAGTTCATCAGCCATAATTTGCTTTAAAGTAAAATATCATTTTAGAGGTTTCAACAAAGTCTTGTTTTCACAATCACTCTCTAATCAGATGTTTTCAATTTCCAATCATAACCATACTAATGGCCAGGATATTGCCCCAAGAAACACAAAATATTCCAGCGCGCCAGATCCCACTGAGATGGTTAAACCTTCAAGCAGTTTAAGGACCAGCTGACACAGCAACCTAGGGATGAATTTGCTGAATACAAACTGTGGCCACATGAAAGAAGGCATATGAACATTTCATCTCTCTGAAGAGTTATTCTGGTAGACACTTGACCCTAATAAGACTTGTTCACAATACCATGAGAAGCAATATAATAGCATACCACTACTGGATAGGAATCTGACCAATACCCAGTTTAGGAACGAGCATATGACCTATCAAAAGCTGAAAGTGCATTGTTTCTTAAGTCGGGTTTTGTTGTGTTTTTTTTGTTTTTGCTCAGACTTTCAAGACCAATGAGTAAATGGTGCTATTAACATAAACAAAAGTAAGTCTTTGTGTAGTCCCAAAACCACAATTCCTTTGATCCATTCTTTAATGTGTGCCTGATTTTCACTAATTTCTAATATTTCACTTTAAAGAAAAATGCATCCTAATCTTGAAAGAGCCATGTGCCCTGACGAAGTGGTGGGGGCAATAAGAGCTTCCTTCACTGACTGGTGCAGCATCAGCTACTGCTGCACGGGCTCTGAGTGGCATCAGCTTCATGACCCTTTCCTAAATCTCACAGTGAACTTTAAACAATCACCCTGAACAGCAGATTCATATAGTTCCGTAAATATACAGCTTAACTGAAAAAGGGGAGGCAAGACAATGCTGTGAATATCTTTATAAATTTTGGCTCTGAAAAGCTCCCTTCCGGGGGGAGACGAAGGAAGCAAAGCACCGACAAACGTGCTGCGTGTGGTCTGAAACCTCAACAGTGACAACGTGACTGACAGCATTCAGTCCGGCTGCTCCGCAGCGGCGTCCGCGCGCTCTCCTCCGAGAAACAGCACACACGGTGGCTCACGCTAAGCAAGTAGCCTGTTCCTGAGGTATGTGATCTAGTACGTGTACAGAAGAACAAGCAACACAGGTTTTGAGTGATAAATGACTGTAAAAGACTTGCCACATAACCTGGCATTCACGGTGGCCCTTGCTACCGAGGGGGCTGTTTGTTCGGGGGTGAGGGGGAAGCAGACAGGTGACGTTACACATGGTGAGGCCTACAAACATCAATTTAATACACTTGTTTCAAATTATGCAAACCTGAGCCTTAACAAAACACTGTATTTTTTTCTCCACTTTCACTTAGAATCTCAAGGGAAGTACGACCTCAGTAAATGGCCTCTATTCTTTTCTTAACACTAACACAAGAAGGAACTTCAGAGTCTGTTATCCTCAAAAACACAGCCCTAAATCTTACCCATATTATTCGATAATGCACCAAGAGGTTAGAAAACATCAATGTCTGTTTCAGCCCCTACCAGCAACACCTTTGTCAAAAAATGTCAGAAAGAGAAATTAATTGGTCCATCATTCTTTTCTCTAGAAGAATAAAACAAACCCCATATATCAGCAGCTTGTCCCCACAACTCTTCTGCCCGCAAGAGAACTTTTATAAGAAACCCTCCCCGTTCAAAGTGTTTGGAAATAACAAGCGCTCAAAAGTGGTATTCTTTACTTTAAAAGAAAAAACAAGTATTTTTATAGTAATGTATTTGTGCTTACAGAGTTTACCCGTTGTTTTTAGAGCTTAGTCACAACAAGTCATCTTTTTAAAAATGTGATATATACATTTGTATGTATGAGCACACATACAGAACTCAAGCAAACTCCACAGCTGTTAACGAGAAATAAGGATCGCTATTGGCAATCGCTTAACAGTTAAACTTATTAAAACACCATTTAAGTAATTTTTCTTTACTTAGCCAAAGGGGAAAAAAAATAAAGCAAACAATTACAAGCGACTACAAAGGAATTAGATAAGCACTTCAAGAGTTTCAAACAGAGCGAAGACTGACTGCGTTCAGATAAAAACAGAAGTTATTTATCTGCTGAGAAAGCCAAGAGAAGCTTTATAAGAAACCTCACTGAAAAGCGGCTCCTGGCGCGGGAGCCGCGGGCCCGCAGGACGCGGCAGCCCCGGTCGGGGGGACGCGCGGTGCGGCGCGGTGCGGTGCGCGGTGCGGTGCGCGGTGCGGAGCGGTGCGGTGCGCAGCGGTGCGCTGACCCGCGCCTGTCGCCGAGCGTCCCCTCCCGGGACCGCCACGCGGGGCTCGCCCGCGCTGCCCGGGGCGCGGGGCAGCCCCGCAGCTCCGCGTGCCGCCCCCGCGCAGACACCGCGCCCGGCGGCGGTGCGAGCGCGCGTGCGGAGCGGAGCGCAGGCGCCGGGGCCTGTCTCGCGCGGAACGCGGCCCTCGGCTCCGCGCGGCTCCGCGCCGCTCCGCGGCCCGGCCCGCTCCCGCCGCGCGCCCGGCTGTCAAACGGGGGCTCCGCGCCGGCCCGGTCAAGGTGCGGCCGGGGCTCGGCGGCCGCGGGGCCGCCCCGGGGCCTTTGTGCGCGGGCGCGCATCTGTCACCGCGGCCGCGGCGCCCCCAGGCCGCGCGGCGCACGTGGGGCGGCGGGCCCGGCCCGCGCGGGCTTTGTGCCGCCAGGTGACGGGCGGCCGGGCCCGCGGAGCCATCTTGGGGCAGGCGGCGCCCCCCGGCCGGCGCTCACCTGCACGATCTCGCCCTCGGCGCTCAGCGTGGCCCCCGCGCGGGAGAAGCGGCCCTGCAGCCCCGTGGTGTAGGTGGTGTAGTCGCCGCTGGGGCTGGACTCGAAGAGCACCACCTCCACGAACGCCGTCTCCTTGCCCAGCGCCGCGCCCGGCGCCGCGGCCAGCAGCAGCCCGAGCAGCAGCGGCGGCGGCACGGCCGGCCCCGCGCCGGCCCCGCAGCCCCTCATCGCGCGGCGGGGGGGAGCGGCGCCCCGCCGCCAAGCATCGCTCCCGAGCGGCTCCAGCTCCGGGGCCGGGGTCCCGGGCGGGTCAGCGCCCCATGGCAGCAGCGCTCCCGCCGCGCTGCGCCCCGCTCCTCGCCGCCGCCGCCTGCCCCGCGCTCCCTGTCCCTCGCCCCGGCTGCTCTCCGCCCTGCCAAGCCGCTTCCCTTTCATCTGCTCCACGTGACGGCCACCGCGGGGTTATCCCCGCCCTCCGCGCGGTCTGACCCGCTCCGTCCCTCCCTCGGCGCACACACGGCCCGCAGCCGCGCCGAGCGCGGCCGAGCCCGCGGGCCCGCCGGGCCTGGACCCGAGCGCCGCCGCAGCCCCGGGAGCGGGCGGGGAGCCCGCGGGGCGCTCGGGAAGGCCCTGCGGGGACTTGGCCTCGCTCGCGGCCGGGCCGGGCCGGGCTGTGCCGCACGCCCGGGCCCGCGGCCGCCGGGGCCCTTCCGCCGGAGCGGAGCGGCGTTCAGCGGGCCGGGGGCTGCAGCGGGCCGGCCGGGGCCGCCTCCCGGCCGCCTCCCGGCGCTGCCGCAGCTCGCAGCCGCCCCTCACCGGGAAATCCCCGGGTGCGTTCGCACGAAGCCTCAGGCGCGGCCGCTGCCCGGCCGCACATCGCCCCGCCGGGGGCTGCGCCGCTCTCACCGAGCGCACCGCGGGCACCGGTTCTCAGAGACGCTGCTCTGCCGCGGGACATTGCGCTGCCGCGGTCCCTGCAGCCAGCAGCCTCTGCTGCGTGCGGGGCAGGAGCGGCTCCTGAGCTCCGTGCTCTGCAATTGCATCTGCTGGAGGACATCAGGTCACCCGGGCTCTTCGACTGGTCTGGTAGTGCAAGGCTGTGAGACCCCCATGAATGATGTGGAAAAGGTGCGATTTGTGTTTCAGTCTTGCATTACAAGAACTGGATGGCAGGCAGTGATACAGTTTTCCTTTAAAAGTACAGCTAAGTATGTAATGTTCATGGATGCCTTGTGATGGGCATTTAAATTTGATGCAATAGATCTTACTTGCCTGACATCTGAGCCCCTACACTGCTGAAGTAAACTGCCATCCACTTTGTTGACCAGCAGGGAAAGACAGAGCATTCTGGACTTTTCACTTTCACAGCTAAGAATCAGGAATCCCAGTTTCTTTCCAGTTTTTGTAGGACTGAAACTGTGTTCCACGCACACTGAGCCCTTGCGGTCTGTTGTAACTCCTAGATTTCCAGTTCCCATCTCCACTCCTAAAGCTACTCTTCTCAATACTATTTCAGTCTGCTGATTCAGTTTAAAAATAACTTCATCCACTCTACCCCTGCCCCTCACCCCAGGCTCCCTTTAGCCCTGGGTTCTTCCCTGATCCACTTTGCCACACAGCTCCACTAAAGTTACATCAGTATGAGTATGGAGAAATCATAGACATGAAACAAGTGGCAAAGGAAGAGCTATTTAAAATAAACACTTCTGAAACAGGCAAACTGCTGCCAAATATGGCGAGTCATACTCAGCAAAAACCTCACTGACTGTCCTCAGGCTGTGCCTGGGACAGAGGGACAAATGCCGGGATGCTGGGTGGCTCCTCCACGCTGCGCAGCCATGTCCTACTGGCAGACATCCTGTGAGGGGCACCATTCATTCCTTACCTTCCGTGTGACAACCTGTGCACATCCCCTTGTCCTCTGACACTGAAATTCCAGCTCTTCCTACTGCCGATAACCTGATGACATACCCAGTGAGTTGGGAGGCCTTGACCTACAAGTGAAAAATACGTGAATGGGGCTCTGTATAATGAGAGGACAGCATGCTAACCCTTAAATAAAAGTCGCTGAAGATCTGACCCACCCCACTAAACTATCCATATAATTGGACTACAGACACAGCAAAATCACCTTTGCAGTAGCCTCATAGTCAAATACCGAGGAGTGACATGAGGCACTAGGTCTCAGGTCACCAAGTTCTCTCGACTTGGGCAGAAATCCAAGCAGGAGGTTGTAGGAAGAGAATGGACTGTCTATCATTAAAGCAATCAAATATTTCTAATTGGCTTCCTTCCCAGCTGGCAGCATACAGTTCACAATTCAGTTATGCCATACTGCTTCAGATATGTTTTCCTTTTTTTTTCCCCCTGCATAACAAACTGAGGCCCTGAAATACAGAAGTCCCGAGCATTTATAACTGCAACTGAGGACAGTAAGAGCTGTGATTTGAACATAAGGAAATGACATGTAATGGATATTATAGAGCACTCCCCTCCCCACACTGCTCTTGAGAGAAAACAGTGTTAGCCAAATACCCACATACTACAGTGATGAATGTTATTGAAAAAGCCCAAACAAAATGGATTATTTTGTGCTGAGCGCAGAGCTGGCACATCACGCAGGAAGCTCTGCGCATTGGGCAAGAAGAAAACAACACTGAGTAGCCACTTGCAGCATGTCCGTCAGCCATTCTCACCATGAAATGAGGCAGGAACGCACCTTCCCTCATCCTGCCATCCCTGTAATTGAAAATTCATTTGGCTGAAGACATCTGAAAGCTGCTTTCTGTCACTTCTGTGCCGTCAACCACAAATAGAGCACACTGGAGAATCCCTCCTGGAGCCTCGTTTCATAATGAAATCAAATATATGCCACCTGCCTGTCAGCCTTGTCACTCTTCTGAACTATTAGCTACTTTTAACCAAAACGAGGGCAGAACAGAGGTCTTAAGATAGCACATTCTTGCAAATTTTGTGAAAATCAGAGGGTCTGGACTCTGCATATTACAGCAGTATCCAAAAAGGACACAGGAGAAGCTGGGGCAGCAGGAAAACACCTAAGAAACTGAGCTTTTTCAATTCTACTGTCCAAAGAACACACTGTTGGTTTTACATTTTTTAAATAAAATATTCAATTCTAGTTGTATCCCATTGAATTAACATGAAGCTTTTGTAACTATATTTGCATTTAAGGGGTCACCACGAGGAAAAGACATAAATGTGTGTGCATGTAAATGTTTGGTGCAGAATGGTGTCCCTTGGTGGGCGGGGGGCAGAGGTTGGTGGGGTTCAGCTGTCACACATTCTGCATGGCAGTAGCCAGAAAATACCTAAGTGCAGAGCAGCAGATTGGTCACAGCATGTCATCTTTTACTTGATGAGGATGCTCCAGGGGTGGAAAAGGGAAGAAGAACTCAGGTTATTGAAGGGCGGTGATAAGGGCAGGGGCCAAGAGCTATTAAGAACAAATATATTGGAAACAAAGCATCTTTAGCTCTGCTGCTCTGGCACTAACTTGTCCTCCAGTAGTGAGGAGCCCTCCCGGAAACATATCAGTTATTGGCATAGCAAAGAGCAGATGACGTTTTCAATTAAGTGCTTTCTTAAGACACATTACCAAAACCCAGCGTGCTGACAATCAACAATGCTGTTAGTCTCTGATGATCCAGTCTGCGGTTATGATCATACCCAGGACGGAGGGTAGGTAGGTGAACAGGCATCATGTCCTGGGAAGACTGTCACCCAACACAGAGAACCGAGTGACAGGTCACCAAAGGAATTCCACCTAAAGTGTTGAGCTACCGATTGTACCAAATACGATGCTGAAAGAGCTGAGCACCAGCATAATAAACATAAAAAGGCTTACACACAAGTGGATACACCTTCAAGTTACATCTTCAGGGTTCCAGCCTGCTGCTATAACTATGACAAAGTAAACAACTTGCAAAGGCAGCCCAGTTATCTCATTTAAAACAATAGTTAATCTTACCATGTCAAGAGCATTTCCTGAAAGCTAGGGCATATTATTAGTTTCCATGGCAATGCTGTGATGATACAGGAGGATCCACTTTTGCAAGGAAATGCAGTGATTCCAAACCAGAAGACTTGAAGTTCCTCCAGGATCATGGGCTGAGCCAATTCTGAACAATGGAAATTGACTATGTTTGATAAATAACTGGTTTCATGATTTAATAAAGTTTATTCTTGATGCAATTTCAAGGGATCCTGAAGTAGCTGCATTTAACACCAAGGGGCATTTTAGTTCTGTGGCTTGAGGAAGAGTTGAGTCTAGGAAGCTCAACCTACTCAGCTTATGCAAGTAAAACTGAAGTAGTAATCTGATCATGGTCCCATGGATTGTCTGTCCAAATACCAAATTTCATACAGGAAAAGCAGCCACATGAATTTGGCTAAAACTAAAGCTTTATAAATTCAAGCTGCAGATAGAGTCCATTCTAAACAAGGCAACAGGTTATTATTGTAGCTTAGCTAGCAATTAAGTTTTTTTATCACTTGAGTTATTAATGAACAAGCAAGACCATACTTTCTTTTAGTTCAAGCCATGACATTTAGGCTCGATGAAAGAATCTTTTTTATGAAACTCAGATGAGATAGCCATGGGAAATTCCTTCTGGCCTCATTCTGTGAGCAAAAGCCTTGCTCCATTAACTGTGAAACAACCGGAATTTCATCCCATTATTTCTATTAATCTTCTATTCTCCTCTTTACTGCACTTCCTCATTAAACAGACATCGCTGAAGCATTTGATGGTATTTGAGACTAGGCAAGGAATTAGAGAAAGAACTGTACAGAAATCTTAGTTCCTTATGTTAAAACAGTTACTTTTAACCAATCAAACTAAAAGAATCATTAAAACACCCTATTTGACTAGGATATATTTTCCGCTAAAGTTCTTGACATATCCCTGTGAAACAGAAGAACATAAGCAGTGACAAACAGTTCTGTAATCTCACAGAGTAGTGGACTAAAATGAAAACTTTATTTACATATGAACAGACTACAACCAGTGGCCAAAATAAGGCTGGAAAGGCTACAGCATTAAATATTTTATACTGCAGTCGATAATGCTTTGCAGCCTGTGAAAAACTGCTCTTAAGCCACACAATTCTGAGTCGCCATGAAATAACCTTGGGCACGAGGTTACTTCACGTTAACTAGAGGATGGAAACACACATACAGCTACCGCAAACACTTCTAGGTTATAAATTCACATGCCCACTTGATCATGAGGACTGATAACTGACTGCTGCCCATGTTCCCTGCGTGTTTTAACAACACGCTCTGCAGAGGCCAATAGTACTACATCTTATTTCATAAACAAATTAAATCGCTGTACCTCCCAGTAAGCAATAGAAACAAGAGATGTCCTTTTTCCAGTAAATCCAAGGCCATGCGCATACCTGCCCGTTTTCATCACCAAGTAAAACGGTTGTTCCGTGCCTCTGGAGACATGGTCGCACAGCACCAGCAAAAGCTTAGGACTGACTGAAAGCTTTACCGAGGGCTTGATGCGTTTCTGTTCCTGAAGCAGCATCCTCAGCTCTGCCTCCTGATCCTGGGGACCATCTCCAGCGCTGCTGTTCAGTGCACTGAGGCACAGCAACCAGCAGGTGACCTCCTCGACTCAAAAAGCCGGGCCAGTTCCTCTGCCGTCGGAGCCGCACATGGGCGATATGTAAAAACATGCAAAAAACAATCTCCAGAAACGTTAGCTCGAACTAAAGATGTCTCCCATTGCCTTTAATTTTCATGCAGTCAAACGTTACTATTGCGATGTGGAACAGAAAGTCACTGTAATGGACAAAACGTGTTTATATTTATGAAAACCGTGTTTTCATCGTTATTATCAATCATTCTAAATTAAAGTAACAAACTATTGTAACTTCTCAGTTCGATTAGAGACCACAAAATGAATGTCAGTGCAGATTTATGTTAAGAAAAAGTGTTACGCAGCTGCAGCTTTGCCCCTTTTTAATGTTTGGAAACATAATTTGTCCAAGTAAGCTGGCATTGGAGCCATCCAAATGAACCAACAGCCTAGCCATGGCAACTTTAATGATTAAAATTGTTTCTGAACAAAATTCCCTGCTCATGCTTGAAAAGTTCAGGTTTCCAATGCCTTAAACAATGTGTAGTCTCTTAAATCTGTTCATACCGATTTTACAGGGAAACATTCTAATTTGAGAAGCCTTCACTCTGTACATGTAATTGTCTTTTGAAAAGATAATAATGAATCAATCCTGTCAAAATGAAATTTGTTAAATTGCTCTAAAAATAACCTTATTTAGATAACTGCAGCCTTTACTTTTTGCAA
Organism: Nesoenas mayeri; assembly: GCF_963082525.1. Classification (NCBI taxonomy): domain Eukaryota; kingdom Metazoa; phylum Chordata; class Aves; order Columbiformes; family Columbidae; genus Nesoenas; species Nesoenas mayeri. The sequence continues at coordinate 6,852,721 of NC_137565.1, read as the reverse complement.
ACTATTGTCTAATACACTGTACAAATTTACATGAGAGTTACAACCCAGTACAGCCATGGACTACACATTCCTTTAGGGCCCTCACCATGTGTGCAAGCACAGCAGATCATCTTACCAAAGAAAGAAAAAAGAATACTAATAAATAAGCTTGGGAAATTGTTGTTATATGCTGTTGGATCATTTAAAATCTCTGCAAGGATAGATGGGAACAGAATGGATTCAGACAAAAATTGCAACCATGTTTTCCAAGATTCTCAATATTCCTCTATTCTGCAAGAAGTACCCTCAAATGCATCCGCACAAATGTCTTCACTGTACTCTTGCCCCTATGAGATTGCTCTATAGCATCTCTAGACTCTTCAAGTTGCAACCCCACTAAATTGGAAGAATATAAAGAAATACTTTCAAAATTACAAAACAAGAAAGTTGCCAGGACATTCAGGGGCTCTGAACTTGTACAGGAATTTCAAAGCCAAAGGAATGACTAAGAAATAAGAGCAGGTATTTCCTTTCAGAGGCTGGCGCTGCTCCAAGGAAGAGCTAGCTTCTGCAAATAGGAAGTAGCCATCAAGTTTTGCTAAGCACAGTTGTTTACCTCCCAGAGCATTTTCCAACAAGAGGCTCCAGTTCTGAACCAGGATGTGCAAACAGACACATTTACCCGAACCGGAGCTTTCAGGCATGTGAGATTTCAACAGTTGGCTGATTTCCTCAGAGAGCTTGCTCAACATGTTAAATACTTACACAGAATCCAGAACATGGGGTGTCAGTTCACTGGGACAGCACAGCAGCAAGCTCAGTCTCTCTTGTATTGCCCAAGCACATTCTGCAACATCAACCCCAACGAGGCACTTGCCGCATTATCTCAACTAAGTGTAGTCACCTTTACCTTTCTTCTATCACATGTATCGCCATGCATCAATGCGCAAAGGTGGATGTGATACCTCTCGGGTAACATCACATCTAAAGACAGAACTCACAGTGCACAACTCTCTCCTCTACTTTAGCCAAGACCTTAATCACATTTGGAAATTACGTTAAAATGTGGCATCTTCCAGGACGTCCAAGCCCTGTGTAATCCACACAACTCTCCAGCCCATATTTTCCTGCCAGCACTATGAAGAGAACTTTGCAGGAGAACACTGTGCTTGGGACCAAGCTAGAAAGAAAATAGCCAAAGAGCTAAAGTAGGACTACAGCATGGAAAAAGATACTGCAGCCAGAAAAAACACTGCCAAGCAGCAGAGATGCCAACAGCCAGGCCTTCGAAAGGGAAAGGGAACCACGCAATGAAGTACGGACAAGGACAGAGCAATGGTCTGGGAAGGGAATGGGCTCAGCAGTGAGCAGGCTGGTTGGAAACGGAAGCCACAACAAGGCAAAGCCCCAGAGTAAGACACTGAACACCACAAGCTCCCCTTGACCTGGGATTCCTCCCCACACCAGCTAGCTGGGGCGCCCACCAAACACAGCCTGAGCTGAGCCTGCCCCCAGCCAGCTGACCCAACGCTGTTTGAGTCCCAGGTGGAGACTCAGGGACTGGCAGATGACATCAATCCTCCCAAGGACACCCAGTTGCTATGTATAAAGATCTGTTTACATGACCAATGTTTGCAAAGCTTTCCTGTAATGTTTCATTTTTGCAGAATTAGCAGTGCAGGGTTGCTGGGAAGCAAGCCTTTCTGTCCACTGCTGTGGGTATCTTGTCTTCTTTTCAATTCCCATGAGTGATGTGCTCCGGTCTCTGAATGTGCACGAGAAATGTGGTTCTCAGTCTGACAGAACAAATGAAATCAAGAGATCTCAAAATACCACAACGACCTTGTGATCAGGCAGGATTCCCCTCTATCATCAGCATTCTGTGGCGGCAGGAGGGGGGATCAGCTCTCAGGTGAGAGCAGGCTGCTTCTGCACTGAGACCTCTGCTGTTTAATAAGCATGTCAGGTTACTGGAAAAAGTAGTAAACTGGCAAAAAGTTGCAACTGCTACAGAATTATATAGCTTAGTTAATTTTTGGGTTTGCCCAAGACCAGAGAATTCTTGAGTTTCAGAGGAGTCTAACAAAATGAAGCAAATGGGAATTGCAATGCAAGGGAAATTCAGGGTAAAGAAGATACTATGTAGATGCAATGAACATTCTGAGCCCTTTATATAGGTTGCTTGGTCTTAAGTTACTGTTATCACTCCAAAAAGATATGATATTTCACTAGACCTTGTTAAGAAAAATCTGCCATCTTGTGTTCTGTAACATTAAAAAAAAGAAATTACACACACATAATGTTAGAAGCCATGAAGCATGAGACGATTTTGCTACCAAAACCCTGTGATGCAGAAAGGTTACTATAGGAGAGGGCAACAATGGAGGTTCATATTTTAAAAAAATCCAGTTTTTCAGTTTCTACACATGCAACTACGACTGGTGTTTGGGAAGTGTGCTTCCCCCCTGCCTTTTGTGTGAGGAACTGCATGAAATGTATTGTTACTAAGCTGCTGGTACACCTGTAATAGGGCACAACCCCTCTGAACGTCGGCAATGCCGCTGAGCTGCCCCGAGGAGCTCCAAGGTGCCTGTGGCTGCTGGAACTGCGATGGCAGTGAAGGGAGACCCTCTTCTCCCAAAAAAATGCCTTGTAAAAGGCCCGACCTCTAGTCACCCATCAGAATATCTTGTTTCAGAAACACTAAAAGCATTGTCTGAGTTAACCCAGACTTCTCTTGGGAACGAGAAGCAAGGCCTCATTGATGAGGCGATGGCAGAACGAATCCTGTTGGGACGGGCAGACGGAGCAGTCTGCTGTGCGGGCGTGTGATCTCTGTCATGAGATACACGCGGCCCCAGTCAACTGACGCTGCCTGCAGAGGCCAAGATGCTGCTGGGGGAGCCAGGCAGAACCCCAGCACCAAGTTCTGCAGGGTAACAGGAGGCACGCAGGGTGCCAGCGTGATGGGATCTCTCCCTCGCCACGCAATCAGCTTGGTCAGAGCACTGAGCCACAGAGATGACCCAAGTCAGAATCTCCAGCCCATGCCTGTGGCCCACCCCACAGGTCTGAGGTGGAGCTGAGGAGACCTACCCTGGCAATTCTGGGTAGTGGCAGGTACCAGTAATGTACGCATGTAGGACACGAGAACAAGGAACTGGAATGCAAGGTACATGTTTGTAAAATGCTTGCAGGAGAGGTTTAAAGTCGGGCTTGCTGGGTCTTTTCCACACTTTTCTGGTGGTACACTGGAAGCAATCGCAGTGGCCAGTGAGGCAGAGTCTCAATAAGAAGTATTAATGGAGAAGGGATGACAGCTGAGCAAAAAATCACCTTTCTGCAGGACTTGCTTCTAGCAGAGTTAAGAGAAGGCAAAGACAACATCACTTCCTACAGCACAGATAGGTTATCAGCTCCATACGGTAGGCAAAGGATACAGATGCTGCATAATTCCTCATACTATAGGAGTATCACCCTTTTGCTGAAGGTATATCACTGTTCCTATTAGGCTTGCCAGACTGCTGAAAAGTGCTATATCCTTTATTGACGTTGCCTGTAAATGTCTCCACCCACCACAACAATTAAGAGCAACCCTTCCACTTGGAGCAAGAGGAGCAGCATGAACCCCATGTATGTTTCCAAAAAGCCTGAACTGTTTAGAGCAGAAGGAAGTGTTGCCAGTACCCAGACAACAAACTAACATGGCTGAGGTGAAACACTTCCCTGCTCCAGCTCACCATGAACTCAGCAACTGGATTAGTAGAGTCTCTTATAGAAAGCTAATTGTTACTTTCCATTTTAAGAGTGAGAGCACTAGAATTTTGAGAGGTGCACTCTTGAATCACAGTGTGTAATGATGAAATTTAAGTAAAATGAATACCAAGTCCATTACAAACATTACAGGTTTGAATAACCTCATTTTAGGCTGCAGAACAGCTCCCTCATTTAATCAGCTACTGATACAGATCTGGGAATACTCCAGCTGTTGACACAAACTTGGGCCTTGGGCCACTTTCCAAGTGTTTTCAGATGCACATTGGGCAAACAAACTTTTTCTCAGACTATGTTTGTTAGTTATATTACCTTTTCTCAGCACTCTATTCTTCCATTTTCTTTCCCTCCCCCCTTTCGTCTTCCCTCTTTTTTCATACATAGATAACATTCAACTCATAGTTCTTTCTCTGTATCTGATATCACACAAGGGAAAAGCCTCTCCACCTTTGTTAAACAAAACTATTTCCTTCGGTGGGTTGGCCACCTGAAACATCCAATGTAAATCTATGTTAGTGAGAACTAATGTTGTTTCTGGCAGGACGGCCGCCAGTATCCTCATTGGCACATCCTTTAGTTAGATGGCGGTGCTGAACTAAAGGGCAGGGTGAGAAGCATCTGAGTAACCAGAGCACTGTCATGTGGGTCGCAGAATTGAATCCAGTGGCTGAAAAAAGAGAAAAATCCAAAAAATGAATGTGTAAACAGCGAGTTACTCACCTTCAAGTCTCTTAATTAAAGCTTTCTGAAAGGGTGTCTTAGTGCAAGACCAGCTTTATTGAACTTTTCTTTACCACTCTTTTCCTCAGTGGCTTAACCGTATATTTAATGAAAGACTTTATGTATCCTAATAGTAGTAAGGTGATATGTGAGAGCCTAAATGTATTTCCAGTAACTACATGACTGGCAGGCTTAGCAATGCTACTAAAATTATTCAACAGGACTAGATTGGAAGGTGTCGTGCCCTTCTTTTGCCAGGTATTACTGTCAACACTAGACATGTTAGCGGATGCCGTTAGATCCAGTAAGAGTGGACACCACCAGTGCCAAGCGCAGCTTCCACTTTTGTGCCTGGTCATTATCACAAAGTGTTTTATTCATGATGACAAGTGTTTGTTGCAAAAAGAAAAAGATGCTTTTGCTCCATATAAAATTAAATAGGAAAATTAAACCACATAGAGATAGGAAGTCAGGATTTTTCTTCAGCCACGGTGCTAAGAAATTGGTGTATCTATGCAATAGATCACATCTTAGCTAGTCTCGGCAGTATAGCTATAAATATCACAAAGCATCACAAGCAGGGGCAGCCCATTCAACATTTTTGTTGTAAAAACAGAGCAACTTACTTGAAATGAATGTCTGAAATCAGAAAAATATATTAATACTGGACCTACATTTTTTTTAGAAAACAGTAAAGTTTTTAATTGGGAATTAGAATTATAGAAAAAACCTGAGTTCAAACCCAGAAAAGACATACAAAGGAGAAGCAGGTATAATAATTTTCAACTATGGGTATCTGAGAGGCTTAGCAGGACCATAACAAACAACTTTTTTGCACTCAGGCTAAAAGGCTTATCAAAAAGTCCTGATATTTTTCACAAAGGTATCAAAGTAGAAAGGTAAACTCTCAGCCTTAACTAAATGTCATGCTGCAGTGAGTAAGGAAAGAACAAACACCAGCTTACAAATGCAGAGTTTGTTCTTTGTATCATAAAAGCCTGGCAGAACTCCAGCACTGGAGCAGTGCCAAACCAGAACACCAGCGCCTTTGAACTCCCAAAGCTCATGTTTTTCCTTTACTGTTTAACCTCTTCACCAATTTTAATTCAATGTACCAACAGATTTCAGAAATAAACATTAAGCATCCAAAGTTCCAGCATTTTATAACAACTCAGGTTGTGGGCACCAGCCACAAGCTAAGCATGGAAAACTTTGGTCGACGTTTCAGAACAAAGCCAGTGCCCAAGGTGGCTTGTATCACTGCTTGTGCATTGCTGAACAGCTGCATTCCCAGGTGCAGACTATTTTGAGGCCTTCTGCCTACAGAACTCTTACTTGTGTGGGCCCAAGACACCTCAGACCTGGTGCCGCCCCCTCAGACACGGGACCCCAGGACAGGGTGCGTTTCCCATCACAGCAACGGCCCTGAGAACAACCCCAGGTGTTCGTGTGCTCTCCTCCAACTCAAACCCGCCAACCGCTAACCTCTTCTCGGTTTTTCTGGTCTTTTAGCCCATTTTTAGCCCATTCTCATGGCACCTGTTACAGCTCCATTCTTGGTATTTCTGTTCCTGCCAGGGCTGCCCCTTTCCCTCGGGCTCTGCTCGCCACTGCTTTGGGACAGGTCACCTCTGGGGACGTGGCCACGGGGCAGATCGGGCTGTGCTTGGTCCCTTCTCGGGACACCCCCCAGCTGCAGCGGCTGCCCCCGCTCCCCCGGCGCGGTGAGGTGAGGTGAGGCCCGGCCGGGTACAACCGGGTACACCCCGGCACAATCCTGACCCCCAGCTCAGGGCCCGCGACCCCTCACAGGCCAGGCCGCGGTGACCCCGCCCCCGCCCGCACTGACACCTCACCAGCCCAACCCCCGCGTCTGATGCAATTCGTTTCCCCCCTTGCTCTCAGCCGCCGGCCAATCACGAGCCAGTCCGGGCGCAGCGTCATTCCGTCCTGGCCAATGAGAAAGAGCCACGATAGTAGAAATCCGGGCGGGGCGCAGGGAGCAGCCGGCTGCCACTCGTGCCGCTGTCCCCTGCGTCGTGTCCCGTTCCGCCTGTCCCGGCCATGGCAGCGCTGCCCGGAGCCGCGGCCCCGCGGCTGCTCCTCATCCCCAGCAGAGCGGCCGAGTCCTCCGGCCCCGCCGCTGGCCGCCATCTCTCCGTCGTCCTGCCGGCAGCGGCCGCCCACAGCCCGCCGGGCCCGGAGGCCCCGCAGCCGGCCCGCAAGCGGCAGCGGCTCACCCACCTGAGCCCGGAGGAGAAGGCGCTGCGCAGGTGAGTGCGGGCTGGCCGGGGGGCCGGCCGTGGGGACCGGCCGCGGGGACCGGCGGGGCGAACATCGCGCTGACGGCCGCGCTGCCCCGCAGGAAGCTGAAGAACCGTGTGGCAGCCCAGAGCGCCCGGGACAGGAAGAAGGCGCGAATGACGGAGCTGGAGCAGCAGGTGGTGGAGCTGGAGGAGGAGGTGAGGGCCGGGGGCTGCGGGCTGGGGGTCGCGGGGGTGCTGCGGGCTCCCTGCTCACGGCTGTCTGCAGAACCAGAAGCTGCTGCTGGAGAACCAGCTTCTGCGGGAGAGGACGTGTAACCTCGCTCTGGAGAACCAGGAGCTCCGCTGCCGCCTCGGCTTAGACGCTCTGAAGACGGAGGAGGAGGAGAGTGAGTCCCAGGTGAGCCTTGTCTCCCCTTCCTCGCAGGACCTGCGGGAGCGGCCCCGCTCCGCGGTGGCTGCGTGGCGGTGGGCGGGGAGCGGCCGCCCGGAGCGCTCGGGCTGCAGCGGCAGAGCTGCCACGGGGAAACTTCATGTGCTGGGGACGCCCTCACCTTCTCAAGAGGCTTTCCCGCAGTGAGCAGATACCGAGTCTGACACAGGTGCCACTAGTAGTGTAAGAGCGAACTGACTAGTTACAAAACATTTTGAGATTGTTTCATGTGCTCTTCTACATTACGTTCTAAAAATGAAGTAGTAACAATTAGTCGTATGCCTCGCTCAAAAGAGCAAGGGGTATGGTGGGGAGAGTCAGGCTCTCATTTGAAGCGGCAAAGGCAGTAAATCTGCAAATGTATGGATGTTTGAGTCAACACTGGAAGCGGTCTTACCATCAAGTTCCTACAAGCAAAAGGAGAACCTGATGTTGGAAGCCGTTGCAGGAAGAGCACGATCTTCAGGATTGTGTACTGTCTGTCACAGCACTTATGGTGACTGACTGGACTTTTCCCTTGGCACAGGTTGTGAAAGAATCGCAGGTGGATGAGATTAGATTGGTGACCGGGTCCGCTGAGTCCGCAGCACTCAGACTACGTGTTCCTCTGCAGCAGGTGCAGGCCCAGCAGTCACCATTTCTGATAACTTCCACATGGATTCTGATGGCAGTGACTCTTCAGACTCTGAGGTGAGCACCCACTCCTTTCCGAAATGCCCGTGAAATTCAGACCTATGCTGGGTTTAAGACTAGTCTTAAACTTCTTGTTGCAAAGTCATTTTAACTTCATAGTGGGCTTGTTTTCCAAGTCTTGGAATGCCATACCTGTGGCTCAAAACAGCTGTATTCAGCGAGTACGGGAGTTCATGCAGCTTGAACAAGTCCAGTTTCCAGAAAATCTTGTGGTATATTGCCTGAAACGGCCTCTTAGCTCTTGCAGCAGCAGTGTACTTGCTCTGTGGAGCCAGCAGGTAGTGTGGTATTTCTATCTACCTGATGAGCCAGGATCTTGAGTATTTAATGGTGTATCTGAATATCAAATGCATATAGAATTCTATGGGGATTGCCGATACCTTTTCAAAAAAGCTAATGGAGAAAGAATTTCTGAAAGATAAGCAATTGCCATAACTGTCTGTTCTGATGGTGTTCTTGGTAAAACTCCTAGTTCTATGGGCATGTTACCATATTTTAGTTTACAGATGAGGTTTAATAGATGCCACAACTGTCCTTCTAAAACAGTGTTTCATTCTGCAGTCTGATCTCCTTTTGGGCTTTCTGGACAATCTGGACCCAGAGATGTTTCTCAACTACGCTGATTCAGACTCAACGTGTCTTGAAAAGCTTGAAGAAGAGATCTGTGGAGAAACAAATTCCATACCAACCTCCTCCTCTCCCCCTTTGGGGTCCCCATCAGCTAAGCTGGAGGCCATTAATGAACTGATAAGGTTTGATCATGTCTACACAAAGCCCCTAATACTGGAGATTCCTGTTAAAATGGGCAACCAAACCAATATGCTAGTGAAAATTGAGGACGTATCTCTCTCTTCATCTGAAGACAAAGCTGTCTCTGAGGTCCCGGTATCTGTGAAAGAGGAACCTGTTGACAGCTTCATGCCTGAACTGGGCATCTCTCATCTGCTCTCCTCTCACCATAGCCTTGCAGCCTCAAGCTATCTGCTGGATGCCCATAGTGACTCTGGATATGAAGGATCCCTGTCGCCCTTCAGTGACATGTCCTCTCCGCTTGATGCTGACCACGTTTGGGAGGACAGCTTTGCCAATGAACTCTTTCCACAGCTGATCAGTGTCTGACTCAGTAGTGTTAACTCCCCTCAGAAAACTGTCCTGGCCAGATAACAGGACACATGACCCTCTGGGGTAGGGGGGGAATCATGTATTCTGAAATGCGTTGCTCGTTTCTACCTGTGCTAGTAGACGGAGCCGATGCATTTCTCCTGGTATGAAAACACCCAAGGTGTCCTGTCCTGCCCACTCCTGCAGCAGTATTGGCTTAGGAGGGACAAAAGTTTCTCAATAACTTGCCAATTCTACATGAACACAAAAACTTAATTTTGTTTTCTATTTCAAATAATGTTAACACCAAAAACTGCAGTGGGATATTCCTATACAGACAACTGCATTTAAACTAAATAGTCTGTACATCTTGCAGATTTACTATGGAAATGCTTGTTTTCCATTTGCTATGTAGAATTGCTTTCTTCATTTAATATTTAACTGTATTGATGCCATTAAAGTGCAATGCAGCTTGCTGACCCTCTTTTGCCTTGAATCTCAGTGAGGAGGGGAGAGTATCTGAACCCTGCAGAGTCTGAAACTAGCAGCTTTATGAGATTGTGTGTCTCTCTCATCCTTACACCACAGTAATGCACCAATCCAGCAGCACTTCCATGGTGTGTGTAACTGGATGCTTTAGCAACTTCTTTTTGCCAGCACTTGATGTTGCAAACTGTTGATGGTATGTGGGTTTGTATGGTGGCCAGAGCAAAGTCTGCAGCCTGAATAGAGAACACAGGTGGCAGCAGCTTGATGTCTGAAAAAGACTAATATTGTCCTGTGAGCAAGGACTGCTGTTCAAAATGGTCAGTCTGGGTGAAGGTGGGTGCATTATTAGGAATGAAGCATAGCCATCTAAAAAATATTTTAGAAAATTTATTGGAAACTGACATACAAAGGGTGATTTGGTCCCAAGAGAAGACAGACCAGAATCAGATCTTTCATATTTCAAAATAAAGTTTTTTCTAATACTGCACAACATTTCTCATCCTGCTTGTAAACAGCATTAATAAAAGTCTTTTAAGGAAGCCAACAACAAATGAAACTCATACAAATACAGAAGTTGAAAACACCCAGTGGCTTGTTGTCTCTCACCCTTTCCAAATGATTGCTACAGCAAGAATCTTGCTCTGCTCTCCCAGATACTTGATTCCTGCTCTGCCCCACTCTTCTCGCCCACCAATTTAAGCAATTCAACCCTGTCCTCTCTAAGGGTAGAAATGAATGATGAAAAAATTAAATGTTTTCCATCAAAGCAAATTTCTTAGACGCAGTTTTTCCCCATGTTGTAGACTTTGTCAATAGTCACTGCTATATTCTTGTTTCAGATGCCAGAATAACAGGTCAGTGATGCTGTATTAGCATCAAACGATTAACAGGAAACAGACCTCTGAAAGTCAACCTTTGGTATAAACCTAACAGGAAAGAAAGTATGCTTAAAAGCCATCTACAGAAACTTCTGCAAATGTGATAGGCAATTTGTCCTTTTTAAGAGGAAAAAACCTGCATATAGATTCGATGTATTTAGGCCTCCCACAGTTTTCTATACCCTCTGTTGCAATTTTAGTGTTGCTGAGATGGTTCCATCAATTTTTTTGAATTTTTTATCCTTTTCAGTTTATTTAGGATTCAGAGCTATCAGCTCAAACAGTTCCAAACCTGAACTTCCACTGTAACCCTGCAAGCTTAAAAACAGGTAATTATTTGGAGGTACCATGTCTTCTACCCGCAGGACCCCGACTTTCTCCAGACTGCACTGTTTTACTTTCTAAGCAATGCAGCACATCAAAGGCTGTAGATCTTAAGCACATCCAGCAGCTTAATAATAAATGAGAAGTTTTATGCAGTACATGCAAGAGATTTATAGCTGACCCTGAAATGAAATTAGACATAATAGCGAGATAGAGCTGCACACGTTCTCCAATTTAAGAAAAGTTCCAGAATGGTAAAGTTACACACTGGTTTCGAGTAATACCTGTTCAAATGTTGGAATGTTTCTAATGAAGCTCTGAAATATTTTAGTGAGAGTCAGCAAATTTCACTCAACCTTTGACAAGAGCAGCAAGATAGACAGGATTTAAACCTTTGAACAAAGCTGCTGCTGTCAGCCGAGAGAAAAGAAAGAATGACTGCAAACAGAGAAGCTTGATTTAAACTAAGGACTAGGGGTTATTCAACAGTAAAAAATACCATCACAAAGATTATGCAAACAGCTGCATTACTGTGTACTTGCTCCTTTATGTTTTGCAAGATGTCAAAACCAGACAGGGACGCTAAGACTCAAACCAGAACGTATTACTTGGAAAGGAATTTCTTACAACAAGCCTCAGTTTAGATATCTCCGAGAAAGCTCATGGACTTAAGAACAGCAGATGACATTCTCTGCCTTGTTTAAGGGTTTTAAGTGTAATAGAACTGCTGTGCATTGAGGAAAGGTACAAGCAATAACTCCTTGAGGACTCCTTAACACCCTAGGCAGGGTACAAAATTCTTTTGGCATACATCTGTATAAACTATGTGATGTTAGGTTAATGGCACATGTTCTGCCTCGAATGGTTACAAGTATTTGACCCTCTTTATGCCAGAAAATCAGCTGTTATCTGATTTTTAAACGATGCCATTTATTTAATCAAAGGTACACTGTCTTCAACTGACTTTCTAACTGGATGCATACAAAGAATCTCAGCGCAATGTGAAATGTGATTCAATTGGCTGAGCACCACTTTTCTCCAGACTTCACATCATTTAGAGAGGGGGGCATCAAAAACCCACAAACACAACTTAGGAGCCAATGAAACAAAGATGACTGAAGTTAGTAGATACCTTGCAAGTCATTAGCTGGTTTTACTTTCTAAAAAGCAAGAGGCTTATGCTGAGCTATAACATTCCTTCCCTACCACACTGCAAAATTCCCACATTTGAGTTTCCATTGAGTACAAACCAGCCACAGATAAAATAGCCATAGCTGAAATAGTGTGAAAAGCTGTATTTCCATAGGGATTGCTTTTCTATCTGCAACTGGACTCAAGTATTTCTTCCTTACCATATCTTTTTGTAGTTCAAATTAAACTAACTGACCAGGCATGGTACATGCACCAGAGTCTTAGTGGCTCAGCAAGTGAAAGATGTGGTTTAAGCCACAGTTACATTCAATGTTTGGCTTTTATACTTTACCAAGGACAGTTAAGAGGATATTTCACCATTAAGCAAGACGGAAAGCTACCTCCTTGTTCCAAAAGGCCTCTGGATTACCTTCTCAGTAAAAACAAGAATATCTAACAGACTGGAGTACAGAAATCTTGGGTTGTTTTTTTTTTTTCAGTTTCCTTAAATTGTGTCTGGCCAACCCACATTCTTATGATTGTTAGCAGGAAAAAACCAAAACCAAACAAAACTTCAGATTCACACATCAAACCAGAAAGAAAGAGGGAATAAAAAAAACAGCATCAAAAAACCATCAGAAGCTCACCACTTCCAGTCTAGTATCTGCCATCTACAACTCCATTTCTTCTTCTGCACACCCAGAGATTCCCAAACTCGCATATGGGTCTGGAGACATGGCAGTCTGTTGCGATTCAGGGAACGTTTCAGTCTGTGGGTCAAAAGCAGCTCTTGGTGTTGGCTGCTTAGCTTGACACCCTTCTGTACTCTGCTGCTTGAAGTTCTTAACAGAAACAGGCTTCAGTTTATCTGTGAGAAACTCAGGAAGGGGCTTCCAAAGCACCAGCTCCATAGACGGACGGCTCCTAGAAGGGATGGAGTCTCTGTTAAATTGACGTTCTCCTATCACAATTATTAAATGCAGGTATCAGTGAGAATTTTAATCCTTTGTGCTAGCCTGGAACTATATTCCAGATTCCATACATCTTCCCCACACCCCCATTAAATTTTGACTTCCTTAACTAGGTCCATTTCTTCTAGTTCTAACCCTGTATTTTCTTTATTTTCTTTCGCACCAAACTTGATGACCACTGTCGGTCACACTTCAGGATCTTCTTCTTTCAGAAACTCTCATACATTAAAAAATCAAGGTGTATTTTATTCAACAAATTTCACTCCATACAAATGAGGAGTACAAACCAGACAGCCTGATGACCACTATTGTTGCACTTCTCTTTTACATTAGCATAGTTTTTCCTATTTTTGACTGGATGAATGGTCTGTTATACAACGTTGGCTGCATCATGCAGTAATTACAGACACCTCCACAAACATGAGACTTGGTCTCTCTTTTCATTTGCATGTGTTAGCTACATAGCACCATAATTTCCTCCAGAACTTACATAGATTCTATTATTTTCTTTGTCAGGACTTCACCAAAATCCCTCTTCATCCCTTTTTTAAGGGTATCTGACAGGATAAGAGTGGGCAGATTGCTAACATTTCCATCAGCATGAACTTCCTCATCTTCATCAATTATCCTAGGAATGGAGGGGGAAGAGGGAGATAAACACTATTGAGCATACTGTGAACAGGTGTATGTACCACAGAGTACAGTTACACTTACGTGCGCCGTGCAGCGCAGACTCTGACCCAGGCTGGGTACCAGAAGCAGCGGGGCCGTGTTAGCACGAGTCTCTATTGGGCCAATATACCCTAAGAACGACTGTTACCATAGGAGCCACTTGAGCAGCTGTGCCACTTCTGGTACCTGCGCTGGCCTTGTTATCCCTGCACCGCCCAGCAGTGCGCAACGCAGGCACACACTAAGAGAAAATAAATAAACCCCTTCAGGGGAAAGCTTGTGATTCAGTCACATTATAGGAGCTTTGCCTGCTCAATTCCCCACATTAGAACTTTGAGAATTACTGAAAACCTACTGAATACGGTTCTTAACCTTTAAGGATGTTGCACAATTTTCTCAGAGATTAAAATGGCATAAAAAGTTGAAGTACTCAGAACAAACTGGAGGTATCTCCTTTGTTTTTGATAAATCTTTTAAAGAAAATTTAACAGAGTAGCTGGGAAGGATGGGGAATAATCCTCTGAGAGGTCCAAAGCAGACTTTGTAGTGCAGATATATCCAGATAATACAGATATACAGCACTACTGTGATTTACCCATAAAAAAATAAAGTCATCTAACAGTACCTTGCTTCCCTTCACGCATCATCTATGGAGTAATCATCTAAAAAAAAATCTTGTTTTATAATTGATAAAACTTTTGGCTTTTTTAACAATTGTCTGCAGTGGTCATTTTGGCTGTTTTGGAATACAACCTTAACTGCACTCAACTCACATATACACGTGACATTCCCAGGAATCTTTCAAAGGCAAGAATGCACAGTGCATGCATTAAATAATTGCAAGACGCCACCCATAGCCACCCCATTACCCCAATATCAAGCCATCTGGCATTTACGAGCAAGATTAACCTCAGTCTTACTGCATATATGCAAAAAGGTCTCTCTGGTTAATGCTATTCTCTACACTGACAAATTCACATCTGTCTTGAGCATTTAGAAGTAATAATCACAGAACAAGCTGCAATTGGTTGAAAAAAGCCGAGCTCAAGCCTGACCAGATGACGTCAATTAAAATTTGAGCTCTGGATACTCACAAAAGCACATAAAACCCCACCACGGTTTACTGATGATGCATGACTGTGAAAAGGTGGTTATGTATTCAGCATCTCTTGCTCTAGCACCCTCAATTTCAGATCACAGTATCAACCCCAAGACTTACAGGACCACAAGTAGCCTAAAAAGCAATCACTTGAACAGAAGGTTCATCTCCGATTTACTGCAGTGTTATCACACTGCTGAGTGCTAGATTTAACCCTTAACACCCACCAAAAAAGGGAAAGCTCAGCAAAGCCAGTCTGCTTAATCCCTGCATTTACCTGTCCTCAATCTCCTGAAGCTTCCTGCGAGCAACCTCGCATTGCTGTTCCCCCATTGTCTGATCCATTTCTTCACAGGGAATTTCTAACATGGCAGTTTCAGGACCGCTGCCACCATACTGACTGGCTACCTCCCCAGCTGCCTGCTGACCTGCACAGAGAATCCATTCTTCAGTGCTGGGATTCAAAGGGCAACTTTTGGCTCCTGTCAGTCTCTTCTTCCTCACAGGACAACTAGGAAACAAAGTAAGTTTACAGCTGTCAAAAGGGAAACATGGCATTCTACAGGAAAAAGTGCTACAGAAAGTCACGTGCATTTCAACAGATTTGACATACTATGGAAACAAAACCTCCACAAAGAAAATAAATCCACACTGTTTTTATTAAAATGTGGGTACCCGTGCAAGAAAATCAGTGCTATGAACTAATTTGGTAACTGAGAAGGATTTGGGCTTATGTGCAGTTCAGGGGAAGAGTTCCAAACAGAAAATGATAGTTTTCCTTCCTGTGTATGTTGTAGGTGAAATGTGCTCAAATCTTCACAGGAAACAAAAAGCAAATTAAGATTTTTTCAGGCTGTAAAAGACAAATTTAATTTACCCTTCTGCCTCTTCTTCTAGCTTATGTTTCTTTCCACAGCGAACAGAAACACTGCAAAAGAAAAACAAATAGTTATTTAGCTTCTAATTATACCTTCCAGTGACACTGAGATTTTGAAAATATATTTTCTTCCCTTTAAAATTCATTTGCAGCTCAGAGCAACAGTCACAGTATTTCATCAGCTATGAAGGGAGTGGAAGTCTTGGACAATAAATGACCACTTTGTTCCAAAGAAAGTCAAAGAAGACTGTAACTATTCAGTTCTTCAAGCAGAATTCCACGCTAATTTCTCCTCCTTTACATTACTTATTTTTTTCCACAAGGGGCAAGACCAACTTTTGCCAAAATTCAAATGCTTCAAGAAGCAACATGTGATTCAATTTCAGCCTCTTAATGTACTGTCTCACAGTGACATACTCAAATACAACCAAACAACAACATTTCATAGAAGAATTTAAGGGATTTGTGCTCACATATGAGAAAGAGGAAGGTTTTTTTTTAAAAAAAAAGTACATGAGATTAGAAGCATGTCAAGATGTTGATAATCACATTTCTTTCCTTTTCGAAGGCCCCTTCACACAGAGTCACAGAATGTCAGGGGTTGGAAGGGACCTCAAAAGCTCATCCAGCCCAAGCCCCCCATGGAGCAGGAACACCCAGATGAGGTTACACAGGAAGGTGTCCAGGCGGGTTGGAATGTCTGCACAGAAGGAGACTCCACAACCCCCCTGGGCAGCCTGTTCCAGGCTCTGCCACCCTCACTGAGGAGAAGTTTCTTCTCAAATTTAAATGGAACCTCCTGTGTTCCAGTTTATACCATTGCCCCTTGTCTTATTGTTGATTGTCACCGAGCAGAGCCTGGCTCCATCCTCCTGACACTGACCCTTTATATATTGATAAACACTAATGAGGGTGCCCCTCAGTCTCCTCCAAACTAAAGAGACCCAGCTCCTTCAGCCTTCGTCCCCCTCTAACACCCTTCAAGGGTATAAGATGACCACAATACAACTCAAACATCGCACGAGTGAAACTCTACTAGAAACAAACAAACAAACTATAACCCGTCTGGAAACCAACGGCCTTTCCCGCGGCCGCAACCGCGGTTCGTACTCACAGGCTGCGGCCCGGCGGGATTCCCGCGCGGCACGACCCCCCGGGCGGCCCGGCCGGGCCCTGGCTGTGACTGCCCAGCGCGGCCAGCGACGCGACGTCGAAGCTGCTCTGCAGATACAGGCCGGGGGAGCCGGAGGCTCCGTCGTTTCCGTTCCCCGCCATCATCACCATAGGGGGCTGCAGACGGTCGTGGCCGGCGGCTCCGGGCGCGCCGAGGCGGTCGGGGGCAGCGGCCTGCGGGAACTCCAGGGCAGGACCCGCGGGGATGCCCTGACAGGATCTGCCCAGCGCTGCCATTTCCTGCTGCCGGGGAGAGAGAGGAGCTCAGCGCCGAGCGGCCCGGGGCTCCTGCCGTGCTGCGGGCGGCCCCGGGACCCCGGCCCTCCCGCTGCTGGCGCCGGCCGAGGCGCTCCCGCAGGAGCCCCGCGCTGAGCCGCGCAGCACCGGGCCGGGCCCGCCGCCACAGCACACGCACAACACCCGCCGCCCGCGCTCACCGCCGGGCCGGGCCGGGCCCGGAGCCGTGCGCCACCGCCAGAGCCCCGCTCCTTTCCAGGCCTTTCGCCGCGCTCGGAGAAGGAGGGCGAGGGCACTCTGGGTGTTGTAGTCCCGGGCGGCCGCGGGGCGCGGCGGGAGCTGTAGTCCCGGTCCGGCCCGCCGGGCCCGATGCCCGCGGCCGGCTGCCAGGAGCGGCGGGCTGGGCTGGGCGGGCAAATCCCAGTCATGAGGCGCAGAGCCCGCGGCTCCCCCGCGCCCGGGGCCGCAGTGCGGGGAGGCGGCGAGCGGGAGCGGCTCCGGGGGGATGGCACCGAGGAACAAGGTAATCGGCGGTCGTTTTCTGTGGCAACTGGGTCGCGGCTGACTGGCGGGTGCGTTTCTGCTCTGACTTCAGTGAAAAAAGCGCGAGCTCTGCCGTGTTAAACATGGGAGCGCTCCCTGTAGCCGCTGTAACGCCTTATGAAAATTGGACGTTTCTGTCATAAAGTCACCAACCACTGAGAAGAATCCCAACGGCTAGAGAAGGAAGGCAAAAAACCGGTGGTTTAATACAATAATAACTTTCTTTGGCACCTTTTATTCCTGTAGTGTAGTTTACTAAATTTTGCAAAGGAAATCAAACTCAGCCCTCACTAAGAATGGAGTCCCAGCCCCTGCTGAGAGGGTCTGGAGCGCACAGCAAGGTAAGAGAACCGTCCTGGCCTCCTCAGGTGCATCTTGCAGGCAGTTTGTAGCTTTGACAATGATGCACACATGTGAAATTCTCTGATTGTTTCATGTTTACTTTTGAATAAAAATACATTAGGTGATCAGGCTTGTAAAGTTTTCAATTTTCCTTACGCACCTAGCTGTAAGAGCACGCATTCTGATGCTTATGTTTTATACTGAATGTAAATTGAATTTTGATGTGACATGTTTCTGACAAGAGGCAAAAGTGCTTATAAAGTGCCAGGAGTTAAGCAGGTTACAGAACAGATAAGGCTGTTGTCCATGCTCTGAGAAATCGGGGTCCAAACTCCTATGTGACACGACGTGTTAGTGCAATGAGCAGACTGACTTGAGCAGGAAAAATGGTACTGTCATAACCAAATATAAGTTAAGTGATGTATGTTCATGATGCTGGGCTTTTTTGTTTGTTTTCTGTTTCTTCTGGATTCCAGGTTGTATCTATGAGACACACAAAATTACTCAACAGTATTTGGTTAATAGAAAGGTCTGAGTGTGCAGTACCTGTATTTACTACTTCTAGTTTTATTTTTTCTACCCTTGTCACTGAAGTCTTTATTTATTACTCTTAATTAATTGGTTTGGTTGTCATTCACGTAAATACTTTTTATTCTCAGAAAACTGAGAGGAAATATTAATTGGATTTTATTTTAGTAAGATCAATTTCAGTTTCTTCTGAATTTCAGTCCCGAATGAAGTTTTGATGAATTATTTTCAGGAAAGACACAGCTCTTTCAGAATACACTATAGCATCTGGAATAACTCAGCGTTTCTGGGAACTGGACAAAGAATGAGAATGGTGAAGAACTACCTTACAATGAGAAATTCAGGGAGTACAAGCTTGCAAAAAAACCAAACCACACTACTGTCTTTTTTTATGAAGGAAGAAGAAATTCGATCACAAGAGTACCTTTAATATAGGAGACATTGTTGTGTCCAACTGAAGTTAGACAAAAAGATACTCTGAGATGAAATTAGAACCTAATTTTTAATGAAACAGTTGTTAAACATTTGAACTCGATGTTATTTTTAGTACTGTCACAATCCATAAAAAGTAGAGTCAAGAAGTATCACATGAGAAAGCCAGACGCTGTTTAAACCCCTAGAGATCTTCTCTGACCAAGAGGCCTCATCCAAAATATAATTTTTTATGACCAGTTAGACTCTCTTGGGGTTAGAATGCGTCATAATAGTGGTTTCTCTTTACCTTAAAACCTATGAGTCTGTGGATCTATTAGTTTTAGTTCCTAAATATCGATTTAGGAACCTAAATAGGTAATCAATGTCGAAAAATTTAAAAATACATTATTTAAAAATAATGCTATGTGGTCAGTGTACCATATGTTGTGATTTAGATACTACGGTTTAGCACCTGCTAACTTGCAGACATTTGGTAATGAACTTAGGGGCTTGCTGAGGGAAATAAAATATGGTTATTTCTCACATTTCAGATGAAATGCAAGTCATGGAAATGGGGGTTTGGTTAATTCTTTTATTGAGTCATTGTGCCTCTAACACCAAAGTGAAAACTCCTAACATTCTTTCACAAAAAACAGATCCTGTGAATGACGTGGTTCATGCAAAAAGCCTTTATACAGCTCAGTGAATGTGTCATCAGCAGTGCAGTGGTTGTATTGCCTACACTTAATATGCATACTTGTAGTTGTATCTCTGAAAGCCATGAGTGATCGTGGCCCAAGTCAGTGCAAAATGTTTCTCCTGCTGTAGGTGTCTGAGAGTTTTAAGTAGTTTTCTAAACAAATCACGGTGATATATTTCACCATTATTTCCTCCTAGATGTTACATGCACGTGGGTTCGTTGCCCTGTTTTCATGCCCGTTGCTCTCTTCTGTTCTCTAGTTCCCCAGCTGGACCTTGTTTCTGGCTGTTTGTGCTGTTGGAATTGGAGGGACCTTTCAGTATGGGTATAATGTGTCCATTATCAATGCACCCACCCAGGTAAAATATCGTCTCTGGTTCGCAGGCTTGTTTTACAGTAATGGAGGGATCTGTCTAACTGGCCAAATGCGCTTCCCCTGTGACTGCAGCAGGAACCAAGGCAGGCTGCCTCTTGTACGAAGCATTCTTGTTGGTTTCCAAAATGGTTTCATGTGGGTTTGTTTGTGAGTACCTCCCATCAGAGGTATTCTGTGTCGGATAAAAGTGCCAAACATGCCACAGAAATACCTCTGGTAAAGTCTGGTTTAGGAGGATTAACTGAATTAATAACTGATGTCTTCCAGTTACACTTTTGAAACTGTGAAGGCTGGATTTGCTACAACACGCTTTTTACAAAGGTTAAAATAAGCTGTTTGTGAAGGAACATGTAATATGCTGGGAACAGAGGGAGGGTCCTGAGAGTTTATTCTTCTGTTAAGTCTTTGTTTGCTGGCTAAGAACAGGAGCTTTCAGTACAGATAAGTGGCAGTTTAAGCGTTTCTAAAGACAAATTTCAGGAAGCCAAGCATGTGGAATAACAGTTTTAAAGCTCTGACACATGAATACTGTAAGAAAGAGAGTGGAATTTTACAGATGCAGAAAGGGCTTGTACTATAAATTGTTGGATTACACTAAGGCAAGAAGATTTAAACCAAGTGCCAGAATGAATCTCCTGACAATAAAAATCATTGGGTTACGTGAGACCTCCGTGCTCTGAGATGCTCCTGAAAAACAGCAGGACCTTCCCGTTCACCCTGTCCCCCTTCTCTCAGCAGGACCTCAAAGCTGTTCCATAGCAGTGTATGGAAAAGTTGTTTTTCCTCTAGTGGGACAACTTCTCAAGGTCGGGTTTGAAAGCAAAGCTGCTCAGCAGTCCTTGGGATATGTGGGGAGTATGAAATGGTATTGTGGTCAAGGCAGATTCTGCTAGTCATCAGTGTTTTTAATATAATACAAGTAAGATGGTATCTTTTGTTAGCTCTCAGAATTGGTTTTCAGGATTGAGGTGCAGGTTATTTATAGTGCTATGCTGTAGGGCTACACATAATGCCACGCATTCATAATTCTTTTCTACTGCAGCATATACACAAGTTCCTAAATGAAACGTGGAGTAGTCGGTATCACAAGGAACTAAATCCAGATTTGCTGACTTTCATTTGGTCTGTCATTGCTTCTATATTTTCACTTGGAGGCCTGTGCGGAGCCCTTATTGGAGGCGGCATGGCGATTCGCCTGGGCAGGTGAGTTACAGCAGCATGTTTTCCTTTCCTGCTTTCTTACTGGTATATAAGGTAAACGAATGGAAAAAGAGTGGGAGAAAATGTACCTTAGGCTACTAGAAATGTTTTTCACTTCAGAGTTTTTAGCAGAATTTTGCAGTTTGTTCCAATGTGGCTTTAAAAGATAAGCCCTGAATAATAAGCCTTCCAGTCTAGCCTTTCCATTGTATTTATTGAAATCTAAGTAGGAGTATGCATGTACCGTATGGTAGAAAACACAGGTCACCCCTACACATTTGCAGCCTTCATGCCAGTAAGGACATGCTGTGTAATCTGTAACATTGCATGCGTATTCTGGATAGATAGAGCGTAAGTGAACAAACCCTCACTCCTACCTTGTCAGGCATTTCTGTCACATTTCTCCATTATCCTTATGTTCAGACTTAAAAAAACCCCATGAGTAAACAGTTGTATCAGATATGTGGATTTCCAGTGAACCGTGTGTTTTCTTCAGTATAAAGCCCATTTTTTTCCCACATTACCAGCAAGGAAAACTTTTAAAAGAACATGTTATTGCAGATTTCCTTTATTTTTTTTCTCCTCTTCAGGAAAGGAGCTCTTTTGGTGAATAATATTATAGCAATAGTGGCCTCCATTTTAATGGGCATCAGTTTTCCTACAGGATTGTTTGAGTTACTGATTGTTGGAAGGTTTTTGATTGGCATAAATTCAGGTGAATTATTTCCTATTCCTACTTTCAATAACCTCTGGTGAATGATAAATGATTGTTACTGCTGATTCTTTAGGTGTTATGGTATGTGTTTGTATGCTGCTCTGTAGATATGATGACAGAAATGCTCTGTAGTCTAACTTGGAATCTAAAGGCAGCTAAACTAATAGAGAAATTAGCTAAGTCTGATTTCCTACGTGTTTTGGTTCAGTAATGCTTTTCAAAGCAAAATCTATTAATAGTAAAATGTTCTTCTTGCAGGTGTTGGGCTCTGTGTGCAGCCTCTGTATTTTGGGGAGGTTGCCCCAAAACATCTTAGAGGTGGCGTGGCTATGGGGAGTTCCATCTTTCTGACCGGGGGGATTCTGACAGGACAAATAATTGGTTTGAGGTAAGAAATACATTTTTTTTTTCCCTGACTTGTGTTACTCGCATGTAAAGAATTCCAGTTCCTGCAAAACATTATGGCCATTGTAGCATTAGCAAATCAACTTCCCACAGGTCTACCTGTAAGAAGAAAACCCTGCCATCGTCACCTTATTCCTACAACTGCAAACCGTCTGCACTATCTCCTCAGGAAAGTGTTCTTAGTTTAGGTGAGTCAGCCAGATCAGCATCAATAAAACAGGTGCATTTATGCTGAGTTCATTTTTTCTGCCAGTTTCTTGCTGAAGACGGTGGCTGTTCATGAGACAGAACTTGAAAGCAAATGTCTCGTCATTTCCATACTGTAGCACTACTGCTGGTTTTGTCCCCTGTGAGGTCAGATGAAGTTACAAGGGACTTTATCCAGTGATCTTACAAAATCCCAAGAACATAGAATGCACAGCCTCAGGATGGAAAGCTGCTCTAAGTCTGTGAGAAGCTTTTCACTGCCTTAGGAGCAACGGCCAGTACTTCAAGTAACAGCTCATTCTGATTTTTCTGTGTCCCTCTACCAAACACACTTAGACTTTTCTTTTTCCTTATTTCTAGCTTCTGAATTAATTGATTTTGCTGGATACTTTAGGTGCGAAGTGCTACAAAATAAAGTAGAACATGAAGTTCAGACTGTATAATCCAGGGTCAGCATTTAGAATTCGATACACTTTATATTGTAACAAGTTTACATTGTCCTCAATGCATCGTCTTGCTGATTCTAACTATACCAATTTTAATGATACCTTTCTATCTAATATACTTTCTCATTAGCTCAGCTTTGAATGGGAGGTGGGACCAGATGACTTTCTGAGTTCCTTTCTATCCCAGATTATTGTATGAGTCTCAAAAACTGATGGAAATGCTGCTGCTGACCTTAAGTCAAGTCTGTACGCTGTTACCCACATGGCCAGGAAACACTGCTTGGGCAAACCTGAAAGTAATACTTAGGAGCAACACAGCAGTAAGACAGTGTTGCTTATCTCGTCCAGGTGAAACCTGCTTTCAGAGTGCCTGGAAAATATTTTCCCAACCTCTTTCTGCTGAGGTTCACAAGACGTAGGTAACTAGTTATGGGAACAGTTCCTGAAGGACAAACATCTCATTCCCAAAAATCTTCTGAATGGTCACCAATAACTAATTACTTTGTTTTTTTTCCTTCTTTTTTCCACACCTCTCCCAGGGAGTTATTAGGTGGAGAAAGGCACTGGCCCCTGTTGTTATCCAGTAGCTGTTTCCCAGCATTTGCCCAACTTTTATTCCTGCCATGGTTTCCTGAGAGTCCCAGGTATCTTCTTATTGACAGAGGTGATGAGCTGAGCTGTGCCAAAGGTAACTCGCAGTGTTTATACTTTCTCTGTCTTCAGAAAGCCACCAGGAGTTGATTTGGTTCCAGATTCCTTTTTTGTCAACACAGCACAGTTGCTTAGTGCTTTTTGGCCCATGTTTTTTCCTCCAGTGAGCTTACAAGGAAAAAGGAATTGTGGAACTCAGGAGTCTGTAATGGGTTGTGAACAAAACTTCATTGTCTTGTTCCAAATATATGTTCATGTTTTGTTACTCTCAAATGAAATCTCTAAAGGTTTAAGAATTTTTCTCTTGAATGGAGTAACGTATCTGAACTACTGAACTTCTCACTGGATTATTTCGCAGGTCCTGTTGCAGATCAGTATCAGTTATATCAGGTATTTTCTTCCATTCGGTCATACTGTTGTACTTCTCCTGTAAGAAATAAGAAATAATACAATAAAAAAGAAACAGCATAAGTAGCTGAAAAATGAGAGAGCTTTTTACTGGAAAAAAAAAAAAAAAGATGTTAAAAAGAGATTAATTGGCTATTTGAGCAGAAAACTCCTTACCCTCCATTTTCTGAATATTTTGTTATCTTTTAAATACCTTTCCCCCTCTATTACATCATTCAGATTAGTTGTTGTGATTTCCTTGATCCTGAGATTACGCAGTTCTCTTTATACTGCAAGATCTCTTTATACTCACAAGAGAATTTCTTTCACAATAGAATGCCAAAAGGAGACGCTGAGGTAACGGTTTGTATCCTGATGTACCATGGATAGTGTTTCACTTCCCAGAGAGACCTGATGGAATAATACTCCAAAAAGTAAAGTATTAGTCACTATAAGTAAGCAGGCCTAATTAATTCAGTTTGAAGGTCTGCTAAAGAAATATGAAAAGAGCCTCTCTAAAATAACTAAATAATCAAATTGAGAGGACAGCCATAACCGAATTTATTTTCTTCTCTCTTTTTCTTTTTAGCTTTGAAGCGATTTCATTGTTCTTCAGAGTATCGAAGGGAGATGGAAGATATCCAGCGGGAATGTTTTGCCTTAGATGGGGAGAAACCCAAGAAGCCCTGGCAATTATTCACTGATCGTGGCGTGAGATGGCAGCTCATTACTGTGATTGTGCTGGCTATGGGCCAACAGCTCAGTGGGATAAATGCTGTAAGAGTTCATACAGGCAAAGAGCTTAAATAATTATTTGATTTCCATCTGTTTTTCAACCTTTCATTAATGTGAAGGATCCACATAGAGAAGCTCAGAGAAATTGGATAAGTGGGAAAGAATATCTTTGTATCACTTTTGTGTTTCTCTTTTCACCTCTGTGTTTCTGGTATGTAAATTTCTTTAAAGAATGACTTGATACTTACATCTTCTGAAAAAGTAAATAAAGTTAAATAAAGCTTATCCCATTGTATCTGGTTTAAAAATGTGAGGTATTATAATCAGTAAGTTGGATAATTATACTTGCTTTTATGATAGCAATGGATTTTTCTAGACAGGAATTCAACAGATTCTTTTTGCTCTTTACATCAAATTAATAACTCATAATATAAAATACCTTGAGCTGTATGTTTAGTATGAACTTGACTTTGTTTCCAGATGATGATTTAACTTCTGGGAATGCCCTAGTATTTTTTTTTTCTGTTGTAGATTTATTTCTATGCAACTTACATTTTTAAACAAGCTGGGATCTCAGCAGAAGAAATCCCGTATGTGACACTCGGCACTGGAGCTTGTGAATGCCTCACAGCCCTCACCTGTGTAAGTAACAATTTATTCTACCTCCAGCATAAAGGGCAACAGTTCTTCTTGAAGAAGAACATTGGTAAACATGAGCTCAATATAGTAACAGAAAATTATGTCTTGTCCACAGGGTTTACTGATAGACTACCTGGGAAGAAGAGTTCTCATCATCGGGGGTTATCTCCTTATGACCCTTTGTAGCGTTGTTTTAACGTTCTCTCTGACCTACCAGGTACGAAGAAGGACTCACATTAAACACTGTGACTATAATGAGTCAAAATCTGTGACAGTCAAAAGAGCTGCATAAGTTTAAACAGCAGCATAAAAAATTACAGCAATTGGAAGATTTGATCAATTCTGCTGCTGTATTTCCTTAAAATAAGAGAATGCTCTCAGCTAAGATTTGATCACCTATTTGTCTTAGAGCTGCAGTTGCATTTAATGCTGACAAAACTAAGTGGTGACAAACCAGCATTTATTCTAGCATATTCTCATTCTCTTCTGTTCCAGGAACTGTACTCATGGGTGCCTTATGTGAGCATGACATCTATATTTGCCTTCATCTTGAGCTTTGGGTTGGGACCAGGTATTTTTACACAGCA
The DNA here is from genome assembly GCF_963082525.1 of Nesoenas mayeri. Lineage (NCBI taxonomy): Eukaryota > Metazoa > Chordata > Aves > Columbiformes > Columbidae > Nesoenas > Nesoenas mayeri. Next base: position 6,827,031 of record NC_137565.1, on the reverse strand, counting down.
ATGACCGTTTTGAAGTGGTGAAATGTGTGTCTGGGCCGGGGGATTCAGCAGCTCTGCAAGGCAGGGTTTCCCGTAAGGCTGTGGATGCTCTGGGAAGGAACACGAGTGAGTGCATCCCATCAGAACATTTAGTCTCCCATCGCCTGAAACTGAGCAACTGAATCTTTCTGACATCGGAAGTGCCGCAAATTTAGTGTAATAACCTCTGTTGTTTCTGGAACTCATTTCCTCAGGTGGCATAACCAACACCCTGACAGCTGAATTATTCATACAGTCCTCACGTCCTGCTGCTTACATGATAGGAGGGACTGTCAGCTGGATTAGTTTCTTCACAATTGGAATGCTTTTCCCCTTCATAGTGGTAAGTACACAAACCACGTTTTCCTAATCGACTCACCTCCTGTTTAATCTTCTCTCATAGGATGCACACTACCCCCCAACCAAGTATAACTAGATTCAGTCCCTCTTAAAATATTTTTAGATATCAACATAAAAGAATAAAACATGATAAGTGAAAATTAAAAGGAACACATAGGGGCAATTTTCATGTTGAGATGAAAAAAATGAAGAATGTTATCAAAGCTAGGAAAATTAAATATTGAGATTCAAATAACATATTTCTTAATAGTGCCTTGTACTTTTACGTCAAACTGAAGTACCTGGGGCTACTGATTCACATCTCTGAGAGCTCGCTCAGCTTACAGACAGCAGTTCTGTGATTGGGGCAGCATTAGGGAAAACAATATAGGCTTTCATTTCCAGCTTTGTGTTTTCAGTTTCAGCACTTGAGAGCAAAGCACACAGGAACAGCACACAGCATGGGATCTTGAATTCACAGCCCCTGCTTCTCACTAAGATGGTTGGGTTTTTTTTATGTATAGCATTGAGAAATATAAACATTCAACAAATCATATATAATCTTAAACTATGTGACAGCTAAGCAGCAAGTGCTGACTTGTCACTCATTACATTGGGAATTGTTTAATGTAAAGATAGGTTGAACGTCTTTTTGTTAGAAACTGAGCAGCAATGTTAGGTGTCAATGGAAACAAGAAGTGTTTTATTTTCCCAGACCCACTGTTACACTTGAAATATATTGCAACCAAACACATTTTATTTTCAGAATGGACTGAAGCAGTATTGTTTCCTGGTGTTCTTACTGGAGTGCTCCCTAGTTGCTGCTTTTATCTTCCTTGTTATTCCTGAGACAAAAAACAAGTCTTTTCTGGAAATCAAAAAGGAATTCAACAAGCTTAATTTTGGAAGAAATGCCCAAAAAAAGGAAACAGAACTTTATGAAAGAAGACAACTCCATGATGAATTTTAAAAGCATTCCATGTAGTTTAACAGAATTACCAACAGCAGCTTCTAAATTAGCAGTTTAACACCATGAACAAGTAGCTTATGAAATCCTCCCGTATATTTAGAGGAGGTTTAATTGAATGCAAGTCAATCTTTCTGAAATGCTGTTACAACATGTATCGCTGAAATGCTATTAAAAACATACTACATTATACATAGATGACTCAATGTTTAGATGCAACTTGGTGTTGTAGGGACACAGAAATGCCAGGAGAGGGTGTTCAATGAATCCCACCCCCTGGCACTCTCTTATTTATAAGCCCCTTCTTCAGATTTGGGTGGTCAAATATGTTATTGCTTTACTGAATAAAATATTCTGAGCCATTAAAACCCAAAGAACTGACCTACTGAGAAACTGATATTTGAATTACTGTTATTTGTAGTAACGTTTATTAGAAAGACTTGCTTCCTAACAGGGTACTAATAAAACAGTTTCTGGGGATTCAGTTTGGGTTTATTTGCCCTGACCTCACATCTTAACATTTTAAACTGCGCAACAAGGTAAAACCTCTTGCAATTTTAAGGTCAATTCCTGGCAGACTGAGATCAGCATCACACAAAGCACTAAGTAGCAGAGAGGACAGATGACAGGAATTAAATACATTTCACTTTTAAAGATTTTTTTCAAAGTGGTCTGATACACACAAGGGCACTGCAGGGAACTTGAAGGACCTATTGTATGAGCTTTCTGCTTTATCTCCAGCATTTCGTCCAGAAATTCTTCTTATTTTAGTAGTCAAAAAGAAGGAAATGTTAATTACAGACGGTGTTTGTGTGCCTCTGGGATCCTCCTTGCAGCTGTAGCTGCTCAGACACCAGTCCTGCCTCACCCGTTACACCTCTGCCTGCCTGGTGGCATCTCCTCATTCCATCTAGTACCTAATAAGTGCTACAGTAAGCACCAGATTTCTTTTACGTTCATCTTCCTTCTCTCAGAGTTAAAGCTTTTAATGAAAACATAGGAAGCAAACACGATTTTTGTGATTTTGTAGCTAAGTCAGCTGTTTAATTGAAAATAACATTAACTCAGTGGTGAAGGAGGCGGTATCAGGAAGGGATCTTCTTCTTCTTTAGCTTATCCTCTAAGTTTGCAAAATATTTCATTTTGCCTAGAAGCTTCTTAGCTTCTTGAAGATCATCTGAAATGAAATAAAAACATTACTAGTTTAAAGAGGGAGGCCTGAATTTTCACTTTGAAAATGAATCTCAAGATTCCAGTGACAGCGCCCATTCCAGCAGTAAGAACTGCAGGCTGTGAGGACCACACAGTAGTAAAATCATGTTGCCTATTATTTTCATCTCAGATGGTTTTGGAACACCTCAGCTTAGGTGTTCTACAAAACATGTTAAAATGTACAATTCAGAGAAGAAATGTGACATAAATACCTTTTAATGATTTTTTTTAAGTGGCTATAGTATTGATGTAGCCACTGCAGAATTTTAAGTATATAGACAAGCCAACCTTTTCTTTTTAAACAGACAGTTCCTTGCATCGACATTTCCACTTTTTATTTTGAAGCACAATGAATTAACCGCAACTTCTGTATTGGATTTTATTTAATGTGAGGTCCCAAATATCCTGAATCAGCAGAAATGTCAGCTTAGAAGTATTTATTCTAAATACCAAACAAAGAACCCTTGTTTATGCAGTGCTCCTGTTCTGTAGTTCAGGAAATATTCACCAATAAGAGATCGCGTTTTTTAAAACTATTTATAACTGATATGTATGGCAGCTAAATACTTCATAGAAATAGCTACCTCTTTCAAAAGCTGCAGTCACCTCTTTGGTCAGTTCTTCTTGTTTAACTGTAAAACAAATCATTCACATTTTGTTACATACTTAGTATTTAATACCACTGCATTCCCATTGCCTGTGTTGGAAAACTTCATTACTAGTCTTACAGTCTTTTGGGACCTAAGAGAGCTTTCTATAATATTGCTGTCATTTAAAAACCTTAATGTAATTTCAAACATATATTTACTTACATGGGTTTACAGACAGCAATTCCAATGCAAATCAGTGGCCACTACTCAGAAATCCAAGTTAATTTTGCTCTGCCAGCGTACGCTGCTACAGTTAATTTTCTTCTCTTAGTTTTTATTCTAGTTATTCTACATGTTTTTGGCACACGACTATTATTGCAAAGACTTAAATATAGCAATAAACTCAATGTTTTGGGTATCACCAACAATATAAACAAGATGTTTGTATAAGGATAATAATAATATAATGGTTGCTAAACTGAAGAAAGTAAAGTACAATGTCTTTAGAAAGTGTTTAATGCGGTCAAGTCAAGCATTTTATTTGACTTCATTTTGAGTGATTCCTTCGTTTGGAACAGTCTACTTGCCCAGATCTGCTGAAGGTTTAATAATGAGTTCCTTTTTATAATCAATACATATATATATATATATATATACATATATATATACACCTATTTTGCCATCAGAATGGGTTCTCTTATACAGATTTTCTCAAGACTGACTTGATGTTTAGGTGGCATAAATTGGTACATTATACTAGATACAGTAAATTAGTTCTGTACAAAACCCTCAAATCACAACTTGCCTTTAAGTAAAGTTTCAATTTCTTCAAGGGTATCCTCATTTTTAGGCTCTGCTAATTTCTCGTTAATTTCCATGATTTCCGAGAGAAACTCAGAGTCTGCCTCAGAGTCCGTTTCTTGTGCTGGCTCTACTCCCTTCAGCTCCAGCTGGTGAAGAAACAGGAATCAGGAAATACATATTCTTACATCTATTTTAATGTGAATTATTTTCTTGAACATTAAGTATTTTAGTAGGGCTCGCTCAGATTCTTATCTGATAAACTTCCGGTCTATTCCATGAAATCTGTATAAACAGTCTTAAAATTAAGATTAAAAATAGGTGGACCATAAAAATCAGCAGTTAACCAGAGCCAAGAAAATGTAACAAAGGCTGCCAAGGGCCATAGTGACATTTCAAAGGAGCAGCCATGGCCAGGCACAATGTGTGATGGAAACAAATTAGCGTGACATGAGCAGCAAATGCGATGGTAATAATCAATAAATTGTTAAAATAGAGGAAAAGCTCCTCAATTTTCAGACAAACTTGTTTTCAGTCTCCCTTGTGTCCCTGGTAATCCTCTTCAGAGGAACACAAATCGGCACGTTAACGATGGAGTCAAAGCTCTGATTCGTGACATCAGCACCAGCAGCCCCAGCCACCCACGGTCGGTTACAGGAGTGTTGATAAAACACCTAAGGGGCGCTTTACCAGGTAGAGACCGCGGCTCAGGGGGTTCAGGAGGGTCTGGTACGCCTTGTTGATCAAGGAGGAGTGCTGCTCCGAGTAGTACTGTTCTTCCTGCGAACGGACAGTAACGAGTTAATGGCATGTGGGAAAATACATCACATTTAATTACCAGCAGAGAAATAGTGTTCCTATAGCAATACAAATGTGTAAAACTACAAGCTGATTTATAACAGAAATGGGAAAACAGAGAGAGGGCGATCTGGACCTGCAAGCTGTCATCTTGCACAATTAAGATCTCAAGAACCACAGCAGCCCCTTCTCATCGGCCTGGGTGGAAATGCGTGAGGACGAGTCTTCTCTAAGACCAGGCAACAAAACCTGGGGAGTCCCCGTAACCCCAGACCGGGGGGCCGCGGCTCGGCCGAGCGAACGGCAGCTCCTGCCCGCCGGGCCCCGCCAGCCCGCCCGGGTCACCGCGCCACCCCTGCCGGGGGACACCGGCCGGCCCCGCGCTCACCGGCGGCCTCTGGCCGAAGCGATCGGGGTGAACGGCGCGCTGCAGGCTCCGGAACCGCCGCTGCAGCTGCTGCGCGTCGATGCGGAAGGAGCGGTCACTGCGGGCGACACAAGGCGGGTCAGGCTGCGGCCGGCCCGGCCCGCGCCCCCCCGCCGGCACTCACCAGCCCATCAGGCGGAACAGGTCAGGCCGCGGCCCCGGCGGCTGCAGCGCCCGGCAGCCGGGGCAGAAGTGAGGCGGCCCCTCGGCGCGGGGGAGGGCGGCGCCGCAGCTCCAGCACCGCGGGGCCGGGGCAGAGCCCGGCCCGACGCAGCGAGGCCGCGGGGCCGCCTGTGAGGCGCGGAGCGGCCAGAGCGGCCATGGCGCCCCGCCGAGCCGCCGCAGCGCCGCCCGCATCCCGCCGCGCCGCTCCCGGCAGCCCCCGCGCGCGCCCTGATTGGCTCGGTTCGTGGCGGGGAGCGGCGGGGCGCGTGTCCACTGAGGAACGCGGCGCCGGGGCCGCGCGGCGCGGGCTGCAGCACCGTGAGTTCCGGCCCTGCGGCCGCTGGGCCCGCCCGGCTCTCGGGCGGCCCCGCTCCGCTCCGCCCCGCGGCTGCGCCCGCCCCGGGGCGACCTGCGCGGCTTGTCCCGGCGGGGCTCTGCCGTGCGCTCGCCCGCGCGGCGCCGCGGGAGACAGGGCTTGCAGTGCTCGGGCAGGGCCGCAGGGGGCGCTGCCGGCAGCGCGCAGGGCCGGGGGCGGGGCTGGGGGCGGGGCTGGGGGCGGGGCTGGGGGCGGGGCTGGGGGCGGGCCCGGGGCTTAACCCGCGGCTCCGGGCCCCGCCGCTTCCTTCACAGCCGCTCGGCGCCCGGTCCGGTCCGGTCTCGCGGTCCGGTCCTCAGCGCCGGTCCCAGTGCGGCGGGAGGGCGCTGGCAGACCGCGCTCCCGGCGGTTCTGCTTTGCCTTTGTTCCGGGACAGCTCTGTGCAAGGGCGGCACGGAGGGGCACCGGGCGCCGCCGTGCTCTTGTGTCTGACAATGCAATGTAGCGAACGGGTAAGCGGGTGTGATTAGTCTAGGGTGTGCGCTGAGCTGCATGACAACCAGCTTCAGAACCGAGCGTTGCCGGTACCGGCGGGCACAGGTGAGCGCAGGAGAGCCCGGGGCGGCGGGAGACATTTAAAGTTCTTATTTTTCCTGTTTCACGTTTTCCCTTTGTGTTCAGGGAGCCGCAATAGTTACTGCTTTGTGGGGATGCTTTGTCAGAGGATGCTGCACATGCATTTGTGAAATGAAGTGTGAGCCCTGAAGACTTTGAATAAGAATCTGGGAATAACATTAACTTGTTTTAGAACCAGTAGAGCATCACATTATTTTTTAAAAGGGAAAACATGGCTTGCAAAATTATTGGGGATTTACATATAATGCACGCTTTGGTTGATGGTTTTACTTACCTGAAGAATAGGCTTGGCTATTAATAGTATGGTGTGTGAATGCTTGTCAGTTTTATTTTGCCCTAGTAATTGTTTTTATAAACATTCTGTTTGAAGCCAACATGTCCCGAGAGACTGGAAGCGAAGCCCAGCAGTCCCAAGGTGCCCAGCAGTCCCAGGGCGGCACCAGCTCCTCCTCCAGCGGCTCCCAGAGCACCAGTCAGTCCTCCTCCAGCTCTGGGACCCTCAGTTCCCTGGACACTGTTCCCACGCAGGAGCTGCCGTCGATCCCTGAGGACCAGGAACCCGAAGAGCTCGTTCCTCAGCCTTGGGGTCGACTCTTTGCACTTGGAAAAGGTTTCAGCAATTGTGGTATGTGTTTGCTGCAATGAGCCTCTTACTAAGTACAACCGCATTGAAGTACAAGCTTGCAACTTCTACTATAATGTTGTATTCTGTACTACATCCCAGTGTTTATACTTTTAGTCAGATACACATCTACAGACTTAGAGGAATTCTGGGGTATTTGTGTTCCTCGTTACTGTCTTCATTTTTCCATTTCATAATTTATTTACATATCATATGAGTCTCTATAGCTGAAGATGAGCTGAAAGCTCTACTGTTACTAAACACAATAAAATTACTAAAATATTGTACAAGGTGTTGATAGTGCATGGTGCTTTGTCTGAAGTAAGGCAAATGAGCTTGATTGTATGGGAAGAATCTTGTCTTTGTTATCTTACTTACTACCATTTGGCATCATTCTGTAGTGCCACAGTTAATAACTTCCTGCAATTTTGTGTTATCTCTCTGCTTTACTTCCCCATCTCTGCAGACTGTGTGAATGATGAATACTGGTTTGGCAGAGACAAAAGCTGTGATTATAGTTTTTCTAAGCTGGGATTGTCTGATACTGGCTTCTACCAAAACTATAGCAAGAAGCATTTCCGAATTTTCAGGGTAGGTAATAAAAGGTTAACTGTCTTCTTCTCTTTGGGCATAATTGAAAAAGGTTGGCTTTGGTGGGGGCAGATCTTAAAGAAATCAAAGTTTGAGTACCTTTAGTACTCCGTTAACAAGACTCTAGGCAGTGCTCCATTAACCCAGCTTTGGAAGTAACCTCAGTAATCTGGTTTCCTGAGGCAATGATAATAAATTTCTATAGTATATCATGTCTTTACAGTAAAGTAATTTTTTCCCTACTATCACCTTTCTCATTTTTAATTTTCTCTTTGAGGAAATGGGTCCAAAAAATTCCCATGTTGCCTACATTGAAGACTACAGTGCAAATGGAACTTTTGTTAACAGAGAGCTTGTTGGAAGAGGGAGGAGGCTTCCACTGACTCACAACTCTGAAATTGCATTGTCTATACAGAATAATAAGGGTAAAATGTACTCTAACATAAGTAGATTCTTTGTGTTGTTTCTGCAGTGATTTCAGTATGTTTCTTGCAAGTTGAGCTTTTCATGAGTGCTGTTAAAATACAGCTATGAATTGCTGGTTTACTACTGGCATAAAAATTAGGAAAAATGTGAGAAAAGCAAATGTAAAAGGAGCTGCATCAGGACCCACCTTACTAGAGCACAGACTTTTATAGTTGTTTTCCTTTTCTTGAGACACTTGTGCTTCGGTGGCTGTGGATGTGGTGGTGGGAACGGGAAACAGACTATTCAAGGGAAGCTGAAACCAACCAGGTACTTACCAGATGCTGCACGATAATAAAAAACCCCTCAAGAATTAGCAGGGTTGGGGGGTTGTTTCTTCTCCACTAAGATTCTGTCTTCCCAGTAGTCACTTTGCTTTGTTCCCTGCTGTGACGTTGAAATTCTTGCCTATTTTGTCCTTAAAGGCAGTGTTAATTGAGTGCTGTTGTGAAGTTAATACCACAGATGTTGGTTTTCAGTAATAAAATCACCTTGCTAACCGATAGCTGATGTCACTTATGACATCAATTAACCTTTTTTATATACTTATAGCAGGCAGCATTTTCATAGTTATGTTGTTGACTATAAAAGCTCAGGACGCATAGTTGTTTGTTATAGCAAAATTTTAAAGTTAATAACAGGAAAACGATCTCCACTCATCTTCCTAGTGTTTGTATTTTCTGATCTTACGGTGGATGATCAGTTGGTGTTTCCTAGAGAATTCAGAGAGAAATATATCATGTCCAAGACTTTGGGAAGGTAAGCATCCTTCTTTCCACAGTATTAATTTTGTTAACCGTGTTCAGTACCTTGTGCTCGAATTATTACCAGTGTTAATTGAGCTGCTGTTCAAACAACACAATAACACCTGAGTTCTTTAATAAGATGACGCCTGTTCTTTACAACAGCTTAAACAGGAATTTTGGCTTTATTCCTATAGTTGTCTTGGGTTTTATAGCCTACCATTAATTGTGAAATTAATTTTCTCTAGAAGAGACAAAAAAAAGGTGTAAATTTTTAACAAGTTCTAAAGTTTTGTGTATAAATATAATCAGTTATTGGAAGTAGAAGGAAGAGCTTTATGTCAGAACATGGCTTTCTACATCATCACTGTTGAGGCCTTCGGACAGAAGTGGAAAGACTGTTTGCAGGAAAAAGGAGAGAGGCTGTTATTTCTGTTTTGGAAAAAGATGGTCAGTGAAGAATTTGGAGGAGAATGGTTAAGTGGAGATAAATCCAAGTGCAAAATACGAGGATTTGTTTCTATAATATAATTGCTACTTAGTGGAAAAAAAAGTATTGTCATACCTGTTCTTCAGATTTGTTCAGTCTGGTGTTGAAAGAACTCTTCACTAGATTCTCTTCTCTTAAATGCATTTGTGTGATGGAAATGCTGGCAGAGCTCGTCTTTGATATTCACCGGTACCCTCTGAACAAACAGATTTGTTGCTCTGCTGGTTTACTCCTGCGTTTTTGAATGGGCGGCTCTGGACAGAGCTTGCGATTTGAATAGACCTCCTACTGAACGCTTGCTGGGAAAGTTCTGACAACGTATCATTATCAGAAAGTCAGAAAGCAGCAGCCTCGAGCTGCGTGTGATCCAACGCTTCTGCTTGGTTTGTCTGTGCTTGCTGTGCAGATTTATGAACAGCATTTGTGGGCATTAACAGAGCTGTGCTTTTATCTCAGCGGGGCCTGCGGAGAAGTCAAACTGGCGTTTGAGAAGAGCACTTGTAATAAAGTCGCGGTGAAGATAATCAATAAACGGAAGTTCATGGCCAGCGGCATTAGAGAGGCGGTGGGTATTTGTCTGTCTATCTGTCTTTCCGTCATCTTGCAGTGTCTGCAATATTTGATAACCGCTCTGACTCCCCAGCTCCCTTCAGCTAAAGGAGATTTTCTCACTTAATGTCTTCTGTATGTGATTTCAAAGTGCCTTTTGATCTTACAGAATCTGCAGAATTCTGTAGAAAGTGCTTGCTTTTATTCTTTGACCGCATTTCATTATGTTCATAATTCATTGTTAATGTGGTATATACAAAGGGTGGTGGGGAGTCTTGTGAGCTTTATCTCTTAAAACATATCAGATAAGACACACATAAGCAGCACAGCCTGACAAAAATATACAATCTCTGCTAATTTTGTCATATTTTCCATCATAATACTTCTTAATAAAGTTGTATGAAGCTTTTTGGGGAGGGTTTTTCATGAGTCTGGTCTTGTAGCAGTGGCCTGAATTTGAAGGAGAACAAGCCAAGTGGCTTCAGTCCAACAGGAGGAGATCTGTGCAGTTTCCTATCGGTGACTCGAGGAGGGAGCAGCATTGAACTTTAGGGTTAACCCCTATGGGAAGCACTTGAGGGAGGAAAGCTGTTTAAGGGCAGTGCTGGTATATGCTCTTCAAGATTATTTCTGTTAGTTTGGAAATCAGATGGAGATTTCTAACCTGCAGTGAAATGACATGTCTGGAGCAACATCTTGTTACATATAGCGAGAGAAGACTCTTTAATTCACTGAAGGCACCTGATCAATTTATGGAAAAATATTATATATTATGGTTGCTTAAAGTAGCAAGGGAGATGAACTAATGGCTTTTCTGGTACTGTCTCTTATTTCTGACATGTCTCATTCCAGAGCAGCACTGTCTTACCCAATATGATATTTGATTCTTTTAATAGAACCCGGCTTTTAATATCAATACAGAAATTGAAATTTTGAAGAAAATAGATCACGTGAGTGTTACTGTACTTTTTAATTCCTCTTTGCTGCCTGCTGTACTTCTGTAGTTCACTGTGTTAGTGTAGTAACTAAAGATCAATGGTACCTGTTTAGAAAATATGTTGAAGGATGCATATAATTTTTCTTTTAAATAAGTCTAGTGAATGCTCATTTTTTTCTTAAGTAGACTATGTCTTTACATGTTCTTTAAAACCTTGAATAACTGAGGTGTAATTTTGAGGGGAAACTTCACGGGACAAGTTTCAACCTGAACCACTTTTGTAGAAATCTTTCCTTGACGCGTGTTTTTGTAAATACTGCCAGATAACCGAATACAAAGATGAGATTCCACGGGCAATTTTTGGAATTTGTATCCCCTCCTTCACCTGCTTCTCCTGCCCTGCAAAAGACATTTCTTTTATTTTTGCTGAGTAGAAAGCTTGCGTAGCTTAATTCATTTTGCCTTGCTTCCCAATGTACTATTGCATATAAATAAAATACTGAGAGTTTGGTAACTTAAAACTGGAAAAAATAAGGGTACTTGTGCTGTAGTTACCACAAGAGCTGGATGTGTTAGTGTGTGGAGGTGCAAGGGAGAAGACAACAGACCTGAATATCATGTGTTTGCCAGAACCTGGGCACTAGTGAGTTGTGCTAAGTGTTAGTGTAACTGGCGAGGCTGAAACCATACTGAAATAGGAACTTTAGGAGGATAAACTGTTAATAATTTGTAAAAACTAACATTATATTTCCCTTTTTGTTTGTCCATTTGTGTTCCCTTTTTTATTAGCCTTGCTTAATCAAGATCAAAAACTTCTTTGAAGCAGAGGATTACTACATTGTTTTGGAACTGTAAGTGACTTGTTTGAAAGTAAATGTGTCAAATGAAATATTTTGCAGAGCCGCAAAGAACGTGTGTAGTTCCACACTGGGCTGGTTTTGTTTTTCTTCCGCTGGCCTCCACTGTTCTCTGAAACCTCTGTAAAATTAGGAACTAGGATGACGAGGAGAGCTTTGGGAGCACTCGGTGCTGGGGTAGCTGCCCACTATGCTGCTCTTCTGGATCGTTGCTACTTCTCCTGATTTTTGAGCTCATAAGAGGAGGCCGATCAAAAATCTTGTTACAACTCCCAGTGAAGACTCAGGAGATTAAGCCTAATTCAGCAGCCCATGTGCTGTGTTTATGACATTGCTCACTCATTTGCAGAAATATATTCTGTCTTCGTAGCCAAAATAGCCAAATGTTTTGGTCTCAGTCTTGTCTGATGAGATGAGTCTTTTGGAAGTAACATATCAACTTGTTGCTTGTGTTCGTTTGAGGATGGAAGGAGGAGAATTGTATGACAGAGTGTCAAGGCCAGTCAAGATGAAAGAAGCTACTTGCAAGTTGTATTTTTATCAGATGCTGCTGGCTGTAAAGGTGCGTAATCATTAATTCTACCAAGAAAAATACGGTTATGTGTATGAATGTCAGTCAGATGAATTTTTCTGTCATCTGTGACTTCTGAAACTTGTACAAGCAATCAGCACAGTACTCTTAAGTTGATTTCACAAGGTTCTTTACCTCAGTGCAGCCAAAGAACATTCGAACGCTTGCTTATTAGAAATAGGGACTAAAGTAATAATACAGGCTGTGCTTATTGATGGCAGGATTGTCAGGTGAGGCTTATACTTGTGTGTGTGCAAAGAGTCAAAGAGTAGTAGCCTTCAAAAAGTTAGTGAACAGGTGCTTTACTGTGCACTCCTGAATAAGCATTTCAGTCTGGCAGACAACAGATTAAGATCTAATAGATCTCAGATACTGAATATTAAGTCCTTAGATAAATTTCTTCTAAATTCACAAAATGGTAAATCTATTTCATTAATAACTTCTGCAAGATTCTTTTTTACATTTCACTTGTCGGGACCTGAATAGGTTTTTAGATCAATTATTTTCATTTTCTTTTGACTCCATTTTAATATCTTGCAACTGCCAAAGACAGAAACTTAATAGTTGTTCTGTAGCAAGTATTAATAAATAACAAACCTAGAATTATTTTACTCCTTAGTGAGTAAACTATTGTATTTTTTCCCAAATTCTCATTTTTGGGACAGCCGCTCAGATAATAAAAGTGGTGTTGTTACCTTCTGTTCCATAATGTCTTCAGATATAATAAAGAAAAGCTTCCCTTCAGTGTAAATGTGAAGACATCTTTGGTACGTATTTTGGACAACTAGTTAGAATCAACCTTGTTGCCAGTTAACACAGACTTCATCGTATCTTACTATATCAGTCACTTATGGCCGATCGCTGTCGAACGTTCTCCTGACGAAGGCAGAAATCTGTTCTCAGGTTTGGAGCTGGTATAAAACTGGACAGCAGACTCGCATGTAGACTTGAGAAGTATAAATAAGGGAACAATTCTACTCTTGCCTCAAAGAAGTCACTTTTTCCAAATTCCTGTGTGTATTTTCCTTGGTTTGATCTTGTATCTCCTCCTTACTCACTCTTACCAGTTACATCACCAGGCCCTGGAACCCTTTTCCAGCCTCCAGCTCTTTGACAACTGAGGTGTTTTAAATCTGTTGCACACCAGTGTGAGGACTGGTGTGCACAGTGAACTTACCTGTCTCTGAAACAGAAATGTGGGCTTGTATTTAAGAGGGGTATGGTCAGACAGTGATAATGACCAAGAGAAAGGAGAGATGGAAAACCAGCATTGCTACAAAGGCAACGCAGAACTTTGGTGTTCCTTCCTTCTGTTGCTTTTAGTACAGCTTTCCCGTGAATGGGGAAAACTGAACGCTTTGCCAGGTTCCTCCTGTGTTTGCATTGAGGTCTGAGCTCTGGAGCACAGTGGGTTCTAAAGCTGGTGTTGTGGTTTGGTTGATTTGGTTTTTAAGAAGAGAAGTTCAGAACCTGTGTAGCTTTGAACGTATGAAAGCCTCTTATGCACCCATTGCACTTATCCTGCCATTGCTATATGAAAAATCGTAAAGCTTACATTTAAAAAAAGTTAATGGTCTGGTTTTCTTTGATTCTATATTTTTATATGTCTAGTATCTTCATGACAATGGAATTATACACCGAGATCTAAAGCCAGAGAATGTGCTACTTTCATCTTCTGAAGAGACATGTCTTATAAAGGTAAGGAAACTTACATTTCTTCTTATCCATACAGAAACTTGGGGGTATTTCCTCCCATTCTTTTCCATATTTAGTTAAACATAGGAAAAAAACAAAGGAATTGGTCATACAAACCATGAAATAATTTGAAACACAGAAAACATTGAAACATTTATAAATTTAATTTTACTCTTGTGGATATTTCAACTCATATGCTTATGTAAGAACAACTGAGATGTGCTTGTATAGCACTTAATTGAGTACACAACTTAAGATGCCAATACATTTCTCTTTTAATTCCAATAAAATCTCAGTTCTTGAATGATGAACAGCATTTCCACAAATATCCAGGCTGTACAGTGACTGAGTGGTGGGTTTTTGTTTGCTTTTTGTTCGTTTGGGGTTTTTTTGGTCGTGTGTGTTTGTTTGTGTTTTGTTTTGTTTTTCCCCAGGGTGGTAGGGTTGGATCTTTTTTGTGGGGTTTTTGGTTTTGTTTTCCATATAAAACATTGAATAGATTTGCATGCTAAAACACCTATTTTTCAAGTTATCTTTTCTAATAAACTACATTTCCTTTATTCTGTGGTTGTCCATTTACATCCAAGTCTGAGAGTACTTTACTCCTAGTGTAAATGGTGATGCTCTGTCTTTCTCCTACTCCTCCTCTCCTATTCTCAGTTGTTGTTTACTCACTACTTAATAATGTTTGGGGTAAATTTTGTTCATAGTCATGTACTGGAACTGATTTGGAAAGAAGAAACTTAATGTTACCCCTTGATGTATATTGACAAGGTGATATGTTCTAGTCTAATCAATCCTAATAAGTAATGTGGTGTCACCATTTTTAAATACAAGATTACAGATTTTGGACAGTCCAAGATTCTTGGAGAAACTTCTCTCATGAAAACATTATGTGGTACTCCCACGTATCTTGCTCCTGAGGTTCTAAATTCACTTGGGACTGCTGGATACAGCCGAGCTGTGGACTGCTGGAGTTTAGGAGTTATTCTTTTTGTGTGGTAAGATACTGTGGAGATGGTTCCTTCGTTGGGCATTGACACATGTGGCTCGAGACTTGGCAGCTTCAATACCTTAATAAGGAAGTGGAAGTGTGTCTATAAAAGTGTAAAAGACACTGTGATAGCAGAAGCTTTAAAATGTGTGATTTTAGTGTTTGCTATGACAAAATCTGTGTTATTTAACTTGTTTTCCTCTTTTGCATAGCTTGTGTGGATATCCACCATTTAATGAGCAAAACACCCAGCTGTCACTGAAAGATCAGATTACTCGTGGAGAATACACGTTCATTCCCAAAGAATGGAAGCACGTATCGGACATGGGTACGACTCTGTTACAATGGGCAGCAGAATATTTATTCATACCTTTTTGCTTGTAGTGTTTGTTTTCCTTTAAGTTCTTTCAGCCCTATGGCACATTGCATGTTTCATTTTTAAAGTAGTCTCTAAACAATGTGGGTGTTTGTTTGTTTTGTTGTTGGCTTTTTTGTTTGTGTGTTTTTTTTAATTCCAAGTTGAAGCATTAGAAAGAGCAGATATGTTTTAATTGAAGAGGTTTCTTAGTAATATTTAGCTTTATTAACTACAGAAGTATAGAGTTTGGGCACAGGCATCTGTTCTTCCTATTTTCACTTTTTCTTCTGACTTTTTCAAGTTGTTCTACAAACTTTTGCCCTGCTCAAAGATTCTTCACGTGTTGAACCAAAAATGGCAGGGATTTAAGGGGTATGAGTTAGAATTCCAAGAGAGAAATGTTAAGAGGAATTTCATGGTGCTAGCCTTTGAGTTTAAAATATCAGCCACATTTGTGGAATTAACTATTAAGTTGGGCCCATTCTAAGCTAAATAGTTTGCAAAACTGATGAAGTTTTTGCATGGTAAACTAAAATGATGGCTACTGTCTTCATGTGCTTTCCTTCTTCAGGGCAATTTATACGCACAAAATAATTGTAGTATTTGTCTTTGATACTCCTTTGTATGTGCAGAGGAGTTTCTAATAAATGATGTGATCATTCTTTTTCCAGTAAACTTGCCAAATATAACTCCTTCCTGAATTATTTGAAGCTTATTCAATAATAAGTCAGACATAAAGGAGAATGCAAATCTATGTTAAAGTGGTACATAGTCCTCATGGTATGTATAACAGAATAATCAGATACAATGAAAAGTAAATCTTGCCAAAATTCCTTTATGGGAGATTTGGAGTCATAAAATATGACATAAATGCCATATTTTTCACAGTGTCTATTAAGCAGTTTCCTAAGAAAATAAAGTTTGTGATTGAGCGTGTGTATGTCTTGTCTCTTCTTTCCCATCTTCCCAGATAATCTGCTTTCCAAGACACTGTAAACCAGGACACTAAATTAAGCTGTCTTTGCTTGTTCACAGTATTACTGAAGCTTTTAGGAATGTGCTGAACTTCTGTGCCTGCTCAGAACATAAATTGTAGACTTCCTCAGTATATCTACTGGTAATTTTGGTATACTGAAAAGTGTCGAATCATGTGTGTGGTTACAGCCTGCAGCCCTCTCTAAGCATAGAAAAACAAAAAGTGATCTGCCCAGACAGTATTTTTTGGGCATCATTCTGAAGTGTTATAACACATATTGTTGCACAAAGCTTCTGTGTATGGATATTGCAGAACCTGTTTTCAGGTAATGAATTTACTGATCATGTGCCAACCAACTCTGTTTATTATCTTAGCTCTGGATCTCGTGAAGAAGCTGTTAGTAGTGGATCCAAGCAAACGTCTTACGACAGAGGAAGCCCTAGAGCATCCGTGGCTTCAGGTAGGAACTGAGTCTTGACAGAAGGGCAGCACAGTTGCATTGTTCTGGGGATAACTTCTTGATGTCAATTCAAAGGCAGTTCAATAGCCTGGATGTTATGAGGCTTTGATACTGTGTGATTTGCTTCTGCAAGGCAGCACGGGAACACTGGCTGCTCCGGTCAGCAGAGATGTAATGCGTGCCCGATCCATCTCCTGTGGAGAACACTACAAAAGGGATACGATGATGGGCCGTTCCAGCCTTGGATCATTTCTGTGGCTCCTCTGGCCCCTCTCCAGCAGGTCCATATCTGTCCTGTGCTGAGGACCTCAGAGCTGGACCAGCACTGCAGGGAGGTCTCACCAAAGCAGAGCACAGGGGCAGAATCACCTCCCTTCACCTGCTGCTCATGCTCCTTTGAATGCAACCCAAGACACAATTGGCCTTCTGGGCTGCAAGTGTATATTGCTGGATCATGCTGAGCTTCTCATCAACTGACATCCCCATGTCCTCCTCCTCAGGGCTGGTCTCAGTCCATTCTCTGCCCAGCCTGTGTTTGTGCTTGGGATTGTCCCAACCCAGGTGCCGGACCTTGCACTTGGCATTGTTGAACTTCATGATGTTCACATGAGCCCACTTCTTGAGCTTGTCCTGGTCCCTCAGGACGGCATCTCTCAGGTGTGTCACCGACACCGCTCAGCTTGGTGTCATCTGCAAACTTGCTGAGGGTGCAGTTGACCCCACTGCCTATGTCGCTGATGAAGACAGTAAACAGTATGGTCCCAGTTTGAACTCCTGAGGGACACCAGTTGTCACCGATCTCCATCCAGGCATTGAGCTGTTGACCTCTACCCTCTGGATGTGACCATCCAGCCAATTCCTCGTCCACTGAAAGGTCCGTTTATCAAATCCGTATCTCCCATTTAGAGAGAAGGATATTGTGAGGGACCATGTCAAAGCCTTGCAGAAGTCCAGGTAGATGACATCCACAGCTCTTCTCTTGTCTACTGATGTAGTCACTCCGTTAGAGAAGGCCACTTGCTTGACCAGGCAAGCCTTGCTTTTGGTGAAGCCATATTAGGAAGACATTTATTTGGGGGGAAGTGGAGAAACCTCCTTTTCTCCTTTATTCATTCATTCTTTAATTGCTGACCTGTTTCGTTAACCAAAATGTAGGCTTTTCCCTTAAATATTCCGTATACTACTTAGAGTTACTGCTTTTTTTCACAGGATGAGGATATGAAGAGTACATTTCAACAGCTACTGGCTCAGACAAGTGCTACTATGAATCCACCACAAACATCAAAAATGGTATGTGTAACAGATGATTTGGTGATTAATACTTGATGCATAGAGAAACTAGATTTTTAAGTAATCCATAATAAGAAAACTAATTAATTTTGAGAACTTAGAGAAATGTGCATCTTGGCTGTATGTAGCAGACTGCTAATTATCTCTGCTTTCTGAATAGGAGCAATGGACTTCTGTGCTTTGGCAGGACACTTTGTTTAAATGTATAGAAACAGCCTCCTAGCCTTTAAAAGTTTATTCATACATTTAAAATTAAATCGTTGAACATGTAACATCTGTAATTCTGTGGCAACCACAACAGGCTCTGTCTTACCTGATTTCATGTAGCCATCTTGCTGTGTCTTTCTTTTAGCCAACAACAATGAGAAAGCGTCTCCATGAAGCCGAGGGAGACTCTGGCTCTTCGAAGCGTGCTGTTCCTTCTACATCATTTCAGAAAATGAAGTGAAAAAAAAGAGAAAGTGGCTTATGTTAAGTATAGCTTTTTTATGGAAAGCAGAATTTTTTATTTAAGAAAAATCTTAATAATGGAATAACTGTTGAAGATGCAATTGCTAAATAAAAATAGCTTTATAAGACTGAAGTGACTGCTGTGTATGCATGAGAATCTACACAAATAGTCATGTTGCATTTCATCCTGCTGTCTGACTAGAGTATCAGAAAAACTCATGAACTAAGTCACTAAAAATTTTTAGGCTAGCTTCATCATCACCTACACTCTGTTTCTTGTCTTCCAGTTTCTAGTCCAGGTATGGAAATAATGCCTAGTCCTCATGCATGTTTTGAGATATTTGATATTAATCATTGGTGATGCTCGAAGGACAATTCTTGTACATTCATGTTGTTCTTAATAAACTGGAGGGAGGAACATCCTTGGGCATATGGATGAAAAAAATACCACTGGTTCAAGTCCACTCCATATACACAGGGTGATAAAGCAGAAGAAATGCTTGTCTGTCTTCTACTGACATTCCATTTGTGCGATAGCTTTGTGTGATGGATTGGCACATCCTCAAAGAGTTGTGGTACTTACTGTAGCTCATCTGCCGTTTGCTAGATAAAAGAATCGGAAAGGACGGGAGGGCATTGGGCTACATTTGTGATCAGGGTACTAGCGATTTTAGAAAGACCTGCATCACTACAGACAAGAAGATAAAGCACTAGCTACTACTTATGCTGCACATTAACTGCGATAGGTTCAACAGGCATGGGTCCAGAGCATTTGGGAGGCTCCAGTTTGGATCCTGGTTGTACGAATGTGGTGAGAAGGCAAAGGATGAGCCTAGTGTGCCTGGCAGGAGCCACGCCAGGATGTGGGACCCCGAGCAGCAGCTGCTGGGGCTGCCGCTGCCTTGGGGAGATGGTCTTCCACCTCTTCGGCACCGCAAGGATTTCGGAGCAGTGTTCTCGGTGAAGATGGGCCTTGCAAGCGTTCCCGGCGAGGCGGGGGCCCAGGCGGGCTGCTGCCGTTGCTGTGGGGCCCGGGCGCGGGCCGGCATCGCCCTCCGCCCCACCAGGCCCGAGGGCCCGGCCCGCGGGCGGAACGAGCTGCCCCGGGCGGAGCCGCTCCGGCCGCAGGACGTCCGGGCCGGGTGCCGCCGGGCGGGGGGCGTCCGGGGTCCGAGCGGAGCCCAGCCCCGGGGCGGGGCCGGGACACCGCGGTTTCCCCAGAGCCGGGCCCGGAACGTGGCGCCGCGGGCCGGGCGGCCAGAGCGGGTTCGGCCCGGCGGGGGCGGTGGCGGCCCCTGAGGAGGAGGAGCCGGAGCGCGATGGAGCAACAGGCGCCGCTGCCCGCCCCGCCGGGGGCCGTAGCGGGGGGCCGGGCTCGGCGGCGGCGGGAGCGGGACGCGGAGTCTCCCCGGGTGAGCTGACGCCGGACGGGCGGCGGGAGCGGCTCCTCGGCCCGGCCCAGCGCCAGGCGGCAGGGGGGGCGGGAAGGAGCCGCCGGGCCGGGCGCGATCGCTGCCCGCGGGCGTTGGAGGGAAGTTGCGGGCGGGCCGCTGTCCCGGCCCGGACGGGGAGCCCGCGGGGCGGGGAGGGACGGGGAGCGGCGGGGCAGCTCCCACAGCGGCCGCGGCCGTGCCGGCGGAAGCGGCTGCGGGTGCCCGGGGGCTGCGGCGCCGCCGGGCCTGGGGTGCAGCCGCGGCCGCCCGGCCGAGCGCTCGGCTCCCTCCGCCCGGGGGTTCTTGCCGGGCTGAGAGCGGCGCCGCTTTCCCGGGAGCCCCCGCCCGCTTGGCGGGCCCGGGCCAGCGCTGCGGCGGGAGCGGCGGCCCCGCGGGCCGGGCCCTGGAGGTCCGGGCTGGGCTGGGGACCGGCCCTCGCCGTGCGGACCCCGGGGTGCGCGGCCGCGTCCCGCCGCAGCTCGCTGGGGGAACAGCGGCTGCATCTCCGTGTCCTGCTCCGGCCCCTTCCCGGGTCGCGGCACGCTGGCCGCATGAGGAGTTGGTGGTCGAATCAAACGTGAGTTCTCGCCCCGCTCGGCGTCGAGCAGCGTGTGCGGCTGCGATGTTCGGGTGCTCGAAGCAGAGCAGTTTTCCTGCCGATACCTGAGATTTTATGAAGCTGCTGTTTGTAAACTTGACTGAAGTAGCAAAGACGTGTCCGAGTGCATTTAGAGAGGTGCTGCATGTAGAATGAATTTTCAGGATGCAAAAACTTGCCCTTTATAGAGGTGGTCATAATAATAGTTATAAATCAAGCTACCTATTAGCTTCTGTTAGCAGGAGTAATATAGAAAGGGCAATGATGCACACGAAAGGAACAACATTTTTGGTTTGGTCTACTGTAGAGAGGACAAGAAACAGTACATTTTCTGATACAGAGGAGATTTGGGGTGCATATTAGGAAAAATACTTCAATGATGAAAAACATAATGCAGTAGAACGAGATTGCCCAAGTAAACAATGGAGTCTCCTTCAGTAGTTTAGAAACAGTTTGGAAAAACACCTGTCAGAAAAAACAATGGTATAATCGTAAGGAAAATAAGAGATCAGTAGATTCCAATTTGATGCTTTGTTATTGTTGTTGTTTGACTTCAAAAAAAGGAAAGTCTATAGACCATTTTGATGCTTGAGACAGGATGTCAATTTGCGGCTTGCTTCCCTTTCCTCCTAAAAATACGCCTTAGTTTGCTCTGGTAATGTATTTAAATCCTGCAGTTGTTGTGTTGTGGTAACTAT
Organism: Nesoenas mayeri; assembly: GCF_963082525.1. Taxonomy (NCBI): domain Eukaryota; kingdom Metazoa; phylum Chordata; class Aves; order Columbiformes; family Columbidae; genus Nesoenas; species Nesoenas mayeri. The sequence continues at coordinate 6,805,985 of NC_137565.1, read as the reverse complement.
GTGATATTCTTAACCTTTTTCGGTCTGCAGGACTGAAAGTGGGTGACGCCAACCACAATTATAGCAGTCTAAACCTTTAACGAATATTTCCAAGTACTGTGTATGTTACCATACGCACACGTTGCTTGTTGCCAAATCCCAGCTTGGTTGGGTTGAAGGGACCTCTGGAGATCATCCAGTCCAACCCATCTGCTAAAGCAGGGTCACTCAGGCTGAATTTCAAAGATATAGTGATTTCAAATTGGGTCCATCTTTTTGAAACACCTTGTATGATTGCTGCAGAATTCACAACTGTCTTGTAATCAGAGTGGTACAAAGATACTCTCGCTGAGTTTTTGAGGGTCCTTGAGGGACAGTAGGGTGTACATGACAAAACAGTTACCGACTGCACATGAGGCTGATGAAGAGAAAGTGTGTACCAGAATCAATGGAGCTGGGACTTCTACACCTCACTTTAAATAACAGTCATGGTAGTTAAAAGGCTTATACCTGTTTTTCTTGGTTATGTTGTTTTACCTAAAGTTGACAATCTGGGAAGGTGGCTCTGCCAGTGATGACCGTTGTGTTGCTAAAATAGTGTGCCCCACTAAATATCTGCGAGTATCCCCAGTTTCAAAGACTCATCCTTCCCACCTGGAGGTGGCTTAATATAGAGGTGTGTGAGCAGATGTACCTGTGCAAGTTCTTTGGTTTGAAGAGAATTTACCCTTGCTTCCATTGTCTGTGCATACATGTGCTTCTGCGGGATCTACACATCAACCTTAGGATGTACTGGCATCATCTTCACATTCCTACCCGCTGCCTCTTCAGATAAACCTCCTTACCTGGTGACTCTGCAAAGTGTTGTAGAATCAGCTGGTACGGATTAGAAGGAAAAACTTGTGAATATGTGGATTGCTGCATGCTAAAATAGACACCACCTAGTCATATGCCCCAAGAAGGCAATATATCTTGTGGAAGACATCCTTCCTAGGGAATGATATATTTCATGAGGCTCTTTTCTGTTCCTTTGGAACCCCAAAATGTCAACAGATGAACAGTTTACCTTTTTAAGAATCTGATTCTGATTTCATAATTTGTTCTGCAGTAATTCCAGTGGCTTTAATTTTTGCCATATAGTTTTAATATTTTGATGAGTAGTATTTCTTAACACTAACATATAATTTCTCCTTTCCACCTCAGATTTCTTTCTTTGGATCAAAATCTTTTGGAAGAAGTAGTCCTGACAGTCCCATGTTGAGCAAAGCTGAATTTGTTGAAAAGGTTCGCCAGAGCAACCAGGCTTGCCACGATGGTGATTTCCACACGGCAATCGTGTTGTACAACGAGGCTTTGGGAGTTGATCCTCAGAACTGCATTCTCTACAGTAACCGTTCGGCAGCCTACATGAAAATCCAGCAGTACGACAAAGCCCTGGATGATGCCATCAAAGCACGACTTCTAAATCCCAAATGGCCAAAGGTAAGGAAGTGTACTTTATGGGAAAAGCACAGGTGAGCAGTACTTGTCTTCTGGGGAGGGAGTAACTCCTTTGTTCACATACGTAATACCTGATGTAAACAAGCGCATGTATTTCTGTACTAAAGTCTGCTTTTGCTAAAAGCTCCAGATAATAGTATCTTCTGTGTTTAAAAGTTGTTTGACTTGAGCTTCCTGTTGGGTATTGAACTGTTTTCTCTGTCGTTAATTTGGCTGCTCCACGATGAAGGTGACTGTTTACTTAAGGCATCTGTATCTCCACATTTGCAATTATTTAACAGTGTAACTAAATTGACAATTTCAATTAAAACATCAGCTAGGATGAGTGGAACTGAAATACTGAAGTCTGTTGGTGATACTTTCCTCTTTAAAAATAATTCATGTTAATTCTGTTTCCATGAAATACCAGCAAGGGCCAAGAAAGGGATCAGTATCTGGAAAGCTCATTTGGATGTCCAGTTAAAAGTGCAAGCTCATTAACGCTGAAAGCCACACCTATTAGCTAAGCTCCACTAATTTTTGGAGCTGTTAACGAAGTGAAATTCTTTCTGCTTTCAACACACCAGCCATAGCAACTGTCCAAGTGTGGTTAACGTAAATCAGTGCATAAGATAAACACTAATTACTTGTAATTATTTTACCACAAAGAGCTGGCTATTTATCTGCTTGTAGGGGATGGTGAATTGTGCATCTCTAGGCCGACCTTTACATATTTTACAATTTTTTTCTGCATTTCTGGGGAGCGGTGACAGAAAACGGCAGAGGGATTTTGGTGCTTGCGGTAGCTGGAGCTCTTGGGTTGCTCTCCTTCTTTATGGGAAAAGCACAGGGAAGTCTTTGTTTCTTTTTTGCTTAGTTGAGGATCACAAACTGGAAAATAACTTTTGCTCAGAGGAGGCAGAGTGAAGTCAGACGCTGTCTGCGCTACTGGGTAATTTTTTTCCCCTCTTCCCGTGTTACTGACGGATAAACAGGGTGGTTCTCCACATTGCTTGTTGAAATGCCGGTGCTTTGATGGGTGGTGAGCAGTAGAGGGTTGGTGGTATCAGTGCTCCTGGTTGCTGGCAGCCGTGTTACCCAGCAGACATGCTGTGCAAACCACAGCAGAGATGGAAGATCCTGGAGCGGAGGCAGCTTAAGTTCGTATGGTACGTTTTCCTCATTTTCAACATTTACATTTTTTAAAACGTGTATTCCTATTTTTATTGCATGGTTAACTCTAATTTTGGCTAGGACAAGGAAAGGTGTACTTTGGGGGCTAATTAACTAGTCTGATGTGTTTTGAACACATGAATTTCGGGTTGTATCGGATATCTGATATCAGAAAATACGCAGTGGTGTTTATAAACTTCCTATAGGTCTAGATGGCTGGTTGTCAGTCAAGCTCGGTTTGCAGTGCTATCCTTGCATAGTACGTGGACTATTTTTTGGTTTTGTGTGTGTGAAGCTCATCAGCATGAGACGACAGGAGGGCACTGACGTGGAACACTTACGTTGCGTATTTCAAAATCTAAGCTGCTTTATGGATTAAAAAGATTATTAGATTTTAAGTGATAGAACTTAACTGGAAAATTGAAACTTAGGCATATCAAATCTAAGCAATTTTATTCATTAGCCAGAAGAGGGAGCTTAACAGGTGTAGCTTGTATTTTTTTTGAAAGGCCTGCATTTTAAATACAGAACCCAGTTTCCCTTTACTTAGGAAGCTGAAAAATTAATTCGATCCAAGTTTTCGGAGATTTAAGCTACTAAATGTAAATGTCTTTGTTTCTTTTCCTCCTTTAAATGGACATAAAATTTTCCTCTGGCGTTTAAATGGACATAAAGTTTTGGTAATCCCCTTCAATTCAGTTACACTCCACATGTCTGGGTCTGTAGCTGTCAAAAATTCTTCAGATCCAACAATTGCTTGGGTATATTTGTTACATTTTATTGACTGAGCTTGACTGTATCAGTCCAAGTACACAACGTATCTCCAAGTGTACCTAGTTAACCTGTGTCCTGTGTTCATTGTTTTTGCTCTGCTGGACTCAGCTACATGAAACAGTGTTTATTTCACCTGTGGTCTCTGTTTCAATGAAAGCTGCAGTCCTGTGCAGAATGTCCCGCTGTACTTCTCAGATATTTTTACTTGAGTCTTTATAATATAAAATAGATCTATTAAATCCTACAGTTTTTGTTTGTAGACCAATATTTCAATCTTTATGTCTTCATATTAAAAAATAATAATAATAATTTAATTAAGCGCCCCAAATCTTCCTTTCCATAGCTGCTGTTTCTAATAACCCCTCTGGGAGGCCGGTTCCAATCTTCACAGTCTCTGAGATTTTATGATGCATTTTCAGGGTTTCTTTGGGGATGGGAAATGATGATGTTTTAGGGAAAAGATCAGTCTGTTACAGAACAGCAGGGTCGCTGTGGCCAGCAGCAAGATACCTGAATTATACAGAACAGCTCATTCTTATGATACAATAATACAGAGGTATCTGAACAAATTGAAAGATGACATATTAAAAATGAATGCAAAGAAACGTTATTTTTGAATAATCTATTTGTGGTCCATGGGAGCTGATTGTCACAGTGGGCCAGGAGCTTCCAGATGAGAGTATCAGAATTACAAACAGGTTTAGGATGTTGTAGATGGATGAGGAATAAGCTTTCACTTCTGGGGACATGAGGTTGCTCATTAGTGCAGAATTTTTGGAGTAGGAGGGAGAAGGAGAACTTCTATGTTCATATTTCTCTTTCCTGTGCGGTTCGCGGGCACATCCCTTGCAGGACCAGCCTTACCTGCGACTTCAGGTCCTGATTGTGTATTAGTCTGTGCTAGGATGAAAACATTAAATATTAGCTGTATTAAGATGTGGTGGCTGAGATGTGCGACTGCTGCCGTAGTGATCAATACAGGGATTTCCTGACCGTCTAGCCAGGCAGTGCTTGATGACCACAGTCTGTCTCACACAGAGATTGTCAGGGATGGTTTTGTCTTTGGAATTTGGAATGTTTCACTTTTTTGTTTGTTTATTTGGTTGGCAACATTAAGACAAACTCACCAAACAAACCAAGCAAATTTTTGTCTAGTATGCACATTGCAAGCCTCCAGATGTACACACTCTAGAAGATATTGATACCAAAGAAGCATTCTGTGAAATAACTTTAAGATGGCAACGACACTGTGGCATACACAGAGTTTAATAGTAAATGCTATCCTAGCATTGTGGAAGTATTATGGGATTTTCTAACCGCAAAAGTATTTTTTAACTGCAGAAGTGTTTTCTGCCTTTGACCAGCTGGAAAAGGAGATGTTGAAAAACTTTTGTATAATAGGAAAGTAGCAGCCTTGTTGAGACCACACCTGGAATATTGTGTCCAGTTGTGGCCTCTCAGTTCCAGCAGGACAGGGAACTGCTGGAGAGAGTCCAGCGCAGGGCAACAAAGATGCTGAAGGGAGTGGAGCATCTCCCGTGTGAGGAAAGGCTGAGGGAGCTGGGGCTCTGGAGCTGGAGAAGAGGAGATTGAGGGGTGACCTTATAAATGTTTACAGATATATAAAGAGTGAGTGTCAGGAGGATGGAGCCAGGCTCTTCTCGGTTACAACCAATGGTAGGACAAGGGGTAATGGGTACAAACTGGAACACAAAAGGTTCCACTTAAATTTGAGAAGAAACTTTTCAGTGAGGGTGACAGACACTGGCCCAGGCTGCCCAGGGGGGTTGTGGAGTCTCCTTCTGTGCAGACATTCCAACCCGCCTGGACACCTTCCTGTGTAACCTCATCTGGGTGTTCCTGCTCCATGGGGGGATTGCACTGGATGAGCTTTCCAGGGCCCTTCAACCCCTGACATTCTGGGATTCTGTGTGTGGAGACTCGATGAAGAGAATCTGTGTGCAGGTGTCAGCACAGGAGGTCACACAACGTAGCGGTGAGAAGTTTTTTCCCTTTGGTTTTCAGAAGTGCCTAACAGGGCAAAAAGCTGGCTTTATTTAAAATAAATGTCTGAACATTTGCATCATTCCAGTTCTAAGGCTACTGGAAAAAATTACAAACATGTGGCAGAAGAAGAATAAATTTATATGTGTCTTTATACCTAATTGGGGAGAACAGAAGGAGGTTTTAATGATAACTTTGCATGTAATACTGGGGAAAAATTATACTCCTAAGGTCTGCCACCAGTTGATTTGCTGCTGTGGCTTCAAGTTCTTCAGAAGCACAGAAAAGTTTCAGATTTCCAGTACTTTACACAAGGCAAAAAAGTAATTTAAGATATTTATTCTCTCTTTACCGTGTTAACGTGTGAACTTTTTAGTGCTGAAAAACTTGAGTCATTAATAATTGAGCTTATTATGATGATTTATTTTCTTGGAGAATAAGTGTTTTATCTTGAATGAGGAGGTTTGGGCATAATGTTTGAAATGTCAATAAAAATGTAGCATGATCTCTACCACCAAATGTGTGCTATTCACTGTAGCGTGCGTGAAAGCTCTTCTTTGTAACCTTTCTTACAGGGGGAGCTCAAAGCCTTTTTAAGCGACTTAATGTATTTAGTAAGAAATAATTCTGACTGAATCCTATTGTTAGACTTATTTCACTTGAAGAATGCTAGCTACTTGATAAAACCTTTGAGAAGTAGTATTATGCAAAGTGATTCATAGGTGAATGTTGAGGAGCCGTGTCCAGCCATGTGTGGTTAGTTGTGGAATATATATGATGTAGAAACTTGTATTTGTGTTTTGTGGCAGCTCTTAGGTATATGATGTCAGAGATGTTTCCATCCATCACTGTAGTTCTCATCATCTTGCAATGTGACTTGTTTTTGTGGTTTGTTTTGTTTTTGAGTATCTGGTCTTCAAACACTCAATATTTTCTGCATTTGTTTTTCTGCTGATGCTATGACAGATTTGGCAATGATGACTCTGTCACCCTGAAGTCTTTACTGACTTCAGTTTTCCGAATCTATGCTTCACAGCCCACCCTCAGATGCTGTGAGCAGAAAATCCCTGCTCTTGAGTGATAATCCTCAAGTATGAATGTAAATGTGAACTATGCCTAGTGGAATTCTATTTAAGAACTAAGTAACCTCCTTTAATCTAAGATTTGGTCTTTAGGAAAGAGCAGGCAGTATTTGAGTGAGAATAATTAATTGGTTTTTGGCACTGATGCGTGGTCTTAATCTCCTGACAGAAAAGTTGTTCGTTAACAGGAGATGCAGTGACTTTGTCAGACTTGAATGGACACTCACAACCAAAGTCTCACGTGGGAGCAAGAACCACAGAGATGGATGTTTTCAGCACTCTGAGGAGTACCTGGGTTTTATTTTAGTCCTTTGTGAACAGAAGGATGCTGTCTGAATGATTCTGTGTTGCTCTGCTGTTTGAAGCCCCAACAGAGTTTGGGGAGCAGTGTCCCCTGAAGAGCACAGCAGGTGACTGGCCGAGGGGCGGCCAAGGCGGCTGATGGGGTTGAAGATCGGGGTTCAACAGGGGCCTGTGATTATGTGCAACTGTATAAGCCACAGAGCAGGTAAAAGTGTTATTTCTTAAAACAGGGACACTTTTTCCTATCAGCCTGGTTTTGAGCTGCAGCACCCTTTAGAGAAAAGGTGAATAGCCTGGAGGGTTTAGTTGGTGTAAAAGGAACACACTGTGTGTATGTAATCTAAAAATAACTAGAATGAATTACTACCACTTTTTATCAGGCGCAGATTTCTCTTATGATCTTAGTCTGTCTCCTCCACTTCATTTAAAAACGTGGCTTTGTACGTGTTGGTGGAGAACAAATCCAGAAGATAGAACGGGAAGAAGGGGGAGTTTGAGCCGCAAGGCCTCTGGGTATTTGAAGTGCGGGAGGGTTTTAGATGTTGTCATGTAACTGTAGGGGAATTCAACAAAATAGGTTACGCTGGCATGTTGTTTAAGCTACTCCAGCTGTTAGTTATGTGAGCAGTTCTTTTATAAGGAAAAGGGACGTTTGCTGCTTCTCTCACGGTTCGGACTGCTCGGGGTCCTGTGTGTGTTCCCTGTGCTGCAGCAATCTGGAACGACCGAAAGTTTCTCAATGAATTGCCAGTAGAGTGCCCACCCTCAGCTGCATGTAAAACGGCTGAGCGAAGAATGTGACTTGACCACGTAACTTTTTTCATGAATAGGCCTCTTGTTTTTAATTTGATGAGCAAGGAACTTTCCAGTCCTGTCCTCTGGCTTACCATCTGTCTTTAATTTGCAGAAAGATGCATTCCAGTTTTTCAGGCATAAAACTGCTTAACAGATTTTTTTTGGCTTTGCTAGAACTTGCTGTGTTACGTTATCTTGAGATTTGTTCATTGGTTTCTGTCTTTTCATCTCGCAGAATCACAGCATAGTTGTTGGATGGGACTTCTGGAGATCATGGGGTCACCTGGAGCAGGTTGTCCAGGGCATTGTCTGCTTGGGTTGTTAATGTCTCAGGGACGGAGACTCCACAACCTCTCTGCACAGCCTGTTCTGCTGTTTGACCACCCTCACCAAAAAGTTTTCCTTATGTTTAAATGGGTTGAGTATCCCCCTCTTGGATATTTCTTTCTTTTCCAATATTATCATAATGGTCTGAGTTAAGGAATTGTGAAGGAGTACAATGAACAAAGCACACATGGGAGGGCGCTCTGTGCTTAGATATTTCAGACATAGTGATCTAATATAAGTCGTATATAGATATTTGCATTTAGTAGATATTTTCTAAGAGGTATTTAATTATTTTTTTTAAAGTCCATGCTGTTCATGCTGCTTTTTCCTTTTCTTTGACATCAAACTGGATGTGGCTGACATCACAGTGCTAATAAATCAGGGTCCCATAGGTGGAATTTATCCCTGATGCAGAGCCATAGAGGGAGAGCAGCTATGTCTTATGGTTTGCTTTAAAAGTTATTGTATATAACACATTTGTTTTCCTTTGTGTTTTTACTGTTTGCTCTATTTTTGGTTAACAGTGTCTGTCAGCCACTTACTCCCATTTATTGTTCCTTTTGCTACATTTATGTTACTTGCTGCTTTGATTAATCAAATCACAAACACCTGTGCCTCGGAGTGTTTTGGTTTTGTTCTGCAGCAAGTAGTCCTATTTTTGTTGGGTGTTTAGCATCCTGGATTTATACCGACTTTCTGAATTCGTGATGTAATTCTTGTTGTCCAAGGATTAGAATCTGAGCAGCAAAAGAGTGTCTTAGATATTGCGGATTCAAAGGCTGCTCCTGCCGTCCCGCAGCTCCGGGGGACGCGGGGTGTGTGTGATGGTGCAAAGGCAGGAGATGCAGCACAGGGATTGCTGCGCATCAAGCACAGGTACTTTCTGAGTCACAAGCACGATGACAGTTCAAACTAATGAAAACAGCGAAGAAATTTATCGCCATTCTTCTTATCTCTATAAATCCAGTGTTCTCTCAATGCCACTGCGCTCCGTTTGCTTCTGAGGGTGTTCGGGTCTCAGCCCCTCTTCTGAACTGCCAGACAAAGCAGGTGACAAATCCCTTTTGCCACAGCCTTTCTCCTTTGCTCCAAAGGGTAAATTACAAAGCCCCTTCTGTTATATGGAACAACATAAATAAATTACTAATAGTATGGCTACTACCCACTAGTAGAGAATTTACCCCCCAAAGTTTTTTTTCTTTTTAAAGTTGAACAGTACTGTCATTTCTGTCATATGGTGAACGGACACTCTAGTTTTGATTGTATTTTCTGGATTTGAGTTAGTTTTGATCTCGTTCCTTCTTCCCTTTGCTTTGGAATGTCAAGTTTGCCTCCTGGAAGTCAAATAACTGCATTTTTCTAGAAATTATTAGAAGTCTGTCCTAAGATCCCAAACAAGAAATAGAAAATTTGTAAGCTCTTCAGCGCAGTTATTTTTATAATGTCTGATGACTTCTGCAGAAGTTGGCAGTGATACGCAAATTCCTGTATTGCTTTTTTTCATCTAAAGCTGTTAAGGAGCCAGCTCATAGAAGTAATAGATCATATGAATATTGGTCCATATAAAATAGTGTAATAAAGGCATCCTTTTTCTTAAGTGTTCCAGTATTTGAGACTCTTCCTACCAAACTGTATATCTGATGGACTTTTTTAGTTGGACGTTGGTCAGAATCCTGTTCCATGGGCTTGATAGGCCTGTAACTGAAAACTGCGCCTTTAGTTTTTCTTGTGCTGGAGCTCACACGGTGCAGTCATGTGTTAGACAGACCTCTGCTCACTTCCCCTAATGGAAAACCTATTTTCTATTTGGACAAATGTTAAATTTATGGCTTTATGATGCATTTTTAATGGACTTCTTAAAAAATGTATACCAAGCCCTAGTTATTCTGGATGCTAACAGAAAGAAAATGTACTTGGATGAAACCTTTGTTAATAGAACCTCATCTTATGCGTGGCATGGAAAGGAACCGTCTTGGAACGCTGCATTAAATACACCCTTTGGCATAATTTTCCATTGTCGCATGGCATGAAATGCCTAATATGCCTCAGCTTACTGAATATCCTTAACTTTGTTGACTTTGCTTGTGCTGCTTTAGGATGTTCAGCTGATGTTATGATGTGTCTTTCAGGTGCTAGAGACAGATCCAAAATAAGGGTCATAAGACACAATAGAAGACAAACAGGACAGTTTACGTTTATGGCACACAGGGAGCATGGCCATTTCAAACGCAGTCCTTGGTGATTGTTGCGACTGCAGGACAGGAGCCTTTGTGTGATCAGAGCAGGACGAAGTGGATCGAGCACAGTTTAAAATCCTGCTGAGAATGCAGGAAGCATGACTGTCAATTCTGTCGTCAGCTCAATCTGAACTTCTCTTTATAGGAGTTATTGTGTCAGCTGCAGTTTTTATTCTAATTAAAAAAGAAAACAATAATGTTAATAACATGAACAACTGTCACAGTACAGAATAGGGTGGTCAGTGAAGGGTGGAAGAAGCCGCCTTGTGTCTCTTTGAATACTCCGTTCCCCTCAGCTGGTAGATGGTGAATATCGGCTCTTATTCCCCAAGTGGAGCAGGCTGAAGGTCCATGGAATGGAGTTTAGACCCTGGTGGGTATGAAGTGGTTAAGGAAATGGGATGTGCAGGGTGAACATTTACCTTGTACCTGGTGGCTGTCAGAGGTGCAGGGATGTTCTCACCCAGAGCTTGTGTCTGAGCTGCTGGATTTCCATGGTCACTGATGGACTTCTCCTGCAGAACGTAATCATTTCAGAGCCCATTTGTCCTATAGAACCGTCACACTTAGAAAGATTATTAAACTAAATTCTACTGAGTATTGTGTGGAAAAAAACTAACTCAAATGTAATATAGGTTCCCCCCCCCCCCCGTTGCCATGGTAACCGTCAGGTTGTGTTTGCTGGGCAGCATCTCTGTGGGTCCGGCCTGGGACACCCTGTTGGACTTTTGGAATTTTTCAGGATAGGAATTCTGGACAGATTTTCTTATTTTTATTTTCTTGCTATTGTTTCTTGGATAATAATTCACTCTTTATTGGTCTAAAATAAAAAATAATGTTCCTCTTTTTGCCTTTTTTTTACATGAGATGGATAGGAACTGGAAAACAAGCAGTCTAATATTAGATTCTATTGTAAATGCAACCTTTAGCCTCCCTCAGTTATCAAATAGGAATACATGTAAGCTTCTGGATTATCTTTTGTTTTTCATCGCTTGAGCATCTTGTTCTTGGCTCTGACGGTTCTCCTGCAGTGAGCCGTAGTGTTATCAGAGGCTCGTAGTTACTAATAGCAATTTATTTTAATGGCAGTTTCCCTGAATTCTCTGCCATGCCTTTAGACGTATGTGTCAAGCTTCAAGGCCCTTTACTCATATGAATCTTTGCTAGGAACATGGTCGAGTATTTTCACTCTGGAGAACTCGGATGTGCTGCACGCTCATGTTTATTTTATGTCGCTACATTTCATTAAGTTACCATTGTTGCCCGTGTGATCGAGGAAGTGACTTTTTATCATGAGTGCGGTAGAGATGAAATGCATGCAACTGTATTTCAGGGAGTAAATTTTTCATTATTATAGCCCACGGGTACTAAATAAAAAATGTCAGCTTCTTGGATTTGGTTGCACTATAAAGTGTGCCTAGAAATAATGGATTCTGTGACTGTTTGGGAAAGGACAGCTAAAGCACTGAACTCTGCGGGGTTTGAAAGCAGAAAATACGTGCACTTAACTGCGGAGGGAAGTGTTTGGTGTTGCGATGTACAATCGTTAAGGCTTTGGAAAGCTGTAACAGAACAGGGAATGCAGCAGAAAAGGAATGTGGATAAGTGGAGTGTGTGTAGTAAACGTAGCTTTTAAAAGAGCCGAACTTAATGTTCCAGAGGACAAAAAGAAATGGGTTGTCTCTGTGATTTCATGCCCTCCCACGCTTGTTCCGCTTTGTCTTGCACTCAGGCGATGCTGGTTCTGAAACCTGCCCGGAGCAGCCGTGACCATCAGCAACAGCCATTGTCTCTAATTCTTGCACACAATTTCCCCTCCTGTGTCCCCACACAAAATTGCGCTTAAACTAGACCAAAAACGCCCCTGAAAAGTAATTTGTATTATTGGTAATTTAGAGTGCTCAGTACTATTAAGCACAGTGATAAATCATTTCTGGAACTATAAATATTTTCATGCATTTGTAAATATGATGCACATTGTCTTGGTTTTGGTTGCTTAATAAAATAGGTAAATTTAAAACTTGTATGAAAATATCTTTATTTCAAGAACTAAAAATTTACTGTAGCTTCTGTTAATTCATATTTTATAAAATCACACTGTAGAACAGAAAGAAGCAACTTGAATGTAGCAGATCTACAAATCTTGGTTCTATTAATCTGAGAAATGACAGTTTTCCCAGTAAGGTAAGTGTGATGCTCTAGCTGGTCTTTCAGATACTGAGGCCTCTGAAGTGGCTTTTATGTTCGTTTAAGTTAATTTTTTGCATTTTATCACAGTAAAGACAAAGAAGGTGATGCTTACGTTTTACTTTAAGTGCCTCCGAGAATGCCGACGTGTTGCTACAACCCCCAAAATCCTAATAGTACAACATACAGATTGTTACCGTTTTTTTCCCTTACTCTGGTGAACGCCCCCATTGCCCAATGTCTGAATGAAACCATAACTGCTTCAGCTATATCGAGAAAAAATACAATTGGGAAGCAGTATATTTGTTCGTTCAGGTGAACACCAATGCTGTTCAGGTATTGACACATCAGATATTGTGTAGCTGTCAGGTTCGGTCTAAGTCTGCGTTTGAGAAAGTCGCTCTGAAGATGAAGTACTTACAGGTGTGTGGGAACTTCATCTGCTGTCGTGATTCTATGATTTTAATGGGGTGGCAATAATAAAGATGGAAAAACATATACCCTTTATGATCAAGGGCTACAAGGACTTTTTATTGCTGGTAATACACAGCAACCAGGCACAAGAAAATTTTGTTAGTCTTGGAATATTTCCCAACTGGTAAATATCTAAAAACATATGAACAAAATCTAACAGGTTTTTATTTTACTTGAAAACAAATACAGGATATGAGTATTTCTTTAGTAATGTAGACAAAGCTAAGTTTGCAGTCAAGAATTGGAGCAGACGTCCAAAACAACTGGCTTGTAAAAACTAAAGCATCCCCAATCACTTGCACCAACACAAGTTGTTTTGTTTCTTGTTCCCCCCTCACAAAAAATCAACCATCTGCTCATTAGATGTGTTGCAAATGGAAGAGTCGAAATGGAGCTGGTGTGGCTTGCAGCTTTTTGGCAGATGCTGAGAGACGTAAGGAGGACTTACTAGTACTTTTCAATAATAGTAAGTGGTACAGACAGGCCTATATCAGCAATAACATGACCATGTGAGAACTATTTACATTCCAGCAATGCCTATGCTGCACGCATAGCGAGTTTAATAGCCAGCACGGAGGCCTCTGCCACATGTTGCAGGCATGTTAAATACTGAAAACCGTTGGAAGACTATTATGAAATTTCTGTCGTTCACACCAATACAAAACTTGATCCTCTGTGACCTTCAAGTCTATATTTCATGTTTATTGTAACGTAGAATCAGAGGATCATGAAATGGTTTAGGTTGGAAGGGACCTCTAAAGACCATCTAGTCCAAACATACACTACCAAAAGCAAATGTGGAGATGCTTTGCGTCTGCATGAGGTGTACAATTTTTTGAGCAAGCTTGTCTGCCTAACATATGGAGGGCATTTTATAATGGAAAAATTTTCATTTCAGTGCCTTTTGTTTGCATTGAGTGTCTCTTGCTCATCTTTCCCAACTACCCCGAACAAAAAAACCCCAAAAGCTCAGCCAGGGGTCTGCGATGTCTTGCGGTAGGATTTGGAAGCACAAGGGGTTTGGTGGCATGTGGAATTAGAACAAGGAACAGTAATTCTTTTGAGATAAAGCAGCAAATTTGGGGCTTGCTCAAGTTTCGCAAATCTTCTGGCTGGTGCCATTATTCTTGTGAGCTGCAGGTGATAAGAAGCGTGGCCAGTAGCCAGTTTAAATCTCTGTGACCTCGAGTTGGATCCTCCTTGGAACTTGTGCAGGTTCATGGTGGAGGCTCCATCTGACACTTGGCAAAAAGGGAAAATACAAAAAGACATATAAGAAGGAAACTTGGAAAAGGCTAACTCAAAAAACTAGCAGCAATTAGAGTACACACCGCTGATTATAAATAGATATTTCTTCAGAGATAGACTGGATCTTACTGCCTTGTGGTTAAGTCCTTCACCAGAGCTGTTGGAGATGCACTTTTCAAATTATTCATCCTCGTTTCTGTTCCCGGTTTTCTAGGTGAATTCTTTAAACATTGGGTTACCTGATCTCTTGGTACCCTCTTGTCTCCTTTCATCTTCCTGGATGTGAAAAAATGTCTTTATTAATTTTGCATTGAAACAGGAATTCCCATGAAAAACTAGATTTCATAAGGCAGTGTTTTCAATCTATGATGGCTTCAATCAAAAATGCTTTTGACTGGCTTTATTACCCATCTGTTTCAAGGGTTAAAAGAACAAAGTCTTGAACAGTGCACAGGATGATAGTCACGATGTGACTATTAAATAGTTACTCTGTAATAGTGATGGAATTCAGCATCCTTGCAGCTAGAATAAACAAAAATTGATCACTGTAATAGTGAGCTTAGAAGAAGAAAACGACATCAAAATGAGGAGGCCTGTGGACAGACAATTTAATCAGAGAACAGTATAATTTCTCTTTTGATTTGCCCTACAAGGTAAAACCTATTTCCTTAAGTGCACTGAAGAGCTGCTTTGCTGCTGAGCTAGTGATAAGTAATGAGTATCACACAGCGTCTCACCTGCAGAGAACAATGAAATTATACTGCATCACCTACTATTACCTATAGCAAAGAAAAACAAATGTCTTTTGGGAAAGGGGAAATACAGGTTCTCCAGTTTTCAGGTCGATAAAGAGTTAAAAACCCCACTGTGAATAAAAGGAAAAAGTCAGAATTATGGCCTTGCGCAGAGAGAAAATGTTTACAGGCAGGATAAAATACAAGCAATTTAGGAATTCTTTGAAAACTGTTTTCAAGTAGATGGGAAGTAGAATGGGTGTGAGCGGGAGAGAACACAGCACAAGAGTCGAAGCATGAAATGAGGTTTTGCAAGGGAACAGCGTTTGGGTTGGAAGTCAGCCCTTTTCCCCGGGGGGCTCTGGGGCTCGTTCTGGTGGTCTGCACGGTAGAGCCCGAGCTTTGGCAGGCGGGAGAGCGCATGATGTCACCGCGTGTGGAACACACGCACCCGGAGCCAGGAAACGCTGTTCGCGCCGCAGCGCTGCCAGATGTGTGCGCTGGAACGCGCGCTGGGAAATGGAACAACTGGCTCTGTAAAGATACTGAGAGATGATATAAGAATGTCCCGTGCTGAGCCTGGTCCCAGCCGCAGTCTCTGCTGAGCACAAACACACGCTGTGGGGTTTCTCACTCCTGAACCCCGGGTTCCTGCTCTCAGGAGCAGCTCTTGAGAAGGCCGCAATCAGCATGTTTCTGGTGTTCAGAGGTGAGCTCTATTTTATCCGGAAAGCTCGTATTTTATCCAGCAAACATATCTGGAGCTTCTGAGTAGAACTTATTTGCAGCAGATGAGACTCAAAGGAATCCATTCACTTCAGTTCCCACTCCCCTTACGAACGGTCGCGCCATCCAGCGCCGCCGGTGCCAGCCGCTCTGCCGGGCCACGGCTCTCGCCACAGATTCACGTGCTTCCAGCGGTTGTTTGCATCTCTCACTCAACCTGCTTCACGTGCAATAAAGCCAAAGGTGGGTTTACGTTTTTCTGTATTTCAGGATGAAAATACAATTTCATTACCAATTTTGAGGTCAGTTAAGAACATCTGTATTCAGTGCAGTGTATGTTACTCGGTCATCTGTGTACAGAGAGTTAAATTCAGTTGTGCCCCTCCTTCCTTTTGCACAGGCATGTGAGATTCGAGGGAGGAGGGAGCTGTTGGAAGCCAGCAGCAGGACAAAGCCTGCAGAAAGCCAGCACTTCCCTGTCCAAACAGGACAGCCTTTCAAGCTTGAGAGACTTTTTTCTGTTTTGTACATTTGTGCTATTATCCCTGCTAAAAGGATTATTGCTAGCTAGTGAGACTGTGATCTTGCTGGTCTGCGTAAAGACCCCAAGCAAGTGTCCTGTAATAGTTACACAGATAACCTGCCCCTCTGGAATCTTCGGAACTGAGCTGATTTTGCAGTGTCTGTTTCAGGTGTACTCTGGTGGTTGCCAGCAGCACGTGTTGTGCTTCTCAGGCCTCGTCACCCTTCTGTGTCACTTTAATAAGGAAGAGCACAGTCCTGTAAATATCACTGTGCTTGGATAGACATGAGAAATGCTCCCAGATGTCAGACTCCAAGGCATAAACTTTAACAAGTGGCATCAGGAAGGAGTTTTCTTCCTCGTGTACAAGATGCACAATTTGCTATGTTCTTCGTTCTATAGAAGGGAGATCTCTAAGAGGTACGTTTCCCCACTGATCAGACGGATTTTGTCTGTTATGTCAGAAGGATCAAGACCAAGCAAACTAAATGACTGATTTAATAGGCCAGGCTGTCAGATCTAGGGAGCAGCTTCTCTAATCTGCCATGTGGTTCCTGTAGCAGATCAGTTCAGCAACAAGAACTCTTTCTTTTATTGAGGCTGAAATGATTTGGAATAAACCATTGTAAAACTGTTTTAATTTTAGGACTTTAAAGTTATGCTTATTAGGCCTAAGCCTATATACAGATTAATCAGATGGGATTTGTGATCAGAAGGATAATCGTAATCTTAAGTGTAAATATGAGCTTGTTGGCAGCACTTTACCTAAATTATGATACTTGCAGAATGGCCATTGGGTAGTGATGTGCAAAACTGGCGGTCACTCAGTTCCTGAAAGCCTGCTACCCTGTCATGTGGAACAGAGTAAAGGTCTGTGACCAGGCAGAGAGAATATATCAAACTGATCTGGGTCTCTTTTGTCTGTCATCTCTTGTACATGCAGCACATAAAGAAGGCATCGTATGTAACAGTGAAATCCTATAACTATAGGGCCTTCTCCATCCCTCCTGAGTCTTAATAGTGATACATGAGACGGCTGGTGGAGCCTGGGCTTTGAATTCTGCTGTGGATGCAAGAGGTAGTCCTTACTCTGAGGACTTTACACGTGTCAGCAATGATGTTATGGGGATGCGTATTACATTACTCACTCTTCTCTCTGCTCTGTGCATCTGCAAAGAGCTCCCGTTTCAGGGGTATCCACTGATAATCTCAATTTTTAAATGTCAAAATCTGTGTTGGAGAAAAAGGAGGATATAAAGAGTGCAGGTGACCCTTCAAGGACGAGTCTGTGCTTGGGGTCTGCTGCTGGGGGATGAACCTTTGTAATAAATCTTTAGTAAGAAAAGAGGCTAATTGTCAAAACAGATTATGGAGTAAACATCTGTTTACTTAGTCTTCTAATTGCATGGTTTAATTTTTTT
This sequence comes from Nesoenas mayeri, assembly GCF_963082525.1. Lineage (NCBI taxonomy): Eukaryota > Metazoa > Chordata > Aves > Columbiformes > Columbidae > Nesoenas > Nesoenas mayeri. The sequence continues at coordinate 6,788,519 of NC_137565.1, read as the reverse complement.
CTTTAAAAAGTATTTAAAGTATTGAACCCAGGAAGTTACACTTAAATATGAGAAGAAACTTCTTCCCAGTGAGAGTGACAGACACTGGCCCAGGCTGCCCAGGGGGGTTGTGGAGTCTCCTTCTGTGCAGACATTCCAACCCGCCTGGACACCTTCCTGTGTAACCTCATCTGGGTGTTCCTGCTCCATGGGGGGACTGGGCTGGGTGAGCTTTCGAGGTCCCTTCCAACCCCTGACACTCTGTGATTCTGTGACAGTTAACATTTTATCATCAGTAAGCACTTACGTAGATGCAGATTGAATATTTTCTTATTTTTGGTTCTTGCAAAGAGCTCACCTCTCACCCTTCCCATCAGCCTGGGGTGGAAGTTGCTGCATGGTTGGCTCCTTCTGTTTCTCCATGTAGAAAGATTTCAGTACCTCTCTGAGCCTCACGCTCTTTCAGTGTGGATGCTTGAGCACACAATGTTAAATGAAGCAGCTACATTCTTCTGTATTTTTAGGCTGGAGCCAACAGCTGTCCTAGTTATTCTTAAATATTCTCACAGCTCTATGCTGAAAAATGTCTGGGCTGGCAGTGGGTCTCTGTCTGGAGATGCTCCTCCAGCAGCAAGTTGGACTACATGGTTATTGTAGGTCCCTTTCAATGGGAACTATTCTATTCTAAGAATCTGAGATGTAACCCCTCAGAGTCCAAATCATCCCTGCTCCAGTTATTTCAGTGGTGCTGTATAGTTTTACAGCATCTCAGGGTTGTTTCCCACTTTTAGAATGGTTATCTCTGACATGGCAATGATAAGTTGTTCCTTAAACTATTGCCTAAAGAAAGAGCTGCTCTTTGAACATCTTTCTGAAGAAGATTTATCTGGGTTTTTTTTGAGAGCTCATTGGCTGTGTATCTGTAGACACTTTGTCATTGTGCAGAAGTTCCACTTATTCCTTTCTTCCGTTCTCGTGATGCTGTAACAGTGAGAAGGGCTGCTGTGCAGCTTCAGCAGACTGTGGTTTGGGGAAAAGCTGATACTGCATATGGATGAATTGTGTCACATCTCTTATTCATACCGTCCCGACTGAATATGTGAACAGACACAAACGGAATTTCTGCTTCACATTTTACAAGAAAGTTCAGCAGAAGAGCTGTCTATCATTGTAAATCAGTAAGAGAAGACTCCTTAGAGAGTTATAAGTGCTGTTTCTGACTGTTACAGGATCTTTTGTTGAGTATCTCGGGCTCAAGGGTGGGATAGCTGCTGTAACGTACCTACATTTCCACTGTGGGGAAGAGACATTTTGAATAGACAAAACAGATCTTTTGCAATACAGTAGTTTTATTCTGTAGCCCTTTCAGAGGAAACTAAAAAAGAATTTTAAATTAAACCTTGCATTGCTTTTAATTTAGAAAGTATGTTCTGTGTCCTGAAAACCAAGACAAATTTAATATGCGGAGTATGTCACAAAACTCTGTAGCTTCTTACCCCCATTTCCTCTTCCAGGGAAAACTCTGAGCTCCAGAAAAGGTATTTGTTGTATTCATTGTATTCATTGCAGCAGTTTGTGTTTTTCCTGTTTTTTGCTAAGTACTATAGATTTCTGATCGACTGTCTCAAGGCAGAATCACCACCACTTAGCACCACTTGCTTTGCTTCCTGGGCCTCCTGGCAGACGGGCTGGTCCATCCCACTCTGCAGCTAGTTGCATTTCTTACATGAAATCAATTAACACACTTTGTCTTTCTCCCACACCTCTGTTTTTGTGTCTAGTCTCTTTGAATTACCCCTTTACTGTCCTTCCTGGCTTTTCATACTTCATAAACTTTTTTAAAGCTTCTGTTCTGCAAGGCTGATAAGTGAACACGGGGCAGCCGGCCTGGGGTGGCCCTGCTCGAGTGACTCCAGAGGTCCCTTCCCATCCCCTGGGATTCTGTGGTTTATTGCCTACAGACAAACAGCAGCCTCCAAGGCTCCCACAAAATGATCCAAGCCCTAAAGGAAAGAATGCTTTTTGGTTTTAGCCTTGCCTCTTTCCATTCTTAATTTTTTTATTTTTCAGTAGCCGGTAGTGGTTTAAGCTGCTGGTGGTTGGAAGGCAGGTCCTGCAGAACGGCTGGAGTTGCTTGGCAACGAGCGGGAGCCCGGAGGGAGGCGAGGAAGAAAGAGCAGCTTCCGAATATGTGAACAACAGCATCCCCTCTGAAATCACTGGCGTGTGAAACATGAGAGTTTCCTCAAAGACCTGCAGCACTTGGGAACATTTCTTGGGGACATGAGGGATTATTGTGAATATCGGAACATGGAATGAAATTGTGGTTGCCTTTGAATCCTGCTCCTTACAGTGAAAAATATTTATTTCTAAATTTCCCATTCAGGAGGTCCCCTTCCCCTCTCCGACTGACAGAACTCCCTGTGCATTTGTGTTCGTGGCTCCACAGCATTGCTGCCGGTTCTTTGGAGTCCATCGGTGCTGCTGCTTAATGGAGCGGACAAGGTGTCACGGGTGCTGTGGAGCAGGGGTGCAAGGACAGATGCAGACATGGACATAGACACACACACGCCCACGCACGTTCTCTTTTCTCTCTGTCTCTGGCTGTTGCTCTTTCCCATGTGTGTGCTTGCTTTCCTGCCCTTTGCTCCCCCTATTCCTCCCGCCCTGCCCTGCAGCCCCTTGTTTCTGGCAAGAGAAAACCAGCCCACAAGTTCAACCTGCTTCCTTTGGGGTTTTTATGGAGTTGTTTAAACTTGTTCAGTAGAAAAGATCCCATGGAACTGAACTACGTAGGGACAGGACGCGTCTGCCTTTTCCAGCGAGAGAAAAGCCCTGCTGCCTGGGTCTGCTTCAGAAACTTGACCAGAAGCCTCACCTGTGTGTAAGGTCAAGCTGTGTATTTGTCAGCTTTTGTGATCAAATTAGCAGTGTCACTAAAGAAACAATTAATTTCCTTGACAGCTGGATTTTTTTAAAAAGTACTAGTCTTAAAGATTTGGAAGGTGCCTATTGCACTATTAGTCCAACCACTGATAAACAATAAATAATGCCGAAAAATAAGGCACAGTTTCAGTGCTCTGAGGTAGCAGAACGTTCCCCCGCTCAACCCCAAGCTGCGTTCCTTTGGAACCTGCAGAAGTGTCCTTGCAGAGGGGGCAGCTGAGCCTGTCCTGCAGAGGGGGCCAGCCCCTCCGGTGCAGAATGTGGCTCCGCTGCGGCACGTGCAGATCCCCCCATTGCTACCGGCCTTGCGAGAGGTGCAGATGAGCTCCCTGGTTGTCCCGGTGTGATGCATGTGTCAGGTAGTTACAGGGCATTTATTTGGCTCTTTGAATTTATTACTTGAGAGCAGACAGTGATGCAAGTCAACAAGGGAAGGCTGGGGGAAGAGGCTTCTCCAGGTGAGGACAGAGAGCAAAAAGGTACTTTTTGGTAAATCTTTGCCTCCCAAGCATTACTTTGACCCGCATCTTGACTGAATTACATTTGTCTCCATAGCAGCAGTAGTTGTGCTTCCTATGGAAAAAGGGAGGGGGAAGTCATAATTAGAAGCAGGTCCCAAACACCATGTTTTCTGCTCTGAATCATGTAATGAAAGAGCTGAAGCTTCTTAAGCCAATAACAGAGTCACCATCAACCGTTTGAAAGCAGACACCTTCCTTGGGAAGGCAGAGTTAAAATTTAGTATATATTTCCTATCCAATAAACTAGACAAATATGTGTTTTGCTCTAAGACTATCACATAAACATTTCACAGGCACAACACTACATTTAAATAATGCCTCTCTTGATGAACACAGTTACTAGCCAGAAAATTTCTATTTGTGACTGGAACTTTTGTCCTTGGGCTTCTTGCTCTGGAAGTCCCCCATCTCTGTCTTGCTGGGTGCTTTGCATTAATAGCTTTTCCCTTGCGAATAATGAAGGATTTGGCCCCCGTATTGATTTCTGAATATTTTAGAATATTGGCTTATGTGTGTGCCCATGACGAATCAGAATGCTGTTTAGCTACTTCTTCCCTGTGTTTCGTTCCCGTTTGTCCCTCCCGCAGATGTGTTTGAATGGTTATTCTGTTAATATTAGACTCAATATTGTGTGGACAGACTTCTTTCTAGTTCCTCATGTGGAGACCTGGAAATTACGTGTTCTACATATATCTTGCTTGTTGAAGTGTAGGACATGGAGTGTGCTGGGTTTGGTGGGGATTCCGCACGGAGCCAAACACGCAGCACGTCCAGCAGAAGCCGTGTCCATGCGGGGGCCTGTTCCTCAGCCCCAGCGTGGGTGTCAGCACCTCAGAGGGGATGCTCTATCACAAGATTAGCTCTAATCTTTTATTAACCTATTTGATCATTTCATGGTACCACTGAATAATTTGTAATTAGTAACAGGCACCTACAGCCCTCAGATAATTTAGCCTGTGTGACCACCTCCCTCCCCTGCCCCTCCAGCTTCATGAATCCAGTTGCCAGCAATAAATGCTGTAGGCTTTTTCCTTATCTTCAGTTCTGCATCTCTTTGAACTAAATTGTGCTACAACTCTCTAATTAGTCTTAAGCAACCAGTTTTTCTCAGCTGCTTCTCCTGTCAGAAGTGGTATTTTCCAGATAAGTATATCCTCATTTTTCAAAGCCCTCTCCTTGGTTTTTCAGGCTGGATTATACTGCTGTGAAAGGAGCTTTTTCTACTTGACTAAACAAAGTATTTTCTGTAGTCATTTTCAGTGTTTTGAAGAGAGTCAGCTGCTGAGATGTGAACCCCAGGTAACCTAATAAGGAAAATAATCCCTGCTACTGCTATACAGCGTAGAACAATCGATATTTATTATCAAGAGGACATGGTGAAATGCTCCAGTCCAGAAGCAAAATGCAACAGGAACAAAAGGTAGATGGACCAGCAGACCAGTATAATGTGCAAAAACTTTCCAGGACCTTGAATTACTTTCCTAGTGTGCTGTATTCTTGCCCTTTACTGGGCACTTCCTTGGATTGCACGTGTGTCTGTAGAAGAGAAGGAACCATAGATCGTGTGCCCAAAGCACCTCCCGTGTGGAGGCTGGAAGTGAATTTTGACTAGAAGTTGCACGAGAACTTACCATAAATTAACATCTAGAGAAGACACTTTCTCCCTTCTGTGGTTGTTGTGTGCTTAGCAGCTGCAGTAGCTCAGATAGAGTGTGCTGTATCCGATCATTAAACAATTGCAAGGTGCCCTGTTTGTGTGCAGCATGCTAGTTTGAGGCAGACGAAACGATGGATGCAGAATCATTGTAATGAATTGAAGGCTGCTTTAATAAATTCAGAAATAAAAGGATTTGATTTTATTATGCTTCATGAATTTGCCAAGGGACCTGGCTATTAGGAGCTTGATCTGCATCCCTCTTGCTGTGTTGGTGTGTTGTTAACTGTTGAAGTGCTGGGGTCTTTCAGATTGCCAGTCCAGGGAGTTCACAGGAAACTGTAGGTTGTTAGATCAAGTTGTTACTCTAAATCTTTATGTACCTGCTGAATGCTGTCCAATTAGCTGCTTGCTAAACTGTGCAATGACACAATAAGTGTGCACTTTGGGTAGCCTAACTTGCAGTCTGCTCGCCAAGACATCTCCAACAGGACTATTTTCTACTTGTAGTACATGTGATTGCTTCTAGATGATGCACTTCGGTTCAGCAGAGGGAATTTCAAGGTGTAACAAAGTATTAGAACTTACAAGTTATTAAAAATGAAGGGTTGTGCAATGAGGGACATAGTATATCGTATAGTTTTAGTTTCTTGCCAAAGATTAATTTGAAAAAGACACTTAAAAGATTTTTTTGTTGAGTTGTAAGATGAGATCTGACATCAGATGTGTCTTAATAACACACAGCCTTTTTCTGTGTTGCTGGGAAGCGGAGCTGGTGGTTCCTCTTTGGCCATTTCACCTTTAATGCACTGAGAGGAATTGAACTTGGATGGACCAACACTATCTTCTACTTAGCATTCGTATTATTACATCACTTGTCCACTGATTCAGACTGAACTTTACAAAGCATTAGCACTTGAATTTCTTGGCTTTGCGGATTACTGGAGAAAATGAATTGTTTCACTTTGAAACGGACATGAGGATTCCGTCCTCGTGATGGAGGAAGCTGCCAGCATGAGAGGATGGTTTCAGCATTTTCTGGCAATTGAATCACTACATACTGAGTGGCTTCCAACCTGGGAAGAGAAAGTGGAACCTTAAAAACAAACCCAAAAATCATGCTGCGTTTTTTTTAATCTTAAAGAATTCGGATAACTCTCTGACTTTGAAAAAGTGAATAATGTTTGCCATCTCCTTCAGATGTCAGGCATTTATGCTGCCTTTATTCTGGATATTTTCTATAGCTTTGAAAATAGTGCCAACATTATTACTTTTTTGAACAGAAAAAACCCCCACAACTTTAAATATAGCAGAAATGCCAGTCATTGGAGTGGGAATTAAGATTGGGACTGAACTAGCTCGCTCCCTTTTGTGACAGGTGTATATGCACAGCTCCTGCTTTGCTTCCTCTTAATTATCGTTACTCAGAAAGAATTTCAAAAACCTCCTGTTGATCATGTCAAAACAACACATTTTGCAATCTGTCCGTGAGTTAAATTGTTTCTTTCTGACAGCATTATGGTAAAAGGCATTATCTGAGTTGGAGCATTTTTTTGTCTTTACTCGAGTACCAGCTCTGCCATTTATAGAACTCTGCAGAATTGTCAATGCTTGCGTTTTAATTTATGGAAATCAATGAGTTTTGGGGTACACAGCCGATACTATTAGTATGATAAAAGGGTGTAGCTCCATGGTAGGTGAGCTCTGATGAGTAAAACCAGATGGAGTTCCTTTTCATATGTTCTTTTCTGTCCCTACTGCTTTTCAAAGCTTTATTTTTCCCTTGCATCTTCTTGGCAATTTAATGTAGAGCATGCTGCCACAAGTACTGTTGGTAACGCAGATGAAGGTGTATAAACAGGAACATGGAACGGAGAGCAGGTGTTTGCGGGTGTTGCAGGGAGGATGGGAACTCCCCAGGTTGCTTTATATGTGGTGCTGATGTGTCTGGAGCTGCTGCCCGAGCTTTGGCTTTGCTGGGACAAGGAGCGGCCATGGTGGGGGGATGGCAGCCCCACCATGGGTTACCTGCTCCTGGCTCCCTGTGATCTGATGCGCATCTCTCAGCAGTGAGGAGCTGCCACAAAGATAAACTGACTTTTCTGTTTGCAAGGGACCCAGCAGTGAATATTTTACCCGTGTTTGGATACTACAGTTGCCATTATTGTTCACCTCTGAGATGCTGCACTGTTGGGTGCCAGTCATGGCAAACTATGGCTCTGTACCTCTTCAGTAATATAAAACCAAGTTAAATTGTGTCGAGTTCATCTATTAAGGATTTTTAACTCTCCTGAGACTCTTCCGTTTTTTAGAGAATTGTCTCAGAACAGTATCAAGAGCTCAGGCTGAAGCCTCTCAGAGGAGGGCAGAATGCGGGAGCTGCGCAGCTTCACCCCCGAGAGCGATGGAGCCGGTGGTACCGCGCCCCCCTGCGCCCCCCTGCGCCCCCCTGCGCCCCCCTGCGCCCCCCTGCGCCCCCCTGCGCCCCCCTGCGCCCCCCTGCGCCCCCCTGCGCCCCCGGGCCGGCACCGCTGCGGGACCCGCCGTCGGGCCACGCTGCTGCTGGGCGGGGGGCACCGCCGCTGTGCGCGCCCCCTGCTGGCCCGGAGGTCCGTGCGCGGCTCGGGGGCGGGCCGGGGCGGGCCGGGGGCGGTGGCAGGACCGGGGGCTCCCGGCGGCGCGGGGGGGCGGTGCGGCGGGCTCTGCCCGCGCCCCTCTCTGCCTCCGTGCGGCGGGCGGCGCCGGCCGGGGCTCGCCCCACACTCGGCGCAGGGCGGCCGCGCACGATGTGCCCGGGAGCCGCGGCTCCCTGCGGGCCGCGGGCGTGAGCGCAGCGGCGGAGCCGCGGGTGGGCAGAGCCCCGCTCCTATGGGCCTGGCGGCGGGGTCGGCTCCTCTCCCGCGGGCGCGGCGGGGCGCGGCGCGGGCCTGGCGGCGGGGCCGGGCAGCATGACCGGGGGCTGCCGCCCCGCTGCGCCCGCCGCCGGCACCCGAGCGCGACCTTGATGCTCCGCGACCCCGCTCTACAAATATGATGAAATGGCAGCCCCGGAAGAAGGTGGGTGACGCGCCGGCAGGGCCCGCGGGGGAGCCGGGCTGCCCCGGCAGCCGCGGGCGGAGCGGCGGGGCCGGCCGGGTGCCCGTCCCGATCTCCGTCCCCGTCCCCGTCCGGGACAGCCGGGCCGCGCTCCCCGCCCCGCTCCCGCTGCGGGGCTGGCCCGGCAGGCGCCGGAGGCGTCGCGAACTTTTCTGTCCCTCCGGGGGCCGTCGCTCCCCGCCCCGCCCGGGCCGCCGAGGGGCAGCGGGGCTGGGCCGGGCTCCGGGCCGCCGTGTCCGCCCGCGGGGCCTGGCGGGGTCGGGCCGGTTGTCGGGCCGTTCCCTAATATGGCTGCGGGGCTGGAGCAGCGTTCCAACGCGGGGTCAGCGGCGGGGCCGGCGGCACCCGGTGTCCCGGGGAGGGGCCGGGGCCGCCCGTTGCCGGCCGGTGATCGGCGGCATCGCCCCCCTTCCCCGTGTCCGTGCGGTGGCTCCGCGGGTTCGATCCCTGGCAGGACGTTCTTCAGCGCGCTTGGCAGTGCGTTTTATTGACATTCTTTTAAGGGAAAATCTCGCAAACTGAATGTGCTGGGCTGCCCCTCCTCAGCAATGACCCCTTGCTTCTGGCAGCTGTGGACTATTATACTTTTGGTTTTCTGGTTGGTTTTTTTTTTTCCTTTCTTTTGGAAAAACCTGCTTGAACCAGCAGGGCTCCTTCTTTCTTTGTAGTATGATGTGTGATACTGTGTTTTACATCAGGGAAGAAATAGAAATCATATGTGAAATGCATGAGAGCGTCTCTCGCTTGCAGTACTAGACACTGAAATAAATAGTGCTTCAGAACGTCCTGATTGGAGTGTGTATTGCCACTGCTTCTCCGGGTAATCCGTCAGGCTTTGTGTCACTGATACCTCATCTCTTTTCAGCTGTCCTGAAGCTGTTCTTTCAATTTTTTCAAGCAGGCAATTGCTTCTAATGAGTGGAGTTCTTATTTCACATAATTGTCTTCAACAGGATAAATAGATGAAGGGCAAGCTTGGTGGAGGTGTCTGCATTTTTCAAGCCCCTCTGTGCCTCCTTTCAAACCGATTTTAAGATGTCTACAAGCTATAGATTTTTAAGTGTCTGTTTTTACTATTTTCAACTGAATGTGCAGTCACTCCTGTGGTTATGGCTATGGAAACCCCTCCAGGCCATGGTTACAGCAGTATCGACTGAACCACTGAAATATTATTCTTGGCTGCTGGCTGGACTCCTCGGCTCTGGAAGATTCCGTTTCGAGTGTCAGGATTCACTCTGCAGTATTGGCTCACCCATTTATGCTTAAATCACATTGTCAGTTGTTATTTCTTTTTTCTCTGCATTATCATCTGTGTCCAAATCAAATTGATTTTGGGCAACCTGATTTGACTGTGTAAAGGGCACAGAAGAGCTGAATTTGTCTGAACTGTCAAGCATTTTACTGGTCTGAGCAAAAAATGATTCCTGTTCCTGCTATGATGTGATGGAAACTATGTGCATGTTGGAATAGGTTCTGTTTTAACTGTAGTACCAATAAAATCTCAGCAGAGGTTATTTTGTCAGTGTTGCCAGCATACTCATGTGAGCCAGGGTAGGTTTAGGTTGGACATCAGGAAAAGGTTCTTCACCCAGAAGGTGCTGGACACTGGAACAGGCTCCCCAGGGAGGTGTCACAGCTCTAAACCTGAGAGTGTTCAGTAAGAGACTGGACAACACCCTCAGACACATGGTGTGAACTGTGGGGTTGCCCTGTGCAGGTACAGGAGTTGGACTCGATGATCTTTGTGGGTCTCTTCCAACTCAGGACATTCTATGATTTCTGCTGGCCCGGGCGCCTTTGTAGCGTTGCAGTCATGTGCTTTACAGAGCAGTTTCAAGAAAATGACTCACGCAAACCGCTCGAGAAGGCACTGCTGCTCCATTTCTGAACAGGACACACAATGCGAAGGCGGTGTAGTAGCTGCAGCGTTCCTGAAGCCCTTGGCTCTTCATCGCTGTTGGTCGTTTGTGAAAGTGACTGAGCAGTGATTTGCCCGCCTCTTTCCCGTAAAAATATCGAAATATGAGAGCTGTCAGTAGAAAAGCTGAACATGTGTTCTGCTGTACTAGATTAGGAGTCTTACTTGATTTATTAGATTTGTACTCGCCTTCTTTTGCTCTACCCGCTTTTTTTTTTTTTTTAATTCTTAAATGTGTAAGGTGTTTTGTTCATTGCATGATATTTGCTTTTACAACTGTTAAACTGTGCAGCATAGGTTCAAATGCGGTCCTGTCTGTAAACCTGGAGTAAGCTCCTTTGTTTGGTGATGCTAAGTGGCAACTATCACCTGTAGTGTGTAAGGCGTTATCTTGCCTTCAGCTAATGAAAAAAAGTTCGCATGCGACTGATCTGTCAGAAACCACGTATATTTTTCTAAGCTTAGAAAATTACTGTTGTTTACTAAGTTTTTCCGTGAGCACCAGAACTAATAAAGACTCTTGCCCTGTGGTCTTCCCCGCCTCGCCTCTGGCTCCATTTCCCTGCAGGGTCCCAGGTGTCTCTGCCTGGCAGGTGGCTGCTCCAAGTGCGGTGATAGTGGAATACGGTGGAACATGGTTCTCCGCAGACGGTCAGCGGGGGGGAGCCTGTTTTCTTGGGATCCAGGCTGCAATTCCAGCGGGTATCCCGTGCGTTGGGGTGAGCACAGCTGCACTGCCAGGCTCTTGGGACGATGCATTAAATTATGCATGATCTGGATACAGATACGGCTGGTATGTTATATTGATTATATTCTTTGAAAAAGCATAAAGCTAGTCGTGTTAATACGTTGAGTGGCTCATGCTGCAGGAATTGCATCTCTTTCCATTCGGTCCCTTATCGCAGCATCTCTCTGAAGGCATCAGGGTTTGCTGGGAGGGTGGGTGTGCTGTATTCCTGCCCTCGGGGTGCTCGCTCGCTGGGCTCCTTGGCACATGAAACGAGCCGTTCTGCTGCCGTTCTGCTGCCGTTCTACTGCTCTCCGCTGGATCTTGTCGCCCCGGCCTCACCTCAGGTGCTCTGATCCATCATCAGCTGGGATTCGCTGCAGCCTCTCGGCTGAGGGAAGGAGAACGTGGCTGGGCTGGTGCCGTGGTTTTGGTTGCTACTGCAGCCTCTTTTATCCATTAATAATAATTATAATAAGCCATTATACTTGAGATCACATAAAGGCATGCTGGAGTTCAGGTGAGAGAGCGCTCCTTTCAAAATTATTAAAGCCAGCATGTTGAAAAAAAGTGGTGTTTCAAGGTTATTGAATTTACCTTGTTTGTTATGGAGGAGCAATGTTGTCAATTTTGTGTGTTTGAGAAGCCTGATAGCAGAGAGTGTTTTAGATACTAAAAAAAATTGCATATAGGAGTCATTTGCTACTAAGCTTTTATGACTAAATGCTTGACAAAACCCGAAATCACTGGCTGTGCCAGGTTTCATGAAAGATTCAATAAATAATTAGTAACAACACAGTGATGAACTGCAATATCCCTTTGTTACTTACATGCAAAAGTTACGTATGTTTACCAAGAGCATTCAATTCATGTGTCCTAACTCTGCTATGGACAAATACCTTTTTCAGTTTTCCTGCAGTACAGAAAATATGCTCTTAGTAAATTCATGCAAATCTCATTATATTTCCGCCATAACTTACTCTTTGAGCTCTATATTGGTTTTTTGAAGTCTGAACCTATAGTATTATGATATGCCTAAGCGCTCCATTAGGGTTTTAAATATGTGCTCAAGAACGTAACAGCACATTCCATCTTGGTCGCTGTCATTTTTGAAAAGCGTAACAGCAGGATCCAGAAACTCAGACTCTTTGTTTCCTTTTGGCCTGTAAGCGTGCACCACAATTCATGGCTCCGTCTCTCGATGCTGTGCTTTAATCTGGGCACACACGTCCAGTTCTGTGGGGATGGAGAGGAACCGTTTGCTGTGCAATCAGAGGTGGGGGCTGAATGAGCCCGAACACCTTCTGTGAGACAAGGCTCTATCATTTCTGTAAAACAATGGAAAACCTTTGCATGACCTGGCTCTTGTCAGTGGTGCCTGTGCCGCCTGTTCCGCAGCAGCGCTGCTGGGAAGATGCTGTGAGCACAACCCGGGTTGTATTGAGAAATGTCGGGTCGTAGAGCTCTTTTCCTTGGGGAATGGAATTGGCTGATCCCTGGGCGGCTGCTGGTGTAAAGTGACCTTTTCCCCTGTGTTGTGTGGGGAAATGAGTTGTGCTACAGAAGGGCTGAGAAATGCTTGCAAGGCAATGATAATTTCTGCAAAGGAGCATGAGCTTAGTTGACCCTTGGGCTCCTTTCTCTACAGATCAGTAGGTTATGGGCAATAGTGGCTTCGGTTGCATCAGGATTTACCAGTGTGGCAAGTGCTCTGATTTTTAAAGCTGGAAAATCGAGCCTGCTTTGCAGAATTCTGCTCATACTAGGTGAAAATAAGCAGATTGTGGGGTTTTTTTGTTGGTGTGTTTTGTTTCCACCCCTCCTTCCCCACCACCGCTTCTTCCCCCCCAGTTGTAATACTGGCCATTATCAGAGAGCACTTCAAAGCATTCACAGTAAGCCTTCCTATCCCGTATCTCTTAACAGGCTTTTAAAATCTAAATCTACCTTCTTGTATGCTTAAATAAACAAAAATGGCTAGTATTCCTGACCTGTTAAATATTGTAGATCTTTTCCATTTAAGGCCATCCAGTACTTGGCTCTGGAATGATGTTATGCCTGAATTCATAGTGATCCGAGCTGGTATCTGTGTCAGCAGCGTGATGGAGCTCTGTCCTGCTTTCCTCTTGCAGCGACCTGGGAAAAGAAGCTGCTTCTCAAGCTGTCAGGTCTAAGGAGATGTAGGTTCTGTGGCTGAACCAGCTGCCAACAACAGGACTTGGCTTTTTGGGCTTCTCGGGGTAAATGCTGATCTCCATATATGCACAAGCTGTGACTGCAGGGGATCGGCTTGCTAAAGATTTCTGAAGGTTGTGGCCTTCTGGTGAATCTTTTGTAACAGACTTCTCATTTTATAATATTCTGTTGAAGTTTAACCTGTTTCTTCAACAGAACCACTTAAATTTGTTATAGGAAATTCCTTACTGTCTCCAAAAGAAGACGTGCCCCAGATTGCTGTGGTTGTCTATAACAAATTACGTTGTCAGATAAATTCCTTACTGTCCTATGGAGGCTTGTTCTGTCCAGATTTACTTGGGTACTAAAAAAACCAAATCTGGCTGGATTTTTGAACAGTTTTGTTCGCTTACCGATTTATATCCACTGGAAATCCAGAGTAGCGCAAACAGGGTGGATGTATAATGCATCTCGTTATTTTCTGTGATTGTTGATGTGATAATCAAACTGCTCGTAGCAGAAGTAGTTGCATGTACAGCTAAGGTAGGCTCCTGGGTTGCTTACAGAACTTTCTGCATTTTCAAGTGGTTATTTTATTCCTGTTATTTATCACTTCCAGCCACCCCCACCCAACCCCAGCATTGCACCAGGGTTGTCTCAGCTGGATGAGGAAAGAAGTAGCTCGAGGCGAACAAGCAAACACAGGGGAAGGGAATTGCACATTGCTTGAAAAAGCAGGAAATGATAAACACCAAAGTTTAACAATTAGTGCGGTCTGGAGAATTACTCTGTGTAGTAGGTTGTCTGATGTGAAATAGTGCGTTAGAGGGAAATTTTCCTAAGGGAAATTAGACTGGAAGATGCAGGTGGACTGTATGTCTCTGTCTCATTGAGAAGGGAGGGCTTCTGAGACACAATTAAAATTCTTTCCAATTATTCTCACAACAGACAGTGAATGGATACGTGTGACAGTTGAGTGACAAGTGTATACGCAGACTAGAGCCGGCAGACTGGGTGAATTTGGTTTCCTGACTAAAACTTCTGTTATAAGCTGAATTCATAGTGGTTGTGATTGGGTGTGGAGCTGAATCTGCCGTTCCTGATGCTGATTTCTTTGTTTTCCCTGCTGTGTGTAGCAATCTCTCCCTAGCCTGACGAGGCTGTGGGACAGGGGGTCCATGGCTTCTGGTGGGGCAGGACAACAGTTTGGTCAGTCATTGCACAGAACCTTGGGCCACATGAGTCAGTCTCCTGTTTGCTTGGAGTGTCCAAACCCTTGAGGCTTAAAAGACTGATGACCTGCCAGGTACAACATTTATATCTTAGGTTAATAGATTTTCTAATTTTAACCTTAATCTTATCCTGTTAATCATCTCAGCATTGACCGATTAATGTTTTGGTTCCAATAAGCAGCTAAAACTAGGATTCACCCCATTATAGATGGTCACGTTAGCAACATTAACCTGTACCCTCTTTGTAGACTTGTGTTTCACTGCAGCATAAGTGACCCCAGGTCCTGCCCGTATTGCCAGAGGCATTATTAGCAAGATTATTAGTATCTTTATGATCCTGCTGGTGGTTGACCTGTCCACTTCTATGCAAAATCTGGGGTTTCTGTAATAAATCCTAGAAAACCTGGATCCCACTCCAAGATAATCTATGCCATGTACACAAATGTACTGGTTTGTCCCTTTGGAGCCAGAATATGTCTAGTGCCACTTGATACAAGTGTCAAAACAATAATTATCTTAATGTCAAGCTGTATCCCAGTTCTGTCTGGTCTCTGGCAATCAGTGTTGGTAAACAAGGACGTGTCCCCCTCACCTTCTGCTGTTTGACTTCACCATGTCCTGTTGAATCCATTTGACAAATGCAGATTCCACTGGAACCCAAGCATTTTTTTTTGCCTGATAGTTATTTTAATTGGGAAATAATGTTTTCATTTGAACAGCATTGACTCCTTTGAGGTGTTCAGCCCAGACTTGTTAGGCGGTCTGGATGCAGATAGCACTGAAGCTCTTGACTAGTGCAAATGAGCACTTAAAGCTGCATTAAAATCACTTGTCCCTGAGTCACCTGAACCTGCTTAAGAGGTTCTTACCCAGGGTTTATAGGCTACGGCCCTGCACCAAGTTTCTTTCTATTGTGCCTCCATCTGAAGGGGGAGGTCTGAGGCGCTGGGGCTCATGACCTGGCTTTGTCACGGACCGAGTTCAGAAGGGTTTTCATTTCTGTGCGTCTGGTCTCTCAGTCGGGAGGGAGGGAGCCAGCCCTCCCCTGCTCAGACCCTTTTCTGCGCTGCCATGGAGACATCACCGCTGGCCATCGAACCGCTGAGATGGCGGCTCCTGCTGCTGCGGCTCCTGCCGCTCTGCTGCCGTCAGCACTTTCCCGCTTTGAATCCTGCTTTGATGAATTCTGCCTCCTCTGCGCTTGTAGCACAGTGCCCTGCGCCTTTCTGGGCATGTAGTTGTGGGATGTAATGCTTTGTTGCCCAACAGAAGCTGTCTCTTTTGCTTTGATACCTTTTAATCATTGAAATGCAGCATTTTGAGCTGTTTTTGCCATCTGTTTTTTGCGTGCACCTTCTCCTGGCTGTCACTTGGTGTGTGACAAGGCAGGAGATGCGCGCTCTACCCAGAGCAGTGGTGTGTGCGGGGGATCCAGCTGCGAGAGGGTGACCTGTCAGACTGGAGTACACGCAGTTCAAGTGCGACCGGGGACCTGGTGTGATCCCTGTGCATGAAATGTGAAGATTTCTGCAACAGGCAGAGTCCTGTGGATTCTGAGAAAGGTGCCTGCCTTTATCAGAAATCTATTCTCTTAGCTGTAGTGAAGAACACGCTCATCAGGCAGCACATCTGTGGAAAGAATTTAAAGGGCATTTACTTACTGGCTGTCAAATTAGAATCAATTTGTTGTAGTTTATTTATGTGCTTACCAGAAAATGCACTAAGGGAAACAGTCTAAAATATTGAGGGCTGCTGCTGTATAGCAAAGAGTACGCGAGGAATTCGAGGGAGCAGCAGAGGGGCTGTGTGAGCACTTTGATCTGTGTCAAAGCCAGGAGAGGATGGTGATCCTGCCAGCTGCGTGAATAGTGAACTGTGAACATGGAAAATATCACCGAAAAGCTGGCTTCTTGCAGACAAGCTTCAGAATAAGCAGGTATATGCTGCTGGCAGCGGTGTAGGGTGTTCATTTCTCAGGGGTGGTGTGTGGGTGCCAGAAGGGCCGGCACAGCTGTTTGTGGAGCTGTTAGCGTTGGTCACGTCGCTGAACCAGGCACAGATTTTGTGCATGTGTTTGTGTGACCTGTGTCAGCTTCTGGTACGGCAGTAGAGCAGGAACACCTTCCTTACATTAAAGTGTGCCTCGTGTTACCTGGAAAAATGCTCTAATGCCTCTCAGTGTGTTAGTCACTTGTGTATTTGAGTTTGGCTGTGGGAAATGGTTCCTAACGGAGCCGGCAGCCTGGTGCTGACTGCACTATGTGGTGTCCCTCATGTACTTGCTGTTTGCTACATAAAGCCTTTCCTTACCATGAGATTCCCTGCACCAGGATTAACTTCTAATTTAGTCCCATGTCTCTCGGGTACTGGAACTACTGTAACCGCTTTGAAGCGATCAGTGCTTGTTGTCCCCGGCTGCTTTGTTCTGCTCTCGAGATGAGCTGTGCTGGAGGAGACCAAAGGGGCCGCAGCTTTGTCTGCTTGTTGTTTAATGCATTTCATTCCTTTTCCTCCGCATCCCTGAGCAGGCTGTGCGCTGTGCTGGATGTCACTCCTGCACCTCCTGTCCCTGCTCCTCTGCCTCGGGTGGGAGAAGCTGTAGCGTTGCCACAGCACGGTTGTAGTGAAAGTGCGTGAAAATAGCAAATGGAATACAAATTTGTTCTTAATTTGTACAAGGAAGTTGCCTCCAGATCCCCTTCATTTGTCTCATAGATGGTGGAGGAAGAAACTCGTATTAAAAGAAGGAAAACTGCAAAAAATCTAATGATCTTCTTACAACATGAAGACGTGCTACTGACAGCACTCAACCACTGAACTACTAATTAAAGCCATATTTTAACAATATTTAAAGTTTTTAAATATGGCTTGGAAAACACAAAAGTCAAAAATAGGGATCAGGAAAAGAAATTTTAAAAACTGCGTTCCTATGTTTTCAGGGCAATATTTATTTCATATTTTTTTCCAACTTGAGGGTAGTTTCCAAGCTGTAACGGGTAAAGTTAAAGCTCGTTACTTAACTGTCTTTTAGATATTATTGAACTGACTTTACCAGGCTTTGTGAACAGCACCTCTAGTTTCTTTTCCTCATGGTTATGCCATACTTGCTCTTTGTGCCTCGTGTTTGTTCTGTCCAGATCAATATGCAGATTTTAGAAGGGGAGCAGTAAGCTTCCTTCTTTCTCAGCTGTACCAGCTAGTATATACTAATACATAGTTTTTGTCAGCTACCCTATTGTAAACATATATATATATATAAAATTTAAGCGTGGCTTTAACTCAGCAACAACTCTGTAGATCTGGAAACTCTTCAGAAGTGGCCTTGCGTGCTGCACCGCTGGGTCGTGCCCGGCCTCGGGAGGCCCTTGTGCTGGCTGCTGTCTTTGGTGGAGGTGCTCACACTTCTCTGGGCTGCCAAGCGCCTTGTCAGCGTGACCAGGTTCGTATTGCTTGCCACTGAATTGCAGCCACTGCAAGGTGGCATTTGGGCATTGCTGTAGAGCTCTGGGGCACTGTGGGCAGACCCCGGTGCTTATCTGTACCATTTACCCGCCGCACTTATCATGAAGCTGCTGCGTGAGCGGTGGGTTCGTAGGATCCTGGGGCTGTCACCATCGCATCTTCAGAGCATCTGCAGACAGCTCTGCCTGTCCCCTGAATGTGGCTTTTACCCGCACGAGGTCCTGATGGCTGAGTAAAGTGCTGAGCGGTTCATCATTTTAATTCTCACTGTTTCCTTTCAGCTTCTGGCACCTCTAGTGTTCATGAGACAATTCCATCTTTGTTTCAGGGTCACGGTTTAATGCGTGGCGGCTGGTGACAGTGCTTGCGAGCGGAGCTTGTGAAGTCTGAATTGGTTTGCTCGCATCTGCGTGAAGAACTGAAGCCAAAAGCCTCTCCTTCTAGAGGATTAGAATCACATCATTACTGGAGGCAGTTCAGAGAAGAGTGAAAAAAGTGATTAGGGGCCTGGAGGGACCGACGTATGAGGAAAGATCAAAGGGGCTAAATTTGTATCATTTGGATAACTGACAGTAAATGGGGAGCATGAAAGTCTGATTATTGAATGCGTATAACCGGGGAAGGGTCCAGGAGAAATTATTCAGGGTGGGATGCTGGGGGGAATAGGATTGCATTAGCAAGGGGGGAGCAGCTGTTAAATAGGGAAATTTCCCAACAACAAGATATGTTAGGGTATTTAATTGTCTCTTGCCATAAACCAAATTACTTGAGCTGTTGCTTTTTCATTTACTGATGATCAGACATGAAATGTTCTAAATAGAGGTCGAAGTATAAAGCCGAGACTGGTGCAAAAAATGACTCTATGGCTGTATGTATCTCTGGCCTTGGTGTCCACGTCTGCAAGGTCCAGTGTCAGATTTGGGTGGAACTTGCTGACGAGAGCTGCAGGTAGGACACTGTGAGAAACAGACCTTCCCTGGCTTTTTTTCATCAGGATTAACAGAACAGAGGAGGTCACTTGTCTGTACAGTTTGTCCTTCTGCAGTTATCTGGGATTTCAAGAAGTAATTACTGCACAGGGTCATGAGTTGTGTCACTTTGATTCAGAAGTTTGGACTACAGCCTAGATATTAAATTGGGATCTAGGACTTCAGAATTAGCAATTGCAGGAATTAGTGATATTTTAGATGATGTTTCCAGTATGCTGCTTTAAACGTATGCTTTTTGCTACGCATCGTGTGCTTTTGCATCTCACGGCAGTTTTATATTGATGCCTCTCCTGCTGAATCACTTTGTGAACAACTTGAAATGAGCCCGGGCTTCTGTATGAGCTGATTGTTTATCTTTTCTACTAATAAATGCAAAACACATTTTGGAAATTTTAGACCTGAGTTCCAGCTGAAACTTTGCCTTCAAGCTGCTGTCTGTTTCAGCTGAAGTGGTGGCTGGATTGGGGTCTTTTGGGTTGTCTGGAAAGTTTGCTTTCCCAGCTGGTTGTAGCACCAAAGCCTGGGAGCGGGGTCGTGTGCCATCGCTAACTCTGTGTTTTCTACCCCAGTGCTCATTTAAAGCAAATCTTTTGCATTACTCTGAGCATATCTTTGCCAGTATAAACTGTCGTACCAATCTATTTTTTCCTGTCTAGCTGGGAATAATAAATCTCCAGTTTGAGGGGATTACAACTGCTCTGGACAAGTATGTTTCATGTGACCAGTAAAACAGGATTAAGCCTACGAGGGGTTCAGTGGAACAGTGAGCTGATGATTACGGGTGTGTGAGCCCATGTACGCGCGTGTTCGGACCAGCGCGATGTGTCGGTGCCTTCTCGAGTGCTGGTGCCATTTGTATTTAAAAGCAATGGGGACAGCGTATTCATTTGCTGTTGTGTATTTCAGAGCAGAGGCTTATTGATTCAGGTGCCTGAAATCGTGAGGCTTTGAAGCAGAATTTCCTTTGGGAACAGTCATGTGAAAGGGCAAAGGGGGGGATGATTACAATTTAAACCTTCAGACCCTGCCGAATTACTTTTGCATTGTTTTAAATGAGACTGTATTGTGGAGAGCTACCCACATCGCTCTTTAACTATTGCATCCCCACCTGGGGCAGGTTATTGATACAAGGGGGGTTGAAATGCTGTGTGTGGCAGTTGGGAGACGGAGTTTGCCATGCAGAGATGTTCCTGTTGGACATGCGGTGGCTCTTGGCTGCTGTTCCACCAGATCACTGTACCAGATCTCCCAGTTGTTTATGAAAAGCACAGTCACAAAATAACATGCCAACATCGTTTGATATGTCGCTTTTCTAAGCTTTCCATCTCCCCAAAGGAACATCGGTTGTGTGAGACGTCTGCCTAGTAACTAAGTTTGTATTTGCTGATACTAATGTAGGATGGCAGTGAGTGTCCAGCTAGCAAGGAGGCAGCCTTCTCATGCTGAGCGGCTTCTTCCAGACAGTAAATTATTCAGGTTTTCTGTTAAAAGTGTTAAATGTGTGGTGGCGTCGTGTTTTTTTGTTTGGTTGTTGAGTTTGTTTGTTTGTTTTTTCATGGAATGACTTCTAACACAATGTCAGAATGCAAATGCCAAGATGGTCCTCAAAATACTTTTGTCCTAGTCAGGCTTAAGAGGCTCCAGGTCCAAAGTAGTTTTCCTGAAGAGATTGTTAGAGGGTTTTCTGATCTACTAATGTATGTTTGACTTATTTTCTGATTGCAGACTCTCTTGTGGGAAAACTGTCATATGGTCCACTTCTCTGAGACTGGATGAATGTTTGCAGTTTTTCCACAGCAGCATAAACGTGCAGAATCTGTATTCAGTCCCATTGAGGAATAACTCTAGCGCATTTCTTATCAAACGATAATTATAATTTTTGTGTTACATATAAAATTGGAACATCTGATAGTGAATGTTCTACGCGATATTTATAACAACTCTCCATATTATTTTCAGTCTGTGGGGATCTGTGTTGATTCCTCACAGATCCTTGTCTTCCCCATATTTTTATGCACTGAGGTTGATCAGGAAAAGCTTGCAGCATTGTGCATTTCTGAATATGTTGGTTGAGAGCTGTCTCGTGGCAGTGAATCACTTCTAGTGCTGCCGTGCTGCTACAGACCTTACTGCACAATGTCATTAATAGACAACTGCTTTAAAACCAAGCAAAGGTTTTACAACGTGCAGTCTTATTACTCTGTTAATTATGTACTTGCTAACAAACGATGGTTTCTGCTTTCTTCTGCAAAATAAAAAGAATTGCGTTAAAGAGGAGCGGGTTGTTCTCCTCGGCAGTACCATGAAGGTGAGCACTGTGAACAGATGGTGATGCTGATACCGAGCACGGAGCCGTTTGCTCAGTGACCCGCTGCTGAGAAATCACAGAATCATAGAATGTCCTGAGGAGATAGGCCTGTACTTCACAAAACTGGTGTAAGTGTAGGCGGAAAGGGGAATTCATTAGCGGAAAGGGGGATTCGTTAGCAAGCGCTTGCCTTTTGTGTGGGGAGAGCTGCAAGCACACAGCTCTGCTTCTGAACGCTGCTCTTTCCTCCCAGAGATGCTCAGGGGAATAGCTCCGCTCAGAAGAAGAATTCTGTCGTTTAAAGGATGAACTAGGAGGTAATTGCTTATGCCACCGGGTCACTCAGTATTGATGGGCGCTGCTTCAGGACTCTTATATGTGTATAAGTCCTTGGTGGTTGAGAATTGACTTAAATCCCGCAAGCTTTGTTGTGGGTGTTAGGCGCCTGTGTGTTCATCTTATCTAAAGCAGATTTCTAGGAAAGCAGATTTCCAGGACAGATTGAGTTGTGCTCTTTGATCCTATCATGGGTGATTGAGAGTGGTAATTGTGGGATTTCCTTTGGAAATACAGGGATTTGTGCCTGCTGCCGTACAGTTGCTGGTTAAACAGAGCAGCTATGGGTTGCTGCGTGTGTGCCTGCCCATCAGAGAATGCTAAAAATGTGAGAAAATTAAAACTAAACCAGTAAAATTGGCTGTTAAAATCTGAGTGTGGAAAGCTGGAAAGCTGCAGATAATGGCTAGACAAAGGCTGCGCAGTGCTGGTTGTACTAGAATGAGTATTTCAGTGGGGTCTTTGTCCTCATTCATACTTTCTTGACTTGGTAGATTCCCTGTATTTTTCACTTACAATTAGGTACAGAGTTCTGCTGAGTGAATAGTGTTTAATGTCATCGAGCTATGACTGGGGGCTTCCAGATACTACAGACAGCAACAGTTTTTCTGCTATTGTTCATTTTGGATGCCAGGAAGAACACGTGTAATTAAACAAAGTGGGTGTCTTTGCCAGAGCTGCAGACACTGTACTTGAGGCAGTTGCAGCGGAACTGGGAAGCCGATGTGGAATTCTAATAAAACTGCATGCAGGGACTTGTTCTCACGGTTGTTTGTCCGCTGGGCCGCAGTGTGTGTTTGGCAGCAGCGGGTGTGCGGGGTCTGCGGCAGGTTTGGAGGTTTGTGGTAGGTTTGGGGGTTCGTGGCAGGTCTGGGGCTCTATGACAGATTTGCTGCAGCGCTGGGGACAGCTTGTGTCGCTGACAGCTGGGGACAGGCTTGGAGACAGGACAGCGGACACGGCTTTGTGAAGCCAGGAGCCCACAGGGAGCGTTCCAAATTAAGAGAAGCAGATTTGTAGTTCGTATTGTCAGTCATGTTTATTTTTCCCCAAATATACTTACCTTCCCGTTTACCAAGGCCAATAAGTCCGGTTCCTGGGCCAAGTGTCTCTGCTCACTGTACGTTTTAGAGTGGGAGGACGGGACTGACTGCTTTGGCTTGATGCATTTTTATTTTGCCCCGTGCTGCAGCTGATGCAGCTGGTAGGGCACTGGGAACTGGGGTGAGGCTCCAGTTTGAGCTGGATGAGCCCAGTCTGGTGCTGGTGGTGGGTGCTGGCCTGGGCAGCCCCAGTGAGGGGGTGTCGGGCGGCACTGAAGCGAGTTCAGAACCCTTGGGGATGCACATGGCGTGGCTGCTGGGTCTGCACGTTCTTATCTGAGCGTGGCGTTGGGGAGGGTGAAGAGGCTGTTTTCATCACCTCTTCCCTCTGGACCCTGCTCGTTAATCTGCTCAGACCCATCCGAGTGTCTCAAGGCATGTTGGACTATCGTTAGCTGTGAGTGAACAGCTGCTGACCCAGTATTGACACAGGGATAAATTATTCAGTGTGTCTTATTTGGGAATTCAAACGCTTCGTGATGAAACCTGCAGAACTATATTATGTCTCTGACACTCTGAGATTTCATTATTTTGCCATCAATTATTCACTAAGCCTTCTTGTTGAACTCCTGGCACCCTGATGGACTTGCAGGCTGGTGGCAAGCAGCAGACGGTACTTTTCCACGCTTTGTTCTCGTGGCTTTTTCGTGGTACCTTGTGGAGGAAATTTTCCTCTTGCTTACTGTCTTAAACCTCTTCCCCAAAGTTATTCAAATTTTTATAGTTCGCATAAAGAGGCCACAGCCATCCCTATTGTCTGGAGATTTCCCCAGCAATCTGTAATTATTACTAACTTTCCCCTTCCTTAGAGATGCGTTTTAGTTTTCACTATGGCTGCATTTATCTTGGAAGAACGCGCAGTGAAACAACAACATGCCGTTTCGCAGAAAATCTCCTGTGGAAATGCCAAAATAGAGGCCAGTGGAAGAGGAAGTTGCCTAAGGTGTTTAACGAAGGGTTTGTCCTCAGGAGCACTGCTGATGAGGCTAACGAAGGGTTACAGCGCCGAGCACTGGGATGGACACTCTTGCTCTGTGTTGTCCCTCCTCCGAAGGCACAAGGGGATCAGTCTATAGGTTATTCATTTCGTGGCTGTTGTGAGCAGCAGTGTGGAACCTCTGAGGATCATGGTGCACAGTAACTCTTCATGCTGGTTCTCACTGTCTTGGGTCAGTGCTGATGTGTGCCAGAAGGAATCCTTAGCCATTTGCCCTTAGCATGGCTCTGTATGATGGATTTTACAGTGCACTAGAGCACAAAAATTGCTAATTTTGGACTTATCTGTTGCAGCCCCACTGAAGAATGACACCTATTCTGGAGTCAGTCCATATACTGTTCTAAGAACAAAAGAGAGAAGTGGTAAGGCAACTCAAATGAAGCAGCTGTTTAGCAGGGAAATAATATACAATTGGCCAGTTTAATGGTACCTCTTGACCCTTTCAGGGCTACTCAATAAAGCTGGCAGTTCCCATAGCAACTACTAAATTGGTGCTTCAGAGATCTGTGATAAAGGAGGTGAGTCATTGTAAGTAAACACAGGGTTGCTGTTTCTCCCCTTTGCATTACAAGAGTAATGATCTGGCAAACTTGCTAAATGTGACACCCCTCCTGCAGAATTTTTCCCACGTTCACCTTGGCCAAAGAGATTTATATATTTAGTACTTTTGCAAATTTGATTTTTCCCCTTTCCCCCATCATCAACTTTCTCCTTCTTGGCAGGTGGTGCTGAGTGAGTGCAGAGGGGGCCGAGCCAGGGCTGGGATCCGGGGACACCCGCCTGGGTGTGAATACGGGACAAGTCACCATTATCCTGCACCTGTACTACTCTGTATTTCATCTTTTGTCTTCTGTTGGCTCTTGGAGATTGTGCTGTTGTGTTTTTTCTGTTTTTCGCTTGTTTCTATTCTGAGATAGGGATGTAGCTCAAGATCAGGGGGGTCTTTCAAATGGGCCCATGGAGATGTATGCTGGAAAAATGGCTTCACAGGTTGTTTGCCACAAACCCAGCATAGTTCTGGAGACTGTCAAGGCGTGTTCCAGCACACTTGCATCTCCACACACCTTTGGTTGTATGCAGAGCTGTTGTTTCAGTGGAATGCATCCTGTATGTTGGAAAAATGATCTGTGTTAAAATCCTGAAATGCCTGGTTAAGATACTGCAATGCACTAGTTCTTTTGACATTCAAATTGCTATTTACATTTGGTGCTGATCAAAGTTTATCTGACTTTCAGCAGTTATAGAGGTTTTGAGTCATTTGGATAAAATACATTGGTAGGAGACCTGATTCTCTAAACCTCCCTGTTCCCTCCTTTTGTACAAGCTTAGAACTGTGGCAGCTTTAATGAAATCTCAGAGGGTTTCTGCTGGATCTTTTCACTCTACTGTTGACTGCTACACCTAATATCCATCCACCTCTCTCTTAACAATGCTGATGAAAATACTTCCAGGTGAAAATGAGGAGCGAACTTGCTAGATGACCCCAGAAGTCCCCTGTGCTCCTGCAGTGATTGCTTGGAGACTGTAACTTGGCAGGAGGTCAGAATGAGTCTGTGTAAGACACTTCGGGGATGTCAGTGGACGTGAACTTCATGGAAACGCTGAGCTGTCACCTCTCCTTCACATTTGATTCAGATTTCTAGATGGGATGCTTCAGGAAGATGATACTTGATTTCCCAGTGTTCATTTAAGCCACAGAGTTTTGGTGTTGAAACCATAAGATGATTGCAGCATATGTAATTAGTAGTTTTAATTTTCATATTGGCCAACTCCAAAGAGATCATCTTTGATGTGTCTAGGTTTGTAAGATTTGACAGATAAGTGTTTGCGAGGGATGTGTTCAGACTCGGTCGTGCGGTTGGAGAAGGAAGGCTGAGCTGCTGCTGTGTTGGTTTGTGTAGGTGGTTCAGTGTCCTGAACTGATTTTGAGCCCTGTGCTTTTGCCATAGACAGAGGAGAGCTACAAAGCTGTGGAGATCTGTTATACTGCTTTTCCACAGCCCATCTAGTCAGTGGTTTGTTCTATAACACATTGGTGTAGCCGTACCACACCTTCGGTGTAACCATACCAGCATGGAGGGATTTTGCAGATGGTGAAGCCAAGAGGGTCCAGCCTTCTGGGCAGGGGAGGAGCACCTGGATTTGGGGAAAACCCAAAGCGTGGAGGTAGTTTTGCGTGACCGAAGTGCTGGGACCTGCCTGCCACTCAGGAGAAGAGCTGGGGGAGAAGGACGTGTTTTGGGAGGTGGGGACGCGGCAGGACGCTGGTGGCAGCGGGTGGCAGGTTTGGGGTGAGATGGTCTGTTGATGGATTCCATCCAGGCAGCCAGAGCACTGCCTAGGGGGTGACAGGGATTGTAATAAATTTGTCTCTCTTGTGGTAATTTAGGTTCTGTTGCTTAAGAAACACTCACCTGCAGTCATTGCACAATGTTAGTTTAATCAGCATTCACACAGCTGGAAAAGACCCTTTGTCTGAACTGTGAATCACCTGTTGGGACTGTCCAGTCCACGAGTGCTGCTCGAGCAGACACGGATCTGTGAAATATTCCCTGCGGGATTTGTTGTGAATGCCCAGCCTCATAACTGTGGGCTCACCAGATGCTTTAATGTCTCATTTCTGGATTTTATTGTGGGTTTTCAGTGTGATCCACCTAAACTCGCACAGCCTGCCAGCGTGCAAAATGGAGAAATGCTGAAGGGGGGGCAGTCATTTGAGCTGCTGCTCAGATGAGTAATTCGAAGTGAGACAATGAAACTCTGTGCTGGAACAGTCAAGCTGAACAGCAAAAAGAGTTCTTGTGGTGGATGTCTTCCAGTTTAGGACATGATTTTTATTATTCCCTCATTTCCCTTTGTACTGTTTTTTCATTTGTTTTTGCTTTTAAGAGTATAAGAACAAATAGTAGCATATGTTTGTATTCTTGAGCTCTGCAAAGGTTCTCAACACTTTCAGCATTGTTAGAATTGGGAGAATTGTGTGCAGATGTACACTGGCCATGAATTATAAAACATTAATACAATTTAAATCATAGTACAGTGCTGAAACTAAACAAAACACTAGGTAATATGGTGTGAAAACCAGTCCTGCCACTGCCCCAAACTTCACTGAGAAGCAGCCTACAGGTGTAATCTAATCCATTTACTGTAAGTTTTGTGTCATTCTGTATCTATTAAATCTCTAACAATACCTTACCAAGATTGCTATTACTTCTGAGTAGGGTGAAAGGTGTCTTATCTTTTCTTCTGCAATTTGTAAAACAAGTTGTTCAGCCAGAAATCGGACATAACCTTGTCCCTCTTGCTGGGGAATTCTAGAAGATGCTGCACTTGCATCTGTGCCTGTCAGCCTTAAATACCAGAGGCTGGTTGCACTTTCCCTGTGCTGGATTTGGGCATCAGTAGGTGCCTTGTAACTTGTCTGGAGCACTTTTCTCCACTTGTGACTGGTTCTTGCTATTAAATAAGGCTTAGGAGTTGTAGCTGATAAAGACGGGAGGATTGTCTGGCACCACACTGTTAGGAGGGTGAAGGATGCTCTGAAGGGGGGTCTGGGTTGTACTTGCTGCTTCTAGCGCAAGCCCAGATGGGAAGAATGGAGCAGCAGCAGCAAAGCTGTGCGAGGGGGTGGGCTGTTACCTTCTGTGCCAACCAAACCAGCTCAGCAAAGATTTGACCCTTTATTACTGATGATTACATTTAATTCAGGTGGGCAAGTGATCTGTGCACAGTCTCTCCCACTGCAGGTAGTGGAAGCACAATTAATAAGTAAATGCTCCTTGGATAAAGCAAGGCATGATATTTTACACCCCCATCCTGTTTTTCTGTATAGGCTCAATGTGGCTTAGAGGAAATTTCCATTTCCGAGTAGATTAGTTCCTGTAAGAGACACCTTGGCCCTGGGTAAAGGATAAATCATCTGTCTGCAGAGACAATAAACTCGTCAGGTCTCTGTTCTTTAGGGCAGGCTAAGGGTGGTGCTGCAGGTGCCAGCCGGGTGAATGGGCTGTGAAGGAAAATTGTTAATCTAGGGTGCACCCCTGGCTTTGTGACAGGGGTTCAGATCATACGGGCTGCAAGCAGTATGTATGCGTGTGCTGCATGTGTTCTGAATTAAAGCGCATTCTTCCCTCTCCTCACATTCCTGAAATCCCACAGCAGAGATTTGTCCTGTATTTTTCTCCAAAATTTGGCTGTAAAGCAGTTACAAGGGGAGAGGAAAGATTCAACCTGGTGCTTGGCCCCAGGAAGCCACAGCGGCTGTTCCCACGTTTTCCCCCGTCCCTTGGTCACACGTGTCGCGTTGGTGGGCGGCAGCGGGTCCGGCTGCGAGCATCCCGCACGGCCAGCAGCTCCGTCTGTCCCGGAGACGTTCTGCAGACTCAGGACAGGCCAATTAAATGCATCATAGATTATTTGTGCTATTTTTGGCATTGTCTCCTGATCTGGCAAACCAAGGGAGCATTGTGGAAAAAGCGTTTTCTATGTGTTTGCCTTTCCTGTCCAGATAGCTGGTTGTCCAAGGTCCGAAGCAGACATGAATATAAAGGTGTTTTGAATTTCCTCCCCTGTGTACAATGGGATTCTTTGTCTGAGGCTGAGGCTTTTTTTCAAGTTTTCCATGTTTATTTGACAGTAATTTTCTGCTCAAAGTTCTTCTCATGCTGTTCCAGTTTTGCTCTTCTGTCTCCATTATCCACTTACAAATCAGCTGGCAATTCATTATGTAAATGAATCTCTGAGTGTGAAGGTTGATGACAGACTGATCAGCTGAGCCCCAGCACAGCGGCTGGTGTGGGTGTGTGACAGCCGAGGGACGGGCCGGTGTGGGTGTGTGACAGCCGAGGGACTGTCCGGTGCAGAGGCAGCTGTCGGGGGGACAGAGAACCCAGGGCCAGGGGACTCTGTTGCTGTGACCCCAGGGCTCTGTTGCTCTGACCCTGGGGTTGGGGGCTCTGTCACTGTGACCCCGGGCAGCAGGTGCTCAGCAGGACCTGCAGGAGTGCTCGGAAGGGTCAGCCGTGCACACCTGCTCTGTTGGCACTGTACTGGTGATGTGTTTGCCCCACATCACGGGGATCGTGGGGTGGCCGTTTATTGGCCTGGCTGTCTTGGTGTGGTGGCAGAATGCTCTCACAGGGCTCCTACATGGCAGGTAATCCCTCAGTTCCAGCTGTCTTGAAATACTTTGGCCAGTGTACCATCCTGCCCAGGAAAGAGTGTAATATGGATTACTGTTAGACAAATGCTAAATCATATTCCAGAAGCATGAGCTCATGCTTCAGACGTACAAGAGACCATGGTAAGACAGGACTGAACTCCTGCGGCTGCTGCTTCCCTCTGACTCTTGCGAGTGTTGCGTACGGACACGTGAGGATCTGAACAATTTATTGCTGTGGATTCTACAGGGAAAAATGGTATGAGCCCAAGGAGTTGTTCCAGAGCCTGCTGTAGATGCCAGTACATCATGAGTATTTGCGTAGATCCCTGGTCCAAAAAATTAAAGTCTATTTTGATACTTATCCAGTAAGAAAAGCACTGAGTTTTCTTGGGCTTCCTTTACTGGGCTTGTTCTTATTTAGCAAAATCCTGGAAAATGTAGAGGTTCCATTCATCTTCATAAGTGCTGTTTCTTTGTACTGTATTTTTATCTTCATTGCATGTTTTGTATTAATTATAAACAAATTACTATTACAGTTCTTGCTTATTGATATTAGAAGGGTTAATACAAAATTCAGAACCTCTTTTAATACGAGCCATTTCAATTATGGAATTTACTTTCTAATCCTGTTTCAGATTGCACATGAAAATCTAATATTCAGGGTCTAGACAGTTATCTCAATGGGATCTCAGATGATGAAGATCAAAAAACTAACAAGCATGTTTATATTTGCATTTCCTGGACGCTGTAGCAGTCAACCCAGTGGAAGCTCTAGTAGGACAGACAGAAATTCTCCTTGTGCATTAAATGGGCTGTAATAAACACAGATGAAAAATACTTGCCTGTATAGAAACTACACTGGTCAATAAATTGAGCAGAACAAATACGACTCGTGCTTAGAATTGTAGGGACAAACGGTGCCTGACTGGGCATTGACTCTGCTGCAGCCCAACCATCGCCCACCTCCGTAAAGCTGGAGTGTCCTGCTAGGAACGTGTGCCGATTTCTCTTGTTCATACAATTTTTCTAAAACTAAGGGCAAAAAGGCAAGTCTGAAATAAACAAGGTGGGGCGGGGAGAGCAAAATCTGAGTGAGATGGAAAGACCTGTTAGTTTTTGATGAGTCCTGTGGATTATGAGCCCCCATCGCTGGCATTCTGTACTTGGACTTGCTGTATGAGCAGCCTCTGTTACAGGGACGATTTTCTGCATGGCTTTGAAGTCTTAAGTGCCAAATACATTTTGCAAGTTAATTAATTAGAATAACAACTATTTTTGCTTCCAGAATATCAACGGTGCTTTCAGTGGTAGTGTGGCTAAAAAGCACTATTTCTTCTCTGTCCTCCCTCCCTGGTCATCTGCACTTGGCTGCATGGGATCTGTAAACTGGCTGAGGGGAGGCTGGTTGTCCAGTGGACTGAAGAGTGACTGGATGAGACTGCAGTGTGGCCAGGTTTCCCAAGACTAAAGGTCCATAAGTGTGTGGGATTACTTCCTGGCAACCTCTCGCATTTAATATCAGTGGCTTGGTAAGATTTGCTGTGTGGTAGAGTTGCCTGTTAGCAGCACCTGTGCAGCAGCAGTGCAGAACCTGTGCAGAAGCCGTGCAGCACGGGGCTGGCTCTGGCTGCTGGCGCTGTGACCCCCGGCCACGCTGGGGTCCCCGGGAGAGGGAGCAGCAGAGCACACGCTCGGTCACACCAGCACAAGAGAGGAGAAAACAGGGAGGTGCATCTAGTGCCAAATTTCAGCTGAGAGTGAGGCTTTCTTTGTGCACAGTGCCTTGCTGCTGGGAAGTATGATGCAGAGATTTAACTGATGAAGATTATTCCAGCTCTTTGTATTACATCGAGTATGCAAAGAGCCACGGGTTAGAAAGCGCCTGCTGTTTGTTTGTCCTGTCATTCTCTTGTTGTTTTAATCTTCTTAAAAGGAATCAATATTTTTTTTCCTCACCCAGGATCACTGGAAACTTAATGGAACTTTTGTTGTAGAGTGAGTACTCTTCTCTCTTCACATAGTATGATTAAAAATGTATAGTTCGCTGAAGCGTGGGAAGACTCGGTCTTTGTCGGGACTGGAAAGCTGCTCCTTGTCTCATTTCTTCAGCTGCAGTTGCTGGCTCCCTGCCTTTCCTTTTCCTCTCCTCTTCCAAAGGGTGACTCTCACCATTTCCTCTTTGCAGATTTTTTTCCCTTGATAGAGAGTCTTCCTTCCAATGCAAAACTAGCTTGTGCATGCCTCTTGAGGAGGAAATAGGTGATGTAAATGCTTTTTGTTTGTTTTGTTAAAGGTCTCTGGGGAACACAATGTGTGGAGAGTGTTCTGTATATGCTGGAAACTGGAGGAGAAAGGAAGGAAGGGGTTTTTGCAGGAGAGAAGTTGGCCAAAATATTCCTTTCAGTTACAATTAATAAGATTTTCATTTGGGCTCTGAATGCTCTGTTTGTATTCAAATTAAGTGGTTTTGAGGGGGGCACTTCCAGGAATAGATGTGGGGAGAAGATAAAAGCACTTTCCAGAAAGGACGTTGGAAACACACGGTGCTGAACTGGATCCTGTTTGTGGGTCTCATCGCTGTCTTGTTCCTTCTGTCCCCTGGAGCCCATGGCGTCTCCTTGCTGCGCAGAGCTCAGGGCATGAGCACTCGGTTTCCTCAGCGTTCAAGGTGTGCTCAGTGCCCCACAAAAGTGATAGTGTTGGATGTGCAGGTGGGAGAAACCAATGTCCCCAGTGCGGCCGCTGGTGCATCCCCGCTGGGCAGTGAGGGTGGTGGAGTTCAGGACTGGCAATGGTGAGCAGGACAGGCCTGTCACTGAGTTCACGACAGCGATGATGAGCAGGACAAGCCTGTCACTGAGTTCAGGGTGGCAATGGTGAGCAGGACAGGCCTGTCACTGAGTTCAGGGTGGCAATGGTGAGCAGGACAGGCCTGTCACTGAGTTCAGGGTGGCAATGGTGAGCAGGACAAGCCTGTCCCTGGAGAACGCTCTGAGGCCATGGCCAGGTTTCCCCCCTTTTCTGATGCTGCAGCTCTGGGGTCGTTTCTCCTGCTGGGAACTGATGTTCACTTGGATTTCTGTAGGAAAACTGTAAGTAGCGCAGAGGCTTGACCTGTGTTTTATTTAGCTTGCTTTTTCTCTATTTCTCTTCATGCGAAACAGGAAAGCCAGGTGTTACCATATCTGTATGTTCCTTTCTGGCCTCTGCAGCCTTAGTGTGCAGGATGGGGTGAGGGAGGATCGCACTGTGCGTGGTCCCTTCTCAGCCCTGGGAACAGAAACCGCAGCATTCCCGTTTTCTGTAGGCTGGGGAAGGCTTGTCTGCATTGCCTGTAGCATCCTCTCCCTCCTGCCTTTTCCCTGAAACGCTGTGTATGAGTGAATTTGGGGTTTCTGGGCTGGGCTGCGTGTGTGCAGTGGTGAGGAAGCTGTGTGTCCTGGCAGCCTGTGTTCTGAAGGGGCCGTGGCAGGTCCCACCGCCCGGGAAGGCTGAGGTGCTGGAGACACCCACATAGTGTCAGGTCCTGTGCTGGCTGATGCGTTCGTGCCCTTGTCCTCGATAACTGGTTGAGGCAGGGACGCTGCTCCTGGACCAGCCTTGGTGGCTGGAAAGGTCCCTGTGAGACACACGCTGCGTCAAACTGCCTCTGTCACCCGGTGGTAAAGAAAGTAATTAAATGATAATTCTGGGAAAAAAAGGACTTAAAAGTGTGTGCCTTGATTTATGTGACAGCTCGGTCACTGCTGGGAGGGCTCGCGCTTGATGGCTGCTGAGCATTGTTAGTGCTTTGTATTTTCTTTGATTTAAAGCGTCATGCTAGTAATCTAATTAACATTGAATTGGGTTTCCAGTACAGTAGCTTGTTTGGTTCAATAAGAACACATTTATACTAAAGGTTAATGAAAAGAATTTTACTTTCATTGATTTCTTTAAAAGTGGTTCTACAATCAAGGCTTACTAATGGAAAAGAGATTAAATATTCATGTCTATAAATTTCTCATGTCATTTTTGATTTTCCTTAATCTCTGCCTCCCTGGATTGGATTCCAAAGTGTCTGAAAGCCCTAATGAAATACCAGTTTGGATATTAATTGGAGATTTATCCTGTTTATGTAAAAATACTTCCACAAATGTATACCTATTGTATCTTGAGCGCAGGTTTCCGTTACAGATGGAGAGAAATAGTGATGAGGCCTTATCCATGAAAGCAATACAGGAAGCCAGTCTCAAGGAGCTGTATTATGCTCTGAAAGAACTTGTAAAGAAATGCAAATAATGTTATATCTTCTGTTCTGGCAGTGTCATTGGTGCTATTGAAATAGCTTTGAATGAACCAGAAGTGCAGCAAAGTTTGCATCAGAAAGGTATTATTTGGGCATGAAGATAAATCCTAAATCATGGGCATCAAAGGTGCTTGAAGATTCAAGACCTTTTTATAATACAGGGTCCAGATTGTATGTGCTACAAACATACCGAGTACTTTGAGTAAATACTGGGTTGTGGTTTCTGTGATCTCTTACCTGCAGCTCTCAGGACACCCTTTGAGCCGGGGTTTTGGCATCGCTTTATCTGTGAGGAGAACACGTTTCTGCAGTTCTTGCTTTGTGTGTAGGTTCCTGGTTTCCCAGTTTAAGGAGATGTGGGAGCTCTGGGAATGCAGCTGCATATTGATGTTGTTGCCGATGTAGAAATGGAAATACATGGTGATGAGATTTAAGTTACTTTGAAGGTATTGTGTGAATTGTTTCCTTGGAAAGGAAGAAGAAAACCAAAAAATGCTCTTGTAAACATGTTTAATATTATGAATGTCTTGTGTCAATCCAAGTAGTGCATATATATATATACACACGTATATATATATGTGTGTATTTTATATATGTGTGTGTATACACTCAACAAATGGCACAGTGCTGAGCACAGCATTGGGGAACGCGATTTCGGGTTCTGTCTGGATCTTTGCATCGTGTTTCATTGCAACTTGAACTTTCAACACACTTGGGTCTCTACTAGTATTAGATGTTTAAATTGTGCTCATTGGCAAGAACTGATGAGAAAGGAACCAAGTTATTTGTGTGCTGCATGAGTCAAACAAACTGAAATGGAGATCTCGGGAGTGAACATTTGGTTATAAGTAGATACGAATAAGCGATAAGTGATTGGCCAAGTTCAAGGGGAAAACTTTGCCTTAATAGTAGCTACTGTTGCTGGTCTCCAGAACAGTTTGGAGGCCTTGCAAAGGTTGAGAGAGTCTTCACACCGAGGGGGAAGTGACATTGGCAGTCACAAACCAGACTGCAGTGGTGGATTTTTCTGATGGAGCCAGCATGATCAAAGAATCCAGAGTGTGGTCATGTAGCCCAGCATCCACCAGCACAAGGTGCCGAGCAGGTTTGTTATTTGTGACTCCTACCAATGAAGTAATGGTTGTTTCTTCCCCTTGATTTTTCAGGCATACTTCCGACAGGGTGTGGCCCTGCAGTACCTGGGACGTCATGCAGATGCACTGGCAGCGTTTGCGTCAGGACTGGCTCAAGATCCCAAGAGTCTTCAGCTTTTGGTTGGCATGGTCGAAGCCGCCATGAAGTCTCCCATGCGAGGTAAGCGCCAGGAGGTTGCTCAGGGGTGGATCTGCTGCTGAGGTACTGGCAGGTGGTAGGTTCAGTCCAGGGGTGACTCTGCCAGCAGCTGAGGACGGGAGAACCTGCAGGCCTGAAGGGAAAGATTTCAGGATTTGACTTCTCTGCTGAGTCAGCAGGTGCTGAAAAAGGAGCCCAAAGTAGGAGGAGGAGCACAAAAATATTCTGTTGAGTCAATGGGACAGCGAGATGGTGGTGCCCAGCTTGAGGGGCACTGGAGATGAATCAGCCTGGTGTTGTGCAGCAGTTCCAGTGAAGTCCTTGCTGGTTTGTCTTTTGTCCGGTCCTGGTGCAGAGAGAGGTGTGGGCTGCTGTGGCCACAGCTTCGTTGTTACCTGAGACAGCTTCCCACAGCACTCTGGTGCTTGCCCATGGGGAGCAGGGACTCTTAAATGCTGCAGCAGTGTTGGCCCAGAAAGCACGTCAGCAGCTTCTGCATGGTACTAATGTGTCTCAAAACACAGTGTTCCGCAAGGCAAAAAGCTGCTCTGCTAATTCACTTATGTTCAGGAAGAGCATTGAAACTGCATGGACCTTGAAGCCGTATTAGCTGTACAGTGTTTTGCCTCTCTCTCATAATGTCCCTGTTTCCAGGGTTTTCTTCTCCAGAGGAAGGAAGCAGTCTCCTCATTGCTCTGTTTCTCGTGCAAGCTTTAGGTTGCAGTGTCTTAATGGTGTTTCCTGGGAAGGAACATGGCAATTCTCATGCGCAGCAAATGCTGCTGGGGGCCAAGCAGCACTGAAATGAAAAAATATCCCTGTTGGTGTTTCCTTTTTTAGAGTGTTGGGGTTTTTTGCTGTCCTTTGAAATGAATTCATCTGGAAGTTTCTGTCCTATATAGCAATTACCTTTTGAAGCTAATTCCATTTGGTACCCAGAGGTACTGTGGCTGCTGCTTAGAATGCAGGCGATGTGGTGTTTCTCTGTGAGCATCGCGTTGCTCTGTTTCTTCCCTTACTGTTTGCTGTTGCACAAGAGCAGTGCTGAACTCTGGGTCTGCCCTTCTGTTACCGTGCTGGTTCTCTCTTTCATGCCGGACTTCAGGGTTACCAGGAGCACCACCCTTGTGTTTTCCTTTTTTCCCTTTCTCCTTGTCTGTGCCTCCCTCTCTCTCCCTATGTTTGCCTGGATTATCTGGCTAGGATCGTAATTAAGCTCCTTAAGACAGGAACTGAGTTTGTCCCTGCACTTGCAGTGCTAAGCATGATACGTGGTGGCATGCTACAGCAACTATTTCTGCCCTCTTTACATCTGCATTTAATCCCAGGATTCGATTTTATGTTGGTAACTGGCATTGCATTCGCACTGTTTGCATCTTCAGGGAAGTGTTTAAATCCTCTTTTGTCATTGTTTATACACTTAGTGTATAAATACTTAGTACACTTAGTGTATAAACACTACCTACAAAACTCTGCAGGTGTTTTCTGTGTTCCCTCTGCCATGAGGCCAGTCTGCAGAGCTCACTGTGAGGCTGCTCTGCTCGCTGGTGCTCTCCTCCTGAGTGCTTTCTGCAGGGAAAGCGTGAGCTTGCCCCTTCATCTGTCTTGGTATACTAGATATTAGATGATGCTTTTCACCTCTGCGCTCCTGTAGTAAATCTTGGTTTGATTTGGGCAGTCTGGCCCTTAGCTCACATGTATTTTGGTTGCCAGAAATGAAGATGAGTTGTGAAGGTGATTTCTAGATGCAAATAACTTGGTTTGTTGAGGGTAACTCTGCCTTTGTGTTTGTATTTCAGAGTCCCTGGAGCCCACCTACCAACAACTGCAGAAGATGAAGCTGGACAAGAGCCCTTTTGTGGTGGTGTCTGTGATTGGGCAGGAGCTTCTGACCGCGGGACACCATGGAGCCTCTGTGGTGGTGCTGGAGGCCGCCTTGAAGATCGGCACTTGCAGCCTGAAGCTGCGGGGATCAGTGTTCTCTGCGCTGAGCAGCGCGTACTGGTCCCTTGGGAACACGGAGAAAAGCACTGGATACATGCAGCAGGACTTGGATGTAGCCAAGACTTTAGGTAAGAGTTCTCTGCTTGCTTGCTTGAGTACTGGCTTGGTCCAGATGGAACAAATTGATAGTTGTGTTGACGGTCAGCATCCCTCTGTAATGCTCAGGTTCCTGTGGGATTTCACAAGCTGCTCAATCAAATCTGAAATTTCCAAAATGTGCAAACTACAGGTCTGTGCAGCCCTTTTACCTCTGTGTGTGAGGGGGCAGATGATGAGTGAATGTGCTATGGCTTTACAGGGTTGTGCTGGTTTGACTGAAAATGAGTTAATTTTCTTCCTGCAGTTAGAAACTTTTCTTTTTCATAGTTAGCACAGCCATTATTTGGACTTAGTTTGAGAACAAGAAGATAATGCCCCTGGACAGAGTTAGTGTTTTTAATTGCTCTGGTCTGAGAGCCAAGGACGTTCTGAGTGCTGTGCCCACAGGTGTGAGGCATCGAGGAAGAGGGGCAGTGATGGGGCAGAGCTTGACTGACATCCAGACTGATCAATAATCCCATCCCATTAGCATCACGCTTCAGATTTAAGGACAGTCAGGATCTTCTGCTCTCTCGCGCGCGTTCTCTTTGCCTTCTTTGCTCTTTTGTCAGAGCCAGGGGAGTTCTGCTCGGGGTGTTTAGTTCAGCCGTTTGCCATCCTGCTGTTTTGCAGAGGCCTCAGGGCCTTTCTGCCTTTTTCCTTTTTTCTCTCTTTGGGATCGGCTGTTGGGACCAGGTGCTGTTACCTGGGACTGTCTGCTCAATGTGGGTGGAATTGCATTGAGTATCTTTTATTTTTTATTCCATTTCGATTTTATGTATATATTTAGTAGTAGTATATTAGTATTTTGTTATTTTATTAAACTGTGTTTATTTCAATCCAAGTTTCTCCATTCCCTTTTAATTCTCTCCCCTATTTGGGGGGTGGGCACAAGCAGCTGTCATGGTTGTATTGCTAGCTCGGATTAAACCACAACAAGGGTCCTCAAATTTACCCATGTCATGTATATGGGTAATGATCTTACCCCTTTGTAGTCTTATGCTCAGAACCTTAAATGAGTCTTAAATGAAGTAATCTGTTTCTTTTAAGAATTAGATGGAAAAAGGTACTCAACTTGAGCTTCTGAAGCAGTTGCCAGGGAAGAGACAAATCGAAAGTGAGACAATGGGTGAACAAGGGGGCCTAAAAGATAAAAAAATTGGAAATTCCCTCTTGTGTATGGTATATCCTGCACAACACTGAGGTTTCAGGCTTTCAGGGTGCTGTAGGAGGGGAAACTATGTGTGAGACAGAAAGGCATAACCTTGCAGGGGTGGAGGAGACAGGGACTGAGGGCTGGGAGAACCCACTGAACATGGAGGGACTGCTGTCTTGAAGACAGCAGTGGATGTGCTTTGTGTCTGAGCTGAGCTTTGGAGAAAGCTGGCATCCTCTTTGCTTGGGCCATTGACTGACTTCCATAAACAAACTGCTGATGTTAAGCAAGGAATAAACATGGAAGAATGGGAGATTGCCAAGTGTTAGGCCAAAGAAGAAATTAAAACAATTCTAAAAATAAGATGGATGACTGTTGTAGAAGTTTCTGAAGGCCAGCAAAGAGGAGAGTTTTAGCTGGGTATTAAACATCAGGATGAGTCTGTTCTGATGCTGGTTCTCACACTGGAGCATCACTTGCACACTGTGTTCCAGTCTTTCCAGCAGCCGGTTCCAGCGATGCCTGTGTTGACCAACCTTTCTTTTCTTTGCATGTGACCCAGGT
This sequence comes from Nesoenas mayeri, assembly GCF_963082525.1. Taxonomy (NCBI): domain Eukaryota; kingdom Metazoa; phylum Chordata; class Aves; order Columbiformes; family Columbidae; genus Nesoenas; species Nesoenas mayeri. Next base: position 6,750,535 of record NC_137565.1, on the reverse strand, counting down.
GACCAGACGGGAGAATGCCGAGCTCATGGGAATCTGGGCTCCGCATTCTTCTCCAAAGGAAATTACCGGGAGGCCCTTACTAACCACAGACATCAGCTGGTGCTCGCCATGAAACTCAAGGACAGAGAGGTAGGAAGCTTATTAAACAGACCTAATTGGGAGTCAGCACTGCATGGTGTTTTGGAGAGATGGAAACATGCCAAGAAGCCTTGTCTGTCTGGCCTGTTATTCTGAGAATTTGGAATCTATGTGATTTCTCCTCCCAGACGTTCACTTGCTTTTTGTTAAAGAAATTGTACCAGTAGATAATGTGTGAGTGAAAGTGGTGGGATGCTTGGTTTGTCCTTTTGCCTCTCCTGCCTCTGGTTTTCATGAGCTCTGAGCAAGTTGTTCTGCCTCCTCTCCCTTCCTCTCTGTTTTGCCCACAGCGCGTTGGCTCTGGGTCTGAGGGCAGGAGCTGGTGCTGAGCAGATGTCAATGCACCGTCTCTGCAGCTGAGCCCTGGCTGTCCCTGCTCCTGTGTTCCCTGTGTCCCAGGTGCTACCGGTCTGAACGTGGTTAGAATGCATCCTGTGTTGTACACTCTCCAGACAAGTGGTGAGCTAGCTCCCTGCCCAGAACGGTCACATAAAATATGCTTTGTTTAAAAAGCCGCAGAAAGAAAAAGAATCCATGCAAACTCGAAAATACAATGTTGTGTAAAGTGTAGGGTTTGCTTGGGCTGGATCTGATTTGCCTTGACCATTTACCATCCAGCTCTCGAGGTGCTGTGCTGGGCTCCCTGCCAGGCCAGGGAAGCGTGCTGCATGGGCTGGAGGGTCTGTCCCAGGAGATCTCTCCTCAAAGTTCACTGTAAGGACAGAATCATAATTCTAGTGCAAGTTACAGATACAAAAGCTGTTCCTGTCCCCTCTGATGGATTCCCCTCTCCTGTGAATGGGAGAGCAGGGGGTTTTGGGGCAGGTGGAGGGGTGTTCAGAGGCAGCGGGGCAGGTGTGAGTTCGTGTAAGCGCGGGTGGGTTTGGGCTGGTCTGAAAACTGGGGAAGATCAGTTTGCCACTGTTAAGTCATTGAAAAGATCCATTGGAATTAGCTAAGTGCTTTACTGAAGTGTTATTTTATAATTTAAATATCAAGTAAACCTTGGAGAGATGTGTCTTTCAGTAGGTTATGGAAGCACTGTGACTGGGGAAGGGACCTACTAGATATTTCCATGATTATTTTACCATCTGGAAAACCTCCTGAATCACTCCTGATTTCCTTGTTTCTGTTCATGCAGAACAGAAAAGCTGTTACTCATGGTTTTTATAGTTTTCTTGATGAGGGGTCCCTGTTCCCGCTCATAGTCTAATCTGCGTAGCTGCTCCTCCTCCGTGGTGTTTCTCTGAGTGACCGTGTCAGGGAGGGGTGAGGGACACGTGGGGACCTCCGCAGCCTGTACTGGCCTGGGGACACGAGCACTGGGGCATTTCAGTGACTTCAGATCCCAACGGTCGATCTGGGAGGAATGAAGGTTAATCGTGATAGTTCTTAGTGTATGACACATCTGGGCACATAATTAACAGTTATTGACAACAAATTACTACTTGGTTTAGCAAGAAAGCTGAGCTTCTTGGATTTCCTGTAAGATGTAACCGCAGGAAATTAATTTGGCGCTTTCTGATGACATCATCTTGACCACAGAACTTCCTCTGAACAAAAAACTGTTTTTCTTGGCCTGCTTCGCAGACATTTTTATAATGCAAATGTTATAAAGTTGCAGTAGTGCTGATGTGAATTCCACCAGAAGGGAATTTGGTGTAATGAGGTAGTTGTTTTACCTCCAACTGCACAAAGGATTGGCTGAGAAGGTGAAAAGTGCTCCTTTGTACGGGATGCTGCCGCCCTCGGGGGGAGCGTTGGGTTCCGGGGCTGCTGGGGCGAATGTTTGTACCAGAGGCTGCTGCTGGATTGTGTTGCCCATGAACCCAGGAGGGAGTCACAGAGGGTCTGCCTATACATTCACATCTGTCCTCCCACGCAGACCTTGGGAAGGGAAACTGGCCGGGACTCGGTGCCCGTTACAGTTACCGCCCGGGTGTCTCCACGAGTGTGTGTGAGAATCCTCAGGAGGGTGTGCTCAGTAACCAGACTGATGAACTAGATACTGCTACTATCTCAAGAATTTTTTTGGAAAAAATTGCACATAGAAGGCAGAGTTCATGTTTGGTACAGCTTCAGCAGATTTATTTTTTTTGCTCAGAAAGGGGGGGTGATGAAGATGGTGATTAGACCTGGGTAGTTAAGTGGCACGGAATAAAGGTGTTTATTAAGCAGGCTTTCTGTGGGTTTTCTGTGTCACCTGGATCTTGCATATCTATGAAATTTCCTGTGTGGTATGGGAGGCATCAGAATGCAGAAATTCCCATCATAAAGACCATATTATCGAAGCCTACAAGAGTCAAGAAGAGGTGCCACAGTTTGTGCTGCAGAGGAGGCATTGCCGTGGAGCTGACTGCGACAAGGCTTTGGCGTCAGGGGACTGTCACGGTGGAAGGTTGTCAAGGATAACTGGCTGCTGTGCATCTCTGGACGAGGAGCGTTAGTGACATATGGTTCCTGTGACACACACACTCAGTGTCTGGATTCAGTTGGGAATTTGCAGATGCTGCAACTGTCTGAACCGACTTTATGTGCAGCTCAGCCATGGGTGGTTGTTCAGGTTTGCAATTCTGGTAGTTTTTCCCAGTTCCTTTTAAAGCATGCCCGAGCCAGCAATGAAATGCAGCATAAAGCTCCTACACTTTGTGAACTACAGCTACTTACTGTCAGGCTGTGCAAGTCAAAGATCAAATTTCACTTTCTTATTTCCAGAAGGAGATGCAGAAGGATAGATCATTCCTTTCTACTGAAATCTGTAAATTCTGTAAAGCCAAGGTTTTCTGCCCCTTCCTGAAGGGAAAGGGAAATGCTTTCCAGGTGTCCTTCCTGCCGTGCTTTGTCTGTACAAGCCACATCTTCCACTGAATAGCAAAGCTGTAAGTATTTAGCCTTTTGCTTGAACTCCTTGTGTGCATTATGGTACAGGGCAAAACAATTATTTTCCGTGTTCCCTACCAGTCATTTTAGAAATATCTTGACTTCTAGTTAGATAAGGAAAAAGCCTGAGACGCAGTCTGAGTTAGAAGTGGCAGAACTGCCCATATGGAGAGGTGGTCTGTCCCTGGGGCTGCAGATTGTTCAGAAAGGAAAAATCTGAAAATCTTATGATTACAGTTCTCTTGTTATGTTTGCAAACAGTCTGGAAAACGAGGACAGGATATAAATACCTCACAAATGAGAACTGGAAAGAGTCTTCAGGCTAAAGCAATTTGTCATGCATGAAAACATTGACTAGGATGTCAGAAACAGGTTGTGGAGGCACAAGTAGTACTGGCTGCATTAAGTGACAGAGCTTTGCAGAAAATGAGCAGAGAAGGTATTTTTTTCTCTGCTTTTCTATTTTCTGTCCCTTTTCTTCTTCTGTGGTGAAGCTATTGCTTGAAAATAATTTATTACATAGTTGTCTTCCAGAAGTGGATTGTCTGCTGCCCATAGCAACATGAACAGGAAAGTCTAAGAGGAGAATATACCTCATTCCTTACAGCTTTATCGCCTCTGACTGGAGTTCCAGAAGTAAGGAACAGGCGGAGGAGGGCTTTGATAATTGATAATCTGTATTAGTGGTTCATGCAGCCACTGCTAATAGAAGTGCAGAGATGAAAAGTTTAGGGTGGAACCACTGCTACTCTCTATTAAACAAAAAAATAGCTTTAAAAAATTAGTGTCTCTTTGTTACTGATACCACAAGAACATCAAGAGATTACAGCCCCTTGTGTAAGCACTATGTGTGTATTGCAGAGATGGTAACTTTGCAGGAGTCTCCTCCTATTCTTATGTCAAAAAACCCCAGTATCTGATCAAAAAGGTCAAGCAGTGAGAAGAGGAATGAGTGACTGTGGTATGATATTCAAAAACATTTTTAGTGCATGGGATTACCTCTTCACTCTTGTTTCTCCATTATGCCTTCTGTTTTTCTCTGGGGTTCTTTTAGGGAATCTTTTGAGTCCTAGAGATACTTCCAAGAAATTGAAAGAAGCTGGTTTTTGATTCAGCCTCTGCATGAGAAACAGCTTTCCAAATCCCGTGGCACTTTACACAGGGTTTGCAAACAGCAGAGTGTTTGATCAGGTTGCTAACCACTCAAGCAAAGGCTGCTCCCAGCCCCTGCTCTCCAGAGAGGTGAGAGACCAGAGTCAGTTCCTCGGAACTCAGTGGAAAACCACCCGCAGAAACTGGTAAAAAGGTCAGGCCCTTGCAGCTCATGGACTGGATACTTGCAGAAAGGGTCACTTTTCCTTTTAAAGCTGTTGTCTAATGTGAGCCCTGGATGAAGCCTTGGCATCATGGAGCCTTCTTGCTGACCTCAAGCTGATTTTAACATGTATTTTCATTATTACTGGGGGTAAGCTGCTCAGAGTCACTCACTGCCCAGCCTGCAGCGTCCACCCACAGTCTCCCAGTGTGGGTTGGCTGCTTTGGGGGAGGCTGGCTGCTTTGGCAGGAGTTTCCCTGCTGGGGCCTGTCAGGATCTCCAGGGTTCAGCTGGGAAGAGAAGGGGCTCCACAGGACATCCCAGCACATGTGCACCACTACTTTCCCAGCTTTTTGAGAAGGTGTTTGCAGATCCTGGTCCATGTCTTCCAGCATCGTTGCTGATTTTGTACTAGACTTGAGGGTGATCGGTTTTATAGAACTGAAACCTCAATACTGGCCACTTGCTGGGAGCAGCTGGCTGAGCAGGTTGGGGTAGCACCGCTGTGGCTGCTGGAGAGGGCTGTGGAGCAGCCAGTACAGAGTCAGGTGAGACTGGGCCACACTGTTTTTTTCCAGATTTCCTAACAGGACAGAAGCTTTATTTTTACCACTGCTGCCCTTGAAGTCTCAGGTTCTGCAGGTGTTGTGATTTCAGCTTAATGAGAACTCATGAGAGATTTGTCTCAGCCTGCAGAATGTCTCCCTGGACGCTTTTTGCAGCGTTGTTCAGTTCACTGAAGTTCAGTCCTTGTCTGGCCCAGATGTTTGGCTCTGTTGTTGGATGCACGAAGTTGCAGACACACACTTCCAGTTCATATTGTTCCCACGTATACTTACACTTCAAACAGCTGGTCTTTGAGTGGCCACTGGCTACCCACTGGGACTCAGGGCTCTGACCTGTGATATGGGTTTACCATGAAACCCTCACTAAGAAGTGTGGTGCTATCCTTTGCTCACTGATCTCAGTCTCTCACAGCAGACTGTAACCAGCTGCTAGGAAAACACTCGCCATAGAAGTTCACTGGAGAATTCTGGGTCTTCTAGGGCACTAGTGCTGCATTACATCTTAGACTGGATTACCTGTGTGGGTGAGAGGCCGAGTTCAGTGATGTGAGCAACCGTAGTGCTTGAGCATCCAGTAGCTGGATTTGTATAACAAAGCATAAATTCTTTGTCTTTCTCTTTCTCTCTTTAGCAGCTCTTTTAAAAGAAAGTCATCTTAACTGGCTTCATACAGGTCTATCCAGTTCAAATGTGATAGGATTAAGCAGAACAAAGGGAAATCTGACCAGTGCAGGAAATTTGGGAATGCACTAAAAGGCCGTATGCTTTGTTTGGACTTGTGACTCAAAAGGGAAATGTAATACTTCCTGAGGATCTCCTTTAAGTGTCCTCACTTGACCTCCACAGCACACGCTGTTTAGCTGGAAGAAATGCAGTCTTCTGGTTTTACTTACCCCTCGCAGTATCTGCAAAACCCAGCACTCTGCAGAGTCCTGTACCCAGTTGTGGTAAAAGAAATGAAGCAGAACACTTGTGTAAGCTTGGGGAGCAGTGCTCTTTGCGTTCTCAGAAGGCCCACCTGAGCCAAGGCTGTACTGACTTTGCAGCAAAGCGGTATCTAACTCTACAAGCAAGAGTGCTGTTAGGATTGGCCCAGGTCAGCACACTGCTGTAGGAGTCAGAGGTTTCTTTGCTGGCACAAAGAGCTTCTCTGGGTTCTGTGAGATCTGAGTTTGTAATGTGCTGACTTATGCTTCCAGGACTGACTTTGACCAGGGCATGAGTCACTCCTCAGCATCACCATCTCAGAGAAGCCTGTGGTTTTAAATGAGGGCTATTTTTCTTCCATCATCACTCAAAATGTCAAGTCAGCCATCCTCCCTGAAGTGATTTCACACAGGAGCCATTTAGACTATGTCCAGAAAGCTACCAGATTTTGGCTACTTGGGATAAAGATCTGTGAGCCCCAGGCGATGCTTTGACTTGATGCTGAGGTCCACCTTGCAGTGGATTTTGAGTTCTTTGTCTCAATGGAACGGGAGCTCAGTGCCACAGACCCACCCTAGAGAAGCAGCTTGGTACCCGTACCCAATGTGGGGGCTGTGGTGGCAGCTCGCACAGCGAATGGGAACAGCCTTTCAGTGTGAGGGACAGCTCATCCTGTTAGTGCTTTCAGATTTAAGTATTTATTTGCAATTGTGTGTTCAGAAACAATCTGTTGAAACTGCCTTCCCCTCACCACCTCCAAAATACACTCAATGAATCCGAAACCTTTGCTTGCATTCAAGAACAAGCGTGTGTGTGTGAGGTGTGCTGGTTCTCCAGAAGAACGTGCTCCTGGCCATGCCACCAGCTGTCTGGATGCAGATGTTCTGGGAATACGTGGCTGCTCTGTTGGATGCAGCTCCGCTGCTGCGTGTAGGATCAGGCGCTGCTGTTACCCACACCCATAAGGAGAGTGGATGTGCAGAGGAAGAAGGAGCATGCTGCAGTCAGGCTCTTGAATTTCACAAACGCTTAGTCTGTGCCAGTGATTTCCCCACCTTGGCTATAAAAGCTCGATCTCTGATCAGTCGTAATTGATGTCTGTGTTTGGGGATTAAGGCTACTGTATAATGAGATACCAGGCAGAGCGTTTACACCTTGCCCATTTTAGAATTACTCTACAGTGTTTTCATTTAAGGAGGCTGTGTAATCACTTAAAGAATTGTTTAAATGTAACATAACTGGGACATGACCATTCTCTGGCAAGGGTGAAATATCTAAGAAACACATCTCTCCAAATCATCAGGTCCCTATTAGCTGTCATTCTGTGATGCACATCTGCTTAACATCAGACTCTTTACCTTATTCAGCTGAAAAACCTAAGCTGGCTGTTGCTCCCAAGAAAAAGAGAGCAGATAGAAACCCTTTTTAGAGCTCCTTTCTGTGCCTCAGCTCAGTGGCAGGAGAATCTGCTTTCTATTAAAGTGAAAAATTGCATAATTGGAGGTGTAAGCAACCCCCACTGTTAAATTTGTCTTTGTCAGATGTACAAAGAATTGATTTTCTTCGCTGATGCAAAACTCTGCTGGTATGAAGCTGTAGACTCCCATCACCCTGCTACCCAGCCGAGGTTTGTGCCAGCGCTGCTGGAGCCTTTTCACATGTGTCAGCCGTGGACTGTCACTGCGACGTGGGGACACTGGTGCATGTGGGAATGCCCTGTGCCACTGGCCCAACATGGAACTGCTTCGAGTTCCCGGTGGATCATATTGCACAAAGGATTTTATAAAGTATACAGTGATGAATTTATCTTCTGGAACCCTATTACTGACCTCTCGAAGTGAGTCCTTGGTGTCCCCCAGCAGACCTAATCACCAAATTGTTCCTGAGTGCTGCTTTAATGTCCCACTCCCGATATTTTGGCTGATGGTCCCCGGAGCACGTGGCAGTGCTGGTGTTTGTCTTGCTGGAGAAGAGCTCCTGCAGGTCCCTGGCCCAGGATGCCAGAGGTGCCGTGGGCTCCTTGTGCAGACTTTGAGGTGACTGACAAGTGCTTCTCTGGAGCACTCGGACCAGTGCAGACCAGCAGAACGAGCACATGGGGAGCATGGGGGTGCAGCCATGTCGAGGGCACAGGCAGCTCCTGCCTTTGTCTGGCCACCTGTGCCAGCACCGGCTGAGCCTCTGCAAACAGCCCATCATTCCAATCGAGTCAGGCTATTTCTTGTCAGCCCTTTACCATTCGTTTTCCATTTCTCTTTTTGTCTCCTACTTATTTTTATTTTCTGCTTCTCTTATCCTCCTCCCACGTGCCCTGGTTTAGATGATCCAGCCCAGGGCACTCAGACTTGTAAGCCTGGTCTTTTTGTGCGCGCTGAGAACACTTGCCATGCTTAGACTATTCATTCTAGGTCTTTACTGTGAGCCTGGAAATGCTGTTGGGCAAAGGGATTAGGAGCTGTGAGAAGAAACATTTCCAGCCACACAAATTTCACTTCATATGATCCACTTCCCAGTTTGAGAGACCTCCTGAAGATTTCTTCCCATGTACAGTATGAGCAGTCTCTGCATCTGGCAGGTCTGTCTTTGTGCACAGAAAGTCTGAGATCTGCTGCTTCCCATTTACACCTCTTTTCCCTGGCCATAGCCCATCAACATCATCCGAGTCTCTGTGTAGATGGCTCTTTGCCACAGCTCATCTTATTCAGCAATCTGCACACATAAATGTCCGCTTTATTTTTTTAGCAGCCGCAGGAGACACCAGTTTTCATTGACTCCTTGTTTTCCAGAAAGACGTTTCCATTCTCTTCCCAGTTGTATCAGAAGTGCTGCTGGTGCTGATGGCCTGTCTTCTACAATTAATTGAGGCTTCTGAACCACTTCTGGTGATTGCGTTATGCTGGTTTTAACTCTGCCCAAGGTGGCGTGCCGGTTTGTTTGGTGCAGCAGTGAGCGTGTTGCTCACCAGCTCCGCTGCACCCTGAAGCCTGGAATGGGCCCCGTGCGGTGTTTTGGTCTGGGCTTGTGTAAGGTGTCTGAGATTGAAAATGACTCAATACTATGTATATATTAATCTTAATGAAGATTTATGTAAAAATTGATTAAAATTCAGAGCAAAAATTTCCATGTTGCTTTTGTAGCAGCCTCAGAACAGGCCCTGTTAGACTCTACTTTAGATAAGAGCCTTTCCTCGCTGGTGTCAGCCAAGAAATTACTTCACTGCGCTGCCCCAGAGCGTGCTCAGAAGCTTTGTCCCCAGCCTGTCACTGGGGTGCAGAGCTGAGGAGTTGCTGCCAGCTGCTCCCCTCTCTGGGCTGCAGTAATTACAGCAGCAAAAGCAACGTGTTTCTAGTTCGTTATAGTGTGAATTGGTGGTGTGAAATCGGTGTTGCTCAGCCCTCTGTGGGGCTGAGTCCGAGGCTTCCCCGTCCCGCTGTCCCCGGAGCCCCACGCCCCGCAGGGCTGCGAACGCGGCTCCGCTCTGCCGCTGCTGCGCTCACCTCGTCTCGCACCTTGAATGAAGTTCATTGCAGCACTAAGTGAAAAAAATGGAGATGTTTTCAATTCTGGCAGTTCTTCCATTATAATTAAGCTGCCTGAAAGGATGCCTCGGGGAGAACGAATGCAGCTTGGCTATTTATGGAGCTGGCCAAGGGAGAGCCTCCTTATAATTTCTCTATCTTATGACCTATAAATTGCACTTAATAGCTACTCTGTCACGTCAGGTTCTTGTATCATAAGAGATGGTTTCCCTATTAATTTGGATCAACACAGCATGTTTACAGTTCCTCAGTGTGGAAATAATACTCTGTTAATGCTGCTGACCACAAAAATAATTTATCACCTGTGATATCAGCCTCTTGCTCTGGCACATAGATCTTCTTGACTTAGCATTACTCTTGCAATTGTGATGTAATTTTAGTAAAAAACAATCTTTAGGAAGGTTTCTCCTGCCACTGTTTCTGAAAGTCAGGGGATGCAATTTCAATAGCAAAATGTGGTTCTAGTTCAAGAGGTGCTGAGCAACTTTCCTCCTATTGAAAAGATTATTCTTTATATCTCGTGTCTAGATAGTGTGGCCAGGAAGAGGTTAATCGTTTGCCTTGGAGAAAGGAATTTAAATGCTGCATCTGTGGGGCATAGCCAGTCTGCAGGTGGGAGCCAGGCAGGAACATCCCAGTTTATGGAGGGGAGGTGAGGGAATGCCCAGGATGAGGGAAAGCTCTGGACCTGGGGTAGCTCCTGGTGTGACTCTGCAGGGAGGAGGTGGCAGGACTGCCTGCTGTGACACTGGGCGGCTTGGAGAGGTTCATTATGGCCGCTCAGGGCACTGATGGGAGTCACCACAATCCCTTAGCTCCTCCAGCTGCTTAATGTGTTTTCCTTCCAGCCTTTATGTCAGTGTGCGTTTGTGTGCTTGTAGTGTGGAAGAGGCAGCTGCTTGCAACAGTTGAAAGAGGTGTGCTTGAATCTACAAAGTCATAGGTGAGCTTAACCCTGGAGATCCTCTTGCTGTCTGGACCGTGCTGGGGAGTTGTGGTCTGAATCACCTCTTGTGTGTGCAGAGTCACTTCATACAGCTCGTCTTGCGTTCCCAGGGTTGGACTGGTGTCTTGTCTGTGCTGTTGCACTGAAGCCTTTTCCCAGCTCTGTGGTGTTCAAACTGGAGATGGCTGAGGTGCTTTCAGTTGCACTTCTTGTATGGAATCCTGTTTCATGGGAGAGCTGCTGGTGTTGCGCCTGGGAACAAGATACCCGCAACGATAAAGCGTGCTGGCTCCTTAAACCAGCACCAGCATCAGCTGTGCTAGGCCATCCAGAGTGAGGCCCATTCTGTGCGGTCACCCTGACCTCTCTGGGGGTTTGGAAAAGATGGAACTAGGTCACGGCAGCCGCCGGGCAGCGAAGGGGATGCACGTGCAGGGACCGTGGAGGCCTCGGGGTCAGGGCTGCGGAGTGAACAGCCGTGCTGAGGCAGCAGATGTGTGTTAGCAGCAGGAGCGCATCCCCGCGCCTGGCTCTGTGCCCTGCTGCCCGGCCGGACCTGCCCCGGCGCTGCCAGCTGCACCAAGGACTGTGTCCTGGTACATACGGTGGGCAAAAGAATCTGATTCTCAGATCATTTGTCTTGCTAAATACAGCTGTTTCTTAGTGGTAAGAACTCAGGTTTTCAAACAACTATATTTCTGTAAGATGTTCCCAGAGGACAGAGGCTCCAGCTGCTGAAATACTGTTGTCTTTGCTGCTGTCCCAAGGTTGTTTGGGACTCAATAACAAATGATGTGCTGGATGTGCCCCATCCCCACTGCCTTTTGCCCAAGCTGCCCTGAGGGGTGCAGAACAACTGCAGAGAGCAGGTTTTCTAGCTGCTAATCATATTCTTTCTCCAGAATGACCTTTTGTGGCTTTACTTTCTAGGATTGGGGCCATCAGACTTGTTTCTGTGACTACTTACTTTTTTTTTCTCATCCCTGCAGGCAGCGTCCTCAGCACTGAGCAGCCTGGGCCACGTGTACACAGCCATTGGCGACTACCCCAACGCCCTGGCTAGCCACAAGCAGTGTGTCCTCCTTGCAAAGCAGTCCAAAGATGAGCTGTCTGAGGCGAGAGAGCTGGGCAACATGGGAGCGGTGTACATTGCGATGGGGGATTTTGAAAATGCTGTGCAGTGCCATGAACAACATCTTAAGATCGCCAAGGAGCTGGGGAACAAGCGGGAGGAAGCTCGAGCCTACAGCAACCTGGGCAGCGCTTACCACTACCGGAGAAACTTCGACAAAGCCATGTCCTACCACAACTACGTGTTGGAGTTGGCCCAGGAGCTGGCGGAGAAGGCCATTGAGATGCGAGCTTATGCTGGCTTGGGCCATGCAGCGAGGTGCATGCAGGACCTGGAGAGGGCTAAGCAGTACCATGAAGAACAGTTGCACATTGCCGAGAGCCTGCAGGACCGAGCTGCTGAAGGCAGAGCCTCCTCCAATCTAGGTAAGGCCCCGACATGGAGCAGAATTTGTTCAGGGAATGCCGTGACTATTAGAGCTGCTGCCAGGATACAGGATTTTAGCTGTGTCCTCTTGTTAGCTACCCCAGTTTCACCAGACTGTCTTCATAAATTAAACAGACGCTTGGCAGATGGTGTGCCGATGTAATGTATCCCACGTTCAATTATTAACCTGCTCAGGAAGGCGCCAGAAAGCACAAGCTTACGGCAGAAGCGAAATGAAAAGGTAAAGAAGGTGCATTTGAAGAGCTGTTCAGGTTTTAGAAATTAACCTATGTCTTGCACCGAGGCAAGAAATGATGTGCTGTATTACCTGGCCGCTTCTCTGGGAGCTTGTCAGCTGGGTATGCCAGTATATTGCTGCCTTTTAAGTCAGGAGACACGTGGGTCAAATCCTGACTAAGTTTGTTTTCAGAATGTACATATTAAAATAATAGATATATAGTGGTCTGATATTCTTCCAAGGAGAGACATCAGCATCCAGCCGGCATGCTGGGGAGGACTGACATCGAAGTGGAATCCATTCCTGCTTCTTCACAGTGCCAGATGTGGAGGTGACCCAACATGCGTTGTCAACTCTGCCGTGGGATGCGGCATTTGCACTGATGATGTTCCAGCTGTGGTTAAGGATGTGTTCTCAGCTGGCTGGGAGTGGCACAACCGGGCTGTTGCTGTATAACAAAATACACGTTTGCTGGCGGCCCCTGAGCTCTTGCAGGCAGCCCCACGCTGTAAATTAGCTTCTGTTTCTGCTTGGCAGTTGGCACTTGGTTCATTTGTAGATGCTAATTGTACTCTGATGTTATCAACAGCAGGTAATTGAAAAGGGCTTGATGAATTACTTAACTTCTCTTAATAGCTGAGTCTTCAGGAGCTGAATGAAGAAGATAAGGTGAATGGGAGAAAACAAAACAGTTCTAGCTTTCTAATGAGCGTTTCGAATCTCCTCCTTTACACAAATTATGGCCAATGTGTGAGGCAAAATAAGCAGCTTTGGATTTAATGATGCTTTCAGCATGTGATTCCAGAAATTTTTCTTAAAAAGCAGAAGAGTTTTGGTGCAGCAGAGAATGTTTTTTTCTGTGTTGGATTTAAGCCTAAATATATCTTTCAGTTGGTATGCTGACTCAGCCACTCTACACTTTGTATTAGAATAGTTTTCCTAGCTACTGAGTGCAGGCTCTCACGTTTCAGCTGTTATTTGGCTGTATTTTTATGTCTTCTCTGTCAGAGTTAAGTTATACTGGAGAAAAAGAACACGCAGTTCTTGTTGAGAAAGTCTATTACCGTTGTTTAAAATGCATCCAGTACCAATTAAAAAGTCAAGTCTTAATTATCTCTTTCATCTAATCCACACGCAAAACAAAACCTCATCAAAATAACCATGCTGACAGGCAAAAAAATGTATCTAAATGTGTGTTTCCAAGCCAGAATGTTAGAGTTGGCCTCTTTGCTGAAGCAACAGAAATTTTCTGTTTGCATTTCCCTGATTTAGATGGAAAGCTCTCTTAAGTGTACTGTCTAATGCTGCGCGAGGCAGACGTAGCCTGTAACACAGCCCAGCTGCTGCGGCGCTCTGCAGGGAGATGGAACTTGCCCTGTTGCTCGGAAAGCAGAAGGTGGTGGACTGGGCACAAGTCACAAGTTATCAAGCCCTTCCCAACAAGGAGATGTGGAGCTTAACCAAAGCCTCAGATTGCCAGCCTTTGCAAAGCAGATGGTGTTTCCACATGCCAAGGCGCCACGTAGAGCTGGCTTTTCAGCCTCTGCAGCTCTCCCCATTGTGATGGCGAGAAGACACTTCAGATCATTAATAAAACTGGTTAAAATCTCTCCCTTAGTGCTTAGTATCTCTTTGCAGTTACAATGCCTGTCTTCCTGTGCTTGGCGTGTTGTCTAGAGGTGCCAGATATTTTCTCTTGAAGCATTTTTGCAGTTAGGTTCAAAAAACAGTGGTTATGTGTGGCCACGTCTTCCCCAATTGCTGAAGGACCAGTGAAGTCGCCCCAGACCCTGCACCGAGGAGGGGCTGGGACCTGGGTCTCTCACCACGCGGGTGAGCTTCAGAACCACTTCTGCTCTGTTCCAGCTTTTCCAGTCTGTTTGTGTTTCATTCCAAAAGAGCATGTTCAGTCAACAGCAATGTCACTTCGGCCTGAGCTGGAGGCCATGGTGCAGCCATGACCCATCACAGCATAGAGGTTTCTTCTGCACTGGCTGATGCTGGTGGGAGGCTGGAAGTCCCTTTGGCTGGAACCTCCTGCTGGGCAGCAGCAACGGAGCTGCAGACTGTTCCAGAGTTAGCGTGGCACCTTCTCTCTCACCTCACCACGTTGTTGCCTGACCTGGAAAAACAGATGATTTGCATAGGCACCGTATAACTTTTGGGTTTGTTTAGCTGGTGTCTTACTAAGGTTTCTACCCAGTTCTAACTGTATCCATCATTAAGGAAAAAAAGATGTGAATTACTGAGATTTGTTCTACTTTTGGTGCTTTACTCTGTACAAGGCAGTAAAGGCTGTCTCTGACCATCTCCCCTCATGTCTGCTGGGTTCTTGTCTTGGGTCTGTTCTGCTGTATCCTTGGGTGCTGTTCCCGAATGTAGTCTAGCTGTCTGACCAGGGACTATCTTTTACTTTAAAGTCAGTTGTTGTGGCTGTAAGAATGAGTCAGAATGCTGGAGTTTTGAAGTGACAGTGTTTCTGGATCTGTCTTCCTTAAGTAACCACAACAGATGGGTGACAGCTCGAGCAGACCAATGTGACAGCAGGCTCTGTGGGTGAGGAGAGCACAGTTTTGTTCTCTGTTACGCTGGTTGGTTTTGTCCTGGTAAACATTTGCTCACTATTTTTCTCCTTTCTTGGCAGTAAAGAGGCTGACTAAAACATTTAGAAATGTGAAGGCTTCATCTCCCATCCATCTACGAATCTCATTTTTGTCTGTTGAGGAATGCACAAAGAGAGAATCTATTTGGTAGGTGATGATTTTGGAGTCTGAGTCAGAACCTTTCCTTCCCCTGGCAAATGATGGAGGTGCTGTGTGGGGCCTCTTACCAGTGTCCTCTTTTCCCAAGAGCAACTTTAATTTTTTAGATGAAATTCTGGGAATTTGCTTGAGCAGGGCGTGTGACAGAGCAGCGTTTTCGGTGGACATGGTATCCAGGGTGGAAGTCTATCTATAGCCTCCCCAGAGAGTAGCAGCACTGGCTGTTTCAGTAACCTGTTGTCTTAACCTCTAGTACAAATTTTACTTCTCTGGCTGCTGTTTGCCTTTTAAATCCATGCTCTGTGTCTGACTTGACATCTTCCTCTCTAACTTTCCCTCTCCTTCATGTGAGACAGCAGAAGTTGGTGTCTTGGGGCAGGAATTCCAGTTATCTCCAGCTCCAGACACTCCTTTTCTTATCTGTCTTTGACTGTAGTATGAAGTGGCAGTGGGAGAGCATCTGGCTTGGGTTGGCATCCCTGACGCTTCCTCTGCCGTGAGTTCCTCCATGTTGAGGGAGAGTGGTTATAGCAGCGAGCACAGGACTTCTCGCTGGCATCCTCATCTTTCATCCATCACTGCTATGGACACAGCTGCTGTGCTGTCAAAGGGCATTTTAGTGGTGACCACTGTGTGCTGACTTGTCTTGTTCCTCACAGTGAACTGGAGTCTCTTCAGGATGCTTAAGCAAACTGTCAGCAGCAGCCAAGCGTTTGCTCTTTGGATCCTGTTTTGTTCTGCTTGTGTTTTCTAAAATGTCTTCTCCTGAAGCCTTGTGTTAGTAGGAAGGTGAATTTTTGAATTACTTGCTTTGATAGAAATACAGGTAAGCCAGACAGAATGCTTCACACTGACATAATGAAACTTGGGTTTTCAATCCTACATGAGTTTAAAAAATGAATCTGCAAGGTCCAAATTGCCTCAGGAAAGCAAATTTCAGCCCTCATATTTTCCAGGCTCACTCGAGAAGCCTGTCTTCAAATTTCTCTGTGAAAGCACAAAGCCAGAGGAGGCTGGTGCGCAGCCTGGGGCGGCTGCCTCCTCACCCTCCACGTCTCTTCCCCTCAACACGATGGTTGTGATACAGAGATGGAAATTGGAAGCTGTTTTCTTTCAGGGGCAGGGAAAAACCTGAAGCTGTCTTCAGATACCAAGTGACTGTGACAAACCTGCAGGACCTCCTTCAGTGGCTCTTGGATCTCCAGGCCTGTTCACAAGTGTTTGCAAAGGAGCCACGTGTTGCACAGAGCTTAATGGAAGCATAAGTTGGAACATTAGCAGATCCAGAGCTTCTCTTCCCATGTCTCATAACAACTACAAGATTATGTGACTGAAATTGAAAATCAAATACAAATGCTTTCTTGCTTGGTGTGTTGAGTATGGAGTAACCAGATATCACTGATGGGGTCGGGGAGGAAATAGCATAATTAAAAAAGAAAACGGGCATTTTATAAGGTCAAACTGTGCAGCTGCTGTGGTGAACATGTGCTTCCTGTGATACAAAGCCTTCTCCAGGATTTGCCTGTTAGGAGCGAGGAAGCAGTTCACCGAGCAGTATCGCACCATGGTAGCGGTGCTGGGGAGGGGGTTCCCTGGGGAAAGGGCCAGGCTGCAGAGGAGTCGTGGCACAACAAGGTGTTGCAGAAGGGTTAGCGTGGAGGAATGTTCTTGTTGAGCCTGTTTCTGTTATTTTTCAGGAATCATTCACCAGATGAAGGGCGACTATGACACTGCGCTGCGGCTGCACAAGACACATCTGTCCATAGCTCAGGAGCTCAGTGATTACGCGGCCCAGGGCCGGGCCTACGGCAACATGGGCAACGCTTACAACGCCCTCGGCATGTACGACCAGGCTGTCAAGTACCATCGGCAGGAGCTGCAGATCTCCATGGAAGTAAATGACCGTGCCTCTCAGGCGTCCACACACGGGAATTTAGCTGTTGCCTATCAAGCGCTGGGTGCCCATGACCGTGCTCTGCAGCACTACCAAAATCATCTCAACATTGCCCGGGAGCTGCGAGACATCCAGAGTGAAGCACGGGCCCTGAGCAATTTGGGCAACTTCCACTGCTCACGAGGAGAGTATGTGCAGGCAGCCCCGTACTACGAGCAGTACCTGCGCTTGTCCCCAGACCTGCAGGACATGGAAGGGGAGGGGAAGGTTTGCCATAACCTTGGCTATGCCCATTACTGTCTTGGGAACTACGAGGAAGCTGTTAAGTACTACGAGCAGGATCTTGCCCTAGCAAAAGATCTTCATGACAAGTTGAGCCAAGCCAAAGCCTATTGTAACCTAGGCCTGGCCTTCAAAGCCCTGATGGACTTCAACAAAGCAGAAGAGTGTCAAAAGTACCTGTTGTCCCTGGCCCAGTCTCTGAACAATTCCCAGGCCAAATTCCGAGCTCTGGGAAACTTGGGGGATATTTTTGTCTGTAAAAAAGACGTAAATGGTGCAATAAAATTTTATGAGCAGCAGTTGAGCTTAGCTCATCATGTTAAGGACAGGAGACTGGAAGCCAGCGCCTATGCAGCCTTGGGTTCTGCATACAGAATGATACAGAAGTGTGACAAGGCTTTAGGTTACCACACGCAGGAGCTGGAGGTGTACCAGGAGCTGGGAGATATGCCGGGTGAATGCAGAGCACATGGTCACCTTGCTGCGGTGTATATGTCCCTTGGGAAGTACACCATGGCCTTCAAGTGTTACGAGGAACAGCTGGAACTTGGGCAGAAGTTGAAGGACCCGAGCATAGAAGCGCAAGTCTATGGTAACATGGGCATCACCAAGATGAACATGAATGTCATGGAGGAAGCTATTGGCTACTTTGAACAGCAGCTGGCCATGCTGCAGCAGCTCAGCGGGAATGAATCTGTGTTAGATCGGGGCCGAGCATATGGGAACCTAGGAGACTGTTACGAGGCTCTGGGAGATTTTGAGGAAGCTATAAAGTATTATGAACAGTACCTGTCTGTGGCTCAAAGCTTGAACCGTATGCAAGATCAGGCAAAGGCCTACCGGGGCTTGGGCAATGGGCACAGGTAAGGAGCACTGCGTGTGTATTCTGATGACAGGCAGTGAATACCAGAGCAAACGGATGCATTGTGTTATGGGTGGGGTGTGTTTGTGTGGCCGTTGTACACATGAGCGGGGCTGTGGCATAGGAGCGAGTAACAGAGTCCTCTGTGTGCTGAGGACTGTGCTGCTGGCTCAAATAATGAAGCTGCTGTTGCTCTGCCCTGAGAGGAAGAGAAGTTTATAGCGTGACAGAAGGAGGTTAATTCAAAGGTGCAGGGAAGTCTCCTGGGGGGAGCGTTTGTCTCTGCCTGAAAGGCTTGAGTTGGCCTCTAAAGGAAATGACAAAAGATATTATTTCAAGAAAATACTGGCAAAATACACGCTGTTGTTTTCTTCCCTTGTAGGGCAATGGGAAGTTTGCAGCAGGCTCTGGTGTGCTTTGAGAAGAGGCTTGTGGTCGCACATGAGCTGGGGGAGGCTTTTAACAAAGCCCAGGCCTACGGGGAGCTGGGGAGCCTGCACAGCCAGTTGGGGAACTACGAACAAGCCATTTCTTGCCTGGAGCGCCAGCTGAACATTGCTCGAGAGATGAAGGACCGTGCTCTGGAGAGCGATGCTGCCTGCGGCCTCGGGGGCGTCTACCAGCAAATGGGGGAGTATGACACAGCCCTGCAGTACCACCAGCTGGACCTGCAGATTGCAGAGGAGACCAACAACCCTGCTTGCCAAGGCCGGGCCTACGGGAACCTGGGCCTGACCTATGAGTCCTTGGGCACCTACGAGAGGGCGGTAGTTTATCAGGAGCAGCACCTCAGCATTGCGGCACAAATGAATGACCTTGTAGCCAAAACTGTGTCTTACAGCAGTCTAGGGAGGACTCATCACGCTCTGCAGAACTACTCTCAGGCTGTAATGTACCTGCAGGAAGGTAAAAGGCTGAGTTATGTGGTACAGCATGTAGTGGTGAGTCAAGGGGACAGGAGGGAGGCCTGAAGACAGGGAGTGAAGTGCTCTGAGTGTGGCACTAAGAGGATGTGTTGGACAGTGGCCTTTGATACAAAAGCTCTTGAGAATAGCCTTGAGCATCCATGTAAGACGCTGTGCAAGTGGGCTGTTGTGGTCAGCGTGCTGTGTCAACCGGAGCCTTCCTGGCATCCTGCAGACAAAGCATCGCAGAGCACGGTCCATGTCTTCCTGGGGCTGTGTCAGCCAGTTCTGAAGCTTGAACCCAGACGACATCTGATAGTCTCTTTATAAAGTCAGTCTGTGCCTCAGTCTAGGTGTAAACCTCTACAATAGCATTGTGTACCAGCAGCTGGCTTTGGGAAAACCACATCAGGTTGTGATGGATCTCTCTGATCCTGAGAACAGGTCTCAAACTGACGTATGCCTTGCTGGCAGCCACCTGGCTTTTCCTTCTGTGTTCAGTGGGGATGAGACCAGGTGGGTGAGCATCCTCGAAGCTGTGAGTGAAAAGACCTTGTGTTTGACGGAGAAGGGTTCAGCCCTCAGTATCCAGAAAGCGTCCACTACTGCTGAGCACCACATCCAGCGCTGGCTTATGAGTTGTGGGGCTGCAAGAGATTCCAGTGTGCAAGCAGCATCTGTTCAAGGTGGTGTCTCTCTGGTGGAGATCAGCAGTGTAGCTGGTGTGTGTGAAGCTGGGAGATAAAGGATTAATTACATCAGTTAGTCTGGTTTTCCTGAAGCTGACCTTGGCAGGATTCCAGTACGCTGAGGGAATTCAATTAATCTGGAAGGGGAGAAACTAAATACAGCTCCTTCTCCTGGTGTGACACACAATTCCTGAAAAGCCCGCAAACGCTAGCTGCTGCGGAACTGTGCGGTTGTGGCCGGGGTTCCCGCTCCCGGGTCTGTGGGAAACAGAGGTGCCTGAGAGGTGTCCCTGTTGTCAGCAGGGCCCATGGAGGCGAGAGGTTTGGAGTGTGGTGGAGAGGAGAATGATGCAGAAGGTGCTGCTGGTGCTGGCAGCCCATGGGCTGCTGGGGCAGATGTTGTTCTGCACTGGCTGTCAAAGCCCCTTCTCCCCTTTGGCCTTCTCAACTCGGCTTCTTTTCAGGACTGAGGCTGGCAGAGCAGCTGGGACGCAGAGAGGATGAAGCCAAAATCCGCCACGGCCTTGGCCTCTCCCTCTGGGCAAGTGGGAACCTGGAGGAGTCTCAGCACCAGGTATATGTGTGTGTATATATATCCTGTGGTCTGCCCTATGCTCGGGGGCTTGTGTCCTGAGAGCCCTTGGGGTCATTTCTGTCCCCGGGGAGATGCCTGCTGCATCCTGAGGAGGGTGGTGCACCAAGCCGACTCAGGCCCATGTGCCCTCTTGCTCCATCCAGTCACTTCCCCTCTGCCAGGGATGCTGCTGTCCCGAGGGGCTGAGCTCCCCTGCCTGAGGGATGTCAGCCCTGGATGCTGCTCTCCCAGCCACTGCTTTGTGCCGTGTCTGTGAGGAAGTCACCATTGCTGTTTTCCCTCCCAGCTGTACCGGGCCTCAGCACTGTTTGAAACCATCCGACACGAGGTGCAGCTGAGCACTGACTACAAACTGTCCCTCTTCGACCTGCAGACATCCTCCTACCAGGCCCTGCAGCGGGTGCTGGTCAGTCTCGGTAAGAGGAGCCATCATACGCTGAGTCTGAACTCCAGGTTCATGCCAAGAGTTCAGCTGAAGTTGCAGGGATGCAGTTCATGTGATATATCCTTCCCTCCTCACCTGTCTGGTGCAGCACAGTATTTCTTTGCCAGGGTCTCCTGCTTTGAGTTTCAGGCAGCTTTGGATCTTCTTTCTTGCTTCCTTCATTCATTTCCCTTTCTGTGGCTCGTTGTCCCACACATTGTGTTGTTGTCTGTAGCCAAGAGCATTTGTGGGATTGTGTTCTAGCACAAAGACTGCTTCTTCCACAAATACATACTGTGACCCTGCTTCCCCGCTCCCTGGGTGTTAGTTTGGGTTGGGATAGCAGCTCTGCACAGGCTGCCTTGCTGGCAGGTCTGAGAGATGGCTTTGTCTTTTCAGGTCACCATGATGAAGCTTTAGCAGTAGCAGAGAGAGGACGAACGAGGGCATTTGCTGACCTGCTCGTGGAACGCCAGACTGGGCAGCAGGACTCTGATCCCTATTCTCCAGTGACCATTGACCAGGTCCTGGAGACAGTGAATGGCCAGAGGGGACTTGTTCTCTACTACTCTCTGGCTGCAGGTTATCTGTACAGCTGGCTGCTGGCTCCTGGGGCAGGTGAGGTCCTTCTTGGAGATGAGAATGTGTGGAACAAGCCTTACAAAGGGAGAATTGTACCATTTTTAGCTAGGAATTAATCTGGGAGTAGAGCGAATATGTGAGGGAATCCTTTCCATCTAGTACCGTACAGTTAAATAGACTGAAAACTGTGGCATAACCCCAACAATAATGACACAGGAGTGCTTTTTCAGGGCTTTCATGTTCACCTGGAGATGGAAATGTTTCATGTGCTTAATATTTCCATTTTTCAACCACCAATCTGTATGTATTTCCCACAGGGCAGAGCAAAGCAGTAATGAGATTCCGTGTATGTTGGCTCTGTGAGAATCTTCCATGCATAAGAATCCCGACTATATTTCTGTGCTTTATCCTTCCAAAAGCTTTTGACATTTATTCACTGAAGTGGATTGCAGAAAACAGAAGGGCGTCCCTGCTTCCTGATATGCCATTGAACTGCCTGATCCTCTGAATTCTCCTCATGTGAATGTGGAAACACTTATCACAGAGGAGCAAGGAGGATTAATTTGAAGAGGATTTCTTTTTGCAGACAGCTGTTGTTCATTATCTAATAAAGTGATGACTGTAAATTTTCATGAGTTCTTTCTGAATATAATTTAATAATTGCAGCCCTTCACCATGACAAAGCTAACGAGATAAAAAGCACTATTTAGATTGCAGCAAAACGGCTTGGGGAAGGGAAGCAAACATTCACACATGCCTGCCTTCAGATGGGGTGGCAGTGATTGGAAGATAGGCTTTGGGGGGACATTTTGCAATGTTGTATGTGTAAGTGTAAGGTGGTGTTGTCCTTGCTACTCATCCGGTCACTAATTTGCTTTCCAGGCCTGTAGTTTGCACAATCAAATGCCAGTAATTCTATAATGTTAATATCAAGCTGCGTTTACTAAAATTACATGGATCAGCAGTGTGGGGTTTGCCAGCAGGCTTCACGAGCGGCCCCCTGGGCAGTGCGGGTCTGGCAGCCCAGCAGTTGCGCTGCTTGGGTGCCGGGTTGTGGCTTCTGCCGGCACCGCCAGCCGCAGGGACCGCGGTGCTGCCGCTGGAGCAGCTTTGCTGGGGAGCTCTGCAGTGGGGGCTCCAGCCCAGCCGCTGCGACCTCTTCTCTCTTGTGTCGGTAGCGCTGACAGAGAGAGCAGCGTGGGTGGCAGCCCAGGATCCTCATTATCCAGTTGAGATGGTGCCATTAGAGCCTCTTCGCTCATTCTGTATTTGCTGCTGTTTTTGCAGAAGGAGTTGCCTAGTTCTTTATTCCTCCACTCTTCTTAACTGTTTTAATAATTTATGCTGTCAAGGCAAACAGGGCATCCAGAGCAGCCTTTTACTGTTGATCACAGGCTGGAGAATTAATTATATCAGGAAGGATATGCTGGTCTGAGTGGAGGAAGGTTTTATCTGCAGCAGTAATGGAATTCTTAACAAAATAGTGCATGTCCTTTATCTGGTTTACCCATTACAAAATGCTATCTTTTAATATTTTGCTATGCATTAATCCATCTTTTTCTTTGTATATAATGTATTTTCATGCAAATGAGTGAAACGAAAAATCTTTGTGTGAGGCAAGGAAGTTCTGCTGTAGTAGTAACACTTCTGCTCAGCATTTGGGCCTTGTGTGTTCAGTTATGTGATCAGAGGCTATTAATAAGTATTTCTCATGTGCATCTATTGAAATGTGAATTACTCTAGTAGATTCTTGTATGAAAGATCTGGTTTATAATTTATATGAGAGTGCTGCAATAGCAAATGCATTCTGAGAATCTCGTAAAAGTGCTGCTCTGTCTTCGTACCTTTGAGCCATCATCTGCAAAGTACAAAACCAGACTTTACAAGCGAGGCTGTTTTGCAGAATGCTGGAAAAGCCCTGCGGAGACATGGCACAGAATGCTTTGCCCCAGTTGTACTGGAAATGCCAAATGCTGTGCCTCCCTAGGCAGTTGCTGGCACCACTCTTCCTGCCCTGCAGAAATAACCTCGTGATTCTGGTGCCTTGCAGGAATTCTGAAATTTCATGAGTATTATCTGGGTGACAGCCTGACAGAAAACACTGGGGAATTCCATGAAGCCAACAGTGTGGCCCTGCAAACAATAACGAACTCTGCGCTGGAACAGTACATCTCAAGCGTGCGGGAGGCTCTGGGTGTGGATTCCTACTATACCCGGTAAGCTGGGCGGGGGGATCTAACCCTGAAAGCAATTTATAACAGTCCGGGTGAGCTGATGAGCTGAGAAGTCTGAGAACTGAGAGTCAGCGGAGGGGCAAATTTTCACTGCAGCCACAAAACAATTGCTTTATTTTTGTATCCATGGCTATTTTTGTGCCAAGTAATTCTATATGCACGTGCAAATAAGGTTTGAACCCATAGGCTGGGTAATGAATCTATAGATTGGATGAGGAGGCAGATGCTGTGTCTGACTGTATATGGGTTGATTCCATCGTACTTAGGGTTTCCAGTGTAATTAGTTCCCCTTCAAAGGTTTACTTATGAAAAACTGCAAATACCGTAGGAATTCCACCCCTCATCCAAATACATTCCCTCGTGGCTATAGCTGAGTAAATAATTTACAGTGAATTAATCCATCTGATGCGTTTCAGCAAAGATTAAAAGTAAAACCTTACTCCAATCTGTTATTCACGTAGGTCCCACAACTATGTTTCCTCCTTTTTTTTTTATCCTATGGACTTATCACAAGTCAGGATTTTCTGCTTATTTATACTCGATCTTGTGATCTCTCATGGTACTTGGTTTGATTTATTGATTGGATCAGTACAAATATAGTTTCTATGCTGATATTTCCAAGTAGTATTTTTCTGAGCGCTTCTGTCTGACAAGCAGAGTTGGGGATGTCCCTGTCCCCGTATGTTCTTGGCGGATGGAGCATGCAGGGTAAAGGATGTGGTGACTGTAGAGCTTGCTTTTATAAGTGAAGCTTGCTACGTAGTCAGAAAGTGCTTTACTTTGGGTGGCTGAGGGACACATTGGCAGTTTGCAGGTCCAGTTTGCTACTAGTGCAACATGCGCTAACTTGTCAGGCAGATCAAGTGCTGAGCTGGCATTGCCTGCAGAGCTCAGCTTTCCTGTGTTGGGCTACAGCTTCCAAAGCCCATACCTGCAGTGCATGGGAATTGGGGTCCTGCATTTCCATCGGCATGTCCCACTCTTTAAACCTTGAGGGGCGCCTAGGAAAAGAGGTAGGGTTGGGGTTATGAGTCTTTCCTGTGCCTAACAGGAGGAGGTGATGCGATCCAGGGAGAATTCAACTTCAGCATTTGGTTGAGGTTCTGTCTGAAAACATTTTCTCTCAAACGGGCTGAGCATTTGTCACAAAGCTGTTGCTCTGTCTTGCATCGATGACTCCTTCCCCCTGCAGAGCCTGTGCCAGCAGCGAGACTGAGAGTGAAGCTGGGGATATCATGGACCAACAGTTCGAGGAGATGAATAACAAGCTGAACTCAATGACTGACCCGACTGGCTTCCTGAGGATGGTCAGCAGGAACAACCTCTTGAACAGGTGAGAATACAACACTGCACAAGTTGGGATCTTGCAGCTCCAGCCTCCAGCTCAGCTCCTCTGTGCAATGACTTTTCTGCCAGCTGGTATTGGAGTGAGTTCCCGTAGCTGCAGGTCAACGCTGGGTGGATTGTTGCTGCTGTGGTGCTTCAGAGGATGGTAAATTCGTGGCTCACCAGCAGCGAGTGAAGCTGTGGTGTCTGTTTGCTTTGGCTTCTGCACTGCAAGGGACAATGAGGAGCAGGGCTTGCTTGGAGTTGAGAACAAGAGCTTGTCTTCCCTGCTGCTAAGGCAGACTCTGGTTCCTCATGTGGGGCCTGGATGCATGTTCATATCTTGTGCTGGAACACTGGAGATCCTCAAGGGAGTTTGCATGGCTTGGGGCCAGTGCAAGCTCCCTCACGCACAGGAATTGCACATGCTGTTAAGGTTTCATGTTAGAAAAGGAGGCCCTGGAGATAGAGGGACTGTTTGGAGCCATCCAGTCTACGTGTCTGGTGACAGGCAGGTGACTGAAAGGAAGCCCTTGGTTTGGGGCGGGTGCCTTCTGGCTCCTGTCATCAGGTAACCTGGCTTTTAAGCAGAGAATAATATGATTTTTTGGCAGTTCTGCTTAGAAAAACAAAAATGTGGGGGTTTGGCAGTTCACTTGTGGAACTTCTGAGAAGAAATGGATGTTGAAGGAGAAAGAAGCACTGAAGGGATTCTGCAAGGATCCCAGTACTGGCCATAGCTGTAGGTGATACAGCCCCCAAGATAGTCTCCGTTGCTCATGTCTTATGCAGCTTCTATTTTCTCTGCTCCTGGCCCAGGACAGGCGAGGTCTTTGGAAGGCAGATGAAACACAGTGGCTGCAGAGTCTCTTGTCTGTCTGGTTCTCTACCATACAGGGTGCAGCACTGGAGCTGCCCAAGTACAGACCACACAGGCAGAGAGCGCTGGGTGGTCTGCGGGTTTTGTGCAGCCACTGGTGGGTTCTGGAGATAATTGTGGGTCCTTGAAAGCATCCACAGGGAGCTCATATCTGAATGCTTTCTGGAGCTCCCCACAGCTTGGCTTTGTGAGTGTGTCGAGGCCCTTAATGTGGATTTGGGGCCGCCTCTCTAGGAAGGGTCTTTCTGAGGAGAGCTTGCAGTGTGATGGGGCTGATGGATGTCCCTTGTCCTGAGCCTGCCATCCACCACAGCAGTGTCCGGCTGCCAGCCCTCCAGAAGGGCTCTGTTTGGTCATGAGCAGTATTTGACTTGTCCAGAGCCCTAATGAGGGTCAAGGCAGGAGCAGCTCTGTGCTGATTGCGGTTTGAACCCTCCTCCCTGTCTGGGCCGGGCCACCTTCACCTGCTGCCAACAGAGCCTGTGGGGCTGGTGGTGGGACCTGTTAGTCTGAGCTCAAGGCTTGCATGACACCCATCCCTGCCCCTTTCTCTGAGGCTGCCATGGGATTATTGCTTTGTTTGTGCATCTCCTGGACAAAGGCTGGAAGCAGAGGTGATGCTGGTGTATGCAGGCACATTTGCGCTGTTCCCTCTGCTTGCTGCAGCTCAGGCTGCCTTATAGAAAGGGTTGTAAATAAGCAACCATGCGGAGTCTGTGCAGAGGTTTCCAAATAAGCAATTTTACTGTTCCAGAAATCAGGGGACCCCTCTACATTGTGAGAGAAAGGTAGAAGTGATCAGTGCAGCACCCCAGAGACCAGCACTCTGTAGAAGGGGCGTTTGGCCAAAAGACTCAAAAGTCTCCCTCTTGTCACACTGACATCACCTGGACTGGGATGCCTGACGAGCCACCTGGGAGCTGTTTGTTTGCCCTGGTTTGGGCAGAAAGGGAGTGGGCTGGCCAGGGCTGCAGCTCTGCTCTGCTGCAACAAGAGATCCTCCCCCTATGGATTTTCTTACTCTTTGTGTACACAAACACACAGGCAAGAGATGGAAAGATTTATGATACTCCCTTGGTTTTGTTCTAATCAAAAGCAATCCTAGTGGTGAAGAAATAAATCTAGAGCTGCTTGGCTGTGAAACCAAGATGAAGGAGGCTCTGCCGATTAGAGTAATCAAGCCCCTATTCTCTGCAATAAATTAGCACGTTAAAATCGCTTCATACAGCAGGTGAGGCTGGCGAGTGCCACCTGCTGACAAAGAGCTACTTCTTGGGAAGGCCAGGGCTGGTGTGCTAGGACTAAAGCTCTTCGTGCTCCCTGGTTCCTGGATAAGCGGTGGGGTATCCCTGCCCTTCTAAACTGGTTGGTAGGGCAGAATACACTAGAGAGATGTGCTTGAAGCACAGGGTTCAGGGCACTAGAAATGCATGAGGCTGGGAAAGCACAGTTTTTATTTCCTCATCTAATTTTAAAATCTGTGCTACATAAAATGCGGCAATGTCTGAGCACTGCAAAGCGCGCTTGGCTCAGTCAGCTGCAGCGGCGCTGGGCAGAGGGTCCGGAGGGGAGTGCGTGGTGCTGTGTCCATGCTGATCCTGCAGTGAACTTGGGGTTGTGCAGGTCACCTCGTCCCGTGTCAGCAGCTCTGAGTGGCGGCAGCGAAGTGGCTTTGACAAGAACCTCTGCAATGGAGAGTGCGGGCAGTTGGACACCAGGCTTCCATTTGCATTCTTGAATTACTCCTGGAGGCCTGTAAGATGTAAATTCCTCATTGTTTTGGGGCATGAGTGGTGGCATTGTTCCTCCTTTAGAGAGCAGGTTTTAGACATGATGAAAGTTGGGTCTGGAGACTGGTTGTGGCAACTGAGGAAGGAAATTTTCTGACCTCTCGCTTGCCTTTTGCCCACAGGAGCTGTCAGAGCATGACCAGTCTGTTCAGCAGCACCGTGTCTCCTGTTAAGGATGGAACATCGTCTCTTCCAAGGAGACAGACTTCCTTCACCAAACCCCCACTCCGTGCGCTCTACGACTTGCTGATAGGACCTATGGAAGGAGTAAGCCTTCGGCACTGACAAACGTAGAGATTCACTTACCAAACTCGGTGTTATAAAGCAAGAACAGGCAGCTTAGGGATTGTATGTGAAGTGTGGTGGTTTTGACTTGGTCTTCCCAGATGGTGAGACTGGGTGTGCTGGGAGGTGGAAACAAGGGATGTTGCTGTTGATACCACTTCAGTCACCTGCCAACGTTTAATGCTTCTGATGAACTAAAGCAGGAAGCATATCTGTAATTCACTAATATTAATTGGCAAACTTGGCAGCTCCATCTGGGGATGGATAGGTCTGGGAGACAGAAAAAGCAGCACTGGGAGCCCAGCAGCACCACCCTGCACCTCCTGCTGCCGGGCTGGCAGCCAGACAGGCTGGGCCTGGCTCTGGGCCCTGCTCCTTCTCCATCCCGGGACTGGGGCTGCTTGGGTGCTTGGCAGCCATGGGGTTGATGCCGGTGTCCCAGCGCCTGGCCCATTCGGGCCCTGCTCTGCAGCATGATGCTGTGCAGGGCTCGGCTGCCAACGCGATATGGGGGCACAGGCCCGGTGTCT
The DNA here is from genome assembly GCF_963082525.1 of Nesoenas mayeri. Taxonomy (NCBI): domain Eukaryota; kingdom Metazoa; phylum Chordata; class Aves; order Columbiformes; family Columbidae; genus Nesoenas; species Nesoenas mayeri. Next base: position 6,722,448 of record NC_137565.1, on the reverse strand, counting down.
CCCGGGCAGGGATCCTTGTGTGCTAGATCCTTGTCTCTGTCCTGCAGTGAACACTGCAAAGTTGGCTTGCCTGATGCTTGGAAGGTGCGGGCTGGGGCGCTGATGGAGTGAAAGAGTTGTACTGATTCTCTCTCTTTTCTTTTCAGGGTTTGATGCATTCCAGTGGGCCTGTTGGCCGCCATCGCCAGCTGATACTGGTTCTGGAGGGAGAACTGTACCTCATTCCTTTTGCTCTCCTGAAGGGCAGCTCCTCCAACGAGTACCTCTATGAGCGCTTCAGCCTCATTGCGGTGCCATCCATCCAGTCGCTGAATCCCAGCTCCAAGGTCTGACATTGCCTTAGAAAACCTCTTTCATAAAACCTGTCCTGTGCAGTGCAGGTTCCTGTACATGCTGGAATAGGAGCAGCTCTGTCATGCTGTGCCAGATGAAAGAATAGAAACCACAAATGTACCCCCTTCCCAGGGCACTCCCAGTTCTCATACGCACATTGAGCACCACATCTGTGAAGTAGATTCTGATGTAGTTCCTGCAGCATGAAATCCCAGCCCCAGGCGTCCCAGGAAGGACAAGGGGAATGGATCGTTTGGATATCCTCATCTAAAGGACAGTGTGTCCTGGGCTGTGGAACTATATGGCAGGCTGCAGAAGTGTAGGTGTTTGTGGTCAATACTGAGCTTCCTTGGAAAGCTGCCTGTCCTGTCACATTCCTCCTGTCTTTGCATTCATTTTAGGATATTTTATTACCAGCACCATAACAATCAGATCTTTGAACTCCATTTTCTCTTTCTCTCTGCAGTCCCATGCGAGGAAGACTACTCCTGCTTACTGCAGTTCTACCTCAATGGCAGCTGTCATAGGAAATCCCAAGCTCCCTTCAGCAGTTATGGACAGGTGGCTGTGGGGGCCTATGCCCTCTGCAGAAGAGGAAGCATATATGGTGTCTGAGTTACTGGGCTGCCAGCCCTTAGTTGGCAATGCAGCAACAAAAGAGAGGGTCATGAGTGCCCTCACCCAGGCAGAATGTGTCCATTTTGCGACCCACGTCTCCTGGAAATTGGCTGCTTTGGTCCTGACACCCAACTCTGACAGCAATCCAGCCAGCAGCAAGAGTTCTTTTGGGAACACGTACACAATCCCAGAATCCCTTCGGATGCAGGATGATGCCAGTGATGTGGAGAGCATCTCAGACTGCCCTCCTCTTCAGGAGTTTCTGCTTACAGCAGCTGATGTCCTGGATCTGCGACTTCCTGTCAAGTTAGTGGTTCTTGGCTCTTACCAAGAATCCAGCAGCAAAGTCACTGCTGATGGAGTGATTGGCTTGACAAGAGCATTCCTGGCTGCTGGGGCTCAGTGTGTCCTGGTGTCACTCTGGCCTGTTCCTGTGGCTGCTTCCAAGATGTTTGTGCATGCCTTCTATTCCTCCCTCTTGAATGGGATGAAAGCCAGCGCAGCCCTTGGGGAAGCAATGAAGACTGTGCAGAGCAGCAAGCAGTTCTCCCATCCATCCAACTGGGCAGGTAGGAAGAAGCTGCTTTTTAATGAACAGACAGGGTTTCCAAGAGGTGCTCCTGTTCCAAATTGAGTTAAGCACGGAGTGGCACTGGCAAGTGGCTGGGAGTAGCATGTGCCCTGTGCTCTCCTAGAATTCAAACCCTGATTCAGCTGAGTGTGGTTGAGTATTGGTGTCATGGAAAACATCGCTATTTCACTTTGTATAATAAGTGGGTTATGAATTAGATATAACTTAATTGTGAGGTGAAGTGTGTTTCCTTACAATGGTTTCATGACTGGAAAGAAATAATGTCCAATGCAATAACTCATTCCCTGACTTTAGGTTACAGTCCATAGTTGAGTTTGTGTTTTATTTTCCTTCCAAGATTTTTCTGTCTCAAAGGGCAGAGCATTAAGAAAATCTAAGTGATAGCTTCCTAGGCAAAACAGAGTGACCGTGGGCATGGGCACTTGGTGTTGCCACCAGGTAGAGCCTTCTGTTGGTGCTGCCCTTTCTGTGGTGTGTAAACAAGTTCATTACACACAGTCACCGACTTTCACCTTGAACTCTTGATGGTGTCTCGGACAGACTACCAGAGCAAGGACAGCGGCTGTGTACCTCAGTGGTGAGAAGGGGCAGGCAGAGCTCCTTGTGCCGACGTCTGGAGAATCTGGCCTTTACACGGTGCATGAGCCAGGACAGGTTTCTGATTGAGACAGGGAAAGCTCTCCATTTTGTGAGTTTTGTTTCTGCAAGCACTGTTCAGCATGTATCGATTTCCACTGCTGTAAAGGAGATGTGGAGCATGCTAGGACAAGTTTAGCTGCAATACAGTGTTTTTCTACTTGCTTGAACAGAAAACACGTGTTTTAATAGAGGAGGACAGTAAGAAGCGTCTAGAAGCTTTCTGGAAGTTTATTTTGTGGGACTGGACAGCGAGTGGGCAGCTGCTCTGGGAAAATAATGTATCTGCATGGTGCAGTAAACCACCATCCCATTAGTCTGAGAGGGCAGAGGATATTTGCTGCTGTTCTGAACATTTTTTGTAACAAAAGGAGATTGATCATCTCTTATTCTGGATCCTGCAGGCTTCATGCTTATTGGGAGTGATATGAAGCTGAACAGCCCTTCTTCGCTAGTGGGACAGGCCCTGACTGAGATTCTGCAGCACCCTGAGAGGGCACGAGACGCTCTGCGGGTCCTGCTGCATCTGGTAAGAGAAAGGAATCACTGCCATGGGGAGGGATGTTGCAGCCCATGCGGTTGTGAGATGATGTTACCTGTGGGTATTCATTGGTAAATGATGTATGAGATGAGAAACACCCTGGAATATACACCTTCAACACTTCTCCCTTATCGTAAGCTGGTCTCTGGTGGAAACTCTGGGTCAGTATGAAAAGACCGGGACACCTGCGGGAGTATCCAGAGCAAAAAGAGGCAAAGTGAGCGAAGCCTTACATAGTATTGTTGCAAAATCCTCCCTTAGCTGTTGAATTGGGTCTCTGCTTTAAAAATAAGGTAATCATCGGGGTTAATTGTTTCTACAAGAAAATAGCTGTGAACATTGCAGCCATGGAGCTGCAGAGTGCAGCGACTGCTGTCTCTGTGCATGCTCGGAAGACAAGAGGCACTTTTGTCCCAGTATGTGCCAGTAGCCTGTTGTGGGGAGCAGCAGGACTGAAGCCAAACTGCCAGCTGGCGAGAATTATCTCGTGACTTCTCATACTTTGCTTTCCGATATATCTTCTGTGGTCTCACAGGAATGTGGTGTATCCATAGCATGAAAGAAACCTGTGAATATTGCTAATCATGCCACTTGCTGGGTTTTGCGATGCACAGCTCTCTTTTGCCCTTCACTATGTAGCCACAGACTCCTGCCTGGTAATACACAGTGTGTGCAAGAGCCTGGAGCCTGACCACATGTCACCTTTTGCGGAGAAATGCAGCTGCCAGGCTTATAGCAAACTGTCACCATCAAACTGGTGCTTAGTTTCCTGTGGCATTGCTTTCCGCAGTATCCAAAGGAATGTTGATATCGCAGTGATTTTAGAGCTGTGAGTGCCGAGTTACCGGAGCTGCTGATTTCAAGGGCACTAACATCCTGCTGTGTAAGATGGGCCACGTTCAGCGCTGGTTTGCATCTCTCAACCTGCTCTTCCTGCCTCTTTACTGTGTAAAGAGAGGCAGTTAGTAAAAATCTCTTCTAAAATAATGCTGTACTTTCCCTAAAGGTGGAGAAATCATTGCAGCGAATCCAGAATGGGCAGCACAACTCCATGTACACCTCCCAACAGAGCGTGGAGAATAAAGTTGGTGGCATTCCCGGCTGGCAGGCACTGCTCACTGCGGTAGGATTTCGGTTGGACCCTCCCGCCAGTGGCCTCCCAGCAGCCGTGTTCTTCCCTACGTCAGACCCCGGGGACCGGCTGCAGCAGTGCAGCACCACCATCCAGTCCCTGCTGGGTAAGCAGCAGAACCACGAGCTCTGTCCTCATCTGTCCCACCAGACACTGGCCTTTCCCTGCCTTGCTTTGGTGCAAGCCTGTAAGATGGTAATGTTTGATATCAATGAAATAAAAGTATTTAACGGGACAGATGTTCTAGAAGTAAATGTTTATGAGAAGTTCGTCATAGATGGGATAGTTTTCTACTGGGTCCAGTATCTGAGAAGCGTGATGTGACTCTTGGCTTTCTCTCAGCTCTCAGTCAGAAAATGTATAATCACATGCAAAGTGGGAAAATCTTTTGCTTTCTGGAAATTGCTGCTGCTTCCAGAACTATTCAGTGATGTGGGGGAGAGGTTTTAGGAATTCACTGAGTTTGTGTTCTGTTCAGGTTGTTACATTTCTAGCAGTCAAAAAACAGATACTGAACAGTCCCTGTTCCTGCTGATGTTTTTCAGGTTTGCCTAACCCTGCACTTCAGGCACTTTGTAAACTTATCACAGCTTCAGAAACAGGAGAGCAGCTTATCAACAGGGTGAGTTGGGAGGTTTTCCTCCAGTCCCAGTTTCTACATGGTTCTTCCCAGGTCACTACATTCAGAAATGCACAGAATGATGTATGCCCTGGTTTATCAACCCAGAGCTTGCTAGGAGACTTCAGGATTGAAACTGTAAACTTGCCTGTTTGTGTGAATGAAAGCGTGTGTCCAGAAGAGAAAAATGCAGGTATGTTACTGGGCTGCATGGTCTTGGGTCTTCCTGTTCAGTAACAGAAGTGAAAACACAATACCTACTACAGTGAGGGGGAAGCAAAATAAGGGAATGCGTGTCAGAAGCACTAATTGCTATTTGGCCATCCTGCCCAGGGCCCACATCGGCTGATCTTTGTCCACTGTAATTACCCAGGTCCCAGTGTGTGGCTGACTTTGGGCAATGCAGGGTCTCAGAGAACTTGAGGAACCTGTGCTTGTCCTGGCATGTGAGCTCATAGCTCTGCTGACAGGACTCATGGTCATTCAGAGACAGGCAGTGCTGCCTGTTGGACCCCTCCCTGCCCCCCTAGTCTCCTCACATTCCTCCCTCTCCCCAGCCTTTCCAGCATGCCCAGCCTAACCTGACGTCTCTCTGTGCACCAGCCTGGCTGGCTTTCCATTACATGTTTCCTACTGTCCTGATTGCTCCTCTAATGAGGTTTATCTTGATCATTTGCCTGCTTTAGTAAATGAACACACTGCACATAGTGAATGGGTATATAGCTCACTTTCTTTTCCCCTTTCCCCTTGCAAAAGTGTTCCGGGGCAGATGGGATGATCTCTGTGGAGCTTCAGAGGTCTTCCCTTTGTTCTGTCATGTTGAGTCTCTGCATAAAATGCACAATCAGGCCCATTTTGTTATTACCCACTAAGAAGCCTGCTTTGTCAATCCACTAGACTGAGTCTGCATCAAGGAAAGAGTTTCTTGTTATGATCTATGGCAGTGTGTGAGATATTTCTAATGGCTTGTCTTTTATGGCATTTGGCTTCCTTGCCTTGGCTCTTTCGTCAGTGCCTGAGACCAGGGTTGCTTTTTCCTCATTGCCACCAGAGGGAGGCCCCGAGTAGAAGGGATGTGATGAGCAGAAGACAACATTCCAATAGACCAGAATGTGCTACAGTGTCTATGAGATTATGTCACAGTTGTCTTCTTGCCTCAGATAATTAAGTCACCCAAGAGAAAACGTTCATACGGCTGTACACAACTAATAAAAGATACACTCACCATTTCTTCAGCTGCCCCATGCAATAAATACTGGCAGGGGTATTGCATTGTTTTTGCAAATGTTCTTCCAGAACTAAACCCCAGGCAAAATTTCCTTTTGCACAAGAGTTCATCCAGTTACAAGTTAGGGGTTTCAACTTAGCTCTCTCTTCCTCTGTGGTCACTTGCTTTTTCCACCTCCTTCCTCTCAGCCATTCAGTTGGTGAGCAGCTGAGGCTCTGCCTGTCCAAAAGGAGAGAAGACTTTGTTCAAAACTGGAGCATAATGACTGATAGTTGTCAGTGGGTGTTGCTTACTGTCTGTCTCGTGTGGGTTATGAGTGTCAGAAGGGAGCAGGTGCTTTTGACGTGAGTGGAGCAGTAAGACAGGGAGCCTGATCCTTTGCTCTGGATAGAAAATGGGGTTTTTTTAAGTGCAAAACAGAAGGCAGGAACCACAAAAGAGGGAGTTTCAGCAGTACCACGTGTGCAAGGAAAAGTTAGGGATTGCTGACTGCTTTAAGTGCCAGTAATGCCTCCCAGAGGAAACAAGAGAAGGGCTTGTTTTGTGTTCAGCCTTCTGCCAGAATGTGGGTTGGTCTGAGGTGATGGTCATGAGCTGGGCACTCCCATGTTCCAGCTGTTCCATGCTGTTGGGCTCCTGATGCGCAGCTCAGGGCATTTCCATTGCTCCCTCCTTGCTCTGGATGGAGTATCTTGCAGTCAGGATACTGGTTTGCGCATGGACGTGTCACTGCAGGGTCCCCTGTCACAGGCGTTTTGTAGCACAGAGTAACTTGTGTTCTTTCTTTCTTTGTTTTCTCCTCTCTTTTCCTTTCTTGTTATCTGCTGCCCGAAGGCTGTTAAAAATATGGTGGGAATGGTGAGTATTACGCGCCCTGGGGAATGACACTGCTGTGCAGGATGAAATGCCGTGGTCACTGCAGGCCCGTGTCCCTGCGCTGCAGAGTGGTGTCTTCAAGCCGCTTTCAGGCCTGGAATTTACTCCATAGTGCTCCTATGGAAAAAGGACCGTGTAAGCTGGTGTGGGTTGTAAGAGATGGGTGGTCCTGAGTTTAGCTGGTCCCCGATAAATGGCTTTCCATCCTTCCTGCCCCGGCTGTGTTTTGGAATTACATGGGATCCTTGCACCTTAATTTGTGTCAGATCTTCATAAACTTATTTTTTTCTCTACTTTGCTACTCCTGTCCCTTGAGCACAGTTGAGAAACTTCTTTCCTGGAGGCCATGGAGGTATTGGGAAAGTCTTCCATGGTTTCATATGACTTTTTCTGCCCGGTTAAATGCTGAGAATGAGTTTCTTGGGATTTGCGTAAGGAGTATGACTCAGTCATGGAATGGGCTTCTGTGTATTTCTGTGAGCAGCCCCAGAGTATCTCTTTCCCTTTCTTCCACTTCACAGATTCTCCTGCTGTGCTTCCTTCTTGCTCAGGTTCCACTGGTCACACCCCAGCCCTCACCCCTGCTCTGTCTACACCTTTGCTGCTGTTCAGCTTTGCCTGTTGTTGCTGTCCCTGGACTGTCCCCTGCCCAGACCTTTTCATCTCACTGTTCTGTTCAGGAGCAGCAGCTGAGTGTATGAGTGTACAGGGAAAAGGATGTTTGTGGTGCATTTCCTTAACTGTGGCTGTCGGAAAAGCAGTGATGGGATTTGTAAGGAAAGGCTAATGTTTGTGTTGTTATCTTCAGCTGCATCAAGTCCTGGTTCAACTTCAGGCAGGCGAGAAGGAACAAGATTTCTCCTCTGCACCAATCCAGGTTTCCATCAGTGTCCAGCTCTGGAGGCTTCCTGGCTGTCATGAGTTCCTGGCAGCTCTAGGTAGGAAAACACTTCTTACCATTGTCTTCCTGAAACTACTGCAGGTGTCTTGTTTGGTGGCTTGGATGAGATTCAGCCTTGAGATTGGTTTGTCTGGGTGCTGTTTGGTCTTCACATCTCTGGATGTGATCCCTGACTGCTCGGTACCTCTGCCAGTTCACAGGCACGGAGCTCTTCTGCTCACTGCTTGGCCAGTGGTCAGGGTTGGTTTTATCCTTACTTAGAGTTGGTGAAAGGCCATTGCAGGGAAGAGACAGTGCTACAGAAATAAACATCTAAGAAAACTGCTTGAGGAGCTCATCAAAGCCAGGCATCATTTTGCACACACAGTCATGCCCTCATTCGTGAAATTCAGACACATTTCTGTGAGAAAACTTTGGATTAATGATGAATGGTAGGGGCACGTGGGACACTGTCCCCTGAGATGTGTTTAGTGTATCATTCCCTGACAATTCCAAATAATTCACAGCTGAAACAGTACTGACTAGTGCATTTTGTCTGTCAGTTTGGACAGGAGCAATTTGTTTATGTGTACATGTTCACACTCCGTAAAGCTCCCAACACCTGCTGGAGAAGGCTGCTAAATAGTAATAAAAACAAACCAACAAACTCTACGTTGTGGGTGGAGAGTCAGAACTCCAGGACACTGCAGGATCTCATATCTTTTTGTTCTGTTTGTGTTCTAAATGAGATCACACTTGTTTAAGACGTTGGATCTTTCTATGAGATGTGATTTTTTTTCACCATATTCCACTACAGGTTTTGACCTTTGTGAAGTTGGCCAAGAGGAGGTGATTCTGAAAACTGGGAAACAAGCTAACCGGAGGACCATGCACTTTGCTCTGCAGTCCTTGCTGGCGCTTTTTGGTAAAGCTTCTTACAGTAGTTTTTGCTCCTATATCATCTGATTATTTGATCAGAATGGCTTCTGTTGAAATCTCGCACTTACCCCTCCTGCAGGAATCGTACATACATCATAACGTGTCATACAGAGATACATCATGCAACAGCTGCAGCAAATGTTAGTTTTATGTGGGAAACAAGCACTAAGACTTGACTGAGGCCAAAGCTGGGAATAGAGTCCAGCAACTGGAGGGTGTATAACTCACCCTTGGTTTTGAGATATACAATCATAAGGAATTAACAGGTTTCATTTAGGATACCCAGACTGTGGTTCCTGCCTGTGCGTTCCTTGGGCTGTGCAAATTTTTTTCTCCACCTAAGTCGCAGTTGGGTTTTTTGAAGTAGCACAGAATCTGAGTGCATGTTTTGTAGCATTTCCTCCTAATTCCTATTAGAACATTACCGGGTTTTGTTTGGTTTTCCTGTGTATCCAGGGACACGTCTGTAATTTCTTTTTTCTTTTTTAGATTCCACAGAGCTGCCTAAGCGCCTCAGCTTGGACAGTTCCTCATCACTAGAGTCACTGGCTTCTGCTCAGTCTATTTCCAACCCGGTGCCTCAGTATCAGAACCCTCCGTTCTCTCCTACTTGTCCAGACAGTGTTGCATCCGATGCCATCTCTGTCTATAGCCTGAGCTCCATTGCTTCTTCCATGAGTTTTGTTTCCAAGCCAGAGAGCACGCCGGAGGGCGTGGGACACAGGGGACGCCAGGACTATGAGAGGCCCAAGAACATCTATCCGCATAGGTCTGCAGCACAGAGCCAGTTGTCACCACAAACCAGCACCATAGGCAGCAAAGATGAGGAAGAGTATGAAGGTTTTTCTATAATCAGCAATGAGCCTTTGGCCAGTTACCAAGAAAACACAAACCCAAGATTTTCCCCTGATCACAAACAGACCAAAACTGGTCGGACTGGAGGCATTAAAGAGTCTGTCAACTCCAAAGGGAGCATAAGTACTCCAAATTCTCCCGTTAAAATGACTCTTATTCCCAGTCCAAACTCACCTTTCCAAAAAGTTGGGAAACTTGCAAGTTCTGATACTGGGGAATCTGACCAGTCTAGCACTGAGACTGACAGCACTGTCAAATCCCAGGAGGACAGTAATCCAAAGCTTGATCCACAAGAGTTGGCCCAAAAAATTCTGGAGGAGACTCAGAGTCACCTCATTGCTGTTGAACGTCTTCAGAGAAGCAGCAGCCAAATAAACAAGAGCAACAACTCAGATGATGGGGCGTCCACCCCAGCAGGTGTGTCTGCATTCAGATGTTCCGAGACCAGTGCGTTCAGTCGGCCCATCAGCTCTACTCAGAAGAATCAGTCTTCACCCCTTGCAATTAAACCAAAGCCTCCCACAAGGAGTTCATCCCTCCAGAAAGTGAGTTCTGGCTACAATAGCCCTACGACATCGGAGATGTCAAACAGAGAAGGCACGGGCCAATACAGCGGGCAGCCGTCCCCAAGTTGCGATTCACACGGCTCTTTAACTGAGCAGCCTCACTTCAAACTCAAGTACCCCAGCTCTCCCTACAGTGCTCATATTTCTAAATCACCCAGAAATATCTCTCCAAGCTCAGGGCATCAGTCTCCTGCTGGCAGCACTCCATCTCCTGCTCTGTCTTACTCCTCAGCTGGTTCTGCTCGCTCAAGTCCAGCTGATGCTCCAGACATAGACAAACTAAAAATGGCCGCCATAGATGAAAAAGTGCAAGCAATCCACAACTTAAAGATGTTCTGGCAAAGCACTCCCCATCACTCTACTGGCCCAATAAAGATTCTCCGAGGAGCTCCTGGAACAATGACTTCTAAGAAGGATGTCCTCAGCTTGCTCAATTTATCTCCACGGCACAGCAAAGAAGAAAGCGCAGATAAGCTGGAACTAAAGGACCTGTCTATTGAGCAACACCTTGCTTCTCCACAAAAGAACCCTCCGAATGGACACAGGCGCCCTGAAACTACAAATGCAGCGACATCAACTCATTCTGCACCTTCCAGTAGCACTCCAGGAACTGCACGGCCCTTGAGGCTGCCGTCTGGGAACGGTTATAAATTTTTGTCACCGGGAAGATTTTTTCCTTCCTCCAAATGTTGAAATGTCATGAGTACCAGCTGATGACTTACAGTCTTGTGAAAGTATTTGCTTCTGCCCACTTGCCTTTATCAATACAGAACCATTACCTGAGCAGCCGTGGTCGCAGCGCAGTTGGCACCGCGCAGGAGTGTGCCAGGCGGCCCTGCCCGCCGCTGCGTGGGCACACGGGCCTCGCACAGACGGGTTTAGTTTCCCTCAATCAGGGCCTTGGCCAGACTCGCTTGATAACAGGGTCTGTGTAGTGTTCAGTATTTGCAGCAGTAGGTCCAATGAATCTAGTTGTCTGTTCATAAAATACGAGCTTTTAAGCCACCTACTTGTATTTCTTAACAAGCAGTTTTACAGCTGGCTTTTTATACAGAAATTAAACATATCAGGGACTGGAGAGGGAGGTGAGAGGAGGCAGAACTTTCATTTGTACCACAAAGTATGCACAAGTTTCTGCCTGGAGAAGTACAAGCCATTTATTTGATTGCATTCAAAGGCTGACAGAGGGCAAGATAACATACCTCTAGATAGCTCTGCTATGTTAGCCAAACACAAGAAAATGCTGGCAATGAAACTCCATAGCAGTGTGATACTGGCAGTTCTCTTGCATCATTTAGAGTCTGGTGAAACAAAGACAAGAGGACAGAGGTGCCCCATTCTAAAACCTGCATCTCAGGTAATTCTTTTCTGGAGGGAAACTTTCCAGGTGGTATTTTGCTGGTTGGTCTGCTCAAAAAGAAAGTTTGGGGCATAATGAGCAAGGTGAGCCTCAGCGTGAGGTAGTGAGCGGTGTCAGAGAGTCAGGCTCTGGTTGCATTGAATGCTCTGATCTTTCTGGCACGCAGCATTATGATGGTGAAACTTCATCTTGGCAAGTATTTGGGCAACACAGATGTCTCCTGTCTAAGTGTGCACAGAACAGGGCTACAGACACAGAATTTCAGAACATTATTTTACAGTTCCACAGTAGGCAGGAATGTGACATCGGTGTGTGTGATTTAGAAATCACTTGACCAAATAAATCCGCTGATCCTGTTAAATCATTCCACGTGGCTCATCACGGGCACGTCTGCAAACCTTTCCCCAGCTGTGGAAGCGAGTTTCTTGTGGAGCACGTGTACAGTCTGAGCGATGTCGGTGCGGCCCCAGCACAGATGTGGGGCAGCAGCAGGGCAGCTGTAGAACGCCTGCGCACTCTGCTCTGTGGAGAAAGGGAACTGAGAGCACCCTGGGGATGTGTCGAGTAAGCTTTCCTAGGCCAGGCGGAGCTTAGCTGTTGTGGATCAAGTTGGAGATTATTTCCTTTAAGTGGCTATTGAATACAGTGATGTAATGGGAATCAAAATGATAATTTACATGCACTGAAAACTGTGGGCATGTGGTAGCGTTAACGCAGCCACAGTGCACACTCTGATCCAAGCAGAGTGTTTCCCAAGCCACGTGCTATGGAGTCGGAGCACTGGATCACCAAGGCTTTTGGTTTCTCTTCTGCACTCCCAGAATTTGCTGAGTGACTGAAGGCTGATCACTTCACCTCTCCGTGCCTCGTCTTCCCTTTCTATCTAATGGGGATAGTAATAATTACCTACCTACCTCACAGAGGTGTTGTGAGGCTTAATTCATTAGGCCCTGAGTTTTGGCTGGATCTTAAGTCAACTTCCAGTCTTACAGCTGGTTACCTGAATGGTGAATGCAGTCAGCTCTGCAAACATCTTAGGGGCATGTTGCTGATGCAGATAATTGTTGCACTTGTCAAGTCTGGATGCTCTTCTTGGAAATATGGATCCGATCATTTATGATTTTCTGAGGGATCTTGGAGGAAAAGCAAGATAGCAGGACAGAGGACTCGATTCTGATATCAGAATATAAAGTTCCTTAGGCTCAGCTTACTCATGGTGCATATATCAAACGCTTACTTTGAGTATGTTCTAGAATACACTGGTTTCAGGAGAATCTTTTCCTTTTTGCCATCGCAAGATCTTAAGCACTAAAGGCAAAGAATATAGGGCTGTGTTGCTACAGTCAGCTAACAAGGGATGGGTGATCACAAAAGTTTCAGTGCAGAAAGACAAAAAGAGTAGTTATTCATCTACTCATATTATGCAATGTAGCAAAACAATTGAGTAAATTGTTCAACTCATATGATGCAAGTTATTGTCTGTACTTTACATCTTTCTGTGATGGTTTGGTGCTAGACATCATCTTCTCATCATTTGGCAGGAAAAATTAGAATAGTGGGCCAGAATGAGTCAGTACAGTGTCTACCCGTGGTGTAGACTCTGATATTGCTGATCATGCAACTTGCTGTGGTCACACGACTGAGAGACTTCATGTGACCTCAGCTGTTTCTAACCAGCGTAACGACATCCCAGGAACACCCAGGATGGAAGTGGGCAGCTTTTTGTTTATAGCAACAGCAAATACTCCCTGTAGTGCTGCATAACATGCCAGAAATAAGCCTCTTTACTTGTAGTTTACTTCCATAACTAAAGGATCTTTTAATCTGTAGAAGTTCTATATTGCCATTCTGGCACAACCCCTTTCCATGCTGCCAGTACATTTCGTACTGGCTTAAAGTTTTCAGAAAGATCTAAATGGGGGTGGGAGGTCGTTCTTCTGTTGCTGTTTTTTAAGGGGGGGGGGGGGGGGGCGCATTAGAAACAGGGATGGGTTCAGATGTAGAGGGAGTTCAGTGTTTGGGAAAATTGGTGTTGTATAAATACGGGAGGTGAGTGTCACTAGAACAAGTCCTTTGGGAAACATGTTTCCATCGGCTTGACACAGGGCACTTGCATTGGCTTAACGAGAGCCATGGAGCTGCATGCTTGCTCGTGGCTGGGAGACACTTCACACACCTCGTGCCTCACCCCTCCACCCCCTGAGTGAGAAACAAGCCCTTTGTGAGGAAGAAAGTTTTATCAGGTTTGCCCAGTATGTGGAGAAATTCAGGAAATGAAAATAACTTGTTCTCCGTTTGATATTAGAATTCCTTCTGTGGAGTTTAAATGCATTTGTCGTTGTTGTATTTGTGCATGGTACAAGTGACAACACTGCTTAATACAGTGAGCAATAAGAATTAGGTGTTATCCACTTTCACATTAAGCCTGCCACATGCAACAATTCTCCAGAACCACAGAACATATTTTAGTTTGGTTTTGCCCAGTTCGTTTTACCGTGTGAGATTACAGACCTTTTATTGACTGTCTTTAGCTCCAACTAAATGGGAACAGTAAACAATCTCTCTGATCAAAATCTAGTTTAATTTGATTTTGTTGGTTAGCCTGCACTCTGGCCTGGTACTGATTTTCCTTCTTTTTAATCATACCTGCCTTAAAGCAGGAAAAAACATTGAAGGGGTGCTACACCCACATATATCACTCTGGGCCATATTTCCTTTCATTAGGTCAGACCTGTTCTGTGACCATCTCTTTCAAGTTGCAGAATAGATGCGGGTGCACAGAAGTATCTGTGAATCTGTTAAGAAACACTGGCAGTTTCAGGCGAGGTGGTAATAATGGGTTTGAGCAGTTTCGGGTTCATTGCATTGCCATGCTGTCCAGAAAGGCTGCAAATGCGCGTGGAAAACGTGGCCCCTCGGTTGCAGAACTCCTTCCCAAGAGCGTTGGGTGGTAACTCAAAGCACTGTCAGCAAAGACTCTTCCAAGCAGCAGCTCTTTAAGCACTTGCTCTCCTTGTACGCAGTGTTAGCCATGTTTGGCCTATATGGACTTTCTTTGTAAATTAAAACTCTGTTTCCAGACAGCATTAAACTTTTTATATTATGAAATTTACCATGTAAAAAGATTTTCATATTTTTATTGAAATTGCTAAGGCATTTGGCCTTCTTCCTTTGTGATTTCAGTGTCTATTAAAGCATGAGTTGTCTCAGTACTTCAGTCTCTTGGTGTAGGATGGTGTTGGGAAGGAATTTGTTAGCACGCTGCTCCCTGTTGCTGGGCTGTTCCTCTGGCCTGTGCCTGAGAAGCGAAGAATTCGTGTGGAAATGTGTGTTCTGTGGCTGCAGAACCACGCGGCGTGACCGACGTGCGGCAGCTGTGCTCAGCGTCCCTGCGCTCTTTGTGCGGCAGAACGTAGGTTCGTATTACAAATAATGATTGGAAATTGCTTTTCCTTTTCCTAGCAGGTGGTGGGAGCAGCGGTGTTTGCTCGCTGTTGTTAGCCATCAGCAAAAGGACATGCAGGGTGGGAAGGACCTTCGGGGGTTGCCCGGTCCCAAAGCTGCATGGGGAGAACTGAGCGCCGGAGCTACGGTGGATCTTCCCCGTGAAGCTACGATGGATCTTCCCTGTGAAGCTATGATGGGTCTTCCCCATACTGATGCCAGCTGGAACTTGCAGACTTAAATCTTCCTTCTGCCCTGTGCAGAAGGGGACGTTGAGCTGAGGTAGGTGTTGGTGACCAGGTGGAACTAAGCAGCTTCCTGGGGAAATGTCCCCTCCATGGGCAGAGACTGTGGTGAAAACGCACGGGCGGGTCTGAAGTGATCAGTCTACGCGGGCTCTGGAACCAGCAGGATGCAGCTACTTGATGATGCTATCGTGTGTGGTATAATTTATCTATAAACACAGAGGATGAGGGTTTTGGGGAGAGTACACGTTGCAGCTGCTGGAGTAAACAAAAGACAAATGGTGTCCATATGGGGAAGGAGCCGCAGCAGGGGACTGCACTCAGCCAGGGTTTTGCAAAACCAAATAAAGGAAAATACCGAATACTC
Organism: Nesoenas mayeri; assembly: GCF_963082525.1. NCBI lineage: Eukaryota > Metazoa > Chordata > Aves > Columbiformes > Columbidae > Nesoenas > Nesoenas mayeri. The sequence goes on along the minus strand of NC_137565.1, from coordinate 6,707,217 downwards.
GGGAGCTTGGGGAAGAAGCCACTTAGAGCCCCACCACTGTGCCCTGGCACAGCCCTTTGGCATTTCTTTGCCTTAGACTAAGCCGGTGCAGGCGCAGGTCTGAGCAGCAGTTTCCATAGCATCCGCCTTTCACTTGAATGAAAATATGTTTTCAGAGGCAGAGCCTGTTGAGGATTTTCTTTAAAGCCATTTATCTGTCGTTTGGCAACATGTAATTTTCCTGTCTGTGAATTTCTGCTCTCCTGTAGCGGAGCTGATGTGCAAATGCATCATTCGCTCTTGCTCCCGGCAAACAGAACGTGGGGAAGGGGGGGCAGGGGTGGGGTGGGGGGCCGGGTCAGCGCTGGCTTTGGGGAGAAAGATGCACAACAAGCAGGGGAACACGGGGGGTGTGCTGAGAATGATGCTCAAACAGCAACTCATCAGGGGCCGAAAATCTGCCCCAGCCAGTTTGGGAGACCAGCAATTACCCCACGGAGGAATTAAAATGCAGTAGCTACCCATAAATTAAAGTTGTGCAGGTAAGCGTCCTATGGGTTGAGAGTTGACACAAATGTCCATTTGAAATGCACCTGGTTAGCGACGGGGCAGCTTATTCACAACAACAACCTCTGCAAGTGGAGGTGCCGCGAATGGCTCCACAGCCAGAGCTATTCCTGGGTTTGAGGCGGAATCGTGTCCCTCCCGCAGTGCTGAACTGCAAAGTTTCACCCTTTGTCGGGTCTTTAAACGTGGGGTTGGTTTTTCTGTCCAGAAACTAGAAATAAATTCAGTTGGAATACACTATTTTAAGTAAATCCTGTGGTTTTACCTGAATTACGGCATTAAGTGGAAACGCTACCCAGCTGCTTTGCTCTGAGCGCATCGTTAATCACACCGGGAACACGGTAAAGCCGAATAACGACCGGCGGACGCTGGAACCGGCTCCCGGTGCCGCCGAGCGCTCGTTCGCCCCATCGCTGCGATAAAGTGATTTATTTGCCGCTGGGTCCGCGGGGGCTCCGGCCGCAGGAACCTCTGCCCGGTGACTCCGTCCGCAGCGCCGCCCGGCACACGCGGGGCGGGGCGGGAACGCCCGGTAACGCCGCTTTTCCCGCAGACCGGGGAGCGCCCGGCCCGGCCCGCAGGGGGCGCCAGCACCGCGGGGAGCGCCCGGCGCTGACGTTGCCCAGCGATGACGTCACCGCGCCGACGCGCGAGGCGAGGGCGGCACCGGGACGGAGCCGGGCTGGGCGGCGCGCCCTGATTGGCTGTCCACGGGCGAGGCGGGGCGCCTGCGGCAGCTGCGCGCTCTCGGATTGGTGGCGGCCGGCGCAGGCGCATCGCGCGGCGTGCCCGGGTGCGCCCGGGTCAGGAGCGGGCGCCGGGACGCACGGCGCGGCGGGATTGGGCGCGCCGGCCCGCGGGGGGCGGGGCTTCCCCCGGAAGCGCGCGGTGCAGCATGGGCAGGCGGCGCCGGCCGCGCGTGCGCAGAGCGGCTCGGGACGATGGTGCTGATCAAGGAATTGTGAGTCCGCGCTCCCCCCGCCCCGCGGACCGAGCGGCTCCGGGCCCGCCCCACCCCGCGCCCCCGGCTCCGCTAAGCGGAGCTCGCAGCGCCCGGGCCGCCGCCTCGGCCGCTCCCCGGGCGCGGGCGGGCCCCGCCGCGGGGCCTCGAGGGGCCGCGGTGTCCGGCGGGCGCGCCCCAGAGCGCCGCACCCATCCGGCCGGGCTGCCGCCGCGGGGCTCGGGGGGCGGCCGGAGCGCCGCGGGCCCGGGGCTGCTTCGCGCTTCGCCGCCGCTCCCCGTCCCGCGCTGCGGCCCCGGGTTGCTGCCCGTGTCCGGCCCGGCGGGCGGTCTCAGCCCCGGCCCGGGCCGAGTCGCGTCCGGCACAGCGGGTGTCCCAGCGTGTCCCGCACCCCTCCGGGGCCGCTGTCCCGCCCGGCGGCGCCGCCCGCGTGTCCCGGTGCTCGGGGGTCGGTGCCGGTTCAGCTGGGGAGCAGCGCGGCTGCCCGGGGCCGTGTCGGGCTCCATCGCCCCGCGGTTCTGCCCTGGTGCCGGGAGCTCCGTGTCCCTGGGCAGATCTTTGCCCTCGGGGCTCCAGCCGGTTTGTTCCCCCCTCCCGCCCCTTCGCAGCCGGTAACGTGGAGCCTGCCCTCTGGCTTTAAAGCTGATGCGTAGGTTCAAAATAATAGACGGTGGCAAGTGTGTTTGTTGGGTTCCTCAGAGGCACCCGAGGACACTTCAGAGATTTCCCTGAGCTCTGTCTGGCAGGGCTGAGCTGCCGCTGTCCCCGCACACAGGGCAGAACCGAGGGTCCCGCTCTTGTGTGTGAGCGGCAGCCTGTGCTGTCTGTCTGTCTGTCTGTCTGTCTCGTAGCTCCCACAAGAGATGGTGGGCTGTACTTATTTGTGACTTCTCATCAGATTTCCATGATATTGGGCTCTTTTTTAATTATTGTGTTGTTTGTCATCATTCTTAAGTTTAAAAAACCCCTGTACCTTACAGTTCTCTATTTCTTCACCTTTCCTCGTGCCTATACATTTGCTGTACTTTCCTGATGACACTCGTATTTTACATATTGTCCTGTTGAAGACTAAGGCTGAAGTTGCCCAAAAATTTCCTGTACTGCCTCGTGAGGCACAAATGTGTCCTGACTAAGTATTGAGTCAGCGTCTGCTAATGCCCAGACAGGTGATAGATATAATAGAACTCCTTATGGGAATTTTATTGCGACTGCCCTTGGGCTATGCTGTGTTTGGAGGTAACATCGCTTAAAAGCCCTGGGAACAATGCAGTTCGCTTATGATGATGTTCTGCAGCAATAATGACTTGTGTTGTCTTTGTCCATTTTATTGTGTTAGGTGAAACTGCAAAATGCTGCCCGCACAGTGCAGTATTGCTGTAAAAAATAAACTTCGGCATCCTCGAACGCTGCTGTGAACTGTCCAGTGTTGTGTTAGAGCGACACTGTGCATCAGAAACATGCCGGCCTCTGCCACTTGAATGAGACATGGGCAGTGGTGGCTTTTAAAATGATTCATAACTGCTGTAATTGCCAAAATTCACGTGCAGGCTCTGAGGGCCCGCACGTTTGTCATTCTAAATTGTACAGATGGGACTGCTTACTGTGTAACACATGAAAAAAGCTCACGCATCAAAGTTTAAATGAATTCAGCACAATAGAGGGTTGTGAGTAGATACTAGATTTCCTGGCTCCTCTCTGCAGATTCTAATGTCCACAACTCTTTTTTTTTTTCCTTTTGTAACATATCTGTCATTGAATTTTGCTTGAGTTTGTTGCATTATAGCCACACAGCCTTACTGTCACAGCGTATTTCTGAAAAGAACACTTGAATTAGCTCATTTTGACACTTCTTGGATGTCTTTGTTACAGTTTATGTCTCTTATGTGCAGATGAAGCCTAATTATTCATTTTGTTGAATTTGCTCTTTTTCAGCCGAGTGGTTTTACCTTGCTCCGTGCAAGAGGTATGTCCTGACCCTACCCGCTCATGTTTTGGGGCGCTGGGTGGGAAGGTGTTGGTGTCTCATTGGGATCCAAGCATTTCCCGTGCGTTATCACGTGTGTAACCCCCACGCAGGCAGAATCACCTCCTGCACACCAGTGAGTTTCCAAGGAGGCAAATGCCTGCAGGGAAAGAACCTTTAGTTGTGTCTGAGCCACTCTGGCCTATGAGCCTGAAAATAACTGTGCAGTTCTGTGCTGCAGCAGTTTTGCTGCTGATCAAAGTACTGGGTGACTCCAAACCTTTCCCTAAAGGTGAAGGCAGGAATCATCTTCCAAGAGCTGAAGCTGGCAGTTTAAATTGAAATTAAAGTCACGAGAGATGTCTGAACATACATCTAAAGGAAAATGCTGTGCTTTCTTCCTTCTGCAGTTTGCATTTGATGGGTCCAGTGAGGGCGGAATCTAGATGGTTTCAAGTATTAGTTTGGGAGCCTCAGAGCTGGAAATCAGTCATTTGAAAATCTGTAAACTAAAAATTCTATTTCTTTTATACAATTAAGAACAACGTACATACATACCGTGCTTTGAGGATGAGAAAAATGAAGAACAGCATATCTGTTATGCTGTACCCGAGTGTTGCATTAATACGAAACAATCTGATTATAGACCTGTTGTTTGTGAACTAAAGATAAATTTTACCAGCAGATTGTCAAGCTTTCTTAAATATTTTTATATGGTATATTTTACTTTCCTGATAATTTTGTTTGCATTACCAAATTTTCACTGGGAACAGCTAAATTTTTAATGCATTAAAAGTTTTCACTAATACTGAAATTTTACTTCTGTTAACTTTTCAGTATCAAGTTGGGCAACTTTACTCTGTGGCAGAAGCTAGCAAAAATGAAACAGGAGGTGGCGAAGGAATTCAAGTCTTAAAAAATGAGCCTTATGAGAAGGATGGCGAGAAGGGACAATATACTCACAAAATCTACCATTTAAAGAGGTGAGAGGAACCAACACATAATATAGTCAGTTGCTATCGAGTGAGAAATGTTTAAAAGTAGGGGCAGCCTTCCATTGTTTGCTGTTCTGGGGTGCTTGTGGTTTTGTACCACTCTGTAATTTGCTGAGTTGTGCATGAATACCCTAGTGGGTGGGAAAACATGTGAAATACAGTGGATTTTAAATAATGTGGGATAGAGTAATGGAGAACAGTGGAAAATGTCCCATCTGTGAATAGGCAAATGCATCTCTAAGTAGGAGTAACTTGAATTCTTTGTATATAGCTGAAATGATGGGCTTGGTACCACAGATACTTTGTAGGATAGTCAAAGGACAGGAATGTTGATACAGAAGGACAGAGGAAAGGAGGATAGTTATTACAATATGAAGGAGAAATGGTTTTATGTGTTCGGGTGTTTAAGAAGGAGTTCTGATTGCCTGAGTGCTCTTTAAAAACACTCTATAAGTTCTTATGGTGTGGTAGGGCGATGTTTTTCTGAGAGAGAATGAGTAAGGTAAAGAATATTTTTTGAAGGCAGCATTCATTTCAGAGCAGGTAAACCCAGGGCTATGTGGAAAACTGACGCAAATGGGGTCTGAACCTGCAGGGATTAGCAGTGGGTATTACTCAGGGGGCTGCAGCACCACACGAGCAGCCGTATTGCTGGGATTTGTGATGTGTGGCAAGTTGTGAGGCTTAATATTCCACATGTTTGTAATTGGAGAAAGATTTTTAAAGTGGGAGAGCTGAATACATTTACAGTTGGGGGCACAAAGACAATGGGGAAATAAATGCTGTACAGCAGCGCTGTTGAGTGTCACCCTCACGTTGAGTGTCGCAGCCGCGTGGCAGGAGGTGTGAGGGCAAACGTGGCTTGGGGCTGCGTTGTGTGGGGTTGGTGCCCCCAGTTCCTGTGGGTTGGCTTCAGGCATTGCGCTTTCAGGTGTGGACAAACTAGAGTGGAGACAAGCGTGGGCAGCATGGCTTGTGTGCAAGAGCTGAAAGAATTGTGTTTGCTTTTTCCAGAAAAAGAGAAGTCCCAGCTGAGTGGGACATGAGGTTCCTGCAGTGTAAAAAAGGCATCATCAGATGGCTTTTTTTTCCCGAATCTAAAAGAAAAGAGAACAGGAACAGAAACTGAGGATGGAGCGCCTACAGAGATCGAACTCTGTCCCTTATGCACATGCATACATGTGGTGTGTTTAAAGTCTCCTACTTCAGGGCTCCAGCCTCAAGTAATCTAGAAAATACCAAATTGCTCTTGTGTCGGATTTTGTTACGTTTTTCTCAAACATCCAATTTTTGGCAGCAGCCACGGGCGCTCTGCTGGCCTGGGGAGTGATGGTGAATGTGCTGCCCGGGGGGAGCTGCAGGGTCCAGTACAGCTGAGGGGGCTGGTGGCACCGCTGAGCTCCAGGTCACTTGCTGAGGACCCTGCGGTGGTGCTGGAGGGTTTGGAGGTGACATCTCTTAAGTGGTGCCTTCCCTCAGCAGTTGGCGTTGCTGTTCTTGAAAAGCAAGTGCAGCTTTCATCGTCATCATAATGCTTCCAATATTATGGCTCAGTCTCAATTAGCTCAATTACCTGCCCCATTTTTTTTCTTAATTATCATGTGATCAGTAACATTGTTGGATTTCCTGCATATTTAACAGTGGGTACCTTGGACATCATCACCTTTAAAGCGCTTAGGTAGAATGTGCCTTTCTTATTAGAGTGGGTGAAATCAATGAGGAATTTCAGCTGGCAAATATTGAAAAACTGTCGTGGATGTTTGTTTTTCCCCAGTAAAGTTCCAGGGTTTGTGAGGATGATCGCTCCAGAAGGCTCCCTGGTGTTCCACGAGAAGGCCTGGAACGCGTATCCCTACTGCAGAACAAGTAGGTCACCTGTTGTGTGTTTCGCTGTCAGTGTGCAGTCAAGGGTTATTCTTAAATGGTTTAGGAGAAAAGAGAGTGCCATCAAGTGGAAACTATCTTTCAAATTTTAATGTGATCTCTTCTGAAAAGGAGAGTTTCTGCAGAGCAACCTCGACACACCAGTTACTGGTTCCCGCAGTCTGGGTGTCCCTGGGATAAGCTGAAGAGGTGATTTCTCTTCAGGTCTAGAACAGAGCAAGTTTGAAAAGAATTTAGTTGTTCATAGTCTGCTAGAATAGGTGACTGCTTTGTTTTATTGCTTTTGATTCCGTGCATTCTAAGAGTAGGCTCTTTGTGTTGCTGTCGATCCATTTGAACTATCGTATCTCAGACTCCTCAGGCTCAGGCTGGCGGGTCAGTGTGCTGAGCGCTGACCTGCTGCACACAAATGCTGTCACACTCATGTTGAACGTTTTTTGTACTGAGCAGCAACTGTGACTTGTGGGACTTTTCAGAAACTATTGTATCTAACAATGATTTGTGTTTCCTTTTTGTTTTCATTGCATGTGTTTCCAATGACCAGTTGTGACGGTGAGTATTCGAATTACTACCCATCCTATGTTGTTTTATTTGGAAATGTGTATTATCTGTTATTACTGCTACAATTGACTCTGACTCTAGCAAGCTCGCTCCAGCCTTTTTTATGTGTCTTGCCAGGGTTGCTGGCATAGAGCTCCGTGTTACTTTGTCTGAACGTGGCTATAATTAGAAAGAACTGTAATTTGTCAGAGAAACACTTTCATTTTTTTGCATATGCTTTTATGCCTTATTAATGATTTGAAAATTGCTTTAACATAGAGGTAAAGAATTTCAGGGTTGAGGAAAAGGGGTGGTAAATGACAGTATTATTTCTATTTGTGTGCACAGAGTTAGAGTTGAATTTCTCAAACACGACTGGGTTTAATTTAGTACTTACTGCTGTAGCTGATACTTAAGATTTTGATACTAGTTATCTCATTGTACCTATATCTATGTGTAGGTAAGTGGGCTAGTTTTTTATAATTTAAATAAAATCTGTCACTAATCAAGTCTTTGTAGTGGATTATATGTAACTACAATTTATTTAAACTTTAGGCAGAGAGGTTTAATCAGACTCATGACTTGTTATTTTAATTCTTACAGAATGAATACATGAAAGATGATTTCTTCATAAAAATTGAGACCTGGCATAAACCGGATTTGGGGACATCAGAGAACGTGAGTTGGGATTTAGATGCCAAGCACTAGTAATACTTTCAATACAGAGTCATCCAGATAAAGTGTTCTATATGTGCTAATGGTGGAGAATTACTGCATAAAGTCAAAGCCCTAGCAGTGATTAATGTAACACAAGAAAAGCATTATTCAAATCCCTTGGAGATGGTCAAGCTGTCTCACCTAATGTGATACAAGAACAAGAAGAGGTTGGGTTTTTATATAGTGAGGTCAATGCAGATGCTTGATTCTCACTGAAATATTTCAATGGCTTTTCAGTAAGTTCTTTTTAATTTCATATTCTCTTACTGTAGACATGCTAGTGCTACTTAGGCTGACAAGTTTGTTTGAAAACAGGATTCACGGGGCTTTTGGAGTTTATCTGTAGAGTTATGTATTGAAGCTGCTTCTGTAAATTTTCCAGGCTGGCAATACTCTCATTTTCCTCCCTAGACAGTCGATTTGGTTCACCGGTCTCTTCAGGAGATTTATCTATAGTGACAAACATATTTAAAACCCATCTGCAAAGGAGCAGTTGTCAGTGTATTTTCAGCGCCTGGATGAAGTGCAGCACGGGCTGTGCTGCAGAGGAGGGTGTTTTTGGAGAGCCCCGCTCACTGTGTCAGTTTAGGGATGCTGAACAGCGCACGGCTGGTTACATCGTCAGACCTTTGTACCTTCGTGGCGCACACACTTCATCTGGTCCATACTACAGGCAGCCCTATGATTTGGGGAACCTACTAGATTTAGGCAGATAATTGAAAGCTGCCATATTTGCGCTTTGGAATTCGTGCGGCTTCTTGCTAGATCAAAAAGCTTGTGCAGATTACTGAATGGGTAATGTTTCTAATTAGAGCTTGATTTCATTAGTGCTAACAAGTGTCACAGCAGAATAGAGTTTAATCTTAAATCCAGTTTTCTTGAATGTACGAGAAGTGAAGACACTGTGCTGATTTAAAATTGGTTAGTGAGTGAACCAAACTGTAACTGGAGGCTGTTCCCTTTTAGAAAGGCAGAGGAAGAAAGGATGGGGTTTGAGAACACTGCCTAGATGAAGTCCAGAAAACAATCCATGGCATGCATACATAGTGCATGAGGTGCACCACTGTGTCAGGTGCCAGCATGGAAATCATTCCTTTTTCTCTTTTTGCAGGTGCACAATTTAGATCCAAACACATGGAAGAGTGTTGAAATTGTCCATATTGACATTGCAGATAGAACTCAAGTAGAACCAGGAGTAAGTACACGCTCTGCTGCTGGGATGTGGATGCAGCTTGCAGTTGGTTCCATCGATGCTTTGTGTTGATTGCGAATAAACTAAAATGGTATGGATTTTACCCAACTCATCTGTGGATGTACATGGGCAAAATATTTGGAGAACCTCCCTGTAAACCAAATGAATGCAGTGAAGCATCGTTTTGCTGCCCCGTGTTGTTTCAAACATTCCATGTGGCTGTAGGGCTGAACTGGTAGGTGAATGTCTGCCGCGTTTGTTCTCTTGGACGTGCTCTCAGTGCCCAGCACGGCTGGTGCCGGTGCCTCCGCGCAGTTGGGTGGTGCCGCTTGCCCGTGGTGCTGCCGGGTCCCTTCGTGCCCAAGGCTGGCAGACACTGGATGATAAATGAAGTTTTCTTCTTGGCTCAGGACAGAGATCTGTCTAACTCAGCATTCTGTTAGCTGCCAGCAGCAGATACTTGTGGAAGGATAAGAAACTTGGGATGTACCAGAAGCTGGAAGATGCATATCTCTGAGAGATCAGTCTGTATTTAGTGGTCAGACCTGGCCTGTTGCGGTTCTTAGCCACCTATACGCCTGTGAGCACATCTAATCCACTCACAGTGTAGCCCATCATAGCGCAGGAATACTTGGGACTCGTTTTCACCACGTGATTCGTTTCCATTTCATCTCCCAGAAATTCAGTTTTGCAAAGTCCTGACTTCATTAAGTAAAGACTGACTTTGTGCTCAGACTCCTGGGCAGACTTTGCTAAGTGAGTTATCCGCAGCTGACACCCTTTCCACCCGCTTGTCGCCCCTTCTCTGGACAGGCAGGGGTTAGTTGGGCAGCAGAAATTCTCTGAGACCCACACTTGCAGTCTCTTCTGCTCCAAAAAGTTGCAGTTTTAATATCTTTATGAAGTTTGGGTGATGGAACTCGAGGGCTTTTTCAGCTACATCAGGGTGACAAGCCCGTCCTGCCCCACATGCTTACTTCATGCCTTGGGAAGGCTGCTGGTTTTGGGCAGTGCGTGTCCCTGTGCAGCATTAGGTGTTCTCCACCTGTTCTATTTCTCCAGAGATTCCTTTCCTACAGTTTCTTCATATTTGTTTGTGGACATTAGTGCAGTCAGTCATTCACTCTGTGGGGTAGTTTCTGAAATCATGTGCGTCTCATGGTACTTTTTTTGTGACTGTGCTGCTTGTTTGGGAATTATCATTCTAAGTGGCTGGGTGGGGGTTTTGGTGAGCCCATTTTTTTAGGAAAAAGGAATAGTCAGTGTTGCCAAAGGAGAGTTTTTATTTGTACATTCATTTTCTCAGTCACAGTTCAGCCTGGAAAACCAACTGAAAGGTACTGTCTTGGGTACATTGGGGCTACATTCATAAGCTTCAAAAGATTTAATATATTCAAGATTTATCCTTTTGTTCAGTGAACGAAGCTGGTCTAATCCATTGTAGTGTAGCAGTGACTTTAGTTTCGGAACTACAATCAGCATAAATATAAAAATAGCACATTTCTTTAAGATACTAATGGCATGCATATGTTAACTCATGCTCATTTAAGTATGTGTAGAAATAATTTGGCCAACATCTGTGGCTTTCTTTAGATATAAATTTAACCCTGCCCTCTCTTAATCATCTCCAGCATACAATCTATTCAGCTTTATGTGATTTGTATATAAAAACCACTTCCTAGGAGAATAAGCCTTTTGAAAGAGTAAGCAGAAGTGAACGCTTGGTTGACATCAGAAGAGGCAACATTTTTGGAAACAATTTCTAAGAAAGTAGAGTGTAGTGGAAACAAAGAAATTGAAATCAGGTTTATAGCTATTTTTGTACAATGAGAAATCAAAACTAATGCAGTTTTGAGTTGAAACCCCATACATGGTGTCCACCTGCCTTGTTAGTCTCACACCACTCTGTGCTCAGGGAGTTTTTTCCAGGAATCTGCAGATAAGACATCAGACTTGTGTCATTTTTATCTTGGGTTCTAAGTTTTCTTGAAGTCATTCTGTCCTGTAGATATGCTTTTGAGTTCTATACTACCTGATAGAATGAACTATGTGCTATCAGCAGTACTGTTATTGCTTTTAGCAAGTCTTATAAATAAGAATGAGAACTGTAAAGAAGCGCCCAGATTCTGGGTTTGTTGCAATTATTACTTTATTGTTCATGGCTCACAGTTTCTCTGAATAATTCTTTATAATGATTTGTTGCATTCATGCATATTATACTGAGATTTTGAGCAGAAACTGCCTATGAAATTATATTTGTGTATTTCTTTGGAAAGGTTTTTAGCTCCTCTGTATTGTTATGGTGCTACATAATGATGTTTTGCCTGTCTAGCTTTCAAGAGGGCTTCAGGGCTTTTCAGCTGTAATATTTGTTCCAACACCCGCCCGTTTTTCTTCCTAAGAAGGACTTGTTGCCGTCAGGAGTTAAGCTCTTGCTGCACAGATATTTTCCTTGAACTGTGCAAAGAACTGTTGTTTATTTGTGCTTTGGCTCGAGTCCAGTCTTCTTTCCTTGCATGCTGGTAGGGTTTGTGTATTGAGAGAGCTCCTACAATGCTCCCTTGTCCATCTCAGCTTTATTCTAGGCAGGGTTTTTTCTATCCTTAACAGGCTTTGGGTTAACCGAGTCTTGGCTCAAAGCTTCTGTCTGTGGTCTTTAGCACAGAAAACTTTACCATGACTCATCTGTTTTCTTTGTATTTTTGTTTTCACTCCTCCATTTTACTTGTAGATGGCATTTTTTCCCAGTGTTTCCAGCTGTGCTTATATGTGAGTCCTAAACGCAAGGGCAGAGTTGCTTTTTGTCTGTCCCTGTGCAGTGAGGCAGGATGACAGGTGATGTCCTGTCCTGGGGACTCGGGTGTCCCTGTGGCATCCAGCCTGATGCCACGGCGTAAAACACCAGGTATGTAGGTGAGTTTAAATGCCAAAACACAGATTGCATATGCAAGCAAAGTTCTTACCTTAGCATGTTTTCTGATCACAGCATATTTGAAAACTTGCATCCTACAGTGCGTTTCTATAACCTTGTGTGGTGTATGTACCATAGTGTAGAGCTATGAAGAACTTCTGGTACGAGACACCACAAGTTTTGTTAGTGAATGCGATTTTTAATATTAATGTTTTGGTGGATTTTTGGGTGAGCAGTCTGCTACTTGGAAATATTGATGGGTTTTGTTGATATTTTTGCTCTTACTATTTTTTCAGGAAGGAGGTTGCACTGCAAAGGCATAAATTGCCAAGTATATTTCACTTCAGTCATTCTTTATCCATTCCTATAGCTTGATCCTTTTCCCATTGTCTTCTATTCAGTGTTACTGTTAAAAGGCAGTCATAATCAGTCGTTTTTTTCCACCCAAGGACTGAGGGGGTGGAAACACTATTGCATTCAGCCTCCAGAATATGCAGGACCTGAGGGCCCGAGTAGGTTGCAGTTGGTGGCAGGCACAGTAACTCGTGTGCTGTCTGCTGAAGCTCTTGTACATGAAGGAAAATATATATATATATATATATATATATATATATATATATATATATACACACACACTGGTTTTTTTCCGGACTCTCAGGTGGTGTTTTTTTTATATTACAGGACTACAAAGCTGATGAAGACCCTGCGTTATTCCAGTCGGTTAAGACAAAGAGAGGACCTTTGGGGCCAAACTGGAAGGTACTGAGAACTGACATTACAACCTTATGAAAGCTTTATCAGCAGAAAGAAAAAGTTCACGGTTCCATGGAGACTAGCAGTGTGTGTCTTAAAGCAGAGGGCAGAAATTGAATACTTATTTATAATCATAGTAAAATAATTCCGATAAATTAATAATATAATTTATAATTCTAGTATATGACTTCAAATTATAATTTCTAATAATTATATTAACTAAGTTTCACCGAAGTGAATTTTTTAAGAAATTAAAAATTTCTTCCTGTTACCCATAAACAGAAAGAGCTGGCAACTGATGAAGAGTGTCCTAAAATGTGTGCTTACAAGTTGGTGACTATCAAATTTAAATGGTGGGGACTGCAGAACAAAGTCGAAAACTTTATACAAAAGGTAAGTGCTTCCCTGGTGCTGGGGTGTTGCTGGGAGATGGGGCGCACAGGGCAGATTTTAAAAGCATTCTTCAGCATTTTCAAATACCATGAATTGCTGAACTTCCTTGAAACTTTGTTTTGATAGTGAAATTTGTGGGGTTTTTTTGGTTGTTGTTCCTTTGTTAAAGCGTGTGAGAAGTGACCCTGCTTTAAAATTGGATCCAGGAATGTGAGGGGACTGAACCTGTAGCAGTTTGAAACTGCGTGCAGCTAAAGATTATAGCTTTTCCAATTGAGCAGCGGCAGTCACTTCACTGGTCTTTGGCAGAATGTAAGCCTGTTATCTAATGTTTCTTTATCCTCTTAAAGCAAGAAAAAAGGATATTTACCAACTTTCATCGCCAGCTGTTCTGTTGGATTGACAAGTGGATTGATTTGACTATGGAAGACATCAGGAGGATGGAGGATGAAACCCAGAAGGAGCTGGAGGCGGTAAGGATGCTTTCGGGAGGCTGATGTTGTGCTGTCTGGCTGTGGGTTTATCTGTCGGGGAACTGACGCAAGCGATGTTGTGTCCACCCCTTGTGTGTGTTTGGGCAATTCCTGATGGACATTACAGCTCCTTTAGTGATTCTCCTGCGCAGACCCATGCACTTCGAGCTTCTGCACGCTCTGGTGTGTCAAGCTGGAAGTGGCTGCACGATGACTATTTCTGATGTCACTGAATCCAGAATGTCCAGCCTTGGCCAGCTCTTTATTTGGTACCATACCCATTGCACAGAGTCCCATTCAGTCCCTTTTTACCACTTGTCAGTTAGAATTCAAAGCTGTCATCTTGCTTTTCCATCATGCACCTTGCTTTGTTTCATTTCTAATCATCGTTAGATCTGATCACTTTTTCTCTTCAAACGTCTTCAAGCAAGCTTTACTATGCCACACGACAGTGGTTCCACTCATCCTGATTAGCACAAAACTGGGCATTTCACTTGCAAAAAGGAAGTCAGTAAAATTAAGAGCCCGATCTGTCTTTGGAACGATGGCTGGAAGGAAACTCATCCATTAGGGCACTTTCTCTACTCTTTTCTTGAAGCACTAGAGGACCATCACAGACAGGATGTAGTGGCTTTCCAGAGCCTGACCTTTGGCATGAATCTTTCTCATTTTAAATCCTGCTGGTTTTTAAGTTCTTTGCAGTCTTTGGATTTGCAATTCTATTTCCTTCCCATTTTTGCCAATTGCTTTAAGCCCCAAACCCGTTCAGCTTTTCACTTTCCTTCCATTGTCTTCCTGCTCTCAAGACAAGATATCTTCAGATATAACTTGCTTTTTTGCCCAGTTTAACTCATTCCATCTTCCATCTTTGAACAGATCGCCTGGTGCTTTAGACCTGCTGTTGACAGTGGTTCTGAAGTGCGGTTTTTGGTTTGTGCCCAGCACTTCTTTTCTTTTAGTATCAAAACTGACTGCAGCTCCTCCAGCCTCGGTTGTTTTGCTCTCCACGTTTGGACTTTATGAGCTGTGTGGAGCCATCTTGCGTTGCCTAGAGAAGTTTTCCGGGCTGGGAAGAGGCGTTTCTTCACTCTTCTGTGTGTCAATAGGTAGATGCTCTGAGCTAGTAAAACCAAACTTTCTTTTCAAATAAGCCAAAGGGTTTGTCTGCTTGGACAGTTCCCAGAATATGCTTTGGAAAAGAACGATGTTCACTCCCTCTTGCAGATGTTCTGCTCTCTCATTGGCATTTGGATATCTCAAATGATGTGGATTTCTTCTTTAATTCTACTTAAGGTGGCTCTAGGCATAGGTTATGGTGTTCCTGGGGGTGTAACCACTTTACTCTAACAGATTATTGTCCGAAGTGCTCTCTTTGGCACACCTCTAGTTCTTTATTTGGAGTGAGATGGACTTACCCCATTTCTCTGGGGAGGGTGGTGGCAGTGCAGGGAGTGCAGCCCTTGACACGTTGTGTGCGTGAGGATATTTCCCTTTTGTGTCTCTGTGGATGTTTGTCTTCTGGTAGACAAAGTTCTGTTTCGCATTTCTCACTGGTAAGTAACTTCCTTTAGATATTTTTTTGCAAAATATTTGCTACTTTTTAGTTCTTACCTTAAGCAAAACCCAGAACACCTGTCTCTGGGTGTAACACTTACCCTCTTTCTTAAATATCAAATGTATTTATTTAGTATTTTCTTGTTTTGCAAAGCAATGCAAATAATTTATTTCAAATAGCTTGTTGTGTAAGATGTTAGCATCAGGAACTTAAGTGTATTATTTGCCGAAGAAGTCAGTTTTTCACAAGAGAAATGTGTTTAGTTACACTAACACAGGTTTTCTATGTATATTGTGAAATGTGAGAGGAGTGGGGACCTACTGTTAAATTTTAGTCTTTTAAACTGTTACAATAGAGGTATCTACAAACACCTATAAATGATGCAATTTTGAGGTTTTTGTGGTGAAGTGCATTATTGGACAATAACCTAAAGGCAAAAATGTCACTGCCAAATAAAACGTGAATGCTGATTTTATCCCAAATCATTTGTTTTTAAGTTTCATATTCAACTACATCATCCATTGTGCTAAACAGTAACTTTGATTAAATCCCAAGTATACCACAAAGCATTTGTTTTATGGCCACTGGGAAGTGAGCACTGAGCGATAAGGTGCTTAATGTGACGAGAACATCGTCACGTTTGCATCCCTGCGGATGAACAGCGGCTGTGTTGGCAGCGTTGCACCGCGCAGTTCTGTGATGCTTAAAAACAAACCACGGCAGAAAGGAAGCCGAGTACCATTGGCAGCGTTACATTTCCTTACACACATCGCTTTCTGTTGCTGTTCCCTTTCTCATTAACACCCTTTCTTCTCCCTGCCTTGCGCTAACCCTTCTCTTCAGATTCTGTGCAGTTTGGTTCTTTTGTCCTGTTCTTCACGTTCAGTTGATTTTTCTTAGTTTTTTTTTATAGTCAGGATTTCTGCTTTTGTTCCTTTTTTCTTACTCTCTGAATCCTCACCAGTGTTCTTCCAGAGTTTCTCTGTCCCAGCCCATCCTTTTCTCACTGTTTCTCTTTCACTGGGTTTGTGTGTCTGATTTGGGGAGGTGAGGAGCACCTGTGCTTCGTCAAACACCCACCAGCTGGTCCCCACCAAAAAACCCTGTGTACCCCTTGCAAACCCTCAGCTGGAGCTGAGCCGGCCTGGCCAGGGAAACGCCGTCTGGTCATGTCGATGGTTACTTCTCTCTTACTAACCAACAGCGCGAGAGGTTCTTTATGTGGGAGCTCACAGTTTTATTTTACGTTTAGATGCGTAAGAAGGGTTCCGTTCGAGGCACTTTGGCTGCTGACGTCTAGAGGAGTTCTCTGTAGGTTCTGAGGCATATCAAGCTGTGTAAGTCATGCTGGTTGGAAAAGGAGAAAAGGGATTAATGTTCTGATGGATGGGAATTGCTGGCAGAAATCATCTAAATGGACGTATGTCCAGATAACACTTCTGGGCCTTGCCTCCCTCCTGTTTGATAACCTGTGGTGATCAACAGCTGGAGGTGACCCAGGTGTCCAGGGTACAGAGACCTTCTCCCGATTCCTTGTGCTGATCTGGTGCAGATACCCGGAGTGTGTGACCTGGTGTCACCCCAGCGCTGCGCTGAGCTCCGCAGCCTGCGAGCACCCCGGGGGACAGTCAATGAGCGTCATTCTGCTACGCACCCAGTAGCAAAGTGACCCGTGGACTCAGTCCACGCCGTTCAGGGATGCTGTGGACTGTCATCTTCTGTTAACGTGCTTGAAATCCAATTCCACACCGATATTTGTGTTAAAACTGTTGCTGTGGGAAGCACGTTGTCTAAGAGCTGCGAGCTTTTGAGTATGTGTTCCCGTACTTTAACGCTGCTGTTTCCCGCTGTGAGTGTTTTAATTCGGATGGGATCCCCAGCCAAAGCAGTTTTAAACTCCTGCTGACCAGCATGAGGCTCCTGCGAGCCCGGAGCTGCTGCCCACCAGCGAGGACAGCGCCCAAATTAAGATTCCCTAACGAGTCTTGCGTTGCTTTGGTGTGGTTTGCTCAGTCCTGGTGGCGTTTTGACTGCCCTGCCCTATTTTTCTTGGACATGAATAAAACTGCTTATTTGAGACTTACGGTTTGACGAAATTATTAATGCTTAACTGTGTATTTTCTTTCTCTGCAGTTACGTAATCAAGGCCAAGTCAGAGGAACAAGTGCTGCCAATGATGAATGATGGATTTAACCGTCACATGCAGTGTTATACAAACGTGTGTGTGGATGCATGATTATTTGTATATAATTATATATACGCACATGCATACTGAAGGGGGTTGCTACAGTGTCTCCAGGGTACTATACCTGTCCTCGGCAAAGACTCAAAGGAAACTGCTTTCATTATGTATACCCGAAACAAATAAAAATCAACTGAGTAGTGTCATTTAAAGGATGAATTAACTGCGTATGTTTCATGAATGTCAATACTGGACCAATTTATTCCCTACTTGTTTTTTTCCTGTCTTGAGTCACTCTGCTATAACTTGCCCATATCTCATTGTAAAGAAACAAATTCAAATAAGTTAATTTCAGTTTTGTGTCTTCCCTATGTGACTATTTTTGGAATAGGAACAATGAATGTATTTATAGCTATTTATTTCTGGATTGTCATTATCCTGTAGTCAAAACAGAAAGGAAAAAAATCTATTAGTGGAAATTGGAAGACTTTTACTGTTGAATAAGTTTAACACGAACTTTACCCATTCACTGATTTAAAAGAAAAATCATGTTTTATTGGACTTTTGTATATTGAAATGCTAATGTTTTTTCTTCATTAAAATTGGCAAGATTAAGGAAAAATGGCTTGTGATTTCTAAAATAATTACAACTTGAAATTTCCCAGAAGCTGGCTCTTTTAGACAAAGATACTGACAATACTTGTGGAGTATTTCAAGTATAGCTTAGGCCGTGCGGTGAAGTTGAAGGGGGGGGACGAGCCCTTCCCTAAAATAATACTTAATGAATTCACTGTTTTCCAGAGTTTCACTTTGGAAGCTACGCAAATGGTCTTGATTTCATACGCGTTACACAATGGAATATAATTGTGATTTTTAGCTCTTTTCATGTTGAAAATACACTTTGAAAGAGATGTATACTTTCAGATACGGTGAAAGTTTAAATTGTCGCATCTGATGTATTTCTCTGATATTTGTTAGGAGTAGACGCATAAAAGATGGTGTAATAAAGACCTCCTATAGATCGCTCTCAAATAGGGAAAAAGTCTTGAGCGTTTTGTAAGGAAATATTCAGGGCATGTCATAGGTGTTACCAAAATGCTTGCTAGATCAGAAACAAGCCAAAGTTCTGTTAATGCCTGGTTTCCTCCCAGCATCCTCAGAACCCCCGGTGGGGCAAGCCCTGCCCAAGCTTCCATCTTCTTCACCTCATGGCCACCCAGGTGTCCTGGTGTCCCCGGGACCCGCTGTGCTCACCGGAGCAGCGACCCCGTCTCCAGTGCGGGCAACGATGGGTTCTGGGGACCAGCTGGATATGCCCCAATGGGCGCTGCTGCTGCAGCTGCGTCTGCTGGACTTGGGCACTCATGCATCTCTCGTCTCTGCGCCCTCCTGCCCTCCCTGCTGCAGGTTTGGGCTTTTTTCCCCCTTTGTGTATTAGCAGTTAAATGGTTATTTGTCCTCTGTACCAGCAGGAGGTTGCTTTTGTAAATATTCATAGAGAAATGCGCGCACACACACACGCATGGTTTTAACAGTGCTTGCAGCCAGGAGAGCTGCTGCACACCTGGGAACCCAAGGGCTCGGTTCTCTCTTTGGTGCTGCAATACGAGTCCCGCTGACATCAATGTGAGTCGTAACGCAAACTGAGGGAAAGGGACCCTACAGCTTCATGGGTTTGGACTAGTTGTGAAAATTGGAGAGAATCTTGTAGTGAATGTAAAATGTTTAGTTTACTTTGGCAGTCTCTGGTGTGACCTACAGTAAAACAGTCAATGAAATTTAATTAAATAAATTTGATCATAAAATGCTCTGTCTCTTGTCTTAAGGTATTAGTATTTGCAGCTTGCTAATGGGCATTTAGTTTTATTGAGCTGTATGGGAAGGTTGGAGTCCTCTGAGGCTGCTCCCCAGCGGTTGTGAGCTCAAACCGGTGTGAACGTGAGTAGTGATGGGGAGGAAAGGGCTTGTCTGGAATGTTTTGCTTTAGGATTTCAGGCTGAGCAGCACATCTGCAGCTGGTCCCTCGCTGCTCTAGAGCGGGCAGAAGGTGTTTTGCTGCTGTGGTGACTCCCCGCTGCAGTGCCAGGCTGGTAGTTCCGCATGCACTTGTGTTGGATGCTCTTGGTCGGCAGTGGGTCTGTGTGTGTGTCACCGCTGCCGCTGCTCCTCGCCGTGCCAGGGGTCACCCCAGTGTGTGGAGGGGACGGGGTCTCAGGAACAGAGTGTCAGGGGATGGGGTGTCAGGGGACGGGGTATCAGGGAATGAGGTGTCAGGGAATGGGGTGTCAGGGGACGGGGTGTCAGGGGGCGGCTGCAGCCGCGTTAGCGCTGGGGAACGGGCTGTGGGACTCACCGGCTGCAGAGCCTGGTGGCCACGCGTGGCTCCTTTGTGCTGAAGTAGTGAAGAATCACCCCTGCACCACACCTGAGGAGGCGGCACAGACATCGGTGTCTCCTGGCAAGGATGTCTGAGAACCCTTTGAGGTCGGGGTAAGATCGCATGAGTACAGAATGTTTCTGTGGGGTCTGGTTCTCTTCGGGCCGGCGCGAAGGGTTTCCCAGGGACATGTTCTCAGGTGGGTCTCTGCTCCAGGGCGATGCCACTGTGTGAAATGGTTCTCGGAGGGACAGCTCTGCCTCTCTCCAGGCAGGTCTCTGCCCGCTGAGCCCGTGTAATCGCCTGCTGTCAGTTGAAACTTGTATGGCTTCTTTTGGTAAACGCAAAATTGAATTCTTCTTTTTACTACACAGCTTGTTTAGCTTCCAGATGGCAAACCAACATGAAGTAATGGAAGTGCAACACAGTTTTGTTATAATGGATATGTAAACGTGATATTTATTCACTGCAATAGACTGCTGTGAACCATATTCCAGCAATAACCTTTTAAATCCATCACTTGGCTGCACATAAGTGTGGTCTGAAAGGTACTTGTCAGGAATCTGGTTTTTGGTTTGTTTGTTTCTCTGGAGGATTTTTTTGATTGTTGGAAGAAAAGGAGGAATGTTTTCCATTTTTTTGCCTTAATGTGTGGATTGGGAAATGTCAGGAAAAAAATCTGCTGAGGTTTGTCTTTTGAGATTTTGGGTGAGCTGGATTTTTCTTTCACCCTACCCCCTTTCTAACTGCCTTCTGAACAGTCTGAGAATGTCTTTGATAAGACAACTTACTAGGAATTTCCCAAAACTCAGACAAGTCAGCCATATTTAGGAGCTACATCACATACTAAAATTGCTCTTGCCCTGTGAGTCGCACACGCTGGCAGGGTGAGCACAGCCCGGTCCCTGCTGTTCCCCCCGTTCTGGGATTCCTGACTCCAACATCACCCATTTCACCGTGTCCATCACCACCAAATATGCATTTCCAGAGGTAAGCACCTGTGTGTAAAACGTGGTTGTTCTTCTTCATCACTCCATGGACCTCCAGTTCACTGTTTCTGTAAATAAAAGGGACCCTTTTGCAGGAGGGTGCTGGAGGCACAGCAGTGATCTCCCTCCATGAAGACCAGTGGGACTCGGTGCCAGGTTACTGGGTAACCGTGTCATTTCTCCCCATTTTTCAGCTTCTCGGGCAGAAGGCCGGTGACCCCTCGCTCCTGTGGGCAGCAGCCGGTGCTGGTGCCGGGGCTGCTCCAGCCCAGTGGGCGCTTGGTCCAGCCAGCGCTTGGACCAACGGCTTGGGATGGAGATGTTCAAAACTGGGCAGGGATGGCGGTCAGAGGTGATGGGCTGTTTGCAGGCAAAGGTGATGCACCTACCAGCAGCACAACCGGGGCTGCTCCTGCAGCGGTGGGTAATATCGATCTAAAACGTTATCTTGCCACGTGCAGCTTCTGTTTTCTCACTTGTTGTTGGATGCGTAGTTTTAACACCTCAGCGCACTGATACTGTCTGCCAACATCCACCAGCAAAAGCGGAGGATCAATATTGCTCCTGTCATTCAAAACCTACACATTTACAGCAGCTGAACTTATGACCAGCAGCAGGATGGCAGCGACATGGGACAGTCACAGTGTTGAATGGGCAGATAAACCTGCCCTGGGTCTGGTGGTGATGTACAAGAGATTCCACGTCTTTGCTCTGCATCCTATGAACCCCCGAGCTGCTGAGCAGCATTGCCTTAAGGCCTTATTCCTACTTTGTTTTTAACTGTGCCTGACAGATGGATTTTAACATCGTGATCTCTCCTCAAAGAGCTGGGCTAAGTAAACGCTTCACTTTAAATATTGAAATAGTGTGATTAGGCTTGTCAGGAAGAATAAAATAGCCTTGTAAGAAGCTTGCAACCTGTTTGCCATAGAGCTTTCTCGTACAGATGTTGGCTGTGACACAGCACATGAGCATCCCTGTGCTCTCCTGGGCGAGAGGCATTGAAGGAGTGGTTTGTGCCAGGAAGGGTGCAGCGAGCTCCGTCACCTGCCACAGCACCGTCACCACGGGTGCAGGTCCACGCCACGCACAATGCAGTCACCAGCGCCCGGGGATGCAGGGGCAATCCAAACCAGCCTTCAGCAGGTGGCACCGACCACCCTGCGTTGAATTTTGATCTTGCCATCCTCAGTTGGCAGCTGTGATTTTAGAAGAAAGGCCGGTGTTTGCAGAGGTGTGACGGGAGAGGTTTCAGCCCTGGGTGGGTGTGTGGTGCCCGTGCCTGCCGGCCGGGCTCTGTCCCACCACAAACAGCAGGAATGGCTTGTTAGTTGATGCCAAATTCTTCTGATCTCAGTGCCTTCTGTTTGCCGTCACTGTTCAACATTAACTGGCCTCAGCATCTTCCTTCTGTTCCAGCCGGCAGAGCGAGCACTGCTGAAACCCCACGGGTCCTCTCTGCTGCGCAGGGACTGTGTGTCCTGCTCACACCTCTGCTGCCCGAGCCCTCAGCGTGCTCGGAAGGTCTCACTCCGCTCTTGGCTTCCATCCGAGCAGATGGTAGAAGTGCCGTTGTGCACGTCCTGGGCCCCACAGGCCCCACAGAGCCCCTGTGCTGGAGGGTGGGGGTGCACAGCGCAGACCCTGCAGGTTTGCAGCAAGCTGGAAATATTGCAGGTGGCCAGAGCCTGTGTCCCCCGCGCCGGGGTGGGGGTCCCTCCTGCACCTCCTGCTCTCAGCTGCTCTTCTTGTATTTTTGGCTGAGAGGAAGAACTTGTGGTTAAAGCAGTTGACATTTTATGTATCGCTAAATCATAATTGCTTGGTCAGAAGTGATTGAACGGTAAGAATTGCAAGTCCATGTTGGTTACACGGGTGGACAGCACTGCTCCGTGTGCGGCTGGTGTTCACCTCTGCAGAGCTGTGCGAGAATTCGGACCTGGCTCACAAGCAGAAAAGCCTGGTGATGTTGAAACTGCGCTATCTCAGGTATCTCAGCCCGTTGCTTTCTGTGCTTGTTTGTCCTTTGCCACTGTCAGGTGTCCCAACCCATCTGCACTTCTGCTCATGCAAAGCTCCTTAAGAAAAAGGCTAGAAAGTAATGTGGTTTATTAACTTAGTTTGCAATGTTCGTAAGATTCTGAAAGGTATTTCCTTTAAAACAAGTTCTAAAGTGTTCTCTGTTTTATAGATGCAGTTTCCCCTTCGCCTCCCCTGCAGAGCCGACCACCGCCGAAGCCGCTCACCTCTGGATTGGGTAACCACAGCGCTAACGGCACCGCGACAGCTGCAGAGCCGCACAGCCCGTCATTTCCTTTGCTATCGGGTGAACTTGCTACGGTGGAAAAGAAATAGCTCAGATCTTAGTGCTGATGGGTATTTTGTTCTCACTCCGTTTCCTACCGGTGTCAGAATCTCTGCAATGTGAAACTCTCTGTTACAGTCAGCGTACGCTAGACCACGCTTTAGTGGGGCAACACCGTAAAATGAACTCGGCCTCCTTCATGCAGGCTGGAAATGAGCAATTTTAAAGGAACTTGCTGACGTAAGGAAAGCGTCTGTGTCTGTGAGCTCTGAGGAGAGTGGGCAATGAAACGGAGATGGTCCCGAGGACAGGGACGGCCAGCCTGTCACTGGGCGGCCAGCCACCGGGATGCTTCATCCACTGCTGCTTGTGATCCCCCCTCTCCTCGTTACCTGTTGTGGGCAGAACTCACAGAGCAAACCGTGTCAAGAACAATGTTCTGGCTCTTGCAATAATTTAAAACAACAATATGACCAAAACAGCTTTTGGAGGTGTATTTTCAACAGCTGCCACCTGGGCCACTGCCCACATGAGGACAAGCTGGACCCATAATCAGACTGGAGTGAAATTGTGATGGTTCAGGTACAGGCAGGACCCCGTGTCACTCAACCTGCCTCTGTTTGAACAGCCGGTTGTGGTTCTGGTGTTTCCCTCCACAGAGGGCACCTGAAGTGGCTGTTTTGGTGCACAGAGACACCCTCAGCAACAGAGCCCGGCTGCTTTGCTGCTGTGAGGGTATTTTGCATTTTGCTTTGCAATGCACTCTGCAAGAAATTCAAGGTATTCGTTGAATCTGAACTTTGCAATTCTTCTCCAATCCCACTTAAAATCTTGATACACTAATTTAATGAATTTCCCAATTTTAAAACCTTGTTTTTAGTACCCTCTAGAACAGTATCTAATGTTGTTGCTGCTTTTGCAATGGGGTCTCTCTCTCTCCTCCTTGTTTCTTACGGCCATAGAAATGAAGTCCAGGGTAAATTAAGGGAACGTGATTATAAGGACTTTTGAAAGATCCAGTAGTTACCAGCTAAACCGTATCATAGCAAGAACCGAGCTACGCCAACAAGTGAAGTCCCTGAAAAAGCCTGGAAGCAAAATGTCTATAATTAAAACCTGAAAGCAACGACTTCATAAGGAAGCAAACGAAGAGGCGGGCTCTTTGTAAATGATGATCTAAAAAGTGTTCTGGGTTCTGAGACCTCATTTCAAATGTATTCGTTAAATAATATTTGAATCATTTAACAGTTTGAACTCTACTGCACTGCTAATATCTTCAGGGGATTTTTTTTTTCAGTTACAAAGAAGCCTTTGTTCCTGCTCGATGCTTGGGCTGCGCCTTGGATATTAGTTGGAAACCCGATAGCCCGACATGGCTTGAAGTCTGGGAGCACAATGTGAGTCGTCTGCAGCCGGGATTAAATCCGGCCTTTTGTACCCAGATGCTGAGGGGCCGGTGATGTGAGAGAAGTGATGGCTGTGAATGGCGGGAGATTTTTAACCCTTTGTGCCCATGGCGGGAGCCGGGGGTCACGGCTGCGGGTGTTTGTGGGGGAGCCAGGGCTGCCTGTGCACCTGGGGAGCTCCTGTCGAAAAGACCAAAAGAGCCTGACGTGGGGTGATGGAACCAGCCCTGGGGTCGTGGGGGTGTCGGGGCTCCCAGCCCTGCCCAGCCCCGGTGTCACCGCCTCCGGGACACTCGGCACCGCTTCACGTGGGCTGAGGTGCTTTGGGTTTTATACTGGACAAATCAGACTATGAGATGAGGTTTGTCAATGGCTCAGAAACATGAGCTGTTCTGCCAAGTGAGGTAAGATGATAAATCATAAATACAGGATTATCTTGACTTGCCTGGCAGCAAAGCGTTCCTCTGGCCCGCAGGGCGCAGCTCACTCTTCAGCCAAGCCCGGGCGGTTGGGACCCCAATGCGGCGGCACCGGGACAGGAGCGTTTCCAGCCCCTGAGGCTGGGCTGGGCTCGTACCGGCTGCGCTCGGCGGTGTTGGATGCCGTGAGGAGTGGGAGATGCTCAGACCCATGGCCCGTGGGGACGTTCTCCGGGAAAGGCCCCGCTGGTCCATGCTGGGTGAGTTCCCATGGAATCGCCACATCCCAAACCGCATCCCGCATCCCACTGTCCCCCAGCACCCTCGGCTCTGCCTGGGCAGCAGGACCCCGTCTTGCACGTGATGGAAGGGAAGGGCTTGAAAACACCACATGGGGAATGCCAGGGGATTTCAGGGAAGCACTAAGGTGAACGCTCTTGTGAGCTACTGCTTAAGGAAAATTAAGTCATCAGGACTTTACAAAATAGCCTCTGGTTCTCTCCTTTCACAAGGGTTCGATTTATAAGATGCTGAAAAATGAATTAACTTCAGTGGTTTGCTGGCACCACCCGCAGTGAGCTGGACTTTCCACATGCTCAAAGATGGCTCCTGCTCCGCAAAACTTACACGAATTCCCACCTGGTTCAAGTTCAAGAAAACAACAGAACAAAGTCAATCATACAAAGTCCATCATAAAATACTGAGGAGAGCTAAATGCTGACTACCCGTATAGAGAGGTGCTATTTTTTATTTATGTTTCACTGAGTTATTTTGGGAAATATAAAACTTTTACAGTTCCTGCAGCCGAACTAATTCTCTTGTGCTGTATATATGATCTAATTTCTTTTTTCCTTCCCTCCCTCTCAGTCAAATGTGTGACCCTCTGGTGCGTGTTTTAGAGATGGGAATTTGAAGGGGGAAAAATAAGCCCAAGTGGTATGCTGTCGTACAATTAGCATAGATGGGAAAACTTGCTTTAGCATTTCCCAGTGTTTTTAAGACTAACCGTACAATCTCAGTGTTGTATTATTTTAGCACTATCCTGTTTTTCAGTGATCTAAGTTAGAAAAACTTAATTGTATTCAACATGAACACCTACGTGTCCCGTATGCCGTAAAGGTTTTCACCTAGCTGACATAAATGGGACCCACAGCATACTTAATGGATGCAAAAAAGCTGTTTGCAGCCATGGAAAAACATACCAATGTTGTGGAAATATCATGATCCATTCTGAGGTACCTGAAAATCAAACAGGAAAAATATGCAGCTGAAGGTTCCAGAGATGTGAAGGAACTAAACCAGCCAACCAACCTTGTAGAAGAAATAAATAGGAAAATTATTGTGTGGCTGAGTTCTGAAATTGCTGCCAATCTCTGCTGGAAACAACCGGAATAGTTTTAGTCCCTTAACTCTTATTATTCAGTTATGCATTTTTTTTTTTAAATAAGAAGCAGTCAAGTGCCTGAATTAATTCGATCCAAACTTTCCAGAAAACAACATTGTTGGAAAAACGAAGCATGAAATATTTACATCAGTAAGGCAAGCTCTTCAGAAACTGAATGTAAGTCAGGTTTTACAGTTGAAATTGTCTTTAATCTTGATTAGAAAACAGTCACCTCCAGACGTTCATGTTGGGAAGGACAAGACGTGACAGAGGAGGTCGGATCCCCGTGCTGCACGGTTCCCAGCGCTGCCCGGCTTGGGGAGCCAGTGGTGTGATCGCCCCGGAGCCACCTCGTCCCTGCTGGGTCCCCATCACCCACTGACCCCCCATCACCCGCCGAGCCCCGTGTGCGCAGCCCTGTGCCCACAGCCCGGGG
Source organism: Nesoenas mayeri (assembly GCF_963082525.1). Taxonomy (NCBI): domain Eukaryota; kingdom Metazoa; phylum Chordata; class Aves; order Columbiformes; family Columbidae; genus Nesoenas; species Nesoenas mayeri. The sequence goes on along the minus strand of NC_137565.1, from coordinate 6,680,836 downwards.
AGCTGCGCCCCTGCCAGAAAACGGCCCTTCTGAACCCAAACCTCTTGGCCGCGTTCAGAACCACAGCAGGTGCTGTCGACAGACTCTGTCTTGTCCCAGGAGCCCCTGCCCATGTGCTCCTGCTCCGCGGCCGCTGCGCTGGCAAGCTCATGTGAGCTAAATCATGTGGTGATTTTACACGTTCACCTTCTGAGTCGGTCCAGTCACCATGTTCTCTGTAATTCTGTGAGGAAGAAGATGCAATAGTTTCCCTAACCGCTGTTGAAAACCATCCTGATAATGTCAGCCACCAGCCTTAGAGACCTGTCTTTCAAAGCATTCAAATTCCTTCCATTGACTATCCCTGCTAGGACCAGAAATCACTGCCAAAAAAAAAAAACAAACCTATTAGCTTTTATCCAAAGTAAGTTTTGGGAGCCCATGTTCTAAAACAGGACTTGTCACTTTGGTGGGTACATGCCGTGTAGTGGCAACCAAATGCTTTTTTGTATTGTTCCAGATGGCTGCACTACCAAACACTCTAGAGGTTATTTAGTAGCTAAAATTTATATACCTGAAGCCTGACATATTAATGAAATGGCATCTTTATAGAGCTGGGGGTATAAACACCACAGAAAAGTAAGATGTGGTTTTGCTTGATGGAAGGGTTTAAAAGGCTCCTTGCTGGTGGCTAGCTGGGCTGAAGGTTTTCCAGCATATGGGCTTGTTTTGTACAGTTTATGTGGTGGTTTCTTCATTGGATTTTCAGTGGTAATGAGCCCACACAGTTGATTGCTGCAGGGAGAGAAAAAATCATTCTGAATAGGTTTGCTGAATAATTATGAACTGAGCTGAACTCTTACATTTGCTTACTAATTGTATGGTTCATGATGTTTTATGTATGATGCATTCATTTTGTTAAAAAGGTTTTTCTTTTTTTCTACGAGCAGCAACTTTTCTCAGCGCAAGTTAAACTGGCACAGTGGAAAAAGCTGAATTCAAGTCTGATGAATTGATGTTGTTTGAATTATTTTTTTAAGCATCAGCCCCACCATTTCGTTTTTAGAGCTTGCAATATGAAACCCCAAATTGTGCTATTGTCTTGAGAGTCAAAATAAATGAATCCCCTCCACTTTGGATTTGGCAGGAGCAATTACTATTGTTAATTTAGAAAATAATCCCCTGCAGCTACAAATATTTAAATAATGCCTTTTCCTGCTTCCCCCAAGATGACCAAAACCCAAAGACTGAAAGTAAAAATATTTTTTTGTAAAATATGCTTTTAACTACTGGCCACAATTTGAGAGAAGCTTCCTTTTGCTTGGCTGGGTGACCGTGACCCTTTGTGACCGTGGTGCTCCAAGGGTGCTGGTCACGGCAGCTCCGCAGCCCCAAAGCAGGTTCCAGGTTAAAACCAAGGCTGAGTCGCCTTCCGACATTCCATAAACAGGGAACACTCACACCACGAGCCTGTGGAGCACTGCAGCTAGTACAGGACCTTGCCATTTCAGTCAGCTCACTGCTCTCACTGTCAAAATGTTTGGGCTGATATTATTTCTGTATTTGCCATCGGCCAGTTCCACGCTGCTCCTGAGCCGCAGCCGGATCTGGGCTGTGCCGCTGGCAGGTTACCTGCTGAACGTTTGCTCTGGGAAGACAGTGCTGCCTTGCCAGTGGCAGAGGAGCAGAAAAGACCAGTAGAGTGGACGGGGAAGGAGAACACAGTAGCGAGCCTGACTGCTGGCCCTGGCAGAGACGTCTGCACTCCTGCTCCAGGCAAAGCCAGAGAGGAGCATCAACGCTCACCCAAAAGTATTTGAGATGGCCAGCCCATGGACCAAAGAAATCTCCATCCCTCTCTTAAATCAGCTGTCTTTTCTGAAGCTTTTGCTCTCTTCCATGGAAGCCAGTGTTACAGGAGGTATCGTCCGAAGTGCTCGACCCCCTGCTTTAGGAAAGGGGTGCAATTTCAGAGGCCTGAGGGCCTTTTACGTCAGCAAAAGTAATTAATCAGAGGAGAAGTCTAACCGCCTTACAGGAGCAGGTCTGGCTCCCAGGAACATCAACAGAAGTTGTCTGAGTGTGGACTGAGCAGTTCTGAGGAGCTGGGGCAGGCTGGGGACAGGCGACCAGCAGGATTTCTCTGTCCAGCAACTCCAACAACCATGGCAAGGACCTCTCGAGGTGCACACAGCTCTGGTTTATAGGTGGCGTTAATTGTACTAATTACCCTCTGCCCTGATGCATGCCGCCCCAAGGGAACGGCGCTCGTCCCTGCGCCTGGAGCCGTTCTGTGCCCACCGGGGCAGCACGGCGGGCGGGAGGGGGCCCGAGGGGGCTATCCCGAAGCCCGTCTCAGGGAGCTCCGAGCGCCGGCGGCACGGCCCGGGAACACGGATCGGGGACACGGCGCGGCCGTCTGTGGGACCGGCGCGGGGGGCGGCAGCGGCGGCGCCAGGGGGCGCTGTGCCCGTTCGGAAGAGCCGGCTCCGACGGCGCGCACGCAGGCGCAGAGAGAGCGCGGGGGGAGCCCCGGAGCGGGGTCGTCCCGGAGCCCCGGCGGGGTGCGGGGCCGCGGCGGGGCGGGCCCCTGTCGGTCCGGAGCGCTGCCGCTCTGTGGGGACACGGGCGCAGGGGCCGGCGGGTCCCTCTTCCCGTGGCCGCCGTTGCCGTAGCGAACGAGACTTTCACTTCATCCCTTTGTGCCGCTGTCCGCGAGTACTTCATTTTCTGCCCTGGTGCCAGCCCCGCACCCCGCGCCCCCCCTTGTCACTTTGCTAAGTAATAATTTCCATGTCCAATTCCATTTCTTCTCTAGTTCTGAAATCTCCAAGCCATCAGCAAGGAGGATAGTTCACATGAAAACTAATTACACAAAATCAATATTTAATCACAGCGCGGCATCCTGATTCTGCAGAAAAAAATCCCTTTAAAACTCTCCTGCCATATACAAATACTTCTCGGTCGCTTATTTATAGATCTCATTTTTTTTGTGGGAGTAATTTTCATTTTTATTTTTTTAAACTATTGACATGTGCGAGTCGTGAATACCTGAAGTGCCTTATCCTGCCGGCTGTTCTAAACCCGCCGCACCTGATGGATGTTTCTGCCACCAGGGAGGCTGGGCTCTGACATCCCCGCTCCGGCTGACGCCCGGGAGTTAGGCCGCCCGGGTCTCCCGAAGGAGCCGCCGCTCGGGGACCGGCTCGGGGTTCGCGGACGCTGCGGGACGGCGGGGTCGCCGGGAGCCTTCTCCCCGCACCCGACCGCCGGGCGGGTTTCGTCCGGTCGGGCAATTGGCTGAGAGAGCGGGACTTGCCGTGCCTGGCGGGCAGCGAGGGTCCCCCGGCCCCGCCGGTCCGTTCCAGAGCGCGTACCCCCCGCCCCGGGCGCCCGCCGCCCGCACCCCGGGACTCCGCGCGGCTCCTCGGCCGCCCGCGCTCCGTGCGCCCCGGAGAGCAGCTGCGCCGCCGGCCACGGAGAGCGACCCGCCCCGGGCCGGAGCGAGCCCCGCTGGGCCGCGGGGCGGGCGGGGCCGGGCGGCGCGGCGGAGCCACCTTAACGGCGAGCCCCGCCCCGGGCCGCGCGGCGCTCATTGGCGCAGCCCCGATGGCTGAAATTCATCGCTGAAATGCAAAACTTGTTGCTGCTCCGTCAGCGCCGGGTGAGAGCGAGGGAGCGCGCAGGGGAGCGCGGCGCAGCCCTCCCAGCGCCCGCACGCAGCGCCGGCCCCGCCGCCCCGGCCCCGCCGCCGCCAGAGCCCTGCGAGCCGCGGGCAGCGCACGGCGGGCCGGCGATGCGGCGCGCAGCTCCCGGGCGCCGGAGCCTGTGAGCGGCGGCGCGCCGCCCCGTCGGCTCTCGGGCAGCGCAGCGCGGCCGGCGGCGGGCGGCAGCGAGCGGCGAGCCGCCGGGGTGAGCGCGGGCGGGCGGCCGGTGCCGGCGGCGCGGCAGGATGTGAGCGGGGCGGCCGAGCGGCGGCCGGCGCGGCGGGGAGCGGGACGGCGGAGCGGCGCGGAGCGGCCATGCCCTTCTGAGGAGCCGCGCAGCATGTTCGGGCTGGAGCAGTTCGAGCCGCAGAGCAGCAGCCGGAGCGGCGGGCAGGCGGAGCGGGGCTTCGGCCAGCCCGGACTGAGCATGAGCGCGCACTTCAAGGCGCCGGCCTTCCCCGGCGGCGGCCCGGCGGCGGCGGCGGTGGACCCGGCCCTTGGCGCGCTGGGCGAGCCGCCCCTCCTGGGCATGAACATGAGCCTGGCCGGGGACGCCTACGGCTTCCCTGGCCGCGGCCCCGCCGAGCTGCACGGCGGCGGCATGCAGCCGCCAGTGCACGGCTTCTTCGGCGGGCAGCAGCCCCACGGCGGCCACGGCGGCTCTCATCACCCCCACCAGCACCCCCCGCACTTCGGCGGCAACTTCGGGCCCGACCCCGGCGCCTCTTGCGTGCACGGCGGCCGGCTCTTGGGCTACAGCGGCGCGCTGGGCGGACAGACGGCGTTCGCCGACGGCTACGAGCACATGGCCGAGAGCCAGGGCGGCGAGGGCTTCGGGCAGCAGCGTCCCGGGAACCTGCCCGACTTCCAGCACCACAGCGCCGGCGCTTCCAGCCACGCCGTGCCGGCGCCCTGCCTGCCCCTCGACCAGTCCCCCAACCGCGCCGCCTCCTTCCACGGGCTGCCGGCGACCGGCTCCTCCGAGCCCCACGGCCTGGAGCAGCGGCGGCTCCCTGCGCAGGGTGGCGTGGACTCGCTGGAATACAATTACCCCGGCGACGGCCCCGCCGGCCACTTCGAGCTGCCTGTCTTCTCCCCGTCGGAGCCCGAGGGGCAGCTGCCGCACTACGGCGGTGCTAGGCAGGTGCCATCGGGCGGCAGCTTCGCGGGGGCACCCACCCTGTCCCGGGCACCGGGCATGGCTGTGGCCAAGGCGCACCCGCCGCAGCAGCACAGCGTCTTCTTCGAGCGCTTCGGGGGAACACGGAAGATGTCCACCAGCCTGGAGCCAGGGGCCAACGCCAGGCACCCACTGATGCAGCAGCAGCAGCCACCGCAGCCGCCACAGCAGCCACCGGGCTTGCTGGCCAGACAGAACTCCTGCCCGCCAGCCATCCCTAGGCAACAGCAAACAGAAGCCAATGCTCCCAACCCCAACCTGCAGGACAATGGGCCCATAATGCAGAACCAGCATGCACAGTTTGAATACCCTATTCACAGACTGGAGAACAGGAATATGCATCCCTACACCGACCCCGTGTTTAATATGCAGCACCCTCCTCCGCAACAGCCACCAAATCAAAGACTGCAGCACTTCGATGCCCCCTACGTGAGCGTCGCCAAGAGGCCGCGGTTCGACTTCCCTGGCAACCCCAACGTCGAGCGCTGCGCCTCCTGGGGCAGTGGCATGCATGGCCCCGCCATGGAGAGCCACCTCTCCCCGACGGCCTATCCTGGCCTGCCGGGCGAGTTCACCCCGCCAGCACCCGAGGCCTTTGGGGCGCCACTGCCGCACGGCGGCCCCGAGCACCCGGCGCTGGCGCAGCGCCAGAACGCGGCCCTGGTGATGAAGCAGATGGCCTCGCGTAGCCAGCAGCGCCTGCGGCCGCCCAGCCTGCAGCAGCTGGGGCACCACGGCGAGGTGGGCCCGCCCGGCAGCCTGCCACCACCCGCCTTCGAGCGGGAGGCCGGCAGCAGCGGCCGCAGCTTCGATCCGCCCGCACCACACCTGGCCCCCGACAGCGCCTGGTTCACGGGGCCACCGCCGCCTGGGGAGCTGCTGCCGCGGCGCATGGCAGCACCAGGGCTGCCGGCAGAGGCAGCCCCCCACGAGCTGGGCCTGCAGCCGGGTGGTGCTGCCATGCTGTTCCGGCCGGGCGCCGGCGGGCTGGGGCTGCAGGAGCCGCTGCGGATGGCAGGTGAGGGGCCGGCGCAGGCCCTGTCATCGCCCGGTGTCCACCCGCCTTTCGCGCCTGCCATGGGTGGCCTCTCGCAGCTGCAGTCGCCGGGCGGTGGCGTGGCGCTGCCCAGTGCCCCTGCCGAGCGCCGCGGCCCTGCTGACTTTGCCACCCAGCCTGGCTTCCCCTTCACGGCAGCAGCGCGGCAGCCGGCAGCCCACGGGGCTGCACCCGCGCTCAGCGCCTCGCCGGGCGCCTACCCACCGCCCCCGCCCGAGTTCCCCCCGCCGCCGCCGCCACGGCCCACCGCCAGCAAGCTGGGTGCCCTCTCGCTGGGCTCCTTCAGCAAGCCGGCCAGCAAGGACAACGTCTTTGGGCAGAGCTGCTTGGCCGCCCTCTCCACCGCCTGCCAGAACATGATTGCCAGCCTGGGCGCCCCAAACCTCAACGTCACCTTCAACAAGAAGAGCCCGGCTGAGGCCAAACGCAAGCTCAGCCAGGCTGAGCCCGACCCGCCGCCACCCGCTGCCCCGGACTACTTCCCAGCAGGGCCGCCCGCGGGCGGGGGTGGCACGGGCAAGGCGGCGAGTGTGGCCCCGCTGCTGCCGGCCGAGAGCAGCCTCTCGCCTGGCTACGCGCTGGAGCCGGCGGCTGGCGGCGAGGGGAAGACTGGCGGCGGGCGGGGGCGGGGCCGTCGGAAACGGGACAGCGGGCATGTCAGCCCCGGCACCTTCTTCGAGAAGTTCTCGACCGCGGAGGGCGGAGGGGCTGGCGTCAGCCCTGGGCAACCGGCAGTGCTGGCGGCGGGGGGCCCGCCGGGAGCTGCGGGCACGGAGCGTGGCGGGGGCACCCCCCATGACAAGCCCCTGACCTCACCCTCTTGGGGCAAGGGCGGTGAGCTGCTGCTGGGCGAGCAGCCCGACCTGATGTCCTCCCTGGACAGCGGCATCCAGAGCGTGACCAAGTCGGACGGCAGCTCCCCGCACGTGGACTTTCCCGATGAGGTCAGCACCAGCTATGGCAACGAGGACGAGGTGTCCTCCAGCTCTGACAATGCCACCTCCAAGCCCACCCGCAGCCCGCTGCTGGGCGGCTCGCCCAAGCTGCCCCGTGGGGAGCACGCACTTCTCAACGGACAGAAGCCCCTGGCCCTCGGCCTCCTCAGTACGTCTACCTCGACCCCTGACAGCTACGGGCTCAGCACCACGGCAGGCGCCCACCCCAGCACGCCGGGCATGGAGCAGGTGCGGACCCCCACGAGCACCTCTGCCCAGGACGAGATCCACCCCCTGGAGATCCTGCAGGCGCAGATCCAGCTCCAGCGGCAGCAGTTCAGCATCTCGGAAGACCAGCCCTTGGGGCTGAAGAGCAAGAAGGGGGAGTGCGCGGGGCAGAACGGGGACAGTGACCTGGGCAGCTGCTGCTCAGAGGGCGTCAAGGGCACCATGAGCACCATCGACCTGGACTCCCTGATGGCGGAGCACAACTCCACCTGGTACCTGCCTGGCGAGAAGGCCCTGATGGAGGGGCAGGAGGAGGACAAGCCCATGGCGCCCTGGGAGAAGCCCAAGCCCGCGAACCCCAGCAAAGAAGGTATCTGTTGTCTCGCGTGGGTGCTGTCCCCCATGGGGACAGAGAGCTGCTTGGGGAAGGGGAGGTGACAGGGCTCTGGCCCTGGGTTGCTGGGTGCACACTGGTCCCAGAGCTGCTCCAGCCCTGGGCAGGATCGCGGTGGGTGCCAGGCGCCTTCCCGCTGTGGAATGCCGGGTGGCTCCGCCGGGGTGGCCAGTGACAGGGACAAAGCTCCTGCAGCCCGGCCGGCCCCACGGGACCGCCATCCCCATGGTGCCTCCAGGGGAGCAGCTGCCGCTGGCTGCGGCAGCCCGGGCTGGTGGGGGTCCCAGGGCTGCTGGGCGGGGGGCTCACGGTGGAGCCCCAGCTGTGCTCCCGGTCCTGGGGTGCCGAGGGGGGGAATGCGGGCATGGGGTGCTGAGGGGAGGGCTCCCGCAGAGCCCTGTGCCAGCTGAGCCTTCCAGCTGTTTCCCCAAACTGTTACAGAGATCTTCCTATACTGTGAAAGCACAGATTTATTAGTGGTGCTGCCTCTCAAATTCGGGGTATTTCCCTGCTAATTAAGAGCCTACTAATGGTGCCTACTGAAAGACTCTTAACGTGGTTTTTTTTTTGTTTCCCCTTTAATAGAAAGGCAATTTAGAATAAGGCTCTGGGTCTACTGGTGTAAAACTTGTTTAGTTGACAGATGTTTAATTTCTACATTAGTTGTCATTTTTGATCCTTCCTCATGTCTGGAGGGCATCATAATTCCCCAAGCTCAGGAAAAAAATATTTTAACGGAAAGCCCTCTATTATAAAAGCTGTTTAAGATAAAGATGATTATAGATTCAATTGGTTTCTATTTTATCTTATCAAAGCCATATTTTCCAAGCTGCCCGACCATGTGTGTGAATATTACAATAGATGCACGTGCATGTACCTGCTGTATGAGTGCGTGCAGGCAATTTTTTTTTGTGCTAAAAGTACACGTGTGTAATTTACACAATATAAACTCATTATTCATGCCTGGGGAAGCTGATGTTTTGGTACCGCTGGCGTAGTTCAAAATTGTTTCCATTACATCTGGTTCTACAGACTGACTTTGTATGGTACTCTGTGTTTAGTAATTTTGCTAAGAAAGGTGTCGGGAAAATGAAAAGGGAGCTGAGCTGGTTTGAAAACTGGGTGATTTCTTACCTCCAGTTCTGGTTGGGTTTCCAGCTTTGGCTTTCTGAAGCGTGAATCCTCGCCCCCACGGCTTGTCTCTTTGTTCATGGTTAATGCCCAGCGCAGGAGACTCTCATTTCGAGCGGGAGTGTTTAGCATGCACAGCAGACTCTAGAAAGCCCATCAGCATTCTCCATGCTTCACCCAGGCAAGGACATAAATTGGTTTGTTTGGGGCCCTTCTTTTCCATTTTTAAATGGAGTTGCACACAGCATCCTTCCTGGCCCCTTCTCTTTTATTGTTTCTTGTACACAACATCTAGATCTGACTGGATCAATAGCTAGTTAGCACAAATCACAGTTCCTGTCACTTCTACCTTGGCAGATTCGAACACATATATATGTTCTCTCACAACACACACACACACACTCTCTCCTGTTACGTGTGCACCCTCACACGCATACAGAACTGAAGATCTACACACCGTGCTGTGTTTAGAAACGGATTTTAAAAGAGTAACTTATTCCATACATCCTAATTTCATGGATTAAAAAAAATCCTAAGAAGTGATTTAATCCTGAACAGCACTTTTATTAAAAGTGTAATTTGGATTAAAACTATGTCTATTTTGTGTATGTATGTCATATGGAGCGATGTTTTCTTTAGCGTCTTTAACAGCACTCCTACGTTCACTTTGATCACCGCTATTCTTAGTAACATCTAGTGAAATAAGTAATTGCTTTCTGGTCGCAATAACCACAATGTTGCTGTTAAAAGAGTTCGTCACTTGGAAGGAAAACCATTTAATCAGTGTTCCTATATAAGGATATGTTTTAGTATTTCAGAGGCTTAACATAAAATAGCAAACCAGTTTTACACAATGCACAGAGGCACTCATTTTGTTTCACACTTTAGTCACTCAAAGGATTTGAATGGGCTGGTTCTTCAGATGAGGAAATTCATATAGACCAGCAGAGATTTACTTTAACTGTTGTTGGAAGGGATAAAGATACAATAGGGGAGACAAAACAGGCTCTTCTCCTTGGTTAGCAGAAATAATTTAACTTTACATTGCCATACCATTGAGTGTTTGAAACTGCATTTTAAGAAAAGGCTCCATTTGTCCGCTGGCTGAGTTTTTAAACCTTTTTAGTCGATTGGGGTTTGCATCCGCGATGTTTGCTCCGGCAGTTCCCCGGTGTGCGGGCGCAGGGCGGGCACGCAGGCTTCAGACAGCGCTCCTTGGAATTCCGAACAGCTCCTGGGCGCGCGTACCGCGGCGCTGGGATGCTCACCGTTTCCTGGCGCTGCGCGGGATTACCGAGGGTGGGGGCTGGACCCACGTCCCCTCGGCACACGCAGGCGTTGGTGGTGGGCTGCCCCGCCGCACCTGCCGCCACGGGCGGGAGAGCGTAGGGGGATTTACGCTGTTGTGGCACAGCCGTGGCCAGGGCTCCGTCCCTCGGCGCAGCGCGGTCTGTGCCGCTGCCGGGAGCGCTGGCTCCGGCTGCGCCGCCGGCCGGGGGGGCAGCTCTGGGACGGGCAGCACCCTGAACACAGCAGAATCAGGAGCTGCTCAAATGCCCCATTAGTACCCAGATTACAGGGGGAAACTTGTTGGGATTGATTTAATGGCTGGACAGATTCCTTAGAGCTCATCTCTATTTTTCTCGTAATGACATTAAAATGTTTTGCTAATGTCACGCAGTGTGTGTGAGCTGTGAGGTGTAAAGGTGGACAGGAGCAGAGAATGTTATTTCAGACACCTGTGCTGTGGGTGCCTGTGTGACACGTACACACCTACATCGTTTAGTGATAGCCTTTAGTTCTGTGCCTGCGTTTGCATCTCGTTTCTGAACTTAACGTTATTAATGCTGGATGGACGTGGCTCTTGGCTGAAACGCGATTTTCCATAAGGAGTTTTCTCTTATACATCTTATGTGAAGTGGCTGATTGTGTTTTTGCCCCCCTCAAAATACTTTATAGAATTTCACGTCTTCCTCTGCCGCGCAGCTAGAGCTGAGAGTGAGATATAATAATACTGACTCTAGAGATGTCGTGTTGACTTCCAACACCGCAGCTCCAGCTAACAAAGAGTGGCCAGATCAAATTAACTTAAAAAACCAGGGCCAGTTTAATGGGGCTTTGCTTTGCCTGGTTTGACTAAACCAGAACAATTTCCCCTTCAGTGAAATGCTGATTAGTATTCTCTAGAAACGCAGTAATTAAGTGCTGGTAGGGTTTGGGGGTTAGTTTTTAATTGAAATTTTGAAGGTCCAGTGCTGCAGATGTCAGGTGAAGATGTCAGTATGTGACCTAGAACCATGCGGGTGTTGACTGGAAAAAATGGGAAAGCATGAGTGACTCGGTGGCCATTGGGCTCATGGGTCCGAGCTGACAGGCACATGCAGTGCCGCGCAGCGCCTTGTAATCTTTTTTAATGTTTTCATCGTAACACCAAAACCTATCGTTTGAATGAGCCAGCGGGCCAAAACTCTTGATGAAGCAGTATGTAGTGGCTGTAAATTACTACCAAATACATTAACAAAGGTCAAATTCGGTCCAGATGTGGCTAGGAGCCTTTGTTTTCTTTCTCTTCCTAGTGTGTTCTGCTGCTTGCCTTTATTTTACGTACTGCTGAATTCTTTTAGAGGCTTTACCAGGGGACTAGGTTTGTTTACCAAGACCGAGTTTGTCAGACCTCTTGTGAGGTATTTAAACCACTAAAATATCACTGAGAACAACGTGTGAGTTGGAGCGGGTTTGTGCTGCTCCGGGGGCTGTGGAGGGAGCTCAGTGCCGACGCTCAGCGCACCTCGCAGCGACGGCTCCGAGTCCTGACGCTGCTTTGTTTGCTTGAAAGGGCTGTTTAAACTTACACAAGGAATTTTAAGAGTGAAAAAAATGCTGTTGCCTTTGCCAAGAGCTACGTGATACACTCCACTGATATGAAATACACATCTTTAATAAATGATCTGGATTAGCATGCAGATTTATGAGGAAGAAATGCTCCCATTGCATATCATAGGGGAGAGTTCAGTGTGCATTGGATTTGGGTTTAATATGGTCTTTTAAACTCTTCTGACCCGTTTAAAAAAGAAAAAAATGTAAAAGTTGCCCCTGCTTGCCTTGGCTTCATGTGAATGACAGTAACGCTCTATTGTTTACTTTGACCTACTATCAGTGAAAATATTTTCTACTAGAAAGTGGTCCTGTTTAGAAACGTTTTCCTTTGTTTTATAAACGTTCTGCAGTAGTGTGTTTGTAGACCTTTATGGCGGATATTGGAGAAGGCAAGTGACAGAGTTTTCAACAGTATCTGCTATTGCTGCTGTGATGCACTAAGATATTTAACGCGGAAAGTGTGTGAATTTATTGGCATTTCGGTAACTACCACAGCCACTCTGCCTTTCCATCCATCCATCTATCCATCTGCCTATTAATATTTGGTCTTTATATTTACCTGTTCCCTTCATTGTAGTGGACAATCTGGCTGTATTTTAATTAATACAGATCACAAATCTGGTTTGTGCCGTGATGCTTTCTTTTACCAAAGTCTTTTATTTAATAATGGCACGTTTCGTTGTGAGGTCAGTTTTAACTGGGTTGGTTTGTGCATGAGACAGACTTTGGGGGATTATTTCTCGAAAGTGGTATGTGAATGTGCTTCAGATCTTTACGTATGATGTAAAAGGAAATGAATTAGACTTAATATTTATATATGAGCTTAGTTGACAGCATAGATTTATGCTGATCTGTGATGTATTACACCATGTCTGCTCTTAATTTTTAATGTGCAATACCTGTTTTTTTACCAAAGACCTAGTGGAATTCTCTGCCATAAAACTGCAAGTAATTTTTTGCTAAAAAATGTTATTAATCAGCAATACCTACAGATACAATTTGTTGTTACTGATATAGAGCAAAGGATAAGACATTAAACAAAGGTCTAACCTAAAAGTGTATAGGCTGCTTTTATTTGTAACAGCTGGCTCCCAGCTTCTACACTGTTCTGTACCAGGGAGAGGTTTTGGTACAGCAGAATGTCTTTATGTGGCCATATAAAATTTTAGTAGTAGACAAGTTACTGTATGTTTTTAGTCTGTGGTTTCTTGTGTGCTTCTATTAAATACAAGCCTGAGTACAGTACGCACAGAAAGTGTAAAGCCAGCTCTAAAATGAATCTTCAGGTGGCCTGACACAGATGCTTTTTTAATGCTAAATTTACTGAAATACCATAAACAGTCCAATTACGTAATTCCTAGAGCACACTGAGAATGTCACAAGAGACCAGTCAAATTGTGGTTAGTGGGATCCTTCCCCGTTTTGTCGCTAGTGGAAAACAGACGGTCCTTGGCGCGTTTCGGCTGGAGCGTTTCGCAGGCAGGGGACGCAGATACCGCATCGGGCACCCGCCTGCCCATCGCGGCCGCTGCTCCCGCGCCGTCTGTCAGACCCCTGGGCTTCTCCAGTGAAAAATATTAGCCCTTGGAAAGCACAGAGTTTACACCTCTAAGTACAGGCTTATAGTTTGCAAGGCATTTTCAAGATCGATATTTTTTTTTTCTTAAGTTTTTCTTGTTTCATTTATTTGAGGGGCGTTTTTAAAAGAGCTTCCGTTAATGAGGTATATTTAGAATGTGGCTTGCTTGTGCACTTCCTCGGCATCGGTTCTTGGGTGAGGGACACAGGACAGGGAGCCCTGTGGAAATTAAATAGGTGAAGCTGCGGAATCTTCCAGGAAATTCACGGTCCGCCCCTGACTTTCCTGATCTGGGTTACATTTCTCAGCTTTTAAAATGTAAATCTGAGGGTTTGGTATTCTGTAGATAGACCCAGTTTGCACACAGTGATAACATGACCAGCTTATGTAAAAATAATTATATTCTTTGTAGTTAGCTGCTTTTCCTTTGCAAAACACCTCTGTGTTGGGGCAGTTAAAACATTATGAATTACTAGTGACCTTTTTAAATGCAAAATTTATTTTTTTTTAATACAAATTTAAATATATTTTATGGATTATGTGCCAATGCTCCGAAGTCAAATACCTTTTAAATTTAAAGCTGAGAATTGAACAGCTGGAGGTCTAATCCATTAATTTTTACAAGCTGACTTTCGTAATACTTCAAAGAGAACATCTGAGGTGATATTGCTTTGCTGCTCCCCCATCAGCACCCCTTCTCCTCCTCTCCCCTGACTCCCTCTCTTCCAAGTCTTCACGTTCTGCTCATCTCATGGCAAATGGCAAAAGCGAGTGTGTGCGGAGATGCATTTGCCTTAGTTGAGATAATAAGTTGTAAGGCTTGACGATCTGGAGATGCACCCTCTTAGTGTTGCACTTTTAATCTATATACTGGTGCAAAAGATGTCGTGGTTACTGCTTTTCCAGTTGTCTTCTCTCCTGTACTTATTTTTTGTGGCTGTACAAGCCTTACCAGAGAGTGTTTCTTTTTCTGGGCTTGTGCCCCAAACCTGGAGCGCATCCCTTTCCCATGGGGTCGGCTCTGATCCATGCTGGCCCTTTTCAAGTCAAGTTTTGTCTTACCCCTGTGTAGACGATAACTGCTTTATTGCATCCTACCATTTCCCTCCCCAAGATACAAATATATGGAATTCCTGAAGATGAACCGTTTCCATCTGCACGCTTAACTTCGGCTGGGAGCCTTCAGTGCAACTCATGCCTGTTTGTTTTCAATTTTAGGAAATCTATTTGTGTCTGTTTAGTATTTTAACGTAAAAAAAACAGTGCATGACGCTGCGCCGCCTAAGTTTTTATTAGCTTTTAAGATTTGTGTAAAGAAGCGTTTTTTGGTTTGGTAAGCAGAAATCTGGTTGCGTTTAAGTGCTGCTTTGATAGTTGTGGGCTGGTTTTTTTTAACATTAAAATAAATAGAGTTTATTTGAGTTTAAGCGCAAACAACGTGTCTGTGAGCTGAGGGGCTGCGCTGTTCCCTGCCGCAGAGCCCACTCGCCTCAACTTTGGGGTATTTATTTATCTCTTCTTCACCTGGTCCACGTTTGGAACATTTAAAAAGCTAAATGAGTAAACTGAGTCACTACCTTTCTTTCTTTTAACTCATATACCTTCAGTTCTGACCACGGGGCCTTTAGGACTTTATGCTGTTGATCACAGAAAAGCCCATCAGCAGTTGGGACGCAGCGTTTTTTTGTCGTAAAATGTATGTTTTCAAGTTGAGCCTGCATTTAATTAGTTTTGTGAATTAGTATTCACAAAATATTAGAAAGCATTTGTATTGCTAATAGAAAGATCATCCCGAGGCTGAGGAAGCACAGTTAATTGAAAAAGCAGCCATTTGTAAAGTGAAGAAAATTTTAAAACATTTCATACCCTAATTAAGAATATACTCCTGATTTAAAATTGAGAATATTAATTTGCTGTGTGAAGCAAGTGCGCTAAAAACCCTGGAAACAGTCATATCCTTCCTCCTTCCTCTTAATCCTCTCCCAAAATGCAGTTTAAGAAGAAAGGCATGACTTTCTTTTTTTAAATGTAGCCTGAAACCATTTTGCTAGAAAGATGTAAATTGATCTATTAACATAGGAAATGAAGACTGGATTGGGGTTATTACCTGGTCAGAATTTTAGGATCTCTTTCCTAGAAAAATCTACTAATTATTTTTGGGGTGTTATCTACACTGATGTTGGGAGGCGTTTGGTGGAGCAGTCGGGCAGCAGAGGATGCCGTGGTTGGAGGGTGTTTGTGGGTCACAGTGCGAGCAGGGCCAGGTCCCTGGGGACCGGGACCAACCTCCCCTGCCCTCCCATGCCCTGTGGGGTGATGCTCCAATTGTCTGTGGGTGCGAACGGGCAGAGAGGGAGCATCAGCACGAGCGTTTCTATCCCCTGGCTAGGTGGCACAGTCGGTCAAGTCATTGCCATTGCACTTATGGGCTTACGTTTCATTTAGGTGGCGGTGGAGGCCGTATTCAGGTCCCACTCTATTATTATTTTTATTATTTAATATCGTATTTATTGCACCATAAATTGACACAGTGCTTTAGAAGCCCGGAAGATATTCCTGCTTGCTAAAGATTTACAGTCCAAAGGAGGCGAAACAGACGTGTGGCCGCGCAGCTGCCGGGGCACCAGGGGTGCCGAGCTCCGGAGCACAGGGTGCCGGGAGGGTCTGCGCTGGCAGAGCCACAGGGCACCCTGGGGACGAGTTTGGGTGCCCAGCAAAGGCTGGTGTGCTGCATCAAAGGGTCCTATGTCTGGCTGCGGTGGTTGGGATGTGCATGGAAAGGGGAAGGAAGAGCCGAGGGTGTCTTGTCCCACCGGGAATCTCATTTTAGTGTTGATTACTTCTTCCTCTGGCACATCAGGTGGGGATGGTGCAGCCAGACTGCCGCCCCGCCGCAGCGCTTCTCCTCTCGTGGAAAAAAACAACCATCCGAAAACCAGTTATGGTACTTCTGATCCGCTGTGTGGGTGAATTTCTAAATTAATTTCTCAGTCTGAACAACAGGGAAAGAAACTGAAGTGCTGCGGAAGTAGTTTGATGCGAGGTGGGTTTACCCTCAGCAGATGCTGGGGGAGGGCAGTGTCACCACGGGTGGGCTTCTGCTCCGGGCCAGGGGAGGGACAGGAGGGTCCTCACCGCCAGGGTTGAGCTCTTTTCATCTGACTCAACTTGGTTTTCTCGTTTTTATTGGTGTCAAAATATTAGGCCGAAAAACTTACTTTGCATGGTCTGAAGACGAGGCAAAATTTCAGCCCAAATACAGCAAGAAAATAGTAAATGTGCCTATTGTTTGTATTCTACAAAAAAAAAGGAATTCCCCAGTAATCATAATTAACACAATCTATGAGACAATAATTCTGAAGCGCTTTAAAAATAGTATTATCATCCAAAGTGCAAAGCAGCTGGTATTTTATGATGGAACAGATTTTATTGTTGCTGGATATGGGGTCAAACACTTGCAACACATTCTCGATTTAAACAAACCAAAAACACAAGCGCTTTTCTGAAGATAAAATCAGTATGATTCTCTTTTTTTTTTTTCCTGGATGCTGTAGTTCCCTTCTCTACCTCTAAATATAGGCACATGCTGTTCTTTTTATGCTGGGAGATGCAGCTAGCATCCCAGCTCCCTGCGCTCTCTTTACCACGCCGGCACTGTAGAGGCAAAGAGGCTGTTTCAGTATAATTAAAATCCCATACTAGCTATTTTGAGATAGGCAAATCACCAAAAAAAAAGAGAGACTAGCAAAAGGTTTGTTCATTCTGTGGTGTCTTTTATTATTATTATTATTATTATTATTATTTGCTCTCAATGGGAAGTTCCATGCCATGGTCTGTAAATTCGCCGTAGCTGCAGATGGGTACGAACAAGACGGCTGTAAAGCTGCGCAGGGTCTGTCGTCTGAAAAGCCACCCGCAGGTTGGGGTGGCCTTGGTTACTTGGGTGATCTTAAAAGTGTTTAAAGTTGTGTGTGCAAAGCAGTGTTCCATACTACACAATACAGGGATGCGTCCGGCAGATTAATCCAGTTAGTCCTGCGTCCTGATTTTACTTATTTCAGCTGAGGTGCTCACAGGAACGGAACTGAATTTGCCACCTGCAGCCATGAGGGTCCTGGGGGGTTTCCAGGGGGCCCCGGGGGCTCCCAGAGGGTCCTGGACTCTGCCAAATGAGCTGGGGGGGGCTGGTAAGGGCTGACAAACCCCCCTTTGGAAAAAGTGGGGGTTAACAAAGCAATGAGGTTTTACTCCAAATAGTTACCCAAGTGCTCCTGTATTACATGTAGCTTTTTCTACAGTCATTTACACCAACGATGCTGAGAGATTTGAGTTACAGATATGAATAGATTGAAAATCTCGTCCTCGTGCCAGACAAGTGTGAGCTCCGGGAGCTGGAGAAACACACAGTTGGAGAGATTGTGATACCATTTCGGTTTTATGTCTACCTATTAAACATAATGAAGGGTTGGTTGCTGGCCTTAAATTTGGAAAGAGCTTAGTGTAAAGCTTAAAACAGAAGTAGATTCCTGTAATTACTGCTTTGCAGTGAGGAGTACGGCTAGGTAAAGAGAATAAAAACTAGTCATTGTCCAATTGTATTTCCATAACTGCTGCACTTTAAACATCTGTTTTGAACGATACATTTCTTTGTTATACTAACTTTCAGAAGTAAGCTAATAAAACCCAACACAGGGGGGAAAAAAGAGGTGAAGAATGTCAAATGAGCAATGCTTAGCCAATATACAGCTTAAACTTCTGTGAGTCCTGCTACATTATTTGGAGAATGAGTTGATTTGCTTATTAAACTCAAGGCCAGGATATTATTTTAGTTTATGTTTGCTTGAGTTTGAGATATTTGATGATAAAATTCAAATTTTTAATAACATTGAGTTTTGTTTGCCTTTATTAGCACTAGGTTAAGCAAACCTGGTAAAATGTGGTTCAGTTAGTTCCGAGTCTGCCTTGGCTTTACGTGACTTCGTTCTCGTTGCCTGATGGCAATATATCAGGCAAGCTTGGATCACAGTGCCAATTGTTGGAAATGATTGTTTAGATTATATTCAGTTTCAAATGTTAGGAAACTATTTGTAGTGAGAAACGAGCATTTGCTTATGATGATAAAAATAGGTTTTCATAGCCTACATTTTATTTCATTGTACGTAATAGCAACTGTTATAGCTCAGAATATCCCAGTGCAGTTTTTCAAAGTGATGATGCGGCACCGTTTGGGTGTTTGTCTGTGTTTGGGACTCTGTACTGCACTGAAGAGGAGCTGCTTCTGCTTCACCCAAGACTGGGGAGATCAAACCTTTCCCTGTCCCTTAGGAAAAAGACTAAACCACATCCTTTTTCCTCTCCTCTTCAAAAATGTGACTTACATCTTGAGGATGGAGGGGTTTTTTCCTTTCCTTTTCCTCCCATCTTTTGGGATGTGCTGTATGGGCCTTTCTCCTCCTTTCTGTGGAGCTTCTCTTGGAATCTGTTTTAAGGGGCTACATTGGAAATCCTGTTGAACGCTGCTCCTGGTTTCCACAGTGGTCTGGCCCAAATAGAAATGTGAAAGGTTCCCATTACTGAACTGTAAAAGAATACTGTAAATGAGTTATGCAGAAAACAACGTTTAGATAAAAATGCAATTTTCCCTTCTGCATACACTGCTAAGAATTAATAGCACATTCTTCCGAAATGGGTAATTCTATATTTTCACCTTAATGAAATTCTTTCCAAAACAGGAGTGATTAATTTAAAATTTTAGAGCAAAAATTGATCCGTCTTTATCCTCAGCGCTTTCCCCCCGTTAGTTAAATCTCTCTGGAACGGCCGCTGTGGGCTGTCTGGGTGCTTTATAGAAAAAGAACGTTGGGTTCGAAGGTGAGTGTCACAGTTTGTCCCTCGCCCGGGTGTATGTGTCACAGTTTGTCCCTTGGCTGGGTGTGCGTCCCCGGGCACCACTCACCGCCCAGTCTCACACTTGTGCTTTTGGATGGGGTGGTGTCTGGTGCGTGCCCCCAATCTGCTCCTCAGCCTGTGGCCACCACGCGATGGAGACGTGAATATGTCACTTGCTGGGTCGTTTTTGCCAGAAATCCTCCGAAAGGAGAAGCGGGGAGCGGTGCTGCCCCTTCCCTCGTCGAGCGCACGGGGACATCGCAGGGGACATCGCAGCCCTCGTCAGAAACAACCAGCCCCGGGCAGCAGAAAACCAAAGCCTGTATTCATGCTTTTTAACGGTTTCCTTTGTAATAAAAGGGTTTCAATATAACGGTGAGAACAAAACTGTAGTGTGGGAGTAGGCTTATAGAAAGATTCCTGCTTTAAGCAGCTGCTCATGACTGAGTTGCAGTGGGGAAGGTGCTTTTATTAAATAAATTGTTTGGTGTTTTCTAGTATTAGTAAAATGGTTCCCAAGTATAAGCAATACTTGTAAAGATGGAGACATGGATAGGAATTGATAGAACTCAAAGTCTCCATGTTAAAAAGAAAAACTACTTTGACAATAATGCTGAGCAGCCTTTGGTATCGTTTTGGTAACAAACTCCTTTTCAAGGGACTCTGTGTTTAGGATATCTTCCAAAACATGAAATACGGGAAAAATGTAAGCCCTGTTTTGTCACAGCAGTTCTGATACCTGTGAAGACACTCTGGTGTTCTTCTCTGTAATACTGCCTGAAAATGTATTGTTTGGACACCTTAGTCGAACCCAAAATCTGGCTGGGCTGTGGCAGGTGTCCTGCACTGGGGTTTAGTGGCTGTTCCTGGCACGTTAGTGAGGAGACAAATGGCTCCAGTGGATTCCCCCTCCCTCTGACTTGCAGATTCCTGGGGAATGGATCACCAAGTTGTGCAATTCATTATCCAAAATGTGTTCTCCAGCTCCCCCAGCAAACAGTTACCGGTTCGTACACATCCCTGCCTTTCCATTCCTGTCGATATCTCACTTAGAGATTTGGCATCCGTTTGTTTTCTTTCCGACTCTTACTCCTAACAAACACTGAGCTTAATCCAAATTCTGTTTTCGAAAGGGGTATTTATATAGCCAGTGAGGCTTTAACTACTTACAGTTGTCTTCCGATAGTCTTCCAATCAAAGAACAGAAAAATACTATACTGCACATTAGGTGGGTTACATAATGGCTATTTATTCAGTCACAAAATTCCCCTTCTGTGATTCACTTTCTGTGAATCACAGCAGTTCAGTGAAGATTGCGAATCATGACTTTTACAGCCAAATACGCAATTCCTTCAAAGCAAATGTTGAAAATGTAAATATTTCAGTGCAGTTCTTTGTAACTTGCAAGCTCTGTATTAGTGGGACATCATTTCTTGAGTTTTCGTATAGAATGAAATTTTTAAAATCCCACAAAAACGGTTGCTAAAAGTAACTCTTGAAGGCAGTATTTCTGAATAGTTACAGTCTGCTTTCTCATTTGTGGTACTTGAAGATGTGCAGTGGCGTGTACAGCGTCACACCAAGTGCTTTTCCATTGGAGCTCGGTGTACCTGGCAGGCGCGCTGCTCATGCAGTTGTGTATTTAAGCACTGGTTGCTACAGTAAACATCTTGATGGCCATTGTTTCTATCAAAAAAAAACCCCTTTCTCATCTTCAAAGTCACTGCTGTTACAATAATTTTCTCTTTGAACATGTCAGGATTCTGTCTTTGATTATATACTGGATTGTCTCTTGTCATTGCATAATGATTTATTTTTTTGGGTAGACAGACATTTTTCAGTTCCTCACAGTTCGTCGCCCATCCCAGTACTTCTTTAAAAAAGAAACTATGTTGAAAACAGGTATTTAAGAGTATAGATCTTCAAGAAAATAACTGGGTTTGGCTTTTTATTTTGCTGGGAGTTTTACAAAGCTGATGTCAAATATAGCTTGCTTTCACAATTTGAACTTAGATTTTTGAAATTTCCACGTTTCCCTCTCTTCTTTTTGCTTTTGTTTGTCCCAGAAATCACGATTTCAGATATTTTCTTCCACTTTTTCATGCTCTGTTTTTGCAACTTGTACCACGCAAAAAGAATAAACCTCTGTAATTCTACCACTGGTTTATTCAGCTTTAGACAAGTTTTGGAAAAAAAAAAAGAACGGAAAAGGGGGTTTAGAAAATGAAATAATGCTTATTCTTTTACCAAAAAAAGAATGTGAAAAACTAGATTTTTCCACTTTGTGTGTAGCTATTCTCTGAAGCTGGGAAGGCTTTAGAAAAGAAATGTTGGAAAAGAAAATGAGGGGAGATAAGTGATTAAATAAGCATTAGCACTCATTTTTATGGTTACTGAAAAGGAGGAGAGGAAAGGATGAACTCTCATGGCCAGCTTTTAAAGAATATATGTGAAAATGAAAAGCCACGTGGAACGATGTGCAGGCTGGTGCTGCGTTAGTGATGCTGATCTGGTGGCTGCTGTTGAGCATCCTTGCTCCCCGGGCCAGGAGGGGGCTCAGCCACCCCACGGCCTCCAGGGAGCTGGAAGGAGCTTGGGGGCGGGGGGAGGTGGTTGGTTGGCTAATTGGCTTGTTGGATGGATGGATGGATATTTGGTTGGTTGGCTGGTTAGGTGGATGGTTGATGGGGTGGATGGAAGTTTGGTTGGCTGGCTGGTTAGGTGAGTGGTTCGTTGGGTGGCTGGTTAGGTGGGTGGCTGGTTGGGTAGATGGATGTTTGGTTGGTCGGTTGGTTGGCTGGTTAGGTGGGTGGGTGGTCGGTTGGCTGGTTAGGTGGGTGGGTGGTCGGTTGGCTGGTTAGGTGGGTGGTCGGTTGGCTAATTGGCTCATTGGCTGGCTGGTTAGGTGGGTGGTTGGTTGGTTGGTTGGCTGTCTGGTTTTGAAGGTGCCTGGCAGAGCTGAGGGATGAGTGCTCTGCTGCCAGCCCTTCCCTGACCTACCCTCTGTTGAGGCCTGGTTCAAAGCCTTGGCAAACACTTGCCAAGGTTGCTTTCATCAGAAGCTGTTTTCTGGTTTATATGCTGTGTACTGGTGGTCTGTCCATGTTCCAGGGACAAGAGTTGCTGTTGCTGCTGGGGTGGGTGCCCGCTGGTGCGTGGCAGGTCCCCGAGCACGGTGGTGTGATGAAGGTACCTGGTAGTGAAGCTCCTTTCCCTCTGCTGCTGAGGAAGGGCTTGGGGTGCAGGGATGTGCCAGATTTCTGGCTATTTGTGGCTGAAGGCTTAAATTGAGCACTAGTATGATGTTCTCCTTGGATCAAAGGGCAGGGGCCTTCTGACATGGAAGGTTTCTTGGAAGGTCCTCCCAAGCCTCCCCACGTGAAGTGAAAGCCCAGGGACAGGAGTGTTTGCAATCGTTTTGCTCCATGTGTATGCGCAGACTCTTCCATTGCTGAGTAATGTAGATGCCACCGGGGTAATGGGAAAACTGGATGAAAATGGAGCAGAATTAGAACTGCGTCAAACACGGAGCAGATTTCTCCCTTGGAAAATGGATATTCTTTGAGAACAGGTAATATCTGCAGATCTGTATCTGGTTACGATTATGTGTGTGCATGCTTCCAGCAGGTGGTTGTAAAAATGCATTACTTTATGGGTGTATTGCTTCAGAGGGTTAAGTACAACTAAATTAAAGATGCCCTCTTGGTGGGGTTTGCCTGTGTGGTTTCACGCGATGGAAGTTTTTGTGTAGAGTTTGTAAATCTTGGCTGTGGTTTTAAACAGGCACTTTCTGCCCTTATGTTTTGTAAGGGAAAGAGGTAAAAAGGACTCACTGTATCTTTAAACTTGCAGATCCTCAAATCCTCCCTGGGACCTTGAAGGGGGAAGGGACCCTTTCAGGATCAATTAAACAGAGATGTCTTGCTGTAGTCAGGGTTTACTGATGAACGCCAGTCCCTCACCCGTGTCTGGTGGTGGCTGCTATTATTTAATCAGGGCTATTACAAGAAATCTGATAAATCTTTCCCTTTCTCCTCCTCTGTCTTCCACGTATCTGTCCTCCCAACCTGTTTGTTTGTGTACGGTGAAGTTTTCCATGGCAGGGAGAAGCCGAGTGGAAATGTCAGGGGTCAGGCTGCAGGCAGGCGCAGGCAGCCCAGCTCCCTGCAGCCTTTGGCTTTCTGAGAAACCGGAGATATGTTTGTTCCAGGCGGGATTAACTCTTTCAGCACAGCTGCCTTCTGAAGAAGACATGGAGAATGGGAGACGAGGTGGGTACGTTGAGACACAGTGTTCAGCCTCTGCTCATGCACACGTCCCATTGGTGACGGACGCTGCTGCCACCATGTCCCTCACCCTCTTAACTGAGCTCAGCAGGTCCAACATCTCATCTGCCTTGGCAGCCGTGCAGCTGGAGATGAGGCTGCCTGGATCTCAGCCTCTGAGAGGACGAAGGACAGCATAATTTGTAGCAGTGCTTTATGGATACCTGTATTTCTCCACACATTTTCCAGTAAACAAAGTGTTCATCTAGGAAGGGCATGATGCTGCTGTTTTGAGACACGCTTTTGAGTGGAGGCGTGACTTGGGGCTTGCCGTTCAGGAGATAAGGATCAGACTTTGCCTTCAGAATAAGCAGTTTTGATGCGGAGCCAATTGACTCAGTATCTTGTGGGCCCTACGTTGCGTGCGATGCGGTGCTTTACACGCGGCCCTGGCTGGTGGCGAAGCGAGAGCTGGGGTTTGGTGAGCGGGTTGTTTGTATGACTTGAGCTGTAGCACCTGCATCTAACCCTGCCTGTGCGAGTGAAACGTGTGGGTCAGCGTGGGATGGAGGGTTTGGTTTGTGTGGTGCCTTCTTTGCATTTGCGTTATGGTAGCAAAACGGGTGCCGAAGAGCCATGTGTTGCCTGGTTTGACAGAGCTCAAGGAGCAAACAGGGCCCTGCCTGGGACAGCTGCAGGTGGAGGTGACAAGGTGGTCCTTATGCTGCTGCATGGTAGATTCTTCAGATTTGGCTTTATCTGGGTAGTGAGGTGTTTGTGTGCAACTTGCACACGTTGAGCTGACAGACCTCACTGCAGGGCAGGACTGGTGGGGGGACAAGGTGACAGTCACCCCAGGGTCATGTTTGTGAGCAGAGTCCTTACACAGGGCATCACAGTCTCTCTGCTTTGTTTATGATGTTACAGCAATCCAGGACCTGCCCTCTGGTAGGACAGTCTGTGCTTCTGCACCCACGGGATCTACGCCAGGTTCCCAGCACTGGGACAAGCGGCTGTGGTTGTGAGTGGGACAGGAGTGAAGCTCCCGGTGCCGCAGGGCAGATCCCACGCTGCTGCCGGCATCGCGGGGCGAGCTAATTGCCTGCCACCTTTTCATTTTCCTGGGATATTGAAATTGTTGTGGGTCATAAATCACGTGAGTGTCTGGCTGGAAAGGGAACACAGGCCTGTCTTTCAGCTTTGGGTTTGAAGATGAGACTGTCCATTCTGTCTTGTGCTGGCCCATTTTTTTGATTTACCGACCTGTGAAACTTTAGAGTTAATTTCTGGTTGAAGCCGTGAAAGTCTGTCTACCCGTGACTTTCTTGCTTGAACAGCTGTTTGCTCCTGATTCGTTGCTATTCTGAGAATTTCGTGAAGACTCTCCACAGTGATGTGACAATTGGAAGAAAAAGATGAGCTTATATTTTTCTCATCCTAATAGTGGCACTTACAGACATACTGAAGAAAGCCAGGTTTCTTTGTGTGTGGCTCTTTTTTAAAGGTGAATTTTTCTTGTTGCTGTTCCTCTTTCACATGGTTGTGTATTTTTTCTTCTGATGATTTTTTTTTTGGTGCTTTTCCTTCAGGTAAATTTAATTCTAAAACATGCTGTTCAAACCAACCCTGGTCCTCCATCAGGTTTATGACCCTCAGCTGAATCACCACACCTTTCTGCTGCTTTATATGGGATGTTTGTGAATACTGCAAACCTGTTATACAGCAACATTTCCTTCTCTTTTCGTAGCCAAAATTTTGTGTATACCAGAATTTGGGATTTTTCTGTAGCAGAAAAGACCTAGCAAGAATTTAGCCAAAGGGTGCATTTTGGGTTGATAGCATCAGATATCAGTCTGATTTGCAAACACTTCAACGTTTTCCAGCAGAGATCTTGACCCTTCTTTGAGCACTCAGGCTTCCTGACAATTCTGCTTTTTTAGGTTACTTTTCTTGAACTCTTTAGAACTTGACCATGAATTTTTAGGAAGCTGCAAACCGTGAATTGAAAACCATTGTTTTTGGAGAGTCACACGTCTGCCTTCTGTGTTCCTCAGCGCAGGCAAGCGAGGGGTGTCCGTCTCCGACCCGTGTTGCTGCGGTGCCGTGGTGAGACCCAGCTTTGTTCTGGGGTCCCCACTCTTGTTTTTCTCTTACTCTGTGAGCAGTGGAATTGAGCTCCATTTGATTTTAGGGAGACTGTTTCCCAAGGTCCCCTCGTATCAGCTGCTACTTTCCAGACACCAAACTGCAGTTGGAGGTGTCCTGAAGAGGAATGGGATGTATTTCAAGGCAGTGCTATAAATAAATGAGATTAAAGAGCTGAAGATCCTGGATGCTGTTTTTTCTCGCTTACTGTTAGCCTTTGGCGAACTCCAGTTGTATTTGCGCGGATATCCTTGAACTCGTGTGGTTTAACCCTGAGCATTAATGTACATGATCACCATTTCTTGGTGTGCAAGAGCCTGGGATGTGTGTGGCCCTGGGAGGGTCTGGCTTTGCCCAGGGCAGTTCTGTACGAAGGTCTCTGGTACCCGGGAGCTGTAGATGGGGCAGAGGCACCTCCAGGAGCCACAGGCAGAGCTGGGGCAGGGAGACAGGGACAGCAGCCAGAGGTCCATTGGTCCCCAGCCGTGGCACTCAAGCTGGGTGCGCGTCTGGATTTGGGATATGAGGACATGGCTCTTGTTGATTTCTTTGGGAACAAGGCGACTAGACACATAAAAGTCTTTGTCCAGCTGTATCCAAGCCTTCACCTTACAAGAGGCCGATAATATTTGAGAGACAAATTCCCTTTTTTTACACTTGGCTAACAAGTACTCATTTAATTTGCATCCTGAAACTGAGCGACCACAAACAAAGTTCTTTGAAGGGAATCTTCTTTCATTCTGTTTTCACTTCATTTAAGGAAAATAGAGATTTCCATGTATAATATGCAGGGCATAAATATCCTACTTACTGTTGTCATTTCTATTTTTTCCCCAGCAATTATGTAGAAGCTCTTGCACAAATCTGACGAGAGAAAGCTGGAATTTACATGCTCCCTCCTCTTTTGCACTCAGTGCATAATCACCATCTATTCATTGCCTTTACAAGCCCCATGGTACACCCACTTTCCTTGCCAGTGTGAGTGGGCATTTTTGTGCTATTTTTGGAGGCCTGCTCTGTGCATTGGAACTCCCCTTAGGCTGAAGGTGATACTGGTACTTCTGACCTGTGTGTCCTCAAGAAGAAACAAGCTGCCGCAAAATTTAGCAGAATGATGCAATGGGTTATAGAATGAATTGTTGGGTAAATATTGCTCTTTTGGGCGTCATCCGCTGGTGAAGGATGAAGCCGGTGGTGATGGTGCAGTGGCAGAGCAAAGCTCGGACCAGCTTGAACCATTTCTCAGTATTTAATGTGCATTAAATCCATCATATAATGGGCAAAACCAGCCTGGGGATTGATAAAGCCAATAGCCTGGGACACTGTCTGAGCTTGGCAGTGGGGACCAGTTGTGGCCACCAGTGGGTGGCCCATGGGTGAGCGCAGGTCTGTGGGGATGGCAGACATTTGTCACCCATAGTTGGCTTAGGCCCTTGTTACATGTCAAGGCGGCAATTTAATGCAGAACATTTAAGTAGTGTTTTTTTTCAATTTTGGCCTGTCCTGAAATGATACTAGATAGTGTCCAGGAACTGGTTTTAGTTAAATGAGGGTGTATTGAACAATTTAATATGACTTCTGTGCTGGCAGAAAATTCCGCTTTGGATTTTATAAAAAACCTTTTATTTGCTCACGCATTTTGGCTGTCGAGAGATGGATTTCACATGGGCTAGAGTTGTGCGTAGAGCTGCCATGTGATAATTTGCGTGCATACGAAATAAATTTAAAAGTATTGGGTGCAAAACCCAGCGTT
Source organism: Nesoenas mayeri (assembly GCF_963082525.1). NCBI lineage: Eukaryota > Metazoa > Chordata > Aves > Columbiformes > Columbidae > Nesoenas > Nesoenas mayeri. The sequence goes on along the minus strand of NC_137565.1, from coordinate 6,653,717 downwards.
TCCTTACTCATCACGGATGTGTGGGTTGTTACCTTCAATGAAAATAGGCTCAAAGCGTTTAGTTAGTGCGAGTGATGTACGCCACCAGCAGAGAAAACATGGGATCAGTCAGCCAATATTCACTCCTACTGCTGAGTTCTCCTTTCCACGTTGCATGCTGGATGCAGAGGCAGGGACATGGCTGAGATGGCCACAGCCCTGGGGACAGCACTGGGAGGAGCGTTTGTCCCAGGCCAAGGACCCAGTGGACATTCGATGGAGCGGAGACGTGGGGTTTAGGCAGTTGACTCCTTTGGAGATGAGCAGCAGTGTTCTTTTTTTGTGGGAGGAGGAGGACAGGCCCCCAAAAATGGCTCAGAGCTCTCAGAGGGTCCACTGTTCTGGGATGGCAGTTTGTGGGCTTTGGGAGCTTTGAGTTGGCTGCGCTGGGATGGGTTGGAAGTGCTGGACTCCCATTTGTTTTCTCTTGAAAGCATCCAGAAACAGTCTGACTGTTGGTAGCAGTTGGTTTGGTTTGATTTTCAAAGCCAGTTTTCCTCAGTTGGGTAGAGTTGTAGCTTCTCATACCGTGCACAGTGTTGGTGATGGCACTGGGGAGCCCGACTGGCGGTTCGGTTCGGAGCCGTGCCCTTGTGCTGGGTCAGCTTAGACTATGGTTGGAAGTTTGGTGGTCGGTAGTTGATCTTTCCGTGGCTGTTGGACACGAGCCATGGTTTGCCCAGCGGGGAAGGCAGGTCCAGCCGGCAGAAAGCAGCCCTGCAGTGCTGTAGTTGTGACAGGACCCGCTTTGCAAGGGTGGTCTTTTATTTTGTGAGAACCAAAACCGCGACATCAGCCTCTTCGCAGGAGGAGCAGGCAGAACTCGTCCTGGCGGTTTGCATGTTTTGCAGTAAAGCCAGTGTGAGAGTTAATGTGATAACTAAAAAGAGGAACTGGAGGTAGCCAGAAGAGAGGAAGGATGTGAGTTAAAAACAGTCTGTTGTCCCCGTGGCTGTCTGACAGGGTACAGGAGCGGGTGCTGTCCCAAGAGACGGAGCTTCTGGTGTTCGCTCTCGGACACGGGGCCTATGCTCCTTCTCAGAGAGTCACAGAGTTGGAAAGCAGGAATTTAACAGTAGCTTCCAGAGAAACAATTCAGCATAGGCAGTTTTACACTTTCCTGTGAGGCCATGGCTGCGTGTTGCTCTCCTGCTGGGCAGCAAAGTGGGGAACCGTGTGTGCCCCCTTTCTTGTTTCCTTCCGGCAGGGCGGAGGGAACATATTTTTTAGAATGGCACCGTCGTTCTGCTCATCCACACATCGTTTATCCTGCATCTTCAAGGTCACGCTATGTGTAAGATGACTGCTGCCTCTTTTGCTGATAGGGTTTGCATTTTTCCTTCTTAACGGTGTCTTCACCAGCTTCTTCAGGCACCAGCATGTGGCTAACAGTCTGGGTTTGTCCCCAAGGGATATCTGCCCTGGCTCGCTGCTGGAGCTGTGGGGTAGGACGCTGCAGTCGCTGGAGCCCTACAGCCGTAACAACAAACCCGTAACGCTGCCGTGGGTTGGGGCAGCCTCCCTGTCGTGGCATGCGCATCCTTCCATTGCTCCTGGTGAAAACAGGAGCGTGAAAAGAGGTCGGGGAGAAAAAAGAAAAATATGTATTCACAGCAAGCACTCTGTGTCTCCTGTTATCTAAATTCTGAGCAAGCAGCAAGCGCCGATGGAGCTCCATCCCAGCTCTGAGACCACTGAAAGCAAAATAAACATCTTTGCAGCATGGGCTGATACATGCTCCCTTTAGAGTCGCAGACGCCTCCAATTAATCATGCTGTCTGTGGAGGAAGAGGATCTGAGGATGTTGCCAGAGCTGATGGAGGAGTGGGCAGCTCTCACCATTAAGGTAAACGGGCTGTGCTCCGCAACTGAGCAAGCAGGGATGGCTGTGCCTTTCCTTCCCGTGCCTTCAGTTGAGCGGTGTCTGTTCTATACGCGGCAAAGTCAAGTGCTTCAGTCCTGGTTTGTGGATATATTGGTGGTGTGGGACAGTGCTCAGTGCTGTACATGTGCTTTCGACTAAAGAGCGTTCCCTCCTTTGGGAGAAAGGCTTTCACAGTGCGGTTCAGCACTTGGCAATAAATCTGTGGGCTGACCAAGCCAAATGACTGCTGGAAATGTTAATGAGTGAGATGTGGCCGATACTCCTGAGTTGGGGTGTCTCTGCACAGCACTGCTGGGCAGCAAAGAGGGGAATCGCCTGCTCCCCATTTTGGCTGTGCTTATTGAGCCCTCGGCATCAGCTGTTCATAACCACAAACACTTCTGACTTTTCCTTTGCTTTTGTTGATATTGAGGAGCATAGCACCTTTAAACATTTCGTGGGCTTTAGAAAATGTATGCGTTGCACAAAATAAGTAAAATCCGAATTAAAGGAAGGTTTCGGTAATGGTGCAGATGGGGCAGAGGGAGCGCCAGCAGAGTACTCAGAGCTGCAGGGTCCAAGGCCAGGGACAGCTTCATCCGAGACATTCACAGCAGAAGAGACAGACCCAGTCCCCAGCGAGGCACAGGCTGCCAGAGGTGACGAACACTGGAAGTGGTGCAAGTCCTGGGGAAAAAGCAGGTGCCATGTCTGTGTTTATAAGCAAATGCAAACCACAGATTTACTTTTACTCCTGGGTCAAGAAAATGCCTTTGTCCAGGATTTAGTCAGTGGTGCCTCGGTAAGGGAGGAGATGATTTATTTGTTTATCAACATAAATGAACTAGTTGTGTTTAAAAAATACAATTTTAGGAGTAAATTAATCTGTGGAGACTAGGTCCATCCAGTGTGCAGGGAAACACGGAATGTTTTCAGACCTTATTTTTCTTGAAAACTGAAAAAGATGATTCTGTGGTGTGTACAAATGCAGAGCTATGTGCCTGAACCAATATGTCAAACTGTCATGTGGGAGATTTGGTGAAAAACATCTTGTCCTAAGGGAATAATTTTAAACACTATATGTAGGTTTGCTGCCTCATAAGAGATCATTACTCAAATCTATTCCCTCTTATGGTAGCTCGGCCTCTGCTTAACGGGCGCAGAGTGAGCAGAAGCCTATTAATGCATCCTTTAAGAGCGGTTATCAGATGGTGGAGGGGAAACAGATCTCTGATAAGGGAATATAGTGGTTTTGGCCAAATCTGATTCAGCCTTAAGGAGATCAGTGGCGATGCAGGGGCTTCACGCTCGGCTGGCCATCGAGGGCGGCGGCGGGGCCGGGCGGCCGGGCCTGGGCAGCGCGGGCGGCCGGGCCGTTGTCACAGTGGGTGACGGAGTGTAAGGGACGAGCCCTGGGGCCAGGAGCCGTTCTAGGGATCTTCACCTCCTGCGTGTCACTTCAATCTCACGGGAAAGCTGAAATGTGGAGTGGAACCCATTCCCAACCAGACCCCTACCAGACTGTGGCTGTGCTCTCGCTCCTTGCCGCTGCCTCCTGTTCCTTTTGGTGGTGGTTTTGGCAAAAATGAGAGGAATGGTGTGAGCAGCACCTGAAGAGCAGCAGAAACTCCAGGTGCCTCCCTGTAGCATCCACAGTTGCCTTGACTACACACCAGCCCTCCCCCAATTACTCTCTCTCCCCAGACAATGCGTGTAACACATTCTTGCATTGCAAGTGAACTCATTTTTAATGGGATTAGCTTATCTGAAAATTGGGGCACATCTGGGTTTGCGTAGTGTTTGGTGGGGTTGTCCCAGTTAAGAGAACACGTTCATTTTTAAAGAATGCATGTGAAGGTGCTACATGAGGCAAGAGGCTTTGCTGTGCATAGCAGCTTAACATGGGCTGAGGAAGACGAGGGAGTGAGAAAGAAGCTGGAGGGAATTAAAGTGTCTTCACGGTGTTTGCAGGACTGAGAGAGTCAGGATCCAGTCTCACTGGCGAGAAATGCAATTCCTGGGCTGACATGCAAAGCAGTCCATGGTGTGTGTACTCAGTTTTTTGGCAGAGCAGAACTTGTCTTGTCCCGGTGTCCCGGCTGCGGGCTGCCGGGGGACGCCGAGGCTCCCATGTTGGTAACCACGCTGCCACTAGCACAGTGTAAGCAACCAAACCAACCTTTTTTCTTCTGGAGGCGTGCGTGCCTGCGCAAAGTAGAGCAGAACAAAGCAGAGGGTCCGGGCTGGGTGAGTGTGCCACTGCCTGTCAGCTGGTTTGGTTGGGACTTAGAGATGGAAATGTGTTCCTGTGGGTAAAGCCTGTTCAAAAGCTTCATGTAGAGCTTTTACCTAAAAGCAAACTTTAATATTATTGTTTAAAAAAAGCTTTTCCAGTCTTTAGGGAGTGTGAAGCTGTCTGTGTACACATCTGCCTCTGCAAAGGAGAGCAGCCTGGCGTTTGTGTCCCAACTGCTTGATATACCATTCTTACCATTGCTTTTGTATGTTGTTGTAACTGACGAATCTTAGCAAACTATTCAGAAAATACTTGGAAATATTTACCTAAAACATACAGTTTGAACTTCAATAAACAAACTTGTTGGAATACTGGCTGAACACAAACATGTAAGGGCTGTGAAAATGGCTGGACTTAATTCACTTTCATGTTCCAATGAGCGTTTGCAAATATTTCTTTGCCATAGCCACCCAGCTCTTCCAGATGTTGTGGCTGGCTCTTGGAAGTGCCTGCGCGCAAGCTGAGCTAATAATATTAATCAAACCTCGTGTTAACTTCCAGGGCATTCAGCGATTATTGCAGGAATTTTCTCTGCTGTGAGCAATTTTTCACAGTTGGCTGGGACACACAGCGCTGGGTTTTCCTCATCTTTATCTTCCTCTGAAATCCAGACTGTGGGTTGCTGCTCCGGGCAGGATAATGATAGGATGTGCCACTATAATCAAGGTAGAAGGAAGAAGTAGCTTGCAGTGCTGGAAATGTAAGCTCAATCTGTGCAGTAACTGGCTTTTGGGACCACCACGGCTTCCCCTGGTGGGTGTTGAGGAGGTGCTGTGGTGCTGGGACCGGGCACCCACCATCGCATGCAGAGTCGCGGAGGCTGCCATGGCCCAGACATGCACTGGGCACAGATTGGGAGTGAGGACACCTTCATTTTCAGACTCCTTTTTGTCTTAGGTCGCTTTGCTTTCAGTTTCGTGCCATCCACGTGAGCACACTGTGTGCTTACGTGGGATGTTTTATCTGCACTTCAACAAGCAGCACACACTGTCCTGCAAACGGGGTAGTTTACTTGCGTCTGTCCCAGGTTCTGTTGTGTTACGTCCTTTGGTTTGGAGAGGAGGGCTTCAGCCAGACCATCTTGAGATCTTGGGTATGGAGAATGGCTCTAATTACAAGGGTATTGCTTTTATTAATAACATTTAAAACTTTCTTGCAGTAGTTGCTAATAGAGGCAGTTGTGCCGTTTGAGCATAACTTGTCTGAAATTTCCTTGCTTTCAATTAGGTGTGCTTCATGACTGACAGTGATTTATCTGAAACTTGGCAACTGTGAGGCAATGATGTGATGACACCATCTTGCGTTACCTGACTCATTTTAACCTGCTGAGTCCCAGCAGCCTCTACTAACAATACCCCTCAGGACTGTGTGCTGCAGGAGGTTTGAAGGAGGCAGAGAGACAGCGAGGAAGGCTGGGGAAAGAGTGTGACTGTTTTGGACAAGCATCAGGCAGTATCTGGTCCTTAAGAACATAATTCTCATCAAGAGAATCAGCTCAAGTGTTTGATACAAAGGGTTTTTTCAGAAAAGCATCATAGCTTTGTCAAGGCAGAAATATTGGAAGAAAATTAATTGCACTGCATATTTCCCTCCAGGTTGGTTTTGAGAACACTTGTGTCAATGCAAGCCTTGCTGCAAGCTCTCATCCTCTTTCTGTTTTGGATTTAAATGCATCATGTTCTGTGCACTTCAAAAACAGACTGAGAAAGCACAAGCTCCCCCGCAGCGGTGTTGAGTTGGGTTGGTGTGGACAGTGGCGATCAGCATTAACTTTGCAAACTCAGGATCAGGTCACCTTGTTTGCTTGGGTTTTCCTGTTCATCACTGTGAGACAGATTTTGCCTTGATTCCTTCATCAGTAGTTCGCTAATGAGTTTTACGCACAGAAAACATTTTTAGAAATAATACAAGTAAATAAGACAGATTTTTTTTATTCTTTAGATGCTTGTGGTGTATGAGCTTCCTCGGTTATGGTTGGCTGTGGACCAGGTCTGTTCTGGTGCCGGTGGTGCCTGCAGAGCCGATGCAGTGAGCTCCAACCCTGGCTGGGTGCCGGTCCCGCTCTGGGGTTGTGCTGCTGCTGTGCTCGACTGGTGCCAGCAGCCCAGCAGTGGATGGTCCCTGCAAAAACACCCGAGACCCCCAGAGACCCCAGGCCCCTCACGGCAGCAGCTCAGCAGTGGGACTCTTTCCTCTTTCTGTGCGGGAGAGGAATAACGCTGCTGTCACAAAGACTAATCGCAAGGCGCTGGCTTTTCCTGTGCTGAGACCAGCATGTCCTGTACAGTCAGGGAGACCTAAGAATAAAAAATACTGGGCACTGCGTGCCTTGGAAGGGATGTGAAAAAACACAAATAAAAAGAAAGTTTCTTGTTCTCAGTTATATACAATACCATTTGAATTTTAAACATTTTGTATATAAAAAGATGGGTAGAAGTTCCAGCGCTGGAGCAGATGCTGAAACCATGCGTTTGGGTGTTATGTGGTGAACTCTGACTAAACTGACTAAAACAACCCCGTGCCAATTCCAGGGGACGCAAGTACCTGTGACCTGCTGATGTTGGATTCTTTGTTTGAGCGGTGAGCGAGGGTGTCATATAGAAACGCGGAGCCGGAGCGGGCTGTGCTGGGCTGAGGTGTGTGACGGAGCTTTGTGTGGAATTTGCACATGGTTGCACTGAGGCAGCGCACGGCTGAGCAGGCAGCAGCGCGGCTCTGCAGCCCCGTGCCTGCTCCCATCATTTACAGCCTCATGTCCCCGGGTTCTAATTAGCTTCTCTGTATGGTGTTATGATACTGATTTGAATATGAGCATCTCTGACATCCTATAATCAAGGATTAAAAACATTTTCCAGTTTAAATCAGTGACTTCCAGACTAGTTGAAGATTATTTTTTAATATCACTGTGGTTGTGTAACAAGCTGTTCAGTTCCTGCTTTGTATCTGGTATAGCAGCTGGTTAAGTGAAACAAATACAACTTGCCCCATGAAGTGTGGCAAACCTGCACTGCTGGGCTTTGTGAACCATGAGAAAGATGACGTGAAGAAAAGTCTTGAGGAGGTTAAACATTCACAGCCATTTTTTAGCATCTTCGGCACGCTGCAGCATCACCCTCAGCCCCGCACGGTGGGAGCTTGGGGTCTGTCAGGCGTTACGTCTGCTCTGGGTCTGTGCTCTGGGGGAATATGAACGAAATGGTGGAGCAGCGGAAATGCAGGCTGCCTGTCGAGGTGTTGTTGGCTTCTTTGTCTTGCCTTGCACTGTTCCTCTCTTCACTAGCTGTTTTTATCCCACAGAAAGCCCTCTGCCCAGGGCAGGGGTTGAGGCAACTCCTGGGCAGCTCTGGGGGTGCAGCTGTTCTGGGGGGGGGTCTGTGAAAAATGTATTTGCAACAGAGAAGATTACTCGAAAGCTTTAAGAATTGAATCAAGGAAAAATAATGGAGTGACAGTGGGAACGAGTCACGAGTACATGGTAGTATACTTCGGAAAGAAAAATTTTAGCTACTCTTCACAGCAACTGTAAAATCCAGAGGAATAAGGCCTGGGACATAATTTAGGATGTTTCAGTTAAACTTTTAAGTTTCTGTGCTTAACAGGAACTAATGGTGGCTAAAGATCATACGAAGTCCCAAAATTAAGAAATTATAAGAAAAAATGTTATTGTGGTAATCTGTAAAGAGGTGAACAGGGAGGCCTGTGCCTGTACAGGACTAACGATGGGAACGACCCAGAGGACACGAATGGTTGGGGGCAGGTTTCCTGCGTGGAGAAGTTTCAGTATTGATTTCAAATAGTGAAGGGTCCACAAGAAGTGAAGAATCCCAGTTGTGCTGCAGCGCAGGACACACATCATCCATCACGTACCCGTCCCCAGTGTTCAAACGAATTGCTGGTTTAAAACAAGTGCATGTGGAAGAGAGTATTTGTGGTGGTTTTCTGGCCCGATGGAGAACTGTGCAGAGCTGCGGGGCGGGAGTGGGAGCTGCGCCGCGGACAGCGGGGATGCCGCGGTGCGGGAGCCGGTGCCGGTGGCAGAGGCAGGTGCAGCATTGCGGGGCCGCGGCTGCGTGAGGTGGCGGGGTGGCATTGCATGGCTCTCCTAACGCTCTCTCTGTGCACCATTTCCAGCCCACGACCTTCCCCCGAGCAAGACGTCGGCCGCGGCGCAGACGGGCAGCCACCTGCAATGCCTCTCGGTGCACTGCACGGACGACGTGGGCGAGGCGAAGGGCCGGACTGCGGTGCCGACGTGGAGGTCCCTGCACTCGGACATCTCCAACAGATTTGGGACTTTTGTGGCTGCCCTGACTTGAACAAAAGAAATTATTTTTTTTCTCTTTTTAATTTCAAAGGGCCGCTACTGCTAGGTGGACTATTTTTCTAGGTTGGTACCTGCTTAGTGGCATACGGACTGGAAAGGGTTAATTTAAAGTAAACCTCAACTTTTTTTTAATCTTCTGCCACAGTATGTTACCAGTGTTAACCCTTCTGCAGTTAGCACACTTTTGCTTAAGATTTTCCTGCTAGACCACTTTTTCCCATTATTCTGTAACCTTGGCATACATTTGTAGATGAGGCCTTTTCCTTTTTCATCTCAGCGTATGTCCAAGTCACGTATGTCAAAATAAGACAAAGATCCTCCTCCTCCTCCTTTTCTTCCTCATTTGCTTTGTTTTTCTTTATTTTTGTTTTACTTTGTTCAGTGCTTATTACAATGGTGATCCTGAAGAACAACAGTTCAGGAATAAACACCGGTTAAAGTGAAACGGTCATCATTATATTATATATTATATTGACACCCAGCTTTTGCCAGTCACATACAAACCAAACAGTTAATGCTCTGTTGAATATTCAGGTGATGAGCCTGCCTTTTCCTGAGAAAATGATGTTCTGTTGCTAATAATGTTCAGCCTTGTTTGCTCTCCACCTCCCTCTGCAAGGCGACGATGCTGGTTCCTGTGTTTGCCGCACTGATGCCCAGAGCTCTGTCACCAATGGGCTGGTGCAGACCCAGCCAGGGAAGGTACAGAGAAGGTTTTCTGAGTAAGTCTAACAGGAAGTTTACCTCCTGGTCCTGGTGATGCTCCCACAGCTCCCACTTCACTGCTGGAGAAGAACATCCCCCCGCACCACTGCGCACCGCCCGTGTGTCCGTCCTGTGACGCGGTGTCCCGGTGCGGGAGCCAGCGGTACGGCTAAGGCTGGGTCTGTGCCAGCTGTGCCCACTGTCCCCAAACCCTGCCAGGCAGCACTGCCACCCCTGCCCATTTCTCACCCATTTTTAGCTGAAGGCAGATGCCATCGATTGAAGTGAAATGCAGCATCCCGTGCCTGTGGAGTGCCCCAGCTCCCGCTGCAGCTGTCCTGGTGTGGTGACAGCGGTCGGGGGACAGCCTGAGCAGGTGGATGTACACCCAGGGTCACCCCTCCCTAATCTGTCAGGGCAGGGAGAACCCCCACTAGACCCCCCGAAATTGTTCGAGGCTCTGTTTTTGCCATGCATTGAAGAACAGTGTTACTAGATGCACACAATAAAAGGAAAACCGTACTTTCCTGCTCATGATAGATAATACTAATTTGAGAAGAGAGTTGGAAGCAAACCAGATAAAAACATGACTGACAGGATGATCCGACACTCCTGTGGTTTTACGTAATGCTGTCCATTATTTGTGTGTCCTCTGTGTCCAGGGAGCATGAGCCGTCCCCCCCGTGCCGGCCAGCTCACTTTCCTCTGCTCCCTGAAGCTTAATAACATCACTGGAGATTTAGGTTTGAGCTGTGAAATAAAGGTCGGCCTCTCTAGAGTTATTTATTACTTCTGTCATGAATTCACAAAATGTGTCCCTCCTCAAGGGATGGAGTTTGAAGACTGCTTTGTATTTTATCTTTGAGGATTGTGCTGGGCCTTTAATTATTGTGAAGTAATGTTCTCAGTAGACACCAATGGAGAGGAAATTTCTGCCTAAAATGCCGATGGCACAGGGTGCTCTGAAATCCTCACTCTCGATCACGTGTGGCTTCAGAGATTCACAGTGTTTGGTAATGTTCTTTGAATGTGCTCTTTTTAACTGCATGGATTGATTTCCTCTTATGGGTCTGGTCGGTGACTTGAATTTGGATAAATTTAAGGGTTTTGAACCTTGATTGTCAATATTGTTTTGCTTTGTATTGAAGCTGGAGCTGCCACGAGGATGAGGATTTTTGCCCATCCTGGAGCAGTTGGCTGTGGAGCTGCCTCACACCCGCTTGGTTGGGAGCAGAAGGCTATTTGGTACGTCAGTAGGTGTGTGAGCTGCCAGCAGCATCGAGCTCCTCCTGCACCTGCAATAGCTCCCCATAAAATACCTGTCTCCTGGTAGAATAATAATTGCCAGCCCCTACTCTGGAAGATGCCTCTTTGCCTGTGATTTCTTAAGTCCTGGTTTATCCTGATACGTGTTTAACTTTAAATCCCGTCTAGCAAAGCGCTTGGGGCTGCTGAGCTGCGGGGGCCAGTGCTGCCGCCGTGGGCTCTGTCGGCGGCTCCCGCTGTCCCAGCAGCTCCTGCCCGTGGAGGAACCTCAGCCACACACATGCCCAGACACACGGTACCGTGTTTCAGCACTCAGGGCTGAAAATGTAGGCAGAGTTCATGGTCTGGCGGCATTCCTGTACCTAGTGCAGCCCTGGTGGCTTCCTTCTTCGTTTTTAGTTTTTCCTGCCGCATTCAAGAGATCAGGTTTTTCAGGCTTCCTGAGGTCAGGGGTGCACACACCCTGCGCTACCAGGAAGAGACCTCTTGGTGAACACCGCATTGAATGCCTCAGATCGCATTTAAAGAGAAATCCTCCTTTTGGTAGAAACGCCGTGGCTCAGGTGGTCCCACTGCCCTTTGTTCCGGTCCCTCTGCGGTTGTGCTTGTTCCCTGGAGCTGTTCTCATTCACTAGGGACTCACTTTTTCACTTGCTCATAGAAAGATAAAGTGGAAGCTGCTCCTTAAACGCCAGTGGAGCCCGGTGCAGTGAGGTCGGGCTGTGCTGGGGCAGGGAGGTGTCTGCAGCTGCCGAGCTGCGTGGCCTGAGGAGCTGGAGCCGCGGCCAGCGCCGGGTCTGCTCCTGCATCACCGGCACTGCCGCGCCCATCGGGGCGATGCAGGAGAGGACACGTTGTTAGAGAATGAGGAGTTAAAAATAGTTGAGCTTCTTCTGGGTCTTACTGTCCATGTAGTTTTGCTGAATGATAAGGTCACGTGCGATCCTTTTGCTAACCTCCTATCCATTCGGTCTTGCTTAATTTAAGCGATGTTATCAGCCAAGCAAAAGGACACGATGCAAGCTCTACTCAGGGCATCTGTTAGCAACACCAGGACCAATCTGCGCTGTTACGGTTTCTTTGCTTTTTGCCAAAGATGAGAACAGGAACGGGACTTTTGACTGACCAGGACAAACATTGCTTCATGCGTGTATTTGGTACTGAGAGCATATGCAGAAGGCTAGAGCCTAAGCAAAGCTTGTGTTGCCTGTGGTAATTTCATTGTACTTATTTTGTCCATTAATTTGTCATTGAATGCACTGATTTTTATTTTTTTTTAAACGTATATAAAGCATCAGCTTAGCCCTACATGGTAAGAATTGAACTGATTTGATTTTGTGAACAACAATACTTCCAACCGAAGCTTGTTTGAGAGCTGGAGGTAAAAGCCTGTTGTGCAGGAGGTAAGCTGCACTCTTGTGGAGAGGGAAACTGAGGCACAGGCAGTGTCAAGCCCAGCTTGGTCAAATGCCCATCGGTGCAGAGCTGAGCTGCACTGGGCTCTGAGCTCTGCTCGCAGCCCCAGTCGCTGAGCCGTGAAATTCTATCAGCTGCAAGTTCCCCAAATGGTTGGTAAAGCCAGAATAACTTAAACTCGCGCCTGCTCGTCCTATAGGGCAGCCAGACGGGGGATGTTGTACCAAGAAGTCAAAGCCCTGTGGTGAATGTGCCATTAAGACAGGCACAATATTTGCTTTGTATTGTGAGCAACAGCTAAAAATGTGCCTTCCTGTTTATTTTGGAGACTTGTCCCTGCCTTGCCCCGCGTTTTCGGTTCCCCCCCAACCCCAGGTGCCCTGTACAGGGAGCCCGGGCATTGCTGACCTGGCCCAGCTCGCTGACTCCTTCGGTGCTTGTTAAACTCTCCACTTGGTCTTCAACAAGTAGCAAACTGAGAAACATAATCTCCCTGCATTTAAATTGGGAGGAGTGATAAAAGATCTCTTTGCCCAAGAAAAGGAAAAGAATAGGCCTTATTTATTAAATACTGTTGCGAATTTTTCCGGATCATTTTTTCCGAGGGTTACTCTGCTGTTCCAGCTTGGTGGCTAGAGCAGCGGTGAGAGGTGTCACACTCATTTCTGCTCAGTGGCGGTGACGTTCACCGGGGAGGTGAGGATTCCATTGTGTGACCTGGGTGGACGGGAATGAGCATCAGTCACATCCCGGGTGTCGCAGAGGGACTGTTCCAGATGGTCTATGGTCACCGAGGCCGCTGTCCCCAGCGCGGGGTGGCTGTGAGGCTCTGGGGGGGAGGAGGAGGGTGCGGTGAGACCACGCTGGGGGGGAAACGCAGACAAAACCAAAACTTCTAAAGTTTGGTTGTTTTTGTTAAGCTGCAATGTAAGGTTTTCTCAGCTACTAGATTCACAGCTGTTCAATGGATGGTGTATAAGAGCATAACCCATTTTTATAGAATTGTTTCTCCTTTATTGCTTAAGGCTAATGGAGGAAATAGTCTAATTTTGTTCTTAGAAATTCTCTATTAAAATTGTTGGTTTCAGTCCATCCGCTCATAGATTCCGACTGATGAAACTGCAGGCTGTGATTTCCAGCAGTTATAACTTTATCACTATTCACTACCCAAGAATATTACAGCTTTAAAACAGCCTTAAGCAAAAGGATGTTATTTCTTTGTACTAAATTTGGTTCATGCAAAAGAAAAAAAAAAATCAAAACACTGGTAATCCGTACTGCATAGCAAACTCTTCTGAAAAATGTAATTGCACATGTAAAATATGAAAACTTGACTCTGCTGTGTGTTAGGCAATCCTGTAATCTTCTTTCTTTTTTCTTTTTCTTTTTTCTTTTTTTTTAATTTTTCAGTTCTTGTTAAATTCATTTCTTAAATGCTTGGTTGGAAGACTGTGACAATAGCTCATGAAATTGAGTGTTATTTTTCTTTTTTTTTTTTTAATATGTAAAGTGCAGTCTTCTGTATTCATGCATATTGTACATATCTGTATATGTTTTACTGAGCAACTAAATAACAATAAATATGATGTTAATGGTGGCTATTGTACATTTCATACTGTGTGTGTTATTTTTGTAGCCAGCCCTTTTTCCCTGAAGGTGTGAAGAAGCGAAATGATGCTCTTCACGTACAGGTAAACCTTGGATGTCACCCTGAGCAGGGTGAATTCTGGTTGTCTGGGGAACCCCCACCCGCAGCTGCCACCCTGGCCAAGGGCTGTTCCTGGAGCTGTGGGGATGCAGGTTGTCCCTTCTGGGGGTCAGGTTGTCCTGGACCCTCCTGGGCTCTGCATTTTCCCTTTCCCTGTGTCCAGTGTCCCCAGCTCAGGTGCACCCCCGCACCCAGTCCTTGGGTCAGATAGTGACAGGCACAGAGATCCTGAGGGCTGGACCTAACAGGAGCGATTGGAAATGTCGATTGAGCTAAAGTCCTTTCTCCTCTGATATAACAGGCAGCAAATCCCTGGGGTTTGCTGAGCTGCCCCGTCTGCAGCAGTTGGGGCTCAGTGGGGCTGGACCAGCCTCCCCAGAGGAGGCTTCTCTCTGGTCTTGGAGGATCCCTGGTACAAGAGGAGGTTGGTACATCTGGCCTTATTGCGAGCTGGATCTTCCACTGCACTACTTCTGGCAGGGTTTTTGAGCTGAGTTTATGAATAAAAAGTAAACAGGCTAGAGCTCCTACTAAGATTCTTAAAAATCCCTTCATCTCCGTTACTCGAATTTCAAAGTCTTAATCCTTTCACATTCATGCGAGTTTTCCAAGGAGTCGTGCTGGAGAAATGTTGCACAGTATTTTCCAAAGCAAAAAGGAAAAAAAGAAAAGTGCAATAGTCCTGTCAATGCTCAAACATGTTTTTGAACTGAAGGAACAACCTTCTATGTCTTTCAAACGTGCAGAAGTGCAGACACGGAGCTCAGCCTCAAGACTTGTCCCGGGGTGCTGGGTGCTGCGCTGGGTGCACAGCGCGATGGGATGAGCTGCATCCGCATCCCCGCAGCAGCCCCGCTGAGCTGGGTGTCCGGGGACTCGCACACGATGCCTCAAAACCTACATGAGAGACCAAGACATCGTGTTCCATCCGATCCCTCTGCTTTTCTTTGTAGCATGGCAAGCACAAATGGAAAAGAAACTGAGAGCCACCTCAAGTTAGTCGAGGGAGAAAGCTTTGCTTGATTTTCAAACCACACTTTTAATATTCGTGAAAGGACAAAACAAGATATAGAAGTGTAATCTGCTTAAAGATGTGAGCTCACCTCCTGTTGTTTGCTTGGTATACGGGTAACAGACGGAAATTTGTTAACTTTGGCTACAAAGAGCTGTTTTGTTTTGAAATGTTCTCTCATGAATCTAGTAATTGTATGTTAGACGCTTTATAATTCTAGCTTTAAAAATAAAAAAACTTGCTTACTATTTTTCTGTATGCAACCCTTACAAGGACTATCTTTCTTGTTTTCACAGCTTTTTGCCTTTTGCTGTGTAGTGTGCATGTTTTTCCCCAGCTTTCAACTCAAAACCATTGAAATTCTTGGAATTACTTTTTCAGTACTGGTGTTTCTTTAAGTTTGGACGACTTTTCAATCCCAAGAGAGAAATCCAAGCAGCATTCCTGGCAGCTCTGCGGTTCCTTCTTCGCAGTGGGAACCCACAGAAGACGAGACCTTCCCCCCCACCTCCTGCAGCCACCAGTTCTGCCGTGGGACCAGTACCTGGTTTGGTGCAGGGACCTCCTGGTGTTCCTGGCTCCCAGTGACGGCTCTCCAGCCCAGCCCAAGGGACACATGTGTGATGGTGACCCCAGACGTCAGGACCATCAGGACTCTGTGCTGCTGGGTATTTGAGCTGTTCAGTGCAGCTTCAATCTCAGCCGCTTTGCCCAAATGCGCTCTCAGGATTCTCCAGCCCATCCTGCTCTTCTCATCACCATTTCTCTTTCTATACTTGTCACCTGTGGCTGGAGTTTCTTGGTGAGGACACTGAGCTTCATGCACAATGCACCTGCTCCTTTTATCGCCCCAGTTCTTCCAGTAAAACTGGCCATGAGCTGTGCTGATAGTTGGATCCCCCCAGCTTCCCCGGTGCGTGATGGCCATTTCCCGCACCCAGATGTCCCATGCAAAGGCTTCTCTTGCCGCTGCCCCTCCTGCCCCACCAACACTCCCCCGAGCTGCTCCTGCCCCAAAAAGCCAGAGCTTGCTGTTCCCTGTGCACCATGTTAATGGATTAAAATACACTAATTGATCTTTGATTTCCTGCTCTTTGTGCTGGCTTTACTTGTCATCTGGTAACGCCTGTGACCTCTGGCGATGCTGGCACGGTGCGTGCTTACCCCAAACACTTGCCTCCGTGCCCGGTGCTCTGTGCACAGAGGCTCGTTTCTGGTCTGTGTCAGTGTTAAGCAGGGATTATAGTTTATTCACTAAAGAAAAGCAAGTAGCCGGTCAGAGAGCTTTTATAGTTCTCGCTCTCCTCATCGTTGTTCCCTGTGCCCTGAGACTCTGCTGAGAGTTGAAATCTGGCTGTAGCCGTGTCTCATTTCCCAAGCCATTTAACTGATTTAATGATGTCCTTTGAGTTATTTTCTGGATGAGGCTTTGAAATTCCTGTCACGGAGGAGACCCTATAAATATGTATTGTATGTTCAGCAGTCAGTCAGGGATCCATCGGCAGCGCAGCTGGATCCCGTGTGCCGGATCGGAGCACTTTGGGCTGGCATGGCAGCAGATGCTCGCACGGCTCCGGCACTGACTCGGCCATGGGGCGTTAGCGGCTGTTTGCCGGTGGAGCCGCGGCAGGAACGTGTGTCTGACCGCAGGCAGCAGACGGACAGAACCAGGCGCTGCTTCTTGGTGTGACCCAGGGTCGTTTAAACCCTTTTCCCAGGCTGTTTGTGCTGCCTACAGACTGGTTTTATCAGAGCATGGCAGAAGGCATTGCTTTCCCTGCAAACCAAAGTAAATAAACACAGGAATGAAAATTTGGGTCAGTGACAAGCTTTTGGCTGGGAAACTTGTCAGAAAATGAAATTATGATGGTTTTCTTTTAATATGAATTGAGTATTTCCCAAAGTCTGCAAGCTATGTGCCTGAAGCATTTACTTTTCCCATTTGGTGACCAGAGTTTGTAGCCTCCTCAGCAGTTTTAGCTTTATGGCCAATAACATCATATATATTTTGCTTGTAAAATGTCTGAAAACTCTTTAGTCAGGTGAAGTCCATAATGCTGTGCCTGCTGGGCAGAGGTGGAAATAAGGGTGATGTCTGTTCTGAGTTCTTCTGCTTTCTGGGACATTGCCAGAGCTTATTAATGGTAGTGCAGAAAGTGGAGGTGACAAGACCTGAAGAAAATCATTTAGGTCATCTTTGGTTAATTAGTGCAGGATTGCTCCCTGTTCTCTAATTCCCAGAGCTCTGACCAGCTCAACTATAATTGACAGAGCAGTGGGAGGGTCTTAACCTTTTAGTTAAAATAAAATATATAAAAACAGCCAACCAAACAGCTGTTTATCTGCAGCTGTAGAGGAAAAGAGCCCGCTGGCCATGCCGGCTGCCCTGCGATCACACCTCTATTCCCACGGGCAGCGGTGGGTTTGTGCATCGGCAGCCGGGTGGGTGGACACGTGGGGACATGCCTGGTGGGACCCTGGTGGCCTCGGGTCCTGAGTTGGTGTGTGGTGCAGGGGTGGGAGGTGGGAACAGACGCTCCTGCCCGCTCTCACTTGGCCATGGACATGAGGTCTCCGTGAGGCTGATAAGCCATCGCTCAGCCTTGTTATCTCCTGTGGTATCTTGCTTATATTGCCACCTGTAACACTGGCATGACGGAAAAAACATGAGCCCTGGTTAATGTTTGCCGCATCCTCATAGGGGCTGATGTCACTAATCCTCAAAGAAGCTGTTGAAATATCACCCTAAATTTGATGTTAAAACACTAATTTCAGGCTCCTTCTTGAACGAGGTTGAGAAGTTTGGTGTTGTGAGGGCTCAGGTCCTGCTGAAACATCCTGAAGGGTTTGCAGTGCATGGGGGTTAACTGGTGGAGAATATTCAGTGCTGAGCTTCAGGAGGTGGGAACTTTTCTCGATTTCCTTTCATCCTCTGCAAAATGCCCCTCTCTCCCTTCCCCCTCCCTCCCCCCCACTCGCTTTTCTCTTTATAAAGCTGGAATTCTTCCAGACTCTGCTCTGGGCTTGCAAGAAAACTTTACTGTGTAAATTTGCTCTTTGTGTTGGGAGTCCTTTGTTTAAACAGCATTGTGAGCTTGCTGGGGAGGGATGGAAAGAGGGGGAGCTGGGAGGAAGAATTTGAAAAGCCCTGACCCCTGATGAATAAAATCCAGCACATTAACACATTCTTCAATAAATTCATGATTGCAGATAAGGTGGGAGTCCCCAGGGCCGGGCTTTTCATTAACCCCCTGCTGACTAACCCAAACAGACGCGGTGTTTTGTCAGCGCCAGGACAAGCAGAGCCCTTTTGTGGCGGAGGGGCCGAGCGCGCATGGGGAGATCTGCTACAGGAAACCAGGTTACAAAATGGGACTCTATTTCAGAACAAACTCCTTTTGGTTAGTTTGATGAGATTACAGAAGGGAAAAGGCTTTAACAAGGGGCTTATTGAAGCTAAGTAACTGTTCTGAATACAGTGAGGACCAGGGCAGAAAACATATGATTCCCAAGTAAATAGGCATCTCTACAGTATGGCTGAAACCACAAAGCTGGTCAGGCTCAGGGCGGTTATTGCGCGGAGTGCGCGGATGCTCGGAGGTGTGAACACGTGTGGGACTCCGGCGATGGCATTGGGCACCGCCAGCACCTCCTGTCTGTGCGCCACGCTGTGCTGTGGAGTGCGGCTCATTCGGTTGTTCCTTCCTTCGTAACGGGATGTTCAGCCTCTAGCAGTTGTTGCCATCTCATGCCCACACAGGCTCTGGTGTCACCCACCGGCACATCGTGGCTGCCGGGACGATGCTCCGGTCCCCTCCCCACTGCCGGTGGTCCTGGCCAAGGAGTGCATGGGCCAGCTCATGTCCGTTTGTTCCTGTACTTGGATCATCCTTTTGCTTGAGTCACTCTCCATTCTTCCCAGCACTCATCTGTCCAGTGTGTTTGTACAGAAGAGCCGTGTCCCCTCTGAGCCATCGCTGAGGGACAGGAGGTGAGCTGGGCTGTTCGTTTATGATCTAAGCCTAAAATGCCTTACAAGCAAATACCTTGTCTGCTGTGGCTTTCTCTCCCAGCAGTACTGTGAGCAAACAGGATGGGGGCTGCTTTTCAGTTCATTTAAAACTATTTAAATTTCCAAGGTTAATAAAGATAGAGAGATATGTATTATATATTATATTTGTAACTAAATCAAACTACCTCAATTCATGGACCCTCAAGGTTCCTTGTTCTTGATGCGGTGAGATTAGGAATTGCCAGTTTCCCTAATGAATGGTTGATACCCTCAGCTCTGAGATCTTTCGGAGTGCAGCCCAGCGCTCGGCACGGGCTTCAGCCTGAAATAACCCCAGTGGCTTGTGCCGTGTGTGGATAATCTCCTAAACGTGTTTGCCGTGTAAACTTCACACACCTTATCAAGGCTCTTGCTTGCAAGCCCTAGTGAGGGCAGCTCATTGTGGTGGGAGGTTATTACTGCTTCAGTGCAATTTAATATTTTACCATTGCTCCATCTCATTGACAAGAAGCACCTGGAAGAGGAAAAACCTTGTTGTTTGGGTGGGTATAAAGGATGGGATCAGGCTCTGGGGCCCTGCGAGTTGTTGCTGGTTTGGCTCGAGCCAGACTGAGGGACATTTCCTTTCAATATCCCCAAAACCCTTTCCTGGCACAGGGAGTGGGTTTGATGCTTTGCACACATGGGGCTGACATGTCTGACTGAAGGAGCAGCGGCAGCTCCTTCCCATGGAAAATCCATCTGTTCCCCTGCGTTCCCTGGTGCGTGGGGTCTCGGTGCCAGGGCGGGGGTGACGGCAGAGCCGGTATTATCTGCCGTGCGCCCTGCTCGGCTGAGTGACGCTGTGCTGTGCTGGCGGGGGCGAAGAAGGGTCACTCAGGCGTGTTCCCCCCCTTCCTTTTCCTTCGCTTACTATTTTAGATTTTGCTTTGTACGAGAAGCCTCTATTTTTACATGTTGGTGCTATGGTATTTATTCCCTTGGCTCTGAAGCCCCTTGGAGAAGCCCCAGGGCAGCCAGGGCCTGGGTGCCGGGTGGGCTCGGCAGCGGGGGCTGCAGAAAAGCTCATTTCAGGGTGGAGGTCTGGGGATTCATCTGAAGGGAAGGGTTTGTGTTTTGTTTTGGTTCTGTGGTCTGTTTTTTTCCCCCTGGAATGACTCGAGCTCGGCTCTGTTCAGGCACCGGTGACGTTTGGCCGCTTTCCCGGTCCGGCAGCGTGTGCTGGTGCCGGCAGCCCGCGGCACAGAGCGCGGAGCTGCTCTCCGTGCTGAGCAGGCTGGTGTCGAGCAGCCGTTAACCAGTGGTAACCGACCAGGTTGCTGTGGATCGCTGGTCCATCCAGGCGCAGCTGCAGCGGGTCTGTCCGGCATCCCCCGGCAGAGCATCCTGCACCCCCACTCCGGAGGAACGCAGAGCCAGGGGGTGGCACAGGTAACTGCGGGCCTTGCAATGGGGGCTTTTTGTCTTAATTTGGGCTGTTAAGAAGTATCCCTTTTCCTGTGATTTATGGTGCAAGATGAGGCTGGGAGACCCACACGGGTCCAGCTCAGGGTGTTCCTGGTCAGAGCTCGGCGGGGCCGTTGCAGCCGGTAATGGGGCCGGCTTGGCCTTTCAACACTTTAAAGGCTGTTTGTGTTTGATGGGCTGATGCGTATCAAATGCAATCCAGCTTCCCACTGTCTGCTCTGTCAGCCCCCTGATGTTGGCCTTTGACAGATAAAGCACCCCCTCCCCAAATTTCTGGTTTCACACTGATGCACCAACATTCTTTGGCAATTTGAGCCCATTGTATTAAAGTAGTTAAATTCCTTAAGCATGTGCCTCTGAGGTACAGTGGTGATATTCATTACAGAAATATCAGTGCAGCAGCAGCGCTGGCTCTCTGGCCCTGCCAGGGGACCCATAGCAGTAACGGTTCCACCGGACTCGGAGCCGGCGCTGCCGCAGCATGCCAGTCCTGCCCATCCTGCGTTTTGGTGCGGGTCCTCGTCCCTTTTGTGGCTGGAGAAGCAACGTTGGCACAAACCAAAGATTCTGGGGTGTGGACTGGCCGCTGTGGCAGTGCCGGGGGGCAGTATTAAAACTCCGTTCTTGCAAAGTGCCTTTGCCTTCCTGTTGGACCTCAGATAAAGCACCCTGGCCATCCAAATTTCAGCCCATGGGGGGAGTTGGCTGCTGGACCTGGTCTGGAAGCCTCTTTTCCCACCCCAGAGTGCCAGCTGGGTTCAGGAGCAGCCTGGGAATCAGCAAAAAAGATCCCAGGAAGGGAAGCAGCTTTGGCAAATGCAAGAATTTAATTGTTCTTTGCTAAGTGGGAGAGCTGGAGGGGGGCACCATTGCTGGGATCTGTTACAGTTCTGCAGCTGATCTGCTCGCCCTCGCCTCAGAAACTACCCGTGTGATGTAGTCACTTGCGAGTTAAGATTTAGTTTCAAATGTCTTAAGTTATTATTGATGCTTGAAAAGGTTACATCTGCAACTCATTTTCTATGTCATTGACGTTCTTTTCTGACAAATAATTTCAGAAATATGCAGCAAAATGTTTTGGCCCACAAATGCTGCAGCTCACCAAGTGTGCAGACCACATCTTTACACATTTTGTAAGAAAAAGCTTAACTCCTCACATGCTCTCGCAGCTCTGCCTGCCTCAGGAAGGTACGAGGGTGACACGAAGCGTTTGCTGCTGACCAGACCGTGCAGCAAAGGCAGAGCCCAGGTGGGTGATGGTGGAGCAGGGGTGGGGGGCAGGAGCGCTGCCCCCTGTGGTCTGGCAGGGCTTGGGGCTGGGGGGACTGGCCGTGTCTCTCCAATGCTCGATGCACAATGGAAACCCAAGGGAAGAAATCAGGTAGGTGACCTGTCCTGGTGACAGCCACATCTTTGGTTCTGGAGAAACGTGATTCGGAAAGGGAATACTGATGGGTGCCAGTTCTCTGTAGTCTTGTTGACACCCAGGCTTTAAAGTGCAGGTGTTACGTGGTGTCAAGACCTGGAGGAGTTCCAGACATCATGCAAGCAACAAATCTGAGAGAGAAAATTTGATCGTTTTGCTGGGACAGTCAGGTGCTCTGTTTGCCACCGCGTCCCCACGGCTGCTGGTGGCTGTGCTGCTGGTGGCTGTGCTGCTGGTGGCTGTGCTCCTGGCGGCGGCACCGCGGCGGAGGGAAGCGCTTTCCCTGGGCTTCTGTCACAACGTGGTAATGATTTCAAGGAGACATAATCCAGACTCTTCGAATGAGAAAGCAGTAAGTGACCTTGGCTTTCTGGTTAATGCCCAGGTGTATGGAGGGGAAATAATAGAGAGTTTCCTCCTAGGAATCATCATCAAAGCCAACCATCATTCATGTAATTTGCTTTGGAAAGTGGAACTTGTCTTTTTATTTACCAGGCACTGCTGATGTCCAAGATAACATTTACATCAGATGGGAGCTTTTAAAGTGCTGCTCAGACAGGGCTGCTGACCTCCTTCTGGTCTTATTAAATGTTATGCATGTGACACACTCTCTTCTGTTATCTAAATTACCAGCCTGGCTGAGGAAGGTGGCTGCTGCAGCGAGCTGGGTGAGGTTAGATGTCATCGGAGTGCCTCTGCCTGATGTGCCTTTGCAGGCAGAGCTCAGCGGGAACTGTGCTATTGGGATGAAAGCCATAGCTTAACCTATGGGCGGTTTGAAATAACTTCATTGTGGAGCGGTATCCAGAGTGAAGATGGGACTCCGCAGGAACGCTTCCCTTTCCCCAGCTTGTCTTTGTTGTTGCTGCTCTGGTGCATATTAAGAGGGGTTGCTGACCCTTGCAAGCCCGCGACCTCTGTATCTGAAAGGCTGGTGGAGCAGAGCCGCCTTCTCACCCTTGCCGAGCCAGCCTTTCCCCAGCGCACTCCTTTCTTTGCCAGCGTGACACTACGGAAATGCCAGCGATGGAAATGCACCTCCAGAGCGGGTTTGGTGCGCTCACACCCTGCGCCGCTGCCTCTGCCGGGCATCCCTTAGGCAGAGACACAGCAGCCTGGCTCACATCCCGCAGTGAGACCTGGTGGATCATGGGGCTGATAAGAAGGTCCAGAGAGTGCAGAGGAAACTCATCCGGGAAGAATGTGGGAGGCACACAGCTCCAGGCTGCACGTTCACCGAAGGAAATTGCGTGCACAGGTCTGCAATGGCCCACCTGCGTGGCTTATCTGTGCGGCAGCGCCCTGCACCGTCACGCTCTGCGTGCACAGGCTGCCTGTGCATCACGCGCCAGCTTAATGCCTGCTTCTTCCTCCATAGAGGACAATACTTGGAATATCATGTGTTAGTTCTGGAGAAGGCAAAGTAGGGCACCGGATTTTAATTTTACAACGTCTGCCTGTTTCAGGAGCTGTGGCAGCCTGTCTGCGTGTTTGGAGCTGCGGGTTCTCGTTTCCCCGAGGTAGCTCTGGATGAGGTTGGGAAGCGGCAGTGAGGAAACCACACAGCACACGGTCTGATCTTAGCGTGCAATCAGGCACAGCACCTCTCCTCCTGCAATGTGGGAATTTGTGCCTTCCAGGAGCGGGACACTTGGGAGGGAATTTGATGAATTCAGTGGGAAGGTTCTGGTTCACTGCACAAGGAGGAAAGGGCTGTGTAACTAGATCCTGCAAAATCCACTAATGCCATGGAAGTTACCATAATGGGCCTTGGCTGTATTGTGAGAGCCAGAGAGAATAAAGCTGGGTTTGTTTTTTTCTTTGCATTGGCTGGTAGCTGCTCCCACCACAACATTTTCCTGGAGATTTGGTAAGTCTAATCATTTAGAGTGAGCTGTGTCTAACCGTTAGGTGAGCACAATTTAAACAGGCAGTAGGCAGGCAGTTTGGTGTGAATTCCTCGCACTGCTTGCTTTTATTTATATTTACACATGCAGGTTGAAGGTCTCCACAGTAGTCCTAGGAACACTGAGGGTAGCAGGGGCCAGCCCAGCCGACACCTGAGCTTCTACACATTAGAGCACCAGCTGGCTCCTGGGTGACTCTGGAGAGTGGTCCCTTCATTGGTGACTGGCGGTCACCAAGGAGCAGCGTTTGGAGAAGTTACCCTCACCTGGAAGATGGCCAGGGGCAGGGAAGTTGAGCCCCATGGCACATGTTTGTCTTGTTCTTGATGTGCTGGTGCAAGTTTGTGTCTTGTAAACTTGGGGGCCCAGTGTCAAGGAAAGTTATAATGGCAGCTGTTAACTTTTATTAATTGTGTGGATGGCTTTTTTCCCCCTCTGAGGTATGAGGATTGAGTAATTGTATTGTTTATTGCACTTAATGGGACATTAATCAACAGCCTTGGAGGAGCTAGTGCACTCCCAATGGGCTATGCATTCTGCTTATTATCTTAATTCCAGGTATGATGTTAATTATCATATGAGCTCTGGAAGCATTCCGTTTCCATAACATACATCCTCACAAGCTGTAGCCTCACAGGAAGAATTTGAAATAATATCCTTTGGTTCCCCTCTTCCCAGGCACTGCAGCATGAGCTCCCATTGCTGGTCCTTTATAAAGCTAAATTTATGGGCTAAAACCTAACTTACTCTTTTAGATCAGGCTCTTAGACTAGAAGAACAAATTGTAATGCCATAGCATTGTCTCTGCTAGCCCGAGCTAGTGAAATTGATCTGTGGGCAAACCAGACAATTTGTTTGAAATTGAGCTTTGAACCCTGCTTTGTTTTCCCCTCATATTTTGTGCCTGTCATCTGTGCCACCTTGCAGTGCTTAAGGAAGAAGCACAACGTTGCAGGGTTTACTTCATGTGACAGAATTTTGCTGTCATATTTGCTATAGGGATGGCTCGTTCCACACTTTCGAATTGCAGAGACATGTTTGATGTAAAGGCACGTTCACACTGCACAGAAAGTAACTGGTCCAGTCGTCCAAAACACCTGTTTTGAACCAGGAATTTTCCACCTGGAAAGCAGGACCCTGCAGGTGTGGAGAGGGACCGCTCTGAGCTGCAAGGTGCCCCCAGGAAAAGGAGGGATCGGCGGTGGATGTTTCCCAGAAGCACATAGGGGTGTGTGGTGTCAGAGCCAGACCATCCTGCAAATGTCACGGGAAAGGCAAAGAACAGCGTAGAAAACCTTCTGCCTCTCCAGCCCTGCTGTTCTCGCCCCGATGAAGCAGCAAAGCGCGAGGGTGACGTACCTGTCACCAAGAGCCGCTGCCATCTCAGACATTTGCTGCTGCGCCGTTGCAGAAGACGGGGAGCTGGAAGCTCTGGCTCCAAACCTCCCACTTCAACAGTTAATTATTTCTTTTCATGTTTTATGAGAAAGTGCCCAGTGAGTCAAGACAACAACTTTAAAAACTGGATCTCTTTTGGTTAACACAGCTGACTCGAGCCCCCAGAGTTCTTTTCGTGGCTCTGAGAAAGCGTAAGATAAAGGTAGATTGTAACATAATGATAGCAGTCTGTCTCTTGCATCTGTATTTTGAATGCCTTTCTTAATGACAGTAAATATTTGTCCTTCAGCTAACAGAAGTTTCTTTTCTTAAGAATTTCTAGCATACCGAATTACTGTAATTTAGGTCTTGTATTTTTATTTTACGCTTGTATTTTTTCCATCTGACTTTTGTTCTCGCTCTGCAGTGCTGAGAGTTTGACATTGTACCATCTTCTTTTCATGTGGAATCGTCTCTGCAGAGTAGAAATGCACCTCCTGTTCTTGCAGCTCAAGCTGTGAGATCTTTTTGCAGAGAGGAATGCATGTCATGAACAGTCTTTCACGCAATCTCTGCCCCATCAGGTCTTGAGACTCTTTGAACTTCTCTCCCTTTGGGGATCTGTGCTTTGCTGCATAAGAACTGTCAGACAACGTTACGATTTTCCTCTGTTTGGTGAGGATGTTCCCTAAGATGTTTTTCCCATTAATCCAGCTGCATTAGGAAGCGCGGTGCAAAGCTCACAGTGCTTAAGTGAATCTGGCCTTGGTGTTGGAGCCCTCGTGATGGACACTAATGAGATGCTGAATGGATTTGTAGTGAAAACCCAACTGGCTGAGTGTGCAGGGAAGCAGTAGAGTGGCTGCCGTAATTTTCCTGCTTTGCAAATATGTTAGCAGCCATGAGGATTTTTTAATGTTTCATGCTATTTAGGAATGTTTTGTTTCTACAATCTGGCAAAACATCTCCCAGGCTTCTTCCTGTACAGTATCTGTCAGCCTTTTGGGATCAGTTGATATTAATTTGACACACTTGGGAATTTGAGTATTATGGTGCTGAACACAGTCTGTATGTCCAGACAGACAGATTTACTGTGTAAATTCTCCTTTGTGAAATCCCAGGGGTTTCTGTCTGCCCTGTCTGTGTTCTTAAAGCACGGCATTTAGTGGATACCCATAAAATAAATGTGCTAACAAAGGGGTCTGTTTTTCAGGGAGGCGCTGGTGGGACTGAGGTCTTCTTCTAGGCTGTTCTGCTGGCAGCCACCTCACATTCTCTAGAGGTGTCCGAGTTTATCTCTTCTGAGATGGCTTCTGTTTTCCAGCACTCTTGGCCCTGAACACTGCTCCACGTTCTTCCTTGCCCAAAGTCCCGGTCCAGCTGTGCTCTGGATGCTGCACTGTCAGGTGAAGGTGAGCTCCTTGGGGCTGCACAGGGGTCTTGCGCTTGGCTGCTATTGCCGTGGTTACGGCCTGTGTCAACCACTGTGTCACCCACTGCTGCCGGGGAGACCCCTGGGCTCTTGTCCCCACCTCCGGCTGTGCTCCAGAGCCTCACATGACAGGGCCTCTTCCCACTGATGAAGTTGCAGCGCTGAACCTCCTGTCCCGATCCTAATCCTGGTCTCAGTTCCAATCCCTGTCCCCATCCCAATCCCTGTCCCCATTAAGGTCCTGATCCCAGTCCCAGTCCAAATCCTGGTCCCGATCCCAGTCTCAGTCCCAACCCCTGTCCCCATCCCGGTCCTGATCCCAGTCCCGATCCCAATCCCAGTCCAAATCCTGGTCCCGATCCCAGTCCCAATCCCAATCCCAGTCCCGACCCCTATCCCCATCCCGGTCCTGATTGCAGTCCCGATCCCAATCCCAGTCCAAATCCTGGTCCAGATCCCAGTCCTAGTCCCGACCCCTGTCCCCATCCCGGTCCTGATCCCAGTCCCGATCCCAATCCCAGTCCAAATCCTGGTCCCGATCCCAGTCCCAGTCCCAACCCCTGTCCCCATCCCGGTCCTGATCCCAGTCCCGATCCCAATCCCAGTCCAAATCCTGGTCCCGACCCCTGTCCCCATCCCGGTCCCGGTCCCGGTCCCGATCCCGATCCCGATCCCGATCCCGACCCCGGACCCGTGGGAACGGTTTCACCTGGGAGGTGGGCGTGGGTTCCTGAGCTACCATTGGCTACTTGTTATCCAATCCCGTCTTGCCCCGCCCCCAGCAGCTATATAAGGTCCAGGGCGGCTTTTCCCAGGTTCCTCCCCGGCCTCGCCGCTCGGGCCCCGCGGTCCCGGCGAGGCGGTCTCTGGGCGCGGAAGCAGCGCGGACACCCGCACAGGTAAGCGCTTGCCGCGGTTCCCCTGTAACAGTGCGAGGGTCGGTGCCGGGACACGCGGGGACGGCCTGGGTCTGTTGGGCTGGGCGGTGCAGGCGCTGGCAGCACCGGGGCTGCTGATGGGGACAACTGGAGGTGTCAGGGTCGGGCTGTGCAGGAGCCTCTGCACAGTCTCTTTGTGGAAGGAAGGAGCAAAAATGGCATTCGGCTCTGGCACTGTCTTGTAGTTGCTAGAAGCTTCCTGGTGATCTCTAGCCTGCATTTATTCCTGGCCTATTTCTCCCTCTGTGTTCCCATGACAGTTTTCCATCCCTTCATCTTCCATAAGGCTTCTCTTTCCCAGTGGTTTTCTGTTTCTGTGCATTCAGTGAAGCATCCAAACACACCTGTTTTTGAGACTGGGCAGTGTTAGCATTTCTCATGGGGTTGGTTCTATAGTGCTTTGCCAATCCTGGTTGTTTTACCCCTGTTCTGGTTGAGCTCATCTTCCCCAAGTCTGGGTGAGTGGTCCTCTGGTGTTTTGCAGACTTTGTTACCCATAGTTGTAAGTAGATGTGGAAATTAAAAACCAACTAACCAAACCCCCAAAACAACCAACACTTTTGTGCAGGCAAATTTCTGTACAGTTTAGTGGAGTGGACTGATCCTCTGCAGGCATCCTGCAGTGCGGTGTGCTCTGGGACATTCCTGCTGCCATCCCCAGTGCAAGGTGTGTAGGAGAACCCCTGCGTCCCGTGAGTTCCCACCAGCCTGGAACAGTCCCTGTGGCCAAGGCAGTGACAGACTGGGGTGAGTGTGCCCCTGTGCCCCGTCACCCTGCTGCCACAAGGACTGGCTGTGAGCCACATACCAGCACTTGCCCTCCCTCGACTTGCTGGTGATGCTTCACCAAGTGCAGCCAGACACCGTGATCCCTGATGCTGCAGGACCCTCAGGGGTCCAGGCTCTGAGCTGGAGGTGCTGGGGGGGAGCAGGTGAGCTTTCCAATCTGCACACAAGTGTTTTGGAGGAGGGGAATTAATTAAAGTGACTTGATAGCTTTCTTGCTTGGCTGTAATATGAACTGTATCGTCAGAGTAAGAGGATTTGTAGTCTGCTGGTGGGCTGTGCTCAGAGTCGCTGTTCATTTCCACATGTTGTCGAAGGTCTAAATGAGCTTTCTGGCTGTAATGAGATTGATGTGCACAAGAGTTTGATAGAGTTAATCACCAAGAATGCCTTTTCCTACCAGAGCAAAGGACATGAAAATGCATGTTAGGTTTTAGGGCTGACCTCAGCTCCCAGCAGGTGCTGGTGGGAGCTGGGTGCTTGCAGGCCCTCACTCTGCCACCCAGAGCCAGAATGGGCATGAAGTGGAGCAAGGGCAGTGCTGACCCTGGCCATGGCCCATGTGGCTGCTTCTATAGAGGGTCACTGGGGGTTTCTAGTGGGGATTTGTCTGATTGAGGAATGAGGAAACTTGTCCCCAGTTTCAAATTAAACTTTTACATTGTTCTGAACAACTAATTATAATTTTCCTGGTGTTCCCAGGCTACCTACCTGCACTGTGTACTTAAAATGATATTTTCTGTGGTATTTTTCTCCATGCAGTAATGGAAAATGCTGCTTCTACCTCAGGTTAGCTTTATGCTTGTGGGAAGATCATTAATTCCAAGCTATAGCCAGAACTAAAAGAATATATTGCTCCTTAGACCTCCACTTTGTTGCCCAAATCAAAAATGGCAACATTCAGACATTCTTCCAGGGAGACTTACGGCAGGGAGCGCAGTGTTGAGGTGAGACGGACCTGCAGTGATGTGGCTGGTGCCTTGGCGGAGCAGGCGTAGTTGCTGTGGTTTTTCTGATCAGTCCTTTTATTTGGAGTTATTTCCTTGGCTGGCCTGACTTGGTTTCGTAGCCTCCTTTGTGGCTGGTGGAACAGCCTTGGTGGGACCCGTTGCCTGTGGACAAACCTGTCCTTCGTGCTTTTTATACAAGAACCACCTCCCTCTCTACCGGGGGTGAAAATCTCCCTCCTGGATGTTTTTTGATTCTGGTTATTTCTTTGTAATTTGCAGACTAGGGGTGAGATCAATAAAATTGCTTTGTAAATTGGTCACAGGAAACATAATTAACAGTGTTAGGGATTTGGCTAATAGCATTGGTTAGGAATCCCAAATAACCTGATTTGCGATGTGGCTTTTGACTGGGGATTTGGCCAACTTGATCGGGTGAGGGTGGCAAATGAGACATTTGTTGCTTGTTCATAGGTGGGAATATGGTTTAACCCAAGAAAAGCAAATGTGTGTGAAGTGTAAGTGCAGTGCTACTGGTACAGGAGGCTTTGGGGCGCAAGTCACCTTCAGAGCCTTTGGGAGATGAGTTTAAACCCAGCTGGAAGTGCGCAGGTTTCTCTCCCTGTCCTTGGGGTGCCAGGCTAGGTGGGGAGTGGAGCTGCTGGCAAGGGACAGCTTGGGGACAGCGGTGCGTGCACAGCCCTCCTGCCTTGTCCCAGCCAAACAACTTGCTTCAAAATGCCTTTGGTGCCTGAGCCGCTGCCATGTGGTGGAGGGGACTTCAGGGACAGCCTGCTGGTGAGTGCTTGTGCAGCCCATCGTTGAGAACCAGCTCCCCAGCATTGCTGAACCTGGAAAATGTTTGTGGTCTAGTGTAATGACAGATATGTGAAAGCAGAGCAAGGGGGGACCTGTGGGTGTTTCTGGGCTTCTGCAGCATCTCCCATCCCAGCTGGTGGAGCTGATGCTCTGGAAGGGTCTGCTCTGTCCCTTTGGACCAGGGCTGGTGTCAAGGGCAGTGGGTGTGTGCCCACTCCTGTGGTCACCCCGTGGAGCCCTGTCAGTCCTTTCCTGGTGTGGGCCATTGTGGGTGAGGGGGGGGATGGCCAGAGCTGGTGGCTGCTCTGGGTGGCCTGTCCCGGTGGCCAGGAGCACGGGCGCTGCCCGGAGCTCTCGCCAGCACCGCAGGGCAGGGCTGTGGCAGCGCTGGCCCCTGCACCTCTGCGGCTCTCCCAGTGCCGTGCCCGACTCCTGTCATGCCCACGGTTTCATCGGCGCTGCAGCCGCCCCTGCTCCCCGCCGGCGCTGGGGCTGTGCCCGTCTCACCCATTCTTCAGAGGCTCGGCGGGGGACGGCCCTGGTTGCCTCCACGCCGCTGCCTGCTGGGCCGGGATGTGACATTTGGCTGGTGCTGCGAGGCCACCAGGACTGTGGAGCTCTTTCTCTGCAGCTCCTTCTCCTGGGGCACAAATTCCATCTCTTAAAAAGCACTTAAACTAACAATGGCTTGAAAGGAGGCGGTGGACAGAGCGACATCCAGAGAGGCAGGGGAGAGCTGAAGGAGAATGGGTGAGGAGAGCGGGCACAGAGCTGCCTGCAGGAAGGATGCTGGCTTCACCTGCTCTGGTGACAGCCCCAGTGCCACCGTCCTCCTGTTACCTCTGCTGCTTCCCAACTGATGGCAGCAGCTTGCAGGGTGCTTGGTGCCAGCGGTTCGTAATCCTGTCATAGATTGGGAAGCAGAACTTGAGCCTCTGATTTATTTGCATGCTGCAGAGCAAAGGGAGGGAATGTATTTGAGCGCTTCCTCTGACTGAAGCAGGATAGGGACTTTGGGGAATAAATAATGTGATGACACCGGGACTTATACGCTTGTTCAGCTGCATTGATTTCATTCAAAGGGTCTTGCAGTTGTATTGATCTGGGTCTTTCTGCTACCTGCAGCGCCTGGGGAGCAGGAGGGCCGGTCCCAGACACATGTGAGTGCATGTGTATGATATTTTGCCAAAGCCTCCTGGTGCTTTGCAAACAGCTGCTCAGCAGCTCTGGGGTGTTTGCTCAGGTGCTGTTGTAGGGGAAGAGTCTCCCCAAAGGGTTATGCAGTTAATCGTTGCTAGCTGCCCATTATGGATGGGACAGCAAGAACCTTTGCATCTGTTTATGTACTTTAATTACTTCACTATAAACGAGCCAATACACAGGCTAACCTAACAAAGTTAATAACAATAAAAAGACCCTGAACACCCCCATCCCCACCCCAGGCCAGTCTGTTGTTTTCCTCAGACTCGTCCTGTGCTGGAGATCTGTGTCCCTGTCACAAGGGGAGCAGCAGTCTGCAGGGCCGCTCACCCTCCCCGGCTGCGCCAGCCCCGCTCGCCCCCGACCCTCCTGCCTAACCTCCTCATTCTTCACCGGGGCTCTGCTCTTGTCTCTCAAGGGCTAAACTTGTTAAAATGAATCACATTTGGCATATCTCCCTGTGGTGCCTCTCCAGATAAAAGTGGTCCCAGCTCGCATGCTCTATTTTTGTTTTGTTTCTGTACGTGACAATTTTCTCTATACAAAACCCTCTTTTGTCAGTTTGTAGAAGAGATTATGGGGAGACAAGAGCCCGCCTTTTTTATATCCTTCTTGCGCTTTCTCATGGCTCCACGAATGGCATTGTTCGTGGCCAAGGAACAATGACATTTTTCTGTTCCCATATCTGATGTGATTAAAGGAGCTGCAGAGCAGAAGTTACACTGAAGATTGTAATGAGCAGAGGAGACCTTGCTACTGGAGATGAGATGCAAGGGAAGATTTTTGGCCTCAGACTTGCTTCTTGTAAAATAAATACTCTTTTTTTCTAATTTGTGAAAACATCTGCAGTTATGTCCTTGATAAAGACTGTAAGTGGACAGAGCGCATCCTTTGTGCACTCTGCTGGTCCTGGAGTGTCTGCACCTTGGGGTCAGAGCGAGCAGCCCCTGTGCTCCCCAGGGTGCTGCGTGGCCACGGGTGGGAAGAGGGTGTTTAGATCAAGAAGCACAAGGAAGCAGCTTGCCAGCAAGCCGTTAGGTGAGGGGCTATAGCGCTTTTATGAAAGCCAGAGAGAAACTTAAAGATTTTTAGCTGAAAGGGACCCAAGATATGTGTAAAAGAGCAGGAGGTGAGAAGGGTGACTTGTGGTGCCTGGGCTCAGGCCTGGCTTCCTTCCCTTGAAGTCCTTAACAGCAAGAAGGGTCTGGGCTGTTGAAACTGTTGAGGACTCTTTAGCCTTATTTCCTGAGGAAATGACCGTACCGATATGCTGTCTGCTCTTCACCCACTAGTGTGGAGCCCTGGTGCCAGCTGCAGCCTGATCTGCAGAGGAGGAGGGCTGGGAGGCTGCAGGAGGATTGGGCTGGTGGCTGGTTCAGCCCTGGCAAGGTGGAGGAGCTCGCGGTGTCCCAGTACCCTCGGCTGGCCAGGACATCCCGGCCAGGCACAGGGACATGTGGGGACCGGCTGAGCTCTGGCTCCAGCGTGGTGTGGGGGTTTCTGGTGGGCAGGGTGCAGCCAGGAGGGGTGTGTGTGGGGCTGTGCCCAGCACTGGTGAGCTGGGGAAGGTGGGATGGTGCATACTCTTCAGTGGGAAGGAAGGGCCTCTGCCAATGGCCAGAAAGTCCTCTGAGATGCTCATCATACCTAGGAGCCCTTGTCCTCTCGGAGGGGAGGCTGCCTTAGCTTTCTCTGGGCAGGAGGGCTGCACGGAGGCCACATGGAGTTCAGGAGGGCAAGGATTCATTTCCCATCTCCCAAGGATTTGGCTGTAGCCTCCCTTGCCTGCTAGGGGATGCTCAGCCTTCACATCCTTCCCCTCTCTTTCTGCAGCTTGCATTGTCATGTACTTTGTCATTGATATGTAAAACGGCCCCTTGGTAGCCTCCCAGGCACCTCTGCCTGACAAAAGGATGATGTCTCAGGCTGTGGCTGGGTAGGGCCCTGCAAACACAGGCTGTCAGTGCAGGTGGGGGAAGCAGGGAGACACCATCCTCTGGGCTACCCCAGCTGCTGAGCACAGGTGTGATGAGCCCAAGGGGAGCCAGGAGATGCCGGAGTGGTCCAAGGCACTGGGCCATCTGAAGTACAGATGTGGACAAGCAACAGATCTTGCTGGTTGTGGCAGTGGATGAGGCAGCTGGTCTGGTAACTCTGTGTGGCCAAGTCCTCACAAGGGCCAGTGAGACCTTGTGGGAGCTGGACTGGCAAAGCTTAAGCTGTGAGCCTGATGTGAACTCTTGGCAGCAAATGTCTAGCAGCCGTGAGTGTAGCTGGTGGAGGGGTGGGAACCTTCCAGCAACAGAGGGTGCTTTCCATACAGAATGTGCAAAATACCTGCCAGGAACTGAGCTCAGCATCTGTCCATTGCTGGCCCTATGTTTTTCACTCCAAAAGCTGGGGATTAAGCAGCAGCCTGGGGAAGGACCAGGAGCTCAGATGTGCTGTTATGAGTGCCTGGGGCACAGGGGAAGCTGTTCCCAGCCCTGGGATGGGGACTGGGGATTCACGAGGGCTGGTGGGCGCTTGTACTGAAGATGGGTGAGTGCTGAGTCAGCATGAAGAGCAGTGCCAGGTCTGTTTGTGTGAGGAGAGGAGTACACAGGAGCACCTGGGGCTGCAGGCACCAGATTCACAAGACACAGTGTCATACTTTTATTTTAGTTTGCGGAGCTGTAGAAGAAGGGTGTCTGAGGTCTCTCAGTGACTGGCATCCTTGCACAGAATTAGTTATGCTGGAGCCGGCCTCAGAAGGAGAAGGACATGCTTTGTATTGCAGTTGTGTTCTCCAGTGCACTTACTGTTTGCTGTACGCATTTGCTTTTCCTATTGATACCTTCTCTGTGGACTCTTGCTCCAAAAGCAGTATTTACTGATGCAGATTCCATCTCCTGTGTGGTGCTGAGGTGCACAGCTGGAATACTAAGTTGTCTCCATCCCAAGGCATGGCTGATTCTTGCAGGGGACCCTGCTTCACAACAGCATGAGCACCTCTGCTGGCAGAGGCCAAAGAACCGTTAAGTCCCGTTCCCAAATGCTTTTGGCTGTGACCATCCATCCTGTGACTGTGGGGCTCCTGGGGGTCTCTTACCAAGTGACCGGGGTCCCCTCTGCAGCCCATCATCTCCCCAGGAGATGGGGTTGGTGGGAGCACAGGGATGGGGTGTCCGGCAGTGACGTGCTCGGTGTGCTGGCGCGGTCTGTGCCCTCATGCTGCCCATGCCCTGCCCGGCACCGCGGTGGGGCTGGGGAGATGCTTGTAGAGCCTCCGGAGCAGGACTGGGGTGCTCAGGACAGCTGGATTTGGTTCTTGTTTTTCAGCGTGACTCTGGAAGTTGCTCTTGCTCAGTGTTTTTCTTTGGCTTCGTGGAGGCAACTTCAATGACTGCACATCTATAAACTGGAGAAGGCTTACAGAAAAATTGAGTTTCTGGTGACAGCTGCTGTTACCATGCTCAGTGTTGCATGGCCAGAGCAGAAGGGATTTCTGTACTGAGGTCTGTATGCTTTCGCTAGGCAAAAAGCAAGAGGTGCTGGGTGGGGAAGGGCTGCAGCAGGCACGCGGTGGCAGCGGAGGGGACACTGTGATTTGATGATGGGACATTGTGATGGTGTGACACCCTCCAGCTGTGATCACCTCTGCAATTTCCTCACATGTGTAACTGACTGCATCAGCTGTGGCAGTGGGGAAACGTGTTTGTACTCTCCCCAGAAGGAGACCCCCCCCCATTTATTTTCTAAAAAACCAAAAAACCTTGGCAAGCTCTTTTGATGCTACATGTGGTCATATGTTAGCATGGGAGGGGTTAATCCTGGCAGAGGGTTGGCAACAGCCAAGCCACACAGCACATAATGTGTTAAACTGGAAGTTGTAAAAGAAGGGAGAAAAGCTTTTGTACCCACAAGGTGAGGCAGGAATCAATGAATCAAAGACATAGGTATTTCATAAAGCATGTGGCAGGAGGCAGCCCTTGGATTACTAGAAATAATGTGATATATTAGCCCTTGATTTGGCAGAGTCTGCCTTATACTAAAGAGGAGGAGAGTGTAAATTGTGATGATTTGTGTAGAGTTTCTGACATTATCTTGGCAAAAAAAGGGCCATCTATACAGATAAATGCACTTGATCGAAATCGTGCATGTGAATTTTTATATGCACTTTTTTCCATGATTAGAGAAGTCTTGGCTGGACGTTTGGAGATCTGTATAAAATGAAGCTTCATAACATATACAATTTGCAATCTCAGTGGGAAGGCTTCTGTATGGTTTTACTTAAGGAAATTATTTTGCCAGTACCAAGACCCTCTGGGTTACACTGAAGTGTCCTGGGCTCAGGGCCGTTCCTGCGGGTGCAAGAGGAGATGGTCTGTGCGGGTTGGGGTGCTCCTTCTGTGCAGACCCTTTGGGGGTCACACTTTTCCTCTGGAAGTGCGGAGACTGGAGATCCCACAGCTTCCCGGGCACCCTGGCTGGGTGGTGGGTGAGCGGTGGGCTGGGGTGCATGGCAGTGTCCCCCTGCACGGCCGGGATGGCGAGGGCCAGGGACCCACGCCAAACACCTCCAGGTAGCGGGAGCGCAGAGCTGCGCTCTCTGTGGGGCGCTTGGCTCGGCTGCTCTCCCCTGCTGCGCTACCACGGTAAATTGTAAATTAAGCTTGCCTGTAAATAAGAGAGAAAACATATCCTCATTCTCCACCATTCCAAGCTAGAGCTTCAGCTGCTTGTGAGTGGATATAACTGAGAATGTTTATGCTCCCTTTTTGTTGATGGACCGTTTTTCTGCAGCAGTTGCTTAGTACTTGCTCCACATACAAATGCACATTGCTCTTTTCATCTCTGTGTTAGAAATCATGCCCACCTGTAAGACGGACAAACTGTACAAGTCATCACTCCAACATCAGCTCGCTTTATATTTAGGCTTTCAAGTCAAAAGGTTTTTGTTTGTGTCTGATGCCAAATCCCAGTTTGTGGCATTGCAGGGCTCCAGGTGGTTCATCTTCACACAAGGCGATGGCCCATCAGGGTGGGCAGCCAGGATGAGAGGTTTTTGAGCAAGTGTGTCTAGGCTGGCTGGAATTCACATTAATTGATCTGATTTTGAAGAGCAGACTGGTGACTGAGTGACTCTTCTGAAGTATCTGCCCGTGAAAGTCCGGTCAGTTCTGGATCTGATGGTCGTGGTAGGATTAGGGGTCCCTGGGGCTGTGCAGACAGGGCTGTGCTGGGTGTGCCTGAGTGTGGGGGCTGCACAGACTGGCAAATTCTGTGTGTGCATGGACACGGAAGTCTTACCATAGCATGTGCCTCAGGGAACACGGTTTTCAAAAATGGAAGGACTTGTGCCAATGCAGGCCTCCAGAAAAATTCCTTAACTCTTTGTTAAGGGTGGGTCCTGCTTCTGATCCCATGACAGTGGAGCCATGCATGGCCAGACCTCTGGCTGGGATCTGTTGTACCCCAAGGGAACCAGCCGAGGGTCCAGCACTGCTCCGAGGATCCCGAGGGGTCCCTGTGTGGCTGCGGGAGGTGGACTGGGGCTAGGCAGGTGGGCTCTGTCCAGGACGCTTTGAACGGTTAATGTAACTTCCCTGACCATAACTCTTTCACCTCCATTATTTCATTGGCTCTAAGTGTTGCCGCTTCATATAACCCTGCAAAATCAACAGTTGAATTTAATATGACTGAGTAATTCATATGGCACAGGTACTGACAGTGGTAATTCAGCCTCTAAATTATGATCATAAATTTCCATGGCATGGCACTGCTGAGGGGGGGTGATGATTTTATTGGGCAGAGCAGAGTCGCTCAACTAATTAAACAGGGAAAGAAACACCGGGCTGCCTGGGGTGCAGCACTGTGCACGTGTGGCCAGTCCCAGCGTGGGCACGCGGTGGGGTGGCAGTGGCTCCGTCCTCTGTGCGCGGCGGTGGCTCCGCCAGCCTTGCCGCGTCCCACACGGCTGAGAGCTGTGCTGGTGGAGGTGGCAGAGGGACCGTGTGTGGCGGTGGTGGTGCCCAGCTGTGCGGACTGTCAGCTCAGGAACCAGTCTGCAATGCTCAGATGTAAGAGATCTGAATTTCTGTGTCAAGAGGTGAGTCAGGTCTCTTAGTGCTCTACTGAATCATAATAAATGTCTTTAAACAGTTTATAAATTGGAATTATTAAAAGACTAAAACATACCTATTGCTTCCTGTTTCTATATTAGGAAAGACCAGCTTTGGCCATTGTATTCTCTGCTGAGCTCAATCATGGTTTTAGTTGAATAAAGAAATACTGTGAGCAGCAAGCACCCTGAGCCATGAGGTTGAGAAACATGGTGCCTCTTGGTGCCTGGTCTGAGAAGTGGGTGCTGCTCATGTGTGGGAGCCGGGCACTCGGAGGTTTGTTTTGGAGATGATGAGGGCACTCCAGGCTTCTAGAGACCCTGACCCGCTTCAGCTCACAAGTGGGAAATGAAGGGGGGTGCCCTGGGCACAGGTTTTGTGGGTTACCTGGGACCCGCTGGGTGAGCAGGGTCTCCTGCTGTGACAGATGAGCAGTGTGAAGCCTGGGACCTGTTCTGCACTGCTCAGTCTGGGCTGGTGGGGCTGTGCTCACCAGCCCAGCACCAGTTCCCGCTCACTGGCGGTGGCATTGGTGCCCCTATGCTGGCTGCCATGCACAGGGCTGTCATGCCAGGGCCCTTTCCTTGGCTGGAAAGTTCAGGTAGGCTGTAAGTTACTGAACCGTGGGAGGGGTTTATGAGCCAGACATGCAAGAATGGTCCAAAGTTAGAGAAAATGTATTTATTACAACACTTTTCATGGGCAAGTTATCATTTTGTCAAACTTTATTAGAGAAGGTAATTAATGGGCTGTAAAAGGTGCTAGTGCGTAGCCAGTAAAAGAGCTAGTCCTGTGCAAATTGGCAGTTCATAGATTTATGGTTCCTTCTTTCCCCATTTATTAATATGGAGAATGCACATGAAGTGTATTATATGTATGGGCTGGTGAGGCTTCGTGTTCGTGCACAGCACTGAGCTCCTGGGGCCAGCAGAGAGGGTGGTGGGGGCATCCCTCCTGTCATCCCTCCTGCCGTCCCCCAGTTCTGGTGTCTGCATGGTGAGCAGTGCCGGTCCTGGGCGGGCAGCATGGCACCGCAGCACCACCGGCAGCTGCCCCTGCCTGGCCCCAGCCTGCTCCTGGGGAACTCTGCACCTCGCTGTCCTCTGCCCACCAGCTGACGTGTGTCACCGCCTGAGCCACCGCCTGCAGCACGACTGCTGTTTATCAGCGTCTCTTGATGGAGATGAGCACCAGAGATACCCTTGTCTCTCTGGAAGAGCAGAACTAGGATGGGGAGCGCAGGGTGCAGCCCCAGTGTTGAGGGGAGCCCTGTGTCCTTGTGGAGGGGCCCAGGCCTGGCGGCTGATGTATCAGGACGCTTGGAACATGCAGTGGCCGGGCCCTTGGCAGCAGCCGGTGCTGTGCTATGGCTGGTCACCTCGGTGCTCGGGGAGGCTGGAGTTGTGCCGCAGCAGCTGCCATGCACGTGAGCCAGGCTGGGTCTCGGTGCCAGTCCTTCCTGGAGCCGCAGTGACTGCGGCGCAGGGGCCAGGCGGTGGTTTCTATTCTGTGCTCTTGGCCTGGCTGAGCCCCTGCCTAGCCTTTCAGCACAGGGACCTTTCTGTCCCCTGCGGCCGGTGGCTTTCCCCATCAAAGGTCCCTTTCTCCTTGGCCTGATCTGCTCCTGTCCCAGCTCTGTGCACGGTGTCTTGTTTTCTCCTGGGGATTACGTTAATACCATTGATTGGTTTGTTTTAAATAGCACTGGCTGCTAGGTCATTATTACTAGATGCTGATGCATAATTTATTGATAGAAATATCGGCTGCCTGGCAGAGAGGGGCATTGACTTCCACCTGTTAACCCTTCACCTGCCCACATGACCTCTTGTCATTTCTGTGGTTCCATAGCACCCATTTTTTTCCAGGCTGTGGAAGGTGATTTTATTTTCTACAAGCTCCCTTCTCTTTTCCCCCTTTGGAATGGAGACAGGCAGATCTGTGCTAGTGACTGCCTTAACAGCCAGGAAAACACAGTGTGGTTAAGTGCCTGGGTTAAAAGCAGAGCATGAGTGCTTGTGGCTGGCACTGGTTTGTACTGGTCTTGTGTCTCCCCAGCGCAGAGTGCTCCCCACACCTCAACTGCCTTGGGTTGCGATACGTGTGGGTTTGCTTGCAGAGACAGGTTGGGAAAAGGGGCTTTGCCTGCGGTGAGCCTTGGCGGGAGCA
Organism: Nesoenas mayeri; assembly: GCF_963082525.1. Lineage (NCBI taxonomy): Eukaryota > Metazoa > Chordata > Aves > Columbiformes > Columbidae > Nesoenas > Nesoenas mayeri. Next base: position 6,614,506 of record NC_137565.1, on the reverse strand, counting down.
GCGTGGGATGGTGCTGTGTTCCTCCGGGGAGCCGAGCCTGCCGGCTCCTGCCGTCAGGGATGCTGCTGGTCTGTACGCGGTGGGGCTGTGGCTCCGGCTCCAGCCTGGGGCTGGCGGTTTGCAGGAAACCTCTTGGCACCGGTCGTGCTGCTGGCAGGGAGCAGAGTGCTGCGCTGGGAGCTGTTGGCTGGGCTCAGGGAGTGCCTGATGTTTAAAAGATCAGAAACATGAAACCAGAACTAGCCAGTGAAAACAAGGGATTTTGCTCAGGCTCCACAATTGCTGCCTGCTGCTCTGCTTCTGCTATTATCGCAGTTCCTACAGTGCCAAGAGCTAATCCAGGCTTCCCTCTGTGCTGGGCTCTCGGCTGCGTGGAGCTGCTGAGCCTGTGGCCAGCGTGTCACTGGCTGGCAGGACGCTTGCCCTGAGGACCCGGGCAGGCTGCTCGGTCCTGTCGGTGGACAGCTGTGCCATGGCCGTGCCTTTCCATCACCAGCCTGCGCCAGCGGGTCAGATCTCTGTCCTGAGCACACACACCTCATGGACAGGCTTTTGTGTTCATATACCCGATCCCAGCAGCTCTGCAGTCATGTCCCTGTAGATGTGATGTGCAAAGGTGAGAGGGGAACCACCCGAGCTCCTCAGCAGAAACCTGAGGGGCAGGCACGTGTCTGAAATCACTTTGGGTGTTGGTATCTCCTGCCAGCATCTCACAGGCCCCAAACCTTTCTCTGAAATATGCCTTGTCTTTCAAATCAGACAGGCTGACTATCTGGAGTTTCTTTATATGAATTATTTGTAGAACAACCTAGGATCAAGATCTCTTATTTTCTAGAAGTCTTTCCTTTTTTTCCCCAGAGACACAGAACAGCGTGTGCTCTTACTGTCGAGGGAGCACTACCTAACCTCCCAAAGAAGAGGAATAAACTTGGAGCTTCAGCCCCTCCAGACACAGGGAGTGCCCTGGCTGCTGCCGTTCCTGCTGGAAGAGGGTGTCCTCGCCCGCCTGGGTGCTGGGAGCCCCACGTGGTGGATGGTTTGCACAAACAGTTGTTTTTCTGAAACTTCTGTGGACAAGACCTCCTGAACCTTTCTTAGACCGAGCAGAGACTGCAGGTTTTGGGTTGCTGGCTGCTGATTTATGGCCCTGCCTTCCCATTCAAATCAGCCGTGAGCCCAAGTGCCTTCTGCAGCCGACCCTCTGATGTGGTTCAAGTCTTTCTGAGCAGATGCCCATGTCCTGGCAGGGACCCGCGAGCACCCTGCAGCAAAGTGCCGCAGTTCTTGCCGTAGTCCATGGAGACAAGGGAACGGGTGGCTACTTTCTCTGCAAGCCATGGTCAAACATATTTTATCTCGCATTATCCTGGTTTTCTTTGCAGTGCTGACATTCATGCAGATCCTAATTCCTGCGTCCCTTGCTTCTGCTGCCAGCATGGCAAAAGTCTCGCAGGCACCTCTCCAAGCATGTCCTTCGTTTGCCTCATCTTGTGTTGATCAATGGGCTGCTGGGGTGTGCTGCAAGCGGCAGCTCACTCTGCCAGGGAGACCCACCCATGCCCACCCTCTGCACTGGAAGAAGGCAACCAGATGTTCGCATGGGCTCAGGAGACAGGAACAGGGAAACAAAGCTTGGCCAGTGTTCATGTCTCAGGCTGCTGGTGTGCTCTTCTGGGCCAAGGAATGCTGCTGAAGCACAGCGTGATTAAGGGTCTTACAACACTATTGTGCTAGGGCTTCACTAAACAGGCCTGGAGTAATCCTCTTGTGGGTTCAGCGGGAAATGCGTGTATGTCTTCTACACTATATACTTTGGCTTTTGATGGGGTTGTGCGTGTTGATGAGATGCACGGGTATCACAGCCCAGGTCTGAATGCTTTCAGGGCTTCCTCTGAAGACCTTTGGTACCACGGTGTGCCAAGAAAATACTCCAAAAAAGGCTGTTTGCATGGTGTCTGGTGCTCCCAGCCAGAGGAGTGGAAAGAGGATATGAAAATGACTAATTATCTTTAACACTTATCCAGATGTACTTTCTGGCCTTTCTTTTGTGTACCCCAAACTGGTTTCAGTCTCCTTGCTGTAGGTTCTCAAAATCTTGGATAAAATGGATTTTTTTGGAGGGTGGGGGAGGAAGAAATCAATGAAGTCAGATGCTAATTTCACGACTGGAATGATGTGAAATATGTCTCATTTAAGAGGCAGAGCAGCATAGAGGGGCCAGGGCTGTCCTTGAGCTGTGCTCAGGGGCTGGTGGCAGCTCTGCAGTCCTGGGGCCGGGGGGATTCTGGTGGGGCTGGTGCTTATGGAGGCTGGTCCGTGGTTCCCCTGGGTGCAGGCAAGACGGGAGGCTCAGCACCAGTGCAATGGGGTGTCGGGCAGGCCTTGGTGCTCCACGGGCTCCTGGGCTGAGAGGCTTCCCCAGGGGCAGCAGCAGAAGTCTGTACAAACTCCAGAGGACTGTTCTAGGTTGGGGTTTGCTGCAAACTGCTGCCCTTGTTCTTTCTGACCATCTGTGGCTTCCTTCAGGGAGGGCACAGGAGGGAGTGAGCGTCGGCTTTTCATCTGTCCCCACTTAAACCTCCTCCCAGCTTTGCAGCTCCGTGCCGGGCGCGGGACTCCTTTAGCACACGGCGTTCACTCGCAGTGAAGCCTCTGGCAGCTGTTTTCCTTGGATGCGTTCCCTAGATCAAGAGTCAGCACATGCTCACCACGAGTTCTATTTGGTAAATGGGTTGAGAACAGAGATAATCTTAGGCTAGTTCGGTTTGCGTATGAGGGCTGACTCAGGCTCAGTTGGTGTTTGGGTACTGCTGTGGGGCTGTGTTCTGCGGTGAGGTTCAGTCACGCAGCTGCTGGTCAGACTGTTGTCGCGTGAAGCTGGATACGCATGTATCTGAGTGCCTGTTGTCTGAATGAGGATAACCCTTGTCCGTGGGTGGGGAGGAAAAAATTGTCATTCATTAAAATGGATAAATGAATCTGTGTTTAATGTGTACCCTGAGGTCCTTATACCAACGTATTGCTTGTGTGTCCTAGAGAAATAAGCCTCTATGCCCAGATCCTTTGAAAACTCTTGCCTTTTTCCCAAAGCCTGACATTATGAAGAGCTTTGGGTCTTCTGAATGAAGTGACAGTATAAAAGGTACTGGGGAGCCAGTTCGTCCACTCTCTAGTGCAGATGTCCCCTTTGCACAAAGCATGGATGTCTATATTGGAATACTGCAACTGGGTTTCTTTGAATTATTTTACCAGCAATGATGTTTAAACTGCTATCAACATAGAACTCTGCTTTACCTTACTCAAAAAGATCACACTTGGTGATTTAATCTGATATTCTGGGTTTTAGTGGGAAGATTAGCAGCTGTTAAAATGCAAAGTCATGTGCCACTGATAATCTATCACCAGCAGCGATTCCTGGATAATTGTCACTTAATCCACATAACCCTCAGGTGCAGAACTCACCCCTGGCACATCCCTGCTGCCCCAGCGTGTCTGAGCTCAGATGGTGCCGCTCGATACGTTTCTAGTGGTGCTGGGGACAGTGCTGCAGCCCCGGCCAAGCCCTGTCTAGCCCATTCAGGATCTGGCCCCTGGTGCGAAGCTGCACAGTGATGCTGTTCAAAGGCCCTTCTCTTCCTTGTGCTACTCAGATGTAAATTCATTTTTGTCAGAGCTCATTGGGCACTGTGACTGCCAGTTACATCAATTGAGACAAATCCCCTTTATCTTAAGGAAGAGCTGAGCCTGGGCTGGATGTAAAGTGGGGGAAAAGGTGGGTTCTGCCACTGGGAAGCTCAGACGAGAGGTACTGTGCTGCCATGGACTCTCCTCGGGTCTTCAGGTTCTGGAACCACAGCTGCATAGCGCTGGGCACGCTTCTAAAGCTGCGTGCAGGAATCGCTGGAGAAAATCCAGCTCCAGGAGCTGGTTTACAAAAAGGAAAAAGATTTGTGCTTGGACGCCCACGCAGTGTTTTGTGCGTTCACCCAGTCGGATAGCGGGGATTGGACACCCCGAGCAGTGCTGCAGCTCAGCGGGTGCTGCCTGGGGTTTGCGGGTGCTTTGTAGCAGGAACCAAATGCTCCTGTACCAGCAGAGATACAACGTGGAACTGAATGCATGTTGTCCTTACCATGTGCTATTTGTATGGAAGAGTAATCCATAAATCAAGATATTACAAGGTTATTTAGTGATTTTTCAACTGTTATACATCTGTCAACAACAAATAAAAGAAGCATTTGATAGCATTAGTCCATGTGCCAGGAAATCCTCCTGGTTCCCCTCCTTACCTAAGCAGGGAGACCTAGGGCTATTTGGATTAGCACGCTGAGCTGCGATGCTCCTGCACAGGCAGTGCCTTCTTCCTCAGCACTGCCAAGAACCTCCTTGTCACAGAGATGTGTAATGTGATTGCAATGGAAAATACATGCAAATGTTTAGCTGCCTTTTTTTTTTTCTAGAGGGGAAGAGATCTTGATTAAACAGTAATTAAGAGTGTTTTGGACAACATGAGGCAGTCTCTCTCCCAGGTGCTTAATAAGTGCCAAGACTGTTGAGTGAAGTGTTTATTTAGCATAGTAGTAGGAGGCAGTTATGGCTGGGCTCCCCAGAACCCAGTCCCTAGCGTGCGTGTCACCTTGGGTAGGGTGTGCTGCAGGCTCTGCCCTGCTGAGGGGCAGGTGGATGCTCCTAGGACAGGTATCAGGTGGAGGTTTTCCTGCAGCACCGGGGTTAAAGGGTGCCAAAACCAGCTTGTGTGGAACTGCTGGTATTTTTTTCAAAGATGCTGTTTGCATTGATAGATTTTCAGATGATGCTCTAGCAAAAAAAAAAAAAAAATCAATGTCACAGTGATTGTACCAGGAAGGGCAGTCGATTGGTGAAAAAGCTGCAGCAGGCGTATTGGGAAATGGATTTTTTCTGCCCTCTAGACATTAACTTGAAATTCTTTGAAATGAGGAGAAAACAATCTGTGTCAGAAATGAAAAATTAAGGACGTTAATGTGGTGCCTTTTCCACTTTTAATTTCTTTGAATTGCAGGATGTCCTTGGAGGCAGTAGGGAGGGGAGCTCTGTGCCCCAGCTCCCCCTGCCCGCCCTGCAGGACTGTGGCCATGTCACCGTGGCAGGACCGCGGGCCCGCGGTGCCCAGGATGGTTGTCACCCTCACAGTTGTGCAAGAGCATTGTTGCTGGGTGTGTAAGAGCAGACGGGGAGGACGTGTTGCGGGTGAACTTGCTCTGAGTGTTGCAATAGCTGTGTGTCTGTAGGCATCAGCTGCTTGACTGGGGCCGTTTGCTCAACAGTGTTAATGAGCAATAATTTAGGGTCTCCAAGGGGGTACATGGTGTGAAGCGTTTGGGCAGGGAAGTGCGCACATGTGCACACACACACACATGTGCTCCCTGTACCTACTCCTGTGGCTCCCTGGCCCTCGGCATGGCCAGAGCCCCCGCTCAGGGCGCTCGGAGGGGATTGCCGAGCAGCAGATTTCATGCTGTTGTTTTTCTGCTTTGGGTAATTGTCTGCGCTTCAGCCTTTCTAAACAAAATGCCTCTTTCTTTCCTGTGGGGACCACTTTTCCCAGTCCCTTGGGTGGTCTTTTTATGCAGGTTTTATCCACTCTGTGGTAGGCTATAGGCAGCTCTCCAGAGAGCTGGAAAAACCTCTGCTTGCTTTACCCCATTGCAGAGGAAAAAGAATGCACTCCCAGAGTCTCGGGTTTGGGAAATTAAAAAGCGAGGCGAGCATTAAAAAGGAACGTAAATAACAGGAGGCTTTTCATCCCCACTGAGCGTTAAGGGTTGATTTCTCCATGTCCCTGGAGGCAGGAGCCTGCGTGAGCCCCTTTCGCGGAGCCCAGCTCCTGCTGAGCCAGGGGATGCAGACGTGCTCTCCTTGCAGAACGGGCGCCCTGCCCTCACCACCGGCTCCTGCCACCTCCACACAGGGCACTTGCTGCTTCCCGGAGCCGTTTGCAGATGCTCTGCTGCCAGACCCTCTGGAGACACGGGCTGAAAAGCTCATCGGGTCCTGCCTCGGCAAGGGGCCAGGCAGAGCAGGCATCCAGCCTGGGGAACGCTGCCTCTTCTGCTGGCCGTGCATTATCTGCCAGCAGATGATGATTGCTTCAAATGCATTTATCGTTTGAAATGATTGCTCAGGGTGCAGCACGATCCAGCCCAGCAGCACGCACCAGCACCGCTCGCTTCCAGCCCTCTGTAAACTCCTGCATCCTTGTGTGGGGCTGGACACTGAAACCCCGCAGGGTTTGTGCAGATTCCCGTGTGCTTTTTGAGGGTTCCTCTCCCGCAGCAGCCTGCGGACTGCAGTGCTGGCCATGGTCCTGTCCCACTGCACCAGTGCCTTCCTCAGCCCCAGGCTGGCCCAGCTGTTGGGTGACCAGCCTGGACTGCAGGAAGATCAGCATCTGTCTTGCCCTCAGGATCTGTCCATTGTCTCCTCCAAGATGACCATAGTGTTTGGTGGCGATGCATGGCTGAAGAGCACAGCAGACCAGACAAAATTAGTTGTCTTGTTAAGATGCTGCAGAGATTGTTGCATATAGTGAGTGCTGTTCTAGTCAAGCCTTGTCTTGCGAAAAAGCAAAATAAATCTCTAAAGAGGGTGAGAGAAGAAGGTGGCGTGAATCAGCTGCCGTGCAGGGAAGGCTGGGTGGGCAGCCTGTCTGGCTGGAGGAGCATTGTGTTGGTGCTGGGGTGCGAGCCAGCCGTGTGGAGCTGTGTGTGGGAGGCACGGGTTGATTAGAACACAATTAATTGCTTTCTTAGAGTGCAAGAGCTAGGGCTAGCTAATGAAGTTAGCCAGCAGTTTTTAAACCAAAGTACCTTTTATATCATGGCGTTTAACTGTGTTACTGAAGATAATGGTTATGGATTGTTGTAGAAGCCAAAGCAGAAATGGGTTCAAAAGGGAAATGGGTGAGTTCACAGGACAAAAGTCCATTTGTGGTTATTGGTGATGATGGTTTGATATATGGTTTGGTTTGGTCCCTAAACAGGTAAACGTGAGGCAGAAGGACGTTATCCTGTCCCAGGGAAAGGAGCAATTTCCTGGGTCCAGTTTCTTGTATTTGCTCCCTAAGCATTGGGACCAGCCATGGTTGATGCAAACCCTCGCTGGACAGACGACCGTCCCTCTGTCACGGGACAGAGGTTCCAGCGCAGCTGGGTCTGGGGACGTTCCCTGCTCCTTCTGTCAACACCCTGCATTTGGCGAGGATATACCTAAGGAATGGGGCTTTTCTGAGCTGGTTAAGCATGTGGGTGTAAGCTAAGGCAGGATTTGGCACATTAAGTTTATAACGTGGATCTAATTAAGAGAAGATGTGCGTTTCCTCAACTTCAGTGTTGTTATTTATTGCATTAACTAGAAGGCAGAGACAGTGGCCACTTTGCTTGTTCCTGTCTGCATGAAAGTTTATCATTCGATTCATTTCACTTTATTTTAGCTTTGCAGAAGTGAAGACGAAAATCACTGAAGTTAACAGCGAGGTAGCAGGAACAGTGAAGGACATATGGGTATGTAAGGGAAGCAGATGGCCTATCTGACTAAACCACATCATATAAGTTTATGAGTCAGGCAGGTGCTCTTTCCTGCTGTTTTATAGTGATGTCTTAAGGATTTCCCTTCTGATATACGAGGGCAAATCGTCAGCTGAGCCCTTCTCTATCAGAGGCTAATCCAAAAGTAAATCACTCTAAAGCAGCAGGAGAGAGGTCTTGTAAGGCACCCACTATAGAGATATTCTTTTGTTATAAATCATCAGAGTCATGTTCTTAAGAGATTATGCTGGAAAAAGCAAACAATATAAAAAGGTCAAATACAAATAGTAAAAATGAAATAGTTTTGTTGCCTTCTTGTGTCTGCTCAGAGGAGAGACCACTCAGCCCAGGAGGAGAGGTGGCTCCTCGGTCTCAGCGGTGCGTGGCGGGGGGAACGGGCAGCAGGGAGCTGTGCCCCCCAGCCTGAGCTCCGGGCCTGTCCCTCGGGACGCCAGCACCTGTTTTGCTGTGGCTGTGAGCAGCGGGGCTGGGTTGGAGAGGCAGGAGCAGCCGCTGGCATGGGCACCCGATCCGCTCACAGCTTTGGTGGGCTTGTCTGCTCCTGGTGGGAGCCCATGGGCTGCAGCAAGGCAAGAGGGTTTGCTCAGCTGCCTCTGGATTGAGCCTCACAGAACCTGGTTCATGGGTAATGCTGACACTCATTGCTGCTTGTACTGCTGCTGGGGAAAACCCTCTCACCATGATCCTGCTGCATGATCTGCGCAGGCATTAAACTGCTTTGCTGCAGCTCCCGATGTAATATCAAAACTTTAGGGAAATGTAAGTGAAAGAACATGCACGCTACTGGCCTGCCATATGGATGTGCTGTCTGAGGCTGGTGGTGATGTGTCAGCTCAGTGGCACGTCCCGCTGGGCAGTGCACAGTGCTTCGTTTTGCAGGCGAGATTTATTCTTTGTGCTTTAGTGCAACCTGAGCCTCTGCCTCACCAGGTTGGGAGCACAAATCCATCCCCGAGCTTTCCTGCCAGGAAGGTGCTGGGCAGTGGTGTCCTTCACGGCTGGGGCTGTCTCATCAGCTTTGTGTTCGCCCTTCAGCCTGCCCTGGTCGGAGCCCTGCGATGTGAGGCTGGGGAGTGGAATGAGTGCCCTGTTCCCTGCACTGCCTATCGGAGTAATTGGCTGCAGTTAAGACTGCTTCCAGAAAACTGGGTTTCTCGTTTGGAGGGTAAGATGGCAAAATGTTCCTGCTTGGGGGTGTTAGGAATCCCAGCAACCATCTGCGTGAGTCAGGACAAACCAGGGCACTGGTCTTGCCTCTCCCTCCCACTGCAGCTCGCCCTGGGTCGTGGTTTTCACACGATGTCTCTGGGGAGGCTGCGTTTTGCTGTGAGAATGGAGGCCTTGTACAGTTTACATTCTGTCATGGGGCAAAGGTGCAATCACTCGGCAATGCTAGTAAACAGCTTTGCTGTTTTCTTTTCCAGATCTCGAAGTGTAATAGTTGATAATATGAGTAAAACCACCATAGCTGTTGTTGGGGACTCTGACACACTTTGGCTCTTTAATGTGACATTTCCACATGGGCGGCCGTGAGCTCCGTCTGGCAGAGCGGTGGGCACTGCACACCCCACTGTTGCTTTAAAATAGGTATAAATACTGCTTGGCTGCCCACAGGCAACCCCTTTTCTGTGGCATCCCTGGCTTCCCTGCCCTCTGAAAGGCAGAGAGCTTAATTATAGCAGGGGCCTGCGGTGCGACCCGTCCCTGGCTGCCCGTGGTGGGGGCTGCGGGCTGGCATGGGGATGGCAGTGGACAGTAGCTCCACGGGCTGCAGGCTCCTGGTGCCGGTGGCTGCTGCCGCCTTCCCCTGCTCCATCATGTCAGATCAGTAGCAGCATCTCTGCTGCCAGATCATGAGCATGTGCCTCCCCGCAATTATATTTAGGCCGTTGGCTGTCCCTGACACAGACTCGGATTAGGAGTCCCCGTGCTGACACGCTGACAGGTCGGCCTTGTTCGGTGTCCAGTTAAGTGTGCGATGCGCCGCTGTGCCTGCTGGCGGGCTCAGCCCCTGCCCGGCAGCCCTGCAAAGTGGGTCAGACACGGTGGGGCTGGGGGCAGAGCTGCTGCGGGGCTGGGGAGCCACTGGCTCTGCAGGGAACCAGACGCTTCCCTGGTGGCTGCCAGCCCGGTGCATCCCCCCGGCCTTTGGGGTACCCCCGCTCTCAGCCCCACGGGGTGCTCGCAAACCTGGCTGGTAGTACCATGTTCAAAATGCACCAGTGGGGAGTGCAGCAAACAGCGCTCAAGGAAGGCACGTCGTCTTCTGTTATCCGAACAACCATATTTTTCTCCCATACATGCACCTTCTAGCTCCACCAGGTAAATCTGGATGCTAATGGCAGCAGTGTCCCCTGCTCTGCATCTCATCCTAATTCACGGAGCAGCTCCAGCACCTGGTGCACTGGCTGCGCCCGGCTGCTCGAAGGAAAACCGGTGTAACCCAGCTCTGTCACAATCCAAACAAAAAAGAAGGTCAAATTCAGGTTGCAGAGGCAACCCTAATTCTGGTGTTTCCAAACTTCTGAATGCTGCATTAGCAATGTAGAAATAATGTCCTTCTAGCACTACTTAATGTTTAGTACAGTTTTATCAGTCTACAGGAGCACAAATTATCCTCTTGCTGAGTTTAGCATTTATAATTTCAAAACTGATGAACTGATATGCTTTCGACTGGGCTTCGCTTTAAAGCACTGCATTCTTCGATCTTGGCGAGCTGTGTGTTTCATGAAGAGCCCCGCGGCTCCCTGGCCACCATGCACCAGGATGCAGTGCTTGGCGTGCTCCCAGTAGCTTGGGGCGAGCCCTGCTTGTCCTTTGCTTTGGGTGTCTCCAAGTGGGCTTGGTCTTGAGGGAGTTTAAAATCTGAGAGCTGGCAAGGAAGGGGAAAGAGTTCTTTGAAGACTAGGTGGGTAAGTTTGTGCGGTTTGTCACGGCATGACAGAAAAGGGCCATTGCTGGTATTAAACCTGGCAGGGATCCTTAGACTCCTCTTGGATCCTGAACCTTTTTTTGAAAATGGGAATATACTTCTGCTCTGTGAAGCATGGGAGAGATGGAGAGTTTACCTTGGAAATATTTCTCAGAAATAACCAAGTAGTTCTGAATTAAATCTTCAATACATTCACCCCGGCTGATGTGTTTGCCAAGAAGAATGGGGGTCTGATCAGTTAACTCTTGGTAAATTTATATGCAACTGAAAATAAGGCTTTCTAGTCAGATGTTTCAGACAATGTTGTGAAGGAAAGGGCCTGTTGTCCCTGGCAGGGCTGGGGTGCTGTGTGCGGCTCGGGCAGACCCGGCTATGGGCTGATCCTGAGTGCCTGCTACAAACAAAGGAAAATTTCCTGTTGCGTTTCTTCCTTTTAAGAGAAACAAAACCAACAGGCCTCCTAGGAAATAAGGTGCAGAAGGTCAGGTTAATGAAGCAAGACTGCACTGCTAAGTGTTGAAACGTTAAAATATGCAAAACTTAACCTCAGGTGCACAGCTCTGACTCTGCCCCCTTGTGCATATTCATTAAAATACAGTCTCTAATTGCATGTCGTAAGTTGTCTGAGCTGCATGTGTCCTTAAGTACAGAAGTGAGAGTTCTGTTGTACTGTTTGCTGCGGTGCTGTGGGTGGGTTGTTGGATGCCAGGGTGAAGGCTGCTGCTCTATTCACATACAGCGCCTGCACTAAACTCACCTGCTGCTTAATCCTGGTTAAAGCCACACAGAAGTGTATGGGATCCCTGTGGTCTCTCTGCTGCTCTGTAAGAGCTCAGATGAGCTCTTTGCATTGCCCTGCGTCTCGATGCAGCTGGAAGGGGTGAATTCGTACAGTGTTTCAGAAGAAATCCTCTGGATGCTGCAGGAGGGTGCTGCGGGCTTGCATCTCTTTGCTGCTGCCCACGAGTGGAGGTTTATCTGTGCAAGACACAGTGACCCGGTGGACAGTCGCTCTTCGCTGCCTGTAGCTGTGGAGCTCTGTTGGTCAGTGCTGGCTGGGCTTTATCCCGGTGTGTGTCCCTCAGCTGTCCCTGTAAAGGGCTGAGAAATTAAAGCTCCAGCAGCATCTCTTGGAGGTAATACCTCTAACCAGCTGGCGGGCTCACCATGAAGAGGCTTTTCCTCAAGTTCAGAAGTTAGGATAGCTGCTGGTATCTGGAGAGTCGTGCTGAAAATGAGAACAGGAACACCTACCACATGAGACCTGGTGTTGCCTCGCAGGAGTGCCTGGGTGAGACATTCCTCAGAGCAGACGGGATCGCTGTATGATGGGTCTCTGGCTTCCCCAGCTGGTGTGGGAACAGTGGTAAGAGGGTTAATGGTGCTGGCATGTTGGTATTAAGGGTGGGGCCCCATCCTGATTAACTTCAGACCAGGTGTTGATTAAAGCAGATTGTATGAATTCCAACCAGAGCTGGAGGTGACTTACCTGTTTCTGAGGAAAGATTTTAGGTGTCTAATTCTGGTTAGTTGAGGCACAGGGGGCGGCTGCCCCACAGCAGTGTCCATTCTGCTGAGATACAGCAACACTTTAGTTCTGAAATCAGTGATGGAGATGTTTGCTTTAAAAAAGTGTAATGATAAAATGTCTGTCTGGAAAAAAGGTGTAAAATCCCATTTTCCGCCCTATGTACATTGAATACCTCGCCTTGGCAGTGTCATGGCAAGGTGCTTGGATTCAGTTGAAGGTTCAGGTGCCCAACACCTGGTGCTGAGCTTGAACTTAATTGTCTGCTGAGGAGCTCCCCTGGAGCTGGGTTTTAGGGCTGGAGGAGGTTAGATTAAACACGCTTTTTCTTCCAAGGTGACAGTGCAAACAAAACGCTCCTAGGAAAGAGTTAATATTGGTCTGTCTGCAGATGTCCTGATGGAGTGAAGGCAAGCAATGATATTTTATATCATTTTGATATCCGGTCTAAATTAGGCCTGAGGGAAAGACTGTGGCCTATTTAACCCAGCATCTGTCAGTTATCATTATTTTCAGCCAACTTTAGTAGTTTCAAGTATAAAATTTATATCTGGGGGGAGAAGAGGAAAAGAGGCTCGTAGAAGCTGGATTTGGCTACCTCAGCTTTTGTTGAAGTAGTTTGCAGTGGCCTTCTAGGACTTGTTGTGTGACATAACAAACAAATCAGTGGAGATGGCACTGTGGGTGAAACTGGGTGTATGGTCACCAACCCGGACCTGTGTGGAGGGTGGCACGAGGAAGACAAAGGGAGGATGTTAGTGAGGTTTTCGGGGATTAGTCTTGCGTCTGGATAGTGTTTGGTTAATTGCATTGCAAGAAAAACTGGAATTTGATTGTGAAATTTGATGACGATATAACCACCTGAACTTGGGCTTGCTGGTTAGCAGAGAACAGGCGTTTCCGTGCTGTCTCTGTGTCATGTGCGGTGTGTGCAGCACGCGAAGGGGACTCTGTCCTGCTCTGCGGGTACCGCTGCCTGCGGTCAGGCAGCTGAGCCATTTTTTTACCTGCTGTCATCTGAAACCAAGCAGAAACCCTGAACTCCTGATGACTGACTAATGCAATTGCCCTTTTATTTCCTGATACTTCCTTGAGAAGCAGAGGGACTCCCAAGCCTGCCCTGTCATAAATCCTTGCTCAGGTGCAGAAAATGGAAATTTCAGTGGCCACGGAGAAACTCAAACCTCATCCTTCCCAGCAGCCTTCTCCGTGTGGCCATGGTGTGGTAGGTGCTGGGTTTTTTACACATTAGGATGTACTGGGTGGATTTTGTTGAGGCAGAGGCCAGAGCTTCACACCTGCTGTGTGGCAGCACCTTGCAGTGCTGCTTCTCGCAGCAGCTCAGAGTAGAACTGGAGAATTAGTGTCCACAGTGCTGCCTTTGTCACCGAGCTGAGATTTGCAGGTTGTGTCAAATGATGCTCGTCCCTCCAACTGGTGTCAAACAAAAATGATTTTAAATTCTCTGGAAGTTAAACCATTGTCCAACGAGAAGGAGCTCCCCTGGTCCTGTGATTTGGGTTAAATCAACTTCTTCCCAGCATGTGGTGGAGGAGCTCCTTCTCTGGTCTCCTGGTGTTCAGGAGTGCCACGCTGGGCTGTGCCCCCTTCCCCCAGGAGCCACCCGAAAGGGTCAGTGGGGCAGGTGTGACCAGTGGTGGGTTTGCTGGCCCAGCACGCTGCCCGCTCTGGGGTTTCGAGGTGTGCCCGTCCTGTCCTGACGAAACCTGCCACGGTGCCGCGTTGTGTAACGCTCTTGTGTAAGCTGAGCAGGGGCGGGCACCAGGGTTTCGGCACCTGAGCCACACTCCCTGTCCTGCTCCCTGTGCTTCCCCACCTGCAGCTGTCCCGAGGTTCCCCAGCCGCTGTCCTGGCCACATACATCGTGATGGTGGCTCCTGGAGCTGCTGCTCAGTCACCTGTTGGTGGGAGGGGTGTCTTTTGGCTGGGGATGTTTGGCACACATGGCCACCTCCTCCTGTGTTTAGCAGCACCTTATCCAGGGACGACAGTAGATGTGGTAGGGGCTGGTTTGTCTTTGCAGGATGTGAAGCCGCCAGTGTTTCTGGACACTAATGAGAGTGGCTCTGCAGGAGCCTCCTTGTTGGGGCAGCGCTGCCTTGCTCTGCCCTGCTCCCTGCTGACATTGCCACGGGCACCGCGCTGCCTGTTGCAGAGCAGTCTGGCAGAGGGAACGCCAGGTCTGCCCCAGCACCGGCTCCTCAAAGGGCTGCTCAAAACAAGCTCAGAGGGGAAATGCATCCCCCTGCCCATGATCACGCTGCGGTGGCACCGGCGCAGTCTGGGACATGGCGAGCAGGCTCTGAATGTCAGCGCATTGTTCATCGCCAGATACGTGTCATGTTGCATTAGCTCAGGCCGACAGCTACCGGTGGGAAAATATTTCTGCGCGTTCCTCGGAGTGCCCCCACCTCCTACAGGCAAGGACTTGTGCAAAACCCTGCCCAGCCATACTGGGGAAGCAGTGAGACCATCTGGTGCCCGCGTACGTGGAAAGTCATCCGAATGGAGTGTCCAAAGGGCAAGCGCCTGTGCTGGTAGCACATTCGTGGCAAAGTGTCTGGCTGTTTAGAAGACAAAGCTCAGTTTTATTTCTTGGTAGCCTCTGCCTGGGGAGAGGAGATGGGCTTAGCGTGACTTATTTGGTGAAATGCAGCGTGCCCAGAGCGAAGGCAGCAGCTGGGAGCTGAGGAGCCCTCTGGTTCCTGCGGAGATCAGAAGCTGGAAGCGTGCAGGGTGTTCGCGAGCAGTCAGAGCAGGACAGAGCTGTCTGTTCCCGTGAGTGCCCTCAGCGCTGTGGCGTGAGGATGGAGCAGGGTCCTGCAGGAAGGACACGGGCTTGCCCACACAGAGGGACTGCGGCCCATGTGCGGAGCCCCGGGGGTTTGCAGGGTTGAGAGGCTTTTGGTGGTGCCCTGTGTGATCCTGCTCTACGGGCTGGGACTCCAGTTCTCATGCCTGCAGAAGCAGCTCTTGGTGGGTTGAGCTCATTCTGTAATGAGCTGGGCCGGTGGCAGCGCAGTGCTGAGCCAGCAGAGCCGCAGCCCCTGCAGTGGGACCTCCCTGCGGCCGTTTGTCTCTCTGGTTCCAGGGCTCTTCTGAGCCAGGTCCAGCACTGGTTACAAGGTGCTGCTGGTGCAGCCGGAGCTGCCAGCAGCAGGTGGCACAGGGAGCGTGTGGGTTGGCACCAGCCCCTGGGCCTCCTGGTGCGCCGGCAGCTCCTGAGGTTCCTGGCGAAGGCTCCTCCAAGCTCTGGCTCACAGGTTCCCGTGCCCGAGCTGCCCCGGCCCTGCCCGGTGCTGCCGTCAGGGCGCTGCCGGGCTCATTATTTTGTTACTCCAGCACCAGCTTCTCTGAGCCTCTCTCTGCTTATTCTCTTCCAATGTCAAAAAGGTGAGGAGGTCAAACACTAATGCAGTATTTCTTTCCTTTCATAAAATGTACCTAGCAGATGAGGAGTGTCAACACCGATTTGTTTTTCAAGTGTTTCTGCAGGATTATTTTCTTGTTAAAAGTGACAAGGAGGTGCAGAACTGTCGGCCTTTAGCCAGGGATGTCATCTTGTCTTTGCGTAGGTGAATGGGCACGAGATGACAGAGCACTTTTTTGTGGGAAAGATGAAAAGTTGATCCCAATTTAATCATTTCCTTAAAAACCGAAAGGAAAATGTGCTCCTCGTATTTTTCTGGTCCTCAGTAATGAGGGGCTGGAGTGAGAAAGAGCTTGTTATGCTAGAGTTAGTGGATATTTGCAGAACTGCTTTCAGTATTGAAGTGAACGGCTGGAATGTGGTAATTCATCTATGGCCTTTGTAAATTTCGCTGCATCTTCTGACAGCAAAATCTGGCGATGGTTCTGGCAAAGGTGAGGTGCTCCCACCATGGTTGGCAATACAGCCCTCGTGGGGAAACCCTCTGGGTTCCAGCTGCGCTCTCAGCACTTGCGCAGGAGCCTGGAGACCCATGGGGAGAAGCCGGGCAGTTGCTGCTGCTGCTCAGGCGCAGTTTTCGGCAGGTTCTGGCGGCAGCACAGGCAGGACGGGGTCACCAGGCTCTGCCACTGTGGCTGTGCCCTCAGAGCTTCCCTTTGCCCGTTCTGTTTCCAGGGGTTTCCTGTAACTGTCAGAGGTGGTGATTAAAACTAGACAGCAAATGTGCCCAGGCCGAAGCTGTGCCATTGGGACACAGGTGAACCGGGAGCTTGGCTGGCGTCACTGAAAGTGCTCTTCTCAATAAATTATCTTTTCAGATGGTCTGGCAGGTCAGTTTTGCCTCCATTTGGTCAGAGTAAGAAAAAGAGACAGTTCTAAGAAGATTTCCACAGCAATACGTCTGAACACAGCCTGCATTTTTTCCTTTAGCAAAGCAAGGCCAGGGACTAGCAACCACATCTTACTTTTTTAGTAGGATGATGAAAATAACCTCCTGTGGCAGAGCCGAATGCTCCCAGACTCGGCAGCTTCGTGCAGATTCCAGAGTGCGGGGATAAGAAGTGCTCGGTGAAAACTTTCTCTTTAATTTCTCTTTCCTCTTCAGAACGTGAGTTCTGCAGTGCTGTAGTGGAGATGCTGCTGGTACGAGCAGAGAAGCTCTTCCAAAGCCCATCAGCTTTATGCTTTCGCACCGGCTTTGGAAACAGTGACCCGTTGGAGTGAAAGTTTCCCTGCTTTTTCTCAGCCCCGTGTGATGTGTGTGCAGACAGGTTGTAAAAATTGACTTTATTTTCTCGTCAGTTGTTAATACCTCATCATGAAGACCGCGCGGTTTCAGGACAGCCTTGCTGAAGCATTTTAGCAGCGAGCCTGTTTGTTCAAGCTGGTAATAAACGGTTTCCTTACATGTAAAAGATGAAGCAAAGGTAGCTTTTGGAAGAGCGCCAGTTTGAAGCTGAGGTGGAATGCTTCTCCCCGAGCCTTTTACTTAAAAATGTGCTCGTAATCAAACAATTTAGCTCTTCATAGAGAAAAGAATGCTGGAAAAACAAGCAAGCTGGAGACAGCATATGAAATGATCCCTGTAGGGAGATGTCAGACAGCAAGAGCAGACAGAGCAGTGTGAAAGCGGGTGAATCAGTGTATTCTTTTGTCATTGCTCCAAGTCCAGAAATTCAACAACTTTGGAGAAAGTTGTAGTTAGAGGAGCAATAAAAAGGCAACTGACTCACATGGAAACAACATCAGTGGAATAAATCCATGCAAAAACAACGGGGGTGAGGCTCAGGCTGCTGCAAGAGAGGCTTTTTGGGAGAGGAGTTCAGTGTGCTCATACCTGTGGTGCTGGAAATGTGGCTATTAGAGCACTCAGGATGAGTTTGGCCTTGTCCAGAACTAAATTAGCAGAAGAAAATAATGTATATCCACCTTCCCATGAGTCCTGGCTTCATTAACAGTGGTGTCATGCCTTGCTTTTAATAGCTTTTGTGATCTTGGGGCAAGGTATTTGAAAGCAAATCAAGATAATTCTTTAGTTTGCAGGAAAACAAAGCAAAACAACCCCCCAAAACCCCACCCAAATGTAAAAGCCCTGAAGTGACCTTGTATTCCAATCGGCTGGTGGTGTTTTGAGACAGGACCGGTGGCGGCACAGCCGGCGCTGCCGCAGCGCACGCTCGGCCCGGTCGCCTCTGTGCGTGTACGGACTAGTCAGCGGGAAATGAGGAATTTCCGTTCTGCAGCTTGAACTGGAGCGCTGAGGTCGGATCCTGCCCCTCACGCCACAGTAAAGCCCACGTAACGCCAGGGTTTGGTGAGGTTTACACTGGTGAGAGCAGAATCGGGTTCCACGCCAGGTGTCTGGGAGGCTGTGACCTTCTGGGTCTGCTGGGGCATCATAAGTTAAACATGTTCTGATTAGCTTGCACTGTAAATCCAGTGTTTTAATTCTTTCCATATGTAAGATTCAGGCTAATAAGCCAAAGTTTAAGACCATGCAATCTATTTGGAATAACCATATGGATTAGGAGTCAGACTGTGCTTTTCTGCTTCTTGTATTTATACTAATATAGAGACGTTTGCAAATGCGCATGTAGCTCATGCTGGTATCCATTTTTTATAAATATGACACCAAATGGCTTGCATTAAAATATTTGAAGAGCAGTAAAACTGTGAAAGTTTCTCTCTTGCACACAGACAGACACATCTGTGAAATGAGGCGTCTCCAGGCAGCACCATTCCTGTCCCCACCCTGGGCTCCTTGGTGGGGCTGGGGACCCTGTGAGGATGCTGGGCCAGCTCGAGCCGCCCAGCTTGCTGCCAGCCTGATGCTCCTGACACCCACGTTGTGGGTGCAGCAGCCCTCAGGGCAGGGGACAGGCTGGATCCACACCTGGATCCAGATCCCGTCCGCGGTGGCTGGGGCTGAGCTGAGGAGCTGGTGGCCATGGAGAGCCCAGGAGCCACCTGTGCCATGGTGTCGGGAGGGGTTCCAGCTGAGGCTCACCCCACCGCTGCCCTCCTGTGTGTGGGAGAGAGCTCTGGAGAGATGAGCTGGGAGCTGGAGATGTGCTCTGATACCGGGGCCTTTGCATTCGTCAAAGTCATTAGGGTTGACCGGTCTTTGCAGTTTCTTGTTTCTCCTGGAAAGGTCACCTTCCTCCTGTCTTTCCCTTGTCTCACCAGTTTGATTCTTTCTCTTTCCATTTTTCTGCCTTTCTCTTGATTTGAAATATTGAAAGAAAAATAGCAGCGCTCTGCTTCTGAAGCTTTGCTCTTGTGCTCTGCGGTGAACGTCCCTCGGGAGAGGGTCAAACAAGCCTATTTCCAATCATCTCTTCTCCCAGTACCCACCAGCGCTGGGTTGGTGGTGGGTTTATGAGCTCCCAGCAGCCTCTGGAGTCCTCTTTGCTGCTGGCTCCAGCTGGTCACCAGAAGCACCGACTGTCTCCCCGCTCCTCATAGTGTTTCTTGTGGGATGTGTTTGGGCTGAGGGCGGGAGCCTGCGCTGCTGGCTGTTCCCAGGGTACCAAAAGCATCTGGGCTGGGATTATAAAGCAGTCGCCTTGTCATGGGAGCCAGAGTCGGGTCTGTGCGGGTGCTGGAAAGTGTTCCCGAGTGGGAGTTGCGCTCTGCCATCCGTCATCCGCGCAGTCGGAGAGGAGGGAGTCAGCGTGAGACATGGCAACTTCTTCCTCCCTGTCTCCAGCATTAATCTAAATGCCAAAACGCAGACCTTGTGGAATGCACAGGCTGCGGCGAGCACCAGCCTCTAGTTCTACACACCACGGCAGTGTCCACAGGTAGCGTTTCGCACACACCCCATGCTGTCACGCAGCTTCCAGGTTGATGCCACCAGCATGGCTGGTTATCGGTGCCGTGTTGGGCTGTGTCGAGGAGCCGCTCACCGCAGAGGTGAGGAGAGAGCCCGGGGAAAGGGGAATGTGGAGACACTCCCGACACTGCACTGGAAATTGTTTATTGAAAGGAAAGGATCATATTACACTCAATTTTTGCTGAGTTTATCTTGGTTTTTATCAGATTACACACGGGATAACTCATCAATATTGTGATCCTGCTGACATATAAGTGAGCCACTGCATAATTCATGGCTGCTGCAGGGCTCCGGCAATGGGAGACACATATTTAATTAGACACTTCACCATTCCGCTCTTCGGGAGCAACCCCAGGGTAGCACCGCGGAGGTGGATGCTGTGGTGGCCCTGCCTGTCCCCAGCATCCCCGCTCAGTGTCAGGAGCACTATGTCCTGGCTTCATGGTGCAGCACTTTTCGGGGATACCGACCGTGCAGCCCTGGGGGTGCCAGACAGCAGAGCCCTGCAGAGCGCCCAGCCCCTGCTGTCCTTGGAGAGCCCTGGCGCTGAGAACGGGCTGTGGATGCTGCCAGGGAAGAGCAGGTTCCCCAAGCCATGCTGCCCTTGGGATGGTTTATACCATCATTGTTGTACCACTGTTCCTAATCTCCTTCCCAGGGCGAGCAGCATCTGGAGGGGCGAGGACTTGTGTTCGCAGGGGCTCAGTGTGACCCCCTCCCCAGCACTGCCCTTTGTCTGGCCATGTTCAAGGCAGTGTGTGTGTCTCCCTTCCTATCACAGGCTGTTTGAAAATGTATCGGGGATAGGGAGAATTTTTTTCCATTTTTGTGGTGCTTCCCTCCATTAATTTTCTGGCTGTAGTACATTACTCATGGATAATTAAGAGTGAGCTATTAATACAACATTTAATATTCAAGTGCAGTGAAGAGGAGAGAACAATAAGTCAAGGAATCATATACTACAAGACGTTTTGGTTTAGTGATGATTTTTTTTTTTTGCTGGCTTTGGCTATCAGAGCATAGTGCTGCTTCCATTTAAGTATGGTCCCGAGAACTTCATTTATTGATAGAATACAAATAGGACATTAAATCAAGGGAAGTGAATTTGAATTGCTGGCTATATATACAATTATGAATGGGATTGGCTACTTCTATCTAGTGTATCTTAGGTTAGGAGAATTGTGTTAGAGACCACTAAAGAGAGCTTAGAGTGTCTTAAAATTAATGAGATTGAAGTCTGTCTAGGAAAAAAAAAATAATGCTAAAATGCAGCTTTTGCATTAGGGATGAAAAGAAATTGCTTTATAGAAGTGGTCATGCTTTTTCCAGATGGAGAAATGGGGGGCGGGTGGGCCGTGTACCAGCATCAAATAAACACGTCTCAGCCTCAAGTGCTGCTCTTTGCTCCGCCGACCTCCCACACGGGATGGATTGGCTGTGGGAGAGTGGATAAGGAGGCATCACCGCACCTTGGCACAGCCTGTCGCCGGGTTCCCAGCCTGCTCCTTCCCAGCTGCCGCTGGCTGCTCCGAGCGACCGGGCATCTGCAGAGCCCCCGGGATGGTGTTTTGGGGTAACCAAAGACTATTCTCCTGTCCCCTAAAGGTTGTGGATTTGTGTGTTCCATGTCTGCAGCGCGGTGCTTGCTGGGGTGGGTTCTCAGGCAGTCACTTTGCAGGGGTGCGCTGTGGCATTTCAGACCAGCCACAGAGTGCATTGCATCCTCCTTGTGCCACAGGTCTGCCTGTGTTTGGGAGATGTGGAGGGAGGTTTTGGTCTGTGAGCATCCCATCTGAAACACGTGCTGGTGGTGGCAGCACGTGCCTGCCCCGAAACCTCCGCTCCCTGGGCCAAGGCTTGCTGGGGCTCTGGGCTGGAGATACTGCCCATGGCAGAGCAGGGCAGTGAGACCCCCACGGTGGAATGGGGTGGCTGGACCCCCACGCTGGGCAGCCCTGGGGGCAGCCAGAGTACCAGCGCCGTGCTGAGAGGCAGCTCTGCTGTGCCGCACCGGCAGCTCTCCAGAGATGGCGCCTGTAAAGATGTCACTAGTCAAGCACATGTAAAGGTTGCCATTTACAAGCAAGTAATTGCAAGAGTTACCACACAGCTGTCTCCGCGACAGTGCAGGATATTGTTATTTATATCCCCACCGTTCGCACGCTGCTCGATCGCGTGTCCCTGCCCCCAGGCAGAGCAGCAGAGCTGCTGCCTGCAGCGAGCACCACTGTGTCGCGGTGCCCTCGGCTGCTGCTTCCCTTGGCGAGAGGGCTCTGCCGCTGAGGAGCGGGTTTGTCCATAACTTGTGCACTGAGTTACATGGTTCAGATCTCGCACATTCTCATGTCCCAAAATAGGGCTTCCTCTGGCTGTGCCCGAGGTGCCCAAGCACACACACGTGCCTGCACAAGCACCACACGTATGTCACTACTTATGTGTTATTTGTTTTGAGTTGAATGATGGGTTGCTTACAGATGGCCAAGGGTAAGTGTGCTTCTGACCGTTCTTCATGTGGGTTTTTTATAATTAATGATGATCCTGCTAATCGTGTCAGTTTTTTTAAGGGTCTGTTTTCTCCTATAGGCGGGCTCCATGCTCCGGAATCCTAAATGCAAAGTCCCTAATCTCTGTAGGGAGAAAAAAAGACCAACTGTTCCCAACCATTCTGAAATAGGGAATGTAATTAAACATAGGCACTGTATTGATTACCAATTAAACAACAACAAAACAAATTATTTACTAGTGTAATAAAAATGTTGTCATAGTGCTGACAGTATTTAGACACAAAGCCTTCCTGCATCCAGGGTGTGCACACATTTGTAAGTGTCCTATAAACAGCTGCCTTTGTCAATGAAGAACCTGAATTAGAGCTGCCTGTTGCAGAATTGCGTTTGCACCTTTGGACATCAGAGTCTGCTCAGCAATTAGGAAACGGCCATTTCCAGCAGTGGCTGCTGACTGGTGGGTCCAGCACAGGGGCCATGGTGAGTGGGCTTGGGGATGCTGGGGGAGCAGCAGTTCTCAGTCTGCCAGCATGCAGAGGGGGCCAAAGGGTTGGCTGGGAACAGGAGTTGTCTTTCACCGCTGGTTTTGTACTGGGCTCACTTGGCTGTTCACTGGTGGAGGGACTTGCTCAGCTTCAGTGTGAGAGAGACTGAAAAAATACCGCTAACCCTAACGTGAGGTTCTGCTCTGTGCCTTGGGAGTGCTGCGCAGTTGCTGTGGCATTCGTGACCACACGCGTGTAGTGTTGGTGCAAAGCAGCGTCACTTTGTGTGGCTTCCCCGTTTCTGTGGGTTGGAGCGGAGCGAGTGTGTGTGCACGAGTGTGCAAGCGTGGAGCTGAGAGCAGGCATCTGGGGGAGGGGAAGGCTTCAGCAAACATTTCCTTACCAAAACAGCCCTGACCTTTGCAGGGCCGGAGCTGTCTGATGCAACAGGCTGAACCTTTCCAGACGCCAGCTCCAACCTGAAATGCTCCACAGCAGAATTGATGGCCACTGTATTGTCCCCGGTGTTTACAGCCAGTGCTCACCCAGCCACTGCCAGAGGATGGAGAGAAGGGTCTAAAAGACTGAAGTGGGAGCTGCAGTCTGTTTTTCTCACGCGTAGCCTGGATCGGTGTTGGCTGGTGCCCGTGGGTGCTGTGCCATAGACAGCCATGCACCTCAGCTCTGCCATTCGGGGAGCCGCGGGGGCCGATGAGGGGCAAAGGTGCTGCTGTGGACAGATGCATTCATTTTGACCGTAGACAGGAGAGTCAGCTTTTCCATGCTGGGAACTCAAACCCAGTTCATCAGAACCAAGCATGAGTTTATTTGTCGGCACCTCCGGCGCATGGGCGGGAGGCACCACGCTCCGGGGATCGGTGCCGAGAGGGGTCGTCGCTGCCTGGCGCTGCGGCAAACCAGCTGCTGGATACAGAGATGCTGTTGTTTCTGTGTCCTGCGGTGAATAAAATTAAACAACTCTTTATTTCTGAATGACAGCCCAGGGACTGCACTTCTGCTCTGGCTTGGTGTGAAGTGGCTTCATCCCTGCGCGGGTCCTCTGGGGCCTGAAGCCCTCGATTCATTAGTTGTCAGGCTTGTAGGTGGATTCTGCATTAGGCCTTTAATTTAGTGTATTGCCATGGGCTACTGACCACATGACACGGCTCAAATGTGAGCAAATCTAACGAGGATCCAGGACTGCTCTTTAATTTGGTGAGAATAACAGGGTGAGCAGGGGCCCGGAGAGTGTTAATCATGAAGGAAAACTGGCTGGAACCAGATCAGACGGTGCTCGGTGCAATGCGATGGAGAGGGAGCGTGGAGGCTGAGCAGAGAGCCCCCATATCCCGTGGGGTGGCCGAGGTCCTGGCAGGCCTGGCTGTCCCCTCGTGTCCTTGGTGACCATGGGGAGGGGACGGTGACGCTCCCTGGCTGTGGAAGTGCCGGACGTCTGCTGTCCTGGCGAGGGGCAGCGGCAGAGGCCAGTCCCAGCTGCCACCCACCCACGCCGTGGTCCCGCGTGGAGCCCCTCGCTCCTCGCCTTGAGCAGTGTCCAGTCCCCACGGTTAGATTTGTTTTGTACAATAAACAAATTCACGCTGCTCTCCTGCTGGCTGTTCCTGGATGAGGCCAGCTCCCCTCGGCATGCAGCGCGCAGATTTATTGCGTTATATTGGAGCGGTGCCTGAGCTTGGCTGGTTTCTTTAAATCTTCCTTTTTGGAGAGGGGTGGGCTTTGGGAGAGGGGGCACAGAAACCCTCTGTAGTAATTCCTGTTGACTGCAGTGACCAGCGAGGCAGAACTGATCAACTGCAGAGTTCCCTGCTGCTCAACTCTGCGAACAAAGTGCTTACATCTGCTTTTGCACTAATGGGAACTTTATGGACTAGCGTGTCCCCCCCAAGGAACAAATTCCAATGAGGTCAGAATCCAGAAAGTTGCCACTTGACACCAGCCGTGAAGCCCTGAGCCAGCCGGAGGAGGCCAGTTTGCACCAAGGACCTTCTGGGGCAGGAGATTGAACGCTATTGCGTGCAACTGATAGCCTAAGGCCTCCCGCACGCCGCGGCTGCCGCCCCCTGCTCGGCCTGGGGCCCTGGAGCAGCATGAGGACACCGTGTGGAGCCAGGCATGGGGTCCTGGCACTGAGCGAACGGGGAGCTGTGACGAGAGGTGGGAAACTCCAGGTCCTGTTCGCCATTAGCGTGGCCTTACTTGTACCACTCATATGCATGATCACATCAATGATGTGATCAGTGTGCACAGATGCTTAATACCGATATGGAGCTGCTGGCGTGGGCAGCCAAGCCAGCGTGTTGTGGCTGAGCAGAGCTGGCAGGGCACGGCACTGCTGAGCTGCCGGCACAGCCTGACTCACCAGCTCCATTTGCTGCTGTGGCAAAGTCCTGTGCCAGATCTCCACAATATGGGACTGGGGGCTGGTGCCAAACCTGCTGGTCCTTGGAAAGCTGCTGCAACCTTACCCTGCTGAGCAGCCCCTGGTCTTGGGGACCCCCAGCACCTCTGTGCTGGGGCAGCAGAGACAGGTCCCCTCTACAGTGGAAGCATTTTGAAGGCTGAGAAGGGGATGTCTTTGCAGAGCCTTTCTGTTGTCCTTACACAGGCTCATCGTCCTCTGGTGGCTCTGCCCTGTGCTGCTCCCCACACCTCTGCCCAATGTCATGCTGGAGCGCTGGACTGTGCGGCTGCTGTGGGGCGGTGAGCTGCCGGGAGCATCCCCAGAGCATGGCATCTCATCTCCGTCCTTCGCCTTGCTCAGGGCTCTGTCTGGTTTTAGCTCTAAAAGCAAGCCTGCCCTGTCCCCAGGTCCCCCCATGGCACAGGGACAGCTTGGATGAAAGCACCAGGGTGCAATGGCGCAGGAGGACCAGAGGTGGATGATGGGGAATGAAGGAGGCTGTGAAGGGGATGGCAGTGGCAGGTGGGGGGCTGTCCGCTCCCTGGGGAGATGCCCCAGCCCGTGGCTCCCACCACCCAGTGTGGGGCTGCGTGTCCTGTGCCGAGCACACCCGCACACGGAGCACCACACTCTGCACCCCGGCTGTGGGAGGGAGGGCGGCTCCCGCTTCTTGTCACTGGGGATGTGACCAAGGTGTCGCAACCAGCGGGAAGGGGCTCCTGTCCCTGCCCGGTGCTGCCAGCTGCTTCCAGTGGCCAAACGCTGGCTGTGCCGGCCTGGCTCCCGTCTCCTCCCCGCTGTGGTTTGCCACAACCGCGGCCTCTAAGCAAACTGAAAGGCGATTTCAGAACAAGCAGCGGTGAATGAATTCTGTTTTTCTCAAGCATTTAGTGTTGCTTTCAGTTTGCTTTGATGATGTCTTCTCACAACTAGTGTAAACAGACTGCGCAACGGGGAGCACTCACATGTGTACAAGAAGCTGCACATGAAAGACAGAGGCATCTTGAAAGCTGTAATAACGCTCTGAGTGCCAGTTAAAGGATTTGTCACTAAGAGCACTTTACAGATAGAAAGAACTTATTAACTAGTGTGACTAACAGCTTGCAAGGTTTAATTGATGTGTATTTGTTGTCCTTTTATATCTCTCCCCCTCGTCTTCCTCTTGGCACTGACTCCAGCAGTTGCTGGTGCAGGAGTAGCAGCCTCTGCGCTGCCTGAATCAGTACCAGGAATAAAAGCAAGGCCGGTCCCTTCCCGAGTGTCCCCGGCCCTGGGCTGCGGCTGGGGCTGCAGTGGCCCCAGGAGCTCGGCCCTGCTGTCCGGTTCCCCCCTTAGGAACTGAGCCTGAGCTTCTTTTCTTGCTCTGGATTCTGTTATTCCTCCCTAAGTGATGCTGAGTTTTTGAAGATAAAGCTTTTCAATGCATGAATAGTATGGATAATTAATGTTTCTGCCAGACAGACTACTCATTGCAAGATTGATTGACTATTAAGGTCATAACGCAGAAGCCACCCACACGAAACAAACAGGCTAATGTTAGACTTCAGCTTAAGCCGAGAGTTGGTCAGCTGTCCACGGTCACAGTGGGGGCTTCCAGTCATCTGTCAACAAGTGATTGATTGATGTGGACACCTTCCAATCTTATTCTGATTATTCTCAGCAGCTTGCCTGGTGGCCATTTTTCAGGAGTTGGCAGCACTCAGACCTCCAAGACTCAATGCGATGACTGCATGGGGGTTAACCCTTTCCTTTGATCCGAAACGTCTTTGTTATGGGCAACAACAGCAGCACACGAGGGGAGGATTGTGTTTGTGAGCCCCGATTACAGAATACACTGGGAAACTCCCTGAGATCACAGGCGAGAGCGATGCTTTGACTTTCAGACATTTCTAATTGACTTGGCCCCAGTAAAGCTGTGAGTGGGGATCTGCGGAGAATCCATCTGGAGCAGAGCTGATCCAGCTTTCTGACCGGCTTCTCTGTCACGCTGTCTTTTGCGGGCAGTTCAATGTGCCACAGTGTAAACCGTGTGCATCAGGGTCCCAGCAGCAGGAAGGCAAACTCTAATATTAAACTCAGGTAGGAGAGGGTTTGGTATTCAGAGGGAAAAAAAATATATATCTCTGTAGTAGCCTGTGTGCATGTTATACTTGGTGTGTGCACACACATGCCAGTGGGAAAGTGAAATTATAAGTACGTATGCTACCTAGTGTATGTTTACGATATATAAATATGTTCTAGAGTTCTTTTGGTTGCAGGCGTGTATGGCAGGTTTCCATTTCCTTGTATGTTTTGAGCAGTTTTAGTTTAACTGTTTTGGAGGGCCCTGACACCTGGCTTCCCCTTCCCATACACTTTCCATCCATGGTTTTAGCATTCATGACATACCCTGAAAAGCCCACTGTGGCGAAACATCAGGAGCCCTTTCTCCTCCAAGAGCTGGAACTCTATGTAACTCAAGTGCATCACTGTGTTTTTCTGGTGTAGTCCAAGTGCTGTAACGTAGCTGAGCTGGCACAGAGCTGTTGTGCACAAGGTTGTGACAGGAGAGCTGTGCTAACCTGCCCTGGGTGCTGGTGTGGTGCCATGCACGCCTTGGGATCCCTGCACAGGCCCTGGCAATGGGCTCATTTGATACTTTTCCTGTGGAAGATGCTGCAGGAGGCCCCGATCCAGGCCCCTGTGCATCAGCCTCTCTCCTGACCCAGCCAGGACAGGGTCTGAAGCCAAATGGAGCTGCTGCGAGCTGGGCTTCTGTAACCACGGCTGAACTTTGCTGATCTCATCTGCTCTCCATCTCTTGCAGGTGGTGGTCTGTCCCAGAGCCATGCAGACACCCCTTTGGCAAGTGTCCCCATGCAGCACCTTGCTGCCGACTGTCACCAGAACTCCAAGGAGCATCTGCTGCAGCACAGCTGGGCACGTCCCTCTGCAGAGCTGTGGTGCTGGGCTGGCTCCCTGGCAGCTGCACTGGCCTGCACTTGAGCCAGCACCTGAGCCAGCACCGTGCCCGACGGTGGGACACCTGGTAGTCTCCCCATGGAGGGCAGGATGGACACATGTTTCATCCAGACTTTGCCCACAGGCAGGTGCACCGTGGTTGTGCTGGTGGAGAGAGTGAGGTGGGGTGTATATAGGTTTGTAGGGATGTGCTGTGGGCTGGCTCTGCTTTGGGAGGGCTAGTTTTATTGCATGAATACCATTAGCTGGTTGCTTGCACGGTAACCTGTGGTTGTGTAAACTGAAACAGGACACTGAAATGCCACGTGCCCTCCCCAGAGTCTTTCCAGGGCACAGCAGAGCTACGTGAGAGCTCCAACCCTCTCAACTAGGGCTCTGGGGGCTGTTGGTCTGAGTGTATGAAAAAGCTTTTGCAGCAGCACCATGGCCTCTCCCCTCTCATGCTTGTGTATTTGGTTCCTGCTTGGCTAGGCAGAGGGGGTCATGTCAGAAGAAGGCCTGCGACAGTAAGAAAACGAGTCTGCAAAAAGCAAGTGAGCTTGTCCATGGAGTTGTATCAAGAACTGGTCCCAGCAACGCGTGGTCCCAGGGCCCTTGGCTGAGCTGGCAGAGTCAGTCAGGGTGGGTCCAGTGACGGCAAGGTGGCCTTGGTGTCCCTCTTGTGACACGCCACATGCTGTTCTTTGTCCTGGTGTCCCCTGCAGGTTGGCCATCACCCAGGCTGCCTCCACAGAGCTGTACCGGCTCCAGGAGCCTAGCCTTGGTCCTCTGTCACAGCATGGTGCAGCACCGGGTCCGCTGGGCAGGATCTCCGCCACACCGAGCAAAGGCTGTGACAGCTGCCGAGCCAGCAGCCTCGCTGCTGCGGGCAAGGGCTGGCAGGGAGCAGCCGCAATGCTGCCTTCTGCACCAGCCTTGGTGTCCTGGTTGTGTGAGCCCAGCCAGCGTGGCCTCGGGGCTGCTCCTGAGGCCATGGTGGTATAATAACACTGATGAAAAGCTGATTAATCCTTGTAAGCGAGCTGCAATAGCTTCCCTCTAGAACTGAAGAGATTACCACTGATTTGTCATCCTGATTGTTTCAAAGAGAGGTGCAATTAGTTGCTCTAATTTAGCTTCGCTTCTCACTGAGTGGCATGACAACTGGGATGTAATCAGTAGATCCGCACGCGATGGCAGCCACGGCCGGTGCAGCTGTGCCCGCCACCATTTCACGTGCAGTGGGTGGCCGCCAAAATGGTGGAGCATCACGTGTGTGGTGTGTTCGAGGGGCAAGGTCCCTGATGCCACGTGGCCATGGTTGCGGTGCTGAGCAGTGCAGCAGGCGGGTGGCTGGTTTTGCAGCTGCCACAGGAGGTGTCGGGCAGTGCTGCAGGGACAGGCACCCATGCTGGAACTGGGGCTTGGCCGGTCCCACGCCAGGACTGCGGTCTCACGGGTGCTGGTTGCTCAGGAGGCTCTTGGGAAGATGCAGCGTGTGCTCTCCTGAGACCCCCATGCAGGTGGTGGGTTGCAGTGGATGTGAGCATGACATTGCACTTAAGAATGGAAGGAAATTTTGGTTTTCTTACTCTGTGTCCCCCAGCTATCGTCCCTGTTCTTTGCCAGCTGCAATAAAATCAGTGCAGGTAGAGGAGTGGGTATTTGCTTGAGGCTTCTCCCTTTCTGAGGACTGTCTTTACTTCAGAAAAGGTGCAAAGGCACTAAAGAAGGGGTCGTGGCCTGTCCCTCCAGCACGCTGCTGTGGGTCAGCAGCCAAGCTCCCTCTGGGCAGTGAGGAGGGAACACATGGTATTTCAAAATATGTCCGTTTTCAGTGAAACAAATCACATAAAAATTCAATTCAAAATGAACAAAATAAAAATGCTTTAAAAACAAAACCTGCCCTTGGCTATTTCTTGGTTCTTAGCTGTCTCTTTTTTTTTTTTTTCCCTGGGAAGGCATTTTGTTTTGAAGGGAGCTGGCTGTGGGTCTTGGCGGGGCGGCCAGGAGCAGCTCTGGGCACCAGCACCCCGGCCCCTGAGCCCCCGGCCAAGCACCGCGCAGCTGCTCGGCTCATGTTCCCCGGCGCTGCCTGTGTCACTGCAAGGTCGCGCTTCACCCGGCTCTGCAGCCTCGGCCGTCAGCTGTCGTCCCCCACGGGACTGGCAGCACAGGGGACCCGCGTGGTTGGCTCTGCGCGACAGCCCCCGCGTGGGGCGCATCGTGGGGCGCAGCGCAGTGCCACTTTGCTGCCTGAGGCACCGAGGCCAGCGTGCCGCTCCTGCCTGCTCTGCCCATCCCGTGTTCTCCTGGGCAGCGCCAGGGAGCGTGGCTCAGCTCTCCCCAGCACACAACCACGGCCGCCTTGCCACCGCGGCCACTGCGCTGGTGTCAGTTGATCCGAAGGGCAGCTGGGGTCTCGGCGGTGCCAGCTGGGCCAGGCCAGACAAGTGCCATTGGCCGGGACACGTTCCCCGTGCCTCTCCTAGCTCAGGTCAAGGTTGGCCTCTGAACTGGCTGAGGGACCGTCTGGCACAGGCACCACCAGCAGGACATTTGCAAATGCTCCTCTCAGCTAAATATAAGCCCCAGTAGGAAGCCTACCTCTTGCTAGTTTTATGTTTCTTGCCTCTGCCTCTGTGCTTCTTAAACCTGGCGGCAGGCCCAGCTGTCTCTAACTCTAAGATGAAAATACCCTTGCAAATCCCACTCATAAAAATACCTGCTGTATTCCCAAAACATGCCTGAGATAGCTTCCAGAGAGGATGGGGAGCTAAAATAAGATGCATGAGCTCAGCGCCCCATTTTCCACTGGCCCCAGGGTTCCCGTCGCTGCAGCACACCGTGCCATGGACTGAAATGGAAGTGCTGCAGCACTGTGGTCCCCAAGCTGAAGGTAAATGAGCCGCCCTGTGAGTGGGAGCAGAAGGCTGCTCTGCCCTGGGAGGCCCATGCCAGGCTGGCGGTGCCACCACCCTGGGGACGGGGATGCAGACTCTGCTGCTGACACCAAACCCTCCCCATGTCACTCTGTGACGAACCTTTGGCAGTGGGGACTAAAGGGGGGACATGAATCTGTCATGCCTGCCTAAAGACCACCTGGGAACCTGAATCTCGTCCTCTTCTAAAATGCCCTGTTAGGGTTTGTGAATGTATCCCAGATCTTTTCATGTGCCCGCTTTTTTTCTTTTTTCTCTCTCTTTAACAGCCCAGTGCTTCTATTTTGACGCCAGGACGTTTCCTGGATCAGACAGATGTCCCCACAGTCACGTCCTGCCATTGTCTCTGCTCGGCTACTCCAAACTGCCCGCAGAGGTGGAGGCTGCTGTGCCTGCGGGTTGTCCCTGGCTGCAGGCTGGGGTGCGGCAGCGTCCCGGACCTGCTGCGGTCTGCGTGTGCCCGGCAGGCTGCTCCGCGCTGTGCTGCTCCCCACATCCTGGAGGGTTTTGTTCCCGATGGAAGATCAGCGGCCAGCACAGTGCAGAGCAAAGCCCTTTCAGGCTCACAACAATGATGCTAATGGGCCCCGGGTGGCCTTTGTGTCCCTGTGAGGCACTGCGGGGGTGACCGGGCAGCGTGGGACAGCATGGGGGTCGTGCAGCCCAGCACCCCTGTGATAACATTATTGCTGAGCGCTTTCCTGGATGCTCTGAGCTGAGCTCTATTTATCTGGGCAAAAGCTGTCCCCTCTCTTTGGACAATTACTCCCTGAATCTCATTTAACACTGGGCTGGATGGCAATATTCAAAGTTAACCACTCCACTTGCATCGCCTTATATGTCAGCAAGTGCTACTTAATGATCTGTGAATGGAGGGAATGCTGGGAATGGGCCGGACCGCGTGTGAAATATCTATCCGGAGTCTATAAATAATGCAGCCTCTTTATGCTTTGCACAGTTCGGAGCTTCATGGGCGGAGCATCTCTCCACTATGACTGGAAGAGCCTGTAAGTGATTTGGGAATGAAACAAAGGAGATGAAATGCAAAGAGAGGGACCATTCAGTTTGTGAAATATCCTGCAAATGTGCGTCAGCTGGTTAGGGCCAGTGCCCCACATGCTGTGCCCACGTGTACCAGGACATGTCCCCGACACTGGCCCTGCACTAAATGATGGTAAAGACATGTTCTCACTGTACCCATTGCAATTGCCAAGTGAGCAGCAGCGTCCCTGGCTGTGTCAGCCCCGGATGGCGAGCGCTCCCTGACCTCGGCTGCTGCTGTGGCCACGATTTCTGGCTTCCTCCCTTTTCCTGCTGAGGAAAAGACCTGGCAGCAGGGAAATAAAGGCGCGTTTCTGTTAAAGCGTGCGTCTGTCTGGTAGGTTTTCTAGGGCAATGTGTGGGTTTCCCTGCGTGTTTGGAAGCTGCCGGTTTTTGTTGGAAATGCCAGGCGGAGGCGGGCGGCATCAGCATTGCACAGCGTGGGTGTTCAGCAGCCTGCGCTGGACACACCGAGGTTGTCTTCTCCGAGACACGCTGACAGCCAAGAAAAACCAGGGCTGTCGCATGCAGACATGCAGAACGGTCCCTTTCCCTGGCGCTGGCCGTTCACCACCTGCCAGGAAAGACAACCTGCCTGTGCCGGGCTGGCACCACTCCCAGCACCGGTGCCATGGCCGGCACCATGCAGCTTCCTGGGTCCCCTCTGCCTGGACAGGGAAGAATCGTGTGAATTTGATTAATTACGGGATACATTTCTGTCATAAACAAATATTGTCATTGCTCTGCATCTCTTGTGAAATTTACTGTATGCAGCGCTCGTGATGACATCTGTATAATTAATAACTGCGAAGCAGGACTAAGCCGGTGTCGCACCAGTGTGGCAATGATTAGGAAAAGCTGCGCCCGTCCCCAGCGCAGCCCCGGTGTTATCTGCCGCGGAGCAGGTGGAGCGGCCCCAGCGCGGGGCTCGCTGCCGGGCTGTGCCTGGCTTTTATTTTTAACACCCTGCTCCCAGGCGGTGACAAGCCTTCGCTAAGTGAGGTAATAGCCAATTGATTTTGTTCCGTTTTGCAGTGGGCAGTAATAAATCACACGGCTTGTCAGGGGGTGTTTCATGTTTTCAGTGAGAGTGTGCCAGCAATTAACCATCAGAAAGCTCTTGTGGCTCCGCTCTTGAAGACGTGGCTGCGGCCTGAAAGTCAGGAATGCGGGGCCCTCCACCACCAAAACAGAGCGGCTGTGGCAGAGATTTACTGGGAGGTTTTATTTCCAGGCTCAGAAGTGGACAGAAAAGGGATTAATTGATTGATGGGGGGGAGGAGCAGCCGCCCCATTCAGGGGCACGGCCGCCTGCGAGGGGACACTGTGGGATGTCCCTGTTCCCGTCCCTGTGCTCCCATCCCCACCACCCCCAGCTCTGTCCCCTCGTACCCAGGGGACCTCCAGCACCAAGGGTACGTGTCCTGAGGAGCGCAGCCTGTCGAGCTGCCGGGTCTGCAGCGGTGCTGGCAGCGGGTTGTGTGATGCGGTTGGGGCAGGACGGAGCTGCCGGGCACTTTCTGGTCCTGCCGCAGCCACTGCCACCCACAGCTGTCCTGGGCTGCGTGTGCCGGACTCTGGGTGCGGGTCCGCTGCACTGGGGTGCAAGGAGGTGAACGGCACCGTGCTGTCCTCCAGCCCCATTTGGCGAGGTGCGGGTGTTATGCCCGTGCGGTGCAGCCTCCGTGGCCGGCTCGGTGTGGTGCCCCTTGTGCCGTGCCCCAGCAGGTACCGCTAAATCCCTGCAGCCCTTGCCAGGCTCTCGGGGTTCGGCGGGGCCGAGGCACGCACAGCGGTGGGCCGGGGGGTCAGCCGGGTCTCCGCAGCCTCCTCCTTCCCCTCGGGCTCCTGCTTGATGATTCCCAGATGGCGATCGCTCTGCTTTTATTCCCCGTAACCTTTGTTCCTCTGGGAAGGCAGAGCGCGGAGTCAGAGAGAGGCTGGGGTGAGGGATGTGGCGGGGAGGGTCGGGACCCCAGGGAATAATACTGGTTTCAAAGCAAGGCCTTTCACAGACCTGATTTGCATTTGGAAATGAGGAGTGACTGCTGTGCATTCAGAGCTGGAGGCCGCTGGTCTCAGGGGGAACCAACGGGAGCAAGTGGTCAGTTGATCCCCGATCAGAATAAGGAGGTGATCTCTGGGGTTAGCGCTCCTCAGCTTTGGGCAACAAAAGAGCCTCCTGCAGCCTGCCCACCACGGCCAGGGTTAGGCTACAGCTTTCCTTCTCGTTGCAGCGCTGCAAATCAAATGTCCAGAAGCACCGAAGAAGGGGGTGGGCGCAGACGGGCACCCCGAGCCGCTGTGTCACTGCTGGTTAGATCAGAGCGGTGCCGCGGAGCTGCCTCCTCCCAGGGCCACGCTCTCCGCTGCTTCCCTGGACGCTGCCGGAGGTGACAGGCTGAACCTCCAGCGTCTGGCGGAGGGAAACGAGTAAATAAAAAAGCGGAGTGGCTCATAAATGGGTGAGGTGGGCACGCCTGGGCTCTCCTGCTGCTGCCGCTCGCCGGGCGCTCTCCAGATGCTCATTGCATGCAATTGCTTTTATTCTAAGAAGCTTGAGACATAATAAATAGGTTAATATTTTTTCTTACTACAACTTTGCTTTTTTGAATCAATTGCAAGAGTAATTTTAAAGGAAGAAAATTAATTATTGGAGATTTTTTTTTCACACGGCTGTCTGCGGCGTAGTCTCACAATCTGTGATTTCATGCCGAAATCCTTCCTTGTCAGTGCAAGAGGATGATGTGCAGAGTGTCGTTGTGATGGGGCAGGGTCTCTGCCAATCTCCTGCAGTGGGTTTGCTGTAGGGGCTGTGCTGATGGAGAGCATTTCCCACCTCATGGTTCCCCTCTGTGCTGGTACAAATAGAAGCAATTTTCCTGCGGACAAAGGGACCAACATGCATATTTGTGTGTGCACGTATGTGATGGCTGGAGATGACCCTTGGGAAGATTCCTGAGTGGTGGGAAGGGCTGTGCCACCTCTACCTGGCTGCCCAATAAGACCAGTTTCCCCATTGGCACCAGTTGCTACAACCCTGTGACTCTGCTGGAGGTGCTGGCACCGAGGCACTGGCCTCCTGCAGCGTGACCCCAGGCATGTCTAGGAAAGGGGCTGTATGTTTTCATGGAAGTGCAGCTGAGATTTCATGGGTTTGTTATGGGTTAAAATTCCAGATTTGACGTTTTTGTCATGGAGCTTTGGCCAGCGAATGCCATGGAGAAATCCCAGCGTGCACAGGCTGCACTGTGCCTGCTCCTGCTGAGCTGGGCTCGTCTTGTGTGTGCAGGGGAGTTCATCCAAATCACTTGGGGTCACCCCATTAGAAATGGGCTCCTGATACCATGGGGTACCCAGCGCAGCCGCCCCATGGCCCAGCCGTCAAGCAGGACCCATCCTGTGGCTGTGGGCAATGAATTGCACGTGGACAGGGGACAGTTGTTTTAAAACCTCCACCATGGGAGGCAGTGACTAGATGGGAAAGACAGCCCTTCCTTCCCCCACACCCCCAGCATTTTTGTGATTTCATGGGAACTTGTAGGAAAAGAGTCCATGTTTCCCGTGGCTCTGGGAAGAGGAGCACGGTCACAGGGTGTGATGGAGAGCAGGATTTCATGGGCCTCAGCCGTACAAGGAGCCTGTTCTGCTCCTGCAGAGGTATCTGCCTGCGCGGGGAAACGTGGCTCATTCCAGAGGTGCTAAAGAAGAGCAGATGCTGCACGTGTCGGTGTGAGGATGAACTCCTGTTAGAGCCGTGTTGGAGCAATGACAGGGAGCCAGATGTGCAGCCACTGCCCATGCAGTGGTGCCAGCAGCAAGGCAAGGAGCAAGCTGGTGGAACCCTGGAGCACACGTGCTCTGGGTCTCCATTCGGAGCTGGAGCGTGCCGAACGCCCATACGGCAAGCTGCGGGGCCGGCAGAGCCGAGCCCAGCCGGGGGCTGAGGTGCCAGCCAGCCCCCACTGCTCTGTGTGGCTGCAGGGTGAAAAAACAAGTGAAAAGGGAAAGATGAAGCTGTTCTGATGGCTGGCTTTACGAGACCTTGAAGCAGTGTGATAGAGCCCAATTATACGTCTCTGTGCGCTTTCTGTGGGCTTTTTCATCTGCACCACACTTCCAGTTTATTTTTTCCATCCTTGCTTTTATTTTCCAACCTCCCAAGTGACTTCTTTGTTACATGATTAATATGTGTTGTGAACTTGCAGCCTGGAGTTTTACGCATTGCTGGGAGCTGCACGGGAGCCGGAGGCAGGTGATGCTCAGTCTCCCACTCCAGCAGCCCTTTTGCTCACAGACTCCGAGGTGGAAGAAAAATTCTGTCTCCACTTGGACTCTATTGCCACAGTGTGAGACTGATTAGGGGTGACACAGCTCACACGAGTCCAGGTAATGCCTCATACGGTGGCAAGTGACCCAGAAACATCCTGGAAAAGTGCAGCCAAGGAAATAGCCCCTTGGAGTAAGGCAGGATGTTTGCAGGCATTAGCTGTCTCTTGAGTCTCAGTGCCCGCTGTGATCGGGAGAGGAGGATTCCCCGGCAGTTTGGTCTTAGGCAACGTCAGTGACTGCGAGTCTGGTCACGGATGGTCTTGCAGAGCAGATCTGCTGAAAAGTCTGAAGTATTTCTTTATAGCTGCAAGAAGCTGGCAGTTTTGTTTAGCTGTTTCAGGAATATCTAAACAATGGTGCTGTGAAACAGCCCTGAGTTTTTCTTTGCCTCGGTGGCGGGGCTCCTTCCTGCAGTATTAATTGTCAATAAAAGTTAAAGGCTGGTGCCAGAGGAGACGGAGGCTCTGGGGGTGTGCAGGGGCTGCGTGCCCTGCCGCCCTCCCAGCACAGGAGCTCCTTAAGCCCCCCCACCCAGATAATGCTGGCTTTATGGGATAACATTGGTTTTATGAGGTAACGCTGGCTTTAACACACATCCCGGCTTTAACACACATCCTCGCTGTAACACACAGGCGTCCTCACTGTAACGCATCCTCGCTGTAACCCAGCGTGCAGGAGCGCAGACAAGGAGCCCGCTCAGGGCAGGGGTACAGTACATGCAAACACACTGTGGTGTGGTCCTGAGGCCGGTTCCTCTAGCAACAAGAAGAAACTGCAGCGCTTGGCCCCTGCTTCCTATTTCCATCAGAACGGTGCTTTTTCCCTCCTTCTGGGAAACTTGTCGATTAGTTGTCTGTGGAAAGCACTCACTCCTGACATTCTACATCCCATCAGCAGGCTCAGCAGAGGGGTTTGTGTTATATTAACAGCTAGTCGTGGGTGAAAGTTCGTCAACACATCCATCCATGTGAACACCCAAACAGGAGACCTGCTGCTGCTAATACGTGTAAAAAGGGAATTCCTGCTGGTTAAAGCAAGCACACAGCTCTCGAACGGAGTTTAAAGCAGAGTCATTTATAAAAGGCAAAGATAAAAAATCAGCTTGGGCACCTGGGAAGGGCTCATGGTGTGTGGGGAGGCGCGTGCTGTCGCTGTGCCGTGCCATAGTGCTGTAGTGCTGTGCCATAGCACCATGCCGTAGTGCCATTGCACCATGCCGTAGTGCTATAGCACCGCGCTGTAGTGCTGTGCTGTGATGAGGCAGCTCTCTTCCCTTTCACTACAGTTCCACACACTTGCACATTGACTTTTTCCAAATGAAGCCCAGAGCAGCTCCTGGTCCGCGACCCCCGGCCGGGGGCTCCGAGCGAGGAGGGTTCTGCACAGGATCGCTGTGTAGCTCAGGGGAACTAGTAAAAAGCAGCACAGGCGATCTTTGGAGCTACATTTATGAATCATCGCTGCACATGTCTTGTTGCTATAAAAAGACACCAAGGACAGATTTGATTGTCTTCTTTGCCAGGCTAAAATCAAAGATTTTCCCAATCCTTGCTGTCTAAGCTAGAAAGAAGGAATGTGTGGGGTTCCTAAAGACTGGACCTGGCTTTTTTTGTCTCCAAACAACACAACGTAAAATTAGAGTGCAGTATGCACTGGGCACGTTAAACAGGAAGAGATATTCATACGTGTGAGAGAAAGCATGGCTACAAAAATTGCACATGTGAACTCCTTTGGCTTCGGGTGAACGCTGACCTGACAGCGATACGTGGTGTCTGAAGCACAGGCTGTGCCGTTTGTCCCCCGTATCCCACCGGTTCTTCTCATGTGAACTGGGGCGGCTGCAGCCCGAGCTGCCGGGCAGGACCCTCCTCATGAGAACGTGTGTAAGACAAGGATTTCAGGCAAGATTTCCAAGTGTGTGACCTAGGAGCACAAGTCTCATTTATATTCATGAGGCTTGGGCACTTCTGAAGATCCCACTTGAACCCATTCATCTGTGTATGGGAATAAGACATTCGGTGCCATAAGGAAGGACCAATCCCTTCAGCTAAAGGCTTCCAGCACAGAGAATGTGGGACCTGGCACCCCGCAAGAGGTGGCTGGAAACACATTTGATTCCACACTCTAGTGACAGTGAGGTGACCTGGGAAGGGCTGGAAGGGGGACAGAGGAGGACGGCCGGGCAGGGGCGATGCTCGGCTCTGTCTG
This sequence comes from Nesoenas mayeri, assembly GCF_963082525.1. Classification (NCBI taxonomy): domain Eukaryota; kingdom Metazoa; phylum Chordata; class Aves; order Columbiformes; family Columbidae; genus Nesoenas; species Nesoenas mayeri. The sequence goes on along the minus strand of NC_137565.1, from coordinate 6,576,300 downwards.
GGAAGGATCCCGATGAGGAAAGGGGACCAGGGACTGGCTGTGCCCGGGGACCTCCAGCTCAGCATGAACCCACCCGGAGAAGATGTCGACAGTCAAAATCAATAACGGCACTTTGGAAGGAGTACACAAGCTCTTCCCAGTGAGGTGTGATTTTTAAAATGGGAACAAAATGGAACGCTGGTGTGTGGAAGTGTTTTTACTGTGTCTCGCTGGGCTGGTGTCGCAGCTGCTCCCGTCCTGGCGGTGCTCACAGCCGCGCAGGGGTTTCAGCCTGCCTTCCTATTGCGAATTCTGTGGGACAAATCAACATCTTCCCATTAGGAAGTGATGACAAACCAGTCCATTCGGCGTGATTAATTGACATCTTAAATTAATCACGAGCACTTGTCTTAATGATGTGAGTCAAGATATTAACTGTTCCACCAGCCGCATGAAAAAGAACAGAGACCATTACAAAGCACATTTGTCAAACAGTCACTTACACAGCCATTGTGGTGGCTGAAAAAAGGTCAAGTGACTTTGTTATTGTTAAGTAGAGAGCAGACCGAAACTCCTAATTCCTTACTATGTGTTTAATGTGCCAGTTAAGTAGTGGTAATTGGCAGCAGCTGTGCCCTGGAACCAATGGGTTCTTACTGGAGTAGGAAGCCCTAATGTGCTAAATGGTGCAGTGTTGCTTTCAGGGTGTGTTGTTATAAAGCAGGAGCCAGGGTGGGAAAAGGCAAATCCCAGGAGGTGCTGTGAGCTGCTCTGTGGCTGTGCTGGGGGACTGATAAGGGGGAAGCAGGTAAGAAGTGAGTTTGTTCTGATTTGAAAATTTTAAAATCAATAGACAAATGAAAATGTAATTTTCATGGGGGTTAACAGAGTGATGGTGATAAACTGTGAGGGGTTAGTGTGGTTGTTGGGTGTATCACTGGTGCTGCTGGGTGGTTCGTGATGAGCAGCTGTGGTCAGCTCTGAATTGGATGCTGTGTCCTGGCTGCAGGAGGGGGCTACTGAATGGGGGTCTCCCCATGAGGGGCTGCACTGGCAGCTCTGCACCCCCACCTCTGGGTGCTGTGGGGTTCTATCCTGTCCCTTGGGCTGGAGTGACCCACCTGGCCAAGGGGAGCAGGGAAGCAGAAACATGTCTCTGGGTGATCTCTCTGTGTCTGGCTACCAACCAGCATTTTTCTTAAGCTGAAAACAAACTGGCAGCAGTGAGGAGCAGGTGGTTGCATCTTTTTCCTGGCACGTGGCACACAGACCAAATGTGGTGGTCATGGATGCTATGATTTACATAAAACCTGGGGCTCCTGCAGCTTATTCTCCTTGGATAGAGGTTGTACAGAGGGTGGTTCTGCAAAGCACGCGACCTGGGCATGGGCTAAAGGTGCTATTCAGGATGGGATTCCCCTTCTCCAGCCTCCCAGGGGTGTCCTGGGTGTGCAGGCACATGTGATAGGAGTGTAGAATCATAGAATGTCCTGAGTTGAAAGGGACCCACAAGGATCATCGAAATTCCACTGCAGCATCATCCAGAATGCCGTACCTTTCTAGAAGCACAGGGATGCTCAGCATATGGACCTGCTCCTGCCTCTGTTCCAGTTTTTATACACTGTCCTTGCTCTCGGCATAACCGTGCAAGTGTTTGACTGCTGGAGCGATGGTGTCAGCTGGTGTGGGGCTGTTTCTGGCTCACGTGTGGTTGCATGAGCGTTGCAGCCCCCTTTCCAGGCCTACAAAGTTTGTGCAGTTTTGGATAAACAACTGATCTTTCAGGTGTAAATGTGATGTGTGCAAAATCTCCCTCTCTTTCCTGGACCTGTGGCTGTTTGCTGCCTCGGTCCCAGCCCGGCTGCGGGAGCGAGATGTGGAGCAGAGCTGAGTGGTGCTGGAGGCAGGTCAGGAATGCTGTGCAAACTGTGAGCATCCATGTACAGACTGGACCTCTTCTCCTGTACCCAGAACAACTTGCCTGCAGGCTGGGGGGTATCCCAGCCCTGTGCCATGGCTGGGGCTGCAGCTGTGACCTCTTGGCCCCTGTACCTGGACCAGAAACCTCCTCGCCTGGGAGGGCACCTCTCCATGTCCTGCCCTGTCCCAGAAAGGAGCAGAGTGCTCAGTCACTGGTGCTTGTGCCCTGATAGACCACAGTGTCCATGCAGGTGGTGGGTGGCTGGAGGATCCGTGGGAGAGCAGGTCAGCCCCATGCTGGGGACCCTCCCGGGTGTGGAGCGGCTCTGCCTTGCTGACAGCTGGTGGGTAGAGCATCTTTGACAAAAAAGCATGGAGGCTGTTGCAGCAGCATGAAGCAACTGGTTGTGAAGCAGAATTAGCAAATCGTCCCCTCCTGCAGCTGGCTGGAAACCTCTGCCTCGTAGCCTGGAGTCGTCATTTTCCTCTGTGAATCTGGAGTCTTAATATTTGAGTGCTTGGAATATTTATTTTTCATGTTGCTTACTGACACCAGGAAGGGGAAATGAGTAAATCTTTATGCACTTTTAATCACCTGTTAGTGGAGGAGCTGCAGGGCACTGCTGCTTTACGTCTGGAGATAAAAAATTGCGTCTGAGTTCGCCAGAGAGAGGTGGCTGGCACAGGTGCTGTGTGGGTGCCTGCGGAAGAGGCACCGAGCAGCACCCCGGGTGAGAAGGAGCCACCGGGCAGGAGTGCTTTGATGGGATTATGAGAAGGAGAGGATGATAAAGCAGCTTTCTCCCTGGTATGGAAGGGGAGCTGTTGCCTTCGGCCTCCCTGGCAGCAAGGATGGAGCTGCATGCAGGGCTGCCTGGGCATCCACGGGCAGAGCTGCTGCACCCAGGGGCTGGACCTGCTCCTTGGGCTCCCGGGATCACAGCAAGGAGCTCCTGTCAGGACTTGGCCCCATGAGGAGTTTTCTGGGGTAAGGTCCTTGTCCCTGTGGTGGGGTGGGAGGGATGTGCTGCCCCATCCCACCGGCTGGGGGACACACAGCCAGTGCTGCAGAGCCCTGGCTGCCCCCACGCTGCCTCTCGCCCCCCTTGCGGCCATGGCAGCAGCTTGGGCAGTGACCTTGAATGGCATTGACAGTACCCTTGTGTGTCTGCTGCTTCGAAATGGGGGGAACCTGAGGAAAAGGGAAGGTCTTACAGGGGAAGCTGCATTTAATCAACGTCCTTGAAGGCCTTAGCTGAGGGTCTGAAAGTGTTATGGTGTTATCATTAATAAGGACAGCATTTAAAGTGAAACAACTGACAGGCACAATAGAATAGCGGCCACTTTAATATTCTTCATTTCATTCTGTACTTAAAATCCCTGTCAGTCTCCAGTGAAGAACAAGGAGAATTTATGATGAAAAATCAAAGATGTCCATGAAAATCAAGGATGAGATCAGTGGCTGATGGATGACTGGCGTGCAAGCACCCATTGCCACCAAGGCGCTCCTGGCAGGGGATGGGAACTACGTTTTCCCGTGCAGAACTGCAATGCCACCCCCTTCCCTCGCTGCTTCTGTTTAAATTAAATGTCTGTACCGGCAGACTTGGCTCCTCAGGCAGCTTTACACCCCCCCCCTTCCCCACCTTCCCCACATGTCCCCTGTGTTTTGGGGAAGGTGCAGCTTTCTCCACTCTCCCACCTCCCAAGTTGACACGTCGCTGGGGCCAGCAGCGCGGTGGAACTTGCAGCCTCTCACCCTTGTGCTGGCCTGTCCCCCGCTGCCACTAGAAACGGGTACCCAACCCCGGCCCTGGGGATGCTCCGGGTGTCCCACGGTCACCGGAGGGCTCCGACCCAGCAGGCGCGGATCCGAGTGACCCGTGAGCAGCCCCGGTCCCCATCGCTGCGGGGTCTGGTGCAGTGCCCGAGCAGAGCAGCCCCCGGCGCCCCCAGCCCTGCAGCTCCTGCACGAGCGGCAATTAACGCGTTCATGGTAACACTAATGCTGTTCCACGTAATGCTACAGGAGATAAATGCCGGGTGCGCAAAGGGAGTTTTCCTGCCTCACAGCCCAATTCAAAAGATTTCTTTCGGGTGATGTGCTAATGGCGGTGAGAAATGCTGGGAGCCCGGCCGAGGGGGCTGAGCCGGCGCTGGCTTGTGGCAGCCCCTCGGTGGGTTGTCCCCTGTGCCGTGTGTCCTGGGCAGCTGCGACCAACACGGTGCCGGGGCACCCGCCGCTGCTCCGCCGGCGCAGTGACGCTGGGGACGTGCGCTCTCAGCTAATTAGCAGCTCTGCAAAGTTCATCAATAATAGATCTCGTGGCGGCAGCTGATTGCCGGCTCGCAGCGGGTGGGCACGGGGTGGTAAATCAGCCTGATTGATTGTTGACCACTCCAGTTTTTCCAGCAGTAATTTAAAGCAATTAAAACGCCTCCCTCTGAAATTAGCAAGGTAAATAATGCCCCCGCGGCGGAGATGCCGGGGATGAGGGGGAGCGGCCGGAACCCCCGGGCAGCGCGGGGACCCGGGGACACGCCGCGGGGAAGGACCTGGAGCAGCTGTCGTGGCCACACGTGTTTGCAGCATGTGGAGTGTCCTGCTGCTGGCAAAACCCGTCCCTGGGTGGGAAATGAGGCAGAAAGCCTCGGGTTTTCTTGGCGCCGGGAGCAGCCCCCGGGAGCTCGGGGCGTTTGCAGGCGAACGCTGAGCGCTGTGCGGAGGGAGCTGCGGGCACAGGGACACGGGGTCACTGCCAATGCATCGGTGACAAAACCCATGGGAACGTGGGGCCGGTGCTGACCTCCCGCCTTGCTGATGCTCGAAGAGTGGCACGGCTGAGCTTTGGCATTAAAGCTTTGACTCTTGGGCTTCTACCCAAGAGATAAAAATACCTAAATACTGGATTGTCCCTTGAATAGGAATTGTGCCCAACCCTTCTGCTGCAGCTCCTGTTTTAATTGCACAGTCTATCAATCCTGCTGCTGCTGTGGTATAAATAGAGGCTATTTCACCCATGAAGGGTGATTATCTTTTATGAGTGTGAAAGATCTATAACTCATGAGGTGCAATGGGAAGAAAGTGAGGAAAGAAGGGTCATCACTCTTCATGCATCAAGTAGTGTGTTTAGTATATGGGAATGGCTGGCTTTTAAGTAAAACCCAAAGTTTTCAGAAGTGAAGATAAGATAAACATGCATGTTGCACTGGTTGCCAAAGCTTCCCCTGTGGCTCATGCACCCCAGATGTTCTTGGGCTGCTCCTCTTGGCTGGTGGTGTGGAGGGATGGGCCACAACCACAGGTCAAGATGTTCAGGTGCAGCGAGTGGTTCTGGACACCCAGGTGCAAAGCCTGAGCTCCTCTAGGCACTGTGCACCTGCCTGTCAGCATTCCCAGCTGATTTAAATCCCTGCAGCCCACCATCTTCTGGTGTTACCCAAGTTCAGGTGCTCTGTTCCTTGCCAGTCTCCTGGAGATTGCTCTTGCTGTTTGCTTTGCCATGTGCCCAGAGCTCTGCATGTTCCAGTACCCCGGAGTGGGGCATGTAAAGTCAAGTGGGGCCTCGCAGCCTTGTTTGTGCCAGTGGTGTGTCCTTGGCACCCATCAGCAGTTAAATAGAACCAGGCAGCAGTGTGCAGGGAACACTCCAGGGTAGGAGGGAGCAGCATTTGCTAGGGACCCCTTCCCTGTGCCCAAGGTGTGCTCTGCTGCCCCGACCCACAGAGATGCTGCTTGCAACCCAGAGCTTTTCCCCTAGTAAAATTGTATAGATTTGAAGAGCCAGCAGATCCTTCTGGAAAATTTCTGACAGTCTGTCTTTTCCCCAAGCCCCTTGTTGATGTTCTGCTGAAGCTCTGGCCTGTGGCTGGGCTGGTTCTGCTGGTGGGTCCCGCTGCCGCTTGCTGCCTGTCAGGCCTTTAGCACTCGGTTGCGTGAGAAGTGTCTGGTCTATTTTGTGTCAAAAGCTGCGTTTGTTTATCTCCAGCTCTTTAGCAATATTTACGTGGGTGTAAATGATGAGTTTGTGTGTTGGCAAACACCTCAGGCAGACACATCGGTGTTTGGGAGGGCTGCTGGGGGCTGTGCAGCCAGCGTGTTCCTCTCCTTCTCGGGCCTGGCACTGTGGTAATCTGTAAATGTGCAAATTCCCTGACAGAAATGTAGATCACCTTCCTCTGGACATGGGAATGTCGTTGGTCTCTGCTGTGCTGGATGCAAGCTTTGCTAATGCTTTGCAGAGATTTTTATTTTCTGAGGGCTGCTGAAGTTATATGTGGTTTGATCTCTTGAAGGTCTCTAATATCTCCACTTACACCTTGTAAAGTGTCCCAATCCCATGCAAATAATGCTGGATAACAGAGGAAATGATCACCCCCCCATGGGCAGAAGTAGCAGTAACCTGCCCTGAGACACAGCAGTGCCAGGACTGGAGAACAGCTCAGCCCTGAGGAGATGTTGAAAACTGAATTGTTACTGAGAGCAGCCTGTGCTGTGCTGGTTCTGAACTAGAGGAGGTGGCCAGTTACACCAGAAACTGGTAGCAGAAGGTTCCAGGTGTTTGAAATGTGCACAATTAGTTATAGGGCATATTAGCTATAGGTTGTCTCTGGCTGCTCTGAGTGGGACTCTAAGCATCAGAAGTCTGGTCCCACTAAAGCACACCAATACCCATAAGTGTGTGCATATATCACTTCTATTCAGTGTGCTTTTATTTTTTGAGAAAGAATCACAAAAGTGAAGAAAATCCTCTGCCCAGCAGAAAAGGAAATTTCATGGGATGCCATTGATTTTGAATAATCTACAGAAAGTCAAAGGAAGTTGTATGTTAAGAGTAATTTCATGAATTTAAGATGTAGTGTCCCATCTGCTTTAGTTTGGATGCTGAATAGAAGGGAATGAAGCATAATTTGTCAGACTCTTGTGTAACTGCTGTGTTGCCATTAAAAGAATATGATCTTACAAAAGAGGTAGGATGCTAAATCCAGCAGAGTAATTAAGCTACTCATCTAATTGAAAGTTCTATGATTTATTGAGCCATAAACCCCAATTCTTTCCACTTACTGACCAGGACCTACGATATATGCTATTGCCTGATGGATTCTCATTTCCAGCTGGGAAATATGCTCCTTAAAAACACTGTTAAAAATGTCACCAAGGAAGGCATCCTTCATAGTATGCAAGTGATTTAGCCGCATCTGAAGTGTGCGGCACATGAGAGTGGTTCCTCCAAAGGGCTGTGGGATCCCGTAATGGGTATCTGTGCTGGCAGGTGTGGAGCAGAGCTCTTCAGGGCAGGAGCGGGAGGCCACAGGTGATGGGAGAGAGTTCAGCAGGTGGTTTGGAGGGATGGTAGGGGAGCTTAAGGTGCAACCACCTGCTCACACAGCAGTTGGTGAGGTACAAATGTCTTTGCTGCTCACTGAAGCCTGGCATCATGCTAGTGGGACAAGGGCAGCTGCTTCTGGAGGGGTAGGTGGGATAGCTGTCCTCCTCCCGGGCACTGGGGATGGAGGAACTCCTGGTTGCTTGTGGACAGCATTGTCACCCTCCCCAGGGTGGAAGCTGAGCTGCACCAGGAGCTCATCCAGCACCATGCAGTGATTTCTTTGCAATGTTGCTCTGCTGGCACGTGGGACATTCTGCACGGCTGTCCTGTGCTGCTGTCCTGCTCCAGACACCTCTGATATGCGGGAGCCTCTCTGGGGTCCTGGTCCCACCACATCCCTGGGCTCTCCAGCCTTTCTCGCAGCTCTGCTGGGTATGGTCAGGATGTCTCTCCTCAGCGATGCTTCCACCTTTCTGTCTCTGCTCGACTCTTTGGCTGTTGCTGCCCTGTTCCCAGCACTCGCCGGTGCCTCTGCAGCCTCAGGCTCCTCGGGAGGGCTCTGGGGCTGATGCTTCTTCCCGTGGGAGGGCTGAGAGCAGCCGCTGGAACACGTGCAGGCAAAGCGGGACCTGGGCGAGCAGACGTGATTGATGTCTGAGGATATTTCCAGCCTCCAAATATTTTTAGCTTGGGGGTTTCCTGAGCTGGATATAAATGTGTGTCTGGAATTGCAATGATGGATGTTGGTTGTTTGGATGGGTGGATGTGAAAGGTTGCGTGCTGTTATATGTTGCTTGTGCATGAAAACTCACCTATGAGTGTCAGAGTCCAGATAGAGCTGACACAGTGAATGGGAGAAAATGGAAATGGAGGAAAATTAAAGCAGTCGAGAGTCAAGTGATGATATGCAATATCCTTCTTTTAGCTATTCATCTGGACAGCAAGCCTCTGGAGTTCTGCGTTCCTCCTGATCATAAATGCAAGGGAACCTCACAGCATCTCAGTCCCTTTGGTTAATGCAGGGCTTCTGAAAGGCCATTCTTTGTATTTTTTTCTGTCAATTAGGAATTTCTTAGGCCATCTTTTCTTTAACCTGTACCAATTGCCTTAATTGACTTCCGCCTTAATAGGTAACAAATCATTTCTACAGAGCCCTCGTAATTCTTTTAAATCAAACAGTTCACCCTTCCTGTGGGACTGTGTGTGAGCTGCTGAGCCGGGGCGGCAGGAGCTGGGCAGAAGGTGCCAGTGGCCACCCTGGCTCTGTGTGCCCCAGTGCGGGGCCAGCGGCCTGGCCACCGCACAGACCCGGCTCATCACCCACTGTCTGTGAGCTTAGAAACACCCGATGTGATGGGTGTGTGGTCCTGCTTGGTCTTCAGCATCTCTCACCCTGCACTCTGGTTTGTGGCTGCACCAGGGGGCTGAGCAGGGCAGACCCTCCGCTGTGGGGTAGGTGCGTGCAGCTGGTGCCAGCACCGTGGGGAGGTGAGGGAGCAGGAGTGTGTTTTTCTGACCAGCCTGTCTTCACGCCTGTGGAATGGGCACAGCGAGGGTTGCACATAGCGCTGTTCTGCCTCTGACGTAGGAAACTCATCCCATGGCCTTGTGTTGCATTCCAGCCCCGGAGTCCTCCAATGCCTGACGCCAGCCAGTGCTGTTCTGCTGCTGCTCACGTCTAGTTGAGGGTTGGTGCTGGCTGGTAAGATCTAGACATCTCGTAGTCCAGAGTAGTGATGAAGGAGTCTCGGGGAAAATGCCTCGGGCAGGTGGATCTGCTATGGAAATACATCTTTTGGTGCAACTCTCAAGGCTCAGGCTGCTCAGCTTATCACAAAGCAGACGGAGTTGATTTAATGGGAGGTGTAAGTACTTCCACAGTGGTGGGAATTAACTGCTGGAAGGAAAGTCCAAGGGAAGTGGCAGATGTTGCAAACTGACATCTTCAAACCAAGATTAATGCTTCTCTGAAAGGTGTCTTGGCTGAAGAAGCTATTTGGCTTAATACAGGGCAAACTGGTTAAAACAGAAAAGCCTGTGGTATATTGGAAATGAGACAGTATGATCTACTGTTGCCTTCTGGCATAAATTTCGAGGAGCCTGTGAAAGCACATCTTTTGTTGGTGTTCAAAGCCATTAGCTGGCTGGCCTGTGCGTGGTGCCACGTAGGTGGCTGAGTTCACCCGTCAGTGTTTCTCCCCAGACACTGAAGTCACACCCTATGCAGATCACCTTTAAATAATGGCAAGAAGACAATGCAGCCTATGATAAAGCTGAGTGTGAAACCTCAATGCACACTGTAAATCAAAGAAAAAGGATCTTGGAACAACACCGTTCCCTTTGATGTATTTGTGGGGTGTGTAATTAGCTGTAACCAGAATAATATTTGATCTTTGATGTTGAAAATCACAATTTTTCCTAGGTATACATATGAACAAACTTACAGCATTTCTCTGTGCTAGTTGTTTTTCTGAAAGCTACATCTGACCTCCCAGAACAGCTGGACAAAAAACTGGGGCTGCCCATATGCAAATAGCAAGATCCTTTGTTCCTGAGGGAGCTGCTGCTTGGGGGTGATGAACAGGGGAGCTGGTTTTGCAGGGGACGGAGGTGTAAGAGCCCAGCGCTCAGCTCAGCCCGCTCGGTCAGACCTGCCCTAGGGGAGCGCAGCCCTGGGGGCCTCCTGAGCAGGACATGGTGCTTCGGTGTCAGGCCAGGGCAGATCCTGGTTAGTCAGCACAAGGGTCCCACCCCTTGGAGATGGGCAAAGCTCAGCTGGTGGGTGAGAGCAAACTCTGTTTGTGGTGTTGGCTCTTCCAAAGGGGATGAGATCCTTTGTAACTGGCCAAACTGGTAGCTGGTCCGTGGGAGAGCCCCCTTGGTGGCTGCAGCAGACGGGATAGTGTGGTTTGGCTGTTGAGAGACCAGCCCCAGACACATCTCCCTCGGGGTGTCTGAGCACCTGGCTGCAGGGCAGGTTGCTGGTAGTGGAGTTAGCTGGTCTGTGAGGCTGAGGTGTACTCATACCTGGTGTCTTGGACTTCTCTGCTGCTTCCTTATTTGTCCTGTTTCTGAAGCAATTGCACCAAATGAGCATGTTCGTGCTGGCTGCGCCTTCCCCTGTGCTGGGGTCGCAGCACCGCGGGGTCACTGGCGGCTGCGCAGGATCAGACACACTCCCGGCGCCGTGCGTTCTGCCTGCGTGCTCCCAATGCTCTCCTCCTCGGTGTTCTGCATGCGTGCTCTCCTCTTCCTCCTCCGTGTTCTGCCTGGATGCTCGCCTCTCAGCCCTTAACCCTTTGCGTGGCAGGAACAGGGAGCTCACAGTAGGCTGTTCCAGTGCCTGGTGTGTCAGGAACCGACTGGTTTCCCCTGCCCCATGGGTGAAGGCAGCTGGGTGCTGTCTGTGCCCTGCGGCCCCGAGCCGGTGAGCGGAGGGTGCGGTGCAGCCGTGGACTGTACTGAGCAGGGGGCTCCCTGGGGAGCAACACGACATTGCGAGCTGGATGAGGAGACCACCCGCAGCAGGGTGGGCTCCTGGCTCTGGGCTGGGTGCTCAGCAGCCACCCCCATCTTCCTCTCCTGCCTGTGCTGAGCAGACCAAGCACTGTGGCAAAGCAAGGCTTCAGCTGCAAACCTGGTGTAAGGTGGGACTTTTGCTTTCCCTGTTTCAAAGTGCTTAAGCCTGTCATCACCCGGGGCTAGCTCCCTGTGTCCCTTCCTGCATAGCCCCATTCGCTTGGCTCGGTGGCTGCCCAGGGAAGCTCAGATGGGACAATCCCTGGGTCTCCCAGGTGCCTACTGTTTGCCACCCAAGGGGCTGCCTGGGACTAGGGCTTGTGTGGCAGCAGTGTCCCCTGAGCAGCTCCACAGCTGTGGGGGGTTTGTAGGTATAATTTCACCTGCAATGGTGATGAAAGACTTGGGGCTTGCAGCTGAAAGTGTGCTCAACTCTTCTGGGCTTGTCCATACCTTGTAGGCAGAACTGAATCATTGGAAGGGAATTTGCTATGAGGACGAGAAGTGTCTGACGTCTTTCATCTTGCTGAGATGTCTGCCTGCAAAGCCAGTGAGATTTCTCATACAAGTTGTCCAGATTGCTGCCAATACATCCAGTTTCCTTGGAAAATCCTTTGAAAAGGAGTCAGGAAGGACCTCCCTGATTAGAGGAGCAGCCCTCAGCTCGCTTTCCGTGAGGTCTGCTTTGGCACCCAGCAACCTCCCGACAAAGCGTGGATATCCTTTGAAGGGGAAGGGAGGCCTCTCCCTCCCTGTCGCAGGGATGACTCGTGGTATCAAAATAACTGGCAATAGAAAGGTTTGAACAAACAATCCCTCCGTTCTTTCTGCACCACAGCTGGAGCAGTCCCCAGCAGGAGCCTCCACTCTCAGGAGTCGCAGGCAGGGGCAGGGGCCAGACTGGAAGCTGTGTTCCTGGCCAGCAATAATACAGATGGGGATGCCAAGAGCAGCTTTGCAGCCCTGCCGCCATGAGGTATGACGGAGAGTCCAGAAGGATGAATAATCGCCTCCTAAAGAATGACAGAAGCGAACAGGGGGAGATGGAACCCCCAAGAGCTGACACGCAACCCACTGGGGTGTCCTGCCCTGTCTGGAGCGTGTCGCTGGGGCTTGGGGACTGTGGGCAGGGGCTTCAGGGAGCCTGGAGGGACCCTGCGTTATTGAGGTGACAGATGAGCATTCTACTGGGTGCGGAATCACCGCTCTGTGACCTTTGACAGCCACCTATCGTGTCCTGCTATATCTTTTCCAAAGCTGAGGAGGAAAGCCCAGCACTGTCCCATTTGCAAGACAATTACTGCATGTGCTCTTAAAAAGCTTTCCTGCTTCAGCAGCACTTTAAATCCAAGAGACAATCGGAGTTTGACTTGGCTGAGTTACAAGGGCCATTTCCTTTCTGATTAGCTCCGTTGTTGCTTGGCTTCCCTTTCCATCCATATCTGCGGTCATGGAAGTCTGTCTGAGCCTGTTTGGGGGTTTTTGTGCAACTTGTAGAAATATGGTAGATGGAGCACAGAACCTGAGTGATAATTGGTGTTTGTCATCATTCTGGTAAATATTTGGCAGGTTTGAAAGACCTGCCACATTTGCCTTTGTGTTGTAGAAAGTGTTCCCCGATAGAGGTTCCCAAGGATCGCGGCACTGGGAGGCAGCGTCTGAGGACCAGAGTGGTTGCTGGATGCAGCCACAGGCAGAGATTCGGACTCAGCCCTCATCTTAAGCCTCAGGGCAGTCTGCTCTGTCTGCCAGTGCTGCTTTGCTGCCGTCAGTTTGCATGTGCTATATCCAGGACCATTTCCAGTATAAAATCAAACAGAACACTTGCATGGTAAGCTTTGTTCATACAATTGCCCTACCATCCCCGAGTCTAGATTATCTGCTCCCACTCTGTCCTTGAAAAATCCAAGAGGACCAGAGAAGCACAGATGCTGTGGGTCACACGGAACACCCAGCCAAAAGCTGCGACAGGCATGAGACACCAGGCGAGCCTGGGACAGGACAAGGCGGGAACACGTGCAGTGAGACATAGCTCAGGTTCACTCTTGCTTTTCAGCTCACCTTTAAACCCAGATTTTGTGAACAGCTACTGGTGTGAGCCGCAGGACAGCGGGGACATGGCTTTGCCATCCGTGCTGCCCCCGGAGCGCAGCCTGTCTTGTGGTGCACAGCGTTTGGCAAGCAGAGGCCTGGGAGGAAAGAGAAGTAATTAATGTGAAAAGCTGGAGGAATGCATGAACTAAATGAGCCCTCTGCTTTACTTTTCCCTTTTTTGAGCATTGTCCCTCCTGATGAATAAGGGGCATGCCTAGAAGCCTCCCCCAGTCTGGGGGAGGTGATTTGTTGCTGAAGCGGAGGACTTCATAGTTTTCCAAAGCGCTGCAGTGATTCTGCCTTAGGAAGGTAAATGGTGATTCATGAGTTGGGATGGGGGAGAGTCTTGGAGGGTTTGGAAGCAAGTCCTTGATGAAATGTTGAGTTTTTCCCCATTCCGATGCCCCAGAAAGAGTTTTCCTGGGGTTTGGGATATTGGCGGACTTGGCATTTATGTGTCAGCTCCTGCTGCTGACAGCCGGCTGGGCAGATCAGTGGTGCAGGCTCAGGTGGTGAGGAGGGGATGAGCTCTTGTGCTGGTTCTGTCGAGGAAACTGCCTGAAGATCCCCTGACTTGGATACACAACCCATATGGAGTGGGAAGGGGTCCTGCAGCACACCAAGATGTGACAATTAGGGACGAGCCTTGTCCCTGTGCAGACGTGGGGCTCGTGGGAGCCGTTCTGCAGCCACCCCAGCGCGGGGCTGCGGCTCAGCCCGGGGACACTGCAGGAGCAGGACAGTGGAAGCTGCTGATGGTATCGAGGACTGGAAGAAACAATTTGTGATAAGGCAATTCCTGACCTGAACTTGTGCCCAGCGGTTTCAGTGAGAAGGGAGCAAAGCTGCTCGGTGGTGTGAGAAACCTCGGCTCGCTTCCTTGTTTAGTTTTCCCACAGCCCCGTGCTTCCTGCTCGTCCCACCGAGATAGCATCAGGGGGCTGCGCCGGGGGGATTTGTGTCCGGGCAGGAGCAGGACGTGCCAACCATCCCCCAGGGCATCCGCGAGCATGGGAAGGGCCTGGGGAGGTGACCTGGACCCTCTCCCTGGGGTTATGTTCAGGATCAGATCCCTGACAGATGATAAACCCTAGTGAGAAGTACAGGATACCTGGGGGAGGACTGCTGCTCTGGCTATAGGAGTTAATTTCCAGGACGATGCTCCCTGCTCGGTGGGAGGGTGTGCGGGGCCTCCATGGACTGAGATTACTGGAGGGGAAAAGGGTGGGACGCAAGTCTGGCTCTTCCTCCCCCTCCCCAGGTCATGGGCTGTAAATTGGCGCAGCCTTTCTGGGCATAAGGAAAAATACCAGTAGGCTGCCAAGCAAAACAATAGGTCTTTCCACTGTTGAGCCACGTCCAGACAGTCTGGGCCAGTGTCCAGCTCCGGGCTGGCGCTCAGCTCAGCCTCCCCTTGCTGGAGCTTTAATAGGAGGGAAAGGAGAAGCAGCAGAGAGTAATGAAACGGAGGAATGTCTGTGACATTTTTCTAAAAAGGAAAAATGTGGAGTTTCCAGTCAAACCGAAAGACTTATTGAGTTCGCTGGGAGGCTAAGTCCAGCTCCTTAGGACAAACTGCTAGATAAGGAAAACAATTTAGTCCCAAGTAATATTCACTTCAGGATGGCGCAGGCTCTGCTGGAATCTGTTTTGACCGCACCATGTTCATTGATTTTCTTCCCAGCTCTTCAGCAAACGTGGTCCTGCCGGGATGGGGAGGGGGCTGCGACTGGCACTGCGGCACCCCAGAGCTGCCGCTGGCCCATGCCAGTGTGGGGGGCAACTGCAGCCCCGTCCTGCCCCCCAAGCCCCCAAAACCAGCCCAATTTCTCCCTGCCATCAGCCACTCCAGGGCTGCTCCATGCAGCTGCCTGACAGCCATGGCTGGCACACTGTGCAGGAGGGGACATGGGGACTGTGACAGTCCCACAGCCCAGGGAGATCCTGTCCACTTGGGAAAGCAGAGGGCAGCCTGGGAGCAGAAACAAAATGTTCCTTGCAGGAACAAGCAGTTAATTACAACAATGGCCAGACATCATGCATGCATTCCCTTGCTGATCTGGCAGTACTCTGCAAGGCAGGGACAGGTAGCTCTTGATGGGGAAGAAGTATGAATAGTCCAGTACGATCAAATTGTCAGCCTGGTTAGGGAGCATAATGCAGTTGGTGCTGTGTGTTTCAATTTTTTGAAGGTGTTTGACATTTTGCCCAGAGAACCTGTAGCTAATAGCACATATTATGTGGATTAAAAATTGCCTTAATAACAGATTTCAAAGTATGGTCATTATGGCAGTGTTGCTCTCAGCAGCGCTCCCCAGGAGCATTCTGATGTGATTTAATGTGTGATTTAACAGTGATGATAGAAACCTTTGCTGGTAGTGTCTGCAGATGACATGGAGATGGGTGTTACAGGCAGTGAAGGCAGAGCTGTGACTCTCCTGGTTCAGTGGTCACTAGCCAATGCAACGCATCACCAAGGAGCTGAATGCAAGATAACCTCCGAGAAAGCAAGGGGGGGATCCCCAGCCCCTGGGGATGGGGTGGTCCAGCAAAGCTCTGAGTCACTGAAAGGTCTGAGGGTGACAGCAGACTGGCAGCAAACAGGGGCTTGGTGGTGCTGGGGCACTGGTTGCCATTGGTGTGGCCTCGGGCTGGACCCCAGTATTGCTGTTGTGAGGGACAGGCGCTGCTCCCTCTGCTTTTGCTCTTGGGGGGCCATTGCTGCTGGTTTCGGTGTACTGGGTGTCCCCAAGGGAACTGGAGCTGGGGTCCAGTGTCTCGCCTCGTGGGCATCCCCCTCAGACTGCGGGTCTCTGAACCGGCAGCCCTTCCTTGACCTTGCTGCGTGTCCCCATCCTGGCTCTGCTCTCCCCGTGCCGGCAGCCCGAGCTGTCGGCAGCGAGGCAGGACTCAAGTTCAGGCTGAGGATGTGGCTGAGGAGAGGCCGTGTCTTCATTTGTTACCGCTTTCCTCCATGATTTCTTCTTGCCAGCACTTGTATTTGCAAATCATTTTCTTGCTGACAAATGAATGCACATCACCAGCACCCCGCTGACAAGACAGAGGTGTAGATAAGAGCTGGTACCTGTGCAGAGACACTGATCCCCTGATACCAGCCTCTCCATGCATCAGACCCTGTCCTTTTCACCAGGCAATCACTCATGCCAATGATTACTCCATCCACAACAGTTCTTCCCACGTCAGCACTTGTTTCAGGAGAAAACCCGGCATGAGAAATGCTGCTTGTACCCCAGGAGGAGCTGATGCAGGGGTAGCGCTGGCATTGTGGGCTTTGAGCTCCACAGAGATCAGCTGTGTGGGGCCTGTGCCCTGGCCAAATGACTCGGGGTGCTTGGGTAACACTTTCCTCCTTTCACAACCATCCCTGTCTTAGGCATTTTATGGATTTGTTCAGTACTTAGGTGAAGCTTCCCAACATGTGGCTGAATTTTGGGTTTTATTTCTCTACAAACCTGGCTGCTTGTGTGACTGTTGCCAGTCGGTGGTGGTAAAATTCTCAGTATTTCCAAAGCCTGGACCATGCATGGGCATAACCACTTGCTTTTTGCAGGGTGAGCTCCCTGGAGTAGGGGAAATCTCTCTCTGTGCGTTCCCTTGGGGTGGAGAAGTGGGTTTAACACCCATCCCTCCTCCTCCATCCGCGGTGTCCCTTGTTGCTGGCAGCAGCGTGGAGCAGGGCGAGCGTCACAGCCTCCATCAGCTGCAGGCCCAGAGAGAAAGGTCTGAGCACGACAATATTCCCTCTGAGGGCGATTACTCTCAACATGCAACAGCTACAGCACAAATTCTGGCACCTCAGACCCTGCTCTTCCTCCCCAGGTTGCTTGGAGAGTTTGTCTGAAGCAGAAAGTGAACTCCCTTGCTGGAAGCCCATGTAGCCTAAGTGATAGCTACAGAGATCTCATCAAGCAGGAATTTCTTGGCAGGGGATAGGACCTGTCTGCCATATGTTTTCCATGTTCGGAGCAGAAGGTGATCTGTGGAAGTGGAAGGGAAAAAAATCTGAACTTCTGTGGTTGATTTTCACTTGAGACTAATTGTTCAGTGCAGCTCCAGGGAGGGACCGGGGACAGGTCTGACCCTCAGCTTGCTGCAACTGCCGGGGCGTTTCGCACAGGAATGTCTCTGCAAAGTATTTTTATTGTTAGGAGATTTTATATTTTGACAGTACAGATATCTGCTTCAAGGGCTAGACAATAAAAGGTAAAACTGCCCAGAATGTAGAATGTACAAATAATTGTCGTGTCCTGCCTGGCTCCAGCCTCCCGCTGCCCTCCCTGCCCACAGTGGCTGCGGGAGAAGCTCATCCAGTGACATTGTCACTTAAAGGGAGCATTGGCTGGTTGATGGTGGGATGTCGTCTTCAGGGCTGTGTGTGTCTTTGAAAAGCCTGTGTTTTCCCCCAGTATAGTAAAGCATGTTGTGATGAGATGCCTTGTAAGACGGCCTGTCTGCCACCTCTGCCTTCCTAGCAGCCTGTTCTCCAGCCCAAGGAGGTGGACATGTGCAGTGACCGCATTAGGGGATTTTTGCACTCTCCCACCTTTCCCCTGAACCTGGTGGTGTGCCACTAGAGCATGTTCCTGGGAGCGTAATAATACTTTCAAACACTATGACTATCTAACTAGATAGATGAAAAAGTCTGACCTGCCTCCCTTAGCTGTCACAGTGAAACGTCCATTTGTTTAAAATTTGAGCCAGGAGTGAAGCTTATGTTATGCACTCACAATGCTGGATGTGTGGGAATGGCGGTGGTGGGGAGCCCGGCTGGGACCCAGGTCAGTGTGAACCTGCCATCAGGGTCTGCTGGGGAGAGAGCAGCAAGCATGTATTATAAAACTGAATCTGAGGGCTTGGGCTCGGCAACACCCTCCTCTGCCTGAATTAAAATTCATTCTGCTCTGGGAGGGCCTGGTTTGCAAACTGCAGCTTCCAACTGGCAGCAACAAAGAAGTATAAATGGCTAAGCAGACGCAGAAGAAAAGTCTCTCTGTGCCTGACAGACAAAGACACTCACTACTCTTGAACAAATATTTAAGCCGTTTCTGTTGCCAAAATCATCACAAGTGTCCAGGACACATGTTTGCAACAGAGCCATGACCCACGGTGTCCTTAGATCTGAAGCCCTTGGAGGGCTCAAAGCCTCGCCGTGGCCAGGGACCAGCCATGTGCCAGCAGGGACAAACAGAGCCCTGCGCAGGAGCTGTGGAAATGGTGCTGTGGATGAGATTTTGTGTGTGAGCTGGAGGGTGGCTGCTGGGGAGCTTGCTGGCGGTTGCCTGCAGCCATGGGCAGCTCAGGGCGTTGCAGGACCAGTTGCGGACAGGGTGATGCTCTGGGCAGGTTCTGGCTGCTGCTTGGTCCCTCAAAGTGCCTTTGCACCCCCAAATCCCCTCTGGCTGTGGGTGTGCTGGGTCTCTTCTTCCTGGTGTCCCGCAAGCCAGCAACAACTAATCTGTCTCATGGTCTTTCTATGGAAAATGAGTCACTATTCTTTTGGGAAGTTGGTGCTTGTTCCCATAAACACATGTGCCCCAGCACGTTGTTGCTGTGCTGGGGGTCCCTGGGCACAGGGCCTCCCTGTGACAGCTGGACACTTGTCCTTGTGCTGGCTGTGTAACCGGCAGAGTGACGCTGCACATCTGCCTTTAAATGCCTCATTCTTGTTCCGATGAAAATGTTGCTAATCAGAAATAACTGAGGAGAGCCAAATAAAGAGCATTTGGTGTGTTTGAATTCTTTCGACGTCTTTGCAGTGTTTCTGTAAAGGCACAGAGTGTTTTAAAACATGAAGTGTAACATCAAAACAGTAAAAGTAGATCAGAATGTTCTGTCTTGAGTTTCAAACAATACCCTGGAAATTTCCAAGTCTTTCCTGTTTGTCCCGCTGCTCCCTGGACTCCTCTGTTTGCCATCCTTCTGCGGTTTACGATGGCAAAGCTATTTGATTTTTCCTACTCACAGGCATCGATCTGGAGGCATTTAGCATATTTTGCTAAAATAGTTTTTCTCCAGAAATTTCCTAGTGCGCTCAGGGAAAGTGGAAACATTCTGGTGGCTTCAGGCGGCTCCTGCTGTCCCGGGGAGGCTGGACCCCCATGCAGGGGGCAGAGCTGGCTAAGTGCCCCCCGGGGAGCTTGGGGTTCCCACTGGGACCAGCCCCACTCCTGCCGTGGGGTCAGTGTGAGCCGAGCTCCCTCCTTCTGCTCCGGCAGGCGAATTCCCTCACTGCACAAATATTTTGGCAATCAGCGGTAATGGGAAAGGAAGCGGAGAAATGGCCAGTCCATCAGGAATTCTCTAAACTAGGACACTGAGAGTGAGCAGGCGGTGAGCGGCAGGGCCGGGCTTGGCCTGGCTGTCCCTGTGGTGGTGGCTGTCCCCATGGTGGTGGCCATCCCTGTGGCCATCCCTGTGCCACTCTGCTGGCTGTTGGTGTTTGTTGCCTGGGAAGTGCAGCCGGGTGTGATTTGTAACGCTGGGCTGCGCTCGGTGGAAGTGGTTTGCGCTCTGGTTACACAGCGTGGGGTGCTGTGTGTATTTTTGTATCTATAAACAAAGCAGCTCAAGAATGCCTTGATACCAAAGGTTGTTTTTGGCCTTTGATCAAATACTTAATGTCTAGTTTTTTGCCTTTTTTTTTTTTTTTTAAGGGTTCAGCTGCTGAAAGTGAGAAAAAGAAAACTGTGAAGTTCTTGCTCCTGTGATTCTTTGAGTTAAGAGGAATAATTTCCAGGTCTTTAGAAGCGCAGGGGCTGGCAGCTTGCCGGGCTGGGGGAACTGGCACCGCGGGGAAAGGAGCTGGAGCTGCAGGGACATCGGGTGTCTGGTGGAGGCTGTGACGCTGTGACAGTTCCAGAGCCCATGGACCCCCTTGTGAGCAATGGCACATTCGTTGCTGCAGCCCGTCCATGCTGCTGGTGCCGCCATCGTGCCGGGTGCTGGGGAAGCTGGTTTGTAGCCATTTTATAGCCAGTTTTTGGCGTTTTTTTAGCTGTTTTTGTCCTGTTGCCACAGGGCTGGGTAGCAGCATCATCCTGAGCTGGGGATCCGGGGGTGACATCCCCATCCTGGGCTCTGCTGGACACAGCCTGAACCCGCTCCAGTGCACAGGGTGGCATCCCCAGTGCTTGGGTTGACTCTTGAAATGGAGATTGTGACACCACACAATAACATCCATTTCCCTTGTTTGAGGAGCTGGATTCTTGTGTTTCTTGCTATTTTGGTATTCATTTCAGTTTTTTATCATTTTAAGGTTCATGCGTTTCTAATTGTTATGAATACCATGCTAAAATTAATAGTTCTATGGTTGGTTTATTACATTTAGTAAAATTATGTGCATGTAATGTTTGCCAAGAAAAGACGCAGCACAGACTTTAATCATGTAAAGATGATAATTTAGTTGTTACACTTGTTGAAATGATGGGATTAATTTTTTAAAAGTTTGCAAACTAGGGGAGAAATGTAAAACATTAATTTAGCTAGACAAGCAAGCCAGCAAGTGTCTGATCCTCCCAGGCCAGTGGAGGGACACTGCTCATACAGCTGGGGGTCACTTTTATAACTGGGAGTTTTTGTAATTCAGGCCAGATACTCCATGACTTTCTCTGATGAGCTCTGGAAATTTTAAATTGCAGTGCACTTTGTGTCTCACTCCTGTCTCTATGCTTTCTATGGAAGAGATCAGGGGTTTACCTTCTGCGTGGAAACAAGAAGTGATTTGCATATCAGCAATTCTGCATCTAGAGTAACTAAATGCTTTTGGTACCAAGAGAACCAACTGCTGCTCTGACCCCAGCCCTTTGCTCCAGGCTGGCGCTGGGTGGGCAGATCCATGCTGAGGCGGCTGGTGCTTTACTTGGGGTGGCTGGCGAGATGTAGGGACACTGCTGGTGACATTGGAACATGGTGACATTGGGATGTGGGGACACTGCCGGTGACACCGTTATGGGGGCCGTTTCACAGCACTGAGACTCCCCTCGAAACCCTTCACTGAACTACCCCATAGCTGTACGTTTCCCTTGGGTTGTTCTCTCCCAAAGCCTGTCTGCTCTTCTGTGGTGGGAGATCAAAGTGCTCAGCACCTTGTCAGCACCCATGGATGCTTGGGCTGTACCAGCCGATGTGCTCCCGCGTGGCATGGGTGCTGTGCTGGCTCACCCAACAAGAGACTGGCCAGGGCGAAGCAGGGTGCTGCTGAGAATAATTGCAAATTATTGCAGAGACGGGAGAGCCGGCCCCCAGCGGGACTCACCGCCCTCACAGAGAATCCCAGCAAACCAAGACTTCAGCCTGTAGAATCCCGATTTTTCTCTTTTAGTTCCAAGTCGTCCTTCTTTGTCTTACAGATAAATCCCTTTTTGTCTGGATAGCGATCTGCCCATAAGGGAGGGGGTCCCCTCCTTTCCTCCAAGCCTTCAGGCCTTTGTGCTTGTACCAGCTACAGTTTTTTGGCAGAAAGGGAGAGGGAGGGAGTGGGAAGGGGGAACCATGCGCTGGGTGTTGCAGAGGAGCTTGGAGCACAGGTTTGCAGGGACTGTGCTGGGTATCAGTACCGTTTCGCACCTGCCGGAGGAAATCTGGTCATAACTTTGGCATTAATTCTGCAGAGCGTTTTGTAGCAGATTGTCAGGAAGGAAAAGAGAAATGTAAAATAAGTCTTGTTTACTAGAGATGATGATGTGGCAAAATAACTCAACAGCCAGTTCTCAGGAGTTTATGACAATAATCATGAATATGTTCTATAAATGCGTAGCAATGTGAGTGGACTCAATTCTGGCTGAATTTAAATAATATGGCTTTGTGCAGCAAAGCTTAAATCAAATGGCTATAATTTATGCTGAAATGTACTACAGGATGCATTTATTCACAAGTATGTGCTGATTGTAGCATTGTGCCTGATTTATGGTGTGTTACTTTTTCATACGAAAATCCCTACCAAAAATAATATTTAGAGTCTCCTTTTATTTATTGAGCCCCAGCAGTTTTCTGTAGGCAGAGCATCGCTTATCTGTCCGCTCGGGCTCCTGGCGCCGGTGGCGGGACGCGGTTCGGCACAGCGCTTGCAGCGCAATGCAGGTAGCGCTGCACACACCGTGGGAGCAGCTTTACTGTGGTCGGGGCCATTGCATTTGGAGCCTGATTAAAATTAGTAAGAGCAAAGTGAATTATAACCGTTCCCCATCTCTGGGGCGTCAGTGAGCGATGGTGCGTGTCAACAGTAGGTCACAGAATCACAGAATGTCAGGGATTGGAAGGGACCTCAAAAGCTCATCCAGTGCAATCCCCCCATGGAGCAGGAACACCCAGATGAGGTTACACAGGAAGGTGTCCAGGCAGGTTGGAATGTCTGCAGAGAAGGAGACTCCACAACCCCCCTGGGCAGCCTGGGCCAGTGTCTGCCACCCTCACTGAGAAGTTTCTTCTCAAATTTAAGTGGAACCTTTTGTGTTCCAGTTTGTACCCATTACCCCTTGTCCTATCACTGGTTGTCACCGAGAAGAGCCTGGCTCCATCCTCCTGACACTCACCCTTTATATATCTGTAAACATTACTGAGGTCACCCCTCAGTCTCCTCTTGTCCAGCTCCAGAGCCCCAGCTCCCTCAGCCTTTCCTCACACGGGAGATGCTCCACTCCCTGCAGCATCTTTGTTGCCCTGCGCTGGACTCTCTCCAGCAGTTCCCAGGTCAGGGAGAGCGGATTTTATCCCTCGCCCTTGTGATTTGGTTGGCAAGCGATGGTAATTTGGACATGGAAGGCATATGGGTGCATTTTGACTGCGGAACTGTAAACTCAGAAGGATTCACGTCTGCAGGCTCTTTCCTGACACGCGAGCGGGTTGAGATCTGATCGCCTCTGACATCTTTGCCGCTTTCCCATGCAGCAGACCGACCGGCAGTCCTGCCAGACCAATGTATGGCTCCCGTGGCTTTCAGATCCCATCAGACCGGGCCCTTCCAGCCACAGGCTGGGCTGGTCTTGGGACAGCGCTGGCAGGGCCACAATCCTGCCTGCGCCCCGGACGATGCGGTGTGCGGCTCCTCAGCACCGCTCCCTTGGCAGGCGTCGTGCCCCCCGTGTTTTAACAGGGTGTGATAATGCCCCTCGGAACAACTAAACTGAGAACCTCCATTTATCGTTGCTACCAAGGCGAATGTCACCCCCTGAGCAGCCTTTTCTGTGCTTAACTTTTTGGAAGTCACAGAAGAAGTTTCTACCGTCAGGCGAATGGAAAGGTTTGGGTAATCCTGGCCTTGTAGAATTACCTCGAGAAAGTGTCATATCTCTGGCTCCACTAGAAAAATACATAATTCAGAGACTAAAAGAAAGATTTATTTAGAGCATTTGAAATCCCTAAATAAATCATTTCGTCTCATAATAGGTCCCAAACCATCCTGAGAGTGCGCACATCCATTAGGAGGGAGTTAAGATCCAGCAGTGCGTATTCCTGGGTTAAAATTAGTTGTGCTGAAAGTTTATCAGTGATTTATTCTGCAGAGTGACTCCATTTGTAATTCTCCTTCCTGAAAGTTTCAGCACCATTGTTTTTAATGATAAGAACTTGTTGTAGCAACCTCTGTCCCTAAACACTTGGAAATTCTTGTTTAAATAAACATGCAACTTGCAAGCAACATGCAGCTTAAATGTGTATCTTATTAAAAGTTGGCAGGACTGGAGCCTCCAGGTTTTCTTGCCAATGTTTGGAATACAGTAGCATTTTTACTCTGTAGTAATAAATTTCTGTAGAATGAAGGGCACTAATATTTGTTGGTTTTAGGGGAAACTCTGCTCACTTAGGCAGAGAGATGGAAAATATTCCTAATAAATAGGACGCAGAATGAAGCAGGTAAATATTTAGGTTGTTAACAACGCGTCTGCCTTAGGCAGGGCTAAAGCTCTTACCCTTATTTTGAAGGAGGGAAGGAGACGTTTCCCAGCCCTCCCAAAGAGAGGCCTCATGGCAAGTCATCCAAAGAGCGATTGATTTTAGATGGCTGAAAATGAGACTGAGAATTTCCTCTTGCCCCTCATCTCTACCCATCAGTGCAGGGCAGACCCGGTGAAACGCCTGCAGTTTTCAATTGCGCGACTGCAACAGGCAGATTTCAAACAAATGTTTTGCTTGAAGTGTTTAGCAGAATTGGGGTGTTTAGTGGTGGGTCCTTCTGGTCCCTCTGACGCCTCCTCTAGCAGCTCAGCTGGTCCCCCTGGCTGTGACAGACCCCAGGGACCCTCAAGGCACAGTCAGCCCCACAGCTGGGATTTGGGGTTCAGCTGGGAGTGCTGGTGCCCAGGGGACTTGGAAGTGACTGTCACCTTCTACATGAAGCCCTGGCTTTGTGGGGTGTCCCTCAGCATCCCTACCAGTGACAGGACAACCCTCATCTCTGTGTGTCCTGCCCCCTTTCTGAGGGCTCATGGCCACTGTGCTTGGACCTATCTGTTGGTAGGAAGAAGCTGCTACTGTTGTCTTTAAGTTAGTGTTTTCTAATTAGTTCACTATTAATTAAGGGGTTGTGATGTTATGATGTGAAAATTGGCTGGCAAACCAGACTGCCATTATCCGGAATTTGCAGAATTAAACTCTGAATTCCAAAATAACTTCTTCATTAATAATTTTGATTTTCCAGACATTACACAGAAACACTGGTAATTAGCAGAAGTGTGATGTGTTCTCATTCATAGTATCCCTAATTAACGGTAATTTAGTTATTAACTCTTTGGTGCAAATGAGCAGGGGTGTAACTGGGCAGTATCGTCTTCTTGTCGCACGGGAGTGTTTTGCTGCTTTGAGGTTCAGTGTCCCCGGGAAGGTTCGTTTGCCCACAACCTGTGTTTGCAGTGGTGGGTCGCAGGGGAGCGAACAGAGGGTCAGGACGAGGGTGACACTTCCCTGTGCTGAGGGAAATCCCAGCGGAGCCCCCACGCCTCTCGGGACATGTCTGGGAAGCGTTGGGCACGGCCGAGGCTGCTCGTTAGCCCCATCCCGGCAATCAGGGCTGAGGCGTTACCTGCTCCATTCATAACTCAGCGAGAGTTCACGCGGGCAGGAAGCTGGCCCTGTGCCTGGGAGAATTTGTCACAGGATTAAAGAATTAATGAGAAAATACAATATATTAAAGAATGAGAGATTTTGCTAACCTCTTACCTTGTCTTAGCCTTAATTGCCTTTAAAAATCACAGGATGCAATGAATTATCATTGATTTTTCTCAATACCTTTTATTTCTGCAAAAGCCAGATAAATTGCAGTGAGAGGTGATGGTTCAAAGGGACTCGGGGGATCTGTGAGGTGGCAGGATCACAGGCATCACCCCAGCTCCCTTGGTGGTACCAGGGAGTGGGCAATGGAGCTGTGTTGCTCCTACCTGTCCGCGGTGCCGGCCCGGAGCCACCACGGTGACACCTGGTGTCCCAACCTGCCAGACGGTCCCACTGCCAGCTCCGCCAAACACCATCCCTGTGCAGCATCCCCGCGCCGGGGTTTGGTTTCATCAATCCTGGAATGAACACCGCTGCTACGGCAACGTAATTACTGTGCCAGGGTTTTCCAGTACTGGCTGGTGACAAGTCACCTGCTGCGGGGGCTCAGCCTGGACCCTCTGTTCTCCAGGGACCACCTGTGCAAGACCTGAGCCATGGACATGCTGTAAACCCTGTGGCACCTGAAAACGTGGGACCTGTCTGGGCGAGACCATGTCAGGCCACCGTCTCCGAACCAGGACCTTGGGGTGGCACTGGTGGTGTGTGCCAGCCCTTTGTTCTGGGCGTGGGAAGATGTGTGGCCGGTGATCGGCTGCAGCGAGCTCAGCCACGGGGCGAAAAGGAGAGATGGGATTTCTTCGAGCCACTGGTCCATATTAACAAATTTTTATTCGAAGTTCACCTTAGAAACAAACAAGGTTGGGAAATTCAGTGGGGCAGGTCCAAATGGACAGCGAGCATGAAAGATTTATCAAGCCTTTTTGGTGGCAATCAATACTGCTTCTTATTACAGCTGCGTCCTTCCAAACTCTCGCTTCTTCATTTTTCTACCTCTGCTAATTTGACCAAAATTTAATGGATGAAGCACCAGGAAGGGACCTGGATGTTTTAAAGATATTCTGCTCTGTTTCAAGGGCTAAGCCTGGTAAATTAATCTTTTAATCTCATTCCTTCCACCAGTGATGGAATTTTATTGCTGAACCGTAGCACCTAACAGTATCGGTATTTATTTGTATTGTTCGTGCTCCTGCAGACCACGGGCAAGGGTTGCACCCCAGCTGCGCTCGCGTGTGCCACTACAGTGTCCTTGTTCAGAGAGCTGGCGTGGTGGGGACAAGGGACATGTAGTG
Source organism: Nesoenas mayeri (assembly GCF_963082525.1). Lineage (NCBI taxonomy): Eukaryota > Metazoa > Chordata > Aves > Columbiformes > Columbidae > Nesoenas > Nesoenas mayeri. Next base: position 6,550,103 of record NC_137565.1, on the reverse strand, counting down.
GGGATGACAAAGAGAGAGCAGAAAGTGCGAGGGAGCACGGGAATGTGGGTTGTGGTGTCAGGCTGTGCGTGCAGCCCTGCTGCTGCGTTTGTGGGGAATTTCACCAAAAAAACCCCAGAAATCAAAGAGGAATGTTCCCATGGCTTTTCCAGCAGTAACGAGGAGGTTCTGCCTGCAGGAAAAACAGCACGGGAAAACGCAGGGAGGCATTTGCAAATACACCAAGCGATGAGAAGAGCTGGCACCGCAGGCTCCTGGGGCGAGTGAGGATCTTGCAGAGAGAGATCATTTGGCTGTGAACAGCCTTGGAAGTGTTCAGTAAATGTTTCTCATTTTTGCTGTAGTTTTGAAAAATACTTCATTACCATACAGTAGAGAATACAGCCTCGCTGAGGAGGGTGTTTGCCAGCAATGGACAGCAGCAGGCGCAGCTCACATGGTGGTTCCAGCCAACATCTGCCAGGCTTCTGCACAGCAGCTTCAGACAGGACCAGTTAGAGTTTCAATGATGCTTTATTCAGAGACAGGTTATGATAACTTCCATCTCTCTGCTTTGCAGATGTGATGTAATTTGCACACGTCTATGGAAGTTTGAATGAAGGAATTGTCTTGCGTATATGATGAATATTCTAATTGAGAATAGTATTCAATAAAGGCCAAGACAGGTGCTTTCTTCTTCTTGGGATTCCTAATTGCTGATGTGTGACTAGAATTTGTATGTCCTCTTAAACATCTTTCCAGTGGTTTCCCAGATTTATTACTGTTCCATACTACTGAACATTTGCATAAAAAGAATTTAAATTAGCCTTTGCATTGGTATTTGATATAAGGCAGATCTTGCTGCCACATGCAAATTCCACATACAAAGAAGACACCAGTCAGAGGGCAACTTAAATTTTATTCTGACTTTGGAAATACCTTGGCTCCCTGCATCTGAGTGGTTCAGAGTTGTCATGTAGGGGTTACTCCTGATACCTTTCTGGCTTGCTCAGGTAGTCAGGTGGTTGCAGAAATCCTTCTGTGGTCCCCAGGTTCAGTCGCCAGAGGCAAGTGAAAGGGTTTGGGAGTGGAAAAAGGAGGTTCAGGGATCTGGCTCATGGTGCTGCCGGCCTTGGCTGCTAAAGGAGGGGCAGACCCCACTTCAGCTTCCATCCGCAGAAGTGTTGACCCAAAAACCTGTCCTGCCTTTCCTCCTTTCCTGCAAGCCTCTGTTCTTTGGGCAATGTCACCATGAAAGGACAGCAGAGACAGATGAAAGTAGCCCTGTCCCATTTGTCCTCTTCATGGCCCTATCCCATCAGACAGCCCTGGCACCCTCCTTCCTTCTGCTCCTTGCTGGAGCTATAGAAAAGCAGGGACTGAAGCCTCTTGTTCTCCTGGTTTCTTGGCCTCATTTTTCTCCCCCACCTCTTGATTTCCCCTCTTTTCTGGCTGTTTTCTTCATTTGCAGACCTCGGTTTTGTAGTTTTTCCCAGCACTCTTCCAGTTCGCCAGGCGATTCTGCTGAGTGTGCAGGCGAGCGGGGTGTCCCCGCAGCCCACCGGGGAAACAGGAACCGGGCTGGAGCGCTGGATTAACTGAAAGACCAGACTTAGCTCCCCCTTGACTTCTCCATTTCCACCTCCTACTCTGATTTTGGGCCTTTAGTCCTTGCAGTCGTAATCATGCTCACACATGAAAGTGGCTCAAGGCGCGCCAAAGAGTGAATGAATCTTCCTCTGGAAAAGCCTGGGATATACGTTCAGGCTCTCATACAAATCTTCCCACTTTGCTGACATCTGGTTTGACTAAAGCTCGGCTTTCTGAGGCCCTGCAGAGCAGGGGTGGTGCTCGCGAGGCAGCTCCCCGGTGGCCTCAGATCTGCTCTGGGACTGGCACCGTCTGGCCCCTTGTTCTTCATTGTCGCAGGCTGCGTCTCTGTTTTACTTGTAATGTTTTGCTCGGCTCCTGAGGAGTGAAGTCCTGCACAAACACAAGCAGAGTGCCTCTGGACCTGGGAAAGCCTCCCAAGGAATGGAGATTGCATCAGCAACTTCACAAAATTGAAATATAACCCCAGGGCATTGAGGATTTGACAAAACCCCTCTGGTGCCACATACTTGCGGAGACAGGAGCCCCTGGACCGAGAGGTGATGCGGTGGAGCCTCCCTGCAGCTGTGTGTTCTCTGACCCGAGCTCTGCGTCCCCGTCCCCATCATGCGTGCACCTCCATCACAGCTGCTGGAGAACAACTCTTTCTCTGCGTGGCTGAGAGCTGTCGGGGCATTGCCTTTGTGTGTGCGGCACAGAGCTGGCTGCACCGCCATGGAAATCCTCCGGAGCAGCACTGGAGCGCACGCTGCAGCCTGCCCGTGCCTAAATGAGGTGTCATTTAACTGAGCGGGGCAGGGAGGATGCACAGGCCACAGACAGGCATCTCTGTGGTAAAAGTGCCTTCTTTGCCTGTGTGGTTCTGGATGTGACCCTGACAAATACCTGCTCCCATTATTTTCCGATGTTCTGCTTTCTCGGCTCTGTTTCTCGCCCTGCCCAGCAGCGCTGGGTTGCAAAGTGCCCAGGCTGCCATGGCTGTGACCGTGGGACAGGACCAGTCCCCACGCCCCCACCGCAGGTTTTCTGGGAGAAGTAGGTCACTCAGTGCATCCAGAAGCAGCTCTCGGGAAATAAATACCCCTCTCCCCCCACCTCCTGGTTCTGTGGCTCATCTTGGGAGCCCAGGACATGGTGTCACCGCACAGCCAGGGGAACACCTGCGGTTTTGGGTCAAGAGCAGGAGACTCTTTCCAAGGGCCATCTCCAGCCTGGAGCTCCTTTGGCTGCATAAGGAGCGGGGGGCTCGTGCCCGACCTGTGCCAGGGTGCCCACTCCCTCCCAGTCCTGCAGCCCCAGAAACACATTAATGAGCGGTAATTAGAGCATTCAAAGGAGAAGGATTTCTTGATCCTGTGTGTGTTACAGGGAAATGAAGCAGAGCACAAATCCAATCAAACATGTTGCTGTCCTGCGAGAAGTGTGCGAGGGCTCGAGGGTGCCGAGGCTCCGGCGAGGGGAGATGGCCCTCCTTCTCATTCATGTATTTTGTATTATAAAATGTCTGTGGTTGTCATAGCAACATAAAGGGAGCAGATCTCATTACTGAGGCCTGGCCACATTATTTTCTCCAAGGAATTTCTTCTTTTCATTATTTTTCTCCAAAGGTCAGTTATCCTCTGAGGCAGGGCGGGAGATTCTGCGAAAGGTGAAGCATATTCATGGCAGAATTCCCCTGGTGGAATTTACAATCATTTTGCTTTTTTATACTTGTAGAAAGATTTCTTTTAGTATAACATTTTCTTTTAACCCTTTCTGCGTGAAGCTGGGCTGCTCAGCACATCAAACCGGGCTAGTGACTAAGAAGCTTTGCACAGGGATTTTCTGCAGAAAGCGGAGATTTAATGTCAAATCATGCTTTTATTACAATATAAACTAAAGTGTATCACACTGCACTCAAGCATTTCTCTGACTTTTTGTTTGCTGTTAGCAGCTGCACAAACTGTAAGAACTATTTCAAACTTTGTTCTGAATCTGTTTCTTTCCTTGTGAAGCTGTCGCTCTGGGCGGTGACCCAGCCTGCATCCCAGAGCAGCCTGTGACCATCACACCGGGTGCTCAGCTTGGCTGGGGATGCAGGAAAATAAGCACAAGTACGTGCTGGTTGTGCATGTTGGTGTGTGCCCGAGAACAGGCGGGCACCGTTGCCCACTGGCTGCTGTTGTCACCTGCCATAAGCAGCCCTAACGTGTGAGTCAACAGCGTCGCTGCGATTGTGTGTATAAATGTGACGTGACCGATCTTGCTTGCCGCATTTCATCAGTTCCAGAATTTCACACAAGAACCCCAGTTCCTTTTCAAAGAAATATTTCTCATTACCTTCTTATTAAAGCTTTTAAACAAGCATTGCAGGTCTAACTGCCAACACATTTTTTTCTAATATAATCTACAAGAGGAATGGTAATACCTAGCCAAAGAGACAGGAATGCAAATTGTACCTCTGGGGTATTGTATCCATGAGGTAAGGTAGGAAACCTCTGACTCTCCAGTGCATTGCTTATGGGGTTGCCAAGGATAAAGTTTTTCCAGCTTTGCAGACTTTTTCAGGATCACTCATCCTGAGATACGAGACAGAACCAGATGCACTGAAGGAGAGAGTAGTTCTGTATTTTCTTATGGGGCGCAGAGACCTGCAATATTCAAAAGAAGTTTTGTAAAAGAGTGTATGTATTTTTGTCCTAATAGCTGAGTAGAAGTACTGGTTTATATTTCTGTTCACACGTATTTGTAAATAATTGCGCAGTGTTACATATATAGTCTTACATTTCCCTCACACCTGCATCACGTGCACTTTGTCAGCGCCGTGCAGTTGGAGGGAAGGGAGCTCTGGTCTCCCGTGTGCAGGAGGTTGGCCCATCAAGCTATACAGCACCGTCTTAAAGAAGTAATTAAGCTTGATATCCTGTTGTTATTTTTAATTTCTTTGATTTAACGTAAGCTTAACAGTCCTAATATAATACTGCAACAGCTCAGAAATTTATCATGTCTCTTCCCCATTACGAAGAAGTGGAAGGAAGTAGCAGCACGCAGGAGAGGCTGTGGGGAGCATATGGTCGTCAAGTCTTTACTCATTAGTGGAAATCTGCCTGAAAATGGGACCACTTTTTGCTGTAAGCCTCAGACATGCCAAAAGCCAGGATTTCCCAGAATGGCTTCTTTGTGCGCAGCGAGTGTGTGTTCAGCGGGCTGCCAAGGAGGTAAGCGGAGTCGGGACCGGGGCAGGCAGGAGACCCTGTGCGGAGGCATGGGATGTGCCGTGATGCACTGAGTGCACCAGGATGTGCCAGGATGTTCTGGGGTGCGCCAGGATGTGCCGCAATGTGCTAGGATGCACTAGGATGTGCTGGGATGTGCCGGGATGTGCTGGGGTTGCCGGGTTGTGCAGAGCTCCCTTCCATAGCATGAGCAGGACATGGTGCAGGGCTGCTGGTGTCAGTGGGAGATTCCTGCTGCTCTTTTGGCCCCTGCCTTCAGCTGCGTGGGGCAAGAACTCCTCGCCCTCCGTCTTTTGCCTGTTTGCAGTCTGCAGTGAGGAGCTCAGTGCTCCCAAGCCCCGATCCAGGGCACTGCTGCCGCAGCCTCACCAGCTCCAGCACCTGGCGATGCTGTGCCGGGAGGCTGCATGCCGGCCACGGAGCCATTGCCAAACACATCAGTTGTGGGAAGCTCCCAGGGTCTCTCATGAAGTCGGTGTTAAAAACACTGTTCTCATAACCTCTTAAAGGTGTCCTTGGGATTGCTCTGACTGGACTTGGAACACGGCTGCTCACGGGGGCATCTCCAGCCGCTCCCACCGCCGCTCTGCCCGCTCCGGTGGGGCAGGGGGGCCAGGGCAGAGCAAATAATACTGACCCACTCCAAAGGTGCCTTTTAAAAATTAATGAATGCTAATGAATCCTCTTAGCTGTAAAAATAATAATACTGCCTGGCCATTTTACAGCACTTTTCATCAGCAGTGCTGATAATAATTTAGCATGTATGTCAATATTATCTGCAGCAGTGGCAAAGCCATTACCACGGCCAGTGCTGGTACACTCATTGTGACTTCTATTTAGATGTCCGTTTTCTGTAAATCACATTTTGCATGCAAAATGAGTATTTGCGTATGCAAATGAGTAGGCATCTAAGTGGCCATGTGTGCCTGCTAATATCTACTTTGCATGTTCGCTTGTGGTGACTGTGCTTGGCGAACAAGAGCACGTGAATCTGTGTGTGACGACCATGGCACGCTCTTTATGCAGAAGAAAACCAAATAAATCAAAATGTGCCTTGATTTTAAAATTATTTAGGAGGCCCTAGATATTATTTTAAAAAAAAAGATCAGCTGAGAGCTATACTGCACTGGCAAGCTTCAGTTAGCGTGCAAGAGCACGACGCCCCGTCAGAAATCCCAGCAAAGCCAGGATTTGTAATGAACACACACATTCCAGCTGAACTCTGGCACTGCGGATGCCGTGACAATTAGGTTGATCTGCCAGGTGATATTGCTGTGCAGCGTTTCACTTCGTATTCATCACGGGCTGAACCGCTTCTTAATTTTAATTGCATGCTGCAGCAGGTAGATGGTGTCATATCACATGCACTTCAGAGCGAGGCAGAGCGCTTGGAATATATTATGAACACAGGTTATTATAGGGCTTTTAACTGTACATTTAGCAGTAGTAGATGTAAAGCTTTTAGCTTGCACTCCTGTTTATTAATTAATAAAGGGCTCTGTTCCGACATTACTTACGTCCTCCTGTGTCTCTCATTTTAGATGCTGGTCTCATTTAAAATGATAAGTAGCCCAATGCACTTCTCATGAAATTCACTTAAAGCTGGCGGCCTCCCTCCCAGCCGTGTGCCAGGATTCTCGCTGCTCTCTCGGCTTTGGCAGCCGCTGCCGCAGGACCCCTGGTCAGCTCGGCCTTTGCCATTGTGACGGGGCTGAGGGACGCTGTGCCGCGGCAGCCGGGCACAGCCACAGCCCTGCCTGGCACAGGACAGACCCCTCTCGAGGACCGTCCTGCTCACGGTGATGCTGAGGCTCTTCAGAGCGGTCGGTGCTCGTCTCCTTTGTGGAGAGATGGGAGGTTTAAACCTGGCGCAGAGCATCCCGCAGCCATATGGTGCAGGGCACTTGTGCCAAAGCGGGACAGGCGGCAGAGCCGGCAGTGAAGCAGCAGGTCAAGCAGCACCGGGCAGAGCTGCTGAGCTGTGGGTTGAATCCTGCAGCCCCCAGTCCCATGGGTGGGAGAGTTGCTGGAGTGGGAATGTAAAACAGCAGGAAAGGAAGAGTATCCCTGAACTCTGGGCAAAGTGCTGCCGCGTCCCCACTGCTTTAATGGTGTTATTGTTATATGTGATTTCCTGTCCTGTCTGTGCCTACCTCTGCCAGTTCCACCTGTTCCTCCAGGACTCTGCTTTGGGACTGCAGCATCTCAGCAGTGAGGACAGGCAACTGTGCCGTGCTGGTGCCGGAGTCGCCAGGGTCCAGCCCTGGGGATGTAGGTCTGGTAAATACTGGCCCCAGACTGTACTTTGTGTCCCCTGTCCAGATTTTCAGAGTTAGTGGTGTTGGGTCTGGGGTTGTGTGTCGCTGTGTTGCTGCATCTCCCGCAGCAGCAGCCGCTGGCACCTCGGCTGGGCTGGAGCTGCCTCTGACTCGCTCCAGGCGCTGCTGCTGCCCGTCTCATCTGCAGCCTTGCTCTGGTTTTGTTCCTACCGGCTTGTGGTGGGCCAGTAACTCACGGCAGAAGCAGCTTGTTCCGATTAGGATCTGTTCAGGAATTTTTGTATCTTTAGCTCTAATTTGGATGACAAATCCCCAATAGGTGCGATAGTGAGAAGGGAAATGTGTACCGAGAGTTAAAGCAGAATAAAGTGGTGTGATAATGTGGTGTTTGTACTTATTGCAAACACATGCTGAATGGTGAGAGCCTCTTTGCCTCCAAGCAACCCTGGGCTGCTCTCCGCTCCTCTTGCTGCGAGCGTTTGCATGTGAGCGGGGGAAATCCAGCCAGAGCCCGAGCCGCAGCTGCGAGTCTTGTTCCAGCAAAGTGCCCTGTCCCTCATGGTACTGTGTGGAAACGCCTGGGGGCACATTTCCATTTTTAAAAGTCCCAGGAAAAGTGTTCTGGGCTTGATGCCGTGTCTGCCTTCCTCCGCCCCAGCTAGCAGGAAGGTGCCCAGCACTGAACCGCCGGTCCTGCCGTCAGTGGCTCAACCTCACTTGGCTGCTGCCGCGTCCGTCCGGCCCAGGATCCACATTCCTCCCAGGTGCAGCAAACGTTAAACAGATGTATCAATAGTCAGTGTATTTTTTTTCATGGATGCTGGAGGTTTGTTTTCATTAAGTATTCTGGAAACGTTGCTCTTTGTGCCTGAGTATTTGGGTTATGGAGCATACTGCAAGCTCTGAAATTTGCTTTTTTTTATTTAAGTTTTTTCTGACTTGAAAGGCTGGTTTTTATAACAGGTCAATTTCAGACCATTTGATATTGATATATGAAGATCCTCGGGGATTATTGTAATGCATTTTTCATCCTGCTGTGATAGTATCATATAAGGAAAATGGGACTGACTGTTAAGTACAAATTGAAAAAGACATGGTCATTTAAGATAACTCCTTATCTGTATACAAGGAAATGGTATCAGGGAAATAGACCACCAGTTGACAGAAATAAATTTTGCCTCAGGCTCCTCCTTCTCTTCCCCAGCTGCTCAGGCTTTCCCTTCCTTTTCCCTTCCCTTCTCTTCCTTTGCCCAATTACATTTATCGCCACGTCTCAGTGGCTGCATGTGAACCTGGCCAAGTCTCCTGGGCAGGGACAGCTCTGGGGACCGTGGGGACCCCCAGTGTGGCCGCAGACCCTCCCTCTGCCCACTTGCCTCTGCCCAGTGGCACTGCCGGAACCAACAGCTCCACCACTGTTCTTGGGACCAGCTCCTGAAAGGGACACCCAGAATTTATTTGCCCATGTCTGGATGTGCTGGAGCAAGTGGAGGAACTTAATGAATGATTTCTTTAGGCAAGCGAGAGCTGTTTGTTTTTATAGTCCTTATAAAAAGATAGGAAACAAACTCAATAAGCCAAGTCACACTCAATCCAGTCATATTTTTTTTATTCCTGGCATTTTATCTCAACTCACTCTATTTTAATAAGCTGTAAATCAGGGCTTATGACGATGGTGTGAGCAGTGTCACCGGGCGCTCGCAGCACTCCCGGGAGCGACGCTGCGCTGCATGTACCTTCCTGCAGATGCCTGGCGTTCCGCTGCCTGCCAGAGTTTGTTGGAGAGTCTTCCTCACAGAAGGCTGCAAAAGCCATTTGAATTTATGATCATTTTGGAGTCTGAGCAGGAAAAGTGTGTTTTTCCAGATCCTGTGAGGTAATCACAGTGCAATGACATATGTTGCAATTCCCTATACGCTGCCACACGCTAAGCTGAGCACAATCGCTGAAGTGCGCTTTCTCCTCCTCGGTGATTATTATATCCCGTTTGGACTCTGAGTGTTTTGACCATTAGTGGAATGAGGGCGATTACAATTTGGCATAAGGCACTGCACTCAGAAGCCAATGTTTAGAGACAGTGGTATAAGAGAAGTCCCATAATTGGAGCTGTAGGGCTGAGTTTGCCAGAGTATCTATTGCTGGCACCAAATCCTTCTTGGCGCCGCACCTATTGTAGCTGCACTTTGGCCCACACCTTGTTTCATACTGAGCCTGCAATTAAAATACAATCAGTTGTCCCTGTCCAGCCCAGGGTAGCAGTTGTGCGGCGCGGATTCCTGTCCATGTCCAAATGGCATTTGGGGCGCCTGCGGTTTAACACCACCCGCTCGCTGCTGATGCCTTGGCCAGGGCTCACATACAAACTCAGATGAGAACATCTCAAACTTTGATTTAGCATCCAGACAGTCCCAAAGCAACGTCCCTGCGCTGCACCATGGCATTCCTGGCTAATCTCCCAGGACTTTGGGACTTCATGTCTGCAGCTCTCAGGTTCCCTTTATGTTATGCCTGGGCATTCAGCATCTATTGCATTTAGCAATGGCCTTTTTTATTGTTTCCTTGTTGAATTAGTATTTCTGCGTTCTGTTTCCGAGTAGGGACACAACAGCCCATCAGTGCTACTCAGTTCTTTATGTCCAAGTTACCACGGCTCTGCAACCAGAGCCATTGCTGGTACTTGTGGAAAGGTTATGAGAGAGGCACGTGTATGGTGCTTGGGAAGGAAGGATGGGTGGCACAGACGAGAAGAGGACTCAGATTAGGAGATATTCTGGCAACAGGAAAGGTCCTCAGAAAATTCCAGCCCAATGCAGCTTTGCAGCAGCACAGCAGGAACCGCTTCTGCCTCCAGAGAGTCCGTGGATGCTGCAGCCGCAGACACCACAGACCCTCGCTTGATGCATTTCTGTAAGGAATCTGTGTGTGCTGCAAAAAGCTTTGTTCTGGGCAGGAGCGGTGGCACCGTGACATGGCAGAGCCACCAGAGCCGTGGCAAAGCTCCGCACTTGGCTGTGTGGGGGAGACCATTTGTTTTTCAGAGAAACATCATCCCAGTTAGAGCCCACACCTGGCAGCACTGCGCCTTTGGCTGAGCCGGTCGCTTCATAGAACTGGCTCAATGGCATGCTTTATAATTAAAATATTGTAGCTGGAAACGTTGACTATCTTCCAAATATGCCAGGAGGCTTCTGTTTGCACGGCTTGAAGCATAAGCTGGCAGTGAAAGCTGGTGTGGAGCAAAGACAAATGCGTTTATGCTGGGCTGGATATTGTCTCCTGCTCTAACATCTCTCTAATTCATGCTGTGGTGCTGTTGCTTGCACAGCCCATAATTTCCTTCACACCTAATTGAACTTTGTTTTAAAGTCTTTTGTCTGACTAATGTCCAGAGAGTGCTCTGACACGGGCTCTTTGGCCTCTCATTCTGTTTCCATCAATGTTAAGGCAGCGAGGCTTTGGGGAAGCCAGGGGAGCGGGACGGGCTGGGGCTCAGGGATCAGGCATGGGTGGGGGCTTGGCCGGTGCTGTGGGGGCTCCCGGCCAGCAGCCACCCGTGGTCCCCACCTGGTGGCCACGCATCTACTGAGTGTGTGCTGTGGGGTTGCTCGAGGACAGGGGCGCAGGGGTGGGTGCTTTGGGTTGGGGTCCCTGGGTGCCTCTGCTGTGACCTGAACATCAAAAGTGTGTGCGAGGAGCAGCCTGTCTCTTTCTTCAGGGACTGCTTAAGACTGTACAAGGAGATAAGCAAATTATATGGCCTTAAATATCTGTGGGATGTGTGATTCTCCAGACAGCCATCAAGGCAGGGCTAACAAGGGCACTTTAAACAAGGAGTCAGGCATTTCTATTGCAGATCCTTGTCTCAGCCTTTCCTCTGGGAGAAGAGCAGACAGCAGGTTTGTTAAAGAAGAGTGCTTGCTTTTTATTTTTTAATTATCAAACTAAAATTCTTGTTTTTCTGCTGTAACTATCAAAACTGAACATTTTGTCCTTGCTGGCCCCTGAGCTCCAGCTTTTATTGCTGCCGTGGAAAAGGCTCCACACACAGTCCGGTGTCTGCGCGGGAGGTTGGGAACGCTGAGGAATGCTCTGCAGAGCGCAGCTCTCTGCACGCAGTGAGGACATTGGGACGGCCCCGCAGCCACCTGGAGTGACCAGAGGTCCCACAGGCCCTGGGAGGGGAATGGTATGGAGTGACACACAAACTGGTGGTGCAAAAACCAGAAGAGACCAAACATCCTTCCGTGTGCACACAGAGGAGAGGTGGGATGCCTGAGCGCAGCGCCAAGCGATGCTCAGCCAGCCCGGCACGGGTGGTTCCAGGAGCTGCTGGGTCTCTGCTGCTGGGCTGTGCTTGGACCCTCACCCCACGGCCACCACCCGAGGGGGACACGGCTCCTGCCTTGCCCCACTGCCACACACCTCGGACAGGGAGACAGGGAGGAGCGCTCTGATGATGGGTCTATTGATTTATCAGCTGTTCCTTGGGGCTGGCAGGAAGGATAATCCTCATTAACACACCCATTATTGCTGCGGCTCCTCGTGAAGGCGTTCTGATTTAATTCTAGCTGTTGAAAAGAAAAGTGCTTTTGAATTAGTAATGTTTATCTAACACAGAAAACTCCAGGTCACCTGGGATAGTTCACAAGTGGTGTCTTGTGTTTTGGAGGAAGGGGAAAAAAGGCTTTTAAGAGGCAAAACCCTCCCCCGAGCTGGATTGGAGGCTACAAGCCTGTGCAGGCTGCAGAGCTGCACGCCGGGCAGAGCTCTGCTAAACCGGGTCCCAAAATGCGAGTTTGGGTTTTTCTGCACACGTGGGTGTTGATGTGGCAGGAGAGGCCCCGCGCAGAGCCAAGGGGGATGGCTGGGGGCAGCTGAAGCCTGTGCCCCACCAAGGGCTGGGTGCCAGTCCCGGGGAAGGGGTTGGGATCCATGTGATTGCTGGGATCCAGCCAGGATCCCTCAGCACTGGCAGGTGATGGTGCACGGCCCCAGCTGGTGCTGGTGACACACGTGTCACCGACCCGCGCCAGGGAGAGGGTTCTGCCCCGCTCCAGGACCAGCAAACCCTGAACCAGCCACCACTCTCCTCATCGCTGTCAGGAGCATCCCAGTCTTGCTCCGGGTGATTTCCAGAGGGCTGAAGGATATTATTCTCTCCGGCAGACTCATCAATACTTTTAATTAGCTTTTTTTACCCTGCTTCCATTCCCTTCATAGATATCAGCCTCTTAACAGATTTGAGTATGTTTTGAACTGCCATACTCAATGCCATTTAAATCACTTCTCAAGGGCACCGGGCCAGGGATGTGCAGTGGCAGTTTAAAAGGATTAGAGCCCTTTGTTTTTTCACAAGTGGTTCAATTTACAAAAGATCAGGGTTCAAGACCTGCACACTATAAAGTGACTTAAAGCCATGAAATCTATTTCTCACTAATTCTAGATTACTCTCTACTTAGGAGCCCAGGGTGCCAAAAACGGTGGGTTTTTGTTAAAATGATATGAAATCCTAATGCAAGTCCTTTTAACCACTATTGCACAGTATACAATGTCATGCAAATTCTGGACCTATGCAAGCAATTATGTTGCAATGAACATGATCACTTCGATTAAACCAACACATGTTTTCAAAGATTTTATTTAAAGCAGATAACCGTAAAACTTTGTCACATAGCTTCTCCTCTCGGGCATATGCACAATGCGTTAAACACCCCACGTATCTCTTTTGTAAAGTCTGAGCATTAATTGCCCACTGGTTATTCAAGCAAAGCCCCCATTGAGGTAAATGGGATTTTGTCTGAATAAAGACTGCAAAATTGGACCTCTTGTCTGTAGGCGAGAGATAGGAGACCTATTTGTATTTTAGGGTCTCCCGCTGCAAAATTGGAGCATTAAGGAAGATGGGCTTTCTGTTAAAAAAGTTTTATCTTACTCAGCATCGTACTTGTAATTTGAAATGGAGAGAACCGGTGGCCCAAGCGATCATGAATAAAGAACAGTGGGAGAAAGTGGGTCAGGCTGGCAAGAAGGTAGGAGCTGCCCCAATTGTTTTTCTCCCAGCCATTAGCTTCACAAGAGAATCCTTTTTCTCACTGGACGACTGTACTTTATTTTTCTAAAGCAGTATCCCTCTGACAACCAAAAAGGAATACTGCATCTGCAAATGAATGGTGCCTGCAAAGAGACAACATGAAATTTTTAAAAAGCATGGTAATAAACGCTATTCAAAAAAACACAATCTCTGAAAAACACGGCCTATTGAAATGACAAGCCGAAAATCATTTGCTAAGCACTGAAATGGCCCCTTTTGTCACCCCAATCCTTCTGTTGACAGTTACCTTTCAATCCTACAATTGTGCAGTAAGTACTGATTTTTATTCAATGTTCTATTCACCCTGCGTATTAATGAAAAGAAAAAAAACTTGTAAGAATAGCCTTTAATAGGCTGATAGACAAGGCTCCCCTATTCTCCTGCTAGGGCTCTTCTTATCAGCTTCTCACAGTATTGCTTGCTCGCTCAATTCTTTCCCTTTTCTAAACTTTGCTCACCCATCTGGGCTTTTTCTCAACTGAGATGGAAACATTTTTATTTCAAAAGTCTCGCTGACCTTTTCTTCTCCTCCAGACAGCGTGTTAGGTAAAGCACTAACCTCAGACGAGCCTTTCTTTAGGCTCGAAGAGCGCAAGGAGCGGCTCTGGTCTCAGCTCACGGGCAGCAGCGCTGAACTGGAGCCCAGACCAGGGGCTGATCCTGGCACCGGAGCCTCAGGCAGGGGTGACCGGGTGGGATAACACAGGGACTCTGTCCCAGAGCTTGTCCCTGTGCCCTTGGGCCCGATCCAGGCGCTGCTCCTGGGCAGGGACAGGCTGGGCACAGCTGCTCCGTCTCACAGGTGCCATTGTCAGCGTCACCGTCCCGGTTCCTTGGCCAAATCAATGACTTTGGTATAGTTGTTGCAATTAGCAAGTGCACAGTGAAAACTAGACAGTGCTGTGCTTGGCTGTGGAAATTCTCTCTTGAGTTCCTGAAGCAGTAACGAGCAGCTTTGCCCAAACCTAGCAGTTATTAATCCACTAGCAGTTAAAAATCCACTTTGTAGCACATGTCCCCAGTCCGTGACTCACACCGGACGGTGTCATGGTGGTGGGGTCTGTGTGGAGCTTTTGGGGGAGCTGCCCTTGGGTTGGCTCCAGAGGCTGACCCTGGGGAGAGCCTGGGCAGTGCTGGAGCGGGGTCCCAGCTCTGCCCTGGGCAGGGACCCCCACAAGTCTGCCAGTGCCCATGGTGGGGCAGACCTGGGCCCAGCAGGGCCACCGGGATGCGTGTCTGCTCCCGCTCCCAGATGCAACACATCCCCCTTGCTCCCGAGGGGAGCAGCCTCCTCCTTCTCCGCATTCCCCACTCGCGCAGTTTTTCTTTCCAGTAGGGAAATTCAGCACATAACTATCCAGGATTGCAAAAATGTAAACAGTCTGTGTTACATGTCTTCAAATTACAGCCTCGCTGCTCTACACATGTGCAGCTAATAGAAGCGCTCTGCTCGCAGAGGCCCCGCACCAGGCGAGCCCGGCGGCTGCACACTGTGTCCCCCGTGTCCCCCCGCCACCGGCGTGCCCTCTCGTGCCCCCTGGCACCGCTGCCATAGCCGAGGGCAGCCCAGAGCTGGCCGAGCCGCCCAGCGAATATTAAATAGGAGAAGTCTACTTAGAGGTTGTTTGAATAGAGGAAATTGTTTTACATTGTGATGCAATATTTCCACACCGGGGTCTCATTTATGCAGCATATTAAAGTCAACACACTGCACATCTATCTCCATAAGGAGCCAGGCCCATTATCCCAGTTACTTTTAAGCAGTCTTTGGCTTAGTTCTGACGTGCCTGCCAGTGCCATATATCACGGGGAATGCAGTTCTTTAAACTGCAGTTCGTGATTGATAGTTTAACCTTTTTCTCTGAGGTTAATTCGATATATGCTGGTGTAAACTATAAACCAAAGCTCCAGCCTGTCGGGAGGAGGTAATCTACATGGCACTCTTTATGAGATCTCAGGTGCTGCAGTAATTACACCGTCTCCTCCTCCTCCTGCTGCTACTTCTCCCTCCTGGCGAGAGGAAGAGGCTGCACCTGAGCAGCCCAGCTCCAACCCTGCTGCAGCTCTAGGGACCTGAGGGTCCTGCTCTCTCTGGCTCCCAGGTTGTACTGAGCTTTCTCTGTCCAGGGTGGGATTTTGGGCCCCCAGGCTGCTCACCAGCATGTCCCTTCCCGGGATCCCACTGCTGTTGGAAATGGAGGTGGTGTGAAGCGGGTGCCTGTCCAGCACATCATGGTCCCTTCATGGGCTGTGAGGGCGCACAGACACTCCTTCTCCCACCATATCTCTGCGGGGGTTTCCGAGCCCCTGGCTGCTCCCACACAACCAGACATCATGGATGGTGCTGGCTCATGCTGGGGCAGCCTCCGTGCTTTGCCTGTGGCAAAGGTCTGGCTGTTCTTCCCGGCCCAGCCTGCCCTGCAGCAGCACAGCTAAATCCTGTGCTGGAGCTTGAACCTCTCTTGGTTTCTTTATTTTTCTCTCTTTCATTAGTTGCTTTAGCTCCTCAGGTGGAAAGCAGACGGTTTGGAGGGATGTGCTGCCTTCCATTGCTCTTTTGTGGTGACTTGTCTATAGAGTGCGTGGCAAAGAGAAGGGGAGTGATTGGGGACATGTGTGATGCTGGAGGGTGCTGCACGGGGCTGTCCAGGCTGAGGGTGTCAGGTTGAGGGATATTCGCCTCCTTGGGCCCAGGTGTGGCTTTGTCTTGTGGAGGAACATTCAGGAGGTGGCAAGTTTCCCTTGGAGCTGTGAGTCTCACTGGATGCTCAGAGTGGGGAAGGAGCAGGGCTGAGCAGGAGGGTCCCGGGACAGCTGCAGTTGTGGGGTGATGGGAGGGCCCTTGTTCCAGGCACAGCGCCAGAATTTATATTTGCAATTTTTCATACAGCTAGCCTGCCTGCAGCATCTTTATAAAGGAATATGGAGGATATCTCCGGTCCCAGAGCAGCCCACACCGCGGAACCGCATGCTGTGGCCCGTTAATATCTGAGATTTCCAGCTGCCAGCTCTTCCCAGGCTTTCTGTCCTCTGTTGTCTGTACGGGTGCACCCAGAGCTGCGAGGACACCCAGCTCAGCTGCTCTCGTGAGGATGCTGGAGCAAATGTCTGCTCTGCCTTTGTCCCCATGGGAGCCTGATCCCTGCCTGCTGGTGGCTCAGCAAACCCTGTTGCTGCTGCCAGGCTGGTTTGGTGGCCGCAGGGTTTGCAGCAGGTTTGGAGCTCTTTGGCGTGAAGGGTCTTGGTGCTGGGTGTCCGGTGCGAACTGTGTGTGGCACAGCTGTAACCTCGTCACACTCCTTAGGAATGTGCTTCATGCATCTTTTTGGCCTCTGTCCCCAAAGGGTCATTATTTCCATAGGAAATAGCTATTTCTGCTCAAGATCAATAAGATTTTGTGGAGAAAAAGGAAGAATTTTAAGGGCTTGGTTTAATTTAGTCTATTTCTTTGCAGGACGCTCCCTTTGGTAACAATAGGAATTCGATTCCTGCCAGAGCAGACTCCTTAATTAGATCCCACAAAATGAACAGTAACGTGTCTCTGGGCTGAAATTCTCCCTTTCTGGAGCTTGCAGAAAGGAGGGAGTTTCTAACTCATAATTGCATCTGAATGCAAATGGCTGTGCCAATGTGAATATATTAAAAGCAGCAGCGTCAGCAATCACTGTGAAAAAAATACATACAAATGAGGCACTAGCTTATTGCTCCATTTGGATGCTGTGAAATGGCACCGTATTGTGTTATTATAAGATTTCTTGCTTAGTTAACAGAAAATGCTTACAATTAAGTCTGAACTCATTTAGTGCTCAGACTAATTCACATTAGAAAAAGGATGTGACCTCGGCTCCAGATCCCTTTTCTGTGGCTCTTGCTGTACGTGGAGGTGACGTGTCTGGTGGAGGCAGCCGTGCTGCGTCCCCTCTCCCAGCAGCGAGCGGCACAGGGAAACGCGGTGCAGGGTCCTGGGGACATGGCACAAGGTGCCACCGCGGCACGAGGTGCCACCATGCCCTGGGGAGCTGTGGGGACAGTCCCGCCCGTTTCTGCTGCTGGCTCTGCAGGTGACACCAGCAGCAGCTGCGGGGCAGAGGCACAGTGACAGGACGGCCACAGCCACCAGCGCGGTGACCCGTGAGAGTCCGGAGGTCACATCACTCTGCTCCCAGCGACATTGCATGTTGAGATTATTCCAAGGAAATGAACCCGGTGGGTGCTGACGTGGCCGCACTCCCTCCCTCCTGTGGCTGGCCGGCTGCCGCCGGAGCCCTCGCGCCGCCACCCGAGTATCAGCACTTCTGTACAAACAATAATTGTGGAAAGGGGCCTGTGGATAAATTATTATTGTGACCCTCTTTCCTGTGCGAAAAACTTTCTCGAGCTGCTGAGTGAAAAGTCAAAATTTGCATTTAAATAGAAAACGTTTGGCAGCGTGTAACACACCAAACCTGCGTGCGGTGGGGTCCCGGGCCATGGTGACCTCACTGGTGGTGGCAGTGCTGGGTCCCAGGAGCAGATCCCCAGGAGCAGATCCCTAGGAGCAGATCCGCGGCACAGGATGGGCTGCACTGACCCAATGCGCCTCCAGCTTCAGGCTCCCAGCCACCCCTGCCTGCTTCAGGTTGGTCCATGGGCTGAAGTTAACAGCGGTTGTTCCAAGAGCCTGTCCCCAAAAATGCATCTGGGGAATCCTGGCCCCCACGCTTGCTGCTCAGCACTGGCCGTGCCTGTGGCCAGCGCTGGCCACGTGTTGCTGGGCCCACGCGTTGCTGTGTTTTGTATTGAACAAGCTCATGGAGAGCCGCTCTCGGGACACGCAGCCCGGGGGCTGCGCAGGAGACTGGCCAAGGCAGCGCAGTCGTGCACCAGCAGCAGAAGTGCAAAGCCTTTCCAGAGGTATATAAATGAATTAAGACCCTTTTAAAGGTTAACAAGGTCCACTCTGTCTGTCATTAAAGTAACTTCATGCATTTAAATTTTAACAGTCAAACCAATTAGCAATAAAAATGTTGTATGAACTGCGCTTTATTGGATTCTGGTCAAGTCAGAATTGGTTAAATGTATGATCTCTAATAGATTTTTTTTTTTCTCTTTTTCTCCCTTCTTTTTAAACACAACCTGGATTTCCCAGTCAAGGGGGTGACAGCAGTGCCCGTGGGGAGAACTGAGCGCAGGGCACATCAGCCACCACTGCAGCCACCTCTCTGAACACTGCAGGTGGGGACACCCCAAAGCCCTTTCCTGGGAGAGGAGTGGGTAACGTGGTGTCCTCAGGTTGGCAAAATACATAATGTACCAGCAAACCAGTAACCTTGCTGCTGGGTCAGGGCTGCTGAGAGGTGGAGCTTTCTTTATGAAATGATAATTATCTGACTTTTTTTTTGTTGCTGAGGCAACTCCCAGGTTGTGTGTGGCGGGGGTGAGGGGAGCTCGCTGCACAGGTTGCTGTGACCTGGCTGCTGGCACGACCAGAGAGGCACACGTGGAAACACGAGTGTGCACAGCACGCCTGGTACACAGGGAAACACGAATGTGCACAGCACGCCTGGCATGTCCCTCAGCCAGCACACAGCATCCCCACCACTGTTGGCAGGTCATGTTGGAGCAGTAGGCCATGGCAGCACTGGTGGGCTCAGGAGTGTGACAGTGGCAGCCAGGGTCACGCTGGCCCAGACCCCCTTGCTCGCCGGTGACCCACGCTGCGCATCGCCAGCAAAACGCTTGGGGGGCTTGGTGACGCCTTTCTGAACGCACCCACCGCCCTGGCCACAGATACCCCGAAGAGCCCCTTCCCACCTAACAGGGCAGTAAAGAAAAATCATCTGTGCAAGGGGCCCAAAGAGCTGATGCAGCAAGTTCCAGGCCCCAGCAAAAAATAACAGGATTACGGCACATCTTGTGCCCGTAATAAGGACCATGTGAATCGGGATGTTTGCATAATTGCAGGCTGTCGGACGGCCAAGCAGCCATCGGAGCGTATTGCAAAGGAATCAGTTCAGAGGAGATGTAGATGGTACCTGATTAGTTAAATTGCCAGCACCTGTTCATGTCTTATTGCAAACATAAACACCGAGACTTTCAAACACTTGAGAACCATTCAGTGCACCCAGTGGTTTCCAGTTTGGGCTTGATGGCAGGTGGTGGTGGGAGAGGGAAGCTGCCCAGGACAACTGGAACAAACCTCGGACCTCCTCCTGGAGAAACCAAGGAGAGACATTGCGCCCAACTGTGGAGCCACTTCAGGGGACTTTTGAGAAGAAGGTGGAAGTGACAAGTGGCACAGGGAGCAAACAAGATGCTCCGATCAGAAATCTGTGTCTGGCTTGGTCGGTGTGACACAAGGTCAATCCCAACAGAAAGGCTCAGTGGAAGGATAGTGGTTAAATTCTCTGTGTCTGGGCATGGCAGCATTTATTTCCCCCAGCGCCCTGCAGCCAGCATGCTGTACAGGTACAGAATTTGAAATGGCAAACTGAGATGGCAAAAGGATGCCAGGACAGAGCCAGGATGGAGGGGGTTTGCTGTGGGATGGGGCAGATGTGGTCCCTCCGACGGGCTCTTACTCTTCATGCTGCCAGAATACCCGGGATGAGCCTGTCGGGAACGGTGGGCTGGGGAATTAAAACCTGGTCAGTGCTGCTCACCGATCAAAATGAAAAACTAGGGAGGGGGATGAGGAATGGAGGTTAATTCTCAGCAGAGCTGCTCTGAGGGTCTGCACGCCGAAGCTGCAGCTCTGAGCCCCCCGAGAGCGGTTGTGGAAACCAGATGTTGAGGAGCGGTTGGAGGGGGAGGGCGAGAGACGGGCTGGTATCTGTTCATAATTACTCTTGATTTTGTGCGATGACATTGAGATTGTAGGCAAACATGAAAGAACACTTGTGGGGACAGCACCGCTCATGCCGGCCAATGGATTAATAAAGCATGACTGACGTGCAGGGAGCGGGAAGGCACACATGGAAGTGGTTTGTGGGGGTTTGATGTTCCACAGGCCCAAGGACACCATTGCTGACACTGCTGATCACCCTCCCCCAGCGCAGCCATCGGAGCACCGGGGCTGGAGAGCTCCAACACCTCCGTGTGACCAGTAAATACCATTTGCTGTGCCAAGGGCATCCTCGGGCCACACAGCAGAGCTGGCACCGTCCGGTCCAGCCTTTCTGTGCTCAGACACAAGGGAAACTGCAGCTCGTTGCAACGAGCAATTAGCCAGCTCTGTCAAGAGTGGGGAAGACTCCCTCAGACTCCAGTGGCAACATTAAAAATGAGCTTAATCAGGTTTCTTCACTCTTTGAGGAAGCAATAAAGATAAAGGGTGATCATACAAACACAACACTTTCCAGTTTTAGCAATAGCACCATGTGTCAGCAGCTGGAATGCATTCTCCACAGAAACTTGCCTTTTTTTTTGTCTTCAAAAAGTGGCTTGTACAAACAGCCCAGTGTAGGGCTGCCCCTGAGGTCTGCATCCCAGTGTCGGTTCACGTGTAATATGTGGTAAAAGCTCATTCAGAGCCTGAACTGGAAGACAATGAATTCCACCAGTGCTGGCACCCAGGGCTGGTATGGGATAAGGTGTTTTTCTCTGGGCTTTGTTCACACTGGCAGCGTTTGGGGCTGCAGTGATGGGGCAGCATGCAGGGGAGCTGAGCGAGCCTCCTATGACAGCAAGTCACTGACTGTATCAGTGGTTCTAATTTAAAGGTTACCCACTTTCAGTTAAATTGGAGCAATTAGCAAGTAATCAGATTAACAAAGCACTATATTCTGGATAAAAGGATTTTTCCTGTAGTAATTGCCCTGTGGCATGCACAAAGCACAGGCTGAGGAGCAAGTATCACCCTGGCCAGCCCACCCGCATGGTGGGAGCAGGTAGTGCCTGTCACAGCCCTGTCACACCTGGGCCCAGGATCATCTGCAGCCTCTCGAGGTTGCAGCAACTGACCCTGCCTTTCCTCAGAGGGACCCCAAACTGCTCTCCAGTCCCAGGTACACCCTGGGATCCAAATGTGACCTGTTCTGAAGAAGGGGGATCTGGTCCAGCCTTGGTCCTGTGCCAAGCGAGGCTTCACCCAGCAGGTGGGTTTGTTCATGTGTCTGCAGAGACAGCCTTCCAGGGCGCAACCTTCCATGAGTGATGTATCACACTGGGTGAGGTGGGGAAGCATCAGCCAAGCTCCCCAGAGCAAAAGGAGTCACTGCAGTTGCTTCAAACCTGAAGAGAAGCTGTTGCACTTTTAATTTGTAAACTAATGAGCAAAGGAGTGTGTGAATGGAGAGAATAAGAAGAACAGATGGGCAGCAGGGGCTGCCCGGCTTCACAAGCAAATTCCAGACACTTCTGGGATTCCTTGCACCAGCAGGGTTTGTTTTGTTAGCGGTTTGGCATCCTTCCTTTCTTAACTTTCATGTTTTGTAGAAGCAGCCTTGCTGGGTGCATGGCTGGGGAAGCTCAGAGCAGCACTTCGCATCTCACCGGCTCGTGCCAGCAGCTGCCAGACTCTCCAGCACGCTCACGATTTATTTTGCTCCTTGCATTCAAACCACTATCGCCAGCCCTGTTGTTAATCACGGCAGGTCAAATGAGCTGAAGGCTGCGGTTTGCTGCCTGCTTAGCTCTGTGTGTCTGGGAAGGGGTCAGCTCTCCTGGCAGAGCTGCTGGGCTCCATAGCCGGCACAGGGGAGCTCGCTGCTCAGTGACACCCCCAGGCTCTGCCCCGCTGCCCAAAGTCCCCACGGCAGTTCTTGTGGCCCTCACTTGGTTCTGTGTGCCCAGCTTAGCACCTTCCCCACCGGACACAGGGGCTTGTGCTGGTGTGTCAGAGGTGTCACAGGGGCACACAGTGCTGCCCAGCTCAAGGGAAAACCCAGTACCAGCCCTTAGCAAATCCAGATGTATCCGAGATACCTCCTGTCCCCAGCACAGGCAGCAGCACCAATGTTTAACTCTTGCCAGAGGAGCTTTTGCTGCATGCCTATTGCATTTAGTAGAAAAGCCACCAGAAGCTCCGTTTCTGCCACTGGTATTAGCACCGCAGCCAGGGATCTCTATGGTATGCACTTCAGTCCCTGCTCTAACACCACCATGAGAACAGCTCCAAATGTGCGAAGCAACGCACAGAGGTGCGCTGTTCACATCTCTTCCAGACCCCTTGCAGCCAGTCCAGCTGCTCTGCTGGCCGCAGCCGCGCTGCACAGCAAGGGGAACAGCACGGGAGGCTGCGAGCTCAGGGCTCCAGAGCAGCCTCCTGGGCTAAGCTCCACCTGCAGGGACAGGGAACACTCCCAAGGGACCCAGGCATCCTGCCTCTTGGATCCCAGACCCATCACTGCTTGTGCTGAGCCTCAGGCACTGGGAACTTTCCAGGAATAAACAAAACCCTCAGCAGCTCCCGAGGACTTTCACTTCATACCCTGGTCTCTGCTCCTGGGAGCGCTGCCTGCGAGCAGCAGCCCTGGAGAAGGTGGTTTGCACCTGGCAGGTCCTGCTGCCAACACCTCAGCTTCCAGCCACACGCCCACAGGTCACACTCAGCACAACACCCACCTCTGTTGGAGTTGACAGTCTCAGTCCAGAGAGCTCCTGAACTCCAAATCCCATCTCACCATTAGAACTGGAACCTGCCCACCCTCACACAACCCATCAGAGAGAAATACTCCCAGTGCTTTGTGCCCTGCAGCTGGGCCAGGCTCAGCTGGGTCCTGATTGCCATCCAGCTTAACTCCTTCCATGCCAGCCAGGGCAAACCGTGTCCTGCTCAGCCCTGCTGCTCCAGGGGCCTTGGTGCCGCAATGGTGCCCGGCTGTATCCCCACCATGGGCACCCTGCGGTGTGTCACTGTGCCGATCCCTGTGTCCCCAGCAGCAGGCAGGGGTGTTTTTGGCATGTGCATGCACCACGCAGCACCCCCTGCTAACAAGGAGCAAGAGGGCAGAACCACGCCTGAGGTTTCCCAGCGAGGCAGGACTCCGCGGGGGGACCCAGAGCTCAGTTTTGCCAAATGCTTGTGGCGTTGTGGGCAGTCAGAGGATGAAGTGCTAACCCCAGCGTGTCTGTGTGTGTGCGGGTGCCTGCAGCAGAGGCGGCTGGGCCAGCCGTGGAACGGACTCTCTCCAGAGCAGTAATGCTTAACGCAGAATTGTTTCTTTAGGCCAGGATTATCATAATGATCTGGGTAGCTAGCCGCAGCTCCAATCCTATTACTCCATTAGCATGGGCGTTATAAGGTGACACTCTGCATCTGCTTGACAAAACGCAGCTTCAGACTTTGCGCTGAGCATTTTAACTGAAAGGAATTTAGTTTTCACTTGAAGAGGATTCTCTATTATTATTGGCTTATAGCTGCTTAGAAATAAACAGCAATAAATACTCTGCCAATTTACTTTCAGAATGTTCTCATTTGAAACACGCCATGCAGAAAAATATTAACAAAATAAACTCCTAGCTTATAAAAGGCTAAAGAGAGCTTTTTTTTTTGTGTCAATGTTTGTAGTATTTTCTGAAGACGCTGCAGTTTGAATTAAGCAGCCACAGGTAACATGTTTTGTCAGGGCACGGCACTGGAGATCACTGTGCATGTTTACTGTGTGCTGGCAGTCATGACATGGAAGAGTGGAGCTGGCAGCGCTGCTGTTTGAAGCCAGCTGAAAGTGGTGAGCGTCCAGGTTTAGGCCAGGTCTATACCACCCTGCTGAAGACCCTGCCAGCCTTTCCCATGATCCTCCCTCTTCTCTTACATCTCCTCATTGTTAACTGCAAATTTGCAAGCCGTGTCTTCCAGCTCTTGGGTAGCAGTGTGCAAGCTAAGGAGGATACCGATGCCTCGACACTGGCCGTAAGGGAGTTGTATTGTTCTTGTAATGAATCCCAGCTCTCAGATGGGAGACACAATGCTTACACAATTACATTACAACAGAATAGGATTGCATTAGTTAATGGAGATGACCTCCAAAGAAGAATGTTCTCCTCTTATTAATTTAAGATAATTACATTAAGTTCCCTACTCAAACCCAGTCTACAAGGGTATTTTTCCATGATCTACAGCACGTCAGTTCCCATGTAGTTTTCTAGGTTCTCCGTCAATGGCTATTGATGTGACGTGGGGGTTACACGTGTCTCTGGGGGAGCTGTGGGGCAGTCAGTGGGGCTGGTCCTGTGGCAGGGCTGGAAGCACGTGGGGATCTGCCCAGTGTGGGGATTCCCAGAACACAGAATATCCAACTTTTCCTGAATGTGCAAGGCTTCCCGCAGCCACACAAGTGAAGGGCTGGATATACCTGCAAGAATAGGTGCTGCCCAGGATAGAGCGTCTACTGAAGAACTACATTTCAAGGGAAAATGATTAAGGATTATGTGGCCAAAATTCTCCTTCAAGAGGCATATGTTTGGGAAGGGGGCACAAAGCCCACTCGGCACGTTGTGCCTGTGACAGTGCAGTTTTTCCTGTCTGGGAACCTCAGTCGCAGCGCCGGCCTCGCTCCATCGCCCCCCTCCTCAGCCTGGCACGCGTCAGGCCGGTGCCAGCCCGGGAGGTGCTAACATGATAAAGTGTGAAAGCCTGAAATAAAGCTTAACACAGAGTTTGGAATGGAGTTGTTCAGCATTATTGGCTTGTAAATTGTTCCTGTGATGAGATTTAGGAAAAGACTGAAGAGGTCTTTTGGCAGTGGGAGAGTATTTATGGTGCTTTTGTACAGGTACACGAACACTTTCTTGTTTTGCCTGTGTTTGCGGTTGCCCTGGAGGCTGTGTCCTTGTTTATTAGTCCTTTAAACACACAGGTGCCAGGGAGGTTTGGGGCTTTTCCAGCCTCCTGTCCTTAGGCACTTTACCATCAGGAAGACTGCCAGTTGGGGGTCCCTGTCCTGGCAAAGAGCAGCGGAGTCCGTGTCTGTCCTTAGGGCAGGAGGTGCCCCATGTGAGGTTTGGGGAAGGTGGTGCCTCACTGTGTGCTGAAGGCGAGCTGTCCCACACCCGCTTTCCAGCGTTGCAGGAGTGGTTTTGAGTCCCTGCTTTTCAGGGCAGCACCCCAGGACATGTCCTGGTCCCAATACGTGCCTGCCGAGGAGCCCCGTCCTGACCATGGGGCCGGTGACCAGTGACCAGCAGTTCCAGGGCTGGGTGGGCAGGGCGATCCCCCCCGCCCGCCCGCTGCGTGTGTGCGGCTGCTGCCCTCGCACTGCTGAGCAGACCAGTTTGCTGCTTCCACCAAAACCAGTTCTGCATCCCGAGGAGCTGAGCCCCAGCGCGGGCTGGCAGGTCATTTGCTGTGGGCATTCCTAACGACAAATCCCAGCTCCAATGAGCACTCATGAGGATGGAGAGCATAAGAAGAGCTCAGCAAACGGAAGCTGAGGTTTGAATTTGCCCAAATGTTGCTCCCTGTGTCAGGACGGAGGTCATGGGGAAAGGGGGGTATTCAGGCTGGTGTTTTCACAGGAGCTAGAGACACTTTAACACTCCTGTCATGTACACAGCCATCTCGCTGTCACTGGCAGCCAAGTGCCTTCGTGTCCCTGTGTCTGTGCTGCTGAGTGTCAGTGATCACTACTGCCACAGGTCCCACTCCGCATGCTGCTGAGGGGCTTCCGTCCCCTTGGTGGGGCTGCTTGAACAGCACAGTCAGGTACCTCCAGTGGGAACCCAGGGATGTATGAGTCCACAAACAGTGCGGTCTTCCTCCAAAAAACTGCTGTGCAGGGCTACCTAGACCAGCAGAGGCACAGCACACCTACCAGCTTCTCTGGTTAAGCTTTCTAAGGCAGGAAGCAAAACCTGTGTCTAAGCACCAGCTGACAGACTTTTCAGGAAAGATTGTACCCCTGGGATTTCTGGAATAAGTGCTGTAGCAGGTTGCAGCATTTATGCACTGGTCATGTCAGGCCAAACGGGACATGCTGCCCCTGCTGACTGCTGGGCCGGTTGCCATTGGGAATCTCGCATTCGGGTTGCAGACACACTGGGGACTCCCCTGTTTGTACTAACAACAAAACGAAAGCTGAGCTGAAGCCTGGCGATGTGCACGAACAACACTTGCAGGGCGGGAAGGGGAATGGCCAGAGGCTCACTGCAGTGCTTCCCATTGTGCAAGCTGGCAAGTCGTGCGGCGTGCAGGGACAACCTGCCTGTGCCTCTGCTGCAGACCATCTCTTAGTCCTGCCCTTGTTTTTTAATTCATATACTGGAGGTTTTGAGCCTAAAAACAGCAAGCCACAGAACCACGGTCTATTTGTAGGAGTGGGAAGGCAAGACTGGAGAAATCAGAACACTGCACAGACAGGCAGGAACGTTGTGGTGGCTGGGACAGGAGCTCTGCTCCAGCTGCCAGGGTGAAGAGCTGTGGCAGAGCCGGCAGTGCCGGGGCATTCCCAGGGCTGGTCCTGCCTGCTGCTGGGGTGCAGGAGTCACCAAAGACACGTCCCGGCAGCCATGTAGGTGGGTGCTTGGTCAGGGGCTCCTGGAGCACAGGCACAGTGAGCGGGCTGTCTCAGGCTCGGGTGCAGCACATCTCTCTGCACCAGTCGTTAGGTTCTGGTGTGTTGGGGAAGCCTCGGGCACAGGCTCAGTTCTGGCCTCACATCCAAAGGACATGCAGTGCCCACAGGATGGGACACAGACAGTGCCCAGCAGCTCCAGCTGCCTGCCAGCCCCAACTGCCAGCGTTGTGTGGTTTGGTGCATTGCACTGGGAAAGCCCTGGAGATCCCCATGACCTCCCACACTGAATGCGGGCATCAAGCCCTTGGGAACAGCGCTGCCATTGCCTTTTTGCTTCAGGATCAGTGACTGGGCTGCTGCGGGCTCCTCTGCCTCACCAAGAGCATCGGAAGCACTGGCAGACAATCCCAGCCCATCTCCCCCGTGCAGGACAGTGGCTCTGCCCTGCAGCTGCTCTGCTCGGCTGAACTCTCCTGGGAGCCTGAGACTGCCTGGAGATGCCTCCAACTATTCCTGGCTCCGTGGATGGGCTGTTCTGTGGTATCCTCCCATCTTAGGCATCGTCAGGGTGGGACTTACGTGCTGTCACTAGGTTCATATAAAACATGATGGATCTTATTGTAATCCTTGGAGCCCACGTAAAAAGATACTCTCTAGACATCTATAAAACATGCTGGGATTTGCAATTAAAATACCTGGGTGGTGACTGCGTGCCCACAACCAGCTTTCCCTCCCTCCCTCTTCAGTTTAGAGCAGCTCCACGTAAACCCTGTTTTGCAACAGTTGTTTAAATAACAAGCTGCCTTCAAAGGAATATATTTAGAACAGAGCCCCCTCGCCCCATAAGCACGCTCTGAACGTTTGAATGATTTCAGCTGGCTTGGCCAGAGTTCCCTGTGATATCATGATCCGACCATTTCTTTGTGGATCTGGTGCGCTCAGCACTGAGCAGCTCACAGCTCTCATGGCCCCGTTGCTGAGCTCCTGCAAACAGCATCCTCCGATGCACGTGGGCCGTCAGAGCACGATGAACGTGGGGACACACAGTGTGCCAGCCCCGAACAATGGTTTTCTGTGCGGGGCGCAGTCCCTTTGCTGGTCACCCACCAGTGTCTCCCAGTTGCAATTACTGTTTCCACTGTGGCAGAGGAGGCCACACTTAGCGTTGGGCAGGCAGTTATCACGGGTGCAGACCGGTATTTTCCCTGTTAAACACACATGCGTGACTTTGACGCTTTAATATTAACAAGGAGTCTCCCTGAGGCAGAAGGTGGGTATCTTATTTGAAAAAACAGAGTCTTCCATAGAGAAGTGCATTTGCAGTGCTCACATCAACAGTTGCTCTGATTTGTAACCGCAGTGGGCAGAGGCTGGGAGAATTTTCTGAATGTTGGACACATATTGGTCTTTTCATTTGACCGAGAACTCCCCCTGCACCCCACTGCCAGGTAACGGGTGGTGGCAAAGCAGCCCTGGGAACAGCCGCCTCGCTGGCTCGCTCTTGGTGGTACAAAGCCAGTTCCTCTGGTTATCTCCTGGTTTCAGATGTTCGTAAAGCTGTGAATCAACAACTCCGGAGCAGATAGTTTTTAGGATAGGTCATGGTCAAATCTCTGTGATTTTTTTCAGCAAAAGCGAAGCAGCAATTAATGGGCAAAAGGACAATGGAAACATTTGCTGTTAGAAACTTCCCTGTTGTGAGTGGGGCTGCAGCCCCAGGTGTGCAGAGGGGAGAGAGGCAGAGGGGAGCTCTGTGTGGGGCAGAGCGGCCAGGAACCCGGGCACAGCGAGGACCAGACACCCAGCATGCTGCCGACAAGGGCCCTTTGTTCAGAGCTGGTGAAGGGCTCACCTGAGCCGCTCACCTGAGCCGCTCACCTGGCAGCTGTGCTGCGGGGGGTGATGAGCTCGGCCGTGCTCGGCCTCCCGCCAGCGGCTCCGTTCAAGTCTCTGCGGCTCTACTCGTGTCTCTGCAGCTCTGGTCGTGTCTCTGCAGCTCTCTGCATTTTTTGGACAGGTGCTGAAGCCGAGGGCTGGTACAGAGGGATGAGCGCTGCTCCCGCTGTCCCCTCCTCGCCCTGGGGAATGTCTGCAGCTCCCAGCCTGGCTGCATGGGATGGCAGCACATGGAGCACCTAGGCTTCACAGGGAGATGGAAGAAGATGCAGAAAGACCTAAAATAAGCCCTGAATTAGTCTTCAGACTCCTGGCACACCCACCCAAAAGGAGTTTGACTGCAGTGGAACTGGGTTGCTGAAGTTGCAGCCCCATTTTTCAGCTGCAGTTGCAAAGTCTGGAGAAAACAGCAACCGCCATGGGGTATTTTTGGTGGGGGCTAACACGTATGATTACTCCTGTAGACAATATCTGAAGAAAAAGACCACTGTGGTCTACCTTACTGTTGGAGACGTATGTTTCACTCGATATTGGTTAGGTCACTCTACCTCCTGTTTTCTCCAACTAAACAAGATGCTGCCTTCTGCAGCCGAATAAAAGGTATCTAGGTAAAGAACATGTCACACACAAGGCAAAGAAGTCAGCTTTGCATTAACTACCAAAATGCAAGCAGTTGTACTGTGAATTGTGTATGTTTTCAGCGCAAAATTCCAGTCAATATTCCCAGAAGAATGTTTAAGGCTATATATTAATCAAGAAGAGCAGGGGCTGCTCCCTGGCTGTGAGAGCGGAAGAACCGCTGCAAATCCTCTGTGCCCAGCGCTGCCCGTTGGGCTGAACTGCAGGCACAAGGTCTTCCAACCAGTCGAGAGAAATGCACGACTAAACAGTTTTTCGTGCTTTAAAATGCGTGTTGCTATCTCATTGGAGTAGTAGATTCAGAAGTCCTGCAGCCCAAAATTTTTCATTCATGTTAATCTGGAGGGTGGGATCCCGTGTTCTGTGTGTGATGCTGGTGGCGCTGCCCAATATGGGACCCGGGGAGGTGGCTCTGCCTGGACTATGAAGGGCATTTGATATTGTACTAGGCACTGACTGAACCTGAGCCTGGTTCCCCTTTGTTCTGAGCCCCCGAAAACACTAATTGCATTAAGTCTCACTGCAGTAAGGCTCTCCACTTACTGCTCTGGCTGGTGGAGACAATGCAACAGAAAATAGTATTCAGAGATGGGTGAAGTTCTGCTGGGTCGTGCTTCATTCCCCAGCCGCGCTCAGCCCCCCCCAGCTTGCTTGGAAAATGCTGGGAATTGGGGCTGAGGGGGGTGGCTGGGGGTGTGTGTATGTTCCTGGAAATGCCCAGAACTTTCTCATCAGAGTTCTCCAGGTAAAAACCTGTAACTTTATCATCCTCAAATAATGTGAAAAGCAGCCCCCTGTCCTCTAGGCACACAAAGAATAGCTTGATACGTTGCTAACAAAGCCTCTTAAAAGATAAAGAGCAAAATCCAAGGCAAGGAGAGCATGCCTGGCAGGCAGACAGGGGCTGGCCAGTATAGGCCAAATTCTTTAGGAGTTGAGTTTCCGTTTGGGCTCAGCTTTCCTGCGGATTCTATACACCTAAAGAAAACAAACCGTAATCCTATCTGGGGCCCAGCACTCTATTTATTTCACCTGGTGAAAAGATCTTGCCAATTCCTCCACGCTGAAACCCAGCAGCTGCCCAGCAAGGGAGCTGGGCCATAAGTATGTTCTGCATTACAGAAAACTTGATATTAAAATACGTATTTGCACTCGTACTGTGCGAAACATTCTTCCAGGTTTCTCTCCTGTTTCGCTGTGTGATTTGGATCCTGCTCACTGCCGTTCCACAGTGCCAGTAATCCCGTTAGACAAGCTATAATCCGCAGATTACAAGGGGGGAGGCGGCAGCCCCTCTCACCCCTTGCAGCCGCATGTTTCGCCTTGTTTTGGGTGCAGAGCTGGGCAGAGGGATGCGCTGGCCAAATGGAGATGTTGGTCGCTCCTTTAAATTGCTCAGAAATAGGGTTCACCCGTGGGTGTGGGCTCAGCGCGGTCACAGCCGCTGCTGGGACCCCCCGATACCCCGCACAGGCAGGGCGAGCTGCGGCCAAGGGGCATCTGCACCGCCCCAGAGAAACGCTCCCACCAGCCAAACAAGAGCAGTTGTGTTTCCAGCGAGTAAGGAGACAAAAAGCCAAACATTTTCCACTCTCATTTCTCTTTCCTGCGTTTTGTTACTGATACCTCCCCACGGGCATTGGAGCTCTGACAGACGAGCTCTGCAGCGGATTAAAGGGTGACTGTGCTCAGCTGTCAGAGGTTGCTGGCCCTGAGCGGGACGGTGCAATCGGACACCGTCTGTGCCCATCCAGATCCCCAGTCTGTGTCTGTCCTGGTCCCCAGCCTGGGCACTGTCCCGGTCCCCAGCCTGTGCCTGTCGTGGTCCCCAGCCTGGGCACCAGCCCCTGCGGCTGCTGGTGTCTCGACCTTCCTGAGCCTCCCTGTTCCCGGCCAGGTTTGCCCTGAGTTGAACTTGCCTTTTTAGACATCCAGGGAGGTGGCCCTAAGATCAGCGCCCCAGGCATGTGCAATGCCACCCCACGGACTGTGCAGCACCAGGGAAAAGCCAGTGTCCCTGGCAGCCCGCTTCTGTCCGCCCCGACACCACCCAAATTCCCTCCTCCTTGCAAGCTGAGGTTTCTAGCGGAGAGACTTCTATATCCCCTTGTAATTAGTAATGCTCAGAAAATAAAAGCCCTAAGTATTTGCAGTATTATCACAATCATTGCAGGCTTTCTTTGGAGACGGATGCTGCTGACAACATCTCCTTAGCTGCTTCCCAGGCTGATAAGTCATACAAGTATGCAAGGAAGAATGGTGTGGAGATACAATCAGCATTTCCACGACGCATTTATTCTTAAATATGACCAAAGGGAAAAGACCATTTTCCAGAACTCCCACTTACTGCAGCTTTGAGCAGAGTCCCATTAGGAGCTGTCAGGACAGTTTGTGCTTGCATTCACGTGTGGGCTCACCAAGGACTGTCGCAGATTGGTCTGGTCCCTGCCAGCAGAACAGGGTCTGGTGCGCTGGTGTCAGCCCCACCGCAGTCCCTCTTCCCAAGGAGACCCCAATGCAGGGTGGCTCTGGGGAGGAGCCACCTCTTTGCCATCCTGAGGATAACTGAGATTAGTGGTACCATTCTAGTAGCAGGAGTCTCCAATACTGTGAAAGCAAAACAGGTTATTGGGTGCAAACACTTGATCTGTTCTTATGTGACCAGAAGGTGGATTTTTGACGTCTCCGATGATGGCGCCTACATAGCTGCACACTTCTGGGGACACCTGAAAACAGGTGTCTCCCCTGGGGACAGCTAAGCTGGAGTAGAACCTGGTACAAATGGCCTTGAAAGGACCAGCAGGTCAGTGGCGAGGGGTGCCAGCCCCAAGGGACCCAACGGGCTGTGGTGGCAACACCAATGCATGGTGTCACACACCAGTTTCAGCTGAAACAGGCCAAGCGATGCCTGTTTGAGAAGCAGGCAGAGCTTGCCAGCTGTTTAAATCTTGATGGCTCTCAAATAACAAGATTAGGCAATTGTCGGCCACAGGAAGGATACCCGTAATTACCGCTTGATTGGTAAGAGTTGTAATTAAAGTGCAGCACATTGCAAACTCTTGGAGCACCTGTCTGGTCCACTCCACGTAGCCATCCCTCCTGCTCTGGTGCCCCGGTGTGAGGGTGAGCTCGAGCTCGAGCTGCTGCTGTCTCTGTATCCCCATCCTTCCTGCACATGCTGCCTGTTGGCTCCCCAGAGCGCTGAGGAGAGAAATCTGTGAGATCGTTAAATGCTCATATGCTTGTGGGTTTGTTCATCTTCTATCTTTGGTGATTCAGTTTATGTTTTAAAATGTAGAAAGGCCTCCTACGTACATGATGTCTCTATTGTATAAAAATATCAGCCATGATATTTTCAAAATATCTTCTTTTCCAACAGTAACTGCACCCAGCCAGCGCTTCAGCCACTGTTTCCAGTGCTGCTCAGCAAGTCATCTCTGCAGCAGCTGGAGCACCACAAATATGTGGAGACAATGAGAAGTGCTGCTGTCCTTCAGCTGTAAATGAATGTTTACTACAATAAGGGCATGTTGTCTACCAGATGATAGTTAATAGCATCCCCTAAACTGGTTGAGTTAAACTCAGCTGTGATGGAAGGCAGCTGCTGGAATTGATGCACACTCTGCCTTGCTAAACGCGCTACAGCCAAGTGATTAGTGTTTTCCAAAGGACACCATCGATCACCTCTGGGGTTTGTTTATTGTCCAGCAGAGGAGCAGGGCTGCTTGTGGGGTGTGGGAGCCATGGGCTGGGGGCTGCTGTGCATCTTCATCCCAACGGGCTCTCTGTGCCTGGGCTGGGCTCTGGCAGCAGCGAGGAGCAGGATCTGCCCTGAGGGATGCTGTGTGAGCCCACATCCATGGGCTGCCCCACGGCTGGAGCTGGGACCTGTGGACAGGCTGGCGTGTCCCTGGCAGGCTGGCGAGGATGCTGCTGCTGCTGCTCTGTGGGTGCTCATCTGGGACCTGGATGCATGTGCTCCTTTCCCTGCACCTCCAAGGCAGTCTGCAGCCTGGAGCAGTAGTGTAGAGATGTCTCATTATTGTTAATTCTGTGGTGAAATTCCCTCTCTTTTTGGCCTGCATAGGGGAAGGGGTGGTTGTTAGAGGAACTCAGAGGCACACTGCTGGGTAAATGGTTCTCCCCGCCTGGGACTGGCAGGCAAGGTCTGGTGTCCAAGAGCCTGTACTCTTTCCTCTTGGTTGGTGCCCCAGAACATGTCCAGATGTAGGTGGCCTCACCATTCTGGCCTATGGTCAACTAAGCAGAAGCTGGATGCTCTGTGCTAAAAATGATGAGTATTTCTAGAGGAATGTTGTGAGGAAAGAGCAGGGGGAAGAAAGCAGCTTTGTCTTTCTTAGCTTAAATTTTCAGGATCAGCTGAACAGCAGTGCTGTTTAGCTGAAAGGGGACAGCGTGGCGCTGCCACATGAGCACGGAGTTACTGCTCTGCCAAGGATATACGGAGCTTGCTTGTTTTTTCTGGGGATGTTTGCCCAGACGGCAGCTCACATCCCTGCGCTGAGAGGACGCGCTTCAGCCTTCCCTGCAAGGGTCCCGCAGTGGCCAGTTAACTATGGTGAAATTAGTCTCTTGGTGGTTCAGTTGTTTCTGATTAACTTAAATATATACACGGAGTCCAGGCTGCTAAGCAGAGCTGCACTTGTGGCCTGTGCGCGTTCCTGTGTGGTCCCAGGCGTGGTGGCTGCCAAGTTCCATCCCTGCCTTTGTGGGATCCATCCCTGTCTTTGTGGGATCCATCCCTGCCTGCCCATGATCCCTGCCTGCCTGGGTTCCATCCCTGCCTGCCTGGGATCCATCCCTGCCTGTGCGGGATCCATCCCTGTCCAGGATCCATCCCTGCCTGTGCGGGATCCATCCTGGCCCAGCCAGCACGGATGATCCTTGTCCGGGGAGCCAACACTCAGAGTCTCCACTGATACACAGTGCTTTCAAGGGCTTGGGTGCGTATTTTTTCCAAGATGCTATTTTCTCATGCCAATACTCGTAGCTGCCCTTGGGAAAGCTGCTCACAGTGGCAGCCTGGCGGAGGGTTCAATGCCATATAGCGACCCCTATAGTTAAGGTTACATGAGAATTTCTATAGGCTAAACATTTTCCCAAACATTCACCTGCTGGGCTTAAATTTTCCATGCTTCTTGTTTGCCTGAAGGTGAATTGTTTTCAAGCTTGAGAAAAATTCCTTTGGCTCTGTCTGAGTTATGGGAGAAGAGAAAATACTCTCTTCCCACTGGAAAATCTGTAGCTATTTTTTTTCCCCCTTCTTCTTCAGACAGCGCTACAGAAAAAAGTCTGGAGTCTGAAAAGCCTCGAAACTTGGCCTGGACCAAGCTTTTCTCCAAGCCAAGTACCTCAGTGGGAAGATTAAAGTGAAGGAAAAAAGGGGATAAGAAAATGGGAGACTGGGCAAAGGGAATTGGGGGAGGGTGTAACTGTTTGAGCGCGCTCTACATTTCCATCATTTCTCTTTTCTGTTTTATTGGTGGTGTCTAACACAGCTTTGTGGGCAGAGGTGCAGATTTTGCTCTGACACTGAGGGGCTGGATGTGCCTTTGGGCAGACGGGGCAGGAGCCCGAGCCCCAGATCGAGAAACCCCACACAGCAAAGCCGAGAGGCGTGTGAGATTCCTTACACACCCAGGGGCTGTCCCTCTAAACATCTTTATTCATTAAGCTTTATCAAAAGGAATCAATAAGAATGATAAAGGGTAGGAACTTCACCCCTCTCTAAAACATATAGTTAATTTGAGAAAGAGCTCTATGTCTGATGAGCACTCTGAAAATTTTAATGCTAAGAAACATGAGCTGCTTCTTTTAAAGTGTGTTGTTTTTTTTTTCCTTAAGTAAGCAAGTTACAAGCAGAGTCTTTGTTGATGAAGTCGCACCATTAAATGAAGGAAATATGAAAAAGGTGGATTCCTACATTGGCTTTCTCTTCCATGGTGCTCATAAAGTTTAAAGAAAAGGAACATTTTTCTGGTTAAATGTGCAGTAAACTGGACCAGACAGAAAACCGTGTGCTAACATGCATGTTCTTGTACGTGTTTCCTAGTCTCTGAAAGATGCATTTGAGAATGACAGACCTGCCGGGTGTGCGGCCAGCCCGGCTGCGGAGTCGTGATCAGAGCAAACACACGCACGCAGCACACACAAGGGTGGCGTATGCGGATGCAAACACGTGTCCAAAGGCTTGAACTTGCTCTTAACTCTCCAGCACAAACTGTTAAAACCCTCATTGCTCAATACTCACGAGCTGCTGCTGGGTACGATGTGTGAGCATCGACTTCTGCGCTTCTTGACTTTTTTAAAGTTATGCAACCAGAGCGCCACATTCCTGTAATTTTTGCATCTGGTGCAGGCTCCTGCCTCTGGCAGATATTTTCGGGAAGGACGGGTGATTTCTGCCTCCCCCAGCCCCTGCTCCGGCAGCCGCAGGTCCCACTCTGCCTCTCGCAGCTGCGGTTGATGCTCCGCAGACGTGCCCGGTCCTGCCGTGCCCGCCCTGCGCCGAGCAGAGCCTGCGGTGATGGGTCCCTGTCACCCGCTCAGGGACCGGGATGCTCCTTCCCCCCACCCAGCCGGGGGCTGATCCCACTTGGGCACTCGGGAGAGGTTCAGCTCTGTGTCCCCAGGGTGTCCCCCCTCTCCTTTTGTGCTGCGCTAATCCCTCTCTTAGTGATGAGTTTATCATTTTCCAGAAGCCCTTGCTCTGCTATTCCACGCTTTTTAATCTGTGTAACGCTGCTCTTCCAGCTGCTCCAAGCATCACAGAGAAAAGGAAACAATATCTGAGAAGTGCCTCCTTCTCTGTGCAGAACCTCTGGTGAAAGACAGTGTTTGCTTTGTGCGAGGGTTTCTGCTCGCCGGCTGTCCTGGGAGAGGCGTTCGGCTCTTGAAGTGGTTTGGGGTGGAACAGAATGCGCTTGTGCTGAAAACAGCAGAGGGATTTTAGTCACTTCTTGAAATGGGGAAAATTGCCTCATTTTTCAGCATTTGGCCTGCGATCCCACACTTCCCTAGCTCTATGTAGGGATTAGTTCATACTTTTTTGGTGTTTTTGGCCTGAAATGAACGCTCCCAGCCAGAGGATAGATAATTCCACTTGTGCTGATCCCCCAGGGCACATGCAGGGCTGCAGAAACAGGAAATAGGAAACGTATTACATACCTTTTCCCCTCAATTTTATTTTCATAATGCGTGGAAAATAGCAGAGCTCTGAATTATTTGAAATTTTAGAGTTATTTAATATTTATTTTTGAGAAACAATCTGTCTTTTCAGGGAGGCCTCGCGGTGTCAGAGCAGCCGTGTGGGCAGAGCTGGGGTGCGGGGGGCTGAGCAGCCCCATGGGGTACCAGAGACGGTCACCCCAGGACAGGAGCAGCCCGGGGTGCACCCAGTGAGCGCTGCGGGGTCAGGGGGGTTTGTCTCCACAAAGTCTGATGATGGATTTTGCTTTTTTTGGGAGAGGGAAGGGTGAAGATTTAATTTCAGAGCACACAAGCTGCAGCCGTCCTGCTTGTCTGATCCTTTTTTTCCTGTCTGTAGTTGTTGCACGAGCCCAGTGGGTTCCTGGTTGGTGTTTGCTACAATAGAAATAAAATCAAACGGCATGTGTAGGCGACATAAAAAGCAAAAAGCTAAAGAAAAGAATTAATGAAGAACTCATTATCTCAATCTGATGTTTTGGTTTCTAATTTTCTTCTCCAAAAACAACCTCCCAGATGTGACAATCCATCTAATTATTGCTTGGCCTATGGAGGGGTTTGACTGGCACGTGCTGGGACTTCGGCAGTTTCTTATTAGCAGCAGGGGAAAGTCGGGACTGAGAAAGCCTTGCGTTCAGCTCGTGTGTTTCTGGGTGTCAGATGCTCCTAAGTGCCTTACATTTTGCCAATCCTTTCTGCATCTCTCTAATTTTCAGAGCTTTCAACACTTTCTGGTGAGCAAAGCCTGTGGATAACCCGAGTAAATGACTTTTTCCATGAATAGAGATTGGCCAGGGAAAGCCGAGTGATAAACAGAATAATCCTTTTTGTGCCTTTCCCAGCTCCAATCTTCTTTGCACACCAAATAAACACTCTCAAGCTGCTTAGAGCAAAATCTCTAATAGGCTGTGGTGCTTGGGCTGTGCAGGGCTTGGCTCTGTGTCAGATGGAGGGACAGGACAGTGGAATAAAGTCCCAAGAATTTTTGGGGAATTAGTTTACATACCCCCAAGCATAGTGTATTTTGGCACTTGGGCTGCATTACAATATAATCCACTAACACTCAAAATAGCCTCAGCATCAAAAATGGCTCTTTTTTTCTCATTTCTTTGGCTTTTCCCAGAGCCCCGTGCTGGGACAGAGCTCAGTGTGGTGGAACCCGGGAACCACTGGGTTTGGTGGCCACGTCCCTGTCTGGGTCAGCCCTTGGGCACCACTGGGACCCATCGAGTCCGAGGACACCTGTCCCTGGAGCATCAGCTTCGTCTCCCTCGTTACCAGCTTTTGTAATTGCTGTTACTTGGTGTGCGAGGTTTGGGGCTTCTTTTTCGAAGTGCATGAAGACTTTGGGTCAGCATGGGGAGCGTCTATGGGGCTCATGGACTGCGGGTTAGCTGCTGATGGTTCCTCAGGATGGTGTGGATAATGCTTTGGCACAGTTGTTGAAGAAACCAAAATAGGTGGAGGTTTGGACCATCAGAACATTTCCCAGAGGAGCAGCCAGGAGAGGCTTCAGCCTTGGCAGCAGCAGCACAAGGGACTTGTTGTTTGTGCTCCTCAAATCCAGGATTTTAATCCTGCAATTTCTTCTTCTGTGCAAGTCCAACAAAACTTTGCATTTCAAAAGTAACCAGTGTCTTTGGCTCTTGCAGGAGTGCTCTCTTTATGCATGCATTAAGAACGGCTGTGTAGAAGTAGCTTGTGTAAAACCAGAGCACTTCTCACTTTCCCAGGCGGGAAATGAACAAACGAGGGAACTGTTTGACCAAAGCACAGGCGAGCCCTAGCACAGGTGGTAGCTGTTATTGTCCAGTAAAAGAATGATTTTGCAAGTAATTAGTTAAATTGCTCAGCCAGCATCTCCCCAAAGAAATACCCTCTTACATGCACAGAGCAAATAAAATGTACAGAGATGCGGCTGCTCAGCGTGCATTAACGTGAATTAAAATAAGGTATGTCTGTTCTGAAATATCCTCCATGAAGCTTTGCTAAAACTGAACTGTCTACACAACTGCTACATTTGGCTAAGAAGAAATAATTCCTTTGTTTCTGGAAAACAATCCAGACTGACAAATATAATAACAATGGAAAATAGAAAAAAAAAGTCTTGCTCAATACTACCTGAACTAGCAGAAGCCCAGCAGAGTGTGGCTCTCCTGACCATTGCTGCCAGGGCTGTGACCCCCGTGGTGAGCAGGGGGACAGGCTGGTCCAGCTCCTGCTGCCTGGACATCCAGGAGTCCCGAGGAACCAGCTCCGTGAGTGCGGGTGGGGAAAGGGACCTGCCCGCAGATCAATGCAGCCTTTCTTCTGGGCACACTTTCCTGCAGCCTCCTCGCATAACCCACCACTTGTTGGGTTCAGCCTGCACTGGGCAGTTATACCCAAACCCGCTCGCAGTTACATGTGAGAAGGGAGGGAGGGAGGCGAATGTGATCTCTGCTTCTGCTCAACTCAGCAAGCACTCTGCTAAGGGCTATCTGGAGTGATCCGTTTCTGCAAGAAATGGTGTCTTGCTGCATTGTGCCCAGAGCCTGCTAATTAGCTGTAAGTGATATAATGTGACTGGGATTTCAGCTCAAGCGTGAATGACCTGTTCCCAGCCTGCCCTGGCCCTTGGCGCGAGCGCTGCTCAGGGATGAGTGTGCGGGAGGCGTCCTCTGCCCTGAGCATCCACAGCCTGACTGCTCGCATGGAGCCTGGTGAGCGATTCCTGCCTTGTCTCTCGTTCTGTGTCTTACAATGAGCATCTCAGGGGAGGTGCTCTGCAAATCCATGTTTCTGTGCTGGATCTGTGGGTGCAGCAGGGGCAGCAGCGCTGCTTGCTGCTTGCTCCAGATCTCAGTGAACCTGCCCCAGATCTCCCGTCAGCCTGGCTGCGTTGGAAAACACAGCACTGGGCTTGCTGGACGTCCCACCAGGTACGGCCCTGCTGCTATGTGAACACCCATGCTGTGAGGGTTCGAGTGTTTGACACTTCCACCCTCCAAAAAGTAGGAGAAAAATTCATTTGCAAAAATACACCTGGCAAACTCCACTGCCTAAAATTAGAAGTGCAATTTTATATCTAACTGCCAAAAATGGATGAACAACAGGTCATGCACAAATATAAATAGCCGCATGATTAATATTGGATGAACTTTTAAAATTTGGATGCCAACAGATGCATGATAAAATTTTCCCACAAAGTAAATATACAAGGATAGTTCTTGTGCCAATTTTCAGTTTCTGCTACATACTACAAAAGCAAGCTAATTGCGGTTAAAAATACTGAGCAGCAAATCCTCTTACAGAGAAGCTGCAGTTTCCAAATCTGCCACACTGTTCACAGTGATCATTCCCAAAGCCATATATTCATAGCAAGATAATCTACTTGGCCAAAATTTCTCACTGCAGGAATGATATTGAGTAGGTAAAAGTTAAACACAAGAGCGTGTGGAGATTAAATAGATGAATATCTGTCAGTTCCACGCTCCTGCGGCTCATCTGGGGAGAGTGTTTATTCCTGCACGTGCCCTGCAGACTCGCGTGGCTGCCGGGGTGCCGGCGCCTGGAACGATGCACTGACTGACTTGCACAAAAAGCCAGCCCTCTTTGATGATGCAGAGATCATTTTACTTATTGAAGCAGTGAATGTTAATGATTATTAATTGGAAAAGGCTCTCCAGGGGCCATGTGTGTGCGGGACTAGTGAGTGCTTTGCAATTCCGGTATGAAATGAGTTACTCCACAGCATTAAAATGAGCATATCTCTCCCCAGCATCCCCAGAAAGTAATTGAATTGTTACTGCGTGGCCCCAGCTCTTTCCTTTGCTCTGCACGGACACCAGGAACCAAGGACCCTTTGCAGTGAGACATAAAACCTGAACTCAACCTGAAATTCAGGTGGAGACATATGTTTTCAGCTTCTCTCCAAAGTGCTCGCGGACTAACCCCATGTGTTCTGGAGCCACACAGCAGTTTTGCCTCAGGGGTGTTTGTTTTAAGGGCCTGGTGAGGACCAGAGTCCCCCAAGGAGCGACACTGCAGGGAGGCTCCCAAGAGCTCTGGGACCCACTCAGCTGAAGTGCTCGTGGGGACAAGGACAGAAGTGGGACTTGGGGAAAACTTGTTTTACAAAAGAAAGTGCCTCTTTAGGGCATACCTTCCAGCTCTGTGCAAGGGAAAGTAAAACAGGGTCGATAAACCCGTGGTGACTTTTAAATTGTGGGGAGAGGGCACAGCCAGAGAGGTGATCTGATCTACTCGTTGTACAGAGGGATTTGTGCTCCTGTGCAGAACCTGCTGCTCCCACCTGCCCTGTGATGGAGCGACTTGTGAACCTCCCAGCCACACACTGTGAACAGCCTTTATTTTCTGGGGAAAGGAGAAAAGTCAAGAGCTGGAGAGTTAAATGCGCTGATGAAGGGCACCTGCTGGATCCGTGGTCCTGCCGCCCGTCATGCCCGTGATGTATTGCAATAACACATCATGGGAGCAACGGCATTTGGTGACATATGGCTGCCATTGATCACCGGACCAGCGCGGCTCGCGCTGTACATCAGCGGAGCTCCGGCTCACTGCAGCGAGTGCCGGTGCAGGCAGGACCGACGGGCAGAGCGGGCAGGAGGTGGCTGGACCGGAGATGTGGGGCTGTGGGACAGGGAAGGGACAGGGAGGGCACCGGGGGCCTGGGGGTACATTGCAATGCCGCAGAGCTGCGTGATGGGAACCCCCGCATCCCAGAACAGCTCTGCTGGACCCAACGCAGTGTCCCTGCCCGGCTTGAGCCGTGTTTTGTCCCTGGTCATGCAAATGGCAGCTCCCTCAGCTTTTGAGGCTGAAAAGCTGCGAGAAAAGGGGCCTTTTGAGAGCTACAGCAATTTTCCTGGTGAATAGGAGTTGCTGTTCCTGTAACATGAGTTGTTCACACACATGCAGTAATGTCCTGTTTGGGGCTTATGTAATGGGATGGAGGGGCTCCAGCGAGGGACCGACCCTGCCGAGAGGCACTCACACCGTCTCGGGCTGGCAAAATGAGCTGGACTTTTCCAGGCCCTGCTGAGATGTTTATTTATAACTCCCACCGTCTGGCAGAAACCTTGCCAATCAAAACACGCCACGGGTTTTCCAACGGGTTGGGAGCACTCCTCTCAAAGAGGGTTTTTGAGGGGGGCCCAGGATATTTGATAGGAGTTAAGCTGTAAAATTAGTTTCAGAGCAGCGGGTTGTCTCCTTCCCAGCACGCTTGGCTGGCGGCTGCGGCAGCATTAACCCCTCGCTCCCAGCCTGTGCCGCGGGGATGCCAGCGTCCGCCCCGCTCCCGTGGCCAGGGACAGTGTGTGCCTGCGCTGGGCTCACGGGAACATGGGGACAGCCGTGGTGGTGATGTCCTGCTTGTGGTCCCAGCTGCACAGCCCCAGGTCTCTGGTGGGATACCCTGAGCTGTTGCTCTGCAGCAGAGACCTGTGGGCACACGTTTACCTGAGATTCTTGACAAAGATTCAGGGAAGGCCAGAAACGGTGAATGTATAAACTACCATGGCGGCAGCAGAAAGGGCTGACCCGACCTTCCTTGTGTGTCTGCGTGAGGAGCAAGAAGCCGACCAGCCCTGACGCGGCATGTCCCTGCCTGGAGAAGCTCTGGAGTGGGGTGGCAGCGGTGGGGACACAACAATTGCCATCCCATCGTTGGTGTTGGCTGTGCAGGGCACCAAGAAAAATAACAGCAATAGGCAGTGGCAGGAACCTGTGGTCCTGTGCTTTTATTTTCCCCACATGGACCCTCCTGTCCCCTCTCCCCTCCTGTCCCCCTGGGCTCACACAGTCCCAGGATGGATTTCCCGCGGCACTGGAAGAGGCAGGACGTGCAGAGAAGAGACAGATCCACTCTGGCAAGAGCCACAGCGTCTGTAACCTCAGCATGGCATGGATGTTTGCAGAATCCGAGTGCCTTTCTTTTGAATTTAGTTGTGAAACTAATGTTCTCTTTGTTTTCTGCTGAATGATAATGAATCACTAGAAACTTGGAACCATTTTAAGGATGAATAAATGACACCTTCTAAGCTCCATGTTTATCTACTATTCTGCTACCAGAGCGATTTCATAGCAGAGCTATCAATGAATTTAATTTACATAATGGTTTATCATATACTTCAATATTTCAAACACACTTCATTAGGCACCACCACCAGCAGTTACATGCTCCCTTATAGTTCTTGCAAACTTTGCTGTGAAATGCAGCTTCTCCAACTATTAGCTATGCTTTAAAAAAGAAGGAAAAGAAAAGAAAAGCTTTAAACAACCCCCAGCCGTGTTCAAACATCTTTTTCAGCTCCACTTGAACAGAGGTGGTCGCTACGCGGTGGTGGAACAGAGCAGAGCATCGTGCACCTGCACCAGCCAGTGTGGCCCTGCATCCACCAGCAAAGTCCCTGTCCTTGTGTGACGTTCAGGTGACAGCAAGAGCGTCAACAGCCCAGCAGAGCATAGGTAGATTGAAAACTCGGTGCTGGCAGAGCCCTGGTCCCCTTTTTCTGCAGGCGGGTCCCAGCACCACTGGGCGAGTACGTGCTGCGGGCTGAGCGCTGGCTTTCCCCCCGTACGCGAGCATGTGTGCCACGTTTTCAATAGCGTCTTCTTGCATAATTTATAGCAAGGATAACATAAAGGTTATTTTAGAAAATAAAACAACCTTCTTTACTTTTATTAAATTTGCTGGCGCATCCCATATGCACCTTTGCAAACTCCAGTATTACCCACAGGGGTCTGATCTGCATGTCACATTAGGCAGATGGAATATTTTATTTATTTCACCTAGGTTGTAATAGAGAATTTAAACCATTTGCAGCAACGTGTTTGTGTTCCAGAAAATGGCATAGGATGCTACAGAGTGCCCTGACATGCTGGTGTACCTTAAATACATTTGTTGGGAATGTGGAACTCAGACTAGCTACTCCTTGGTAAACATTTTTGCAGCAACAGAAAGCAATTTTAAGTGCTGCCAAATACATACGTGTATTTTGCTACCGGATCCTATGTATCTTCATTAAAAATACGTTTTTACTTAGAATGAATCTTTGGGTTTTAGTTTATTAATTTTTGCATTAACCTGAATTTCACAGTTTTGACTGGTAAAAGCAATGGTGGTGCATGGAAATCAGGAAACTTTAACCATTGATCAGTGGTGGCTAAACAGCATGTTCTTGGCTTTTAGTAGCTTGTCAGTAGAGTGTATTAAAGATTCAGCTGTGCTCTGATAAGAATCATGAAGGATGTATATGTTTGCATTGTTTTTGGCAAGAAACATCCAAATGATCTGTATTTATTATATAAAATTGATTTTTTTGGCATACATGCTATTTTTCATGGATTTTGGCCTCGCACCAACACAAACAGGGTGATCTTGAGCAGAGCCATGCATTTTTAAGTCTCTATTTGGAGAATTTTCAAAAGAATCTGGGGTCATGAATTTGTCTGTGAGTTTACTCTTGCTGCAGATAGCAGAAATGGTGGAAACCCACGTTTCCAGCATGGCTGTGAGGTGTCAGTTGCTGTAAGGATTTCATCAACTTTTGCAGTTCTGCAGGGTTGGAAATTCAAACTGATGAGCCCCAGACAGGTAGGTCTTGGTTTATTTTCCTAAAGCCTGGAGCTCGGGCCCATCCTTGAACTTTTCCGTACCTCTTATTCCACGTTTCTCCTTGCGCAGGCAGAGCCTGCATTTACTCTTTTCAACATCGCAAACACTGATTACGTCCTTTTGTTCCAAGTCATTGCAAAGTCTGAGGAATCTCTCAAAAGTGC
Organism: Nesoenas mayeri; assembly: GCF_963082525.1. Lineage (NCBI taxonomy): Eukaryota > Metazoa > Chordata > Aves > Columbiformes > Columbidae > Nesoenas > Nesoenas mayeri. Next base: position 6,505,948 of record NC_137565.1, on the reverse strand, counting down.
ACTGAGGAATTTGCTGCCTCCAGCCCTGCGAGCAGCAGCCCCAGCAGAGCCGGAGGGGTTCGGGCAGAGGATTGTCCACAGTACGGCTGGTCTGTGCTTTTCCTTGTGTTTTTCAAGCAAAGAGGATGGAGCCAGGCTCTTCTCGGTGACAACCAATGATAGGATAAGGGGTAATGGGTTCAAACTGGAACACAAAAGGTTCCTCTTAAATTTGAGAAGAAACTTCTGCTCAGTGAGGGTGGCAGAGCCTGGAACAGGCTGCCCAGGGGGGTTGTGGAGTCTCCTACTCTGGAGGCATTCAAGACCCGCCTGGAAGCCTTCCTGTTTAACCTCATCTGGGTGTTCCTGCTCCATGGGGGGATTGCACTGGATGAGCTTTCAAGGTCCCTTCCAATCCCTGACATTCTGTGATTCTGTGAAAGACAGAGAGAGGGAGTTTGCAGACCACTCAGGTTCAAGGGATGCGTTTACCCAAGGTAGCGACCTGCAAAAGGAACCTGTAACTTGGGTGCGGGAAGTTGGCTCCTGCCAGCCATACAGCAGAATTTCAATTAAAATCCATTTCCCTTTGTGTGAAGGGTGCTCAGTAGATGTAAAGTGTTGGTTAAAACGTTGTGACACACAGGACTGCCCCGAGCCTTGCTTTTAACCATCAGCATATTGGGATTTTCTTATCAACATAAGAGCATTGTACGCGTTCTGAACGAAGACAGCAATCTGACTGCAGAGATAATCCGGGGGCTCTTTGGAAATGTGCCATTTGGGAAGGTACCTGGGCTGGGGCGCAGGTCTCGCAGCCTCAATCTATTTCTAAACACTCCTCACAGAAAGCCCTTTTCTTGGAATTAATTATGATAAAAATTTGATTTCTATGTCTTGAAAAAGTCTGTTGAACCTGGAAAACAGCCCTCCTGGAGACTTGGGAGCTCTTGCCTTTCAGAACATTGTTTGCGGAGATAAAAATATTTCTGCCACACTTGTCACATGTATTTGAAAAACATATTAATCATTTAAACAAATATTAGCTCCGAAAGCCTATAAATACATTCACTGGGAGGAATATACCCTTTGTTGTAATATTACAATGAAAAATATGCTAATATAGTTGCCTAATTGCTTGTGTTTGAATAACCTCTTTTGTGACAATAAATGCTCGTGGCAGCATCATTCAAACAAGAAATGGAGAATCTGGTGCCAGTGAGGATTATGTGTGCCTATGCCGCCAGTCCTGATGTGAAAAGAAAAGTGTATTTTCCTCCCATGCTTGGTTGTGGATGCAGAGCAGGCGTCACAGTGAGCATCCTCAGGCTGCTCCATCCCTGGGTGATGTGGGACCAGCTGCTGCCGGGCAGGGACATGATCCCAGAGCCCCCGTGGGTGCCCGGGATGGAGCAGCAGATTGAGGACGAGCTGATAGCTGGGAAGTTCTGACACACACTGTGCTCAGCTGAAAAGCAAAATCCGAGGGTGGGACTGACCAGCGAGGCCGGAGCTGGGCTGGTGGCCACAGCTGCTTGTTGCCAGCCTGGCTTGGTCCCGGGCATCCAAGGTAGGCTGAGCTGCTGAGCATCAGCCCTCACCCCGCTGTGGGCATGGGGGGGACCCCCAACCAGGAATGACTTGGTGTTTTTTTTAAGACTTCCCTTTTGCTCTGTTGCTGCATACATTTGCAGGAGCTGTTTGATTTATGGGGAGCCACCAAAGGGGAAAGTACGGGGATAATGCTGAGATGAGCCCAGGCTCCAGGGAGCAGAGAGGACCTGCCCTGCAGCAAGGAGCAGGTTTCTCTGAGCAGCACCTGTACAACAAGGCAGCTTCCCAGCTGAGCTTTCTGCTCCTGAGATCGCAGTGGACATAATTTCCCTCTCTCCTTCCAGGGGAAAGGTGGCAGATGGTTCTGTGGCTGTGGTTTTTCATAGAAATTCAGTGATTCTGCTTATTTTCTTAGCCTTATCACACCTTAAGAGTTGAAATAACAACGATGGCATAGACGATATTTACAGACTCTATTACGGACTCTTTCCAGAAACCCTGCGCCCCTTTTCCCGGGAGCTGCTGTGTTTGCTGCCGGCACCAGGAGCTGGACCCGCTCGGCTGGTGCAGGTGCCGTGTCCAGGTCTGTGCCGGCACGGTGGGAACGGTGCCACCACACAAAGTGTCCTTTATGCTGCTGCTTCCCATGGCTCTGGGCTCCCGCTGATAAGGATCTGGGCTCTGGTTACAGCTGGGGCTCGCAGCCTTGATCTGAATGTCAGAGACGGAGGAATTTTTCCTGGAGGTGAAGTGGCTTGGGGTGAGGTAGAAGAGCGTTGCTTGTGAGCTGTTTGTCACATCCTCTGGCTCCGCTGCATCGCTGAGGTTGGTCTCTGTGTTTGGCACCGGTGGAAACTCTCCTGTACAGCCTGCTCCTCCACAGACACAAACAGGGGGTTGTTATTGTGGTTGGCATGAGTTAATGCCCAGAGCAATGCTCTGTAAATGGGAACGGGCTCTCAGGGAGAGACGCATGGCTCAGCAAGGGCTCATCTCCCTGGATATTAGCTGCTATTCCAAGCTTGAGAAAGAGGAGAGCTCTCCCTCCCACCCTCCTCTGCTATCAGCAACACACAGAATGAGGAAGAGTTAAATAGAACAGCACTTAAAGAAAATATTGTAAAGTCCTGTTGAAATTCCCATCAAACTCAATTAGCAGGGCAATGATATACCTAAACAACTGGAATGGGTTGACTTTTTATGCTGTGCTGGATAGCTTCCAAGTTGATAATTAAATTGTGCTGGGATGCAAGATAAGTGGCTACAAGTGTCTCTTGTGCAGAGGCTTCAAAAGCTGATGGCCGGTGGCACAGACACTGTCCCCAGGCCAGGAGCCCCAAGAGCTGCTTCTCTATGGGACCAAGCCCTGGGCAGTGGTGATTGCTGTTCCCACACAGCCAAGTCCTCCTGGCGTCTTCTCAGGCAGAAAGTGCTTTGTGCAGAGCTGGATGCTGAGTACTGGGCTGGCCATGGTCAGCCTTGGGCTGGATAAGCTGCTCTGGCAGGTAGGGAGTCAGGGTAGACACAGCTGTAATAAATATACCCTCCCCAGTTACAGAGAGGTGGGATAAATAAATGCCTTGGGGAGCAGCAGGTGATGCTGAGAGGTGGGAAGGGCAATGGGTGGCTTTCCTTGCCTGAGGTACAGGCAGAGATGGGCTCCAGGTGAGCTAAGGGCTGGGAATCGTTCCTGCTCCCTCCCCTGACTGGCAAGAGCAGGGGGATGGCTTTTTGACAAATAGTTTGCTTTCCAAAAAATACAGTTCTGGGATGAGTGACAATATTTGTTAATTTGGATTTAGAATGGTGACTAGTAGGACAAAATAAAAAGTGAAAGGAGTATTTTTGGCAAAGCAGAGGCTTGGTTTTGACTTTATCAAAATGAAGCATTTGAGCCTTCTGTTCTGGAAAGATGCTCTGTTTCAAGATAAAACTCAGTTTGATGAACAAAAGAAAATGAAGAGAGGTGGGAAGGAAAAGCAGTGTTCTGACCTTGCAGAGCAGGTAAATACCTGGAGTGGTCGGTTAGACCGTGACTGGTGCAGAGGGCTAGAGACACTTTAAAATTCAAGAACTTATAATAATATGCAAGGAAATTGTTGCCAGGGGGCTGCAGCTGACAGTGGCTGTGCTGCTGGCTCCTGTGTGTGTGGTTGGTGATGCTGGGAGCAGCTGGCAGGGATGGAGGGAGCTGGGCTGGTGAGGACACACGGTGCGTGTGAACTCACCTTGGAGAGACTGCTCGTCCAAGACCCAGCCAGGGTCTTGTCCCATCTCTCTGCTTGTCCATCCCCTCCTCGCTCTCCTGGTGCTGCAGCCAGGCTCCAGCATCTTGGTGTCTTTCCGCTGCTCTCGTTTGTGCCTCGGTGCTCAGACCCTGTCTGTTATTCTCCTGCTCACTCTGCTCCCCCCTTGCTCTGTTCTCCTTTGACTCTAAGATCCGGAGTTCAGCTATGCACGGTGAGCGTTGTCTGAGTGTGGTGTCTCATCTTGCACATTTGGGTAAGTCAGCCATGGAATTATCCTATAATGTGGAAATCATACAATTTCTCTCTGATCTTCCCTGAGCTTAGCATTTCATCTCGCTTATACTAAATGCAGCATGACTAAGTAGGCAAGAAAGGGATTTGAGCCCTTTTGTTACTTAAAATGTGAATTAGACATTCCTGAGGGAAGTTTGTGTCGCATTTGCAAGTTAAAAATGCATCAATTATCTGTACATGGACTCCTTCCAGTGTGATGGCGAAGGAGGAGCAGAGCTGGTGCCTTCAGAGGACCCACCACCGAGAGAGGCTGCTTGCTCGTGGGTGGCACAGTGACATCCTGTATCCCAGGCTGAGATGCGTGGTCCTGCTCTCTGCTCAGAGGAGGATTGGCTCTGAAGCTAGATGCAGCCTCACAGCTGGAGCAGGATGTCCTGGTCCCTTTTCCAGCTGAGTTGTGACTGTTGCCAGGGGTGGAGATTCTACAGCTCATGCTCCAGCACTGGCCCACTGTCACAGGGAAGGACTGTTCCCTACATGCAGCTGGAATTTTTCTTCACGTGCTCATGTTTTGAGGAGCAATGCTGTCCCATGTGCCACTTAGAAAAAACAATGAGAGGGATCTTCCCCTGCCTGTCTCTCAGCAGTTGGTTTTGAACAGCATATGTGAATTTGGGAGCTGTGGCCGCCGATCTGCAGTGAGCTCTGGGCTGTGCCCTGTTCCCCATGGTGGTGGGAGCTCCAGGTGACCAGAGCTTCTGCTTCTCTCAGCACCCCAGGGACAAGGGCCTCTTCTGCAAGTCACCTCTCACGGGAGCAGTGGCAGGATCCTACAGGCCTATTGCGGTTGCTCTTTCCTTCACATTGTGCTGTGAGCACTGATGGCACTTCACCGCTGGGCTGTGACAGGGAGTCCCCCGCTAATCAGCGGGTAGAACCATCTGCCGTGAGCCCTTACCCTCCTCGTTTTCTCCTGGCTAGGAATTGGATGAGTGCGATGCTTAGCGGCACTCGAACTTGCAGTGTAAATTGCACTGCTGCGCACCGCAAAAGGTCAAGCTGGATGACTTGATGAGATGGATTGACCTGCTGAATAGCACTTCACTCTATTTAAGAACAACCAATTGAGGCAGGGCAGAATGGAGGAGCTCAGCTAGAGGAAGGGAGAAAATGGGTATAACCCCCCCATTTCCTCCGCCTGGTTTACCCAGCGTGGGCTGGAGCTGCAAACGGCCAGCACACACTGAGCCCCGTGTTGGTGGTGCTGGGGGCTGTGCTCAGCCCTCATGACTTTTCCCTGCTCAGCTCGGGGTCTGTGCTGTCTGCAGGGATCTGCCAGGAACCAGCTCTCATCTTGCACAGTGTTCTCCTGCTATCAGCAGAGATGCTTGTCCTCTCCGGTACCTGCAGGGTACCTCTGACAGCTCCATTCGTGGGCTGAATAAGTGTTTGTGAATGTGTAGCTATACGTTGTTTCTCTATGATGTGTTCTTGCATCAGATCTTATGGGACACAAGCTTAATTAGGGAGCTAGAAGAAGCACTGGGTAATTTAGGGGGTAGCCTACATGGTTTGAATAGTAGTGCAAAGCGATGTGCGGTGAAATAATAACTGATGCCCTGGAATATAATCCTAGGGGCTGTTTTCTAAGTAACAAATACAAATTCAGAAATTGAAGCCCATTTTTACTTAACTAGCTGCTATTTTTGCTTGCAAAAGTATGTGAGTTCTTCAGTGTGAATATTTTGGATCCTCTGAGTATAATTTCAAAAGCTATGGTAAAGCAAACCCCATGTTGAAGCTGGTTTAGGATGATTTCTGATGCATTTTTTGACAGGATTACAATCAGGCCTCCCTACTGACAGGAGCTCCTGGCTGCTGCTGTAGCTAAAGAGCAAGGGTGACCTGCACTGCAGTTTAGAGGACAGAATTACGGGTGTTTGTTCAGTAATGATTTCTGCCATAAAGCACAGTACATTATATTCCATTTATGATCCAAAATACGAGCGCTCACAAGCAGCATTACTTTGGCATCAAGGCACATCGCTGGGTGGTTTTGCATGTGGTGGGGATTTGCATGCTGAATGCATAATTACAGGGTAGTGATTAACTCACAGGTAACATTCGTCTCTGCCTTGATGGCACAGCACACAAGCACCAATGTGTCACTGTTCTTTTTTGATGGAGCTGTATCTGCTCAGTGCAGTCTCGGTGTTGCTGGAGCCATGCAGAACTGTCACAGATGTCAGGGAGAGCAGCAGCACCCAGAGCTTTCCCATTGCTGGCTGCGGATTTCCTGAGGCACAAACCCGTTTTTCACACCAGCACCGAAACCCTTGTCCCTACTTCTCCAAGTGTCAAATCTCATTTGTGCTAAGGCCTCTGGTGATGACATCTCTCTGGATAAATTATTCTGTTGCCCGATTGACCTCTTGCTTATGAATACTTTGCCCTAATGTTTTACTTGAATTTTCCCTTTTCTATTTTAAGGCTCTTAGTCTTTGATGCTGGAAATCCCTTTCCCTTCCTATTTTGGGCAGCCTTCTACTCCTCTGCTGCTTCTGGGCTATTTCTGTGCGAGACCCCCAGCTCACAGAAAGCACTGCCTGAGGCTCCTGGCTGCAAGAGATTTTGGGGCAGCAGATATTCCCCAAACACCCCAGTGGGGAGCAGCCAGATGTCTAGCAGGTACATGTTTAAAGACGTGAGAGCTGTAACAAGGGCTGGCAGCTGCTGAGGGAGCCTTCTCCCCGCAAAAAGGGAGATCAGACGCTGCGTCCCCCACCTGTGCCATGGGGAAGGCAGCCGTGGTGCAGGCGGCTCCTTGGCGAGGGAACCTCGACTGTCTTACAGCAGAAACGAGGCAACTGCGCTAAGCACAAGAGGCTCAACGTAGCACAGTCACTTAGATATTGGGAAAAAATGCCAAAAGAAGTGTGCCCAGCCCATTCCTTTTGGGTAACCTCTTCAGCTCCGTTGGTTTGCTCTGCCCTGAAGTCCCCCAGCGCGGCTGTGCTGCCTCCCTGTTCGCACACCTGAGTGCCAGCTGTGCTAGGGAGATGCTGTTGCTCTACCACAACCTCCAGCCACAGCCAGGGCTCTGGGCAGGACCATCGGTGCTTCAGGAGGTGGCTGATCTCACAGAGGCGAGTGTCAGGGTGGTGTCACACGGGTGTCACCCATCCCAGTGGAGGGAGCCGGGTCTCAGCTGCAGGCAGAGCCTGGCAGCCAGCTGCAGGGAAAGCCGGGGGCTCTGTGTGGAGCTCAGCCACAGGGCTGCCGCGGCAGCTGAAGGACGGGCTGTGCTCTCCCTCCCGCCCAGCTGTGGTGCTCAGCAGCCGCTGGGAAGGATCCCAGCTGCTGGAAGTGACAACTTGACTCAACAAGCTGAATTGGGAGCTCTTTCCAGTTCCAAACACTCTTCCTTGAGATGAAAAAGGTTAAAGAAACCCAGCTGCTTTCCGAGTTTAGCAGCTGAGCTGGAGGATGCGATGAAGGTTTCCTGGGATAGGAGAGATACAAACACTTCGTCTGTCCTTCTGGAAAAATGCTCTGGGTGTGTTATCTCTAAACAAACAGAAATGGTGTGGGAACAAGCAGCGTGGTCTCTCCTTGGCTCTCTGTCCAGCACCCTGGTGTCTCAGCATTCGCCAAAGCCGGAGGGCGATGGCCCCCGCAGAATTGCCAGCCTCAGCTCCTGAAATCAATGGCTGAGAAGCTGTAGCTTTTCTTCAATAGGAACCTTCTCATTTTCCTGCTTGCAGAAAAGAAACTTGGCAAACGACACCTCTGAACGGATAAAATAAAATAATAAGTAAATCCACCTTTGTTTTGGAGGAAGCAAGGCTGGGGAGGAGTCCTGCCGGGGCGGGAGCGCTCTGGGTTGGGGGTAGAATGGAACCACCTGCTCGGTGCCTGCAGGGACCCAGCTGGAGCATCCCTGGCTGCGATGAGGGGGCAGCCCCTGCCTGGGGAGCACGTCAGGCCGAGTCTGCCCCAAATTCCTCTGTGGATGACTGCCCCTTGTCTCCTGAAGCAGCTGTGCAGAGGAAAGCCCTGACTTCTTCCTGATGGTGAAGGAGGGGACTAGTTGCATACTGGAGGTTTAAACCAACATTGATTTTCGTTGTGTCCCTTTAAACCTGATGTAGATAGAGTTGCACAGGGCACTCTTGGGACAGAATTGCTACAACCTAATTGATTTTGATTTTATTTTCACTGCAGCAGTGTAATTATGAAAGCTAGCCATAATTATTGAAACACAACTAGAAGTATTTCATTATTAAAATACCCCTATGACTTATTATTAATTCATTAAATAAATTTGGATTATATCCCTCAATAATTAATGCACTGAAGTTTATTCTGTGAACTCTTCCTTTTACTAGTGATGTGTCTGCCATTTGTATTAAAGGAAAAAAATCCCACCGATGTATTAGAAAAAAATAGACAACTCATGATAAAGTGGGACCAGGGAGGCTTTTGTCTGGTTTGAAACCAGTCCCACAGAAAGTGGTGGAGCTGAGCTGAGTCTTTCAAGCCCAGCATGTGTTTGGGAAACATTTCTTACGTATCCTGAAGAGTCGATTGATGCTCGGCTCTCTGCACCATGAACACGGGCAGTGGTTCAGAGACTGTGCCAGGGCTTGGGGGCAGCAGGGACCATGCTGGAGAGAGGGGGCTTTGCTGGCAGCAAGGGAGCTGCTCTCCTGGCAGAGGTGGCATTTGGGTGGGTGCTGCAGGGTCAGGTCCTGCCATGCTTTGTTTTCCCTTCTGCAGCCATTGCTTGGGTGACGTGGTGAGTGAGGTCGTGTCCCTGCTGGTTGGTTTGGCTTTGGGAGAGTGGAGGTCTCCTGGGGAATCCGGAGGCACTGGCTGCTGCTGGGTGTGCTGGCCCATGAGTCACGACATGTCTGTCTGTCTGTCTGTCCCAGGGTGTCTGCAGTCTCCACGCCTGTGCCCGGTGTCAGCTGTGTGGTTTGGCTCCAGCAGCGCTGGGATGCTCCAGGTGGGATCCGCTCTCCCTGGCTGCGAGACGCAGCCCTGGTTCCCAGTTACAGCCCAAGATCTGGGCAGGAGCGTGGCTGTGGGTGCCAGCACAAGGGTTTTGGGGTTTACTAGGGACCCTACTTTGTTGGGGCTTCCTCTGCCCACAGAACGCCCAGGAGCTGCAGCTGAGCACATCTGCAATGGCGCTGCTCCCAGCTGTGCTCCCGCAGGAAGGTTTCACCGTTTACACGAGCACAGGATGAGCCTATAAAACTCAGCTTTCCACTTAGCACGTCTGAGTTTCGCACATTGTATTTGATGTGTGTTTATAGGAAAAAACAGACAAAAACATTGACTGAAAAAATGTGTTGATTCAGAATCTGCAGTCTTACTACACAGCCTAAGCGGGAATGGGGGGAAGAAGAAATTTCAGCTAAATAGTTGTGTCATGTTGCTGTGGTAACCAGAGTTCGAAAAGTAAACAGGTTTCTGGGGAAAGACTGTTCCTCTCTGCACAATGTTCCTCCCTGTTCCATCCCAGGGCTGCAGCCGACACGGAGGAGGAGGAAGGTGATTCAGGGCCGCTCAGGTTGTCACCTGCACTTGCTCTCAGGGGATGCAGCAGTTTGAGCAGAAGATGCAGCTTCACCAGCTCTGCCTGGTGCCAGGCACTCACTCTCCTTCCCTCTGTCACCGTCTGTCAGACTGAATTTACCTTTGATTGTTGCTTTTCCTGGTGTTTAGGGCAAACCAAACCTTCTTGCAGGGGCTGGGGGTGCTGAGCATCCCCGGGGGGCTGAGCAGGAACCCGGGTGCTGGAGTGCAGAGCTGAACACCAGTGGGAGCAGATGGAGAGAAAGGCTGCGACCGCAGCAAGGAGATCCTGGGAAACTCCAGGAACAGAAAATAAGGAAACAGGCTGTCCTAGAAAAGTCGAAGCTCAGTGCTTCAGAGAAAAAAACACGAACAGACTCGGGATACTGGTCTTGTAGAGATCACTGCTTGTGTGCAAAGGGTTCGCAAAGCGGAAATAAGAAAGATAAATGGGCATAGGTGTCTGTATGATTTAATCTGAATCATCATATTGCTTATGTGAGTCAAAGTAAAAGATGCTTGTGTTTAGGAACTCTTTGAAGTATTTATTGTACTGTTTCCTAAAGAATTAAACTGTTAATTCAGAGAGCTCAGCTGGATTTACTGTTGTCTAGCTGACTTGGTGAGGCAGTTGGGTTTGCCAGATTTCTGTGTTTCTGCAGGCAGATGTACTACATGTGAGCAGAGCAGTTTGCTCACACGCAACTCGCTCCAACACATGCTGGACCCGCTAGAACCAGTAGGCATTCACCAGCCTCACACAGGGGCACAGCAAGCGGTTTCTAAGGATTATTTTCATGTTTTAACTGGCCACGTTGCAGAGCTCTGCTGTAGCAGTCAGAAGGACATTCATACCCCTGTCCATTTTTATTGAGAATGGCTTCTAAAATAAGATGAAGCTGATAAAAACATGTGTCACAGCATCCCAGCTTCAAGTTTTTCCCCTGGGAATCAAAACCCCGTTCTGGGACCCAGGTAACCCAGCTGTGCCTGGGCCCTTGTGCAAATCCCATCTCCAGCAGCCCCGTGCCTCCCCAAACGCTTCCCCACGTATGTCTCTGCCTCTCCTGTGAGCATCCCTCGGAGCCTCTCCCCTTCCCAGGCAGCCATGTCCCCTGGGCTCAGCATCCCTCTGGTCCTTTCTCCACCCTCGCTCCATCGTTCTCACTCTGCAGGGTGGGACAGGACCCCAGTTCATTCCCCTCCGGCTGGGGCTGAGCCCCAGTGAATCTGCCCTTTGTCTTTTCCTCCCTTCTCTGCAAGCGTCTCTCCAGGACAAGCCCTTGGCAGTGCCAGAGCAGCCCCGTGAGCTGGTCACAGGCACCTGTGGCTGCGGGTCCTGGGCTGGAGGCAGTGACAGTGACAGAGCGTTGCTTTGAAACAGTCACCGGTGCTGGACATCAAACCTGCTTTTTGTTAGCAAGGAAAAGCTCATCAACACCCGATCATACGAACAAACAAGCCTCCTGAAACTTGTGCTTTTCCAGCCTCCTTCACACTTACTTTACTGTGTAGTTTAATTATCAAAATATGCTGCATAGCAGCACTATGATTCCCTCTCCAGAGCCCTCCTTTTCTAGCATCCCACGATTCTCTACGACCTCAGAGGGTAAAGTACTTAAGTTGCCCTTGAAGACAAAAAGAGAAAGTCTTGTTTGAGGTGAAGTCGGTATCTATCCAATTTTCAGCTGCCGTCACATCGAAATGAGAAATCTGAGGCAGAGCCAGGCACAAATAGCTGATAACAGACTTTCAGGTGCACCTCTTCACTTATCACTTCTAGGGTCACCTCTGTTTCTAAAGACTTGTTTTCCTTAAAAAAAGATTGCTTAGGACATTTAACAGTGTGGTGTTGTGATAACAAACCCCTGTGAGGCTTTAGTTTTATGCCTGGGCTCCTGCAGAGATGCAGAGTCTCCTAATGCCGTGTTCCTGAGCTTGTTTCTGAGGTGCTTTGGTGGGTGGGATCAGCAGCGCCGGGAGGCAGCGCTGTCCTCGAGCACCCGTCCTGCCTGCCCTGGCTCCTGGCTTCTGCAGGATGGTGGCAGCTGTGACACGATGGCGGCAGGTCCTCGCTTGTCCCCGGCTCTGGGAAGCGGGTCTCTGCCCTCCCCTACTCAGTCTCCTCGCCACAGCCCCTCAGGATGGGTCTGACTTTCGAAGGGCCCGAGACAGAGCTCAGCCCAGTGTAGAAGGAGAGTTCGGAACTAACTGCGACACGATTTATTTTGAAACAGGGCGTTTGGCACATACAGAGAGATGCACACAGACTGGCGCACAGATTTGTTTAGCAAACAATAACCTGTGTTTTGTGCATGAATAAATAACTAAACTTGTTTAAAAGAAGAAACCCCCCCCCCCACTTTTGCTGTGTACAAACCTCTTCTTTCCTGTGTGTTGGGCACAGCAGTGCCTCTGAGCCCCGGTGAGTGGGTCCTGTGGCTCAGGAGGTGACACCTGTGCTGCTCAGCTTTGCCAGCGCTTGTCACCGAGCGGACATGGCACCCAGGGGACTTCCCCTGCCACAGACCCCGCCAGGTTCATGGCCAAGCTGAAGGCCATGGGCCGCGCTGCCTGACCGCTGCGGAGCGGGGAGCAGACCCCCCACCCTCGCCTGTCGGCTGCTGGCTCCATTCTCACACTCGAGCACAATAGTTTTCTGTGCTGCATTTTCTCATGTCTGCTCTAGCCCAGATTTCTGTGGAACAGGCAAAGCCTCTCCCATCTGCTCATGAGATCATTCCTTCGTCTGAACAATCCAGCTCCGAGGAAGCCTTTGTGGACGGCCAGCCTCCAAGCCCTCGCTTGTGATCCAGCATTTCTGCTTCTGCACTCAATTAGACTCACAAACTGCTGTGAGTGTATGAGATGTGTCGAGGTGCTGCGGTTTCACTTGGCTGAGTGGGGTGTTCTCCTCTGCTCCCCAGGCACATGGCCCAGCAAACCTGCTGCTTTCTTATCCAGGGGCTGACTCCTTTCTCAGTTTGGCCCAGCACCAAAAAACTCCCGCTTGGATTTGTGTCACTGCTGCCTCTTGGTCTTCTGCTGGATAGCCACTGTGTATTGGACATTAAACCAGAAAATAGTCTCCCATTGTCTCTGCAGAGCTGTCCATAGTCTTCCTCTTGCTGGTGAGGCAAAAGAAGATTCATTCCAGTGGCAGCTCGTGATCATTGAATCAACCCCATAGCCACTTGGTGGAAGGGTAAATGTAGGGCCTTGGGTTCACTGATGACTGCGAGGGTTCCTGTGCAGGCTGCCTTCGTCGCACCTTCAGCCATCCTTTGTTCTTTTCCACTTCAAAAGCATCTCTCTTTAGTGCCAGAGAATAACTGTAATAAAGGACCTAAGATCCCCACCTCACTAGGGATGGATAGAGTAAGAGAAAAGGGAGGAATTTAGGTTATGTGTGACTTAAACAAAGAGAACCAAAAATGTTATCCTTGGAGAAGGAAAGGAGAACTCTCAAGTATTTTTGTGCCATTGTTATTTCCTCTATATGTTTTAATACACATTTGGCTCCTGCACAGCCTTCTCCTGTTACCAGCATGTGTACCTTCAGCCTGGAGCCCTCATGGCTTGCAGGGACCTGCTCTGCTGACTCCCCTTGTTTCATCTGCAGAGCTCAAGCTCCTCCTGCCATTGGCATCAAGTTTCCTAATTCCTCTAATATTCTTATTCTTGCCAGTCAGATGCGTTGTTGTTTTCTTTGTCACTGTGAAGTCAATTGTCACTTTGTTGGTAAACCCAAGCACAGACTTGAGGGAATGTGAAGGTGAGGATGCCAGTACACCACAGCAAAGTGCCTAATTCACCCCGCACTGTGAGGTTTTGGTGTCGGCATCCATCAGCCAGAAGCGCTCGCAGCCTTTCCCTGGCCGGTGTGCAGCTTCGTTTGCCCACACTGGCAGAGCAGCTGAATTGACAAACGATGTCCCTGTGGTATCTGACCTGGCAGCAGGAGCCTCTCTGGGCTTGGGATGAATGGTGGGTCCCGAATAGTGACCAGACCCTGGGCAGAGCTGCTTCTTTTTTCCATCATCCCCAAGTTTCCAGGGCCAAATATGAAGCAGAGAAAAGGATCCTCCGTATGTGCCGCGCCAAATGCTCGCAGATGCAAGCCCAGATGGCAGCTCCCACTCTGCGGTACCTTCTCCCTGTTCTTTTCACGGTGTCGGAGCCTTCTTCGGAATCAGATGCTGAGTGTGTGTTTGCTGTTTATGTGCAGAGAGACTGGAGCTCCTATTTCAGAACAGGGGTGGGAATGGAAGAGCAATCATTTGTGCTGATTACTAATTTAAATAGTACTTTTTTTTTACCTCTAGCATCAGCAGATCTACCTTTGAACATGAAACAAGGACACAGCACATCAACTTACGTGCATATTTTGGACACCAGAGCTATGCCTTGTTTTGGACCAGCTAGGGCAGGGCAATCTGGGATCCAGCCCGTCTCACCCCAGTGGCAGACAGACAGACAGACAGACAGGCAGCGAGTGTGCTGCAGCAGCAGCTCTGCCTGCCCTCGCCTGCCCGTGGGACGTGGGGGAGCTGCCGCCCAACCACACAGCTGTGAATGCCCAGGGCAGCCCGAGGTCCAGGGTGGTTATCCAGCTCATTCCTACACTTGCCACATTTGCCAGAGAAATGATGGTGCTCCCTGGCCAAGGCGATCCCTCCCCACAGCTGTGCTGTGCCAGACCAGACCTTCCCATGTGCGAGGGACATGCTCCAGTGCTGGCATCCTGCACCGCTGGCGTCAGCTGGGACATGTGTGGCCCTCCCAGCCCCAGGGATGGGGATACCTGTCAGTGTGCCAGAGCCCTCGGGTGTCTCTTTCTTACAGAGATGATTTTGGGATAAAAGGTTCAGTCTAATATATTCCATCAGTAGGACAGTTAAGCATCCAATTACAATATTGGAAACAGCTTTGCAGAAGAACAGTGTAGGAAAAGCAGGGAAGACTGGGGAGCTCGGCAGTGCTATGTGTCCCTGTCACCACCAAGTCACCACCCCTGCCCGTGAGCTCGTCCCTTGGGCGTCTGGCTAACCACAGGGGCCTGCTGTCACAGCCTTTGATGTGGGGTCTTTCTCCCAAAACAGGGGGGTGGATCCCATCACCGGGGCTGGGATGGGTTGATCGAGCATGAGAGCAGCTATATGGCAGAGCCTGGGCAAAAGCTGGAGCTGGCAGCAGTGCTGGGAGCTGCGACCTGCACAGGGGTGGTCGATGTTCCTGCTGCAGGAGCTGCTCATGTGCTTTGGGCATCCCAGTTCTGTCACAGTGGCACTGGGACATGGCTGTGCCTGCTGGGCTCTAGCCTGTGGGTTATAGGCACTGACCTCCAGGAGCACCAAATTAATCCAATTTAAATAAACAAATCCCGAAAGTAGAGGTTTGTACTTGAAAAGCTGAGAGGTTCTTATCAATAGCATCAGAGGGTGCAGTAGTGTAATAAGCAGTCCCTCTCAGATGTGAGGAGTTATTGAGGTTGCTCCATATCTATGACAGTTTAATCAGATCTTGAAAATCAGGGACATTATATTTTGCACCTGCTCATGGAAAAAAAATGAATGATGCGGCTCCCCATCATGGATCTTTTATGCACAAGGCAGGCTACTGAGAGTACATAATTCAGAGGGGAAATAGAATTACACCATGAATGAAGACTAAGCCCAGAGTGTGGTTGAATGTCACATCGGGTGGAAAAGGAGCATCTCTTCTTTCTTCTTATCCAGCCTTGACAGATGAGATGCAAGTGAAATTTATAAAACTTTTCCCACTTCCAGATGCACAAGAAGAATTTTAAGAGAGTATTTTGGTTGGGATGACCAGGACACAGGAACAGATATCTGTGCTTTTCTGTTCCTTTTATTATCTGGATATATATGAACATGCTTGCTTAGTTTGTGCATTTGCTTATCCTATTGTCAGTACTTAAAATGCATGAAAAATACACAGCCAGAAGGTTTAAATACAAATCTGTTAACTTATAAGTGGCATTAACATCTGTGAAAGGTTCCGAGTCCTTAGACAAGAAGCAAAATAATGGATTTACTTTTGATTTCTGAAACACCACCCAGAGGTGAGGAGTGAATTCAGCAGAAATCAGAATGGATTTGCTTTCATTTTCCTGCAGAAGAGCAGAAGCAGAGATGTCAAAGAGAGTTGATCATTTGAGCGCATTCATGATCTGTCCCGCCTAGGACGTGGGACACTTCCCCAGAAAGCTTCCACCTGCAGAACAGCCCCTCGGAGCCCGGGGCAGGTACTCGCACCTCAATAGTTTCTCCTCTGCATCTCCTCACCACAGGAACACTGACCGTGTGGCAGCACACACGCAGTGGTCACCATGAGGCAATAAACTTTTACCTAAAGTTTCCACAGCCAGCTGTTAGAAGCTGATGTTTTTCCTTTGATCGACTATCCAATAATCTTGTTCTTCATGGCCACTGCGATGTGTACTCACCCCAACCCTGCGCACTGGGACATGGTGCTTTCTCAAGTTGGCACCAGCACGGGTGCAGGCAGACCCAGCCGGGCTGTCCCCATCCCCAGCCCCACAGCAGCACTTGCTGCCGACAGAGCCTGAGCAGTGACTTGTTGAGCACTGGCCATGCTGATCCCCGGTGCTGGAATGAGCTTGCAAAATGCTGCACAAATACTGCTGAATAATGAGTAGATCTGTGGAAGCCATAATCTGGTCATGGAGAGAAAGGATGGAATATTCACGGCAGATTTGTTCAGCTCTGCCCATACAAATGGTCATGTCAAAACAGGCACAAAACTTCTGTAGCTTATCTGGTGTTTAATATCAGGACTGCAGTTCTTCTCTTTCCCCCTCAGTCTGCCCTGGCTGTAAGGAGAACAGACAAAGCAGAAATGTCTGAAGGGAGGAGATGTTTCCAGCTGCTGTGCCTTGTCTCCAGGTGCAGGAGGGTCTCCAGACCAGTGCCAAGGCCTCCTGAGAGGTTCCATGAGCAAGACTTAAAGTCACCCTGCCTCATGGAGTCTCATCTCCATGGCTCATCTCTGGCTGCAGGAGAGGGAAGTATTTTTGAGGAGCCCGTTGTATCCAAGAATGCTTTGGAGACTGTCCTGAAGAGCAGTGGGATCTCCGCAGTGGATGCAAAAGTGAGGAGACCAAAGATGGTGCTGTGCAGTAATAACAGAATAAGAAGCTCTCTTAATTCTCCTGCATCAACAAGGGTCCTGCGAGAAGACTTTGAGTTATTGTGGAGCCAGAGGGAACAAAAGGTATTCTTCCTCTTGGCATTTGTGTAGCTATTCTGACCCAACTACCAGCTGCTCTGGATGCCTCTGGACAACCCAGTAAGGGCAGCGAGCACAGGACCTGCCCGCTCCCCTTGCAGCCATCACCACCTCCGGCTTCGTCCCATGCCTATGTGGCATCTTGGGGGATGCTGTGGGGGTAGGCGCCAGCTCAGCAGCCGAACAAGTGGACCATGATGTCCTGATCCTCAGTGTGAGCCCCGGAGGCAGCAGTGTGGTGGAACAGGAACCTTCTCCCACACCCAGAGGCTGCTTTTCCTTTTTCTCTTCTGAAGACTTTCAGCTTGTCTCTCTCAGTTGGAGCCAGTTGTCATCCTTCCACCCATCCCACATTGACTTTTTAGTCCTCTGAAAGCCTTTTTGGTCCTTTTTTGCCTTCCTGAAATAGCACATGCGTCTGCTGGCATTTTCCCCGGCTGCCACGTGGGCAGCAAGCCTGCCCTCTCCCGAGATTTCACACCTCCGGAGCAGGGAGTGCTTCCCGTCAGAGAGCAGCCGCTGCTGGCAGAAATCTCCTCCTTTGCACAAGTCCACAAGCCCAGAAGGATTCTCATGGCAAATCTTTTCCCTTGCTGGAGACATGTGATAACTGTTGGACAGGGTCTCTTCTAAAGAACTTGTCACAGGGGAGAGTTCCACTTTGAAGTTCTTAATCCTACTCTTCCCTCTGAATGAGCTCCCCAGGACAGAGAGCTCGTTGTTCTCCACGAAACTGAAATGCTTAAAAAAGGAAAGCCTTAAATATTAATGGAGATTCTTGCACTCTTTTTGAGGAGGCACTGTGAAACAGAAAGTGCTCCAGGAAACCACCAGAGACGTGCGGTTCCCATGCAGCCAAGAGCAGACATCCAGACATCTGCGACCAACCCAAAACCATAGGCTCTGCCATCCCCTCCTGTTAGGGCTATTCCTACAGAAAGGTTTGGTGAGGGAGCTGGAGTTGGCCTTTTGGCAGCCTCTGAGGTTTTCTTCATGATTGCAGGTGATTGCGCTCGGTAGCGGTGCACGGCAGAGCTCGCTCAGCCTTTGGTGCTAGAGCCCAGGTGGATGTCGGGACATCTGATCTAGTGAGGGCATCGCTGCCCACATCAGTGGCTTGGACAGGATGATCCTTATGGGTCCTTTCCAAGACGAACCAGCCTGTGATCCTGTGAGCTGGGACATGAGCAGCTCCAGGCTACTGTGAGATGGGGTTACAGTGGCCTTGGCCATCCTGTGGAGCAACGCTCTGAGTGCCCGGGAAAAGGCTCAGGGATGGTGACGGAGCAGGGGCTGGCACCGAGTCAGACCAGAGCATCAGTGCTGGCCTTGGCACAAGTGTCGGTGGGGGTCCCATCAGATCAAGCCTTCCCTTGTCTTCACTTTAATGCCATCCAGCAGAGCCAAGAGCCTTGTTTTGTTATGCAAATGAACCCGTTTGTCAGAGGCAGGAAGGCCCACCCGAGAGCACTGCCTGCTTGGGAGAGAAATTCCGAGCTGTGTGTTATGTGCGGCACTTGTAGGATCCTGGAGAGAGAACTGCACAGCTGAACCGTCCCAGGGACAGCCCGCCCCTACGTGCCCGCAGCTACCGCTCTGCATTTGGAACCGAGAAGCGCTGGCTCTGAAAACAACGCCACAAAAGCAAACGAAGAATTTCTCTGGCTTTATCCATCCCCACAAGTGAGCACTGTCAAGGAGGGAAGGGCAGGTGCTGTTGCCCACAGAGGTGTGAGACAAACGTGTCAGCCAAAGCGCAGGAGCGGGGCAGCCACCTCTGACGCCTGCGGTGACCCTTCTCTTGCGGGCGGTAATACAGGCATGTTCAGTAAGCAGATTCATCGGTCTTTTCTGCCAATGTTACTTTAAATCCAGGTGGTTCAGCATAAGAGACAGTTTAGAAATTATGTAGCTTTCTGACTGATGAGCTCCTTTACTGTTGCCATCATTCCCCTAATAATTATGCCCATGCACAGCTCTGCGTTTGATTGTGCTGGAAGATGGATTCGCATTTCCTGCAGGCATGCTGGATGAAATGACTTCCGTTTCAAAGCTGGGTTTGCAAAGTTCCCTTTGTTCCTGCTGTGAAATTCCTGTGTCGAGCAGAGCCCATTCTGCTTCGAGCCGCTTTTGAACACCATCTGGGTGGGTTCCCTGGGTTGCCTTCAGATTGTTCTCAGGATGCAGTCAGTGCTTGTCATTCAGGCTGATGCATAGGCCAACAAAATAACACCAAGAATAATGTTTTGGTTTAATCTGTCAAAGAAAGAAAGAAGGAACTCAGTTTGAGAGCTGGGCTTTGGGCACTCGGTCTGTCTACCTTTTCAAATGCTGCTCCCCAGACACCAGTCTGGCTGCCTGAGTCAGACCCAGTGGACTGACACTGGCAATAAGAGGAGAACTAGGAGTCCTTTCCTTTCCTCTCCTTTTTGCTTCTTCAGGAGCATTCTTTTCCAGGGTTTTCACGTGCCCAGCACAGACCTCCTGCCCAGCGAGGCTCATGGTGCTGAGCCCTCCTGCCCATAAGCAGGAGCAGCCCTTCAGCTAGGATGCCCGCTGTTGAAGCCTCTTGCTGTTGCACAAGAGCAAGGCAGGTTATTTGATTCACCCTAAATTCTAAAAGATCATCCACTTGAAGGCACTGCACAATACATTTGCTTTAGGCTTTTTCTGCTGAAATTTTGCCATGCTGAAGTGACTGAGGGGAAGACTCAAACTTGGATTTAGAAGCTGCATAAACTTTATATTTGGACAGTGTCATGATGAACAACTGCATCCTCCTGTACCAAACCGCTTATATCGACGCTAAAACAGGACTGAAATACAGGTGAAAATGAAATGCCTTTCTGTCCCTCATTTTCCATGTGCTCGGGCTCTGAGTGCAAACACTACATTCAGTAATGATGGCAATTAGACAGGATGGCTACACTGCAATTGTGAGGGTGACAAAAAGAAAACAAAGCTTTTGGCTTACTTGGTGTGTAGGAGTACAGGAACTATTGAACATTTCAGGAAAAATACCAGCTTACACGGGGCTTTTTTTGACCTGACTGGCACACAGCAGTAAATAGGAGCACAGACCTTGCCAGGCTGTATTGGACCGAGGTTTGTCTAGTCTCATGTCCTGTGTTTGGCAGGGACACGAACTGAAAGAATTCCCCATGAATGCACTCAAAAAAAGAACAAGTTCCATTCTGCTGCCTTGCATTTAGCAGCTGACATGCGGAGCATCCACGTTCCTTTGTAAATTATTGCCTTTTTGGTGGTGGCTGTTTGTGCTTTCATCTGTCCCCTCTCCTCCTGCTCCTGCTTGGCTGGTGCAGCTCTGACCTGGCGGACACCCCGGCGTGGTGAGTTCCGCTGGTTCACAAATATGTTGGAAAATAATCACTGGCACTTTATGACTGCTAAATAAAATGAAAGATGGATATATGGGTGGTAGTCAGAAAGTGTCATGTGTACAGTGCGCAGAGCTTAGGACCCAATCTACCATTGGTGTTCGGAATTCCCTGCACTTCGCCGTCCCCTACGCCTGTGGCCGCAGCTCTGGCAGAATGGCCGTGCCAGCACCGCACAGGCAGCGTGGCAAAAACACAGCCTGCGGAATTCCTGGGTGAACCAGGAAAGCTGAGACAACTGGGACATTATTATGCCTGCTCATACAGTCATCGCCAATTAGCATTGTAAAGTGTTTGGTGAGACAAGGCTCCAGGACCCTGATTTAGAATTAATTTCTGCAGTGGAGCTTTGAGTCCAAGTTAATCACTGTTGGATTTGGGATTACCATGCTCGCAGGAAAGGCTGCTAAAGCCCCACTTTTGTCATGATCCAGCAGCTCACAGGGCTTAACTGCTGACTGAAGGGAAATGTGCGTGTCAGAGGGTTTTGTGATCCCTACGGGGCACTGGAGCTGCTCCTCTGGTAGAGGAGGAGAAGGAGGGCCCTCACACACTGTTTCATTTTTAAAATGATTACATTGAAGTTGCACTTAAATTCAAATCAGCCATTCAAATTAACAATTCTAATGTTCCTGATCTATTGATCTGTTGGCTAAGACCATTTGGAGCAGGCTGTAATTAAACCACAAAAGCCTGGACACCAGAAATGCTGAGGGAACAGCATAATAGCTGGGAGAGACTCGTGCAGCTCTGGCCTTAACCCATTAAGCCCCTTTTTTCCTGGGAAAAAGCACGCACTCTTTCGGCAGCCCCCCGCCAGCACTCGGGAGCCCGGTTTTGGTGGCTCTCAGTCTGTTTCCAGTATCACAGACTTGTTTTGTGTTGGTCCTTAAATCTGCCGCTGGCAGCCATGTTTTATTTCTACTGGGAGAGCTGGGCTGCAGCCCAGGGAGTCAGCAGGGCAGTGGCTGCTGCTGGCGGGTCCCTGTAGCTCTGTGAAGTCCCCATGTCCCTGCATCTCCCTCCTGTGGGCCCGGAGCTGCCACAGAGCAGGAGATGCCGCAGCCATCGCCCCGCAGCGGGTTTGTCCCCCGCACCCAGCACCGCGCTGTGCCCGTGCTGACACCAGCACTCTGCATCGGTGGGATGTGGCCTCAACTCCCATCTGCGGCTTTTTTTTTTTTAATATAAGCAGTAATTTTTCCCGGTGCTTGCACAATGCCACAACAACCATCTAAATCTGTTTATTAGTAGTTTTTTTCCCTCTGTGTGCACTGGATTTAATGGGAGTGCACAAACCCACCGGAGGATCTGGGGGAAGAGGGCAGTTCTTCCCAGCTGAGCTCCACATTGGTGCCAGCCCCAGCTCCAGCATGTCACAGGGGATGGATGTGGCACCACAGGGTGTTCCTAACCAGTGTATTGACCTGGCTTTTATAAACACCAGCCCTAACTTCTGCACAAGCACTTCTATCAAAAGGGAAAACTAAATACTGAATAATTGTTAGGAAAAAAGATTTATTCCTCCATTCTATTTTGATTTTAATTACAAAAGGTTAGCATTTTTCATACAATTTAAAGAGAAATGAGACAGGAAAAGGTCAAAACACAAGGGGCCTCGAACAGCTCTAATCCCATAATGGAGAGCAATACAAGGCTCTAATATTTGAACAATCAACATGGACTTTTGTTATGAAGACCAACATGTGATGGAAGAAGGTAAGAGGCTTTTAGATCTATTAGAAAACTGGTGTGCTGGGAATGGAGGGAAATGATGATGGGAAAATTAAAATTCAGCTCCAGCAGAAGGTTGCAGTGTTCAACTTGCAGCTCAGTGCATCGATCTGTTCCAGCATTTGACTTTCAACCATGACAAAACTGTGGGCAAATTAATTGTTCTCCAGGATATTAGGCATCAGAGTCTATTAATCCTCTCTGGAGCCGGATGCTCCGTGAATACTAATGAACCCGTGCGCTGCAGCCGCGTCTTTCTGTCTTTCCCGCTCTGACTCGATGCTGCTGCCGTGGCCATGGGGGGCAGGGGGAGGGAAGCCCTCGGTGCCAGTCAGCCATTTGCTGCTTTTATTCAGATTTAAGGCTGATTACAATTGGAAAGAATAGCGTAATATGGCAAATCCTCCTCCCGAGCTGGGGAGGGTCTGAAAATCAGAAAGCGAGAGGCGATGTTATGTGTTTTCCACAAGGAAAAAAGTGAAAGGCATAAGTTATTTATGCAAATTCGAGATCTGTATTCAGACACGTTTTAAGGGAGATCTCAGGAAATCATTTCTTAATTACACATATATATTGCACCTACTTTGCCTGCATCGAGGCTTTTTACTCCCAGACTGAAACATGTGGAATAATTCACTCGTTTCTTGTTATTGTTTTACAAACATATGAAATTTTTCTCCACTCTTTATTTCCCTTTCAAAGGGCCCTCCCCCTTCTCTCCCCAAAACCTCACAATGCTCTTCAGGGGAAGGAGCCCGGCTCCGGCAGCCTCTGCAGATTAATACTTAGCACTAATCTGCATATTTCTCTAAAGGAAATGGAGGCTGCAGGAAAGGGATATTGAAGATGTTTTACCTTCACTAATGCTGCACATTTAAGTAATCCTCTGGAATTCCAGCACAGCTTTTATCGTCCAAACCCAAGTCAGGACCGTATTCTGTGTAATTAATCCACAGAGTATAAAGTTGCCTAGTGAAAGTGAATACTCTTCCAAACATTTGTCCAGCCAGCGTATCAGAGCTCATCCAACATGTGTTATTCCAACTTCTCCCTTTGGTTCAGAATCAGGTTGCACTAAAGCAGCAAAGAGAAAGCAGCAATACTGGGGTTTAAAACAAGCAACTCTCCATCGATGACCTAGTGTTATATTCTCATCTAAATGCATGGAAGTTCCCTGTGGATCAAGATGAGAATATATTATATTTACTGTGCTGTATCCTTTTGTTTCCCCTTTCCTCTTGCAGTTGCACGTAACACTGTATTTACAGCTTGTGGATTGCTGCAATGATGGTATTTGCAGTAAAACAGTAGGGCTGAAAAATTTGGGTGATGAGGGACTGCCGAAGAGGTTACCAGCTAGTTTGTTTGTTCAGTGGGTAATCGGCAACGTGTGAATTGATGCAGAGGGCTTGCCCTGGGCTGGAACCCGCAGGCGTCAAAGAGCTGCTCACATTCTCCAAGCCATATCTCTTCAGAAATTCCGTGTACAAGGAGAACACCGAGCTCTAACCCAGCGAACCGGGACTACCCAGGGGTGAGCTGCTCAGAGGCTCCGGTTTTCACCAGAATGGAAATACTGCACCGCAAAGAGGGTGAAGCCATTAGTCTGCAGTCTAACTGAGAAGATATTTATGTCTGTGCAAACACAGCACGCGCCTTCCGCATGATTTGGAGCTAAATGCAGTGTTACTTAATTAATGCGTATGTAACACACAAGGCTATTACACCTATTAGAGCTCTTGGACAATTAAAATTCCAGTGGTCCTCCCTATTGATGGGTGTCCATGACAAAGGGCTGAAAATCTTCTCTGTCCATAAACGGCTGGCAAAGGCCAAGAAAAAACAAAAACAAAAAACCGGAACCAACCAACCTAAACCCCAAAGCTGCCAGAAAATAGTTTTCAGGTTTGCCTGAATTTATGAAAGAAAATGTGAGAGTCTCACTACCCAGGAATCAATGAAATTCTGCAGAAAAGCTTGGTCTGGAGATGTTTCCAGCTCAGGTTTGGTCCTCAGCAGCTGAAGCGGGCCAGAGCCCCAGCGCTGCTCTGGGCCAATACCTTCTGCTCGCACATCACAGCTGTCACCACCAGTGACCTTGGGGACACACTGGCTCCATGCTGCTCTGCTGGGGTGAACCCACCACCCCCTGCTCACGGAGTCCCTGGGGTGGATGCAACGTGTGGCTGGTATGTGACTGTTCCATACGTCCTGTTCCATACGTCCCCTGTGCTGACCTGTAGCACACGTTCAGTCTGTGAGTCAGCTCAGTTCTCCTGGCCCTGTGCAGAGATAATTCCTTTCTTGCTTTTAAAATGAGAAAGAGGAGGTTTTAGTGCTTGAAACCCTGCTTTTTGGTGCCTTCTGTGGCAGCTGAACTAGTATTTCTGCACTCTTGGCATGTGCTATGGGTAGAAGCGAAAGTGGCTTTCGCGCCTGTTCCCAAAGGCAGCTCAGCCACAGTGTCCCTGTTCTGTGCATAGGGACCGATGCCTGTGCAGCCGCAGAGGTGAAACCCAGTGTCAGGGGAGGAACAAGACCCCCAGGGTGCTGCTGGGGCTGCCCTGGGAGTGGCCAAGCGTGGGGACAGTGGCTGGTGCTGCCCAGCCCGGCATGGGGACAGGTTGGTCCCCATGGGGTGGCAGCTCCGGGGAGCCCATGCGGGTCCTGACGTGCGAGCTGCCTCCTGCCTTGCTCCGCATTACCCAGGTCCTGCCTCCCCTTTCAGAAAAGCTGACTTCAAATAAAAGAGCTCTTTGAAAAATCACGAGGCATTTTATTCATGATTAGGTTTTGTCCAAAGTCTTTTGACAAGAAAATAGGTGATCCAGCTCAGAGAGCTTTTCTTTTCTAGTACATAAGAAACCCATTACACATCTTTTTTAAAAAACAAAAACTTTCTTATTCTCTTTGAGCGAGTGTGGCCAGCTGTCAAAGGAGCAAACTCAGCCTCCAAATGGGTTTAATACAAACCAGACCCGCAGACTGCCTTGTGCATTGTTTAACCATTGCTTCAGCTTCCCCTCTCCTCCTTTGCTACATCAGGTACTTGCCATGTAGAGTCATAAGTTTTTAATGTTTAAAATGTAACACATTGTTTCAGTTAATGTAATTGTCCTCCTTCCCCCACCTCTTCCCCTCCGGTTCCATCTCCTTTCCCTCACAGCAGTTTGGGTGTGATGGTAGCTCTCCGTTCTCAGAAAGGAGGTTCCAGGGTCCCCCAGGTCAGCTCAGCACTGAGGTCTCCTCTGGGCTGAGCTGCTCTCGGCCTTGTGTGCACCTTTTCCATCATATTCCTCTTCCCTTTTAAATCTCTTTTAAAATATTCCAGCATAACTTGTGACATGTCAGGGCAGGGTTGGGCTGCGGTTTGGTGGCTGGATGGGTGACAGGCACAGCAAGGCACTGGTGCTGCCACTCCACAGGTTGAGCTTTGGGATGAGCCCTGTGGTACCCGGAGCTCAGGGCTGTCCCAGCGGACAGTCAGGGCAGCCGGGGCTGGTGTCAGGGGGATTTCGGGTGAGCCATGTCTGGAGGCTGGATCTGCAGCACCCCCGCAATGATGCTGTGTTTCTATTTGTGCAAGAGACTCTCCTGGTGTTTAGCTTTCATTTTCCCAGTCACTGGTCATACCAATACTTTGGCTACGAACTACCTAGCTTTAATAAGAGAGCACACCCTACACCTAAGGTTGTCATCATTTGCTGCCCCGCTGCCATCTGACCTGGACACAAGTCCACCTCTCAGGGGTGCAAAGGCCACTCTGAGCGCACATGTCCCCAGCAGGAGCACCAGTGACAGCTTGCCGGGCCACTGCCGCTCCTCCTGTGCCACAGCACAGAGCGTTGTGATGGCAAATACAGATGGCGACCAGCGCTGAGAATAAGAATTCCCAAGTGCAGGAAGAAAAATCCGTTCCCTGAGGTGAAAACCCTAGAGCAAAGTTTGTGTGATTGTCACAACCTGACGGCTGAGTCCTGCACGGCTCTGTGCTTTCCCCTCTCTAGATTGGCCAAGAGGGGACAAAGGGACAGCAGAACTGCAGAGCATTGCTGATGGCATCCCCGACATGGGATCACTGTGTCCCCATGGCAGTGGGGACACAGGTGGGATGAGCCGCAGGCAACTTTGGCTCCAGCATCTTTAAATTCAGCTGGTCTCGTCTCTCCTGCTCCTGGGAGCTGTTGAGCACAATGTGAACCACGGTGTCAACACACAGGCTCCTTCTCCCCGTAAACAGGCTACAGCACGCATTACCTTGTACTACAACCTCAACAGCGCTGGTGCAGGGGGATTGATCCCTTATTGATGCCACAGGCATTTGTCTAGTAGAAATGAATAAAAATCAAATACTGACAGTGAAAATACAGCTGGGTCTGGAGAGCTATTGACTGCAGGCTCTGCAGGAGCAATTGCTCTGGCACGCTGTCTCTGCTTTTCTTCATACCTCCCACCAGTGGAAATGGTAACAGGCACACAGACCATCTTTACTCCATAACCACACCTCTGGATAGCACAGGTTTGCACAAGCTGTTTTCCTAATCCCTTTATAGAGTCCATGCTGGTCTTTCTGTGGAAAAAGATATGTTAGTTTGTTTTAAAAAAGAACTGAATCCCTGCGGCAGAGAGAAAAGGTTTTAATTGCAGAGAAAGTAACTATTTATGAAGTTCATTGAACTTTGATGTTTGAAAGCAAAACTCTGAAGGAAAAGGCGTGCTCAGAAGGAAATCCTCCGTGTCCCATAACCACAGCTAAAGGGGTTGGTGAGCTGCCCGCTCAGCCTGGTGCTTTGCTGGCTGCTTCTGCCTGGATGGTTTGGGTGCCTATCCTGACAGAGGGTGAGCAGCTTGTTTATCCGTCACTGGGGAGAACATGTGGCTTTTCTCTTGGGTCCTTGAGTCTGAAATTCCTGATGAATAATCCCTCTTTGTCCACGAGAAGGGGTAAGTGAATAGCCAGATGTGGTATTTCCTCAGCAAACTTGAGTGTTCAGGAGCTGCTCCTGAGTTGATGCAAAGGGAACTGGAAGAAGCAGAAGGCAAAGCCATGGAAGTTGGCTGTGCTGCACCTGAGGGGGCCAAAACAGCCGGCTGAGGTCGCTGGGCTGCTAGTGCTTGAGTTTAACAAGTCCTGGAACAGTGGAACAAATGTGCAATGGCAGTGGCTGTGTCACAGAGTATGCAAGGTGAGTGAGATACCCAGCGGGATAAGGGCAGACTGGACATCAATCCTGGGCAGGTGATGGAGACGTTGGTGTGGGACCAGCTTGATGAAGAATTGAAGAAAAGGGAGTGCTCACTGAAGATACGTGTGGCCTCTGAAATCAAATGTAAAATACAAATTTATACACATCATACAGACTAAGAATGACGGTTTTCTTGCCGTAACAGGAGACCATATTACATTCACTTCGCAAAGCAGCTGAGGGTTGCAATGGACAGAGGACGAGGGCACGCTTCTGTGACCTTGTGATAAAGAGCTAATTCATTCAGTGGATATATAAAAGGATTAGTAAGTAGGAGTGGTGAAATGGTTTTATGGCATAGTAAACTTGTACAGCATTGGTGACATGGACACTAGAATATTGCCTATGGCACTGGTGTCAACGTTTTTAAAAGGATGTTGAGGCTGTCAGAGAAAGTCACAAAATTGTTTATGAGATGAAGAAAATAAGCTACAGAAGAAAAGATTAAAGTGCTCAAATGAGATCAAGAAGAGTGAATGCCTTCATTAAATCCTGAAGTACCTTCTCAAGGAGAAAGTACGAGGGGCTGAGGGCCTCAAGTTGAGCAGAGAAAGCAGAAGAGAAGCCAAAGGCTACAGGCGGAAGCAAGACATTTAACATGGAAATAAGACTGAGACTGTTGGGAGGAAGAGTAATGACTGGCTGGAAAAAACTACCCGTGAAAGTTGCGTATTTTCCATCTCCTCACATGTCCGAGACAGGCACTGTGGCCCGCAGGAGCTGGGTGCGAGCTATATGATATGTTTGGCTTTGAGGGGAGAGCCAAAATGAAAAGACTGGCTGTGGTGTGTGACCTGACGGTTCTGCTGGCCCTTCCACATAAGCCACTTGCCTGGGGTCTGTGGCAGCACCTGGGACCCAGGACAGGCTGGATGTGTGGTATGGGGCTCTGCTGGCAAGTGTCGCTGCCCTTATTATTCCCATTGATGTCGCTTCACAAAGTGTTTTATAACTTCTTGAAGAAACAAAAGCATAATCCATCTGCATGAATTTAAAGTGGCAGCTTCAAAGCTTCCCAGGAGCCGAGCATCTTGCCCAGCAAGGCAGCTGGGTTTGTGATCGAGTCCCGCTGCTTGTGCAGCCTCCAGGGGACTCACTCAGAACCAGCAAGGATGTTCAAAAATGAGAAAGAAAAGGATCAGGAGGAAAACAACAACAACAACAAAGCTTGGAAATATTCAAACCAACAGGTTTGAAAACAAACACCAAAAAAAAAAAAAAAAAAAAAAAAAGAAAAGGGAAAGAAGTATCTCCTTTAAATGAAGCACTTAAAAGTGCTCCTTTGGGGCTGAAGAAAATCTGTGCCTTCTAGTATTTTGAGAAAAGCTGCAACTTAGTGACAAAATAATACATTTTAATTTCCCTGACACAAGCAAACTAACAGAATCCCTAGTTCCTTCTGTTTGCTCCCTCTGTCCCTGGTGGGGACATGGGGCTGTGGTCACCAAAGAGCTGGTGGATCTCTCTGGAGAAGCCTTTGGATGCAGCTCTGGCTCCTTCAGGGGACAAATAAATATTGGATGTGATGATCTGTAAATTAAAATGTGTTTTAGAAATGTAAGGCAGGAGTTAGTACCCACTTCGGGTGTCAGAGAAGATGCTTTTAGCAAAGTGTCCATGGCTCGGGTACATTTCTCCCATTAATTATAGCAAGCACCTGTGCTAAGCCCAGTTCTGCGCTGCGTGGTTAAGCCAGTTAAAAGCAGGTGTTCCATTGTCTCTGGGGACACAGGCCAGGTCACCTCTGGTGCTTCATGGAAACCTCCTGAACAGAGCAGCAAACCAAGAGCCATAGCTCTTGGGCACAGAAGCTTCTCCTGGAGCCACGGGAGCCAATGCCGTGGGTGTGGGTGGCTTTTTCTTTTCTCCAGGTAAGAATTTGATGCTGTAAATGTGAGAAAAGGGAGAGACCCTTTTGGAGGTGTGGGGAGGTTGGTGGCCCTGGGTGCAGCAGGTTGCTCGGTCTCCGTGCTGGTGCGGGGCGGGAGAGCAGGAGGGTCTTGGTCAGAGGATGCAGCTCCCAGCCTGGATCCTGGGCTCCTGCAGAACTGTGGGTCTGTAGTCAATGCCAGCGAGCACGTAAGGAGCATTGTTTTCACGTCCCATTGGATGGATAAGTTCAGTCCACTGCCCATGCCCCTCTGCAGGGATTATGAGATCTGCACATCCCCCAGGCTGCACTTGGCAGAGGCACCAACCCTGTCCCACGCTTTTGGAGACTGTCTTCTTAACGCCTGGACCAACGCTGGCTGCCCTTCCTGAGTTATTTGTTTGCACATGTTCACAGGGAAACAGTTTAAAATATGGTAATAATGAACATCCAATCAGTTACTATAGTGTTCGGGGATATAGCCATGGCAGTCAATCTGGAATTGCAAATCTGCATATTTATGCAGTTTCATTAATTATGTATTATGCAGCATTAATCCCAATAATATGTGTACGCTTGTTCAGTAGAACAGAGAGAAAAGACTAGCCTAGCAGAAGAATTAATCAGAGAGTCATTCACAGATCCCACATCGCTTTAGGTTGCAATTACAAGTATTTTTACTTAAAAGGTTCTGCATTAAAAAAAATTAATTTTGCAAGATTTTGAGGTCCCCATGTAGCCACAAAAATTTAAGTTGAGCTATGAAAAATGGCTCCTCCATGTCTTCTGGTAGCAATCACAGCTGAGCACAGGAGGGGCTTTTGAGAGAGATTCCAGTCAAACAGTCTGGTAATTATCTCGGCTGTAAGGAGAAGGAGAAACTACATTTCCTGGGGCAGGGACGGGGTTTTTGTACTGTGTTTGCACAGTATTTGGAGAGTGGTGACTGAGTCCACTGCTGGGTGCTGCAGGATTGTAAATAATCAATGTGATGCCTCCGAGTAAACAAATGAGGTGAGTTCGCTAATTGTCCCACTTGCTGCCCAAGAGGGAAGACAACGGGAAGGCGAGAGCTGCCACAGCGGTGTCTGACAGTAATCCTGCCCCGGCCAAAGCGGCTCCGTGTCATCTCTGGGTGCAGGACAGGATTTGTGCTCAGTGCTTTTATGAGTAGAAAGAAAAAATCAGGCAGCAAGCAGGAAAAAACGCAAAAAGCAGACCTCTCACAGGGAAGGGTCCAGTTGTCACCATTTCTGCCAGTTTGCTGGGCTTTTTACCCAAATCTGGTGAAACTCAACCTGTTTTCCATGGGCAAACACAGGAACTGGCATGAAAGGAAGATGTGCTGGGTGGCCCTTGCTGCCAGCAGCCAGGACAGTGTCACAGTCTGTGGTGACAGCACTGGGGTGGCTCTGCCTGAGCCGGCATGCGTGGACGGTGCTGAGGAGACCAACTGATATTTACCCTGGTAACAGCCACTGATGTATAACACATATGCAATGTGTATGACTGATGTAATAAAAAAATATAGTCAGGACATTTAGATAGGAAAAAAAATGCAGAAAGGTAATTCCTCACACTGTCGTAATTTGTGACATTGGCTTCAATTTGTTTTCATTAGTGGTTTGCTAATGCATTTATTAGCCATTACATACATACAGCAAAATGATGAGGTTTCCATATCTATATATGCAAATAAAATATGTCTGGCACATATATTGATGGACCGGGTAAATACTGAGCTAGTTCTCATTATCCCCATGAGGTTTTTCTGGATTATTTTTTTGGACTGTAATAGAAAGACCACCCACTTTTTCCAGTGTGTTTTATTTCCTATATGTGGATAGCTGGAGATTGCAAGAACACAGGACCCTTTAAAATAGGCAGAAATATACTGAGAGGTTCAGGCTCTGACAAACTCTTTAGAAAATCGGGTGATTTGGGTCCAGCTGTGTAAATGTTTTCAGTTTCGCTGCTGAGGCCCTGAGTTTGATTTTGTGCCAAGACAAGCCTTGCTCGAGTTGTTTTTGGCAAAGCCTCCTGGCTGAGGAATGTCAGCATCACTTTCAAAATATGATGGTTTGTAATTTGGACCACAGAATGAAAACTGAGCTTCTGGTACATTTTGCCATCATCTAATTACCAGGTCCCCAATTACAGTCAAGGAACAGTCCCCATAGCCTGGCACATGGGAAGGTTGTTCCCCTTGTAAGAGATTTCTACATATATATATATTTCCCTTACCGCGTTCCTGAACCGCAAACAGGTTTTTGAGGGAGCCGGGGCTGGTGGATGCGGGTGCCTCGCTGGAGCAGCTGCCGCGCTCCCATCGCGCTCCCATCCTCTGCCGGGGCTGTTACTCCGTCCATGAGGACACCGCATCAGCCATGGTGTTTTGCCAATGTGGCCATGACACACCATGCCACCCCGGCAGCCGCCCCACTCACCAGCCCTCACTAAGCCCATGTCTCCCGCATCCCACCCGTCTGCAAGGTGCAGGGATGCTGCGGGTGCTGCAGAACCGTGCGGATGCTGCCGGGCTGCCGGTCCCCAGCATCAGCATCATCTCACCAGATCCCAATTACACTGTGGATTTCCATGAGCTGTGGGAGCCAGAGCCAACCATGGCAGCTCCAATTGCAGCTTCAGATGCCGTGGCTGATCTGGAATCAGCGCAGAGGACTCCCCACAAAGGCTTCCATATCTACAGTGAGCAGGAGTTCACTGATGGATATGCTAATTTCATTATTCATGTACATAATTACAATCTTGGGGTTGGGAAGCTTTTTAGGTAATGACAGCCGAGAGGAAGAATTTACTTAACTTTTGTAATATATGTGTGATATTATTTAACTCTCAAATAAAAATGCTCTGCCTGGCCCCTGGGAAGGGCGGCAGTGATGCTCAGGGCTGCTGGGCAGGCAGAATGCAGGCAAAACACAGGCAGAATGCGGGCAGCATGCCGCGGGCAGCCAGTGGATGGGGGCACCTTTTGGGGTGGGCAGTGGTAGGTAAAGGCCTTTGTCGTCCTGTTGCACACATTAGACCTGTTGTCAAGCACTGGTTGACGTATGTTGACAGACACTGAGAAGGTGGGGGGGTAGTGCTGCTCCTCAGCACATTGATGGCCAAAAACTTCCTATTTTCAGTTCAAATAAGTCAATGGACAGTGCGTACCCGTCTGTTCCCACACCAGTGCTGGCCTTTGATTTTGCAAAAGTAACTCAGAAAGGCTTGGGATGTACAGGGGTCTCAGGTCTGGGGACCCTGGCTCCCTCCTCTCTTCCTCTGATGGGTGATTCTGGGCAGCTCGCTTCAGCCCCAAGTTTGTACAGTTGCCTTCAGTATGTGTTTAAAGCAAATGAAAGAAGGATCTGCTCAATGCCTTTGAAAATCAGACTGATAGTATCTCAGAGGTCAGACACTGTAAAACGAAAGTGCCCAGAACTAAAAACCATTTTTGGTTATGTGGCCCATAACCTCTCCATGGTTCTGCGTCCTTCTCCGCAGCCAGCGTGAATAATATTAACCTCTCTTGCTAGAGGGCAGAATGGCTCAATCGCTGCTCACATAGTGCTTTGGAGGCGAAGCAGTGGTGCCGAGAATTATTTTTATTATCAAGATCCTCGCTCAGTGCGGAGTCTCTGGCAGCTGCCTCTGCCATCTCCTGCGAGTGCTGCTGCCCTGACAGCCCCTGTGACATCCCCCATGACATCCCCTGCACACCCCTGCTGCCGTGGCTGTTTGCTGCTCAGCCGGGTGGCTGCAGGCAGCTGCTCTGATCGGTGTCACCCCTTGGAGACCCCGTGCTGCTACCAGCCAGCTCACATGCTTCCATCTCCTTTGGAAAGGGACCTTTATTTTCAGCAAAGTTTTCTGCTTTTTTTCATTACTCCCCATCTTATTCCGATGTGCTCTGGGCTCTCCCAGCTCTTGCACTCACCCGTTTGCTCCTCCAGAGCTCCCCCAGCAGCTCTTGCAGCACATCTCACCTGCTGTGTCCCCAGGGGATGACACTGGACAGGTGGCCCTGCAGCGGGGTGAACATCAGGGACTGTGCTCAGTGCCATACAGGCTGCAGGAAAAAACAGCTCCCGGGTGGATAATGCACCCAGAGATGAGAGCTGCCCTTTGTGTGCCCTGAGTAATCACCAAAGACAAATTTGGGTGCATCATCATTAGAAATGCCTCCTGCTAATGCAGCTTAAGTGCTAATTCTTGTAGCTATTCCATTGTAACAGCAAGAGGTTTATCTTTAATTGGGTTTCATGCTCTAAATGCTTTGATGACAAAGGTTTGAACAGGTGAGGCATGCCTTATAAGAGCTGAATAACTATCTGTGGAGCATTGAGTGTAATTACCCACTGCCCCTTCCAGACATGATGAAAGAGAAACTGAGGAGTAGGCTGGGTTGACAGAGCAATGCCTCTGACTTGCAAAATATGATAGAAAACAGCAAACACGTTTGGATTTTGACTTTCACCCATAGCAAAACTGGCTAGTTCTTGGATTGCTCGGGACAGGACATTTAATGTAGAAACCTCAGGCTTTGATAGAGCAAAGGCTGGTGACCTGGGTGGTGGCAATGACCCGCCTGGCACAGTTTGGTGCTGCCGCGTCCCAGAAGTCCCTGTGCTGGGAACGGTGCTGGCACCGCTGAGCTCCTCCAACCTCTCTGCATTGCTGAAAGTGTCAGTAACGTATTGCCGCTTGTTGCTAACACACTTTTAAAATGTTAATAGGGAGTAAGTTACTTTTATTTTTACACTTCTTAAAATAAGATTTTTTTGCTACAAGATACTGTTTCTGGCTGTCGTTTCCACGTCTCTCCTTTATTACAGACTGTATTAGATGGACTGTAGAGATCTCATACAGATTTTATGGGAACTATTTTATTTATAAGAATTTTGCTAGTGTCAGATAGATCTGACACTTCTGGAGATCCCTTTTCCATTCCTGTGCAGACAGACAGCACCTGGTTACACACCGACCTGGACATGGGTCTCACGGCGATGCCACCACAGAGCTGCCAGCATCCCAAGGAGACACAGCCACAGTGTGCCAGACATATCCCTGGCAGCTTGGATTAAAGGGCTCTCCTGGGCTGTGTTCTGGGTCTGGGCAGGATAGATTTACAGAGGGAAGAGTACACGGCATTCCCTTGTGCTGGTATTTGCATATCACATAGAGGAAACAAGGCAGGAAAGCACAAATACAAATCGCCCAGGCTGGAGGGTTTTACTTTGTTCGGATCTCAGGCAGGAGACTCTGTTCTCTAAATACAGAAGAAATGCCAAGAGCCCTATGAAGCCTTGTTTGGGCTTTGCTCGTGCCACGCCGCCATGGTGTTACGGTGACGGTGAGCAGCTCAAAGCTCTTCTTGGCTCTGACTTTTACTCACTTTTTCCCTCTCACCATGTGGCCCATAAAGCGAAGGTGGTGATGACTCCATCTTCTGCTCAGGAAGCAGCTGGGCCTGGGCACAGGGAAGGTTCACTTATTACACTTACATTTGCACTTACACTTGTGTTGTCCTGCAAAGGTGTTGGACCCAAGACCCTAGGGAGAGGCAGCAGATCACCCGTTGCTTTCTGAGCAATTGCTGTTTCCATTGCTAGCAACCATTCACTGTTTGGTCTCTTCTTTGCCGGCACATCCTCCCCCAAACATTAGCTGGTTTCTGGCTACAGCATTTCAGAGCAAGTAAGGACACTTAACTCATGAGATGTTACAATGAGATAGCAGATGAGACTGAAATTGGAGTGTTTGCAACCAGCACAGAATATTTAGGAGAATTCAGACCAGCAGAGCCTTTAATTCAGCCTGAGATTTTCTCTGCTTGAGGTTATTGGATGTGCCTGAGTTCTCAGCAGAAAGCGGATCATTCATCCTCTAAAATCCCTTTCCCTCCTCCCTTCTCCTTTCCTCTCTCTCCAGCACAGGTGGGAAGCGAACAGGGATGTGTGTATTGTACCTGCACTATTAATGCGCTGTGGCTACAGAATGAGACTCAGCGTTGCGCAGCGCTTGAGAAAAGTCGGCTTGTAACAGGTGATGGTTTATGCAGCAGCAGAGCAACGCGTCCCTGGAACGGCACCTTCCCCTGGGATCCGCATCTGAATATGCTCAGATCCATCAGGGCCATGAAAGTGCCCTTGCTCAGTAACCGAGAGGCAAATATGTGAGAAATAGGATTGCTTCTATAAATAGCAGTGGGCTCATGAGAACATTGTTTACGGCTGTGGTGGGCGGTGTGAAGGCTGCCCTTTGCTCTCCGGCAATGCAGAAATAATGCTATCCCGCTCCCGGCCCATTTATAGCAAACGGAAAAGATAAATGCATTTGGTGGGAATTTTGAATTCCATGAAGACTTATTCATTGTTTTTAGTCCTCTCTTGCTTTCCTAGTGAAGACTGTGAATCACCCATCAATCATACCCCATCAGCTTCTTCATGTCTTGCATCCAAATGCTTGCAAAAATGCCCACCACCCCAAAGCCTATCAAATTCAGCTCCTTCCAACTGAAAGTGTGTATCACTGCTCCCAGGCTCCTCTTTCTGGCAAAAAATAGCTGTTCCTTGTGCTATTTCTGGGTGACTCTGTAGGCACCTCCCATGGATGCACTGTTATGTTTTCTGCCAAAGCATATTAACATCTCCAGAGAACTCTAGTTGTCAGCTAAAGCCCCAAACAGTTATGTGCATGCTGAATTTTAAGCACCAGAGTCAACAGCGTTAATCGCGCCCTTAAAACGAAGCACTTTCATAAGTGTGCAGGATCAAGGTCTTAAACTGTAAGATCCTTGGAGCAGGGTCTTTCATTGTGTGTAGAGATTAGCATTCAAATAAAAAACATTACTAAGAACTGCACAAACAGCCTGGATAATATGCTGGTGTTTGGGGAAAGGTGGTTGCTGGGTACAAGGGTGGGCAGGGGGCTGCAAGGGCTTCTCCGTGCCCATCCCACCGTCCCATGATCGCTGCTCCTGGAGCCCCTGGCCCTGCCTGCTGGCTGGCTCCCTGGATGCTTGCTGTGGGGTGGGTGAATTAAGTTATCCTTTCCGGTAAGTGCATTTCTCAGTCACATTGTTCGCCAAAGGAGCTGTGAAATCCTCACAGCATTTCCTCTTGTGCATAATGTCACATTTCCCCAGCTCTGCTCCCCCTTGCCTCCCTTCCATCAGCCGTGTGTGCAGAGCTGAGTATGCCCAAGAGCCAAGGCACAAAATATGCATGATATGCTCCATCATGTAGGACCAAATCATTTGCTCCTTCTATAAATCTATAGCCAAATCACTTTGTTTCCACATAAGAATCTCATGCTGTGTAAAACTAAAGGAGGAAATAATCGTGTGTCTGTTGAGATGTTTATCTCAGTCATTTGCAGTCCCACCAGCTCCTTGGTTTTAATGAGGGGAGGAAAAAACAGTCCTCCCCTCCCGTAACAAGGGTTTTGCAGAAGGAAATGCAAATGTGTTCTCCTCCCTTAGTTTGCCATGTTGCTGTAAAACGGCAAACTTAATAAATCCCGCACAATTGGGCACAATTCTTGTTTCCTTAAAAGCGATGTTCTCTATAATTGTCTATGACACAACATGCTACATATTAGTTATTTTTCCCTTAGTAGATCATCAGAGCACAGTGAAGCATTGCAGCTGAGGTAATTGAATGTCTTCTTTAAAACAATATGCTGCAAAAAGTCTCCTGACAAGTTCCAGTGCCTTACTTTAAACAAATACTACCGCGGATTTGGGGAGGGGGATCGGCTCTGCAAGAGAGGGGGCATTTTAGGCCGTGGACAAATGGGGACTTGTCACCTGATGCTGGGGAACACGCTCAGGTTTCCAAAAAGTCTGATGTCGATGACAAACAGCCCCCGGGCTGCAGAAATCACCCCCTGGGAGCTGGGAGCAAAGGGAACCCCGAGCTGGGCACCCGCCCCCGCCTGTGGGTACATGTGCGTGTTGGTACAAATGCAGGTTTATGTTCCTGAAAGGCTGTATTCTCTCTGAAAGGTGTGACATTTTCTGGAAGGAATTTCAAAGGGCTTTGTGCAAGGTGTTAAATAAGCTCTTAAATAAAATTGAAACAGAGAGTGCTGAAGTAAAGTGAACATTTAAAAATGTATATGTACATTTAATTAGTCCAGGAACAGTGATAATACGAAGGTTAAGACACATTTATTAAAACTAATGCAAGACAAAAATATATTTTAAAATTTTGATGTGATAAAAAGACTGTTAATACATAAAAAAGTTTCTCCATAGTGTTTCTTTTTTTCTTTTTTCTTTTAATCATGTCACAAATATTGGGAAATAATAATTCCTTTTTTCTTCCAATTTGCTTCACTCCCCTGCACTCCTGTTTTGCTACAGAGGAGAAAGGAAAGAAAGAGGAAGAGGAAAAATCTTTGACAGTTTTCCCTGGTTTCAAAATTTTGGTCTGAGTTGGAGATGAACAATTAAAAATGTCATGAAAAAATGCAGATATGCTTAATGTTTTCCCACTCACCAAAACAGAGAATCCCAGCATGGGGATCCAGCAGCCAGCACAGGGTGTTGGGGTGGCCCATGGGTGCGTGTCCTTGGGTGCCGCCGTCCCCACTCGTCCTGTCAGGAATGGAAACACAACAGTGCACAGGGCAGAAAATGGGTTTTCTTGTTTTGCTAAACAGTGTAACCAGTCTCACTCTTCTTGTCCTTTTCCAGTGTGGTCTGAGCCCACAAACTGGAAATAAATTCTGTGTCCCGTGTCAGCCAGTGGTAGTTACACCCTGCCCTGTTCCTCTGGGTTTGTGGTGGCCACTGGCTCTGAACAACAGGGTGTGTTGTGACCTGTCCTGGGTGCAGCGAGTGTCATTGCAGAGCCCCTCCCCAGGGTCGCTAGGTCCCCGAGAGCCCCCAGGGCTCTGGGGGACAAGGTCCTGCAGTGAACGCCTCTCCCTGCCAGGGCCCAGGGCTTGAGGCCACCCTGGCCACAGGGGCTGGTGAGTGTTTCACAGCTGGTGACCAGTTCTGGGCTGTGCCGGGCACAAGCAGGTGAGGGGATGCGAGTGGGACCCAGTGCCAGGGCGGGTGAGCACACATGGTGACACGTGGGTGACCGTGGGAACCTTGCCCTGGCACACACCTTGGAGCTGCACCAGCTCCTTTGAGCACCTGCTTTGCTCACCTCCACAATTATTTTTATTTACTGTTTGCTAATCCCGTTAACAGAATGGGAAAAGACTAATTCACTTTAACTCCAATGACTTGTTAATAATTGATGTATTGACAAGAGCAGGCTGCCTGATGACCTTAAACAACCACCCAAATCCTGTGCCGAACTGTTTGACCTTTTAAGCCGGTTCAGATCCTTCCTGCAGAAGAAACCAGTGTCCGCTTTGATTTAGTGCAGGAAAATCCCCCTTAACCTTCAGGTGTCGGTGAGGATGTGTTTAATTTACAGTAAAGCCAAGTCATGATCAGCAGGAGAATGAAAAAGTCCTTCTGTGGTGGGAAGTTATTACCACTCCCTCTGCGGTGATGATCTCTCCAGCTCAACAAGCCAATACCTCTTTAATTATTGAGAAGAAGTCTTTGAGGAGAGGATGCGGAGCCAGTGGGCTGTGGTACACAGCACTGACTGAGTGCCTGCCTGCTCCCTCAGGGCACCAAGGCACTTCTCTATGCAGGTGTCAGCACCTCGTTATTTTAGGAACCCACAAATCTATGGGTTTGCCCACAGAAGCCAGGTGCTTCTGGGGCAGTGCTGGCTGCCAATGTTGGCTGTGCTGGGCACAACCTCCTGTGACTTCAGGTGACTACTGCAAATAATCGAGTGTCCTTTAAATTATCCCTGAGGTCAGAAGCTTAATTCCCCCAGCGTGCCCCAGGGACAGAAGCTGAATGGCTGTGTACAAACCTTCCCTTACCCGTGCCTGGTTTTGGAGCAGGGGACAGGCACGTCCCTAAATACAGAGCGGATAGCAGGGCACATTGTCCCTTGGCAACACAGATGGTGCTGTGCACCACGGTGCTCCAAGTGCTGCCCCAGGACCCAGGCATCCAGCTGCCAACACCTCAGAGGGGACCCTGCTGTGGCCAAGCCCCTCGCGGTGCTGTCTCAGTTACGCCGATGGGGAGAGGCAGACTGTGTAAAGGCTGCTCAGCAATTATCAGTAGGAAAATTTGAGACTTCACCAGGCTGCTTAATTAAGCCCCCATGTGGCCTCTTCGAGATTCATCACATGGCACTGAAAATTGTTCCCACCATCCTCACTCCCCTTGGAAGGGCAGGGAGCACCAGAGGAGTCTTTGTTTAGGATTTTTGGACCTCAGTGTCTCAGCAGGAACCGAGAACTGCAGAGATGCCCCAGTGTTCGGTACCGCTGTGCCGTATGGTGGGGGTGGCAGGGAGCAGAGCAGCCCAGACCAGCAGGAGGGATGTGGATTTATCCTGATGGGAACAGTTTGCTCAGCCCCTATAGAAACAACCACCGTGGCTTCTTGTGCCTGCCACCCCTCAGGATAACGCTGCCTTCCCCTGTGTCCTGAGCACTCCTTGGAAACCAGAGCTGGTACAGGGGGGAGCAGCGAGGTGCAGAGCTGGGGAGACTTGAGAGCCTTGGGGGGGCACGAGAGGAGGGAGCCGGAGAATCCAGGGATGTTATTGCCCTGTGCCGCCCCATGCAGCTCCTGCCTCCACCTGGCTGGGCTGGGCTGAGCCCCCAACAACCGTGACCCTGCCTGGTGTCCCTGTGCCCCAGCCCCTGCCCTGGCTGCGGGGACAGCAGGGTGGGGGGCTGGAGGAGCTGCTTTGTAGAGCTGAAGAAACTCCTCCACCACTGAGCCTGCTAGCTCATTTACATACTCCTAGTTTAATTCTCCGAGGGTATGCAAATATATGCAAACAGCAATCCAGAGAGAGTCAGAAATAGCACAGAACATTAAAATCACCCTACTTGAATATTGTTTTATGCAAACGATGTACGCACGCAGTGTGTAGCTGATTTAAATAGAAGCAATGTCAGCATGCCAGTTATTTACCCTTCCAATGATCTTAGCAATTTTTTTTATTAAACTTATATAAAATATATTGAACAGGCACCAAGAACGTAGAGAGTATTTTAATGTTAGCCTTAACTAACACTAAGAAAAGGGCAAACTTTTCCAGCTGTCTGTGCACAAAGGGCAGTTAAGTGTTATTTTTCATCATTTGCCATTTGCATGAATGATATGCAATTTGTAAACCCAACCACCGCTGGTATTGATTATCCCAACGCCATTGCCGGCACCGCGGAGGGAGTGCAGGGCCTGGTGCTGTGCGCATTGTGTGGGTTTGGTGGCCTCATGGTGCAGACACACGGGTGTCCCTGTTGGTGTGTGTGTCCCTGTTGGGGTGTGTGACCCTGGGCGAGCAGGGTTGCTCCTGTCAGATCCCTGACCCCATCACCTGCCAGGCTGGGGGGGGCTTCTGTCCCGCCTTAGAGCTCCCTCAAAGCCGGGGGGAGGAAAGTGGCACTTCCTTGGGGAACAGAGAGGGCAGTCTGCAAGATGACAGCATCCCCTGAAAATGTGCCCGCTCCAGCGGTTTGTGCACTCGGCAGTGGTGCCAGCAGCTGTGCCCAACAGCTCCCTGTCCGTGTGGGGCCACGCCAGCTTTGGTGGCAGCAGTGGGGACACGGGGACCCTGGAGAGCCTGGGCAGTGGGATAGCCATGGGTGCACAGCCACAGACCTTCAGCCCTCCCCTGCGCATTAAATGGTGCTGAGACCTGGTCAAATGAGACATCTCTGGACACATGGCACCTGATCACGGATTAAATGAACATAAAAAGAGAAAGAGGAAGGGGAGCAAACGTTAGGGAGGGAGAGCGGGAGTGGAGCAGGCGCTGTGCAGATGGCTCTATACATCATGCGACAGACACTATTTGTACTCTATCATGCATGTGTCATAGAGCTTATCTTTTCTGGCCCTGCCAAGGTGCAAGCCCAGTGCTAAGACAGAGCAGACTTTTCTCCTGATTAAACATCAAGGGCATGAGGGATGAGCCCTGCATGGCGCCCTGGTTGGGCACTGGTGGGGTCACCCAGTCGGTGGTACCCCTGACCTGGGGCATGTGACCAGCCCCCCATGCCAACCCCAGCAGGGCCACCCTGAGGGACATCCCTGTCCTAGGGACAGTGTTGTGCAGGGCCCTGCCAGCCCCTCTCCCTGCTGTCCCATTGGAGCCAGGCAAGAGCCTCAGTGCTGAGCCAGGGCACTGGGAGGGCTGGGGGACAGCATTTGCATCATCCTCAGAAGACATCCATCCATTCCCTTGACCTGGAAACAGCCCGAGGCAGTGTCTGGGGACCGAGCCATCCCACGCAGGGCAGAGGAGCTGGGGCTGAACCAGCGAGAGCCCCTTGCACAGTGCCAGAGGTGCCCACCCTGCTCTGGCTGCAGCAGCCGGAGGCTCTTCCCATGCTCACAGGTCTTGGGAGCCTGCTAAGTTAAACTGTAGGGTTTTTGCTTGGCATTTTTGCAGTACAACAAATGGTCCTGAAGTCCCTTTCTCCAGTAAGATTTCCGCCAGGTGCCTCCACACATGAAAGTGCATGGCTGAAGATAGAGGTGGGTATAAAATGCATTTTGCTTGCTGCAATTTATTTTATATATTATTGTGCCAGTGCCAGGCTATTTGAATGATTATGGCTGCAGAGGAAATTACTGTACAGTGTATTTTTTCAATCAAGCTCACAGTTGCATTTTATCAGTGTTTCTGTTAAAGACATGTTAGAGGATTCATTTTTGCCTCTAAAGCCCCATCTTTGTGGAGGCAGTTAAACATCTAATTTTTAAATACATTTAGAACAAAAAGGCTCTGGAGGCATGGAGTGAAATATCGCGCCTCTGTGCCAGGCTGAAGGGGAGCATGTTGTGGCAGGCAGCGCGGAGCTGGCAGTCACATCACATTATCACTGGGTGTCAAGTGGCTCCCGCAGCCCTGGGAAGAGCCAGAGATGCTGCGCACACCCCCGCACACACCTGCGTGTAAACGCCTGTGCTCCAGCAGCTGGACACGGCGCTGGGCACACTCTGCTCACTGAACCCCTGGACCGCACCAGGAGAAGTCGTGTCCAGCGCTGAATTTCACCTGAGGGGATGCGGAGGCTGGAGGAGCCCACAGGAGAAACACAGCCAGAGTATTCCTCTCTGCTGTGGATGTCACTGTCCATACACGAGTTGCCTGTCCGTGATGTCTGCGAGCGCAGGGAATTACTGTCAGCGATGTTCGACAAGCATGGGTATGTCTTGCACAGCGCCTACCTTACAGCTCACATACTGCCTCTTTATCCAGTCTGTTGGTACTTGGTGGCCTTTTTAGACATGCATATGCTGGAACTGGGTGGCTGCGTGCTTAATGGGAGAAATATTTAAACGTTAGTGGCACCCACAGCATGGCTTTACTGTTGAGTATGCTAGAGCAGGCCAGAACAAAACAGGTCGGTTGGATGCAAAAGAGCTTTTCTTTGCCGTCACTGGGTGCTAAGCAGCATCCTGGGGGAAAAGGGGTGTGTGGTTGGTACTGGAAAAAAGCCTGAACGTGTAAGAGAATTTGTCTGGTGAGGGTGCAATTACTGCTGGCAGGGGGTCCTGCCCGCGTCAGTGCTCCCTTACAGTCCACTTCAGCCTCAGGGCCCTTTGCTGGTTCCCTACCCAGAAACAATTTTCTCCTCGCTGGTCTGTGGTTATAGAAGAGCTGCTGGAAACTGGTGTGCAGGCTAGGGGCTGCAGCCCTGGGGCTGCTCTTCTTGGGGAGGAAGCTGCAGCTTTGGCAGCCAGTGCCATGCTCCCAGTGTCTTCTTTTCAACCCTTTTTTGGCTGGAGACTTATTTCTGGTACTTCTCCTATCACATTCCAGATTGCTGGCTTCTTGATTAGCAAAATGGGAGACACCTCCTGTCTGAAAAACTGCTGCCAGTCAGCACTGGGCAGAACTGCAGCACGGGTGGTCACCAAGCCTTGGTACCTGCAAAGGGCACAGGGGCTGCAAACTGCAGGGATGCTCATGCTGGGGACATCTGCCTGTCCCTGCAGGGCAGGAGGGGTGCTCATCCTTGGGGACAGCTTCATCCCTTGGGTGGGTGTGTGGGGTCACCCTGTCCTGCCCTGCTGCTACCTGCCTCAGCCACTCCGTGGAACTGGCTCTCACCGCGGGTTTCAGCCTCATCTTTCCTGGGCTGCTGAGCTGCCGTTATTCCAGTGAGTTGTGCTGTCAGTTAGAAAAGTTCCGTTCTCAAGCAAAGAAGCCAAAACAGCCCAAATCTTGCAGCATGCTGCTGGGCTGTGTGGGGCTTGGGTTGGATCCATCTGCATTTTTTTTCCTGATGTAAGTCACCCTTGATGCTGAACAGAGCAGCTGAGAGGATTTACACTTGTTTTCAAAAATAGCCTGAGATGACAGGGAGGGCTGACAGGCTGGCCTGGCCGGGCTGCAGCCCTGACAGCATTGGGCATGGCTGCTGTGGGAAGGGTTTGCGTTTGCCGGACAATACAAGTGTTTTCCTGCTTTGTGGGAAAAACACCCCAAAACCCTGCCCACCTGCACCCCAGGTCTATGCCCCCCCAAGAGTAAATAAACTGCTCAGGGGATGATCCCTGGTGTCACTGCGAAAGAGTAACAACAACAGGGAGCAGTGGAGATGTCCATGGTTTTATCACTCAAAGCCTTTGGGGTGGTTTGCAGTTGGGACTCCGTGTTTATTCAGGGAGATCCTTGCTGCCTCGACCTTCCTGAACTGCCACATTCCTTTTAATTATGATTGGCAGCTCATGGAAATTTGGGCCCTTGATTGGCAGCTGAAGTAACTTTCTTCCTTCCCACAATTCTTCAGGTTTCTTCCCATCAATAGACATAATGTTGGCTACTTTTCTGGGATAAATAGCAACCTTTGCCCCCCTCCTTTATTTGGCAAACGCTCAACACTTCATTCTTTTCAGAAAGCTCCTTGGAATGCAGCTGAGAAGGGCCTCAGCAGTGCTGCCCTCCTCCTCCTCCTCTCCTCCTCTTTCTCCCCCTCCCTGTAGCTCCTCAGCCCCCGGCCTGGGGACTTTTGTGCAAGAGCAAACAAAGGCTCATTGGCAACACTTCTGGATTTCATTTCAAAATACATTTGTCACTCTGGAATAAAATAAACTGATTTCTCTGGTGCCTTTTTGCTTAACTCCTCCCTCCCAGGTTTCCCTGCAAGC
The DNA here is from genome assembly GCF_963082525.1 of Nesoenas mayeri. Taxonomy (NCBI): domain Eukaryota; kingdom Metazoa; phylum Chordata; class Aves; order Columbiformes; family Columbidae; genus Nesoenas; species Nesoenas mayeri. The sequence continues at coordinate 6,461,612 of NC_137565.1, read as the reverse complement.
AGCTCTAGTCATAGAAGTGCTGGACAAGGACGCATCTGCTTGCTCCAGAGCTGCTCCGCTCCATCCCTGTTCCGTGGAGATGCAGAGCAGCTCCATGCCCAGCAGCTTCTGCAGCAGCTCCATATAGCGGCTCCATGCAGCAGCTCCATGCCCAGCAGCTCCTGGGCAAGTCAGCAAGTGCATCTGTCCTGCTCAGAGCCCTGAACACTCGTCCCTCTCCCTGCAGGAAAAACCCAAATGGTTCCTCTGGCATTCCTGCAGCTGCTGAGCTCAGGCAGCACCCAGGAACCCACAACCTGCTGACACTTTTTAGCTCTTAAGATACTTTTTCAAAACCACCTAAGTGATGCAAAAGCTCAAACCACAGTCAAAAAACGTCTTGGCTCACAGTAGTATAAATACCATGGCGTTTTAATGACAGCAAGGTCACTTGAATGCGGGACTTGTGCTCGTAGGTCCTGGAGGTGCTGTTGAGGAAGGGTTGTCCCCTCCTGGAGCAGAGGTGTCAGCCCGGCAGCAGGGCCGGCACGGGCAGTGTTCATCACCACTCATTCTGTGTTTCAGTAATTAAGTAAAACTCAGCCTCAGCTCCTAAGAGCTTCTTGTGCTGAACAATAGACCGTTACAAAAGGATTTGAAAAATGATGAAGAGAATACTTGAAGGTTGTATTTTAAAAGAAATGAAGAGGCTCCCGAGCTGCAGAAATTGCTTGTGTGCACAATACAGACATTCACCCTTCTCCATCAGCCCTGAACTGAAGAGTGTTTTAAAGAGAGATGATAGACCTCGACACTTTCTGGGTTTCTCAAGAGCAGGGTGGGTGAGGAGATAATTAGCAAAATACAGTATCATTTGCATTTTCAGGAATACTTGAAGGATTCTCACTCTGCCAATGGTGGGGGAGGCACCAGCATCACTGGGAGAGCATGAGTGGCTGAGCGGGGATCCCAGTACCCGAGGTCCCTCATTTGTTCCCCTTGGCCGAGGTACCCACCTTGGTTCTGCAACCCCCAGGGTTTGACCATCTGGCACAGGAGGAGCGTTCTAGGGGTGGGAAGTGACATGGCAGGACTGGGCTCTGCAATGTGACACGGTGCCACCAGCTCAGCAGCTGAGGATGCTCCTGCACCAGAGAGGGGGCTCAGCCAGCCCCAGCATGCTGCTGCTCCCCGAGGTCTTCTCTCACCTAACAGCAACCTCACATTCATAGTTCATAACTCATAATTCACATTTCATAATCAAAGTTTTGTTATTTTTGTTTTGTACTATAAAATAAGAGACACTGTAGGAGTTGTCCTCTTCTGGAAAAACCCTCCTTTTTGGAAATGCAAGGTGTGTCTTTCATCGCGGAGGTGGTTACTTTGCAGCCACATACTGCCTCTTTACAAGGTAGTCACAAAAAGTTTATGACATTCACAAAAATTTCCTCCCTTACAAGGTCTCAGTAGCTGTTTTCTGGTGAATACACATTTGTCAGACTTTTGGTTAACTTCTAGGCATCTGGGTTGATTCTCTCTCTTAACTCTATTATTTATGTTCTTAAAACAAATAAAGCTAGTTACCCGTTTACAACTGTCTGTGTAGCTCAAGGTGGGTTTGTGAATACTCAGATTTCCACAGCCATTTCTGTGTGTCTGGGGCTGGGACACCCTGAGAGCTGCTGGTGTTTGCTGGTGCTGGGCTCTGCTTGCAGGGTGTGTGGGGACACCAGCTGCTGACTCTTGCCACATCCCCCTTCACCATGGCCAGACCCCACAAGCTAAAATACACAAGAGAGGGAAAGCAACGCAGCAGACGGCGTGCTTGATATGTTATTAATGGAAATATGTCTTCCCCGGTGTTATTTGCAGCTTGTGGGAACTGTGCAGAACCACAGAGACGGGAGCCAAAAAGGGTCTCTTGCATAATCCCATCTGCTTCCCCCACACGGGGCCGTGTGCTCAGCCCAGACCCCCCGGCACAAACTGAAATTCAGCCCCACCTGTTCCTGGCCAGGGCCTGAGGTTTGGCCATGAACCTGCCCCAGGGTGGGAAATGCGGTGGGTTTGGTCCCTGCGGCAGGAGCTGCTGGAAGGGGGTCACCCATGCCTGCGCCCTGGGTTTGCAATACATTAAAGTGTGTTAACTGATGGCAGACAAGGAGGAGATGATCTGAGACTTTGGTTTCCTATGGCAAATAAACATTTACTACGTGTTTGCCATGAGCTGCTCTCAGGTTAATGAGGTATCATTACCAGAGCCAGCGAGAGCTGGGCTGAGCCGCGGCATTTTGCTGTTCCGCATTTGCACGTGTCAGCATCCCTCATATCCTTCATATCCCACACATACCACATATCCTACATATCCCACATACCCCCTATATCCTTCATATCCCACATATCCCACCTATCCCCCATATCTCCCCTGTCCCTCATATCCCCCATGTTTTGCATGGCTGCGTTCACCGAGCTCGTGCAGGGCAGTGTGGCAGAGGCATTCGGCTGGGCTGGACAGGGCAGCCTTCCCCACGCAGGAGCCCTTTGTCATGGAACATGGAGAATGTCATTGTCCCCACACTTCTGTCAGATCTGGTTGAAATCTGCCAGGAGATTAAAAAGTGATTACAGCAGACGTGTAGCCAGATACAGACAGGCACGGACAGCCTGATCACATAAATTGCATTTCGTTAGAAAACTGAGCTAAACCCATGCTGGAACTCACCTTCCTCTCCCCACAGCTGGTGTCACTCCCCTTTTCATGTCTACACTCACTGGAGGGAGGCTGGATCTGTGGCAGGAGGGGTTCAGGGGCTGATGCTATTGCAAGGCCACCACCTGCCACCAAACACAAGTGATGGCCACTATCCTGACACCTGGAGCCTCCTCATGTCACCAGGGAATGCTTTCAATGGCATTCCCACTTTCTGTAGGAGTCACACGTGCCCTCTGTCCCCTTCTGTGCCTCCTCACAACTCCCAGCTATGCTCCCACCTGAGCCTCCCTGTTGTCCAGTCCAAAAGTCCTGAGGTGCAGCTCTCCCTGTCCTGCACACTTGGGTGGTTGGCTGGGCCATGCCAGCTCCAGGGCCCTTCTGCACCCCCTTGTTTAGCCCCCCTCTATCTTTCTTGCACAGTCCCCACAGCCGTGTGTGGTGATGGTGCTTTCAGGATGCGGTTTCTCCGGAAACGCTTGAGCGTGGTGGGCGCGGGAGCATCCCAACGGCCAGCGGTGGCTGGTGGGTGCTGCTGCCAGCTGCATGTCCACAGAGCCCCACCAGGGAACGTCCCACACTGCCACCCTGCCCACGCTCCTTGCCACAGACCCTGTGTCTCACAGATGCTGGCACTGAGCTTATTGGTTCTCAGCCTGCTAATGACTCACATCAGCTCTCACCTGGATCTTTCCCTACGTTGGCTTTCAGCCACATTAATGGGTGTCAGCGGTTCCCAGAGAAGTCCAGGCAGCACCAGAGGTGATGCCAGCCCTGGGACCAAGTGGGGTCCCCCTGCCAGCACAGGGACTGGCAGAGGTGCTGTGGATCAGCCCATTCATGCTCTGGGGTCATGAAGTCTCATCAGAATAAACACAACGATACCCAGAACCACTGCCTCGGCTTCCAGCCAGCCAGGGCTGTTTCAGTGCAGCTGAAAAGGATCCTGCAGAGTAGCAGTGGCACTGCAAAGGGCTGGTGGCATGGAGGAGAATGGTGCTGCTGAGATTTGTGTAATGAAAGAATTTCCTTGCAATGAGACAGGGACCAAAAAGCACAAAGGTGTTGCTGGCCCATGGGGTCCTCTCTGTGCAGTGCCTCGCAGGGCAACGCTGTGCTGGCTAAGGCTCAGGAGAATGGAGGAGGAAAAGGAGTTTGTGTTTCAGTGGCTGTGCTCCTTCTGTGCTGGGGACTGCTTAACATGGAGCTAAAAACACTCCTTATCCCTGAAAGCTTGTTAGTAGAGCTGGGTCGCAACAGATGGATACAGACGGATGGGGAGAAGAGGAAACAACAAGGCAATACCAAAGCATGATGTGTGCTCACTAAAGCACAGCAGCAGCCTTGCTTCGGAGGCAACGGAGAATTTCGAGGAGCATTTTGGTTCCTTTGGGATGCTCACAGGTGGCTCGTCTGAAGCATGACAGCCAGAACGAGACAACACACTTGTTTGGAAACCCAGCAAATGGTTGATGAGAAAAGGAGCACTTGTCTGTTCTCTGACCTGTGCGAGCAATGAACTCACCCCAGTGTGAGCCAGGACTAGAGTGGGCTCTGGTTGAGAGCTGAGCAGCCTCATCCCATCCATCCTGTCCCATCCACCCTGTCCCATCCATCCTGTCCCATTCCATCCTGTCCTGTCCCACTCTGTCCTCCATGCTTGGCTGCCTTGCCGTCCCCCGAGCTGTTTGCTCTCCAAGAGAGAGGTGAGTGACCTGCAGCTCCAGCAGCTCAGGACAAGCCTTTCCAAAACATCCCACGCGTGACGGCCGATAATGGTGCTGTGACGAGCCCCTGGCAGCTAACAATGCTGGCAGCGGCAGCATGCCTTGATGTGTTGTATATTAAGTGGAGTGGCAGCTGCGATATTGCCATCTAAAACTAAGTACAAAATTTACAGCAGTAAATTCTTCTCTCTTCAGGGTGGTTAATTATCTTAATTACTTTTATTATCTTTTATCTTTTAAGATCCTAAATTGCTTATTTCTGCTTGTGTTGCCAAAGGGGGTTGCATATTTTTTACTGGCACATGCTGTGCAGAGGCACCAATATGTGTGTCTGCATGGTACACTTTAAAAGAACTTTGATTTATACAAGACTTCTCCTTGGGATTTTAATTGTACTAAATAGGGAAAACAAAGTTCAGTGAAATATTGACTGACTTGAAGAGCTGACAAGTGGCTCTCTCCTTTTGTTCAGCATGGGGACAGAACCGCTTTGGGGGGAATTTTGCTTTTCGGGGCTGTGACCGCCGCAGCTTCCCTTGCTGAAGCAGCTCTCCTCTTGCTCTTTTTATTTGAGGGGAAGAAATCCTCAGGAAAGCTGCCTCAACCCCCAGGGAACATACACGGTGGAGCCGAGCAGAAAACAGCCCCGCATGGAGAGAAAGGAGGAGGGAGGGAGGGGAAGGCTTTCTCCATCCCATAGAGGAGCCTCCCTAAACGCTCCCAGGTGCTTTTGGAATGGAACTGGAGATTTCCTCCACATTTATTCTCAATGCCGTCCTGAACAGGGAGCCTGGGGGGACCCAGCGATGTTCAGGGCTACCCAAGCTCTGAAGGACCTTGTCTGGTGGCATTCAGTTGACAGAGAGGGAGAGAGAGCTTTTCATGTGCAAAACAAAGGAGGAGAGGGGGCTTTTCTTTTCCACGGTGCTAGGAAGCGTGGGCTGAATGCCCGCACCCCTGGCCAAGAGGGGCAGCTCTCAGAGCTGAACAATCGTGGCATGAAAGGCAGAGAGGGAGGGAGAAAAAAAACCTCTTCCCTTCTCATTAGAGCCCATTAGTCTGTAGCCTCTTTGGCGGTGATTATGGGGAGCTCCCTGTCACCCCAGTAGAATTGTGGATGTAATTACTCCGAGAAATGTGCAATCCCACACCTTACAGATATTTTTTTCTGTCTTCCTTGCCCCTATCTTTTAATAGCAAACAACAACAGACATCTTGCAGCCCGCTCAGCTTCCTCCCCATTTACTTCCCTGGCTGTCTGCTGTCAGCTGAAATTTATGCTGTGGTTTAGGAGTAATTTTTAGTTTGGAAGAACTGTCCTCCTGCCACCCACTATAAATAACCCGCACACCCGTTTTGGCCCCGTGGATGCCGCAGAGCCCAGCGCTTCCTTCCTGGTTCCCCACCTGCGGGCTAGGTCAGGGCGGCAGCAATGCCGGGACACCCAGGCTGTGCCACCAGAACCAGGGCTGTGCCGCCAGTCCCTCCTCACCAGCCACCCAACACCTGGACTCCAGCTCACCACAACCGGGTACCAGGCACTGTGCGGTTGGCACAAGGAGGCGGCAGAGCCCTGTCCCTCTGGCTGTGGGATGCTGCGGCATGGCCGGTGAAGGTGGTGGGTCCATTGCACAGTTTGCTGTCACATATGGAACATGGGGTGAGGACCAGCTGCCTTCACCTGCCCTTTGCCTGTGGCCAGCGCGGGTTCCTGAGGCCTCCAGACCCACCAGCTGGCGGGTCCGTGCCCCTACCAGGGAGCACCCGGCTTTTGGCCACAAGCTCATCTCCCTCCTGGAGCAGCTGGACACGAGCTTCAGAGATGCTGGATCTGCAGCTCCCCTTCATTTTCGTGGTAATCTGTGGTGCAGCCATTTGTGCTTGTATAGTGTTTTTAATGAAAGGAAATGCAGCCCCTGCCGCCTGCAGCCAGCCCTGATCCTCACAACCCACAGCATGTGTTAGGAAACTGCTTGCTTGTTCCAAGGGGTATATCTAGAAACCAAAGCCAGTACCAGAGTCACAAAGACAGGTTTTCTGTGAGCAGATACGGACTCATGAACTGGACCCACCCACCCTGTGGTGGTGCCGCGTCTCTGTAGGGGCTCTTGTTTCCCAGATAGGGTTCCTCTCGTTCCAGAGCATCTCCTTTGCCCAGGGCAGCAGCTGCGCTGCCCACCGATGCTCTCTGCAAGCAGACTGAATACGTTCTGTGATAAAACAGCAACCGTGATATTCATTTAAGGAAGTGCATTGGGCACAAAAGTAGCTTTACAGGCAGTACCTCAAGAGACTTAACCGACACTGAACACACAAGCCCTCATCCTGAATTTTGCATGGTTTGAGAAATGGAAGAATTTCAGTATTGTCTCTGCATTTTGGCGTCTTAAGTGCCTTCCTTCTGCTTCCGAACACAGAGAATCTGAATTTCCTTTTGAAAATAATAATGTATTGAGATAAAGGCTGAAGCCACCATGTGATGATCTCATGGTGCTTCAGCTGCTGCTGCAGAGCTGGTGCATACAGAGGTGATCTTTGTCCAGGGTGACATGTCCCATGTCCTGTGTCCCAGAGCTCGACACGGCAATGCTAGCCAGGACACACGGTCACCCCCCTACCAAACCCCAATGCTCTCCCAGCGCCCGTGTGTCTGGGCAGAGTGGCTGTGGTCGCTCCCACGGCACTTTGTGAAGAAACACAGCAACATCAGGATTTGCTATTTATTTTAAATTGCAAACTTTTCAGCTGGAAAGGAACAATGGGGAAAAATAAATGTGCCCGGGTCGACTTCCATGTTTAAAAGTATTCCATGTCTTTAAGGCAGTGAATTTTAAAAAGGCACATAATTAGCAGGCTGCTTCCTCGTCTGTATTCTTCTCGTCTGCCTGCCCACATAAACATTCGGCACACAGCACTTCCAGACACTTTTTAATAGAATCGCTTAAAACAATTAATTACCAGAGTTTTCATTCAAGCTGCAGTGGAAAAGATACGCCGGCAATAAAAGGCATTTATTCGTTGGTTTCTGGAGGCCTGTTTGTTATTAACATGTAAATTAAATCATCACAGATGTTCCATTTTTAATCTGGGGATGTGAAGTGCAGGGCTAACCACGGCCCAAACAGCCTGATTTTATTACACACACATTCATTAGGAACCAGCGGTATTATTGGATATCATTTTTCTTTGATGCATTTTTTAAACCAATTATCGGTATAATTTGTTCATTTCCCTCCCTATTTGTTTTTCTCTTGCCATTTGTGTCAGGATTCTCCAACCAAGGACGATGGCTGTGGCTCCTCTGGCCTCCCTGTTCGCTGCCAGCCAGTGCCACTGTGGAGCTGGAGCCCGGCTGGGGCCCACGTGCCGCTCCCTGCAGCTGGGGACAGGTGGGGACGGGTCCGGTCCAGGGAGGGATGTGGAGCCACAGGGAGGCGGGGACCAGCTTGCCATGCAGCGGTGACATTGGCAGCATTTGAGGACCTGCAGTGGGATCACTGCCCAATGGGCAAGTGCCACCTTGGGATGCTCACCTGTGACCGGCTGCTCAGGGTGTCACTGGGTGTCACTGGATCCCTGATGAGGAATGCAGCTGCTGTGCCCTCTCCTTGAGCATCATCCCCAGGACCCCCTGCCAGCTGCTTGTGCTCTTTGTTGTGCCTCTGCCCCATGTCCTTGTCGTGACACCTGTCGGAGAGGGAGGGCGGGGGGGGCTGGCAATGACCAAAAAAGTCCTGGAAGTGCTTTTGTGCTAAAAATCCCGTATTTGACAGAAGTGTGAGATACCTCGAGGCCTTCTATTGATTACCTGGGAGCAGGAGTGCATGGACGCTTTGAGCTGTCACAGTTCCAGGCATTTCTGAAAACGATAGAAGACTGAAACAAAAACACAACTAAGGCCCCTGACACAGTGTGTTAAGCAATAAAGCATGTTTAATTGTGTTGTCTTAAGGCTATAACCATTCGCTGGCTGAAGGTCACTCACTCCCCACACTGCCCGTGGGAAAGAGGTGCTCTGACAGGTGGGAATCCAAATAGAAAACAGATATCTGTGAGATTGTGGCTTGAACGACACTGAAATGCCAATGATGGTGCAGTTAAAGGAAACAGGACAAGTGGCAGGCAGGACATCTCCTGGCTGGTGGATCTATAAAGGGGATGTTATAGACACAGTGTGCAAGCTGGGGCAAGATGAGATTCAATCAAGTGTCCTCTGGGTCTGTCTTGTCACCACGTGGCACCATCAGGATGTGTTTGCCTTTTGCACCACAAACTGGGGACCTGAATAACCAATCTGCTGTTCCTCGTTAGTCCTGCTAACTTGCGTGTTACAGGGGGCTCTGCATGTGGAAAAGGTTTGAGGTGTCTTGTGTTTAATGAGAAACAGAAAATATTAGGTTGTAGCAAGGTATTTAATTATTAGGATATTTCTGCTCTGGCTGCATCCTTTGCCTCTCCATGCGGGAAGTGCCAAATTACATGTCACCTCATAGGGCATATTTTCTGTAGTTTTCAGAGCTCCTACAATGGCAGCCTCATGAATATTTACTGAACTGCTCAGATATGCAGCGGTGGGAACAAATAAAAAAAGGTTGTATTTGCATCTCCCACAGACACTAACAAACCATGTGGCTCTGGTAGAGAGAAGATGGGAGATTGCTGTTGCCTTTCCAGAGGGATAGCGAAAACGGCTTCTTGTATAATGAGATTGACTTTTAAATTGAAAGTGTTACTGATTGTGCTGCAGTTCATACTTCCATGCTGTGCATTTACTCCCTAGGCTCTAACATTAAGACATCTTATGTACAAGCTGGGAGGATTCAATTAGAGTTTCTGTTATTAATCAATCAATTAAGCCACGATCTTCGGTATATACATTTTCACTCCTAAAGAGGTGAGATGCTGGCATGACAAACTTTAAGGACAGCACTTCATCTGGACACACAAGCAGGTGTCTCACACAAGCAGGCTGGCGCCACCCCGATGCCAGGGCCACCCCAAGCTCAGCAGGGACGAGCTGTGCAGGGACAAAGCAGAGCCCAGGCAGGGACCGCTGAGACCCGGCTCATAGCTCCAGCACTCAGCACCAGGAAATGCTGATTTATAGCTGGCACCGAGTCCTTCAAAAAACATTCATCTGCTTTTGCTTAGTTGCCAAGCTGAATGCCCGACCTGGACAGCTGCACAAGAACAGGAGGAGAAAGGCAGCTTGGCTGTTCCATTGCTGCTGACCGAGGCTTCGTGCTTGTGCCGGAGGAGCCTAAAACCTTCCTTGCCTGGAAAAACCTATGTGTGAGTTGAGAGACTCACAAGAGAAAGACATGAGAAGCATTGCTAAAGAAATGCTTGGGATATTTGCAAATTAGCCCATCCTCATTGCCAGTTGTTTACCAGGACTCCGAGCACTCTTGCTGCTTTCACCTCTGCCGGCCCCTGTTCCCTGCTCCCCATCCTGATCCCTGTCCCCTCCTGCCTGCTCTCTGGGCTGGAAGAGGAGGTGGATGTGATGTTACAACCCCTGTGCTCATTCATGTTCTCCCAAATCTCCGACATATTCCTGCTGTGAACATGAGTCAAAGGCAACACTTCCAGGTGCTGAACATGGATGAAGTGAGAGCAAGTAGCAAAGAACCTGCCCTTCATTTTTTTAGCCCATTTCACAGGCTGCAGCCTCATCTGGGAGAGGTGCATGTGTGACACCAACGTGAGTCAGAACATCATTTGTGTGCTGGTATTTCTTCATTAGTAATGGCTGCCCAGCACTTGCTGGACAAGTCTGTGTTCATGAAGGAGTCTTTCATATTGCAAGCGTCCCCAGAGCTTGCAAGTGGCATCTGAGACACCTCTGAAAGTGCGGGGGTGTCCCTGACAGGACCCTGTGCCCATGTCCTCGCAGGACGCGGGTGACATGGTGTCGGTAGCATGCTGCATGGTGCAGGGAGTGGAGCCAGCAGCAGCATTTGGAGCAAGAATGATTGCCCGTGTCCTAGTGCCTGGAATATGAAACCCTTCCCCCGTAACCAGAACTTCAGGGGAAGGGTTTAGAGAAAACGAGCTCTGCGGTTTGGAGCTGAAGTTTGAACACTTGAAGAGAAGTAAACGTGCAAGTGCTGCCTATAGGCAAGGCAAAAAAAGGAAAGAGAGGATTAAATGGCAATGTTACCTTTACTCTTGTCAAATACCTAAGTAGAAACATTGGTTAATGCCCTTAAAAAAGGCCCATTACCACAGGGCAGAGAGTCAAAGAGCCTGGCTGCCCTAATACTCAGTTATCTCGTTCCTGGATAATGGAATGACCCCTCGCCTGCCCGAGCTGTACGACGATATAATAGCATGAGCCGTGTGAATAAAGAGGTTATTTTTGGAATCCAATTGAAACAGTGCCGGAGCCGGTGTGACAGGGGAAGGATTGAACAAGATGCAATGTTCTAAGAGAAGGGGAAAAAATTGAATTTTGGGGAAGGCAGCACCAGCAGCGAACTGTGCAAAACCAACCATGGCGGTGCGGCAGAGCCTGGTGCCATGGGCAGCCGACGGAGCATCGGGCTGGGGAACCTGCTGTTGGAGCTGGAACTGGCCCATCCAGCACAGACCTGGGCAGGGGGGCTGGGGCCCAGAGGAACAGCGTCACCTGAATCCCCCATCAGCGACAGGGGGCTCGGGCAGCCCCAGGACCTGCGGGCAGCTGCAGCTCCCCAGCCTGCAGCCTCCACATGCTGCAGCTCTGTTTTCATGCCACTTAAGCACACGTGTAAAGGTAAAAACACAATATAATGCTAATTCTGCTGCACAGTATCCAATACGAAGGACTGCAATTCATCAAATGGTGAGAGACAAGAAGCACAAGAGATTCGGCATAAATGTAGAGACAAAAATGAATATTAATTTCCAAAGCAGCACAAAGACAATGGGATCCAGGGAGACTGATATCACAAGCTCCCCTTATTCAATCAGATTAGGGTCCCATCTTCCCCAAACACCAATTGCTAATCTAGATTTGAAAGACAAATCCTTCTGCAGAAGGGCTTTGCCTTTATCTTGTCCTCTGATGCCTCTGCTTAAGATGTTACTACAATTTTTGGAGGGGGGTGGTGCGGAGGAGGAAACCTTCATATACGGCATTTAACCCCTTTGTTGCTGAAATGCCATCAGGATGGTGGCAGGGCTGGGCTCCTGCCTGCTGCTCTGTTCTGCAACCTGCAGCACAAAATGTGCAGTTCCCCAGAGCTGTGCAGCAGCAGACACCAGCCTGTCTGGCCTGTGCCCCCAGAAGGGCAACAAACATGTGCGGAGGGGTTACCCCTGTTCCCTCACAGCTCTGCTGCTCGGTAATTGGTGCTGAATGAGAGGAAATGAAACCAGGAATCATTTCTAGGGAAGTTAGGGTTGGTATCTGACACCACAGACAGTTTAAAACAATGTGCAGTTTAGCTGGGGAACAGAAAGGCAAAAGTCAGTTGAACTGTTTTTCACTGGTCTCCCAGGACAGACGGAGGTTAGCAGGTATCTGCTGGTTCCAGTCTTACACCCCCATGGTGCCTGGACCTGCTGATGCTCACACTGACCTCACTTGGGAAACTGCATTGGTCAATATTTTTTTCTCCCCTTATTGCTTCTTACAACTGCTTATATAGTCTTGTCCTGAAAAAACGTGTAAACCGTTGGGGCTTCACTGGTGTTTGGGGCCCTCGGGCTCTGCGGTGATGGGAACTGATGATTCATGGCACCGTGGCTGTTACCGGGACTGTCACCCTCCTGCGGGGGCTGCTTGGCACAATGCTGGCAATCCGGCTCAAGGAGCAACTCATTGTCTTCTGTCACTGTTCTTCCCACTCCCTGTGAATCGTGGAGAAACAACTCTCAACTCAGGCCATGTGCAGGGTGGTCAACATGTCCCTTAATGG